>NC_090921.1:630436907-635236907 GCF_040938575.1 Ambystoma mexicanum
CATCAGGGTTGAGGCTCGAATCTCCAGTAATGGGGCAGCAATAAACAAGCATGCCCTTCGCCGGCCATCCAGGAACGGTGGCTGATTTTAGCAAAGAGTAGAGGAACGAACGTTGTTCTCTTTAGTTCCCCCACACTCTGACATCTGACAGAAAGAGAGACGTAGAGATCAACATATTTGAGATGCCTTTCATGTTGAAATGGCAGAGAAAGAGAGACTCATACACAGACATGGGCAGGGGAAGACTGGACACCGAGCAGGATGAATCAGAGAGAGTAAAATGAGCCAAGAACTCAACGAGAACACAGTAAGAAATAGGTTCAGAGATAGATTGTGGCAAACATCAAGAAGAGGATACAGGAAAGCGAAAAAAAGAGATCCAGGAAACAGAGTCAGAGATTCAAACCCAGTTGGAGGAAGGGGGAGTGGCTGACATGCAGGATAATGAAAACACAGACAGAGTGACAGAGGGACTAGTGTCTGATATTGAATAAGTGAAGGAGAGCGAAATTAGGAAGCCAAGAGTACTCATGCGGGCATCTTCTGGGGCACGGATAAACAGTGTTAAAGGCAATCGATCTGACTAGTGCTGAAAAGCTTATGTACTGCCCAACAATATCTGCCGTATCCAGAGTTTTATTTTTAATTATGTGTATGTAAAGCAAGTTCTGGCACTTGTTTCTGGTCTCAGCAGAGAGCAAAGATCAACTGGCATGCAGTCTAATCCCACCTAAGACCACATGAGCGGGTGAAACAGAGGCTGGCATAAATCGGGGAAACTACCAGCTTTTACTGTATATGTGTGATACACTTAATTAATTCATATCTGCACTTCTAGGTAGAGCTCTTTTACTGCAAATGGTGAATTATCATGCATGTCTCAGTAGGCCTGCAAGTTTTGATGATACAGTAACCACACTCGCTCTCCAGGAGGGCGTACATCACACCTGGACTCACAGGCCAGAAGGAGGCTCCAGGTAGGAAGTCAATATTTATGAACTGTTTCAAGGGCTATATATATTATTGAGACAAGCGGGATCCCATTACTAGAAGCATTCTGAACTAGCATATTTGGCAATAAATATGAAATAGTGTAATACCACTGAATATTCTTGCATTATCAAAGCTGCTCAATATAAAATGTAATACCAAAATAAGAAATGGCTAAACTGGCTATATTAACATGCAAGTCTAGCTACATAACACTTATCATGCTTGCTTTTCAACCATGTTCAGTAAAATATGCCATGCCTGCTCCATGGTATGCCAGCGCGTTGTACTCAGACATAATCTCATTAATGAGGAATGTGATTATGTGTGATTGGGAGGTACTGGGGGCCCAGTGGGCAGATGCATGTCAGGAGTTGGGGTCCCAGGGTACAGCCATGGCATTTCTTATTGGGCATAGATACCGAGTAAAAAAAATACACGTCTGTCCCCTGTGACCCGTGCTCCTCACACACACACACACAATCAATGCGGTTATGTGTGTATGCCAGGTACTGGAGGTACAGGGGTCGACAATTGTATTTTTTACTGGACATCTATCATAGATGTCCAGTAAAAAATAGCATGCCTGTCACTTGGGCCCCACAGCGCCAAACACACAATGCCTCTGTTGTACAAACTTCCAACCCACACTCGCCTAAATCATCTCAGACCAGCTCAAACAAACACACAAACACACACTTACACAACATACACACAGCAAACACTCTCTATTTCATTCACACGAAAATATATCATGCACTCACTCATAACACAAGCATACACGCATCCATACACATATATAAATAAATTAATTAACATGCAAATGTGCACATTTAGACAACATACACACTGCAAGCACTCGCTGTCTCATTCAGACGAGCACCCATCATGCACTCACTCATAACACAAGCATACAGGCATCCATACACATATTTAATAAATAAATGAACATATAAACACACACATTTACACATGCACCTAAAAATCACACTGTCATTCACACCAGCATCCATCATCATACATTTATTCACTTAATAACACAAGCATGCACGCATCAATATACATAATTTAAATGTAAAAAAACATGAACAAAAATGTACCTTCTGCCGCAGGTCTTTCGTCTCCAGCGCACCAGTCCCTACTAGCATGAACAAGAATCGGGAAGCTCCTTGATTTCTGCAAATGCGTGCAGGGGCCTGCCTGAGCATGGTGACCAGACGCGCCATACCAGCCTGCTCTCTCTGAATGTGCGAGAAGGGGCAGGAGCACACCCTTGCACATATAGATGTGCAGTTCCCCAGCCAGCATTTCCAATGAGCCATGCAAGCTGGGGAAACAAAACACCAGCAGCTTTGCATGGCGCATTGAGCTTGCACAGCATAGGGAACTGTAACTGTCAAAGGGAAACCTTATTTCTCCTTGACAGTTAAGAGCACTCCATCAGCTGAAAAAACTGCTGAGGGAGTGCTCGTATTTCTCTGTGCTGTCTCCTCCATAATGGGCGAGAGGGGGCCAAGACCCGGTGGGTCAACGTCCATTCGCCCATTATGGACGAGACACCCCTGTCATTCGCAACATGGATCTTGTAAAGCAGGCTGGCCAAGCAGCCAGAGTTTTCTCTGCAACAACAGTTCCCCACCACAGTTGGCATAACCTCACAATAATGGCAGGTACACCAGAAATGTCTTCCGTGTGACTGGGTTCAGGCTCCAGGATTGATCCTCACAACTTTCATCTGATTCCCCATTATCCCGGCTTTTTTCTCTTTCAACAATTTCAGGCTTGCACAGGTAGGGCTGAATTTTTGCCGTAGTTCCTGAATATTGAAGTACAAAATCAACAGTGAGAAACATTAAAAAAAATGTTGTATACAGCAACAAAATGAGGTTTTACATTAAACTTCAATGTTAATGAAAGACAAGAGAAGAAATAGCCATGTTACCTAATGCAAAAACAAGATTAATAGGCGCAAACATTCAAAGTTTGCTAGGAATCATGTAACGAGCATGCCGTGTTAAAGTAGAATTTAAATATGGTTTGGTAAAGACATTTGTACATAATATAAGAAATGTTTAAATAAAAAGTGATTGTTGAGTTAATTTATTTTAGGCCGTATAAGGACCTCTTCTCAGTGCATCGTACTTGGAAAATAGCTGGCTGAACAGAGCAAAAGCAAGTCAGGGAGGCGCAATGTGAAATACACTGACACAAAGGAAAAAGAAACTGTGTGATCAGAAAGGGATTATTTACATTTGTCAAGGAAAAAGGCATCTTGGCATTTCCAGGAAGACACATCAAAAGATTGAGAACAGAAGATATTGACATGAAATATGCTCTCGTAATCGGGAATCTGTTTGTGAAACATGCATTGGCATTGTGAAAAGGGGTTTAAGCGTCTAGTGATGTCAGTTTTAGGGTTGTGTGATCTGAATTACTACCGCAAGGGCACTGGAACTAAGGGCGATGGATCAATGGATACGATTAGCACAATATAGCTGTGCTATAAAACCGAGACGTTGTTTTTGCATGTGTAAAATTGAGAAAAACAAAGGCAAGATGCAGTTGAATTTTTTTTAAGATCGATCTATGTATGCTCACAAATACATGCCCAATTAATTGGGCCAATAACATTTCTGAGCAAACATCCCCTTTATTAATTGTGATATAAAATATGAAATTTCTGTTATTTATTTTTCACACAATACTGCATATGATAGCAGGACTGAAGATTGAGGGCCTGATTACAAAATTAGCAGTAGTGGTAAAACACCTAGTAGTTACCTTTAACAGGTGTTTTATCATTCCGCTAAAATCTGAGTTTCATTTCTGAAACTCTATTTAGAAGCTGTTTCTGTGTGGAGGAAAGGGCCACCACACAAAAGCAGTACATGTGTAGTAATTACTGTGTGCACTAATTACCAGACCCCAGCCAGACCTGTACAACTCCAAAATGAGGAAGAACGGACCACATGACTTGAAATCACACAGACCTACTGAGGCACCTGGTAAATATTTGCATGCTGTATGGGTAACTGGTAATGCTGCCATACTCGTAATCAGGCCCCTAGTTTGTGTTCTGCTGCTGGCTTGGCAGCCTGCTATGAAAATGTTAGCAGTCAGGGATCCTCCTATCTCTGGATATTGAACAAGGGTCCCAAATCACCCCCATTAATCTGGATCTTTCTGGGTTGCTAGCCAGGTGGTACAAGATAAGGTCTGGAGGGAGTACTTGTGCAACCCAAAAAGAGTAAATTGCATTCCATTTGCACAGTGGATTTTGAGGAAATTGGGATGTACAGAATTTGTTGGGAGGCAGATAAATATGTCATCTGTTGCTTCTGCCCCGCCCTATATCAAATACTGCACAGGTGAGAAGCGTTACTCACTCAGAAAACCATACCGCCCTTATCCCAGGTGGTTACAACAAGAAAGAGACAATCTAAGCTAAAGATGGGAAAAGCAGTCAAGTGGACCTTGTAACATCAATAGGTGCACGCACTAGATACGAAGTAGATATGCACTCCACATGAAGAGCATGTACACTAGGTGAAATATGCATTTATACATGAAAAATATAAACATAGCAACCACAAGACATGAAGAACACTAACATAACTAATATATAAGGTGAATGCAACATGAACGACATGCGAGTATACCTCTTTAATATAGAAATAAGAGTGTAATATGTGTAAGAAAGGCGTGGTATCAAACAGTAAAACAGACACAAGTGATCACAGTTCAAGCGTGTTTATTGAACTTCACTTGGGTTTGAAAAACACCTATATAATCCTAAATCTAAGATGGGAGCAAGCTACCACCATCAAATAATAATAACACAGTCCTGTCGAGTCTGTCAAAATAAAAGGGCCTATACTAATAAACCTATTGCCAATCCTTACTTCTAAATACAAATAGTGTGGGAAACAATGTTATGCAAAAGAAAAGTATTCAAGAAATGATATGTCAGGATATTTAAACCGTTGGCTTCCCTTGCCCACGTTTTTAGCACGAAACAAAGCGGCACACTCAAGCTTAGCACACTCCCTAGCTTCTCTAGCACGAGCATGCAGTTCAAAATCTCAACATCAGGGGCTTCTGTGCCAAAGTCTCTTTGCCATTCAAAGTATCTTACTTCAGAGGGCCTGATGCAACACAACAAACATTAAAGTTCTTTTCTTCTTAGAATTTCACATGAACAGCTTCTCGGGTGATTTACTGTTCCCCCCGGGTCGCCCTCCACCGGCCTCAGACCCACTTTAACCAAAAACCTTCAATTGGTCTCCGCCCGCCAGGCTCGAAGCAAATTTATCTTATTTTCCAAACTTTCCTTATTCATCAAAATCGAACACTTTGACTGTGCGCAGGATTTTGCTCGATCCATCGCAGGACCGCTTTGATTCACAATTACTCGTTCTCTTCTTGTTGTAAGCTTTTGCTCACTTTCACTTTTGCCACTTCTCAGCTGGATACCTTACAGAGACTTTCGATTGAGCACCCACACAGTGCCAACCACTCTGTCAAAGGTATTGTATCATGCTTTGAAAGTTCAATCAATCATCAGCAGTTCAATTTTACTTGCGTCTCTTATCACACAGTCTTTTACCGGTCTCCCGAACTCTAGCTGTGTTGATTTCACTGACACTGCTTTGTTCTTAGAGCCAAGGACGGTAACAGGGTGGATGCTGCTTCCCCCGCCTTGATTATTGACGCGGGAGGCCCCCGGGTATCTCTGATACACAATGCAGGATTCTTCAGCCTGGTTTCCTGGTCTTATGCTTTTTATTCTTGTGGTTTCTGGAAAGTAACGGTCCCTTGTCAAAAATGTCAAGGGAACTTCCCTTCTTGCGATCCCCTTCTGTTTTGCCATCTCTCTTCTCTCGTTAAACTGCCGTCTCGAAATTGCTGTTTCCTTCTGTGCTTTGCCTCGCTCAGAGTGTGCTCTCGTGTTGCGCCTTTTGTCCATGTGGGGAAGCTTAATGGAAGTCAGGTGAGTGTGTGGTGGTCAGTAATTGCATGACATTGCCTGACTATTGTATTGGGACACGTCAGGTATAATGCTCAGGTGTTAGTCTGTTTTCCCTCGTAGCAGCTGTCCATGTGAAAGTGTTTGTGTTGTAAAAGGGGGGGAGAGTTCCTAAATATCCTACAGGGTAGGATGGGGTTAAGGTGTTACAGGGAAGGGGATACCGCCTCTCACAATCCCGTGTCCCAATCCTACTCCCCCAAGACCCCTCACCCATGTGATCCTCCCGCACTGGTCAACCCCCAGAGATTGGATCCAAAAGCGATGGCCGTCCCCTGGCCACCTGGATGACAGATCCCCAGGGACCAGTGGGTGAGACGCCTTCTGGTTTCTCACATGCCCTTCCTCCATGCGATGTAGCCACATCTGTTTCACAGGGAAACCAAGAAAGGAAATCAACGTTTCCCTGGTCTTTACCTTTTCAGTGCTCCATAGTAAAACAGTAGGGTTGCAGGTCTAGGAACCATTGCATGACTGAAGGGTTAGAGTCCTTTCGCTGGATTATCCACACTAATGAAGAATGATCTGTGACGAGTGTGAACTTTCTTTCCTATGAGATAGTATCTTAGATGGGTGATGGTCCATTTGATTCTGACAGAGTCGTTCTTTTCATGTGAGAAGAGTTTTCGACTAGTGAATAGTATAGGGTGTTATAATCCATTACAAACTTGTGACAAAACTGCTCCTAACCCTGTAAGAGAGGCGCCAGTTTGTAACACAAACTCTTTAAAAAAATCTAGTACCTTTGGGATCGGGTTCTGACACAGGGTTTGTTTTAAGCAGTTGTAACATACATCGTCCTCGTCAGTCCAATGAATCTTCTGGGGTTCGGTTTTCTTTAATTTGTCTGTCTACCTAGCTGTTCTGTCCTAGAAATTAGGGATAAACCTACAGTAATAACCGATTAATCCTAAGAATGCTCTGAGGTTTTAGGTGTGGGGGTATCTAGGATGGCTTTCACTTTTTCTCTTGAGGCTGGACACTGCCGTTCCCTACAAAGTAGCAGAGGTATTTCACGGCTAATTGAACCAGCTTACAATTGGATGGATTGGCAGTTAAGCCGGTTTCTCTGAGTGGTCTCATAATTGTAAAGAGATGGAAAAGATGGTCTTCCCAAGTCTTACTATAAATTACTATATCGTCAATATAAGACCCCCAGAAATCTGAGTAGGGCTGTAATATCCTGTCCATAAGCAGTTGGAAAGTGACAGGAGCCTGTGTTGGTCAAAATGGAGGACTTTGAACTGGAATAGTCCAAGGGGCATCAGGAAAGCTGTCTTTTCCTTATCAGGTCCATGTAGTGGGACCTGCCAGTACCCCTTGGCTAAGTCTGGGTTGATAGGAAGGTGGCATTTCCAAGTTTATCAATAAATTCGTCGATGCGCGCCATAGGATAGGCATCGAAGTCAGAGATGGCGTTGACCTGTCGGAAGTCTATGCAAACCTCCAGGAATGATAGGTTTTGTGACCAAAACAATAGGGGAGGACCACAGGCTTGAAGAGTTTTCCATAATATTTGCCCTTAGCATTTTGTTAACTTCCTCAACCACTATCTGTCTATGGGCTTCCGGGAGTCTATATGGTTTCAAATGGACCACTTTTTCCTTTGGAGTTCGGATATAATGATAAGTGCCATGCACTTTCCCTGGTTTCTTGCAGAATTCATAGGGGAATGTTGTGACTAAATCTTTTACGTCTTCTTGTTGTTGACTAGATAGCTCTTGGAGGAATTAATTCAAAAATATCTAATTCCTCTGGTACCAAACAGGACTGTATTGAGGCAGTGGCTGCGGAAGGATTTTCCTTCCACTTTTTTAAGAGATTTACGTTGTAGAGGTGGGTCTTTTATTTCCTGTCAGGTTGGACTATTTTATAGGTACAGGTCCCTGTTTGCTCTAGTACTTCATATGGCCCAGGCCACTTTGAGACAAGTTTATTTTCAGAGGTAGGTAAGAGGACTAATACCTTTTGTCCTACTGAAAAAGATCTTAACTTTACCTTCTTGTCGCAGATGGATTTTTGTTGTGCTTGGGCTTTTTCCATGTGAGTATAGACTAGATTTTGAACATGTTTCATATGCTCTCATAATTGGGTAGCTGTTTGTGAGAGAGGAATTGGTGCCTCTTCTGTTCCTTTCCAGGTCTCCCGGAGCATGTCTAGGACATTGGTTGGTCCCTAACATGAAGTAGTTCAAAAGGAGAGAATCCGGTGGACACCTGAGTGGTCTTTCTTACTGCAAATAGGGCCCAGGGAATCATGCAATCCCAGTCATTCCCGTCCTTGTCTACCAACTTTCTTAGGATCGTCTTAAGTGTTTTGTTAAATCTTTCTACCAATCCATCCCTTTCGGGGTGGTCAACTGAGGTTATTAAGGTGGAAATATGGAGCAATTCCTTGACTTCGCCCATGAGTTTGCTCTTAAAATTGAATCCCTGATCCATTAGAATTTCTTCGGGGAAACCAACCCTGGAAAAATATGGCGACAGATGTTTTGTTGGGTTGTGTTGTTCCAGATGGGGAACGCCCCTGGGTATCGATAGTGTAATCAACGATTACAGGGACATATTTGTTACCCAGGCTAGAGGTTTCCAAAAGTCCAATGATATCCATCACAATTCAGTAGAAAGGGACTTCTGTTATTGGTAAAGGGTTCAGAGGGGCAGGCAAGGGAATATGCGTACTGGTTTTCTGACATATTTCACATGTCTGAATGAAGTTCTTTATATCAGCACGGATATCTGGCCAGTATAACCTCCCACTGAAATGCCCCTGGGTCTTAGATTGCATTAAGTGTCCCCCTATCAAATGAGAATGTGCAATCTCTAGCACGATCTTCCAATTGGGTTTTGGGGATAACTGAGTTTTACTTAGGCCTTCTCTGGAGGTTTCCTTTCTATACAGTAATCCTTGCCTTAGGAAGAAAAAGGGACTTCCCTTCTCTAATACTTCCCCTTCAGGAATCACCTGCAAGAAAGCCTTTGCGAGTGCTGGATCATTTCATTGGGCGAAGGCTAGATCCAGAAGGATTGTAGGTTCTTCTTCCTTCTTTGCCTCAGTGGTAGATGTTTCATCAGCTTCCACAACGCCTAAGGTACCTCTCTCATTTTCTTTTGGTTCACTCTCTAGTAATTGGGGAAATGGAGCCCTTTCAATTATTCCCTGAGCAATTTTGTCCCCACGATGTACATGAGTTTTGCCATGGTTCTGTAGGAGAACCTTTGTCTTCCCGGAAGCTGGGATTTATGACGCCCGCTAGGACATCCAGACCGAACTTTAAAGCCAGGCCAGAATTTGGAGCCAATCTTATATACCACCCAGCAGGAGGCATTAGGACTAAGTCTGTGGGATCATTCCTCTTTTACCTGGAGGGATAGTAGCTTCTCTGCTGCTACAGATATCAAAGTCAACAGATTATTTTGTGGCAAAAGAGGGATCTGAGGCTCTATGACTAAGCTTCTGGAATTTTAGGGTTGCCCAATTTGTCTCAATTGAGTCGCATCCCATGCCTGACAACATATATAAGGATGGCATGCTATCAAACAGTAATACAGACACAAGTGATCACAGTTCAAAGGTGTTTATTGAACTTCAATTGGGTTTGAAAAATGACTATCTAATCCTAAATCTAAGATGTGAGCAAGCTACGACCATCAAATAATAATAACGCAGTCCTAGTTGAGTCTGTCAAGAAACAAGGGCCTATACTAATAAACCTATTGCCAATCCTTACTTCTAAATACAAATAGCGTGGGAAACAATGTTATGCAAAAGAAAAGTGTTCAAGAAATGATATGTCGGGATATTCAAGCTGTTGGCTTCCCTTCCCCAAGTTTTCAGCACAGGACAAGGCTGCACACTCGAGCTCAGCACACTCTTTGGCTTCTCTAGCACGAGGATGCAGTTCCAAAACCTCAACATCAGGCCTGCTGTGCCAAAGTCTCTTTGCCGTTCAAAGTCTCTTACATCAGACCGCCTGATGCAACACAACAAATATTAGAGTTCTGTTCTTATTAGAATTTCACATCTACAACTTCTTGGGTGATATACTGTTCACCCCAGGTCCCCTCTGCTGGGCTCAGACCCACTTTAACACAAAACCTTCAACTGGTCTCCCTCCACCGCACCAAATTTATCTACTTTTCCAAACTTTCCTTATTCATCAAAATCAAAGATTTTGGACTGTGCGTGGGATTTTGCTCGACCCGTCGCAGGACCACTTTGATTCACATTTACTCATTCTCTTATTGATATAACCTTTCCCCACTTTCACTTTTGCCACTTCTCAGCTGGATACCTTACAGAGACTTTCGATTGAGCATCCACGTGGTGCCGCACCACTCTGTCAAATGTATTGTATCTTGTTTTGAAAGTTCAATCACTCATCAGCAGTTCAACTTTACTTGCGTCTCTTATCACATGTGTTTGAACAATGTTTGTTCCAGTGCTTGCCATACAATGTTGCTGCTTGCAACCTTGGCTTTAACACATACCTGTCTTTTATCAGTCTCCCCAACTCACCGGCTGTGTTGATTTCACTGATGCTGCTTTGTTCTTGGAGCCAGGACGGTACCACAGTGGATGCTGCTTTTCCCCGCCTTGAATATTGTTGTGGGAGGGCCCGGATATCTCTGAAACACAATGCAGGATTCTTCAGCCTGGTTTCCTCTTCTTAGACTTTCTATTCTTGAGGTTTCTAGAAAGTAACAGTTCCTTGACAAAAAGGTCAAGAAAATGTCCCTTCTTGCGATCCACTTCTGTTTTGCTGTCTTATTCTCTCATTAAACGGCTGTCCCGAAACTGCTGTTTCCTTGTGTGCTTTGCCTCACTCAGAGTGTGCTCTCATGTTCTGCCTTTTATCCGTGTAGGGAAGTTTAATGGAAGTCAGGTCAAGCAAATAAAGATTACCCAAGCTCATGGTCTAAGGAATCAGGGATGGTAATTTGTTTAATGAATAGAAGACAGTTTATGGGCCTCTCGGCCCCTAATACCTGTCTGGCGCATATCTTGTCAACCTTACAAAATGTCCAAGGTTGGTTAGCAAGAAGCCAACCAATCAAATTCCTTAGCGTCATGCTGCCCACCATGCAGTATTCAAGCCAATTGGTTTTCTTAGAAGTGATGTATTTTTACAATGATCAATAGCCAGATCCCTTAACCAATCCCCATTCCCCATAGGTTTTGTAAAATTGTGATGATGTATGACGTGATATATGATGTGTCAGAGGTACTCAAAGTGTTGTTTTGTATGAATTCGGAGACAGACTCAAGATTTTTATACTTGTATGCTGTCCCTGCTTTATTTGGATTTTAATAAAACAGAACTTTGCCTTGCACTTTGTCTACTTTGTCATTGAATTTGGCTTGAATACATTCCAGTACCTCTGGCATACCGGGAACGTCTGGGCCCACTAAACAAGTTTGTCAAACACTGGACCCTTGTACCCACCATGGCTGAAAGCAGGAGGCTATTTTCTGGTGGTATTTGAATTTTACTTCAGCTAGTTGCCTGAAACCACATCTCCAGCACGCCTTCCAAGCCCCCTAACAGCTAAAGAGCCCTTTGAGTTGTGTTTTGATTTTTGTGAAGGAAATCGAGGATGATTTCTACAAAAAACTGTGCTCTGACAATCAGGCACAGTGGTGCCATTGAATGCACATGGCTGCCTTCTGGCCAGGAAATGCGTAACCTAATCATTGACATCCATATAGTGGATACCATTATACTTCTACTGTTCACAGTCCAAAGAAATGCCAGAAGCTGGGAGGCAAAATGGCATTTTTATTTTATTTATATATTTATAAGGTGCTGAAAGCCCGCAGGCACCGGAGCGCCATAATAAAACAACAGACTTACAACATAAATAAAAGAACCAAAGCACTTTCAGCACAAAAGTAAAGAATATCAAATTCTAGGAGTCTAACATTATCAATTAAATACAGACTAGTCTACTATAAAATTTAAATTTGTTGATCCTTTGGGCAGATAATTACAAAAACTAAGATAGCCTGGTATATATTGCTGGATCCACATGCAACCAAAACACAGTCCGTATTTTCCTGGGTACACCATTGATTTATTTCCAGTCTGTGAATAATTTTTAAATCTGAGAGTCTAACCACCCTTGGCCCAGTTCTTTGGCCTAGCCATGCTAAATCCTTGTTCCTTAGGGCCTCTTTGGGTTCATTCCCTGATGGCTTCTCAACATTTGTGATAATGAAATTCCTTTTGTCCATGAAAAAGTTTTGGATGGACTTGCCCCATAACAACGGCATTGTGGACTTCTTTATTCGAAAGTTCTTTGACAAATAGTTTTTGTTAACTTTCGCAGAATGACTCACTGTCCCGGGACTGATGGAAACTTCACATGGTCCCCCAGTAGGGGAGGGTGAATAGAACTCACCATTGCCTGGACTCCCAAGGGAGAGAAAGTGGGGCCTGCTGAAAGCTGAATGCTGTTACTGGTGGCCGAGACAGTAAAGGACGGAATTACAGAGGTACGGTCACCTACCCTTAGAGGTGGGGCAGGTCTAACAGCTCTATCAGAAATAATCGTTTTCTATTGCATCGTGTGGCAGGTTAAGGTGTCTGTTTGATACGACCCATCCACCTTAACTATGTGATAATTCCCCACATAATTCTCGAGGGAGTCCATCCAATTATTAAAATCGTAAATATTTTGGCATTGGTTTAATTGATTGATGATAATTACCTTTACAACCATCCATTGATCCAGGGTAATCTGTTCCTGGGTGTGTGCCCCCAAGGTATCCAAATCCATGGCTGTAGAATTAGTATGGGAGCATAAATCAATCCCAGGCCCCTCTTCTTCAAGGATGGGAATAGTGGGTGGAGGGGAACTAAATGACTGTTCAGAATTAATTAGGCCATTTCCAAAATGCCCAACCTATTTAGTCATCAGGCTCACAGAAATACAAAGTTGGTCCCTAATATCCTGATCACAGATACTGGTGGAATTATTGACCATAAACGGGGTCATCCTCTCAGTATCAAGTATTTGCCTTCTTTGTAAACTCAGAGCCAGAACCTCAGACATACAGTCGCTCCCAGACGACATCGGGGGGGCCCTGGGAGTAGCAATTAAGGTGTCCCCATCCCAATACCAAGCCTCATTGTAAGAACCTCTGACCCATGAGCCCCTATTGATGAAAAGGCAATGGCCTTAGAAGTAATCACAGTAAACCTCTCCTCATGGATGCAGCTGGAGAACTAGCCTGGGTAGTATGAGAGGGGTGAAGGATGGAAAATGGGACTTTACTCAATGTCAGCTTGGAGGGGGGCGAGGTGGCTGAGATGACCAAGTCATCATTCAGTGCCATCCATCTAGATATAAAGTTGTATGCTGCCTAAATTGTGTGCATGGAATTCAAACTCTCCTCTTATGTAGTCAACTGAACTACAGTTCGGAAGCGCAAATTGATTTTTTAAACTTTTTCTCTCCCGCTTGATAATGGAGTTCAAGTGTCTAGGGCACCAAATTTCACTACTGTATGCAATTATTGCAGAAAATGTAAGTTTGTATGTGTTAAATAGACTATGCCGTTCATGTTGCCACAGATTTTTAAATAAGGAAGTGATCAGATTGCGATATGGGTGTTCCAGGTCAGTTTCTGATCTATGATACTGCTGAGATATAAAATGTTTCACTACCTCTACATTTTCATTATCAAGGCTTCAGGTCAATTTGAGCTTTTCAAAATTATTAAAGACCATCATTTTTGTTTTGGCTAGATTCATTTTTAGTTTTTTTTTTAAAGCATTGTGATCATTTCTCCAGTGTTGCCTGGAGCCCAGAAGTACAGTCCAACATAACAAAATTTGTCAGCATATCCTAGCAATTTGGAGCTTTTATTATCCAAAGTAGGTTTTAAGCAAAGTTATAACCAAGTCAGATTAAGAGATATAAACGTACCAAACTTGCGATTCATAGCTGGTTGCATGATAAAGTCAAAGACTGAGAGGGAATCCTTACTTTTAGGACAATCACCATCTGGCTTCAGCCCAACCAATTAAGGCTTTTTTACTCCCAAGTCATATGCTCACACATCATCTGGATGTGAAGCAGGTACTTCCATGGTTTGGATTTAGTTTAAAGCATATCCTTGGAGATTGTTCAGTAGAGGGTGTTTTGAGCAAGGGAAGATGATTGCTGTAAGTGCTCTTTGTCCTTGCAAAGAGAGGAAATGGTAGAGCTAAGAAGATCATCGAAGCTCGGGCACAGGAAAAATCCCTTCAACCATTTTAGAACCCCAAAGATACTTAGCATCTGCTACCCAGTGACTCCACCAGGATCATGGTACTCTGAGAATTGCCGTATAGGACACAGGAGACTTGAAACGGAGATGCCTCCTTTGGATACCATTCTGGCATCAAGCACACTTCTATGCTGATAACACTGTCATTTTGTTCCATTCCTTCCTTAATAATGACCAACATGAAAGGCTGTCTTCTTGTCTATCATCTACCTATTCTCGAATGGTTTCTGATTTTCTTTGTCGTAATCCAAAGAAGACTGAAATCCTTCTTTTACCTGCTTCTTCTGCTACCAACCCCTCCCCCATTAATTTAGTGCGTCTAACTTAGGCTTTATCCTTGAAGATATGCTAACCTGCAAAGACAAGGTTCTTTCTGTTGTATGCACTTGTCAGTTTAAAATTTTCAATATTGGTAAAATATGGCATCATTCCTACCTTTTCTTACACTAAACTCATTTTTGCAAACTATGGTAATTTCACACCTCAGTTACTGTTGTGCTGACTAATTGTGTTCGTCTTTCTTTTTATTCTATAGTACATGCCGCGCTACGTGTTCTTTTTTGTTCTGAGTTTTGGGCCAGAATTTCTCCTTAGTTGGCAGAGCCTGACTGGCTTCCCATTGCAGCATGTTTTACATTTCATTTTCTTTCGATTACTTTCAAATGTGTTCATGTTTCTTTTCACAATCACACTTTGTAAGGGAAGAGAGTTCAACACTCTCTCCCGAACCACAGAAGCCGAATGAATCGACCCTTCCCACCGTGGTTGGCACAGGTACCTGATATAGATCTACACAGGACACCACGTGGCAGCCAATGGGGGGAAGAGGGATTAGGGAGAGGTTGTGGATAGGATGGGGGAATGAGGAACACCGGAAAGAGGGTAAGGAAATACCTAGTTTGGATATGACTGGAGAAACACAGGGTAAACCTGACCTACACAACCCTATCATGCATATTCAGATACGTGATACCTGTAGAACTAACACATACACACATAATGCAAATATTTCCTAATAAACCTGCTCCCTAATCCTGCCTAATACATGTATACGGAAATTCAACATGAACACATAACGAACACTTTGCCATAAGCGAGATGAAGCAAACAAATGGGAAGTTTCCCAGCATGAGATAACACACACATGGCCCAGTGGGCAAGCATAAGCGACATGTAACAGAACGTAAAACACATGTAGTAGCAGACTCTAGTTAACAGCACCATTTCCGCTAACATGCATAACGTCCTGATTCCAGGAACTGTTGTGACTTAATCAACAATGACTTGTGGCACTGGCCCCTTTGCAGTTGAACATTCGTAATTACACAAGTTCCATGAAGGGTGATCATAACCCAACAACTAGACATAAGCCCCATCTCCCAAGACCGCCATGGCAATGCATTAGTCTGTCTGTCAAGGACTGTTGTATATCACAGTTCCCTCCCGTACTTATCTTTAGTCCGGGAGCCCCACGGGACTACCCGGACGATGTGAACTTCTGCAGAAAAAGGCGAGCCGGCAGCATGTCTGTCCTCCTGCCGAAACGCTAGTCCTCCAACCGTCAGCATAACAGTACGCTGGGCGCACCCCGAACTCCTGCTTCCTCCGTCAGCATAACGCCTAGCAAACCAAAATAAGCCGCACCTGTCTAGCGCCATTGTCGGTTAATAAGCTGTGAGTAATCAGAGACAGCTGGCAACACGCGCGCAACCCAGGACTACAAGCGGCTGCTAATTCTGCTGGAAAATGTAGTCTTTGCTTCCCCAGCTCTCCAATGCACTGCAATACATCGTGCATAATGTAGCACTCCTCGTCTGCCCCATCCTCTATTCCTGACAGTACCTCCTCTCCCAGGGCTCTTCACAGGGCCAGGTTTATCCGGGTGGCACACATGAAACTGTCTCACCAACCTGGGGGCATGCACAGCTCCTGCAGGTTCCCAAGAACAATCCTCAGTGCCATAACCTTCCCATTGAATTAAATACCATAATTTCTTGTGTCTTCTTCTGGCATCCATGATCCGTCTTACTTCATATTCTTTCTGACTATCCTTAATCACAGCCGGCGGTCGTTTCGTGGTCATTCCCGGAGCTGCCGATTTAAGTAAAGACACATGGAACACCGGGTGTATAGGTAAAGTTTTGGCAAACATAATTTCATTGCTGTGGGAGACACACATTTTATTATCTCATATGGTCCAATAAATCGAGGCATAAACTTACGTGACCCCACCAATGATAAATTCCTTGTTGACAGCCAAACCCTATCTCCAACTTGATACTTGGGGCTCCCATGCCTTTGTTTGTCCGCTTTTGTCTTGTAGGCCGCTTTAGCCCGTTCTAGATTTGCACGTGCTTTCTGTCCGATCTCAAGAAGCAACTGTTTACGCTCCTGTAACACCGGAATTTGTTCCATCACTGGCATATGTTCTGGTATCATGTTCTGTTCATGGCCATACAAACATTCATTAGGTGCCATCCCCAAAGAGGCATGTTGGGTATTATTATATGTAACCATAGTGCTTGCACCCAAGATTCCCTGCCATCTCCTAAATAGCACCGCAAATATTGCTCAAGGGTCTGATTTACCGTTCCGTTTGCCCATCTGTTTGTGGGTGGTATCTTGTGGACAGGGCACACTCGATTCCCAACATCCTACAGAAAGCACACCAAAATCTTGAAGTAAACTGAGGCCCTCTGTCAGATACAATACTCTTCGGAAGACCATGCAACCTTACCACATGTTGCAGAAATAATTCTGCTAATTTGCCTGCCCCCGGTATCCCTATGCATGGAATAAAATGGGCTTACTTAGACAGATAATCTACCACCACCCAGATGGTATCAAACTGATTGTCAGGGGGAAGATCGGTAATAAAATCCATGGAAATGTGAGTCCATGATTTCTCTGGAGTAGGTAACAAACCCCTCTTCTTGACATGGTCTGTCTTGTTGCGCACACATGTTTCACATTTCGACACAAACACTCCCATATCCTTCGTTAATTCAGGCCACCAGAAATATTTTTCTAACATAATTTGCTTCTTTCTTTTACCAGAATGTCCCGCTAAAGGAGATTTATGACACCAGTACTACGCCTTATGTTGTAACTCCTTAGTAGGCAAATACAAATGTCCCTTATGATAAGGCAACTCCTCCCGCACTGTTCTGGCAGGATGACTGTCTCGCCATTTCTGGATTTGTGGAGGAGGTAGATTTTTCTTCACTTGATCAAGCAATTTCTTTGTAATAGTACCAATGACCTTTTCAGGAGAAATAATCGCTCTTACTTCCACTACCACATTTTCTGAATTCTGTTGTTTAGATAATGCATCCGCCTTCCCATTCTTGCTTCCTGGCCTGAAGGTTACAATAAAGTCAAACTCATTGAAATACTGGGACCAGCGGAGTTGTCTGGGACTGAGTGTTTGAGCAGTCTTAAAATATTGCAGATTTTTGTGATCTGTGACTACTTTCACCTGATGTCTAGCCCCTAACAGGTATTGCCTCCACTCAAGAAAGGCCGCTCGAATAGCCAACAATTCCTTGTCGTTGATGGAATAATTTTGCTCACAATTGGATAATTTCCTTGAGTAAAAAGCCACTGGATGCCATACTCCTTCCTCATTTTTCTGTGACAAAATGGCCCCTAACGCTACATTACTCACACCAGTCTCCACCTGGAATGGCCTCTGCATATCTGGATGTTTTAAGACCGGAGAGGTAGTAAATGCAACCTTTAATTCTTGAAATGCTTTCTCTGCCTCTTGATTCCAGTCAAAGCGCACTGCTTCCCTAAGTAACCGTGTAATCGGGCTACTATCTTGGAGAAATTGCTAATGAAACGTCTGTAGAAATTGGCAAATCCTAAAAAGGATTGTATGTCCTTTATGCACTGGGGGGAGGGCCATTCTGTCACTGCCTTCACCTTTTTAGGGTCCATAACAATGCCACCGGGTGTAAGGATGAAGCCTAAAAACTCAACCTGAGTCGTGTGAAAATTACATTTCTCTAACTTCACACACAACTGATACTCCTGCAACCTCTGTAGCACTGCCCTTACATCTTTTACATGTTGCTCCTGGGAAGATTAATAAATCAAAATGTCGTCTATATAGACAATAACAAACACATCAAGAAAATCTCTCAATCCTTCCTGCATGAAAAACTGAAATGCAGCTGGAGCATTGCACAATCCGAAAGGCATGACAAGATACTCAAACAAACCAAACTTGGTACGGAATGCAGTCTTCCACTCATCACCCTCTTTCACTCTTATCAAATGGTATGCTCCCCTTAAGTCCAACTTGGTATAAATTGTAGCTGACCTCACCTGATCTAACAAAACAGAAATTAATGGTAAAGGAAACCTATTTTTCACTGTGACCTTTGACCTTATTTAAGGCCTGGTAATCAATGCACGTTCGCAATGTTCCCTCCTTTTTAGGGACAAAAAACAATGGTGATGATACAGGGGAGGTAGAATGCCTAAAAAAAAACATTCTCCAGCATCTCATCCAGATACTCTCTTAGGTATTGATTTTCCTTTTCAGTAAGGGCGTAGATCCGACTGCAAGGCAACTTAGCCCCTGTCTCCAATTCAATCACACAATCATAGGATCGATGTGGCGGTAACTTTTCCACCCCTCTTTATCAAATACCTTGCTAAATTCCTGGTACTGCAGAGGAATTACTGGTCCTACGACCCCCACCACCTGATCTACGTGGCCCTTATCTGCTAACAAAGCCGCAGGACTCACCATTGACACCATGTGGGCCTGACACCCCTTCTCCTCAAACAACACTATCTGTTTTTTCCAGTCAATCCTTGGTTTGTGTTGTATTAACCAAGGCATTCCCAAAATTACACCAAACTGAGGAGCCGCTATCAAATCAAAAGTAATCTCTTCACTGTGACCTGATTCACATACGATCTGCAAGACTTCCATCTATTTCCGTATGGGTTCAGACACTAAGGGAGACCCATCTACAGACTGTACTCCTTCCACCCATTGCTTTTCCTGTACAGGCAATCCCAACTGCTCCGCCAATGTAATATCGACAAAGTTACCAGTGGCCCCTGATTCCACCATCGCCCACACCACCTGCTTGGTCATGGCAAAAAATAGTCACTAAAATGTATAAATGGGAGGTCTTACTCCCTACGGTATTTGCCACCCACCTCGGGAACCTTGATTCCTTCGGACCTGTCACCTTCGTTCCCCCTAAGGCCGGCCCATCTCTTTTACTGCTTTCTTCTTGCTCCGCTCTCCCCCAGCCATCTTCTGCAGAGTATTTGGGCATATGCGAATAAAATTACCTGACTGCCCACAATATAGACACAAATTGTTCGTTTTCCGTTGCTCCTTTTTGGCAGCGGACAACGGTCCTCTTATACTTCCAATCTGCATTGGTTCCACCTCACTAGCCCTTCCACCCCTGCTCCGATATAATCTTACAAAAGGTACTGGATCCAGTCTTTTCCTGTCTCCTTTTCTTTCACTCATTCGATGATCTAAACGTAATTCAAGATCTATCATGGCCGTACAATTACTTGGTTGAGGCTCTACCTGCGCAATTGCATCCTTCAACTCCTCCCATAGACCCTGATAAAACAGTACTGTTTGTTTTGCTTCTGGCCAATCGGTCTAAATCACCAATCTATTGAACTGTGTCATGTATGTTACCAGATCGTGTGATCCCTGTCGTAATCCTAGTAACTCTTTATCTTGTGCGAGTGATACTTCTTGTCTATCGAACAATCTGCCAAACTCAGCCAAAACCCATCCCAATTGTATAACAATGGATGGTCCTTTTGAACCAGTGGCATAGCCCAGGCTGCCGCATCTCCTGTCAAATATGAGATTACAAAAGCTGTTCTAGCCTGAACGTTCTCAAACGCTGTAGGTTTACACAAAAAAAACACATTGCGTGATAAACATCATATATTTCCGAGGATCCTCCAAAAACCATTTGGGAGCTGCCAACAGTACACTACTGGAAGGCTGAACAATTACTGTGGAATATATACTAGTAGATGCTCCCATTGCAGGGTTTGCACTCGTCCCTTCCAATGGAGTCCTTTGAGCTACTAGACTCTGGACTTGAGCCTTTAACATAACCGATTCTTGCCTGGCCTGAGCTAATTCTGCCTGAATCTCTTGCAGAACCTTTAGCACGCGGCCAAAGGCGGAGGAGTTGCTTCCATTTGGCTTGGGTTGTTGTGAGTATCCCAATATGGGGGCGGCTTATTATATCACAATCACACTTTGTAAGGGAAGAGAGTTCGAAACTCTCTCCCGAACCACAGAAGCCGAATGAATCAACCCCTCCCACTGTGGTTGGCACAGGTACCTGATATAGATATACACTGGACACCACGTGGCAGCCAATGGGGGGAAGAGAGATTAGGGAGAGGTTGTAGATAGGGTGGGGGAATGAGGAACACTGGAACGAGGGTAATAAAATACCTAGTTTGGATAGGACTGGAGAAACACAGGGTAAACCTGACCTACACAACCCTATCATACATATTCAGATACGGGATGCCTGTAGAACTAACACATACACACATAATGCAAATATTTCCTAATCAACCTGCCTCCTAATCCTGCTAATACATGTATACAGAAATTCAACATGAACACATCAGGACATTTTGCCATAAGCGAGATGAAGTAAACAAATGGCAAGTTTCCCAGCATGAGATGACACACACATGGCCCCGTGGGCAAACATAAGCGACATGTAACAGAACGTAAAACACATGTAGTAGCAGACTCTAGTTAACAGCAGTAGTTCTGCTAACACACACAACTTCCTGATTCCAGGAACTGTTGTGACTTAATCAACAATGACTTGTGGCACTGGCCCCTTTGCAGTTGAACGTTCGTAATTACACAGGTTCCATCAAGGGTGATTATAACCCAACAACTAGACATAAGCCCCATCTCCCAAGGCCGCCATGGCAATGCATTAGTCTGTCTGTCAAGGACTGTAGTATATCACAGTTCCCTCCAGTACTTATCTTTAGTCCGTGAGCCCCACGGGACTACCCGGACGATGTGAACTTCTGCAGAAAAAGGCGAGCCGGCAGCGTGTCTGTCCTCCTGCCGAAATGCTAGTCCTCCAACCGTCAGCATAACAGTGCGCTGGGCGCACCCCGAACTCCTGCTTCCTCCGACAGCATAACGCCTAGCAAACCAAAATAAGCCGCACCTGTCTAGCGCCGTTTCCAGTTAATAAGCTGTGAGTAATGGGAGATAGCTGGCAAAGCGCGCGCAACCCAGGACTACAAGCGGCTGCTAATTCTGCTGGGAAATGTAGTCTTTGCTTCCCCAGCTCTCCATTGCACTTCATCGTACATAATGTAACACTCCTCGCCTGCCCCATCCTCTATTCCTGACATTTCTGCACCTACTTATCTTTCAATCTTGCTTCCGTCTGTCAGCCAATTAGATCACTTCTCTCTTCTCAGTTATTTGCCTCGGGAGGATAGCTCAGGGGCACCCGCTGGCCTTGAAAGCAAGACGATGCAGATCAACACAGGTTAGATCCCCGGGTCAGCGCTTACCTCTGGGTATTAAGCACTTTAAAAATAACCAATTATAATTTTCTTAATTCTCAATGTCCTCCTTGCACCTCTTCTTGTTTTTGTTCTTTGCAACTTCTCACACAAAATTATGGAATGTTCTTCCGCTGGTCATCTGGTCCTGCTCTTTTTGGTTTTATATAAGAAATTTCTAAAATAACATCTTTTAGACACTGCCTTTTCCTCCTAATATGTTCAGCCTAGCTTTGAATTTTGTTTTTCATATTCACCTAGTTCACTTTTGACCTGACATGTTAAGATGTTCCTTTATCATGTTACATTTTTGTTTAGGCTGTAGTGTTGTGTGTTCAGTGCTATAAATAAGGGCTCCATATAAATTCATTTAAAATTAATAAATACAAAATAAATAGGTGTTTTCAAGGAGAACAGCAGCATTGTTGCTTAGGTGGGAGCTGCAAAGAAAATATATGTCCATTGTCACCACTCTGTGAAGGTACGAGAAGGATGGGCAAAATTCAGACAAAACACGTTAGCTTTTCAACAACTCGTGCAAGATGTGCCCACATGGTGTAACTCCACTTTTTACACGATTTATCGAATGTCTGAGTAAAAGAAGGCACTGAAGGAGTACACCACGCACCATGTAGTGGCAGATGGTGTTATATATCACAGGTGTTCATGCTAGCGTACTGAACAATCTTCTGAGAACATTCGAAGAAACGACTTGCTACATTTGGGTATAGCATGCCACACAAGTGATACTACTAATCCATGTGTTAAATTAACAGGTTGAGTCACAGCATAATGCCTTTTGAAGCAAAGGAGATTTTTCTGCTGACCAAATGCCCTAGTTGCTTTAAAATGACAAACAATGAACAAACTGATGAATACAGAACATTGTACGTTTTCAACCCTACCTCACACTCGGTTTAATATGACACAGCTACCAAATTCTTTTGGGTTTGCCTGAGAAGGGTGCCATTTTTCCTGCCAGAATGAACTGTAAACATTTTCCTAAACTTGTACGCAACGCCTCTTTGCTTAAAGCACGACAGCACATAAAATAGAAATGATTTCTGCAAGACTATTCCCGTGATCATTGTGCCTGAGTATTATTCTATTTTACACATTGATCGCAACGCCAGCCATCCTGGTGGTGGTGTTGCCGTAATTTACCTTTCCTTTTTAAATTGTTCAATTTTACCTTGGACTCAGGATATAGAAAAGGAATCCATGGTAGTGGGAATTTCACCTACGCCCACTATTACTCTTCATTTTTTTTATCATATATCGCCCACCTTCATTTAGTTTGATGTACTTTGAAACTACATTTTTTACAAATATATCACTGGCCCCTCTGCATAATAATGTGTGTATTTTAGTAGATTCTAATTTCTGGGATGATTCCCCCTGACTGCTCGGCTGCAGTCTCCATCTTATCTTGTACTAGCAAAAGTACCGTTCCCCGAACAGGCTCTGCAGACAGACATGATAACACTCTCATTCATTGTGTTTATTGTTTTTTTTAAACTACTTTATTCATTTTACCATCATACAAATATAATGGTTAATACTAATACAACTTATCCATAAAAAATGCCATACATAGAAAACCAGAGACGACCCCCCACCCCCATAACAATAATCCGAGATATAAAAGCTAAACAGAGGAATGTGAAAAAGAGTGGAAAATTAATGATCCTGTAGATCGCTGTTCCGCCTTACCCTGGCGTGGTGCAGTTTGTTGCGGTGCAAATTTCTTGGAAATCGTGCATTAAAGCACCTTCAAAAGTGGGACCTCGAGTTTTGTTGCTCGTGTCGGGACCAGTTAAGAAACAAAAATGTTTCTTTCCCTTCCATGGTTTATGGCTTCGTCGGCAGGCACCATCTCGCAAAAATCCTTTGGAAAAGTATTTTCACCAGATGCAGAAAAGTGTTTTGTTTACCTTCCCGGTGACCAAGGTTTACAACTTCGTCAGCAGACACCATCTCGCAAAAATCCTCTGGAAAAGTAATTTTACCTGATGGAGCAAAAATGTGGAAACTTCTGAAATGCTACCTGCCTTCACCTCTCAAGTCAATTCGCCTCTCATACATTTTCTGTTCCCCTTACCCATGAACATGGTTTACAGCTTTGTCGGCAGGCCACAAATCCACAAACAAATCTGACTTTTGCTGAAATCCGTGGAAAGAGGTGGGGTATCCAAATGTCATGTAGCCATTAATATCTGGAGCGTCCTAACAGGTAACTATGCAAAATTTGGTGCAGATTGGTAAAACAGTGTGGAATTGCATAAGGAACAAATCTTCCTGCCACAAACCCACACAACATTTGACTTTTATATATATAGATAGATGGAGAACCTATCACTGCCACAATTAGTCACAATGTCTATGCATATAAAGGGGCACACCCTTGATCTAATCTTCTCCTCTCCAGATTTATGTTGTGTTTCACCAGGTTTTTCTGTTGTGGATGGACCATTGATTGATCCCTTTTAAGATTGCTCATCCTCTACCTATTATAAAGTCAGTTCAACATAAAGTATTGTGGAGAGCATGGCACCATGTTGAACCAGTGATGCTGGCAGAACTAATAAAGTCATATTATCTTACAGAGAGTAATGGATCTCAACCACTTCCACTGCCATTAACTCAGTTTATCACAGCCTGCTCGGCAGCTTCCAATAAGTTGACACCTTTAAAATTGGTAAAGGAAACTGTACATCCCTCAGCTCCCTGGTTCTCTTTGGAACTCCAGATATGGCCGGCAAATGTCTGCAGAGCTGAGCAGAAATGGCATATAAATCCTGACCCTACTTTGAAACTCTTTGTTAGGAAAGAGTTGGCCTTATATAATTCGGGTATAATGGCTGTAAAATAATCCTACCACGCTAGAATTATTGAATTGGCAGCTAACACACCAAAACAACTTAATCAGACAGTAAAATATCTCTCTGCCCTTAAACTGGCATCAACAGCGTCACTTTCTCAGGAACTGGGCAATGATCAGTCTAGCTTTGTTAAAAATAAGATTGAGGCTATTAGGAAAAACATTCGGAATCAAGCATTTGTCATATCGTCGCCATGATCTCTTGGATTGCCTGAGGCAGGGACACCTCTAGAGAGGTTCAAGTGTTTTCAATTTAATAGTCTGTGGCAGAGTTTGTGGCAGTTACTGGCAGGAGGCTGTTTTCCCTTGCTATTGTTTTCATGTCCACCAGCAGGAGGAGCCTAAAATTACTCACTGAAACTCGCAGAGTGAAGCAGAGTTCGAGACAGAGTTTGTGGCAGTTACTGGCAGTTAGCGGCATTAGCCGGGATTAGCTGGGGGGCCTCTACATTCATACCTGATTGCCTGCCTTCAGTGTACACGCCTCTTACTACGCTTGGACCTGTGTTTTCTTTTGGAAAGTTGACTCTCAAGACACGCACAGTCTCGTGCTGGTAAATCTCTCTTGTAAAATGTACAAACTGTTCTTTATTGACTTTTACTGTTCCGAAGACTAACTGCAGCAAAACCTGAAGTCAACTGGCAGCTGCCTAATTTCCTGCTACAAGCCCGGGGACTGCAGGGGTTGCCGTTCAGCTTTCCCCTTTGACCTGGGACCTTTTTCCATATTCATTGTTCTCCTCTTCAAGCTGCCTGGAGAAATAAAGGAGCAGTGTAGGCTCGTTTCCAGAGCCTGTGGGGCTCCCCTATTGGGGGTTGCCCTTTGATCTGGATTGTGCATCATAGACTAATACGACTGCTCTTCTCTGCCCGTTTGGCCTGACACCCTGGAAATACTGTTGCAAGCATTTACTATCAGAATGCAGTCTGTGCTATGAAGCCAAATGGGGCAAGATCAATTGGTGGGTAGCTACATTACTACGGTAATGGAGGAACCGACTGGGGGGTCCTTCTTTACAGAACTTTATCAAGGAGGACCTCCCCCCGGTGTTGACCTCACTATGTACATTCTCTCCAGTTTCCCACACTGGGGAGAAGCTGGACCAGGGGGTGGGCTCTGTCAAGATTCCTGTACAGACAGTCCCACAATTGAAATTAAACTTGGATGATCAATTTAATCCTGGCCCCCCTCCATCCACATTGGTGGCTCAAGATAACATTCATCTCTCTAATAGGGGGGCAACTGTAAGCACCGCCATTAATACGCCCTTGGTTCAGTTTAAAACATCCAGAGCTATTACTGGAACCAGGCCAATTTCGGGACAATGGGTCATGGACCATTATTTCATAAAGGCTGCAGTACTGAACTGAAATCTTACTCAGCAATGAAAGGAAAAGCGATGTTGGATCACTCCATTATGAACTCGCATGTCCACTTTGGTGGACCAAAGGACCTGACTGATATCAGCATTATCGAACTTGCTAATCAGGCAGTAGAACAAGAGGCAAATCATGAACTGTCTGTTTTCAGCCGCGCTGAAAGTGTGGTGCAACAAACATGCGATGCGTCGCTGCAGGATCCGCCATCAGCGCTTACTAATCTAATTGGTAGGTATAACACTGGACTCGACCAAGAAGGCCATGCTCAATCTCAATTTGATGGTCCAGGGGCATTTGGCACCCAGAGTGATTCCCCAGCAAACCATCACACTCAGAGGGAGATCGATGAGAGAATACGCTTGACTCACCCTACTGTCTCCACATTGAATATGGTTTTGAGTTAATTTGTCTCATTGTATGATAACATCTGGGCAGAGTTAAAATCCACCAATGCAATGTTGGCTGATGTGGCTAGTAAATTTGGCGGAAATTGGGCTTGAAATGCGCTCTGGGACAATTGGCGCTTGTCAAAGGGAGGTGGGGTTGGACATGGGGGCAACATCTTAATCCCATTCTTGTTGAAAGCTCTGTGGAAATTATTGAAATTTCAGACAGCAATCCTGTGGAGGGACCACTAACCTGCCCCACAACTTGGCCGGGGTCCAGGGTGGAACTGATATCAACATGTTCCCCCTCAAAGGACTCTCATGGGCCCTGTCCAACTATTGATCTAACTAATGAACACAGCCAAGGCGGGGTGGCTCCAAACAGTCAGGGGGGCGATCTGTTGACTCTGGCTGCACCTGAGGATGATGTCCCTTCCCCTAAACAAAATAATGTAAAAAATATGAAATTGGAAAAGCAGAAACCGATGGTGTGAAGATGGCGTATCCTTAGCATCAGAGCTGCTCACAAATCTCTATTCCGCTCTAGGTGGTCCCCTGTCATCGAGCATGGTAGCTCGAGTTTGGAGGTGCCATCTAAAGCCTTGTCTGTTGATTCCATGGCTCAAACTGATCCTAATCCTCTGGTACTCCATTATGAGACAGCTCCTAACTCAGACCAGTGTGACCCCACCCCCTCGGCCCAACTTCTATTGAATATGGGTAAATGTGGTGGGGGCGTGGCTAGAAGGCCATGTGAGCAGACGTGCTCTTGGAGGAGCTCCTGGAGATCCTGAACATATCCGTAGAAAAGGTGCAGTTGCACTAGTCCTTTGAGCTTGGAAATATAGGCACCAGCCTATGAACATATATGTAGTTCTCACTGACAATCTGGAGGCCATACACCCTAAGGAACACCAGATAGGGGCGAGTGACGCTCCTGGAGGCGAAGATTCGGGGGAACAAAATGGTGGTCGTCCATGACAAAGAAGGGAAACATTCAGACCAGTGACGACTCCCCCTGTGTGTACGGCCGGGGGGCTGGCCAGGTGAAGCGAATATTCAACTATCTGTGTGCCACCGGAGCGCACACTTACTCTGGTTGGCCCCGTTTGCTCAGAACGAGTTCCGAAGACCGCGCAAGGCGGATGGGCGGCCGGCGCTAGGACCGCACCCGGGCTGGAGCAGACGAGGCGGACTGGGGTGTTTGGCCGCGGCCCAGAGGCTGGGTGAGGTGCACTCGGACTGCATTGCATACTGCAGCGGTCCTCAGGTCAGCCAAACGATGCTGGGCCTGCTTGCAGGGCATTGATGGTGCGGTTGGGCCCTGAGGCCTGAGAGGTGGATTGGCCCTAGCAACCCACAAATTTGGAAAGGCGGGCAACGAGACCCGACCTTATAGTTGTGAGCGCGGGGTGGAGGAAGCGACAATCAGCTATGGTTCGCTGGGAGGACACAAAGGCAAGCTGACGGGAAGAAATGAGGAGGAGAGCGGACCGGTACGCTTTGCAGATGGTCCCTGTGAGTCAGTGAGGGGGCTTGATGAGACTGTGCACTGCATGTGCTCCCTCACTCAGGCTACTCTGGCGGCACCCCAATATACAATACATTTCCCCACCCCATGGTAGAGGTGAGAGCACAATAGCCAGCTGATGAGCCCATAAGGGTAGGCTCAGAATGAAGATATCGGCACGGATTGAACCTCGGAACCAAGCACCTCAAACAGCAGCAGACACCCAGCGCACCTGTAGTGGGAGAGCGCGTGTAACTAGAGGAACACATAAGAGCCACAGGTGAAGAGCTGGTGGACTTTCTGGAGCCCGCAGCCAGTGTGGCGGACAGAGCCTGGTCCGGATGGCCCGCGGCACGGGCGCGTGCTAGCAAGGTCGGAGCAAAGCTACAGTGTTACGTGGGAGGGCACAATCCACTCCGGTGGCTACTCATCGACTTCCGGACACCCCCTTGGGTGGCCCACCCGGGCCCTGGCACCAACAGCAGATTTGTCCCACTGGGGCTGGCGAGAGGCGAGATTCGCCCACTGTTCCTTGGCACGACGCTATGTCTAGCAAACGGCTTAGAACGAAGAGTAAGCAGCCCACACTGGACCAGTACGCCATAACACCGCCGGGCGCTGAAGGAACCAGGAGTAAGGAGAAGATCCCCGCTGGGAGCGCAGTCACCATGGGTACCAACCAGGAGGTCCTGGCAGCAATTGCAGACCTGAAAGTAGCCTGGGAGACCAAATTGGGTCTGGCTATGACTGAATTGAAAGCAGCCTTGGAGCTGAAAGTCGGGGCACTGCAGGAGGAAGTGAACCTTCTTCGACAAGACGTCAGGTCGTTGGCAGAACGTACAGAGCTCCTGGAAAAAGAGGTGGGCCCGAACACAGTGGACTGTGCAACACATAAAGCAGACCTTCACGCCCGAGTGCAACGCGTGGGCAACTTAGAATACAGGGCAGAGGAGGTGGAGGGACGTGCCCAATGGAATAACATTCGTATTGTTGGTTTGCTGGAGGGAGCCGAGGGATCCAACCCTACAGAGTTCGTAGAATCTATGCTGCTGCAGGAGATAACCAGAGGAGTCTTGTCCCAGGGGTTTGCAGTGGAGAGGGCGCATAGGGCTCTAACGAGAAGGCCGCCGCTGGGCAACCCCCCCTAGGCCGGTGATCACTAAGATCCTCAACTATCGGGATTGAGAAAGAATCATTGAACACTTCCGTAAGGCCGGAACAAAACAAAGAGGGACAGCAAATATAACTGCCTACCCGGATTATACCTTGATGGTGCAAAGGAGCCGCATGAACTTTGGGACTGTCAAAAGAAGACTGCGGGAAGCGGGCCACAAGTACATGCTGCTCTATCCGGCGAAGCTAAAGGTGTTCCATAAAAACAGAACCTTGTTTTTCGAAACCCCGGAAGAAGCCATGGGGTGGCTTGACATGCAGAGCTGCCCCCAGGAGTCGGGCATCCAGACGGGAGAAGGAGAAGGAAGAGATAAGTAATTTACAGAGGGGGCACCAGAATGTGTTGCAGCTTAAGACCACAAGACTTGTTTATTGTAATTGATGTAGCTCACGGGCTAGTATAAGTAGGTTGGAATGAAACATGATCTGTGAGCACTGAGACTCTTGCTTAGTTAGAGAGTAGTTTAGGTAGTTTAACGGTAGTCCGGTGACACCCTGCTGGGATTCTGCCCTCGGCACACCGAGGCAGAACCAGAAGCAGGGTCGCCTGAGATCCAGGGATGGAGCTGGGCATTTGTTGGGGTTGGGGAGGTGGGGGGGTGGGAATGGGCAGCATGTGGGGGTTTGTTGTTGGGAAAAGGGGGGGGTTTGTTTTGGGTGGGTGGGGAATGAGCCAATGTGGGAATCTTAACGGGCGGGAGGGAGGGCGGAGAGTGGGGGCAAGATATTGTATACAAGGCGTCGGGGTGCCTTAGAGTGGTTACCTGGAACGTTAGGGACCTTAATAGTTATTTGAAGCGCAACAAAGTTATGATGTACTTGAAAAGGATGAGGGTGGACATAGCATTGTTGCAGGAGACTCACCTCACCAGGGAGAAACTGGAGGTGGTTAAAAGAAAGTGGAGAGGGAGTATAGCGCCGCCACATACTCAGCTTACGCAAGAGGAGTTCTCACCTGGATATATGCCCCCAATCATGACACAGCGGCCTACTTTCGAACCCTGTATGGTAAGATTAGCCCCCTACTGGGTGGCGGGATCCTATGGGGAGGGGACTTTAATTGTGTATTGAACCCTAAACTGGATAGATCAGACAATAAGCTAGACAAGCCCACCCCAGCTGCAAAGGTGCTAAGGACCCTCTTGAGTGATTTCGATCTTGTAGATGTCTGGAGGCAATTGCACCCTACAGGTAGGCAATACTCACACTATGCGGCACACAAGACTGGACTATGTGTTCGTCGCGGCCGAATTGGTAAGCGGATGAGAGGTGCGGAATATAAGGCTAGGGTGCTCTCAGACCACTCCCCCCTGGTTCTGGAGTGGCAGCACCAACCCCCTAGGGCGCGGATCCCGACGTGGAAGCTCAAAGCCGAGGCCATGCAGGATTCGGGATTCCGGGAGGACTTATGGGAGGAGATCACGGAGTACTTTGATATTAACACGGGCAGTGTCAGATCGATGGGAACGGTGTGGGAGGCATTCAAAGTGGTGGTGCGGGGGGTGGCTATGTCGAAATCCAGAGGGCTCCTGGGAAGCATAGAACAGGAGCTGCGCGGAGCGGAGAAAGAGATGGAAGACATCATGCGTAGGGGAGGCACCTCTAGTGAGGACGGGGTCAGGATGAGACAGCTCCAACAAGCTAGTTGTGAACACTGGGACAGGCTATGTAAATTGAGCTAAAAGAAATACGTGGAGAAACAGCATGCGGGGGCAGATATACCTGGTAGGTTGCTGGCCTGGCTAAATAAGAGCGAGGCACCAAGGCCTGTGATCAGGGAAATCAGAGGGGAGGGAGGTCGGATCCTGGACACCCAGGAGGGAGTGAATGGTGAGTTCCTGAGATACTACAAATGGCTCTATGAGGACCCTGGTGGAGCTGGGGACCAAGAGATCCGGGACACGTTAGAAGACACGGGCCTGCCCACCTTAGATGACTCAGAGCGGGCAGACCTGGACGCCCCAATCACAATAGATGAACTTGAATCAATAATTCTACACCTACCCACTTGTAAGGCTCTGGGGTCAGACGGGCTCCCGAGCGAATTTTACAAAACCTACAAACAGGAGTTGCTGCCCCCGTTGCTGGCTATGCTTAATGAGGCGTATGAACAGGGCAGGTTGCCAGGGTCCTTACGTGAGGCGGTGATAATTCCGCTCTTAAAGCCGGGCATGCCGAGTACGGACTGTGGGTCATACAGACCCCTGTCGATGCTCAACCAGGACAGCAAAATCCTTACGGCAGTGCTGGCAAATAGGCTTAAGCGTGTCATCGGCAAACTGATACACCCTGATCAAACAGGCTATGTCCCTGGTAGGAATATAACTGATAACCAAAGGCGACTGCATCACATTATCAACCAGACTGAGGAAGACCCAGGTGAGCTGGCGATCGCCTCGCTGGACGCGATTAAGGCGTTTGACTCAGTAAGATGGCCCTGGCTGCTGGTGACTTTAAAAGCCTTTGGAATGGGCCCAGGGTATCTTAGGTGGGTTAAAATGGTATACAGCTCCCATAACGCCAGGGTTTAAACGGGCACCACGATCTCAGATAAATGGCAACTTAGCAGGGTCACCAGACAGGCCTGCCCCTGGTCGCCCATGTTATATATACTAGCGCTAGAGCCATTGGCTGTCTGTCTTAGACAGCAATATGGAGAGATTGGGATACGCACTGCAGGTGGTCCGCATCTCATTTCATTATATGCTGACGACATGCTCCTGTACCTGCGCTTCCCAGAAGAGAATACACAATACATTCTGGAGGTGATGGAACGATATACAGCCCTCTCCGGCATAGCGGTAAACCCCAAGAAATCCAGCATGTTTCCCATAGGGAGATATAGATTTGTCCCGCCAGGGGGTTTGCCGGTGTTGCCAATACCCTGGCAAACCAAGTCGTTCAGATATCTTGGAATTGACATATACCATACGACAGGAGAAGAACATAAACACAACACGATGAAGGCAGTTGAAGGTTTGGGTTTCTGGTCCAGACTGCCCCTGGCCATGATGAGGAGAGCAGCTTTAATCAAGATGGTAGTCCAGCCCAGATTGTTACACTTTTTCGTAAACATCCCGCATGTGATCCCTAGGCGTTTCTTTGCTAGCCTCCACAGCTTGTGCAGGGGCTTCATTTGGCATAACTCCAGGAACAGGGTGGCTCTTTGGAAATTGCAGAATTCGTGTGACAGAGGGGGAATAAACCTGCCGAATCTGGAATTATATTATCTAGCTGGTCAATTGCAATACGTGGCCAGGTGGCTGTCTGAGGAAGAAACAGCGGAATATACGTTGTTGTGCATGGAACCAGCTCCCTATTTGCTCAGGGAGGTGGTGTGGCTGCCTAAGCTGAAGGTGCTAGAGATGGCGCGGCTGTTGGTGATGGGCTGGGAGGTTTGGCATAGAGCATGGCGACTAGTGGGATACCCGGCTCCGTTCTCCATGCAGGTGCCGTTGGCGGCACTATGCAGAGAGCACCTCCAATTGATACAAGGGGTCCGTAGATACTGGGAGCCCATGGGTCTGGTCACTTTGGGAGACATATAGCAGGATGGAGTGGTGCTAGAATTCCAGAAATTGATGGAGGACACCGGGGTGAACAAGAGTCAACATATAACCCACTCCAGAATTGTTAAGCGGGTGCGAGAAAAATGGCCGGCGGTTGTGCTCGCGGAACATCCTTATGCCACCATGGAGATGATATATGACGTCTCGGAGGGTGGCCACGAGATATCCCGCATATACGAGCTACTGGGGTCCATGGTGGGGAAGGAATTGTCCTTATTGAGACAGCTCTGGGAGGAGGAGGTGGTAGAGCCTATGTCGGACGGGTTAGGGGATCGAGCCCAGAGATATCATAAGAAAGTGTCCCGAAATGCAAAGCTCCAGCAGATCCAATTATATGTCACACATAGGGCATATATGACCCCCAGTAAGATTGGTAGGTTTGGGGGCCAGATGATCCAGAGATGCCCCAGGTGCGGGGAGGAGGAAGCCAGGATGTTACATATGTTCTGGGTTTGTCCGGAGGTGGGTAGATTCTGGGCCGAACTGAGAATGCGCCTGGCTGAAAAAGGTATTAAGCTAGAGGTAGAGTCGGCCTGGGCATGCATGCTAGGAGGTTTCCCTAGGCCACGTCATCTGAGGCACATTAGCAAGATGAAGGACTTGGCATATAACCTGGCCAAAATGAGGATTGCAATGTGCTGGAAGGCAGTTCATAGGCCCAGAATGGAGTTTTGGTGGGCTGACCTCTTGAAATGGGCCGAGGCTGAGACAGCTGTTTGGTTCGAAGCGGTCAGCGGGGAGGAGGGTAGGAGGTAGGACCCCTAATTGAATGGAGGCAATTGGTGGCCACCATCAGTATATATTGGCATAAAGGATGTCATTGATAGATGCCTTTGTTGAGAAAATGTTCCAAGTTATTGACGAGTGGTCAGGGAGGTTTTTGAATGGTAGAATCTTAGTGGTGGGAGATTTAAATGCTGACTGTGGTTTCCAGATAACCCCCTGGGATCTCGACTTGGGCCAAGCTGGCCATTCTGGGAGAGAGCTTGGCATGTGGGATGGGACTAGGGGGCCTGGGCCTACAGCCTTTGGTGGGGAGAAAGTCTCTGAATCATAAGGAGTGCAATTGGCACACTTGGCATAGGGGAATAGTTCCTCCCTTTTGGATTACATCTATCTAGACAACGTTCTTATGAATCGATGTGTGGCGTTTAAAGCATCAAAGAATGATTGGCGTGACCACTCCATTCGAACGGCAACCTTTGATTTGATATTAAATACTAGAGAATTCCGACTTCAGCCCCATGTCACCGCTACTGCGGCGGGCAATGCAGTAAGATGGACGGATATAAATATCTGTACTTTGAATCAGAATTTGAGGGATACCCTTAATTTCTCTGCCCTCAATTGGAAACTCAATAATTTCAATGCAATTAAGTTCCAGAGGTGTATTGGTCTCCTCCTCTCTGGTATCTCTCCTAGGGTTAGTATTAGGGGGAATGGCCATACTAGACATACACACTGTTATAATGGGGATCTGGCCTCCGCGAAAAGCACCATGAGGAGGAATATGAGACTGATCCGCCGGACGAACATGGATGAGGGTACTCATTAGGAGCTTGTGAGGAAAATTAAACAGTCCTATAAAAATTCCTGCAAGTCATTAAAAAACACTCTATTGCAACAGGATGCTGAGATTATGTTGGGGGTCCTGATTAATGCAGAGGTCAGCGCTGTCTGGCAGCTTATCAATGGCCAAGAACCAAACTATGTAGTTTCCCAACTAAATACTATCTCTGAGTTGGAATGGGTTGAGTTCTTTGAGGGAATGTTTGGGTCACCAACGACAAACCCCTCCAAGATAGCTGGCTTTTTCGGATAGTACCACCTGGGAACCTCCTTTGGATATCAGTGTCATCTACTCCCTGATAACTAAATGTAAAGATTCTAGAGCCCCGGGCCCAAATGTCCTAACAAACAATACCTACAAGGCTGATAAAAATATTTGGCCGAACCTACTATACCTGGAATTTAAGGATATCATTGGTACAGGGGTTACGCCACAGTCCTGGAGCACGGCCCATGTGATACCCATTTACAAGTGCGGGAGAAGGGCTGAACCAACAAATTATCGGCCTATTTCGCTCATAGATGCCGACTGCAAGATCTTCCCATCATTCTTGCTCTCTCACTTGCTCTCTCACTTAGAAGAGTGGGCTAAAGCGGCTCACCCTCTTGACCAATTTCAGACTGGTTTTAGGAGGGGGCAATCAACAAACATCAATGGGATTGTCCTCAAATGCATCCAGGAAGATGCTTGGAGGAGGCCGAAGGGCTGTACATATATGGCCTCGATTGACCTATTGCCACATTTGAGTGTGTAGACCGAGGTAAACTTTGGGCAAAATTGGCTAACTGGGGCTTGCCAGGGGGGCTGCTGAGGCTCATTAGGGGGGTATATGAGAATTGTGGGATTCAAGTCCGGCTGAGTCAAAAGGGGGATGTGTCTCGTAGAATTAGATCTTACTGGGGTGTCAGACAGGAATGTGTTCTGGCCCCCTGGTTGTTCAACCAATACATGTCGGATGTTGTGCACACCCTTGCTAAGGAAGGGTTGATTGCTCCTAAAGTTGGGCAGGCAAAAATCACATGGCTTGCATATGCAGACGATTTTTTGATCTTCGACCTAACTAGGGTTGGTCTGCAGAGGGTCTTAAATCAATTTGCAGGATACACAAAAGAAAATGGGCTCATTATTAACCCCAATAAAATGAAAATTCTTGCCTTTAGAAATGCAAGGGTGAAGAACATCTGACATGTAGGGTAAATTGAAGGGGTGTCTCTGAAGCTATCTGAGAGCGTCAGGTATCTGGACTTCAATTTTGGAGCACATAAAGGCTTTAAAATGTTCTAGAATCCAAGATCATAAAAATTGACCATAGGTTTGACAGATTCTCCCTTAAACCAGCTTTAATGTTCTTCGAAGGGAAGATTGTGCCAAAATGTATCTATGTACTTGAACTAATGTTGGATAAAGTTCAGACAATACTGGATAAAATTGAGGGCAGAGTATGGAGGTGGATCCTCGGCGTACCTAATGCAGTGTCATTATCTGCACTAAGATTGGATTGGGTGTCTCTTCACTCTGTGCAATGGCGTTGTTTGACTTTATATGCAAAAATCATGGCCCCTATACCCGATTCCCTGTACCATCCGATGGGTGAAAATGTGTACTCTTCCGTAGAACTAACTGCCCTCAGGGATAGATGTGAACTTATTCTCCATGATATCGGCTTGAATTTGGAGACCTTGGTCTGTACCTGATGAAGGCTAAAATGTCTCTGCTCGATCTCGATTGGATTCAGACGACTGACACCTTCCATTCATATATATCTCTGGGTCATCTTGCACACGAGCATATAAGTGCTGAGGATCTCCATCTAATATTCTGCTCCAATTTGCGAATAGGTGTTATCATGGGATTGTACTTAGGGTACGGTGGTATCTCCTACCTACCAAGGAAATTCAGCTCAGGAGGCATCTAATAATGAATGACGCTGTTTGTTTTAGGTTTTTCCTGCTGAAATCTGAGTCGTTGCGACATCTAGTCCTGGAGCGTGACTCACTAAAGTCTTTAAGGGCTAAATATCTGTCGGCACTAGATTTGAATCTACTACTCTGTGATGAAGATACGGCTTGGAAGCGCTGCTTCAGTATCCAGAATGTACATGAGGGCCTGGCTTTATCGGGCTTCATCAAAAGTCTTAATCTGTAGATCTCCAGAACATAAGGGTCAATTGATCTTTGTTGGGATAGGCTTGGGGTCTCGGAATTCCAAACTATCCCACTTTGCATTTTTAAGTGAAGGCTGGAACGGACATAAAGTTCCACCCAGATTTTCTAATTTTATTATGATATGTTGCCCTTCTTTTTATTAATTGTGTTAGGGGCTTGTCATTAAGATTCATCCATGTTTGCTATGCTATACGTTCTTTGATTTTATGTATTTGTCTCCCTTTTCCGTTTTCCTTCTGTTTTTTTTCTTTCTTTCTTTCTTTCTTTCTTTCTTTCTTTCTTTCTTTCTTTCTTTCTTTCTTTCTTTCTTTTTCTTTCACTTTCTTCTACTTTTAGGATGGTTAGCGATTTTATTGTGACTGTGTTTTTCTGTTTATTCTGAATGTGTAAAGGTTTAATTAAACAAAAAGCAAAAAAAAATGAGTCCTTCCACAGTGTTTAAAGCTGTGCAACATTTGAAATCGCATACCCTTTAGATGAGATTCTGCTCGTTTTTTTAAAATCTATAGCTGAAGAGTTACGGGCGCTTCTTGCTGAAGCCCTAAACTCGTCACTTTTGCATGTGTCTATCCCTGTTATTATGACGAATGCATTGATAATCCCTTTACTAAAAAAGCCCTCTCTGGATGTCCCAATGTTGGCAAACTACTGCCACATTTCTTTACTTCCTTTTTTCACTTTGGAGTCAGTAATTACTCCACAGTTATGTCCTTCTTAGAAGATCACCTTCTTCCTGATTCTGCGCAATTGGGTTTTCACCCGCTCATGGGCACCGAATCTGTCTTGGTTTCTGTTTTGGATGCCCTAACCCAAATCAAAGATCAGGAGGTGGGTGGCAGGTCTCATCTTATTGGGTCTGTCAGCAGCCTTTGATACTATTGATCATAACATCCTTTTGGCTAAACTCTGTTTTATAGGCATTTCTGTTAGCGTTTATGACTGTTTTAAAACATTTTTGGACTCCTGCAAACAGTCTCGCTGGACTCCTTTAGGTCACCTCCTGAGGCTTTGGCTTGTGGGGACCCCCAGGGGTCTGGTCTTTCCCCTCTTCTTTTTAATGTTCATGTTGAACCCCTGGCTTCTCTTAATTTTCTTTCTTTTTATCTGTTATGCAAATGAAACTCAGATCCTTTTTAGGATGGATCTTGAGCAGAACGGTACTGCCGACCATTTGAGAGCCTGCTTAACAGCAGTGAGCAGCTTGATGCACCAAAAGTGGCTAGAGATTAACAGGAAAAAATGGAGGGGCTAGTGGTTGGGCCCCCGGCCGCAACTCAGTCCTGGACATCTGACTTTTGGCAGCCAGATCTTGGTCCCTGCCTTGACCTGTGGAAGTTGTGATACACCTAGGTGTTAAGATCCTGGCCTCCCTGTCCTTGATGGCTCAAGCTGGCTTGATTTGTAGTGTGGGTTTCTTTAAACTGAAGAACTTGAAAAATGTTTTGTCCTATATCCCTTCTGACTCTAATGCGGCAGTTATTAATGTGTGAAAAACCTGAAGGTGTTTCACGACTCGGTTCCCAGGGATCCGTTATTCAGATGGCGAGGAAAGGGCCATTGCTATTGTATCCTGACCCTGGGATGGACAACCGAGGGAGGATCACCTGGGTAGGGCATCCTCGGGGAATGGGGAGGAGAGACCGGAAGGAGAGACATGGTATCTTCCATTTCCTGACAGTTATTTACCCCATATTCCCTGTGCCTTTATGGGATGCTACAACTCCCATAACTCCCCTCCTTTCCTTATCAGCCCAACTACCATAGCTCTCAACTCACCCGCTTTTGGCGGGTGTCACCCGCCTTGCAAAGGGCTGACTCACCCGCCAGGCCTCCTGCACGCCCATTCATTCCAATGGGCGTCTCACCCGCCAGAAACAAAATCGGGTGATTTCACCCGCCTTTGCAAGACAAATGGTTGAGAGCTATGCAACTACTGAGATGAGGAAGAGGAAGATTACCACTAGTAACATGCACTGGCCTTGTCCCACTTATAAAGCTAGGCAAAGTCAGGCACTCAGTCCCAATCACACACACCTGAAACTCATGGACCATTTTTCAAACTGTGAAAAGTTGAGCACAGAAAGACATGGACAGCAAGGGAGTGGCCAAGAAGGAAGGCAAGCTGCATGGCAAGATGGAGGAGCAGCTGAGAGAGAGCTGCCAAGAACCAGGCAAGGGAGAACGGTATACCAAGACGCTGTCGGGCTGCAAGTTGAGGCAGGAGAAAGTGTGGTGAGGCAGCTGTGTGTCCAAGAAGCCGGGAGAGTTCAGAGAAGGGACCTAAGGGGTTGGCTAATCCCTTTCCTCCATGTGCCAGCATACTGCTTGTTTCCTCCTGGGGCCGCGAGTCTGCCCGGGAGTGTCAGAGGGGCAGGTGGGCAAGACCCTGGAAGCAATCACAGCCGGTGAGTTCAAAGAAAGGGAGATTCCAGTCTGTGATACGCATGATGTGGAAATCTACAGTGTTACACGCAAGGCTGTGTGTTGAAGGAAAAATACATTGGGCCTCATTATGAGTGTGACGGAAAGGCAACAACAGTGCCGGTAGTGCTACCGGCGTCGTTGTTACCTCTCCACCACACTACGATATCTGCTCGCAGGTGCCGGACTGCATGCCTGGTCTGACCAGGCGTGCATACCGGCACCCGCGAACAGAACTCATGATTGCACCAGCACCGTTATTAACGGTGCCGATGCAACCATGCTCCCGACCCCCATTCTGCCCTAGAGAAGAGTAGCAGACCAGGCCTGGTCTTTCCAGATAACCGTGTAAGGTGGTGAACTGCCCCCAAACAGTGTTTTCTACAAAGAAAATCTTTAGCACAGCTGGAAATATTGTGTCTGAAACAAATACTCGACACAGGGCTGAAAATGTTCAGCTCCTTGCTTTGACGAAAAACCATGTTAAGTATTTTCCCCAACCATTGCAGCCCAAGCAAATTGGTGGCAGCGAGTCAGACAACCAGGGTTCATATAAGCATTGAATGCCTATATCTGAAGAGGAAAATGAACAGTATGAGCAATTACAAGAGGGCAGACGGTCTTGCTGGTTGATGATTCAACAACAGAACTGCGCTCTATAAACCTGAGGCTGTAATTTAAGAAGAGAGTTCAGTGCTATAACCCTGAGTCTGTACTTTCAAGCCAATCAAAAAGAGGGAAAAGAAACTCACAGCGAAGTGCCCATTCATCTTTAGTGCTACTGGCTTCTGTCTATCACACTTCTCCATGGCTGGCTAGTCCCGCCTTTACATGAATGGCACTGAGTGTGGCCCACTACACGCTACCAATCTGCATATTTCTCAATTTCGACTCCTGTTGCCAAGAGAAATATTTTTAGTTGAACACCTTTTCCAATGTCATAACAAGGCGAAGGAGAAGATACTGATTACTTCAAAAGATCAGCATTGATTTAAAAGAAAACTGGTTTATGGCCAAATAGATGTGAATTATGTCCTGTGTTTATTGCACCCATCCTTGCAAAGGTATTGTGGGTCAATGAATGAAATCTTCCGCTGGATAGGGACTGCAGAACACCATCCTGAACATTGCATATCAAATGAGTAACCCTTATTTATTGTTTTAGGATTTTGCAGGGGGTCATCAATAGTTGTTTGCACTTCATCATCTCCATATCTTGTTGCACCTGGGATAGATGCTGGCTCAGTCATGTATTCCGGTAAGGTGGGACCTCTTCTTCTCCCATGTTTGTTCTTGTTCAGCAAATGAGGCCAGCATGGACTGGTCAACCTTATTGCCACCTGTAATAACAGCTTCAGCAACTTCGAAGAACGCCACATGCCTGTAAATTAGGACTGATTCACAGAGGCGTTGAGTTTCGGGTACATTATTCTGGGTCCTCAGTCAGAAAATGGCAGTGCCGGAATGTGAATACATCAGAATGTGGTTCTGTATCCTCCTAGACACGTGTGGAGAAAGCAAAGGAGAGTTTGCTGACGTCAATTACGCATAACTGAAAGAGGTAAGAAGAGTGGACCATGTGACCATTCTGCAGGCTTTAACCCCTATAGTGACTGTTTTCATCTGTCCCTTTCTTCCCCAGACTATGGGTCTTTTTACCCAATTTTTCAAAGAAAGTCCTGTAAAATGCACCATTTTAACCCATTATTTAAACAATTTAAAGGAGGGAGAACCCTCCTAGACCATTTGTTTAATTCGGACTTCCTCACTGCACTCCATCGCTCCCGCATATTAAGCGCGTTTAGGGTTCTGCAGTTCAAAAATCCACCCGCTGCCACAGCAGGAAACCACAACAACACAACACAAAGGAGGCATTCTGCAAACTGCTCTACTTTATTAGCATCTATTGTGAGGTACAATGATTCATTGCGCAAACACACAAGGAATCAACCATTGGAAAAACTGTACAGAAGTGCTAGATGTATTCATCGATAGATGCGAGAGAGGAAACTAGATAATGATGGTCTGGCACATCGCCAAGAGAAGGAGATGAACGCAATGGCATCCACTGCACTGGACCCCCCTAGGCAGGGACAGGGCAGGAAGCCAGCACCTAGCTCTGATTCCAACCTAGATATAAACAGATTGAATGGGGTGTCTGCCTATCAAATGTCAATTAAAAAGCTAAATACGGTCTGAAGTGAAAGTGGCGCCCAAGTAATTTGAGAGGCTGCTGTCGTGTGTGGTCTGCTATAATCTCTGTTTTCTGAAGGGAAGAAGCAATGTCTTGAACTCCCTTTGTAAATTCAAACAGGAAAAACGGGAGATTTCTAAATCTGTCATTTAACTAAAATTGACACCAATAGGTTTTCAGAGGAGATGCAAGAAGAGCCACACTTTGGAAGGGCCACCAAAAGTGGCCTGTTTACCATTAACACCTTTACTGGCTTTAAGCAAACCGCCACATTCTGTGTAACCTTCAGTGTTGCCTCCACAAGGCCGTGTTGACCTCGAATTCCTGTGATTTGATGGAGTCTGAAAGGACTCCAAGATCGTCCAATATTGGCCTCATAAAAACATCCAGGGATGTTTAGAACAGCATCACTTTGCTGTGCCCCCAATCACATCAGGCTCAGGATTCTGATTACAGTATGACTTTGTCCCTCCAGTCTTACGCTAGCCAAAAGAACAAAGAGAAACATGACAACACAAGTGCCGGCCAACTTGCAAAATCACTCTTTCCACAATCACTGTGAACCAAGCTTTTGCTGATGCCATTCACCTTCAGTTGAGCATGGGATCACACTCTCTTTCCATGCTGACACTTCTCTGTCTGATGCCACTTTTGACATGGCCGACCAACATATTATATTGGCTATAGTCATTAGCAGGAACATATGAACGGACCATAAACTGATACCCTTTCTTCTTAACCAAAACAGAACTAAGTGTTAGTCTAGCTTACCAGGCCCGCCGCTCTCCTCACCCAGAAATTGTGTCCCCCAAATCTTGTACCTTATGCTGCACATCAACATTAAACCTGATGACTTTTAGAAATCAAATTAAGACTTTACCATTTACATGTTCTGGCCCTTCCGAATGAGTATCAGGTTGCTAGCGTGGACGCCTGATGGATCTACTCAAGGAACAGGATCACCTTATACAGTTACACTAAATAATTCCCCTACAGCTCGCGTACATATCTCTCCAAGTCTGACAAAGAGCAAACAACTGCCCACGTCTCCAAAACCTGACCTGAAATAGAAGCCTGTATAATATCCACTGCTTCGAACTCAATGCCTCAATGACAGAAATCTTCCTCCTGGGCCCCACACACATTTTCCACAGGCTGGGAACCCTCTTCACAGCACCCATCTTTTTCAGGGAACCAGATCACATTCAGAATATGGTTCCCAACCTCTACCTGGGACTATGACAGGAGCCTGCATGCAAAATGCAATTGGCGGTGAAGAATGTGTTCTTCCAGTTCATCGCAAATTCCCTCCTTCATGTTAAAGGCGAAAACCATATGATAGCAATGACCATCTTCAATGCACACTGACAGTGCGGCAATGCCTTCTATGCTGGACTCACAGCACACAAAATGCCAAGAGCTCAAAGGTTCCACAACAACCATAGCAGGACTCATTTCATACCTAAAACATCATCTGAGGCATCAGACCTAGGACATGTCCAGGGGCTTCCAGTGGAGGATAGAATTAGCGTCAAGGTCTTCAGTCTTATGTTCAAATGCATCAACCACACAAGCATAATCTACATGAAAAGAATGCACAGGTCCCTACCCACTCCATCACAAAGGCCTACAAACTTTAACATCCTTGCAGTTCCAACAGCCACAATCAGATACAATGCAGATGTGTTCTTCTCGTTGATCACTCCCGCCATCCCGTCCCCGTCCCAAGAGACCAAAGAACAGTCCAGTACCTCATGCACTTCCAGGCAGCCCTCAAGCCACTTCTTATAATGTTCTCAGGGAACCCCATAGCGCTGCTGCATGACCACCCTGCCTCAGGGACTGTTGACTATCCATCCATTACACTGAAGGGGGATCCGTACTCCTCCTCAAAGGAAGATTTCACCTCCCATGCCAAGCAAGTTACCTCCGCCTTCGGTTGTTGCCGCACCAAGAAGTGGAAGATTTTGCAGTTAGTGGAACACAAATAGAATCAACAGAAAGACACATCTGAAAGGAATTCAATACTTTCTGAGGTTATGCCTAACACTCTCTGCGAGGTCAGCAGTGCAATGGAGCTGACCATGATTAATGAAGGGCAATTGTTTATTGGAACACCTAATATCCCGGGGAGTAGGGTGACAGCCTATTTCCAGTTTGATTTGTAGTGTTAAGATGCACATAATATAGCAGACCCCTCAAAAACAAAGCCACCCTATTTGCTATCTTGATTGCAAGGTAGGCACAAAGTAATGCTGGAAAACTTTACTGCGGACTATATGGCATATCTACGCCAACTTGCTGAGGATCGTCCTCTTTATTTTCCTATATTTTGCATTGGCACACTGTTAATGCCTGGTCCTCACAGACACCCTTCTGCACTGGTACTATGAGGACATCTCCATTTATTTCAAAGGGAAGGTCCCTCCAGCTGATGACGTTGCCATTGAGGTGTTTGTTATTAAGGAAGACCTGCTGTATATCAGCGGGCGACAAGACATGATCCCACACATGCATATCACCCATTTCACCCATAAATGATTGACTCTCGTCAAAGGTACCATCAGAATAGACCTGCTCTTGCCCAAGTATCATTTTGAGAGGAGTTTGTATAGCGGCACCTCCCTTCATGACTTTTCTGGCGAGCGGTTTCCCATTGAGCCATAGTTGAGTCACCCCACTTGAAGAATCCCAGGTGCTGCATATGTGTGTCCTCTCTGGCGTGTTTAGTGTGGCCGTAAATGACATTGCTTGGCCATCTACATCGAAGGCAATGGGTCTTTCTGGATACTTCGAGTGAAAGAGGAGGAACGCATTGGCTTTTGTCGGGTTGTTCACAGAAAGGAGGCTCTAGTCCCGGGTCAGCTCTGAGAACGCGTGCAGGCAGATGGTGAAACTCTTCAGCGGGACACTCAGTTCTTGCTTCAGGGTCACATAGTTGCTGATTGATTCATTTGTGAAGAGAAACACCTGGCCATCCATGTCTGTGAAGAAAGACGATAAACCTGAACATTGGATCCCAATAAAGAGAAGCATATGTGACACATCAGGTATCCAGGAGGTGTTCCCACATACTTTGGGATTTATTTATTCTGTGTTTGGGGTAGTGCTGATGTGCCGCCATTAGGCCCTTTCATAGCGCTTTACAACTATGCAGAGAGCACAAGAAGTGAGAACAGACTGGGAGAGTGGAACAGGGAGCACAAGCTGGCAAATTGAAAGTGGGGGAATGAAAAGAGGCTAGGAAGAGGAGTAGAAGAAAAATGGGGGCACAGGGAGTATATATCATGATACAGAGAGTGGGAGGAAGGGGCACGGATAGAGCAGTTGTGATAGGGTGAGCGGGTGAAGGAGGCGCACAGGTGAAATAGAAGAAAGGATGGAGTAAGTGAGAGAAGGGGGAGGAGGAAGGGGGAAGGTAAAGGTGTATTTATGTTCTGTAATTTGCATAGCATCAATATGTAAATGCCAGCCAATACAGAGCACCTTGTGGCAATGCGTACAAGAAGAAAATCAAAAAGCACAGCAGGATTCTGGATCCCAAGATGGGCGCAGCAGTCACAAAATGACCAAATCTGCTGAAACACTTACTTGTGGCTTGGCAAACAGCTCCCAGGATGCTGGTAAGGAGGTGAAAGCACAGAGCCATGTTCTCGCCTGTTTCTGAAACGTCAAGCAGAAACATAATTAATATCATTCCACAGGGCTAGGGCATGTAGATGTGTGTTACCAAGAGCACACATTGTAACATTGTTGCTAAACTTCCAGATTATAAAGAAAGGGTTAACAGGCTGAGTAATTTTAGAGCCGCCTAAAAGAAGAAACTGTTGCATTAGAGCACAGATAGGGAGAGATGGCATATGAGGAGGAACACAAAGCTTGAGGGGGTTGTTCTGTTTGGTTATTTGCCCACACATCGACTGCCCATGGCCATGCTAATCCCTATGGCCATTCCCACCCAGTTCCTGGCCCGCCCCCCCACCCACATAAAACACCTCCTAATGTAAACTCTTTCAGCTCGATTTACTCACACTTTACCATGAAGCATTGCACTCGAAGTGCCTGGCAGTGTTTCTCAAAGCAGTCTTCTGAGAGTTAATGACGTAATTGGGACTGTAAACACGCTACTGGTGTAAATAAAATGTCTGAAGCAGGTCTGCCTTCAGGCACTTGATTTATAAGCACTATGTGTGTCACTCGCCGAAGTCGTATTAAAAACCAGCATTGGTAAAGCCAACAGTTTGAGCTTGTGTATAAGTATTAAGCATTTGACAGGCACTGCTGTTAGATGTCCAGGAGCTAGCACCATTTTGTATAATGACCAGTTAATACCACTACGGCAGTGCCTGGCCAGTGCCTTTCCCATGACTACACAAAAAGCCAAAACTGTTGGCATTGCCAATGCTTGTTATCGTATTGTCCAGTGACTTTAGGAACTTGCACCTGGCCACTCGGTAGCCTTGACAAAAGAACAAGAAATGGCGAATAGATTCCTTAACAAGACCACACACCAAACATAAATAATTTCCAGCAGGTTCACACTTTTTGGTAGAGTAATCCAGGTTCAATTGAGAAAACCCGAATTTCAGATATAAAGTACATGCAAAAGAGGGGTTGACCAGATCTAGATATTTCTCAAACCCCAGGACCGGCTTGCTGGCCAAATATGTAGCTCCCGTGGCCAGCTCGCTGCTGGCATTTATCAATGCAACCTCAGCTATATCCCGTGAGGTTCTTTTCACTTTTTCCATATCACCCAAGGTGATGCTCCAGGGGTTATCCCACAGATTTCCCATATTCCTATCCTCCAGGGATCTTTTAACATGCATTAACCAGGGTAGGGATCTACCACCCTCAGTTCCCAGCATGTATGTTAGGGCTTCATGATAGATTTTGAGTTCGGGTGTTAGCCATAATCTGAGCCAATAAGATACCGGTCTGAGGGTGGCATCACTTTAGATTTCCCTAAGGCCCAATTCCAAGTAGATAGGGTTACCCGGATACGTTGTTGGCAGCCCAAGCAGCCTTTTCAAAAAGCTCTTTCGGCCAGGCCCAATTTGTTACTGATTGAATGGCCCCAGAGCTCTTCCCCTTACAGGGCAGCCGATTTGGCCTGTGCTACATACATGTTGTGGGCTGGGGAAATGGCAACCTGGCCATATGTAGTGAAAAATGTCCATATTGCCCCCCCAACCCTATATTTTTCCAACGTTATACTGGATCTAAGCGACAACAGGGCATGGCCTGAGCTCATGTAGAGCGAACGTACGCTGTTGGAGCTCCCGCCGATAATCCTGATAACAGATCCTACATATGGAAATTAATGGCCTAATATGCACTTCTGAAACACTGAACGGTGTGTGCACATGGAGGACCGGGCTGCTTGTCAAAGACGCTGCGGAACGGCACTGCTGAAGCCCGAAAACCCGCCTTGGAATATCGCGGCTGGAACCAAGATGGCAGCTAGAACCGGACTCCCCAGATAGAATCGCCGGGCTCGAAGAGAGGAGGAGGAGAGATCTGACAGCCACAAACACAGTAAGAAACCAGACTGGAGCAGAAGGAGAGAAGCGAACACCCTCCAAACCCCTGAGTGCTGAGAAGAGGTGGCTGGGAACTCCTGCTTGCAGGACAGCAGAAGCCAGCGAGACACGCAGTGAGTGAGCCCGGAGAACTCTTGATGTACCGGCCTGAGGAGCAGAGCGCACTAAGGGAGCTGCAGCCCGCAGCAAATATGGCCAATAATATGGAGGGATGAAGGGTAACGCAGCCACCAGTAATGAGCAGGCAACTAACATCACTATTCGGTTGATGTACAGCTAGTGACACAACAATTCTAGATGCCATATAGAAATCGTGCGTATTACTGCAACTCTGTGCTATGGAACAGAACGCTCTGTGAAGACACCGGATACTCTGGCATTTGAAGAGGCCGTTTGGGGTGCATTATGGAGAGCACCTTACTGGGCTGCTTGACTTGGGTAATAAGCCCAGCATAGCTGCAGACCGTATCCTGTGCCATTGTTGAGCCAGAAGGTGGCTGGGGAACGCTGCAAGTATCTTGGAGTTTGTTAGCTTAAAGGGTCAACACTGGTGGCCATCTTAGGTAACTTGGCCCTCAACAACTCCAGTGCTAACTCCCCGTCCACCATAAACAATAAGACACACTGGTGCCTAGAGCAAGTGGGAACGTTATTGTAACTGTTTGGGCTGGATATGGTGAAGCCCATAGTGGGCATGCTTAATGAATCTGCATAGCAACTACATTCTGGTGGTGGTGCAGGCTGACCAAGGGTCCATTGGATACACTCTCCCTTGCGCTGCTGGCACGCGCAGCAGGAAACAGCACAACCAGGCGACTGCTGATGTGGACTGTTAATAGGACTATGCAAGGAAACACACACTGACCAAGGTGGAGGCCGGGAACGAGGCTAGGGGCGAATTACTTGCGAGTCGGAACCTGTTGAATAGATTGGATATCACAATACGATAAGGCAGTTGCCTAGAACATACTACATACAACATGCACTTGGAAATGTCCCCCATGAAAAACAAACAAAAGGGCTTGATAATGGACTCATTTGCGGGAGAAGCAAAGACCCGGGATGCAGTGCCATAACCGGAATACCAATGGGCGATACACCGGCAACACAAGGAGATCCTCAGGAGTCCAGGGTACTAGAAGCTATTGCTGATTTAAGAACGTCACTGGAGAGCAAAATAGATGCACTGAACATTGAGGTGCAGCCACTACGCCAGGATGTGCGAACACTTGCAGAGAGGGTTACAACGGCGGAAGTGTCCCTGATGGAAATGACCTCCGCTACGAGTGATCTGACAGTGAGAATGAAGGAACTAGAATCAAGGAATGCTTCAATTGCAAGTGGAAGAAAGTGAAGGAAGGTCTCGCAGGAACAACATAAGGGTGCTCTGCTTATCTGAGGGCTTGGAAGGCCGGGACCCGATGGGATAAATTGAAAATTTACTTTTGCAAGAACTTGGCCCAGGAAAGCTCTCACATCGGTTCGCAGTGGAAAGGGCACACAGGTCCCTACAGAAGAAACCCCAGCCCGGATCATATCCTAGGCCGGTCATCACCAAGATCCTAAACTTCAGAGACAGAGAAGTGATACTCCAATACTCCAGGGAGGGCGGGATAATACAACGTGACAACGCTGCAATAGCAATATACCCAGACTACACACCCATAGTGCAGCAAAGCACAACATGTTTGTGACTATTAAAGCACAGCTCCGATGGTTAGGTATCTGATGTACCCAGCCAGACTCAAGATCATATATAACGGAAAACCACCATTTTTGGAAACACCTGAATCAGCTAAAAATGTGGCTTGATCACAACAATCTGGAAAACAAAGAGGAGGAAACTATCTGCAGACGCAAAGAGCCGCCTATCTGAGTGATACTGAATAAAGTACTGAAAGGACTGAGATGTACTGAGAAGAAAGAACATTTGCTCATCCATCATAATTATAATTGTTTGCAAACATGCTGTGATTTAGACTAGTGGTAAGCTGAAGCTGCCGGGCGGACTAAGTTACAGTGCATATCACAGGCTTGATCTGAACTGTTGGTGCGGCACACAGATCCTGGAACGATACCACGAGAAAGCTTGGAATGGCGAAGGTACACAGTGTCACCGTTGAGTGGTGCTCAGACTCAGACAACCCCAAACTTATTGTTATAGAGTGCCAGCCGTTTGCTGGTTCCCACCTGGTACACAATGGCTAAGTATAGCTTTGGAGGTACGGGTGTGCCCGAACGGAGATACACTGTTGGGCAATGTTTATCTCCAGAGTTTAAGGGTGGTTTGTATTTGGTTTTACTAGTTAGGTTTACAGAGCACAATGTAGGTACGCTGGGTACGGGAATGTGGAGGTGCAGGCAAAGATACAAGGATGGGTCAAAATGCAAATTAATACAAGGTTGAAAGGTGAGGTGTTCAAAATACAAGTCATGAAGGAGTGGAATGGGAGATCATAACTGGCAGCGGGACTGCCGTATCAGGCTGAATGGGGGAGGAGAAGTAAAGATGCCTATGGTGCAAATAAAGTTTCTGTCTTGGAATGTTAGTGGACTGGGATCTTACATAAGGAGGAATAGGGTGCGGTCATACCCTAGCCGCAGGAGGATCTCCATAGCCCTACTGCAAGAGACCCATCTGTTGCCTGATGGGCAAGAGCAACATTTGTCGAGATGGGATGGGAAGGGATTTGGCTCCACTTTCTCGCAATTTGCTTGGGGAGTCCTCATATGGGTGGAAGCAACTGTTCCCTTACAAGTATCGGAGGTGGTGACAGACAAGGAGGGAAGATATGTCATCCTGTTTGGACATCTGGGAGAAAGAGAAGTGTGTATTGTGAACTCCTACTTTTCTAATAATGCTATTCCAACACATGTACGTATGCTTAGCAGGGTAATAACACCAAGAAGGGATGTGATGTTACTGTGGGGAGGGGATTTTAACTGTGTACAAGATGTGCTTTGGACAGGTCTTGGCCCCCTCGCGGAGGCTCCTCGCTTGCCTCCGAGATTCTGAATATAACCATTTCAGAACTTACCATGAGGAACATATGGAGAGAAATACATCCGGGTAACAGGGAATAGTCTTATTACTCGTCACCACATGGAATACACATGCGTAATATGTAGGATGAACCATGGCAGATCATTCACCACTGATAGTCACATGGGAACCAGGGGGACCCAGGACCACCATCCCGACCTGGCGTATGCCCATGGACACCTTGCTTGATGAGACATTCAGGGAGACCTTACACCAAACCATAGCAAAGTACTTTGAGATCAACATTGACAGTGTGGACAGCTGGGATACTGTGTGGGAAGCAATGAAAGTAGTAGTTTGGGGTGACATCATAGCAAGGGCAGGGGGCACTTGAAGGCAATTGGGAACGGACATGGAAACACTAGAGAAAAAGGTCACACAGATGGAGGCTCAGAGACCAATGATGGAGAGGTTAGAAAAGGATCGCTTGGAACTAAGAATACAGTGAGCACAGGCCTGGGGTAAGCTCACTAAATTTTACTATGAGACACGAAGGGCGCAAAAGCATGCAGAAAGAGATAAGTCTGGCAGGTTGCTTGCATGGTTATGAAAGTGGGAGCAGCCCAGAGTGCTGACCACGCTGCTGTTAGTTGAGTGTGGCATCCCATGGAGGTCGCATACGACCATAAACGAAATTTTCGCTGCATTCTACGCTAAGGTGTATAGACATGACACACAAGTGCCCAGTAGGAAGATTGAGGAGACTCTTGGCCAGGTACACATTCTGCAACTAACTAGGCACCAGGCTGAAACCTTGGATGTGCCTATCTCACTGGAGGAGGTGAGGGAGGCAATAAAAAAACTTGCTATGTGCATATGTTTGTTTGTTTGTTTGTTTACAGGGCACCAGAAAACCCTTGGGTAGCTGGGCGCACAAAATAACAAGAATACTTAGAACCTGGTTACAGGTTGCAGATTACAGGTTGTTGGTATCATCAATTATATACAGTAGTTACATTATGTACATTCTTTACATGTAAGGATAGAAGGTAATATATTATAGACAGTAAATACATTATGTGCATTTTACATGTGAGAGTAGAAGGGTACGTATGGCATCAGATCATAATGTGTATAGTCACAAGTTTCAAAGGTCATTGCGTCAAAGCCAAGTGCGGGTATGGTGCCTGAAACTGTTGTAGGGTTGGTCCCTTCTTAGTTCAACTGGTAGGACGTTCCAATACTGAGCTGCTTGCACAGGGAAGCTATTGCCTCCTTTTTTATTTAGTCGAATCTAGGGGTTTGGAGGTAGAAAGAGTTGGCTGTTCTGGATGGTCGTGCAGCGGTTTTTCTTATTATTCTGTCCCTAAGGTATGGGGGGGCTGCATTGTTCAGACATTTGAATGTTAGTGTGACAATTTTGAAGGTGATCCTATCGCTAATTTTTAGCCAGTTGTAATTTCTACGCACATTGGAAATGTGCTCTCTGGCTGGGAGGTTCAGGGCCGTTCTGAGCGCGTTGTTTTGCAGGGCTTGAAGTTTATTGATGATGTATTTATTTGCACCTGCATAAAGTGCATTGCAGTAATCCAATTTTGAGAGGATCAGTCCATTGGCAAGGATAATGCAGCTAGCTGGTGAGAGGAAGGGTCTGCATGCTTTAATAAGTTTACCAGTGTAGGCGGTGGATGAGGCCAGGGAGTTAACTGGTTCCCTTAGGGACAAGGTGGAGTCCAAGTAGAAACCTAGGGTCTTCACCTCTTTGGGGACGGGGATTATATTGCCATCGATATTGAAGGAGCTGTAGTTAGAATTGAGTTTTTTTAAGTTGTTGGGTGAGCCTAGAATGAGGATCACTGTTTTTTCGTCATTCAGGCAGAGGACATGGGTTGCCATCCATGCCTGAATGAGGGTGTACATTTTGTTTACTAAAGCTGTATCCGTAGTGAAATTGCCCGAAAGGGGGATGAGGATGTGGGTGTCGTCTGCATAATTTGTGTAGGTGACACCCAGTCTGTCCAATTTGTCGAATAGAGGTTTAGTAAAGATATTGTACATCATTGGCGAGACACAGGAGCCCTGTGGGACCCCGCATGTTGTCTGGATAGGGTCTGCAGAGTCTAAGGTGGAGAAGACTCGCATACTTCTATTGTCAGGAACGGATTGGACCCAGGCTATAGCTTCACTTGAGAAATGGGTGGCTGATGCTAGGTGTTTGCAGAGTACTGCGTGGTCCACTAGGTCAAAAGCCGCTGACAGATCAAGGAGGAGGAGCATAGCTGTGTTTCCTTTATCGTTGAGCTCGTCGATTTGGGCTTTTAGATCTATTAGAGCGGTCTCAGTGCTGTGCTGAGGTCTGAAGCCCGATTGGCGAGTGCCAAGGAGTTGGTTAGTCTCCAGGTATTTTTGGATTTGGAGATAGGCCACTCTGTCAATTATCTTCAGGAGGAAAGGGACAGTAGTGATGGGCCTATAGGTGGTGGGGATGGAGGGGCCTACGGTTTGTTTTTTTAGCAGGGGGAGAACCCAGGACTCTTTAAAGCTGCTTGGGATGGTGCTAGATGAAAAGGAGGCATTGATGAGTTTGGTGACGAAGGGGGCAAGGTCTCTGGCGGCATCCTTAATTATCTGGGTCGGGCAGTAATCACCTTTGCAATTAGATGCTTTTAGTGAGGCAATGATTTTTTCAGTTTCATGAGTGGAAACTTTAGTGAATTTGAAGGGTGTTAGGCTAGGTTTGGGCGTGGGCGTGCTGGGATTTTCGTTGAGAGGGAGTGAGGCTTTTTTATAGTAATTTTAGATTGTAATGTTTTCACTTTATTTGTGAGGGCATTTTGGGCATTGGTACACCATTGCTTGTCTTTGGGTACGTTATCAGGTGGTGGTATGGGTGATTCAAGTTCTCGCAGGATTGTAAATTATTCCTTTGTATTGGAGCATGCTTTGGAGATTCTATCATTGTAGACATCTTTTTTAGCTTGGATGATTGCTTTCTTGTAGTTGGTAGCGCATAGTTTGAGTTTGTTTGTTTTCAGCTGTAGGGATGTGTTGCCATACAGTTTCAAGCTTCCTTTTTCCAATCTCAGTTCTTTTAGGTGGGGGGTGAACCAAGTATTGAGGTGGGATTGTTGTTTGCTTTTACAGTTCTTCAGTGGGGCAACGGTGTCCATGGCTATGGCCATGGTGTCAAATATATATTTTGACCATGGTGTTGGGTCAGAATCTGTTGGCAAGGCATTGATGCTTGGGAGGAGCAGGGGTAAGATATTGTTAGGAGTGATGTTTTTTCTGGATCTAGTAAGAACAGATGGTGCCATTGTTTTTTCAATTCTGGCCATCTTGTTGAATGTTAAGTAGAAATTAATGAGGAAGTGGTCAGTGCAGGGCTGGGATGTAATTTTGGTTATAGTAGTAGAGCAGATGGAAGTGGCTACCCAGTCTAATATTCTACCTTTTTCGTGGGTTGGAGTGAGAACTTTTTTGGTGAGGCCATGTCCCTCAAGCATGGTAGAAATAACTTGCGCTTGTTTGTCATCTGGGTCGTTAAGACCTAGGTTAAGATCACCAAGGATCATTGTCTGGGATGACTTTTTTGTCTTACTCGCTAAGAGGCTGGATAATTCCTCTTCGAATAGGCCTAAGGGCCCTGGTGGCCTGTAAATGAGGTAGATAGTTAGGGTTTGGCATGGGGATATCGCAGGATTTTAAGGTGGGCAGTGTTGTTAATCTTACATTCAGGTTTGACTTGGCGATGATTGCTAAGCCACCACCTCTGGCGTTCGGGAGGTCTAGTCTTAGTAGTTGGTACTCTTTGGGTAATGCTACGGAGAGGGCTGGGCCTGCTGCGTCATGTAGCCAGGTTTCTGTGACTGCTAAGAGGTCAAGGTTATCTAATGTAAGGAGGTCGGCTATTTCAGTGGCGTGGGGCACGACTGATCTAGCATTGATCAGTGCTCCTGTTATGGAAGTTGTTTTAGGTAGACAGTTGATATTAGAAGTAACTAGGATGGGTTCTTTCGTTAAGGTGCTAGCAGGTAATTGTGGGTTAGGATGCGTTGAGTTCCTAGTCTGGTTTTTGGGAGTGGTGCAACGGTTCAAATAGGCGTTGCTAGGTAACTGTGGTTCGTAGAGGGTGGAGAGTCTAGCGCGAAGCCTAGAGTTTCTATGGAGAGTAGGGCAGGGTACATGTTTAAATTGGTCCATAGTTACCAGTATTAATTGTAGTAATAGAAGTGGGACGTATATTGATTGAGACGTGCTAAGGTGCATTCTGCTGGGGTACAGGATGTTATACCATATACAGTGATGTATAGATAGGTAGGCTGATAACACAGGATCTGAAGGGTGGCACAATGTGGGCAGAGTTAACATAGACTAAGGGATTGGGTGCCTAATATTAGAATACAAGGCATGCTAAGACACAATAGACACAGTAAGTACCTGATATGCTAGAGCAAGCCACAAGGGGAACAATGCAGTATGCTAGAGGACTATCATGTGCCCTTTGGCCTAGACAGTGGAGTAGAGCACACCACAGGCACAGTAGGCTGTTATAGCTAGGAAAACGAGTAATATAGGTAAAGTAGGCTACAGTTAGATTGTGAGCTGTAGGCTGGTGTGCAGAGTAGGCATCAAAGGTTAAAATCAGGATAAACACAGGAAGCTAGGCATTTAACATATATACATATGCTATTGACAATGCTAAAACATGCGATGTGCTGAAACATGCGAGGTGAATAGGAGTCACACACATAGAATACAATTGGCTAGTATATAGGCTAGAATACAGTGTACGGGCACGGGTGTGCGCTTAAGTCAGTAGGTCCACCTCCAGTCCGATAAACATTGGTGACAGGCCTGCCAGGGCAGACGGGTTGCAGGGAATTCCAGGACCCAGTTGGATCGTGCAGAGATAAGAGTTACAGTGTGGGTGGGTCACTTTAAATTTAGGCTAAATCCGTTAAAAGTAAGGTGATGGGTAGGAATACATCAGGCTGGAAATGACGGACTCCCGACATAATTTTATAAGGCATACAGGTCAATGCTAGCTGCCCCTTATTTAAAGGTTTATGATGAAGCGTATGAGAAAGGCACCCTCCTGCTGAGTATGAGAGAAACTATTATACCTATACCTAAACCAGGGAAACGCTTGGAGAGTTGTGATTTATACCGCCCACTGGCCATGCTGAATTATGACGCTAAAAACCTAACTACTGTATTAGCAAGCTGCCTCCGTAGAGTCATAACCGCAACCATGCACACTGAACAGGGTTTGTGCCTGGCCGTAGTAGGGCTTTTAATTTACGTAGGCTGCAACACGTCATAGACCAAACTCAAGGACTACCAATGCAGATGGTGGTAGTATCACTTGATACTATCAGGGACTTTGATTTGGTCTTCTGGGAGTGGATGTATGCAACACTAAAATGGTTTGGGATAGGTGACGCATTCATTCGGTGGATGCAACTACTATACACCAACCCGGTAACTAGGGTGAAATCTGGGAACTGTATCTCGGAGATGTGGAATATACAAAGGGGTACCCAACAGGGATGTCCACTCTCACCGATGCTATACATACTGGCACTGGAACCCCTGGCGGCATACCTCGGACAAGAATATTTAGAGGCTGAAATAGACATATATGGCACCAGACATCTTATATGATTATATGCAGATAATGTTTTACTATACATATGTGAACCTTTCCATAAGCTCCCCATTATTTTAGAGGTCCTTGCTGACTTCGCAGAGGTATCAGGGATTATGATTAGCCAGCAGAAATCATGCCTTTTCCCTCTTGCAGAACTTTGTAAAGAAGTAAAAGAGAACCTGCCGAAACTAGGGCTGAAATGGGAAAGAGACACATTTAAATATTTAGGGGTTCAGATAACACATAGACCTTAAGACACACATCGACAAAATATTGTTAGAATAGCATATGGGATAAAGAAGTCCATGAAATTCTGGTCCTGCTTACCACTTTCACTTATGGGTAAAGTATCCATAACTAAAATGATCATTCTTCAGAGACTTCTATATGCATTTACAAATGTACACTACTATGTAGAAACAAGGTTCTTTAGAGACCTTGAAGCCAACCATAGGGACCTCTTATGGGGTAGGTGCCACCGTAGGATTGTGCTTAAGACATTATACTTACCATACAGTGAGGAAGGTGTACAGCTCCCGAACTTGGAACTATATTATCTGGCAGCACAATTGCGATATGTGACCTTGTGGTTATCAGATGTAGTTACCACTAAATCTGTACTACTACAGGCAGCAGTACAGCCTGCCAAACCTAAGGAAATATTATGGCCACCAAGTTCCTGCATCGGCTATCAATGCTTGGTAGTGGGACTGGGTAGACAGGTCTGGGCCAGGACACTGAAATTAGTGCACTTGCCACACCCATACTCCCGAAATGTCCCTATTGCAGCGGACACCTGCACGAACCCGGCAGAACTTCGGATGGTCAGAATTTGTGAAAGACATGGCATTTATACATGGGGAGATATGTTTGTGAATGGGCAATTCAGAGAACTGGACCATTTGATGCAAAACGAAGGATTACCAGGCGGTCAATTCCTACAATATATGAAAGTGACGAAAGTAGCCAAACAGAAATGGGCAGGCTGGCCCGCTGAAACAGAACACGATGTACTCTTAACACTATTGTACGATCTTGAAGACGGATGTAGACCGACAGCTAGAATATACAAATGCCTCACAACTAATAGCAACACCACACATGTGAGACTGAAGTGTCACTGGGAGGTAGATGTGGGATCACAGATCACAGAAGGGTAATGGGAATAGTCCCTGATTTTTGTCAAAAATGTGTCCAGGAACGCTAGGTTCCGCTTAATCCAGCTCAATATATTACACCGTACATTTATGGATCCCTGCAGACTGGCCAAATTCAATAAAGAATTGTTACCTCAGTGCCCTTGGTGTAACAGAGACAGAGCTGACCTGATACAGGATGCATGCTATGGGAGTGTAGTTGGGTGCAGACATTCTGGCATAGTGTGGAACAGGCATGTAGAAGAGCCGGTATTATCCGATTCAAATGAAGTCCATAGGAATGTCTGCTAGGAATATACCCCAGACCCACCAAATATAAACATTTGATTACATTTATGGATTTGACATGTGTGCTGGCAAAACGACACATTGCTATGTCTTAGGAAAGTAAACAAGGCCCCAAATATAACCTATGGCATAATGAATTTGAAGGTTGGTACCTCGCAGAGACAAAAACCATAGGCTGAGGCAATGTGGGGTTGGGAAGACGAACACTCAGATACGTTTGAGGCATAGAAAGGGCTGCATGTATCAATGATCCCACCCTCAGATGGTAAACCGCCATAAAGGCAAAACCAATAGTGTTCAGGTTTGCAAAAATAAAAATGTTCATTGCTGTAGTGGCAGGAAACGCCTGTGACCACCTGTAAGACACAACCACTCACACCTAGACCATGGACCGGTTTCCTAAAAGCCCAGAGTACTTGAGTAAGAGGGGCTAACATGTTCTCTTTTGTTGTTTGTTTGTTCAAATGTTGATTTATGACCTAATGTGTGAGTTTGCACAGCACATCGAATACTATGAGGTATATGCATATCAGGAATAATGTTACCTGCTGTGAAATAACGCTGTGACTGTATGTGATTAAAGTTTGGTTGTACAAATTTAATGTACCATGGCAACAAGAAAACCAATAAAACAAATTTAAAAATAAAATCCTGGATCTAAGCGTCTGCGATGTCTAATTGCCCTGGACGTTGAATCTAACCCCAAGGTAATCATAACATTGCACCTATTCCAGAGGGGTACCATTAATGTTCAATCCGAGTTCCGTGTATTTTTTTTATTTGGGGAGAAAAACAAAAGTTTTCTTTTACCGGTATCAATCTCCAAATGAGGCTCCGAAACATTACTCCACAAATGCTTCAAGGGTGATTGCAAGTCCATTCGCAGATTTGGATAGAAGGACTGCATCATCTGCAAAGAGGAGCATTGGAATTGCTTTGTAGCCTAATTTCGGGTAGTCCTGACAGTTCAGTCTCACGTGTGGTATTAACTCGTCAATGTATATCAGGAATAAGAGGGGGCAAGGACACATCCTTCCTGCACCCCTCTGGTCACCTCAAAGGGGTCGGTTAATTCACCCCCTCCCCAACGTACAGAAGCACTATTGTTAGAGTAGAGTTGTATTATAATGCGTAGCAAATTGGCAGGTACCCCCCTTTTTACCAGTATAGGCCACAACAACTCCTGTGACACACAGTCAAAAGCAGCTCAATGGGACCATACCCTCTGATGAATGACTGGTAGTACCCAGTGAGATCTAGAAAGGCTCTCACCTGTGTCTGTGTGGTGGGGATGTCCCACTCCTTTACACCCTGTACCTTTGCTTCAAGAGGTTGTTTCTCACCTCCACCGACCAGGTGGCCTAGGTAAGTCATGGTACCCTGCGCTATCTGGCACTTCAAGGCCTTTATCATCAGGCCTGCATTCTGCAGCACCTGAAGCACTTGTGTCTGAACACAGCAATGTAATCTATATAGGCGATGCTGAAGTTGATGCTGAAGTTTTCCAGTCCGGACAAAACCTGGTTAACCATCCTCTGAAAAGTGGCTGGGGCATTCTTCAATCCGAATGGCATCACAGTGAACTGATAATGTCCTTCTGGGGTTGAGAATGCTGACCTCTTTTTCGCTACATCTGTCAAGCCGACCTGCCAATACCCCGCTGTGAGGTCAAAAGTACTCATGTACTTGGCAGCGCTGAGATTGTCAGTGAGCTCATCTGCCAGAGGAAGGGGGTGAGCATCTGTCTTCAAGACAGAATTGAGCTCACTGTAGGCCAAACAAAAGCAAACTTCAGTATTCCCAATACTGGTATTTATAGGTATTTTTAGGGACCAGTACCACTGGGCTAGCCCAGGGGCTTTGAGATGGCTCTATCACTCCTAGGGACAACATCTTGGAAACGTCCTCCTTGATGGTGTCCCTGACCTTATCGGACATCCAGTAAATTCTACTCTTCACCGGTTTACTATCTCCAGTGTCCACTTCATGGGTGCACTAATCTGCGTGAAAGGGAGTCAGCGAAAACACACCGGCAAACTGTCCCAGTAAATGGCGACAGTCTGTCAGTTGCTGTTTTGGCAGGTCCATTGCAAGATTGACACCTTCAACTGACCCATCTGTGGCTTCAGTGTGCAGGTGGTCTGGGAGGGGTTTGGTCTCCTCCTCAGTCTCTCTGTCAGTGACTACGGCTATGACCAAGTCATCCCGGCTATAATGGGGTTTTAGCCGGTTGACGTGAAAGACCCTGCACATTTGTTTACGTCCTTTCACATCAATGAGATAATTCACCTCACTGACCTTTTTTTTCCAGCACAGAGTAAGGCCCAGTTCACTTGTCCTGAAGGGGGCTCACTGGGTTTGACAGGCTTCATAATCCACACCCACTGACCTGTAGAATAGACTGTCGCTGTGGCCTTTTGGTCATGCCAGTGCTTCATCAGCTCCTGACTGGCCTTTAGATTCTTTGTTGATGGTTCCATGTACTTTGCCATTCTAGATCGAAGGCCAAGTACATAGTGCACCACATCCCGTGACTGGGATGGGGGTTTGCTTTCCCATCCCTCCTTCACTAGACTGAGGGGACCTCATACAGGGTGTCCAAACAGAAGCTCAAAGGGGCTAAACCCTACTCCGTTCTATGGCACCTCCCTGTAGGTGGACAGAAGGCATGTCAAGAGAATATCCCATGTTCTCCTCAGGTGGTCTTCCAAGCCACCTCTATAACGCTCACCTAACTCCCACGGAGGCGCTGGTCTAGTCTGGGTTGCTGTGGCCTCTTCGAGCGTGATGCGCAGAACTCGGAACACCGACTGAACAGGACCCTCAAATCTTGCTTGTCTGGCCCGTAGGAATATCCTTCTGCAGATGAGAAAGGGGATTAACAGTCTGCAGAATAGTGTGCTTGCTCCCTCCTGCCCCCCTTCGTTCTTCTCTAACTTCCTCCGAAAACCCCGGTTGAAGCTCACCTTATGGTTTGAAAGGATGAACTCTCCATCCTGCTTCTGGTGCAGGGGCGCGTGTTTGTCCAGTTACTTCACTGGTTTTCAGAATGGCGCTGGCAAAATCCACTTGACTTTTCCGAGCGGAACGCCGTAAGTATGAAGATTACAAAAGTTCAAGTGTAGAGCCTACTTTTCTGTTGCCTTCCTAACCTGTGATCTGTCCTTTATTTCAGGTGCAGAATGAAGGCGATGCGTTGAGGGATTGAATTGCCGATGGTAAACTCAGGTGAGCTAGCGATGGGGGCGATCCCTCTTAATGTCTTTATATTCCTCCAGTAATGTCTTTTGTCCTTTCCCCTTAGGGGCCGGGGTGCAGTACCTGCCAACGAAGCGGCGCCGACCCGAACTGAGGAATGGTCCACCAACAGAAGACCTGTAAGTGTTATGGCGGAAAATTAGGCTTTCCTCATATGTTCCTTCTGCTCACCTTTTGTCTCTTCTCCTCTCCCTTAGGCGCAGAGATGTGGCGACCGGTGCAGACAGTCGCGGTGGAGCCAGAAGAACTCCTGAGGACAGGTGAGTGAAGCGCGGCACTGCAGCGAGCAACGCGGTGCTTTTAAATGAAAGTCTTTTCTCAGGAACGCTGGCGTGAAGGTTCCGGATGCAGGTAAGAAGTTTGATAAAATTCTTGGTTTTCACCTTTCTCTTCTCTTCTTTCCTTACAGGTGTTCTAGGATCGAGGCGGGCGTGGCTGTAGACCAGATGCAGGAGCAGACACGGTGAGCGTTCAGCTGCTTGGATGCAGAACAACACGAAGCGTGAGCTACTGTCTGGGCGTGGCTTAAATAGCCCCCAAAGTAGTTCCAGGTAAGTATCCTTCCCTGGCCACGCCCGAGTGGAAAAATAGTCCCAATGAAAAAATCGTCCCTTTCAGGTCTCAGGGAGGCCTGAATCTTGCAGCATGGTCTGCATCAGGTAATTGCACAAAACACCTTCCTTTATGAGCCTGGCGCCTATGGCGCCAGGCCTGATGTCCAACATGAGCCTGGCGCCAACAACGCCAGGACAGAGTCCAAAGAGCCCCTATAAGGGGCCGTTGGGCTTTTACCTGGGGGCATGATGCCTGCTCCCAGGGGTGCTGGGTCTGGGCTGGTGCACAGGGGGTAGGCATCATGACACCTATCATGTCTTTCAGGGTCTTGTTGAAAGAGGTAGAGAACTGGTAGGTTGCTCCACACTCTTCCCTCATAGCCTTCATATATGCTAATATGAAGTTTGAACCCCTGTCAGAAACGACTTCCTTGGGTAATCCAATACAGGAGAATATCCCAATCAGAGCCTTTGCAACCAGAAGGGCTTTGATGCTCCTCAGAAGGACAGCCGCAGGGTATCTCATGGCGTGGTCTGACACCACCAAGATATATTATTTGCCTGATCTGGTTTGAGGAGCCAAAGGACCCACAATATCCATGCCTATTCTCTCGAAAGGGCACCCAACCATGGGCAGTGGAATTAAAGGAGCCTTTGTGGCACCACCTGACTTGCCAAAAGCTTGACAAATCGAGCAGGACCAGATGAATTGCTTAACTTTTAGGCTGAACTGCGACCAGTAAAAGTGTGCAGACAACCGGTCCGATGACTTAGTCAATCCCAAATGACCCACTAAAGGAATTTGGTGATCCAAATCCAAAAAATACCTTTCTGTGGCATTGGGGAACCACCATCCTTCTGGTGTCCTCGCCTTCAAAATCCTTTCGCTCATTGTACAGGAGTCCATCCTCCCAGTACACTTTGAACAGTCCAGGGTCCTCGCCCTTAGCCTGCTCCTCCGCCTGCTTCCGCAGACCCACCAAAGAGGATCACTCTGTCTGGGCTGTGTAGAAGTCAGTCCGATCTGGGCCCCCAGCTGATGCAAACTCATCCAGCTTGGGCAGATCCCTCAGATCTGCGCCCACCTGGTCCTCCACCTCAGGCTCCTGCACTGCCCCAGGCAACTCTGAAGTCAGAGTCCCCTGCTACCAAAGTAGGGTCTTCTGGGGCTAGTAGCCCCACTCCGGCAGGAGTAGATGACCCAGTAGCCTGTGGAACACCAGTCCTTCCAACAAGCCCTCTGGAAGCACTCCAGGCCCTAAATCTTTCAGAGCATTCATTCTGACGTTCTCTTTGGCCCTCAATCATGCAGTCTTTCACCGCTACATGGCACTGGGTCGTTATACCTTGCGAGCTGAACTCTACTATCGCCAAGGGGCACTTACTCTTATCATCAAATCCACTTACAAACAACTCAGGCCCGTCAATATACTGGCCTGGCTGTACCCAGTGCTAGGTGACAGAGGTGACGCTATCCACGGTGTCTCGGACCGCAGGAGTTTTGTGTCTGTTGATGTACACGTGCTCTAGATAGAGTTGAGTATTATTGGGAACTGGGGTCTCTTATGGAGATCCGGTATCGTTCCCACTCAGTGTAACCAATCCGCATTCAGCCACTCCCTGGCCTAGTGTTAAATCCTCCTCTGAGAGGCCCACACTATTGATAGCCTCCTCCATGAGTCCAAAAACAACTATGGCTTGCTTGGGTAAGCCCTTGCAAGCAGGATCCCCTTTCCTATGGCCCAGCTCCTTACGCACGAAACAACCTCTGGGTGGTGAGAACGCAGGTGTCCCAGTGTTAGGGCTGGCCGTGCTCTTCTTTTCAGTGTGCACGGCTGAACTAGAGTTTGGGGGTTTACCTTCGCTCTTTTGGGGACCTGACTTTGAAGAAGATTGGGTTGGACCTTTGTCCTTCCCAGCCTTGTTTACTTTTTTGTATGTCGATTTCTCTTCTGGTTTGGGTGTGCTCACCTGAGCCTTTCACTGGACTCAAGTACTCACAAACCTGTCAGCAGCCTTTGCAAGCTCCCTAGGATCTGTGATAGTCTTGTCCATTAGATGCTGTTGTAGGTCAACCTCACAATTTTTCAGAAGTTGCTTTCGCAGTATGGACGATATGCACCCTTCAATGATGCAGAGTCAGATTGCTTTGTCATCTAAGAATGCAGAGAACTGGAAGTGGACCCGTTTTTGGCAAAGGTGGGTGATAAACTCCCCTAAGGTCTCGTGGGAGGTTTGGTGACATTGATTGAACACATACCTTTCATAGTCTCTTTTTGGCTGTATGACTATTTTCTTGTTTAAGGCAGTCACAAGCTTGTCATAGGCGATCCCGTCTTCTGCTGGAATCGTTTTTACAATGGTCTTTATTTCTTTTCCTGCTAGGTTTGTGAAAATGTCCTTAATGACTGGTGACTTCTCTTCCCCCGCGGCTTTGATGAACTCATCGAAATCTTCGACCCACTCAGTCCATCTGGGACCCCTGTCCAGCTGTGGTTGAAGGTTGAAAGGGCAGGGTTTTCTTAGGAATGCCACTTTCCCAGTTACCTGCTGCGCCCCTCCGAGGTCACCTGCTTGGTCCACCATGTCGTCTGTGCAAGCTGGTGCTCTCCTTCTGGTGATGGGAACTGGACAGTGGTATTTTGGTCCTCTCTGCATTCCCTTTCCTCTTTACTATGGGCAGCATTGCTTGCCTCCCGTCCGTGTGGCCTCTGGCGGGGTGTGGGCATGGGCAGGTTTATGGGTGGGTAAGCCCTGCTGTTGACACAGTAGTATTTTAGTAGGGACACATGGCCATTAGCGTTCAGCTGCTGATGTGACCCCCTTGCTGTGACCTATTTGTCTTTGGTGTACCTTTTTTTTAGCGTTCCTTATCTCCTGCCCCTGCCCACTTGGCCGTTTTGTGTGGATCGTATCTCTCTATTATTATTATTTTACTTTTATTTTAGTCCTTCTATCTTGCTGCCTCACGAGATGGCCCTCCATTCCATGACCCTCTTCCGCTCTGCTTTGACGTGATAAAACAAGCAGGCACATGGGAGGGCTTGCTTGGAGGCTTTTATTGCCGGAAGACGTGCTGCTTCTTGTCGGTGGGCGGGATCGCCATCACCGGGAGGCAGACTGCATACCGCAAAAGATCAGGACACATCTCAGGAATCCAGCGGGCGGGCATTGCTGCAGGGGGACAGCCGCCATCACAGCACGTGGCTATGAGCCGTGGAGAGCGAGTGGACTGGCTCGCGAAGGATGCCCGCTACCGGCAAGTGGGTTTCTCTTTAGCCCGCGGTGAAAGACGGCTGCTGGGATGGCACACCACATGGAGAGCGAGCGGACCGGCTCGCTGCTGGTATTCGTTTGTTTCTCTGCTCTAGTTTCTTTTATCCTTGTCGCCAGTTCTTATCGGTTAGTGCATGTGCATATATACATAGGACACACAACACTGCGTAGCTTGAACCTCTACTTTATTCCTAACTGCCCCTTCCTCCCCGAGACTCATCCTCTTCCTCCTCTTACATCCTGTCCCTTAAGCGCACAGTCGCATTCCCTCATAACAATGCAAGAGTGGGGGGGTCCTGTGATGGAAACAACAGTAAGCTACTGCTGCAATGATAGTAGAGGATGAACCGATTCCCCTTTTGGAATTCCGGAAGTCTCTCACATGGTTCTGAATGTAACTGGGATGCTTTTCCCCTCATGCGTTGCTCATTGCTGCAGCCCTGTGAAGTTGCCAGGGAAAACGAGGATGGGGGCAACATCTTGTGCCTCTGCTTGCTTTGACTTCCAATGTACACCCCAGCCAGCAGTTGCATGTGGAAACAGCAGTAAGAGACCTGAGGGTCCAGCAGGCAGCATGGAAGGGGGCAGGAGTTGATTATCTGCGTTGGGGTCATCCTTGCCTCCAGAGTTAAGGGCCACAGCTTTGCTGTTCCTAACATGGCTGCCCTTTTTTGTTAGTCCCTCTCATGCAGCCTCTGAATTAGTTCCACTCCTGAGCCCCCACCTCCAACTGGCAAGTGCAGCCCTGCTCTCATACCTGACTTTTATTTACATCACACCTCTGTGAAGACCGAGAGGTTGCTTGGTTTACACAGCTCTCTTCTGCACACTATTGATTATAGTAAATTATGGTCTGAGGGAATAATGTGGTATCTTCCCAGCAGCCAATTCTTAGGGGGTCATTACGACGTTGGAGGTAATTGAAAAATGATGCAGGTAAAGGATTACCGGCATTGCATACCGCTCCGGGCTATTCCGACCTAAGAACCCGGTATTAGAGGCACCGCTAATAACGGTGCCCCTAATAGCGGTATGGGCGCAGGCACGCAAGCCTTCAGGCCGGCAATACCGGGATGCCGCTTACAGGAAGACATCACAAGTCCCTGATGGCTATACTATTGTAAGACAAGACCGAGATAACGCCCGAGGTGGCGGTATTGCCATTATCTCTAAAACTACTTTAGGACGCAGGCTAGTACCCACCCATTTGTCTCAATCATGTGAAGTTCTTACTGCCAAACTCCAGATAAACAATTCACAATCACTCATGATCCACTTAATATATAGACCGCCTGGCCCTCTCGGTTCCTTCGAGGAAGACTTGCATAACATAATCTCGAACAACCTTAAACATACCTCGCAACTAATCCTATTAGGAGACTTTAATCTAGGCTTTAATGACCCAACGGATAAAAATGCAACAGACATAATTAATACTATCAACGCACTAGGCCTCTCCCAAAAAGTCAACAAACCTACCCACATTAAAGGAAGAATACTGGAATGGATAGCAGACTTTAACTGCTCTACCACCATCTCCCCTATCCTGCCGTTACCATGGACAGACCATTCTCTAATACCATTCCAACTCTCCACTATAAGACCTACCCCTATGGCTCAGCCACTAGCGCCACCATGTTCTACTAGAAGCAAAAAAAGTATCACTGTAGAGAAAGTTATCCCTGCGATCCTGCCCACCCTCAATGCACTACCAGAAAATCTTGATCCAAGTAGCCTAGATCAGGAATGTAACAATATTATGCTCACCACTTTGGACAAAATAGCACCTGTCAAACTCAGACCCAGTAAACCATTAGCCCACTTAAACAAATGGTTCACAACTCAACTTAAAGACCTCTGTATCTTAAAGAATAAAAGTGAAACTGACTGGAGACTATGCCCCTCTAGCGAGAACAAAGCCAAACTAACTTTTCTTTCCTCACATTATAAGAAGGAAATTTGCCAGGCAAAACGTAATTCTTACAATGAGTGTAATCCCAACTCTAATTCCAGTATGAAGGAACTCTTTTCCATACTCAAGGAACTAGAGTCCCCAATTGCGGAACCTGATGTATGCACTAAGGACAAATCCTGGTGTACAGACATCCAACATGCCCTAGCCAACAAAATTAACACACTCCAAAATAAAATTCAACAAAAAAAAAGAAGTACTAAACTTACAGAACTCACCTAATACCCACTTGCCTAAGGTTCCACTACCGGCGCATAACACGACTTTCCATTTCTCTAAAATGTCTACCTTGGAGGTAGAAAAAATCATCCTGTCATTGAAGCCCTCCAATTGCAAAGGAGATATTTGCCCAGCACAATTAATAAAAGACGCTGCCAGAGAACTCTCTCCATTTATTACAAAACTGATAAATGCCTCATTTGCTACAGATACCATCCCTGCTAACCTTAAACAATCATGGGTGCTCCCCCTCCTCAAGAAAAAGACATTAGATCCTCTCATCCCTACGAATTACCTGCCCATCACCACGGTTCCATTTCTACTTAAAATACTGGATAAAGCTGCCTATATCCAAATTCAAAAACACCTGGAACTGCATAAACTCCTAGGCAATAGACAATCTGGTTTCCGGCCATTACATGGTACAGCGACAGCATTAATTGACCTAAAGTCACAGATAGATGAGCAGAGAGACAAAGGAAGGACAGTACTCTTGCTCCTACTTGATCTTTCTGCTGCTTTCGATCTGGTCAATCATAAGGTCCTTTGTCGACACCTTGATTCTGTGGCCCACTTCTCCCCAGGAGCCATCAAATGGATCGAGTCCTTCCTGAGTGAGAGAACTATGAGAGTCTTCTCCCCGTCGGCAGCCGCTGATCCAATACCCATCCTATGCGGCGTTCCTCAAGGCTCTTGCGTCTCGCCAACCCTTTACAATATCTTCACTAAGCCATTGTTTGATGATCTGGACCATCTGGGTGTCATCTACACTAATTACGCAGATGACACTCAGATTCTCTTCCCACTCTCTGGGGATTACACTACGGACACTGGTTTGGTGAACAAAGTTTACCTTATCATCCAATCATCCAAGCATGGATGGCTACTCATGGCCTATGCTTGAACGATGATAAGACTGAGCTTATAATTCTGGGTTCTCAGGCCAACATAAAAAAACTAGGCCAAGATTATTCCTCTTTTAATATCGATGGGAATTCCATTCAAGTCTCGAAGGATGTAAAAACCCTTGGTTTCTACCTGTATTCCACATTATCCTTTGATAAACAGGTCAAATCTCTTACTTCCTCTACTGCTTACACCTGCAAGTTACTTAGAGCAGGCAAGCCTTTCATCTCTGACAATAGCTGCTTGATCCTAGCCAGAGCCTTAATACTCTCTAGAATTGACTACTGTAATGCCCTTTATAGTGGTGCTAATAAATCCATTATCCAAAAGCTCCAAACACTACAGAATAATGCCCTCAGAGCAGCCCTAGGCATAAATAAAAAAACTCACATCTCCTCTGTGAGACGTGAGCATAAATGGTTATCTACATCCAATGAAATATAGCTAAAACCCTCTCCTTGACCCACAAAGCCCTTAATAACTTAGCCCCTAGCTACCTTATCGATAAACTTCAAAGAAGAACCTCCCTCAGACCTACCAGAACGGGGAATGCTAACTGTCTGATCATTCCCATTTATAAGCTCACTACCATCGGTGGCAATAGCTTTACTGTAAAGGCGGCCAAATTCTGGAATTCCTTGCCTCAAGAGTTGAGTGCCGACCAACCCTACACTCACTTCAGAAAAAAAGGTTATAAAACACATTATCCGCACGGATCCTTAGCTTCCTGTACCAGTTGTGAACTGACCGCTCTCTGTAGAGACCTTTACCTGCATTAACTGTGTATTCAGCGCCACCCTCTAAAGATAACGTGCTCTCTAGTCCTCCTGTGCGCTACCTACACTACAAGTGAACCAAAGTGATATATGAAGAGCCCTATTTTGTAATATACATTTTTGTTATAGTGCCGAGTGTTTATTTCTGTAATTTTAGGATATTTTATTTGCTGCCACTATTTTTGTACACTGTGTTTATCCTATAAGTATGTAATTATTGTACTCCGTGCTTATGTTGTAACCTTGTAAGCTTTGCATCTCCATATTGCTGCGCCCTTTTAGTCTGGTGCGCTTAACAAATGAATAAACAAACAAACAAACAAACAAGTCAGGCGGACATGCAAATACCGGCATCATGAAGGCGCTAATAGGGGATACCGGCAATGCCGGCAATACCGGCATCGCGAAGCACCCGTAAACTGCTATGTTCCCAACTGCCACAGGTGCACACAATCAGCACAGGTGGAGGCAATGGAGTCTGGGACAGCACAAAATGAGCACACCCACACACCACACCCCTTCCCACACCAAAATTATTCCACTAGTAGTGGCAATACTGGGGATGGAGGACATGCTTGCATTGCTACACCAGCAACAACAACAGTAGGGACCACAGAGGAGACGCAGGAGGAGAAGGAGGGTGAGACAGGCCCACCATGCCCCACCAGTGTAGCCAGTGGTACCACGCAGGCAGCCCCCAATCCCTCGCATCAGAGCCAGTCCATTCAACCTAACCCCTGAGCAGATCCACACCCTGTACCGTCTGGACCGGGACACAATCACCACCATCGTGGACATGATACACGACGACATTGTCAGCCTCATTGAAATACGCACCGCCATCCCCCCTCTACTGAAGGTAGTGCCGGTGCTCCACTTCCTTGCCACAAGCACCTACCAGCACACAGTGGGGCACATGCATGGCATATCACAACCCTTATTTTCTCGCATGCTGTACCAAGTGCTGGATGCCCTCCTGAAGCACACAAGGGATTCTATATCCCTACCACGGACTACCCAGGAGATTTTTGATACAAAAGTTGGCTTCCATGCACTGGCAGGCATGCCAAATTGTATAGGTGCTCTCGACTGCACCCACATGGAGTTGGTGGTCCCGCATGCCATGGAGGTGGTGTACCGCAACCGCAAGCAATACCACTCCATGAATGTGCAGATGGTATGTGACGCCAGCAAGATCATCACAAATTGTTGTGCCCGATATCCCGGATCAACTCATGACTCAATGGTCCTGCTGAACTCCACACTACCACGCTACATGGAGCGGCATGCAGGACGATGTGCCTGGCTGCTTGGTAAGTTGCATGACAGGCACATGGCAGTGAAATGGGGGGATTAATGCACACACCACCATGGTGTCATTGTTGATGTGACAGCACGATGTGCACATCACAAAACACTGTGCCCCAAAGCATCCCAAACTGAACATGGCAACCAAATCCCATAGAAATGTAGCAACCTGGACACCTATCACAACATGCCAAACTGAAAACCACCCACATGCCGCAACACGTCCACCACCCATCATCGTACCTCACCCTCCGTAACACAATCCAGCAACATGCTGTGAATATTCACTATGTAAATGTCTGCAGCAAATAACTACACAGGACAAGCATCCATGGGAGTGTACTGAACAAAATCACCAAGGGAATCCACTGCTTGTCACAGGGCCGCCACCACCACAGAAGTGCAGCATGTCACCATTGTAATAATCAGCGCAGAATGGCTAATATTGCAGAGCCTACTGCCAACGCTGCCAGTTAGAAAATCATACAGAACACTACACATCACAAATTTGACACAAACACAGCGCTATGCGTCCACAATGCATGAGCAAAATCAAGGCAGTGTACACCGTGTATCATCTTGGAGATGCAACCCACACCATGGGCCTCATTACTAGGTTGGAGGTAAGTACCAGACCTTACCGGCATGGAGCAAATACTGTGTCCGTGTAGCTTCGAGGCCGCTATTAGAGGGCTATTGCGACTACGCGGGCACAAGCTTTGCGCCATGCCGGTAACGACCTTACAGCTATGCCGCTAAAGACCCAAAAATCGCCCTTACCGGCATCGCACGAAGCGCAGATAGCGCCACCGCCATCCATGGCTCCGGCATTAGTGGTTACCGCTATCAGCGGTGACCGCTATTAATGGCCACCGCTATTAGCGGTAACCGCTAATAGGCGGAACCGGAAGTAGCGTCACCTCACAGGAACGGGAAACAGCGCGGCAGCCATCTTTAAAAACACAATCCATTGCCATCCTCTGTACCCACGACCCACATCACCACCACCCCTGTCCCAATATATACCTGAAGCATATCATAATGCCCAAGGCACTTAAAAAAGGTGCTATGCGCCTGCGCAAGGAGCGCTTCTCAGAAGAAGAGCTCAACATGCTTGCAGACACCTTGGCAAAAAATGGGGATGTTGTCGTCTCCAATGATATGTGGTGACCTGCACTGATGCAAAAAAAAGAGATCTGGCGTAGGTGGCGCGTAAAGTGAGTGCCACCCCACGCACAGTTAAAGATGTCCGGAAGCGCTGGGATGACCTGCGGTTACGCGTCCGCAGCATCATCTCTGCAAACTGTAACTAGGGGATGGCAACAGGTGGTGGAGCTGGCTCACCCATAAAGATGACCCGCTGGGAGGAGACCTGTGCAAGCACCATTGGAATGGAGGCTATTGAGAGAGTGAGGGATATGGAGCGTGGAGCCCCGTCATCGACTGATGCAGGTAGGTGTCCCAAATAAACCACTGTAATGAAAAACATGATGATGTCCCCCTGAACTGACAGTGTAATGATGCAAAGCAGGGTCCACCAGACACATGTACCCCACACTGCCTACAGGCAGTGCACAGCACCATCTCGTCCACATGCATGATGCACCCCAAATATGTTTCTGCCCAGACGCATCCCTGCATGACCCACCCAAAAGGCAGGCAACCCGTATGTCACTACTCCAACGCCAAATACCTGCCATTCCATAGATATGCAGCTACCCTAATGCATGCCCGATACACGTAGACCCATCACTAATGCCATCCCTCTCTTGGTCCCCCGAAGGCACACAATCAGACAGCGATTACCAGGACCCCAGGGAGGAGGCTGCAACACCACTCAAGAAGTCCAGGGGCATGGAGGGAGCAAACCGGCCCTCAACATCAAGGGCAAGAGGGCAACCTGGACTACCGCGCAAGCCCAACACAACCCGAGAACCTACAGCACCAATGTGCATTAGGGCCACCACCACAGCACCCACACCAGCCTCCACCACCAGGAGCCAGTGGCTGAAGGCACTGTATCCACTGCCTGCAGTACTGTCAGGGTGGCAGCTGCCACAGCAGCCGCGTCAGATGATGAGGCACCTAGTCTGACACCTGGCACACCTACCGCTACAGGCCCCCTGCAGTCACCCCACCTCTCCCTCCCAGCATACACAATAACAGCAGCCATGAGCTGTCTGCTGTGGAGTCATGGCCAGAGAGTTACAGCCCCATGCCGAGCATGCATGAAGCACCAACCGTGTTGCGTGCACCTTCTACATCCACCAGTGTCTGGAACAGCCAAGAGGGGTCAGGGCAATCCAACAGCCCCAGGAGGAGCTGACAGGGCTGGTGACCCAGCACATCACCGAATGGGGCCAGGCAAGGTAGGAAATCAGTGAATGCGCAGCATCCTTCAAATCTGCCATTGAGTCCACTTCCAAAGACATATTGAAGAGGGAAAATCGAGATCAAACCCCTGCCCCCTCACCCCATGCGCATAAACAGAAAGAGCAGCAGGAAGAATAAGGAGCGCACTTATCATTTGAACCAGGCCCCAGCGCACCCATGGGTGACAAATATGCTGAAAGACACCCACTTCACCAACATTATGATATGATATGATATGGCATTTGTAACACGCCTATACACAAGTGTTTCAAGGTGCGACGAGGCAGGGAGGGGGGGAACAAGGGGAGACAGACAAACGATCCTACTAGGCCAGGTGTCATTCAGATCGCGCAAGTGCATGGGTAGGGGGGACGGGAAAAGTGCAAGGGGGAAAGGGAGAGGGGAAAGTGCAGTACAAAGTGATTAGTAAATACAAGATAAATAATAAGGGCCAGCTGGTGGCAAGTGCAGGATAAGTGCAGACTAGTGCTGGGAGGGGGGGCTGTAGGGATACAGAGACAGTCCCGTAGTGCGGGGGTTGCCAGGGAGGCAGTGCAGGGGAGAGTGGCTGGGCCAAGGGGAGAGTGGCTTGGCGAGTGGCCCAGTTGCTGATTCAGTACAGTTTCAGTGATTTAGCAGGGGAGAGGGGGAGAGAAAGCAGAAGCAAAGAGGAAGGTTTTGAGGTGCTTCCGGAACCGGAGATGGTTCTCCTCAAGTTTCAGGAAGGCAGGAAGGCTGTTCCAGAGGGAGGCCCCTGCTGCGGAGAGAGATCTCCCCCCAACTCGTTGCCTGGAGAAGCGGCTGACCCTGAGGGAGTTGGAGGCGGATGAGCGAAGAGCTTGAGAAGGAAGATATTTAGGAAGAGAGAGTTGAAGGTATTTTGGCCCAAGGCCCCAGAAGGCCTTGTGGACAATGCAGAGGTTTTTGAACTTAATCCTCGCAGCCACAGGGAGCCAGTGTAGCGATTTCAGTCCTGGAGAGATACGGTCCCTGGGCTTGAGGCCAAGGACAAGTCTCGCAGTCCTGTTCTGGATGAGTTGCAGCGGGCGGAGAGTAGAGGCAGGCAGATTTAGATAGAGGCTGTTACAGTAGTCCAGCTTCGAGAGAACCAGGGCTCTGGAGACAGTGAGCTTCTGGGGGAAGGAGAGGAAAGGAAGGATACCTCTGCGGAGATGCAGCTGGTAGTGTGACTTCTTAGAAACGTCAGAAATGTGAGGAGAGAAGGAGAGTGTGGAGTCGAAGATGACCCCGAGGTTTTTTGCCCTGTGAAGTATGCATCCCCCCCATCTCAGCCAAGTGAAGAAGGCATCTCACCCCCCCATCTCACGGTAAAGGCCTCGGGGGCCACTTGGAAATACCCCGCTTAAGGGCAGGTGAGAGCCCTGCAGAAGAAGGGGTCCGATGAAGCACCTTGATGGGGAGTACGGTAGCGGAGTAAGTGTCAGTGCAACATAGGAAATGTAAGTACAAGTTCAAGCAACCAGCAACATGGGCTTCGAGGGGAGGGTGTGATTGTGTGGGGTAACAATGGGCACATGTTTTAAATATTAGGAAGTATTGTGAACAGTATGTTGTAGAAATGTTAAATTGTATTGTCTGGATAGGGACTGGAGCTTTTGTGTGTAGGGAGTGTTAGGTCTTCGAGGTAAAAGGTTATGGTGAATAACTAGGACTATAGACTTGACAGGCTTGGACTGCAGAAGTATGTAAATAGAGGTTTACCTGTGAGTTGGGTGTTGTAGTGTGGTTAATGGATGGTGTATTCCCGTAGTGTTTGGTGAGCTGAAGCTATCCTAGATTGCGGAAGGTGTTTGACTGGTAGAGGCATTTCATCCGTGAGGCGACGCCATGGGTGCAGTTTAAAACAAACACAAGGGAATAAAGAGAATGCCCCACCCTGGGGTATGGGAAGACAGCTGTGGGGGGAGGTATTGTAAATAGGGTGGTGGGTGATTGTACATTGTTGCAAAATTCGACATATTGGTGGTGATCGGCATGTGAATTTTAGTTGGGACTGGAGCGGTGGCAGTGGTCCCTTTTTGTGTTTATGAGGCTATTGGGTGGGGTAGCGACTCCCCACGTATCAGACAGAGTGCTGCGCTGGTTGGTCTGGATGGCGATTACATGTACGGGGGTATGGCTTTCCTATGAATTGACGTTGTAGATCAATGAGTAGATGAGGTTCCCTGCTGATTGAGCATTGTAGTTCAGTGAGTGGATGATGTTTACCCGCAGGAGGTAGCTAGATTGTTCTCGAGTGCGGAATATAATTGGCTGGTTAAGCTCCCCTAGTGAGGGGCGTATCACACGCGAGGCGACGCAGTGTGCGCAGTCCAATTGTAAGAGTTTATTGTGGATTACCTTGCTCTGGTTGAAGCGGGAAGACAGCTGTGGGGATTGTGGGGTTTTATTTTGGGATATTTGTGGGGTTTTGTGTGGGGTTCGAAGCAATGGGTTGTTATGTGCATGCGCGTTTGTCTGTTCATTTGTATTGTGTTTTTAGTTTGGTGATGTCACCTTTAGATTGATGCATAGGACACAGAGTTTTGATGGTGAGGAGCTAGTGGTGCGGATTTGGAGAGGAAGAAGAGGTGACCCAGAGGCAGTGTGTGGAAGGCACATGCGCATGATTATGGGGGTGTGCCGGAAAAGGCAATGGTTTGGTGAAGATCGGCTGCACATGGAGTGCACGGGCTAAGGTGCAGAGCCAAGAAGGCTCATAGAAACTGAAAAAAATGTTCAATTATCTTCTAACCTTTGCACCCTGAACAGCGGACGATCGAAATTATCAACTTGAGGTGAGGTAAAAGGTATCACATTATAGAGAAATGACTCCCCTGCAACTGTTATGCAGGACACAGCCCCATGCCAAGATAAATTAGTAAAAAAGATAGTGTTCAATGATTAAAAAGTACTGAAGGTAAATAAATAAGACCATGGCTGCCCATAGGCGGCTTCTCCAGAGGCGTGCAGCAATTGCTACTGACACACATACAAAGCACTTACACAGGAAAGAGGCTGAAAAGCACCTGGCTACAGTTGAACTGTGGCGCATGAAGGAATGGAAAGTGGCGAGGTATCAGCAGATGCTGAATCAGCACGAGCAGAGGGAAGAGGGGACTCACCCCTCTGCACCTCCGGGAGTGTAATATTTGATGACACCGATGGTAAGAAAGGAATGAATTGCATGTGAGAACTGAAAGCAGCAGAAGGACATTTAAACACCACACACAAACAATCACAATACACTAAAGAGAACAAACAGGAAGGTGCAGAGCAACCTACTAACAGAACAGGAGCGAGCAAGGGAGGGCTGCAGTGCATGAAAGCAGATTTGAAGGCACAGGTACAGAGGAATGAATAGCAGCTAAAGGGAAGGTAAAGGGGGAGTTGCAAGGAGGTGTAACCACAGAAATAGAGAGTAGGGAGAAGGAGCGCAAAAAGCTTGACTGGGCAGAGCAAATGGAGGGAGAAGAGAGAAGGAAGAGGGACCGGGAAATGGAAGTGCAGTGCGAGGAGAGAGGAGGGGTCATCTTGGTGGGGAACAATCCTTTCACAGAGAATGGATTGTCATTATACGCTTAACAGGACAGCCCCCAGACAAACTGGATGTGTCTCACTCTGCCACACACACTCGCGCACACTCAATACTGTGGAGGACAATTGCATAGGGGTGGTGATAGGTAACAAAACATTTTCTTTTCTGGGTGACAGTGGGGCGACGAGGCCATGCATTAGGGAAGAGACATTTGTGACATCATGCACAGAGTGGATATGACCACTTTATTAACAGACAAAGCCATAACTTGTTAAACACCAAGCATACACATGCTGAAAGTAAGGAGGATTGTTTAGGTATGTTGGGGGTGCACGGTACAGAGGGGGGTGTGTAAAGATAGTGCGTTGAAAGAGAGTAAATAGGGCTACATTATGAGCACACATCTTTAAAGCGAGGAGACTGGGCTCATGCATAAACAAATAAAACAGAGTTATTCAATGAGACACACAAGGTGGAGAAAGGTGCACTTGAGGGGGTCGGGGGGCGTGCATTTCATTGACGGTTCACCAGGGGAGGAGAGAAATAGGGTTAAAGGGTGGATGATACATGTTCCCAACAGACACCATTTGGTGACAAAATAACACAGTGCAAGTAGTAATGCCACTAGCGCTTTTGAAACTGCACTGGCACAAATGCATAGGGAAAGAGGTCATTGCTGCACGAATTGGAGAATAATGGTTGTATTAAAATTTGGGAGTAGATAATGGGGGGAGAAATATATTGTTTAACTGCAACGGTAATGAAAGTAGTGGAGTAATAAAATAATAGACTTAAATGAGTAATTAACAGAGTAGGATTTAAAAGGTGGAAATGGGGTGGGATAGAGAGAATGTGAGTAAATTGTGATGGTTAGGATTGATAGAGAAGAAAAAAAAAGAAAAAAGAGATAAAAAGAGGGGGGTAGCGAATACCTGGTAGCAAATTTCATTAGTACCAGCTTAAAGTGCTTGCAGTTCACTGCGGGGCACGCCCTGAGAAGTTGTGAGAGGAGCCATAGAAAAAAGATTTTAAAACCCTGCGATTATCTTAACTAAGGAACATGATCCCCCTAATTTAGACACACAGCCACCCTATATGACCGATTTACCACCCTGGTGCTTCCCTGTTTAGCTTGTCAGCGCCTAATGCCCCGGGACAAAGGCGCTCAATATAAATAGCTTAAAGTAAAGTACAGTAAATACAAGACTCAAAGGCCCAATTGCACACCACCACCTAAATTACGTGTATATGATCAAAGTGTGTCATGAGTATCTTCACCTAAATTAAGTGCCTACCCATTTTCCAGGTACATTTCGAATTGTGCAACAAGTTACGGTCAGACCGTCATTGAACGACACTAGGTGGTAACAGGATGGTATACATTGGCTCCTCCCACTAGGACACTGAATAGTGTAAGAGCAGTGCAGAGAGGTTAGGTCAAGAAATTAAAGAATATGTCAATTATCAGGTCTCAAGCGCTTCTTTTTTCATTTCTCGCCAGATACAAAGGACCCAGAGCAGGCCCGAAGACAACGGACAACTAAAATTCCAATGGCTAGGGACTAGAGTGGGACATTTTGCCCTCCTGACAGACTTTGTTAGATGTGTAAGGCGTCAAGACGTACAAAGCGGTGGCAACCCTGGCAACGAGGGAGCAACAATCAACAGGGCCAACGCAAAAGATTTTCATGAACTGCAAGACAGCACAAACACTCTCGAGTTAGGGAAACATGGCCATCCTATGGCCCAACGCACACAAGCAGCTAGAATAGGGACCAGCACCCCAGTGTGCATAGCATGCTGAACCAGGATTTAAATTATATTTTGTGCAACCGACAGCTGTAACACTTTTTGCTCTTTCTCTTTTCCTCGCACATGCAGGTTGTTCCATATGTATGCTGTTAGAATTGTGTAGGAAATTTCCATAATGTTATCTACCATTAGTCACCCTGAGGCCTACTCATTGAACCATTCTGAAGCTTTCCCCACTCAATTTGCCCACTCTGTCAGAAAACTCAGACCCCTTAGAGCACGGTTCCCTGAGGTATATTTCCTTGCGTCCATTGAATACAAAGTCCAAACTTTTCCCCAACTTGAATATACTGTCCGACCAACATTGAGAAACCCTCAACAAGAAGTGTCCGGGGGGAGATTTCATTTTTGCCCTTAGTGATTGTTTAGTTCGCAGAGCTTGAGGTTACTAACAAGTACTAACGTATTAATGCCTTTCTTGCGATTTTCAGGCGGGCAACTTTATCATCTCATCAGCTGCAAGGACCTAGCAGCGTAAGTGGTTATGGGTAAGCAATAAGGACTTTTATCATCATGATGGGACTGTTAATGATGAACGAAATAATGGGGGGTGGTCATTTAAAAATTATATGTAATAGTGAGCATTACCGCTGTACCCCCTACTAACATTCCCTAACCCAAGCAGGAAGACTTACGGTCTCAGAGGGTGAGGAAAAAACTGCTGCCAAAGTAAGGAGAGGTAAGCGCAGACACAAAGGGAGTAAAACATACACATAACACACATAGCAGAAGTAACCAACAACATGCACACATGTACAAATTGGTAGGGACACCACTGGAGAGAGCTGCCCTGACTGCTCTTTAATATCCTATGCCTTGCGAGAATTGATTGCAACAGAAATACATACAGCAGAACACGACGCCCATGTATCTCAAAGTGTTCCAAACGTGAAGAAGGTTGCAAGGGAAGACAGCAACATTGAGATTGATGTAAAAAGAGGAAATCCCCTATGAAAGAAGATTACATCAAGACACTACCCATGATGAACAACTACTGGCAGCTCATTTTTTTATTTTTTTATTTTATTGTAAAACTTCAGTTCAATATGAAATATCAAACTTTTGTTACATTTAAACAACATCTTGATCAGTAACCAAGTCCAAGACAACTTGATTATCTCAAGTGTCTTTCCTCTCCAAGATTCAACTTGCTTCCCTATATGAAATTATAACACCATATTCATCAGCTTTTAGACACTGCTAAATCAACTCAAGTAGGGTCGACCCACAGAATCATGTCGAGAAAATTGATCAAGCTATATGATAGTTTGATATTTCTACCAGCAACAACATGATCCCACCAATCGTCCGCATCATAGAGGGGTGGCTTAAACTTGCTCAGATGTAGTTCACGTTGAGCAATCAGCACTGGACACGCAATTATGAGGTGCTTTAAGGACTCGACTTCCGATGTGTCTCAAAACCGACATTTGTTGTTACTAAGTTCCTTGATTTGTCGAATCTATAGCATTTCTTTAGTGTGTAAGGCGTTTAAGCGAAATCTTAATAACTGACTTCTATGGTGACGTGATGGACAGTTCATGAGATAGTTTGGTTGGTGATGTAATTTCAAAATACCTCGAGAAGTGGGCAAGGAAGTATTGAGAGATAACCGAAGGTTGTAAGTTGAGATCCAATCCCATATTTCCAGTTTTATTTGGCATGTTGTGGTCGATTGTGGAGCTCGGTTTCACTGATGTTCGCTTCAGCCATTATCACTTTTATTTATTTATTTATTTTAGTATTTGTAGAGCGCACTACAGCCCAGAGGCAACAAGGCGCTATAAGGAGATTTAAAGAAGGCTTGCTTGAGGGTTACAATAAGCGGCCCCATATGGTATACTTAGGTAGATTCAGTTACAGGGTTACAGACGATATACAGTCCTATTACATAGTTGCAGCGGGTATACAGTGAAGGTTACAGTTAGTTACTCATATACTTTCCTAGGTAGCACGAGGCATAACAGATCGTGTGCTAGGTGATATAGTGGAGGTGCAGACCTAGACTGACGGGCTCTTTTATACAAAGAGCTGGGTTTTTAAGGCCTTGCGGAAGGCTTTTTTTCAGGCGGGCAACTTTATCATCTCATCAGCTGCAAGGACCTAGCAGCGTAAGTGGTTATGGGTAAGCAATAAGGACTTTTATCATCATGATGGGACTGTTAATGATGAACGAAATAATGGGGGGTGGTCATTTAAAAATTTCAAAAACTTTCAATCTATTCTTCCACAATGTTAAGAGAGTTGAGTCTGAGCATTCATTTCCATTAGTAAAGATTTTATACGCTGGAATTTCTGAACCAAGAGATATTTTTCGCAAGGTGGAAAGCGATTTCCTGTCAGGTACTGTCAGGTTGGAGCGACATATCCTTTACATACAGTATCATATACTCATTTACATTGGGTCAGGGGAGACACATATTTAGTATAGAAAGGTTTTGGGAAGTTATTATGGGTTATATTTTTAAACAGCCAATTTTGCCCTTAACCTTCATTGCAGTCTATGGAAAATGCCCCAAGCCAAGATGGAGGTTCTCAGTCTAAATTCTAATTGGCTGGAGATTGTTTATAGGGAGGACAATGAACATTCTAAACTGCCTTTCATCGTCCTTGCCCAGCTGAGAGGTCGAGTGCCTTGCAGCTCCTGCTTAACTTGTTCAAGGGTGACAAGTTTCAAGCAGTTGAGCGGAAAATCTGAAAGTATAACAGGAGTCGTGTATGAAGTTTGGTGGAGACACAGGACAGGAGTTAGAAATTTCCAATTTTCTGAGAAAAGAAGTTTTCAAGTCTCAATCACAAGATAAGTGACTTTCCATTTTTGATGAACTTTGTAAAAAGGTGGTATTAATTTAAAGGGATTGAATTCGCAAATCTGTATCTAAAAAATTGAAGCGCGTACGTTTGTTTTCATCTCTACGTGTCATTTCAAACTAGCGCGTGAGTTTTTTCCCGTTACTTTGAGCCCGCGCATGTGTCTCTGCGCGTGAGAGTGAAGCGCGAGCGTGAACTTTGGACTCGCGTTACTGTTCATATACGCGAGGGTTTTTTCTTCGTGATAAAATAAAGCGCGTGTGTTTTTACCCGCGATTTGTTTTTTGCGCGTATGCGTATTTTTTCGTCGGTTGGACTTTAGCGCGAGTGAGTTTTTATCGCGTCTTGGACGTTAGCGCGTGTGCGTTTTACCCACGATTTGGATTTTCAGCGCGTGTGCGTATTTCCTGTGACTTGGAGAAAAGCGTGTGTGTTTTTTCCTCGCAGTTTGGATTTTCAGCGCGTGTGCGTATTTCCCGCGACTTGGAGTAAAGCGTGTGTTTATTCCCGCGGTTTGGATTTTCAGCGCGTTTGCGTTTTACCCGCGGTTTGAATTTTAGCGCGTGTGCTGGCTTTCCACGTGAAGATTTCATCGCAAGTTTAAAATTTGTTCCTGAGTAAAAGACACTCTACAAAGAAAATATAAAAACAAATACAAGAACTTAAAAAAACTTCCTTAAACTTATTTGAAGAACTTTAGACCTTGTTCAAGAATCTTAGGGTTGAGCAGACGAACTACAAAGTTAAAAATTACATTCATGGATCTACTGAGAAGGCTGAATGATCTATAAGATTCTGGTTCACAAGTAAGGAAGTCTTGTCTGCTTATCACTTCTCTGGGCATACTGAAGAGAAGTACCAGGTATGGTTTTTGACTGTTTTGGTAAAGGATATAGAGTTTAAGGTTAGTATAGTAACCCATTGAGTAATGAGGTGTATTGCATGTTTATGTTTTAACTACAGGTGATGAACCAGCGAGTTGATAGCTTCCAGCCTGGTGTTTGTTTCTTTGTCCCTTCCCCCTGAAAGTGAGGTAAACTGAGCAGTTATATATATGTCAGCTCAGAGTGCCACATTTTGGGTGGATTGTTGGGGGTTCAGCAGCTTCTGCAGACACCAATTTCTCAGCATGACATTTCCAAACAATTGTCATGTATAGTGAGTTTAAAGCCAGTTCATATCGGAGGGCAGTGATTGAGATGTAATTCGGGAGGCCCAGGACATGCCTCCAAAACTTTCCTTCAAGTCTATGCCATAAGCTATGGTCAAGATTCCAGGCAGATTCACCGCCGAATGTAAGTGTGGGAATTACTTTCTGCAGATAGAATGTTAAGACCGGAGCCAGTGAACATTTTCCATAGTTTTTATTGATTTTGGCTCCCTGAACAATGAGAATGTTAGTTCTATCTATTAAATCATTAGACCAGGCGGCTTCACAGATAGAATCGTTTACCAGTGTACCCAGATAACGTATTGACTTCACAATGGTTAAACACTTATTTTCGATGACCCATCTGAATTGTTTATCTTTCCTAGAAAAGCTTTGCCCAATACACATGATCTTGGTTTTTTATGTTTTTAGGGAAAGGTCATTTGTAATTAAATAATCGTTTAACCGGTGTACAATACGTTGTAGCCCAATTTGTGTTTGATCAATCAACACAATGTCATCGGCGTAAACTAGACATTTCAAAGGGGTTCCATTGATCTTTGGCGGAAAACAATGAGTGGCATCCAACCACTCCAGCAGGTCGGCAGGGAACAGTTTGAAAAGGTCCGCTGCGAGTGGGCAGCCCTGCTTCACTCCTTTATAGGTTTTTATTGGTGGAGTGAGATCGCCTTGCGAATTTACTCTTATTTGAATAGACGTGTTAGTATGTAAGGCGATAATTGGATCAAGGAACTCCTGAGGGCACTTCCATGAGCGTAATTTAGCCCATAATTTCTCACGGTTGATGGCATCAAACGCTTGCCGTAGATCGACAAACGCAAAGAAGACATTTTTCTTTGTCTCCAAGGCTGTTAATTTCAGAACTGTCAATAACCTGAGATTGACGTCAACGCCCACTTGCAACGTGAAGCCAGTTTGGCGACTATCCGTTTTTTCCGCCTCAAGAGCCCATTGAACTAGTCTTTTGTGCAAGAATGAACCAAATATTTTGCCAATTGTGTCAAGAAGGGCGATAGGCCGATAGTTGGCAGGATCTGCTCTACTGCCCTTCTTATAGATTGGAACCACAATTACTTTAGACCAGGAGGTCAGGATTTTCTTGGTAATCGAGATCTGTTGAAATAAGCCTTGGGTGAAGTTGGCCCAGTGAACTTTATATTTTTGTTAGCATTAGGTTGGAAATTTGATTGGGGCCTGCAGCTCTCGAGTTTTTTAACTTTCCAATAGAACATTCAAGGTCTTTAGATGAAGGTGTAATATCCCAGACAGCAATTGAAGATGTTAAGGGGGTTCTTGAGACATGCTTTGGATTTTCATAGATTGATGTGAAGTACTCGCACCATGTTTCATTTGAGATGGGGCATGAGGATTTACAACTGCCCTGGTTCAAAATTGCCCAAATTTCTTGTGTGTTTTTGGTTATTAAAAGCTTTACATGATTTCAGCACAATTTTGGTCAATTTGTACTGAATGACATATTAGCCAATTGCGATAGAGCTAACGCCGATCTTTGATTTTCCTTAATTTGACGTCTTGGTTGGTCGTGTTTTTCTTGATCAGGCGTAGATCTTTCCTTAATGTCTTTTTTCCATGGCTATTTCATGACAATATGTATGTTTTGGAGTAGCCCCAACTACTCTCGAACTTGAGGATTTTAGGGTGAAATCTGCCAACAAAGGTGCATATTCAACGTTCTGTAACACTGAAAGTCTATGACATGGATTAGCAATTAAAGGGCCAGTTTTCGAAAGCCTATTTCCAGCAGCATTTGCTGACAAATGAGAAATGTATTTTTCGTGCAAAGCACAACCTTCTTCTGTCCTTACAAGCCAAAGCAAGTCATGGTCACTATTTTTCGTAGACACCACGTTAAGGGAAACCAGTCTTGCGAAGAGGTTGTGCGAAGCCCAGATATAGTCGAGAGTGTTACTTCTTTGCATGCCATGCCATGTCGGTTTAGACGGTTGGTCACCTTTGATAGATCCATTGACCATGGGGCAGTGTCGCTGAGAGAGAGCATAAGACCAAGTTTGGCCTCTTAGAGCGACAGTGTTTTCAGGCAATGGAGCATTTGTCTTCATGTAGGAATCATATTAAAACCAGCTGCAGTTGAGGTTGCCACATATGATGACTGATAGATTATTGTAATTGAGAAAAGCATCATCAATTATAGATGTTACTGCGTGTATAAATGTTGTTACAGAAATCATAGCAGGATTCCAATATCCGTTGATTATTAATAAGGTGGACTTTGGATTGGACAATGTTATTTGAATCAGAGTACTCTGAACAAATGGATTTGGGTTAGTAGAGGCCAAGTGTGTCCACCAGTTTTCGATTTTCAGTAGCGTTATTAGACCTGCAAAGGGGCGTCCCTTGGTGTTTTTTCTAGCTGGATTTATGAAGATAGTAAACCCATCGCGGGTCGGTGGATCACGAAGCCATGTTTCTTGTAGGCAGATCGGAAATACATCATCAAGAGGTTCCGTAAAATTATTGAACAAATGAGTAAATCCTCGAGTATTCCATGAGAGCAAGGTTACCTCACGGAAAGGGATAGATACTCATTGTTACTTTCGAGCACCATTTGTTGTATTACTCACATGTCCACGTCTTCCTCTGTTGGCCTGGAGGTTTGAATTCCGATGACTTGCTTGCGAAAAAGATAAAGATTTTCGCAAGATAGATCGCCTATCAGAAGCTAGACACTCATCTCTGTTGGAAATCTTTGAAGAGGCAGTGAGGTGAGGCTCGTTGTCAGGTTCTACAGTAAGACCAAAGCCATACAACAGGAGATCTTCAGTTACCTGTAGAAGAAGATTTTTCACAGCTGCAGAAGAAATGTGGAGTAATACTTGGTCAGAGGTCAATTCAGTTATGTAATCCACAATTTTGATGTCGTCAGATGATATTAGACAAAGTTGCGGGATGCAGGCAAAAAGATTTAACACATTTGCTTGGTTTAAGTTTACTTCGTTCTCATCTGGCTGATATTTTTTAGCCGAAGTTTCCATAGACAATATTTTTTTTGTGGATTTAAGTGCCCATGTACTCTAGATGAGAGGTGGACGCCAGATTTCCTCTGGTTCAAGGTTTGTTTAGGGTTTAGCTTACAGCTTAATGACAAGAATTTAGACTTCATTGGGTTGATGGAATTTTGCTTTGTTGTAGCCCCAGGTTGGATGTTTTGGGCAGCTACGTTTGCAAACGTCTTTCTCTTGTCAGAATAATCAATCGAAACTGCTTCTTTGGCTTCGAGAGAGTCATCAATGGCATTATCAGAGTCAATAGAATATGTTGACAGATTACATAAGTCAACAGAGTTTTCGAGACTACTACTGAGGGGACTGTTGTGACTGGAGTCCAGTCGCTGGCGCTTGACTGATTTCTTAGATGGCAACATCGAAGTTCCTGTGTCCTCCATTAAAATTGTAGTAGCAAGAGTTGCCAATTGCTCACAAAGAGGCTCGTTTTTTTTGGTGTAGTTATGTTTCTTATGAATTTTTTCACATTCTGTCGAACTTTGTTCGGAGGCATATTTTTTTGACTGGTTTCTTTTGCTCTTTTTGTTGTCACTCAAGGAACTTTTTGAGAATCACTTTTCGTGATGGTTTTGGCAGGACCATTAAAAATATTGAAAGAATTTGTTGGGTTGTTATCTTGACAAGATACTTTTTTCATGCGCAGTAGAGGGTAGTACTGGTAAAGAAGTCACTTGTGCCAGAGGAACATTGCTGCTTAGACAGCTTTGATCATCGTTTCGATCGATCAGATGTTTTTATGGAGAGAGATGGAGCCGGGGCGTTAACATCAGCAGAGCTAACAGAAGGGACCAAGTTGTTTGAAGAGAGGTCACCATTTGTAGGGAGGCCTTAGTGAGATGGAAGCTTTTGGTCATTGATGCCGTTCTTGCGCATCCATTTTACAGCTTCTAGCAAGCTTTCAATTAATGAGTCGTTTTGGCAATGATGCCGAGCAGCCAGATCGCTTAGCCGTTCTTGCCATCTCATTAATTTTGCAGCATCCTTCTCCATCTGGTCTTGCAAGAACCCTGTGAAGCAGTCTATTTTTTCTATTTTCATTGCCAGATTAGAAATCGCTGCTCCTTTGTCGCAGATTGTCCCGTTTAATGCCTCAAGTAGTTTGGTGAAAGGAGCAAGGGCAATTGCGGAGGCAGCTAAAACATTATTGTGTATCTGAGACAATGCTTCAACAGAGATGGTCAGATTCGGCAGTCCTAAGTCATGGTCCATCAATGAAGATTGTGAGCTGTCCAAATTAAATTGAGTGTGTGGGAGAGAAATTTCTTATATGGTTTAGAGCTTGGACTTCTTCCCGTGGCAGGGTGGATTTTACATGAGGCGTGCTTGCATTTGGTATAGTTTTATCCGTCGCCGATGCCTTCGGAAGGTGAGCTTTTGATTTAAGCTCAATGATTCGTTGAAGTCGGCGGGCTCTGGCAATAGAGCTTGAGTCCAAGTTGTTTTGGATGGATTGCGACCCAAGAGAGTGGACAGGCGCATCCGCCGGCATTAGGTCGGACGTAGGTAGTTCGAGTGTGCTTATGGGACATGGTCCAGACACTTCGGGTGCTTGGCAGATGTTTGGATTGCGACCCAAGAGAGCGAACAGGCGCATCCGCCGGCATTAGGTCAGACGTAGGTAGTTCGAGTGTGCTTATGGGACATGGTCCAGACACTTCAGGTGCTTGGCAGGCAAAGGCACTGTCATTTCCGGGTTCAATTGTGTCGGGAATTCAGCCCGTCAAACTTCTATCACGAGAAATCTTAGAAGACACTTTGCCTGTTGATTCTCCAAGAGTCAGAATGATAGCCTGCTGATGTTGCAAGGCGTTGTCCGTAGCTGAGCAGTTTGAAGCTTCAGTTAGGATCAAGCGCGGCATTATCACCGAAACTTCAGCGAAGGCAGGAAGATGAAATGTCGGGTAAGTCTCGTCGACATTTGGAACCTTCAGGAGCTCCTCATCGCTAACAAGGAATGAAGTTATTCTTTATTTTTTAAATGTCTCTGATGTTTGCGATAATGTTTTTGACTTCATGGTATGGGATGGATCAGGAAGGGGGGCCTCAAGTGAACAGTCTATTTGAGTAAATGCAAAAGCAGGTGCAGAGATATTTGAAACCGCAGAAATGCTTTGAGAGGTACGGATGATTTTCTCAGAGCGCACAGAGGGAACTTCAGTGGAGTGGCATGAGGAAATCTCGAGTTGTAAAAGAGGTGGGACCAGAGGTAAAGCCAAAGGGGCGAAAGAGTCATGTGTGGCCAAAGACTCTCCATGGGCAGATGAAATTGCAGGCACCGTGTCACCCTTTCCATGACAAAGTTTATGTAGTTGTTTTATCAGGTGGCTCACCGCTAAATCTGTTTGTGCCTCAGTTTGTGCCTCAATTTGCATATCTAACAGGAGGGCTGATATATTCTAACCACAGTTCGAAAGATCTGACAGAGGCATTGTCAATATGGGCAATGTTGTTGGTAAGGAAGCAGGTAAAGTGAGTGGAGCGTGAAGAGCGTGAAGCGCTCGCCCAGTGTTTTTGCTTACCTTTTCGCTTGACACGGCCTTCATTGCCGTCCACGGATTCAACATCCGCCGATGTTGAAGGGTTTTTCTTTGGGTCAGCGGGCCCTCAGCGGTCAAGGTCATTTACCTGACACAGGGTCTGGCAACTCTGGCACAGCGAGCTTGATGGCGGGCTGGATGCGGTTCCGCGCGTAAACAGAGTTTTAAATGATTTCACAGTTGACGTAGAAAGAGGACTGAGCAGTACTGATCATGACGTGCAGCTCCTCACAGGGAAAACAACGAGCAGGGACTGGGGCAGACTGGAACTCTGCACCTGAACTCCGCCGCTGGCAGCTCATTGAAGAACAACTGTATGTAGCAAGTGATCAGAGAGAGAAGAAACAACTAGCAAATGCACCAGTGAGAAAGCTTAAAAAAAAAAAAGAGAAGAAAAAAATAAAGAAAGAAAAATATGATAAGTGCCTAACAGAGTGGGACAAGAGAGCGAAGATGGTGGTGACTTGGGTGGAGAATGAAGAAGGACCTATACTGTGACGGCACCAGCCTTATGTTACCAGCACAAAAGTGAAAAGAAGTGGACAATCATGCTGGATGCAAGAAGGTTGAGGCAAGTAGGGAGATGAGAGCAGGAACATCAGGGCTTATGGACTACTATTGAGCATATGCATCTAAAGCTTAAGAGAAACTACCACCGAATTGGGGAGGCGACTGTTCGTTGGTGCGCATCAGCATGCCCTTGTTGGTGATGCCCAAGGAAGATGTGAAGAATGACACATTCCACAAGATGGAAAACAACTGAAGGAAGAGGAGGTGACTAAACAAAGAACAAAAAGCCCAAACAACGGAAGAAGAGAAACAGACAGAGGAGTGAAAAGAGGGGGGAACTACTTCTCGAGCGAGACAGAAGCAACATTGGATGAAGTACCAGCACACAAAAGAATGTTCAGCAGAAAACACATGTGAACAGAGAAAGACAAGAACTGGCTAGCTTTTCCATGGTAATGGATGTCATCATGAATGGCTGGTCGATTGAAGGTGATAACAGAAAAACTACTATCGAGCGCAGCATCATTGTGCAATATCAAGATCCATTGCAAGATGCGAGAGATCAACAGAAGAAGAGATTGGAAGGCAAATAAGAGACATGGTGAAAGGAAGAGCAGGAAAAAGGGAGAAGATAGCGGTGTGCGACATGATTCCAGTAGTAATAAAGGTGGACACTCCCTGTGATCCGAGGAAGTACGAACGGAAGTGAGTGTGGTTGAACACAGAAGGAGAACACTCCTACATGTACTGTTCATCGACGATAATGTGAACAATTATGGACACTTCAAAGAATTGACAAAGATATGCAGACCGGAAGGAGGTGAATGTTGCTTGGTGGTGTGGTCGACAAGTCATAAAAAGAGGGCGGGAGGTAGCAAATACTTGGTAGCAAATTTCATTAGTACCAGCTTAAAGTGCCCGCAGTTCACTGCGGGGCACGCCCTGAGAAGTTGTGAGAGGAGCCATAGATAAAAGATTAAAAAACCCTGCGATTATCTTAACTAAGGAACACAATCCTCTTAATTTAGACACACAGCCACCCTATATGACAGATTTACCACCCTGATGTTTCCTTGTTTAGCTTGTCAGTGCCTAATGCCCACGGGACAAAGGTGCACACTAGAAATAGCTTAAAGCAAAAGTACAGTAAACATAAAGACTCAAAGGCCCATTTGTACACTAGCACCTAAATTACGTGTATATGATCCAAGTGTGTCATGAGTATCTTCACCTAAATTAAGTGCAGATGATCCAGATGTGTTAAGGATACAGCTAGATGACAGTGGTTGTCTACCCATTTTCCAGGTACATTTCGAATTGTGCAACAAGATAGCGTCCGACCACCATTGAACGCCAACCAGGTGGTGACAGGATGGTGCATAAATGTACCATTGGCTCCTCCCACTAGGACACTGAATAGTGTGAGAGGAATGTAGAGAGTTTAGGTCAAATAATTAAAGAATATGTCAATTATCAGGTCTCAAGCGCTTCTTTTTCATTTCTCGCCAGATACAAAGGACCCAGGGCAGGCCTGAAGACAACGGAAAACTAAAATCCAATGGCTAGGGACTAGAGTGGGACATTTTGCCCTCCTGACAGACTTTGTTAGATGTGTAAGGCGTCAAGCCTTACAAAGCGGTGTCCACCCTGGCAACGAGGGAGCAACGATCAACAGGGCCAACGCAACAGATTTTCATGAACTGCAAGCACGAACACTGTCAAGTTAGGGAAACATGGCCATCCTATGGTCCAACGCACAAAAGCAGCTAGAATAGGGACCAACACCCCAGTGTGCATAGCATGCTGAAACAGGATTTAAATGATATTTTGTGAAAACGACAGCTGTAACACTGTTTTGTTCTTTCTCTTTTCCTCGCACATGCAGGTTGTTGCGTATGTATGCTGTTAGAATTGTGTAGGAAATGTCCTTAATGTTATCTCCCATTAATCACCCTGAGGCCTACTAATTAAACCATTCTGAAGCGTTTCCCTCTCAATTTGCCCACTATGACAGAAAACTCAGACCCCTTAGAGCATGTTTCCCTGAAGTATATTTCCTCACTTGCATTGAATTCAAAGCGCAAACTTTTCCCCAACTTGAATACAGTGCATATACTGTCCAACCCACATTGAGAAACCCTCAACAAGAAGTGTCCAGGGGGAGGTTTAATTTTTGCCCTTAGTGATTGTTTAGTTCGCGGAGCTTGAGGTTAGTAACAAGTACTAACGTATTAACGCCTTTCTTGCGATTTTCAGGCGGGCAACTTTATCATCTCATCAGCTGCAAGAACCCAGCAGCGTAAGTGGTTATGGCATGTCAATAAGGACTTTTATCCTCACGATGGGACTGTTAATGATGAACGGAATAATGGGGGGGGCGGTCATTTAAAAATAATATGTAATAGTGAGCATTACCGCTGTACCCCCTACTAACATTCCCTAACCCAAGCAGGAAGACTTACGGTCTCAGAGGGTGAGGTAAAAACTGCTGCCAAAGTAAGGAGAGGTAAGCGTAGACACAAAGGGATAAAACATACACATAACACGCATAGCAGAAGTAACCAACAACATGCACACATGTACAAATTGGTAGGAACACCACTGGGGAGAGCTGCCCTGACTGCTCTTTAATATCCTATGCCTTGAGAGAATTAATTGCAACAGAAATACATACAGCAAAGTATGACACCCATGTATCACAAAGTGTTCCAAACGTGAAAAAGATTGCAAGGGAAGACAGCAACATTGAGATTGATATAAAAAGAAAAGAAAAAAAAGAGGCAATCCCCTATGAAAGAAGAGTACATCAAAACACTACCCATGATGAATAACTACTGGCAGCTCATTGAAGAACAACTGTATGTAGCAAGTGGCCAGAGAGAGAAGAAAAAAAAAGCTAGCAAATGCACCAGTGAGCAAGCTGCAAGAAAAGAAAAAAAGGGAAGGAAAAATAAAAAGTGAAACATATGATATGTGCCTAACGGAGTGAGACAAAAGTGCAAAGATGGTGACTTGGGTGGAGAATGAAAAAGGACCTATACTCTGAAGGCACCAGCCTTATGTTACCAGCACAACAGTGAAAAGAAGTGGATGAAAATGCTGGATGCAAGAAGGTTGAGAAAAGTAGAGAGATGAGAGCAGGAACATCAGTGCTTATGGACAACTATTGAGCATATGGATCTAAAGCTCAAGAGGTACTGCCACCGGATTGGGGAGGAGACCATTCATTGGTGCAAATCAGCATTCCCTTGTTGGTGATGCCCAAGGAAGATGTGAAGCATGACACATTCCCCAAGATGGAAAATAACTGATGGAAGAGGAAGTGACTGAACAAAGAACCAAAAGCACAAACAACAGAAGAAGAGAAACAGATAGAGGAGTGAAAAGAGGGGGGAATTACTTCTCGAGCGAGACAGAAGCAACTGAAGTGGGAGAATGGAAGACCAGGCTCCCGTCCTTCACCTCTCGCGCTTGGCCTAGAGGGTCACGACCCAGACACCCGCCACGAGAAGAGTTTGTCCATTTACCAGATGACCAAATACCCTGGTATAGGAACATACGGATGTGTCCATCTGCCTGCCCAACAGCCCGCACTGGCCATGCCGACACCTGCGGCACAGACCAACTAGACTAAAATCTACACGTCGTTAGAGATGCCATGACGACCTAGACAACGGGAAGCACATCTGTACAAATACACACATTGGACATTCCCACATCGATCTACACAAAGAATATACTCAGTGCTATGACGTAGGCGACAGGCATATTCACGGACGTGCATCTTTATTATTTTTACATAGGCTTTCAGAATGCAGAAACGCAAGACGCGTCATGAACTCATCTACAAAAGCTTGCTCACGCTTCTCTTGAAACCAGTTACCACCATAAGAACTATAATGAAGACACGATACTGGTCATGGAACTATATGCTACTATAACTTAAAGCACCCATGCACCAACCGGACCACTTATGCACCAGGCCCAAGTAGGCCTCAAACAAGAGCTCCCGTGGACATTAACACAGCAAGAGTCTGGTTGCTGATCCTGCAGAAGGGGCCCGGTGAAACAACCAGCCAAGGTCGCGATGTTGCAAACCCACATTCCAAGAACAAAGCATCAAAGGCACGATGTTGCAGCCTCGCACTCCGCGCACCAACGTTAAGGTCACACCTGCAAATTAAACCAGACACACAGTGGAAAAGCAATATTAATTGTGCAGAATTCTGCCTCAAACACGGTCCCTCCCCACGTGACCAAGCCGAACCTGACGAGATGCCAAACCCAGGAGAGTAAAGGCGTCTGGATCCCTCGCTACGAGACACAGGCAGATACACTTGAAAGGCTCAATGGACATCTGCGACAGTGGGAGCGGTCAGCCTTCCAACTATGAATAAATCCTCACGTTGTCTGCACGTACCCATATTGAAACATTGTTGCAATCGCAGGTACACCGAGAGCTGGGAACAACGGTGGTCCCAGGCTGGGAAGCTCACGGGTGCACCAATCAGAACATGGGGCTCTTATCTCAGACGTCAGTAATATTAACCAATCCTCAGGAGTCTTCATGTAACAATTTTCATGTATCTAATTGTAGGGACAACCCAGATATATCACCTGACTACCCTTTGTCCAGTAACATTGTCCTCTATATGTGCGCTATACTAACCCTACCACTCGAGCAACCAATTAAGAGTGGCGATAGGTTTTTTGTTAACTTTCTGAAGTGACGCGAATAGCGCGTCATAATGCAGTAAAAAGGGCCTCGAGCCCCACGATTGTGTGTGTGTCAGGACGGATGCGTACGCTCCTTGACCCATCCCTGCCGTTTTTGTCTAATAAACAGCAGAGTCACCTTGCTCCTTGTGTGTGTCTCGCACTCTGTCTCAACTGGGATATACGGGAGGAGTTGGGGCCTCCCTGCCTGGAGGTCCGCGGACGGCCCGGCCGACCCCGGCAGAATTTCCCCCCGACAAGTTGGAGGCACTGCTAAGATCTGTTTAAAATCGACTTTTTCTTTTTTACTTCGACCTTCTATTTTTAATTTTTCCAGGCACTCCCATTGCGAGGAGGCCCGGCGGCACGGCCCCCTCTGCCGTTGCCCCCTTCTGAGGACTACAGGACCATCGCGGAGCTGCGAGAAGACCGGACGGCGCAATCCGGATATTGGCCCTCGGGAGCCGGTTGAGAAGTATCCCGCCCGCGGTTGGCGAGTGTCCAGACGTGGTCCAGACGAAGGGAGGTGGCGAGCCGCTTGGAGGGGTGCACGCAGTCGAGCGGCCCTGCATCGAGAGAACTTGGTGAGCATGACACGCACAACAAGCAATGCGAAATTGTGAGGGAGGGGGGAGGAAGTGAATGAGGGAGGTGTTGTACAGATGCGCGGCGAAGGTCTAACAACTTAGTGTTGCCAATGGAATGAATGGTAGCGAAAAGAGTGCGAGAGCAGTCGGCTACGTTACGCGGAAGAGGGAGGGCGGAGCACGAAAACATCACGTGCGGCCGCTCGTAAGGCACTGATTGGCCTAAATCGTGACTACGTGTAAGGGTGGGGGTGTGTGTGTGGTTTCCTACGATTTGGCATTTATTGATCAATGAGTAGACGAGGATCCCTATTGTTCGAGCAAGAAACTCGATAGGTAGATGACGATTCCCTGTAGGCGGTGGCTAGTTAACTAAGTTGCCCAATACGGAAGATAATTGGCTGGTTAAGCCCTCCTGTTGAGGGGCGTATCACACGCGAGGCGACGCAGCGTGCGCAGTCCGATTATATTATTGATTTGATTACCTTGTTCCAGGAGTGACAGGAAGACAGCTGTAGGGTTAGCGGGGGTAGGTTGCAAGTGTATTTTGAACTTAAAAGAACATAATAAGAATGTACCAGTAGCTCGAAGAGATCGGTGACGTCACCAGTAGGGATTTAATAGGATAGCGCGAACACAAGGAAGTTTGGTTTTGGGAGTGGTGGGGAAGAGAAATGTGATAAGGGAGCGGGCGCGGAGATAAACGATAAACGAGTGGATCGGGAAAAAGAGAAGGGGAAAGGGGCGTGGCTGCGCACGGAGAACGCCGGCCACGGCAAGTGTAACAGGGGGAGGAGAACGGGGAAACAGGACGACTGTATAAGAGCGTCGTAAAGGGTACGCAGCCGCAGGGGGGTGTGTGCGCTTCGGCCGCAGGGGGCCGTAAGGGTGTAGTAACAGAAGGGAATCGACAAATGTAAAACTATACATAACGGAGTGTCGTAAGTCCCCATACTTACGGGGCCAGGTAAACAATATAAGGTTGTATATTGTAAACTACTAGTGAAGGGAAGGATAACAAGTGGAGCGTCACTATGTCATACGGGACAGGGTCGGGAGGGTGGGGGGACACCCTCACTACGCCATTACAACACATATGCACCACACTGCCACCCCATAGGGAGAAATTAATTAAGTACAGTATAGAGTGGACCCAGGGGACGGATAACAAAATGTTAACACCATGGCCGCCTAATGGGAGTTTCGATCCATATGCCCAACATTCACTGCTAAACCATCTGCACAATACATACAAGGGGAAGAAGTTGGCAAACCATGTGGGGGTGTTTAACTTATGGAGGATGTTCCAGGGGTCCCGACCGGGACCAAATGGAATGTTCACTATGGGGGAAACACCGGAAGAAAAGGAGACTAAGAAAGAAGGAGAGGATGGGAAACAGGGGCGTGAAAGCACAAAGAATACGGGGAACGGAGGAGAGGGAGGAGAAAAGAGTGTTAAATCAGACGACATAAAAAAGGAACCGAACAACGAGATACCCATAACACCGGGAGTGAAAACGGAGGGAGGAGGGTTGTACCCTTTAAGAGAATTAGGAGAAATAGAAGGACAGTTAAGGGCGGCTGAAGGATACTCGAACCCGGCATACAGCCCTCCACCATATGTGGCTTACAGGAAAATGGCAGTGGGAGAGGGGAAGATTGGAGAAGAGCAGACTGTAGAGATAGGACATGATGAGTGGGTAGCTGTACAGATATTATTAAAATTACGAGGTTCACTAACTGGAGAAGAGAGGGAGGTAGTAAAGAGAACAGACGAGGATAGTGCAAGAGAGAGTGAAATGAGGGGGGAGGAGCTATTACGGCAAAAGGAAGAGATTTTAGAGGAAAGATTAGCAAAGCTAAGGGATGTACAGAATGAACTGATCAAACAGCTTGAGAGGGAGGAAAAAGAGAGAGTGAGGAAAAGAAAAGAAGGTAAGAACGAATTGGAAAAATTAAGGGAACAAACTGAGGAGCAAAGGAGAGAAGCTGAGAGGGTAAAAGCAGCAGCAGACAGGGTATCAAGAGTAGTGTTGAGAGAGAAGAAAAAGGAAGAAGAAGAAAGAGAAAAGGAAATGGCAATATGGAAGAGGAGGGTACTATCAGAGACAGCTAAGAAATATGAAGAGTGGAAAATAATAGAAAGTATAGTAGAGAGAGAAAGAGTGAAATGGGAAAGGAAGAAAGAGGATGAAAGAATATTGGAACAGATGAGCAACGAAGTGATGGAGGAATTGAAAAGGAAGAGGGAGGAAAATAGTAGGGAGATGGAGGAGAAAAGTGAAGGAGAAAGAGAGGGGAGGAGTAGGGAGAGTGAAAGATGGGGGGATGTATATAGAAGTAGAGAAGTAGCAACAACATCAGCACTAGGGGGAGCGGTTGATAACAAAGGAAAAGGAGAAATAGACCTAATAGACTTAGAGACAGTAACAATAAAAGGGAAAAAGGCAGAGTGGGGGGTGCCATTTATGAATGATTTTTGCAGTGAGGAGGAAGAAGGAGTGGAGAGAGAAGGAAGAAAGAGTGAAAGGGAAAGCTTAGATAAGCTATACCTCACTCGAACAAACATAGACTCGCCATGGATGAGTAGGAGAAGGGAGGACTTGGAGAGAAGTGAGGAGGGAGTGAAAGGACTAGTGGAAAGACAAACCCATGAAGACACACCATCCCCATCTCCATCACGCCCTCCCCCATCGCACCCTACATGCTCAACCACCGCACGCTCGCTGCGCAGAATAAAGCTTGCGCCCTTCATGGACGAACTGACACCCTATGCATGTCGGCTTAGAGACCTCCCTAGTCGCAGGCAAGACAGACAAATAAACACGCCCACATTAACTACAGGAAATGACGAAAGGGGAAAGGATGGAGAAGGAGTTAGGAGCAGGGGTAATAAGGACGGAATTGAAGAGGTAAAGGAACCGGAAGAAGAGGAGGGGTGTGAAGACTCGATATTGTGGAACATAAAGGGTGACACAAGACACAATTTAATGCCACTGTTGGAGAGAGGAGGGGTTAGACCACAGTACGTCCCTTGGAAGCATACGGATAAGGAAAATATAAAATGTAGGCTCCCATCACTAAGTGGAGGTGCGGGTAAGTGGATATATGAAATGGAGAAACACACCGCAGGACAGAAACTAGCAGTAGGAGATGTAAAGGGCCTGTTAATATCAATATTAGGGGATAGAGTGGATGACATTTGGAAGAGAGCGGGATTCCATGGGGTAACAATAACAAACACATCGCATGATGGGGCACCATTTACAAACTGCAGACATGCGCTATGGCAGGCACTGAGAGTACAATACCCAGACACATCAGACATAGGAGCAATTACTTCCCGTAAGATGCGTGAGAATGAGGATCCTGTTGATTATATCCAGGATATCCAAGAGAAGTGGCGCATGGAAACTAGGGAACAATGGGACAAAACACCAGCCATATTTTATCATATCCTAGTACAAGGGCTCCCAGAAGGAGTTCAGAAACAACTAAAGAAAGTAGTGGGAATGGAAGCAAAACCATGGCCAGAAATACAACTGACTATAGTACATCACTGCATGACATGGCAAGGAAAAATGAAACAAAAAGAAGAGGACAGGAAAACAGAAGAGGCTAAACTAGTACAGAAAAAACTTACTAAATACACAATGGAAGGGGCACTAATAACTACGCTCACACCAATGGCCCAAAGCCCCATACAAGTAGTGGCTGCACAAGATCCTGCTCAAATAGCACCTCCACAGACTATAACACAACAAGTCCCAGTCCCGCCACTGCAATTACACGCACCAAACATGGGAGGAGGGTACCCAATGCAAGGAGCTGGGTATTATAGTTATAATAGGGGGAGAGGAGGATTTATGAGAGAGAGAGGATACGGATATAATGCCCAACAGCAGGTGGGAGGACTTAGACATTCCTACCCCACAGGGCAACCAGTATACCAGGACAACACAGGGAGCTTCCCATGGCAAAGCAGGGAACCACCCGTGTGTTGGAGTTGTGGGTTATTAGGACACATGTCACGTACGTGTAGGGTCAGGCCAGGAACACCAGCATGGAATGAACAAGCACAACCTAGGACCTCACAAGAACAGCAGGGCATACAACAACAGCAGACGTTACAACAAGGAAGTGACCAACAACAACAACAAATACCACAACAACAGCCACTGCCACAACAACAAGTAACCTTAACACAGCAACCCCAAACTCAACAAACACAATTGGGTAGGGTGACGGTCTTGGGACACAACCCTTACACAGGGAATGGCCAATCATTGTACCCACAATAGGACAGCCCACAGACGGCCTTGGTGTGTCCCATCCTGTCAGTAACACCTAATAGTGCGGAGGAGCCACGCATAGAGGTAACGATAGGTGACAAAAAATTATCATTCCTTGTTGACACCGGGGCAACCCGGTCTTGCATAAGGGAAGGTAAATTTAAGATGTCAGGGGAAGCCATGAACACCCAAGGATTTTCTGGGGCTAAAGGGTTGGTTCCCTTTACTGATAACGTTCCCTTATCTATTGGAGATTATGATCTGTCAGTTCCACTTTTATATTATAGTGCCTCACCAGTGAATATACTGGGGAGGGACATAATGAACAGGTTGAATATGACGATCTCCTTTACAGAGGATGGCATAATTTGCTCTACTCCAGGGATTAACATGCTCGCAGCACGACAGATTATGCAAGCATACTGTGGACAGACAGCGATTAGGGCGGAGCCAGTAGATGGCGAGCTATTCCAGTATGGAACAGACATGGCGTTTGCATGGATGCCAGGGATAGAAGGGAAAATATGGAGGAGGCCAGCAGCCTATCTGTTCCGACCAGAAACACCTGTTAATGAACCAGAAGGAAAGGTGTTTGTAATGGACATTGAGAGCATTATTGCAACAGCTGATTATATTGCTGTACATGCCCAAGATAAAGAAGGGAGAGCATGGGGGGCAGTGATAGCACTAGCAGAAGGATGTAGGCTGACCCAGGTGTCAGATGAGGAGCTGTTCTCAGAAGAAAAGGAGGAAGGTGAAATGGTGTTCATGATGAGTGTAGGAATATGGCTAAGGGTGGCTCACAAACAAGTAGCACAGAAAATTGCAATGGCACTTGAGGCACCCGCATGCACCCCAGTCCCCTTCTTTGAGGAGGATATGTCAAAGGTGCCCAAATCGTTATAGACTACTAGCCCTTATGACGTGGGATGCATAAAAAGCATAGGGGGTGTAAGGATAAAATTGAAAAAAGGTGCAATACTACCAAGAGTGAAACAGTACCCACTGTCAAGAGAGGCAGATGAGGGTATATATGAAACCATAACGGCTCTTATAAACAATGGCATATTGGTCCCCTCAGAGTCACCCTGCAACACGGCTGTGTACCCAGTGCACAAGGCTAAAGGGGGGTCTTGGCGCTTCATACAGGACCTCAGGCCCTTGAATAACATAGTGGAAGCAGAGTATCCAGTAACAGCAAACCCGGCCACAATATTGTGTGGCATTCCAGCAGAAGCATCACGGTTTACAGTGATTGACCTTAAAAATGCTTTCTTCTCAATACCATTACACCCATACTCACAAGATTTGACAAGCTTCACTTACCGAAATACAAAGTGGAAACATACCAGATTGCCACAGGGGTATTGTGAATCACCCTCAATTTTCAATAGAGTAATACAGATGGATTTGAGTAACGTTGAAATGGAAAGCACAGTGTTACAGTATGTGGATGACATAATAATTTGCAGTATAAACGAAAGTAAATGTAGAGAGGACTCCTTAAAAATGTTGACGATATTGGCTGAAAAGGGGTACAAGGTAGACATGAATAAGATACAATACTGTCAGGAACAGGTACTTTACATTGGCCAACTGATATCCCAACATGGAAGAAAGATAGCACCACAAAGAGCAGAGGCCATTTCAAGCACTCCAATGCCACAGACTGTGAGAGAACTGCAGCAATTTCTGGGGCTGTGCAACTACTGTAGAACATGGGTATTTGATTACAGTTCATACATAGGACCCCTGCTTGAGGGTTTGAGAGAAGCAAATAAAGGGGAGAAAAAGTTGAGGTGGACTATGGAAATGAGAGAGGCCTTTGATGAATTGAAAGACGCAATTTCAACTGCTCCGGTACTGGCATCCCCAGACTATGAGCGACGATTTTTTATATTTTCACATTGCGACTCAGCATTGATGAAGGCAGTATTGGCCCAAAAAACGAGCATGGGCTATAAACCAGTAGCATTTTACAGCGGTCACTTAGACCCTGTGATGTTAGGCCACTTCCCTTGCGAACAAGGTCTCGCTGCAGCTGCTTTTGCAGTGGAAAAAGCATCAGCAATAACCATGGGGTGTCCGACTACACTGTTTGTGGAACATGCACTATTTGCAATATTGAATAAACCTAAGTCCACACTAACAACGCAAAGGGCATCAGGTTATGAGATCATCTTGTCTAGAGCTGAACTAGCAATTGTTAGATGTAGCACGGTTAACCCTGCAAGGTTCCTAGCAGAAGTAATTGAGGAGGGAGATTATGCCCATGATTGCACCCAAATAACTGAACTGTACTCGGGTACTAGAAAAGTTGAAGAAAACGCACTAGAGGGAGGTAAGCTTTTGTTTATTGATGGGTCATCAACTATTGATCAAGGAGATGGGACAAGGAGGACGGGGCAGCAGTGGTTAAAATGATGGAGGCGCCGGTGTGTGTGGCTATGAAATGTGTACAATTACCAAAGCATTATTCTGCTCAAGCCGCGGAACTGGTTGCACTAATATTGGCATTAAAGGAAAGTTTTGACAAACGAGTAACCATATATTCCGACAGTGCATATGTTACATCCACTGTCCACTCAGGGCTATCAAAATGGAGAAGAAGAGTGTTTAGGAGAGCTGATGGCACTCCAGTGCAACATGCCCTCTTATTGGCTGAACTAATTGAAGTAATAAACGACCCCCAAGAACTAGCCCTAGTAAAATGCACCGCACACACCAATGGAGAAGATCACGTCTCAAAAGGGAATGCAGCAGCAGACGCACATGCGAAATATGCTGCATACTTTGGTGAGATATGGAACCCTACAGACTCACAGAGAGGGAGAGGAAGGGGAATGGCTAGGGAGATGTTGATAAGAGAAGGGTACACCCATCTTCCAGCCACACAGATTATGGAGCTACAAGCGGCTGCACCAATGGCCGAAAAAGAAATATGGGTAAAAAGTGGATGTACAATTTCACCAACCGACGCATTATGGCGCCAGAGCAGCACTGGGAAAGTTGTAATACCGTTGGCACTTTTAAACACCGCCCTGAGCCAATTACATCACCCAGCCCATACAGGCAAGGAAATAATTGCAGCACGAATTAGAGAAGGTTGGTTCTGTCCTGAGTTAAATTCTCATGTGTCAAATTTTATCAGCAATTGTCTTACATGTCAGCAGTTTACTGCCGGTCATACCCTAAAGGTGATAAGAGGTACCATACCCCGGCCAGAGGGACCTTTTCGGCAAATTCACATTGACTATGTTGATATGATCAACATATGTCAAGGTAATAGGTATATGATTGTAGTAGTATGCCCATTCTCTAGATGGATTGAAGCAGGGCCCTGTTCACACCCAGATGCATTTAGAGCAGCCAAATTCCTAGTAAGGGAGGTCTTCCCCAGGTGGGGAGTGTGCGAGGTGTTAAGGTCAGACAACGGCCCACATTTCGCAAACGAAATGTTCCAACATATTACATCCTTGCTGAACATAAGACATAAATTTGCATGTGCATATCACCCACAGGCTAACGGTGTATGTGAACGCCTGAATGGCCTACTGAAGGAGGCAATTGCAAAAATACAACAAACAACAAAGAAAAGCTGGTTGTATTGCCTTCCATTAGCCCTATTTGAATTGAGGAATAGGCCAGGGTCCGACCACCACCTCACCCCTCACGAGGTGGTTACTGGACGTCAAATGCGCCTTCCCCTAACGCCAACGTCAAGGGCATTCACTGACCACGAAAGTTCAGCAAGTGTGTTAGGTGATGAAATGTACCAATATGTGTCTTCTTTGATTACTAGTGTTGTGTTTGTGTCTCAACAGCTCGAGCGCACACGGGGCGGGTCTACCAGCAATCAAGAAGAAGGCGCCAGTACCGAATTAGAAAAGGAGAACTTGTGCAAACTTGCCAAAGGTGACCACGTGCTACTTCGCAATTTCAATAGAAAGTGGAACGATAAGAGGTTCACTGGCCCCCATCTGGTAGAGGACGTATCAACAAGAGCAGTAAAACTAAAAGACAAGCGTGCCTGGAACCACTTACATGATGTAAAGATCTACAAACTGCAGACCCGCCCCAGCGCCAACGACAGGTCCAGTGGAAGAGCAGCAACAACATCCCCGACAGAGGAAGGAAGTTCTACCACAGACAACGACCCAATTGTTCCCTTACCGTGTCACTACCCAACTTCCCCGGAGACAATAACTGACGAAGAAAGGAGTGATCCCCATACTGCCCACCCCATGGTCACACGCTCAAGGAGTAAAAATACTTCCGCCACCTGAGCCCAAACCCCCCGCCCATTGACCCCAAGTATAGTTATAACTGACCTGAAAGACATTGCCTCACAAATACACCTGTAAACACGTGAATGTTCTCTTTTTCTCTCGCACATACAGGAACTGCGTATTGTATTGTTAAGAAAATAGCTTACTAACAAGTTCACTGCCCAGGTGTAGATGGTACTCCCAGACGATAACTACCCAGAAGAATTGTCACACCAATTTGTATACGAAATAAAAAGGCCAACGTACCTAAAAAGGAGAAGGGTGCGTGTCTACTACACAGCATTCCTCTTGGCCATAGAATATTCCATGCCCCACCTCCGCCCATACTTGCCGATCCTAAGAGACAGATCACTTAGAGTAGCGTGGGAACAGCTCTTCGTCTGGGCACTGAATGACTATTTGATAGGGAGAGCTTAAAGGAAACAAAACACTAACATTTAGTAACCAGCATTTTGAGAATTTTCAGGCGGGCAACTTTAACGTCGCAAGAATACGCTGCCAGGACTGCAGCAAGGTAAGAGCAAAATGCCGGTGAGACTAGCATATGTAATAAAGGTAATAGGGATTTTGATGATCACCGGGTTCTTGGCTGCTTCTGTATGGCAGTACAGCTATGCTATTAATTTTATTGCTGCACCTAAACCTAATATACCCCCGTCCCCTGCTGCAACAGGTGTTACGTCAGGTGATAGTAGTAACCTTACACCCAAACAAAATAGAGTTAAACGCAGCACATACTCAGACAATAAAGGTATTGATAATTTTATACAAGATTCAGCACACGTCACAAACAACATATGGTACCAACACATGACCTGCATTGGTAAACAAACAACTGAGGACAGCTGCTACGTTTGCTCATTAATACCATACGCCATGAGTGCTTCACGAACATTTGTTGCCACAGAAATCGATGAAAAGATAGCACAATGCATAATATACTTGGCACTGTTCCAAACGAAAGGAAGATTTCAAGGGACGGTAGTGCACATGACATGGAAAACACGAGACTCATATCCATATGAAAACAACTTCCTCAAGACCTATTTGAGTTACCACAAGACCAGTTTACATGCAGAAGCATTCAGATACATAACAAGTGGCCCTGCAAAAGGAGAAACAAAGAAAGTAACACTGCAGTATCTACCATGTGATTGGTATGCCACCGAAGTTCCGGGTAAACAAGGATGTTGGGAGAGGCCGCTGGTGACGATAACAGGAAAGGTGTATCTGGACAACAGCTGGGAGATAGGAGTGATTGGCAGCAACATGGTAACAAAAGAAACTATCTCAACTATCGAGGCCCACAATCACCAATGTTGGACGACGTGGATCAAGTATGTACCAATGCTCACGTGGGTAGAAACAGATGAAGACCCAATAACAATACTACCGCTGACTGCGCCCAAGGTATGCTACCAGCATAAAGGAGAGGTGGACGTAGGATATAACACCAATTGTGCAAGTGTGACGGAGTTACCTGAGGGGGGAGCAGGAACAGCAGTAATAATGGACCATTATTGGGCCTGTGGAGAAAAGGCATACCATACACTGCCCCCCCGTGGAATGGTGTGTGCACAATGGTGCACGTCAATGTACCATCATTAGTGGTACCTAAGAAGCATGTTAATGTGGCGAACATTCCCAAAATGGATGAAGGGGACAAGAGAAAAAAGAGATCTGCACCACTTAAGGAGGAGCAAGGGAACAGGACCAACAACAATGATACTGTCCTAAATAGAAGGAAAAGACAAGGAGAGCCACTGACAGGAAATTACCTGTGGGGAAGGTCGGAAACGGAACTAACCTCCATACCGCCAGAACACAGACTATTCAGCAGAGCAGCACTGTTCTTCTCTTCAATAATACACCCGGGACTGCAGGCTTACGCAAACGCGAAATGGCTCCAAATAACTAGATGGGAACTAATGATGACCATCAATTCTACAGTAAATGGGTTTAACGCAATAAAAGAGGAGCTGCGAGCTATAAGAATGGTAGCACTCCAGAACAGATATGTATTGGACCTTCTCACAGCAATGGAAGGAGGAGTTTGTGCAAAGATAGGACAATCATGCTGCACGTTCATACCTGCCAACGATGCTGATAATGGTACACTGACTGAAGCAGTTTCACAATTGGCCCAGATGCACGCCAAAATGATGGATGAAAGTAACGGTGTAAACAAGGATAAGAGCTGGTTCTCAATATTATGGTCATGGATGCCATCCTGGCTGTCAGATGGACTGAAAATAATAGTGGGTTGTACTATTTTGGCTGGAGCTACGCTGATCATAATTAGATTTTGGAAGGCCCGGAAGGCACGCACCACTGACGAGTTGCTCGAAATGGTGGGAATGCACCCCCTGATGCCAGCAGATGACGGCCAACATACAGGTGTGATAATACAGGAGAGGGAGAAGCTGCGCACCCAAATAATCACCAACCATCTAGACCCACCATCAGTGAAGATCGAGAACCCAAGAAACCCCAGGAGTTACATAGGGAAATGGGTATACTGTACTCCTGGAGGAACCTGTGAATATATGTATTGGTCATTTGAAGATCATGTGAACCATTATGGACATCTAGGAGGAATAACTAAGATATGGCGAGTAAGAGGAGATAACGAGAAGGATATGTTTGTGGTCGACAAGTCGACCAGAGGGGGGACTGAAGTGGGAGAATGGAAGACCAGGCTCCCGTCCTTCACCTCTCGCGCTTGGCCTAGAGGGTCACGACCCAGACACCCGCCACGAGAAGAGTTTGTCCATTTACCAGATGACCAAATACCCTGGTATAGGAACATACGGATGTGTCCACCTGCCTGCCCAACAGCCCGCACTGGCCATGCCAACACCTGCGGCACGGACCAACTAGACTAAAATCTACACGTCGTTAGAGATGCCATGACGACCTAGACAACGGGAAGCACATCTGTACAAATACACACATTGGACATTCCCACACCGATCTACACAAAGAATATACTCAGTGCTATGACGTAGGCGACAGGCATATTCACGGACGTGCATCTTTATTATTTTTACATAGGCTTTCAGAATGCAGAAACGCAAGACGCGTCATGAACTCATCTACAAAAGCTTGCTCACGCTTCTCTTGAAACCAGTTACCACCATAAGAACTATAATGAAGACACGATACTGGTCATGGAACTATATGCTACTATAACTTAAAGCACCCATGCACCAACCGGACCACTTATGCACCAGGCCCAAGTAGGCCTCAAACAAGAGCTCCCGTGGACATTAACACAGCAAGAGTCTGGTTACTGATCCTGCAGAAGGGGCCCGGTGAAACAACCAGCCAAGGTCGCGATGTTGCAAACCCACATTCCAAGAACAAAGCATCAAAGGCACGATGTTGCAGCCTCGCACTCCGCGCACCAACGTTAAGGTCACACCTGCAAATTAAACCAGACACACAGTGGAAAAGCAATATTAATTGTGCAGAATTCTGCCTCAAACACGGTCCCTCCCCACGTGACCAAGCCGAACCTGACGAGATGCCAAACCCAGGAGAGAAAAGGCGTCTGGATCCCTCGCTACGAGACACAGGCAGATACACTTGAAAGGCTCAATGGACATCTGCGACAGTGGGAGCGGTCAGCCTTCCAACTATGAATAAATCCTCACATTGTCTGCACGTACCCATATTGAAACATTGTTGCAATCGCAGGTACACCGAGAGCTGGGAACAACGGTGGTCCCAGGCTGGGAAGCTCACGGGTGCACCAATCAGAACATGGGGCTCTTATCTCAGACGTCAGTAATATTAACCAATCCTCAGGAGTCTTCATGTAACAATTTTCATGTATCTAATTGTAGGGACAACCCAGATATATCACCTGACTACCCTTTGTCCAGTAACATTGTCCTCTATATGTGCGCTATACTAACCCTACCACTCGAGCAACCAATTAAGAGTGGCGATAGGTTTTTTGTTAACTTTCTGAAGTGACGCGAATAGCGCGTCATAATGCAGTAAAAAGGGCCTGCGAGCCCCACGATTGTGTGTGTGTCAGGACGGACGCGTACGCTCCTTGACCCATCCCTGCCGTTTTTGTCTAATAAACAGCAGAGTCACCTTGCTCCTTGTGTGTGTCTCGCACTCTGTCTCAACTGGGATATACGGGAGGAGTTGGGGCCTCCCTGCCTGGAGGTCCGCGGACGGCCCGGCCGATCCCGGCAGAATTTCCCCCCGACACAACATTAGATGAAGTACCAGCACACTAAAGACTGTTCAGCAGAAAACACATGTGAACAGAGAAAGACAAGAACTGGCTAGCGTTTCCATAGTAATGGATGCCATCATGACTGGCTGGTCGATTGAAGGTGATAACGGAAGCACTAGTACCGAGCGCAGCATCATTGTGCAAGATCAAGATGCATTGCAACATGCGAGAGAACAGCAGAAGAAGAGATCAGAATGCAAATAAGGGAGAAGATAGCGGTGTGTGACATGGTTCCAGCAGTAATAAAGGTGGGCACTCCCTGTGATCCGAGGAAGTGCGAAGGGAAGTGAGTGTGGTGGAATGCAGAAGGAGAACACTCCTACATGTACTGTTCATCGACAATAATGTTAACAATTATGGACACTTCAAAAAATTGACAAAGATATGCAGACCGGAAGGAGGTGAATATTGCTTGGTGGTGTGGTCGACAATTCCACCAGAGGGGGGACTGAAGAGGGAAAATCATGATCAAACCCCTGCCCCCTCACCCCAGGTGCATAAACGGAAAGAACAGCAGAAAGAATAAGGAGCGCACTTATCATTTGAACCAGGTCCCAGCGCTCCCATGGGTGACAAATATGCTGAAAGACACCCACTTCACCAACATTGCAATCTACATGCTACATTAGCCTCAATTCAGCAATACCAGAATCTACAAAACACAAGAATCCCTGTTTAAAGGCTTGCAAATGCTTATATGAATTAACCTGATCTAATTGCACAGTGTAAAGCCATGTTTCAGGAAAATTACAGCCAAGTGCATTTGTCTCACTGAACATCAGCCGCAGTGGAGATTCTTGCTGACTTCAGCAATGCTCCTCGCAAACCCTGCAGCAGCCAAGGTCTTACAGTAAGATAAGATTCCTTTCCTTGAACGACAGTGAACAAAAGACATTTTCGCAAAGACCCACACATCATTAGAAACATAATTGTAACAAGAATGGCTCAGCTCTGGCCAATGAACGCCGAGAGCCCAGGGGCGAAAAGCCTGTCCAAGTAAAAACTGATGGGAACAAGTTCATAATGCAACAAGTTTAGAATTAGGTAATGGGGTGGCGCAATTAAAACCAGCCCTCTGACGCAAAAGTCCTAATGTCCAATGATTAGGCTTCCGATAAGGGCCCCATAGGTAACCTATCACTTAGCAGCCAATAGCAGGATGAGATAGGTTTCTGGGAGCTGGTCCAACTATGTGATGTCAGCCTGCTGTGTGTTACAAAGCTGGCTTGCATGCCAGCCCCGGGGGAGACAGTGCCTGGATTTTCGCTGTGCACGAAGCTCTGTGCTTTTTTGCTGCCCAGAAATAAACGCAGTTTGGAACATGTTGCTGCATGTTTGGGACTCTGCTGCATTTCTTTGGGCAAAATGGGAGGTGTTGGGATCTCCCATAGCTGGTACCCCCAGAAGCCCTGTGGGGGTCCAACTTCTCCCCAACAATATGTAGCGAATTGGCGGCTGTGAGGCAGGTCCTCACCCAAATGGTGGCAGCATTGGAGGCCCTGCGTCCCGCACAGGTGGTAGAACAACCTGGCACATCCTCAAATGCCAGCTCCACTCAGACCAGCCCCCTGCGTAGGTCTGGGCGGAACCTGCGCAGGTCGTACAGTGGTTCACCTGATGCTGGAAGAGGACAAGGGATGTAGGTGCAGCCAGCCATTCGGAACTCATGTAGACTTATGGTGCATGCGAGTGCACACCATGTGTGGGGAAGTTGAGGGGGTATAGGGTGTGTGGGGGAGTTGAGGGGGGAGGGGGAATGGGGAGAGGGTGTGTGGGGGAGTTGAGGGGAGAGGGGAGGGGGGAGAGGGTGTGTGGGGGACTTCAGGGGGAGGAGGAGGGGGGAGAGGGTGTGTGGGGTGGAGGGCTTGTGCACTTAATGTGTTATATTTCTTCAATACACCTGTTGTGAAATCAGAATTCACATGAGCAGACATTGCTTATTGTGTACGTGTGCTTTATTGGTGAACAGTCTACAGTGTCCATGTCCCTGACACACCCAGTGCCCTGAGTCCCACCTCCATGTCACACTCCGCATCCATGTGTGCTATAAACATTGGTTAATCAAAGTCTGACGCACGGCACATCCCTCCTGTGCATCGCTGCCTCCCAGAAGTGCAGCCCCATCTCCACCCTCCTCATCCTCATCGTCAGGTGGTTGCAGTTCAGCCTCAGGTGGCAGAGGCACATTCCGTCTGATACACATATTGTGTATCATGACACATGCCATGACGATCTTGCCCACCTCCTCATGCCCATACAGGAGTGCCCCACCAGACCTGCTGAGGCAGCGAAACCTTCAAAAGGCCAAATGTCTGCTCAATCACCACATGGGTACGTGTATGCGCACGATTGTAGTCCTCCTCGTGCCTGTTCTGCGGGTTCCGGACTTGGGTAAGGAGCCACCTCTTCAAGGGATAGCCTGCATCACCTGCATGTGTGTGTCATAACCGCAGCCTCCAAGGAGTCAGGTTTAGCCCAACTGCCTCGGAAGCTGGGTCACAACTTCATTTCCAGGCACCCATCGGCTCCCATAGGGGCCTTGTGGACCTTGTCCTGGCGCCAGTGGCGCCAGGCTCATAAGGGGACCCAGTCCCGGCACAGGACGTGCCGGGCTCATGATGTAAGGAATGGTGCTTGGGTGGACCTACCTGCTGCAGACCATGCTGCTCACTCACCTGCAGGATGAAATCCTCATCCATCCATGGCTGGAACTACTTTACCTTCTGGGTGTGGCCAGCACCACTCCCTGGGACTGGATACAGGAACTATTCTGGAAGCTGGGACTTCTTACCTGGGCGAGGCTGCTGTGGAAGGAGACACCTAAGCACTCCAGTAAGCTATTTAAACCACGCCCGATCAGAGCAACGTGCTTCGCGTTATTCTGCAATAGCAGCAGGACGCTCACCGTGTCAGCTCCAGAGAATCTTCAACTTCTGCATCTGGGGAAGAGAAATCCGCAATCTTACCTTCCGAAATACCATCTTCGTCTCCAGCAGCATCTGAAAAGGGAAAAGAACACCAGGTTAGCACGAGATAAAAACCAGCGCAGCACTTACCCAGTCCATCGGTGCATCTCAAGCCACAGGCTGCAGCTTTCCATTGTTCCGGCACCCTGTGGAAGCAAAGACATTGGTTAGTAAACCTCCGTGAAACTTTCCTTGCCTGCGCTGCATTCTTCTCGCCTCCGCCGACGCTGCTACTCGCATCTGCAAAACAAAAGGACATCATTAAGAAATACAAAACTCCATCTATACGCACGTGTTTTGGGCAGCGCTCATCTTTCTCACTCCGACATCCATTTTTCTACCCAGCTGCTTCTGCGACCTGAAAAAGGAAAAGAGACATTAAGAAGTGCTTTTAACTTCGAATTGACATTTTCTACTTACTTGCCTGCAATACCTTCGCCATTCCATCGCTCTCCGGATCTCCATATTCAAGCAACCGCCGTTCGTGCTGCTAACAACGGCGTAGCTCCAAATCTTCATCCTCTGCAACCAAGAGGCTGGACAATTAACCAGTGAAGTAACTGGCTTTGGCGCCCCTGCACAGACGCAGGATGGAGAGCTCCGCTTTCACCTACATAAGGTGAGCACATTTAGCCTACAAACTACTTGGGAGTATCAGGAAGGGGAGGCAGCTTACCCAGTCAGGCTTATATATCCATATTAACCCCTTGCTCTCATAATTTCAGACACCTCACCCTTCAGATCAAGATCTCAGTGAGGAAAGGGCCTTTCCAGGGTGGCATTCGAGGCCTGCGCGTGACCCTAGAAGACTCCGAGAACCCCCAGCCCAGACCTGCGCCTCCGAGGGATTCAGGTGAGCGTTACAGAGTGCAACAATGGTTATGTGTAAGTGAACACATCATATGGGACCTGTATCAATGATACCATAGCATGCATTTATTTCCTGTTTGCACCCACATATCAATGCATGAATAGAGCCACATGATGTGACTGCAATGTGTGAATTCATCTGATCGACAGGTGTGCGTAGCATCGTCTAGTGGGCGCAGGGGTGTCCTATTCCTTGTGACTGCTCATCTACTGTGGTAGTCCACACCGGTTGTTCCCATGATCTGGGTGATGCGTAGTCAATGGTATGCTTTCATCCTGTCACTGTTGATGGCAGACTCATAATGATCTCACTCTGCACGACAGATGGTGACATGCTGTTTTGGTGGACCTCTGTGTTGGTGTAGGGGTGTGTTCATGTATTTTGCCCTCATGTGACTCCTTTGTACGCAGTAATAGACAACTGCCTTTTTGATGATGGTATTTGGTGCTGTGCATTGGCCATACTAATTTCTTGTTGCTGCATTGTGTTGCGTGGGCTACGGTCTGATTATGTGCAGTGTACATGCTGATGGCTATGGAATGGTTGTAGCACTGCATAATTTTCATGGTAGGGCAGCTTACGTCTTGCAATTTGGGGTCAGGTGTCCGGTCCGGTCTGCTTTGGGGTATGAGCATGGTCCATCCTCTCAGGTACTCTCAGCTAGGTGACGTATGCATCTCCTCCCTCCCCATCTCAGCCAGGTGAAGTATGCATCTCTCCCCCCCATCTCAGCCAGGTGAAGTATGCATCTCACCCCCCCATCTCAGCAAGGTGAAGTATGCATCCCTCCCACCCCCATCTCAGCCAGGTGAAGTATGCATTTCACCCCCCCATCTCAGCCAGGTGAAGTATGCATCTCTCCCCCCCATCTCAGCCAGGTGAAGTATGCATCTCCCCCCCATCTCAGCCAGGTGAAGTATGCATCTCACCCCCCCATCTCAGCCAGGTGAAGTATGCATCTCACCCCCCCATCTCAGCCAGGTGAAGTATGCACCCCCCCATCTCAGCCAGGTGAAGTATGCATCTCACCCCCCATCTCAGCCAGGTGAAGTATGCATCTCTCCCCCATCCCCCCATCTCAGCCAGGTGAAGTATGCATCTCACCCTCCCATCTCAGCCAGCTGAAGTATGCATCTCTCCCCCCATCTCAGCCAGGTGAAGTATGCATCTCTCCCCCCCATCTCAGCCAGGTGAAGTATGCATCTCACCCCCCCATCTCAGCCAGGTGAAGTATGCATCCCTCCCACCCCCATCTCAGCCAGGTGAAGTATGCATCTCACCCCCCCATCTCAGCCAGGTGAAGTATGCATCTCTCCCCCCCCATCTCAGCCAGGTGAAGTATGCATCTCCCCCCCATCTCAGCCAGGTGAAGTATGCATCTCACCCCCCCATCTCAGCCAGGGGAAGTATGCATCTCACCCCCCCATCTCAGCCAGGTGAAGTATGCATCTCACCCCCCCATCTCAGCCAGGTGAAGTATGCATCCCCCCCATCTCAGCCAGGTGAAGTATGCATCTCACCCCCCCATCTCAGCCAGGTGAAGTATGCATCTCTCCCCCATCCCCCCATCTCAGCCAGGTGAAGTATGCATCTCACCCTCCCATCTCAGCCAGGTGAAGTATGCATCTCTCCCCCCATCTCAGCCAGGTGAAGTATGCATCTCCCCCCCATCTCAGACAGGCGAAGAAGGCATCTCACCCCCCATCTCAGCCAGGTGAAGAATGCATCTCACCCCCCCATCTCAGCCAGGTGAAGTATGCATCTCACCCCCGAATCACCTACCCACATCGCACTGCCATGAGCCTGACATGCAACTCACTGAGTAGCCAGGATCTGTGCCCTGCGTGTCGCAACATGTAGCGTGGTATTGTGGAGTTCCACATAACCATTGAATCATGGGTTGATCCGTGAAATTGGGCACAACAATGTGTGATGATCTTGTTTGAGTTACACACCATTTGCACATTGATGGAGTGGTATAATTTACGGTTGCGGTACACTGCCTCCATGGCAAGTGGGACCACCAATTCAACATGGGTACAGTCGATGGCGCAAATGCAACCAGGGATGTCGGCCAATGAATGGAAGCAAACTTTGGTGTTGGAGATCTCCTGGGCTGTCCGTGGTAGGAAAATGTGGTCCCCTGTGTGCTTCAGGAGGGCATCGAGCACTTGGTTCAGCGTCAGTGAGAATAATAGTTGTGATATGCCATGCATCTGCCCTACTGTGTGCTGGTAGGTGCCTGTGGCCAGAAATTGGAGCACAGACACCACCTTCAGTAGAAGGGGGATGGCGGTACGGATGTCTATGAGGCTGGCAATGTCGTTATGTATCATGTCCACAATTGTGCTGATGGCGTCCCGGTCCAGACGGTACAGGGTGTGGATCTGCTCAGGGGTTAGGCTGAATGGATTGGCTCTGATTCGAGGGATTGGGGGCTGCCTGTGTAGTACAAATGCCTGCAATGGTGGTGCAGGCTGTGCCTGCCTCACCCTCCTTCTCCTCCTGCATCTCCTCTGTGCTGCCTGTTGTTGTTGTTGTTGTTGCTGGAGTTCCACTGCAATCATGTCCTCCAGCCCCAGCATTGCTACTAGTATTGGAATCATTTTTGTGTGTGAGTGGGTGTGGGAAGGGGTAGGGTCTGCTCCTTTTGTGCTGGACCAGTCTATATTGCCTCCACCTGTGATGATTGTGTGCACCTGTGGCAGTTGGGAACACTGCGCATGGCTGTTTACGGGTGGTCCGCGATGCTGGTATTTGCTCCATGCCGGTAAGGTACTTTTCTGTCTTCTGTAGGGCATTATTAGCATGTCCGCATTACTTGTGTTCAGCTCCTGTTTACGTCATGCCGTTATTGCCGGCATATGAGGTTGCGTGCCCGCGCCCATGGCGCTAATAGAGACACTGTTATTTACAGTACCGCTAATAGTGGGTTGGTGGATCGTAACGGACCAGAGCGGTAAGCGATGCCGGTAATCCTTTACCGGCATTGTTTATCCCTTACCTCCTAACTCGTAATAAGGCCCCATGAGTCCATGGCACAGAACACATTGAGGCCATGTGCATGTGACCAACGATAATCTGCAGGCATGTGTGACTAGTACAGCTGTCCATCATGAATCGACTAACATATACCTTGTATTGCCTCACATGCAGGTGATAGTGGCTATCCCTTGAAGCCGTGGCTCCTCACCCCTGTCAGAAAAACCCAGAGTACTGGCACAAGGAGGACTACAATCGTTCCCATACCCGTGTGGTCACGAGCAGACCTTTGGCCTGTTGAAGGCACGGTTTTGCTGCCTTAGCCGGTCGGGTGGGGCACTCCTCTACAGGCATGAGAAGGTGGCCAAGATCATCATGGCATGTGTCATGCTGCACAACATGTGTATCCGACTGAACGTGCCCCTGCCCCCTGACATTGAACTGCATCCACCTGGTGATGATGAAGGGGATGAAGAAGATGTGGGTGCACATCATCGCGGTTCCCATGTACAGGAGGGACATGCTGTGCATCAGTCAGTGATAGCACAATATTTCTAACACACATGGGTGCAGAGGCTGACATGAAAGTTGGAGGGGGGCACTGGGTGTGGGAGTGCATGTACACTATGCACTGTATATCAATAAATGACACATATTCAATAAGGAATGTCCACTCAAGATTTTTTTTTCTCCACACAACGGGTATATTTAACTGTCCCAAATAAGGAGGGGGGTGAAGGTGAACACACCTTCACCCCCTTCAACTCCCCCCACAACTCCCCCACACACCCTCCCCCGTCCCCCTCCCCCGCAACGTCCCCACACACCCTCAACCCCTCCTCCTCCCCCACAACTCCCCCACACACCCTCCCCCATCCCCCTCCACCCACAACTCCCCCACACATGGTATCCAAGCAAAAGCTTCATGTGTCAATGTCTATTGCCTTAATCAGGCTGCCCCGTCTACATCCTTCCACTTCCTGCACCTGATGGCGGCATGTCCGAGTAGTGCAGGGTGCACGCTGACCTGCGTAGGGGGCTAGTTTGGGTGGAGCTGGACGAAGAAGGGGTGGCCACTTGCTCCAGTCTGGGGGCTGGACGCTCAGCCTCCAGGGAATCCGCAATGCGGGTGTGGACCTGCCTCAGGGCAGACACCTCCTCGCATAATCTATTGGTGCTTTCCACAATGACCTGCCTCAGGGACGCAGTGTTGTCGCGCCCCTCCTGCCTTGCTTGGGCACTGTCTGCGACAAACTGCCTCACTAGGGCAGTGAGCTCCTCCTGGCGCAGTGTGTCCTGCCTGCTGAACCCCCGCCTGTACACCAGTGGAGATGGAGGGTGTATGTGTGACATGGGCAAATCCATGTGGGTCCTCTGTGGGACTCATGCTCCCTTGTACAGCCTTCGCCCCAGACTGCTCCGGGGTGGTGTCATGGTAGGAGTCGACAGGTGTAAGCTGGGGGGATGGGGCGGGACTTGGTGTTGCAGGTAGGTCCGAGGAGTCGTCCTCAACAGGCACACACACCTGGCCCTGCACATCATCATCTTACAGGGGTGCCGTAGCTGCCGCCTCCCCAACAGAGCTGTTCTCTGCAGATTGTGCCCCATCGACTGTCTCCTGTGCAGGTGTCACAGGTGTTGTGGGGACTGTGGTGATGGGCCTTGGCGGCAATAGTGCCGTGGCATCCTGGGCTGTTTTTTTCTTCAGTGCCTGTTGTGGCTTGTCTGAGCCTTTTGAAGTGGAAGGCCTGTTGCCTTCATCCCTGGCCCTCTTCCGGGGTGTAGTTGCCTGTGGGGGTGAGTCCCGGATATCGCTGTCAGGATGTGAGCCTGTGGGGGAGCAAGAGAGAGACAGCATGAGTGATGGTTTGACAAGCATCATGCATACATTTGTATTATTCCTCTTCTACACATTAGAGGGGATTAGGCAGTGGAGTTTTGATGATCACGTTGCTTGCTATATGGGTGGAGTATACAGGCATCCGTCGGGGTCACTCATGTTGGGGCGGGCACATGCTATGTGTCATGCATTTCTGTTGTGGCCTGAGTGCAGTGTGACTTATGCCTTTTTTCATATTTGTGTGGTGTGTGTCAGGTATGCTGCATGCATGTGCATGTGTCTGTGCTGCGGACGACATCTAGGCAGGGAATGTGTATGTATTGGGCCATGCATTGCCTCTTCGGACAGACAAATTGGTGGACTATCATCATACTTAGCATTACTGTGTTTTCGTAAGGACACTCACCTCCTTCTGCCGATGAGGTGGCGCCACGCTCCATCTCGCCCATGCCTTCGATGGCCTCTATGCCAATCATGCTGGTGCAGATCTCCTCCCACCGGCTTAGCTTTATTGGTGAGCTAGGTCCTCCACCAATAGCCATGGCCTGGTTCCTGTTTGCGGACAGGATGTTCCTATGAGGCGCAGGGCATCCCATCTCTTCCGGACATCCTTTATTGTGCGGGGGGTGTTGCCTACTGTGCTGACTCTTTGGGCAACAAGTTGCCAGATTTCTTTTTCTTTATGACTGCCTCCCTCTTGAGGCTGTTTGCAAAAACAACCTGGGCATCGTCAGCCAGTGTCTCAGCCAGCATTGTTAGTTCATCCTCATTAAAACGCTCTTTGCGCTGGCGGGAGGTGCCTTTTTTTTACAGCTTTGGGCATGATTTTGTTTTGGAAGGTTGGTGTCTGTAGTCAGCAATATGCTCCAGGTTCTGTGTGCTGAGGATGGCAACGGTTTGTGTTTTTCAAGATGGCCGCCGTGCTCTTTCCCGTTCCTGTGCGACAACGCTACTTCCGGTTCTGATTTTTTACGGGCACCGCTAATAGAGGTCACCACTATTAGTGGTCACCGCTGATATTGGTGCCCGCTAATGCCGTTTCCATTGATGCCGGTAGTGCTGTCTGCGCTTTCCATGATGCCGCTAAGGACCATTTTTGGGACTTCAGGGGCATGCCGGTAATGTCGTTACCGGCATGGCGCAAAGCTTGTGCACGCGAACTCGTAATAGCCCTCTATTAGCAGGCTCTTTACTACACGGACACAGTATTTGCTCCATGCCGGTAAGGACTGTTACTTACCTCCAACCTCGTAATGACCCCCTTAGTCATTATGAACCAGTAGGGCTGCATCGAGCAGACACAGTCCGGCACAGTTTACCAAAACTCACCTCCCCCTCTCCTGTCATCATATTGCTGCATGCTCCCTGGCAACAGAGCCAGTTCCCAGCAGCCAATCCAGGCATATAGCCTCCCCCCACAAAAAGATCCAGACAACAATAGACCCTCTTTTAGGCCGTAGCAGGGGTTACAGGCCCATAAACCTCTTTAAATGCTTTTGCTGTGCTTGGGCCTCGCAGCCTTCATTTCTCAGTACAAAACTCGGACCAAGTGCCTCCAGTAGTGGGTACGCCCCTCACCCTTATGCGATGTTAACTTTGGGTTACATTCGCGTAGATGGGACCACTGAGCAGGACACAGGGCATCCATTTTTGTACCCCCTTTCCACTCCATCTTGGTGACCAGGCCTCACTGCGATAGTACAAAATGCCTCTCTCCCTTTCCCCGCCGCAGCAGCTCGGAGCACATGGCCCCCACCCTTGTTCCCACTCTGACTGGAAAACTCTGCAGCTCCATTCTCACGCTGAAGCCGGAGGTGCTAGCAACAAATAATAAATGTAACACATCTCTTTTCCTCTGAGATCACTGTCCTGCATGTGGACCAACATGAGTTAAGCACATAGCTCGTCCATCTCCACAAAAGTGTCCTTGCCCTCTTACCCTCGCCAGTTGAAACTTATTGCCATTCTAACCCTGTGTCCCTGCAAGATATTCCTTTCATGTGCCAGACCGCTGACCATGCTATGAAGCCCACCCAAAAGACCCCCAACTAACAGACCCCTGCTGCAGTATATATTGCCTAATACTAACAAATGCCACATACCTGCGATTCTTGAGACTAACCCCACAGTTCAATGAGAGTATTATAGTGGTCAAGACCCTTAAACCTGTGACCTGTATAATCCAAATGTTACAGATGATATAGACACCTGTGTGATTTGTATAGTGACATGATAAACTACTGAGGGTCTTTTGATCAACCATTATTTAGTGCATGCATTATTTAGAATATATTCATTAGCTTAGATAGATAGTGACCACCGTGTTTCACAGCAACCTGACCTTCACCCATCCGGAGCACAGATGTCTGACGTCAATCCTCCCGCCAACCAAGCAACCAACCTGGAGGAAGAGATGCCACCCACACCTGAGACAGTGTGCAACTGACCAATCCGGAATCGACATAGTATCCTATGTTAATTGCGTCACACCACTGTATAAAAATGTAGTGTAACGATAATTTGTCAGAGCGCTCTCAGAGATCTAGATAAACTTTTCCTTGAACTCTCCCAGCCTGCTCTTTTGTGCCTTATTCCCTGTCTAGGGAGTGTCTGTTTTATTCATTTTACACGTGTAAGTCAGGGAGGGCACAAACAGGCCTGTAACTCAGTCTTCAGGGCCCTTTGCTCCTGGTAAGACTATGGGGAAGGAGCTATAAAGCTTAATTATATCCTTATATCCCTTGGAATGTTCAATGGGTGTTCACATTCGACAATCTACGGGCTCTAAAAGTCATTATATCCTGGGAGAGTGAGGTGGCACACCCCATTGGTCAATATTGGGAATAAACTCCCACCTAGCCTTCTGCAAAGCGATCAAGACCATGCTTTTCGTATGAACCGGCCATCACCCTCTATGACTGGCTGCTCACTATCCGCTCACTATATCCATAAATAACTCATGTAACCAAAAGAAAGTGTTGTACTGTCTGCTCTTAACTGCTACGCTTATTGTAACCAGTAGCAATCTTTGTACCATGTAACATTTCCTTGGACCAGTGCCTCGATGCCCCTGGGCTGCTAGTGTGCTTTTGAAATTTAAATAATAAAATAAAATAAATAAAATATTATCAGTGCTATATGAGCCTGTATGGCTCTCAAATTCCATACAGCCCTTAGATTAGCCATAGGGGAAGGCTCAGGGCTCAATGCATTGACACCATGGCTCTCAGCACTGCGCTCACTCATCACGGAAATGCTACGCTGAGAGCCATGTTGCCTGCACCACATGGCTCTCAGTGAGGTGCTCTCTCTCATCATGGGAGCACTGCATTGACAGCCATGCTGTCAGCGAAGACCTCCACCTTGCCCCGGCTGCACCTGACAGATGCAGCATGGGCAGATAAATGAACATGCCCCCCCCAACTCGTTACCTTCTTAGCGAAGGAGGCGGAGGACCTCCTCCCAGCACCGCTCTCATCGTACCCGGGTCGCACTTCACAGACTCGGCCTGGGCATGAGAAATAAACTGCCCACTCTCCCCACTACTTTGCTCGTTAGGGTGTGGGGTCGGCCCCTGTTTGCTGCAGCCTTTGCCGGCCACAGCTGGCAGACACAGTTAACATTTGCCCCTCCTCCTCATCACGTTTAGATGTGGTTGCTGGAAACTAGCCATTTCCCAAAAACGACTCCAGGCGGATTTCCTTCTTTTTTTAAATACATTTATTTTTTAATATTTTTGAAACATAATAGCTTTATAGACCACACCTTCACACCATACTGGGAGTTATGGGCCCTGAAGATCTTGTTAAAAGCCCTCACTGCACTCAAGTCTTTAACTTGGTCTTCAGGGCCCATAATTCTGGGTACAGTCCTCGGGATAGGTCTAAAAGACTTAATTATAGCACATAGAATTATTCTAGAACCCTGCAGATTGCTGAGAACACTACATTGCAGGGTTACCAACAGCACAGGAATCTGTGGTGAATTTAGTGAGATCATAACTGAGACTCCGGTATGGGCCTCCTCTGATGTAGTCAGGGGAAGGCAGCCGCTACCTGATCCTGACCCTGGGGGCAGTATTATGTGCGAGGATCACATGGGAAGAGACTCATATCAGGGGGAAGTGGTGACCTCTTCAATTCATGATACCGCTGTTCTCCCTGAGGCATTGATGGCCTATTGTAAAATTGAGCAAATTGGTGTAAATGCGATACAATCCATTATGGACTCTAAGATCCATAATGCCAGTGGTACTGGGACGAGAAAGAAGGACCAGGAGTTGATGAGGATCAGAAGTACTGATAACCAGAATGTGCGGCCTAGTTGTTGTAGAACCAAGAACTTGAGCGGGACATTCAAATCCCAAAATGAATGGCAGCTGGAGAGACGTGGAAGAAGTAGCAAAGGCAGTCCGAAGTCCTAAGATTGCCAGAGAAGTGGAATGCAGAGTGCAGGCTGGAGCCGACGCAGGAGAAGAAGGCTTGCAGCATTGCATAGTGCCCCCATCAGGATGCAGCGTCATAGAAGTTGAAGGGAAGAGAAGCCCAGCCGCTTGAGCGACGTGCTCCCAACCCAATGTGAGCTGCGTTTGTGTGCGGGAGGATGCGTTGGCCCAATGGTGCTGGCAGAGCTCCGGAGAAGAACGGTTGTGCAGACCTCTGAAGTTATGCGGGAGATGTCAGAGAAGGAGGCAGAATGCAGAGGGTCCACCGCAACAGCAGAAGCGGAGGCACCAACTGGTGAGTTGGCCTGAAGCTAAAGGTGACACCGGGGCGCTCCAAGCAGGACATTTGGTAGAAAACAAATATTTTGAATACCGGACAAATAAAATAAAGAAACAACACAGGCACAATTCCCCTTTTATGGGATATCACCTTGAAGAAACCTGTAACCCTCATTACCAACAGTCAAGAGATTATAAAGGGAGGGAGCCAATGTTCAGCCCTCCTCACAGGGGATACTGGTGTGGAGAATCTTGGAACAATTATAGCCACTAAAAACTATTGTAGATAGAAGAGTTTTCTTCCTGGTAGGTGAGTATCAGGAAAGGGATCATTAATAGTTAGTCCTGGCAGGCGAGTATACTTGGAAAGAAGATGATATTTTGAAGAAGTGTTGTTGTGGCAAAAAAGGTGCAGTGGAAAGAGCGTGCTAACCTCATTCTCATTTTGATAAACTGTTTTCCCACCAAAGGTAGTTGCTGTGCTATCCTGACAAAAGTATCTAATTTGAAGAGTAAGTGTGAAATGCTAACAATTGCTTTACATCCTAGAGAAAACCATTGCTTTGGTTTATGAACTTGTGTTTTGTAACAAAGACATTTGCCTTACCAAGAAGGATATTATGGAGGACAACAAGTATTTTGATTTCTGAATAATTGTTTGTGAAAGAGGCATTTTACTCTATTAAGTGGAAAGACACAGTAGAGGGAAGAGACATGTTTGTGTTGCATTGAACAGAACTTTGTTGAATCAGAAAATTATCACTGAACATTCCTTTTATTATTTTGTTGTATGTATTAGTGTGAGGATCAGAGACTTTTTTGACACTAGATCTTCGTTCCTTAGTTTTAGTTTGCCGGGTACAGACATCCATATTAGACTAGGGAAAGGTAGGCATTTATCTCACCACTTGTATTTTAATAAATGGCCATTATTGAGAAAATAATGCTTTTCTGCCTGTCTCACATTTCTGATCCCTCACATCTCCCTGCATCCAATTCCATGTGATCGGCTATGCTTCTTTACATATTAAAGCTGCCTGTGCAGTTGCAGTGTGTTGGCTATGAAATGAATAAGTATACATATTTGATACTTTTTTGGGTGGCAGGGGGTATACAAGCCTTATAAATGCGCCTTCTCAAGCTGTACCTGGCATTATGGGCCCATGCACTTTAATTAAACGTCCCCACTGTGCTTGGGTATTTAAAGCAGCCTTCTGGGGTCATAACTGCTGCTATGGCGCTTGGGGTTGGGATTTTTAAAGCTTGATGAAATGACCCATGAATGCTGACTGGTCCATGATGATTGTATTTTGATGTTTAAAAGAAGTGCTCACTTTTTTGAGGAACTACCAATATTATGCATAACAACAAGTTACATGCCTGTGTAGAACAATTACTAAACGCAGGTGTTTGTATCATATAGGTTCTTCTGGATCTATATAAGTCTTGAAATTAATCTCAAATTGTCCCATGTCAGCTATGAGATAGTCAACCAGTCATCTCTTTTATACTCACATCATACTTGACAGTCCTGTATTCATAATATGTGCACAAATGCAAAGTGACATGCACTAAAAATGGAGGACTTGCAGGACTTGAGAGCTAGATCCGGCATGCTCCGGATTCATTTTGTATGCAAATGACTGCTGTTTGGTAGAAGAGCAACGGTTCCTTCTGCCGAATAAGTTTGATGCAAAAGGGCTAGGTAGACATTTATAAAGAACTTTAGAGATCTGTGTGCAACCTGCATGCCTAGGTTCGAATTCTGGCAGACCGGGTACTTTCTGCTTTTCACAGTTACAGTCAATAAAATGAGGGACATTTAGTTGAGTATAATAGTAGCAACGTGTGTAATATGCAATGCAATGAAGATACCCTATAAAAGATCACCAGTGGCCAAATCTTCTGGAACGCACAACAGCCCTAAAATAAAACAAATATATCTCGTTTAGATTATGGGGGCCCCATTGTGCGCCCAAGTGTACAATGTGTAAGCCCACTCTGTCGAGAAACGATTGCATCACCCCCTAATTGACCTTCAGTTTACATTATTTTGATAAAAGAGGTTGCCTATTTTCTGCTGTGGCCCTCTTAAGCATCCTTCTACTTCCCACTATTCCTGTCAAAGCAATCCTCACAACGTTCTGAAATATTCTTAAGCAGGTTTCTGTAAGTGGGATGCTAACTCGAGGGGGGCTTTCGTTAGGGGGCATTGCCTAACTTATGACATGCCCCTAACGAGAGCCCCACCCCCTCCCAATCATCGGCCTGAGAGGTGGGGGCTGCCAATTGTGGTGGACGGGCCCGTGCCTCGGGCTGCCCGGGGTGAGCACACACGTACACACACGCACAAGGAGACACAGGACACGCGTGTGTGTCATCCGGAGTCCCAGCGGCAACTGCCGCACGGACGTTCTTTATTACTAACACGCATGCGCGACCCAGAGCGAGGCTCACACATGCGTCGTTCATGGCTGCGACATCACATCCCTTTTTTCTTTAATCAAAACAACACAAACATGGATAATGCAAAAACAGTGCAAACAGGAACTACAGAACATGTGACCCAACATGGGTTGTGGAACGTCTGTAACCTTGGCTCAGTCTCTAGAGTCTAGTACGTAGTCCTTGAAACGAGCGGGTGGTCTGTGGTCTCTTCTCACGGGACACCGCTGGGTACTTGAGGGGACTCCGCTGGGACCCTCTGTTAGCGGAGCATCGTCCCGCACTGCATCCTCCATGGGATTCTCTTGGGCGGTTTCGGAGGATGCACCTTCGCCAGGGTCACTCGCGTCAGTTGACGTGTCCACCTTCTTAAAGAAGGACCTGTTGCGAGTGACTGTCCCTCGTGCACAGGCCGCAGTGACCATCGTTCCCTTCACATGAGTGACTGTCCACGGGTGAGGTTCGTAGGGAAGAGACAGTTTGCCTTCTGGTCGGCGGTTCCGTACCAGCACGGAATCACCCACGGCTACTTCCTTGTCTTGTAGGACTCTACGTTGGCTCTCCCTCTGGTTGCGTGCTGCTCGCTCTTCCCTTACCTTCTCATTGTCAATGACCCCCGGTCCCCGGCCTTCTATTTCAGGTATCATTGCGCGGGGACAGCGCCCAAAAAGTGCTTCCGCGGGAGCGACACCAGTTGACTGATGAGGCGTGGTCCTATACTCTCTCAGGAACTCCACTAGCTTATTCTGTAGGTCTTCCCCTCCACTCTCAGATATCCTCTGTACCTTGTTCAAAGTGCGCATGAGCCTCTCGGCTTCCCCATTTGCCTGAGGCCACAGAGGCGACACCCTCCTGTGCTTGATGCCCCTCTCGGTGAGGTATTTGGCAAATTGACTACCCATAAATGGAGGGCCATTGTCCGAGCATAATAGTTCGGGGAAACCATGTGTTGCGAACATTCTGTCCAGGGCCCTGGTGGTGTACGCAGTAGCTGTGCCTTCCACTACCTCCACCTCGGGGTATCTTGACCATTGGTCTACCACAGCCAAAAAATACATGCCGCGCCCCGTCGACCCAAAATCCACATGGACCATTCCCCAGGGTTTTTCGCTCCGCTCCATCGAGCTGATAGGTGGGGCTTTCTCCCCCGGACTCGCTGCTTGGCAAGGTAGACACCTTCTCACAAAGAGCTCAACCATTCCCTCTAGGCCGGGGAACCAAACTTTGGGTCGGAGTCTCGCCTTGGTCTTGGCGACCCCTTGATGCCCTATGTGGGCTAGTTCCATTGCACAAGTTCTCAGCACCTGTGGGATCACGATTTGTCTCCCTCTCAGCAGTACTCCGTCGTCTGAAATGGACAGTTCATCCCTCACCCTCCAAAGTGCCTGAAGATCTCTTTGGGCATCCGCCTGCCGCCTCGAATTGTTCTGAAGCACCTCTCTCCAGTCACCGCTTCTCACTGCCGTTCTGATGATGTGAAGCACTTCATCCTTGGACGATTCTGTCGCTATGGTGAGCCTGGTCAGTGCCACTGGCAATGCACCCTCCACCACATGTCACAGCAGCCCTTGACAGTCAGAAGCCTCCTTGGTCGGTTCTGCCTCCCCCTGGTTTGGGTGGCGAGACAGATAGTCCGCCGTATTATTGGTCCCTGGTCTGTACACGAGCTTGACCCCATATTCCATGAGAGCCAACATCCATCGTTCTATTCTGGGCGGTGGCTTTGATGATACTCCTGCCAGGTTGGGCAGCAGGGGCTTGTGGTCCGTCACGACCACAACAGGTTTGCCCAAGATGTAAAGACGAAAATGACGACAGCCCCAAATAATCGCCAAAGCCTCTCGTTCTATTCACGAATACCGCTTTTCCGTGTGCGTGAGCGCTTTGCTCGCGTAAGCGATGGGTCGCATATCACCTCTGTTGTCTGCCTGCATCAGGACCGCCCCTACACCGACCGGGCTGGCGTCAACAACAATTTCGGATTCTGCAGTGGGATCAAAGTAAGCCATAGTATCCCATCCGACAGGGCATTTTTGATGGCCTGAAAGGCCTCCTGCTCCTTCCTGTCCCACACCCATGCAGCGTCATTCTTGGTTAGCGCCCTGAGGGGTTCCGACAAGAAGGCCAGGCCCCTAATGAAACGCCCACAATAGTTGACCATCCCCAAGAAGCTTCTTACCTCCGTGGGGGACTGGGGTGCTGTGGCCTCACGAATGTCCTTGACCTTTGCAGGATCGGGCGATACGCCGCTGGCATGAAAGATGAAACCGAAAAAACAAATCTTGTCCTTGAAAAACTCACACTTTTCACGGTGTAGGGTAAGACCCAACTCCTCCAGCCTCTTCAGGGTGTGTTCCAATCTACGCATGTGTTCTGCTTCAGATTCGGCAAAGACCAAGATGTCATCGCTCATATTTAATACACCTTTTAGTCCTGCTAGCGCCTCTCTGATTTTGTTTTGGAAAACTTCTGCAGCAGATGAAATGCCGAAGCTCAGGCGCTTGAACTGATATAGGCCATCATGCGTCGTAAACGTTGTAATATAACGTGAATCTGGGTGGAGCTCAAGCTGGTGATAGCCCGACCTCAGATCCAACTTCGAGAACACTCTCGCCCCTTGCAGCTCTCCAATAATGTCATCCAGAGTGGGTGTTATATGCCTCTCCCTTTTGATAGCTGCGTTCAGGAGGCGCATATCAACACAAATGCGCACCGCTCCCAGCTGTTTTGGCTTGGGAGCTACCACTATGGGCAAGACCCAGGGCGTCGGACCTTCCACCCTTTCGATGATGTCCATTTGGATTAATGAGCGGAGCTCTTCCTCCACCTGATTCCGGAGATGGAACGGGATCCGTCGATGCTTGAGAGCTGTGGGCCTGATGGTCCCGTCAATGTGCCGCCGTACGGGAGGAGCCTTCAGCTTTCCCACTCCCTTAAAGATGCCTGAGAATCTGGTCAACAACTGCTCAATGTCTACTTGATAGACTTCAAACGCAAAGTGTACAAGGTCCAATGCCTCTGACGCCGCACAACTGAGTAAAGAGTGGGGGCTAACGTCGGTGACGAAAAACCGGGCCTTTATGGTCCTGTTGCCCCTGGATACGGGTGCCACGAACACACCTTGAATGGGGAGTGGTGTGTCACCGCCGAAAGAGAAAATCTTCGCCCTGGAAGTGTTCAGTGGACGTGGCCCCGGGATTGACTGATAGTGATCGGCAGCAAGCACGCGCACCGATGCTCCCGTGTCAATCAGCACTTGAGTCGGCACCCCTTGAATATCCACAACACACTTGGGCTGCCTCTTTTTCTTTGTCCCTGTCTCTATATTCGAAATGAAGAATACTTCATCTTCCTCCTCTTCCTCTTCGGCAATATTCAGGTCTTGCACATCCTGCTCCAATGTCGCAATGCTCCTTTGCCTCCATGAACCGGTGCCCACCAGCCTGGCCGGTCCCCTCTGTATAGCTACAGGTGCCGGAGCACGACACATTCGGGCATAGTGCCCTGGACCGTTGCACCTGCCGCAGAATCTTGATTTGGCAGGACAGTCCTCAGAGTGCGGTAAATCATACCCGCAGTATTGACATATGGACGTGGCCCCATGCGTTGGACCCGCCTCGTGGCATTTCTGGCTCTACCTCGCCTTCGACGACGACTGCTTCCCAATGGCGAATGCCTCTTCTGACCTGCCGGGATGCACTGTTGCATCCATTTTGGTACACCTTCAGCCAGTTCATGTGTTCTCCCACTGTCCAATATTTGTAGCAGAGTCATAGCTCTCAGCCATTTATGTTGCAAAGGCGGGTGAAAACAACCGTTTTTTTTTTTGGCGGGTGGGAGGCCCATTGAAACGAATGGGCGTGAAGGTGGCTTGGCGGGTGAGTCAGCTGTTTACAAGGCGGGTGACACCCGCCAAAAGCGTGTGAGTTGAGAGCTATGCAGAGTCCAACCTGGTTCCCTCAACACCTGCCTGCGAAGCTTGCCTGAGCTGCAACCCTGGATTACTTGATGTCTAATCATGGCCTCATCGTTGCCCCATCTACATGTCGTGGCCATTTGTCGGAGGCACGCACAGAACTGATCAAGAGATTCCTCTTCCCGCTGTTTTTCGCCACTGAAAAGGAACCTCTCAGAGTCTACGTTGGACAAAGGAATTAAATAATTCTTCAAGGCAGTTTTGACTGTGTCATAGGTTGCCACTTGCAGGTTGAGAGATTCATAAATGCGTAGAACTTCCACACCTGCCGAGTATAGCAGAGTCGCCCTTTTTGCGTCGTCGTCGGTTTCTCCTGTTGCAGTAAAGTACATGTCTAATTTCTTTATCCACAACAGCCATTTCAGCCCTAGCTTCGAGGGGGAGCCCGATATGTCGAATTCTTGCATGGGTAACAAAGACCCCTGTTGTCTATGCACCACCACCTGCGCTGCCTCTGCCTCTCCTTCACTTCCCGCCATGTTCACAGGCCGCACAGGCACCTCTTACCTGGGTCGGAGGCCGCAAACCTGACTCGGACACACGAATGGATGTACCTCGACCCACTGCGCCGTGAGGATTAGCGTAGCCGTCGGACCTTCCGGTTTGTTTGGTGTTCTTCCAAAAAGTGGGCAGCGCACGAGCACCTTTCCAGCCTGCTACTGCCACACTCTATTCCTGGAAGCACATCCGTTTTGCTTGCGTTGGATTCCGGGAACACAACGGTATCTCGATGCCACGATTGGCACGTAGCGTTGTGTGAACGAAACACTCCGTTTGCATCCCGCTTCGTCACCAGATGTGGTGGACGGGCCCATGCCTCGGGCCACCCGGGGTGAGCACACACGCACACACACTTGCACAAGGAGACACAGGACACGCGTGTGTGTCGTCCGGAGTCCCGGCGGCAACTGCCACACGGATGTTCTTTATTACTAATACGCATGCACGACCCAGAGCGAGGATCACACATGCGTTGTTCATGGCTGCGACATCACACCAATTAATAAATAATGCTATAAAAAACGATTAACTCAAGTTGTCAATCTGTTGAACATTTGATAGATTTATTCTTTGAGAATTTACCACTTTTTGATACCAAATGTGAAAACATGCAAAGTCTCAAGCGGGTACTGTGATACACCGACCTTGTAACCACACCAAGAGCACTTCTACTAATCAAAACCCAAAATCTACAGTTACTTGAACAGCAATATTAAAAGAAAGGTGTTTTAACAGCACCAAAGCGTCACTGGAAAAGGAACCCAGAAGGTTCCCAACACGGTCACTTACTCTAAAAACAGGGACACCGTTTGTGCACTGGGTGAAAGCGTGCGCACATGCACAGAGCTTTGTGAACCTGCCAGAGTCGTGTAAACACTCCAAATCCGGCTAAACCTTAACTTCATATTCAGGAGAGGAAGGAAAGAAGGTGGGGACAGGCGGGTCTGGGGGAGTGGGCATGCAAAACAAACTGTAAGTCCGAGTCTTCCTTGCAGACAGTGAGATGGCTATTCAGACCCCTACACCGATGTGCAATCCCTGGCCTCGCCATGTATTTGGTAAGCGCACATGCACTGAAAATGCTGAAAACCCCCTGCAGGACGAATAGTATGGAGAGCCACATTCGTAAAAAAAAAATGCAAAAGAAATTAAAAACAACGCAGTAATTTTATGAAAGAAATAGAAATTGCATTGCAATGCATGCTATCCCCCCTTATTTTAGCATCCACACACTAAGCATAGAATGTAATGGCACAAGGTTGCACAGCGTGATTTATTACCCAGTTGTCAGTGAATACAGAAGAAACTCTCCACTACACCCTGATTTCCCTTTCCAATCTAAGGAGGGCTGGGGTGCACTGGCATTATTACATTTGGTGCCCCCAGCCCCTCCTTTTAAACAAAATGATGGGCTGGGTGCACCAAAGGTGTGACACCACACGCCCATCTCTCACACGCAGCAGCCAGCCCTTTCATTCAAGGAGCTGCGTGGCTGAAGGGTTGCCTCCGGACTTCCACAGGCAACCATTTAACGACGTGGCTCCTTAAGTGAAAGGACTGACTACAGCGTGATGTCTCTGTAGTCCGGGACAGGAGGGCGCCGGGGAGTCCGGCTCTCCTTTTGTTTCTGAGTAAAGATTCATCATGCAGCATGCAGTCCTTTAACTGCATGGTTAAAGGGCTTTGTGCTGTGTGATGAATCTTTACTCAGAAACAAAAGGAGAGACTGGGTACTCCAGCTATCCCCTGTTTCTGAATACAGAGACATCAGGCACCCCATTTAGCCAAAGGCTATGTGGTTAAAGGGTTGACTGCAGGTGTCAGTACTTCAGAATTAGAAAAAAGAAGAGATGATGCCTTTTCTTTTTCCCAATCCAACGTGCTGACACCTGCAGACAGCCCTTTAACCGTGCAGCGCTTCTGCTACATGGGACTGCATGAGGTGTCGTTGTGGCTGGGGCTTGTCGGGGTTGAGCCCCAGCATGGCCCCGACTCGGGAGACCTTTTGGAAAACTGCCAGAGTGCTGCCCTGGGTCACTTAAAGCATTGCACTTACCTTGCAAATGCTCGCCTCCAGTCTTGGCATCGAAGGCCGACTGTCAGCATGCTGTGCCCAGCCATCCGCTTTATAGAGCCTCAGTTAACTTGACATGTCAATCAATCCGATTCGGAAATCGCAACTTTTTAGGTGTTGAATGAAAGGAAAATTAATTTGGAACAGTAAGAAGAAAGTCAACAGAACTCTGACCGACGGATTAAAACTCCACGATTGACATCACTCACTAGTGCTGCCAATCTCAATGGAACAATTCCCCTGACCTACCTTCCCCTATCAAATACACCAATACAACCAGGACTGGCCACTCCCCATTTGCACCAGCACTGTCCATTTGCAGTTTCTGAAATTCTCATTTCCTTGTACTATCAACATTCAGAAAAGATGTTGATATGATGGTTTGTAGAGGCGAAATACATAATTTGAGAGGGAACTCTGGGTTGGTGGAAAAGTCCAAATATAAGTTTGCCTCCCTCTGCCCCAAACAGACTGCCCAGCCACTGTTGACATTAGTGGCAGTGTCTCTGATACAGTCCACAGCATCGACACTCGCTCAGTGGGGTGTGCACAGAAAGATATGCCAGAAAGGGGGGGTGGGGGAGGAGGGTGATTGAAGGCACATAAAGATAGCAGCAAATAAAATGTTACTTAGAAAGAAATATAGTGTACAGAAAGAGGGGTCTTCGAAGCATGGAAAACAATTATTGGGAAAGCCAAAAGTTTTGCATTTGTAGTTGTTTACTGCATTTTTTATTTAGCATGGAGGGAAGGAATGAGTAACCACAGACCAGAGAGAAAGACATTTATTTTTTTATTTATTTTGCATTTTTAAAGTGCTCACACAGCCCGTGGGCATCGAGGCGCTGTTACAGGAATTGTTTGTTTTTTTAGTTGCGTAATTCTTTTTTTGTTAATCTTAGTTGCTATTTATAACGTGCTTAAACACCCAGAGGTTCTAAGCGCGGTCCCAGGGATTGAACCTGTGTTGCTTCGTGTCATCTTGCTTCCAAGGCGCGTGCACGTTGCCGTTAAGTTATCCTCCTGGGACAGCCACATGACAGCATGGGAGGGATTAAAGGGCAGCACCAGGGGGTGGATGAGAGAAGCACTGTGGGAGGAGGAATAAGAAATGGCAACACCAGGAAACATAAAACGTGCAATAGATGAAAGCTCGGCCAGCAACAGTGCACAGGAGCTTTGTATAGAATTTGAAGAAAGGAGTGACAACTCAAATGGGGCGGGGGAGGGGTTCTTAGGGATGGACTCCCAGGTAGGCCAGAGTGATGCTGGGGGTCCACGGACTCAGAGGGCCTAACTCCCTCCCCAGAATAACGGAGTACTTAGTCAGACAGCAAGTACACACTGCAATTAATTGCAGGCAAAACCAACGGGGATCAATACAAGAACTCAGAAAGATTCCAGCAAGTTACACAGTAAATTGCATGCAGGCCAGTTTTGTCTTAGAAACACATAATTTCTCTGTCATCGCTTGGGCCTTGCTCCAAAAACCTATCGCTACTTGGGATTGGCCGTCATGAGTTTAATAACCTATATGGGTACATATATATGTTATTCTATTGGCTCTTACATGTCAGGTGATTGGCCTGGCTTTTCCCCAAAATCTAACTTGCTACATTGTTGCAGAGTAAATGGCTTATCGTTGGTCCCTGTCCTCTGCCATCCACCCGTACGATACTGAACTGTGATTGGCTAGAGCTGATGTCCCCAGGCCTGGTACCAGAAAGCGTTCTCATCTCACTGTGTACCTTTTCAAGGTGATGTGAACAATTATGAGTCTGTATTGTAACTTGTGTACACCACCTTTGCCTATGAGACCATGTCCAGTTCGCCGCAACACTTGTTGCACATTTTGTTGCACTTTTGTTGCAGCCTTCGTCCAGCTGCCTGGGATCGGCTCTCCTTTCCCACCGCCATTCGCTGTCCATTGGCGGCTTCAGCTGCATCACGTGTCTAGGGACCATGAATTTTGAGGATTTATCCCATGTTTCTGCAGCTGGTCCCTTTGTTGTCTGGGGATTAGAATGTGTCCATATCTCTTGTCCTTGGCTGTGGGCCTCGTCTCATGCATCTTGTTCCCTGTGCAGCCTGAAACAGCTTAGCTCATCTACTGCTCTGCGGCCTGAGGCTTTCAGTAATTTTCCTACAACAATTATAATGTGGTTTCTACGGTATTACCCAAATTGTTAGTTTACAATTGTTCGAATGAACAATTGACTGAATTTAAAAGGTCACAATTGACCTTTTCACAATTGACCATACATATATATATATATATATATATATATATATATATATATATATATCGCTTTGGTAATATATATATATATAAGGGGTTTTGGGCGGGTTTGGGTTGGGTGGGGGGTTGCGGGGCGTTTCCCCCCGCATATATGTTACAATTGACCTTCACAATTTGGTCAATTGTGAAAAGGTCAATTGTCATTTGAACAGTTGTAATACGAACAATTCGTATACAACCGGTTTCTACAGTGTCCATGCTTGTATTGTGCTCCCTATAGGTTATCTATACGCTGCTATACTCCTGGATGTCCAGGCGACTATCGGCGTTTAAGCATCAGCAAGTTCGCCCAGGGTCTCTTGTGCCTTGCAACTTCTGTGTTACTGCACTTGGCTAATGACAAAATAATAAAGCAATGACAGTATTATATGTATCTGTCCTCTAACTATAGAACTGTACGCATATGTTCTTCGTGTATGTCGAGCACTGCGGACTGTACGTGTGCTTCATGTCTAATGCTGCTATGTCGTTAGTCTCTAATGACGTCAGCAACATGGCTTCTTGGTGCTTAGTCCAGGCTGTCCATTGAGGTGTCTCTGACCATGGTCTCCAGCACTTCTCCCATACATCGATAGATCTGTACCACACCTGGTCAGTATGGATGGCTGAGAGGCCACCTCTCAGTGTACTTATCGATCATTGGTGCATTTGGGATTAGTCTGAAATAGAATGGGTGGTTGCAGTATTTTCTGGCCTTCCGTCTTGTCATGAACTTGCTGGGGGGGTGGTGGTAAGATCCCGACTCCCTCTTCAGAGTGACAGCGCAAAGGGGTGGCAGAGCAACAGAACAAGGGGGGCTGATTAACAGGGCAAAGTTTGGCGGAGCAACAGCGCTAGAGGGGGAAGGAGCGACAGCACAAGAGGTAAGGAGCGGCAGTGCTGGGGAGGAGAGACAGCACAAGGGGAAGGCATGACAGCAAGGGGGAGAAGTGACAAAGCAAGGGGAAGGAGCGACAGAGCAAGGGCGAAGGAGCGACAGCACAGGGGGAGGAGGGAAAGTGCCGAGGGGAGGAGGGAAAGCACCACGAGGAGGAGGGAAAGCAACAGGGCTGAGCAGGGAAAGCATCAGGGGGAGGAGGGATAGTGCCAGCGGGGAGGAGGAACAGCGCACGAGAGGAGGAGGGACAGAGCAAGGTGGGAGGAGGGACAGAGCAAGGGGGACAGTGCATGAGGGGGAGGAGGGCAGCGCAAGTGGGTGAGGAAGGACAGTGCAAGGGAGGAGGGACAGCGCAAGGGAGGAGGTATAGCACGAGGGGGAATGGAGCAATAGTGCAAGGGAGAAGGAGCAACAGCACAAGAGGGAAGGAGCAACAGTGCAAGGGGGAAGAAGCGACAGCACAAGGGGTGGTGTGGAGGTACAATGCAAGGGCAACGAGGAACAGCACAAGTGGGAGTATGGACATCACAAGGGGAAGGAGTGACAGTGCAAGGGTAAGAGGGACAGCACAAGGGGGAAGAGGGACAGCACAAGGGGGAGGTGGGAAAGCACAAGGGAGAACAGCGCAAGAGGGGGAGGAGGGTCAGTACAAGGGGGTGAGGAGGAACAGTGCAAGGGTGGGAGACGGGAGAGCATAATGGAGGTAGGAGGGACATCGCAAGGGGGAAATGAGCAATAGCGCAAGAGAGAAGGAGCGACAGCATAAGGAGAAAGAAGTGACAGCGCAAGGCAGAAGTAGCAACAGTAAATGGGGTGGGGTGGAGGGACAGTTCAAGGGGGAGGAGTGACAGCATGAGGAAGAGACGCAACAGCGCAAGGGGAGAAGGAGGGACAGCGCAAGGGGGAAGTAGCAACTGCACTAGAGGGGGAAGGAGCGACAGCACAAGAAAAGAGGAAACGTGAAAGGAGCGGAGGATGGAAAGTGCAAGGGGAGGGCACAAGGGGGAGAGTAGGGACAGTGCAAGGGAGGGAGAACGGACAGTGCAAGGGTGGAAGGAGGGACAGCACAATGGAGGTAAGAGGCATAGCGCAAGGGAGGGAGAGGAACAGTACAAGGAGGAAAGGAGCAATAGCACATGGGAGAAGGAGTGACAGCACATGGGGTAAGGAGCGACAGTGCAAGGAGGAAGGAGCAGCAATGAAAGGGTGAAGGAGCGACACCAGACCGGGGAAGGAGCAACAGTGCAAAGGGCGGGTAGTAGGTCAGCGCAAGGGAGGTAGGAGGCACAGAACAAGGGAGGGGGGGAAGTGAAAGAAGGGGAGGAGGGAAAGCGCAAGGGGGAGAGTAGGGACAGTGCAAGGGAGGGAGCAACAGCGCAAAGGGTAAGGAGGGACAGCACGAGGAGAGAGAGAGGGAAAGTCAAAGGAGGGGATGAGGGAAAGCGCAAGGGGAAGAGCACAAGGGGATGAGCAGGGACAGTGCAAGGGAGGGAGAAGGGACATTGCAAGGGTGGAAGGAGGGACAGCACAAGGGAGGTAGGAGACACACCTCAAGGGAGGGGAGGAACAGCACAAGGGGGAAAGGAGCAATAGCACAAGGGAGAAGGAGTGACAGTGCATGGGGAAAGGAGCAACAGCGCAAGGAGTGAGGAGCGGCAGTGGAAGGGTGAAGGAGCAACACCAGAAGCGGGAAGGAGCAACAGTGCAAAGGGCGGGTACGAGGGTCAGCGTAAGGTAGGGGGAGGGGCAGCACAAGGGGAAAGGAGCAATAGCACAAGGGGGAAGGAGTGACAGTGCATGGGGAAACAAGCAACAGTGCAAGGGCCAAGGAGCGAATCCACAAGGTGGAAGGAGCAATAGTGCAAGGGGTGCATAGGAGGGTCAGCGCAAGGGAAGGAGGAGGGACAGTGCAATGGGTAGGAGGAAGAGTTCATGGGGGAGAAGAGGAAGCTCAATTAGGGGGAGAGCACAAGGGCGGACAGCACAAGGGGGAGGAGGGACCGCACAAGTGGGAGGAGGGCAAGCACAAGGGGGGAAGGAGCAACAGCGAAGTGGGGAGTGACATCTGTTATTTGTATGTATAATTGCAGCCTCAGTGATTAATTAGAAGGACACCTGTATGTTGTCAGTCAGCAGTTTATCCAACAAACTACAACCTGCAAATCTCCTCACACGTTGGAGAGCTGCAGTGCCACTGACAACATACAGATGTTCTCATAAGAAATCACATTGTGTTAAGAACCAGGGAAACATGAAATAGAAAAGGAAACAGGTTGTTAGCATAAGAAACCATTAGTCAGTGATACTGCACCTCTCCAACGATCTACAATTTACAGATTCCTCACAACTTATTTCCAAATCTATTTCTTATAAAAACATCAGTATGTTGTCAGTGGTACTACACCTCTCTAAAAAATAATTCCTTGCATGGTAACAGTATCCAGCAAGGGAAACCTACATGTTGCCCAACATGGTCAGGAATGTAGGCCAAATATAGCTCAACTCCCTCTAGCTACGAAAAGAAAGATCACTAAGCCATCCCAGCTTTGAAATGGTATATAACTCCTGATTGGAAGTTGTAAAGAAGACCGGTGGGGGGGTCTGTACTTCTGCTCTCTATATGGTAGAGGGGAGGCACAGAGGACCCCAGCCAAGATTCTCTAATACGGTAGCGATGGACGAGCAATCAAGGCCTAGCTTCTCAGGAGGTGATGCAGGCTGGTTCTTAAGTACAGTGTATCCCCAAGCCCCCACAAAGGAATGTCCACACACTGTATTACTGAAAACACAGTCTTTATATAATTAATATTCAAGGGTTATGTACACTTATCACAATAACGCACTTTGTGCTCAGGAAAATCAGCAATGGTAAATATCTACAATTCTAAAGTGGTACCACTAATATTAGACCTCATTAAAGTGCATTCACAATACTGTAGAAATGGCACACAGATCAATAAGAAGGAAACCAGCAATAGAGAGAGGAGAGATAACAGAGGGTTGAAACAATAGGCAGAATACTGGCCCTTGCTACTGGACACAGTTCTGTGTGGAGATCCCCCCACCTGGGCAACCTGCAAAATAAAGAGATATAACCCCAGCCCAGTCCAGATATTGTTCAATAGTCTATTTTTCTCCTATAATGTTTTTACCCCCCCAATGTACCTGGTGGAGTCGAGTTCCTCGAAAAGGCGTCGACAAGCGTCGAGGGACTCGCTGTTCGGCGACGGGGAATCGACGGCCCTTCTTGAATGCCTTCCTTTTCAGGCGGGAGGCACGGGGCGTCGAACGTCCGTCGACGAACGAGGCCGAACGTTGTCGAAGAGGCGGCAGCTCCGTCCGAGCGGTGCTCGTCGGCGTCGGGGCGTCGGCGTCCTGCAAGGCGGAGGTGTGCGGGGCACCTCGATGACAATAGTTCTGGACCGCAAAGATTGTAGAGACGGGAGCCCAGCAAGGGCGTCGAGTCGTCCGAGTCTTTGGGGTCGTCGGGTGGCGGGAAACCCACCGGCAGGTTTCTCCTCGGCGCGTTGGTCGTCCTCGACTTTCTCCGGCAGGATAAGCGGTCGACGATGCGGTCGAGAGAGTCCTTCGATTGAATGTTCTTAGGCAATGGAGCGGACGGCTCCGATCGTCGGCGGCACGGCGTCAAGTGGTTCCCACGGCTGGGCAACACAACTTCGACGGGCCTCCAGCGGTTACACAGACCTGCGAACCCTGGTCGACGGCAATGGACTTCGACAGCGTCGATGTCCGGGTGCTTCACTTCGATCTCCTCGGCGGTCCCGTCTCGGGTCGGCAGCCTTTCGAGGGTCTGACTTCCAGGGCGCTTCGGCGAAGATTCAGCGGTGCTCGATGGTCCCTCGGAGCACGGGAAGAGGGCGCCTTACCAGGTCCTCTCTCGGGTCAGTCCTCGACGATTTCGACAACCTTCAGTTCCGTCGAAGCAAATGCCACAGCAAGTCTTCTTCTTCCAGCTGGACGTCGAGGATCAGCAAATCCAGTTACTCTTGAGTGGAGACTCAGCTTCTGAATGCTTCTGAACAATTTCCAGTGGTGAGAGGTCCCCAGATATACTATTCTGTCTCTCATCCACACTGCTGGCACACACACAGCAGCCAATCACACAGAAGGGCATTCATGCAGTCAGTCAGCCAATCAGGCACACAGTGCATTCAGGCCACACTCCTCCCTTTCAGACACTCACAACAAGGAATGTGGATTGGGACAAGTACCCAGCCATTCAACACTACACACTGCATTCAGGCCAGTTTCGGGCAGGGCTGTCTCAGTCTTTGTCTCTCATGCCAGAAACCAGACAACCACAACAAGGAGTGTATATTGGTCACACACTCCATTCACCCAGGTCCCACCCACAGGAGGTACCCACAACATACAGTCACTGGGAAGGCTCCAGTCAGTCTAGCTGGGCCTTCACAACAACACCATATATGGAACTTCCACCCAACAGCCAGTCAGGGGGAAGGGACAGAGTCAGGGCATCCCAGGACTTTGGGAAAACAAGACAACAGGCAATAGAAAGCAAGAGGCCACAGGGGCCATCTTGTTTCTATCAGGAATCAACTGATCCCAATGGCAGGGCCTGGGTATCCCAAAATGGAGGACACCCAGAGCACCTGTCCAATTCAGCATGGAGCTGCCACCAGCCCATACCCTGCTCTGTGGGCCACCCACAGGTGCCCAAAAACATACACTAGGGGCACAGGGTTGTACCCCCCCACCCATGGGTGCCATAAGGGTATCCCAGGGGTCTGTTCACCAAACCAAAAGAGAGAGCTGCACTGCCAGGAGTCCCAAATGGATTCCTGGGCAGAAAACATAACAGAACACACGATAAAAGGCAGAAGAGGACAAGGATTCAGAGGCCCTGTCCCTCTGATACATTTCCAGCATCACAGTCGCCCCCCCCAGACTGAGGTGGAGGGTGCCTAATCTCCCACGGGATAGACACCCTCATCCAGACGGTCAACATACCTTCTGGAAAGGCCATCTGCATTATCGTGACTCTTCCCTGGTCTGTGCTCTATGGTGAAGTCTAGCCCTTGTAGGCTAATCGACCACCTGAGCAATTTCGGATTCTCACCCTTCATCTGCATAAGCCACTTCAGGGGCTTATGATCTGTTTGGACCTTGAAGGTGGACCCCGTAAGGTAGGGCCTAAAACGCCTAAGGCTCCAAACTATACTAAAACATTCCTTTTCAACAGTAGCCCACCTAAGTTCTCTACCCTTGAGTTGTCTACTGATGAATATGATAGGATGTTCTCTCCCTTTGTCATCTAACTGGGACAAGACAGCTCCAATTCCGGTGTCGCAGGCATCCGTCTGGACGATAAAGGGTCGGCTGTAGTCAGGCGCACTCAACACAGGTGCCCTACACAGACTTTCTTTCAAGCCATCAAAGGCCCTCTGACAGTCTTCAGTCCAATTAACCTTCCTAGGCTGTTTGGGTGAAGTTAGAGCTGTCAGGGGTGCAGCTATGGTTCCATAGTCTGCCATGAAATTGCGATAGTACCCAGTGAGGCCCAAAAAGGCTCTCACCTGGGTTTGAGTAGTGGGAGTCTCCCAGTTCTGTACGTCCTGTACTTTACTGGAGAGAGGTTGGATTTGACCCCCTCCTACCTCATGACCAAGATAGGTAACTTTCCCCTGAGCTATCTGGCACTTGGTGGCCTTGATAGTGAGGTTAGCCCTTTTCAAGGCCTGCAACACCTTATCCAGATGTGTCAAATGCTCTTCCCAGGTGGAACTGTAGACGGCAATGTCGTCTAAGTAAGCCACACAAAAGGCTTCCAGCCCACTGAGCGCATGGTTGACCAATCTCTGGAAGGTGGCAGGGGCATTCTTCAACCCAAAGGGCATGACCCTAAACTGGTAGAGTCCCTCAGGTGTGGAGAATGCCGTCTTTTCCTTGGCATGGTCCGTCAGAGCTATTTGCCAATAGCCTGAGGTAAGGTCAAAGGTGCTCACAAATTTGGCAGCACCTATAGTGTCCACGAGCTCATCAGCCCTGGGCAATGGGTGCGCGTCAGTTTTGGTGACGGCATTGACTCCTCGGTAGTCCACACAGAACCTCCAATCCTTGGTACCCGCCGGGGAACTTGCCTTGGGGACAAGGACCACTGGACTGGACCAGGGACTGGTGGAGGGTTCAATAACACCCAGATCCAACATCTTGGCGACCTCAGCCTGGATGTGGTTTTTGACGGTATCTGACATACGATAGCTCCTGCTTTTGACAGGCACACTGTCACCAGTGTCAATTTCGTGCTTACACCACGGTGTAAGGCCCGGTGTCAGTGAAAACAGAGGGGCATACTGCTGGAGCAAAGCCCGGCAGGCCCTCTGCTGCTCTGTTGTCAAATCGGGAGAGAGTTGTACTCCCTCCACTGAGCCATCCTGAGGGTTGCTATGCAGCAAATCAGGAAGGGGCTCACTCTCATCCTCTTCTTGCCCTGAAGCTAGCAAGAGACATGAGACTTCTGCTCGCCTGTGGAAAGGCTTGAGCCTGTTGACATGGAATACCTGGGGGGCTACCCCAGAGGCTCCCATGTCCACCAGATAATTGACTTCGCCCATCTTGGAGATGATCCTGAAGGGTCCAGTCCACTTGTCTGCCAAAGCTCTAGGCTTGGTAGGCTCCATCACAAGGATTTCCTGTCCCGGAGTCCAATCCACTTGCGAAGCTTTCAGGTCATGCCAGTACTTATTCAATTCCTGGCTGGCCTTGAGATTTGCTGTTGCCTGACCCATCATTTGTGTCATCCTCCGCCTGAGGCCTAACACATAGTCCCCCACTTGCTTGGCGGGACCTGGAGGGGTGGCTTCCAAGCCTTCTCGGATCAAGGCGAGGGGCCCCCTCACGGGATGTCCAAAGAGTAACTCAAAGGGGCTGAAACCAACACCCTCTTGAGGTACCTCTCTGTAAGCAAACAGCAGGCATGGCAGGAGGAGATCCCATTTCCTCCTTAGGGGCTCTTCCAAAGCACCTAGCATGCCCTTGAGAGTTTTGTTAAATCTCTCAACCAGACCATTGGTCTGGGGGTGGTAAGAGGTGGAGAACTTGTAGGTTACCCCGCACTCTTTCCACATGGTTTTCATGTAACTAGACATGAAGTTGGATCCTCGGTCAGAGACAACCTCCTTGGGGAATCCAACACGGGTGAAAATGCCCAGGAGAGCCCTGGCAACCACCTTGGCAGTAACAGTCCGAAGGGGTATTGCCTCAGGGTACCTGGTGGCATGATCTACCAAGACCAGGATGAACCGATGTCCACCTGAAGTGGGAGGGTCAAGGGGACCGACGATGTCGATGCCCACCCTCTCAAATGGGGTGCCAACCACTGGTAATGGCTGCAGTGGGGCAATGACCCTGCCTCCAGTCTTGCCAGACAACTGACAAGTTGGGCAGGTCCTGCAGTGGGACTCCACCTCTACTCCCATCCGTGGCCAGTAGAAATGGGCAGAGAGCCTCTGCTTAGTCTTCTTGGTCCCAAGATGACCAGCCAAGGGCACCTCATGCGCCAACTGCAGTAGGAAGGGCCTGTAAACCTGGGGTACCACCAACCTCTTGCGGGCACCAGGTTCGGGCTTAGTGGGCTCACTAACAAGGAGCTCACCCTCCCAATAAATCTTGAATGTCCTAGGCACTTCACCTTGTGCCTGGGACAGGGCCTGTTTCCTCAGGCCCTCGAGAGAGTGGCACTCTCTCTGTCCCTTACAGAAGTCTGCCCGGGAGGGTCCCCCTTCAGCTAACAAGCATTGAAGGTCGGGATGATCCTCCGGGTTGAGAACCTCTCCCACAGGAGAGTCTTCTGTCTCTTCTCCCACAGGAGTTGAGTTTGGGTTTTCCGCTGGACCCAGCCCGTCCGGAGCATGGATCCCATTGGGTGCTGTCGGAACAGCAGGAAGAGAAGGTGTTCCCTCCACAGAGGTGGCCTTCTTGGTCTTCCTTCTTCTTGCCTTAGGCCTCGCCTTTGGCTCGGATACCTGACTCACAGCCAGACCCGGTGTCACCTGTGACCTAGTGACTGCAGCAGCAGTCATGGGAAGACCATCCGAGATCAACCCCAACTCTACTAGATCGTTTCCTAACAGAATGTTAGCAGGGACATTGTCCTGAACCAGGACAGGAAGCTTTGCTGTCTTGTCTCCAATCATGAGTGTGACTAGGGTTACAGGCGATAATTTGGGAGGCCCACCAGCTAACCTGGTGGTTCTCAGAGGAGCACCTACATAGTCCTCTGGCTTGAGCAGGGTCCTGTCCACCACTGTCATGCTTGCCCCAGTGTCTCTCAAACCAGTAGAAGGCTGGCCATTCAAGAGGACACTTCTCAAAAACCTACGGGTGTTCTGCGGGATAGTCGCCAGTACTTCTGCGTACTGGTCCCAGGCCCCAAGGGACACTAAGGAAATCTCTACTGGAGCACCAAATGTGATTCCTGTAGAGGAGGGGAGGACAGTGGCCTCCACCTCAGACACGGGGTAAGGGTAGGTCAGGCTGACAGCCTGTACTCCAAGTGCCTTACCTTTACACTTGGGGTCACCCCTTTTGTGATCCAGAGCCCCACAATCCCAACAAGTGCCAGGAGTGCGGGGTACGGTACTGGAACCACTGGGAGCCTGCTTTGCAGCAGGTGGACCACTACTCTTATTCCCACCCACAGAGGACTTATCCCCACTAGATTTTTGGGTCTTAGGAGAGGAAGGTTTTGGTTTACCCGACTGTGACTGCTTTTGGGACTCCTCAGCTTTCTGAGAGGCCCCCTTTTCTTTGTCCTTGTCCTTCCCACTGGAGTCCTTAGGGGACACCCGGTGGGAGACCCACTTGTCAGCCAACCTAGCCAGCTTAAAGGGGTCCAAAATGTTCTGGTCAGCCACATACTGACGCAGCTCTGGTGAACAGGCTTCAGAAAAATGCTCAAAAAACAAGAGGTGGGACAACTCAACAAAAGTTTTCACCTGGTATCCATCAATCCACCCCATCATGTTCATGTGCGCAGTACTCACCCAGTCAACCCAAGACACATTCTCTCTTTTCTTAAATTCCCTGAACCTTTTAAGGTATTGGGCCGGTGTCTTGCCAAACTTGGCAATCAAAGCAGACTTCATACACTCATACTGACCCCTTTCTTCCACACTCAGCTTCAGAATACAGTCATATCCAGTTTGAGGCACTCTGCTTAACAAACACTTAGCCCAATCTCTTTTATCTACATCATGAATTGCACAAGCCATTTCAAACGCTTCAATCCATTGGAGGATATCTGAACCCTCCACAAACACACCAACCAAATCTTTCATAAACTTGGTGGCTGGGGACCTGACACTCTCACTGGATCTAGCTGAAGTCTCCACTCTGGCTTTCTCTAGCTGGATTCTCTGACATTCAGTGTCCTGGCTTTTGAGTTCAAGGTCCTTATTTCTGAGTTCAAGATCCCTATTCTTGAGTTCCACTTGCTGTGCCAGCTCCTCTTTCTTAAGCTCAGCTTCTATTTCCAACTTGCGATATTCAAAGGCTAACTTCATCCTCAATAACTCAAGTTCCATGGAATTGCTGGGGTTTGGAACAGAGGCAGCAGGAATGGTGGCATTCCCAGAAACAGATTCAGCGACAACCCCAGGGGCAGAGTCCTCACTGGTTGCATCCCCCCCTTCCTCAAGAGTTTCACCATCAGTCTGGTAATCCACCAGGGCAGCTATCAGCTCAGCCCTAGACTTATCCACAAAGTCTAACTCCCTGGCTTCACAAGCACTCTGGAGAGCCTCTAAGCTCATCCGAGTCAATTTACCATTTGCAATGGCCTCCATTGCTTGTAATGCAGTTATTTGGTACACACCCAAACCTTAATCTAATAAAAGTGCGGATATTTTGTAAGTGGCACGGTTATACACTGAGTCTTAAAACCATAAGCATCCCACCGCTGCCACCAGCTTTGTAAAGAAGACCGGTGGGGGGGTCTGTACTTCTGCTCTCTATATGGTAGAGGGGAGGCACAGAGGACCCCAGCCAAGATTCTCTAATACGGTAGCGATGGACGAGCAATCAAGGCCTAGCTTCTCAGGAGGTGATGCAGGCTGGTTCTTAAGTACAGTGTATCCCCAAGCCCCCACAAAGGAATGTCCACACACTGTATTACTGAAAACACAGTCTTTATATAATTAATATTCAAGGGTTATGTACACTTATCACAATAACGCACTTTGTGCTCAGGAAAATCAGCAATGGTAAATATCTACAATTCTAAAGTGGTACCACTAATATTAGACCTCATTAAAGTGCATTCACAATACTGTAGAAATGGCACACAGATCAATAAGAAGGAAACCAGCAATAGAGAGAGGAGAGATAACAGAGGGTTGAAACAATAGGCAGAATACTGGCCCTTGCTACTGGACACAGTTCTGTGTGGAGATCCCCCCACCTGGGCAACCTGCAAAATAAAGAGATATAACCCCAGCCCAGTCCAGATATTGTTCAATAGTCTATTTTTCTCCTATAATGTTTTTACCCCCCCAATGTACCTGGTGGAGTCGAGTTCCTCGAAAAGGCGTCGACAAGCGTCGAGGGACTCGCTGTTCGGCGACGGGGAATCGACGGCCCTTCTTGAATGCCTTCCTTTTCAGGCGGGAGGCACGGGGCGTCGAACGTCCGTCGACGAACGAGGCCGAACGTTGTCGAAGAGGCGGCAGCTCCGTCCGAGCGGTGCTCGTCGGCGTCGGGGCGTCGGCGTCCTGCAAGGCGGAGGTGTGCGGGGCACCTCGATGACAATAGTTCTGGACCGCAAAGATTGTAGAGACGGGAGCCCAGCAAGGGCGTCGAGTCGTCCGAGTCTTTGGGGTCGTCGGGTGGCGGGAAACCCACCGGCAGGTTTCTCCTCGGCGCGTTGGTCGTCCTCGACTTTCTCCGGCAGGATAAGCGGTCGACGATGCGGTCGAGAGAGTCCTTCGATTGAATGTTCTTAGGCAATGGAGCGGACGGCTCCGATCGTCGGCGGCACGGCGTCAAGTGGTTCCCACGGCTGGGCAACACAACTTCGACGGGCCTCCAGCGGTTACACAGACCTGCGAACCCTGGTCGACGGCAATGGACTTCGACAGCGTCGATGTCCGGGTGCTTCACTTCGATCTCCTCGGCGGTCCCGTCTCGGGTCGGCAGCCTTTCGAGGGTCTGACTTCCAGGGCGCTTCGGCGAAGATTCAGCGGTGCTCGATGGTCCCTCGGAGCACGGGAAGAGGGCGCCTTACCAGGTCCTCTCTCGGGTCAGTCCTCGACGATTTCGACAACCTTCAGTTCCGTCGAAGCAAATGCCACAGCAAGTCTTCTTCTTCCAGCTGGACGTCGAGGATCAGCAAATCCAGTTACTCTTGAGTGGAGACTCAGCTTCTGAATGCTTCTGAACAATTTCCAGTGGTGAGAGGTCCCCAGATATACTATTCTGTCTCTCATCCACACTGCTGGCACACACACAGCAGCCAATCACACAGAAGGGCATTCATGCAGTCAGTCAGCCAATCAGGCACACAGTGCATTCAGGCCACACTCCTCCCTTTCAGACACTCACAACAAGGAATGTGGATTGGGACAAGTACCCAGCCATTCAACACTACACACTGCATTCAGGCCAGTTTCGGGCAGGGCTGTCTCAGTCTTTGTCTCTCATGCCAGAAACCAGACAACCACAACAAGGAGTGTATATTGGTCACACACTCCATTCACCCAGGTCCCACCCACAGGAGGTACCCACAACATACAGTCACTGGGAAGGCTCCAGTCAGTCTAGCTGGGCCTTCACAACAACACCATATATGGAACTTCCACCCAACAGCCAGTCAGGGGGAAGGGACAGAGTCAGGGCATCCCAGGACTTTGGGAAAACAAGACAACAGGCAATAGAAAGCAAGAGGCCACAGGGGCCATCTTGTTTCTATCAGGAATCAACTGATCCCAATGGCAGGGCCTGGGTATCCCAAAATGGAGGACACCCAGAGCACCTGTCCAATTCAGCATGGAGCTGCCACCAGCCCATACCCTGCTCTGTGGGCCACCCACAGGTGCCCAAAAACATACACTAGGGGCACAGGGTTGTACCCCCCCACCCATGGGTGCCATAAGGGTATCCCAGGGGTCTGTTCACCAAACCAAAAGAGAGAGCTGCACTGCCAGGAGTCCCAAATGGATTCCTGGGCAGAAAACATAACAGAACACACGATAAAAGGCAGAAGAGGACAAGGATTCAGAGGCCCTGTCCCTCTGATACATTTCCAGCATCACAGAAGTATATTAGTTAAACAAGCCCCTATTGAATTACATCTGTGTAACAAAACAAGAAATAACATTTAGTGTGTCGCCGATTATGCCAAAGCATTTGAAGTTTTCATGTCAACCACAAAGTCAGCTTTCTGGTACCTCTTTACTCTATCTCTTCTCTGTCGCAATGGTGTTGATGATATTTGGTGGCTATGCCACCAAAATGTGCCAAAACAAAAAAGTAGTAGAACTGTGTTCCCTGCTGTCCCACCTCCACCGGCTCTTGCCCCCCTCCGATCCAATACCTAGGCTCCCCCTCTCCAATACAAACACCATACATGATTTTACCAAAGAGTAGAGGAATGTTGTACCCTTACGTTCCCGCACACTATGACCTCGCACAGAAAGAGGGACAGAGATGCACATATATGAGATGCTTCTCGGATGTATACAGTTTGGCCATGGCACAACTGTGGTCAATTCAGCCGGGAAGGAAATGTTTCTGTGGCCAAATCCGGCCAAACTTAAACCCCCCCCATTCACCCCCATAGACTCCTCCACCCACCCCCTACTTAGCTTTTCGGCATCCGCTCATCTTCTGACCCTGCGGTGTCGGATCCGTCCCTCCTACGCGGGTCGGATCTGACGCTGCAGGGCCCACTTTTCTTTTTTTCTTTTTCGTCCTCTCCCCTGCCTCCAAACCTCTGGAAGAGGGGGACACCCCAGCCACCCCCAAAGGCCATCACTACTAAACATGGGGAGCAGGGGATGCTCCCTATATTTGGTAGTGATTACAGAAATTGATTGTTTCCAAACGATCGAATGGTACTGGATGAATTTGGCCGGATTCACCATACGGCAGAGAGAAAGACCGACACATACACAGACATGGGGAGGGGGAGACTGGGCACCGATCAAGATGAATCATGGAGAGTAAAATGGCCCGAGGGATCAAGGAGAACGCAGTAAGAAATGGGTTCAGAGATAGATTGTGTCAAACACCTCAGAAGAGGGTAGAGGAAAGCAAAGAAAAGAGATCCAGGAAACAGAGAGTCAGAGATTCAAAACCAGTTGAAGGAAGGGGAGTGGCTGACATGCAGGATATTGGAAACACAGAGTGACAGAGGGACTAGAGTCTTATATTGATTTAAAAGAATAAGTGAAGAATAGAATGGATAAGGCAAGAGTAGAAGTGACTCATGCGGGCATCTTCTGGGGCATGGCTAAACAGTGTTAAAGGCAAGAGGTCAGGCTAGTGATGAAAAGCCTACGTACTGCGGCACTGCTTCCCACGAATATTTGTTGTGTCCAGTGTCGGACTGGGGCATAAAATTGTCTTGGGCACCAACGAAAAAGTGGCCCACAGTTGCAAAGGGGAATTCATTCTTTTGTGACACTGTTGGAATAGTACCCAAGGGGGAATTTATTGATAAAATGTGATGCAAATTGTGCATTTTAAAGAATATTTATTCAGCAACACTGGTCAAAAATATTAGCTGCATAGTGAAGTAACTCATCAAACTGGCCCACATTGGCCAAAAAAGTGGCCCACTTTGACCCAAAAAAACACACAAGCATTTTGCATTTTTGGTTCGGCCGTGGGCCTATTGCCCTATAGGCCAGTCCGAGCCTGGTTGTGTCCATAGTTTTATTTCTAATTATGTGAATGTAAAGCAAGTTTTGGCACTTGTTTGTGGTCTCAGCAAAGAGCAAGGAGCAACTGGCATGCAGTCTAATCTCACCTATGACCACCTGTAACAAGTATAACACAGGCTGGCATAAATCAGGTAAACTAGCAACTTTTACATTATGTACGATACAACTAATTCACACATTAAAATAATTGAGTCAGAGTTTCAAGGTAAAGCGAATCATCCACAAAAACTGGGACCTCATTAAATCAGACAACACCTTAAAAGAACTTTTTCCTGATCCCCCTGTGATGGCTTACAAACGTGGAAGAAACATCAGAGACCAACTCATCAGGGCGGAAAAACCAAAAACACCATCTCAAACTACTCTATGTAAACAGAAAATAGGAACGTTTGCTTGCCTACATTGCCAACACTCCAACAACATCATAAAAGGAGATCATGTGAGACATCCCAACACAGCCAAGAAAATAACGCTGAGACATTATGCAACATGTGATACGAAAAATATCATTTATGCAATCCGCTGTCCCTGTGGGAAGTATTATGTAGGAAAAACCAATCGTAAAGCTAAGGACAGATGGACAGAACACAAGTCCTGTATTAGGACTAAAAACGCCAAGTCACCAGTTTATAGACATTATCGAGATCAAAAACAAAAACACAACATCTCAAAAATGAGAATGGTGACCTTAGAAGTAGTCCATCCATTACCAAGAGGAGGAGATTTACCAAAACTCTTAGCACAAAGAGAACTGTTCTGAATCCAAAAATTGGATGCCATGTTCCCACTTGGGATGAACGAGGAGTATTACTTAGGACCTTATCTGTAAAAACCCTATGCCATCCAATCCAGATCACTACTTGATTACAAAATTGACTCTCCGCAACAACTATCGCTGCAAGGATAGCACAGGATTTACCCAAAAATCTCCCCTTATTCTCTACACTGAAGAGAGAGAGCAAAAGAACAAAGATGATTAAATGATCTGATGAAAAGAATGTACACCCCTTAGAGGGTCAGACAAAGTTTTTTTTTAGTTTGTATCTGTAACTCTATCTACGACATATATATGACCATGTACCTTAAGGCACAATGACAAACATTCTTCAACCTAAATAGACAAATGGTATTCTCCAGGTTTGCAAGTGTTATCTACAGTATATACATGATATGATATGATATGATATGGTATGATATGATATGATATGGAATTTGGAACGCGCCTATACACAAGTGTTTCAAAGCGCGACGAGGCAGGGGGGGAACAAGGGAGACAGACAACGATCCTACTAGGCCAGGTGTCATTCAGATCGCGCAAGTGCAAGGGTAGAGGGGAAGGGAAAAGTGCAAGGGGGAAAGGGAGAGGGGAAAGTGCAGTACAGGGTTATTAGCATACAAGATAAATAACAAGGGCCAGCTGGTGGCAAGTGCAAGGTAAGTGCAGACAAGTGCTGGGAATGGGGGCTGTAGGGATACAGACACAGTCCAACAGTGCAGGGGTTGCCACGGAGGCAGTGCAGGGGAGAGTGGCTGGGCCAAGGACCGAGATCGGTGGGTGGCCCAGAAGCAGATTCAGTGCAGTTTCAGTAATATTTAGCAGGGGAGAGGGGGAGAGAAAGCGGAGGCAAAGAGGAAGGTTTTGAGGTGCTTCCGGAACCGGAGATGGTTCTCCTCAAGTTTCAGGGAGGCAGGAAGGCTGTTCCAGAGGAAGGCCCCTGCAGCGGAGAGAGATCTGCCCCCAACTCGTTGTTTGGGGAAGCGGCTGACCCTGAGGGAGTTGGAGGTGGATGAGCGAAGAGCTCGAGAAGGAAGGTATTTAGGAAGAGAGAGCTGAAGGTATTTTGACCCAAGGCCCCAGAAGGCCTTGTGGACAATGCAGAGGGTTTTGAACTTAATCCTCGCAGTCACTGGGAGCCAGTGTATAAATTAACAACTGTCTAATCTTTCTCGTGAATAGGGAATCATCCTCAGATGTACTCATGAGTAGATTCCACTATTTTTTACTCTTTGATTAAGAGATTATCACACCTCTACTAGTCTTTAACACCAGCGTATTATTCATGATAACTTGTGTTTATACTATTTTGCATTTACCCCACATTACTTCTTCCCTAAATTTTCCGGTCGCTGAACATGCCCCTTTCTACACATTCTTTGTGTTCCTACATATAGCAACATTTATGTATATTTCCACACTGGTATTGCTCTGCATGTTCGTTCGCCATAGAATCATCTTTTTGCCTTCTCAGGCTTTTGCTAGTCATACATTAGCACTTTATCCACATGGACAAACATGCATTAATATTGACAAAAAAAAAATGTTATATACATAAAGCAGTATACCCATATTTCTCGCGTCATTTTCGCGTATTTGCAGCATTTCAGCGCATGTGCGAATGATGTAAAACAAAATGGCTGCATCGTGATATCATGACGTCATCCGCGGCTATATAAACTCGATCTGCTTCTGCTCACCGGTAGAAGCAGATGGAGAGTTCCTGCCTCAGTGACTTACCATCATTCAGGAAGACCATCCTTTGGAGGGCATTGACTTGCCAACATCCCTGTAAGTAGTCCCAAAGTGCATTTCTCTACTAACACTAACATGAGTATCTTTAATACTTGGACATATAGACCTCACAATTCCCATCTTTTATATTTATTTATTATTTCTGATTAGGGATTACCAACACATCACAAGCGCCTGGTGAGATCTCTTATGCATTAAGATTGCAGCTCCATTGTTTGCCTGATTGTGAACCAAAAAAACAAACAAGTAAGTGGACTAATTTAGAGCCGTTACTTACATTACTGCCCTTTTTTATATAATTATCTTAGAAGCTTATCCCTTTCATTGTTTTTATGTCAGGTTGAACTAGGAACCCCCACCTCGCCAACCAGAATAAAGTGGGCATACTCACATTAAGGAGGTCATCGCTGGAGAATTTATCTCCCATTTGCTAATTTTAAGTAAGTAAACAAGCTACATTCTAGCCACAATAGACTAACATATATCTATTATTATTAATGTTTTAAATAAAATTGATCATAATGAAAGAATGTGTTCAGCCACTAGACAATATGAATCCTAACAGCTCCAATTAGGGATATGGAGACATGTTTGTCATTTACCCAATAAGGTATCTATCAACTGTACACAGTAACTGTGCTTTTTCTTTGTTCAATAATAACCCTAAATTACTAGGATGAAGTCATGTTTAGAGGACTTATACCAATAAGGTATTTATTAATTGTACATAGCAATAGGAATTGTGCTTTTTTCTTTGTTTAATTATAACCTTGAGTTACTAGGATGAAGTTTTGTTCAAACTAACATGTATTGGAATACATCATTAATATTGGATTATTAATGTTTTCTCTCCATAGAAAAAAATTGTTTGTAAGAAAAAAGAATGTTTTGCCCCTGATGAAGAGTGAAAGTAAAACTCAAAACGCATTGGGCCAGCTCGAAATTGAATGTGTTTTTACTAATATGAATAAATATCTGTTTTAGATTAACAAATGCATTGTCAAATATTAATTGGGTCATCTCTGAGAAATTTCCCTGCCATAGCAAGGATAACAAAATCACTAAACTGAAGAATCACGAATTGTCTAGAAAACCAAGAGGCTATATCTACACTTCTTCAATAGGAGTGCAGACATAAACCTCTACCAACTTAAAATTCATACAGGCCTGGGCCTTTGTTGAGAGTCTGCAGGGGACACGGGTTTCCTAAAATTAGGAAACCATTTGTCTTTTGTATTTAACCAGCCTATACACCAAGGCTGAGCACTCCCCCCCTGCTCCTTAAGTTACATCAACCTAATAATTAATTGCCTTTAGCCAAAACCCAATAGACTTGAATTAAAATTGCGAATAAGGTGTGCATCGTGGTTAATAACTTGTTCTCGATACAATTAATGAAATCATATCTGCACTTCTAGGTAGGGCTCTTTTACTGCAAATGGTAAAGTATCATGCATGTCTCAGTAGGCCTGCTAGTTTTGATGACAGAGTAACCACACTTTCCAGGAGGGCGTAGATCACACCTGGTTGCACAGGCCAGAAGGAGGGTCCAGGTAGGAAGTCAATATTTATGAACTGTTACAAGGGCTATACCTACATGTATTATTGAGGCAAGAGGGACCTCATTGCCAGGAACCAGGTGCAGGGACAGGCACAGGGACAGCAGGCACCGAGCCCACCAAGGCCCAGTGGGATGGCCAGACCGCCGAAGGGGGCTGCACTGCAAGTGGCAAGCACATTTCAGCCACAGCATCATGTCCATGGAGTCAGATGTCCCAACAGATTGTTGCTTTGCCCCTTTTGAAGGCATCAACACTGCAGGCAGCACAGAAAGCACAGAGTGGCTCAAAAAACGACAATACCCATGAACGCTAGAACTACAAACAGGCGCCCATTTTAGGCGTGCACCAGGAAAAGGACATGCGCAGCCCCAGCCCGGGGCTTGCGCTCGAGAACCCTTCCAGGCAAGCCGTGTTCTTCAGAGCTCCGGGACCAGGAGCACATGAGAGGGAGCACGTGAGAGGGGCCACTCCCCACTGGAACGGATCACCCGCCCCTCACCTCACACAAGATAAGTGTGGAGAAGCAGGGGGGAGGCAGGCAGCGCACCACTAGACCACCCATAGAGATCAGAGCGGGGACAATGCACAGGGGCCAAGCTCCATCCAGATACATAATCCGGCCCCTGCTAAGCGAAGAAGATAAGTAGTGCGAATATGGTGCAATGCCACAGAATCCATGGCAGGGCAGGCAGACACAGGCAGGGGCTAAGCCCCCACCGGATAACTCCAGCCCCTGCTCTGAGCACAGATAAGTGGGGTCATGTCAACTCTGCATGCTAACCTGCATTCCATCCATGCGCAGATCGAGGCGCTAGTGCCATAAGCGGGCAGAGCACTGCCTAGGGCCTGTTCTGCTTGACTGCTTTCTTGGCTTCCTAGCAGCTCGCGCCCAGAGAGCTACTAACTAAACCTAACCAGTGAACAGCGCTTGCTGTTCTCAGCGAGCACTCTCATTCTTGTGCAATGACTTGTGTGCGATTGTTCGTGCCTTTACTCACACATGGCTCTTTCTGCAGCAGCCACATCGCTGCACTCTGAGGACCGAACCAGCAAGTTCAGTCAAGGAGACAATCAAGACACTCACGAAGATAAGGGTTTCTTGCGTGCCTGGATCATGCTCATAGTTTTGGCCATTTATGGTGTCAGAAGTGCATGTTGCATAGTGTTGCAGAGCTACAGAGGTAGCTAAAACAGCAACGCCCGGGGAGGTTTAGGGGATACAGGAAACCGCCTGTGAGGTAACAAGTGGTGTGAACATAGTGTGGTGTGTGAGTGGAGGAGAGAAGTGTGTATGAGAGAGAGGGAGGCAGGAACCTCAACCAGGAACGCAGAGTCGAGGAGCAGTGGTGTGTGAGTGGAGTGGAGGAGTGAAGTGTGTATGAGAGGAAGAGAGGCAGAAGGCTCAACCAGGAACGCAGATTCGAGGAGCGGTACCTACCCCAACACCCCCCCATACACATCCATAACCTCTCCCTCTACCCACTCTACCTAACACCACCTACCCATCCATTAAACAAGACTGTAACCCTCCTTCCCCTGCTGGGGTTGCGGATACCTATGTTTTGTTACAATTGCAGACCCCAAAACAGTGGTGGGGCGAGAGGCTTGTGCTACCACTGCACAGGGCAACGTGGATCCTGTGAGAAGTGCAAGCCCAAGTGAAGTGAACACTTTTCACAGCACCCGGGTAGCACGTTCGACATCATGGAGGACCTAGTCATTGCCCTGCAAGATCTTAGTACATAGTTGGCGTCTACCCATCAGGATTATGCGGTCTGAGCAACCCTGGTAAATAGCTTGACAGATCAAGCAAACCGTTTCCCTGCATTCCTTCCAGCCCCAATGCCGGTACAGGTCCAAGTGACACCAGGGCCTGTGGTATCCTTGGCATCCCACAAGCGATATACCAGGGACCCCCAGAAATACCAACATTTTATAATGCGATGTCAACACTATTTTCTGACAAAACCAGCTGCCTTCCACTCCACGCAGTCACGTACTGCATTCATGATCTCATACCTGAGTGGAGATGGCGACGGGATGATAGGGTGTTTTATGACTGGATCGCCTTCCTAGAGTAGTTCGGTAAGATATTCAACCAGCATTCAGCTGCCATGGCTAGGCACCGAGAGTTACTGTCCTTGAGACAGGGTAAACGGAACCTCATATCCTACGTCACACATTTCAACCGTCTGTTGGGGCAGCCGAGTGGCCCGAGGATAAGAGGATGGTCCTGGGCTTTGGGACGACCTGAAGGACCTGATCGTCCACGTAGATCCTCAACCTTGCGAATGCTCAGCGATGATCGATTTGGCACTGCGGTTAGACCATCGCCAGGCTGAGAGACGTATGGGTAGGAGATGTTGGGAGTCGAGGCCGACCGTTGCACGGTTAGAGCAAGCCCACTCTTGACCAGCTGTTGAGAAAGTCCCAAGTGATGATGCAAAACCAATGCAAATAGGAACCGTACGGGGACCGCTCACCAAAGCAGTAAAAGAAAAGACACGCAAGGACGGTTTATGCTTGCACTGCGGGAAGAGTGGGCACTTCGCTCATGAGTGTCTCAATAAGCCCAAAGTCCAGGGAAACGCATCCGCTCGTCAGTTATATGGGTCACCGTGATGACCGTAAAACCAGAGGAAACCCCAATGATAGGACTAGCCAGCTATACCCCTCACATACATGTGCCTGGGCAGATCTCCTTCTTGGGGCAGTCGCTTTCGGTTTCCCTGTTGTTAGACTCCAGGGCGTTGGATAATTTCGTGGATGCGGCCTATGGTGTTGTATGCAACACCATTGGGTATGCCCCTGCAGCGTAAAGCCAGCCCAGAAGCCATTTGAGTGGTAGACAGCACCCCCCATGTCAGGTCCAATCGCACTCCAAACACAAGAATTGTTGTTACGATGCAGGGACAACCATAGGGAAAGACTTCACTGAGACGTGATACATGCCCCTCAGTTCGGCTTCATCCTTGTTCTAAAGAAGCATGACCCGCTTGTGCGCTGGACAACAGGCCAGGTCACGTTCCCCTCTGAGTACCGCAAGAACCACTGTAAAAAGACAAAACATGGCTCTGGAGACCAGTAGGGGGCGGACAGCAATGGCTGCCTGAACATCGGCTCTGATCCCTGCAGGCTATGAAGAGATAAAAAAGTGAAGTAATCACGGTCTGCACTGTGTCAGAAACTGGGAGCAGATACATAAACTGGTGGAGCGTGTGGCGAGTGTAGTACAGAAGCAAAGGTGAAGCCTCTGTCATGGTGTGCAAGGCGGATCAGTGCTGCTAACTAGTGATCCTGAGAAGGAGACTCTGAATGCTGGTGAGGGAAGGGCACACCGCACTGGCAGGCCCGTGCAAGGTGCCCGAGATATGATGCGGTAGCACGAACGCCTCCAGCGCAAAACCGCTAATGTGAGCCTTGGAAGCAGTTTCAGTGCAAAACTGGCAGCCGATAAGCAGCTACCAATGGGAGCCGGGGACCGGCGAGCAGTGTGAACAGAGAGACATGAAAGAGCTGGAGGAAGCGCCTCTAACCTCAGTCCTGGGCGGCAGGGCCTGTGTGTAGGGGTGTGATGGCCCCGGGGTGCCAGCTCCATCCAACCCAGTGTGAAGAGGCCAAGAGAGGAGTCTCGACTGGCAGGCTCCCTCCCAAAGGCAACAGTCGGAGTGGGGAAGTTTCGGCCCACAGCTGAGGGCCTGCAAGCAGGTGGAGGGCCCAGCAGAGATGGCATCTGAGGCCGGTACTGGGATGATGCCCTTGTGTCCCCAGGAGGCATCAGGGGGTGCCCTCTGAGAAGGGGGTGTGTCCAGCATCTCCAGGCAAGGGACATAAGACTGACGTGAATTGGTTAACGGTGCTTGTTCCCAGCAGGACACGCGAGTTAGCACCCCAGGGAATCCCATTGCAGGAGCTGAGAGGGAGCCCAGGTGGAGGGCTGCAGTGGTTTAAGAGAGGCTGGGCGTGGACTGTTACCCTAAAGGGGAGAATGACAGGGCTCCAGTGGGGCTCTGAGAATTAGCCTTGGCACAACGTTGCAAGAGGTCCCGGGGTCACCACCAGCACAGGAGGCAATAACGAGAGCACAGGCCCAGGTCTCCAGGTGTGTAAGCACAGCCCAGAGAGAAGATGTACGAAAGGCTCCGCATCCCATGGGAGAGGGTGGCAGCAGCGGTCGCAATCTCGTTCATCCAGACGTTCCAGAGGGTGAAGGCTGGTGGGAGCACTGTATACATGGCCCAGCCCACAGTGGAGGGGGCCTAGCATTAAGAAAGTCATAGCTGGCATAATGGCAGAAATAAAAGCCCTCCGGTGAGACATACAGACTTCCATCTCGGAGTTGTGGGGCTAAGAGGAGCAGATTGAGGAAAAGGTGGAAGGTCTGGAACACAATCAGTTGAATGCTAACATGCTAGAAATGAGGTTGGATGCCCGGATGATGGACCTGATACAGAGGGAGGAGGATGTGATCCTAAATTTCGAATGACTATGAGAACCAGGAGCAGCGTAATAACGTTCGGATACTCGGCTTGGCGGAGATGGACGGGGAGAACCCAGAGCAGGTGGAGCAAAAGAGACTGTGAACCTTCTCTTCGAGTCTGAAGGGGGGAAGGTGGTCCAGCTGGAGAGAGCCCATAGGGGTGGAACAGCATGTGGAAGGGGTCCACGCTCCATAATTGCGAAATTCCTGCACGATAAAGAAAAGGCAGAGGTGCTGGCCAGGGCAAAGAAGTCACAGGAGCTAGAATACAAGGGCTCCAAGATACGAATCTTCCAAGTCCTGTCAGGAATGACACTCGCACGTAGGAGGGACTGCCAGACCCTGACCCAATGGCTGACGGGGAAAGGAGTGCGGTACAGGTGGGCTTACCCATTTGCCCTGTAATTCAAAGTGGGGATCTAGGAGCATAGGGTGGTGAGCGGAAAGGAAGCCGAACAGGTTTTGAGGCACCTTGAGAAGGCACCAGACGCGGAGGTAAAGGACAGTCGGCACACTGGGAGAGAGCTGAGGGGTCTGGGCCATTGCATGTTCCTCCGATATGCAAAAAGAATAAGGTGGGCAGGAAGTTCATGAAACGGAGTGGTGCCTCCCCAGCCTAGCTCTCCTGAAGGACATGGGAGTGGTGTACAAAACACAGCTACACACTTGACTAGTGGGCACTGCAGGCCACGGTGACTGGACTGTGAGTCACAGCGGGTCAGAGCCCCCTTCGTGGCCCTCAGTGACAAAGGGGGCATCTCAATGGGGGGACAGTTCTGGAGGAGTTCTGAGGTTACACTGTTGTTAAAGGTTATGCTGTGGAAAAGAGGGGAAGGGGGCAGAAGCGGTAACATGCACTCAGACATATAGACACGTGATGAAATATATATGAAGTTAGGGTTCAGGGGGTGAAGATCAAGGGGAAGGCACAGAGGATCCCTATGGCAGGAATGAAAGACGGGATGAATCCAGGCTGCGGGTAGGGACACTCAATGTTAAGGGCCTTAATTCACAATTTAAACGATGCTTGTTGGTGAGGGAATTTCCGAGGGTGAGCCTGGGTGTCAAGTGTCACGACCCTTGCCCAAAATCCCCTCTGGCAAACCCATTGGCCAGGTGGAGTCAGGACTCGGGCCCTAGAGCCTGGCATCCTCTTCCAAAACCCTCTTGGGGCCAGTCCTGGCACCTATGGCGCCAGGCTCATACACCATGAAAAACAATGTGCTTGGGAACTACTTTATTGTGTTGTCAGCCAACATGGAGGCATCCACATAGCTTGGTTCCTCGGAAACCAAGCTATGCGGTCTAATGTTTTGGGTGTGGTAGCCTAGGGACTACTTTATCTGGACTATTTTGTTGGGGCTATTTAAACCACACCCGAGCAAGACAACATGCTTCGCGTTACTTTGCAGCTTGCAACGTGACGCTCACCGTGTCCAGCTATACCCCCGAACCTCGGAGAAGCAGAACCTGCATGGAGACAAAACGAACATCATTAGCAGCAGCATCTTACCTGCATTCTTCATCTTTAGTTACTCGCAGCTCCTGAGAACAGCTTTCCTTGGATCTGCACGCCTCCTGGACTGCACAACCTGAAAGAAGAAGATAGAGGCAACATTAAGAAAGCAGAAGAGACGTTGCAAATTTCGAACTGCCAAAAGGCTTACCTGGCTGGTCGCCTCTCGGCTGGCACCACTCCGGAAATTCCACACGCGCTGAAGAACACTGCGACCTGCAAGGAAAGAAGACAAAACAGGTGAGCAAAGGCAAGCCATCGCAGCGCTGCCCATAGCGCTTACTGACTGCATCATAGCGCTCTTAAAGCACCATCATTTACCAGCGGGGCTCAACCAAGTCAGTTCGCCAGGCTGAAGCTCTGCATACCTAAGGGAGAAAAAGAGACATTATTAAACAAAGAAAGGCATGCAGGATAGCAACAATGCTAAAGAACAGCAATAAGACCTACCTGAACGATATCAGACAGGCCGGCGTCAGTGAAGTTACTGGACCGCACACGCCCACGAAAGATAACGCGCCCCTTCAAAGAAGGCAGGACAGAGAGCACGCCTAACTCTACCACAAGGTGAGGAGAGGGCCCCTGAGCATACGGGGGGTGGAGGGAGGATACTTACCCCGGTCGGCCAGTCTTGAACACAGTCGTCCTGTATTTCCAGGCAGAACCTTCCCCGTAGACCACATCTAGGCAAAACTGAGAAGCATACCAGCGAGTAACCCGGCTGGGTGGCGTCCTTGTGGATACCAGGTGAGCGTAACAGAACGCAAAGCCTACCGTAACAAATCCACCTGGGCGCCAGGGAGACATTAGAAATGGACCAAGAGAGCTTCGTGCTGAGGTTCATTCTGCCCGACAAGAGACTAATGCTCTCCGGAGGGACTTGCTAGTGAACAAAGATCGTACGGAGGAGATCAGTAGGCAGATCCTGAAATCACAGGCAGGGCAGTCTCGGCCTGGGAGCAACCCACTGATGCAAAACCCAACCTTACCATCTACTACCCCCACTCCAGTACAGATCACGTTACCTGGAACAGTTCCCCTGGCATCACCGAAAAGGTGCTCAGGCGACCCACGGAAGTATATGGCATTCATCAATCAGTGTCGCCTTCATTTTCTTTGTAGGCTTGAGCATTTCCAAACGACCAAGCTCGGGTAGCTTTTGTCTTATCATACCTGAGTGGTAGTGCAGCAGATTGGTCGGTGCCGTTGGTGACCCATGACAATCCTCTATTACATGATTTTTGGGGGTTCCAGAGAGAAATGGAAAAACCTTTTGCTCGCCCTCCCCAGGAACAAGCAGTAGACAATGAACTCTTGTCCCTCCGACAGGGGAATAAGGACTTGTTAACGTACATTGCTACCTTCAGCAGACTGGTTGCCGAAGCTAGGTGGATAGAAAACAAAAGAACCACGTTATTCCATCGAGGCTTAAGAGGCGAATTAAAGGACGTCTTAGCCCAGGTGGTTGATCCACCCAGAGACTGTTCCGAATTCATAAATCTGGTCGTGCAGCTAGACCACCGGTTGCAGGACCGAAAAGCAGACCGGTCTAAGACGGACCTTCGGACCGTGTATGTTCGACCAAGGGAAAACACACCCCGTGTACCTGAAAATGATGTAGAACCCATGCAGATTGGAGGGATACGGCCTCCATTAACAAAACAAGAGCGGGACAAAAGAAGACAACAACAACTTTGTTTGTATTGTGGGAAACCAGGACATTTCCTGAATGACTGTCCAGTAAAACCCCCAAGAAGAACAGTTGGGGCCACAGAGAAGGATGAAGCTAAGGAATCGGAAAACTACCAAGCTCGACAAACGTAGAGGTCAGTTTGACGAGTGCGAAGAAACAGTTGCTGACCTCGCACTTTGTAATACCAGTGATCTTAATTAACCACCAACAGTCGTCAAGAATGCATGCCGTTCAAGCATACATCGATAGCGGAGCAGTTGGAAATTATACTGATCAAGAACTGGCAGCAGAGATGGGGCTTCCTTTGTGTTCTAAGCCATCTATGGACAAGGTAACCACCGTGGATGGGACAGAAATCGCTTCCGGACCAGTACCCCAGTGCACAGCCAGGGTAACCTTGCGGTGCCAGGACGGACATTGAGAGTCTATTTCATTTGATCTCATCAGGGCACCTCAGTTCAGGCTAATACTAGGGATGCCATAGTTGGTTGCTCACAACCCTTTGATAGACTGGTGGGCACGAAAATTAACCTTCCCCGGTGACTTCTCCCCTGCCTTCTATTACCAAGAAGAGAAACCCGACGTCCGTATCCCCATGACTCCCGGAGCAACAGTATCAATCCTGGGAGCAACTAATACCTTAAAAAGAAAAAATGGTGCCTCAGAGTCACGCCGAGACACAAATAGGTGCACTGCTAATGCAGTAAAGACTGCAAAAATGTTTCTAATGTCATTCAAATGTTATTTAAATGTCAGACACATAAATCATAACCATACAGATTTATAATTTTGAATCAAATGCATTCATCATCAGCATTGTAAGTGTTCTTTAACTAATCAACTTTTGCATAAATCCACAATTAATTTTAAAAAAAATTAAATAATAAAGACTGTTCACAATCACAGTGTTACAAAACACAAGAAAAAAAAATAATGTGTTTCCAAAACTTGTAATTAACAATTAACTTCCAAGTAAAGTTTCATGTCATGTCACGATATCTGGACCAGGAATCTCGTTAATGATGATTATCTAAACATGCTCCTCTGGTCTTAATACTACGTGTTTCAGGCCAATTGCCCTTCTTCAAGTAATAGATATTGTTGTTTGTCTTCCTACAGATTAATGAAATTAATAAATTGTATCAGTATTATTTAAATAATAATTATAATTATTATAAAGTTAAAAGAAATAAGAATCTTGTAAAAGTTCTATAGACTGACCTGTGTCTTCTACACTCATCAATTGGATATCTCTACTGTTATATGTCGGTTGCCCTGGTTAGCCACCCTAGAAACAAATAAAAGTAATAGGATTATGTTTTAACCTCAGGGTTTAATGTTTGACGTTAATATATAAGCTGTCCCTAACGGGAGACCTGAGGCGGGACATCACGCTAAACAAGCGCGGTGTCCCGCACAGTAAACAGGTCCTCCACGGTGCAGCAATTAAATATGGCTGTTCACAAATCATCACTTTTAACAAAGGGCTCACCTCCAGATGTATGTAGAGCTCTCAAGGGGATACGTTCAATTGGCCGGGTACTCTGTAAGTTTTAACTGTAAAAGAAATATATGCATACTTTTACCACTTCTCTGGGCCACGTAATTCTAAATTAATTGATCGTTCCAGAGTCAAATTAAGACATACCTGTGAGGTACTCCAATCGGATACCTTACAAATTGGCGAAATTGTAGATGGACAAATATCCGGGTTATTGTCTGTCCGAGGCTTTATATCTTTCACCACCAATGATTTCAGTCCCTGTTTAGAAAACAAGGGTACACGCTGCTAATCTACTTTAAAATTCGTGTCATTCAATTATTACCACCAAGAGATACGATTCCCACTAAACTTTTACCTGTAGATAACCCCGCCGTTGTTCCGATTCACGAACCCGCAATTGTTCAGCGCTTCCACGATATTTGTAACGTTTTTACCCTGGCTGATACGTATTTAGTCGCACACTCGTGTGTACACGCCAATCTGTCTGCCGCGAAGTAACGGTAAGCCGTTCTTCTTCCCTTCACCCGGAAACGAACACAAACTTCTACCGCCGGTTCATCCCAGACTTCTCTCAGGTTGTGCACCCAATCACAGTACTATTACGAAAAAACAATAAAAATGTTGCTTGGACCGAAGAAGCAGAAGAAGCCTTTCAGGAACTTAAACGAAGGTTTACCTCCGCTCCAATCCTGCGACATCCTCGTCCAGACCTCCCTTATGTCGTTGAAACTGATGCGTCCAGTCTCGCAATGGGGGCTGTCCTTTCATAGAGAGACCCGTAAACCGGCCATCTACATCCTGTGGCCTTCTGGTCGAAAAAGTTCTCACCTCCAGAGATTAATTATGCCATCACGGACAAGGAACTCCTGGCTATCAAATCTGCCTTTAAAGCCTGGAGGCACTATCTTCTGGGGCCAGACACACCATTACAGTCATCTGTAATATCTCAAAACAGCCAAGGCCCAGTCCTCGCGCCAATTACGGTGGGCCCTTTTCTTCGCCGAATATGATTATGTAATCACATTTCGACCAGGAGTCAGAAACGGAAAGGCAGATGCCTTATCTCGCATGGGCATAGATGAAATGGTATGTACAACTCCAGACCCAGTACCTATTATACCTGAAGACAAACTCTTGGGTATCGCGACAGCCTTAACACAAGCAGAACTACGAAAAATATTCCAACTGACAATGAATCCTGATGCCTTCCACGCATGGCAAACTCAAGGAGAACAATATACCATCAAGGACTATATACCCTTTTTTAGGGATCGCCTATATGTACCCAAGAAGGAATTACAACAGCATATTATTTCAAACTATCACGATTCACTGATCGAAGGGCATCCTGGGATCGCCAAAACCCTAGCTAAGGTGAAAGAGAACTTTTGGTGGCCTACCTGGCGTAAGGACATCATTCAGCAAATTCAGTCCTGTGGTGTCTGCGCACAAAATAAATCACAGAAACAAAAACCATCTGGTCTCCTACAACCATTGGACATTCCTCCAGTTCCATGGCACACTCTTTCCCTTGACTTCATCACTGATCTACCTCCAAGCCAAGGGTTCAACACCATCCTTGTAGTTGTGGACTTATTCTCGAAGATGGCCCATTTTATTACTCTCAAAGGCCTCCCAGACGCAGCCACTTTAGCAAAAGTGTTCCTGGAGGGTGTGGTTAAGCTACATGGCTTCCCTTCGGTTCTGGTCTCTGATCGAGGCAACCAGTTTGTTTCTAACTTCTGGAAAAAATGTTGTGCAATGGCGCAGATCGACGTTCGGCTATCTACCAGTCACCATCCCCAAACGGACAGCCAAACCGAGAGAACCAATCAGACACTCAAGCAATATTTATGGTGCATGCTGCACCACGAACAAAGGAATTGGAAAGACCTAGCTGAATATGCATATAACAATTATTTGCATTCAAGCACTGGACAAACGCCCTTCTATACCCTTTATGGCAGACATCCACGTACCTCTGAACTAGACCTTCCAGCCAGCTTGGAGATGCCAGCGGTAAAGACTCTACACACAACCATTACTCAGGCTTTCAAAAGGGCAAAGGAACATCTTATTCATGCCAAAGAAAAACAAAAGAGATTCGCCGACCAACACCAGAAAGAAGCCCCTGATTATCAAGTAGGAGACAAAGTTTGGTTAGCCGCTAAATTCGTACCCATCAAGGGAACCCGGACCTTTCATGCCAGATTCTTAGGACCCTATACCATTAAGGCAATTATCAACCCAGTAGCCGTGAAACTGGATTTACCACCTAATCTACAAATCCACCCAGTATTTCATGTGTCCCTCGTGAAACCAATGCAACCTGGCACACGGATTGGGACACCACCTAAGTCCATACTTGTTGATGTAGAACCAGAATTCGAAGTCAAAGATATCTTGGACTCTAAGTACTCTAGGACCGAGCTATATTATCTCGTCGATTGGAAAGGATTTGTACCACAAGATATATCCTGGGAGCCCAGTGAGAATATCCACGCACCACGTCTAATCAGGAAATTCCATCGGAACTTCCCAACCAAACCTGGGCCCGACAGAAGGAACACCATGGGAGGGGCCTTAGGGGGAGGGCTGTCACGACCCTCGCCCAAAACCCCCTCTGGCAAACCCATTGGCCAGGTGGAGTCAGGACTCAGGCCTCTAGAGCCTCGCATCCTCTTCCAAAACCCTCTTGGGGCCAGTCCTGGCGCCTATGGCGCCAGGCTCATACACCATGATAAACAATGTGCTTGGGAGCTACTTTATTGTGTTGTCAGCCAACATGGAGGCATCCACATAGCTTGGTTCCTCCGAACCAAGCTATGCGGTCTAGTGTTTTGGGTGTGGAAGCCTAGGGACTACTTTACCTGGACTATTTTGTTGGGGCTATTTAAACCACACCCAAGCAAGACAACACGCTTCACATTACTTTGCAGCTTGCAACGTGACGCTCACCGTGTCCAGCTATACCCCCGAACCTCGGAGAAGCAGAACCTGCATAGAGACAAAAGGAACATCATTAGCAGCAGCAACTTACCTGCAGTCTTCATCTTTAGTTACTCGCAGCTCCTGAGAACAGCTTTCCTTGGATCTGCACGCCTCGCGGACTGCACGACCTGAAAGAGGAAGATAGAGACAACATTAAGAAAGCAGAAGAGACATTGCAAATTACGAACTGCTCAAAAGGCTTACCTGGCTGGTCGCCTCTAGGGGGGAACCACTCCAGAAATTCCATACGCGCTGAAGAACACCGCGACCTGCAAGGAAAGAAGACAAAACAGGTGAGCAAAGGCAAGCCATCGCAGCGGTGCGCATAGCGCTTACTTACCGCATCATAGTGCTCTTAAAGCGCAATCATTTACCAGCGGGGCTCAACCAAGCCAGTTCGCCGCGCTGAAGCTCTGCATACCTAAGGGAGAAAAAGAGACATTATTAAACAAAGAGAGGCATGCAGGATAGCAACAATACTAAAGAACAGCAATAAGACCTACCTGAACGATATCAGACGGGCCGGTGTAAGTGAAGTAACTGGACCGCACACGCCCATGAAAGACAACGCGCCCCTGCAAAGAAGGCAGGATGGAGAGCACACCTAACTCTACCACAAGGTGAGGAGAGGGCCCCCGAGGGGCTGAAATCATATGGGGGTGGAGGGAGGATACTTACCCCGGTCGTCCAGTCTTGAACACAGTACTCCTGTATTTTTAGGCAGAACCTTCCCCGCAGACCACATCTAGGCAAAACTGAGAAGCATACCAGCGAGTAACCCGGTTGGGTGATGTCCCTGTGGATACCAGGTGAGCGTAATATCATGTTCCTGCAAGACACGCACTTGAGCAAAAGGGTGGAAAGGCCCCTTAGGGGAGGGGGGATAGGGCAGGTGCATTGGGCATCTACAGCCAGTAAAAAGGGGGGATAGTCATACACAAAAGCCTATGTATGGCTCATATACGTTTGTTGGCACTAATGGAGGGAAGACTCCTCATTGTACACAAACAAATAGAAGGTACATGGATGATGCTTGCCTCGTTGTATGCCCCCAAGTCTGAAGGCTTTCTACATGCAGGCACTGGATAAGATTCTGGATATGAGGGGTGGCATGGTTATAGTTGGGGGGACTCAACTCCTGGGCGGAAGCACAGTGGGATAGGTTCTCAACTAGGCGGGCACTGGGGAAGACAGGCAGGTCCCCAATGATACTTTTGGGCATACTCTGGCCGACAGGGGATTAATAGACGTCTGCTGAGCTTTGCACCCGGAGCAGAGGGGGGTATACATTTCACTTGAGGTTGCACAACACCTACACGCTCATAGACTATTTATTACTGAGCATGACTCGCAAGTGCATCAGTGTGAGATTCGTTCAGTGCGATGGTCGGTCCACGATATGGTGGGGATGGCCATTGATTTCGCGGGGATGCACAGGGTAAATTCTCGGTGGAGATGAAATGACTCCCTTTGGAGTGACGTGCACTTCACGGCACAGTTTACCAGTACATTGGAAGAATACTTCCAGCTAAATGATACCGGGGATGTGGATTAAATCACGCTTCTTGAGGCGGGGAAAGCAACATGCAGGGGCTACTTGATTAGCGAGGGGGCCATAAAGAAAAGGGAGCACAGACTGCTACAGGAAAGACTACATAGGGAAATCGTCAGCCTGGAAGAAAAAGTGCATAGGGAGGGGAGATATGCAGAATCTGGCAAGGTGATTTTGCAGCAGAAAAGGTTGGATCTTAAGGCAGTGGGAATGGGTGACATGATTTGGAAGCTGACATTTCTTAAGCAGATGTTTTATGAGAAGGGGCACAAGGCAGAAGCCCTGCTGGCTGCCAGACTGAGGGTGGAGAGAGCCTAGAGGTGGGTTGAAGGAATCAGGGAGGAGGGAGGGCAGCTTGAAACAGCCCCAGAAAGGATCACAAAGTGTTATGCCCATTACTATAATGTGCTCTACGCAAGTTGCGGGGCATAGGCCGGGAAGAGATAGTAGAGTATGTGGGGAGACTGGATCTAAAAAAACATGTGGAAGATGAGATCCTCTCTATAGAGGCCCTGATCACGGAAGAGGAAGTGTAGTCTGTGGTGAGCAGATTACCAAGTAGGAAGGCCCCTGGGGAGGTCAGCTATACTGTGGGCTTCTACAAGAGGTTTGCGAGAGTTCTTGTCCCACGACTGGCTCAATTATATAATCATATCAAGGAGACAGGAGTAGCGCCACCCTCCTTTAACAGAACATTAATTTCAGTATTCCCTAAGGAGGGGAGAGACCATAGTAGTTGCAAATCACACTGCCCAATATCCCTGCTAAACCTGGATGAAAAGATCTTTACGAGACCGCTGGAGACACGGTTGGAGAGAGTGTTACCACGCCTGATCCATCCAGATCAGGTCAGATTCATTATGGGGAGGCAAGAGAGTGATGCCATGAGGAAGACACTAGACCTGATGGAACGCTCGCGCATGGTGGGAGGGGACCATGTGTTGGTAAGCCTGGATGCCGAAAAGGCGTTCGATTGGGTGGAGTGGGGTTTTCTATTTGAGGTTTTGAGGGGTCAGGTATTTGAGGAGTGTTTCCTAAGGACAGTGAAGGCAGTCTGCACGAAACCAACAGCAAATGTGGTAGTCAATGGTAGGACACTGGGGGACTTTACCCTAGGGAGAGGCACAAGCAAGGGATGCCCACTCTCTCCCCTGCTTTTCGTGCTGTCTATTGAGCCCCTTGGTGCCCAGATTCGAAGGGACAGTAGGATAGAGGCAATTAAGGTAGAAGGAATGGAATATAAAATCAGCATGTATTCAGATGATATGCTTCTCTACCTGGGGAACCCATTGGTCTCAGTACCGGCCGCCCTACAGGTGATAGGGCAATATGGGTGGGTTGCAGGCCTGAAGGTTAACACTGACAAGATGGTACTCTTCCCATACTGTAGAGAAGGGGATGAGATAGGGAAGGACCTTCGGTGTATGGGAATCCCAATAGAGGAGCCTGCAATAAAGTACCTGGGAATAAAGGTCCCCAGGGACGCCAAGGATCTATATCTGGCCAACTTCCCCCTGCTCCTGCAGACCCTCTTTGGGGACCTGAACAGGTGGTCTGACATGACCCTGTCGTGGCTGGGGGGCTTAAACGCAGTCAAAATGACATTGCTCAAGAAAGTGTTATACCTATATCAGATGCTCACCATCAATATGCCGAGGGAAAATTTCACAGAGCTCAAATATTGGATAAATCGGGCATGAGGCAGGGGCAGAAACCTAGAGTGGAGTGGCATGTATGACTCTAATACAACCCAAGGAAAGAGGGGGGTGGGACTCTCCGATATGTACAATTATTATAGGGCTCCAAAGTTCCGGGAATTGGTGTTGCACCTAAGAGGGGAGGGGGACAAGCAATGGGTAGCGATTGAACATGACCTGATGAGACCAGTGACAGTGGGGAAATGGCTGTGGGCCCCCAGGGTGCTGCAGCATAGAGTACTGGGCTCACTATGGAGACTGGTGGGTGAAGACAGAGATGAAGGGCATCCCAATGTGGCAGTCACCTCTTAGCCATATATGGGCCACTCCCATCAGGGACGACATACAGTAGCCAATTTGGTTTCAGAAGTAGTTTGAAGCCGGTCTGGAAAGGGTGGGATAGGTGGTCAAGGGTGACACCTTTATAACCTGCGAGGAACTCCGGGAAGGGCGCCATCTAGAGGCACACTCCATCTTTCATTACATACAGTTGAAGGGGGTGCTGATGTCCGAAAGGTGGAAGGAGGGGGTGCAAAGGTACCTGATGGCAACAGGCAACAGAATATATTCTTAGCGGGGGAAACCTCAACGAAGGGTCTGATCTCAGGCGTGTGCAGGGCTCTGCTGGGGATGAGGGGTGAAGGAACAGAAGCCTTAAAGAGGAGATGGGAAAAGGATCTGGGGAGGGAGCCAAGTGAGCAACAATGGGAGCGTCTCTGTAAGAACACACACAGAACCTCAATTGCATGCCAATATAAGTCACACAGATTGATGCTCGTGTATAGATGGCAATACGCCCCAGAACACTTGTCGTATATGTATGCCAGGGTGGACCCAACCTGCTGGAGGAGATGTGGTGAAAGGGCTGACTATTGGCATATGCAGTGGGCCTGCCCCAGAATGCAGTGCTTCTGAAAAGAGGTGTTGGGATGGTTCAGGGTGCTAGAGGGAATACAAAGGGCCAGTGACCCACTGCTGTTGTTGTTCAGTATTGTTAGGCAGAAACATGTGCAGTTCCCTCTGGGACCACTGCAAAAGATTTAAGACTACAGGTGTTTGGCAGTAAACCCCCGTGGTCGCAGTCTGTACCACACAGATTCACTTGGTAGCTGTGGCTGAGCAGACAGACTTCCCTCAAGAAGAGTTAGGCAGTATACAGAGTATTCACAATAGGTCACAAGAACACAGTAGAACAAGCAAACACTGACCAGAGCTTGGTGTAAAAGATATATAATTATTTATTTAAAACCACATCTAATAAAACACACAGGCACTAATATTAAGCAGTTAAAAAACACGGTCACTAAAAGATATACACGGACGGAGACGTGCCCCCTCGACTAACAGACCCTGGGGCAATCGAATTGCCCCGACCAGTACGTCCACAATATGATGGTTTGTACTGGTTTCTGTTCATAATTTGGTACTAGTAAAGCCAATGGTGACTTTACATGCCCTGGGAGACAGTCGTCAGTCCCAGGGTATGGAGTCTATGGTGGGGTGTCAGTATGACACCCCTGTGTCGCTGCACGGAGGGTGCTGTGTAACACACATAGTAAAATCACATGAGACCCTATGGAGTAAAGGACCCCATAGCCCATAAAACACATTAACAGTCAAAGGAACACCGCAAATCATGTCCAAGAGTGGGAGAAAAAGAGTCTCACTCTTGACCGGAGAAAAAAACAAACTCCAGAAATCCAGCAAAGCTGCTGGGGGACTCACTAGGTTAGGAAATTCAGCCTAAACAGAGAATTCTCCCTAACACTCGCCCCCCCCAGACTAATGGACAGGAGAATTTAATCCACTCCTGGATGAATCTCATACATCTAGTCGATGACATACATCCTAGAGAGACCATCAGCATTTTGGTGGTGACACCCTAACCTGTGCTCAATGATGAAATCAAACCCTTGCAGGCAGATTGACCATCCCAATAGTTTTGGGTTTTTTCCCTTTCATTTGCATTAACCATCTCAAGGGTTTGTGGTCAGTCTGAATGACAAAAGTAGAAGCATACAAGTATGACCTAAACTTCTTCAGAGCCCACACAATAGCAAAACAATCTTGTTCAATGGCTGCCCACCTTGTTTCAGGATCCTTCAGTTTTCTACTGATGAAGCAAATGGGGTGCTCCCTACCTTTCCCATCCAGTTGACTGAGGACTGCACCTATTCCTACATTTGAAGCATCTTTTTGCACAATGGAAGTTTGGTGGTAGACAGGAGCTCTGAGTACAGGGGCTTGGCAAAGAGCCTTTTTCAGGGGTTCAAAGGCCTGATTGCATTCCTCATTCCACCTAACCTTTTTAGGGAATTTAGGAGAGGAGATGACATTCAGTGGAGAAGCTATGGACCCATAGTTCTCAATGAAATTCCTGTAATATCCATTGAGGCCTAAGAAGGCTCTCACCTGGGTCTGAGTAGTAGGTGTTGTCCAATTTTGCACAGCTTCAATCTTACTGGGCAAAGGCCTTATTTCTCCACCTTCTACCTCATGTCCAAGGTAGACCACTTTACTCTGTCCAATCTGGCATTTACTTGCCTTTATGGTCAGATTGGCCTTTCCAAGAGCCTGCAAAACATATCTCAGGTGGTCCACATGTTCTTCCCAGGAATGCTGAACACTGCTATGTCATCCAAGTATGCCATGCAGAAGTCCTCCATCCCATTCAGAACCTGGTTTACCATCCTTTGAAATGTAGCAGGTGCATTTTTCAATCCAAAAGGCATAACCTTAAACTGGTATAAGCCAACTGGGGTAGAAAATGCAGTTTTCTCCTTGGCATGGTCTGTCAGGGCTATTTGCCAATAGCCTGACGTCAAGTCAAATGTGCTGAGGAACTTGGCTGCACCAAGTCTATCCACCAACTCATCTGTCCTTGGCAAAGGGTGGGCATCAGTCTTAGTGACTGCATTAAGAGCTCTGTAATCCACACAGAATCTAAGTTCTTTAGATCCTGCCTTTGGTACCAACACAAATGGGCTAGACCATGGATTAGTAGAGGGCTCTATTACCCCGAGATCAAGCATCTTGCTGACCTCACCTTTGATGTGGGTTCTTACATTCTCTGACATTCGATATCCTCTGCTTTTGACTGGCAGACAGTCACCAGTGAGTATGTCATGCTGTCCCCAAGGGGTCAAGCCTGGTGAAAGTGAGAACAGGGAGGCAAACTGATTTAACATAGATTTGCACTCTTCCTGTTGCTCAGGTGTCAGGTTTGAAGAGAGATTTACTCCTTCAATCTTTTCGTCTAAAGGTAAGCCTCTGAGGAGATCAGGAAGAGCTTCACTCTCTTCTTCTTCCTCTGATGATGCTAGAAGCAAAGCACCTACATCAGGTCTGGAGACATACGCTTTTAGTCTGTTGGTGTGGAAGACTGTTGGAGCCTCCTTGGGATTGCCCAAGTCCACCAGATAGTTGATCCTTCCAAGTTTACCCACAACCTTGAAGGGTCCCATCCATTTGTCTTGCAAGGCCCTCTGCCTGGTTGGAATCATAGCGAGAACTAGCTGGTCCTGAGTAAACTCAACCATGTTAGCCTTTTGGTCATGCCAGTGCTTGACCAGTGCTTGTCCAGCTTTCAAGTTATCACTTGCTTCTGCCATCATTACTCTGACTGGCTTGGGGGAAGGAGCACTCTCCAACCCCTCCTTGATCAGGGCCAATGGACCTCTGACCGGATGACCATAAAGAAGTTCAAAGGGAGAATAACCTACTCCCTCCTGAGGAACTTCTCTATAAGCAAAGAGAAGGCATGGCAGTAGAAGGTCCCACTTTCTTTTAAGGGGGTCCTCTAAAGCACCTATCATGCTCTTCATAGTTCTGTTGAACCTTTCAACCAGTCGATTTGTCTGAGGGTGGTATGCGGTTGAGAACTTGTAAGTAACTCCGCAGGTTTTCCACATGGCTTTCATGTAGTGGGACATAAAATTCGACCCCCTGTCAGAGATTACTTCCTTAGGAAACCCAACCCTGGTAAAAATACCAAGGAGGGCCTTAGCCACAGCCGGAGCTGTAACAGTCCTCATAGGAATTGCCTCAGGGTACCTAGTAGCATGGTCTACTACAACAAGTATAAACCTGTTGCCTGAGGAGGTTGGAGGATAAATGGGACCAACAATGTCAATCCCTACTCTCTCAAATGGGACTCCCACTACAGGGAGAGGCACTAAAGGTGCCACATTCTTGGAGCCAACCTTACTAGATGTCTGGCAGGTGTGGCAGCTCCTGCAGTACTTATCTATTTCAGCCCCCATCTTTGGCCAATAAAAGTAGAGTGAGAGCCTTTCCTTAGTCTTCTTGAAACTCAAGTGACCAGCCAAAGGAATCTCATGGGCTAACTGCAAGAACTGTGGTCGGTTCTCTTGGGGTACTACAAGTCGTTTGTTGTCCCCAGGTGCAGACTCCGTTGGTTCACTGTAGAAGAGGCCATCTTCCCAGTGTAACCTATATTTCCCAGCCTCTTGCCCTTCAGGCTGAGCATCTGCCTGGTGGCGAAGACCTTCCAGAGTTGGACATTCTCTCTGTCCCTTACTGGAGTCTGCCCTGTTGGATCCACCTTCTGCCAGTAAAGACTGCAGCTCAGGATGGTCAACAGGATCCAGATCTCCAATGAGTTCCTGGCCTTCCACTAGCTCTTCTTCAGAGTCTAGTTCAACCACACAGGGTTGTACCTCCGTCTCAGCCTCACCTGGAGGGGGAGTTACTGGTGTAACTTTGGACAACCTAGGGGAACTCCTTGTTGGATGCACTGGAGTGCTGGCTGTGAGGTTCTTTTTAGAAGTTTTAGGTTTCCCTTTTCCTTCTAGTTTCTTAGAGACAGCAGCTGACATCTCCAGTGGAGCAGGAGTGATCTCTTTCTTCATCATCTCCTTGAGAGCACCTCTCATGGTTCTCTCCCTTGCAGGTCTGGTGAGCTCCTGTAACCTTTTACTAGGAGGTCCGGGGGTATGTGACACTACTCCAAGAGTTTTCAAGTCATTACCCAACAGAACCCTTCCTGGCACGTCACTTTGTATGCTGACAGGTATCTTCACAATCATGTCATTACACTGGATGAGAACTGGTAATTGGGGAAGCATCTGCACAGGCCCTCCAGCTAACATGGTGAGGCGTTTGGATGCCTTAGCAACATCCTCAGCCTGAAAAAACGATTTGTCCACCACAGTTATGCTGGCCCCAGTGTCCCTAATGGCAGGAGTCTCCTGACCATTCACCTGGACACTGTCCTTATAATACTCTTTAGTATTATCTGGGATATAATTATAGACATCTACGTTCTGTTGTTCCCACAAACTCAGAGACACTAAAGAAACACTGTCTGAGACTCCAATGGGTTCATCAGCCAGCAATAGAAAGTTTCCACTTGCCATTTGTACTTTCTCCTCTGGAGCGAAGGCTAAGGAGACAAGCTGGACCCCTGAAGGTTTACTCTTACATCTGGGATCTCCTTTCACATGGTCAGTAGAGCCACAAACAAAGCATTTACCAAATGCTTTCTGGAATGGTGGCTTGTTCTGACCTCCTTCTGGTTTGGCACCAGAAGGTACACTAGCCTGATTTGGTTTCCCTTGTGGCTTACCCTTTTGGTTTTGTTTGGGGCCCTCTTTGGAATTGAAATTATTAGAATTCTCTTTGGAGTCCTTTCTTGGCTGTTTTCCCTCATCCTTTTTCTGAGTTGTCCCAGAATCCTTATGAGTAGCCCTGTTGGCAACCCACAAGTCAGCAGCCTTAGCTAACTTCCTGGAATCCAATTCCTTTGAATCAGTCAAGTGCTCTCTGAGCTCAGGGGAGCAGGCATCATAAATTGACTCCAACATTACAAGATTCTTCATTCCTTCATAAGTGTTAACCCTGTAACCCTTAATCCATCCCTCTAAGTCTTTCAAACATTCACTCACCCTGGTAGCCCAAGGGGTACCATCATGCTTTTTGAGGGTCCTAAACCTCTTAATGTACTGGGAAGGGGTCTTCCCAAATCTAGCTATCAAGGCTAGTTTCACACATTCATAATCCTTCTTATCCACCTCCCCCAACTCCATTACCACATCAGTTGCAACAGGGGGAAGCCTAGAGAACAACCAGGGAAGTAACTCATTCCCAGTGATGTCCTGGAGCCCATGATTATACTCAAACATTTTTAACCAATCCAACACATCCAACTTAGGTTCATACATACCCACTAATTCCTTAGGCATCCTGGGTCTTTTGGGACTGGAACTCCTAGAGGAACCAGAGGGGAGAGAAGCATTTTCCACAGACAACTTCTTCATTTCTAGTTCATGATTAAGCTCTATTTCTCTGAGTCTTAACTCATCTTCCTTCTGCTCAGCCTGGGCATTCATTCTTCTGAACTCTAGCTCTTGGTTTCTTTCAGATTGAGCAATAAAACGTTTGTACTCTAATTCAAGCTTCATTTTTTCAAGTTCAAAATAAGCAGGGTTACATGTAGGTAAGGCAGACAGAGGCTCAGAGTGGCTAACTTCATTAGGTTCACTTTCCTCTTCTGACTCATTATCAAGACTTTGATTTAGATCATCACTGTTTTCTACATTTGCTGGGGGGGGGGGGGGTAGATTCCTCTGTACCACCCAGTCTTTGGTTTTCTAACAATATTCTCAGAGAGATTCTTATGTCTACACAATACTTTTAAGCAATCAGCAGTTTTGGCAGACAATGATTCTAGGGTATAACTCTCCATAGCAGACATAGTTAGAAAATCAGCTTTTTAGTGCTAAGCTTTGTGGTTAGTTGTCCTAAAGTATTCAAAAAGCACACTAAAGTGTATACTCAATACAAATCCCACCGCTGTACACCATTGTTAGGCAGAAACCTGTGCAGTTCCCTCTGGCACCACTGCAAAAGATTTAAGACTACAGGTGTTTGGCAGTAAACCCCCTTGGTAGCAGTCTGTACCACACAGATTCACTTGGTAGCTGTGGCTGAGCAGTCAGACTTCCCTCAAGAAGAGTTAGGCAGTATACAGAGTATTCACAATAGGTCACAAGAACACAGTAGACCAAGCAAACACTGACCAGAGCTTGGTGTAAAAGAGATATAATTATTTATTTAAAACCACATCTAATAAAACACACAAGCACTAATATTAAGCAGTTCAAAAACACGTTCACTAAAAGATATACACTCCCTTAAAAGAATATTAGACAAGTCTTAAGTAAAGCCCCACTTATTTTCAGACATCGGTGAGCGCTTAACGCAGATGGCACTCTAATAATTCGGTTTAAAAGGGAGAGAAAGGCAGATCATAAATTGAAACAGATCCCAACACTTTCAAAACAACACATCAAGAGAGGAAGGCAGAGTCAAACCGCAAAGTTAGAGTTCAGAAAGCCAGATCCACTTTAAGAGGATCAGAACGAAATGTGTCCAAGGTCACACGGTTGAAAAGTGCACAAAAGTCTCGAAAAGGTTCAGTCCAGAAGGTTAAGGGATTATTATTACCTTGTAGCAATCTTTAGAAAGGGAGCCCTGGCGGACACGGTACCTTAAAGTGGTGAGAATACTCCAGCGGGGGCAGTTGTTCCTGGCAGCGGATGCAAGTCGGTGCTTCGTCTGGGGGAAGAGAGGATCTCATCGGGGAGGAAGACAGGAGTCCGTTGCACTGCCAGGGAAGAAACCAGCCACAGACTTCTCAGTTAAAAAGGAGCGGTCCTTTTATTCGCGGTCCAGTGGTAAGTGGTTATCCGGTTGCTGGGGTGCTTGGCACGGGCAATTCGACCACAAGACGTCCTGGGATGTGAGGAAAAGAAGGTAAACTGGTTGTGCCCACCAGTCAGGGGAAGAAGACTCTCCAGCCGTGAGATCTTCTCTGTCGTCGAGAAGTCGTGAGTTGGTTCCGCAGGGCTCCACCGGTGGTGTCATCGTAGCAGGTCGGCTCAGCTTCTCCCTCGTCAGATTCTCAGGTCCTTTGGAGACTTCTGAAGTTCCAGTCCCAAAAGCCCTGCTTTTATGCAGCACACCCCCATTCACTCAGCCTAGCTGTCAATCAAACATGCTAAGTGGTGAGCCGGCCGGCTCACCACTTGGGCCAATCACACAAGAGTGTGACTTGAGTTACCAAGGTAACTCAGTCCAGGGTGCCTAAACCCCCTCCCACACCCCCTGTGGTACCCAGACAGAGTGGCACCTCTTTTGGAGGCTTCTGTGGAGAAGCCCACCAAAAAGTTGAATAAAGGGCTCGACTTGGGTTGGAGTCACAGAAGAGAACACAAACGCCATTTTAGAATCGAGTTCTGGCAAAAAATACCAACCGGTGAATTAATATTAAATAAATAAACCAGCAGTATTTTCGAGGCTATGGAATTAAATAATTAAAGTTGGTAGCCTCGAACAATGGGAAAATCGCATAGAGATATATTCGCGGTTGAATATAAAAAGTAGTATCCACTGCCACCAGCCAAAACTCAATCAGGGGGGACGGAAACGTGCCCCCTCGACTAACAGACCCCGGGGCAATCGAATTGCCCCGACCAGTACGTCCACAATATGATGGTTTGTACTGGTTTCTGTTCATAATTTGGGATTAGTAAAGCCAATGCTAACTTTACATGCCCTGGGAGACGGTAGTCAGTCCCAGGGTATGGAGTCTATGGTGGGGTGTCACTATGACACCCCTGTGTCACTGCACGGAGGGTGCTGTGTAACACACATAGTAAAAACACATGAGACCCTATGGAGTAAAGGACCCCATAGCCCATAAAACACATTAACAGTCACACTTCCTTCTCCTGGCAGCCAAGGTATTTATGGTAATCAGGTGGAAATGTCCGGAGCTACCTAATGAAGGAATGTGTGCCCACAAAGCAAGGGAAATATAGGAGATAGAGAACCTCACAGGGGCTTTACATGATCTTCACCCAGCAGGGGAAATGGAATGGGCCACCTTCCCTAGCAAACACAATGTGCAGTCCGAGACTGATCCTCTCCAGGAGGGGTCCGATGGTGGGGATGGGTGAGAGATCGAGGTATTCACAGTACAACAATGAATGATCATCCCGTTCCTCGAGTGAGCAGGGTCGGATTGGCCCCTTGGCCTTTCACCCCGTGGCCGGGCCGAAATCGTCCCTGGGGAGTAGGGGCCTGTTTCTGTCTCTGGAGAAAAGGAAAAGAAAAAAAAAATTATATTTATTTTTTTTATTCTTTTTTTTTCTTTTCATAACGCCTTTTATCCTTCTTAGGTCGATAAATGAGTACTAACACAGGTTGGGTTATATTGTATGCATATTTGTTCTATAAGAAAGAGTTTAAGCATAAGTGCTATACAATAACAATATCAGTTGGCCTTCGATGTCTGCTTGGATTCACAGTAATTTTACAATATGGATCTATACACACAGATATTAATGATACATAAGGTGATCCATTCTTGTATGAAATGTATATCACATTAGTGAAATCATAACCATATTTTTCATAGTGTACTTAGGAACAATGCTATTTGATGCCACTTCCTGTTTTGTCAAGGGGTGAAAGGTTGTGTTTCATCGCTTCCCGGGATGTCACTTTGGGGTGGGGTCAAATGATATCACTTCCTGTGATGTCATCAGAGGTCAAGGGTTGTGAGGCGAGGGGTAGGCCTCTTTTTTGACGCGAGGGGTGGGCCACTTTTTTGGGGTGACCGGACCTATTTCATGTCCCAGTCCGACCCTGCGAGTGAGAGAAATGCACTGACTTGGCAAACCTGAGTGGATGGCAGGAAGTAATCACGCATCCCAAAGGGGGCTATGAACACAGAAGTATGTTACTCTGCCAGAGGTGGGCGGGGTGGTGGTTTCAGTTTGTTATTATATTGTAAATTACCTGCACGCATTGGGAGTTTGATGGCACAGTGGTGTTGCGCTACTTGGTTATGCTTGAAAAATGTGCATGGTTAAAATAAACAATTAAAAACAAAACATTGCTTTTTTCCATTCAGACAACCCTGCGCCACTAAACCAGGACATCCCTATATTATCACCTGAGTATCGTGACTACGAGGACGTGTACAGCAAGAAGGCTGCAGAGACGTTACCATTGCACTTCACCTTTGATTGTTGTATAGATCTAGTGCCGGGAGCAGTACTGCCATGCAGCTGTATGTATGCCCTTACAGAGGCTGTGACCAAGCATTTTTGGGAATACATAGACACAAATCTACAAAACGGGTTCATCCGGCATTCCAATTCCCCAGTGTCTTCCCCATTATTTTTTGTCCCAAAGAAAACTGTGGACCTACGGACGTGCATTGACCACAATGGCATGAATGCGAGCACTATCAAAAATAGGTATCCATCACCCCTGATTCCTGTGCCATGCAGCTGTATGTATGCCCTTACAGAGGCTGTGACCAAGCATTTTTGGGAATACATAGACACAAATCTACAAAACGGGTTCATCCGGCATTCCAATTCCCCAGTGTCTTCCCCATTATTTTTTGTCCCAAAGAAAACTGTGGACCTACGGACGTGCATTGACCACAATGGCATGAATGCGAGCACTATCAAAAATAGGTATCCATCACCCCTGATTCCTGTGCTAATAGATCAGGTACGGGATGCGTGCATTTATACAAAACTGGACCTCCGGGGTGCCTACCACCTGCGGGTGTGTGAAGGAGACAAATGAAAGACCGCCTTCCGCACGAAATTCAGCTCTGCCACCCTCCAGCACTTCCTAGATGAGGTCTTCCAGGACTTCCTGGATATTTTCATACTCGTCTACATAGATGACATCTTGATATATTCAAGCAACCAGCAGGAAACATGTACAACATGTCAGGGCTGTTCTACAACGTCTTCGTGAGCATCACTTATTTGCAAAACTCGAGAAATGCGAATTTCATCGAGACACCATAGAGTTCCTTGTTTTTTTCTTATCCCCAATGCGTGTACAAATGGGCCAGAGGAAGGTACACACCACCCTAGACTGGCCCCCACCTAAGTCAAACATGGAGGTCCAGTCCTTTTTGGGCTTTGCTAATTTTCATAGAGGTTTTGTACAGGGCTTCTCAGACATCATCACACCCATCACTAAACTGCTGCCAAAAGGCTGCACTTTTCATTGGAATGCAGATGCTGAGGCTGCGTTTACGACAGCGCCGGTTCTAAGGCACCCAGACACCACACAACCATTTCTGGTAGAAACAGACGCACCAAGTGTCGCCCTAGGAGCTATCTTCTCCCAGAGTGGCCCTCAAACAAGCCTATTGCACCCTGTTACCTTTTACTCCCGCAAACGGCTCCCTGCGGAGGTGAACTACACCATAGCAGATCGCGAATTGCTGGTTATAAAGGCCACCTTTGAGGAGTGGAGGCACTATTTGCTTGGGGCACATCACGTGGTGATGGTCATGACTGATCATAGCAACCTTCAATTTATTAAAACAGCAAAAACCCTCAGTCCATGCCAGCTCCGATGGGCACTCTATTTTGCAGAATACGACTTCCTTATTACTTATCGTCCATGTACTGAAAACAAAAGGGCTGACTTCCTCTCCCGATATAGCAGACACATGTTTTGTAGAATTGCCAAGACCGGTAATACCACCTACACAGATAGAGCAACCACAGCGAATACCGAGCTATACGCTGCAGTCCAGAAGGCTATGCCCATGCAGACGTTATGCGCGTGGAACAAACTTGGTTCAAAACACACTATAAGGGATGGTCTGCCAGTTAAAGACCATGCCCTGTATCTACCCACAAAATGGTTGCAGCGGCAAGCGTTGCAATGGTGTCAAGATTCCTCACTAGCCGGCCATCCCAGGAGCACTAAAACCTATGTGTTGGTGACACGTAATTTTTGGTGGCCACAAGTCAGAGCCACAGTATGTCGCTGAGTGAAAAACCTGCAACCGTCAGAAACCGAAGCACCAAAGACCCACTGGGCTTTTGCACCCCTTACCAACACCACCAGCGCCGTGGCATACCATGTGTAGGGACCTGGTCATAGACCTCCCCCTGTGCTGGGTTTCACATTCATCCTCATCATGTGGATTAATTCACTAAGATGAGCCATTTTGTGCCGTGCAAGGACGTTTCTACAGCCAGTACAGTAACAGACCTTTTTCTGCAGTATGTGGTACACCTACAATGGCTACCCACACGCATAATCACCGAAAGAGGGACACAGTTTACATCCAGTTTTTGGTGCACCTTTTGCACCTTAGTTGGTACGGAGATCTTTCCTATCAACTAGCTACCATCCGGAGTAGGATAGGAAAACAGAAAATATTAACCAAGGATTGAAGCAATACCTGCAGTGTTTTACAACCACTGCAGAGAAATCGTAGGCACAGTACATGTGGTTAGCAGAAGCAGCATATAACAACACCAAACACACCTTGACTAAACAAACACCATTCTACAGTCAATATGGCCAACACCTGCGTTTCCTGCCCATCTCATTCCCGACCTTCATTGCCCATCCAACCTTAAAGGGGAAGGTTACCTATATGCAACAGGTGTGGAAACACATTACAACAAATCTTAACCAGGCAAAGGTAGGGTACAAAAGATATGCCGATGTGCACCATCGGGATGCTCCACAGTATAACACAGGGGATTGAGTGTGGCTCTCTGTGAAGAACCATTCACTGTTCTAGAACAAGTAAACCCAGTGGCTAAGTGGCTACAGTTAACAGCACAAATAAAAATACAACCAATATTCCATGTTTCACTCCAGAAACCAGCCCATCCCAATACCCAGACCAAGAAACCACCCCCTATCTATAGCCAGGGACACCCCGAATATGAGATGAAAGCAATCCTGAACGCCTGTTGCACACCAGCAGGTCATCTACATTATTTTATAGACTGGGTGGGTTATGGACCTGAATAACATTCAAGGGAACCAGCCCAACACATGCTCCTTGACTACTGTGGGATTTCCACCGAGAAAACCCGGAGAAACCCGGCCCATGGGCCATCAGTGGAGTGGGGTGTACTGTCAGGAACCAGGCTCAGGGGCAGGCACAGGGACAGCGGGCACCAATCCCACCAAGGCCCAGTAGGGTACTCAGACCGCCAAAGGGGGATGCACGGCAAGTGACAAGCACATTTCAGCCACAGAATCGTGTCCATGTAGTCAGGTGTCCATACAGATCGTTGCTTTACCCATTTGCAGGCATCAATACTGGAGACAGCACAGTAAGCACACAACGGTTCAAATAACTACAATACCCATGAACACTAGAACTACAAAAAGGCATCCATCTTGGGCGCACAACACGAAAGGACAGCCAGGGCTTGCGCTTGAGAATCCTTCCAGGCAAGATGTGTTCTTCAGAGCTGCAGCACCAGAAGCAAGTGCGAGGGGCCACGCCCCACCGGAATGGATCACCAGCCCCTCGCCTCACTCAAGATAAATGCGGAGAAGCATGGGGGAAGGCAGGCAGCGCCCCACTAGACCACCACAGAAATCAAAGCGGGAACAACGTGCAGGGTTCAAGCCCCACCCGTATATATCCGGCACCTGCTCAGCGTGAAGATAAGTCGTGCAAACAGCGCAATGCCCCAGAGTCCACAGCAGGGCAAGGGGGACGCACGCAGGGGCCAAGCCCCTACCAGATAACACTTGCCCCATGTCTGAGCACAGATGAGAGGGGTTGCGTTAACTCTGCCTGCTAAAGTACTAATCTGCATTCCATCCATGCGCGGATCAAGGCACTCGTGCCATAAGCGCAGAGAACCGCCTGGGGCCTGTGCCTCTTGACTGCTTTCTTGGCTTCCTAGCCGCTCGCGCCCATAGCTTTACTAACTAAACCTAACCAGTAAATAGTGTTAGCTGTTCTCAGCGAGCACTCTCTTTCTTGTGCAAGGACCTGTGTGCGATTGTTTGTGCCTTTACTCACACATGGCTCTTTTTGCAGCAGCCACATCGCCGCACTCTGAGGACCCCAGCGCTAGGAGACAATCAAGACCCTCATGAAGCTAAGTGTTTCTTACATGCTTAATTCATGTTAATAGTTTTGGCCATTTATGGTGTCAGAAGTGCATATTGCATAGTGTTGCAGAGCTACAAAGGTAGCTAAGACAGCAACGCCCGTGGAAGTTTGCTGGATACAGGAAACAGCCTGTGAGGTAACAAGTGGTGTGAACGTAGTGTGGTGTGTGAGTGGAGGAGAGAAGTGTGTATGAGAGAGAGAGAGGCAGAAGCCTCAACCAGGAACGCAGAGTCAAGGAGCAGTGGTGTGTGAGTGGAGGAGTGAAGTGTGTATGAGAGGAAGATAGGCAGAACCCTCAACCAGGAACGCAGATTTGAGGAGCAGTACCTACCCAACACCCCCCCTACCCATACATAACCTCATAACCTCTCCCTAACCCTCTACCTACCCCCCCCCTAACCATCCAATTAACAAGTCCCTAATCCTCCTTCCCCACTGGGGTTGCAAAGACCTGCGTTTTGTTACAATTGAAGTCCCCAAAACCATGGTGGGGGCGAGAGGCTTGTGCTACCCCTGCCCAGGTTAGCGTAGATTCTGTCACCCATTGCTAGAAGCATTCTGAACCAGTATCCTTGGCAATATATATGAAACAGTGTAAATCATGTGTACAATAAACATGAAACCCTTATCATTAAACCACAGGTTCTCTTATTAGAAGCACATGTGAACTGGATGTTACTACTACATGGTTAGACACACTTGCATCTCCTTTCACAAGTCTATAGGTTTTAGCATTCTGAAAACTGCTGTCCAGCTTTTTGTCTGTATAACTGTGCGACCAACAGTCCACTCAATAAAATGAGCATCTGTTAGGATATGACTTTATCATAAGAAAAGTGCAGCATGAGATGATGCGGCAAATATTGTTGTACAGTATACTTTTTATCCTAAGTGGCTAGTGCATACAACACCTGAGATATGGCAAGTGATGTGAAATTGAGCAAAACTGTCATATTTGCAGGGACCTGCCATGTTAGGTCACGTGCAAGTCTAAAGAAGCGTGGAAAAGCTAGTGAAGGTTTGTTCCTAAACCCTCATAAGGTCGCAGGTTGGAAGAATTGCCAGACGGGGAAGAGCAACATATTAACCTGAAACACAGATACAGATGTCCTTAGCAAGACCAGCAGCCCCAGTATGGGTTCAATGAAGATAGTCTTTTATCACTAACAATGTATGGAAGGAATTTGTAGTTTTGGCAGTTATAAAATATAGAGTTTATTCAGGTCTCAAGTCGAGGATACACGCGGGGGGATGGAGTCCACACCCTTTTGTCAAAGGGTGGACTCAGACCCCTCCAGCTAAAATGAGAAACATTGAAAGTCTTCTTTGAATGTATGAATTAAAGCAATCTGAGGGGTCGCAGGTTGCAGGTCGGACACTTCACCACTACACTATATCACCTGATGAAAAATAACAAACAAGTAAAGGTGAAATGCCCCATTCCGGTACTGCATGTTCCAGGGAAAACATTAGAGTTTAAAATCTCCTCTCTTAGTTTTGATGTGTTGATTTTATGAAAGGCAAATGCCATACGTCCTGTGCAAATAGGGTGGTTATGCAAAGCCATTTTAATGAAATGTGCATATTTCACCTTGATATGCTAATTTCTTGCGACGACACACCCCACTGCGTTTGTTGATGAGTCCCCCCACTTTTTCTTTTAGGACTTGACCCCTGAGTTTATTAAACTGTACGATGTGAACCCTTTGCTGCCTTGCCAAGATTGGTGTCAAGGACACACCCACATAACCTCCCCTTGATAACAGATATATAAACCACACAGAGTCACAGGTTAGGAGTGAAATGAAACCTAACTCCACAGTAGAAGAAGCTATGACAGAAGGCGGCAAAGAGCAGCACCTCCCTGTGACCATCGAAACAGATGTAACCTTTAACTTTTTAGGCCGGGCACGGATTTCCATGAGTCATGGTTTAGTGCTCAGTTCTCCACTTGACAATGCATTTTATTTCACTTCATCCAGTTGATGCCACTCTCTGTGTTTCATTGTCAAGTTCAAGGGTGGGAGGCTCCGCAGAGGCGTGCTGACGCTGGGCACGCCAAGCACAGAAAGAGTTCTGAGTGCCCTGGAAAGGCAGCCAGCAGGGGGAGGGAGGCAGAGGGCGGTCAGCCTGGGACTGAGTGTCGTATAGAAGACAACCACTTCTGAGGTCACTGGAGACCCCACCATCACAGTAACCCCAAACTCTAGGTTCTGCCTCAATGTATTTGGCTCTACCAGCCAGTAGAGCCATTCTCCAAGTCCTAGTACAGTGCTCCCAAACTGGAGATTCCATCTCAATTTATTTGGCTGATGCTGCCAGAGAAGCCACTACTGCATGTTTTCTGGACTCTCCCAGTTTCCCATATTTCTTCTTTTACTACCCTCTTGCCCAGTCACCTAGGGTAGGGTGTGGCTGGAGCATGTGCTTTTCCATGGCATCCACCACTGCCATGGGATGCAGCTCCCCCAACTAACCAAAGGCCGGTAATGCAGGCATTACGTGCCTACATTTCATGGCCGCCCCGAATTAGAGGCTGTGTTGCTAGTGGTAGGAAGGGGACCCTGCTAATCGATGCCGCCAGTGGGTTACGCTGTGCTGGGCTAGAAGCAAAGGACATGGAAACACAGCTGGGCTGGCCTGCAGTCAAGAGGGAATGAGGGTCACTTGCTAGAGAATGACAGGCAACAAACTGGTGTGTTATCCAACACTCACGTGTTGCTGCTAGCTGAGAGTGTTGCAGTAGTGGGGCCGGCGCCATGTGATGTGTGCTCCTTGTACACATCATTGTGCCACTGCATCCAGTGCTTTCAGATTGATGTTAACATGGGAAGTAAACTGGGACTTAAAAACAGAACAGACTGGCCTCGGGTACACAAATATACAAAGCAGTCCCTTCTGTAGGTATCTATGTGTTAGGCTTTGTGTATCACTGACCTACCTGTGAAGCAATTGATACAGTAATACGGTTACATTTTAACCAGTTGTAATGTCTCCTGAGGGGACATAAAACCGAGCTATCTGTGAGTCCCACCTACTTTTCAATGGCCCTCATTACAAGGCTACTGCCGACCCGTAACACCATTTCTGCTGCCTGATATCTTGGTGCTACCTAGATATCACGAGTGGCGGTTGAACAGTAAATCTCCATTCCGGTGGAGTCCCATAGGACTCCACTTGAATGGGCACATTGAAGCACCAGCACTGTTCTTAGCGGTGCCGCTAAGTGAAAGCGGTGCTTCAGTGAAAACACTGCTGGCAGGGCCTGAATTTCCAGCAGGTCAGGCCTGCCGGGAGTTCCGTGCCCCTACTGGCAAACTCGCAGCTTGGCAGTCCGGAAAGCGTGCTGGTATGTTGCTACCGGCACCTGTATTTCCAGGCCACCAAATTTATAATGATGCCCAATATGTTTAAGATGTTTTAGACTTCATTGCCTTTCCTAATTGCACCCAGTGCTCTAAGAGTTAATGCACTTATTCCAGAGGCCCACGTGCAACCTCTGGTCATCAATTCCAATCCCAGCTGAAAACACAAAGCGTTAAATCATTTCTTTCAGTTAATAGGTAATTAAACTGATTATTAGTGCTGGCAAATCATTGTTGATGTGTCGCCCTGTGTAAATAAAAAGTTATTATTGCAAATGAACTAGTACATCCCCATCGCATTGCTTGTCCGGCTGAGCTCATTGACCTTCCAATTCTTATTATTTCCTCATTTTTTTGTGATGTAAATAAAATAAATTGGCGGTTTAAAACCTCCATCCTTATTTTTAGTTTAGTTTAGTTTAGTTTATTATTTGATAATGCGCTCCAAACCCAGGGGTAGCCGGGTGCAGCAGTCACAAGAATACTTAAGCTTAGGTTACATACAGAGGATACAAACAGAAGACGCATTACATGTGTTATTAACATATTTACAATACATATATACAAGAGATACAAGATGTGGATACCTCACATCACACAGGGCAATGAGATAGTCTATAGTCTATAGTCCAGGTAATTATATGCAATGATCCGGGCCTAGAGCAGGGGATCAGTTTGTTGGTACTCATTGGTCCAGAGCCACCTTTTCACATTGCATCTAAATCTAGAGTAGGGTAGATTAGCTCTCAATGCAATAGGGAGTGCATTCCAGGCACGGGCAGTTCTAACAGGGAAGCTTGCTCCACCCGCTTTTGTTAGTCTGAATCTGGGAGTTTCAAGTAGGAATGGGAGTTTCAAGTAGGAAGTGGTTAGAAGCTCTAGTGTGGTGACTAGAGGATTTTCTCGTCAGTCTAGCCGAGATGTATGGGGGCGCATTATTGTTCAGTCCTTTATGGGTGAGAGGTAGCGTCTTGAGGAGAACTCTGTCACAAATTTTTAACCAATGATGGTCTTTCCTGATGTTGGATATGTGCGCTCTACGGGGTATGTCCGAGGCTGCTCTAAGAGCATTATTCTGCAGTATTTGCATTTTGTTTATGACAGTTTTACTGGCGCCCGCATATAGGGCGTTGCAGTAGTCCAATTTAGACATTGTTAGGGCGTTGGCTAGTGTGATACAATTGGTTTTGGAGAGGTAGGGTCTGCAGGCCCTGATTAATTTGCAGGTGTAAGCTGTGGAGGAAGCCACGGAGTTGACTTGTTTTTTGAGAGATAATGTGGAGTCAAGGTAGAAACCTAGTGTTTTTACCTCAGTAAATTTTTACCTTTAATTATATTGCCATCTATGTTGAAGGCGAGATAATTAGGGCTGAGTTTTTTGAGGTTAGAGTCGGAACCCAGGATCAGTATCTCTGTTTTGTCGTCATTCAGGCACAGGCCGTGGGAGGCCATCCATGCCTGAATGAGGAGGTAAATCTTGTTTACTAGAGCTGTGTCTTCGACAAAATTGCCAGATAATGGTAGGAGGATCTGCGTATCGTCCGCATAATTAGTATAAATTACCCCCAGTCTGTCAAGTTTGTCGAAGAGTGGCTTAGTGAAGATGTTGTACATTGTGGGGGAGACACATGGACTTTGTGGGACGCCACAGGTGATTTGTATTGGGTCCGCTGAAGCTAAGGGGGAGAACACTCTCATCGTACGGTTGGCTAGGAAGGATTGTACCCAGGCTATAGCTTCACTTGAGAAATAGGCGGCAGACGCTAGGTGGTTGCATAACACTGCATGATCCACCAGGTCAAAGGCCGCCGATAAGTCAAGGAGGAGGAGCATAGCTGTTTTACCTTTATCCTTCAACTCGTCAATTTGTGTCTTAGGGTCAATTAAGGCCGTTTCAGTACCATGTAATGGTCTGAATCCAGATTGGCGTGATCCTAGTAGTTGGTTTGTCTCCATATAGTTTGGGATCTGGAGGTAGGCTACTCTGTCTATGATTTTAAGGAGAAATGGGACCATAGTAATGGGCCTATAATTGGTAGGGATAGCTGGGTCGAGGGTCTGTTTTTTAAGGAGAGGCAGTACCCAAGATTCTTTGAGGTTTGTGGGTACAGTGCTGGATCTAAAGGAGGCATTGAATAATTTAGAGATGAAGGGTGCTAAGTCTGTAGCTGCGTCCTTAATAACTTGTGCTGGGCAGCTGTCACCTTGGCAGTTGGATGGTTTCCGGGATGATATCACCTTTTCAGTTTCCAATATGGATATGTTGGTAAATCTGAATTGTTTGCAGTTGCTCTGTGTAACTATTCTAGGTGTCTCTGTCAAATGGGGGTAGTATGGGTTCCAGTGGAACTCAAGGACGCTTTTTTCTTAGCAATTTTGGATTGTAGGGTTGTGATTTTATTAGCTAAGGCATTTTGGATGCTGGTGCACCATTGTTTGTCCTTGGGGACATTGTCTGTAGGGGCAATCGGGTTTTCCATTTCCCAGAGGATGGAAAAGAGTTCTTTGGAGTTAGAGTTAGCTTTACTAATTCCCTCATTAAATGTGTCTTTTTTGGTTTGGATTATTTCCTTCTTATATTTTTTAGCAAGGTTGTCGAGTAAAGTTTTATTCTCAACTGAAGGTGTATGCCTCCAGATAGCTTGGAGTTTGCGCTTTTGGATTTGCAGTTCTTTGAGGTGAGGGGTGAACCATGAGTTGAGACGAAAGTCTTGTTTACTTTTACGTAGTTTGATAGGGGCAATTGTGTCCAAGGCTTTGGACATAGTGTTGTTGAATGTCTCAACTAGCGTATTAGGGTCAGAATTAATAGCGCTAGCAGTGATAGCTGGTAGGAGGAGTGGGAGTAGTTTTTCTGCCGTAATTTCTTTTTTACTTCTGGTTGGCATAGGTGGTGCTATTTCCGGATTATCTAATTTAGGAGGCTCTATAGTGGATGAGAAGCAGATGAGGTGGTGGTCGGTCCAGGTTTGTGGTAAAAGATTAGAGATGGTAGTAGCACAGTTTCGTTTGGCTATCCAATCTAATGGACATCCTTTTATGTGTGTGGGGGCTAAGACTTTTTCGACTAAGATTGATTGGATGGAGTGGGCCTGTTTGTCCTCAGGTGCAGTTAATGCTTCACGATTAACTGCACCTTCCGGCAGGATTGTTCAACTTTTAAAAGGGCAAAGCCAGCTTTATTGTGCAGGGCTGCATCCAGGGCCAGATTAGTGCTCAATATTGTCTTAGGCCCTGATTCACAGAACATTTTCCTATGCGATTACACCATAGTAAAACACTTCTATGAATCAGCCCTTTAATCTCTACTTTAACATAACATTTTCTGAAGGAGGTACTCTTCTTAATGATAATGGCCTGCTACTTAAAAGAGGCATTCTGGAATGCAAAAGGTTCCCATTTTGTCAGACGTACAACGAAGCGCACAATTGGATAAACAGCAATGGCAGTACATTAGCTAATTCTCTGTAAGGAAAATTGAGCCCTTCAGCCAAAAGGGTCTTATTAGCTATTGATTCTGAACAAGTATTAGTCAATTTGGCTACTAAATCCTCTGTGGAAGTTTATGTGTCACACTTGTTGCTTCACTCTGGATGATGTAAATATTTGGTGGCCTATCCCTGCAATCGAATCGTGGTTACCTATATACGTATTAAGCTCAATTTAAGGAATGTACTCTTTAGGAGTAGGGTGAATTCGCCTGACTTTCTCATCCTGTAGATCTGTGCAAGAGTTTAAGACCTTCATTGCTGGAATGTGAAGCACCGGGTGCCCTCTGTTGGAATTTATATATGGCAATAGGGGCTATTATGGAGGCCTTTGCACTTGAATGTTTATGACAGGCTTATTTTGGCAGCAATGACGTCTGCCTTATCAATCATATGATGACATTTTGGGATAGAGTGGCGGACATCGTCTTAACCTTGCAGTAACTGTTGCCTGACTTTATATTTTTGATATAAAGTAGGTCAACAGGCACTTCAGTTCAGTTACTGGTAAGTTGCTTTATTGTAGTTACTTCAAGTTGTATTAAGTTATCTTAATGGAGCCCACTGACACCCATCTCCCAGGCAAGATCTCTTCAACTGCCTAAGTGTAGAACCTTTACTAATAAGTTTCATGCATCCATCCAAATACATCACAACATATCTCCCTTCCTTTTCCAGCTCTCACCACAGGTGAAAGTAACCTCCTAATGCAATGTGCACACGATAAGTAAGCGTAGCACTGCTGGGCTTTAATAACAACATTAATCTTATGCTAGCTCTGCTAAACCTTACAGCTGCAAGTAATAGATGATGTACTTCATGACAAGTTGAATAAACTTGAACTCGTTCCTCCCGTGCCACCAGACAAATATGCCCACAGTACCTAATATCTGTTCACGCTCTGTGCTGCTGGAAACATTTGGATTTTCTTCCAATCCTCATTACTGCCAAAACACTTGTCATCCTGTGGTAGTCCTGCTCCCGATGTGGTATCTCTTCTGCACCGTGTCATTGTGCCATTGCACACCCTACACTGCAGCACCAGCATCTCATTAGCTTTAACATTTCGTGATATCATCATACACCAATGCCTCACAAGGTCCTTTACTCCAATTATGTCGGACTGCACTACAGATGCTTCCTGCTGACGCGTCCTGAATGCAAAGTTCCAGCAGGTCACCATACCCTACTGCAGTCGCTGTGCTGAACATTCCAGCCGATCACCATACGCTGATGCAGCTGCTTCACGAAGTCGCTTCACAAAGTCTGCTATTACGCTGCTGGGAACGTTGCTGGGAATGTTGCTCTGTGGACTTTGGAGTTCAAACAAGGAAAACACCACCCATTTTACCCAGGATCCCTACAACTACGTGAACGCTGCGCTTCTCGAGCGTTTGTTCACGAAGTCGCTTCACAAAGTCTGCTGTTACGCTGCTGCGAACGTTGCTGGGAATGTTGCTTGTGGACTTTGGAGTTCAAACAAGGAACACTCCACCCATTTAACCCAGGATCCCTACAACTACTTGAACGCTGTGCTTCTCGAGCGCGCGCTTCACAAAGTCGTTGTTAGGCTCACCTGGTTCCCACAGGGGCGTCGATCGGACCCGGACAGCTGCGGTCTCCACCAACATGATGCGTAGTGAAGAGATGACAGTCTGGACTGGCCCGCCTAATCTTGTCTGCTGGACTCGTAGAAGTATTCTCCTGCAAGTGGAGAAAGGGATCTAGCCACCCGTTGATTTTAGTGATGGCCCCCCCAACTGTTCTCATTCTCCCCACTAATCACCTCCGATATCCCCTCTTGGTAACCTCACCTTATGTTTTTAAATGATGAGCTCTCCATCCTGCATGGCATGCAGGGGCGTGTAAATACCAATTACTTCACTGGTTTGAAGGTACTGGAGGAGTTCCGGAGGAACATTGACTCCAGTGTTTATAAAGTTCAAAGATTTCCATATGTCCGATGTTCACTCTTGTTCCATTCCCTCGTTAGGTTGCAGCTGGGTCCAAAAGAATATTGCCTGGAGGCAGCTGATGGCGTTCAGGTAAGAGTCTGTATTACCAAACACTGTCCGGTAAAAGTTGCATGAGTTTAACTTGCTGTTTTCTCTCCCTTTATAGGTGCGGCATAGAAAGATGCGGCGAATTAAAGGATAATACCTCGGTGGTAAAGCAGGTAAGCCTATGGTGGCAAAGAGATTGTCTTTGTCGGTTTTCTCGGCTAACCTTGTTATTCCTTTTGTTTTCCCCCCAGGTGCTGGGTTTCGACGAAGAAAATGATGGAGGCAGCGCCGAGTTGAAAGATGCGTTGGACTGGTGAGTATAACGAGGCGCTGCTGCTGGCGAAGCGACGCGTGCTGAAATAATGTCCTTTCCAGGCTCGGAGATGTGCTGGGTCCGGAATCAGGTAAGGAATCAAATAATGTCCGTGATCTAACCTCTTCTCCTTTCTTTTCCTTTTGTCTAGGAGCTCCGGATTCGAGGCGGGTGTGGCAGAAGACTGGATGCTGACTTGCAGACACAGTGAGCGTTACGCTGCTGGATGCAGAATAACACGAAGCACGAGCTGCTGTTCGGGCGTGGTTTAAATAGCCTGCAAAGTAGTCCCAAGTAAGAAGTTCCCCAGAACCACACCCGAGTAAAAAATAGTCCCTGTAATAAAATAGTCCCATCCAGGCCTCCCGTTGGCTTGGACTCATTTGCAGCATGGTCTGCATAAGGTAAGTAAAGTCTATGAGCCTGGCGCCTATGGTGCCAGGACTGAATCCAAACAGCCCCCAGCCGGGGCTGTTGGGGTTTTAATGAGTATCTGGATGCCTGCTCCCGGGGCTGATGGACTCGATCCGGTTACGCTGTTAAGTGTGTCAGCGTGCAGTTGCCTTGCATTATTTTTCTTTTTGAAATCTATTTGGTTTAAAAACTCTGAATGTGTACGCTGAAAACAGGGATGCCGGCCCAATTAGTTACATCAAGCAATTCTTTACATTTGAAACCCGCTACTCCGAAACCTTCAACCACGATAGCTCTTAAACGTAAACTAAGTGGTCACTCTTTACTTGCTCCTGGAAAGAAAATGGCTTCCGCTGACATTTGCGATTTCTACGCAATATGCCAAGACTCTTTGCGTGGTTCAGAAGGTGAGCATATTACAGTTAACGTACCAAATGCAAAGGCGGCCCGTGTGTTGATTTAATTTGTTTGTCCCCAAAAGCTTTGAATAATTTGATAGCTGATTCCCAAATTGTACACAATTCTGACCATCTGGCCCTTTATTCACCGGTGCATATAGAATCTTCTGTGTCATCGCCGGCTGTAGACACAAACCACGATATTATGCCAATCATGATTCCAGATGATACCATTAATGCTCAACTCTCTCATTCCTCAGATAATGTATCTGCTCCTTTAAGGGACCTTCATCAAAATTATCCCATTGTTCCAATTGTATTATCCTCCGCTTGTTCTCCCTCAAATAAAACACCTTTGGTGCGATCAGCACCCATGTCACCTGTAAATTCTGACACCTCTGAGAACCATAATGACAGTCTTTATCATTCCCCTTGCCTATTCGAACCGGAACACGCTAATTCCATTGCCTTGTCGGCTTCTTTCCTTCATCCAACTCCCCGCAGACCGCCCACTGATCCTGCCTTGCCTTCATTAGGCTTGGCCGCTCCCTGTCACTCAAATGTGTTAATAGAAATCACACTAAGTGTGGTCAACTCTTCAGTTAACTCTTTGCTCAAATTATTTGAAACCCTGGATACCAGAAGCCAATACCAATCCACACAGTAGAACACACTTGTGTCCACTCTTAAGATGAGGAAGGTATCACAAGGCACCCAAACAAGTGACTGTCCTCCTTCACCGTTTAAAGTGAATTCTCCCTCAAGCTGTTTTCTTGTGAATCCAACTAAGACTCCTTCTGGCTCTAGATGATCCTTGAATACTCTTCTTCCTTGCCCTCTTTTCTAGAAGTGATCTGACCAGTTGAACCAACAGATATACCAACACTGAGTTCCTTTCCTTCTGGTCCTAAATATACCTCCACTGTTCCCGTAGTTAATCCAACAGAAGTCAAAGCGACAGTTCCAATGTTTAACATATTTAGCTCTCACTCACATCTTGATATCATTACACATCCTTCTACCAAAAAGATCCAATCAAACTAATCACTTAGTGAGCACGAGTTCGAAATCAGACAATTTGTTAAACGGATACGTCGTGTTCAATTGCAAAATAACAACGTCAATAGAACAAATAAAACGAAAAAGAGAAAGGTCATTAAATCTAAGGGATGCAACCTCGCATCAGCCGGGACAGGGCACGCATTGAAGATCATGAACCTTTAAATGACTTAATTCAAGCCATTTCTGTTCAAGCTAAAAGTCCAGCAAAATCTGATTCCGCCACGGCGCAAGTCACTTCGGTACCCGATTTGACAGTTAAAACTATCCCTGCCTTACTTACATCGCTTCCTTTAAATCTTACTTCTCGAGAAACATCTTTACTTCCTATCTCTAAAGAAAACTCTTCAATTACTATTACACAAACTGAGGCTATATTAGCAGATGTGCGGGCTGAGATCAGGAAATCAATGGATGAATACTTAAAATTCAAATTATCATCTGATCAGGCCATTTTACCCCCTCCAATGATCCCCTCATCTGCCTGCCCTAGACCGTCATCTTTCCAACAACCAGAATTGATTAAAGAAACTAATATCTTTCACCCTATACAAAACTCACATAAGGATAATAGGAATGAGCGTCCATTTAAATTATGCGCTCCTTCAAAATCTAGACACACGTTATCAATTAACAAACATCACCGGTTCATTCTAAAGTTTCGAGCAACTCCTTTTCTAGCTTATAATTTATCAAGATCAAGTCAAGTATATTAGCACTATTGGATGATGTTGATTCATTACGCGATATTTCCACACAGGATATACTCCAAGTTGAATTTCTGGATGAACAAGACTGGTCTGTGGTTCGTATCTGGGTAGCTTCATCATTTGTACGTAATGCCTTATGGCAAGCTAAAATTAAGCTTTTTTGATGGGCTTCCTTTTGGCTCTTGATCCAATTGACCAAGAAGGAGCTTTTGATATGGATTCCCAATCCCCAGCCTTCGCAACTCCGATGACAAAGAAGTTGAGGTTATATTCTTCCTCTAAACACCTCTCGCAATGTCAAACCAATTTCCAGTTTGCTCAAAATCAACAAACCAACCCGCAATCCTGGAATCACCAGAAATAACCATCATTGCAACCAAATTCCGTTGATTATCGAATTGGCAGCTGGAATACACGCGGACACTCGCATTTGATGACTGGGATGGATTCTATAATATCAAGCCACACCATAATGGCCCTTCAAGAAACATGGCTGTTACAAAGGCCAGTGTGGAGTGGCTATGATGTTATCCTTAACCCAGCTAAATCTGGACTGATGGGTCACCTGTCATCGGTTTTACTGGTTGCTGTGAAATGCGGAATGGGATTTCAAATGAGTTCTTGGCTTGCACCAAATCACCATCTCCAACTTGTAAGAATTAAATTCTTTGGGGGAGTTATTGCCCTCATGAATCTTTATCGAAACCCAGTTGCCATGACAGATTCAGTCTTTTTCTCTGAACTGGAAGCTCTCTTAGACACAATCTTGCAGGACGTACAAATTACCAACTTGTTTATAGTTGGTGACTTTAACATAGACTGTCTTCCTAATTCTAAGAACAAATCTACATCAACATATTCCAAGTGGAAGACTCTAATAGAGAACCGCAATCTTATCATGTTGAATGGTGCCTCTGAGGGTGACATTCCTCCACACTACACCTGGCATAGAGGCACCGCAAATTCGACTATTGACTTTGTTTTAGTTAATGTGTGTACCTTTTCAGAAATCACTAAGTTTGAAATTATTGGGCGCGATTCTAGTGACCACGAACTATTGTCAACATTGTGGAAGCCTTCTATTACTGCATCCTCAAGTACAAAATCTACCTATAACACAACTGTTGTAGTCAACAATGCAAGAACTAGATTACATTGGACGCATAAGTCATTGGAACAACTTAAGCAGCTCATTACTGATAATGAGACTTGTCAGTGGTATTATGAATCTTACACTTCACACTTATCATTATTTCGAACCAAAGTTGGTGTAAATTCATATTCACATAATGTACACAAACATACTTTTGATCGAGAGATCACAAGCCAAAAGAGTTGGCTAAACTGTCAAAAATGATGTGCTGCTTATTTTCCTCCTAGCGCTAGACTAGCCACCTTGAGAGCTCTGAAGTGTAGATACAGGAATTGGCTAAAATGTTATAAAGTAACTCAATTACAGCATGATGGTGAAACTATACTTTCTGCAATTGCATCGAAAAATATATCTGCTATATGGTCTTTTCTGAATATTGCTAATTATGATTCACAAACTCCAGTCCAGATAAATGATGTCCTGGAGAGTGTGTGGATTGAACATTACACAACATTGTATGCTCTCACAAGTGTGTCTCATCAGCCGCGCACATCATCATTAGGGCATTTTGATCAACTGGAAATATTAGAGGAGGACATATTGTTTTACATTCAAAAATCCAGCTCCTCTAGAGCCCCAGGTCTGGATGGCCTTTCAAGCTACACATTCAAACAGCACCCTGTTGAATGGGCTGCCATATTACACCCTCTTTTTGTACAGATACTTGGATCAAATGTCATCCCTGAGTCTTGGCGTCAATCGATCATTGTTCCGATCTTTAAGAAGGGCAATAGGTCTGTTACTTCAAACTAGAGGCCGATCGCCCTTCTTGATGCTCCTGGGAAATTGTTTGCTCGTTTTATTATACGAGATTTTAACGTATTGTCGGGGGGAAATTCTGCCGGGGTCGGCCGGGCCGTCCGCAGGCCTCCAGGCAGGGAGGCCCCAACTCCTCCCGTGTATATCCCAGATGAGATAGAGTATGAGACACACACAAGGAGCAAGGTGACTCTGCTGTTTATTAGACAAAACGGCAGTGATGGGTCAAGGAGCGTACGCGTCCGTCCTGACACACACACAATCGTGGGGCTCGCAGGCGCTTTTTACTGTATTATGACGCGCTACTTGCATCACTTCAGAAAGTTAACAAAAAACCTATCGCCACTCTTAATTGGTTGCTCGAGTGGTAGGGTTAGTATAGCACACATATAGAGAACGATGTTAGTGGACAAAGGGTAGTCAGGTGGTATATCTGGGTTGTCCCTACAATTAGATACATGAGAATTGTTACATGAAGACTCCTGGGGATTGGTTAATATTACTGGCGTCAGTGATAAGAGCCCCATGTTCTGATTGGTGCGCCCGTGAGCTTCCCAGCCTGGGACCACCGCTGTTCCCAGCTCTCGGTGTACCTGCAAGTTGCAACAATGTTTCACTATGGGTACGTGCAGACAATGTGAGGATTTATTCATAGCTGGAAGGCTGACAGCTCCCACTGTCGCAGATGTCCATTGAGCCTTTCATGTGTATCTGCCTGTCTCTCGTAGCGAGAGATCCAGACGCCTCTTCTCTCCTGGGTTTGGCATCTCGTCAGGTTCGGCTTGGTCACGTGGGGAGGGACCGTGAAAGAGGCAGAATTCTGCACAATTAATATTGCTTTTCCACTGTGCGTCTGGTTTAATTTGCCGGTGTGACTTTAACGTTGGTGCGCGGAGTACGAGGTTGCAACATCGTGCCTTTGATGATTTGTTCTTGGAATGTGGGTTTGCAACATTGCGACCTTGGCTGGTTGCTTCACCGGGCTCTTTCTGCAGGATCAGCAACCTGACTCTTGCTTTGTTAATGTCCACGGGAGCTCTTGTTTGAGGCCTACTCGGGCCTGGTGCATAAGTGGTCCGTTTGGTGCATAGGTGCTTTAGGTTATAGTAGCATATAGTTCCATGACCAGTATCGTGTCTTCATTATACCTCTCATGGTGGTAACGGGTTTCAAGAGAAGCGTGAGCAAGCTTTATAGATGAGTTCATGACGCGTCTTGCGTTTCTGCATTCTGAAAGCCTATGTAAAAATAATAAAGATGCACGTCCGTGAATATGCCTGTCGCCTACGTCATAGCACTGAGTATATTCTTCGTGTAGATCGGTGTGGAATGTCCAGTGTGTATATTTGTACAGATGTGCTTCCCGTTGTCTAGGTCGTCATGGCATCTCTAACGACGTGTAGATTTTAGTCTAGTTGATCCGTGCCGCAGGTGTCGGCATGGCCAGTGCGGGCTGCTGGGCAGGCAAATGGACACATCCGTATGTTCCTGTACCAGGGTATCTGGTCGTCTGGTAACTGGACAAACTCTTCTCGTGGCGGGTGTCTGGGTCGTGACCCTCTAGGCCAAGCGCGAGAGGTGAAGGACGGGAGCCTAGTCTTCCATTCTCCCACTTCAGTCCCCCCTCTGGTCGACTTGTCGACCACAAACATATCCTTCTCGTTATCTCCTCTTACTCGCCATATCTTGGTTATTCCTCCGAGATGTCCATAATGGTTTACATGATCTTCAAATGACCAGTACATATATTCACAGGTTCCTCCAGGAGTACAGTATACCCATCTTCCTATGTAGCTCCTGGGGTTTCTTGGGTTCTCGACCTTCACTGATGGTGGGTCTAGATGGTTGGTTATTATTTGGGTGCGCAACTTCTCCCTCTCCTGTATTATCACACCTGTATGCTGGCCGTCATCTGCTGGCATCAAGGGGTGCATTCCCACCATTTCCAGCAACTCGTCAGTAGTACGTGCCTTCCGGGCCTTCCAAAATCTAATTATGATCAGCGTAGCTCCAGCCAAAATAGTACAACCCACTATTATTTTCAGTCCATCTGACAGCCAGGATGGCATCCATGACCATAATAGTGAAAACCAGCTCTTATCCTTGTTTACACCGTTACTTTCATCCATCATTTTGGAGTGCATCTGGGCCAATTGTGAAACTGCTTCTGTCAGTGTACCATTGTCAGCATCGTTGGCAGGTATGAACGTGCAGCATGATTGTCCTATCTTTGCACAAACTCCTCCTTCCATTGCTGTGAGAAGGTCCAATACATATCTGTTCTGGAGTGCTACCATCCTTACAGCTCGCAGCTCCTCTTTTATTGCGTTAAACCCATTTACTGTAGAATTGATGGTCATCATTAGTTCCCATCTAGTTATTTGGAGCCATTTTGCGTTTGCGTAAGCCTGCAGTCCCGGGTGTATTATTGAGGAGAAGAACATTGCTGCTCTGCTGAATAGTCTGTGTTCTGGCGGTATTGATGTTAGTGCCGTTTCCGACCTTCCCCACAGGTAATTTCCTGTCAGTGGCTCTCCTTGTCTTTTTCTTCTATTTAGGACAGTATCATTGCTGTTGGTCCTGTTCCCTTGCTCCTCCTGAAGTGGTGCAGATCTCTTTTTTCTCTTATCCCCTTCATCCATTTTAGGAAAGTTCGCCACATTGACATGCTTCTTAGGTACCACTAGTGATGGTACATTGACGTGTACCATTGTGCACACACCATTCCACAGGGGAGGCAGTGTATGGTATGCCTTTTCTCCACAGGCCCAATAATGGTCCATTATTACTGCTGTTCCCGCTCCCCCCTCAGGTAACTCCATCACACTTGCACAATTGGTGTTATATCCTACGTCCACCTCTCCTTTATGCTGGTAGCATACCTTGGGCGCAGTCAACGGTAGTATTGTTATTGGGTCTTCATCTTCTTCTACCCACGTGAGCATTGGTACATACTTGATCCACGTCGTCCAACATCGGTGATTGTGTGTCTCGATGGTTGAGATAGTTTCTTTTGTTACCATGTTGCTGCCAATCACTCCTATCTCCCAGCTGTTGTCCAGATACACCTTTCCTGTTATCGTCACCAGCGGCCTCTCCCAGCATCCTTGTTTACCCGGAACTTCAGTGGCGTACCAATCACATGGTAGATACTGCAGTGTTACTTTCTTTGTTTCTCCTTTTGCAGGGCCACTTGTTATGTATTTGAATGCTTCAGCATGTAAACTGCTCTTGTGGTAACTCAAATAGGTCTTGAGGAAGTTGTTTTCATATGGGTATGAGTCTCGTGTTTTCCATGTCATGTGCACTACTGTTCCTTGAAATCTTCCTTTCGTTTGGAACAGTGCCAATTATATTATGCACTGTGCTGTCTTTTCATCTATTTCTGTGGCAACAAATGTTCGTGAAGCACTCATGGCGTATGGTATTAATGAGCAAACGTAGCAGCTTTCCTCAGTTGTCTGCTTACCAATGCGGGTCATGTGTTGGTACCATATGTTGTTTGTGACGTGTGCTGAATCTTGTATATAATTATCAATACCTTTATTGTCTGAGTATGTGCTGCGTTTAACTCTATTTTGCTTGGGTGCAATGTTACTATTACCACCTGACGTAACACCTGTTGCAGCAGGGGACGGCGGTATATTAGGTTTGGGTGCAGCAATAAAATTGATAGCATAGCTGTACTGCCAGACAGAGGCAGCCAAGAACCCGGTGATCATCAAAATCCCTATTATTTTTATTACATATGCTAATCTCACCGGCATTTTGCTCTTACCTTGCTGCAGTCCTGGCAGCGTATTCTTGCGACGTTAAAGTTGCCCGCCTAAAAATTCTCAAAATGCTTGTTATTAAATGTTAGTTTTTTGTTTCCTTTAAGCTCTCCCTATCAAATAGTCATTCAGTGCCCAGGCGAAGAGCTGCTCCCACGCTACTCTAAGTGATCGGTCTCTTAGGACCGGCAAGTATGGGCGGAGGTGGGGCATGGAATATTCTATGGCCAGGAGGAATGCTGTGTAGTAGACACGTACCCTTCTCCTTTTTAGGTATGTTGGCCTTTTTATTTCGTATACAAATTGGTGTGACAATTCTTCTGGGTAGTTATCGTCTGGGAGTACCATCTACGCCTGGACAGTGAACTTGTTAGTTAGCTTTTTTCTTAACAATACAATAATACGCAGTTCCTGTATGTGCGAGAGAAAAAAGAGAACATTCACGTGTTTACATGTGTATTTGTGCAGGCAATGTCTTTCAGTTTCAGTTATAACTGTACTTGGGAGTCAATGGGCGGGGGGTTTGGGCTCAGATGGCGGGAGTATTTTTACTCTTTGAACGTGTGACCATGGGGTGGGCAGTATGGGGATCACCCCTTTCTTCGTCAGTTATTGTCTCCGGGGTAGCTGGGTAGTGACACGGTAAGGGAACAATTGGGTCGTTGTCTGTGGTAGAACTTCCTTCCGCTGTCGGGGATGTTGTTGCTGTTCTTCCAATGGACCTGTCGTTGGCGCTGGGGCGGGTCTGCAGTTTGTAGATCTTTACATCATGTAGGTGGTTCCAGGCACGCTTGTCCTTTAGTTTTACTGCTCTTGTTGATACGTCCTCTACCAGATGGGGGCCAGTGAACCTCTTATCGTTCCAGTTCCTATTGAAATTGCGAAGTAGCACGTGGTCACCTTTGGCAAGTTTGCACAAGTTCTCCTTTTCCAATTCTGTACTTGCGCCTTCTTCTTGATTGCTGGTAGACCCGCCCCGTGTGCGCTCGAGCTGTTGAGACACAAACACAACACTAGTAATCAAAGAAGACACATATTGATACATTTCATCACCTAACACACTCGCTGAACTTTCGTGGTCAGTGAATGCCCTTGACGTTGGCGTTAGGGGAAGGCGCATTTGACGTCCAGTAACCACCTCGTGAGGGGTGAGGTGGTGGTCCGACCCTGGCCTATTCCTTAATTCAAATAGGGCTAATGGAAGGCAATACAACCAGCTTTTCTTTGTTGTTTGTTGTATTTTTGCAATTGCCTCCTTCAATAGGCCATTCAGGCGTTCACATACACCGTTAGCCTGTGGGTGGTATGCACATGCAAATTTGTGTTTTATGCTCAGCAGGGATGTGATATGCTGGAACATTTCGTTTGTGAAATGCGGGCGATTGTCTGACCTTAACACCTCGCACACTCCCCACCTGGGGAAGACCTCCCTTACTAGGAATTTGGCTGCTCTAAATGCATCTGGGTGTGAACAGGGCCCTGCTTCAATCCATCTAGAAAATGGGCATACTACTACAATCATATACCTATTACCTTGACATATGTTGACCATATCAACATAGTCAATGTGAAGGTGCCGAAAAGGTCCTTCTGGCCGGGGTATGGTACCTCTTATCACTTTTAGGGTATGACCGGCCGTAAACTGTTGACATGTGAGACAATTGCTGATAAAATTCGACACATGAGAATTTAACTCGGGACAGAACCAATCTTCTCTAATTCGTGCTGCAATTATTTCCTTGCCTGTATGGGCTGGGTGATGTAATTGGCTCAGGGCGGTGTTTAAAAGTGCCAATGGTATTACAACTTTTCCAGTGCCACCCTGGCGCCATAGTGCGTCGGTTGGTGACATTGTACATCCTCTTTTTACCCATATTTCTTTTTCGGCCATTGGTGCAGCCGCTTGTAGCTCCATAATCTGTGTGGCTGGGAGATGGGTGTACCCTTCTCTTATCAACATCTCCCTAGCCATTCCCCTCCCTCTCCCTCTCTGTGAGTCTGTGGGGTTCCATATCTCACCAAAGTATGCAGCATATTTCGCATGTGCGTCTGCTGCTGCATTCCCTTTTGAGACGTGGTCTTCACCATTGGTGTGTGCGGTGCATTTGACTAGGGCTAGTTCTTGGGGGTCGTTTATTACTTCAATTAGTTCAGCCAACAAGAGGGCATGTTGCACTGGAGTGCCATCAGCTCTCCTAAACCCTCTTCTTCTCCATTTTGATAGCCCTGAGTGGACAGTGGATGTAACATATGCACTGTCGGAATATATGGTTACTCGTTTGTCAAAACTTTCCTTCAATGCCAATATTAGTGCAACTAGTTCCGCGGCTTGAGCAGAGTAATGCTGTGGTAATTGTACACATTTCATAGCCACACACACCGGCGCCTCCATCATTTTTACTACTGCTGCCCCAGTCCTCCGTATCCCATCTCCTTGATCAATAGTTGATGACCCATCAATAAACAAAAGCTCACCTCCCTCTAGTGCGTTTTCTTCAACTTTTCTAGTACATGAGTACATTTCAGTTATTTGGGTGCAGTCGTGGGCGTAATCTCCCTCCTCAATTACTTCTGCTAGGAACCTTGCAGGGTTAACCGTGCTACATCTAACAATTGCTAGTTCAGCTCTAGACAAAATGATCTCATAACCTGATGCCCTCTGTGTCGTTAGTGTGGACTTGGGTTTATTCAATATTGCAAATAGTGCATGTTCCACAAACAGTGTAGTTGGACACCCCATGGTTATTGCTGATGCTTTTTCCACTGCAAAAGCAGCTGCAGCGAGACCTTGTTCGCAAGGGAAGTGACCTAACATCACAGGGTCTAAGTGACCGCTGTAAAATGCTACTGGTTTATAGCCCATGCTCGTTTTTTGGGCCAATACTGCTTTCATCACTGCTGAGTCGCAATGTGAAAATATAAAAAATCGTCGCTCATAGTCTGGGGATGCCAGTACTGGAGCAGTTGATATTGCGTCTTTCAATTCGTCAAAGGCCTCCCTCATTTCCATAGTCCACCCCAACTTTTTCTCCCCTTTATTGGCTTCCCTCAAACCCTCAAGCAGGGGTCCTATGTATGAACTGTAATCAAATACCCATGCTCTACAGTAGTTGCATAGCCCCAGAAATTGCTGCAGTTCTCTCACAGTCTGTGGCATTGGAGTGCTTGAAATGGCCTGTGCTCTTTGTGGTGCAATCTTTCTTCCATGTTGGGATATCAGTTGGCCTATGTAAAGTACCTGTTCCTGACAGTATTGTATCTTTTCCATGTCTACCTTGTACCCTTTTTCAGCTAATACCGTCAACATTTTTAACGAGTCCTCTCTGCATTTACTTTCGTTTGTACTGCAAATTATTATGTCGTCCACATACTATAACACTGTGCTTTCCACCTCAACGTTACCCAAATCCATCTGTATTACTCTATTGAAAATTGAGGGTGATTCATAATACCCCTGTGGTAATCTGGTATGTTTCCACTTTGTATTTCGGTAAGTGAAGCTTGTCAAATCTTGTGAGTCTGGGTGTAATGGTATTGAGAAAAAAGCATTTTTAAGGTCAATCACTGTAAATCGTGATGCTTCTGCTGGAATGCCACACAATATTGTGGCCGGGTTTGCTGTTACTGGATACTCTGCTTCTACTATGTTGTTCAAGGGCCTGAGGTCCTGTATGAAGCGCCAAGACCCCCCTTTAGCCTTGCGCACCGGGTACACAGCCGTGTTACATGGTGATTCTGAGGGGACCAATATGCCATTGTTTATAAGGGCCGTTATGGTTTCATATATGCCCTCATCTTCCTCTTTTGACAATGGGTACTGTTTCACTCTTGGTAGTATGGCACCTTTTTTCAATTTTATCCTTACACCCCCTATGCGTTTTATGCATCCCACGTCATAAGGGCTAATAGTCCATAATGATTTGGGCACCTTTGACATATCCTCCTTAAAGAATGGGACTGGGGTGCATGCGGGTGCCTCAAGTGCCATTGCAATTTTCTGTGCTACTTGTTTGTGAGCCACTCTTAGCCATATTTCTACACTCATCATTAACACCATTTCACCTTCCTCCTTTTCTTCTGAGAACAGCTCCTCATCTGACACCTGGGTCAGCCTACATCCTTCTGCTAGTGCTATCACTGCCCTCCATGCTCTCCCTTCTTTATCTTGGGCGTGCACAGCAACATAATCAGCTGTTGCAATAATGCTCTCGATGTCCATTACAAACACCTTTCCTTCTGGTTCATTAACGGGTGTTTCTGGTCGGAACAGATAGGCTGCTGGCCTCCTCCATATTTTCCCTTCTATCCCTGGCATCCATGCAAATGCCATGTCTGTTCCATACTGGAATAGCTCGCCATCTACTGGCTCCGCCCTAATCGCTGTCTGTCCACAGTATGCTTGCATAATCTGTCGTGCTGCGAGCATGTTAATCCCTGGAGTAGAGCAAATTATGCCATCCTCTGTAAAGGAGATCGTCATATTCAACCTGTTCATTATGTCCCTCCCCAGTATATTTACTGGTGAGGCACTATAATACAAAAGTGGAACCGACAGATCATAATCTCCAATAGATAAGGGAACGTTATCAGTAAAGGGAACCAACCCTTTAGCCCCAGAAAATCCTTGGGTGTTCATGGCTTCGCCTGACATCTTAAATTTACCTTCCCTTATGCAAGACCGGGTTGCCCCGGTGTCAACAAGGAATGATAATTTTTTGTCACCTATCGTTACCTCTATGCGTGGCTCCTCCGCACTATTAGGTGTTACTGACAGGATGGGACACACCAAGGCCGTCTGTGGGCTGTCCTATTGAGGGTACAATGATTGGCCATTCCCTGTGTAAGGGTTGTGTCCCAACACCGTCACCCTACCCAATTGCGTTTGTTGCGTTTGGGGTTGTTGTGGTAGCGCTACTTGTTGTTGTGGCAGTGGCTGTTGTTGTGTTATTTGTTGTTGTGGGTCACTTCCTTGTTGTAACGTCTGCTGTTGTTGTATGCCCTGCTGTTCTTGTGACGTCCTAGGTTGTGCCTGTTCATTCCATGTTGGTGTTCCTGGCCTGACCCTACACGTACGTGACATGTGTCCTAATAATCCGCAACTCCAACACACGGGTGTTTCCCTGCTTTGCCATGGGAAGCTCCCTGTGTTGTCCTGGTATACTGGTTGCCCTGTGGGGTAGGAATTTCTAAGTCCCCCCGCCTGCTGTTGGGTATTATATCCGTATCCTCTCCCTCTCATAAATCCTCCTCTCCCTCTGTTATAACTATAATACCCAGCTCCTTGCATTGGGTACCCTCCTCCCATGTTTGGTGCGTGTAATTGCAGTGGCGGCACTTGCTGTGTTACACTCTGTGGAGGTGCTATTTGAGCGGGATCTTGTGCAGCCACTACTTGTGTGGGGCTTTGGGCCATTGGTGTGGGCGTAGTTATTAGTGCCCCTTCCATTGTGTATTTAGTACGTTTTTTCTGTACTAGTTTAGCCTCTTCTGTTTTCCTGTCCTCTTCCTTTTGTTTCATTTTTCCTTGCCATGTCCTGCAGTGATGTACTATAGTCAGTTGTATTTCTGGCCATGGTTTTGCTTCCATTCCCACTACTTTCTTCAGTTGTTTCTGAACTCCTTCTGGGAGCCCTTGTACTAGAATATGATAAAATATGGCTGGTGTTTTGTCCCATTGTTCTCTAGTTTCCATGCGCCACTTCTCTTGGATATCCTGGATATAATCAACAGGATCCTCATTCTCACGCATCTTACGGGAAGTAATTGCTCCTATGTCTGATGTGTCTGGGTACTGTACTCTCAGTGCCTGCCATAGCGCATGTCTGCAGTTTGCAAATGGTGCCCCATCATGCGATGTGTTTGTTATTGTGACCCCATGGAATCCCGCTCTCTTCCAAATGTCATCCGCTCTATCCCCTAATATTGATATTAACAGGCCCTTCACATCTCCTACTGCTAGTTTCTGTCCCGCGGTGTGTTTTTCCATTTCATATATCCACTTACCCGCACCTCCACTTAGTGATGGGAGCCTACATTTTATATTTTCTTTATCCGTATGCTTCCAAGGGACATACTGTGGTCTAACCCCTCCTCTCTCCAACAGTGGCATTAAGTTGTGTCTTGTGTCACCCTTTACGTTCCATAATATCGAGTCCTCACACCCCTCCTCTTCTTCCGTTTCCTTTACCTCTTCAATTTCGTCCTTATTACCCCTGCCCCTAACTCCTTCTCCATCCTTTCCCCTCCTTTCGTCATTTCCTGTGTTTAATGTGGGCGTGTTTATTTGTCTGTCTTGCCTGCGACTAGGGAGGTCTCTAAGCCGATATGCACAGGGAGTCAGTTCGTCCATGAAGGGCGCGAGCTTTATTCTGTGCAGCGAGCGTGCGGTGGTTGAGCATGTAGGGTGCGATGGGGGAGGGCGTGATGGAGATGGGGATGGTGTGGTTTCATGGGTTTGTTTTTCCACTAGTTTTTGCACCCCCTCTTCACTTCTCTCCAGCTCCTCCCTTCTCCTACTGATCCATGGCGAGTCTATGTTTGTTCGAGTGAGGTATAGCTTATCTAAGCTTTCCCTTTCACTCTTTCTTCCTTCCCTCTCTACTCCTTCTTCCTCCTCACTGCAAAAATCAGTCATAAATGGTACCCCCCACTCTGCCTTTTTCCCTTTTATTGTTACTGTTTCTAAGTCTATTAGGTCCATTTCTCCTTTTCCTTTGTTACCAACTGCTCCCCCTATTGCTGATGTTGTTGCTACTTCTCTACTTCTATATACATCCCCCCATTTTTCACTCTCCCTACTCCTCCCTTCTCTTTCCCCTTCACTTCTCTCCTCCATCTCCCTACTATTTTCCTCCCTTTTCCTTTTTAATTCCTCCATCACTTCGTTGCTCATCTGTTCCAATATTCTTTCATCCTCTTTCTTCCTTTCCCATTTCACCCTTTCTCTTTCTACTATACTTTCTATTACTTTCCCCTCTTCATATTTCTTAGCTGTCTCTGATAGTACCCTCCTCCTCCATATTGCCATTTCCTGTTCCTTTTCTTCTTCTTCCTTCTTCTTTTCTCTCAGCACTACTCTTGATACCCTGTCTGCTGCTGCTTTTACCCTTTCAGCTTCTCTCCTTTGCTCCTCATTTCGTTCCCTTAATTTTTCCAATTCGTCCTTACCTTCTTTCCTTTTCCTCACTCTCTCTCTTTCCTCCCTCTCAAGCTGTTTGATCAATTCATTCTGCTCATCCCTTACCTTTGCTAATCTTTCCTCCAAAATCTCTTCCTTTTGCCGTAATAGCTCCTCCCCCCTCATCTCACTCTCTCTTGCACTATCCTCGTCTGTTCTCTTTACTACCTCCCTCTCTTCTCCAGTTAGTGAACCTCGTAATTTTAATAATATCTGTGCAGCTACCCACTCATCATTTCCTATCTCTACAGTCTGCTCTTCTCCAATCCTCCCCTCCCCCATTGGTATCTTCCTATGAGCCACATATGGTGGAGGGCTGTATGCCGGGTTCGAGTATCCTTCAGCCGCCCTTAACTGTCCTTCTATTTCTCCTAATTCTCTTAAAGGGTACAACCCTCCTCCCTCTGTTTTCACTCCCTGTGTTATGGGTATCTCGTTGCTCGGTTCCTTTTTTATGTCGTCTGATTTATCAATCTTTTCTCCTCCCTCTCCTCCGTTCCCCGTATTCTTTGTGCTTTCACACCCCTTTTTCCCATCCTCTCCTTCTTTCTTAATCTCCTTTTCTTCCGATGTTTCCCCCATAGTGAACATTCCATTTGGTCCTGGTCGGGACCCTTGGAACATCCTCCATAAGTTAAACACCTCCACATGGTTTGCCAACTTCTTCCCCTTGTATGTATTGTGCAGATGGTTTAGCAGTGAATGTTGGGCATATGGATCGAAACTACCATTAGGCGGCCATGGTGTTAACATTTTGTTGTCCGTCCCCTGGGTCCACTCTATGCTGTACTTAATTAATTTCTCCCTATGGGGTGGCAGTGTGGTGCATATGTGTTGTAGTGGGGTAGTGAGGGTGTTCCCCCACCCTCCCGACCCTGTCCCGTACGACATAGTGGTGCTCCCCTTGTTACCCTTCCCTTCACTAGCAGTTTACAATATACAACCTTATATTGTTTACCTGGCCCCGCAAGTGCGGGGACTTACGACAATCCTTTTACAAATTATGCAATAAAAAAAATTATAAAAAAAAAAAAAATGTGTATGATTTTATATTGTATATTCCCTCCCTTACGGCCCCCTGCGGCCGAAGCGCACGCAGCCCCCTGCGGCTGCGTACCCTTTACGACGCTCTTATACAGTCGTCCTGTTTCCCCGTTCTCCTCCCCCTTTTACACTTGCCGTGGCCGGCGTTCTCCGTGCGCAGCCACGCCCCTCTCCCCTTCTCCTTTTCCGATCCACTCGTCTATCGTTTATCTCCGTGTCCGCTCCCTTATCATATTTCTCTTCCCCACCACTCTCAAACCCAAAGTTCCTTGTGCTCGCGATATCCTATTAAATCCCTGCTGGTGACGTCACCGATCTCTTCGAGCTACTGGTACATTCTTATTATGTTCTTTAAGTTCAAAATACACTTGCAATCTACCCCGCTAACCCTACAGCTGTCTTCCTGTCTCTCCTGGAACAAGGTAATCAAATCAATAATATAATCGGACTGCGCACGCTGCGTCGCCTCGCGTGTGATACGCCCCTCAACAGGAGGGCTTAACCAGCCAATTATCTTCTGTATTGGGCAACTAGGCAACTAGCTACCGTCTACAGGGAAACGTCATCTACCTATCGAGTTTCTTGCTCGAACGATAGGGATCCTCGTCTACTCATTGATCACTAAATGCCAAATCGTAGGAAACCGCACACACCCACCCTCACACGTAGTCGCGACTTAGGCCAATCAGTGTCTTACGAGCGGCCGCACGTGATGTTTTCGTGCCCCGCCCCCCTCTTTCGTGTGACGTAGCCGACTGCTCTCGCACTCGTTTCGCTACCATTCATTCCATTGGCAACACTAAGTTGTTAGACCTTCGCCGTGCATCTGTACAACACCTCCCTCCTCCCTTATTTACTTCCTCCCCCTCCCTCACAATTTCGCATTGCTTGTTGTGCGTGTCATGCTCACCAAGTTCTCTCGATGCAGGGCCGCTCGACTGCGTGCACCCCTCCAAGCGGCTCGCCACCTCCCCTCGTCTGGACCACGTCTGGACACTCGCCAACCGCGGGCGGGATACTTCTCAACCGGCTCCCGAGGGCCAATATCCGGATTGCGCTGTCCGGTCTTCTCGCAGCTCCGCGATGGTCCTGTAGTCCTCAGAAGGGGGCAACGGCAGAGGGGGCCGTCCTGACACACACACAATCGTGGGGCTCGCAGGCCCTTTTTACTGTATTATGACGCGCTACTTGCGTCACTTCAGAAAGTTAACAAAAAACCTATCGCCACTCTTAATTGGTTGCTCGAGTGGTAGGGTTAGTATAGCACACATATAGAGAACGATGTTAGTGGACAAAGGGTAGTCAGGTGGTATATCTGGGTTGTCCCTACAATTAGATACATGAGAATTGTTACATGAAGACTCCTGGGGATTGGTTAATATTACTGGCGTCAGTGATAAGAGCCCCATGTTCTGATTGGTGCGCCCGTGAGCTTCCCAGCCTGGGACCACCGCTGTTCCCAGCTCTCGGTGTACCTGCAAGTTGCAACAATGTTTCACTATGGGTACGTGCAGACAATGTGAGGATTTATTCATAGCTGGAAGGCTGACAGCTCCCACTGTCGCAGATGTCCATTGAGCCTTTCATGTGTATCTGCCTGTCTCTCGTAGCGAGAGATCCAGACGCCTCTTCGCTCCTGGGTTTGGCATCTCGTCAGGTTCGGCTTGGTCACGTGGGGAGGGACCGTGAAAGAGGCAGAATTCTGCACAATTAATATTGCTTTTCCACTGTGCGTCTGGTTTAATTTGCCGGTGTGACTTTAACGTTGGTGCGCGGAGTACGAGGTTGCAACATCGTGCCTTTGATGATTTGTTCTTGGAATGTGGGTTTGCAACATTGCGACCTTGGCTGGTTGCTTCACCGGGCTCTTTCTGCAGGATCAGCAACCTGACTCTTGCTTTGTTAATGTCCACGGGAGCTCTTGTTTGAGGCCTACTCGGGCCTGGTGCATAAGTGGTCCGTTTGGTGCATAGGTGCTTTAGGTTATAGTAGCATATAGTTCCATGACCAGTATCGTGTCTTCATTATACCTCTCATGGTGGTAACGGGTTTCAAGAGAAGCGTGAGCAAGCTTTATAGATGAGTTCATGACGCGTCTTGCGTTTCTGCATTCTGAAAGCCTATGTAAAAATAATAAAGATGCACGTCCGTGAATATGCCTGTCGCCTACGTCATAGCACTGAGTATATTCTTCGTGTAGATCGGTGTGGGAATGTCCAGTGTGTATATTTGTACAGATGTGCTTCCCGTTGTCTAGGTCGCCATGGCATCTCTAACGACGTGTAGATTTTAGTCTAGGTGATCCGTGCCGCAGGTGTCGGCATGGCCAGTGCGGGCTGCTGGGCAGGCAGATGGACACATCCGTATGTTCCTGTACCAGGGTATCTGGTCGTCTGGTAACTGGACAAACTCTTCTCGTGGCGGGTGTCTGGGTCGTGACCCTCTAGGCCAAGCGCGAGAGGTGAAGGACGGGAGCCTAGTCTTCCATTCTCCCACTTCAGTATGGACCTTGAAACATCTTAAACGTGACCCTTGCCAGACAGGTTTTATCCGAGGCCTGGGCACTTCAATTAACCTTTTTTCTTTGACGACCATAATCAATTGTTACCACATGATTAAACAACCACTTTACTTCGTTTTTATTGATTTAAGAGCTGCTTTTGACTCGGTCTCGCGAGAAATTTTATTAGAAAAACTCAAGATCGCAGGTTGTCCTCTCTATCTGATATCATGAATTCATTCTTTACATACTGACACTGCTATTCAGATTAGACTTACTAGTGAAGGCAATCTAACTAGTCCTATTAATACTTGTAGGGTTTTAAAACAAAGATGTGTGTTAGCCTCATCAGTTTTTAATTTTCTTTTAGCTGACATTGGCCCTATCCTTGCACAAACATTGGGAGATTCTCCAAGACTTGCTCCTAAACCTACTCTAGCTCTGCTTTACGCGGATGATCTTGTTTTACTTTCTACAACCCCTTCTGGTCTCCAAAATCTACTTAATGCAGTTGCCTCATATACTCAGCGAAATTTGTTATCCATTAATTTGCAAAAAACCAAAGTCATGATTTTTGCACCCAAGCGGAAAAAGATGATAACGTCCTACAATTGCCATATTGATAACCTTCAAATTGAAATTGTCTATCAATACACTTATTTGGGCGTGACTATCTCTAATGTTAGGTCCCAGTCTCCTTGGCTTACTATTAACGAGAAACTGGGACAAATGCTTTCTCAAGTCAAGATCATCCAAGCAAGGTTGGGGAAGTTTTCCATTACTCCGACTTTAATCTACTATTGTCAAAAGGTTACTCCAATCTTATTATGCGGATCTGAGACTCATGGATTGATGCCAGAATCTTGCTGGAATAGGTTGGAGAGCATTTATTGGAGGCGTTGTTTAGGCTTCCCAAAGTCGTGCAGCGATTTCCTGGATTAGACATGAGTTAGGTCTCGTTTATTTATATACACGACACTTGTGGCTCATTGTTAGTCTATTACGAAAGTGTATAATGGCTACGGATAACTTTATGCTGATAGGTACACTGTCAAATCATGTATTTACAAGCAATAAACCACATGTACTTAATTGGCGTCAAATTACAATTGATGCTCTTGCAGAGGCTGATGTATCCTTGCAGACCTTACTTGAGAACCCCACCAAAGTTAAAACTAAGATGTTTAATGCTGATTGGATCAGGACTTGAGCACATTGTGTGAAGTTACATTATTTCAAAGACTATCTTCAATTACATAAAGGACAGGGTACAACACAGCCATATTTAAGTAGATCAACTTCGGTGTCACACAGAATAGAATTTTCTAGGCTGAGATTCTGTCCCCCGTGTGAAATATTGCTAAGACATAAATTGCTGACGACGGCTGATAGCTATTGTAGACAATGCCAAGAGACAGATCAGAAAGAAACATTACAACATCTGCTCACTGAATGTACGTCTCTTGTCAATAAGCGTATACAGTTTCTCAAACCATCTCTTAAACAGTATTTTGAACTCTCCAAGTCTGTTGTGGCAAATTTTACTGAAAGGTAAAAACACTTCTCTCAGAATTAATGTAATTCTACTTCTCCATGACCTAAAACTATCAGAGAATCTTACTAATGAAATGATTGAATAATTTGAACGTTATATTACTGAACTCTAACATTTGGTGTCAATTGATTGAAGAATAGGTATCACTGTTTAAATTGTGATGTTGAATAGTCGATCAAATTTAATTGTAATTTTAATTGTTTCTTGTTTTTTGTTGAAAGTTTTGGCTTTCTTTTTCTTATTCTCTATTCTATTTTTATTGTCAATAGCTGTGAACATTTTATGTAGTCTTTTGTTTTTCGGTATTGTTTCAAGAAAACAAAATTTTTGTTGTATTTTATCATACTGATCAACCGATTAACTTTTTAAAATTCGTATTTTAATTTGTTTTTAAAACTTGATTAAATTCAGCTATAAAAAAAGAAAGATGCAGCTGCTGTGATGTCATTATTCGCCAGCATCTGCCAAAGACACTGGAGCTCCTACTTTTGAATGGATGCAACAGACCACCTTGGATCCTCTGTAGGTGAGGCAACCCTCTCCATGTTCTTAAACATAATCCAGGACACATACCGCCACACACTTCTTCTTCCACATTGGTCCCTAGGGCTGGTAGCACCTCTCCTTCCCAGAACGCACATACACTTCTTCTTCGACCTATGTGATGCCTTGGGTTCTTTCCTGAGCTTCTTTCCCTGGTCATTTGTTCCTTCATCATTTGTGACCTGGGGCTCCCTCTTTGTCCTGGGTCTAACTTCTAGTACTTCGCCCTGGCTCTAATTCCTTTGGCCACAGTGACACTTTTTCCTCTCTGCCCTGGATCTTCTTACTGGGTGATGCAACACCCCTTAATTTGCTCTGGGTTTTCTTACTGGATGATGCAACACCCCTTACTTCGCCCTGGGTGACAGGACTTAATTCATAGGGGCAGTGTGTCCTCTTTTTTCTTTTCTGCACCCGTGCAGCAGATGTCTTAGCTCAGTCTTCTTTTTCTGCCACGCTTCCAACTCCATTGATATAAATTATGTCTACAGGCACTTCAGTTCAGTTGCAGGTGAGTGTTTTTATTATAGTTACTTCTAGTTACATTAAGTTATCTCATAAGAGCCCAATGGCACCCATCACCCAGGCACAATCTCTTCACTGCCTAAGTGTAGAACCTTTACTCATAACACTCTCTGTCATACCACAACATTCTCACAGCATTCTCTCTTACATCTTAAGATCCATGCATCCATCCAAGCACATTACAACATATCGCCCTTCCTTTTCCAGCTCGCACTATACATCAACAGGCACTACACAACAATATTATATTGTTGCAGTGACTGTTGCTTGATTTTTATTTTCATTTATTGTTATTATTATTATTTATATATTCATGTATTATTATTATTACTATTATTCTATTTTCTGAGTGCAGACCTAGCTTTGAGAAGCAACAGAGAGCTTTACAGAGGTATACAACAATACAGATACATAAATTAGCACTTTTCAGATATAACAACAGAACAGATATACAGCGGGGATAGGATACAGCGGAACACAGATGAGGAGTACAGCTGTACAGGGTGGCCTACAGCTAAGGGACAGACACTGTCTAGCAAGTCTGGTGGTGCAGGGGGTGACATGATGGCCTATGTGTTGAGGAAGAGCGACTCCTTGAAAAGGTGGGTCTTGAGTTATTTTCTGAATTGTAGGAGCGTGGGGGTGAGTGTGATGCTGATGGGGAGGAGGTTCCACAGTCTTGGTGACTAAGCAGAGAAGACTTGTTTTTGTTTTCTAGTCCTTTCATTTTTGCAGCAGCGGATTTCAAGTCTGCAGGATTTTCATTTTTATTGCTGAATTCCTCCCACCTTAGAGAACCCCAGCTCTTTTGATGGACTTTTTACTTTTAACCCTATGTGTCTTCTGTGTTTGTTTTTGGAGTCTGACAAACTCCATAGGCATCTTCATTTGTATTGTAACACACACCACCTTCCAGTGCAGTGTCACAGGGAAGTCCTTTGGATTTCTCATAAGGTTTACCTTCTCTTAGGTGAACTACTGTTCCCAAGAGTAGCAAAGTGAAATTGACTTTACTTACCTGTTTTTTATGTAGTTCCAGTACACCCCATGTGGAAGTACTGGGGGGTTACCTAGTAGCCCCTTTTCCTACTAACTCGTGTAACATTTTTTATGCTACTCACACGACAATTAATGGCTGGTGGCAGTGGTTTAATTATCCTGCCATTGTGTGTTTTTACTGCAGGCTGAATCCTGAGCTGCAGTATTGCACCCATGGGTGCCCATTTTGTCGAAATAGCCTGGTCTTCTTTTTTTGCCATTTCTTGCTTGTGAGGTCTTTCTTGGGTTTTACTCTGTGCGTGCTAAACCAGGTTTGGTTCCTTTGTTCATTTTGCCTTTGGCGGGCTTCATTGCTGAAACCCGCCTCTGGATCCAGTGTGTCTGGCAGGGCAGAAAGCGAGGGAGGTGCCTGTCCTTAGTGTCCATGGTAACCTGAACGCACCCGGTGCTGGTTGGCTGGCTGTACTTGGAGGACAGCCACCCTACTGTGTGAGTGACAGCTAGGCTGCAAATGAATGGGAGAAACCTGCATAAAAGGCGAGGTCTCTTGGACCGTAGGCAGAGCCGACCACTGGACAAAGAATCAGAAGAGAGAAACTGGAAGAGAAGCTTGCTGCACCTTACTGCACCTTACTGGACCGTTGGTTAGCTCAGTGAAGCCCTGCTACAGTGCTGAAGCTCCAAATTTCGCATCGACTACAGAAGCCTGGAACAGATGACTTCTTCCCTTGGGTTGGTGGGACCAACTGACCCCAAGACGAACTTGCCTGGAAACCCTTTCTCTGCTGGCTGTACTTCTTTGCTGCGGCTGGAACTGAGTACCAGGGGTCAGGATCACCAGAATTGAGTGCATCGTCTTTAAGCTGGATCAGACCTCCAGGAAGCTCCAGAGGACCATCCCAAAGCAGGACGACCCAAGCCTGATCCACCTCAGCAGAGTGCAGGACCCTAGAAGCAAGGGAAGCCCATTGACTGTCCGAGATCCGTGTTGGTGCTATTTGCCGGTAGCTGAAACCGCATTGTGCCGCTGATCTGAAGCAAGCCCATTGCCGCCGTCTACCGTTGATCCACAGTGCAGGAGTCCTACAGATGTTCTCCCTCTTGTCCCTACGACTGAGGCACAGGAACACAGGAACTGCAGGACTGCAACCAGACCAGGAGCCAGCTGGATCCATTTTCATCAGAACTAAGGTACTGTCTAACCTCGGGTGCTTACCTCTGATTGTGAGTGGCTTGCTTGCTCTCACTGGAGACTTGCAGTAGCTGCCTTTTGCAGAGTTGCTTGCAGCTTTGCTTTTCACAAGCCTCCCAGCTGGTGGCCCAACAGTGGTTCTTTTCAACAAACTCTCTATATAACATTGGGCAAGACTTTTGTGCTATCTTCAAGAAGTGCCTCAGCTCCCCATGACTTTGGTCAATTGACATTGGCTGTCCTGGCTCCCTGCAGACTCTTCTAACACTTTGACTTTGTGTTTATCTGTCCCTCATAGGTGGTATATAAATTACTTGTATTGCTGGGAAAGCGTTAACCTATACTTCATTGGGAATTGTAAAGTACTCGCCTGTTCAGAGAACTTGTTAACCTTTGTTTCCTTCCTTAACGTTTGCCTTTTTCCACCCCCTTTTTTTGCATTAAGTGTTCAATGCTATATGAATGTCCACAGTGTCCTAGCAATAGAAGTCACCTTAGGGTTGTCAGAAGTGTGTGTGACATCCCAAAAGGGTATCTACTTATGTAACTTAAAGCTGAGGAAGTGTATTTTTGAAGTGCATTGTATTGCTGCATATTGTTCCTTTATAAAGAAGGCTGATTTAAAACTGACTGTTAAATTAATAAATTATTATTTTACTAGACAACCTTGAGTATAGGTGTTATGTGAATAATTGTCATTGTGAACCTCTATGTTACATCTCTACAGTCCACATGTACCTCTCTTGAGATAAGTCTGGCTTCTTAGTCACTCTACCAACTTGTGTAGTACAGACCTATACCAATAGTTATGTTGTATTGCCAAGAGGACAAGGCTGGTGTAGTCTCCCACAGGGTTACTACATACAATCTTGCCCAACAGTCCTGGCTTCTGGTGGTGTACTGTCTGCCGGAGATGCTGAGTTTCTCCGCGATGTAGCTGGGTGACTTGAGGGCAACTGCACCATAAATGATTCAGCAAGAATTGAAGGTGGTTCATGCATGCAGTGGAAGCCAGAGAAGGTCGATGAGGGACAGGATGATGTGGCTGCCTCTGCGTAGACCCTTTATGAAGAGTGTGGCAATGTGTAGGATACTTCTCAGAGGCACAAGGAAGGACAGCGGGAGGCCTTCAGGGAGGGCATTGCCCCATCAAGGTGGGACAGGACCTGCGCTTGAGCGGTGGATCTAAATCTGTCCGGAGAGAGGAAGGGCTTGACTTTCCACAGGAGGGAGAGCTGATACCAAGATTTCTGAGTTTTCTTACCTATATGTGTCTGTCAATGTGGAACCAGAGGGACTTGACGCAGTGGGTGAGCTTGGGTGTGACGCCCTTAGGGTTCATGGTTGATAGCCAGGTCAGTATGTCTGTGTGTCCAGTGTTTTTCATGAGAAGTAGTCATTTGGTCTTGGATTGGTTGAGTTTCAAGTATGCACTGAAAACCCAAGACTGGATCAACGAGAGGCAGGTTTTGAGCCTGTGTGTGTCCTTGATGGAGTCGATTTTGAGGTATAGCTGTGTGCCGTCAGCGTATTGGAAATGTGGATGTTGTGTGTGGCTGGAAGGGCTCCCACCTGGTCCATGTACAGATTGAAGATCACTTGGCAGATGATGGAACCCTGCAGTATTCCACAGGTGACGGGTAGCATTGGTGATCTAGAAGAGACCAATGGAACAAATTGCTGGTGGTTAACGAGAGAGGACGTGAACCAGCATAGGGCAAGGTCACTGAGCCCCATGCACCGATGTAGGGTTTCTGGGAGTGCCTGGTGGTCTACTGTGTCGAAAGCAGCTCATAGGTCGAATAGAACCAGGAGGCAGAGGTGGCTGTCGTCGAGGATGTTGAGGGCATCGTCATGCACCTGTATGGTTGCTGTCTCTGTGTTGTATCTGGGTCTGAACACAAATTGGTATGTTGGGAGGAGATTGTTGGTTCATATGTGTTGCTGCAGTTGCACGGCTACTGCTTTCTCAATTATCTTTCCTAGGAATAGAAGATTGGTGGTGGGGTGATAGTTACTTAGGTTGTTGGGATTCAGAGTGGGTGACTTTAATAGAGGGAGGATTTGTCCTTTCTTCGGGGTCGATGAGAAGGTCCCTTGAGTTAGGGAGCTGTTGATGATCTCCAGGTAGGGAAGGAGAACTTCTGCAGGGAGGTTCTTGATCGATTGTAGAATAGGTCCTAGACATGGCCTGCACCCCTCCCCCTCATTTCGAGGCACCAGGAACGCGCTCGCCAAGGTATGTGATGCATGAAGAGCAAATGAACCTACAAAGAGCTGCAGTGGGACTCTACCCAGTATACATCAGAGGATCCATACCGGTTGAAGCACCCATAACCAGACAACCCTGGGCAGCACGGTACCCTATCAGACAGCCATACCAGCCGCTGATACGAAATGAGGAGTACCTACACACGAAGAGACCCCAAAAGCCTTAACGGAAGGCCAGTGGAAATGAAACAAGGGCCTGAACAGATTCGAGAATGAACAAGAGCAGCTATCGAAGATAACACGCCAATGCGAGTAGCTACGAAATTGAATGGAAAAGGCACAGAGAGGACGCAGAGAAATGGTGTTACGAGACAAGATGGAAGCAACCGTCCTGTTAAGCATGTGTAAATAGGCTGGAAACGCAAGATGCTAAGAAATCGATATTGCTTGCAATGCTTAGTAAGAAGATAGAGCGGCAAGCGCCAACCGTATATCTACCTCAATAAGGCACATTATACAAGTGCAACTCCATTTTGTAAAAGCAGAAAAGGTACCCAGGCGGCCAGAGGCCTGCCAGGCCAAGTTTCGAAACCCAGCCTAAGGCAAGAGAAGGCGCAGAATCGAAACTCAACAAAGAGCGGCTCATGCCTGGAAATCGAGGTCAACCGGAGAAGGGGAGGAGAGCGTCGGCTCACAAGACTCCAACTTCAGAGCATACCAGCCTGCCTCATGAAGGTCAAGATAAGGAGGCCCATGCAGGTGGGTAGGCCGACACAGAATTAAATGCACTAAAAGCTGCAAACTGAAGCAGATTCATGGTGAACTAACACGTGACCAGCAAGGCACGAACAAGTACCATTGCCCAATGTCATCCAGGACCCGAGGATGCCATAACTTTTCCCGATAAGAGACTACAGTTTCGAGGCCATCCTTAGCCAACTAATTGACACATCGCCCTAAAACACTGATTGATGGAAGGAGGCAGGGTGAAAGTTGGGACACCAGGCACAGGGGTGTCTATTCTGCATGCTGCTAATTAAAGTGGAGATTTATGTTTAGGGGTGTAACTTGCCCAATCACAATGGACCATGTAATCTAGGGTCCTATAGACACTGTAGCCAATGAGACGTCGTACTTGTAGTGACGTCAATCACGTGTGATATAGAGGGATGGGCGTAGAAGCCCACCCGATAAGAGTTATCCAATCCACATGCTCCATTGTCATATACAGATATAACACCTATATTTAAGTTACCTTTCCTAACCAATTATATTGCATGATGATTTTTTATAGAAATTAGACGTCAGTGATGACGATTTGTGCCTATAACAATTGTTGTTCAGCTGAAGTTCGTGGAAGTCGGAGCGAGAACGGTGATCGCACTACTGCTGATTCCCATTTGTTTCCCTGTTTGATGTATGTATTATTAAATGGACTTCCCTTTGCCAAACTACTGAGTCCTCGTTATTGAGTCGTGTTGGAGTAAGTGAATCCTGCACCCCCTGTCCTCACATGGTGCAGCTATCTAGTCTTAGAAGTTCTAGAGGGAGAGTGCTGACCAATGGGCCCGTCAGCGAATTCCTCTCCTCGTGAACACTTGGTAGCGTGAGGATGGTTATGGTCATCGATTATAGATTATCGATTGATATAGTCATAAGACACCCTTAGACCGAAGGCACAAGGTAACTCTGAGCCTTCGGTAAGATCACGAGTCCTTTCGCCATTCCGGCTGAGTAGACTGAGAAGCTTCCCGTGGACAATGATAAAGTAAACATTTAAAAAAATCTGCAGTGGGTCTGAAGGAACCCGCCTTTCCAAGCATAACCCTTCTCATTCCCACGAGCAGCGCATCGGACGAAAACCTTAAAAGCAGGAAGAGGAAGGGGCGGTGATCCCGAAGTTCCAGAGAGGAAACAATGCGATCGGTGAGTGAAACAGTAAACTTGTTACTTTGGGAAATGTCGTGTAGGCATTAGAGCCAGCAAGGGAAAGGTAACGGAGGGTGGTAGAGAAACAATAAAATAGTTAGAGGTAGAGAAGACTGTATATATATAGGGGTTAATGACTCGAGCATAAGAAATAAAACGGAAGGAATATCAGGGGGGCACCTGAAGTAAAAACGTAAATCAGGGGGGCACCTGAAGTAAAACGTAAATCAGGGGGGCACCTGAAGTAAAAACGTAAAGATTTTCCTTGTTCCTGCCCTTTAAAGAGTGGTCAGAAGGAACGTGAACCCAGAGCCCACAGTGTGGTGGCAATTTAGGCTACGATGACGTTTAAAGTCGTCATAAGGGGGTTCGTTCAAATCCCATGATGTGGTATTAATTAGAAGGCAGGTATACGTATGACCAGCTGGTGTCTATCTAGTCTGTCAAACATCTGTCATATATGTTGTGATGGATGTCGAATGTAAAATAATTGTATTGGTGATTGTTTAAAATGCATTGGGATTTACGCGATTCTGTAACTGAGAGGGAATCGGCACTGAATTGATGAGTTTTGAGTAAATTGTTGGTATAAAATTTGGCGGGAAAAGATTGTTTTGGAGCTTGCGTATTTGGTGCTCGCTCATACTAATAAAAGAATAAAAGAACTGTATAGTTATTGATTGGTGACGGAATTGAGAATGGAGAAAGTTACCCCGCTGGCGCATTTATGCAAGCAACTGCCCAAGCATGCAACAAAGCTGAAGAAATATAGCCAGGAGTGGGTTAAGGGCACCACAGATAAGATGTTTATGCCGTGGCCCCAGAACTGGTCACTATCTAAGGCTGTTTTACAGCACATGACCACCTTCTTCATGCCACATATACCGGCAAAAAGCTAGAGAAACGTCTTGCTGTGCTGGAACTGTGGAAAATGTTTGAAGAAACAAAGGTGGAAGAACCACCCGCAGATTGGATATTAAATGTATGTACAGAGGGGGGTGAGACGCCTACCGCACCACCTGCCCCACCTGAACCAGTAATCGAAGGGAGTAAGTCAGAGGGTCTTTACACGCTAAGAGAACTTAAGACAGCCACAGGGTACAGCAACCCGGCATATGAGTCGCCTGCATGCAGTGGTGACGACATCATAGAAAAAGAGCAGGAAAGTAATCTTGCCTCCGTAGTCCCGAGGGACCAGGAGAGACGCAGTGATGAAGGAAAGGATCAGGCACAGAGTAGTACATCTCTCTCGAGAGAAGGAAAAAAGCAGAAAGGTAGTAGCGAGTTAGCATTCACAAAGGACGAGTGGATGGGAGGTCAGATATTGCTAAAACTTGATGGTAAAGGGAGTGATGACATAAGACCGAGGGAATGGTCTGATGAGGTGCTGAGAAAGGAAAAGGGAAAGAAAAGGGTATGAGAGACGAAAGGAGAAGAAAGAAGAATAGGTTGAGGCGAGAACAACTATATCTCGAAGAGCAAGGAATACCGCTCAGTTGCACACAATGCACAGCCTATGAAAAGTATAGGCAGAATATGCTAAAGTTAGAGGAAGAAAGGAGAGTGCAAGAAAGGAAAGTAAAGAAGCGGGAAGACGAGGAAAGTAGAAGGGCAAAAGAACATAGAAGTGAACGGATGAGGGAAGTAGATAAGGCTAGAGAAGAAGCAAAGAAGCGAAAGGAAATAGATGAGGAAGTGGAACATAAGTACAGACAGAGGACACGAGATTTAGAATATTTACAATGGGAAGTTAAAAAAAAACAATCCTGTTGTAGAATGGGAAGGCAGAAGAATTCTTTCCTGCAAGCGATGCGGTACCAAGTACAAGTGGGAAAAATATTGAAGATGACTTCGACACCAGAAGCATCGGGGAAACAATTGATAATGTTTATGATGAGATGGGGCTGGAACTAATTTCCCAAGGGGGAAGGGAGGATGAACGCTTAGAAAGCACTCTACTATATTACACTGAGGATGTCACCCGAAGTAGTGGGAGCAGGGGACTGTCCCTAGACAGGCTAGAGATTGGGCAGAACGAAGAAGATGCAAGAAGTTGCGTGAACTGGGAGTATTCAGGATCTGACTCCGGTGGGGAAACGGAGGAAGTGGCATATGATGAAGAGAGACGGTGCGAAAAACGGCTCCCAAGGGACCGAGAGGTACAATGGTCAGACGCTAGCGGGTCCGCGAGTAGGACACCGAAGTCCGCTGGACAATCCAGCCGACATGAAGAAATACCCCGCGGTCGAGGGGGCGTCGCCGCCTGCCTATGCAGACAGGTTAAGGGCATTGCCAGGTAGACGGCAAGGTGGGAACGTAGCCCCGGTGGTAGAACGGAGAACTATGGGTAAAAGAGAAGGAGGACTGTGCTTTCCAATTCCCTTTGCTAGAAAAGGGGGGGAGCAAGACCACAATATATTCCATGGCCACACATGGACCGAGAAAACCTAAAAAATAAGCTTCCAATGCTGACATCGGGAGCCGGAAAGTGGATACATGAGTTAGAGAAAATGACGGGGGGTATCACCTTAGCTTTAGGGGACATTAAGGGCCTCCTAATTGCCATACTGGGTGAAAGAGCCGATGATGTATGGAAATGGGCGGGCTACCCCAGGGTAACCCTAACTGACACCTCCAGTGATGGAGCGCCATTTAATAACTGTAGAGCAGCAGTATGGAAAGCGTTGCGTACGCTATATCCAGACACGTCTGATATGGGAGCGATAATGACTCGAAAAATGAAAGAGTCAGAGGATCCGTTGCTTTATATCCAGAATTATTAAGATGCGTGGGTGCTCAAAACGCATGAATCTTGGACGAAATCCATCCCTGTATTCTATCATATATTGTGCCAAGGGTTACCAGAACCAGTGCAAAAACAGCTCAAGAAATTGGTAGGAATAGAAGCTAAACCATGGGATTGAAATCCAGTTGACAATTTCACATTATTGTAGATTACTACAGGAAAAGAATCGGAAAAAGGAGGCAACGCGTAAGGGGGAGGAGGCAAAGCTGGTGCAAAGGAAGCTCTCGAAGTATGCTCTCGAGGGAGCAATGCTCACCAGTCCAGCCGAACCAAGCATACAGCAAGCGACTAACCCCTTGCAAAATAATCAAGGTAGCACGGGATTTTACCCGAGGGGAAGAGGGTTTGGAAATAGAGGATGGCAGAGTAATCAGGGAGGGTTTCGTGGTAACCAAGGAGGGTTTCAGAATGTTCAAGGTGGCTTCCAGAACACACAGATGGGCAATCCAACTATGCCAGATGGACAGATGACCCGACCACTGCCAGTATGTTGGCTGTGTGGAATGACTGGACACGTAGGACGCATGTGCAGAAGCTATGGCATGTGGCAAAATAACCAAGGGATGGGGCAGGCATGGCGAATCAACCTACCATCCCGCAACAGGGCAGTGCCCAAAATTACACGGTGCAGCAGCAGGCGGCAGGCTTGCAGCAAGGTGCACAGCAAGTAGTTCAACCACCGAACATGGGAAGTATGCCACAAGGACAACCCCAGCAGGCACTGCCGCAGATGGCTCAGGGCAATAATCCTGGAGGGGGAATTAACCCTGGAAATGGGGGAAACCCACAAGTGTACAGTGGACCAAACCTATATCTAAAATAGGACAGTTCATGGGAGACCCTGATGTGTTCTATCCTATAAGTGACACCAGACCCTAATAGGGAACCTAGGGTGAATGTCACCATAGGGGGTAAAGAATATTCCTTCCTAGTTGACACGGGTGCAACGCGTTCATACATACGAGAAGGCAAATTTTGCTTGTCCGGCGAGGCCATAGATACCCAGAGTTTCACTGGAGCTCATAGTAGAGTTCCCTATACAGATGTACTACCAGTCTCAGTGGTAGAGCGTGAAATGAATATACATCTATTGTATTCGCGTCAGACCCCAGTAAATATTCTGGGTCGGGACCTGATTGTCAAACCGGATATTAAATTATGCCTCTTATTACAAACAATTTGTATGTATATTGGCCTATGCCAAGTTGCTTAAAATTGTACGCGAATAACTCTCTACGGCAAGGTCTTGACCTTAGAAATTGATGTAAGCCGCCATCTTGAATCAAGCCTCCATTTTAGGTTAGAAACCGCCATTTTGGGGTTTTATACAAAGTCACCCTGTAATCTAAAATGGCCGTCTCGTGTGTCCTTGTTCTTCTCTTAACCTCTCCAACTTCTGTAGGGGAGTTAATGTCCAACCTGCCCTCAGGCTATATGTTAGGGTCATGTAGACCTTGTCCTTTGTTGACCTCGGGAGCAGGGTTTTACTTGAATTAGCAAAGTTAAACTACAAGTGTATAAGGACAGCAATGCTATCCCAAAATATAATAAGTGAAACATTTGTTTGGTCTGTATTAAACCAGCATGTAAAGAGTGTAAATGTTAAATTAAAGAATAATGGAGTGTGTTAGTAAATGTATTGAAAAGTAAACCGCATGCACGAGATATGTAAATTAGGAAAGTGAACCTGGCGCGACCCTAGCCCAGTGTATGATTAACCTGTAAGAGGGCTGGACATCATTTTACAAATGGTATAAATGCATCGATGTCCAGCTAGGAAATTCTGTCACTGCTCACATTGAACCCTGCTGGGGGGTCTCTGTGATGTATTGACGGCCAAATAGCTATTTGTGTACTTTGTTGAATACTGTTCAGTTTTGTAATAAAGATTTTGTGAATCTTTATAAGCCCGTGTCGGTGTATTTTCCCTTGCTCGGTGTAACAGCCGTAATATTGTATTTTTTCTGATTCCACAGATGGCGCCCGAATAGGGACCCTCAAGATTGACTTTGTCTCGTTGAAGGTTGGATCGGCTATCGGACCGGGATCGGACAGTGCCAACAGAACCGGCCACTCTAGACGAGAAGTGAATTCCTCAACGAAACTGCACGATCCAATCCCTGGATGGTGAGCTGTAGCCCGAGACGACGTCTTGACGAGGGTCCATATATTTGAGGTGGGTAAATTTGCCAAAAATCACCAGACACGTGGGTCCTTTGCATTGTCCTTAGTAACCCGATCGGGCCTCCCAGTCCTTTGGTCAGGTGAATCGTGTCCCGATTCTTAATCTAACCCTGACAAATTTGAATTTGGAGCATTGTACTCGCGAGCACAATTATTTAACCAGGTAACACCAGAACTTTGATATGCCTGGGAAATTGTCTGCCTGCTTTAGGGCATTTTTCCGCAGCAACAGACAATATTTGGAAGATAGCTATCCCGCACCACAGGAGGGGTCGCCGGCATGTACTATGTACTGTAAGAAAGGCTTTGGTAGTATAGCATTTAATGACATTTGGCACAGACAAACCAGACATAATTCTAATCTCCGGTGTCCAACCAATGGTAGTTTTGAAATCCCTCGTATAGAAAAGAAAAAGGCTAGGCCTGCAGCGTTTGACGCCTTGCACAGTTGGAAAACAGAAGCTTTGCAGCAACAAAAGAGTAGAGAGAAACATATGCGTCGACATATGACGAGTGTCGAAAAGGCCCGGTTATATGATCAAAATAAACAATTGGAGTCAGTTAGGAACATGGACAGGGCATTTCAATTAGGCATTCAGAAAATCTACCCTTCAAAAGATTTTCATACGTCAGACGAATTGATTAATAAACTTTTGCATGAACGAAGGCCCGATGCCTCCGCACCACCTCCATATGTCCTTCCTCCTGGCGCTTTGCCCCTTCCTGTTGTAGTTCCCCCTCCTGTAGTTCCTCCAGTCCTCCCTGTTGTTCTTCCTGTTGTTCTTCCAGCCGTCACCCCTTTGCCTGCCCCCTTGCCTTCACCTGTTGTTATTCAGAATGTGCCTACTCTTCCTCTTCCAAGTGATCCTGCTTCGCTTGTAGTAGACCAGGGAGAAAGACCAAGGGTTGTGACTCGTAATACTGTGTCCCCAGACAAGAGGAGTGAATTGACTGCTTGGGCTAAACTTTGTATGGAGAAGGGTGAACAAGCTGATGTTTTTTCCACACTCGAAAATTGAAAAGATATGCCTGAGAAAAATGTTTTTATCGAAGGATTAGGGACTCATTTAAGTATGATGTGGAATAGACTAAATGATGTAGATTTCCCACAAGAGTTACGGGATTTGAACGTCTTAGCGTTGTCCAGAGATACTGCAGAGAAGGTATATGAGAATGTTGAGAGAATTTTTGAGTATAGGAAGAAGGAGTTGGAAGAGTTACAGAACGAGGAAGTAGATGGTGATAGTTTAGGTATTATGTACTTACAGAAACGTTTTTCTCCTCATCGAGAATTAAAAGGTGAGGAAGCACGAATTTGTACAAAGGACGCAATAAGATGGATTTCGGATATGTCAATAACTCCAGATGAAGTATATGACATATAGTCAGTATACGTTAGAAATGCAAAATAAAGTGATACAGGTGATGGTAGAGCACCTGCAGAATGAGTGTGTAAGAAGAAAGATTTGTTGTCCCGCAGAATTGTTGAGTGTTTATAAAAGAGCTTTTTCGATTGATACTTCTTCAACTGCCTAAGCGCTTGATTTGGCTCTGTTGCTTAGTAAGCGTTCTGAGCTGCCTACTTCTCAGTTGCCTATGAGAGAGGTCCCTCCGACATTTGTCCCAAAAGTTGAGATTGCGGCTGATGCTGCACGAGGTATAGTAGCCGGAGAAATTCCTGCACATTACGTTTCACAGTTTGTTCAGTCCCGTTTTCAAGACAGGGAGTGAACACCATAAAGCAATCTATTCCCGATATAAGAAATAATCCGACCGGATTCTATAAAGAAATAGAGTCGGTCTTACAGTCGTCGGTATTCACTTTAAGTGATATTGACCTATTATTTCCCGTACTCCTGCCAGTTGATTTTTGGAAGCAGATTAGGACTATAGATGACATACCTGGGTTGGGAGATACATGGGATAACATGACTAGGCTAGACAGAGAAAGACCAGCTGGGAAACAACCACCTCAAGTGATATTAACCTTGCCTGATAGAATTATTGTAAAATTGAAAACTATGGTTCCAGAAAAAAGAATCATTTGGGACAAGCTTACGGCCTGTGTCCAAGGAAAGTTTGAGGGTGCTACCGATTCTTTCAATTGGTTCGAGCAGGTATTCTCGGATTTCAGTGGACAAGACTTGGCCACAGAGTCAGGGAAAAGCTTGTTTGTCAACAAATTTGTACGTGGATTGCTGCCTGACATCCAGTTACAGATTATGTCCTCTGAAAGCGCTTGGCAGGCAAAGTCCCAATCAGAAGTATTGCATATGGCTCAGTACTATGAAAATCGTGTAAATACTGAAAAAGAGAAACTTTAGAAAAAAAAGGGTGACTTGAAAACTAAAGTTTTATTGCAGCAGATTGTTAGAAACCCTAGAGGGGGTAATCAATTTAGAGGTCAGTACATTCCACAGGGAAGTGCACCCTTGGCTCCGGTAACCATTAACCAATGTGCCTATTGCCGGCAGGAAGGCCACTGGGGCGCACAATGTCCGACCTTACAGCAAAGGTCATTTGGGAACATGAGTAGACGATCCAGAGGTCGCCCAGGTGCAGGGGGCCCTGGCAGAGGTCAGTTTACACCAGAATCACAGCAACCTCCTTCACAAGATAAGCAAGTTTCAAATGTGGATAATAGAAACATTTTTGATCACCCTTCTGCCGCGTACCTCTCCGAAGAGCTTCCTTTTGATAATATCCTGTTCCGCTAGGATTGCCCGAAGCAGGATTTGGAACCTACGCCTATTCCCGTTCATCAGAAAGGCCCCTACGTTGAGATGGCGGTGGGAAATAGGAAGCATCTATTTTTAGTAGATACGGGAGCACAGAAATGTTCCATTGATCATTTGCGGGTTCCAAATATTCCCCTGTCAGGGCAATCCAACGTTTCCGTAGGGTTTTCAGGCACACCTGTAGTTTGTCCGGTCTCTTTGCCGGTACCAATAACACTGGGTCCCTTCACGGAACAGTGTCCATTTCTACTTACCACAAACTGTGGGGAGAACTTGCTGGGGCTAAATTTGTTTAAGGCATTACACGCAGTAATTCATTGTTCTCCGGATGGAATTCAGCTAACAATTTCACCTCAGCAATCATTCGCCTCTCAGTTTTTGACTCGACCTTTACCGCCAGAATTTAGTAATGTTCCAAAATGCTTATGGGCAATTGATGATAATGACGTGGGCATTCTCCAAATTGAACCTGTTAAAATTATTTTGAAACATGGAGTAAAATTGGCTCGCATCCCGCAGTATAAGATCTCAGTTGAAGGCGAACAGGCTTTGAAATGTATAGTTTCTGATTTTGTACATCGTGGAGTAATTGAGGAGATTACGGGTAGCATATGTAACAGCCCTATTTTGCCAGTATACAAAAAAGGTGATAATGCGATTCTCTTTCGTTTTATAATTGATTTACGTGCTATTAACAAAATTGTGACTCCTCAATTTCCTATTGTACCTGATGTCACAACGATACTAACTATGATTCTGGCTTCTGCCACTCATTTTAGCGTTGTTGATCTTAAAAACGCGTTTTTCAGTATTCCCATACACAAGGATAGCAGGTATTTGTTTGCGTTTACCTTAGGTGGACGCTCATTTACATTCACTCGTGCACCACAAGGGTACACTGAGAGTCCAAGTATTTATAGTAGGGCATTGAAAGAGCAGCTTGATACCCTCGAGTTGCCTACTACTAGCACGTTACTGCAGTACGTAGATGACCTCCTCTTGGCTGCTGATTCTGAGAGTGCCTGTAAAAAAGGTACAGTGTTGTTGCTTTGTCATCTAGCAAAACATGGCCACAAAGCTTCACTTAAGAAATTCCAATATTGTTGCCAGGAGTTCGCCTATTTAGGCTATCTCCTGTCAAAGGAGGGAAGACGGTTGACACCTGAACGAATAAAGACCATTTTTGGTATGTCTGTCCCAAATACGCAAAAGGAAGTTAGAGCCTTGATAGGTATGGCTTCTTATTGTAGATTGTGGATCCCTAATTTTTCGTTAACGATTAAACCAATGCTGGCTTTGACAAAGAAGGGCATTTCTTTGCCATTGCCATGGACCTTGGAACACCAGACAGCATTCGATTTGCTCAAATCCGCGCTGTGTTCAGCGCCGGTTTTAGGAACTCCGAATTATGATAAGGCCTTTGTATTGTTTGTGCATGAACGTGATGGATGTGCTTTGGCTGTGTTAATGCAGGAACATGGAGGGAATAATAGGCCGTGCGGCTACTATTCCGCCGCCCTTGATCCTGTACAAGATATGAACTGATCTTGTTTGCCCCCCACATTCAAATTCAGAGGTGTTGCGTATTAAATCCGGCTGAATTTTTACCTGTCTCACAAAATACTGTTGATGATGACGATACATCACACGATTGCCTTTATATGACAGAACAAGAGACTAAAGCCAGAATCGATTTGAAAGACACGCCTTTGAATAGCCCTCAAGGAGAGCTATTTTGTGATGGCTCTTGTTTTAAACTTCCAGACGGTACATCCACGGCTGCTTATGCTGTCACTACTTTAAGCACGGTTGTGGAAACTAAAAGAATTATGCATAACTCTGCGCAGGCCGCAGAAATTATAGCGTTAACTCGAGCTTGTGAGCTTTCTGAAGGGCGTACAGTGAACATATATACTGACAGTCAGTATGCCTTTGGGGTGACCCACAATTTCAGTAGACTTTGGAAAGAACGAGGTTTCTTGACCTTGCACGGAACAAAAATACAGCACAGCACTTTAATAGTGCGATTGCTTTCAGCACTTGGACTCCCTGTTCAGTTAGCTATCATAAAATGTTCAGCACATCAAAAAGTTACAGATGATGTAGGAAAAGGGAATGCCTTTGCCGATCAGATAGCTAAACAAACTGCCACTGATTTCAGTTCAGAAATGTACGCTGTAAAAGAAATTGTAAATGTTTGCACTTTGGGTGAAAGTATCGATGCTGTAAAAGAGGAAACTAAGAGATGGATCGAGAGTGCAGGGAGATTGGATGATGATGGGTGTAGGGTAGACAATGTTGAAGGGAAATGGTTACTCCCTGACGCCTACATTACAATGATGGTTATTATGGCTCATGGTCCGACACATGTGTGTGCGCAGAAATTAACAAAAATGCTACACAGTGTATGGGCCAATGATAAGATTTTCAAAACTGCGGAGCGTTTTCTCCAGAACTGCATGGTTTGCTTGCAGCACAATGTAGGAAAAGGTACCTCGACTCCTAGAGGAAGTTTTGCTCCACCTTCCGTCCCGTTTGAGGTTATTCACTTTGATTTTATTGAAATGGAACGGTGTAACAATCTTAAATATGTATTGGTTGTTATTTGTGCCTTTAGTAAGTGGGTTGAGGCCTTCCCGGTTAGGGATGCAACAGCCATAACCATGGCAAAAATTCTGTTAGAAGAGTTTTTTCCTAGGTTCGGGCTGCCGAGAGTCATCTGGTCTGATAATGGGCCTCACTTTATTGCCACTGTAATCCTACAAATTTGCAAAGGATTACAGATTGACAAGCGGTTCCATTCAGCTAGACATGCCCAGAGTGCCGGATTAGTGGAAAGGCACAACGGCATTATAAAGAACAAACTCGCTAAGCCGTGTGCTGGCACCAAGCTAAAATGGCCGGACGCCTTACCAATCGTGTTACTATCGATGAGAACAACCCCTCAAACTAAGACTGGGCTCTCTCCCTTTGAGGTGGTAATGGGGAGGTCTGCTAATATTTGGGGTATGCCAAAAAGTCGCTCACTACGGGATATAGAAAATGTGCTTCTTTCAGACTACTGTAACCAGTTGACTAAAAATCTGTTTTCAATTTATCACCAGGTGCGAGAGGCATTACCTGTGCACTACGAGGGTCCTGGTCACAGTCTATGACCAGGGGACTGGATCCTCACGAAGGTTTTTGAGAGGTCGTCTTGCCTTGCACTTCGGTGGAGGGGTCCCTACCAAGTCCTGCTGGTCACTCAGACTGCCGTACGGGTAGCCGGTCGTTAACACTGGATCCATGCGACGCACACCAAACGGATCCCACAGCCCATGCCTCACGATACAGAAGACACAGAATCCCTTCACACTGCTGTAACTAGCGTGCCTGAAAAAGCAACAACCAACAAGGGAGAATCGGAGACCGTTTCAGAATCTGCAGGGCCGGAAAAAACGGCCATCTTGTCTCCACACTCCCCAACAGTGGAACTTCCGGATCAATCCTTTCTTTATCCCCTTTCCGTCCGTTCGCCACTTCCAGGAGGAAGTGACGACACTTTGTTCCCACCAGAAACTGCAAAATATAATTTGCGCCCAAGGAAGAAAACGTACAGCATGGTCTGACTGTGCGATTGAGAAAATCATTTGAGGGCTTGCCTTTTGGCCCGATTGTACGGGAAGATTCTGTTGGCTAAGGGTTGTGGGAAAGACATTAAGAAGTCGCCAGCAAACGAACAATTGGTGTTTTTTCGATTGAAGACTACGATGCCTGCACCTTCTACCGCTCATACCGAATTTCTAGATACAAATGTGACTAGCAGAGACAATGATCAAGTATGTAAGGGGACCCCCAAAGTGTATTGTTGCCTTCTCGTGATAATTACTGGATTTGTAATGACTTTTGGGTTTGGGTTATGGTATCTGGAAGAAGCATATCCGTTAGAGGACTTTTTACCTATTGAAAATGTATCTGTGATTCCCACTCCTTCTGTGCAATTGCATACTTTGTCGCCTAGAGATTCTTTGCATAGACGGAATTATCAGAATAATACCCTTTTGTTAATAATGAGTGCCACTCATGCAATTTTTAACAAGACCAATTGCTGGATCTGTACACATCTACCGCAACATGGGGATAAGGGGCTAGGTTGGTATATTTACCCTTTGCCTCTGACAACTGCCTGTTACGCTTCTCTTAGAGCACTATTTTTTGGTCGATGGAATGACAGCATCTCAGGGAACTTTGATGGTACAAATTTAAATAGTTTTGAAAAAAATGCTTTGATGCCCCTGGGATGCTCGCTTTTTGCAAATAGAAGTAAGCCAAACGTTGCTACTGTTAGGCCCTCTGATAGATTGTCTCGTCCTTTTCAGTCTTTAATCTCTTTCAAAATGGCTCCTATAGGCAATAAGGATGCCACGCCTCCATCTTATTCTGTTAATCATAGCCCCGATTCAGTATCCTTCTGCATACAGAGGAATGGAACACGGTCAATGGGTAGTTTTAGAAAGTGCGCCAACGTTGTGAATTTGACTAGTGAAAACAGACCTCTATTTTGTTGGCAGTAATGTGGCATTTCCATGGTTGCCCAGGGATTGGCAAGGAACCTGTTATTTAGGGATTCTATTACCTGGGGTATTTATTGCCAGTACTACAGAAATTTCAAAGACTTGTCCACGACGAAGTGTAAAAGGGGATACTCCAGCGCAAACTCTAGGAGATATTATGAAATCCTTTGTGCCATTTTTTGGGCAAATTACGAATTCGGAAGATATTAGGGGACTAGTGAGAGTATTGGAGAGAACCATCAATCGGACCACTGACATACTCTATAATATCACTTTAGAGCAGAGAGCGATAAGATTAGTGGCTCTTCAGAACCGGATGGCATTAGATGTCATCCTGTCAGAGCGAGGAGGAGTATGTAAATTAGTGGGGTCCGCTTGCTGCGTTTACAATCCAGACTCCTCTCCAACGATCTTTAGGGCGATCCAAAATCTACATGTTCTTACTTCAGAAGTACATGTTCCTGAGGGAAACTGGGAACTTGGTACATGGCTTTGGGACCTCCTACGGTCATGGGGATCGAAGTTGTTCTCGGCCCTGCTGATTATCTTGGGAAGTTTTTTGTTTCTTTGTTGTTGTATACAGTGTCTCCCTGGTATATGCTCAGTATTAGGGGGATGTTGCGCGCAAGCAACAGTGTATGAAGAAATAAAATATACGCCCCAAAGGAGCTCTCCAAAGAGTATGTGTTGAAAGAAACTTTGGTATCAGACCTAATGGCAATAGATATGTCCGACAATGATTCGGGGTGTATGGACGATGACGTATGGAGTTATTTGCAAGCAAATCAGTGGTAGTGTTAGCACTTGGCATAGGCCAAAAGGAGGGTTTGTCAAACCGGATATTAAATTATGCCTCTTATTACAAACAATTTGTATGTATATTGGCCTACGCCAAGTTGCTTAAAATTGTACGCAAATAACTCTCTACGGCAAGGTCTTGACCTTAGAAATTGATGTAAGCCGCCATCTTGAACCAAGCCTCCATTTTAGGTTAGAAATCACCATTTTGGGGTTTTATACAAAGTCACCCTGTAATCTAAAATGGCCGTCTCATGTGTCCTTGTTGTTGTCTTAACCTCTCCAACCTCTATAGGGGAGTTAATGTCCAACCTGCCCTCAGGCTATATGTTAGGGTCATGTAGACCTTGTCCTTTGTTGACCTCGGGAGCAGGGGTTTACTTGAATTAGCAAAGTTAAACTACAAGTGTATAAGGACAGTAATACTATCCCAAAATATAATAAGTGAAACATGTGTTTGGTCTGTATTAAACCAGCATGTAAAGAGTGTAAATGTTAAATTAAAGAATAATGGAGTGTGTTAGTAAATGTATTGAAAAGTAAACCGCATGCACAAGATATGTAAATTAGGAAAGTGAACCTGGCGCGACCCTAGCCCAGTGTATGATTAACCTGTAAGAGGGCTGGACATCATTTTACAAATGCGTCGATGTCCAGCTAGGAAATTCTGTCATTGCTCACATTGAACCCTGCTGGTGGTCTCTGTGCTGTATTGACGGCCAAATAGCTATTTGTGTACTTTGTTGAATACTGTTCAGTTTTGTAATAAAGATTTTGGGAATCTTTATAAGCCTGTGTCGGTGTATTTTCCCTTGCTCGGTGTAACAGCCGTAATATTGTATTTTTTCTGATTCCACATGATGACTAAACTTAACATGACCATCTCATTTACCGAGAATGGTATAGTGTGCTCCACCCCGGGAATGCACTACTCAAACGTGTGCAAAATGATCAGAGCATATTCTGGACGTGCAGCCATGAGGGCTATACAGCTGGTGCCAGAAGTCTTCGCATATGGGATGCGAGTGCTTATGGCGGGATTGCCGGGCCTCTCAGACAGAACTATGAGAAGCCCTGATGAATTTCTATTCAGACCAAGAATACCCATGCACGAAGAGGAGGGACAAGTATTCCCCCTAATGATACAATCTGCCGCAGTGCGAGGGAGAGTGGTATTCGTTGAAGGATATGATGATGAAGGCTGACAATGGTGTACAATCATTTCCATTGAAGAAGGGTATCGAGTGACTGATGTCACCAATGACGATCTGTTCGAAGAACACCCCGACCTAGAAGAGACAAGGTTGGAAGTGAGTCTCATATTTTGGGTCAAAATGATCAAACGGGAGGTGCCACAAAAAATGATGTTGGCACTAATACGCCCAGAGTACTTTCATAACGACATGGCACAAGTGCCTGCCGCAGTTTGGACTACAGGGCCCTATGACGTAGGTCTCCTGAAAGGGGCAGGTGAAGTAAAGATTAAGCTGAAGCCAGGAGCTATTTTGCCGTGAGCACGACAATACCCCATGTCCAGAGAAGCGGATGAAGGGATCGCAAAGACAATTTCCGCCATGATGGAACAGGGCATCTTAGTGACGTCAGAATCACCTTGCAACACAATGATTTATCCTGTCAAGAAATCAAAGGGAGGGTCCTGGCGTTTAATCCAGGATTTACGAGCATTAAACGATAAAGTCGAAGCCGAGTTCCCTCTAGTCCCTAATCCATCCACAATACTATGCAATATACCAACTGAAGCAAAATATTTCACGGTGATCAATTTGAAAAATTTGTTTTTCTCGATACCATTGCACCGTGACTCACAAGACCTGATGTCATTTACTTTCAGACAAATGCGCCTGAAAAGTACGAGGTTGCCACAGGAGTACTGTGAGTCCCCGTCAATCTTCAACAGGGTCCTGCAAATGGACCTAAGCAATATCGCGGTGGACCGTGTTGTTTTGCAGTATGTAGATGACATCCTGATCTGCAGCACCACAAAAGAGCAATGCAGGCGCGATTCTGTCCAGCTATTGAATATACTGGCTGAGAAGGGATACAAAGTTGACAAGGAAAAATTGCAGTACTGCCAACAGGAGATGTTGTACATAGGGCAACTGATCTCACATGAGGGGAAGAAGGTAACCCCAGAAAGGGCTGAAGCTATCATGAACACGGCCAAGCCGCGCACGATAAAACAAATAAAAAGCTTCTTGGGACTGTGCAATTATGTCTGAGCATGGGTCTTTGACTACAGCTCGTATACCAAGCCCTTGCTACAGGCCCTTAAAAAGGCCCAGGCAACAAGAGAAGAAATTGAATGGAATGAAGCAATGGAGAAAGGGTTTACAGAGCTCAAGGGGGCAATTTGTAAGGCCCCAGTGCTCGGGATTTCTAATTATACGGAGGAATTCTACTTGTTCTCACATACCGATGGCAGTTTATGACGGCAGTGCTCGCACAGCGAGCCTCGCTGGGATACAAGCCCCTAGCATATTACAGCGGAAATCTGGACCCAGTCATGAAGGGCCACTTCCCATGCGAACAAAGCCTAGCTGCTGCCGCATTCGCTATCGACAAGGCATTGTCCATTGTGATGGAATGCTCCATGACATTGTATGTTGAGCACTCACTGTTTGCCATACTAGAGAAGCCAAAGGGCACACTGACATCTCAAAGAGCATCCACCTATGAGGTGATTATCTCCAACCCATCGATCAAAATAGTGTGATGTAAAACTGTGAACCCTGCTACATTCATAGCTGAGCCAGTCACAGAGGTAGAACCCATACACGACTGTGCGAACTATGAGGAATTCTATGATGAGATCCCCAGGGTAAAAGAAAACGCCCTGGCAAGTGGAGAGATCGTCTTTATTGAGGGGTCTTCAAGGATTGACCATGAAGACGGACAAAGGTATACAGGCGTGGCCGTGGTAAAACACATAGCGAATGGAGAGTTTCAAGTACTCGGTGCATGAATACCATCTCTCTATTCGGCACAGGCTGCAGAGCTATTGGCATTGATACTCGCCATTGAGAACCTTGCAGACCAGGAAGTAACGGTGTATAGTGACTCCGCCTATGTGACGTCCACAGTTCACGCTGGACTAGCGCGCTAGAAAAGGAGGGGCTACCTCCGAGCAGATGGCACACCAGTGCAGCATGCATCCTTGTTGGACAGGCTGATAAAAGCACTACAGCTCCCAGTGGGCATAGCGGTCGTGAAATGCACTGCTCATACCAAGGGGACAGATTTCATGAAATCATGAAGCAGACATGGAAGCCAAACGGATGGCATAAAAGTGTGAAACAATCATGGACGTAGAGGTGGCACGTATCCATGAAAGAATGATGATAGCACGAGCCACAACAGAGGCCTATAGCAATATGGGGCAGACTCAGCTAATGGAGCTCCAAGGGGAGGCACCACAAGAGGAGAAGAATTTATGGAAGCGTCGAGGGTGTTCTTTAAACCCCTCTGACAGGCTGTGGAGGCAAGGCAGCACTGGTGAACCAGTAATGCCCGTCGCCCTCCTGAAGGTAGCATTAGAGCAACTGCACTACCCCATCCACATGACAAAAGAAAATCTTGCCGCAACGCTCGCAGAAGACTGGTTCACGCCGAAATTAGCGAAGCATGTTGCATTTTTTATGGTGAACTGCATTATCTGCCAGCAATTCACCACTGGGCACACATTAAAAGTAGTGAGAGGAATCATTCCCAGACCAAATGGACCATTCCAGCACTTACATATTGGCTACGTCGACATGATTCAAGTGTGCAACGGGTACAGATATTTAATTGTGGTGGTGTGTCCCTTCTCTAGATGGATAGAAGCAGGCCCCTGTACACACCCCGACACTGCCTGTGCTGCTAAGTTCCTGGTGAGGGAAGTGTTCCCTAGGTGGGGGGTGTGTGAGGTAATGAGATCAGATAATGGGGCCCACTTTGTAAATTCAGTGTTCGAACAGATTAGTTCATTGCTTGGTATAAAGCACAAGTTCTCGTCTGCGTATCATCCAGAGGGGAATGGAATATGTGAACGGATCAATGGCTTGCTTAAAGAGAGGATAGCCAAATTTAAGCTCACATTAAAAAAGGGATGGCTGCACTGCCTACCACTGGCATTGTATGCACTTCGGAACCAACCAGGCTCCGACCATCACCTCACGCTGCACGAGATAGTTACAGGCAGAAGGATGAGGGTCCCTCTTACCCCCAGAGATAGAGCTAGTTGTGATACCCAGCCGACTAGTGAGGTACTAGGAGAAGAGATGAAAGCCTATCTGGACTGTTTGACATCCAGTACCTCTGTCATTTCAGGCCAAATCCAGCAACGGCGAAAAGGGGGTGCTGCAGCACAAAACGCAGCAGGAAGTGCTGAAGCAGACACCGAACAAGGTGCACATGCGCCCCTCGTCTTCCCTGGTGACAGCGTTTTGGTGAAGAACTTCACCAGGACAAGGTAGGACGACCCACGGTTTAATGGCCCGTTCATCGTAGAGGACTGCCCCCCCTCTGCCATCAAGCTCCAGGGCAGAAGGGCATGGATCTTCCTAAATGACATTAAACCCTACATAGGAGAGAGCCCTCCTGCTACATCCAACTGCAAAAAATCAACTGACAACAGGGAAGAACCTCAGCACGTGCATACAAGATCCATGGCGAGGAAGAAGGATGCATGAGCAGAAAACCAAGAATCAAGACCCTGATAGGCTATAACCAAAACTTTGCCTAAGAGTGCAACGCAGTATCCTGAAGCATCCAGTATCGAGACTTTAATCACAGAATTTATGGTACATTCCAGCAGAAATCTTAAGTGAGATGTGCTAACCTACTTTCAACTCGTGGTGTTATCATACCCGTCACTCATAGGGAGAGGAGACAGTGTCACAGACTTTATTCGAGATCCTGCAAACAAGAAGGTAATCCGGCAACTGCTGACTGTCATAACGGAAGCCTTCATCAAACTGCCCGAGCACAGCGAAGAGGACACTAATGCTCCCACCTCAAGTGATCATTGATAAACTTACATATATCCTATTTTTCCGCATCATAGAGGAATGCCTAGGACTCGTCGGGAGAACCACAGATACTCCAACCTTTATCAGAGACCCAAGAAACAATGACTTTCTCAACCAAATATAGTACAAATTAAATTACGTGGTTGCAATCCACGAAGGAGGAAAGTGTAAAAACTGTGCGAATCAAAAGAAAAGCTTGTGGTCAGGACACAACCAAACAGGGAAAATGTCCCTATCACCCGAGGACACCCGGCTGGCGCACAATGTCCTGTTTAGATAAGTCACAGACTATCCGGAAATGGTGAGGAGGCCTGCAGATTTTGATGTCATCACCTTTCTTAGAGATCCGGCCAACGCCCCACACATGGGCACACTCCTCCAAGGCATAATGCTCCAGGTGGAGCTGTCCAACTTCCAGCGAGAATTCCTAAGGAGAATCCAGTGAGACCGTTCGCCGAGGGACAGATCGAGGAGACAAAAACTGCTAATACAGCAGAAAAGCCTGTGATCTAGAGACTAGAAAACAAGAGCAAATGTCGTTGACACTAGAAGACAGCAGATACGTATTCCGGGTCTTCTTCCACCTCATCGAAAACTTTCCAGAACTAGTGGGTAGACCCAGCAATGTTGACATACCCGCATTCCTCAGTAATCCAGTGAAAAACGCGCAACTGAACCGGCTCCTGAGGGCTATTGCAGCGCAACTACGAAGCAATTATGGACATCCACTCCTAAGGAGAGCCTTAGAAGGAGCAAATCCAAAATAGAACTTTGTCGTCATCATTTCTCTGTGGAGCAGATAGAGAAGAGAGACGCTGTTCCTCAACTTGTCACTGAGAGACCGAACGAAAGGAGCAGACACAAGAACTTCGCCATTGTATTTTTCCTACTTTTCTTCCATTTTTTCATATATTGACTTCTGCTTTTATTTTGTTCCTGTTGGTACAACATCTTATTTTAGCGATTTTGACTCGTTTTCTATTTTTCCATATTTTTATTTTTGTTCCTATTTTTACAACCTATTTTTGTACGATTAGCTCATCCTTTCCTATTTTAGAAACACGTTCAGTTTTTATTTTATTTTTTTATTTTTACTTTATTTTTATTTTTATGTTTGCTTTTGTTTTTATTTTTACTTTTATTTTTGCAACATTTCATTTTGTGTGATTTTGTAGCAGTACCATCGTTTTATTTTTCACATTTGGACTGTTTCCAGCATGCCCTCAGGGCAATCCAACGTTTCCGTAGGGTTTTCAGGCACACCTGTAGTTTGTCCGGTCTCTTTGCCGGTACCAATAACACTGGGTCCCTTCACGGAACAGTGTCCATTTCTACTTACCACAAACTGTGGGGAGAACTTGCTGGGGCTAAATTTGTTTAAGGCATTACACGCAGTAATTCATTGTTCTCCGGATGGAATTCAGCTAACAATTTCACCTCAGCAATCATTCGCCTCTCAGTTTTTGACTCGACCTTTACCGCCAGAATTTAGTAATGTTCCAGAATGCTTATGGGCAATTGATGTTAATGACGTGGGCATTCTCCAAATTGAACCTGTAAAAATTATTTTGAAACATGGAGTAAAATTGGCTCGCATCCCACAGTATAAGATCTCAGTTGAAGGCGAACAGGCTTTGAAATGTATAGTTTCTGATTTTGTACATCGTGGAGTAATTGAGGAGATTACGGGTAGCATATGTAACAGCCCTATTTTGCCAGTATACAAAAAAGGTGATAATGCGATTCTCTTTCGTTTTATAATTGATTTACGTGCTATTAACAAAATTGTGACTCCTCAATTTCCTATTGTACCTGATGTCACAACGATACTAACTATGATTCTGGCTTCTGCCACTCATTTTAGCGTTGTTGATCTTAAAAACGCATTTTTCAGTATTCCCATACACAAGGATAGCAGGTATTTGTTTGCGTTTACCTTAGGTGGACGCTCATTTACATTCACTCGTGCACCACAAGGGTACACTGAGAGTCCAAGTATTTATAGTAGGGCATTGAAAGAGCAGCTTGATACCCTCGAGTTGCCTACTACTAGCACGTTACTGCAGTACGTAGATGACCTCCTCTTGGCTGCTGATTCTGAGAGTGCCTGTAAAAAAGGTACAGTGTTGTTGCTTTGTCAACTAGCAAAACATGGCCACAAAGCTTCACTTAAGAAATTCCAATATTGTTGCCAGGAGTTCGCCTATTTAGGCTATCTCCTGTCAAAGGAGGGAAGACAGTTGACACCTGAACGAATAAAGACCATTTTTGGTATGTCTGTCCCAAATACGCAAAAGGAAGTTAGAGCCTTGATAGGTATGGCTTCTTATTGTAGATTGTGGATCCCTAATTTTTCGTTAACGATTAAACCAATGCTGGCTTTGACAAAGAAGGGCATTTCTTTGCCATTGCCATGGACCTTGGAACACCAGACACTATTCGATTTGCTCAAATCTGCGCTGTGTTCAGCGCCGGTTTTAGGAACTCCGAATTATGATAAAGCCTTTGTATTGTTTGTGCATGAACGTGATGGATGTGCTTTGGCTGTGTTAATGCAGGAACATGGAGGGAATAATAGGCCGTGCGGCTACTATTCCGCCGCCCTTGATCCTGTACAAGATATGAACTGATCTTGTTTGCCCCCCACATTCAAATTCAGAGGTGTTGCATATTAAATCCGGCTGAACTTTTACCTGTCTCACAAAATACTGTTGATGATGACGATACATCACACGATTGCCTTTATATGACAGAACAAGAGACTAAAGCCAGAATCGATTTGAAAGACATGCCTTTGAATAGCCCTCAAGGAGAGCTATTTTGTGATGGCTCTTGTTTTAAACTTCCAGACGGTACATCCACGGCTGCTTATGCTGTCACTACTTTAAGCACGGTTGTGGAAACTAAAAGAATTATGCATAACTCTGCGCAGGCCGCAGAAATTATAGCGTTAACTCGAGCTTGTGAGCTTTCTGAAGGGCGTACAGTGAACATATATACTGACAGTCAGTATGCCTTTGGGGTGACCCACAATTTCAGTAGACTTTGGAAAGAACGAGGTTTCTTGACCTTGCACGGAACAAAAATACAGCACAGCACTTTAATAGTGCGATTGCTTTCAGCACTTGGACTCCCTGTTCAGTTAGCTATCATAAAATGTTCAGCACATCAAAAAGTTACAGATGATGTAGGAAAAGGGAATGCCTTTGCCGATCAGATAGCTAAACAAACTGCCACTGATTTCAGTTCAGAAATGTACGCTGTAAAAGAAATTGTAAATGTTTGCACTTTGGGTGAAAGTATCGATGCTGTAAAAGATATTCAAGCAGACGCTACCATAGAGGAAACTAAGAGATGGATCGAGAGTGCAGGGAGATTGGATGATGATGGGTGTAGGGTAGACAATGTTGAAGGGAAATGGTTACTCCCTGACGCCTACATTACAATGATGGTTATTATGGCTCATGGTCCGACACATGTGTGTGCGCAGAAATTAACAAAAATGCTACACAGTGTATGGGCCAATGATAAGATTTTCAAAACTGCGGAGCGTTTTCTCCAGAACTGCATGGTTTGCTTGCAGCACAATGTAGGAAAAGGTACCTCGACTCCTAGAGGAAGTTTTGCTCCACCTTCTGTCCCGTTTGAGGTTATTCACTTTGATTTTATTGAAATGGAACGGTGTAACAATCTTAAATATGTATTGGTTGTTATTTGTGCCTTTAGTAAGTGGGTTGAGGCCTTCCCGGTTAGGGATGCAACAGCCATAACCACGGCAAAAATTCTGTTAGAAGAGTTTTTTCCTAGGTTCGGGCTGCCGAGAGTCATCTGGTCTGATAATGGGCCTCACTTTATTGCCACTGTAATCCTACAAATTTGCAAAGGATTACAGATTGACAAGCGGTTCCATTCAGCTAGACATGCCCAGAGTGCCGGATTAGTGGAAAGGCACAACGGCATTATAAAGAACAAACTCGCTAAGCCGTGTGCTGGCACCAAGCTAAAATGGCCGGACGCCTTACCAATCGTGTTACTATCGATGAGAACAACCCCTCAAACTAAGACTGGGCTCTCTCCCTTTGAGTTGGTAATGGGGAGGTCTGCTAATATTTGGGGTATGCCAAAAAGTCGCTCACTACGGGATATAGAAAATGTGCTTCTTTCAGACTACTGTAACCGGTTGACTAAAAATCTGTTTTCAATTTATCACCAGGTGCGAGAGGCATTACCTGTGCACTACGAGGGTCCTGGTCACAGTCTATGACCAGGGGACTGGATCCTCACGAAGGTTTTTGAGAGGTCGTCTTGCCTTGCACTTCGGTGGAGGGGTCCCTACCAAGTCCTGCTGGTCACTCAGACTGCCGTACGGGTAGCGGGTCGGTAACACTGGATCCATGCGACGCACACCAAACGGATCCCACAGCCCGTGCCTCACGATACAGAAGACACAGAATCCCTTCACACTGCTGTAACTAGCGTGCCTGAAAAAGCAACAACCAACAAGGGAGAATCGGAGACCGTTTCAGAATCTGCAGGGCCGGAAAAAACGGCCATCTTGTCTCCACACTCCCCAACAGTGGAACTTCCGGATCAATCCTTTCTTTATCCCCTTTCCGTCCGTTCGCCACTTCCAGGAGGAAGTGACGACACTTTGTTCCCACCAGAAACTGCAAAATATAATTTGCGCCCAAGGAAGAAAACGTACAGCATGGTCTGACTGTGCGATTGAGAAAATCATTTGAGGGCTTGCCTTTTGGCCCGATTGTACGGGAAGATTCTGTTGGCTAAGGGTTGTGGGAAAGACATTAAGAAGTCGCCAGCAAACGAACAATTGGTGTTTTTTCGATTGAAGACTACGATGCCTGCACCTGCTACCGCTCATACCGAATTTCTAGATAAAAATGTGACTAGCAGAGACAATGATCAAGTATGTAAGGGGACCCCCAAAGTGTATTGTTGCCTTCTTGTGATAATTACTGGATTTGTAATGACTTTTGGGTTTGGGTTATGGTATCTGGAAGAAGCATATCCGTTAGAGGACTTTTTACCTATTGAAAATGTATCTGTGATTCCCACTCCTTCTGTGCAATTGCATACTTTGTCGCCTAGAGATTCTTTGCATAGACGGAATTATCAGAATAATACCCTTTTGTTAATAATGAGTGCCACTCATGCAATTTTTAACAAGACCAATTGCTGGATCTGTACACATCTACCGCAACATGGGGATAAGGGGCTAGGTTGGTATATTTACCCTTTGCCTCTGACAACTGCCTGTTACGCTTCTCTTAGAGCACTATTTTTTGGTCGATGGAATGACAGCATCTCAGGGAACTTTGATGGTACAAATTTAAATAGTTTTGAAAAAAATGCTTTGATGCCCCTGGGATGCTCGCTTTTTGCAAATAGAAGTAAGCCAAACGTTGCTACTGTTAGGCCCTCTGATAGATTGTCTCGTCCTTTTCAGTCTTTAATCTCTTTCAAAATGGCTCCTATAGGCAATAAGGATGCCACGCCTCCATCTTATTCTGTTAATCATAGCCCCGATTCAGTATCCTTCTGCATACAGAGGAATGGAACACGGTCAATGGGTAGTTTTAGAAAGTGCGCCAACGTTGCGAATTTGACTAGTGAAAACAGACCTCTATTTTGTTGGCAGTAATGTGGCATTTCCATGGTTGCCCAGGGATTGGCAAGGAACCTGTTATTTAGGGATTCTATTACCTGGGGTATTTATTGCCAGTACTACAGAAATTTCAAAGACTTGTCCACGACGAAGTGTAAAAGGGGATACTCCAGCGCAAACTCTAGGAGATATTATGAAATCCTTTGTGCCATTTTTTGGGCAAATTACGAATTCAGAAGATATTAGGGGACTAGTGAGAGTATTGGAGAGAACCATCAATCGGACCACTGACATACTCTATAATATCACTTTAGAGCAGAGAGCGATAAGATTAGTGGCTCTTCAGAACCGGATGGCATTAGATGTCATCCTGTCAGAGCGAGGAGGAGTATGTAAATTAGTGGGGTCCGCTTGCTGAGTTTACATTCCAGACTCCTCTCCAACGATCTTTAGGGCGATCCAAAATCTACATGTTCTTACTTCAGAAGTACATGTTCCTGAGGGAAACTGGGAACTTGGTACATGGCTTTGGGACCTCCTACGGTCATGGGGATCGAAGTTGTTCTCGGCCCTGCTGATTATCTTGGGAAGTTTTTTGTTTCTTTGTTGTTGTATACAGTGTCTCCCTGGTATATGCTCAGTATTAGGGGGGTGTTGCGCGCAAGCAACAAGTGTATGAAGAAATAAAATATACGCCCCAAAGGAGCTCTCCAAAGAGTATGTGTTGAAAGAAACTTTGGTATCAGACCTAATGGCAATAGATATGTCCGACAATGATTCGGGGTGTATGGACGATGACGTATGGAGTTATTTGCAAGCAAATCAGTAGTAGTGTTAGCACTTGGCATAGGCCAAAAGGAGGGTTTGTCAAACCGGATATTAAATTATGCCTCTTATTACAAACAATTTGTATGTATATTGGCCTACGCCAAGTTGCTTAAAATTGTACGCAAATAACTCTCTACGGCAAGGTCTTGACCTTAGAAATTGATGTAAGCCGCCATCTTGAACCAAGCCTCCATTTTAGGTTAGAAACCACCATTTTGGGGTTTTATACAAAGTCACCCTGTAATCTAAAATGGCCGTCTCGTGTGTCCTTGTTGTTGTCTTAACCTCTCCAACCTCTATAGGGGAGTTAATGTCCAACCTGCCCTCAGGCTATATGTTAGGGTCATGTAGACCTTGTCCTTTGTTGACCTCGGGAGCAGGGGTTTACTTGAATTAGCAAAGTTAAACTACAAGTGTATAAGGACAGTAATACTATCCCAAAATATAATAAGTGAAACATGTGTTTGGTCTGTATTAAACCAGCATGTAAAGAGTGTAAATGTTAAATTAAAGAATAATGTAGTGTGTTAGTAAATTTATTGAAAAGTAAACCGCATGCACAAGAAATTAGGAAAGTGAACCTGGCGCGACCCTAGCCCAGTGTATGATTAACCTGTAAGAGGGCTGGACATCATTTTACAAATGCGTCGATGTCCAGCTAGGAAATTCTGTCATTGCTCACATTGAACCCTGCTGGTGGTCTCTGTGCTGTATTGACGGCCAAATAGCTATTTGTGTACTTTGTTGAATACTGTTCAGTTTTGTAATAAAGATTTTGGGAATCTTTATAAGCCTGTGTCGGTGTATTTTCCCTTGCTCGGTGTAACAGCCGTAATATTGTATTTTTTCTGATTCCACATGATGACTAAACTTAACATGACCATCTCATTTACCGAGAATGGTATAGTGTGCTCCACCCCGGGAATGCACTACTCAAACGTGTGCAAAATGATCAGAGCATATTCTGGACGTGCAGCCATGAGGGCTATACAGCTGGAGCCAGAAGTCTTCGCATATGGCATGCGAGTGCTTATGGCGGGATTGCCGGGCCTCTCAGACAGAACTATGAGAAGCCCTGATGAATTTCTATTCAGACCAAGAATACCCATGCACGAAGAGGAGGGACAAGTATTCCCCCTAATGATACAATCTGCCGCAGTGCGAGGGAGAGTGGTATTCGTTGAAGGATATGATGATGAAGGCTGACAATGGTGTGCAATCATTTCCATTGAAGAAGGGTATCGAGTGACTGATGTCACCAATGACGATCTGTTCGAAGAACACCCCGACCTAGAAGAGACAAGGGTGGAAGTGAGTCTCATATTTTGGGTCAAAATGATCAAACGGGAGGTGCCACAAAAAATGATGTTGGCACTAATACGCCCAGAGTACTTTCATAACGACATGGCACAAGTGCCTGCCGCAGTTTGGACTACAGGGCCCTATGACGTAGGTCTCCTGAAAGGGGCAGGTGAAGTAAAGATTAAGCTGAAGCCAGGAGCTATTTTGCCGTGAGCACGACAATACCCCATGTCCAGAGAAGCGGATGAAGGGATCGCAAAGACAATTTCCGCCATGATGGAACAGGGCATTTTAGTGACGTCAGAATCACCTTGCAACACAATGATTTATCCTGTCAAGAAATCAAAGGGAGGGTCCTGGCGTTTAATCCAGGATTTACGAGCATTAAACGATAAAGTCGAAGCCGAGTTCCCTCTAGTCCCTAATCCATCCACAATGCTATGCAATATACCAACTGAAGCAAAATATTTCACTGTGATCAATTTGAAAAATTTGTTTTTCTCGATACCATTGCACCGTGACTCACAAGACCTGATGTCATTTACTTTCAGACAAATGCGCCTGAAAAGTACGAGGTTGCCACAGGGGTACTGTGAGTCCCCGTCAATCTTCAACAGGGTCCTGCAAATGGACCTAAGCAATATCGCGGTGGACCGTGTTGTTTTGCAGTATGTAGATGACATCCTGATCTGCAGCACCACAAAAGAGCAATGCAGGCGCGATTCTGTCCAGCTATTGAATATACTGGCTGAGAAGGGATACAAAGTTGACAAGGAAAAATTGCAGTACTGCCAACAGGAGATGTTGTACATAGGGCAACTGATCTCACATGAGGGGAAGAAGGTAACCCCAGAAAGGGCTGAAGCTATCATGAACACGGCCAAGCCGCGCACGATAAAACAAATAAAAAGCTTCTTGGGACTGTGCAATTATGTCTGAGCATGGGTCTTTGACTACAGCTCGTATACCAAGCCCTTGCTACAGGCCCTTAAAAAGGCCCAGGCAACAAGAGAAGAAATTGAATGGAATGAAGCAATGGAGAAAGGGTTTACAGAGCTCAAGGGGGCAATTTGTAAGGCCCCAGTGCTCGGGATTCCTAATTATACGGAGGAATTCTACTTGTTCTCACATACCGATGGCAGTTTATGACGGCAGTGCTCGCACAGCGAGCCTCGCTGGGATACAAGCCCCTAGCATATTACAGCGGAAATCTGGACCCAGTCATGAAGGGCCACTTCCCATGCGAACAAAGCCTAGCTGCTGCCGCATTCGCTATCGACAAGGCATTGTCCATTGTGATGGAATGCTCCATGACATTGTATGTTGAGCATTCACTGTTTGCCATACTAGAGAAGCCAAAGGGCACACTGACATCTCAAAGAGCATCCACCTATGAGGTGATTATCTCCAACCCATCGATCAAAATAGTGTGATGTAAAACTGTGAACCCTGCTACATTCATAGCTGAGCCAGTCACAGAGGTAGAACCCATACACGACTGTGCGAACTATGAGGAATTCTATGATGAGATCCCCAGGGTAAAAGAAAACGCCCTGGCAAGTGGAGAGATCGTCTTTATTGAGGGGTCTTCAAGGATTGACCATGAAGACGGACAAAGGTATACAGGCGTGGCCGTGGTAAAACACATAGCGAATGGAGAGTTTCAAGTACTCGTTGGTGCATGAATACCATCTCTCTATTCGGCACAGGCTGCAGAGCTATTGGCATTGATACTCGCCATTGAGAACCTTGCAGACCAGGAAGTAACGGTGTATAGTGACTCCGCCTATGTGACGTCCACAGTTCACGCTGGACTAGCGCGCTAGAAAAGGAGGGGCTACCTCCGAGCAGATGGCACACCAGTGCAGCATGCATCCTTGTTGGACAGGCTGATAAAAGCACTACAGCTCCCAGTGGGCATAGCGGTCGTGAAATGCACTGCTCATACCAAGGGGACAGATTTCATGAAATCATGAAGCAGACATGGAAGCCAAACGGATGGCATCCAAGTGTGAAACAATCATGGACGTAGAGGTGGCACGTATCCATGAAAGAATGATGATAGCACGAGCCACAACAGAGGCCTATAGCAATATGGGGCAGACTCAGCTAATGGAGCTCCAAGGGGAGGCACCACAAGAGGAGAAGAATTTATGGAAGCGTCGAGGGTGTTCTTTAAACCCCTCTGACAGGCTGTGGAGGCAAGGCAGCACTGGTGAACCAGTAATGCCCGTCGCCCTCCTGAAGGTAGCATTAGAGCAACTGCACTACCCCATCCACATGACAAAAGAAAATCTTGCTGCAACGCTCGCAGAAGACTGGTTCACGCCGAAATTAGCAGAGCATGTTGCATTTTTTATGGTGAACTGCATTATCTGCCAGCAATTCACCACTGGGCACACATTAAAAGTAGTGAGAGGAATCATTCCCAGACCAAATGGACCATTCCAGCACTTACATATCGGCTACGTCGACATGATTCAAGTGTGCAACGGGTACAGATATTTAATTGTGGTGGTGTGTCCCTTCTCTAGATGGATAGAAGCAGGCCCCTGTACACACCCGACACTGCCTGTGCTGCTAAGTTCCTGGTGAGGGAAGTGTTCCCTAGGTGGGGGGTGTGTGAGGTAATGAGATCAGATAATGGGGCCCACTTTGTAAATTCAGTGTTCGAACAGATTAGTTCATTGCTTGGTATAAAGCACAAGTTCTCGTCTGCGTATCATCCAGAGGGGAATGGAATATGTGAACGGATCAATGGCTTGCTTAAAGAGAGGATAGCCAAATTTAAGCTCACATTAAAAAAGGGATGGCTGCACTGCCTACCACTGGCATTGTATGCACTTCGGAACCAACCAGGCTCCGACCATCACCTCACGCTGCACGAGATAGTTACAGGCAGAAGGATGAGGGTCCCTCTTACCCCCAGAGATAGAGCTAGTTGTGATACCCAGCCGACTAGTGAGGTACTAGGAGAAGAGATGAAAGCCTATCTGGACTGTTTGACATCCAGTACCTCTGTCATTTCAGGCCAAATCCAGCAACGGCGAAAAGGGGGTGCTGCAGCACAAAACGCAGCAGGAAGTGCTGAAGCAGACACCGAACAAGGTGCACATGCGCCCCTCGTCTTCCCTGGTGACAGCGTTTTGGTGAAGAACTTCACCAGGACAAGGTAGGACGACCCACGGTTTAATGGCCCGTTCATCGTAGAGGACTGCCCCCCCTCTGCCATCAAGCTCCAGGGCAGAAGGGCATGGATCTTCCTAAATGACATTAAACCCTACATAGGAGAGAGCCCTCCTGCTACATCCAACTGCAAAAAATCAACTGACAACAGGGAAGAACCTCAGCACGTGCATACAAGATCCATGGCGAGGAAGAAGGATGCATGAGCAGAAAACCAAGAATCAAGACCCTGATAGGCTATAACCAAAACTTTGCCTAAGAGTGCAACGCAGTATCCTGAAGCATCCAGTATCGAGACTTTAATCACAGAATTTATGGTACATTCCAGCAGAAATCTTAAGTGAGATGTGCTAACCTACTTTCAACTCGTGGTGTTATCATACCCGTCACTCATAGGGAGAGGAGACAGTGTCACAGACTTTATTCGAGATCCTGAAACAAGAAGGTAATCCGGCAACTGCTGACTGTCATAACGGAAGCCTTCATCAAACTGCCCGAGCACAGCGAAGAGGACACTAATGCTCCCACCTCAAGTGATCATTGATAAACTTACATATATCCTATTTTTCCGCATCATAGAGGAATGCCTAGGACTCGTCGGGAGAACCACAGATACTCCAACCTTTATCAGAGACCCAAGAAACAATGACTTTCTCAACCAAATATAGTACAAATTGAATTACGTGGTTGCAATCCACGAAGGAGGAAAGTGTAAAAACTGTGCGAATCAAAAGAAAAGCTTGTGGTCAGGACACAACCAAACAGGGAAAATGTCCCTATCACCCGAGGACACCCGGCTGGCGCACAATGTCCTGTTTAGATAAGTCACAGACTATCCGGAAATGGTGAGGAGGCCTGCAGATTTTGATGTCATCACCTTTCTTAGAGATCCGGCCAACGCCCCACACATGGGCACACTCCTCCAAGGCATAATGCTCCAGGTGGAGCTGTCCAACTTCCAGCGAGAATTCCTAAGGAGAATCCAGTGAGACCGTTCGCCGAGGGACAGATCGAGGAGACAAAAACTGCTAATACAGCAGAAAAGCCTGTGATCTAGAGACTAGAAAACAAGAGCAAATGTCGTTGACACTAGAAGACAGCAGATACGTATTCCGGGTCTTCTTCCACCTCATCGAAAACTTTCCAGAACTAGTGGGTAGACCCAGCAATGTTGACATACCCGCATTCCTCAGTAATCCAGTGAAAAACGCGCAACTGAACCGGCTCCTGAGGGCTATTGCAGCGCAACTACGAAGCAATTATGGACATCCACTCCTAAGGAGAGCCTTAGAAGGAGCAAATCCAAAATAGAACTTTGTCGTCATCATTTCTCTGTGGAGCAGATAGAGAAGAGAGACGCTGTTCCTCAACTTGTCACTGAGAGACCGAACGAAAGGAGCAGACACAAGAACTTCGCCATTGTATTTTTCCTACTTTTCTTCCATTTTTTCATATATTGACTTCTGCTTTTATTTTGTTCCTGTTGGTACAACATCTTATTTTAGCGATTTTGACTCGTTTTCTATTTTTCCATATTTTTATTTTTATTTTTGTTCCTATTTTTACAACCTATTTTTGTACGATTAGCTCATCCTTTCCTATTTTAGAAACACGTTCAGTTTTTATTTTATTTTTTTATTTTTACTTTATTTTTATTTTTATGTTCGCTTTTGTTTTTATTTTTACTTTTATTTTTTGCAACATTTCATTTTGTGTGATTTTGTAGCAGTTCCATCGTTTTATTTTTCACATTTGGACTGTTTCCAGCATGCCCTCAGGACCAAAGCAAATTCGAGGTGTGTACTGGGACCTCACCTAGTATCAATATGCTTAGATGGACGTGATGTACCAGAGTTGATAGCCTAACCTTTTTCCATAGTCTAGCGAACAGAACCGTGCTGCATACCCAGAGACTGCTATCATCATCCCACAAGAGGGGGGACACTGAAAGCACTCAACACTTTAGTAGTAATAAACTTTCGAACTGTGAGATCTGAGCAAAAGAGGGAATAAATAACTGACAATGAACTCGTTCGAAATGGGGGCCCAGAACAGTAACTTGGTTTTACCCCCAACAGAAGGGCGCACACACTTTCGTGGAAGAAAATGCTGCAAACTTTCACTCAGAACTATTATGTGCATATGTACAGTGATCATAATTGTTTTTCTATTGTTAACAATCAGAACTGCTTTCTTTATTGGTGCACGAAGTGTCCCCCTATCAGTGCACCCACCAGACAATGAACATCTGGGGCACTACATAGGGATTCCAGTTCCAAGAAAAGCTAATGATGAAGCAAATGATTTAAACTTGAATATAATTAGCAGTGATACATATACACACAAGGTGATGAATGAGAGAAAAGGTTGGAGACCGGGTCAGCACGGTATGAATGATAATGTAGCACTGGCCACGGCACGCACCCACACTCAGAATGCACACAAACAAGGGCAAGTGTCAATGGCTACAAGGCCTCCAATGAAGGCAGCAGAGAAGGAGAGACTGCCTGCCGAACTTTCAATTCCAGAGAATAGTGGAGATAACCAAGAAAAGCCAAGTGAAATGCCAAAGAAGGAGGGAATAGCAAGATCCCTCGAAGGAACAGAAGTGGCCACAAAAGAACTCACAGAGAAGATCCACATGCTAATAGAGTATTTGTTCCCATTCATAGTCCAAGCAAAGAAACTACACAAGGAGCTGAAAAACAAAACTATAGAAACCGTAACTGCAAGCACACCTGCCCCAACGCAAGGAACAAGCCGCAGGTCTACAACACAGCCACAAGTTGGGAGGTTGATGAACCAATGCTGGTTACGGGAAGTTTATGGCAGACTGCAAAAGCGAAGGAAAGGAAGCACAAATCCTCCTCCTACCACAGCGATGCAGTCAAGGCAGCCTGCTCCATCGAGATACCCGAAGTGGAAAAGCAGCACAGATGCATTCAGAGACGTAATCATAGCAAACTACAGAAGAACGCTGAGAATCAAGAGAAGCCCTCATGAAGATAACAATGAACTTAATGACTACCTGGACAGCACAGCCCATCTTGGAAACAACATATGGTACGAGCACATGAAAGAAGTAGGACGAAGACAGTCGGAAGGAGAATGCTTTGTCTGTGCACTCCTGCCATACAGTATGGGAAAGTCCAAGATCTTCGTGGCTGTAGAAATGTATGTCTCTACAGCACACTGTATGTCACACATAGCTATGTGTAACACCTGAGGACAATTTATGGGAAGAGACGCCTCATTGATATGGGCCAACGAAAAGGATTACCCGGATGAAGATGGCTATGTCCAGGACATTAAAACAAGAAACTGAGGGCACACCAGAAATCATGTGATCAGGTACGAGAACCCTGGCATCAAAGGATCAGGGATAAGATGGGAAGTTAACTCGAGACTGAATGTTCAAGGGAAGACTACAAAAGAGGCCCAAATCTGGAAGAACAGAGGCCAAATGCAGATCTGGGGGTCAGTGGTCTCCCCAGACGGATGGGAAGATGGAGTAGTAATCTGCCGAGCGTGGATGGTCATTGGAGCCATAGCAATAGAGAATTCACAGAAGTTATGCAAACCTCTGTGGCCAAAGCTAGTAAAGTTACTAACATGGGTCGAAGATAGAGGGGGACTCCTGTAGATAGTGCCACTGGAGAGCCCGAAACTATTTTTCAGAAACAATGGCACAAGGAAGGTGGGAGAGAATCAAAACTGCGGACAAATCTTTGAAGCTCCAGGAATGACACAAGGAACCACAGTTATTATGGATCATTACTGGGCGTGTGGATCCAAGGCATACAGAAGACTGCCGAACAACTGGGGAGGCATATGCACACTAGTGAACGTCCACGTTCCCGCACTAGTGATCCCTAAAAATGACTTGAAGTTGGACAGTTTCCCGAAAGCAGATGCTTATCTAAGAAGAAGAAGATGATCTGTGTAACTGATATCCAGGATGAAGAGGGAAAATCACTTTTCTCCCAAATCAGAAGAGGACTCAATGCAATCCCGTACGAACACAGGCTGTTCAGCCTCACCTCAACAGTATTCACAACACTGCTCCTGCCCCACATCCAAGTTGGAGTGAATGCTAAATGGTTGCAGATAACCAGATGGGAGTTATTGCAGACCATCAATACCACAATAAAAGGATTCAACGCGATCAAAGAATAGCTTAGAGCAATCAGACTGATGACCCTCCAGAACAGATATGTGCTTGACATGATCACAGCAATGGATGAAGGTGTTTGTGCAAAAATCGGAGAATCATGTTGCACATTCGTTCCATCACACGATGAAGAAAACGGAACCCTGACAGAGGCTATAAGCATGCTGACAAGCCTAAAAAACCAGATGATCGATGAAAGTGACAAAGTAGACAATGACAGCTGGTTTGGAGACCTATTCTTGTGGGTCCCACAATGGATGGCAGATATTTTCAAGTTTCTGGGAGCTCTACTGGCAATGGTGTTGCTAGGATTCTGTGTAATCAACATAATCATTACACAGTATCAGAAAACTGCGAAGAAGGCCATAGGGATGAAAATAATGATTGATGTCGAACCGGGATGGAAGCCCAGAGACCTGCCTGATGAAGAAACAAGAGACTTTGTGAAAGCCAGCAAATTTGCGCAAGGAGGAACAAAGTTCACATACCCTAAGAAACGAAGAAGGTATGAGGGAAAATGGATCTACTGAAGCCCAAATGGACAATGTCAGCTAATGACGTGGAACAAAGATGAACATGTGAAGACAGCAGGGAGTTTGAAGGGAGTAATAAAAATATGGATTCCAAAGGCTCACACATTCACACCATCATCTACCAACGCAGAGGACGATGAGCATGACACTGAAGAAACAAAAGAAATGAATGCAAAGGAGATCGCAGAATTGGTCGATGAACCGACCAGAGGGGGGAGTGTAGAGGAGGTCCCAGACATGGCCTGCACCCCTCCCCCTCATTTCGAGGCACCAGGAACACGCTCGCCAAGGTATGTGACGTATGAAGAGCAAATGAACCTACAAAGGGCTGCGGTGGGACTCTACCCAGTATACATCAGAAGATCCATACCGGTTGAAGCACCCATAACCAGACAACCCTGGGCAGCATGGTACCCTATCAGATAGCCATACCAACCGCTGATACGAAATGAGGAGTACCTACACACGGTCCACGAAAAGACTCCAAAAGCCTTAACAGAAGGCCAGTGGAAATGAGACAAGGGCCTGAACAGATTCGAGAATGAACAAGAGCAGCTATCGAAAAATAACACGCTAGTGCAAGTAGCTACGAAATTAAATGGAATAGGGACAGAGAGGAGACAATGTTACAACGTCAGGAAACGGTGTTACGGGACAAGATGCAAGCAACCGTCCTGTTAAGCGTGTGTAAATAGGCTGGAAATGCAATATGCTAAGAAATCGATATTTCTTGCAATGCTTAATAAGAAGATAGAGCGGCAAGCGCCAACCGTATATCTACCTCAATAAGGCACATTATACAAGTGCGACTCCATTTTGTAAAAGCAGAAAAGGTACCCAGGCGGCCAGAGGCCTGCCAGGCCAAGTTTCGAAACCCAGCCTAAGGCAAGAGAAGGAGCAGAATCGAAACTCAATAAAGAGCGGCTCATGCCTGGAAATGGAGGTCAACCATTGGGCCCTCTCCTTTTTGGTGTGAAGGGAACTCTGGATAAGAGGAGGCTGGAAACACCACTACCATGTCGATCTCCTGAGTTCTCACGAACGAAGGATAAGGAGCCAAGTATCCTGCAACTAAGAAGCTGAGTCGAGGAATCGCTGGTGACCCGCTGAAGGTTTGGCACCCTGCACTGCTGTCGTCCTGTGAGACCCCTCTGCCTCTGATCGAACGAGAAGGCCTGTACTGGCGCTTCGACCCTTTAGAATAGTGGGAACAACTATTCTCGGCATCTTCACCAAATCCTGTACGTAAGCCTTCGGAAGCATCCCTGGGCCATCCAGTGGACTGACCAGCCTACATAGGAACCTTGCTCTTTTACCGCCGTCTGGCTTACTGCTAATCCCGTGTCCTCGGCACTCTCACACGATTCATACCCTTGGCATTCTCAGGCCTGAAGTGAGACATGTGCTTTGGGACCGAAATACCTGCGGTTGCCGAGTTGCCCTGCTGTGGTAACAAACCTGTGCCTTTTCGCTGCATCTGGGACACCCTCGACCCTGAATCCTGCTGTCGCGGAAAATCTACACGGCGTCGAGACATCCTGCTGATCGCATCTGAACCTGCCAGAACCGAAACAGAACTGGAGAAGCCTGGGTCTGCCTGCATCGGGGACCGGTGAGTAGTCAATACCCTAACCGGTCACCCTCCCGCAGGAGCCTGTGGCTCTCCACCGCTGTGGTAAACAGCAACCCTCTTCCGCACTCGCGCCCTACTTCTGCCCACAAGTGGAGGCCGCACTTGAGTAGCGGGGAACTGTTCATCATCGTTTTGTTCACCTCTCTGAACTGCCTGATCTCCCTGAAGAGACTCTCCTTTGCCCGTTGGCACCCGCGTGTGCAGGTACTTTTGAGCACAAGGCTCCACTCTTCGTAGGGCTCGGTCTTCCTTCTAGATAGGTGGCCTCTGATGTCGAACTGGGTCTAACGATTACTTGCACTGCCTGTTTTCCTCCCCATCTAGGTGGTGTGCATATTTCGTGCTTCTAACTCTTTAGACCCCTTGCTCGTGTATATATATTGTAGTGATTGGGATGTGTTGGTTTACTTGAGTTTTATCGTGATTCTTTACTATGGTCGATGTTACAAAGGCCTTGTAATAAATGTGTCTATATTTTTAATATAACACCTGTCTGGAGTAATTTGTAAGCGTCCTTGCTTTGTGTGCTCATTACGGGCTTTCAGTCACCCTCACCCCTCTTGAGACCTAGTCTTGACCGCCGCCATCGCTACCATGATTGGTCTGGGTTGTCCAGAGGTTAACCTGTTCCAAGAAACTAGGCTGGCCTTCTGAACTTCTGCCCCTCCAGGACAGAGTTCAGAAATCCATCTTAATAAATTGGTGTACATCGGTGGGATACGACTGAGGGTATCCAGTGTTGCGCACGAGCGAAGACGTTTCAAGTTATTCCTAACAGGACACGTAATGAATTGTCGTAGTATAACTCTTTAAAGGCCATAGTCCTATCAAACAGTATGGAAACAGGTACCTTGTTAACTTCAAATGCTTCTAAATCCGAAACATTGAAAAAGATGTGTGCTGAAAGAGGTGTCTCCTCGCAAGGCACAAAAATGGAAATGATCCAACGAATCATGGCGTGGCAAGAAGCTCAGCTTGACGCTATCGCTTCCGAGGACAGTGCCGAAGGAGGTGAGGCTGCTCTCACTGGTATAACTGACAGTTCTGCCGCTGCACTGGTCCACCGCGACCATGAGGACAGGGAGGATGCGGTGTCCAATGTTTCCTCTGCCAGTGCTGATGGGGAAGCCATGCTTGAATTCAAGAAGCAAGAGCTGCTGTTTAGGCAGAAGGAGCTTGAGTTCAATATGGCCAAACTCCAGGAAGAGCTTGAGTTCAATCGGGTCAAGCTAAAAATCGAACAGGCAGAGAAACAGAAAGACAGGGATCACCAGTTGGAACTGGCCGAGCTTCTTTTTGCCAATGGATCCAAGGGTCCTGGACATGGGTCTGGGGCCTCCTCTCATCCACGGTTTCCAAAAGTTCTGCTCAGTGTGTATGAGGAAAAGAATGACATTATGGACTGGCTGAATACATTTGAGTATGCATGTGAAGTCCAACAAGTTGACACTGCTGATAAAATTGCCTGGTTACTTAGCAGACTGCCCATTCTGGCTGCAGTGCCATTATGGAAATGTCGAAGGCTGAGTGAGCAGATTTTGCAATGTTGAAGCAAACTCTCATTTTAAAGTTTGGAAAGACTCCTGCCCAATATTTAAAACAATTCCGAGAGTATAAGAAAAAAGAAGGTGGTACTTGGGTATCTTATGTAACCGAATCCTTAAAAAACTTGACTGGCTGGGTCAAAGGTTATAAGGTTTCTACCTTTGAAGGTATGATAAGTCTTGTCATGCTGGAACATATTTTTGAGTCTTCTTCCCCTGAGCTTAAGCAGCATTTGGCAGATTCTAAGGAGATAGATCCAAAGAAGCTTGCCATTGCAGCAGATTTGTGGGTGTCACATCGAGTGTCCCATAAGGACAAAACTCAGCCTGGTAAGCAGGAGGAAGGGAAAAAGTCCAAAGATAAGGAGGGTGGGGAAACTGATAAATCTACTTCCCAAAAAGGCCACAAAAAGAAATATAAGGGTAAGACACAAGAGAACTCACAGGGTAGTGGAGGTCAGCCTCCAAAACAGAACTCTGGTTAAAATAAGCCTCCCTACGTAAACAGACCCAATGGATCGTGTTTTGCTTGTGGAGCAACTAACCACGTGAAGGTGGGTTCCCCGGTGTAAGGTTAAACCTTTGGGGGTCCACTTCGCTAATCAGGCCTTCTCCTCCTACGAGGAAGAAGAGATTACAGGAGCATCCTTCTCCTCAGACTCTTTCCCCAGTGGGATAGAAGCTGAGGTAGTTTTAGTTTCCCTGGGTTCCTGGGAGCCTAAAGTCGCAGAGGCTTATGCTAGGATTCCATATAATACCAAGCACTACTTTAAAGACAGTGTGCTGATCAATGGAGTAGATACTCCAGCTCTTAGGGATAGTGGGTGCAGTCAAGCTGTAGTGGATTCTACCTTGGTAGACTCGGAGGAAGTTGCCAGAGCTACTCTGATGCCCACTAAGTTGGCTGACGGCCCACCTCACATGTTTCCAGTAATACCGGTAAATCTTACTATCAATGGTACAGCAGTCAGGATTACAGTGAGCATTCAGAGGAACGTCCCAGGAAAGGTCTTGTTGGGCAACAATCTCAGAGCTTTAGGGCTCGTGGGAGACACTGCTGACAGACCCTGCACAAGGTCTCAAACACGGGCAGCATTGGCCAAGACCAATGCGCTGCCCCAGCCAAAGGGGAAGCCCAAGGCTAAAGGAGTAACAAAACCAAAACGAGGGAAAGAAAATATTCCCCCGAACTTACCTACCACTGCGGTGGAGGAAGTTGGTCAATCGCCCGGACCTGACGAGGAGGCGGCAATACCTGAAGTATTTGACCCCAATGACCATCCTGAACTAAAAGACTTGTTAGTAGAAGGTGGTCCTGACAGGGAAGAATTCAATAAAGGCCAACGTGAGTGCCCATCTCTGGAAGGCCTAAGGAGACAGGCCTGTTCCCAGCTTGAGGGTGAACCTCCTGGGAGGCATCAGATTTATTGGGAAGGTGGACTCCTGTATAGTGAGCCCACAGAGTCTACAGAAGGAGACCATAGGAGGTTGGTAGTTCCCCTTGCTGTAAGACCCTTCCTCCTGCAGTTGGCGCATGAAGTGCCCCTTGCTGGTCACCTTGGTATTAAGAGGACCAAGCAAAGGTTATCCATGCACTTCTACTGGCCCAAGATGGGGGTGCAAGTAGAAAGTCACTGCAGGAGTTGTGACTCCTGCCAGTTATCTGCTAAGAGTGGCTCAACAATCCAAGCTCCATTGGTACCACTCCCAGTTGTGGGAATACCATTCGAAAGGAGAGGGAATCGACATTGTTGGTCCCCTTGACCAGCAAACATCCTCAGGTAATAGGTTTATCCTGGTGCTGGTCGACCATGCTACCAGATATCCTGAGGCCATCCCATTGAAAACTGTAACTGCCAAGTCAGTTGCAAAAGCGTTACTTGCCATCTTTACTAGGGTTGGCTTCCCTAAAGAAGCTGTGTCTGATCGAGGCAGCAACTTTATGTCGAAGTATATGCAGGCTATGTGGAAAAAATGTGGGGTCGCCTACAAGTTCTCTTCCGCATACCACCCCCAGACCAATGGTCTGGTGGAACGGTTCAACAGAATGTTAAAGAGTATGATTGGGGCTCTGGAAGAACCCCAAAGAAGAAAATGGGATCTTCTTTTACCATGCTTACTGTTTGCCTACCAAGAGGTACCACAGGAGGGTGTTGGCTTCAGCCCCTTCGAACTTCTGTTTGGTCACCCTGTGTGGGGACCCTTAGCCATAGTCAAGGAGGGATGGGAGATGCCCACTCCCCCTATTACTACCAACAAAGTAGACTATGGGCCTCATCACGACCTCGGCGGTAACGCCGGCGGTATTAGCGTGGGGGCTATTAGCGCGACCGCCATAGCCCCCGGCGCTAATAGCGCGGGATCACGAGTTGGGCGGACTTGGAAGTCCCCATTCCCCATTGAGCCCATTCGGGAATGCCCCATTCCCCATTGGGCTCAATGGGGAAATTTCGCGCTCATACCGCCGGCAGATTTCCCGCCGGCGGTATGAGCGCAAATTCTCAGCGGATTTCACACCAGCTCAGAGCTGGGTTGAAATCCGCCGAGGCCCTGATTCGGCGGACCCTTAAATCCGGCGGTAATAGCGCTACCGCCAGATTTAAGGGTTACCGCCAAGGTCGTGATGAGGCCCTATGTGTTAGGGCTCAGAAAACGGATGGTACTTCTGCTGTGTCTGGTTAGTGACAAGTTGAAGGCAGGACAAGCCCTGGCGAAAAATTGGTATGACCAGAAAGCTTCCCTCATCAACTTCATACCTGGTCTGCAAGGCCTGATCATGAATCCCATAAGGCCTAGAGCTTTACAGGATAAATGGTCAGGCCCTTACACAGTGATGGAACCCCTGGTTGAGGTCAACTATTTACTGAACCTTGGAAGGCCTGGACAGGCTCCAAAAGTGTTCCATGTAAATAGGCTGAAGGCTTTCGTCCCAAGAGTTGAAATCGCAGCACTGCTACTGGCTTCAGATGTCGAGGAAGAGGAGTCTGAACCTCTCCCCGACCTGTTCCAAAGCGGTCCTTCAGATAGCTCCTTTGAGGTTGTCCGAGTGGCCCCTCACCTGACTTCTGATCAGCAGGCTGAGGTGAAAAGTTAGCTTAGGCAATTTTCCACCCTGTTTTCGCAGTCCCCTGGTTTGACACCTTGGTGCAAACATAACATAGACACAGAAGACAGCGTACCTACCAAAAGTAGAGGATACAGAATGTCAGACAAAGAATGGTCTTACATTAAGACAGAGGTCAACAAAATGTTAGATCTTGGGGTGATTGAACCCTCTAGTAGTCCTTGGTCCAGCCCTGTGGTTTTGGTTCCAAAGGCAGGTACTTCTGAACTGAGGTTCTGCGTGGATTACAGGGCTCTGAATGCTGTCACCAAGACAGATGCACACCCCTTGCTTCGAACAGATGAGCTGGTGGATACCTTGGGTGCCTCCAAGTACCTCAGCACGTTTGACCTCACTGCGGGCTATTGGCAAATAACCTTAGCAGAACATGCCAAGGCGAAGACAGCGTTTTCCACTCCAGACGGTCTTTACCAATTCAGGGTAATGCGTTCGGGTTGAAGAATGCACCTGCCACTTTCCAGAGGCTTGTGAATCATGTGTTGAATGGGTTGGATGAATTCTGTCTAGCATATCTGGATGATATAGCAGTTTTCAGCACCACCTGGGAAGACGATGTGAAACACCTTGGGATTGTGCTACAGGCTCTTCAGAAAGCACACTTGACCATAAAGGCTAGTAAATGCCAGATTGGACAAGGCTGAGTGGTTTACCTTGGACATGAAGTAGGTGGAGGGAGGATACAGCCTCTACTCAGTAAAGTACAAGCAGTAAACGACTGGCCTACCCCCACTACACAGACCCAAGTGAGAGCCTTCTTAGGACTCAAGGGGTATTACCACAACTTCATGGCAGACTATGGTACCATAGCTGCCCCTCTGATTGCTCTCACCACTCCGAAGAAACCCAAGAAGGTAACTTGGACCGACGAGTGTGAGAAGGCCTTCAACGGCTTAAAAGACTCCTTGTGCCAGGCCCCTATGTCCTCAGGGCCCCTGATTATCAAAGAACTTTTATTGTGAAGACAGACACCTCTGACACTGGGATAGGAGCTGTACTATCGCATGTAGATGAGAAGGGTAAGGAACACCCTATTGGTTTCATGAGTCTCCAGCTTAAGGACAGAGAGCTCAGATGGTCTACAGTAGAGAAAGAATGTTTCTCTGTTGTTTGGGCCCTACAGAAGCTGAGGCCCTACCTCTATGGGACCCACTTCACTGTGCAAACTAACCATAAGCCCTTAAAGTGGCTAATGAACATGAAGGGAGAGAATCCAAAGTTGCTTAGGTAGTCCATAAGTCTGCAAGGCTTTGACTTCACTATTGAGCATAGGCCAGGTGTCCAACATAGCAATGCTGACGGGTTGCCCAGAATGTTTAACCGACCTGAACAAGAAACTCATCCAGGGGTGGATTAGTTCCCCCTGTCCTTAGTCTGGGAGGGGCGAGTGTTAGGAAAGATTTCATAATTGTAGGTAATTTTCCTTCCATGTGGCAACCCCCAAACTTTTTGCTCTTGTTTTACACCCTGATCTAGACTTTGCCAGAGAAGCGCAGACTTCCGCCGCACTCCTCTGGGCTTTCGCTCCATTCTTACGGGGAAACTGACATGCCCTTAAGACAGTCAGTACCAGGAGACTTTGTTTCCCTTAGTCCTTTCCTCATGTTGCAGCTTTTGAGCAACATGAAACAAGAGTGCACCGTAACTTACATTACCGCTCTCTTGGGTCTCTAGTCATTCGAATGGCCCTAGAAACTCTCGCTGGACTTATCATGAAATGGTCAAGTGTATCACAGACGGGACTGGTGGCAGCCATCGTTTCTTTGTGTTTTGAACCCCTTTTTGCCATGTTAACCGCGCTTCCCGCGTTTGGCCCAAATGGGTGGCCTGGCCTCCAAAATGGCCATGCCACGAGGTTCTTTGTCCTGTCCGCTGACCGTCTTGCCCCTTCACCTTCCCCCAGGTCGAGCTGACCCGGGGAAGTCCTTATTTGGTCATGCACTTTCCCGCGAAACACAATGCTTTCACGGGCTTTTGTATGCCTTGTGTGTGCCTCCAGGATGTGGGCTGGGATGTCTGTTCCCAATACACATCCTGGGTGCCAGAGAGTCTAGAGTGTCTTGAATGCCTGGGACCACCGTGGTCCGTGATAGATCCACGTATGGTGTGAGTGTTTTGTGAGCAGATCTCCCATTGGGTCCTCTCCGTTTTGGCACAAAGGGAACTCTGGATAAGAGGAGGCTGGAAACACCCCCTGAGTCGATCCCCTGAGTTCTCACGAACGAAGGATAAGAAGCCAAGTATCCTGCAACTAAGAAGCTGAGTCGAGGAATCACTGGTGACCCGCTGAAGGTTTGGCACCCTGAACTGCTGTCATCCTGTGAGACCCCTCTGCCTCTGATCGAACGAGAAGGCCTGTACTGGGGCTCCGACCCTTTAGAATAGTTGGAACAACTATTCTAAGCATCTTCACCAAATCCTGTACGTAAGCCTTCAGAAGCGTCCCTGGGCCATCCAGTGGACTGACCAGCCTACACAGGAACCTTGCTCTGTCACCGCCGTCTGGCTTACTGCTAATCTTGTGTCCTCGGCACTCTCACACGATTCGTACACTTAGCATTCCCAGGTCTGAAGTGAGACGTTTGCTTTGGGACCGGAATACCTGCGGTTGCCGAGTTGCCCTGCTGTGGTAACGAACCTGTGCATGTTCGCTGCATCTGGGACACCCTCGACCCTGACTCCTACTGTTGCGGAATCTACACGGCATCGAGACATCCTGCTGATCGCATCTGAACCTGCCAGAACTGAAACGGAACCGGAGAAGCCTGGGTCTGCCTGCATCGGGAACCGGTGAGTAGTCAATAGCCTAACCGGTCGCCCTCCCGCAGGAGCCTGTGGCTCTCCACCGCTGTCGTAAACAGCAACCCTCTTCCGCACTCGCGCCCTGCTTCCGCCCACAAGTGGACGCCGCGCTTGAGTAGCGGGGAACTGTTCATCATCGTTTTGTTCACCTCTCTGAACTGCCTGATCTCCCTGAAGAGACTCTCCTTTGCCCGTTGGCACCCGCGTGTGCAGGTACTTTTGAGCACAAGGCTCCACTCTTCGTAGGGCTTGGACTTCCTTCTAGTTAGGTGGCCTCTGATGTCGAACTGGGTCTAACGATTATTTGCACTGCCTCTTTTCCTCCCCATCAAGGTGGTCTGCATATTTCGTGCTTCTAACTCTTTAGACCCCTTGGTCTTGTATATATATTGTAGTGATTGTGATGTGATGATTTTATCGTGATTCTTTACTATGGTCGATGTTACAAAGGCCTTGTAATAAATGTGTTTATATTTTTAATATAACACCTGTCTGGAGTAATTTGTAAGCGTCCTTGCTTTGTGTGCTCATTGCGGGCTTTCAGTCACCCTCACCCCTCTTGAGACCTAGTCTTGACCGCCGCCATTGCTACCCTGATTGGTCTGGCTTATCCAGAGGTTACCCTGTTCCAAGAATCTAGGCTGGCCTTCTGAACCTCTGCCCCTCCAGGATAGAGTTCAGAAATCCATCTTAACAACCACCCTTTCCGGCATTGGGCCATTACAACAGAAATAGTCGAGAGTTGCTTCCTTTTTTTTTTCACCGAACAACCATGTGCATCTACCCGGGATATCCCCTTGTGTTCTGCCATTAAGGGTTTCCAATTTCCACTCTCTAAGGAAACCAAGCCACTTTATCCCCCTCTTGTTAGCATCTTTTAATACCAATTTACACTTAGGCTCAATAGACACACCTGGCATTTCGGTCGGTCTCCACCCAATATAATTAGATCTTTTACAGGGGATTTGACCCAATTTGTTACCAGTGCATCTATGTATACCAAAATGTTTTCAGTTGACTTTCCCCCGGGAGGGTCGTACACATTGATTATCAGCAAGCGACTTCCCTTCACCCACCCTTTCCAAGTAATTTCGACCTCCAAAACATTCCCCTCCTCCATAGGCGTCACTTGTGTCGAATTTGACTCCTGCTTCACCCCTATCATTAACCCACCAAACGGTCGCCTTTTAATGCCCTTTTTAGCCATACACTGGTACACTACATAGCCATCCAACATAAAAGGCACTGTCAACCAGTTCTCCTCTAAACAAAACAGAGAATGGTTACATAATAAAACTAGAGAGGGGCCATCTTGCAAAAAATGAGAGTGACCTCTCGTGTTCCAGGAGACACACTTAAACTTTCAATCCTGAACCATCATGAACAGCAAGTAAGTTCTTTAACCATCTCCATTCCGCTTTGTTCTCTAAAGTGCTTGATACAGGTTTTTGTTTAATGGGTACTCTAGTGACAGGTTTCAGAGAGTGAGTACAATGTTCACAGCTGGAACCTGTCTCACTGTTTATCTTTGAAAAACACTGCATACGTGAATGAAAGTACAATGGCTATACAATAAAATCTATTTTGATAAGTCTTGACGCTTACCGTTCTTTTTCTGTTTTTAAAACATCTTGGGGTAGAACACTCAGCCTTTCATTTCAAATGAGTCTAGAAACTCTTATGTTTTTTACTGATACATTTGTTTTGTTCATGTTCTTCCAAATTATTTAGAGCAAAATCAACATTGTTTGTAGAACATTTTGAAGCAGATTGTAAAAGTTCAATAAAAGCAAAATATTGCACATTGGCACTAGCACTGTGAAAATGAATGTGGACGGTTGCTCAGATATTTTATTGGCCCATTCAATTGGGCACGTGTTTGGAACATACATCGATCGATTGATCTCAAAAAAATGCCAATGCATCTTACCTTAGTTTTTCTCACTTTTACAAATGCGAAAAGGACGGGTCGGGTTCCGCTTTCTTCTGCTAATCTTATTCATTGATAATGTCTCCCTAATTCAAGTACCTTGCAGTAGAAATTCATATCACATCCCTCTAAAGCTGACATTACTAGATGGTTACACCCCTTTTCACCCGCGGCGATGGTCACGTGCACATTAAACATGTGGTTACCAGAGCGACTGCCTAACTCGGCATTTCGCTGTCGGTAACCGGCTACTCTCTGCAGGAGCATCCACTCGCTCCGTGCGAATCCAGGTAAGAGACGCGTTCGTGTCCCGTTACATTGAATAGAGGTTTTCACCTCTCTACACCATACTTACCCTGATACTTACCCTGATCCTTATCTCCTCACCAGATCACGGAATCGTTTACAATTGCATCGCGGCTGTATGCACGCTATAACATTGCACCCCGTTTTTCCTGTGGGCTATTCAACGCTTGTTTGTATCTATGCAACACAATTAAGGTAACCTTACCTTTGGTCTCCCTTTCATTCTTTCTGCGTTGCTTTTTCAATCCACTCATTATTTCCTTTTTTACCCTTTTTTTCTATATTCTGCTCTGTCCATTGGATTGTCCACCAACTGGTATGTGTATGTTTTTGTTACTCGTCATGATGTACATGTAATGGCAATACTATTATTGGTGCATTTTGTTTCTTTATGTGTTTTTTTACTTGCTTTTTTGTCTGTAACCACATAGACTTGCCCTGAAGAAGGAAATCTTTCAGAAATGCATTGGCTATAGTCTTTGTATATATATGTGTTGCGGCAACCTTCCTCTCACTAAGCTTTTTATTAGTGACAGTTTGATTTTGTGGATAAACTTATATTTTGGAAAACCAACAGAATCACTCCATGCAGTCATCATTTCTTTGACTTTTTTTAAACTTTGAAATACCTGTGGATACAAGAAGGTTTTTGAACTTAACAACCTGACGCCCCAATCGGGGCCATTTTGAGAGCGGCTGTGTGACCCTGTATTCATACATGGTCTCTTGCCTTTGTTACACCCCTTTTCACAACACCAATGCACGTCTCATTTCAACGTTCTCTGTGCACAATCCATTGATGTGTCTCCATGGAAATGCCAAGACAAGTATAAACAAACCCGGCTGATCAGACAACATTGGAGTTTCTTTTTCCTTCATGTCAGTGTATTTCCTTTCTAGCCTCTCTGACTTGCTTCTGCTCGCTTCAGCTATCTTCCAAGTACGGCACACTGAGAACAGGTCCTTATACAGCCTAAAATGAATTAACTCTGTAGTCACTTTTTATTTAAACATTTCTTATATTATGTACAAATGTCCTTATGAAACCATATTTATATTCTACTTATAGCATGTTCTTTACATGTTTCCTGCAAACTTTCAAAGTTTGTGCCTATTAATCTTGTATTTGCATTTCATAACATGGCTGTTTCCGCTCTTGTCTTTCTTTAATATTGAAGTTTAATGTAAAACCTAATTTCGTTACTGTATACAAACAAAAATATTTTTAGTTTTCCTCACGGCTGATTTTGTACTTCTTCAATATTCAGGAACTATGGCAACAATTCAGCTCTACCTGTACGAGCCCAAATATTCAGAAGAGGAAACCCTTTAAAGAGAAAGTAGCCGAGGCGCTGGGGAATCAGGTGAAAGTTGTGACAATCAATCACCCGAGCCAGTCGCAAGGAAGACGTTTACACCTTGTGTATGTGCCATCATTGTAAGGTTATGACAACTGTGGTGGGGAACTGCTACTGCAGTGAAATCTCTGGCTGCCTGGCCTACATTGCCGATGAAGACCCAACACCATTATGAATTACTGAGATGCATGACTTCAGGGCAGCCTGCTGTAGAATATCCATGTTGCAAATGATGATGGTCCTAATGCATGAACTTCTAGCTACAGTTCGGCCTCTTAATCCAAGTAACGAGTACTTTTAGTCTATATATGTTGTATGTTTGAGAACGGAGATGGCTATCATTGTATGTTATTCTCCTACATCATTATAACTATGATGGATCACAGACACAATATTTTTATCTGTCAATGGAATACATTTCTCTTACTGATTTCAAACCAAAGTAAATCCCCATTCCCATTGAGTCACATAGGACTCAATGGGAATGGGGAAGTGGAAACACCGGCACCATCTCGTGATGGCGCTGGTGTTTCCACGTCCGACTGCAGGCGGGCGGTGTTAAACCCACCAGGTCAGACCTGGCGGGAATATCATCTCCCGCCTGCAGGACTCGGGATCGGGCGGTCCGGAATTAACAGTGGCGGCGGGTTTTCCGCCACTGTTATTTCCAGACTGCCCGACCTGTAATGAGGCCCAATAGTTCCCTATCTCCAAAACTGTTTTTGCTAGAATGGGGGTTTACATTTTTAATGGATCACTACTTGAAATCACAAGTACTGTTAGTCCTTTGCACAAATGCCTTACATTTTAGTAGCTAGTTCAAACAAAACAAATGCAATTATTGGGTTCATTCAAGTAAACTATTTCTGTATATCTTACACAGGTGATACAGGATTGTGGCCTATCATGTGTTTAAATTGTGGATTCATTGAATACTGGGATTCCTCATTCAGCGAATAATACCTGTCTTTGTGGTTTAAGCCATTTGTGAGAAATTCCCCAGTGACCGCAGACAATACCAGGCATTTATACAAATGTTACCTCAGCCGCAGCAGTACAATTGGTAGTTTGTCATTGACAGCCACTTTACCAAATTAAATAAAAAGAATACAAAAAATGGGTTAATATCAAAAGTTGTTAGACATTTTTTGCAAGTCCACAACACATCCAAAGATCTAAGAGGATCATGAAAGATCGCCGTGCTCACCTCATCCACATCCATCCCCCCTCCGGTATCAATGGCAGTTCGCACCTGTGGCCTTGCGCTTGCAAAGGATTTGGGTGGATGGGTACGAACAAGGTGCCAAATATCATGTACACCTCAAAGGTATAGGTATCTTTCACATGGGGACCATTGGCCACACCAGACCTGTTGTCTCCAGACTCTGCTCTGAAGACTCTGCCCCTGCAACCTACATGTGTATGTGTCCTTTGTCTATTTACCAGCCTTATTGCACTCCCCTCATCCACATCCATCCCCACTCTGATTTCAATGGAAGGGCGTACCTGTGGCCGTGCGCTCATAAGGAGGCTGTACTGGTGGGAATGAGGATGTCAAACATTGTCATAGAGACTGGGTGGGTCTGAATGAACATGTCAGACATTCACATACACACCCTCTTTTGTAAACCCTTATAAACACCTTGAACGTTACCAAGAAGACATCTCTGCAATCTACAATGGATATTGTCATCTATCCACTTGTAACCTGGCTTGCTGAATCGCTCATTTGTTCTTCCAGGTAAGGGTTAGTCAACTAATGGTTTCTGGAGTGTCATAGTTTTCTGCTCGGCAACTTCACCATTATCAACTGATATATGTATTTTTATCTCTGGAATGAACACATATCATTACAGAGTATTGTTTTCAAATGTAATGTTTAGTAGTCCATATTTTCAATGCATGTTTTCTTTTAGTGGCTCAAGGTTTGTTCAATGTACTAGTAATATGTTTTCTGCTTCTAGCAGAGCCAAGGATGTCTTGGAAGACGTGAGGGACAATCAATTCCACATCTGCAGCATGCATTTCACTAAAGATATTTACAAACCATCAAAGTACACTAAAAAATGTCACCTCATACTCCTTTGCGAATTACTTCCAAATACAGTTCCACTGAATTTCAGCACAAGCTGGCTCTGGTGAGTAGTGGACGATTCATTTTATATGTATGTTGCTATGTGCTAAATTGTTATGTATGCATATGTCTTGCAAATGATCACTCAATCTATTGAAATAGTGTGTGAAAAAGTAACATGATGAACCATTTTTAGTTTTTGGGGAATATTTCCATCGATATTTTATTACACAAGTTCCTTGGCGACACAATGTACTGTAGTTTATACATTTTTCACTTCAGACTACTTTGTGTATCCCTGCTTTCGGGATACTCTAATAATTCAGTGAAATGGGAGCCTTTCTAAACACTTACATAGGGCCTCATTACGACCCTGGCGGAACGGGTTAAACGGCACCGTAAAAGGTGACGGCGCCGTTCAACCCGTTCCGCCACATTACGAGGTCCCCTCGCGGGACACGTTAAGCACGCCTGGGAAAAACAGGCGTGCATACCGGGTCCCGCGAGGGGAAGAGGGAGCAAACAGCGGGCCATCTCGTAATGGCCCGTTTTTTACTCCCTCTCCCATTCCCATTCAGCCCCATGGGGCTGAATGGGAATGGGAGAGGGAGTAAAAAACGACCCCCATGGGGGCTGAAATGGGAATGGGGATGAACCGTGTCCGTGTCCTCGAGTGAGGAATTACCGGGCCATCCGAACTCGGAATTGTCCGGTAAGTCCTCATTCCGAGGACACGGACACAGATGCGGTTTTGCCGGCAGCCATGCTGCAAATTGCGGCATGGCTACCGGCATAACTTGTAATGAGGGCCAGAGAGTCCTTTAAAAATAGGATATTGGGCCTCATTACGAGTCCGGCGGTAACCGAGGCGGTAAAACCGCCTGGTTACCGCCGGACTCGTATTACCATTCCGCCTCCGTGATTCCCAGAATTACCGGGGCATTACAACCCCGGTTTTCAGGGAATCACGGAGGCGGAATGGTGTTAATCCCCATTCCCATTGAGTCCTGTGGGACTCAATGGGAATGGGGATCATGGAAACACCGGCAGCATCTCGTAATGCTGCCGGTGTTTCCTGGTCCGCCTGCAGGCGAGCGGTGTTAAACCCGCCAGGTAAAACCTGGCGGGAACATCACCTCCCGCCTACAGGAGTCGGGATCAGGCGGTCCGGAAACAACGGTGGCGGCGGGTTTACCGCCACCGTTATTTCCAGACCGCCTGATTTGTAATAAGGCCCATTCGCTTAATTCTGTTAATAACCATGTTTTTCTTTACTTACACCACACTGATAGAAGTACAGACTGTCACCACAAAGGAAACCACAAACATGTAAAACATTCAAATGGTGAGGCCAACCGACATGCACGTAAACATATTTTAGAGAGTTTGATGTGGTCTAAATTATAATACTAATGTGCATTTTCTATTGAACACTGTTTATGTATACATTGAATAAAGTACTGAGATTCAACATAGACCACTATTCCGGAGTCAACAGCAACCTCACTCACCTTACAAGTAATTATTTTATACTAAGGGCCTCATCATGAGTTGGGCGGTAACGCTGGCGGTATTACCGCCGGCGGTATTAGCCCTACCACCAAACCCCCCCAGCGCTATTAGCGCCGGATCACAGGTTTGGCGGTAATGGAATTCCCCATTCCCCACTGAGCCCATTCGGGAATGCCCCATTCCCCATTGGGCTCAATGGGGAATTTTCGCACTCAGCGCTGGCGGTAATAGCACAAATTTTCTGCGGATTTCCCCCAGCTCAGAGCTGGGGAGAAATCCGCTGAAGCCCTGATTTGGCAGACCCCTAAATCCGGCGGTAATAGCGCGACCGCCGGATTTAAGGGTTACCGCCAAACTCGTGATGGGGCCCTAATACTTCAGATGCGACTACACAATACATGTATATGGTCAAGTTCAACTTTAAACATATTGATCATTGCTATGTATCAGATTAGCTATTGCTCCAATGTGGCATGTATGATTGTATCTCATTATGAACCATGTTTTCCATGTAATTTGTTTTTTATTTTGCTTATACATCCTTATTATAACAATTTCTTTGATATAAGGGATACCGGAACTTCATCAACGTACTATTCTTCTATTGCAAGGATGAGGTATGAAAAGTGAGAATTTATTGAGTTATATTAGTAGTTGTTGATTAATAATATTTTGTTTGAAATTAAGATAAGTGTTAATTTTTTGAAAATGTTCAATACTGTCAGCAAATTGCAAAACATACAATCAACAACTTAGTAGTATTTATTGCCCGCACACATGCAACAAGGAAAGTAAACCATCACAAAAATATACTTTTTAACTGAAATACATGTAACCTTCCACTACATGAAGGGTTTATGTTTTTGCTCATAACCTTTATGCCTACCCAAGGCTGAATAGATAAAAAAAAATACAATGTGAACTACTTAAGGCAGCAACAATGTACTCACTATGTATTGTAGGATGATATCACACCAACTCCCTGTGACATCTCGGAAGGTTATCAGGTACAACTCAAAATTGACTGTTTCAAGGCAAATTAGGAAAACGCTGGTAAATAACAAACATGTTTGTTTAAAATAAGTTGTTTAGAAGTTATTTTATTGATATTATATTTTGAGGTTAAAAATCATATATTCTGTATGTGTGCTATGCGTTTTTCGTTTCATCGATTAGAGGCCTGGGAAGAAGAGGAGCATAAAGACTCATAAAACAACACTAATTAATAATGTTGCTTACCAAACCATTGTCACTTTGGAGCAACTATATTTTGAGGCTCAGCATGGTCCTCTCAAGATTCAGAGTCATGATACAGAAGTCCAGTGGCCGGAATTTGAATGGAATGTCACAAGTGACCCATGGAAAGTAACCATGGATCATTTTTACAGCACACAAAGTCACCCAGAAGAGACATACAACACAGAAGATGTTTCCGAATTGCTTGCTGTAATGGGGGCATGATATCACTGTAATGGTTGAGCTAAAATATGGCGCTGGGGCGGAGTGCATTCTAGTACACTCGGAGCCACAATGGATATTTGCTCCATGCCTCAGTGAAAGCTGCACTTGCCCTGAGCTGTGCACAGATTTCAGCATCATAAGCAGTATTTTACTGGAAAAACAGGTTTTCAACGTTATTCGTTGCTTATGTTGGTTTGCATGGCTCATCCAAGGATACAGGGCGTGAGAAGACGGCGATTTGCAGGTGCAGGCTGGTTTCCGATAATGTTGCCATGATGGACACTGTCAAAGTTGAGGATGGGTTACAGAGTTGTTTTCTTGGCTGTTTTGGGAAAGGGAAGAGCTCTGCTCATTGAGTTTACCGTAGATCACACCAGCTGTGGACAAGTGGTCAACCACCAATGCGCAGACACTCATGCCATAAGGTTTGAGAAAATGCCACCCAGCCTTTACCGAGTGCTTATAATGTGGTACTCTGGAAAGAGCAGACAAAAAGCAAAGGCCTCAGTCCGAGAGGGGATGCTTCGCTCCGAGCCTGTTGGTTGTTGTGCTCTGTGTCTGGCTGTGTTCTGGGGCTTTCCAGCCACTTTTGGCAAGATGAGGAATGAAGTTGCACCAACAGTGATGTATTCTCTTTAGATTATTGTATTTTCTGTAATTTATTTCTGTTGCAGTTTGTTCTCTTATATATACTCTTTATAAATAAATAGCTGTACAAGAGCTAACATTTCTTCTAACTGCATGTGTATGTGTGAATCATTGCATTGCCGACCTGTGTCCAAGGTTTGCCCTTCAGCTTACTGGTGATAAAAAAGATATATGTCTGTCCTTGAACTTTTTGGCAGGCAATACAATCACAAGTATGGCACAGACACAAGAGTTACAAGTTTGAAAACCTTTATTCAATTCTTGGGGGTTGGAAAAAACTCCTACTTTGCCCTATTGCTATGATGGGAGTAGTAGTCTCTACCATCAAATAATAAAGAAAGCACAGTTCTAGTCAGTCTTTGTCAAATCAAAATGGACTATACTAACAAAACCTAATACCTGCCCTATCTCTCATATAATAAGTGGGTAAAGGGGAATATGTATGATAAGGAATGTCAGTGTTATAACATAAAACATCATGGTGGCTGAGACAGCTCTCCTCCCCGGGTTGGACAGCAAGGAGTAAGGCACCCCCGGTAAACAGAATGACACACTCTGGGCCTCATTATGACCCAGGCGCTATGTGTTTAACGGTGCCGTAAAAGGCTGCAGTGCCGTTAAACACCTAGCGCCTAATTATGAGGTCCCTTTGCGGGAACCGACCTTAATGGCTGGTTTTACCAGCCGTTAAAGTAGGGACCCGCAAAGGCACCTTGGTGCTAATTACGGTACCGCAATTTGCAGTACCATAATTAGCGCCTTCCCCATTCCCATTGAGCCCTATGGGGCTCAATGGGGAATTACCACCCCACCAACCTCGGAATGGGGTGGTAATTCCCATTCCGCCATGGCGGACTCCGGCATGGACCATGGTGCTAATAGCACCATGGTTTAGCGTCGGAGTCCTAATAACGCCCTCTGTCTCAGCAGTTCAAAACATGGGTAGGGGCCCGCTTGAACTTCTATGTTAAAGTCACTTATTCCAATTTCCCAAAAGTTCTTTCATAGTTCAAAAAAAGTTCATGTAGGTTTCCCTCTGTCGGGCTCAGACCTCACAATCACAGCACTTGCAGGGGTTACTTTCCCAAAGCTTTATTCACATTTGTTAGGGGTTCTCTTCCCCTATCTTATTTCATTTTCCAGGTCTCCCTCGGTTGGGTTTGGACCTTGCAGTGATGTCGAAGACATTTGAATGCACAAGGCTTTTTCCATAGACCTCTGCAGGACCTCTTTGACTTTCACTTTATCTCTCCCTTATGGTATTTGCCCCAGTGTCTCTTGGTCTTGGTAATTCCATAACACAATCAACATAGTTCAAAGATATCTTTCTCTTAAAGCAATCACCTTTTAACTTCCCCTTTCGACAGGAATAATCTTGACCATTGTGCATTTCAGAGTTCGTTCACTTGCCGCTTTAAAACAAGACATCTAACATTTTGTGGAGACTTTCGAGTGGGCTGCTTCTTTTCGCCGGACCACTGTGCTACTCTGTATCACTGGCTTCACAGTTATCAGTAACTTTAGAGTTTCTTTCGCGTCTCATCAGCATGCGCACAACCTTCAATTGTGAGATACACTGCTGCATCTTCAATCTTTCCTTGATACAAACCGGCCTTTCATGTCTTTCGCTAACTCCCCGGGTGTGTGCATACCTTTCTTGTCTATGCAGCTTTGATTCACGAGTCAAGGTTGATATCGCAGGATTGGCATCGCCTCCCCAACTCTATTCACCGGGGAGGATGGCTGGCGTCCTGGACACACAATGTAGGCTTCTTCTAGTCTGGGATTTGGCTTTCACTGCATACTCTTTACGGTTTCCTGAAGGCAACAACCTCCTGCATGGACCTACAGGGTTTCCCCACCCTTCGCTCTTGTCCCTCGATCTATCATCCTGCTCCAATGGGTTTGCCTTTGTTAGGCAAGAATTGTTGTAGTAACACTGCGTGAGTGGTATGGATGGTATTAGGTAACTACACAAGTTGGTAGTGTGATTGGGTAGTCAGTCCTATCTCAAAAAGGGTAAATGTGAGTTGTAGAGCTGTTGCCGTAGCAATGACATTCACAAATACAAGTAGCCAAGTAACACTTATACTCAAGGTTTCAGTTATAAATAGTCGTTTATTTATTTAACATCAATTTTTAATTAAACGTTCTTTAAAAAGGGCAAGATATGTAACAATCAAATATACTTTAAAATACTTTTCCGGAATCAGCATAAGTTCATTGAATACTCTTTAGAGATGCTTTTTACACACTTCCGACACATGGTGGTGACTTTGGTTAGAAAGGACAGTAATGGTATTTATATATCACTAGCATACTTTGTGGATTCAGAGTTTGCATAAAGGAAAGGTTAAAGGAAGGAAAAAGGTTAAACAGGTTCTCAGGGCATGTGAGTTTACTTAAATTTCCCAATGAAGTATAGACAAAACCTTTCCCAGCAATAACAGACTAAAAACAAGTTACCACCTCTGAGGGACAGAACATATCAAAGTCAAAGGACTAGAAGAGTCTGCAGGGAGCCAGGAGATCCAGAGTCAACTGCAGCACATTCTATGGAACTGAGGCACTTCTTAGTTAATAAAGGTCTTGCACAAAGTTAGAGAGTTTTTTGTAGAAATCACTTTTAGGGTCACAAGCTGTTGTGGAAAGCAGAGTTGGAATCACCTCGAACAAAAGTATACAATGCAAGTCTCAACTGAGAAGAGCAAGGTTAAAGACACTGAGGTAAGTACCCCAAGTTTAAACAGTACCTCGGGTTTGAAGAAGAGGGGTCCAGCTAGATTCTTTCCTGTTGCAGCGATGCAGATCCTGTGTTACTAAGCCTCAGTCATGGCGACAAGAGGGAGGACATCTGGAGGACTCCTGCGGCAGCAGTTTGGAGGTCGTCGGCAGGTGCAGGCTCTTTTCGGGTAAGTTGCAATTCACGGTTTTGGAAACCGGTTGGGCTTCATTCACTCCTTGAGTCCTGCACTCTGGTGAGGGGACTCAAGCTCTGGCCATCCTGCTTCTGGAGGGTCCTTAGGAGACTCCTGGAGCTTCTGGCCGGATTGCAGACGTTTCACTCGACTACGGATTTCTCCACCCCTGGTACCCGGTTCTTGCAGCAGCGAAGAAGTACAGCCAATCAGGGAAGGAGGTCCAGTGGAGTTCATCTCGGGATTAGGTGGTCCCACTAACCCAAGGGAAGAAGTTGTCCTTTCCAGAGCTTCTGTGGTCGATCAGATAAAGGAGTTTCAGCACAGCAGCAGGGTTTCACTGGGCAATTCAAAGGTCCAGGAGGATGCAGCAAGCTTCGTTCATGGTTTCTTCATTGGGTTTTCTTCCCAGTGGTCGACTCTGCCTCTAGTCCCAAAGCCCTTGCCTTTTAAGCAGGATTCTCCCATTCATGCACAGCCTAAGCAGTCACTCAAACAGCAGGGAAGCTGTCCTGAAATGACAGCCAGCCAGCCAATCAGGACTGGCTTCATCCATGCACTCCTAGCAGAGGGGAGTTTTGGGAACCTCCTTCACTTCCTGCCCTTCCAGACACACTGGAACCAGAGGTGGGTTTCAGGACTGAACCCCGCCAAAGGCAAAATGAACAAAGGGCTCAAACCTGGCTTGGCGCGCAGAGTAAAATCCAAGAAAGACCTCATAAAGAGAAAATGGCAAAAAAAGAAGACCGGGCTATTTTGACACAATGGTCACCCATGGGTGCTATACTGCAGCTGAGGATTCAGCTTGCGGCAGAAATGCACAATGGCAGGAAAATTAAACACCTGGCACCAGCCATTTGAAGTAGGGAGGGTAACATAAAAAATGTTACATGAGAATGTATGATAAGGGGCCTTTTAAGAAGATGGTGTGTGCTGGACCCACAAAGAGAAAAGGTAAGTAAAGTCAATTTCACTTTACTATTCTTGGGAACAGTAGTCCACACAAGAAAAGGTATTTAAACCTTATGAGAAATCAAAAGCATTTCTCTAAGACACTGCACTGAAGTTGTGGAGTGTCAACATACAAAAAGTAGGTGCTTATGGAGTTTGTCGGACTCCAAAAACGAAGGAAACACATAATCCGAATCAGGTCAAAACACATGAGAGAGTGAGGAAAAGGGCTCCCTCACGCCAGGGTTAAAATTAAAAAGTCCTAAAGTCCAGCACAAGAGCTGGGGTTCTCTAAGGTTCAAGATAATTAGCACAGAAATTAGAATTCTTCCTAACAGCCTTCACCCTGGAAGATCTGCTTCTTCTCGTGTCTCACCTTGCTCAGAGTGTGTCTCTATGTTCAACCTTTTATCCATGTGGGGGAAGCTAATGGGTATCAGATGTAAGTGATTATGGTCAAGTGCCAAACTTTGCCTGACCTGATTACTGGGACATGCCCAATGAGATATGTGTTAGCCTCTTTACTTTCAGTTGCCGTCTTCCTCGGCCCAGTGTTTGCACAGAATGGGGGGAGATGGGACTTTGGAGAAGCCTATAAAATAGGATGGGGTATGGGCACGGGAAAGGGGATGATACCGTGCCTCACCATCGGTTGTCTGACCCCAACTCCCCAAAGATCCCTCACCCAGGTGATCCACCTGCACTGGTCCACCCAGAGGGTCTGGATCTAAATGCAATGGCCATGCCCTGGCCACGTGAGAGAGAGATCCCCGGGGACTAGCAAGTGAGATACCCTTCGGTTTCTCATATACCCTTCCCCTATGCCATGTAGCTGCATCTGTTTAGCAGGGAAACTGTGAGAGGAAATCGACGTTCCCATGTTCTTTACCTTTTCTGTGTTCCACAGCAAAACAGTAGGGTTCCATGTCTAGGAAACATTGCATGACTCGAGGGTTAGAGTCCTTTTGTTGACTCATTTATACGAAAGGTGAGTGGTCAGTGGTGAGTGTGAATTTTCTCCGTAGAAGGTAGTATCTAAGATGGAGAATTGCCCATTTGACGACAAGGGCTTCCAGTTCCAACACAGAGTAGTTCTTTTCTCGGGGGAAGAACCCATTGTGGGATAATACTGCTCCTAACCTTGTGAGGGAGGCATCAGTCTGTAACACAAATTTCTTTGAGAATATATGGGATTCTGGCATAAGGTTTGCCTCAGGTTATTGTAACAAGCAGCGTCCTCATCAGTCCAACACATTTTCCAGGGTTCTGCATTTCTTAATTTGTCTGTCAATCTGGCTTTTCTATCTGAAAGATTTGGGATAAACCTACGATAATATCCTATCAAACCTAGAAATGTCCTAAGATCTCTCTTGGTCTTGGGTGTGGGAGCATCTAGGACGGCTTTCACTGTTGCTTGCTGGGGCTGTACACTGCAATTCCCTACAAAGAAGCCAAGGTATTTCACTGCTGATTGAGTCAGCTTACATTTTGTTGGGTTGGCAGTTATGCCGGGCTTTCGGAGGGTTCTCATAATAATGGAATGATGGAAAAGATGGTCTTCCCAAGTTTTACCATAAATGACGATGTTGCCAATATAGGCCCCACAGAAATCTGAATAAGGCTGTATTATCCTGTCCATGAATCGTTGGAAAGTCGCTGGGGCCCCATGCAATCGACTTTTAATTGGAGTAGCACTATTGGTGTTGAGAGCACTGTTTCTTCCATATCAGGTCCATTTGCAGGGACCTGCAAATATCCTTTGGTTAAATCTAGGGTTGACAAGAATGTGACATTTCCTAGTTTATCTATCAAATCATCGATTGTGGCACAGGATAGGCATCAAAGGCAGAAATGATGTTGACTTGCCTAAAGTCTATGCAAAACCTCAAAGAAGAATCAGGTTTAGTCACCAGCACAATAGGGGAGGACCATGGTCTTGAAAAGGGCTCAATGATATTTGCCTTTAACATTTTTTTAACCTTGTCAATCACTACCTGCTTTCGTGCTTCTGGGAGTCTGTAAGGCTTCAAATGGACCACTTTCTCCTTTGGAGTTCTGATACAGTTGTAAGTACCATGTGCTCTCCCTGGTTTCTCATAAAATACATCGGGTATGCAGTAAAATGGTCATCAAATCCTTTTGTTATCTTCAGGTAGTTCTTGGGGAATAAGTTCTAAGTTGTCAATCTCCTCGGGTACCAAACAGGATACTATAGAGTAGGTTTTTGCGGAAGGATTTTCTTTCCACTCTTTCAGGAGATTTACGTGGTAGAGATGGGTCTTTTGCCTTTTATCAGGATGGGCTATTTTGTAGGAACAGGTTCCTGTTTGCGCTACTACCACATAGGGCCTGTGCCACTTTAGGACAAGTTTATTTTCAGAGGAAGGTAAAAGGACTAACACTTTCTGACCTACTGAAAATGACCTTAGGTTTACCTTCTTGTCATAGGTAAGTTATGGTTGGGCTTGAGCTTTCTCCATATGAGTGTGGACTAGACTTTGAACGAGTTTCATGTGTTCTCGCAATTTGGTAGCTGTCTGCGAGAGGGTATTGGTGCCTCTTCCCTTTCTTACCAAGTCTCCCAGAGCATGTCTAAGACATCTCTTGGTTCTCTAGCATAGAGTAACTCGAAAGGGGAGAAACCTGTGAATGCCTGAGGAGTCTTTCTCACTGCAAACATGGCCCAAGGGATTATACAATTCCAGTCTTCCTCATCCTCGTCTACTAACTTTCTCAGAATCATTTTGGGGTTCTCATTAAATCTCTCCACCAATCCGTCTGTTTGGCGTTGGTAAACTGAGGTTCTTAAGGTGGTAATGTATAGTAATTATTTAACTTCACCCATGAGCTTACTCATGAATTTGAATCCCTGATCTGTTAGAATTTCCTTGGGGAAACCAACTCTACAAAAGAATGGTAGCAGGTGTTTTAAAATGTGCTGGGTTGTGTTGTTTCACATGGGCAAGGCTTCTGGGTACCCGTAGTCTAATTAATGATTATGAGAACGTATTTATTACCCAGTTTATATGTTTCCAATGGTCCAATAATATTCACCCCGTTTCTAGAGAAAGGAACTTCTATTATCAGTAGTAGGTTTAGAGGGGGAGGTGAGGGAATATGTGAGCTGGTTTTTTGGGATATCTCACATGTCTAATTGAAGTTCTTTTATGTCAGCATGGATTCCGGATTCCCGGCCAATAGAATGTCCCACTGATGTGAGCTTGGGTTTTAGCTTGTCCCAAGTGTCCTGCTGTGAAGGTAGTGTGTGCAATCTCTAGCACAATCATACAATGGATTTTGGGTATTACTAATTAAGTCTTACTTAGGCCTTCCCTGGAGGTTTTCCCTTCTATATAGTAATCCCGGTTTTAGGAAGGAAAAGGGACAACCCTTTTTTGTCCTTCTCCCTCAGGAATCACTTACAAGAAAGCCTCTGCGGGTATTGGATCATTTTGCTGGTCTGAGGCTAGGTAGGTTAATCCTCCCCTTTTGCTCGAGTGGTATGTATCTCATTGCCCTCTCCAAATCCCAAGTTACCTCTCTCAGTTTCCTCAGGTTCAGTTTCTTCCTCAAAATGGGGAAATTGAGCATTCTCAAGAATTCCCTGTACAATTTTGTACCCAGGACGTATTTCAAACGGTGTCCCGCCATGGTTCTGTAAAAGAACATTTATGTCTCCCAGAGCGTCTGGATCTATAACACCTGCTAGGACATACAGACCCAATTTCCAGGCTAGGCCAGACTTTGGGGCCATTCTTCTATAACAACCTGCAGGGGGTATTAGAACTAAGTCAGTGGGAATCATCCCTCTTTTGCCAGGAGGGATAGTGGCCTCTCTGCTGTGAAGCCTATGGATTCTTTTGTGGTGGTAGAGTGGTCTGAGGCTCTGTGACTACGTTTCTGGAATTTTAGGGTTGCCCAATGTGTCTCGATTGAGTCGTATCCCACTTCTGATACCATATATAAGGGAGGCACTGTATCACAAGTATGACACTATCACAAGAGTTACAAGTTTCAAAACCTTTATTCAATTCTCAGGGTTTGGAAAACTCCTACTTTGCCTTTTAGGTATGATGGGAGTAGTCTCTACCATCAAATAATTAAAAAAAACACAGTCCTAGTCAGTCTTTGTCAAATCAAAATAGCCTATACTAACAAAACCTAATGCCTGCCCTATCTCTTATACAAAGACTATGTAAAGGGGAATGTGTATGTAAAGGAAAGTCAGTGGTATAACATAAAAGATCAAGGTGGCTAACACATCCCCCATAAAAAGGATGACACACTCTGGCTCAGTTTATAAAAAAAGGCAGTTAAAAACATGGGTAGGGGTCCGCTTGGCCTTCCACATTAAAGTAACTTATTCCAATTTTCCAAAGGTTCTTTGACAGTTCAACAAAAATTCAAGTAGGTCTCCCTCTATCTGGCTTGGACCTTTCAACACAAAAAGGACCTGATTCAATGTCACGTAGGTCTCCCGCAGTCAGACCTAGCAATCACAGCACTTGGAGGGGTTCCCTTCCCCAAGCTTTATTCACATTGATTAGAGTTTCCCTTCCCCTATCTTATTCCATATACCAGGTCTCCCTCAGTCTGGTTTGGACCTTCCACTGATGTCGAAGACTTTCAAATGTACAAGGCTTTCTCCAAAAACCTCTGCAGGACCACTTCAACTTTCACTTTATCTCTCCCTTATGGTATTTGCCACGGTGTCTCTTGGTCTTGGTAGTTCCATAACACAATCAACAAAGCTCGAAGAGATCTTTCTCTTACAGCAATCACCTTTTAACTTCCCCTTTAGATGGGATTGATCTTGACCATTGCGTGGTTCAGAGTTCATTCACTTGCCGCTTTGAAACAAGATAGCAAACATTTTGCAGAGACCTTCAAGTGGGCTACTTCCTTTCACCAGACTACTCCACTACTCTGTATCACTGGCTTCACAGTTATCAGTAATATTAGAGTTTCTTTAGCCTCTCATCAGCATGCATGCAAACCTTCAATTGTGATATTCACTGTTGAGGCTTCAATCTTTCCTTGACACAAGCCATTCCTTTCTTGTCTCTGCGGCTTTGATTCATGAGTCAAGGTTGATACCACAGGCTTGGCCTCACCTCCCCAACGCTGTTGTTCACTGGCATCCTTGACACACAATGCAGGCTTCTTCTTGTCTGGGATTTGGCTTTGTCTGCATACCCTTCACAGTTTCCTGGAGGCAACAAACTCCTGCAGGGACCTTCAAGATTTCCCCACCCTTTGCGCTGGTCCGTCGATCCAGTGGGTTCACCTTCACCCAAAAGATCTGCTCCTTCTTGTGTCTCACCTTGCTCAGTGTGTGTCTCTATGTTCTGCCTTTTATCCGTGTGGGGGGAGCTAATGGGTATCAGATGTACGTGATTAAGGTCAACCGCCTGACTTTGCCTGACCTGATTAACATGACATGTCTAATGAGGTATGTAAGTGTTAGGCTCTTCACTCTCAGTCACCTTCTTCCTTGGCCGAGTGTTTGTGTAGAAAGGGGGGGATTTGGGACGTTGAAGAATCCTATCAAACAGAATGGGGTATGGGGACGGGAAAGAGGGGGATACCGTGTCTCACCATCATTTGTCTCACCCCCACTACCCGAAGATCTCTTCCCCAGGTGATCCTCTCGTACTGGTCCACCCCCAGGGTCTGGATCCAAAGGCAGTGGCTGTGCCCTGCCCACCGGAGAGAGAGAGCCCCAGGGACTATCCCTTTGGATTCTCACATTGCAGTCCTGCTCACGCAATCCACAGCCTCTAAAAAATGTCAATCAAAGAAAGAGACAATGTTCCTTGTTTCTCCAATACATGGGGAAAATCTGCAAATATCACACACTGAAATAACTGAAGCATCTTCGCAATTGTTTGACAATTGTGCTCATGATCTGGACTCCACTCTTCCTAGTGCGGACGACTTTTCTACCAGAATTGAAACGCAAACCACTGTATAGCTCGATGATTGGCTATTAAGGGAGCCAACATATATTGTATTCGACTACTGCCTGATAAAGATCTTAAAAATGATTAAATGTGATCATAAATTACGTAAGAGGATTTGTGGGGAGCCATTGGTGAAGTTGACTCATCTAGTCAAAAGTGCCAACCTGAAGATCAAGGGTAGCCGTGTCCACAATATAATACATTTTCATGGTCTGCTCACTCGATGCTTGGAAAAGTGCCTGCTGGAAATGTACTTTGTTTATCTGCTTTGTTGTTTAGTTGATCAATGTTTAGTAAAATGTCAAGTTTCTGTACATTTGTGGGACTTAATTTCCTTGCTAAAACCCAATACTACAAATATCAGAAACATTTCCTGTTCCCAGCTATTAACCAAGCCTGGAATCTCTAACACATATCAATGGACAATGCTCTCGCTGGACAAAGGCTCAGGTTGCTGGGGATGGACAGTGTGACATTCCTGGATGATCTGCAAAATATTGCATGTACCACTTCCAAGACATGGAAAGCAAAAAAATATTGAGTTCAGTTGTCGTGTAAGTGTCTGTATGTACATCTTCTGTTGCCATGGGGAAATATGGATTTATTAAATCTATTGAACTTCTACAATCCAGAGGAATAAAAATAGAATTTATAGCCACGGACAGGCATGTTGGAATAGCAAAGGCCATGCGAGAGCAGTTCCCACAAATACAGCATCAATATGATATATGGCATGTGGCAAAATCAATTACTAATGAAATGACAGGTGCTGGTAAAGAAAGGTACAAAAAACATTTTAAATTGGTCACAGACTATCAGCAACCATCTTTGGTTACGCTCAAAAACCTCTGATGGATCTGTAGATATTCAGCTTGAAAAATAGTGTTCAATCCAGCACCATTGTTCAACCATAAACTTTTAGGGATAAACAAACATTTACATGAATGTGTACATGGATCTTTGAGTAAGGAGCAGGAGCGTAAGAAAAAGTGGTTGTTGATACGTTCCCCTCCTCGCACAGCACTCGAGAAGATTTAACATTGCACAGAGTAGAACTAAGCAACAGTGTAAAATTGAAAAAAACAGGGAAGAAAGTGGTAAAGTGAATAGCAGATGATCAATAATAACAAATTAAAAAACAAAATATAACATGAAAAACGGAACACAAACAAAGAATAAGGAGAATCTGTGCTCGAACACATGTATATGCTTCCATAATAAACTTTTTTTTTACATATTGGGCCTCATTACACGGAAGGCGGTAATGGTTAACGGCCACCGTTAATGGTAACGGTGAACGTTAACCATTACCGCCTTACTACGAGGTCCCTTAGCGGGTTGGTGCTTTAACGCCTGCTTTTTGCAGGCGTTAAAAACCAACCCGCTAAGGGACCTCGGAGCTAATTACGGCACCGCAAAATTGCAGTCCGTAATTAGCGCCTTCCCCATTCCCATAGAGCCCTATGGGGCAGAAATGGGAATGGGGAAGGGCAATGGCGGAAGGGGGATTTACCTCCCCACCAACCTTGGAATGGGGCGGTAAATCCCCTTTCCGCCAAGGCGGTGCCGGTATTTTACCGGCATGAGCCATGGCGCTAATAGCGCCATGGCTCACCGCCTTCCGTGTAATGAGGCCCATTTTGTAATGTAGGTAGTACAATGATTTGCATAAAGTTTACATTCTTTAGTAAATAGTCATTTAGATGTTTAACACTTTACAAGTTAAAAGGAAACAATAAATTAGTTTCCAAAAACAACAAACTGCTTTTACTAAACCATTATCCCCCACCTTTTAATGTTCAACTGAACAATCAGGAATTCAAATCAATGTTTAAGTCAACTAAAAACTGTTAAACATTTGCTTTCTATGAACAGCGAATAGCAGCCATTTATGTATAGATGCTTCTTGAGTTCCGATTTGATGGGACCATTTTCACACTCCACATTGCCTCATTACGCGGTAGGCGCTAAGGGATTACCGGCACCGGTAAGGGTACCGGTGCCGGTAATCCCTTACCACCCTATTCCGAGGTCCCTTAGCGGGTCCCTTCCTCAACGCCTGGTTTTACCAGGCGTTATGGACGGGACCCGTTAAGGGATTTAAGAGCTAATAACGGGCCCGCTAATAGCGGGCCCGTTATTAGCTCCATCCCCATTCCCATTGAGCCCTATGGGGGCTCGAATGGGAATGGGGAATGGTTCCTGGAATGGGGATTTACCGGGTCCTCCAAGGTCGGAATGACCCGGTAAGTCCCTATTCCGGGAACACGGACTCGGAATGCGGTAAGGGGGTAACCATGGCGCTAATAGCGCCATGGTTACCTCCTACCGCGTAATGAGGCCCATTGTCTGTCCGGTGGTGGAATCTATCATGCAGCACTAATATGAACTGTTCAAAGTTGATTGAAATTATATTTCAAAACGTGTTTTAGTTGGAGGGATGCAACTTTAAGTATGAGGCCAATTCATTTTCAGATGGGGTTGTGTTTAAGAATTCCACAACCAATCTTTTTTAGGTGGCTCCAGGAATTTTGTCTGTCCCATGTTTTCATTTCCTTATTGATCCAATATATTTTACTACCATTAGGGTCTGTGTGCTGATGTGCACTATGACCTTGCACCTGTGCTCAATTTCATCAATTTCATCTTACTGTGGAGGCCCACATGTGGAGGGCAGCCTGCAACACTGCAGAAATCAAGATGATTGCTGGACAAGATGTACACAGAAGCCAGTAAGCCTTTAACAACTCAACTCATTCTAGTTATGCTGAAATTTTAGTGATTTCGTTTTTGATTTTTTTTTACTTTTTCATGTGTGACCCTTGGAGCAACACTCCGCCCAGCCTGGTGGGTAATTGCCCCTTTCATCCCCCTTCCTGGTCCACCCGTGCCATCTCTACATATTAACCCACTGCTTTTCATCCATCTATAACCATGTATCTGTATTTCACGCGGTAACCATCTCCATATGTTCAATATGATTTTTGAAATGAGTATGTACATTTTTAATCTGCAATGAAGGTGGGTAGCTAACAGGTAGTTAGCAAACAGCAATACATACTTATCAGATGTTGGGAACTAGGTGCATTGAGTATTGTTGCAATAGGTTGCAGAGTGCCAATGGTGACATTATTTAATCAATGGACAGAATTTCAGAAGTCCTTGTATTGGGGTAAAGGGGGAAACGTCTGTTTTGATGGTGTGTATTAGAAATCTGTTTTTTGACAAGTGAGGAGATGGCTTGGACGATTCTACGTCATTTTGCCGTGGGATTTTTCGTTGCAGGACTTTTCATCGCTGTTATTTTATCGAAAAAAACTCATAGTTTTTTTGTATTTTTTGTGGGGGTTACCCCCCCAAATCCCCCTTTTTTTTGGTAAGAAATTATTCCCATTCACCCGCAAATATTTATTTAATTTTTAACCCCCCCCCCCTCCCAAAAAAAACTGATTTTTTTTTCTATAAAAAAACGGCGATGAAAAGTCCTGCGGCGAAAAATCCCGCAGCAAAAGAACTGTATACCGGCTTGGACATGTATAGGCGCAATACAATTCGGTTTTGTTGTGATGTTGTTGCTCGACTTTACATTGAAGAAAGAGTGGTACTTGTTTGTAAAAGCTCTTTCAACAGTAATGCAATCACCACCTAACCTGATCTGAACCATATGGACAGACAAATCTGCACCCCATCCACGCTGCTGCAGGATGCCCTTCGTTCTGCGCATCCATATCCAAAAATAGATCCATGCACAGGGCATTAAATGCTTGTTTGTGAACACTAGTGTGGTGGATGTGTTCTGCAGCCAGGGTCGGACTGGGGCATACATTTGTGTTGCTCAAAATGAAAAAGTGGCCTACATTTGCAAAAGGCAATTCAATCCTTTTGTAGACACTGTTTGAATGGTACTCGAGGGGGATTTATTTGATGAAATGAATTTTAAGAATATTTATTCATCAACATTGGTCAAAAATACTAGCCACATTGTGAAGTAACTCATGTAAGTGGCCCACATTTGCCAAAACAGTGGCCCACTTTGACCCAAAAAAGTGGCCCACAATAGCATCTTGCATTTTTGTTCTGGGCATTGCTCTATTGCCATATGGGCCAGTGCTAGCCTGTCTACACCTCGCCTAGGCGGATCTGTGAAAGAATCTGTACATTTTGTGGGACCAGGCACCTTTATATCGTTAAAATGAAAGTAAATATTTTGCTATGTGGAATACTTGAAATAATGCATTGTGTTTCACTGCACAGCTTGCTACTGAAAGTAGGTAATAATATTGTTCATTGTTGTGGCATGTGTTCCCTAAAACGAAACCAACCAGTGCCTGGCAGTGAGGGTTTCATTGTTATTTGTCCTTGCTTCAACCATATGAACAATTTGAAGGACACAACGGGCCTCATTACGAGGCATGTGCTCCCGGAATGAAGGGGGCCGGTACGGGACCGGCCCCCTTCATTATGGGAGCGCCGATTACGAGGTTCCCTTTGCGGGACCCGGATCAGACGCCTGGTAAAACCAGGCGTCTTTTCCGGATCCCGCAGAGGAGAAGAGGGAGGTAATAACGGGCTAGATGTAATCTGCCCGTTATTACCTCCCTCCCCATTCCCATTGAGCCCTATGGGGGCTCAAATGGGAATGGGGAATGGTTCCTGCAAGGAGGAATTACCGGGTCCTCCTATGTCAGAATGACCCGGTTATTCCTCATTGCAGGGACCCGGTAAAGTAGCCCAGTTTGGAGGCAGCCACGGAGCTAATAGCTCCATGGCTACCTCCAAACTCGTAATGATGCCCAATGGGCCTCATTACGACCCAGGCGGTAAGTTACCGCCTGGGCCGTCACTTTACCACCATGGCGTAAACTACGTTTACGCCATGGTGGTTGGCGGACTTACCGCCCCATTCCGACCTTGGCGGGGCGGTAAGTCCCCAATCCCCATTTACCCTTCCCCATTCCCATTTTTGCCCCATAGGGCATAATGGGAGTGGGGAAGGCGTTAATTACGCCACCGTAAATTACGGTGGCGTAATTAACTCCATGGTCCCTTAGCGCCATGGATTTTAACACCCGCTAAAAGCGGGTGTTAAAAGCTCCATGGCGCTAAGGGACCTCGTAATTGGCGGTAAGGGGTCGGCGCAGCTAACGCTGGCGTAAACCCCTTACCGCCAGGGTCGTAATGAGGCCCAATGTGTCGAATGTTTACGAGGAATTGATAAAATTCACGATATTGAAAGTGGACATAGGAAGTTACATTTCAATTACTGAGATCTGTCTTTCAAAGCAGTTGGTCACCGTCATATAGAGAAAATTGAGACTCTAGACATCATGTAAGCATAGCTTTACATAATATTAAGGCGAGAGAGGATGGCATTTTTGGTGTATGCTTGATGATTAACGATGTGACGAATGAATGTTCAATTCGATGCAAAGAATAGACATTGTATGTGTTAATTTTAATATATTGATAGTTAACATATTTATGTACTGTGCATATTCTATTATAAACTGAATACTGAAATATATTTTTGCATCCTAAAATTTACATAGCTATATTCAACCGATGTGCGCCTGCCATGGTTTCAATCTTCCAGTTGAAGGCTTCTTCAACCGCAATTGGAGAATAATCATCAACAACGCATCTGTGGTAACCATTATCTGGGATGATCGCCAGACACCAATCTGTCCTTTTGCAGAAGCAGTCATTAGGAGCAACATGGAAGACTAAAGGGTCACCATGTGCATTGATCAAACATCGGTGATGGAACATAGGAACTTTCACTCTAGAATGCAAATACTGGAATTAATCGATTGCTGAATGGAACCGGCATCATAAGATCACCATTCAGAGTTAAACAAGAAATGTGAAGCATGCAGGGCTTGCTAGCTATAACATCTATTGGCAAAAGTTATGAATGGTTTTGTGGACATAATCTTCCCCTTTGAGCGGTATGTAAAAAATAAAAGTACTTGTTACGTTTCTGACTCTTGCTGTTTTCTTCAAACAATACATTTTTTTTCTCCTTTTTGTGAAAAGAAACAAAACTTTAGCATTTTCTGTGGATGTGTGTGTTTATGTTCCTTGTTCTGCATTAGGTAACGTCATGTCATGGGTGATGATAGTGTATGTTTGGCTACGCTGTCTACGAATGTCATTAGAATAGGTGAAGCATATTGTTTTGACTAGTGATGTCAGCTTTACGTGCGGGTGATCCGAATTACTGCCACGAGGGCACTTGAACTTAGGGCGATGGATCAACGGATAAGATTAGCACCAGATGGCAGTACCTGACCCGTCATCTTCTCATGTGTAAAAGTGGGAAAAATGAAGGTGAGATGAATTGGAATATTTTTTAAGATTGATTCATTAATGCTCAAAAACACATGCCCAATCAATTAGGTCAATAACATTTCAGAACAAACTTCCCCTTTAATAACTGTGATATATGCAAGTTCAGTGCATTTATTTTTCACATTTTTCTCCTAATTGCATTGTATGATTGTTAGACTGCACTGATAGGCCTCTCTTCCACTATACAGGTCTCTCAAATTTAGCAGGGGCTCTCTCCCCAAATTGCTGTGTATGATGTTGAGGTTGCACTGATAGGCCTCTCTCCCACTATACAGGTCTCTCAAATTTAGTAGGGGTTTTGTGTCCTAATTGCACTGTATGATTTTTAGACTGCTTTGATAGGCCTCTCTCCCACTATACAGGTCTCTCAAAACCAGCAGGGGTCCTGTCTCCTAATTGCATTGTATGATTTTTAGACTGCTTTGATAGGCCTCTCTCCCACTATACAGGTCTCTCAAATTTAGCAGGGGCTCTCTCCCCAAATTGCTGTGTATGATGTTGAGGTTGCACTGATGGGCCTCTCTCCCACTATACCGGTCTCTCAAATTTAGCGGGGGCTCTCTCCCCAAATTGCTGTGTACGATGTTGGGGTTGCACTGATGGGCCTCTCTCCCACTATACAGGTCTCTCAAATTTAGCAGGGGCTCTCTCCCCAAATTGCTGTGTATGATGTTGAGGTTGCACTGATGGGTCTCTCCCACTGTACAGGTCTCTCAAATTTAGCAGGGGTTTTGTCTCCTAATTGCACTGTATGATTTTTAGACTGCTTTGATAGGCCTCTCTCCCACCATACAGGTCTCTCAAAATCAGCAGGGGTCCTGTCTCCTAACTGCACTGTGTGATTGTTAGACTGCACTGGTGGGCCTCTCTCCCACTATAGAGGTCTCTCAAATTTAGCAGGGGTTCTGCCTCCTAATTGCACTGTATGAAGTTTAGATTGCACTGATGGGCCTCTCTCCCACTATAGCAGGGGTTCTGTCTCCTAATTGCACTGTATGATGTTTAGAGTGCACTGATAGGACTCCCACCCACTATACAGGTCTCTCAAATAATCTAACTCTGCTTAGTTCAGTACCCTACCAATCCCGGAAACCCACCACTACTTAACTCAATAAATCCCACACCAGCAGACCGCTAACACCCTAACCCCCCCGACAGTGTACCCGTAGGAAACACCCCCCACCCTCTGACAGAAAGCAACACTGAGCCAGAGAACACCCATCGTACCCATAGAAGGAAACCGAGGTCACTGCGACCGCACAACACAGCATAGAGGACCAACTACCACACTACGCCTGCACCCAGACCGAAAAATGGCCCGTACCAGAAAAGGACGCCAAGAAAGAGAACAAGATCAAGCAACGAGAGACGCGAACACACAACACCGACAGAACCCACATGAAAACACACCTAAAGCAGCCACAACCGGAACAAAATCCACAAGAGAAAAATCCTTATACCTCACACCTTACCTCGCAACAACCACGGTACACCGACACCCCAACACGGAAACCTCGAAACATGCAAAGAACTTCCTGAGACACGCGGAAAAAAGAGGGGGGCAATCAACAAGAGAGTGGGAGGGCACCGTCCCCATTACCCCTTACATTACAAGAACAGAGGGACAACACTGACTCCCACTACACCCTGCACAATACGGCAAAGTACCAACAACCAGCAACGCCACCCCCCACCAAACAATCGGACCCAATGAAGAAACCACCGCTGATCTTCATCCGAGTAGCATCGCAGCAGAAACACCAAGACTCATCAGCCCTGTCACCAATTTACTAGACCGCTTCAATGAAGAAGCAGCTGTCGCCGTTCTTCATCCTACCAACATCAATGCGGAAACTTCACGAACAGACAATTACAAACTCAAACAACAAATAACCTCAAAACAAAATCTCACCCAGAGAATCCACTGTAACCTAATAAACGCAAGGTCAATGTCCAAACACACAACGGAAATATACGACCTGCTGTCAGAAGGAGGCATAGACATCCTATTTGTAACCGAAACATGGCTAGACGGCAACTACAAGATCACCCTCAACAACTGCCTGCCTGAAGACTTCAAATGCATCCAAACAAACAGAAAATCCAAAAGAGGGGGGGGACTAGCGATCATCCACAAGGAAGAACTGGCCATCAAATTGGAAGATCCACTAAACATCGACACATGCGAATCCTTAATACTACGACTTTCAGTAAACCCCAAAACCAACCTGAAATTCATTCTGATATACAGACCACCAACCTACGATGCGACTTTCATAGACGCTTTCATGGAAGCAATCACTACCCTAGCAATCAAGTACAATCATCCGATCATCCGCGGAGATTTCAACATCTGGTTCGACGAAAAAACCACAACCACACAAAAATCCTTCACCGCCCAACTAGCAACCATGAACCTACAACAACTTGAGCAACCCACTCAGCAGGGCACACACTTGACGCAATCTTCGCCAACAAGGATCTCATCACCACGGCACCCCCAATCCAAATACTCTGGAGCGACCACCTCATTATTCCGTTCATAATCACAACGGCTGCCCCAACCAAAAAGCAACAAGAAAAACAACCCATCATGATGAAAAGAAATTGGAGAACCATAAAAAACTCCAACCTAACGGAGCTCCTAGAACTCAGCAAACCACAAGCATCAACCATGGAAGAAGCAGACCTAGACAAAAAAGTTGCCCTACTTCATACCTGAATCGCAACAACCCTCGCCAAAGAAAAGCCTTTCACCTCATCACGCAAGAAAACTACAGCAAAATAGTTCACCCCACTACTCAACGCCATGAAAAGGAAAAACCGAAAACTAGAAGCCGAATGGAGGACCAACAACACCACCGCAAACAAACTGAAATTCCTACAACAGATCTGCGCATATAAAAAGGAAATACAAAAAGCGAAGAAGAAAAACTACGACAACCGAATCGCCAGAGCACCAAACGCTCAAAAAGAACTATTCAAAATCATAAACGAAATAAAAAACCCACCGGCCTGCAACAACACGCCAATCCCATCAACAAAACTTTGCGAGGACCTCGGAGACCACTTCAAAAACAAAATAACCACCATCCAACACACCATACAAAACAAACCAAGCACTCACAGCTCAAACCCCACCGACACAGACGAGGAACACACAAACAAGCTACGAAACTTCCCAGAAATATCAGTTGAGGCTTTCGTCAAACTGGTAAACCAAAGCAACAAATCGGGCTCTCCTGAAGATCCTTGCCCCCCGGACATATACAAAACAATTTTCAAACACGGAACCCCCATGGAACACCACAGGAATCGCCTCAACCTCTCAATCTCAACAGGCAAAGCACCGCAGGCCTTCAAGTCAGCTTACATCAAGCACTACTTAAAGACACAACAGGAAACGTGGAGGACCCATCTAACTACAGACCCATCTCCAACATACCCTACATAGCCAAACTGCTAGAAACGTACATCTACCAAATAACCCAAGGATTCATAGAAGAGCATTGCCTACTAGACCAGGCACAAGTTGGCTTCAGACCTATGAGAGGAACAAAATCGGCTCTCCTCTCAACATGGGACGACCTAAAGAGAAACGCAGACTCAGACAACAGCACCGCCCTGATTCTCCTGGATCTGTCCGCAGCCTTCGACAGTGTCAACCACGCCATCCTCATAAAAAGATTAGAAGGACTAGGGATAACAGATACTGCCCTACTATGGATCAAATCCTTCCTAACAAACAGAACAGAAACAATATGGATGAAACCTTGTAAATCCAAACCCAGAGTCTCCACGTGCGGAGTACCACAAGGATCATCCTTCTCCCCGCTTCTATTCAACATCTGCATGTACCTATTAATCAAACTCATCAAAAAACACGGCCTCACATGCTACAACTACGCTGACGATACTCAAATAATCTTCAACATACAAGACACCCGAGAAGAAAACACCACACTAGAGAATTGCCTTCGTGACATATTCAACTGGATGAACCTCAACCATCTCAAAATCAACCCAGGCAAAACAGAGATAATGATTGTTTCAAAAAAGGGAGGAGACATCAACTACATTCCCTGGCCAAGAGAGCTCGGCACCACACCGGAACCATCATCAACTGTAAAAAACCTAGGGGTCCTGATGGATAACAACCTCACCCGGGAGCCACAAGTAAACTCGGTAATCAAGAAATGTTTCTTCCTCCTGCGAGCAGCAAAAAGGATCCTACCGTTCCTGTCGTTCGCCAACAAAACACTTACCATCATCGCTCTGATCATGTCCAGAGTAGACTATGCCAAGAGCCTTTACCTGGGCATGCCCGAACGACTTCTAAAAAAACTACAAAGCATACAAAATGCAGCAGCCAGACTCCTCCTCAAGCTACCCAGAAGAGAACACATCACACCCGCGCTAAAAATACTACACTGGCTACCACTGAAACAGCTAATAAAGTTCAAAACCATGTGCATCACGCACCGAGCAATACACGAACAAGGCGCAGAATTCCTAAGAGACAAACTACGCCTACATCAATCAACAAGAACACTAAGATCAAGCACCGACATACGCCTGGAACCAAAACCCTACAACAGAAAAAAACTCGGAGGATCGTCTTTCTCTCACCAGGCACCTAAAACGTGTAATGACCTACCTAAGAATATACGGAATACAACAAACCAGCTAGCATTCAGGAAACTCCTCAAATCATGGCTCTTCAAAACGTAACCACTACGGAGACGAACTAGAATGCCCATACATCAAAACAATGATGAAAACAACTCCAACCTCGGCCACTCTCAAATCAGACAAACACTCAAGCTAAAGAACCAACCACTCGACAGAGCACAAAGGAAGGCTACACAGACTGACCACAAACCTAGACCCAGACGAAACCCAGACCTAGACTCCCCCGCTCTTACATACCGGACGAACACACCCAGACTGGCAGACGCATCTAGATAGACGTTGGCCCGCGTAGCATCTGGATAGGATCGATTGAAGGATAACATGCCCGAGCCTAGAAAAACGTGAACGCGAGCATGTGCCACACTCAGAGCCGTGAACACCAGCCTGCGTGGCGTTCGGATGGATGTGTGAATGTTAGCTTGCCCACACCTGGACTGATCTCTAAACACCAGCCTGTGCCGCGTCTAGATAAAGTGTGAATGTTGGCATGACCACACCTGTATGGAGCCCTAAACATTGGCATGTGCCGCATATAGATGGGAATGTGAGGGCCAACAAGTGCCACACTCCTCAGAACTACGAGTGCTAGCATTGGTAAAGGTCAGGTAACCCACTAACCTATATAAACTCAAACTCTGCATACCTATCTCACTCAAAAAACTCAAACAACCATCTCTCGCACAACAAGCCGCACGCACTTCACAACACTGCAACAAAACATAAGCCGGAACAACAGCACACGCGGACTGACTCCGATCCGATACCCGCACCAAAGCTCAGCACCCGGTGTATACTGAGTTGAAGCTGCCAAAAGCAAACCACTCCTCTCACTATCCTACTCCCTTCTTCAACCTACTAACCCATCCCACCTTTACCATTTACAGATCCACCTGAGCGCCTGGGGACCAATTCCATTGGTGACGGTGCGCGGTACAAATACCTTTAACATTTAACATTTAACAAATGTTGGATCCATGCTACATATGGTAGCAGAGCTAAAGATCGAGGGTCTGATTACAAGATTAGCAGAAGTGGTAAAACACCTAGTAATTACCTTTACCAGGTGTTTTACCATTCCACCAAAATCTGAGTTTCATTTCTGAATCTCTATTTAGTGGCTGTTTCTGTGTGGAGGAACTGACCACCACAGGGGAGAATACAACTATTACCCACAGGGATGAGGGGGTGTACTTAGAGGTAGATGATTTGGGTTTCCAGCTCAGCAGTGAGGAGGATTTAATGGAGGGCCCCCGCAATTCTGAGCACAGTCAAAACAGTGTTGGACATGTGGGAAAATGGGACACATTTCACGTCAATGCAGAGGAAGAGCAGGAATCCAACAGAACTGGCATCAGGCAGACACAAGAGAGGGGGGCAGCATATCTCCCACCATTTAGTTCAGAGCTACCAGCGTATTATGCTCAGGATCACACGTAATATCAGGCACAAGCATCACAATTGCAACAAACACAGCAGGGAATGCCACTCCAAACACAGCAAGCACCAATGCAGAAACAGCATGCACCGATACCAACACAGCAAGCACCACTGCAGACACAGACACATACACAGCAAATCTCAATGACAACATGTGCCGCAAACGTATTTCCACAGACATCTACATCTCGGATAGGGGTTTTGACAGTACTGGGAGGGACCCCTTTTACAGGCACAGGACTGAATATGTACCCACAATAGGACAGCCCACGGGAGAACTTGATGTGTCCCAGCCTTTCTGTTATGCTAGACCCACAAGAGGAACCATGGTTGGAGTGACCATAGGTCACAAACATTTTTCCTTCTTAGTAGATTCGGGACCTACACAGTCTAATGTGAGGGAGGGTTTTCACAATGTCAGGCATATCCATGGATGTGCAGGGTTTTTCTGGGGTGATGACAAAGGTATCTTTTACAGATAGTTTACCCATTACGACTGGAGAACACAACTTTGCCATGCCATTGTTATATTCTTGCCTGACACCTGTGAATATGTATGGGAGAGACTTGATGAGTAAATTAAACATGGCAATCTGATTTACTGATGAATGGATAATATGTTCCACTCCAGGGATGCATTATGTGAATGTGCAAGAGTTTCTAACAAAATATTATGGTCAGAAGGCACAAAGGGGGGTGCCACTCAACCGGGAAGTGTTCATACTGCTAGCATGGCCTCCAAGAATCAAGGTAAAAATATTGAGGTTACCAGCAGAGTTTATATTTTGCCCAGTGGTACCCATGGATGTGGAGGAAGGACAGATATTTGCACTTGAGCTAGAAGCAGCTATAGTAAAGGAAGACAGAGTGATTTTGCACAGGACATATGATGATGGGATAAATTGGTACACAGTGATAGCGCTTGATGAGGCACACAGGTTGACTGACTTGACAGATAAAAAGTTGTTTACAGACAAAGACACAGATGACGAAGTAATGTTCAACATGTGTTTTACATACCAGCTGTGAGTTGTGAACAGGGAGATTCCCCAGAGTATGACATTAGTGAAGCAGGTCCTGTCCTTTTATCAGGAAGATTTGGCGTATGTACCAAACTCACTATGGACCAGCAGTAGGGGCAGTACAAATTAAACTGAAGAAAAGGTATATTTTACCATAAGTAAGACAGCATTCCATGTCAAAGGAAGCTGGCGAGGGTATCTATGAAACCATTGCCTCCTTAGTGCGACAGTGAATATTAGTTCCTTCTGAATCAGCATGCAACACGGCTGTGTACAGAACAGAAGGCGACCGGGGGGTCATGGAAATTCATACAAGATTAACGCCCCCTGCACAATATTGTTGAGGCAGAGGTCCACCTAATGCCAAACCCAGATACTATATACCATCGAAAGCTAAATATTTTACAGTGATTGATTCAAAAAATGCTTTCTTTTCAATTCCCCTAAACCAGGATTCTCAATACTTAACATCGCCCACTTACCATGTAATTAAATTGAAACATACTAGGTTACCACAGGGGCATTGTGAATCACCCTTCGTCTTCAATCAAGTTTACAGATGGACTTGGAAAACATACAACTTGACAGTGCGGTCTTCCAGTACGTGGATGGCATATTGGTGTATATCACCAGAGAGGAAGAGTGCAAGAGAGATTCTGTGAAACTGATTATAGTGTTGGCACAGAAAGGATATAAAGTGGACAAAGAGAAAATGCAATATTGTCAGGAGGAGGTCCTATACGTAGGTCCGCTAATATCAAAAGAAGGAAGGAAGATGACACCTGAGAGAGCAGAAGCAATAATGAAAACATGCAGGTCAGATACAGTCAAAGCCTTTGCAATTATTGTAGAGCATGGGTCTTTGGCTATAGTACATATGTCAGGCCACTGAGGACTGAAAGAAACAAAGAAAGACAAAATTGACATAGCATGGACAGGTGAAATGATAGATGCTTTTGATGAGTTAAAACTAGCAAATCAGCACATCTCCAGCATTAGGGCTCCCCGATTATAATGAAGATTTCTATTTGTTTTCTCATTCAAATGGAGTTGTAATGACAGCAGTCCTTGCATGGAAAATATTTCATGGGTCACAAAATAGTCCATTTTTTTTGGGATTCTAGACCCAGCTATTTGGTGCCATTATCGATGTGGGCAAGCATTAGCAGCAGCAGCTTTTCAATTGAGAAGTTTGCCAGCACAACTATGGGCTCTGCAGTAAACTTATATGTTGAGCAGGCTCTTTTTGCCATTCCTGAATAACCCAAAAGCACATTAACAAACCAGAGACCATCTGGTTGTGAGATGATTATATCAAACCCCTCAATCATAATTGTCAGGTGTTGAGTGGTAAACCCAACTAGATGTATAGCAAAGCCAGTGAAGGAGGGAGATTCCATACATGACTGCATAAACCACACTGAGCATCATGATGAGGTACCCCATGTTAAAGAAAATGCACTGGGATGGGGGACAATTCTCTTCATTGACGGGTCCTCATCAATCGTTCAGAGCACTGGCGAGTAGCATAGCAGGACAGGAGTGGTGAAAGGAAAATTGAATGACAGCTTTGAGACAGTGACAAGTGTGAGACTGTCAGCACATTTAATAGCACAAGCTGAAGAGTTGGTAGCGTTAATATTAGTGCTTGAAGTGCACGCAGATGAGGCTGTAACGGTGTACTCCGCCTCCATCTAAATAACGTCAACAGTACACGCAGCACTGTCATGTTGGAAAAGTAATTTCGAAGGGATTGTGTCCTCCGACGTATTCCTCATCTTAGATATATCCTTCCAGCTCTGCTGGCCTCGGAAAAATTTTTCTCAAGAGGGTGCTGCGCGTCGACGTCCCTCGAGTCGATGACCCTCGACAACCGCCGTATCGACGCTCGACGTCATCCTGCCTATAAAGGCTGCGCGCAGCGTCCGTTGCTCAGTTCCGTTTTTCCGCGCTACTCGGTGCCTCGGAATACCGTTGCTCAGTTCTTAGTAATATTTACTTCAAGTTATTCGAATCGTACTCGATGGCTTCCTCGTCGGAACCGACAACCCCTCGATCCGGCTTCAAAAAATGTCGAGATTGTGGGAAAAAGATGTCGTTGACCGATCCTCACAGAAATTGTCTGTGGTGCTTGGGAGCCGAACACCATTGTTCGGAGTGCGAGGACTGTATGTCCATGACAGCTAAGGCCCTGAAGGAGCGTAGGGGGAAGCTGGAGAAAGGTAAGACTTTTAAAGCTTCTTCTTCTTCTTCGACGAAGTCGAGACATTCGTCTCCTCGTCACCATTCACGCTCCAGATCTCGGAGTGGGTCTCATCACTCCTCGAGATCGAAACACTCGAAGAGGAAACGTCGAAGATCCCCTTCTCCGTCTTCCTCTTCCTCTGTTTCGCCAAAAAGAATCCCTTGCCCCACGAAACTTAGTTCCCGGGCTGAATGGGAGGAATTCAGAAAAAACATGATGAGCGTCTTCGAGAAAGCGGCCTCGACCCCCTCGAAGACTGCCGAGAGCGATGCTCTGGTCGAAAGACCCAAAGGTCAAAAACGCCGTGAGTCGCAGTACCCGGCGAAAGAAACCTCTCGAGCGCGTCTCGAACCCTCGAGTAGGACTATGACCTCCAAACCTTCCTCGAAGGTTCCGTCGACGCCGTCGACGAAGGTTCCATCGACGTCGAGGTCTTCGACGCCGTTGTCGAAGGGACCTTCGACACACAGGTCTGTCGACTCGACGCCGGCCTCAACACCGGCGTCGATGCCGAGAAAAGTCACGATGACCACACATCCAGTGACGATTCCCAGGTCCTCGACGTCGATGGCGTCGATGGCGTCGATATTGTCGAGTAAAATTCCAATTCTGTCGAGGTCCTCGAGGCCTCCACCTCTGTTTTCGACGCCACGCTCGAAGCCTTCGACGTCGGCGTCGACGACATCAACGTTTTCGAGGCCAATAATGACATCCTCAATTTTAGAAGAGGGTGATTTGTCAGAACAAGATGAGTTACAGGGACCTGTAACCCCAGTTAGAGAGGAATTTTCCTCTGAAGAGCGCAGATTAAAGGATCTTCATGATTCTTTACATGAGGCAAGTGGTTTAGACACTTCCCCTGAGGTGGATTTTGCTAAACCAGACCCGGGGGAGCATGCTGAAACCCCCTACAGAGCCTTAATGGCCAGAATTACAGAGTTCATGGGGTGGTCTACACCTTCACAATCTTTCCAGCAAGATGACCTCACGGATATTCTTGACAAAGGCCCACAAGAGGATCCAGTGGTGCCCTTTCATAAAGCTCTTCAGAGAAAGATCATGACAAACTGGGAAACCCCAGATGTAATACCAGCAGTAAATAAAAAACTGTCTGCAAAGTACGGGGTATCTTCCACAGACCCAGAGTTCTTGTCTAAACATCCATCCCCAGAAAGTCTGGTGGTACAAGCAGCATCCTCTACCGACGTCAAGACGGCTTATCCTACTGTCCCACAGGACAGGGACGATAAAAAATATGATGCTATGGCTAAGAAAGTCTTTTCAGCATGTAGCATGGCGTTAAAGTCTGTTAATGCTACTTGCACCCTTGCTAGGTTCAGCCATACACTTTGGGAGTGTGCTTCTACAGCGGCTGACTGCATCCCGGAGGGAGAAGAAAGGGATGCGTTCCTGAATATTATACAGGACGGTAAAGACGCTATGTGCGAATCCCTCCAGACGGGCATTGATTCGGCTGACAGTATCAGCAGAGCAATGGCGGCAAGTACATCAACCAGGCGGTTCGCTTGGTTGAGAAAGTCGGGTTTTGCCCCAGATGTGCAAGCCAGGCTCTTGAACATGCCATTTGATGGCTCTTCTTTGTTCGGGAAAAAGGCGGATGACAGTTTAGAGAAACTGCAAACTTCAAAAGCAGCAGCAAAATCCCTAGGAGCTGCAATCCGTCAGACTCCTTTTCGTCCCACAGGAACCTCTGCGAGGGGCAAGTCCTTTCGCTTCTACTCCTCATTCGGAAGAGGTAGAGGACGACCGGCTCAAAGGGGTCAAAGAAGAACTACCCGAGGTGGACGGGGTAGATATTCTAAAGCCGCAGCAACAGCAGGTGCCTCTTTACCATCGGCATCTGCATCAGCCGCCCCAAAACCACTCTGAGGACTTCCCTCACAGGACACCTGTAGGAGGCAGGTTGACTCAACATCTGGCGGAATGGCAGGCTATCACGTCAGATGCTTGGGCATTGGAAACAGTTGCCCAAGGTTACTGCCTACCTTTCCTACGTATACCTCAGAGTCATCCACCGGGATCAGCTCTCAGAAAGCTCCAGATCCGCTCCTCTTGCAGGAAATTATAGACCTGCTAGAGAAAGGTGCCATAGAACCGGTACCTGTAGCGGAGAGGAACAAGGGCTGGTACTCCCCTTACTTTCTCGTTCCAAAGAAAGACGGAGGACTGAGACCCATCTTGGACTTGCGAGAATTGAACAAATTCCTCAGGAAAGACAAATTCAAGATGGTCACTCTTTCTCAGATCCTCCAGGCCCTTCAGTTTCAGGACTGGTTGGTATCTCTGGACCTTCAGGACGCTTATTTCCATGTGCCTATCCATCTCAAACACAGGAAATACCTGAGGTTCGCAATTGGCAACTCTCACTATCAATTTCGAGTACTGCCTTTTGGGCTGACCTCCGCCCCGAGGGTCTTCACCAAGTTAATGTCGGTAGTGGCGGCAAGTCTAAGGAGGGAAGGGATTCACGTCTACCCCTACCTGGACGATTGGCTGTTCAGGGCTGTTTCTCCGGAGCAAGCTCAGATCCAGCTAAATCACGTATGCTACTCCCTTCACAAGCTGGGCTTCTCCCTCAATTTAAAGAAGTCTCAAATGATACCATCGCAGAGACTCCAGTTCATAGGAGCGATCCTGGATACTTCCCTGGGAAAAGCCTCGCCACCAGAGGTGAGGGCTCAAGATATTCTACAGATGGTTACCAAGTTCCAACTTGCCCAACGTCTCCCAGCTTTCGACTTTTTGAGGTTGCTAGGCCTCATGGCATCCTGCATTTTCCTTGTGCCAGAGGCTCGCCTGAGAATGAGATCCCTCCAGTGGGCACTGAGGACTCAGTGGTCACAATTCTCAGGGAGAATGACAGATCTTCTTCAGGTTCCCGGCAGGGTGGCTCGAGACCTTCAGTGGTGGGCCTGTCAGGAGAACATTCTGAAAGGAGAACAGTTTTGGCAACCCTGGCCGGAGATAACAGTAGTCACGGATGCCTCACTCACGGGGTGGGGAGCCCACGCCAACGACTTGACCATCAGCGGTCGTTGGTCTCCATCGGAGTCCAGAATACACATCAACCTGTTAGAGCTGAGAGCCATCAAACTTGCGTTGAAGGCTTTCCTGCCAGTTGTACAAGGGAAGAACGTCCTGATAATGACGGACAACACGGTGGCCATGCATTACCTCAACAAAAGAGGAGGCGTAGGATCACTACCCCTGTGCAGAGAGGCGATGCAGCTCTGGTTTTGGGCAATCCAAGAAGGAATCTCTCTATCGGCAGTTCACCTAGCCGGAGAGAAGAACTTGACAGCGGACGCTCTGAGCAGGCAGAACACAGTCTCTCACGAGTGGGAGCTAGCTCAGGAAGTCCTTCAAGAGATCTTCGCCCTTTGGGGAACCCCTCAGGTAGATCTGTTCGCCACCAGCCTAAACAGGAAATGCGACCTGTTCTGCTCAAGGGAATTTCCTCCGAGAGGAGCTCTGGGAGACGCGTTCATAGTGGACTGGGAGTTTCCGCTTCTGTACGCGTTCCCACCGGTCCCTGTCATTCCTCAAATGATCAGGAGGTTGAGAAGATTCCGGCGAACCATGATCCTAATTGCCCCGGATTGGGCCAGGAGAACGTGGTACCCGGACCTTCTAGACTTGTCCATCTGCCCTCCATTTCGACTTCCTCTCAGAGAGAACCTACTCTCACAGAAGGGAGGTCAGGTTCTCCATCCAGACATCAAAACCCTCAACCTTCACGCTTGGCTTCTGAACGGCTGAGGTACAAGGATTGGGACCTCCCTGATGATGTTATGGAGGTGTTGCTTTCGGCAAGGAGGCCAGCAACAAAGTCTTTATACCGCTGCCGTTGGAACAGATTTTGCAGCTGGTGTAGAGAACAGAATATCGACCCATTTTCATGTGGTACACCAATGGTTTTGTCCTTCCTACTATATTTGGCAAATTCAGGCCTTCAAGTTGGCACCATTAAGGGCTATCTCGCAGCGCTATCTATCTTTAAGCGTACTGCGGAGGAACCATCCTATTTCAAATTACCCTTGGTAATACAGTTTCTAAAGGGGTTAACCAATGTTTATCCCCCAAGACCATTCCAAGTTCCCCTATGGGATTTAAACTTAGTATTAACTTTCCTGATGGGGACACCTTTCGAACCTCTCCATTCTTGTTCGTTAAGATTCCTTACCCTTAAGACTGTTTTATTAATAGCACTTACATCTGCTAGAAGGGTGAGCGAATTACAAGCTCTTTCTTGTAAACCCCCTCATACAATCTTTCACAAAGACAAAGTTGTCCTGCAAGTGAAGCCTAATTTCCTCCCAAAAGTAGTCTCTGAATTCCATATCTCTCAGAAGATTATCCTACCATCTTTCTATCCTCCTCCTCACCCGGGGAAAGAGGAAGAGAGATTACACAGACTAGACCCTAGGAGGGTTTTAAGTTTTTACATTAGTAGACTAGCCAGGATAAGACAGGCAGACCAGCTGTTTGTAGGCTACGCAGGTCACAAGCTGGGGTTACCAATAACTAAGCAGACCATTTCCAGATGGATCATTCTAGCCATTCTGGAATGTTATAAACTGGCAGGGAAAGAGCCCCCTCAAAACCTTAGGGCTCATTCGACCAGAGGTATTGCAGCTTCATCGGCCCTCAAAAGAGGCGTGCCGATTAAAGACATATGTGCGGCCGCTACATGGTCGTCTGTCCATACCTTTACACGTTTTTACAATCTGGATTCCTCCTCTAGTCAAGAGACTAGGTTTGGAAGGGCTGTACTGCATTCTATTCACCAATAGAAGACAGCGTGAAGTCAGTACTCCCTCCTCCGAATATAGAATACTGCTATGGGAGCCTATCTAAGATGAGGAATACGTCGGAGGACACAATCCCTTCGAAGAACAAGTTACTTCTTACCTTGTAACGTTCTTTCGACGGGATGTTCCTCCGACGTATTCCTCATCGACCCTCCCATCCATCCCCGCAGTTTTACTTCCCTTGTTGTTGCAGCTTACGCTCCTTCAGGGTGATTAGTCTAGTCCAAACAGTAATACTGTGGGCTACAAAACGGAACTGAGCAACGGACGCTGCGCGCGGCCTTTATAGGCAGGATGACGTCGAGCGTCGATACGGCGGCTGTCGAGGGTCATCGACTCGAGGGACGTCGACGCGCAGCGCCCTCTGGAGAAAAAAGTTTCCGAGGCCAGCAGAGCTGGAAGGATATATCTAAGATGAGGAATACGTCGGAGGAACATCCCGTCGAAAGAACGTTACAAGGTAAGAAGTAACTTGTTCATCTCTTTGGAGGTAATGGGCCTCATTACGACCCAGGCGGTAAGTTACCGCCTGGGTCGTACCTTTACCACCATGGCGTAAACTAGGTTTACGCCATGGTGGTTGGCGGACTTACCGCCCCATTCCGAGGTTGGCGGGGCGGTAAGTCCCCAATCCCCATTTACCCTTCCCCATTCCCATTTTTGCCCCATAGGGCATAATGGGAGTGGGGAAGGCGTTAATTACGCCACCGTAAATTACGGTGGCATAATTAACAACAAGGTCCCTTAGCGCCATGGATTTTGACACCTGCTAAAAGCAGGTGTTAAATCCTCCATGGCGCTAAGGGACCTCGGAATCAGGCGGTAAGGGTCGGCGCTGTTTACGCCGCCGTAAACCCCTTACCGCCTGGGTCCTAATGAGGCCCAATATCTCTTTCTCTGTCCTTTTCTGGGCTTTCGTCACCACTTTGCAAAGGCATATGACGGGTTGCTATATCCCGTGTCTGCTTTAAGTTCCCTTAATGGATACAATCCTTTGCTTTTACTAGCTTTGCTTTTTGTTTCAGACAGGGCGGGTGGCGCATAAGGCTCTTCACCCCCCCTCGGTGCATATATTTAGTATCCAATCGAACAGTGGCTCCTCCTCCTTTTCTTCTTGGTACATCTTCCAAAGTTCTAAACTAGCCAGGCATTTGTCTCTTTTCCTGTGTAAGTGGCATGTAAATATGTCGTCATGTGCTGCAGGACTGTTTTAGATAGTGATCCATGCTGAGGCCATGGTATAAACATTTTATCTGTGGTCCCTTTAACCCATTCTGAACTGTACTGTTTAAGCTTAGGTGCATGCTTCAGCAACTGTTTGCACAGTGTATCAATGGGGTAATGTCTTCCATGCTTAACTTGTTTATTCTCTCTTATTTAACACTTTATTATACTTTACGTTTCACAAACAAAATCAACAGTATATGAGCGAGCACCAATCGTCGCAAGCTCCAATCCAGTTTTTTCAACAATAATTTTACTTTTCACTTTTATCAACAACAACCATCAATCCATGGGCCTCATTACGAGGTTGGAGGTAGCCATGGCGCTATTAGCGCCATGGCTTCCTCCAAACTCGTTCCGACTCCGCCCTGGTGAATGGAGCAATTACCAGTCCATTCCAAGGTTGGCGGGGCCGGTAATTCCCCATTCACCAGGGCCATTCCCCATTCCCTTTGAGCCCCTATAGGGCTCAATGGGAATGGGGAAGGCGTTAATAACGGTACCGCAAATTGCGGTACCGTTATTAGCTCCAGAGTCCCTTTGTGGGTCCTGTCCTTAACACCTGGAAAAACCAGGCGTTAAGGGAGGACCCGCAAAGGGAACTCGTAGTAGGGCGGTAAGGGATTACTGGCACCGGTGCCCTTACCGGTGCTGGTAATCCCTTACCGCTCATCTCGTAATGAGGCCCCATGTCATGCAACATTTTTCTTCATAATCGCAATTTTCATGCTATTTCAAAAAAGTGTTTTACCTTATGACGTCGTACATTAACTAAAACACACAGACAGACTTTGGCCGGCCACACAAATATCATGCCATCTGCTTTCTCAGATGCATCCTGCCCCTATTTGTATTCCGATATGGAATGTAGGCCAATCTCTTTCAGATTGTCTTTAATCGATCGGGTCTCCTACGTCATCCTATCAATCAGGACTTTAGATGAAGGCTTCTGCTAGTGCTCTTTAAAACCTAGCAATTGGGTGTGCTCTTATCGCGGCCACACTCATGGTACCTCCTTATATTGCTCGGCCACACTTGAGTCAATGTTTTTCCCCTTTTATATACATTTACGTTATACTCTTTACGCTGACGTTATTTTTGTCCCACCTCCCTCCATTACCTTCCCTTTACTTGTTTTTCAAGGCATGCATGCTTTTGCCAAAGCATTCAGTATTTTTTACTCACCGTTCGCATATTTTTCCTCTCCGGAGGCTCGGGATCACCGCCTTCGTTACTGCGTTTCCATGCCGCTTGTTCGATCAGCTGCTTGTAGAAGTGGGAAGGGGTTTTTGGGAGAAAGCAAGGGTCCCTTCACACCTAACCTGCAGGGTTTTTCGATTAAACTAACCACTATATACGGGGAGTATCTCATTTTATCAGCCGGATGGCAAAGGACTCGTGGTATTGCCGAGGACCCGAAGTTACTTATGTCAATGGCTGATGGGTATCTTATCTAATCTAACCATCTAATCTCTGCTAGCAAATGAACTGGATGGTCTCCAGCCAGCCCTCTGACTGGGGTCTCCAAACAGCCCTTTATGATGAGTAGCAATACCCTCAAGATAGATGGGGATGCAGATTTGTACTCATGCATCAAATAGCTATGACAACTCAATAGTTTGGCAAAGGCAGTCCGTTTAATGACAAGTACATAAAACTGGGAGTACAACGAACATCAGCAATCGCTCGATCTTCTCTCTCTCTTCCAACTCCAACTCAATTTCAGAAAAAACACAGTATTTATAGCAAAAGCTCGTCATCATCGACGTGCAATCTAAAAAACCTAACATGCAATATGATTGGTTATAGGAAGGTAAATTTATCATAGGTACTATTTCTGTATGTGGTAACAGTGAGAGGGGATTGGACAATCAATATCAGGTCGGGCAACTAAGCCCTCCCTTCAAAATGACCACTATGAACGTCACTAAAAGTACAACGTCCTATTACCTCTACTCTCTATAGGACCTTAGATTAGTCGGTCCACTATGATTGGGTTGGCCTCAACCCCACTCATACTTTTCCACTCACATTTTAGCAGCATGCAGAACAACCAGCCAGGTGCAGGGAGCTCGTCTGCACCCCAGCTTCCCTCCAATTATGTTACAATCAATCATCACTTCAGTGGTCATGTGCCAATTACTGCCTTGTAGTTTGGCCTTGAGTCTGCTTCTTGGACTGAAAACATTTAGGGAGTATGGGTATGGCGGAGATCCATGCATAGGTGTGAAAGTCTCATTCTTCCAACCTGCCTTGTCACGTGACTAGGGCACCATGAAATCGACATTTTCTTAATGCATTTTAGAGCACTTGATTTAATTCTGCCAGTCTTCTACCATCTGTTGTTTATCTTGACCTTCCTCTTTAATTGTATTCACTGTCGGACTTTTCCAACCAGATACGACCTTGGCTTCTTGGCATGGTTACCTTCAGTTGGGTTTCGCTCTGTCATAATTCTCGATTTGTTTGCTGCAACACTCTCCTCTTGAGACCTTTAGCAACCTTTGTTCAATTCTGCTCATGTGCGTAGTGAAATTATACTCGTGTATAAAGTGCTTTTTAGGTATATTTATGTACATGTTGGAGCTTGCCGCAATCTACTTCACTACTAAGCACATGCAAGCTTCACAATTTCTTTGCTTCTTGCGGTTTCTTGCATATGTACACGTTTAAACTAACTGAATATCTTCATTGTGCATATGGCATATGTTTCTGCATCTTGACATCAACTTCTTCACCTTAGGCTCAAGAGGTCACTTATACATGGTCTTTCGTCTCTTTGTCAGTATTCTAAGGTCATTATATCTTCTATGTGTGTGTCAGTCCGACTTCTTTTGATGTCACAATTTGTCTTCATTTATTATCTTCTTGGCTTATTCGGGTATTCCCTTCCGAAAACCGTCATTTTGTCTTTACTGTAAATATGGTTTTCTTAATTGGTACCTTATTGTCCATGTTTTCTTAGGTGTCGGTACTTCAATAGGTGCTGTTACTCTGATAGCCACTGGGCACAGCCCAACAGCTTCTCTTTGCTGGTTTATTTGTTCATCATACGTCACATACGTGAAAGTATCGGGTACTACGAAGGGGGTGGCTGGAGTGTGGATGACACTTGACACTTCCTCTTCAGCTTCTTAAAAGAAAGAATTTCCAAAATAATAAAGACTCTGAAAAAGAGCTGGTTTCACTGCCTTTCCATAGTCCTATTTGCTTTACATAATCAGCCAGGCTCTGACCATCACATGACTCCACATGAACTTTGTGGGGTGGAGAGAGTGAGCTGGGACGAAAGGAGAAAGTGATCACTCCAGGAGAGAGGAGTGGTGAGAGGGATAGAGAAGGGAAGGTCTGGAGAGATCAGAACATCCAGAGTGTGCCCTGCAGAGTGAGTCTGACCAGAGGGGAGGATAGAGAGTGAGAGAGAGTCACAGAGGTCGCGAAAGAGTCCAGAGGAAGAGCAGGAAGCATCCAGGTGGATGTGAAAGTCTCAAAGAAGGTGGAGTTGAGTGGTCGATACCAGGAGGGAAGAGGGGAGGTCCGCCCACTCAGAGAGGAAGGACGAGATCTGACCAGGTAGCTGATAGATGATAGCAACAGTAAGGGCTTGGCTAGGAGAGAGAGAGAGCCCGCAGATGAGGCATTCGAAAGACGAGTAGGCCTGCATAGGAATGACAGAGGCAGGAATCCACTCAGGAAGATCAAGGCTACACCCCCTCTGGAACTATTGGACCTGGGCGCAGAGAGGATCTTCTAGCCGTCAGGGAGGAGAGTGTCAAAGCTTGTGACAGAGCTGGCCGTGAACCATGTCTCGGTGAGACCGAGGACATCGAGATCAAGTTCTTCCAGGAGGTGGCAGATGTCAGAGCAGTGTTTGACAGCTGAGAGAGAGTTAAGAGTGGCAATAAGAAGAAAGTTGCCATCCTTGAAAAACTTCCGGGGAGTGGTATAAATCAGAGATACGCCCTGCGGAGGTGAAGAAGAAGCCTGAGGTGGGGCAGAAGAGGAAGGAGGAGAGGGCCAGGTAGCAAAGGAGGAGACAGCATGGGGAGGCCAGAAAGACATGGAGGTAAGGGAGGGGACAGCAGGAAAAGGAAGTAAATTGATGAGGCGCGGGAAGCGTCTGTCAAAGAGGAGAAGATTGGCCTGAGGGCCTTGGACCAAGACGGTACCATTCAGGTAAACATTTATGATGACCTTGGAGGAGTTGAAGGAGGCCAAGAGGGCCTCCCAGTGGGTGCCACCACTAATAGGACAAGAAGAGAGAGGAGAAAGCACAGACCCATATGAAGAGTCCATAGGTCTGGCGAGGGAACGACAAAGAGGATGTCAGTGAGGGTTTGCCTAGAGGAGGCACTGGTATAGGTGTCAGCCATAGGGAGGCCTGGGTTGGAGACCAGGATGTCCATTTTAAACTTTTTCCTACCCGATTTAGTGAGGAGAGCAGGATAGTCGATAGAGAAGCAGTTAGAAAAGATAGGAGAGACAGAGCGCACATAGAGTAGGTGGTGAGAGGAGAAGAGAGGAAGGGAGGAGCACAAGGGGGTAGGGGCGTGGAGAACACTAGGGAAGGACGCCGGGAGGGGCGCAAGCAGATGAGACAGAGAATGATGAGACAATTGGACAAGCCGACTGGTGCTCAGTCAATGGTATAAAGTTTGCCATGTGAATGCTTTGCTGAGAAGTCAAAACCACAGAATGGGACAACTTTCACAATGTTGCTTAGATACTGGGGAAACACACCCAAGCCTGAGAGTCCTGTATGAGGGGAAAAAGGGCCTAGGTTTCACAATGCAACTTGACATACTTACACAATGTAATTTTTAAATACTGGAGAAAACACACCTAAGTCTAAGAGTCCTGTATAAGGGGAAAAGGGCCTAGGTTTCACAATGGAATTTTAAATACTTACACAAATTTTTTAAATACTGGAGAAAACACACCCAGGTCTGAGAGTCCTGTATAAGGGGAAAAGGGCCTAGGTTTCACAATGCAATTTTAAATACTAAGACAATGCCATTTTTTAAATACTGGAGAAAACACACCCAAGTCTGAGGGTCCTGTATAAGGGGAAAAATGGCCTAGGTTTCACAATGAAATTTTAAATACTTACACAATGCAATTTTTTAAATACTGGAGAAAACACACCCAAGTCTGAGAATCTGCTATGTGGCAGGGTTGTCAGGGTAGAGTGCAGGCTCTATTACTAACCCACGCCACTCCTACCTTGCTTAGTCGCTGCTGGTTGACGGCTGGCCACTGACTTCCCTTGCTGAAACCTGCAGACATGATAAGGAGCCGCCTCTGTGGGAGCCGCCCTTGGTCTAGGGGCCCTTAGCCGCAGGGGCTGCCGGGCAGAGGGTTGCCCCAGGGGGCTCATTAAGAGGACACTACGGCCAATGGGAAGGAGCTGGACGGGATGGGAGGCGGGTGGAAGGGTCAGCACGAAGCAGGGATAGGAGGGAGAGCAAAAACAGTCACAAAGGGGGAAGCAACAAGCACACAATCATGGAAGCGGGAGGGGTAGGAAATGGGCTAAGAGATGGCCACTGGGTGCTGGAAGTTGTGCAGGCGCCAAGGGGTCACAAAGGGCACCAAACATACCGGCAATGGAGGAAACACGCCGGAGCAAAGGAGCAGCAGCAATGAGGGTCACAGGCCCTTGCAGATGGGAAACCAGGGCCAACGGGCCAATGAGAAGGCGCTGGGTGGGATGGGAGGCCGTTGGAAGGGTCAGCATGAAGTGGGGATTGGAGGGATAACAAACACAGTCACAAAGGGGGAAGCAAAAAGCACTCAATCACAGAAGCGGGAGGGGTGAGGGAAATGGGCTAAGACACGGCCACTGGGTGCCGGGAGCTATGCAGGCGCCAAGGGGTCACAAAGGGCACCAAACTTCCCAGCAATGGAGGAAACATGCTGGAGCAAAGGAGCAGCAGCAATGAGGGTCACATGCCCTTGCAGATATACTGGTGCTAGTACGACTGGGATTCTACATCTGGAGAATAGCCATAAGCCAATTCAAGAAGACTGCCAAAAATGTGTGGGAATGAAAATAGTCATAAACTTGATACTCATGTGCATTAGTGCACACAAACAGGTGACTTATTCTGTAACCCAGAAGTAGAGATCTGTATAGCCCCTCCTAGGCAAACATGTAGATCCCCAAAATTACACAGAGCACTGGGTGGGTTGTGACATCATTGGAGCCTGTGACACATGCCATGTAGCATCAACGACTATGCGAGATGTGGAGGTAATGTGAGGGCCTGAGTAAAGTATGGATACCCGAAGAGGTGTATTTGGGGGAAAGCAGAAAGAAGAGCATGGTGGAGAATCAACCACAGGGCGGTATGTTGGGAGGCAGCTAAAAACATCGTCCATAACTTCTGCCCTTCTCCCAAACCAAAACCGCACAGTTGAGAAGCGTTACTCACTTAGACAACCATACCACCTTTATCCCAGGCAGGACCAACAAGACATAGAGGCAATCTAAGCTGAAGATGGCAAAAGCAGTCAAGCTGGCATTGAAACATCAATAGGCGCAGGCACTAGACACAAAGTAAATATGCACTCCACATGAAGAACGCGCACACTAGGTAAAATGTGCCTTGATACATGAAAAATATTAACATAGCAACCACAATATGTGAAGAACATTAACATAAACAATATATAAGCTGATTGCAATATGAACGACATGCGAGTATAGCTCTTCAATATAGAAATAAGCGTATAATAGCGGCAGCCATCTTCTTTAAAATGGATGTTGCAGTATGCTTTTAAACAGACAAAAGCCTTGAGGCTTTCATGAAACTCAAAAGGCAGAATCTGCAGGGATACAGAACTGTGCAGCGCTCAAGCCGTAGTTGGCAGTTAGTGCCAAGATCAGAAGCAGATAGGTTGGATGGGCACTTCAGATCAAAGGCACAAGATTGTGTTTCCCAGGACATAGGCAGGATACTCCCCAATTAAATCAAGCTTATAAGAGTACAACCAACCTTTGTTACCCGAATGCAGCTACACAGTGAGCCAAAAGGACCCCGAAGAGAATAACTCAACAGTGTCCTAAAGGCAACAGAATCACAGCACACCATTAAAAATAGCTAAAATCTAAATAAATAGGATGTAATTCTACTTCATACTCAGTCCTCTAGTACATGACTTTTAATTGGAAAACACTGGCTTTTCATTAGGTGGCAGCAGAAGATTGGACATTTGTTACTCCCTAAAAACACACAGAGACCCAAGGTCAAGCAAATAGAGATTGCCCGAGCTCATGGTCTAAGGAATGAGGGATAGTAGTTTCTTTAATGAATAGAAGAGAGTGCAAGGGCCTCTCTCCCCATACTACCTGTGTGGCGCATATCTTGGCAATCTGTCAAAATGTCCAAGGTTGGTTAGCAAAAATCCAACCAATCGAAACCTTTATTGTCATACCGCCCACCATGTAGTAAACCAGCTTATTGGTTTTCTTAGAAGTGATGTATTCTTACTTATATCAATATTGGGATGGTCTCAAGAGGAGCCATCAGTTATCATTTACCCCTAGATGATAAATATGTAGTCACATCCCTTAACCAATCCCCATCCCCTGGAGGTTTTGTAAAATTGTGATGATGTATGATACAATATATGATGCTTCAGAGGTACTTAAAGTGTTGTTTTGTACATATTTGGAGAGAGACTCAAGATTGTGATGCTTGTATGCTGTCCCTGCTTTATTTGGATGCTAATAAAGCTGAACTATGCCTTGCATAGCAGATTCAGGCAGACACAATGCGGCATTGCGGAAAACAACCGCGTTGTGCCTGCCTGAATCTGCTTTTCCATTTGGGGCTCTCGGGCTCCCCAAATGGGAAATCAGCTGCAGGTAGAAACACTACGCGGCATGTAAACATAACCGCATGTTTTCTGCCTGCTGTGGCTTTCACTTTGGGTCTCCGGTGGAGCACCGGAGACCCAAAGTGATAGCCACAGCAGGCAGAAACACACGCGGTTGTGTTGGAAAATGCTGCGGTTTTTCTTTCCAAGTTTCTCAGGCTCCTCCGAGGAGCCTGAGAAACTTGGAAAGAAAAACCGCAGCGTTTTCCGACACAATGACGTTGTATTTATGTTTGCGGTCGCTTCAAAAGCGACCGCAAACATAAATACGTTTTTAAAGCTGCGGTTTTATTTCTAAGTTTTCCGGGCTCATCCAGCACTTACCGAGATTCAGCTGCAGCTTTCCTGCTCTGGGTTCCGCGTCCTCCGAGTCCCGGCACTAATGAAGGGAAAGCCACCCAGCGGTAGACTTTGTTTACTACAGCTGGCTGGCTTTTCCTTCATTAGTGCCGCAAAAGCAAAAGCCAGCACAGGAGGGCCTCCATTTCACAAAATGGCTGCGCCCCGGTGCTTGCTTTTTCGAATTTTGAGCTTGAATAGCTCAAAATTTTACATAGGAAGTTTTAAAACGGAGGATGCTAGCATTTTTGTTTTTATGTGGCCTATCTATTTTTTAAATAAAAATTTTTACTAGACCATCCCTTTAAACACTGGACCCTTGTACCCACTAATTTCTGGTGGTATTTGAATTCTACTTGAACTAGTTGCCTAAAACCACATCTCCAGTACCGCTAACCCCCTAAGAGCCCTATTTTTTCTGCTGAAAGCCTCATCCTTAGTAAGGATCACAAATCCCATTCTGTGATTAATGCCCATATCTTTGGCATTCAGATATCACCCAAGCTAACCCCATTCAAGATACATCAAATACTTTTTAACATACTGTCACCAAATTACCTCTTCAAAGGTGCCCTTTGAGTTGTTTTGATTTTTGTAAAGGATTTTTGTAAAAAAATACTCAAGGAAGGTTTCTACAATAAAGTGTGCTGTGACAATCAGGCACACCTTCTTTGGTTATAAAGTGGTGCCAGTGAATGCACATGGCGCCTTCTGGTCAAGAAATATGTAACCTAATAATTGACATTCATATAGTGGATATTATTATCCACTATATGAATTGATCTGAATGTCACAAGGCCTAGTGTGACTGTTATTTTTATCTTTCTCCCTTGTTCCTCTACCCCCTTATTTTTTGTCTTGTGGTGCCTTGAAATACCCTTTGTTGTATAGGCACCTTACACATATCCTAAAAATGAATAAATGATGCTTCTGCTGTGCACAGTCCAAAGACATAGCAGCAGCTGGGAGACAACATGGCAACCTTCTAGATATAAAGTTGTATGCTGCCTAAAATGTGTGCATGGGAAACTCAATAGCAGTTTCATCAGGCTATGTTACTTTAAGAGTATCTTGGCACTGGTGTGAATTTTAATATTACAAAGATGGCTATTTGCACATCTCACTTTATTAGTACCAGCAGATCATGTTCAGGGATTTTATTCAGGGGCGTTTGCCCAGAAATGCCTATCAGCAATGAGGATTATGTTAAATGCATAAGTCCTGTAGTTAAAACTGATCAGTATTTCCAATGATCAATCATACCTAATGGCAGTGGCTTAGTACCCTACACATTGGCTGCTATGCACAGACAACTAGAAAGTAACATGTTACCAAAAGACTAAGTTGTGGTATGATTAGAAACAATGTAATTTTGTTATCATAAATATATAACAATTATAATGATGTGTACTCATTATATAATCCAATAAATGAAAAAGTTAAATGGAAATGTTTAAGAATAAAAATTGAACACAAAAAAGGAAAAGAAATTTTTTTGATAGCGGTAATGATAGCTGGCAAGTCATTGTTTCAACCATGACCCCAATTGAGCAAACCCTGCATGTCCAGATTTTTCTAGGTATATCAGCCTTTGCTCCTAGAACTTCCACTGTGGGTGATAGGTTACATTTGAGACAAATATAATGATGTGTCATAAAGGGGCTTGGCAAGTGTGTGATGTATTTTGAGGTTACATTAAATCTCAGAATGTGTGAGATATAATGGCCGATTCATGGAACAAATGTGCTCTGAAAAAAGTGGTGCAAGTTGGCGCAAGGTGGCACAAGCGTGAGAAAGCAAACGCACGCGCACGCGTGCGATTCAAGGAAGGCGCTGCGCGTGTTTTCCACTGGTTGTGTGGCAAATCCCTGCATGGCGCACACGGGCGCACACGTCATTACAACAACCCGAACGCCGTGTGTGACGTGCACAGGGACAGCGCACAACGTCCATGCACACACCAAAAAGGGGACGGGACACGGGGCGTAACGCACGGCGTGGGGAACAACGTGTGAAAAAGAAGGCATAACTGGGGAAGTACTGCAGGCAAATACACGGAACGCCCACACGCACGCGAACAACTCGTATTCATGGATTTGAATACGGGAAACAAGCGCACGCTAAAAGACGCGCACAGGCGTCAACACGTCCGCCACAGGAAGGCAGGCATAAGCGTCCCCACGCACAGTATAAAAGCGCGCACAAACAACAAACACGTACATACCGCTACGATGAATGCCCCATTTGTCGCAGCACTGATCGTGGGACACCGCAGGAGGAGAATAGCCAGGGCCCGCATTTGTTCCCCCCCGGACTAGCCTTTTTGGGATGCCTGACGACCAGGTCTACGGCAGGTATAGGTTTACACCTCGTATCATCCTAGACCTGGTCAGGGAGTGGGAAGATGACCTTACATCCCCCACCCTCTGCTCCCAAGCATTGAGCCCCTTGGAGAAGGTGCTCAATGTCCTGCATTTTTTGGCCACTGGTTCATTTCAGCGGACTACCGCCATAGTGGGGGGGGGGTCTCACAGGCCACGCAGTCACTCTGCCTACACCAAGTGTTGCCAATTATGATTGCGCACCCTTCAGTCCGCAGGCACATAAACATGCCCAGAACACCCGCAGAAAGGCAGGCCATTGTCCAGGACTTTTACAGGGTGGCACACTTCCCCAAAGTGCTCGGTGCCCCAGATTGCACCCATGTGGCCCTACGTCCACCTAGGGCCACTGAGCACATCTACCGAAACCGCAAGCACTGGCATTCCATCAACGTGCAGGTGGTATGCGATGCCAAGGGAATCATCACCTCTGTCTATGCAAACTACCCTGGCTCCACCCATGACAGTTTCATATACAGAATGTCCGCCCTGAGCCGGGCCCTGGAAGCTGGGCAGCATGGCGACACATGGCTCCTAGGTGAGTACAAATGCCCGTACACATGCATGCATGTCACACACAGACAAATACACAAATCCCAATAATCACAACCATTATCACCTCTCCAGGGGACAGTGCCTACCCTCTGAGCAACCACATGATGACGCCAATCCAGAACCCCACCACACCACCCCAGGTAAGATGCAACGTTGCCCATATTGCAACCAGGGCCATAGTGGAGCGCACATTCGGAGTGCTCAAGTCACGCTTCCGCTCCTTGACCGCTCTGGCGGACAGCGACTCTATGCACCCCCAGTAGTGTGTAGGATCATTGTGGCAGCATGTGTCCTGCACAATGTTGCAACACGGCAGGGTGTACCGGTGGACATGGTGGTGCCCCCACATCCCCAACCACAGGCACAGGTGCTGCCCAGGGGAGGGGATAGGACACATGGCGAGGCAGCCCGGACCCAGCATGTGGCCACATTCTTTACCTAAACTCCCACACCTGCGGAGTGCACACAGGCCTGGCACATACCAGGTGACAATCGATGATGACAAAGAGACAGTCAACTGTCACAACCTTACCACCCTGAGAATGTTGCCATGGAAGTGCCACATTGTATGCATCCCTAGCTACTCAAACCTAACCAATCCTGTGTGACTAAAAGTTACACATGCAAGGTGTGTATCACACAGACCTGCAAAACAGGCCATGACAATCACTGGTATGTCACACAAAGCCACCAAAACCACAACATGACATGGCAAGCAATAGCAAAACACCAACACAGTAACAATAATGTACACATTGACATATGAAAAATGCAAAGTGCCGTCAGACAATCATGCCTGACATGGAATCAGATGAAATTACTGACCAACAACCTCCCACACAAAGCAAGTCATACCCAAGTGCATAACAACAATTGTAGCTTGAACATGACAATGAATGCCTGTACACATGCACATTGTGCATGGCAAAATCAACACTGCATAATACGTGTGCTGTGTCCATCTCCTGCAACACACTGCTCAGCACACAGCATAGTGACCAGCCATTGTGTGTGACGCACACCCTGAGCATCACATAAAAACCACAAACTAAATTAAAAAAAAATCACGCATGTACAGGATCCACAAATGGTCATAGATCATGTGCTTCAGGAACACAGTGGGCCCCAGAAGGCAAACTGAGTGCACATGTGGACATGGAAGGGTGGTTGTACATGTTGTGGATCATAGTGCGAGTGTTTGTGTCAGTAGGGACATGCACTCAATACATGCATGTGCAATCAAGTGACCATCAGTGTCCTCATCACATGTGAACATTGCCAATGTGTACACCCCACCATGTCAAACCACAACTATACCCTCACACCTGAAAGGTAAACACAACACATGAACAGCCATTGATCAGCAGAGTACATCATGTACATAGGATACCACAATTACAATGTCAGGGTGCCCATCACACTGTGGGGCAAGGCAACTGTCCAACAACAAAATACCCCCCCTCCCTCACATATCACCATGACCCACTGAACTACTGCGCATGGGGTATGTAGCCTTCATCCTTGAAGTTCACCTGGCCACAGGATCACCCTTCCCCTTTGTCTCCATCTTCCACCTTGCGTGTAAAAAGTGTACAGCACCCTCAGAGGCCACCTTGACTTGCAAAAACACAAAATCAAAGAGAACTCAAAGCAGGCAAACACAGAAGCCAAGCAAAACGCCTGCAGGCAGCAAAACAAACCAGAAGAGCCTCCAGTAGATGACTTGAAGTAGCAGTACGTCACAAAGGCCAAGTACTAGCACAATGATGGAACAACCAAGGTAGCACAGTAAAACAATGTCACAACAGGATGTGTACCATGTGTGGTACATAATATAGAATGATGCTCCATGAACTTATGTGTACTGTCACAGCTCCCGTGTACAGGTGCAGGAGTGGCACGAACCAACCACCCCCACCGTGGTCTGGGTGCCTGCAAGGTCAAACTCACACAGGCCTCTGAGACCCTGGTGGGGAAGGAGGGTCAGGGATATGCAGTTGTCACGATGCCCGCTCCTGGGGAGCCGGCTCAGGCCCTGCGTCCCCGAAAGCGGACATCAAGTCCCCGGGGAAGGTCCCAGCAACCCCTTATAGGGGCCCTTTGGACAGCGTCCTGGCGCCTATGGCACCAGACTCATAGAAAACGTCAGTCCTGGCGCCACAGGCGCCAGGCTCATTATGAAAGTGTTTGGGTGCACTTACCTGATGCAGACCATGCTGCAGAACCCTGGCCTCCTTGAGGCCTGAAAGGAACTAATTTACCTGTGGGACTCATTTACCACCCGGGCGTGGTCGGGGAAGGATACATACCTGATTGGAGGAAGGACACATTCTAGGAACTTCTTCCAAGGCTATTTAAACCACACCCGATCAGCCACACGTGCTTCGCGTTGTTCTGCATCTAGCAGCTGGACGCTCACCGTGTCTGCTCCTGCATCCTGACTTCTGCCACGCCTGCCAGCATCCTGAATCACCTGCAAAGGAAGGGAACAAGAGAACAGAAGAAGGAAAAGGCCTTAGCTGCTAAATCTGCATCCCGGAGACATTTCGCCGACGATCCTGAAAAGGAAGACATTTATTTTTAAAAGCACATCACATCGATAGCTGCAGCGCCTCATTCTACTCATCTTACATGGCGCTTCCATGTTCTGCAGCGACCATCCGGATTCACAGTCGCGTCCCAGCGCCTAGGGAGAAAAACACAATAACGAAGGTGAGAGAAAGAAGGGAAAAGGGAAGCTAAATCTCCATGTTAAGACTTACCTGCTGGGTCATTCCCTTTTCGTTTCGGGTCCGCGCCGCATCCAGGCATTTTCGGACCCCGGCCCCTAAGGGGAAAAAGACATCAGCGTTAATGAGCGAATGAAAAGACATTACCAAGACGCTCCTTAAAGACTTACCTGATTTCCACAAGGATTTCACCTCTCATCTCGGGTCGGTGCCTGTTCCCCGGCATTCCGTACCCCGGCCCCTATGGGGAAAAAGACACTAGCATTAGAACATTAATGCATGGACACAAGGGGAACCACTTATCAAAAACTTACCTGGAAGCCAAGCAAGTTTGGTTCTCACCAATCCGAAAATCCAGTGAAGTAACTGGATACCAACGCGCCCCCGCATCTGAAACCACCAATCCGAAAATCCAGTGAAGTAACTGGATACCAACGCGCCCCTGCATCAGAAGCAGGATGGAGAGCTCGTCCTTCCAGACCCTAAGGTGAGACATACGGGGAAGCACAGTAGGGTTTTGAGGAGGATGAGAGGGGTAAGTGGGAGGCCGATTGCATTACCCCGCAGACAGTTAACCCCCTATTTTCACCTACAGAAGGATACTTTTGCGAGTCAGACAAACCACATTTGGGGCCCGGTCCAGTCCGTCTCCCGACCCCTGCGCATCACCTTCGACGAGGTCACAACAGCGCGAACCAGACCAGCGCCTCCGTGGGATTCAGGTGAGCGTTACAGAATGCGAAGCCTTCCTACAAATTCCCACCCAGGCGCTATGGAAACTTCTGAGACTGATCAGTTGGCCCAATTACTGGGGGAATTACGGGCCGAAGTACATGCCGCTCGTCAAGAGACTAATGCCCTCAAGAGGGAATTAATAATATCAAAGGAAAGAACTGATGACCTGGCCAGACAGCTTTTGCAAAGTCAAGCTGGGCAAACTCCTCTACCCGGTTCCGGAGGGAACCCCGCTTCTGTTGTTCCCAGTAACCCTGTGCATATTAATCTACCTGGAAACATGCCGCTGGCCCCACCCGAACGCTTTGCTGGGTACCCCAAACGATTTGCCGTATTCATGAATCAGTGTCGTTTGCACTTCCTATGCAGGCCTGGGGCCTTCCCTAATGATCAGACCAAAGTAGCCTTTGTATTGTCATATCTCAGCGGCTGCGCTGCCGATTGGTCAGTTCCACTGGTTACTCAGGATGACCCAATTCTCTGTGATTTTCAAGGATTTCAAGCAAGCATGGAAAGGTTATTTGCTCGACACTCTCAGGGGCAGGCTCTGGATGATGAACTTCTATCCCTGCGACAGGGCAATCAGGATCTCCTATCCTACATTGCAACCTTTAATAGACTAATTGTAGAAACTGGGTGGCCAGAGGATAAGAGAATCACGTTATTTTATCGAGGTTTACGTGGAGAACTTAAAGATGTCCTGGCCCAAGTTGTAAATCCGCCCCGAGAATGCACAGAATATATAGACTTAGTGGTCCAATTGGATCACAGACTCCAGAACAGAAAAGCAGATCGGTCCAGGTTTGAGACCCGGGTGTTGGTCAAGACCCACGCTAACCCCAAGGGAGTTGATGTCTCAGAGCCTATGCAAATTGGTGGGGTTAAAGGACCTTTAACTCAAAAGGAACATGAAAGGAGGCGGCAATTAAAGTTATGTCTTTATTGTGGGAACTCTGGACACTTTCTACGAGATTGCCCGGCAAAACCGCCCCGAAAGTCGGTAGGGGCCGCTGATAAAAACCTTGAAGACTCTGTTTCGGGAAATGACTCAGCCCGACAAGCGTAGGGGTCCGCTTGCCGAGCTTGAAAACTAACTCTCAGACCTCGCATTTCATAGTGCCAATGGGTCTCGTAGATCCAGAACAGCCTAAGCAGTTGCATGCAATAAAGGCATACATCGATAGCGGGGCTATTGGAAATTATGTGGACCATGAGTTGGTCTCCAGGATTAACCTCCCTCTCCGTCCTAAAACCAGCAAAGACGTCATCACCACAGTAGATGGAACTGAAATTTCCTCTGGACCGGTAACGCATTCCACTACTGAGGTGACTCTTATTGGTCCCGACGGCCATCGGGAGGCAGTTGTGTTTGATGTAATCAAGGCCCCACAGTTTCAGGTTATTCTTGGAATTCCTTGGTTAGAGACACATAATCCTCTAATTGATTGGCGAGCTAAGAGAATAACCTTCCCGGATTGTGCACAAACCTGTTATCCAGAAAACCTGAAGATTAATCTAGCATCTGTAACCTCTGCCTCCATGCAATTGCCTCCGGAATACCAAGACTTTCAGGACGTCTTCCAAAAGGAACAGGCCAACACGTTACCTCCTCATCGACCGTACGATTGCCAAATCGATCTGGTGCCCGGTGCACAACCCCCTTGTAGCAGGATTTATGCCCTTACCGAACCTGAGAACCTGCATCTGAGACAATATTTGGATCAATACCTCGCCAATGGTTTTATTCGCCCGTCAAAGTCCCCGGCATCCTCGGCTTTGTTCTTCGTGCCTAAAAAGGAAGGCGACCTCAGAACTTGTATCGATTACCGCACATTGAATCAGATAACGGTTAAAAACCGTTATCCTCTGCCTCTGATCCCTGAACTCCTTGACCAGGTAAAGGACGCTTGCATATACACCAAGTTAGACCTCCGGGGGGCATATCATCTGGTGCGAGTAAAAGAAGGCGACGAATGGAAAACGGCCTTCCGTACTAAGTATGGATTATTCGAATACCAGGTAATGCCCTTCGGGTTGTGCAATGCGCCTGCTGCCTTCCAATTCTTCATGAATGATGTCCTTCGGGAACTCATCGATGTTTGTGTTGTCGTCTATATCGATGACATTCTAGTGTACTCTTCTTCGGAATCTGATCACAGAAAACACGTTAGGGCAGTTCTGGAAAAACTGCGCCAACACAAACTATTTGCTAAACTGGAGAAATGTGTTTTCCATACCACAGAAGTTGAGTTTCTCGGTTTCATCCTGACATCCAAAGGAGTCCGAATGGACTCAAGAAAAGTGGATGCCATCCTCAAATGGCCATCACCTAGCTCTGTAAAAGGGGTTCAAAGCATGCTCGGCTTTGCCAATTTCTATTGCAGGTTTATCCCGGAATTTTCACGCATAGTAGAACCCATTACTGCACTCTTGAGGAAAAATAAAAGTTTTGAATGGTCTGAAGAAGCCGAGCAGGCCTTCCAGGATTTAAAAGCTAAGTTTACCTCTGCACCTATATTGAAACACCCACGTCCAGATCTCCCGTATGTCGTCGAAACTGACGCATCCAGCCTAGCCATGGGAGCAGTTCTGTCTCAAAGAGATCCCGAAACCAACCAACTGCATCCCGTAGCATTTTGGTCCAGAAAATTCTCGGCACCAGAGATTAATTATGCAATCACTGACAAAGAACTGTTAGCCATAAAGTCCGCTTTTAAAGCCTGGCGGCATTACCTGCTTGGCGCTCGACATACCATCACAGTGATCACTGATCACCGGAATTTACAGTATTTGAAAACCGCCAAGGCTCAGTCATCACGGCAGCTCCGATGGGCTTTGTTTTTCGCTGAATTTGATTTTGTGATTACCTATCGACCTGGCTGCAAGAACGGCAAAGCAGACGCCTTATCCCGAATTGGAATGGGAGAACCTGATACAAACTCAGAACCAGTACCAATAATTCCCGAACAGAGAATTCTAGGCATGACTTTGTTACAGACGCTTGAAGACATTCAAGTCAGAGTGAAACAACTCCTGGACCCTCCAGTCCTACAGGATTGGATACAAAAGGGATCAGACTTTACCATAGATAATGGTTTACCTTATTATCAAGGACGCTTATTCCTGCCACACAAGGATTTACACGAACTAGTTATTTCCGGTTATCATGATACATTAATAGAGGGACACCCCGGTATTGCCAAGACAATGGAAAAGGTGAAACGACAATTCTGGTGGCCCTCTTTGCTAAAAGATGTTAAATCTTTTGTGATGTCCTGTGGTGTTTGCGCCCAAAATAAAGGTCAAAAGAAAAGACCAGCCGGTCTCCTCCAGCACCCTGGCACACCCTATCAATGGATTTTATTACGGACCTGCCTCCTTGTTCGGGATACAATACCATTCTGGTAATTGTGGATTTGTTTTCCAAAATGGCTCACTTCATTCCTTTGAAAGGTTTACCTTCAGCTTCTGTCCTAGCCAAAGAATTCCTCGAAAATATTGTTCGGCTACATGGATTCCCATCTATACTAATCTCTGACCGGGGAAGCCAATTTGTTTCCCACTTCTGGCGCAAATGTTGTCAAATGGCACAAATCGACGTAAGATTATCGACCAGTCACCACCCTCAGACCGATGGTTAGACTGAGAGGACAAATCAGACCCTTGAGCAGTACTTACGGTGTATGTTACAGCAATCTGAAAGCAACTGGAAAGACATTCTTTGGATAGCCGAATACGCATATAATAATTCGGTACACTCTGGAACTGGCCATAGTCCTTTTTATACCTTGTTTAGACATCACCCTCGAACCTCAAACCTCAACTCACCTCAGAACCTCGGAGTGCCCGCAGTAGAACATCTGCATTCTACCATTACCCGAGCCTTCAAAGAGGCAACCACGCATTTACAACAAGCCAAGAGAAAATACAAGGAGAATGCTGACCTACATCGGAGTGAAGCACCTCCGTATCAGATTGGGGATCAAGTGTGGTTAGCTACCAGACATTTACCGCTCAAAGGGCCCCGAACTTTTAACCCAAAATATCTGGGACCTTATTCTATTACGGCAATAATTAACCCAGTAGCGGTTAAACTTGATTTACTAGCTAATATGCAAATTCACCCTGTTTTTCAGGTGTCACTTCTGAAACCAGTGGTACCCGGAACCCGAATACTCAAACCTCCAGAACCTATTCAAATAGATGGGGAACCCGAATTCGAAGTGAGGAACATTTTAGATTCAAAAATGTTTAGGTCAAAGCTTTTCTACCTAATTGATTGGAAGGGGTACGGACCTCAGGAGAGGTCGTGGGAACCCAGTGACCATGTGCATGCACCTCGATTAGTCAGGAAATTCCACCGACTCTTCCCAGACAAACCAAAACCCCCGGAGGGAACAACCTTGGGAGGGGCCTTGGGGGGGAGTGCTGTCACGATGCCCGCTCCTGGGGAGCCGGCTCAGGCCCTGCGTCCCCGAAAGCGGACATCAAGTCCCCAGGGAAGGTCCCAGCAACCCCTTATAGGGGCCCTTTGGACAGCGTCCTGGCGCCTATGGCGCCAGGCTCATAAAAAACGTCAGTCCTGGCGCCATAGGCGCCAGGCTCATTATGAAAGTGTTTGGGTGCACTTACCTGATGCAGACCATGCTGCAGAACCCCGGTCTCCTTGAGGCCTGAAAGGAACTACTTTACCTGTGGGACTCATTTACCACCCGGGCGTGGTCGGGGAAGGATACATACCTGATTGGAGGAAGGACACATTCTAGGCACTTCTTCCAAGGCTATTTAAACCACACCCGATCAGCCACATGTGCTTCGCGTTATTCTGCATCTAGCAGCTGGACGCTCACCGTATCTGCTCCTGCATCCTGACTTCTGCCACACCTGCCAGCATCCTGAATCACCTGCAAAGGAAGGGAACAAGAGAACAGAAGAAGGAAAAGGCCTTACCTGCTAAATCTGCATCCCGGAGACATTTCGCCGACGATCCTGAAAAGGAAGACATTTATTTTTAAAAGCACATCACATCGATCGCTGCAGCGCCTCATTCTACTCATCTTACATGGCGCTTCCATGTTCTGCAGCGACCATCCGGATTCACAGTCGCGCCCCAGCGCCTAGGGAGAAAAAGACAATAACGAAGGTGAGAGAAAGAAGGGAAAAGGGAAGCTAAATATCCATGTTAAGACTTACCTGCTGGGTCATTCCCTTTTCGTTTCGGGTCCGCGCCGCATCCAGGCATTTTCGGACCCCGGCCCCTAAGGGGAAAAAAGACATCAGCGTTAATGAGCGAATGAAAAGACATTACCAAGACGCTCATTAAAGATTTACCTGATTTCCACAAGGATTTCACCTCTCATCTCGGGTCGGTGCCTGTTCCCCGGCATTCCGTACCCCGGCCCCTATGGGGAAAAAGACACTAGCATTAGAACATTAATGCATGGACACAAGGGGAACCACTTATCAAAAACTTACCTGGAAGCCAAGCAAGTTTGGTTCTCACCAATCCGAAAATCCAGTGAAGTAACTGGATACCAACGCGCCCCCGCATCTGAAACCACCAATCCGAAAATCCAGTGAAGTAACTGGATACCAACGCGCCCCTGCATCAGAAGCAGGATGGAGAGCTTGTCCTTCCAGACCCTAAGGTGAGACGCTACGGGGAAGCACAGAAGGGTTTTGAGGAGGGTGAGAGGGGTAAGTGGGAGGCCGATTGCATTACCCCGCAGACAGTTAACCCCCTATTTTCACCTACAGAAGGATACTTTTGCGAGTCAGACAAGCCAGATTTGGGGCCCGGTCCAGTCCATCTCCTGACCCCTGCGCATCACCTTAGACGAGGTCACAACAGCGCGAACCAGGCCAGCGCCTCCGTGGGAGTCAGGTGAGCGTTACAGCAGTCGGGACAGGCATTGGTATACTGTATAACCGGAATGAGGGGCAGGAGAGGGGAGTAGGATTGACAAGGGAAAGTAGGGAATGTACAAAAACATAAGAATCACATTAACACATACACAATCAGACCAAACGTGTAAATCATGCACATAGTACCAAATTACTCAAATTGAAATCAAAGAGAAACTTATCTCTGGGGTGAGTGCTGGCCTCCTGCCTGCGCACTCTCAGGTCCGGTAACATGAGCAGTTCAATGCTGCAAAGAGAGCAAGAGTCACTAATCTGTGCGTGCCCATAACACGCACACGCCACCATGCATGCCCCAAAGTAACAAAATACTGTACAAACAAACTATCTGGTGTGGTGCTTCGTACCCATATGTAAGATTCCCCCTGTGATGGTTCATACACAGTCAATGCAGTAAGTCAGGCGCCGGTGGGTGCGTGGCAAATGGAAGACCAATGTGTCAAGATTCACACAACAACCAATGTTCCCTGGGTAAGCAGCCAGATGCATTTAGCAAGGTACGACTTCAGTACAAGTTGTGTTCCAGCATAACCTAAATAAAGTAGGTAGTACATGTGGCAATTGCAACCTGAAAATGAAATGCACTGCACACAAGTCTGTCCCTCGCTGTCTGTCCCTGTGAGCTGCTTCTTTCCCTGTCTTGGAACACTACATGGCTAATGCAACTGCCTCAATGGACCATGGTGGACCGGAGGATATGTGCCACTGCCCCTGCATGTGCCCCTGACAACTTTCCCATCAGCTAGCCATTAGTCCACCAACGCATCTTAGCTGTACTGTGCGCTTCAACACCAATATCTGTCCAAGCTCACTGTCAGTGGTGCTACTTAGCATGCATGTGCAACTAGCCCGGTGGACGGTTGGCTGTGGTGTGGCCCCCTTGTGCTGCTCACCTTGCCTGGAGTTCCTTGAAACACGTCAGCTTCTGTAGGATGTATGAGGGCAATCCCTGTGGCTCTGCCTGCGCACACATGCATATGTCTGCACCACCAAACGTGGCCATCTTCCAGATGTCCAATGGCCCATGTCTGCTGGGAAAGGTGGTCTGGAGGCTCAGCCCCCTGCAGAAAGGGCAGAAAACACATGATTAATGCTTGAAATTTCCCTGTGTGTGTCTCCTCAGGCATGTCATGACTCGACCAAGTCAGAGACGTACATCAGAAATCACTCCATCTGTGCGACTTTCACAGGCAAAGTGTGTTAGCCACTGTCTACAGCATGAATTGCATCAAGCACATGCACAGCAAAGATAAGAAACATACTACACAATGTATAGCAATTAATGCACACATGAATCATGAAACCACCCATCTAGCAAAGGAAGAACTGTGGTCAATATCACCCCTATCATCCCCACTAGGGGTGTCAACACAAGTAGTACAGCAGCAGACATGACACAGATATGACAGTCCAAAGCCCTTGTGTAATAGGCTGTAACACTGAACCATCCTTGCGAGCCCATGGATAAGGGAAGCAGGAGTAGCATATGTGAGTCAGGACCCCAAGCTGCAAACACATACACGAGACAAGCTTGAAGGGACCAGCTGGAACAGACAGTGGATGCTTTCAAAAGCCACAAAGCACCACACCGTCACATGAAAGCACAACAGACAAGCAATTTTAAACTATATTAACTAATTAGACTAACTATGAAAAACCTACATTACCTAATTAAACTAACTATCAAATTGAAAGTTAACTAACTAAACTAAAAGAAAAATCAAAAATGGCCACATACGACCGGGGGGGGAGGATCCCAGGAGGAGGGAGGTACAGGGTGCTGCTCAACACCCGCATGCGATGATGTTGAGGAAAAAAAAAACTCCATGGGCTCAACGCCTGCACAGCCCGACCTATGTGGGAGATACCTCGTCGTCCGAGTCTGGCTCTTCCTGGAAATGAGGACGTGGCACAGGAGCCTGACCACGCCTAGCCACAGCTTGCCCCTCGTCAGCAGCAAGTCTGCTGGACGGGTGAGCCTGGTTCTGTATGGCGATGACACGCAGGTCTGCATGCAGAACCTCCCGTGATACGCGTGCTTCCTCTTGCAAGGTAACACGTGTAACACAGAGTTCTTCCTGCAAGGCCTGGCTGGACAACTGATGCACCTCCCAGCAAGCACGTAGCTCAGCCGAGATGGTACGCTCAAGCTGCTCAAACCTCTCCTCTGACCGTGCCCTCTGGGACATCAAGAGGACAACCAGAGTGGATCTGAGGGACTCATACTCAGCCCTCAGGTCATCCATGTGTGCCTCTGCGTCAGCAGTAATTGCTTGATGCAGAGACAATATTTCAGCCTGGCGTGCCCTGTCTGAGGCCGCCATGCCAAGCCTGAGCGAGTGGGCCATGGACCGTGCCGCCCGCTGCTGGAGAAGCACCTGCCTAGCAGGGGGGAGCATGGATTGGGCCACACGCTCCATGCTTACAGCGATGTTCTCCATTGCTGCCCCCTGGCGTTCAGCTATGGCAGTCATGTCTTGCTCCCACTCAGTATACCGCGGTAGCGTGCGGCCACCGCATTGCTGGGCTTGACACCTGCGGTACCCAAGGACCGGGTGTCCTCATTTTGTTGGCACCGCCCGCGGCTGCACGACCCGTGAACATGATGGCCCAGGCACATCAGTGACTGGTGTGGAGGGTGACCCTGCATCCCGATCCACCACAGGCGGAGGTTCCAACACTGTCTGACCCCTCATTGCAGGTGTCGCAGACAGAGGAGTGCTCATATCAGAATCACTCACCCCTGACATATGGACCTGATGCACATCCAACTCGACATGGACGTCAGAGTGGTCATCAGGGCTGGACTCATTGCCATCCAAAGACAAGATGGACTGTAGCACATGTGGGTTTTCATGGCCTACCACCCCACGACCCCCACTTGTGCCGGGTTTCTGTAGTGATAACAACACTGTGCCTGGCATGACAACACCATCCTCTGGCTCCATTGCGTCATCATCTGAAAAGTAGAGAGAAAAAAGGTCACTACACATGTTAGAAGAACACAACACACACACACATAGACATCACACAGACACCAAACACATCAAGCAGACATGTCACACACAAAAGAGAACCTGCCATGCATGCTGGGCCAACTTGACATTGCTTCTGTGATTAGGCATGTAGAAGGGTGTTATATTGCTCAGAAGTGGGTTGATGCAGTGCAGCAAATTTGTATGTTACTCACTATATACATGTACAAGTATTTCATGATGTGTATCAGAAAATGTGAAGGCAGTGCAAGGTCAACTTCAGGCATCACGTGCAATGTGCATGCAATGGGTAGCATGGCTACAAGCAAACCAGCCCTCCCCCAAGTGCAAATGCAGGGATGCCTTGCATGGTATCAAAAGGATGACCATAGACCTGTGTATTGACAGACAGTGTTGACTAGCATCAATTGCATCATGTGAGTCAAGTGACAACACAGCAGATGATGATGGGACAGTAAGCAGTATAAATGATGAAACCTCCGGAGTACACCCATGTGTGGAGAAGACACTACACCAGTTGGACAGAGTCATTGGGCATGAAACAGGCTGAGGCCTGTGACACACACAGACTGTCACACTCTAAACATGTGTGCGAAGCAGGACTGAGCCACAGTGGCCATGAGAAGGCTGATGAAATGCCATGTAATGTAGGTCACCCTGGACACGTACTACAATGATCATCCAGTCAAGGACACATAGGGGCATGCATGGAATGCACATGGAGCATGAATGGCCACTCATGTCCCTGCAGAGCATCTGACATCTGCACAGTCCAAGTGAGAAACCCTGCATCAAGTACAAAGGATGTACCACACAGCATATGTCTGGCAAGTTGGCTGGTGGAAGTTAGCATGTAGACAGGACGCATGAACAGGCAAGTACTTAACGGCAAAATTGATGCAGACCAGTGCAAAGGTGAAATTGGGGTGCAGAGGGGGGGTGGAGGGGCAAGGGAGCATGCCTATGTGGAGTACCTGCATGCAGGCAGAGGACGCATGCACGTCAGTCATGCTATGACATAGTCCCAGGGCTGAGAGGAAGGTCCCCCCAGGCTACATGCAGAAGGGCCAGTGAGCTGGAACATGGACCGGAGGGGCATCCTGGTGACCAGCATGTGAGTAGGGTGCAATAGTGGTGATGCGGACAGTCCCCATCTGCTCCACATGTCCACCATCCTGCAGAGCAGACATGCATCAGTGAAGCATTGCATTACTTGCACATCAGGACCATGTACACATGACATGTAGTGGCAGTCATGCACAACACATCACACAAGTAAAACACACATGTCCTCAACTAACACGCAGCAACACTCACTGGACTGGCCATCAAAGTACAGCATCTCTCCCACTCCTTCGATCGTTTCAGGTGGTATGAACTCTACAACGAGTGACTCGTGCGGAGTGAGGTCTTCCTCCTCAGGTGCAGGCCCACTGCCAGTCACCAGAGTCAAGTTGTAATTTGAGGCACACTTAGCCTTAGCGCTGCGTTTGAGGTCATTCCAACGCTTTTTGCACTCTTGTGCACCTCATGGCCGAATGCACTCACATGTTCCGCAACTTGCTTCCAGTGGGTATCACGGTGGGCAGCCGTAGTCTGACAGTTAGGCCTCACTAGCATGTCACGGTTGTGCACCCGCACGTAGTCCACGAGGAAGTCCAGTTCCTGGTTGCAGAAAGGCTTCTTCCTTGACATGCAGGAGGTTGTGGCTGTGTGTGGGGTCCCAGCCTGTGCTGCAGGTGCAACCTTCCTCCTCTTGGATTGTGGCGCAAACCCTGGCTGGCAAATACCGCCCTGATCAGTATGGCCAGTGGAACCGGTGGATTGAGCCAAGGGAGTGGCAGGTGGAGGGACGACCGAAGGCCTGACTTGCGTCAGTGGCAGCTGGGTGACCTCTAATGGACCCTGCGCAGCAACATCCGCTGTGGCAGGGTCATTGACCGCGCCTGTCCTGGTTGGTAGACTCACAACCGGGGTGTTGTTGGCTGCATCTGCCCTTGCACTTGCCAACACCCGGCTGGTCGGGGCAGCAGATGACATTACTGCCCCAGGGACACGTGTCTCGGTCAGGGCAGCCCTGCGTGCACCTACGGTTTGCTTCCCGCCCTGTTCGAAATCTTCCAAGGACTCTTCAGGTGCCAACACAGCCTGCGCTGGCAGACCCTGAGCCTGGGTGGTGGTGTCCACAGCTGCACCTGCAGCTACCACTACCCTTGGGCCCGTGGCAGTCGATGAAACGGATTGCCGGGTCACATGGGTGCCGGTGTCAGATGCAGAAGCTGCATCTCGCCGGAACCACAGGGGGTGGTGGCATGACTGCACCAACACATGGCACAACATCGTGCACAAGTGGTGCACCCCTGCCTCTTCCCCCTCTGCAGCCACCCTGGACACCTTGGAGTACCCCTACTCCCTGGTCACCCCGGCCACATCCCTGACCACGCCCGCCACGAGGAGTATGCCCAGCTGAGGCGCCCCTCACCTTTGGTGGCCTCCCAAACATGGCACAGATGGATTAGTGCCGGCACAGATGGAGAAGTGCCAATGGGAGGTGTACACCACAATTGTCCTGGGCAATTGGGGTGAAGGGGTGGGATGCAAGATGTTAACAGCACCCCTGCACCTGCAAGGCTGTATGTGACCCCGGTGATGAATTGACGGGTCACGCAACACTCAGGCACCCCAAAACTGCAGTAAAACCGTGCACGCAACCCCTGCAGCCTACGTGCGTGGAATTAACCTCCCGCAGTATGCTGTGGCACCCAGGAACACAAAAAATGTCTACGCCTGGGACACGCAGGCTACTATGACCTCAAAAATGGGTACGCGATACACAGGGGCACCCGCAGTGGGAATAATAGCATGCACGACTCACCGTCAGACTAGCGCGATGATGAAAAACATGCGTAGCCAATACCCCCGCCAAAATAAGAGATACGTCCTTGATCCGCTGTGAAGTTGTGATGGCGCACGAAACAAAATGAAGTAGCAACACACGCATCGGTCTCCACGAAAGGCACGTACAGCAAACTGCTGGCCCTGCTCACCTTTAACCCGTGCTGAGGGAAACGTCCACGCACGTCACGTCACTTACGCGCTTAGGCCCTTTCCTCGAATTACACGCATTCACACACGGACGTGTGGTTTTTTCACATGCTGATCCACTATGCAACCGTGTTGAGGGAAACGCTGTGCGCACTACGTCACAGACGCGCTTACACGCTAAGGGCCTTTCCTCAAATTACACGCTGATGTGCACTTTTTTCACGTGCCAAATCATTCCGTATCAAGCTGACCACGCAAAAACACACGGAAGACCACGCTCCTGCCCAAAAGGCCATTTTCCTGCCCCCAAGAGCCCCGAGCATGCTCCCACCTGCCATCTGCTGCTGCCTGCCTGCTGCCCACGTGCCCTGCTATTTGGTGCCTGCACGTCAGCCATCTGCAGGGGTCCAGTTGCTCTGTCCACCCCTGCTGGAACAGAAGACTCCCGACTGGGATACCATCACTCCACAGCCCAGCCCCAGGACCCAGTTGCCCACCCACGCCTGCCTCGGGGGTCGCCATGTCGGGGCAAATACCATCCCAGACCACTGGTGACCGCCAGCCAGAGAGGCAGAGGGCCACCAGCTTCAGTGAGAAGGAAGTTGGTGTCCTGGTGGAGCAAGTCCTGGGGCATTATGATGCCCTCTTCACACCATTGCGCACCGACAAGGAAGGATGGGAGAGGATCTGGGAGGGCGTTGTGGTTGCCATCAACGCAGAGGGGGTGGCAACCCACGACATCAAGCACATCCGGAAGCGCTGGGAGGACTTCAGATCCAGGACCCTCAACAAGGCCTGGCGCCTCGTGAATGCAGAGGATGCAGAGGGGTGCCGGGTCCACCTGAGCAACATCCAGATGAGGGTCCTGGAACGCATAAGCCCATTGCTCCACGCCCAGATCCTTCGGAGGAAGACCCGTCCGGAGTCGAGCGGTAAGTGGCCATGCATTGCTGTGTGAAAAAGGGCATGTTTCAGTGTGCTGGTAGTCAGCTACTTGCCTGTTTGTGTAACATAGGCCATGTATGGATGTGTGTGCACCGGGACATCATGGTAATGCATGCGAGACCAGTAATGCGTGAACCACATGGATGGTGCATGTGTTCCAATGAGACATGGGGAGATGCATGCGGAATGCACACATGAATGCATGCCAGTCCCTGTTCTTGTACATGGATGGGGGGTGAGGGATGGGTGCTGCTCTCATGTGCATGTATGGTGTGCATGTCTGTGTGTCTGAGAAGTGTGTGTGTGACTTTGAAACGCCATGGATGCATGACAGATGTCCGTGACGATGTGTAGATTCACTCATGCAGTGCAGTCACCATTGTATCCACTGTGTCTGTGGTGTAGGAGCCATGATGCATGACCCTCTGGTGATGTGTGTGCATGGGATCAGTATGAGCCATGATGCATGTGAGTTTTAAGGCAACATTTTTGTTAACAGAGGCCATTGTACATGGATGCTGATGTTGATTGCATGCACCGTGTCTGTTTCTGCATGTGTGTTGCATGCATTGAACCATGTGTTGTGGAGGGACAGGATGGAAGTGACGTTTGACAGTGCCATTCATGTGTTATTGCTTCCTGTCTAGGGGACTATTGTACGGTACCCTGATGCTTGTGTTCTATGTCTCCCTCTACGCAGCGTCGAGTGAAGAAGAGGGCGGAGATGGTGCTGTGGAGCTAAGCAGCAGGGATGCCTCCACGAGGCGGTGACACAAGGCCCAGCCACCCTCCCAGGAATTGCCATCATCCGGGAGAGAGGGGACTGGTGCCGCGTCAGCCACTACAGGTGTAGCGGAAGGGCCGGGTGAGCCCCCAAAGGGCTTGCAATGGCAGAAGACAGTGCAGAGACATCCAGGTTGGTGGTCTCCACAGAGGAGGAGGAGCCCGCTACTGAGCCGCACATGGGGTCTGGTGGGGGTAGTACCACTGGTGCGAGTGGTGCAGTCCAGGGCCAGGGTCAGGAGGCAGCACAGGTCGCCGTGGAGAGGCCTGTGCATGTTGCTGTCCCTGTGACTGCTCCACCATGCACCAGTAGGGATGCCCCGTCTCAGACCCGTCCGCAGGTAGGGGGGGGCATGTCATCTGCCTCTCCACTACCTGTGGACGAGGAGTCCCATGACCGTATGGGCTCCGTCCTGATTGGTGTCGCGTTGCGCACACGTGTCATTCGTGATGACGTGCGTGCTTCCTGGGGGGAGCATGCACACCATCACGAAGAGCTGCGTGGCAACGTGGCACAGTTGGGAGGGGCCATGTTTGGTGGGTTCCTACATGTGTCGCGCACTCTGGCGGACCTCTCCTCCTCTGTAGAGACTATGCGCCAGTCGTTCTCCCTGCCGTCTTCCAGCCCAGATTCCACCAGGGCTCCCTGTGGACCTGGCCCGACCAACACAGCCAGCTTGGTGGAGATCCCATCCCTGCCACAGTCGTGAGTCGGCGGTCCAGCAGGGGTGGACACCCCAACAACTGGACACTAGCAGATGGAGGATGTGCAGGCATCATCGGACAGGGCACATGGACAGCAGCAGCAGCAGGCTCTAGGTGGGAGCAATGATGGCTCGGGGCCATCAACATCAGAGGGGCAGGCATCGGCCAGAGGGCAGGAGGACCCTGGAATGGGAGTGTCTTCCGTGTAGCTGCGGTTGGGCCAGCGGATAGATGCGGAGCAGCGGCGGGCGGAAGAGGCGCAGCTCACCATGGTCAGGGCGGAGTTTTCCATGCATCGGGCGTTGAGGCGGGCTGAGTGCGTCGAGGCAACTCGCAGGGAATTGGAACAGGCCATGGATGCATCCCTGCAAGACCTCGGGGCCAGGGCAGAGGCCTGCCTGCAGGAGATAGACATGGAGTTTGATGATGCCCTGGCCCACAACATCACAGAGTGAGCCGCAGGACTTGCCCGCCGCCATTGTATATAGTTAGTTAGTAATAGGTTTCCTTTCTCTTTTTTTTTCTTTTGGGACGCTTGGACAATGCCCCACGTTTTTGTATATAGTTGTAAATTAGGTAGGGTTTTTTATATAGGTTTCATTTCATTTGTTGGGCTCATGGACCCTTGTTGCAATATTTGCACATAGTTGGACAGTGGATTTTTTTAAAAACATATTTTACCCTCACCATGGATCAATGGATTTTTGAATTTTGATTTCCTTTGGATTTACTTTGTTGGACACAAATTTTGGATTCATTTGAATTGTGTCATCATTAGTATTATTTTTTTAGGACATGCCTTTTTTTCTTGTTTCTGATTCTTTACATGCTTTGAAACTTTTTTGATATTTTTGTGCACAATACATTTTGATTTCTTACTTCCATGTGTGGTATTTGCTCTTTGGGTTACTGATTGTCACAATGTGGGTTTACACAATCACTCGCACCCAGTGTGTGTGTGTGACGGACATGTGTTGATGTGCATATTTGACTTTTGGTTAGTGACAAGTAATAGGCCTTTCAGTGTGGGGTCGATGGGAAACTTGGTTGTGTATGAAGACTGGGGTGGCGTGCAGTGAGATTTTGTTGGACATGAGGCCCATGAATGTGCATCTTTATGACATGTTGGGTTGGGACCTGAGTTGGGGCCTGCTGGCAGGTGCCCGGCAATGCTGGGTGGATGTGGGTACTGGGGGACATGAGTCGGGGCCTGCTGGCAGGTGCCCGTCAATGCTGGGTGGGTGGGGGTGCTGGGGGACATGAGTCGGGGCCTTACCCTCAATGCTGGGTGGGTTGGGGTGCTGGGGGACATGAGTCGGGGCCTGCTGCCAGGTGCCCGTCAATGCTGGGTGGGTGGGGGTGCTGAGGGACATGAGTCGGGTCTGACCCTCAATGCTGGGTGGGTGGGGGTGCTGGGGGACATGAGTCGGGGCCTGCTGGCAGGTGCCCATCAATGCTGGGTGGGTGGGGGTGCTGGGGGACATGAGTCGGGGCCTGACCCTCAATGCTGGGTGGGTGGGGGTACTGGGGGACCTGAGTCGGGGCCTGCTGGCAGGTACCCGTCAATGCTGGGTGGGTGGGGGTGCTGGGGGACATGAGTCGGGGCCTGACCCTCAATGCTGGGTCAGTGCGGGTGCTGGGGGACATGAGTCAGGGCCTGCTGGCAGGTGCCATCAATGCTGGGTGGGTGGTGGTGCTGGGGGACATGAGTCGGGGCCTGCTGGCAGGTGCCCGGCAATGCTGGGTGGGTGGGGGTGCTGGGGGACATGAGTCGGGGCCTGCTGGCAGGTGCTTGTCAATGCTGGGTGGGTGGGGGTGCTGGGGGACATGAGTCGGGACCTGACCCTCAATGCTGGGTGGGTGGGGGTGCTGGGGGACATGTGTAAGTGCTCACTTGTGCGTGGTGTCATGTGGGCTGGCTGGGGGGCTTCGACAGGGTGGATGGGCTGCCCGTGGGGCATGGCCAGGGGTGCAGTGTGTTCCCCTGTGTTGTGGTCTGCCTGCAGGCCCTGGGGGGGAGAGGGCACGCCTGGGAGGACACACACTGGCAATTCGTTGGGGCACCCCCGAAATACACGTACCCCACTCGCACAAGGCCAATCGCGTGTAGAACTTCCTGTGCACCCCTGAAATACACGTACCCCGTTCGCACAAGGCCAATCGCGTGTAGAACTTCCAGCACACCCCCGTAATACATGTGCCCCGCTCGCACAAGGCCAATCGCGTGTAGAACTTCCCGCGCACCCCCGTAATACACGTACCCCGCTCGCACAAGGCCAATCGCGTGTAGAACTTCTCACGCACCCCTGTAATACACGCACCCCGCTCGCACAGGCCCTATCGCGTGTGATTCTCCCTGCACACCCCCGAAATACACGTACCCCGCTCGCACAAGGCCAATCGCGTGTAGAACTTCCCACGCACCCCCGTAATACACGTACCCCGCTCGCACAAGGCCAATCGCGTGTAGAACTTCCTGCGCACCCCCGTAATATACGTACCCCGCTTGCACAAGGCCAATCGTGTGTAGAACTTCCCACGCACCCCCGTAATACACGTACCCCGCTCGCACAGCGCCAATCGTGTGTATTACTTCCCGCGCACCCCCAAAAAACACGAACCATGCTCGCACAGGGCCAATCGCGTGTAGAAATTCCTGCGCACCCCTGAAAAACACGTACCCCACTCGCACAGGGCCAATCGCGTGTGAAACTTCCTGCACACCCCTAAAATACAGGTACCCCGTTCGCACAGGCCCTATCGCGTGTGATTCTCCCCACGCACCCCCGAAATACATGTACCCCGCTCGCACAAGGCCAAAAGGCCAATTGTGTGTAGAACTTCCCGCGCACCCCCGGAATACACGTACCCCGCTCGCACAGGGCCAATCGCATGTATAACTTCCCACGCACCCCCAAAATACACGTAGCCCGCTCGCACAGGGCCAATCGCGTGTGATTCTCCCTGCGCACCCCCATAATACACGTACTCCGCTCGCATCCGTGGTTGGGGGGCTGTATGCTGGTCCACTGTCCTGTGCACCATGTACGGGATTTGTGCGCTGTTCATGGCGCACAGGGAGGGGTGGGGGGCGTAACTGGCGGTGCTGCAGGGTTGCTGCGCCACTCTGTGCCACGGCTGGTTATGGATGTTAAAATCCATGAATACGCTGTGCACAGAAATGAATTTTGGCACACGCGGCTGGCGCAGACTGCCTCACACACACACTGTGTGCCAGCCATGTGCACCACTTGTGCGCTGAATTCTATGAATTACCCTCTTAAGCACATTAATGGGCCTTAGTGTACAATGTTCTAAGCCCATGGCCTATCATGGTTCATATAAATGCAATGGGACATAATGTTATGAATATAATAATGTAATAAAATAATGTAACCATTACTTTGGATATTTTCTGAAATGTTGCCAGCATTCTATTATTGAGCAATGGTACTTGAATTATTATTACCTCATTACTATATATAATATAATATAATATAATATAATATAATATAATATAATATAATATAATGCAATAGATGCTGGGAGTCACCTGCAATATACTAGTGTAAGTAGAGAGCATCCTCTCCTTCACCCTCATGCTGAGCAAGGTAACTCCAAACTCTCCTCTTATGTACTCAACTGAAGTAAGGCTCGGAAACCAAATTGATTTTGTAAAAATGTTCTCTCCTGCTGATTACACTGTAATTTCTTTCCATTCCTTCCTTAATGATGACCAACAGCAAAGGCTGTCTTCTTGTCTATCATCTACCAATTCTCAAATGGCTTCTCATTTTCTTTGTCGTAATCCAAATAAGACTGAATTCCTTCTTTCACCTGCTTCTTCTGCTATCAACCCCTCAACCATTAATTTCATTTATTTTGCTACAGTTGCTCAGTTCAACTAGTGCGTCTAACTTAGGCTTTATCTTTGAGGATAAGTTGACCTGCCAAGACCCGTTCTCTCTACTGTATGCACTTGTCATTTTCAAATGTTCAATATTGGTAAAATACAGTATGATTCCTACCTTTGCTTCCAATAAACTCCTTTTTATAAACTATGGTAATTCCACACTGTTACTGTTGTTCACTCTATGTTGCAATGTCTAACCATGCTCTTCTTCCTTTTTGTTCTATAGAACATGCCACGCTGTGTGTTCTTTTTTGTTCTGAATTTTATGCCAGGATTTCTCCTTCGTTGGCAGAGTTTGACTGGCTACCCATTCCAGCTTGTAATAGATTTCATTTTCTGTCTATTACTTTCAAATGTGTACATGCAACTAGATTGCTTCTCTCTTGCTTCTCTCTTCTCAGTTTGTTTCTTAATTCTCAATGTCCTCCTTGCATCTCTTCTTGTTTTTGTTCTTTTCAACTTCTCACAAAAAACAATGGAATGTTCTTTGGTGGTCATCTGGTCCTGCTCTTCTTTGTCTTTATCTAAGAAATGTCTAAAATGGCATCTTTTAGACATTGCCTTTTCATCTTAATAACTTAAACCTAGCTTTGAAGTTTGTTTTTCATATTCACCTACATTCACTTTTCACCTGACATGTTATGTGTTCCTTTATCATGTTAGATTTTTGTTTGCGGACTAGTGTAGTGTGTTCAGCGCTTTAAATAAGAGCACTATATAAATCAATTTAAAATAAATAAATACATAATAAATAGCTTTTATCAAGGAGCACAGTAGCATTGTTACTTTGATGGGAGCTGCAAAGAAACTATTGTCACCATACAAGCAAAACATATGTTACCATTTCAACAGCTTGTACAAGATGTGCTCTGTGAGGGATCAATAATGCAAAGCGGACAATTTCTTGTGTTTTTATCCAAATGGAACATTTTACTAATATCAAAAAGTGCAAATAAATCCTCACTAAACCTACTCTGTCCTGGAGTTCCCAACCTAGTCTAATCTCTAAGGGAATAACTCCTCACATAAAAAAAAAAACTGTCCCTCAAACTAAACAACAAAAATATTTAAAGTAAATCATAAACAACATAAATGAGTGAATAGCCAGCAACCAGTGATTTGGATGACCTTCACCTGGCCTCGGTAAATCCCTTACCCAGGATTGTTCAAAGTCAATTTCTCCAAATGTTCAGTTCAAAAAGGAAAGGAAAGTCTTGTACCAGTTCTTGTAAGTTCCAAAAGAAACAAAAGTTCACCAAACAGAAATCCACTGGTAACAGTTCTATAGCTATCTATTGAAATGTTCACCTTCCAATTTCAGCCAAGAAAACAGCACCAATGGTAATCCTGGATATTGTTAGATATATTTGTTGGTGGTACGTTTTGGTGGTATTTTTGGTGGTATTTCTGTGGTATAGTTGTTGGGGTATTTTGTGTAGTGTTAAGCCTAAATATAGTGAACTGCCTGATGATTGTTCTTATACAGGGTTCACCAACGGTAAGCCAAGACTGGACTTAGTATACTCTAGAACATAACCTCATGCCCTTGCAGTATTGTATATACCATAACACATTATGCCCTTTTGGTGGTATAAAGGAATACATTTAGCATGCAAACCAAATATAAACATTCATTCAGAGCCTCTAAGAAAAACACAATTTACAGTGACAAACTTTGCTTTGTATTTTACCACATGATACAGTGAAATACTGCCTGTGGTAAAATGCAATTATCACTTGCTTCACATCTGTCTGTATGCTACCATAAATAACCAGGACACATAATAAACAGACCGAGTCTAACTTACTCCTTTTGCAAGCCCTTTAAAGTAATTCAGACTCGTGAATAAAACAAAACAGCACATGTAATGCACTGAAGAGATATGTACCTTTGTTCACTTGCCCATGCTGGTTTCACAATCCGCTAAAATGATGCAATGCATTTACAATTATATCAGGAATATTTAGCACACGTTTTGCTCTCTTCCGCCCCAGGCGATGATCCCTCCAGACGTTTAGAGAATTACTATAGCCCTCTCTCCCACCTCTAACTTGGCAGAGAACACTATGCAACAACCTTGAGACACTTAGCCCTGAGTGTGGTAACTTCTATCCTTAGTAATTATTATTTTTTTGCAATTGATTTCGCATTGGAAATGCACTTCACTTCAGTAGAGTAGGGAACAAACCCATGCAAAATCGTTATCTACATGTGTGGTTTTAAAACTACACACACCTCAATTATACTTGTTATGCTCACCTAGAGGATGTCTGGTTCAGCGTGTGGCCAGACACAGAAAGGTTGGGATTCCGCCTCAGATCGGATGTTGCAAAATACACCCATGGCAGCCCTTTGACCAGCGCTCACACTAGGTATTCCTTTATATGCCTTCTCCCCTTCATGCTTAGGGCAGCTCTGCCCACACTCTTCCGAGAGATAGCTTGTACACCACCAGCAAGTTCCCCATGCTCCAAATGACAACCCAGGATGAACAACCCCTTTGATATCACTGCACAACCCTTTTAAACCAACCCTGGAGATCTTCCCCGTGATGTATATTCCCTTAAAGAAAATGTTAGAAAAGTCTGCCTCTAATAGTGACATCATGTGCTCAATGATCCAGGCTGCAGCAACAGATGCAAATAGTGTGCTGGTTTCCTGCTCTGAAAGTCTTTTAAACAATGAACTAGTTTTGAGCAAACAGATTTCACATTCCACAATTCTAACTTGTCACATCTTCATTCAAACAGAGCGCAGCCTTAATTCAGCATGTTTTATTTCTTACATTTTCAAGCAAACCTTGCACAGCCCAAATGCCTTGCACATTCAGTTCATCAATTTACACCAAGTTTATATAAAAGTCATGGACTGATCTGCCCTGAAAGTTAATAGAGAATATGTTAGGACTTAGAGGATATTAGTATGCTAGTCTCATGTTTTTCAGTGCAACGCAGCCCATAACTGTGGCATAGTGGTGCAAAATGATAGCATCATTTTATAATGCCAAATTCAAAACTTCATTTTTTTGGCATGGGTTCTGTGCATTCACAATACTTACAACCACTAGATTCAACCTGAATCTAACACGTGAGTCTCAAACTCTTGCTCACCACTGGGATCAAATTTCATCCCTGTTGAAATATGGAGCCTTAGCTAAAATTCTGAGCCTTGCAAAACTTCTGAGCCCTCTCTCCCTACACTCCCTCCTTTTTTTCTGCTTGGACTTGTCCAAAAATCACTGCAGAAAAAAAGCATGCAGTAATCCCAGCTTCAGTATACATATGTGATCTTGGGCACACAAATAAATAAATCATTTTGTATTAAAACACCCAAATGAAGCTATAAAGCAAAACAAAATGCAATTCTCCCAATGTGTGTGTGTGTGTGTGTGTGTGTGTGTATATATATATATATGCATATATATATATATATATATATAATACATATATTTAAGATTTATTTTGAATTAATTCTGTATTCAGTTTTTTTTCTTTTTTATCTTTTTATCTTTTATTATTTTTAAAAATGTTCTTGAACACCTTTATATTTTTTTTTTTTAGTGATCTCTGATTTGATTTTCTTTAGATGTTCCGTTCTTTGAAAAATGTATGTATCGTTTGATTTTTTCTATTAATAAATCATTACAAAAATAACATTACATTTAAAACAACCATGAGTCTATGTAGTTGTATCAGTGGCATCAGTCCAATCCTGGAAATGTTTGTGAAAATAATATAAATAAAATAAGATGGCCCATCACTGAATTTCTAATCAAGCTCTTGTCCTGGAAATGATCTTTGGTGAAACAGGCCTCCATCCTCTCCAAGTGGGACTTCCTTTTGGTATCACCATCATCTCCCCCCTTTTCAGTCAAGGGGTTTATTGCTCCCGGGGTCTCCGGTTCTTCCAGGAGCATCTCCAGAGATCCGGCACACTTCAACTGCCGGAACGCTGGTGTGAGAATCATGTAACGTCTAGAGGAAACAGAAACACTCAAATTAATAATTAAATAAATGAACTCATTCATATACAATATACAATGATGATCTTTGACTTAAAGATGTCTCCATGATCACCTATAAATAAAACCCAAAGTAAGCACAAAAACACAATACAGAACTTTTACCCTGGCTCTAAATAAGCATGTATGTCAACACAACCAAGCTCAACACAGCATCTAATCGAAAAAATAATATAAATGAATTAAACATTGATACAAAATTCACTTTCATTCTTAATCACAGCTAATCTAATCATACTCACCTTGCGATACTACTTTCCACCTTTCACATCTCGTATATATACATCTTACCTACCTGCTATACCATTCTTAATTATCTAGTTATTTATTTACTTCCTGAACACTTTGGGCTTATATTTCCATGTATGTACTCACCTGTTTCATCCCCCTTTATTCATGACATTTTAAAATATATTTATAGTTACTCATCTGATGTATACCCGTTTTTACCCTTTTTTGCAAATGGACAATGCATATATTCATAACTACCTACCTGCTATGGTGAATCTCTTTGAAATGTAAGTGCTTCATTTTCAGAATATAATTACATTTCTCACTCCATGGTTTCTCCAATTTGCTCCAACCTTCTGAACTCATACCTTGGATGGAATGGCTTAACCTGGTTAACATAGACACATTGTTTCACTGTAAACTCTCCCTTCTTTTTGGTGATTCTGTAGACTACAGGTGAAACCTTATCTACAATCTGGGTCACACCATGATGCAAGGAATTCTGAGTTTCTATATTTACCTTTTCCAAAATTAAACTTGTATACCTGGTCGCCTAACTCATATTCTCTCACATATGTTTTCCTATCATAATATGATTTTGCACTGTCAGCAGCTTTTTCCAAATTGTGCTGTGCAAACACAAAAGCATGTTGCAAATGCTTTCTCAGTTCTTCCACATATTCATGGATTGTGGGTGCATTTACAAGAACCTGTTAATTTGTTCTATAAAGCAAGTGTTGTGGCAAAACCATTTCCCTACCTGTCAAATTTTCATGTGGACTGACATTTGTCGATCTAGATGGTGTTGACCTTATAGCCATTCACTCCAAAGGGAGTTGCAGCTCCCAGCTAGATCCTGCTTCAGCTACAAATGTCTTTAACATGTCAACTATTGACCTGTTACACCTTTCCAATCCCCCAGAAGAGGAGGGCTGATATGAAATGTGCAGCTTCCTCTTCACGCCCAAGATTTGCCACATTTTTGTCATTACTGCACTAGTGAAATGGCTTCCATGGTCTGACTCTATTCTCTGAGGCAAACTAAATCTTGAAAAGATATGATTGACTAACAAAGTGCCTGCGGTTTGGGGACTGCAGTGTGGGGCTGGACTACATTCCACCCATTGGGACATTAATCATATGACCGTCAACATATACCTGTTTCCCCTTGATAACCTTTTCAAGGGCCCTACAAAATCGATTTGCAGATCGGACCATGGGAGTGTCAAACCGCCTTTCATTAATGGTGGTCTTTGGATCGGGGAAGTAGGCTGAAATTGTGCACACACTAAACATCCCCTGGTATACAGTTCTACATCCTGTGACATGTGTGGCAAATAGGTATAATCTTTTAATATTTCCAAAGTTTTCTGGGAACCTCTGTGGCCTGCCGTTATGGCATTATGGGCATGATGTAACATCAATCCCCAAAATGACAACGGTACCACCCATTGAATGTGGTCTGACACAGATTCCCTAATCATCAGCCCATCTTGTAAACTAATTATTTTTTTGTTTTTCAACAACACCCTAAGTACCTCTTTCTCTTCGCAGTCCTCTTCAGTCAAAGGATTTTGCTCTGCATCCACCAATTGGTTGTAAAATGTTCCTAAACTCAGATCTTCTTTTTGTGCCTTAATCAAGTCTTGATCAGGAGTATCAAAACTCCACTGTGCCACGGGCTGATCAATTATTTTCAGAGATTTCGTGCATGTTATCGCACCCACCGAAATTTCACTAAGCAGGTGTTCAATAGAAAGCAACTCCCCCATTACAGCTCCAATTTTGCCTTGTAATTTCCTTCCTTGCTCTCCCTTGAGGTTTTCAAATGACCACCTATTTTCCTCCAATGTATGATTAGGTCATTTTCTGAAAGAAGCTTGTCTATGGCTTGGACCATTTTGCTATGTTTAAGTGGTTTCTACTTATATGTGAGCATTCCTCTCACTTTCCAGTCAGGTAAATACTCCACAAAACTATTTCATGCGTAATCAGAATCAGTGACTAAAACTATTTCTTTAAGTTTATTTTCCACTGCTGTAGGTATTGTGTTATAAATGGCTCCCAATACTGCAACTTGACAGTTTTTGGGGCCTAACATCATCTCATTTAATCCACCAGTTTCCTATTCCTGCACCAATTCTTTTTCAGAACTACCTTCCAAGTGATATGCACATCCATCTAAATACACAGTTGGGAGATGCTTACATGTTTCTTCATTGAAAGCCTTGTGTGGGGGTTGCTCAAATTCACCTACATTTGTTTCTAATTCTGTGTCTTCGGGTGCACATACAGCTGCACAGTCATGTAATTCTGCTAACCCTTGAGAAACTGGGCTCTTTTTGTTTTGTCCATACCTCGCTTCCATTGTGCTAATGACCATGAAGTGATTCTTGTCTGGGCCAGATTCCCTGGTCTGATCCATTTACTTTGCAAGAATTGAAGAGGCTGATTATTTGTTTCAAATATTACCTGTTTCCCTTGAATTATGGGACGGAAATGTTGCAATGCCCAGACAGTTGTTAAAAGTGCATTTTCATATTCACAAAAGTTGGTCTCTACCTGTGACAATGCCTTACTGGCATATGCAATGGTTTTGTTATTTGCATCATGTGTTTGATATAACACTGCTGACATAAATTGATCTGTAAATCTTATTTCTACAAATAAATCTTGTTTTTTTATTGGATAAGCTAAACATGAAACTTTCATTAAACAGTGTTTTAACTTGGCTACTGCCTCACTTTGTTCCTGCTCCCTTTTCCATGGTACACTCTGTTTCAGTAATTTTGTCAAAGGTTGTGTGATCTCTGAATAGTTTTCAATAAACCTCCTGTTGTAACTTGTCATTCCTAACAAGCTTTTTAAACTTTTCAAATTAGTGGGAGCTTTTAGTTTCTGAACCGCTTCCACCTTTTTCTTTTGTGCATTTAACCCATGTTCTGTCACTTCATGGCTTTCTCAGTTTCTCACTTTCTACACCACTGTGCTTTTTGTAAAGATTATTTGCCCCAGTATTTTGTAACTGACTGAGAACATGTCTAATTTCATTGAAATTACTTTTCAAATCTTCATTTTGATTAGCACATCATCCACATAAAGTATGTTTCCTCTCTCATCTGTATCTGGGAGTGCTTTGCTCAGAAACATCCCAAACTCGCTTCCACTCTTGACATACCCAAAAGGGGTCCGTGACCATGCATTTTGTGATTTGTCAAAGGAAAATACAAATACATTGTATATGTCTTGAGCTAGTGGCACACACCAGTACCCAGCTGTGAGATCCAAAGTGGTAAACTCCTTTGACCCATGAACCTGTGCAAGGCCCTGATCAATACATGGAAGTGACCATCGTGAAACAGGTACCCCTTTATTTAATTCCCTTAAGTCTGCACACATACGCCATTTGCCATTGGATTTTAGCACACCCAATATGGGAGTAGTTCATGTACTATGAATAGACCTAATAATGTCTCTAGATTCCAAATTTGTAATTATTTCAGCCAGTGACTCCAGACATGCCAGCGGTTACCTTTATTGTCGCACAAATACTGGTTCCCTACCATATCCTTCTGGTAGTGTGGCAACATGTAAATCTGTCCGCCCACAGTCATAGGCATGTTTGAAAAAAACCTGTTTGAACTCCATAAGTATTTTCCTCAAATGGTCTTTTTCGTCTTCATTTGTTTAAGCATCTGCAGCCTGAATCTGCTTCTCTGCCATTTTAGAACATTCTGGGAAATCCTCCAAAAGAGGGACCTCTTTACTTTCCTCTAACCGTGTGACAGTGTCTCTTTGGAGAGTAGCTACCCTAACATTTTTGGGAATATTGACCTCCAGATTCATCTTATTCAAATAGGACACAATCATCCTTATGACAGCATATAATTTCACTTGGCTCATAAGGGTACAGAGACTGAACATTAAAGATTCCCTTTGGCTTAGAATCCAATGATTCAGGTAATTCACCCTGTTAGGTCACATAGCCTCCAGGAATATTTCTGATCACTGGGTTACTGAAATCAGCAGTGTAGTAAGATTCCTGTACTGCCATTCCTAATGCTGTATTGTCTTCCAAATATATGTCTTGACACCCTTTGTTGTCCACCAGGATTCAAATGGGTCCATCCCCAATCTCTACCAATGCCGTATATTCACATTCTAATCCTTGTTTTATGGATTCATTTAGGCACACAAATGCATCAGGATCTTTCATCTGTTGTACCTTCCTATATTTTAATGCTACTGTAAATTGTCTAGTAAATACAGGGATGGTAACATCATTTTTCATTTGAGGTTCAATTGCATATGGCATTATTTGGGCACAATGGTAAGCTTGTCTCTTGTTTTCAAATTCAGGTACAGCTCCACCCAATCTGCACCAGATCTTTTGATTCAGAAAGTCTAACGCCATACACACTCTGTGCATGATGTAATTTCCCAAACAGAATTTGTTTTGTGTTCCGCTCACAATCCACACATTGAGATGAATGTTTTGGAGCCAATTGTAATCTTCCTACAATTCTTTGTCCCAATTCAGGGTCATCTATGCCAAATATGTGTTTATTTTTTATTTTAAAATTTGGGATCTCTTCTCTGTCAAGTATTTGCCTGAATACCTTTTCACTAATAAAACTCATTTCCCCCACAAGTGCCAAAGTGGCTTTAATCATTTCAGAATTCCCATTCACATGGATAGGGATCCATGGCTGCTCTTCTCCCATGTGTATTTATGCAATTGTTGAAATGCATTCTTCCTGATCTGACTCTGGAGTAATACTTGGTTTGCAGCTTTCCTCATTTGCGCAATGTGTTTTCATCTATTTATGTTTGCCAGTTTTTCTTAGGGTCCGAATAAATCTCCAAAGATTGCTTCCCTATCTCTCCTTGCATTTCATCCTGGCACATGAGGATAACAGTGACGCTAGGCACGCAGCCATTCTGAATATATTCTTACACTGCACCTTCTGATTTAGCAATGGTGTGGCATTCTTTTATGCTGTTGCTTTGGGTCATTTTTATCTTAGGTTTCAATGTTTTTTTGGCTAAGGACCACAATACCCCATTTATCCCATCAATGAGTGGTGATAGCCACCTTGGGCAATTTCTCCCTGCATGGAAGGGTATTTCATTAATGGGTGTGACTAATACTTCCTCGCTCATCCTCTGCTTCGCTATCTTTATGTCAACCTCAGTGACACCTTCGTTAGGTATTTCTTCCCCATTTAAATTGTGCATGTAGACTTCACTTTGCCTCACCTTTACATAGTTGTGTGGGGATTTCCCCTCATTGATACTTTGCATCAATTCCCTTGACATTATTGTTGCTTGGGCACGTGTGTCAATCATAGCAAACAAGTTACATTTCACTTCAACAGTAATGGGAGCATAGTATCTGTCCTCAAATTCTCTAGTATGCATAGACAGTGTGAATTCTTACAGCTCTCAGACGTTACTTTTCTCAGATAGCCTGGTTTTTTGCTAGGCAAAGGGCATATGAAATGACATTTTACCTTCCCTTTTCCCCATTTCTCTTTGAATTTCTTTGTCTATTTTCCTGGACTCAGAACTCATTTGAAGGGTAGCCACTAACTGCCCCTCTGATTTGGGATCACCAATGTTCACACCCCAATCTCCCACTGTTCTTTCCCCATTGTTTGGGTCCTCTCTACTTACCTCCCCTCTGGAACAAAACCTATTAGGTGTATTTTTTCACAAGTGTCATATGTCAGCATGTCAGTTTCTGGTGTGGGACACGTATTTGCATTTTGCACAGTGCCTGTCATTTCTGTCTCTTGGAATATCTGTGGTTTAAAATACTCCTCAGGTGACTGGCCTGCATCGGCCTTTTGAGAAACTTTCATTTCTGTGCGGGTATGAATAGTATTTCAGATATCAAGTAAGGATGTGTTGATTCTGACTCTTCGTTTTGTGTTTCATTTTCATATTGCATATTCTTTTTGAATGTATCTGTCTGTATCTGTCTGTTCTTTAGGTTTTCTTTAGGTTTTTCTTGTTCATTTTCCTCTTTTTGTACATCATTTTCACAAACCTGAATGAACTGGTTCAAATCCAAATTAAACCACACTCCCTTTTTGTGTGTGTTATTGTTCCCTGTCTCACTCACATTCATTTGTTTTCTTGGTTTTAACTCGCTAGACAACTCAGTGTTCTTATTCAAAGGTGATTCATGCACATCTGTGTTTTCATCAGGGCAGACGTGATTAGCTAGTCACTTGTTCTCACTACATGCAAGACCACTCCTATGACCTTCTGCACCGTCACTTGTTTGTTGCTTTTGAAATTCACATAATTTCCATATTTGCTCAGACAACATTTTAACCTGGGTCTCTAAGCACTGAAACCTGTCCATGTCCCTGAATTCCTCTCTTTGTGGTCTGGGCCAGTAATGGTTAAAGTCACTCTGATTAGAACTGTTCTGATACGTTTCAGGAGATAGATTTCTGTTTGTGTTTCCCCTGAATTCTCATGACACAGGAGGTGGAGAATGTGGGGTAACCATCCTCTAACCATGGTCAACGCATATTGGGGACTGACTATATTGGCGAGGTACATAATTCATATTTTGCCTTTTATTTGATGGGAATTGTTCTCTATGCTCGTTTCCACTTCCAATGAATCTATCCACATACCTTGGTCTTTCTTGATAGCCATACACCATTGTGTTTGGATCAAATCTACTCTACCCCTAATGTCTGTTATGGACCATTGTACATCTGATTTTGATTGTTATTTGGGCCTGGTATATCATGGCGAAACCTCACTCTGTGAGAACTACCAGGGTACCAAGGACTAATGTAAGAATTTCTATCGCTGGGATCATTGGACTGGAACATAAAAGTTTGGGTTGGTGTTCTCTGTTGAGCCACGCCCCTTTTTATTATGTGTCATGTAATTCTTTTCCCGAGTTTGGGCTGATTCTAGTGGCATCTTTACAGACTTTACCTTCAAAATTGCTGGTGTGGGTTCCTTAGACTCGGATTTTGTCTCTTTATTTTTAAGTCCCTCCTCTTTTTGATTAAATATTATGGAGCTTGTCCAATGATCCATTATAATGGTTTTTCCCTGTCAAGTTCACAGATTAATTAGGAGACAATTTATTTTTGGAGCAAATTGAATTATGCAGTTTTAAATTCTACTGAGTTAGGATTAAAGGTACCGTCAAAACGTGATAGGGCCCTTTTTAAGTTTTGAAAGAACTGTCAATTGGATTCATTTGGTTGTGAAAAAATGCTATAAGCAGCTTTCTTGGCTTGCTGTACAGACTGATAGGGTGAGAATTGGTGTCTAATTTCTTTTTCAAAATCTGCCCATGACAATTATTCCTGTTCATTCAGACCACAGATAACACTAGCAGAAGTAGAATCTAGAGTGAGATCAAAATACCGCCCATATTGTTCCCTAGGAATTTGAAGGGTTTTGAATATATCATGTAACGCCTCCAAATGATTTTCTATGCAACAATCTCCTCCTTTATTTAACAGTATAATCAATAGATTTAATAATTTTTAAAGGACTACATGGTGCATTCTGGGATGTGCCATTTTGTCCCCCACTCCTGTTCTCCTGTGGGTGAGAATGTGTGTGAGCAGTGGTGGGTAATTCAGACCCCAGTTTTGGATCATAACCAGGTCTGGTCATGTGGACAGCTGCTGGAAAATTTACCTGACTGGGACAGTTATTAAATTCAGCTTCAGTGAACGTCTTACACTGCCACTTGTCTTGAGTCTTAAAATTAAAAATGTGCTGTTTCATTTCTCTTCACTACGCATGATGCTTCTGTGCTTCATGGGAAAAATTAGAATTATTATCCCTGACTTTAGTGATTATCTCTTGCAACTCTTTAATCTGTGCCCGACAACGGTGTTCTGCTTTAGATTTTTCTTCATTCTCGTCCAGTAATTTAAATATATCTTGTTCCACGGCACGGTATTCTTTATCATTTCTAAGGGTCTGATTTTCTGAGATTGTGACCTCTTTGTCCTTTCTTACATCATCTAATACTGTTTTTAAATTAATTCCCCCTCACTGTCAGCAAATTGATTGTCTCTCTGAGCCAGCCGGCACTGAACTCGCTACATTTGGCCTGCAATTGTGTGTCCAACTCCTCATGTTTTTGTATCTGTAACAATCACTCTTGTTCTGCATGTAAATCACATTGCAATTTGTTAATGACCTCACAGTCTTTCCCTTGCAGCCATATGAACCTATGTAGCAAAAACCACAATTTGGCACACAGCCTAATGATGCAATCTTTCTCTTGTTTGCTCCGAGGCTTGAAACAGTCTAAAAAGACATGTTTGCACAATGCTTCCTTTTTCGAAAATACTTTCAGAGACCTCTTTTTGAATTTCACTACTAATCCTATCTTTCCATGTTATCAGATTTTTAAATGACCAGGTTGCATAAGCATAGAGTTTTGCCTCGAGGTAATCTGATAGCTCAGAAATCTCAGCCTCAATCTGAGATATGGTAGAATAAGTGCCAAAAACACAATAAGGAAAGAGAATGTACACAAATCACTACCTTCCTCACAGCTTTAAATCAGAGAATGAGTGGACAATATGGTTATGCTATGTTATGCAAGACCACGCCCAGCAATTACTTTACCCTTTCCCGGCCAATGCACCAAAAATCTATTACAGATATTTCATGGTAGTACATTTTGGTGGTATTTTTGGTGATATTTCTGTGGCATATTGGTTGGGGTATTTTGTGTAGTGGTGAGCCTAAATATAATGAACTGGCTGATGATTTTTTTTCATATACCGGGGTCACTAACGGTAAGCCAAGACTGGGCTTGGTACACTCTACAACATAACCTCATGCCCTTGCTGCATTTTATTTACAATACCACGTTATGCCCTTTTGGTGATATTGCAGAATACATTTACCATGTAAACCAAATATGAACATTCATTTAGAGCCTCTTAGAAAAACACAATTTACAGTGACCAACTTTGCTTTCTATTTTACTGCATGTGATACAGTGATATACCGCCTCCGGAAAAATGCAATTACCACTTGCTTCACATCTGTCTGTATGCTACCACAAATAACCAGGACACATAATAAACAGACAGAGACTAACTTACTCCAGTTGCAAGCACTTTATAAGTAATTGAGACTCATGAATAAAACAAAACAGCACATGCAATGCACTAAATAGATATGTACCTTTGTTCCTTTGCCCATGCTGATTTCACATTCTGTTAAAATGATGCAATGCATTTACAATTCCAGCAGTGATATTTAGCACACGTTTCACTCTCTCCCGCCTGAGGCGATGATTCCTCCAGAAGTTCATAGAATTACATTAGCCCTCGCTACCACCTCTAACTTGGCAGAGAACACTATGCAACAACTTTGAGACACTTAGCCCTGAGAGCGGTAACTTCTATCCTTTGCAATTATAATTTTTTTGCAATTGATTTCACATTGGGAAATGCCCTTCACTTCAGTCGAATGGGGATGCCTGATATGTAGAAACCCATGCAAAATCGATATCTACATGTGTGCTTTTAAATCTGCACACACCTCAATTATAATTTTTAAGCTCACCTGGACGATGTCGGGCTCAGCGTGTGTCCGGACACAGCAAGGTTGGGATTGCCGCTCAGATCGGCTGTTGCAAAACACCCCCACGGCAGCCCTATGGACAGCCCTCGCACTAGGTCTTCCTTTATCTGCCATCTCCCCTTTGTGCTTAGGACAACTCAGCCCACATTCTTCCGAGAGATAGCCTGCACACCACCAGCAAGTGCCCCATGCTCCAAATGACAGCCCAGGAAGAACTACCCATTGACATCACTGCACAACCCTTTTAAACCACCCCAGAGATCTGCCCCCTGATGTTTGCCCCTTAAAGAAAAGCAAAGAAAAGCCTGCCTCTGATAGTGACATCATGTGCTCATCAAAAACCACCTCCCATTGAAAAGCTCCAAAGAAACATGTGTTCTCCCTGCCACCTTTGACCGTGATCCAGGCTGCAGCAACAGATGCAAATAGCTACATCTCTGCGTTGGTTTCCTACTCTGAAAGTCTTTTAGTTTTGAGTAAAACGGATTTCACATTCCATAATTCTAACATGTCACGTCTTCATTCAAACACAGCACAGCCTTAATTCTGCTTGTTTTATTTCTTACGTTTCCAGGCTAACCTTGCACAGCCCAAAGCCTTGCAGTTTATCAATCTGCACCAAGTTTATATAAAAGTCATGGACTGATCTGCCCTGAATGTTAATAGAGAATATGTTAGGGGTTTGAGGATATTAGTTATTAGTTTATGTTAGTTTTATGTTATTAGTTATGTTATATTAGATATTAGTTTATGTTAGTCTCATGTTTTTCAGTTCAGTGTAACTTCACACATAACTATGGTGTAGTGGTGCAAAATGATAACATCATGTTATGAAATGCCAAATTCAACACTTTAATTTTTTCTGGCATGTGTTATGTGCATTCACAATACTGACATCTACTAAATTCAATCTGAGTCTCACACATGAGTCTCACCCTCTTCCTCACTACTGGGATCAATTTTCATCCCTGTTGAAATGTGGATCTTTAGCTAAAATTCAGAGTCTTGCTAAAAGTCAGAGCCCTCTCTCCCTACACGATCCTCTTTCCAAGATTATATTGAGTATTGACACAGTTCAAAGGATCTTTTCTTCAACAAATTTCCATGTAATTTTGATTTCTGCAGTGTCTTTGGCATAATTGTCAGAATGCTTGTTCTTGGGGTGTTGCTTCCCTCTGAACAACTACCCTTCTACTACTGTTACTGTGGGAACATGCTCCTTTGTTTCACAGTAGGCCACTACTTCAACCACCTTTAGTGTAACATCCACTCACAGTATTATTCACAACCACAGTTCTGGTAGTTCTGCTCCAACTTTGTATTTTAGGATTTAGGATCTGCCCCTAGGGAAGGGCAAAACAAATATATATATATATTATAACTTGTTTTGGGTGGGGGTGGGGGCCCACTAGACCACCAGGATGTTTTGTGTTTGAAAGGGGGGTGGCCCTCTCCCCCCACCCTAAGTGGATGGGGGCACCTTATATAGCCTTCCCTGGGGGCAGATTTCTGCCCCTAGGAAGGGGTACATGAGATGCCCCCATCCATTTGTGCTGGGGGGAGGTCACTGCAAATATTGGCAGAGCCACCCCCCAAGCGTGGGGCAGTACATTTTGCCCCCCCCCCGGGGGCAGTTGCCCACACATATGTGCCCATCTGCCCCTAGGAAAGGGGCAAAACAAAAATAAAACAAATTATAACTTGTTTTGGGTGGGTGTGGGGGGCCACTGAACAACCATGGATGTTTTAGTGGAAAGGGGGTGGCACTCTCCCCCCCACCCCAAATGGGGTGTAGCCCTCCCTGGGGGCAGATTGCTAGCACAATCTTCCCCTAGGAAAGAGGCAAAACGAAAACAAAAATAAAAACAATGATAACTTGTTTTGGGTGGGTGTGGGGGTTACTAAACCACCATGGATGTTTTTAGTGGAAAGGGGCTGCCCACGGGTGTCTTCTTTTCGAAAATGCATGGGGCTCTCTGTTTTCCTTGATGGCTTCGACACCCTAGGCCCAAATATGTAGGTTGTCCACATGAGCAAAATCTGCTTTGCCGAAAGGCTTGGGGTTATCAGTGAGTAGGCCTTTTCCCTTTTTTCCGAGGTGAGTGCATCCACACATGTGAGGTACCGTTTTTGTCTGGCTACCTACCTGGGCGCAAAGGGAAAAGGCTAACCCACTGGTAACCCCAAGCCTTTCGGCAGAGCAGATTTTGCTCATGTGGACAACATACAGATTTGGGCCTAGGGTGTCGAAGCCACGAAGGAAAACAGGGTACCCCATGCATTTCCGAACAGAAGACACCCGTGGGAATCCACAGAGGTCTGACTTGCGCGAATCGCCACAGAATGTATTACCCACAATCCCAGACAAAGTGAAAATTGTGTTTTTTCCACCAAATTTCAGACTTTGTCAGGGATTGTGGGTCATAAATTATGGGGCGATTCGCGCAAGTCAGACCTCTGTGGATTCCCACGGGTGTCTTCTTTTCAGAAATGCATGGGGCTCCCTGTTTTCCTTCGTGGCTTCGACACCCTACGCCCAAATCTGTAGGTTGTCCACATGAGCAAAATTCCTGAAAATCTGCTGTGCGGAAAGACTTGGGGTTACCAGATTAGGCTTTTCCTTTTGCACCCAGGTAGGTGCACCCACACATGTGCTTACCGTTTTTGTCGGGAATCCTGTGGGAATGCGGGAAGGTAGGTCATGTGTTGTTGGCTGCGTGTTTCGGTGCGTGACCAGAGTGAAATGTGCGGAAATTGTGTTTTTCTTTCTGTCATTTTCCCGATTTCCCCCCAAACTATAGAATCTTTCCCTACATAGTTGTTGCCTGACATGCGCAAATCACCCCTTGCTGAACTTGGAATATTGTCTACTTTTCAGAAATGTATACCTTTCTGGCTTCCCAATCAGCTTTCCTACCCTTTTCTTCCATTCTGTCCACGCATGTCCTATTGGAACCAAAATTGCCTACCTCTCACAAAACCGCTGATTAGCATATCAAAATATGTTATTTTGGTTTCCACTAAATCTGTTCTTGAAAGCCTGGAAAATGGCGAATCCAGCACAGCAAGCAAATTTGTTCCTAGCTCTTACAAGGAAAACACCACAGGCTTCTTTGTACAACATTTTATTGGCATTTTCTGAAAAAAAACAAATGTTCTCCTTTTTGGTTATTTTCTCACACCCCCCTACAGCAAACTAGGATTCCTGGGTGGCGTTAAGACCGCCTCCATGTGAGAAAAAAAGGGCCAACTTTGGACGAGATATCTCATGTAACAAAGAAGTAACAAGGGATGTAACAAAGAAGTTACAAGGGATTGAATGGCGACATACTGAAATCACCAAAAAAGGCCTTGGCACTGGTGGGAAATACCCATGGCAGTTAAGGGTTTAAGACGGTAAAGCCCCAGAGGAGATATCATTTGTAAGGTAGCTCAGTTAGTTAATGCTCCAAATGCAGATTGTGCACAGGAATATATAACACCTGTGTTCAGCACCTGGCTTAATCTTCCGGTGGGATAATAGGCAGAGTGAATGCATTCAGCTTCCAATGCAACACAGCATTTTCCAGGTCAATTGGTTCAGATAAAGTGGTGGAAAACACTATTACTGTTGCTTTTTCTAATTGGCCAGGTTTTCGTGCATTTTCTGGGTGGAGTTCGGGAGCGAGTGGACACACCAGAACCCCCTGTATTTCCCGCTCCACCAGACAAATGCGGCCTTACTGCCAGCATGGATTCTCATGCTGGAAATAAGGAAAGGGATTCCTCTGGGATCTGCTTGGAAATGAAACCCGGTAAAAGCGGGCAGAGTCCAGAGTAAGCCATTGTCAATTCCGCTAGCAATCGCTAATTGCGCAAGGTATTCACACTCTTCCAAAGTGGAAAAGCAAAGTGATTTCACCTGCCTTTTACGCTAAAATCTTCCATTTTGTGGCGGAAAAGTAAAAACGTGAGCCAATGTAAGTGGTCCACTGCATGCAGTTTACTTTGTGCCTTGATGCTTGGGGGTTTTGCGTGATGCTACACATGTAATAAATAAATAAATAAATACATTTAACATGACCCCAGATAAATGACAATTCATGATCAGAATGAGTGAGGATGTCATGTCACGGTAAGAGGGTGTCCTGTGCTTCTTGAGTGGGTTGGCAAATGCCCTTAATTGTCATCTCGCGTTAAGCAGGTGCTTAAACCCATCAGTCTGGATTGTGCAATAATAAGTCGACAGAGTTATTTCAAATGGCCAATTTCACTCTTTGGGTGACATTGTCAAAGTGGGAGATGTTGCCCAGCATGTGCCACTTTCTCTGCGGAGTGAATTGTGCCCACCCCGAGGAAGAAGTGTGAAAAACCCACAAGGGCACTGTGCCCTGCTCTTTCTGTGTGTGTCTTCCCCACAGGCCGACAGGTGCCGACTCAGACATGGGTAAGTCTCAGGTGGCAAGCCTGTAGCCTAGTTGATGTGGCAAAGGATTCCAGACTTCTGAGGCTGATAGCATTAGTAGCATTGAGTTACATGCCACCTGACAGGTATGTATGATAAAGTTGCAAAGCAGAGCTGTTAGTGGGCTAAAGCAGGAGGCAATGTCTGCCCACCCTCAAAGGGTACGTACAACCAAAGGTAATAGGCCCCTACCCCCATCATGGCTGTAGGGGCCAGGCTCCAAACCAGGGCAAGAATGCCCTCCAATAATCCATGCCCACGAGTAGGGTACCCCTCGTGCTCCAGGAACCCTGTTGAACAACCTCTGTGCTTTCCAGGTGATACAAACGTTATTTAAAGCCAGAAGTCTAAAAGGTAATCGCTTAGTTGCAGCTAGAAATTAGCTCCTGGCGTGATCAAAATGTCTTAACCAAGTGTGACATCATCCCCTTCATTTATAGGCAATATGTGTGTTCTCGCATTTCTTCATCCACTGAAATACTGTTAGAAACAAAGGCAAGAGTTGTGACTCTTGTGTAGGCATTAGGAAGGCAGTTGCCAGCCTCTGGCATAATATGCCCATGTTCTTCCAATATTGGATAGTTGTTGCCCTCTTATGGCCAGGCAGAATCATCATGGCAGTGACAGGCAAATTCCTTTCCCCTGCAGCAGACAGAAAAGCGGAAATAAGAGGCCAATTCAAGACACGGAACAAATAGAAGTTAAGACAAACTGCAGCTGCCATTGCTGTGTTAGGGAGAATATGTTGAGTGTTCAAGCAAGGAGGTATGTATTAAGCAAGCAAGCAGTGAGACAAGGGAGAGGCAAAGAAAGGCCAGAGGGGCTCTTTTAATAATGTAACAGGGCAGAGGACCCATGCTCTGCCGTCCTAGTAACATATGAGAGAATCAAATAGATCAGGTTTTGCAGCAAATGTTAAACAAGAACGGAACAGAGTCCAGCTCTGCATTCAGAATAACAAAGGCAAAGAAAGGCTAGGCTCTGAAGCCAGCATGAGATGGAATAAGAGGGACCAGACTCATCGTGCGTGGCTGGCCCGGCCCTCACAGGGGCGCTAGAGGGGCAGCCCACATAGTGGGCTGCCCCTCTGGCCACCCCCCTGGGTCCACATATACCCCACCTACTAGGCATCCCCCGGGTCCGACACATCTGGCTGCGGACCTGAGGAGTGCTTAGAAGGGGGTGGGCTTGCGATCGCTCATCCTCCTTGTTTGCTGTAACCCCCCCCCCAACATCACACACCTGGTCCCTCTATTCCCATAACAGGGCTTACTCAGAGGTAGAAACAAGATTTCCTCTTTCTTTGAAACCCCCATCCTTCCATTCCAAGAGACACACACGTCTCCTTGCCCCACACAAAAAAGTAGCAACTTGCAGTTGGTAGAAAAGGCTGCAACTCCTTTAATTGGCAGGAGTCCACTTACAGGTGATCTGCCTCTTAACGAGCTGGCGTCCTAGCTGTGGCCCATTGGAAGTAATTGTTATTTCCTCTCTCTTATCATGAGCTCATAGTCAGATGAAAAATCCAGAAATGCAACATACAAAGACATGTTCTTTGCTGCTGAATCCTTTAATTTTCTTCTGTTTTCTTTTCTTCTTTTCTCTTGTTTTATACAGTGATATTTGTAATTTAATACGTGCTGCTATTTTAATTCTAATTTTGTGAAAAGTCGAGTTCTTTGACTAAAACCATTGGTCGAAGGGTGCGAAAAGAAGTAGTGGAGCTATGTTCTCTGCTGGCTAGCCCCGCTCCCCACAAACCCCATCCCTGGCCCCCCTCTCACACACAATCCAAACCCGAAACAAACACACCTGCTATTTAAGTGAATGGTCAGTGCAATGCACTGAAGTGCAAGATTCAACTTCTTCCTACACTTGTATTTTAAAACTAAACCATTCCAGAATGGTTTATTTTTAAAATAAAGTATAGGAACGATGAAACTTAAAAATAAAAAGTATGGGAGCACCGCTTCTGACCGCTCCCGCCCACTTCGACCTCTGACTAAAACACAATAAATAAATAAAACAAAGTCCCCAAGATGTCCCCTGTCCCCCCAGATTTGATGTGTCTCCTACGACCCTGGGCACAAGCAGAAGTCAAGGAATGGTGCAAAATGACCAAGGAACCAGAGCAGGTACGGTGAATCCACCTGTGTTATTACAACCGGGAGGAAATGGAGTTGCGTAAAATCACACGGTGCAACCTCTATAGCCAGGAGCACAGCAAAGCTTGCAACCTCAGAATTTGATAAATTGTCCACAGGGACAGTCCCAACAGTCACTGATGCAAATGTCACAAAGAAGTATAGGTCAGGCTGTGAACAATGGGATAAGAGTTAACACTGGTGATGGTGGAAGACCATTCACGCAAAATGGGACAAGATTGTATATGGACTAGGACAGCTCACTGGGATTCCTGATGTGTTCTTTCCTATCAGTGACACCTGACCCTCACCAGGAACCAAGGGTGGATGTTGTTATAGGGGGTAAAGAATATTTCTTCTTAGTTGAAACGGGTCGACACGCTCGTGCATATGTGAAGGCAAGTTTGCCTTGTCGGGTGATGTTATAAACACTCAGGGCTTCACAGGAGCAACACGTCGTGTTCCTTTTACAGACACACTTTCAGTCTCTATAGGAGAATGTGACATGAATGTGCCACTGTTGTATTCAAGGCAAACCCCAGTAAATATATTGGGACAAGACTTAATGACAAAGTTAAACATGACAATCTCGTTCACAGAGAAGGGCATAGTATGCTCGACTCGAGGAATGCACTATTTGAACATATGCAAGATAATTAGAGCATACGCAGGACACACAGCCATGAGAGCTACCCCATTGGAGCCAGAATTATTTGCATACAGAGTATGGGTGCTGATGGCATGGCTACCAGGGCTTGCAGACAAAACCATGAGGACCGCAGATGAGTTTTTATTTAGGCCAAGAATGCCTATGCACGAGGAGAAGGGACGAGTATTTCCCTTGATGTTGCACACAGCCATAGTGCGAGGGGAAATGGCTTTGATCGATGGTTGTGATGATGAAGGCCGACAATGGTGCACATTGATCGCCATTGAAGAAGGGTACAGGCTGACTGAAGTCACGGGTGACGATCTGTTCAATGTACGAACAGATGCTAAGGAAATAACAGTTGAAGTGAATCTCACCTTTTGGGCGAAGATGATCAAAATGGAAGTGCCCCAGAGAATTATGTTGGCACAGAACTGTCCTGAATATTTTGAGGTCGATATGGCCCAGGTGCCTGTCTCAGTATGGCCCACAGGCCCCTATGACGTAGATCTATTGAAAGGCGTAGGGGAAGTCAAAATTAAATTGAAGCCAGGAGCTATTTTACCAAATGTATGACAGTGTCCCATGTCTAGGGAGGCAGATGAGGGAATTTTCAAGGCAATTTTGGCTATGATGGAACAGGGCATCTTAGTCACGTCAGAGTCGTCATACAATACCGCAGTTTATCCTGTCAAGAAATAAAAGCAAGCGTCTTGGAGGCTAATTCAAGATCTACGGCCAATAAACGATATTGTAGAAGCTGAGTTCCCTTTAGTCCCGAACCCGGCCACAATCCTATGTAATATACCTGTTGAGGCAAAATATTTCACGGTGATTGACTTGAAAAATGCTTTTTTCTCAATCCCATTGCACCGAGACTCACAAGATCTGATGTCATTTACCTTCAGACAGATGCATCTGAAAAGCACGAGGTTACCCCAATTTTTAATAGAGTCCTACAGATGGACTTAAGCAATATCACATTAGAGAGTGTTGTCTTGGAATATGTAGATGACACCTTAATTTGCAGCACCACAGAGGAAAAGTGCAGACACAATCCTACTCAGCTATCGACTATACTGGCTGAGAAAAGATATAAAGTGGACAAAGAAAACTTCCAATATTGTCAGCAAGAAGTGTCGTATATAGGCCAGCTGATCTCACACGAGGGGAAAAGAGTTACCCAGGAAAGAGCTGAAGCCCTACTGAACACAAGTCAAGCCACACATGATAAAACAGATGCAGAGCTTTCTAGGTCTTTGCAATTACGTCAGAGCGTGGGTCTTTGACTACAGCTCATATACCAAGCCCTTGTTACAGGCCCTAAAGAAGGCAAAGGTGCTGAAAGAAAAAATCGTGTGGTCCGAGACCATGGAGAAAGGGTTTACTGAGCTCATGCCAGACAATAGTCACGATAGTCACCTAGTATGCCTGTTATCCGTGACTCAATGTCTTCCATTGTCTTTTCACCATGCCTGCTTTGATCCTCAACCTTTGTAACCCAGATGATTCTGTTTTGTAAGTATGTTCTGCAACTCCTGTAACCAAGCTGATACGTATTCTTATCTCCTGCACCCTGATACCCTCGGGTCCAGAGTGCACAATAAATAAATAAACAAACAAACAAACAAGAAAGCCAATTTCACGGCACCAGTTTTAGGGATGCCCAACTATGCAAAGGAATTCTACCTGTTATCACACACGAATGGCAGCGTCATGACGGCAGTACTCACACATAGAACCACATTGGGGTACAAGCCGCTGGCACACTACAGTGGGAATTTGGACCCAGTGATGGAGGCAACTTCCCGTGCAAACAAAGTTTAGCTGCTGCAGCGTTCACCATAGACAAAGCGACTACCCTTGTGATGGGATGCTCAATGACGTTGTACGTCGAGCATTGCCATTCTAGAGAGCCAAAGGGCACGTTGACATCTCAGAGAGCTTCTGCTTATGAAGTGATCATATCGAATCCATCGATTATGATCGTTCGATGCAAGATAGTGAACCCAGCTATGTTTATAGCAGAGCCAGTCACTGAAGGAGAGCCAATACATGACTGCGCAGACTATGACGAATTTTATGATGAGATTCCCAGAGGGAAAGAAAATTCATTCTCAGGAGGAGAAATTGTCTTCATTGACGGTTCCTCGAGAATTGATCAAAACGATGAGCAAAGATATACAGGCGCCGCTGTGATGAAGCGCACTGCAAATGGAGAGTTTCAAGTGCACCTTAGTGCATGATTGCCATCTCACTATTCAGCACAGGCTACAGAGTTACTGGAGTTGATACTCGCGATTGAGAATCACGCAGACCAGGAAGTGACGGTGTACAGTGATTCCGCCTATGTGACATCAACAGTGCACGCAGGCCTAGCACGCTGGAAGAGGTGGGGCTACATCCGAGCGGACGGCACACCAGTGTAGCACACAGCCTTATTGGACAGGATCCTCAAGGCACTACAGCTCCCAGTGGGCATAGTGGTCGTGAAATGCGCCGCCCACATGAAGGGCACAGATTTTATTTCACGAGGAAATCAAGCAGCAGACACAGAGGCCAAGCGTATGGCGTCCAAGGGTGAACCCATAATGGACGTAGAAATAACTGATGTAAACGAGAAGATGATTGTTGCACGAAACGAACCTGAGGGCTATAATAATATTGGGCAAACCCAGTTAATGGAACTCCAAGGGGAGGCACCACAGGAAGAGAAGAATCTCCGGAAGCGGCGAGGGTGTTCTTTAAACCCCTCCGAAAGCTTGTGGAGACAGACAGCACTGGTAAACCAGTAATACCTATAGCCCTGTTAAAATTAGCACTGGAGCAGTTACACTATCCAGCACACATGACAAAAGGGAATCTTGCGGCAACACTCGCTGAAGACTGATTTATACCGAATTTAGCAGAGCACGTTGCATTTTTTATGATGAACTGTATGATCTGCCAGCAGTTCACGGATGGGCACACACTAAAAGTAATTAGAGGGGTCATCCCAAGGCCCAATGAACCTTTTCAACACTTGCATATCGATTATGTTGATATGATTCAAGTATGTAACAGGTACAGGTACCTAATTGTTGTGGTGTGTCCATTCTCTAGATGGATAGAAGCAGGTCCATGTATACACCTAGACTCTACCTGTGCAGCCACATTTCTAGTGAGAGAGTTATTTCCCAGGTGGGGAGTATATGAAGTCATGAGATCAGATAATGGGGCTCACTTTGTCAACAAAGTTTTTGAACAGATTAGTTTGTTGCTTGGTATAAAACACACATTCTCATTGTCGTGTCACCCGCAAGGTAATGGAGTATATGAGAAGCTCAACGGCTTGTTAAAGGAAAGGATAGCCAAGTTGAAGCTTACTCTAAAGAAAGGGTGACTGCACTGCCTTCCACTGGCACTGTACGCACTCAGAAATCAACCTGGTTCTGGCTATCACCTTACGCCGCCCGAAATAGCGACAGGAAGTAGGATGCGCACTCCCCTGACACACCGAGGCAGAGCTGGGTGTGATGCCCAGCCGACAAATGAAATCTTAGGATCTGAAATGCAAAATTACTTGAACTGCATAACATCTTGTCTTACTGTAATTGCAGGCCAGCTGCAGTGATGACGAAAAATGGTGCAGGGCAGCACAGAGCACAGAAGGAGATGCTACTGCAGACAGAGCTCCGAGTCTATTTGTTCCTTCAGTTTTCCCTGGAAACACAGTCCTGGTGAGGAATCACACAAGGAAAAAGTGGGAAGAGCCAAGGTTCAACGGACCGTTCATAGTTGAAGACGTTACTCCATCTGCAGTCAAGCTACAAGGAACAAGAGCTTGGATCTTCGTGGGCGATATCAAGCCATACGACAGAGAAATGCCCCTGCCTGCCCCCACCGCAAAGACACTACAGACAACAGGGAAGAACCACAGCACGTGCAGATGAGATCCATGATGAGGAAGAAGGACGCATGACCAGCTGCAAAGCAAAGACAAAAAACATTTGTGCAAATTGTAGCTTGAAACTCGACATTCCTCTGAGCAAAAGGAAAAGAGGATAAGGAAATAAAAAATAGAGACACTCTGTGCATCCTAGTTGCAGGGTGAAGGAGGGAAGTGCATATGCAAGCCACAATGTAGGTTGTTGACTTTGAACTTTAGACTAAGGCATACAGAAGCCTTGATAAGAAAAGAATATGTCAAATCCCAATCGCAGACACACGAGTTGGAAGAATATACAGTATCCAGACGCATTCAAGACATTGTTTGGACTCACAAATGGAGTCCCACAGTCGCGACATCACTAAAGACGTTTTAAACTACTTTCACCTAGCCTTGAGGTCACACCCATCACTAGTGGGCAGGCTCACTAGCATCCCTGAATTTCTGCAAGATCCCGAAAACAACAAGATAATAAGAAGGCTGCTCACCGTGATCGGCGAGCAGTTCTTCCTACTTCCAGAATACAGAGAGGAAAAAACAAATGTCCCAAGCAGAAGAAGAAGCAAATACACTCATCAACGTGATATTTTTTCATCTAATTGAAGAGCACCCAAACTTTGTCAGAAAACACACTGATGTATTAACACTTCTTAGAGATCCGGCAAGCACAGAACGCTTGAGCATAATCTTGAATGGCATCATTATCTAGGTCACTCTCCACATCAACCTAGATCGTAGAAGCTACTCGCAGTGAGTACCGAACTGTTTCAGAATTCAATAAAGGCGAATGTCCATGTCACCAGAAGATAGCAGATTGGCGAACAATGTCTTCTTTCACCTAATTGAGGAATTAACAGAACTTGTAGGGAGAAGAATGCTCCTGTATGGTATTGTAGTACAAATTAAGCTCTCCAATCTCCACCAGAGTTTCCGGAAGAAACCTTGAAGGTTCCTGCGGATGGACAGATCGAGAAAGCGTTGCCAGAGACCTCACTCTTGTCACACTGACAAAGACGCGACATGTCATCTGGGATGAAGCAAATGAGAAGCATCAACTGGAAACTCGTGTACTGTGAACGTGCACAGTAAAAGAGACGTGCTGACTGCATGACCTGATTTTGACTTTTCCTCATACGTAGAAAAAGAGAACTGTATCCAGAGATGACAGACAATCCAGTGTCAAGGCAAGAGGGACAACTGTTTCCGTACATGCAACCCGCAAGAGAAACCAGCAGTATCCAGTAATAATATTGCCTAAAATTGTATTGAAGCGTTAGCCTTTTCCCTAAAATGTTCAAGATGAGAAATCAAAATAGCAACCATGTTCTCCACCAGGAGGGTTCCATGTAATAATGTCGCCACAAAAATATCGCCATACAAAAATATCACCGAAAAATGGTTGTTTTTTGTGGTGGCATTATTGCATGGAACATGTGGGGGACACCCCCGCAACCCTCTAATTTTTTTAGTTTTTTTGTTTTTAATTCTTTTTTTGTTTTTTGCCCCTATCGCCACATATGTGGTCACCCAAATAATATTGCCACGACATTTTTGCGGCGATATTATTTACGGCGCCCATATATGTGGCGATATTAATACCTGATACCACCAGGAGGAGAGACGCCCTTATTTTTCCAGAAGTAAATGTTGCAGGCTAACCTATAAGGGTATCATGTACTTATGCATTATATTCATCATTGTTTTATTGTCACTGACGATTAGAACTGCATTTTTTATTGGTAAACAAAGTGTTCAGAGTCGAGTGCACCCACCTAACGATGCACACATGAAGTCCACGAAGACACGAAGACACCCAGACCCTATGTAGTCATGGAGTGAGTGAACTTGAGATGGATGTGAGCAGCAATGACACACACATAGTTGCAGTAACAAGCATATTAACAACCCTGAGACAGGGTCAGCAAAATGTGAGGGAAAACAGGTTGCTTACAACCACAAGCATGAAAACGACAAGTGCACATACACCAGATCTAATTTCAATAGCTACAGAACCACAGGCCAAAGAAGGGGAGAAGTTAGGGCAACCAACTGTGAGAAGCTGCCCCACAAGTGAAGAGAAAAGACAAAGGGGAAAAGCTGAACTTTTGAAAAGACAAAAAGAGCCAGCATTGACAAACACACCTAATCCAATGAAGAGAACAAGCACAAGTCCCGCTAAACTGTCACCTGCAGAGATAGTGGCAGAATCAATTTGGCCATTCATAAACAGAGCCAAGGAAAGACAGGAGATGAGGGAAAGAATTGCAAGACTTTTGCCTACCTCATTGGTATAGATGAAGAGGCCTGAACCATGGATGGAAGTGCCTGCGAATCCCCCAGTGAGAAGAAGCTATATGGATGTTATTAAAGATGTGATGATAGCAAACTACATGAAAACCTTGAGAATCAAGAGAAGCATACAAGGCGATGACAGTGAACTAAACGATTACCTGGACAGCACAGCACATTTGGGAAACAACATATGGTACCAACACATGAAAGAAGTTGGAAGACAGACCTCAGAGGGGGAATGCTTTGTTTGCGCACTCCTACCCTACAGTAATGGGAAATCAAAGATCTTTGTAGCTGTAGAAATTGACGTCCAGATAGCACACGGCTATCACACGTAGAAATGTGCAAGACAAGAGGTCAATTTATGGGAAATGATGCTTCCCTTAAATGGGCAACTGGAAAAACAGATCCAGATGAAGATGAATACATCCACGATATAAAGACAGGAAACAGAGCCCATACGAGAAATCATGTGATCAGATATGAGAAGCCAGGAGTGAAAGGAGCTTGCATTAGATGGGAAGTGAATAAAAAACATGATGTCAAAGGAAAATCTCCAGAAGGGGCCAGAAAATGGAACAACAGAGGCCAAATGTTAATATAGGGAACAGAGCTTTCACCAGACGGATGGGAGAAAGGAGTGGTGATCTGCAGAGCATGGATGGTCACCGGAGCCTGCAAGGAAGCAATTGAAAATGCGCAGAAGATATGCAAGCCACTATGGCCGAAACTTGCAAAACTATTGACATGGGTCGAAAACAGTGGAGGACCCCTACAGATAGAACCCTTGGAGAATCTGAAACTGTGCTTCAGAAACAATGGTACAAGAAAAATGGGAGAAAATCCGAACTGTAGACGAATCGTTGACACTCCAGGAATGCTACACTGTACTGCAGTGACCATGGATCATTATTGGGCCTGTGGATCCAAAGCATATATCAGACTGCCGAAAAACTGGGGAGGTATATGCACATTAGTAAATGTCAATGGCCCAGTGCTGGTGATTCCAAAAAGTGATTTGAACATTGACAGTTTCCCGAAAGCAAATTCTCACCTAAGGAAGAAGAGATCTGTAGCAGTAAGAAGCAGGATGAAAAGAGAAAATTATTTCTCGGCCAAATCAATAGAAGCCTTTGACGCAATTCCATATAAACACAGGCTGCTCAGTCAGACCTCATCAGTGTTCACGACAATCTTCATGCCGAGAATCCAAGTTGGAGCAAATACTAAATGGTTACAAATAACCAGATGGGAATTACTGCAGACAATCAATACAACCATAAAGGGATTCAACGCAATCAAGGAAGAATTAAGGGTGATTCGACTAATGACTCTCCAGAACCGATACGTCCTTGACATGATCACAGCCATGGATGGAGGCGTTTGTGCAAAAATCAGAGAATCATGTTGCACATTTATACCTTCTCAAGATGAAGAAAATGGAGCTCTAACAGAAGCCATAGGTATGCATCGAAACTATAAAATCAAATGATTGATGAAACCGACGAAGTAGACGATGATAGTTGGTTTGGATCACTGTTTTCATGGGTTCCACAATGGATGGCAGACGCATTCGAATTCCTAGGAACCCTACTAGTGATGATATTGCTCGGATTTTGTGTTATCAAGATAATAATTTCTCAATGACAGAAAACTGTGAAAAAGCCACAGGGATGAAGATCATGATTGATGGCATTCACGCACCAGGAGGAACAAAGTTTCGATATCGAAGGAGACATAGAAATTAAGTGGGGAAATGGATTTATTGTAGCCCAAATGGACAATGTCAACTTATGACATGGAATAAAGATGGACACGTGAGGACAGCAGGAAGCTTGAAGGGAGTGATAAAAATATGGACCCCAAAGAGACATTTCTTCAGGCCATCATGTATAGACCAGGACGATGAAGTGAAATTGAATGCAGAAAAGGTGGAGACCAAGGGAAAAGTGAAAGTGGTCGATGTATCACCCAGAAGGGGGAGTGTAGAGGAGGTCCCAAGCACGACCCACACTCAAAGCACCCATTTTGAAGTGCCAGGAATGTTCACGACGAGGTACGTGACGTACGATGAGCAAACAAACCAGCAGAGAGCCGCAGTGGGGCTCTACCCGGTACCGATCAGACCGACAGCACCTATTGAAGTACCAACACTAAAAAAAAACATGGACAGTAAAGTACCCATTGAGGAAACCATATCAGCAAATAAAATGAAAGGAAGATCATCTGAGTACAGTCCCTGAAGAGGCCAAGAAAGTCCTAAAAGAAGATGAATGGTGGCGTCACAAGAACTCGGACTGACTCTCAGATAAAGAAAATGACGACCTGCGAATAATGAAAAGAGACGAAACACCATGGATAAGCGACATCCTGAGTTGAAGTTAAAAGGACAATGTGAAGTAAAAGAAGCTTATGCCATAAGAGCGATGAAGATATGCAACCAGTTTACACGTGTACATATGCTTGGAAACGCAAGAAAGCTGAGGAAATCGTGCGGCTTGCTATGCTTAGTAGGAAATTAGATGTGCCAAGCGCCACATATACATATCTACCTCAAAAGGAGCACTTTATATAACGTGTATGTCCACTTTGCAAAAGGGCAGAACCAACCGCAAGTTACCAGAGGCCCCAGGAGAGAAGTCCCACAAACACAGGAATTGAAAGCCAAGGACAGAAACGAAACTCAGAGGCACAAGGCCCATGCAAAGAAACCAAGGTCATCCTAGCTGACACAGGTTAATACAATTTATGACACCCAGAGCGGAGTATCCTGTTCAAAGGAGTCGAGATAAGCAGTAGAAGGCATTTGGTGGACAGAAAGCTAAAATCAAATACACGATTTACATGGAGACGGAGACAATTTTGCGATCCCTCATGCACGTGACCTGCCAAACAAGAAGAGTTGGGGCCTTCACACCTACGCGCAGCCTTGAGCCATCCACAGATATCCAAGTTCTCCCAGACAGAGAGGCAGCATCAGGGCCTACAAATTAGAAACTAATTGACACATGGCCAATGCGTCAGTGATGGATGGTGGTACTGGTTGGTGGGAGGCTAGGGGAACTGACGGGCACCCTGCACCTGGCTGACCTTTCTGCATGCTGCTAATCAAAGTGCAAAAGTACAAGGTGACGTGGTATCAACCCAATCACAATGTACCAAATAATCTAGGATCCTATAGTCCATAGAACCAATGAGACGTTGTACTTTTTGTGACGTTTACAGTAGTCATTATTTAGGAAGGGCTTAGATGCCCCGCCTGACACTGTTAATCCAATCCCTTCACTTTGTTACCGTACTCAGATATAGTACCTATAGTAAAGTTACCTTCCTATAACCAATAGAATTGCATGCAACATTTTTAGCATTTCACGTCAGCAATGACAAGTTTTTAGTATAAAGGATGTAATTTTTGTGAAGTTCATTGGAGTTGAACCGAGAAGTAAGATCGAGCAACCGCTGATGTTCATAACTACCCATTTTTTGTACTTGTCATTAAAAGGAGTTCATTTGCCAAACCATTGAGTTGTCATTATTGATTTGATGTTTGAGTACTAATCTGCATCCCCATCCATCTCACGGGTGCTGCTATTCCATTTTAAAGTGCTGTTTGGGAAAACCCCAGTCCTATGGGCCGGCTGGGGTCCCTCCTGCACAGATTGTAACAAGTGTTTACTGATTTTGCTGACACATGTTTTGACCTACAGGGTAATTTTCAAGGCTAGTTATTGGCAATGAGTACAATCAATTTTACATATGTCATCAATGTTAGTGTTATACCATCAGTGTAAGTAATATAGGTAAAATACACACATTACAAAAAGAAAAGAGGGATTTGTAATGAGTAGTCAATTGTCTGAAACAGTGTCATGTGTGTTGGAAGAAGAACATAAAGACAATCATGTAACACAGGCAATACAGAGAAGGAGCGGAGAGGAAGGAGAGAGGAGAAGATGATTAAGGATTTAAAATATGAAACCACCTGTAGGAGAGCATGGTGGTGTTCTGAATAATTAATTAATAAGGTCACCTGGGCTTGCCAATTGGGTTATAAAAGACTTTTGGATGCGTCTTGTGTTGAACCGGGGCCCGTCGAGTATGTTTCTTTGTTTGCTTGTTTTATGTGCTGAAAAAATATATGTATGGTGAAGAAATAATAGATGAATTAAGAGACGTAAAAAAAGGAAATAACGAGATTTAAGAGTTCCTTATTTATTTGTTGAACTTGAAATGATGGTGTTTAATGAATAAAGTAGATTAGAGTAAACATGATATAGAAGGTTTGGAGCTGTGACGATTGGTGCACGCTAATATTGTTTTGTTTTTCTGAAACGTGCAAAGTGTAAAGGTTAGTATTGACAGTGAAGTGTGACAAGACAGAATGGAGGATATTACTCCACTTGCACATCTCTGCAGACAGCTGCCAAAACATGCACCTAAGCTTAAACAGTATGGTACGGAATGGGTTAAGGGCACGGCAGATAAGATGTTCATGCCAGGGACACAAGGGGATCACTATCAAAGGCAGTTTTACAGCCCATGATGACATATTTGCATGCAGCATACACGGGAAAAAAGTTAGCTTAGAGCTCTGGAAAATGTACCAGGAGGAAAGGGAATACAGGATACTTAGCATATACAAAGAGGATGGTGAGGAGCCTTCTGCTCCCCCCGCCGCACCTGAAATAAATGGTGATATTAAGGAAAATGTCGAGGATGACGTTAGTGAATACGTAGGTTAACGTCATCAATGACATGTTTTTACTATAAGTATTGTTTTTTATGAGAGTCATTGAGACTATGCTGTGAGAAGGCCGTTGATGTCCGTTGTACTCCTTGTTTTAGATAATTGACATTAAAACAGTCAACTTTGCCAACTTCCTGAGTCGTTTTGATTAATAATGTTTAAGTATATTCTGCATCCCCATTCATCCCATAGCATTGCTATCTTGTTTTAAAGGGCTAGGTCGACTCCCCCAGTCCGACACATATTCTGATAAGCTCATTCCAGTCTTAGCTAAACATAATTACACATCTTTAAACTCCTGCCAAGAAACAGTTCTTATCTGCCTCTCGAGGTCCTCTCGAGATCCTGCCAAATCTACTTGGCAGCTCATACTATGGGAAACCTCATGAACTCATCTTATTTGTCGCTAAGTAAGCAGCTGTTCTGTCTAATTTGTAGCTTTCCCATGCCCTTATCTGATTTGCTATCAATAATGTCTGCTTTTCTTGCCAGGAAATTCTAAATATACCATACCAGATGTGCTTATCTGCAGTGAACTGCTGCCAAAGAATATGTGCTATCTGCGTGAGTAAGGGCATTGGACACCTGGCCCCCAAGACACCATTTTGTATTTGGCATCCATCTTAGAAAATATCTTAATCTTTTCAGTCTCGCTTCCAAACCAATTTACTTTTGAGCATAACTAATTTACTATGCAGCTTCCGGACTATATTTTTACATATTCATGATGTGCGTGTAATACCTGAGGCACCCTTCATTTCCTCTGTCATTCTGACCCTAAAAATGTATGTCACCCCATATGTACTCTTTTCCTTCAAAAAACACTATAATTCTGATTTTTGCAATACTGGGACGAATGATCAGCCTATCATGTTATCTGTATTCAGTTTGAGGGGGGGATGGGCATAGTACTCTTATACAATCAGATCATGGGTCCCAGACCTCCCTTTATTCTTTTTCAAGAAGTCAACCACCCTTAAGAACATACTACGTCCCTCATTCATGACACCTACAACCACAGGCCAAACTATCTGGCTCCAGTCTGCCCGAGCCAAAGGGTTCCACAAGTTTGGGAATTGCACCATGTGCCCATTTGCCCAGCCCACTAACGTGATCAAATTCAGCGACACAGACCATCGCAAAAACAAACAGTTTGTTAATTGTTTCTCTAAATTTGTGGTTTATGTCATTATCTGTGTTTTTGGGCTCAAATACATAGGCAGCACAACAATGGAGCTGAGCATCAGGATCAGGGAGCACCTCAACCTGTTGGACTCACAGGACACCAAATATCCCCTTGCCAATCACTGGCAGACCCAACATCAGATGGATGACACAACGGACATCCGTTTCACAGGATTGGACATTACACCACCCAGCATCAGAGGCAGTGGCAGAGAACTTCAACTCCGGCAATAAGAAGCAAGACTTATCTACAAACACAGACTAGTGACCAGTGGCCTTAACAAGGAACACAAATGTAATGTTCTTTTCTGATTTGTGGTTTTTGTGATGGGGTTTTGTGATTTGGCTTACTTATAGCACCCATTACGTATAGAAATATATGTTCCAACACAATAGGGGGTGCTTACTGTCCCCCTTACTGAGGTATATCATATACACACCCCACTCAAACAGTAATTGTAATTGTAGTTGGTTATTTATAATGCGCTTAATACCCAGAGGTTTCTAAGAGCGGACCCTCAGATCGAACCTGCGTTGCTCCGCGTTGTCTTGCTTCCAAAGCGATCGTGTTGCCCATGAGCACTCCTCCCGGCCCGAAAGTACCATCCTTTCAGCAGCTCACTTCTTAATATCCCTCCTCACTAGCGGGCAAATCCACCACATATCTCTTCCCCCACGGGTTGCCCACGCGGTGACTATTCTTAGGCCCAGGGCCCTTCCCCTAGATTAATTCCCAATTAACCCTCCATACAAGCCCCCCTCCCTACACCAAGACCTCTGGATTTCTCACACCCAGTCCTTAGCTCCTCATCTTGCTTTGCACCTCACTGACATTATCTCATCCGCCCGCTGCCAATTACCCCACTGGGTATCCTATTTCATACATCCTGGGACATACCTATGCCCCAAACTGACCATTTACCTCAGCTTTAATTCTTTTCAAACAACAGGAGGACATTGTCCTCATACTTGACACTTTGTGTCTTTTGGGTTTTCCCTACTTGGAGAGGCGCCCCTCCCTTGCGAGTATTCTTTTCGGATTCATTTGTGATTTAATCAACTTGCCCTAATTAGTGTCAGAGCCGCTGAACATGTGATCACGTGTTCTCTGAAGTGGTATATTTAAAGCAACACACAACATGGTGGCCGGCACTGTATCCAGTGCGGCCGCTCGACATACATAACAGTGTCAGACCAGGTAAGAAAGCATCCGCCTTACACCCATGCACTAGCAATCCTTGATTTTCTTAATTCATGCTCCTTCACGCCATGTCAACATGGGGAGAGCAGCACACTGAGTCATGCACTGCTGACTTTGTTTCACGGGCTGCTCCCTGCTCATAGTGCCTCATGCTCCGACATACAGGTTCCCAGTATTTTCCCAACCCACTTCGGTTGCTGCCCTCCACGCACCCCCTACTTGAGATACACCACTAAATCTGTCCGCTGGATCCTCCGGCCTCGGCATATGTTTTGGTCAGTTATTACACATACAGTACTGTGACCGCATTATTCTGAAATGCCGGTCTTTGATCCAACCTGCAATTCTTGAATGCTGAGATTACGTGGACTGCATCCACTAGAAGGGGAAGCACTCAGGGATTTCACTGCCCCCATGACACCTAGCCTGACATCCGGTAGCAGTAATTTCGTATTAAGTGATTGTCCCCATATCAGATGCACAGCTCCCTTAACAGCAGCGCTCTGCACTCAGGTCACCTACATTGCGGGCCTTCAACCTTCTACAAACACTACCTCACATAACTCTGATCACCTAGAGGACCACCTCCTTAGCCATGGATGCCTACCATATTTTGCATAGCGGGCAGCCCTAATCTTGCGTAGGTCAATGCACCTGAAGATGGACATTATGGCCCTCATTCCGAGTTGGGCGGTAAGGGATACCGGGCACCGGTAAGGAGACCGGTGCCGGTAAACCCTTACCACCCAATTCCGAGGTCCCTTAGCGGGAACCGTAAAGGACGTGTGATCTGACCACCCGTCCTTTACAGGTCCCGCTAAGGGACCAGGGCGCTAATAACGGGCCTGCTATTCGCGGGCCCATTATTAGCGCCTTCCCCATTCCCATTGAGCCCTATAGGGGCTCAATGGGAATGGGGAATGGTTGGTTGAATGGGGATTTACCGGATCCTCCAGGGTCAGAATGACCCGATAAGTCCCCATTCAACCAGACCGGAACCGGACCTGGTTTGGGAGGCAGTCATGGTGCTAATAGCACGGTGGCTACCGCCCAACTCGGAATGAGGGCCCATGTCCGAAATGCATTGGCAGTTTTGACATTTTTTGACATTGGTCGCCCAACGCGACTTCTTTTAAAATCAAATACAGCTGGTCTTCACAAGTTCAAAACATTTGTGTCATTTGTATCAAAACTAGAAAACTGAGATGAACCACATTAGCAACATTTTCAAATGTGATTCTAGCTGAGGAGCTAGACCAAGAGTGTGCAACACGCACCGCAGGCTTTTCTAGCCGAGGTCCACATTGTTGCTACATTATTTGTAGCCCTGTGCATAGGCTTTTCTGCACGGTCATGCACCCCAAGATTGAATCAACTATTACCTACCGATAAATCATCATATACAGTAGAGTTGGATATAAAAAGTGGTGCCCACTCACCTACGTTGTTTGTACCTCCTGAGCAATGGTCATTCACCATACTTCTTAGAGGGGTACACCTTCCCTCGCAGGTCACACACTACTCCCTGCACCTTGCCTCAGCCACTTGCCACTATATAACCATTTACTAACTACCCGCACACTCGGAGGTACCACCTTGCTAGTCTCCGGACTCCATGCCATACACACCCCATCCTTGCGTAAGGGTGTCTGTCCACTGGTTCTGGACACTGAACCTGGCCCACACAGGTTCTTCTTCCACTAATGACTGTGGATTACCCACCGGATATCTCAGTCTACGCTCCTCGAGACTTATCCCTGCTCCTAGAAATACCCAGATTGGGATGTGAACCATTCTCTTTAGATAAGTCTTTAAACGAGTCTGTAGCCTACGTCATCCCCAAATGGGACTCTAGATACGGTTCCTTCTGTTACGTGCTTATAACGCAGGATACTGGGCTTATTCTACTGTGAGAATCCTCATCTCACAGTTTCTCAATTGCTTGCTCCTCTCCTCAAGTCAATCACTTAATAACTCGATGTTCATTGTCTCGAGTCGCTTACCCCAACCTCCCTCTGTTCTTCGTTTTAACCTTATAACTCTTTTCACTTATTGCCCATTCACAATTTTGCCACCTCACTCACCATTCGTTTTTTTGACTTCCGGCTCTCGGGATCGCCACCTCTTTATCAGCCGCTTCAACCTTCCATCCATTAAGCTTCCTGTAGACGTGGGGAGGGGTTTCTGCCTGAAAACAAGGGACCCATCTAACCTGTGCGTGCAAGTCTTATCTTAAAAACTGTTTCCGCTATCTAGAGGGAGCATCACGTCCTTTCAGCCGAATGTCAGAGGACATTCGATATTGCCGGGAACCCAAAGCTTACTATCTCGATGGACTTTTAACCATCACCACTCTGCTACCATGTGAACTGGGGGAGTCGACCCAGCCCTTTAGGACGAGGTAGCAATACTATGGGATGAATGGGGATGCAGAAGATACTCAAACATCAATAATCAAAACGACAAAGTTGACTGTTTTAATTTCAATTATCTAAAACAGGGAATACAACGGACATCAACAGATGGCTCACAGCATAGTCTCAGCGATTCTCATAAAAAAATGATACTTATAGTAAAAACTTTTCATTAATGACATTAACCTGCGTATTCACTAACGTCATCTTACGTGCTAAGTTACAAAAACCTAGTGGCAACTGTGATTGGGTGTAAGGGAACAAATACGTATACGTTCCATACTAGTCTAGTAGAGTGATAGGCTCCTTAACATCAGGTGGGGCAACTAAGCCCTCCCCTCAAACAGGTCACTATGAACGTCACTAAATACACAACGTCCAATTGGTCACACAAACTATAGGACTCTTAATTACGCAGCCCCCTACAATTGGTTGGTTCTCTTACATTCGTCAGTACCTTTCCACCTACGTTAGCAGCACGCAGGCCGGACTTCCAGGTGCTGGTGAGCATGTCATAACCATTGCTTCCACCAATTAGCATATCATCTATCATCACCTCAGTAGTCTGCATGTCAATTAAGGCTTTGAACTCGGCCTTGGAAATGTTCTTTGCTCTGGAGAATTCAGGGGAGTGAAGGCACGCTCTCCCTCCATGCATAGGTGTGGTTCGTCATGTTTGTCCAACTTCACACAATTTGAGCTCTGGTGAATTTAAAATACTATTTTTTAATAGACCTCTGATGTCTTCCTTGTTTTCGTCCATGTCTTCTGAACAGGAGTTTTGTTCTTTCACAGGATTTGTAACTACTTTCTGGTCATCTGAGCGCGATACGATCTTGGCTTCTTGGTGCTCATCCAACCTCGACCTTTAGAGATTCATTTCGTATTTCAATTTTCTGTTCAACCGCGACACACTGGAAAAAGGCCTTGCTACTCTGGTCCAGCTCTTCTATAACACATAGTGGAATCATCCACACTTTACTTGCTCCCATATATGTATATGTTGGCGCTTGCAGCCATCTATTCACTAAATAGCCAGCCTCAAGAATACTTCGTCTACTTGCGTTTTTTTTGCATCTATACACGTGTATAATAACTTGATATCTTCATCGTTTCTGTAGCATGTATCCTCATCTCGAGCCCGAGATGTCACTTATCCTTGATGCTTTCTTGATGCCTTAAAGAATATATACATTCTCTTATCTCTGCATCTTTTCTATGTATGTCAATCTGTCTTTGTGTGATGTCAACAATCTGCTCTTCCATTCATTTGTTCTGCTTCTTCTGGAATTTCATTCAAATGGGCATCATACTGTCTCGTATGCAGGTATGGCTTTCTCAATAGGAACCTTGCTTCCTGGATTCTTCTTGTTATCAGTATTTTCACTGGTACTCCACATGTCTCACACTCTGGTTCCCAATATATAGGCAATATGGGCAAGATGGTTCAGGGGGTACTTAGCTCCTTTTCTACACTCTGCCCTCTGGGTGATTTATCGACCACTCTCCCCTCATCCTTCACATCTAGACATCCTTGTCTGAAGAACTGCTTCTTCGGGACCCAGATCTTGATTACTCATTTCAGGCATCCAGCTGATTTCACATGCTCGACTTTGTTCCACCTCATAATCATGCACTGTCCACTTGGACTACAATAGATCCATCCTCTCACATACCTCTAATGGGTCTTCCGATACAGGAACTTTGTTCCCTCAGGTGCATGAATACTGGTTTTCACGAAATCTCTGGTTTCTTCATCTGTCAGATATCTGTCTTTCCATCCGGATTCAACATCAATCATGATCTTCATCCCTATTGCTTACTTGGCAGTCTTTTTGCATTGTGAGATTATTATCCTAATCACACAGAATCCAAGCAACACCAGCACTATCAGGGCTCCAAGAAACTTGGAAATATCTGCCATCCATTGTGGAACCCAGGAAAAGAGTGATCCAAACCAACTGTCATCAGCAATGTCTTCCACTTCATCTACCATCTGCACGTGTAGCTTTGGCAGCATATCTATGGCCTCCATCAAGGTGCAATTCTCGTCATCATGAGAAGGTATGAATGTGCAACATGATTCCCTGATTTTTGCACAAACACCTACATCCATTGCTGTGATCATGTCCAGGACATATCTATTCTGAAGAGTCTTCAGTCATATGGCTCTCAGTTCTTCTCTTATCGCATTGAATCCCTTTATGGTAGTGTTCATCGTCTGCAGCAATTCCCATCTGGTATTCTGCAGCCATTTGGTATTTGCTCCAATCTGGATACTCGGCATAAAGATCAACGTGAATATCGACAAAGTCTGGCTGACCAGTTTGTGCTCATATGGGATGGAGTCAAAAGCTTCTATTGACTTGGCTGAGGAATAGATCTCTCTCTTCATTCTACTTATCAGCTCTACAGATCTCTTCTTTCTCAGGTGAGTATCTGCTTTTGGGAAACTGTCAAGGTTTAAGAACCTTTTAGGAATCACTAATGCTGGAACATGGACATTTACTATTGAGCAAAGGCCTCCCCAATTCTCGGGTAGCTTCATATAAGGTCTGGATCCACAAGCCCAGTAGTGATCCATTATCACTGCTGTTCCAATTTTCATTCCTGGTATGTCACAAATTCGGCCACAGTTCTGATTCTCTACAACTTTTCTTATGCCATTATTTCTGAAGCACAGCTTTGCACTTTCCAAAGGTACTATCTGCAAAGGTCCTCCTTTCTCCTCGACCCATGTCGGTAGCTTGGCAAGTCTCGGCCAAAGAGACTTGCATTCATGTTCCACGATGCCAATATTCGATTCAGGGTGGCCAATTATCACCCATGCTCTGCAAATGACCACTCCTTCTTCCCATCCACCAGGTGAAAGCACTGACTCCCAAATCTGCATTTGGCCTCTGTTCTTCCAACTATGAATTTCTTCTGCTTTTTTTCCTGGACTTTCAAGTCTTCTGTTTACTTCCCATCTGATTCCAGCTCCTTTCACTCCAGGCTTTTCATATCTGATCACGTGATTCTTGGTATGAGCCCTGTTTCTTGTCTTTGTGTCTTGCACATAATCATCTTCATCTGCATCTGTCCATTCTGTTGCCCATTTGAGATAGGCATTTCGGCCCATGAACTGACCCCTTGTATGAAAGAGTGCTATGTGTGATAGACAATGTGCTGTTTGGAAGTCTATTTCAATAGCTATGAAGATTTTAGACTTCCCCATGCTATAAGGCAGGAGTGCACATACAAAGCATTCCTCCTTTGAGGTTCTCCTTCCCATTTCTTTCATATGCTGATACCATATGTTATTCCCCAAATGTGCTGTACTGTTCAAGTAATCATTTAACACATGATCATCCTTTCTAGCACTTATCTTGGGTCTGGTTCTTTTCTTGTGAGCCTCTATAATCATCTCATGAAGTATATCAGCATAATTCCTTCTTACTGGACCAACCATAGGAACATTTGTCAGTATACTCGGTGCTTTTACGTGTGCTACCTGTGTAGGCTTGCTCATAAATGAACTCTTTCTTTGCCTCTCCTTTCGAGCCTGTTTCTGGTGCTCAAGGAAAAACTCTATAACAACTTTTTCTAGGGAAAGATGTCTAGTGACTTTTGTCATAGGACCAGGCACTCCTACACGGAACTGGAGTAGGGGTAATAACATAAAGTCTTGGCTGCTTTGTAGTTGCCAAATCTGTACCCTCCTTTTGTATAGTAAGATACGAAGGAATCCTTGCTCTATTTGGATAAAAATAGTAAGCAGTGTGCACTGTAAGTGAGAGAAGTATCACTGTTAAGAAGGATTTCTGAACTCTGACCTGGAGGGGCAGAGGTTCAGAAGGCCAGCCTAGTTTCTTGGAACAGGGTAACCTCTGGACAAGCCAGACCAATCAGGGTAGCGATGGCGGCAGTCAAGACTAAGTCTCAAGAGGGGTGAGGGTGACGGAAAGACCTCAATGAGCATACAAAGCAAGGACACTTACAAATTACTCCAGACAAGTGTTATATTAAAAATATATACACATTTATTACAAGGCCTTTGTAAAGTAGACCATAGCAAAGAATCACAGTAATACTAAAGTAAACCAACACATCACAATCAATACAATATATATACAAGCCCGAGGGGTCTAAAGAGCTATCAGCAGGGAATATGTAGACCACCTAGATGGGGAGGAAAACAGGCAGTGCAAGTAATCTTTAGACCCAGTTCATCATCAGAAATACACCTAACTACAAGGCAGTCCAAGCCCTACGAAGAGAGGAGCCTTATGCTCAATAGTACCTGCACGTGCTGGTGCCAATGGACAAAATAGGGTCTCTTCAAAGGTCTCTGACAGTTCAGGAAGGTGGGTGAGGCGATGAAGAACAAGTCCCCACTACTCAAGCAGGACCTCCACTTGCGGGCAGAGGCAGGATGAGAGTGTGGGAGGGAGTCACTGTTTAGCAAAGAAATGGGCTCCTGCGTGAGGGGCCACCAGTTGGGGTATGGACTACTCACTGGTCCCCGACACAGGCAGACCCAGATTTCGCCAGTTCAGTTCACGTTGCTGGCAGATTCGGATGTGACAAGCAGGATGTCTCAACACGATGTCGATTCTGTGCTAGCAAGATTCAGGGTTGAGAGGGGTCAGAAATGCAGCGAACGTGCACAGGTCGTTACCACAGCAGGGTAACACGGCAACCGCATTTACTCTGGTCCGGGCGCACTTGTCTCACTTCAGACCTGGGAATGCCAAGTGCACGAAAATCGGTTTGACGGTGCCGTGGACACAGAGCTAGCAGTAGGCCAAGTTTCGAGGGCTTCCCCAAAACGGCGGCGGTGACAGAGCAAACGTCCCGTGTAAACTGGTCAGCACACTGGTTGGCCCAGGGACACTTCCGAAGAGGCTTACTTGCAGGGTTTGATGAAGGTGCAGAGAATAGTTGTTCCCACTATTCCAATGGGTCGAAGCACCTTCTCAGACCTTCTAGGACGATCAGATGCAAAGGAGTCTCGTAGGACGACAGCGGGCTCAGGGTGCCAAACCTTCCAGTGGATCACCAGCAGTTCCTCGACTCGACTTGTTGTTGCAGGATACTTGGCTCCTTATCCTTTGTTCGTGTGAACTCAGGAGATCGACATGGTACTGGTGTTTTCAGCCTCCTCTTATCTAAATTTCCCTTCGCGCCAAAATGGAGAGGACCCAATGGGAGATCTGCTCACAAACACGCACTCCATATGTGGACCAATCATGGACCAAGGTGGTCCCAGGCATTCAAGACACTCCTGACTCTCTGACACCCAGGATGTGTATTGGGAACAGACATCCCAGCCCACATCCTCGAGGCACACACACAAGGCATGCAGAAGCACGTGCAAGCATTGGGTTTTGCGGGAAAGTGCATGACCAAATAAGGACTGACCTGGGTCAACTCGACCTGGGGAAGGTGAAGGGTCAAGATGGCTAAAGGACAGGACAAAGAACCTCGTGGCATGGCCATATTGGAGCCAGGCCACCAATTTGTGGCAATCGCGGTTTACGCTGTTTTACATGGCAAGAAAGGGTTAAAAATACATGTAAACGATAGCTGCCACCAGTCCTGTCCCTGACACATCTGCACAGTTCGTAAAAAGTCCAGCGAGAGTTTCTAGGGCCTTTGGGAAGACTAGAGACCCAAGTATACTGTAAGGTAAGTTACAGTGTACACTTGATACATGTTGCACAAAAGTTGCAACATGAGTGAAGGACTAAGGGAAACAAAGTCTCCCAGTACTGACTGTCTTAAGGACATGTCGGTTTCCCCATACCAAGTGAGCGAAAGCCAAGAGAAGTGCAGCTGAGGGCTGTGCTTCTCTGGCAAAGTTTAGTTACAGGTGTTTGAACAGCAGCAAAAAGTTTGGGGGTTGACACATGGAGGGAAAATTACATTCACATATGAACTTTTTCCTACCACTCGTCCTCCCCAGACTAAGGACAGGGGGAACTAATCCACCCCTGGATGAGTTTCTTGTTCAGGTCGGTTAAACATTCTAGACAACCCATCAGCATTGCTATGTTGGACACCTGGCCTATGCTCAATAGTGAAGTCAAAGCCTTGCAGATTTATGGACCACCTAAGCAACTTTGGATTCTCTCCCTTCATGTTCATTAGCCACTTTAAGGGCTTATGGACAGTTTGCACAGTGAAGTGGGTCCCATAGAGGTAGGGCCTCAACTTCCTAAGGGCCCGCACGACAGAGAAACATTCTTTCTCTACTGTGGACCATCTGAGCTCTCTGTCCTTAAGCTGGCGACTAATGAAGCCAATAGGGTGTTCCTTAACCTTCTCATCTACTTCTGATAGTACATCTCCTATCCCAGTGTCAGAGGCATCTGTCTGCACAATAAAAGGTCTTTGGTAATCAGGGGCCCTGAGAACAGGGGCCTGGCACAAGGAGTCTTTTAAGCCATTGTAGGCCTTCTCACACTCTTCAACCCAGGTTACCTTCTTGGGTTTCTTCGGAGTAGTGAGAGCAGTTAGAGGGGCAGCTATGGTACCATAGTCTGCGATGAAGTTGCGGTAATACCCCGTGAGTCCTAAAAAGGCTCTCACTTGGGTCTGTGTAGTGGGGGTAGGCCAGTCTTGTACTTGTACTGCTTGTACTTTACTGGGTAGAGGCTGTATCCTCCCTCCACCTACTTCATGTCCAAGGTAGACCACTGATCCTTGCCCAATCTGGCACCTACTGGCCTTTATGGTCAAATAGGCCTTCTGAAGAGCCTGTAACATAATCCCAAGGTGTTTCAGATGGTCTTCCCAGGTGGCACTGAAAACTGCTATATCATCCAGATATGCAAGACAGAATTCATCCAACCCATTCAACACATGATTGACAAGCCTCTGGAAAGTGGCAGGTGCATTCTTCAATGCGAAAGGCATTACCCGGAACTGGTAAAGACCCTCTGGAGTTGAGAAAGCTGTCTTCTCCTTGGCATGTTCTGCAAGGGCTATTTGCCAATAGCCTGCAGTGAGGTCAATCGTGCTGAAGTACTTTGAGGCACACAAGGTATCCACCAGCTCATCTGTTCTAGGCAAGGAGTGTGAATCTGTCTTGGTGACAGCATTCAGAGCCCTATAATCCACACAGAACCTCAATTCAGAAGTACCTGCCTTTGGAACCAAAACCACAGGGCTGGACCAAGGACTACTGGAGTGTTAAATCACCCCAATATCCAACATTTTATTGACCTCGGTCTTAATGTAAGACCTTACTTTGTCTGGCATCCTGTATCTCTACTTTTGGTAGGTACACTGTCTCCTGTGTCTATGTTATGTTTGCACCAAGGTGTCAAACCAGGGGACTGTGAAAACGGGGGGAAATTGCCTAAGCAAACTTTTCACCTTAGCCGGCTGATCAGAAGTCAGGTGAGGGGCCACTTGGACACCCTCAAAGGAGCTATCTGAAGGACTGCTTTGAAAAAAGGTCAGGGAGAGGTTCAGACTCCTCTTCCTCAACATCTGAAGCCAATAGCAGTGCTGCGATTTCAACTCTTGGGATGAAAGCCTTCAGCCTATTTACATGGAACACTTTTTGGGCCTGTCCAGGCCTTCCGAGGTCCACCAAATAGTTGACCTCACTCAGGGGCTCAAAAACTCTGTAAGGGCCTGACCATTTGTCCTGTAAAGCCCTAGGCCTTATGGGATGCTGACCAGGTGTGAAGTTGACGAGGGAAGCTTTCTGGTCATACCAATGTTTCACCAGAGCTTGTCCTGCCTTCAACTTGTCACTAGCCAGACCCATTAGGAGTACCATCCTTTTTCTGAGCCCTAACACATAATCTACTAAGTTGGTAGTAATAGGGGGAGTGGGCATCTCCCATCCCTCCTTGACTATGGCTAAGGGTCCCCTTACAGGGTGACCAAACAGAAGTTCAAAGAGGCTGAAGCCAACACCCTCTTGTGGTACCTCTCTCTAGGCAAACAGTAAGCATGGCAATAGAAGATTCCATTTTCTTCTTTGAGGCTCTTCCAGAGCCCCAATCATGCTTGTTAAGGTCCGGTTAAACCTTTCCACCAGACCATTGGTCTGGGAGTGGTATGCGGAAGAAAATGTATAGGTGACCCCACATTCCTTCCACATAGCCTGCATATAGTTGGACAAAAGTTGCTGCCTCTGTCCGACACAACTTCTTTAGGGAAACCAGCCCTAGTAAAGATGCCCAGTAAAGCTTTTGCAACCGACTTGGCAGTCACAGTGTTCAATGGGATGGCCTCAGGATATCTGGTGTCATGGTCGACCAGCACCAGGATAAACCTATTGCCTGAGGATGTCTGGGGTCAAGGGGACCAACAATGTCGATACCTACCCTTTCAAATGGTACTCCCACAACAGGGAGTGGTACCAATGGAGCTTGGAATGTTGAGCCACTCTTACCAGATAACTGGCAGGAGGCACAACTCCTGCAGTGAATTTCTACTGTTTACTCTGGTCCGGGTGCACTCGTCTCACTTCAGACCTGGGAATGCCAAGTGTACGAAATTCGGTGTGAGGGTGCCGTGGACACACAGCTAGCAGTAGGCCAAGTTTCGAGGGCTTCCCCGAAACGGCGGCGGTGACAGAGCAAACGTCCCGTGTAAGCTGGTCAGCCCACTGGTTGGCCCAGGGACACTTCCGAAGAGGCTTACTTGCAGGGTTTGATGAAGGTGCCGAGAATAGTTGGTCCCACTATTCCAATGGGTCCAAGCACCTTCGCAGACCTTCTAGGATGATCAGATGCAGAGGGGTCTCGCAGGACGACAGCAGGCTCAGGGTGCCAAACCTTCCAGCGGATCACCAGCAGTTCCTCGACTTGACTTCTTGTTGCAGGATACAAGGCTCCTTATCCTTTGTTTGTGTGAACTCAGGAGATCGACATGGTAGTGGTGTTTTCAGTCTCCTCTTATCCAAAGTTCCTGTAACGCTCACCTGATTCCCAAAGAGGCGCCGACCCGTTCTGGACTGCTACAACTTCTTCCACGGTAAAGCGTAGTGCTTGAAAGATGGACTGGACTGGACCCCCAACCCTTGTCTGTCTGGCCCGAAGAATAATCCTTCTGTAGATGGGAAAAGGGAGTTAACTGTCTGCTAGATTGTGTGTGAGATTCCCCCCTTTTTCCCCTTCTCACCCTCCTCGAACCCTAGCTGTGCCTTCCGCAGACTCTCACCTTAATTTCTGTATGGACGAGCTCTCCATCCTGCTTCTGACGCAGGGGCGCGTAGATTTCCAGTTACTTCACTGGATCTCGGATTTGGCGAGGGTTCGATGTCTGCTTGCCTTTACCAAAATGCTGCCGTAAGTATATAGTTCAAAAGATCAAGTCTTATTTGTCCCTTGGCCTTTGTTTAATTTTCAGGGACTAGGTGAGGAATCCGTGTGGAGGAATGGATTTGCCGAGGTAAGCTCAGGTGAGTACTTTTAATGAAGGTGTACCGTAGTGGTTTGCTCCGACACCTTAATGAGTGTGTCTTATTTCCCCATAGGGGCCGGGGTACAGAAAAGCCAGAAAAGCCGCTCCGACCCGAAAAGGGAACTAAGGTCCCAACAAAATTCAGGTAAGACTTAAGGTGAGTAATCTGTCTTTTTGCAATTAGTTCGTTGCTCACCTTGTTTTGTCCTTTTTCTCCATAGGTCTTGAATGCAACCGATGTCGCCTATGGGCGCTGAAAAGGTTGCCGGCGCCACGTGAAGGTAAGTGGAAGCGGCGCGGCAGCGTGAGAAGCGGAGCGCTTCTAATTATTGTCTTTCTTTTCCGTAGGTGCTGGGATGCGGCCGATGTCGCCTATGACCGCTGAAGAGCTAGACAGCGCCACGTGAAGGTAAGTGGAAGCGGCGCTGCAGCGAGCGATGAGATGTGTTTCTAACCCTTGACTTTCTTTTGCAGGATCGACGGAGTGAAGAATCCGGATGCTGGATGAAGGTAAGTAATGTCCTAATGCTTGCCTTTCTCTCCTTGCAGGTGTTCCAGGTGCTGGCGGGCGTGGCAGGAGCCAGGATGCAGGAGCCGACTCGGTGAGCGTCCTGCTGCAGATGCAGAATAACGCGAAGCACGTGTGGCCATCCGGGCGTGGTTTAAATAGCCTTGGAAGAGCTTCAGGTGAGTGTTCTTCCACTGGCCCCACCCGAGTAAGAAAAGAGTTCCTGAAAGAAAATAGTTCCTCCCCAGCCTTAGTTGGCTTGGAGCTTCAGACAGCATGGTCTGCCTCTGGTGAGTATGCAGCATGGTCTGGTGAGTTCACCCAAGCATTACCATATGTTCTGCCATGATGAGCCTGGCACCTATGGCGCCAGGACAGATGCCTTTTATGAGCCTGGCGCCAAAGGCACCAGGACAAGGTCCAAAGAGCCCCTATAGGGGTTTGCTGGGTCCTGCTTGGTGAGTATGAAGTCTGCTTCCGGGGACGCTGGGCCTGACCTGGCTCCTCGGGAGCAGGCATCATGACAGCACTCCCCCCCAAGGCCCCTCCCAAGGTTGTTTTCCCTGGGGGTTTCGGTTTGTCTGGGAAGGTCCGGTGAAATTTTTTCATTTACACGAGGAGCATGTACATGGTCATGGGGTTCCCATGACCTCTCTTGAGGCCCGTAACCCTTCCAATCGATTAGATAGAAAAGCCTTGATCTTATCATTTTAGAATCTAAAATGTTCTTCACCTTGAACTCAGGTTCTCCCTCCACTTGAATGGGTTCTGGAGGCTTGATTAGTCTGGTTCCAGGTTGCACACGTTTCAAAAGTGACACATGAAAAACAGGATGTATTCGCATATGAGCTGGTAAATCCAGTTTAACGGCCACAGGATTGATTATGGCCGTAATGGAATATGGTCCCAGGTATTTGGGATTAAAAGTTTGAGGTCCTTTGAGTGATTAGTGTCTGGTAGCCAGCCAGACTTGGTCCCCAATCAGGTACTGAGGTGCCTCACTTCGATGCCGATCAGCACTTTTCTTGTATCTTTTCTTGGCTTGTTGTAAATGTTCAGTTGCTTCTTTGAAGGCTTTGGTAATTGCGGTATGCAGCTGGTCCACTGCGGGTGTTCCGAGATCATGAGGTGGATCCAGGTCAGAGGTTCGAGGGTGAAGCCCATATAAAGTGTAAAAAGGACTTTGCCCAGTTCCAGAGTGCACAGAATTATTATATGCATATTCAGCTATCCAAAGAATGTCTTTCCAGTTACTTTCAGATTGTTGGAGCATACAATGTAAATATTGTTCGAGAGTCTGGTTCGTTCTTTCTGTTTGACCATCGGTCTGGGGGTGATGACTGGTTGATAGTCTTACATCGATTTGTGCCAATTGACAACATCTACGCCAAAAGTGGGAAATAAATTGGCTTCCTCGATCTGAAATCAGCACAGACGGAAATCCGTGTAACCGGACAACATTTTCAAGGAATTCTTTAGTTAGAACCGAAGCTGAAGGTAAACCTTTTAATGGAATGACGTGTGCCATCTTGGAGAATAAATCCACAATAACAAGAATAGTGTTATATCCTGAACAGGGGGGTAAGTCCGTAATAAAATCCAATGACAGGGTGTGCCAGGGTGATGGTGGAATGTCTAACGGTTGAAGAAGACCGGCTGGTCTTTTCTTTTGGCCTTTATTTTGGGAGCACACACCACAGGACATCACAAATGATTTTACATCTTTTCGACAAGAAGGCCACCAGAATTGTCTTTTCACCTTTTCCTCAGTTTTGGCAATGCCGGGGTGTCCCTCTATTAGTGTATTGTGATAACAAGAAACAACTAGCTTTTGTAAATCCGTGTGTGGAAGAAATAATCGTCCTCGGAAATAAGGTAAATGGTTATCTATAGTAAAATCAGATCCCTTTTGAACCCAGTCCTGCAAGTCTGTTGGGTCCAGGAGTTGTTTAACTCTAGTTTGGGTATTTTCTACGATTGTGAAGAAGTCATACCTAAGATCCTCTGTTCGGGAATTATCGGCACAGGCTCTGAGTTAGTGACTGTGTCTCCCATTCCAATTCGGGATAGAGCATCCGCTTTGCCATTCTTACAGCCAGGACGGTAGGTGATTATGAAATCAAATTCAGCAAAAAACAGAGCCCAACGGAGCTGTCGAGATGACTGAGCCTTGGCGGTTTTCAAGTACTGTAAATTCCGATGGTCGGTGATCACCGTTATGGTATGTCTTGCGCCAAGGAGATAATGTCTCCAGGCCTTAAAAGCAGATTTAATCGCTAACAGTTCTTTGTCCGTGATGGCGTAGTTAATCTCGGGAGCTGAGAATTTTCTGGACCAGAACGCAACGGGATGCAGTTGGTTAGTCTCTGGGTCCCTTTGAGAAAGGACAGCTCCCATAGCTAGACTGGATGCGTCGGTTTCGACGATATAAGGGAGATCCGGGCGCGGGTGTTTCAATATGGGTGCAGAAGTAAATTTAGCTTTTAGTTCTTGAAAGGCTTGCTCAGCTTCTTTAGACCATTCAAAATGTTTATTTTTTCTTAAGAGTGCAGTGATGGGTTGAACCACCCGTGAAAACTCCGGAATGAACCTGCGATAAAAATTGGCAAAGCCAAGCATGCTTTGAACACCTTTTACAGAACTGGGTGATGGCCATTTGAGGATAGCATCCACTTTTCGTGAGTCCAGGTGGACTCCTTTAGGTGTCAGGATAAAACCTAGAAATTCAACTTCCGTGACATGGAAAACACATTTTTCAAGTTTAGCAAATAGTTTGTGTTGGCGCAATTTCTCGAGGACTGCCCTGACATGGTTTCGATGATCTGATTCTGAAGAGGAGTATACAAGAATGTCATCGATGTATACGATAACACAAACATCGATGAGTTCCCTGAGGACATCGTTCATGAAATATTGGAAGGCAGCCGGTGCATTGCACAGTCCAAAAGGCATAACTTGGTACTCGAACAACCCATATTTAGTGCGGAAGGCAGTTTTCCATTCATCGCCTTCTTTGATTCGCACTAGATGGTAAGCCCCCAGGAGATCTAGCTTAGTGTATATGCAGGCATCTTTCACTTGGTCAAGGAGTTCAGGGATCAAAGGCAATGGGTATCTGTTTTTGACAGTTATCTGCTTCAGTGCACGGTAGTCTATACAAGTTCTGAGATCGCCTTCTTTTTGTGGTACGAAGAATAAAGCCGAGGATGCAGGAGACTTAGACGGACGAATAAAACCATTGGCTAAGTATTGGTCCAGATATTGTCGTAAATGAAGATTCTCAGGCTCGGTAAGGGCATAGATCCTGCTGCAAGGGGGTGTTGCACCGGGTAGTAGATCTATCTGGCAATCGTATGACCTGTGGGGCGGTAGAGTATTGGTCTGTTCCTTTTGGAAGACGTCTTGAAACTCTTGGTACTCTGGCGGTATTTGCAAACTGACAGGAGTTACGGTAGCTAGGCCAATGCTTGTATTTCGTGGATAGCAGGTTTGTACACACTCTGGAAAGGTTATCCTCTTTGCTCGCCAATCAATTTGAGGATTGTGTGTTTCCAACCAAGGGATTCCTATAATTACTTGAAATTGCAGAGCCTTGATTACGTCAAACACCATTGCCTCCCGATGCCCGTCTTGACCCAGCAATGTCACTTCCGTGGTGGAGTGAGTTACCGGCCCAGAGGCGATTTCGGTTCCATCCACAGTGGTGATGACATCTTTATTGGTTTTAGGGCAAAGAGGGAGGTTCATCCTAGAAGCCAATTCACGATCCACGTAGTTTCCTATAGCCCCACTATCGATGTATGCCTTAATTGCATGCAACCGTTCAGGCTGCTTTGGATTTACAAGGACCATTGGCATGGTGAAGTGCGAGGTCAAAGAGTTGGTTTTTAAGCTCGGCAAGCGGACCTCTACGCTTGTCGGGCGTGGTCGTTTCCCGGCTCAGATTCTACAAGATCTTTATCCGTGGCTCCTACCGCCTTTTTGGGCGGTTTTACAGGGCAGTCTCGTAAGAAGTGTCCTGAAGTTCCACAGTAGAGGCACAATTGCATTTGCCGTCTTCTTTCACGCTCCGTTTGGGTCAAAGGTCCCTTGACTACTTCAATCTGCATAGGTTCAATAGCATCGACACCCTTGGGGTGAACCTGGGCTTTGGCAAAAACCCGGGTTTCAAACCTGGACCGATCTGCTTTTCTGTTTTGAAGCCTGTGATCCAGTTGGACCACTAAGTCAATATAGTCCGAGCAGTCCTGGGGTGGATTTACGACCTGGGCCAAGACATCTTTAAGTTTTCCACGTGGACCTCGATGGAATAGCGTAATTCTCTTATCCTCGGGCCATCTTGTTTCCACAACTAACCTATTTCAGGTCGCAATGTAAGCTAAGAGGTCCAGATTACCCTGTCGTAGAGATAGGAGTTTGTTGTCCAGGGCCTGTCCCTGAGAATGCCTCGCAAAAAGTCTTTCCATACTTGTCTGGAAGGCTTGAAAGTTCTGAAGGATCGGGTCGTCTTGAGTAACCAATGGGATTGACCAATCAGCTGTGCTGCCGCTGAGATAAGAAAGTACAAAGGCTACCTTGGTTTGGTCATTCGGGAAGGCCCCAGGTCTGCAGAGGAAATGCAATCGGCATTGATTCATAAATACTGCAAATATTTTGGGATCTCCATCAAAACGTTCAGGCGAGGCCAGTGGCACGTTTCCAGGTAGATTGATTTGCACTGGATTAGTTGATGCCACGGGGGTGAAACTACCCCCTGAACTTGGTAGAGGAGTTTGACCAGCTTGACTCTGCAACAGCTGGCGGGCAAGATCATCAGTTCGTTCCTTTGACACAATTAACTCCCTCCTGAGGGCATTCGTCTCCTTGCGAGCGGAATGAACTTCGGCCCGTAATTCCCCTAATAGCTGGGCCAGCTGGTCTGTCTCGGAAGTTTCCATGGCGCCTGGGTAGGAAGTTATTGGTAGGCTTCGCGTTCTGTAACGCTCACCTGATTCCCACGGAGGCGCCGACCCGTTCTGGACTGCTACAACTTCTTCCACGGTAAAGCGTAGTGCTTGGAAGATGGACTGGACTGGACCCCCAAACCTCGTCTGTCTGGCCCGAAGAATAATCCTTCTGTAGATGGGAAAAGGGAGTTAACTGTCTGCTAGATTGTGTGTGTGATTCCCCCCTTTTTCCCCTTCTCACCCTCTTCGAACCCTAGCTGTGCCTTCCGCAGACTCTCACCTTAATTTCTGTATGGACGAGCTCTCCATCCTGCTTCTGACGCAGGGGCGCGTAGATTTCCAGTTACTTCACTGGATCTCGGATTTGGCGAGGGTTCGATGTCTGCTTGCCTTTACCAAAATGTTGCCATAAGTATATAGTTCAAAAGATCAAGTCTTATTTGTCCCTTGGCCTTTGTTTAATTTTCAGGGACTAGGTGAGGAATCCGTGTGGAGGAATGGATTCGCCGAGGTAAGCTCAGGTGAGTACTTTTAATGAAGGTGTGCCGTAGTGGTTTGCTCCGACACCTTAATGAGTGTGTCTTATTTCCCCATAGGGGCCGGGGTACGGAAAAGCCAGAAAAGCCGCTCCGACCCGAAAAGGGAACTGAGGTCCCAACAAAATTCAGGTAAGACTTAAAGTGAGTAATCTGTCCTTTTGCAATTAGTTCGTTGCTCTCCTTGTTTTGTCCTTTTTCTCCGTAGGTCTTGAATGCGACCGATGTCGCCTATGGGCGCTGAAAAGGTTGCCGGCGCCACGTGAAGGTAAATGGAAGCGGCGCGGCAGCGTGAGAAGCGGAGCGCTTCTAACTATTGTCTTTCTTTTCCGTAGGTGCTGGGATGCGGCCGATGTCGCCTATGACCGCTGAAGAGCTAGACAGCGCCACGTGAAGGTAAGTAGAAGCGGCACTGCAGCGAGCGATGAGGTGCGTTTCTAAACCTTGACTTTCTTTTGCAGGATCGACGGAGTGAAGAATCCGGATGCTGGATGAAGGTAAGTAATGTCCTAATGCTTGCCTTTCTCTCCTTGCAGGTGTTCCAGGTGCTGGCGGGCGTGGCAGGAGCCAGGATGCAGGAGCCGACTCAGTGAGCGTCCTTCTGCAGATGCAGAATAACGCGAAGCACGTGTGGCCATCCGGGCGTGATTTAAATAGCCTTGGAAGAGCTTCAGGTGAGTGTTCTTCCACTGGCCCCACCCGAGTAAGAAAAGAGTTCCTGAAAGAAAATAGTTCCTCCCCAGCCTTAGTTGGCTTGGAGCTTCAGAGAGCATGGTCTGCCTCTGGTGAGTATGCAGCATGGTCTGCCTCAGGTGAGTTCACCCAAGCATTACCATATGTTCTGCCATGATGAGCCTGGCGCCTATGGCGCCAGGACAGATGCCTTTTATGAGCCTGGCACCAAAGGTGCCAGGACAAGGTCCAAAGAGCCCCTATAGGGGTTTGCTGGGTCCTGCTTGGTGAGTATGAAGTCTGCTTCCGGGGACGCTGGGCCTGACCTGGCTCCTTGGGAGCAGGCATCATGACAGCTCCCTTCGCGCCAAAACGGAGAGGACTCAATGGGAGATCTGCTCACAAACACTCACTCCATACATGGACCAATCATGGACCCTGGTGGTCCCAGGCATTCAAGACACTTCAGACTCTCTGGCACCCAAGATGTGTATTGGGAACAGACATCCCAGCCCACATCGTGGAGGCACACACACAAGGCATGCAGAAGCCCGCGAAAGCATTGGGTTTTGCGGGAAAGTGCATGACCAAATAAGGACTGACCCGGGTCGACTCAACCTGGGGAAGGTGAAGGGGCAAGATGGCCAAAGGACAGGACAAAGAACCTCGTGGCATGGCCATATTGGAGCCAGGACACCTATTCGTGCCAATCGTGGTTTACGCCATTTTAACATGGCAAGAAAGGGTTAAAAATATATGTAAATGATAGCTGCCACCAGTCCTGTCCCTGACACATCTGCACAGTTCGTAAAACGTCCAGCGAGAGTTTCTAGGGCCCAAGTGTACTGTAAGGTAAGTTACATTGTACACTTGATACATGTTGCACAAAAGTTGCAACATGAGGAAAGGACTAAGGGAAACAAAGTCTCCCAGTACTGACTGTCTTAAGGGCATGTCAGTTTGCCTATAGCAAGTGAGCGAAAGCCCAGAGAAGTGCAGCTGAGGGCTGTGCTTCTCTGGCAAAGTTCAGTTACAGGTTTTTAAACAGCAGCCAAAGGTTTGGGGGTTAACACATGGAGGGAAAATTACATTCACGTATGAAATCTTTCCTAACAATCACTATAAACAAAATGCGTGTGTAAATGACGTATGGATACGCCCACTTTTTACAACAATAGTGCCTTGCACATCGTAGAGGTCTCTCGTGGCCTGCCATGACATTATTGCTATTGATGCTACCCATTCTTAATCTTTTTTAAAGAAGGAAAAAACAACCTTTATTTGGGCAACATCATGCAATACTCTGGAAGCTGCTGAATTTTCTCCACGAGTTCCTCGATCAGCTGATTGATTGTAGGACGACTAGCAGGGTTCTTTATGTAGACAAAGGAATCATCTTTTCGCCAGATGAAATATCAGCGTTTCTCGAGTAGATAATAAAACACAAAAGAATGTATGTTCTCGATGTCTGTACTTGAAAACCTCATTTAAGATGTTCTCAGCATTCTCTCTGAATAAAGATGGACCTGTTTGATGATGTCACGTAATGGTTCATTAAGCACCCCTGTATTCCTCGGGTCTCTCAAGAAGGTTCGAACATCAGTTTGTCTTCCAACAAGATGTTGGCATTCCTCAATCAAGTGATAAAATACCGTGCTGACCAGTCTATGTGCATTATCATCCGATCGGGGCATTTGTGTTTTCCCTACTGTACTCAGGAAGCTGGAGAACTTGCTCTATTATGGCTGTGACCAATCTCCTCACGATCGGACCAGACTTAGGATCTTGCAGGAAATGACGCATCACCGGGGAAAAGTTTGGGAAGATGTAGTTCTGCAGATCTGGTTGTTGGATTGTCTCCATCTGTGTTCTGAGCCCCACGCCCCTTCCGTTTGAGTTGATCTGAAATGACAGAGATACTTGTAGTCAAACATGTTTAATAAGTACGTAACTCCTTTCCTAACAATTCTGCTATCGACTGGGCATCACTTCTAGTTCTAGATGGAGGTGTGAGCGGTGTTCTCATCCACCTACCTGTCACTATTTCATGGGGTATAAGATGGTGGTCGGAACCTGGCTGATTTCTCAATGTATACAAAGCCAGTGGCAGGCCGTTGAGTCAATCACAGAAACTGTTCCCTTGTGGGTGATAAGCCAATGAAAACATATGCTTTATACTGAACAACAAGCCTATTTGTTCAAAGACTTCATTAACAAAATGAGGGCCATTATCTGATCGCAATACTTCACATATTCCCCATCTAGGAAACACTTCTCGTACTAGAAATATTGCTGCACAGGTGGAATCTGGGTGTATACACGGAACAGCTTCAATCCACTGTGAAAAGGAACATACTACCACAATCATATATCAGTAGCCATTACAGACTTGTAGCATGTCAACATAGTCGATATGTAAATGGTGAAAAGGACCATTAGGTCTCAGGATAACTCCTCTAACTGTATGCAGTGTGTGCCCAGCAGTAAACCTTTGACATATGATACATTTTACTACGTAAAATGCAACGTGTTCTACCAAATTCGGTACAAACCATTCCTCTACAATTGTTGCAGCAAGGCTGTTTATAGTGACATGTGCAGGGTAGTGTAGCTGTTCTAACACATCCCCTAATAAGGCTACAGGCATCACCGGTTTACCAGTGCTTTCTTATCCCCACAGTGCCTCAGAAGGGTTTAAAGAACACCCCCTCCGAGTCCATAGGTCTTTTTCATGCTGCGGTGCTTCCCCTTGAATTTCCATTAGTTGAGTCTTAGATAGATCATTATGACAATCAGGCACACTCATCATCACCACCATGCTTTCATTCACATCAGGTGTGTCAAACTTCATGACATCTTCTGAACATGCAACACGTTTTGCTTCCTCGTCGGCAGTTTGATTTCCACGTGAAATAAAATCTGCCCTTTTAGTGTGAGCTGCGCATTTAATGACTGCGATGGCTACTGGGAGTTGTAGTGCTTTAATAAGCCTGTCCAATAAGGCAGCGTGTTGCACTGGAGTGCCGTCCGCCCGGAGCTGGCCCCTCTTTTTCCAACCTACTAGCCCTGTGTGTACTGTTAACATCAGATAGGCAGAGTCACTGTACACAGTTACTTCCTGGTCTAAGTGATTCTCGAGCATGACAATCAGTGCCACTAACTCTGCAGCTTGTGCCGAAAAGTGAGACAGTAGTCGTGCACTTATGAATACTTCAAACTCCCCATTGGCCGTGTGATTTACCACAGCAGCACCTGTATATCTCTGTCCATCATTTTGATCGTTTTTGAAGAACTGTCAATAAAGAGAATCTCTGCAGCTGCCAACGCATTTTCTTTCACCCTTGGGAGCTCATCATAGAATTCCTCATAGTTCGATCAATCATGTGCATGTTCGTCCTCTGCCAGTGGCTCTGTCACAAACATGGCAGGGTTCACTATTTTACATCAAACTATTTTAATCGCTGGATTTGCTATAACTACCTCGTAGGCAGAAGCCCTTTGAGAAGTCAACATGCCTTTAGGCTTTCGCAAAATGGCAAATAATGCATGTTCAACAAATAACATCATGGAACATCCCATTACTATGCTGGCAGCCTTCTCTATGGCGAACGCATCAGCGGGCAAAGATTGTTCGCAAGGAAAGTGACACCTCATTACCGGGTCTAGAATCCCACTGTAATATGGAAGTGGCTTGTACCCCAACGTGGTTCTCTGCATGAGTACTGCTGTCATAACAGTGCCATTTGTGTATGAAAACAAAAATAATTCCTCAGCATAATTGGGAATCCCTAAATCTGGAGCTGTGCAAATTGCCTTTTTCAACTCATCAAACCCTTCTTCCATTTCTTCAGTCCTGACGAACAAGTTACTTACCAACTGGTAACGTTCTTTCGACTGGATGTTCCTCCAACGTATTCCACATTTTTGACATGTAATGCCCACAGCTGTGGTGCTTCGGAAATTTTTCGGCAGAGGGCGTCCTGCGTCTATGGTGTTGGGTCGATGTCCCTCGAAGGCCTCTGTCAAGGGTGACGTCACCAGATGTTATAAATAGGACGCACGGCGAACGTAGCCTCAGTTCATGTTTTTTCCCTCCACAACGTGTGACATGCCCATACACAATGCTTGCTTGACTGCAATAGCACAGGAAATTCTTCAGAGGGGCAGGTTGGGAGGGTGATGTGGAATACATAGGAGGAACATCCAGTCGAAGGAATGTTACCAGTTGGTAAGTAACTTGTTCTTCGAATGGATTGTGTCCTCCAACGTATTACACATCTTTGAAAGACTCCCAAAGCAGTATCAGTGACTGGAGGAGGGAGAAGAATTTAAAATACCCAATCAGATGGCAGAATAAAGCACTGCTTTACCAAAGACCATATCCTGACCATAGAGTGTATCCAGGGAGTAATACTTGACAAAGGTGTGGATGGAAGACCACGTTGCAGCATCACAAAGGTTCTTAATAGGAACTCCCCGCTGCAGGGCTGTGGAAGTAGCCACGCCCCTAGAGATTGAGCTCTCAACCCCTCAAGAGGGTGCTTGCCCACCAATCTGCCAGCCAATCTGTAACATTCAGTAATGGTGTGGATAATCCACCTGGGCAAGGTCTGTTTGGTAACAGCCTTGCCCAAACGGTGTCCAGTGTACCCCACAAAAAGCTGGTCGTCCCCTCTGATTCTGGACATCCTAGAAATAAAAAAGCTCAAAACTCTCTTATGGTCCAACCTATGGAGTCTCTCCTCTTCCTTACCAGGATCAGGGGGAGGATAGAAAGCAGGAAGTACCACTTTCTGTCTCAAATGAAACTCAGACACTACCGTAGGTAGGAAGGACAGACGTACCCTCGGTACAACGCTATCCTTGTGGAACACAGTAAAGGGTGGCTTAGATGAAAGTGCCTGCAATTCACTCACTCTGCGAGCAGATGTAACTGCAACAAAGAAAACCGTCTTCAAAGACAACAGTCTCAAAGGACAAGAGTGCAGAGGTTCAAATGGAGCACCCATCAGGAATTTCAAGACTAAACTGAGATACCAAACCGGCACCTGAAAAGGGGACGGCGGGAACACATTTGTGAGCACTTTCAGAAATTGGAACATTCTTCAGACGAGTGCTTGAAGATAGAAAGCACTGCCAGGTAACCTTTAATGGTACCCACTTGAAGACCCCTGTGGCCCAAAGAAAGCAAGAAGGAAAGAATCATCAGAATGAAACACTGAAAAGAATCAACATTGTTTCCTCTGCACCAGTCGCAAAACCTGTGCCAATGCCAACGGTACAGGGATTTGGTTGCTGGCCGCCTGGCCTCCGGGAGGTCCCAATCCTTGTATCTCAACCTTTCAGAAACCAAGCGTGAAGGTTGAGAGTCTTGACCTCTGGATGGAGAACCCGACCCCGCTCTCGCAAGAGAAAGTCTTCTCTGTGGGGAAGACGGCATGGAGGACAGATGGACATTTGCAGAAGGTCCAGGTACCACGTTCTCCTGGCCCAATCCGGAGCAATGAGGATCATGTGGGACCTGAACCTCTGCAACCTCCTTAGCACCTGAGGAATGACGGGGACTGGAGGAAACGCATACAGAAGTGTGATTGACCAATCCATGACAAATGCTGATCAAAATCTCTCACACTTCCGGTTGGCACCGGTCACAAACAGATCCACTTGAGGGTTACCCCAAAGGGTGAAGATCTCCTAAAGTACTTCCTGAGCCAACTCTCACTCGTGGGAGACTGTGCTCTGCCTGCTCAGAGCATCCACCGCCGATTTCTCCTCTCCGGCTAGATGAACTGCCGAGAGCGAGATTCCTTGCTGTATCGCCCAGAATCAGAGCTGCATCGCCTCTCTGCACAGCGGGAGTGACCCTACCCCCCTTTTTTGTTAAGGTAAGGCATGGCCACTGTATTGTCCGTCATGATCAGGACACTCTTCCCCTGCACAGACGGCAGAAAATCCCTCAGCCCTAAAAGGTTTATGTGGAGTTTGGACTCCGACAGAGACCAACGACCGCTGGTGGTCAGCTCATTGGCGTGAGCCCCCCATCCTGTGAGGGAAGAGTCCATCACCACCGTCACCTCCGGCCACGGTTGCCAAAAAGTCTCCCCCTTCATCAGATTCCCTTCGCTGGCCCACCACAGAAGATCCTGCTAGACCGAGAGTGGAATCTGAATGGGATTGAAATCTTGCCTGAGAATTGGGACCACTGCCTCTTGAGATCTCATTGAAGGGATTTCATCCTCAATCTGGCCTCTGGCACCAGAAAAATGCAGGATGCCATGAGGCTGAGCAACCTTAAGAATTAGAAAGCCGGATGAATCTGGGCATGTTGAAATTTGTTGACCATCTGTACAATGTGATGAGCCCTCACCTTAGGAGGCAAGCACTTCCCCAAGGCCATGTCCAACACAGCCCGATGTACTGGAGGTGTTGGGAAGGTGTCACATGCGACTTCTTGAAGTTGAGGGAGAAGCCCAGCTTGTGAAAGGAGCGGCAGGTGAGGCTGAGATGATCGAGAGCTTGTTTGGAAGAACGCACCTGGATCAGCCAGTCGTCCAGATAGGGGTAGACATGAACCCCCTCTCCTGAGATACGCTGCCATCACCACCATTAGCTTGGTGAAGACCCTTGGGGCAGAGGTCAATCCGAATGGCAGGATCTGAAACTGAAAGTGCGAGTTGCCAGCCGCAAACCTCAGGTATTTTCTGTACTTTGGATGAATCGGCACATGAAAATAAGCATCCTGTAGGTCCAGAAACACCAACCAATCCTGAAGTCGAAGGGCCTGAAGGACCTGAGAAAGAGTGACCATCTTGAACTTGTCCTTCCTGAGGAATGTGTTCAAGCAATGCAAGTCCAAGATGGGTCTCAGTCCTCCGTCTTTCTTCGGAATCAAAAAATATGGGGAATACCAGCCATTGTTCCTCTTGTTCTATAGCACCTTTTCCAGCAGGGTCAAGATTTCCTGCACAAGGATTGGATCCGGAAGCTTCAAAGAGAGATTCCCTGGTGGATTGTCTTGAAGCCGCTTTAGGAAGGGAAGGCAGTAGCCGTGGGCTATTGTTTACAGAACCCACACGTCTGAAGTAATGTCTCACCATTCTTCTAGATGCTGAGAAAGTCTGCCCCCAACCGGTGAACAATGGGACCTGGCCTCATAGCTGTGTTGGAGCGGTTGCGCCAACGCCTGAAGGCAATGAGGCAGCTGCCTGAGCGATTTTGGCACCTCTTCCCCGTCCACCACAGGTACTTTTTTACGGTAGCCCCTTTGAATAGTGGCTCCTCTCACTCTACCGAAAGAGGAGTAGTAACGAAAGGAACCCCCCCTCTACTGCTGTCCCCTATGATGAAAAGGCAGAGGTTTACGCACAGCTGCGCCCAAAGATTTAGCAGCTGCTTTGGAGGTCTGCAACCTCTCGCGGCTCTCATCAGCCTTGCTGCCAAAAAAAAATGCAAACCATCAAAGGGCATGTTGAGAAGACGGGCTTGCACATCTTGAGCAAAACCGGACTTCCACAACCACGCAAACCTGCGTATCTTGGTGCTCGCAGCCATGGACTGGCTAACACTTTCAGCCGTGTCCAAACCAAACTGAAGGGATTCGCACATGGCATCCTTGTCATCCTGTACAATCGCAAGGAACCCATCCCTTTCTTCCCCCTCGGGAATATGCTCAGCCGCTAGAGAGACACAATTCCACAAAGTGTGTGAAAACCTTGCCAAGGAACAGGTGGAGTTGGCCAATTTCAGTGCCATACTCCCAACTGAAAATACCTTGCATGCCCAACCATCGAAAAGATTGTCATCCCTATCAGGAGGGATGGTAGGGTACACCGCCTGCCTCGAGGTGGGCGTGGCCACCTGAACCACCAAACTCTCGGGAGTGAAGTGAGTGGATAAGTAGCCGGGGTCGCTACTGGATGGGTGGTATTTCTTAGTCAATGACTTGTTGACTGCCGGAAGAGACTCAGGGGTCTGCAAAGTGGCCGCCACCCTTATCTGTAATGCCAAATGAAAAGGCAACACTGGGTCAGTGGACGGACCCTGATCTAAAATGTCAGTCAGGTCATCCTGATCGAATGCAACTGGAGGGCCGGACCACCCTAGGTACTCTGCAACTCTCGACATCAACCTCCTATAGGAGAATTCAGCATGAGCCCCAGGCTCTGGCCTACCAAACTCCATCTCTGGAGATGTGTCAAGGCTACTGGCATCATGTAGAGATTGACGTAGATCCTCCAACTGACTGTCCTCAGAAAAGAACATGTCCGGAGTCTCAGATGTTACACCAGGATTATCAAAGGGCTCCAACTCCACATCAGACCTCTCCTCATCCTCATCCTCATAATTTTCCTGCAGAGAATGAAAGAAGGAGTGGCCCTGGAGTCAAGAACAGTTTGGCAGTCTTAACCTTTTTCGAAGGATCCACAACAGCCTCCAACAGCAAATTCTGACCATTTTGCCCCAATGGCGTTGACGTCGACAAGGACTCTGAAGGCCCCAAGGGCCAGCCGGAATGTAAAGCCCCAACACCCTCACTAGGTGGACAGGGCGCTGACGTGTCGACGCCGTCCTCGAGCCCTTTCCAGATTGCTGCATTTTCGTTGGGGACAAAGACCGAGATCTAGATCTGGCACGCCTCTGGCGATCCACCGCAGCCTTGTCCGAATGGGACCTCAACGGGTACCTGGGCCCAAAGGCGCACGAGCATTGGTCCGAGACCGTTCCCTGCCGGTTTCCATTGAAGGCGTGGATGGAACTGTGCCCTGGGACTGAAAAATCGCCAGCATTTGCTCCCTGAATGCCTTGCGTTCCTCTGGAGTAGAGGATTTAGTGGGACAGGCCACTTTCCTCGCAGGGCCATCATCCGATGAGGACGGGGAAGGCGAACAGCGACGCCACTTCCGGGAGTGCCTCAATGAGGAGGACGAGTGGCGGGAACCACTCCGGCACCGAGATCCGCTGGATTCCTTCCAACGGGGAGAGTCACCCCTCGAATTGTCGGTGGAAATACCCATAGATTTTTGGGTTTTACGAGGTTTGGAAACCCGACCTACCTGCAACTTCCCCTTACACTCCCGTACACCTTGGCAGTCAATGACTGGCACTTTGAGCAGTCGGTATCATGGCTTTCGCCTAGACACCACAAGCAGATACGGTGCGGGTCCGTGATGGAAATGTTTTACTTACAGTCCTGGCATGTCTTAAAACCAGACGTCGGTGGGGCAGAAGATGAAGACATTTTCTCAGAGAAGATAACACAAGGCGCGATGAGTTCTTGAAGCAAACATGTTTGCAGAAAAAATGGAACTGAGGCTATGGGCGCCGTGCGTCTTATTCATAACATCCGGTGACGTCACCCTCGACGGAGGCCTTCGAGGGACATCGACCCGATGCCATTGACGCAGAACGCCCTCTGCCGAAAATTTTCTGAAGCAGCACAGCTGTGGACATTACATGTGAAAGATGTGGAATACATTGAAGGACACAATCTGAGTTGCCTGTGCTTTTTTCAGAGCCTGCAACAAGGGCTTTATATATGAACTGTAATCAAAGACCCATGCTCTCACATAATTACATGATCCCAAAAATGTCTGCATGTGTTTTATCATGTGTGGTTTTGATGTTTTCAAAATATTCTCCGCTCTCTCTGGAGTAACCGTCTTTCCTTCATGCGAGATTATCTGGCCTATGTACAGCACTTCCTCTTGACAATACTGTAATTCCTCTTTATCTACTTTATATCCTTTCACTGCAAGAATAATCATCAGCTGAACAGAATCACGCCTGCACTCTTACCTTAGTGCTACAGACCAATATGTCATCTACGTATTGCAACAACCACACTTTGCAAATCGATATTGCTTAAGTCCATCTGCAGGACTCTATTGAAAATCGATGGGAACTCACAGTACCCCTCAGGCAATCTTGTGCTTATTAACTTCTGTTGTCTGAACGTAAATGACGTCATATCTTGAGAATCCTTATGCAATGGCATTGAGAAAAACACATTTTTCAAGTCAATCACTGTGAAATATCATGCCTCAACAGGGATACTTCATAGAATTGTTACAAGATTAGGAACTAGAGAGAACTCGGCCTCTACAATCTGGTTAATCGGGTTAAGGTCCTGAATTGAACACCATGACCGCCCTTTACATTTTTTTAATCGGATACACTGACGTATTACATGTTGACTCTGACGTCACTAAGATACCTTGTTCCATCATAGCGGACATCGTCTTGAAAATACCTTCATCTGTCTCTCGAGACAGGGAATATTGTCGTGCTCAAGGTAAAATTGCTCCTGGTTTCAATTTAATCTTAACTTCTCCAGCCCCTTTCAATTGGCCTATGTCATATGGGCATGTTGTCCATGATGAAGCAGGCACTTTCACTATGTCTTCATTGAAAAACATGGGGCGCTTCAATGCTGGCAACATTTTCTGAGGAACCTCACGTTTAATTGCTCTCACCCAATAAGTAATACTTATTACGAATACTACTTCGTCATCTGACGGATGGTCTCTTAACATATCCTCATCAGTGATGTTAGTCAATATATAACCTTCCCCAATGGCAATCACTGTGCACCATAGTATACCTTTATCATCAGTTCCATCAAGCAAAGCCATTTCTCCTTGCACTATGACTGCATGCAGCTCTAAGGGAAAGACTCGTCCCCCCTTCTCATCCATAGGTATCCTTGGTCTAAACAAAAATGTATCAGGTATCCTCAAAGTTTTTCCAACTAAACCTGGTAGCCATGTTAAAAGAATGCGTACCCCATAGTGAAAAACCTCTGGTTGTAATGGTATTCCTCGTGTGGCCATTTGTCCTGAAGACGCCATAATAAAGTCACTCACGTTTAAATAATGCATTCCTGGCATTGAACACACTATGCTTTCATCAGTGAACGAAATCGTCATGTTCAATGTTATCATTAGATCCCAACCTATTATATTGACAGGTGTCTGTCACGAATATGACAACGGTACAGACATGTCGCATTCTCCTATAGAGATTGGCAATTTTTCAGAAAAAAAGGAACTCTTCTTGTAGCTCCTGTGAAACCTTGAGTATTCATGGCATTACCAGATAATGTAAATTTCCCCTCTCATATACATGAATGTGTTGCACCCGTGTCTACTAAAAAAGAAAAAGATTTGCCTCCTACAGTGACGTCAACCCTTGGTTCCTCTTTAGGATTGGGCGTCACTGATAGTATCGAACACATCAAGTCTCCCAGTGAGATGTCCTATTGCGGATACATTCTCATCCCTGTACCTGTAAAAGGATTTCCTCCATCGACAGTAACACCTCCTATTTTAGGAGTCATTAACTGTCCTGTGCTGGTACCTTGCTGTATCTGCATAGGTGAATGCTGTGACTGCCCCTGCGGCAGATTCATTGTTGTCTGTTGTGTTTGTAACTCTTGCTGTACTCTCTGCGCTTGTGTTTGCTGCACTGATTTTGAGCAAACCCATCTCCATTCTGTTGAGTGTAGGCAGGCGTGTATGTGGTCCACCCTCTTAAGAATTGCCCATTTTGCACAAACCCTTCACTTCTACACATGCATGCAAGATGTCCTGACATACTACATGTCCAACATACAGGAGGTTTCCTAATTTGCCCTTCCTGCATGCCTTGACTATCACTCTCTGTGTTTTGAAACCCACCTTGGATATTCTGAAAATGTCCCTGATTATTCTGGAAGCCTCTACCTCTGAAGCCTCCCCTACCTCATGGTACAAACCCATTATTACCTTGATCGTACTGCCTTTGGTTATTCACCTGTGGCATGCCTGCTGCTTGCCGTGAACCGAACCCTTCCCCTCTGGTCAACATTGCCCCTTCAATGGCGTACTTTGATATTTTTTCTGCACCAATGTTGCCTCTTCACCTTCCCTAGCATCGTCTTTCTTTCGATTCTTCTCTTGCAACAATTTACAATAATGCACAATGGTCAGCTGGATTTCCGACCATGGCTTTGCTTCCATGCCCACCAATTTTTTTAGCTGCTTCTGCACTGACTCTGGCAGCCCTTGGAATAATATATGGTAAAATACAGGTATAGATTTTCCCCAAGGCTCGCAAGTCTCCAAGCTCTACTGTTCCTGAAAATTCTGAATGTAAACAAGAGGATCATCCCCTTCGTGCATGTTTTTCTCTATTATAGCTCCCATATCTGAGGTGTCCGGATACAGCACTCTAAGCGCTTTCCAGACTGCCGCCCCACAGTTGTTGAATGGTGCTCCATCATGAGCCATGTTCACCTCAGTAACACTTGAATACACTGCCCTTGACCAAACATCATCAGCTCTCTCTCCCCAAGGATAGCGACTAGAAGACCTTGAATGTCCCATATAGATAACGTGTTTCCTCTTGTCATTTTTTCAAACTCGTGTATCCACTTCCCAGTGCCGGAAGTTTAACTCAGGAGTTTACACTTAAAAAATTATCCGTATCCATCTGTGGCCAAGGTATACACTGTGGTCTGGCTCCTCCCTTCTCTAACAAGGAAAACTGCGAAATCCCAAACTCACATTCGTCTCCCGTCGTCTGTCTGTTCATAGCAGGGACAATGGCTGTGCACCGCCTTCTTCCTGGCAGCACCCTTAACCTGCTCTCATAAGGCGGCGAGTCCCCCCTCTCACCATGGGATCGCCCTTTAGGTTGACCTAGCCGCGTCAGATATCTAAATCCGACCATCTTACTTCCTTGTCCATTGAAAATCTTCCTTCAGGACCACATGCGTTACCTCTCTCCTCCCCACAGTAGGTTTCTCTGTCTTCGTCTGACATATCCTGTCCCCAATTTGTATGGCTTCTCTCCTCTTCGTCTCTATTCAGAGTTAGTATGTCTAAAGACAACTCTTTAGGCTCAAAACTACATGAGCCTCCCTCTCTGTCATACAACTGTGTACTCAAAAGTCGATTATTCTTGCCCTTTACTGTCAATTCTTTCTTAGCCCTCATATCATGATAGACTTTATCGATTACGTCCCCAATGCTCCTAGAGTCAAACTCATCCTCTAGATTTGCTCTAGACGGGCAAGGCATTGGTTCATGCGCTGGGAAGAATTCTTCTATATCCTCCCATGCCACTTCCGGATTGGGCTCCATTAATTCCTTTTCTACACACTCATGATCACGTGCCCTATGCCTTTTTTTCTTTCTATTTCATCATCAAGCGCTCTTCGATTCCTCGCTTCTTCTCTCAACCCTTCTTCTTCCTTTCTTTTCATATCCATTCTCTCATTTGCCCTATGTATTTCTTCATCTCTATGTCTTTGCATTCTGTTATCCCTTAATTTCTGTTCTTCCTCCTCCTCTCTCTTTCTCTTTAGCTTTTCTTGTTTTTCGATTGCCCTCTGTTTGTTATCTTATTTTCTTTGTTCCTCTGCTCTTTCCTGCTTTTTCAGTTTTTCGTCCTGATGCAGCTCTTCCAGTCTTTGCCTATATTTCATTTTCAGCCCATCTTCTTTCAATCTTTCTTCTCGTTCCCTGTCCTTTTTGTCCTGTTCATCTCGATCTTCCCTTTGCCTTACCTCCTCAATGCTTTTACCATCAAGTTTGAGCAAAATCTGGCCACCCATCCACTCATTCTGTATGAGCGCTACCTCATCAGTCTTATTTCTCTCTCCTTTCCATCTCTTTATTTCCCATCCTATGTCTAAGGATGTACTTGGTCGACCACTTCTCTCATTGTCTTTTCTCTCTTTGTCATTTGGGACTTTAGAGATCAAATCTCTTTCAGGAATCTTCTGTGGGCTTTCATCGCTGCTATGCGCAGGTGACTCACATGCTGGATTGCTGTACCCCGCTGCTGCCTTAAGCTCTCTTAATATGTACACTGCGTCATTTTCCTTAATATCACCATTTATTTCAGGTGCGGCGGGGGGAGCAGAAGGCTCCTCACCCCCCTCTTTGCATATGCTAAGTATCCAGTATTCCATTTCCCCCTGGTACATTTTCCAGAGCTCTAAGCTAGCTTTTTTCCCGTGTATGCTGCATGCAAATATGTCATCATGGGCGGTAAAACTGCCTTTGATAGTGATCCCCCTTGTGACCACGGCATGAATATCTTATCTGCCGTGCCCTTAACCCATTCCGTACCATACTGTTTAAGCTTAGGTGCATGTTTTGGCAGCTGTCTACAGAGATGTGCAAGTGGAGTAATATCCTCCATTCTGTCTTGTCACACTTGACTGTCAATACTCACCGTTACACTTTGCATGTTTCAGAAAAACAAAACAATATTAGCGTGCACCAATCGTCAAAGCTCCAAACCCTCTATATCATGTTTTACTCTAATCTACTTTATTCGTTAAACACCATCATTTCAAGTTCAACAAATAAATAATGAACTCTTAAATCTTGTTATTTCCTTTTTTTACATCTCTTAATTCATCTATTATTTCTTCACCATACATATATCTTTTCAGCACATAAAACAAACAAACAAACAAACATACTTGACCGGCCACATATATCTCAGTCTACTATCCTCGAGATGTATCCTTGCTCCTAGAAATGCCCAGATTGGGATGTGAACCATTCTCTTTAGATAAGTCTTTAAACGAGTCCGTAGCCTACGTCATCCGTAAATGGGACTCTAGATACGGGTCCTTCTGTTACGTGCTTATGACGCAGGACACTGGGCTTATTCTACTGTTAGAATCCTCATCTCACAGTTTCTCAATTGCTTGCTCCTCTCCTCAAGTCAATCACTTAATAACTCGACATTCATTGTCTCGAGTCGCTTACCCCAACCTCCCTCCGTTATTTGTTTTCCCCTTATCACTCTTTTCACTTATTGCCCATTCACAATTTTGCCACCTCACTCAGTTTTTTACTCACCATTCATTTTTTTGACTTCCGGCTCTCAGGATCGCCACCTCTTTATCAGCTGCTTCAACCTTCCATCCATTAAGATTCCTGTAGACGTGGGGAGGGGTTTCTGCCTGAAAACAAGGGACCCGTCTAACCTGTGCTTGCAAGGCTTATCTTAAAAACTGTTTCCGCTATCTAGATGGAGCTTCACGTCCTTTCAGCCGAATGGCAGAGGACATTCGATATTGCCGGGAACCCAAAGCTTACTATCTCGATGGACTTTTAACCATCATCACTCTGCTACCACGTGAACTGTGGGAGTCGACCCAGCCAATTAGGACAAGGTAGCAATACTATGGGATGAATGGGGATGCAGAAGATACTCAAACATCAATAATCAAAATGACTCAGGAAGTTGGCAAAGTTGACTGTTTTAATGTCAATTATCTAAAACAGGGAGTACAACAGACATCAACGGATGGCTCACAGCATAGTCTCAACGATTCTCATAAAAAACATCATACTTATAGTAAAAACTCTTCATTGATGACGTTAACCTACGTATTCACTAACGTCATCTTATGTGCTAAATTACAGAAACCTAGTGGCAACTGTGATTGGGTCTAAGGGAACATATAAGTATACGTTCCATGCTAGTCTAATAGAGTGTTAGGCTCCTTAACATCAGGAGGGCAACTAAGCCCTCCCCTCAAACAGGTCACTTTGAACGTCACTAAATACACAACGTCCAATTGGTTACACAAACTATAGGACCCTTAATTACGCAGGCCCCTACAATTGGTTGGCTCTCTTACATTCGTCATTCGTCAGTCATAACCATTGCTTCCCACCAATTAGCATATCATCTATTATCACCTCAGTAGTCTGCATGTCAATTAAGGCTTTGAACTCGGCCTTGGAAATGTTCTTTGCTCTGAAGAATTCAGGGGAGTGAAGGCACGCTCTGCCTCCATGCGTAGGTGTGGTTCATCATGTTTGTCCAACTTCATACTTCCACGTGACTGAAGACCACAAATTTGAGCTCTGGTGCAGTTAAAATATTAATAATATTTTTAATAGACCTCCCTGTTTTCATCCATGTCTTCTGAACAGGAGTTTCGTTCTTTCACACGATTTGTAACTACTCTCTGTTCATCTCAGCTCGATACGACCTTGGCTTCTTGGTGCTCATCCAACCTCGCCCCTCAGAAATTCATTTCTGTATTTCAATTTGCTGTTCAACTGCGACACACTGGAAACAGGCCTTCATTCTCTGGTCCAGCTCTGCTATTACACATAGTGGAATCATCCACACTTTACTTGCTCCCATATATGTATACGTTGGTGCTTGCCGCAATCTATTCACTACATAGCTAGCCTCAAAAATACTTCATCTGCTTGTGTTTTTTTGCATCTGTACATGCATAAAATAACTTGATATCTTCATCGTTTCTGTAGCATAAGTTTCCTCATCTCGAGCCCGAGATGTCACTTATCCTTGATACTTTCTTGATGCCTTATAAAATATATACATTCTCTTATCTCTGCATCTATGTATGTCAATCTTGCTTCATGTGACGTCACCACTTGCTCTTCCATTCATCTGTTCTGCTTCTTCTGGAATTTCATTCAAATGGCCATCATACTGTCTTGTATGCAGGTATGGCTTTCTCAATGGGAACCTTGCTTCCAGGATTCTTCTCGGTATCAGTATTTTCATTGGTGCTCCAGGTGTCTCACACTCTGGTTCCCAAAATATAGGCAATATAGCAAGGTGAGATGGTTGGGGGGACTTAGCTCCTTCTCTACATGTCAGTCAGATAGAGCATGCCAAGAATGAGCTGATGTGCCTTGTTGAGTGACAGATAAACCAACCAATCAAAGACAAGAAGTGGTTTATTTCTGGCTGAAGGGACCGATCAGATATGTATTCTGAAATTGTATGAAATATTACGTCATTCTGAAAAGACTACATAAGCAAACTGACTTAAGCAGCTCTGGGTGCCTTCCAGTGTATCCTTTGAATCTGTATTAAAAGATGACTGTGAATCTTTGCTTCAGAAGTTCACATCCTTGAATGCTGGTTCGTTCTTACAGTTCCATCGTGCTTTTATAAATTCCCCTTTTGGGAAGTTCTGAATCACACTTCTCTTATGGTAGCTGCTGGCGTGAGCCACAGAGTTAACTTCTGTTGGCTTGTGAGAAGTCATTGTGCTAAGTTGTCCGTCGATCACATTGATGCGAATATCCAGAAAGTCAATGGTGGTATGGCTGCATTCGGATGTAAGTAGAATACCAAACTTGCTTGACTTAAGATAGGTGTGAAACTCAGTTAGTTCTTCTTCTGTGCCGGACCAAATTAAAATGACATTGTCAATGTAGCTGTACCATTTCACAATGTTGTAGTTATATTTATCATTGGATAGAGCATTGACCTTCTCAAAGTTGTTCATGAAGTGGTTAGCGATGGCTTGGGCATATTTGGCCCCCATAGCTACCCCCTTGTTCTGTCTGTAATATATACCATGAAAAAGAAACACATTGTTTGAAAGTGAAAAGAGTAGTAGCTTCTTCAACATCTCTATGACATCTCTATGTGCGAAAGGAAAGATGCAGACTCATTGGCGTATGTAAAGTCTATAGCCTCTAATCTTAGATCGTGGGCGGTCGAGGTATAAAGATCTTGAACATCAAGTGTAAAAAGCATGTATTGTGACTGCCACTCTAGATCCAGTAAGACCTGCAAGATGTGCATGGTGTCCAGCATATAAGTGGGAATCTTGGTGACATCTCTCTGGATGATGGTGTTGATATACTGGGCTATCGGTTTCTGTGACCCAAACAATGGCACTCACAGTTGGCCTTCCTTCCAGGATATAAATGAACTCCTGGTGCACTTTAAGTAGGAAGAATATAGTGGGCATTTGGGGATGGTCTAACACCATATTAAGTGATTGCACCCATATCAGACGCACAGCTCCCTTAACAGCGGCACACTGCACTCAGGTCACCTGCATTGCAGTGCTTGACCTAGTACAAACACTACCTCACATAACTCCTACCACCGACAGCACAACCTCCTGAGCTATGGTCACCTACCATACTTTGCGTTGGGGTAGCCCTAATCTCGTGTAGGACAATGCACCTTCAGGCACATGCTTCCCCCATAAACAGCACACTGCTCCCAGGTTACTTGCAATTCAGGCACTGTTTTAAATCTAATCTGACTATACACAACCACAACAACTTAGATGACACTTCCTCAGCAATAGTCACTCACCATACTTCTTAGAGGGGTACGCCTTCCCTCGGAGGTCACACACTGCTCCCTGCGCCTTGTCTCATCCACTGGCCACTGTATAACCATTTACTAACTCACATGCACCCTGATCTTAAAACCAAACGTTGTTCTTATAAACCAACCTCCACTTGTACGCACAGGATCTTCTTCCCCTGAGGACCGTGGATTACCCACTAGATCAACTATAGGGGCACCTCCCTGGTTCAACACAAGACGCATCCAAAAGTCTTTTATAAACCAATTGGTAAACCCAGGTCACCTTATTCATTAATTATTTAGAACACCATCCTGCCCTCCTTCAGGTGGTTTAATATTCTAAGTCATTAATCATCTTCTCCTCTCTCCTTCCTCTCCGCTCCTTCTCTGTATGCCCTGTGTTACATGCTTGTCTTTATGTACTTCTTCAAACACACATGACACTGGTGTACACAACTGTCTCCTCATTACAATCCCTCTTTTCTTTTTGTAATGTGTGTATTTTATCTATTTTACTTACACTGATTGGATGACACTAATATTGATGACATGTAAAATTGATTGTACTCATTGCCAATAACCAGCCTTGAAAATGACCTCGTAGGTCAGAACACGTGTCATCAAAATCAATAAACACTTGTTACAATCTCCATTAGAAACTTTATTAGAGAAACACACACTTGAATCAAATTACAAGTACCTAGAATTATTGTGGAGGCTCTCAAACCTCTTCTCACACCTTACTATTAATGGCCTGATCTTGACAAAGGCCTACTTGCATGTCCTTTGCTACTACATGCCTCTTCAGCCCTCTTCTTTGTCTTGGTTCCTTGTGGGATTCTGGGACATGTGGTTCACATTAGAAAGTTAGTTTTTCCCACTTCCAGTATATTTTTAAGGGTAGGTTTAATTTCCTTAGTATTTTTAAAAGAGGGAATCTGGATTTCCACCATATAAGAGGAAGAAGGGGTAGAGAAGGTAACTTTTCCGCCATTCCTTGTAGTTCACCTTTGATATTGAGGAGGAAGTTTATTTTTAGGGACTCTAAAGATGTGTTCTTTGATGTAATATGTTGTAGGGTAGGGTTACAGTGAACAGAGAGTGTGTCAGCGGAAACAAAATTCAAGTTAAAGTGGTGACCGGCAATGGGTTGGGGAGAGAGGGGGCCCCCGAAATTCGGAATCACAGATCAGGCCATATAAACCAAACAATAATTGAAAAACATGAATATTTTATTTAAATTCCATTTGTTTAAAACATATATATTAAATTTTAAATTTTGTTACGAGCTCATCTCTAAATAGCAGCATATTGTTGTAGAATAAAGTGCATAGTGAAACAAAGTGCCAATATAAAACCAGACTGAAAATTCAGTCAGTATTAACTTCATGTTGCCAAGCTGTCTGAACCTCAAGTCGGCTGAAGAGGGTCACCCGGCTGGTGGTCAGAGGCTATGGCCGCATTTAACAATGTAGAGAAAACCCCAAAAATATATGGACAAGGCAATAGTAGTTCCTAATTAGAAAAAGGGGTGCCATACGTCGACTACCTTACTGTCATGACCTACTATATACACTAGGTCTGACATATACACAGGAAGTAGTTTCGATGGTGCGGAGCATCTAGGCTGTTTCACGGTTGATGCCCATCTTCTTCAGGACGGCGCACTCCCGTTGGAATATTTGCCACTTAAAGGTTTTAATGTAGCAATAAGGCAATAATACACACAGGAATACAGAATTATGCAAACTGAATCCATAATTTTACCAATATCTCAACTTTGAAACTGGCCACTTGTTCCCGAATGTACATCCTGGGAAATGTGTATGGACCTGTAGGGCAAGTTCTCAGTCAAGTAGAACTAAACTGGGAACGGGTCACAAGCATAGGAGTTCAATCGCACAATTGTGTCACGGTCGACCAGTCACTATAAGGCATCTGAAAAGATCTGTCCTACTGGAGTCTAGTGTTGTTCACCGCGTTATGGTTCGTGCGCAGATAGCGTCAGTCTGTGCGCGAACCATCCCGCCTTCGTTGAATCCTCAATAGCTCTCAACCTTAGACTGTACCATCTCAATTTTACTACGGGGTTGAGAGATGTTAAAACGGCATTAAACCATAACCTCTTCTGGCATGGTGGTAAGAGTATCCCTTTAAGAAGGAAAAATACTGTGTCTCACCCCACGAAATCTCCTTACTACCCTGGCTCTGTCTCCACCCAGGTGATCCTCCTGCAGTACACCACTCCCAGGATTTTGAACAGGAAGTGTCTGCCCTCTCCTGGCCACCTGGAATGAGACTTTAGGCAGAGTTTTGGTGAGGTATCCGCAGGATTATTCACAGCCCACAATGTGTAACTGCACTTTTTACACTTTTTACAGAATGTCTGAGCAGACACTGAAGGAGTACACCATGCAGCATTTAGTGACAGATACTGTTATGCCTAATGTTATCATAGTTGTCCATGCTAGCGTACCGAACAATCTTCTAAGAACATTTGAAGAAGGTACTTGCGACATTTGCATATAGCATGCCACACTAAATGATACTACTAATACATTTGTTAAAAGAACAGTTTGAGTCACAGCATAATGCCAAGGAGATTTTTATGCTGACCTAATGCTTTAGCTGCTGTCAAATTACAAACAATTAGAAAACTGATCGACACAGAACATTGTACGTTTTCAACCCTACCTCACACTCGGTTTAAAACGACACAGCTACCAAAATCTTTTGGGTTTGACACCCAAGTGTACCATTTTTCCTGCCGGAATAAAGTGTAGTCCTCAACTAAACGGTATACTTGTACTGCAAGCCTGTTTGCTTCATGCACAATATTTGTCAGCACATAAGTTAGAAATGTTTTAATTTCTGCAAGACTTTTCCCCTTCTCTAGTGTGTGTAACAGAATTATTGCTATTTTATATACAGAGAACAGCGCCGGCCATCTTGGTGGAGGTGTTGCCTTAATTTTCATGTTTTTTAAATTGTTCAATTTTACCTTGGACTCTGGATGTAGAAAATGAATCCATACGAGTGCAAATTTTGCCTACGCCACTTTTACCCTTCATTTTTACATCGTATATCGCACACTTTAATTTAGTCTGACAACCTTTGAAAAGGCTTGTTTTCCAAATATATTGCTCTGGCCCTTTTACATATAATGTGTGTATTTTAGGAGATTTAATTTCTGGGCTGATTGCCCCTGAATGCTCGGCTGCAGTCTCTATCTTATCTTGTAGGAAGAACCTAACACTGCCACAATTAGTCACAATGTCTATACATATAAAGGGGCACACCCTTGATCTAATCCTCTCATCCCCAGATTTATGTTGCGTTTCACCAGGTTTTTCTGTTGTGGACGGCCCATTGATTGATCCCTTTTAAGATTGCTCTTCATCTACCTATTATAAAGTCAATTCAACATAAAGTATTGTGGAGAGCATGGCACCATGTTGAACCAGTGATGCTGGCAGAACTAATAAAGTCATATTATTTTACAGAGAGTAATGGATCTCAACCACTACCATTACCTCAGCTTATCAGAGCCTGCTCGGCAGCTTCTAATAAGTTGACACTTTTAAAATTGGTAAAGGAAACTGCACGTCCCTCAGCTACCTGGTTTTCTTTGGAACTCCAGGCATGGTGGGCAAATGTCTGCTGTGCTGAGCCGAAATGTCGTATGAATCCTGACCCTACTTTGAAACTCTTCTTTAGGAAAGAACTGGCATCGGCAGCGCCCCTTTCTCAGGAATTGGGCCAGTATCTGTCTGCCTTCGTTATAAATAAGATTAAGGCTATTCAGAAAAACATTCAGAACCAAGCGTTTGTCATATCATCGCCATTATCTCTTGGATTGCCTGAGGCAGGGACACCACGAGAGAGGTTTGACAGTTTTCAATTTATTAGTCCTTCCACGGCAGTTAAAGCTGTGCAACATTTGAAATCGGCTTACCCGTTAGATGAGATTCTGCTCGTTACTTTTAAATCTACAGCTGAGGAATTAGGTGGGGCTTCTTTCTGAAGTCCTAAACTCATCACTTTTGCATGGGCCTATCCCTGTTATTATGAAACGTGCATTGATCACCCCTTTACTAAAAAAGCCATCTCTAAATGCTCCAATGTTGGCAAATTACCGCCCCATTTCGTTACTTCCTTGTTTCATGACACTGTTGGAGTTGGTAATTACTCCACAGTATAGGTCCTTCTTAGAAGATTACCTACTTCTTAACTCTGCGCAATTGGGTTTTCGCCCACTCATGGGCACCGAGTCTGCCTTGGTTTCTGTTTTGGATGCCCCGGCCCAAATCAAAGATTAGGGTGGCGTGGCAGGTTTCATCTTATTGGATCTGTCTGCTGCTTTTGATACTATTGATCATAACATCCTTTTAGCTATGCTCTGTTTTATTGGCATCTCTGGTAGTGTTTTTTGACTGTTTTAAAACATTTTTGGACTCCTGCAAACAGTCGGTCTCACTCGGCTCCTTTAGGTCACCTCCTGAAGCTTTGGCTTGTGGGGTCCCCCATGGGTCTGGTCTTTCCCCTCTCCTTTTTAATGTTTATGTTCAACCCCTGGCTTCTCTGAATCATCTTTTAATTTTAATTTTATTTGTTATGCCATTGACACTCAGGTCCTTTTTCGAATGGATCATGAGCGAGACGGTACTGCTGACTGTTTAAGAGCCTGCTTAACAGCAGTGAGCAGCTGGATGCACCAACATTGGCTCGAGATTAACAGGGAAAAATTGAGGTACTGGTGGTTGGGCCACCAGCTGCAACTCAGTCCTGGACATCTGACTTTTGGAAGGCCCGATCTTGGTCCCCTGCCTTCTCCTGTGGAAGTTGTGATAAACCTAGGTGTTAAGATCCTGGCCTCCTTGTCATTTGTGGCTCAAGCTAGCTCAGTTTGTCGTGTGGGTTTCTTTTTTGGCCTATATTCCTTCTGACTGTAATATGGCAGTTATTACTGTGTGAAAAACCTGGAGGTGTTTCACGATTCAGTCCCCGGGGATCCCTTATTCAGGTGGCCAGAGAAAGTCCATTGCTATTGGATCCCGACCCTGGGGGCAGACAAGCGAGGGAGGACCACCTGGGTAGGGGTCCTCTGAGAGTGGGGAGTAGACACCGGAAGGAGAGACATGGTATCCTCCATTTCCTGTCAGTTATTTACCACATATTCCCTGTGACTTTATGGGATGCTACAACTCCCATAACTCCCCTCCTTTCCTTATCAGCCCAACTACTGAGATAAGGAAGAGAAAGGCTAGGAAGATTACCACTAGTAACATGCACTGGCCTTGTTCCACTAATTAGGCCTGGCAAGGTCAAGCACTCAGTCCCAATAACACACACCTGAAACTCATGAACCGTTTTTCAAACTATGAAAGGTGGAGCACAGAAAGACACAGAGAGCGAGGCAGGGGCCAAGAAGGAAGGAAGGAATGCAAGCTGGTTGGCGAAACGGAGGAGCAGCTGAGAGAGAGCTGCCGAGAACCAGGCCAGGGACAATGGGACAATGAGATGCTGTCAGGCTGCAGGTTGAGGCAGGAGAAAGTGTGGTGAGGGAGCAGCGTCTCAAAGAAGCAGGGAGAGTTCAGAGAAGGGACCAGAGGGGCCGGCTAATCCCTCGATTCCATGCACCATCATACTGCTCGTTTCCTACCTGGGGCCGCAAGTCCGCCCGGAAGTGTCTGAGTTGCAGGTGGGCAAGACCCTGATGCGCAAAAGCAATCATAGCTGTTGAGTTCAAAGAAAGGGAGAGCCCGGTTTGTGATACGCACGATTGTGTAAAGCTACAGTGTTACACGCAAGGCTGTGTTTTGAAGGATAAAGACATTGAATTGAAAAATTGAATGTCTTTAGCCGGCGAGGGGGCCGATGAGAAACAAAGTAACGGAGCGGTGCCGTGTGAGAAGGTACATTGTGAAATGCTTCTTGAAAGATTTCAGAACAGTTAATGATGAAAGCAAAATGTGTTGAAAGCCATTGAAGGAAAGGGCATGAGGGAAAGAGAGCATGCAGAGATCCTGAAAGGCTAAAGTGAAAGTGAACTGAAATGTTTGTGAAATGAGGAACAGAGCATCTGTGGGCCCATTCTAATGAACTATATGCTTTAGTGAAATAAGGAACAGAGTGGCCGAGTGCCCGTTCTGCGAAAAAAGTGCAAGAGGCACAGACATTGAAAGGTCAACTCTATTGTCAGAGTGGTCACGTATAGGTGTGAGAATACTGTGCGGTTGCAAACGTCTCTGACAGATGAACATTGTGAAAGTGAAGTACAAAGGTTGCGCAAGGGAGTTCTCCCCGAGCTCTGTAAACAGAGCTGTTTAGCTGGAAAGTTTTTCAGCCACGTTTAAGTGTTTGAAGACAGGCAAGGGCAGTCTGTGAAAGTAATTAAGAAGGAACTTTGTGAATACCTGTTTGTTTGAGAAATGTGAAACCGGGTGAGGGAAGTCCAGAGAATCAATTGAAGAGAACTGTGATGCATGAACATTTAAATAGGCGAGGGAAGCCTAACATATTTATGCTAAATCTTTGAACTGTGCAAACTATCCACCTTGAAGAAACTTTGTAAGACCCCCAGTGAACTGAATTTAGGGAAGGGAATGGTGAGCCACTTTCATTGCCATTCTGACATTCTTTTGGCACCCTCTTATTTCATCAATTTTCCCACAATTAGTTATTGTGAAGCGTGAGGGTGAGTACAGGTTTCTGACACAGACTTTTCCTGTGTTTGAATGAGAGACTTGTGCTATTTTATTTTACTTTGATAGACGAGACTACTCTGGCTAGCTAACCTCTTATATTCTAATTGCACTGTTACTCTTTCTGATCAATATAATGAGGTTATTTCCACTATTATGAGCACACTTGCCCCTCCCTCTGTTAAAAGAGTAAAAACTGAAACTCTGGGAAAATCCTGGTTCGCTGAGGAAATCCTGACTCTTAGAACACTCAAGAGACAAAAGGAACAGACATGGTGGAAAAAAGCTACAGCCTGCACCCTTCTTTGTATCGTAAGGCGGCGGCTGATTACAAGACTGCCAAACAGGACTTTTATGAAGAACGTATTAAAACTGCTAATTCATCCCATAAAGAACTTTTTACTATTCTCACGTAGTTTGAAGGGAAGGATAATCTTTACCCTGCCTTGGTTAAGAGTGACCAATGGTGCTCTGACATACAACAGGGCCTTAATGATAAACTGAATTCTCATCACAATAAGATTGCGATGCTGCATTCCTCCCCTTCCTTGCCCATTAATATCATGCCCAGTCCTGTTCACCATATCCAACCTCCTGCTTCCACTTCTCCCTTCTTTAACTTTAGAGAGATCAGTGACACTGATCTCTCTGATATTGTTTCACATCTTAGGCCTTCCTCGTGTACTGATGATATTTTCCCCCTTCTAAAATTAAAGAATCCTTTGAATATCTGGCTCCTCAGGTTATGCGCCTGGTCAACTCCTCTTTTGCTAGATCTATTGTCCTTGACTCACTAAAAAAGGTGTGGATCTCTCCTGGGATTAGAAAAGCCTCCCTTGATCCAACTTCGGTAGGCACCTACCGTCCTATTACTCATTTTATCTTTTTATTGAAGATTCTGTATAGGGCTGCATGCTCTCAGATAACAACAACACATTGAGAACCATAATCTACTTGGGCCTCTTCAGTCTGGCTTTCGTGTTCTTCATGGCACTGAGATTGCTCTGGTTGATTTGAAAGCTAATCTATGCCACATTGTAAAGTGGTCAGGTTGTGCTACTTATGCTTCTCAATCTTTCAGCAGCGTTTGCTCTTGCAGACCACTCCCTGCTGCTTGAGAGGGGGGGAGACATTGCCAACTTCTCCAGTAGCACCCTACAATGGTTGGCCTCTTTTTTAGGTCCTAGATCTGCCTGGATTGCTTCTAATGGCTTCAAATCCCCCCATGGAACTTCTCACATGCGGTGTCCAACAGGGAGCCTACCTTTCCCCCACCCTTTTTAACTAGTATACACGTCCTTTCTTCCAACTTCTTGACTGTCTCTGCGTAGACTATACACATTTTTCCGATGGCAATCAGGTCATAATTAAACTTACCGGTCACTATGACAAGGACCTTAAGAAAATGACCTACATCTATGCTAAAATTGAAAATTGGATGACAAATAATTCCTTAGCTCTTAATGGAAACAAAACTGAGCTTATACTCGTAGGTATTACTCAGCGTCTTCAGAAGCTGAATACCAGATTTGCTATATTTGATATTACTGGCTCCTCTAACAAAACTAGTCCTTGTGTTAAGACTCTGGGAGTCTACTTTGACTCTTCACTCAATATGAAGAAACATGTCAGTCTGGTGAAGGCATCCTGTGCCTATACTACACGCTTGATCAGGCAAACAGAACCTTTTTATCTGAATCTAACACTGCCTCCCTTGCTGTCGCATTGGTCAACTCCAAACCCGACTATGGTAACAGCCTGTTGGCAGGTACTTCTAAGTCCAACATGGCCTGAGCTGTATGTGGTCTCTCCAGAAGGAATCAAGTGACTGAGGCACGCATTTCCATGCACTGGCTTCCAGTCAAACATCGCATCACATACAAGGTTCTGCTTCTCACTCATAAATGACTTCATGATAAAGGACCAGTCTATCTTAAGGATTGTATTAAGCATTCATGTTCCACCTGCTCACTTTGCTCTAATAGCCGTGAGTCTCCCAGATAAAAGCTGAAGCACTTTGGTGGCATCAGTTTTGATTCCATTGCCCTGCGTTTATGGAATCGCCACCCCACCTCTCTCTGTCTCTGTTCTGAATTATCCTTATTTAAAAGATATCTTTAAACATTTCTCTTCAATTCAAATGATAAGATCTTTCTCTTTTCACTGAAGTCCCTCTGGTTCTAACTCGGCTCTACTCTACTCAGTCTTGCTGCTCACTGAGGCCTTTGGGAGAGTTTCGCCCTATAAAAGTTATATAACAATAGCAATAACTCCCATTATAGCATTAGGGACAGTTAGGAAATCTCCAACCCCAGTCAAACTCAATTAAAGTGTTGAAACGTGTACCTCTTGAGTCTGTGTCCTTACTTGTGATACCATGCCTGCCTCAGAACTGCAGCAATAAACAGTAGTCTTGATTACTGTAACGCCCTATTTCTAGCTCAGCCTGTTTATCTAGTTAATCGGCTGCAGCAGTCTAACTAGCTAAAGGCATTTCTTACCGAATGTCAATCTCAGTGGCCCGACGCAGCCTTCACTGGCTTCCGGTCAAAGCATGGATCCAGCTTAAATCCCTGTGCTTGATTCATCGAGCATTGTAGGGTAGAGGTTGTCTGGCACTACAAGAGAACATCACTCAGTATCTCCCAATCGCTTACTTCATTCAGCCTCCCAAGATTTGCTTGAGATCCTGTCCTACTGGTTGGAAAGATGTGGTGGCCAAGCTTTCTCAGTGGCCGGCCCAATATGGTGAAACTCTCTGCCTCTATTTTTCCATAAGATCCAGGATTTAGGTCTCTTCAATGCTCAGTTGAAAACATATCTGTTTGCCTGAGCTTCTTTGTGGTTTGCCATTATGTCTGTTTTTTTATTTTAGTGCCCTTGTGCCTTTGGTGAAGTTTTGCTTTATAAGTGTTGTTTGATTGATTGATGGTTTACCTTATAAAACCTGCGTGTTTCTACTGTACTAGGAGACATGGAAGGTTTGGCAGGCGATCGTGACCAGCCCACTAGGAGCCAACCCACCACTTCCAGCCACAATCCCCAGTGAACTATTAAGAGTATCAACTCAGACAATGCATGCTAAGACAACCTTTTAAAACAAGATACTCATGTCCCCACAGAACATCCTGTGGCTGTGTCCAGCGAGTCCTCTGTACATTATACTATTAATAGCTATGTCAGGGAAGCTCTCACACCACTTACCACTGATACATTCCAGCGCTAGAGAAAAGTAGCAGACCGGGCCTGGTCTTTCCAGATAACCGTGTAAGATGGTGAAAGACCCCAAACAGTGTTTTCTGCAAAGAAAATCTTTAGCACAGCTGGAAATATTGTGTCTGAAACAAATACTCGACTCAGTGCTGAAAATGTTCAGCTACTTGCTTTGACGAAAAACTATCTAAAGTATTTCCCCCAACCATTGCACCCCAAGCAAATTGGTAGCAGCGAATCAGACAACCAGGGTTCATATAAGCATTGAATGCCTATATTTGAGGAGGAAGATGAACAGTATCAGCAATTACAAGAGGGCAGATGGTCTTGCTGGTTTATGATTCAACAACTGAACTGCGCTCTATAATCCTGAAGCAGTAATTTAAGAAGAGAGGTTGGTGCTATAACCCTTAGTCTGCACATTTAAGCCAAGCAAAAAGAGGGAAAAGAAACTCACGGCCATGTGCCCATTCATCTTTAGTGCTACTGGTTTCTGTCTATCACATGAATGGCACTGAGTGTGGCCCACTACACGCTACCAATCTGCATACTTCTTAATTTCGACTCCAGTTGCCAAGAGAAATATTTTTAGTTGAACACCTTTTCCAATGTCATAACAAGGCGAAGGAGAAGATACTGATTACTTCAAAAGATCATCACTGATTTGAAAGAAAACTGGTTTATGGCCAAATAGATGTTAAATAGGTTCTGTGTTTATTGCACCCATCCATCCAACTGCATCGTGGGTCAATGAAAGCTTCCGCTGGATAGGGCCTGCAGAACACCCTCCTGGACATTGCATATCAAATGAGTAACCCTTATTTAGTGTCTTATGATTTTGCAGGTGGTCATCAATAGTTGTTTGCACTTCATCATCTCCATATCTTGTTGCACCTGGGATAGGGGCTGGCTCAGTCATGTATTCAGGTAAGGTGGGACCGCTTCTTCTCTCATGTATGTTCTTGCAAATGAGGCCAGCATGGACTGGTCAACCTTATTGCCACCTGCAATGTCAGCTTCAGCAACTTCGAAGAACCCCACATACCTGTAAATTAGGACTGATTCACAGAGGCGTTGAGTTTCGGGTAAATTATTCTGGTTCCTTAGATGAAAATTGCAGTGCTGGAATGTGAATACATCAGAATGTGGTTCTGTATCCTGCTAGACACGTGTGGAGAAAGCAAAGGAGAGTTTGCTGACGTCAATCACATATAACCAAAAGAGGTAAGAAGTGTGGACCACGTGACCTTTCTGCAGGCTGTAACCCCTATTGTGACTGTTCTGAAATCTGTCCCTTTCTTCCCCAGACTATGTGGCTTTTTACGCAATTTTTCAAAGAAAGTCCTGTAAAATGCACCATTTTAACCCATTATTTAAACAATTTAAAGGAGGGAGAACCCTCCTAGACCATTTGTTTAATTCGGACTCCCTCACTGCACTCCATCGCTCCAGCATATTAAGTGCATTTAGACTCCTTCAGTTCAAAAATTCACCGGCTGCCACAGCAGGAAACCCCAACAAACAAGAAACAAAGGAGGCATTCTGCAAACAGTTCTACTTTATTAGCATCTATTGCGAGGTACAATGATTCATTGCGCAAACACACAAGGAATCAACCATTGGTAAAACTGTACAGAAGTGCTAGATGTATTCATGGATAGATGCTAGAGAGAGGAAACTAGATAATGATGGTCTGGCACATCTCCAAGAGCACTGGACCCCCTGGGAAGGGACAGGTCAGGAAGCCAGCACCCAGCTCTAATTCCAACCCAGATATAAACAGATTGAATGGGGGTGTCTGCCTATCAAATGTGAATTAAAAAGCTAAACACGGTCTGAAGTGAAAGTGACGCCCAAGTAATTTGAGAGGTTGCTGTCGTGTGTGGTCTGCTCTGTTTTCTGTCGGGAAGAAGCAATGTCTTGAACTCTCTTTGTAAATTCAAACAGGAAAAACGGGAGATTTCTAAATCTGTCATTTAACTAAAATTGACACCAAGAGGTTTTCAGAGGAGATGGAAGAAGAGCCACACTTTGGAAGGGCCACCAAAAGTGTCCTGTTTACCATTAACACCTTTACTGGCTTTAAGCAAACCGCCACATTCTGTGTAACCTTCAGTGTTGCCTCCACAAGGCCATGTTGACCTCGAGTTCCTGTGATTTGATAGAGTCTGAAAGGACTCCTAGATCGTCCAGTGTTGGCCTCATAAAAACATCCAGGGATGGTTAGAACAGCATCACTTGGCTGTGCACCCAATCACAACAGGATTCTGATTACAGTATGAGTCTGTCTCTCTAGTCTTACGCTACCCAAAAGAACGAAGAGAAACATGACAACACAACTGCAGGCCAACTAGCAAAATCACTCTTTCCACAATCACTGTCAACCGGGCTTTTGCTGATGCCATTCACCTAAGTTGAGCATGGGCTCACCCTTTGCCATTTGCCATCAACTGTGCTCTTTCCATGCTGACACCTCTATTTCTGATGCCACTTTTGACAACATGGCGGACCAACATACCATATTGGTTATAGTCAGTAGCAGGAACATCTGAACGGATCATAAATTGATACCCTTCCTTCTTAACCAAAACAGAACTAAGTGTTAGTCTAGCTTACCAGGCGCCCCACACTCCTCACCCACCAATGGGGTCTCCAAATCTCACACCTCATGCTGCACATCAACATCAAACCTGATGACTTTTAGAAATCAAATTAAGACTTTACCATTTACATTTTCTGGCCCTTCCGAATGGGTATCACGTCGCTAGCATGGACACCTGATGGATCTACTCAAGGAACAGGATCACCTTATATAGTAACACTAATTCTCCCACAGCTTGCCTACATATCTCTCCACGTCTGACAAAAAGCAAAGAACTGTCCACATCTCCAAAACCTGACCTGAAATAGAAGCCTGTATAATATCCACTGCTTCAAACTCAATGCCTCAATGACAGAAATCTTCCTCCTGGGCCCCACACACATTTTCCACAGTCTGGGAACCCTCTTCCCAGCACCCACCTTTTTCAAGGAACCAGATCACATTCAGAACATGGTTCCCAACCTCTGCCTGGGACTATGGGAGGGGCCTTCGTGCAAAATGGAATTGGCGGTGAAGATATCGTTCTTCCAGTTCATCGTAAATTCCCTCCTTCTTGTTAAAGGCAAAAACCATATGATAGCAATGACCATCATCAATGCACACTGACAGTGCGGCAATGCCTTTTACGCTGGATTGGCTGCATACAAAATGCCAAGAGCCCAAAGCCTCCACAAGAACCTGAGGCAGACTAATTTCATACCTAAAACATCATCTTTGGCATCAGACCCAGGACATGTCCAGGGGCTTCCAGTGGAATCTAGAATCAGCGTCAAGGTCTTCATTCTTTTGTTCAAATGCAAGAACCACACAAGCACAATCTACAAGAAAAGAATGCACAGTCACCTACCCACACCATCGCAAAAGCTTACAAACATTAACATCCTCGCAGTTCCAAGAGCCACAATCAGATACAATTCAGATGTGTTCTTCTCTCTGATCACTCCCACCTTCCGCCCCTTCCCAAGAGACCAAAGAACAGTCGAATACCTCATGCACTTCCAGGCAGCACTCAAGCCACTTTTTATAATGTTCTCGGGGAACCCCATAGCGCTGCTGCATGACCACCCTGCCTCAGGGACTGTTGACTATCAGTCCATGGCACTGAAGGGGATTCGTACCCCTCCTCAAATGAAGATTTCACCTCCCATGCCAAGCAAGTTACCTCCGCCTTCAGTTGTTGCCGTACCAGGAAGTGGCATATGTTGCAGTTCATGGAACACAAATACAGTCAAAAGAAATACACAGCTGAAATGAATCAACTCTTTCTGTGGTTATGCCTAACACTCTCTGCGAGCTCAGCAGTGCAATGGAGCTGCCCATGATTAATGAAGGGGAATTGTTAATTGGAACACCTAATATACCGGGGAGTGGGGTGACAGCCTATTTCTAGTTTGATTTGTAGTGTTAAGATCACATGATATTTAGCTGCCAAGCAGACCCTCAAAAACAAGCCAGCCTATTTGCTATCTTGATTGCAAGGTTGCACAAAGCAATGCTGGAAAACTTTACTGCAGACTATATGGCATATCTACGCCAACTTGCTGAGGATCGTCCTCTTTATTGTCCTATATTTTGCATTGGCACACTGTTAATGCCTGGTCCTCACAGACACCCTTCTGCACTGGTACTATGAGAACATCTCCATTTATCTCAAAGGGAAGGTCCCTCCAACTGATGACGTTGCCATTGAGGTGTTTGTTATTAAGGAAGACCTGCTGTATATCAGCGGGCAACAAGACATGATCCCACATATGCACATCACTTATTTCACCTTCAAATGATTGATTCTTGTCAAAGGAACCACCAAAAGAGTCATGCTCTTGCCCAATTATCACATTGAGAGGAGTTTGTATCGTGGCCCCTCGCTTCATGACTTTTCTGACTAGTGGTTTCCCATTGATCCATAGTTGAGTCACCCCACTTGAAGAATCCCAGGTGCTGCATATGTGCCTCCTCTCCGGTGTGTTTAGTGTGGCCGTAAAAACCATTTCTTTGCCATCTACATCGATGGCAATGGGTCTTTCTGGATACTTCGAGTGAAAGAGGAGGAACGCATTGGCTTTTGTTGGGTTTCTCACAGAAAGGAAGCTGTACTCCCGGGTCAGCTCTGTGAAAGCGCGCAGGCAGATGGTGAAACTCTTCAGCGGGACACTCAGTTCTTGCTTCAGGGTCACATAGTTGTCGATTGATACATTTGTGAAGAGAAACACCTGGCCATCCATGTCTGTGAAGAAAGACGAGAAACCTGAACATTAGATCCCAATAAAGAGAATCATATGTTACACATCAGGTGTCCAGGAGGTGTTCCCACATACTATGGGATTTATTTATTCTGTGTTTGGGGTAGTGCCGATGTGCCGCCATTAGGCCCTTTCAGGACGCTTTACAGCTATGGAGAGAGCACAAGAAGGAGGCGCACAGGAGCAATGAAAGAAAGGATGGAGTGAGTGAGATAAGGGGGAGCAGGAATGGGGGAGGGTAAAGGTGTATTTATGTTCTGTAATTTGCATAGCATCAATATGTAAATACCAGCCACTGCAGAGCACCTTGTGGCAATGCGTACATGTTAATGTTAATGTTAAAGGACATTTGTAGCGCGCACTATCACCACCGGAGTGGTCCCTTGGCCCTCTGGTGGCTCTGAAAGAGGAGGGGATGTTGAGTTAGTGGGAGGAAGCAGGAACAGTGCAAGAGAGCAGTGATGTGCTATTGGCGGCCCAACCATCGACTGCCATGAAGAAAATCAAAAAGCATAGCAGGATTCTGGATCCCAAGATGGGCGCAGCAGTCACAAAAAGGCCAAATCTGATTTATAGGAAACAAAGCGAGTGCTTTGAAACACTTACTTGTGGCTTGGCAAACAGCTCCCAGGATGCTGGTAAGGAGGAGAAAGCACAGAGCCATGTTCTCGCCTGTTTCTGAAACGTCAAGCAGAAACATAATTAATATCATTCCACAGGGCTAGGGCATGTAGATGTGTGTTACCAAGAGCACACATTGTAACATTGTTGCTAAACTTCCAGATTATAAAGAAAGGGTTAACAGGCTGAGTAATTTTAGAGCGCCCAACAGAAGAAACTGTTGCATTAGAGCACAGATAGGGAGAGATGGCATATGAGGAGGAACACAAAGCTTGAGGGGGTTGTTCTCTTTGGTTATTTGCCCAACCATCGACTGCCCATGGCCATGCTAATCCCTATGGCCATTCCCACCCAGTTCCTGTCCCGCCCCCCCCCACACCTAAAACACCCCCTCATGGAAACTCTTTCAGCTCGATTTACTCACACTTTACCATGAAGCATTGCACTCGAAGTGCCTGGCAGTGTTTCTCAAAGCAGTCTTCTGAGAGTTAATGACGTAATTGGGACTGTAAACACGCTACTGGTGTAATTAAAATGTCTGAACCAGGTCTGCCTTCAGCCACTTGATTTATAAGCACTATGTGTGTCACTCGCCAAAGTCGCATTAAAAACCAGCATTGGTAAAGCCAACAGTTTGAGCTTGTGTATAAGTATAAAGCATTTGCAAGGCACTGCTGTTAGATGCCCAGGAACTAGCATCATTTTGCACCTACTACCATCAATGGGCAGTTAATACCACTACGGCAGTGCCTGGCAAGTGCCTTTCCCATGACTACACAAAAAGCCAAAACTGTTGGCATTGCCAATGCTTGTTATCGTATTGTCCCAGTGACTGCGCTGTGGGATAGGAAATCAAGAGGGTGGCAGGTAGGATATTATTTGCAATAATAAAACAATATTTGATGCAGGGCCTAAGAACTGTCTGGCCTGAACTAAGAATCACAACTAGCAAAGGAACCTTTAAGATGGATGTACACGAATCTGACATGATTAGATGGGGAAGTTTTTCATTGGATGATCCCCCAATGCAAAGAAAAAGTTGAATAAAGGTCGACCAATGTTAGTCGACCAAATTACACTATAAAAAGCTAGCCTGTAAAACATGTGGGATCCTTAAAATGACTTCCCGATCATTTGAGACCTGGTCAAACTGAGCACTTTAACAACTATTATGTTGCTTTTGACGTTTGCATTAGTCAACATTGTTGTCACTGGCATAACGGGGGCTCCAGCACCCCCTCCGGTGCGGGGGTCTCTACCACCACATGTCCTGGGAGGGGGCCCCCTTGGACTAAAAAATAAAAAAGTGTTATTTCTTTGGACACTCAGCCCTCATAAAGGCATTATTTCTGTTACAGCATACCAGAAATAATTTCTTTATGAAGGCAGAGGGACTACAAAAAGAAGCTATTTATTTTTGAAGTTCGAGGGCTGTTCCCACCCCATGACATGGAAGCCTCTAGGCAGAAGACCTCCATGTCATGGGGTGGGGGTGCTCTATGGCTTCAAAAATAAATAGTTTCTTTTTGAAGTCACTCTGCCTTCAGAAGGACATTATTTCCATTACGGTTCGGAAATAATTTCTTTATGAAGTTGGAGTGACTTCAAAAAGAACCATTTCTTTTTGAAGTAATAGAGCTCCCCTCAACCCCATGATGTGTGTTTATGAGAGTGTATGGTGAAAGGGTGCACACTTAAATGTATGTGTGCGGCCTGACTTAGTGTATGGTGCAAGGGTACGCAATTAAATGTATGGGTGGGTGGGTGTGCGTGTCGAGTTTATAGTGAAAGGGTGCACACTTAAATGTATAGGTGGCAACCTGTGTGAGTGTATGGTGAAAGGGTGCACACTTAAATGTATAGGTGGCTGCCTGGGTGTGCCTGTAAGGTTGAAATGCTGCACACTTAAATGTATGGGTGGCTGCCAGGGTGTGCCTGTATGGTGAAAGGGTATACGTTTAAATATATGGGTGGCTGTGTGTGCTTTTGTGTGTATGCTGAATGGTGTGTGTGATTGCGTTCAGCGACGCAAAGAAACCTACATATCAGGGAGGTGCTAACCCTTGATATGTTGCGAGAGGTGCTAACTTCACGGGCGGTGGGGGAGGGGCAAACTTATTTTTGTGGGACATCTAACTTCTTTATGCATTCTAATGAGACTACTCGAGTGCAGCTTCAATGTTACAAGCAGTTAACTCTCTCCTTTAAGTCTAAAAGCACCCGCTTATGGACTGCTGTGAGAATAATCAGTCTCCTGTCCCCTCTCTACCCTTCCAATCACTTCCCTGGCATGCAAGTACTAAACCCACATCAAGATTTCAATTGCCTAAAGAATTATGCATTTTAATGCAGGTACTAACAGTGAAATGCTTTACGTTAGTATGGCTGGGCCTTTGTTAACAGCGAAAACCAGGCACCGTTTAACATCTGTTTCCTGTTCGGCAACGGCTCTGTAGGTCAGCCAGGTCGAGTCAACATAGCCCAAAATGTCAAGGTGGGGGTGGGAAGGCAGAGGGCTGAATCCCAGCCAGCTCAATGGTGTTGCACCACTACTTGTGTTTAATCCCTTAGTTAATTATTGGTAATCTTCATTACTCATAGCACTATTCTTCCTCATCCCAGTACTTGTGTATGAGGCACTTTGACTTATACACAAGTACTGGGATGAGGTAGAGAGACATGGAGGTAATGCCTGACCTAGCTACCTGTAATCTTCATTACTCCTAGACCTGCTCTTCCTCATCCCAGTACTTACCTATGAGGCAAGGAGCCTCATATGTAAGCACTGGGACAAGGAAAAGGGACGTGGGGTAATTTTGGGCCAAGAAGCTGATTTTAGGGGTTGGGGCAAGGAGTAGGAGGGAGAGGGGCTGTGTGGGGGAGATTGGGAGGGGTGGTTGGGATGTGGATTGTGTGATAAATCATAATGGTCATCCATGTCCAGGCTAAATAGGCTTGCTATGTGGTATTAGTGTTTAGAGAGGAATTTTGATAAAGCCAGTCTAGTCATTTTTAGTTTGGCTTGACATTTTTTTAACTGGGCATCTCTGATAAAGCAGTCCTGCTTAGTGTAATTACCTGGCTAGACTGGCATTTGCATGCTGCCAATCTAGACACTTCTTACTGTAGCATTGTATATTTTTCTGGGCATTTGCATTTTGTTGCAACCAGTCTAGTTATGTCTAAATGTGGCCTGGCATGCTTTACTGTAATATGTTATTACATGTCTAGACTGGTCTACATTCTTCAGCCAGTTGGACATGTTTTCATAGTGGCATGGCATTTTTAATAGCAAAGAATTATATTAATTAAAGCATTAATGTTCCTGTGCACTGTTGGTGACTTGCATGTATTGGTTTTTTAGATTGGTGTTAGCCTACAAATAAATTGCAAACGCTCTGGCCTTTTCGCCAATTGTTTTCAGATAGTGTGCTGTATATAATTCATTTAATTTCATACAGCTTTTATTCGACATTTTGTCATTAGCCAGAAAAAACACGTTATCACAATCAAATTTAAAAAAAGGAAAAAGAGAAAGATGTGGTAGACATACTACAATGGTTAATACGTCATATTTAGCATATTAGCATACCATCATTTTAGCAGAGAGTGAATAAAATGGGAAACAATATTCTAAAAACAATACAACTATTAAAATCTGATCTTTCCAAAATGCAATGCAATATAAGAAACAGGCTGTCCAGGAAAGACCAAAGTAAACAATACCACTTCCTAGCATTATGCCCAGTCCTAAAGGAGTGTGCAAAATTTGCAAAGTTGCACTAGTTAATGTATTAACAGCATCGTCAGGATGCAAAGGGCAAAGGAGTGTCCAAAATTGTGCCCAATCCTGGCAGAACGTGCAAAACATTGCAAAAAAGTGCATTGAACAAGGTGTTAGCAGCATTATCAAAGTACAAAGTCATTAAAGTGTATATGAGATTTCATAAATAATAAGCTCGATATTAACATGATCATGTGTTAGTTCCCGAATTCTTCAGCTTTCAATATTCTTGCTCTTATACGCCATGCTTGATGGATGATGCTTTCTACAAAAACACTACATGTATGTCGCTGCTTCACCTAAAGAGCATTAAGGCTTCACTTGTTCGGCGTATGCCATGAGCATTACATATTGTCTTTAGGAACTTGCACCTGGCCACTCGATACCCTTGACAGAAGAACAAGAAATGGCCAATAGATTCCTTACCAAGACCACACACCAAACATAAATCATTTCCAGCAGGTTCACACTTTTTGGTAGAGTAATCCAGGTTCAATTGAGAAAACTCGAATTTCACATATAAAATACGTGCCAGAGGGTGGTTGACCAGATCTAGATATTTCTCAAACCCCAGGACCGGCTTGCTGGCCAAATATGTAGCTCCCATGGCCAGCTCGCTGCTGGCATTTATCAATTCAACCTCAGCTATATCCCGTGAGGTTCTTTTCACTTTTTCCATATCACCCATGGTGATGCTCCACGGATTATCCCACAGATTTCCCATATTCCTATCCTCCAGGGATCTTTTAACATGTATTAACCAGGGTAGGGATCTGCCACCCTCAGTTCCCAGCATGTATGTTAGGGCCTCACGATAGATTTTCAGTTCGGGTGTTAGCCATAATCTGAGCCAATAAGATACTGGTCTGAGGGTGGCATCACTTTAGATTTCCCTAAGGCCCAATTCCAAGTAGATAGGTTTACCCGGATACGTTGTTGGCAGCCCAAGCAGCCTTTTCAAAAAGCGTCTTTCGGCCAGGCCCAATTTGTTACTGATCAAATGGCCCCATAGCTCTGCCCCTTACAGGGCAGCCGGTTTGTCCTGTGCTACATACATGTTGTGGGCTGGGGAAATGGCACCCTGGCCATATGTAGTGAAAAATGTCCATATTGCCCCCCCCTTTATTTTTCCAATGTTATACTGGATCTAAACGTCGACAGGGCATGGCCTGAGCTCATGTAGAGTGAACGTACGCTGTTGGAGCTCCCGCCGATAATCCTGATAACAGATCCTACATATAGAAATTACCGGCATAATATGCACTTCTGAAACACTGAACAATGTGTGCACATGGAGGACCGGGCTGCTTGTCAAAGACGCTGCGGAACGGCACTGCTGAAGCCCGAAAACCCGCCTTGGAATATCACAGCTGGAACCAAGATGGCAGCTAGACCCGGTCTCCCCAGATAGAAGCGCCAGGCTCAGACCATCTGGGACCCCTGTCCAGCTGTGGTTGAAGGTTGAATGGGCAGGGCTTTCTTAGGAATGCCACTTTCCCTGTTACCTGCTGTGCCCCTCCGAGGTCTCCTGCTTGGTCCACCATGTCGTCTGTGCAAGCTGGTGCTTTCCTTCTGGTGATGGGAACTGGACAGTGGTACTTTGGTCCTCGCTGCATTCCCTTAACTTTTTACTGTGGGCAGCGTTGCTTGCCTCCTGTCCGGGTGGCCTATGGCGGGGTGTGGGCCTGGGCGGGTCTATGGGTGGGTAAGCCCTGCTGTTGACGCAGTAGTATTTTAGTAGCGGCACATGGCCATTAGCGTTCAGCTGCTGATGTGACCCCCTTGGTGTGAACTATTTGTCTTTGGTGTACCTTTTTTTGCGTTCCTTATCTTCTGCCCCTGCCCCTCGGTCATTTTGTGTGGATCGTATCTTTCTATTATTATTATTTTACTTTTATTTCAGTCCTTCTATTTTGCTGCACCGCGAGAGGACCCTCGATTCCTTGACCATCTTCCGCTCCGCTTTGACGTGGTAAAACAAGCAGGCACACAGGCGGTCTTGCTGGGAGGCTGTTATTGGCGGAAGACCTGCTGCTTCTTGTCGATGGGCGGGATCGCCATCACCGGGAGGCAGACTGCACACTGCGTAGCCGCCGGCACAGCGCGTGGCTATGAGCTGTGGAGAGCGAGCAGACTGGCTTGCGAAGGATGTCGGTTACCGGCAAGTGGGTTTCTCTTTAGCCCACAGTGAAAGACGGCTGCTGGGATGGCACACCACATGGAGAGCTAGCGGACCGGCTCACTGCTGGTATTCGTTTGTTTCTCTGCTCTAGTTTCTTTTATCCTCGTCACCAGTTCTTATCTGTTAGTGCATGTGCATATATATATATATATATATATATATATATATATATATATTACATGGCCACGGTAGTGGCCATGTAGTTATGGTTAAGTTGGTGTTTCCATAGGAAGAGCACTTTTTGGGCGGCTTATAACTTCGCTCTCCCAGGACGGATCCTCACCAAACTTTACTAAAAAAGTATTTGGGTCACTCTGAATTTTTTGTGAAAGTTTAATGAGGATTCGTCCAGGGGGGCAAAGTTATAGGGGGGGTCCCAAAACTTTTTTTTTTCCCATAGACTGAATGGGGAAAAAAATTTGCTCGCGTCTACAGCCCAAACCGCTGGACGGATTTCCACCAAATTTGGACCAGGAGCAGCGGCTTGGTCCCAAAAGCATGCTTTTGCAAATTTGGTGAAAATCCGTCCAGTAGTTTTTTTTTTAAATGACCAAAAAGTAGGTAAAAAAAAATTTGTGATATCTGTGTTCGGTCTGCGGACGGACTTCCCTGTTTGCTCCGCGGACAGTGTCCCGATTGGCCAATCGGCTTGCATGATGTTCGCGGACATGCAACGTGTTCGCTGATTGGACGGCGTGGAGCGTGAAGCACATCAGATTTTCGGTAGCGCCACGCCATCTTGGATTCACTGTCGTCCGCGGACAGCGCGGTGAAACTTTGTTCAAAATGTGTATTTAGTAGAGTGTGTTGGTGTGTAGGAGTGTTTGGGGAGGGTGGGAGTGTATGAGATAGGATGAAAGTTGTGTTTTTTATGTGTTAGACATTCTTTTTGTGTTCAATTTGTCTGCGGACATCACGGGTGTTCTGAAATGTTCTAAATAAACTGAATGGGGGGTGTTCTGAGGACTCAATATGTGTCCGTTTTGTTCGCAAGCAAACTGAAACTGTTCTAAGAACACTCCCAGTGTCCTGAAATGTTCGCAAATAAACAAAATGGGGGTGTCCTGAGGACGCTGTCCGTATTGTTTGTTGTCAAGTTGAATATGTTCTAAGAACACTCGCGGTGTCCTGAATTGCTCACAAATACACAAAATGGGGGTGTTCTGAAGACTTTGTCGAACACTCGCTGTGTCCTGAAATGTTCGCAAATATGAATGGGGTTGTGGCTGACAAGTTGAATGTGTTCTAAGAACACTCACGGTGTCCTGAAATGTTCGCAAATGAACAAAATGGGGGTGTCCTGAGGACGCTGTCCGTATTGTTCTCTGTCAAGTTGAATGTGTTCTAAGAACACTCGCAGTGTCCTGAACTGTTTGCAAATAAACAAAATGGGGGTGTCCTGAGGATGCTGTCCGTATTGTTCTCTGTCAAGTTGAATGTGTTCTTAGAACACTCATGGTGTCCTGAAATGTTCGCAAATAAACGAAATGGGGGTGTTCTGAGGACACTGTCCGTATTGTTCGTTTTAAGTTGAATGCGTTCTAAGAACACTCGCGGTGTCCTGAAATGTTCTCAAATAAACAAGATGGTGGTGTTCTGAAGACGCTTCTAAAAACACTTGCGGTGTCCGGGGAATGTTCGTAGGGGGTGTCCTGAGGACGCTGTCCGTATTGTTCTCTGTCAAGTTGAATGTGTTCTAAGAACACTTGCGGTGTCCTGAAATGTTCGCAAATAAACAAAATAGAGGTGTTCTGAAGACGTTTCTAAGAACACTCCCGGTGTCCTGGAATGTTCGTAGGGGGTGTCCTGAAGGCGTAGTCTGTACTGTTCGCTGGCAAGTTGAATGTGTTCTAAGAACACTCACAGTGTCCTGAAATGTTCACAAATAAACAAAATGGGGGTGTCCTGAGGACGCTGTCCATATTGTTCTCTGTCAAGTTGAATGTGTTCTTAGAACACTAATGGTGTCCTGAAATGTTCGCAAATAAACGAAATGGGGGTGTTCTGAGGACAATGTCCGTATTGTTCGTTGTCAAGTTGAATGTGTTCTAAGAACACTCGCGGTTTCCTGAAATGTTCGCAAATAAACAAGATGGTGGTGTTCTGAAGACACTTCTAAGAACACTCGCAGTGTCCGGGGAATGTTCGTAGGGGGTGTCCTGAGGATGCTGTCCGTATTGTTCTCTGTCAAGTTGAATGTGTTCTAAGAACACTCGCAGTGTCCTGAAATGTTCGCAAATAAACAAAATGGAGGTGTTCTGAAGACGTTTCTAAGAACACTCCCGGTGTCCTGGAATGTTCGTAGGGGGTGTCCTTAAGGCGTAGTCCGTATTGTTCACTGGCAAGTTGAATGTGTTCTAAGAACACTCGCAGTGTCCTGAAATGTTCGCAAATAAACAAAATGGGGGTGTCCTGAGGACGCTGTCCGTATTGTTCTCTGTCAAGTTGAATGTGTTCTTAGAACACTCATGGTGTCCTGAAATGGTCGCAAATAAACTAAATGGGGGTGTTCTGAGGACACTGTCCGTATTGTTTGTTGTCAAGTTGAACGTGTTCTAAGAAAACTCGCGGTGTCCTGAAATGTTTGCAAATAAACAAGATGGTGGTGTTCTGAAGACGCTTCTAAGAACACTCGCGGTGTCCGGGGAATGTTCGTAGGGGGTGTCCTGAGGACGCTGTCCGTATTGTTCTCTGTCAAGTTGAATTTGTTCTAAGAACACCTGCGGTGTCCTTAAATGTTCGCAAATAAACAAAATGGAGGTGTTCTGAAGACGTTTCTAAGAACACTCCCGGTGTCCTGGAATGTTCGTAGGGGGTGTCCTGAAGGCGTAGTCCGTATTGTTCGCTGGCAAGTTGAATGTGTTCTAAGAACACTCGCAGTGTCCTGAAATGTTCGCAAATAAACAGAATGGGGGTGTCCTGAGGACGCTGTCCGTATTGTTCTCTGTCAAGTTGAATGTGTTCTAAGAACACTAACGGTGTCCTGAAATGTTTGCAAATAAACAAGATGGTGGTGTTCTGAAGACGCTTCTAAGAACACTTGCGGTGTCCGGGGAATGTTCGTAGGGGGTGTCCTGAGGACGCTGTCCGTATTGTTCTCTGTCAAGTTGAATTTGTTCTAAGAACACTCGCGGTGTCCTGAAATGTTCGCAAATAAACAAAATAGAGGTGTTCTGAAGACGTTTCTAAGAACACTCCCGGTGTCCTGGAATGTTCATAGGGGGTGTCCTGAAGGCGTAGTCCGTATTGTTCGCTGGCAAGTTGAATGTGTTCTTAGAACACTCGCAGTGTCCTGAAATGTTCGCAAATAAACAAAATGGGGGTGTCCTGAGGACGCTGTCCGTATTGTTCTATGTCAAGTTGAATGTGTTCTTAGAACACTCATGGTGTCCTGAAATGTTCGCAAATAAACGAAATGGGGGTGTTCTGAGGACACTGTCCGTATTGTTCGTTGTCAAGTTGAATGTGTTCTAAGAACACTCACGGTATCCTGAAATGTTTGCAAATAAACAAGATGGTGGTGTTCTGAAGACGCTTCTAAGAACACTTGCGGTGTCTGGGGAATGTTCGTAGGGGGTGTCCTGAGGACACTGTCCATATCATTCTCTGTCAAGTTGAATTTGTTCTAAGAACACTCGCAGTGTCCTGAAATGTTCGCAAATAAACAAAATAGAGGTGTTCTGAAGACGTTTCTAAGAACACTCCCGGTGTCCTGGAATGTTCATAGGGGGTGTCCTGAAGGCGTAGTCCGTATTGTTCGCTGGCAAGTTGAATGTGTTCTTAGAACACTCATGGTGTCCTGAAATGTTTGCAAATAAACGAAATGGGGGTGTTCTGAGCACACTGTCCGTATTGTTCTCTGTCAAGTTGAATGTGTTCTTAGAACACTCATGGTGTCCTGAAATGGTCGCAAATAAACTAAATGGGGGTGTTCTGAGGACACTGTCCGTATTGTTTGTTGTCAAGTTGAATGTGTTCTAAGAACACTCGCGGTGTCCTGAAATGTTTGCAAATAAACAAGATGGTGGTGTTCTGAAGACGCTTCTAAGAACACTCGCGGTGTCCGGGGAATGTTCGTAGGGGGTGTCCTGAGGACGCTGTCGGTATTGTTCTCTGTCAAGTTGAATTTGTTCTAAGAACACCTGCGGTGTCCTTAAATGTTCGCAAATAAACAAAATGGAGGTGTTCTGAAGACGTTTCTAAGAACACTCCCGGTGTCCTGGAATGTTCATAGGGGGTGTCCTGAAGGCGTAGTCCGTATTGTTCGCTGGCAAGTTGAATGTGTTCTAAGAACACTCGCAGTGTCCTGAAATGTTCGCAAATAAACAAAATGGGGGTGTCCTGAGGACGCTGTCCGTATTGTTCTCTGTCAAGTTGAATGTGTTCTTAGAACACTCATGGTGTCCTGAAATGTTCGCAAATAAACAAAATGGGGGTGTTCTGAGGACACTGTCCGTATTGTTCGTTGTCAAGTTGAATGTGTTCTAAGAACACTCACGGTGTCCTGAAATGTTTGCAAATAAACAAGATGGTGGTGTTCTGAAGACGCTTCTAAGAACACTTGCGGTGTCCGGGGAATGTTCGTAGGGGGTGTCCTGAGGACGCTGTCCGTATTGTTCTCTGTCAAGTTGAATTTGTTCTAAGAACACTTGCGGTGTCCTGAAATGTTCGCAAATAAACAAAATAGAGGTGTTCTGAAGACGTTTCTAAGAACACTCCCGATGTCCTGGAATGTTCATAGGGGGTGTCCTGAAGGCGTAGTCCGTATTGTTCGCTGGCAAGTTGAATGTGTTCTAAGAACACTCGCAGTGTCCTGAAATGTTCGCAAATAAACAAAATGGGGGTGTCCTGAGGACGCTGTCCGTATTGTTCTCTGTCAAGTTGAATGTGTTCTTAGAACACTCATGGTGTCCTGAAATGTTCGCAAATAAACGAAATGGGGGTGTTCTGAGGACACTGTCCGTATTGTTCGTTGTCAAGTTGAATGTGTTCTAAGAACACTCACGGTGTCCTGAAATGTTTGCAAATAAACAAGATGGTGGTGTTCTGAAGACGCTTCTAAGAACACTTGCGGTGTCCGGGGAATGTTCATAGGGGGTGTCCTGAGGACGCTGTCCGTATTGTTCTCTGTCAAGTTGAATTTGTTCTAAGAACACTCGCGGTGTCCTGAAATGTTCGCAAGTAAACAAAATAGAGGTGTTCTGAAGACATTTCTAAGAACACTCCCGGTGTCCTGGAATGTTCATAGGGGGTGTCCTGAAGGCGTAGTCCGTATTGTTCGCTGGCAAGTTGAATGTGTTCTTAGAACACTCATGGTGTCCTGAAATGTTCGCAAATAAACGAAATGGGGGTGTTCTGAGGACATTGTCCGTATTGTTCTCTGTCAAGTTGAATGTGTTCTTAGAACACTCATGGTGTCCTGAAATGTTCGCAAATAAACGAAATGGGGGTGTTCTGAGGACACTGTCCGTATTGTTCGTTGTCAAGTTGAATGTGTTCTAAGAACACTCACGGTGTCCTGAAATGTTTGCAAATAAACAAGATGGTGGTGTTCTGAAGACGCTTCTAAGAACACTTGCGGTGTCCGGGGAATGTTCGTAGGGGGTGTCCTGAGGACGCTGTCCGTATTGTTCTCTGTCAAGTTGAATTTGTTCTAAGAACACTTGCGGTGTCCTGAAATGTTTGCAAATAAACAAAATAGAGGTGTTCTGAAGACGTTTCTAAGAACACTCCCGGTGTCCTGGAATGTTCATAGGGGGTGTCCTGAAGGCGTAGTCCGTATTGTTCGCTGGCAAGTTGAATGTGTTCTTAGAACACTCGCTGTGTCCTGAAATGTTCGCAAATAAACAAAATGGGGGTGTTCTGAAGACGTTTCTAAGAACACTCGCAGTGTCCTGGAATGTTCATAGGGGGTGTCTTGAAGGCGTAGTCCGTATTGTTCGCTGGCAAGTTGAATGTGTTCTAAGAACACTCGCAGTGTCCTGAAATGTTCGCAAATAAACAAAATGGGGGTGTCCTGAGGACACTGTCCATATTGTTCGTTGTCAAGTTGAAAGTGTTCTAAGAACTATCGCTTTGTTCTGAAATGTTCGTAGGGGGTGTCCTAAAAACGCTGTCCGTATTGTTCGCTGGCAAGTTGAAAGTGTTCTAAGAACACTCATAATGTCCGCGGACATTAAAAGGTTCCATAGACCATAGTTGAAATGTTTGACTCTATGGATGTGATATGCTGCGATGGTTGTTGTCAGGGCATAGAGTCATGGGTGCATGGCCATTTGGCAACAACCACCGCAGCATATCACATTCATATTTGCTAATAACTTTGGGTGAAAAACAAATGAATAAGGAACAAAGGTATTAGATACTATGGATGTGATATGCTGCTATGTTTCTCCTTATTATTGTATACTTACTGTTTGGTCTAGTAACGGGAGTCCATGTTTTTCTTGTTAATTTCTGTGATAAAAGAAAATAGCATGTTAGTATTAGTATTTTGTAATGACTTATTACATTGTATAATCAATATACTTTTTTTTTTGGACCCTCATATTTAGTAGATTACAAATCAGAGTACTGTGCAATTTGCTCAGTTTCTGTATTTGTTGCTAAGATCATTGGGTCTGTGGGAGAAAAAAAAATCCATGTTGGATTAAAAAAAAAACTTTTCTGTTATGCTACAGTTTATTTGTTTGTTTGTTTTCAGTGTTCACTTGTTGTTTCTGGCTAATGCTTAATACTTTGGCTTGTTGTATTTTTTTGGAGCAGTAACATATTATTTATTTGTTTTGATATTATAAAATTTTGGAGCAGTTAGATACCAATTGGCGTATTCTAACTCTCTATTTTTTTATATATATTTTAGTGGTATTGATTTATCTATTTGGATATTGTTAAATTTTGGGACAGTTATATACCACTTGGCATATTCTAACTGTATATTGTTTGGTCTAATTTAGTGGTATTCATTTATCTGATTAGTTGTTGTAGAATCTTTGAGCAGTTAGATAGCTTTTGGAGTATTCTAACAGTTTATATTTCTTTAACACAAGTTTACTTAGGGTTTAAATACAGTTTAGTTATCAAATTTTGGTTTTAAGAACATCAAATAAGCGTTTGTAAGATTTCCTGGTAATCTCTGCTTTAGAGTAATGGTACTATCATTACATTCAAACAATCCACATTTCTTTTTTATACATGCAGTGTAGTGCCCTGAATTGGTTGTGGCTCCTGCGTGGTAGATTATACCTATTGTTGTGAAGGTTTTCTTACCAAGTGATATTTGACCATGTGTGAATCCAGTCAGCTTGCAGTTGTTTTTGGTACCATCTGCATTGTAACGTAGAAGCATTAGTGTTATGTATTTACTATGTGTTTGTATTACTAACGTGGAGTGATTATCTGAATTGCAGGTAGAGCATAATCTACCATGGTTTGCATTTTGTACAAGTCGCTGAAATGGAATGGATTCACAATTTGGTATTGATATATATATGAAGAGTTCATTGGGGATTTCTTCTTGTGTCACATTGTTGCAGAGAGTGCATGTATGTTTCCACGTGTATGAAATCTGAAAGATTTCATTTATAGGTATGTTTTTGTTTTCCAGTACTTGTAGTAAGTACATTAGAAATTCTCGTGGATCTTCCTGTGAATTTATAGTGAATTTCACCATTCCAGCACAGTAGTCCAAATGTTGTCTTATTCCAAAAACACTATACGTGTTGTCAGGATTGCTTGCTGCATTTCTGTGAAGTACTAACAATTGCAAACACAATGGGTCTGTACTGTGTAAGTAAATGTTGTCAACAATTGGTGGTAATTGAAATAGAATATTCATTGCTACATTTGAGTAGCAACTTACACCAACTATATTTGAGAATTTAAATGGTCCAGGTAGTTCTGTATCTAACTGCTTTTTTTGTAGTTTGTCTTCCTTCTTTAAAGAAGTACTTGGTTTACTTTCCCTAATTGATTCTTTTTTGCTTGTGGTACTTGATGAAGTATTAGTTTCTTTTACTCTCTTTGGAGGATTTGCAGTGACATCCTGTTGCATTTCTGTTTGATTCATTTTTCTTTTATAACGTTTTACTTTTTGTGGAACAGAATATGTGTTTAGGTGGGGGGTGTATAGTGAGCGAATTCTATTGTATTCTAAAATGCAAGGAATATAAGCATTTATTTTACTTGCATCAAAGTTGATTAGAAATAGACCGTCAAGTGTACGTAAGCGTGATAGTGCTACATAGCTCATGCCTTCTTTAAAGACTGTGTTACCAATATCTATCATTGATTTGTCTAGGGTAAGACCTTGTGATTTATGAATCGTGACTGCGTATGCAAGAGTTAGAGAAAATTGTTCTCTGCGTACATACATATCTTTGAAGAGAAGGAATCTAGCTGTTGAGCGTCCTATCCTTTTTACTTCTGAAAGTTTGTCAAAGAGAATATTGACAAACTGAATTTTGTTGTCGCGTGGGTATGTTTGAAAGCCAACAACTGTACCCAGTGCTACATTAACTAGTCCTTGGTCCACGTCAAGGTTACGTTTAAGCATTACTCTGCAATTTAAGGATAATTTTAATATCTTTTCTAAGCCTGCTGTGTTTGAGATGGATTTTTCTAAACTATTTAGTCTTGTTGTGGCTTGGTCACACATGGGTAGTGTCATACCATGTACATCTAGTTTGTCTGTGGCGCTAATTTCCATGATTGGTTGTATTTCTTTACTTAGCATGATTTCATTGAATTTGAAACAGCTTGCAAGAGTTGGCATTAAGGCCATACAATTGACATTTTTGTGGGCTAATTGTTCCATAACATCTGTAGCACATGCATTATCGCCATAAAGTGCATTAATGTGCCGGGTTTTCAATATTCCTTCTGCTTCTTTAGAAAGTATACCAACTCTGATACTTTTTAAAATGTTGGCATAAGTGAGATCTGCAGATTGCCGCATGTTTTCTGTTAATTCTCTGTATTGGAAATGTTGCCAAAGGTTGACATTTCCAATGCTGCCAACAGTTTTACGGCAGAGTTTGTGTCCTAATGTTTTAAAAATAGGCTCACCTTTTACTGGTGTTAATTGAAGCAGATCTCCAAAAACAATAATGTGTTTTCCTGCAAAGAGCTCTTCATAGTCTGTTTTGAGTACTTCTTGTAATCTGAGGTGAATCAAAGCTAACATCAGGTTGGAGGCCATGCTCACTTCATCTATTAGTAGCATTTTCATTTGTTTCAATACTCTGCGTAATTCCATTGCAGCTTCTGCTGAAAGTTTGTAATAGTCTAATTTGTTCTGGTGTTCTACTGGTAATAGTAGTAATCGGTGTAATGTAACACCACCTATGTTGTAGGCAGCTAAACCTGTGGGGGCAGTGACAACAGCTGACAGTTTGTTGTTTGTCAATTGTTGAAGGAAATTACTAATGATTTTGATTAGGAATGTTTTGCCAGAACCAGCTTCACCACTGACGTACAGTAGTATAGGTTTGTAATTATGGCAGGAACATTCTTTATTTTCATGTTTTACACCATGTACAATTTGTTTTGTTCCTTCTTGAAAAATGCTACTTTGCTCATTGTTTAGTTTTGATTGTAGTATAGTTAAGTCTTCCTTATCTTCATACTGACACATGGTGTTTTCTACTTCTATCATAGCTAATTCTGCCTCATTTATTATTAGTGGTTCTCCCAGTGGTTCTTGGCTTCCTGTTACAGAAGGTTGACTACTGTCAGGAGTGTCCTTATCTAGTTGGGCTTGGAGTTCTTCTTCGTGTTGCTGTTCATTGTGCAACATTGTTTTGTACTGTGTAAATTTTACATCAGTTATAGTGCTTTCATTTGCTTTGAAAGCATCCTCATATGAGTCATAGTTATCTAGTAATTGTTCTTCTTTTCTCCATGGTTTGAAGAGTTGTAGCAGGGACATGTAATATACTTCTTTATGTTGAGGAGTCTTTAATGACAATTTGATATGATTAATTAAATTTGGTTTAGTGAGTTTAACTAAGCTGCCTTCACAGTTTGTCACTCTATATTTACCTTTTTTTTCATCGGGTTTCATATTATTTTTGTATGTGTAGTTTTGGGCTATGTGGTATAGACACATGTTTTCCAAAGTATTACTTCTGTTTGGGTAGTATGTGTCTAATAAATTGTTTTTTAAAATGTCTTGGCTGTTGGGATCATGTTTGGCTATTGTTTATATATCTTCATATGATTTTAGAACTCTTTTTCTAGATTCAGCTGGACCAAGACTTAGCCATACTATATTTTCAGATTTACAATACAATGCAGTACCAGCTAAACAATCAGCTGCTTCATATGATCCACATTCTCTATGGGTGAGCATTTTTATGCCCAAACTGTATAATTTCTGAGATACTGTTTTATCTGATGATAGGTCATTCCAGAGGTCTTGGAGCTCGGTCTTTTCTGCTTTAGTTAAGCATGCTCTGACATATCGTGCAACTGCAGTAGAATTGTCTGCAATGTACTGCACATCTATGTTTGAATTCCATACGTGGGCAATGATTGCATTATAATAATTGATATATTTGTCTTCTTCTTTTCTTTTTATGTAATATGTATACTTAGGTGATTTACCTTTAACACTATGTCTAACTGAAGACATGAGGTTGTTCACTTGACCTGCATTTGTAACTGGTCTAGGGAAACCAAATCGGCATTTGGTGTAGTATTTCCCTTTGTTTTTGTATTTGCGACAACAATATTTGCCACATTTGTGTCTTTGAAATTGTAAAATTTGTGCTTGAAGATCACTATTTGTGCCTTTTGATGGAATTTCACAAGTGACATATTTTTCAATAAACTGTAAAACAGTGGCATCACTGTCTTGACCAAATTTAGGAGCATCTTTAATCCATAAAAGCATGTGGATATGTGGTGCTCCTCTGGCTTGGTATTCTTTTCTCCAAAAGAAGTGTTGCACTTCTCCAAGGGGAGGAACAGTTTTATTACAAATAAAATGTAGCATAGCAACGAAGCGATGGTGAAAATATCTTGAAACGTTAACAGGATCCAAAGACCAAAGTTCTCCAGGTGTTAGTATATCTATGTTTGTTTTGTTTTTATTTGATATGCGTAGGAAATCATGTAAATCTTCCCATGCATATTCTGCACAACTTAATGTAACAAACCAAGTGGGTGGGCCAAGGTTTCTGATCATAAAACGTACATCTCCATGACGTTGAAACCAGTACTCTTTAGTACCACGCATATTTGCTAATAGATTTGTAATATTTGATTGTAAAACCTCATCCTTTTGTTGCACATTTTCTAATAATTGTGTAGCTGTCATATTTGGAAAGTGTGATCCTGATTTTAATATGTGTGCAACTCTGTAACATAAAGTTGCTAGTTCACTTTCAAAGAGTAGGTGGAATATGTATTCCACATTTTGTCTGAATCTGGGATCTTCAGAATACATCTGGAATGAGTGGTATTCTGAAGCTGATATTTGAATAGGTCTATCATCATACCTTCCTCCTTTGCCAGTAGGAAAGAGTAGAGGAAAAGCACGTGCTTCTATACTTTTTTCCCATATGCTGATTGGCGATCCTTTTGTTTGACGCATTTGGTAAGTTTCCAGTGCATCTTCTACGGTGTCATTACAGTGCAAAGGATGACTTGTATAATGGTCTAAAGTATTTGATATTGTAGCAGGATCTAGTAGCTCAAATTGACCAGCTTCTTGTGTTTCTTGAATTATTTCAGTTGTATCTTTCAAGTTTTCTTCAATATTAATTTCTTTGTAATATTAATTATTCTCTTTAAGATATTGGAAGGCTTGTCTAACTTTATATAAATCTACCAGCTATTGCCATATTTTTTTGTCTTTTGTAGGTACTCCATTTACTAAGATAATTAAAGATTGCTGCATTGGACGTTGCACTCCTAGAGTATGCACATTTTCTTTTAGATCTAATGGTAAATAAACAACTTTTCCACGAATGCCTTTTAGCAATTCAGAAGGAGGTAATTTTGCTGTTTTTGGTTGAAGGCGTATTATTGCTTGAAATGGGTGTACTGTTTGAATTATGATTCTCTCATATAAATGTAGTTGTTGTAGGGGTTTTGGTACTGGGTATAATTCCAAATTATTTGTGATAGCACATGAAGGAGTTTGGTTGCTGTCAAGTTTTGTAGTGCAGTAACTGCAAAGTATTAAGGGCTCAGTTATTTCATATTTGTTTTCTGCTACAAGGTAGAGAGCTAATTCAAACCATTTAGAATATTCATTGTCTTCTATTTTGTATGATAGGTCTACAGTTTTTGTGTTACTTTTATAAAAAGTTCTACGGCAACATACACATACATGGTTTGGTACTTCAGATGATGTACCTTTAAATTTTAGTATTTCTTTTTTGTATGTGTTTAGCAAAAAGATGCCATGTGTAGAATTGTTGCTTAATTGGTTTAAAGCTATTTCATTCTGTAAATGGCTTTCACTTCCAAAATATTTTTTCTGGATATAGTGAATTTCTTCAAGTAGGTCTTTTGCTGTACCATGTAGAAGGATGTTATTTAACTTTGCTAGTGCTAAAGCAGGACTTTTAGCATAGTACAGTTTATAGACTAGATTTCTTATAGTTGAATGATGTGTTGATATCCTTTTGATATCATGGAAAGTGGTTTTACAAGTAGGTCCTGTAATGCAGGCCAATGAATGTCCTTGTAGTCCTGTGTACTTGCGCACAGGACAGGTATCCAAATTTTGCAGTAATTTAATTTTGATTTTGTCTTTGCTTTTTACATATTTATTGAGGAATTGGCGTAAAGATTTGAAACATTGTTTGGGAATGTTACACATTGACGTGCATGGCCATTTGTACACTAGAAGTTCTGATTCAGTTGAATGGAGGGGTAACTAAGTTTTCAGGGCATATTTTTGTAAGGAGTACTTCTTGTTCCATTATGGTATTATTCACGTTTTCATAACCTCGACCACTGCTATGTATGGCAATTGTATTTGTTTGCTTTTGTTTGTACGCTTCTTCATTAAAATATGGTTCTGTGCTCGTAGTGTGATTCCATTCACCTCCGTAGATACTTAAGAAGTTCTTTCTGTTGACATTTCGCTTATTGAGAAGTCTTTTTTGTAATTTAGTTATTAGTTTTGTTAGTGGTTTCATTTTGTTTAACAGTAAAATAAATAACTTTCTTTTCAGAAGAATTGCACTGTCCATCAACGCTTCTAAGATTAATTTCCTACGATAGGTTTTAAGCATTGAACCTGATTTCTCTCCTGTTTTTATAAGATTTTGAAGGACTTTGTGACGGTACATTTTGGCTTAAATACTTTTCTTGATATGCTTACTTTGCACTATATTAAAATTTGAAGAAGTAGTTTTATCTGTAGTGATAGCTGATTTTCTCTTAATTGTTTTTTGGTTTGTTTTACATTTTGATAGACTAGGCAAAGTTTTTGTACTTGAAACTTCTTGTGTTTCACTAAATGACTGTATTAGCTGTTTTGTTTCAACTTTATTTTACAAATTCTGCTAGAGATGGATGCTTATGTTGGACACTTTTATTTTCATTTGCTCTACTTTTGCGTTGCTTTCTATGGACTTGACTTTTGGTAGGCATTCTTTAGGGTCTGTTGAAAAAAATAAAGAAGATATGGGTTGGGGTGTTCTGGAATGTATGTGTGCTGTGTGCATGAGTGTTTGAGTAAAATGATAAAGATGTATGTAATGGTGTGTGATTGTGCATTGGGAACTACAACTAGTAGGGATAGGTATTCTTGAATTTATGTGTTACTAAACTGGGGTTCAGATGACAAAAAAGTAAACTACTGGTGTGGAAAAATACAAATAGTAAATCTAATGTATACAATTAAAACAGTTGTTTGTTCTATAATATGAAAATTGTAGCGGTTCAGTTGGGTAATTTGTGGGTCCAAAAATAGGAATTCGTGGGCCATTCTGGCTCTAAATCGTTGTTTAAGACATGGAGATTTTTGGACAAAATGGTACACAATCTCTATTTTTAGGCACCAAAATAGCTTGTATTAATGTTATAGTATGTTTGATTAATAATACAAATATTATGGTGATATTCTACTTACTTTTGTTCTTAAATTAACAGGTAACTTCTTAGTTCTTCTTTGTTCTTCGAATTCGGCTGCTTCTTTTCAGTAGACTGATCTTCACTGCAATTGTAAAAGCTTCAAATTAGTAACTTTGTTTGTATATAGCGCTGTTTTTAATTTAGATATTGATTCTTTTAATTGAAATCCTCAGTGCCTTCTTTAAAACCATTAAACTCATTTATTTACATAAGATACATTGCATCAGTTCAGTACATATGATATGTTCTTAATGAACAAATTGTATTGAATGACTAACTGTAGCAAAAAAAATATCTTTACTATGTCTTGTGAAATTTATAATATACCAGTGAATACTACTATTTCTGTAAGTAAGCTGTTCTAGGTAATAGCGCCTCAATGTCATGTCTAAATTAAAGTAATTAAGTAAATAAATAAATAAAAACAAAAAAATATGAAATTGTATAAGTATTTTTTTAAAGATTTAAACATAGATTGTGCTTGCATGCAATTTTGTTTGAATATATGTAGTCTATATATTTCATTTAAAAAATGTTAGTTTAACATGATTTTAGTGTGTGTGTATAAAGAAAGTAAATAGTATAAAGGTTTATAAGTGATAGTTGATTTTAGGATATTGAAAAAATACAGTAAATTCATTTTACAGATTACACAAGCTAAAAGTCTGTTTGAAAATGTGTTCATCTACTGTACAGAAAATATGCATACCTGAAGTTTGTGTTCATGCATGTGGATATGCATGGAGCTGCAAGTAGAAATCTTGGAGACTTGTACAGTATTTCTGGTAGATGGTGCTTGCCAATGATATGACACTTGTACTCAGAGAGATTCACAGTACATTTGCAGTGCTGATCTATGATGATGCAGTTAGATCTAGAGGTCTTGAATGTGATTGGTGCATGGTCATGTGATTTTTAGCTACATCCAATGAGGGAATGGCAGAGAGAGTGAAGTGGAAATGGTAGAAGGGCTGTTCATGTTACGATATGTCCGCGGACATGGCGGTAGTTCGCGGACATCGTGAGTTACATCTGGGGATTTTTGGGTTCAGAAGTCATGCAAATGAGAATAAGCACTGAAAGGGATTGGTCAGGAAAGTTTAGTGGGTGTGTTGTGCCAGGAGAGAGTTTCTCAGATACTCTTTTTGCTGAGAGAACAAAAGATAGCTAAGGCTGTGTGTTTCAGATAACAGATTGTTTGGATTTTGGGAGATTCGTGGATGGTTGAAGGTGCATGCAGAAAGCTGTGGAGTAGCTGTAGATCTTGGATTCCCACATGTGGAATTGTAATGTTGTAATTCATTGTGGAGGGAACAGTTTAGGACATGTGACTGGAATTTCTTTGCAATTTGCTATGAAAGAAGGACTTGGGAAGGTTATGGACATGTTTCCTAATTCTCAAGTGATATTTTCACGGATTGCACAGAGACAAATGTGGCTTCATTCTTCTTCATTTGGTCCACAAATGGAAAAAGCAAGGTGCAATATTAATAAGGCTGTTTGTGCCTTTCTAAGAGATTTTGGCATGTCCTCTTTTCTCAATGAAAATATTATGTTTCGTAGTACATACATTTTTCACAGAGATGGAGTCCATCTTACTCATACTGGCAATCAGATTTTTCTGAGAAATGTACAAAATGCATTGCGACCTTTTTTGGAATTACAACAACCATTTTGAAGTAGGTGTTAGGCATTTATCATTTTTGACTTACAAACACCACCGAAAGGCTATTTTCAGAGCCACCACTTCTTCCCAGAGACAAATGCAATGTTTGTGATGGGTTAGCAACCCAATTTTTTAAATGTTCGCGAACTGTCCGCGGACTTCTAAAAAACACAGAAGGCCCTGCTTCATTTATTTTCACTTCTATTTTTTAACTGTGAAAAGCGGCTCTGAAAAGAGCCTTTTTTTTTTTTTATTTTTGATATTTTGCATTTTTTTGGTTTTTTATACACGACACACTAGAAGAGGAGGGGAAAGGAAGGTAAAGGGGGGGACACCGACCACAGGGATAAGAAAGGGTGAGCTGAGAGAGGAAGATGTAGAGTGGGTTTTATTTGGGTAGTGAGCAGATCTTCTCGTGCTCTGAGACGATAGTCTCAAAAGCACTATGAAGTCGCTCCCCCCTGCAGAGTACTGTGTCACAGTACATACATACAACTGTGACCCTCGAAAGGTAAGGGTCATCAGCATTCTGTATGGCCTGTGAGGCAGCTTAAGGAAGACGCTGTCCCACAGAGGTGGTCCTTGTGGTGACAGGATCAGAAACAGAGGATGAAGTAGAGGAAATCAACCTGCTACGTTCTTCGCAAGGTACAACCCTGCGAATAGCCCCAGAGTGAAATGACCTCAGGTGTCGCTTCATAGTAGTGGTCCCAAAGCTGTACTTACCGTGCTTCCCACGACTGAGTATCATTTTGCACTCATTGCAGGTAACACGGTTCGCACAAGCCTTAGGAACGTTACCATGAATGGTAAATAACCGCCACACCCAAGACTCACGCCTAGTGCGGGTAGTAGGGTTTTCCTCTAGCTCATTCTCATCATCCTCTTCTTCCTCCTCTGCATCCTCACTCCTGTTCCCCTCTTCAGGCCTTTGAGGAGGTGGTGGTGGTGGAGGGGGTGGGGGTGGTGCTGAAGCAGGTGCAGCACCAGGTGGCAGTTCAGCAGCCAGGGATGCCATCAAAGATGCGATGGAAATCTGCAGTTGGCAGCAAAAATCGCTGTGTTTCAAAGAATAGCCAGAAACACAATGAGAATAAGCTCTAAGGCGTGGTCTTTTATAGGGGTGCTTGTGCGCGGTCGGTGGACATGCGCGCTGTCCGCGGACAGATCGAACACAAAAAAAAGTTTGAAAAGTTTCAAAAGGCATGTAGAAACTCAGGATTACTATGTGGGACTTGTGCCATGGGGAGATTTTATTGAAAAATATTATGGATTGTTGGGTGTCCTGACCCACGTTTGAGCTATCATGCTGCAACATTTGGTGCTGTGGGCTTAGAAAATCAAAGATGGCCAAAAAGCCCACATGTACGCCAGAATAGGAAAACTGGGCAGTACTGGCATGGAAAACATCATGATGGCCAGAACTTCCCAGAAAATGCATAGGGAAATGCATGAAGAATAGGCTGCCACCCATTTTTGCCTATGTTGTGAGCACAGGAGGGCACTGCCTAAAACCACCATTGGGCTACCCACACAGTAGCCTGAAACCATTGGGAATGGCAATGCTGATTGCCAAAAGCAACCTAGAACTGTGGGGAATTCATTTTCTTAAATCCCAAAAATGGTTGCATTACCAGTACTCACCACTATCAGAAAGCCTGCGTTTTAAAACCACCAGACTTGTGTGTAAAACTGAACAAATGAAACAAAACCAGACCAAGGAAAGACTTGCTAAGAGGTGAATACAATGTAAAACTATACTCTGAAATGACTTGAAGGAAGTAATTATTTAATGTGTATGTAAAAATTGTAATAGACTTAAACTGGGGGACACAAAGTGACATTTAGCTGAAACCTGGCTTAATGAAACTGAATTCTGCCTGACATCTACCCCCACAGGAGTTAAAACCTGCTCAGCCACTCTTCCCCTTGCCAAAAGGAGTTGTCACCTCTCTGATTAGATTAGGGGTGGAGCAGCTACAGGGAGTTGAACAAAGGCCAGTCCTGGGCCCAGGCAGATGGTTTATTAGGGTGGTCGTAAATGGCTTCCTTTTGAACAAAGACCTTCCTTGACTCAGGCAGATGGTTTCTAGGGGAGGTCGTAAAGTGGCTTCCTCTTGGCAGAAACGGGGAGGGGCAGCCCCTCTGAGGACAGGCTGACCTTAAAAAAAGTGGATAGACTGGTTTCTCCACCATGTGACCTGGGAAGACACACCCCTGTTGGCCAGAATATGATTTTAAGAAAGATGTATAACTCATGGTGCGGACTTGTCAAAATTATCTAAATGATACCATAATTCTTGTGATTTTTCTGCCCACATTTTAAGAGGTTTTAGGACCTGGTGGTATGATCTGGGGGGTTGCTAGCGGAAAATAGGGTTTCACTCCAAATGTCTGCATGTTAAAAATCTGACACTTCATCAATTAATGTCCACACTCCTTGCGCACATGTGTGTAAATTTGGGTAAAATTCCGATATTGCAAAACCAGTTAAAAAGTGCAAAATGTTGGCATTTCTGAATGCAAGCCCCCAGGAAGAGCAGAGTTTGAACAGAGTATACCTCATGTGATATGTGATGGGTGCATGTAATTTTAAACAAATGTGTATCTGTGCAATATGTATTTGAATCAAATATAGATTTATGGGCAAACTGACCAGGGGAGGATCCTCTGACCCATAAAACCTACAGCATCACTCTGACTCACATTTCCTTCCCCCAATTATGGGAGAGGGGAGAATTGGGCCAATGACAAGTAGAGAGGGGTAGGCTTTGCTAGGCCCAGGCACACACCCATTTTCAAAACACATAAAAAGAGACTGCTGGGACAGGTAGAGACATTCAAATCCAGTTGCTGCAACGCGCTCTGCCGGACCACACAACATCCAGAAGATACCAGATCCAACACTTAGACTTTAAAACTCCAAAGAACTTGATTCAGAACTCAAAGCAAGGGCCTAAACCCACAAACTGAGAACTCTTCCCAGCAGGCCTCAGCATCCAGCAAACTTAACAGTGGTAGCAGCATCCAGGAGCCGTGCAGATCAGCGCTGTGTCCAGAGAAAGCTGTGCAGAAAGATCCAGGAGCTGTGCACAGACGCTGTACCTAGAGATCCAGGAGCCGGGCCAGGAGCAGTGTCAGACCAGACCAGCAGAGCAGAGACCAGACGCTGTGCGCAGAGACCATCCGGGGCGAAACCAGAACCAAAGCCATCTTGACCCGATCCGTGAGACCTAGACCTTCCAAATACATTGTGAGTACAGCTAGGACGGTGTGAAACCAAATCTCTTAGTTTCCAGTGATATAATTCAATCTATTTAATCTAAGTAGAACGGCCTCCTAACTGTCACTTGTCAATTCTGCAGCCGCATAGCTGTCACCTGTAATTTTTAAAAGCTGTCTCCTGTCAATTTGAGTTACTTTAAATTCGAAAAACGACCTTTACAAAATCGTTCATATCTTTGGAACCGTTTGGGCTAGAAACTTGGTTTAACTTTCCTCTGAAGGCTTAGAATCTTAGCTTTTCAATGAACCTAGAAGCGACTTGCTAGTCCTTATACTTTTGCCGTAATCGTGATTCACGCATTCGCGAATTTTGCCGCGATTCGCAATTTGGTTAAAAATCCAGCCACGTGTGAAAACAGCAGCTTCCCTGCTTTCCTTTGCCAAAAATTCGTTTAACATGCTAGTTACTCCTAGAGCATTGTTAAAGGGAGCCTGAGCTCATCCCAAGTATCTTTCAATCACCCTGAACCTCCTAAAGGGAATTAAAACCGTTTTCAGCATATTCCTCACTTCATTGCCAGCACATATAAAAGCATTTTGGGCCTGTGTTTCAACTTCTATCCGTAGTCTAAGCTTGCTGGGGTGAACTGAATTACATTTGATTGCATGTCTGAGAACTGTGTGCTACTCTTCATTTCCTTACATTGCATAAGGGGGGGGGGAGTGGATTGCCAGAGAAAAGTGATTACATTGTTTTGTTGAAATCATATTGAGTATTTTCTGTACTGCATTTTCATTCAACATTGCATCCATCTAAACTTATATAAAGCATTCTCTACCACCTTATTCTTCTGTTCCTATTCACAAGTGTGCTACCTCATCCTTATACTACTCCTGGGTAACCAAATCAGTTTACTAGTAGGACATTATTCACTGTTGATCACAGCTCATGTTTTAAGTGTGATATTAATTATTAATTCATTATAAAAGTGTGATATATATATATACTGTTAATTCTTTTTCAAATAAACCTTTTAAACTTGCAAAACAGAACTACTTCTTGGCTCAGTGGGGTCAGGGGGATTCTAAGAGAGGGATGCTATATAGGGGTAGTCATCCAGAACTCATGAACTGGACATAAAGATATATCAATAAGGTTTTCCATTCAGTATCCCAGACTAGGCATTGACTTAGCTGTAGTGTTGAATTGAATCTTCTTACAAAGTGGGGGCTCGAGCCAGACGTCTGGGTTAAATCTATCAATTGTGCAGCTTAATACAGTGTGCTAACTGACGGGATACATACATCCGGTCGGATCACCACGCTGTTTTACGCTGTAAAGCACTCTTCAAAGGGACACTCTAAGGAAAAGGTCTGTTTTGCAAAAATAAAATACTAATTTCTGTAAGTCAGGACAGAGATCAATCTCTAGAATGACGACCTTGGTAGACATGAAAATAGCGAGGGAGCACCTCTTACATAAGCTATTTGTGAGAGGTGAGTGGACTCACCAGGACCAAACGGTCTGGTTGCAGGCCATCACGCAACAGGTCACTGAAACAGAGTCAGACATATGGAGAGATCAGGGTCCTTACATGTGGCCCTGAGTGAACTATATATGGCTCCTAAAGCCAAAGATGAACACAATAAGATTGCCAGGATAGCGGCATACCTGTACCTATATATGGGAGACATGCAGGATAAATGTACTGAAAGCCAAGATCTGGCGAATAAGCGACAGATGGCGTTAGAGAAGGTCCAATCTGACCTGGTCTCTTCTGAGCAGAGGCTGAAGGGGAGCCAGGAGTCAGAAAATGATAGTAGGCAGTATATCATTAAAATAAAAGAGGACATGGATAGACTGCAACAGGAGAAGGCTAATCAGGATACCAGATTTCTGGCCTTGCGGAAGGAGTAGCAAGAAGGGTTGGACTCCCTTCTGCAGAGCCAGAAAAAGCTGGAGCAACAACTGGACTTCAACAGGGCATGCACAGAACAGGTAGCCACCCTGCACATTCGATTAGACAGAGAGAAAGAGGAAAGCAATAAATTGATTCTGAAAGACCTGGATACCCAGGCAGAGTTTGTTCAGGAGCACCAGAAAGCTGGTGCCTTCCAAAGGCAAAGGGACGACCTGGCGGCACAGATGCAGACTCTTAGTCAGGAAAGGGACACCTTAGGCCAGGAAGTCTGCCATTTAAAAAGGAAAATGGAAGAAAATCACCTGGCCCAACAGGGACTGGGTGACCTCCAAAAAGAACACCAGAACTTGTTAGAACACACCAGGAGGGTGGAGGTGGCTCTGGCAAGAAAGGAGCAGGCCAGTAGGGACTGGACTCAGGCGGTAAGCCTCCTGCAGCAAAGACTGGCCCAGTACTCCAGGACCAATCAGGAGGCACAGAGAGAAAATGAGGCTCTCTGTCAGCACAATGATAGGCTCCAACAACAGGTAGCGATGCAGGAGAGACTGATAGAGTCTAGTAAGGCCTTAACTGAGGAACTGAAAGCGCAGGCTCTTGCATTGCAACAGGGAGCAGGGGCAGATAGAGACCAGGTTCGCTGGGAGAGGGAGACTCCTGAACATAACCTCAGGAGCCCTAGTACCAGAGGCCTTCATATCTCTCAGTCCCTGGACTCTGCCACCCCCATGTCCCCTCGCGCACATGAGCACCGGGCCACAGGGATGGCAGATTACTATCCAACCAGAAGTATGGGGCTCATAGGCCAGTACCTCCAAGGAATGGAGGGGTGGGCATCCGGGTATGGGCACCCAAGCACAGTGCAATTTAGTGGGGAACCCCAGGAGAGTAGGCCCATTAAGGGCATCCTGAAAACTTCTGCCCAGTTAGGCCAGTGGGGGGGCTACCCATCAAATCCTGGCAGCAAGGAGGAATCTGAAGACTCCTCTGAACGGCGCAGGACACAGGAGACCAGGTCTCCACATTCTGCCAGCCATTCCCAGGCTCGCAGAATCCGGGAAAACCTGGAAGAGCAGACAGGAACCTCTGGGAGCAGTGCCTCTGAGTCAGAGGATGAATGGACCAGGGTTACCCGAACCAAAAAGGCCAATAAGGCAAAAAGGGCCTTGCTTAAGGACCCATTGAAGCAAATAAAGGCAATAAGGAGTGTCATCACGCCTTATCATAAGAACGCCAAGTATTCCGTCTGGGAATACTTGGAGCTCTATGAGCAAATGATGGAGACTTTCCATTTGAAGGACAGCAGTAGCTGCATCCAGTACGTCAAATGGACATTCTCCCCAGAATACTCCAGTTTCTTTGCGGGGCAGAAGGACCAAAATCATTTAAGATGGTCCACCTATAAGGCGGCCATCTTGAAACATTTTTCTGTTCACAGAAATCCTCAAGAGGCTCGCAAGGCAGCCTACAATTTGCAATGTGGGGAGGATCAGGCCCCACAAGAGTTTGTGCAAGAATTAAAGCGTGCTTTTGCGCAGACCACCAGAAGGGTGCGCACAGACAGCAAAGAGTTTGTCAATACATTTTTCCATGATCTCCCTAAATATATAATGACCCAGCTTGTGAGAGATTTTCATGAGAAAAGATCTTTAGACTGGGTCATTGAACAGGCTACTCGGATCTATGAGGTGCAGAAGCCTATCGAAAATAAAAATAACGCGCCGAAAAACCCCAAAACCAACAGCACCCCTGCTGCTGCCAAGGTGGCAGAGGTAAAGGTTGCCCCCGTTTTAGATTTGGAGGTGGGGGGGCCTAAAAACCTGCCTGCACCAAATAATTCACAGCCCAGAAGGCCCTCGGGCCAGTCACAGACAGGGAGTCGAGGAGGAAGTCCCACAAATGGGGTCCCGCACTCCCCTGACTATGTAAGTCCCCACTACAAGGGAAACCGACCAATCCTGGGTTATGTGTGGACTCCTCCAGCCCAAGGGGGGGGGATCCAGCCACGCACCTGACCCGGGGAACTTCCCTCCTAACTTCCCCCAGGAGGGCAGAAATCCTCCAAATCCTGGGTAGAACTTTTTCCCCAGGTATCCGCCAAATTTCCTGCCCCAAAATCATCCATCCTTCTTTCCCCAATTCTCTGAGCCCAGACAACCTAATCCGGGAGAGGGGAGGCCAAGGGTGGAGGGGTACCCAAATCTTCCCAACCAGAGGTACTACCAGAGAAGGGATAGCTACCCTTCCCGGGATCAGCCCAGGGGAGAAAATAGAGCCCCGTATCAGCCTGAGCGGGTTTCACAACTTGAGCGCCAGGTCCAAAATATGGCACGAGATCTGGGTCACATACTGAGGGCTCAACAGAACCCTCAGATGAGCATGCCACCGCAGAATGCCCCAAACTCGGGACCTGGTGCTGCAGAACAATGACGGGGGCAGCACCCCGATAATCCACCGGTTCCCAGGGAGGGGGCACAAGGGGAAGGGGGGTGTAAAGCCTTGGAGGAAGCTTCCTCCCAACTTGTAAACAGCCCCTGGAAAACCAGGAACCGGAAACAAAATCTCCTACCCCTGAAAGCCTGCCTCCCAAGGAGCAGAGGGGGGGGTAGGAGAAACAAAGGACCCAAACAGACCCACTTTGTGGAGGAGGTACAGGTCTTCCAATTTGAGGGAGAGGGATCCTCAGAGGATCCTGGGGAAAGGACCTTCTCCTTCAGAGATGGGGGAACTCCTCCCAAGGAAAAATGGGTCCCAAGGGATTCCAATCCAGACTGGGGAGATTGGAGACTGAGCTACCGACGCCCATCATCTCATCCCAGAACCCACAATACCGAAATCCCCTGGTTCAAACCCATCCTGGTGACTGCCTCCAAAAAGGGGGGGACGGCCCAGAACCGGAACCAGGGGAACCCACGATGGCTCTGATCTCCAGTTGCCAACTTTTTCTTTCAGATTCCCAAGGCACTCCACAGAAATCTGCCCAAATCTCTTCGCTAGCAATGTCCAAAACCAGAAAGTTAGCCCACCAGTTGTCTAAAAATGTGCATTATCTGTGCCCCCTTGAGGAGAAGGAGGGCAGATACTATGCCCCGGTACAAGTACAGCGGCAGGGTACAATTTTGGCACTGGTGGACACTGGATCCCAAGCTACCCTTCTGTCGAAAAAAGGGCCTTTGAGGAACTAAATGCAGGAAGGGGGGAGAATTACCGTATTCCTCTGACCTTTCTTCCTGGACAACTGCAGAACTTTGACGGGAAGGAAATTCCTGTCGAGGGGACTGCAGATTTGGACATCAAAATTGGGTGACACAAGGTGAAACACCCGGTCATAGTAGTGACTCCAGAGGGCACCCCTTGTTTACTAGGGAATGACCTCCTGAGAAGGTTGTCACCCCTGATAGATTGTGTAAACAAGGTACTCTGGACCCAGACTAGCCGAACAATAAAATTAAAACAGAGTGTCAACCATGTTAGTTTAAACGGCACCTGCCACATGGTTGAACAAAAATCTGACCAAGTAGAATTTCACTTCCAGAACAACCAAATTCCAGACGTGACAGTAATAGCAGTAGGACAACAGACTGGTGATGGGGGGTCCTCTCTATTTCTGAAAATCAACCTTCCTTCCAGTTTAAGGTGGTATCCCACACTGGAAGGAAACACCCTGAACTTCTTTACTAATCCACAATCAGAAACTCCCACTCCTATAGTCCAGAAAGATGTGAAATCAGCTCAGAGCCTGGCTGATATTCAGCAAATTGGAGAGCAGTTGTTCATCCCCGTTCAGTTAAATGATGGGAAGGACTCTGTTCTCGCTCGAGTGTGCGTGAACAATGGTAAGAGCTTCATTAGCGAAGCCATGTTCCGCCAACTCCCAAAAGATCCAGCCATTCCCACATTCAAACTGATAGACAAATGGGAAATGGACCTGGAAGCACCTAGTTCCAAACAGCTCCAGCCAAGCAGGTGTATGCTCAAAATCTCCATTGGCAACAAGAGCATAGTCCATAATTGTTGGGTCGTGCGAGACGCCACTGCCGCCTTTTACTTAGGCAGTGACATTCTCAATCGCTTTGCCATTAGTTTGGACCTAATAAACTTCAAAGCTTGGTCCCGATTAGCGGATAATCCCATGGGCTTTGATGATCCAGAAAAAGCATTTAGGTCAGCTTAATTGCTACCTTATGCAGTTGAAATTCAGATTAAAGAGGAAGACACCATCCCAGAAAGGACCCGACAATTCTCCCTGGAAGTGAAAGTTAAAAGAGGACAACATTTGAAAAACCCTGATGCTTACATACATCTAAACGCTACTCTCCAACAGCAAGGGTTGGGGGTAAACCGAACACCATTAGTCAACATAGAACATGACACCATTCCAATAGAGGTGGATTACAGCGACTTAAAGAGTATTACTCTAGCCGCAGGCACCATTATTGGAATGGCGGTTGATGACCGACATTTTTCCATTGATCTAGGAAATGAACTGTTAGGACCAATCCCCAAGGACTGTTTTGACAGTGACAGTGAGGACAGTACAACACCAGACAGGATTTTTACCCGGCATGGGGGGAACTTCCTGGTGTACACTTCCTGCCCCTATGGTAAGGAAGATGTGACTTGTGACTTCAGGAGGGATGAGGTGATTTTCCAGGTCCATGAGGGTTGCCTTTCCCACCTGAGGCCTCCAGTCCAAATCAGCACTCTGACCAGGGACCTCTCCACCCAGCTGGAGGAGGCCACTGAGATAGCCAAACCAGAAGTCTTTCCAGGCTTCAGGCAGATGGTGGAAGAGAGAGTCAACCTAGCTGATGCCTGTGTGACTCTGGAACAAAAGCAAAAGTTGAAACAAGTTTTCTTGGATTTCCAAGATCTCTTTGCGGTAGACTCATATGACTGTGGTCGCACCAACATCCACACAACAACAATTCCCACGGACCCTGGAATGACTCCAGTGTTTGTGACGCAATATCGTTTGCCTCTCGCATCCATGGAGTCCCTTACTGAAATAATTAAGAACCTTGAGACCCGGGGAATAATTCGTCCAATACACAGCACCTTCAATAATCCGGTGCTGGGAATATTGAAGCCAAGCGGCCAGTGGAGACTCTGCGCCGACCTCAGGGAGCTCAACAAACGGGTCCATACTTCCCGATGGCCTCTGCCCTACATTGACCAAGGGCTGGCCCAGATCCAGGGGTCACAGGTATTCACTGCAATAGACCTGACCAATGAATACTGGACTGTGCCTGTCAGTAGGGAGGACCAATACAAGCTGGCTTTTACCTTTGGGGGCCAGCAGTATACATGGACCCGGACTCCCTTCGGATGCCTCAACTCCGGCAATGAATTCAACATTTTCCTACACAAGGCCATGCCCGACCTGGGTGCAAGGGGTAACCTGGCTTATGTAGATGATGTCCTCATCAAAAGTTCATCTGTGGAGGAACACATAGCGGAGATCCGTTATGTTCTGACCCAGTTGAGGGCCGCCGGAGCAAAACTTTCCTTTCAGAAAGCACAGTGGTGTAGAACCCGTGTTAATTTCTTGGGGCATGAGATTACTCCTCAGGGTCTCTGTCCCCAGGAAAAGAAAGTGGAAGCACTTCAGAAACTGAAAGACCCCACAACTCTGCGTGAACTAAGGAGCCTCCTTGGACTGACTAATTACAGCAGAAAGTTCATTGAAGGCTACGCAGAGATCACTAGACCCCTGATTCATCTCTTGAAGGGGGGGGTCAAGTGGGAATGGGGTCCAGAACAATCCGAGGCGGTAAGACAACTCAAAAGAAGCCTCTCACAAGCGCCTTGCCTAGCTTACCCTGTCAGAAACAAGGAGTTCTTCCTGGTGACGGGGTTCTCTAATACGTGCTTGACGGCAGTATTATACCAAAAGCATGACAAGGTCAATAAAGTAATCTCCTATGTGAGCAAAACTTTATCCTCTGTGGAGGAAAAATTCAACGATTGTGAGAAGGCACTCCTGGCAACGGTGTGGGCATTGAAGAATTACCGCCCGTTTATCCAGGGGGAACACATCATAGTGGAGACTCCACACCAGCCTCTGCAATATCTCCAAAGTGATAGAATTCGGGCCGGAAATGTGAGTAATTCCCGAATTACTTCCTGGATTCTGTCAATGCAAGGCTTTCCTGTGGAGGTCGGATATGGCCAAAACAAGAAGAGTCCCCTCGCGCAAGGTCTGGCTGACTTGCATGATTGTGCCAGAGAAAACTGTCTCGAGGACGAAAGTCTAAAAATCAAGGACAACACAGAGGCATACCTTAATTCCCCACACAAAGTCTTTGAAGAAGACAAGTGTGAGGAAATGCCCACTGTCTATGTGGATGGATGCTCTTACCATGTTGACAACGACGGGGAGAAAGAACTGGTGGCTGGTGTAGGGAATGCATGGGTGAAGGAGTTCCCAGAACCCTCTGCTGGATACAAAATTGGTCCCCGAAGTAGTCAGGTGGCAGAATTGATGGCTGTGCATCAGGCCATCCTCACTGCTGTCTAGCATCAACTCCACGAACTGGTAATAATCACAGATTCGGATTATGTACGGAACGGGTTCGTGGAGCACCTGGTCAACTGGAAAACCAGAGGCATGTTATGCGCTAATAACAAACCCCTGAAACATGTGAAGTTAATCCAAAACATTGATGATCTGGTCACATCGAATGGGATGACCATCTACTGGAAAAAGATCAAGGGTCATTCCAAAGTAGAGGGACCAGACAAAACTGGAAATGACTTAGCTGATCAGCTGGCCAAAACCGGGGCCATCCAAGGGGATCTAATCGAAATAGAGTTCCTGTTGGGGGAAATCCAGGTCACTGCTATCACTAGGTCCCAGACAAATGCTCACAATGATCTTTCAACTGCCCAATGGAGCAAGGAGACCCCTGATGCTGATTTGATTATAGCTCAGAAGGGGGATCCAATTATTGGTAAGTTTTACCAACACCTTGCGGACCCTGAGAACTTTCCCCTGACGGATACCGATTACATTGGGAAAGAGGACCTAAGAGTGCTGATGAAATGTCCAAAAATGTTCCGAATCCAAGACGGTTTGCTGGTAAGGAAATCCAAAGATGGCCACGACCAGTGGGTGGTTCCTACCTCATTCCGAAGCCTGATGTTAAGTCACGCCCATGATGCGGCCACCGCCGGTCATAGGGGGTTTCACACAACACTGGAAATCTTAAGAGAGGTTGCATACTGGCCACACATGGGCCAGGACCTCAACCAATATTTGAAGGGTTGTCTTGTGTGTGAACAATTTCAGCCAACATCCCTCACACACCGGGCACCTCTCCAAAAGAGGGGAATGACACTCCCATGGTCAGATTTGCAAATTGACTTTGTAGGACCCGTGATTCGCTCTGCTAGGGGAAATAAGTACATGTTGACGGTGACATGCTTGTTTACCAAGTGGGTGGAATGTCTCCCAGCCCCAAACTGGAAGGCAGAAACAGCAGCTGCCCTGATGATTAACCACATCTTTTCCTGTTTTGGTCTACCTCAAAGGATTGAGTCAGACAGAGGTAGCCACTTCACCAGTGAAGTAATGACAAAGATGTGGGAGATACTGGGGGTTAAAAGGAAGCTACACATTGCTTACAGGCCAGCTTCTTCTGGAGCAGTGGAGAGATACAACCGAACCATTGTGAGCATATTAAAGAAGTTTGTGGCAGATTCTGGGCCAAGTTGGGATATCCGATTACCTCTGGTCCTAATGGCCATCAGATCTACCCCTTCATCTGCAACCAAAATGTCACCATTTGAGTTGATGACTGGACGCAAGATGGTGCTTCCCCAGCATTTGCTCTACAGAACCCAAGAGCAAACGTTGATAAATGCCTCCACAACTCATGAGTATGTGGAGAATTTAAGGAAACACCTTCAGCATGCTTTTACCTATGCTCAGCGGAATCTAGAAAGATCAGCCGAGAGCATGAAGACCCACTATGATTTAAAAACTACCCGAAAGGAATATCAGGTGGGTGATCGGGCCTATCTATACAATTTCCAAAGGAACCAGGCCAAACAGCGAAAATTCTTGCCTACATGGAAGGGACCCTTTGAGATTATAGACAAGATCTCCCCTGTGGCCTACAAGATCCGCATCCCAAAGGCGGTTTGGCAGAGGGGGAAGACAAGTGGGTCCACATAAACCAGTTGAAGTGTTGCCATCCCAGGCACACTTTGCAGCAACTGGAGGAGTCCTCTGTAATCCCAGAGGGTACCGCTCCAGAGTAATTCAATTCCAACCCTAAACGATCCTACATATAGCCTATCAAATTCTGTGTTTCTCAAGTTTATGTGTTCCTGTCTCTTAATTTAAAAAAATGTGCATGTTCATATCTGTTGAGTTCTAAAATATATATGCCACCCCACTATATCAATGGTGGGGGAGTAATGTCCATGAATAGGTATTGCCGCTCTTCCTTTGTCGTCCTAGAAGAAAGAAAACCTGGAGACTGGCCAAGGAGGACGATCCGGAGACCGGGAGCAGAGACCCAAGGGACCCGGGGTACCGCCCAATATTCCCATCAGGACCGGCGAGGAGAACCGATCGATCAGTACCGGATGGAGGAAAAGATGCTGAACTGTGCCATTTGCAGAATTGGAAGAAGATTATGCGGACATACCAGTGCGTGGGTCAAAACATTCTGTGCACCCGACTCCCCATCGACTCAAATTCAAAGTGCAGTCTCGTGGGGGGGCTTTGTTGGGTGTCCTGACCCACATTTGAGCTATCATGCTGCAACATTTAGTGCTGTGGGCTTAGAAAATCCAAGATGGCCAAAAAGCCCACATGTATGCCAGAATAGGAAAACTGTGCAGTACTGGCATGGAAAACATCATGGTGGCCAGAACTTCCCAGAAAATGCATAGGGAAATGCATGAAGAATAGGCTGCCACCCATTTTTGCCTATGTTGTGAGCACAGGAGGGGACTGCCTAAAACCACCATTGGGCTACCCACACAGTAGCCTGAAACCATTGGGAATGGCAATGCTGATTGCCAAAAGCAACCTAGACCTGTGGGGAATTCATTTTCTTAAATCCCAAAAATGGTTGCATTACCAGTACTCACCACTATCTGAAAGCCGGCGTTTTAAAACCACCAGACTTGTGTGTAAAACTGAACAAATGAAACAAAACCAGACCAAGGAAAGACTTTCTAAGAGGTGGATACAATGTAAAACTATACTCTGAAATGACTTGAAGGAAGTAATTATTTAATGTGTATGTAAAAATTGTAATAGACTTAAACTGGGGGACAAAAAGTGACATTTAGCTGAAACCTGGCTTAATGAAACTGAATTCTGCCTGACATCTACCCCCACAGGAGTTAAAACCTGCTCAGCCACTCTTCCCCTTGCCAAAAGGAGTTCTCACCTCTCTGATTAGATTAGGGTTGGAGCAGCTACAGGGAGCTGAACAAAGGCCTGTCCTGGGCCCAGGCAGATGGTTTATTAGGGTGGTCGTAAATGGCTTCCTTTTGAACAAAGCCCTTCCTTGACTCAGGCAGATGGTTTCTAGGGGAGGTCGTAAAGTGGCTTCCTCTTGGCAGAAACGGGGAGGGGCAGCCCCTCTGAGGACAGGCTGACCTTAAAAAAAGTGGATAGACTGGTTTCTCCACCATGTGACCTGGGAAGACACACCCCTGTTGGCCAGAATATGATTTTAAGAAAGATGTATAACTCATGGTGCGGACTTGTCAAAATTATCTAAATGATACCATAATTCTTGTGATTTTTCTGCCCACATTTTAAGAGGTTTTAGGACCTGGTGGTATGATCTGGGGGGTTGCTAGCAGAAAATAGGGTTTCACTACAAATGTCTGCATGTTAAAAATCAGACACTTCATCAATTAATGTCCACACTCCTTGCGCACATGTGTGTAAATTTGGGTAAATGTCCGATATTGCAAAACCAGTTAAAAAGTGCAAAATGTTGCCATTTCTGGATGCAAGCCCCCAGGAAGAGCAGAGTTTGAACAGAGTATACCTCATGTGATATGTGATGGGTGCATGTAATTTTAAACAAATGTGTATCTGTGCAATATGTATTTGAATCAAATATAGATTTATGGGCAAACTGACCAGGGGAGGATCCTCTGACCCATAAAACCTACAGCATCACTCTGACTCACATTTCCTTCCCCCAATCATGGGAGAGGGGAGAATTGGGCCAATGACAAGTAGAGAGTGGTAGGCTTTGCTAGGCTCAGGCACACACCCATTTTCAAAACACATAAAAAGAGACTGCTGGGACAGGTAGAGACATTCAAATCCAGTTGCTGCAACGCGCTCTGCCGGACCACACAACATCCAGAAGATACCAGATCCAACACTTAGACTTTAAAACTCCAAAGAACTTGATTCAGAACTCAAAGCAAGGGCCTAAACCCACAAACTGAGAACTCTTCTCAGCAGGCCTCAGCATCCAGCAAACCTAACAGCGGTAGCAGCATCCAGGAGCCGTGCAGATCAGCGCTGTGTCCAGAGAAAGCTGTGCAGAAAGATCCAGGAGCTGTGCACAGACGCTGTACCCAGAGATCCAGGAGCCGGGCCAGGAGCAGTGTCAGACCAGACCAGCAGAGCAGACACCAGACGCTGTGCGCAGAGACCATCCGGGGCGAAACCAGAACCGAAGCCATCTTGACCCGATCCGTGAGACCTAGACCTTCCAAATACATTGTGAGTACAGCTAGGACGGTGTGAAACCAAATCTCTTAGTTTCCAGTGATATAATTCAATCTATTAAATCTAAGTAGAACTGCCTCCTAACTGTCACTTGTCAATTCTGCAGCCGCATAGCTGTCACCTGTCACTTAGAATCTTAGAATCTTAGCTTTTCAATGAACCTAGAACCGACTTGCTACTCCTTATACTTTTGCCGTAATCGTGATTCACTCATTCGCGAATTTTGCCACGATTCGCGATTTGGTTAAAAATCCAGCCACGTGTGAAAACAGCAGCTTCCTTGCTTTCCTTTGCCAAAAATTCGTTTAACCTGCTGGTTACTCCTAGAGCATTGTTAAAGGGAGCCTGAGCTCATCCCAAGTATCTTTCACTCACCCTGAACCTCCTAAAGGGAATTAAAACCATTTTCAGCATATTCCTTACTTCATTGCCAGCACATATAAAAGCATTTTGGGCCTGTGTTTCAACTTCTATCCGTAGTCTAAGCTTGCTGGGGTGAACTAAATTACATTTGATTGCATGTCTGAGAACTGTGTGCTACTCTTCATTTCCTTACATTGCATAAGGGGGGGAGTGGATTGCCAGAGAAAAGTGATTACATTGTTTTGTTGAAATCATATTGAGTATTTTCTGTACTCCATTTCCATTCAACATTGCATCCATCTGAACTTATATAAAGCATTCTCTACCACCTTATTCTTCTGTTCCTATTCACAAGTGTGCTACCTCATCTTTATACTACTCCTGGGTAACCAAATCAGTGTACTAGTAGGACATTATTCACTGTTGATCACTGCTCATGTTTTAAGTGTGATATTAATTATTAATTCATTATAAAAGTGTGATATATATATACTGTTAATTTTTTTTTAAAATAAACCTTTTAAACTTGCAAAACAGAACTACTTCTTGGCTCAGTGGGGTCAGGTGGATTCTAAGAGAGGGGTGTTATATAGGGGTAGTCATCCAGAACTCATGAACTGGACATAAAGATATATCAATAAGGGTTTCCATTCAGTATCCCAGACTACGCATTTACTTAGCTGTAGTGTTGAATTGAATCTTCTTACAGGATTAATTGAAAATGTACTTTAAATTTGTTCAGGGACCCGAACAGTGTCCGCATTCAGAACATGCGATCAGCGTGGGCGCGGTCATATGATCCGTTCGCGAACAAGTCCGCGAAGGAAGCGCATGTTCGCAGGACACCAAATGCACAGAGATTGGCTAGTGCATGCGCGTTGATGTTCTACGGACACTGTTCGGGTCCTGAACTAATTAAAATTGCGTCACACGTGAAAGGAACATTTCAGGACACTGCATGTGTTCTTAGAACAGTTTAAATTTGCTAGCGAACAGTAAGGACATATATACTGTTCTTCAGGTCACGTTCAATTTTGTTTATGTACGAACATTTCAGGACACCAATTGTGTTCTTAGAACATTTTCAAGTTGCTAGCGAACAGTACGGACAGGTATAGTGTTCCTTAAGACACCTCCATTTTCGCTTAATTACGAACAATTCAGGACACCAGGTGTGTAGAACAGTTTGATCTTCCTAGCGAACACTACGGACAGATATAGTGTTCTTTAGGACACTTTAATTATTTTTTTTTACGAACATTTCAGGACACCGCGTCTGTTCTTAGAATAGTTTCATCTTGCTAGCGAACAGTACGAACAGGTATAGTGTTCTTCAGGACACCTCCATTTTCGTTTATTTACGAACATTTTAGAACACCTGCACTGTCCGCGGACACCTACATTGTTTTTTTTTTAAAAAAACTAAACTATTTACAACACAATATAAAAATTAAACTTTATTTAACATATATTAATAATTTATGACAGAGAAGGTGAGGCAGAAACAGAAACAAAAACAGGAGAATTAGGGGTTTCATCATGATTGTTATTAGGTGAAGAAGGGATGGAAGTCTCATCAAAACGTTTTGGGTTATGGAGAGGGTTTGGGGATAATTGACTGGGATATGGTGAGGGGGACAAGTACATGTGGGGGAATGGTATGACGTTTTTGTTTTAAAATGATCTTCAACAAAAGTTTTCAAATTATTAAAATTGGTCAACAATAAATCATTTTTTTCTTTTATGTTGTCAAGCGTGTTTTCCATAACAGCTTCTTCAGAGGTAGTTTCTATTTTGTTATGCTCTGTACAAAAAAAAATATATATGTTAAATGTATACAAAATAATAATATTTAAATGGTTTATATTATAAAGTGTTTACCATTAGTTTCACTATCTTGTGACATTTCTTCATGTGGGAAATGTTCCTCTAGCCATTCCAGAGTACTAGACATTTCTGTGAGAGAAAAAAAAAAAGATAATATATTTTTTTATCTAATACAGAAAGTTTATAAATATATGAATAAAATTAAGTACACTTACTATTTCAGGTAAGATATGTCCTATGTACCCAGTGGGTCTGCTCTTGTTCTCAGTTCTGTTGTGTTTGTGAGGTAATTATGTTGGAAGCCAATTTATTTTCTTGTGGTATATTCCATTTTAGAACATAGTGCATTTAAATGAATGGTTAGTGTGTTGTATATATGGGTTACATTTATTATGTATTAGTACATATAATGTGTTTGTGTGCTTTTTTTAAAATTTGTTAAATGTTCCTATGTTATGATATAACAATCAAACATACCACCCCAGAGTTTTTTAGGTAGTGGTACTGTTCTTCGAACATGTCCGCGAACATTAAATTAGTTTGCGGACATCAAGTACAGTAGAAGAGATTCAGTCAGTTCCATATGATATGTATATAAAGTGAAAGTCATTATTGTTAAGTTGCACTACTAAAAACCTACGAAATTCAATGAAAAAACGTTGTTAAAGGGACGTTATGGTTAAGTTGCGCTACTAAAAACCTATGAAATTCAGTGAAAAAACTTTGTCAAAGGGACGTTATGGTTCCAAGTAAAACCGAAAAACCCTTGAAATTCGACAGTTATGGTTAGCTAAGCAACCATAACTCGTGCCACCACCGTGCACTGCTAAGACTAACACCGAGGACATCAAAGATGACATCACAAATGTCATTGATGGCATCACTGATGACATCACATGTCTGGCTCGCTCTTTTTTCTTTTGCTGACATGTCTAGGCCACATGGTTTTCTTCAGTAACAGTCAGAAACTAAAAATGTTATTTTATTTGTAGACGTATCCTTCAAGTAGGTTCTTACAGTAATTCCCTTAGAGTCCAGTCACATCATATGAAACATATGCATACGGGAAGACACAAGCTTGAAAGACAGCAATCCTTTTTGTGCATAAAGATAATCAATAGACTAATGAGCACTTTCTGATAGTTCTGTTGTTTTTTATTTTCCCTGTATATGATCATATTTGTATACATTGTACTCACACTACTTTCCTTAGGGTCAAATCACATCAAGTGATACATATACATAGGGTAAATAGCAGCTTTGAAACAGAGCAGTAATTTATTTAAATGAAAATAATCAGTTATGTTATGAATTGTTTCTGTTACTACTTGTGCTTTTTTGCTAACTTCACTTTCCCTGTATATTCCCACATTGGTATGTGTTCTTGTGTCTTTGTGTTTTGTCTATAGTAATGCAATTATGTAATACATGTGTTTTATTAGCTACTTATTACATATTTCACAGTACACAAAAATGTATTAAAAAAACAATTATCATTTCATTATTCAACATATTAACATTACGAATATTATACCTTCATCTTGTACGCTGCACACAATGTTATGTTTCTGTATGAGTAGCTTAGTATACTAGATAGAACCCCATAATAGAATGCTATTTATATCAATGCATCGTTCAATGCACTAATTAGGGTATGATATTTATTGCAATGATCCTTGAAACTTGTTTTACAACATTATAATAAGAATCCCTTGTACACATGTTTCATGAAAAGTACATACACATGTGATGTCATCAGTGATGTCATCAATGACATTTGTGATGTCATCTTTGATGTCCTGGGTGTTAGTCTTAGCAGTGCACGGTGGTGGCGCGAGGTATGGTTGCTTAGCTTACCATAACTGGAGAATTTCAAGGGTGTTTCGGTTTTACTTGGAACCATAACGTCCCTTTGACAAAGTTTTTTCACTGAATTTCATAGGTTTTTAGTAGCGCAACTTAACCATAACGTCCCTTTAACAAAGTTTTTTCACTGAATATATATATATATATATATATATATTACACGGCTATGGTCGTGGCCTTGTAGTTATGGTTAAGTTGGTGTTTCCATAGGAAGAGCACTTTTTGGGCGGTCTATAACTTCGCTCCCCCTGGATGAATTCTCACCAAACTTTGCAAAAAAAAGTATATGGCCCACTCTGATTTTTTTTGCAAAGTTTGGTGAGGTTTGGTCCAGTGGGGCAAAGTTATAGGTGGGTCCCAAAATTTATTTTTTTCCCATAGGCATAATGGGAACAAACGTGGCTCACGCCTACAGCCCAAACCGCTGGACGGATTTAGACCAAATTTGCAGCAGGAGTGGCGGCTTGGTCCCGAAAGCGTGCTTTTTTTATTTGGTGTAAATCTGTCCAGTAGTTTCTTTTTAAATTACCAAAATGTAAAGCAAAAAAAATGTTGATATCTATGTCCGCTCCACGGACTCACTTCCCTGTTCGGTCTGCGGACTGGCCTCTGATTGGCTGTGCTGTCCGCAGACTGACCTCCGTTTGGCCAGAAAAATTTGTTGACTTTTGCGTAGTCCGCGAACACCGATTGGATGATGAGAAAACGTGAAATGTGTCTGTTTTCTTGAAAACCCCCGCCATATTGGATTTGCTGACTTTTTTGGGGTCCGCGAACAGCGCGGTGAAAACTTTTTTAGAAAAAGCTGCATTTCACTTGTCAAACTTGACAAACAATCTCTGGGGAGGGGTGGGGGATGAGGATTCACTTGGATATGACCATAAAAAGCCAAAAACTGCTTGTTTCACTCCCCAAAGTTCCACGAACACTCTGGATGTCCTGGGAGAGCCCTTTGGTGTTCGCGGACACTTCTGATGTCCTGGGAAATCTGTACCTATTTCTGCATTAAAGGGTTGGGGAAAAGCAGTTTTTGGATGGCTTATAACTTTTGCGCCACTCAATGAAACTGCATGTAATTTTGCAATTTTATTCTTGAACTAAAACTGAATGGTTTTGAATGGAATGTTCTTTAGAACGCTACATTGCGTGATGAAGTATGTAGTTTATTACACATCTCCCGATAATCCCTGATACTTTTTTGCCAACATTACATTCACACCCCTTGTATGAAAAGTAAATGCACATGTGATGTCATCAGTGATGTCATCAATGATATTTGTGATGTCATCTTTGATGTCCTGGGTGTTAGTCTTAGCAGTGCACGGTGGAGGCGCAAGTTATGGTTGCTTAGCTTACCATGGCCTCATTATGACCCAGGCGTTAAGGGGTTAACGTCGCCGAAAAAGGCTGCAGCACCGTTAACCCCTTAACGCCTTACTACGAGGTCCCTTTGCGGCTCCCAACCTGAACAGCTGGTCTGGACCAGCCGTTAAAGTAGGGACCTTGATGGCAATTACGATACCGCAATTTGCGGTACCGTAATTGCCGCCTTCCCCATTCCCATTGAGCCCTATAGGGCAAAAATGGGAATGGGGAAGAGCCATGGAGAAAGGGGGAATTACCGCCCCGTCAACCTTGGAATGGGGTGGTAATTCCCCCTTTCTCCATGGGGGACTCCGGCATGAACCATGGTGCTAACAGCACCATGGTTTAGCGCCGGAGTCCTAATGAGGGCCCATAACTGGAGAATTTCAGGGGTTTTTCGATTTTACTTGTAACCATAACGTCCTTTTAACAACATTTTTTTACTGAATATGTACATATATATATATATATATATATACATATATATATATATATATATATATATATATATATATATATATATATATATAAAATAAGGAGGACACACAACACTCCGCAGCTTGAACCTCTACTTTATTCCTAACTGCCCCTTCCTCCCTGAGGCTCCTCCTCTTCCTCCTCTTACATCCTGCCCCTTAAGCGCACAGTCGCATTCCCTTATAACAATGCAAGAGTGGTGGGTCCTGTGATGGAAACAACAGTGAACCACTGCTGCAGTGATAATAGAGGATGAACTGATTCCCCTTTTGGAATTTTGGAAGTCTCTCACATGGTTCTGAACGTAACTGGGCTGCCTTTCCCCTCATGCGTTGCTCATGGCTGCAGCCCTGTGAAGTTGCAAGGGAAAACGAGGATGGGGGCAACATCTTGTTCCTCTGCTTGCTTTGACTTCCAATGTACACCCCAGCCAGCAGTAGCATGTGGAAACATCAGTAAGAGACCTGAGGGTCCAGCACGCAGCCTGGAAGGGGGCACGAGTTGATTATCCTTGTTGGGGTCAACCTTGTCTCCAGAGTTAAGGACCACAGCTTTGCTGTTCCTAACATGCCCGCCCAGTTTTGTAAGTCCCTCTCATGCAGCCTCTGAATTAGTTCCACTCCTGAGCCCCCACCTCCAACAGGCAAGTGCAGCCCTGCTCTCATGCCTGACTTTTATTTACATCACACCTCTGTGAAGACAGAGAGGTTGCTTGGTTTACACAGCTCTTTTCTGTGCACTATTGATTATAGTAAATTATGGTCTGAGGGAATAATGTGGTATCTTCCCAGTAACCAATTCTTAGTCTTTATGAGCCACTAGGGCTGCATCCAGCAGACACAGTCCAGCACAGTTTACCAAAACCCACCTCCCCCTCTCCTGTCATCATGTTGCTGCATGCTCTCTGGCAACAGAGCCAGTTCCCAGCAACCAATCCAGGCATATAGCCTCCCCTCACAAAAAGATCCAGATAACAATAGCTTTGTAGACCCTCTTTTAGGCCGTGGCAAGGGTTACAGGCCCATGAACCTCTTTAAATGTTGTTGCTGTGCTTGGGCCTTTAACTCAGTCTTCAGTACCCTTTGCTCCTGGTAAGGCTATGGGGCAGGAGCCATAAAGCTTAATTATATCCCTTGGAATGTTGAATGGGTGTTCTCATTCAACAATCTATGGGCTCTAAAAGTCATTATATCCTGGGAGAGTGAAGTGGCACATCCAATTGGTCAATATTGGGAATAAACTCCCACCTAGCCTTCCGCAAAGCGATCAAGACCATGCTTTTCGTTTGAACCGGCCATCACCCTCTATGACTGGGTGCTCACTGTCCACTCACTATATCCATAAATAACTCATGTAACCAAAAGAAAGTGTTGTTCTGTCTGCTCTTAACTGCTACCCTTATTGCAACCAGTAGCAATCTTTGGACCATGTAACATTTCCTTGGACTAGTGCCTCGATGCCTCCGGGCTTCTAGTGTGCTTTATACATTTAAATAATAAAATAAAAAATATTATCAGTGCTAATGAGCCTGCATGGCTCTCAAATTCCATACAGCCCTTAGATTAGCCAACAGGGGAAGGCCCAGGGCTAACTGCATTGACACCATGGCTCTCAGCACTGCACTCACTCATCACGGAAATGCTACGCTGAGAGCCATGTTGCCTGCACCCCATGGCGCTTAGTGAGGTGCTCTCTCTCATCATGGGAACACTGCATTGACAGCCATGCTGTCAGCGAAGATCTCCACCTTGCACCGGCTGCACCTGACAGATGCAGCATGGGCAGATAAATGAACATGCCCCCCTCCCCCAACTCCTTACCTTCTTAGCGAGGGAGGGAGGACCTCCTCCCAGCACCACTCTCATTGTACCCAGGCCGCACTTCACAGATGCGGCCTGGGCATGTGAAATAAACTGTCCACTCTCCCCACTACTTTGCTTGTTAGGGTGTGGGGTAGGCTCTGTTCGCTGCAGCCTTTGCCGGTCACAGCTGGCAGACACACCCTGGCTGCTAATCAACCTTTGCCCCTACTCCTCATCACGTTTAGATGTGGTTGCTGGAAACTAGCCATTTCCCAAAAACGACTCCAGGCGGATTTCCTTCTTTTTTTAATAAACATTTATTTTAAAATATTTTTGTAACATATTAGCTTTATAGACCACACCCTCACACCATACTAGCATTTAAGGGCCCTGAATATCTTGGTAAAAGCCCTCACTCCACACAAGTCTTTAACTTGGTCTTCACGGCCCATAATTTTGGGTACGGTCCACGGGATAGGTCTAAAAGACTTAATTAGAGCACATAGAATTATTCTAGGAGCCTGCAGATTGCTGAGAACACTACATTGCAGGGTTACCAACAGCACAGGCATCTGTGGTGAATTTAGTGAGATCATCACTGAGACTCCGGTATGGGCCTCCTCTCATGTAGTCAGGGGAAGGCAGCCGCTACCTGACCCTCGGGGCAGTATTATGTGGGAGGATAACATGGGAGGAGATTCATATCAGGGGGAAGTGGTGACATCTTCAATTCATGATACCCCTGTTCTCCCTGCAGCATGGATGGACTATTGTAAAATTGAGCAAATTGGTGTAACTGCTATACAATCCACTATGGACTCTAAGATCCATAATGCCAGTGGTACTGGGACGAGGAAGAAGGACCAGGAGTTGATGAGGATCAGAAGTACTGATAACCAGAATGTGCGACCTAGTTGTTGTAGAACCAAGCACTTGAGCGGGACATTTAAATCCCAAAATTAATGGCAGCTGGAGAGATGTGGAAGCAGTAGCAAAGGCAGTCCGAAGTCCTAGGATTGCCAGAGAGTGCCAGCTGGAGCCTACGCGGGAGAAGAAGGCGTGCAGCATTGCAGAGTGCACCCATCAGGATGCAGCTTCATAGAAGGTGAAGGGAAGAGAAGCCCAGCCGCTTGGGTGATGTGCTCTCAAGTCAATGTGAGCACCTTTTGTGTGCGGGAGGATGCGTTGGCCCAATGGACCTGGCACAGCTCCGGAGAAGAACGGTTGTGCAGACCGCTGAAGTTACACGGGAGATGTCAGCGAAGGAGGCAGAATGCAGAGGATCCGCCTCAACAGCAGAAGCAGAAGTGGAGGCACCAAAGAAGACTGGTGAGTTGGCCTGAAGCTAAAGGTGAGACCGGGGCACTCCAAGCAGGATATTTGTTAGAAAACTATTATTTTGAATACCGGACAAATAAAATAAAGAAGCGACACAGCCACAATTCCCCTTTTATGGGATAACAACATGAGGAAACCTGAAACCAGCATTGCCAACAGCCAAGAGGCTGGGAAGAAGCAGTAAAGGGGAAGCTTGAATGCAATACCCCCTCTACGATATACCACCTTGGGGAAACTTGTAACCCACATTACCAACAGCCTAGAGATTATAAAGGGAGGCAGCCAATATTCAGCCCTCCTCACAGGGGATACTGGTGTGGAGAATCTTGGAACAATTATGGCCACTAAAAACTATTGTAGATAGAAGATTTTCTTCCTGGTAGGTGAGTACCAGGAAAGGGATCATTGATAGTCCTGGCAGGTGAGTATGCCTGGAAAGAAGATGATGTTTTAAGAAGTGTTGTTGTGGCAAAAAGGTGCAGTGGAAAAAACTTGCTAACCTCATTCTCATTTTGATAAACTGTTTTCCCACCAAAGGTAGTTGCTGTGCTATCCTGACAAAAGTATCTAATTTGAAGAGTAAGCGTGATATGCTAACAATTGCTTTACATCCTAGAGAAAATCATTGCCTTGGTTTATGAACTTGAGTTTGGTAAGAGAGACATTTGCCTTACCAAGAAGGATATTATGGAGGACAACACGTGTTTTGATTTCTGAACAATTGTTTGTGAAAGAGGCATTTTACTTTAAGTGGAAAGACACAGTGGAGGGAAAAGACATGTTTGTGTTGCATTGAACAGAACTTTGTTGAATCAGAACGTCATCACTGATCATTCCTTGTATTATCTTGTTTTATGTATTAGTATGAGGGTCAGAGACTTTTTTGACACTAGATCTTCTTTCCTTGGTTTTAGTTTGCCGGGTACAGACATCTTTGTTAGGCTAGGGAAAGATAGGCATTTACCTCACCACATTTATTTTAATAAATGGCAAATATTAATTAATTAATGCCTTTGCGTCTGCCTCACATTTCTGATCCCTCACACCTCCGAGCATCCAATTCCATGTGATCGGTTTTGCTTCTTTACATATTAAAGCAGCCTATGCAGTTGCAGTGAGTTGGTTGTGAAATTAATAAGTATACATATTTGATACTTTTTTGAGGCTCAGGGTATACAAGCCTTATAAATGCCCCCTCTCAAGCTGTACCTGGCATTATGGGCCCATGCAACTTCATGAAACGCCTCCACTGTGCTTGGGTATTTAAAGCAGCCTTCTGTGGTCATAACTGCTGCTATGGCCTTTGGGGGTGGAGATCTATAAAGCTTGATGAAATGACCCATGAATGCTGACCGGTTCATGATGACTGTATTTTGATGTTTAAAAGAAGTGCACACTTTTTTGAGGAACTACAAATATTATGCATAACAACAAGAAACCCGTGCACGGCCAAAGACATGCACAGGCATAATCACGTCCACCACACGAAGGCAGACGGTAGCGTTCCTGCGCATTACAAAAGTGTGCACAAAAAAAAAACACGTATATACAGCTACGATGAATGTCCCATTCTGTGGCCCCCTAGGTGAAATGACGTGTCACGCAACGCAAAGGCATCCCAGAAAAGCAAGAAAAAGAGATAAGCGACCCCTGTTGCCCACGTACATGTAAAAAAACACACGCAGTACGCTGTGGCAGCCAGGGGCCCAAAAAATACTCACGCGATCAACATGCAGGCTTGTATCCCTGTAAAAAAGGGGTACACGACAAACATGGACACCCGCAGTGGGAAAAATAGCGTGTGCGACTCACCGTCTGCCTTGTGTGTAGAAGAAGAACGCGTAGCCAACACCCACCCAATGTGAAGTAATCGCGTGTGAACCCCAATGCCTGGAAAACACATGCACCTCTTCCCACGAAAAGCACGTACAGAGCGATGGAAACCCTCGTGGGATCTTCAACCAGTGCCAGGGAAACGCCCGCGCGTGTCACATCATATACACGCTTACGCGCTAAGTGCCTTTCCTCCAATTACATGCAGTGACACCCGGACGTGCAGTTTTTGCACGTCTACAATCAACATGCACCGTGTGGAGGGAAACACCCGCATGTGTGATGTCACAGATGTGCTTACGCGCTAAGGGCCTTTCCTCAAATTACACAGTGATGTGCATTTCTTTCATGTGCCAAATCACTCCTTGACCACCCCTGCTGGAACAGTAGACTCCCCACTGGTATTCCATCGCTCCACAGCCCAGCCCCAGGACCCAGTTGCCCACCCACACCTGCCTCGGGGGTTGCCATGTCCAACACAGCATCATCTGGCACCAGTGGCAACCCCCCAGCAGAGAGGCAGAGGGCTGTCAGCTTCACTGAGAATGAAGTTGGCATCCTGGTGGAGCAAGTCCTGGGGCATTATGATGCCCTCTTTGGAAGTTCACGCGCCGACAATGAAGGACGGAAGAGGATCTGGAAGGACATCGTGGCTGCCATCAACGTGGAGGGGGTGGCAGCCCGCGACATGCAACACGTCCGGAAGCACTGGGAGGACTTCAGGTCCATGACCCTCAGCAAGGCCTGGTGCCTCTTGAAGGCAAAGCATGCAGAGGGGTGCCGGGTCCGCCTTACCAGCATCCAGATGAGGGTCCTGGAACGCATACACCCAGCGCTCCACCTCCAGATCCTTCAGAGGCAGACCCGTCCAGAGTCGAGCGGTAAGTGTCCATGCGTACTGATTGGACACTGTGCATGTTGAGGTGTGGCAGGAGTGTGCAGGTTGCACATATGTCTTGGAAGGCCCATGTATGGATGTGTATGTACAGGGACATGATCCTGCCGCATGTGACTCCAGTCATGTGTGAGGCGCATCAATGGTGTATGTGTACAAATACATGGTGCCCAAATGCATGTCTTGGTGCACACATGTTTAAATTTATGTGCATGTACTGTGGCATGGTTGTGGTGTGACACATGGACGCTGGTTCCACTTTCATGTATGTGCACAATGTACATGTGCGTGTGTGTGTATTTGACATGTGTGCCACTGTGATACACCATGGATGTATGTGACACCGACATGTAGGAGGCTGATTGGCAGATGTAACATGGACGGCAACGATTTCACTGCGACAGGTGGTGTAGATGTACAGATGCTTGTATGTCTGGTGGCGTGTGTGCCTGTGTTCGGGACTCCCCATATTGCATGTGACGTCAGGCTAACCTTCGGATGCTCATGCTGTTGTATGTGTATGGATGGTGCTGCCTGCTGCAACATTCCTCTTAATTTGCGCATGTGTGTGGGTTCAAATGATATGTGTGTTGGGGAGTGTGATGCCATGTGTGAAGTTTGACACTGCCACTCATACGCAACTGTCATGTGTGTATCAGACCATTGTACAGTGCCCTGATGCCTGTGTTCTGTCTCTTCCTGTCTACAGTGTCAACTGATGAAGAGGGCGGAGACGGTGCTGTGGAGCAAAGCGGCAGGGATCCCACCGTCAGCCGGAGACACAAGGCCTAGCTCCCCTCCCATGTTGTCATCTGGTCGGGGAGTGATATATACTTATTTATTAGGTAGGCTTTTTGGTAGGTTTCCTTTGGATTGGTGGGCTCATGGACCCTGGATTTTTACATTGTATATAGTTTGGGACTGGATTTGACTTCCTTGAATTTATTTTTACCATTGAGCAATGGTTTTCTTAATTATTTACACTTTGGATTTGGTTTAATGGACGAACGCTTTGGAGCCATTTTAATTTGGATTTAATTGGATTCAGCATTCACATTTTTTCATTCATTTTGGGCATCCAGGCCTCTGGTTTATTATTTTTTTTCTTGTGTGATTTTCTTTCATTCCTTCAATTTTGTATATAATACATTTTTGTATCATACTTCATTTGTGTGGTATTCTCTCATTGGTTTCGTGCATGTCACAATGTGGGTTTTCTCATTCACGTGCCCCCATTGTGTGTGTCTGACGGACATGTATTGATGTGCATACTTGTCATTTGTGATCTATCATGATATGGGGATTTCAATATGGAGAGGATGGAATGCTTGGTTGGGTGTTTTGACTGGGGTGGTGTCGGGTGGGATTTGGGTGGCCATAAGGGACATGAGTGTGGATCGTGATGATGTGTGGGGTAGGGTGGGGGGACATGAGTCGTGGCCTTCTGGCAAGTGCCTGTCACTGCGGGTGGGTTTGGGGGACATGAGTCGGGGCCTGCTGGCAGGTGCCCGTCACTGGGGGTGGGGTGACATGAGTCGGGGCCTGCTGGAAGGTGCCCGTCACTGGGGGTGTGGTGGGGGGACATGGGTCGGGCCTGCTGACAGGTGCCTGTCTCTCAGGGTGGGTGGGTGGGAGGGGGACATGAGTCGGGGCTCACAAGTGCGCTCACAAGTGCATGGTGCCATGTGGGCTGCCTGCAGGGCATGGTGAGGGTTGTAGGGTAGTCCCCTGTGGTGTGGTCTGCCTGCAGGGCATGGTGAGGGGGGAAACCGCACACCCGGGAACGCCCACAATGCCAAATCACGTGTGAAACTCCCCACGTACCCACTAAATAGATGTACCCTGCTCTCACCTGGATTATCGTGTGTGAAACTTCCCACGCACCCCCGAAATACACGTACCCTGCTCGCATAGGGCCTATCGATTGTGAAATTCCCCGCGTACCCCCCAAATACATGTACCCCGCTCTCGCCTGGATTATCGCGTGTAAAACTCCCCGCGTGTTAGTGTAGAAAATACCCTACCATAGCATAGACGATATATTATGTTGGTACAAACCAACCCCATCATATATCTAGCATCGTCAGTACAGAATCATCAGCATAACCATAGAGCGTCCATTTTGTAGTAATAGAATTTGCCATTTTGTAAATTTCGCTTTCCTTGCTTTTCTGTTCAAAATGCTTTGCTGTAAGTGAATTCTATTTTGTTTTGCTCATGCACAGAGCAAGGCCACAAGTTACATGTTGAAAAACTAGCCCAGACAGCCCAGACTGCAATGCCCTGGTTTCCTCCCTCACAAGTCCTTGGAAGTAAGCAGTAAGGCATTTAATCACTAAGCAGGTGCCAGCGAGTCTCGCTGAAATGGCAGAAACTGTAGCAATAGGCAGTTAATGACTTGAATTATACTCTCTTTTGCGGCCCCCCTTCACTGAGCCCCTGTAGAGCAAGCTGACCTCTAGCTCAGGAATAGAAACTTGAAGATAGTGAGGCCTGGAATGTGTCTCTCCTACGAACATAGCTTGCTTGTAGAACAAGAGCACTATGTTGCCTAAAACAACGAATGGTGTCTGCATCTTTGCAAATTGCAACTGTTGCTAAATAAATGTCTTAAGGGTGTCATATTCGTCATAATTGTCAATCATCGAACCATTACAAAGAAAGATACATTATGGGCGGTTTTGAAGGTGTCACTACTGATAATATGCTGGTCATTTTGTATATATGTAACTGATGTAAAATGCTTGGTCTCTTGCGTCCCACGAGGTCTGGGTGACACACGTTGCGGGACGTGAGACCCAGTCGGCTGACTGAGACTATTTGCTTTGCAATAAACCCTAGATTTTGGAAATTGAACCTTGTGTCTGGCGTATCAGTTCATGTGTGGTGATTGTGCCTTGTTTCCATTCACTATGGTCCCCTAGGGGCCACGTCAAAATGGCGCCTGAATAGGGACCCTCCCCCACTTGCTCCATCATGTACGTGGTAACTTGAAGAAGGCTGAAAGAACGAAGCGAGGATGAGACAGTCGATGCGGGATCGAGAGGTGTTCGGGGTACCCTTGTGAAAGTGATGAGAGACTCCTTTGCAGATCTGTGCACAACCAGTCCCTGATCGATGTGTCTGGCCATAGAGCGAGAAGGCGAGGATCCCGAAATGAGGCAGAGTGAGCCAGATATGCAAATATGACGATTATTGGTATAAGGACGAATTGCGTCTCTTTGAGACGACTTGGTTGATCAGGTGAGTCGTGCCCCGATTCTAATAGCCTTGATATTGGTTGATTGTTGCTCTTGCAAGATCAAACGCCCAGGGCAAGGTACGAAAAAGATTAAAACATGCCCGGGAAATTGTCTTCCTGTTTAGTGGGATTTTTCCACTGCGGTAGACAATCTTAGGAAACTGAGATGTATTTGAAGTATGGAATAGGGACAAAAATGTTTTGTGAAATTTGGCACAGGCAAACTAGACACGAAGAAGACTTGCAATGGCCTAAAAATGGGAGTTATGAGATGTGCGTATAGATTATTTGGAATCAGTATTATTGCGCAAGAAAGCACACCCTGTGACATTTGACGTCATTAGAGACTGGAGGAAGGAAGCTATGCTCCGTTTGAGGAGCAGGGAGAAACATGCGCATAAGCACAGGTCAAAGGAAGATAGAGCACTGGATCAGGAAGAAAAATAATGGGATGAGCAAATTAGAAGGGCCGATAGAAGTCTCCAAATGGGAATAGATAAAATGTATCCCCAACAAGAATTGCATTCATCAGACGAATTAATAAATACAATTTTAATTGAAAAAAGACAAGAACGTCCCAAAAGTAAGACTTACATAATCGTACCAGTGCCCATTGCACAACTTTTGCCTCAGCCCACCCCCATCGTCCAGCCTCCATTACAGCTGCAGCTACCCCTCCCCCTTCCAGTTGTACCATCCGCTCCCGCCCCTCCTTTGCCCATAATTTCACTCCCCCCTCCACCCACCGAGCATGAATCCACGGTAATCAGAGAAGACAGAATGGGAGGAGTGGGGTCTGCACAAAGTGCGTGTGCTAGATTAACCCGTAGTGCGGTCAGCAAAGAGAGGGAGAAGGAAAGGTAAGTGCAATATTTCCCATGAGGGAGGTTCCACCCACTTCTGTGCCGAAAGTCGAAATTCCTGCAACAGGTGATCAACCAGCACAGGTGACAGAAGCACATTATACAGCAGAGTATGTACATGTCCCTTTTTCCAGACAAGAGGTGAATAATATAAAACAAACAATCCCTGATTTGAGAAGAAATCCAGCGGGATTCTATAAAGAAATCGAGTCCTATTTGATATTGTCAATTTTTACTATGAACGATATAGACTTAATATTCCCAGTAATTGTACCAGCAGATATATGGAAACAGATAAGAAAAGTAGATGATGAGGATAGTTTTGGCGAGACGTGGGAGAACTTAGCAAAAGAGGATGCGGATAGGAAGGCAGACGAAAAACCATTGTCAAATATGGCAGCATTACCAGCACGAATAATACAGAGATTGAAGGTTATAGTTCCAGAGAAGAGAATTGTATGGGACAAACTAACTGCATGTGTACAAGGCAAAGATGAGTTGGCTACAGACTATTTCAACACATTTGAGGAAGTATTTACAGATTATAGTGGGCAAGATTTAAGTACTGAGGCGGGAAAAAGACTTTTGACAAATATGTGAGAGGATTGTTACCTCCGATCCAAAACTTGATAATGACATCTGAAAGTGCATGGCAGGCAAAATCACTGAGTGAGGTATTACACATGGCTCAGTATTATGAGAACAGAGTAAATACAGAGAAAGAGAAAGAAGTGAAAGATAGGGTGAATCTAAAAACAAGGGTGTTAGTAAAGCAGGTAGCGGGTCATAATAGAGGAATAGGGAATGCACAAGGGAGAGGAAGTAATTCGAACATGCATGGAGGTCCACTTGGACTAAACCAGTGTGCATATTGTAGGGGAGAAGATCATTGGCGAGCACAATGTCCGCACTTGCAAAATAGGAATTGGGTATGGCCAGAGAAGACAGAACAGAGGTCGCCCGGGAGCACATGGACAAGATAGAAATAATAGTACGCAGCAGAACCAGAATAATCAAGGGAATAGCAACCAGAATCAGAACCAAAACCAAAATAATAATCAGTACAATGGAGGTGAGGACGGGAACATTTTTGATACTCAACCAAGCACATACTATTCTGGTGACTATACATCAGATGATTTAATGTTCCCTCGCTAGGATAGCCCACGGCAGGGGCCAGAACCAGTGTCTATTCCAATTAACCAGAAAGGACCCTACGTAGAAATGAAAGTTGGGAATAAGGAGCACACTTTTCTCATGGACACAGGTGCACAGAAATGCTTGATAGATCACCATTTGGTTCCAGGGATACCACTGCCAGGGCAAAAGAATGTTTCAGTAGGGTTTGCAGGCACCCCAGTAATTAATCCTGTGTCCCAATCGGTACCAATAACGCTAGGACCATTCACTGAATATTGCCCGTTCTTGTTGACACAAAATTGTGGCGAGAACCTGTTAGGTTTGAATTTGTTAAAGAAATTAAGTGCGATTATCCATTGTAGTCCTGATGGAGTGTTTTTGACAATAGCACTACAAAATGTACCAGTGTCCGAGTTCCTGTCTAAACAGTTGCCAGCACAGTTAAGTAAGGTGCGGACTTGTATATGGGCGAAGAATGATAATGATGTTGGATGTCTGAAAATAGAGCCAATAAAAATTGTTTTGAAAGAGGGAGTAACATTGCCACAGATTCCCAAGTATAACATTTCAGTTGAGGGTGAAAAAGCATTAAAGTGTATTGTCTCAGATTTGATTAAAAGAAACGTAATTGAAGAGATTAGTGGCAGCACCTGTAACAGCCCTATTCTTCCAGTTTATAAGAAAGGAGGTAATGAAATACCGTTCCGTTTCATAATTGATCTACGTGCATTGAATAAAGTAGTTGATCCCCAGTTCCCGTTGGTCCCAGATGTCATTACCATTCTGACCATGATTCCGGCTTCGGCTTCATATTTCAGTGTAGTCAATCTGAAGAATGCATTTTTTAGCATTCCAGTACACCCAGATAGCAGATACCTATTTGCTTTCACACTAGGAGGACGTTCATTCACATTCACACGAATTCCACAAGGTTACACGGAGAGTCCAAGTATTTACAGCAGGTCATTAAAAGAGCAATTAGAGATGTTAGAATTACCAGTGGGTTGTGTACTATTGCAGTATATAGATGATTTGTTAATTGCTGCTGATACAGAGGAGATTTGTAAAAAGAGTACCGTTTTGTTGTTGTCACATTTAGCAGAACATGGCCATTAAGCTAGTTTGGAAAAATTCCAATATTGTCGAAAGGAGGTGGCTTATTTGGACTACCTACTTTCGAAAGAGGGGAGGAGACTGACACTGGGAAGGATAGAGAGTATCTCTGGTATGCCTATTCCAAAAACACAGAAGTGAGTCAGAGCCGTAATAGGCATGGCTTCCTATTGTCGCCAATGGATAGCGAATTTTGCAATGATTGTGAAGCCAATGGTGGCATTGACAAAGAAGGATGTTGTGTTGCCTTTGCCATGGAGTGAGGAATGTCAGAAAGCGTTTGATCTGCTCAAAACGGCGTTGTGTTCCGCCCTAGTTTTGGGCATACCAAATTATGAAAAAGTTTTTAAATTATTTGTGCATGAAAATGAAAGCTGCGCGCTGGCTGTTTTGACACAGGAACAAGGCGGACCCTGAAGCATGCGCTTTGCCGCGTTGTTTGCGAGCTGTTGCTGCAGCTGCTGCGTCAGTGAAACAAACCGAAGGAATGGTGTTGTGGCATACTCTAATCTTGATGTTGCCACACGCCACAGACGTTCTCTTAAACAGAATGCAGACGCTACACCTCAGATCACCTAGATTGACTAGATATGAAATTGTCCTATTCGCACCACATATACAGATTCAGAGGTGTTGCACTTTGAACCCTGCAGAATTAATGCCCCTGCCCAGTGAAGAAATAGGTGAAAATGAATCACCTCCTCATGATTGTTTAATGGTTACTGAAGAAGAAACAAAGGGAAGAATTGACCTATCAGACACCCCACTGAAAGAACCAGATGGAGAACTGTTTTGTGACGGCTCCTGTTTCAAATTATCTAATGGCACATCAACTGCTGCCTATGCTATCACGACACTAAAAACGATTGTAGAGAGCAAAAGGATTCCACACAATTCAGCGCAGGCAGCAGAGATAATAGCACTGACAAGAGCATGTGAAATTTCTGAAAATTTGAATCTAAATATACATACTGACAGTCAGTATGCCTTTGAGGTGGTGCACAATTTTGGCTGACTCTGGAAGGAGAGGTGTTTCCTAACATCACATGGAACTAGAATCCAACATGGCCCTTTGAAGCGCGATTGCTATCTGCACTTATGTGTCCAAAGCGACTGGCGATAATGAAATGCCAAGCGCGTAAAAAAGTAACATGTAAAGTGGGAGAAGGAAACGCATTTGCAGACAAAATTGCAAAACAAACTGCCACTGACTTAAGCACCAAGATGCTGATAGTACAGTCAGAGGAAGTGCCCTGCATGGGTATACCTTCATTTCATCAACGGGCTTTTCATCGCAGGTTTTTTGCCGCGGTTTTTTTTTCCAAAAAAAAACATCGATTTTTTTTTTGGGGTTAAAAATTAAATACATTTGGTGTGTGCCTAGGGGAATGTTAAAATAATTAAATGGATTAGGGGTTTGTGGAGGTAACCCCCCCAAAAAAAAAATCGATGTTTTTTTTTAAAAAATAAATCCGCGGCAAAAAAACCTGCGATGAAAAGTCCGTCGATGAAATCACATAGAACCCCTGCATGATAGAAAATGGGATTGTTACAGTCAAAGAGATGCAGGCTGACACAACTGCTGAGGAAATAAAAGGGTGGGCTGAGGGCTCTGCAGAATTAGACTTGGAAGGTTGCTGGGTGGATAAGGAGAGTAGAAAATGGATGCTGCCCAACTCCTATGTAACTGCAATGGTCACCATGTCCCACAGTCCCACGCACATCTGTGCGAAAAAAATAGTACAGCATTTAACTATGGTATGGCAGAACACGCACATAAGAAAGAATGCAGAAAGACTAGTTGAGAACTGTATGCCTGCAACACAATGTTGGAAAAGGAACAGCTTCTCCAACAGGGAGTTTTGCCCCCCCTCTATGCCTTTTGAGGTGATCCATTTTGATTTCATAGAGATGGAAAGATGTCAGAACCTGAAATATATTTTGGTGGTGCATTCAGTAATTGGGTGGAAGCGTATCCAATGAAGGATTGCACAGCCATGAGTACTGCTAAAGTGATGTTAAAAGAGTATTTTTCCAGATTCGGCCTGCCACGAGTCACATGGTCAGACAACGGCCCACACTTCGTTGCCGCCATGATATTACAGATTTGTGCAGGCCTTCAGATTGATAAACGATTTCATTGCGCCAGACACCTAATGAGTCCGGGTCTTTTTGAACGTCAGAACAGCATTTTGAAGAGCAAAATAGGCAAAATATGCACAGGGAATAAGCTGAGATGGACGGATGCGCTACCCTTAGCTTTGTTGTGCATTCGCACATCGGTGCAAGCGAGGACTGGGCACTGACCTTGTGAAATTGTGATGGGAGACCTGCTAATGTATGGTGTGCACCACGGCCCAAACGGTTAAATGAAGTGCAATATCCTGTGCTTAGTACATGCTGTAACATCTTAATGCAAAAGCTTTGTTTGATTCATCAGCAGGTGCAGGAGGCTCTTCCTGTCAGATATACTGGTCGGGGGCATTCTCTGCAACCAGGGAACTGGATCCTTATAAAGAACTTCGAAAGAAAGTCATTGCTTGCACCAAGATGGTGTGGGCCATATCAAGTTCTCCTGGCAACGCAATCAGCAGTTCATGAGGACGGTCGGAAAGCATGGATACATGCCACCCACACTAAGAAAGTTCCATCGCCATTGAAAGAACTGCCTGATCCAGGCAGAAAGAAGCAGCTGCCTCTGACGCGAAGGACAGAATTGCCAGTTCTTTGCCACAAAATTTGTCTGAGCCTGAGACCAAGTCTGAAAGAATTGCTAAAGATGAGAAAGGGCTGGGTGTGCCTCAAATTTGCCCAGTCGAATCTGCATCACCACAGGTTGATACGAAGCCTGCATCAACGTTTTGGCGGCCACCATCACTTGCTGCGCCACAGGCTGACACTGAGCCTGAATCTGGAAGTGTGCCTGCGCTATTCATTGATCACACAGTACCCGGAGCAATGCGGTACAACCTCCGTTCTCAGAATCGAGAGTGATCTGATCTTCGTGTTTGATTATGTTGCCTCTATTTCCCATCACGGATGAAGTGGGAATCGGAGGCCTAGGGGAGCGGAGCGTGGGGGTTGTGCCTATCTGACAACTTTTGAACGCGGCTTCTCGGTGCTATCTATGTGTAAAAAATCCATGTGTTGATCACCCCGTGCGGACAAGCGGGGCTCATATGGTACAAAGGCAATTGATGATTGCTCTCGAGTCCTATGAGCAATGTGAAGAAGCACGATAATCTTGCCTAACGTTTAGCAATCCAGGCTGCTGATAACGGGCCTAAATACTTTGTTAACATTTCCAAACTTACTGGAATTTCACCAAATGCAGCGGTGATAAGTATTCACGACGAACATTGTTGGAGAAGAAGAATCAAGAAGATGCCTGCACCAGCTTTTGCCCCCTCCTGCACCAATGCTGATGATGTAGTAGATATAGAGACAATAAGTGTGCCGAGAAAGAGTTGTAGAAAAAAATGTATGCTAATCATTATGATATTCATGTGCATAATGAGTCCACTAGCACCGATATCAGTAGTCCTGATATTATGGTACTTAGAGGAAATACATCCAATAGGGGTGTTAATGCCTATTAGGAATGTTTCTTTCACCGAGAGCCCAGTCCATGTAATTTCTTACACATTGTCCCCAATGGAAGAAAGACATAGGGAAGGGTATGGGAGTAACACGTTACTTCTGATAATGAACATGACATACGCAATCTTGAGAAAAACAATTGTTGGGTGTGCACCCACATACTGCAACATGGTGGAAAAGAAATAGGCTGGTATGTGCAGCCATTGCCGTTAAGTTCAGCATGTTATGCATCATTAAGCGCATTATATTATGGAAAATGGAATAAGAGTGAAACGGGTCGATTAGATAAAACAAACATGAACGAATTTGAAGAAATGGTAATGAAACGTGTAGGCTGCTCTATATTCCACAGGACAAGAATGATAACACAGATAGTAACTCCACAAGATAGATTAAATGGCCATATAAATCATCTGTAATCACGTTTCACATGAACCAGCTAGGGTGTAAAGATACAGTGCTCCCCTCATACATTACCGTACTGTTCCATTTTGCTTGCGAAAGAAAGGCTCCAATTTAGTGGAGACAAACAACAGGTGCATGAATATTGCAGTCCTTGAGAGAAAAGAGGAGCCAGTATATGTAGGCGATCCTGTTTACTTCATATGTGGGGGAAAAAGCTTATCCATGGTTGCCTAGCAATTAGGGAGGTACCTGTTACTTGGGGATCCTTTTCCCGGGAGTGTTCCTTTCAAAAACATCAGACATAGCCAAACTATCTAGGTCGAGGCCACGACGAGAGGAAGGAGGATTAATAGCAGAAGCTATAGCCAGTATATGGTTGGGTGTGCACCCACATACCGCAACATGATATAATTTATAATTAATAATTAATTAATTAATTTGTTAAATATAAGACAACTGTCCAGAATTTTAGAATGAACAATAAATGGAACAACGGACACATTGTATAATATGACTCTGGAGGAAAAAGCTATTAGGTTAATATTAGGTTAATGACACTTCAAAATAGAATGGCTCTTGATATAATTTTGGCTGATCGTGGAGGTGTTTGCAAAATCGTGGGGGCATCGTGTTGCATATTTTTGAGTGACTCCTCCCCTACGATTTTTGAGGCAATAAAAAAGTTACATGTCCTGAGTTCCAACCTCCACCCCCCAGCGGGTAGTTGGGAGCTGAACATAGGCTCCTGGTTTTGGGAATTAGTACGCTCATGGGGATGGAAATTAGCTGCAATATTAGCAGCAGTCCTTGGAATCTTCCTAACATGTTGTTGTTGCATACACTGTCTACAAATAATTAGCCCTGAAGTAAGTGATGAAATGCATACACATGGTGACACAAAAAAGTACTCCCAATGTAAATACAATCACGAAACACGAAATGCAGACTGTGAAGGAATTGATGGCTATTAATATTGATGATGAAGTTGACGATTATAGCAGTATGCAGAGTTCAGAATCAGACATATGGTCAGAGGAAGACGCGATGCATGGTTCATGCGTTTGGCTTACGGCCAAGAGGAGGGTTTGTAAGTCTACAAAATACCCTACCATAGCATAGACGATATATTATGTTGGCTGCAAACCAACCGCATCATATATCTAGCATCGTCAGTACAGAATCATCAGCATAACCATAGAGGGTCCATTTTGTAGTAATAGAATTCGCCATTTTGTAATTTTCGCTTTCCTTGCTTTTCTGTTCAAAATGCTTTGCTGTAAGTGAATTCTATTTTGTTTTGCTTATGCACAGAGCAAGGCCACAAGTTACATGTTGAAAAACTAGCCCAGACAGCCCAGACAGCAATGCCCCTGTTTCCTCCCTCACAAGTCCTTGGAAGTAAGCAGTAAGCCATTTAATCACTAAGCACATGCCAGCTAGTCTCGCTGAAACGGCAGAAACTGTAGAAATAGGCAGTTAATGGCTTGAATTATACTCTCTTTTGCAGCCCCCTTCACTGAGCCCCTCTAGAGCGAGCTGACCTCTAGCTCACGAATAGAAACTCGAAGATAGTGAGGCCTGGAATGTGTCTTGCTTGTAGAACAAGAGCACTATGTTCCCTAAAACAAAGAACGGTGTCTGCATCTTTGCAAATTGCAACTGTTGCTAAATAAATGTCTTAAGGGTGTCACATTCATCATAATTGTCACTCATCAAACCATTACAAAGAAAGATACATTATGGGCGGTTTTGAATGTGCCACTACTGATAATTTGGTGATCATTTTGTATATATGTAACTGATGTAAAATGCTCGCTCTCTTGCGTCCCACAAGGTCTGGGTGACACACGTTGCGGGACGTGAGACCCACTCGGCCAACTGAGACTATTTGCTTTGCAATAACCCCAGATTTTGGGAATTGAACCTCGCGTCTGGTGTATCAGTTCATGTGTGGTGATTGTGCCGTGTTTCCATGCACGAGGGTTCCCTAGAGGCCACGTCATGCACACCCCCTGGAATACACGTTGCCTGCTCGCCCAAGGCCTATCGCGTGTGAAACTTCACATGCACCCCCGAAATACACGCAGGCACCCCATCCACCCTGGCCATGCCCCACAGGCAGCCCACTCACCCTCCCCATGCCCCACAGGCAGCCCACTCACCCTCCCCATGCCCCGCAGGCAGGCTATCCACCCTGGGAATACCCCACAGGCAGCCCACGCCACAGGGGAGTGCTTTTTCTATGCAATTTACCTGGCACGAGCGAGGTACGTGTATTCCAGGGGGTGCACAGGGAGTTTTACACGCATTTTCTGCAGGGGCGAGCGGGGTACGTGTATTCCGAGGGGTGCGCGGGGAGTTTTACATGCAATAGGCCTGGCGGGAGCGGTTTACGTGTATTCCAGGGGGTGCGTGGGGAGTTTGACACGCTTTTTCACTGGCACGAGTGGGGTACGTGTATTCTGAGGGGTGCACGGGGAGTTTTACACGTGATAGGCCTGGCGCAAGCGGGGTACGTGTATTCCAGGGGGTGAGCGGGGAGTTTTACATGCATTTTCACTAGCGTGAGCAGGGTACATGTATTCAGAAAGGTGCGCGGGGAGTTTTACACGCGATGGGCCTGGCACGAGCGGGGTACGTGTATTCTGGGGTGTGCGCAGGGAGATTTACACGCGTTTTCGTGGTTGGGGGGCTGTATGTTGGTCCACTGGCCTTTGCGCCATGTACTGGATTTGTGCGATGCTTTTGGCGCATGGGGCGGGGTTGGGGCATAACTGGAGCTGCTGCAGGGTCGCTCTGCCAATCTGCGCCACGGCTGCTTATGGATGTTAATATCCATGAACACGCTGTGCGCCTAAATGGGTTTTGGCGCACACAGTGGTGGCGCAGACTGCCGCACCTCACTGTGTGCGCCAGCCGGGTGCGCTACTTGTGTGCTGATTTCTATGAATTACCCCCAAAGTTAAGTAACAGTGGCAACGTGTGTAATATGCAATGCAATGAAGTGACCCTATAAAAGATCACCTTTGGCCAAATCAAAACAGTACTCCAATAAAATAAATATATCTTGTTTAGGTTATGGGGGCCCCGTCGTGGGTCCAAGTGTACGAGAAACGATTGCATCACCCCCTAATTCAGCGGTATTCAGGTGGCCGTGGCCGCATCCCTGGGGGGCCCGTGAGAGGCCAGCATGAAATCAATAAAATAAAAAAGATATATATTTTTTTTTTTTTTTGGATTGGAAGTAATGCCTGGGGCGGCTCACATGGATGGTCGGGCAGAAGCATGAAACTGTCCCAGGCACCAATGAAAGTGGGCCGCAGTTGTAAATGGATATTCATTCCTTTAGTCACATACTCTTTGAATAGTACCCAAGGGGGTGCTTTGTGTTAAAGTGTAAGTAAATTGTGATATTTAAAGAATAATTATTCAGTAACAATGGTCATAATTACTAACTGCTCAATGGTCAAAATCTAAGTGCATAGTGAAGTAACTCATCAAACTGGCCCACATTGGCCAAAAAGGTGCCCCATTTTAAATGGCCCACACCAGCATTTTGCATTTTTGAAACATGCATTGCCCTATTGCCGTATAGGCCAGACTGAGCCTGGTGGCTCATCCGTAATGGCGAGGGGGCCCCCACCCAGTGGCCCACTCACCCATTATGGAGGAGCTAAGGAGCCAGCCAAGTGAAACAATGAACACTCCCTCAGCTGCTTTTTCCAGCGGAGGGAGTGCTCCTGGGCTGGCTGAACTGTCAAAGGGAAACACTATTTCCCTGTAACAGTTCAGTTCGGTGCCCCAGCTGCACATGCTCACTGAGCCATGCAAGGCTGGGGTGTTTTGCTTCGCCAGCATTGCATAGCTCATTGTAAATGCTAGCTGTGGCACTGCATGTCTGTATGCAAGGGTGAGCTGCTGCGCCTCCTCGCACATACATACAGAGCAGCCTGGAGCAGGGTGTTTCAGCACCCACATGCAGGACAATGCAGAAGGTACGTTTATGCTATTTTTTTTTCTAATTTAAACATGTATGGATGCGTGTATGCTTGTGTTATGAGTGAGTGTATGGTGATGGATGCTCGCTCGTGTGAATGAAGGAGTGATTGCTGTATGAATGTGGTGTGTGTGTGTTAGTTTGTTTTGGTCCGTTGAGCTGATTTTGGCAAGTTATGGATTGAGGGGGAAGGATGGTTGTACAACAAAGGCATTTTAAAAATGCCTAAATGCCTTTGTTGCACAATCCCCCTACCCACATGCCAAAATCAGCTCTCATTCTGAGGCGCTGTGGCACCCAGGGAACAGGGATGGTATTTTTTTTACTGGATTTCTTTCATAGATGTCCAGTCAAAAAAAACATGCTTTCCACTTGGCACCCCAATGCCTTGCATACACACATAATCATGTTGATTGTGTTAGGCCCAGTGGGGCCCAGAGGACAGGGATGGTATTTTTGTACTGGACATCTATCATAGATGTCCAGTAAAAAATGTCATGCCTGCCTCCTGGGCCCCCCAGCTCCAATTGCAAACTGTTCGGCTATTTACCCATTTCTTTTTTTAAAGTATGCTCTACAATCCAACATTTGAACCCATTATTTCTTTTTTAAATCACGGAGGAAAAGCTCAGATCCTCCCTTGATTGGTTCAAGCTCCCTCATTGCGCTCAGTCGCTTATGCATTTTTGGGGGAAATAGTTATGCAACTCCACTTCAAAAATTCACCAGCCGCCACTGGCCCTCGGACTGTGTTGGGAACGGGATGGGGGAGCCCAGGGACTGTGGTGGGAGCAGAATGGGCGGGAACCATGGGATAGTGGTGGGAGCAGGGTGGGGAAAGCCCATGGTGTGTGATGGGGTGGGGAGAGTCCAGAGACTGGGTAGGAGTGGGATGAGGGAGCCCGGCAACTGTGATGGGAGCAGGTGGGGGAGCCCAGGGACTATACTGGGAGTAGGGTGTGGTGACAGCACGCAATAGTGGTGACAGCCCGGGAGGACATCTCAGCGGCAACGTGCTCACTTTGGAAGCAAGACGACACGAAGCAACAGAGGTTCGATCCCCGGGTCAGCGCTGAGAAACCTCTGGGTATTAAGCGCGTTATAAATAACTTATCATATATATATACTGTCCATTTGGCATTTTTGGGGGGTCCCAGCCTGCCCAAATTTAGCTCTGGGGGCCCCGGCCAAAAATTGTTTGAAGACCACTGCCCTAATTGACCTTCAGTTTACATTATTTTGATAAAAGAGGTTGCCTTTTTTCTGCTGTGGCCCTCTTAAGCATCCTTCTACTTCCCACTATTCCTGTCAAAGCAAACCTCACAAACGTTCTGAAATATTCTTAAGCAGGTTTCTGTAAGTGGGATGCTAACTCGAGGGGGGCTTTCGTTAGGGTGCATGGCCTAGCTTATTACATGCCCCAAACGAGAGCCTCACCCCCCTCCCACTCCTCCGCCTGAGAGGTGGGGGCTGCCAATTAATAAATAATACTATAAAGAACAATTAACTCAAGTTGTCAATCTGTTGAACATTTGATAGATTTATTCTTTGAGAATTTAACACTTTTTGATATCAAATGTGAAAACATGCAAAGTCTAAAGCGGGTACTGTGATACACCGACCTTGGAACCACACCAAGAGCACTTCTACTAATCCAAACCCAAAATCTACAGTTACTTGAACAGCAATAGTGTTTTAACAGCGTCAAAGCCTCACTGTCAAAAGAGCCCAGAAGGTTCTCAATACGGTCACTTACTCTAAAAACAGGGACACCGTTTGTGCACTGGGTGAAAGCGCGCGCACATACACAGAGCTTTGTGAACCTGATAGAGTCGTGTAAACACTCCAAATCCGGCTAAACCTTAACTTCATATTCAGGAGAGGAAGGAAAGAAGGTGGGGACAGGCGGGTCTGGGGGAGTGGGCATGCAAAACAAACTGTAAATCCGAGTCTTCGTAGCAGAAAGTGAGATGGCTAATCAGGCCCCTACACCGATGTGCAATCCCTGGCCTCGCCATGTATTTGGTAAGCGCACATGCACTGAAAATGCTGAAAACCCCCTGCAGGACGAATAGTATGGAGAGCCACATTCGTAAAAAAAAAATGCAAAAGAAATTAAAAAGAACGCAGTAATTTTATGAAAGAAATAGAAATTGCATTGCAATGCATGCTATCCCCCCTTATTTTAGCATCCACACACTAAGCATAGAATGTAATGGCACAAGGTTGCACAACGTGATTTATTACCCAGTTGTCGGCGAAAACACAAGAAACTGTCCACTACACCCTGATTTCCCTTTCCAATATAAGGAGGTCTGTGCCGCACTGGCATAATTACATGTGGTGCGCCCAACCCTTCCTTTTAAACAAAATGATGGGCTGGGTGCACCAGCACGCCAGCTCTCACACGCAGCAGCCCGCCCTTTCATTCAAGGAGCTGCGTGCCTGAAGGGTTGCCTGCGGACTTCCAAAGGCAACCCTTCAACCACGTGGCTCCTTAAGTGAAAGGGCTGACTACTGCGTGATATTGCTGTACTCAGAGACAGGAGGGCGCAGCAGGGCCCGGCTCTCTTTTTGTTTCTGAGTAAAGATTCATCATGCAGCATGAAGCCCTTTAACTGCATGGTTACTCAGAAACAAAAGGAGAGACTGGGTACTCCAGCCATCCCCTGTTTCTGAATACAGAGACATCAGGCACCCAGTTTAGCCAAAGGCTATGTGGTTAAAGGGTTGACTGCAGGTGTCAGTACTTCAGAATTAGAAAAAAGAAGAGGTTGATTTTTCTTTTTCCCAATCCGACTTGCTAACACATGCAGGTAGCCCTTAAACCATGCAGCTCTTCTTCTACATGGGACTGCATAAGGTGTCGTTGTGGCTGGGGCTTGTCGGGGTTGAGCCCCAGCAGGGCCCCGACTCGGGAGAACTTTTGGGAAACTGCCAGGGCGCTGCCCCTGGTCACTTAAAACACTGCACTTACCTTTCAAATGTTCCCCTCCAGTCTTTGCTCCGAACGCCGACTGTCAGCAGGCTGGGCCCAGCCATTCACTTTATAGAGCGCCAGTAAACTTGATGTGTCAATCAATCCGATTCGGAACATACAAGTTTGAAAATCCAACTTTTAGCTGTTGAATGAAAGGAAAATCAATTTGCGAGAAGAAAGTCAACAGAACACTGACCGACGGTTTAAAACTCCACGATTGACGTCACTCCCTAGTGCTGCCAACTTCAATGGAACATTTCCTCTGACCTGCCTTCCCCCATCAAATACACCAATACAAACAGGACTGGGCACTGCCCATTTGCAGTTTCTGAAATTCTCATTTCCCTCTACTAGCAAGATTCAGAAAAGGTGTTGATATAATGGTTTCTAAAGGCGAAATACATCATTTGAGAGGGAACTCTGGGTTGGCCGGAAAAGTCCAAATATAAGTTTGCCTCCCTCTGCCCCAAACAGGCTGCCCAGCCACTGTTGACATTAGTGGCAGTGTCTCTGATACCGTCACCGCATTTACACTCGCTCAGTGCGGTGTGCACAGAAAGATAGGGCAGAAAGATATGGCCTGGACCGAGTCAAATGTTACTTGTAGTTGTTGAGAGAAGCACTGTGGGAGGAGGAATAAGAAATAAATGGCAACACCAGGAATAAAAAGTGCAATAGATGAAAGCTCGGCCAGCAGCAGTGCACAGGAGCATTGTATAGAATTTGAAGAAAGGAGCGACAACGCAAATGGGGCGGGGGAGGGGGTTGTTAGGGATGGACTCCCAGGTAGGCCAGAGTGATGCTGGGGGTCCACGGACTCAGAGGGCCTAACTCGCTCCCCAGAATAGCGGAGTACTCAGTCAGATGGCAAGTACACACTGCAGTTTATTGCAGGCATAACCAACAGGGATCGATACAAGAACTCAGAAAGATTGCAGCATGTTACACAGTAAATTGCACGCAGGCCGGTTTTGTCTTAGAAACACATCAGTACTTTGTCATCGCTTGGGCCTTTCTCCAAAAACCTATCGCTACTTGGGATTGTCCGTCATGAGTTTAATAACCTATATGGGTACATCTGTATGTTATTCTACTGGCTCTTACATGTCAGGTGGTTGGCCTGTCTCTTCCCCAAAATCTAACTTGCTACATTGTTGCAGAGTAATGGGCTTACCATTGGTCCCTGTCCCCTGCCATCCACCTGGGACCAGAAAGCGTTCTCATCTCACTGTGTACCTTTTCAAGGTGATGTGAACAATTATGTGTCTGTATTGTAACTTGTGTACACCACCTTTGCCTATGAGACCATGTCCCGTTCGCCGCAACACTCTGCAACACTTGTTGCAGCCTGCGTCCAGCTGCCTGGGATCGGCTCTCCTTTCCCACCACCGTTCACTGTCCATTGTCTGCTTCAGCTGCGTCACGTGTTGTCATGATTCCTGCCCCTCATCTCCCCAGCCCTCCAATAAGTCAGGCTGGAACCAGGCCACGATCACCTACATGGCCCTCAAGGGCCTCTCCATCTCTCCAAAGACCCACTTGGAGTCAGACTTGGCGCTTGTGGCACCAGACTCACTCACTCCCATAGGATAACATTGGGGATTGGACTTTTAGTGCATTTATGGGGACAAGATGGATGCCCCCACATATTTCGGTTCCCAGAACTGCATGTGCAGTCTAGTCTTTTGGGTGTGGTTCAGCCCAGAGACACCTGGGATACCTAGAGACTATTTAAGTCACGCCCAGGCTGAGAAACATGCTTTGTGTTTTCTGCACCTGCAGCGTGATACTCACCGTGTTCGGATCGGTCTCGAGTAGGCCTGCATCTTTCTTCTGCGCTCAGCTCCTGTAAGAATAAGAACACCATTAGGAACAGCCTTACCTTGCGGCGCTTCTACCCATCATTCATCGCTCATTCTGTTCTGCGGGCATCTTCGGCGGTGTCATTCCCATCCCGGCACGCCGCTTCCCAAGGAAAAGGGAAAAGAACAGAAAAAAAGGCATTAGTAAGCATTCAGCAAATCTTCGCTTATTTTTAAAGACTGTACGAGCTTCAAACGCTTACCTGAATCCCAGCCGCTCTGGGGGAACTCTGTCTCCGGAACTTCTCATCCATCTGCAAGAGGGAAAAGACACTCCAGGTTAGCGTGGAAACATCTGGAGGCGCCGCATACCGCGCTTACTCACCGCATTTCTTCTTCATAACCGGTATCCACGCTGAAAACATTGCGGCACCTAAAAGACACAGAAAAATAACTCAGTTCAATACAAATACGGAAGGGTCGCATCGCGCATCGCGCTCTCACTCACCTTCAGCGCTACTCATGTCAGCAGCACGTCGCCATCCCCGGACGCCGGCCATCATCTAAGGAAGGAAAGGAACGAAGTTAGAGAACTGTTCAAAAGACTCATTATACTTACCTGTCGGACTCTTGCCAGTGAAGTAACTAGGCAGCAACGAGCCCGCATCAATCAACGCGCCCCTGCGCTGAAAGCAGGACTGAGAGCACACTTTCCAAGAAAACAAGGTGAGTTGTGGATCAAAGGGAAGGGTTGGACCCCGGGGAAGAAGGGGTGCAAGCACACAGAGACAATAGAGAGTTAAACTCTACCAATCCGAGAGGCCACCAGGGGGCGCGCAGGTGATGGCAGCCTGAGCGTAGCTCTCCCGCCGAAGTCGGGCCGTTGAAGGGGATTGAGCCCCCCCGACCCCCCCTGCGACAGCACAGCGCTGGATCAACTGTCGGACCCCCCCCCGTGCCGCCTTTGCTCGAAAGAGCGGACTTCGGGGGCCACGGACAAACAGAGCACGAGCTTCGCAGCTCAGGGTGACGGAGAAGGCCTGGAGAGAAGACTCCGCAGCCAAGGCCCCGGAAGAGAAGGCGCGTCCCGGTGAGACGGGGGACACACGTCGGAGTGCTGTGACCCCCACAGAAAGCCCACCGCTCATCCCCGCGGGGAGGCACAAGGACGGGAGACAACGGTCCTGGATCGGGACGCGGACTTGGACCGCCCGCCTCCTAGCAAAGACTCGCAGGAGGACGAGGTCATCGCACAGCGACGGGCCTAGGCTCCCTGAGTGGAGGGGATCGGGCGCTGGTCCCCTCCCGTCGGAGACAGTCCCTGGGCGTTCCCGCGACCGCAGCCCCAGCACCCAGAACGGTCCCAGCGGGCGCCGCGAAGAGCCCACCCAGGACCGGTGCGGCACGGCAGGGCCAAAGAAGTGGCGGCCCCCCTTCCCGCCGGTGAAGGGACCCCAGGCATATTGAGGCCCGAGGCCAAGGGGAAGACCAACAACGGCAAAGAAGGTCAGTGATTCGGTGGGCCTCCATCCCATGACACGCACCCACAAGGCCCCCCCCTCCCAAGAAGCTGAGGAACGGCTCTGCTCCGCCAACTTAGAAGAATAGGAGGGAGAGTGGGCTTCATCCATTTTTCACTTTCAGCAGGTGGAGGACCCCGTGCTTGCCCACGGGGCGTGTGCCCGTCTGCAGTCTGCCAGGACCTAGCTAACCAAGGAGATAGACCCGGGTGTGTGGCCTCCACCTGGACCCGGTGGGGCATGTGCCCACCCGAAGGTCTCCTCCCGCTCATCTGGCCCGCCTGGGGGGCTGCCCCATCATTCAAAAGGGCCAAAGCCCACACCCCGGAGACCCACAACAACACGACCCCGGGTCAGCGCAGCACAATCCCAGGGGCCCACTGGGCCACGATGCACCACGCAGCTGGGGGGCAATAAGTACTCAAGACCTAAAGGGAGACCCCACGATCACGCCGCTCAAGGGAATCGGAACACACCTCAGGCGTACCTCATATTATCGGACCCCAGGCCCACCCTGAACACGCAGGCGGCCCGCGACCCAGGAGAGAGGCCCCCGTCCTCAGTTGGTGGGGCGAGTGCCCGCCTGGAGGGCTGCCCCACCCCCCCGCAGGGGACAATCCATCGCCTACAAACCCCACTGGTGCGACGCACTGCGGACTGGTCCTGGGGCGGCACGGTATTCCCCCAAAGGCCCCCCAGACCACGGTGGACCCCGCGGCGGGGGATCGGCAACACCCCATGAGCTGGAAGAAGGCCCTACAAACGTTTCGCTTCCAAGAAACAGAGAACACTACCGAGGTCCCCACTGCCTCCGGAACCATGGCCCACACTGAACCCGTGGGCCAACCCGCAATGACGATGGAAAAGGGCTTTGCCTCCATCCTCCAGGAGATTAGAGAAATGAGATCCGACATTGCCCAGAAGTTCGAGAAACTGGACCAAAGGGTAGACAAAATTGAGGATAGAGTCCTACAAGTGGAAAACTATCAATCGTCCTCTACATTTCAGGAAGTCCAATTCGACACATGGCTTGCGGCTCTGGAAAAGAGGGATGAAGAGAGAGCCAGGATTATGGACGACTATGAAAATAGGGAAAGGCGGAACAATCTAAGGTTCTTTGGGATCCTGGAGACGGAGGGCGAGACGGAGAGAGAGTTGACCCGAGTGGTGAGAGACATCATCACCCTCCTGTTTGCAGAGGAAATGACGATGGAACTCACGTTCGACTGGGTGCACAGGGCTGGGGGACGATGGGGGAGCCCCAGATCGATTCTGGCCCGTTTCCACTATTACACGGAGAAAGCCAAAGTTCAGGAGGCTGCGAGGAAGGCGGGGGCGATAACCTATAACGGCGCACAGATTGACATTTTGCAAGACCTCTCAGCTTACACCCTAGCCAAACGAAGGATGTGCCGCCCCCTGACACAACAACTGAAAGAGAAAGGCGTCCGTTACAGATGGGGATATCCCTTCTCCCTGTCCTTTCAATATTCAGGCCAACGCACAACGCTGGTACCGGAAGAAGACATTATGGGTGCTATTCAAGATTGTGTGGGTGTACCCGCCCCCCGGAGTGGACCAGTGGGTCCGGAGGCGCTCAGCAGGGGTACCCCCGGGCAGTCCAACCCCAGAAGGAGAAAAACCAGCACGAGGAAGTTCAAGAAATTGAACACACCACCAACACCAATGGAGGAAGACCGTGCCGACTCAGAGGGGTGACACCAGCGACCCCAAGCAGATCATCAGGACTAGAAAACAGGAGGACTCTGGAGACGCTTTGTTCGCTGCACCCCCTCAAACTGCAAGTATAAGGGGGCATAGGGGGGATCACAACTGTGGGAACCGAGAGTAGTATCAATCAGGGCCCGGGAGAGTGCCCAAACAGAGAGGTTCGGGGGGGAGACGAGATGGGGGGGCTCACGTTAGCGAGCTTTGTAATTGACGCCTGGCCGGGGGGAACCGGCTGGTGGTCCAGCCAACAATCCAGGAATGGAAGAACTACATGGCTGGACGCCGGGGATGGGGGTGGGGGTTTGTTTACAAGTTGGGGGTTCTAGGGCGGGGAATGTGTTGGGGGGTAAGTTGGGGAAACATTTCAAAGAGGTCCAAACAGGAAAACACAGTAAGCAGGGAGGGAGCAACCATGCGACATCGGTGACCAAAGGGAAAGGTGACAGCGATTATGGCTGACGACCGATCGGCCCTAGGGGTGGGAACCCCGAATGTACGGGGCCTGAACACCCCCACGAAAAGATCCCTAATCAGCAGAGAGTTCAGGAGGGCTACGCTGGACCTACTCTTCGTGCAGGAAACACACTGGGCGAGGGGGAGGGAGCCCAGGTTGCGGGGTGGCGGAATCGAGGAGATATTCTACGCATCCCACAAAGGAAAGAAAAGAGGGGTTGCAATTCTGATCGCTAGGGGGTTGGGTTTCGAGAAAGACTCCATCCTAAGGGACCCCGAATGCCGCTACCTCTTCGTACGTGGCTCCCTACAGGGATTGCCCATAACCTTGGCGGTAGTATACGCCCCAAACGAGGGCCAGGCCCAATTCTGGGAGGGAGTGGGGGAAAGGCTGAAAACTTTTGCCCAGGGCCCATTGGTGGTGGGAGGTGATTTCAATATGGTCCTAGACCCATCCAGAGATAGACAACAGGTGGGTGCACCAAACCCCAGACCCGCTGGAGACGCCACATCACGCTGCTTTCAGAGGGTAATTGAGGGCCTGAACTTGGTGGACACGCTACCCTCCCCCCGAGCAGGGACTCCCTCTTTCTCGTACTATTCCTCCACCTACAAAGCCTTCTCCAGGATAGACTATATCCTCGTGGACGAGGTACTCCGACCACACATAGCAGGTTACAGGATAGACCCCGTCCCCTGGTCGGACCACGACTTGGTTAGGGTCACCCTGGCAGGGGACTGGTGTAGAGAACGGAGGGGACGCTGGAGATGTAACGACGCCATTCTGAGAGACGAGGTACATGCCCAGACTGTCCTGGATTGTAACGCTCACCTGATTCTCGCAGAGGAGCCGGTCTTGACTGGGCGACTACCGTATCTTCAAAGGTGATGTGTAGCACCCGGTTGGCTCTTTGGGCTGGACCTCTGTGCACTGTCTGCCTGACGTGTAGAGTAAGATGTCTTAGGTAAGTGAATGCCGAGCTCTCCATCTGCCTCGGGGCAGGGTGCTGTAACCAGTTTCTTCACTGGATAGGTAGCGCAGGCCTCTTGACTTCAGAGGACTGCTGTCTGTCGTTTACTGCACGAATGGTAAGTTTCGAGTCATTCAAATGTCTTTAAAGTCTTTAGTAATGATGTCTCTTGTTTTGCAGGTTTCCGGCGATGGCGGATGACGGGCTGAAGTGAGTTGAAGATGGAGCCCGTGTGATGAATAGAAGCGCCTGGAAGCGCGTAAGTAAGCGCTTGTTGCCTGCTTCACTATGCGCTCTAACTGTCTTTTTATTTTGCAGGTACGAGTTCGGAGCGGCTGCAGGGTGCCGGAATACCCACTGGATTAGATGTGGAAAGGAGTAATGGCACGTGAGTATTAAAGTTCCCCAATGTCTTTAAACGCACCTTGTTTTGTCTTTCAGATGCGGGATGCAGCGCCGAAGGCCTCCGGAGCGCACGAAGAGTAGGTAAGCCTTTGCCTTTCAGATGCCGGAATGCTAACCTGTTCTTTCTTGTCTTTATAGGTGTTGCTGAAGACTGGATTCAGGATGGTAAGCCTTTGCCTTTCAGATGCCGGAATGCTAACCTGTTCTTTCTTGCCTTTATAGGTGTTGCTGAAGACTGGATTCAGGATGGTAAGCCTTTTTCCTTAGGCCCAGGACCGGATGCAGAAGACACGATGAGCGTTCTGCTGCAGAGGTTGCAGAATAACGCAAAGCAAGATTCATCCACCGGGTGTGGTTTAAATAGCCTCCTGTAGTGCTTAGGTGTCTCCTTCCACAGCCACGCCTAAGTAAGAAAAGAGTTCCTGGTAAGAAAAGAGTTCCTGCCTTCCAGAAGAGTTCCAGTGTTCTGAATCTAGGGAGTGGCTCCAGCCCCACCCAACAGGAAAAGTAGTTCCAAACAGAAGAGGATCAGAGGCTCAACTGGCAGGCAGGTAAGCAGCATGGTCTGCTGAAGGTAAGTCCACCCAAGCATTATGAGCCCGGCGCTTCCAGCGCTGGGACTGGGCATATTTATGAGCCTTGTGCCACTGGCGCCAGGACTGGGTCCAAAAGGTCCCAATTGGGACTGGTTGGCACTCGGAACCTGGGTTATGGATCTGCTTCCAAGGGAGTTGGGAAAACCCTGACCTTTTGGAAGCAGAGATCATGACAGTACCCCCCCTCAAGGACCCTCCCAAACCGGGCTTCTCCGGGGGTTTTGGCTTGTCAGGAAATGTTCGGTGAAATCTTTTGATTAGGCGAGGAGCGTGGACATATTCAGCAGGTTCCCAGGATCTCTCTTGGGGGCCGTAGCCTTTCCAGTCAATTAGGTAGAATAGTTTAGATTTGGAGATCTTGGAGTCCAGAATGCTTTTGACTTCAAACTCGAGTTCTCCATCCACTAGGATAAGTTTTGGAGATTTGGTTAGTCGGGTTTGAGGTTGCACGGGTTTTAATAGAGAGACGTGGAAGACCGGATGTATCTTCATGTGCGGGGGCAAGTCCAACTTGACCGCTACTGGGTTTACTATGGTAGTGATGGAATAGGGACCAAGGTATCTTGGGTTGAATGTGCGTGGCCCTTTTAGAGATAGATATTTGGTGGATAATCAGACTTGATCCCCTACTTGATAGTGAGGGGCTTCCTTCCGATGTTGATCTGCTCCTTTCTTGTATTATTCTTTAGCCCTTTGAAGGTGAGAAACAGCTTCCTTAAAGGCTTGGGTGATTGTAGAATGCAGGTAGTCTACTGCTGGTGTTTCAAGATCTTGGAGGGGATCCAACTCCGAGGTTCGAGGGTGACTGCCGTACAAAAGAAAAAACGGGGTTTTCCCAGTTCCCGAATGGACAGAGTTATTGTAGGCATACTCGGCTATCCAAAGGATATCTTTCCAAGTTTTTTCAGTTTGTTGCAGCATGCAGCGTAAATACTGTTCCAGAGTTTGATTGGTCCTCTCGGTTTGTCCGTCGGTCTGAGGGTGGTGACTGGTCGATAGTCTCACATCAATTTGAGCCGACCGACAGCAACTTCGCCAAAAATGAGAAATAAATTGACTACCTCGATCCGAAATTAGAACCGAAGGAAAACCGTGCAGTCGGACGATGTTTTCGAGAAATTCTCGGGCCAGAGTTGCTGCTGTTGGCAAGCCTTTGAGCGGAATGAAATGCGCCATCTTGGAGAATAAGTCCACGATTACTAGAATCGTATTGTATCCGGAGCATGGAGGTAGATCGGTGATGAAGTCCATAGAAAGCGTATGCCAAGGGCGAGGTGGGATGTCAATAGGGCGTAAGAGGCCTGCTGGTCTTTCCTTTTGACTCTTGTTTTGGGCGCATACTCCACAGGACATTATAAAGTCTCTGATATCTTTTTTCCAAGACGGCCACCAGAAGTAGCGCTTGATCTTTTCTGAGGTCTTGGCTATACCGGGATGACCTTCCATTAAAGAGTCGTGATAACAAGAGATTACTTTTTTCTGTAAATCTGTGCTGGGTAGGTATAATCGTTCTTGGAAATACAATAAGTTGTCCTTTACTGCAAAGTCCTTTCCCTGCAGATGCCAATTCTGTATGTCTGCTGGAGTTACAAGTTGCCTGGCTTTATCCTTAACTTCCTCTATGGATTCTGTGGTGATTACACCCAGAATTCTTTGTTCGGGAATGATTGGTACAGGTTTAGGGTTGACCAAGTGTTCTTCCACTCCCATCCGAGAAAGGGCATCGGCTTTACCGTTCTTTGTACCAGGTCGATAGGTAATTATGAAGTCAAACTCGGCAAAGAATAATGCCCAACGGAGTTGTCTAGAGGATTGGGCTTTTGCGGTCTTCAAATATTGCAGGTTTCGGTGATCCGTAATCACAGTAACGGTGTGTCGGGCCCCCAGCAGATAATGCCGCCAAGCCTTAAAGGCAGACTTGATAGCCAGAAGTTCCTTGTCAGTAATCGTGTAATTGATTTCAGGAGGCGAGAATTTGCGGGACCAAAATGCCACGGGATGCAACTGATTGGTTACCGGGTCCTTTTGTGATAGAACTGCCCCCATGGCAAGGCTTGAAGCATCAGTTTCCACGATGTAGGGGAGTTCGGGGCGAGGGTGTTTTAAGATTGGTGCAGAGATAAATTTAGTCTTCAAATCCTGGAAAGCTTGTTCCGCCTCGGTAGACCATTCAAAACTTTGTTTTTCTTTAACAAGGCAGTGATGGGCTGGACTATTCGAGAGAATTCGGGGATAAACCTGCGGTAAAAGTTAGCGAAGCCTAACATGCTTTGCACACCTTTTACGGAGGATGGTGATGGCCATTTGAGAACTGCATCGACCTTCTTTGAATCCATACGCACTCCGCCAGGTGACAATATGAATCCCAAGAATTCAACTTCAGTCACGTTGAAAACACATTTTTCCAACTTAGTGAAAAGTTTGTGTTGACGCAATCTTTCGAGGACCATTTTCACGTGTTTCCGATGTTCAGATTCCGATGAAGAATAAACGAGGATGTCGTCAATGTAAACAACAACACATACATCTATGAGCTCTCTGAGGACATCGTTCATAAAATATTGAAAGGCGGCCGGGGCATTGCAAAGTCCGAAGGGCATGACCTGATATTCAAATAGCCCATACTTGGTGCGGAAGGCCGTCTTCCATTCATCGCCCTCTTTTACTCGTACCAAGTGGTAAGCTCCTCTAAGATCCAGCTTTGTATATATGCATGCTTTTCTGACTTGGTCCAGGAGTTCAGGGATCAAAGGTAACGGATATCTATTCTTAACGGTGATCTGGTTCAGGGAGCGATAATCGATACAAGTTCTAAGGTCTCCTTCCTTTTTTGGAACGAAGAACAAAGCTGAAGAAGCAGGGGACTTGGAAGGACGAATAAACCCATTTGCCAGGTATTGATCCAGGTATTGTCGAAGGTGAAGGTTCTCAGGCTCGGTGAGGGCATAAATTCTACTACAAGGAGGAGTAGATCCAGGTATCAGGTCTATCTGGCAGTCATAAGACCTATGAGGAGGTAGAGAGTTAGCCTGATCCTTCCGGAAAACATCTTGGTATTCTAGGTATTCGGGAGGTAACTGGGGAGTCTCTGAAGAAATTGCGGCCAGTGCAACACCAGGTGGAGGGTGACAAGTAAAGACACATTCTGGAAACTGGACCGTTCTTGCTCGCCAATCGATCAGAGGATTGTGTTTCTCTAACCAAGGTATTCCTAGAATAATCTGAAACTAAGGGGCCTTGATCACATCGAACACGATCTTCTCATGGTGTCCATCTTGACTTACTAGCGTCACCTCTTGAGTGGTATGCGTTACTGGCCCGGAGGCTATCTCCGTACCATCCACCGTAGTAATGACGTCCTTTACAGCCTTGGGACAAAGAGTTAGATTCATCCTCAAAACCATTTCATGATCCACATAATTGCCGATGGCACCGCTGTCGACGTAAGCTTCAATTGCATGTAATCGATCCGGATTATCAGGGCTAATGAGGACCATAGGTATTAGGTATCACGAAATGCGAGGTCACGGAACTGGTTTTCACGCTCGGCAAGAGGACCTCTATTCTTGTCGGGCGAGGTCGTTTCCCTGCTCAGAGTTTGTAACTTTGGTAACTGCAGCTCCTACTGCCTTCTTGGCAGGTTTCACCGGACAGTCTCGAAGAAAGTGCCCTGAGTTTCCGCAATATAGGCATAATTGCAACTGTTTCCTCCTTTCCCGCTCCCTTTGTGTTAGAGGACCTTTCAGACCCCCTATTTGCATGGGTTCCCCGGAGTCTACTCCTTTGGAAGGAGTTGGCGGTTTGGAAAATACTCGAGCATCAAACTTGGAACGATCGGCCTTCCTGTTCTGCAGCCTGTGATCTATTTGAACGACCAAGTCTATATAATCCGAACAGTCTTGTGGGGGATTCACTACTTGGGCTAAAACGTCTTTGAGCTCTCCACGTAGACCTCTATAAAACAGCGTAATCCTTTTGTCCTCAGGCCATTGAGTTTCCACTATTAGTCTATTGAAAGATGCAATATAAGCCAAAAGGTCTTGATTACCCTGTCGCAACGAAAGAAGCTCATTGTCCAAGGCCTGCCCCTGTGAATGTCTTGCGAACAGTTTTTCCATACTAAGCTGAAAGGCTTGAAAATCATGGAGAACCGGATCATCTTGATTAACTAGAGGGATCGACCAGTCTGCCGCATTGCCACTAAGGTACGAAAGTACAAAAGCTACTTTTGCTTGATCAGTTGGAAAGGCTGCTGGCCGGCATAAGAAGTGCAACCGGCACTGATTGATAAATACTGCAAACCTCTTTGGGTCACCAGAAAATCGTTCGGGCGGAGCCAGAGGTACATTCCCAGGTAGGTTGATCTGCACTGGATTCATAGAGGATGTTGAAGGAAGATTTGCCCCTGATGCGGGTAACGGGGTCTGTCCGGCTTGTGACTGTAGCACTTGTCTAGCAAGATTGTCTGTTCTCTCCTTGGAAATAATTAGTTCCCTTCTTAGAGCATTCGTTTCCTGACGAGCTGCATGCACTTCTGCCCTTAGTTCCCCAAGTAACCGGGCTAGGGGGTCAGTATCCGAGGTTTCCATAGCGCCTGGGCGAGAGTTTTGCGGTAGGCTTTGCGTTCTGTAACGCTCACCTGATTCTCGCAGAGGCGCCGGTCTTGACTGGGCGACTACCGTATCTTCAAAGGTGATGTGTAGCACCCGGTTGGCTCTTTTTGGCTGGACCTCTGTGCACTGTATGCCTGACGTGTAGAGTAAGATGTCTTAGGTAAGTGAATGCCGAGCTCTCCATCTGCCTCGGGGCAGGGTGCTGTAACCAGTTTCTTCACTGGATAGGTAGCGCAGGCCTCTTGACTTCAGAGGACTGCTGTCCGTCGTTTACTGCACGAACGGTAAGTTTCGAGTCATTCAAATGTCTTTAAAGTCTTTAGTAATGATGTCTCTTGTTTTGCAGGGTTCCGGCGATGGCGGATGACGGGCTGAAGTGAGTTGAAGATGGAGCCCGTGTGATGAATAGAAGCGCCTGGAAGCGCGTAAGTAAGCGCTTGTTGCCTGCTTCACTATGCGCTCTAACTGTCTTTTTATTTTGCAGGTACGAGTTCGGAGCGGCTGCAGGGTGCCGGAATACCCACTGGATTAGATGTGGAAAGGAGTAATGGCACGTGAGTATTAAAGTTCCCCAATGTCTTTAAACGCACCTTGTTTTGTCTTTCAGATGCGGGATGCAGCGCCGAAGGCCTCCGGAGCGCACGAAGAGTAGGTAAGCCTTTGCCTTTCAGATGCCGGAATGCTAACCTGTTCTTTCTTGTCTTTATAGGTGTTGCTGAAGACTGGATTCAGGATGGTAAGCCTTTGCCTTTCAGATGCCGGAATGCTAACCTGTTCTTTCTTGCCTTTATAGGTGTTGCTGAAGACTGGATTCAGGATGGTAAGCCTTTTTCCTTAGGCCCAGGACCGGATGCAGAAGACACGATGAGCGTTCTGCTGCAGAGGTTGCAGAATAACGCAAAGCAAGATTCATCCACCGGGTGTGGTTTAAATAGCCTCCTGTAGTGCTTAGGTGTCTCCTTCCACAGCCACGCCTAAGTAAGAAAAGAGTTCCTGGTAAGAAAAGAGTTCCTGCCTTCCAGAAGAGTTCCAGTGTTCTGAATCTAGGGAGTGGCTCCAGCCCCACCCAACAGGAAAAGTAGTTCCAAACAGAAGAGGATCAGAGGCTCAACTGGCAGGCAGGTAAGCAGCATGGTCTGCTGAAGGTAAGTCCACCCAAGCATTATGAGCCCGGCGCTTCCAGCGCTGGGACTGGGCATATTTATGAGCCTGGTGCCACTGGCGCCAGGACTGGGTCCAAAAGGTCCCAATTGGGACTGGTTGGCACTCGGAACCTGGGTTATGGATCTGCTTCCAAGGGAGTTAGGAAAACCCTGACCTTTTGGAAGCAGAGATCATGACATGGATGCCATTACAGAGTTCTTTATGCTCAACGACCTCGGGGAGGTGGGCACGCACACCCTCTGGGACGCCTTCAAGGTTCCCGACAGAAGAGGGAAAGGGAGACCCAGGAGAGGATTCTGAGGGAAAAAATAGCGCGCCTCCAACTTGGGGGCTCCCCGGTACAGACCCTAGAGCGAGACCACGTGGCCACCCTGGAGGACTACAGGCTCAAATTGAAAGACCTACTCCTCCATAAAACGGAGAAGAGCCTCCAAATGGTCAAACAGAAATACTACGAGAAGGGGGACAGAGCGGATAGGATCCTGGCCTGGAAATAGAGGGAGGTCCAGAGAAGCAGGATGGTGAAGGAGGTGAGGGAAACACTAGGTTATGACACCCCCCATATAAGCGAAGCCTCCCCTCAATACTACGAGTCACTATATGCCTCTGAATATGACGGTGGCGATGCCCAAATCGAGGAGTTTCTCGACTCCATACAGATACCATCCCTTTCACGGGAGCTGGCAGCAGGGCTGGACTGCCCCACCGGGACACCCCCCGGTAGGCCTCTGTCTGCAGGGCCTCTTTGGTGCAGAAGTGCCCGACTATGGTAATTAAAATTGTAGTTAACACTTCAGAATGTTGGAACTGGAGGATTGGCTCGAACCCCCAAACTTTCAGGTACAAGCCACAGCACTTATTGACTGTGCCACAGAGACTGCCTTGGAAATGGCTGTACAGAAAGCCATATAATATCAATGAGAGCAAACGCTTGTTTTGAATTAACATGCCAAGATTCACAGACAAAACGGCACAAATTAGATCATATACAGTTTATGAAAAGGAGAAGTGCTGGAAATATGATGCCCGCGACTATGGTAATTAAAATTGTAGTTAACACGTTTAAAATGTTAGAGCTGGAGGTTTGACTTGAACCCCCAACCTTTCAGGTATAAGTCACAGCACTTATTGACTGTGCCACAGAGACTGCATTGAAAATGGCTGTACAGCAAGCCATATAATATGAATGAGAGCAAACGCTTGTTTTGAATTAACATGCCAAGATTCACAGACAAAACGGCACAAATTAGATCATATACAGTTTATAAAAACGAGAAGTGCTAGAAATATGATTGGGTGGTGGTTGTGGGGGCGTGTTGGGGACACTGGTGTAACAGGGGCCCCCTCAACCCCCTGCGGTGCGGGGGGCCCCGCGACCACATGTTCTGGAAGGGGCCCCCACTTATGTAAAAAAAAGAAAGAAAAAAAAATGTCTACCTTTTTTTTTACATTTTCTTTTTAATTCACTCTGCATGAAGGGCAGAGTGAATACAAAAAGTCTGGTGGCTACCCCCACCCCATGACATGAAGACCCTAGGCTGGAGGCCTCCATGTCATGGGGTGGGGGAAGCCTATGATTTCAAAAATAAATAGTTTATTTTTGAAGTCACTCTGCCTTCATAAAGAAATTATTTCCATTATGGTTTAGTCCTTAACAGAAATAATTTCTTTATGAAGTCAGAGTGACTTCAAAAAGAAACAATCAGTCTCATTACGAGCATGGCACCGCCTCCTGCGAATAGGCAATAACCGGCCCATTACAAGCTGAATGGGCCAGTAATTTCCCATTCGCGGGTGGCGGTATTGCCGGGCTCACGATCCCCCTATAGGGCAGAATCGGGGTGGGGAGCATGGTTGTGCCGGCACCGTTGTTAACGGTGACGGCGCAATTACGAGTTATGCTCGCTGGTGCCACACAGGTGGGGAACCTGCGAGCAGAACTCACAATGCGGCGGGACAGTATGAACGGTGCCGGTGCCCTACCGCCACCATTCATACCGTCACCGCCAGGGTCCTAATGAGGCCAAATGAATTTTGGAAGCATTATGACTCCCCTCAACCCATGACGTGTGCATGTGTGAGTGGATGGGGAAAGAGTGCACACAAATGTATGGGTGGCTGGTTATGCGTGTGTGTGTGTGTGTACAGTGAAAGTATGTACACTTAAATGTATGGGTGGCTGCCTGGGTGTGCCTGTATGGTGAAAGTGTCCACACTTAAATGTATAGTTGACTGTGTGAGTGTATGGTGAAAGGGTGCACACAAATGTATGGGTGGCTGGGTGTGCATGTATGGTGAAAGGATACACACTTACACTTAAATGTATGGGTGGCTGCCTGGGTGTGCCTGTATGGTGAAAGCGTGCACACTTAAATGTATGGGCAGGTGGCTGGGTGTGTGTGGCTGTGTGGTGAAAGGGAGAACACTTAAATGTACGGGTGGCTGCCTCGGTGTGCTTGTATGGTGAAAGAGTGCACTCTTAAATATATGGATGGCTGGGTGTGTGTGTGTATATATGGTGAATGGTGTGTGTGCTTGTATTCAGGGGCACAACAAAACCTACATTTCAGGGAGGCTAACCCTTCAAATGTTGGGAGAGGCGCTAACTTCACATGTGGTGGGGAGGAGAAAACGTATTTATGTGGCGGCATCTAACTTCTTTACGCATTTTAATGAGACTATTCTAGTGCAGCTTCAATGTTACAAGCAGTTAAATCTCTCCTTTAGGTCTGAAAGCACCCACTTATGGGCTGCTGTGAGAATGACTGGTCTCCTGTTTCCTCTCTACCCTTCCAATCACTCCCCAGGCAAGCAAGTACTAAACCCACATCGCAATTTCAATTGCTTAGAAAATTTGGTATTTGAATGCAGGTACTAACAGTGAAATGCTGTACATTAGTAATTGCTGGGCCGGACCCTTGTTAACGGAAAAACCCAGGTGCCGTTTAACATCTGTGTCCTTTTCTGTCCGGCAACTGCTCTGTAGGTCAGCCAGGTCAAGTCAACATAGCCCACAATTTCAGTGGGGGGAGGGAGTGCTGAAACCCAGTCAGCTCAATGGTGTTGCACCACTACTTGTGTTTAATGCCTTGATTAATTAATTAATTATTGGTAATCATCTTTCACCTATGCCTATTCTTCCTCATTCCAGTACTTGTGTATGAGGCACTATGCCTCATGCACTATGCCTCATGCACAAGTACTGGGATAAGGTAGAGGTACATGAAGGTAATGCCTGACTTAGCTACCTGTAATCTTCATTACTCCTAGTCCCACTCTGCCCCATCCCAGTACTTACCAGTGAGGCAAGGAGCCTCATACGTAAGCACTGGGACAAGGAAGAGGGACATGCAGGTAATTCTGGGCCAATGAGCTGATTTTGAAGGTTGGGGATGGGAGGGAGAAGGGATGTGTGGGGCGTGGGGTTGTGCAATAAATAATAATGGTCGCCCATGTCCATGCTATGCAGGCATGATATGTGGCATTAGTGGCTAGAGAGGCATTTTGGTGCAGCCAGTCTAGTCATTCCTCAGTTTGGTATGACTTTTTTTAACTGGGCATTTCTGATAGAGCAGTCCTGCTAAGTGTAATTCTTGGCTAGACTGACATTTGGGTTCTGCCAGTCTAGCCGTTTCTTACTGCGGCACTGTATATTTTTCTGGGCATCTGTGATAAAATGATATGTTATGATATGATAAGTCATATATAACACACCTGTACACAAGTGTTTTTAGGCACGACAAGACAAGGGAAGGAAAACTGAGGGAGGACAAGACAAATGATCTTACTAAGCCTTGTGTCATTCAGACCGTGCAAGTGTGAGAACGAGAAGTGCAAGGGGAAAGGGAGGGGGGAAGTGCAAGGGAGAGGGGAGGGGAAAATACGGCAGCAATGCTCTGAGTAAGTGCCGCCAGGGCAGAGTGGCTCTGGGTAGTGCAAGGAGAACAAGGGACTGTAGGGTTACAGTTACAGCCCCTAAATGCGTGGTAGGCCTGGAGGCAGTGCAAGGGTGACTGATCAAGAAAGAGCCTTGACTCAGTGAGACAGAGGGTAGCCAAGCAACCAGTTGGTATAGCGGACAGGTAGGTCAGCAGGGGAGGCAGAGAGAGAAAGCGGAGGAGAAGAAGAACGTTTTGAGCTGCTTCCAGAGCGTCAGGTGGTCCGGCTCAAGTTTGGGAGGGATCAGGGAGGCCATTTCAGAGGGAGGCACCTGCAGGGGAGAAGGATCTACCCCCCCACTCTCTGCCTGGAGAAGCAGCTAACCCTTAGGGCTCGAGAAAGAAGTTATTTTGGCAGATAGCGTTGGATATAGTGCGTATCCCAGCCCCAGAAAGCCTTGTGGACAATGAAAAGGGTCTTGAACTTGATCCTTGCAGCCACCGAGAGCCAGTGGAGAGATTTCATGGCTGGAGAGATACAGTCCCTGGGCTTGAGGCCAAGGATAAGTCTCGCAGTCCTGTTCTGGATTAGTTGCAGAGGGCGGAGAGTAGAGGAAGGCAGATTGAGAAAGTGGCTGTTGCAGTAGTCCACCCTAGAGAGAACCAGAGCTCTGTAGACAGTGAGCTTCTGGGGGAAAGTGAAAAATGTAAGAATCCCGTTGAGGAGGTGCAGCTGGTAGTGGGATTTCATGGCTACGTCCGAGATGTGAGGAGAGAGAGAGTGGAGTTGAAGATGACACCAGGAATGAGCGAGAGAGGAGAGGCTGAGGGGAGCCTGAAGGAAAGCTGAGTGTCATCCGCATAACACTGTAAATTAGAGGACAAGGTAGTGATTAGGTGGGTCAAAGGGGCCAAGTAGAGGTTGAAAAACCAGGGTGAGAGGATAAAGCCCTGGAGAACGATACGTGTAGAGAGAGGTGACAGAGTGAAAGGGACCAAGTTGGACCTGGGAGGGGCGGTCCAAGAGGAAGGAGGTCAGCCACTCCAGGGCCTGATCCATGATGCCCAGGTTCTCACAGAGTCAATTGATCAGGATGGCATGGTTGACCGTGTCGAAAGCAGAGGAAAGTTCCAGGATAATGAGGACAGAAGGAATGCTGGAATCAAGGTTAGAGATCAGATCTTCACAGGTGTTCAGGAGAGCAGTTTCAGTGCCTCTGGCAGCTCTTAAGCCAGACTGATGGTCATGGAGACAACCAACAGATTCAGTTTGGAGTGTAAGCTGGCAGTTGGCCAGCTTTTCCAAGAGTTTGGGAGAGGGGAAAGTTCCGGTGGCAAAAGTATGATTACAGAAATGGATCAAGGGTGTCAATGTGGTCCTTAATGGTTCTGGAGGAGCAGGCAAGCACCTGTTTCGCCGACACTTCCATAGGTGGGACTTGTCTAGAAACCTAGTCAGGTGTTAGAGAGAAAGAAGAGAAAGGAGGAGGAGAGGGAGATATGGCCAAAGGGGGCCGAGAGAGGAAGAGGGAGAGGAAGAGGAGATGGTGGACAGGATGTTCTGAGTTTTAGCGGAGAAGCGAGAGGTCAAAGCTGTACAGAGGACCTGTTGAGGGAACAGGAGAGGTAGAAACCGCAACAGGATTGGCCAGTTCCTTGCAGATTTTAAAGAGTTTGGCTGTGTTGTTAGAGGCCGCAGAGACGCAGGCTTGAATGTGTGCTCTCTTCTTTATGAGTCTTATTGCTTCGACTGGCATTTTGGTGCAACCAGTCTAGGCATGTCTTAATGTGGCCTGGCATGCTTTACTGTAATGTTATTATGTGTCTACACTGGTCTACATTGTGCAGCCAGTTGGACATGTTTTCATTGTGGCATGGCATTTTTAATAGCAAAGCATTAATGTTCATGTACACTGTTGGTGACTTGCATGTATTGGATTGCTGTTACCCTACACAACAATACCAAACACTGTGGCTTTTTAGCCAATTTTTCTCAGAAAGTGTGCTGTATATAGGATTAAAACACATATTTATATCTTTCTTCTAGTGCAGTGTGTGGTATATCCCTTCATCAACACGTTTGTTCGTATTGCGCAAGCGTGGTAATCTAGGGGGGCCCAGTGTGTGGCGCGACCCGTGATTTGTTGCCGAGTTGGGGGGGGCCCTCAGCATGGCTTGCAGGGGGGCCCAAAGACCATGTGTTACGCCACTGGTTGGGGAGGGGTGGTAATTGGTGGGCTGAAACGTGTTACTCCCTCTTTTATGTTGTTGGTCGTCCCAGTTTTTCGTTTTGGAAATCTGGTCACCCTAATCCATCAGCAGACAGCAGAAGCAGGAGGCGACTCGAGGGAGTCTGTGGCTGAGGCTGAGGGCACCAGCCAGACTGCCGACTGAAAGGTAAGAATTATTTTTGCGTGCTGAGTGCCCCACTCTCCCATTGTATCTTCTGCTGAGTGTAGTTGCGCACAAGGGGCAATGTAATGCCACTGCCCGCAGGCTTAACGCGGGGTCTATCCTCATATTAAGATATGGATGTAGTGTAACTTACTGAATGGCACGTTTCACTGAAGCACTGGCTAAAAAAGGGAAGAAAAAAAAAACTGAAATCTAAAAAACACTAATCCGAGTCAATACTTCACATAAGTGACTGGACGTTACATTTTCGAACTCTGGACAAGTGTAATTAAGGTTGAGAGTTCAATGAAGCCCCCCGACGATGCCACTGATTGATACAAGGCTGGTGTCACATTAAGAACACTTTAAACAAGACCTACTTTCCACATGGAGAAAAGTAATCAACCACACCCTTCACAAAAGAACCTACAACACAAGTGCATGGAATACCCAGACCATTTACACTTAACACAAACCTAAGCACATGGGAAACATAAGTGTACAGCTGCTGTTATTCGTGGAGACATGTTAACGAGCTTGAAATATGCATAATATCTGCTTATCTTGCTTCAGCATCATTGTGGATACACCACCTGTATCCACAATGGCCAATTCACTGACACCGATTCGAATCAGGCCACCATTTGCTTGACTGAGGTATCACACCAGGTTAGATTGATCCTCGCATACATTTTTTGTTAAATGAATGGGTGCATTGCCATGTTATCCAATGTAAAATAATAGTTAAAACGTACTTGTAGGTTCATTTTTACTTGTTTGTGGTTTTCACTAATGTGCACATTTTGGCTGTGTTTTCCTGACTTTTGTTTTTTGACATAATGTTATATTGTTAGTCGGGGTTTGGTAGACAATTTTCGTGGCTCTAACTTGCAATCCACACAGCCACGTGTTGTAGTGGTGTCCTTGAGTTGTTAGAGTTATTGAAAGAGGTTTCGCAGAGCACATTTTGAAATGGGGCAGAGGAGAGCCACAGCTTTCAGAAGGGAGTGTCAAAGTCAGCTCCTTGAAAGAGCACACGCCTGTTCATGCCAAGGTCGCAGTGGGGACGACGGATAGACTCGGATGAGTATTTTGGGTAACACTGCTGAGTGACCATCACTTGCTAGTTCTTCTCTGGTACTTTTACCTCCTTCTTTCCTCTCCTCTCCAGGCTTACCTGCCCTCCTCTCTTCTGGATCCTTCCCATGCCCCCACAGTCTATTTTCTAGAGCCAACAGTAAAATGTACCAACTTGGTCCAGTGAAACTAGGGCACGTGGGTGCAACTGGCCATGAGGGTGTGGTGTCCGTGTATTCCTGAAGTCCGTGTATATCACTAGTCATATCATATGCACTTACTAAGTGTGTTTCCGAAATGCACATTTTGCAAATTATATGGGAGGAGTGTATTTCCACTGTGTGCATGGTGCAAATCACGGGAGGCGCGCCCCCTGCGTGTATATTTTGCAATTCATGCGTTGGCATCACATAACTAAGTAATGGGTGGGCATTAGCATTACACAGTGTCCCAAAGTCTGTTTATTACGCAATGGGAATGATTCATCACAAAACGTTTTTTTATGGGTACAGGCCCAAATTCTTCTTGGCCCTTGAACATAGTATGCATGCAGTGGATGCACTTTACACATTTGGTTACGTTTCCTGTACCAATGACCTACTCAGTGTCCCTACATCTTTCTTTCCACAGTGTGATCTCTTTGACCAATCCTTGCACAGTGAGGATTGCATAATTGCACTTTAGTTTCCCTCCCATGCACTTTTACATTGCGTGCCCTGAGGCAGGCCTTTGTGCACATTGTCTGCCTGTTCTTTGCACACTGCCCTGTCACACAAACTTTGCCTGCTGTGTCTCAAATCCAGGGACCTGTCTAATGCACATGCCCAGTGCCCTGCCTCTGCAGCACATCCACAAAGCCTGGTGGGAATTAATAGCACAGAAGCTCCCCCCAAACACCCTCAGGAGCTGGCTGGGGCAACAAGCCTAAATCACGTCATGTGTGTTTCATACCAGTTTCCTGCACGTTGTGCACTGTGGATTGTGGGCAAACAGGCGTGGCACTGGCCCTTGGCCTGCCTGCCTCTAGGGTACAATGTGTTCAAGCAGCTGTCCTACTGTGTACATAGCACCTACTGCCATGCATACCCCACAACACAGAGTTATTAGTGGCCTGTGCACATGACTCCTACAAGTGTGCACACACAGGGTCACTAGGAACACCCCAGGACTCTGTTTACATCCCTTCATACCCAGACCCCATGCAAGCAGTCCCACACCTCTATGCATGTCTACTACCTCCCTTCACCCACAAGAGCACTTACATGTGTGCATAGCTCCTACATTCATACAGATCACTTGAGAGCTCTCTCTCATGCCTGTGAACATAGCACCTACCTCTATAAAGACACACGGCCATTGAGAGCGTTCTCAGGGGAGCACACATAGCGCTTACCTCCCTACTAACCCAGGGCTATTGAGAGTGCTCTCAGACGCCTACACATAGCCCCCATCACCCTGTACACATGGTACTGTTGTATGAGTGCTCTCAGGGGCCTGTACACACAGCCTCTACCTGTGTGCACACCCTGTGCTATTGATAGCACTCTCAGAAGCCTTTACACATAGCTCCTATCCCCTGCACACGTTAACCCATTGAGAGGACCCTCAGAATCATGTTCACATAGTTCCTCTCTGTTTGCACACATTGGGGCACAGAAAGCATGTGCAGGGACAAGTGTACAGAGTTTTCATCTTCCCTCACAAAACCAGTTAGAGTGAGAGCAAATAGCAGATCCAATGAAAATCTTCACAGAATGTGACTAGTGACTACCACACACCCTGGGGGCCTACATCTTCCAGAGACCAGGGCTAGGCTTGGAGAGGGGATGGGGGACAACCGTGCCATGGTCAGGGGCCCCAGAAGCACTAAGCAGTTGGCATTGATTTCACGGTGCCCATTTTCCCTAATAGCCTCAGCTCGTATTTGCCTACCTGTGCTCTGGCCCAACAAAGGACCCAAGCTACGAGTCAGTTAACACAGAACCAGAGGAAGGTCCGGGGGAAGACACCACCGGACTCATTCATGGCCTGGGGATTGACCCTAGCCCTTTTAAAGTGCCTAGAAATACCCTTCAGTTGGCACCATCTTGGAAGCAGGGGAGGGCAGGTGTTCCTTCTTCCTGTTAATTTCAATCTCCTACTCTTAATAATAGCAGGTTTCCTAACACCCTTTTGGTGCGGGACCGGGTGTCTCGTGGCCTGTCTAATGCACAGTGTGTTGGGCTCATGCGCTATGCTCGCTCGTTCAGCAAAATATTGGGCCACTTTGACAACATTTTCCAGGGCCTCTTTTGGTTCCCAGTCCGGCCATGGCTGGCGGAAGGGCTGGAGGGTCGGGTGACCGAGGAAGAGGTGGAGAAGGCGATCAGCGGGATGAATGTGGGGACGTCCCCGGGGGAAGATGGCTTTTCAGTGTATTTCGGTGTATTTCTATAAGAGGTTTTCAATCCTCCCTGTCTCCATACCTGGCGAAAGTTTTCAACTCGGTTTTGGAAGGGAGAACTCTCCCCGACATCATGATGGGAGCCATTATAGTGGTCCTTCCCAAGGAAGGTAAAGACCCGAGGGAATGTTCGTCCTACCGACCCATATCATTGCTCAACATCGATGTCAAAATCCTGGCCAAGGTGGTGGGTAGGCGGATGGAGGGGATAATGCAGAAGCTAGTCCACGGAGATCAGGTGGGTTTCATTAGGGGCAGACAAGGATTGGATAATATCCGCAAAATGATAGACTTGGTACATTTCGCCCAAAACTCAAATCTCAATGCATGCATCCTGTCCCTGGATTCGGAAAAAGCTTTCGACAGAGTAGAGTGGAGATACATGACCCTCCTCCTCCAACGAATGGGCTTTGGGACACACATCCTGAGCTGGGTTGCCGCCCTCTATAGAGCCCCTACCGCAAGGGTCCAGGTGAACGGATTGCTGTCAGAATCTTTTCCTCTTACCCGAGGGACTAGACAGGGCTGCCCTCTCTCCCCACTGCTATATGTCCTCACGATGGTGGCTTTGGCCATAGCGGTTAGGACCCACCCAGATATCAGGGGTATTAGAAGGGGAGAAGTGGAATTCAAGCTCTCCCTGTTTGCTGATGATATCCTGGCATACCTGGTGGACCCGGGCTCTTCGATTCCTCCCCTCCTGTCCCTGGTCAGCTCTTTCGGGCATTTCTCAGGCCTAAAAATTAACACCAGCAAGTCTGTCCTCCTTCCGATGCGCCCGGTGGACCCGGTACTAGACCCCCTGACCAGGTTTCATGGGATAGCTGTGGGCAAGAACACCATAAAATACCTGGGGGTCCTCCTCACTAGGGACTTATCAAAACTGGGGACTTCCAACTACGAGCCCATGCTATCTGAGATCACCTCTGACCTGAGGAGATGGGGAGGAATGATCCTCTCATGGTATGGTCGGATGATGGCAGTCAAAATGAATATACTGCCCCGGCTTGTGTACCTCTTTACAGCCCTCCCTACCCGGGTACCCGCTCAAACCTTCATAGATTTACACAAGGGGGTCCGAGACTTTATTTGGCAGGGGAAAACCCAGCGGATTGGAAGGGCCACCCTGACGCTTCCAAGAGAGGAGGGGGGATTTGGTCTCCCAGATTTCCAATTGTATTATCACTCAGCACAACTGCGGGTCCTCCTAGAACACATGAAGGAAGGCTTGCGGACATATTGGTCATATTTAGAGGACATGGATGTCCACCCCCTAAAAGTCTGCGACCTCCTGTGGGCCCCTCGCAGGTCTATCCCGAAACAAGTACTGTCCCATCCGACCCTGGGTGTTCTCTGGGATATCTGGAGGGAATGCCCCCGAACAGCCCATCTTTCTTCTTGGCCGTCCCCTATGACCTCCTTGTGGGGGCCCCCCCTGAATCTGGGCAGCAGAGGGTTTAGAGAATCCCAGCGTTGGTCTGAAGCGGGCCTGGAATGGGCGGGCCAGCTGTTCAGGGAGGGAGAATTTCTGAGTTATGAGGACCTCAGGGACGGGCTGGGAGGCGGGACTCTCTCCATTTTTGAATACCTCCGCCTTAAGGGCATCCTCAACGACCCCTCATGGGGCCCAAACCTGAGGAGACAACTAACTCCCTTTGAGAAACTCCTTGATTCAGCAACTTCTAGAAAGGGCGCGGTCTCCTGTATGTACGCAGTCCTAAACACCCATAACCTTCAGGCTAGGAGGGGCTTCCGTGGGTTTTGGAACGATATGGCGGGAGAGGAGATATCAGAGGACGCCTGGGCTCGTATTTTCAGGATATCGTTTCATGGTAATCTTTTCACCTCAGACATGGAACACAACTTTAAACTCCTGCAGGGGTGGCACAGGGACCCGGCAAACCTCTCGAAAATGTTCACAGGGGTATCACCAGAATGCCCGAGGGGCTGTGGCCAGATAGGGACTAGAGGTCACATGTGGTGGCTATGCCCGAAGGTGCAGACCTACTGGGAATCAGTGAGAGATTGGATAGCGGAGGTAACGGAGGACCCCCTACCCCTCAACCCGCTGACCATGCTGCTGGGCCTCCCCCCGGAGGAAGCGGAAATGCACCGGTACCCAAGGATGTGGGAAACTATGTTGAGAGCAGGCAGAGTGGCCCTAGCCCAGAGGTGGAAGAGCCCAGAAACACCTTCCAAAGAAGATTGGACGAAAAAGCTTAAGAACATGTTCTTGATGGACAAATTGACTGCCATGGTGAACAATGACTCATGCTCATTCCTCGCTGACTGATATGGGGTCCAGCAGACATGGGGATGGGACGTTCATTAGTTTCGAGATCGTACCCCTGGATGGTCGGGGCGTGATCGTCACTGAGAAGGACAACACCCAAATGGGGGGTCCCCACGACCCGGGGCGACTTCGGCCTCAAGCCAGCAACTGAGTTGGTCACATGTTGCAGCACTTCAAAGACCTAGGAAAAGATGTGAAAGTTTGGTCTCTTTACTGCTGTTATGTTCGGATTGAACACGGGGGGGGGAGAGGGGAGGGTTACGAAAGGGGGGGATTGGGGCTATTGTAATATCGCTTTTTCTGTTTTCTGTTTCACAAAATGCTAATAAAAACCAAAGTTAAAAAAAAAAGAACTCTACCAATCCTGTGTTTCAGGCCCAGTCCCCAGTCGAGTAGACTCCAGGGAAGGGTTCGAGGTCGTAAGAGGTCAGAACAGGCTGAGTGACGTCCCTGTGGATACCAGGTGAGCGTTACACGTGTCTGGGGACCAGGAATTTTGAGGATTTATTCCATGTTTCTGCAGCTGGTCCCTTTGTTGTCTGGGGATTAGAATGTGTCCATATCTCTTGTCCTTGGCTGTGGGCCTCGTCTCATGCGTCTCGTTCCCTGTGCAGACAGAAACAGCTTAGCTTGTCTCCTGCTCTGCGGCCTGAGGCTTTCAGTAATTTTCCTACAACAATTATAATGCAGTTTCTACAGTGTCCATGCTTGTATTGCGCTCCCTATAGGTTACCTATATGTGGCTTGATCAGGTTCCTTATATACTCCTGTATGTCCAGGCGACTATCAGCGTTTAAGCATCAGCAAGCTCGCCCAGGATCTGTTGTGCCTTGCGCCTTCTGCTTTACTGCATTTGGCTAATGACAAAATAATGAAGCAATGACAGTATGTATATGTATCTGTCCTCTAACTATAGAACTGTACGCATATGTTCTTCATGTATTTGAGTGTGTGTTTGTGTCGCGCAGTGTGGACTGCACATGTGCTTCATGTCTAATGCTGCTATGACATTAGTCTCTAATGATGTCAGCAACATGGCTTCTTGGTGCTTAGTCCAGGCTGTCCATTGAGGTATCTCTGACCATGGTCTCCAGCTCTTCTCCCACACATGGATAGACTTGCACCGCACCTGGTCTGTATGGTTGGTTGAGAGGATACCTCTCAGTGTACTTATCGATCATTGGTGCATTTGGGATTAGTCTGAAATAGAATGGGTGGTTGCAGTATTTTCTGGCTTTCCGTCTTGTCATGAACTTGGTGGGGGGTGGTGGTAAGATCCCGAATCCCTCTTCAGAGTGACAGGGCAAAGGGGTGGCAGAGCGACAGCGCTAGAGGGGGAAGGAGAGACAGCACAAGAGGTAAGGAGCGGCAGTGCTGGGGAGGAGCGTAAAGCACAAGGGGAAGGCATGACAGCAAGGGGGAGAAGTGACAGAGCAAGGGGAAGGAGCAACAGAGCAAGGGTGAGGGAGTGACAGCACAGGGGGAGGAGGGAAAGTGCCAGGGGGAGGAGGGAAGGCACCAGGGGGAGGAGGGAAATCACCAGGGGGAAGCAGGGAAAGCATCATGGGGGAGGAGGGATAGAGCCAGCGGGGAGGAGGGACAGCGCAAGGGGGAAGGAGGGACAGAGCAAGGGGGGAGGAGGGATAGAGCACGGGGGACAGTGCATGAGGGGGAGGAGGGCAGCGCAAGTGGTGAGGAGGGACAGCGCAAGGGAGGGAGGAGGGACAGCGCAAGGGAGAGAAAGTCATAGCACAAGGGGGAAAGAAGCAATAATGCAAGGGGGAAGGAGCGACAGCACAAGAGGGAAGGAGCAACAGTGCAAGGGTAAGAAGCGACAGAACAAGGGATGGTGTGGAGGTACAATCCAAGGGCAAGGAGGAACAGCACAAGTGGGAGCATGGACATCACAAGGGGAAGGAGTGACAGTGGAAGGGGGAAGAGGGACAGCACAATGGGGGAAGAGGGACAGCACAAGGGGGAGGTGGGAAAGCACAAGGGAGAACAGCGCAAGAGGAGGAGGAGAGGGGGAGGAGGGTCAGCACAAAGGGGTGAGGAGGGACAGTGCAAGGGTGGGAGGAGGGAGAGCATAATGGAGGTAGGGGGGACATCGCAAGGGGGAAAGGAACAATAGCGCAAGGGGGAGGAATGACAGTGCAAGTAGGAAGGAGCAATAGCGCAAGGGGGAAGGAGTGACAGCATAAGGGGGAAGAAGTGACAGCGCAAGGCAGAAGGAGCAACAGTAAATGGGGTGGGATGGAGGGACAGTGCAAGGGTGAGGAGTGGCAGCATGAGGAGGAGGCGCAACAGCGCAAGGCAGGAAGGAGGGACAGCACAAGGGGGAAGTAGCAACAGCACTAGAGGGGGAAGGAGCGACAGCGCAAGGGGTAAGGAGGGACAGCAAAAGGAGAGAGAGAGGGAAAGTGAAAGGAGGGGAGGAGAGAAAGTGCAAGGGGGTGAGTAGGGACAGTGGAAGGGAGGGAGAAGGGACAGTGCAAGGGTGGAAGGAGGGACAGCACAAGGGAGGTAGGAGGCACAGCTCAAGGGAGGGTGAGGAACAGCACAAGGGGGAAAGGAGCAATAGCACAAGGGAGAAGGAGTGACAGTGCATGGGGAAAGGAGCAACAGCGCAAGGAGGAAGGTGTGGCAGTGCAAGGGTGAAGGAGCAACATCAGAAGCGGGAAGGAGCAATAGCACAAGGGGGAAGGAGTGACAGTGCATGGGGAAACGAGCAACAGTGCAAGGGCCAAGGAGCGAATCCGCAAGGGGGAAGGAGCAATAGTGCAAGGGGTGGGTAGGAGGGTCAGCGCAAGGGAAGGAGGAGGGACAGTGCAATGGGTAGGAGGAAGAGTTCATGGGGGAGAAGGAGAAGCTCAATTAGGGGGACAGCACAAGTGGGAGGAGGGCAAGCACAAAGGGGGAAGGAGCAACAGTGGAAGTGGGGAGTGACATCTGTTATTTGTATGTATAATTGCAGCCTCAATGTGATTAGTTACAAGGACACCTGTATGTTGTCAGTCAGCAGTTATCCAATTAACTACAACCTGCAAATCTCCTCACACATATTGTATTGGAGAGGTGCAGTACCACTGACAACATATAGATATTCTCATAAGAAATCACAAAATGAAATAAAATAATCAAGGACCAGGGAAACATGAAATAGAAATGGAAACAGGTTGTGAGCAGGAGAAAACATTCGTCAGTGATACTGCACCTCTCCAACGATCTAGACCTTACAGATGTCCTCAAACCTTATTTCCAAATCCATTTCCTATGAAAACATTAGTATGTTGTGAGTGGTACTACACCTCTTTATAAAATAATTCTTTGCATGGTAACAGTATCCAGCAAGGGAAACCTACATGTTGCCCAACAGGATCAGGAATGTAGGCCAAATATAGCTCAACTACCACTGGCTGCGAAAAGAAAGATCACTAAGCCATCCCAGCTTTGAAATGGTATAGAACTCCTGATTGGAAGTATATTAGTTAAACAAGCCCCTATTGAATTACATAAGAAATAACATTTAGTGTGTCGGCCGATTATGCCAAGGCATTTGAAGTTGTCATGCCAACCAAAAAGTCAGCTTTCTGGTATCTCTTCACTCTATCTCTTCTCTGTCGCAATGGTGTTGGTGATATTTGGTGGCTATGCCACCAAAATGTGCCAAAACCAAAAAGTAGTAGAACTGTGTTGCCTTCTATCCCTCCTCCACCGACTCTTGCCCACCTCCGATCCCATACCTAGGCTCTCCCTCTCCAATACAAACACCATACATGATTTTACCAAAGAGTAGAGGAACGCTGTACCTTTAGTTCCCGCAAACTATGATCTCTGGTAGAAAGAGGGACAGAGATGCACATATATGAGATGCTTCTCGGATGTATATGGTTTGGCCGTGACCCAACTGTGGTCAATTCAGCCGGGAAGGCAATTTTGCTGCGGCCAAATCTGGCAAATCTTAAACCCCCCCCATTAACCTCCATAGACTCCCCCACAAACCCCCTATCTACCTTTTCGGCATCTGCTCATCTTCTGACCCTGCAGTTTCGGATCTGTCCCTCCTACGGGGGTCGGATCTGACGCCACAGGGTCCACTTTTATTTTTTTCTTTTTCGTCCTGTCCCCTGCCTCCAAACCTCTGGAAGCGGGGAACACCCCAGCCACCCCCAAAGGCCATCACTACTAAACATGGGGAGCAGGGGACGTTCCCCATGTTTGGTAGTGATTACCGAAATTGTTTCCAAACGATCGAATGGTACTGGGCGAATTTGGCCAGATTCACCATACGACAGAGCGAAAGACCGACACATACACAGACATGGGGAGGGGGAGACTGGGCACCGATCAAGAAGAATCATGGAGAGTAAGATGGCTCGAGGGATCAAGGAGAACACAGTAAGAAATAGGTTCAGAGATAGATTGTGGCAAACTCCTCGAATGTAAATGCATCTTAAATGACCACCATTACTTTCAGTCATTGTCCACCACAACATACAGCTTCATACACTCTCCCATGCCTAATTACCCACCATTCACACCTCTTAAGGGACATGCCAAAGACTACAGCCACCACTGCCACCCACTCATTACCTACACATACAAGTGGGCCTGCAGCAATTTCAGGTTAATCGGTTGCCTAAACGCAGAAGACAAACGCTGATTGCTTCGGGAGCAGGGCTATGAGGGGGCTTGAGCATGGGCTTTGTTCCAAGCACACTACTGAAATGAGCAAGAGCAAGACAGTGGCTGCAAGATAGCTCATTGGAAGGTGATACTAGCGCAGATCCATCAGGGTTGAGGATCGAATCTCCAGTAAGGAGTCAGCAAAAATCAAACATGCCCTTCACCTGCCGCCCAGGAATGGTTATTCGCTGACAAAAAGTAAGGGAATGATGGCTGATTTTACTCGTCCAGAAATCGTTATCAGCCATAATATGAAAGGAAATCGTGGCTGATTTTATAAGAGTAGAGGAACGTTGTACCCTTTAGTTCCCGCACACTGCGACCTCTGACAGAAAGAGAAACAGAGATGGGCATATATGAGATGCTTCTCATGTCGAAATGAAGCAGAGAGAATGAGAGACTCATACCCAGACATGGGGGATAGAGGGGAGGCTGGGCACCGATCAAAATGAATCATGGAGAGTAAAATAGCCCGAGGGATCAACGAGAACACAGTAAGAAATAGGTTCAGAGATAGATTCTGGCAAACACCTCAGAAGAGGGTAGAGGAAAGCGAAGAAAGGAGATCCAGGAAACAGAGTCAGAGATTCAAACCCAGTTGAAGGAAGGGCAGTGGCTGACATGCAGGATATTGGAAACACAGAGTGACAGAGGGACTAGAGTCTTATATTGATTTGAAAGAAGAAGTGGAGAATAAAATGGATAAGGCAAGAGTAGAAGTGACTCATGCGGGCATCTTCTGGGGCATGGCTAAACAGTGTTAAAGGCAAGAGGTCAGGCTAGTGCTGAAAAGCCTATGTACTGCGGCACTGCTGGCCACTAATATTTGTTGTGTCCAGTGTCGGACTGGGGCATAAAATTGTCTCGGGCACCAACAAAAAAGTGGCCCACAGTTGCAAAGGGGAATTCATTCTTTTGAGACACTGTTGGAATAGTACCCAAGGGGGAATTTATTGATAAAATGTTTTGCAAATTTTGCATTTTAAAGAATATTTATTCAGCAACACTGGTCAAAACTATTAGCTGCATAGTGAAGTAACTCATCAAACTGGCCCACATTGGCCAAAAAAGTGTGCCACCTTGACCCAAAAAAACACACAAGCATTTTGTGTTTTTGGTTCGGCATGGGCCTATTGCCCTACAGGCCAGTCCGAGCCTGATTGTGTGCATAGTTTTATTTCTAATTATGTGTATGTAAAGCAAGTTTTGGCACTTGTTTGTAGTCTCAGCAGAGATCAAGGAGCAACTGGCATGCAGTCTAATCTCAGTTATGACCACCCGAAGCAAGAATAACACAGGCTGGCATAAATCGGGGAAACTACCAACTTTTACATTATGTACAATACAATTAATGAAATAATATGTGCACTTCTAGGTATTCCTCTTTTACTGCAAATTGTAAAGTATCATCCATGTCTTGGTAGGCCTGCTAGTTTTGATGATACATTAACCACAGGAGGTTGAGATCACACCTGGACGCATAGGCCAGAAGGAAGGTCCAAGTAGGAAGTCAATATTTATGAACTGTTACAAGGGCTATACATACATGTATTATTGAGGCAAGAGGGACCCCATTGCCAGGAACCAAGTGCAGGGACAGGCACGGGGACAGCAGGCGCTGAGCCCACCAAGGCCCAGTGGGGTGGCCAGACCGCCGAAGGGGGCTGCACTGCAAGTGGCAAGCACATTTCAGCCACAGCATCGTGCCATGGAGTCAGATGCCCCTACAGATTGTTGCTTTGCCCCTTTTGCAGGCATCAACACTGCAGACAGCACAGAAAGGACAGAGCGGCTAAAAAAATGACACTACCTGTGGCGCTGCCCGATGATGGGCACGCACGCGGCGGCGTGACGTTGCACGCCGCCGCGTGCAACATAAATAAATGGGGCGTTTCCCGAACTGTGAGGACGCATGTGGAAGTGTCGTCCTTACAGGGTGGGGCTACGTGACCGCATGGGGGCATGGAGGAACCCTCAACAGTGGCGACGAGTGGGGGAAACGATGCCCGGGCCCGGCGGTGACTTTTGATAGAATTTTTCACCGAACGAGGTGGATGCAACACTTCCTTTCTTGCCGTGGGTAGTGCGTTACCCACGCGGCTGGCGGCCATTTTGGTAAACAAGCCGTGGGACTTCACGAGGCTCCGGTTTCGGCTCGGAAGCGGCCTCAGGCTTAATTTTTGGTACTCCTGATAGCAGGAAGGCATACCTGCATGACTATATGCCTAATTTGAATTTTGGCTTTTCCTTGGGTTTCCTACGTCGAGTGAAAGCAAGAAAGAAGGTTTAGGGCCTAGGATCTACATAACCCACACATTTTCTTCTTCTAATTTTTGGGAACAATTGAAAGCTGAGGAATTCATGTTTATCTTTTTCATCATCAGGCTGGTGGACACACTCAGTTCTCATCCCCTTCATCATCACGGTGGTGCATCTTCATCAACAGGTTGGTGGCCACACTGATCTTCACCCTCTTCATCATCACAAGGTGTTGCAGTGACTGCAGAGTTTGAGTTGCGGCCCCTGTGTTCCATGTTGGGGTGCCTGTGCGCTCAGACTCATGAGTGACATTGAGGACCAAGGTGGTGCAGCAGCAGCAGCGGTGACAGTACATCGGCCTCCTCCGCCACCGCCACATGCACTACCTCAAGTGCAGCCTGTGCAGCAACCTCCGGTTGTTCCGGCGGGTCCTCAAGGTCCTCCACCTCTCGTGCAGCCAGTGGCAGGGCCTGCTGCTCCACAGATCCTTCCTGTCATGGCTCAGGTGCGTTCCCAGGCAGCTCTGCAGCCCATCCCCGAGTTTGATGTTTCGGGCCCACCTTCTAGCTTAGGGCCCAGATGGAGGAGGTGGCTGGACCGTTTGGACATGTATTTTCGAGCGGCCCAGGTGGTGGATGATGACACCAGGCTGGCAACCATGCTGTATTCGGCGGGACCGTCTGTTCAGGAGATTTTTGAATCACTGCCGCCTGGGGATGGATCGTATGGTCAGGTGAAGGCCACCCTGCAAGCTTACTTTCTGCCTCTTGCCAACGCGGACTATGAGCATTTTGTGATGCTATTGGCCAAACAGAAGGACGATGAAACCCTGGACTCCTTCTATGGACGCCTGAGGCGTCTCTCCTTAGCCTGCGCCTGGGGAGATGCAGAGGACATGATTAGGATGATGCTTATCCAGGCGTGTTCATCGGGCAAGCTACGAGAACCAGGCATCACGCTTCAGCGCATCCTTGAATTGGGGAGGTGCCATGAGGTGTCAGAGGCGAGAGCAACCGAAATGGAGGCAGGGTCGCGGTCCATCAAGACCGAGGAGGTATGTGCGATGTGGCGCGGTGGCAGGGGTGTCAGAAGACCTGGAGGTGGTGCCCGAGAGAGGGCCAGAAGGGCAGGGGAAATATGCATAAAGTGTGGATATGACCTACCCCACCCAGCAGGGTGCCCGGCGGCCGGAAAGACGTGTGGACGGTGTGGGTTTCCGGACCATTTCTCAAGGGTATGCAAGGTGGCCACGCCTGTGCTGGTACCGAGAGGCCCAGGGCGGCCAAGCTTCGTCCGCCAGGGTCGACCGCCCAACGTCGCTCAGGTGGACCAGAGCGAGGAGGATGCCCAGGTGGAGGAAGTGGAGGAGGACGAGGAAGAGAACATTTTCTTTGTCTCAAGTGTGGGGGTCCTGAAGAGTAAGAACAGGAGACAGCCCAGGTGCGTAATCGAGGTAAATCAGTCTCCCATTCCGGTCCTCGTGGACACTGGGGCATCTGTCAATGTAATGGCACGGGGACATTATGATGCCATGAACCAACCCCCCAAGTTGGCCGCGCCTAGGGCCCGCATTTTTGCTTTTGGTGGTCTTGACCCTATTCCCTTTGATGGTGTATTTGTGGCCAAGGTAGAGCATCATGGCTCTCAAATCAAAGCACGGTTCTATGTGACACCTGTGAGCACCAACACTTTGCTGAGCTGTGCTGCAGCGGAGGCCTTTGGCATCGTCAGCTTCGCATATTCTGTCTATTTGGAGGATATAAATGACTTGTTGGAGAAATATGCGGCACTGTTTAAGGGGATTGGACAGATGGTTGGGGAACCAGTGAGACTACATATTGATGAGTCGGTACAGCCCATTGCCTTGAAGCATCGGAGGGTGCCGTTTCACCTTCGAGAACATGTCGATAAGGAGCTGGACAGCCTGGTCAATCTGGACATAATAGAGAAGGTGGAGGGCCCCACCCCCTGGGTGTCCCCTATAGTGGTGGCACGAAAACCCAACCAACCCGACGCTGTCGGGATTTGTGTTGACATGAGGCTCCCAAACAAGGCCATCAGGAGAGAAAGGCACCTCACTCCGACGATAGATGACATCATTGCAGAGGTACAAGGTGCTCGCTTCTTTTCGAATCTAGACCTCTGGGCGGGGTCTCACCATGTTGTACTCCACCCCGAGTCGAGATATATTACCACCTTCACCACACATCGAGGGCTCTACCGTTACAAGAGACTCAGTTTTGGTGTCTCCTCGGCGGCGGAGGTATTCCAGAATATCATCCGGGGTGCCCTAGCTGATCTGGAGGGCGTTTTGAATATAAGCGACGATATTCTGGTGTTCGCGAGAACGGAGGTCGATCATCTGGGGCGTTTGGCAAAAACATTTGAGAGACTGCAGTCCTTGGGCCTCACCCTACACAAAGAGAAGTGTGAATTTCTGCGACCATCAATAGAATTCTTTGGCTTTGTGTAAAAGGAGGGGGGGTGTCCCCTGATCCCAAGAAGGTGCAAGAAATAAAGAAGGCGCAGCCTCCGGAGTCTGTGTCTGAGGTACGGAGCTTCCTGGGCATGGTTACATACTGTGGACGGTTTATTAAAAATCTTGCCTCCAGGTCGGAACCGCTCAGGGCACTAACGAGGAAGGACACAATCTGGAACTGGGGCCCACTGGAACAGGCTGCGTTTGACGACATCAAGAGTGCCCTGGCAGCTGAGGACACCATGTCATTCTTTGATCCCATGTTACCATCGGAGATCATTGTCGACGCCAGCCCGTTTGGATTGGGCGCCGTGCTGACACAGGTAGACCATGATGGGGGTATCCGCCCGGTGGCGTACGCCAGCAAGGCCCTGTCTGAGGCGGAACAACGATACTCGTAAATTGAGCTGGAGGCATTGGCAGTTCTCTGGGGGTGCCGGCACTTCCGACTCTATGTTCTCGGACGCCCTGTAACGGTGGTGACGGACCACAAACCGTTGCTTCCTATCCTGGCGGGGTCGTCATCCAAGCCCCCCGCACGGATTGAGAGATGGATGCTCGCCCTTCTGGAGTATGGGGTCACTCTTGTATATCGGCCTGGGGCGATTAATGCGGCCGATTACCTCTCCAGACACCCTGGGGCTCCCAGTGGAGAAGACCCTGACACTTGTGCAGAGGAGGCAGAAGAACATGTCCGGGTGGTAGTGGAGGCGGCTACGCCGAATGCCATGCCTCTTCAGGAGCTTGAGGCGGCTGCAGCTGAGGATGAGTGCTTTAACATTCTGAAGCAGTCCATGCAGCAAGGCACCTGGAAGTCGGTGCTGGAGGCCCTGGCACTCAGGAGGCCAGGACTGGTCTTGAGCAGCTATGGAAAGTCCGGGAGGAACTATCGTTTTGAACGTCCGGGCTCCTGCTCAGGCGTGATCGGACTGTGGTGCCCCAGTCGAAGGTGGGCGACGTGATTGCGCTGGCACATCATGGTCACCAGGGTGCCACCAAGACCAAGGCCCGCCTAAGGCTGAAGGTGTGGTTTCTGGAACTTGAGCGTAAGGTGGATGAATTCGTGGCGGCCTGTGTGTGGTGTCAGGCGGCTTCTCCACTGCAGCGTGAGCCGGAGATAGAGGCGATGCCTCGCGGGACACGACCATGGGAGGTAGTCCACGCGGATTTCACTTCCACCACGATGGGCACCCACTTCTTGGTACTAGTTGACGAGTATTCAAGATATCCAGAGGTGGAATTTGTGGACTCGGTAGCGTTCGAGCACGTTGTGGTCGCTGTGGAGAAGGTATTTGCGGCCCATGGATTCCCACAGACGTTGTGCTCGGACAATGGGGCGCCATTCCAGAGTGAACATTTCTCAGAATTGATGGAGAGCTATGGGGTGGTGCACAGGAAGATCACTCCCCTGTGGCCAGGGGCCAATGGTGAAGCAGAACGGCTCAAGAGGACTCTAAATAAGACCTTTAGAATTGCCCAGGGGCAGGGACAACCACTGCCGAGAGCACTGTACCAATTTCTGAAGGTCTATCGCACCACGCCCCACGCATCCACTGGAGTGGCCTCGGCAGAGGCATTGTTCAGGCGTTGCCCGCGTGGGCTGCTGCCGTAAGTGGGCGAGAAGGAAACGGGCGTGATCGATGATCAGCAGGTCGAGGCAGACCGAAGGACACGGATCGAGCAAGAGAATGTTAGGAGAGGGCTTCGCCCGCAGCCGCTGGAGCCAGGTGATGAGGTCCTCATTCGTAACACACACCCACATGGAAAGCTCTCTCTGCCCTATGAGCAAGAGCCGTTGGACGTTGTCGCAGTCAGAGGGCCCATGGTAACTGCATCGGATGGCCGGTCTGCAGTCACGCGCAATGTCAGCTTCTTTAAGAAGCTACGGGATCCAAGAACCGACCCGCCTCCTGAGCCCGACCCTGGGGATCTCCCAGAGGACACTGATGAAACACCTTGCCTGCCTGAGTCCCCGGCCAGACCAACACCTGTGGACAGATCACCCGTGCCGGAGGTGAGCAGGAGGTACCCCCAGAGGGCTGGGCGAGGGAGACATGCTCGCCTCACCGATTACGTACTTGGACATTTGGCTGATTACTGTAGTGGCAATCACTGTTGAAGTAAGGGGACCCGGGTGGCTGGTAATAAAGGGGTGTTCTCAGAATGGGGAATGTTAAAGTGTTATTGTTATAATGTGTGTTTAATGTGCAGTGAATAGTTGTAGTGTGTGTTGTTGTTCTCCTGGAAAAAGGAGGAGTGTGGCGCTGCCCGATGACGGGCATGCACGTGGCGGCGTGACGTGGCACGCCGCCGCGTGCAACATAAATAAACGGGGCGTTTCCCGGCCGCGCAGAGCGACCGGGAAAGCCGAACTGTGAGGACGCGTGTGGAAGTGTCGTCCTTACAGGGTGGGGCTACGGGACCGCATGGGGGCATGGAGGAACCCTCAACACTACCCATGGACTCTAGAACTACAAACAGGTGCCCATCTTAGACGTGCATCATGAAAAGGACATGCGCAGCCCCAGCCCAGGGCTTGTGCTCGAGAACCCTTCCAGGCAAGCCGTGTTCTTCAGAGCTCCGGGACCAGGAGCACGTGAGAGGGGCCACGCCCCACTGGAACGGATCACCGGCCCCTCGCCTCACACAAGATAAGTGTGGAGAAGCAGGGGGAAGGCAGGCAGCGCACCACTAGACCACCATAGAGATCAGAGTGGGGACAACACGCAGGGGCCAAGCTCCACCCAGATATATCCGCCCCTGCTCAGTGAAGAAGATAAGTAGCGCGAATATGGTGCAATTCCACAGAATCCAGGGCAGGGGGACACACGCAGGGGCCAAGCCCCCACCGGATAACTCCATTGTTAGGCAGAAACCTGTGCAGTTCCCTTAGGGACCACTACAAAAGATTTAAGACTACAGGTGTTGGCAGTAAACCCACTTGGTAGCAGTCTGTAACACCCAGATTTACCTGGTAGCTGTGGCTGAGCAGTCAGACTTCCCTCAAGAAGAGTTAGGCAGTATGCAAAGTATACACAATAGGCACTCAGATACAATACAATACAAGCAAACACTGACCAGAGCTTTGGTATCAAAGTATATCATTATTTATTTAAAAACACACAGTTTGAAACGCTCCAGCACTCTTATTGTAAAATATTCTAAACACAGTTACTATTGTAATATATACACCCCTTTTTCCTTATCGGATAAATCACAGTAAAACACCACTTATTTTCATACAGAGGTGAGCGCTTAACTAGATTGCACTCCAATAAGTTTATGAAAAAGGGAGGGAAAAAGACAGAATATAAAAAGGTACACCCCTCTAAGATTCAGGAACACTGTTAGCAAGGCAGAGAGCAAGAAGTCACTGGTGAGCCAAAGTCCAAAGGCTGGGCCCACTCTTACAGAGAGCAGAGCAAAAATGTGCCCAAGATCACACAGTTACACTATGCTTAGAAAGTCTTGCAGAGGGTTCAAAAAGGGTTTAGATATGCTTTAGGAAAGTTTAGCCAGGGTGTCCCAGACTAACCCAGGTTCGAAAGCCGGGGGCTAAATCTACCCCGTACAGTCGGTAGCAAGGGAAGCCAGGCGGGACACGGTACCTTAAGTGGGAAGGATCCTCCAGCGGTGGCAGTTGTTCCTGGTAGTGGGTGCAAGTTGCGTCGTCGTCCAGGGGAAGAGAAGATCTCGACTTTGAGGAAAGATGAAGGTCGTTGCACTACCAGGGAAGAAACCAGCCGTGGAGTTTTCCGGTTAAAGGTGGTACCTTTGTTTCGCGGTCGTGGTAAAACGTGGTATCCCAGTTGCCGGGGTGCTTGGCACAGGCAAGGCGGCCACGAGGTACGTCGGGAAGGCGAAAAGACGGTGAAACTGGTTATCCCCACCAGTCAAAGGAAGAAGACTCTCCGGCGGGAGATCTCCTCTGTCGTTGGGAAAAGTGGTGAGGCAGTCCAGCAGGGCTCCACCGGTGGTGGTGTCATGGCAGGTCGGCTCAGCTTCTCCCTCGTTGGATTCTTAGGTCCTGTGGCGACTTCTGAAGTTCCAGTCCCCAAAGCCCTGCTTTTATGCAGCAAACCCCCATTCACTCAGCCTAGCTGTCACTCAAACATGCTAAGTGGTGAGCCGGCCGGCTCACCACTTGGGCCAATCAGGATGGAGTGCGACTTGAATTGCCTAGGCAACTCAGTCCAGGGTGCCTAAATTTCCCTCCACCCCTCCTAAGTACCCCAGACAGAGTGGCACCACTTTGGAGGGCTTCTGTGGAGAAGCCCGCCAAAAAGTGGAACAAAGGGCTCGACTTGGGTTGGAGTCACAGAAGAGAACACAAACGCCATTTTAGAATCAAGTTTTGGCAAAAAATACTAACCGGAGAATTATTATTAATTAAATAAACCGGCGGTATGTTCGAGGCTACCGTGAATAATTAAATAAAGATAGTAGCCTAAAACAATGGGAAATCCCATAGGAAAATATTTGCGGTTGAATATAAAAAGTAGTATCCACTGCCACCAGCCAAAACTCGATCAGGGGGGACGGAGACGTGCCCCCTCGACTAACAGACCCCGGGGCAATTGAATTGCCCCAGCCAGTACGTCCACAATATGATGGTTTGTACTGGTTCTGTTCAGAATTTGAGACTAGTAAAGTCAATGGTGACTTTACATGCCCTGGGAGACAGTAGTCAGTCCCAGGGTATGGAGTCTATACTGGGGGTCACTATGACACCCCTGTCTCACTGCACTGAGGGTGCTGTGTAACACACATCACAAAAACACATGAAGCCCTATGGAGTAAAAGACCCCATAGCCCATTAAACACATCTAGATTCAAAGAAACACACTCAAATCATGTCCAAGAGTGAGGGTAAAAGAGTCTCACTCTTGGCAGGAGAATAAAAATAAACCCCAAAAATCCAGCAAAGCTGCTGGGGGACTCACTAGGTTAGGAAATTCAGCCTAAACAGAGAATTCTCCCTAACATCCAGCCCCTACTCTGAGCACAGATAAGTGGGGTCACGTCAACTCTGCATGCTAATGTGCTGACCTGCATTCCAGCCATGCGCGGATCAAGGCGCTAGTGCCATAAGCGCCCAGAGCACCACCTAGGGCCTGTGCCTCTTGACTGCTTTCTTGGCTTCCTAGCAGCTTGTGCCCAGAGCTTTACTAACTAAACCTAACCAGTGAACAGCGTTTGCTGTTCTCAGCGAGCACTCTCTTTCTTGTGCAATGACCTGTGTGCGATTGTTCCGGCCTTTACTCACACATCACACAACATTTACTCATAAATCAATAAATAAATCAATCAATCAATCGCTGCACTCTGAGGACCCAACAAGCACCAGGAGACAATTAAGACGCTCACGAAGATAAGGGTTTCTTGCGTGCCTAGTTCATGCTCATAGTTTTGGCCATTTATGGTGTCAGAAGTGCATGTTGCATAGTGTTGCAGAGCTACAGAGGTAGCTAAAACAGCAACGCCCTAGGAGGTTTAGGGGATACAGGAAACCGCCTGTGAGGTAACAGGTGGTGTGAACGTAGTCGGTGTGTGAGTGGAGGAGTGAAGTGTGTATGAGAGGAAGAGAGGCAGAAGCCTCAACCAGGAACGCAGAGTCGAAGAGCAGTACCTACCCCAACACCCCCCCTACCCATCCATAAACGCTCCCTAACCCTCTACCCACTCTACCTAACACCCCCACCCATCCAATCAACAAGACCGTAACCCTCCTTCCCCTGCTGGGGTTGCGGATACCTGTGTTTTGTTACAATTGCAGGCCCCAAAACAGTGGTGGGGCGAGAGGCTTGTGCTACCCCTGCACAGGGCAACGTGGATCCTGTCAGAAGTGCAAGCCCAAGTGTTTTCACAGCACCAGGGTAGCACGATCGCCATCATGGAGGACCTAGTCAAGTCCCTGCAAGATCTTAGTACAGAGTTGGCGTCTACCCATCAGGATTATGCTGTCCGAGCAACCCAGGTAAAGAGCTTGACAGTTCAAGCAACCCGTTTCCCTGCATTCCTTCCAGCCCCAATGCCTATACAGGTCCAAGTGACACCAGAGCCTGTGGTATACTTGGCAGCCCACGGGCGATATACCGGGGACCCCCAGAAATACTAACATTTTATAACGCAATGTCAACACTATTTTCTGACAAAACCAGCTGCTTTCCACTCCAGGCAGGCACGTACTGCATTTGTGATCTCATACCTGAGTGGAGATGGCGACGGGATGATAGGGTGTATGACTGGGTCGCCTTCCTAGAGGAGTTTGGTAAGATATTCAACCAGCATTCATCTGCCATGGCTAGGGACCGGGAGTTACTGTCCTAGAGACAGGGTAATCGAGACCTCATATCCTACGTCACGCATCCGAGTGGCCCGAGGATAAGAAGATGGTCTTGGGGTCTGGGACGACCTGAAGGACCCGATCGTCCATGTAGATCCTCAACCAACCTACCGAATGCTCAGCGATGATCGATTTGGCACTGCGTTTAGACTATCGCCAGGCTGAGCGACGTATGGATAGGAGATGTTGGGAGTCCAGGCCGGCCGTTGCGCGGTTATAGCGGTTAGAGCAAGCCCGCTCTTGACCATCTGTTGAGAAAGCCCCAAGTGGTGATGCAAAACCAATGCAAATAGGAACCGTATGGGGACAGCTCACCAAAGCAGAAAAGGAAAAGACAGGCAAGGACGGTTTATGCTTGCACTGCGGGAAGAGTGGGCACTTCGCTCATGCATGTCTCAATAAACCCAAAGTCCAGGGAAACGCATCCGCTCGTCGGTTATATGGGTCACCCTGACGACTGTAAAACCAGAGGAGACCCCAGTGATAGGACTAGCCGGCTAAACCCCTCACATATATGTGCTCTAACAGTATGATATTACTGGCTCAACCAGGCATAGTCCTGAGTAAACTGGGCAGAGCAAATTTCGCTGCCTGGGCTCCGGAAAGCTGGAACATGATTCCACTTTATCTTAAGCAATGCACTGCATTACAGCAGCTCAGAAAACGTCTAAAGACGTTTCTCTTTGATGCCTAAATCTATTTACTCGCTTAGGACTCTACGGCCACTCTTAAGGACTCTGCAGTCGCTATGGCAAGCAACTGCATCTCTTTCCATTCCTGAGACTATGGGCCTCATTACACGGACGGCGGTGGACCAAGGTGCTATTAGCACCTTGGTCCATGCCAGTAAAATACCGGCACCGCCTTGGTGGAAAGGGGAATTACCGCCCTATTCCAAGGTTGGTGGGGCGGTAATTCCCCCTTCCCCCATTGCCCTTCCCCATTCCCATTTTTGCCCCATAGGGCATAATGGGAATGGGGAAGGTGCTAATTATGGCACCGTAAATTGCGGTACCGTAATTAGCTCCCTGGTCCCTTTGCGGGTTGGTTTTTAACGCCTGCAAAAAGCAGGCGTTAAATTCTCCAACCCGCAAAGGGACCTCGTAGTAAGGCGGTAAGGGTTTATCGGTACCGGTAAAATACTGGTACCGGTAAACCCTTACCGCCTACCGTGTAATGAGGCTCTATATGTTTGTTTCCTTTCTGTTTGTTTTGTCTCTGTGAGCACCCTGAGACCTTTGGGTGAGTGTTGCACTATATAACACCTTTTTAATTCATTTTCTTTTAGTTAGTTATCTTCATATACAAAGTTGAATGTATGTATGTGGGTGTGTATGTTTGTCTGGCTATACAAATCCACACCGTTGAACCCACGACTACCACATTTTGCATTGATTCCTCTTTTGCCTGGTGCAACGTTGTAATGTGTTTGGATGCAAAAAATTCACTTCGTAGACACCCTCATTTATTGATGCTCCCCCCGATTCACTACAGTAGGTACTAGAAGGAGGCAACATTTGGAAAAGTGTCTGAAACAAAATGTTCGATGTGTTGGTTATTCTTTTGAAATGTATTACTACTGTATATATGTTTATTTAAGCATTTTTAAAGGGAATTAAAAATATATATATTTATTTTTTATCACGCCACTTCAAATATTGGAAATAGAAAGGTTACAGTTTGCTTAAATTCATTTACAAGAAGAGAGCACAATCAATCAAGCTTTTCTCAAATGTGCTGAAGCCATTGAGTGACTGACATATGCTGCACAAAAAACGAACATCACTTGGGAAAGCTCCATCTGATGCAAAGCAAAAATCAATATCAAGAGCTTCTGAAACACAACAAACAGCAGCATGACTTGCCAACCAGAGGAAGAGCAACTTTCTCAACGGCAAATGAGATGCCGGAGCAAACTGAAGCAAGACTTGCTGACATGAGGACAAGAGCAACATCCTCTGGGGCACGTGAGACACCACTCAATCAGGACACGGGCAACTCCGGGTACCAGAGCTAGTACGCAATAATTTTCAAAAAGTTAATTAAATGATCTCCCAAATATACATACAATTTGCACCCGGGGAAGGTCTCTCAGCCAATGAAGTGGCTCGAGACATGGGTGAGAACACAGTGCGCCATCCGCATTTCTCCAGCCACCCGAGGTAATTCAGCGGGTGCTGCCAACTTGATTGGGGGAGGCCACAGGGAGCCAATCCCTGTTGCCCCCCGTGCACCCACCCTTCCTCACACCACTACAAGAAATCCTGCACCCATCGCCCATCCCCCTCCCTCCTACTGGAACAGAGCTAAGACCTCCTGTGGCACTGCTGCAATGGAAATAGAAAACAGACTGTGCCCCTTTTCTTTTTGCTATGGCGGTGGCCATCTTGTTTTTATTTACTGGAGATTGGACTCGTGCAACATGGGTGGAGCCTGTCTCCCATTTAAAAAAAGGAATTCAACTATTTTGCCCCGGCGAACCCCGGCTAGAATCGGGCAGTCAGGTCTTTGCCCTGTATGTCCCCCTAGTCAGGTAGGAATGCTACATTCTCTGTGATCAGAATCAACTTTACTGTTTTCAGTTAAATCCATTTAGTGTGCTTTGAATACAGTATTAGCATTAGATTCAGATGTAATTGATCTGTTTTCCGACTTGTAATGCATGGCTACAGGATAAGTAATAGCAACATATTGTACAGCCTCATGTGTTCAGCATACCCAGACTTCACAAACATCTTTAGACAGGGACATTGGATAAAAGAATAGACGCATAGATCTGTGCTTCCTTGCTCTGCACTCGTCGGCTTCAACCTACTTCACAGTCACAGGTGACCCTCCCTACGTCTACTTCGTAAGACGCATCCAGCGCTGCATTAACAGTGCTGATTGCGCACAGATGGGATGCAGCTGGACGTACTTCCCAGACCCCACCAGCCTCTAAATTGATCACACAATGCATTTTGCATGGAGCCTTTTGGGTCCCATGTCAAAATTAAACAAAACCGTGCACAGCAGAGGATGCATCCCTAAGGGCCGACATAAAAAAAACAAAAAAAAAAAAAAAATCAGCACTTAGTTGAAAGATGTACGCTTAGATTTCTATATAATTGGAATCTATGCTTACATCTTTTAACCTAAAACAAGGAGGGTGGCACCCTTGCACTTCAACACAGTGGCCATCACTGTAAATGATCTGTGGTTTAGGATATTGTACATTCATATAATCACCTTCTTCTCATATAATGAATCCCCCCATCCGGGGCCTTTCACACAAAAGACCATTCATCATGGTTTGTAAAGTTACATTTGGGTTCCAGCCAACCTTTCAGAACAATACTTTTTATTCATGCGGTGAGAACTAGCCTAGGGATGACGTTGGCTGCACTTATAAACTGAGGAAAATGAAAGAATGGAATACATTGTTTCAAGCATTCAAAAACGTGTTCGGCTTCCATTTTGATTTCAAAATATCTCTGGCTCACTGATATTACACTGGGTGTTAAGGAGGGTAAGAGTCTTAGGGCCTCATTACACGGATGGCGGTGGACCAAGGTGCTATTAGCACCTTGGTCCATGCCAGTAAAATACCGGCACTGCCTTCGTGGAAAGGGGAATTACCGCCCTATTCCAAGGTTGGTGGGGCGGTAATTCCCCCTTCCCCCATTGCCCTTCCCCATTCCCTATTTTGCCCCATAGGGCATAATGGGAATGGGGAAGGTGCTAATTACGGCACCGCAAATTGCGGTACCGTAATTAGCTCCCTGGTCCCTTTGCGGGTTGGTTTTTAACGCCTGCAAAAAGCAGGCGTTAAATTCCCCAACCCGCAAAGGGACCTCGTAGTAAGGCGGTAAGGGTTTACCTTTACCGGTAACATACCGGTACCGGTAAACCCTTACCGCCTACCGTGTAATGAGGCCCTATGGTCCTCATTACGACCCTGGCGGAGATCCATGGTGCAATTTGCACCATGGACCATGGCGCAGAGCTGCCAACTCCGCCATGGGGGTTGGCGGACTTACCGCCCCATTCCGAGGTTGGCAGGGCGGTTAGTCCCCAATCCCCATTTACCCTTCCCCATTCCCATTTTTGCCCCATAGGGTATAATGGGAGTGGGGAAGGCGTTAATTACGCCACCGTAAATTACGGTGGCGTAATTAACAAGAGGTCCCGTAGCGCCATGGATTTTTCCGCCCGGAAAATCCGGGCGTAAAAATCACCATGGCGCTACGGGAAGTCGTAGTAAGGCGGAGAGGTACGCCATGCATTACGCTGGCGTAAACCCCTCTCCGCCAGGGTCGTAATGAGGGCCTATGTCTTTTAGGTAACACGCCTAAAACAGTGGACTTGAGAGAGAGAGAGAGAGAGAGAGAGAGAGAAAAAGAGAGAGAGAGAGAGAGAGAGAGAGAGAGAGAGAGGAAGAGAGAGAGAGAGAGAGAGAGAGAGAGAGATACATGCTGCCACCTATAGTCAGGACAGCTGCCTGTCTACGGGAATGAGGGCAACAGTTGTCAGAATGAGATATTGCCTGGTCTGTGAAGGGTGTCTTGTTTCAAACTTGAATCCATGCCTGTTGTCACTTGTAAACATAAGAACAGATGTCTCAGATTGTGTTATCGTGGAAACCAGAAGCAGGGCTGAAATCTTGGCTGAGTTCAGTTCTATAACTCATTAATAATCGCACTGTGTGATGAGCACAGAAACAGACAGCACGCCACCCCCAAGCAATCCAAGACTGAGTGACCCAGACCCTTTATGTACATGTTTTGTAGGTGTTCATTGACTTCAGTAAAATGAGTGGAAGATTCTATGACGTCACTAAGGAGGATTCCTGTCAGCCCAATTAGCATGAGGTGGCAGGCAAACCAAGCCTCCCAAGATCACTTCCCAAGTCTTCAAGAGATAATCAGCACAGATGTGCACCTTCACACAAAATACAATTAAGACTCACACTCTTTATCATGTGTTTGATGCTGCTTCTATTTGTGAGCCATGGATATACTTTTAACAGGGTAAACATAATTCTAAAATAGGTTTCTAAGCCAGAAGAGTATGAAACATGTCAGTAAACACAGGCAGGTTAGTTGCCAGGTTTAATCTCACCATCCTGACTGAAAACATAACATATAAAAAATGGAGTCTACATGAGACCAAGTATTGAAGACCGAGGCACAGTCTTTGTTTTTAACCCTTTCTAAAATAGACTTTCTTTTGTGCTCAATTCAACCAATTGCATATACATGTATGTGTCCATGTGTAAGTGGGGGTAGGAGAGTAAGGGTGTGTGGGTTGGGGGTGTTGTAGTGAGAGAATGGAGGGACCCGCCATAACAAAAAAGGTGGAGCTGCCTATCAGACACTGTAAGGAAAGTATACAAATGCTTGCAAAAACAAACATAAAATCAGATCGAGAACTTGGGTGGCAGGGCTTCTGCCCCCTTTACTGCTAGGAGCTGACTTGCTAAGTGTTAACATGCATCTTGCACAATTAGCAAGTTTGTCACTTCAAAGTGGGAAAGCCATGCTGCAAGCTGACTTATGGTCTTCACAGGTCGGCCTGAGCCTTAATTGGGGGACAGGCCAAAGCTGTTTGGCCGGACAGTAGGGGGCAAGACTGAGTGTGTTCTGTCTAAAAAGGCCACCTACCTGCCAAATGATGTCGACTGACAATTTATCACGGAAGAGGTCAGAGGGAAGGCGTGATGAACTCCACACCAATGTCCAGCACAGCTCACTCTTCTTGGGTCTTTTCCTATGAAATTCACACCTGGACAGCCGGTGCAGATACAGTACCCTGTGAACAACAGCCCAAACACTGTCTCCAGGTATTTCCAGGCCCCCTTTTGTCAGCCTCTTCCGGTAAGTTTGTGGGAAAATTGGGGTTGTGCAATATGGTAATTCTGGATATTGGTTGAAGGATTTGTTTAGGGTTTAACTTGTCTTTTATAAGCTGCATTCAAATAAGTCAACACATTTCTATTTGCTGCTTTTATGATAAATGAGTTGTAGGTTTTGCTTAATAGTTTTCATGTTTGTTCTTTAGTTTCTCCTTTCACTGTTTCTTTTTCTTCTGGCTTTGACTTTCTACATTTCACTTAAATTTCATGTTTTCTTTCCTTCCTTTCTCTTTCATTCTGACTTGCTTTTTTCCTGTCCATTTCACCTGTCAACCTTTGTCTCTTGCACCCGCACCCACTCTCCCATGCTGTTGCGTCAGTCTCTCTGTGTCCCTCCCTCTCCCAAACAGTGAGTAGCCCACCCCCTTTTCAAGAACCTCACCACCTCTTTATGGGGCCTTCCTGATGCCCTCACTCTCAGGTTGGTCCCCGCCTCTTCACCTGTAGATGTAAGGTGGCACCCTGATATATAGATCATTAATGCACCTATAGATTTACATTTTTCTATTGTGCTTTTGCAGTATAATTATGTGCCATCCACACCGCTTTACCTTGTGAGGTGCAAACCTCTGTGCACTCCACTGCCAGGCTGCTATGCATCCTCCTGATCACTGCACCCTCCCTTGCATCATGAATCGGCAAACCATCATTTCAGTGCAGAAACCTCACCTGCTCTCACTTCCCATGTGGAGCAAGGACAGGGAACACAGCCTCCTTGAAAGAGGATGTCCCTTGCAGGACACAGACCGCTGTCCCCTATCAAGATGCTGCTGCCCTATCAAGGTCCTGTGCTTTGCTGGAAGTGAGAAGTGGGACTATAGCAGAACCTTGAATGATGTTTCTCCTCCTCAAGGACAGAATTTAATTCTAGGCAAGGTTTGTAGTAGCATTTCCATCCAGTAGGATAGAGGGTATGCCTACAGCAGGCTGCAATGATCTGCATATTATCTACAAGTTAGAGGGACCATCCTCCAGTAAGATAGCTCAGTATTTTAATACCAGTGGGCGCCTTTTGGATGGATCTGTTTTTACCTGGAAGTCCAGGTTTCAATTCTAATAATATAGCTTTGTATGTTAATACACCAGCTGGTGAACTCTGTGTGCAACCAGAGGGTGCAGCTCCCTGAGAGACTGGGAGAGAGAAATGGAAGGACAGAGAATGTGAGAAAGATGGACAGTGTAAGGAAAGGAAAGGAAAAAGAGAAGGAGGAAGGTAGGCAAAGACAGGGAGAGAAAAAGGTAACAAGAGGGTGATAGATAGAAATGTGGAGGGTAGAGGAGGGAGGGAGGGAAGGCAGGGTCAGCAGGAGAAGACAAAGGCTCTCATTACGAGGTTGCCGGTAGGCCACCAGTAGTTCCCATTTCCATGGAGTCCCATTCCCATGGGAGCGCTGAAGCACTGGCATCATTGTTAACAGTGACGGTGCTTCAGTGAATTTTCTGCCGATAGGGGCCTGAACTACCAGCATGTTAGGCCTGCTGGTAGTTCACAGCCCCTACCGGCAGACTCGGAGTGAGCCGGTACGGAAAAGGTACCAGTAACAGTTGTTACCGACACTTTTTCTGGACCGGCTAACTCGTAATGAGGGCCAAAGAGTGCAGGTAGGTGGGTCTGGGAAGAGAGACTGAAGGGATGGGGTGACATGTGGAGAGAAGGAGGGATGGAAAAAAGGGAGTTTGATACGGAGGTACATTGAGGAGTGTGAGTGGGAGAGATGAAAGGAGGAAAGGGTAGAGGAGGGAAAACTATTGCCATAACATGAAAAATTAAAACTGTTCACCACACCACAAACTCCTGAACAAGACCCTGCAAGGGGAATCACATATGTGCAGTATTCAGCTATAAAACATTACAAACCCACAGCAAAAGAGAAGCAAGAATAATAGTGTAGTAACATCAGTTTACCAATATTCCATTTCCATCTACTTTCGCCTTTCTATTCCATCCACTCGCCTTTCACCTTTGACCACCAGGTCACCTTACAACTGCTCCTTCTTAACACCATTCCCATGTACCACCACTCCCATGCAGTACATACACCCTCACCATGACTTCTTGGCCTGGCTGTGAGAATCAAGGATGACTCCTTCTTTCGTCTGCGAGGGCTAATCAGTGTGGCCCCCAGGCCATCTCCCTCTGAGCTTCAGTGTGCTCCTGCAATGCCTCCCTAATCTGTGGCTAGTCCCAGCATGCCATGGAGTAGGGGAATGAGTTTCTGGCATCTTGTTGTGATCGACAGATCCCTGCATCCCGCAGAGTACTGCTGCATGGAATGGGCATTTTGTGGCTTAAAGAATGTCATTTTGAAGCACAAAAATTGTATTTTTGCTGTATTGTCACAACAGATCTTTTTCTGAGCTTGAGGTAGTGCTAGTATACAGGAGAGAGACAGGGTGCAACAGCAAATGTAAATGTAACCAGGGGAGGAATTGGCCCGGAATAAGATGGAGCTGCGCTCCGGCAAAAACAGTCTTGTCCGAGTAGACACGAGGCACAAAACCCCCAAGTTGAGAAAGCTCTCTGCCTCTGACTGACATGAGTCTCCTGAAAGCGGTGTCTGAGACACAGTGTTCAGGAAAGTGCAGCGAGTCGCGCTGTGTGAGACACGTGGTCAGGAAACTGCTATGAGTGGCAGTCAGGAGCAGAGCCTCATCAACCTGAGGGGAGCAGGGACATTTACAGTGCTCGTTGCTTACCCTCACTCTGCTGCACGCATAGGGTTACTGTGCCAGACACAGGCCCTCATTACGACCCTGGCGGAGATCCATGGTGCAATTTGCACCATGGACCATGGCGCAGAGCTGCCAACTCCGCCATGGGGGTTGGCGGACTTACCGCCCCATTCCGAGGTTGGCGGGGCGGTTAGTCCCCAATCCCCATTTACCCTTCCCCATTCCCATTTTTGCCCCATAGGGTATAATGGGAGTGGGGAAGGCGTTAATTACGCCACCGTAAATTACGGTGGCGTAATTAACAAGAGGTCCCGTAGCGCCATGGATTTTTCCGCCCGGAAAATCCGGGCGTAAAAATCACCATGGCGCTACGGAAAGTCGGAATCTGGCGGAGAGGTACGCCATGCATTACGCTGGCGTAAACCCCTCTCCGCCAGGGTCGTAATGAGGGCCACAGTGTTTTAATGCGTGCATCCATTTGCAACGACTGTATCTGAAAGTTGTGGTTTGCTCAACAGCCCAAGCTCAAACAATAAAACCATCCAAAGCTGTATGTATGTCTCGTGCTTTGCACACTTTTTACTGTCAGGGTGACTATTCTGACAGAGGAAATGAGCACCATACCAAGTGTGCATTGCATGCTCAGAAGGAATGAACGTTTGAATTACTAGCACGGACATGTTTGATAAATTGGTAGTCATTCTTATGTTGCCAAAATGCACTTTGTTTTAATGCAAAGCAGCCAGCATCCAATATTCTGGGCACGCACATCATTCAACACTTAGCAACCCGCACCCACCCACCCCCAGTCCTGCCAAAACCTCAGACAATACGGCCCCCAATCATCCACCCCCCCATGCGAAGAGGAGGGGGGGGAGTTCCACCAGTACATTTTGTTCTTTTCCAGCACTGAATCTAACCAATATCCTTTGGGAGACTGCGACTTTGTATGGTGACTATTAAGGCTCACTATCATTATACATGAAGCAACACTATGCTATTTAAATATGAGTATGGCTTTTTGGGAATAGCATAAACTGCAAACTGAATCACATCGAGATGCAACTAATATGGGCAGGCAAAACACAGGGAGAGTAAATGATTTGCTCATGATCACCCACTTTGGTTATGTGGTGAAGCTGGAATTTGAGACTAGTCTGGAATTTAGGTACTTGACCACGCATCTTCCCAGCTCAAGTTGGTACAAATTAGTGTACATCTTTGGGTTGGAAAACCTAAAATAATGCTCCATTTTATACACATGACTTTAAAGGTGCACAAGTCACATGATCAACCAACTTGACAATGTGTACATCATTGTTGAAACTTGCTGATTAAAAAGCGTTTGGGGGTCATTTGTTTTGAATCCTACATTGCACAGAGGGGACCACTTAGGTTTGCACTTTTAGGAAAAAGGGCCCTTCTCCTCAGTATTGTTTCCACCAGGTAGTGGAAAAATAAATAATAAAACACATACATTAGGGTTAATGATTCAGTATATGCAAGAAAAATGTACCCCGTGCTCAAAATCAAATGTCGACACCGGTGTCTGCAGCAGGGGCCCCAGCCTAAAAACCTGTCCCATCGATTCCACTTGAAAAGTGGAGACAACATATATTTATTTTGTTCCTCATTATGTAAATATCAAAAATGTATTATTGCCACTATGTAAAGGATCAGAAGCAGCTGGTGAATTATTTCACTGGGGGCGGGGGGGGGGTAAATATTGTGCAGGAATATGGGTGAGCGACTGAGTCTAGTGAGAGAACGCCAATCAATTAAATGGCCTTGGGCTGGGTGGTTTCTCCTCCCAATAATTTATTTGATGGACATTTGGCTAAGGAGGCATACAATATACAGTCTGCTTTGCAGGTGAACACTTAAAAACAATCAAATATATACCATGTCTCAAACACTACACAGAAGCATTTTCCAAAGCATTGTCTTGATGACTTTGCCCACAATATAAACCAGTATAAGTAGACTTTCCCATGCCGGCTATGCCAGCATTCCCATGTTAGTTATGCACTTGTTTTGGCTTTGCTCATGATGCACTGTAACAAAACAGGTCAATGCAGGCTCCTAAGGCAATATATACCAGTATCCATTCCCCACCTGTGGACATACGCATGCTAGCTGTTATCTAATGTAATAGGTTCGGCGTATAGGTGGCGCTTTAGCCAAAACTAACTAATTGAACTATCTTCTTCCCCGACCAATAGCAAAACAATATTTTCATGAATAGAAATCTTTGACCAACTCTGCATGCTAATTAAACAAGATAGTATTTGACACACATCTCTTCAGAACACGTTCATTAGTGTAATATGTGGATCATTATGTACTCTAAAACACACAATTACAAACATAGCTTAAGCATAGTTTGTCATTAAATTTAAGCTGCATAGGGCTCTAAACAAACAGTGCCAATAAGTAAAAATGTAATTTTACTACATGAATAGTACAGGAAGTTAATCCGGACATGACAGTTAATGCTTTAATGTTAATTTTAAATCAATACTGTTTCATTTTCTCTCAATAAATAATTTTATGATTAAATAATGGTAATGGAGGAAAACAGAAGTGCAATACTTCAGGCAAGCCCACACTCCTACCTAAAACCCCAATACACTTTGTAGTTGCCATCTGGCTGCGGTCACTTCACCCTTGGCAAAGACAACAGTTTTGGCTTTCATGTAGGCATTTACCAGGCACCACCATAATGGTACTACCTGGCCATAAGACAGCAACAGCTGGAAATTGTTGTGATTATCTCGGCATATGACATGAGTGCCTGGCACATGTCTTTATATTATATACACAATCCATAAATGTTGACTTTGTCAATGCTCATTTAAACAGGACCTCAGCGCAAGGAACAGATCTAAATGAAGTGGCTGGATGCACACTTGGTAAGACATTTTTATTAAATCAGTAGCACATTATGCAATTTAAGCCATTAGCTCTCAGCAGACTACTTAGAAACAATATTGTCAGGACAATATTTGATGTGACTGTTTGAGAGAGCTTCCTCAAAGAGATCTCAGGAGGATGAGTTTTGGGCAGGGAGGGGCATATAGCAGGTGTCAATGGCCATAGGGATGAGCATGGCCATGGGCAGTCATAATTTTGGTAAATAACTAAACAACAGCCTCAAGCTGTGTGTCCCTCCGCACATGTCATCACCCTTCTAGCTGCACTACAGTGGAATAGTTTCACCATACAGCAAACACTAAAAAAAAACTGAAGTAAAACTAAGGAAAAAGCAAAGCTCTCTATGCAGGTGCCTCTTTGGCCATTGGTTGTCCCGGTCCACCACCCCTCTGCTCATTGGCTGCTCTGTAGTTCACTCTCCTCTGGTCCTTGGCTCCCATGTGCGTTGCTCCTCCGGTCAATACCTCCTTTGGTCTTTGGCTTCCTGGTGAGTTACTGGCAAAAACAACCGGAAGCAAATGCTTCAATTTTCTGTGCTGTTGCTGCTTGAAGTGAACTTTGAAACCTTCGAATTGCCACTCATGCATGGCGTGTCCAGGGCTCAAGTCGAGGGTAGACGCAGGTGGACAGAGTCCACCCACTTTTGTCAGAGGGTGGATTCAGCCTCCCAGATAAAATGAGAGACTTTGAATGTCCTCTTTGAATTTATGAATTAAAGCTGACCCTGGGGGATGGAACTCCAGTCATTCGGCTTTGCAGGCTGGACACTTCACCACTGCACCCTATGTATGACCTGATGAAAAACAGTAAACAACTAAAGGTAAAATGTCCCATTTCGGTACCGCAGGTTCCAGGGAAAAGATTTGTATGGGTTCTTGGAGTTTAAAACATTCACTTAATGTTTTCCAAAACACTATTAGAAGAAAATATCCTCTCTTGGTTTTGTGTGTGTGTTGATTTTATGAAAGGCAAATGCCATTCGTCCTATGCAATTTGGCTGGTTATGCAAAGCCAATTTAATGAAATGTGCATATTTCCCCTTGATCTGCTCATTTCTGGTGACGTCACATCTGCGTTTGTTAATGTGTCCCCCCACTTTAATTTTTAGGACTTGACCCCTGGGCGTGTCCATGCAACGAAATTCAGTATTGATTTGAGAAAGATATGGTAATGACCACTTCAGAAATCATCTACCCCTCAAACTGTCTGACACTAGATTGCGGCACACAACCCGTCTCCCAACATTACACAGGTAAGATAATGGAACATACACTATGTGATTGCTGAAGTCTGCAATACATTTCCCTAAACACCAACCTAACGCACCACAGATACACCAGCAGATCTCCCCACAGTCGTTATACACATTCCTGACACACTCAAAGACAACCACACAAACAACTACCTTAGCAACATGGAGCACACATTAACCACTGCTACAGACTTCTCACAAAATATCTAAAAAGTACACTGCACAGAGAGCCCCATCTTTCCAGATCTGTACACATCAATGTTGCAACAAATGCATCTTGCCCTGTTCCCCCTGCTGCTGTATTCGTGCCCTACCCTATCTCTTGCAGATCCTGAAGCTCCTAGAAAGTGTGAAAATGGCTGAGGGTGTGCAATAAAAGATGCACTAGTATAACGGTACATAGCAAAGAGTTTCACTCATTCTCCCCTGTGGGAGTACTATAGATCACCCAAGCAATTTAGATGACTGGCAGCAACAGGGGATAAAAAGGAATGCTGGTTCTGTCATAGTTACTATACTAAAATCACTAGGACACTGACGGTCTGGTGAGACTGTGGGCCTCAATACAAGTTTGGCAGTGCAGGAAAAAGTGGCAGTAATTCCATTACCACCACTTTTATGTCAACAATGAAATTACCACCATTTTTCTGACAATGCTAAATTATAGGTTTTCGCAGATTTACCGCCGGTGGAATAATTGCACAGTAAATCTGCCGATTTCTGGAGGAAAAGTGACAGATTCACCTTCAGCTTGGTGCAGGAGGTAAATCCTCCACTTTACCTTCAGGAAATCGGCAAATTTACCACATGGTAATTCCGCCAGTGGAATATCCACCGAAAATCCCCATGGAGCTCGATAGACTCCAAAAATGTGGAATTACACAACCGTATTACCACTTGTAAGCCCGTGGTAACCCCACAGGACCACTTGCCAGTAATAGTAATTGGGGGTCATTACGACCCTGGCGCTAAGGGGTTAATGGCACCATAAAAGGCTGCGGCGCCGTTAACCCCTTAGCGCCTAATTACGAGATCCCTTTGCGGGACCCGACCTTAACGGCTGGTCTGGACCAGCCATTAAAGTAGGTACCCGCAAAGGGACTTTCAAGGTAATTACGGTACCGCAATTTGCGGTACCGTATTTACCGCCTTCCCCAGTCCCATTGAGCCCTATGGGGCAAAAATGGGAATGGGGAAGGGCAAATGTTCAATGGGGAATTACCGCCCCTCCAACCTTGGAATGGGGTGGTAATTCCCCATTGAACATTGGCAGACTCGTTACAATACCAGCAGCAACCATGGTGCTAATAGCGCCATGGGTTACCGCCAGTGTTGTAATGAGGGCCATTGAGTTTGGTGGTGACCACGGAATTTCCAAAAAACTTGTAATGAGGCCCATACGTCCATCTGTCAAATCAAGTGATATGTGATTGGGGGAGGGCTTGTGCAACAGTAATGCAATACTGGGTGACATCCTTGTGTGCCACTAACAGAGGGTACAGCATTCTGTCCCTAAACTCATTATGTCTGTCCCATTGTAAGCATGTGGACGTAATCACTTATAGGCACTCCAATGTTTGCGGTTAGAGTGAGATTACATTATTTGCTCAGGATCACAAACTTTTGCTAAACATTTAAGCGGGGCTTTTAACCCACTGTAATTTAGGCACATTACCACATGCCTTAGGAGCTTTTCTTGTAAAAGTATTTGTGTTTTGAATGCCAAGGCCTTCATTAATACTGTATTATAGAGTTTACTTGCAAAATACAAAAATTGCATAATAAGCCAACATGACAACATATAAATCCTTAAAGCAACATGTTAAGACAAAATAATATCATTGTAGCTTCATTTCCCAGAATGCAACATACTGCACGCCTGAACAATCTAATTAACCACTGAACATTCAGTGCTTTAAGACACACAATAAAAAAAGTTGTGTAATAAACAAGTTATATATGGAGAATCTTTGTCGCAAACTTCCAGCTCATTGTTATACGTTATCCATGATGTTAAGAAAATTCCACTATGGCCATAAAAGCAAACTTGATTTTTTTGTATGTGGAGCTAGTAGATGGCATGGATATAAACACATCTTTCAAAGGATGCTTTATTGTGTTGCTTGGTTTAACTTAAACAGATTTGCAAGGTGGCAGGTGCTATGCAGATCCTTTCAGATGGACATGTTCCATTATGCATAATAAATGCTCTGCTGCTGAAAAGAGATGTGTTGGCGAGTTGGTTAAGGTGCTGGCAGCAGAGCCAAGGATGCTGCCTGTGTGTCTCACAGGGGGCTGGATTCAAGAAATGGGTAGTGCTTAATCCTCCTAGTCAGCTGATCGATGATCTGGTTTAGGAGGGAGAACAAAAGCATCCTAAACGCTGTTCATGATCCTTGTTTACAAAACAAACGATCTAGTGGTATGATGTACCAATGGTTTATATGACACTTCCACCTCTACTTCCCATGCACTGCCCTCCTCTTACTTGTGTGCACTATGCATTTTGCAAGGAGCCTTTTGGGTCCCATTTAACATGTAAACCAAAACATGCATAGCAGAAGGCGCATCCCTTTTAAAGGCCAACATTTAAAAAAAATCTGCACTTAGTTGAAAGATGTTAGCTTATATTTCTATGTAATTGGAATCTAAACTGACATCTTTCACCTAAAACAAAGAGGGTGGCGCCCTTGAACCTCAACACAGTGGCCATCACTTTAAGTGATCAGTGTTTTGGGATATTGTACATTAATATTATCACATTTGCCTCATTTAATGAATCTCCTACAGGGCCTTTCACACAAAAGACCATTCATCATTGTTTTCAAAGTTAGTGTTGGGTTGGTGGCCAACCTTTCATAATAATACTTTTTATTCATGGCATGAGAACAAGCCTAGGAGATGACTTTGGCTGTGCTTATAAATGTAGGCAAATGGAAGAATTGAATAGTTTCAAGCATTGCAAATTCATTGAAAGGTGACGAGCTATCAGCAAACGCTATTTAGCCAAGAGTCTTGAAAATATCAAAATATCGAATCTGCACCTCTGGCAGAAGACCCTTGTATTTATTCAATGTTCCTCCTAACTGTCTTACTGATTGTGTTCTCTACTGAATCAAATGCCTCTTCATACACACAAACACTAACTGTGCCTCTGCGATGTCCCAGACCTCTCTGGATTAGGGTGCCACCGAAGATACACTGTTCCCTGTGCATCTCACTGCTGACCTTGTGGGCTCTACTAGTTGATTGCAGTTCTTGATAGTTATTGTCAAGAACTGCAACCCTACAGCGCACCTCTATGCATATTCTGTACTGAGTCCACAAGCCAGATGCTATGTCCTATGAGAGAGAGAAAGTGGGGGAGAGAGAGAGAGGGAGAGAAAAGAATGCTGCCACCTATAGTCAGGACAATTGCCTGCCTCTGGGAATGAGGACAACAGTTGCCAGAATGAGATACTACCTGTTTTGTGAAGGGTTTCTTGTTTCAAACTTGAGTCGATGCTTGTTCTCACTTGTAAACATGAGAACAGATATCTCAGATTGTGTTATCATGGAAACCAGAAGCAGGACTCAAATCTCAGCTGAGGTTAGTTCGATAAATCTTTAATAACAGCACTTAATGCTGAACACAGAAACAGACAGTACACCATCCCCTTGCAATCCAAGACTGAGTTACTGCTGCCCCTTTATAAACACGTTGTATATGTTCTCAGTACATTGACTTCAGTACAATGAGTGGAAGATTCTATGACTTCACTAAGGAGGATTCCTGTCAGCCCAATTAGCAAGAGGAGGCAGGCAAGCCAAGCCTCCCAAGATCACTTCCCAAGTCTTCAAGAGATAATCAGCACAGATGTGCACCTTCACACAAAATATAATTACTCTTTATCGTCCTTCGTTTGAGACGGTGTCTGTTTGTGAGACATGGGTATACTTTTGATAGGGTAAGAATAATTCTAAAATACGTTTCTGAGCAAGTCGAATGCGAAACCTATCAGTAAACACAGCCAAGTTAGTATTCAAGTTTCATTTTACCACCCTGACTGCAAACAAACAATTTCAAAAATGGAGTCTACATGAGGCCAAGTATTGAATAAAGAGGCATGAGCTTTGTTGTTAAACCGTCCTAAAACAGACTTTCTTTTGAAAGTCTACAGGTTGTTTTTCACTTTTGCTCGATTCGACTAATTTCATATACATGTGCATGCATATGTACATGTGTATGTTGGGGTCGCGGAGGAGGGGTGCGTTAGGTTGGGGTGTTGAGGTGAGGGCATGGGGGGACCCTACATAACAAAAAAAGGTGCAGAGGCCTACCAAACAGTATAAGGAAACTATTCAAGCGCATACATAAACAAACAAAAATACAGATTGGGCACAGGGTAGCAGGGCTTCTGTCTTCTCTCCTGCTGGGCGCTGGATTGCTGAAGTGTTATGTATCTTCCAAAATTAGCAGGTGCTGCTCACTTGAATGTGGGAAGGCCCAGTGTCAAGCTGGCGTATGGTCTCCATTGGACAACCTGAGTCTGAGGCTGTTTGCCCAGGCAACAAGGGAGCAGTACTGAGTATGTTGTGTCTAAATAGTCCACCTACTTGCCAAGTGGTATCGACTGCCAATTTATCACGGAAGAGGTCAGAGGGAAGGCATGATGAACTCCACACCAATGTCCAGCACAGTTCACTCTTCTTGGGTCTTTTCTTATTAAATTCACACCTGGACAGCCGGTGCAGCTGCAGTATCCTGTGAACAACAGCCCAAACACTGTCTCCAGGTATTTCCAGGCCCCCTTCTGTCAGCCTCTTTTTTACGTTTGTGGGAAAATTGAAGTGGTGCAATATGGTAACTCTGGGAATTGGTTGAAGGACTTGTTTTATGCTTTAACTTGTGCCTCTTGTAAGCTGCATTCAAACAGGTCTACACATTTCTATTTGCTGCTTCTATGATAAATGTTTTTAGGTTGTGCTACATAGTTTTCATGTTCGTTCTTTATTTTCTGCTTTTGCTGTTTCTTTTTTCTTTTCAATTTGTCTTGCTTTGACTTTCTATATTTCACTTTATTTTCACTTTCTCTTTCATTCTTTTATTAAGTTTAGACTGACTAGTCCCACCTCGAGAGGTGGAGGAATTGCATTTATCTTTAGAAACTCATTAGGACTTAGAACCATCCCAAGCACTAAGTTGGAATCCGCAGAGTTACTCTCTGTCAAACTCGGACTCTCAGCCAACCAAACGGTCACCATCCACCTAATATACAGACCCCCTGGTCCACCCACTTCCTTTGTGGATGACATCTCTACCTTAGTACTCAACAATGCAAAATCTAAATCTCAAACCATCATTCTTGGTGACCTTAATCTAGGACACCAAGACCCCAATAACCCTGCGGCCCTCGACCTCGCTAATACCTTAACAGATTTAGGCTTCTCACACTACATACAGGAACCCACCCACATTACAGGGCGGTCCCTTGACTGGCTTAGTGACACCAATTGCAATATTAGCATACTATCCAACGCCCCTTGCATCTGGTCTGACCACCACGTAATCACTTTCAGTATCGAAGCAGCTTCACCACCCATGCCTCTGGTCGCCCCAGCCACCCTCACCAGAAACAAAAAGAACGTTAACACTGAAAAACTACTCCCCCTCATCATTCCCACATTAAATAATGCTCCTGACACTTGCTCAGACCCCACCACCCTAGCCGACATATACAACCAGTCAGTGCTTGCAGCCATCAACTCCATTGCCTCGCTCAAACTGAGGAAACCCACACAACGAGCACACCTTAACTCATGGTTCACCCCCCAGCTTAGAGTGTTACGTAAAGAGAAACGTACTGCAGAGTCACGCTGGAGAAGTCACCACTCTGACGCCCACAAGGACAGTCTTCTGATAGCCACCCTTAACTATAAAGAAGCTGTACTCCAGGCAAAAAAAGATTCTTACACTAACCGCATTATGTCAGCCCAGTCTAACACCAAGGAACTCTTTAATATTCTTAAGGAACTTGAGACACCTACAGCCCCCCTGACTCTTGTACCAAAGACAGCACTTGGTGCTCCAACATTCAGTCAGCACTCTTGGGTAAAATTGCCACCCTCCAATCCAAAATCAGAGACAAACAGAAATCCCTACAGCTTGACCAACCACTAACCACACTCACACTCAATGCACATCTAGCCAACCCTTCTCATAAACCTTTCTCCTTCTCCCTGCTCACTACTCTCGAAGTAGCAGGCATCATAAACAATTTAAAACCATCCAATTGCCAAGCTGACCCTTGCCCAGCACCTATTATCAAGGAAGCATCTCATGAGTTAGCCCCGTTCATCACAGCATTCATAAATGCTTCTTTCAAGACGGGTATTGTCCCTGACAACCTAAAGGATGCATGGGTTATCCCACTCCTCAAAAAACCCTCCCTTGACCCTAATATCCCAACTAACTTCAGACCAATCACTACAGTCCCATTCCTGCTCAAGATCCTGGACCGTGCAGCCTACCTACAGATTCAGGATTACCTCGAACTAAACAATCTTCTGGGTTTAGGACAATCAGGGTTCCGCCCTAAACATGGCACGGAATCAGCTCTGATTGACCTGAAAACTCAGATGGAGTCACTAAAGGACAAAGGGAAGTTAGCTCTTCTCCTCCTCCTTGATCTCTCCGCGGCTTTTGATTTGGTCAACCACCAAATACTCTGCCAGCATCTCAAATCTGCAGCCCACTTCTCTGACTCTGCCAATGCCTGGATCCATTCATTCTTGAGCAACAGATCTATGAGGGTCTTCTCACCCATGGCCTCAGCAGACCCCTCCCCCATTCATTGTGGCGTTCCTCAAGGCTCGTGTGTATCCCCTACGTTGTATAACGTATTCACCAAGCCCCTCTTCGATGTGCTTGACTATCTGGGTGTCTCATACACCAACTACGCGGATGACACCCAGATACTCATCCCCATTACGGGAGACTACACAGCTGACACCAAAGCCCTTAACGATGTTTACTTGGTCATCTAGGCCTGGATGGCACATCACAAACTTTGCCTTAACGATGATAAGACCGAGCTCCTACTTCTAGGATCAAATCATCGGATCAACAAATTAGACCAAACTTACAAGTCCTTCATTATTGACGGCAACGATATTAAAGTCTCCAAAGACACCAAGACTTTAGGCGTCTATCTCGACTCCACGCTCTCCCTGAACAGACAAACTAATGCAGTTAGGTCAGCTTCAGCTTATACTTGCAAACTTATCACCGCCTGAAGACACTTCCTAAACTCTACCGACTGCATCACCCTCGCCAGAACACTTGTCATGGCCAAAATTGACTACTGCAGTGCTCTCTACCTTGGGACTAGTCAGTCTAACCTTAATAAATTGCAAACTGTACAAAACAATGCCTTAAGGGCAGCCTTAAACATCCCGAGATGTTCCCATATCTCCTCCATCAGATTGGACTTACGTTGGCTCCCGGTAAAACAAAGAATTGCCCTGAAAACACTAGCCCTGACTCACAAATGCCTGAGCAACAACGCCCCAACTTACCTGTCCGCTCGCTTCACACTCCACACATCCACTCGACCCACTAGAGCAGCCCAAACTCACAGCCTCATTGTGCCGATATGTAAACTCCAAAAAGCTGGTGGGGTGAGTTTCCCTGTTCTAGCTTCCAAACTTTGGAACACTCTGCCCACGCCTATTAGAACTGAACCATCATTCCACTCCTTCAAGAACAATGCTAAAACATGGCTGTTCTCCCAAGATCCATGATACCCTTACTCAGTCCAGTCTCCCTGTTTGGTACAGGACATGTATATACATCTCTTTCTGCTCTGTACTTGTATTATATTCTGTTAATGGTACCCCTCGGTTTATGTATATATGCTGTATATTTTGTAACTTACTGTGTAACTGCTGTTTTATTGTGACATGTTTAAGAGTATGCACCCGGTTGCCCCTGGGCCTGGTTTTCTGCTCTTTATAAATAAAATAAAATCAAAATCAAATCAAATCAAATCAAATTCTGGCTTGCTTTTTCCAGTCCATCTCACCTGTCAATACTCCCTTTTTCTTTGCCTCTTTTATCCGCTTCCCACTCTCCCATGATTTTGTGTCAGTCTCTATGTATCTCTCGCTCTCTCAAACAGCCCTCCCCCTGTTCCTGAACCTCACCACCTCTCTATGGAGTCTTCCTTGGGCCCTCGCTCTATGTTTGGTGCCCACCTCTTCATCTGCAAATGGAGATGCTGATATATAGATCATTGATGTACCTATAGATTTAAATATTTCTATTGTGCAGTATAATTAAGTGCCCTCCACACCCCTTCCCCTTGCAGAGTGCAAACCCCGATGCTAAGCCCTCCACCACCAGGATGCAGGGCATCCTTCTAATCACTGCACCCTACTTTGCATTATGAATCAGGAAACCCTCATTTCAGTGCAGGAACTACCAGGCCCTCGCTCCCCATAAGGAGCAAGGATGGGGAGTGCAACACACTTGCAGGAAGCTTTAGACAAAGACCCCTATCAGAATGCTGTTGCCCTATCAATGACAGCATGCCCTGTGCTTTGCTGGAGGTGAGGCATGGGACCTGATCTGAACTTTAAACGATATTTCTTTCTTCGAGGACAGAATTTAATTCTAGCACAGACAGGTTTCTAGTAGCATTTCCATCCAGTGAGATAGAGGGTATGGCTACAGCAGGCTACAATGATCTGCACCTCATCTACAAGCCACAGGTGTCAGCATCCAGCAAGATAGCTCAGTACTGTAATATGAGGAAGCACCTTTTGCCGGGATCTGTTTTAACCTGGAAGCCCCAGGTTTCAATTCCAATAATATAGCCTGGCATGTTAATGCACCTGAGATTGGGATAGAGAAATGGAAGGGCAGATAATGTAGGAAAGATGGACAGAGAGAGGAAGTGAATGGAAAAAGAGAGCGAGCAAGTAGGTAAAGACAGGGGGAGAAAGACAGGAAGAGGGCAAAAGACAAAAATGTGGAGGTTAGAAGAAAGAGGGAGTGCCGGTTCGGCGGGACAAAGAGTGCAGGTACGTGGTTTTGGAAAGAGAATTGAACAAGGAATAAAAACTGAGGAAGGAATGGGGAGTGGCATGTGGAGAGAGCGAAGGAAGGTTGATAAGAAGGGAGATTGAGGCAGAGGGACGGAGGTACATTGAGGAGTGTGAGTGAGAGAGAGGGAAGGAGGAAAGGGAAGAGGTTTGAAAAGTATTGCCATAACATGAAAAATGAAAATTGTATGCCACACTACTAACTCCTGAACAATAATCTGTGAGGGGAATCGCATTTAATCATACCCTAAGAACAAAAGGTATGCGCCTTTTATTCAATATATGTTCATTATTGTGCTATACAACATTACAAACCCACAGCAAAAGAGAAGCAAGAACAAAAGTGTGGTAAAATCCGTCTACGGATCTTCCCTTCCTATGTGCGGTCACCTTTCTATTCCATCCACTCCCCTTTCACCTTTGACCCCAATCACCTGACATCCGCTCCTTCTTACCATCATATTCCCATTTACCAGCATGCCCACTGAGTACACACACCCCCATCGTGACTTCTTGGCCTGGTTGGGGAGAATCGAGAATGACGACTCCTTTCGTCTGCAAGGGCTAAGCGTTGTGGCCCACTGCCCTTACTCCATCCCAGCTCAGTGTGGTCCAGCAAGTCTTCCTGAACACTGTGGCTAGGCCTAGCAGCCCATGGAGTAGGGGGATGGATTCCTGGCATCTTGTGAAAGACAGATCCCTCTGTCCCCCAGAGTACTGCAGCATCTAATGGGACATTTTGTAGCCTAGGGAATGTCATTCGGAAGAACAGACAGTGGGCCTCATTACAACTCAGGCGGTAAGGGGTTTACGGCGCCGTAAACAGCGCCGACCCTTACCGCCTGAGTACGAGGTCCCTTAGCACCATGGCGGATTTAACACCTGCTTTTAGCAGGTGTTAAAATCCATGGCGCTAAGGGACCATGGAGTTAATTACGCCACCGTAATTTACGGTGGCGTAATTAACGCCTTCCCCACTCCCATTATGCCCTATGGGGCAAAAATGGGAATGGGGAAGGGTAAATGGGGATTGGGGACTTACCGCCCCGCCAAGGTCGGAATGGGGCGGTAAGTCCGCCAACCACCATGGCGTAAACGTAGTTTACGCCATGGTGGTAAAGTCACGGCCCAGGCGGTAAGTTACCGCCTGGGTCGTAATGAGGCCCATTGTATTTTGCCAGCACATTTTTAATTGAGTTGAGAGCATGATGTAGTGCACGAGAGAGAGAGAGAGAGAGAGAGAGACAGAGAGAGAGAGAGAGAGAGAGAGAGAGAGGGTGCAACAACAACTGTAAAGCACAGGGAGCGGAAATTATTGGCCAACATCACCCACTTTGGTTATGTGGTGAAGCCAGAATTTGAGACTAGTCTGAAATGTAGATACTTGACCACATAGCTTGCCAGCTCTTGTTATTACTAATATGTATGCATGTTTGGGTTTGAAAACCTAAAATAATGCTCCATTTTATACAGAGGACCTTAAAAGTGTACACGTCACATGATAAATCAACTTGACAATGTGTCCATCTTTGTAGAAACAGGTTGAATAAAAAGAGTATGGGGGTAATTTGTTTTGAATCCTAAATTGCACAGAAGGAACCACTTCAGTTTGCACTTTTGGGCAACAAGGTCCTTCTCTTCTGTATTAGTTGTTTCCACTGCGTAGTGGAAATGTAAATAGTAGGCCTTGGGGTTAAGGATTCAGTATATGCTATAAAAAAAAGTCAACCCCATGCTGAAGATCAAAAGTCTGCACTCATGTCTGCAGCAGAGGCCCCAGCCTCAATCCCTGAGCCACAGATTCCATTAAAAAAATTTAACACAACATATTTGTTTTGATCCTTCATTATGAAAATGTCAAAAATAGTTCAAAAATAATGTGTGTGTTGTACATGGTCAGCAGATGAGCGCCATCTAACCCTGACTGGGAAGTCCATTCTAAGCAAAACAGGAAATGGCCACAACAAATAGCATCCTCTTAGGAAAATGCAGGCTAGCAGGAATGGGGTTTGGGATTTCCTCCACATTGTCATTCTGAGGCCCTCGCCAGATAACAGTGCCGCAAGGTTAGGATAAAGGAGGCGGTGTCTGCAATATATAGGACTGCAGAGAGTTGTTAAACACCAGTCAGTGACATGCGCTGGAGACGGACTACGGGGGACTGCATGTGCTTTGACAGCCACTTACCATAGAGTTCAGCGAGGTTTGCCTAGACTGACCACCGGCAAGAGTGTCAGGTAAGAGTTGTAAGCGTGTATAGCACTTGCAACTCGAGTACTCACAAGAGAGCGATCGGTTTTAGCGTTATAGGCTCGGCTCCCGCTAAGGGCCGGAGCAAGGATCTGCAACCTCCTTCCCTGGCATACCCCGACCACCACAAGACTTGACCCAAGTAGACACTGCTTTTCACGAGCAAGACGAGCTCGTCACATGCCATGCTACGTTCTCTCCTTACCACCCTTCATGCGTTAAAAACTATAAAATATAATTACTCTCTCTCAAACAACTATTCTCGCTCTCGGGAGGGATCGGGAATAACGACACTATAGAGAAAGCAGTATCATAACTAAACATATTCAGGATTAAAATAATTGAAAATCAGGGGTGACCATCTCAAACCCTCTCACTCACTCCTCCTTCATTGAAAAAGCAGATCTTGATAATAGTGTCCTCAACATTCTGAAGAAAAAATAAGAAAGACATATGGGTGGGAGAGACCCACGAAATTAGATTATCAACCAAAAGAAATCAGAGTGTTTAAATTAGGACAAACATTGTGCAGAAGCAATTATATTATTCTAAATAGGAAAACGGTCCTAAAAACTCTAAGCAAAATTGATGTCTACAATATTTGAGAAGAGATGACTTTATCCTAATTGAACCCTACCATCGAGATCAAAAAGCAAAAACCTACTTACACATCAAAGGCAATGTACTAAAAGGAGTGTCGGATGAGGATGAGTGTCAGATGAGTGTCGGATGAGGCATGTCGGATGAGGCATACAAACACCTAAACCAAGCAGGCTTTACTCCGACGGAAGTGCTACCAGCAAAAACAGAACCATGGGTTTTCATTAAGAGGGACAGTGGCGAACAAAAACGTCACTATATATCAAAAACCCAAGATCTGTACAATTGGAAAAGACTAGGCACAAGCTAAAACTACGAAGAGGACAATTACAGTCACAGGGGCCGTGACCAACAAGAACCAAGATTGAAGACCAAAAGAAGGAGAAAGATCTATGCCACGGCAGAAAAAAAGGGCGCACCAGCTTGGAAGAGCGATCAAACCCGCGACCGAAGGGAGCGACCAAGAGCCCAAGAACGTACTCAGATACAGACCACACAGGAGAATGGAACAAGAGTAGAGAAGGAGCGCAGGAAAAAATGGGAAAGGGGAGCAAATCCTTCAGAGAGCGGCGAAACAAAAACTCTGAAGGGCCCATGGAAATGGCTAAAAGCGGCCTTAAACCCAAACCACGACAAATAGCAATCACCGGGAGGGGTGACCAGAAAACTACCTCCTCCGACCCGTCTCCGAGAAACACCTCCGCAAAAACGCCTGACAATGGTCTCGTGGCACATTAGAGGCCTTCGACACCTAACCAACCCAGATAACCAGGACCTTGGAGCTTTTGACATACTATGCCTCCAGGAAACCTGGTTAATGGAAAAGCCATCCTTAGACGGTTTTGAGATCGCATTTTCACCGGCAACAAAAGGCCTGTTCGGCCGTCCGTCATCAGGTCTCCTAATAGCAATACGGCTGGGTTCAGGGATCACGACCACAATAAAATAACAGAATCATACTGTATCCTCGCAGTTCTAACAACATGGAGCCAAAAAGACAGCTGTCCGAGGGGGAGTGGAACAGCAAAGACAGCTATCATAACTGTCTACTGGAACCTGCAGAAAACCTCGACTGCAGACTTTTGCAAACAATTAGCAAAGGTGATTGATGATATCTCCGTGGAAGATCCCCTGACACATATAATCATATGTGGAAACTTAAACGCAAACTGCAACACCACAACGGACAACACCACAGTGAATAAATTACAAACTCCAGTGGAAGCAAGAAGAGCAACCTGGATGGCCCTTATGAAATCCAGAAATCTACACAACGCCGCATCAATGAATTTGTGGTAAGTTACGATACCCACATGGGAGAGAGGCGATTCCAGTGCAACTCTAGATTACTTCTTCATTTCCCATAGTCTTTTACCGTACTTAGAAGACTTTTCGGTCGCCAAAACCATAGAGAGCGACCACAATCTTCTGGCAATAGCATGGACATCGACACGCCCAGCGACCAAAAGATACAACCACCCAATAGATGTGAATACCCAACAAACCCGTTTACGCTTAACAGCCTCTAATATTGAAAGCATTATGGAGATCTACAAAAGGGGAACACGGTCTAAAGAAAAAAAGATGGGGCACCCAGATTACTTACCTTTTCTATTACAGTACAGGGTGAACATGAAGAGTGGCAATTCTGACGTAACCCGAAAAGGCCACATGTACTACAGAGCAGTAGTGGAAAAAAGAAGAGCACTGAGAAAAATGAAAAGACAAGCTACAAACGCCAACTCCCCGATGGCTTGGAGTACATGGTCATTGGAAACCAGGAAATACAAATCATGGCTACTAGGACATAGACATGCAATGTAACAAAAGGATGCAGAGGAAATGCTCCGGTCACTGAGTACAAAAAAACTAGTGACTTCTGGGCCCTCATCAAAAGGCCAGACAAGGCGGTGGAAAATCGAACCACCAACTCAGTAAATGAAGAAGCATGGGTCACATTTTTTGAAAATCTTTTTAAGGCCCAGCCGGACCATAAGCCTCCGTCCCAAATAGACTCAGGAACTCCATGGATCGACCTATCCTCAAAAGATGATATAAAGATCGTCATAACAAGACTTAAAATCTCAAGAGCTCCGGGCCCGATCGGCCTTAGTAACATCGATCTTAAACAGAATGTAGAGGAATGGACGAACTTCATTAGTATCCTCTTTGACCACTGCAGACAAACAAGAGCCATTCCAGCATCATGGGCCAAAGCAGTGGTGGGACTGATATTTAAACAAGGAAATAGGGAAGAACCGGACAACTATCGTCCCATCGCACTTCTCGACATAATAGGAAAACTCTTTGAAACACTCCTTCTAGGCCATTTCCGTAACTGGGTCAGAATGTCACCAGCCAATGATCCATTTCAAATGGGATTGCTAAAAAAGGGAAGCAACACAGTCAACATCTTAATGCTAAACCTCATAAAATCAAAGGTGAAGCAAGGTTCCCCCACAGTCTTTTTGGCATTCGTAGACCTGTCACAGGTTTTGACAGAGTGGACAGGCAAATACTGTGGGCTAAATTGGAAAAATGGAAATGCCAGAGGGAAGTGCTTGAGCCAGTGATGGCCCTTCACATGAACACAAAGTTAAGAGTGCGTCTGAACAACCAAGGCCGGCTATCAAGAGAAATACCCTCAGAACGCGGGGTGAAGCAGGGCTGTCCCTTAGCCCCAGCACTGTTTATTGCCTTTCTGGGGGACTTTAAAGAAGCAGAATTATCAATCAGATCCGTCCCGCCCAAGCTGGGAAATGTCAACATATCACGCCTATTATACACAGACGATCTGATTCTGCTAGATCAGACCCAAATAGGCCTCCAGCGCCAACTCACCAACTTGGCTCTATACATGGAACTAAACAACCTAAAAATAAACAAAACTAAAACAAAGATAATGATCATCGGAAAGCGTTCTTTGAAAAACAAGACAAATCACAAGTGGTCTTTGGACAAAGTGAACATCGAAGTGGTACCGAATTTCAAATATCTAGGAGTGTTTATTGACCAATTGGCAAATGAAGCAACAATGCAATCAACACTATGGGAAAAAGCGAAAAACCTTGCGGCCCAAATGAAGACAATCGACAGAAAATATGGCACATTTTCAGTGGTACCAGTGATACAGTTCTACAAGGGAAAAGTAGTTCCAACCCTTACCTAGGGGATGGGTGCAACCCTGGATATGCCAACTACAATCTGGCGGAAACTTGAAGGATTCCTTTGGAAATCTTTACTGGGTCTACCAAATTCGGTTTCGATGGAGAACATCAGACGAGAGCTAGGTCTTCTATGCCTGGAAGCAACAGTCCGGCAAAGTGCAATGCAATTGTTCAGGAACACCGTATTACCTGATACTCCTCTGATTTACAAGATCATTGCAAGTGAAATATCAAACCGCCACTTGAACATCTTAAACGTCTGGATAGATAAGTTAAGTGATAAGCTGGTTGAGATTGCATGTACAGAAGAAGACCTGCAAGCAAACCCTGTAAGAGTAAAATCTAAAATGGAAGCCCAAGATTGGATTGATACCCTTGAAAAAGCACAGGCAAAAACAAAGTTACTAAGCACCTACCACCAAACTTTAATAGATTGAAAGTGCCCTTAAACTACTGCATCAAATTTCCGAACAAACAGCTAAGGAAAAGATACATGAGAGCACGCCTAAATCGTGTTCCAACACGTGAAATCCAGGCTATCAGGCTGCAAATAACCACCAAAGAATGCAGATTATGCGGTCAGGTAAATCAACCTGAAACAATAAGACATCTCCTGCTAAAATGCTTGGAACTGAGGGATGTAAGAGCTACCTACCTGAACAGCCTGTGCACAGACTTTGTGGGACACCAAGAAGAAGATGAAACCACATGGTGGAACAGGCTGATGTCAGGTGAAAAAAGGAAAAGGACAATAGCTATGGTAACATTTTAGAAAGTGCCTTTCAAAATATCAATGCACAAACTGACACATTCAATTGTTGTCCGGCCAGAGATCCAGCTGAATGACTATATCTGGACTGAAATGACCCCCAAATGAGGGTGCCATCTTCTTCTTGTACTCTCCGTTCTCTTCATTGTGTCTTCGTTTCTTTCTATCACCTTTTCTTCTTCTCTATCTCTTAGCTCCTAAAGCATAACCATCGTTCTTGTAAAAATTGCAAATGCGATTACGCACAGGTAAATAAAAAAATAAAAAATAAAAAATGATCACCATAATTTAAAAAAGCACAAAAAAAGTATCTAGCCAAGACAAAAATGATGGTCTTTAATAATTTTAAAAAGCTAAAATTGACCTGGAGCCTTGATAATGAATATGTAGGGGCAGTGAAACATTTAATATCTCAGCATTATCATATATCAGAAACGGACATGGAACACCCATATCACAATCTAATTACTTCCTTACTTAAAAGTCTGCGGCAACATGAACGAGCTACTTACTCGGTTTAATTAACACATACAAACTTAAACCTTCTGCAATAATTGTATAGAGTAGTGAAATTTGTTGACTTAGACACTTGAGCTGGAGAGTAAATGTTTAAAAATCAACATGGCAGAAAAGTTCTATACTTCCTATATATAAAAAAGGACATACAGGCAACTATCGCATGTTAGCGATGCTGGCTATTCCAGCAAAGATCTTTGTTAAAAACTCGGCACATTCAACTGATACAGTGGATAAATGATGAACAGATACTGCCTGCTAACAAATCTGGCTTTAGAGCAAAATCTTCATCCCTTCATAATATCATCATAGTAGTCTCTGTGATTGAATACACTTCGAAGAACCGACAGTTACCAATATATGCAACATTTATCGATTTTTCCGCCGCATTTGACACCATTCTAAGAAATAAATTATGGAATAAGCTGTTGCGGAGGAAAACACCTATTGGGCTGCTAACTAGGATTAGATTATTATATAGAAATACTTCGGTTAAAGTCAGATTGGATGGAGAAGGCAAAGTATCAGGCCTAATCTCCACTTCGAGAGGAGTAAAGCAGGGGTGCAATCTGGCTGCAACACTTTTTAATTTTTATCTAGCAGATGTCCCTGAGGCTTTTAATGAAAAATTATTAAACGATTTAAAAATAGGCACGTTGAGAGTTGGTTGGCTTTGTTATGCGGATGACTTGCTCTTATTAGATGACACCCCGGCAGGTCTCCAATACAAGCTATCTGTATTAGAATCTTTTGCAAAGGAAAATGGGCTTAACATTAATCTGTCTAAGACAAAGGTGATGGTGTTTTCAAGAAAGTCAAAACAGACCACAAATCTAAAAAAGTACAAATGGATGAATGAAAAACAAAAAAATTGAAATAGCTGAGTCCTATCGCTATCTGGGTGTTATTTTAGATTAAAACCTCTCACGGAAAGATATATGAATTTGCAAATGAGACTTAGTCATTTTAAAGGGAAGCAAGCAGTGATCTCCATAAAAACGATGTTACTGTTATATGACACAAAAATTGCTGCAGTACAATTATATGGAACTTAAATCTAGGGGGAAAAAGTTAACAAATGAATTGACCAAATTTGAAGGTAGAATTTTGAAAATCTTATTGCGAAGGGCAAAAGCTTCACCTAGTGAATACATCTTCATAGAATCTAATTTGATGAGAATATGTGATAAAATAGAATACAAATCTGCCATGCTATAAACAAAGTTGTGCATCTTGGACAATGGAACGCTAATGGTTGATATTCAGAAAGCGTACAACATAATTTAGTCAAAAAATGTATTGGGTACACTTGATCGACTCAAAACCACATATGTCAGATGGGCAAAGAGAATTTGGTTGGCTGGTCCGCATATTCTACTGCAAAATAAAAATTCCTGTTGAAAAGATCTGTACTTTTGGTTTTGAAAGAGATACCATTCAGTTGGCAACCAAATACAACAGTGGGATGTATTTACAACCTAGAGAAAATACGATAAGCATCCCAGAGTATTTAACTGCTTTCCCTGATGCAAAAATAATGCAATGCTACTTGCTGTTTAAATTTAACATCTCTGATTGTCTTCAGATTATGGGGAGCAGACTCAGTATTTCACGAAAAGAGAGATGGTGTCAGGTAGGTGGTTCGGCTACTATTGAGACGGCACAGCACCTCATTTGCTTCTGCAAAAGCTTAAGTAGGATTAGACTAAGAATTGTTAAAGCTTATGATAGTGGCTGTGATTTAAATGACATGAATGAGATTTGGAAAACATTCTAACAAGGCCATGATGTTAACATTATATACCCTATGATGAACTTTCATAACTTTTGTATATAATTCTTAATCAATTATCAAAAGACGTGTTTTATTAAATTGATTTGGTAGTTTTAATGTTTTTACTGAGAATGAATTATGTATTTGTTAAGAGATGTATTTTTTAAAAAGGGATATTTTATAATTTTTATGATAGTGATGGAATGATAATTTTATTATGTACTATGTCATATGCAAAGTCTAAATTGGCTATGTGCATATCACTAAATAAGTAAATAAATGTGAGCTTCCGAACTGTACTTCAGTTGACTACATAAGAGGAGAGTTTGGATCCCATGCACACAATTTAGGCCGCATACAACTTTATATCTAGAAGGATGCCATTTTGCCTCCCAGCTGCTGGCATTTCTTTGGACTGTGCACCGCGGAAGTATAATTATATCCACTATATGGATGTCAATGATTAGGTTATACATTTCCTGGCAAGAAGACAGCCATGTGTATTCACTGGCCCCACTTCATAACCAGAGAAGGTGTGCCGGATTGTCAGAGCACACTTTTTTGTAGAAACCATCTTCGATTTCCTTTACAAAAATCAAAACAACTCGAAGGGCTCTTTAGCTGTTAGGGCGCTTGGAAGCGGTGCTGGAGATGTGGTTTCAGTCAACTAGCTGAAGTAAAATTCAAATACCATCAGAAAATAGCCTCCTGCTTTCAGCCATGGTAGGTACAAGGGTCCATGTTTAGTGGGCCCAGAAGTTCCCGGTATTCTAGAGGTACTGGAATTTATTCAAGCCAAATTCACTGACAAAGTAGACAAAGTGCAAGGCAAAGTTCTGTTTTATTATAATCTAAATAAACCAGGGACAGCATACAAGTATCAAAATCTTTAGTCTCTCTCCGAATTCATACAAAATAACACTTTAAGTACCTCTGATGCATCATATATCACGTCAAAAAACATCATAACAATTTTACAAAACCGATAAGGAATGGGGATTGGTTAAGGGATATAGCTACATATGGATCATATAGGAGTTACACAGTTAATTGGGTAAATGATATCTGATGGATAGTCCTGAGACCATCCCAATATTGATAATTGTAAAAATACATCACTTCTAAGAAAACCAATTGGCTGAAATACTGCCTGGTGGGTGGCATGACACTAAGGAATTTGATTGGTTTGCTTCTTGCTAACCAACCTTGGACATTTTGAAAGGTCGACAAGATATGCGCCAGACAGGTAGTAGGGGCAGATAGGTCCATGAACCGTCTTCTATTCATTAAAGAAATTACCATCCCTCATTCCTTAGACCATGGGCTTGGGCAATCTCTATTTGCTTGAGCTTGGACCTGTGTGTGCTTTTAGGGAGTTTCACAGGTGTCCTATCTTCTGCTGGAACCTAATGAATAGTCAGTGTTTTCCAATTACAAGTCATGTGCTAGAAGACCGTGTATGAAGTGGAATCACCTCGTATTTATTGGGAATTTAGCTATTATTAATGTGTGTGTCGTGTTTTCTGATGCCTCTAGGGACACACTTGAGTTATTCTTTATGGGGTCCTTTTGGCTCACTGTCTAATTGAATTCAGCTAATTGTTACGCTCACCTGGTCTCTGCTGAGGCGTTGGGGCACGGTTGCAGCCCTCCCAGGAGTTAGATCACCCCGTCACGTCTCTCCCCCTGCGGATAAGTTGTCGACGGCGACAATCGGTGGCACTGCTCCTGTGTGGATATGAGAAAATGTGAGTGCGCTGAGCGGTGACTGTTTCACCTCTCAAACCTTTCTACACAAGGTGCGATTTCTGTGGGCATTTATCAGCCCATAAGGCAAACCTGTTAATTATTGATGATGAGCTCTCTGTCCTGCTACTTCTGGCAGGGGTGCTTGTTGATGGGATCTAGTTCCTTCACTGATCCCTGTCCAGCTGCGACTATGCTTCCCTTGGTTGATGGCAAGTGTCTCTCAATGTCTCTTGTCTTTTCCCCTTTCTATTTTTCTGTCTTGGTATTATTCCTCTCAATATTGTTGTTAATTCCTGAATAACGTTTTCTCTTCTGTTTTCTTCCCATTAGATGGAAATGCGGCCCAAAAGCAGCTGTGGAGGCGCGGAATGCGGCCGGGAGGAAGATGGATGAAAACGCAATGTCCGACAACAGGTGAGTGATGGTTTAAGGAAAAGCTGGAGGTTCGATGGTAGCGCAACCTTAAACTTAATGTCTGTTTAGTGTCTAACCTTGCCTTTCATTTTTACTTGCAGGTGCTGCGGTTGCGGGTGGAGCGCGTCTTGCTGCAGTGTCACGATGAAGATTTCAGCGTCCCGGAAGATTTGAAGATGAGCTGTGGTACCAAGATGAAGATTTCAGCATCCCGTAAGATTTGAAGATGGGCTGCGGTACCAAGATGAAGATTTCAGCGTCCCGTAAGATTTAAAGGTGAGCTGCGGTGTCAATGAAGATGCGCACAGGTGAGAGCAGATTCCCCAGGTGGTAAGTATGGAGGCAGGAAGCAGGATTTCCAAAGGTAAGTTTAATCACAGGCGGCAGTGAGCATTACACTGCATGGAAGTGCAGAATAACGCAAAGCGTCTGCCTCATGGATTGGAGCAGCATATATAGCTGCGATCGTGGGCACGCCCACTAGGCCTGGCTTGTCCGCCACAGCCTGCCACTCCCAGAGAGTCAGCACGTGTAAGGCAACCAAATAGCAGCAGCCCCACCCAAGAATACATGTGGGGCTGCTTTAGTGATGGAAATTCCCATGTCAAATACACTTTGCACCCGAAATGAGGTGCTATGTTCCTAATAAAAGTATTCTTGACCCAAATAAATGTTCTTGCCTATTGTTTTTTATGAGCATGGCGCCAAAGGCACCAGGACTGTGTCCAACCGGGCCCCCTGTGAAGGTGGCCCTGTAATGTTTGCGTCCTTGGGCCGATGACCATGACATTAATAAAGGTTGGTTGTGCTCTTATAAGCTTGAATTAATTGGGTAGTATCCGGCCTATTTCATGGGAATGCCTTTGATCCACAGTTCCCATTCAATCTATCTGCTTCTGACCTTGGCACTAGCTGCCAACTACTGCCTGAGCTCTGCACAATTCTGTATTTCTGCATATTCAGCCTTTTGAGTTTTCTGAAAGCATTGAGGCTTTTGTCTATTTAGACATTGCTGCAGCGTCCATTTTAAAGAAGATGGCTGCCATATGTGAGACTCCAGAAGGTTTCTCACCAACTAGTCCACAGGGATCTGTTATCCAGGTGGCCAGGACGTGGCCATCACTTTTGGATCTAGTTCATGGCGGTGGACCAGTGCAGGAGGATCACCAGGGTGGGGTGTTTTCAGGGAATAGGAGTGGGACACTAGATGGTCAGATGCGGTATCCCCTTTCCTGTAACACCTTTACTCAATCCTATCCTGTAGGATATTTCAGAACTTTACCCCCCCCTTTTACAACACAAACACTTTCACAAGGACAGCCCGCTATGAGAGAAAACAGACTAACACTCGTGCAGGATACTTGACGTGTACCAATGCGATGGCCAGCCTAGGTCAGGTAATTATTGACCATCACACACACCTGACTTCCATTAAGCTTCCCCACACGGATAAAAGGCAGAACATGAGAGCAGTTTAACGAGAGCAGAAAGACAGCAAAACAGAAGGGGATCGCAAGAAGGGAAGTCCCCTTGACCTTTCTGACAAGGAACCGTTACTTTCTAGAAACCTCAAGAATAGGAAGCGTAAGACCAGGAAACCAGACTGAATAATCCTGCGTTGTGTGTTAGAGATACCCGGGGCCCTCCCACATCAATAATCACAGCGGGGAAAAGCAGCATCCACTGTGGTAACGTCCTTGGCTCCAAGAACAAAGCAGCTTCAGTAAAATCAACACAGCCGGTGAGTTAGGGAGACCGATACAAGACCGGTATGTGTTGAAGCCAAGGTTGCAAGCAGCAACATTGTATGGCGAGCGCTGGAACGAACACTGTTAAAATGTTTGTGATAAGAGACGCAAGTAAAGTTGCCCTGCTGATAAGTGATTTAACTTTGAAAGCAAGATACAATACATTTGACAGATTGGTCCGGCACCGCATTTGGGTGCTCAATCGAAAGTCTCTTTAAGGTATCCAGCTGAGAAGTGGCAAAAGTGAAAGTGAAAAAAGGTTATATGAAGAAGAAAACGAGTAATTGTGAATCAAAGTGCTCCTGCGACAGGTCGGCAAAATCCCACGTACAGTCGAATGTCTTTGATTTTGATGACAAATATACATCAGGGCAAATTGCGGTCTCTTCTGACTGTAAAGCATTCGTGCCATCCCTAACCGTAGGGTTATAATAGTTCACAAAAAGACGGTTATTCGGGGGAACGATTCTACATTGGGTTTGATTGCCCCTTTTATTTCATTAGATTCCAGAAGTCCTATCCAATGGACGCTGGATTATGGGTATGTGCAATAAAAACAAGAGGGAGACAAACCACCCGTTGCGTCTTAGATTGCTACGAGACTGAAAAAATGTCTCGTCGTGATGTCATAAACGTCTTGTGACTGACATGAAAAATGTTTCAAAAATGTTGGGGTTTCCTATATTGCTCTTTATTTACCCAAACAAACTAGAGATCTGTTTCATGCAGGTGATTGTCTGCGTAGAAAATGTTAAAATAACAAGTGGTGAGAGTCATCACTTAGATAGTAATTTTTTGAAGCTAAGCAATGCTACTTATGCACTTGAGGTGCTAAAGAAACCCATCTGTAACTGGGTTATGATCTTTTGGTCTTGAGATCCTTCCTCTTTCTTCAGGAGATATCTTGTGAAGTTTGTGGAGGAGCCACAACTATCAGGTCGACCGGTTTCGATGGTTAAAAGGTATTATAAACCATCTTCTTCAGGACACAGAAGTGATTTCAGTGGTGGCCTAATCAGAATCCGCCCTCAGGTGTAGGGCAGTTTGTATATGCCAGCAGCAGGCTCAGCCGTAGAATCCTGCAGGAGAGGACAAAAAAAGGGGGTGGGGGGGAAACATTGTGAAGTGAAATCATCAGAGATCTCTTCTGACAATGTAGTATCATACATAGTGTCATACCATGCTAGATCCAGTCTATATAGTTGTTATTCCTCTGTGTAATAACTCATTTCTTAGAAGAGCATAGCCCCATCTTTAGGGGGCACAAGTATGCCACTAGAACCCTGAGTTGGAAGAGGTGGATAGTGCTAGTGAAAGGCTTGCTATCCTGAGGGGTATGTGGTGCCAACTAGATCTATTATTGGACAAGTGCTGTCGGTGCTTGGAAGGTGCCGGCAATGGCCTGATTAGGAAACAGGCCCTGTCTGTGGTCACACGTTCCCCAGCGAAAAGCCGCCGTGCCTGAACAATCCGCCATGGTACGTCACTACGGCAGCTGGGCAAAAGTTTCCGGATAAAACAGCAAGTGAACAAGGGATCTTTCAATATCATACACCTGGGCCTGGTGTGTAGTATATCCATAAAGTGCCTTGGTGTGGCCTGAGGTGTGCGGTCCTCTGAGGGAGACCTGAAAAGGAAAAGAAAAGAAAGGCTGCTTACCGGGTGTCCAATAGCAAAAAATGCTATCTGCTGGCGCGGTGCTCAACGTCTCGATGAATCGGAGGGAGTGTAAACCGCTTACGTGATCTACCTAGGGGCGTAGTATATGAACGCCAGACTTGAAGTCACAGCTATCGACGCCGGGGGCCGTGCGTGCGTCGTCATTGGCCACATACGATATCTATGGGTGTGGTCAGGGGTGTGCGCAGGTCACGTGATCCTGAGAAGGCGTGCCCAGTTGTGAAGATCAACAAACCTCGTAGTCGGGCGTGATATACAGGCGCCAGACTTGGAGTCGCAGCTAATGACGCCGGGGGCCGTACGTGCGTCACCATCCAATGTCTATGGATGTGGTCAGGGGTGTGCGCAAGTCACGTGATCCTGCAACGGCAGGGTGTATGGTTTAGAAAAGGGGGAGGTGGAGCTAAACCAAAGTTAGTGGCAACAAATAAAGTCATATATTTACATACTGTATATTGAACTATGTTTTGCATTGAGAGAAAATTTGTTTGGAAAATTCCTAGTGAGAACCCAGGGGTATGGACAACACAGATCACACATATTCGAGTGTATAGATGTTGTACAAGCTGAGGTACATTTAGAGTTGAAGAACTGCTAGTTCTTGCCATTGCATGGCTTCGTTTAGACCTAGGTTGCATGTATTCAGGCGAAAAATCCACTTCTGTTCTTGTTTGAACAACATTGCATGATAGTTGCCTCCCCTCTTTGGTCGTTTAATCTTCTCAAGAATGGTCCATTGAAATGACTCTGGTGTATGGCCCTCTGCCATGAAGTGAGGAACCATTGGTGCTGTCATTTTTTTGGTCCTAATGCATGATTTGTGTTCGATCATTCTTTTCTTCGCTTCCCGAATTGTCATGCCAATGTACCTTAACTTGCATGGGCATGTGATCATGTATATCACCCCTTTAGTATTGCAGTTTGTAAAGTGTCTCTGAACCCATGGGGTAGTCCAGCCAATATCAATTGTAGTGCTGCGAACAGTTTGGGCACACATAGAGCATTGTCCACACGGGCTGTGTCCCACTGGTTGTGTTTGGTTCCACAGGACATTTTGCATAGTCCTGGCTGTAGGAATCTCTGGTCGAATTGTATTTACAAGAGAGTCTCTCAAGTTCCGTCTCCTTTTTAGCGCAAAACGTGGTGGTGCCAAATCTGAAGTGCCTGTGTTCAATATTGGCCATATAGATTTGATCCCTCTCTTGAGTTTATTGATGACAGGAGAGTAACTGAATACTGCTGTAATGACATGTCCTGCTTCTGATGGCTTATGATGTTGCTCAAGAGTACATGAACGAGGGATGTGTTTGGCCCTTTTGTAGGTGTCTCGTATAATCTTTTTAGGATACCCCCGTTGTATTAGTTGATTCTTGAGAGTTTTGGCTTGATAAGTATACTCATCTGTTCTGCTGCATAGGCGCCTATATCTTAGGAATTGTCCAAAAGGAAGATTGTTTTTCAGAGATTGCGGATGGTAGCTGGAATATGCTAGTAAGGCATTCTTGTCTGTTTCTTTTCGGTACACTTTTGAAATTAAACCTCCATCTGAAGCTTCAATGGATAGATCAAGAAAGTGAGTCTGTACTCTATTCTTCTCCATTGTGAACCGTAGATGTAAATTCTGTCTATTGATCCAGTCATAAAAAGCCATAACATCCTCCTCCGTCCTTCTGAAAATGATGAAAATGTCGTCTATGTAGCGACGCCAGATAAGGAGTTTCTCTTGAAAAGGGTTGGTGGCCGGATAGATGTACCTGTTTTCAAAAGAGTCAACATATAGATTAGCCAGACTTGGTGCGAATGTTGCTCCCATTGCTGTGCCAGTGATTTGTTGAAAAAATGAATCATTAAACAGGAAGAAGTTCTTTGTTAATGCTATCTCTGCCAATGCCAATATGAAGTTAGATGGTATACCATGAAGATTAATTCCTGAATCTAAAAGGGTTTTTAACATTTGCAGGGTCTCCTGTTGCGGGATGTTTGTATATAAGGCTTCTATATCAATGGTGATCAACCAGTCTTGTTCAGGATTGAAAGGCAGAGACGCTAGGAGGACCAGCATGGCTGTGGAATCCTTCACATATGATTTCATTTTTGGAGTTTCGTCTTTGATAAAGAAGTCTACATATTGGCTTAATGGTTCCAAGATGGATTGTATTCCTGAAACGATCGGACGACCTGGAGTTGGAAAAGTGCCTTTATGTATTTTAGGTAAGGCATACAGAACCGGTGTCCTAGGATGTTTAGGTATCAAGAAGTCAGCTTCCTTGGAACTAACGTACCCTTCTGCTTCTCCTTCTTCAATGAGAGGTGCTATGAGGGCCTGCAGTGATGGCGTAGGATCGTTGTGAAGAGGATAATAGCTAGTATTGTCATTGATTAGTGTTTCAACCATTTTGTTGTAATCTTCGGTGTTTTGGATGACGATCGCACCTCCCTTGTCTGCAGGTTTTATGGTGATTTTGTCATTTGTTGCCAATGCTGTCAAAGCTTCTAACTGGAGTTTTGTACAATTGTTGTGTACGAACGGAATGTTCGCTTCTATTTCTATAAGTTTTTTCATCAGTGCTTGTTCGAATGTGATGGATTCGGCAGTATGGGAGCTCGATGGTACACAGAATTGTGATGGTGATCTTAGGCCTGTAGTGTCCTTCTTGGGATTGGTTTTGTCTTCGAAGAATTGTTGCAGATGTATCTTCCTCATCATCTGTGTGCACTCAATCCGAGTTTGAAACGGATCATACCTAGCTGTAGGTATAAATGACAAACCCTTTTGCAGAACTTCTTCTTCGGCTGTTGAAAGTTGATGGTCTGACTGGTTCACAATTAAGGTAGTGAAGGCATTATGTTCTGTCCTCTGCTGCGGGTCGTGATTGTAGATTGTTGCGGGGTTTGCCATCTGGCCCTGCGTTGTCCTCTGCCTCGCTGTCCTAAAAAAGGGACCGCAGAATTGTTGAGTGGAGCTGGACCACTAAATTGTACTCTTTGTCCTTGTCTCACATGACTGCCTGAGCTGTGACTGGAGTTTGTACTTGAATTTGACCATGATCTATTCTGGCCACGTTGTGAATTCTGAAACCTTAGTTGGGCTGCATCTCGTCTTATTTGTCTGGCCTCGTCTGTAAAGTATTCTTCGGTGACATATGGATAAATCTTCACATGTGTGAAGCTTTCTAGATCTTTCTTAAGTTTAAGGATTTTTTTATTTAAATTGATATCTTTGAATTCTTTCAAACTGGTTTCCAGGAGTGCCAATTTCGTTGTGTACATTTGTATTGCCATTTTGGTCTTGAGGATGTCATTCTTTTGTATAAGCTCGCCAGTTAGTTTATCAGTTACTTCCTTGGCTGTGTTGATGATAAGAATGAGCCAATCACGAGTACATTTATTTGCAATGAAGGACCAATCTTTTCTGAATTGAATATTATCTAAAAAGATACGTGGTTCAATCCGAATGATTAGCCCATTGGGGGCCGCATGGGCTCGTAAATACTCGGTCATTAGTGCCCCATGGAGCTCTGCTCTAATGATCTTTTTCCTAAGAATCTCTAGCTCATTCCATTCATCTGTATTGCCAGTGATGTTGGGTGTAAGGTCAATTCCGAGAAGGGAGGGATTGGCCAAAATCCCATCAACAAGTTCTTCTGCAAATGCTAGGTAGTGGCCCTCTGCCATAGTGTCTCCAGTTGGTAATCTGTTGTTCAAATGGAAAAGAAAAAAGAAAAAAGAAAGAAAGAGAAAGAAAAAAAGAAAAAGCAAAAGAAAAAGGAAAACAGGGAAAAAAAAAAAAAGAAATTGGGAAAAAAAATTTTTTGGAAAAAATTGGGAAAATCCGTGTTATGTATGGATAAGAAAAAACAGGGTTCTATTGGTCGTTGATTGGAGGTCAATTGTCGAGAGGCAGATCTGGGCCTGCCCCTTCTGTTTCTTGAATGAATCAAGCCCAACAACTGGACACAGTTGTGCGAAAAATGCAAATATACATCAGGGCAAATTGCGGTCTCTTCTGACCGTAAAGCATTCGTGCCATCCCTAACCGTAGGGTTATAATAGTTCACAAAAAGACGGTTATTCGGGGGAACGATTCTACATTGGGTTTGATTGCCCCTTTTATTTCATTAGATTCCAGAAGTCCTATCCAATGGACGCTGGATTATGGGTATGTGCAATAAAAACAAGAGGGAGACAAACCACCCGTTGCGTCTTAGATTGCTACGAGACTGAAAAAATGTCTCGTCGTGATGTCATAAACGTCTTGTGACTGACATGAAAAATGTTTCAAAAATGTTGGGGTTTCCTATATTGCTCTTTATTTACCCAAACAAACTAGAGATCTGTTTCATGCAGGTGATTGTCTGCGTAGAAAATGTTAAAATAACAAGTGGTGAGAGTCATCACTTAGATAGTAATTTTTTGAAGCTAAGCAATGCTACTTATGCACTTGAGGTGCTAAAGAAACCCATCTGTAACTGGGTTATGATCTTTTGGTCTTGAGATCCTTCCTCTTTCTTCAGGAGATATCTTGTGAAGTTTGTGGAGGAGCCACAACTATCAGGTCGACCGGTTTCGATGGTTAAAAGGTATTATAAACCATCTTCTTCAGGACACAGAAGTGATTTCAGTGGTGGCCTAATCAGAATCCGCCCTCAGGTGTAGGGCAGTTTGTATATGCCAGCAGCAGGCTCAGCCGTAGAATCCTGCAGGAGGGGACAAAAAAGGGGGGGGGGGGAAACATTGTGAAGTGAAATCATCAGAGATCTCTTCTGACAATGTAGTATCATACATAGTGTCATACCATGCTAGATCCAGTCTATATAGTTGTTATTCCTCTGTGTAATAACTCATTTCTTAGAAGAGCATAGCCCCATCTTTAGGGGGCACAAGTATGCCACTAGAACCCTGAGTTGGAAGAGGTGGATAGTGCTAGTGAAAGGCTTGCTATCCTGAGGGGTATGTGGTGCCAACTAGATCTATTATTGGACAAGTGCTGTCGGTGCTTGGAAGGTGCCGGCAATGGCCTGATTAGGAAACAGGCCCTGTCTGTGGTCACACGTTCCCCAGTGAAAAGCCGCCGTGCCTGAACAATCCGCCATGGTACGTCACTACGGCAGCTGGGCAAAAGTTTCCGGATAAAACAGCAAGTGAACAAGGGATCGTTCAATATCATACACCTGGGCCTGGTGTGTAGTATATCCATAAAGTGCCTTGGTGTGGCCTGAGGTGTGCGGTCCTCTGAGGGAGACCTGAAAAGGAAAAGAAAAGAAAGGCTGCTTACCGGGTGTCCAATAGCAAAAAATGCTATCTGCTGGCGCGGTGCTCAACGTCTCGATGAATCGGAGGGAGTGTAAACCGCTTACGTGATCTACCTAGGGGCGTAGTATATGAACGCCAGACTTGAAGTCACAGCTATCGACGCCGGGGGCCGTGCGTGCGTCGTCATTGGCCACATACGATATCTATGGGTGTGGTCAGGGGTGTGCGCAGGTCACGTGATCCTGAGAAGGCGTGCCCAGTTGTGAAGATCAACAAACCTCGTAGTCGGGCGTGATATACAGGCGCCAGACTTGGAGTCGCAGCTAATGACGCCGGGGGCCGTACGTGCGTCACCATCCAATGTCTATGGATGTGGTCAGGGGTGTGCGCAAGTCACGTGATCCTGCAACGGCAGGGTGTATGGTTTAGAAAAGGGGGGGGTGGAGCTAAACCAAAGTTAGTGGCAACAAATAAAGTCATATATTTACATACTGTATATTGAACTATGTTTTGCATTGAGAGAAAAATTGTTTGGAAAATTCCTAGTGAGAACCCAGGGGTATGGACAACACAGATCACACATATTCGAGTGTATAGATGTTGTACAAGCTGAGGTACATTTAGAGTTGAAGAACTGCTAGTTCTTGCCATTGCATGGCTTCGTTTAGACCTAGGTTGCATGTATTCAGGCGAAAAATCCACTTCTGTTCTTGTTTGAACAACATTGCATGATAGTTGCCTCCCCTCTTTGGTCGTTTAATCTTCTCAAGAATGGTCCATTGAAATGACTCTGGTGTATGGCCCTCTGCCATGAAGTGAGGAACCATTGGTGCTGTCATTTTTTTGGTCCTAATGCATGATTTGTGTTCGATCATTCTTTTCTTCGCTTCCCGAATTGTCATGCCAATGTACCTTAACTTGCATGGGCATGTGATCATGTATATCACCCCTTTAGTATTGCAGTTTGTAAAGTGTCTCTGAACCCATGGGGTAGTCCAGCCAATATCAATTGTAGTGCTGCGAACAGTTTGGGCACACATAGAGCATTGTCCACACGGGCTGTGTCCCACTTGATTTTGATGAATAAGGAAAGTTTGGAAAAGTAGATCAATTTGGTTGGAGCGCAGCAGAGGGAGACCAATGGAAATTTTTGTGTTAAAGTGGGTCTGAGCCCGGCAGAGGGAGACCAATTGAAGGTTTTGTGTTAAAGTGGGTCTGAGCCTGGCAATGGAACCTGCGGTCAACACTAAATCACCAGAGAAATTGTAGATGTGAAATTCTAAGAAGAACAGAAATGTAATATTTGTTGTTTTGTATCAGGCCCTCTGAAGTAAGAAAGTTTGAATGGCAAAGAGACTATGGCACAGAAGGCCCTGATGTTGAGGTTTTGAACTGCATCCTCCTGCTAGAGAAGTTAAACAGTGTTCTAAGCTCGAGTGTGCAGCCTTGTCCCATGCTGAAAACGTGGGGTAGGGAAGCCAATTGCTTGAATATCCTAACATATAATTTCTTGAACACTTTCCTTTTGCATAACATTGTTTCCCACACTATTTGTATCTAGAAGTAAGGATTGGCAATCTTTTCATTATTATAGGCCCTTTTATTTTGACAGGCTCAACTAGGACTGCGTTATTAGTATTTGATGGTCGTAGCTTGCTCCCATCTTAGATTTAGGATTAGATGGTCATTTATCAAATTTAATTGAAGTTCAATAAACACCCTTGAACTGTGATCACTTGTGTCTATTTTACTGTTTGATACCATGCCTTCCTTATATATATGGTGTCAGGCAAGGGATGTTACTCAATTGAGACAAATTGGGGAACCCTTAAATTCCATAAGCTTAGTCATAGAGCCTCAGATCCATCTATCGCCATGAAAGAATCCATTGGCTGTGATATCTTTAGCAGCAAAGAAGCTACTATCCCTCCATGGAAAAGAGGAATGATTCCCACATACTTAGTACTAATACCTCCTCCTGGGTGTTATTTAAGATTGGCTCCAAAATCTTCCCTAGCCTTGAAATTTTGGTCTGGATGTCCTAGCGGACATCATAGAGTCCGACTTCTGGGGAGACCTAAAGGTTCTCCTACAGAACCATGGCAACCTTGGGGTCAAAATTGCTCAGGGAACTATCAAAAGGGCTCTATTTCCCCATTTTATAGAGTGAACAAGAAGAAACTGAGAGAGGTACCTTAGGCTTTGGGGAAAGACCACTGAGGCAAGGAGGGAAGAAGAACCTACCATCCTTCCGGATCTAGCCTTCGCCCAGCGAAATTATCCAGCACTCGTAAAGGCTTGCTTACTGGTGATTCCTGAAGGGGATGTATTAGAGAAGGGAATTCCATTTTTCTTCCTAAGGCAAGGATTACTGTCTAGAAAGGAAACCTCCAGAGAAGGCCTAAGTAAAACTCAGTTAGTAATCCCCAAAACCCATCAGAAGATTGTGCTAGAGATAGCACATTCTCATTTGACAGGGGGACACTTAGGACAATCAAAGACCAAGGCACACATCAGTGGGAGGTTTTACTGGCCAGGTATCCATGCTGATATAAAGAACTTCATTCAGACATGTGAAATATGTCAGAAAACCAGTACGTATATTCCCTTGCCTGCCCCTCTGAACCATTTGCGGATAATAGAAGTCCCTTTCTCACGAATTTGGATGGATATCATTGGAATGTTTGGAAAAGTAGATACATTTGCTCTGAGCTGGTGTGGGGGAGACCAATGGAAGGTTTTGTTTTAAAAAAGGTCTGAGCCCGGTGGAGGGGAACCCAGGGTGAACAATAAATCACCCGAGAAGCTGTACATGTGAAATTCTAAGAAGAAAGGAACTTTCATATTTGGTGTGTTGCATCAATGCCCTCTGAAGTAAGAGACTTTGAATGGCAAAGAGACTTTGGCACAGAAGGCCCTGATATTGTGGTTTTGAACTGCATCCTCATGCTAGAGAAGCCAGAGAGTGTGCTAAACTTGAGTGTGCCACCTTGTCTTGTGCTAAAAACATGGGGAAGGGAAGCCAATGGTTTGAATATTCTGACATATCATTTCTTGAACACTTTTCTTTTGCATAACATTGTTTCCCACACTGTTTGTGTTTAGATTTAAGGATTGGCAATAGGTTTATTAGTATAGGCCCTTTTATTTTGACAGACTCGACTAAGACTGCGTTATTATTATTTGATGGTCGTATCTTGCTCCCATCTTAGATTTAGGATTAGATAGGCATTTTTCAAACCCAATTGAAGTTCAATTAACACCCTTGAACTGTGATCACTTGTGTCTGTTTTACTGTTTGATACCATGGGCCTCATTACGAGTTTGGAGGCAGCCATGGTGCTATTAGCACCATGGCTGCCTCCAAACCGGGCTCCATTACAGGGTTCCTGCAATGGGGATTTACCGGGTCATTCCGACATAGGAGGACCCAGTAATTCCTCCTTGCAGGAACCATTCTCCATTCCCATTTGAGCTCAATGGGAATGCGGAGGGAGGTAATAACGGGCACATATCAACTGGCCTGTTATTACCACCCTCTTCCCCTTGCGGGACCCGGAAAGGATGCCTGGTTTTACCAGGCGTCCTTACAGGGTCCCGCAAAGGAAACCCGTAATCGGCGCTCCCGTAATGAAGGGGGCCAGTCCCGTACCAGCCCCCTTCATTACAGGAGCACCAGGGTTATAATGTGGCCCCATGTCTTCCTTACACATATTGCACTCTTATTTCTATATTAAAGAGGTATACTCGCATGTTGTTCATGTTGCATTCACCTTATATATTGGTTATGTTCTTCATGTCTTATGGTTGCTATGTTAATATTTTTCATGTATAAATGCACATTTCACCTAGTGTACATGTTCTTCATGTGGAGTGCATATCTACTTCGTATCTAGTGCGTGCACCTATTGATGTTACAAGGTCAACTTGACTGCTTTTCCCATCTTCAGCTTAGATTGTTTCTATGTTTTGTTGTAACGGCCTGGGATAAGGGTGGTATGGTTGCCTGAGTGAGTGCCGCTTCTCACATGTGCAGTATTTGATATGGGGCGGGGCAGAAGCTATAGATGACGTATTTTTCTGCCTCCCAACAAACTGTGTACACCTCTCTTTCTTCAACATCCACTGTGCAATTGGAATGGGATTTCCTCTTTTTGGGTTGCACAAGTACTCCCACCAGACCTTGGGGGTCATTACGACTTTGGAGGCAGCCATGGTGCTATTAGCACCAAGACTGCCTCCAAAGTCGTGTCCGGGTTCTCTGAATGGGGACTTACCGGGTCATTCCAACCTTGGAGGACCCGGTAAGTCCCCATTCAGAAAACCATTCCCCATTCCCATTCGAGCCCCCATAGGGCTCAATGGGAATGGGGAGGGAGCTAATAATGGGCCCACAAATAGCGGCCCGTTATTAGCTCCTTGCTCCCTTAGCGGCTCCCGCTAAGGACGCTGGTTTTACCAGCAGGCATTAGCGGGACCCGCTAAGGGACCTCGGAATGCGGCAGTAAGGGGTTAACGGCACGGCATCCTTACCGGTGCCATTAACCCCTTACCACCGCACTCGTAATGAGGCCCCTTATCTTGTACCACCTGGCTAGCAACCCAGAAAGATCCAGATTAATGGGGTGAGATTTGGGACCTTTGTTCAATATCCAGAGATTGGAGGATCCCTGACTGTTAACATTTTCATAGCAGGCTGCCAAGACAGCAGAAGAACACTAATAGGGGCCTGATTACGAGTATGGCGGCATTACCAGTTACCCTTACAGCATGCAAATATTTACCAGGTGCCTCGGTAGGTCTGTGTGATTTCAAGTCATGTGGTCCGTTTTTCGTCAACCCACCAGGTCTTGGCCCCCTCTAGCCCATTACGAAGGAGACAGCACAGTGAAATACGAGCACTCCCTGTCAGGGAGAATTCTCAGAAATGTGCTCATTTCGATTACCTTAGAGACCCCCAGCATCTTTGCTGGATTTTGAGCCTTCCTAGGTCTCACTGGTTACTATAGGAATTTCATAGAGAACTATGGGACCATAGTTTCTCCCTTGAATGTGGTCTCCTCACCCAAATTCCCCAAGAAGGTCAGATGGAATGAGGAGTCCACTCAAGCATTTTAACGATTTACGAAAGCCCTTTGACAAGCTCCAGTCTAAAGAGCTCCAGACTACAACCAAACCTTCATTGTGCAAACAGATGCTTCAAATACAGGTATAGGTGCAGTTCTGAGTCAGCTGGATGAGAAAGGTAGAGAGCACCCCATTTGCTTCATCAGCAGGAAGCTGAAGGAACTTGAAACAAGGTGGGCAACCATTGAAAGAGAGTGCTTTGCTATTGTGTGGTCACTGAAGAAGTTTAGAACATACTTGTATGGATCTACTTTTGTGATTCAGACTGACCACCAACCCTTGAGATGGTTGATGCAAATGAAAGGGCAAAATCCTTAACTGTTGAGATGGTCAATCAGCCTGTTTGATTTCACCATTGAACACAGGTCAGGGTGTAACCACCAAAATGCTGATGGTCTCTCCAGGATGTTTGAGTGACTGGAGTAAGGAGATTCATCCAGGAGTGTATTAAATCCTCCTGTCGCTTAGTCTGGGGGGGGGGGGGCGAGTGTTAGGGAGAATTCTCAGAAATGTGTTAATTTCCCTTATCTTAGAGACCCCCAGCAACTTTGCTGGATTTTGAGGACTTGATTTTTTTAGCTGGAAAGAGTGTGAGCCTTTTTGATGTGTGTGTTTACTTTTGTGTTCTTTGATTATGGAGTTTTTAGATAAACTCCATAGGCATCATATTTTTCTATGTGTCACAAAGCACCCTCAGTGCAGTGGCACAGGCATGCCTTTCAGACTTCCCAAGGTTTAAATACCTTTTCTGGGACTGACTACCGTCTGCCAGAGAATGTAAAGTTAAATTGACTTTACTAGTCTTTTTAAATTACTAGACCCAGTACACCCTGCCTTACAGCAGAGTGCTGGAGGGAATACAGAAAACTCACGTAGCACCCAAATGCTACCCTTTCCTCTCAGAATGGCTGGTGTTAGTGGTATTACCAAGATTTTCCCGTCCGCGAACCGGTTAAATGCTCAGGTAGCTAAAATCCACCGGAGCCATGTTTTTCAAGATGGCATCTGAGCCCCCTCTGTAAAAACAGGTCCCGATCGACTTTTTTCACCATTTTTTTTGGAAAGGTGCTTCTAGTGTTTGTCTCTGCGCGCCAAACCAGGTTTGGTCCCTTTGTTCGCTTGACTTTGGCAGGCTTCAGTACTGAAGACCGCCTCTGGCTCCTGAGTGTCTGGGGTGGACAGGAAGTGAGGGAGGTGCCCGAAACTCCTTGTGCTTAGTTTCCTAGGAGACCTGAATGCACTCTGGCATGATTGGCTGGCTGAATTTCCGGCAAGGACATCCACCCTGCTGGGTGAGTGGCAGCTACGCTGGAATGAATGGGAGAAAACTGTTTAAAAGGCAGGTCTCTGGGACTTGGAAGGCAGAGTCGACCACTGGAACGAAAGAACCGAAGCCGAGCTGAAGGATGAAGACTGCTGCAACTCCTGGACTGTTGGTTTGCCCAGTGAAGCCCTGCTGTAGGACCGAATCGCCTGAAACTCCCCCGACAGAGAAGCCCCTTCAAGGACGACTTCTTCCTTTGAGCTGGTGGGAACAACCAACTCGCAAGCCACCTGGACACCGTCTCCATACTGGTCGAATTTTCTTCAGAGTGCTGTAGAAAACCAGATGGCTAGTGAGAAGGAAACCAGCTTGTAGACTTTAAGGCACTTCCACCTTAAAGCCGACAAATTTGCCAAGCTTGTGGATCCTTCCCCGTGCAGTGAAGGAGCCTCCCGACGTCCTCCCGCTTGCCCCCGTGACTGACTGAGGGCCAGGACAGCGCGATGTGCAGTAACTGCCAGGACCACCAGCCTCTGCTACAGCTTTTCTTCATTTAAAAGGTACTGTGCAAATGCGGTTGAGAAATCCTCTATGTCGCGGTGAAGGTTTGTGAAACTTTCCCAACTTGTGAACCTAATTCGCTCCTAATCCAACAAGCAACTCTTTTTCATGCAAACTACTTCTGAGAACTTTGGCAAAGACTTAACCGTTTACTACAAGAACTGCTCTATCCTATCCAAGACACTGGTCCATTGACTTTGGCCCAGGCCTATTGAATTGAACTCACTATGATAGTGAACTGCAACTATTTGCCCTGCCTAAGAAAGTATTTGTGTTTGATTATCTTAACTTATGCCTTTTTACTTCCATTTGAAAGTTACTGAAGTGACATTTTCCTCCCACATCTGGGGAGCTTAATTTGTTCAGAAACGTATTGGTCTGGTACTGGAGTGTATTATAGTATATCAAATTGCCCATTGCTAGTGACTGTTTTTTAAATGATTGTGTAAATAAATTAATAGTGTTTTATCAAGAAACCTTGAGTAAGAGTTTGTTTGAAACATTGTGATTGTAAGTCGTTTGTGTAACATCTTGTACCGCTCACATTCCCTCTTGAGATAAGCCTGGCTGCTCAGCCCTGCTACCACAAACTGTGTAGTACAGACTTATACCAAAGGTGAGATTGTGCTTACACCTGTAGTCCTAATTGTGTGTAGTGTTCCCAAAGGGTACTGCAAGCAATTCTGCCCAACACTTCCTGAGCTTTTTTTTTTCAAATGATGGAGCGCTCATAACTGTCAAAGGGAAAAAAGGTTTCCCTTTGACAGTTATAGTTCCCTAGCTGTGCAAACTCAATGACCCATGAAAAGCTGCGGGTGTTTTGCTTCCCCAGCCTAGCATGGCTCATTGGAAATGCTGGTTGGGGAACTGCACCTCAGTTTGTGCAAGGGTGCACTTGTGCCCCTTCTTGCACATTCAGACAGAGCAGGCTTGAGTGGGGCGTCTTGTCACCCACTCTGGGGCCCTGGGCATTCGTTTGCAGTAATCAAGAAGCTTCCTGATTCCTGCTCATGCAGCAGAGGCTGGAGGGCTGGAGAGAAAAGACCTGCGGCTGAAGGTAAGTTTATGTTCATGTTTTTTTTTCATTTAAATTATGTGTATGGATGCGTGCATGCTTGTGTTGTTTGGTGAAGGACTGTATGATGATGGATGCTGGTGTGAATGAGAGCGTAATTGCTGTGTGCATATTGTGTAAATGTGCGTGTTTGTATGTTCGTTTATTTATTTATTAAATATGTGCATGGATGCTTGTATGCGTGTGTTATGATTCAGTGCATGATGGGTGCTCATCTGAATTAGACAGAGAGTGCTTGCAGTGCGTATGTTGTCCAAATGTGTGCATTTGCATGTTCATTTATTTATTTATGTATGTGTATGGATGCGTGTATACTTGTTTGTTTGTTTATTTGTTTGGTAATGCGCACCAAGCCCTTGGGTAGACGGGCGCAACAGAAACAAGAAATCTTAAAACTTAGTTACAGTGCAAAGGTAGCAATAAATAGAGCAGTGATTGCAATAGGAACAATATACAGGTACAAGATACATTAAATACAAAGCAATGGTCTTGGTAAGTCATGGAAGCATTATCATGAGTATCAGTATATGCACACATACATATACACACATGTATATACAACCTTACATGTCTACGTTATCGTATATCCATGGTGCATACAAATATGACAAAGCAGACGACCATGCGTGCACAGTTAACCAAACTACAGTGTAGTTTGGTGGAAACAAAGGGTCGTGTAGGGGCTGGACAGGTAGAGGTGTAGTTCGTCAGTTAGGTGTCATTGGTGTGTAGCCAATTGAGTATCTTATGTCTGAATTTAGGGTAGGGTTGTTCTAGTCTGAGGTCAACTGGTAATGTGTTCCAACATTGTGCAGCTCTAACAGGGAAACTGGTTCCTCCTGCTGTCGAGCGTTTGAATCTTGGAATCTCCACCATAAACGAGTTGGCAGATCTCGTAGGGCGGGTAGCTGTTCTCCTAGTAATTTTATCCATTAGGTATGGAGGTGCTAGGTTATTCAGGCATTTGGAGGTGAGGGATGCTGTTTTGAGGAGAATTCTGTCCGTTATTTTCAGCCAGTTAACCTCTTTCCTGAATTCGGTAATATGCTCTCTGTAAGGGATGTTCAATGCTGCCCTCAGGGCGTTATTCTGCAGTCTTTGAATTTTGTCTGTAATATATTTGTTGGCTCCTGAGTACAGGGCATTACAGTAATCTAATCTTGACATGATAAGACCATTGGCTAGTGTGGTGCAGCTCGCTCTCGAGAGGTATGGTATGGAAGCTCTGATGAGTTTGCAAGTGTACGTTGTGGATGAGACGAGGGATTTGACTTGCTTTTTGAGAGTGAGAGAGGAGTCCAAGTAGAATCCTAAAGTTTTAACTACGGACATCACCTTGAAAGGGTTGTTATCAATGTTAAAGGATGTGTAGTTTGGGCTGAGTTTTTGGATATTGGCTTCAGAGCCTAAGATTAGTAGCTCCATTTTTTTGTCATTCAGGCAGAGGCCATGGGATGCCATCCATCCCTGAATGATGGTGTATATTTTGTTCACCAAGGCTGAGTCTGCCTCGAAGTTGCCCGAAAGGGATATGAGGATCTGTGTGTCATCTGCATAATTAGTGTAGGTGACACCCAGTCTATCCAACTTGTCAAACAGAGGCTTGGTGAAGATATTATACATAGTAGGGGAGACGCAGGAACCTTGTGGGACCCCGCAGGTTATTCTGATAGGGTCGACAGAGGCTGAGGTAGAGAAGACTCTCATGGTCCGGTTAGCTAAGAAGGATTGGACCCATGATATAGCATCTTTGGTGAAGTTGGCGGCAGATTGGAGGTGGTTGCATAACACTACATAGTCCACCAAGTCGAACGATGCCGACAAGTCCAGTAGGAGTAGCAAAGCTATTTTTCCATTATCCTTTAATTCTTCAATTTGTGTCTTAAGGTCTAGCAGCGCTGTTTCAGTGCCATGGAGAGGGCGGAAGCCCGATTGTCGTGAGCCAAGTAGGTGGTTGGCTTCCAGATAGTCCTGAATTTGTATGTAAGCAGCTCTAGCTAAAATTTTAAGAAGAAATGGCACAGTGGTGATGGGTCTGTAATTGGTAGGGATAGTGGGGTCCAGAGTTTGTTTTTTAAGTAATGGTAGAACCCAGGACTCTTTAAGGTTGGCCGGTACCGTTATGAGTGAGTGCATGATGGGTGTTTGTGTGAATGAAATAGAGAGCGCTTGCTGTGTGTAACTGTGTGTGTTTGTTTGTGCTGGTCCGAGATGATTTTGGCGAGTGTGTGTTGGAGGTTTGTACAACAAAGGCATTTTAAAAATGCCTTTGTTGCACAATCCCACTTCCCACTGGCCAAAATCAACTCTGAGGTGTTGCAGGGCCTAGAGGACAGGGATGGTATTGTTTTTTTTACTGGACATCTATGAAAAATGTCTAGTAAAAAAATACCATACCTGCCCCCTAGCACCCCAGCGCCTTTCAGACACACATAATCACTTTGATTGTGTGTGTGTGATTTTGGCGCTGTGGGGCACAGTGGACAGGGATGGCACTTTTTTACTGGACATCTATCATAGATGCCTGGCCACTGGGCACCTCAGGACCTCCCATACACACATAATCAAGTTGATTGTGTGCATTTGTTAGTCGCTGAGGAGCCCAGGGGACATGCATGGTATTTTTGTACTGGACAAGATGTTTAAAAAATACCATACGTGCTCCTCTGGGTCCCTCAGCGCCTTGCATACACGCATAATAATTTTTATTGTGTGCGTGTGTTTGGCGCTGTGAGGCCCAGGTGACGGGCATGCTATTTTGTTACTGGACTTCTATGATAGATGTCCAGTAAAAGATGCAATCGTCGCCCCCTGGACATCCAGTACCTGGCATACACACATAACCACATTGATTGTGTTCGTGTGTGAGGAGCTCGGGGCACAGGGGACAGGCGTGTCCTGTTTTTATACTGGGCATCTATGATAAGTGTCCAGTAAAAAAAACATGCCTAACCCCAAGGCTCGCCAGCATCTCGCATACACACAATACATTAATTGTGTGTGTTTGAGGCACTGGGGCCCAGCTGCCAGGCATGGCATTTTCTACTGGGTATCTATGCCCAATACAAAATGCCATGGCTGTAGCCTGGGACCCCAGCTCCTGACATGCATCTGCCCCCTTGGCCCCCAGTACCTCGCAATCACACATAATCACATTCATCATTAATGTGATTATGGGCCTCATTACGAGTATGGAGGTAGCCATGGTGCTATTAGCGCCATGGCTACCCCCATACCGCATACCGGGTCCAGCTTCCTTCAATGAGGAATTACCGGGTCATTCCAACCTTGGAGGACCCGGTAATTCCTCATTGAAGGAACCCATTCCCATTCTCCCATTCGAGCCCCCAGAGGGCTCAATGGGAATGGGGAGGGAGCTAATAACGGGGCCGTTAATAACAGGCCCGTTATTAGCTCCCTGGTCCCCTAGCGGGACCCGCTAAGGAAGTCTGGTCTGACCAGACGTTCTGAGCGGGTCCCGCTAGGGAACCTGGTAATAGGGCGGTAAGGGGTTAACGGCACCGGCACCCTTACCGGCGCTGTTAACCCCTTACTGCCGACCATGTAATGAGGCCCAATGTCTGAGAATAAGGCGTTTGCATACCGTGGAGCAGGCTTTGCATTTTTTACTGGGCATGGTTGAAAAGCAAGCATGATGTGTTATCATGTAGCTAGACTTGCATTTGAATGGAGCCAGTTTAGCCATTTCTTATTTTGCTATGACATTTCATATTGGGAAGCTTTGATAATGCAAGCATAATCAGTGGTATTACACTGTATCATATATATTGCCAAAGATACTGGTTCAGAATGCTTCTAGTAATGGGATCCCGCTTGTCTCAATAATATATGAATATTTAGCCCTTGTAACAGTTCATAAATAATGACTTCCTACCTGGAGCCTCCTTCTGGCCTGTGCGTCCAGGTGTGATGTACGCCCTCCTGGAAAGTGTGGTTACTGTATCATCAAAACTAGCAGGCCTCCTGAGACATGCGCGATACTTCACCATTTGCAGTAAAAGAGCCCTACCTAGAAGTGCAGATATGAATTCATTAAGTGTATCACGTATATACTATAAAAGCTGGTAGTTTCCCCGATTCATGCCAGCCTGTGTTTTACCCGCTACAGGTTGTCTTGGGTGGGATTAGACTGCCTGCATGCCAGTTGATCTTTGCTCTCTGTTACCACAAACATGTGCCAGAACTTGCTTTACATACACATCATTAAAAATAAAACTCTGGATATAGCAAATATTGGTGGGCAGTACATAAGCTTTTCAGCACTAGCCAGATCTATTTCCTTTAATACTGTTTAGCCGTGTCCCAGAAGATACCTGAACGAGTCCTCTTGGATTCCCCATTTCACTCTCCTTCACTTATTCTTCTAAGTCAATATCAGACACTAGTCTCTCTGTCACTTTGTCTGTGTTTTCAAAATCCTGCATGTCAGCCACCCCCCTTCCTTCAACTGGGTTTGAATCTCTGAAGGGTGGCAGGTGAAGGGTATGTTTGTTTTTTGCTGCCCCATTACTGGAGATTCGAGCCTCAACCCTGATGGATCAGAGCTAGTGTTATATCCTATTGAGCTATCTTGCAGGCACTGGCTTGCTCTTGCTCATTTCAGTAGTCTGCTTGGAACAAAGCCCATGCTCAAGTCCCCTCATAGCCCTGCTTCCGCAGCGATCAGCTTTTGTCTTCTGCATTTAGGCAACTGATTAACGTGAAATTGCAGCAGGCACACCTGTGTGTGTGTGTGTGTGTGTGTGTAGGTAATGGGTGGGTGGGAGTGGTGGATTTAGTCTTTGGCATGTCCCTTAAGAGGTGTGAATGGTGGGTGATTAGACATGGGAGAGTGTATGAAGCTGTATCCTGTGCGGGACAGTGACTGAAAGTAATGGTGATGCATTTACTTTCATCATGTTTCTTGCAGTCTTTGTTGTACGATTGTAAAACAAAGTGGTGGACGGAGGAGTGGAGGAAATGCAGGACACATTTATAGTATTTGTATTGGAGAGGAGGGGCCTGGGTAAGGGATTGGAGTGGGGTAGGGGTGAGTGGAGGTGGGACTGAAGTTCTACTAGCCACCAAAATCTCATCTACAATATTGCTACAGAGAAAAGATAGAGTAAAACAGTACCAGAAAGCTGACTCTGTGGTTGGCATGACAACTGCAAATGCCTTGGCATAATAGTCCGACACACTAAATCTTTTTCTTGTTCTGTTGCGCATATTTGGGCTACTTTCCTGGCCCCTTTTGGCTAAATGTAGGTTTCTCTTTCTGGATACTGTTACCTTACAAGGAATTTTTGGAGAGGTGCAGTAACACTGACAACATACAGATGTCCTCATAAGAAATGGATTTAGAAATACGTTGTGAGGACATCTGTAAGGTGTAGTTCATTGGAGAGGTGCAGTGCCACTGACACATGTTTTCTCCTGCTGACAACGTGTTTCCATTTCTATTTCATGTTTCCCTGGTTCTTGTTCATTTTATTTAATTTCTTTTTTTAGAGGAGCAGTACCACTGACACCATACATATGTCCCCATAACAAATCTCAATGTTATTTCTTATGAGGACATCTGCATCTTGTCAGTGATACTGCACTTCTCCATTCTCAATGCGATTTCTTATGAAGGCATATGTATGTTGTCAATGGTACTGCAGCTCTCCAATAAAATAAGTTGTGAGGACATCTGTAATGTGTAGTTCATTGGAGAGGTGCAGTACCATTGACAGAGGATTTCACCTACTCACTACCTGTTTCCATTTCTATTTCTTGTTTCCCTGTTCTTTGTTTATTCATTTCATTTTTTTATTGAAACTTCAGCTCAATGTGCCCTCAATGCAAGCATTTAAGACACCACACTTGTGTTACAACTAACAACTCCATGTGTTCCAAATTTCCAGGTAGAACAGTATAACCACAAGGACTTCTTTGTCTGTTACAACTCGATTTCCTTAGAATTCATGAGATCACAAGTTTTCATTCAACTGTAGTGAATCCATGAAGTTCACAACAGCACAACTCAATTTAACATTGTGACCAGGGGATGCATATGACCACCAATTTTGATTGTTCATGGCAGCGGGGATAAAATCCCCCAGATGTCGCATCCGACTTGCAGTGATCACAATGCATCCAGCAAGTAAATGTTCGTTTTTTTCAATTTCATTATGACAGAATCGACAATGATTATCTTTCACTTCATTAATGTGATTTTTGGAGAGGAGTAGTACCACTGACAACTTACAAATGTCGTAATAAGAAATCTCAATGTGATTTCATGTGAGCACATCTGTAGGTTGTCATTGGTACTGTACCTCTTCAATCTCAATGTGATTTCTTATGAGGACATTTGTATGTTGTTAGTGGTACTGCACCTCTTCAATAAAATGTGTTGTGAGGACATCTGCAGGTTGTAGGTCATTGGATAAGTGCTGACTGAGAACATACAGGTGTCCTTGTAACAAATCACATTGAGATCAAAACTATTATATGGGACAACTATGGCCAAAAGCTGCAATTATACATGAAACAAACCAATGTCACTTCTCACTTGTGCTGTTGCGCCTTCCCCCCTTGTACTGTCCCTGCTCCCGCTTTTCAGCACCTCCTCCCTGTTGTGCTATCCTTCTTTGTGCAGTCCCTTTTCCCCCTTGCGTTGTTCTTCCTCCCCATTGCGCTGTCCCTTCTCCCTCCCTTGCGCTGACCCTCCTACCTGCCCCTTGCATTGTTGCCCCTTCCCCTTTGTTGTGCTGCTCCTTTGCTCTTGCACTGTCTTCCTTCCCTCTTGCACTGTCGCTCCTTCCCCCTTGTACTGTCACTCCTTCTTCCTTGCGTTGTCACTCCTTCCCCTTGTGCAATTGCACCTTTCTCTCTTGTTCTGTCCCACCCACTCCCTTGTGCTGTCCCTCCTTTCTCCTTTGTACTGTTCGTCCTCCCATCCTTGCACTGTCACTCCTCATCCCATTGTGCTGGCCCTCCTCCCCTTGCTCTGTCCCCCTTGCGCTTTCCCTCCTCCCCTCCTTGCGCTTTTGCCCTAACCCCCTTGTGCTCTCCCTCCTCCCCATGCACTGTTCCTCCTTCCCCTTCGCTCTGATGCTCCTTCCCCCTTGCGCTGTCGCTTGTTCCCGCCGTCCTGTCCCTCCTTCGCCCTTGCGATGTTGCACCTCCTCCTTGTCTGTTGCTCCTCCCCCCTGGCGCTGCGCCTCCACCCCACCCCATGCATGGTTGCTCCTTCTGCCTTGGCTGTCACTTCTTCTGCCTTGGCTGTCACTTCTTCCACCTTGCACTGTCGGTTCCTCCCCTTGCACTGTCGCTCCTTCCCCTTGTGCTATTGCTCCTAGCCCCTCGTGCTGTTTCGCCTCCCCCTTGCGCTATTGTGCTTATCCTCCCTTGCAATGTCCCTCCTCCACCGTTATGCTGTCCCTCCTCCCTCCCTTGCGCTGTCCCACCTCACCCCTTCGCACTGGCCCTCCTCCTCCTTTTGTGCTGTCCCCTTTGCACTTTCCTACCTCCCCCTTCTGCTGTCTCTCTTCCCCTGTTGCCCTGTTGCTCTTCTCCTTTGCACTATCCCTCCGCCCTCCTTTGTGCTGTTCCTCCTCCCCCCTTCCGCTCTCCCTCCACCCCAGCCCTTGTACTGAACGCTCCTTAGGTCTTGGGCTGTCCCTCTGCCCATCTTTGCGCTGTTGATCAGCCCCCCGTGTGCTATTTTTGTTCTGCCCCGCCCAATTGACCTGTCACTCCTTCTGCCAAATGGGAACTGTCACTCCTGCCTTCAAATGTAGTACAATGCTCCTGCGTGTTGTTGCTGGCCGAGCTTTCATCTATTGGATTTTGTATTCTTCCTTGTTTTGCCATTTATTTCTTCTTCCTCCCTCACAGTGCTGCTCTCATCCCCTGGCACTACCCTTGAATCTCTCCCATACTGTAATTCCTCATTCCTTCCATCAATGCTAAATTGAAAATGTGATAAAATACAAAAACAAAATTATTGTTTTCTGCACTTCGAGACCCCTGCTTTCTGTACACTGTATTTCTCTCTGAGTAACATTTTACTCGTTCCTATCTTTATGTCCCTTCGAGTGCCCTCAGCACATCTTTCTGGCATATCTTTCTGTGCACCCCCCACCGAGCGTGTGTCGATGTTGTGGACTGTATCAGAGACACTCTTTGGCCGGGCAGCCTGTTTGGGGGAGAGGGAGGCAAACGTATATTTGGACTTTTCCGGCCAATACAGAATTCCCTCTCAAACGATGTATTTCGCCTCTACAAACCATTATATCACGACCTTTTCTGAATCTTGATGGTACAAGGAAATTAGAATTTCAGCAACTGCAAATGAGCAGTGCCGAGTCCAGGCTGCCTTGGTGTGTTGGATGGGGGCGGGGAGGAGGGGTATGGGGAAATGTTCCATTGAAGTTGGCAGCAGCACTAGAGTGACGTCAATCCGCTAACAAGTGGATTTCTAATCCCATGCTCAGCGTTCTGTTGACTTCCTTCTTCCTGCCCCAAAATGATTTTCCGTTCTTTCAACACCTAAAAGTTGGATTACGGGTCCAACTTGGATTGGTTGTCATTACACGTTGACTGCAAGGGGCTCTGTAAAACGGAGGGCTGGACCCTGTCTTGCGTCGAAGCAAAGACTGGTGGCTTGCATCTGAAAGGTAAGTGTACAGCAGGGGCGTCGCTGGGGGGGGGGGGGGTAGAGGGGCTATAGCCCCGGATGAAAATCACGGCGCTACATGCAAAGGCTAGCCCCGAACATTATTTCCATGGGAAATGGAAATTACTGACGGCAGAATAAGTAGATGCAGGCCAGAAGGCAGCAATGTTCGTGATTAGATAGAATAAAAAACACGCTGTGACACAAACATTGCTGCCTCCTGGGCTGCTACTTGTGCTGCTGCTGACTGTCCGTGGCTGCACAGTCTGCGATTGCGCATAGGGAGCCGAGCCACCACCAGGGCGCAAACGCACGTGCCCTGGGTCTCTCCCTTGCATGTGCACTTGCGCAGTAGGCAGCAGCAGGTGTTAGAGATGCCCCGTGCCTGCAGACACTGGTGCTCTCTACGAATAACTCGAGCTGCTAGGACGTCACCGCCTGCTTGTGTGACCCCCACCCCTCTCCCCGATTAAGAAGGAATAATTTACTGGCTGTCGGCCCAGGCCCCATGCCATGTGCGCCTAAGTTAGGTAATATATGCCTACGTTTGGAATTGGAACCGAACCGACATTATTTTAGAGTTGAGTGAACTGTTTAAAATAATGTCGATCCGGAGTTGACTTTTACGGACTGACCCTGTCCATCCCAAGCACAAATAAACACAGTGCTTCGTTTAATTCATGAAGATGTCAAGGTGCTCCTTTTGACACTGTAAAGGGGCTCTGGATGATCACATGATGTAACTGTCTTAAGTTGTCCTTTTAACCCCGCGTTAGGCTATACAGATGCGGTCCACCTCTGCAATCGCTTTATGCCATTGGGAAACGTGAGCCTCTTTAAGATGCACAGGGCACTCATCACCCCTTCCCACCACTACCCCCCAAGAATCCACATCAGGAAGAGGTGAGAAGTCCACCCCAGGCAATCAATAGTCCCATTATTCGCTGCTCTGCGGTGTGAGGCACAGAGAGGCACAGAGTCCCAGTAATGTGAACCATGTCCCACCCGCCCCCACACTAACGTTTTAACACAAAATATGCATGTGCAGCAGAGGGAGGGAGGCTGGAAAAAGGGTGGGATTGAAGCTATTTGACAGGGGAACAAAGCCCCTGCATAAGAGGCTGCGGCATAAGAGGCCACCAAAACCCAAAGGTAGCGCAGGTGGTTACCTAAGTGTAACTGAGCGCCAACCAGCTAGCCCACAAGCAGAACAGGGTGTGGGAGGATGTTTGGTGCTACAGCGCAGTCATGTCGATGCACTCATGTAAACCCTATCACTGCAGCCATCCGGGACCTGCTATGTTTTGGAATTTAGCATGTGTGGGTGATGTTTGCTTCCCTTCATTGCTGTCCGCTGCCCCTTTCCTCATCTGCTTTTTGAAGGAGCTATAGGCCGAGCTAAAGCAACAGAAAGCAGCTGTAGCTACCAACCATTCGCATGCACCACAGTTTATTCAAGCAATTTACCGGCTTGAATCCTGAGCAGTGAGGTGGCATAGCACAGAACCATTCCTTCATGCATTTGAAACTAATTTCTAGATTCAATGTACAGATAGCTAGAGCAATGGTATTCATACTGTTTTGTGCTGAGCCCCCTTTACTTCGGGTAACAGTTCAACACTTCACGATGGAGAGCTGTGAGTCTGGTCTGTAAAAACAACGTCCTTTCCAAACCCAGCTCTTAAGCTTCCTCGTTAGTCATGAATGGATGCATTTCATTTTACAAAAGCCCCCCCCTGTTTAATGAGGTTAATGTTGGGGTGCTTTAAACATACAATAAGTGTGTAGCGACTGCTACACATTCCCACATCATGCCATTCATTCAGAACCATTGATAATGGGAGAACACAATACCGGTTAACACCTCTTTAAAACGTCATCATAGGTCCTCTGAACCCTGCGCAGCTGTGAAATGTGGCGAGCGAGCACCCTCGCGGTAACGCTAAATTGGAAAACATTGCACAGAGCTGGCTAATAACACTGCAAAAAAAGATCAGTTCTAATGGTGCAATCAAAGTGGCCCCTGAAGATTCATCGCATGTGAGTTTCTCTTTAATCTAATCTCGGGCCGCCAAAAGGCATCCACAGCTGCATTCACATAAACCCCCCCACCATCTCAATAACTGATTACTGCAGCTGAAGGGAACATGCTGGATGGCACCCGGCCAGTTAGGTTGCTGAATACAAAGCAATGCTACTTACTTTCTATTCCCAATCTATTGCAGTTGATGTCGGCTAACTTGTGGGTACCTGGTGCAAAGTGAGGATTAGTGGACACTGGACAGGCTGCTATGGAAGCTGTTTCATAACCAGCGCCTTGGCATAAAGCGCTCTATAAATAAACAAATCAATCAATCAATCAATCAATTGCAGACCACGCGCTCTGCCTGAAGCACAGCAACTCTTTGCTGGGGCAGCACGGGCAGGCGTGTTGCAGTTCATGTGGGGGTAGGAGATCTCCAACACTGGCCTGCAGCTTACCCATCAGGGTCTGGTTGGCATCAAATGCACCGGGTGCCATGACCATGGATGGAGTAGGGTAACCAGATATAAAAAGTAGAAAACCTGTGACACGACAACTAACATTAAAAACACTCACTTTTGAAAGTAGCTGTCAAGTGACTACACTTCAGTAGCGTTTGGAGGAGAAGGGGGTTTAAGTGTTACTGTTCAAAGAAACACACATTGGGCCTCAATACGACCCAGGCGGTAAGTTACCGCCTGGGCCATGACTTTACCACCATGGCGTAAACTACGTTTATGCCATGGTGGTTGGCGGATTTACCGCCCCATTCCGACCTTGGCGGGGCGGTAAATCCCCATTTTCCCATTTACCCTTCCCCATTCCCATTTTGCCCCATAGGGCATAATGGGAGTGGGGAAGGCGTTAATTACGCCACCGTAAATTACGGTGGCGTAATTAACTCCATGGTCCCTTAGCGCCATGGATTTTAACACCTGCAGGTGTTAAAACCTCCATGGCGCTAAGGGACCTCGTACTCAGGCGGTAAGGGTCGGCGCTGTTTACGCCGCCGTAAAACCCTTACCGCCTGGGTCGTAATGAGGCCCATTATAATTAATATATCACAATCTAACACGGTCTTAAATTGTAAAATGCAGCATTTCTTATGTGCAAGATTGTGCATTCCTGCCTGCCAGCTTGGAAGACCTACTACAAAAACCGGGACTACTGCAGTTTCCAATGGGAACATCATCTTGAGAAAAGGGAACAGAGCACCAAATACTGGCAAAGTCCCTGCAAAACCGGGACGTCTTGTTATCCCACCATGGATGTTGTTGTACTGAATGACCATTCTTTCTTAATTTGCTCAACGGGTGCTACTTGTCAAAGCAGAATATTGGACACAATCTACTTCTTGGGTAATGTTGAATTATTTAGCCACTCAGTCGTCGAAGTGTACCAAAAGAAGTAGTGGGACTATGTTCCCTGCTGGGCCACAAAACCATGATCCAATTTGTGCCAACCCTATTCGTGAAGGGGCCCCATCACGAGAAGACTAGACACACTGCACTGCAACCAGCCTTGTTAATTAATTAGCATGTCTGTTTAAACATATATGACACGTTGATGCTCTCGTACAGTATCCCCAGGAAATACATAGGTGCCGGGCTGGATATGATTAAAACCTGACGGGGTTATATGATTTACAGATGTGAGGGCTCCTGTTTGTGGCATCAGTTTGGGGTTGCTGTGTTGTTTTTACAATCCGGTTCATCTTTGGATATTACCTTGATGTGCTTTCCTTTCCTCTCTAGCCGAGCGTTTTTGTGAGTTTTGACGATCTGGGGGAGTGGGTAGAGCTGCTGGGGTCTGTGGGGGGCCTTTCTTATGTCCTATAGTAGGGTCGTGTTTGCGGCTTCAGCAGCAGGGTCGTTTTTCTTTTCCTCCTGTCCTGGAGTTCCCTTTTTTCAGCCTGTGAAGATTATTGCACTTTTTCTCATGTCTGACTTTAGTACAATAAAATGTTATTCGAGCCGTAAGCCCCACTGCAATAATCACCTCTAATGCCTAATTGTGAAGGACGGTCTGCCGTCCTTTTAAACATAGAGTTATGTGTCCTTGCACCACATTTCTGTTTAAAAAACAAGCATTGGCAAAGCCAATACTTTGGCTAAAATGTAGGGACTAGGTGGGTGTTTCTCAAGAATGCCCACGTACTTGCACCATCTTCCAGCGGTTGCTTGCTTCTGAGCATGCAGACCCACCCTGGCATTGCCTGATAAGTGCCTACCCTATGCCTACACAAAAAACCAAACTGTTGGCTTTGCCAATGCCTGTTAACAGCACTTCAGTGAAGGACACGTAGACTGCTTATACATCAAGTGACTGAAGGCAGACCTGGTTAAGACCTGTTTAGTACATCAGTAGTGCATTTACAGCTCCATTTAAGTCATTAATGCGCAGAGGACTGCTTAAAAAAACAGGCAGGTTGAGTGCAAAGTTTGATGGGAAGACTTGATTAAAGCAAGCTCAAAGAGTTCCCATGGGAAGGTGTTTTGGGCGGGCAGGGGTCGAGGGGCAGAAACTGGGTGGAAATGGCCATAAGGATTAGCATGTCCTTGGGCAGTCAGTAGGTAGCCAAATAACCAAACAACACATACAAGCTTGTTGTCCCTCCTCATATGCCATTTCTCCCCATCTGTATTCTAATGCAATAGTTTTGGCTTGTAGGTGGCACTAATGCGACCTAATAGCCCAAACCAAATCTTTTGTTTACTGCTATGACCACCAGTGCTGAATCTCTGCCGGAGGTTAGGACATGAGAACTAAGTGTTTAGTGCAGCGTGAGTTGGCAATCCTTTCAATATCTCAGGGGAGCTTACTGATTCTATGTGAAAAGAGAGTTGCACAGGTGGAAACAATTTCCTAGATAGCAAACATTTCATTCATGATTCTATCCTTGTCTACTGGTTCGGCCCCACAGATGGAAAGCCACATTTGAATCATTGCTATTTATTTTGGGGAAAATGTCAGGCCTCCCTTTTTGGTGTCGGAGGGGACAACTGATAACAATGTAGGCTGGCGTTTGGCATCAATCTGCGCTCGCTGGCTACATTGGATAATTACATTCATTATGTCCTACCACTTTGTAAGACCACTAGCAACCCCCTGTCAGTTCAACAACCAGCAGTATGTGACTGTATGGTTGATGAAGCAAACAGATATCTCTCCAGTTGTTGCTTAAATACAATTTCTCAATCCACGCCAAGTCTTTGGCTGTCCTGTCCAAAGGCTTTTCTTTGACTTATATAACCTCATAAAGTATTACATAGCACTACTGGATGAATGTTCAGGCTTTGGAGTGGCAAATCTTCCAGATGCGTATGAGAACTTTGGGCAGTATCGTTTGCAATATTAACGCTTGAAACTGCAACGCGCGCCTGCGTTCATATCACGTAGTTATGTGATGTCCAAACTTGTAATGGGCTCTAGCCCCGGATCTTCTACAAACCTAGCAACGCCGCTGGATCTGGGGCTAGGCCAATGTCAGGACTGTTGGGGCTCTGGGCTAGCAAGCCTTTTGGTTGTAGCTCCTGAGCTTTTATCCGTGACTGCAACCAAAAGACCCGGTGCTATAGCCCCCTGAACCCCCCCACCTACCCCTAAGCAATGACAGGGTGCAGGCCCTGAGCAGTGAGCGTGCTGCCTCCGATATACAAGCCAGAGTAGAGAGCAGCTCTTCTCTGGCTCTCCTGTGCTTGCCATAGTGTATGGAGTGGCAGCAAACAAAAACAGCGGTCGGTTATGGCGGGTATGTTTTCTTTGCAGTTGCGGAAAGAAAAAGTATCTGCTGCTTTTATTTGTAGGCACCCTGTGCTCGTTTAGGCACTTTGCGGCGAGCATGTTGCCTCCCATATACAGGGCAGACAAGAGAGGATCATTGATACTTATCATAACATGAAATAAGTAATTCCCTGATATTTTATGCAAGAAAGCCACTGCAAGCACGCCGTTAACATCTGTGTCCTGTTCAACGCGCGCTCGTTTGCAGAGTGGGCGTGTGCCTCATGCGGTTCTTTATATAGGCCCGGGTGACTGGCCACTTTCCAGACCTAGCAACACCCCTGCCTGCGCTCCTCTTAATCATTGTAATCTGCCCTGACTTGCACCCAAATCTGATGTGTTGTATTGCCAGTCACCAAACGGAACTTGAAATAAAACGTATTCGCCCTAACTGAGGGCTGTTTTTGTTTATTAGCACTCCATAGACAGCGAGCACGGGGTGCCTACAAACAAAGACAGCAAACGGTTTTAGCGAATATTTTTAATTTGCAATTACCCACAAACACACAGACAAAAAAACAGTTTCAAATATAACAAATAAAAATTCAATTTCAACCATGACACAGACAAAAAACAGTTTCAAATATAACAAATAAAAATTAAATTTCAACCATGACACAACAAGCCTTATTTCTCCCTTACAAGCTCCAAATAAAACGTTAAAAAATGGCTACCTTCTGCCAACGAAATTATAGTGACATCAAAAAACAGTAAACCAACTCGCATAGCTAAAAGCATGGACATTTTCAAACAAAACATATCTATGCTGCTTTTCAATGTAAAATTGGTCATTTTTGTAACACAATAAATAAATATTTATAACAAAATTTACAAAGACTAATATATGTTTTTTAAAGAATAAAACAAATGAAATACGCATTTACACACATTAACATATAGTGACCGCCATTTTTAATGTAAACATGGCTGCCAAATTCTACACAAAATACCAATGCAACAGAAGAGTGCAACAGGGGTGTGGTTTTGTGTGGGAATGGGTGGAAAAACACATAGACTTCACTTATTTATTTATTTGTTTTTACATTTGTAAAGCGCTCTAAGCCCTGGGGCATTAAGGCGCTGTAGCTTGACCAGTTACTTGCAAAGAGGTGACAGTTTCATACATTTTTCTCAAATAGGTACAGGAGGCAAATTACCTGCTTCTGTTAGGCGAACAATAATGTTTTAACGCTTTTTGGAAAATGCAATAGGAATGTTCAGCGCGCAGGGTAGGCGGGAGTAGGTGCCGGTGTTTGGCTGCGATGTCTGGGAAGCTAGAACCTCCAGTTTTGTCATGTTTGTATTTAGACGGTGGGATCTGGTGGGCATAGTCTGCTCTGCTTATTAATGGGTGTTAAATGGTCGACACATAACCAAACAACATTGCATCCATCTTCATATGTCACCTGCATTGGAAAGCATTACAGACCCTCATTCCTAGCTCTTTTTGTAATGACAATAGTTTAGGATTAAAGGTAGCAGTTTCAGCGCCACCTAGTAGTTACAAGTAAAAAGGCCCAGCTCTGACAGCAGCAGCACTCCAAAGTTCCTTAACAAACGACAGCAGTAAATCACTGATTACAAGCTTTATCTACCATCCATGATAAATGGTTCGGCATTGGGCCACAGGACAAGTAACCCTCACACAATGAACAGCCCAGAATGTATGATGGACTGGCTGGCATGTAGTCCATCAGGCAGATTCCTCATGGTTGCCAACTGTACAGCAAGCAGTTACATGAGCATTCACCCGCCACACCCTTCTCCTAGTGACTAAACCACATAGTATGAGAAATCCCCTTCTGAGAATGTTTTAATTTGGCAGAGTAGCATCATTTTACAGTACAAGCTTCTTAAATTGGCAAATAAGTCTAGGGGTGAGCATTTGGAATATTTTTCCATGGGTGTAATTTTAGGGGGGACAAGGATGTTTGTCAACCCCCAACGTAAGTGGCACACCATTCTGCCACCCCTCATTTGACAGGGGTGCCTTCCTTTAGATCTCATGTCCCCCCAACATTTTCTGCCAAGTTACTCCACTGAATTTATCGGCAATATGAAAAAACGCATGATCCTTGCTTTTTGATATAGCCATCCTAGCGCCCACAGGAAAAGGGGATAGCAGCACAGAGAACATCTTACATCACATTTTGTTAGGGCGTTGAAGTGCTGCCTCAAATGTATTCTCTACACTGTCGCTCACTCTCATGCAAAAGGGATCCTGCACGTTTCAGCACTACAGAAGAGGGGACTGCGAGAGGGATCAGATCAGTTGGCACCCCTTTACCCATTTCTTCTTTGTGGCTATGGCAGCTTCCTATTGCTCATGTAATGCTGTATGGCTAGCACCACGTGAACAGGGCTATATCATGTCCCAAACAAAAGACCGCAGTGCAGGGCAATATGCGTCCCGATCCTGGCCTGCATATAGCCTTGCAACCTTCGATGAATTGGTGGTGTGAAGACTGGATCACTGTAGACAGTGCAAGTGGCCAGCTCTCCTGCTTCACTTTTAGAGCTTTGGTGAGCAGGATATTTCTCTTATACAAGACAGTGTAATGGTGCATATGCTGTTTCTGGCCAAGACCCTTAGCATTATCTGCCCTTGCTAAGCACATTTCCTGCTGGGACTTGTACTTTCACATTGAAAATATAGACCTGTAGGTTAAGCTCCAGTAGCCAATGTGCAAAACAGGGACTTGGTGAAAACATTGCTTATGCCATGGGACCACTTGCCAGCTATCTGAATAGGGTTGTCAGGCCTGAGAAATGAAAAAGAAACTGACCTGCCTTGCTGGTGAGGCTTCCTGCCTTGATACAGCTCTGCAGAGGCGTTGCTACAGGGGGTTCTGGTGGGGCTATAGCCCCGGGTCTTCTGGTTGTAGTCCCGGATAGAAGCTCAGGGAGTACAACCAAAAGGATAGCTAGCCCGGAGTCGCGACATTGGCGTACCCCCAGATCTGTTCTAGACCTAGCAACACCCCTGCAGCTCTGCGACTGGCGGTGCCCGACTTCATGGCTTAGGCTTGGATGTTGCCACACATGGCCCCCTTGGACACAGAGGGGCACCTCCTGGACCAGCTAAGGTGACCAACGGGTGAATTGTTGCAATTTGTTCTTCTTACATAATAAACAAATTGCTTGTCTGCAGGGAGTAGTTCCCTATAGCTTTGCCAGGGCTTCCGCCCTCTGAAATTCTACACAGTGTGTAACACAAGTGACTGCAGTCTTTATTTTATTTGTGTTGCTTGTATAGCATGCCAAGCCTTGAGGCATCTGTGCGCTTGCTTACATAGTAAAGATTACAATTGTTACAGAAGATTATAGTCATACACTCAAAAGTCTTGATTTCTTTCCCGGCAAATTTACAGGAACTGTACTGGATCTGCAAACATCTTTTGGGAAAATATTTAAGCCAGAGCTTGAATTGGATAAATACAGGTATTCTTGCAAATCTCTCTTAGTCTAAAAAATATTGTTCAATCGCCAGAGGTGTGCTTGACATGGTAGCTTAAAAAGAGCTTATCATTACCCTGGGAATGCAAAGCAGAAAACATCTCTTCATGTTGCTTTAGGTTTGTTAAGTATGCTGTCAACCTAAAATCCAAGTGATGATACTAGTATTTTAGTGTCTGTGGCCCAACAGCTTGCTTGCCAGCTGGTTAAAAGTAAGAGTTGTGACATCACAGAGGCGGCAGAGGTGGATCTATTGAATAAAACCTTTTAGTTTACCTCTGCATTTTTTATTTTAAGGGCTACAGCGAGTAACATGGTTCCACCTTTCTACTGCTGTAAATAATCTTGTAACTTTCTTTGGTTTGTTGTCAGAAGCCTCCCCCAGCAGAACAATTCATAATGCGCTGCGTTTCACTTGAGTCTATCCCCAGGAAACACGATATGCAGACCACACACAGATCTAAGCACAAGCGAAGACGTAAAACTCAGACCCCCACATCTTATTGTGATTTCACGATCCTGCAAGATGCTGACGAAACAACCATTTTTAAAAAGAAAAAAACACAGAAACGCCTGTTTTTGTAAAAGCACCCATGAAAATGGCTGTTTTACAAAAATGGCTGTTTTTTTAAAAGAAAGGACATATATGGAGAGGTTCTCAAAACTTTGCTTATGCCAAAGAAAAGAGCAGCCCAATCCACAAAGAACATCTGAATGGGTGCATCTCATATGTGCCGATTCAGATAGCTGTTTTAACCCCTTTGCCCAAATCAGGGGGCATTTCTGCACATTTAAAAGTGCATCCAAATGTATAAACAGGATGCTCTTTTAAATGTGAAAAATTCTGTTTGGAATAGGCACAGGGGGTGCACATTTAATGGCAGTGTCTTTCCTGACTCAGTCATGCAATTTCGTTTTAAGCGTCTCACTTGCATTTCTACTCCTCAAACAGGGATAGACATCGTTTGGGCATCACATTTTACAGTGAGCGGCCTTTTTAGGGCCCATCATGGTGAAAAGCGCTCTCAGCACCCACGTGAGTGCCGGGAGCATTTAGAACATTACTGACGGGAGAGCACCCCTGACACTCATGTATTTAAGGTGGATGGCCAGCGCATCATTTATGCTAAAGCTCAGCCCTCTGGAAATGCACAGTTCACCTTTGAGAATAAGGCGACCATCTCATTTTAAAAAAAAGGGGACATTTAAAAATGGTACATCCTCTGCTCTATTGCGATGGCGGAGCGAGAGATCACCCGTGAAGCCCCGGGCGAGAACGGGCGCTCTTGACATCCCGGCTCAGGGATACACTGTGCACTGCCCGCCAGATTGACTGTGTGCAGCACCAGGAGCATTTGCGGTGAACGGTGTTGTGAGGGCCGCTGGGTGTGGTGGTGCCCTTGGGCCACAATTGGCGTCGCCTGCAGCCAGTCGGCCTCTTACTTGGGACTTCCCCATCAGGAAAGGCAGTTGTGCATGTTAGGGTGCATTCACTGGAACTTCTGGTTGCGCTTGTGATCTTGGGGCAAAGGCTCTGCAGGGTCACGTTCCTTGACCTCGGTGCCTCTGTGCCTCTGCTGGAGGGAAGGGACTGAGGCGAAGTGGCCTGGGGCAGTGGTGTGCCCACTGTGAGTTTGCTTTCTTGGCCTCTAGGCCCTTCTGTTGACGTTGAGATACTGAAAGATCCCTGGAGGTGCAGTTTTCTTTTTCATCCGTGGAATCGCTTAAGGGCAGGTAGTCCTGGTTGGCCCCGCTGTTGGAGCTGTTTTGCTCTCGAAGGGAGCAGCATACTGGTGGTTGATGGCTAACCGCAACAAGAAACAGGGCCACCTGCAATTTACACAGAAGGGAATCCTGGCACTGGGTAAGGGCACAATGGCGACCCCTGGCCCAAGTGGTGGTGAGGAGGGGTTACCAGTTTCCCCAGGGAGACCAACGCCTAGTGAATTGGCTGGCCCACCCTCGGAATTGAGCTTGGTCCTTGCGGAAATGAAGAACAGTTTTACCTTGGATAACACCAAATTGGATGGAATGGAATACAAAATTGACCGCATGCAAGAGTATAGAGAAGGAGAGCAGTCATATACGCGAAGCGGAACACAAGGTGTGAGTCCTGGAGGATAGTAGCAGTGAAGTGACCCAGGTTATCCGTGCCTTGCAGCGTGAAGTCAAAGAGATCAGAGACAAAAATGAGGATCACAAAGCGAGGTCCTGTCGCAACAATATCAGGTTGGTAGGGGACCCTGAATCGACAAACACGGAACATGGAGGTGTTTATGGAAGCATTTATCAGATAGGTGTTAAAGGACCCACCACTATCATCCCAATTCCTGGTGAAGAGGGCACACCTGATCTCGACTCAAAAACCCAGGCCGGGCCAGTACCCTCAGCCAATAATAGCAAGACTGCTGAATTACTGCGACTGGGACACTATCCTGCCCAGAGCCTTTGAGCTGGGAGAGCTACAATACAAATAAAACAGCGCTTGAAACTCGTTCTATCAAGATTTTACTCCATCTGTGTAGAAAGCTAGACTCTCCTTTTTGGCAGCCAAGAAACTACTGAGGGACTGTGGTCTGCAATATGCGATGCTATACCAGTCCACACTGCGGGTGATTCACAACAACAAGACCTTTATTTTTTAGATGCATTGCTGAGGTTGTAACTTTTGTGGAATCACTTCTTAAATCACGAGAAGACAGGGATCGTAGTCACATGAATCCTGATGTATATGATATGAAAATGTTATAATGATGTTTGAGAATTGAGAGCACAGTGTGCAAAGCCCGAAGGAGATGCTATGTCCCTGATATAAATAAGTGCTGGGGCCCCCAAGATCAGTGTGATGTTGTAACTATAGTGTAAAGAAATGGGCCAGTTGCTACTTATCCCGATGATAAATTGCCTTCTCCTCCTGGTGTACCTTCTAGTGTAGGTGGCCGGGTGTGGTCGTTGAGTCCGGTGCCCCCAGGCAGTTGCCTTTACAAAGTGGTTGGGGAGGGGTTGGTACTAGGGAGGGGGAAAATTCCCTGCTGGTTGGGGATTGGAAGTGTGGGTGGTGCGGGATGAGGTAGGGTTGGGGATGGGGGAGGGCAAAGGGATTTGGGGAGCATTTTTTGGGGGAAAATGATTCACGTCCCAGCATGGAGTAGTGCAATGCGGAAGTCAACAGGAACAATGGTGGGGGTGTGATCCTGGTGTACAGGGCTGGGCTAAAAGCCAAACTTACGATCTTCTGGCAGGATGTAACATTATGAGCTGGAATGTGCGAGTGCTGAACAATCCATGCAAAACCAGAAAGGTAATAAACTATTGTGAGTGGCATAGAGCTAAGGTAATCCTGTTACAGGAGACCCAACTGGCTGGTGCAGCGAATGAAGCTGTTGCAAGGTCTTGGGGCTCCAACAGATATTATACGTCATACTCGACCTACTCGGTGGGTGTCATGACATTGATTCACAAGTCCTTACGATTCAACCTGCTGGAGCAGGTTGTTGACCCGAAGCGCAGATTTGTTATTGTGTCGGGAAGTTGGGCTCATGTCTTGGTGATGTTTGTCAGTATCTATGGCCCTAATGTGGACGACCCACATTTTTTTAATCCTTGCTATCCAGGTGTTATAAATACATGCACACTAATATTGTATGAGCGGATGACTTTAACGTCGCTCTGCAGAGGTTTCTAGATAGATCTGAGGGGACAACCCGCCTGGTACCACAGGCTGCTGACCGGGTGTGCTAGAGTATGGTGTCGCTAGGGTTAGTCGATGTTTGGCGAATGCTCAACCCAGAACTAAAGGAGTTTTCATTGTATTCATTGGTACATGGTACGTCGTCCAGGTTAGATTACGTGCTTGCTAGTGCACCTCTGTTGCGGATGATGCCTAATTGCTCGCTTCACCCAAGAACTTTATCAGACCACTCTCCAGTCCTATGGTCGCTGACGATAGGAAGGGTTTTGGTATCTAGGCCCCAATGGAGATTGAAGGCAGCAGCTTTAGCTGACATAGTTTTCCGGAGTGAGGTAATCGAGGTTGTCCGGTCATTCTTTGAAGAAAGTGTGGGCAGGATGGCCTTGATGGCCATTATAAGCGTCAACGCGCTCAACAGCTGCGGGTGATTTGGCTGAATAACTAAAGGTGGCAGCTTTGCCGAGGTTAGGATGGAGGCTAATCGGACGTTAGCCAAGCCGATTACGGTAGAAGATATCCTGGAAGCAGCATGTGCGCTTCCACCGGCTAGGGCACCAGGGTCTGACAGTGTAGCTGCAGAGATTTATAAATGAGTTGGGGCGGGAGGTTGCCAAATACATGGGGAGCTTGTGGGAGGAGGCAATGTCGTCGGGGCAGTTGCCCCCCTTCAATGCTAGAGGTTGTGGTAATTTTATTGCTAAAGGATGGTAAGGACCCCTTAGACTGTGCCTCATACCGCCCAATTTCTCTTCTTAATGTAGACACTAAAATCTATGCTAAAATCTTTGCGGATAGACTGCTCCCGTTTGTGTCGGAACTAGTCCATAGAGATCAATCGGGATCTATCCCGGGTAGATCGGCATCACTCAACCTCTGTAAACTATTTTCTATACTAGCTCAAATAGACCTAGATGTGCAAACCATGGCATCTCTACTTGATATGGAGAAGGCTTTTGACTCCGTTGAATGGAACTACCTCTTTGTAGTACTGCGAGCTGTGGGTCTCCCGCCGTATTTTCTTTCTGTGGTGCGGCTTTTGTATTCTGGCGCAACAGCAAGGATAGGTTTATTTGGGAAACACTCTGAGGTGTTTGCACTGGGTAGGGGTACTAGGCTGGGCTGCCCGCTGTCTCTGTTACTTTTCGTACTTGCAATTGAGCCCCTTGTGTCCAGGTTGTGGAAAATCCACTTTAATCGGGGACTAGCAATGAGAGAGACAAGAGAATTGAGCCCATAATATCATCAAGGTGTTAAGTACCGAAAAGGTTGTTAAAAGGATTAACAACCTTTTTGGTACTTAAGACCTATTCTGAAGGTGGCGCATTCTTCCGAAGTCGGAAGGAATGCGCCACTTTCGGAATACATGTGGCGGTTGCTAGGATGGGTTGGAAACCAACATAGCAACTGCCACATTCGTAAACTGGTTTTTTGGAAGTCTATTCTTGTGGCACTCCACCAGTTTAATATGTGCGTTAAACTAGCGCACATATACGGTACCCTTTTGGTGGCATTAAATTGGAGGAGTGCCACAAGAAACCTTGTTTGGTGTAAATGAAAGTGTTCATGTACATGTATGTGTTGTATATGAACACTTTCATGTACACCAAAGCAAGCAGCTTCAAATGAAAGTGTTATTAAACACCACACGGTGTATATGAATACTTTCCTATACACCAAAATAAGTAGCTTCAACATCCTGCAATGTTGAAGCTGCTCACTTTGTTGTAAAGGAACTGTGTTCTCTGCAGCATTTTTGTAAAATAACGAATATGTCGTTATTTTACAAAAATGCTGCCGAGATTGCATTGTGCCTGTTACAACTAAAAACAGGCGCTATCCACACCCTGCACTGAGAATACTAGTGGAGCCTGGGCGTCCTCTTTTGACACAGTGAATCGTGCTGTTTAGAGTTCAGAATATGGGCCTCGGTATCTTTGTACGCGGATGACAATACTTCATTTTAGGGACCCTGGGGTGAACTTGCATTTCCTGTCACAGGAGTTTGCGAAGTTTGGTCGATACTCTGGACTCCCGAGTGAACTGGTCTAAATCTATTCTGTTTCACTCAACAAGGCCACGGTGAGGCCGGTGGAGCTGAGAGGCTTTAGGTGGGAACAGTCATCTGTTAAATATCTGGGGGTGAAGGTCAGTAGAAACTCGTGTTCGCTGTTGGCGGATAACCACATGGCGTACCTGTAGGCTTTGAGACAAAGGGTAGATAAATGGTGTGCGCTGCCCCTGCTAGGAAGGGTGGCTATTACTAAAATGGTTGTTGTGCCTAAGTTATTGTATATGTTCCAGAACATTCCTATATGGCCCGGTGCTGCCTTTTTTGCAGAGTTGAACTCGCTTATGGTGAATCTGGCTTGGCACCCCGAGTACCCCCGAATTAGTTGGAAAACCCTTGTTCTCCCATGAGATCAGGGGGTATATGCGCTAGAACTGTATTTTCTGGCAGCATAAACACATTTGCATGTTCGCATAGAAAGGTGCTCCGTGCGTCCCTTTGCAGTCCAGGGTGTCCTTGTGTCAAGGAAGGTGGCGGCTAAGTGCAAATTCGACCCGGTTGCCTGCACGGTCCACGCTTGGAATAGGATTCTGAAGAGACAGGGGGTGGAGATTCCTTTTGACCCGGGGCTCCAGCTCAGGGGGATTGAATGCCTCCAACCTACCTGTGATGAGGCCTTGGAGAACGAATGGAGGGTGGCGGGCATTGGCACTATGGCAGATTTGTATCCTGAGGGGGTGTTTGTCTCACTGGAGCTGTTTACAGCCAAGATGGGTGGTGCATTTCTCATAAGGCTTCAATATTTTCGTATGAGGTTTCCGAACCCGCCCCCGCCACTCCCAATCCTACGGTATCTCTTGAACTTGGCCTCCGCACAGCGCCTGGTGTCCCCATCTATGCGATGGTACATCTCTCACGGCACTGTGCACCTGGCCTAAACTCTTGTCTTCTGGACCCACGTACCTGCTCACCGTGCCACCCTCCCACACTTCCTCCAGGCCACCCCTTGCACTGGAGTCTGTATCTGTACCCATACGCTCCCCCCACCTTTTTCTTCCTGCACTTATTTATGTCTCGCCTTGAATCACTTGTGTATAGGCGCGTTATAAATGCAATATCATATCAGACATACCCTGTCTGCTGCCTTAAACCCAGCACTTGCCGCTTGCTGGCTGCACTACCACTGTTTGTTGTTTTTTATTTATTTTATTTATTATTATTTATCCATTTTCTCCTTTGCTCCACACTTTCCACTCCACCCCTCTGCCATGCACTTTTCCCCTCTCCCTCTCCCATGCACTTGCGCGTTCTCAATGTCACTGGGCCTAGTAAGATCGTTGTTTTGTTCTCTCTTGTCTCCCCTCCCTTGTCTGGTCGCGCCCTAAAACACTTGTGTACAAGCGCAATATAAAATAAATATCAATAGCAATGCAACGAGAATCTCCCAAAATGGTGTTGAAATGTAGAAAGCAGTGGGAAATTAATTCTGGGGCTACATTCACTGAAAAGCAGTGGGCGGCAATGTGCATGAGATCTCATAATGGGGTGTTTAATACCAGGCTTCAATTTATTCAGCTAAAAACCTTGCACAGGGTATACCTTTCACCTTCACGACACGCCTTGTTTGACTCGACTAAGAGTGGTATGTGTCCGTGATGCCAGGCACAGTCTGCTGATTTTCTGCACATGGTGTGGTCATGCCCTCAGTTGTGTGAGTTTTGGAAGGGGGTGACTTGCATAATATATAATACAATGTAAAGTATCAGGTGACCTACTTTGCTGCATGTTTGGGTGGCTCCAGGGTGCCCCAGCCTCGGGCCGGAAGCTGCTGGCTACTGGCATGATAGTGGCAAGGAAGTGCATATTAACGCGGTGGATTAGCCGGACTCCCCCTGATGTCCTGCATGGTTGGACAGCCTGATCAGGTTGAGTGACCTTGACAAGGAATATGGACTTCTCTGTGTCTTACCTCCTGGCACAGCGCCCGGATCCAGCTACAGAGAACTAGTGAGCCTTGGGCTGTCGGAACAATGCTGCATCCTCGTACCCCATTTATTGACTTGTAATACCAAAGAGTTATGACTGAGTCAGTAATATGTATTGTTAATTTGTACCATCTGTCACTAACGTCTGTATTGTTGGTTTGAGCGAGACATGAATCTTCTATAATAAACAAATAAAAAGGGTGGCCCTAATTTTCCCTGAGTGGGATCCGGTCACCATCAGTCCCGCTCAATCCTACTCCTCCTTTGAATGCCTCATCTGCAGGCTGTCTCTCGTACCCTCTCTCTCACTCTCGCCACTATCTACAGGCCCCCCAGATGTACACCCTTTTCCTCTTGGAATGGGCAGACCTCTCCTCCTCTCTCCTGGACTCCTCCTCCAAACCTCTCTTCCTTGGGGATTTTAACATCCATCTTGACTCTCTGGATTTGGCCACTGTACTCTTCTGTGACCTCTGTGACTCTCTTTCCCTCACAATTCTTCCCTCTTGTCCAACCCATCAGGACAAACCTTAGATGCTCTCATCTCATCAGATATCCCTCTCTCCAACCCTCTAACTCTTCCTCTCTCCTGGTTCGACCACTCCCTCCTCTCCTCCCACCTTAAGCTCCCTGGTGCCTAGACGCACGGCCAATCTCCTCTGTCATTCGACCGATGAAGCGTGTGTCAGTCGTTGCTTTTGTTGCCACTTTCATCCATCCTACTTCCCCTGCCTCTGACTCTTCTACAGACTCTGCACTGGCTAACCTCCATCTCTACATCTGTAACACTCTCGACATCCTTGCCCCTGCCATGAGGATCCGCATTAAGCCTGCTTCCAAATGCAACTTTTGGTATGACTCTGACTTGGCAGCTTTGAAACGCATGTGCAAAGCTGCCGAGCGGAATAGGCAAGCCTCCGGTAGATCCTATGACAAAGTGGCATGTTGCCTGCTCCAAAGGCAATATCGGCTCACCATCCACTCCAAGAAGAGTGCTCATGTCCAAGCCTGCATCTCTGGGGCAACTAATAACAGGGCTGAGATTTTCAAAATCGGCAAGAAACTTGCCAATCCTATTGCAGAGGAGGAGCCAAATGCCTCTACCGGAAGTCCCGCCCCTATTTTGCCTATATGTTGGGAACCGGAAATAGCGACAAGCACGACACCTGTAATGATGCCTATAGCCCGAAAAGCCCTTGAGACAAGGAATCCATAGAGAAAACCATTCTTTATGTATCCGCATAGAGCTGACCGTCTCTTGGGAGAGATCCCTGAAGAGCATGTAAAGACCGATGGAAGAGGAGACTGGTGCTGTCACATGAAGCAAGGTGACACGCCAAGAAGAGATGCCAAGAGAGAAGGTGAATAGACCATATAGATTTTGATGGCGAAGTAGAGGATTGAGTAACCCTTTACGTGCAGAATGAAGATTGCACGTGCAAAGAGCAGTGAAGAAAATGCAAACCGTTTTATAATTGTACAGATGCAGTAACGCAAGTAGACTAAGTATTCATGAGGCTGGCTATACGTAGTGAATAGACTGCAGGCGGTGCCACCATTATATAGAATCTGGATGTTCCATGTCGTATTTTAGCAAACTAGGACCCCATAAACAGGAGAGCTGAAAAGATTGTCGCAGTAGAATAAGGACAGCTAGAGGAAGAATCAAGAAGGCTTGCCTGGCCCAGTGTCAAGGGTTGAGGCAGCCAAGAACCTGGTTATCAAACATGGAAAGATACAATGAACGTGAGAGGCGAACTATGCTCCTGTTAAGGTGCAGTGGAAAGACAATGAGTGCCAAGTTTTATTCATTTTAATAGTATTAAAGGCAAAGAAGGAGCTCAAAACACAGTGGCCCTCATTACGACCCTGGCGGAGAGGGTTTTACGCCGGCGTAGTGCATGGCGTACCTCTCCGCCTGACTACGAGTTCCCGTAGTGCCATGGATGATTTTTACGCCTGCTTTTTGCAGGCGGAGAAATCCATGGCGCTACGGGACTTGTTGTTAATTACGCCACCGTAATTTACGGTGGCGTAATTAACGCCTTCCCCACTCCCATTATACCCTATGGGGCAAGAATGGGAATGGGGAAGGGTAAAATGGGGATTGGGGACTTACCGCCCCGCCAAGGTCGGCATGGGGCGGTAAGTCCGCCAACCACCTTGGCGGAGTTGGCAGCTTAGCGCCATGGACCATGGTGCAAATTGCACCATGGTCCTCCGCCAGGGTCGTAATGAGGCCCAGTGTCCTGTCACATGGTCTAGATAGAAATAGACTTTGGGCAAGCTTTGCCGAGACTTGAAGATAAGAGCATGATCACACTCCCTTCTATTCCCAGGAGCAGTGATACTTTGCAAGGCCAAGTTCAAATACTATTCTAATGGCACAAGGCTTGAGTTATGATGGATGATGGGCTAATTGGGTGGGGAGGCATGGTCAAATCCAACCCACCAGCAGTTGGGGTACCAGCTTGCATGTTGCTAGCGAGTGGAATATTCCAGAAGGGTACAAGTGTGCCAACCAATTGCAGAGGGCCACGTATCAAAGAGCCCTATAGTTTAAGACCCAATGAAACGTCATGTATTTTATGACACTGAAGATGACTTGCACTAGGGGTGGGCATAGTTGTCCACCTGACTGTAGAGACCCAATCACGATCCCATCCCCATAGGAAGTATACCTAGATGTTTCCCGTAGACCAACCACAATCCCAAGTAGGTTTTCTTACTTTGCCACGTAGTATGATGTCAATGATGGCGAGTTTTTACTATATAACTGTTTTTTATGTAATTCGCTGAGAGATATGCTGTGAGACGTCCGTTGATGTCCGTTGTACTCCCTGTTTTAGATAATTGTTAATAAAACAGCTAAATTTGCCAACGTCCTGAGTCGGTCTTATTATTGGTGTATGAGTAACTTCTGCATCCCCATCCATCCCATATAGCACTACCTCGCTTAAAGGGACTACGGGTTCAATACAACAGTTTCCTCCTATACTCTTCTCTCCCAGGCCCTCTGCACTGCACTTGCCTGCCACTTCTCCATCAAAACTCAGGATATCCTGTCCTCACTGTCATCTATCGCCCTCCCCACACCCACTCTTCTCCTGACTACCTTGGCTCCCATGTCCCTCCCGCCCATTCTCTCCTCCTTCTCGCCCTTTGCAACGGATGAGGTCACTAGAGTAGTCCGCTCTATGAAAGTCTCCTCCAATCAGGTGCTCCCCTGTTCTTCCAGAACTATCAAGGACAACATCTCCTCTCTCGCCCTTTCCTTGGCCGACCACTATAACCAGTCCTTTGCCACTGGCTCTTCAACACAACCCCTCAAGCACTCCCTTGTTCACCCTCTCCTAAAAAAGTCATCTGCAGACCCATCATGCCTGGCTAACTTTCGCCCTATCTCTATCACCCCTTTCATTGGCAAACTCATGGAGAAGATGGTTATTGCTCAACGCACCCACCACAGAATCTGCTAGCTGCCTACACGACCACCAGTCTGGCTTCAGAGCATCCAGGGCACGGAAACTGCTCTCCTGAACAACCATGAAGACCTGCTCCTAAACCTGGACTTTAACTCTGCCTCTGTTCTGTTCCTTCTCGATCTTTCCTCTGCCTTTGACACTGTCAATCTTGCCATCCTCATAAATCGTCTCCGTGACACCCTTGGCATCACGGATCGGGCACTGGCATGGCTGACCTCCTTCCTTTCAAACCGACCCTGCCAAGTGGAATTGGGCCCGTTTCTTTCCTCCACCTCACTCTCGACCTGTGGAATCCCTCAGGGCTCTATCCTATCACCTTGGGTTTTCAGCATCTACCTTGAACCCCTGGCCCACTTGATTGCTACCTTCTCTCCTCACTTCCACTGTTATGCTGATGACACTCAGCTTTCATTTAAGCTCCCATCCTCTATCTCCTCCCCTTCCTCTCTAATACCTGACTGCTATTCCGGCATGGTGCTCTGCTAACAATCTCTGCCTTACTGCCAGTAAGACAGAGATCCTTCTCATTGGTACACCTGCTCCCTGTTTCCCCCCCACTCTCTGGCCACCTACCTTGGATCCCCTCACCCTCTTATGAGACAAAAAATCTTGGGGTCATCTTTGACTCCTCTCTCTACTTCTCTCTGCACATCACGGACCTTGCCAACAAGTCTAACTTTTAGCTCCACCTCCTCAGAGGTATTCTACCTTTGCTCACCATCCCCAAGAATCTCAATGTCTCCAGAGGTCTGGTCCTCTCTAGGCTGGACTACTGCAACAGCCTCTTCCTCAATCTGCCTCTTTCTTCCCTTTGCCCTTCCGACTAATCCAGAATACGTCTGCAATACTTATCCTTGGTCTCAAGAAAAGGGACCGCATCTCTCCAGCCCTAAAATCTCTCCACTGGCTCCCGGTGACTGCAAGGAACACATTCAAGAACCTTTGCATCATCCACTAGGCTGTCTGTGGTCTGGAACCTCTCTACATCCACATTTATGTCCCTAAATACCTCCCTGCTAGAGTTCTCCAGTTCTCTAGCTCCAACTCTCTGCTAGTCAGGTACTTCTCCAAGCAGAGAATGGGAGGTAGATCCCTTTCCTCAGCAGGAGCCTCCCTCTGGAATGGCCTCCCTGCCCACTCAGACTTGAGCCGGTTCTTCTTAAGTTCTGGAATCTGCTCAAGACTTTCCTTTTCTCCTCCTTCTCCCTCCCACGCCCTCTCGTGATAACGTCCTTCTGCTGCTGTGACTGGTCCCTTATGAGTCTTACAGTGGGCCAGGCCCTCCATGCATGACCAGACCCCCCACCATCCCTAGATCACTTGCCCTCGGGCACCCTTCCAGGACCAGCTGATTCTGGTCCACCCCCATCCATCGCACTTTTCCCTTTCCCACTTCCCCTGCACTTGCCGTTTGTGGCTCCCCTCAGTACTTGCTCAGCCCTCTGGGCTATGCATTTCTGCACCTCTCCACCCATCCCTCGTCCCCTCCACAGCCCTGCCCCCAACTTCCTTCCTTCCTTTGCACTTTTTATTCTCCGTGATTGCACTGTAGGAGCGTCACGTGGCCTAATACGACCGTTACTGCCAGTTTTCCCTATGTCAACCCCCACCTTTTTTTTGTCTAGTGGCGCATGGAAAAACGTGTGTATAGGTGCCATACAAAAATTAATTACTCCTGCTGCATCATCTACAAGGCTGTCACCCAGAAGTCCTGAAGAATCTCAGCATCGTTGGAGGGCTACAAACCACCAGAAGTAAGGATATGCGCAGACTTGAACTCAAAAACAAAGCGCAGGGCTTTTCCGTCTACGCCTCAAGACTCTGGAATCTCCTCCCCATCGACATGCAACTTGCCCCCTTGCTTCCACGGTTCAAGAAGGAGCTCAAGACCCTCCTCTTCAAGGAAATGGCTCCTCCCAAAATACCTAGGTCCATACACAGTGCACTCCCTGCCTTACCTGGGACTGGGTGATCTGATCCCCACTGTTTCCTCCCCTGGTTACTAGTTGGTCTATTGCTGACTATAGGGCTCACTCCCCTGTTGTTACATCCCCACTCGCTTTCTCCTTCTGATGATTACAAAGCACTCAGTTGCTTCCCGAAGTTGGGTCCACGATCAATAAATACCCTATTAATATTAATATTTACATAACTGTGGAGGAACAGAATGCGCTGAAAAGCTGATACACCCGGAAGTCACAAGTAGAATACAGGGGTAGCAGCGGTGCTAGGAATGCAAGCGGGGCTGCACAGGGGAATAAATGCAGATGGGAGGGCAGTCAGGGAAGCAGATTTCATGTAATAGTCCACCGCCATATTTCACCATTTCAGCACACAAACAGTTTTGGGTGAGGTTTTAAAGACCACTAATGCGCCATTTTCTTTTTAGCAGGCCGTGTGACAACATGGTCAGGATGCTGCTGTGTCTTCTGGCAATTCTCTGCACCATGGGGAGGGTTGAGAGCGGCGCTGCAAACAAAGGTACGGCGACTTGGTGGAAAAGCATGAATGATGTATTTTAGGGGTGAAAATGTAATGCATCTGTTTTAAATAAGACTAGCACGAGCTTTCAATTCAATGGTTGTAAATGTAAATGAGTGATAGAAACGCTAATGTGTCTTATGCGCATTTCCACCTGGGGCAGAGCATTGCTGTCAGCATCTGTAAAAAGCCCGTCAACATTGGGCATTGCTCTGCACCTGGCCTACAGCTTGCAAGCCCTGGCAGTGCATGTGTTACCTCTGACTGTCGTGGCAGTAGGGCATGTATGACTCCCACACTTGCTGCCATGCTGTAGAACGTGGATTCCATATCACCAGAGCATTGCACTTGTTTTAACGTTCTGGTGTATTGGGGGGTTTTGGGGGGTGGGGGTGCATTTATTTTCATAGATTACATCAATGCAATACAACAGTTACAGGGCATAGCTATTGATATATTTGGTTTTGTGAATTACAAAAAGGCTTTTAACTGACTTCACATAGAAGTTGCTAGTTGTCACAGTCATGCTCTTGTCTTTTCATTGTAGCGCTAGCATGTGCCAACGGGAACGCAATAACTGAATAAACGGGCAACTGAAGATGGGAGGCCCATATTCTTCCAACACACACTCATAAATTTGAAAACATTAACTAGGCTACATAGCAAGAGGTGCTCTGATCAAACAGTTCAGCTTCACGCACCAATAGGTTAGATAGCTCAGCGAGTTAAGCGCTTGCCTCAGTGCACAGGATTTGCAGTCACAGGATGGACTCCGATCCCTTTCAATGTTGACAAATTGACTAGCATTAAATTAGAGATGCATTAAAAGCATATATTGTATGCTTAGCGGCAGTAAGACTCTATCAGGAAGTGCTACACACAAACGTGTGTTATATTTAGTGAGATATAATGTTTATGCTACATTTTAACTGTGTAGCACCTTTAGCAAAATAGAACACTACACTCTAAGCCTCCACAGCTCCATGGCATTTAGGAAGCACCCCTTATGGTAAAATAGGCTGCGCGAGGAGGTACAGCTGGCACTTGTTATGTTAATGTTAAAGGTATTTATATAGAGTTTGTCTCCAGGCGGTCAATATGATGGTAGCATCTGGGAATGGAAGACTGTACCTTGCATAGGATGGCATATCAGGCATGTGAGGCTTTAACTGGCATAGGATGACAGTCCCTAGTCATATGAGGCGGAGGGAGAAGGAGTCAGGGGTGTACGGGGTCAGTATTCCCCATGGCCACCGATAGTGCCTGGTGAGCCCCACCCCCCTCCAGCTCCCACAGCTGTCTCATTATGTTTTTTTTTTTTAAATAAGTGTGCGTATACCAAGGCATGCTCAATGGTCCTCATGTTGCTAGGCACCCAAATAAACAAGTTGAGAGCCTGGCATTCCCCGTGTGTTGAAGTCCTTCCAGAAAGAGCTGCCACTACCTTTTATTTATTTATTTTTTGGATATTTGTATGGCGTCTATACAACAAATGGTGTCTCAAGGCACCACAAGGCAAAAAGGGAGGGACCATGGGAGAAAGATAACAATAACGGTCCTATTAGACCCTGTGATATTTGGATCATGCAAAGGCAGTAACAAGAAGTGTGAGGGAGGAGGAGTGGGTGCCAGTCTGCGCGAATGCAAAGTGCATAGGGTGGGGTGGGAAGGGAAGTGCAGGGTAAAGAGGAGAGAGCAAGCGAAAGGGGAGGAGGGTGGGGGGGGTGCAACAGGGGCTAGGTGAGTTCTAACGGGAGGCCAGGAGGGCAAGTGCTAGGGATTGCAGTGGGTGGGGTCCACATGCTAAGTGCGGGGAGGAGGGTGGACTGGGTGGGGGGGCTGGTGCCCTGTATAACTCAGAGGGAACCAGACATCCAGTCACTGAGGCAGATGGGGGTGTTAGCAGAGGAGGGGGAGAGGGAAGGAAGAAGAGAAAAGGAGAGTCTTGAGGAGCTACCGGAACTTAAGGAGATCCGGCTCCAGTCTGAAAAGGGCAGGGAGACCATTGCAGAGGGAGGCTCCTGCAGAGGAGAGAGATCTACTCCCACTCCCTGCTTAGAGAAGCATCTGATCTGCATAGAGTTGAGCTAGCTAGAAGACTCTAGCAGGGAGGTATTTAGGGAGAGTTGGAGCTAGAACACTCTAGCAGGGAGGTATTTAGGGAGAGTTGGATGTAACAGGGTCCCAGGCCCCAGAAAGCTTTGTGGATGAAGCAGCGGTTCTTGCACTTGATCCTAGCAGCAACCGGGAGCCAGTGGAGAGGGTTTAGGGCTGATAGAAGCGGCCTCTGTGCTTGAGGTCAAGGATAAGTCTTGCAGTCCCCTTTTGGATTAGTTGAAGGGGGCGAAGGGAGGATATAGGAAGATTGAGGAAGACACTATTGAAGTAGTCCAGTCTAGAGAGGACCAGAGCTCTATATCTGGGGGGGGTGAGGAAAGGGAGAATGTCTCTAAGGAGGTGCAGCTGATAGTGAGTCATATTGGCATGGTCCGCAATGTGAGGAGAAAAGGAGAGAGAGAAGTCAAACTTGACACCAAGGTGTTTTGCCTCACAAGAGGGTAGGGGGAAGGGACCCATAGAGGGTGGCCAAATCGTAGGAGGGAAGGAGGGAGCTGAGGTCCCAATGAGAAGGATCTCATTTTACTGGCATTAAGGCAGAGATCATTGGCAGCACACCATACCTGAACAGCAGTCAGACAGTCAGGGATGAAACAGGAGGAAGAGGAGGCAGAGGAAGAGGAGGCAGTAGAGGGAAGTTTGAAGGAGAGCTGAATGTCATCTGCATAACACTTGAAGTGTGGAGAGAAGGAGGAGATCAGGTGAGCCAGAGGGGCAAGGTAAATGTTGAAGAGCCACAGGGAGAGGATAGAGCCTTGAGGGACGCCGCAGGTGGAGAGTGTGATAGGGGAGAGAAAAGGGCCCAGTTGAACCTGGGAAGGTCGGTCGGAGAGGAATGAGGTCAACCAGTCAAGTGCCAGGCCTGTGATGCCAAGACTGTCATGGAACCGATTTATCAGGATGGCATGATTGACCGTGTCGAAGGCAGAGGAACTATCCAGAATGATAAGAACGGATGGAGAGTTGGAATCGAGATTAGAGAGCAGGTCAGTAGAGCAGTGTCCATACCTCTGGCTGCTCTGAAGCCAGACTGGTGGTCGTGGAGACATCCAACAGATTCAGTGTGTTGGATCAGTTAGGAGATGATCAGCTTCTCCAGGAGTTTGCCCAGGAAGGTGGTAGTGGAGATAGGGCACCTTAATTTGTTCCACCTGGTGCCCAGTCGATTTTAGCAGTTTCAGGTTTACAAAATTAATGTTTGAAGTGAATGCATGTGTGTGTTTGAATGTAATGCATGCAGTGCGTATGTATGTACTGGTGCAAGGGTCTTGAGTAATTGTGTGGTGTGTGTTTGTATGTGTATAATTGTGTGGGCATGTCTGTGCAGGGGTGTCAATGCAATGCATGTAGGGGTTTGTGTGGTGGGGTAGAGTAATGCTGATATATTACGGGCACAACTGTATGAATGTGATTTAGTGACCGTTATTGGCATAGGGTGTGGGATGTGGCCTTAGATTCATGAAAGTGATTTACAGTTGCAATTTCAGGCATAGATTGATTATGCTCACAACGCTATGCAAGTGATCAACAGTGACCATTACCGGCATGGAAAGATTGTTGACATAGCTTCATAAAGTGATTTACAGTGACCATTACTGGCATAGTTCGATTGTGGATATAGCCTCATGCAAGTGATTTAAAGTGACCATTACTGACATAGGTAGATTGTAGATGCCACAGGCAGGTGGTAGGAAGTGACTATTACTGGAATAGATTGACTGCAGCCTCATTCAATTGATTTAGTTTACATTGTTTATGTTTATGTTTAGCATTTGTATAGCGCGCCAGGTACCCTAAGGCTTAAGGACGCTTAGAAACGACAACACACAAACAGTACAGAAACAAAAAAGAACGTAACAAAATCCAAGACAGGCTCATAAGCAGTAATCATACACGGGTCAGGCCCAGCCTACGGAGGATGTATTTTAAAAAAAGTGTGCGGTTTTCAGCCCCTTTTTTAAAAGTTTCCACGGACGGGGTGGTCCTCAATGTAGTTGCCAGCGAGTTCCACTTAAGGGGAGCTGCCGAGATGAAGGGTGAGTCTCTGGATTTTTTAGTTTTCAAGCGTGGCATGGCCAGGGTATTTGTTTCATCCGATCGAAGGGATCGAATGTTATTTTTTGCTGAGACTAATTCTTTCAAGTAAAATGGCATGACTCCGTGTATACATTTATGAGTAATAAGGAGAAGCCTAAACACGATCCTGGCCTGCACCGGTAACCAGTGTAGGCTGTGTCGAGCCTCCAACACGTGGTCTCTTCTTGATAGGCCTTTCACTACCCTAACTGCGCCATTCTGTATGACCTGTAGCCAATGAACATCCGATAGCGGCAACCCCACAAGTAGACTACAACAATAGTCGATCTTAGAGCCAATTATGGCTCTTGCCAGGGTTTCGCCATTGGATTCTGATATAAAAGGTCTAAGGCAGCGAAACAACTTGAGAAAATATGAAGCCGATGAGACCAGATTATTCACTTGTGCATTCATATTCAAATTTTTGTCAAGGTAGATGCCTAGTGTTTTCACCTTACTCATAACCTCAATATGGCAGCTATCTATGAGGAAGAATTTATAGCTGGATCCTAGCTTATCTAATTTAGCCTCTGAGCCAGTGAGTAAACGCTCAGTTTTGGAACTATTGATGGCTAAACCGTTCAATACCATCCAATCCTGAATTTTTTTGTATATTTCATTAATTCTTGATTCATCTTCCGCATGGGATCCAGATATGGGGATGACACATTGAGTGTCATCCGCATAATTTGCAAATATGATCCCCTCTTTCTCAAGCATCTGGAAAAAGGGAATCATGAATATATTATAGAAGCACGGCGACACGCAGGCTCCTTGAGGGACCCCATACGTAAGTACAGTTGGTTCTGCTTCTGCAATGTCGCTGGCCACTCTGTTTTGTCTGTTCTTCAAAAAGGAGATGACCCAATTTGTTGCTTCATCCGAAAAGTTGGCATTCTTCTTTAGCCTGGTGGACAGTATGTTATGGTCCACCAGGTCAAAGGCAGCCGACAAGTCTAAGTTCATAAGGAGTGAGATGTGAGCGCCATCCATCCTCTGTAGGAGATGGGATTTAAGTGCCAACAGGGCCGTCTCAGTCCCGTGATTCAGACGGAAACCTGATTGATATTTATGATAAATCTGGTTTTGTTAAAAAAAAATAGCGATCTGATTATAGGCCACTCTATCCAAGATCTTCAACAGGAACGGAGTGCTGGTGATGGCCCTGTAATTAGAAGCAGTGAGGGGGCAGAGATTGGGTTTTTTTAACAGTGGAGTAATCCATGCTTTTTTTATGTTGCCGGGAACTTCATTCGCTAAAAGAGAAACAATAACGAACTTGGTTAAGGCTGGTATGAGAACAGGGGAGCACTCTTTAATTATAAGAGAGGAGCAGGGATCTCCTTTACAGCTCGTGCTTTTTAAATTGGAGATTACCTTGGAAAAATCTTGCTCTGAAATGGGTTGAAAGCTGAACATGGCTTGATCCTCCAGTTTTCTGGTGGGAGACAAGGGACTATTTTCTAGACCCTGGATCGGTAGATTGAGTTTCTTCGACTCAATCCCCTCTCTAATTTTATCAAGTTTGTTGGATAAAGCGGATTGAATCTCCGTACACCATGCCTCATCCTTGCTAAAAGTTGCTTGAGCAGATCTGGGTGCTTGAGCCTGTTTTTTTAAGATTTTAAATAATTCTCGGCTGTCAGATTTGGCCTCTATAATCCTGGTGTCGAAGGATTCCTTCTTGGCTGAGTAAATCGCTGTCTTATAGACCTTTGCAGCTTTTTTATAAGTGACGAGGTCCGTGCAATTTTTATTTTTGCGCCAGGTATGTAGAAGATTAGTTTTCTTAGATTTAAGTATCTGAAGTTCTTTACTGAACCATGTGTTGCGTACCTCTGCAGGTATTGATTTATTTTTCAATGGTGCTAAATTCTCTGTAACAGAGCCTAACGCCTCGGAAAGGGTGGTGGACATTTCATCAAGATTGTCCATAATGCTAATCTGTTCGTTGAGAGATACAGCCCAATCCGCCATGTGCGTAAGGTTTAACTTCTGGCGGTTACGAGTCATGATAGATATTTTAGGAAGAGGCGCTTTCTTTTCATAATAATCCGTCTGAATTGAGAAATGGATACAAAAATGATCAGACCAGGGGCACGCAAGCACCTCTTGATTAAAAAGACTAAGGTTAAGAGTAGAAACCCAATCAAGTGTATTGCCCTTGATATGAGTCGGAACTCGAATATGTTGAGACATCTCAAGGGAGTCGAGGATAGTTACCATGTTCTTGGCTAGATCATCAGTAGCACAGCCCAACCATAAATTGAAATCGCCCACAAGAAGTAGTTTACTTTTCGGTTTAAGGAATACTAGTAGTGAATTGTTAAGAGACGCTGCAAAGGTAGAGTCCGTTGAGGGTGCTCTGTATAATACCACAACATTCAAGGTAGTTTCTGCATTAATAGATACTTTAACCCTCAAAAGTTCTGAGCCCTGTATGGAGTCAATCATACATTCCCAGGTTTTAAAATGAGATTTAATAATGAGCGCAACCCCCCTCCCCTGCTCAAGGTCCTATCCAGTCTAATGATATGATACCCTACACGGGTGGCCAATTCCAATATGGGATCTGCTGCGTCATGTCCCCAGGTCTCAGTAAGGGCACATATGTCCAGATCTGAATCCTGAATCATGGCAGCTACCTGGGTGGCATGTTTTACGAGAGATCTCGTATTAAGCAGCATACATTTAAGAGAGCAGGTAGTCGCATTAAGGGAGTCCACACATAATTGGGCCCTTTTGATGGTAGGCGGCTCAAGATTCAACGTAGTTCCTATAGATACCTATATAGTTCAAAGGAGTGTGGAAATCGAATGAATATTTAGATCGATGAGTGTATGGAATGGATGAACATGGTGAGTGGATGAGTGTGTAGAGTGGCTGGATGTTTAGAACTGACAAGCGTGTAGCGCGGATGAGTGCGCAAATACAGAAAAACGAGTAGAACCCAAGAGTACGTAAAACAGATGAATGTCCAGAACGGATGAGCGTAAACCGGATAAATGTGTAGAACAGATGAGTATATGGAGCGGATGAGTAGGTAGGGCACATGAGTGTGGATAACTGACGAATATGGAAATGCGGAGAGTGTGTAGATCGCTGGAGCAGATGAATGTACAGAGCGAATGAGTGTATAGAACGGATGACTCTATAGGTGAGTGTATAGAGCAGATGTGTGGATAGAGCGGATGAATGTATAGAGCGGATGAGTGGGTAGAGCGGATGAGTGGATAGAGCGGATGAGTGGATAGATCGGATGAGTGGATAGAGCGGATGAGTGCATAGAGCGGACGAGTGTTTAGAGTGGATAGAATGGATGAATGGATAGAGCGGATGAGTGGATGAGTGGAAAGAGCAGATAGAGCGAATGAGTGGATAGAGCGGATGACTGTATAGGGCGGATGAGTGTATAGAACGGATGAGTGTATAGAGAGGATAGAATGAATGAATAGATAGAGCGGATGAGTGGGTGTGTGGGTGGATGAGGGGATAGAGCGGATGAGTGGATAGAGCGGATGAGTAAATAGAGCGGGTGAGTAGATAGAGCGGATGAGTAGATAGAGCGGATGAGTGAATAGAGCGGATGAGTGGATAGAGCGGATGAGTGGATAGAGCGGATGAGTGGATGAGTGGATAGAACGGTTTAGATAGGTAGAGTGGATGAGTGGATAGAGTGGATGAGTTGATAGAGCGGATGAGTGGATAGAGCGGATGAGTAGATAGAGCAGATGAGTAGATAGAGCGGATGAGTGGATAGAGCGGATGAGTGGATGAGCGGATGAGCGGATAGAGCGGATGAGTGGATAGAGCGGATGAGTGGATAGAGCGGATGAGTGGATTGAGCAGATGAGTGGATAAAACGGATGAGTGGATGAGTGGATAGAGCGGTTGACCGGACAAAGTGTACAGAGAGGATGAGTAGATTGAGTGGATTGAGTGGATTGAGTGGATGAGCGGATGAGCCAACAGAACAGATGAGTGAATGAGTGGATAGAGCAGAAGAGTGGATGAGTGGATAGAGCGGAGGAGTGGATGAGTGGATAGAGCGGAGGAGTGGATGAATGGATGGAGCAGAGGAGTAGATAAGTGTATAGAACAGATGAGGGAATAGATTGCGTAGAGGGGATGAGTGCGTAGAGGGGATGAGTGCGTAGAGGGGATGAGTGCGTAGAGGGGTTAAGTGCGTAGAGGGATGAGTGCGTAGAGGGGATAAGTGCGTAGAAGGGATAAGTGCATAGAGGGGGTGAGGGCGTAGAGGGGTGAGGGCGTAGAGGGGGTGAGGGCGTAGAGGGGGTGAGGGCGCAAAGAGGGGTGAGTGCGCGTAGAGGGGGTGAGTACGTGTAGAGGGGTGAGTATGCGTAGAGGGGGTGAGTGTGCGTAAAGGGGGTGAGTGCGTAGAGGGATGAATAGAATGGATGAATGCGCAGAGCATGGGGCAGACAGGAGTGCAGGCATGGGGCAGGCAGGAGTGCATGCATGGGGCAGACAGGTGTCCATGCATGAGGCAGACAAGAGTGCATGCGTGAGGCAGACAAGAATGCATGTGTAGGGCTGACTGGAGCACGCTTGGCGGACTGGAGCGCGCAGAGTGGACTCGAACGCGCGGGGCGAGCTGGAATGCATGAATGAATGGAGCGGACTGGAGTGTATGGAGCTGACTGGGATGCATGGAGTGGATAAGAGTGCATGGAACGGACTGGAGCGCATAGAATTACGTGATGTATATAGTAGGGTTTGGAATGCAGAGAACGTCTGAAAGAGCACATAACCGATCATATCTCCCACCACGCTTACTCTCTCCTTTACATCACAACTCAACTAGAAAACAGAGATACTATGACACCATTCAGTATAACTGTCCTCATACCAACATCCGCCGCTCACTCCACATCATTTTAAGTAAACACTGCTGGTTACTCACCCCCCAGCCAGGGGTTCTCCTCAGGCCTAACACAGCCACTTCCGGTCTGGATAAATCCTGCCAGAACGAACACATACTCCTGATCGCTCAACCACCACACCTACTGCTAAGAAGCAGCTATTACACGGATACCGCACGAGCTGCACACATACCCGGTGCTCACACGCACCTTTTGTCTCTCTCTACTCTCTCTACTGATCTGAACTTCGGTTCCCAAGGGCGTTCAACCTACCAGCGCGTTCAGACCATACCAATGGTATATAAGGCGCTATACAAATGCAAAATAACAATAACAATAACAATGTGTATCTGGCTCCTGTGATGTTAAATCCGGGGAAGTTAATATATTCAAAGGGAGGGTGGGGTTATGGGTATGGGGTATTAAATCTATACTTGGGCTATTCATTAGCACATTTCAGGATTTGGGGGGGATCTGACATGAGAAAGGTGTATTTACCACGTTTTTTGGTGCCTGAAAGGTAGGGCTGGTTTTGATTCTAGACGCCCATTCCGCACTAAGAGCATCCATGCGGTCTCTGGCTTGTTGTATAGCCTCCAGGGCCTCCTTAATACCCATGTTAAGAGGAAATAATAAGAACAAATATAGAAGTAAATAAGACACTCACCTAGCAGTGTAAATAACAGAGCTAGATCCTAGCTTCCGTGGTGAACTGGGGTAAATCGGCTTAGACGCGCCAGTGCTGACGCTCCTGACGTGTCTATAAGAGCGCAGGGAACTACAGATATCAAGGGAGTTGTAGTTCAGAGCGTCGCTTAACGCGTGCCCGGTGTAGATAAAAGAACCTAAATTTGCTTGTTCGAGCCTTAAATGTACTTCTAACTATGATAACGTAAAAAGCAGTTCGAAATACAATTTAAAATGCAATTAGCGTAAAGTAGAACACGATTTGCTATTCCCTGTTAAAATGAGAGCTGAGCTCAATTAAAATTAAAATTCTATGCAAACAATCCTAGTGTTCACATTACTGGTGAACTGGTGCAGTACACACCTAATAAAGGTTATAATTGATTAGCTACAGCCTCATGAAAGTGATTTAACATGGCCATTACTGTCAAAGACACTGTAGCCTCACCCTCATGCAAGTTATTGCACAGTGGCCCATACTGGATAGATTGATTGTGGCTACAGCACATCCACATGCAAGTGTTTTACGGTGAGCATTTCTGGCATAGATTGTGCCCGCAGCTTCTTGCAAGTGATTTACAGTGACCATTACCGTCATAGATTGATGGTGGCTGTAAATTCATGAAAGTGATCTACAAACTTCTCCTGTGTACTGTTAGTGGCATGGCACTTATTGTACTTTTTTCCTGTGTTACCCTAGAGGGCAAAAAAGCGAATTGTATAGCTTTTCCAAAACAGTGCTGTAAAATGCACTTTCGTGACAAGCATGGATTTATTGTGGGCATAACTTCATGTAAATGATCTACAATGATCATTACTGGCACAGGTAAATTGTGGACAGAGCTTCATAACAATGTCAAATGCTCCCCTGTAGTGTTGGTGACATTGCATTCCTTATATCTTTTCATGTGGTGTTATCCTACAGAACCAACAGTAAATTGTTGAGCTTATTATCAATTTTTTCTAAACCTTTTGCTGTAAAATGCACCATTTGAACACATTATTTTATACATTTTCTCGGTGGGACAACCACCCCAACACACCATAGATTATGTTGGACTCCCTCGCTATGCTTGGTCACTCGTGCCAATTTTGGCAGCTATTTATGCCCCTCACCTGAACATTTTGACCAGCCATGACAGACTATGAGTCATTTAGAATCTTAGACCTCATCAGGGGCTGCTCCCTTGCCCTCTCCCCACCAGCACAAAAAGCTACCTTTGCCACTGGCTACTCAGGCCTATAAAAGGCAGTGGCCCTAGTTTTGCTGATATGGATAAGTCTGCAGGGAATGGCAATGACATTTCATAATCAAGGTAGTGCCCTTGTATGTTTGGTAACTGAAAGAGCTTTTTTGTCTGATTTACAAACTGTTTCTTATTGCGTTCATGTACCCTTATTTTAGGTATGTTACACCAGTGCTGCCTCTTTCTGTGCCTCATTAAGAGCAAAGGTCTTGTGATACTTCCTGTGACTTCACAGAGATCAAAAGTCATTTGCGGTCCGCGCTGCCCCTCCTAGTATTTTCTCGAATTCATGTTCCTAGCTGTCGTACATAAAAGCGCGCCCTTTTATAAATCAGATGCGCTTTAATGTACAACAGTCGCTTCCCTGGCATACCCCTGGCTGCAGTTACTGTAAATGGCAACATTGTGCCAGTGCAAAAACACTTGCATTGACAGATTCCCTTTTATGAATCATGCAACCCACAGAGTACAGAAATGTTCCCGCCCCTTTATGCAGACTTTTAGTGAATTTGGGTTTAGTATATTTTACAACCTGTCACATTCACAACTCCACAGTAACATGTGTAAGTCATTGAACGTGGAAACGTCCAGCACTAGACACAGAGTGACCTGATGGGACATTCTGAGATTTCCCAATCATCCAGAGCACGTGAAAGGTCGTGCAAAGTCAGTAGTGTTCTGGCAGGCTTTAGCGGACACGTGACTGACGCTGCCTCGCTCTTTGAGAGGCAATGACCTATTGGGAAATCTTTTTTTGTTGGAGACTGCCAATCCACCCACTCCTGGTACTTGAGAGAGCAAACACAGACCAGTGATGTTGCAATTATACAACATTGCACATCTACACAAGCTGCTGGGAAGCGTATTTTTCTGTAAACGGGAGTGCACACACAAACCTTGAATGCTGCCTCTTGCGCTGGCCTCCCAAGTGTTCAGTCAGGAGTATCAGCCTCCAGCCAGACAAGACTTCAATAGAGGAGAAGGTTAAAGGCAAACACAAGGCATTAATGCTTCAAAAATACAACAGTGATAAAACGACGACTTTTCAGTCTGTGTCCACACAAAAATGTTACTATGTAAAAGCATAATTGTACAAAAAGAAGGTTGTGTAGACCCGAGGTTGTCTGTCTGACTGAAGTAGTTAGGCTCTGTTTAGGTGTATGTAAAACACCACTCTTTTAAATCCGTTTTTTCATCTCCCTAGATATGAACTGTGATATTTTTACAGTTGATGAAAAACATGTCAGTACAGTTCTAGGTGCATATTATAGAAGAATTGCGGTCCACCTTGGCAGCTAGTAATGCTTCACCCAGAGTGGTGGAGGTCGGGCAGACTTCGATTTTACTTATCATTCTCGCATGGGGGCAATGGTCTTCTGCCACCCCCCACGGATTCTGTGTATAGGCACCATACAAATGCCCAATAAAATAAGAAATAAAGAATTCAATGTCTCAGGAAGAGGTAGGCCGCATTTCAAACCAGATGGCCTAAAATTGGGTAGACTTCCTCGTAGTACTCGCGGCTCCATCATACACTTTTGGTATACGGTCCCCTCATTCTAATGGGGCCCCACCCAATATACTTCCATTGGCGGCACCGGGTAGACACTTCCACCAGTTGGAGGCTCTGCCCAGTACTGCTGAGCATCTGGAATGGCATCTGAATCGAATGTAAACATCATTGAGATCAGGTGAGCTTCCGATCTGGTGGCAGCATAAATACATGCCCCAAATTGCACAGAACAGGCATGTCAAGTTTGCATAGTTTAGGATGTCACCCATCGCCATCCTCCAAGAAACGTTTAAGAACATGGGGCCACCTTTTCTCTTTTACAGCACAATTTTGTAAATAAATTGTCTGAAAATCTCTAGGTTATACAGACAGTTAAAAGGGGTATCCCAGAAATATTGCAATTCTTCACTATCTTCCAAACAAGCTGTAGAGGAGAAGACGTACATATCCGCAGGAGATCCTACCCCCTACCTCCCCTGTATTGGAGCCATGACACTGTGCCATTTAACACCAGCTATTGTACCAATGACGCAGCGAGTATATGAAGACGGTATCCATTAAGACGACCATATTGGATGTACCCTCGAGTTGATGATGGCCTACAGGAGGAACTCCCTGACGGAATATAAGAAACAGCTAAGAAAACAAACTGATGATGTCATGAAAAGTGTGCACAACGTCCTGAGATATTGAATGAAGACGATGTATGGCTCCTAGAGGAGAAATGACAAAAGTAAAAAATCAAGTGAACCCTAAAGTGTAAAAGAAGAACATTACACTGTAAAAGTGCTGCAGAAAACCAAAGTATAAAAGAATGTATATACACTGAAACACAATGCAGATCGAGTCATTGTATAGGCTGGCTATAAGTAGTAAATAGAATTCAGGCGGAGCCGCCATTGTACAGAAACTGGACATTGGTATCATGAGATAATAAGCAAAAGAACCATGGAGAAAGAATGAAAGGCTGTGTCGCAGTAGAATAGCAGGTTAGTGGATCTGCATTGGGGGGCTGTCTGGACTAAAGTCAAGAACTGACAGGTCGAGGTCAGCTATCTACGCTGAAGAGAGAACATAAAGGATGCCAAGTCTTAATTAATTTAAAACATTTAAAAGCTTGCAGAATGAACAGAATTGTGGTCTCTTGTCACGTGAGTCAAGGATGGAAATAGGGCTTGCACTCGAGTTGCAGACACAATAGCGAGTGTCCTCACTCCCGTTGCATTCCCAGGATAAGAATACTCTGCAAGGCCAAGTACAAAGAGAATTTCATGGCAGGAGGCATGGGTGATGAGAGATGATGGGCTAATTGGTTGATAGGGCAGCTTCATGTCTTACCTATTTGCACCTGGGTCTTGATTTACATGCTGCTAACTGAACCGAATGTTCCAGACATGGCACAAGCATGCCAAACCAATTGTATTAGTCCAAGGACCTTATAGCTTAGAAACCAATGAAACACTGTGTAACTGATTTTTCTTAAATGAAACCTATGAAGAGGTAGGCATAAATTGTCCACCTGATATTGGACAGCCAATAACAAACCTAGCTCCTATATGATTGTATATCTAGATGTGTCCCTTAACCAATCCCAACCCTTGATAGGTTTTTCGCTGTTGCCACGTAGCATGGCGCTGTTCTGATGCATAAAAAAGTATATCATTGTATTTTTGTGGAAATTGCTGAGAGACTGAGCGTATGTCCGTTGATGTTCATTGTAAACTCCCTGTTTTAGATAATTGCTAATAAAAGAGTAACTTGCCATCTTCTTGAGTTTGTCCGGTTATTTGGACTCTTTGGAAGTTTTCTGTTCTTACCCCATCCAGCCATAGATGCACATAAGCTCAAAGCCTGGCCCACTCCAGGAGAAACTGTGTTTCCTTCCACCCCAAGAACAGTTTTGTAACTAAAATGCTAACAATTGTATTGCTCATCGCCGCTAAGGAGGCCTAAGGGCTCTTACCCAGTATTACCCAGGGGGTCCAGTCAATGATGCTATTAGCACTCGGATGCTGGGCCGGGCACTACTGAATGGCAAGAAGAAACACATTCCAACTGAAGGACCACTTCAACATGGCCACCAGTCAGCAGGTGTCCTTCCATAGTTTGCAAACTGCTCCACTGGCAGCAGGGTGAGCAGCTGTCAGGGGCATACGGGCAGAGATGTGTACACAAAGCCAAGGGGAGAAACGTGTACAAGAGACAGGAGTCCTGCAGACAAGAAAGGAGAGGCAATAACTGCAGACAGGCAACAAAGGCAGTGAACAGAAAGGGGCAGGGACTACAAGTAAGACAAACACATTAGGTTTCCACTTGGGGTGTACCCAGAATGGGGAAGTGTTTCCCACAGAGTCAGGGGACACTCCAACCTGGTCAAGTGGCACAGCGAGTAGCGTGCCCGCTTTGACATCCGTGCAGAGCCTGCTAACGCAGGTTCGAATCCCGGCAGGGCCAAACTCAGCCTTTCATCCTTCCGAGGTCGATACATGAGCACCACACACGTGGGTAATAATAAGCAGCGCTCAGATACCCGAGGGTTCGTAGCGCTATATAAGTGCCAAATTATTATTTATTATTAACCTCCTGAGCTGGTTACTATTACAGGGTCCTACTCTGAATGCTCATGGAAAGGAGCAGCAGTTGTGGGTGTCTGCGTCTGGACTCTAAGGAACAAACAAGTAAACCGTAATCACAAGACTGAAGCCTGTATGGGTCCAGCAGGAACTAAACAGTGACTGCCTCCTGAAACAGGAACCAGCACACTGTTAACAATATGGCACGAGGTACAATACTGAAATGCAACAATGGAAAGGGGCAGAGATTGCCTGCTGGGAAACCCAGCAGCCAAAACTCTGAACAAAGGAATTACACAAGCAGTAGTGAGGACACGAACAGTAACTGAAATATTCAGGGAAAGAATAGGAAGTCATAGTGAGCAAGGTTCAGGACAGAACAGGAAGATAGAGGAAAAGCAATAAGACAAGAATCTAAGTGCAAGGATACAGTTGACTGGAACCGCAGACTATAAACTAAAGATCAGAAGCAAGGAACAGCAGACAGAACTATAGACCAGGAACAAGAAAGCTCACAACCAAAACTCTGGTCTAGGATAGCAAGGACTGAACTGCAGACTGGTAACAAGGAACTGCAACTGTGGACTGGAATAACAAGGGCAGGACTGCAGACAAACAAGGAAACTCAGGATTGGAATCTAGGAAGCTAAAGCCAGGTAGCATGCTATGGGCACAGAACAAGGAGCTGCAGGCAGGCAACAAAATAATTGGGGGTAGAGAACAAGCGGCTGTAGACAGGGAACAGAGGACTGAAACCAGGGGAGCAGAGATTAGCAGGGCAAGAGGCAGGGGAGTGCGGGAAGAGGAGCAGGGCTGCAAGGCGGAGAGCATAGGGCACTGGAACAGGTTCTGGAAACAAGAGGATACAGCAGAAATCCAAGGATCAAAGCCCAAGGGGCTGAGAGTGAACTCAATGCAAGAGCCCTGTGCTCCTGCAGACAGCTGATTAAATACTGACCTGGCCTGTGCTGAAGAAGGCTCATGAGCAGCATCTGGAGCACTGCACCAGAAGGTAATCTGCCTCCTCCCTCTCTGGTCCTGAGAAAGTAAAAGCAGCACTGATCTCTAAGGCTTATGGGGATTGTAAAACTGCTGCATTGGAATAGCCAGGGAATGAGAACTCCCACAAGGTGCATTATGGGATATTTAGTTAGTGAAATTAAATAAGGAAATAAAGACAAAAATATGAATAGGTATGGTCCTGGGAGGATTATGGCAATGAATGATTCCCAAATAGTCCAAAATGGGTGCCAATTGGTGCTGCAGTGGCACAGTCATGACAGCAGCGTGGAGCAAGTTTACAGAGTTGAGAGGCAAATGCTGGCACTGGAGCTAGTTGAGAAGAATATCAATAACTGAGAGGGAAGCAGGGACAAAAGGCACAGCACTGGAAGGGTTTGCGCAGAACGGCAGCACCCGGCAAGACAGATGGAATCCTTTAAATCAAGAGGATCCATAGCTAGACTGGTGATTATTGCCTTGAAGCCCTGGAGCCTGATTGTCTCAGTAAGTGGGAAAGAGCATAAAGAAGAGACAGTCCAAGGACACAAAGCAACAAAACATTAGATTAAAGTTATATAAAGGAGTAAAGAAAGAGGCATTGGCCAGATTACTTACCGGTAATTTTCATTACTCTGAGTCACAGTCCTTACATCTATGAGGCGTTGCGCCCCCTGACAGACCTTCCAAACCACCCTTTCCCACATCAACATGGAAGATCCTAAGGAATTCTCTAGTCCTTCCTCCATGTTTATGCATGTTTGGTACTTTCCTTTCACCCTCCTACAAGTTCCCTCCCACCTCCACCTCAACCTGGTGATCCCAAGCCCTCTGAATAATCTGGACTGGATAGGAGGGAATATAGCAATGTGACGAGGAAGATCTGGATTCAGAGTAATGCGGATTACCAGGTAGTCCTTACACCTATGAGGATATACCAAGCATATAACCATGGCCCAGTCCTGCCCACACAGATAATGAACACCCACAGACAGATTGTAAATGAAAAATAGACACATTTTATTGCTGGCCTGCATTAGTGTGTTTTAATCTCTAGTCTGGGGACGGGGCCACCAATAGCTTGTAGTGTCTCATAAACGTTGTGGCAGTGGGCCATGTTGGCGTTCTAAAAATACCCTCCATGGAAGCACCCCCAGCTTGGCCCAGGAAACCACCACACCCCTAGTGGACCTCCTAAGGACCGGACCAGGCAAAGCTACCCCTGCAACAGTATATGCAGTGGTGATAATGATAATAATCATTTGCATTTATATAGCACTACGAACCCTTAGGCATCTGAGTGCTGCTTATTATTACCCACTGTGTGTGGTGTTCATTTATCGACCTCGGAAGGATGAAAGGCTGAGTTTGGCCCTGCCGGGATTCAAACCAAGTGAGCACTCTACTCGCTGTGCTATCTGACCGGCTATGATGACCACCTTGAGCCACTTGCTTAGAGTGCTGGTAGGTTTAGTTCCCTGCTTGGCCGTACGTTGCATCACAAACAAGGAATCTATTTGACGAAGAGTGGACATGCGCCCTAGATACACCATAAGAGCCCTGGAAAGGGAGGTGCAATAAGAGCGTTTTTTGGGTAGAGTCCAACATCCTGAGTGCACCCATACTTGAAGACAGCCAGTCAGCGCGGCTCCTGAGGCTGCTGCCACTGCACAGAAGCCGCCAAATGTCAAGTCAGATAACAGTTTGCTAAGCAATTCCATCTCATTTAATAACAGGGTGACATCCTCCTGCTGCTGTAAACATTCAACCAGCTGTCGGAAGTCTCTCACCAAGGTCTGCGCAATGAAAGCCACATGCGTGCCTGTGTGGGCCAGAAAATTAGATGCCGAAAAGGATCTTTTAAGAGCCACCTCAATCTTCTTGTCCATGGCATCCCCAGGGCTAGCCTCGTCTGATGGGACGGACGTTAAAGCAAGCTAAGCAACCCATATAAGGTACTTGGGGGAAATTCAACTCGAAAGCCCGTCAGCGAATAGCGCATCACCACAAAGCGGGGCAAGACCGGGCTATCCACCTCCTTCCATTCCTTCAGCAGCAAGCAGTGAGCAAATAGCCTTATGAACCGGAAGGCCCTCTGGTTCAGGCACCACGTAGTTGCCAAAAAGGTCATCGTCCTCTGGCTCAGTGCCCATACGGTCTGGCAAATGGAGGATCTCCCCGATATGGTGGAGGGCGGTTGCTAGATCATCCCCCTGTAATTACCTTGCCCGTTTAGGTGGGCTCTCTGACTCTCAGGGAGGAAAGGCCCGTCTGCAACTGGAGCAGATGACTCATGCTCCCGGTGATGGCACTTCAAATACTCTGTGGTATGTATCCTTGTCCCCAGAAACACGGAAAAGGGTGCTTTTTAAAGTGTAAACATGGAGGGCTGCCTCCTTGAAAACCTAACAAAAGGGTTGGTTTTTTGGTTGCATACTCCAGGTTGGCACTAATCAGGTCTTTGAAGAACCGTGATGGTAAAAGCCATGGCTTCATGGGCCACATGTCATTCCTCAAGTCTGTTTCTTTGATGTCTTATCTTTTATTACAGGTCTGGGGCAGACACAGGTGTGAAATGGAGAGTGCTAATAGGCCCTTTCCCTGACAAGTAACAGCTCACTGGGAAGGGGCCATTAGCACCCCAAAGCCCCTCATTCTCCGTATACTCCACAGGAAATGCCTGAAAAAAGCCTGAAACAGTGTAATGCATGCACACTTCTACATTTTTTTAGAAGACGCTTGTGTGAAACAATTCTGTGATTTGAAGGCAACACACAGAGATGTCTCGTTGTGTTTTGCAGGTTAGAAAATGTCAAGCATTAAGGTGTTGTAATTGTTTACAGACTTCTTGATTTCGGGAATAAGGGGTGTTTCAAATTAATGTTGAAAACAATGAAGGGGGTTTATAAAAATGGGGACGAGCATGGCTACAACTTTTAAATGAGAGTGCCACCACCAGGCTCATGCTCCGTGAACGCTGCAGCCACCTCTAAAGCAATCAAGCGATGAATACGCCCCCCGCCATTTTGATTACTAGTGGAGGAGGAGGTACATATATTTTGTATTTTATTTATTTGTATGGCGCTCCAAGCCCGTAGGCATCTGGGCGCTATTCTTCCATAGTAGGTTACAGGAGGCACAGTGACAGGAAAAAGTTTACACAGATTGCAGAGAATACATTTACAGAATTTACAGGGGGTGGGTCGCAGGTGCAGGCTGGACCAGGAAAACCAAATGCCTCTTCTTCGCTATGAACTTGCGTGGCTCCATGCCAATTTTCAGCAACCATACAGTCCTCCTATAAACCGTGGTTGTCCAGAAACCAGTCCCAATGGTGGGCTCAGCGAGCTGCCGGCCCCTTTATTTTTTTGGAGCAACCCAAAGGATGGACACGTAACCTGGCACTGCACCAGGCCCAGCAGTGATCCCGGCACCATGGGTCACGCCACACCAGATCATGCTCATCAGTGATCCCACATGCGACCCAGGCGCACCGGTGTAGGTGCACCTGAGGTTTGCAGCGCAGGACCTCTGCCCGAATGCTCCCCTCGCCCCTGGCAACACCGCAGAACGGTGTAGCCGGGGCATGGCACGCAATCCCCACCCACCACGGGGATTGTCGAGGCCCGACCGTGGCATGCAAGCAAGCCACGGATTGACGCAGAATCAGAGCCGGGAGCCTAGGAATACCCTCAGAGGGAGAGAAGGGAGAAACCAGAAAACAAGCTAACAGAATAACAGAAAGAAATATAATAGAAAACAACTTGTCTCGTCTGTCAAAGGAAAAGGGTAGACCAGTGTCTTTCATGGATTCAGACAAAAAACAGGTCGAGGGTAGGAGTGGGAGGGAACTTGTAGAAAGGTTAAAGGAAAGTACCAAATATGGAGGAAGCAGCAGACCAGTCCTTGGGATCCTCCATGTTGATGTGGGAAAGGTGGTATGGAAGGGCTGTCAGCGGAGGTGAAGCCTCATAGATGCAAGTACTGTGATGAGGTAACCAGACAAAGGGGTAATGGACCTTTCTCTCCATTAAGCAATAGCGAATCTAGAAAAAGTACTTAAAAAAAATAACTCTGCCTTTAGTAACATAAAATGGTGCCATGGTTGGAGTTGAAATGTACATGAAAATCTATTTGCTTGACATGGAATTCTGCGAAAAAAGGCAGTCGGTGGCCTTCGGTGTCATAGAATGGACTTGGGGCCCAATTGTCAAAAGCAATTTGGGGACTCAAATGCATTTGAGAAAGCGAAAATGTCCAAGTAACGACTGTTACAATTTGCGCCTGATTATTCACAAAACACTGAAAAGGCCACTTGCAACAAAATGCACTTTGCCTATGTAAAAGGTATGTGTTTAGAGGAGGGTCAATTGTGAGGCAATTCAAATGAAGGTCACACCTCACCATGCAAATGGAGTCTCCAGATTCCCCAAAAAAACTCGATTGCTTGTGGAGCAATACAGGGCCGGTCTTTGTGTCAGGCAGCTCAGACGCCTGTCTGACGTCAGTCAGTCTCTAGTGGGCGCCACACCAGCAGTCCGTGCTGCTAGTCCGCATTGACCAGGGGGCCGGCCAGTCTGAGTGGCAAGCACGAGACAGCAGTCTGTCTGCATTGTTATAGCTCGAGCCGATGCTCCTGCAAAGCTAGGCCGCATGCGGCACCAGCCAGCCACATTCATTTTTATATGTATTGCTAGCAGTAGCACACTGCAGCCTCGGCCCTCAGGCAGGGCAGCAATTGACAAATTAGCAACATTTGTTGCTTTATTTCTCCCCCCCGCCCCAGGGTGGCACCGCTGGCCCCATGCCTAGGTGCACGTGCCCTCCTCCAGGCTATGCGTGCACACAATAGTGCACTGACACACGATTGATTGGGGCTGGTTGGCATGGGCAGCCTGCCCTTCCTTGACCTGCTGTCCCGAGTCTAGTGTGTCAGTCGGAAATTGCACGGAATCGTGAAATGGATCAGAAGGCCCAGCCACAGCCAGACCCAGTGAGCCAGAGCCTGCTGCTGACTTTGCCATTGGGGCACGGTTTGGTCCGTGCAGCCCGTGGGTGCCGATTGCTTCTGCCTTCTGCTGCCAATCAATAAGGTAAGTCATTGTCAGTGCAGAGCAAGGAAAAACAGATAAATAATTTCACCAGCTGTGGGGTCTACTGCAGCACCCAAACGCAAGGAAGGTATGCCACAGAATTAGACGCTGCTCACTGAGGCTGGCCTGAATACTCTGATCACTCTGCCCCTCTGACGGCTCTGCCCAGAGGGTATCTTTTCATCAGTTTTGTTTGGGGGAGGGAGGCTCAAGCCCCTCCGTGCCCATGATCTTCGCTGACCCAGCTAGTAGAAGTTTAAAAAGGTTTCACTGGCAATAGTCACGTTCCACACATCCTCTGGAGGTGTCCTGAACTCATGCTTCCTATGATGCTTTGCAAACAGCAGAGGTGCAGCCGTTTTATTTCAGCATGTTTCTGAATACTATTACCCCAGCGCCACCTTGGGCATTTCACGACTGGCCACTGCACCCTCATTCCACTGATCGTGCAAACCAGCCACAGCCACTGCTCACGGCCATGAATCTTCACATGTCAATACAGGGCACCTCGAACGTGCCCAGTGCTGCATGCTCCCCATTACACCCCTGCCAGCTGCTTTGTCTCCACAGCCAGTGCCATCCTGTGTGCCTTCTCCACACGCAGCACTGCGGATTCTTTCTTTTCCTTCATAGGGTTCTGCCACTGCAGCTTCACCCCCAGTGCCTTTTGGTGAACTGTTGGGCAGGGACACGGAAACTGGGGAAGAGTTCTCGCCAATCAGCATGCACAAGGTCCCTCGTAGCGCTTCACCTACAACCAGGAGACATACCATACAATCTCCTCCTGCACGCCTTATGCAGCAGCCAGACTTGGGAGCACTCTTTCTTTGCTGACCGTCCTCCAGGTCTTGCACAGATAACCACTGTCAAGGGGTGCGGCAGCGTACCAAGATGCGCGCTGTGGCAGTTTGATTACCTTAATGTAGTCCAGACGTGATAATTGCACTTTGTACTGTATTTGGCGAATTGGCGGCTAAGAAGTGCATTTCTACAAATCGCCTCAATTTTAACAACTTCTGTATAACTCCCATGATCCCACACTATTGGCTACGCTGGCTAGTGATGATGGGAGTTGTAGTCAAAACCATCTAAAGGTTGCCAACCCCTGCGGAGCGTCTAAACCCATAGGTGTCTAATTGCTTTGGAAGGAGTTGTGTAAATAAGAGTGTTGATTTATGATGGATTGGGTGGGCTGTGCATGCAGGGTACTGAGGATTAGGTGCTTAATTCAGAGAGTTCATGGTAAACACAAGCCTGCCCATTAACTGGGTCCACTGTATAAGGTAATGACGCAGTACAGGTCCCATACAAAAATATCAAAAATACTACCGATAAAATAATAGGGTGCACACATGTCAACTTGTAATCCTAAAGATTTCACATAATGTCAACCTATCTGCCTCATCTTCTTTTTAAATTTATTTTATTGTTCATTTATAACGCGCTTAATACCAGCTAATGGTTTCTAAGCGTGGGGTTGGGTGCTGTGTCTCGCCTTTGCAAGGTATGTAACGTGTTGCGTGTAGGAATGCGCTAACAGCCTTTCAAGTGAAGTGATGGCTCAATTAACAAGCCATTGTTTGTATACAATATGGGCTTAACATTTCAGTCTTAAGAACTGAACATGGGGCATTTTTATTCACCAGGCCAGCACAAGTATCAGTTAGCTGATCAAACCTATGCATTCGGCAAAGAGAATTAACGTGCCACACAGAAAAGTTTTAAACTATTTTCTTTATTTTCATGTCTCTTTATTTGACACACCAAAACATATTTTTTCCTATATTACTTTTTAGTTACATATGGCGCATCACTGGGAAGGTTAACTGACATTTTCTTGCTTAAGTATTCTAGTGTCTGTTTCGAACTAAATGCATCAGCTTAGCATCAAAGTTCTTTTAATTTTCTAAACAAGCCAGAGGCAGAGCCAGCCACTGCCTAGCACGCACACCAGATGGCAACCCAATGTGACTTGGCACCTTGATTAGGAAAGCAGGGTTTATTGTGTCACTGTGCAGACCACAGACCGTGGCAAATCAGTGCAGTGATATGTGTGCCCAAGTCACCACCCTGTTGGTTAATGGCGTCTATGTGGCACTCTTGTATGTAACAGCACATATACCTGGTGTCTGATGCGCCCAATGTCCATACAATAGTAAACTGGAACGTGTTGTGCATGTGGCTCTGAAGAGCATGCCATACTGTGCCCACACTTAAACACAAAGCAATCAAAGAAGTTGCCTCAAATTGTACATCCACTAGGCCAAACGCCCTTTCTACACTGCCACGCCATGATTTTCACTTGCTCCATGTCAGCACTAACAAGAGATGCTAATGCCAGCTCTGTTAGATCATAGGCCTGCTCTCTTTTTGACGAAATAACCCCTGAGGCCTGCGCAATAGTGAGGAGGTAGTGTCTGAGGAACTGTGTGAACCCTTTGCCATGCATTAGAAACCAGTTTTGTTTAAAACGCTTCATCATCTTATTACTGGTCAGGCTAAAGTTTGTTAGAGGTACAATCCTTTCTGTGTAGCGTTTCTGTGCATTGTTTATTGGGTCTCTCTTGTGCAGTATCCTGTCCTGTCTGTAGATATAATTGCCAGAAGATGTTTCTGTATTGGGTTGGGTAGGCCCACAGTGAGACCCAGCCCTTCCTCATCTAAAATGCCTCAGAAACAAGAAGCCAAAGATCCATTGTACCCCATTTGAGTGGCTGATGTTGCAGCCATTTAATACTTGCATCCAACAATTTAAGCTGTCCAAATGTACATGGATGGTTCATGGTTACAAACATTTTAATGTTGGGGTGAGTATTGTGAACTGTGATGTGAGCACCAAGCCATGCTTTGGTTATGCACTTAGAGATTCACACATACAATCCTTTTATCACAGACTTGTTTATCAAATGTAGAGATATCTGATCACTGTTATAGTCCTGAAATGCTCTGATTTAATGCAAAGCATACAGGAATCCTCATTGGTGCCATTTGCCCCTTTGCCCACACTCATAGAGATATTTTGAAAGAGTACAATAAAAGTGTACCAGACTGTCCATCTTGGATAACCTACTATCAGAAAATTATTATGGTTAGTCTAGTATTGCCCCTTGTGAAATACAAGTGAGTTGGTATGAACAGAACACCTGCAACACAGGACCAGTTGTCAGTGGGCCCTCAGACCCCGGCAGGCTGGTCACACCGCAGTGTGGCAGTACGGACATTTTGAAACTGCATTCAGGCAAGGCCTTCCCTAAGAGCAGGTGACAGAAAAACCATTTACTTGGGCAGCAACAGCTGTGTTTTCAAATTAGAATTCTTCTGTAAAGTACTTGAATTACAATGTAATGAAACTAGCTTCATTTATATAGCAATTATTTATTCATATTCAGGAGGGGTTTTGTGGAACGACAGAGGTGTAGTTTGGAAGTGACGTGAGCCAGTCGGGGGTGGTGGGTGGCGCCAACGATGCTTCCCGCCTGGGGTGCAATCTGGAGTAAGACCGGCCCTGTGTGGGAGGCGTATTTCATGGTACGTGTGTGTTAGCCTCCTTGTTGTTTAATTATGACATCTATCTTTCCATCTCCTGTAACTAGTTTGAAATGGGATCCTCAGCGCTGCAATGATAGGTTCTAGTTTAGGAGAAGGGAGTGATGTGACTAGCCACCCTGCAGTCATTTTGTCAGATCACTGGCACTGTTCTGTAACGCGGCACGGCCTTCGCTGGCACACACATACTGTCTCACCTGTGGATTTCTTTCCTTACAGACATGAATACAGATGTTTTCGTTTTCCAGAGGGATGATCATGGCATGCAGTCCCACGTGACCGTGCAGCCGTTGAAAGAGGAGCCACTGCGCAGTTTCAGGCTGTGTTTCAGGACCTACACTGACACCTCACGGCCCTACTCCCTTTTCCATCTTAGATCTGTGTCGTCTCCCTTCGCCGAGATCACCGTTTATAAAGAGAGCTCCAAGTCTTACACCCTTACGGTGGGAAGGGAGGATGTAATATTCTACACCCAGGAGGCCATCAACAAGTGGGAGCATCTTTGTTTCAGCTGGGAGTCTGCAACTGGGACAGCGAGGCTCTGGGTGGATGAGAAGCCCATGCCAAGAAAAGGACTAAGCAAAGGATACGTCATTCCAAGCAAGGCAAACCTTATGCTGGGAAAGAGAAGGAGCATGTCCCCCTTTGTAACTCAGTTTACTGGGGAAATGTATGATGTCTCTATGTGGGACTATGTTCTGTCCTGGGAGGACATTCAAAAATTCCAATTTGGTCCACAATCTGTCCCCCCTGGCAATATCCTGAATTGGAGAAACTTAACATATGAAGAAATAGGTCATGTGGTCGTTCAACCCTACCAATAAAATAATTTGATGGGATTCATGTGACTTTGGAATCAGTGACCTTTAAGGTAATGAATGGGAGAAGTGCCCTTACTCATAAGACAATACACAAGAAGTTGCCCAATCCGGTCATATTGACTTTTCATGGCATTCTGGTACTTGCAGTCTTGGATTTATCTTTGGAAAAGCAAAACAACAGGTGCCAGAATTTAAAGAGACAAGAGGACCGGATGTTCTGCTCTCACCTAAGGTGGGGCAATGGGAGACCTCTGCAGCTGACATCTGCTAGTGACGTGCTTACGCGTGCATAGAACTTAAGGAAGTAATAAAGGGATGCCTCCTTTACAGAGTACTCTCTTGGGCTGTATCACTTATCATCAACATGATGAAAATCTCACACCATTTTGGCTGCACCATTGCTGACAGAAAGCTAGCCATGCACAGAGGCACTCCCCGGCTCCTGGGGTGCACGTGGGGACAGCGCCCTCTGAGACATTCAGACAAAAGTGAGCAGGGCTGCACCCCGAGTCTGTGCTAGAGTTTCATGAATCAGGCGGGTATCCCCACTAACTAAAGTCCAGTATAGCTAGAGCAGAGTCAATCACCTGCCAGGACTTCCTAATAGATTGAGGCCCTTGAAGGGCTGGCATATACTCATGTCACGTGACTGTTCTTATCCAGTCAGACTGGCCCTGTAGAAGGACCAGCCTGTAAGACAATCTGTCTATTTTCCTGCAAACTAGACTGCCTCTGTTCCTAGGCGCCACGGTTCTCTGCAGCAGCCTGTGGCAACAGATGGCTGACCAAGGAGTGGTGAAGCCCAAAGGAAACGAGAAGAAATGTGTTTAGTGGTGATCAAAATACCTTTGACTGACAGCAGGAAATGCTATAACGTGACCTTTAAGCCTTACAATTTACAAGAAGTGACATCACCAAAATGAAGGTGAGATTATTAAAGAAACACATCCCGAAAGCAGTGTAAGAAATCAATCTGTTGGGTTTCCAGGGATGAGGACTTAGGTTAGGGTAGCTGAGTAATTTAGGGCTAAATTCTCCAGAAGTGAAGCCGGTTTGCCAATCTCGCAATCACACAGAAGGCGAAATAAAGGGGATGCAATTAGGGCCACTTCAAATATTCAAAGTGAGAAAAACATTGTCATTATTTTAGAAAAAGGGTATTTAAATCTGAATTTAGCAAAAGTTATAACTGTTTGAAGACTCTTCAAGCTTTAAAAGAGTTTGTCTCTGTTTTCAGAAGGCATCTGTATAATTAGCAAGATGTAGGCCGATGCGCCTCATTGTTAACAAAGGCCTTTATGCTTCACACAGAAATCAAGAGTTAAATGGACAAGACCAGGGGAAATCTTTGTCCATAGACTAACATGGCGAGTAGTTTATCATTACTACACTTGATGGCCTAAAATGTCCCTCCAGGTGATTGGGGCTGAATTGACATTATGACTCAGCCCTGGATCATGTATGTCAAGTGTGCAGCTATGATGCCAAGTCCAAGGGAAGCCATCAACTACTTTTAGACAATATGCCCGGGATCAACTATCAAACGGTTGAATATAACCTTAAATGCCCATTCCCGCCTTCATATACACATGGACTGCCATTATGTGCCCAGTGCAGCCTTCTGAGCACAGCTTTAGCCTAATATGCTTAGGTATAGCCTCAAATGTTCATTGCAACATCCTATGCAGATACACAGCATCAACTGGCCAGTCCAACCTTGTATAGCCAGTACAGTCTCATATGCACCGTGTGGCCTTGTGAACCCAGAGCTGCCTCCTATGCTCAGTACAGCCTCGGGTTTGTGGGATTTACTTCATATGCACAATGAATCTCCTGTATGCAGTAGGGGAGCAGGTGTAAGTGGATCTAGGTCATCTGGCCTAAGCCCCGCCAACCTGGTGCCTTCCTGGTTTCCGCTCCTTTTCACCACTTAGCAAGCCCCGCCCACCTGGTGCCTTCCTGCTTGCTGCTCCTTTTCACCACTTAGCAAGCCCCGGCCACCTGGTGCCTTCCTACCTGCCGCTCTTTTCCCCACTTAGCAAGCCCCGGCCACCTGGTGCCTTCCTGCTTGCCGCTCCTTTTCACCAATTAGCAAGCCCCACCCACCTGGTGCCTTCCTGCTTGCCGTGCTTTTCCCTACTTAAGGAGCCCTCCAGCCTCTTTTCCTTTGCAGCTGGGGAGCAGGTATAAGTGGATCTAGGTCACCTGGCCTAAGCCCGCCCACCTGGTGCCTTCCTGCTTGCCGCCCCTTTTCACCACTTAGCAAGTCCCGCCCACCTGGTGCCTTCCTGCTTGCCACTCCTTTTCACCAATTAGAAAGTCCTGGCCACCTGGTGCCTTCCTGCTTGCCGCTCCTTTTCACCACTTAGCAAGCCCCGCCCACCTGGTGCCTTCCTGCTTGCTGCTCCTTTTCACCACTTAGCAAGCCCCGCCCACCTGGTGCCTTCCTACCTGCCGCTCTTTTCACCACTTAGCAAGCCCCGGCCACCTGGTGCCTTCTTGTTTGCCGATCTTTTCCGTACTTAAGGAGCCCTCCAGCCTCTTTTCCTTTGCAGCTGGGGAGCAGGTGTAAGTGGATCTAGGTCACCTGGCCTAAGCCCCGCCCACCTGGTGCCTTCCTGCTTGCGGCTCCTTTTCACCACTTAACAAGCCCCGCCCACCTGGTGCCTTCCTGCTTGCCGCTCTTTTCCCTACTTAAGGAGCCCTCCAGCCTCTTTTCCTTTGCAGCTGGGGAGCAGATGTAAGTGGATCTAGGTCACCTGGCCTAAGCCCTGCCCACCTGGTACCTTCCTGCTTGCCGCTCCTTTTCACCACTTAGCAAGCCCCGCCCACCTGGTGCCTTCCTGCTTGCCGCTCTTATCCCTACTTAAGGAGCCCTCCAGCCTCTTTTCCTTTGCAGCTGGGGAGCAGCTGCAAGTGGATCTAGGTCACCGGGCCTAAGCCCCGCCCACCTGGTTCCTTCCTGGTTGCCGCTCATTTTCACCACTTAGCAAGCCCCGCCCACCTGGTGCCTTCCTGCTTGCCGCTCCTTTTCACCACTTAGCAAGTCCCGCCCACCTGGTGCCTTCCTGCTCGCCGCGCTTTTCCCTACTTACGGTGCCCTCCAGCCTCTTTTCCTTTGCAGCTGGGGAGCAGGTGTAAGTGGATCTTGGTCACCTGCCCTAAGCCCCGCCCACCTGTGCCTTCCTGATTGCTGCTCCTTTTCACCACTTAGCAAGCCCCGCCCACCTGGTGCCTTCCTGCTTGCCGCGCTTTTCCCTACTTAAGGAGCCCTCCAGTTTCTTTTCCTTTGCAGCTGGGGAGCAGGTGTAAGGGGATCTAGGTCACCTGGCCTCAGCCCGCCCACCTGGTGCCTTCCTGCTTGCCGCTCCTTTTCACCACTTAGCAAGCCCCGTCCAACTGGTGCATTCCTGCTTGCCGCTCTTTTCCCTACTTAAGAAACCCTCCAGTCTCTTTTCCTTTGCAGCTGGGGAGCAGATGTTAGTGGATCTAGCTCACCTGGGCTAAGCCCCGCCCACCTGGTGCCTTCCTGCTTGCCGCTCCTTTTCACCACTTAGCAAGCCCCGCCCACCTGGTGCCTTCCTGCTTGCCACGCTTTTCCCTACTTAAGGAGCCCTCCAGCCTCTTTTCCTTTGCAGCTGGGGAGCAGGTGTAAGTGGATCTTGGTCAACTGGCCTAAGCCCCGCCCGCCTTGTGCCTTCCTGCTTGCTGCTCCTTTTCACCACTTAGCAAGCCCCGCCCACCTGGTGCCTTCCTGCTTGCCGCGCTTTTCCCTACTTAAGGAGCCCTCCAGCCTCTTTTCCTTTGCAGCTGGGGAGCAGGTGTAAGTGGATCTAGGTCACCTGGCCTAAGCCCGCCCACCTGGTGCCTTCCTGCTTGCCGCTCCTTTTCACCACTTAGCAAGCCCCGCCCACCTGGTGCCTTCCTGCTTGCTGCTCCTTTTCACCACTTAGCAAGCCCCGCCCACCTGGTGCCTTCCTGCTTGCCACGCTTTTCCCTACTTAAGGAGCCCTCCAGCCTCTTTTCCTTTGCAGCTGGGGAGCAATTGTAAGTGGATCTAGGTCACCTGGCCTAAGCCCCGCCCACCTGGTGCCTTCCTGCTTGCCGCGCTTTTCCCTACTTAAGGAGCCCTCCAGCCTCTTTTCCTTTGCAGCTGGGGAGCAGGTGTAAGTTGATCGAGGTCACCTGGCCTAAGCCCCGCCCACCTGGTGCCTTCCTGCCTGCCACTCCTTTTCACCACTTAGCAAGCCCCGCCCACCTGGTGCCTTCCTGCTTGCCGCTCCTTTGCACCACTTAGCAAGTCCCGCCCACTTGGTGCCTTCCTGCTTGCCGTGCTTTTCCCTACTTAAGGAGCCCTCCAGCCTCTTTTCCTTTGCAGCTGGGGAGCAGGTGTAAGTGGATCTAGGTCACCTGGCCTAAGCCCCGCCCACCTGCTGCCTTCCTGCTTGCCGCTCCTTTTCACCACTTAGCAAGCCCTGCCCACCTGGTGCCTTCCTGCTTGCCACGCTTTTCCCTACTTAAGGAGCCCTCCAGCCTCTTTTCCTTTGCAGCTAGGGAGCAGGTATAAGTGGATCTAGGTCACCTGGCCTAAGCCAGCCACCTGGTGCCTTCCTGCTTGCCGCCCCTTTTCACCACTTAGCAAGCCCCGCCCACCTGGTGCCTTCCTGCTTGCTGCTCCTTTTCACCACTTAGCAAGTCCCGCCCACCTGGTGCCTTCCTGCTTGCCGCTCTTTTCCCTACTTAAGGAGCCCTCCAGCCTCTTTTCCTTTGCAGCTGGGGAGCAGATGTAAGTGGATCTAGGTCACCTGGCCTAAGCCCTGCCCACCTGGTACCTTCCTGCTTGCCGCTCCTTTTCACCACTTAGCAAGCCCCGCCCACCTGGTGCCTTCCTGCTTGCCGCTCTTATCCCTACTTAAGGAGCCCTCCAGCCTCTTTTCCTTTGCAGCTGGGGAGCAGCTGCAAGTGGATCTAGGTCACCGGGCCTAAGCCCCGCCCACCTGGTTCCTTCCTGGTTGCCGCTCATTTTCACCACTTAGCAAGCCCCGCCCACCTGGTGCCTTCCTGCTTGCCGCTCCTTTTCACCACTTAGCAAGTCCCGCCCACCTGGTGCCTTCCTGCTTGCCGCGCTTTTCCCTACTTACGGTGCCCTCCAGCCTCTTTTCCTTTGCAGCTGGGGAGCAGGTGTAAGTGGATCTTGGTCACCTGCCCTAAGCCCCGCCCACCTGTGCCTTCCTGATTGCTGCTCCTTTTCACCACTTAGCAAGCCCCGCCCACCTGGTGCCTTCCTGCTTGCCGCGCTTTTCCTTACTTAAGGAGCCCTCCAGTTTCTTTTCCTTTGCAGCTGGGGAGCAGGTGTAAGGGGATCTAGGTCGCCTGGCCTCAGCCCGCCCACCTGGTGCCTTCCTGCTTGCCGCTCCTTTTCACCACTTAGCAAGCCCCGTCCAACTGGTGCATTCCTGCTTGCCGCTCTTTTCCCTACTTAAGAAACCCTCCAGTCTCTTTTCCTTTGCAGCTGGGGAGCAGATGTTAGTGGATCTAGCTCACCTGGGCTAAGCCCCGCCCACCTGGTGCCTTCCTGCTTGCCGCTCCTTTTCACCACTTAGCAAGCCCCGCCCACCTGGTGCCTTCCTGCTTGCCACGCTTTTCCCTACTTAAGGAGCCCTCCAGCCTCTTTTCCTTTGCAGCTGGGGAGCAGGTGTAAGTGGATCTTGGTCAACTGGCCTAAGCCCTGCCCGCCTTGTGCCTTCCTGCTTGCTGCTCCTTTTCACCACTTAGCAAGCCCCGCCCACCTGGTGCCTTCCTGCTTGCCGCGCTTTTCCCTACTTAAGGAGCCCTCCAGCCTCTTTTCCTTTGCAGCTGGGGAGCAGGTGTAAGTGGATCTAGGTCACCTGGCCTAAGCCCGCCCACCTGGTGCCTTCCTGCTTGCCGCTCCTTTTCACCACTTAGCAAGCCCCGCCCACCTGGTGCCTTCCTGCTTGCTGCTCCTTTTCACCACTTAGCAAGCCCCGCCCACCTGGTGCCTTCCTGCTTGCCACGCTTTTCCCTACTTAAGGAGCCCTCCAGCCTCTTTTCCTTTGCAGCTGGGGAGCAATTGTAAGTGGATCTAGGTCACCTGGCCTAAGCCCCGCCCACCTGGTGCCTTCCTGCTTGCCGCGCTTTTCCCTACTTAAGGAGCCCTCCAGCCTCTTTTCCTTTGCAGCTGGGGAGCAGGTGTAAGTTGATCGAGGTCACCTGGCCTAAGCCCCGCCCACCTGGTGCCTTCCTGCCTGCCACTCCTTTTCACCACTTAGCAAGCCCCGCCCACCTGGTGCCTTCCTGCTTGCCGCTCCTTTGCACCACTTAGCAAGTCCCGCCCACTTGGTGCCTTCCTGCTTGCCGTGCTTTTCCCTACTTAAGGAGCCCTCCAGCCTCTTTTCCTTTGCAGCTGGGGAGCAGGTGTAAGTGGATCTAGGTCACCTGGCCTAAGCCCCGCCCACCTGCTGCCTTCCTGCTTGCCGCTCCTTTTCACCACTTAGCAAGCCCTGCCCACCTGGTGCCTTCCTGCTTGCCACGCTTTTCCCTACTTAAGGAGCCCTCCAGCCTCTTTTCCTTTGCAGCTATGGAGCAGGTATAAGTGGATCTAGGTCACCTGGCCTAAGCCAGCCACCTGGTGCCTTCCTGCTTGCCGCCCCTTTTCACCACTTAGCAAGCCCCGCCCACCTGGTGCCTTCCTACCTGCCGCTCTTTTCACCACTTAGCAAGCCCCGGCCACCTGGTGCCTTCTTGTTTGCCGATCTTTTCCGTACTTAAGGAGCCTTCCAGCCTCTTTTCCTTTGCAGCTGGGGAGCAGGTGTAAGTGGATCTAGGTCACCTGGCCTAAGCCCCGCCCACCTGGTGCCTTCCTGCTTGCGGCTCCTTTTCACCACTTAACAAGCCCCGCCCACCTGGTGCCTTCCTGCTTGCCGCTCCTTTTCACCACTTAGCAAGCCCCGCCCACCTGGTGCCTTCCTGCTTGCTGCTCCTTTTCACCACTTAGCAAGCCCCGCCCACCTGGTGCCTTCCTACCTGCCACTCTTTTCACCACTTAGCAAGCCCCGGCCACCTGGTGCCTTCTTGTTTGCCGATCTTTTCCGTACTTAAGGAGCCCTCCAGCCTCTTTTCCTTTGCAGCTGGGGAGCAGGTGTAAGTGGATCTAGGTCACCTGGCCTACGCCCCGCCCACCTGGTGCCTTCCTGCTTGCGGCTCCTTTTCACCACTTAACAAGCCCCGCCCACCTGGTGCCTTCCTGCTTGCCGCTCTTTTCCCTACTTAAGGAGCCCTCCAGCCTCTTTTCCTTTGCAGCTGGGGAGCAGATGTAAGTGGATCTAGGTCACCTGGCCTAAGCCCTGCCCACCTGGTACCTTCCTGCTTGCCGCTCCTTTTCACCACTTAGCAAGCCCCGCCCACCTGGTGCCTTCCTGCTTGCCGCTCTTATCCCTACTTAAGGAGCCCTCCAGCCTCTTTTCCTTTGCAGCTGGGGAGCAGCTGCAAGTGGATCTAGGTCACCGGGCCTAAGCCCCGCCCACCTGGTTCCTTCCTGGTTGCCGCTCATTTTCACCACTTAGCAAGCCCCGCCCACCTGGTGCCTTCCTGCTTGCCGCTCCTTTTCACCACTTAGCAAGTCCCGCCCTCCTGGTGCCTTCCTGCTTGCCGCGCTTTTCCCTACTTACGGTGCCCTCCAGCCTCTTTTCCTTTGCAGCTGGGGAGCAGGTGTAAGTGGATCTTGGTCACCTGCCCTAAGCCCCGCCCACCTGTGCCTTCCTGATTGCTGCTCCTTTTCACCACTTAGCAAGCCCCGCCCACCTGGTGCCTTCCTGCTTGCCGCGCTTTTCCCTACTTAAGGAGCCCTCCAGTTTCTTTTCCTTTGCAGCTGGGGAGCAGGTGTAAGGGGATCTAGGTCACCTGGCCTCAGCCCGCCCACCTGGTGCCTTCCTGCTTGCTGCTCCTTTTCACCACTTAGCAAGCCCCGTCCAACTGGTGCATTCCTGCTTGGCGCTCTTTTCCCTACTTAAGAAACCCTCCAGTCTCTTTTCCTTTGCAGCTGGGGAGCAGATGTTAGTGGATCTAGCTCACCTGGGCTAAGCCCCGCCCACCTGGTGCCTTCCTGCTTGCCGCTCCTTTTCACCACTTAGCAAGCCCCGCCCACCTGGTGCCTTCCTGCTTGCCACGCTTTTCCCTACTTAAGGAGCCCTCCAGCCTCTTTTCCTTTGCAGCTGGGGAGCAGGTGTAAGTGGATCTTGGTCAACTGGCCTAAGCCCCGCCCGCCTTGTGCCTTCCTGCTTGCTGCTCCTTTTCACCACTTAGCAAGCCCCGCCCACCTGGTGCCTTCCTGCTTGCCGCGCTTTTCCCTACTTAAGGAGCCCTCCAGCCTCTTTTCCTTTGCAGCTGGGGAGCAGGTGTAAGTGGATCTAGGTCACCTGGCCTAAGCCCGCCCACCTGGTGCCTTCCTGCTTGCCGCTCCTTTTCACCACTTAGCAAGCCCCGCCCACCTGGTGCCTTCCTGCTTGCTGCTCCTTTTCACCACTTAGCAAGCCCCGCCCACCTGGTGCCTTCCTGCTTGCCACGCTTTTCCCTACTTAAGGAGCCCTCCAGCCTCTTTTCCTTTGCAGCTGGGGAGCAATTGCAAGTGGATCTAGGTCACCTGGCCTAAGCCCCGCCCACCTGGTGCCTTCCTGCTTGCCGCGCTTTTCCCTACTTAAGGAGCCCTCCAGCCTCTTTTCCTTTGCAGCTGGGGAGCAGGTGTAAGTTGATCGAGGTCACCTGGCCTAAGCCCCGCCCACCTGGTGCCTTCCTGCCTGCCACTCCTTTTCACCACTTAGCAAGCCCCGCCCACCTGGTGCCTTCCTGCTTGCCGCTCCTTTGCACCACTTAGCAAGTCCCGCCCACTTGGTGCCTTCCTGCTTGCCGTGCTTTTCCCTACTTAAGGAGCCCTCCAGCCTCTTTTCCTTTGCAGCTGGGGAGCAGGTGTAAGTGGATCTAGGTCACCTGGCCTAAGCCCCGCCCACCTGCTGCCTTCCTGCTTGCCGCTCCTTTTCACCACTTAGCAAGCCCTGCCCACCTGGTGCCTTCCTGCTTGCCACGCTTTTCCCTACTTAAGGAGCCCTCCAGCCTCTTTTCCTTTGCAGCTAGGGAGCAGGTATAAGTGGATCTAGGTCACCTGGCCTAAGCCGCCCACCGGGTGCCTTCCTGCTTGCCGCCCCTTTTCACCACTTAGCAAGTCCTACCCACCTGGTGCCTTCCTGCTTGCCACTCCTTTTCACCAATTAGCAAGTCCTGCCCACCTTGTGCCTTCCTGCTTGCCGTGCTTTTCCCGACTTAAGGAGCCCTCCAGCCTCTTTTCCTTTGCAGCTGGGGAGCAGGTGTAAGTGGATCTAGGTCACCTGGCCTAAGCCCGCCCACCTGGTGCCTTCCTGCTTGCCGCTCCTTTTCACCACTTAGCAAGCCCACGGCCACCGGGTGCCTTCCTGCTTGCCGCTCCTTTTCACCACTTAGCAAGCCCCGTCCACCTGGTGCCTTCCTGCTTGCCGCTCTTTTCCCTACTTAAGGAACCCTCCAGTCTCTTTTCCTTTGCAGCAGGGGAGCAGTGTAAGTGGATCTAGGTCACCTGGGTAAGCCCCGCCCACCTGGTGCCTTCCTGCTTGCCGCTCCTTATCACCACTAAGCAAGCCCCGCCCACCTGGTGCCTTCATGCTTGCCGCGCTTTTCCCTACTTAAGGAGCCCTCCAGCCTCTTTTCCTTTGCAGCTGGGGAGCAGGTGTAAGTGGATCTAGGTCACCTGGGCTAAGCCGCGCCCAACTGGTGCCTTCGTGCTTGCCACTCCTTTTCACCACTTAGCAAGCTCCACCCACCTGGTGCCTTCCTGCTTGCCGCTCTTTTCCCTACTTAAGGAGCCCTCCAGCCTCGTTTCCTTTGCAGCTGGGGAGCACGTGTAAGTGGATCTAGGTCACCTGGCCTAAGCCCCGCCCACCTGGTGCCTTCGTGCTTGCCGCTCCTTTTCACCACTTAGCAAGCCTCGTCCACCTGGTGCCTTCCTGCTTGCCGTGCTTTTCCCTACTTAAGGAGCCCTCCAGCCCCTTTTCTTTTGCAGCTTGGGAGCAGATGTAAGTGGATCTAGGTCACCTGGCCTAAGCCCCGCCCACCTGGTGCCTTCCTGTTTGCTGCTCCTTTTCACTACTTGGCAAGCCATGCCCACCTGGTGCCTTCCTGCTTGCTGCTCCTTTTCACCACTTAGCAAGCCCCGCCCACCTGGTGCCTTCCTGCTTGCCGCGCTTTTCCCTACTTAAGGAGCCCTCCAGCCTCTTTTCCTTTGCAGCTGGGGAGCAGGTGTAAGTTGATCTAGGTCACCTGGCCTAAGCCCCGCCCACCTGGTGCCTTCCTGGTTGCCGCTCCTTTTCACCACTTAGCAAGCCCCACCCACCTGGTGCCGTCCTGCTTGCCGCGCTTTTCCCTACGTAAGGTGCCCTCCAGCCTCTTTTCCTTTGCAGCTGGGGAGCAGGTGTAAGTGGATCTAGGTCACCTGGCCTAAGCCCCGCCCACCTGGTGCCTTCCTGCTTGCTGCTCCTTTTCACCACTTAGCAAGCCCCGCCCACCTGGTGCCTTCCTGCTTGCCACGCTTTTCCCTACTTAAGGAGCCCTCCAGCCTCTTTTCCTTTGCAGCTGGGGAGCAGGTATAAGTGGATCTAGGTTACCTGGCCTAAGCCCGCCCACCTGGTGCCTTCCTGCTTGCCGCCCCTTTTCACCACTTAGCAAGTCCCGCCCACCTGGTGCCTTCCTGCTTGCCACTCCTTTTCACCAATTAGAAAGTCCTGCCCACCTGGTGCCTTCCTGCTTGCCGCTCCTTTTCACCACTTAGCAAGCCCACGGCCACCGGGTGCCTTCATGCTTGCTGCTCCTTTTCACCACTTAGCAAGCCCCGGCCACCTGGTGCCTTCCTGCTTCCCGCTCTTTTCCCTACTTAAGGTGCCCTCCAGCAGGTGTAAGTGGATCTAGGTCACCTGACCTAAGCCCCGCCAACCTGGTGCCTTCCTTCTTGCCGCTCCTTTTCACCACTTTGCAAGCCCCGCCCACCTGGTGCCTTCCTGCTTGCCACTCCTTTTCACCACTTAGCAAGCCCCACCCACCTGGTGCCTTCCTGTCATGATGCCTACCCCCGGAGTACCAGGCCATGCCCAGAACCCCCAGGAGCAGGCATCTCGTCCCCGGGTAAAAGCCCAGCGGCCCTTTATAGGGGCTCTTTGGAGTCTGTCCTGGCGCCGTTGGCGCCAGGCTCATGTTGGACATCAGTCCTGGCGCCATAGGCACCAGGCTCACAAGGGGAAGTGTTTGGTGCACTTACCTGAAGCAGACCATGCTGCACACTCACCTGATGCAGACCATGCTGCATGAAGAACCAAGCCAAATGAGGCTTAGGAGGGACTATTTTTCTGAGGGAACTATTTTGTTACTTGGGTGGGGCTGTGGAAGAATACTCACCTGGAACTTCTTCCAAGGCTATTTAAGCCACGCCCGGACAGCCACACGTGCTTCGCGTTGTTCTTCATCCCTGCAGCTGAACGCTCACCGTGTCAGCTCCTGCACCTGGACTCCAGCCACGCCCGCCTCGAACCTGGAACACCTGTAAGGAAAGAAGAGAAGAGAAAGGTGAAAACCAAGAACTTATTCAACCTTCTTACCTGCATCCGGAATCTTCACGCCAGCATTCCTGAAGGAGGACTTTCATTTAAAAGCACCGCATTGCTCGCTGCAGCGCCGTGCTTCACTCACCTGTTCCCGAGACGCCGTCCGGCTCCATCGCGGCTCTCAGCACCAGTCGCCACATCTCTGCACCTAGGGGAGAGAAGAAGAGACAAAAGGTGAGCAAGGGAACACAAGAGGAAAGCCGAATTTTCAGCCATATTACTTACCGGCTTTTCTTGGTGAACCATTCCACATCTCGGGTCGGCGCCGCATCTTTGGCAGGTACCGCACCCCGGCCCCTATGGGGAAAGGACAAATGAAATTACTGGGGAATTATAAAGACATTTAGAGGGGTCGCCCTCATCACTAACTCACCTGATTTTACCACCGGCAATTTAACCCCTCAACGCATCGCCTTGGTTCTGCACCTGAAATAAAGGACAGATCACAGGTTAGGAGAAACAACATAAAAGGAGGCTCACACTTGAACTTTTGCATCTTCATACTTACGGTGTATCGCTCAGAAAAGTCAAGTGGATTTGCCAGCGCCATTCTGAAAACCAGTGAAGTAACTGGACGAACGCGCGCCCCTGCACCAGAAGCAGGATGGAGAGTTCATCCTTCCAAACCATAAGGTGAGCTTAAACCGGGGGGTTTTGGAGGAAGTCAGAGGAATACGAAGGGTGAAAGGGGGGAGCAAGCACACTATTCAGCAGACAGTTAATCCCCTTTCTCATCTGCAGAAGGATATTCCTACGGGCCAGACAAGCAAGATTTGGGGGTCCTGTTCAATCGGTGGTCCGAATTCTGCGCATCACGCTTGAAGAGGCCACAGCAACCCAGACCAGACCAGCGCCTCCGTGGGAGCCAGGTGAGCGTTACAGAACGCGAAGACTTCCTACAAATTCCCACCCAGGCGCTATGGAAACTTCTGAGACTGACCAGTTGGCCCAACTACTGGGGGAATTACGGGCCGAAGTACACGCCGCTCGTCAAGAGATTAATGCTCTCTTGAGGGAAGTGATTGTATCAAAGGAAAGGACTGATGACCTGGCTAGACAGCTTTTGCAAGGTCAAGCTGGACAAACTCCTTTACCCGGTTCCGGAGGGAACCCCACTCCTGTGCTTTCCAGTAACCCGGTGCAGATGCCGCTGGCCCCACCCGAACGCTTTGCTGGGGACCCCAAACGATTCGCCGTATTCATGAATCAGTGTCGTTTGCATTTCCTGTGCAGACCTGGGGCCTTCCCTAATGACCAGACCAAGGTAGCCTTTGTATTGTCATATCTCAGCGGCAGTGCTGCCGATTGGTCAGTTCCACTGGTAACTCAAGATGACCCGATTCTTCGTGATTTTCAAGGATTTCAAGCAAGCATGGAAAGGTTATTTGCTCGTCACTCCCCGGGGCAGGCTCTAGATGACGAACATCTATCTCTGCGACAGGGCAATCAAGACCTCCTTTCCTACATTGCAACCTTTAATAGACTAATTGTGGAAACTGGGTGGCCAGAGGATAAAAGAATCACGTTATTTTAGCGAGGTCTACGCGGAGAACTTAAAGATGTTCTGGCCCAAGTTGTAAATCCGCCCCAAGAATGCTCAGAATATATAGACTTAGTGGTCCAATTGGATCACAGACTGCAAAACAGAAAAGCAGATCGGTCCAAGTTTGAGACCCGAGTGTTAGGCAAGACCCACGTTAACCTCAAGGGGGCTGAAGCCTCTGAGCCAATGCAAATCGGAGGAGTTAAAGGACCTTTAACTCAAAAGGAACGTGAAAGAAGACGGCAGATGCACTTATGTCTTTATTGTGGATCCTCTGGACACTTTCTACGAGATTGCCCGGCAAGGCCGCCCAAGAAGGTGGTAGGAGCCGCTGAAAAAATCCATGAAACCTCTGTATCGGGAAACGACCCCACCCGACAAGCATAGGGGTCCACTTGCCGAGCTTGAAAACGAACTCTCAGACCTCGCATTTCATTGTGCCAATGGTCCTCGTAGATCCGGAACAGCCTAAGCGATTGAATGCAATAAAGGCATACATCGATAGTGGGGCTATAGGAAACTACGTGGATCGTGAATTGGTCTCCAGGATTAACCTCCCTCTGCGTCCTAAAACCAGCAAAGATGTCATCACCACAGTTAATGGAACCGAAATTGCCTCGGGACCGGTAACACATTCCACAGCTGAGGTGACACTTGTAGGTCCGGACGGCCATCGGGAGGCAGTTGTGTTTGATGTAATCAAGGCTCCACAGTTTCAGGTTATTCTCGGAATCCCTTGGTTAGAGACACATAATCCTCGAATTGATTGGCGAGCGAAGAGAATAACCTTTCCGGAGTGTGCACGAACCTGCTACCCAGAAAATCTGAAGATCAGTCTAGCATCAGTAACCTCTGTCTCCATGCAACTACCTCCGGAATACCAAGACTTTCAGGACGTCTTCCAAAAGGAACAGGCCAACACGTTACCATCTCACAGATCGTACGATTGCCAAATCGATCTGGTGCCCGGTGCTCAACCCCCTTGTAGCAGGATTTATGCCCTTACGGAGCCGGAGAATCTGCATTTGAGACAATATTTAGATCAATACCTAGCCAATGGTTTCATTCGCCCCTCAAAGTCTCCGGCATCCTCAGCTTTGTTCTTCGTGCCAAAAAAAGAAGGCGACCTTAGAGCTTGTATCGATTACCGCGCATTGAACCAGATAACTGTTAAAAATCGTTACCCTCTGCCTTTGATCCCTGAACTCCTTGACCAGGTGAAGGAAGCTTGCATATACACCAAGTTTGATCTTCGGGGGGCTTATCATCTGGTACGAGTAAAAGAAGGCGACGAATGGAAAACGGCCTTTCGTACAAAATATGGACTATTCGAATACCAGGTGATGCCTTTCGGGTTGTGCAACGCACCTGCTGCCTTCCAATTCTTCATGAACAATGTCCTTCGGGAACTCATCGATGTCTGTGTTGTCGTTTATATCGATGACATTCTGGTGTACTCCTCTTCGGAATCAGATCACAGAAAACATGTCAGGGCCGTCCTTGAGAAATTGCGCCAGCACAAACTGTTTGCAAAGCTGGAGAAATGCGTTTTCCATACCACTGAGGTTGAGTTTCTTGGATTCATCCTGACACCTAAAGGGGTCCGAATGGACTCACGGAAAGTGGATGCCATCCTCAAATGGCCATCACCTAGTTCGGTGAAAGGTGTCCAAAGCATGCTTGGTTTTGCCAATTTTTATCGCAGGTTTATCCCGGAATTTTCACGGGTGGTGCAACCCATCACTGCGCTCTTGCGGAAGAATAAACGTTTTGAATGGACCGAGGAAGCTGAACAGGCCTTTCAGGAATTAAAAGCTAAATTTACATCCACACCTATTTTAAAACACCCGCGTCCTAATCTCCCATATATAGTCGAAACCGACGCATCCAGCTTAGCCATGGGAGCTGTCCTTTCCCAGAGAGACCCCTAAACCAACCAACTGCACCCCGTAGCATTTTGTTCCAGAAAGTTCTCGCCACCGGAGATAAATTATGCAATCACCGATAAGGAATTATTAGCCATTAAGTCCGCCTTTAAGGCTTGGCGGCATTATCTTCTTGGCGCCAGGCATACCATCACCGTGATCCCTGATCACCGAAATTTACAATATTTAAAAACTGCCAAGGCTCAGTCTTCACAACAGCTCCGATGGGCTTTATTCTTTGCTGAGTTCGATTTTGTAATCACTTACCGTCCCGGCTGTAAGAATGGCAAAGCGGACGCGCTATCTCGAGTTGGAATGGGAGAACTGGACACAAGCTCAGAACCTGTGCCGATAATTCCCGAACAAAGAATCTTGGGGATAACCACTTTACAAACCCTTGAAGACATTCAAGCACGGGTAAAACTATTCCTGGACTCTTCAGCCTTGCAGGATTGGATCAAAAGGGGGTCTGACTTTTCAATCAACGATGGCTTACCTTACTTCCGAGGACGTTTATTTTTGCCAGAAAAGGAATTTCAAGAACTGGTTATTTCCCGTCATCACGATACTCTGATGGAAGGACATCCTGGCATTGCCAAAACAGAGGAAAAAATTAAACGACAATTCTGGTGGCCGTCCTGGCGAAAGGATATTTTATGGGTGGCTGAATATGCATACAATAACTCGAAACACTCTGGAACTGGTCAGAGTCCATTTTATACCCTATATGGACATCACCCTCGTACTTCAGACCTGGACTCACCTTTGAGCCTCGAAATGCCCGCAGTGGACCATTTGCATTCTACGATTACTCAAGCCTTCAAGGATGCTACTGCACACTTACAACATGCGAAAGGGAAATACAAAAAGAATGCGGATCTGCATCGAAAGGAGGCGCCTCCATACCAAATAGGGGATCAAGTATGGTTGGCTACCAAACACTTATCGCTCAAGGGACCTCAGACTTTTAATCCAAAGTATTTAGGCCCTTACTCGATCAAAGCTATAATTAACCCAGTGGCAGTCAAGCTAGATCTACCAGCTAACATGCGGATTCACCCCGTTTTTCATGTGTCGCTTTTGAAACCAGTGCAACCAGGAACCAGATTAATAAAGCCACCAGAACCAATCCAGATAGATGGGGAGCCTGAATTCGAGGTGAAGAACATTTTGGACTCTAGGATCTCAAAATCAAAACTTTTCTATCTAATTGATTGGAAGGGGTACGGGCCTCAGGAAAGGTCTTGGGAACCCAGCGACCACGTACATGCACCTCGGCTAGTAAAAAGGTTCCATCGGAATTTCCCGAACAAACCGAAACCTCCTGAGGGAACAACCTTGGGAGGGGCCTTTGGGGGGAGTGCTGTCATGATGCCTACCCCCGGAGTACCAGGCCAGGCCCAGCACCCCCAGGAGCAGGCATCACGCCCCCGGGTAGAAGCCCAGCGGCCCTTTATAGGGGCTCTTTGGACTCTGTCCTGGCGCCTTAGGCACCAGGCTCATAAGGGGAAGTGTTTGGTGCACTTACCTGAAGCAGACCATGCTGCACACTCACCTGATGCAGACCATGCTGCATGAAGAACCAAGCCAAATGAGGCTTAGGAGGGACTATTTTTCTGAGGGAACTATTTTGTTACTTGCGTGGGGCTGTGGAAGAATACTCACCTGGAACTTCTTCCAAGGCTATTTAGGCCACGCCCGGACAGCCACACGTGCTTCGCGTTGTTCTGCATCCCAGCAGCTGAACGCTCACCGTGTCAGCTCCTGCACCTGGACTCCAGCCACGCCCGCCTCGAACCTGGAACACTTGTAAGGAAAGAAGAGAAGAGAAAGGTGAAAACCAAGAACTTATTCAACCTTCTTACCTGCATCCGGAATCTTCACGCCAGCATTCCTGAAGGAGGAGTTTCATTTAAAAGCACCGCGTTGCTCGCTGCAGCGCCGCACTTCACTCACCTGTTCCCGAGACGCCGCCCGGCTCCATCGCGGCTCTCAGCACCAGTCGCCACATCTCTGCACCTAGGGAAGAGAAGAAGAGACAAAAGGTGAGCAAGGGAACACAAGAGGAAAGCCGAATTTTCAGCCATATTACTTACCGGCTTTTCTTGGTGAACCATTCCACATCTCGGGTTGGCGCCGCATCTTTGGCAGGTACCGCACCCCGGCCCCTATGGGGAAAGGACAAATGAAATTACTGGGGAATTATAAAGACAGAGGGGTCGCCCTCATCACTAACTCACCTGATTTTACCACCGGCAATTTAACCCCTCAACGCATCGCCTTGGTTCTGCACCTGAAATAAAGGACAGATCACAGGTTAGGAGAAACAACATAAAAGGAGGCTCACACTTGAACTTTTGCATCTTCATACTTACGGTGTATCGCTCAGAAAAGTCAAGTGGATTTGCCAGCGTCATTCTGAAAACCAGTGAAGTAACTGGACGAACGCGCGCCCCTGCACCAGAAGCAGGATGGAGAGTTCATCCTTCCAAACCATAAGGTGAGCTTAAACCGGGGGGTTTTGGAGGAAGTCAGAGGCGAACGAAGGGTGAAAGGGGGGAGCAAGCACACTATTCAGCAGACAGTTAATCCCCTTTCTCATTTGCAGAAGGATATTCCTACGGGCCAGACAAGCAAGATTTGGGGGTCCTGTTCAATCGGTGGTCCGAATTCTGCGCATCACGCTTGAAGAGGCCACAGCAACCCAGACCAGACCAGCGCCTCTGTGGGAGCCAGGTGAGCATTACACTTCCTGCTTGCCGCTCTTTTCCCTACTTAAGGAGCCCTCCAGCCTCTTTTCCTTTGCAGCTGGGGAGCACGTGTAAGTGGATCTAGGTCACCTGGCCTAAGCCCCGCCCACCTGGTGCCTTCCTGCTTGCCGCTCCTTTTCACCACTTAGCAAGCCTCGCCCACCTGGTGCCTTCCTGCTTGCTGCTCCTTTTCACCACTTAGCAAGTCTCGCCCACCTGGTGCCTTCCTGCTTGCCGTGCTTTTCCCTACTTAAGGAGCCCTCCAGCCCCTTTTCCTTTGCAGCTTGGGAGCAGATGTAAGTGGATCTAGGTCACCTGGCCTAAGCCTCGCCCACCTGGTGCCTTCCTGTTTGCTGCTCCTTTTCACTACTTGGCAAGCCATGCCCACCTGGTGCCTTCCTGCTTGCTGCTCCTTTTCACCACTTAGCAAGCCCCGCCCACCTGGTGCCTTCCTGCTTGCCGCGCTTTTCCCTACTTAAGGTGCGCTCCAGCCTCTTTTCCTTTGCAGCTGGGGAGCAGGTGTAAGTTTATCTAGGTCACCTGGTCTAAGCCCCGCCCACCTGGTGCCTTCCTGCTTGCCGCGCTTTTCCCTACTTAAGGAGCCCTCCAGCCTCTTTTCCTTTGCAGCTGGGGAGCAGGTATAAGTTTATCTAGGTCACCTGGTCTAAGCCCCGCCCACCTGGTGCCGTCCTGCTTGCCGCGCTTTTCCCTACTTAAGGTGCCCTCCAGCCTCTTTTCCTTTGCAGCTGGGGAGCAATTGTAATTGGATCTAGGTCACCTGGCCTAAGCCCCGCCCACCTGGTGCCTTCCTGCTTGCCGTGCTTTTCCCTACTTAAGGAGCCCTCCAGCCTCTTTTCCTTTGCAGCTGGGGAGCAGGTGTAAGTGGATCTAGATCACCTGGCCTAAGCCCCGCCCACCTGGTGCCTTCCTGCTTGCCGCTCCTTTTCACCACTTAGCAAGCCCCGCCCACCTGGTGCCTTCCTGCTTGCCACGCTTTTCCCTACTTAAGGAGCCCTCCAGCCTCTTTTCCTTTGCAGCTGGGGAGCAGGTGTAAGTGGATCTAGGTCACATGGCCTAAGCCCCGCCCACCTGGTGCCTTCCTGATTACCGCCCCTTTTCACCACTTAGCAAGTCCCGCCCACCTGGTGCCTTCCTGCTTGCCACTCCTTTTCACCACTTAGCAAGCCCCGCCCACCTGATGCCTTCCTGCTTGCCGCTCCTTTGCACCACTTAGCAAGCCCCGCCCACGTGGTGCCTTCCTGCTTGCCGTGCTTTTCCCTACTTAAGGAGCCCTCCAGCCTCTTTCCTTTGCAGCTTGGGAGCAGGTGTAAGTGGATCTAGGTCACCTGGCCTAAGCCCGCCCTAATGGTGCCTTCCTGCTTGCCGCCCCTTTTCACCACTTAGCAAGTCCCGCCCACCTGGTGCCTTCCTGCTTGCCACTCCTTTTCACCACTTAGCAAGCCCCGCCCACCTGATGCCTTCCTGCTTGCCGCTCCTTTGCACCACTTAGCAAGCTCCGCCCACGTGGTGCCTTCCTGCTTGCCGTGCTTTTCCCTACTTAAGGAGCCCTCCAGCCTCTTTCCTTTGCAGCAGGGGAGCAGGTGTAAGTGGATCTAGGTCACCTGGGCTAAGCCCCTCCCACCTGGTGCCTTCCTGCTTGCCAATCCTTTTCACCACTAAGCAAGCCCCGCCCACCTGGTGCCTTCCTGCTTGCCGTGCTTTTCACTACTTAAGGAGCCCTCCAGCCTCTTTTCCTTTGCAGCTGGGGAGCACGTGTAAGTGGATCTAGGTCACATGGCCTAAGCCCCGCCCACCTGGTGCCTTCCTGCTTGCCGCTCCTTTTCACCACTTAGCAAGCCTCGCCCACCTGGTGCCTTCCTGCTTGCCACGCTTTTCCCTATTTAAGAAGCCCTCCAGCCCCTTTTCCTTTGCAGCTTGGGAGCAGGTGTAAGTGGATCTAGGTCACCTGGCCCAAGCCCCGCCCACCTGGTGCCTTCCTGTTTGCCGCTCCTTTTCACAAGTTAGCAAGCCCCGCCCACCTGATGCCTTCCTGCTTGCCGCTCCTTTTCACAATTTAGCAAGCCCCGCCCACCTGGCGCCTTCCTGCTTGCCACGCTTTTCCCTATTTAAGAAGCCCTCCAGCCCCTTTTCCTTTGCAGCTTGGGAGCAGGTGTAAGTGGATCTAGGTCACCTGGCCCAAGCCCCGCCCACCTGGTGCCTTCCTGTTTGCCGCTCCTTTTCACCACTTAGCAAGTCCTGCCCACCTGGTGCCTTCCTGCTTGCCGTGCTTTTCCCTACTTAAGGAGCTCTCCAGCCTCTTTTCCTTTGCAGTTGGCGAGCAGGTGTAAGTGGATCTAGGTCACCTGGGCTAAGCCCCGCCCACCTGGTGCCTTTCTGCTTGCCGCTCCTTTTCACCACTTAGCAAGCCCCGCCCACCTGGTGCCTTCCTGCTTGCCGCTCTTTTCCCTACTTAAGGAACCCTGCAGTCTCTTTTCCTTTGCACCAGGGGAGCAGGTGTAAGTGGATCTAGGTCACCTGGGCTAAGCCCCTCCCACCTGGTTCCTTCCTGCTTGCCAATCCTTTTCACCACTAAGCAAGCCCCGCCCACCTGGTGCCTTCCTGCTTGCCGCGCTTTTCCCTACTTAAGGAGCCCTCCAGCCTCTTTTCCTTTGCAGCTGGGGAGCACGTGTAAGTGGATCTAGGTCACCTGGCCTAAGCCCCGCCCACCTGGTGCCTTCCTGCTTGCCGCTCCTTTTCACCACTTAGCAAGCCAGCCCACCTGCTTGCCACGCTTTTCCCTATTTAAGAAGCCCTCCTCTCTTCTTCTCTGCCTTTCCCCTTTTTTTTCTGCTGACGAGGTTTCCAGACAAGTCCGATCTATGAAAGTCTCATCAAAACAGGTCCACCCCTGTTCCTCCAAAACTATCAAGGACCACATTGACTCCCTGGCTCCTGCCCTGGCTGACTTCTGCAATCACTCATTCGCCTCCGGAGTCTTCCCATCCCCCCTTAAGCACTTCCTTGTGCACCCTCTTCTGACCCCTCCTGCCCGGCTAACTATCGCCCAATCTCCATCACTCCCTTCCTGGGCAAGCTCCTGGAGAAACTGGCCATCTCCCAGCTTAATCTCCATGCTGAATCTGTTGGTAGTCTTCATGACCATCAGTCTGGCTTCAGAGCTGCCAGAAGCACGGAAACTGCTCTCCTGAACATCCGTGAGGACCTGCTCTCGAACCTTGACTCTAACACTCTGTGTGTTCTCATTTTGCTCAATCTCTCTTCTGCTTTTGATACTGTCAACCATGCCATCCTGCTCAACCGTCTCTGTGATAACCTGAGTATCACTGGTCAGGCTCTGGCGTGGCTGACCTCTTTCCTCTCCAATCGACCCTCCCAGGTCCAACTGGGGTCCTTCCTCTCTGACATCTTTTTCTCTACCTGTGGTGTCCCCCTGGGATCTAACCTCTCTCCCTGGCTGTTCAACCAGTATCTGGCACTCCTTGCCCACCGCATCACCGCTCTCTGCCCCAACTTCCAGTGCTATGCGGATAATACCCAGCTCATTTTCAGACTACCCTCTGCCTCCTCCTCTCCTTCCCTCATCTCTGACTGTCTCCCTGCTATCCAGGAATGGTCTGTCGCCAATGACCTCTGCCTTAATGCCAGTAAGACTGAGATTCTACTCATCGGCACACCCACTCCCTCCTTCTCTGCAGCTCTCTGGCCGGCCTCTCTTGGCCCTCTTCCTGCTCCTACCTGCAAGGCAAAAAACCTCAAGGTCTTCTTCGACTCCACACTCTCCTTCTCTCCTCACATATCTGATGTCTCCAAGAAGTCACATTACCAGCTGCACCTCCTCAGAGGTATCCTTCCTTTCCTCTCTTTCCCCCAGAAGCTCACTGTCTCCAGAGCCCTGGTTCTCTCGAAGTTGGACTACTGTAACAGCCTCTATCTAAATCTGCCTGCCTCTACTCTCCGCCCTCTGCAACTCATCCAGAACAGGACTGCGAGACTTGTCCTTGGCCTCAAGCCCAGGGGCCGTATCTCTCCAGGACTGAAATCGCTACACTGGCTCCCAGTGGCTGCGAGGATTAAGTTCAAAACCCTCTGCATTGTCCACAAGGCCTTCTAGGGTCTGGGGCCAAAATACCTTCAACTCTCTCTTCCTAAATATCTTCCTTCTCAAGCTCTTCGCTCATCCGCCTCCAACCCCCTCAGGGTCAGCCGCTTCTCCAAGCAACGAGTTGGTGGTAGATCTCTCTCCGCAGCAGGGGCCTCCCTCTGGAACAGCCTTCCTGCCTCCCTGAAACTTGACGAGAACCATCTCCGGTTCCGGAAGCACCTCAAAACCTCCCTCTTTACTTCTGCTTTCTCTCCCCCTCTCCCCTGCTAATTACTGAAACTGCACTGAATATGCAACTGGGCTACTCACCGTTCTCGGTCCTTGGCCCAGCCACTCTCCCCTGCACTGCCTCCCTGGCAACCCCTGCACTGCGGGACTGTCTCTGTATCCCTACAGCCCCCTTCCCAGGACTTGTCTGCACTTACCTTGCACTTGCCACCAGCGGGCCCTTATTATTTATCTTGTATTCTACCAACCCTGTACTGCACTTTTTCCCCTTTCCCCTTGCACTTTTCCCTTCCCCTCCACCCTTGCACTTGCGCGATCTGAATGACACCTGGCCTAGTAGGATCGTTGTCTGTCCCCCCTTTGTTCCCCCTCCCTGCCTCGTCGCGCCTTGAAACACTTGTGTATAGGTGCGTTACAAATGCCATATCATATCACCTGGTGCCTTCCTGCGTGCCGCTCTTTTCCTTACTTAAGGAGACCTCCAGCCTCTTTTCCTTTGCAGCTGGGGAGCAGGTGTAAGTGGATCTAGGTCACCTGGCCCTGCCTCTTCCTTCCTGCTCTTAACTCTTAGATGAAGGGTGTCTCTCGCCCGGGCGTCCAAAGTGAAGGGCAGCCAAAGAAAAGGGCTATTGCTGTTTGGACCTGTTTGGACCAGGAGGATCCAGGGTCCGACCCTTGCTAAGACAGTAGGTAAGCATGCACCAACATGTGTTTACACCCTCAGTCCCAACAGGCCATCCCCACCCTCTCTGGTCCCCCTGTGTTGTTCTCTTGTGCACCCCCCCCTTCCTGCACACAGGAGTCGGTCCTGATACATTCTGGTTTCACCATCACGTCTTGTGGCCAATGCTGGATTTGACTTTTATGGACTTCATTGATTCACGGTGCATCACCCTTTCTCAACTCTCATGCTGGACTTCCTTTGCATCTTGTACTCATGGTGGCCCTGAATCATGCTGTTCCATCTTCATCTTGTATCCTGGCTTGCAACATTATGGGTTACTATTGACTTCTGCAATTGTATTTGCTCTCCTCTCTTGCTTCTCCACTCTTTTTGACTGCTTACTCTCTGTTCTCTCTTCCCCTCTCCTTTTTCCTATCTCCTCCCCTCCTCCTCTTACTTTCTTCTATGCACTTACTCTATCAGAATTGTCCCTGGACCTACTATGATGGCAACCTCGTCTGTCGCTCCCCTATCCCCTTACTGTTGCCCCCCTCCCTCCAGCACTATCTGAAACGTTGTCAGGCCTAGTACGATAGTCACTTGTTTTGTTCCTCCCCGCCCTTTCTGCACCCCTCTCCCTCACCTTTTGTTTTCCTCCAGCTCTACCAGAAATGTTGTCAGGCCTAGTACGGTAGTCGCCTGTCCGTTTCCATTTCCTTCCCACTCTCCCCCTCCCATCCTTATCTATGTTTTAGCTCCTGCACTATCTAAAATGTCGTCAGGCCGAGTTCGATAGTTTATTTCACATCCTTACTGTTCATGGCTTGTAAGAATGTCATTGTATTTTCCCTTGTTCCCTTCCTTGCCTTGAAGCACTTTGAAACACATTGTTTATAGGCGCTATATGAATAAACTATCATAAACTATCATATGAATGAATGTATAAACTATGCCACCTGCCCTGCTCTTGACTTAGGGCACACCTGCCTTTCCATAGTAGGATGGCAGGCTGGTGGAGCCAAGTGACAGCATCTTTCATCTCCTGCTCGGGCGCAAGAAGCCCCAAAGAGACTGAGCTTCAAAGGCTCCTTCCCCAAGGAGTGGGAAACGGGGGAGGTTTCTCAGCCTTGCTCGGCAAAAGAGAAAGAGGGCACCTCTCCTCCAGGGCACCAGGCACAAACAGGGGCAGGGAAGATCAGGGAAGCTGGTTTGGAGTAAAGACTGGTCTGCATCTCCGCACACTTTTGTAGCACTGGGTAAAGGGAGGAAAGGTCCGCCTGCCTTGTCGCTCGGCAGCAAATCGGGGAAAGTGAAGGAGGGGTCTTCACACCCTAGCTCTTTACTGCTAGGGTCTAAGTGAGTGACAGACGGTTCAGAACTAAGGAAAGTAAGCATTGCCTGTTGAGAGCCCCGTTTGCTTTCTATCCCTGGAACTTCCCCAACATATTTTTTTTTAAATGATTATTATTATTTTTTAAACATTCTTTATTAGAATGTTATATTAGAAGTAAAACATAATACAACATAACAATACATAAATAAAACAGCAATCATGTAATTAATTTCAACTAATTTTTGTACAATATTTACAGGGGGTGCAAAGCTCGAAAGGTTTCGAAAAGGAAAGGGCGGACAGAAACAAGGAGAGAATGGGAGGCAAAAGAAGAAAGAAGAGAAATGACAGCATAAGAGACACAAAGGGAGAGGAAAGGGATAAAGAGGAAGAAATAAGGGGAGAAGAAGAAAAAAGAAAGTTGATTGGAGGGAATTCACACATACAATTCGTTAAAGGCATTCCAAATGCTAGGCATCCCTAACATATTCGTAATCAGCAACTGCATGGGTTTCACTAGAGAGAGCAGAGGGGAAGAGCACCTTGACAGCTGAAATGCCAGAAGGCCCCACAATGTGTGAGTGCTTAATGTATTGTAATGAACATAATGTAAAGTGGTCCTATATGCAATAGCATTTGGTCACATGCTTTTGTGTACCCAATCACGTTACTTCATGTTGCTATTTGTACTTTACAGAGCTTAAACACACCCTAGCAATGGAGGCATGAACTCAGTGCCAGTACTTGCAGTTTTGGCTATCACTCTTCTCAAACAGAATATAGGATTACACACCGCGTCATGAAGGTAAAATCTGTCTGTTGCAGGGTTCCGCCTGATTTCTGCTTCTTTTCAACTTCTACTTAATGCCTCTGTACCCTCTATTGGATAATGCAAACCTTGTACCCTCTATTGGATAATGCAAACCTTGTACCCTCTCTTGGATAATGCAAACCTTCCATTTGATCTCTGTGGCGATGATTTGTCGATGCTCGTCTGATTTGAAAAAAAGTCCCTAAAATGTGACCAGGAACACTGAAAGGGTCTGGGCCTGGATGAACACGAACTCCCTTTGCCTTAACGGATCAAAGATCAAGACCCTTCTTTGAGGCTCTCTGGCCACCAATCAGCTACCCTTTTCCTGGCCACCCCCAATAGGTACTCATTCAATCCCAGCACCCAAAGTCCAGAGCTTAGGCCTCATGTTTGATACTGACCTTTCTTTCTATCAACAGACCACAGTGATCGAAAGATTCTGCCATCAATGCCATGTGTTCAAGATATCCTTCCGTTCCCGAACCTCAGACACAATACCCAATAGCGAACCCCTCGATCTTGTTCAGAATTGTTAATTGAAATATTATCTATGGCAGTCTACCGAAAAGAGAACTCCAAAAGCTCTAGCTTATTCAAAACAGTGCTGCATGCATGATTTGTGGCCTCAAGGAAATTAGCCCATATTCTTAATGTACTTTAATCTCTTCTCTGAAATGCCAGTCTATGAACAGATCAGCATCATCTCTTATGGAGACACTGAAATCCGCTTGGTCCTTCAGGCTGAAACACATCAATGGCAGGCTGTGACTTCCCACGCACTATTTCTCTATGCTCAGCAGCATTGAACAGGCTGATCCAATCAAAGCCCACCAACTCACGGCATGGGAACAACATGTTATCATTAGAAGCCCTTGAACTTTAGACCTACCAGCCTTTCACTCTTAAGCTGTAACCCAACAATCTGAAGTTGAGGAAACCCCATAAAACGTGTCTTTTCCTAGAGACCTTCCCCTGTGACCTTAGTGCTAGCCGCCTCCTTTGTTTATTTCAGACATGTTAAAATGTCTTTGTGTAGGAGAAACACTGCTTAAATATATGTTTGCCACGACTGATACCACTCTTCTGTTTCCACCAGCCTCCTGCTCTCACACCCCATCCCTGACCCCACTATTAGTCAGCTCGCCCGTCAGCGCGCGGAAGTGACAATGCATGTGGGTGTGTGTGTTTGTCGTTTCCGAATGCAAAAACAACAGGAATGGAGGAGGTGCTCATGCTTACATGGGGGCATTTGAGAGGTCTTGGACTAAGACGTTTCTGATCCCTCGTTTGAACACAGTAATCTTGTTGGTGTCAGCCATTTCTTCTAGGATAGTTGTTGGACGCTTCTGGCTGAGCGAATGTGACTTGTAATCTCCTGCGTGTCTCCACTACACAAACAATAAAGATACATTATGCATATCTATGAACATGGAAACCTGAGACAGGAGCCTCTCTCTAAAAGTACATGTGTTTTCTAAAGAGGACAGGAAGACCACCTCTCGTGTGTGTGTGTGGGGAGCACCCACACAGTTGAAGGAGCACGGGTGTGTAACAGGAATACAGGCACGTAGTGCGGTCGGATACAGAATGGCTCATTATCATTGCAAAAGAACATTTCAGCCAGTAAGAAGCAGTCAACCTCAGCATCACCATGCAGTCATCAATGGAAGTTCACATCCAGATCAGAGTCACAGAGCAGTCTCACATGCGTATGCAAATTAGCTGAAAAGATTGGTTTGTTGTGTCTTGCAAAAAGTTGTTTTTGTCTAGTAGGGCAGTGATATTTTATGCATAGCTTTATCAACCCAAGGCTGACCGCTTCTTATGACACAACCACCAACCACATACTGCATTTGAAACCGATGAAGGATCCTCAATGTGATGAAGATTGACATCTTTCCTCTTCTTCCTGCTAGTGTTTCATAGAGCGCTTACTGTTAGATTTGATGATGCGTGCCCTCTTGCATATATCATTTTATATCACTAATATGGTTGGTTTGAATTAAGCAAGAAAAAAACTCTTCTACTTGTAATGCGGTAGTAGAATAGGCCAATTCAGGTAATAAAACACCACAACACAGCGCCACCTAGTAACCATCAGTGGAAGCTCACTTTCAGACCAGAGCCACACAGCAATGTGTCATGGGTAAGCAAATTAGCTGAAATGCTTACTTGTTCGCACCAACATGGTCATTGTCCTACAGGGCAATTCTATTTTGTATTCATTATAGTTAGGATAGGTAATTATATATCCCACCTTTTCTAAGGGAACCAGTCGGGGGATGGAGTTCTGAGGAGTAGAATGAACACTCAGGAGTGTGGAAAGAGCATTGGGAGGGGAGCTGAAGGAGCACTTGAGGTCAGAAGGAACACGCAATGACGATGGGTGCAGAAGGAAGGAGCATGAGGGGACCATGGCTAGGGAAAAGCAAAAGGGGTAGAGGGTATACTGGGCACTGGGATGATAATGTACTGTTCTACGTCTCAGATTCTCCAAAAGCCTATGGAGGAAGGTGGTGGGGGGGCATGAAGGGCAGAGGGCTAGGGGAACACGGGGAGAAAGGAGCACATGAAGATGGTAGGAGCCCACCTGGGGCAAGGAACACATGGGCGATGGGGTGCATACTAGGCGGGATAAAGGGCACTGAGGTAAAGGGAGTACTTTCAGGTAAAAATACACGCTTAACTGGGAAGGGCCAGCCTTTCTCCTGCTATATTGGTTTTTGTGTCTGGAGGTGAGGGCACCAGAGGGAGGTGGGGGGTGGTACATTATTTGCATGCTTTTAGTTATGTTCCCCTTTTCATGCTCCACAATGGTCAGTCACTAGGACAATCCTCACCATTGTGTAACTGGTGGACAGTGTTATTAAAGCCGTCTTGCAGCGTGAACGACAAACACAATTGAAGGTCGACAACAACACCCGATTCAGCATCCTAGGCCCTCACCTATGTGGACCAAATTCCCTTATCAGCCTTCGCCCTCCATGAAATGATGCTGCCAGGAAGATTTAGTTCTGGTATGTGAGGAGGGTGGAGAGGGCTGAAGGAGGGGCCGAAAATGGAGGTCGACAAAGCAGAATGTAAGTGAAGAGGTAATGGACTATTCAGAAGTACCTAATCATTCAAGGAGCAGGTGATTGACAGCACACTCAATATGCGATTGCTGCGTTATATCTGTGTGAGAGAACCAAAGCTCTCCAAAGCCATACCTAAACACAAATATTCTAAACCAAGAACTAAAGCTCTCCAAAGCCATACCTAAACACAAATATTCTAAACCAAGAACTAAAGCTCTCCAAAGCCATACCTAAAAACAAATATTCTAAACCAAGAACTAAAGCTCTCCAAACACATACCTAAACACAAATATTCTAAACCAAGAACTAAAGCTCTCCAAAGCCATACCTAAACACAAATATTCTAAACCAAGAACTAAAGCTCTCCAAACACATACCTAAACACAAATATTCTAAACCAAGAACTAAAGCTCTCCAAACACATACCTAAACACAAATATTCTAAACCAAGAACTAAAGCTCTCCAAAGCCATACCTAAACACAAATATTCTAAACCAAGAACTAAAGCTCTCCAAACACATACCTAAACACAAATATTCTAAACCAAGAACTAAAGCTCTCCAAAGCCATACCTAAACACAAATATTCTAAACCAAGAACTAAAGCTCTCCAAACACATACCTAAACACAAATATTCTAAACCAAGAACTAAAGCTCTCCAAACACATACCTAAACACAAATATTCTAAACCAAGAACTAAAGCTCTCCAAAGCCATACCTAAACACAAATATTCTAAACCAAGAACTAAAGCTCTCCAAAGCCATACCTAAACACAAATATTCTAAACCAAGAACTAAAGCTCTCCAAAGCCATACCTAAACACAAATATTCTAAACCAAGAACTAAAGCTCTCCAAACACATACCTAAACACAAATATTCTAAACCAAGAACTAAAGCTCTCCAAACACATACCTAAACACAAATATTCTAAACCAAGAACTAAAGCTCTCCAAAGCCATACCTAAACACAAATATTCTAAACCATTGCTCTCCTTGTGGTGAATGAGCTAAAAGCGTGAATGCATTTGCTGCAGCAATATGTTTGAAGTCTGTAAACAGGATCAGTTTGACAGCAAGGTCAAGAAAATGATGATCAGTGAATTTGCTAATTGCAGCAGATTGTTATTACAGCACAGAGGAGCCCAGGTCTGTGACAGCAAATACATGAAGGATAACAAGATATTCTTGTTTTCTGTTCCGGTCCAAGGCCCTGTGAAATCCATGAGGAAAATCCTTTAAGAGCAGGTTCCACATTAAGCAGACTTTTAGCGTCAATCTTCGTAGAATTAATGTTCCCCACAAATTGCTCTATTTGTAAGTCTTTGTTGTTCAGCAGCCCCAAGAGAACATATTATCTTCTGGACAAACAGACTTGTGCAATGGTCTGTCCAAGCAAATCAAAGTTTCCGTTTTTTATTTATGTATTTAATTATGATTGGTTTATAGCAAACCAGACACAAAATATGTTCTTGGTGTAAAAAGATTCATTAACCGTTCCAATATTTCACGGAGGCCAAACTCAAAGAAACTTGAATTCCATATATTATGCACAACCAAAACATTTCTGTTATTAATGTACTCTCATAGCTGATAAACCTAGTGAAACAACTAGATATTACATTATGGAATGCACTACATTAAACAAATGGATGCCTTAATGTCTCAAAATTCCCTGGAAAAGAACATACTCTATAGATCCTTTTATATTATGGAATACTAAAAGGGCCACAAATAATATCAAATGTTTCAAGCAGATTAATCCGGAGTAATATGAGCAAACCGTGCATTTCTTTGCCAGGTAATCTGAGAGCAGATTGTTGAATTTCATTTGTTTTTGGTAATCACTTTATGTATTCAAAGAAGGTGCACCTTTATCTAAGATATTCATAGGTTGTTAGTCTCTCCCAAATAAAAGCTTTCACCTTTATAGCTCGAAACGTAACATCCGTCTGAACCGCACTTTAGTCAAGAACCTGTCCCATTCTTGTGCATATTCATGTAATGTACTATGCATTTCTGAATTGAGACTTCTTTGGTGTCAAACCATATCAAATGGCCTCACACATTTTAAAATGTAAGCCAATTCTTTGTAGGTGTGCCAAGGTACTTAATGATATTACATGTAATGACACACTCTTTACTTGAATCAGAAGTGGCTTGAAGATGTGCAAGATTGTTTTCCAAACACTACGGTCAAGCCTTAGTTTGTTTTAGCCCTCATTTAATTTCCAGACCTTGAAAAACTTCACACAAGTACATCCCCCTGTCTAGTTCAGATACAGGGTTTAGTTGCAACAGGGCGTGTTATGTTTCAGAAGGAGAGAGCAAAGCCTAACGTTTTTCGCCCAAGATCTTCTCGCAATTCATTGATTTGAACCCTGCCATCTTGCAGGCTTATCTGGTCTGTCCAATGTTTGATGCGTGTGATTTAAATCTCAGAAAGGGTGGCCTGATAATCAGACCCCATTTAATAAGCGCCATCCTGAAAGTATAGCATACACCTGTGCCTTGCTGCCTTATTTATTTTTGCATTTGTGAAGCACACTTAACCCAGGGGCACCTAGACGCTGGTTACGAGAACAAAGTCAGTAAAGGAAAAGGGAGCCTTGGTCTCCTGATCTGTAGTGCCTGTTGTACAGTGGAACAGAACAGGTTCAAAGGTCACAGCTGCTTTGACAGCCAAGTCACTTCAGCACAGAGGCTGCCTTTAAAGTATGAAGCTCTGTTCTGAAACCCCATATGTATGAGTGTTACTATCCTGGTGACAGATTAACTCGGGCATGGTTTATAATTATAGATTACAGTATGGTGGATGGTATTTATCATAATTATTAAAGCCACATTAAATTGGTATCATACATTTGTCAACAATGTGAGCTCACCCCAGATGTGTGTGTTCCCCCCTAAACGGGCCATCTCTTCTGCATCCTGCAGAACAGAAGCCCTGGGGGCTGCCTCTCTTTGGTACTTTCTGAGGTGGGGTAAAACCACTCTCCAGCATGACAGCCCCTCAGCAGGAGCTATTCTGGGAAAAAGAAATCATAGGGCACCCCCTACACAAAAGGAGTAGTATTACACCAAATGGCTTTGGATGCTGTGGGCATGGGAAGGTGGGGTATTGTAGACATAGGGAGCTCAACACAGTTGAAGAAGTGTTCCACCACCGTGTTTCTCTCTGTATTTCTCTTTTCTTGGTGTCCCCACTACTTCCTTTAGCACAAAGCATGTTGGGTACGTTGTAAGCAGGCAAAGACCACTTGTCTCAAGAGCAGGGTTTGGACCTCTTAAAGTGGATTAGCTAGTCCAACCAACTCTGAATGTTTGATCATACAAAATAAGTAGTCTCCCACTCCTTCTCGGAATCCACTTTGGACGTCAAGAATTCAGGAAGAATTTGTGTGGACCCTGTGGGGAGCAGTCCTTTCCAGAGTCCTCCACCGGTGTGGTTAAGGCAGGTGATCCAGGGCAGAGGCAAACTCTGTTCGCCAACCATCCCCAGGGCATATTGTGGGTGATCTGCTGCCAGCTACACCAGTACCTAGGACCTTAGTGGAGATGAAGGATCCTACAGGTGTTTGCCAGCCTCACCTCTTGTTTGGTAGAATGAAAACACAAACTCATCTTATCCCTGAGCCCCTGGTTTAGGACTCATCGCATGCTGAGGGCCAGTACAACCGGGACCTCTGTGTTTCACCATTGAATGTCTTTGAGCCATCGTTGAACATCGTTCATCCCCATTTGAACCAACAGGACTGTCGGGCACTCAACCTATAAACTGCTGTGTTGTACGTCCACCCAGGTTCGCTGCCACACTGCACCAACTTAGCACGTTGTTGCATTGGCTTGAACTAGAAGTTCAACACTGCAACCACCACATCTGAGCCGCCTTTTGAACTTTCAGCATCTTTGTCACTGGTCCAGTCGACCATCATACAGACCCAGGTAGCCTCATCGAACAGCTGCTCTCGAAGGGTGCATCAAACCACTGCATCTAGACGTGCGCATCCATTCACCAGCATCTTCGCTGTCAAATGTAATATGGCATTTCTATAGCGCCTATTCCCGTTGGTATTGCCTCAAAGTGTAGTAGGTGAACACCCTTGGAGGAGTGAAGTACGAGGTATGAGAGCTTGGTCAGAGGAGTTTCGAATGAGTGCGTACACTTTATTTATTTATTGTGCATTTGTTAGGTGCTTATACAGTAAGTCAATTCTGTTTCAAAGCGGCAGCAGGGAGGGAACATGGGATTGAAAAAGAATGAATACAGTGGAAGATAAAAGACTAACCTACTATGCCTTGTGAGTATTCAGAACGTGCAAGTGCAGCGGGAAAAGGGGAAGTGGGGGTAAGTTTGGAATGTCGTGCTCGTGGGTGAGCAGCAGATGAAGTGCATAATATGGTAAGTGCTATGCAGCCTTGAGCCGCATTGGGTAGAAAGTGCACGCCTACAGGATTGAGGCCGGTGAGTCCGAGGCAAGTGCTGAGAGGTAAGCAGAGGCTGGGGTGATTGGGTATGGGAGACCAGGTCCCCGAGGGATACATAAGGGCCCTGGCCACCAATCACAGCGATTGTGAGATTTGCAGAGGAGAGACAAAGGGAAGGATGAGGTGAAGAGGAAAGTCTTGAGCAGCTTCTGGAATTTGAGGAAGCCCTGCCCAAGACGAAGAGGGAGGGGGAGGCTGTTCCATAAGAGGTAGCCAGTGGAAGAAAGTGATCTGCCTCCGGCCCTCTGTTTAGGAAAACGCATTACACACAGAGCGTTGGTGCCAGAGGACAGCAGAGATCTAGAGGGAGAGTATTTAGTAAGAGAAAGTTGCAGATAGCCTGGTCCCAGGCCCCAGGCAGCCTTGTGGATGATGCAGAGGATTTTTATTTGATCTGTGCCACAATCGGGAGCCAGTGCAGAGTTGTTAGGGCAGGAGAGATGCAGTCTCTGGGCTTAAGGCCAAGGATACGTCTTGCTACCCTATTCTGTATTAGCTGGAGGGGATGTAAAATGGAAGCAGGTAGATTCAGGAGAAGGCTATTGCAGTAGTGAAGCCTAGAGAGAACCAGGGCTCATGTGACATTGAGCTTCTGGGGAAAAGTAAGAAAAGGGAGAATTCCTTTGAGGAGGAAGAGTTGAAAATGGGACTTCCTGGCAATGTCCTGAGTGTGAGGGAGGAAGGTAAGAGCAGAGTCGAAGATGACTCCAAGGTTTTTGGCGTCACAGGGAGGAGCAGGGTGAGAGACCATGGAGGATGGCCAGAGTGAGGGGAAAAAGAAGGAGCAGGAGTCCCACTGGGAATGATCTCAGTCTTGCTGGCATTGAGGCAGATATTGTTGGAAGTACACCAGGACTGGATGGCAGATAGGCAGTCAGGGAGGATGGAAGATGCAAGAGGGTCACTAATCTCACAACGGCTAGCCCCATGGTGGCGAACTCACAGCCTTCCTACCTCGTGGGTATTCAACGTTAGTTATACAAAAGGAAGGTTATAAAGTATGTGTCACAGCTCTCGGTGACAGAAAGACCTATAGAACAATAGATTAATACCCATAATTAATTATTAACAAAAATACCTCAATTTTGTTATACTTTTAACACAATAAAACAGAGACCGGGTTTAAAACATTAAAAATAATGTATAAAGCCATGGGTTAAAAAAACATATAAACACAATTGATACAGTGTACAGCAAACAATTCATGTCAAAATTTCAACTGAATTATGAAAACTCGAGTGTGTTGCTCATACTTCTTTTCATTACATTAAAATGTCAAATTGTACATGTTTCTGTCCTAACACAGCAAGTAAATGCTGGACATTCATCAGGGACATATTTTTCCACTTGTTTGTGTTGTATGTGGGAACCAGCAATGTAGTTCAATTTCTTAGCTTCCTGGTCTCTCTGTCGATCCCTACTGGGATAAAGACACGTTTTAATATGCTATAAGGATCTTTAATTAGATCTACAACAACCCTGCCCCCTAGGGTATTAGATATAGCATTTACTGGAATACCTACTTGGTCACTTGAATGTTACTTCCAATGACTCCATGCAACCATTATTTGTTGCTCATACTTGCTTCCTTATTCTAGGATTGCCAGTCCTTCTTCCTCTTGCTATCCTAGGAGAAAAACAACCTTAGCTGTGGATCATATAATTACCTGTTGCAATCTATTTACACAGCCTTTCGCTTGCCTCTTACCTGAAAAGGGTGTGGCACCAATTTCTCTGGGTGGATTGCTCCTGTGTGCAGAAGTAATATCTGCTTAACGTGTACCCCCAACCTATGTGAGATGGAGACACAAACGGCGGAAAACACTCAGCACTATAGCGTTCTTTGACCACATGAATTAGTTTGAAAGTATGGGTAAGACCTCAAAACCCACTGGATGTCTACCGGTAGCTTGCCAATGCGGCAAACTCGTTTTAAGGTGAAAATGTAGTAGTCATCCGGTCTTGATAAAGTACACTCCAGCAACTCTGAAATGTCCATAGATACTGTAATTAATAAGAGGTATTTTGCCCTCTACTAATATGGGTGGTGTATGCCAGTCCTTCATCCTTACCTCGTTGGGATGTCAGAAGTCAGCGCAACGCCAGCTCCTTTGCTCGTGGCTCTGGCACCATCCAAAGATGGCCACTATTTACGTAATGTGCATGATGATGTCATTACATGGGCCGCGATGACATCATCAACGTGCCGATCAAACAGGTCAGGTCTATCTCTTTAAAGGACTAGAACGTGTGTGCCCATATTATACATATACAGCTGATGTTGTGGAGCCCATTTATGGTGTCACTAATACACTTCTGAGGCATTTACCCACAATTTAGTGACAAAATGTCCAACCAATGGCAACCAATACAAACATCGTACCAAATTATTTCACAATTAGGGGACTGACCTGGCGTCCGAGCTAAATTACTTTTTCAGCAATTTCGGGGCACACATAGTTGATGAACAATGTTTTGAGGCCCTGAAGACTCTTTCAAGATGGCCGCCCATATATAACAGCTGTGGACTTAGCAACGGCGTTAGTAACGCTTCGTTTCGCCTGTGGCCCCTGATACACAGAATGACTCAGCAATTTGAGTCGCTGCAGCACCGTGCAAATCTCTCGCAGCTCTGCAGCACTGTGGAAACGACTCGCAGCCCGCAAGCGCTGTCAGCTATTGAAGCATTAAGGTATATAGTACGCGCCATGCCTATTGTTACTGCTAGTTATACTTTAATAATTCATTTAAATAGTATATTGACGTAATGTCCTCTTCCAGGACATACCTTCCGCTGAGTACCCGAGCGTTTGGTTGCAGCCTCCACTGAGGTAAGCGGGGGTCCTGCGGTAAGCACTTTGTTCATGATTTTGTACCCTGCTTGTAAGGGCAACACAAAAAATAGCCTCCCTTCTTTTTGATATTAGGAGCTATCCGGGACCATCTCCAGTGAAGGCGGTCATCCATAATTGTGCCTAGGGTTATCTAATCCCTTAGGTAAGATGTTCCTCCATGATTTTTCTTAACATGGCACAGTAAAAATATTCATTTATTCTTAAATTATAAATTAAATCCTTTGGACACTCACCTGATCAATTCTCCCTCTCCCTATCCACAGCACTCCACGTATATTTGTCTCATACAGCCCCCGTCCTGATGAAGGCCGTGTCAGATACAAGGCTCATTTAGCCCGCCCGGACGGCTGAAACACCCCGGTATCGACGCATCTTTTAAAATCACAGTGTATTGTCACTGTTCATTTATAGAACAACTTGTTATCTGTTTTGTTATCTTTGTTGGAAATGTTAATTTACTCACTTTAGTACACTGTCTATAAAGTCCTGACAGTAACTGGTGTATTTTCATGTTTTGATACACAATCAATTAGACCAAAAAGTATTCAGGTCATGTGACCTGTCTCTCTGTATGATGTTTATGTAAAATAATTGACTATGTGCAATCTGTCAAACTATAAAAATCAAGAAGTTACCCAAACTGGGTAGCACTTAAGAAGTGTTATGTATATTTACTGGAGAGTGGAAAGAGTGTTTGTTCTCGACCTATTCAATTATATTTTGTTCTGACAAGTAGCCTTCCTGGGCAGAATAGGTTCCCTACCAGGAGCCCTGATTTAGAATCAATCGGCCTTTTATATGTGACTTTTGGTAATAAAAATTAGTTTTTGCTCTAATTTGAATAATTTCTTGTTGACCACTTCTTGTGATGTAACTTTGATTTGTTTTAGGATTATCCACTCGAAGTCCATATAGGTATATCCTTTTTCAATAAAATGTTTGACAAATGGGGCTTGTTCTATCAGATTTCAATGCAACTCCTGCGCCCGATCATCCTGGTGTTGCACTTTGTTTGTTATCCTGATATATACACAGGGATATGGACATGTAATCAAGTATATCACATTGTCAGTATTACAATTCGTGTGTTCGTTAATCATCCATTCCTGTGCCAGACCCAGGTCAACGGTCAGTTTTTTTGGTTAATGGGCACATGGCACAATTATCACAAGGGTGGTGTCCTACCCCCCAAGGCAACCCCCACTACATTCATTGTTGGGGTAAGATGTTCCTTCCACCCCCAGTGTCATTGTTCATCACCATATTTCGGATGGAGAAACTCATTTGCTGGCTGAAATATATTGACTAGGTGTTTTTAGTATGGAAGGGCAATGAAGAAGAGGCTAATTTTGTAGAATGGTTGAATGAGCAAAATAGATATCTAAAATTCACAGCCACCTGTAATAACAGACAAGTGAACTATCTAGATATTACCATCTACCATGAGAAGAGAGAACTCCTTGTGAGGCCCTACACGAAGACAACATACAAGAATGCGTTGTTGCATTATGGGAGCCACCATGCACATGTGAAAGATAATCTCCCCTTTGTGCAGTTTTTGTGGTTAAAACGCAATAGCAGTACCAAAGAGTCATATAAAAAACAAACTAAACTGCTGATGGACACATTGGTGCATCGAGGCTATCCAGATAGATTGGTAAAAAAAGGCAGCTAAAAGAGCCTATAATAACAACAGAGAGACCCTGTTGGAACACAAAGCCACAGATTAAAAAAAAAGACAATTGGTGTTTGTGAATACCTCTAGTAATCTCTTTTATAAAATCAAGGAGATTATTAATAGAAACTGTAACAAAATCATGAACAAAGACCTAAACAGGCCAATGGTAGCTTTTAAGAAAAGTACCTCCATCCGAAATATGATGATGAAGAAGGACATTGGGGTGGGAGGAACACCTTACCCCAACAAGGAATGTTGTGGGGGTTGCCTTGGGTGGTAGGACACCACTCTTGTGGTAGTTGGGTCATGTGCCCATTAACCAAAACAACTCTGACCATTGACATCATCATGCACATTACGTAAATAGGGCCATCTTTCAATGGTGCTAGAATGGTGCTAGACCCGCGAGCAAAGGAGCTGGCATTCTGCTGACTTCTGACATCCCAAAAAAGTAAGGATGAGGGACTGGCATACACCACTGTATTGTCCCAACCCATATTAGTAGAGGGAAAAACACCTCTTATTAATTACAGTCACTATGGACATTTCAGAGTTGCTGGAGTGTACTTTAGCAAGACCGAATGACTACTACATTTTTACCTTAAAACAAGTTGACCCCCTTGGCAAGCTACTGAGAGAAATCCAAGTTAGTGGGTTTTGAGGTCTCGCCCATACTAAACTAATCATGTGGTCAAGGGAGGCTATAGTGCTGAATGTTTTCCACCATGTGTGTGTCCATCTCACATAGTTTGGGGTTATACAATAAGCATATATTATTCACCTGCACACAGGAGTAATCCACCCAAAGAAATTGGTGCTACACCTTTTTTAGGTAAGAGGCAAGTGAAAGGCTGTGTAAATAGATTGCGACAGGTAATTATAGGATCCACAACTAAGGTTGTTTTTCTCCTAGGATACCGAGAGGAAGAAGGACCGACATTCCTAGAATAAGGAAACTAGTATAAGCAGCAAATAATGGTTGCATGGAGTCAATGGAAGTAGCATTCAAGTGACCAAGTAGGTATTCCAGTAAATGCTATATCTAATACCCTAGGGCCAGGGCTGTTGTAGATCTAATTAAAAGATCCTTATAGTATATTAAAAAGTGTCTTTATCACAGTAGGGATTGACAGAGAGACCTGGAAGCTAAGAAATTGAACTACATCGCTGGGTCCCCACATACACCACACAAAAGTGGAAAAATATGCCCCTGATGATTGTCCAGCATTTACTTGCCATGTTAGGACAAAAACTAGTACAAGTTGGGCTTTTTAGGTAATGAAAAAAAGTATGAGCAACACACAAGTGTTCATAATCCAGTTGAAATTGTGACACGGATTGTTTGTTGTACACTGTATCAATTGTGTTTATATGTTTGTATTAACCTGTGGTATTATACATTATTTTTAATGTTTTAAAACAGTTCTCTATTTTGTGTTAAAGTATAATAAAATTGAACTATTTGTTTAATAATTAATTTTGGGTATTAATCTCATGATGTATAGGTCTTTCTGACACTGAGAACTGTGACACATACTTTATAACCTTCCTTTGTATAACTAAAGATGCAAGAGGGTCAGTAGGAAGTTTGAAAAAGAGTTGTGCGTCATCTGTGCTGCACTGGAAGTTGGCGAAGGAGATGAGGAGCGCTAGCTGAGCAAGGTAAGTGTTGAAGAGACAGGGGGAGAGGTTTGAGGCCTGGGGGACACCACAGGTGGAGAACAAAGTATGTCAGGAGAAGGTGCCCAAAATGACCCGGGTCAAATTGTCAGTTAGGAAGGAGGTAAGCCAAACCAGTGGTCGCTCCGAGATACCAAGGGTATCATGGAGCCGTTTTGTGAGGATGGAATGGTTAACCATATCGAAGGTAGAGGAGAGATAGAGTTGTATGAGAACAGCCAGAGAATGAGAGTCCAGAGAACCGAGAAACTCTTCACAGGTGTTGAGAAGAGCAGTTTCCGTGCCTCTGGAACCTCGGAATCCAGATTGATGGTCATGGAGACCACCAACAAGTTTAGTGTGTGAAGTAAGTTGTAGAAAAGCTAGCTTCTCCAAGAGGTTCCCAAAAAAGTGGGTGATAGAAATAGGGCAGTAGTTGGCTGGGCAGGTAGCGTCTTCTGAAGGTTTTTTCACGAGGGGGCGCACAAGGGAGTGCCTGAGGTAGGATGGGAAAGATCCAGCAGTGGCAAAAGAGTGGTTGCAGAGATCAGCATGTACAAGTGTGAGAGAGCCAATATTGTCCTGGATGGTTCTGGAGGAGCAATTGGAAACCTGTTTGGAAGAGACCTTCATGAAGCGGACAACTCTGGGGACTTCTTCAGGTGTGACAGGGGAGAAGCTGGTGAACGAGGAAGAAGGAGAGTGGAGGCTATAGGAGGCAATGGAGTGAGGAAGGGGTTGGTCGGGAGGGTAGCAAGGGTGCTCAGGATGTCTACAGTTTTTTGTGGTGAAGTGTGTGGCCAATGTGTCGCAGAGGGCCTGGGGCAGAAGAGGGGAGGAGGAGGCTGCAGAAAGGTTGGCTAGTTCCATGCATGTTGTTAGATGCACCTGATACCCGTGCCTGGCTGTGGGCCCTTTTCTTGGTACATATGGAGAGTCTGTATTGCCTTTGGAGCAGGCAGCAAGCCAGTTTGTCAGAGGGTGAGCCTTCCGTAGCTCTTCACATGCGTTTCAAGGCTGCAAGTTCAGAGTCGTACCATGAGTTACGTTTGGAGGTGGGTTTCAGGCGGATCCTCATAACTGGGCAAGAATGTCAAGGGTGTTGGCAATCATCAAATCGAGGTTGCTGAGAGCAGTCAGTGGTAAAGTCTGGGGCTGAGTAAAGGGGGGAATGAGGGTGGATGCGAAGTCAGCAGCTACATTCGTTTCATCGGACAGGTGTTTGTGAACAAGTTTGGCAGGACTTTTGGAGGGGCAGTCAGAGTGCAGAGGGAACACAGGTGTGAGGAGAGGAGAGAGTGGTCTGACCAAGAGAGTGAAGTGACCAGAAGGGGGAGGAGAGAGGTCAGAATGGATGAGGGCATCCAGAGTGTGTCCAGCTGAGTGGGTTGGGCAAGAGGAATAGTGATGTGCCGAGTTTAAGAAAGAGAGTGGATGCTTTTACAGGGGAGTCCAGTTTGATGTGGAATTCGCCCATGAGGAGGAGATTAGGGGTGATTGAGTAGGGAGGAACAGAAATCAGTCCAATCAGAGAGGAACAGGGTGGTAGTGCCTGGAGGCCTGTAGATGGTAGCTGCTTGACTATCCTGAGATAGTTCATATACAAGTACATTATGACTGTTAGATTACAAGTCAGTTTGTTAAACTTTCGTTATCCGAAATCAGAGAGGAGGAGGGAGAGATGACCAGCTTGCAGACCAGGTTCTCCAAGGAAGAGTAGAGCTGGGTGGGTATGACGGAAGAAGGAACCCACTCAGGGAAGATTAAGGCAACCCCACTGCCGGCGCAGTGAGGTCATGGCTTGGAGATGATTTTGAAGCCATCAGGGAGAAGGGAGTCAAAAGCAGTGACTGAGCTGGCATTGAACCATGTCGCGATAAGTGCGAGAATGTCGGGGTCAGTGTCTTCAATAAGGAGGCAGATGTCGGAAGAGTGTTTGTTGGCTGAGCGGGCGTACAGAAATGTGGTACACCAGTAGGAGGGGGAGGGACAGAGAGAGTGGTAGGGGGAGAAGCAGTTGAAGGAAGGAAGTTAATGAGAGACAGCAGATGCCAGTCAAAGAGGAGGATGTTGGGTTGAGGACCCTGAACCAAGATAGTGCCTGTGTGTGGTAGACATTAATGATGCAGCGTGATGATGAAAAACCTGCCAAGAGGACTTCCCACTTGATGCCACCATTAATGGGAGAGGAGGTGAAACAGAGTAGAGTGGAGATGAGGAGTCCATAGGTCTGGAGAAGGGACAGAGAAGAGGAGATCAGTGAACACCTGTCTGGAGGTTGTACCGACATAAGTGTCTGCTATGGGTAGGCCTGGTTTCTTGGACATGATGTCTTTTGTGCTTTTTCCATCCAGTCTTCGTGAGAGTGGGAGGATAGGTGAATGTGTAGCAGTTAGAGAAGATCGGCGAGATGATGAGAACCGTAGGGGCGGTAGAGGAATGAACGAAGAGTGGCTGCACAGCACAGTTCTAGCTAAGTCACCAGGTGGCCAAGTAGTCACAAAGGGCACAAATGCAATCCAAAAAAGGGTGCAGAGATGTAAAAGCACACACACCTAAATTCGAAGTTCAGAAATAGTTGCACAAATGCAATGCAAACATGGTGCAGAGATGTTTTTTATATTTAATAGTTGTTTTAATCAAGATAAATCTTGATTTTCCAACATACAATTTAAAAGAGAAAAAATTACAATGAATAGATAAAATCAATTCAGGACAATTATTTTACATTGCAATCATCACTCAAACTAGCAGTTTATGTCATTTCTTGAGTTAGATATTTACATGGATCACAATTGGTGGTACTGCTAGACAACAAAGGCTGCTTGACTATCCTGAGATAGTTCATATACAAGTACATTATGACTGTTAGATTACAAGTCAGTTGGTTAAACTTTCGTTATCCGAAATCTTTAGACTATGCAGGAAGTTAAGAGTTGCATACCTCTCTTATTTTCTAGTGGCATGATATAATTGCTATATAGAGCACAAAGGACTGTTTAGGGATTGTCAACTGTGGGTTGCCCAATACAGTAATCACACTTAGGAAACACACAGCTTCTTTAATGGGGAGGATTTAAAAGGGCATGTGTCTCTGGCTTGGCTTTCAACCTCGTGTTGATGCACTGTGTCGTGCTAAAAGACACATGTTACTCCATTGCGGGTAAGACACGTGTCTGCTGCTCTTTGGATGAAAAACTAGAGTCTTTAATGGGTTTTCTCCGTTGAGCAGGTGCAGGTTTTTGTAAAAACAAAGAAGATAGAGTTCTTCAGTGGATTCCTCTCTTCAGCGCAATTTTAGTTTAAAAATAGTTTAAAAATTCTATAATACACGAAACAGTGTTTTCCTTGTTCGTTGTGACTATGCACTCAACAATCTAGTAAATATTGTATTTGGCCCCTAAGTCTCAGGCCGCCTCACCCCCCGTGCTGAGAGCAACCACGCTACATGGAGAGGGTAAGCTTTCTCCTCCCTCCTTTGAACTACTCACGCAGTGTTTTACAGCCAGGGACTACTAAAGAGGTTCAAAAATGGGAACTGTATCCCTTGTTTTCTTTCTCCTTTTCCGCCCCTTCTGTCACCCCTACAGGTAGAGGATTGCAATTAATGTAGACTACGCTGCAAGATAAATTAAGAAGGCACACAGATCGGTGCCCTAACCATAGCCTGGAGGAATGTGGCCTATCGACATAGCACCAGAGAAACCGGTCGGCTTTAGAACAACCCGATCAAGTGCCAAAAACAACCCGCACAGTGTCAGCTTGTTCCTTATAAGGATCCCTTCTCAAATAAACCCAGGGGGTCCAGTATTATTTAGAAACCTGAAGAGAGGAATCCACTGAAGAACTCTATCTTCTTTGTTTTTACAAAAACCAGCACCTTCTCAACGGAGAAAACCCATTAAAGACTCTAAGTTTTTGCATCTGAAGAGCAGCAGACACGTGTCTTTCCCGCAATGGACTAACATGTGCATTGTAGCACGACACAGTGCATCAACACGAGGTTGAAAGCCAAGCCAGAGATGCATGCTCTCTCTTTTAAATCCTCCCCACTTATGATATAATTGCTCCCACATTTGTGTCATGGATAAATCACAAACGTCCTCAAACAGGTTTAAAATGCATTGTTCGTAATGGTAATAATTCAACGCATTCAGTACATAAATGCTTCGTTGTTTGTAGGGCCATATTGCAAAATCGACATTGTGCATTATGGATAGTAATGCGCTTACGTATATACAAAACCTCATGGGTGGGCAACAGATTTAGCCGAAAGCATAGGTACCTTTCTCGCTGGCGTGCATTTGGAAACATGGTTAAATAGGTATCAATTGTACCATAACGTTTCAGTGCAAAAGGGTTATTTACAAACTTCTGATACTTTAAACAGGCATTCCTCGTATGAATCCAGTCATATTCATAGATATGCATTTTGCCTGATCTCGATTCTCTAGCAACAGTTTTATTGAGAAACCTATATTATCCATACTTTTCTGTACTTTTCCTCTTCGTGCACACGGAAAATTGATCTGCAGAGTTTAACAAATATTCTGCTATAAGACATAGCAAATCAGTTTTTGTTCCAGCTAGAAAACATTTACGATAAAAAGCACATAGTTTCCATTTGTACATTGCGTATAACGAAAGCAATCCCAATTCATGCCTTATTAGTAGTATTGGTTCGGAAGCTGGTAGATTGAGGACTTGTTTCCAGTATTTCCCTTCTATTCTTGCCCAATAAGTATATGTTTTCCCCAAGTGACGCCTCTGAGCCATACCAAATTACTGGATAAATGTTGGCTTGTAATAAGTATGAATTGGTAAAACCGAAAATTTGCAATATTTCGCTTTAATTATACAAGCCTGGGAAATTGGTGTGAGTACTTTTTGATTAATGTGTAATTCATATGCACTATTGACTTAATGGTTGGATATCACTGTGCCTAAATAAACATACGAGGACACTGTAGTTAGAAGTCTTTTTTGAAGTGGCCACTTATGGTTAGTAATACGCTGTTTAACATTGGCAAACTGGATTACCTTAGTTTTGTCTATGTTAATCAATATGCTATTCTTTTGTGCATATTTACTCGTCGTCCATTGGCAGTCTTCGAGAACAATACCATATCATCTGCATAGAGTAAGTACTTCACTTGGACACCATTAATTTTTGGGGGGTCTATCCTGATATTCTCAAACCACTTGCCCACGTCAGAGAAATAATGAAAAAATTAAACATGGCAGACGCCAATAGGCAGCCCTGTTCCAATCCACGAGCAGTGTGGATGGGATATGATAAAAGGCCATCCGTAGATAATCTGACCTGAATTAATGTGTTAGAATAGAGGTCAATTACCCACTTTAAAATATTCCATGGGCACCCTTTAGCCATCATTTTCTTATACAACAATTCTCGTGAGACAGCAGTCTATGAAGGCGATGTATAGTGCTTGATGACTTTGTTGGGCTTGTTGGATGAACTGTTCAGAGTTATGATATTAACTGCTGTTCCCATGCCCGCTAAGAATCCCGTTTGGAAGGGGTCACGGTAGTTGTTCTTTTCAAGCCACATATTGAATTGTCTCAGAATTAGAAGCGCAAATATTTTTCCCGGGCGGTCCAGAAGGGCAATCGGGCGATAGGATGTGGGCTCGGTTCTGCTGCCCTTTTTATAGATTGGAAGGATTATTGAATGTTTCCAGGAATTAGGGATGTGATCCACCACAGATAAATGTTTAAAAATCTGATAAAGAATATCGGCCCATTCTTGTGGATAGTCTTTCATCATGCCATTATTTAGGCCATCAGGCCCCATTGCTCGGGATCTGACCAGATTTTAATGCACAGAGAGATGTCTTCTAATTCTAGGGGGAAAGAATGGACTATATTTGGTCCCATACTAATTCCCTCAAAATCAGTGAATGGCGAGCAATAGAGATTATGAAAGTAAGACTGCCATACCTCCTTTGCTATTGCATTAATCTGTATCGCACATTGTGCCTTAGATGGGGCATTATTCAGACATGCTCAAATGCCTTTGTGTATTTACTTAGAATCTGTTTGAGCATGTATTCATTGTCATATTGATGCTGTATGCATCTCCGTTCCTTGAGCCAGACTTTATCGGCCCTTAGCCGATGTTTTGTTATTCGGACTCTGTCAACATTCAATTGCTGGTTCAAGTTATGGAGACTCTGTTTTCGGTGGGATTTTCGACGTTGCACTTCAGCATCAAATACATGACACTGTTTAATCTGGCTACTCTGCTTTGGAAGCTTGTACTCTTTGAACACCTGCATCAGCTGCACATAACAGTCAGCGCTCTCTCCGTAGTGAGAATCAACGGTCTCGCTAATTTTGGCTTTAAATTCGATTAATTTATAAGGATTCCAGCACAACCGATTCCCTGCATTATTCACTGTCACCCTAGACAAACACCAATTATCTTGTATGCTCAGTTTGGAGGTAAGAAACAAGCAACAAAGATGTAACATATTGGGGTTTCTCAACATGGAGGGAAGATGGTCTGTTGTTGACCTCGTCCCCATGTAAAATTAGGCAGGACATCACCAGGTACTGCACCGTTCAACATAACAAACCCCCTTTCTTTCATTATGGAAGACCAAATGGTTTCCTCACGAGCAGTTTCAGAATCATCTTTTAGAAACAGGTGTAAATTTAGATCTCCCATGATAAAAGTGTGCAATAACCCCAGATCTAGAAGCAACATATCTAAAATTAATAATAGGTGTTCAAAGAATCAATCTGCAGGTAATGTAAACTTGTTCCAATATATATTGTCAATGGCAAAGGTCATTGGCCTTCTGGTTAGCTTCACTATTTGGAAGCTAGTTGATGGAGTTGGACACGAAATACATGTTAGGCCAGAGATTTTTTTGCTGCCAAAAGGAGCCCACCCATGGGGCGCCCCGTCGCCTTTTTTGTGGCAGGTATTGAGACGATCGTGTGGGAGTCCCAAACCGGTGATGTCATCAGCCAGGTTTCTTGAAGTGCAATTATTTCCTGGGTTCCCAAGTTATTCTCCCATGAGTTAATTAAATGCTTAAGACCTCTTGTATTCCAAGAGATCGTATTGATGGTGTCTATGGTGATGGGCTGTTATGATCTACCACCCTGAAATTGCTTGGCTGGGGAGGAGCTCGAGTGAGACTGATCATCTCCTACTGTCGTCTTTTGGGCAGCCTTATAGATTTTAATCACTGGCCTTTCTACTTGTTGTGTGTGTTGTCTATTATCTTGAGTTAAGCTGAATGCCAAGTCATGAAGCGCTAGCCTCGCCTGCCAGAGAGAATTAGCTACCAATCCTGATTTGATATAGATCCTCGCCAAAGCTAGATCCTGGCTATTAGTGAACTCCACTTGATCAATATCTGATGATACTACGTTCTTCAGTGCTGGGATTTCAGCACAGATGTTCAGTATGCTTACTCTATTGAGAACATACTGGGCACCTGGCAAATCTCGACACTAACATTAAACAATGGTGATCTTTTTGTTTATTTTCAGTCTCAATGGTAAACTGATTTTTATTATGTGCTCGCATGAATGTTGCATGAGATGAATTTAAGAAACTGGTATGCACTATATTGGCTCCTTGTGTTGGTCGTGGACCTTGGGGCAGGAGCGCGGGGCCTTATAATAACTCACTCACATATAAAAATTCACAATGACAGAGGTTACCCTCTTTATCTTAGCTGGCTTGTTTATCAGTAACATATGCGTCAATTGTCAGCTTTAACATCTCTCTTACATCCTGGACCACAGGTGTCTCTATGGTAGGAGGGATTTGTCTCAGGACACTCTTATCACTGCCTTGGACTAATGTATTAGGAGGAGACCTGGCATTACTTTGTTGCACTTTTGTCTGTGCTTCTGGGGTGCAAGAGGATGAGGTCCAAATCAATTGTTCAGAATTTTTTGTTACAGGGACTGGAATTCTGGGCGCCACATCTGTCCTCAACTGTGGGAGCTCTGTAGTGGCAGCCGTAGCTGAGAATGTTAGAGGAAACTGCTTAATGTTGTCTATCTCGCTAGATTTCGAAATTATATAAGAATCAATGGATGCTCGAATTTCTTCATGCAGCGTGGTGATATTTAGCGCTTGATTCTCTGTAGCTAAATTACATGGCATCATTGGTAATTTCCCAGAATCCTTGGTATTAAGAATGGGGGCAATTGCTCTCGAGGAAGAGATCTCCAGCGATTCGGAATTGCTAGATTTTTGCAATTCAGGAGTGCTGACATTTATTCTCTCCTTTATTCTCTCTTCAGGCACCTTGTGCAACGCTAGGGCTACTAAGTCATCTAGTGGTTCGTATGCCTGTGGTTTCAAGTTGGATCTTATTGATCGTGGTAACTGTCGGCGGGTCTTGGAATTTCCCTAGTCTGGTAACCACCTTGACAAATCCTCTTGCTCGGCCGCTGGACTGTAAACAACGGGTTCTCTTATTTGGTTTCACAAATTTCTGTACACCGGGGCCATCAATGTGTGACACCCCCACTTGTCATGTTTGTTTATTTCCTGTTAATGTGAAAAGATCAAACATGTTAGTTTTAGTTGTTGTGATTGTTTCAGTCGCTGGACCTTCCTCGGTGGACTTGGCATTATAGTTTTGAAATTGTGTACTCTGGATTTCAATTACATCCTGCGTGTCCCTGCTCACTTGACCACTCACTTAGGGTAATATTTGGGTGATCACAATTGCCTCAATTAGGAGTGGTTGAGTTGACTAGGTGATGGAACTCTCCTCAACCTGAGTAACTCTTGTATCGAGAAGACCGGGGCACCCATCTACGCCATCTTGAGTTTGCGGCAATGTGATTGTCTTGTCAGTCTTAATTAATGTTTCAATGACATTCACATTGCCAACCAGCTGTTCTAGTATTTCCGTTTGGCGAGTGATTTTCCCTTCTAGTATTTCATAAAGTTTAGTAACTGATAGTAAGGCAGCATTCACGGCGCTCAAGATGTTATTGATGGTGGTGAGATGTAAAAGCACACACATGTAAATTTCCATTTAAAAAATAGTGGCAAAGATGCAGTGCGAGAAGAAGTAGGTTAGGTGATGAAGGCAAGACAGAGTAAATAGGCCAAGTAATTGGTTCAGAAAGTTAGTGGAGGAGGCAATGGGAAAGTTCAGCCATCACTCAGCGATAGTTCTGCAAGGAGCGTAGAGGTCCAGGGGTCCATGGTCATGGGGTAGCAGTATGTAGGTCTGGAGGCAGATTCATAATTTGAAGAGGGGGGACAAAGGTGGAGGACATCCTGGCCCTCTTCGGCCCGGACAGGCCCAGACAGGAGTGGGGCCTTTGGCGGGGGGCAAGGAGGGCGGCATTCACCTGCCGGCTTCCCTATTGGCTGAATAAGGAAGGACACAAGCCAATCGGGGCGCATCAGGCTGCCTCAGAGTATGGCTGAACTGCTTTGTTCAGGGTGGCCATCTTGGAATATTTTAGGTAGCATTGCAGGTATAGCCCAAATCACGAAAACATATACAAACAAAGCGTGCTCAAGATTCATTTGTTGGAAAATGAATTTGAATCTGCCTTTGCAATGAAGGCGCACAAAGTGATCAATAAAGGCGCCCCACGAGCTTCACAGCCTCAGTGAGGCCTACCGGCTGCTATAATTATGGATGCAGGTCCCAGCTGTTCCCCTGAGCCTTGTGGTGTTGTAGGGGGTGGCTCTCCACAGCCCGTAGATGCCGAACCTCCGTCCTTCGGTGTAGTGGAAGAAGTCGACTGCAAAGGTAAGTAGGGGTTGCCAAGTCCCTGCTAGTGACCCATGTAGAGCTGGCTTGTGAATGGGTGTGTGGATGGGTGCTGTAGAGGCTGTCAGGATAGTATGCAAGTGATTATGTGTCCAGCTAGACCAAATGTTTACCGTGGGACTTAGCTGTATTCTAATGGCAGAGGTGTTGTGCGATATGTTTTCGGGTGACGGATGATTGCAGATGTGTGCAGGTGGGCAGCCATACCTTCAAAGGGATACGGCTATCTTCCATTGTGATGGAATGCGATATGCACCCACGAGTCAGGGTTGATTACTTATTTCGCTGACAGAGTGCAGGTCTTGTCATGCTGATCTCTGGGAGTACTTTCGGTTTGTGCTTGGTGCTTTCTTGGTGTCTCCTCATATGACTCGTTGATACCCCCGTCTACCTATCTGAGGGTGGAGTTCACCCGAGAGTCAGGTTAGGCTAGTCAAGATGCGTGGGGGAAGAGCCAGGTCTTGAGTGCCTTCCGAAAACTAGGTGATCTTCTATGCTGCAGATGTTAAGTGGGCTGGAGTTCCATATAGGGGGATTTGGACTGAAAAGGAGGATCCCCTATTCTGGTCCATTTTGTGACAGGATTGACAAGGAGGAGAGCCGTGCCTGATCTCAGGTTTCTGTTGGGTCTGTATTGGGTGAGCTTGTGTTTTAGATATTCTGGGCCTGTGTTATGCAGAGCACAGTGGGTGATGCACATATCCTTGAAGGTGGACAGTCGTCCTAGAAGGAGTCCGTGCAGGACACAGAGCGTGGTTGTGATGTGCTCTCTAGGGCCCACGGCTAGGAGAAGCCTGTCTGCAGCATTTTGGACCAGTTGGAGATTTTAGAGTTGGGATGCAGGGGCATCCAGGTATAGGGAGTTGGCATAGTCAAGGTGAGAGAGGACAATGGTTGTTATTGCAGCCACTCGTGAGGGAAGGAGAGGAAAGGGAAGATGCATGAAGTGTAGATAGCATGATTTTGACACAGAGTTGATGTGATGGGATTGGATCAGGTGTACGTCCATGGTGCATCCAAGTACTTTACTGTCTTGGAGGTAGGGGATGGAGGGTCTAGGAAGGGCGGCCAAGGAGTGGGTTGGGGGAATAGGGCTGTCTTCCCGCAGATAAATGATTTCAGTTTTTCCAGGGTTGACAAGGAGGTAGTTAGTCGTCATCCAGTTCTCAATTTCTGTGAGGCATGAGGCGAGGTTCGGGGTGGGCAGGAGATGTTTTTAGGAATCTTGAAGCCATGTAAGCAGATAGGAGCAGGGCAGAGGCTCTGGTAGAGGTTAAAGAGTAGGGGTGCTAGAGAGGGATCCATGCGATTTCATCGCCTGCAGTTTCAGTGTGTTTTTTTTTACCCCCCCAAACCCCTCATCCCCTTTAATTATTTTTATATCCCCGTAAACCCACACCATATTTATAAAAATGTTTAACCCCCCCCACCCCCCAAAAATTTGAGGATTTTTTTGGGAAAAAAATCTGTGGCAAAAAAACCTGCGAAAAAACATCCAGCGATAAAATTATGTTGTACCCTAGAGAGGCTCCCTAAGGTTTTCCCGTTGGTGATGGGGCATGGAGTCGAGGAGAAACGGGGCATGTGTGTAATGTGGGATTGGTTAGTAAGGAAGGAGGATATACATTTCATCGCAGCATCCCTGATGCAGAGCAAGTGGAGTTTGTCTGTGAGGATGTAGTGGTCAATGGTGACAAAGGCCACCGACAGGTTTAGGAGGATAAGTGTGGCACAACCTTCTGAGTCTGCGGTCCCTTTGAGGTCATCCCAGATGGAGACTAGGGAAGATTCAGTTCCTCTCAGGGGTCTGAATCCGGACTAGATGGGGTCAAAGAGTAGGTTAGATTTGGGGAAAAGATAAAGCTACGAGTAGTTCTTCTGTCAATTCGTTTGGCTACGAAACAGTTGTTAAAGATAGGTCTGTAGTTGGCTGGTATAAATCGTTCCGGGGAGGGTTTTCTGAGCAGGGGTTTGATGTGGGAGTCTTTAAAACTGCTTGGAATGTGCCTACTGTAAGGCATATGTTAATGATAGATCTTGAAATGCTGCCAGGTCAGGTTGAGGAAAGGGTGTCTTTTAGGAGAAAAGGTGGGCATGGAGATCCGGAAGGATGGCTGTTAGCTTCAGGAATTAAGGATGGGAGATGGAAGAGAAGGAGGAAAAGAGTTGTTTGGTGGTTAGTGGGTGCGTTGACCCAGACATGGTTGCAAGGGAGGGGGACGGGAGCACTGCTAATTTAGAGACTATGGTATTTTTTCTTTCCATGGCTAGGTTGTGGAAGTGGTCAGCAAGAGTGTCAAGCATCAAGAAAGTTAATGAGGCATTTGACTACAACCATTTACAACACCTTAGAGTAGTGAGAAAGACGTGACACAGGTTGAAAGTTAGTCGGCAGGTTTGGATCAGCAACTTGCTTTTCAGGAGAGCAATGACCCATGGCCATTTTGAAAGGAGAGCAAAAGCAGACAGAGTCGATGGAGGGGTTGAAATGGCCTCTCACCTCGCTATGGGTTTGACAAGCTGAGGTGTAAGAGGATCTGATGGGGCACAGGAGGAGTTAGCCTTCATCAGCAGTGCAAGGACCTCCTCAGTGTTTGTATGACTGAAGTATGAGATGGTAGAATAGGTGGAGTGAAGAAAGCAGGAGGAGGGAATAAGAGTAAGATGAGGAGAGATTCCCTGATTTTGGAAGCAAAGTATTCAGCAAGGTCACTAGCTGAAAGAGTAGAGTTAATAGTTGTGGGATTAGGAGGCGTAAGAAGTGAGTTTAGGGTGCCTTGAAGTCGGCGAGGATGGTTGGAGTGTGTGTCAATGAGACAAAGGTAGAAATTCATTTTAGCCCTATCAAGAGAAGAGAGGTATACTTGCAGGTCCGCATGAGTGTAGAAGCACCTCCATCAGAGAAGGAGTTGTTGCATGTCAGTGCAGAGATCACGTATGAATGGGGAGACCCAAGGATGAGGACGCTGAGAATTACGGGTGAAAGTTAGCAGTGAGAAATGAGAAGAGGAGTCAAGAAGTAGGGACTGGAAGGTAGAAAAAGCAGTGTCAGTGCAGGAAGGATCTGGTAAGAAGGAGGAGAGTTGTTTTTAAGTTGCGCACATCACCTTACAGTGTGGTGTGGCAGTGGCACTTTGTATCCCTTTTCCTCTTAAAACAGTTTTGTTACTTTCATAAGAATGCTTGTTGCAGCAGACACTGTGCTACCTTGTTTTTAATTTTTCTTACATGCACTTTTGCATTTTACTGCATATTACCATTTGGAGTACCATATACTCAAAATGGCTGTGCAATGCCTTGTTCACCCTGTGCCTTGGCTATCTTGTCCTTTGGACTTTGTGCTTCCCTCTCGGCTTCCCTCTCTGCTCAGGGAAGACAATATAAGAAAAACCCTTTCCTGAGCAAAGCCTCAATTTTCTCAGGTAAAGCAACAGTATAAGCATCTGACCAGATGCGTGCGCTGGGACTGTCTGGTCCAAGTTAACACACTGGTAAGGGGTATGTCTGTTGCTGGGCAGATGGAGGGAATGCGACTCTCCATGATTGGATAGCCCTTGCCAGTTTGAATGGTGCAGATCCTTTTCATTGATGGGCTAGGGAGTGACCATAGCTCGAATTTCAAATAATAGGAGGAGTTCTGTTGCCATTCTCCGGATCACTGTTTGGAGACAATGCTCCTACAAAGAGCTGCAGTCTGCTGACGATCCGAGGATGACAGTTGAAGACATTCAGGATTGCCTCTAGCAAAGTGCCAGTGAAGCCATGCCACTCGGAATTGATTTCGTGAAGACCCTCTTTGTTGCTGTGACTATTGGGCTGGTGGAACCAACCAGTCCGGACCCCTGCATACCAAACCTGCCTTCTGGAACCTCTGGAAGCATCCCAGAAACAACCTGTGGCCTGACCAGCTCTGTCCATGGCGTCTGGTGTGCATACATTGCTAATCTGAGTTTCAGCTTGGAATTTAGCATGTCGCCAAGTTGTTGCTTAAAAGCAGTCCACCGGCAGCTGCTGCTGTCCATCTTGAAGAGGGGCCTTTTCCAAGCAATTTCTTTTTCTTTGCCACCCGAGTCACCTGACACCGCCTAAGCATGGGGTATTTCTTTGCTGCCCACTTCCATCATGTTCTGAGAGTCTTCTGTCATTGTGGGACTCCTGGTGGTCTGCATACTGGGATGCCTGGGTCATCTTGCTGCAAAGGATCAGGAACCATTTCCTCCGAGTTCGGAACTACCGCTTAGCCAGACCCAAACCAGACACAGAAAATGACCACTGGACCTGGGCCCCTGCACCCCTTGCATCAGAACCAATGATTGAAGTAAGTGGGCCCAGAGAATCTAGGAACTCTAGGAGTAGTTTATAGTGGAATAGGAGTAAAGTGGGGATGAGGCAACACAGCTGTTCCCACTCCCATCATAGGGTTGCATGGGTGCATAGTCCTGGCCCCAACCTCTTTCTGGCCTGGTCGTGGAGTTCGGGCCAACGATCCCCCTCTGGGCACCTCCTAGAGTGGTGGGATTTGGAGAGGACCACTAATCTTTCAAACTTACTTTTGTTCTAACCTCCTTAGTAAGTCAGTGTGATAAGCTTCATAGTTAGCCAATGTACTGAATTGTGGAAGGAAATGTGTTGCTAGGGGGCAGACATCATGCAGAATGTATATGTATTTCGCGGGAAAGAAATGTGTTGCACCTGGATTTATTTTGGGGGTATAATGTGTTACAATAGACATTTTGGGAAGATTAGTTAGAATTGTGAAAATTGGGCCTGCGTCACATTTAGACAGAATTGTGAAGGTTAGCCATGCGTCACATTTACATAGAAATGTGAAGGTTAGCCATGCGTCACAGTTAGATAGATTTGTGAGGTTTAGCCACCTAGAAGACCCTTGAGAGTACCCAATGCACTTGTAATATACACATATACACTCCTCGGCTAGCCATATCGCACAAACACACACTCTACATAACTAACACCCACATACAACAACCACCTATGCACTGGAACTTACCCCTACAGACAAAACAAGCCAGTGCGTACAACCATAACCTTAAAATACAAGCCAATTTCACACATAAAACACACACCTGACATAACAGACAGTTACAGCCAACAAACAACCCACGCACTGGACATCACCCTAATGGATACACAAGCCAGTGAACTCAACCACAACCTTAAATACTAGCCAATTTACACATAAAACACACACCCGACATAACGGACATTCACATACAAAAAAAATCCCATGCATTGGGCCTCACCTTTATGGATACAACAAGTCAGTGCATGCAATCAACCCATCTGCAACCCAACACACATAGATGCCAGTTCCTCTGTGATCTGAATCTATCCTATCCCTCTACCCTCACTAACCAACCCTGCCCTCTTTCTTGCAGAGCCACGTGAGCAACTGGAGTCTGCCCCTGGGTAGTAGTGGTGCGCAGTATAAATCACCATAACATAGGTGGTAAGCATTCAGTAATTTGAAGGGTCTGCATGAATCCGAGTTATGTGGACCTTTCAGTTATTCCTCATTTTAGGGTCCCATGAGTAAATACTTAATCTGGAAATGAACACAGGTGGTCATGTTTTTGTTTGGTGGTAATTATCTCCATACAAAAGCTGGTGGAAATTAACAAGCTTTATGAGTGAACCTCATAATTTGGCAGAGTGGCAAAGCATTCTATATTCTAAAATACTGGATGTTTTAACACTACTGCCAAACTTTTAATTAGACGGTCCTGTAGAAGTTATGTGTTCCTCCCCAGATACAGAGCTCATAACACTACAATACTACTAAATGGCAATGAATGTATGCATCTTGACAACTTGAAATGCGACTGATCCTTACTAAGCCTTACTGGTCTTTCTGGGGTCTTACTGGTCTTTCTGGGGTTATTGACTTGCAGCCATAGACTCGCCCTAATATAAAATAATTTACCCTACAGCTTCTTGTGGAAGCAGGCTGAGCAGGACAAAACCTCATGTACACCTAATGTATGACGGACTCTTACTGAGCCCTGTAGGCTTTTCAGAGGTCCAGGCCGGGTTATGAACTCTATATCATAATATTATAAACTTCAATAATATTCAGTGCATCTACCTCCCAGCAAATAAAAGCATGCCCAGTCAACCCTTATATGTGAGTGAATGGGCTGGTCTGACAAGAAATCTTACAATAGCTCACTTTATTTTTGCTAATTTTATCAACTTCAGAAGAAAAAAAGGCTGATTCAAACCTGGGAACTGCAAGGTACAAAATAATCTCTGCAGCAGGAGCACAAACCTATTGAGATAACTTACTGCAAAATTCAATGTGCTATTTTAACTGGATAACTTTCACTGATGCATTGAACTCCATTTCATCTTGCCAATTCCCATCCAGCCTCACTCAAATTCACGGGAACCCACAAATCTACCTGAATATGACCTAGACATTTCACTAAAGCCCACAGATCACCTTTGAGAAAGTTTGCCTAGGCCTACGTGTGCCTATCAGTTATCCAAATAAAGAAAGTCCCATCAGGTAATAAAGGGAGAAGAGTTTGTAAGTGGAATCTAAAGTATCAACATAAAACTGCTTAATTGAGAATCACAGTACCTCTTGTGTTGCAGCTGGCAAACCTTTCATTGGTTTAGCATGTGTTAGGGATTTCACAAATGAAGGGACCAATACCCATATCTGACATGCTTGCAAAGATGGGGTGAACAGAGGCATGGTTAAAGGTAAGAATTCCTTACATATTTTTTGTTTACATTTATTTATTCGGTGTGCCATTACAACAGCAGGAAAAAGACAAAGTAAAAGTGCCCTATTACAAACTTAACTAGTACAAAAATTGACAAGCGCCTGCAATCTGCTAGACTCTTACAAATATGAATTTCTTTACCTCGCTCATGTCAACATTGGACAACAGCAACATTGAAACTCTCCACATTAGAACATTAAAACAATACAATAGGTGGCTGAGGCTATTGTGAAGAATTTGAAGGGATTTTCCACAGAACATGGTCTCGGGCCCTCCTCATATGGCCATGGAAAGGCAGGCGCTTTCTGATCGCGACCCTTGGAGTGGTGTACTGTGGGATGATCGCATGGGAGAGGGGACTAGGGGAGGCAAATCAGACCAGGAAGAATGGGAGGAACCCCTTTTTAACTTTCCCCGTAATCCCCCCTTTTTGACAGCTTTTTGCCAAATTAAAGATGTGGAAAAGCCTGTGAAAAAAATAAAATACATGTCACAGAATCCCATAGGGACTGAGAAGAAGAGGGCTGAAAAGGCATGTAGAAATGGAGGACAGGCAATTAGGCCTAACAGCCTTTGCAAGGGTCAGTCAATTGACAAACATTGTTTGCACCTAAAACCAATTGCACCACTTAAGAGGCACAAAAGGCTGCAGCAGGAGAGGGAAGAAGGAAGGAGCTGGAATGCTGGCAGTAGTAGCAGAAGAAGAAAAGCACAAGGCTGGCAGTTCATGAGGAAGTGTGATCACTTAAGGCACACCGGGACGTGGAGAAATCAGATTTCACCTGCAAGTTCTGAGAGGGTCCTGTGCTCTCAAACCCTGCTTTGCAGTGACTTCACTGAGAGTGACATGCTGAGAGTGAAGGTCTTCCCAGGTGGCAGTAATTGCAGAGCTGTTACCGTACTGGAGCCTGAGGATCGTAGCAAGAAGCAAGCCAAAGAACAAAGGAGTGAAGGAGACTCCCAGTTTGCATGACCGGAGCTCAGACGCCCATGCTGCAGAGGAGTGTGGGTCTCAAGTGTGCCCAAAGCCGGAGTAGTAGAGGAAGAATTTGGAAGGTGAAGCAGCCCACAAACGCAGTAATCCAGGAGTGGTGAGTGAAGCTTGGCGCTCAGGTTCACTTCAGAAACTTTGCTGGTAACTGTGACCAGCTCTAAAGTGACTAGCGTGAGAGTAGAAGAGAGTATAAACTGTTGTTGTGAAGAGTCTTGTTAATAATGCAAATGTATCACGAGCACTTCTAGTAAAAGTTGGAGTGCTTGTGTAAGATGAAAAGCATTTAATGTTGGAGCGATCGTGCATATCAGATTGAAAAGGGGAACACTTTCGAAATCAGTCCAAAACCTTAACATTGACTTTCACAATTGATCCAACAGCATCAAAGGAAGGTCGCGCATGGCCAATTATGATTCCCGACAGGAGTTAGAAAGCATCTCTGTGTTAATACGTGAGAATACAAACACTTAGTTATAGTGGTTGCGTGTGCCTAAAACGGTTTCTCCTTTGAAGACTAAACCTTGTAACATTAAGAGCAAGTATTCTTTAAACCCAGTGTTGTATTAACAAGAACAACACACATTACCCAAGCCAAGAAACAACCCCTTTCTATAGTGAAGCAAGCTTTGTTTAAATCTATCCACCTGATTTATGAAGTAGTGAAAGGTCCAGTGTTCTTTGATACAAATGTGACATTGTCACCCAAAGTTGGTGTGAATAAAGCTGGGGAAGGGCGCTGGGTGCTTACAAGAAGATTGAGCAAATCATCTGTAATGCAGAGACTGTTGAAGTTGAGAGACAGTCAGTCTTGAAAAAGAGCAGGTTATACTGTGGCAGTAAGGCAGATAGAAGAGGCAAAGAGACTGCCCTTTTCTTGGAGCATAGAAAAGAAGAGTGCCCTGCCTAACTGTAGAGGTTGAAGAGTATTGTCTTTAATTCCTAATAATCCTGCAGAGTTGAAGCAGTAATACCAGAACTGTGTTTCTGTATAATACGGTCAGTGGACGTTACATTGAAATTGGTTGATGTAGTGGCATACTGTGGAACAAAGGAGTATGTTCCCACTGTAACAGTAGTAGAAGGGTGGTTGTCAAGAGGAAAGCAACAACTAAAGAAGAAGCATCCTGACAATTACACCAAATACCTGGCAGAGGTCATAAACACTTGGAAACTTGTAGAAGGAGAAGTTGTTAATCTATTCTTTGAACTGTGGCACAACAATCTCGGAAGAAGACAATCCAGGTGCTTTTTTCTTGGCTGCAATTTGAAGGGCATCTTTTCAACAGAAAGCTGAAGGACTGTTACCAGTGTATTTTTGTTTGATGAACCTTTGTTTCATTTGGAATTTACAAGAACTGGTTCAAAACTTTCCTTTTCATTTTGAACATTTGGGAAAATTGTCTTTGGATAATCCTGGGTAAGGGATTTACCCAGGACAGGTGAAGGTCATCCAAATCATTGGTTATTTGTTGTTCACCCTTTTATGTTATTGTAACGCTCACCTGATTCCCGTAGAGGCGCCGGTCTTGACTGGGCGTAAACCGTATCTTCAAAGGTGATGTGTAACCCACGGCTGGCTCTTTGGGCTGGACCTCTGTGCACTGTATGTCTGGCTCGAAGGGTAAGATGTCTGCAGATAGAAAATGTGGGATTAATGAACTGGGTTATTGAATGTCTCTCTCTTCTTCCCTTTCTCTTCTCCTGTAGAACCCCAAAGGTTAACGCTCTCACCTTAGGTAAGTGAACGCCGTGCTCTCCATCTGCCTCGAGGCAGGGTGCTGTAACCAGTTTCTTCACTGGATAAGGGGAGCAGGCCTCTTGACTTCAGAGGACTGCTGTCCGTCGTTTACTGCACGAACGGTAAGTTTCGAGTAATTCTAATGTCTTTAAAGTCTTTAGTAATGATGTCTCTTGTTTTGCAGGGTTCCGGCGATGGCGGGCTGAAGTGAGTTGAAGATGGAGCCCGTGTGATGAATAGAAGTGCCTGGAAGCACGTAAGTAAGCGCTTGTTGCCTGCTTCACGATGCGCTCTAACTGTCTTTTTATTTTGCAGGTACAAGTTCGGGGCGGCTGCAGGGTGCCGGAATACCCACTGGGTTAGATGTGGAAAGGAGTAATGGCACGTGAGTATTAAAGTTACCCAATGTCTTTAAACGCACCTTGTTTTGTCTTTCAGATGCGGGATGCAGCGCCGAAGGCCTCCGGAGCGTGCGAAGAGTTGGTAAGCTTTTGTCTTTCAGATGCCGGAATGCAGTGTGAAGACCTCCGGAGCGCACGAAGAGTAGGTAAGCCTTTGTCTTTCAGATGCCGGAATGCAGCGCGAGGCGTTGGTGACAGCCGATGGACCAGGTAAGTGAAGAGCTGTCACTGAAGACCGTAATGCTAACCTGTTCTTTCTGGTCTTTATAGGTGTTGCTGAAGACTGGATTAAGGATGGTAAGCCTTTTTCCTTAGGCCCAGGATCAGATGCAGAAGACACGATGAGTGTTCTGCTGCTGAGGATGCAGAATAACGCAAAGCAAGATTCATCCATCGGGTGTGGTTTAAATAGCCTCCTGTAGTGCTTAGGTGTCTCCTTCCACAGCCACGCCTAGGTAAGAAAAGAGTTCCTGCTTTCCAGAAGAGTTCCAGTGTTCTGAATCTAGGGAGTGGCTCCTGCCCCACCCAACAGGAAAAGTAGTTCCAAACAGAAGAGGATCAGAGACTCAACTGGCAGGCAAGTAAGCAGCATGGTCTGCTGCAGGTAAGTCCACCCAAGCATTATGAGCCCGGCGCTTCCAGCGCTGGGACTGGGCATATTTATGAGCCTGGCGCCAGGACGGGGTCCAAAAGGTCCCAATTGGGACTGGTTGGCACTCGGAACCTGGGTTATGGATCTGCTTCCAAGGGAGTTGGGAAAACCCAGACCTTTTGGAAGCAGAGATCATGACAGTACCCCCCCTCAAGGCCCCTCCCAAACCGGGCTTCTCCGGGGGTTTTGGCTTGTCAGGAAATGTTCGGTGAAATCTTTTGATTAGGCGAGGAGCGTGGACATATTCAGCAGGTTCCCAGGATCTCTCTTGGGGGCCGTAGCCTTTCCAGTCAATTAGGTAGAATAGTTTAGATTTGGAGATCTTGGAGTCCAGAATGCTTTTGACTTCAAACTCGAGTTCTCCATCAACTAGGATAGGTTTTGGAGATTTGGTTAGTCGGGTTTGAGGTTGCACGGGTTTTAATAGAGAGACGTGGAAGACCGGATGTATCTTCATGTGCGGGGGCAAGTCCAACTTGACCGCTACTGGGTTTACTATGGTAGTGATCTAATAGGGACCAAGGTATCTTGGGTTGAATGTGCGTGGCCCTTTTAGAGGTAGATATTTGGTGGATAACCAGACTTGATCCCCTACTTGATATTGAGGGGCTTCCTTCCGATGTTGATCTGCTCCTTTCTTGTATTGTTCTTTAGCCCTTTGAAGGTGAGAAACAGCTTCCTTAAAGGCTTGGGTGATTGTAGAATGCAGGTAGTCTACTGCTGGTGTTTCAAGATCTTGGAAGGGATCCAACTCCGAGGTTCGAGGGTGACTGCCGTACAAAAGAAAAAACGGGGTTTTCCCAGTTCCCGAATAGACAGAGTTATTGTAGGCATATTCGGCTATCCAAAGGATGTCTTTCCAAGTTTTTTCAGTTTGTTGCAGCATGCAGCGTAAATACTGTTCCAGAGTTTGATTGGTCCTCTCGGTTTGTCCGTCGGTCTGAGGGTGGTGACTGGTCGATAGTCTCACATCAATTTGAGCCGACCGACAGCAACTTCACCAAAAATGAGAAATAAATTGACTACCTCGATCTGAAATTAGAACCAAAGGAAAACCGTGCAGTCGGACGATGTTTTCGAGAAATTCTCGGGCCAGAGTTGCTGCTGTTGGCAAGCCTTTGAGCGGAATGAAATGCGCCATCTTGGAGAATAAGTCCACGATTACTAGAATCGTATTGTATCCGGAGCATGGAGGTAGATCGGTGATGAAGTCCATAGAAAGCGTATGCCAAGGGCGAGGTGGGACGTCAATAGGGCTTAAGAGGCCTGCTGGTCTTTCCTTTTGACTCTTGTTTTGGGCGCATACTCCACAGGACATTATAAAGTCTCTGATATCTTTTTTCCAAGACGGCCACCAGAAGTAGCGCTTGATCTTTTCTGAGGTCTTGGCCATACCGGGATGTCCTTCCATTAAAGAATCGTGATAACAAGAGATTACTTTTTTCTGTAAATCTGTGCTGGGTAGGTATAACCGTTCTTGGAAATACAATAAGTTGTCCTTTACTGCAAAGTCCTTTCCCTGCAGATGCCAATTCTGTATGTCTGCTGGAGTTACAAGTTGCCTGGCTTTATCCTTAACTTCCTCTATGGATTCTGTGGCGATTACACACAGAATTCTTTGTTCGGGAATGATTGATACAGGTTTAGGGTTGATCAAGTGTTCTTCCACTCCCATCCGAGAAAGGGCATCAGCTTTACCGTTTTTTGTACCAGGTCGATAGGTAATTATGAAGTCAAACTCGGCAAAGAATAATGCCCAACAGAGTTGTCTAGAGGATTGGGCTTTTGCGGTTTTCAAATATTGCAGGTTTCGGTGATCCGTAATCACAGTAACGGTGTGTCGGGCCCCCAGCAGATAATGCCGCCAAGCCTTAAAGGCAGACTTGATAGCCAGAAGTTCCTTGTCAGTAATCGTGTAATTGATTTCAGGAGGCGAGAATTTGCGGGACCAAAATGCCACGGGATGCAACTGATTGGTTACCGGGTCCTTTTGTGATAGAACTGCCCCCATGGCAAGGCTTGAAGCATCAGTTTCCACGATGTAGGGGAGTTCGGGGCGAGGGTGTTTTAAGATTGGTGCAGAGATAAATTTAGTCTTCAAATCCTGGAAAGCTTGTTCCGCCTCGGTAGACCATTCAAAATGTTTGTTTTTCTTTAACAAGGCAGTGATGGGCTGGACTATTCGAGAGAATTCGGGGATAAACCTGCGGTAAAAGTTAGCGAAGCCTAACATGCTTTGCACACCTTTTACGGAGGATGGTGATGGCCATTTGAGAACTGCATCGACCTTCTTTGAATCCATACGCACTCCGCCAGGTGATAATATGAATCCCAAGAATTCAACTTCAGTCACGTTGAAAACACATTTTTCCAACTTAGCGAAAAGTTTGTGTTGACGCAATCTTTCGAGGACCATTTTCACGTGTTTCCGATGTTCAGATTCCGATGAAGAATAAACGAGGATGTCGTCAATGTAAACAACAACACACACATCTATGAGCTCTCTGAGGACATCGTTCATAAAATATTGAAAGGCGGCCGGAGCATTACAAAGTCCGAAGGGCATGACCTGATATTCAAATAGCCCATACTTGGTGCGGAAGGCCGTCTTCCATTCATCGCCCTCTTTTACTCGTACCAAGTGGTAAGCTCCTCTAAGATCCAGCTTTGTATATATGCATGCTTTTCTGACTTGGTCCAGGAGTTCAGGGATCAAAGGTAACGGATATCTATTCTTAACGGTGATCTGGTTCAGGGAGCGATAATCTATACAAGTTCTAAGGTCTCCTTCCTTTTTTGGAACGAAGAACAAAGCTGAAGAAGCAGGGGACTTGGAAGGACGAATAAACCCATTTGCCAGGTATTGATCCAGGTATTGTCGAAGGTGAAGGTTCTCAGGCTCGGTGAGGGCATAAATTCTACTACAGGGAGGAGTAGATCCAGGTATCAGGTCGATCTGGCAGTCATACGACCTATGAGGAGGTAGAGAGTTAGCCTGATCCTTCCGGAAAACATCTTGGTATTCTAGGTATTCGGGAGGTAACTGGGGAGTCTCTGAAGAAATTGCTGCCAGTGCAACACCAGGTGGAGGGTGACAAGTAGAGACACATTCTGGAAACTGGACCGTTCTTGCTCGCCAATCGATCAGAGGATTGTGTTTCTCTAACCAAGGTATTCCTAGAATAATCTGAAACTGAGGGGCCTTGATCACATCGAACACGATCTTCTCATGGTGTCCCTCTTGACTTACTAGCGTCACTTCTTGAGTGGTATGCGTTACTGGCCCGGAGGCTATCTCCGTACCATCCACCGTAGTAATGACGTCCTTTACAGCCTTGGGACAAAGTTAGATTCATCCTCAAAACCATTTCATGATCCACATAATTGCCGATGGCACCACTGTCGACGTAAGCTTCAATTGCATGTAATCGATCCGGATTATCAGGGCTAATGAGGACCATAGGTATCACGAAATGCGAGGTCACGGAACTGGTTTTCACGCTCGGCAAGAGGACCTCTATTCTTGTCGGGCGAGGTCGTTTCCCTGCTCAGAGTTTGTAACTTTGGTAACTGCAGCTCCTACTGCCTTCTTGGCAGGTTTCACCGGACAGTCTCGAAGAAAGTGCCCTGAGTTTCCGCAATAGAGGCATAATTGTAACTGTTTTCTCCTTTCCCGCTCCTTTTGTGTTAGAGGACCTTTCAGACCCCCTATTTGCATGGGCTCCCCGGAGTCTACTCCTTTGGAAGGAGTTGGCGGTTTGGAAAATACTCGAGCATCAAACTTGGAACGATCGGCCTTCCTGTTCTGCAGTCTGTGATCTATTTGAACGACTAAGTCTATATAGTCCGAACAATCTTGTGGGGGATTCACTACTTGGGCTAACACATCTTTGAGCTCTCCGCCTAGACCTCTATAAAACAGCGTAATCCTTTTGTCCTCAGGCCAGTGAGTTTCCACTATCAGTCTGTTGAAAGACGCAATATAAGCCAAAAGGTCTTGATTACCTTGTCGCAACGAAAGAAGCTCATTGTCCAAGGCCTGCCCCTGTGAATGTCTTGCGAACAGTTTTTCCATACTGAGCTGAAAAGCTTGAAAATCATGGAGGACCGGAACATCTTGATTTACTAGAGGGATCGACCAGTCTGCCGCATTGCCACTAAGGTACGAAAGCACAAAAGCTACTTTAGCTTGATCAGTTGGAAAGGCTGCTGGCCGGCATAAGAAATGCAACCGGCACTGATTGATAAATACTGCAAACCTCTTTGGGTCACCAGAAAATCGCTCGGGCGGAGCCAGAGGTACATTCCCAGGTAGGTTGATCTGCACTGGATTCATAGAGGATGTAGAAGGAAGATTTCCCCCAGATGCGGGTAACGGGGTCTGTCCGGCTTGTGACTGTAGCAATTGTCTAGCGAGATCATCTGTTCGCTCCTTGGAAATAATCAGTTCCCTTCTTAGAGCGTTCGTGTCCTGACGGGCTGCATGCACTTCTGCCCTTAGTTCCCCAAGTAACTGGGCTAGCTGGTCGGTATCCGAGGTTTCCATAGCGCCTGGACGGGAGTTTTGTGGTAGGCTTTGCGTTCTGTAACGCTCACCTGATTCCCGTAGAGGCGCCGGTCTTGACTGGGCGTAAACCGTATCTTCAAAGGTGATGTGTAACCCACGGCTGGCTCTTTGGGCTGGACCTCTGTGCACTGTATGTCTGGCTCGAAGGGTAAGATGTCTGCAGATAGAAAATGTGGGATTAATGAACTGGGTTATTGAATGTCTCTCTCTTCTTCCCTTTCTCTTCTCCTGTAGAACACCAAAGGTTAACGCTCTCACCTTAGGTAAGTGAACGCCGTGCTCTCCATCTGCCTCGAGGCAGGGTGCTGTAACCAGTTTCTTCACTGGATAAGGGGAGCAGGCCTCTTGACTTCAGAGGACTGCTGTCCGTCGTTTACTGCACGAACGGTAAGTTTCGAGTAATTCTAATGTCTTTAAAGTCTTTAGTAATGATGTCTCTTGCTTTGCAGGGTTCCGGCGATGGCGGATGGCGGGCTGAAGTGAGTTGAAGATGGAGCCCGTGTGATGAATAGAAGCGCCTGGAAGCACGTAAGTAAGCGCTTGTTGCCTGCTTCACGATGCGCTCTAACTGTCTTTTTATTTTGCAGGTACAAGTTCGGGGCGGCTGCAGGGTGCCGGAATACCCACTGGGTTAGATGTGGAAAGGAGTAATGGCACGTGAGAATTAAAGTTCTCCAATGTCTTTAAACGCACCTTGTTTTGTCTTTCAGATGCGGGATGCAGCGCCGAAGGCCTCCGGAGCGTGCGAAGAGTTGGTAAGCTTTTGTCTTTCAGATGCCGGAATGCAGTGTGAAGACCTCCGGAGCGCACGAAGAGTAGGTAAGCCTTTGTCTTTCAGATGCCGGAATGCAGCGCGAGGCGTTGGTGACAGCCGATGGACCAGGTAAGTGAAGAGCTGTCACTGAAGACCGTAATGCTAACCTGTTCTTTCTTGTCTTTATAGGTGTTGCTGAAGACTGGATTCAGGATGGTAAGCCTTTTTCCTTAGGCCCAGGATCAGATGCAGAAGACACGATGAGCGTTCTGCTGCTGAGGATGCAGAATAACGCAAAGCAAGATTCATCCATCGGGTGTGGTTTAAATAGCCTCCTGTAGTGCTTAGATGTCTCCTTCCACAGCCACGCCTAGGTAAGAAAAGAGTTCCTGCTTTCCAGAAGAGTTCCAGTGTTCTGAATCTAGGGAGTGGCTCCTGCCCCACCCAACAGGAAAAGTAGTTCCAAACAGAAGAGGATCAGAGACTCAACTGGCAGGCAAGTAAGCAGCATGGTCTGCTGCAGGTAAGTCCACCCAAGCATTATGAGCCCGGCGCTTCCAGCGCTGGGACTGGGCATATTTATGAGCCTGGTGCCACTGGTGCCAGGACTGGGTCCAAAAGGTCCCAATTGGGACTGGTTGGCACTCGGAGCCTGGGTTATGGATCTGCTTCCAAGGGAGTTGGGAAAACCCCGACCTTTTGTAAGCAGAGATCATGACAGTTATTTATAAATCACTCTGAATGTTTTGTTTAGTGTGAGGGCCAGTTTGTTTATGTTAGGAGTTAATCCCTTAGCATTTAGACTACGTAGGGAATTCCCTGCTAGAGTAGGATTAGCAAGGATGTATTTGAAATGTTTTATCTTAATAAAATGTTTAATTCTGAGAAAAACATAAGCAGTTGTCCACCTCGCATTACTGACATCTCGCACCATGTGTAACCATTAGCTACCAGGGTCATTATGAAATTAAGTTTACTCTACCAGGTACTGTCTCGGGTAACACCAGATATCCCTAGGTTTAGCAGAATGGCCTGTCATGATAAATTTCACCAATTCGTGCAGTCATTGATTGAAAAGTTGATGCACCTTTATCCTTCCACTGCAATGCTATACATTTTTGAGCCAAAAGAAGTGCGAGCTCAATTAATTTACCTTGTAATATCGGCTGCGGTGGAGGGAGACCCAGCAGACATGTTAAGGGACATTCAGTTGCCTCAATGGTATTAATGGACGCAATCATATTTGTAACATCTACCCAGAATTCACCAATCTTGAAACAGGACCATGTCATATGTAGAACATTGGCCTTAAGTTGCTTGCCTTTAGGGAAACCCCCAGATGCTGTAGGATCACATTATTTCACCTTCAGAGGAGTACAATATGCTTGGTGTAGAAAGTGATACTGTAATGCACAATTGGGCCTCATTACGAGGTCAGCGGCAGGCTACTGCTGACCCTGTGGCACTGTTTATGCCACCTCATGTCCGGTGGCGTAACAGTACATCTCCATTCCCCTGGAGTCCCATAAGACTCCACAGGAATGGGGACACTGAAGCACCAGCACCATTACAAATGGTGCCGTTGCTTCAGTGAAAATTCTGCCGTTAGGGACCTGAACTCCCGGCAGGTCAGGCCAGCTGGGAGTTCCATGGCAGTACATTGCTACCGGCACCCTTATTTCCAGACCGGCGAACTTGTAATGAGGCCCAATGTTTATAGTTAAGAGAGATGAGCCTCGTTTGCCAAAAGATCTTTTCCCATTTCCCCTCGTCATTTGTGAATCCCACAACGGTCTTCCATCTTGCTTTAATCATGGCATTATCCATATTTAGGGTAAACCTATCCAATCCAAATAATTAGGAGATTGCCATAGAAGGAGTCTTCTGACATCAGGAATTTCACAAAGGGGCTACTGCGAGGCTCTACCGGTGTGCACAGATATTTAGCCTTCAAATCCCCTTTCATGCGTTCGTAAAGTAGCATATTAGTCATGGAGGTAGATGTGCGTTTAAGAAATGTATCTAAGGTAATCAGCTGTCCGTCTATATATATGTCTACAAAAATCTGGCAAACCCTCACCTACACAGTGGACGTATAATGCCCTTATCAGTAATGAATGGGATCCCCACTGTGTTGTCTAGGGAGAGTGATGGCAAATATGGTGGGAGCAGAGTACACTTTGTACGAAGCTTCATTGTATTTTCAACAGGGTCTAATTTATTGAAACAACTAGCACCACTAGTGGTAGGAATAGCCTCCAAAGCATATGGCAGAGCAAGAATCTTTTCCAGGTTGATACGTTAGGGTGTTGGGGTAGGCCGATACTAGTATATCGTGTGATGAAGCATACAAACCCATGTGTATACATCAAAGTTAGTGTATACATCAAAGTTAGGTACCTTCAGCCCTCCTCTGTGATAGGGTAACGTCAGTGTATCGCTTTTAATGGGCGGTGTTTTCCCACCCCAGATAAAATTAGTTAGTACAGATCTGAGTGTCCCACAAATGAGGCAGTAAGGTGAATAGAAATGGGAATTTAGGGAGAAGTATAATTTTGAGCAGGGATAACTGAGCCATAAAAGTAGCTCAGGTGACCTTGACACGTTTCCTTCAATAATGGGTCATAGTTTAGGGATTACAGTGAGGCAGTGTCAGCAACATTTATTGCCAGGTATGTAACCATATGCGGGTACCACCTAAAATGCTCACAGAACTGCCTTTGTTGCATCGAGCCCATCAACTGGAACAATTCTAATTTGCTCCAGTCGATTTGTAACACAAAATGTCATCCAATTCTACTATGTCGTCCCCAATTGGGGTGAGATTATGTTCTGCATATATGACAAAGACTAGTAAATCATCTGCATATTACGAAAGCAATACCGTTTGATTCAAAAGTCCAAGGCCCCGGTCTGTGTGATGCTCTCTCAGAATAGCTCAAGTGGTTTGATGGATAGGGCAAATAATATTGCAGAAAGAAGACAGCCTTGGGGCGTACCTCTAGACAATGAGAAACGCTTGGATGTGTACCCATTAGCATATTTATTTTCACATTTATAAAGCACGCTAAACCCAAGGGCATCAAGGTGCAGTTACAACCTGTTACATGTATTAAGAGACAAGAAAATGATTTCAACGGCAGGTGGTGGCACTGATCAGTTGTTACGCAAAGAACCAGGTTTTAAGTGCTTTCCTGAAGATCCAGTAGGAATGTTCAGCTCGTAGCACAGGTGGCAGAGCGTTCCAGTGTTTAGCTGCAATCATCAGGAAACTTGAGCTTCCAGCTTTTGTCCTATTGTGGATCGGCTGGATAAGTCTGTGTGCATATGTCAATCTAGTTGGTTTGAAGAATTTAACTTTTCTGATTTTTCCTGAGAGGTATGGGGTAGCGGTTTTGGTAAGATTTACAGGATTTGAATAGTATCCGTTCCCGCACTGGGAGCCAATGAACCTTTTTTCTTACGGCTGTGCTGTGTCTTCTTTTAGGAATGTTGAGCTCTGCTCCTAGTGCATTATTTTGATCACCTGCATTTTTGGGATGCTTGAGGACGAGGTACCAGCAAAAAGTGCATTGCAGTAGTGCAGTATGGATCCTATAATCGCCAAGGCAATTGTCAGACAGCTATTGCGGGAGATGAAGGGTCTTGACGCATTGATCAATTTTGTGGAATAGGCGGCAGAGGAGGCAATGGCATTCCCTTGATGGGTCAGGGAAAGTGTGGCCTCCAGATAAACTCCCAAGGTTACAGCAGGAGAGACAGGGATTGTGTTGCCGTCAATGTTGAATGTTGCATATTGTACATTAGTACCCAGCGGGAGGGGGTGGCAGCCTCTCAGCCAATGAGAAGGCTCGGAATGGGGGAGAAATTACCAGCTGGAGGCTGCCATCTTTCCCCCACCCCCTACGTCCCCCATCCTCAGAAACCCCTTCCCTCCCCACCTCCAGCCCCACTTACCTTCTTTAAAGTCCATTTCAGGAGCGGATGCGCTGGGAACACTTCTGTCCCCAGCGCGTCCGCTCCCGATCCGTGACAGGCCGGATTACCACGCATCGCTCAACCCTGTAACTATGGGCCGACGGCATTACCTGAAGTGGTAATGCCCCCCCCTGTTTGGGGCTTACTGCTTAATTGAGATTCTTGATCACTGCCACAGAGCCTATAAGGAGGATCTCAGTCTTATTATCATTTAGGCAGAGACGATGCATGGTAATCCAGGCAAGGATAGTCAGAAAGAGTTTAACATGGTGGAGTCATTATAGTAATTGCCAGAAAAGGGGGGGCTGTGGTGGAAATCGGAGTATCATCTGCGTAGTTATTGTAGGATATGCCAATGGAGTATAGAGAAGGTCAAATAAGGGTCTGGTGAAAAAGTTCTTTCATTTAGAAAAAAGGCAATTCACAATGTGGCTTCAGGGGAGAAGTGGGCTGCTGTGGAGAGGTGGTGACATAGTATCTTGTGGTCAACCAGATCAAAGGCTGCTGAGAGATCCATCGGCAGTAGAAGGGCAAGCTTCCCTCCCCATCTTTAATTTCATCCAACTGGTTTTTCAAGTCTAACAGGGCGGATTCGGTTCCATGGCCTGAGCGGAAATCAGACTGATGCATTCCCAGGATGTAGTTGGTTTCCAGAAAGTGCTGTATTTGGATGTAGGCTGCTCCGTCTAAATGTTAATGAGGAGTAGGACCGTCGTGATAGGTCCATAGTTTTTAGGTATCCTCGCATCTAGAGTAGGTTTTTTGATAAGTACCCAAGCTTCCTTGAGCCTGGTGGGGACAATACCTATGGAGGAGGAGTTAATGAAGGCAGTGATAAAGGGACTTGGGCCTCAGAACAGGCCTTAATGATGGGCGCTGGGAAAACTTCGCCTTTACATTTTGAGGGTTTTAGGCCTTCTAGGATGGTTTTAACGTCTAGCTCAGCGACATTGGTGAAGTGAAACATAGGTCTGTCTTGACCGGTGATGTGGAGGTGTGGGGGTTGTTGGCTGGTTCTGAGCGAGGCTTGCTTATGGTTGATTTTAGTGTGCAAGGTATCGATTTTATCGATCAAGGCTTTTTGTATGTTGGTGCACCAAGCCTTCTCTTTAGTTAACGAGGCAGGTGACGAGGACAGTGTTTCCAGTTCCCTGAGGATTGTGATCATTTCTCGGGTATTGGATTTTGCGTTTGCTATTCTAGTGTTAAAAGTGGTTGCTTTGGCAATTAGGGAAGCTTTTCTATAGGGGTTCGCTGCTGAGGAGAAGGTCCGTTTCCGATCCTCAGAGAGTGATTGTTTCCACTTTGCTTCAGTCAAGTGCTTTTTGGCTCGATGTTCTTGGAGGTCAAGGGTGAACCAATAATTTTTGTGAATAGATGGTTTCGTTTTGCAGGGTTTTAGAGGGGCGATAGTATCAATGGCTTTTGTCAGAGACTCGGAGTAGGGGTTGGTGAGCACACTTGGGTCCGTGCTGCCAAGGTATTTAGTTTGGAGTGCATTGAGCCGGGGCAGGATTCATTCCTTCATGTTGTTTCTGGAACTTCTGGCTAATGTAGGAGTCAGAGGTGGTGCCAAGGGCACAGTGTAGGAGATCAGTGAGATGGTGAAAGCCACCATATGGTGCTCTGACCATAGAGAAACCCGACAGTTGAGGTCAGCTATCCTGTCTAGGATGCTGCCTTTCTCATGAGTTGGGGTACTGATGAACTGTCTGAAACTTAGAACACAAAGGGAGTTGGCTACCGCTGTGGCATTTCTGTCACTAGGGTCATTCAGCCCAAGGTTAAGATTGACTAAAATAATGGATATAGATGTAGGTTTGATGTTGGTACCTACTGTGTGTATGAGATCTTCAAAGGATTGCACATGACATGCAATACATAAGGTAGATATAGTGTCTGTGCGAGTAGACAATTTCGATAGATGCAGGTCATAGTCCCCTATTGGGGTGGTACTGAGCAGTCTGATGGGCAGTGAATCCTTGGCTATCAGTGCTACTCCTGCACCTCTGGCATCCGGTCTGTCGCTGCAGAGTATAGAGTAGTCTACTAGTATGGCTAGAAAAAGGGCAGGGCCGGATGCTGCATGCAGCCATGTTTCTGTAATGGCTAGGTTATGGAGATTGTGAACAGTGATTAAGTCACTGATATCTAGGGCAGGACCGGATCTTGCGTTAACAAGAGCACAAAGTAATGGAGGGGGAGGGGGCTTGGGGCTCCTGGGACTGGGTCATTTGGTTAGATTGGGCAGGGGTGGGGCAGGTTGTGCAGGTGGATCTTGGGCGTATCCCTTAGTATTTGGTAAGGTAGGATGTGTGTGTCTCTGTACAGAGTGAGCACCATGGTTGTTACTGGGGTGACGAAATTGGATCCGGTATACGTAAGTATGTTCTCTCCGCTGGGTGTTTCTTATGGTAAACGTAGGCAGGAGAGAGCGCGAGGTGGTCTCAGGCCAGTGTGTGCGTTGAGTCTACTGTTTCTGGTCAAGCTGGACTCTAAAGGCGAGACAAGGCGAAGGTGCGCAGTGTCTCTCAGGTCTGCAGTAGTTTTACTCCTCAGTGTGTTACACGTACCACAGGGACAATGCAGCGGGATGTTGTTACATAGAGTGACTTAGGGATGTGATGAGCTTGTGTGGGGGTGGGACAACGTGCATCTGCATCCCTGGAGCAGGGTCTGTGGTAGGCAGGGGAGAATACAGTGAAGTAAAGAGGTGAGAGGGCTGGCTGGCTACGTGTGTTGTAATCAGGGCAGAGGGTTTTATATTTTTTGCTGGGGCGTTAGGAATACCCTTGATGGTAGTACTGGCCGGCAAGGTTAGGCGGCGACCATCATCAGAGAAATGGAAAAAAAACATAGTTGGACAGACTTAAGTAGAGTGTTCCTGTCCTCACGGTCTTACTGCCTTTCCCAGGTCACATTTGGAGAATGATGCACACGATTGAGGTCTTCTATTATGGAACTCTTTATTTCCAAGGAAAATTCATTACTCCATCTTTTTTGTTTCCACTGTTAGGAGAAGGGAGTATGGATGCCCGACTGTTATGTTATTTACATTTATAGCACGCACGTAGGCCAAGGAGCAGCTTGGTGCGAGGAAAACACACAGCAACAGCCCTACCATAGCCTAGAATAACAGGATCTTGAGTAGACGGCGAAACTGCAGATCATTTTCAATATTTCTAATGGTAACTGTGAGGCCATTCCAGTTTACTGGCAGCCACTTAGAAGGCTCGCCCCCTAACCCTACATAGACGAATTGTAGGTACCACGACCAAGCAGTCCTTGCCGGAACGCAGAGCCCTTCCAAGAATGTAGTTTAAGAACCTGAGCCACGAGACAAAGGACATACACATACATTGATTTATCCAAAAATTGTTAAGACTTTATTATTAAACTACATATATTTAAAATAACGCATAGGATTTTGCAATCCAATCTCAACACAACTCTAAACAAGAGTACAAAAACATTCAATAAATTAATTCCATTTGTGCAAAGTTAGGTTTGTATGGTAGTTCATTGTGAATGAAACATTCACTAATTCAATCTAACTAATAAGTGTGGGGTTTCTAGAAAAAAGGGCTGTTGTATTGTATGAGTGACACACTAAAATTATGTCATAGATTGTGTACAAAAGCTTCAATTCAACAATTTGTGTATAACACAATCATTCTTGTGCGTTTCATGGCATATACTTCAACAAACTTTAGTATTCAGAAGCGTGTGTTAGCTTCTCAAAAACAGACTTTGTTAGTTTCAAGTCTAAAGGATAGTCAACATGTTTCGGCCATTACAATCACCATTAGACACTACCCCTAGTGTCTTTTTAGTACACATTTTTCATTGGCCTTCTTCAGGACAAACTATTTCTTAACAGGGAGCGTCTGTTTTTTTTACCCCAATTTTCGGTCTTGAGAACGTGCTTGTATTTGTAAATACTGGCGTTCAGGGTGTGAGCACTATTAATAATGAGTTAAATATCTTGTTTCCAAGTCATGATTTCTTGATTTCTCTCTTTAGTTTGGGATGGCTTTTTCTTTCCGGGGCATTCGAAGCCTCGGGTATAATATGCACAAAGATTTGAAAACTATCCTTTCTTCCACTGGGACCCAATGCAGGGATCGTAAAACCGGGATAATATGGGAGCCATAAGGGGTAGCAGTAGCCACTCGAGCAGCAAGGTTCTGCAGCAACTGCAATCGATGAATCAAGCCAGCAGGCTGAGTCAGATACAAAGCATTGCAATAGTCTAAGCGACTGGTGACAAGCAATGCTACTACAGCCAGATGCACGTGAACAGATAAAAATGGCAAAACCTTGCAAAGCAGCTTCAACAAGAAATAACCTGATTTACACACTGCACTTACCTGGGGTGCCATTGAGAGTGAGGAGAAGAGGTAAACGCTGCAATTCTTCACTCCCGTCACTGGAATAGGACAATCACCCAGTGCAGACTGTCAGAAGGAAGAAGACCAGGAAACCAAGTCAGAAGGGGTAGTTTGTGCCAGTTGTTGCTCATCCAGCCCTTCATGGCCACCAGGCATTCATGCAACTGGGACGACACCTCCAACTGGTCAAGATCTAACCGGACCAGGATCTGGGTATCGTCGGCGTAAGAGTAACACCTGAAGCCGTGGGAGCAGATGAGACCAACCGAAGGCTGTACATAGGTGTTAAAAAGCATCAGGGACAAGGCAGACCTGGAGGAACACTACAGGACAGCGTGTGAAGAGAAGATGGGAAAATAGGTAGAGATAGTGATTGGCCCCTGTCAGTCAAAAAAAGAGGCAAACCAGGCCAGGACAGAACCCGAGAGGACGGCTGAGGCCAGACGGGACAGTAGTATGGAGTGGCCACCAAAAGGTCAAGTAGTGTGATAGACCTGAAGGTGTCTCCATGGCTGCTGCCCGGGGATCTGTCATCAAGGTGACCAGGACACAGCCATCGCTATTGGATCCAGTTCCTGGGGGGTGTACCATTGAAGGAGGATCACTTGGATGAGGGGTCCTTGGGGAGTGGGACACCGACGGGTGAGACACAAGATCCCCCCCTTCTTTCAACACCTTTTCCCCATCCTACCACGTAGGATATTCCAAAACACTACCCTCCCATTTTCCGACACAAACACTTTCGCAACAACACGAAAGACAATGGAATACTAGAGCTGTTTACCTGCCATGTCTCAATTCAAGGTTATGGCAAAGTTAGGCAATTGACCAGAATAATACACACCTGACGGCCCTTTCCCTTCAACACAAGGATAAAAGGTGGAGCACAAGAGTACAGGTCGAGCAAGGCAGACCGCACAATGTTAGAGCTAACTCAGCACGGCAGTTCAAGAGGAGGAGAAAGATGGTGCAGACCGAGAGGGTGACCAGCAGAGAAGTGACCTTTCCCTTTCTGACCAAGGCCTATGAAGCCTCCAAAGCAGAAATCATTAGTCCGCGAACAATAGCCAGTGTGTGTTGCAGCAGATGTCTATGGTACATGAGACCCTCCTCCGCTGATAACCAAGCCGGGTAGAGACGCGGGTCTCTATGGTACCAACCATGACTCGGAGAAGAAAGCACAGCAGTTCATCACAACCGGTGAGTCGAGGGAGAGTCGATAAGAAACCGAACTGTGTGGAACAATAAATAGCCAATGGCTTACTTGAACTTTTGAAGAAGCATAAAGAGATTATTGATTTAAGAGGGGGGAAAACCAGCAGCAGAGGGTTCCGGCACCACATGGGTGCTCACGAAGGACACTCTGGCTGATTACCTGAAGGTAGAAACTACCGTAACCAGAAGCCCTTGGGAAGAGGCGAAAAGAAGTCAAAGTGGTTATACAGGGGTCTTGTAAAATCCTCTGTACCATTGAAATTGACTGACAGATGATTAAAAAGATGAGGCAAATGAGTCCCGTGAGATGAGCATATGAACAGTGTGCGGAAGTTGGCATGAGTGAACCTGGCAGATGGATGCTAACGAGAAAGGGGCGAGGTCTGACATCCCTGTGAACAGTGTGTTAGCCGAAGTGAACCCGACCACGAGGTATCCACAGTAAACTGTCTGTAAAGGTAGATGAGAGTGAACCCCGGCAGAGCGAAGTCGACGAAAGTGGTGAAGCCTGAAGAACTGTTTAAAAAGACATTAAGATTTGTGAAAGTAAGAAAAGCCACAGTGAGCCTGGAAGAGGAAGGCGAGCATCTAAAAGGGGTCCAAACCCCAAAGAAGGAGATCCGGGTGAAAGTTGTCACCCAAAGTGCATTAGAAAAGGAACTGTTTAAATCAATTTGTTGAATATGATTTTGTGAAGGGTCAGCGCCCGGAAGAGGGGGACCCAGGGGTGAAGCCATCATGCAAAGTATACATAGAAGTGAACTTTATTTGTTGGATATATCAGGCCTCGAAGGCAAGAGACTTTTGTTAAAAGAGACTTAACCATCGAAGAACCTGATAGCAGGTGCACAACTGACAGCTTGTGCTGGGAAAGCCTGAGCTTGTGTTCTGCCAGCTGGAAAACAACCATCGGCTCATGCTGAGAAAGCTTGAGCGTGTGCTGTGCTCCAAGGCCCCACCTTGTCCTGTGCTGTATATGTGGGGAAGGGAGACCCCTGGCAATCACATCCTGACTTATTATTTGCAAACACTTCTTTCTTTATTGAAACCCTATCCCACACACTGTCTTTAGTTCGTTATAAGGAATTGGCAATAGTTTATTTTTTTATTAGTATAGGCCTTTTTATTTTCACACAACACCACAGGGACTGCCTTATTTTTCATTTGATGGTCGACACTTGCTCCCATCTTAGTTTTAGGTTTAGATTAGGCATGTTTCCACCCTGCATTCATTGTTAAATAAACACCCTCGAACTGTGATCACTTGTGTCTGTCTTTACTGTTACCACCAAGAGTTCCACGTATCAGGGCACCCACTCCCCCACTGTCAACCAGTCTGGCCAGATCATCAACAACAGATACCAAAAGAGTCTCAGCGACTCGCCCGGGGTGAAACCCAGACTGAAAAGGATCAAGCAGAGAAGAAGAATCCAGAAAAGAGGAAAGAAGAGAAGACACCAAAGCCTTTAATAATTTCATTAAAAAAGGGAGATTGGGAGAACATTTGCCAGAACTGAGACATCCAATGATGCCATTTTCAAAAGAGGAACCACAATAGCTTGCTTGAGATCTCCACGGATGCAGCGAGATTGACAGGACAAGTTCACAGTTTAAGTGGCCCATGAAATCATGCCCGGCATGATCTCCTTCAAGACACAGAGTGGAATGGGATCGGAAGCAGCTGCAGATTTTAGCTGCCATATAGCCGTAGAAACAGCCTCATTGGAAAATACAGGAAAGGGGGACTGATTGGGAACTGCCCCCTGCGCCAGGTTTCCCGAGGTCAAGTGGTGGTAGTCTGACTCAGTTGGATACTATGCCGTATATCCTCAATCTTGGTCTGAAAAAAACGCCAAAGAGTTGCAGAGCAACTGAGAAGGAGCCACCACTGGCATAAACCGTGAGGTGGAGAAGGATTTAACTATTGCAAACAGTTCCCTTGAACGGTTAAGAGCAGTTTCATGTTTTTGCGTAAATAAATTCTGCTTAGCAAGGTGGATGGCCCTATGATAATTCCTAGAAAGTGCACCAAAGGTCACCTTTTCAGCAGAGCCATATGACGAACGCCATTTACGTTCCCCTTACCTTAATTCCAGCCGGGCTCCCCCAAGTTCCTCAGAGAACCACGGCTGAGAGGGACATTTATGCAAATGAGAGCGTTTCAGTGCGCCACCTGATTGGCAGCCTCGAGCAGCGACTGAGACAGGCTGATAAAACCCACAGAAGCCATAGCACATTTAGCATTAACCAGTGTCAGCATTTGTGCAGAGTCGACAGCTGCCAGTTTTGCTTCAAAACAGCTGCTTGACATGGCGAAGTCACAGAAGAAATGCTGGACACCAGAAAGGGAATTAAATAACGGTTTGACCACAGGACCTGCCTCACATGTAGGACCAAAGTACTAGGATCAGAAAGAAATCAAGACTTAAATACCACCCTGCTGATGGATAGGCTCAAGAACTAATGGAGTTAGACCTAAATGAAGAAGTGAATCAAAACAATTATGCAACAACGGAGACTGGGGTGTGTTATACCTAATGTTAAAATCACCAAGTACTACTAGGTTGCAATATTTACCTTGAAGAGATGCTGCCCACTCCAGCAAAGGGTCAAGGAAACTAGCATAAGAGCCAGGAGATAGGCACACAATTAGGAAGTGCATGCAATGTGAGGCAGAAAAAGCCAGACGAACCAACAATGACTCCATAACCCATGGGATAAAGACTGTGCCTCTTGCTCCAAGTTCTCCTGAATAGATTGCATCCTCTTGCTCTAATGTTGTGGCGCACGCACAATTAGTTGCCATTAGATGGACAGTGGAAACAAATTAACAATAACTTGAAACATGAATGACCATGGCTTAAAATATGTATTATAAAGATTGGTTTTAATATTTCAGCATGAATGAGATTGATCGCTTTAATGATTGCTATCATTATGAATTCTCTCTTTTGCTTTAAAATATACAATTGAATGAAAGAGCTGAAAGATATTAAGGAGTTACTCTCCAACAATTGTGCTGTGGCAAAACAATATGCAGATCTAACCATCTTAATTGGCTGCAGGAAGCAAGAATTGCTTTAAAACACATCTAAGAAATGTCTCAGGGGCAATCTGTGTATACCGTAAATTCAAAGGAAAGTTAAAAGAAAGAGGTGAATAAACGTAGTTCATGAGTAATACATCCAAAGTCGAGGAGCTCAGTGCTGAACCCCGCTCTTTGCCAGTACTGCGCTAGTTTCATTTTTGGGCGTAAATGTGATCTTTGAATATATATTGAAGACATAACATCTCAGGGAATCCAGTAATAAAGTAGAAAGGGGGCGACATTTTCCAAAATGTGCACTCTTTGGAAAATCAAGCACTTTCCCCAAATATTCTAGGATGCAGAGGGGGGAAAAGAAACAAAAAAGAATAAAACCACAAAATACCTCCCTGGTGACCCCATCCCTCCGCCCCCAATGATTTTTTGACATCAGACCAATCTCACTTGCTCAAAATGGACAAATGGGGTGCAAGTAAGTGGATTTGCTACATGTGTCACAGTGACCATATGGGCAACAGACTATAGTGTAGACGTTTGTGTGTACCTCAACTGCATTCAATGAATATTTCCTGTACTACATACATTTTATTGAGTGAATCAAGTGAGAGTATGGTTGCAGTGCAATGGATGTTTGCCAGTTATGGTATGCTGCACAACCATAACAGGTGGCCTCACCATGCACTGCACTGTTCATATTGACAAAATCCCAAGCACACGCATACCTGGATAGCACAACACACACTACATAGTTTCAAAGCATGCCCCTGAGAACCACCCAAGGTGGAGGGACTACAGTATAAAAAGCAGTCCGTTTAGTCTGCAAGTTTGGGGTTTTGATGAGACGTTGTAGGAAAGTGAATGAGGTAATCGAGCTATAGAGAGGAGATATTAGGGGTTGTAGGAGTGTGCGTTGGAGGTAGATTATCAAGAGAAGATATACCATCTGGAAGAAAGAGATGAATGTTGAGGATGTTTATATTGAGGAGGTTGGTGGAGAAGGTTCATCTGATGTGATGGCAGCAAGGAGGCTGAAGAAGCAAGTCAAACCATTGCCATTTGGAGAGAAGGACAGAGGAAAGCTATGGGGGAGATAATCCAACTCTATCTGAGCAGGTTAGAGGAGGGCAGATGACCTCATAGAGATGAATAGCAAGAAACTTCCCATCGGACCTGGTAGGTCCAGGGCAGATTTCAGAGGCTGGTAGAGACACAATATTGTGTAATCTCACAGAGGGTCAAGGAGGTTACATCGGGGACCTTCAAGAAAGGTAGTGTCCCAGGAACCACAACCCATAGAGCAGGGAGGTAGTCCAGCAGGAGCAGAGTTCTCCAATTTGTCAGCAGAACAAGGGGATACCCACCACTGTGGAAGAAAATCCAACATTACCTTGAGGGGACCTGCAGATTCTTTCTTTGCCACCTGCTGCCCTTTCCCAGAGTACCATGTGCACAATCTGAGGGTCTTGCCTCTAGAACAAAGTTCCATGGGCTTGAAACACCCAGGACCCTGCCTGCAAGTCTGGAAGCCATCTGAAGATATGTGATTGGCTCCCAGAGAATCATGTGACTGAGTGGATGTTCATTTTAATATCTTTCTCTGACCACATCTTGCTTTTTCATAAGACCTTCTGCACCATCCAAGGGTCCTGTATGCAAAACGAAGCTCCCTGGGCATAGAACGCCCATAACCCTGGCTGCAAGTCTGGAAGTTATCTGGAGCACTCCGATTGGCTCCCTTGATGCACTGCTTCTCTTATTGAGTCTGCACTGAGCATCCAGCCCTTGTGTCTGCAGCCAAAGGCCAAATGAAGCAAAGGGCAAATCCATGTGTTTGGTATTTTGGTGCAGCCAGCATGGACATGCTTTCAAGTTGTGGTACAGTGTTTCTATTAGCAAAGCTAACAGGAGTCTGTTCCTATATTGGCAGAACCAGCGTGGACATGTTTTCTTGAAATATCATTATACACAAAGAAAACACATGTGTGTTCTTATATGGAAATATTGACACTGGTGCAGCCAGCATGGAAATGTTTTTATTCTGGCATGTATTATGGGCAGTGGCATAATAAAAATGTGTTGGGAAATGATCCTGTACACTGTTGGTGACTTGCATCTATTGGAGTGTATCATGAGTTACCCTGAAAAACCAATTGCAAACTATCTGTCTTTTTACTCAGTTATTCACTTAAAGTGTGTTGTAAAATGTGCACATTTTAACACATTATGGGGTCGGTATGGGGGTGAAACGCCCTTGCACCGCCAACTACTCTTGGTTGGTTCAGGCTCCGTTGTTTTGCATGGTCGCTTTGGCATATTTAGTTTGAAATATTTACACCCCTCCAATTAAAAAAAATCACCAGCAGCCACTGGCCACACACATCCTGTAGTGGACATGTAGGTTTATTTACACATTCAGAGAGTGAAATCAGACAGCATCCCAGTCTATGCTGAGTTTTGGGCGGAAAACGCAGTGGTGTGTCTGAAATGTAGAAACTGCACAAAATAATGTAGGTTTACTATTCATCAAGAAGACTCAGATAAATGTCTAATCCTTGGCTAATTGTCTACCAAACATATCGCGTTTACTGTTTTCCAGCGGTGTACATTTAAACACAGTGTGACCATTTCTGTCAAGTCAAATAAATATTTCCCATTTAAGCTTGAATTGTCCGAGTGGTTTGGCAAAGGGCAGCGCAAGTGCAGTTAAAGGCTGCGATGTTTGCTGTTTGCCGGCGAGCAAGGGGAATCATCTGGGGCGATTCACAAGACGTGACGCGACCGAGGACCAAAGGAAATCTCCTCCCAGTGTTGGACACACTGCAGTGCCTTCAATGAAAAAAAGCTAGACCTCTAAGCAGCACATAACAAAGCCTCCTGCACTCCTGCATACGAAGTGCGGCGCAAGTGCAGATGAAGGAAATTAGAAGCAAGGAGTGGTCGGCTGTTTACCAACATTGTCCCCACGTGCCCATGATCTCACCAGCGTCAGAAAGAAAGATGCTGCATCACGGATTTACGAGCGAGGACGTCTTGGCATCGCGAGAGGAAGAGAAGGTGCTGCTGGTTATCTCATCAGCTCCATAAAATGTGGCTAGTGTAGCGCAGCTGCTGTCCTCATTATAATCACCAGAGTAACCAAGGTACTCACACATTTGATTCCTACTACCTTGCCGCTTAAACTCTTAAACTCTTAAATTCTGCACACTCTGTGCAGCAAACCTTTGGTACAACGCGGACATTTAGTAGTCAAACCATCGAGACAATCCACCTCAGTTGATAACACAAAGCTACTTTCCTCTGCAACTATAACACACATGAGCAAAGTATGACTAGGTTAAAAGAGTGCATTCCAGCGAAGATAAATACATTGTTTCCTACCCAGAGAGTGCATAGGACCTACAACACAAACTGTCTGCTCTATTGAGCCATGTTACACAGCAGGCAGCCAAGATGGCGGGCCCCGGGCCTCGGGTAATACCGAGACTATCATAAGGCAATTAGCAGCCCTCGATAAAACTGTGTTAAGTACTAATTGAGGGACTTTGTTGGCTACTTACACAATGTTCTCAGAGCACTCAGTGGGTGACAATGGTTTTCCTTCTTCCACGTGCACTCCACTGGATAATCCACTTTTTGATCTCAAGACACGATTCCATCATGGCCAGGAACGTCATATTAAGCGATTGTCAACTTGTATGAAAATATCAGCAAAGAAATGAAGGCTCAAACCCACAGACTCTTTGAAATGAAATAAAAAAGAGGAGGATCTAAATGGTCGCCTGAGGCAGCACAGGCTAATTGCTCACCTAATGTTGCTGCTTGTTTACATTTTGAGAACACTCGGGCCCAAATGCAGGGAATGTGTTACTCCATCTATCACCATCCACAGCCTGTATCCCACTACTCCAGCGAGATATTCAAGGAATGCATTTTAATACAGGTGCCCGGTCCGAGCTCAAGGCGTGTCAATCTAAATGGAGGAAGAAAAATAAAAAGCGTACCAAACCTGGTAAAAGGAAGCCTAAGAACCAACCCCAACCTCCCTCCAAAGGCAACACATCCTCGAGGAAGTTCCTAGAGATTCTAAAAGCAAAATGTTACAGATCAAGAAGCAGTCTGCATAGATTCTACACAAGGCTGAAGGCATCCTAGTGCATGTCCCGCCTATTACAACAGCAGACACTCAATCTTCAGACACTGCAAAGAAGATCATTAAAAAGAAAAGAAAGCAGGTGAGGAGAAAAATAAAGCATTTCGAAACCACATCATGGACGACTTTTAATGGTCAGAATGCATTTCACATCAATCCTAGCATTAAACAATCGAGACAGGACACCATGGCAGTATTAACAATGAGTATCCACACCCGCAAATGACGATTGCAGCGTCTGCTGTGGACTACATTGGTCAGTTATGTTTTCTTTTTGATCAATTCACCAAAATACAATAAAGTCGTCATGAAATGGAACAGGTGCGACAGGGACTCGTGCAGCAAAATTCTCAAAGTGTCCTATTCACGATCAACACCATGTTGCCTTGTTGGTCGTCGGGTCTCCACGTGTTAGGGAGCCGTGTCCTCTCATAAGGGACGCCACGCCTTTTCAAGATGAGTCTGCAGAGAAACATTAAAAACAGTCACGTGTCAGTCGTACATACAGCAGAACAAACATCTTTAACGCCAATGTTCTACTTTTCACTACTTACATCAATACTGAGCATGCACTCACTTCATGTGTGGGACGAGAACGTTGACCAGCCCAAATCACAATGAGTGGTTCTTATCTACTGAACCCTGTAGTATTCAATTCGTCCCTAACAATGTTCTGCTATTTGTAACATAGTTCTTTATTTTTGATGCTTGCAGTCAAATAAGGCTTCTGCCCTGTCGTTTAATGCATATTTCTAGACGTCTCACAGTTGAGAGACAAAGTTACATAAGATGTTGCGCCATTAGTAATTTATGGAGGTTAAAACGTTGCATTTCTGTGTCTGATACAGGCGTTTTAAAGCAGCACAAGGGTAGGGATTTGGAAGGGGCGCACCACATTGCCAGGTTAGATGTACACTAGCCGTGGCCTAAAGCAGACCTGTGTCCCCGCTATTGACCATCATCTGCACAGATATGATCAGACAACCCCGACGCAAAGATGAAAAAGTGCTTCTCTCCTTAACCTCCAGCACAATAAAATCATTAAATAACTTATGCAGTCGACAATGTTACTCCTGGATCATTGAGAGCAATAGATGCAAAGCAAGTTAAATTAATTGGATCCTTATAATTTTGTTACATGTAACTGCCACGGAGACCATAATCTCGAATTATGGGAAAGGGAAATCGCTTGTTTCTGGATGTTCTGTATTTACATTGTCACCAAAGAATGAATCGGCTTCTTGCAGGGTAATTCAATACCCCAAACTAAACGGGACAAATGATAGGAACGCCTTGGGGACAAAATGGTACCAATGGCAATAAAGACCATGCGAGGTCGGAATGGATCTAGAAAGTTAATTGTGGCCATAGTTGGGGGCCTTCTCTTCGTGCAGAAAATCAGTTCAATCTTGTGTTATATTTCAATAGACTCTAGGGGGCGTACGTGGATAATCTAGGATTTACATTCCACGACTTTACGTTTGTTCTGGTAGCTCCACGAGCGTCTGATTTTACTAGACCTGGGATGGATAAGAATAAGCGGGTTACTTTAGCACAGCAGGCCCATTTAATGTACATATTTGGTTTTTGAACATGTAAAGAAGCCCAGACAAATTGGTCTGAAAATGTGAATGTCGTAAAAAAACTAAATATTTGATTTGGTCTGATTTGGTCTGAAAATACCTTTAGTGAAATATCAACTGGAGCGGTACTGTCAAGATTTACCTCAAAATAAAATACACCCAAAAGACTAAGTTAACGAGTGCGCAAATCCAAATGTTGTAGACTCTCCATCTCGTTTGGCAGCTGAAGTTCTTTCTGCTATAAAGATATTACAGGTTTATTTGACTTTGTATCCGATGTGGGTGCAGGAGTTCAAATTTTAAATGTTATTTTTCAATGATAATTGAACATAGTACGGTAATATTAAAGCCATTACATCCGGCAAAGTGTTTTGCTCCTAACAGAAGAACATTGCGCAGTATGAAAATAACACTGATGCTATTGTAGAAAAATTCTAAATTGTTACAGTCCAAGGCACACAGTTTGCGAGAAAAAGCGTATGCTTGTTCCCACCTATCCTTCACAGTGCAAGGTTTTTCACATGTACAGTGGTCTTAAATTTCCAATGTTTCAACCAGCCTCTTTTCCAACTACCATGTGTGCCTATGGCAGAACCAACACAGTAATATGCCCTAAGCTTGCAAGATGCCATGACCACATTTATCCCAGTGCCTTACTGACTCTCATACAAAGTAGCAAATACAAAAATATGCCAACATAGTTAGAATGGTGACATTTTATACAGTTGGCTGGGCATGTCTTTTGTTTGATTATGGGTACTAATCATTCATGCTCAGATATCCAACATCACCATACAGGATGCCTGTGTCATTCGGGGTGCTGAAACATTGTGTCCAGCCGTCATATGTGAGAGGTGCTAATGGCAGGTCATCGTCTGGTACTGTCGAAGTGGAATCCTTGAAGGTCCAATGCTCAAAGTTAGCCGTGGTGTGCCATGAACTCCTTCTCTATGTTCAGACCAGCAGTTTACAGGTTGAGAATCTTCAAGTAGTTCAGCTTCGATGCTCTTCTTTGTGTGATATTCAAGAGGCCACCTTTCTATACCATGAATGACAGGACCTGCGTGTGGAATATTCCTTACGAGTGACGAAAGATTTGTGATGTCAAGAGCTGGTGGCTGTCTGTGAAGGGCCTGCTCTGTGTGCTGTAGGCCTGGGGATAAGGTGTAGCGAGGAGGTGGATTTAGATGTACTAAGTGGAATTCTGTTAAATGACACTCGCTCACTAACAAAGTAATCCAGATGGAGCCAAAGTCACTCCATTGCTCTGCTTGTTTAACATGATTTGAGTATAGGATAGGAGGAATGCTGACTAGTGCTAGTACAGGAGTAGCTTCAGGCCCACCACTGGGGGATAAAGAAGCCAACCCTCCCTAGCATCTCAACCATTACCATCTGCAGGCAATGGGGGCATTTAAAGTAAATATACATATATCGGCTCTTAGGCAATGGACCAAGAAACCAGGACTCAGAGCCACAGGCTGCATGAAGCAATCACTCAAGTCACCCTGCCAAACTGGTGGTGCAATACCGCTTGGCACACTGAAAGACACCCTTGAAAGCAGGGCTTTTATCGGGAGTATCTTCCTACTGATTTCAGTCTGGCGCTTTGAAGCACGGCTGCCCCTCTCTTTTCAGCCTGCACACAAATTGTACCCTCAGTTGGTCTGAACCTGCTGTCAAAGGCTGCCATCAGATTGGTTGTTCAGTGAACATGGCCCACCCGCCAGATGCCAGGGAGTGAGGGCACTAGGACCGAAAGGCACGAGTCATCGCCTCCACTGGGAATAGACTATCTTTGTTAGATGGATGGACCTTTTTTGGGATACCACGTTCGCTGGAGTTTAAGTGTCAGAGCACAGGGATTAGGGACAGCCTGCTGAAAAGACCAATGGGGGCATTGCCCAGAGTGGGATGAGGCTGGGTGGGAGGCCCATATATAGTTTGTAAAGAGGGGAGCCAGAGCATATTTGGGTAGTACCATGACACACACTTGTGCTGGCTGGTTATATATTAATAAACCTACTTGCTGCTGTGCTTTCAAGTTACTCAGGTCTTCCTTGGTGTGTGAGGGAGAAGGAGACAACCAATATTGAAAGAAGGCAATCCAGGAACTCAAAGGTGGGAGAATAGGTCAAAGGCAATGGGCTCACCTTGTGAACAGGACAACAGTGTGCATCATGGTTTCGATACCCTGGTCGACAGAGCACTTCAACTTCCCTACGTTCATAAATTGAGTCCGACATTGTAGGTAATAATGCAGAAATAAGTACCATCAGTTACCAAGTACTCTGAACAATTATTCCCAGTTGTAGGGGTGCTATATAAAACACCAGAAATACCCATTAGGTTACTGCTGCTGATCAGCCCATCTCTGGGCATATCACAAACCCCAGGACCAAGGGAGGCAGAATGCTCACGGGGTGGATAGCCTGTCAGGGTGTGGTGAACAGTGAAGAAGCTGGTGCGGTACGGAGTAGCCAGTTGGTAGCTGGCAAGCCAGGGCAGCCCTTCCCTTTGAGTGGCCTATGTGCAGGGAAAAACTCAATTCTGGAGAGCATGCCTTAATAAATGGTGCCAGGGGTGAGGTCTGAAACACTGAAGAGATGATGGAGCAGGCAGTTGAGCAGTGCAGGGAGATAGTCACTTATTGAGGTGCACAGTGCAGAAACCAGTAAAAAGAGGCCCCACCTCTAAATGACCACATGGGGCAAATACTGACCAGGCTCAGTAATTGAGCCTCAATGCTCGGACAGGGGACTAAGCAGAGGAGAAACAGGAAAGCTCTGTTTTTACCATACCCTGTAGGGCTATAGTTCATAGTGAATCTTTGGCAAGTGTAAGGGAGTGCAAGAAGAGATCGACACACAGGTGGCATGAGGGTTGCAAAAGACTTTTTTATTAGCTTTAGATATAAAGAGAAAACTCTATTTATCCCCAACATTTAAGAGGGGTTTCCCTGCCGCAACAAAATACTAAGGGTTCCGTCAAGATATCTAACAAAAAAGTAAAATGTCCACCGTCCTGTGTCAAAACCTACTTCCATCCCTTACATCACAGGTGCATAACGAATTGCCCGTGGGCCGAGTGCGGCCCGGCATGTTGCTGGATGCGGCCCGGCAGGGTGCAAGACTTTCCTAATGGAAGGCAGCCCGCTAGCAGCAACGGTTGCCCTCCATTAAGAAAGTCTTTGTTTCCCTTGCCGGGCCGGGAAAAAGACTGCCCCTCATTGGCTCAGCGCACGCACACTATGTGACTTTCACGAGTCACGTGGTGCATGTGCGTGCTGCACCAATTGGGGGGCAAGCAGTGCGGCTGATGTGGCCAGTAAGGCTTGATGCTGGAAGGCATTTCAGCCTTGCCACGCCAGTCGCATTAGAAGTCGCTCGTCCTGCCAGCACCAGCTCATGCTCGTCTGCAGCTTGTCTACCCTGCCCTCAAGCTCATCTAGCCTGCAGCTCACCCACCCGGTAAGTGCAAAAAAAAAAGACATCAATTCAGCCCGATAGCCAGGTGGGCGGGCAGCCGCATGGCAGCTTGCCCCCCACCCCATTATTCAATCAGCGCTGGTCAATGGGCTGGTTTCTTGCTGGGTCCGAGATCCAGCATGAGATGTCTCGCCGGATCTCGGGACCTTGGCCGGATCCCGGGACCTTGGCCTGCCTCAGTCGTGACCAGGCTTTACCGAGCCCACAGCTTTTCTGATGGAAGCTGGGGACTTAGCGACCTAATCTGTGCTGTCCTCCTTTCCCCAGCCATCGCTCGTGTGTTTCCTGGCTCTGTTTGGCCCTGCCCGTTTTCCTTCTTCTGTCCTGAAAGGGATACCACTGGAGTCAATAGGCCATGAATAACAATGGGGTGGGGGCCATCACTACTGAAGGCAGGCATTCTACATGCTGCACACTCATGTTTTCCAAATGTGCATTTTACACTTAGGAAAAAAGTCATTTCAAAATTAAAATTGCTGCTTGCAGTCACTAGGTTTCTTTTAAAGTCTTTTTTTGTGTTGGACTACCACACAAAAACTCTAATTTGCGTGCCTGTATCGTTTTGTTTTATCACAGGTTATATTTATAAAGATGTTATATGCTCATCAAACTGGTTATTCCCAAATAAATGCTTCTGTTGTGCTAACAGCTGTTTTTAGGAAATTAAACTGTGGGTTCATGCGTGCCAATGTTTGATTTTCACTACATGGGCAGAGATACCCCCACCTCTGCCTGAATATAAGCAAGCAACCAGCTGAACCCGTCCCTGGCTAAACCTATTTTATAGCACTTTCTATTCATAAAGAATTGCAAAAAGTCATATGATTATCAAGAACTTTTGAATATATAACATCTTAGCAACGGTCTGTCAACCTGCTGAGCTACCCTGGGTAGCCTTCTACTGTAGAGCGGGTCTATGGATCCCTTAATGTACTATAAATTACTGCATTACCAACAGTACTATTATTTTGAACATTTCCTTTGAGCGGAGTCCAACTGCCAGCTCTGCCTCCTCAGAACTGCACACCCTCCTCCAAACTCCACCCTCACCCCGGCCCTTGTGGGATCCCCCTTTAAATGTGGTGGTTTATAGGTTTTTGAACATCTACTAAACAGCCATGGAGCCTTGCAGTTGATTTCCTGTGCGCCTTGTAGCTGGTTACTGGTATCTAATTATTTCTTAATGCTTCTTTTGTATATTTTAAAAATGTAGAAATTCCCCTTTGGGTATAGTACAATTTCGAATTAACAATACAATGAAATGTTTAATTTAGCCCGCAATGCCGTATTGCTTCTACATCTGCCGAATGCAATAAGACAATGCATTACTTATCGTAAAAGCATTTCTGATGGTTGTATCTGCTTAGATTCACATGCTGTGCATAGGTCCGACATCCAGTGGTCACTGCGGAGTATTGCATTTTATTTTTCGTAGTCGAAAAGGGGACGTCGACAAGGCGTGTCTGTAACACTATCCCTATAGTGACGTGCGTTGTACCCACAATCCCTCACGCGTCGAGGTCCCTCTGTATTTTTTCTGCCCTGAGGGAGCCTTCTATATGCGAGTGAGTACAGAAAAGAGAGAGAGAGAGATGTAGAAAGGTGTCTATGTTCCTTCCATCCGAGCGGGGAGGAAGGGTGGGCGCATGTGAATCTAAGCAGATACAACCATCAGAAATGCTTTTACGGTAAGTAATGCATTGACTTCTGATGTTTGTTAATCTGCTTAGAATCACATGCTGTGCATAGACTAGCGAGCAGTACCCGGAGTTGGCGGTGGGTTATGAGAAGGAACAGTAGAGAAAAGATGTCTTAATACTGCCTGTCCCACCTGGGAGTCAGATCTAGAGTGTGCATCTAGACAGTAGTGTTTTGTAAAGGTGTGCACAGAACTCCAGGTAGCCGCTTTGCAGATGGACTCAAGGGGAACATTTGCAATGAACGCTATGGAAGCCCCAGTGTCTCGAGTGGAATGTGCTCTTGGCATGAAGGGTAGTTCTCTCTTAGCAAGAGTGTAACAGAGAGTGATGCATTGAACAATCCATCTAGATATAGTGGACTTTGAAACTGCATCTCCTTCTCTTCCTGCTGCCACCGAGACAAAGAACTGATTAGTCTTTCTCAGTGGTCTGGTTCTTTCCATGTAGAACATGACAGCTCTGCGTACATCTAGTGTATGCAGACTTTTTTCTTCCAAGCTGGAAGGGTTTTGAAAGGACGTTGGTAGTTCTATTGACTGGTTTACATGGAATTTCGAGATGAATTTTGGTGCAAACCTTGGGTGTGTGCGTAGAACCACCTTATCCTTGTGAACTGTTACGAAGGGGTCTAGAACAGAATGAGCCTGTAGTTCACTTACTCTCCTAATGGAGGTGATAGCTATTAGGAAAGCAGTCTTAAGAGTGAGGTCTTTAAGAGTTGCCTTGTGCATGGGTTCAAAAGGAGGGCCCATGAGTCTAGAAAGTACCACATTTAAGTCCCATCCGGGAGCTGGGTTAGCTATCGGAGGGTGTATTCTCTTTACCCCCTCCATGAAGGCCTTGATAACTGGTATCTTCCACCACGACACTTTAATTTGGGAAGTGGTGTATGCAGAAAGTGCCGCTAGGTGGACTTTAATGGAATTGAACACTAGACCTGAATCCAGTAAATGGGTCAAGTACAGAACAATGTTAGTGGGAGAGCAGTCAACCGGGTTGATGCTCTTACCTCTACACCAGATGACAAATCTTTTCCACTTGCTAGAATAGAAGTGGCGAGTATTAGGTTTTCTGGCTTCCCTGAGGATGTCCATATATCTCTGCGGGAGTTGTAGATGTCCAAATTCTATGATCTCAGGAGCCAGGCTGCTAAGTTCATGGTCTGAGGGCATAGATGCAGTGTCCTGCCCTTGTCCTGTGACAGCATGTTGTACGGGCAGGGAGGTTTCACTGGGGAAGATAGGGACATCTCCATCAAGTGAGCGAACCATGGCTGCCGGGCCCATATTGGGGCCACTAGTATCATGGTAACCTGCTCCTGGTGCATCTTGTGCACCACTTTGTTGAGAAGGGGAGTCGGGGGAAAGGCGTAAACAAATTTCCCTGACCTTTGAATCGACAGACCGTTCCCCTTGGACTGGTTCTGGGGGTACCTGGAGGCGTAACTTTGGCATTGTGAGTTCTCCAGAGTTGCGAACAGGTCTATTTCCGGGAATCCCCATTGCGTGAAGACGTCTAAGACGATGTCTTCGTGCAATCGCCATTCGTACTCTTCGGGCAGGGGGAAGTCTCTGCTGAGTTCGTCTGCTAGCAGATTGAGTTCCCCTGGTACGTGTTGTGACAGTAGGAACATGTTGTGTTTGAGAGCCCACTTCCATATATTCTGGGACAGTTTGGAAAGTCGTGGAGAGTGGGTGCCCCCCTGCTTGTTGATGTAGTACATGGCTGTGGTGCTGTCTGTAAGGACCATCACTGTCTTCCCTTGTAGGTGTTCCTGGAAGGCTTTTAGTGCTTTGAACACCGCCAGTAGCTCCAGTAGGTTTATGTGCTTGGATGCTACGTTCGGAGTCCACACTCCGTGAGCAGTCTGATGGGATAGGTGAGCCCCCCATCCTGTGAGGGATGCGTCCGTGGTTAGAGTGGCCTCCACCGCGGGTGTGGCAAAGGGTTTCCCTATTATCAGGTTTTCCTTTGTCCACCACCGTAGCGAGAGAACCAAGGCTTGCGAGACCACCACTAGATCGTCACATTGTCCGCTGGCCTGACACCACTGGCTGTTGAGCCACTCTTGCAATGGGCGCATGCGCAGGCGCGCGTGAGGTACCAAATAAATACACAACGCCATCATTCCTAGCAATCGCATCGCTTTGCGCACCGTCACCTCTCGACCTGCCACATATTGAGGGATCTGAAACAGCATGTTTTGGACCCTCTCGTTGGAGGGGAAGACGAGGCCGTCCTTTGTTCGAATTAGAGCCCCTAGGAATTGTTTGACTTGGCTGGGGTCTAAGCTGGACTTCTTCTCGTTGATGGAGAAGCCCAGTTGGAACAAAAGGTCTACAGTCTTTTGGGTGTTTGAGAAGCATGTCTCGTAAGAATCCCCTGTTATGAGCCAGTCGTCGAGGTAAGGGTATACTGGGATGGATAACCTGCGCAGGTGGGCCGCTACCACTGCCAGTACTTTCGTGAATACCCTTTGTGCAGATGCTATGCCGAAGGGTAGCACTCTGAACTGGTAGTGTTTGCCCTCTATCATGAACCTGAGGTATTTTCTGTGCGCTGGCAACATTAAAATATGAAAGTATGCATCTTTCATGTCCAGTGTTGTCATGTAATCTCCCTGTGATAGCAGTGGGATCACTTCCTGTAAGGTCACCATACAAAACTTTTGGGGTTTGACAAACTTGTTCGCTGGGCGCAGATCTAATACAGGGCGCATGGTTAGATCCTTTTTGGGTACAAGGAAGTACACTGAATAAATACCTTCCATTACCTGAGATAGAGGCACACCCCTATGGCTCCTTTTTCCAGTAGTTGGTCCACTTCTTGGAGAAGGATGGCGAGGTGTTCTGGTGTCATGCGGCGTCCCCTCGGGGGTCTGTATGTTGGGGAACTGTTGAACTCTATACAGTAGCCGCGGGCTACGGTGGAAAGTACCCAGCGGTCCGATGTTATACCCTCCCATGCTGGAAGAAAGGATGTTAACTGGCCCCTGACCGGCGTTGCATGGGAGGGGACGCGAATCTTCGCGTCACTTGGTGGTGTTGTTGGCTTGGGAGCCTCTGGGGGTGGAACCCCGGCCTCATCCCTTGCCATGACGTTGACTCCTCTGATTGTACTGGCCGCTATTACTTTGGTAGTTGCTGGCAGAGTACTGTTGTTGTTGGTTTTGTTGCTGGCGTTGTCCACGAAAAAAGCACTTATTACCAAATCCCCGCCTGTTAGGGGGTTTTGAAATTTGGTCTAAGGTCTTTATTGTATCAAATTCTTTCTTCGCGTTCTCCAGCGCGTCATCCACTGCTCTCCCAAAGAGGTTGGACTCCTCTATGGGTTTATTAATAAGGGACGCTTGTGTTTCCGCCTTAAATCCGGAATTGCGAAGCCAGACGTGACGCTTCAGTAAAATTCCTTGTACCAAAGTGCGGCCAGCCGTCTCTGCTGCATCGAGGGTATTCTTGACGATGCTTTGATTGACCCGAGAGCCCTCGTTAACTGTAGTCAGTAAACGAGTCCTTAGGGGTTCGGGAGCTTCTTCGATGTCCTGTCTGAGCTTAGCCCATTGAGCATCGGCATAGCTTGCCAATAGGGTATTATTATTGGCGATTCTGTTAGAGAATGCTGCAGAGGTGGTGATTCTCTTGGCTAGGGCATACAGCTTCTTCCCCTCCTTGTCTGGGGGTGCCTCGCTAGTAGATAGTGGGACTCCTGCCCTTTTCCTGGTGTTGGTCACAACCAGGGAGTCCGGGATTGAGTGACCCTTAATATATAATGGGTCTGATTGAGAGGGAGAGAACAGTTTCTCAATCCTTGGATTGACCCCTCTCACCAATGCCGGAGTGGAAAGAGAAGGTGTAATACGTCTCTTAACTGAGGCGAGGATGGGTATAACCTGGCTAGTGGGGGGTTTTTCTTTGATAATCCTCTCCACAAAATCGGTGTCTGGGGTGACCTCCCCAGTTTCCATCTCGAAATGTGCTGCTGCCTTCTTCAGCAGTGCATTGAAGGTGGGTTGATCATCGACAGGCGAAGGGTTCCTGACTGGTGTAGTTTCAGTAGACCTGATGACTATACTGCTACTGCCTGTGTCAGTCGACCTAGCCGGTGACTGCCAGAGATTTGGGTCGCCCTCGCCTGTGTCTTCTTGGAATCCTTCCTCACATAGGTTAGTCTCCTCGTGAAAACATTCCTCTTCTTGTTGGTCCTCAACATAGTTGAACTCATCTTCCTCTTGGAAGAAGGTGTCTTCCTCAGTGGGATTGTAAGAGTCTATGTCCTCCTGTATGGGGTTATAAAACTTCTGGTATTTAGCCCTTGGACTCTCCAGGGGTGCCTCCCTTGGTCTCTTGGGTGCCCTGTCTTCTGGGATGGACATGAACCTATCTAGTTTGTCCATACAGGTCTGGAACCTTTCAAAGGTCCACTGAGGTCGGCCAAGACGGTCTGGGAAAGAAAAGGGGGTTTCTTCCTCCTGTAATAGTCTGGTTCTGTCCCATAACGTCGAAGAAAGAGAGCCTTCGCCTTCTGAGTATCCTTCTTGCTGGCTAGGGCCTTCTGTCGGCGTCGGGAACAGGCCTGATCTGTTTTCCGGTGCCTTCGGCGTATCTTTGGCCTTGTGCGCGGTTTTCGGCGTTGCACTCGCCGTACGTCTTTGGCCATCCTTAGATGCTATGCGCGCGAGGCTTTCGGCGATCATACTCTCGTCCGAGGGATCGGTCGCCGTCGTGCTATGAAACGTCGAGCCTTTGCTCGTCGAGTCCTTGCTCGTCGAGTCCTTGCCCGTCGAGTCCTTGTTGGCAACGTGAGCGCTCTTGCGAAGCGCGTCGCTGGAAATTTTGGTGTTAGCGCCCTTATTTTTAGAGTGCCCAGTCGCCTGTCACGGGAGCGGTGGCGGGGAGGGCTGACGACCCTTAAGGTCGGCGGAAGATGTCGGTGGCCCAGCGTCCCCGTTGGCGCTATGGCTACCTTCGTCTCCGACGAATGTGTGCCTGGGGGTATGTGCTTTGGTGTTTTTTTGTGTGCGTCCTTGTCGCCGGGGTGTTCATCCCCATAAGCTGGGTGTGAGCCGGGCTTGTCGGGGCCAGGGACGGACGAAGAGGAGCGTGAACGCTCCTTTGAGAGGTCTACAGCCTCCGTTACGGGGGCCGTGTAGTCACTGTCCTCGTCACACTAGGCGGCGGCGGCAGCGGGCGAGGAGTCAGGCCTAGACATGGCGTAGGCCGCCCACCTTTTGACCCTGCGGTCTTTTAGAGTTTTGGGCTTTAGTAATTTACAGGCCGCACAGCCGTCCTCCTGGTGATCGAGGGGTAAGCAACGGTTGCACCGTTTGTGCTTATCCTTCCAGGTGTATTTACCCTTGCAAAGCGGGCAAAACCTAAATGGCGTCCTCTCCATAGCTGAGGGTAATAAGTGTGACTACGACCTCGAAAGAGAGGGAGGGGAAAGAGAAAGGCATTCTTAAAGAAAAGAAAGAAAGACCACAAAACCCCACTCTCCCTACTGTGTATGGCCGGCGAGGCCAGGCCACGTGTTCGGCAGCGCCGAAGGATCTCCTCCGCTCGTCCTTCCGTCGAAGATCTTGCTCTGCGGAGAAACGGCTCTGCGTCGAGGGAGGGATCTACGTTATTGATATTAATAACAAACGACCAAAGGTCGAAGAAACCATTAGGCAATGTCTCTCGAGGAGCTCCGCATAAAGGCGACCAGTAGCTGGGCGGAAAAAACAATCTGAGGGACCTCGACGCGTGAGGGATTGTGGGTACAACGCACGTCACTATAGGGATAGTGTTACAGACATGCCTTGTCGACGTCACCTTTTCGACTACGAAAAACAAAATGCAATACTCCGCAGTGACCACTGGATGTCTGACCTATGCACAGCATGTGATTCTAAGCAGATTAACAAACATCAGAAAAGGGGTTATTTTTGAGAACTTTAATCTCACTCAATTTATTGACCATGGAAGGATGAAAGGCTGAGTTGGGTAGAGCTGGGAGAACTAGAGATCCCTTGGCTAGGGCCGAGGCAGGGGCTCTGGCCTGGCACTACGCAAGCCAAGCAAGGGAAAGGGACGTGCGGTACAGGCGGTCTCCATGTCAGGGGCTGGGTGGCATAGAAAAGAAGCTGTGGGTGAAGCAAAGGGATATTGATGGGGCATCACTGGCAATACAGGGAAATTGAGCCCACCAGTGACCGAGTAATCAGTGTCCCTCGAGGTGTGCTTTGAAGAGCAGGGTCTGCATTTCTTTCTGTATGGGTAACCAGTGCAATACATGCAGGGCATGCAGTGATGTGGTTAAAAGCTTGGACCACCCAGTTTTCATGGGGTTCAGCTTCAGGCAGGCGTTGGACATCCAGCTTTGGGTGACAGCAAAGTACGATCTCAAATAATGGCCGTCACTGACATATTTGTGCTATCTGGAGATTTGTGGATACTTTTTTGGTTGGGGCCTTTTTATTTTTAAAATGAAAACATTTATTATGAAAGAGGAACATCACATGTAAATTGTGAATCGGACTTCAAAGCAGTTGCTTAACATTAACAAAGCAAGCATTGGCAATGCCAACAGTTTGGACTTTTGTGAAGGCATGGTAAAGGCACTTGCCACACACTGCCGTAGTGGTATTAATAGGCCCTTGATGGTAGCCAGTGCAAAATGGTGTGCAAAGGCAGACCTGGTAAAGACATTTGTATTTTAGTGCTCCAAGTAAAGCATTAACTCTCAGATGATTGCTTTTATAAAAAAAAACACTGGTAGGTATTTGAGTGCAAAGTTTGATGCTAGGGCTTGTTTAAAGCAAGCTGAAAAAGCTCCCATGGGGAGGTGTTTTGGGTGGGGTGGGGCAAAAACTGGGTGGGAATGGACATATATTTTTTATGGCCATGGCCAGTAAATGGGTGGGCAAATAACCAAACGCCTACAAGCTGCATGTCCCTCGTTATATGCCATTTCTCCTTCGCTGTATTCTTATGCAGCAGTTTCCAAGGAGTGTTAAGAGGGCGATCAAGGACAATATTCTTCATAATCCATTTCTGTATACTCAACACCCATTGTTTCCCTCAGGTGGGTCACAGTTCACGGTTGTTCCTTCTAGATGTAGAATACATTCCATCCTGCAAAATCCAAGCGGCACCCAGATCTCTGAAGCAGACACTCTGGGTACGTTAGCAGCATTAACACAGAATAGTGCAAGTAGTGCTGCTTCACACTGCCCATGCTACTGCCCTCCCACATTGAGCACTAACTTTCCAGGGCATGTACATCTTATGGCAGTTGTAATTTTGCAAAAAGTGACTTCTCTCCAAAGTAGAGGCTTTCAACAATGCACATGAACTGGTTTTAACATTTTGCGCTCTTGGACAATGTTCGTTTCAAAGGTGACATTTGTATGGCACAGCTCTGTCACTGCGAAATTGAAAATGGCTACTGTAGTAGGGCCAGGCACTCTCTGCATTCACAACCCTATTCTCTTACATAGCTGTTTGATATGCCATGCAGCCCCTATTCTATACACTATATATGAAGCGAATATCCAACAATAAGGGCATGAAAAGGTATGACCGAGAGGCTATTTTCTTAATCTGGTCTTGCCTTTTGTCGCTTCTAGGCTGGTCTAAAAAGTATATACGATTCTTTTGTACTCTAGACTTGGACCGTCGTAGTGGGAGAATAACAGTGGAGTTCCTTTCTTCCTCGAAGTACCATTGAACCAGCCCTTTACCATTGGTACTCCATCTTAGTAAACAGGCCACAGGGTGCATTGCATCACTGTTTGTGCTCCAAAGATGTTCCTGCCAATGTGCGGTGCTGTTAAAAAAACAACGAAACTTGACCAGGAGCACCATCAGTTTAAAGTTGAGTGGACTGAAGTTTTTTTCTATTGAGTCCAAACCTAATGTGTACTCATGCCTTATTTGCCTCGAACGAAAAGCAGTCCCCAAGGAATAGAATATCCACCAGCATTCTTAAATGAAACATTCACAATATAAGGATTTGCAGGGGTACGCGAGAATGAAGAAAGCACAAGAGCTAAAAACACAACGGAGCAAGCAACAAGGTGTTTTTGAGCAGAAAAGAAGCTGACTGTGCCACCTTAGCTAGTAAATAAATAAAATAAAAAAATATGTTCCCCTTTAAAGGATGAGCAAATAAGCTGCGTATTGTAGATATGCCTAACAATTGTTACAGCCAACTGAAAATGGAATGTAAGGACATAAAATAATTTTCGGCGGCCCTTGATGAGAGCACGGATTCGAGTGACGCAGCCCAGTTCTTAACTTTCATTTGTGGGGTCAATAACGAATTCAAAGTATTTCAAGAACTTGCCTCCCTGGTATCTTTGCATGGCAGAACTACTGGTGTTGACATTTTTAATGCCTTGCAAAAAGTCATTGATGATTTAAATTTGCCCTGGGATAATCTGGTAGGCGTGACCACGGAAGGGGCGGCAGCCATGGTTGGGGAGCAAAATGGTTTCATTGGCTGGTCGAAAAGACAGTTGGGTGAGAAGGATGTCAATAAAAACAATTATCATTGCATCATAGATCAGGAGACATTATGTGAAAAAAAACATTTGAAATCCACAGAAGTAAATCACAGATTGTTTCAGGCGTTTTTAGAAGCAGCAAAGGCGGATTATGGTGATGTCCTATACTGATGTTCGCTGGCTTGGTCGTAGCAATGTTCTGAAGCGATTCTTTGATTTACGACAGGAAATTAAAGCATTCCTTGATGAAAAGGGAATGGACACTTCTGTCATGCAAGATACTGGGCAGCTGACTTTGCTTTTCTGACTTACCCGACAGACCATTTGAATAATTTAAATGTAAAGTTGCAAGGAAGCCAAAATATAATATCTGATCTGTTATATCTGATCTGTTTGAGGCAGTTTGTGCCTTTGAAATAAAGTTCAGACTTTTGACAGGCCAACTGGAGAAAGGGATGCTGTTACACTTCCCCACATGTGCAGAGGCTTTGCCCCCATGAGAAGTATGTAGGATGTCATCGGCATGTGATGGTCCTGAATGAATACAACATGTTTTTGAGAATCGTTTCACACAATTTAAATCACAGCATGCCTCTTTTAAACCTTTTCCAGACCCTTTCTCTGCTGATGTTAACAATGTGCCACCTGAACTTCAACTGGAAGCGATTGAACTTCAGTACTGTAGTGTCCTCAAAAATAAGCACAGAGATGCCTTTATTATCCTTTTACCAGTCTCTAAACACTGCTCAATTTCTCAATCTGTCCCGGGAAGCATTAAATATGGTGTCCATGTTGGCAGTACTTACATTTGTGAGCAAGTTTTTTCGCAGCTGAAATTACATAAATCCAGTCTAAGGACAACACTCACTGACCAACGTCTCCAGGCTATACTGAGAGTAGGAACAACATCACTGGAGCCAGAGATCCAAAAACTGGCAGCCGAGAAACGCTGCAATGTTTCTCACTGATAAAGTATGTCTGGTTCACTGTTCATCTCCCACTTAAAAAAATAAACCACATTTCTCCATACTCATGGGTCATTGATCACTTACAGCATTCCCACATGCTGTGCAAAATGCAGAGCTTGTGCCTTGCAAATTTAAAGCAACATAACTTGTGAAATGTTTGAGCACAGTCTTTTCGTCCTGTATGATTTACGTATTTTTTCTAGTTCCAATATGTCCTTTGCAAAGAAAGAAATGATAAAAGTGGAATGGAAAATGTGTACTACAAAATGTAAGTTTGAAATACAAATAAAGACCGGTAAACCTCAAAAAGGTATTTTTTTCCATGTGTTTAATAAAAATTGGGGGTTGAAAAAGCCTCCCGCCCCGCCTACTGCCGCTCCCACATATACTTTTCATCCCACTATAGGCAGCATGTACGGTAAATTCGGCCCGCTGGCAAAATCAGTTGTGCAGCCCGGCCTATAAACTAAACTGAGGAAAAATGGGGATCTTCTTGGTCCCGAAAGATGACTCCCTCCTTCTGGACGATGGAACAATGTTCATCTCCAGGTGACAAAACGAAATAATTATTTACTAAGGTCAAGTCAAATGTTCAAAAAAAATTCTTCTGGATGGATATTATATATGGCATGCAGAAAAGGATGTCTCTCAAGTTAATTTTCCATTTCACAATATTAGAGGGATGCCTCCTTCCCCCTAACATTCTTAAGGCACTTCGCAACGTCAGGGGGAACGACTTTCCCATGTCCTTCTGTAGATTTTACAAGGCCGTTCATGATCCCAGGAGGGGCGGGGGGGGTGACGCCCTTCCCATGACCTTCTTCAGGCTTCTTAACACAATTCACAGTGCCAGGGGAATGACCCCCTTCTCCTGGTCTTTCTTGGATTCGTTTCACAGCAATACCAACAACAGTGGGAGTGCCTCCCTTCCCCTGGCTTCTCTCTATTTGGTTGGGCCAACTTGGTTCACTTCCCTGCCTAGTATGGCGCTCAGGAAGTTGCTCTGCTCTTCTTTCATTCTCGTGAGTGCGGGTCCCAGACCCATACTTCTTAGTGGTTTCCCCTTTTGGCAGACCTCGTTCACTTTCCTTTCAGGAACTGCCACGAGGAAAAGGGATTTTGATGCTCTCCCTCTTTTGGTGCAGGTCCCAGACCTGTGTTGGCAGACCTAGTTTGCCTTCTTCCCAGGTACTGTGACGAGAAAGAGTGCTGTCTGATGCACTCTTCTCTTGGTTGTGGGCCCCAGACCCATAAACTTCTATTGGTTAAGGGTCCCAGACCTGTAACCTTCTCTTGGTGCATGACAGAGGTTCACTATCCTGCCAGGTACTGTGACTATGGAGATACGGACTGGACCTTCTTATGTCCCCACCAGCCAACCCCGGTACCTGCTTGCCGTTAGGGAGAGTTGCTGTGGGCCTTGATTGGTTGAGCAACTCACCTCCGGTTTTCTTGTAGCTTCCGCAAGGTCTCAAGTAGCTGTGGCAGCTCCACAGTTTCAATCTTCCTTCGGTCAGCGCAGCTTTTCCTCCACGCACTTCCCAGGTTTCAGGAACGCCGGGAGCTTCTCCGCCAGTTCACTGTGTGGTCCTTCCACTATGGACTGGCCCTGGTCCTTCCTGTTCCCTTCTCGGCATCTCAGTCTGCTTCCTTCTTGCACCATGCTGGCTCTCGCAGTGCCTCCAGGAAGGACTAGACAACTTCTTCCTGAGTTTGTCTTCCTTTTTTATCTTAATTGGACCAATGAGTAACCGGCAACCACTAGAATGCTCATGGTGGTTCTCAGGAGTCTCTTCATGGGCCCACACCTCCTCCCCGTCTCAGTATCCTAGGACTCTCCTTTGGGTAGATTAGATTCTTCTTCGCCCAGTACTACGTACATGATTTAAGGATGTTTCAAGTAGGTAGTCCCTACTCTCCCTCAGCCCAGTACTTCTCAAAGAGGTTGGGTTTTCTATCTTATACACATACATTGAAGTGTGGGGTATAGAGGTGACATGGATAGGATAGGTGGGCGAGTAAGGGTGTGCTGGAATGTTGGAATACCTCGCTCTCCGGGTCTATTCGTCCCTGGTCCCATAAAAGGATCCCTCCCCATGAAATCATCCTGCTAAATACCACCTCCAGGGGGACTATCAGCTAGTGGCCTCACCTCCCTGGCCTCGTGATAAGGAACAACATTCAAGGATTCATCACACAAGGTAGACACAGGATAAGCACATTAGGTTACAAACACAGTGACAGTGTGCCAACAAATGTCTGCCACCATTACCACATACCCCACAGGTGAAGGTGGGGGTAGAACATTAATAGGCGGATAACTAGAATTGGACGTCCAGGTCCGTGGAGTGATGGGGAGAAAATACTAAAACCATATGGTAGGATATTGGCTGAGATTATGTCCAAAGTATAACAAATACAAAGAGCCCCTGATTATAGCAGTAATGTGGAGAGGTGTAAGATATTGTAGCATGAGTGTGTGACCCTTATCAAAGATTTTGTTCAGGTACTGATGGACATATAACTGGCTAAAATGCAGAAGGAACAGTATAGACCTATTAAGATTTCATTGACAAATGCCATAATGAACACTAGTGCAGAAAGAGATCATGTAAGGAAAAAGAGAAATGATTTAGCAGAAAAGAAAGAGTAGTGATATAGTTAGAACTTACTACACCACCAGACAAGGCTCCCAAGCCCAATAAGTATCAATAAACCCATTAAGACATTAGGCCATCTCAAAATAGTGCATGAACTCCAGTAATAGGGAAAGAATGAGTCAGTATATTAACAACCAAAGGGATTCACATAAAAGTATATTTGTATTATATTGTGAAATTATTTTATGGTGTTCTCAGAAGTGTCATTTATATGTGAATGGCTCAAGCCTAACCCCACCATAATGTGCTTGGGTGATTGAGGAAACACACGAGTGTCCTCAATTTCGCTTTTGTTTGGTTGATTTGTCTCCCTCCTCTGAGTAAACAATAAGAGAGGGATGTGGCGTTGGGGCAAATTCAGCATTTGTTATGTTTAAACAATTAAGTACCATCAATTTTTATATAATCTTTGCAGGATAGAATTCACATATAATAGAGAATGCTGCATCACAGTGCATATTGATTATTTTAAAGTTTGTATTAATGTGTCACAGCAAGATAACACTGCAAAAGGTGATGCAGGATTTTTACACACAGTGTATAGAATTTTTTAATATGTTTATAATTTGGTGGGTGCCCCTTTTATTTGAATTAGCTGTAAAGTATAGTTTATGGAAAAGTATTTGATGGTTTTGTTGTTGGCAAATCCATTGGATTTTATATGGTGACCTTGGTCAAATGGGTATTTCTGGCTCATCCATTACAATATCTTGTGTGAATTTGTTTACAATGTCTTTCTTATTTTTAGTGACTGTAGAATTATAGGCCTTGAACGTGAAGAAACAGAAAAGTGGGACAATGCACTGAAAAGAGCAACTGAAACGCAGGAAAGGAAGAGGTGTCATTGTGTGGTAGAAGGTGTTGCTTAGGAGTGTTTAGGCTCAATAGGGCACATGGATTTAGGATATAAGAGAAATTGGTATGGAAAGAAAAAGCACAGATGCAAACGAGGATAGAGGTGGTCACAGCGGAAGGGTTGGTATCAGGTGAATGAAGATGCAGAGTCAATTTTGAAATCGCGAATGGTCAAAGGATGGTGAAAGAAAAAGGAAGACTGAGCTAGATCAATTAGTAAAGAGATTGAAACCAATAGGAGAATATGGGGAACAGGACATTGTTTATGTTATTTGATTTTGATGTGCATTTCCAAGATGCGCAATATCTTTGTAAATGTTTTCTAAGACCCCCTCATAAAATGGGAGGGATTGAGTACACAGAGTAAGGATCTATCGTTTTACGGCACTATGTTTCATCTTTACTGAAGATCACATTATGGGTTAAAAAAAGTATTGGCAATACTGATTGAACTTGTCTTTTATAGTGAAAACATTTGGGGCCTGATTAGGAGTCTGACGGTATTACGCCAAACTCATATACTGTTACGCTGGTAACAGTAAGGGTCTGCATGATTCAAAGTCATGTGGATCTTTCTGTTATTGTCCAGTTTGCAGTCCATAGGACCACATTGGGGTCATATAGAAAAATACCATATGCAGTAATGTTTTTGTGAGGAAGAAAAACAAAAGCAGACATAAAAAAAGACACAGAAAACAGGCAGAAAAAAGTGTTTCGTTATGAAACTCGAGATTTGTCACAGTGGTAAAACATTTGGGTGTTTTACCAGTTCTGCCGAACTCATCATCGGGACCTTTGTTCATTGTAAAAGAAGATGCCTTGTTTGTATTGTTTTGTACAATTGTGTGTTAAGAGAATGCAGTCAGATGTTGATAGTTTAACAGGAGGGCAACTTTTGGAAGAGCCTGTAACCTTCATTTCTTATTAACCATCTTGAACAGAGGGGGCTGGGGGAGGGAGTGATGAGACAGGGAAGAAGAGACAGACGGAGGATGAGAATTAGATCTGAAGGGAGAGAGAGAGAGAGAGAGGTAAAGATCATCTTTCAGCACTGCCTTTGGTCAGCATTTGCCTCTGGTGGAAGTTTCCCTTGTATTTGTACCATTTTGTCTGGTGAATTTGTTTTTCTTTGCACCATGCTTGCCTCCTGTGTGCCCTCCTCTCCCCCGCCCATTTGTACTTGCTCTCTTGCAGTGGATTGGTCCTCCTAGTAGGTCAGATGACCTACAAGGAGGAAGCAGCCACACCACTGTAATTCAGTGCTCCTAGCCTGCCTTGATGCACTGCCTTTCGGCAAACAAGACCTCTTGAGAGTGTTCCCGTTGTATTGTAGGCATTTTGTTTGTGGAATTTATTTTTCTTTGCACTTGGCTTGTCCCGTTTATGCCTTCCTCTCCTCAACCTTGGTCCCCTTGCGAGTCCGGTGACCAGAATTGTTCCCAAGTCTAAGGTCCCCAGGGGCAGCCGTGCCCTGGCAGTCAGCAAAGGGAGATACCCCTTTGCCTGGCCCCCAAACGCTCCTGCTGTCACCCTTTCACCAAGTAGACAGATCAACAACCAGGTAAGGCACAACACCAACATTTAAGTTATTGAATTTTGATACCAGAGACTTCATTGCATAGCTAGAATAATTTACTTTGCTGCCACAAAATCCATTACATAACTAGAAGCGTTTTTCATTCTGCTGCCAGAGAAATAATTGCACATTAAGACATTTAAAATCAATAGCCATTGCCTAGCTAGATACATTTATTTCACTGCCAATTAGTTCACCGTTTAGCCAGATTCTTACTACCAGAGAATCCATTGCATAGCCGTATCGATTTGTTTTGTTGACAAATAATTTCATTGGATAGCCATATTAATTTTAATGTTGTTAGCAGAAAATCCACTGCAAGCCTAGATTGATGGTTTTGCTAGCAGAGAATCCACTGCATAGCTCTTCCCTGGTTGATGGAAATGAAGCAGAGGCTTCCGGGTCATTGGCTTGGGCAATTCTGGTTGCTCACAGGAGGAAGCTAATTAACCCCTGGTTGGATTACCTATCCAAGTCAGGTATACATTCTGTATAAACCATCAACATCCTCATGCGCGTCCTTCCCCTTTCTTCCCCTCTGATTGTGCACTTTCCACCCGTAACTCAAGCTCCGCTCTCCCAGCCTTAGGCGTTTCTCCTCTCTCTTCCCGTCTCCACATACGCTTTCCACACGCCATTCAGGTTCCGCTTCCCCTCTCTTCCCGTCTCCATGTGCGCTTTCGCCACATTTTTGCCCCTCTCCTCCACCCCCCTTTAGGTCCTCCTATTTATGACTATTTATTGTATACTTGCTGTATTGTGTGCATTCTCTTCTCCTCTAGGTCCCCCAGGGTTCTAGTGTCTTGCGTACATTGCATTGTTTTTGCATTCCCCTCTCGCTCTATATTGTTTTGGGACTATTGTAGTGTATTTTTGTAGCATTGTGCATTTCTCTTCTTACTCCTCTAGGTCCCCCAAGGTTTCTAGTGTTCTGCATATCCTGTACTGTATTGCATTTCCCCTCTTACTCTTTTGTACCGCCCAATGGTCTCCAGTTTTTATCGCATATTTTCTCATTAGGTCCTCCCCCTCCAACTTTGAGCATTGTGGTTCAGTTGTCCGTGCTCACTGTACCCGTCCTCCTTTTCTATCTTTCCCCCTTTGTGTGCTCCTAGTGTGTGACCCTCCGGCCACCCTCTTCTGCTTGGGCTGCCTTCTCTTGCTCTCTGCCTTGCACCCCTCCATGGTGCTCTCTGTCTCCCCTATCTTCTCTAATGGGTACTCTATCTCCCTCTCACTAGGTCTCACCAGGTCTGGTAGGAAGAAGCTCAAAAAGGCACATACTGGTCTCCAACCCAGGCCTCCCTATCGCAGATACCTAACACCAGTGATTCCTCCAGACAGACCCTCACTGACATCCTTTGTCATTCCCGCTCAAGGCCTATGGACCCACATATGGTCTCTGTTCTCTCTACTTTGTCCTCCTCTCCCATTAATGGTGGCACTCAGTGGGAGGTCCTCCAGGACCCCTTCCACTCCTCAAGACCATCATTGATGTCTATCTGAATGGCACCGTCTTGATCCAAGGCCCTCAGCACAATCTCCTCTTTTTCGATTGACGCTTCCCGTGTCTTACCAACTTCCTTCCTTCTGCTGCTACTCCTACCTATATATCTGTAGCTCCTCCGCCACCTTCCTCTTCCGCCTTCTCTCTGGCACCCTCCTCTGCTTCTCTGGCTGCACTGCCTCCTCCTTCCTCTGCCACCCCTCTGGCACCCTCTTCTTCCTCTCAGACTACTCTACCATCTCCTTCTTCCTCCTCTACCCACTCTCTGGCACCTCTAAGACCTCTGAAGGGCATACCTCATGCCTGTACCCTGCCATGGAAGTCTTTCAAATGTGGCATTCTGCTCCACATCACTACCCTTAACACTCGCTCTGCTGTCAAACACTCCTCTGACATCTGCCGACTGCTCAAAGAACTTGATCTAGATGTCCTTGGTCTCACAGAGAAATGGTTCACAGCCAGCTCTGTCACGGGTTTCGACACTCTCCTCCCTGATGGCTACAAGATCTTCTCCAAACCCAGAGCCAACCATCCAGGAGGTGAAGTAGCCCTGATCTTCCCGGAGTGGATCCCTGCTTCTGTCATTCCCACGCAGGCCTAGTCCTCCTTTGAATGCCTGGTCTGCAGGCTCTACCTCACCTTGCCTCTCTCTTACTGTGGCCAACATCTACAGGCCACCTGGCCAGGTTGCCCTCTTCCTTCCTGACTGGGCGACCTCCCCTCCTTGCCTCTACCTCAACTTCTCCTCCTCAGAGACCTCAACATCCACTTGGATGCCTCTAGCCCCTCCTCTGGGCCCTTTCGCAATCTCTGTGACTCTCTCTCTATTCTTCCCTCTCCCCGACACACTCTGCCGGGCACACCCTGGATGTTTCTCATCTCAGACATGCCCCTCTCCAAACCTCAACCACTTCTCTCTCTTGGACTGACCACTTTCTTCTCTCCTCTCCTCTTGTGGTCTGAAGCCTGACTGACGGACTCCCAGGAGGTGGTTCTGTTCTAGGTTTTTCTGTATTTGAAGGTAAGCTACCTTGTCTAAGATTTTAAGCAGGAAGGGGACAGTGGTGATGGGTCTGTAGTTGGTAGGTGTAGAGGGGTCCAGAGATTGTTTTTAGAGTAGTGGGAGAACCCAAGACTCTTTGAGGTTGCTAGGGATAATTCCCGTGGAGAAGGAGGAGTTGATGAGTTTCGAAATTAAAGGTGAAAGTTCTCTTGCTGCATCTTTAATGATTTGCGAAGGGCAGGGATCACCTTGGCAGTTTGATGGTTTGAGGGCGAGTATGTCTTTTTCGACCTTTAGGGTGGATACTTTGGAGAAACAGAAGCGGAATAAGGATTTAGGTGGGGGTTTATGAGTAGACGGGGCAAAGTTGGCAGTAAGAGTAGTGCGGAGAAGGGTTTTTTTTTTGTTGGTTATCTTAACCTGTATGGCTGCTACTTTGTTGGATAGGGCGTTTTGGATGCTAGTGCACCAGTGTTTGTCTTTCACACACGTGTCTAGGACTGGGATGGGAGCTCTTTAAGGAGTTGGATTGGGAGATTCTCTGGTTGTAGGAGTCTTGCTTGTACAGAATTATTTCTTTCTTATAACGGGCAGTTATTTTATTGAGGTTGGTCTTATTAATGTCTGAAGGAGATTGTCTCCATATCTGTTCACTTTTACGTTTTTCAAGTGTTTTCTGGTGTGGGGAGAACCAAGTGTTCAGATGCCTTTTAGGTTTGCTTTTTATAAGTTTCAGTGGGGCGATGGAGTCTAGTGCTGAGGTCATTATTTTATTATATTCGTCTACGAGAGTGAGGGGTTCGATGTATTCTGTGAGTGAGTTCAGGGTTGGGAGAATGAGGGGGACAAGCTTTTCGGCCGTGATATTTCTTTTTTGTTTCTGGTGGGAATGGCTGGGGCTAGCGTGTTATATTGCGGGGAGTCGGAGTTAGGGCCTCAAGGTAGAAGGAGAGGAGGTGGTGGTGGTCAGACCAATGCTGGAAATGGCGGTGATGGAGGCAGAGCAGTTGTAGTCTGCCACCCAGTCGAGGGTCCTCCCTTTGTTGTGTGTAGGAAGGGTCACTATTTGGTTAAAGCCTAGTTCTGCCAGGGTATCAGCAATAAGTGTGGCATGTTGGTCTTTGGGGTCTTTAAACCCCAGGTTAAAGTCGCCTAGGAGAATGCTCTGGGTTGTGTTTTTTAGGTTGTTGGTGAGGATGGTGGTTAGGTCCTCAAATGATCCCAAGGGACCAGGGAATCTGTAAAGAAGATGGATAGTGAGGGTTTGGGAATTGGCAATGGGCAGTTTGGCTGTGAGGGATTCGCAGGAGTCAGATTTGTCAGCTGGGGCGAGTGTCCTGTTGAGATTAGTTTTGGCGATTATGGCGAGGCCTCCGCCTCGGGATTTGGTTCTGTCAGCTCTGAATATTGTGTAGTCATCTGAGATAGCTAGCATGAGGGCAGGGCTTGCTGTAGTGTGGATCCAGGATTAAGTGATGGCTAGAAAGTCAATTTTTTCTAACTGAATGAGGTCTGCTATTTCTGTGGCATGGGCTACTATAGAACAGGCATTTATTAGGGCACCTCTGATGTGTGGTGTAATGGTCTTGGTAGATGTTATCGAGGGAGCCTGATTGTTAGAATTGTGGTTGCTTTGACTGGATTGTGCATTAGAGAATTAGTGGGAGGGTTTGTAGGTATGGCATTGGGCATGGTATCCTACTGTTTCTTGTTTGGGTATAGATCGAGGAGCTGGCAGTGGTTCAAATATTTTGGGGAGCCTGGCGGGTAGTCTAAGGTTTCTGGTAGTGAAGCTGCAGGGTCTGGCCCTTTTGGGTAATTTTAGCATGTCGGCGTGGGGTGTGAGGGTGTGAGTAGGTGTCATAATATTGGGTGGTGTGGCTGCTGTGGGGCGGGTGTGGGCTTGAATAGCTGGTTGAGTGGAGCAAGTGAAGGATTGCCCTGAGTAGGACTGTGTAGATGCCTGGTAGATACATAATGTAAGGGTGCTAGGCTAGTGTGCAAGCAGCCAGTAAGTAGGAGTCAGGGTCCTGGATTGCAAGGGTGTATGGGCGAGGTGGGAGCTGGGCAGGATGGGTTAACACCAACAGGTGTTTGACTTATGGGTGCTGGTCAAGTAGGTTCAATGTAGGTGTGGGATGCTGGTAGAAGGTAGGGATTGGGCAAGCTAGTTACACATGTATTAGGTGCTGGTTTTTCACTTGTTATACAGATAATTATAGTGCGAATGTAAAGTGCGTTCGATATACAAGGAGCTATGATTCAGTGAAACGGAGGGACGCTGTAGTACAGTGCCAGAACAACATACACTAGGTGGATACAGCCACAAGGTGTCACTATGTGGTGCTCATGCGACTTTGAATCAGGTTCAAGATCCTAATAGCAGCAAAAGTTGCATAGAGCACACTGGGAGTGCAGATCAAGGCATTGGTGGCGTTAGCTGGGTTAGCTGTGGAAGGCCAACAGAAATATGTAGCTGCAGCTATTAGTTTGAGTTCAATTAAAGAAAGGTGGTGGGTCTCGAAGTGAGCAGAGTAGGTAGAATGCAAACGAGGAATCCAAGACGACTCAGGCTCAGTATTCAGTGAAGCGGGCAGTCATGGTTGCAGGGGTGCAAACGACAAATACTTTTCATAGGAGCATAAGCAGTTTCCCAAGGAGGTTGTGGAAGTCACAAGTGCATAAAGTGGTACAATTCCGAGCATATACAGTTACTAGCATAGGCAAGGAGGTTGCAGATTGAGTGCGGAAGGTGCCAGTCAGAACATGAGCGCAGTCAGCAAGCGTAGGGCTGCTAGCCCGGCACGTAATGGTAGCGGTAAAATGCGACTCAGCCAGTGGCGAGGGAAACGAGAGAGCAGCCTGCGGCGTTGCAGGGTAACAAGTGGGTGGCTAACGATTAGGCAGGCAAATTAGGGCAGTGCATTAAAGCAAGCAGGTATAGAAGAAAGTACAGGAAAATGCAAATTACCATAGCGAGTGCAATGTTCATCAGGGGCATTTGTTAGGTCAGTCAATGGGTCTTGGTGGGAGTTGAGGGGAGAGGTCCGGGAAGCGAGACTCACCATCGGGTGGTTAGAGTTGACATATAGTTTTTCGCGGGATGAAGGCTGTGCTGCAAGGAGATGGTGGGACACAACTTAGGTTGGAGCATTAGCGGGAATGGGATGAGCAGCAAGTTGGGCAGAGGGACGTCGCCAAGTGCCGGTTGCGCTCGGTCAGCTCAGTCAGAGCCTTTTTCCTATGACCTTCTTCCACATGGGCCGGCGCTCGCCTGCCGGCGAGTTGTGATTGGTGTAAGAAGTATACAGCACCCAATCCCAGCGGGCCTATGTAGGTGGCTCAGTGTGGGGGAGGTCAGGATCAGCAAGGCGGCGGCCATTTTAGGATAGGGCGAGCTTCATATGGATGAAAGCAAATCAACACAGATAGCGTGGGAAAGGGCAATCCGCTCGGTTTTTCCTCTCCGGGCAGGACATTTTCATATCAATGCAGGAAAACTGGTTTACCTGTTGCTCTTGGTGCCCCAGGCAAAGCCGACTCCAGCACTGCCACCCACCTTCTCAGTCATCCAGTCCATGAAGCGTGTGTCAGTGGAGGCCTTAGCTGCTACTTTCTCTCCTCCTTCACCTGCGGTTGGCTCACATTCTGACACAGGCCTCCCCAAGCTGCATCTCTCAATCTCCTTGCCCCTTCATGACGACCCATCTGAAGCCCACATCAAAGTGCAATTCTGGTTATGATTCCAACTTTGCCACCCTTAAATGCAAGTGTAGGGTGGCTGAGAGGAAGTGGCGGGCATCCGGCTCATCCTCTGACAAACCGCCCTTCCACCTGCTCCAAAGGCAATACAGACTCTGTCCTGTCCAAGAAGAGAGCCTACATCCAATCCCGCGTCTCTGCGGCCTCTAACAACTCAGCCAAACTCCTCAAAATCTGCAAGGAGCTGACCGATCCTGCTGCAGTCTCCACCTCTCCTGTTCCCTCCCAGACCCTTTGCACGGCACTGGCTTCTCACTTCACCATTAAAACCGATGTTCTATCCGTGATTCAGGAATCGTGTGCCACCAACTATCTCTGCCTTAATGGCAGTCAGACTGAGATTGTTCTCATTGGGGCCCCTGCTCCTGCTTTCCCTCTGGCCCCTCCACCCTCACCTTCCTGTGAAGTAATGAACCTTGGTGTCACCATCGACTTCAGCCTCTCCTTCTCTCCTCACATCTCTGAGATGTCACATTACCAGCTGCACCTCCTCAAAGGTATTCTTCCTTTTCTCACTTTCTCCAGAGCCCTGGTTCTCTCTAGGCTGGACTATTGCAACAGGCTCTTTCTAAATCTGCCTGCCTCTACTCTTCCCAACTAATCCAGAACAGGAGTGCAAGACGTGTCCTTGGCCTCAAGCCCAGGAATGAATGAAGAAATCTAAATCTCTCTCTCTCTCTTCATCCACCCCCCTCTCTCTCCCAGCACCCCCCCCCCACCTCCAGCAACTCATCGATTTGTGGAATGGAATGAACATTTATTTGTTTGTCTATTTATTTCTGTGGTTGATAGCGCCCAGAACCCAGATGGCAAGTTATAGTTACAGACAGTGCAATACAGGCGAGCATGCCTTAGACATATTTGTTGAAAAGTAGGGTGTTGATGTTTTAGCGAAAGGCCTGGTAGGAGGGATCTTTTCTGATGATGATGGGTGGGATTGTGTTCCAAAGGGTGGGGGCAATAGTGGTGAAGCTGGTTCCTCCAACTCTTTTCTGGTGAATCTGGGGGTGATAAGTGAGGTTGAAGAGGAATGCAGGCTGCATATGATAGGCGTTTTAGAGATACAGCGGGTAAGGTAGAGGGGGAGCAGTGTTATGTAGGCAGCGATGAGTGATGGAGAGGATTTTGAAATCAATGCACGCCTTGCTTGGCAACCAGTGAGCCTCCCATCTCACTTTGGAGATGTGATCAGAACGTTTCAAACCCCACGCTGCTCGGAGTGCATTGTTTTGGATCAGTTGCAGTTTTTTTGTGGTTTCTGACAGAGGTGCCTGCAAGGATGGCATAGCAGTAGTCAAGTTTACTCCCTATGATGGCTCTGGCTAGTGTTAGGCAGTTGTTGGTGGTGAGTAACTTCCTGGATAGGTTGATGAGTTTAGTGGAATATGCCGCGGACGAGGCGACAGCCTTGATGTGCCTCTGCATGTTTAGCTGAGAGTCAAGGTAGACACCCAGTGTTTTGACATGGGACAAGACAGGGGTGGTGTTCTCATCAATGCAAAAGGAGGTGAAGGCAGGGTCAAGGTGTTTGAGGCGATGTGGAGAGCCAACAAAGAGCAACTACGTCTTTTCATCTTTATGGCAGAGATGGTGGTTGGCCATCCAGGTTTGGATGATGCTGTAAACCCGGTTGATTTTTATCAGTGTCAAGTTTGTAGTTGCAGGAGAGTTTGAGGAGGACTTGGGTGTCATCTGCAAAGTTTGTGTAAGGAATGTTTAGGTTGTCCAGGTGGTCGAAGAGTGGCTTAGTATACATATTGTAGAGTGTGGGTGAGAAGCAGGATACTTGGGGGACACCGAAGGAGACGGGAATGGGGTCTGCTGATTCAGAACCTGTTAAGACCCTGGATGTTGGTTTGCTCAGGAAGGACTTGGTCCAGTCGGCCGCTTCCGAGAGACTGAACAGGCCAGTGAGGTGGTGGCACAGGATATCATGGTTGACAAGGTCAAAAGTTGCCGAGAGGTCAAGTAGGAGAAAGATGGCAAGGTCTCCAGCGTCACGGATGTGATCAAGTTGGAGTCAAGAAGGACGGATTCCGTGCTGTGTCCGGGTCTGAAGCCGGATTGTCGGGTGCCAAATAAATTGTTGGTTTCTAGATGTGTTTGGAGTTGGGAATAGTCAGTGTGGTCGAGGATTTTGAGAGATGAGAGATAGGGCACCGTAGTGATAAAGCGATAGTTGGTAGGAAGGGTGGGGTCAAGGGTGGGTTTTTGCAAAAGAGGTGTGACCCATGCTTCATTGATGGATTTGGGAACAGTGCGGGTGTTGAAGGAAGTGTTAATAAAATTGGCGATGGTGGGGGCAAAGGGGTCTGCACACATCTTTATGAGATTTGCTAGGCAGATGTCACCTATGCATTTGGAGGCTTTAAGGCATTGGATCAGGGTGATCACATAGGGCAGGGAGATGGGGAGAAGGTGAAAAGTGGGGGCGGTGGGGTAATGGCTGCGGTGGTGACCTCATTGATAGTGAGGAGCAGTGATCCCACGCCTCATCAACTTCCTTTCTCTCCTGCTATCCCCCTTCCTCTGTCCTCGTCTACCTTGCCTCTACCCTCCCTCCCTGCCCCCTCTCTTGCTCCTTCTTAACCTCCTTCTTCTACACCTCCGCAGGGCGTACCTCTGATCTATACCCCTCCCCGGAAGTCCTTCAAGGATGGCAACCTTCTCCACATTGCCACTCTTAACTCTCGCTCTGCCATCAAACATTCCTCTGATATCTGTCACCTTCTTGAGGAACTGGACCTGGATGTCCTCGGTCTCACTGAGACATGGTTCATGGCCAGCTCTGTCACCAGCTTTGACACTCTCCTACCTGACGGATACAAGATCCTCTCCGTGCCCAGGCCCAACCGTGCAGGGGGGGGTGGCCCTTATCTTCCCTGAGTGGATTCCTGCCACTGTCACTCCTACGCAGACCTACTCCTCTTTTGAGTGTCTTGTCTGCCGACTCTCTCTCTCTCTCCTAGCCATTCCCTTACAGTGGCTACTATCTATCGGCCACCTGGCCAAATTTCCTCCTTCCTCTCTGAGTGGGCTGACCTCTCCTCCTCACTCCTGGCCTCAACCACTCAACTCCTCTTCCTTGGTGACTTCAACATCCACCTGGATGCCTCCTGTCCCCCCTCTGGACTCTTTCGAGACCTATGCGACTCTCTCTCACTCTCTATTCTCCCATCTGGGCCTACCCATTCTGCAGGGCACACTCTTGATGCTCTGATCTCTTCTGACCTTCCCCTCTCCGTCCCTCTCTCCACTCCTCTCTCCTGGAGTGATCACTTTCTCCTATCCTCCCACCTCACCCTCCCTACCCCACAGGCAAAGCCACTCTCATCACTGCCACCCACCTTCTCGGTCATCCGACCCATGAAGCGCGTGTCAATTGAGGCTTTCGCTGCCACCTTCTCGCCTCCCCTCCCCCCTTCGGCTGACTCCCACCCTGACACAGCCCTCTCCACGCTCCACTCTGCTATATCTGATAGTCTTGGTATCCTTGCCCCTGTCATGAGAATCCGCCTGAAGCCCAAAGCCAAATGCAACTCCTGGTATGACTCAGATCTCGTCACCCTAAAACGCCAGTGCAGGGTGGCAGAGAGGAAATGGCGTACTTCATGTACATCCTCTGACAAACTGGCCTGCCGCCTGCTCCAAAGGCAATACCGTCTCTCCGTTCTCACCAAGAAGGGAGCCCTTATCCAAGCCCGCATCTCTGTTGCATCTAACAACTCAGCCGAACTCTTTAAAATCTGCAAGGAGCTTGCCAACCCTGCTGCAGTCTCTACCTCTCCTGTCCCCTCCCAGGCCCTCTGCACTGCACTGGCCTCTCACTTCATCTCTAAAACTCAGGACATCCTGTCCACACTCTCCTCCTATCACCTCCCTCCCTCTCTTCCTGGCTCTTCCTCTGGCCCTTCTGCAGCCACACCTCCTCCCTCCTTCTCTGCCTTTCCCCTTTTTCCTGCTGACGAGGTTTCAAGACAAGTCCGATCTATGAAAGTCTCGTCTAAACAGGTTCACCCCTGCTCCTACAAAACTATCGAGGACCACATCGACTCCCTGGCTCCTGCCCTGGCTGACTTTTGTAACCACTCCTTCGCCTCTGGAGTCTTCCCATCCCCCCTTAAGCACTCCCTTGTGCACCCTCTTCTTAAGAAACCCTCTTCCGACCCCGCTTGCCCGGCTTACTATCGCCCAATCTCCATCACTCCCTTCCTGGGCAAGCTCCTGGAGAAACTGGCCATCACCCAGCTCAACCTCCATGCTGAATCTGTTGGTAGTCTTCATGACCATCAATCTGGCTTCAGAGCTGCCAGAAGCACGGAAACTGCTCTCCTGAACATCCGCGAGGACCTGCTCTCGAACCTCGACTCCAACACTCCGTGTGTTCTCATTCTGCTCGATCTCTCTTCTGCCTTCGACACTGTCAACCATGCCATCCTGCTCAACCGTCTCCGTGATAACCTGGGTATCACTGGTCAGGCTCTGGCTTGGCTGACCTTTTTCCTTTCCAATCGACCCTCCCAGGTTCAACTGGGGCCCTTCCTCTCTGACATCTTCTTCTCTACATGTGGTGTCCCCCAGGGATCTAATCTCTCTCCCTGGCTTTTCAACCAGTATCTGGCACTCCTTGCCCACCGCATCGCCACTCTCTGCCCCAACTTTCAGTGCTATGCGGACGATACCCAGCTCATTTTCAGGCTACCCTCGGCCTCCTCCTCTCCTTCCCTCATCTCCGACTGTCTGTCTGCTATCCAGGAATGGTGTGCCGCCAATGACCTCTGCCTTAATGCCAGTAAGACTGAGATTCTACTCATCGGCACACCCACTCCCTCCTTCCCTGCAGCGCTCTGGCCAGCCTCTCTTGGCCCGCTTCCTGCTCCTACCTGCAAGGCAAAAAACCTCGGGGTCATCTTCGACTCCACACTCTCCTTCTCTCCTCATATATCTGACGTCACTAAGAAGTCACACTACCAGCTGCACCTCCGCAGAGGTATTCTTCCCTTCCTCTCCTTCCCCCAGAAGCTCACGGTCTCCAGAGTCCTGGTTCTCTCGAAGCTGGACTACTGTAACAGCCTCTATCTTAATCTGCCTGCCTCCACTCTCCGCCCTCTGAAACTCATCCAGAACAGGACTGCGAGACTTGTCCTTGGCCTCAAGCCCAGGGACCGTATCTCTCCAGGACTGAAATCTCTACACTGGCTCCCTGTGGCGGCGAGGATTAACCCTCTGCACTGTCCACAAGGCCTTCTGGGGCCTGGGGCCTAAATACCTTCAACTCTCTCTTCTTAAATATCTTCCTTCCCGAGCCCTTCGCTCATCTGTCTCCAACTCCCTCAGGGTCAGCCACTTCTCGAAGCAACGAGCTGGGGGTAGATCTCTCTCTACGGCAGGGGCCTCCCTCTGGAACAGCCTTCCTGCCTCCCTGAAACTTGAGGAGAACCATCTTCGGTTCCGGAAGCACCTCAAAACCTTCCTCTTTGCTTCTGCTTTCTCTCTCCCTCTCCCTCTCCCCAGCTAAATTCTTCACTGAATCTGCACTGAACTTGCACCTGGGCCACTCTCACCGACCTCGGCCCAGCCACTCTCCACTTGCACTGCCTCCCTGGCAACCCCTGCACTGCGGGACTGTCTCTGCATCCCTACAGCCCCCCTCCCAGCACTTGTCTGCACTTACCTTGCACTTGCCACCAGCTGGCCCTATTTATTTTTTTTTATTCTACTTACCCTGTTCAGCACTTCCCCCTCTCCCCTTCCCCTTGCAATTTTTCCTTTCCCCCCACCCCTGCACTTGCGCAATCTGAATGACACCTGGCCTAGTAGGATCGTTGTCTATCTTCCCACCTTTCCCCCCTCCCTGCCTCGTCGCGACTTGAAACACTTGTGTATAGGCGCGTTACAAATGCCATAACATATCATATCATATATAATTTCTTGATTATGGTTTTGTCCAAAGTTTGAGGGTTTAGTTCGCTTGGGCCAATTGCACAAGGGACCACCAGGCCTTATCTTTCAGGAAGCTAGTAGGAGTGGGGCTGGCGTTTCGAGCTCCTTGAGGATCTTAAATCGCTCTCTGGTGTTGGAGCTGGCTTCACTGATTCGCGTATTGTAAATGATGGCTTTAGTAGAGGTAATAGCTTTTTTGTAAAAGGTGGCAGAGTTGGAGAATGCCTCCTTGTTGTGAGGGGGTTGGATTTTTCCCCCAGGGATGTTCGTTGGCCAGTTTTAATTTACAGAGGGTAGGAAGTTCTTTAGTGAACCAGTTATGGTGATTGCCTTTTTTACGCGATGTAGTATTCCTTTTTTTACTACAAAATTAACTTGCCCCCACCTCCCTCCCCTTCTCTGTCTAAATCCTCTCCCTCCCCACTGGGGTTCACATGGCCACTCAAATCATATGGGATCACATCATAAGGTTCTCAATCGTTGGGGACACCATTGGGCTCCGTAGTTGACTTTTAAGAATGCCAGGATCTCCCCCTTAGTCACCGGCAGGTTGTTGTTCATTGCATAGGTAGCACATTCCAATGCCACAATGTCCCACACCTCGAGTATCCAGTCCTGCAAAGTAGGAACTACCGAATCCTTTCCACCTCTGAGCAATAAATAACATCCTGGCCAAAGCAAGGACCACTCATGCTTTTGTTCAACCCCCGAAGTCCCCTTTTCCCCCCTCCCTCCAGCCCCAAAAGGACTAACTCCTGCAACCCCTCCACAAAGACCTGGGCCTGTGTCTCTTTCCAAAACAGTTCAATTTTCAGGAATCGCCACCAGCTATGGGAGCCGGTGCCCGTCCCCCCACATCCTTTCCAGCAGTCCTGCGAGAACTCAGGATAAATCTTATCTTGAACCAGCGTATAATGCCAACCATACAATATTTTATACCAGGCCTCTAGTAGTTGAGCAACGTTGGCCACCTTTGTAATCATCTTCCATAGTCTCTCCCATTCGTCCCTGCTAATTTCCTTCCCAAAGATCCTTTCCCATCGATCCATATAGAGCCATGAAGCTCAAGGAATGGCATTATCCAAGATTTTATATAGGTTCGTCACCAGACCCCTAAACCCATCATCGGTGGTCAAGAATGTATCAAATGGGGTAAATTGGCAGGTGGCCGCCAAACTAAATGTGGTGTCCTTGAGCCAATGCCGCAATTGAAAGTATCGAAGCCTTTCTTTTTCCTCCACCCCAAAAATCTTGCTTGCACTCTATAAATTATCCGAGGTTTGAGCCCTGATACAAGTCTCGGATGAGCTTGCATCCTCCTTACTGCCACTTTCCAAATGCCCCCTCCTTTCCCAGGTGAATTCCGAATGATTAAAAATGAGGGTAAAAGGGGACGGAAAGGTTGTAATCCATATTTCCCCACTAGTTTGTCTCACGTATCAGCCATCAGCCTCATTATTGCACTCAAGTACATGTGCTGTAGTCTGCATTGGTGGGATAACCACAAGACTTCCCTAAGATTATGTCTTACTACTGCCAGGTCCATTGCCACCCATTGCTTCCCCCTATGGGGTGACAACCACTCTCGTATAATCCGCAGCTGATCTGCCTCGTAGTACAACTGAAAATTGGGAAGTGCCATCCCAACATCTGTCCTTGGGGACGTCAATTGGAATCAACTGACTCTAGGCCTCCTCCTTCCTAGACAAAGATCCCAGTCATCTTCCCCAATTCCCAAAAATAATTGGATGGAACTGCCAATGGGATCGCCAGAAATAAATACAGTATCAGAGGGAGCGTCACCATTTTGACAGCTGCCATTCTGCTCACCCAGGAAACCTCAAGGTTTTTCCACTACTGGAAGTCTTTCTGTTTTGCCTTCGACATGGGTGGGTAATTGGCTGCATACCAGCCAGAAAGCGAGGTTGTGATTTGCACCCCCAAATACTTAATCCCACCTGAGTGCCATATAAAAGGTGAAGGCGTCTTTAGCGCAATCAGTTCTCTTCCCCTCACCGTTAGGATGAGCAATTCTGACTTGGTGAGGTTAATCCAAAGACCCGATGCCTCTCCAAATCTCCTGAGTATCTTCGGCCCTTAGTGAGTCCTCCGCCTAGTGACAATAGCATGTCATCTGCAAATGCGGCAACTTTATGCTGTTCTGTATACCGCATACCTCCTCGGCCTCCCGTATCGACTGCAGTTAAGGCTCCAGTAATATTGCATACAACAGGCGGAAGATAGAACACTCTTGCTAACTCGGGACAGGGACCCGTTAACCATCAGCTACACCACTAGAGAATTATAGTTGGCCTGAATAATTCGCAAAAAGTTCCCACCCAGACTCACCTTTTCTATCACCCTAAACAAAAAAGAGCGCTCCACTCGGTCGAATGTCTTCTCAGCATCCAGGGAGAGGAGGACCGAGGGCGTGGCCGTCTAATGTGCCTTCTCTACCAAATGTGCCACGCGCCTAATATTATCAAATGTCTATCTCCCGAGTACAAACACTCCGACTGGTCCACGTGGATAAGATTTGGGAGAAGCCCCTCTAGTCTATTGCCCAAGATTTTAGTGTACACGTTAGCATCAATGTTTATTAGGGCTATTGGCCTATACAATGTGCATTTAGTGGGATCCTTGTTGGGCTTGGGAATAAGAGTTATATTATCTTCTTCCATGTATAGACACCCCCCCTCTCGCCCATCCCCCCGGAAGTGGTTGAAAAATGTGTTAGGTGGGGAACTAATACCCTAGCATACGTTTTATATAAGGACCCTCCGAACCTCAAGTGAATTCCCTCCAGGAACTTTATTTTTATTTATTTTACATTTTTAAAGCGCTCACACAGCCCGCGGGCATCGAGGCACTGTCACAGGAATTATTTGTTTTCTTAGTTGCGTAATTGGTTTTTTTTTGTCTTAGTTTCCTATTTATAATGCGCTTAAACACCCAGAGGTTTCTAAGCGCGGACCCGGGGATCGAACCTTTGTTGCTTCGTGTTGTCTTGCTTCCAAGAAGCACACGTTGCCGCTGAGCTAGGATGAATATAGGTCCTTGTAATAGCCAGCAAAGCAATGTTGGATTTCTTCTGTAGGGGTGTGGCGGACTACCAGGTCATCCGTTATTACCCCAATAGTACTACTGCTCAGGCCCCCCCCTAATAATCGGCCTTCATGTAAAACTTCTGACGGATGAAAAATAGCGAACCTTCCGCTCTCTTTGTCCTGAGGACACCCAGTTGTCCCACTGCTTGGAAATGCCCTCCTTGAGTTCCTAGATGGAACCTCCTCCATCCGCCTCCTAGCTTCCTTGATCTCCCCCTCCAGTTGGACCTCAAGGGTCCTCAGCTGCCTCTCTCTTTGTGCCTTTGCAGCTGTACATTCCCCCTTAATGTTGCCTTAAATGCATCCCAACGGATGCTCTCTCCCGTGTCCGAGCTCCTATTGAGCTCAAAGAAGGCCTTACTCTTTCCCACTTGTTCCTCCCTGACAATTGGATCTCGCAGCAGCTCGCCCGGGAAACTCCAACTTCAAACCCCTGTCCTATGCCCCAGTAAGTGCATCTCTATTGACACTACCTCATGGTCTGCTATTCCCAGGGGCCCCACCTCCACCCACTCCACTGTCCCCATCAGCCGAGCAGAGACTGTTAGGAAAGATTGTATGCAGTACCCTTTGGGTGCACTACAACAACCCGGATGTCCTGGCAATAGGAACCCAACCTTTGGTATAAGTCTGTACTACACAGGTTGGTAGCAGCCAGGCTTATCTCAAGAGGGGTCAATGTGAGCTATAGGGGATTTACACAGATTCACAGTGACAAGTATTCAAATAAACACTTACACACAAGGTTTCTTGAATAAACAATTATGTATTTATCAGTCAGTTAGACTAAGCCTTCTTCAGAACGGAGCAATATAAAAGCCACACACAAATACACTCCAAAAATACACACTCTTAGTTTCTAAATCAGAAAAGACCCTTTTGGGAAGGCCCACAGTCACAACCTACACCCTCAGGTGACTTCAATAGCTAGGGTGCTGGGGACATTAATCATTAATATCTTACTGTAGCTTTTAGAACATTCTTAGAAATTGGTCAAAGGAAAAGGTTATTAGAACAAACAAGAGATAACAAATATTCGTAAGCAAGCAAATACTTTCAGATTCCCTAAGCAGAGTCATTCAGTGTAATAGGTTAAGCCAAAGTCAATGGGCAAAAGTTTATATGAGCTGAAACACTTCTGGTAGGTAAGTAAGAAAAGATCTTTGCACAATGTTTGAGAAGTCTTTGAAGAAAAGAAGAATCAATGTAGGGCCACAAGCTGTTTAGGCTTGTGAGTAGTAGAAGAAGCAAGCAACTATACAACAAGAGGTGCGTTCTCTCAGACTTTACAGTACCTTTGGATTGAAGAAAAAAGTGCAGCAGATGGTTTCTGTTCCTATGCAGATCTGCAGATCTCACTGTTCCTGGGCCTCAGTCGTGGGGACAAGAGGGAGGACTTCTGGGGACTCCTGCACTGCAATGGGACGGTCATTGCTTGCAACAGGCAATCTTCAAACAAGTGGCACTTCAGTGTTTCAGCTCCTCGTAGCTACCACAAATAGCAACACTGCGGTTCCTGGCTCTCGAGGTGGACTTCCTTGCTTCTGGGGTCCTGCATTCTGTTGAGGGGGCTCAGGCTTGGTCAGTCCTGCTTCCTGGGAGTCCGGAGGATCTTCCTGGAGCTCTTGGCCAGCTTAAAAGCAATGCACACAATCTGGTGTTCCTCTACCTGGCTATTCGGTTTCCAGCAGCAACTCTGTGGAAATTCAACCAGCTCTGAGAAGATGTCCAGGTGGCTTACTTTGGAGTTGATTGGTGCCACCAACTCAAAGGGAGAAGTCATCCTTGCAGGGGCTTCTCTGTCGATACGAATTTGGAGTTTCAGCACAGCAGCAGGGCTTCACCGGGCAAACCAATGGTGCAGGAGTTGCAGCAGGCGTCCTCTTCAAGTTCTTCTTCGGTTCCTTTGTCCAGTGATCGACTCTGCCATCCAAGCCAAAAGCCTTGCCTTTTATTCAGTTCTGTCCCATTCATTCCAGCTTAGCTGTCGGTCAACCAGCAGGGTGGCTGTCCTTGCCGGGCAGTCAGCCGGCCAATCACTACAGAGTGCATTTGGGTCTCCTAGGAGACTAAGCACAGGGAGTTTCGGGCAACTCCCTCACTTCCTGGCCCCGCCAGACACCCTGGAGCCCACCAAAGGCAAAGCAAACAAAGGGACCAAACCTGGTTTGGCGCACACAGTAAATCTCAAGAAGGACTTTTCCACAAAGAAATGGTGAAATGAACGCAGCCCGCTGTAAATGCGTACCACGGTAGTTAAAAGTAAACCAGCAAAGTTGCAGGGGGTCTCTAAGGTGGAGGGAATTGGCACATTTCTCAGAATTCTCCCTATCAGAGACTAATATATATATTCATATATTCAATACAGGATTGTGTCCCATGAACACTGGACAGGAATGTATATCCCTCTTTGTCCCCCCATGACCCCTGTCCACACATTAAGTAGTCCCAAGTTCTCGAACCTCCCTTGTAGGGCGATCGAGGCTACTGCCCCCCATATAATCTACTGACCGAGGACCTATCACGAGGTCACCCATTAGTATTGTATGTCCCTTTGCAAATCCTTCCAGTATGTTGAGGAGTTCCCGTAGGAAAGCCTCCTGGCCTGAGTTAGGCACGTTGACCGAGGCCATTGTATATGTCATTCGCATAAGATTCCCCACTATTAAAATGTATATACCTCCTGTGTCCACCTTAGTTTCTTTCACCTTGAAATCCACTCCATTCTGGATGGCTAGGGGGCGACTCCCGCTGTCTTATAAGGTCCTGAGGTCTGAATAATTTGGGAGAACCCCTGCAGTCTAAGTCTCGCCTGGTCCTTTTTCAGGAGGCGAATCTCCAAGACATCCAGCCCGGAGGATCTAACAAACTGCTCCAATTTTTTCCTCTTGACAGGGGTATTCAACCCCCTCACAATATGTGTCGACCACTTGAATGGGAACTAGTCTCATGCTCTACCTTACCTCATCCCTCCTCTCCCTTTGTGATCCTTGGTGCCTCTGTCCCTTTCCCCTTCCATGCAACCTTTCCCTTGTGTCTCGAACCCCAAACCCCGTGAACCCATCCCTCCCTCCCGCCCATTCCCCTGTTCCAACCCACTCTCCCCCCATCCCGTTCCCCAACCTAGGGATGCCCCTCGGCCTCCCCTCCCTTGTCGAGGTTCCCCCCCACCCCAGAGCCTCCACACCTTTACTGAAGCCAAGATGGAGCATCCTTCTTCATTCCCTCCGTCCAAGATCAATCCTTAGCTTCCACCACCCCCTTGCATTTGTATATGTACCAAATCCATTGGTCAGACTCCCTATCCAACGGGCCTTCTATCGGGCCTCCTGCGCCTCACCTCTTGCATCGACTACTACCATGGCCTGGGCCTTGGACGGTTCTCATTTTGGGAGGGGCCCTCTCTCTGCCGGTCCAGGGACGCGTCCAGCTGCAGAAGGTCAACTCCCTCCTGTGGGAAAGTGATCCGCTTCTGGACCCCCTCCCATTCAAACAGCAGGCCAAAAGGGAAGGTCCATATGTATCGTAATTGTACGCCCGGCCAGATCCCCGACCACCGGGCCCATCTGCCGTCTCTTGAGTAGGCTACTGGAGGCCAGATCCTGAAACAGGGAGATCGGAGAGCGTTATACAGCACTGGCCCATTTCCCTGGCAGCGTATAGTATCTCTTCCTTTTGTCCATATCTTGTTAACGCCAGCAGGACGTCTCTCGCTCTTGCGTTAGGGCCTTGTGCCAGTCTGCCTGTTCTATGGATCCAATAAAGTTCTATCCCTTCCGGCTCTGCCCCTTCTAACAGACCAGCAAATATGTTCTGGGCTACTCCCTTCAAGTCTATGTCCCCCACAGTTTCCGGCAGATCTTTAATCCATATGTTGACCCTCTCTGATCTATTCTCCATGTCCTCCATTTGTATTTCTAAATTCTGGGTAGCCACACTGAGACATTCTATGGCCTCCATGTTTGCTGTGGTGTCTGTCCACCTCCTGAAGGCCCCTCTCTAGGAGATCCATCCCTCCCCCAGCTGGCCCACCTCCTGCCTCATTTACACCAGAGCCATGTTTAAATCAGAGGGCATCAGTTGGAACTGGTCTTGAAAGGCCTTTGTAAGTGTGGTTTGGAGTGTCATTAGGTCATTATGGATGTCCTGCCTGGATTCCGTGGGCTCTTTTTGGTCAGTTGGGCCCGGGGTACTTGTGCCTCAGTCTCTTGCCTCATTTGAGGCTGAAATGGTAGAAAGCGTATCCGGCACACTCCCTGTTATTGGTGCCTGCTTCGAAGCCCTCAATTTGGGCTTGGACAGTCACCTTGGTGTCCCTGGGGTGTGGCCTCCATTGATCGTTTCCATTGGTGGGCTATTTTCCGATGGTGGGCACTCCAACACTTCTACTTCTCCAACATTTCCCACTGTGTCCCTCCAAAGTGGAACTGGGACCCCAGTCCCTAATGCTGCACTAGGGGTCCAGGGTGTTTATTCACCCCCTTCACTGCCACCAATTATGAATCGTTCCTGGTTGGGGCTCTCACCCGGTGTCTGCGTGGCTGCCACTGGCCGGTTCCCCACACTAGACTTAGATGCAGAGTCTAGCCTGCCAGAGTCTCGTGTCACCGCCACTCGGCTTCCGGGGGAGTGTGTGCACTCTACCTGGACCCCCCCCATCTCGCCCTGGGTAGTATCCTCCTCACCTTTGTTGTTTTATGGGTGAGGGGCTCCTTCTTTCCCTCCAGAGGCCTCGCCGTCTCTACTCCCCCTCTGGTAGTGCACCAAGGAGGACCTGCTTGTTTTCCTGCTGGGGGCAGTACTACTTCCTCCTCTGCTCCGGTGACGGGATGGGTGGCGGGTCCCCTGCAGCTGCCTCCAGGCACTGCCTGCGATACTCACGGGGTGCCACCGGGACACAAGGCAAGTGCGTCCTTTCAGGCGCCGACTGCATCTCCACTAGCCCAGTCTGTTTTCCTCACTGCGGGTCCACTCCACTCTGCGGTCTCACCTGCTTGTTCCTCCAAGCCTGCAGGTCGGTAGTGGTGAGCACGTCCAGGCACCCAGGTAGTGGCACCTCACAGGGTGCCAGTCCCCGCGCAATTGGGTCAGCCCATTTCCACTTCAAGGGGACCACCCCTCTCTACAGTCTCTCCTCCGTAGGCCTTCCAAGCTTACTGTCCTCTGTTGCCGGGGGCCTCCAGGCCTCCCTTGGGTGTTGCCGCCTCACGGGCCCCCGGCCCTGCACAGTCTGGCCCGAACGTTTATTCTTTTTGGTGACCGACCCTCTCTGAAGCTCCCCCCCGCTTGACTTCTCCACTTGCGGGAGATCGTGCATCTCTGCTTTTCTTAATTTCTTGGAGTCTCTTGGGGAAGGGGAGACTCCAAACTTGAAACGTGCCTTGAAACACTTGTGTATAGACGCGCTATAAATAAAATATCATAAATCCTATTCCTCTTGCTCCTGCTACCTGCGCTTCACAACTCTCCGGGGTGGTGGATCTGCAGTTCGTTCTTCGGTGGGTTCTGGAGCGCTTGCCGACGCATCTATCTGGTGTCGGTGGCCATCTTGGAATCCTGCAATGTCGTTTTGAGAGGGGTTGTGCTGGTATAGGGCGTTGAGGAGGGCGGAGTTGCAGGCGTTGAGGACGACTTCAGGGTTAGTGCTGATGAGCCCTGGCTTGAGGGAGGCCGGAATGGTGGGTTCCAGTATTCTTTTGGTTAGTTTGCAGGTGTGGCTAGCAGTGATGGGTAGGCAATCATCGTTTCAAGGTGGCGGGGGACGTGGGGGTGAAGGAGAATTGGATCAAGGAGTGGTCAGTCAAGGGTACAGGGTTAATGGAGGTGACTAGAACGGGGGTGTTGTATAGGATCAAGTCGAGACTACGACCTATGGAATGGGTCGGGGCAGAAACTGCTTGAGCGAGGTTCATTTCATGGTGAGCTGTGGAGAGAGCGGTAGATTTCAGGTCTGTGGGGTCTTTGAATCCTAGGTTGAAATCGCCTAGGAGGAAGAGGAAGTTAATGGCAGTTTGAGGGTGGGGTTCAACTTTAGCAAATAGGAGTTCATAGCCTGGCAGAGGTGGGAGGGGGGAGGCTCGGATGTGGAGGGCGGCTTTGGATATGATGGCGACTCCCCCACCTGCAGAGCCATCTCTGTCAGTTCTGAGGATGGAGTAGCCAGGGGGTAGGGTGAGGGATAATGAGGGGGCCTGCTGCCTCGTGCAGCCAGGTCTCGGTGATGACCAGCAGGTCAAGGATGTCGGGTGCATGGGCGCAGATAGAGCGTGCGTGGATATGGGGGCAGGCGAGGTGCTCAAGCCTGGTAGGGATGTTGGGGCATGTGGTGAGAGGTTTGGCAGTGGTTATGATAGAGTGTGTGGTGGGGTAGATTTGGTCATTTGGGTACTATGGGTCTGCATATGCGATGATGTTTCGCAGGCCACGATTCGGGATTGGAGGCGGTGCAGTCTGGTGATACCTATTCAGGCAAGAGCAGTGGGTGAGGGGAGGGAGGGGAAGGTGGAGGTGTGGGGTCCAGCCAGTCTGGAGCAGAGTCTGTGTGGGGGTGTAGAGCCCAGGCCGGGTGCCAAGAGCACTGCTGTGCGTTTCGTGGGTGTGGTTGGCGAGGGCCATGAGAAAGTAGAAGGTACAGGGGATGTCAAGTTGGTGCCAAGTAGTTTGGGTGAGTGTGTGGAGGTGGATGGTTTGGAGGGGGGGGGCTGGTTGGAGGTTGGTTAGCATGTCAGGGTATGCCTGGTGCTCTGGTAGACCAATCCATTTCAAGATGGGCAGGAAGGGCGAGAGGTTCGGGGGAGTGTAGTGCTGCAAGTGGCCGGAAGGAGACGTTTGGTGGGCTTCAGGGCAGCTGGTGGTTGTATCAGAAGGGAGGGAATTCACAAGGGTGTTGGAGAGGGGGTGATTGGGAACACTGTGGGTCAGAATGACAATGTCCAGATTGAGTGGGTTGACGCGGGGCAGTGCTGCGCCGTGCCAAGTGGTGGGGATGTAACAGGCAGCTTGTTACACGGTATCTGAGGCTATGGTACAACCAACATTGGCTTTGGACTGATTAGCAGCAGGTAGCTTGGTATCTGAGGCTATGATACAGCTAACATTGGATTTGCACAGATTAGCAGCAGGTAGCCTAGTACAATCATTGGTTGAGGCTATGGTACACCTAACATTGGCTTTGCATGAGGACATATCAACAAAGTGAGGTATAAAAGGGGCAGGCACCTTAGTCAAGGCATTGAAATCGAAAAATAGCTGACTGGTGGCTCTGATGGATTGGCATAGGCTGGCACGGGTTGGCGGGGCATTCGATAGGCTGGCACAGGTGTTGGCGGCTTAGTAGACACTGCTCCGGGCAGGTGCAGTGTACGGAGGTCCACCACGGTCTGGGAGGTCAAAGTCATAGTGTCAAAGGCACCGCAGTTCCTGGTGGGGTGGGTGGGTCCGTCAGGTGGTCATTTGTGGCATGAGGGTGAAACCACAGCTAGCGGAGTGCTTGCTGCAAAGTGGGTAGAAAGCTTGTCGGTGGTGGTAGTGCGGCAGGTGTGGGGGAGTGATTGGGCAAAGGGAGAAGGAAGTGGGAGGCAGTGACTATGTTCTGCACAGTGGGATGTCAATGCTGCTGCCTGTGGGCTGACGTTGTTGCGCACGGGGTGGTGGATAATGCTAACGAGCGGGCTGTATCGTTAAGAGGAGCGGGAGCACCTCTTACCCGACGCCCAGAATGTAGTGGGATTGTAGGGGGCGGGAGCCGTAGCGGCCATCGGCTGGCCGTAGATCTTGTATAATGTGACAGGGAAGGCAGCCAAAGGAAGACAGGGAGAGGCAGGGGCCTTGCATCCGGGCCTTGGTGCTTCACCTCCCAGGGCAATTTGTTGCGGGTAGCAGCCAATGGAAAGGCAGCTTCTTATGTTGTTGCTCCTCAGAGAAATCATGCAGGGCAACCAGGTTATTTAAGGCGGTGGCCATTTTATCAGTGGGTTTGAGACCACTGGTTTAAAATGCTGGAGATGCTGGCATCTGTGCCTCGATCTGTCCTCACCGCATTCGTAGCAGGTGCTTGTTGACAGTCCCCAAAGGGAGTTTTGAGTATTAAATGCTTATAGGGTCTGGATTATTCGTCTTCTGTTATAAGCATTTCCTCACCGAGATTCCTTCAGGTTTTGTCGCTCGGCCGTCAGCAAAACCTGGCCACGGTTCAACGCTGCTGTGTGCCAGTTTTCATTGGAGAGTTGAACCTATTGGGAGGAGCGGGGATGTTCTTTCTTTTATCCTGCATTGTTTCCTCCTTGCAGAAGATAAGCATATGGCAGCCACCCTCCCTGGCCTCTTAAAAAACAGTCTAAGCATCTGTCTTAGTGATAGCTTTCAGTGCCCTAAACAGAATTACAGATTCATAGAGACTGATTTGCGAGCCAGGACCAAAGACTGGAATAGGGCTCAATCACTTGTAGGTCCAATATCTCGTTGACCTCAGACTTTACCTCCTTTGGCATCCTATAGCTCCCTGCTTTAGAAGACACACTATTTCCAATAGCAATGTCTTGCTGACACCAGGGTGTCAGTCCTGGAATACATGAAAACAAAGAGGCAAACTGCCTAAGCAAAGATTTACACTCCTTGTGTTTATCTAGGGTCAGTTGAAGGAGGAGTTGCGTCATCTTCTCCTGAAGCCAAAAGTAGGGCTCCAACTTTAACTCTTGCGATTGGCCAAGCCCACTTAATAGTTACTCATTGAGTCAACAGCTCTGAAAGGCCCACCTACTTATCCTGTAAAGATCTTAGCCTCACAGGTTCCATAATCAAGAACTCCTGTCCAGGAGAGAAAGTGATAAATTAAGCTTTCTGGTCATACCAAAGGTTGATCTGCCTGCAACATATCATTTACCCGAACCTTCAGAAGTGTCATCCTTTCTCAAAGGACTAAGAAATAGTCAACCAAATTTGTGGTTGGAGAAAGGAAGTTGGTTTCCCAGCCTTCCTTCACCTGGGTGAAAGATCCCCTGACTGGATGACCAACAAGCAGTTAAAATGGGCCCACCCGCTTGACGTACAGTGGCACAGCTTTACAGTTGCCTTCTTTTTCAACACCCATTTGGACAAATAGAAATCCAGGTATAAGCGCTCCCTTGTCTTCCTATTTCTAAAATGGCCTGCAAGGGGATAACCTGCTGAGCAAATTGAAGGTGGAAGGGTCTATCTGACTGGGTAACATCTAACCTCCTATAGTAAGCAGCTATGAAAATGTATGGGTTCACTATAAAGGAGCCCATCTTCCCAATAGATCCTCTGCCTCTGCTTCCCAAGGGGCTCACCCTGCAACTGGAAACAGGGCTGTGTCCTCAGTCAGTCAAGTGAGGAACACTCTGCATGATCACTAGGTTCCTCTATGGCGAGTCAACACACTACAAGCAAACTCTGCAGCTCTGGATGGTGCCCAAAATTCAGGTCATCGGTGAGAATCTCCTCTTCAACAGTAGGAGTAAAGTCAGGCACCTACAAATTATTGGAGGTTTTAGGGATAGAGGTTGTCTTCAGTGAATGAGATTTTAACTGTAATTGTAGCAGTCTAGAAGACGATGATATGAACTGTCCCTCGTTGTACTCAGGAAGTGTTCTGAAAAATGGTAGAGGATTAAAATGGTCGGCCTTTATGAAAAAGTGGAATTTGTACCGTTTAAACAGAAATATAGAGGGAGATTGGGATTGCGGTGCTACTTGGTTTGGCCCCTTATCTACATCAACAATTGATTTCGTCTACATATCAGACACATATGCCCATTTAGTGAACTCTAAATATACCCTGTGGCCCAATGAGTGACCATGTAAAGCTTGTATTGAATGTGCATATTCCACCTAATCATGATCCTTTGACGGTGACTTGTTGCATAGAATCAATAGCAAATGTTCATGGAACAAAAGTCATGAATGTGGTCAAGAATTGGGAAAAATGTAATCATTATGTGCAAGATTGGTGGGTGGATTATTATAGTACCTCAAAGAGAAAATGTGTTCTCCTTAATAAATCCTCGAATTGTTTGAAAGATTAAGTTGGAAAGAACAAGTTACTCTCTTACCTGGTAAGGTTCTTTCGATGGGATGGTCCGACGACGTATTTCATATCTATGACAGGCAATCACCCCAGCTGTGCTGCTACGGAAACTTTTTTCGGCGTCTGCATCCTGCGTCGATGACGTCGATGCGCCGTCGTCAAGGACCTCCTCCGACGTCATCCGATGTGATAAGTAGGACTCACGACGCCCATAGGCTCAGTTGTAGTTTTTTCCCCCAGAACGTGTGACATTAGTCTACTGCCAGTCAGACACAAAGCCTTGCGGAACGTAAGCTGCAATCGCATAAGAAATTCTGCAGCGGGGAAGGTAGGGAGGGAGCGATATGGAATACGTTGTCGGACCATCCCATCGAAAGAACGTTGCCAGGTAAGAGAGTAACTTGTTCTTCGAGGGGATTGGGTCCTCCGACGTATTCCATATCTATGACAGACTCCCAAAGCAGTACCAGAGCAAGGAGGAGGGAAAGAATTTAGAACAAAAATTTAGAATTGCCAATCAAACAGCAGAGCAAAGGACCGCCTTGCCAAAGGCCAGATCCTGTCCTCGGATGGAATCGAGGGAATAGTGACGTACAAATGTATGTACAGAAGCCCAGGCGGCTGCATCACAGATGTTGCGAATAGGAACACCCCTCTGCAGGGCAGTAGATGCAGCCATATCCCTGATAGAATGGGCCCGCAAGCCAGCCGGTGGGTCCTTACCCGCCAAGCGGTAACACTCCGAGATGGCCAAAATAATCCAGCGAGACAAAGTCTGTTTCATCACAGCTTGTCCCAAACACTTTCCAGCGTAACTAATAAAGAGTTGATCGTCCACTCTGACCCGGGAAATGCGTGAAACATAAAAGCGTAAAGCTCTCCTAGGATCAAGCCTATGGAGCCTCTCCTCTTCCTTATCAGGATGCGGATGAGGATAGAAAGCCGGAAGACCAACCTTCTGGGCCAAATGAAATTCCGTCACTACCTCCGGAAGAAAAGAAGGACGGACTCTAAGGACAACCCTGTCCTTATGGAAAACAGTGAGGGGAGGCTTAACTGAAAGTGCCTGTAACTCACTCACTCTGCGAGCGGAAGTGACCGCAACTAAAAATACAGTTTTAAGAGTCAACAGTCTCAAAGGACAAGAGTGCAAAGGCTCAAAGGAAGCACCCGTTAGAAACCTGAGAACAAGGTTCAAATCCCAACCGGGCACCAGGAAAGGTGACGGAGGGAACACATTAGTGAGTCCTTTCAGAAACTGTGAGATTAAAGGGATTTTAAAGTAGGAACACTCTTCAGACGAGCGCTTAAAGATGGACAGCGCTGCCAGGTAACCTTTAATGGTACCCACTTGCAAGCCCCTGAGGACCAAAGAAAGTAAAAAGGACAGAACCATGGGGATGTCACATACAAAAGGATCCACATTCTGAACTCTGCACCAGTCACAGAACTTACGCCAACGGTACAGAGACTTTGTTGCAGGCCGTCGGGCCGAGAGCAACACCTCCACCACGTCTTCAGGGAGGTCCCAATCCTTATACCTCAACCTTTCAGAAGCCAAGCGTGAAGGTTGAGGGATCGGACCTCTGGATGGAGAACCTGGCCCCCCTCCCATGAGAGCAGATCGTCTCGGTAGGGAAGACGACGTGGAGGGCAGATGGACAAGTCGAGAAGGTCCGGGTACCACGTCCTCCGAGCCCACGCCGGAGCAATGAGGATCATCCGGGAACCGAACTTCCGTAACCTCTGCAACACTTGCGGGATGACGGGGACTGGAGGAAACGCGTACAGCAGTGGGAATGACCACTCCACCACAAACGCGTCTCCTAAGGCTCCTTTTGGAGGAAATTCCTGCGAGCAAAACCTTTCGCACTTACGGTTGACAGTGGAGGCGAAGAGATCCACTTGAGGGGTCCCCCAAAGGGCGAAGATCTCCAGGAGAACCTCCTGAGCCAGCTCCCACTCGTGAGAGATCATGCTCTGCCTGCTCAGAGCGTCCGCCGTCACGTTTTTGTCTCCGGCCAGATGAACAGCCGAGATCGAAACTTCCTGCTGGATGGCCCAGAACTCAAGCTGCATCGCCTCCCTGCACAGAGGAAGTGACCCTGCCCCCCCCTTTTGTGTTGAGGTAGTGCATGGCCACTGTGTTGTCCATCAGGATCAGGACATTCTTTCCTTGCAGTCAGCAGAAAAGCCTTCAGGGCTAGCCTGACGGCCCTCAGCTCCAACAGATTGATATGGAGTCTGGACTCTGACGGAGACCAAAGACCGCTGACTGTCAACTCGTTGGCAGGAGCTCCCCATCCTGTGAGGGATGCATCCGTCACGATCGTCACCTCCGGCCAGGGTAGCCAAAATGGAGCCCCCCTCATCACATTGCCTTTGTCGGCCCACCACAGAAGGTCCCGGGCTACCGAGGACAGCACCTGAACAGGGTCTGACAGCCTGCCGGAGGTCTGAGACCACTGGAGTTTGAGTGCCCACTGCAAAGATCTCATCTGCAACCTGGCCTCTGGCACCAGAAGAATGTAGGCTGCCATGAGGCCGAGCAGTCTCAAGAACTCGGACGCTGGGAGATTCTGGGCAAGCTGAAACTTGTGCACCATCTGCTGAACGTGAAGAGCCCTCACCTGAGGAGGAAAACACTGCCCCAGGGACGTGTCGAGCACTGCTCCGATGTACTGGAGCCGCTGCGTTGGTGTCAAATGGGACTTCTTTAAATTGAGGGAGAAGCCCAGCTTGAGTAGGGAGTGGCAGGCGATGGACAGAAGATCCAGGACTTGCTCGGGAGAGCTCCCCCTGATCAACCAATCGTCCAGGTAGGGGTAGACGTGAATCCCCTTTCCTGAGATGCGCTGCCACCACCACCATGAGCTTGGTGAAAACCCTTGGGGCGGAAGTCAATCCGAACGGCAGGACCCGAAAACTGAAAGTGCGAGTCGCCAACCGCGAACCTCTGGTACTTCTTGTGCTTGGGATGGATCGGCATATGGAAGTAAGCATCCTTGAGGTCGAGAGACACCAACCAGTCCTGAAGTTGAAAGGACTGGAGGACTTGAGAAAGAGTCACCATCTTGAACTTGTCCTTCCTGAGGAGCTTGTTCAAACCGCGCAAGTCCATGATGGGTCTCAATCCTCCGTCTTTCTTCGAAATCAAAAAATAAGGGGAATACCATCCCTTGTTCCTCTCCGCTACAGGCACCAGTTCTATGGCGCCTTTCTCCAGCAGGGCTTGAATTTCCTGCGCAAGGAGCGGATCCGGACTCTTCAAAGAGAGGTTCCCTGGTGGATTGTCGTGAGGCATCTGCCGAAAAGGAAGACAGTAGCCGTGGGTTATGATCTCCAGAACCCACACATCCGAAGTAATGGCTTGCCACTCTACAAGATGCTGCGCCAGCCTTCCCCCAACCGGCGAACCATGGGACCTGGCCTCATGACTGAGTGGTAGCGCCTGCAGCGTTGCCTGAGGGCAAAGAGGCAACTGCCCGAGCGGCCTTGGCACCTCGAGTACCTTTGTTTCCACCTCTGGCACTCTTTCAATGGCCTCTTTGACTGCTACCTCCCCTCGCTTTACTGAAGGACGAGTAATAGCGAAAGGAACCTCCCCTCCATTGCTGTCCCCTAGGACGAAAAGGCGGAGGTTGGCGAACTGCAGCACCCAACGACTTCGCTGCAGCTTTGGAGGTCTGCAACCTCTCAAGGCTCTCGTCAGCCTTGCTGCCAAAAAGGTGTTCACCGTCAAAAGGCATGTTGAGGAGCCTGGCTTGCACATCAGGAGCAAACCCCGACTTCCTCAACCACGCAAACCTGCGTATTACGGTGCTCGCCGCCATGGACCGGCTGACACAGTCTGCCATGTCGAAACCCGACTGAACGGACTCACGCATGGCATCCTTGCCATCCTGAATAATAGCAAGAAAACCATCCCGTTAGTCCCCTTCGGGAATATGTTCAGCCGCTAAGGAAATACAGTTCCACAGAGTGTGCGTGAAATGTGACAAGGCACATATGGAGTTGGCCGCCTGAAGAGCCATACCCCCTGAAGAAAACACTTTCTTCGCCCAGCCATCAAAACGCTTGTCATCCCTATCAGGAGGGATGGTAGGATACGCAGCCTGCTTAGCCGGGGCTGTAGCCGCCTGCACCACCAAACTCTCCGGAGTGGGGTGCGTGGTCAAGTAGCAGGGGTCACTACTGGCTGGGTGGTATTTTCGCGGCAAAGACTTGCCCACTGCCGGGAGACTCTCCGGAGCAGTCCAAGCCGCACCACCCTTCTTTGCAGAGCCATATGGAATGGCAGTACCGGGTCAGTGGGTGGACCTTGGTCGAGGATATCCGTCAGGTCATCCTGCACAAAATTAACTGGGGGCGCCGACCACCCCAAGTAGTCCGTGACCCTCAACATAAGGCGCCAGTACGATGACTCGGCATGGGTGCCAGGCTCAGGCTTACAGAACTCCACCTCCGGAGAGGTGTCCAGACCACTGGCGTCATGCAGTGACTGACGCAGATCCTCAATCTGGCTATGACCAGGAAGAATCTCATCTGGTACCGTGTCAGGAACCAACCCATCTTCAGAACCCTCTTCCACTTCGGAAATATAATCCATAGGCTGGAAAGTGGGCATTGAATAAGGGAGAAAGACATGTTTTGCCTTGGCCAGAGCCTTTCTAGGGGGTACCCCCGTGCTATGGGGAACCTCCGACACCACAGCCTCGAAAGGCGTCTAGGGTGTCGACGGAGTCGGCGTCGAGCGTGGTGCCGACAGCATCGACGGCTTCGACCCAGGCCTCGAGGCCGGAGCCCCCAGCGTGTCTCTCGACAGCCTAGGCGTCGATGACATTGACGACTTCCTCGCAGGCGGGGCCTCGAGAGAGTCCATCGACGACCTCGGCGCCACAGACTTCACAGGTTCACGCGGTCTCGAGGGCATCGAGGACCGGGACCTGGAACGGTCATAACTAGAACGATTCCCCTTGTCCGAGCAGGACCTCTCCCGCGAATCGTGCCGACCACCCGAGCCCGAAGGCGTACGAGCGATGTCTCTAGTACGGTCACGGCCGACCCCCCTCAGAGGCGCGGACGGACTGGAGCCCTGCGATTCAAGAATCGCCAATATTTTCCAGAGAGGAACGCTTGGTGGGATAAGAAACCTGCCGACGGGCGGAGTCCTCGGATGAGGACGGGGAAGGCGACCGATGACGGCGCTTCCGGGAGTGCCTCGAAGAGGCAGAGGAGTGGCGGGACCCACTCCGGGACCGAGACCCCCTAGGCTTACGACTATGATGCGGAGAGTCGCCCCTCGAATCGTCCGTCGAAAGCCCAGTGGACCTTGCCTTCCGGGGCTTGGACACCTTACCGACCTACAGCTTCTTCTTACGTTCCCGCAAGGCCTTGGACGTAAGCGACTGGCAGTCGACACAATCATCCGTGTTGTGGGCCTCCCCGAGGCACCAGAGGCAGGCGTCGTGCGAGTCCGTCACCGACATTTTGGACCCGCAGTCCCCACACTTCTTGAAGCCCGGACGCAAGGGTGGAAGAAGAGGAAGACATCCCGATAATACTTCACAAAACGCACAGGTTCCAAGAACCGAAAGAACAGAAACTCCAAAGAGTCGAGGCGCGCCGAGATCTCCGAAGCGAACACGTTCGCGTAAAAAACAGAAATGAGGCTACGGGCGCCGTATGTCCTACTTATAACATCTGGTGCAGTCTGAGGAGGTCCTAGAGGGCGGCGTATCAACGTCATCGACGCAGGACGCAGACGCTGAAAGATTTTCAGAAGCAGCACAGCTGTGGCGATTACTGTCATAGATATGGAATACGTCGGAGGACCCAATCCCCTCGAAACTATATTCTGAAAAGGCTTGAAGTAAGAAATTGGTTGATGTATTTGTGGAAAATGTGAGTTATATTTTAAGACAAGACAATTTTAGACATTGGGTTTAAGAGTTAAAGTTTCCCACACTGTGCTTCAAACACATTCCACACCTTCTCCCTGAACAAAGGAAACTTCCCCCTGCCCTTGGCTAAGAGAATGGCAGGCTGGTGTGAAAAGGAACTGGGAGTGGCACCCTGGCCTGTTGCTCTGAGTGCAGACAATGGAGTCCTTGAGCTGAATAGGAATGCTAATTAGGGTGTGACTCACAACAACTGCTCTGGCAGGAAGGCAAACCATGTGACCCCCTGACTCAGCCCGCTCTGGAGGCGGGCCATACTGAAAATGTGGATTTGACATTGGATTAAATATATGTTTAAGGAAAATACTCCTAAAATATTGTACCAAACTGACAAAAATATGAAATTTGCTCACAGTTTAAGACTAAGTTGGAATCTGTGCGATGTTCTGAGGCTGAACCCCCGGAATGTATTCATATTGTAGCCATTGTGTTTATGTTAGGAACATGAAAAATTACAGAGATGTTCCCAGATGGGATATGCATGCATGTATAAAAATTGGTGCAGAACTAACATTGAGAAACCCACCAAAAGTGCAAAAAAGTTGTCATTTACGAACCAAAGCTCGTAGGAACATGGTAATTGAACAGAGACATGCCTTAATTAATCTGTGATGTCTATATGTAATATTAACAAGTTGTGCATATTATAAATATGTTTATGAAAAATAAGATATACTGTACAGACACAAAGGGGAGGGTTTTTCCCTAAGCCATAAACATGACACATACTGAGACACTGCTCCTTTCTGTTAGACGTTCCTCTGCACACCAGAACACTGCTAACACTTCCACAACACCTTCCCCGGGTTCCCACACTACTCCCTCCAGGTTTCGAGACTCACGTGATGTGGGTACACCAAAGGACCAAAAACTCTGTATCGGGTACAATGCACGTGCCCGGTTGCAGCCCTTCCTGCATTGGCAGTTGCCATGGAGAGCATACAGCAGAAGGGGCGGCGGAACGCTTCCGCATCGATCATTCATCCGCTCACATGATTCAGAGCGGCGTTTTCCACGTGACAATAGTGGGTGCCACATGACTCGGTAGCGCACAGTATATAACGCTTGAGGCACGAAGCGCTCACCGCTTCTCAGCTGTCTTTCGACTCCGTTTGGCGCTACGTTTTGAATCTACTCTGCCGATTACCTTGACCTTGGATCACGCACCTGTACTCCCTCGGATCATCCCTTTGTACCTTTGCTTGGAACTGTTTACTCATTGCTGAACCTCGGCCCGTTCCTTACCTGCTTTTGGATCTTCCCTTGGAACTTTGTTGGACTTCTACGCCATTGCCCTTTGGGGACTCACTCTATGTTTCCAGCTCTTCTTTCAGGTGGGCTCTCCTGTGCTCCAAGTGTTACTCCGGTCCCTGTTGTTCTGGGGACCGCCTCTCATCTGAGTCTCGAACCTCCCTCATTAGGTCTCCCGGATTTTCCAATCACCGGATAGGTAAGATTATCCTGATCCTGTGATTCTTGCATTCCATTGTAATTGCCTGGTACTTAACCCCGCTTTCTTTCAGCAGCATCAGTGTTCCAGAGGTTCCGTGGATCTGGGAAGTAACATCTCCCACCTGTGGCTCCAAAGGTCGCACAGCGGGGTTCTTTTGATTCCCTTGTGCGTCAATTGGGTACGGAGGTCTCAACGGTCTACACGACATTCAAGTCAGAACAGACTGAGAAGCCGTATAGTTGTGTTGAACAATGCAGGGATCCACGGAAGAACCCATTGCTGCTTTAGTACAGGCAATTACAGTATTAAGGGCAGATATGGCCGCCGCAAACACCGTGATTCACCAAAGGCTAGATTCCATACAGAGTGTCCAGCATTCCCTCCCTGCAGACTCTGAATTCGGGGATGTTGCCACTCCAGCCACACCTCCTCCATTGGCTATTGCCCCAGCTCCAACCACGGTGACCCTTCCAGCCCCTTCTCCTTTGGCTGCTCCTGAACGTTATCAAGGCGACCCTAAGAAGTTCAGCACCTTCATCAATCAGTGCAAGTTACACTTCCTGTGCAGACCTCAGGCCTTCCCTAACTCCACTGCTAAAGCGGCCTTTACCCTCTCATACTTGGCCGGAACGGCTGCCACTTGGGCTAATCCTTTATTGGAGAACAATAACCCGGTTCTCTATGATTTTGATCTGCTAGTTACCGCGGTGTCCCGAGTCTTCGACACCCGACATAAGGCACAATCCAGGGATCTGGAGTTGTTAGAACTAACCCAGGGTAGAGGGACCTTGATTGACTACATCACCCGCTTTAACCAATTGGTTGCCGAGACATCATGGCCAGAAAGCAAACGGGCGGTTGTCTTCTATAGAGGGTTGAGTAATCCAATGAAAGATGCATTAGCAGTGGTCCCTTCCGTGCCCAATCAGTATCAAGAGCTAGTGGATCTTGCAGGTAGATGCACGTCGCTCAGAGCGCAGGGCTGAGTTGGGCTTTTCCCATCCTACAGTGGTCAGTACTTCCACCTCCAACACTGAAGAACCCATGCAAGTGGGTGGTTTACGTAGTCCCATCACGACATCCGAGAGAGAACGTAGGAGGGTGGATAATGCATGCTTTCATTGTGGCACCACGGGTCATTATGTTAAGGAATGCCCTCGACGTCCCAAGAAGTCCCAGGTTTTTCGGACAGCTCGACCCTAGAACCGGAGACCAGTTCGAGCTTCCAGTCCTCATCTCCGGGTGCCCTTCCTGCTTTTGATCGTGTTCAGCCCATCTCTGTACAGGGCACTCTTTCTCCTTCTGCGGGTATCTCCCACGCAGTCACGATCATTATTGACTCTGGTGCCACGGGGAACTACGTAGACATTGCTTTAGCCCATTCTCTCAACCTGCCTTTAGTGTTGAAAACCCAACCCAAACTGGTTCAGGCTGTAGACGGCACTGCCCTAGTCTCTGGTCCCGTTAGACACCAAACTGCCCCTCTCATATTGACCATCCAAGACATTCACACAGAGACGTTAAGTTTTGACTTAATTACTGCACCCCAGTTCGGTATCATATTAGGAATACCCTGGTTACGTGAGCACAATCCCCTCATTAATTGGCAAACAGGCACGGTCCTCTTTGAGTCAGATATCTGCCAGAACTATTGTTTCCCAACCCATCAGGAAACGTATACTCCGTCACGGGCCTTGGGAGCCCTCGCTCAGCTCACATTGAATGATGGTGGATCTGTGGTGGTTAATTCCCATACTGTTGGAGGGGTAGTTAGTGGAATTCCCCCTGAGTACAAAGCATTTGAATCATTGTTCGATCGCGGTTCTTCCGAGGTGCTTCCTCCCCACAGACCATATGACTGCCCGATTGAACTTATCCCGGGTTCTACCGTTCCTTTGGGCAGGATCTATTCTCTGTCTCCCTCGGAAGAACAGGCTCTGAAACAGTATGTCCAGAACGCCCTGTGACTAGGCCATATCCGTCCCTCTACTTCACCAGCCGCAAGTCCTATTTTTTTTGTCCCCAAGAAAAAGGGGGATTTACGTCCTTGTGTGGATTACCGGCGCCTTAATGCTATTACGAAAAAGGACAGGTATCCAATCCCTTTGATCACCCCCCTCCTGGACCGCTTATCCCATGCCTCCGTTTTTACCAAGTTGGACCTTCGGGGCGCATACAATCTAGTGCGCGTCCACGAGGGCGATGAGTGGAAAACTGCCTTTTGTACCCGTTATGGGTTGTATGAATACCTAGTCATGCCCTTTGGCATATGCAACGCCCCGGCCACATTCCAGCGTTTTATGAATGACATATTCAGGGACATTCTGGACCTATACATGGTTGTTTATCTGGACGACATCCTGATCTTTTCGCGGGATCTTGATGATCACGTACAGCATGTTCGGGAGGTCCTATCCCGTCTGAGGAAACATTTGCTGTTTGCCAAACCCGAGAAATGTCAGTTCCATAAAACGTCTGTTGAGTTTCTGGGCTTTCACATCACTCCTGGGGCCTTATCCATGAACGAATCCAAGTTGAAGGCGGTCCTAGATTGGCCGGTTCCTCAGACACTCAAGGCCCTGCAGGCCTTTTTGGGTTTCGCCAACTTCTACAGGCGCTTTATTTCATCCTTTTCTACAATTGTGGCCCCACTCACGGCTCTCACTAGTCCTCATGTACCCTATCACTGGCAAAAGGAACATCAGGAATCCTTTGACGCCTTGAAGACCGCTTTCACCACCGCACCGATCCCTCAGCACCCCAATCCCGAACTTCCATTCATAGTTGAGACGGACGCCTCTTCTTTCGCCATCGGTGCGGTGTTGTCTCAGACATGTCCGACTACGGGCAAGTCGCACCCGGTGGCATACCACTCCCGCAAGTTTTCCAGTACTGAGGCCCATTATACTGTAACGGAGAAGGAACTTCTGGCTGTCATGGACGCCTTTCGTGTCTGGCGCCATCAACTCCTGGGGGCTAAGCATCCAGTCACTGTCTACTCTGATCATCAGAACCTACGGGACTTGGCCTCCCTAAAGTGCATCAACAGCAGACAGGTCCGATGGCATCTCTTCTTTTCCGCCTTTGATTTCCACATCACTCATCGTCCTGGGGTCACTCATGGAAAAGCAGACGCCTTGTCACGCTCTCCGGGTGGGGTCTCGTTGCCAACCTTCCCTGATACTGTTCAAGGTAAAAGTCACGTGATTTGTCTCTGCACTCCCTCTCTCTCATTGTTGGATTCGGTGAGAGCATGGACGAGCAGTCATTCTGACCAACTGCGAGATTGGGATCCGGTGTATTGTGACGGTTTGCCTTTCGTGCAGGATCGCTTGTTTCTCCCCACGCCTGACTCCTGTAACCTGGCCCTTGAATGGTCTCATGATGTCCATCCTGGCCAGGAGCGCACCATGGATCTCCTAAAGCGCTGGTGCTGGTGGCCTTCTATGAAGCGCGACGTGGAATACTATGTCAACTCTTGCTCTGTTTGCACTCAGGCCAAACATCGAAGAGGTCGGCCTGCTGCTTCCGCTACCGGTACCCCCAAGACCTTGGCACACGTTGACTATGGATTTCGTGACCGATCTCCCCAGGGTGCGGGGTTTCGATACCATCTGGGTGGTGGTGGACACATTCACCAAAATGGCTCGCTTTGTCCCCTGTAAGGGGATCCCTTCGGCCCCGGTCTTGGCTAATTTGTTTCTCAACTCTGTTTTCACGTTGTTTGGGCTCCCTTCTGTCATTATCTCCGACCGAGGGTCGCAGTTCATCTCTCGTTTTTGGAGAGCTTTGACTAAGCTGCTTGGCATCGATACCAGGTACTCCTCGGCCTATCACCCAGAGACTGATGGGCGGACTGAAAGGACGAACCAATCTATGGATCAGTATCTTCGGTGTCTTATCTTGCAGCAGCAGTCCTCCTGGTTGAGTGTTTTACGGCTTGCCAAGTTCGCATACAATAGTGCGGTTCACTCTGCTACGGGTTTCTCGCCTTTCTACGCCCTCTATGGCCAGCACCCCAAGGTCTTGCCTGTCCCTGATGCGTCTGTCTCTTTGAATCCTGCGGCCACGGCTTGTCTTAGGGATCTGTCTGCTGTTCATGCTCGTACTCTGGTCCACCTTACTGAAGCAAAGGCCTCCATGAAGTCCCGTGCTGATGGCAAGCGCTTGGCTCCTCCTCCCCTTGCTGTGGGTTCCCGGGTGTGGTTGTCTTCCCGTCACCTTCGCCTAGTTGGTTGTCAGAAACTTCTGCCTCGTTTTGTTGGGCCGTATGTGATCTCCCAGGTTGTGAATCCAGTGGCTTTTCATCTGGTTCTCCCGAACTCTTGGCGAATCCACCCTGTTTTTCATGTCTCCCTTCTCAAGCCTTGCCCTGATTCCTCCCATCTCCGTGCCCCGGTAGCCCCGGTGTCCATGGCCTCCCCTGATGTCTTTGAGGTGTCGGCCATTTTGGGTTCCCGTTGGTTTAGGGGTAGTCTCCAGTATTTGGTGGCTTGGAAGGGTTATGTTAAATGTTAAAGGTATTTGTACCGCGCACCGTCACCAACGGAATTGGTCCCCAGGCGCTCAGGCAGATCTGCAAACGATAAAGGTGGGATGGGTTAGTAGGTTGAAGAAGGGAGTAGGATAGTGAGAGAAGTGGTGTGCTGTTGGCAGCTTCAACTCAGTATACACCGGGTGCTGAGCTTTGGTGCAGGTATCGGATTGGAGTCAGTCCACGTGTGCTGTTGTTCCGGTTTATGTGTTGTTGCAGTGTTGTGAAGTACGTGCGGTTTGTTGTGCGAGAGATGGTTGTGTGAGTTTTTGAGTGAGATAAGTATGCAGAGTTTGAGCTTATTGGTTAGTGGGTTACCTGACCTTTACCAATGCTAGTACTCGCGGTTCTGGGGAGAGTGGCACTTGTTGGCCCTTGCATTCCCATCTAGGCGCGGCGCAGGCCAATGATTGGGGCTCCATACTGGTGTGATCATGCCAACATTCACACTTTTATCTGGTCGCGGCGCAGGCTAGTGTTTAGAGATCGGTCCAGGTGTGGGCAAGCTAGCGTTCACAACTCCATCCGAACACCACGCAGGTTGGTGTTCACGGCTTTGATTGTGGCATAAGCTAGCATTCACGTTTCCTAGGCGCGGGCGTGTTGTCCTTCGAACAGTCCTATCCACATGCGACGCAGGCCAACGTCTATCTAGATGCGTCTGCCAGTCTGGCTGTGTTCGTCCGGTGCGTAAGAGCGGGAGAGTGTAGGTCTAGGTTTCGTCTGGGTCTAGTTAGGTGGTCAGTCTCTGTAGCCTTCCTTTGGGGCTGTCTTCCATGATGTCTTATGCTCTGTCGAGTGGTTGGTTCTTTGGCTTGAGCGTTTGTTCAATTTGAGAGTGGCCGAAGTTGGGGTTATATTCATCATTGTTTTACTGTAGGGGCATTCCGGTGCGTCTCCGTAGTGGTTACGCTTTTAAGAGCCATGATTTGAGGAGTTTCCTGAATGCTAGGTGGTTTGTTGTATTCCGTATATTCTTAGGTAGGTCATTCCAAGTTTTGGGTGCCTGGTGAGAGAAAGACGATCCTCCACATTTTTGGTTCCAGGCGTATGTCTGTGCTTGATCCTAGTGTTCTTGTCTGAATTTCAGGTTGGTTTTGTGGTTTACTGAAAGTCGTAGTATTAGGGATTCGCATTTGTCGATGTTTAGTGGGTCTTCCATTTTGATGATCAGTTGTTCCTTGTGGATGATCGCTAGTCCCCCCCCCCTCTTTTGGATTTCCTGTTTGTTTGGATGCATTTGAAGTCTTCGGGCAGGCAGTTGTTGAGGGTGATCTTGTAGTTGTCGTCTAGCCATGTTTCGGTTACAGATAGGATGTCTATGCCTCCTTCTGACAGCAGGTCGTATATTTCCGTTGAGTGTTTGGCCATTGACCTTGCGTTTATTAGGTTGCAGTGGATTCTCTGGGTGAGGTTCTGTTTTGAGGTTATATGTTGTTCGATTCTGTAATTGTATGTTCATGGAGTTTCTGCATTGATGTTGGTAGGATGAAGAACGGTGACAGCTGCTTCTTCATTGAAGCAGTCTAGTAAGTTGATAACAGGGCTGATTAATCTTGGCGTTTCTGCTGTGATGCTACTCGGATGAAGATCGGCAGTGGTTTCTTCTTTGGGTTCGATTGTTGGGTGGGGAGTGGCGTTGCTGGTTGTTGGTACTTCGCCGTGTTGTGCAGGGCGTGGTGGGAATTGGTGTTGTCCCTCTGTTCTTGTAATGTAAGGGGTAACAGGGTCGGAGCCTTCCCATTCTCTTTTTGATTGCCCGAAGTCTTTTTCCGGCGTCTGTCAGGAAATTCTTTGCATGTTTTGAGGTTTCCGTGTTGGGGTGTCGGTGTACCGTGGTTGTTGCGAGGTAAGGTGTGAGGTATAGGGATTTTTCTCTTGTGGATTTTGTTCTGGTTGTGTCTGCTTTAGGCGTGTTTTCTTGCAATGGGGCTGTTTCTTGTTTGTTCTGTCGGTGTTGTGTGTTCGCGTCTCTTGTTGCTCGGTCTTGTTCTCTTTCTCGGCGTCCTTTTCTGGTACGGGCCATTTTCCAGTCTAGATGCAGGCGTAGTGTGGTAGTTGGTCCTCTATGCTGTGTTGTGCGGTCGCCGTGACCTCGGTTTCCTTCTCTGGGTATGCTGGGGTGTTCTCTGGCTCAGTGTTGCTTTCTGTCGGTGGGTGGGGGGTGTTTCCTAAGGGTAAACTGTCGGGGGGTGTGGAGGGTTAGGGTGTTAGTGGTCTGTGGGTATGGAATTTAGTTGAGTTAGGTAGTGGCGCGTTTTCGGGATTAGTGGGTACTGAACTAAGCGCGGTTAGATTATTTGAGAGACCTGTATAGTGGGAGAGAGGCCTATCAGTGCAGTCTAGATATCATACAGTGCAATTAGGAGACAGAGCCCTGCTAAATTTGAGAGACCTGTGTGGTGGGAGAGAGGCCGATCAGTGCAGTCTAGTTATCATACAGTGCAATTAGGAGACAGAACCCCTGCTATAGTGGGAGAGAGGCCCATCAATACAGTCCAAATATCATGCAATGCAATTAGGAGACAGAACCCCTGCTAAATTTGAGAAACCTGTATAGTGGGAGAGAGGCTTATCAGTGCAGTCCAAATATCATACAATGCAATTAGGAGACAGAACCCCTGCTAAATTTGAGAGACTTGTATAGTGGGAGAGAGGCTTATCAGTGCAGTCCAAATATCATACAATGCAATTAGGAGACAGAACCCCTGCTAAATTTGAGAGACCTGTATAGTGGGAGAGAGGCCTATCAGTGCAGTCCAAATATCATACAATGCAATTCGGAGACAGAACCCCTGCTATAGTGGGAGAGAGGCCCATCAATACAGTCCAAATATTTTGCAATGCAATTAGGAGACAGAACCCCTGCTAAATTTGAGAGACCTGTATAGTGGGAGAGAGGCCTATCAGTGCAGTCCAAATATCATACAATGCAATTAGGAGACAGAACCCCTGCTATAGTGGGAGAGAGGCCTATCAGTGCAGTCCAAATATCATACAATGCAATTAGGAGACAGAACCCCTGCTAAATTTGAGAGACCTGTATAGTTGGAGAGAGGCCCATCAATGCAGTCTAAGTATCATACAATGCAATTAGGAGACAGAACCCCTGCTAAATTTTAGAGACCTGTATAGTTGGAGAGAGGCCCATCAATGCAGTCTAAGTATCATAGAATGCAGTCGGCTTCTTTGCTTTGGGTTTGGTAAGTGGAGTAGTTACTCTACTCCTGATCCAGGCCACTCCTACCTTACTGGTCCCCGTAGGTGATGGTTGACGGCCGGCCCCTGCTTCCCCTGCAGACACCGGCTGACACTCCCTGGAGTCGCCTCTGTTGGAGTCGCCCTTGGCCTCAGGGCCCTTAGCCGCTGGGGGCTGCCGGGCAGGGGGCTGCCCTGGGAGGACCGGTGATGAAGGGAGGGATGGGCGGGTCAGGAGGCGGGGGGTGGGACCAGGAAGGGGTGGGAGGCTAGACCCAGGAGGCTGGCGGATGGTCCAATCAGAGTGCGGGGCGGGCTGGGAGGCGGGAGGGCTCGAGGGGACTGGAAGAGGAAGTGGGGAGGGATGGAGGGGGAAAACACGGGGCTCGAGGAGGCCGGGGGGGCTCGAGGGGACTGGAAGAGGGAGTGGGGAGGGATGGAGGGAGAAACATGGGGCTCCAGGAGGCCTGGGGGGTGGGGGGATCGAGGGCACTGGAAGAGGGAGTGGGGAGGGATGGAGGGAGAAACACGGGGCTCGATGAGGCCTGGGGGGGCAGGGGGGATCGGGGGGACTGGAAGAGGGAGTGGGGAGGGATGGAGGGAGAAACACGGGCTCAAGGGGTTCTAGGCCCACGGAATGCCCCGAAGGTAGGGTCAGCCCACGATCCTGGTCTCACACTCACCGGCAAGGCTCCCTCTGCAAACAGAGCGCGATGGCCACGGGCGGGCCGCTAGACCGGGAAGGCTGAGTGGATGGCCCAATCAGAGTGTGGGGCGGGCAGGGAGGCGGGCAGGGAGGCGGGCTGGGAGGCGGGAGGGCTCGAGGGGACTGGAAGGGGGATTGGGGAGGGATGGAGGGGGAAAACACGGGGCTCGAGGTGGCCTGGGGGGTGGGGGGGCTCGAGGGGACTGGAAGAGGGAGTGGGGAGGGATGGAGGGAGAAACACGGGCTCGAGGAGTCCTGGGGGGTGGGGGGGGCTCGAGGGGACTGGAAGAGGGAGTGGGGAGGGATGGAGGGAGAAACACGGGGCTCGAGGAGGCCTGGGGGGTGGGGGGGCTCGGGGGGACTGGAAGAGGGAGTGGGGCGGGATGGTGGGAGAAACACGGGCTCAAGGGGTTCTAGGCCCACGGAATGCCCCGAAGTTAGGGTCAGCCCACGATCCTGGTCTCACACTCACTGGCAAGGCTCCCTCTGTAAACCCATGGCCCAGAGGAACTCTCTTGGGTTTCTGCCCTGGACGTTAACGCTCCTCGGTTGGTGGCCCGATTCCATCGGGATCACTCGTCCTGCCCATGGGGTCGTGGGCCGTTGGGGGGGCTATGTTAGACGTTCCTCTGCACACCAGAACACTGCTAACACTTCCACAACACCTTCCCCGGGTTCCCACACTACTCCCTCCAGGTTTCGACACTCACGTGATGTGGTTACCCCAAAGGACCGAAACCTCTGCACCGGGTACAATTCACGTGCCCGGTTGCAGCCCTTCCTGCATTGGCAGTTGCCATGGAGAGCATACAGCAGAAGGGGCGGCGGAACGCTTCCGCATTGATCATTCATCCGCTCACGTGATTCAGAGCGGCGTTTACCACGTGACGATAGTGGGTGTCACATGACTCGAAAGCGCACAGTATATAACGCTTGAGGCACGAAGCGCTCACCACTTCTCAGCTGTCTTTCGACTCTGTTTGGCGCTGCGTTTTGAATCTACTCTGCTGATTACCTTGACCTTGGATCACGCACCTGGACTCCCTCGGATCATCCCTTTGTACCTTTGCTTGGAACTGTTTACTCATTGCTGAACCTCGGCCCGTTCCTTACCTGCTTTTGGCTCTTCCCTTGGAACTTTGTTGGACTTCTACGCCATTGCCCTTTGGGGACTCACTCTACGTTTCCAGCTCTACTTTCAGGTGGGCTCTCCTGTGCTCCACGTGTTACTCCGGTCCCTGTTGTTCTGGGGACCGCCTCTCATCTGAGTCTCGAACCTCCCTCATTAGGTCTCCCGGGTTTTCCAATCACCGGATAGGTAAGATTATTCTGATCCTGTGATTCTTGCATTCCATTGTAATTGCCTGGTACTTAACCCCGCTTTCTTTCAGCAGCATCGGTGTTCCAGAGGTTCTGTGGATCCGGGAAGTAACTTCTCCCACCTGTGGCTCCAAAGGTCGCACAGCGGGGTTCTTTTGATTCCCCTGTGCGTCACTTGAGGACGGAGGTCTCAACGGTCTACACGACATTCAAGTCAGAACATTTTCTCAAATCAGGGGACAGGAAATTCTCTGACCTATCAGATCCTTAGAGGGTTGGGCATAGATAATCAGCCTCCCCACCCACTTTGGAAATGGATAAATAGGGACTGCTAAGGACAGGCAAGACACACTTTCCACTCCTCAACTGATTTCTTGGCGAAGCACCCTGCAGGAAGATCCAGGCTCCAGACATAGATCCAGAGACCAGACTATAGAACCACACTCTAGAACTTTGATGCAGAGAGGCCTAACCCAAAAACTGAACTCTTTTCAGCAGGCCTTCAGAATCTTTTGCAACCTGATTCTAACCCCTAAACTTCCAAGGGGCACCTCAAAATCCAACAGCCTGGCTGAGCTGTTTTGCAGTTCTAGCTAAGAACCCTGTGCTAGAACCAAGATCCAGACCCACAGAGCAGAGCTGTATCCAGAACCCGTCAGATCCAGTCCAAGAGGCCGTGCAAACCAGAGTGCCGTGCTGAGAGCAGAACCCAGAGCCTGAGACCTGTCCGGTGGCAAGGGAATCCCTGCCAAACCCTTGACCAGATCTTTGAGGGGCCCATTCCATTTCAATTCAAAGCCATAGCTGTAAGTATTTAGTGTAGAACTGTAAATAACCAACATCTTAGTATTAAGTAACCCAATCCAACCATTCCAACCGATTCATAATTGCATTATTGAATCTCTGTTGTCTATCCTAAATTCTTCTCTCCTCCACATAATCCTTGGTAATTGTAGCGATCATCATCTTGGCGCTAATATATATTTTCTGGAGATAGGCAATCGTCTCGTTCAGACAGAAACCATTCGGAGGCGCCTTTGGATAGGTAGCTGAGCTGTCGTATAGTTTGCTGCTCCATAGACTCTCTAGTCTTCAGAAATCTTTGTTCCAAATCTTCAACAGCGCATCTTTCATTTTGAAATCTTGACTTTGTTTCTGAAAAATCTACCTTTATTAAAACCTCTGTAACTTTTGAACCATACGTCCTAGAAACGAAATTTAAATGTCACGCACGTGGAAAAGTTGCAGCGAATTAGCAATTTGGCTCAATTTCACCACATGTCAAAATAGCCGTTTCTTGTTTTCAACTGCTGAATTTCGTTTTCAATCTGCTAATCATTCTACAATCATTGCTAGTGCTTACCTGACCTAATCCAAAGCAACTCTCACTAGTTCTGAATCCTATTTAGCAAATTAAAATCAATTTTAGCATTTTCCCATTCATTGCAAACCACATTTAAAAGCATTTTGACCTGTTTTTAAAGCATTCCTGTTCTCTCTAAGCTTGCTGGGGGGGGGGGGGAGTGGGATTGAACTGCATTGTTGCTGGTTATTCCTGATACCTGTGTGCCCTCATTCCATATCCTCATATTGCATCCTGGGGGGAGTGAGTAACAGGGGGAAAGAGTGATCATATTATCTGTTGATTGAAGTCATATCAAGTCTTACTTCTGTGTTGCTTTCTTTCCTATCCTTGCATTTCCTTGAACCATACAAAGTATTCTCTGATATACTATTTTTCCTATTCCTACTCCTAATTGATTAAAGAGATTTTTGATATTGTAATATTACCCATTGCTGATCATTGTTCATATTCATAAGTGTGGTATTCAGATATTATTCATATTCATAAAAGTGTAATCTATATATTGTTCAATTCTTCAAATAAATCTTTTAATTTGCAAAACAAACCTATTTCTTGGTTCAGTGAGACCGGGGGAATTCAGAGAGAGTGGCATTATATAAGGGTACATCATCCAGAATTAAAAGAACTTTGACATAAAAATATATAAATAAGCGTTTCCATTGGGCAGGGGAGTGGCTAACAAGCCATGGACTGGGACGTGCCTTCGTGTTGAGCTCCTTCTGATCCGACATCAATCCTAGAAATTACGCTGGAAAAATGCTGCACGCGCCCTGTAACTGAAGGACTGGGCGTCTGAACATATGCTCTGCAAGAATCCTGAGAAACAAGCACTTCGCGTCTATGAATCGAGAGATAAAAAGACTTTTGGAGAGGCGGCTGTGTGGATAAATAGTTGCCAAGATGGCAGACAACAAAGGGAGCGTAATCGCACCCCCAAGGAGAATCGAATGCTGCTGAGTCACACAGATCGCAAGGAAGTTAACTGCCAGTAGAAACGCTTTGAAACCTTGCTTTATTTACTGCAACAACATGGCGGCGCTCCCGGGCGCGAATGAACGAAGCGACTGAAAATCGCAACAGTATCAAAAGACATACGCCGTATGCTTGTGCGGCTCCCAGCCGCTCACACAGGCAGCTGGAATGATGAACGCTGCGATCCAAGAAACGAAGAGCGGGCGGCGGTGAGATTAATGAGGGAGACACTGACCGCGAGTGACATATGCTTGAAGGCAGCGCAACCCCGAGCGCCGGTGACGGAGGTTGTTTATCTAAGCACGGAACACGTGAAAAACGGTGTGCTGATGTCGAAACAAACGGGGAGAGATGGCCATTTGGATTCCCTTGTATTGCTGTAGTGCACTGCAAGCAAGAAGTGGCGTACTGTTTGAATCAGAATGCCGTTGAGAATCAGTGCCACCTGGAACGAAATGAACAATTGAACGGGGCGCATTGGAAAGCCTGCCTTATTACAACAAAGGCCCAAGAACTGACCCCCTTCCATTGCCGAGGTGCCTGGTAAATGCAGACTGCTGGGCTGTTCAGTGGCACCACTACTGAAAAGAAGTGCCACGTGAAATACAGTGATAAATAGGCGCACTGAACAGGCGCGCTGATGGTCTGCCCTTTATGATCTGATGCAACACTGTATGCCTTGAAAGTGACTGGGACCTGCAGAGAGGACATAGATCCCAAATTGAAACGTTGCCAGGGGACATAAAAAGGTGGAGTGTGAGCACTGGCCCCGGAAAACATGCTACTGAAACACTGCCCAAAGGAGAGACGTGGGAGGACACAGCCCACTCCAAGCTTAACCTTGCGTGCCGCCTTGCAATACAGCCCACTGAAGACATCCAGGCACTGAACTGAAGTGGGGAAGCTATAATAACACGGGAGAGCTAATATAGGACACGGAGTGAGACCGCAGGATGTCGGTGAATGGGGTGAAGGCCAGGAGCAAGCAACCCACTATGGAAACCTTTGCAAAGGCGCAACAGACCCCCCTGGCCCCAGCACAAAGGACGGGGGAGGCATCTGGGGATGAAGCCCCTGAAGGAGAAAACCAACAGTTCCTAGCGGCCATAACGGACCTAAGTGCTAGGTTGGGCACAGCGATGGCGGAGCTGCGGACAGCCCTGGATAACAAAATAGATGCCGTAGGAATCAAAGTCACTCTTGCTGCGACAGGATGTCAGAGCGCTGGCAGAAAGAACTAGCGGCCTGGAGAGCGCAGTAAAGGCTAACACAGACGTAAGCATGAATAATGCAAAGGAGGTCCAGGTGCTCAAACAACAGGTTGCCAACCTTGAAAATCGAGTGGAGGAAGCAGAAGGAAGGGCGAGACGGAACAACATCCGGGTGGTCGGCCTGCCAGAAGGAGAAGAGGGCCAAGACCCCACAGACTACGTGGAGAACATGATCCTGCAAGAAGTAGGAGCGGACAAACTCACAGGGGTTCACGTTGAGCGGGCACATCGAGCCCTGATGAGGAAACCACGGCCTGGAGCTCCACCACGGCCGATAATTGCGAAGATTTTGTATTATAAAGACAGAGAAAAGATTCTGGAGTATTTTCGCAAGGGCAGATCGATAGAAAGAGCCTCCTCTAAGATTACAGCATACCCTGACTATACTATGTTGGTGCAAAGACAGCAATATAGTTATGTGGCGTTTAAGAGGAGACTGCGTGCGGCGGATATCAGGTACATGTTATTGTACCCTGCGAAGCTAAAAGTTCTGCACAAAGGCAGAGCGCTGTTCTTTGATACCCCAGAGGAAGCGGCGTAGTGGTTGGACTGGCAGGGTTGTCTGGCGCGAGATGAGGAACAGGATCGCCAGGAGCACGATAAGTGAAGATACTATATAATGTACACTGCGAGGATAAGCGGATGGGGAATTCTATAACGCCTTGAGGTACTTGACAGACAATGTGTAGCCCTCGGACTTTATGACCATGTTGGACTGGAATATAGTGAATTAAAGCGCAAATGAGTATGGGAGCACTAGGCGTAGCAACTCAAAACAAATAGGAACAACAGGATGGCAGCTACCTACCAACTAGAATTAGTAGTAAGGCAGCCAATAGGGCAGCTTCACCCTGCTGAGCCACGGGTACAGGCTTTTGCCAGAAAGGGCTAGATACGGGGGTGCCCGAGATCCAGGGATGGAGCTGGGCAACAGTTGGGCAGGGTGTTGTTGGGGGAAGATAGGGAGGCGGGCAGGAGGGAGGTGTGGGGGGTTGTTGTGTTTATAGTTAGAGGGTGTTTGAATTGGAGTACGAGTCTACATAGAATAATTAAGCTACTGAAGCTGGACTGCATGGATGAGGGGGGGGAACAGGGACACAGACGTATCATGGGGGACCTTAAAATAGTCACCTGGAATGTTAGGGGGCTCAACAGTTACTTGAAGAGAAGAACAAGTTACTTCTTACCTGGTAATGTTCTTTCGATGGGATGTTCCTCTGACGTATTCCTTATCTTTGATAAATCATCTCCCAGCTTGCTGGCCTCGGAAAACTTTTTTCAGTAGAGGGCGCTGCGTGTCGACGTCCCTCGACAGCCTCCGTATCGGCGCCGACGTCATCATGCGTATAAATAGACTCGCGCAGCGTCCGTTGCTCAGTTCCGTTTTGACGTTAACAGTTGTTTTACATGAATTGGTTTTTGACCTTGAAGGAGCGTAAGCTGCAACCACAAGGGAAGTATTACTGCGGGGATGGATGGGAGGGGCGATAAGGAATACGTCGGAGGAACATCCCATCGAAAGAACGTTACCAGGTAAGAAGTAACTTGTTCTTCGAAGGGATTGTGTCCTCCAACGTATTCCTTATCTTTGATAGACTCCCATAGCAGTGGTGTGTAATTGGAGGTGGGAGTAAAACGCCATGTTTCCTTTTAGGAATGAACAGAATGTAATACGGATTTGCCAAACCTAGTCTCTTGACTAGAGGAGGAATCCAGGTTGAAAAATCTTGTGAAGGTATGTGCGGACGACCATGTGGCAGCCGCACATATGTCTCGAACCAGAACCCCTCTTTGGAGGGCCGAGGAGGCTGCAAAACGCCTGGGTGAATGAGCCCTAAGATTTTGAGGAGGCTCTTTCCCTGCTAGTTTGTAACATTCCAGAATGGCCAAAATAATCCATATGGAAATGGTTTGTTTTGTTATCGGTAGTCCCAATTTGTGCCCTGAGTAACCTACAAACAGTTGGTCTGCTTGCCTAATCCTAGCAAGTCTGCTGATGTAAAATCTTAAAGCCCGCCTTGGGTCCAGCCTATGTAGCCTTTCTTCCTCTTTCCCCGGATGGGGAGGCGTATAGAATGAAGGTAAGGTAATTTTCTGAGTGATGTGGAATTCAGAAACCACCTTTGGGAGGAAATTAGGCTTCACCTGTAGGACAACTTTGTCTTCATGAAAGATTGTATGAGGGGGTTTACAAGATAGAGCTTGTAATTTGCTCACCCTTCCAGCAGATGTTAAAGCCACTAATAAGACAGTTTTAAGGGTAAGAAATCTTAGCGAACAAGAGTGGAGTGGTTCGAAAGGTGTACCCATCAGGAAATTTAAGACTAAATTTAAGTCCCATAAAGGAACCTGGAACGGTCTTGGAGGATAGATATTAGTTAATCCCTTTAGAAATTATACTACTAAGGGTAATTTGAAATATGATGGCTCCTCTGCAGTGCGCTTGAAGATCGATAGTGCGGCGAGATAGCCCTTGATAGTGCCAACTTGAAGGCCTGAATTTGCCAAGTAGAGTAGAAAGGATAACACCGTTGGTGTACCACATGAAAATGGGTCGATATTCTCTTCTCTACACCAGCTGCAAAATGTTTTCCAATGGCAGTAGTATAAAGACCTAGTTGCTGGCCTTCTGGCCGAAAGCAACACCTCCATGACGTCATCAGGGAGGTCCCAATCCTTGTACCTCAACCTTTCAGATACCAAGCGTGAAGTTTGAGGGTTCTGATGTCTGGATGGAGAACCTGAGCTCCCTTCTGCGAGAGAAGATTCTCCTCGAGTGGAAGACGAATTGGAGGGCAGATGGACATGTCCAGAAGATCCGGGTACCACGTTCTCCTAGCCCAGTCCGGGGCAATTAGGATCATGGCTTTCCAGAACCTTCTCAACCTCCTGATCATTTGAGGAATGACAGGGACTGGAGGAAACGCGTACAGAAGTGGAAACTCCCAGTCCACTACGAACGCGTCCCCTAGAGCTCCTCTCGGGGTAAATTCCCTTGAACAAAACTGATCGCACTTCCTGTTGATGCTGGTGGCGAACAGATCCACTTGAGGGGTTCACCAAAGGGTGACGATCTGTTGAAGGACTTCCTGAGCTAGTTCCCACTCGTGGGAGACTGTACTCTGCCTGCTCAGAGCGTCCGCTGTCGATTCCTTCTTGGATTTCCCAAAACCAGAGCTGCATCGCCTCTCTGCACAGCGGCAGTGATCCTACGCCTCCTCTTTTGTTGAGGTAGTGCATGGCCACTGTGTTGTCCGTCGTCATCACGACATTTTTCCCCTGTACAGATGGCAGAAAAGCCTTCAGCGCTAGTCTGATTGCTCTCAGCTCTAACAGGTTGATATGTAGTCTGGACTCCGATGGAGACCAAACACCGCTGATGGTCAAGTCGTTGGTATGGGCTCCCCACCCCGTGAGTGAGGCATCTGTGACTACTGTTATCTCCGGCCATGGTTGCCAAAACAGTTCTCCCTTCAAGATGTTTTCCTGGCAGGCCCACCACTGAAGGTCTCGAGCCACCTTGTCCGGAACCTGAAGGACGTCTGTCATTCTCCCTGAGAATTGCGACCACTGAGTTCTCAGTGCCAACTGAAGGGATCTCATTCTCAGGCAAGCCTCTGGCACAAGGAAGATGCAGCATGCCATGAGGCCTAGCAACCTCAAAAAGCCGAAGGCTGGGAGACGTTGGGCATTTTGAAACTTGGTGACCATCTGCAGAATATCTTGACCCCTCACCTCTGGTGGCGAGGCTTTTCCCAGGGCAGTGTCTAGGACCGCTCCAATGAACTGGAGTCTCTCTGATGGTATCATCTGTGACTTCTTTAAATTGAGGGAGAAGCCCAGTTTGTGAAGGAAGTGGCAGACATAATTCAGCTGGATCTTAGCTTGTTCCGGAGATACAGTTCTGATCAGCCAATCGTCCAGGTAGGGGTAGACATGAATCCCTTCCCTCCTTAGGCTTGCAGCCACTACCGACATTAGCTTGTTGAAGACCCTTGCGGCAGAGGTCAGCCCAAATGGCAGAACTAGAAATTGATAATGAGAGTCGCCAATTGCGAACCTAAGGTATTTCCTGTGTTTGAGATGAATTGGCACATGGAAATAAGCATCCTGAAGGTCCAGAGATACCAGCCAGTCCTGGAGCTGGAGGACCTGAAGGATCTGAGAAAGAGTTACCATCTTGAACTTGTCCTTCCTGAGGAAATTGTTCAGTTCTCGCAAGTCCAAGATGGGTCTCAGTCCTCCGTCCTTCAGTATTAGGAAGTAGGGGGGGGGGAGTACTAGCCCTTTTTCCTCTCCGCTACAGGTACCGGTTCTATGGCACCTTTCTCCAGCAGGTCTACAATTTCCTGCAAGAGGAGCGGATCTGGAACTTTCCGAGAGCTGTTCCCCGGTGGATGGCTCTGAGGAATGCGTAGAAAAGGCAGGCAGTAACCTTGGGTAACTTTCTCCAATGCCCAAGCATCTGACGTAATAGCCTGCCATTCAGTCAGATGTTGAGTTAGCCTGCCCCCTACTGGTGTCTTGTGAGGAGAGTCCTCAGAGGCGTCTGATGCAGGTGCCGATGGTAAAGAGGTTGCTGCTGCTGCGGCTTTTGTATTTTTACCCCGTCTACCTCGGGTGAATCTTTTTTGACCTCTTTGAACCGACTGTCCTCTGCCTTTTCCGAAGGCGGAATAAAAGCGAAATGACTTACCTCTCCAAGAGGCTCCTGAGGGGCGATATGGCGTTTGGCGGATTGCAGCTCCCAGGGATTTTGCTGCTGCCTTTGATGTTTGTAGCTTTTCTAAAAACTGTCATCCGCCTTCTTACCAAACAAAGAAGAGCCGTCAAAGGGCATATTCAAGAGTCTGCTTTGCACATCTGGAGCAAAACCAGACTTTCACAACCAAGCAACTCTCCAGGTTGTTGTACTTGCCGCCATGGCCCTGCTGATGCTGTCAGCAGAATCGATGCCAGTTTGAAGGGATTCGCACATAGCGCCTTTACCATGTTGATGATGTTTAGGAACGCTTCCCTTTCTTCTCCCTCTGGGAGGCAGTCAGCCGCTGATGAAGCACACTCCCAAAGTGTGTGGCTGAACCTTGCGAGCGAACAAGTAGCATTGATGGATTTCAACGCCATGCTACATGCAGAAAATACTTTTTTGGCCATAGAGTCATATCTCTAATCATCCCTGTCCTGTGGAACGGTAGGGTAAGCCGATTTACTACCCGATGAAGTAGCTGCCTGAACAACCAGACTCTCCGGAGTTGGGTGTTTGGATAAATATTCAGGGTCAGCAGAAGACGCCCTATATTTAGCTGATAATTTTTGTTAACCGCTGGGATTACCTCAGGTGTTTCCCAGTTTGCCAATATTCTCCTTTGTAATGCCGCATGAAATGGCACCACAGGATCCTCCTGTGGACCTTTGACCAAGATGTCTGTGAGGTTGTCTTGCTGAAAAGCAGGTGAGGGTGTGGACCACCCCATAAACTCTATTATCCTTGCCATCAGGGCTCTATAAGGGGTTTCAGCATGCTCTGGGTTTGGTCTGGCAAATTCCACTTCTGGGGAAGTGTCCAACCCACTTGCTTCCTGTAAGGATTCTTGGTGATCTTTCAACCTACCTTCCTCCGAGGTAAATTCCTCTGGTACAGGAGTTGCAAATTCCTGCAACTCAAAAGGTCTTTCCTGATCTGAATCCTCCCCTTCTTCATAAATAGATGGAGTGATCAGGTCTTGAAAATGGTATAAATCCCATTTCCAGAGCAGAAGGGGCCAAAGTCATCATAATTGGCTGAGAAAACATCGACGTCGTCGGCGCAGATGTTAAAGGCTTCGAAGCCATCGAAAAAGGAGTCGAAAAAAGTGGAAGAGGCCTCGATGAACTGGAGAGTATCGGAATTCTACTCGAGGTTGATGATGACATTCGCGTGATCGAGGCTCTGGGTATGGCCACTGGCTGTGAGGTGGCCGTGGGTTTGTCCTTTCTCGGCGTCTGCGTCGAAGACGGCATTGACTCGACTGACCTGTGCATTGAAGAACCCTTCGATAACGGCGTCGAAGACGTCGATCTATGCGTTGAAGGGATCTTTGACGACGGTGTCCAAGACGCGACTCTGCCTTTACTCGAGGGTTCGTGACTCTCTCGAGTGGCTTCTTTCGCCAGGTGCTGCGACTCGCAGCGTTTTGATTTTTCGGGTCTTTCACCCAGGGTATCACCCTCAGCAGTCTTCGAGGGGGTCGAGGCCGCTTTCTCGAAGACGCTAAGCATCTTTTTCCTGAATTCCTCCCACTCAGCCTGAGAGCTATGTTTTGTGGGGCAGGAGACCCTTTTCGGGGAAATGGAAGAAGAAGAAGAAGACGGGGAAGGGAATCTTCGACGTCTCTTTTTTGAATGCTTAGATCTCGAAGAGTGATGGGAACTGCTTCGAGACCTAGAACGAGAAGAACAAGTTACTCTATTACCTGGTAACGTTCGTCCGATGGGATGGTCCGACGACGTATTCCATATCTATGACAGGTAATGTCCACAGCTGTGCTGCTTCAGAAAATTTTCGGCGTCTGCGTCCTGCATCGATGACGTCGTCCCCGAGGACCTCCTCCGACGGCCGACGTCACCCGATGTGATAAGTAGGACGCACGACGCTCGTAGCCTCAGTTGTAGTTTTTTCCCCCAGAACGTGTGACACCAGTTTTCTGCCAGTCAGACACACAAGGCCTTGCGGACCATAAGCTGCAATCACATAAGAAATTCTGCAGCGGGGAAGGTAGGGAGGGAGCGATATGGAATATGTCATCGGACCATCCCATCGAAAGAACGTTACCGGGTAAGAGAGTAACTTGTTCTTCGAGGGGATTGGGTCATTCCGACGTACTCCATATCTATGACAGACTCCCAAAGCAGTACCACCGTAAGGAGGTGGGAAAAGAATTTAGAATATACAAATTTAGAATGCCCAATCAAATTGCAGAGTAAAGGACTGACTTGCCAAAGGCCAGATCCTGCCCCCGGATGGAATCGAGGGAGTAGTGACGTACAAAAGTATGTACCCAGGTGGCTGCATCACAGATGTGACGAATAGGAACACCCCTCTGCAGGGCAATAGACGCAGCCACTCCCCTGGTAGAATGGGCCTGCAAGCCAGCTGCAGGGTCCTTACCCGCCAAGCGGTAACACTCGGAGATAGCTAAAATAATCCAACGAGACAAAGTCTGTTTCGTCACAGCTTGTCCCAAACGCTTTCCAGCGTAACCAATGAAAAGTTGACCGTCCACTCTGACACGGGACATGCGCGAAATATAAAAGCTCCACGCTCTCCTAGGATCAAGCCTATGGAGCCTCTCCTCTTCCTTAGTAGGATGTGGAGGAGGATAGAACGCCGGAAGAACAACCTTCTGGCTCAAATGAAATTCCGAAACCACCTTCGGAAGAAAGGAAGGACGAACTCTAAGGACAACCCTGTCCTTATGAAACACAGTGAAGGGTGGCTTAACTGAAAGTGCCTGTAACTCACTCACTCTGCAAGCGGAAGTAACCGCAACCAAAAACACAGTTTTCAGAGTTAACAGTCTCAAAGGGCAAGAATGCAAAGGCTCAAACGGAGCACCCATAAGAAACTTAAGAACAAGGTTGAAATCCCAACCGGGCACCAGAAAAGGTGACGGAGGGAACACATTAGTGAGCCCTTTCAAAAACTGAGCAATTAAAGGAATCTTTAAATAGGAACATTCTTCAGACGAGCGCTTAAATATGGGCAGCGCCGCCAGGTAACCTTTAATGGTCCCCCCTTGCAAGCCCCTGTGGGCCAAGGAAAGCAAAAAAGACAGAACCATGGAATGTCACACTCAAAAGGATCCGCATTCTTAACTCTGCACCAGTCACAGAACTTCCGCCAACGGCAACGGTACAGAGACTTTGTTGCCGGCCGCCTGGCCGAGATCAACACCTCCATCACGTCTTCAGGGAGGTCCCAATCCTTATACCTCAACCTTTCAGAAGCCAAGCGTGAAGGTTGAGGGATCCGACCTCTGGATGGAGAACCTGACCCTCCTCCATGAGAGCAGATCGTCTCGGTATGGAAGACGACGTGGAGGGCAGATGGACAAGTCGAGAAGATCCGGGTACCACGTCCTCCGGGCCCACGCCAGAGCAATGGGGATCATCCGGGAACCGAACCTCCGTAACCTCTGCAGTACTTGCGGGATCACGGGAACTGGAGGAAACGCGTACAGCAGTGGGAATGACCACTCCACCACGAACACGTCTCCTAAGGCTCCTTTTGGAGGAAATTCCCGCGAGCAGAACCTTTCGCACTTCCGGTTGCCACTGGAGGCGAAGAGATCCACTTGAGGGGTCCCCCAAAGGGTGAAGATCTCCAGGAGAATCTCCTGAGCCAGCTCCCACTCTTGAGAGATCGTGCTTTGTCCGCCGTCTCGTTGTCGTCTCCGGCCAGATGAACAGCCAAGATCGGAATTTCCTGCTGGATGGCCCAGAACTCGAGCTGCATCGCCTCCCTGCACAGAGGAAGTGACCCTGCCCCCCCCCCTTTTTGTTGAGGTAGTGCATGGCCACCGTGTTGTCCGTTAGAATCAGGACACTCTTTCCTCGCACAGTTGGCAGAAAAGCCTTCAGGGCTAGCCTGACGCCCTCAGCTCCAACAGATTGATATGGAGTCTGGACTCCGACGGAGACCAACAACCGCTGACTGTCAACTCGTTGGCATGAGCTCCCCATCCCGTGAGGGATGCGTCCGTCACGATCGTCACCTCCGGCCAGGGCAGCCAAAATGGGGCCCCCTTCATCAGATTGCCTTTGACGGCCCACCACAGAAGGTCCTGGGCGACCGAGGGCGGCACCTGAACAGGGTCTGACATCCTGCCGGAGGACTGAGACCACTGGAGCTTGAGTGCCCATTGCAAAGATCTCATCCGCAACCTGGCCTCTGGCACCAGAAGAATGCAGGATGCCATGAGGCCGAGCAGTCTCAAGAACTCGGACGCAGGGAGAGTCTGGGCAAGTTGAAACTTGTGCACCATCTGCTGAATGTGAAGAGCCCTCACCTGGGGAGGAAAACACAGCCCCAGGGATGTGTCGAGCACTGCTCTGATGTACTGGAGCCGCTGTGTTGGCAAAAAATGGGACTTCTTTAAATTGAGGGAGAAGCCCAGCCAGTGAAGGGAGTGGCAGGTGACAGACAGATGATCCAGGACTTGCTCGGGAGAGCTCCCCCTGATCAACCAATCGTCCAGGTAGGGGTAGACGTGAATCCCCCCTTTCCTGAGATGCGCTGCCACCACCACCATGAGCTTGGTGAAAACCCTCGGGGAGGAGGTCAATCCGAACGGCAGGACCCGAAACTGAAAGTGCGAGTCGCCAACCGCGAACCTCAGGTACTTCTTGTGCTTGGGATGGATCGGCACATGGAAGTAAGCGTCCTTGAGGTAGAGAGACACCAACCAGTCCTGAAGTTGAAGGGCCTTGAGGACTTGAAAGAGAGTAAGCATCTTGAACTTGTCCTTCCTGCGGAGTTTGTTCAAACCGCGCAAGTCCATAATGGGTCCCAATCCCCTGTCTTTCTTCGAAATCAAAAAATAAGGGGAATACCATCCCTTGTTCCTCTCCGCTACAGGCACCAGTTCTATGACGCCTTTCTCCAGCAGGGCTTGAATTTCCTGCGCAAGGAGCGGATCCAGACTCTTCAAAGAGAGGTTCCCTGGTGGATTGTCGTGAGGCCTCTGCCGAAAGGGAAGACAGTAGCCGTGGGTTATGATCTCCAGAACCCACACATCTGAAGTAATGGCACGCCACTCTACAAGATGCTGTGCCAGCCTTCCCCCAACCGGCGAACCATGGGACATGGCCTCATGACTGAGTGGTAGCGGCTGCGGCGTTGCCTGAGGGCAAAGAGGCAACTGCCCGTGCGGCCTTGGCACCTTGAGTACCCCGTTTTCCACCTCTGGCACTCTTACGGTGGCCTCTTTGACTGACAGCTCCTCTTGATTTACTGAAGGACGAGTAATAGCGAGAGGAACCTCCCCTCCATTGTTGTCCCCTAGGACGAAAAGGCGGAGGTTGTCGAACTGCAGCGCCCAACGACTTTGCTGCAGCTTTGGAGGTCTGCAACCTCTCAAGGCTCTCGTCAGCCTTGCTGCCAAAAAGATATTCACCGTCAAAGGGCATGTTGAGGAGCCGTGACTGCACATCAGGAGCGAACCCAGACTTCCGCAACCACGCAAACCTGCGTATTACGGTGCTCGCCGCCATGGTCCGGCTGACATAATCTGCCATGTCCAAACCCGACTGAACGGCCTCACACATGGCATTCTTGCCATCCTGAACCATAGCAAGGAAACCATCCTGTTCGTCCCCTTCGGGAATATGTTCAGCCGCTAATGCAACACAGTTCCACAGAGTGTGTGTGAAACGAGACAAGGCACATACAGAGTTGGATGCATGAAGCGCCATACCCCCAGAAGAAAACACTTTCTTTGCCCAGCCATCGAAATGTTTGTCGTCCCTATCCGGAGGGATGGTAGGGTACGACGCCTGTTTTGCCGGGGCCGTAGCCGTCTGCACCACCAAACTCTCCGGAGTGGGGTGCCTGGACAAGTAGCAGGGGTCGCTACTGGCTGTACGGTATTTTCGCAACAAAGACTTGCCCACTGCCGGGAGACTCTCCAGAGCAGTCCAAGCCGCCACCACCCTTCTCTGCAGAGCCATATGAAACGGCAGTACCGGGTCAGTGGGACTGACCAAGATCAAGGATGTCCGTGAGACCATCCTGAACAAACTCCCCTAGGGGAGCCGACCATCCCAAGTACTCGGTGACCCGAGACATAAGGCGCCGGTACGAAAAATCGGCATGAGTGCCAGGCTCCGGCCTACAAAACTCCACCTCCGGAGAGGGGTGCAGTCCACTGGCATCATGCAGTGACTGCCTCAGGTCATCAAACTGGCTATGGCCCGAGTGAAGCTCATCTGGCAATGTAACCGGAACCAAGCCTTCATCAGAGCCTTCATCACCCTCTGAAATGTACTCCAGGCGGTGAGAGGAAGACACCTGGGGACCAAAGCTATGCCTGACCTTAGCCAGAGCCTTTCTAGGGGCTAACCCTGTACCACAGGGCCCCTCCGACACCACCGCCTCGAAAGGCGTAGAGGGCGCCGAACGAGTCAGCGGCGAGAGAATGGCATCGACGTCAGCTGCAGCACCGCCGGCATCGACGGCGTCGACACAGGCCTCGAAGCCGGAGCTGCGAGCGTGTCTCTCGACGACCTAGGCGCCGACAGCATCGACGACCCCCTCGAAGGCGGAGCCACGAGAGAGATCGTTGACGACTTTGGCGCCACAGGCGTCGACGTCTTCCTCGAAGACGGCACAGGATCACAAGGTCTTGAGCGCGTCGAGGACCGGGAACTGGAACGGGCATGACGAGAACGGCTACCCTTGTCCGAGCGGGACCTCTCCCGCGAGCCGTGCCTGCCACCCAAGCCCGAAGGCGTACTGGCGGTGTCTCTTGACCGGTGCCGACCGACCCCACTCAGAGGCGCGGACAGACCGGTGCCCTGCGATTCGAGAATCGCCAGCATTTTCTTCCCGAAGGAAGCCCATTCCTCTGGTGTCGCTTGCATGGTGGGATAAGCGACCCACCGACGGGCGGAGTCCTCGAAAGAGGACGGGGAAGGCGACCGATGCTGACGCTTCCAGGAATGCCTCGAAGAGGCAGAGGAGTGGCGAGACCGACTCCTGGAAGGAGACCCACTGGACTCCCGACGATGACGCGCAGAGTCGCCTCTCGAGTCATCCGTCGAAAGCCCCGTAGACCTCAACTTCCGGGGCTTAGACACCCGACCTACCGACAACTTCTTCTTGCGATCCTGCAAGGCCTTGGCCGTGAGCGACTTGCAGTCGACACAGTCGTCCGTATCGTGGGCCTCCCCGAGGCACCAGAGGCAGGCGTCGTGCGAGTCCGTGACCGACATCTTGGACCCACAGTCCCCGCATTTCTTGAAACCCGGACGTGGGGTGGAAGACGAGGTAGACATCGTTTCACTAACAGGTTTTCACAAAAATCGAACAGGTCCAAAGGAACCGAGAAGAATACAACAAACTCCAAAGAGTCGAGGCGTACCGAGATTCACAAAGCGAACACGTTCGTGGAAAAAACGGAACTGAGGCTACGGGCGTCGTGCGTCCTACTTATCACATCTGGTGACGTCGGCCGTCGGAGGAGGTCCTCGGGGACGACGCATCGACGTCATCGACGCAGGACGCAGACGCCGAAAACTTGCCGAAGCAGCACAGCTGTGGCCATTACCTGTCATAGATATGGAATACGTTGGAGGACCCAATCCCCTCGAATATCTTTTTTGATGGCAAGGAGACGAATGTCTCGACTGCGCCGAGAAAACTTTCGAAGAAGTTTTAACTGCCTTACCTCTCTCAAGCTTTCCCTTACGCTCCTTCAAGGCTTTCGCTGTCATGGACATGCATTCCTCGCACTCCGAACAATGGTGCTCGACTCCCAGGCACCACAAACAGATCCTGTGAGGACAGTTTCGACATTTTTTGAAGCCGGACCGTGGAGTCGTCCGTTCGGATGAGGAAGCCATCGAGTAGGAGTCGGTATTCACAAGGAATAATGAAGTATATTTGACTGAAGAACTGCGCAACGATATTCCGAGGCCCCACGAAGCGCGGAAAAACGGAACTGAGCAATGGACGCTGCGCGAGTCTATTTATACGCGTGATTACGTCGCCGCCGATACAGAGGTTGTCGAGGGACATCGGCTTGAGGGACGTCGACGCGCAGCGCCCTCTACTGAAAAAAGTTTTCCGAGGCCAGCAAGCTGGGAGATGATTTATCAAAGATAAGGAATACATCGGAGGACACAACCCCTCGAAATAAAGTTATGCTATACCTACGGAGACAAAGGATCGATATTGCCCTGTTGCAAGAAACACCTGACGCGAGACAAGTTGGAGATAGTCAGGAAGAAATGGAGGGGTATGATGGTGGGTTCGCCATATTCGGCCTATGCCATCGGAGTGAATATTTGGGTAGCGCCGCACGTCCAGTTCCAGCTGTTACACACGTTGGCAGAGACGGACGGGAGGATGGTCATGATGAGGGGATTGGTGGAGAATAAAGAAATAAGTATTATAAATACATATGCCCCAAACCAAAATACTGCGTCTTATTTTAAAACACTAACAACCTTAGCATGTGTGTGGGGAGTGCGATGATTTGAAGGGGGGGGGGCTTTAACTGTGTTCTAAACCCTAGATTGGATAGGTCGGACGGGAAACTAGATAGACCTACCCCAGCAGCCATGGCGTTGCAGATGCTGCTGAATGATTTTAGGCTAGAAGATGCATGGAGGACGTGCCATCCTCACGATAGGCAGTACTTGCACTATCGCCCCGCAGCAACTATGTACAAGGTTGGACTATGTCTTCGTCACTCCAGAAATATTGCCAGAGATCACGCAAGTTGAATATAAAGCGAGAGTCCTCTCGGATCACGCGCCTTTGATACTAGGATGGAAATATTGTCCTCCAAGAGCGAGAATTCCGACGTGGCGCCTCAGGGCAGAGGCGCTCAAAGACCCCCTTTTTAGAGAAGGCATGAGAGATGAGATAGCTAACTACTTTGAGACGAACACGGGTAGTGTAGACTCAGCGGGTACATTGTGGGAGGCCTTTAAAGTTGTGATTAGAGGAGTGGCTATAGCAAAACACAAAGGATTGAGGGAGGGATTTTGGCGGACCTACAGGAAGTTGGAAGAGACCTGGAAAAAGCACTCAGAAGGGAAAATGAAACCAACCAAGACAGTGACCTGATAGTAAGATTACAGCAAAAGTGTGCAGGGCACTGGGAAAGATTGTGCAACCTCAGCTATAGAAAATATATAGAGAGGCAGCATGCCGGCAGAGATAAACCAGGGAGGATTGTGGCATGGCTGTATAAAAATGAGACTCCTAGGCCCCCGATTAGATCGATAATGAAGGAAGACGGAAGGGTGGTAGATACCCAAGAGGGAATTACGTCAGGAGTTTGTAAACTACTATGGCTTGCTATATGGGGATGAAGAGGAGGATAATCGCACGATAATAGCGGAAACGTTAGAAGACATAGGATTGCCACAGATTAGCACAGAGGAAAGCGAGGAGATGGATGCACCGATCACTTTGGAGGAGCTAGAAGAAGTGGTGAGACAGTTGCCAACTAATAAGACCCCGGGGGCTGACGGACTCCCAAGTGAGTTTTATAAAATATTCAAAGATGAGGTGCTCCCCCCTTGTTAAATATGTTGAATGAGGCGTATGAGCTAGGCAGACTACCGGAGTCGCTCAGAGAAGCGATAATAATACCACTTCCCAAACCAAACAAGCCAGTACATAGCTGCAGCTCTTATAGACCCCTGTTGATGTTGAATCAAGACAGCAACATTTTGACTGCTGTCCTGGCCAATAGATTGAGTAGAGTTATAAGTAAATTGATACACCCGGACCAGACAGGCTATGTCCCTAATAGGAACATCTCCAATAACCTTAGAAGGCTCCACAGTTATCGAATATGGAAACGGAAGTGAAGATGAACTTGCAGTTGTGTCGTTGGATGCAATAAAGGCTTTCGACTCGGTCAAATGGCCATGGCTGCTGGCGTCCCTGGCTGGCTATGGGATAGGTCCAGGGTATCTACACTGAGCCAAGATGTTGTACAGTGAACCGCTGGCTAGAGTCAAAACAGGGTCAGTGGTATCGGAAAGATGGAAGCTGCGTAGGGGAACCAGGCAAGGTTGTTGTTAGGACACCACCTTCACTTACCGTTGGGCGGTCCTTGGGGGGCTGCCTTGGCGCCAGGCGCCACTGGGGATTGTATCCCCGATACCGTTGGTGGGGTCTGCAGGGATATGGGACATCTTCTCGCCGGGTCCTGACTGGAGCGCATGCGTGGTCGAGCAATGGCACGAGGCTTGCGTTGCAGGCCTCGCTTCCGGCTTCTGCGCATGCGCAGTCGGGTGACGGCGCGAGGCTTGCGTTGCAAGCCTCACTTTCGCACCGGGGGCACGTTCCAGGAGGCGTTGCCTGTCTGGCCTCGCTTTCGCGAGGACTTCCTCATTAGCGATCGAGTCGGGAGCCAGTCGCGTCTCAACGTGGCTTGGTTCCCGACCCACCGCATCGCTCCTGAAGTTTCTGCCTGTCAGAACCTTGTCAGAACCTTGTCCTTACCTGCTTGCCTGTTCGTGTCCTTCCCCTTTGCCCTCTGGGAAGGCCCTGTTCTGCCTCTGTTCCTCCTTGCCTTGATCTGCCTTGTTCCTCCTGTCCCTGCCTCCTCTCTGCCCTGTTCCTTTTGCCAGTTACCCCTTGGTTCCCAGCCTGGGTCCTGTCCCCTCCTCGGTTTACCAACCTAGGGGCTCTCCGTTTTCACTGCCTGATCCCGTCTGCTCCCTCCTGGCCTGTACCTTCCCTGGTTGGATCATTCGTCCTTCCTGTTGCCAGCATCAGTTTTCCTCCAACTACTACATCAGAAGCTGGACCCGTTTATACCTGCCCAAGAGGACATCTGGACGACCTTCTCCATCAGTGCTTGCACTGTTCTGGCGCCACATTAATCCCCGGGGAAGTGCCTTGACTGTGGCATCAGGAGTTAGTTCCCCTTCAATCCTGTGCTCGTAGGGCGGGAGGGGAGCTGGCTTCTGGCGTTACCATTCTTCGGACCGACGTCAATTGACAGCCTGGCATCTCCACAACGTGCATCCTCTGGAAGATCAGGGACGCATATCTTGACAGATTGAGACGCCTTACTACCAGCTCAGAACTGGAGATGGACGACGTCCAGGAACTCCGAGAAGAAATGAGGACCCTGAGATTAGAGATGACTGCACTACGTCAAGAGAATGTGGCTTTGCGACAGATGGTCGCTCAAGGAACTGGCAGTCCATCCCAAGCAGAGGCTGCCATGGCCCATACAGCACCACAGAAGTTTGACGACGATCCGAGGCGTGTGGCAGAATTCTGTAATCACTAAGATACATTTCCTGCTTCGTTCCTCCCAATTCATCCAAGATAAGGCTAAGATTGGCTACATCCTCGGAAACCTGACCGGGAACGCCTTGGCCTGGGTAACACCCTTGGTCGCTGCTAACAGTCCTTTCCTAAGTGATTTTGGTGCCTTTGAGAAGGCGTTCTTGGAGGTTTTTCAGTCACCTAATCTGGGGGCCACAGCACAGAACCAATTGGTGGATCTGAAACAGGGATCAAGCGACATTATTACGTACATTAGTCGTTTTCGCCAGATTGCTGCTGATTCTCTATGGCCAGAAATAACCCAGAAGACATTATTCCGACGAGGATTAAGAGAAGAGTATAAGGATGAATTACTGCACATACCGGAACCCGATACCTTACAAGCTCTTCTGGACCAAGTTCTCCGGATTGATCACCGACTGACGGAACACAAGGGTGAGAGGCGGCGATACGAAAGAACAATCCCAAGACCACAGTCAATACCGATTGGGATACCAGGTACCACCGAGACCGGTCCGGAACCGATGCAACTGGGTGCCATGAGAGGGCCACTGACGGAAGCTGAGAAGAAGCGCAGAAGAGATCAACGTCTGTGTTTGTATTGTGGGGGTGATGGACACTTCCTGGGTACTTGTCCTCGGCGACCCTTGAAAAAGTTGGAAAACTAAAGGGCCTGTCGTGTATTGGGAAGGTTACGACGGGCCTTGCATCCGCAACAGTCCTTCCTGACTCTGAGGTCATCCTGCAACCCATGCAGCCCGTGGTGTTGATGGTATTAAATCTCAAGGTGGCCTGGCAGAGTAAGTCTGTGGACACATTCGGTCTCGTGGATTGCGGGGCCTCTGGAAACTATCTGGATGGGGATTTCGCGACGAGAAACAGCATACCCCTTCACACCAAAGAACATGCCTCATTAGTAGAAGTAATAGACGGAACTCCACTGGCTTCGGGACCTATTCGTCAGGTCCTCTACAACTCGGGATCAATGGACACCAGGAATTCATATCGTTGGATGTAATACGGTCCCCAACATATCCCATTGTTCTTGGATTACCTTGGTTGCTGCAGCATAATCCTAAAATCGACTGGGGAACACGAACTCTGACGTTTGACTCCGCTCTCTGTGCCAGAGATTGCGCTACTACAAGGAACATCCCAAGATCCCGGACAGCCACTGTAAACCTGGAAGGTAACGGAATACCTAGGGTTTGCTTATTGGAATCCGTCCCATCTGAATAAGTGGCATTCCGCGATGTGTTCTCGGAACCTGGGGATATACCACTACCTCCCCATAGGTCTTGTGACTGTTCCATTGAACTTTTACCTGATTCAGTCATTCCACATGGGAAGGTGTATTCTTTAACCCCTAAGGAGAGAGAAGCATTACAGAAATATCTGGAAGAATGTTTACGTAAGGGATATATTGCTCCCTTCAAGTCCCCGGCTGGATTCCTTTTGTTTTTCGTTAAGAAGAAGGAAGGATCTCTACGCCCCTGTGTGGATTACAGACAACTGAACGACATCACACGGAAGGACAGGTACCCCCCCTTCCTTTGATCCGAGACATCATTGAATCCCTTTGCTCAGCTCGTATCTTCTCCAAACTGGATCTCCGAGGAGCGTACCATTTGGTTCGAATAAAACCCAGAGATGAATGGAAGGCGGCCTTCAAGACACCATCAGGGCATTACGAATACCGGTTTATGCCGTTCGGCCTATGTAATGCTCCAGCCGTCTTCCAACGATTCATGGATGAGATCTTTGCGGACCTGATCGGAGTCACCGTATGGGTTTACCTGGATGACATCTTGATTTTCTCCTCGTGCCAAGAGGACCACGTCTCTCATGTGAAGAAAGTACTCAGTCGACTGTCCTTAAACCATCTTTATGCCAAAGCAGAGAAATGTCTATTCCATCAAGACAGTATTGAATTCCTCGGCTATGTAATCAATGACTCTGGAATTCAGATGGATCCTGCTAAGGTACGAGCTATACTGGAATGGAGGCAACCCCATGACGTGAAGTCCTTACAACGTTTCTTGGGTTTCGTCAACTTTTATCGCCGGTTCATCCCTCATTTTTCCTAGTTGTCGGTACCCCTAACACATCTAACAAGCAGCAAGGTGCCATTTGTTTGGAAAACCGAGGCCACGACTGAATTCAGACGCCTTAAGGAAGCTTTTAGCACTTCTCCTATCCTACACCATCCAGATGAACTAAAACCATTCATTGTTGAGACCGATGCGTCCAATTTCGCCATAGGGTCCGTTCTACTGCAAAAGGATCAAGGATCGGGTACGGAATTCCCAGTAGCGTACTATTCCCGCAAGTTAAGTGCCAGCGAACGCAACTATGCAGTTGTCGAGAAGGAGCTTCTGGCTATTAAGGCGGCATTCGGGGAATGGCGACATCATTTATTGGGCGGAAGGTATCCAGTAGAGGTCCGCACTGATCACCGCAACTTGCAATATCGCCATTCCTTACAGTGTCGGACTTCTCGCCAGGCGAGGTGGGCCTTCTTTTTCTCACACTACGATTTCACCATTACTTATATACCCAGTTCCCAGAATCAGAAAGCGGACGCACTTTCCCGCTCACTTGAGGATAACGTCGGACATGACTATTCGGATCAATCTTTAATTGCCTCAAAGCATTTCTTGTCTTACATCTCACCTTTCCTGGATTCCATAGCTCAAGGGACCTTGGCTAGCCCTGAAAGGAGAACCCTGCTAAAACAACCACAAATTAAGGAAAAGGACGGTATGCTGTACTATGAAAACCGGTTGTTCATTCCCACCGCTTCATTACGGACTGTTATCCTACAAGGATTCCATGATTCCAAGCTCGGAGGACATCGGGGAATACGGGCCACCCAGGAACTGATAGCAAGGCAATTCTGGTGGCCAGGGTGGGCCAACCAGATCAGCCAGTATGTGGAAAGCTGCCCAATCTGTGCCCAGACTAAAATACCACGAAGAAAACCCCTGTGACTATTGAAACCCCTTGAAACCCCACCCTATCCTTGGCATACCATCGCCACAGACTTCATCGTCGATCTTCCTCCGTCTGAAGGCAATACTTGCATCATGGGCGTCATAGACTGTTTTACCAAGATGGCACATTTCATTCCGTTTTCAGGAATCCCTACTGCGGCCCAAATGGCCCAGGTTTCCTTCACAATATCTATCGTTTGCATGGACTTCCTGAAAAGATCATCTCCGAACGTGGATCACAGTATTTGTCATCCTTTTGGAGTCAACTATGCCACCATCTCGACGTCCAATGAGCTCTTAGTTCTGGCTACCATCCACAGACCAATGGCCAGACAAAGCGTACCAACCAAACGCTAGAACAATACTTACGCTGCTATGCTAATGCCACTCAAACCAATTGGTCTGCCCATCTGGACCAAGCCGAGGTGGCATACAACAACGCTGTACATTTAGCTACCGGAATGAGTCCTTACCAATGTTCGTACGGATTTCATCCCAAACTTTTCCCGTTTGGACCAGTCCAGCCCAGCACCGTGCCTTCCACTGATGAACTCGTATCCAGGATCGAGAAATCACATGCCCAGGCAACTAGGGTTCTTGCCGAGGCTCGTGAGCGCATGAGGGATCAGGCAGACAGACAACGTAGTCCCGAACCCGCTCTTTTGGTGGGGAATCGGGTTTGGCTCTCTTCTAAGAACCTACCAGTCCGTACCTTGCCCACTAAACTTGCTCCCCGTTACTTTGGGCCTTTTTTGATCACAAAACGGATCTCATCAGTGACATTTCAGTTGCAGTTGCCGTCGTCTTGGTGGATACATCCTGTTTTTCATGTTTCTTTATTGAAACCTTACCTCCCAGATCCCTATGGTCATTCAGGGTCTCGTCCCTCCGCTATTGACGTGGATGGCGTGCCAGAATTCGAGGTTCAGGAGATTTGTGATTTGCGGATCCGGCGGGGTGTGCTTCAATTTTTGGTGGAGTGGAAGGGCTTTCCTGCTTCTGATCGTACCTGGGAGCCTCGGAAGAATGTACACGCTCCCCGCCTGGTCTGCAAATTCTTTCTTCGCCATCCCTGGAAACCTGGGGCTCCTGGCCTTTCTGGGAGGGGGCATAGTGTTAGGACACCACCTTCACTTACCATTGGGCGGTCCTTGGGGGGCTGCCTTGGCGCCAGGCGCCGCTGGGGATTGTATCCCCGCTACCGTTGGTGGGGTCTGCAGGGATATGGGACATCTTCTCGCCGGGTCCTGACTGGCGCGCATTCGCGGTTGAGCAATGGCACGAGGCTTGCGTTGCAGGCCTTGCTTCCGGCTTCTGCGCATGCACAGTCGGGTGACGGCGCGAGGCTTGTGTTGCAAGCCTCGCTTTCGCACCGGGGGCACGTTCCAGGAGGCGTTGCCTGTCTGGCCTCGCTTTCACGAGGACTTCCTCATTAGCGGTCGAGTCGGGAGCCAGTCGCGTCTCAACGCGGCTTGGTTCCCGACCCACCGCTTCGCTCCTGAAGTTTCTGCCTGTCAGAACCTTGTCCTTACCTGCTTGCCTGTTCGTGTCCTTCCCCTTTGCCCCTGGGAAGGCCCTGTTCTGCCTCTGTTCCTCCTTGCCTTGATCTGCCTTGTTCCTCCTGTCCCTGCCTCCTCTCTGCCCTGTTCATTTTGCCAGTTACCCCTTGGTTCCCAACCTGGGTCCTGTCCCCTCCTCTGTTTACCAACCTTGGGGCTCTCCGTTTTCACTGCCTGATCCCGTCTGCTCCCTCCTGGCCTGTACCTTCCCTGGTTGGATCATTCGTCCTTCCTGTTGCCAGCATCAGTTTTCCTCCAACTACTGCATCAGAAGCTGGACCCGTTTCTACCTGCCCAAGAGGACATCTGGACGGCCTTCCCCATCAGTGCTTGCACTGTACTGGCGCCACATTAATCCCCGGGGAAGTGCCTTGACTGTGGCGTCAGGAGTTAGTTCCCCTTCAACCTTGTGCTCATAGGGCGGGAGTGGAGCTGGCTTCTGGCGTTACCATTCTTCGGACCGACGTCAATTGACAGCCTGGCATCTCCACAACGCGCATCCTCTGGAAGATCAGGTACGCCACGTCCCAGGGACACACATCTTGACAGTTGTCCATGTTCCCCTATGCTCTATATATTAGCTTTGGAACCCCTAGCGATCCATCTAAGGCAACAATATGACATGATAGGCATCCCAGTGGGTGGAACACGACACCTGATATCATTATATGCAGATGATATATTATTGTATTTGCGATATCCAGAAGAAAACCTCCAATATGTCTTGGAGGTGATGGGTAGATATGCAGAGATGTCTGGAATTGCGGTGAACCCCCATAAGTCCAGCATGTTCCCATTGGGTGGATATAAAGGAATTCCCCTAGAACGATTGCCGAGGTTACAAGTGCCATGGGCTATCAGCACATTTCGCTACCTGGGAATAGATGTATACCACACGGTGGAGGAAGAGCATGTGCACAACACAGAAGTAGCCATTAACAAGATAGAAAATTGTGTGCGGTTTTGGGTAAAACTGCCCTTAGCGATGGTGGGTCGGGGTGCAATGTTAAAGATGGTGGTCTTGCCTCAGCTCCTACACTACTTCGGGAACATCCCGTTTCTGATACCCAAGACATTTTTTAGTAAACTGGCTTGTATATGCAGGGACTTTCTATGGCACGGGACGCAGAACAGAGTGGCCCTCTGGGAGCTGCAGAACACCTACGAGAAAGGGGGTATAAAATTGCCTAATTATGAAGTTTACTATGTTGCCAGTCAGCTACAGTATGTGGCTAAATGGCTCTCAGAGGTTGTGACCCCGGAGACCAAACTGTTCAGACAGGACTGTGTCCCATTATACCTGAGAGAGTTAATATGGTTACCCCAAGCTGTACTAGAGGGGCGCCCCAAGATGTTGCCACTGGGATGGAGGATGTGGCGTAGGGCATGTCAACTGATGGAGAACCCGTCCCCGTGCTCCCCCCAGATACCGCTAGTGGCACTGGCGGGCGGGGAAGAGCAACTGAGGATGGTAATCAGGAATCATTGGGAACCGGCTGGCGTAGTGACAATGGGAGACATCTGGCGGGAGGGCACTATAATAGATTTTGGGGAGTTAAGGGCGGAGACTGGGCTACACACTGGCCAGTATATCACGTACTATAGATTGGTGCGAAGGATCAAGAGAACATGGTCAGAATTGGTTCTTGAGGAAGAAACTTATCAACCTATCATTCCTCAACAATTCAGTCCCCAGTAATCTAAAACAATCATGGGTTCTTCCACTCAAAAAACAAACCCTCGACCCAGCCATCCCCACCAACTACACACCCATCACCACAGTTCCCTGCCTATTAAAGATTTTGGACAGAGTTGCATACCTCCAAATTCAGGAATACCTAGAATCCAACCAGCTGCTAGGAATACGCCAATCTGGCTTCAGACCTCAGCACGGAACAGAAACTGCCCTTGTTGACCTCAAAAGCCAAATTGATGAAATTAAAGACAAAGGCAATACCGCTATCCTACTCCTATTAGACCTCTCAGCGGCCTTCGACCTGGTCGACCATAAAATCTGCTGCAGCCACTTAGCCACCGCAGCTCACTTCACCTCTGCTGCAGTCACACGGAAACAATCCTTTCTGGCTAACAGAACCATGCAGGTCTTCTCATCTACAGATGCAGCAGACCCCATCTCCTGCGGAGTCCCACAAGGCTCCTGTGTCTCCCCCACTTTGTATAATATATTTACAAAGCCACTATTTGACCAACTGGACCGTCGGGGTGTCACCTATACAAATTACGCAGATGACACCCAGATACTCTTTACCATCACAGGTAACTACCAGACAGACGTCACCCGGATAAACAAGATATTTTCCATCATTCAGGTATGGATGGCTTCCCATGGCCTCTGCCTGAACGATCAGAAAACAGAGCTCCTCCTTGTTGGCTCTCCCAGCAACCTGGCAAAATTGAATCCCAAATACAACAACATCGCTATCGATGGTCACACCATCCCTATCGCCAAAAGCGTAAAAACGCTTGGTTTTTACCTCGACGCCAACTGCAACCTTTCCAAACAAACTAACATGATTGCCTCAGCTTCTGCTTACACCGGCAAACTTATCAGAGCCAGTAGACCCTTCCTATCTTCCAACAGTTGCCTCACTCTCGCAGGAGCCCTCATACAACCCAAACTGGATTACTGCAACAGCCTCTACCTAGGTGCCAACCAATCAATAATCAACAAACTACAAATACTTCAAAACAACGCACTACGTGCAGCACTTAACATTCCCAGACGGGAGCACATCTCCACAGCCAGGAAGTCCTGTAAATGGCTCCCCATCCGTCAAAAAAAAATAAAATCGACCTGAAATCCATCTGCCTCACATATAAGGCCTTAAACCACTTAGCCCCACCTTATCTCACCAACAAATTCACCTTAAAACTCGCCACTAGAACCACTAGATCCTCCAATGCCCTATGTCTGTCCGTACCCAGATTTCTCTTAAAAAGAGCTGGAGGAGCTAGCTTCACAGTACTTGCCTCCCAACTCTGGAACACCTTACCACTCCACATTAAAACTATCGAGTCCTTCCAGATCTTCAGGAAACATGTCATCAGATGGCTCCTAAACAATGAGTACCCCACCATAGGTTCAAATATATGTAAATTCTGTAAATTGTTGTTTTTTTCTGTTGATCTGTAGCTCCCCCAATAGGGGAGTACCCTGCCATTGCTCAAACATGTCTGTATGCCTTATAAACTGCTGTAATTGGAATCTGTATGCATCACAACTATCTAACCGTCTTCTTAAGCGCCCTTCTACCTCCGGGTTTGGAGCGCTATACAAATAAAATAAACAAACAAACTATGGACTTGATTATATGACATAGCAGAGGGAGGGCACAAGATATCTAGGATATATGAGATAATGATGCCTAAAGTGGGAAAGGAAGTGGTACAACTGAGACTAGACTGGGAGGATGAAGTGGGTACCCCAATGGATGACGGGATGTGGGAACGAGTCCAAGGGTATCATAAAAAGGTGTCAAGGAACGCAAGACTTCAGCAGATGCAGTTGTATATTACGCATAGGGCGTACCTGACACACCAGAGGATAGCCAAGTTTAAAAATGCAGGACGGCAGGCATGCCCTAGATGTGATGAAAAGAATGCGGGCATGGTGCATATGTTCTGGTCCTGCCCGGTCATTGGGCGCTTCTGGAGTGAGATTGCACATAAATTAGTGGGAAAAGGCATTAAGATTGTGGTGGACAATGTGTGGGCCTGTCTGCTGGGGGGGTTCCCTAGGCCAAGGAAATGCAAGCATGTGAGCAAACTGAAAGATCTGGCATTTGCGCTTGCGAAGAGAAGAATTGCTATGGGGTGGAAGACATGCCACAAACCCTGACTGGAGAAATGGTGGAAGGATTTGCACAAATGGGCGGAGGCAGAAACTATGGTATGGCAAGAATCCAGTAAAGCGGGGGGGAGGAGGAAACAGACTCTCATGGCCTGGAAACTGCTGATAGCAGAGCTATTTGGGTCGGTGTCGGACTCAGGAGACCTCATGGACAGCAACCTCCCATCACAAGATGCAGAATAGGACATTAATTAAAGTGGGCTCGTAATGGGGGGAGGGAAAAGGGAAGCAGTGAGCACGACTGCATAATGCATAATGGATATGTTACTGTATGCACTGCAAGTTTGGTTTGTATTGTTTGTTTAAAAATCTAATAAAAATTATTTAAAAAATAAATTAAAAAAAAGGGTTTCCATTGGGCATCCCATACTAGGCATTGACTTAGTTGGAGTGCCGGATTGAAATCACTTACAGATCGGGGGCTCGTAGCGGGAATTCTGGATTAGATATACCACTTGTGCAGCTAACAGTGTGCTAACTGATAGGATACATAAATCCTGTTGGGCTACCACGCTGTGTTAAACTGTAAAAGCACCCCTCAAAAGGGATCGCTCTAAGGAAACGTTCTGTTTTGCTAAATAAAATAATAACCTTTTGTAAGTCAGGAAGGAAATCAATTTCCAGAATGGCGACATTGGTAGACATCAAGATAGCTAGAGAGCACCTTTTACATAAGTTATTTGTGAGAGGAGAGTGGACTGAGCAGGACCAGAATGTGCGGTTGCAGGCAATCATACCACAGATCACTGCAACAGGGTCAGATATATGGAGAGATCAGGGTCCCTTACATGTGGCCCTGAGCGAACTATATATGGCCCTAAAGCCAAGGATGAGCACAACAAGATTGCCAAGGTAGCGGCATATCTATATTTGTCTATTGGAGCCATACAGGATCAATATGCTGAAAGCCAAGATCTGGCAAGTAGGCAACTGATGGCATTAGAAAAGGCCCAATCTGATCTGGACTCTTCTGAGCAGAGGCTGCAGAGGAGCCAGGAGTCAGAAAACGAAAGTAGGCAGTATCTAGTTAAAATCAAAGAGGATATGGTTATCCTGCAACAGGAAAAGGCAGACCAGGATACCTGAATTCTGGCCTTGCAGAAGGAGTACCAAGACGGTTTGGACTCCCTACTGCAGAGCCAGAAAAAGCTTGAGCAACAACTGGATTTCAACAGGGTATGTGCAGAGCAGGTAGTCACCCTGCAAAGCCACCTAGATAGAGAGAAGGCAGAGAGCAACAAATTATTTCTGAAAGACCTAGACACCCAGGCAGAATTTGAGGAAGAGCGCCAGAAAGCTGGTGCTCTTCAAAGACAGAGGGACGACCTGGCGGCACAGAGGCACGCTCTTGCTCAGGAAAGGGACACCTTAAACCAGGAAGTCTGTCACTTAAAAGGGAAACTGGAAGAAAGTCACCTGGCCCTCCAGGGACAGGGTGACCTCCAAAAAGAGCATCAAAACTTGTTAGAGCACACCAGGAGGGTGGAAGTTGCTTTTACAAGAAAGGAGCAGGCCGGTAGTGACGGGACTCAGGAGGTAACCCTCCTGCAGCAAAGACTGGCCCAGTACCCCAAGACAAACCAGGAAGTACAGAGAGAAAATGAGGCTCTCTGTCAGCACAATGATAGGCTCCAGCGACAGGTAGCCATGCAAGAGAGACTGATAGAGACTAGTAAGGCCTTGATTGAGGAACAGAAAGCTCAGGTTCCTACATGGCAACAGGGAGCAGGGGCTGATACAGATGAGGTTCGCTGGGAAAGGGAAACACCTGAGCATAACCTCAGGAGCCCTAGTACCAGAGGCCTTCATCTCTCCCAGTCCCTGGACTCTGCCACCCCCATGTCCCCTGGCGCACATGAGCCCAGGGCCACAGGGATGGCAGATTACTATCCAGTCAGAAGTATGGGGCTCATAGGCCAGCACCTCCCAGGAATGGATGGGCGGGCACCTGGGTATGGGTACCCAAGTACTGTGAAGTTTAGTGGGGAACCCCAGGAGAGTAGGCCCACTAAGGGCATCCTGAAAACCTCTGCCCAGTTAGGACAGTGGGGGGGTACCCATCAGATCCGGGGAGCAAGGAGGAATCAGAAGACTCCTCTGAGCGCCCCAGGACACAGGCGACTAGGTCCCCACATTCTGCCAGCCATTCCCAGGCTCGCAGAATCCGGGAGGACCTAGAAGACCAGATGGCACCTCTGGGAGCAGTGCCTCTGAGTCAGGGGATGAATGGACCAGGGTTCGCCCGAACCAAGAAGGCCAACAAGGCAAAAAGGGCCTTGCTTAAGGACCCCTTAAAACAGATCAAGGCAATAAGGAGCATCATCACTCCTTATCATAAGAACGCTAAGTATTCTGTTTGGGAACACTTAGAGCTCTTTGAGCAAATGATGGAGACTTTCCATTTGAAAGACAGCAGTAGCTGCATCCAGTATGTGAAATGGACATTCTCCCCAGAATACTCAAGTTTCTTTGCGGGGCTGGAGGACCAAAATCATTCAAGATGGTCCACCTATAGGGCGGCCATCTTGAAGCATTTTTCTGTTCACAGAAATCTCCAAGAGGTTCGCAAGGCAGCCTACAACTTGCAATGTGGGGAGGATCAGGCCCCACAAGAATTTGTGCAGGAACTAAAGCGTGCCTTTGCGCAGACTACCAGAAGGGTGCGCACTGACAGTAAACAATTTGTTAATACTTTTTTCCATGCTTTACCAAAATACATCATGACCCAGCTAGTGAGAGATTTTCATGAGAAAAGATCGCTAGACTGGGTCATTAAACAGGCCACCCGGATCTATGAGGTGCAAAAGCCCATAGACAACAAGAATACTCAGAAAAGCCCCAAAACAACCAACCCCCCTGCTGCTACTAAAGTGTCAGAGGTAAAGGTTGCCGCCATTTTGGATTTGGAGATGGGGGGGGCCTAAAAACATGCCTGCACTGAATAATTCCAAGCCCAGAAGGCCCTCGGGCCAGTCACAGACAGGGATCCAAGGAGGTAGTCCCACAAATGGGGTCCCTCACTCCTCTGACTACGTAAGTCCCCGCTACAAGGGGAACAGACCGATCCTGGGTTGTGTGTGGACTCCTCCAGCCGAAGGGGGGGACCCAACCAGGCACCTAACGCAGGGAACTTCCCTCCTGACTTCACCCAGGAGGACAGAAACTCCCCAAATCCTGGGCAGAACTTTTTCCCCGGGTACCCACAAAACTCCCAACCCCAAAATCATCCATCCTTCTTTCCCCAATTCCCTGAGCCCAGACAACAAGGGGGGAGGGGTACCCAAATCTTCCCAATCCGGGGTATTACCAGAGAAGGGATAGCTACCCTTCTGGGATCAGCCCAGGGGAGAAAACAGAACCCTGTATCAGCCCGAGCGGGTTTCACAGTTAGAGCACCAGGTCCAAAACATGGCACAGGATCTGGGTCGCATGCTGAGGGCTCAACAGAAATCTCAGATGAGCATGCCGGCGCAAAATGCCCCAAACTCTGGACCTGATGCTCCAGAACAATGACGGGGGCAGCACCCTGACAACCCACCGGTTCCCAAGGAGGAGGCACAAGGGGAAGGGGGTGTAAAGCCTTGGAGGAAGCTTCCTTCCCCACTTGTAAAAAGCCCCTGGAAAACCAGGAACCCGAAAAAAAATGTCCTGCCCTTGAAAGTCTGCCACCAAAGGAGCAGAGGGGGGATAGGAGAAACAAAGAACCCAAACAGAGCCACTTTGTGGAGGAGGTACAGATCTTCCAATTTGAAGGAGAGGGGTCCTCAGAGGATTCTGGGGAAAGGATCCTCTCCTACAGAGATGGGGGAACTCCTCCCAAAGAAATATGGGTCCCAAAGGATTCAAATCCAGACTGGGTAGATGTGGGGACTGAGCCCATCATCCAACCCCAGAACCAACAACATCAAAATTCCCTGGTTCAAAGCCATCCTGGTGACTGCCTCCAAAAAAAGGGGGGGGGGTGGCCAAGAACCAGAACCAGGGGAACTCAAAACTTCTCCCATCTCTAGTTGCCATCTTTTTCTTTCAGATTCCCAAGACTCTCCACAGAACTCTGCCCAAATCTCTTCTCTCTCAATGTCCAAAACAAAGAAATTAGCCCACCAGTTGTCCAAAAATGTGCATTATCTGTGCCCCCTTGTGGAGAAGGAGGGAAGGTACTATGCCCCGGTTCAAATACAGGGGCAGGGTACAATTTTGGCACTGGTGGACACTGGATCCCAAGCTACCCTTCTTTCCAAAAAGGCCTTTGACAAACTGAATTCAGGAACGGGGGAGAATTATCAAATTCCTCTAACCTCCCTTCCTGAACAACTTCAGAACTTTGACGGGAAGGAAATTCCTGTCGAGGGGACTGCGGATTTGGACATTAAAATTAGGCAACACAAGGTGAAGCACCCGGTCATAGTTGTGACTCCAGAGGGCACCCCTTGTTTAATAGGGAATGACCTCCTGAGAAGGTTGTCACCCCTAACAGATTGTGTAAACAAGGTCCTCTGGACCCAGACTAGCCGACCAATAAAGTTAAAACAGAGTGTCAACCATGTTAGTTTAAACGGCACATGCCACATGGTTGAACAAAAATCTGACCAAGTAGAATTTCACTTTCAGAACAACCAAATTCCAGACGTGACAGTAATCGCAGTAGGACAGCAAACTGGTGATGGGGAGCCTATCTATTTCTAAAAATCAACCTTCCTTCCAGTTTAAGGTGGCATTCCATACTGGAAGGAAACACTCTGAAATTCTTTACCAATCCACAGTCAGACATTCCCACTCCGATAGTCCAGAAAGATGTGAAATCAGCTCAGAGCCTGGCTGATATTTAGCAAATTGGAGAGCAGTTGTTCATCCCTGTTCAGTTAAACGAAGGGAAGGACTCTGTTCTCGCCCAAGTGTGTGTGAACAACTGTAAGAGCTTCATCAGCGAAGCCATGCTCCACCAACTCCCAAAAGATCCAGCCATTCCCACATTTAAACTGATAGACAAATGGGAAATGGAGCTGGAAGCACCCAATTCCGAACATCTCCAGCCAAGCAGGTGTATGCTCAAAATCTACATAGGCAACAAGAACATAGTCCATAATTGTTGGGTCATGCGAGACGTCATTGCCGCCTTTTACTTAGGCAGTGACATTCTCAATCACTTTGCCATTAGTTTGGACCTAATAAACTTCAAAGCTTGGTCCCGATTAGCGAATAATCCCATGGGCTTTGATGATCCAGAGAAGGCATTTAGGTCAGCTCAACTGCTGCCTTATGCAGTTGAAATTCCGATTGGAGAGGAAGTCACCATCCCAGAAAGGACACGACAATTCTCCCTGGAAGTGAAACTTAAAAGGACAGAAATTGAAAAACCCTGATGCTTATATTCATCTAAATGCTTCTCTCCAACAGCAAGGGTTGGGGATAAACCCAACATCATTAGTCAACATAGAACATGACACCATTACAACAGAGGTGGATAACAGGGACTTAAAGAGTATCACTCTAGCCGCAGGCACCATTATTGGAATGGTGGTTGATGACTGACATTTTTCCATTGATTTAGGAAATGAACTGTTAGGACCAATCCCCAAGGATTGTTTTGACAGTGACAGTGATGATAACACAACACCAGACAGGATCTTTGCCAGGCAAGGGGGGAACTTTCTGGTGTGCACTTCCTGCCCTTATAGTAAGGAAGATGTGACTTGTGACTTCAGGAGGGATGAGGCGATTTTCCAGGTCCGTGAGGACTGCCTTCCCCACCTGAAGCCACCAGTCCAAATCAGCACTCTGACCAGGGACTTCTCCACCCAGCTGGAGGAGGCCGCTGAGATAGCAAAACCAGAAGTCTTTCCAGGCTTCAGGCAGATGGTTGAAGAGGGAGTCAACCTAGCTGATGCCTGTGAGACTCTGGAGCAAAAGCAAAAGTTTAAACAAGTTTTCTTGGATTTTCAAGATCTCTTTGCGGTGGACTCATCACTGTGGTTGCACCGACATCCACACAACAGCAATTCCCACGGACCCTGGCATGACTCCAGTGTTTGTAAAGCACCATCGCTTGCCTCTCGCATCAATGGAGTCCCTTACTGAAATAATTAAGAACCTTGAGTCCCGTGGGATAATCCGTCCAGTCCACAGCACCTTCAACAATCCGGTGCTGGGGATATTGAAGCCAAACGGCTAGTGGAGACTCTGCGCCGACCTTAGGGAGCTCAACAAAAGGGTCCATACTTCACAATGGCCACTTCCCTACATTGCCCAAGGGCTGGCCCAGATCCAGGGGTCACAGGTATTCACTGCAATAGACCTAACCAATGGATACTGGACTGTACCTGTCAGTAGGGAGGACCAATACAAGCTGGCCTTTACCTTTGGGGGCCAGCAGTACACATGGACCCGGACTCCCTTCGGATACATCAACTCCGGCAATGAATTCAACATTTTTCTACATAAGGCCATCCCCGACCTGGGTAAATTAACCTGTCTTATGTAGATGATGTCCACATCAAAAGATCAACTGTGGAGGAACACATAGCAGAGATTCGTTATGTTCCGACACAGTTGAGGGCAGCCGGAGCAAAACTTTCCTTCCAAAAGGCACAGTGGTGTATAACCCGTGTAAATTTCTTGGGGCATGAGATTACTCCTCAGAGTCTCTGTCAACAGGAAAAGAAAGTGGAAGCACTCCAGAAATTGAAAGACCCCACAACTCTGCGGGAAATAAGGAGCCTCCTTGGACTGACTAATTACAGTAGAAAGTTCATTGAGTGCTACGCAGAGATCACCAGAGGTCTGATTCATCTTTTGAAGGGGGGGGTCAAGTGGAAATGGGGTCCAGAACAAGCCGAGGCAGTAAGACAACTCAAAAGCCTCTCACAAGCACCTTGCCTAGCTTACCCTGTCAGAAACAAGGAGTTCTTCTTGGAGACAGGGTTCTCTAGTACATGCTTGACTGCAGTATTATACCAAAAGCATGACAAGGTCAATAAAGTAATCTCCTATGCGAGCAAAACTTTATCCTCTGAGGGGGAAAAATTCAACGATTGTGAGAAGGCACTCCTGGCAACGGTGTGGGCATTGAAGAATTACCGCCCGTTTATCCAGGGGGAACACATCATAGTGGAGACTCCACACCAGCCTCTGCAATATCTCCAAAGTGACAGAATCCGGGCCGGAAATGGGAGTAATTCCCGAATTACTTCCTGGATTCTGTCAATGCAAGGCTTTCCTGTGGAGGTCAGATATGGCCAAAACAAGAAGAGTCCCCTCGCGCATGGTCTGGCTGACTTGCATGATTGTGCCAGAGAAAACTGTCTCGAGGACGAGAGTCTAAAAATCAAGGACAACATGGAGGCATACCTCAATTCCCCACACAAAGTCTTTGAAGAAGACAAGTGTGAGGGAATGCCTACTGTCTATGTGGATGGATGCTCTTACCATGTTGACAACAACGGGGAAAAAGAACTTGTGGCTGGTGTAGGGAATGCATGGGTGAATGAGATCCCAGAACACTCCGCTGGGTACAAAATTGGTCCCCGAAGCAGTCAAGTGGCAGAGTTGATGGCTGTGCATCCTCACTGCTGTCCAACATAAACTCCACAAACTGGTCATAATCACAGATACGGATTATGTACGGAACAGGTTCGTGGAGCACCTGGTTAACTGGAAAACCAGAGGCATGTTATGTGCTAATAACAAACCCTTGAAACATGGGAAATTAATTCAAAATATTGATAATCTGGTCACCTCGAATGAGATGACCATCTACTGGAAAAAGATCAAGGGTCATTCCAAAGTAGAGGGACCAGACAAAACTGGAAATTACTTAGCTTATCAGCTGGCCAAAACCGGGGCCATCCAAGGGGATCCAATTGAGATCGAGTCCCTGTTGGGGTAAATCCAGGTCACTGCTATCACTAGGTCCCAGACAAATGCTCACAATGATCTCTCAACTGCACAATGGAGTAAGGAGACCCCAGATGCTGATTTGATTACGGCTCAGAAGGGGGATCCAATAATTAATAAGTTTTATCAACACATTGAGGACCCTGACAACTTTCCCCTGACGGATACCGATTGTATCAGAGTGTTGATGAAATGTCCAAAAATGTTCCGAATACAAGACGGTTTGTTGGTGAGGAAATCCCTAGCTGGCCATGATCAGTGGGTGGTTCCTACCTCATTCCAAAGCCTGATGTTAAGTCACGCCCATGATGCGGCCACAGCCGGTCATAGGGGGTTTCATACAACACTTGAAATTTTAAGAGAGGTTGCATACTGGCCACACATGGGGCAGGACCTCGACCAATAATTGAAGGGGTGTCTTGTGTGTGCACAATTTCAGCCAACCTCCCTCACACACCGTGCGCCTCTCCAAAAGAGGGGGATGACACTGCCATGGTCAGATTTGCAAGTAGATTTCATCGGGCCTGTGATTCGCTCCTCTAGGGGGAACAAGTACACGTTGACGTGACATACTTGTTTACTAAATGGGTGGAATGTCTCCCGGCCCCAAACTGCAAGGCAGAAACAGCAGCTGCCCTGATGATCACCCATATCTTTTCGCGTTTTGGACTACCCCAAAGGATCGAGTCAGACAGAGGTAGCCATTTCACTAGCAAAGTAATGACAAAGATGTGGGAGATACTTGGGGTTAAAAGGAAGCTACATATGGCTTACCGGCTAGCCTCTAGTGGTGCAGTAGAGAGATACAACAAAACAATTGTGAGCATATTAAAAAGGTTTGTGGCAGATTCTGGGCCAAGTTGGGATATTCGATTACCTCTTGTCCTAATGGCCATCAGATCTACCCCTTCATCTGCAACTAAAATGTCAGGTTTCAGTTGATGACTGGACGCAGGATGGTGCTTCCCCAGCATCTGCTCTACCGAACCCAAGAGCAGACATTGATCAATGCCTCCATAACTCATGAGTATAACTCATGAGTATGTTGAAAACCTAAGAAAACACCTTCAACATGCTTTTGCCTATGCTCAGCGAAATCTAGAGAGATCTGCAGACAGCATGAAGACCCACTATGACTTAAAGACTACCAGAAAAGAATACAATGTAGGAGGCCGGGTCTACCTATACAATTTCCAAAGGAACCAGGCCAAACAACGCACATTTTTGCCTACTTGGAGGGGACCTTTTGAAATTGTAGACAAAATCTCACCAGTCGCCTACAAGATCTGCATCCCCAAAGGCAGTTTGGCAGAAGGGGAAGACAAGTGGGTCCATATTAATCAACTAAAGTGTTGCCATCCTAGGCACACTCTCCAGCAACTGGAGGAGTCTTCTGGAACCCCAGAGGGGGCCACTCCAGATCCATAAAACTCCAAATATAAAATATTCCAGATATAGTCTATAAAATACGAGAATGCAAATGTCTCCCGATTTATAAAATGTATATGTCCGCCCCACTACATTAATAGTGGTGGGGAAATGTCTACAAATATGTTTTTGCTTTGTCATCCTAGGAGAGATAAACCTTGGATACAGTAACCAAGGAGGATTACCCGGGGCCCAGGAGCAAAGATCTGAGGGGCCTGGATTATCGCTCAATACTCCCATCAGAACCGGCGAGGAGAACCGATCGATTCACCCCTGATGGAGGAAAAGATGATGAACGTTGCCATTGTTGAATCAGAAGAGATGAGGCTAACATCCCAGTCTGGCGAGTTTCCATTGATGGACGATCAACGCCAATCGCAAGAGGGGGGCTTGTGGGATGTCTCAACCCACTAGTCCAGGCCCTGCAACATTACTGTGCATTGCTTGCAGCAGAAACCTCAGAAATGGCCACTGGAAAGCATGCTGCTCGCTAAAAATCACCCAAATTTGCACAGTAAAAATCTGAAAAATAGGTCACCATCCACTTTTGCCTATGTCAGTGGTAACACAGGAGACCACTGCCAAAACCCACCATTGGGCTACCCACAAAGTAGCCTGAAATCACTTGAAAAAGCAATGCCGTTTGCCAAAGAGAAACAAAGAGCTGTTTGGAAATCAGTTTTCTTGATTGTCACAAATGTGCAAAAATCATGGCTCACAAACCACCCAAAAAGATCCAACCACCTTGTTGGGTGGTGAACATCATTCTACTTCAAGAATCCACATAAATATAATGGCCACAGAAGTATATGTTATCTGAACAAAGTCCACTTTTGAGGATTGCTTGCTGGAAGAAACCTGTCAAAAATGGGTGTAATACAGTTACTCACCTCTGTCAGAAGCCGGCGATTTAAAACCTATCTTGTGTAAAGTTGAACATTGAACTCAAACTATGCCAAAGAAAGACTTGCTATCAGAAGCCTAAGAGGTGGATACAATTCAAAACTATATTCTGAAAAGGCTTGAAGTAAGAAATTGGTTGATGTATTTGTGAAAAATGTGAGTTATATTTTAAGACAAGACAATTTTAGACATTGGGTTTAAGAGTTAAAGTTTCCCACACTGTGCTTCAAACACATTCCACACCTTCTCCCTGAACAAAGGAAACTTCCCCCTGCCCTTGGCTAAGAGAATGGCAGGCTGGTGTGAAAAGGAACTGGGAGTGGCACCCTGGCCTGTTGCTCTGAGTGCAGACAATGGAGTCCTTGAGCTGAATAGAAATGCTAATTCGGGTGTGAATCAACAACTGCTCTGGCAGGAAGGCAAGCCATGTGACCCCCTGGCTCAGCCCAGCTCTGGAGGCGGGCCAAACTGAAAATGTGGATTTGACATTGGATTAAATATATGTTTAAGGAAAATACTCCTAAAACATTGTACCGAACTGACAAAAATATGAAACTTAGAGATTGTTAAAATGAAAAATGTGCTCACAGTTTAAGACTAAGTTGGAATCTGTGTGATGAGGCTGAAACCCGGAATGTATTCATATTGTAGCCATTGTGCTTATGTTAGGAACATGAACAATTACAGAAATGTGCCCAGATGGGATATGCATGCATGCATAAAAATTGGTGCAGAACTAACATTGAGAAACACACCAAAAGTGCGAAAAAGTTGTCATTTACCAACCAAAGCTCGTAGGAACATGGGACTTGAACAGAGGCATGCCTTAATTAATAAGTGATGTGTATATGTAATATTAACAAGTTGTGCAGATTATAAATATGTTTTTTTATGAAAAATAAGATATACTGTACAGACACAAAGGGGAGGGTTTTTTCCTAAGCCATAAACATGACACATGATGGCACATGATGACACACTGCTCCTTTCTCAAATCAGGGGACAGGAAATTCTCTGACATATCAGATCCTTAGAGGGTTGGGCATAGATAATCAGCCTCCCCACCCACTTTGGAAATGGATAAATAGGGACTGCTGAGGACAGGTAAGACACTCTTTCCACTCCTCAACTGATTTCTTGGCGGAGCAGCCCGCAGGAAGATCCAGGCTCCAGACATAGATCCAGAGACCAGACTATAGAACCAAACTCTAGAACTTTGAAGCAGACAGGCCTAACCCAAAAACTGAACTCTTTTCAACAGGCCTTCAGAATCTTTTGCAACCTGATTCTAACCCCTAAACTTCCAAGGGGCACCTCAAAATCCAACAGCCTGGTTGAGCTGTTTTGCTGTTCTAGCTAAGAACCCTGTGCTAGAACCAAGATCCAAACCCACAGAGCAGAGCTGTATCCAGAACCCGTCAGATCCAGTCCAAGAGGCCGCGCAGACCAGAGTGCCGTGCTGAGAGCAGAACCCAGTGCCTGAGACCTGTTCGGTGACAAGGGAATCCCTGCCAAACCCTTGACTAGATCTTTGACGGGCCCATTCCATTTCAAAGCCATAGTTGTAAGTATTTAGTGTAGAACTGTCCATAACCATCCTCTTAGTATTAAGTAACCCATTCCAACCTATTCATAACTGCATTATTGAATCTCTGTTGTCTATCCTAAGTTCTTCTCTCCTCCACATAATCCTTGGTAATTGTAGAGATAATCATCTTGGCGCTGATATATATTTTCTGGAGAAAGGCAATTGTCTTGTTCAGACAAAAACCATCCGGAGATGCCTCTGGATAGGTGGCTGGGCTGTCGTGTAGTTTGCGGCTCCATAGACTCTAGTGTTCAGAAATCTTTGTTCCAAATCTTCAACAGCGCATCTTTCATTTCGAAATCTTGACCTTGTTTCTGAAAAATCTACCTTTATTAAAACCTCTAACTTTTGAACCATACGTCCTAGAAACGGACTTTAAATGTCATTTTGAAGCTAACATCCTCAGTTTTTCCGCAATCGCGTTTCCCGCACGTGGAAAAGTTGCTGCGAATTTGCAATTCGGCTCAATTTCACCACATGTCAAAATAGCAGTTTCTTGTTTTCAACTGCTGAATTTCCTTTTCAATCTTCTAATCATTCTACCATCATTGCTAGTGCTTACCTGACCTAATCCAAAGCAACTCTCACTAGTTCTGTATCCTATTTAGCGAAGTAAAATCAATTTTAGCATTTTCCCATTCATTGCAAACCACATTTAAAAGCATTTTGACCGGTTTTTAAAGCATTCCCGTTCTCTCCAAGCTTGCTGGGGCGGGGGGGGGGGGGGAGAGTGGTATTGAACTGCATTGTTGCTTGTTATTCCAGGTACCTGTGTGCCCTCATTCCATATCTTCATATTGCATCCTGGGGGGAGTGAGTAATAGGGGGAAAGAGTGATCATATTATCTGTTGATTGAAGTCATATCAAGTCTTACTTCTGTGTTACATTCTTTCCTATCCTTGCATTTCCTTGAACCATACAAAGTTTTCTCTGATATACTATTTTTCCTATTCCTACTCCTAATTGATTAAAGAGATTTTTGATATTGCAATATTACCCATTGCTGATCATTGTTCATATTCGTAAGTGTGATATTCAGATTTTATTCATATTCATAAAAGTGTAATCTATATATTGTCCAATTCTTCAAATAAATCTTTTAATTTGCAAAACAAACCTATTTCTTGGTTCATTGAGACCGGGGGAATTCAGAGAGAGGGGCGTTCTATAAGGGTACATCATCCAGAATTAAAAGAACTTGGACATAGAAATATATAAATAAGATTTCCATTGGGTATCCCGATAGGGGTAGGCATTGACTTAGTTGGAGTGCCGGATTGAAATCACTTACAATGCCGCACCGTCCCTGACTATCCACCAATGGCCATAGTCCTCCCCACACAGACCATTGCCCTTCACCTTCAGAAATCGCAAAAAATGCAGACTAAAACAGAAATACACAGCAATGCCTCCCTCCCATCAAATACCATATCACAATGTCTGGTATGGTTGTTTCAAACACAGGACAGCTCCTCTCTTGAACAGAGGGAAAGTACCAACCTTTGATCCACCTCATATACATCACATTGCTCACCCAAATAACACCCTCCCACACAAAAAATAGATATCGCCCTCCAGCTACTTACAAACAAGCTAGTTCGTCCTCCCATCTCCCCAGGCAGAAGGGAGGGACACGCCCTAATCTACCTGCTCCAAAATTAGGCCAGTTATAAATCCTTCCACACACCAAATATGGGCCAGGGGGACCCAAACACAATTATGTACATCTCTACATTGTCAAAATGAGGCTAGTCTACACTCCACTTACCTCTCATCTTTCTCTGCTGATCTTAGCTATGTTCTGTAGCCGGGAGAATCCGGAGACCTGCAACGTTTCCTCCTCCATCTCTAAATCCAGGATTGAAGAGGGGCTGCAGAGTGCGGGTCTGAAAGGAGGGCCCGGAAAAGGTGAAGAGAAGAGACCTGTCTTGCACATTGTACACCAAGAACCTGCCTGCCTCACAGTCCAAGAAGAAACCCAGGGTTTTGAGTGGCAAATGGGGAGTCAAGGGCTTCCAGGGGTAGGTGAAAGCCCAGTATTTTCCATCCATGAGCCGCACTGTCCAGAAACCTCCCTCGGGTGATATTGTGGGCCATCCCTTCCTGCTCACAGACTCATCACACACACCCAGAACCCAGGCTGTCTTGTTCCCCACCTCCACCTCCCAGTAATGTCTTCCTGAGCTCAGCTTCTTTCTTCCCAGGACATAAAGGTGTGGATCAAATCTCTGGGCTGTGTCAGGTAGTTCCTGATCTCTGTCTCCAAGTCTCACGTTTCTCCCATCTTCGGACACGATGAGCCAGGGATGAGCACTGCTAGGATCCAGAGTCACCTCATCTGTAAAAGAGAAAAGCACAGGTTCAGCAACCTGACAATGACAGCAAACGCTTGGTAAATAACAGAGCAGTGTCAGACAGCCAATCATAGTAGAAGGAGCAACAGTTCACCCAATCAAATAGAGATATGCAGCCATTCACATGGTGAGACACAGGGAACGGAAAAATAGAAAAGGGTGAATGAGAGAGGGAAAGATAGACAGTAAATAACGATAGAGAGACATGCAGAGGAGAAAAAGAAAAATAGAGTGAAAGTTAAAATGGAGAGAGACAAGCAGAGAGCAAAGTGGCAGAGGGAGGGCTAAAGTGGACTGACACCAGCGTATGACGGTGAGCGAAAGAAGGCAGCAGCAACAAAGACAAAGGCAGAGAGATAGGAAAGGTTGCACAAGAAAGGGAGAGAGGAATGATAAAAACGCCCAAAAGAGGAGGGGGAAAATATAGACCACGTAAGAGTTAGAATGAGACTCAGCAGAGAGGGGAAAGAGAAAGAAAAGTAGAGGCACGCTAGAAAGAGAGCACACAAAATTAGAAAGCGAGGAAAAACAAAGAGTCAAAGGGATGAAGCAGTAGTTGTGAGTTCTGAACATTCAGTCATCTTAATGTAGAGCACTGGTCCTGGAAACCTCAGAAAAAAATGTCTCCTTCCTTCCGGAAAGCTCACAGGGGGAATACAATTGCATCATATCTGGGCAGTGCAGGAAATGGGTCGAAGTTCTCCAGATTCGGAAAAAATGATCTCCAGGTATCCAGGGGAAAAGAAAAAGGCCCCCAATGATTGCACAAACAGCATGGCCCTAGGATACAGAGAGAAGAGGGCAGAGGGAGGGTCCCGGGTGCAGATAAACCTGTGCTTAAGGGCCTCCTTTGGAGGGAGGCGGTTATAATCGCAAAGATATTGCACCCCGTTTAGGTGGAGTAGGTCCTGCCAATGTGATGTGCATGACGCCACATGCTTTAACACCAATGGAGCTTGAGCGGTGAGCAGTGGTATAAATTATACAAAAAACATCAGTGGTGTGACAGCCACTGTGGACAAACATACACTTAATATGCATAAGAAAATAACGATATCCAGTAATATTATCGAAACATAATTATTTATTAACTAAACCATTAACAACGAAAAAATGCTGAATTGTAAATTAAATATATATGGGGGTGGGGTAAATGGTTAAAACGGCTTGGGGTGGAATTAAAAACATGGCTCAACGGGGAGCTTGCTAGAGGGGACCACCCACATTAATATATACCTCTAATTTCTTTAGGTAAAATCACTTAGAACCGAAAATAACTATTCTCCATACTCAACGGCACTCCTACATCCACAAGATAGTTTCCCCCAGAAAAAGCCATTCAAATGACACTGTGGAAAGTCCATGGTAAGTTTGAGAGGAAATGATAAGAGTAATGTCATGTGGTACAGCAAACTGTTTGTTGGAACGTATTAGCGAATTGGAAGAATACTTGTACATTTCTGTTCCGAATTTCACATAACTAAACGCAAACTAGCTTTTGCAAGTTTCGAACTGAAGTGCACTTCAATGCTGCGTTGCTAGTGTTTCATGAACCTGGAGAACGTTCTGGTTTAAGTAGGTTTGTATGCGAGCAGCAGGCACAAATAGAAACATGGTTTCTTGTGTTTTCTTTGTGGATCCAGGCAGCCCCTATGCCTTCAATATGATCTCCCGGTCCTCTTTGTCGGTTTCGGTCTTCCTCAAGGCTTCGGACGTCTCTCCCTCTCAGGTTCTTCGGTCTTTGTGCTGCCTCTCTTGCGCCCCCCGCCCCCTCCCTGAAGTGTCCGGGGAGAGACTGTACAAGACTACGGAGTAAGTTAATGTGTGATTTAATTATCATAACAAGTATATATAGACATTAGGGAGGAGGGAGATTGTACATCCTTCAGTCCGGCTGGCAGCAGTTTATCTTCAACCAGTGCTCCGCATTCCATCTCGCTCGTCATCTCGATAACACGCTCCCAGCTTCACATGCTGGCTTCTCGTGCTTCTCATTCTTCTCGTGCTATCCTATCCAATAGTATGGATATTACACATCTCCCTTCCTTTATATACAATAATATAAAACACCAAAGGTGTTGACACTAGTTCATATACAACTTCACACAAAGTCCTCCATCCCCCTGGGCTTGCGAATTGTTCTCCCACTTCTGGATTTGTAGGACAGCTCACTGATGCGACTGGGCAAGGAAATTACTTCAGATTTGTTGGATCTCATCACTCGCACATTCTTCATCCCACATATAACATTCTGATCTTTCTTATTCGCTACTTCTCTATGATCCACTTTCCTTCCCTCCTTTTGCTTCCTCATTGTACTACTTCTGCCCCCATCAGAACATTTGTTGTCATCACATATCCATACTCTTTCCACATTCCAGATTTTGCCATCCTCAGTTCTGACAGAATGTTTGCATGCTTCCAATACTCTGATGGGCTTGGACCATTTACAGGGACCCTCTCTGAGCACCGGGGGTAAATTAATTCTTACCATTTTCCCTACCACAGTACTTTCATCATACTTGCCCATGGGTCTTTTCTCATCATAAACTTTTTTGTTTCTCAATTGTGTATTTCTTATATTTTCACACACCAACCCAAAGTCCTTGTTGACTCTATTGTTCTCACTGCTTAACCACATAGGCGCTAATTTGGTGTGTGCCTTTCTACCCCTACTTAACTCAAACGGGGAAAGACCTGTAGTCGAATGGGGTGTAAATCGATGTGCAACAATTCTCTCCTTAACTGCTCTTTCCCAATCCATGGCGTTGGACCATGCCAATCTAATGGTCTGTTTCAACACTTTGTTAAAGCGTTCTACAGTACCATTTGTTTGAGGATGGTAAATGGCACTCCTTTTATGTAATATAGAATACTTTTTGCAAAATTCTTCCATATCTTTAGACCTAAATTGTGTACCATTATCTGTCAAAATGCTGCTCGGGTAACCTTCCCTTTCACATATTTCAGATAAGAATTTGATCACTGTATTACTAGTAATTTTTGGTGCAATAAGTACTTCAACCCACCTAGTGAGAAGGTCAATTAGTACTAAACAATATTTTTGTACACCAGCACTGCATACTGGGCCTAACACATCCATTCCCACATCTTTCCATGCCTTATCCGGTATTTCAGTTACAACCATAGTTTGTTTTACTCCCACACAACTTTTATCATTATTATTGCAAAGGATACAATCCCTAATGTGTCTCTCAATTTGCAGGTCACATCCTGGCCACCAGTAGTCATTTCTTATGCGTTGTTTAGTTTTCACCATCCCTTGGTGTCCTTCATGACCTAATTCCATGACTCTTCTTCTCAGGCTGGTAGGCGGGATTATCTTGTCTCCTCTCATAACTATGTCTTTATGTATATGTAATTCCTCAGCAATAGGCCAATATTCTGAAAGATTGGCTTTCTCAATCAACGCTTTGTTCCATGGAGCTTGACTGCATATCAATCCTTTAAGATTGTCCATATCACTGTCACCTTTTATGGCATCACTCCATTCCGTCCTTGAAATAGAAGTGGACTCAATATTAAGAACATTTTCAGTATCGTCATCCTCATCTGTAGTTTCTGATGTATTAGTCAAACATGACAAACAATCAGCTGTAATGTTTTTTGTACCTGGTACATATATCACCTTACAATTATATTCCTGAAGTAGTATCACCCATCTTCTAATCCTGTTGGATACTTTGTCTAATCCCTTGGACATAATAACATGAACCAACGGTTTGTGGTCAGTCCGGAATTCCACTTCACGTCCCCAAATAAAGCTCCTGAACTTTTCTGCCGACCACTTAATTGCCAAAGCTTCTTTTTCTATTGCTGCATACGATTTTTCAGCACCCCTAAGAATTCTTGAAGCGAATGCGATTACCATCTCTCGTCCTTCATGTTCCTGAGTGACGACAGCTCCTAATCCAACATTGCTGGCATCTGTGGTAATTATGACTTTCTTATCACTAATGAAATTTTTTAATGCTGGAGCCTTATCAATTGCATTTTTGATAAATTCAAATTCATCCTCGCATTCATTGTTCCAATCAAAATTCTTCTTCTTATTGGCCTCACGTAAAGGAACAGTATGTACAGCAAAATCACGAACAAACTTAGAGTAGTATTCTGCCATACCTAAAAATGTACGTACTTCATCTTTGTTACTTGGTCTGGGCATATTCTTGATTGCTTTTACCAGTTGTTCCTTTGGAGATATTCCTTCGGCTGATATCTTATGCCCTAAATATTCAATTTCAGCACGGTCAATTTTGCATTTTTCTTTACTTAATTTCATCCCTGCTGCAAACAGTTTACCATACACCTATTTCAATCTTTCATCATGAAGTTCTTTATTATTAGCATAAATCAAAATATCATCTTGGAAACATACCACTCCTGGCACTCTTTCAAATAGCTTATGCATAATCTTCTGAAAGACGGATGCTGCTGACACGAGACCGAACGGCATCCTCCTAAATTGGTATAATCCATCTGGTGTAATAAATGCCGTAAGATGCTTTGACTTCTCATGTAACTTGACTTGATGATATGCTGACGTAAGATCAAGAGTGGAGAAATGACTCAAAGGTCCAATGGTAGATATAAGCTCTTGAATATTAGGCAGGGGATGCCTATCTGGTATGATTCATTTATTGAGTTCTCTCAAATCAATGCAGATTCTTAATTTTCCTGATTTCTTCCTGAGAACTACCAATGGTGACACCCATTCACTAGCATTTATGCTCTCAATTATGCCTTGACTTTCCATGAGCTTAATCTCTCTCCTGACTTCATCTCTCATGGAAATAGGAATGTTCCTTAACTTCTGCACAACAGGCGTATGATTGGATTTAATTTTTATCTCATGCACATATCCCTGAAGACATCCTATCCCTTCACGAAACACTTTTGTCATGGCATCTTGAGAAGTATAATTCTTCACTTCAGTACTATCTGTCCGTTTGTTCAATTCATCCTGAATAACAAACACAGATTCTTCAGCAATGGAATCAATTTTCACTTTTAATTTGCTTTGATGTGTCCAGCTTAATAGGGGAGTTTGACCTGAGTCAGTGATATAGATCTTTCCATTGGCTCTTCTTCCCTTAAATTTCAAATTTCCCCAAAACCATCCTATGGTATCTATTTTTACACCACCATATGCCCTGGGTTTAATATCTGTCTCATGTAGATATTCATGTCTTTTTTTATCCCATAGCTGTTGTGGTACTAATGTATACTTCGCTCCTGCATCAATCATCATGTCAATTTCAACACCATCAATATGAACCTTGGCCTTGGGACTGTCTAATACCCTTTCATCTTCATCATCCATGACCACAAAGACACATTCTTCCCCTTCATCTTGATCACTGCGGTCACTACTAGAATTCCCACCAATCCAGTTGGTGGACATGCTACGAAATCTGCAGCACTTGGAATAATGTCCCTTTCCTTTGCAACTACTACATATGATCTTCATTGCTGGGCATTCAGGATCATCTGCCCAATGATTTGCACTATCGCATCTGTAACATCTGCCTTGACGTTTCTTTCTTGAGTTGATATTGAAATTTTCTTTCCTGCCATAGTTGCTTGGAATGTTTCTCTGATTAATTTTGTGCTTCCCTTTGTCCAGTGATGATTGATGTGACTTATTGTACTCTTTCTTCTTTATTCTGGAGTTGGTCACCATAGCTATGGATTCTTTTTCATCAACATTCTCACATGTTAATTTAGCATGTTTCAGACTGCTTGCTTCTAATTTGACAGATTTCATCTTGTTCTCCAGTTCTTTCACACATTCCTCAGTGTGCTCCACTTATTTTGCTACCCTAATTACAATATCTAACGAAGGATAATTTTCAGACCATAGCTTCTCTCTTACTTTAGTACTTCTGCATTCCAACATGAATTGGTCTCTTAGCCTTTCATCTAATTGTTCATTGAAGTTACAGGTTTTGGCAAGTTTACGTAAAGCAGTCACATATTTTTCAACACTTTCTCCCTCGTCCTGTGTTCTTTTGCCAAACTTGTACCTCTCCAGAATAATACTCACTTTTTTTTCATAGTGTTTGTTTATTTTCTTTACTGTGCGTTCATACTCATTAATATTTACATCTTCATCAGCAGTAAGTTCTGGTAAAGATTCATATTTTTCTTGACCAGCAGGTCCTAAACAATGCAATAATAATGATTTTCTTTTGTCAGCACTGCAATTTGGTCCACACACTACACCTGCATAGTGTTCAAAGGATCGTATCCATCTTTTCCACGGAATGATGGGTTCATCTGTATCAGGCATAAACAATGCTGGAGGAGGCACACTACTAAATGCCATCACTGCCCACTGTTTATGATGTTTAATCCACCTATAGTTAACGTGGTTTAATATAAGGTTCACCAGAAAGCTCCTCAGTGAATATAAATTAGTACCAAGTAGATTGACTAAATGGTGTCCTTAATGTTTATTTACATCGCTCCATATATTATTATTGCTTTTAAATTCTTTAACATCCACATTACTCTGAAAAACTTAGTTGTTTCCTTGCAATAACACGTCTCCTGAGTAAGATGAACACCTCACATATGACTAGTCCAAACCGCATGCAGCATTTCTTTATCAATGCTATTTAGTTTATGCAGAAAATTGATGTGTATGTCCCTTTAAGACTAAGTCTTTCTCACGCATGCGTGTGGAAATCCAGGAAGTAGTTGGGCGTAATTGAACAGTAATTCTCGGAGAGAAGATAAAGTCACGGCAGCCCAGCACATACAAAGATACTCCGTGTATATATAATATTAATCAACGTTACCGTTTGACAATTCGGGCCGCTGCAACGCTCGGGGCTGAGCGGAGCGGCCTATGATGTCAGATGATTAGTGTAAAACAGCATCCTCGTCGCCATTTGAAGTGTCCGGGGAGAGACTGTACAAGACTACGGAGTAAGTTAATGTGTGATTTAATTATCATAACAAGTATATATAGACATTAGGGAGGAGGGAGATTGTACATCCTTCAGTCCGGCTGGCAGCAGTTTATCTTCAACCAGTGCTCCGCATTCCATCTCGCTCGTCATCTCGATAACACGCTCCCAGCTTCACATGCTGGCTTCTCGTGCTTCTCATTCTTCTCGTGCTATCCTATCCAATAGTATGGATATTACACTCCCCCCGCAGTACTTCGCTGGAGCCTGGCCATGCGCCTGTTCGATCGCGTTGTTTTGGCGGGCTCTCGTGCATGGGCTTTCTTCTTCTGTACACGGTGGCCCAGAGACGCCGTAATTCCTCCATCTGCATCCCAGTCAGCAACTTCAGCTTCTCCGTTTTCCGATCTGGTACTTCGCTTGGGGTGCCTCCAAGGAGGGTCGGTCAACTACATTAGTCCTTCCTCCATCTTTAAGCCACTCCGCGTTTGAAGACTTGAACATTTAATCCAACTCCGAGGATGACTCACGTTGGCTCTGGGCCTCCTCCTCGTCCCAGTACTTTGCAATGGGCATTCACTTGAATACACCATATTCTTCCTCATCACAGTAATGGGGCTTTCACTGATCTTGTGATGTCTGCCGCTGCCGATGGAGCGGGCGGCGGCAGGAGAGTGATCGCTGCCTTCGGCGGAGGCCGCCTCGCTCGCGGTGCATGCAGGGCGCAGCGCGGCAATGATACGCGACTCTTCGTTGGGCTGCATAAACCCGGACTGGCGCCAAACCGCCAGTTCCGGTGATACCTTTATTTTTCCCCCTCCCCTTCCTGTGTCACGTGACCTTGTCGTCAGGGCACGTGACACCACATTCCTCCCCAATTTGGAGGTAAATTCACGGACAACAACGGAATACATTTTAGCTTGGATTGCTGTCTCTTTTACCAGTTCTTTTACGATATACCCCGTCTATGACATACCCTTGGAGGCGAGATGACGGCTTGGGCTTCTCCCTTAGGCTGTAGCGGGTGCTCCGTCCTTTGGGCGAGATGTCTACGGCGGTCTTTGCCCCCATCTCTGTCTCTGGATGGTGTGGTCCGTCTGACTCTTCCGGCGCATCTTCACTGTTTGACGGCATGGGTCTTTGGGGCGTATCAGCGGTCTTTTCCTTCGGGGATAGTGGGTGTTCTTCCCACATCTCCGGGGGTACTTTCCTGAAGTGGGATATGTTCCGGGTTACCGTTTCCCCTCCTCGGGTGGCAGTGACCATGCTGTGGTTGGTGGCTTGAACTGTCCACGGACGAACCTCGAAGTTTAGGGACATCTTCTTTGGCTGTGCTCGGTTCTTGACGAGGACTGTGTCTCCTGGGTTTAGTTCTTGATGGTACGCGCGTCTGGCGATGCTTTCTTGCTCGTTGTGCCTCTTCCTTCTTGCGTCCATTTCCGGGATGTCTGGCTCTGGTGCAACCCAGTGTGGATGTACTGGGAGTTCCGCCTGTATTGGTACTCCAAACATAAGGGCTGCTGGGCTGATTCCAGTGGCTGAGTGTGGGGTTTGCCGGTGCGTTCTCAGAAACCGATACACTGCCTTCAGCCAGGGGTGCTTTTGTTCCTTGGCAATTCTGATCACCTTGTTCAGCGACCCCATGAAGCGTTCCGCATCACCATTTGCCTGAGGCCATCGTGGGGTAATTCGCTGATGTTTCACGTTTACTTCTTTGAAGAATTCTCGTAGCTCCTGGCTGGTGAATGATGGTCCATTGTCACTTTTCACTTTCCTTGGGATCCCATGCGTGGCAAATATTTTCTCCAGCGCGAGGATAGTGGTTTCAGCGTTCGTGGATGACACATGATCTACTTCGGGGTATCTGCTGAATTCATCTATCACTACGAGCAAGTATCCTTCACCTGCAATGGTGCAGTGGTCCATGCTGACCGCGTCCCATCGCTTGCAGCTCCGTGGGACACTGTAGATCGGTTCTGGGTTCTCCGGTCTCCTGGACGCTTGGCAGGCTGCGCATGACTCTACTAGCTCTGTGATTCTTTGGTGCATGTTTGGCATCCACATCCGGGACTTGAGGTACGCCGAGGACTTGACAATCCCTTGATGTCCACTGTGAGCTAGTTTGAGTGCTCTCTCTTCGAGGGACTCTGGTAGTATGATGCGGTGACCTTTCAGAATCACTCCTTCTGGTGCTATCGAGAGTTCGTGCCTGATCCCAAACAATGCTCTGAGTTTGGTTTGAGCTGGTATGGTGCGGTTGGATGTTGACATGAGATAGTTCTTCCAGCTTCCTGATTGAATGGCCGAGGTAGTGTATTGTAGAATTATGTCTTCTTTTGTCTCCTGTATTATTTCCTGCAGTGTCAGGGCTCGCGGCCTGGCGCATGCTACCACGTGACAGACGTGCTCGTCCGTTTCTCTTGCATGATGTTGTTCGCTGTCGGTAGCGGGTCGTGGATGGCAGGACAGATAGTCTGCCGGGTTATCTGAACCTGGCCGGTATTCTACCTCAATGTTGTACGGCTGCAGTTGCAGCATCCACTTCTCTATGCGGGCAGGAGGGTGTGGAGCGGAACCTCGGAATATCGGTATCAGGGGCTTGTGGTCGGGGAAGACTCTTGCCTGTTTTCCTAATAGGTACACCTTGAAATGGGGGCACCCCCACAGTATTGCTAGGGCTTCCTTTTCTATGTGGGCGTAGTTTTGTTCTGGCTTCGTGAGGGCCCTGCTGGCAAATGCGATGGGGAACACTCTGCCTTCGCTGTCTGTTTGGGCCAGCACAGCTCCTAGGCCCACGGGGCTGGCATCCACAAGGAGTTCAGTCTGCCGTTCCACGTTGAAGAAAGCCATAGTCGTGGTGGCGGACAGGGCGTCTTTGATCTGTTGGAATGCCTGTTGGTGGACTTCGGTCCACTCCCATCTTTGGTCCTTCTTGGTCAGTTCCCTGAGAGGGCTCGCGATGCTGGCAAGATCGGGGAAGAAGCGCGCGCAGTATGTTGCCATCCCCATGAAACTTCGCACCTCCGAGGCAGACTGGGGAGGCTTGAAATCTTTTATGTCCTGTACCTTGGAAGGGTCAGGGGATACACCTGCTGCGCTGAAGATGTAGCCGAAGAAGCATAGTTCGTCCTTGTCGAATTCACATTTCTCTGCATTGAGGGTCAAACCCGCTTCTTCAAGTCTTTTCAGGACTGCTGCCAGTCGTCGGTGGTGCTCGTCCTTGTCTGAGGCGTATACAAGGATGTCATCGCTGATGTTGGTGGTACCTGCCAGCCCTGTGATGACTTTTCGGATCTCATGCTGGAAAACCTCTGCGGCGGATGAAATTCCAAAATTCAGCCGCTTGTACCTCATGAGGCCGAGGTGGGACGAAAACGTGGTGATATATCGTGATTCTTTGGATAGTCTTAGCTGGTGGTATCCTGACCGGAGATCGAGTTTGCTGAATACTTTCGTTCCTGTGAGATCCACGATGAGCTCATCAATGGTGGGAGTTACGTGGCGTTCTCGGCCGATGGCTATGTTGGGGAGCCTCATGTCGATGCATATTATCACTGCGTTCGGCTGTTTCGGTTTCTGGGCTACCACCATTGGCGAGACCCACGGGGTCGGGCCTGATGTCCTCTCGATGATTCCTGCGTCTTCGAGTTTGGATAGCTCTTTCTCTACAGCAGTTCTCAGGTGAAATGGGATCCGCCGGTGGCGCACCGCCTTAGGTTCAACAGTAGGGTCTATGTGTAGTTTGATGGACCTCCCTTTTAGGCATCCGATGCCCTGAAATAGTTTCTTGTGACGACCTAGGATGTTGCTGAGTTCGTCGTGTCGAACGCTGAATGCGAAGTGTATCAGCTTCAGTTTCTCCGCTGTTCTACAGCTCAATAAGGTTTCGCAACCGGCATCTACGACGTAGATCCGTGCGCGGCAGTTTGTGTTGTTGTGCGCAAAGTCAGATTTGAACGATCCCTGCACTGGGAGGGGTTTTTTGGATCCATAGGCATATAGCCTGACTTTCTTCTTGTGGAGCTCTGGTTTTGGGTGAAGTCTGTTGAGTGCCGTCACGGGCATGACGTTTACTGTCGCGCCGGTGTCAATTATTACTTTGAGTGGGTCTCCGTTGGAGAGGACTGTGCACGATGGTCTCTTCTTCTGGCGTGATCGGCCTGATTTGACTGCCGATATTAGGTGTACGCGGTGTACTTGTTTTCTCCCCTTCTTCTTCCTTCCTTTGTTCCGTCTTTCGGGGGATGAGCTGCTGTCGCTGTCGTCGCTGTCGCTCGAGCTCGGGGATCTCTGGGACTCATCGACTGCTCTCGCTTTACCTCTCCTCGCTTGTTGGCGGGGATGTTCTCTAGGTGCGAATTTTCTTCATTGTTCATTTGCCGGGCGTGAGCCTGGGTCTTTGTCATTCCTGTTCGGCGGATTCAGGCAGACGGCTGCGTAGTGGTTAAGGCGATTGCATTTTCTGCATGTGGACCCCCAGGCGGGGCAAGATTCGCCTTTATGCCATGGGCCTCCGCACCATTTGCAGGCCTAATCTCGTCCTTGTGACGGGTGGGGCCTCTGGTTCTGTTTCGGGCGTGTGCTTTGTTGTTTGGAGATCGCTGCTACGTCTTCTGTGGGTCTGGGGCTGTCTAACGGTAGTCTCTGGATGGCAGCTTCCATTACCGCTACTTGGTCCTCTGTCTGTTCACGGAGACGCGCTGTCTCGAGAATGCGCGATAGTCGCATGTTCTTCTCTGATAGAATTGCCCTTCTTAGTTTTTCAGAGGAGATCCCATTGATGATTTGGAGGCGAATGGCGAATTCTTCGTCTGGGAATTCACAGCCTACGGCCATTTCGCGAAGGCGAGCATGGAATTTGTCCACCAACTCTCTCTTGCGTTGTCTTGCCATACAGAAATGGAACCGCTCATAGTCCGGATTGAGGTCAGGCTTAAACATGTTGGTGAGCGCAGCTCTCGCCGCTGTGTAGTCAATGTCGCTCCCGCGGTTTGGTAGGGCGTTGAAAAGGCGCAGAGCTGCTGACCCTACGTTGAGCAAGAGGAAGATGCGCATCGTTTTGGGTGTGGCGATGTCTCTGGCCTCCAGGTGCATCTCAAATTGTTGTAGCCATATTTCCCACCTGATGGCAGCTCCGCTGGTGAAAGGGTCGAACGGTGGCATAAAAGTTGTTAATGTGGGATCGCTGCGCTCATCTGTGATGCTTCTCCTTGATGATGATGAGCCGGTGCTGATCCTTGTCGGGCTGGTGTTTGGGCTCGACATGCTGCTCTATCGGGTGACTTTGGTGGCTGAGTGTAGCTGGTGATGTTGTCGTGGCCACTGGGGTGCCTGGTGTGATGGCACGTGGCCCCACGTGGAGCGCTGCAGTTCTGGGTGGGCCGCGTGTGATATGCGCGGGCCGCGTGTGACAGATCGTGTTGTGCTTCTCCTGGGGTGCTGGCGTAACAGGTTTTTTATTTTTCCTCTATTGTTAATGTTTTTTTTTTCCACGAGCGCGATGTACGCGCGGTTGTAGGTGCGGCCAGCAGGATCAGGCATTGAGCGTGGGCAGAGCCGGGGACACGCTTACCGGCATTCGTGGCGTTTTCGTGGGTCCGTGGATGCAGCGGCTCCCTCCGATGCCGGGAGGCGTGCAGTCCACAACCGCCTCGTCGCCAGTGTGATGTCTGCCGCTGCCGATGGAGCGGGCGGCGGCAGGAGAGTGATTGCAGCCTTCGGCGGAGGCCGCCTCGCTCGCGGGGCATGCAGGGTGCAGCGTGGCAATGATACGCGACTCTTCGTTGGGCTGCATAAACCCGGACTGGCGCCAAACCGCCAGTTCCGGTGATACCCTTAGTTTTCCCCCTCCCCTTCCTGTGTCACGTGACCTTGTCGTCAGGGCACGTGACACCACAGATCTTACAAACATACAAAGGAGAGGATACTTAATTAGAGGAAGGTACGTGAGCTGGTGGGAAAGTAGTTTATCATTATTGGGAAACCACGTCTGCCCATGGCGTCCGCCCTGTAACCCAGAGGGGGAATCCCTCCCCATGAGATCCTACCTCTGAGTACCATCACAAGGGGGACTAATGGATAGCGGCCTCACCTCCCTCGCCTTATTTTAAGCATAGCTCTCAACTGAAACGCTTTTGGCGGGTGTCACCCGCCCTGTGAAGGGCTGACTCACCCGCCAAGCTTCCTGCAAGCCCATTCATTCCAATGGGCGTCTCACCCGCCAAAAACAAAATCGGGTGATTACACGCCCCTTTGTGACACAAATGGTTGAGAGCTATTTTTTAAGGGTCTCCCCCTTGGGCAGAAGGGAAGACATCACAGGATTCGTCACAGGGGGATCAGGAAGTAAAGACTGCTGGTCTGCAATGAATAGTGAGTGAATCTCCTACTCAGCCCCACACTACTTCTAAACCGACAGTGATCCCAATCGTAACGGAAAACAAGGCACAACACAATAGCATAATTAATTTGCCTCCTTTGGTAATGTGGGCTAAGGGCAGGCTATACCACCAGAAGGGGGTGTGAGCTGACAACAGTAGCAAACCAAACACCATAAGAACAAAGAATCAAAAATAAAACAATGTCCAATCAATGTTATATAAAAACAAGAGCCTTTAATCACACTGAAAATGCAAATAACTAATCAAAAACCCTGAACATCCACCTTTGCAGTCTTTAAAGAGCAAAGGGACACACTTGGTGAAGAGACCACTGCAGGTCAGACCGTGTTCAGTAGCAATGCTTATAAAAAGGAAATGGCTGCTCAAAAAGGTAGAAAGCAGGATCTTTTGAGTCACTAAGGGCTTTGAAGGCAGGCCAGGGGGATATACCCACACACAGTACCTTTAAATCCCGCCTGGCCTCTTGGCATTTTTACTTGGTTGATTCTGTGTCAAGTCGGTGGTTCCCAGTATATTGCTTAAGTCGAGGCAGGTCAAGTCGGCTCAAAGTGGTCAAACAGTGCAGAGTTGTCTCTGCAGCGATGATCAGCTTGATTAGGTGAACCGCAGACAAGCAATAAGTGAAGTCACAGTCTAAATTCAGCAGAATCATTTCAACGAGGTACAACGGGCGAGTTGCAGTGCTTGGGCCGTGATCTGTTGAAAGGTGCTGGAGTGCAAACAGGTGATGGGACAAGTCAGCGTCTCAACAGCAGACAAAGCGGCAGCTGTTAAAATCAGCTCCCGTCTTTCGGAACAGCTTGAAAGGCATCCCACGGTGGTACCATCTCAAAATTTGATGAAAGCAGGGAAACATGATCCAGAGCTGTTCCTTTGCTTCTGGTCCTGTGTGGACCCAAGCCAGGAGCCCCACGGGCCAGGTGTGTCCGTTCTTTCTACACTTTACAGCCACGGGGGGGTGTAGAGCACACTTACATGATTCTGCCACCTCCAATGAGCAGGTTCCCATTTACCAGTGTCTCAGTTGCAGTAGGACTTTCCCAACCTGCCGGTCACCTGACATGTGCCCTTAGTTGGCAGAGGAAAGAGCCTTCTGTCTTTACCTTTGTGGCAGAGGACTTCAGAATAGGCTGTATTGCCAACAGAGTCCCAGTGAATACTTGTGTTGAAGTTCAAAGATTAATCAATGAAGCAGAGGGCTCGCCGCCTTATAAAAGCAAACTGTTAAAGGGAGCTGGTCCAAAGCAACCCTGCTGTAAGGGACACAATCCAGGCCGTGTCTGCTGACATCATACCCATAGTGCCTTGACTGCAGGAAATGCGGAGGACAGAATGTTGCAGAGGGACCTAGCATAAACCAAGATGATGGAACCTCTATCTCATTTCCCCCCAATAATTAAATACTTAAATAGCTCCACTTCCTCCCTACCTATCCCTTGGTCCCTACCGTCTCCTTACCATCTTCTCAAGCCATCCCTCTTTCTCCCCGGGGCCATGCCCCTCCATCTTCAAAACCTGTTCCCCTGGGGTAGCCCGTTTGTGCAAACAGCACCAACCCCATCCTATTCCCCCATTGTGCTTCACTCCCCCTCATCTAAAGGGGCCATGCCCCTGGCAACAAAAAAAACCTCCACTGAGGTGTTCTTTCTGACCCCCCAACTCCCCACCTCTTTCTACTTCCTACTCCTTACTATCTCTTCCACCTGCAAGGTCAAAATCCACCAGCTAATAACTATTCCCAAAAATTGACAGGTGAACACCCTCCCCCCTGATAATCTTGAAACCCCCAAACTATTCCTTTGTGCTCTAAAACCTTCACCGCCGCCGAGGCACAACATGTTACATTTCTCTATGTATTCCCTTCCTTGCTTGCTCTATTGCTCCCTCACTTCTCGCTCCCCTCCAAACTCTCCGCGGCAACAGCTTAGTCCAAACTGCATGTCCTTTGGGCCACATTTTTCAGACCCATACCAACTCCCTTTCCATTTTTCGAATAAGAGCCCCACTTGTGTCTCTTACTAGGTCATTTTCCCCTGCATAATTATCACCCCCTGTGGAGACCCACAGCGTTCCTTCAGCCCCGCCAACATAGGCAGCAGCTGATCCCAGCGAAACCCCCCTGAACCGGACCACCTCATCAATGCCACTCTGTAGATGCAACCCAATTGCCTGCCAAAAACTCTTTTCTCCACCTCCTTCCCGCCCACTTGACAATAGAGTGGCCCACAAACCAAATCTGCGGCATCTTCCCCGGCCTCCGCGTAGCATCTGAAAATGAAATTACAATGTCACTTTCCAGTCACGACCACCCCACCACATTCAGCCCTCCCCTAGACCCCCGACCATATTTCAACCGCCCCTTACCCTAATATCCCCTTTGTACCTCCCAGACCTGCACCGACCCAAACTTTTCAACTTCCTCGGATAAGTCCAACCCACTACCATCAGATGCCGCAACCCTACTAAACCAATGAGTTCCAAGCTCCTACTCCTTTTCCCCCACCGCTACCCACACCTTCCTCAGACAACCCATCCTCACCTGACCACCTCCTTATCCCCACTACGGAAACACCCCCAGGTCCTATCCTACCTGTCCCCCTATAAATTGTACCTTACCACCCATCCTTTAAACAATGCACCTACCCCAACTTAGACTCCCTTTCACCTCTATCCTCTTACCCTCCTGTTCACCCTTGCCCCCCACCCTCAATCACCTTCCTACTATTGCCCCGTGTTGCCCATCCTGCACTTGGGGGCCTACGTGCACCCCGTCCATGCAGGCCCTTTTCCTCATCACTCCTCTTCACCACTGCACCAGTGGCCAAAACTGCGCCCCCGTCCATGCACTCCAATCCATATAACTTACTCTTCCAGCACCTTGCGTCCACTACACAAGGTTTCCCACCTGCACCAGGGGCCTTGGTGCACCCCCGTCCATGCAGTCATATCTCCTCACTTCACCCGGCTGCACCAGGGGCGCTGCCGCACCCCCGTCCATGCAACAAGCCCAGTTCCTCCCGTGTTGTGCGTACTCAATTCCCACCCTAGCATGTTCCCTATCTCCTGCCCCTCCTGCGAACTGTGGCTACTACTGTATGCTCGAAGTTGCAATATCTTCTTAACCTCCGTTCTTCTATTGTATCTACTCTGTGCTGCTATAACCCTCTCATGTCCCCCCAAAGCTTGCTCACCTTGTCGTGCGGCAAGTGTGAGGGCTTCACCACTGCTTCCACGCCCTCCCAATGACAGCCACCACCCCTAACATTTTTCACAATTACATCCACCCCGCGGCCCTCCCCCGCCCTACCTAAGCGTCTTCCTCCTCACCCCTCTCCTACACCCTTGGGATCGCCCCCCATAACCTCCACCAAACTTTGCACCCCCTTCCTTTTCCGATAAACTGATGCCCCACACTGAAACCCCCCACCTTAACTGCCCTACAGTCCTTCCTCCCCACCTCCTTGCCCCGCTCCTTCCCTTTCCCTCTGTCCCCTGCCTGAAAACACTGTGTAATTGGATACCGACCCGCACACCTGCTGCACTCGTGTTTAAATTTGCACATTATCCCTGTGCAGCCTTCTTTATTGAAAGCCCAACATGCTGCTGAGGGCTGCCCCCTGCCTCCTCCCCCCACCCCTTCCGGGGCAGGGCATCCAATAAAGGGCCGGTAAGGCACGGGTAAACCGCTTGCCGTGTGTACCGTTGGAGCTGCCTCATCTGTGCCATCCATTGCAACCAGAGATCCATATCTATCTCCCCCAAACCGCCTGACTGTCCTCCGCCAACCTTGCTCTAAACTCCTCGTCATAACGCACCCACGCGAAGCTCCCGAAACTCATGAATGCCTTTCTAATCACGTCCATGTACTTCAACAGCGCCACACATCTCTCTGAACATTTCTCACAATAGACACTTGCGTATATAATAAATGCTGACGTCCAATTCTCGATCGTCATCGGTACCCTTGGACGCGAGGCCAGCTCCCTCTCTTCCTCCTTAGAACCAACTTTGGCTCTAACTTTCCTATGAAGCAACTTAAACACATCCACAAATTCCCCTGCCTGTATCTTATCCTTTGTTGTTGTCATCAAATGTGCTCCCAAAGGTTTTGTGATGCCCATGTATGGTAGCTTTTTCTCCTTGCCCTTCACCTTTCCCTCTTTTTCTTTTGAAACCTGTACCTCAAGCGCCAATGGCACAATCACCTTGTCTGTCTGCACCTCCAACGATCAATTGTCCCTTGCTACAACCACGGCACCAATAGCCTGTACAATAATCTCTCTCCTCACCCCTTGCAATCCTGACCCTTCCCTTCTTGCCCCCATTCTCGTGTCCCCCCCTCTGCCATGCAGTCCCCTTCCCGCTCACCTCTTTCTGCCCTGCCATCGCCCGTCTGCAGCCTGGCCTCCACTCCAATGCTCCTCTTCTCCTTCCCCTTAAGTGCCAGGCTATTACTGAAGTCTATGTAAAAAGGAAGAGTATACTCGTCCTTGGCACTTAAAGGGTTTTAATGAGCTCCTGCTGCGGGGACAAAACATGTCAGCAGTCTCAACCAGCCAGTAATCCCCCCGACCTCTAGCCCCCCAGTCCCTTGCTCCCGTCATTCACAATCCCATCTAAAGCCCCTTCTCGCTCTCCCCCCTCCTCCTTACTGCCCTATACCCTTCATCCTCCCACTGCCCACATATTCTTCCATCCCTTCATCATCACCCATGAAATACCATTGCTGTTGCGAGCACATGCTCGGGCCGGGCAGATCCTCCTCTTGAGAGTCCAGGGCGTCCGCCCCGCCACTCCTTTGGCGTCTTCTCGGCGGGGCCACAGAAACCCTTTCCTGTTCTTCTCTCGGGCGAGGGGTCCTCTCCACCCTGTGGTCTTCCTCGCTAGGGGCCGTGCTGTGCCCTCTAGACTGTCCTCGCGTAGTTCGTGGAGGGGCCGTTCTTAAACCCTCTCTATATTCCTCCTCTGCCATACCAGGGGCTGCTCTGTGCCCTCTGCCCGAAATCCTCCTATCCAGGGGGACCGCTCCGCGCCCTTCCCTAACCTCACTAATTGATGGGGACCACTCTCTCCTCCTTCCACCGCACTCTTCTGCATATATTTACCTCCTTTGCCCCTCTAGCCTGTAACCCCTCTCTGCTCCCGGTCACCTTCACCTTCATGCCCCCCCCGACCTACACCTTTTTGGACACTCCTAACGTCCCCTTCAACCACCTGGTCATTATCCCCCAAACCCATATCTGGTCTCTCTCCCAACTGCACTCCCCTCCTGGACGCTCGCTTGTCAATCTCCCTGCGTATCTTCCTACCCCTGGACTCCCAGGCCTCCCCCCTGCCCGCCGAGGGGCTGCAAGCTACCACCGCTGCGAGCTCCCCATCTGCCGCTGCTCTCCGCTGCTGTCTACCTGCACCTACATCCCCTTCACCCGTAACCTCACCCTCAGCCCCCTCCAGCAGGGCTTTGGATGCCCTGCTAATGATCCTCAAGGCTTCCCTCAGGGGCTTTGCATTCACCAGGCTTGAGCAGTGCTACTATGCACCTGCACAACGCCCTGCTGAACCACCTAACTAACCCCGAGCCCCCCCCCCCTTTTTAAGCACTGAGCAACCAAGAAAACCTGGTGCCAATAATGCTGGAATGACGCCTGAAATAAACCAATCCAGCTTCTAATTAACTGCCCAACGGACAAAACTGCCTGGACCAATAAAACAATGGATTGCCTGCCTATATTAACCTTAACATATGTTTATTGATTTCGTGACACCAGCTAGCCTGTAACCGCAGGAGCAGTAAAGCAGGCAATATCCCCTGCGTGCAGAAATCAGGCCCTAAATTCCCAACTGAAGATAATGAATATGTATATAATTATATATATGCCCCCAAATCCAATAAAGCCACGCTACGTATTTGACGTGAGAAAACAAATCCAAAGGCAAGAAAACTCCTCTACCAGCCGGAATAATAACAGGGCGGCCCCTTTAAGGAGACTGCACTGCCAACTTGGGGCCGCACACAGCAACCGCGCCGTACTGGGCAAAATGACACAGTTCTAACGCGGGAATGGCAGCACCCGAAAATACTAACTACCTAAAATATGTCCCTACGAAAGAGGCACCACCACTCGAGAAAAATATGCCCAGGACGACCCGCTGTCCTCCCGGCCGCGGGGGCCTAAATGCACATTCGAGGACCTGCGAGCAGCTCCCAACCCGACGCCATGAAAGTTTCCGAACGAGATAACGCTCCCTCCCACACACAAGAGGACCTGCTAATAACAACGCACGGTGGACTGGGGTAAGCGGGGTACCTTATATACGGTACCCCCAACTATGAGTGAATTTATTTTTATTGTTTTAATTATATATTGTCAAACAAACTAAACCTAAACCGCCCTCGCTAACTAGGAACCCTACCTCACCTTCACCAACACCAAACTAGGCCCAGACGCAGGGAAGGCTCGGAGCAGGCGACCAGGACAAACACACGTCCTAACCGTCGCCTGCTCCAGAACCTTCTCTCCCCCCTTAAATACCCCCTAGGGCGCTCTATGTGCAGGCCGGCTCGCTGGCCTGTGCAGCGCCAAAAATCACCCCGGTGGGAAATACTTCACATTCCCCCCAGAGCCCCCCATCCCATGTCCAGTGGTGGACAAAACTATTGAGCAGAGGAGTAGACGAGTGACATCCTGACAAGAAAGATATCTCATCTAAGAAAGAAGTCTGGGCACTTAAACCCCCCGGGACTGAGTGACTTTTTGTTTCCTGCCAGGAGAGGGAGGGCAGAGCCTTATGGAAAGAGGGAAGGACTGAGGGCTACAGTCCTAGAAGGAAGTTTGACTTTTTGTTGTTTTGCTCCAATTGATCTCAGTAACCCAGAATCCCTTTGGTTTTTGTTATTTTAAATTCTAAAGGCCCATAGTACCCGACATCTGGCTGTGAGTTGTCTGCTGATCGCTCAGCCTGTGACAAGACACACAAGAGAGGAGAGATAAAAAAGCAGTACAAGTTCAGAAGAGGGACAAAGTGAAAGAAAGATTTTCTCCACAGGAGCGGATGGTGAAGTAAGTCACCAGCTCCCCAGGAACCGAATGAGGCCAGACAAGCTTTGCTTAAGGGTCCATATCGTGAAACACTCTCTTGACTTAATGCTGGATTTACTCAGAGCAGTCAGAAAGGTCAAAGGATATAGGTATCATGTTGTCATCTTTGCTCTGGCCATACTTAACAATTAAGTTATAGAGGCAAGGGCGCAGATTCCTCATCACTGAAGTGGTCTTTCACCGTTGTGGTTAAGGTGTTTAGCAGGCAGAATTTAAGCAGCTGAAGCCCCATATTTAAGAAAATGGGTAATGTGTTCTCGAAATTGGGATTTTAAGTTCTACAAACCTCCATTGCAGCCAATGAAAAATGCAGCAGTTACTCAAATTCCCTGGACAATTTCTTGTGGGCGTTCAAAGAGGCCACATTAAGAAGGAAAATATGTTTTAACCAGCAGCCGTAGAGACTTTAAAAAAAACGTGTAGAAATAAAGTAGTATACTAGCTACGAAAGATGGCAGGATGGGCCCACATTGGTAGGCAGACTTTTAAAAGAGTGGTAAGGTGCTGTTGGGCTGGCAGGTGACTGTATAATGATTATGTCAGTGGATATTGCACAATACTATTAGATACAGTGTCATTCTAGTCAGGTGTGTGGGCCCTAATCCTAATATTCTTTCCTCAATCCCCTCTTCTTTAGTGACTACAGCCCCATTCATGTGACAAATCCAGCTAGTATGAAAGTGTGCCATTTCAAACCCCTTGGTCCAGTAACTGCAGGTGGACGTTGCTATAGAATACTGGTTCCCTCGAAATAAATTGCTCACATCCCTGCAGCACTGCAAGATGAAGGTCACCCCGTCTCTTGTACATGGTCTATCATGGTGTTGAAATGGCACTCCTCTAGTGGAAAAAGGAAAGTAGGACTACATTGGTTGTCACTCATCTTAAAATTCACTAATGGAACATTGTGTATTTAAGATCCAAATGTAGGTAATACCAACTGATAAACTTTGTGGTACTAGAGAATATATGCTGCTTTCAAGAGTAATGGACCCTCACTGAGATTCACAAACAAGGCTATGCAACATTCCACATTTGTGCTACAAAAAAGGCCCTACCCGGGTCCCAAAGTGCTGTCTCACTATTAGGGTTTCTATTATACTGGGAGCGCAGACATTGGTGGTGGAGGCGGTATGTAAGAGGCAAGCTCAGAAGCTCTACCACAGTAGTTTGTTGCTTTCATTTCGACAAAACATGGGTGGTAAAGGCAAGGCTCCAAATACTATGGATTTGGTTGGTAGAGATGGAAATGATTCCACCTCACAGTCAACCTGCCTGGCAATGGAGGATTGTAATTGCACCCTTGTGGATGATCTGAGGGTTATGAGCAAGATAGTGACAACCTAACTCAAAATGATGCACGTGATATCCTCTTTACATCAACCTGTGTTGAAAAGAGAAGTAGGGCTACCTCTGTAGACCTTTTGGCAAGAGCATTTTTAGGACACTGAATGGCAGGGTGGAGTCTGATTCTTCTGTTCACTGAACCTTTCACCTGGACCGGTCATCTGTTGATTCACTCCGACAAGTTGGTCCCTTTGTGTAGCGCAGGGCTCAAATACAAGTCAGAGCCTATTATCATTAAAGGGTCTGATAGCTGTAGGGCAATACTCTCGAGCACCAAGACAGTTTGGTCCGAGCAAGTAAACGTCTCTGCTACCAAACCCAATATCGGTACCTCCACTGGTTAATGTTAAAGGATATTTATACTGCATACTATATCACCACCGGAGTGTTCCCCTGGGGCTCTGGTGGATCTGAAAGGTAAGAGGGTTGGATGGTTTAGTAGGGAATATCGGGAAGAGGGAGAGCAAGAGTTGTGATGTCCCGTTGACAGCTTCAGTTCGGTTCACGCCGTTCACTGAGCATGGGTACGATTTACGGGTTGGTAGACTCCCACGTGCTGTTGTGCAGGAATATCTGTAAGTCCCAGGCAGCCTCATCAGGTTGTATTGTTAAAACCAACAATTGGTGAGTGAAGTGTTGTGGAGCTTCCTACTCAACTACCAGTGGAGAGGTGCGTGTGCCTTTAAGGGAAGAAGACCAGCTGACCCTTAAAAGGCTGCCTCCAGCACCCTTGTGGTGTAAGCCCTGCGGTGAAAGGGCTGGACTAACTGCTGGTAGGCTGTTTGGCGCGTGGCATTACCAAGGCCATTCAATGGCTGTTCAAACTACCCCGGTTTCAAGGACACAGACACAGAAGAAACGTGAGCGACCAGGAGGAAATGAGGTGAATGGTGAACACTGAGCTGCAAATCAGCGGTCATCAAGAAAAGTAAGTTGCTTTTATTCCTGTGCCTCAACGAGTGACGAGTTAAATGCTGTCACTCGGCATGCTACGGATGATGAACCAGAACTTGCCAACTGTAATGATTTGCCCCTGCGCTGTGTTGTGATAGAGAATGGGGTAAGGCCTGTTAGGGCCGTTTGCAACTGCACTGGTAGCACCATCAGTACTTCCAATCACTCAACCCAATGAAAGGAAACACTCTGCGGGATAGACTGAAGCAAAAATACACAGCCGCTTAAAGACGCTGCCTTACCTGGTGTGTTGTCGGCGTCCGCCTGCCCACGGGATAAGTTGAACGCGTGTGTGCGCAGGACCAGCTGAGAATCCCGCAGGGGTGGGGAGAGGGAGGAGGTTTCGGGCAAGTCTGGTGTTGGCTCGCCGGTTCGTACAAGCTACGCGGGTGACGGAGGGGATGCCGTGCTGCAGGTCTATGGCAGCGGAAATGAGGCTGGGACGCCGCTTGGGGGCTGCGTCAGTGGCGAGGCTTCAGGCGGGTCTCACGCGAGTGGCCGTAACTCTGCGCTAGCTCTCTCCGGTTCAGCGGTTGAGGCTGATGGAGCTGCCGAGTTTGGGGGAGGAGTCTCCCACACTTACGAAGTTGGGGCTGACAAAGTGGGCGTGACTTTGATCACCAGCTCGTCCGCTTCACAACACGAAAGCCAATCTTTCCCGACTGGGGATGTGGATGACGAGGTTTTTAGTACCTCATTAGGCACTTTAAAAGAGCCCTTTGCCCTGAATATAGCGTCTATCAGTGTACAATCCACCGCGGCAGCAAATGGACTGGCAGTTCACATATGTGAAGAACGCCGAGACTCACTGGATGTTGCTAACAACATATTAAGCAATTTAATATCCATGAATAAAGCACTTAGTGGTAATCTAATGAAGGACTCATCTTTGCATGGGGTGAATGTTCAAAAAACAGCCCCCAAACGTCAGAACGCTGAACTAAATGAGTCCAATAAGGACATATGGGCTAACGTCTCATATACAAACGTAGAAAGTCAGCAATCTGCGGCCCAAAGGAGAAGACAAGTCGGGCTTCTTCAGATGACTCGCCTTTTAGGCAGATGCATTCGCAAAAGAGGATTGCCAACACGAAATGCCTAGACTTGAGCAAAACACACCAGAATGTGCATGATTCACAGTCTCCTAACACGCTTATATCGGATACCCGAGAACTGTCTGACTCTTCATTTATACAACGCCCCTTCCCGAAGATAAGGAGGGGTAGAGTCCATAGACCCAGGAATACAAGGAAGCGTATCTCAGAGGTCAAAAACTTGGGGTATAATGATCCCAGTGTGACTTCTGAGTTACAAACTGCAATATTGTCTTCCTTAGCAATTTCCATGGCTCACTTCATGAAATTATATGAAAATCTGAATGATTCAATGAAGGACCTCTCAACGCTAACTGCTTTAATGAACACTAAAATAGTCCACCTGGAGCACACATGTAGTCAGTCCCATGGGAATATCGATGATGCCTTGAAAAACCTGAATGCTTCACTCAAATCCTTATGTGACCAAAAAAGAAACAACTCTATTGATAAAAAACTCTTGGCTGACGTAGCTCGTGAAGCACTCGCCTTGTTTAAATATGAAGAATTGGCCCTAGTAGGTGCCAAAAGAAAAAATTATCCTAACAGCTATAATACAATGCGGAGAAGCTCAGAGCTAACGGGAGCGGTGTGCCCAGATCCTACATCGCAATCCGTTGACAGCTGCGCAGAGAGTGCTTTAAGCGAAGCTGTAATTGTCCCTAGAGGGCCTGTGGCGCCTGCTCTAACATTCCAAGATAAGTCCCTTGACCCTATTGGTAACAAGAGTTTGGACTTCGTCACCGATCCCCAGTCAAGTTGTGTTGGTGCTGTGCCACACGTCCCGGATCGAGCAGTTTGTAACTCACGAGAGTGTGAACAAATCATTAACATCTCATTCAACACGGCCTTTGAGCAGGCTAGAGCTTGCAAGAAAAATCTGTGTATTGAAGATCAAACGCTGACAACTTCTAACTTAGAATCACAGCTAAGTGGGCCTCCTAGCACTCAGGAAGGAGAAAAATTGAATGTATTCTCCATTTTTGGTGGCACTTCTAGTTCCTTCCCTGAAGTGGTTGAACAAAAAAAACAAAAAAATAAATCTACAAAGCCTGCGAAAAAATCTAAGAACCTGCCCGGGAAGAACAACAACAAAAACACGGAAGGACGAAAATTCTTGCGGAACATAAAGTTTGTTCAAATAGTGAGTAAAGAAGCGTGCAATTACGATCAAAAGGAGAATACACAACAACTTGAGTTGCAAAAAAAAGCTGCCACTCAACAAGGACCAAAAGAGACAGACTTAACGCCCAACGATATATCAGCGGCCCTCTTAAATATGTCCACAAACGATGATCTAGAAGAAGTTGAGGTATCTCAAGTTGCCCCTCCAAAGATCCAAAGTGAGAACACTCGCTCTGATTCACTTCCCGTGAAGACAGTAGGGTCGGCACACATTGAATGTCCAGACAATAAGGTTGAAGTTGACTCTGTCGTCGAAGTTCCAATTACAAACCATGTTGTGGCTCCACAGAAAGTCAGAACCAAGACGACTCGAACTTGCCATCTTATTAAGGAATCAGGATCTCCTGCGTCGGGTCCACTTGCACCGACAAGCACACCGTTTGTGACAATGCAAGAAAGAAGGCGGAAATTACATAAAGAACAAGCACAAGTTTATCGGAATGAGTCCATTAGAAAAGAGGGCACACACGCCTCTTGCACCCGGGATGTAGCAAGAAGAGATGGCAACTCGTACAAAAATCACATGAAAGACAACTCATCAAGTTCTGCGTGGGATGCAGGTGTGAACTCCCTTGGAAGAAAGAAAAGTGAAGGCAAAAGAGGTTAAGACTCATCACCGATATTTAAACTGATGATTGAGAGGATGGACTCAAAGGATAAATTGATCTTAAATAGAACAAACATCATCCGATTATTCAATTTAATTCCAAGCCTACATGCCATCAAGTCTGACGACTTAAAAATCGCCGAATTTCCTAATGAAAGAGGGCACGACAAAGTAATTCTTCACGTGATATCGTCATTGATAGCTAACACAATTGTTGAGGCGAACGTTGCACTAGTCTCACTCGGATTCGAAGTCTATGCGCTGGAAGCCTTTAGCAGGAGCCCAGTCGACCAAGATGCAAGAAACTCCCATGATGCCCTAAGCTGCTTGCAGCAGAACACAGTGATACGTTCTGAAACGAATGAAGATACCACTCAGTATTGGGGAGAAGGGTCAAAGAAGGTGGTCAGTGCCCGGCCAATGAGTCCAGTGCACAAAAAAGAAAAAGTAGAGGGAAAAATCTTTAATCCAACGGAAATTGAGAACGTGGGTGCACTTGAGACACCTAAAACAGACATAAGGATTACGATATGTGGAAGCCAAAGTGCGAACCTGGAATTGGAGAGCACTAATAGTGGCCTAACTACTAATGAGGCCACTCGTGAGTGGGGATGGGTAGCGGCAACGATCAACACAAAGGCCCAGCAATAATGCCAGGAATTACTCAGTGCGAGTGATTGCTTAGTGGCCTCCTGGTACACCCCAGGCTTCAACCATCTCTTTAACATGACTTGGTTGGAGGGAATAACTATTGCTTGTTTACAGGAAACATGGCTACAAGAAATTCCTCTTTCAAGTGACTACGAAGTGGCCCTGAACCCCGCGATAAAACTGGAAAAAGGGCGCCCTGTAGCAGGTCTGTTAACAATGGTAAACAGGGCCTCTGGCTTTAGGATTCGAAAATCCATCAACCACTTTTCATACATTCAGGAAACCACGATCACAAAACAGGAGATGGGCTCTGAAGATATTGACGAAATAATAATTTTAAACGTGTATTGGAACCACTTGAGGGCTGGGAAATCTGAATTCATAGAACAAATTGCTGAAATTCTGGACGCCCTCTACGAGCCTACGGCAAGGGTTAACATTATGATCTGTGGAGCTCTGAATATTGATTTGTTTAACCCTGTGTCAAAAGATAAAAAGGCTCTCGCAGATGAATGGCTCGAAAAAATGGAAGTGAGACAATTGCTAATGTTGAATGGGAACACCCTTGGGGACATGCCCCCGGGAAAAACTTGGCACCGGGAAGACTCATCATCGATAATCGACTATATGTTCATTTCCATTGATTTGCACGCCCGAATAAAATCTTTCAGGATTAGGAAGGAATCCAGTAGTGACCACAATATGCTTGTATCACAGCTTACATCATCATCGCCCAAGAACACCTTTAGGTGGCAACATTTTGTCTTGGTCGCAGCAAATAGGGTTAGACTTCGCTTAGAAGATCATGAAGTTGCCCAGCTATCGATGGCTTACAGTCAGTACAACTTCCAATTAGAATACGAGCAGCTACTGCAGCAATTTAAGATCAAGAATGGAGGGCTGAAGAACTTAAACATGGTCTGTAAACATTGGTTTGACCCAGAAATACAGATTCAGAAACGGCAGATGAGACAGGCAATTCGACAGGCAAAAACATTGGCCCCGAATTTTGGAGGATTATCAATAACACAGAGGCCCCACAAAAGGCCTTGCAAACATGCCTGGTGACGGAAGCAACCTGGATCTCTCATTTTGAGAACTTATATAAGGGATACAGGTTTGCGGTTAATGATAATGAATTGACCTTTCCGCCATGTGCACTTAAGTATTGCAAAAGGGACATTGTGACTATCATTATGAAGGCTAACAACTCAAGAGCTCCTGGCCCTGATAGATTAACCAACTACACCATCAAGCAATGCCCCGAGATTTGGGCAGAGTTCTGCATATCCCTCTTTGACAGAATAAACAACTCGGGGCATTCTCCTAAATCATGTAAATCGGCGAATATCGTACCGATATTTAAAAAAGGGGACAGATCAAACCCCAAAAACTATCGACCGGTGGCCTTATTAGATGTTCTGGGTAAGATTTATGCAACCACTCTGCAGAGAAAACTAGTAGAATGGGCAGAAGAAACGGCGCACGTAGACGCCCGACAAGCTGGGTTTGTGAAACAAGTGGGTTGTTCCTTAAACTTATTACTACTTAATTTGGCTAAAATGGAGGCCCCGAAATCAAAAACAGCAATATACTTGGCATTTATCGACTTCTCAAGTGCATTTGATACTGTTGATCGGGACCTTTTGTGGTCCACATTGCGTCAATGGGGGTGCCCAGAAGAGTTCGTAGCCGCAATTCAGGAGCTCCACACAGATACAACTATCAGGATTCGCCTAGATAAATCTGGCACACTGTCAAAAGTGATCACTACACATAAGGGTGTAAAACAAGGTTGCCCGCTTGCAGCAGCTATTTTTAGCCTGTTTATATCGGATATAGGAAACTCGATAGATGCTATAGTCTCATTTCCGCCGAAAATAAACAACTTACAGGTAAGCTGGCTCCTATATGCTGACGATCTTGTTGTGATGGATTTAGCACCTGTCGGGCTGCAAAGAAAACTCGACGCCCTTCAAAATTACGTAATCGAGAACCGGCTGCAGATCAATGCAAAAAAAAGCGAAATCTTAATATTTAAGAACTTGAGAGGAGCGGTATCAAAAAAAGCAAAAAAAATCAAATGGTGTCTAGGAGGCGTACCGGTGACGATATCCCAAAAAGTCAAATATTTAGGTATGGTCTTAAGTTCTTGTATCAACGATGCCCCCTGGGTAGCTGATGCAAAAAGGAAAGGCACCCAGTTAGCGTGTCAAGCACTTTGTATGAAAAAGAAATTTGGGAAATTCTCATTAGAACCCTTATGACTCTTTTATCAACAAAAAGTCATACCAGCATTGATATACGGGGCTGAGAATGCCTTGGGATGCTCTCACGAATGATGGTCTTCCCTGGAGAACCAATTTTGGACTAATGTATTGGGACGCCCAAGAGGGACTATGACCTTGTGCATTAGATATGAGCTATCGTTCATTTCATTACAGGCAAGGATTACCAGGAATTTGCTATCCTTGTTTAGAAAGACACGTGTACGGGAAAACATCTTGCAATTTGAAATCCTCCACAGCGCCACGGCCAAAGGACAAAACGTTGTGGCAATGTGGATGCAGCGTTGCGAAAGCTTACTAGATGGATACGACATTAATATCAACCTGCTCCACGAAAACTCTGACGCCGCAAAATTGAAAATCTGGCATTCAGATTGGGAGAGAACTTGCTCTCAAAGAGCTATGGCAAAATTGATGAGACGTGCCATCTGAAGCACGTGCCTTTAACACGGCTCAATGTTACATCAGCCTTTTTCCAGATCCCTACTTACGGAGACGCTTTATGATGTTTCGTATGAATCTGTTTAAAACCAAAGAGCGTTTACAAACATGGAGTTGCAATAAGACCATAAACCTTGCAGATTCTGCATGAAAGACCCAGAAACATTGAAACATTTGGTACTAGTCTGCAATAGCCTCTGCGGTGAAAGAACTATGCAGCTGGGTCTGTGGGGCAGGAATCACCCCTCCTTGTGTGCGGAAGAATGGTGGGGTCACATGTTTAACGGAGTCGATTTAAAATTGTTAATCCCATTGACGCACTTCTTAAAAACAATTGAACAACGGCTAGATGCGGTCTCTGGAACATAGGATCTGAGTCATGATAGAGGGGCCAATGGGGAATTTTTGGACTCGGATGGACATGGCCAGAGGAGGGTCGAGGGGACAATGCAGTTCTTTGTTTGTTGTTAACTGATGTGTGTAAACATTTTAAAGGTTTGTATAAACTGTATAAAATAAAAAAATAAAAAGAATATCTGTGGTTTGTTTTGTTGTTTTAGTGAAGTGCATGCGGATTGCTGTGCAAAGATGTGGTTGCGTTTATTTAGCGTTTGAGAGGTGTATGCAAGGAGTTGAGGTTTTAGCAGTTGGGTTAGTGGGGCTTTTTCTTACCTCGTTGCTTCGGACATCTGTATTCAGTGTCTCTGCCTGTGCTATGTACTTGGGCGTTTCGTGGTGGGTCACTCGCCGGGTTCTGCGCATAGTGGTGGCTTGTCTCTGTAATTGTCTAGTGGTCTGGGGCAGGAAGGTGGTGAGGGAAGGAAACGCTTACAAATCACCCTGATACACCAAAGTTTGATAAGGAGTTATTTTATTAAGCAAAGAGCAGCTGAATATAAATGATAAACGCATGGGTGTACATTACCTAAATTCACCACAATTACATAGTTACAGTGTCTGTTAGATATGCGGCTACATGCATTAATTTACAGCAGTTGCAAAAGAACGTGCACGTACATCAAAATGTTTACAAAGGCTTATCTTGTCAATAACACCCTGGACCAGTACCAAAATGTTCCATGATGCAGTTCATCATTGCGAACATCCCGTAACAGAAACATCTGTCCCTCTCGTGGAATGGGGCTCACATTCTCTAGACACACAGAGCCAGGAGCAAGGTTGTACAGATAACAGTTTAAGTAGGCTTTTTCCGATACCAGGACATTCCTACAAAGGGATCACAGTTACAGTGAAAAGAAACAGAGGTTTTTCAGCTTCGTTGGAAGATAATAATTTCACATCACAGAAGTCAGTTTAACCAACTAAATGCAATTCCGCACACAAAATCGCTGAACAGTGGCTCTGTAAGTAGTGCTCAGACAGTCTGCAATGGATATAAACCAAGATATTTCAGCCCGCTGCATTAAAAATATGTCCATTCTAAAAATATTGCAGATTGGGGCTACATCAGCAGACATTCGGTTGGCCTACTATGCTTAAGCAGTTTCAATGAGGGTTGGTGCGCTTGGAAAAGAAACAACATAAGCCTACCAAAGAATCTCTGCAAGGCACTCAGTAAGGCAAAATACAGCTATTGAATGCGCTTGGGTGGACCTCATGTCTGCTTGGTCAGTTCAAGATGCTAGAAAAAATCGTTGCTTGTGGTTTGTAATTCACAGGGTTATCTCACGAGTCTTTACTCCCAACTGTCACAAAAATACAGGAAGTTAACTTGATAAGGAAGGGATTAGCCCATCTTCCTAGCTATGCTGGGACATGGCAAATGAACATGGGTGCCTCCTTTAAGCTGCACAGAACCCTGGTAGGGCAGCAGGCACAGATTCTGTCACAACTGTTTTTTTAAATACAACCTGGTCCAAATCTGTGGGCCCTTCTGTTTATCTAATCAAACACTGATGTATCAACAGACAGGACTCACACACATGGAAACGGGCATTACAACAATTTTTTTTAAACGCGGGCATTACAACAATTTTTTTTAAACGGGGGGCACACTAACTATTTACATGATGGCTGCCCCCGTTAGGAATCAGCTTCGGTTCTAGCACAGACAACCGATTCCACAGGCCTCCTCAGTATTCATGAAAGGCACCATATGAGTGTACCATTTCTAATGTTTCTTTGCTTGTGCTCACCTCACTTCAGATGACGCAGCCCAACTGTGTAAACAACCGTCTACAAAAGCTGGCTCCGTGGCCATGTCCTTCACCTTTCAAGTCATTCGTCATTGGTGTTTTGTCAACTGCCATGATCCCAGTGAAAGGCCACGCCTGCGTGTTAGTCTCCAAAGCTCATTCCTGCCCTTTTTTTTTATCATCCGTCATGTCCTGCTTGTTCATCATCAGAGTTTGTTAGTCACCCGCCCCACCAAAGCCTAGGTGGGTTTGATGGTCTGCAAGAAAGCTTGAGCACCTGGGAGGTGATGAGGGGAGTAACAAGCCTGGGTACTGATTACTCTTCACTTCACGCCACACTGCACGGCTATCTGTCGGAGTCTTTCCCGCCTCTACGCCGCACACTTTAGGGAAGCTGCCCATTCCTGTGCCGACAAGACAGACTTTTCCATGCCCACCCGCCTTCCTGACACACCTTGTGGTCTCTTGAGGGAGTGTGTGCGAAGTGAGGGGGCTTGGAGTTGGCCAGCATCAGTACCTGAGTGACATCAAATAGTCTGAAGCCTGACAGACCCTACCGAGATAATCAGGAAATACTCCTCAACAGGATACAAGACCTGATGGACACGATGTGCACTCCCATACAAACACAATTCAGGAAAGGGAGTGCTTAAGACTGACTTTGCTGATAAAGGAAGTATGTAGTTGTTTAAGTTGCCTCAGCCTTCTTGGGGTTCCCCAACATCAAGTAACACTTTGATGAGGTGGACAGGGGATGGTAATAGTCGGTACTGCGGGGAGAATCAGTTATTTCCTTAAATAATTACATAAAGGTAAATATGCATGGATAAATCATGAACCAATGGTGAGAGGGAACGGACAACTTAATTTCCACAAATCCGAAATATGGCAGATGTGTATGACGGCACCAATTTGTTTTAGCTTGTTCATTAGGAACAAGTTACTTAACTGTAACTGTTGTTCTCCAGCATGGGTCTGGCATGGATTCACATGCTCATGAATATTCCCCGTCGTTAGGCTGGGAATCCTCGGTAAAGAAAAAAATCAGTTTCAGTGTCGTTTCTGAACTGTCTTTCTACTAGTAACCAATCACTGGTCTCTGGGTCATACTGGCCCAGCTAATGACTGCCCTCTACCTAAGCCCCTCCTCTGGCAGCCATCTTCAGATTTGGTAGCACGTAAAGTGGCAGTAGGACCAAGAGAAGAGCCGCAGAGGGGTAGGAGGGAGGGTTAGCAAAGTGAATCCATGCCAGCCCCATGCTGGAGAACAACAGTTACAGGTAAGTAACTTGTTCCTTCTCCAGCATGGGGTCTGGCATGGATTCACATGCTCATGAATACAAGAATACATATCAGTACACACATGCACAACCACGGGAGGTGACAAGGCTCAACATTAAGCATTTCAACAACTGAACATTAAGCATCTATTACCTCCTCACCAGGCTCACCTTCAAACGAACAGGTTGTGCAGCACTGCCTGGCCGACTCTGGACTCCTCCATGGAATCCCGGTCGACGCAGTAGAATCTCGTGAAGGTGTGCGTCGACCTCCACGTAGCAGCCCTGCAGATGTCCAGCAGGGGCACACCAGACAAGAACGCCGTGGTAGCAGCGATCGCTTTGGTTGAATGGGCTCTCGGACGGCCAGGCAACGGTCAGTTTGCCAACCGGTGACAGTGCATGATGCAGCCGGAGAGCCATCTGGAAATAGAAGCCTTTGAGAGGGCCTTCCCTTGGTTCACAGGTCCAAATTTCACAAACAGCTGTGATGTCTTCTGAAAAATCTTCATGCGGTCCACGTAGAACATCAGCGCTCTAGCTACATCCAGTGAGTGCAAAGTCCTCTCGGCCGGCGACAAAGGCGACGGGAAGAAAACAGGTAACACCAAGGACTCGTTGAGATGGAAGTCCGACGGCACCTTGGGCATGAAGGAGGGGTGCGTCCTCAGCAACACCCTCGTCTCGTGGAAAGTCAGGTATCGGGCTTTACAAGAGAGAGCCTGGATCTCTCCCACTCGTCGTGCGGAGGAGATGGCCACAAGAAACGTGGTCTTCCACGACAGGAACTTCAACAGTGGTGAATGCAGAGGCTCGAATGGTGGCCCCATGAGCCTGGTCAGCACCACGTTGAGCTCCCACGCCGGGGCCGGAGCCTTCACCGGCGGGAAAGATCGGAACAGTCCTTTCATGAACTCGTTCACCAAGCGATGAGACCACAGAGATGACCGCCCCGGAGTTCTGGTGTAGCGGGAGATAGCCGCCAGATGGATCTTGATGGAGGCATGTGCCAGCCCCGCCTTGGCCAGCGATAACAAATACGGCAGCACTTGAGGGGCCGTAATCCGCAGAGGGTTAATCTTCTGTGCACGGCTCCAGACAGAGAACCTCTTCCAATTGTGTCCATAGCACTTCAGAGTCAAGGACGCCCTGGCCTTTGCAAGCACCTCCTTGCAGTCCGCCGGGATATCGTACCCTCCGAACTCTAGTGCTGCAGGAGCCAGGCCTGCAGGTTCAGCGATCCTGGGTCGTGATGGAGGATGGAGCCTCCTTCCCTGGCGAGAAGATCCACGTCCGTCGGACGGAAGTTTGACCGGGGGGGGACGCTGACATGTCCAGAAGGTCCGGGAACCAGATCTGCCTCGGCCACGCCGGTGCGACGAGGATTATCCTGCACCGGGACTGTCTGTTGACTGATGAATCGCAGCAGCAACGGGGGGAACGCATACAGGAACAGGCCGTCCCAGGGGAATGAGAAGGCAATGCCCATGTTCCCCGGCTGGGGAAACCTGCTGGAGAAACCTCCGGCACTTGGTGTTCATCACTGTCGCAAATAGGTCGATCTGGGGATTGCCCCATCGTCAGAATAGGAGATCCACTTGATCCTGCCGGAGTTCCCACTCGTGGCACGAGCGCAGCTCCCTGCTGAGTGAGTTGGCAATGGTGTTCTTTATTCCTGCCAGATGGAAGGGCACCAGGAACATCCCTTGGGCAACGGCCCAGTGCCACAGATCCTGCGCTTCCTTGGATAGGGCTGGGGATCTGGTGCCCCCCTGTTTCCTGATGTAGAACATTGTGGTGGTGTTGTCGGTGAAGACCCTCACCACCTTGCCCTTGAGGGACTGAAGGAACGACCTGAGGGCCCAGAACACGGCTCGGAGCTCCAGGACGTTGATGTGTAGGGACCTCTACTCCGGGAGCCAAAGGCCTCTTGCGTGGAGATCTCCGTTGTGCGCTCCCCATCCTTCCAGGGAAGCGTCAGTTGTCACCGTTTCCTGATGTGCTGGGGTCTGGAAGTCCATGCCCGCCTCTAGATGCGTGCGGGTGCCCCACCACCGGATTGCTTCGTGGAAAGTCTCGTTGAGTGAGATCCTGTCTTCGAAGCTGCCCGCGCTTGCATCCAACGGGCGCCGAGGAACTCCTGCAGTGGAGGCATCTGCAACCTGCATAGGTGCACGAGGTAGATGCACGAGGACATCATGCCGAGCAGGGACTTGATGGATCTCACCCTGGCCACATCCATGGTCAACAGCCGTTGTACCTTGCCCAGGATGGCTTTCATCCTTTCCTCAGACGGCAAAGCCAATCGTGCCACTGTGTCGAGTCTGGCTCTCAGGAACAGGGCGTCTTGCGACGGTACCAAGTGGGATTTTGCGAAGTTGATCGAGAATCCCAGATCCGTGAGCAGTTGGACGGTCTTCGCTGTGTGACCGATGGTGAGTTCCCTTGACTTTGCTCGGATGAGCCAATCGTCCAGGTAGGGGTAGATGTGGATCCCCTGCAGGTGCAGCCGCACCGCCACTGGTGCCAGGCACTTGGTGAAGACCCTGGGTGCCGACTTCAGTCCAAAGGTAAGGGCTTTGAACTGATAGTGTCGCCCTTGGACCACAAATCGTAGGAACTTTCGATGTCCTTTTAGAATGGGGATCCTCCAAGTCCAGCGACGATAGAAAGTCGCCTTCCTCCAGCTGTCCCAGTACGTGCTGGAGGGTGACCATCTGAAATTTCTGGGACTTGATGTACTTGTTTAGACGGCGAAGGTCCAGGTTGGGTTGCCAACCGCCGGTCTTCTTTCGGACAAGGAAGTACCGCGAGTACAATCCGGAGCCTCTTCGGGACGATTTCTATCGTGCCCTTTTTCAGCATTGCTCGTACCTCCAGAAGTAGCTGTGAAACGTGGTTTTCCTTCCTGGCCAAAGGTGGTAGACGGGGACACTTTCTTTGGAATTCCAGAGTGTGCCCGTGGGCCAGCGCTTCCAGCACCCAACGATCGGTGGAGATGGACTCCCACGTGCTGACAGATTTTGCCAGCCGGCCGCCCACTGGGGTGCTTCGGTGGGGGCCCGATGCCGCAGCCGGTTCAAGCCTGCTTCGCCGAGGCCTTGGCGCATTGGTCCCCTTGGCGATGACAACGTCCTCCAGCCTTGCTGCGGCCTCTGTAGGCCTCCTGCGACGATGAACGGGCCGCTTCGTGGCACGACAAGGAACCGCCACCAAATCCTTTGGAGGCACCTTGAGACTTGCCTCCGGAGGTCTGAAAGGGCGGCTGTCACTGATGGAGACAACCGAAGGCCAGGGCCGTCTCGGTGTCTGCCTTGATGGCCTGCAGTGACTTGTCCATGGCCTCGACAAACATGTTGTTCCCGTCGAAGGGCATGTCCAGTACCCTGGTCTGCACGTCCTGACAGAAATCGGTGGCCTTAAGCCAACCGCGCCGGCGAGGCAAACGCTGGTGCCCATGTGGCGAAAGCCGGTATCAGCGATGTCCGTGGCCACTGTGATGGCGTGGTCCGAAGCCACCTCGCCTTCCTGCAGGATTTCAAGGGCTTCTGCCCTCTTGTCTGGGAGGAAATCCAGGAGGGGAGCGATCTTGAACCACAGCTCCCTGTCATAGCGCGCTACGATAGCAAGGGTGATGGCCGCTTTGATGGTCGTCGCCGCCGAAGAGATGACCCGTCGCCCCATGGCGTCCAGCTTCTTCCCCTCGCCATCAGGTGGGGAAGTAGAAGTTGATCCCGTCGCCCCTCCGGATTTCTTCTTGGGCGCTGCAGAGACCACCAAATCTGGGGATGGCGGAGCTCTGAGGCACATCGGGGCGGAATCTGGGACCCAGTACTTCTTCTCATACCGGTCCCTCTTCGCAGGCGCCGTGGATGGGTTCTTGAGTAGCGACAGTCCTTCGTCCCAGATGTCGTCTAATAATGGTACTGAGAGGACGGTCTTCCTCTTGTCCTCCCGTCGCTGGTAGAGGAAACCCTTGTTCTGTTCTCCGGGACAAAGTTGGAAGAGCTCCAAAGCATAGTTAATGTGAAAATACGACACTTCTCACCATTGGGACAGTGCTGCTTCGGCCAGAGTTTCAAACTGAAGAAGTGAGCAAGTGATCCGGGGTATGCAGCCCACACACATGCATGGGATTCCGATGCACCCACATGCGAGATTTGCACCAAATTAGTGAGATTGTGCTCCGAGGTAGGAGGCACACGCACAGTCTTTGCTCTGAGGTTTGACACACTCACAGGATGGGATGGCATTTTGTTCTCCCATCCTAGTTGTGTTGCTGTGCCTTTTGAGGGCTACTAAAACCTGGATGATTATAGAGGGGTGGAGTAGGGGCAGTATTGGCCTACTGGAAGGCTTAAACCTCCTTCTTACTTGACTTTAGCATATGCAGTACATGCTAGCCAATGTTTCCACTGTTCTGCACCCCCCGCCCCTCTCGCACCAAGTTGGCGACTACGTGCAAATGCGGTCATATGACTGCTGGTGATGTCACTTCCTATATTTGGGCATCCCCCTAGGAAATTCATAAGTCGGCTCCCCTGCCCGACTTATTTATTTGTTCAATGTTTGTCGTGTCCGTGGACACGATTAATTTATTTATTTCGGCAATGTTGGGTCCGACCAATAAACCGGGCTGTGGCAGAGGACTTTTACTGCCTCCGGTGCCCCCTGGAATTGGATTATGCTTCTTTCATTACCAGAGAAGTAATTAATGTGCATTACAGAGATAAGCTGGCATATGTATTGGGCACACTGCACATGCTCAGGCAGCATCAATCATGCTTTGTAGAGGACAATGCTGGCCTAAATTGGGAACAGCCAGCATAGACATGTTGCTACAGAGGCATATTTTGGGCACAACCAGCATGCCAATGTGTTACATCAGTAACAGTGCTGTCTTACACTGTGGACACATTGATCATTAAAATGTGTTGTGTTCTACAATGTTCTTGTCTGCTGTTGGTGACATGGAATATACATGTTCCCCTTTAGAACCGATTTTAAACTTATGGCTTTTTGGTCACTTTTCCTGCTGTAAAATGCACAATTTCAGCCCCATATTTGTAAATAAAAATCCCCCCCGTCCCCCCCCAAGCCCTCCCTAGATCGTTATAGCTCACTGGCTACGCTCGGTCGCCCCCACTATTTCAGAGAAATATCAACACATACACACTGGAAGAAATCACAAGAAACTAACCTTTCATCACTGCCCCGACACCAAAAGCTATCTTTGGGACTGCATGGCTATGCATGTGATGCTATTGTATCAAAGGTCACACACCATCGCTTTTGAATATACTGCTTTGGGTGAGGGTGTTCACTTTTTGGTCGCTGGCCAACTGGGTGACAAAAAGTTAATGCTTCGGCCCCACATTCAAAAAGGTTGGACAAGCCTGTTTTAAGGGAACATGGAATGTATGTCAGTAGAAATGGTGCAGGGATACCAAATAGACACAGTCTTTGAAGGGGTTCACAATTCAAGAACATATGCCCATCAGTTCACAGTGTTCGATATGCAGAAACACATTCTATTGATGATAGCTCCACAGTGGCTGTGAGAGCCGAAGAAATGTAGAAATTCAGATCAGCAGAACGCAAGGCGCTCACTATTTAAGAAAACGCATCTATTTAGACGTACATGCGTCATTTAGTAGGAAGAACAAAACAAAATGCTAATTATTCTGCAAAACAAAAAATATACTGCCAAATGCACAAGATGGTCATTATAGTGGAAGAAACAAAATGAGAGAAAAAAACACAATGAGAAACGCATACCGCATCATACAGCAACATCCTCCTCTCTTACTCCCGCTCCCTCATTCCATTTAGAACAAACACCACAGTACATTCAGAATGATGTACTCAGAAAATAACTCTGCACATAGTCATACACAACAAGCTATGCATACAATCACACCGTGGGCACACCAACAATACGCTCAGACAAGCATGCATGGAATACATTGTATGCACAATAGTCATACATAATAACAGTCACAGCGTACAAGAGCACACCATGCAAAACATTCATCCACTCCAACCAGCCATGCACTCCAAACAGTCAAAACAGTCAAAAACAGCCATTCACTCCATAAACGTAAAGCAGCCTGCCACTCAAAAAAGCCATCCACACAAAACCAACCATACACTCCATACACTGCAACCGCCAGCACACTCCCAAGCACCACCACACTCCCAAACACTCAAAACAACACACCATGAGCACTTCAAGACCACCTACAATACATTGGGGCTAATTTGCTTGGAATAACATGCAAGAAATACAATTCTTCACAATAGCCATACATAGAAAAAAGGATATCAGTGGGGAAAACACGTTTTAAAAAAGAGTTAAGATTATTACCCTTAAAAGGTGAAGTCTATGGAAGGGAATATCAACATTAATGTATTGATTTGATCATTGATTGATTATTCTATTGCACATAAAGGATATCGTGTCTCACAGAGGTGACGTACAGAGGATACAAAACACAAGTCTGAGGCAGTCCTAGGGTACAGCACCCTGACAATGCGGAATGGATATGTGAACGTTTTCCTGTAATGGAGGTGCAGAAAAATTGGACATATACTGGTCACAGTGAATGTAAGACATGGATAAATCAGATATACATTTTATGGTATAATGCGAAGGCATAAGCACATTTAACATATTTACATGCGTAGGTTACATTGTTGGGAGAGGCAGGGTGGGTGTTAGTTGGAGAGGGATAGCAAGGGGATGGGAAACAGCCTTCCCTGATCAGCAACTGGAGGTTGAATCGGGTCTTGGACAATTCACATGGCGAATGGGGAACATAAAGGTTTAGGAGAGAGGAGAATTGCAGAGTTTGCAGGGGAGATTAAAGCCATAAGCAGTCAATAAGGTAAAGGCGGCAGGACCTTAGATAGATTTGAAGACTAGGAATAGGAACTTAAAGATGGAGCAATTATGCATAGAGAGTCAGCCAACATTCCGTCTGTATGTAGAGGTGGGGGATTTAAGGAGCTAGAATAATTGTAGAACTTGTACAGAGAAAAGTTAAGAACTTGGTTTAGGGGAGAAAAGGAGTAGAGACAGAGACCAAGAAATAGGCTCAAGCAGTCATCCATTTTGCTGAGCACAAGGGTGAGATCAGATTTGTGGCTGAACGTTGGGTGAAGTGGGGACGTATCGTCCTCACATTAAGAAGCTTAATCCTGGCAGCAGTGGCCATAATGAACTGCTAGAAGTTTACGGTGCTGTCAAAGAGAGCTCCAAAGCTGGAGCTGTGGGGGATGGAGGTAGGATGTCAGGAGGGAATGTCAGGAGGGAATTAGATCATTTGCGAGGGGGGGACCCAAAACGTCGACTGCCTAGGGGCCTCCACAGGGTTTAATCCGGCACTGAGAAGATTGGAGAGTGGGGCAAATCTTGGAGGCAGGGAAAAGGTTACTTCTGTCTTGTATGAGGTTTAGCATCAGGCTGTACAGAGCAGTCCATTAATGGATAGCTTTGGGGCAGCTGGTGATGCGTTCTGTGATTTGTAAGGAAGGCATGGTATGTTATGTTATTTTGCATTTATATAGCACCTTATGTACCATTGGTACGATCACAAGGCGCTGGTAGGTTGAACGCCCTCGGGAACCGAAGTTCAAGTCAGTAGAGAGAAAGAGAGAGAGTCATAAGGTGCGTGTGAGCACCGGATATGTGTGCAGCCGTGTTGCATTCCTGTGATAGCTGCTTCTTAGCGGTAGGTGTGGTGTTTGGGAGATCAAGAGTATGTGTTCGTTCTGGTAGTTTGTTATCCAGACCGAATTTGGCTGCATTATGCCTGAGGAGAACGCCTAGGCTGGAGGGTGTGTAACCAGCTGTGTTTAGATAGGATGATGGGGAGTATGAGGCAAGTGATGGTATGAGAACAGCTATAGCGAATGGTGTCATAGTATCGCTGTTTTCTAGTTGAGTGGTGGTGTAAAGGAGAGAGTAAGCGTGAAGATGTGTTATGGTGGTTTATATTGTGAGGTTGATCATACACCAGTAGTTCCATGTACTTCATCTGTTCCATGCACTCTGACCATTCCATGCACTCCAAGCAGTTCCAGGCATTGCCACTATTCCCTTTACTCCCACATACCATGCACTCCCACCATTCCATGCACTCCCACCAGTCCATGCCCTCCAGCCCGTCACTTGCCCTCCAGCCCGTCACTTGCCCTTCAGCCCGTCACTTGTCCACTCCGTGCTCTCTGTTTGTTCCGTGCATTCCATCCGTTGGATGTACTCGCTCAGTTCTAAGCAAACAATCAGTTCGATCAGTTCTATGTATTCCTTCTAGTTAATGCACTTGGTGCGATCTATACATGTTATCGCTTCATCATCCAGTCTGCTCATTTCCACGTTGTCTGTTCTCTATGCATCCTCCATCGACCCCCCTGACCCGTTTCATATACGTAGTTTTGTCCGTTCATTCGTCATCCGTTCATCCACCCACTTTATCCGTTCCATTCTCTTTACCCGTTTCGTCTACACACTTCTTCCGTTCCACCCACTTCATCGGTTCCACCCACTTCACTGGTACCATCAACTTTTCCAGTTCCACCCACTTCAATGGGTCCACCCATTTCACATTTTCCATCTGCATACTTCATTTGTTCATCCACCAACTTTATCCATTCTACTCACTTCACCCTTTTTGTCCACACACTTCTTTCATTTCATCCACTCCACAAACTTCATCTGTTCCATCCACGTACTACACCCGTTCCGTCCATATACTACACAGGTTTCCATCCACCTATTTCACACGTTTCCATCCACATACTACACCCGTTCACTCCACATACTACACCCATTCCATCCACTCCTCTTTCTCGGTGACTTCAACATCCACCTCGATGCCTCCTGTCCCCCCACTGGTCTCTTTCGCGAACTCTGTAACTCTCTCTCACTCTCTATTCTCCCGTCTGGGCCTACTCACTCTGCAGGGCACACTCTTGACGCTCTGATCTCTTCTGACCTTCCCCTCTCCCCTCCTCTCTCCACTCCTCTCTCTTGGAGTGATCACTTTCTCCTATCCTCCCACCTCTCCCTCCCTACCCCACAGGCAAAGCCACCCTCTTCACTGCCACCCACCTTCTCGGTCATCCGACCCATGAAGCGCGTGTCAGTTGAGGCTTTTGCTGCTACCTTCTCGCCCCCTCCTCCCCCCTTGGCTGACTCCCACCCTGACACAGCCCTCTCCATGCTCTATTCCTCTATATCTGATACTCTCGATATCCTTGCCCCTGTCATGAGAATCCGCCTGAAGCCCAAAGCCAAATGTAACTCCTGGTATGACTCGGATCTCGTCACCCTAAAACGCAAGTGTAGGGTGGCAGAGAGGAAATGGCGTGCTTCATGTTCATCCTCTGACAAACTGGCCTGCCGCCTGCTCCAAAGGCAATACCGGCTCTCCGTTCTCACCAAGAAGAGAGCCCTTATCCAAGCCCGCATCTCTGAGGCATCAAACAACTCGGCCGAACTCTTTAAAATCTGCAAGGAGCTGGCCAACCCTGCTGCAGTCTCTACCTCTCCTGTCCCCTCCCAGGCCCTCTGCACTGCACTGGCCTCGCACTTCATCTCAAAAACCCAGGACATCCTGTCCTCGCTCTCCTCCTCTCTCCTCCCTCCCTCTCTTCCCAGCTCTCCCTCTTACTCTCTTGCAGCCACCCCTCCACCCTCCTTCTCTGCTTTTCCACCTTTTTCTGCTGATGAGGTCTCCAGACAAGTCCGATCTATGAAAGCCTCGTCTAAACAGGTTCACCCCTGTTCCTCCAAAACCATCAAGGACCACATCGACTCCCTGGCTCCTGTCCTGGCTGACTTCTGCAACCACTCATTCGCCTCTGGAGTCTTCCCATCCCCCCTCAAGCACTCCCTTGTGCACCCCCTCCTCAAGAAACCCTCTGCCGACCCCTCCTGCCCGGCCAATTATCGCCCAATCTCCATTACTCCCTTCCTGGGTAAGCTCCTGGAGAAACTGGCCATCTCCCAGCTTAACCTCCATGCTGACTCTGTTGGTAATCTGCATGACCATCAATCTGGCTTCAGAGCTGCCAGAAGCACGGAAACTGCTCTCCTGAACATCCGTGAGGACCTGCTCCTGAACCTCGATACCAACACTCCCTGTGTTCTCATTCTGCTCGATCTCTCCTCTGCCTTTGACACTGTCAACCATGCCATCCTGCTCAACTGTCTCCGTGATAACCTGGGTATCACTGGTCAGGCTCTGGCCTGGCTGACTTCTTTCCTCTCCGATCGACCCTCCCAGGTCCAAATGGGCTCCTTCCTCTCTGACATCTTTTTCTCCACCTGTGGTGTCCCCCAGGGATCCAACCTCTCTCCCTGGCTTTTCAACCAGTATCTGGCACTCCTTGCCCACCGCATCGCCGCTCTCTGGCCCTACTTCCAGTGCTATGCAGACGATACCCAGCTCATCTTCAGGCTACCCTCAGCCTCCTCCTCTCCTTCCCTCATCTCCGACTGTCTGTCTGCTATCCATGAATGGTGCGCCGCCAATGACCTCTGCCTCAACGCCAGTAAGACTGAGATTCTACTCATCGGCACACCCACTCCCTCCTTCCCTGCAGCTCTCTGGCCGGCCTCCCTTGGCCCCCTTCCTGCCCCTACCTGCAAGGCTAAAAACCTCGGGGTCATCTTCGACTCCACACTCTCCTTCTCTCCTCATATATCTGACGTCTCTAAGAAGTCACACTACCAGCTGCACCTCCTCAGAGGTATTCTTCCCTTCCTCTCCTTCCCCCAGAAGCTCACTGTCTCTCGAGCCCTGGTTCTCTCAAGGCTGGACTACTGTAACAGCCTCTATCTTAATCTGCCTGCCTCCACTCTCCGCCCTCTGCAACTTATCCAGAACAGAACTGCGAGACTTGTCCTTGGCCTCAAGCCCAGGGACCGTATCTCTCCAGGACTGAAATCTCTTCACTGGCTCCCAGTGGCCGCGAGGATCAAGTTCAAAACCCTCTGCATTGTCCACAAGGCCTTCTGGGGCCTGGGACCAAAATACCTCCAACTCTCTCTTCCTAAATATCTTCCTTCACGAGCCCTTCGCTCATCCGTCTCCAACTCCCTCATGGTCAGCCGTTTCTCGAAGCAACGAGCTGGGGGTAGATCTCTCTCCGCAGCAGGGGCCTCCCTCTGGAACAGCCTTCCTGCCTCCCTGAAACTTGAGGAGAACCATCTCCGGTTCCGGAAGCACCTCAAAACCTTCCTCTTCGCTTCTGCCTTCTCTCTCCCTCTCCCCTGCTAATCCTGCTTAACTCCCCACTGAACTCAGCTCAAACCTGCATCTGGGCCACTCTCAGCAACCTCGGTCCAGGGCCCAGCCACTCTCCACCTGCACTGCCTCCCCGGCTCCCCCTGCACTGTGGGACTGTCACTGTATCCCTACAGCCCCTTTCCCAGCACTTGCTCTGCACTTACCTCGCACTTGCCACCAGCTGGCCCTTTCTATTTATTATTTATTATTATTTTATTTTATTTATTTTTTTTACGCTACTTACCTTGTACTGCACTTCCCCCCCCACCTCCTCCCCCCTGCACTTCCTCCTTTTCCCCTTACCTCTGCACTTGCGCGATCTGAATGACACCTGGCCTAGTAGGATCGTTTGTCTGTTTTCCCCTTGTTTCCCTCCCTCCCTGCCTCGTCGCGCCTTGAAACACTTGTGTATAGGCGCGTTACAAATACCATATCATATCATATCATATCATATATTACACCCATTCCATCCACATACTACAACCGTTTCCATCCACATACTACACACGTTTCCATCCACATACTTCACACGTTTCCATCCACATACTTCACACGTTTCCATCCACATACTTCACACGTTTCCATCCACATATTTCACACGTTTCCATCCACATATTTCACACGTTCCATCTATACTTCATCCGTTCCATCCATATAATTCACCCGTTCCATCCAAACACTTCACCCGTTCCATCCATACGTTTCATCCATTCCATACATCCTCTTTCTCTGTTCTACCTACCTCACCCGTTCCTTCCATATACTTTGCTATTCCATTCACCCACTACCCCCGATTCTACCCACCCATTTTGCCCAATCCATCCACATACTTCACCCGTTCCACCCACATACTTCACCCGTTCCACCCACATACTTCACCCGCTCCACATACTTCACCCGCTCCACATACTTCGTCCGCTCCACCCAGTTTGTCCGCTCCACCCAGTTCGTCCGCTCCACCCAGTGTGTCCGTTCCACCCAGTGTGTCCGTTCCACCCAGTGTGTCCGTTCCACCCAGCTCGTCCGTTCCACCCAGTTCGTTTGTTCGTCTCACATGCTTCATTAGTTCAATCCTATATTTCATTTCTCCCCGATACTTCACTTGCTCCATCCACTTTGCCCGTTCAATCCACATACTTGACCCGTTACGTCAACATACGTGCCCCGTTCCTTCCAAATACATCACCCGGTCGGGCCATACTCAACACATGCTCCACACTCTACATCCGTTCCATTCAACATACTTAACCCATACCTTCTACCTACATCATTTGTTCCGTCACATAGATCACCCGTTCCGACAAATCGTCATCCGCCCGCTCCACACTCTGTGCCCGCTCCACACTCTGGACCCATTACACACTTTACACTTGCTCCACACACGCTCCACCCTCTACAGCCGCTCCAGACACTACAATTGCTCTACACCTTATTTCCATTACACATCCTACATCCACTCAACACCCTACATTTCCTCCAAACCCCCCGTATCCAATATCCGTTCAACACCCTACATCTGTACAACACCCTACATCCACTCCATGCTATCATTTACTCCATAGCCTACCTCCGTTCCACGCTCTCATCATTTCCACGCTCTCATCGGCTCCACGCTCTCATGCATTCTGTGCTCTCACCCGCTTTACGCTCTCATCCATTATACGCTCTCATCTGCTATACACACTTCATCCTCTCCATCGACATTCATCTGCACTACCGACATCATCTGCTCAACTCACTTCATCTATTCATCATGCATTATTGGTTCAACTCATGTCACTTGTCGTATGCACTCGATCCGTCCCATGTTCTCCGTCTGTCCCATGCACTACACTCATTACATGCACTTGAATCGTCTAGTCTATTTGTTCCATTTGTACCATGCACTTTTGCCTTCCATGACATATATCCATTTCATGCACTGTACCAGTTCAGTGCACTCTGTGCACTCATACGTATCATGTATTCATCTTTCCATCCTCTCCACTTTATTCTTCTTGTCAATTTTGTTCCTCTCATCCAGTACATTCATTTCATCAATTTCAGCCATTTTACTGTTTTCATACGACTTATGCTTTTATCCTCTTCACTGATTTGTTCAATTTTAATCATTCTATTTTGTTTGTCATTTTTAGTTTACATTCGAGGTAATTAGTTTTCGATTTCTCGCTTGGAATCTTGATTGATGTTATTTATGTTATTGTTATGGTCTAGAAGTTTGGGCTAGTTGAATTGCTGTTATCCACTTTATTCCTCCCATCCACTTTGATCTTCTTGTCCTTTACATACATGTCATCAATTTCATTAATTTCAACCACTTTACTGCTCAGTACAACTAATTCTTTCGATCATCTTCAGTGCTAATCTCCTTTTTACTCAGTCTAATTTTGTTTGTTTTTTTAGCTTACCTTAGTGGTTATTATCTTTCGATTTCTTGCTTGCGTCATGATGTTGGATTGTTATTTAAGATCTAACATTTTGGACTAATCTCATTGAGTTGCCGTTATCCAGTTAGAGCCATGGGCCGGTTTTACGGGAAGAGCCATGTTTTCAGTAGTTTGCGGAAAGACATGAGGTCCTCGGGGAGTCGGATGTGGGGTGGGAGTGCGTTCCATAGAGTAGGGGCCAAGGCTGAGAATGATGATCCACCTAATCTGACTGAGTTTGTTTTTGGTATGACTAGGAGGCTGACTGAGCTTGATCTTAGGGTACGAGCTGGGTGATAGGGTTTTAGTTTGTCTTGAAGATATTGAGGTCCAGTTTTATGCAGTGCTCGGTGAGAGATGCATAAGGTTTTGAAGGTCACCCTTCGGGAAACCGGAAGCCAGTGCAGAGTTTTGAGGGCTGGGGAGATGTGGTCTCTTGGGCCAAGAGCTAGTAGCAGTTTGGCTGCAGCGTTTTGAGCTCTTTGTAGTTTATTCAGTTGGTATGCGTGTACTCCGAGATAAAGGTGGTTAGCATAGTCCAGTCTTGATATAACAATTGATTGGACAGCGGAGAGTCTGTTGGGAAAGGAGGTGTGGAAAAATGCGCCTTAGAGTTTTTAGGTGGTAGTGGCAGGACTTGAGACGTTGTTGACTTGGTGTGAGAGGGTTAGGTCAGAGTCTAGGGTGCATCCAAAGTTGTTTCGCTGAATTAGAGGGTGTCAGTGAGTTGCCCATGGTAGATGGCCAGGGTAGTGGGTGTGGAAGAAGTTTGGTGTTGCCACATACCATGATTTCGGTTTTCGAGGGATTTAGCAAGAGGTGGTTTGTGGTCATCCAGAGATCTATGTCGAGGAGGCAGGAAGCGAAGTCTGGTCGGCAGTTGGGTTTTGAGTTTAGGAGTTTTAGAATTAGTTGAGTGTCATAGGCGTAGTTGTAGCACAGGATGTTGTGTAAGCAAATTATTCTTGGGAGGGTGGCCATGTACAGGTTAAACAGGAGGGCTTATAGGCGTGCTCCTTGTGGAACTCCGGTGTCGACTGGACGGGCTTGGGAGCAGTAGGTGGAGAGTAGGGTTATTTGGTTCCTATTGTTGAGGAAGGATGCTATCCATTTGAGGGCGGTTCCACGAATTCCTAGGGAGTGGAGGCGGTCTAGCAGGATTGAGTGGTTGATTGTGTCGAAAGCGGTGGATAGGTTAAGAAGGATTAATGCAGCGTATCCCGCAGAATCTGCTGTGTTTTTAAGGTCGTCCCAGATTGAGGTTGAGGTGGTTTCAGTTCCGTGTCGGGCTCTGAAACCTGATTGAGCAGGGTCTAGGAGATTGTTGGCTTCGACAAAAGGTATTTAGCTGGGAGTAGGCAGTTCAGTCAATGAGTTTGGCTAGGAATCTGGTGTTTGAGATGGGGTGGTAGTTTTTGGGTTTGAGGCAAGCTTTTTTTATAAGAGGTTTGATATAAACAGTTTTGAATGCTTCGGGAAAAATACCCGAGGACAGGCAGTCATTTATGATGGTTCTTGCATGCTCTCCTGCGCAGGTAGATGCGAAAATTTCTTTGAGGGTTGTGGCTGGGCAAGGGTCCAGCAGAGAGCCGGATGGTTTGCGGGCAGAGAGAAGTTTGAGGAATTGGTCGGTTGATATTGGACTGAAGGAGTCGAACGTTGGTTAGGAAGTGGTCGCAGGCGGTGGTTTGGCTGGTATGGGGGTGGATTGCGAGGTGGGTGTATGAGAGCTAGTTTGTTGGTTAGAGTATGTGTTCTTTCGAGACCTGTCATGTAGAAGTGGAGAGAGAGTGCGTCGAACAGTGATTGTGAGGGGGTCTGGAGGGTGGTGATGCATGATGGTTTGGTGAATTCGGTGATGATTTTGTGAAGTTCTTTGTTGGGGTTTTTGCAGTTTAGGATTCGGGAGTTGTAATGGGCTTTATTTGCTTTCCGGATTTCGGCCTTGTACTGCCAAAGGTGCCGGGCCAAGGTCAATCTGCTGAGGGGGGTTTTGTCCTTCCGCCACTTGCGTTCTAGGGATTTATGTAGTTGTTTAGTGGTCTTCAGTTCAAGTGTGAACCATCTAGGGAAAAGGCCACGGCGAGCTGATGGTTTGCAAGAAGGTGTGAGCCGCATTAATGAGGTGTTGAGCCATGAGTCAAAGGCGTCGGGGGTTAGTTGTTCATTGAGTACGGAGGTAGGGGGTGGAGACTGAAGGAGTGTGTCGGCTGGTCAGGAAAGATTATTAGTTTCTTTCAGCATTTGCGTAGGTTTGGAGGTTCAGGTTTGGGTAAGGGGAGAGGGTTTGGTGAGCAAATGGCGAAAGAGACAATGAAATGATCGGACCAGATGATAGGGGTGGGGGGGTTTAGATATATCAGGTTGTGGGAGCTGAAGATGGCATCAAGTGTGTGTCCTTTATAGTGAGTCGGGCCGTTTATGTGGGGTTGAAGGTTAACTGCGTCAAGGCCGTCAACCAGTGAGTGTGTCATAGGGTTGGTGGGAATGTCAAGCCATATGTTGAAATCTCCTAGGAGGGTGAGGTTGGGATAGTTTAGTTGTAGGGTGGCAATAGAGTCGCAGAGGTTGTTTGAGAATTGTCTATCGTAGCCAGGGGGTCTGTAGATTATTAGGAAGCTGTGGGAGAATGAAGAGGGGAGGAAGAGTTTTACGAGGAGTGATTCGCAGGAAGAAATGGTTGGCTGATTGTCGATGATTGAGGCGTAGAAGTGAGATTTGAACGCAATTGCTATTCCTCCTCCTCTAGAGGGACGGTTTCGTGGGATGAGGGAGTAGTCTGGGGGGAATGCTTCGTTGGCGATCGTGGCAAAGTTGTCAGAGAACCAGGTTTCCGTGATAAAGACCAGGTCCGGTTTGTCGGAGGTGAGGAGGTCAGAGATGCTGTGTCTGTTTTTTGCTACAGATCAGGCATTAAAAAGGATGCAATTAACTTCGGTACAGGAGGGTGATGAGGGAGTGGCAGAGGAGGGGGATGGGGATAGAGGGGGTGGAAAATGGGAAGATAGTGTGGGGGGTGCACAGTGGGGAAGAGTAGGTGGGCGGTTGAGAAGGTGGGATTGGGGTGCAGGGGTTGGAGTGGTTTGACGGGTTGATTGGATTTGGAGTTTCGGATTTGGTCAGTGAGAAATCGAGGGAGAGGGGTTTTAGGTATGGTGAGGCAGGTGGGGAGGGTGGTGCTGGTCGAGATTGGGAAGATGAGGTGGGTCTAGACAGGAGTGATGAGTACTGAGCAATTGAGGGAGACCAAGTACGTTTTCTCTTCAGTGTTTTTGCTGTGGTTGGAGTGTGAGAGAGGGTAGGGGGGTCAGAGGGGGAGAGGGAAGCGGCTACTGTTCTTGCCAGGGCGAGGCGTGCAATTTTTAAGGAGGGGAAGGAGTGGGCTTGTGGGTGGATGATGGTGGGTGTTGATGAGGAGGATGTATGGTAGCGGGATGGGAGTGCTTGGGAGGCGATGCTGGCCGTTGGTCGGGTGGGTGGGGGAAGTCGGTATGATGATGGTAGGGTGGTTGGAGGAGGGGATAGGAGAAGGGGTTGCCTTAGGATGGTCCGCTCGCCATCAAGCTCCTCTGGCTGGGTGTTTGGATAGCGGATGGGTAGGGGATCTGATGGAGGGGGGGGTGGGTTGGTGGGGGCATGGATGGCAGGGTGGGCGGGAAGGGAGGTGGGCACAACGAGGTTATTTTCGGAGGTTTTTGGGGGACTCATGCTTTTGTTAGTATGAGTTGTGTTATAGTTGACGTTGGATGGTTTTGTTCGCACCTTCCCACTACAACTATACCACCGGACGTTTAGCTTTACACACCCACTATGATTAGCTGTACTACCGCTGTACCACAGTGATATTTTGCACTTTCTAAATTCAACTATACCACCGGGTGAGATTATTCACAGATTGAGTTTGACTAAACCATGGGTGAGTATATATTCACAGTTTCTAGTTTTAGCTATATCACGGGGTTAATTCAACTATGGTCACACAGTGATATTATTCACAGTTTCTAGGTACAATTATACCACTGGTGGGGTTATTCGCTGCTTTTACGTACAACTAAATCACAGTTTCTATTTAGGTTATCTAATTAGCTAATAGGCCGACTTACTACATGCAATTATGCCTGCGGATATGCTATTAGGTAGACTTTCTAAGCGCAGCTAAACTGGCAATTATATCACAGATATGCCATTAGGGCCACTTTCTGAATGTAGACTACCCCACAGAGGTGCTAATAGGCGGACATTCTGAATGCAGTTATACCATAGATATGCTATTAGGCAGATTTCTAAATGCAGTTTTACTGCAGATATGCAGTTTAGGCAGACTTTCTAAATGCAATTATACTACAGAGTACTGTTAGGACTTCCTGAGTGTAGTTTAGACTACACCACAGCTTCTATTCACTTCTAGGAGGAACTAGAATGTACAGACTACATATCTGTAACTACGCTACAGATATGCTATTAGGCGACATTCTGAGTGCAATTATACCACAGAATGCTATTAGGGACACTATCTAAGTGTAGGCTACACCACAGATATGTTAGATATGCTATTAGGCGGACTTTCTAAATGTAGAATATATCACAGCTATGCTATTAGGCGGACTTTCTTTAGGTAGACTACACCACAGTTATGCTATTGGGTACACGTTCTGAATGCAACCTCTTATAGGAGCAACTACAACTAGAACACAGACTGCTTTCAGGTGGACTTTCTAAATGCAATTTAGACCAAGATATTCTATCAGGCGGTCTTTCTAAATGCAAACTAGAGCACAGACATGCTATTAGGCAGAGTTTTCTAAATGCAATTATACCAAGATATGCTATCAGGCGTTTTTTCTAAATGCAATTTAGACCAATATATGCTATCAGGCGGGTTTTCTGAATGCAATTACACCAAGATATGCTTCCAGGCAGTCTTTCTAAATGCAAACTAGAACACAGAATGCTTTCAGGTGGACTTTCTAAATGCAATTTAGACCAAGATATTCTATCAGGCGGTCTTTCTAAATGCAAACTAGAACACAGATATGCTAGCAGGTGGACTTTCTAAATGCAAACTAGAATACAGATATGCTATCAGATGGACTTTCTAAGTGCAACTAGACCAATATATGCTATCAGGCGGACTTTCTAATTGCAAATACGCCAATATATGCTGCCAGGCAGTCTTTCTAAATGCAATTACACCAGTATATGCTATTAGGCAGTCTTTCAAACTGCAAACTAGAACACAGATATGCTATAAGACGGATTTTCTAAATGCAAACTAGAACACAGATATCGCATGTGCTACTAGGCAGTCTTTCTAAATGCAATTAGACTAAGATATGTTATCAGGCAGACTTTCAATGCAATTACACTAAGATATGCTATCAGGCAGACTTTCTAAATGCAGTTAGACCAGGTTATGCTATCAGGCGGACTTTCTAAATGCAATTACACCAAGATATGCTACCAGGCGGCCTTTCTAAATGCAAACTAGAACACAGATATGCTATTAGGTGGACTTTCTAAATGCAAATACGCCAATATATGCTGCCAGGCAGTCTTTCTAAATGCAATTACACCAATATATGCTATCAGGCAGACTTTCTAAATGCAATTACACCAAGATATGCTACCAGGCGGTCTTTCTAAATGCAAACTAGAACACAGATATGCTAGCAGGTGGACTTTCTAAATGCAAACTAGAATACAGATATGCTATCAGATGGACTTTCTAAGTGCAACTAGACCAATATATGCTATCAGGCGGACTTTCTAATTGCAAATACGCCAATATATGCTGCCAGGCAGTCTTTCTAAATGCAATTACACCAGTATATGCTATTAGGCAGTCTTTCAAACTGCAAACTAGAACACAGATATGTTATCAAGCAAACTTTCTAAATACAATTACACCTAGATGTGCTACTAGGCAGTCTTTCTAAATGCAATTAGACTAAGATATGTTATCAGACGGACTTTCCAAACGCAATTACACTAAGATATGCTATCAGGTTGACTTTCTGAATGAAAATACGACAATATATGCTGCCAGGCAGTCTTTCTAAATGCAATTACACCAAGATAAGCTATCAGGTGGACTTTCTAAATGCAATTACACCAAGATATGCTACCAGGCTGACTTTCTAAATGCAATTACACCAAGATATGCTATCAGGCTGACTTTCCAAATGCAAACTAGAACACAGATATGCTATTGGGTAGCTATTCTAAATGCAATTAGACCAGTTTGGAGGTAGGGTAGTAAGGCGTGAAGTAATTGCTTCAGTCCCTGCCCTTGCCTCACTTACTTATTGATGGCTTCTTGCTTCTCCTGCGGATACCTGCAGATACAATCAGGAGCCGTCACATTGAAGCCATCCTTTGCCTTGGGTCCTTAGCCGATGGGCTGCCGGGCATAGGTTTGCCCTGGGAGGACTGGCAATGAGTGGGAGACCTCTTGTCAGGACCAATCTGGGCCGAGGGGAGGGTCAGGAGGTGGGAGGGAGGATACCAGGAAGAGAGGTTGCGGCGGGGAAAATCTATTGGTAACCGGGGGTGCGGGGTGGGTTCAGGGAGGAAGGGTTCAAGTGATTAGGGCAGCAGAAGGAGCTCCAAAGGGGTATAAACAGTAAGACAGACACAAGCGACCACAGTTCAAGGGTGTTTATTGAACTTCAACAAGGGGGTGATAAATGCCTATCCAACCCTAAATCTACAGATGGGAGCAAGCTATGACCATCAAAAAATAATAATGCAGTCCTAGTGGAGTCTCGTCAAAATAAAAGGGCCTATACCAAAAAAAATTCTTACCTCTAAATACAAATAGTTTGGGGTAGTGTTTATGAAAAAGAAAGAAGTGTTCACAAAAACGATATGTCAGGATGTTCAGGCCGTTGGCCTCCCTTCCCCACGTTTTCAGCAAGAGACAAGGCTGTTCCCTCGAGCATAGCAGACTTTCTGGCTTCTTCGGCACAAGGATACAGTTGCATTACCAGTATCAGGGCCTTCTGTGCCCAAGTCGCTTTACTAATCAAAGTCCCTTGATTCAGAGGGCCTGATGTAGCAAAACAAATGAAAGGTTCCTTTCTCCTAACAAGTACTCAATTCAGGTGATTCACTCTTCATCCTGGATCCTCCTCAGCCGGGCTCAGATCCCTTTTATACAATGTTCATGATTTTGGATCCCCCTCTTCCGGGCTCAGATCCTCTTCTCCAATGTTCAGAGAATATTCTTTATCGGGTGAATCACGGTTCACCCCGGATCTCCCTCAGCCGGGCTAAGATCCTTCCTCTTACACAATTAGTCTCCCTCAGCCGGGCTCGGACCAATTTCAGTTTGTATTAACCATTGAAGACTTTCAAATGTGTCACCTCTCAGTTGGATACCTAATAGAGACCTTCGAATGAGCACCCATGTGGCGCTGGACCTTTCTGTATACAGTATCTATCTTGGCTTCAAATATTCAGTCACTCCTGTGATGTTCAATTATACCCGCTTTGCTAGTCACATACTTTTCAGATTTCTCCATACAATGTTGCCGCTTGCAACCTTGGTTCTAACCCAGACTGGTCTGCTATCAGTCTGCCCGACTGTGCTGACTTTACTTGTGCTGCTTTGTTGTAGGAGCCAAGGACAGCACCACAGCAGCAAACGCTCCTTCCCACCTTGGCCATTGACGCGGGGTACCTCCGACCCACAATGCAGATTTCTTCCACTTTATTTCAAGGTCTTAGGATTCTTATTCTCAAAGGCTTGTGAAAGGCTTATGAAAGTAACGGTTTATCTCCGAAAAGGTCAAGGGCACTTCCGTCCTTGCAACCCTATCTGGTCTTGCCATCTTTCTCCTCGTATTAAACTGCCATCTTGGAACTGCTGCTTCCTTGGGTGCTTTGCCTTGCTCAGAGTGTGCTTTCGTGCTCTGCCTTTTATCCGTGTGGGTTAGTGTGATGGAAGTCAAATGTACGTAATTATCAGTAATTGCCTGACTCTTCCTGACCATTGTGTTGGGACATGTCAGGTATAAGGCTCATGTGTTAGTCCGTTTTCCCTCACAGTGAGCTGTCTGTGAGAAAGTGTTCATGTCGGGAAAGAGGGTGGGGTTGTGTTCCTAAGTATCCTACCTGGTAGGATGGGGAAAAGGTGTTACAGGGAAGGGGATTCCACATCTCACCATCCGGTGTTCCACTCCCACTTCCCAAAGACCCCTCATCCAGGTGATCCTCCCGCACTGATCCACCCCCAGGAACTGGATCCAAAACCAATGGCAACGTCCTGGCCACCTGGATGACATATCCTCGGGGACTAGCGGGTGAGACACCTTTAGGTTTCTCACAGATTGCATGGGTGAAGGAGGGAAAGAAGAAAAATATCTGGGTGTAAACAGCAAAGAGGTGCCGGTGAAAGCTAAAGCATGAGATGAGTTTACCCAGGGAGGAGGTGTAGAGGAGTGGGCCGAGGAACAGGTAGTAGAAATTATGTATTTCCCTAATGCAAAGTCCATCACAGCATGCAAATACTTCACGACACTTACTTTGAATATTTGGTAGTTCACATCCATACTATAGATCAAGCGAGTCTTCAAAGGAAGTGGTTTTATTGTCAGATACGGTTTAATTTGTAATGTGATGAACTTTGATTTAGATAAATACTAAATTTGTACTGAACGTTGCGCACTCTGCAGGTTTGGTTGTCGGTGCCGAAGAGCGTGTTGGAGCGGTCACGCTATTATCTTTTCACTCATTGAAAGGGAACTTTCTGTACGCACTCAATAGGATGTATGTGTCGGATTTGTAACAAATGCATCAGGATGCAGCATGCCTTCAATCCGTGTAATAAAGCTTTATGTATTCAAAGTTTGGCAGACCTAACGCATTTCACCCTTCCGGACTTCCTCAGAGTGTTACAAACTGCATACAACTCATCGCTTTTAAAGAGACCAATTCATAGTCCCTTTTTCATTCCCACTATTTTAGTGCGTTCCCATTCCTGCGTGTCTTACGGTCGCCATCTCAGAATGTGTAGACCTACATCATATGACAAAATCTCTATTCGTATAGTCTGTACTTATGATACTTATGATAAGACGCTATTGTTTATGTCCATTTCAAAAATACTAGTTATGGTGTATTTAACAGCATATTCACATTTAGAGACACAAGGTATGATGTATTAGACAGCACACTCATACTTATAATAATTATTTCTAAGTGTGCCCCTCTAACCTAGTATATGATGTATAATTAGGGTGGTGGTATCTCCACCTGGGCAGATTGCCCTGGCATCATTGATTCAGAAATCTAATGTGCCGACATATCCTTCTGTGAGCTACGGCCAGCGAATGAAGCTAGCGGATATAAGTGCACTATGCATCATATCCAGGTAGATAAAACCCAGTCTAATACTGTGAATAGGGCCTGCCGCCATAAGGTGCCATGTGTACTGACACTGTAAACAACATAAGGTTTAGTCCCTTCATGTGTCACAAAGTCGCAACATTAACAGGGTAATTCATAGAATTTCGCAGAAAAGTGTCGCAAGCGGCTGGCGCAGAGTGTCCGCGTGCGATTGTCTGCGCCAGGCGCGTGCACCAAAACCGATTTCCGCGCACAGCGTATTCATGGATTTTAGGCTCCCAAACCAGCCGTGGCGCAGAGTATCGCAGCGACCCTGCAGCAGCGCCAGTAACGCCCCCAAGAACGCCCTCGCGCAAGGAAAAGCCATCAAAATCGCTAAATCATCGCAAAGGGCTGCGCTAACCCTGGACCAGTTTACAGGGCTGCCAAACAAGGAACGCAAAGCGGGTAACGTACATATCAGGGGTACGCGGGAAGGTTTACATGCGATTAGCCAGGGTACGTGTATGACAGGGGTACGCGTGAAGTTAAACACGCGATTAGCCAGGGTACGTGTATTACAGGGGTACGCGGGAATTTTCACATGCGATTTGGCTGGGTACGTGTATGACAGGGGTACGCGTGAAGTTTTACACGCGATTAGCCAGGCTACGTGTATTACAGGGGTGCGCGGGAATAATCACACGCGATTTGGCTGGGTACGTGTATTACAGGGGTGCGCGTGTTCCCTGTACACCCTCTATGGCCCCTGCAGGCAGCCCACAAAACAGGGGACTACCCTGTACACCTGCTCAGGTCTCCCACCCCCCACCCCCCCAGCAGTGTGGGGCACCCTCCACCAGGCCCCCACCCATGTCTCCCACCACCCCCACCCCCCAGCCACCATGGGCAGCCCCCACCAGGCCCCCACTCATGTCCCCTATCACCCCCACCCCCCAGCAGTGCAGGCGCAGCCTCCACCAGGCCCCCACTCATGTCCCCTATCACCCCCCAACCCCCAGCAGTGCAGGGGCAGCCTCCACCAGGCCCCCACACATGTCTCCCACCACCCCCACCCCCCAGCCACCATGGGCAGCCTCCACCAGGCCCCCACTCATGTCTCCCACCACCCCCACCCCCCAGCCACCATGGGCAACCTCCACAGGCCCCCACCCATGTCTCCCACCACCCCCACCCCCCAGCCACCATGGGCAGCCCCCACCAGGCCCCCACTCATGTCCCCTATCACCCCCACCCCCCAGCAGTGCAGGGGCAGCCTCCACCAGGCCCCCACTCATGTCTCCCACCACCCCCACCCCCCAGCCATCATGGGCAGCCTCCACCAGGCCCCCACTCATGTCTCCCACCACCGCCACCCCCCAGCAGTGTGGGGCACCCTCCACCAGGCCCCCACACATGTCAGCCCTATCACCCCCACGCCCCAGCAGTGCAGGGGCAGCCTCCACCAGGCCCCCACTCATGTCCCCTATCACCCCCACCCCCCAGCAGTGCAGGGGCAGCCTCCACCAGGCCCCCACTCATGTCTCCCACCACCCCCACCCCCCAGCCACCATGGGCAGCCTCCACCAGGCCCCCACTCATGTCTCCCACCCACCCCCACCCCCCAGCCACCATGGGCAGCCTCCACCAGGCCCCCACTCATGTCTCCCACCACCCCCACCCCCCAGCCACCATGGGCAGCCTCCACCAGGCCCCCACTCATGTCTCCCACCCACCCCCACCCCCCAGCCACCATGGGCAGCCTCCACCAGGCCCCCACTCATGTCTCCCACCACCCCCACCCCCCAGCCACCATGGGCAGCCTCCACCAGGCCCCCACTCATGTCTCCCACCCACCCCCCAGCCACCATGGGCAGCCTCCACCAGGCCCCCACTCATGTCTCCCACCACCCCCACCCACCAGCCACCATGGGCAGCCCCCACCAGGCCCACACTCATGTCTCCCACCCACCCCCCCCAGCCACCATGGGCAGCCCCCACCAGGCCCCCACTCATGTCCCCTATCACCCCCAGCCCCCAGCAGTGCACGGGCAGCCTCCACCAGGCCCCCACTCATGTCTCCCACCACCCCACCCCCCCAGCCACCATGGGCAGCCCCCACCAGGCTCCCACCCATGTCCCCTATCACCCCCACCCCCCAGCAGTGCAGGGGCAGCCTCCACCAGGCCCCCACTCATGTCTCCCACCACCCCACCCCCCCAGCAGTTTGGGGCACCCTCCACCAGGCCCCCACCCATGTCTCCCACCACCCCCACCCCCCAGCCACCATGGGCAGCCCCCACCAGGCCCCCACTCATGTCTCCCACCCACCCCCACCCCCCAGCCACCATGGGCAGCCCCCACCAGGCCCCCACTCATGTCTCCCACCCACCCCCACCCCCCAGCCACCATGGGCAGCCCCCACCAGGCCCCCACTCATGTCCCCTATCACCCCCACCCCCCAGCCACCATGGGCAGCCCCCACCAGGCCCCCACTCATGTCCCCTATCACCCCCACCCCCCAGCCACCATGGGCAGCCCCCACCAGGCCCCCACTCATGTCTCCCACCCACCCCCCCAGCCACCATGGGCAGCCCCCACCAGGCCCCCACTCATGTCCCCTATAACCTCCACCCCCCAGCAGTGCTGGGGCAGCCTCCACCAGGCCCCCACTCATGTCTCCCACCAGCCCCACCCCCCAGCCACCATGGGCAGCCCCCACCAGGCCCCCACACGTCCCCTTTCACCCCCACCCCCCAGCAGTGCAGGGGCAGCCTCCACCAGGCCCCCACTCATGTCTCCCACCACCCCCACCCCCCAGCCACCATGGGCAGCCCCCACCAGGCTCCCACCCATGTCCCCTATCACCCCCACCCCCCAGCAGTGCAGGGGCAGCCTCCACCAGGCCCCCACTCATGTCTCCCACCACCCCAGCAGTGTGGGGCACCCTCCACCAGGCCCCCACCCATGTCTCCCACCACCCCCACCCCCAGCCACCATGGGCAGCCCCCACCAGGCCCCCACTCATGTCACCCACCCACCCCCACCCCCAGCCACCATGGGCAGCCCCCACCAGGCCCCCACTCATGTCTCCCACCCACCCCCACCCCCCAGCCACCATGGGCAGCCCCCACCAGACTCCCACCCATGTCCCCTATCACCCCCACCCCCCAGCCACCATGGGCAGCCTCCACCAGGCCCCCACTCATGTCTCCCACCACCCCCACCCCCCAGCAGTGTGGGGCACCCTCCACCAGGCCCCCACTCATGTCTCCCACCACCCCCACCCCCCAGCCACCATGGGCAGCCCCCACCAGGCCCCCACTCATGTCCCCTATCACCCCCACCCCCCAGCAGTGCAGGGGCAGCCTCCACCAGGCCCCCACTCATGTCTCCCACCCACCCCCACCCCCCAGCCACCATGGGCAGCCTCCACCAGGCCCCCACTCATGTCTCCCACCACCACCACCCCCCAGCAGTGCAGGGGCAGCCTCCACCAGGCCCCCACCCATGTCCCCCTGCCCACAGGCCCTGACAATCCTCAAGCATGGGCCTCATGGCCAGCCACCACAGCCCAAAGACACAACCAAATCCAAATAATGTATTAATAACAACAGTAATGGCAAACAAAATTAAACAAAATACACAAGTACAAAAAATAAATAAATTAAGCTGGCTGTCCCTTTTCAAATTAAAATCAATAAATGATAATCCAAAAAAATGTCTTCCAAAGTTCAACTCCATAAAAAGGAAATGAAGGGAAAAGGGAAAAAAGAAATAGAAAACCATTGCTCCATGGGAAAAAATATTCATAGTAAAAAAAAATTCCAAATCCAAAGTCCAACTATGTACAAAGTATTCAGGGTCCATCATCCCAACAGAAGAAATGAAACCTACCAAAAAACCTATCCAAAATGGGACTATATACAAAAGGTGGAGCAGTGTCCGTCGACTCCGAATAAAAATAAACTATAAAGGAAACCCATCACTAAATAACTATATACAATGGCGGCGGGCCAGTCCAGCGGCTCACTTAGTGGTGTTCCGGGCCAGGGCATCATCGAACTCCTCGTCTATGTCCCGGAGGCGGTCCTGTTCCATGGCCCCGAGGGTCCGCAGGGACGCTGACATGTTCACTTCCAACTCCCTGCGGATTGCCTCGAGGCACTCGGCCCGCCTCAGGGCCCTCCGCATGGAGTTCTCCGCCCTGACCATCGTGAGCCGCGCCTCTTCCGCCCGCCGCCGCTCCGCCTCTATGGCGTGGCCCAACCGCTGCCACACGGAAGACACTTCCCGTCCAGGGTCCTCCTGCCCTCTGGCCGATGCCTGCCCCTCCGATGTTGAAGGCCCCGAGCTATCGTGGCTCCCACCTACAGCCTCCTGCTGCTGCAGCTGCTGCTGTCCATGTGCCCTGTCCGATGGTGCCTGCACATCCTCCTCCAGCTGGGGTGCAGTCGTTGATGTGGCCACCCCTGCTGGACGTCCGACTCCCGACTGTGGCAGGGATCTGTTGTCCACCAGCCTGGCCGCACGGTCGGAGGCAGCTCCACAGGGCACCCAGGTGACACATGGGTGGGAAGATGGCATGGAGGACGACTGGGGCATAGGGGGTTCCGTGGAGGAGGGGGTCGGAACAAGGTCCAGGAAACGGAGGAATCCAGCCCTGGTGAGCTGTCCCAGTGGGTCAACGCAGTCAACGAGCCATGCGAGAAGACTTGCAGACTCATCATGAAAAGACTGCAGGTCAGCTCGCATGGCCCGTTGACGCAACGCCACCCCACCCCGGACAGGCTCAACCTGGTGCAGGATAGTCACATCCGCAGGGAGAGGAAGGCCAGGTGTTGTAAGCCAATCCCCTCCCTGAGAACGGGTCTGGAGGTAGGCATCCCTGCTGGTGCAAAATGATGCAGTGACAGGAGCAGGGACAGGATTGCACACAGGCACCTCCGCGGCGGCCTGTGCTGCCTCTTGTCCCAGATCCTGCACTGCACCACTAGCACCAGTGGAATCCCCACCTCCAGACCCCGCCTCTGTCGCTTGCACGGCCTCCTCCTCCTCCAAACCCCCCACCAACCTGGATGACTCCGTGCCATCTTCCTCTGTTGGGCCCTGTGGGGTCCCAGCTGCCCCTTCTGCTGCCGAGGAGTCCAACTCCAACCTCCGCCTCTTGGACCTCCCCTCGGCAGCTGCGGCCTGGGACACGGCACCGGACTCCTCACTCCCCGACGAGATCAGAACCTGGGAGGGGATCCGGGCCTTGCGTCTCCGGCTGGTGGTGCGACCCCTGCCGCTGTGCTCCACAGCACCTTCTCCGCCCTCTTCATCAGTTGACGCTGCAGACAGGGAGAAAGAAAACACAGGCATCAGGGCACTGTCCAATGGACTCATACACACATGACAGTCATACATGAGTGGCATTGGTAAACCTCAGACATGGCATCACAATCCCCAACACACATGTCATTTCAACTTGCACACATGAACCATACCACAGCCATATTGCAACAGCCAGCACCATCCATTCACATACAACAGCATGAGCAGCCAAAGGTCATCCACACATCACATGCAACATAGGGAGTACACTACACATGCACAACACACACCACCAAACTTGCATGCATGTGTACACCTCCGCCAACGGTCGCAGTGTTCCGATCGACATCCATGTCACACCTGACAATCATTCCTCCACATCCTGTGCCATGCAAGCCCACACACACAAGCACCATCCATGTGTCACACATGAGACCCCTCGCATGTGTCACCCTCACGGCCCTGTACACCCCCCCCCTACTTGCCCACATAAAAATACATGTTCAACCTGCACACTCCTGGCACACCACACGCACAGCTTACAATCAGTATGCATGTACACTTACCGCTCGACTCCAGACGGGTCTGCCTCTCAAGGACCTGGACGTGGAGCGCTGGGGATATGCGTTCCAGGACCCTCATCTGATCTTCCGACAAGTGGCCCCGGCGCCCCTTAGCATCCGCTTCCTTCAGGAGGCGCCGGGCCTTGTTGAGGGTCCTGGACCTGAAGTCCTCCCAGCGCTTCCTGACACGTTCGTAGTCGCGGACTGCCACCTCCTCCGCGTTGATGGCAGTCACGATGTCCATCCAGATCCGAGTCCGTCCTTCCTTGTCGGCGCGCAACCTTCCGAAGAGGGCATCATACTGCGCCAGGACATGCTCCACCAGGGCACCAACTTCGGTGGCAGTGAAGCTGGTGCCCCTCTGCCTCCTTGGCCGGGGGTTGCCACTGGTGCCAGATGTTGCAGTGCCCGACATGGCAACCACAGAGGCAAGAGTGGGTGGGCAACTGGGTCCTGGGGCTGGGCTGTGGGGCGATGGAAAAGCAGTCGGGAGTCTTCGGTTCCAGCAGGGGTGGTCACAGCAACAGCACCCCTGGCTGATGTGCAGGCAGCAAATGGCAGGGCACGTGGGCAGCAGGCACTCAGGCAGCAGCAGATGGCAGGTGGGAGCGTGCTCAGGGCTCTGGGGGGCAGTAATTCGGCCTTCTGGGCAGGAGCATGGTCTTCCGTGTGTGAACGCGTGGCCAGCTTGATACGGAGTGATTTTACACGTGAAAATCCAGCACGTCTGCGTGTAATTCAAGGAAGGCCCTTAGCGCGTAAGCGCGTCAGCACACGTCTGTACATTCATTGGCCCAAAGGCCACCAGCGTATGCGCGTCTATGAAGTCACGTGCACGTTGAATATGGCACACGTTTGAAATGTTGCGTGTAAAAAAAATGAAAGACACGTCCGAGTGTCAAAGCGTGTAATTGGTGGAAATGGCCTTAGCGCGTACACGCGGAAGTGACAAAGCGTGTAATTGGTGGAAATGGCCCTAGCGCGTACACGCGGAAGTGACAAAGCGTGTAATTGGTGGAAATGGCCCTAGCGCGTACACGCGGAAGTGACGCTGGACGTGTGGGCCTGCATAAAAGGTACGTGTAGAACACCATTTCCTTGTACATGCTTTTCGTGGAGAGCAAGTGGGTGAAATCCGTACTTCTTGTCGTTTCACACGCGATTTACTTCACGGCGTTTCAAGTTCGTACTCCCTTTTACCTCTGACAGCTTTTTCTCTTTCTTCTCTTTTTCTGGTTTTCCTGGGCCTGTTCCCTCAAACAGCGTTCCCTTCTACTGTTGTCCTGTCTCCTCAGACAGAGTACAATTCTTCTTTTGGCGGGGGTGTTGCCAACGCGCACACGCGCTTCTTTTTCACGCTCTTTTTCCTGGCAGACGGTGAGTCACGCACGTATCTAACATCTGTGCTTGCCCCGTGTGTAGCCTACCCCTTCCGAGGTCAATCTAGGCTGCGTGTGACACGCATACGTTCATTCTTGTGTTACTGGGTGCCACAGCGTAGTGCAGGTTTTTTTTTCCGCACACGTGGTCTAGGAGGGGTTGCGTGCACGTCATCTCCCTTTTTTGGGCTTCCTGTGCGTTGCGTGACCCGTCATCTTTCCCCAGGGGTCACATTCAGCCTTGCTAGAGCACTAGGGTAAAATTACCATCTGGTACCCAACCCCTTTGACCCCCCAATTGCCCAGGCAATAGTTTACAGCCACTCCCATACGCACATTAACATCAGTGCCATGGTTGGGAGGCGAGGAATCCATAAGGGTGGCAAAGGTGGACGAGCCACAAGTGGTGGCCGTGGTGGATCCGGTAGGGGACGTGGTCGTTACTTGCAGGGTGACCCTGTCCCCCCATGTGTGGAGGACCAGTCAAGTGCACCCATAATCCCCCCCACCCCCCTGGTTGAGGCTGATGTGGCTGACACCATCCATGCTCAGCCCTTGTTGGACCAGCCCATTGTGGCACCAGACCTGGCTGACTCCATGGCTGACTTCCAGGTCAGCAGGCCTATGACACGTGCGCTGGTGCACGTTGATGTCATCAGGCCACGTGGATCAGGGGCAGCAAGGTCATCTGCTGCCCCAAGTAGGCAGGGTGGAGAGGCTGCAGGGGCAGCTGCGGCTCCATCCACCCCAGCTCTCACACACCCAGCCAGGACAGTGTCGGTCCTAGTCCATCCTGCTGACATTCCCCCTGACACCATTACACTTGAGCCAATGCCTGCACCAACTCCCATGCTGAGTGTGCAATCCCACACTCCTGATACAGGGTCCACCAGGGCTCCTGCCCCTAGTGTCCAGAGCGGCGTAGGACACTCAGGATCACCACCACCTTCCAAGCGGAAGAGGAAGAGTGTTCGTCCGGCACAGGCTGATGCCCCAGACACGGCTACACAGTCCGGCCCGTCGAGGAAGCCCAGCTTCACGGATGCCGAACTGAATGCACTTGTCGAGTATGTGTCCGCACATGATAACAAAATGGTCATTGTTGTAGGATCCAAGACCACACCTGCACAACGCCAGGCACACTGGCGGACCGTTGAGGACATCGTAAGTGCCCTTGGAATCGTGAGGCGCACAGCCAATGATTGCTATAAGCGCTGGAATGACCTAAAGCGCAGGGCAAAGAATAAGCTGGCCTCAAGTCATGCCGCAACTCTAGTGACTGGAGGTGGGTCTCCAGTAGAAGACATGGAACTCACTCCACATGAGTCAGTCGCTGGGACCTACGTCACGGAGGAACAGATCCAAGGCGTGGGAGATCTGCCTGATTATGAGGCATTGTCCGGTGAGTGCACATGCATGTGTGTGTCATCCATGTGCATGGTGTGTGTGTGTGTGAGGGCTTCTGTTTGTGTGCCAGGTGAGGGTGTGTGCGCCCGAGTCGTTTGGGTCACCCATGTGCTTCATGCAATACATTCTGCGCAGCAGCATTTGGCCATAGCAGTATCCCATCTGCCAACAGTAGACATCTAGCCCAACAGCACGCCAGTTGCCCTTGAAGTGTCACCTTGCCACAACATTGTTGCTTATTTTTCTCTGTTCATTCAGGCAGATTGTTTGCATTCCACCACTTTTACTAGGCATTTCTCAGTCCTCTAGTCACATGTCTGACATGGCTATGGTAAAGTGGAGTGACTTTGTTACCTGGATATCATTTGTTTAGACATGTCCCTGTGCAATCGGACCATTTTGGACTGGCAGCTCCAGGTGAAAAATCAGACCTGTTTGAATTAGAAAAGCTATAACATGAGGGAACTGGACTGAATGAATAAGTGCTGCCCTCCTCTCCATCTTCACTCAATAGCAATGGTACATGCCATCTGTGTGATGGCATGTGTATTTCACCTGGCAATCACAGGCCAATGTGTGATGCCACTGCCAGGCAGCATGCAGAAAATGTGTTCATCTTCCATCTTGGTGTCATCAGTGTGTGCCATTTGCCTACCCTTCATACGCAGTGAGGGTGCATGCATGGGAGGGTTTTAGTCATGTGGGACATGTGTCAATCAAGTACTGGTTCTGTTGCTTCTCAGCCCTCATTGTGTGCCATGGTGCTAATGCCTGTTTCCATTTGTTTGCTTTTATGTCTTTGCAGGGGAAGACGCACCTGATACTGCTGGTGTTGTGGAGATGGTGCAGACCCAGGAGGGGTCTGAGGGCTGACCGACCACCAGTGAGGGACGTGGTGTGGTGGTGGGTGAGAACCCACAACTGCTGCAGGTCGTGCTCTCAAGGGGTCTCTCTGGCTGCACCTCCCCCGAGCTGTACTCAGGTGTTGATTCGGATGATGAGACCTACGTGCCGTCGCAGATGAGCGTTCCTGGGAGGGATTCTGTTCTGTCCCACCCACCTGCACCAGGGTCAGAACCCTCAATGGGGATGTCAGTGTTGGCAGCTACGCCTTTGGTGGTTATGGATGCAGGGTCACACTCCGCGACATCTGATCCTGTTCCTGGGCCAGCAGATCAGAGGGGGAATGCAGTCCTGCAGCCTCAGGCAGTGCCGGCACAGCAAGGCGCAGTTCGCCTTGCCCCAGACAGGTGTGGTGCCCGCCGACGTGGTGGCCGTACGCCACCTGGCAATACCGCATGGGAGCAATCCATTTATGGTATGGCAACCCAACAGGCAGCATCATCAGAGATGATGGCTCAGGCCATGGATAGGGTGGCCACTTCCATTGTCCCCCCCGAAAGGCTGATGGAGCGACTACAGCAGGCAACCGACTCCATCTGCCAGTCACACAGGGAGGACATGTTGGCGTCCAACAGGGACAGGCGGGCGGCACTGGCGACTCTGCAGGAAGCCATCTCCATAGAGTCCCAGGGCCACAGGGAAGCCCTGAGGCTGGAACTCCTTCACCTCAGGATGACTCTTGTTGAGCTTGAGGCTTCAACAAACCGAAGGACAGAACAGCAGCTGGAGCGTCTCACCCGTACGCTCTCAGCTGAGATGCAGGCAACTAGGGCGGAGGTCCGGGCATCCCGTGAGTTGTTGCATGGGGACCTCCGCACACTCATCCTCCAGAACGAGACCTACCACACCCGCATGCTTGCAGCCATGGAGGAACAGACTAGGGTCTTGCGTGGGCTGCCTCCCATAGTGCCACCACCTCCGGATGCAGCTGCACAGGGTGATAATAGCGACAGCAATGATACTCCCACAATAGGGTAGCCGTGTGGGCCATGAGCCCATGGAGGTGTTTTTTTTTCGCAAGATCCACACAGGTGGGTTTTGGTGTGCACCCTGTCCTCGGACCTCCTGGGTGGCCTCCCCAACCCCCCCCCATTAATGGCCATTTTTTTTTTAATTGTATTTATTTATTTTTTTTAAATGTTTGGGACAGTGTGTTGCCTTGTGTGGCTCCCGTGGGCATACGCTGCATTGTGGCTGGGCACATGCAGGCTTGTCATGTATTTGGTTCAGATGCTTGGGTTTTTGTCACACACACTCCTCCTGCTTCCCGTTTCCATGGGCTTGCAAAGGGTGTGCCCAAGTGACATTGACGTACATGGTGACATTGGACTCCCACTACATGTGTGGGTAGTCTAGTCAATACTGTGTATACATTCCTAGTGCATATTGCTGTTGTGTTGTACACTGCATGTTGCATTTATGTGTAACTCATCATCCATGTCTACCTCCTAATTTGCAGGTCCTTTCCTCAGGTCTACACAAGGCCCTCTACTTTGGAGATGGGGTCCATGTTGGCAGCAGTGCACCGACAACTCTACATGGCGGCAACACTGTACAGTTGGAAGTGGTGGGAGTGCAGGCATTTCCAGGTGGTGAGACTACTGATTCCTTACATTCGTATTGTCATGTTAATGGTAGTTTTGAGGGTCAGTAGCTGATAAGTGTTATTGCTAAATACCTGCTCAAGTGTGTTGTTGGTCCTGCATTACTGTGAGCATTTCAGGTGTAGCGAGTTTCTATTAGGGACACTGTACTTTGTGACACTTGTGTCATGTTGTGGGGATTACTTTGTTTACCTGCACATAGCATGACATGGCACGGTGTGTCGTGTGGCGGTGCTGGGGATGGGTTGGGTGACATGGCACTGTCCTCATGTTGCATTTTGCAAGTGGGTATTCATTTTAGCTGCATGAATGTGTTTTTTCACGAAACTGCATTGGTGGTGTCTGTGTAGGTAGGGATGCACACATTGTAACACTTCCAGGTGAACAATCTCAGGCTGATATGGTTTTGACGGTTGATTCTCCAGACATTCAGGATCAGTGTCAGGTTGAGTCATCATTGATTGTAAGATGGTATGTGCCAGGGCAGTGTGCACTCCACAGGGGTGTGATTTCTATGTGAAGTAATTAGCCACTAGCTATGTACGGGCTGCCTCCCCCCGTGCCCTCTCCCCTCCCATGCGCAGCGGGCGTGCATGTGGTTGGGGATGTGGAGGCACCACCATGTCCACGGCCAGGCCCCGGCGTGTTGCAACGTTGTGCTGGACACATGCTGCCACTATGATCCTGCACACTACTGGGGGAGCGTATAACAGCTGCCCGCCAGAACGGTCAAGTGAGCGAAAGCGTGACTTAAGCACTCCGAATGTGCGCTCGGGTTGCAATGTGGGCTGTGTTATATCTTACCTCGGGTGGCGTGGTGGGGTTCCGAATTGGCGTCATCATGTGGGGGCTGAGAGGGTAGGCACTGTCCCCTGTGGAGGTGGTGATGGGTATCATTGGTGGGGTTGTGACCTTGCTCAGTATCTGACATGCATGCATGTGCAGTGGCATTCATACTCACCAAGCAGCCATGTATCGCCATGCCGCCCAGCTTCTAGCTGGACATTCGGTAAATGAAGCTGTCGTGGGTGGACCCGGGATAGTTGGCATATACTGAGGTGATGATTCCCTTGGCTTTACATACTACCTGCACGTCGATGGAATGCCAGTGCTTGCGGTTCCTATAGATGTGCTCAGATGCCCTCGGGGGACATAGAGCCACATGGGTGCAGTCGATGGCACCTAGCACTTTGGGGAATCGTGCCACACCGTAAAAATCCCGGGTGACAGCATGCCTTTCTGCAGGTGTTCTGGGCAGGTATATGTGCCTGCAGACTGATGGGCGTGCAGTGATGATGTTCAAGACCTGGTGTAGGCAGCGTGACTGCGTGGCCTGTGACACCCCACCCACTATGGCACTTGTCCGCTGAAATGATCCAGTGGCTAAGAAGTGCAGTACATTGAGGGCCTTCTCCAGGGGGCTGAGTGCTTGGGAGCACAGGGTGGGTGATGTGAGGTCATCCTCCCACTCACTCACCAGGTCCAGTATTATGTGTGGTGGAAACCTGTACCTCCCATACACCTGGTCATCAGGCATCCCGAAAAGGCTGGTTCTGGGTGTGAAAATTCTGGCCCTGACTATCCTCCTCCTCCTCCTTTGGTAGCCCACGGCCACTGCTGCTAGGAACGGTATATTCATCCTGGCGTCTGAGCTTGTTAGTTTTTTGCGCGCAAATGTATGCGTCGCGGGTCGACGTATGCCTGCTTCCTACTGGCGTACGTGTTTCTTTGCGCGTGTTGTAGGCGAGCGTGTGAAACTTCCCGCGCACCCCTGAAATCCAGTACCCAGGCCAATAGCGTGTGGAAATTTCCGCGCACCCCGGAATACACGTGCGCTGATGTACTCGCGTGTGTAAGTGCCCGCGCATCCCTGAAATACACGTACATAGGCCAATCGCGTGTACGCGCACTTTTGTCCAATTACACGCGATGACACTCTGACGTGCAGTCTTTCCACGTGTGCTCCAGCATCACGTGCTATGAGGGAAACACCAGTGCGGGTCACGTCACAGACACGCTTACGCGCTGAGGGCCTTTGGTCCAATAGAATCGTGTATGCGTGCTGACGCGCTTACGCGCTAAGGGCCTTTCCTCGAATTTCACGCTGACGTGCAGGATTTTCACGTGCCAAATCACTCCGTATCAAGCTGGCCACGCGAAAACACACGGAAGACCACGCTCCTGCCCAGAAGGCCGAATTACTGCCCCCCAGTGCCCCGAGCAGCCTCCCACGTGCCACCTGCTGCTGCCTGCCTGCCTGTCTGCTGCCACCGTGCCCTGCCATTTGGTGCCTGCACATCAGCCATCTGCAGGGGTCCAGTTGCTGTGTCCACCCCTGCTGGAACAGAAGACTCCCGACTGGGATAACATCGCTCCACAGCCCAGCCCCAGGACCCAGTTGCCCACCCACTCCTGCCTCTGGGGTTGCCATGTCGGGCACTTCAACATCTGTTTGTTTGTTTGTTTATTTATTTATTGTGCGCACCAGACCCTAGGGTAGCAGGGCGCAAGAGAACAAGGAGGTTTACAGCTTAGTTAACGTTTGCAGGTTACAGATTAGTTAACGTTACAGGTTACAGGCATAGTGGACATTTCGAATCTGCAGGGTAGGGCAAGTGCAAGTGCAGATAAGGCGTAGCTAAACAGTCAAATCTATGGCGATCAAACAGTAAAAGCAGGTTAGTACAAACATTATAAGAAGACGTTACGTATAAAGTGACATACGCTATGTCGCATTCTCAATAAGCCATTTTATGGTGTTCTTTCTAAAGTTATTGAAGGTTTGGTCAGATCTGAGTGCAAGGGGTAGGGAATTCCATAACTGTGCTGCCTTAACTGGGAAGCTGGAACCTCCAATGGTGGCTAGTTTGAATCTGGGCACTAGGAGGCAGTTGGGGCTGGCTGTCCTTGTGAGTCTCGTTGGATTTTTCCTGTTGAAGCGTTCTGAGAGGTATCGGGGAGCTTTGTTGTTTAGGCATTTGTGGATAAGGGACGCAGATTTAAGGTTGATTTTTTCTTGGGTGGAAAGCCATTTGTGTTTTCGTCTTATTTCTGAAATGTGTGCACTTCTGGGGATACTTAGGGCCGCTCTAAGTGCATTGTTTTGGAGCACTTGGATTCAGTGGCAACCCCAGGCCAGAGGGGCACCAGCTTCACTGCCACCGAAGTTGGTGTCCTGGCGGAGCATGTCCTGGAGCAGTATGATGCCCTCTTTGGATCGTCCCGCGCCAGCAAGGAAGGACGGGAGAGGATCTGGGTGGTTGCCATCAACGCGGAGGGGGTGGCAACCCGCGACGTCCAGAAGATCAAGAAGCGCTGGGAGGACTTGAGGTCCAGGACCCTCGTGAAGGCCCGGCGCCTCGTGGAGGGGGGCCGGATGAGTTCCATCCAGATGAGGGTCCTGGAACGCGTACGCCCAGCGCTCCACGCCCAGATCCTTGAGAGGGAGACCCGTCTGGAGTTGAGCGGTAAGTGGCCAAGCATTGCTGGGTGAGACAGGGCATGTTGCGGTGTGCTGGTTGTCTGATACTTGCCTGTATGTGTGACATAGGCCATGTATGCATGTATGTGTGCAGGGACATCATGGTAAAGCATGTGCGACCAGTGATGTGTGATCCACATGGTTGTTGCGTGTGTTTAAATGCGACATGGGGAGCCCTATGCAGATTTTACATATGAGAGCATGCCAGTCTCTGTTCCTGTACATGGGTGGGGGTGAGGGATGGGTGCTGATGCCAGGTATATATATGGTAGCCATGTCTGTGTGCCTGACCTGCGTGTCTGTGACTTGTGAATGCCATGGATGCATGCCACATGTGTGTGACAATGCACAGATTCACTGATGCAGCCTAGTTATCCTTGTATCCGCTGTGTTTGGGGTGTATGAGGCCCGATGGATGTGACTGAGGTGAAGTGTGTGCATGTGATAGGCATGACCCATGATACATGTGAGTTCCATATCATTGTATGTTTCAAGAGTCCATTGGACATGTATGGAAATGTCCATGGCATGCACCATGCCTGGTACTGTGTGTGTTTTGCCTGGACTGACCCATGTGTTGTGGAGGGACATGATGGAAGTGTACTTTGACAGTGGTACTCGTCTGCTATTGCTTCCTGTCTAGGGGACCATTGTACAGTACCCTGATGCTTGTGTTCTATGTCTCCCTCCACGCAGCGGCTACTGAAGAAGAGGGCGGAGACGGCGCTGTGGAGCAAGGCGGCGGGGATGCCCCCACGGCTGCAGCGGAAGGGGTGGGTGAGCCCCCACAGGGGCCTGCTACGGCGGAAGACAGTGAGGAGCCATCCAGGTTGGTGGTTTCCACAGAGGAGGAGGAGGCCGCCACTGAGGCACACATGGGGCCTGGTGGGGGCATCCCTGCTGGTGCAAGTGGTGCAGTCCAGGGGCAGGGGCAGGAGGCAGCACAGGTCACCGTGGAGGGGCCTGTGCATGTCGCTGTCCCTGACCCTGTGAGTGCACCACCATGCACCAGCAGGGATGCCCCGTCCCAGGCCCGCCCGCAGGTAGAGGGGATGTCCATGTCATCTGACTCCCCTTCACCTGTGGAAGAGGGGCCCCGTGGCCGTATGGAGAAGGTCCTGATTGGGGTCGCGATGCGCGCGGGTGCAATTCGTGATGATGTGCGTGCTTCCCGGGAGGAGCACGCACGTCATCACGAAGAGCACCGTGCCGACGTGGCCCAATTGGGATCTTCCATGTTCGGGGGTTTCCTGCATGTGTCGGCCAATCTGGCGGCCCTCTCCTCCTCTGTGGAGGCTATAAGCCGGTCGTTCTCCTTGCCGTCTTACGGCACAGATGCCACCAGGGCCCCCTGTGGACCTGCCCTGACCAATGCACCCAACTTGGTGGGGATCCCATCCCTGCCACCGTCGGGAGTCGGAGGTCCAGCAGGGGTGGACACCACAGCAACTGTACCCCAGCAGATGGAGGATGTGCCGGCATCATCAGGCAGGGCACGTGCACGACGGCGTCGGTGGATTCCATCAGCCTGGATGCCGTCGTGCTGGCAGAGGCAGTTGCGTCGGAGGCAGCTGTCCGATCTTGTTTCCCTCTCCTCCCCACTCTCCTCACCTGATCGGTAATCCTCCAACTCTTCCGTATTGAGATGCCGACGTGAGCAGAAGTCTCTCTTCTTGGTCGAAGATACTTGTCTACCACGAGAGGAAGCCACAGTGAATGCTTGAAACAAGCAGTCCTGGGACTCCTCTCCCGTAGAAGGCGACAAGGGAAAAAGCCTTGACGGCAGAAAAAACCCTTGAGAGGAAAGAAGCCAATCCGGAGTCTCCCAATGAGATTGATGGTATGTCGTCTCCAGTGGTAGCAGAAGAGTAGGTAGCCGGCTACTGAGGTTTGGAGGAGGTCAACAACAGCTGATGATGGCAGAAACAAGGCAGGTATCGCCTCGCAAGATCGAGTAGCGAGAGAGACTCGAGCCGGCGGCGAGAGAGCGCCGCGGGAGCTGAATGAAAGCCAAAGTGAAGCAAAGGAGCTAAGAGAGAGAGAGAGAGAGCTAGGAAAGGTGAAGGGAAAAGCACGGACCAAGCCGCGGTAAGGGGAATACTAGCAATCTCACCCAAAGCAGGAAACAAAACACTACGGGGGTTGCAACGCAGCGATCGCTGGGAGTGAGAGACTGAAATACTTCCCAGCGACCGCCATGCTGCCAGAGAACTAGACCGCGGCTGCACGTAAGCGAAAGCAACGTGCTGGAACTACGGTCTGCGCCGGAGCCTCCAATGCGGAAGTACCCGCCACTCGGCCCGGCTGCGTATGACAGTATGCCCCCTCACAAAGCGAACCCCCCCAGGCTTACCCGGAAAACACCGATGGAACCCGGTCAACAACCGGGGAGCATGAATGTGGGAGACCGGTTCCCAAGAGTCCTCCGACTCCGGGTAACCCTTCCACGAGACCAAGTATTCCAATCGTCCCCTGTAGAATCTGGAGTCACGGATAGCCGAAACTTCGTATTCCTTCGTACTTCCAGAACTTTGGACTTGCAAACGGGGAAAAGATCTTAGGTGAGGATCCGGAACAAAAGGTTTGAGAAGGGAGGAGTGAAAAACAGGATGGATGCGACTGAGAGTGGGAGGCAATTTCAATCTGAAAGCGACAGGGTTGATCTTAGATAGAATAGAAAAGGGTCCCAAAAAGCGAGGAGAAAGTTTGGAAGGGTGAACCCATCGAGGCAGAAATTTAGTAGAGAGCCACACCTTGTCTCCCTCCTTCCAATCGGGACAGTCCTGCCGACGTTTATCCGCCTGTTCCTTGTTCCGGCTTCTGCTCCTTTTCAGACTGAATTCTGCACTCCTATGCGCCTCCGCAACGGACTGAAGAACTGCTTCCGCAGTGGGAGAGTTTGTAGGAGCTGAAGTCACCGGAAAAATGGATCGAGGATGCACTCCATACGTGCAAAAAAAAGGAGTAAGACCTATCGCGGAATGTGTAGAATTGTTGTATGTAAATTCCGCGGTGGGTAACAATGACACCCAGTTGTCTTGGTGTCGGTTGGTATAACATCTCAGATATTGTTCCAAGGTGGCATTCAGTCGTTCGGTCTGGCCATTCGACTGAGGGTGGAAACCAGATGACAGTGCTCTCTCCATGCCCACTCTAGTACACAAAGCCTTCCAGAAGTTTGAGATGAACTGACTACCTCGATCGGAAATGATCTTGTCAGGTAAGCCATGTAGTCGAAAAACATCTCGTGTGAAGGTTTCCGCCATCTGAGTGGCGGTAGGTAAGCCAGGTAGCGGGGAAAAGTGTGCCAATTTTGTGAAAGTATCTATTGTCACCATAATGCAAGTGCAGGATTCGGACTCAGGTAGATCCACAATGAAATCGGTAGAGATGAGACCCCAAGGGCGTGTAGGCATCTCGGGTTGGGTCAGCAAACCTAAGGGCTTGCCCGATGGATATTTAGCTCTGGCACATATTGGACAGGCCTTGATGTAATCCTTAACCTCTCCTTTCAATTCAGGCCAGAAGAACCTTCTTGCAATAAGTTCATTAGTGTTCTGCACTCCTCTATGACCCGAGGTAAGTGGATCATGGCCCAAATGAATGATCTTCTTACGCCAAGGGCCTTCGGGAATGTACAGTCGGTTCTCGTAAAACACTAAACCTTCCTTCTCGGTATATTTTCCTCCTCGTAGCTTAGAAAGTTTCATCCTTTCGGAAGCCAACGCGGTCTTCACTTCTTGAAAGAAAACGTTGACGAGTCCCAGGATCTTGTTTCTTCTGAACATAGCTTCTCGAGAAAAAGGGGTATAGTCTCCAGGAACCTCCTTCCTTGATAAGGCATCTGCGACTTTATTCGAGGAACCTGGTAGATAGGTAATATGAAAGTCGTATTGGGCGAAAAAATAAGCCCATCGAGCTTGCCTTGAATTAACACACTCCATGTTTTGTAGTGCCTTGAGATTCTTATGGTCTGTCCTAATGAGAAAAGGATGACACGCACCCATCAGTAAATGTCGCCAATCCTCACAGGCCAGCTTCATGGCGAGTAGTTCCTTCTCTAAAACCGAATAGTTGAGTTGGCTGGGAGACAAAGTCTTCGAGAGATAGGCTACTGGATGTTCCACACTATCGTAGGTTTGTAAAAGGACTGCCCCTATAGCCAAGGCAGAGGCATCAGTCTCCACGATGAACCGTCGGTTTTGATCCGGATGTCGAAGAATCGGAGCGGAACAGAACAATCCTTTTAAGTCCCTAAACCCATGTTCAGCTTCGGGTGACCATAGGAAAGGCCCTGAATCTTTCCTTAAGAGTCTCGTAATGGGAAGTACTATCTCTGAGAAGTTTGGGATGAACCTCCTGTAGAAATTTGCGAGACCCAGAAATCTTTGTACCTCCTTAACACTGTCCGGGGAGGACCAATCGAGTATAGCAGCGACCTTGCCTGAATCCATGGAAATTCCTTCTTCCGAGACAACGTATCCGAGGTAGTGAACAGAGGGGACTGCAAAAACGCACTTCTCGGGTTTGACAAGAAGTTTATAACGTTGAAGACGCTCCAGCACTTGAGTCACATGAATGATATGGGATTCCAAATCTGATGAGTAAATCAAAATATCATCCAAGTAGATGATGACGGTAACCAGCAACAGATCGGAAAATAAACGATCCATGAATCGCTGAAAAATGGCCGGGGCATTCACTAATCCGAATGGCATTACTTTGTATTCGTATAATCCGAACGGGGTGCGAAATGCCGTCTTCCATTCATCTCCCTTGGCAATGCGAAGCAAATGGTATGCGTTCCGAAGGTCCAGTTTAGTAAAAATACGGGCCCCCTGTACGGCCTCTATGATCTCAGATATGAGTGGCATGGGATAGTGGTCTCTGATCGTAACCTTATTTAGTCCTCTGTAATCAATGCAAGGACGCAAATCGGTGGAGTCCCTCTTTCTTATGAAAAACAATGAAGCTCCTGCCGGAGACTTGGAAGGTTGAATAAGGCCATTTTGCAAATTGGTATCCAAGTAGTTCCTTAATACCTGTCTCTCGGTTTGGGTTAAGGAAAACATCCTACCGAAAGGAACTAAAGCATTAGGTTCCAGCTCTAAAGAGCAATCCTCAGGCCTGTGTGGGGGTAGATCCGCAGGTATAGTCTCCTTGAAGACCTCCTGATAGGGTAAACAATAATGTGGTAATGCGTGAACTCCCACATGATCGCTTGTTAACACCGTCGAAGTAAGTGACTCCCCATGGAGTGATCCTAAGAGGCAATGTTGTCTGCAGTACAGTGATGAAAAACTCAACTGGTTGCTAGTCCAGTTTACCTGAGGGTTGTGTTTATGAAGCCAGGTAACTCCTAGAATTATAGGAAAGTGCGCTGCTCGAATGATATCGAATTTGAGCACTTCTCTATGTTGGAAGATGGTAACTCCTAGTTCTTCCGTGGTATGGGTTATCAGACCCGACGAGAGGGGAGATCCGTCCACACCCTCTACCTTTTGATCCTCTCTGCGGGCTACTCTATGAAGGCCCACCTTCTCTGCCCAGAGAGTGTCCACAAAGTTTCCGGCCGCCCCACAATCCAGGAGGGCTAAGGCATCTATAGACCTTCCCCGGGATTCAATTCGTACAGGAATAACCATCAACCTGGAATCCTCCAAAGTGTTGGGAGCTGAAATGGAGAGAGAAACATAGGGACTAAATGGGTTGCAAGTTGATCCTCGGAACCAAGTCCCTACTGGCGCCGAGGAAGTTCGTTTCCCTGTGACCTGGTTGGAACCACCTGACAATCTTTGAGCTGGTGCTGCTCAGACCCACAATAGGCACACAGTACCTTTTCCTTTCTCCTTCTTCGCTCAGCAAATGAAAGCGGACCCCTGGTAGCTCCGATCTGCATTGGCTCTTCGAGGGAGTGGGAGGAGGCGTGAGAAGAGGACGTAGAAGTATTGGATGTATGAGGTTTTGTTGCTACACAATGTTTGCGGCGTTCTGCTCGGCGTTCTTGAAGACGATATTCAATCTGCAATGTGGAGGATAGCAGATCAGCGAAAGTCGGTGGACGAGAGGACCTGGCAAGCTCGTCCTTAATCTCTTCTCTTAGGCCCCTTCTGAAGATGGTGTACTGGGCTTGTTCCGGCCAACCTGCTCCTGCCGCCAGAGTCTTGAATCGGGATATATAGGTTAGAACATCTGAGGACTCTTGCCGTACATCCAACAAATCCTCACATGCAGTGAAGGTTAGTTCCGGTCTCTCAAATGTTTGTTGCAGTAAGGCCTGAAACCCGGCAAAGTCATGTAATATGGGGTTAGCACTGATCACCAATGGCGTGGCCCAAGAAAGGGCGTTACCAGTCATGTTTGAGATCAAAAAGCCTACCTTGGATTGATCGGTGGCAAAGGAACGAGGCCGAAATGTAAAGTACACTACACAAGCCTCCATGAATTCTTTTATCTTCTTTGGTGAACCATCAAACTTCCCCGAAGGAAGCGACATTGTCGGTAGTTCAACCGGCGAAACCTCCCGAGTCATGGTAAGTTGGCGCAGAACCACGTTTTCAGCTTTAACCGTCTGTAATTCTTGTGACAGGCCCTGAACCGCCTTCCAGAGTTCCTGGATCTGTTCTTCGGCTGACATTGTGTTCTCCTGGCGTTGCAAACTGTCCGATCTTGTTTCCCTCTCCTCCCCACTCTCCTCACCTGATCGGTAATCCTCCAACTCTTCCGTATTGAGATGCCGACGTGAGCAGAAGTTTCTCTTCGTGGTCGAAGATACTTGTCTACCACGAGAGGAAGCCACAGCGAATGCTTGAAACAAGCAGTCCTGGGACTCCTCTCCCGTAGTAGGCGACAAGGGAAAAAGCCTTGACGGCAGAAAAAACCCTTGAGAGGAAAGAAGCCAATCCGGAGTCTCCCAATGAGATTGATGGTATGTCGTCTCCAGTGGTAGCAGAAGAGTAGGTAGCCGGCTACTGAGGATTGGAGGAGGTCAACAACAGCTGATGATGGCAGAAACAAGGCAGGTATCGCCTCGCAAGATCGAGTAGCGAGAGAGACTCGAGCCGGCGGCGAGAGAGCGCCGCGGGAGCTGAATGAAAGCCAAAGTGAAGCAAAGGAGCTAAGAGAGAGAGAGAGAGAGAGAGAGCTAGGAAAGGTGAAGGGAAAAGCACGGACCAAGCCGCGGTAAGGGGAATACTAGCGTTCTCACCCAAAGCAGGAAACAAAACACTACGGGGGTTGCAACGCAGCGATCGCTGGGAGTGAGAGACTGAAATACTTCCCAGCGACCGCCATGCTGCCAGAGAACTAGACCGCGGCTGCACGTAAGCGAAAGCAACGTGCTGGAACTACGGTCTGCGCCGGAGCTTCCAATGCGGAAGTACCCGCCACTCGGCCCGGCTGCATACGACAGCAGCAGCAAAGTCAACGTGGGAGGCATCATGGCTCAGGGCAATCAACATCGGAGGGGCAGGCATCGGCCGGAGGGCAGGAGGACCCAGGACAGGAAGTGTCTTCCGTGTGGCTGCGGTTGGGCCAGCAGATAGGTGCGGAGCGGCGGCAGGCGGAAGAGGCGCGGCTCACGATGGTCAGGGTGGAGAACTCCATGCGGAGGGCCCTGAGGCGGGCCGAGTGCCTCGAGGCAATCCGCAGGGGGTTGGAGGAGCAGATGGCATCGTCCCTGCGGACCCTCGGGGCCATGGAACAGGACCGCCTCCGGGACATAGACGAGGAGTTTGATGATGCCCTGGCCCGAAACACCACGGAGTGAGCCGCTGGACTTGCCCGCCGCCTTTGTATATAGTTCTTTAGTTTTAGGTTTCCTTTGTTTCTTCTTATGATTTGGAGTCGACGGACACTGCTCCACTTTTTGTATATAGTTGCATTTTAGTTAGGGTTTTTTGTAGGTTTCCTTTGTTCAGTTGGGCTCATGGACCCTTGTACATAGTTCTTCATTGGATTGTTTTATTTTTTTTTTTTTTAATTTATTCACCATGGGGCAATGGGGCAATGGTCTTTGCATTTATTTTTCTCTCTCGGATTGATTTTATTTTTAATGTGACTTTGGACAACATTTTTTGGGATTTGGATTTGTAGTTTTGATTTTTTTGGACGGACATGCAGCTTATCCTTTTTTCATTGCCATTGTAGTTTGTTTCATTTCATTTGCATTCAATTTTTTTTAATACAATTTTGTTTTCATACTTCACTGTGTGGTATCATCTCATTGGTTTCATGCATGTCATGTTGGGTGTTTTCCCATTCAATTGCAACCATTGTGTGTGACGGACATGGGTTCATTTGCTTTATGAACATTGGGGGTGTAACATGTAATTTCCATTTCCATGTGGGTGAATGGGTTACTTGGTAGGGCCTTTTGGCTGTGGAGGCTGACCATAACGCACATGATTGGGGATTGTGAGGACCTGGGTGCAGGGGTACATGAGTGGGGGCCTGGTGGAGGGTGCCCTGCACTGCTGGGGGGTGGGTGGGAGACATGAGTGGGGGCCTGGTGGGGGCTGCCCATGGTGGCTGGGGGGTGGGGGTGGTGGGAGACATGAGTGGGGGCCTGGGGGGGCTGCCCATGGTGGCTGGGGGGTGGGTGGGAGACATGAGTTGGGGCCTGTTGGGGGCTGCCCATGGTGGCTAGGGGGTGGGGGTGGGTGGGAGACATGAGTGGGGGCCTGGTGGGGGCTGCCCATGGTGGCTGGGGGGTGGGGATGGGTGGGAGACATGAGTGGGGGCCTGGTGGGGGCTGCCCATGGTGGCTGGGGGGTGGGGGTGGTGGGAGACATGGGTGGGGGCCTGGTGGAGGGTGCCCCACACTGCTGGGGGGTGGGGGTGGTGGGAGACATGAGTGGGGGCCTGGTGGAGGCTGCCCATGGTGGCTGGTGGGTGGGGGTGGTGGGAGACATGAGTGGGGGCCTGGTGGGGGCTGCCCATGGTGGCTGGGGGGTGGGGGGTGGTGGGAGACATGAGTGGGGGCCTGGTGGAGGCTTCCCCTGCACTGCCGGCGGTTGGGGGTGATAGGGGACATGGGTGGGAGCCTGGTGGGGGCTGCCCATGGTGGCTAGGGGGTGGGGGGGTGGGAGACATGGGTGGGGGCCTGGTGGAGGGTGCCCCACACTTCTGGGGGGTGGGGGTGGTGGGAGACATGAGTGGGGGCCTGGTGGAGGCTGCCCATGGTGGCTGGGGGGTGGAGGTGATAGGGGACATGAGTGGGGGCCTCTTGGGGGCTGCCCATGGTGGCTGGGGTGGGGGGGTGGGTGGGAGACATGAGTGGGGGCCTGCCCATGGTGGCTGGTGGGTGGGGGTGGTGGGAGACATGAGTGGGGGCCTGGTGGGGGCTGCCCATGGTGGCTGGGGGGTGGGGTGGGTGGGAGACATGAGTGGGGGCCTGGTGGGGGCTGCCCATGGTGGCTGGGGGGTGGGGGTGGGTGGGAGACATGAGTGGGGGCCTGGTGGGGGCTGCCCATGGTGGCTGGGGGGTGGGGGTGGTGGGAGACATGGGTGGGGGCCTGGTGGAGGGTGCCCCACACTGCTGTGGGGGTGGGGGTGGTGGGAGACATGAGTGGGGGCCTGGTGGAGGCTGCCCATGGTGGCTGGGGGTGGGTGGGAGACATGAGTGGGGGCCTGGTGGGGGCTGCCCATGGTGGCTGGGGGGTGGGGGTGATAGGGGACATGAGTGGGGGCCTGGTGGAGGCTGCCCATGGTGGCTGGGGGTGCAGGGGGACATGAGTGGGGGCCTGGTGGAGGGTGCCTATGCACTGCTGAGGGGTGGGGGTGGTGGGAGACATGACGTGGACATGAGTGGGGGCCTGGTGGGGGGTGGCCATGGTGGCTGGGGGGTGGGGGTGATAGGGGACATGAGTGGGGGCCTGGTGGAGGGTGCCCCACACTGCTGGGGGGGTGGGGGTGGTGGAAGACATGAGTGGGGGCCTGGTGGAGGCTGCCCCTGAATGCTGGGGGGTGGGGGTGCAGGGGGACATGAGTGGGGGCCTGGTGGGGGATGCCCATGGTGGCTGGGGGGTGGGGGTGCAGGGGCACATGAGTGGGGGCCTGGTGGGGGATGCCCATTGTGGCTGGGGGGTGGGGGTGCAGGGGGACATGAGTGGGGGCCTGGTGGAGGGTGCCCCTGCACTGCTGAGGGGTGGGGGTGGTGGGAGACATGAGTTGGACATGAGTGGGGGCCTGGTGGAGGGTGCCCTGCACTGCTGGGGGGTGGGGGTGGTGGGAGACATGAGTGGGGGCCTGGTGGAGGGTGCCCCTGGATGCTGGGGGGTGGGGGTGCAGGGGGACATGAGTTGGACATGAGTGGGGGCCTGGTGGAGGCTGCCCCTGGATGCTGGGGGTGGGGGTGCAGGGGAACATGAGTGGGGGCCTGGTGGGGGATGCCCATGGTGGCTGGGGGGTGGGGGTGCAGGGAAACATGAGTGGGGGCCCGGTGGAGGGTGCCCCTGCACTGCTGAGGGGTGGGGGTGGTGGGAGACATGAGTTGGACATGAGTGGGGGCCTGGTGGAGGGTGCCCTGCACTGCTGGGGGGTGGGGGTGCAGGGGGCCATGAGTGGGGACCTGGTGGAGGGTGCCCCTGGATGCTGGGGGGTGGGGGTGATAGGGGACATGAGTGGGGGCTTGGTGGAGGGTGCCCCACACTGCTGGGGTGTGGGGGTGCTGGGTGACATGAGCAGGTGTGCAGGGTAGTCCCCTGTGGTGTCGGCTGCCTGCAGGGGCCGTGGAGGGTGTACAGGGAATACCTGGGAGCACACAGCCAAATCGCGTGTGGAAATTCCCGCGCACGTACCCGGCCAAATCGCGTGTGGGACTTCCCGCGCACCCCTGAGATCCACGTACCCAGCCAAGTCGCGTGTGGAAATTCCTGCGCACGTACCCGGCCAAATCGCGTGTGCAACTTCCCGCGCACCCCTGAAATCCACGTACCCTGCCAAATCGCGTGTAGAAATTCCCGCGCACGTACCCGGCCAAATCGCGTGTGGAACTTCCCGCGCACCCCTGAAATCCACGTACCCTGCCAAATCGCGTGAGACTTCCCGCGCACCCCTGAGATCCACGTACCGAGCCAAGTCGCGTGTGGAAATTCCCACGCACGTACACGGCTAAATCACGTGTGGAACTTCCAGCGCACCCCTGAAATCCACGTACCCTGCCAAATCGTGTGTGAGACTTCCCGCGCACCCCTGAGATCCACGTACCCAGCCAAGTCGCGTGTGGAAATTCCCGCGCACGTACCCGGCCAAATCGCGTGTGGAACTTCTCGCGCACCCCTAAAATCCACGTACCCTGCCAAATCGCGTGTGAAAGTTCCCGCGCACCCGGCAATACACGCACATGTTATTTTTCAGTCAGCGGGTGTCCGTGTTTGTGGGTACCCCTTTGCACGTCATTTGTCCTGGAGGGCCACAGTATAGGACATTCATCATAGCTGTATATAGGTGCTATTTGTTGGCGCGCCTTTTGGCGCCCATTTATTACAGGCGCAGAGACGCTACCGCCTGCTTTCTTGTGGCGGTCGTGTTTGTGCCTGTGCGCTGGTTTGACCGTGCGCTTTTTTGCCCTATTCGATTCCATGAATACGTGTTGTAGGCGAGCGTGTGGGCGTTCCGCGCACTTGCACCCTGCACTTCCCCCGTGACGCCCACATTTTGGCAAGTTGTTCCCCATTCCGAGTGTTACACCCCGTGTTCCGCCTACTTTTGTTGTGTGCGCCGCGCTATGTGCGATTTTCGCTGTGGCCTGTGTGATTTTCGCTGTGACCTGGCGCACGCCGTTAGATGGCCTGTGCGCCAACGTGCGCCGCGCACTTTTTTAGCGCACATCCGATGGTTTTCTCGCGCACGCCCTTCCATGAATCGATGTGCGCTGCTTTTCGTGCGATTTTCGCACTTGCACTACGATTTTTGCTATTCCACTGCGAATCGCACGTTTTTGGCCACTTGCGCCGCGCTATTTATTCCATGAATCGGCCTGTAAATGTGCTTATGCCTTATAGATGGTATACGATCATAAAGTGCACAGTGCCTACTTATTCCTGCGGGTAAGTATTCCAAGTACCAAGGATAAAGTGCTTCATGCGTTGTATGAAATGCTGCCAATCAGCCACATAGTGTAAATATATATAAAGTGCATGATGACTCTGAACACATGAAGGGACTAGACTCAGGGCCTTACATGCCTGAGGTGCATGTAATAATGGAAAATTGCACGAGACACTTTTCCATGAAGACATGCATTCCGATGTATTACGGGAGTGACAGCAATAAACGAAGCCTGCTACTCCTGCAAAGCCGTGATTTACGGCATGGTAACAGCCTTGCCAACCACCTCACATGCAAGGTGCTGACAAGGACTGTATTCACACGCCAGAACACCCTTCCTGCACCAGCCAAAAGAGACATACATTAATGGTACCCTGGGAGTTGCAGTTAAACTCCACAGCACACTTTCTCCCATTACGTACATAGCATTTCTCAGACTGCTGCAACACTTTTCTAGTTCAATGAAAGTTTAAGAAAACTTACTTGAATTAGAAAAGTGGCTGCCTTTTGAGAAATGCTTGCTAAGTCACTGGAGCACATTTTTCCACCACAAAGATACATTTTAGAAGTTTTTGCTGTTGGAAAGCACAACATTTCCCCTCCAATATATCCACCCATCTCAGAATGATGGTGCTGGAAACTGGAGGGGAGAATGTCGGCTTTCCTTGCTATATTTAGCACAGGCTCTGAATCAGGCCATATGTTGACCAAAATGTAGAGATTAAAAGGTTTTCAATGAAAATATATATGTATTACAGGGCCTGTGGTAGCGGCCCTGTAGTTATGGTTAAGTTGCTCAACCCATAGGAAGAGCACTTTTTGGGTGGCTTCTAACTTCACACCCCCGCCCTGAAGAATCCTCACGAAACTTTGCAAAAGAGGTATATGGTCAGAAAGATCCTGCGAAGTTTGATAGGTTCCATTAAGGGGGGGCAAAGTCATAGGGGGGTCCCAAAATGTGTGGTTTTTCCAATAGACGCGATGGAAACTGAATTTTACTCACGCCTACAGCCCAATTTTGCGCCAGGAGCAGCGGCTTGGTCCCGAAAGCGTGCTTTTGTAAATTTGGTGTAAATCCGTCCAGTCGCTTAAAAAAAAAAAAAAAAAAATTAGGTCCCAAATAATTTGTGATATCTGGGTTCGGTCTGCAGACTCACTTCCCTGTTGGCTCTGCGGTCAGGCCTCATATTGGTCCAGAGGGCAGCGTGAGGTCCGCGGACATCGGGTGCGCCGGCTGATTGGATGATGAAAAGCGCGAGGTGCGTCAGATTTTCCAAAACCCCTGCCATGTTGGATCCTCAAACATCGCAGTAAAAACATTGAAAAACACAACGTTGTACTTGTCAAACTTATCAAACAATCCCAGGGGAGCTTAGAGGTGATGAGGATGGAATGGGATATGGCCTTAAAAAGCCAAGAAACTGGGGCGTTTCCTTCTCCGATGTCCGCGAACAGCCCGGGACAGTCCTGTGATGTCCACGAACATCTTAGATTTAGGGGGCATCTATGCTTAATTGTGTATTACAGGGTTGGTGAAAAGCAGTTCTTGGATGGTTTTTAACTTTGGCGCCACTCAATGAAATTGCATGAAATTTTGGAATTTCCTTCTAGGCCTGATTCACAATGGTTTTGGAAAGTGTGGTGCTGTTTTGTCAAGAGAGGGCAAAATTAGAGGGGGGCCCAAAATATTGTAAAGGCTCATAAATGTGGTGCCATTTGACAAATCTACACAAAAGTTTGCAAAAAGATTTTAGATCTAGATATACATGTTTTTGCAAAGTTGGGTGGGATTTTGTCACGAGGGGGCTAAATTAGAGGGGGGTCTCAACATTTTTATATGGCTTATAACTTTGTTGCCGTTTGACTAACGTGGACAAATGTTTTCAGACAGATTATCAACCAAACTATAAATGATTGTGCAACATCTGAATGGATTTTGTCAAGTGGGGGCTAAATTATGACTATTGTATGTACGTACATTTTAACACTTTAAAAAAAATAAAACATGGACAGGTTTCCTGCAAACTCGTGTAATGAGCATTGGCAAGGACCTGAAAGCATAGTTTTGCAAATGTGTCAGTGTTTTACTTTTTGACAAGTGTCATAATGTAGGTATAAAAAATAGTGATATACCTTTGGTGATTGAGCTATAGCCTGTGGGCATGGGCAGTGGCCAGATTGCCAGCGTTATGGCATAAGGTCATGACCCGGACAATCTGGATGCTGGCCATGACCATGAGGGACGACAAATGGGGTTAAAGTGTCCATGTCCACCAGGGACCGTCTATGTGGTAAAGGTTTTCAAAATTGGGACAGGTTTGAAGGGAATAAAAATGTGCTTGCGGGTACAGGTTGAAGTACTGGATGGGATTGCAGCAAATATGCACGAGGAGGATCAGCAAGAACTGGAAAGCATGGTTTTGCAAATAGGTCGTTTTTTTTTTGTTAAAGTATAAATAGTAAGTGCACCACACAGTGATATAACTTTGGCGTCTGGGCAATGGGTCTGGCCACCAGCAAGGAGAAATGGGTACTGCAATTTGCTTATGCAGCATGGCAGAAGCGGTATGTTTGAATGGTAAAAAATATTCTGTTCGCGGTTACCGCCTGAAGTGGTGGACTAGATTACAACAAACCTGCGCGGTGAGCATTAGCAAGGACCTGCAGGCATGTTTTTGGAAATATGTCTTATGTTTCATTTTTCCAAAGTGTAAGAATGTAAACAGAAAAACTAGTGATAAACATTTGGTTTCTGGGTAGTGGGCCTGGCCCTTTGCAAATGCAAATGTGTACTCTGATTTGCTTATTGGGGAATGCGGCCCGGCCGAATGCCTATGCCCCATGGATTTGGAGACTGACTATGGCGGCAAGCCATGAGCACTAGCCAATGGTTACATTATTATGGTATAGTGGACACTGAACTAGGATGCAGGGTAGGTGCACTGAATAATATGAGTGATTTGGTTCGGCTGGGGTCATGGTGGAGCCTTATTCCACAGGCAATTGAACGATTATTTCCATCCCCAGCATGCGCTGCTGATAACAACAGACATAAGTATGTGTTGCAAAATGTTTCTTAAAAGAGCTTTATAGTTCTTTCATATATGTGAAAAGAGGAATTACTAATAACTTATATACAGTGATGCAACATCATGAAACATTTTTTTTTCACTTGTAAAAATCTATTAAAAACTTTGTTAAAGCGATATTATGGTTAAGATGCATCCCACCCTTGGGACTCCTCTGCTCCAGTAGTTACCCAGTGGTGTCCCACCTTGGCATTTCCCATCACGTCTTGTTACCAATATTATAAACACTACCCCTTGTAGGGACTTCATCAAAATGTATTTCATATGTGATGTCATCAGTGATGTCATCAATGACATTTGTGATGTCATCTTTGATGTTCTGGGTGTTAGTTTTAGCAGGGCATGGTGGTGGCGTGAGTTATGGTTGCTTAGCTTACCATATCTGCCGAATTTCAAGGTTTTTTTTGGTTTTACTGGTAACCATAACATCCCTTTAACAACGTTTTTTCAGTGAACGTTATTATATATATATATATATATATATATATATATATATATATATATATATATACATATACATACACAAACATTTTATATATAACTAGCTGATATACCCGGTGTTGCCCGGGCTTTCAGTTCCTCATAGGTACAAGAAACAGCAAAATTTGGTGCAGATTGGTGAAACGGTATGGAATTGTATAAGGAACAACACTTTGCAAAGCCGCAAACCCACAAATATATTTTGACTTTTGCTGAAATCTGGGAAAAGGGTTGGGGGTTCCAGATGTCATGTAGCCAGTAATGTCTGGAGGATCCTAACAGGCGACTGTGCAAAATGTGGTTCAGATTGGTGAAACAATGTGGAATTGTATAGGGAACATACGCGAAGCCACATACCCACACATTTTCATATTATATATATATATATATATATATATATAGAAAGAGAGCAAAACAGTAGACGAGAGACACAGATGGCAATAAAAAGGAAGAGGGTCAGAGTAGAACTTTGTGAAAGAATATTTATGAAGAATTACAGAAACAAGATAATTTCAAGGTTGTGACAAAGCACAGTATTTAGTTACCTGCAAAGTCAATGGCCCATCTCCACTCTACAATAAAGCATAAAAACAAACATTTCAGAAAATGAAAAAATTTAAAAATAACAACAGAAATTGGAATTTCAAACAAGGTATACATAATAGAAATGAGAAATATTCTGAAATAGAACTCATTAAAGATGGGCATTTTCTATAATCAATTACATGAAGTGTTAATGTTACAACTTATTTAACATATGTTCCACCAATTTTATTTTCAGAGAACATTATTCAAGGTGCTTATCCTAGTGTCAGTACTTTAACACGATGGTCTTTCAAGTGTCTTATTTACATCATGTGCAAACTACTTAAAACACAAATCCTACAATGTGATAGTATGTTAAAGGTTTTAGGCAGAGAGAGGCGACCATAGGGGCTGGGTGCCGCCACCCACTAGATGATTTAAGACTGAGAGAAGACAAAGAGGGACCGACTAAACCACCAGTCGAACGCAAGCCTGGGCAGACGCACTACTCCAGCACTGGCTAGGTGACTACAACACATGAGGACTTGTTGTCCCAAGGAACAGAGGGTCCTAAAGAGAGGAAGACTTGTGATTCAGTCTATGAGGTGCCAACTAGAGTGAGAGGGGCATAGGGCTTAATTGTGGGTTTGGCAGAACGGGGAGAAATGGTTGTAAAATGTCAGCAACAGAATTACCACCACTTTAACGTTCTGCTGAACTCTGAAATTAGAGCTGAAGTGCAGGATTTACCTCGAGATATATGCTGGAGGTAGATCCTCCACCATACCTCCACAATATGTTGGATTTAGAGTGATGGAATTATCGCTCATGGTAAACCAGCAAAATCCCCATACTATGGACTCCAAAATGGGGATTAAGACTACCGTTCCACCACTCGTGATCCAGCAGTTAATTTGCAGGATTATGGGGTAGTCACAGTAAACAAGTTTGGCAGTAGTTCTACTGCAATTACCACCAAACTGGTGATGCAGCCCTATAGTCTTTAGGAAGGAGATCAACATTTAACCCACGCCTGTCCCACGGTTATGACCCCCACATGTTATGGTCCCCATCATACAGGAATCTCCCCCATTTTGCTGAAGAACCTTTAGTGATCAATCAACACATTCTCTTTGGCCCATAATAATAATTTAGCATTTATATAGCGCTACGAACCATCAGGCATCCAAGTGCTGCTTATTATTACCCACGGTGTGTGGTGCTCATTTATCGACCTCGGGAGGATGAAAGGCTGAGTTTGGCCCTGCCGAGATTAGAACCTGTGCCGGCAGGATCTGTACAGATGTCAAAGCGAGTACTCTACTCGCTGTGCTATCTGACCGTGCTGTGCCATCTCCTTACTCTTGCCACGTAACACTCAAAGTGATAGTGTCCAACACCCTACCCTGCACCTCAGTCCCAAATAGATGCAGCAACGCTGTGCAGGGACAGATGCAGAACACCCAACAACCTTGTAGAGTGTCCTTGGCACAAAGAAGGATTTGTCATTTGTCCACAGTACTGTACAACAACCTGAGACAGCAGGATTTACAAGTGTTTATCCACAGGGTCCCACTGCCTGCATATAGCGAGTATTCACCATTGGTTTCAAGGTAGGAAAGCCAACATTTCGTTACTGTGTCAAGAGACTCGCTTGCGGAGAAGAGGCAGCAACATACTGTTTAGAGGCCAATCAGGGAAGTGGAGAGAGAGATCGCAACAAAACCCAAACTGAAATCCAAAATTGTGAGGACCCTCTTATGGTGTTGGTCCATGGATCAAACCCCTGAAAATCTAACTCAACACAGCTAAGAAAGTTTTTCCTGAAACTGGCAACCAACACCAAGGGCAAACCACTGCAGTATCATAGCTGAGCATGGGTGAGGTTATTTGACCCTAGGAGGCGTGTCCACGCTGCTATGAAAGCAGCCTTCAGTCAGCACTATGTGTGGGAGTCAGAAGTATTACGGAAGTGGCAATCTGTAGGAGATGGGAAGGACCTGTAAGAGCTGTGAAAGAGGAGAGGAGGGCGGAAGGAGAAAGTGAAGAGAGAAAGCAGTGATAGAAGACTTGGAGAGGGGAGTAAAAGAAAGAGGAGGTAAACAACATAAGGAAAGAGGAAAGGCTTGGAAAGGAAAGTACGATGGGGAGGAGGTAAAAAACTGAAAGGAGAAGGGAAAGCAATAAGTGAAGAGCAAGGAGAGGAGAAGATGAGGGGACTGAAGCGTGAAAGAAAGAATGGTGTGTTGAGGAGAAGGACTGCAGAGGTCATAAAAATAGTGAAGTAGAACAAGAGGATTTAAACGGTTCTAGAGTGGACAAGGATCTAGAGTGGACAAGGGGAAAGAACACCTAGCCACCTTAGGCTGGCAAGGGCGGTGACAGTCAGCCATCTGCATAACAGGGTGCACAAATGGAACAGGGTAATTATTCATATAGCACGCATACACAGGTGGAGTGCTTCAAAGCGCTGATCCCTCTGGAAATAACTCCCTCTTAGAGGACAGAGACCCCACCAGGGGTAAATGTCACTATCCCCCAGGCACCAAAACCTTTGTAGGATATGTATGTGTTGGATTTTGCAACGAACATGTACACCGTTTACTAATACCTGCCGTGCTTCTAGGTATGCCCAGTCTCCTGTGAACACTAAGGAGAGACTAGAGAACCAGTCCACTGGAGGCACATCCCTGGAACAGCCAATCACGGAAGAGACTGAGCAGGCCCTGCAGAGCATTACTGAGCCAAAGACGTGAAAGGTGGTCTATCTGGAGAGAGCAAGAGAATGCCAATGTCGGCGGCGGCACCACACCGCACAACAGGAGAGTGCAGCAAGACACAGCTGACAGTCAGACGGCGCAGCCCGGGGAGGCTGAGGGAATGTCTCGGTAGGACGGCATGGAGCCCAGGAGAGAAGTTGCATGAGCAGCTCTGCCGCTGCCCCAACTATACTGTGTGAAGGAGAGAGTGTCTTGATAGGTGTTAGGCAAGAATTGATGTAGTAACCCTGTCGGAGACTACACAACAATTGTCCTCTTGATGTTAGGTAACCCACCTTTTGGTATAGGCCTGTACTATAGGCCTGTACTACACAAGCTGGTAGTGTGACTGAGCAGCCAGGCTTATCTCAAGAGGGGTAAATGTGAGCTGTAGAGCTCTAGCAATGAAATCCACAAATACAAGTAGCCAAGTAACACTTACACTCAAGGATTTAGCTATAAATGGTTATTTATTTAACATCAATTTTTAAATAAGCATTCTTTAAAAAGGGCACTTTTCCAATACTTTTCCAGATTCAACACAAAGCTAGTAGATACTCTTTAGAGATGCTTTTTCACACTTACCCTGAGGTAACGTCACTAACTAGGACAGTAAAGGCATTTACATATCACTAGTACACTTTGTAGATTCTGAGGTTTGTAGAAAGAAAAGGCTAAAGGAAGGAAAAAGGTTAAACAGGTTCTCAGGGCATGTGAGTATACTTAAATCTTCCAATAAAGTCCAGACAAAACCTATCCAAGCAATAATAGTTAAAAAACAAGATATCACCTCTGAGGGACAGAACATGTCAAAGTTAAATGGACTATAAGAGTCTGCAGGGAGCCAGGACAGCTAAAGTCAGCCAGCCAGCGAATCGGGACTGGGTGCATTCAGGCATTCCTAAAGACAAAGGACAGGGGAGTTTCAGGAACCTCCCTCACTTCCTGCCCTTCCAGACACACTGGAGCCAGAGGCGGGTTTCAGTACTGGGTTCGCCTAAGGCAAAACGAGCAAAGGGCTCAAACCTGGCTTGGTGCGCAGAGTAAAACCCAATAAAGACTTCACAAACAGAAAATGGTGAAAAAAGAAGACCGGGGCCAGTTTGACAAATGGCCACCCATGGGTGCTATTCTGCAGCTGAGGATTCAGCCTGCAGTAGAAAAGCACAATGGTAGGAAAATTAAACTACTGCCACCAGCCATTGAAAGTAGTGAGGGTAACATAAAAGATATTACATGAATAGGTGGGAAGAGGGGCTACTAAGTAACTCCCCAGAACTCCACATAAAATGGTGTGTGCTGGACCCACAAAGAGAAAAGGTAAGTAAAGTCAATTTCACTTTACTAATCTTGGGAACAGTAGTTCACACAAGAAAAGGTATTTAAGCCTTATGAGAAATCTAAGGATTTCTCTGTGACACTGCACCGAGGGTGCTGTGTGTCACCATACAAAAAGTAGATGCCTAGGGAGTTTGTCAGACTCCAAAAACAAAGGTAACACATAATCCAAATCAGGTCAAAACACATGAGCGAGTGAGAAAAAGGCCTCACTCACTGCAGGGTTCAAATGAAAAAGTCCTGAAGTCTAGCAAAAGAACTGGAGGTCTCTACGGTTGAAGGGAATTAGCACAGAAATGAGAATTCTCCATACCACTAGGATGGCAGAGAGCTCAGTGGGGAAGCTGTGTGGCTCTGCCCCAACTGAGCTGAGAGAACAGATTAGAGTCTTGATAGGACAGCACATAGCCCAGTTGAGAAGTCATCCAAACAATTCCACATCCATCAAGCAGCGAGAAGAAGAAGATAGTCTCTGAAGGCCAATGCAGAGTGCAGTGGAAAAGTCGAACGAGTGGCCAAGGTGGGAGAGTCAAGTCCGGGGAGACCGACAAGGAAGCCCAGCACAAGAGATGTGCAAGTGGCTCCCCGCTGACTGGAGACCCAACAAGACTCAAAGGCCCACCTGAGGAACACTGCTCGGGACACTCAGGTACATGGTGGCTCTAGTGGAGAGGGTGGCATGCGAAGGAGAGAGGTAGAGGGAAAAAAAGCTCAGATTGAGGAAAGATCCCCAAAGTGGGGAGGAAGAAGCAGAAAAGCCCCAGAGTCGAGATAAACTGGAAGAGGCCCAGGGAGTGAGAGTAAGAAGATCCACACAGTGAGGAATGACAGTAAGAAGAGCTCGAAAGTGGGGAAGAGACTGACAACATCCCATAGTGGAGAGAGAGAGAAGAGGCCCAGACTGGAGAAGGACTGAGGGAAACCAAAAGTGGGGATGAAGAATGGCTGAAAGAACACTGGATAGCATCCCAGCACAACAAGAACTCTGGACAAAAGCTACTACTAAGGAAAGGACATGGTTGGGATTAATAGCCAGCATCCATCATCCCCTTCCAGGGAAATAGTTCTAAAACATCATTTGTTTGTGGTTTTCCTTTGGAAGATGGGGAACGTGGTTAGCTTACAGTAGGATTCTGGACAGAGGAATTTACAGACATCCTGACGAGCACCCTTTGAACTTTCTTTCACATAATAAGGCCAGAGCTTGTAGGTGAAAGATTAGTATGCAAGTCTAGATTCTGACCTTCCACAACACCTGAAGTTGACTTGTGCCAGTGAAATCTGACAACTCATGTCCAAGTGTTGCATCACCGGAACGAACCCTGGTCCTCTGGAGTCTAGCAAGTGGGGAAAACGCAGCAGATTGAACCCGAAGTTTTAACGCAAGCATATCCTCAGAGGAATTGGGTGAGAGCTCCCAGTGACTTTGCCGTCAATTTTCTTACCTCACACTTATTTTGCTTTGTTACCTCATCTTAAACATATGAAGCTATTTAGCGAATACGAGCAAAATGTGGGACCCTTAGTACGTTCATCGCATCCTGATCGAAAACATATATTAAGAATGGGAAGCAGCTCTGCCAAAATTCTGGCACTTTACATCTCTGTAGGCAATAAGTGCCACAGTGTTTAGAGGCTTTCCACCATTCTTGAATGGTGCGTCTGGCCAAGCTCTTGGGTACTGTAAACACACATGCCATCAAGATGAGGGAACATCACCAGAATATATATTTTAATCCATCCAAGTACTTTGTTGTGGTATGTTTGAGTCGCTTCATATTCAACTAGATACTAAAACTGAAGCCTTTCAAAGCAGAATTTAAGCAACTCCCATCGGGACATGCAGTCCAAGTCTTGTTGAGGTGAATATGCATATAACCAAGGCAGTTTCCTGAGGCGGGCAGCTGCCCGGGTCGCAGAGCTCGGGGTGTTTGGGGAGGGGTGCAGGAAGCAGGCCACCCAGACAGCAGCCCCTGAGCACCCACCCCAGTAGTGGCACTTCAAATGCTCTGTGGTACGCATCCTCGTCCCCGAAAACACGGAAAAGGGTGCTGTTTTAAATTGTAAACACAGAGGTCTGCCTCCTTGAAAAGCTAACAAAAGGGTTTTTTATTTTGTTGCATACTGCAGGCACTAACTAAAGCTTTGAAGTACCATGATGGTAAAAGCCATAGCTGGGCTTCGGGGGCCGCAGGTCATTCCCCAAGTCTGTTTCTTTGATGTCTTATCGTTTATTATTTGGCTGGGGCAGGCACATGTATAAAATGGAGAGTGCTAATGGCCACTTTCCCTGACAAGTCATAGCTCACTGGGGAAGGGCCATAAGCATTCCAAAGCCCCTCATTCTGTGTATTCTCCACAGAAAATGCCTACACCACATAAGACTGAAACAGAGTAATGCATACACACTTGCACATTTTATTCAGAAGATGCTTGTGGGAAACAATTCTGTGATGTGAAGACAAGTAGAACACTACACAGAGATGTCTAGTTGTCTTGTGCAGGTTAGAAAATGTCAAGCATTAGAGTGTTTTAATTGTTTACGGACTACTTGATTTAAAAAATAAGGGGTGTTTCAAGTGACTGTTGAAAACAAGGAAAGGGGAGTTTTGTAAAAATGGGGACGAGCATGGGTACAAATTTAAACGGAGAGTGCCTCCACCAGGGCACCCACCGCGATGAAAAGTCAAGATTTCCTTCTACAAGGCTGCAACTTGTGTTCTGACGCAAGTGCGGTTTCTGTCACTTGCAGCCTGGTTAAGCCCGCTGTGCAATGCTTTTGGGCAAGTGTCTTTTTCCCCTGTCTGTTCCAGCCAGGCCAAGCTACTGTTACCTCCAAACCCCTGCAATGCCCAGGAGGCCCCACCCCACACCTCTCCAGCTGCTGAGCAGTAGCCATAAGCCCTTCTGGGACTTCACAAGTACTTACTTCCCTGGTGATCACTCTTTGCCTTGACAGCGTATTTAAAGTACGAGCTATTTGTAAGTGATGGCACTTAACAAGCCAATTTTTTGCACTGAAATCTTCGGTGCATCATTCTGATCGCTTTGTGTGCGTGTGCTTTTGTGCTGCTAGAGCATAATTGATCGTTTTAGTCCAATAAAAAGGTAGCAAGGCAAGGAATGTCCGTGCTTAGTCCGAGAATAGTTCTGCTTGCAATTGAGTAGACACGGTCGCTGTTCGTGCACGGAGACAGCACTTGTTGCGAGCATTATGCCATATGGTACTTTTTGTAGGGACCACAGATAGGATGGATCAAAGACAACGTCACTTAAAGGCGCTGGGCTTTGGTTCGTCTTGTAGTGAAACCATCTTAAATTCTCCAATGACTACCAGTAAGTTAATCAGCAGTTTGAAAGGTAGGGCCTCGCTGCTTCTTTTAGAGTAATTCTAACAGTGAAGAACATAGAAACAAGACACAAAGAGATCGAATGATTACCCTAAACGTCTGAACCTGATAGAGTGGGGGAGCATTGTTTCAAAACGAAGACGATCATGTGCACTGTCAGGTACCCTTCCCGATGCTGCAGCTTATGATCACTTGCTGTGAAAGGTAGGTGGTTACACACCCAGGCCACAGCAGACAGAACACTTGACCACATGCTAGAAAAGTACCCGTTCCCTGTGTTTTTTTTCAGCATGGTGAATGTTACCGGTTAAGCTTCGATTACTCGGACTGTGATGATTTATGCTACCACCCCAATCACCAGACTAGAATGACAACTGTATACAAGCAGGCATAACAACATTAGGTTGTCTCCCACCCTCTGTCTCTCCATCACTTAGACGCCATTTCTCCTTCCGCTCTTCACTTGACATGTTGGCACCTTTCCGGTGTGTATTCCTATTTTTTTATTATTATTTTGAGCACGGACTTAGCTTCGAGAAGCAACAGAGCGCTTGGCAGAGGTATACACCAATACAGATACATAACAGAGCGCTTTACAGAGGTATACAACATTACAGATGCATAATGGAGCGCTTTCAGTGGTAAGAACAGAACAGATATACAGCGAGGGCTAGGATATAGAAGAGGTACAGCTGTGGCAGGGAAGGGAGGGGCGGGCAGCGTCTAGTGAGTCAGATGGCCCGAGGGGCGACGTGATGGCCTAGGTGTTGAGGAGGAGCGACTCCATGAAGATGTGGGTTTTGAGTTCTTTTCCGAATTGTAGGAGCGTGGGGGCGAGTAGGATGCCGACGGGGAGGAGGTTCCATAGTCTTGAGGCGTAGGCAGAGAACGCTTGTATTCTGGTCCTTTCCTTTTTGCAGCAGATTTCAAGTCTGCACGTGTCCTGGCTTCTGGTGGTGCACTGTCCGCCGGAGATGCTGAGTTTCTCTCTGCGGTAGCTGGGTGACTTGAGGGCGACTGCCTTATAGATGATTCAGCAAGACTTAAAGGTGATTTGTGTGTGCAGTCGGAGTCAGTGAAGGTCGGTGATGTGGTCGTATCTACGTAGACCCTTGAGGTGAGCAGCTGCGTGTAGGACACTCCTCAGGGGCACAAGGGAGGATGACGGGAGGCCTTAGAGGAGTGCATTGCCTCCATCCAGGTGCGATTGGACCAGTGCTTGAATGGGAGATCTAAAGCTGTCTGGAGGGAGGAAGGACTTGACTTTTTGTAGAAGGGTGAGCTGATAAACTGACTTTTCTTCGCTATGTGTGTCTTGAAGGAGAGGAGTTTTTCAATGTGCAACCCGAGGGACTTGGGGCAGGAGATGAGCTTGGGTGTGAAGTCCTCTGAGTTCATGGTTGATAGCCAGGTCTGTATGTCTGGGTGTTTGGTTTTGTTGGTGAGGAGTAGGAATTCGGCCTTGGAGGAGTTGAGCTTCAACTATGCACTGGACATCCAAGACTGGATCAGTGAGAGGCAGGTTTTGAGCCTGTGGATGTCCTTGATGAGTCGATCTTGAGGTATAGCTGTGTGTCATCAGCGTATTGGTGGATGTTGTGTGGCTAGGAGGGTTCCCAGCGGCTACATGTATAGATTGAGAATCACTGGGGAGACGATGGCACCCTGCAGCACTTAACAGGTGACTGGTAGTATTGGCAATCTAGAGGAGTCCATCTGAACAAACTGCTTGCGGTTGGCAAGGTAGGACTTGAACCAGCATAGGACAAGGTTGCTGATCCCCATGCACCGATGTAGGTTGTCCGTGAGCCCCTGGTGGTGTACTGTGTCGAAAGCGGTTGAGAGGTGTAGTAGAATCAGGAGGCAGTGGTGGCCATCGTCAAGGATGGTGAGGGCGTTGTCGACCATCTGTATGGTTGCTGTCTCTGTGCTACATCTGGGTATGAATCTGGATTGGTAGGTTTGAAGGAGATTGTTGGTGGCAATGTGTTGCTGCAGTTGTGTGGCTACCGCTTTCTCGATCATTTTATCTAGGAAGGGAAGATGGGTGATGGGGCGATAGTTACCTAGGTTGTTGGGATCCGCAGTTGGTCTTTTTGGTAGAGGGAGTATTTGTCCTGTTTTAAGGTCGATGGGAACGTGCCTTGAGTTAGGGAACTGTTGATGCTCTCCAGGTAGGGAAGCAGAGCTTCGGGGCGGGGTGGGTCCTGACGATGGATTCTGGGAGGATGTTATCTGTATACCCATCTCCTTCTTTCTATCACTCTTCTCTTGTTGATGAGATTTAAAATTACCTGTCATTGATTTACCATGCAGGTAACAAAAATAACGCAACACAACAAACTTTGGAGACGTCCGTCTATCGTGTTCAGTGAACCCTGATGCACAATGCATGATTGCCTAGTCACTTGCTTTCCATGGTCCAGTATCAGAGGAATCCAACATGATATTAGGGATTCATTTAGAAAATACAATCACAATGGTAGGAACAGATTAGCTTCTTCCTGCCACTTGCCCTGTGGGAGGGGATCCATGCCTGCTGCATGAGTATTCCCAGAGGAATCCGTGGGGAAAGGAGAGGGGGATTTGGGAGTAGGTGTTCTTCAGCTGCAGTGGAAAAGTACCTGTACATCGTTGCCTAGAGAAGAGTCAAGAGATTGATCCATTAATGTGTACTTTGCTTTGCATGTTTACTTCTGTAAAGTACTTGAATTACAATGCAATAAAACTAGCTTCATTTGTAGAACAGCGATTTATTTTTTATTGAGAAGGGGTGGTGTAATGCATGTGCGAAAATGAGCTAAAAAAACATGGCGCTGGTGCACGGCCATTTTGGACATTCACTTCCAAACCGCAATGAAAGTCTATGTTTCTGTGGGATCAGTTAGCAGGCATGAATTCTGCCACAGCTGCAATATTATATTTTGAAACAGATGAGCTCACTGTGGAGGATAGCTGGTGTATTGTTTGATCAAGGTCGAGCCAAGTAGGGAGTCAGAGTTGTGCAGGTGCAGTGATATGGGGTTCTGGGAACGAGCGCACGGGAGACAAGCTGGGTTTTTCCACTACCGACTGGATTTTTACACTCTGTCCTCCCACTGCTTGCTGTCTGTCCTTCTGCCGGGGACGGTTGGCAACCTGAGGTGGGCAGGGATTTTTTCCCCCATAAGAGAAGCGGTATCCTGGTGGTAGATAGAGAATTGGAACCCTAGGTGATGAAGTCTCACTGAGAGGGAGGATGCTCCGCTCCAGACCCCGTTTGCACCGTCATCTCTCTGCCTACCTGCCTTGGGCCTGGGTAGTGTCGTAGTGGCCGAGATGAAGCTTTCTCCTTCAACTGCACTAATGGTGATGTAGTTCTTGTTTGTAGCTATCCTTGGGTGTGTCTATGTATAACCAATTATATGTACTCTACCCCCGCACGCAACCCCCATATTCTTTTAAAGGGCGAGGGGTACAGCCACACACCCCCGCTCCCATTTATCCCATATATTGCCCCCATAAATAATGTTGCATATGCAGTTTCCAAGTGACTATATGTATGGCGACATTATTTATGGGGACAATATTACCGGATACCAGCTATACAGCATTATGAAAGCTATAGTTAGAACATCTCTCTGTTTTCCACATTCACATACTCTTATCAGTCACCTGGTTTCACCAGCATTTGAACTATGTGGGATAATGGAAGTATAAAGGGAAGGTGGGGACCACCAGCAAAACAACCCTGAAAACAAAGACATACCATAGAGATTGTGAAAAGCTAAGGCTCAAACACATTTACAGAAATTGATACATTATGAACGGATAGATATAGGCCCTCAAAGAGCAAAAATATATCTGGATAATTCATGGTCAAATTAGTCTTTCTTGAATTTCTACCAAATGTTTTCCTCAGTCAGCAATTCTCGATTGTACAAAGAACGCATATTCTTCTTGCTTCTAAGGCACTCAAGTAACAAAGTCACTTACTCTAAATGGTTTTCCTTGGATGATTATTTTGTATAGCTCAAGAGAGGTCAGAAAAGAAGAAGTAAAGACTGAGAAAGGTAGCCAAGTAAAGCAAGATAAAACGAGTTAATAGCCGCCTACGTTGACTTCCTTCTATGGAACATGGTTAGAGCAATGCATCTGTTCAGGTCTATACTTAAAACTCATTCAATATCAGGTGTGAGAATCAAACCTCCTAAGTGCTTATATGGAAGTTCTCCGATTTGGGATGTTTTTGGAGAGTCATTCCTGCCTGTGTCAGGGGAAGAAGGCAGGAATTCTAATCAAATTGTTAATATCCACCTCAAAGAGTGAGTAGAGCCCAAATAAGTCAATCTCCTTTTTGACCCTCGTTAACAACTTAAGGGAAGGAAGTATAGTAGAACGTTGTTACAGAATAAGAAATTTACTGTGAAGACCTTTATACTGGGAGGGCCTGCATGTTCTTTGGCTTCGGATGTAAAGGGCTCCATTATCATTGCAAATAGGAACCTCATTATCCCATAACATTTTGAAACTATTGGATGTGGCCCTATTTACAGCCAGTGTCTAAGGGCTACTGCACAATGCATTTAGCAATTGATACATGTGAGGGCTAAATGTTCTCTGAAAAACCTAACAGGCTATTCGACATTTTCAGTATCAAAGGACATGATTAAATATTCAACATGTACATCATATAAAGTGAAGATACTCATCAAACATCCCGCAGGCCACATGCAGCCCTTCAGACCATTTGCTACACCCCCCCACGCCCCCTAACCTTATCTATGCTCTGGCGCTTATGCCATGCTAGGCACAGCAGTGATGGTGTTGATAAGTGGACTACATCCAGAGTTTTGCACTGAACATTTGAAGTGTATTTATTTTACCATTAACTTGGACTTCGGGATGAACGAAGGTGGTCATAAATGCCTGTTCTTCCACAATCATGGAGGAGTAAAATAGTGCAGATCAAAGGATTAAAGAAATGGTCATGTCCCCAAACATCTTCTTAAATAATAACCTGTACACTTGCTCTGCACCTTATAGCAATGTATTATAAGTATTTTCTACAGAGCATCACTTACATTTAAATGCACTTATCACTGCGTCTCCCCACCCTGTGTTTGCCAAAGACCTATCACTGTGTTCCCTTCCCCCGTGTTCGCCGCCATCTTGTGGTACAAGGACAGTTGCATGTGGGCACGCCTATATCTGCCCTGGCAACACAAACGGGAGCAAACTTCACTTCAGTGACGTTTGCAGTCACTGGAGTGCAACATACTCTAAACGATTTCATGCAATCATGTATCACCATGCAAATACGGGAGATACTCTGCTTAGGGATGCATCTCAACATTTTCTTGCTCACTTCCTCTCGGATTCATTTTGTTCAATAATATAATTTCCAAAATATTTAAAGCAGTGAACACAGTAATTTAATTTAAGTATTAACATTAACATTTCATTTCAGAAACACGACTTTTATTAAAAAGCCATCCGGACAGTGATCATTAGGCACAATAAAGAAACATGACATCATTTAAATATCATCCTTTGTATTCTGTAATCACGTAGTTGTAAAAAGTGAAGCAAAACCGAAAAAATGTTAGTGTGTTTTTGTGCAAATGACTCCGAAATCGACTGATGTTCTTTAATGTTTCACACGTCACTCATGCTAGTATGATGCATGGCATTCGAGCCAGATCAACATTCTGTTATCAGCAAATCAGAGGGAAGATATCACATGTTCATTCTTTGCAACCACAACTGTTATGGCAGGTTGTGATATTTTGCCCAATTTCTTCCTTCTAATGCTGCACAACTGTTCACCTGCATTTCACAGGGAATGTAGTCTTGCGTCACTCTAATGAATGGTAGCTACGCGTGGACAAACACATTCAAGGATCCATTGTCTTCACTAACAGCATTTGGACATTTGGAAGGAAAAACACCCAATGGCGCCTGAATAGCCGGTCCGACCATACGCTAAGACCATGACACACACAAGCCTGTAGGCATGATCTGTCGAAGACAATAACATAACAGCATTTAACCAATGTAACTTCTCCTTGCCTCACCCGCTTAACAAATTACACATTCCTTTTTACTACGTGGTATGTGCATATGTATTGCTGTATCAGTCCATGTCCCTCGATCCCGTCCTTGTCTTTACTGTTATATGCCCGGATTTCTAGTTCATGCAATGGGAAAAACAAGACTGCCTCTGTGTCACGTTTGAAAGGGCATCCTAGCTACTTGCCATTCAGTTTTCCATCAGAAAATGTATATCTAACCTTCTTTTAAAAAAGCCCTCTATCCTAGCTAATAACTCATGAGCAATGCAAAATTCTCTACATACACAATCAGTTTTGATGACCTAGCCAAGAGAAGATGGATTCTACTGGCAATTTTGCACTGGATTTTCAGCCAAGAACAGTTTCTCAAACTGCTATCTGCCCGCAAACCTTCTGGTTCGCCACTGGACCCCTGCCCAGCCACAACCCTTACAGAAATTTTTGCTTCCACCTGCACAGGAGAACACGCAAGATCTATCATAAATTCCTCCCTCTCCTCCGGTATCTTTCCCGACGCATTCAAAACGGTGCACGTCAAACCTCTAATTAAAAAAGCATCGCTCGACCCTCTCGAGCCCAAAAACTACCACCCAATCTCAAACACGAGGTTCCTTGCCAAACTCATTGACCGAACCGCCTACTCCCAACTAAACGCCTTTGTCGAAACCAACAACCTCCTAGACCCAGCCCAATCAGGCTTCAGATCACGTCACGGAACTGAAACCACCCTAACCTCGATCTGGGATGACCTTAAAATGACAGCAGACTCCGCGGGATGCGCCGCACTAATCCTCCTCGACCTATTGGCCGCTTTTGACACGATCAATCACTCAATCCTCCTAGACCGACTCCACTCCATAGGAATCCACGGAACCGCCCTTAAATGGATAGCTTCATTCCTCAAAGACAGGCACCAAATAACGATACTCTCCAGCTTTACCTCACAACCCCGACCTGTCGACACGGGAGTCCCTCAGGGAGCATGTCTATCCGCCCTCCTGTTCAATCTCTACCTGATCACCCTCCCACCAATAATTCGTTCACACAACATCCTGTGTTACAACTACGCCGACGACACTCAACTAATTCTAAAAATCCTGAACTCGAAATCCTCCTCCAAAACAGAAATCATGATTTGTGGCAACCTCAATCTTCTTCCGCACCCACTACACTGGCCACCCGCCATGGGCAACTCACCGACACCCTCCAACACAGTGAAAAATCTTGGATGCAATCTAGACTCCGACCTAACACTTTCGCGCCAAGTCAACAATGTCTCAAAATCCTGCCACTACCACCTCAAAAATCTTAGGCGCATCCTTCCATACCTCTCATTTCCCAACAGAATCTCCGCGGTCCAATCAATTGTCATATCAAGACTGGACTACGGAAACCCCCTATACCTCGGAATTCATGCCTACCAACTAAACAAACTCCAAAGAGCACAAAACGCGGCAGCCAAAATGCTACTCGCGCTAGGTCCGAGAGACCACGTATTCCTAGCCCTTAAGACACTGCACTGGCTTCCAGTAGCCCGTAGGGTAGCTTTCAAAACCTTATGCCTCTCCCATCGAGCACTACATAAAACTGGACCGCAATATCTTCAAGACAAGCTAATACCTTATCACCCCACTCGCACCCTAAGATCAAGCTCAGCCGGCCTCCTAGTAATCCCTAAGACAAACTCAGCCAGGTTAGGCGGATCATCATTCTCAGCGCTAGCCCCAACCCTATGGAACTCGCTCCCACCCCACATCCGCCTATCTGAAGACTTAACGGCCTTCCGCAAACTACTGAAAACCTGGCGCTTCCCCTAAAACTAACCAGCAATTTGACCGGAAGCAAGAAATGTACAACTAAATAAAAATCGAATGTAAACCATAAGAGAAACAGTACCAAACGAATAATGTAGATCAAAACAGTGAAGTGGATAATAGGAATAAATCATCAGGAAACTAGGAGATCTGGATGGACGCTTGACCAGACGAATGTGTAAGAGTGAATGAGCATGTAGAGCGGACGAGCGAAGAGGGCGGATGAACGTCGAGAACGCAGGAGCATGGAGAGCGGATGAGCGTGGAAATCGGATGAGTGTGGAGCGTGGAGAGCGGATGAGTGTGGAGAGCGGATGAGTGTGGAGAGCAGATGAGTGTGGAGAGCGGATGAGTGTGGAGAGCGGATGAGTGTGGAGAGCGGATGAGTGTGGAGAGCGGATGAGTGTGAAGAGCGGAGTAGCGTGGAGAGCGACTGAATGTGGAAAGCACACAGCGAGTGTGGAGAACGACTGAGTGAAGAGCGCAGAAGCGTAGGATGCAGTTGAGCCTGGAGAGCAGATGAGGGTGGAGAGCGGATGAGTGGAGAGAGCGGATGAATGTAGAGAGCGGATGAGTGGAGAGAGCGGATGAATGTAGAGAGCGGATGAATGTAGAGAGCGGATGAGTGTAGAGAGCGGATGAGTGTAGAGAGCGGATGAGTGTGGAGAGCGGATGAGTGTGGAGAGCGGATGAGTGTTCTGAAACAGACGAATACGTGGAGCGGACGTAGGAGTGGCGCAGATGAGCTGATGGAGCGGATGATTGTGCGAAAAGGTGAATGGGTGATGTCGGGTGAGTGTGTGGAGTGGATGTTGTGTGGGGAGCGGATGAGCGTTTGGTGCGGACGAATAGTGTGGAGCGGACGAGTGTGCAGAGCGGACAAGTGTGTGGAGCGGACGAGTGTGTGGAGCGGATGAATGTGTGGTGCGGATGAATGTTGTGAAACAGATGAATGTGTAGAGCGAACAAATACACAGTGCGGATGACTATCTGGAACGGATAGTCACGCAGAACAGACAAGTAATATTATCAAGCCAACGAGTAGTATGTTGTGCCGATGTGTGGGTGGACCGGGTGATCGAGTATCAAGACTGTACGAGTGTCTAGACCGAACAAGTGTGTAGACGGGACGAGTGTGTAGACGGGACGAATGTGCGGAGCGGACGAATGTGCGGAGCGGACGACGTTTAACCAGACGAATGTGTAAGAGTGAACGAGCATGTAGAAAGGACGAGCGAGGAGGGCGGACGAACGTCGAGAACGGATGAGCATGGAGAGCAGATGAGCGTGGAAATCGGATGAGTATGGAGAGCGGATGGGTGGGAAGCGTGGAAAGCGGATAAGCGTGGAGAGCGGATGAGTGTGGAGAGCGGATGAGTGTGGAGAGCGGATGAGTGTGGAGAGCGGATGAGTGTGGAGAGCGGAGGAGCATGGAGAGCGGAGGAGCGTGGAGAGCGACTGAATGTGGAAAGCACAGAGCAAGTGTGGAGAGCGGATGAGTGTGGAGAGCGGATGAGTGTGGGGAGCGGATGAGTGTGGGGAGCGGATGAGTGTGGAGAGCGGATGAATGTGGGGAGCGGATGAGTGTGGAAGGCGGATGAGTGTATAGAGAGCGTTTGAGCATACAGAGCGGATGAGTGCATAGGCAGACAGGAGTTCATGCGCTGGGTAGACTGGAGTGCATGCACAAGAAGGACAGGAGTGCACACTTATGGAACACATGAGAGCATGCGTGAGGCACACTGGAGAATGAAGGATAATCTTGAGCACACAAGGTGAACCAGAGTACATGAATAGGTCAAGCAAGCATGAATGTGTAGGACAATCCCGAACGCCTGAAACGAACAAAATGAATAGAACGGACCTGCCCGCTCGGAACTGCGTGACATACATAATATGCTTTGGAATGCAGGGAACATTTGAAAAGAATACTTATCATAACACACCCTATGCTTACTCTCTCCCTTACACCACCACTCAACTAGAACACAGAGATACTATGACACCATTCGGTATAACTGTTCTCATATCTACATCTCCCGCTCACTCCACAACACTCTAAGTAAACATTGCTGGTTTCACACCCCCCAGCCAGGCGTTCTGCTCAGGCCTAACGCAGCCACACTCGTCCTGGATAAAGCCAGCCAGAGCGAACACATACTCCTGATCTCTCAACCACCACACCTACCGCTAAGAAGCAGCTACCACTTGAATTCCGCACCAGCTGCACACATACCTGGTGCACACACACACCTTTTGACTCTCTCTTCTCTCTCTACTGACCCGAACTTCGGTTCCCAAGGGCGTTCAACCTACCAGCGCCTTCAGACCATACCAATGGTATATAAGGGGCTATATAAATGCAAAATAGCATAACATAACAAAGTAGAAGGTACCCGTTTGGATTGGTCACAGTATGACCAAAGACCGATACTTCACAATGTACGAAATATTGTAATGTATGATATGTTGTATTGATTTCTGTACTTTTAAGGCATTACACCGAAATAAAGGATATTTGACTGAAATACATATTGTGACAAATCCAGCTAATTCACCCCTTTTACCCAAGGGGGAGCCACCTCATTTGGACTAGGCAGTTGAACCCACTACACAATAACCTCCCTGAACATGAGACAACTTACGCTGCTGTGCAAAGGAGGAAGGCCTGCCCCTCTCAGGCAGAGCCGAAGGGTAGAGCCATACACCCGGCATGCTTGACAGGGACCAGAATCAGCCCGCGAAGTGCTGCCTCCTCACCACTGGTGGAGACAACTCAAAGCCCAGAGCAATCAGGAGAGGAATTTGCTTCCCATGACAGAAGACCAATCAGCAACCTGATCATCCAATACAGGCGGAAAGCAGCAGAGTATGCTATCTAGAATGAGAACGCGGATACACGCATCCCAGGAAGTCTGCCTCCATCACCAAGCACCCCTGTTAGAGTTAAGGTACGCAGCATTGCACACGTAGTGGGTAGAGGGCGGTGCTGCAAGCTCATGGCTTACACACGGCTGATAACCAGAAGACCCCGGGAGGGGATAAGAGAAATTGCAAGGGAAATTGCAACCAAAGCAGGGCCAAGCAGGCCCACAGCCCACACAGGGCTGATAACCAGAGAACTCAAGGAATAGGAGCAAGAGAAACCACATAGGAAACCAAAACCAAAGATCTCAAGTTGGGCTAAGTAGGTCATAGTGGCCTTCCCGAGACTGAAAGCAAGACTAGCCGAACAGGAACAAAAAAAAGAGTAGTATTATCTAAATTCCAATGACCACAGATCAGAGGAACTCATTAGGTTCAATATAGCCCTAAGGAGGGTGGGGTTAAAACAAGAACTATATGGACTAGCTGATACTGTTCTCCTGTCACAGCGACGGCTGTAACTGACATTTTTTCTTCCTTTTGCTATTTGTTCATCAGAACCAGCAGGCCGAGAGCTGGAAGAGACTCTTTGCTGTAAACACATTGGGCCTCATTGTAAGTTTGCCGGTATCCTGGCGGGAAATCCCCCAGGATACCGGCAAAAGGAATTGCCCTTTCCGCCACTTTGTCTGGCAGAAATACCGCCAGATTACAAGTGGTGGTAAATCCCGATTCCATGGAGCCCCATTGTACTCCGTGGGGGGATTTGCCTGTATAACTGGCACCGGTAATACAGGCTATTTCTGCTATTAAGGCACCTGATTTAGCTGGAGGTGCATCAAGTGCCCCACTGGCAAGCTTGTGGTTAGCTGGTGCAGTAACGTGCCAGTATACTTTAAACCAGCACGTTATTACCGCACCAGCCAAGTTATAATGAGCCCCATTGTTTTTGTTTGATCATTGGAACTACCAATCTAGGAGCCAGACAAGACTTTGAGAACTCTTTGTTGGAGTGAATCGAGGGGGATTGCAACCCTAATCCAAGTAAAAGTTAAATTGTCTTTCTCTCTTTCTTTGTATAGTGGTAGGACAGATGTTATGGAAGTTTAGGTTTTGGGCAGAGGACCAAGTTTATTTGTTCAACATTCTGACAAGCACCGGTTTGTTGCTTTTTAGAGTAGGGAACTCCTCATAGTGGTAGGGCTTAGAGAAAGTGTGCTTTCATTTCAAATAAAACTGGTGTTTGTCCGCCTTCTATATCCGAGTTACCACAATACACAACGTTCATTGAATCCATATTTTGCAGCTGCTTCCAACCACCCGATGGTTCTCAAAAGATTCAGTAATTCATTTTCAGATTCTTATACTGTCATGCTTTAACAAGAGCACACTGTTTATTCCGCAAGTTGTTTTTTGAGCATTATCTAACCCTTATAGACACCCCTCTCTTGACACTTTGGTATGCCAAACCTCCCCCCATTTTCTGCAATGTAATATCTTTCACTCAAACGGGAATGTCAACAACCGCTATTCACCAGCAAGAGATTCAGAGAACACATTGAACGTTTGACATTTTTCAACATTTATTTTGAAGCTATTCGAATACTAAACTAATATGGTTTCATGCTGGTTATTGGGGGCAAATGACATTTTTTCCTAGAAATGTGTGCCCCAATATTGTTCCCACCTATGGGGTACAAATATTGTTCATGAATTCAATGGTTTGCTAAATACGATTTCAAATGGGTATATGGCCCCATAACAGTGGCACAGCCAACCACAGACTTGGGAGGGCCATGGCATCCCAAATTGAAGAAATTGAAGGAAGAAAACAAAATTTTATTTAAATTGCTTTTTTTATAACGTACGCAATATAATCCCCGAGTTTGGTTTCTAAGCACGGATCCGCGATTCGAACCTCTGTTGTACTGCATGGTCTTGCTTTCAAGACCAGCGTGCTGCCCCTGTGCTATCCTCCGTTCATTCTGCAATGAAGCTGAGCCTGTGGCACCAATGGTAAAAGTGGTGCTACATCAAGAGCCAGTCATGTGAGAGCGGACTACTTAAATTCAAGCAATCATTAACAGTCAACAGCAACAAATCTACAGTGGCAGAGGATAGAAGTCTGCCCTGCCCATATCAATATACGCCCCCATGAGCAAGCCAAAGACTCCGGCAGGCTTTTACCTGGCTAACACCTCAGTTGATTAGCCTCTTTTTTCAAAACTATTTATACTCTGGATTGGAGTGAAATAATCTGACTAAAGGAAGGCATGATAGATATTTAGCCTCTTGGTCTCAGAGGAAGGAGATAGATCCACTGCACAGTGGATTAATACACCTACTGTAGCTGTGTGTAATCCACAGGCAACACACCCAGTCCATGTTGAGATACTGAGGCATGTGTGCTTGCTATGCTGGGACCTGTACTCACCTAACATCACCTCAAGAACGTGTCCCATTTCCATTACCATCACATGTAACTTATCAGCATGGAGCCCTAGGCTTTTGTCTTCCTAATACCTTTCAGGACATTCTGGAGCAGTGAGATAGGTTATGCATGAGGGTTACCGAGGTCAGAGTACACATATCAAAACCACGGCTGATAGTGGACATGCAGGCACTTGCGGGGCAATGAATTTTGGATCATTCATGAGCTCCACCTCTTCAGAAAAATGAAATCCTACCTCACCGCAGGAAAGCGTACATATTAAAGTGAGTGTGACAGACCACTCGGACCAGGCAGGTAAATTGAACAAAGGCCAGTCTTTATTGACTTTTTAAGAAATAATAAAAGAAAATCAAGTATCAGTTCTCTTTTCAGTATAGATGACTCGATGGGGTTTTCTGCGAGTGTAAGGCAGAAATCTCTGGTTAATCCTAGTAAGCCCACTGGTATGGACTTGTGATCTCCTCGCTTCCAAACCGATTCTGAAAGAAGAAAGAGAAATCCCCATCAGTCCTTCCTCTCTCTTTGCTTTATATAGGGGCTGGCCACTCTGGACCCAATCAGGTCTTTCCTTAGCTCTGAGGTTATAAAAACCCACCCAAGCCCCGACCCCTTCCTCCTGTGCTCCCAGTCGCCATGATGTCTCCCCGCTATGTGCCACGAGATGAAGATAGGGATTTATACAGTCGGAGGTTCCCAGCTTTGGTAAGGATAAAGTCCCTCTAATATCCTTCTTTTTGGTATCTTTTCTCTGTTTTAAAAGTGTAAGGTTATACGGTTCTTTTGCTTCACTTCGCTCCGTTCCCCGTTTGTGGCGTCTTGGCCCAACAACCTCCCCCCGTTGGCGTTCATGCTGCGGTACACGCGGCACATGCCGGCAGTCCCTTGCTCCGTCTGGGCGCCTGTGTCATGGTTTCCGCGTTCCCCGCCAGCAGGACACACACCACCTCTCAACCTAGTTACCGCTACCGGCCGTGCGTTAGGGTCTCCACTATCCGCGCCCAGGCAACACAATTTGCGGATGGCACCCAGGTCTGCCCCTGACCACAAATGACTGCTTCCTTCAGCGGCCTCCTCCTCCTCCTTCCGGGCCGTACGTTCAGGCTCGAGTTCTGCTTCCCCGGTGTCCACCTCAGTGCTTCCCGTGGGCCCCTCCGTTGTTTCCGGGTATTTGGTGTTCGCACGGCGTCCCATGGCCTCTGATGCAGTCTGGCTGTTACAGTGAGTAATGGCATTGCCACTGAACACAGTACAGGCTGAATGGATCAGACTGAAATGTATTCGTCAAAACCAGTAATACAGCAGTATGAATGTTGATAGCCTCTTTACTTCAATGCAGCTTATCTTGACATGTGTTACATTTTATTTACAAAATGCTTGTCACGGACTGCTTTGAAACAGACAGGCACGTGGTGGACTCTTTCAAGGTGCTTATACGGTATCTTCCACATTCACACTCGGGAGGAGGGGAACAAGTTTAAAGAAACCACTATAATATATGTTTATGATCTAGCCTTTTGAAAGAATCCATAAAGGAAAGAGTAGTCTTGCACAGGTACACCGTATACCGCAGACAGTATTGCTGTTCACTCACAGAGCTATCTGCAATAACATGCAATCACATTTTTGCATTCTATTATCATTAATATGCAAAAAAGAGCCTTACGGTATATGCACAATATGTTGGCAAATGATACGTAAAAAGACAACACCAGTTCATTTTATGCAATGCACAAACAAATTATACACATATGGCATTGGCAGATTTAATAATGAAATCTGCATTTAACTGAGACCACAACATAGTCTAAAAATGTAATGACCACCACACGACATGTTCATTTTAATTGCATGCTTAGAAGATGGTGGCAAACTTCAGAGGGTGTTCTTTTTGTACAATGTTTTGGGACACGGTTAGACATAAATTCTGTATTAGGTCCATGGGTCCCCATTGCCATTAATGTTTAAACCAGATCATACAGAAACTGAAATTGCATTTGTTAAAAAATTGACTTGGCTATCCACTCTTTTTCGTTTGGTAAAGACCAATCTATAGAGCAATTCTCCACTACCTTCCTTTCCGATTGCACCACCACCAGTTGCCATTTTGCAAACACTGCTCGGCATGTCCATGCCTCCATGCCATCAATGCTGAAAAGCAACTTTTTGGAAAATGTACGAGACACCTATGAATCTCAATGCACTGCAAACTTCTGTAAAGCCTTTCAAAATCTAGTCAGCCGCAAATATAACCTTCACAAGGGCTGTATGAGGCTACGGCCCAGGTTCCAACCATTTCCTCCTCCTCTCCTGTTCCTGCTCAGCAGCAGATGTGCGCAGACATGATAGTGTGTGTTGGTTCCCCAAGAATGTTTAGTGGCTGCATGGTTTACAAGTGATTGCCACTTTTGAAAAGTATACCTTCTGATTGTTCGCAATAGCAAGAACTCTACCGAAGATGATTACTTATTGACTATGATCACTTAAGGAGTTCTTCATAGCTCCTTTTCCCCATGCAGCATTGATTTCCTAGTCCACACACCTGTACACATGTCAATCGTCGAATTGATAGATCTGTGGAAATCTCTCACATGGCTTTGGCTACGCTCATGTGCCTGTTGGTGGCTATCAGTTTGACTTCTAAATCTCTGCATTGAAGAAGTTAAATCATCACAACAGAGTAAGTAAATTGGGTAACCTGGACCACCACAGATTTATGTGGTGCATTTAGTGCACAAGTGCTGGAAATGTTAAGTACAATACTATACACTAAACCAAGCACTGTTACACTGACCATCACCTTCCAAACAAAGCCTTTTTCTGCCAAGAGCATTGTCTAATACTACCTGCCTGATTGAGAGTACATAACTGTAAGGGAGGCACAGTATCACAAGTATGACACTGACACAAAAGGTACAATTTGTAAAACCTTTATTCAATTTCCGGGGTTTGGAAAAACTCCTACTTTGCCCTATAGCTAGGATGGGAGCAATCTCTACCATCAAATAATAAATAAAACAGTCATAGTTCAGTCCGTCAAATCAAAATGGCCTACACTAACAAAACCTAATGCCTGCCCCATCTCTTATACAAAAAGTGTGCAAAGGAGAATATATATGCAAAGGAAAATCAGTGTTAGAATATAAAGAATAAATGTGGCTGAGTCAGTTCTCAATAAATGTGGCTGAGTCAGTTCTCATCCCCACGTTAGACATCACGGAGTAAGGCGGTCCTCGTAGAAAGGATGACACACTCTGGCTCAGATTCTCAAAACAAATGCATTTCAAAACGTGCATCGAGGCCCACCTGGCCTTACACGTTAAGGTCTCTCTTTCCAGCTTTCAAAAACACAGTTCAACAAAAAGTTCATGTAGGTCTCCCTCAGTCGTGCTCGGACCTTTCAAAGCAAACGGTTCACATAGGTCTCCCTCATTCGGGCTTGTACCTTTCAAACACAACACATGCAAGGATTCCCTTCCCCAAGATTAATTGTCATCCTTTAAGGGTTCCCTTTCCCTAACTGATCACATGTCACACTTCCGGTCTCCTTCAGTCGGACTCAGACCTTTTCCTAATGTCCAAGACTTTGAAATGTGCGTGGCGTTCATTATCGACCTTCACAGGACCACTTTGACTATCCCTTCAGCTCACACTTGTGTTATTTGCCCCAGTGTCTCTAGGTTTGGGTAGTTCGATGTCATAAGCACAAAAGTTAAACGTTCACCTTTTTACCCCTCCACCTTTTCCCCAGGGTTAATTTTGATCACTTCACTTTTTATAGTTCATTCACTTTATCACTTCATAAAAAAACATTTCAAACATTTCACCTTTCACTGAGTGAGCTACTTCCTTTTGCTGGACCACTCCGCTACTCAGCATCACTGGTTTCACAGCTATCAGTAATTCAAAGATCACAGGTATGCCTTCCTCCGTGTCTCATCCACAAGTGTGCAGCCTTCAGTTGTGCAATACACTGTTGCAACTTCAATCTTTAACACACACCAGTCTTTCATGTCGCTTGCCAACTCACCGGCTGTGTGCATTTCTTTGTTGTCTTTGCAGTTTTTAATTCACAAGTCAAGGTTCGCCTTCGCCCCAGAAGTTCTGCTCTTAGTCGTGTTCCACCTTGCTCAGTGTGTCTCTATGCTCTGCCTTTTATCCGTGTGAGGAGAACCAATTGGTTTCAGATGTATGCACTTACAGCCAAGTGCCTGACTTTGCCTGACCCGATTAGCGGGACATGTCCAATGAGATATGTACGGGTTAGCCTCTTTACTATCAGTCGCCCTCTTCCTCGGCCCAGTGTTTGTGTAGAAAGGGGTAGGGCGGGGGGTTGGGGCATTGGCAAATCCTATAAAATAGGATGGGTCATGTGTATGGGCAAGAGGGAATACTGCATCTCACCATTGGTCGCCTCACCCCTACTCCCCAAAGACCCCTCAACGTTCCACCCCCAGGAACTGGATCCAAAAGAGATGGCCGTGTCCTGGCCACCTGAATGACAGGTCCCTGAGAACTAGCGGGTGAGACACCCTTTGGTTTCTCACATAACCAAAGGGGGATGTGGCCACTTCAAACACTTGTATAAGACCCTAGTAGTTCCATACCATGGTGGGACATGCTGCTGGACTCAATCAGAAAATTCTGTTATGATCAATTCTAGTTGTAGATGGGTGACCTTCATGCAGCGCCAGAATTGTCAGTTTCCTTCTATTTGGGAATTTTGACCATATGGGTTTGACCAGCAAGACACCTTTTCTGTGTAGGCAAATATGTGCATGGCATTGATGTATATCCCCATATTCTCAGACTTGTATCACACCCCAGTGGAACACCCTGAATTCAATCAGTTAGTGCTACTGTTTAGTGCTTACAGCAGTCTTTTGATGTTGCAAGGTGACCTTCAGCAAGAGGCAGGATGGTCTGTTCCCTTAGGTTTGTGTATTTTGAAATCTGGTTTTGGCCAGTGAGAGACACTATTTTTAAAGATATCTCAGGATGTGGGCGGGCAGATGGTGACATGCCAATGAAGCTTGTATCCTTTTCATCTAACTTTAGGCCACTGTGCATTTTTCTCTCTTGAAGCCCACTGTGTTTACTCTCGAACGATGTCACTTTAGTCTACTATGCATTATTGCCTGATTAGGAGCATTTTTTAAGTCTACTGTGTTAATATTTTAACTATGCTAGCCTTATCCACTGTGCCCAATAGTGACTGAAAATAACTTAGCCTACTGTGTACACTTGTATCTGTACATGTATTCTGCACTTCACCGTGCCTACTCCTGAATTAGCCCACCATAAGCCCTTTGTGCCCAACTTGGACTGCCTACAACCCACTGTCATTATGTACCCTTGGTGTCCCATTAGACTCCTACTAGGTGCTTTGTCCAACTTAGCTTGGCTAACGTTGCACATTTCCCTTCCTATCATCTTAGTATCACAGACTAGCACCCTCATCACTAACACCCCAACTACTAGGTTTGCATTTACAACAACCCTAAACAGTACTCCTACTCGCCCCACCATGTCAGTTACATCTTCACATAAGCTTAGCACACAGCAAGAACCTTCTATCACACAGGCACCATGTAGTACCATTGATAGAAATTTAAGATTGCGCACACGCTTATCTAAATTGCACGAATTACCAGCTAAAACAGTAGAGCAACTTAACCACCTAAAAAAGAGCCTACCCCACAAAGTAGCTATAGAGCCTAATACAGGATTGGCCAACTATAAAATACCTAAACCCAACTCTCCTAGGAATACTATTATAGACAAGCCTAGTTCCAATGTACCATATGCATCAGAAAGCCATCTACCTAATCTTAAAGGAGCTGTAATAAATGCAAGGTCTTTAGTTGCACACGCAACCGAAATATCTGACATCATCCTAACAGATAACCTTGACTTCCTGGCCATCTCAGAATCTTGGTTACATGATGCCGCAGGCCCTGCCCTTTCTCTGGCAGTCCCTGATAATTACACTATCCTGAGAGCGGACAATCATGTCTCTCGAGGAGGAGGAACAGCAATTATTGCTAAAACTAACCTCTCCATGAGATTAGTTACCACACCCACTCTGAAATCCTGTGAATGCCTAACTGTCAAAATACCCATTGCCAACTCCCCAAGGCTAAATATTAATCTCATCTATAGACCACCAGGCCCTATTGGAACATTCCCTGAAGACATCTCCATGGCCTTGTCTAACAACTTGAAAAAATACTTCTCAAATCTTAGTGCTAGGTGATTTTAATTTAGGTTACAACGATACTAAGGATATCCAATCTACTGCCATTGCTAATACTTTGAAAGAACTAGGCTTTACCCAGAAAGTTAACCTACCCACTCATGACAAAGGACAAACTCTCGATTGGATCGCAGAGCACAACTGCAATGTCACTATCACGACCATTGCTCCTCAAATTTGGACTGACCATTATCTTCTGTCATTCACATTGGCAACTAAATCGGCCATAGCTCAGACTATCCCGTTTGCCCCACCAACTCTCCCGAGGAACCAAAAACATATGACAGCAGACAAACTACTTCCTTACATACTACCTAACCTTAACTCCCTACCTGATAACTTGGAACCTAACTCTCTAGTTCAACAATATAACAAAGTTATGAATATCGCCCTCAACGATATTGCACCTCTCAAACTAAGGAAGAGTAAACCCAAAAAACACCTCAACACTTGGTTCACCCCTCACTTAAAGAATCTAAGATTACTCAAAAGAAAATGTGAAACTGCCTGGAGACTCTCACCTTCAGCAGAAAATCAAATAAACCTTACCAATATCTAAACCCAATACAAGAAAGACATCCTCCTAGCCAAACAGGAGGCGTATAATAACAGAATATCAGTGTCTAAATCTAGAACCAAAGAACTGTTCACAATTCTAAAAGAACTAGCAACACCCATTTTACCGCAAGAAAATTGTACCAAAGACAAAATGTGGTGCTCCAGCATTCAGCACGCACTAAACAACAAGGTCTCTAACTTACAAACTAAAATTGCCCATAAGAAAGCTTCACTAGCACCTCAAACCACTCCCATCATAGTACCGCTGCCACACCACAAACAAGAAACACGTTTCAGCTTCTCAAAAGTCTCTGTTATTGAGATGGAGAAGGTTATACTTGGACTCAAACCATCTAACTGTAAGGGTGATCAATGCGCAGCACAACTTATTAAGGACGCTGCTAGAGAACTCGCGCCCTTCATATCTAAACTTATTAACTCCTCATTCACATCTGGTATCGTCCCTAATAATCTGAAAGAATCCTGGGTACTACCACTCCTCAAAAAGCATACCCTTGACCCAACCATACCCACAAATTACAGACCTATAACGACTGTGCCATTTCTCTTAAAAATTCTAGCTAAAGTGGCATACATTCAAATCCAGAACTTCCTGGAATCCAACCTCTTACTAGGATCTCGCCAATCTGGTTTCCATCCTCAACATGGTACGGAAACAGCTCCAATTGATCTTAAGGCCCAAATAGATGAACTTAGAGACAAGGGCCAATCAGCCCTACTCCTCCTCCTAGACCTCTCCGCTGCATTCGACTTGGTTGACCATAAAGTCCTATGCAGCCACCTAGACTCTGCAGCACACTTCTCTAAGGACGCTATAATATGGATTGAGTCATTCCTGAGCAATAGGACTACGAGAGTCTTCTCACCCTCAGCATCAGCAGACCCTATCCCTATAACCTGTGGTGTACCCCAGGGATCCTGCGTGTCACCAACTCTCTATAATGTATTCACCAAGCCCCTCTTTGACGAAATTTACCATTTGGGTATCGCCTACACGAATTATGCAGATGATACCCAAATCCTCCTACCTCTTACTGGAGATTACTCCTTGGACCTAGCTTTGGTGAATAGAATGTATAGCATCGTTCAGGCATGGATGGCCACCCATGGACTATGCCTGAACGATGATAAAACAGAGCTCATTATCCTAGGCACTACGGCTCACTTATCTAAATTAAGCCCGGGCTATGCCCACTTCACCATTGATGGTAATGACATCAAAGTAGCTAAGGAGGTGAAGACCCTAGGCTTCTACCTAGATGCCACCCTTAACCTTACTAAACAAGTCAACTCCCTGGCATCTGCTACTGCATATACATGTAAATTAATCAGAGTAAGCAAATAATTCCTCTCCACTAACAGCTGTCTAATTCTCTCTAGAACCCTCATACTCTCTAAATTGGATTATTGTAATGCCCTGTACATTGGTGCGAGTAAACATATCATCCAAAAAAATACAAGTACTCCAGAATAATGCTTTGAGAGCAGCACTCAAAATAAATAGAAAGGAACATATTTCCTCCACCAGGAGAAAATACAAATGGCTATCTACTTTCGACAAAATTCGACTCAAAATTGCCACCCTTACATATAAATGTCCAAATAATAAAGCACCACCATATTTAACTGATAGGATTATCAGAAAAACATCCGACAGACCGACCAGATCAGCCAACTCCAACTGTCTCCTAGTACCACGCTTTAAACTATCCACCATTGGGGGATACAGCTTCCCAGTTAAGGCAGCTCAACTGTGGAACTCTCTGCCTCCTTGCCTAAGAGAATATGAATCCTTCCCCAAATTTAGACAGAACTTGACTGACTGGCTGAACGAAAACAAGCAAATTGCCATGCTATAGCCATACCATAGCTGCCTCTACTATGCAGATGCCAGCCCTAGTATTTTGCCAACTATATACTGGACTGTTAATACTCTTCCTCACTGTAGATTTTTCTGTATATTGATTAGTTTACTGTGTTTTTAGCCCTCATTGGACACTTACTCTGTATATTAATTCCTATTACTCTGTATTTAGTCTATCATGTAAATTACGCTATCCTTATCCCTGATGTACTTCATGTACCTATGTAACTAAGCTGAACGCATTCTTATGTCTTGCGCCCTGATGCCCCAGGGTCTGGCGCGCACTATAAATAAAACAAATAAACAAAACAAACAAGTAGTCAAGTGGACATCCTGCTTAATTCAACTACCAAGTGCTATTGTGTGAGTGGACAGTTGATGTACTTATGATGCATGTAGAGGGAGGCCACATGGTCTTGTTCATTTGTTTGGTGCATTTTAGCCATTTGCCTTGGCACAGGTTGGGACACCGTTTTGCAAGATATACGGTGATGTGGGCAGGCAGATTGTGTAATGTCTACAAAGTCTATATAACATACAAAAGCAAATAGAAACAAGAGACACTCAGCAGTGTCTTCAGTTATTAATCTGTTTTCCCTCTCTGAACTGTAAAGGAGTGGTGTCTAAGAACAAGTGGAGCAGGGGCACATGGGAACAGGGCAATTGAGGAGTGAAAGCAGGTTTTTTCCTCGCCCATTATATGTTTAGACAGTTCAACAGTTCGACTCGCAACATGTTGGACTCATGGCATTATTTGATGCCATAAAACAGACAGACTCAATACTCGATTGAGGGAATTTTTATCTTAGATAAACTATGAGCCCTAAAACGGACATTGGAAAAGGCAGGCATGACAATACCAGCAGTAAAATGGGGAGTGTTGACCAAGTGGCTGGAAGAGGCCACAGCTAGAAGGGATGACAGGAAAGTTGGTGGAATTAAGACAGAGTTATGAAGTCAAATAACATTTTGTAAGGGGTAGGAGAGTGCTGGAAGTGGGCCAAATGTGCCCACAGATATTAGAGAAGGGACCCACAGATGCAGGCAAAGAAGAGGGTCTGGATATTCAGAAACCAGAGGATATACTTCATTTTTTCGCCACCCTTGTGTAAGGGTGCAGGTGGCCGAGTCTGACACAGTGGTGGCATCTTTATTGGCAAAGACATAGTAAAAGAAAAGGAAAATCTTTTTCTATGAGTGGTTGCCCAACCTCAACAAAAAATACTAAGGACTCAATCAGGATGTCCAAAAAAGTAAAATGTTCACTGTTCTGTGTCCAAACCTAAATGTCGTCCCTCACGCTCGAGACTAAAGAAAAACTAGGTGTCTTCTTGATCCAGACAGAGGCTCCTCTCATTCTGGATATAGATTAAAATGTTCAGCTCTTGAGTGGTTCTTTCTTGACATTGGATGCTCCTCCACATGTATACAAAAACACAGTTCCCAAGTATCAGGGGGTAGTCTCTTCCCCTGTTCTAGCTCCAGCTCACAAATGTCACATCAAGCCTAGTTCACTATCCTGCCAGACTTGAATATAGATCTTAGCATTCCAGAAAATGTCTCTTATTTTAGCAATGGGTCTTGAACCCTTGTTTTAGCTTCTTGCACCTCTCTTTCTATATTACTAGACACCCCCCCCCGGCTGTCTCAGGATCTCCCCGACTTGTTCTGTAGCTTGTTTCACTTTTGTATGGGTTCCAGACCCCTTTATAGACTCTCGGGATCTCCTCGACTTGCTTTGGGCCCCATGCCCTTGACTGTGTGCTTCTTCGGACTTGTGTAGGTACTACATCCCTGTGTGTTGCTTTTGCGGGACTCGCCCGACTTCATATGGGTCCCAGACCCTGGTGTGCTGTTCTGGTGGGGCTCCCCCGACTTTATATGGGTCCCAGACCCTGGTGTGCTACCTTTGCGGACCCCTTGTTCGACATAGGGTATTTTGTAAAGTTAGTTCCAGCTTTTACAGTAATTTCGCTATCCCCTTTTGCCTCTCCGAAAATTGGTACATGTTTCTAATCTATTTGGCCCTCGGTGTCCCCACCAGCCGGCCCTTCGGGAAAGGTTTTTGCGGTCTATGGTCTGTCCTGGAAATACTGCAGGGCTTCTGTACTGCTTCTGCCTTAGGTGCTCTGCTCTCTGCTGTATACTCTCTCTTCCACGTCCTCGGTTGCACGCCTTCGCCTTGCTTTGGCTTGGACAGTCGGGTTTCCACTTTCCACATCACTGGACAGGTCCCTGATGATGGAGCCACTGGAGACACTCATCCCTCCTAGATGACAGTCTCGTTCACTTCTCAGGTCTCTCGCCACGGAACCGGCATGTGGATCTTCACTCCTCCAGGCCTGGCTTGACGAGGTGCACAGTCCTTCCTTGCTTTTTATTGCCAGGGATGCCTCATGTAGACTGTTCCGGGGTGGGCTATTGCCTCCTTGCTCGATCTTCTTCTTGCCAGTGATTGTATACACTTTACCTGGGTAAGCCTCACTCTTTCTCATCCCAGTATGAGGTGTATGAATGAAGTCCTGTACTTGAAAGAGATACATAGAGGTGTGGGGGACCACAGGGGACTGAGTGGGTTGACAGGAAAGAGGGGACAGGAATTGAGGGGGTGAATACCACGTTCTCCCAAGGTTATCGTCACTGGTCCAATGTAGGGCTTCCCTCCCCTTAAGGTCCACCCACTAAGTACCACCCCCAGGGTGACTATCGAGTAGCGGCCTCACCTCCCTGGCCTCATGGGAAGGGCATCCCTATGCAAGCAGTGACAATACCCTGGAATTCGTCACACTGGACAGACGACAACTAGGGGAAGGATCAATCATAGAAGAGAATTCCCCGATATTACCCGCAGATCCAGAATCACTGAGGCCGAGTAGACGAGGACCCAGTGGAATTCCACCACTCATGGGACCTCAACTAGTGTACAATTCCTCCACAAAGAGATGGACGATATACAGAAGGGATTCACATATATGTCAAGCTCCACTCAGACAAGTACCATCTGCACAGTGTGATGAATCACAGGAATTTGTCCCTTCTCCCGGGGGGAGCCCCTACACCAGTAAAGGCTAGGGAGGTGAGCCCGCTTAGCAACACCCTCAATAGGAGTCAAGGCAAGTGCGACCTCACTGAGTTAGACTGCCCCCTATGGGGATAAAGACTCCCGTTCCTGTGAGGAACTCCCTAAAAATTCTACCCAGATTTTCTTTTCAGACATATTCTACCAAGATACATATAAAAAAGGAACAAGAAGGAACAAGATACTTACCTGTAACTGTTCTCCAGCATGCGTCTGGCATGGATTCACATGCTCATGAATATTCCTCGTCATCAGGCTGGGAATCCTCGGTAACAGATGAAATCAGTTTCAGTTTTATTTCTGAACTGTATTACTCCTAACAACCAATCACTGAGCTCTGGGTCATACTGCCCCTAGCCAATGACTGCCCTCTACCTAAACCCCTCCTCCGGCAGCCATCTTCAGATTTGGTAGCACATAAAGTGGCAGTAGGGCCTAGAGAAGAGGGGCAGGTGGGAGGTTTTGCATGTGAATCCATGCCAGACCCATGCTGGTGAACAACAGTTACAGGTAAGTAACTTGTTCCTTCTCCAGTATGGGGTCTGGCATGGATTCACATGCTTATGAATAAAGAATACATAGCAGTACACACATGCACAACCATGGGAGGTGACAAGGCTCAACATAAGCATCTCGTACCTCCTCACCAGGCTCACCTTCAAGCGAACAGGTTGCGCAGCACTACTTGGCCGACTCTGGACTCCTCCCTGGAATCCCAGTCGATGCAGTAGAATTTCGTGAAGGTGTGCGTCGACCTCCACGTAGCAGCCCTGCGGATGTCCAGCAGGGGTATACCAGTGAGGAACACTGTCGATCGCTCTGGTAGAATGGGCTCTCGGACGTCCAGGCAGCGGTCTATTTGCAAGCCGGAGACAATGGGTGATGCAGCCGGAGAGCCACCTAGAAATGGAAGCCTTTGACAGGGCCTTCCCATGGTTCACAGGACCAAAGTTCACAAAGAGCTGAGACGTCTTCCGGAAACTCTTGGTATGGTCCACATAAAACTTTAGTGCTCTAGCCACATCCAGCGAGTGCAAAGTCCCTTCAGCCGGCGACAAAGGCGTCGGGAGGGAAAACACAGGTAACACCAAGGGCTTGTTTAGATGAAAGTCTGATGGCGCCTTGGGCATGAAGGAGGGGTGCATCTGCAGAACCACCCTCGTCCCATGGAAAGTTAAGTAAGGTGACTTACAGGGCAGCGCCTGGATCTCACCCACCCATCGTGCAGAGGCGATGGCCATGAGGAACGCTGTCTTCCACAACAAAAACGTCAGCAGAACTGGCTGCATAGGTTCAAATGGAGGGCCCATGAGCCTAGTCAGCACCATATTAAGTTCCCACGCCGGGGCAGGAGCCTTCACCGGCAGAAACGAACGGAACAGTCCCTTGATGAATTCCTTCACCAGACAGTGTGACCATAATGATGACGTCCCGAAGATCTGGAGTAGCCGGTGATAGCCGCCAGATGAACCTTGATGGAGGCGTGAGCCAGCCTCACTTTGGCCAACGACAACAAATACGGTAGTATCTGAGGAGCCGTGACTCTTAGAGGGTCGATCTTCTGTGCACAGTACCAAATTGCAAATCTCTTCCATTTGCGACAGTAGTATTTTAAAGTGGACGATGCCCTGGCCTTGGCAAGCACCTCCTTGCAGTCCGCTGGGAGCTCGTACCCCCCAAACTCTAACGTTGCATGAGCCATGCCTTCAAGTTCAGCGATCCTGGGTCGTGGTGCAGTATTGCGCTTCCTTCACTGGCGAGAAGATCTACGAACACTGGAAGCTTGACTGGAGGGGATACTGATGTGCTGAGAAGGTCAGGGTACAAGACCTGCCTCGGCCACAGTGGTGCGACGAGGATCATCCTGCACCGGGACTGTTTGAGTTCATTGATGACTCGAAGAAGTAACGGCAACAAGGGGAATGCATACAGAAACAGGCCCAGGGGAATGAGAATGGGTCTCCCATGCTCCCTCAGCTGGGGAAACCTGCTGGCAAACCTCTGGCACTTGGTGTTCGTCACAGTTGCAAATAGACAGATTTGGGGATTGCCCCATTTGCAGAACAGGTGGTCCACTTGGACCTGCCGAAGCTCCCACTCGTGGAAAGAGCGTAGCTCCCAGCTGAGCGAGTCTGCAACAGTGTTCTTTACTCCTGCCACACAAAACGGAATGAGGAACATCCCCTGGGCTATGCCCAGTGCCATAGGTCCTGTGCCTCTTTGGAGAGCGCTGGCGATCTGGTGCCCCCCTGCTTCCGGATGCAAAACATTGTGGTGGTATGGTCAGTGAAGACCCGCACCACCTTGCCCTGGAGGGATGGAAGGAACGACTTGAGGGCCCAAAACACCATCTGTAGCTCCAGAACATTGATGTGCAACGTCTTCTCCTCCAGCAGCCACAGGCCTCTGGCGTGAAGACTTCCGGTGTGAGATCCCTATCCTTCTAGCGAGGCGTCTGTCGTGACAGTCTCCTGGTGCAGCGGGGTCTGGAAATCCGCGACTCCGGACAGATGAGAGCACACATCCCACCACCTTATCGCTCGGCGGAAGCTCTCGTCGAGCGTGATCCAGTCTTGGAAACTTCCTGACACTTGGATCCAGCGGGCGTCAAGGAATTCCTGCAGTGGATGAGATAAATGCATGATGACATCATGCCGAGCAGAGACTTGATGGTCCTCACCATGGCGATCTTCTAACAGCAACTGCACCTTTCCCAGGATGGCTGCTAACCTCTCTTCCGACGGTCACGCCAGGCACGACACGTGTTGAGTTTGGGACCCCAGGAACAGCGCATCCTGCATTGGAGTCAAGCAGTACTTAAATTTACTGGGAATCCCAGATCTGTCAGAAGGTTACCGGTCCTCGCCGTGTGGTCGACGGTGACTTCTCTTACTCTGGCCCGGATGAGCCAGTTGTCCAAGTAAGGGTAGACGTGAATCCATTGCAGTCGCAGATGGGCTGCCACCGGAGCCAGGCACTTGGTCAAGACTCTGGGTGCCGACTTCAGTCCAAAGGGAAGGGCCTTGAATTGGTAATGCTTCCCCTGAACGACAAAGCACAGAAACTTGCGGTGTCCCTTGTGAATGGGGATGTGGAAGTACGCATCCTCCAGGTCCAACGAGGACAGAAAGTCTCCCTCTTCTAGCTGTCCGAGCACGTGTTGAAGAGTGACCACTTGGAACCTCTGGGACTTTATGTATTTGTTCAGTTGCCACAGGTCGAGAATGGGTCTCCAGCCCCCGGTCTTCTTTCGTACGAGGAAGTATGATATGATATATGATGTGGCATTTATAATGCGCCTATACACAGGTGTTTCAAGGCGCGATGAGGCAAGGGAGGGGGAACAGAGGGAAGACAGACAACGATCTTACTAGGCCAAGTGTCATTCAGATCGCGCAAGTGCAAAGGAAGGTGGAAGAAGAAAAGTGCATGGGGGGGGAGTGCAGTGCATGGGTTAATAGAATAACAAGAAGAATAAAAGAACGGCCAGCAGGTGGCCAGTGCAGGGTGAGTGCAGACATAAGTGCTGGTGTGGGGGACTGTAGGGATGCATAAAACAGTCCCCAGGTGCAGGGGTTGCCAGGGAGGCAGTGCAGGCGTGCATCTGGCAGGGCTAGGGCCCAAGATCAGATGGGTGGCCAGGTAACCAGTGCAGTCTCAGTAACAGCCAGGACTTTAGCAGGGGAGAGGGGGAGAGAAAGCAGAAGCAAAGAGGAGGGTTTTCTGGTGCTTCCAGAACCGAAGATGGTTCTCCTCAAGTTTCAGGGAGGCAGGGAGCCTGTTCCAGAGGGAGTACCTTGAGTAAACTCAGGAGCCACGGAGCCGCTTTGGAACTAGCTCTATCGTCCCCTTCTTTAACATGGCCGGAACTTCCAGCAGCAGCTGAAGGATATGGTTTTCCTGCTGGGCCACCGGTGGTATTTGGGGACACTTTCGATGGAACTCTAGGGTGTGTCCGTGGGTGAGGGCGTCCAGCACCCAGCGGTCAGTGGAGATGGACATCCACACGCTGACGAAGTTCATCAGCCGGCCTCCCACCGGGGTGCACAGGTGGGGGCCCAACATCCCGGCCGGTTCGCTCCTGCTTGGAGGTCGACGGGCCAACATGAGGACGACGGCGTCCTCCTCCGAAGGCCTTGGATTGACTTCTGTTGGTTTTCTGGGCCGAGGAACGGGAGGGTTGGCAGTAAGAAGAGGAGACCCCGCCGAAACCCCTTGAAGAGCATGTAGACTTGCTTCCTGAGGACCAAAAGGACGGTCGCTGCTGCTGTAGCGTGCTCAGGGCATGTGCCGTCTCCGTGTCCGCCTTGATGGCCTGTAGGGACTCAACCACAGCTTTTCTGAAAAGGTTGTCACTGTCAAAGGGCATTTCCAAAACCCTGGTTTGGACTTCCTAACAAAAGTTGGTGGCCTTGAGCCAGCCACGGCGGCGAAGGCAAATGCTGTTGCCCATCTGGCGGAAACCTGCGTCCGCGAAGTCCGTGGCCACTATGATGGCGTTGTCCGACGCCACTCTTCCCTCCTAAAGAATCTCTAATGCCTCTGGACCTCTTATCGTCGGGGAGGAACTCCAGCAGAGGTACGAGCTTTAACCACAGCTCCCGGTCGCAGCGCGCTACGATAGAGAGGGCATTGGCGGCCTTGATGGTCATCGCTGCAGAGTAGATAACTCACCTTCCCATCGCATCCAACTTCTTGCCTTCATTGTCAGGAGGGGTGGACGTTGCCGAAGACGTAGAGCCCGACGACTTCTTCAGGGTGGTTGACACCGGAGCCACTGGGGGAGCAGGCGGCGGCGATGCCGCCGGCATCCTCTTCTGTATCTCGGATACCAGTGTATGCAGAGTTGAAAGAATATCCACTGAGAGGTACCACCTAGAGACCTCTCAGTGGACATTAGAGCTACCAGCTGAGGCATAGGCGCAGAGCCAAGGCCCTCGCCGCCTTTGTCTGGTGCACCTGGACCTTCATGGTCAGGCCAGGTCACTTGGCCTGCTTAGCCTTTGTGGTCGTCCTGGACACCTTGTCCTGCTTGGCCTTCTCCTTAGGGGTTGGGTCAGAACCTCGGTCCCCTTTGGCCTTCTCCGCCGAGGGTAGGCCGGACGCCGTGCCTAGTTTGGTCTTCTCTTTGGCCGTCTCCGCGGCCACCTTTAGCTTGCCCGGATGATCTGAATTCCTCTTGGACGAAGATCCAGAGCGTTGGCTGGAGATCGAAGCAGCTGGGGATGTCGAAGGAGCCCGCTGCACCAGTGCTCCCGACGGTAGTGGAATCGCAGTGCTTGGCCTTTTGTTGGAACCCCGCGGGAGGGGCACCATCAAAGGACTTAGAAGCCCACTCAGCTTTCCCGGATCCGGGAGAGGCATGCCCATGGAACCACCTGGTGCAGAGGCCTTGGCCTGCCGCCACTCTTCCAGCCGTTCACACTGATCCTTCAACGTGCGTTTCGAGAGTTCACGGCAAAACACACAATCCTCCTCCTTGTGCACTGGATGCAGGCAATACAGGCACTGGGAATGTTTATCGTCCATGTGAACATTCCGCAAACCGCAGTCGGTGCAAAGCTTGAACAGAGAGGGGGAATCCTTTTCGTCCGCCATGATCCACGCACTGTAGGCCTTGACGAATATTCGAATCGCAGTAAAAGCTTCAGAGCTAAGCACGAGGACACCCAACACTTGAACGTTCGGTAAAAATCTGAAGATGGCTGCCAGAGGAGAGGCTTAGGTAGAGGGCAGTCATTGGCTTGGGGCAGTATGACCCAGAGCTCAGCGATTGGTTGTTAGGAGAAATACAGTTCAGACATTTCTGTTACAGAGGATTCCCAGCCTGACGACTGGGAATATTCATGAGCATGTGAGTCCATGCCAGACCCCATGCTGGAGAATGTGTTATTGTGAAACTGAAAATGTGGATTGCAGTTTAAATAGTAAACACCATTTAACTGGAACAAGAAAGAGGAGGCAATAGAATGCGAGGCTGTAGAGAGAGAGATACTGGGGAAAGCCTGGGACGCCATCATAGCGAGAAAAGGAGGAGACTGGAAATTCCAAAGAACTTTGGACACGGCATGTCCTGGAAACTAGAGAGTAGGACAAGGATCGAGTGGGGGCATGACCACAGAGTGACCATGGTGGACTGACAGTGCTTGCAACAATGCTGAGACCACTATGCGGCTGGTGTTAACACCCCAGTGCATTGGAAACCGGAAAGCCATCCTAGACGATACTGTGAAGTACGAGAGACCGAAAGAAGACTGTCAAGTGAAGAGGGAAAACCAACACGACCCAAAAGAACCCCCAGTAATGTTATCCATGAGGTTGACAGGTAGCTGAGAAAGCAGGAGACCTGGGAGGGAAATGGAGAATCGTTATCAGACTATTCATACGCGTACCTGTCATGATAGAGACACGATAGCAGCGAGAGCACATGAAGTGAAAGAATTATTACAAGAGACAATAACAGTAAAGGAAGTGATGGATAATTGTTATACGAGTAATCCTACTTGTCACAATCAAAGTAAAGAATGCCTGAGCAATGAAAACAAATATGGCTCTAGGAGAAAAGAGTGATAAAACCACTCATATGAAGAGAGACATTAGTAAAGAATCAGAGAAACTTTATAAAAAAGGAAAAGCCAAAACACAAAATAGTATTGAGAGACCTATATCATTTGAGCAAAGAAGTCACAAGATATTATTTGAGAATCAGCAATTGAACAAAAGCTGGCAATGCGCCAAACCCAGGAGAAGTCATGTTCCTGTCCTTAGATGCTCTGATAGTGGTAGGCTCAGTTAGATTTATTTTGGACAGTGGACAGATTGTTTTAAGACATTCACTAACAACTGACTAGCACCTTGGTCAGTTTAAGTAGGGAACTCCGCATAGACAGATAGGCGTTTTCTTTTCTTTAATAAAGACCAGTTTCAAAATGTTTTTTAAGAGTCAGCGTCCTTCTGACATGCCACAACAGGGAGATGGGCAAAAGCAACAGGGACAGATGACAGTCCATGTACTATGGACACCGGGAGACCTTAGGACATTAGCTAAAGAATTCCCTTACATAAGGGAAGAACCACAACTATTTGTGGAGGAATTACAGACAATAATGCAGTGTCACAACCCATCGTGGGCAGATAATCAACTTATGAGATTAGTGAGGCAAGACAGCGATTAAAGGAACTAGCGACTTGGCCAGCCGACGCTCCAGGCATAGGGGCCACACTGACGCAGGCAAGGGATAGGATAGTGGTGATGGTCAGGAAAGTGTGCCCTAGAAGAACGTATTGAGCAAAAATTTCAAATTGGAAGCAAAATAAGTGTGACTCACCTGCCAACTATTTAGATAGACTGAAGGTGGTGTTCACGCAGCACTCGGGTATCACAAAACTGGATGAAACAGCACCGGAAGCTATTGCCAACTCTTTTGTTGTGGCATTGCTACAGAAAGTACAGATGCAGTTTAAGGACATGTGCATATTGTAGCAGACTATGCCGTTAGCAGAGCTAGTGGCGGTGGTGAATCATTGTGTTGCTTGCCAAGATCAGAGAAAGGAAACATAGGATAATACACTTATGACATTACACAACCAAAGTCTTCAGAGGGACAGCAGCCGGGAACAGGACACTTCCAGGGGAATCAAGCCCAAATAGGGGGCCGAACTAGAGGCAGAGGATGAGGTCAAATGGCCCTGCAGACATATCAGAACCAGCAGGGAGGATACGGGGCGACTGCAGCATCCGAGACAATGAGGACAGTTTTGTCAACAACAGGCATGGGGAGGGCAGGGTCACCAGATGCAGGGCAACTGGAATAATCAGCAGGCTCCTAGAGCTATTGCACTGAACCCATTGATTTGTAATTATTGTAAGCAGTAAGGCCATTGGAAAAATGAATGTCCATTCAGACCGTATGTAAGACAACAGATGCTCGGGGAACTGGCCCAAGTAACACACAAATGCAACCACAGGGAGGACAGGTCGAGGGACTGACCGCAACCATGGGCCAGATGTCCCAGTTCCCAAACTGGGAAAGGCCAGTCCTTTTATCCCAGAGACCCCACAAGGGCATGCGGTACTTCTAATTGGGTATTGACAATCAGAAGGGGAGGAGACTCTGGAAGCACTGGTGATACCTTGCTTAAGGTCAGGTTCAGGAAAACCACTCTCTGTCACCTTAGAGCGAATTGCCCATCAACATGCATTGTCTTTTAAGGCCCACTTCTCCTGTGAATTTGTTGGGAAGTGATTTCCTGTGTAAGATGAGATGCACTATATACTGTATTCCAGACAGGGTGTTTACAAGTGTGCCCACGTATAAGGCACTGACAATGATGGCCTTATTAAAGGAAGGCCCCGAAGGAGGAGTAACAGAGATAGAGGAGCAATGGTCGGAGGACATACAGGAGTTAATTGATTCAATACCAGGGTGTTTGTGGGCCAACCCATGACAATGAAGTAGGATATACGCACACAGATGAAGCAGTAAGGATAAAAGCAGATCCTTTTTACCGGTTCCCCCATAAACTCCAGTATCCCTTGAAAACTGAGGCAGAGGAAGGAATTACCCCAGTGAACTAATCATTTCTGAGTCAGGGAATCATAGTTCCAACAAGCAGTATATGTAATATTCCTTTTTTTCCTGTGAAGAAACTCTGAAAGGATGTATATCAGTTTGTAAAGGACTAGTGTGCTATTAATGCCGTAATGATACCTTCCTTTTGTGGGGTACCAAATCCAGCAAACATGTTGTCGTGTATTCCACCAAATGCCATGCATTTTACAGTAGTCAACTTATGCTCTACTTTCTTTTCAGTTCCCATACATAAGGGCAGTCAGTATTTATTTGCGTTTTCGCATAGGGGGGTCCGGTATACATGGGCCCAACCCTCTTCTCACAACAGTTAAAAGAAAGATTTAGCGGGCATACAATTAACAGGAAAATCTGTGCCCATACTTATTTGTTAATCACCTCTCCCTCATACAAGGCTTGTAAAGAAGATACTAAGAACCTGCTAACAGTATTGGCAGAGAAAGGGCATAAGGCGTCGAACAAAAAAATGTTGTTATGCACCCTTATGGTGCACTATTTGGGACATGACATTATGAAGGGATGTCGAATGATATCTGCTTCCCTTAAAGAGACAGTTTACAACATATCAAAGGCGCAAAGCATAATGCAAATGCAAGCTTTCCCTGGGCCATTGGTCATTGTCGGCAAGGGTTCTTAGAATTTGTCGAGATAGGTAAGCCACTACAAGATTAAACCCGAGTAAATACTGTTGAACCATTGCAATGGACAACAGAGGTGGAAGAGGCTTTCACAAGAAGATAACGGTTATTAGCTGAAGCCCCTGCATTAGGTTTACCGGATTACAAAAAGGGATTTACCTTGTATTGCCATGAAAGAAAAGGATTTGCCTTAGCTGTCCTTACCCAGAGACACGGGATTCATCATAAACCCATGGCATACTATAGTAAAGAATTGGATCCAGTTGTGGTAGGAATGACACCTTGTCTCAGAGCAGTAGCTGCAGCAGCTCTGGTAGTGGAACAAAGTGAAAATATTGTATCATGGTCACCGTTAGAGGTGGCCATCCCACAGTCGGCAGTATATATATTATTGAAAACCAAAAGGCAGCATATGTCAGTTTCAAGTGCAAGCAAATATGAAATGCTGTTAAATTCTTTAAATATCACTTTGACTCTACGTTTGGTTTTAAACCCAGCATCAGTGTTACCAACTCTATTAGAGGGTGAGCCACATGATTCCAGCACACATGACTGTGTTGATGACAGATTGTCTGGTAATGCTTTGGGCAGACCTCTCCGACGTACCACGGCCAGACCCAGATCTCGCGTACTTCGGTGATGGGTCGGGTTTCAAAAATCAGAATGGCCAAGTGGTCTTCGGTTACGCGAAAGTAGTGGCGAGCGGGAAATTGCTCCAAGTAACATCAGCGCAGGTGGCCGAATTAATGGCCCTAACGAAAGCCTGTTGAGCAACGGCTCAGAAATCTGTTAATATTTTTACTGATTCAAGATACGTTTTTGGCATAGCCCACGACTTTGGTCAATGCTGGAAGCAGAGATGATTCATTACTTCAACTGGTACACCCATTAAAAACCCTTCTCATGTGGCTAGGGAAAGGCAGACGCTTCGTGATCCTGACCTGAGGGGTGGTGTTCTGCAGCAGGATCACATGAGTGGGGAAGCAGGTCAGGAGAAATAAGAAACCCCCTTTAATAACGTTCCCATAGACCCTACCACCCTAATGGCTTTTTGTAAAATTGAAACTTTTGAAAAGGGATATTTGAACATTGGGTCCCACAATGCCAAAGTACTGGGAGGAAGAAGAGAGATGCAGAGGTACTGGACTGCAAGTTGCAAGGTAATGGGGTTAATTACCCACACCTGAGGGAGACATAAAAGACATAAAAAGACCCCTTAGGTGTAGGCCAGAGCAGTACTGGGAAGTGGAGTGATTGCAGTAACTCCATATTGCAGTTTCAGCTGTAGGAGAGCAGAGACGCCAGAGCCACTGTAGTTTGCTGAGCGGATGCCACTTCTGAGAGGGTCTCCACCTTCAGAGACCTTGATTGCAGAGGATACACAGCGGGAAGCATTGTCTTTGAAACCTTTCCCCCGAAGACCGTAGCTGCAGCGGGAAGTTTAGAAGCTTTCCCCATAGTAAGTCGGGCTCCGATGGCAAGCGAGCACTGGAGAGCATTTGGAGCGGGGAAGGCTACTTTTCGGACTGTTGAGGGCTGTGGAAAACAGAGAAGCAGTTTTCCGGAGCGAGCGGAGCAGAAGAAGCAGAAGACCCAGAGTCAGCAGTGCAAGCGGACGCAATACCCGGTGAGTTCACTAGCACCTTATGACCCTGCGGCGCTCTGTGATCACCCACTGGCTAGGTCCGGGTACTTTGAATACCGAACTGATGTAAAAAGAGTGAAGTGGCAGAAAAATAGGCATTTTGAATATCGAACTGATGTGAAGCAGAATAATAATCAATTTGAACACCAACCTGATATGAAGAGAAGAGAGTGGCAGAATAAGAACTTGGCTAACAGGCTAGAAATGTGCCATTGTGTTGGCTAACAGGCCAGAAATGTGCCATTGTGTTTAGGTGGGTCAGAATAAGAAAGGGCAATAAACTAGAAGCCAATTACAACCAATTGACAATTAAGAAGCCAGTTGTTTATAGGCCCTATTGTCAGAGGGAGAAAGAAGCAATAGGGGGAACTGACCTAAACAAGCATTGCCTTAGCCAAAGAAGAACAAGAGTAAGTGAAAGCCATAATCAGCTTTAAAGTTAATACAAGAGTGGGAAAACAAGAGTGGCAGGGAAGCTGCCCTGCTGACAGAAGGTATTCAGGAGGAGAGGAGCATAACCTGCATTGTATGTGGCAATTACAAAGGTGGAACAAACCGCACCAATGTCTTTCATGTTTTCCCAGATGAAGTAGTCAAAACTGATGTTGTGGAAAGTCAAGAGACTTTATAAGTTGTTTGAAGTACTTGTAGCAGTGTTAGTAGTTTAATTAGTCCTGGCAGGGAAGTACACCAGGGCAAGGAACCTTGTAATGGTAGACCTGGCAGGCGATTGGACCAGGTGGGAATTATTGAAGTACTATTGTGTGGTTAAAAGTGTTGAAACAGAAGTGGCAGGACTACTACAATATATTGGTAACTGTTGTGGAAGCATCCTGACAAATGTATTTTCGTTGATACTGATGAACTGTGGAAGTATCCTTGTTTTCTGAGAAGAAGTTGTGTTGAACTCTCTGCCACAAGCGGAGACATAAAAGACTTGCTGAATATTTTGAACTGTTGGTAAAGTCCAAGTGAGAGACTTAATGGAGCAAGAAGAATGTCATCAAAACTGTGTTGAAAGACAGAAGTTTCTTATGCTTTTTGAACTGTTGATTGAAATCCTGTTTGCATTTCAGGAAGCGGAACTCACCCAGGTTACAAGGAGAAACAGTCATCATGTTTTGTAACATAACTGTAATTTCTGCTATATTTAAATTGCCATATATTGATTGCTGTGTTGAGTTGTTCTATGTACAGCTGTGAGGGACAGATTGATTTTGTTAGAGTGTTTCCTTTAGTTACTTTGATAGGCAGGGAAATCTTTGTTAGGGTAGGGTATTGTTAGAGACGTAACAATCCTTTCTGAGTTAATAAATCGGCATTTTATGAAAAACCTTCCCAAAGTTGACCCCCTTACATTTATGACCCCTCACAGTTAGCATTGTTAGATGCTATAGTGTTGTCGGTATCCCATACAAAATATCCCCACCAAAAATATTGCTGTACATATGGCAGTTTGTCTCGCCATAGGCAATATTTTTGGGGGGGATAATTTGTGGGAGCGGAGGTTGCAGGGGTGTCCCCCGCACATTTTAAAATATTGTGGGGGTTGCAGGGGTGTCCCCCTCAGGGTCCATGGGTCAATGTCGCAGCAAAATATGGCGATATCTTTTAGGTATATTAACACATGGAACCGTGTTGTCTGACTGGATTGATCAAATGTGCTGCCCACCAGGCATTGGATGATCCTATTAGTTGCGGAAATTATTTTTATGTTCGAACTACCGAATTTGCTGCCACCTTAGAGGGCAACAGTGTGTACATCTTCCCAGTGCAAGCTGTACAGGTGGAGAAATCAGATAAAACACTAGGACACCGCACAAATACAAGAGAATGCGCATACATATGAAAAAGACAAATGGATAAGAAGGGAGAGCCGACTGCATGAGGACTCCGTGTCGAGACCAACAGGGTCGGTTAGCGGCTCCAAAAATATTATTGTCACACTTAATAAGAATACATCATGGACAGGCACATTTTGGTAGAGATGGAATGAACATGCTAGTGGATGGAACAAACCCGATGCCGGATGAGAACTAGTTGGCATTACATGCCCAGGAGGTATAGAATCTTTTACTTTCAGTATAATATTTCGGTGAATTTATGCATATAACGGCTCTGAGTGTATTTTTTTATGTAATGGTCCTTTCAGAACCCCGAAGTGCTTGCAAGGTGAATTTCATATTGGGCACGTCAGATCCGGTGAAGAGACCCTCGTGTGTACCACAGTCACTATCCTTCCTCTTAATGCGGTTTTTGAGCTTGCACCTTAACCATCAGTACCCATTAGGGAATTGGGTAAGCATTTTTTACAGAATCTTATTCCTGTGATAGTATATTCATAAAACCCTACTCAAACTATATCCTTTATATTCTCCACAGTGCACTCTCTGATCCCATTGATCAGTAGATACCTCGGAATTATATTGAACTCTCCTTGTTGGGGAATCGTGCATATTTGGAACTGGTATATCATGTGAAGCCCACATGCCTGGTTAAAACACATGCTTCGTAGTATGAACACGCCCCAGTGGACAGGTACATTAGAGCAATTTACTTTTTCATTATTTCACTTTTAGTTTTACCTTTTGGAGTCACATTGTGTGTAAATTAGGATACACTGCAAATGAAGTGATAGCGCACTGAAATAATAACCATTTCATTGTAGAATTGAGTGACCATTTGGAAATGTGTCTAGTGAAAACACCTGTATTGATACATACAAGTATATTGGAATTCTGTTGAATTACGAGTTGACTGATACTTTTTGTGTATATATGTGATTGCAGATTGTTTTTGCTCCTGAAGAAGGGGCGTTTCCCCGAAACGCGCAGAGCTTGAAATTTCGTCTCATCTTAAGAACACTGTTCCTTCATCTTTCCTTTTTCATGATGGCCATATGAGAAGCCTTTATTTATGTCTATTTTCAATTGTAAACCAGAAATGATTGATGCATTTACTTTTGTTTCTTTGTTTCATTATTTAAACTTTATTATATACATGTGAAAATCCAAACAGTGTATTGACTGATTCATTTCAGCATAAATGGTGTGCAGGGGACGGGAGTGTCTTTATAATTAGCCACTTTTTCTTGGTTCAAACCTGGTTTTCACCAGAGCTTCCAACTATGGCTCAAGAATACTGTCAAAGATGTGCAATATGTTTTCAAAACAACATGGGGGAAGAGTGTGCCGATCGGACCCGGGGGAACACCCTCCACCGTATAGCCAGTTTGTGGGACTACAAATAGATTTTCCCCAACTGCCAAAATGTAATCCGTGCAATATCTGATAGTAATAGTGGACGTTTTTTTAGGATGGGTGGAGGTGCACCCTTGTAGAAAGGAAGATGCAGGGACTGTCATGAACATTTTGATTTAGGAATTTGTGCATAGATTTGGGGTACCAGTTTGTATTAACAGTGATCAGGGAACTAATTTTGTTTATATGATCAAAACACTGTTGACTACTTTGAAGGTCCAGCATAATTTGCATTGCCCTTACCATCCTCAATTCGCTGGGGCAGTTGAGAGACGAAGTGGAGTATTGAAAATGAAATTGTCCAAACTATGCCAAGAAATAGGGTTGAGGTGGCCAGAAGTTTGCTATTTCGCTTTAGCATGAGAGGCACATCCTCCAGGAAAACTGGGTTGAGTCCATATGAAAACCTCAATGGAAGACCAACATCACCACCTGTGATAAGTGTACCAGATAATTTGGAATTATCAGATGATCGATTGGTGGAATATGTAAAGACACTTAAGTCCTCTGTCAGTCTCATTCACTATCAGGTTCAAGTTGCTCTTCCAAGAGAACCAGACTCTCCAGGTCATTCGTTACAACCAGATGAAAGGGTCCTGATAAAGGTCCACCAGAAAAAGACTGCTCTAGCCTAAAGGTGGAAGGGACCCTACCTGATTCTACTGACTTCTAACTCCACTGTGAAGGTTCAGGGACACCCATCATGGTTCATGTAAGCCACTACAGACAGACGGTAGCCCCTGCAGTGAAGCTGCTATTTTCTAGCGGATTTGTTTGCTTATGTTAATATAGTTTTAGGAGAACCCGATTATAGAGTACAGAGCATATTAGCAATGAAAAACATGACTAATGTTGTGACATCGGCAGATGTCGAGGCTTGGTTGTGGTATAGGAAACGATGGATAGTGCAGTGGGAAGAAGGAACTTGCGATCTAAATGGATCATGGGAATGTGGAGTAGATCTTTGGTTGTGATTTATACCACAGCCAATCGAGTGTCCGGTGGGGGTAGCACCATCTTCCTCTGAGGATCTACCTAACTGGATGAGGGATGAAGAACGTTTGAAAGTTTTGACCACACCAATGGAAGAAAACACAAGGACCCCACAACCTAACCTTAGAGATAGAGAGTACATAATATAATACACCTACTACGGTAACTGTATTTCTGATTTCATATAGTATTGTCACTCTGTTCTTTTTACTAGGAGGAGAAATAAAATGATTTACTAGAAGTAGTGGACTGGGACCACGGTTATGACAACACAGAGAACCTGGTGGTAATGCAAGCCTATATTCGGATGTGGTAAATTTGCCCATGGCCATGCACTGGGTGGTGGTACCAGGGTATTGTGAGATGGACGATCTCTGTGATATAATGGGGAAAGAGAAGGGACAGCAAGTACAGCTGGAGTGTTATTTATTAACCATGGTGGATGGGTGCAACAGTACCAGACCAATGAAAATGTGTTTGAATTCTACAGAAGCTCAGTGTCATTTTTCAGACAATTTACAGAACCGTGATTTGCCTTTCACCATTCATACTAGTACTAAGCAATTTACTGTTATTTGGCTAGCTACAGAAAGAAGAAAATAAAGCTATATGTTGAATATTTGATAGGGTGGCCAAAGTTAGTGCTACAAAGGCTTAAGGATCTGGAAGGAGTAGAAGAAGAAGCAGCACGACATGTGACAGATATGGCAAAGAGCTTGCAGGGGTTGGGAGACAGCGTATAAAAAGGGAAAAAAGGTGTTTGAATTGGCTCATCGCAGAGCTACAATTTGTATGGAGGAAGATATTTTATGCGCTGTAAACCATGAAATATCTGAGCAACCTTACATTATCACCATAGTATGTCTCACAGCATTTTTTCTTCTATTGGCAGGGGTCATTTGGTGCTGCATGAAGTGTTGTTGCTATTCAGGAGCAGTGGTAATACAGAACCGACCCTCCAGCTCGCCATCTCTTCGATCTGTTTCCGATTCCCACGCCTCTTTTATTCTGATAGAATTCCTGCAAGAAAGTATGATGCTGGGGAAATGGTTACAAAAACATGATGATGACTGCTTATATTGTAGAAATAGTGTGGTAAAAGTAGATGGTTCAACTGCACAAACAAAAAGCAGGAATGGGCCATAGTAATGGCAGCTTTAAAGGATATTATAGGAGTATTAGATCAACTAGGTTAGCTGTGCAGTAAGTGCAAAGGACGGCGGGGGGGTGCTAACGCTGATGGCCCCCGAGGGAGGGGGGAAATCTGATTTGTACTGTAAAATGTTGCCATAAAGGCTTTTTAATACTATGCTCATAATGGGTAAATAAACCATGATATTGGAGGAGTCCAGGAACAGTATTCTATATACCTGCAGTATTATAATTAAGTATGCGCCCGAGAGTTTTGTTATTTTTCTTTTTATAAACAGCAGGGCTCAAGTTGAGGGTACACTGGGGTGGACTGAGTCCACACACTCTTTTCAGAGGGTGGACTCCGTCCCCCCAGCTAAAATGAGAAACATTGAATGTCCTCTTTGAATTTATGAATTAAAGTCGACCTCCGCGATCGAACTGCAGTCGTCAGGTTTGCAAGCCAGACATTTCAACACTGCACTATATAATCTGATGAAAAATAAACTAAAGGTGAAATGTCCCATTTCGGTACTGCAAGTTCCAGGGGAAATATTTGTATTGGTTCTTGGAGTTTAAAACATGCACACCTTTAAACGTTTTCAAAAACAGTATTAGAAGAAAATATCCTCTCTTGGTTTTGTGTGTGTGATGATTTTATGAAAGGCAAATGCTATTTGTCCTCTGCAATTTGGGTAGTTATGCAAAAACAATGTAATGAAATGTGCATATTTCACCTTGATATGCTAATTTCTGGTCAGCTCTTTTGGAAGCTCTCGGATGCATTAGGGTGAAGGCCACCATCTTGGATTGTACTGGCCTAAACCTGCTTGGACAATGGGGTACTATGCTCGACCAGATGTGCGTCAGGGAGCGTCGGCCCCACACCCCTCAACTGAGGACGACGACACTGGATATCGTCAGATTAGAGCAACTGATCCGTAAGTGGAGAGCCACGGGGGCACAGGAGGATAGACAGAAACCAAAGAAGGACTATGATTGTTTACAATGTGTTATATTGTTATAAAAGGGGCTCGGGATATCTAAACAGATGTACGACCAATGTAAGGGGACAAAACTGAGGAGATATAATGTTTATGTTTATTGAGTTTATATAGCACTTTAATCCAAAGCGCTTTACAGTATAACAACAAGCTACAATAATGAAAGAAGAATATTTACAAACATGAAACAAACCAGTGATACAGTATGTAGAACAATTTACTTAAAAGGAGGGGAAGAGAGGTGGGGAAAGTGGGGGGAGAGGAGGTAGGTGATGGGGCTACAAAGTCTGGTTTGTGGTCGACGGGAGGTGGGGAAGGTAACAGGGGTGGGGGGAGCCCCCTGGTGACCTACGTCCCCTAGTTGTTTCAGTGTCCAATTTAAGGTCAGCAGGAAGGGCGAAGGAGGGAGGGGAAGGGCAGGTAGGGGTGTGAGGGGGGAAGGAGGGATGGGAAGGAGAGTCAGGGGGGAGTGTAGAAGAATGACTTTCAGAGAGGAAGTAGGTAGGGGTGGAGCAGATAGAGAGAGGTAGGGAGTTCCAGTGGAGGGGGGCCAAGAGTTGGAAGGAGCAGAAGCGTGAGGAGGCACATGGGGCTGGAGGTACAGTGAGAAGGTAGAGAAAGTGAGAAGGTAGAGGTCGGCTGAGCAGAGAGAGCGGTAGGGAGAGTAAAATGAGAGGAGGGAAGAAAGATAGGGGGAATAATAATGGAAGGAGAACTGTAGGCGGGTTGGTTTATTAGTTTGGGCGGTGGGTTGATAGAACGTTTTAGGTTTATGATGGTTGCAACCAGGCAATGAACGCAAATACGACTCCTGAGTCCTTTTGTCTGATTTGGCAACTACGTGAAATTGCTCGTTTTGTCAGGCAGGATTTACTGCTCACTTAATGGTAGTGTAGCAAGTGAAGCACATGTTTGTAATGAAACAATATACAATTAAGAGAGATACTTTACCAGCTGTTAACAGCCCTCAGGCACAAGGTAAAGGCCCATGCAAAGTAAAGCCCTAAATGAGGATCCTGGGATATTACCAGCCAGAAAGTCCTCCTCTAAGGTATAATGGAATTTATTTCACGCTCACCAAATTCCTAAAAAAATAACTGCAAACAAAGATGGAAATGGAGTGCATGGGTGGGGATTGGGAGAAAGCACGGGACACGTGTGTGCGCCAGAGCAGGCTAAAGAAAATGCGGTCCTGGGCGAGAGACGCTGGTGGCCTGCATGGAACACTGGCTTTACCATATAGTAAAAGTGTGTGTCCTGGGCACCTGATTGATTCGCTACTCTCCCCTGGGTGCTAAATGATGAAATCTTGTGAGACAGATGAAGACAAATCCCTTTTGATGTTAGACTGGCTTTGCTTGCCTCAGAGAAGCAATACACACACTATATAGAGTTAAACGGGTAGTTCAGTCAGAAATGTTATTGGGCCAATCGATCAGGCATGTATTTGAGCATAGATCATTCCTTCTTAAAATACATTCCAATGCAACTTACCCGAGCTTTTCGCACTTTAACACATGCGAAAACGAAAGGTCGGGTACGCCATCTTGTGCTCATTTTATCCGTTGATCCAACACCCTAAATTCAAGTGCCCTTGCGGCACTAATTCAGATCGCCCACCTGTAAAGACTGGAGGGGGATATCTGTACTCCTGCCCTCTATATGGCAGAGTAGAAGCATAGAGCACCCCAGCCAAGATTCTCTATTTCGTAGTATGGACAAGCACCCAAGGTTTAAGCTCTCAGGAGGTGATGTGGGCTGGTTCCTAAGTACAGTGAGTCCCCAAGCCCCCAACAAAGGAATGTCCACACACTATGTTATGTGCTAACACAGTTCTTTGTATAAAAATAAGGTTCACGATATACATACATCAATCAATAACATACTTTGTAATCTGGCAATTCTAATATGGCAAATATATACAATGTCTATGCTGTACCAAACTTTCCTTTAGATTCCTTTAAATTGCATCAACTGCTGACAGTTATAATGGCATACAAATCATGCAGCAAGGTGTAAAAGCACAGATCAATTCTGGATGAGGATCCCCCCACCTGGGTAACCTGTAATAAAGTATATTAACAAGCCCGTCCATTAATGTTTAAATAGTCTTGTTTCCTGGTCAAAAAGCTCAACCACCCCAATGTACCTGAGATAGAAGAGTTTATTTGAGGGTTTGTCAACGGATCCCTTGAGGGGGTACTCCCTTTAAAAGCGGGAACCACGGGGCGTCAAGATTCCTCGAAGAAAAGTAAACCCTGGCGTATGGACAGCAGCTTCGACCTTCGCTGTGCTCTTCTACGATCGATCGTGGAAGTTCTGTGAAGATGAGACGTGTGGTCCACCACGATGCAAAGTGTTTGGTGCCACAAAAAAGACTCAGTGATAGATGTAGGCCCAGCAGTGGGCGTCGGGAGATGCTGCAGCGGTCCTCTGGCCTGTCGGTGCTGCAGCCGCTGCAGTACCTCGGGATAGCTTCAGGGATCAGGACTCGACCACGGGCTGGACTTCGGATCTTCATGTCGTCACTGTCCTCAGTATGTCGGCTTCTGGTGGTGGGAAACCCACCGGCGGACTTTCTACGGTAGCTGACGACCTCAACTTTCTCTGGCAGTACAAAGTGGTCGGCGGCGATGCCAAAGGAGACCCTTCGTTCAATGTTCTTAGGCAAAGGTGGAGCATTGCGGCTCCGGTCGCCTAGCAGAACGGCGTCAAGCTATCCCAGCTTCTGGGCGAAACGCTTCGACTGGCTTCCAGCAGTTACGGAAATCTTCCGAACTCCGGTCGACGGCAATTGACTTCGATGGCCTTGATGTCCTAGCGCTTTACTTCAAGATTCTCAGCTGACCCCTTCTCCAGTCGACAGCCTTTTAGGGACTGGCTTTCAGGGTACCTCAATGAAGATCAGCTTTTGCACGATGTTCCTTTGTAGCTCGGGGAGAGATCTCCTAACCAGGCCTTCTCTTGGATCAGTCCTCGACAGACTCAACACCTTTTAAATTTCATCGAAGGAAAGCAGCAGCAATTCTTCTTCCAGCTGGGCTTCAAGGATAAGCAGCTTCAAGTTTCAACTTCAGCTTCTGAACACATTGGTAAGTGAGAGGACCCCAGATATACACATCTGTCCCTCATTCACTCTGAAGGGCATTCATGCATGCAGACAGGCAGCCAATCAGACTCACAGCTTCCACCCAGACACACATAACAAGAAATGTGGATTGGGGCAAGCACCCAGTCTTTCAGCACACCACACTGCATTCATGTCAGTTTCAGGCAGGGCTGTCTCATTCATTGTATCACACACACAGAAACAGACACCCATAACATATAATGCATACTGGTCACACACTCTATTCACACAGGTCCCACCCCAAGGGTGTACCCACCACATACAGTCACCAGGAAGACTCCAGCCAGTCATGCCTTGACTCCCCCCCCACATATATGGTTCTTCCCCCCAACAGCCCGTCAGGGGAAGGGACAGTCAGGGCTTCCCAGGACTTTGGGAAAACAAGGTAACAGGCAATAGAAACCACAGAGGCCATCTTACCTTCCATCAGCAATCCACCGATTCCTATGGCAGGGCCTGGTTATCCCAAAATGAAGGATACTCGGAGCACCTGTCAAAGTCAGCATGGAGTTGCCACCAGCCCATACCCTGCTCTGTGGGCAACATACAGGTGCCCAAAAACATACACTAGGGGTACAGGGTTGTACCCCCACCCATGGGTGCCATAAGGGTACCCAAAGGGTCTCTGTTCACCATATCCAACTGGACTCCTGTGCACATAACAACACCCATGATAAGGGAGTACAGGACAAGGACATGGATGCCCTGTCCCTCCAATGCATTTTCAGCACCACACCGCCCCCAACGCTGACATCACTAGACGCTCACACCCATTTTACAACGCCAATTTAGGTCTCATGTCAACGTTCTCTGTGCGCAATCTATTGACGTGTCTCCATGGAAATGCTGAGACACCTCGTTCCTCGACAAGTGTAAACAAACCCTTTCTCATCACACAACATTGGAGTTTCTTTTTCCTTTGTGTCAGTGTATTCAATTTCGTGCTTCCCTGACTTGTTTCTGCTCTGTTCAGCTATCTGTCAAGTACAACACACTGAGAACCGGTGTTTATACTGCCTAAAATCAATTAACTCAGTAGTCGCTTTTCATTTCTTACATTATGTACAAATATCTTTACCAAACCATATTTAAACATGTTTGGCTGTTTCTTCGCTTCTCTTTCGTTAACATTCAATGTTAATGGGAAACCCATTTTCTTTACTGAATATAAACAAACACGTTTCTATTTACCTCACTGTTGATTCTGTGCTTCTTCACTATTCAGGAACTATGGCAACAATTCAGCCCCACCTGTACAAGCCTGAATATTTAGAGGAGGAAATCCTTGAAAGACAAAAAAAGTTGAGACGATGTGGAATCAGATGAAGTCGTGAGGATCAATCACCGGAGCCTGAACACAGTTGCGTGGAACATGTTTCCACCTGGTGTACCTGCCATTTTTGTGAGATTATGCCTACTCTGGTGGAGAACTGCTGTTGCAAAGAAAACTCTGGCTGCTAAGACACCACTGCTATGCATTTTTTAGCTGCATTACTTCAGGGCGGCCTGCCTTACAAGATCCATGTTGCGAATGATGATGGTCCTTATGCACGAACTTAGAGCTACAGTTTGCCCTCGTAATACAAGTAATGAGTAAGTTCACTCTTTATATATTGTGTGTTTTTGACAACCAAGATGGCTTGCATTATATCTTGTTCCCCTACATCAATATAAATTTGATGTATCATTGACAAGAGTTTTTCTGTAAATTGAATAAATTACTCATTCTAATCTGTAACCAAAGTGTTCAGCTTTAGATGAATTGTCCGACCAATTACGTTTCTTTCACTCGGAAGCATCTCCAAAACTTGTTTTGCTGGAATGTGCATTTACATTTCTAATTGATCCCTACTTGAAATCACAAGTACTGTCAGTACTTTGCACAAAAAGGTACTTTTTAAAGCATAACAATGCCTTACATTTTACAAGGTAGTGCAAACAAAAACAAATGTAATTATTGGGTTCATTCAAGTAAACTATTTCTGTATCTCTTACACAGGTGGTACATGCTTGTGGCATATCATGCGTTTACATGGTGGATTCATGGAAGATGGGGGTTTCATGTTCGACGAGTAATACTTGCGTGTGTGGTTCGAGCCATTTGTGATGAATTCCCCAGTGACCACGGACGATACCGTGGATTTATACAGACAGTACATCGACCACAGCAGTATAATTTGTATTGTCAGTGCCATACACTTTACCAGACTAAGTAAAAAAAAAACCAAATGATTTAATCTGATAGGGGTTAGAAATTGCAAATCCACAGCATGTCCAAACATCTTAGAGTATCGTTCAAGATTGGTGTGCTGTAACAAGTTCACTGGTCTATCACGCTCCCCTCAACCACATCCATCCCCCCTCTGCTATAAATGGCTGTTTTCACCTGTGGCAATGCGCTCGCAAGTAACCTGGGAGGATGGGAATGCACAAGGTGCCAAATACCATGTACACCTCAAAGGGTTCTTTCGCGTGGGGACCCTTATCCACATAGACACCCCAGACCCAGTGTCTCCAGTCTCTCATTTGAAGATCATGTCACTGCAATCAACATAGGTCTGTGTCCATTCACTGTGTTTCCGGTCCTATTGCGCTCCCCTCATCCACATCCACCCCCCTCTGCTATCAATGACAGCTCACACCTGTGGGAGTACGCTCGCAAGGGGCTTGGGAGGATGGGAACGATCAAGGTGCTGAATACCATGAACAGCTCAAAGGGTTCTTTCACATAGGGACCCTTATCCACATAGACACCCCAGATCCAGTGTTTCCAGTGTCCCCTTTGATGACCCTGCCACTGCAATCAACATAGGTCTGTGTCCATTCAATGTGTTTTGGTCATATTGCGCTCCCCTCATCCACATCCACCCCCCTCCGCTATTAGTGACAGTTCGCATCTGTGGCCGTGCGCTCGCAAGTGGTCTGCACTGGCGGGATTGAGGAGGTCTAACATTTTCATAGAGGCCTGGTGGGTGTTGTAAGGAAGGCATGGTATCAAACAGTAAGACAGACACAAGTGACTACAGTTCAAGGGTCTTTATTGAACTTCACTTCGGTTTGAAAAACACCAATCTAATCCTAAATCTAAAGATGGGAGCAAGCTACGAACATCAAATAATAATAACACAGTCCTAGTGGTGCCTTCTCAAAATAAAAGGGCCAATTGCCAATCCTTAGTTCTAAATACAAATGGTGTGGGAAACCATGCTGTACAAAAGAAGTGTTCAAGAAATGATACATAAAGATAGTTAAGCCGTTAGCGTCCCTTTCCCACGTTTTCAGCACGGGACACAGCGGCACTCTCCAGCTTAGCACATACTCTGACTTCTCTAGGATGAGGATGCAGTTCAAAATATAGAGAAGCTGGAGGGAGGCGACGTACGTTGCGACCCGCCCCTGGCAATGGGCACATAGGCGCTCGATGGTGTGACGGTGAGCGCGGCATTGACGCCGCCACTCAACGAATGGGGGCAACTCAGGAACTATCTGCCACTTCCTACGACTCTAAACTTCCATGCAAACTCTATTCAGAAGTGCCAAACGAGGGCGAACCCAAGTCAACAATAGATATTGACACGCCCTCCGAGAGGAAAGCCGGAGCGGAGATAAGATCCCTGCAGCCACTAAATAAGAACCTTGTGGCACTTGGAACAACAGAAGAGAACTTGGTCCCCTGTCCAAAGGACACGAGTGATGATAGCAGCTGAAATCCACCCGGTCATTGCAAGGGTGGACCTAAAAAAGCCCCATCAATACCTTTTGGGCCATGGATGAAACCATGTTAACAGAGGATGATTCCTATTCAACCATAGAGGAATCTGACGGAGACAGCGATCCAGCACTGTCGGGGACGGAAACCCTGAACACAAAACAGCAAAAAAAAGCCCTAATACTGGAATCGAATGGACCAAAGCTTAACAAGCTCAAAGCTCCACTCGACCCAAAAGGAATACTGCAGCGAAGAAAGGGAAAAAAAGAAAAAGAAAAGAAAAATGTCTGGTTAAACTAACATACGAACCAGGAACTGGGGGGCCAGATAAACGTAAGGGCCCAGATGCAAACATTGCCAAGGGCGGCATTCACAAAAGTCCACTGCACACCCAATTCCTTAACAAGAAATGTAAGCACAAGAAGGTAGAAGCATTATATTCTTCGTAAGTGACCCTTGGAGCACTTACGAGATTCTTCTGCACAAAAAAAAGGGCAACTACGGTAAGTGACAGAGGCGAGATTTCAGACGCAGACCTTCTGGAGGGAACCATAGATGACACAGAGACACGATCAGAGTTCCCAAACCAGTCTCAGTCTACCCCCATCCAAAAACCAGAACCCTATAAAAAGGACCTAGCGGACAAGATCCTAGAGCGCAAAAGATGGCAAGTGGCAACCCCTTCTGCCAAGGGCCTATCTGGTTCAAAGTTAGGGACTGGCAACACCCCACAGTTAAAAACCTTCTCGAACAGCAATAGTCCATTTGGGCTAACAGAAACAACTGGCCCTAAGAGACTTATGGACACCCAATTAACACAAGCCCCAGAGACAAGCGAAGAGACACATGGAGAGGGTGAACGATCAAAGGAAAACAAAGCAAACCACACAAACAGCACTAAGAACAACTCAGCTGGACCAGGATTGACTAAAGACACTGAACCCTTATTGAAACGGGTGCACCAAAAGATTGTCTTACAAACACAAAGACCCACCAAGAATCCCAAACGTCTCCATGGCTAACAAAGCCTTTAAGACAACAGAAAAGGCTTAGCGAAATACCGGGAGAGGTGGAAAGCGACACAGGACACAAAAAGATTGACAGTCAATTTTCCATCATGTCGACTTTAACAATAGGACTGGCTGCCTTCACAAAATTATATGAAGCCTTGAACGACACCTTAAAAGATCATCTGACAATAGCAGCATATACCCAGAAACAACTAACGTTCTTGGAAGGCTACAGAACTGCAAACGAAAATAAAAAACTGGGAACCAAGGACTCTGATATGCAAACTCAGGACCTAACAAACACATTTCACAAAGAGTCCCATGCTCAAACTGACCTTTTACCACTGAAAACATTCTTCTTTTCGGCTTCCAACAGTTTGGCTCCCAAAGGTTTGGTCTCCCTAGGGAAAACTACTGTTCTGTCCTTGTCACCCCCTCAACCTCAGTTGTCGAAACTGCAACCTCAAAATCTCAAACAGATTGAGGTTCCCACCATTATTAACTCAAACAAACAGAGACAAATTCAAGGAAAAAAGCCCTGTCTCTGCTAAGTCTCTCCAAAACAGGCTTTGAGAAAACGGCTGTACAGTCCAGGATTCGGACCTTCGTATCCAAACAGATAATGACCCACCTATCGACCCTCCCGTTAACAACTCGCGGAGAACGACAAAACGACTGACGGCCCCAAAGTCTCGCAAAACACCAACACTAAAAGAAGTGGAGCTAACCTTTGGTAACAGAACTGCAGTTAACGGACCCAGATCTACCCAGCCCGGGGTATCAGGGTTAACTCATGAAACAAAGAGCACTTCCAAGAACCAATATCTCCAACGGAAAGCGAAATGATGGCTGCTGTTCTAAACCTTTCTCAACGCTTGGAGGAGTCTGAATTAGAACCAACTGAAAAATCGCGGTGCAAAAGAAAGGTGGACACGTCTCCCCAAAGCTCACCATGTGGTGAACCGGAAAAAAAAATTTGAAATTTAGACCAGAAGCCTCTAACGTTTCTCACATTAGAGGACAAAAAAAAGCAGACGTTACAAAAAAAGGAGGAACAAAGGTCACCAAAAAAGATCACAATCAACACCAACAAAGCCCAAGAGCGGCGACCTACAGATCATTCATAACCCCGGGCTAATACAAAGATTACCAGGGCAAGATCCACTGGTAACGCCCGTGGGCACGTCAAACAGTCGGTACCTAGATGGAGATCAAAAGTTCACCTAAATCAAAGGTCTAGAAACGTATCCAGTCGCACAAGAGGTGCAAGCAAACAACGAACCAGAGAAACAGGAAGCTATAGACGCGAGAAAAGAAGGAAAGTTGCAAGAACAGAATGATTAACCAACACGCGCTCCTTTCGACTAGAACAAATGCTGAAATATGGCGATCCTATATCCTAAACAGAAAGAAGATACTTGCTCTATTGCATCATATTCCTTCCTTGAAGAAACTTTCCTCCGACGATATTTTCATTGTTGAGTTCACAAAGGCTTCTTCGTCGGACAGTATGCCTACATATCGAATCCTCAACTATAAACAAAAAAAACTGTTGAGATGCAAGAACTAAACTGAGAACATTCGGCTACGACTAGTCAAACAAGGTGACATAGAAAAACAGACGAGGCGAACTAGGTTTAAAACAAGCAGCAGCTTGCCAAAAGGAAAATCAGTGTTATGGCATAAAACGAAACTTTGGTCACCCGACAGCTCACAAACCTTGGATTCCAGGAGATACAAACTCTCGGAAACTCTAACTACTTTGGACATACAATTGGTCCAAGACAGGAACCAGCACAGATCTCGTCACCCGTCCACTGCAATAACAGGTCGCAACAACTCCAGAGAGAACAGGCACCAAGAAAAAAAGGACCTGCTCTACGAATCAAAAGAAAGGAAATCCAATCTCAAAAAAACACACCGGGATGACTCACTGGAGAATGAACAAGTATCACCGTGCCCCCTGAAAAACTGGACGATAACAATAGATTACGAAAAGCCAAGAGACAAACACTTGGAAACACTCAAAGCCACGCAACATAGTCTGAAAGATGACGAACTGAGATGCTGGGCCTGTCTTACAGAAGTGCTGGTCAAAACTCACGGCTCTTAGCAACGAAACTGTTTGTCACGTCCATCAAAAAATTCCATGCAGGGGACACCCAAGAGCCAATCAAATCAGCTGATTATGGAACACGTGTGGCTTTTCCCATTTAATGAGCACCTCTGACGTTAATCTAGGAACATTCGATCTTCTGTGTCTCTAAGAGACATGGATCACGAAAAAACCGACAATGGATGGCTACAACATCGCTTTCTCTCCAGCTGTGCAAGGCCTATTGGGAAGACCTCAAGCTGGACTACTCACTGCCACTCGCATAGGCAGTGACTGTTACCTGGAAGAAATCTTAACAAATGATCCTTATACATTAGCAACCATAATTTCCTGGAAACCTACCCAAGTCAGCAAGGACACCATTAAGAAGAAAATCTACTTAGTGATAAATATATACTGGAACCCTACAGTATTAACCACAGACGGTTTTATCACCAAGATAGAAAAAATACTTGAAGATTCCAGGCAAGATCACTTAATAGACTACATCATCATATGTGGGGACCTGAACGCCACCAAAGAGATAACGGGAAGACAAAACCCTACTCAACCTCATAAGAACATTACAGGACACGCCGATGCAAACTCTGCAGCTAGAGGTATCACGTGGGAGGCTACCATGGAGGCATGTGACTTGCACAACTTACACCGCCTCAGGAAGCCAGATGCGCCAATCATCCCAACCTGGGAATCGGCAGGCCGCAGCACCACCTTAGACCACATATACGTCTCATGAGATTTACTAGGAATCGTAACTTCTTTTGAGGTAGAACATACAACAAACAGCGATTACAACCTCTTGAAGGCGATATGGGAAACTGAAAAACCAACAACCGTACCAAGGCGGCTACAAATGGGGGCAGCAGTGACAATAAATAAGGGGGGAAACCACCTTAGACTCAAACCATCGGCAATACCTGAAATCACAAGGTGATACTTACAGACAAAAGCGTTGCACAAGATGAGCATGGATCCGGTAATAACAGACTACTGTCCCCTGTTGGTGCCCTATCAATGCCCAAGGTCTGGCAAAAAACCCAACAAGTCTCATCACCACAACAACAATCAGGCACTGAAAGCAAAAAGACAAGAAATGCGGAAACAGATAAGGAAGGCAAAAAACTTTCTCTCGAAGACCAACAAAGAGGAAGCAAAGTCAGCCACAAAAATGTATAAAAATTGGCTAAAATCCCACAAAAACTCGATGTACCAAACTGGCTCTGAAAAAATGTTAAGAACCTTAAGTGGCAAACAGCCAAAAGCCTTCTGGTCTCTGCTATCAGCTGAAAGAAGGTCAAGTCAAGATGCCCTACTAAGTAGTGTAAATTAAAAAAATTGGGTATCCTATTTTTCAAACCTGTTCGGCCCATTACCGTCAGTTGGGCTGAAGACCAAAATGGATGGGACATTGAACAAGATCGCTAAACTGAAATCTTCGAGCCCCAGGTCTAGATGGGCTTTCGAACTTGGACCTGAAGGGAAACATCGATGCCTGGGCTATCTTGATAGCTGAAATATTCAAGACAAGTGCAGAGTCAAAGACGATGCCTCGATAGTGGAAAACATGAAATGTTGTCCCGATATTCAAAAAAGGGGATAAAGCGGACCCGAAAAATGTTTGCCCAATTGCCTTGTTGGACTGCATTGGGAAAATCTTTGGATCATGCCTCCTGGATAAATTCTAAGTGTGGTTAACAACATCAGAAGGACATGACCCATTCCGAACCGGCTTCACCAAGAATTTGGGAACAACGGTCAACATCATGTTACTGAGCATCTTCAAGGCAAAAGTCTTAGAGGGCCTTCCAAGGTTATTTTTGGCCTTTATCGACCTATCAAGCATTTGACAAAGTCAACAGAGAAAAACTCTGGGACAAGCTGAACAACTGGAATTGTCCAAAGTCGATATTGGCTCCGATAAAAGAACTACACAAGGACACTTCTATGAGAGTGCGCCTGAATGGAGCTGGTCTTCTTTCAACGACCATAAACACATATAGAGGCGTCAAACAAGGCTGCCCATTGGCCCCCGCTCTATACAAAGTATACATGGGAGACTTGCAACAGGCGGAAAAATCAATCAGAGACTTGCCGCCTACGACGGGCAGTGAAAGAAATCAGCAGACTGATCTATGCGGATGATATTATTCTAATTGACCAAACAGTGGTACGGCTGCAAAGAAAACTGGACAACCTCTTTGAGTACCTGGTATCCAGTGACCTAGAGATCAACACAAACAAAACCAAAGTACTGATCCTAGAGCAAACATCTAAAAGAACAGAAACATCATCCTGATACCTAGAGAAAGAACGCCTTGAAAAGGTAAAATCCTTCAGATACCTGGGTGTCACATTCAGCAGCAGTCCACAGGAACTACCTATGCAAGAAAGAGACTCTTTGACTTAAAATCCGAAGTTTGACAACCCAGACGATACTGGTAGACAAAAAGTATGGTCGATATTCACAACAGCATTGATCTTTTACAAATCAAAGGTTGTTCCAGCAATTTTTTACGGTGCTGAAGCAATGCCGGCAATTCCACCTGACATCTGGAATCAACTAGAAGGCTTGTTTTGGAGAAAGGTGCTGCGTCTTCCAGCCTCCACACCAGTGGCGTCAATCAGAAGGGAATTAATTCTAACATCACTGAAAGGCTCAGGAGACTTAAATGGACTACTGATGTTCAGAAAAATCTGAACCTCCAACCAAAGAATACATGCGCTTATTTTGGAAGAACTAAATAAAGGGACAAAGAAAACGCTAGCTTCATGGGCCGCAAACAAAGTCTCTCTCTTAGATGAAATTGGAAGCTCTGAGGACGAACTACTCAACAACCCAATGTAAACAGCGAGCAAATTCAAAGAAACTGATTGGTGTAATACCTTGGAGAGTGCAGGGAGCAACAAGTTAACATTACACTTGTCAATCACTGTGCAGAAACTGAATAATCCAATAAATGACCTGGTCAAGTTTCCAAGCAAGAGACTACGTTAAACCTTTATGCGAGTTCGCCTCAATGTTTTGAAAACCAACGAAATCATAGCAATAAGAGATAAAACCAAAGCGAACTCATATCGTTTTTGTGACCAGGTCAACTCAGTTGAAACACTGAGACATTTGTTGCTTAGACGCCCAAGCTTGTCAACAAAACAACCCATTTAGGACACTTGTACACATACTTTTGCAGTTTGGTTGAGGAACAATGGTGGTGTTACCTAATGAATGGCACAAATAGAAAACCAGTGATCGCATTGGGCAGTTTCCTGGCGAGCCTAGAGTTGGACAAAACACAACCAATCACAGTCAACAGCGCGGAAAAGAAATAAAAACAAAAGAAATAACAGGATTCAAAGCAATCAAACTTGTAAAAACTGTTAAAACACAGTTAAATCAAGTATAATAAAAAAAGAATTCTCAGGACCTTCTGTGCCAAAGTCTTTTTGCCATTCAAAGTCTCTTACTTCAGAGGGCTTGATGCGGCAAACATTCAAAGTTCCTTTCTCCTATGCACAACTTTTCTGGTGATTCACTGTTCATCCTGGGTCCCCCTCTGCCGGGCTCAGACCCACTTTAACACAGAACTTTCAATTAGTCTCCCTCCACTGGGCTCGGACCAATTTATCTTGTTTTCCCAAACTTTCTTTACTGTATCAAAATCAAAAGACTTTCGACTGTGCATGGGATTTTGCTTGACCCGTCGCATGACCACTTCGATTTACAATTCCTTTATAACTGAGTTTCAATTTTGCCACTTCTCAGCTGGACACCTTACAGAGACCTTCGATTGAGCACACAGCGGTGCCAGACCACTCTTGTCAATAGTATTGTATCTTTTCCTCTCAAAGTTCAAACACTCATTAGCAGTTCAACTTTACTTGCGTCTTTTATCACACACTTTTTAACAATGTTCTTTGCAGCGCTCGCCATACAATTTAGCTGCTTGCAACCTTGGCTTCAACATAGGCCAGTCGTGTATCGGTCTCTCCAACTCACTGGCTGTGTTGATTTCACTGATGCTGCTTTGTTCTTGGAGCCAAGGACGGTACCACAGCAGATGCTGCTCGTCCGCGCATTGATTAATGATGCAGGATGGCCCTGGGTATCTCCGACACACAATGCAGGATTCTTCAGCCTCGTTTCCTGGTATTACGCTTTCTACTGTCGAGGGGTCTTGAAAGTAATGGCTCCTTGTCAGTAAGGTCAAGGGAATTTCCCTCCTTACGATCCCTTCCTGTTTTACCGCCTTTATACTCTTGATCAGCTACCATCGCGAAACTGCTGCTTCCTCGTGTGCTTTGCCTCGCTAAGAGTGTGCCTTTTATCCGTATGGGGACGTTTAATGGAAGTCAAGTGTGAGATATTGTCAGTAATCGCCTGACCAATGCATTTGGGACATGTCAGACTTGGGTGTTAGTCCTTTTTCTCACATAGCGGGCTGTCCTTGTGAAAGTGTTCGTGTTCTAAACATGGGTGGGGGTAGAGTTCCTAAGTATCTTACCTGGTAGGATGGGGTAAAGGTGTTACTGGGAAGGGGATACCGCATCTCGTCATCCGTTGTCCCGCTCCCCAAACACCCTTCACCCATGTGATCCTCCCACACTGGTCTTCCACCAGGAACTGTATCCAAAAGCGATGGCTGTGTCCTGGCCACCTGGATGACGGATCCTCGGGGACTAGTGGGTGAGACACCTTCTGGTTTCTCATAGTGTGAATGAACAGGTCACTCATTCACATACACACCCACTTCTGTAAGCCTTTATAAACACTTTAGAAGTTACCAAGAAAACATCTGTGAAATCGACAACAGATATCGCCAATCTCTCCTCTTTTTACATTGCTCGCTGAATCAGCTCATCTGTTCTTCTAAGTAACTGTTAGTCAACTTTTACTTTCTGGAGTGTCAACGTACTGTGCTAGGCCACTTTCCATTGCTTTATTTGAAAAGTCTACGCCATTATCAACCATCCTACACATTTTTATCTCTGTAATTAGCAAATAACATTACAGAGTATTGTTTCCAAATGTAAACTTTTGTATTGCATGTTTCCAATGCATGTTTGCTCTAGGTGCCATTTTTTATAAAGTACATTGTTTTATTATCAAAAGGAAGGTGATGTGTGCTTTACTCACTGATACATTGTTTTTAATAGTAATATTTATTTATATTTTTTAATAGATCATAATGACAACAATGCCTTCTTGTATCGGAGTACAGTGCTGCATGTTTTTCCAAAGGATTTAAATTTAATAAGAAAATGGCTCTTGAGCTGCAGATATCCAGTGTCCGAAATTGAAAGCAGAGCCAAGGATATCTTGGATGACGTGAGGGGCAATCGATTCCATATCTACAGCATGCGCTTCTCAGAAGATATGTACGAACAATCAAAGTACACTAAAAAGTGCTGCCTGAGACTCCTTCACAAATTATTTCCCAATGCAGTTCCAACTGAATTTCAGCACTCGCTGACCCAGGTGAGTAGAGGACGCTGAATTTTTAAATGTATTTTAGCATTTTCTAAATTTGCCTGTATAATATGTCCTTTAAATGACCACTGAATATATTGAAATATTCGGTGAACAGGTAATAAACAGTTTTCAGTTTTTGGGGAATATTTCCATTGTTATGTTATTACACAAGTTTCCTTCATGACACGATGTACTGTGGTTTATACATTTTTAACTTTAGATTACTTTCTTTATCCCTACTTTAGTGAATACACAAAGTAATCTCTGAATAGTTCAGTTCAATGGGAGCCTTTCTAAACACAAACACACACACACACACACACACACACACCGTCCTTTAAAAATAGGTCATTTTCTTTAAATTACCATGTCTGTCTTACCGTAAACCGCACTGATAGAAGTACAGCCCGTTTCCATGGAGGAAACAAACCACAGACACGTCAAACATCCTAATGGTGAGGCCATGCGACTTGCACACAAAAATGTGTCCGAATTTTTGATGTGGTCTAAATTATAATACTAATGTACATTTTCTATCACACAATGGTATGACCATATGCATCGATTAAAGGACAGTGATGCTACATCAACCACTATTCCGGAGTCAACAGCAACCTCACTCACCTTTCAAATAAATGTTTTAGAATAATCCTTCAGATGCGACTATACAAAATATCTATTTGGTAAAGTTCAATTAGCTTTTGATACAAAGTGGTTTGTAGGCTTCTTTGTCAATATCGACCATCTTTGGCATGGAATTTTATTTTGCTTTTACATCTTTATTATACAATTACTGTTATATAGGTGGAGCCTGGAGCTTCAACAAGGTACTATTCTTCTACTGCAACCGGACTGGAGCATGAGGTATGAGACATGAAAATGTATTGATTTATACTAATAGTTCTATATTAACAATATCTTATTTCCATTTAAGCCAAGTTATTGTTTTGATCATTTGCAATACTGTCAGCAATTTGCTCAACGAAAAATGGAAAAGGTAAAACAAAATAACATTACAACGCATTAAAGGGGCCACAATGTAATCAATATGTTTTGCAGGTGATCTTGCACCAATTCCCTGCAACATCCCAGAAGGTTATCAAGTACATTTTTCAAATAGGTCTTTTTAAAAAGTTACATGTACAGCATTTGACTTTGTTAATACCAATTAAAAAAATGTAATAGACGAATAACCATATCTTTTTACATAGTTTAACTGATATTGTAAGGTCGACAATCATATCAATTTTCTCAAGCTGTATTTTGTGAGATCAAAGATTTTAACGTTAACTTGTTTAACAATGTATTCAATGTTCTTTGAATTTGTTATAATCATGGAATGTGCTACTCAAGCGGTCGAAATTGAAAAGCATGGACAAGAGGTATAAAATATTGTAAAATATCAGTTATCCATTTTAACTCTGATGTAATATTTAATATGTTTTAGTGGTTTCCATAGTGACATTTTGTTATATTTGTTATATGAATCTTTAAGTGGAAGAGCACATTTCAATGTTTATACAATTAAAAAATGCTGTTTTTCCGCTTGGTCTGGTGGTAGGCAAATCCAATTTGACAGTTTCAAGGATAATGTAGAAAACAGGGGTACGTAACAAAGGTTTATAGAAAAAAAATAATTTGTTTAGGAGTTATTTCTTTGATATTACACGTTAATGTTGTAATTCATATATTCTGTATGTGTGCTATAAATTAAGCATGTTTTTTCTTTTAAATTAGAGGCCTAAGAAGTAGAGGAACATAAAGACTCAGACAAAAACTAATGACATCAGTTGCAAAACCGTTGTCACTTGGAAGCAGCTCCATTTTGAGGATCAGCATGGTCCTCGCAAGATACAGTATCATGATGCAGATGTCCAGGGGCCAGAATTTGAATTAAATGTCAGCAGTGACCCATGGAAAGTGTGGGATGTTTTTACCCATGCATCCAAGCCCTACCATAAAACTGTGCAGTACTGGCATGGAAAACATCATGATGGCCAGAACTCCCCAGAGAGTGCACAGGGAAAACATGAAGAATAGGCTGCCACCCATTTTTGCCTATGTTGTGAGCACAGGAGGGCACTGCGTAAAACCACTATTGGGCTACACACACAGTAGCCTGAAACCATTGGGAATGGCAATGCTGATTGCCAAAAAGCAACTCGGAACTGTGGGGAATTCATTTTCTTAATCCCAAAAATGGTTGCAATACCGGTACTCACCACTATCAGAAAGCCGGCGTTTTAAAACCACCAGACTTTTGTGTAAAACTGAACAGAGGAACCCAAACCAGACCAAGGAAAGACTTGCTAAGAGGTGGATACAATGTAAAACTATATTCTGAAATGAAACACCCATCTGGGCCAGAGCATAATTTTAAAAAGATAGATAACTCATAGTGCGGACTTATCAAAATTATATAAGTAATATCATTATTCTTGTGATTTTTCTGTGCACGTTTTAAGAGGCGTTAGGACCCTGTGGTGTATTCTGGGGGGTTGCTAGCGGAAAATAGGGTCTCGCTCCAAATGTCTGCATGTTAAAAATCTGACACTTCATCAATTAATGTCCATACTCCATGCGCACATGTGTGTAATTTTTGGTAAATGTCCGATATTGGTAAACCAGTCAAAAAGCGCAAAATGTTGTCATTTTTTAATGCAAGCCCCCAGGAAGATCAGAGGCGGACAAGCATGGACCATAAGGAATATTTAATGTGTACCTGTAATTTCAACAAATTGTGTATCTGGGAAATATGTATTTGAATCAAATATAGATTTGTGGGCAAATTGACCAGGGGAGGATCCTCTGACCCATAAACTGACCTCATCATGATAACAATCCATTTCCTTCCCCCAATCATGGTAGAGGGGAGAATCGGGCCAATGACAAGTAGAGAGGGGCAGACTTAGCTAGGCCCAGGCACACACCCATTTTCAAAATACATAAAAAGAGACTGCTGGGACAGGTAGAGACATTCAATTCCATTTTCTGCGGGACGCTCTGCCGGGAGACTCCAGACTTCACATCCATCAATCTTCAGAGACCAGAAATTTACTTCAGAACTTAAAGCAAGGGCCTAAACCCACAAACTGAGAGCTCTTCTCAGCAGGCCTCAGCATCCTTAAAATCATTTGCAAACTATTCCACAGCCGGGCGAGCTGTCTGAATTCTTTGCCAAGAACTGCTGCCAGTACCCAGAAAGCAGTGTTACATCCCGAATCCACTTGATCCGGACCGGAAAGCAGAGCAGTATCCAGAACCAGAGGCCGGCAGAGCAGAGCTGACCCAGACCGCTGTGAGCAGAACCGGTGCCTGATTGACCCGCCGAGCAGACAGAACCGCCGTCGAACTTGTTGACCAGATCTGTGACGAGGCCTAGTTCAAATTTATATTGTGAGTACCTAGCAGAACCGTGCAGAACCAGTCTCTTAGTTAAAATAATCTAATTCAAGCTATTTTAACCTAAGTAGAACGGCCTCCTAGAAATCGTGTCATCTGCCATTTTTAAAGCTGCACAACTGTCACCTGTCAATTCTGCAGCTGCAAGCTCTCACCTGTCATTTTGAGTTTTACTTTAAATCCGAAAATCCACCTTTATTAAATTGTCCATATCTCTGGAACCGTCTGGGCTAGGAACGAAATTTAACTTTCATTTTAAAGCTGTGATTCTAGGCTTTCCAACGAACCTCCTCCTAACAGACTTCCTACTCCCTATACTATACGATTTACGCACTCGTGCAATTTACCGCGATTTGCGATTTTGGCTCAATTTCTCCACTTGTCAAAATAGCAGCTCCATTCTTTCCTTTGTTAAAATCCGTTTTCAACCTGGTAATAACTCAGAGCATTGCTAAAGTGAGCCTGAACTAATACCAACAAGCATCTCTCACTCACCCTGAATCTCTAGAGGGAATTAAAATCAGTTAGCAAATTTTCCCATCCGTTGCCATCACATTTAAAAGCATTCTGGGCCTGTGTTTCAAACTTCTACCTGTTTCCTCTAAGCTTGTTGGGGGGGGAACTGAATTTCGTATTGTTATTGATTGCATTCCTGAGAACTGTGTGCTCCTCTTTCCATCTCCTTCCATTTCTTACATTGCATAGGGGGGGAGGTGAATTGCCAGAGAAAAAGTGATTACATTGTTGTTGGTTGAAATCATATCAAGTTTATTTGCTGTACTGCATTTTATTCCACCTTGCATTTCCTTGAAACCATAAAGCATTTTCAGCTACCTCATCCTCTATACTACTCCTAAGTAATCAAGTGTACCACTGTAACATTACCCATTGTGGATCCACATCATATGTCTCAGTGTACTATCAGATATTAATTTATTATAAAAGTGTGATATATATATATATTGTTTAATTTTTCAAATAAACCTTTTAATTTGCAAAACAAACCTACTTCTAAGGGTTGTCATCCAGAGTACATGAACTGGACCTAAAAATATATCAATAAGGGTTTCCCTCAGCATCCCAGACGAGGCATTGACTTAGCTGTAGTGTTGAAGTGAAGCCGCTTAACAAAAGTAACCATGGATAATTGTTACAGCACATAATGACACCCAGAAGAGACAGACAACACAGAAGATGTTTCAGAATTGCTTGCAGAACCGCTAACAGAATCAACACCCTCCCTCTAATAAAATTCTATCTAGGAAACAGACAATATTCCCGGTTTCCCCCATATATGTGGACAAATCGGAAATATCACACAGAAATAACTGAAGCATCTTCGCTACTGATTGACGATAGTGCTCGTGATGTGGACTTCACTCTTCCTAGTGTTGAGGACTTATCCACCACCTTGGAATCGCAAACAACTATACTTTGGGACGATTGGCTATTAAAGGAACCAAAATACATTGTATTCGACTGCTGCCTGATTGAGATTATTAAAATGATTAAATATTATCATAAATTACATAGGAGGATTTGTGAGGAGCAATTGGTGAAGCTTACACGTGTAGTCAAAGGCACCGCCTTGAAGATAAAGGGTAGCTGTATGATATGATATGATATGGTATGGTATTTGTAACGCGCCTATACACAAGTGTTTCAAGGCGCGATGAGGCAAGGAAGGGGAAACAGAGGGAGGACAGAGACAATGACCTTACTAGGCCAAGTGACATTGAGATTGCGCAAGTGCAGGGGAGGGGGCAGTGCTATACATGGGATCAAAACAACAACAAGAAGTGCAGACAGCAGGTGTCCAAAAGTGCAGGTAGGTACAGACCCAAGTGCAAGGGTTGCCGGGAGGCAGTGCGGGTGTGCAACTGGGAGGGCAGGGACCCGAGCACGAAATCAGAGGGTAGCCAGGTGACCAGTGCAGTATCAGACAGGAAATCGGCAGGGGACAGTAAGAGAGCAGGCAGAAGCAAAGAGGAAGGTCTTGAGGTAATTCTGGAACCGGAGATGGTTCTCCTCAAGTTTCAGAGAAGCAGGGAGGCTGTTCCACCAACTCGTTGCTTGGAGAAGAGACTGACCCTGAGGGAGTTGGAGGAGCAAAGAGCTCGTCATCCGGAGCATATGAAAAGGTGGTTGGTTCCAGGATCCCCTCATCACAGCACTTCAGAAGATTGTGTACAACAAAATACTGTCAAGAGACATGAGGAGACTCGCCAAATTCTGCCACACTGGAGATTTGGAGGCGTTCCATAACATGCGCCTAAAGTACAGGCCTAAAAAGTTTCATTTTTCCATAGGCGGTATAGAGGTCAGAACAAGACTGGCTGTACTTGCACACAATGAGAACAATGGAAGGGAACAAGCAAAAACTGCAGGACTTTCCTGGATGCCTCGTTACAACAAGGAGCCAATCTTCCAGCAGATGGATTTTGAATTTGTGAAAGATCTGACATTGAATGTGCTGGCCCTGAAAACGCATGAATTGATCTAGATTTTGTTTCCAGGGTCCAGTCTATGCCATCGAACAAAGCAAAAGAGGCTTGCCCTCCAAAGCTTGAACTTGTGGAAAGGTCGACTTCAAGATTCAAATGGAGTGGCTCTCTTTACAATGTCTAACAAAGACAATTTCAAGCTTTTGCACAGTGTTTGGAAACTGTTCTCATTGTACAAATAATGTAATAGTATGTGACTTGAGATGTAATTGTTAAATAATTTGTTTTTAATTAATTACTGTTTGTGAAGTAATGTCACTAGATAGGCCTTAAAAGTTCTATTTTTTGTTGCTTTTTGTATTAAATACCATCAAAATAATTGATTTATATTACAACAATAAATGTCAGTCTGATTATTTCAAGTATGTGACTCCAATCAAATCAAATGTAGAAGAATCTGGTGAGCTTAATAACAATAGTTACCAGGAGCTACTTTTGGCACCCCAGGCAAACTAATGTAACGCTATAAACTAGCTCCTTGTTCCCAAGTTGTAGCTCCTGGTGACCGGTTACTGCTGGATACCCAGGCACTGCTTGTAACTCCTGCTTATCAAATCCTAATTTCAAGCCCTGTTTGAAATTAACTCAAAAATATTTAAAGGATCTAAGCAGAACATTGGAGCATCAGGAATACAGAAACTCAAAGTGTCCAGAGCTCTGGTCCTCTCCAGGCTGGACTACTGCAACAGCCTCTTGCTCAAACTGCCTTTATCCCCCCCAACTCCCCTTCAACTAATCGAGAACAGGGCTGTAAGACTTATCCTTGTCCTCAAGGCCAGGGACTGCATCTCTACAGACCAGAAACATCTCTACTGGCTCTGGTTGGCTGTGAGGATCAAGTTCAGTGCATCATCCACAAGGCTTTCTGGGGCCAGGGACCCCACTACATCTGACTCTTTCCCTAAATACCTACCGCTTAGCCTTCAGTCAACTTGCTGCAATTCTCTGCAGATCAGACGCTATTCCACGCACACAGTGTGGAGTAGAGGTCTTTCTTCGGCAGGAGCCTCCCTCTGTAATGGCCCCCTGCTGCTTCTCCCCGATCTCCTTAAGTTCTGGAATCTTCTCAAGACCAACCTTTTCTCTTCTTCATTCCCCCCCCTACTCCTGCTAATGCCCCCCTCTGTCGCATTGACTGGCTACCTGGTCCCTTCAGAGCTCCACAGGGCACCATGCCCACCTTGTCCGGTATACCCCAGCACGCTGTCTTCCTGTCCTACCCCCACAATCTGCACTTGCCCTTCCAGGCCCCTTTCCCCTGACAAGCCTGGTGGGGTCTGCATCCCTGCCGAGCCTGGTCCCCCCAGTCCTGGCGCTTAGCATGTGGTCCTCACTCCCTGCTTCCCCTGGCACTTACCCACCTGGCCTCATTTTGGGAGGATAGCTCAGCGGCAACGTGCTTGCCTTGGAAGCAAGACGACACGGAGCAACACAGGTTCGATCCCTGGGTCCGAGCTTAGAAACCTCTGGGTATTAAGTGCGTTCTAAATAACCTATCATATCATATCATATCATTAGCACTTTCCTAGCCCCATTGGCCCTCTACAATCCTCCGCCCCATGCACTTGTATACCTCCTCTTTCCCCGCACTCCTCTCCCCACCCTGACCTATACCTCCCTCCTCCCCACTCCCTCCCCTCTGCACTTCTTGTTACATCACTTGCACAATCCAAATGACAAGGCCTAGTAGCACCATTATTATTGTTTTCTTCCCTGCCCCCCTCCCTTTTTGTCTTATGGCACCTTGAAACACCAATTGTTGTATAGCCACTTTACAAATAACCAATAAATAAAATAAATGAAGTCTAACCTTGCTGTAAAGTAGGAATCATAAGTGCCTGTAGATTGCAATAGACCAAAGATGTATGTGCCACAGTGTTAGCCAACATTGAAATAACGGGTGAAGGAATAGGTCTTGACAATGTGCACTATGAACATGCATCTGCGGCCTTTGCACATTTACACATGTGGTGGACAACCAGGCGCACCTGCATCAATGCAGAAATCAATATGATTGCTGGAATAGATCTACATAGAAGCTAGTAAGCCTTTCAAAACTGCACTCATTCGAGGCATGCTGGAATTTTAGTGATATACTATATATATATGGGATACATTACTCACTGTAATTGTATTTCTGATGCTTGTATCTGCTTAGATTCACATGCCGTGCATAGGCCGACATCTAGTGGAAGCTGCAGAGTATTAGAGTTTGTTTTTCGAAACTCAAAAATGGGCGTCGACACAGGGCGTGCCAGTAATACTATCCCTAGTGTGACGTCCACTGTACGCATGATCCCTCACGTGTCTAGGACCCTCAGATTGTATTTTATCTGACATGAGGTAGCATGAGGAGTAGCGCAAGTACAGATAATCCAAGCAGATAGATAGAAAGATAAGACTACAAGCATCCATGCGCCTTCTATCAGAGGGGAGGAAGGGTAGGTCGCATGTGAATCTAAGCAGATACAAGCATCAGAAATACGATTACGGTGAGTAATGTATCGCTTCTGAGGCTTGTGGAATCTGCTTAGATCACATGCTGTGCATAGATTAGCAAGCAGTGTTAGAAGAAGGAGGTGGGATGTGAGAAGGGTCATGAGCAAATAAATGTCTTAGAACCGCTTGTCCCACTTGTGTATCTGTCTTGGAATGGGTGTCAATGCAGTAGTGCTGAGTAAAAGTGTGAATAGAGCTCCAAGTAGCTGTTTTGCAAATGGTGTCAAGGGGCACATTAGCAATGAAAGCCAGAGTGGCCCCAATGCCTCTTGTAGAGTGGGCTCTTGGAGTGAAAGGCAGAGTTTTTTCAGAAAGGGAGTAACACAGCTGGATACAGTTAATAATCTACTTAGAGATGGCGCCTTTAGAGACGCGATCTCCCTCTCTGCCTGTAGCTACAGAGACAAACAGCTGGTCTGTTTTCCTTAGCAGTCTGGTCTTGTTCACATAGTAGAGAACCGCCCTACGCACATCCAGGGTGTGTAGTTTCACCTCAGCCGAGCTCTGTGGGTCTGGAAGAAAGCCGGGAGCTCGATGGACTGGTTCACGTGGAATTTAGAAATAAACTTAGGTGAGAACCTAGGGTGTGTACGTAAAACCAGTTTATCTTTAAAACCAGTTTATCTTTATGAACTGTAAAGAAAGGATCCTGCACTGACAAAGCCTGAATTTCACGGACCCTTCTTATCGATGTAATTGCTACTAAGAAGGCCGTCTTATAAGTCAGGTGTTTGAGACTGCTTTTATACATGGGCTCGAATGGGGGGTCCATGAGTTTAGATAGCACCACATTAAGGTCCCATCCTGGTGGTGGGTTAGAAATTGGAGGGTGAAGTCTCTTCCATGAAGGCTTTAACCACTGGTACTTTCCACCACGACACCTTGTTATGGAAGGTAGTGTATGCTGACAGAGCTCCAGGTGTACCTTCAGTGAGTTAAAAACGAACACTGCGTCCAGCAGGTGGAGCATGTATGTGACAATAGTGGAAGGAGTGCAATTAACTGGGTTGATTTGCTTATTCTGGCACCAGATAACAAATCTTTTCCATTTGTCAAAGTAGCAGTTCCTCGTGTTTGGCTTCCTAGATTCTTTTAGGATGTCCATACATCTCTGCGGTAAATTGAGATGTCCAAACTCTATAACCTCAGGAGCCATGCTGCCAGGTTCATTGAGTTGGGTTGAGGATGCACTTTCTGACCTTGGTGCTGGAACAGTAGGTTGTACCAGCCCGGGAGTTTGATGGGTTCACCGCTAGTCTGCGCAAGTGTGGGAACCATGGTTGTCTCGCCCACATGGGAGCAACTAGGACGAGCGTCATTGATTCTTTGTTCATCTTGTTGACCACCTTCCTGATGAGAAGAGTTGGTGGAAAAGCGTACGCAAACATCCCTGACCAGTTCATCCACAGGGCGTTCCCCTGGGAGTCTGGTTGGGGGAACCTGGATGCAAATCCTGGGCACTGTCTGTTTTCACTTGTGGCAAATAGGTCTATAGTGGGGAACCCCCACTGAGAGAAGATATCTTCTACGATTTCTCTGTGTAGACATCATTCGTGTTCCTCTGGGAGGGGGTCTCTGCTCAAAGCATCCGCCAGAGAATTGAGATCCCCTGGAACATGTTGAGATCACAGGAAGATGTTCCGTCTGAGTGCCCATATCCAACTTTTCTGGGCAAACTTGGACAGATTTGGTGAACGAGTCCCTCCTTGCTTGTTCAGGTAGAACATGGCTGTAGTGCTGTCCGTTCTGATCTGCACTGACAGGTGCAACAGGTAAGGCTCGAACGCTTGAAGCGCTCTGAATACTGCCAGAAGCTCTAGCAGGTTGATATGATTCCTGGCCACTGAGTGAGACCAGAGACCCTAAGCTGTGTGGTGGAGATGGTGAGCTCCCCACCCTGTTAGGCATGCATCGGTTGTGACTACCGCCTGTATCTCGGGATCGTAAAAGGGTTTCCCCTTGGACAGATTTTCTCTTGTCCACCAGTGAAGGCTTTGTACAAGTGTTGGCGAAACAACCACTAGATCGTCCCACTGACCACTTGCCTGAGACCACTGTTTCGCCAACCAGGTAAATACATGACACCATCATGCCCAGCAAACGCATTGCTTTGCGTACCGTTATCTGGCGACCGGCCTGATATTGCTGAATTTGCAGCAGTATATTCCGAATTCTTTCCTCTGATGGAAAGGTCAACCCCTCTTGAGTGTCTAGGATAGCTCCTAGGAACTGTTTGGAGGTGCTTGGCACCAGACTTGACTTTTTCTCATTTATTCAGAAACCTAATTCGAAGAGGAGGTCGATCATTCTTTGAATGTTTGTTCTGCAAATTATTGGGGTCTCCCCCGTGATAAGCCAGTCGTCCAGGTAAGGGTACACCGGGATTGCCTCCCTGCGTAGGTGTGCTGCCGCCACCGCCAGTACCTTGGTGAATACCCTTGGAGCCGAAGCTATCCCGAAGGGCAGTACCTTGAACTGGTAGTGCCGACTGTCCACTTTGAAGCGCAAGAACTTTCTGTGCGCTGGGAACGTGGAGATATGAAAATAGGCATCTTTCATGTCCAATGTTGCCATGTAATCCCCCTTTTTTAGGAGGGGGGATTACCTCTTGGAGAGTAGTCATGCAAATTTTTTGGGGCTTGACATACTTGTTTGCAGGCCATAAATCCAATATTGGGTGCATTGTCAAATCCTTTTTTGGCACAAGGAAGTAAGTTGAATAAATACCCTTGTTTACCTGGTGTCCCGGGACGAGTTCTATCGCGTCCTTTGCTAGAAGATTGACTATCTCCTCGAGGAGGATCTTCTGGTGGTCCAAAGAATGTATTTTTTGTCGTGGAGGGTGGTTTCGGGGACGCTCTAACAGTTCTATGCAGTATGCTGCGGACAGCACTCATCTGTCTGATGTGATCCCTTCCCAAGCTTGGGTGAAGTTGGAAATGCGTCCCCCTACTGGGGATGCGTGAGAAGGGACCCTGAACGGAGTGTCACTGTTTTGGTGGAGGCGTGCCGCCTCCTCTACTGGGGCTGCCTCTATCTTTACCACGTCCTCTCTTATTACCCCTGCCATAACCTTGGGTAAGACTGCTGTTGTTGTTGTTCCATGGTGTACCCTGCCCCTGGGAATAGTTTCATCCTCTCTGGGAATTTTGTCCACGTGGGCGATGAAAATTGCCATTCCCTCTTTGATTTGGGGGTTTATTGGTTAGTTGGCCTAGGGATTTGAGAGTTTCATACTCGTCCTTGGCATTTTTCAGCGCATCCTCGACCGCCTTTCCAAACAATAGATCCGGCTCCACCGGTTTATCTATCAATGATGCTTGGGTTTCGGGTTTGAACCTAGACTGCTGTAACCAAGCATGTCTTTTGATAACAGTGTTCTCTGCTATCAATCTGCCGGCGTTATCCGCGGCATCAAAGGTTGCCTTTAAGATGCAACCGGACACGGCTCTTCCCTCTGCCGAAACTCGTGCCAATTGGCCTTCTAAGGGTTCTGGTGCGGAATCTATGAGAGCCGCGACTTCTTCCCACTGGTGGCAGTTGTAACTCGCCAGTAGGGTGGTGGAGTTGGCAATCCTTGCCTGGTAGGCGGAAGTGGAGGCTACCTTCCTGCCCAAGCCATGCATTTTCTTACTCTCCTTGTCGGGAGGAGCTTCGGACGATGACAAGGGTGTTCCCGCCCTCTTTCGGGTGTTTGTAACTACCAGGGAGTCTGGGTTTAGTTGCCCCCTTATGTACAGCGGGTCTGATTGGGCTGCCCTGAAAAGTTTCTCAATCCTGGGGTTTACTGCCCTAGTGAGGTTGGGATTAACAAGGGAAGGGTCTATTCTCCTTTGTATTGACTTAAGGATAGGGATGGCCTGGGCAACAGGTCTCCTTTCTCCCACTAACTCCTCGGCAAAGTCCCTCTCTTCTTGAGCACCTTGGGTATCAATGTGGAAGTGTTCTGCCGCTCCGGACAGGACTTCATTCAAGAGAGGCTGGTTGTCGACAGGGGAGTCTGTAACCGGGGGTTCTTTCTCTACGGGGGAATCTACCCTATAGGTTTCTGGGTCGTCCTCTTCCTCCTCTTGGTCCTCATCATCCCCACAGTAGCCCGTCCCAGTTTGTTCCTCCAACATGCCCAAATCTGGATCCTCACAAAAGGATGGATCTTCCTGATATTGAGAATAGGGCTATATACAGAAAGGGTCTGAAGACCGTGTTGGTGCTTCAACCCGGGTCTTCTTACTTGGGGGTGTTGGGTCCTTAGATCCTGAGGGTGCTGACCCATCAGGGGTATATGAGAGGAAGTGTTCAGAGTTCTTGGCATAGAAATCTGCCAATGATGACATCCTTGACATAACCCTGTCTATGTCATCACTAGACCATTCTCTTGAACTGGGAATGACTCTTTCTTGGGGGACTTTCCCTGTTTTATCTTGACTAGGCCTACTGGTCCTTGGGGTAACAGAAGACTGAGACTTGTCTGTCTGTCTATGCGGAGTAGAATGTTTTTGAGGTGTGGAAGGAGGCTGAGACCGCTTCCTGTGTTGTTTTTCCCCCTCCCCGTGGGTGGAAGAGTTTTCCCTGTTTTTTTGCCCCTTCAGAGCCTTTCCACGCCTGGTGTCGAGGTTCGGGGGTAGTGTCCCTATCTCTCGAGCGTGGAGGTTGGGACTTGGGAACAGCCGCTACGCGGTCTGCTGATGCCGACTCCTGGAGTGCGGACTGGGGATAGAGGTCGGCTTCGTCTTCCGATGACCGAACCTCCATTACCTTGGGGAGCGAGGCACTCTTGGCAACAGTGGATGATTGCCTGGAGTCATGGGGCGATCTAGATCGAGAACGCCCAGAGGACACCGATTCGGACAGTTCTCTATGTGCCTCTTTCCGAGGACTCGACGTGCGCGTCGAGTCTCGGTTGGAGTTCATGTGTTTTGTGGAAGTGTTGTGGGTAGCACTTTTGTCGCCGGGGGTTTTCCCCATAGCCGCCTTGCCAGACGAACTTCCGAGGTCGGGGACTTGCGCTTGGCTGTCTCTTGACGCCACGTTGCCCTCGCCGTCCGAAAGCACAGCGTTGCTGCCATCGCTGAAGGCGCTCTCTGCTGCCATGGCCTCTTGACGCCTGGCGTGGTGGGCCCAACGCTTGGTCGAACGGTCCTTTAGTGTTTTCGGTTTAAACCTACTATACACTCTGCAGTTCGCCTTGGGGTGGTCCCTCGGCAAGCAGAGATTGCACGTGGCGTGTCTGTCAACCCAAGGATACTTGTGGTTGCATTTGGGGCAAAATTGGAAAGGGGTACCCTTCATACACACCTTGTGGCAGCGGGCTAATAAGTGTAGGAATATATAAGAATGTACCTATATACCAAAGAGTGTAGAGTATGTCCACCCCCCACTCTCCCTACGTGCAGGGCCAAGGCCAGAGGCCTTCCAAGGCCCGGGCTGTGGCCAGAGGCCTTCCGAGGCCCAAGTGCGTCGTGCAGCTCTCGACAGTCGATTCCTTCCCCGGGCCGGCGTCAAGTGTGGAAGTTCGGTGACTCGACATTGGGGTGGAGAAATGGGGATATATAACAATATTTTTGCAAAAGTATGGCTAAAGCCAGGGAACTCCGCGGAATGCTTCCGACCAGTATGGCGGAAAAAAACAATCTGAGGGTCCTAGACGCGTGAGGGATCATGGGTACAGTGGACGTCACACTAAGGATAGTATAACTGGCACGCCCTGTGTTGACGCCCATTTTCGAGTTTCGAAAAACAAACTGTAATACTCCGCAGCTTCCACTAGATGTCAGCCTATGCACAGCATGTGATCTAAGCAGATTCCACAAGCCTCAGAAATATATATATATATATATATATATATATATATATAGTTGCTCATTGCAAGTGTTGCCCAGGGTGCAACAGTCCACCCAGCCTGGTGTGAAATCACCCCTTCCCCATCCCTTTCTTCCCAGTCTGGCAGTGCCATCTCTTTATATTAACCCACTGCTTTTCCTTCATCTATATCAATGAATCTGTATTTCATGCTGTAATCATCTCTATATGTGAAGTATGATTAATGAAATTGGTTTGTGTGTTTTTAATCCGCACTGATGGTGGGTAGTGAATATCTACTTAGCAAACAGCAATACATACTTAACAGGTATTGGGTATTAGGTGCATAGAGTACTGTTGAAATAGGTTGCATAGGCCCAACAGTGAAATTATTTAGCCAATTGACAGAATTGTCGAAGCCGTTATATTGGGCTCAAGATGCAAAAGCCGTTTTTCCTGATGTGTATTCAAATTCTGTTTATTTCAGAAAAGAAGTAACACACTTTGGCTATAAATAAAAAACTGCCCCACACTATCAATTTGTATTTTTTCGGGCATTGCCCTATTGGTGTATAGGCAAATCCGAGCCTGTCTGCACCTCATCTATGGTCATCTTTAAAAGAATACGTAAATGTGCGACCACGCAAGTTGATGCCGTTAAAATGGAAGTAAATATTTTCATATGTGGGATACTTTAAATATTTCGTTGTGTTTCACTGCACAGCTTACCATTAATATTGTTCATTTGTGTGGCATGTCTTCCCAAAAACGAAACTCACTGTGGCAGGCTGTGAACGCTGGTCCCATTGTTATTTATCCTTGAATCCACCGCACTAACAATTTGAAGGACAAAACGCATCAGATATCCACAAAGAATTGATAAGATTCATTATATTGAAAGCTTACGTTGGAAAGTTATGTTTCTATTACTGAGATCTGTCTTTCGAATCGGTTGGTCATCCGTCACATAGGGAGAATGGAAACTCAATACACAATGTAAGGAAGTATTAAATAATATTTATGCAAGTGAGGTTGGAAAGTGTGCTGTATGCTACTTGACTAACATTGTGACGGATGAATGTTCAATTTGACGCAAAGAATAGACATTGTTCGTGTTAATTGTAACTTAAATTGAAAGACTGTGTATATTCAATTATAAAGTGGGTACTGAAGAACAAGTTACTTACCAACTGCAACGTTCTTTCGATTGGATGTTCCTCCCACGTATTCCTCATCTTAGATATATCCTTACCTTCAGCTTCGCTGCTTTGGAAATTTTTTCTCTCTCCACAAGAGGGCGCTCCACTCGAGGAGACGGCGTCGATGTCCCTCGGCGGCATCCGTCGAGTGTCGATGTCATCCGTAGTATAAATGCCTCGAGCGTGCCCGTTGGCCTCAGTTCTGTTTTTTCGTATCAGAGCCCATGTATTATAAACAAAGGCGTGCCTCTTATTGACCCAAGCCTTGAAAGAATTTAGAGTGTAAACCACGTAAACTGAACTGTGGGGTAGGATGGGAGGGTCGATGAGGAATACGTGGGAGGAACATCCAATCGAAAGAACGTTACAGTTGGTAAGTAACTTGTTCTTCGAATGGGTTGTGTCCTCCCACGTATTCCTCATCTTAGATAGACTCCCAAAGCAGTTTTGTATTGGAGGCGGCAGTACAGATGCCTTTTAGTCATGTACCGAATGTAGTACAGATTTAGCAAATAAACCTCCTTGAGATGTAGTTGAGTCCAAAGCATAATGCTTGATGAAAGTATGCATGGATGACCATGTGGCTGCTGCACAAATGTCTTGCACAGGAATACCCCTCTTAAGTGCTGTTGAAGTTGCTATGCCCCTAGTTGAATGGGCTCTTAAGCCCTCAGGGGGATCTTTTCCAGCTAGCCTATAACACTCTGTTATGGCTAAAATTATCCATCTTGATAAGGTTTGTTTGGTTACGGCTAGTCCCAATTTACGGCCAGTGTATCCCACAAATAGTTGATCACACTGACGTATCTTTGACAATCTTGAGATGTAAAAGCTTAGAGCTCTTCTGGGGTCTAGCCTATGTAGTCTTTCCTCTTCCTTACTTGTGTGAGGAGGAGGGTAGAACGCAGGTAGAATTATTTTCTGTGACAGATGGAAGTCTGAAACTATTTTTGGCAGAAAAGATGGTTTAACTCGAAGGACAACTTTATCTTTATGAAAGATGGTGTGAGCAGGACCACTCGAAAGTGCCTGCAACTCACTTACTCTGCGGGCTGATGTCAATGCAACTAAAAGTATAGTTTTTAATGGAAGAAGCCTTAATGGACAAGAATGTAAAGGCTGAAAAGGTGCACATGTCAGAAATGTAAGTACCAAATTTAAATCCCACACAGCAACTTGAAAAGGTACTGGTGGAAAAACATTGTTTAAACCTTTTAGAAATTGTATTATTAAGAGTATCTTAAAATAAGATTTTTCTTCTGATGAGCGCTTGAAGATAGATAGCGCTGCTACATATCCTTTTATTGTCTTAACCTGGAGCCCCAAATTAGATAAATGTAATAGAAAAGATAATACCATTGGAATGTCACATTCAAAAGGATCCACATTCTTATCCCTGCACCAATTACTGAATTTATTCCAACGACACCGGTACAAAGATTTTGTTGCTGGCCTTCTGGCCGAAAGCAACACCTCCATAACATCATCCGGAAGGTCCTAATCCTTGTATCTCAACCTCTCAGAAGTCATGCGTGAAGGTTGAGTATGTTGACCTCTGGATGGAGAACGTGACCTCCCTCTTGCGAGAGAAGATCCTCTCTTTTTGGAAGACGTATTGGAGGGCAGATGGACATGTCAAGAAGGTCCGGGTACCAGGTTCTCCTGGCCCAATCCGGGGCAATTAGGATCATGGTTTTCCTGAACTTTCTCAACCTCCTGATTACCTGAGGGATCAGAGGGACTGGAGGGAACGCATATAGAAGAGGAAATTCCCACTCTACTACAAATGCGTCTCCTAGAGCTCCTCTCGGGGGAAATTCCCTTGAGCAGTACAGTTCGCACTTCCTGTTGACAATGGTCGCGAACAGATCCACTTGAGGGGTTCCCCAAAGGGCGAAGATCTCCATGAGGACTTCCTGAGCTATCTCCCACTCGTGAGAGACTGTGCTCTGCCTGCTCAGAGCGTCCGCCGCTGTGTTTTGCTCTCCTGCTAGGTGAATGGCAGATAAAGAGATACCTTCTTGTATTGCCCAGAACCAGAGCTGCATTGCCTCTCTGCACAGTGGCAGTGACCCTACTCCTCCTCTTGTTAAGGTAGTACATGGCCACTGTGTTGTCCGTCATGATCAGGACATTCTTTCCCCGTACAGAGGGCAGGAAGGCCTTCAGAGCTAGTCTGATCGCTCTCAGCTCCAATAGGTTGATGTGTAGTCTGGACTCCGATGGAGACCAATGACCGCTGATTGTCAGATCGTTGGTGTGGGCTCCCCACCCCGTGAGTGAAGCGTCCGTCACTACAGTGATCTCCGGCCATGGCTGCCAAAAAGATTGTCCCTTGAGGATGTGTTCTTTGCAAGTCCACCATTGTAGGTCCTGAGCTACTCTGGTTGGAACTTGTAAAAGATCAGATATTTCCCCTGAAAATGGGGACCATTGAGTCCTGAGGGTCCATTGAAGGGATCTCATCCTCAATCTGGCCTCTGGCACCAGAAAAATGCAGGATGCCATGAGGCCGAGCAACCTGAGAAAATCAAAGGCCGGTAGATACTGGGCATTTTGGAATTTTGTCACCATCTGCAGAATGTGGTGAGCTCTCTCTTCAGGAGGCGAGGCTTTGCCCGAACGAGTATCCAAGACTGCTCCTATAAACTGGAGCTTCTGTGATGGTATCATGTTTGACTTTTTTAAATTCAGAGAAAACCCTAGTTTGTGAAGGAAGTGGCAAGTCTTGGATAGATGATCCTGGACTTGTTCGGGAGAACGTGCCCTGATCATCCAATCGTCCAAATAGGGGTAGACATGAAGCACCCCCTCTTCTGAGATTCGCTGCCACTACCGCCATCAACTTGGTGAAAACTCTTGGGGTGGAGGTCAACCCGAAAGGCAGAACTCGAAACTGATAGTGAGAGTTGCCAATCGCGAACCTCAGGTACTTTCTGTGCTTGAGATGGATTGGCACATGAAAGTAAGCATCCTGAAGGTCCAATGATACCAACCAGTCTTGAAGTTGGAGAGCCGGAAGGATCTGAGAAAGAGTGACCATCTTGAACTTGTCCTTCCTGAGGAACTTGTTCAAGTTTCTCAAGTCCAAGATGGGTCTCAGTCCTCTGTCCTTCTTTGGAATGAGGAAATATGGGGAATACCAATCCTTGTTCCTCTCCGCTACAGGTACATGTTCTATTGCACCTTTCTGTAGCAGGGTTAAAACTTCCTGCAACAGGAGCGGGTCTGGATTTTTGGTAGAGTTGTATTCCGGTGGGTGATTCTGAGGTTTCTTTAGAAAAGGAAGGCAGTAACCTTGGGATACTGTTTCCAGTGCCCAAGCATCTGAAGTAATGCCTTGCCATTCTTTCAGATGCTGTGAGATCCTGCCTGCCACTGGGGTCTTGTGATTCAAAACCTCAGAGTGGTTTTGCAGCAGCTCCAGCAGCGGCTGAAGGGACAGATGCTGCTGCTGGGGCAGATCTAGCGCCTCTTCCTCGCCCCCGAGGAAATTTCCTTTGTCCTCTTTGATTAGCTTGTCCCCTTCCTCTCCCAAATGAGGAGTAAAAACGAAAGGGACAACCCCTCCAGGAAGATGAGCCTGTGTAGGGGCGTTGCTGAGGTTGTCGTATAGCGGCACCAAGTGACTTTGCCGCTGCTTTGGAGGTCTGCAGCTTCTCCAAACTTTCATCCGCCTTGCTGCCAAACAACCTCGAACCATCAAATGGCATGTTAAGGAGTCTAGATTGAACATCTGGTGCAAAACCCGACTTCCTTAGCCACGCAAATCTGCGTAGCACTGCGCTAGACGCCATGGACCTGCTGATACTGTCAGCAGTGTCCAGACCTGCTTGAAGGCATTCTCCCGAAGCCTCCTTACCATCCTTAATTATAGATAGGAAACCATCACATTCCTCTCCTTCTGGGATGTGTTCAGCTGCCGCTGACATGCAGTCCCACAGAGTATAATTAAATCTAGCCAATGTACAAGATACATTGGTAGACTTCAGAGCCATGCTCCCTGATGTAAAGACCTTTTTCGACCAAGTATCTATTTTCTTGTCATCCCTATCAGGGGGCACAGTGGGGTGTAGAGCATGTTTTGTTGATGTAGCTGCCTGAACTACCAGGCTCTCAGGAGAAGGATGTTTACTCAAATACTCTGGGTCAGAGTTACAAGGTCTGTATTTTGCCACATATTTTTTATTTACTGCTGGACTAGATTCCGGTCTTTCCCAAGCAGCATTTACTCTCCTTTGCAGGGCAATATGAAAGGGAAATATGGGGTCTGGTTGAGGTCCTCCAGACAAAATATCTGTCATGTCATCATCCTGGTATACAGGTGCATTATTACCCCACCCCATAAACTCTGTTACTCTATTCATGAGTTTTCTGTAACCCAGATCAGCATGTTCTGCTGGATCTGGTCTCTCAAATTCATATTCAGGGGATGTGTCTATTCCACTTGCAGACTGTAAACATTCATACAAATCCTGCATTTTTGATTGAGGATTTATTAATTCCTCTGGAACATCTCTTGTCCCATATTTTACCCCTGCTGATATAACCTCAGGTTCATCTTGTTCTTCATATTCTTCATTTTCTGATGACATTTCTCCATATACAGATGACATAGTATGGAAAAAATCATGGCCCTCATTACAAGTCAGGCGTTAAGGGTTTAACGGCGCCGTTGGCGCCGTTAACCCTTAACGCCCGATTTACACTTTAACGCCTGCTTTTTGCAGGCGTTAAAGTCCAAGGTGCTAAGTGACCTTGGTGCTAATTACGGCACCGTAATTTACAGTGCCGTAATTAGCGCCTTCCCCATCCCCATTATGCCCTATGGGGCAAAAATGGGAATGGGGAAGGGCAAATGGTGAATGGGGAATTACCGCCCCACTCACCTTGGAATGGGGCGGTAATTCCGCCATCCACCATGGCGGAATCTGGCATGGACCATGGTGCTAATAGCACCATGGTCCACCGCCTGACTTGTAATGAGGGACCATGTCTGTTTTCAGGATGAAATATTTTTTAAGGAATATGTTTCAACCCTGTTTTTGGTGTCGACGTCGACAGAAGCGTTGATGGCGTCGAAGTCGTGGCCGTTACCTTCGATGTTGTCTAGGTATTCTTCGATGTTTTCGAAGGCACTACAAATGGCGTCGAAGGAATCTTCGAGGCAGTCGACGTTGTCGAAGTAGTCTTCGAAACACTTGACGCTGTTGAAGAAATCTTCAAGGTCGTCGATAAAATATTCGACTTGACTTTTTTCTGTTGGGTCGTCGATCCTTTCTGCTCGACAGCCTTCGACAGAGGCTTCGAAGATGTTTTTGTCAAAGTCTTTAATGACGTATCGATGTCGAAAGTCTTTTTCGTAGAGTCTGTCTTTTTAGGTGTCTGGGAAGAGTCACTATAAGACACCCTTGACAATTTCTTGTCAGACTTCTTAGTTTTAGACCTTCCTCTGTCACTTTTGTGAGTAGAGGCATGACCTTCAACAGACATTTTTGAGGGGGTATGGGCCGCGTTCTCAAAGATTTTCATCATGGACTCTAAATGCTTTCCACTTTTTAGGGGAGTCGTGTTTAGTTGGACAAGTAATAACTTCCTCCGAAGTCGAGGAAGAAGAAGAAGAAGAGGGAGATCGGTGTCGTCTCTTTTTCACCTTTTTGGATGAAGAAGAAGAGGACTTCCTTGATCTACTCCTCGATCGTGATTTTTTATGGGGTTTCACCGAAGACTCAGCCAAGTCTTTCTTCCCTCTCGAAGAAAACTTTGAGGATTCCTCCCCCACCGCCAGTTTACCTCGTCTTTCTTTCAAGGTGGGTCATGGATTGGCACGCATGGCAGTCATCGATCTGATATTCGGACCCGAGACACCAGAGGCAGTTACGGTGAGGGTCGGTCAGCGACATTTTTCTGCCGCACCTTAGACACTTCTTAAACCCCGTTTTCGGAGTAGATGGGTTCTAGGAAGACAACATAATCGCTTAAGACTGAAGCGCCGTTTTATTTCAATCCGAAGCGAAGCTAACGGAAAAACGGAACTGAGGCCAACGGGCGTGCTCGAGGCATTTATACTACGGATGACGTCGACACTCGACGGATGCCGCCGAGGGACATCGACGCCGTCGCCTCGAGTGGAGCACCCTCTGGTGGAGAGAGAAAAAATTTCCAAAGCAGCAAAGCTGAAGGTAAGAATATATATAAGATGAGGAATACGTGGGAGCACACAATCCATTCGAAATATATTTTTGCATTTTTGATTTTACATAGTTATATTATACCGATGTGCGCCTGTCATGGGTGCAGTCTACCAGTCAACGGCTTCTTCAACCGTAAGTGGACAATAATCATCAACAATGCATCTGTGATAACCATTATCTGAGGCGATCGCCAGACACCTATCTATCCTTTCGCAGTTGCAGTAACATGGAGCAACATGGCAGCCTATAGGTTCTGAAAACGTCCGGAGGTGAAAATGTTGCATTTTAAATGTAAGCCACTAATTTCGTCTCTGTAACGGAACACCATGTACGTCGATCAAAAATTGTCGATCAAAAATCGGTGATGAATGATAATTTACTGTGAAGAATGCAAAGACTGGGATTAATCGATCGATGAACGGAATCAGCATTATAACATCACAGTAAAAGAAAACATTAGAACCATGTGATGTTCGCTAGCTATAACCTCTACTGGAAAAAGTTAACCATGTTTTCGTGGACTTATTTACCCCTTTTCAGCATTACTTCAAAAGTAAAAGTACGTGTTACGCTCCCGACTATTGCTGTTTTCTTCAAAATAAACAGTTTTTATCATTATTGTGAGAAAAAAAAACAAGTGTTGCATCTGATGTGTGCATTTATGTTCCTGGTTCTGCATTAGATAACATTATGACGTTGGTGATGACAGGGTACATCTGGCTACGCTGCAGACCAACGTTATTTTAAATAGGTGGAGCTCATCGTGAATGTCCAGTGATGTCAGCGTTAGGGGCGGGTGATCTGAATTAGTGCCACAAGGGCACTTCAACTTAGAGCGATGGATCAACGTATACGATTAGCACAAGATGGCAGTACCCGACCTGTCGTTTTCACATGTGTTAAAGTACGAAAACTCAGGTAAGATGCATTGGAATTTTTTAAGAATTATCAATCTATGCTCAGAAATACATGCCTGATCAATTGATGCAATATAATTCTGACCAAACTACCCCTTTAACAAATGTTCCAAGAGCCTGGCATGACTCAACCTCAATGTTCAGGACTTACCAACCCATTGTATCCCCTAATTTTCAAGGGACATCAGTAATAGTCAGTCATACTCCACAAGCATTTATCAACCTACCGCAGACCTTAAGTGTGTATGGGAAGATGACCAAGTAAAAAGCAGCGAGAAGGAGAGTAATCTCCCCAAGTGCTCTCAATTTTCTTTGCCGTCAGTATCAATATTTTATCTATGAATTCAAGGCCAAGGCGAGGATACATAAGGACAAAAAGCAGTGACTACCTTTTTAACAGTCTCTAAGGTCAATAACAGTATGGTGGGTCATCTTCCACTTCCTACCTAAACTTGAAAATCCTCTTTTCCGTGTTGCTAGTCCTTTTTAATTAAATAACGTAGACGTACGGAGGACATAATATGAGCCCACACCTTTCAGCCTGTGAAGGTCTCAGTATGAGATGCAACATCTGCACGTTGAACAGGTACAGTGACCTTCAGAACCTTACAAACACAGAGGCAGGTGGTAATTTTTATGATCTGGAGAAAGATTGTGTGCAATAAGAGTATTCTGTTATTTTAGGGCGGTTTATGGGGACAAAATGATTATACAGAATAACATTATCACAATTAATCAAAATACAGGCTATAAAAAGTCAATAAACATTTATACGCGCATTGAGGGAAATACTGCATTTGGTTTCCTCATTAGTTTCCACGTCCTCCATATCCACCTTTCCACATGCGATATTTGATTGTCAAACTTAATAGAAGACTTCGGTACATGCAAGAAGAACTCAGTGGTCCAATGAAGATGCACTTCTGGTATGTTCACGTTTCCATCTAAAAACTCTTGGAGGCACCAGCTTTGATGTCTGGGCTCCAAAACCGTCACTGTCTCTCTTTAAAAAGGGGCTGAAGACATTCCTCTTTGATAAAGGTAAAATCTAAGGAGGCTGCAAGAAGCGTAGACCGATGTATGTTCTGTGCATCTGTATGTCTTGTGAGCGCTCAGTATATCTGTATGTCTTGTGAGCACTCTGAGGCCTTCGGATGAGTGGCGCTATGCAAACAATAGACAGATAGACATGAGATGCTTATCTACAATTCATTGTGTTTTAATTGCCTGAATTGACCAGCCTCGTCAACTACAAGCACAAAGTAAGCAAATATTTTAAGATATCCTTTATAAAAATGTAGGAGAAACAATGTCACCTATCCAGAGGAACAGAAATGGAAAGAATATTCTACCAAACATGCCTGCTTATGTGTGTTACATTACTGTCCTTAAAAACATGCATATCAGTGGAGTAGTTTTACCAATAAGATCTAAGATCTGTCTGCATAATGCATTTCACATGTTCAAATCACAGCAGGTCCATTCATTCTTGTATCTATCCGAGGTAAATAAAAGTAGTACCCTCCATTGGCCAAATGATACAACCTTTCATCCATTGAAATACCTTCAAGTCCTAGGCTTTACCCACCAAACAAAAAACATGATTCCGAACGAAAACATAATTACAGTAGCAGGTTCTCTGGTGATGAAATATACTGTTTTTGTTCGGTAAAATCTACATTTATCAAGATACCAGATTTGTGTTATCTCACCCAATGCTTGTATTATTTTCATTTTCAGGTCTTCCTCTTTCTCATGCTCGTTCACCATTACCTCTTCTTCCCCTTTACCATCTCCTTTCCCCTTAAAACACTGCAAATCTGGATGCTGAATTTTCATATTTTCATATCTGAAAAGTAGAGAAGCTTTAGCCTAACAAAAGTGTATCTGCTCAGAATTGAAATGTACAACAAGGATACGTACTATGCGGTCAGAAAGGAAAGACCTCACCAGTTAACTGTGTAAAAAAAGCCTTCACTGTGAGATAGAGATTTAGAGACCTGCGAGGGCAGAGCGGGACAGGAAGCCTCTGATGATGGACAGAGGACATAAAATGCAGGTGTTGAAACCTTCCAGTGGGCTAAGACCACACACTTTAATCACTATAAACATAACTACACATATTATGCTGAGATGTTACAATACACTTACATTTGGAAGTCGCACTGACTCTCTCAACAGATGGTAATCACAGAGCAAAAAGTATTGGTAAATCCAAAGGTTTTGGTGCTTGTATTTTTTTGGTATTACCCAAATTGACCTTTTACAATTGACCTTTTGTCCTAATTGACCTAATTATAGTGGTCCTAATTGACCTTCTGCACAATTGACCTTCATATTACTTTAGTTATTATATATATGTATTGGGTTAGTTTGGGATTATAAATAATCTAAGGGGATTGGGTGGGGGGGGTTGCAGGGGATTTCCCCCCACATATATCTCCTAATTGACCTTTTAAATTAGGTCAAATCTCCCAAGGTCAATTCTCCTGAGGTCAATTGTGAAAAGGTCAATTAGTATACATCCGTTTTTTTACATTTAAAACATGAATGCAGTAAATATGTGTGCTCTACATGCCCAGTAATTACTTTAACTGTTAACCAAATATCTCCACGTGATGGTTTGCGGATGCTACATTAGTAATAGACACAGGAAAAAAGACACGTCTTCCAATGCAAGCAAAGTCAAACTCGGGAGCATAGAAGTACATCAAGATAAGGTTTTCAAAGAGATACACAAGTTACATACATGTTGCCTCGGAATCTATATAGAGACATACTTATACATTTTCTACATGTATACCCCTGCAGAGAGAATAAAGCAAATGAAATATCAATGTTTCTCAGACATTAGCAAAACACATATCCCTGAAGGAAATCCGAGACCATAGAAGGAACTGAAACATGTCAAATATATATATTTTATGTGTTGAGAAAGACTGGCAATTGCTGAAATACCTATAATGTTTAATATGAGAATATTAATAATATATGCACCTTATTTCAATAATGTTAAACTCTGCAAAAAATAAGGTTGCGATTGAAAAGGGCATCACAGGAAATCATGATTTCGTACCACTGGTAAGGTGCCCCCAAGCTCATTATTTTTCCCCATAAACCAGGGTCCCCTCCCGCCCCCCTAGTGGTGTGCATAAATTGAGTAGGGGGCTAGATGTAACCGCCCATAAAATATACGGTTCAAAATGGCCTTACAGTGTTAGCACTATGATGCAAAACATTTTATATGAAATGAAAATGTAAATGCGACAGTGTTTCATGTAAAATGCACATTGGTGTGCACAATGTCACATGTGCCCTAAACATATGTCCCAACTGTGATTCGTTACCTGTTTTCATTATAAACAATGCAACCTGAAAAACGAAAATCGCCACCATTTAAAACATGATTTCACTAACCGTATCAGAGGCTTACACCAAATGGCTATCATTCGTGTGTCCCAGCAAGGGGACATAGGTTGCTAGTGGAGGCAATCGAGGATGAACTATCGTCCCTCTGGGGACAGCAACAAATGATGCAGTCCCCTCGCTGAATACAAATGTAAAGCCGGCCAAAAGAGGAGAGAGTGCTGCGGGGACCAGTCCTGAAGGTGCACCCATGTGCCCAGTGGTACTTTCAATCCCTCTAAGGCCTGCTAAAACCGAGTGCCTGGGACGGAGTGACCCTCCCGTCCAGGGGAGCTGCCTCTCCGCACCTTCGCTCCAGCACAGCGACAGAAATTACTGATGAAAATAAAACTGTGGGCCAGCACCAGCTCTATGCCCCACAACACATCTGCGCACAGGCGACGAATTACCAACAGAACGGTCTCTGAATGGGAGGGCGACCCAGATTTACCTGTTTCCATAGAGTGCCCTACCGGAAACAATGGAGAGGGATGGGACGGACCTAATTGAACCACAGATAGAGGGCATTAGAATTAAAAGGGAGACAGTGGCAACAGACACTCAGAACAGACGGACGACGGGGCACAGGGAGCTCAAGGGCAAAGGGGGCCCCGGGGGGAACGCGAAGCGTTTCCCCCCGTGGAGTTTTTTGGCGCTGCACACGGCCAGCGAGTGGCCGTGGGGATGCAGAGCACCTCCCTAGGGGTACTTAAGGGATCAGGGAAGGTTCGGGAGGCAGGCGACGGTTAGGACTTGGTGATTGATTCAGGTCCCGTTGCCCGCTCCCGAGCCTTCCCTGTGGTTCCTTGGGCCTAGGTGTCGAGTTAGTGCAGGTGAGGTAGGGGATTAGTATAGTAGGAGGGTGGGTAGGTATTATTAAAAAAAATAAAAAAAAAAAAGAAAAGAGGTCGTTTCTTGTGTTAGCGGGGTAGGAGGGATGCCGTAAATAAGACACCCCTCGCGGCTTACCGGTTTTTTCGGGCTTCCGTCTCGCGTCAGAGGTAGCCCGCGAGCGGGGGGCGTGGGGCTCCGTGGTTTTCGGCGGGGTTTGGGAGGGATTTAGTGATCCGGCGCGGGCCCGCTGTTCGTGTGGGCGTTAGGGCCGGGGGGGGGCGGAGCTTCAGCGGCTCTTCAGCGGCTTTCCGCGGCGCCCCAGGGGATTAGTTTCCCACGCCGCTTTACGAGCGTTTGGTCCGTGTACGGAGGGCGCGTAGCAGCGCTCTCACACAAGGGGGCTGGGCAGCGCACTTAAAGGAGCCGCGTCCCTGGGTGGTTGGGGAGTGCGGTGCTGTCGGGACACGGCCAGGTGGCAGTGTTCTCTGTCGGTTAGCAAGCGCTAATTAGTGCGTGCTATAGGGTGTTTCAGGGCTCCCGCTTCGGGTTTCAGGACCAGGTGGTGGGGAGGGAGAGGGTAGAGGGTACAAATTGTAGTTTGGTAGGTTTGTTATATAAAAAAAAAAAAAAAAAAAAACTAGTTAAGGAAGGTTAGTTTAAAAATGTTTGCCTTTTATTAATTGGCAATATCAGGGAGGTTATTTACAGGGGATCACACTAGGTGTGTGTTGTGGTTGTGGTTCTGGGGGCAGTTAGCTTTCTGTTAGGGTTGTGAGGTTTCTCAGGGCCAAGGGTGCTAGTCATCGGGTAGGTCCCGGCTCGGGGGCATAGAGTAATTAGGGCATTTTTGAGGGGGTATATTTCTGGGCACACGCGTTTTAGTGTGCACAATGGCAGGCCGGAGGGCATGCAAGAATGGGAGGGTGGATGCGGGGGCCTTGAAGAAGGCCCTGGAAATAATTAGCAGGGCGACCAAAGCCCAATTGGAAGGGGCGGTGGGGGAAGTTACGGGCGAGGAGGAGTGTGGTGGGGGCCGACCGCAGTGCAGAGCGGCGGCGGACGGGGCCCTGGCGGCGGTGGTGGCTTGCACCCCTACGGCAGGGAGAGGGGAGAGTTGGGAATCCAGGGGTAGGAAGATGAGGAGGGAAATAGACAAGAGGGCGGATGGGGGTTTGAGCAGGTCGGGTGGGCAGCCAGGGAGGGAGGAAGGGTCTGATAGCTCTAGGGAAGAGGGGAACGCGCGAGTAGTTGGGGACCGAGGGAACACCAGTGGGGGCAAGGGTGGGGCGCAGGCAGTTGGGTCGGGGCAGAGGGGAAGAGGGGGTAAATACCTGCAGAAGAGTGCAGGTGGGAGAAGGAGGGAGAGGTCCCAGTCAAGTGAGGAGGGTAGGGCGGGGCGCGGAACGGCCCCCCCGGGTAGGAGGAGTGGGGGCGGAGGGCGCTGCGCAGCCCCCGCTGTACAGATGGAGGGCGAGGGTTTTGTTACGGCCCCTCCTCGGTCAACGCAAAGAGAGCCTGGAGGGTGCAGCACTGCCCCCAGCAACGAGGATGTCAGGGTGGAGGTCGGAACGCCTCGCCCAAGAGGAGAGGACCAGGCAGAGGTTCCCACAACCCCGCCGAGAAGACTTCAGGGGAGTGGCGGGGCGTACGCCCCGGACTCGCGAGAAGAGCAGCAAATCATCTCGGGCAGGAGCTCGCTTCCTCAATGCAGGAGCCCTCTAAGAATGGAGAGGAGTAGCACCGGTGTGGATGCCAGGCCGCAGATGGCAGGCGTGGAAAGAGGTGAGCGGGAAAGGGAGTGGTCATCTGCATGGTAGAGAGGGGTTACAGATAGGCGGTTGGGGGATGAACGGGGTGGTGTTCAAGGTGTGAGGAAGGAAGTGGGGGTGCAGGCCATTGGAGCCGTAAGAGTTGAAAAGAGCATTTGCTCGGTGGAGGTCCAAACTGACAAAGCGATGGAGCCATTGGGGCTTGAGGTGCAGGTGGGAAAAGATAAAGAGGTGGAGGTAAAGGGAAAGGAGAAGAAATTGCCATACATGGGGATAACCAAACCATTGGGGGCACATTTGATGGCGGCGACCAGGGAGAAGATACAGGGAGGTGAATTTGTGGATGTTTTCAAATTGCTTCATAGGGAGGTGAGAGCGAAAGAGGGGTCTAAGGAGGAAGAGAGAGAATTGGCTTCACGCCTGAGGGTCCCGGTGACTATTGAGAATTGGACGTCGGCGTTTATCATTTATGCCAGCGTGTATTGCGAAAAATTCCCGGAGCGTTGCGTGGCCCTGCTTAAATACATGGATGTAATAAGGAAGGCTTTCACGAGCTTTGGGGGCTTTGCCTGGGTAAGGTATGACGAGGAATTTAGAGCGAGAATGGCGGAGGACAGTCAGGCGGTCTGGGGGGAGATAGATATGGATCTTTGGCTGCAATGGATGGCCCCAACGAGGCCTGCCCCGACATTGCACACAGCAAGTGGGCTGCCTGTGCCTTACCGGCCCTTTCTTGGTCGCCCCGCCCATGAGGTGGCGGGGGGAGGAGGCGGAGGACAGCCTTCGACAGCATGTTGGGCGTTCAATAAAGAAGGCTGCACGAGGTGGATGTGCAAATTTAAACACGAGTGCAGCAAGTGTGCGGGTCGGCATCCAGTTACAGATTGTTTTCAGGCAGGGGACAGTGGGGCAGGGCGAGGAGCGGGCAAGGAGGTGGGGGGAAGGACCGCAGACCAGGAAAATTGGGGCGGGCTGGTAGGTCAGGCTCAGTTTATCGTAAAGGAGGGGGGGGCACAAGGTTTGATGAAAGGTGTTGGGAGCAAAATTAAAGGGGGCAGGAGAAAGGTGAGGAGGAAGATGCGTAGGTAGGGGAGGGCCCAGGGGGGAGGTAACAGTGGAAATTGTTAAGGGAGAGGTAGCTGTCGTTTGGAGGGCAGGGTCGACGGTGGTGAAGCCCTCACGCTTGCCGCACGACAAGGTGAGTAGGCTTCAGGCTGCATGGACGGAGGTGCGGGAGCGCCTCTGGTGCAGCAGGGGGGAAGTGAGGAGATGGGTCTGCATGGACGGGGGTGCACTAGGGCCCCTGGTGCAGCTAAATTAAAAAAAAAAAAAAAAAAAAAAAAATGGAGCAGAGAAGCGAGGTGCCGGAAGAGGAATTTATGGGTAATGGTCTGCATGGACGGGGACGCAGGTTTGGCCCCTGGTGCAGCGGTGAAGAGGGAAAAAAAAAAAAAGGGGGCCTGCATGGACGGGGGTTCACTAGGTCCCCTGGTGCAGGTGGTAATGGACGAAAGTAGCTTGAAGATGGTGATATGGAAGGAACTGCATGGACGGGGGCGCAGGTTTGGCCCCTGGTGCAGCGGTGGAGAGGAGTAAGGAAGAAAAGGGGCCTGCATGGACGGGGGTGCATTAGGGCCCCTGGTGCAGGCGGGAAAAAGGTGGTAATGGATGCGAGGAGCTTGAAGAGTTATATGGAAGGGACTGCATGGACGGGGGTGCAGGTCTGGCCACTGGTGCAATGGCGAGAGGAGTAACAAACTAAAGGGCCTGCATGGACGGGGGTGCACGTGGGCCCCCGGTGCAGGGGGGACAATGGGTGCAGGGGGGACAATGCAAGAATGTAAAGGAACAAACTGGGCACAACAAGTGGAACAAATGGTTTATTGCTTGTAGGGGAGCGGTTTGCGACTTGTTTTACGTGAGTATTGTTTGGGGGCTTTCAGGGTTTCCGAGTTGGTCGGGGGAAAAGGGGGGGTAGGGGGACTGCAATGGGAAGATGTTCAAATTACAGAAGAAGGTTTAGATATCAAAATTAAAAGGTCTGAGACGGATATGAAGGGAAGGGGCTCTTGGGTTCGGCTGGGTCGTGGGAGCAAGGTCTTATGCCCAGTTCCAGGTGCTAGGGGTATTGCGGATGGAGTTGGTGGCAGTGGGAGAAAAGGAAGAGGATTTTGGGACTCATTACTTTAGGATGGGCGCAGCATCTGAGGGTACCGGGCGGGGTTTTTTCAGAAGACAAGGTGAAAAGATTGGGACGTTGGAGGTCTGGGAAATACAAGGGGTACGGCAGGGAGTTTGATAATGGGGGTGCTGAAAAGGTGGTTAGGACTTTGCGGTCCAACTGTTGTTGAAATATTTTTGACTTGTCAGTGATTTTGTATTTTCTTTTTCAGATGCTGCGCGAAAGGAAGGGGAGTTGGCGCAAGTTTTGATTTGTTGGCCATTAAATTGTTAAGTGGGCTGGGAAGGAAGTGGAGAAAAGGGGTTTGGAAGGTAACAGGGGTGCAGTTACAAGGAAGTGGTGGTGAGACGGCACGGGTTGGGGGGCCTGCGGTGGGATCAGCTGCTTCCTATATTGGCAGGGATGAGGGAACGCTTGGGGTTACAGAGGTGGTGATTATGCATGCAGGGGAGAATGACCTGGTGAGAGATACGGGGTTGGCTCTGCTAAGGAAAATGAAGAGGGACTTGGGGGGGGTGCGGGAAATGTGGCCTCATGCAGTGGTGGTATGGACTAAGTTGTTGCCGCGATGAGTGTGGAAGGGAGTGAAAAGGGGGGAGCAATAGAACGGGCCAGGAAGGGGATAAACAGAGAAAGGGTAAAATTTTGTGCCTCGGTGGCAGTGCAGATCATGGACCATAAGGAAATAACATATGAGGGTCTCCTTATCTTTAGAGAGGTTGGGGTACACTTGTCCGTGTAGGGGAATAATCACTACCTGGCGGACTTGGGTGCTTGGCTGACAGAATGGGTAAAAAGTTTGAGGTAGAAAAGTTGGGGGGGGGGGTGGTTTGGGGCAGAAAGAACTCCTCGGGTGAGGGTTTTTCTGGTGCCGGGGGCATGGCCCCTTTTGATGTGGGGGGAGGGAAGCACAATGGGGGAATGACACGGGAAAGGAGGGGGTGGCGCTGTTTGCACAAGCAGGTCACCCCGGGGGAACAGGTATTGAGCCTGGAGGGGCATGGCCCCTGGGAGAAAGCGGGACGCCTGGAAAAGGGGCAAGGAGACGGTAGGATCCAAGGGATCATTAGGGAGGAAATTGGTTATTTAATTATTTAATTGTTGGGGGAAAATGGAAATGTTTAAGTTATTTAATTGATTGTTCAAATATGTCTTTAGCTTGTTAGGCCATGGAGCCAGTTAAGCGTTTTGATTGTAAGCTTTGGCCTGTCACATTAAAGCGACCTTTTCCACTTTTAAATGAGTCTGGGTTTTTGTGCAGTAAGCCAAAAGGGAAGGAGGTGTCCCCTCCTCAAGATTCCAGTGGAGACGATGGTTGCTGCGCACCAGGATGTGCCAGGGGGCAAAGTGATGTTGACATCCATTAGCTCCCAACACGGGGGATGGAGAGGGTACCACCACTAAATAGCTCTGTTAATGACCCACACCTATGCACAGAAAATAGGAGTGGAAATTGTAGCGTAGCACACCACAATATGTGACATTGTAAGGGATATGTGCCGCAGGTGGACAAAACCAAGGGGGTTCCATAAGGTATCGCAACTAACCAACCCCACTAAAAAAATTCAAAAATTAAAACATTTAAAAAAAGAATATATATAACATTTTTTGCATACACCTCTGAAATTCTGAACTAAACAAAACCATACCTCTACAGCAAAACAAGCCACACGCACCTCACTACACCACAACAAAACAAACCACACAGCCTCGCACAACAGCACATGACGGCAACCAACCAAAAAGTCACACATACGCTCAGCGAACGGTGTAAACCGAACTGAAGCTGCCAACAGCACATCACAGCTCTCTTGCTCTTTCTTCCCGCTCAGTCCTAATAATTTACCCCCCACTCCTTACCCTCTTGCTTTACAGATCCAGAGTGCCAAGGGACCACCCAGATGGTGATATTGTGCAGTATAAAAAACCTTTAACATAACGTAACGCACCCTTAATAATTAAAGGAAACCGGCTGTATTGTGTGCTCCATAAAGTAAATAACAATTGCAGTGAGTGCAGACACGGGCATGCATGAGAAATACACAGCAGTTTCCCCGATTGCTTCCGAATCGAAGGGGGCACAAATGAGGCAAAGGAAGAAACAGAAACAAAGACAAGAATAAACCATAAACCTTGTCGCCTATCTGCCAACAAGAAAATCCTCAGTGGGGCTCAATGTTTCTCATAGTGAAGAGAGCGCTAGACAGTGTCGAAGAAATCTCCATTCTCGCGATCCGAATAATATAGATTGGTAAAGGTCTTTAAGAGCAGCAAAGAAAACGAATAGCATACATCAGAGGCGTTGCTAGGAGGTGGCTTAGGGGGCTATAGCCCCCAGTCTTTTGGTTGTAGCCCCGGATAGAAGCTCAGGAACTACAACCAAAAGGCTAGCTAGCCCCCAGTCCTGACAGCCTCGACATTAGCATAGCCCCGGATCTCTTACAGACCTAGCAACACCCCTGGCATACATTAACAGGACATGTTTCCACAAACAAATCCAACACGAACATGCCCCACTCAAAACACAGCAGTTATTATACACTTTCAACTACAATGTACCCAATGAAAGGGGCGTACACCAAGGTGCTCATGAGAGCATTCTTGGGGAGTATACTTTCACCTTCCTGCTTATCACAAGAACTTCAAAGAGGAATTGTACATCTTTCACTTCTCCTGGTCACGTGCAGGGCAACCCAAAGGCTATTCTGCAGCTGGGGTCTTATCATAAAAGATTTACAGCCGCCTATCTAGTTTCGAGTTCAAAACAGTGTAACCAAGAACCAACTGGTACAATTGTAATAGTTGTACGAGTTAAGGGTTAGAAAAACAACCCTGGGGGGGGGGGGCACTGCTGAGCAGCCGGCAAGATGGCTACCTAGCTTTTCAGCTCTGTGACCCGACGGCAAACTATCCGTCGGAATCAGCGGATTTCTTCACCATCCAGCGTTGGGGACAAGAGCATTGTACTGCAAACTCCCTGCCCCGTGCACTGACCCGTGTCCTGGCCGAAATCGGAGCCCCGGGACGGAGGGAGACCCCTTCTCCCTTGTACGACGTGCCTGGCATCTGCGGCCTGCTGAGCTCGGGGCGACTGCTGCGGACCCCGCCCCCTGAGGCCTGCCGGGGCTGCCAACTCCTCGGCGATTTCTCCTGGTGGGCGCTGGCGTTCAGGCGCCGGGCCAAGCTCCTCTCTGCCCTCTCGACTGTGCACCCGCTCCTCGGGGCGTTGTCGGGCCGGCGCCTCCTCCGCGCCCCCAGCCCCTCACGGCCCGGTGCGCCACACGCTACTCCTGGTGCAGCCCGTCCTCTCTGCCCACCCCTGGAGGGGTCCCAGCGGGGGGACCGCGCCTCTTACCGCAAACGTAGATCCCTGGACGCTGCACCGCGGGGGCGGCTGGAGCGCGCCCCCCGCACTGCTGCCATCTTCCGGACCCACCAGCAGATTTCTACACGGGATCATCGACTCCTGTGGGGGACGCTCCGGGATCCTTCCTCCCCGGAGGTGCATCTGCGCCCGTCCCCTCGCCCGACCCCTCGGGCTGGAACCGCAACATCTGCCTGCACATCGCCGCAACTGAGACCTGCTTGTGGCCTCCACGCTCCGGCCCCTAGCTGCCAGCTCGACCGCAACCCTGCGGAGACGGAGACCTGACATCCTGCCTGCAGGTGAGAGGTTTGGGGCCCGGGACTGCCTTCTACTGTGCCCCTGGGGGGCCCACTCGCCCGCACTCTCTGCGCACACCAGGTCCACGTGCACAGTACACTTTCCACGGAGAGGGCGGCCGCGGCCCGCCAGGCCTTCCATCATTCACGCTGACTTGTTTAGGTGGCCCCCATGTGTTTCATGATCCCGCTGCTCCTCTCGCAGGGGCGGCCACTCATCCCTGCTTGGCTTGGTTCACTAACTGGGCACCTCTGTGGAATCCTTGTACTTGTGTACCGAATCACTGGATCCCTTCGACTGTGTCCGTGGATTGCATCGCCTCACGCCAGCTTCACTCTGCCCGTTTGTCCTACCCTGGGCGCTTCATCACCCCCTCTTCTCACACTGTGCAGATACTAGCTGCGCCTAGAGGTCACCAGGTGTTCCTGACTGAGCTGCCCTTTACTGCTGGTTATCGCTACCTTGGCCTGATCTACCTGGGTGGCGTGCGCTGCTTGTCACTCGTCTTCCCAGGTCGTGGCCACTCGAGGCACTTGACCTGCCCCCCCCCCCCCCAGGGTGAGCCTGTAGCCCTTGAATCTACCTGGTCAGAGTACTGGTCGCCCCAGACCCCACACATTAAACGTCCCAGAGCTGACCGGGACCCGAAGATCCTCCTGGTCCCCCGGGACCCCACTGGTAACATACTGCATTACCTGCCCTGCTGTTCGGGGTGGGCCTCCAAATATTTCCGGCAAGGCTCGCGGGGCTAACAAGGCCGGGGCGATGGACAAGTTTGCTAAATCACTTGCCAAGCAGGATCAGGGAGGGGCCGTCCCCCCACAGGACGAACCAGATGTACCCTCATGCCCTTCTCAACCCGACCTCACGACGCTCATGGAATCCATGGCCAAAAACTTTGCAGCATTTCACGAAAAATTAGATGACATAAATGCAAATGTCGCCTCTTTACGTACTAAGCTGGACCAACATGGCACTAGGCTGGTCAAGGCCGAGACCAGGATTGGAACCACTGAGGATGAGGTGCACGTGCTCCAGGGCACGGTCTCCGACCTGGTGCGGGACATGAAACAGGTCAAGGCGAAGTGCGATGACCTAGAGTCCAGGTCCCGCAGGAACAACATCCGCATCGTGGGGGTTCCGGAGTCGAACCTGAGAGACCTTCTGGGGAATCCACAACTCTCACCATTCTTCACCATCGAGCGGGCTCACTGCTCGCTGGACCCGCGCACCAAGCTGGGTGACTTCCCCAGACCAATCATAGCCAAGGTGCTCAGCTTCAGGGATAGAGACCACATCCTACGACTAGCCCGCGAAAAGGGGTAGCTGAGATTTGAGTCCCAGACTGTTCGTATCTTTCCCGACTTCTCGGTCAATGTCCCAATGGAACGCAGGCAATTTAATGGCATGAAAAAATTGCTTGGGGAAAGGAAAGTGGAATATGCCATGTTGTTCCCTGCAAGGCTGAAGCTCACCCACTGTAATAAACTGTACTTCTTTACGGTCCCGGAGGAGGCGGTCAAATTCATTGAGTCCCATATTCCTGTCCCTGATCCGGCAGACAATCCTGCTGACGAGGGTTGACTTGAACTGCCCTGCACTCATTACTTGAAGAATTTACTGTGTCATTGCCACGCTTACCGCCTGTAATTTCCTTGTCATTTCATGTATCTTTCTCTTGTGCATCCATTGTCTGTCGTAACTTGATTTGAAAGCCTCATGAAACCCATACTGGTCACTAATGTGTGATAGATCTGATACGACACCTTGCCTGGGCTCTCCCATTTCAATACCCCCCGCTTAGTGTATTATATACTGGTGTCCCCTCCACTACTTAACATGGTCACCGCTGCACAGTATTTTGTGTAGCCCATCGTTCAACCGCCCAATCGGGCTCACGGCGGCAGCTCCCCTGCTGCAGTTGCAACGCCGAGTTTGGCTTGTTATGTTCACTGGTTGCACCCCTGTTGGGTGCGATGGCTGGCCTTGCCCCGTTGGGTTTGGCACAGGTGCCCTGGAACTCTGGGTGGGCTCTTGGGCACTGCTCCGGTTGGGGGGGGCAGTGTGGGAGGGGGTGGGGACACTGTTGGGGTATTATGGCAAAAATGGCAGGACAGTGGTGGCTACTGGTACGATGCAACGGGCCACTGAACTGATGGTCGGCACTTATGTAACATACTTTCTCATACACTACTCGGATCCCCCCTAAAGGGCTACTGAATGGCTATTAGACTAATGTCTTGGAATATCAGAGGGCTCAGCAACTTCACGAAGGCACGCAGGATCACTGCTTATGTCCAGAAGCACAGGGTCAAAATACTCCTCCTGCAGGAAATCCATGCACTCGCTCATCTCTCTTCCTCCTTTGCCCCCTCTTGGGGCTCCAACAAATACTACACGGTGTTCTCTTCACAGTCCAAGGGTGTCCTCACTCTGATTCACAAGTCCTTGGAATTCTCCCTTCGCACCAGCCACATTGATGGCCAGGGCAGATACGTTATCCTCCACTGTCTCCTGGCGAATACTGAATGCCTTCTGGTCAAAACATATGCCCCATGCATCGATGCGCCCGACTTTTTCGACCACCTCCTTGACATCCTCCTTAGATATGTTGGGGTTCCCGTTATCTGGGGGGGGGGACATGAACCTTATCCTGGACACTGACTTGGACATAACTGGTGTTGCACCTCGAACTCTGTCCAGAGCCGCTCGTCGCCTACATACACACATGATCACTGCTGGATTGGTGGATGCCTGGAGGGTACTCCACCCTCTGTCGAAAGAGTTCACGTTCTTCTCTTCTGTTCACGACAGCCACTCCAGGATTGATCTTTTCCTTCTCTCCGCCGGGCTCATGGGCAAAACGCTCACCACACAGATTCTCCCACGCACACTGTCCGATCACTCCCTGCTCACACTGGACATCGCCCTACAACCGGCCCTCCCCCATCACCCTAACTGGCGGTATAAGTCAGATGCACTGCATGACATTATTTTCAAGGCTGACATCCTCTCAGACATCTCCTCGTACTTTGATAACAATAAGCGCCACGATACTACGGATTGGGTGAGATGGGAGGCCTTTAAGGTTTACATCAGGGGCATGTGTATCTCCAGGGAGGCTGGTGTCCTGAAGGACATTAGAAATTCTCTGCGCTGCTCTGACTCCAGACTCAAGGAGCTTGAGCGCGAATATGCGGCCACTCCCTCTCCACCGAAGCTCGCGCAAATACGAACTGAACTGGAGGCGTTTGAGGCCTTTGCTCTCAGCGAGATACGTTATCTTACCCGACCAGTTGCGGCTCGGAAATATGGTGAAGGAGAGAGGCCGGGCCGTACCCTATGCCGCCTTGCCCGTGTCGAGGGAGGTAGAGCTCGGATTGACAGCATCGTCGACAATGGCGGAGTGCGACATTGGTCCGACCAGCCCATTCTTGAGACCTTCGCAGATTTCTATGCGACCCTTTACGCCCAACAACCAGAGCACAGCCCACAGGACCTGGACGATCTCCTGGACCGCATCCCAATGTCCCTTATATCCTTAGCCACTAAAGAACAATTAGATGCACCCTTCACCCTTGACGAGATCACTGCTGTCATTTCCGCCCTCCCTAAGGGTAAAGCCCCCGGCCCTGATGGCCTAACCGCTGAGTTCTATCAGGAACATGTAGCCCTCCTTGCTCCACGTCTCCACGAGGTCTGGGAGGAGTTGCTGAGTCTATTAACCCTCCCCCGATCCCTCCGCGAGGCTGTCATCACTGTGCTCCCCAAACCGGGTAAGCCCTTGGGTGAATGTGGCTCCTACAGACCTCTGTCCCTCATCAACACTGATACCAAAATCTTCGCCAAAGTCATAGCAAATAGGTTCCTCCCCATCATGAAATTCCTGATACACCCAGACCAGAGTGATTTTGTCCCTGCCCGCTCCACGGCATTAAACATTCGGCGACTGTTTAACGTTCTCTCTAGAATAGACCCTAAAGCCAATGCTGTGGCTGTGACGATGGATGCCCAAAAGGCGTTTGACATGGTCTCGTGGCAATACCTCTGGGCGGTGCTGGAGAGGATGGGAATCGGCCCATACATGAAGTCCTGCATTAGGTTGTTGTACACTAACCCTGTGGCCAGGGTCCTGGTTAATTCTCACCTGTCGGCTCCCTTTTCTCTCCACAGGGGGACACTGCAAGGATGCCCGTTTTCCCCCTTGTTATTCGCGATGGCCATTGAGCCCATGGCGGACAGCGTCCGGAACAACCACGTGCGCAAGGGGATTCGCCTGCGGGATACCCCTGAAATTATATCATTGTATGCCGATGATGTGCTTTTATACATCAGAGACCCCTCAGTCCACCTCGACCCGATCATGCGCGAAATTATAAAAATTGGCACTTTCTCGGGCTTTACCATAAATTACACCAAGTCGGAAATCTTTCCCCTCACACCCGCAACTCCCCAACCTGCATGCGAATTTCCCCTCAAGTGGGCACCCGAGGGCATCAAATACCTTGGGGTTCAGGTGTCCCTCTCAAAATCCTCGTTACTGTCCGATAACTACGTGGCCGCTGCGCAATACGCCAACGCCAGGATGGAAAGGTGGCGGAACCTCCCCCTCTCACTATCAGGGAGACTGTCCCTCATAAAAATGATCATAGTCCCGAAGCTTTTATACATATTCGCTAACGTCCCACTCTGGCCCGGGAAACAGTACTTTACGGACCTGCATGCGGGGTGTGCCCGTTTCCTATGGCACTCTGGTGCCGTGCGCAGAAAGTGGCAACACATGACCCTACCTTATGAGAGGGGTGGCTTCAACGCACCTGATCTCGCTCAGTACTGGATAGCCGCTCAAGCTAAGCATGCTACACATTGGTACCAGCACCAGGAACCCACCCCCCCATGTTAAGCTCGAGACCCTGGCGACCGAGGAGGTGAACGTCATGTCACTGATCCTCTTTCACTCGTACCGCTCGGAGGCCCCCGCTGACCCAGTGGCCTCCACTATTAGGGCGTGGCGGCAAATTCTGAAGCCTGCCTCGGGTTCCCCCCCGTATTACAAATGGCTTCCCCCCCTGTTCCCTGATGGGAAATTCATCACCCCAGAAACGTGGAAGCCAGGGCACTCCAAGTCCTCATTGGAACTGCTGCAATACTTTCGTCTCAGAGCGGCGGTCCAAGACATGTGGCCTTCATATCCTGTCAAGCCCCCTGAGTCCCCCGAGGTCTGCTACATCTCCAATTCCGCAGGGGCCAAGGGCATCGTCTCCGCCCTATATAAAATGTTAATGGCGCGTGCTGTAGAAACCCCCCATATTGCTCGAGATGCCTGGAACCGTGATCTGGGATTAGACATTACTGACGAAATGTGGACTAAAATGTGCATGCATACACGCAAGGTTTCTCTTAATTCCAGAGTTAGATGTATTCAATACAAGCTACTCAATCGCTTGTACTACACTCCCTATGCGATTGGGAGGTTCGCCCGTGACCAGTCCCACCCCTGTCAAAGATGCAGATCCACTGATGCGGACCACGCCCACATGTTCTGGTCCTGCGCGACACTGGCCCCGTTCTGGGATGCGGTGCTTGGGACCCTCTCTGAGATAGTGAGCTTTCCTGTCTGCCCTGACCCCCTGTCCCTTCTTTTCGGTCTGTGGGAGGGGGCTGAGGCGAAACGGGAGGCTAAGTTTTTGAATGTGGCGGCGAGTGTGGCCAAGAAATGCATCCTGCAATGTTGGAAGCGCAGATCCCCCCCTTCCCTGGAAATGTGGCTGAAAGCCACAAGGTTACAATCTTGTGAAGAAGACTATATTAACATGTTGCCCAGTGATGCTCGGCCTAAGAACATATGGACAGAGTTTTGTAGCTACCTGAATGGTAAGGTGGACCTGGAGCTTCTATCTTCTCCCCCATCTCCGGATCCGGGGACGTTGCAATCCACACCATAAACACCTGTAGTGTTATTAACCTCTGTTTGAACTGTATGTGGACCTCTGTTTAACATGCCCTTTACTATTCACTATTTAAGTGTGTAATGTATGTTGCCGCTGTAACCTGTAATGTGCCAGTTACTACTGCTTGCCAATAAAGACAAGTTTAAAAAAAAAAAGAAAAACAACCCAGGGTTCCAAGATGGCCACCGGTGAAGCTAGGACGTGAGCGTGGTGGCTCCATTCACCCGAGACCGGAATCAAAGATACTCAACATTGAGGCACCAAAAAATGTTGGCTAGGGAACGAGTGAGCAGTGGACATAATCGGAGGATCCAGGAAGTTTGGCTGCAGCTCTGTGGATGCGGTGGAGCATAGAGGTGGCCATGGCCTGCAGCGACTTGAGCAGGGGAAGTTCATGGTGGCTGGCAGAGAGGGAAGTAAGCAGAGCCCAGCCTCCCCCATGAAAATATTTCGAGTGCGGCTCCCTGCAGTATGCCGCTACACTAAAGGCGATTGTTGAGGAGACTGGATGTATGAGGCCCCGTTCAGCTGCAGACTTATCGCAAGCCCACGACACACGAGGTGGTGTGCTCCAACCCACCTGAGCTGTGTACCCAAGCACATCCAAGGAGGCATCAGGAGAAGGCTACCGGAGGGGTGCATGGGCAGGGACAGCAAAGAAAGTAAGCGAGTGTGGTGGAGGAGCTTGAGGACAGGAACGGTTCTCCCCTCCACGGACACTGGAGAGTGCAGAGCAGACAGGTCCATCAGCCATTTTGAAGATCACAGACGCCTGCCGCAGGGTCTGGAAGTGGGCCCCAGTACAGTCAGTGGGGGGAATGGGGTTATCCAACCTGCATGGGGAGAGAGCCTGGTGACTGAATCGGATCCAAGTGCCCAAGGAAACCACGGACCCCAACACGGGTGCAAGTTAGTGTGTGGAGCTGTGCTAGCAGCAATCTCCCGGCTGGACATTGGGAAGATAAGTGTGGGCCCCACGCAATAGAGCGGAGTGGGGAATACTGGCCCGGAGCTGAGAAAAAGTGGGGGTTTCAATCTTCATTTTTCAGAGACTGCAGAGCTTGGGCTTCTCCCATGTTGGTGGAGAAAGTGGAAGGTGATCAGACGGTGCCTCAAAGTACAAAGGTAGTGGGCCACTAGGCGGGTCTTCAATGCCCAAACGCCCCAGAAACAGCAGGAAGGCAGCCTGCAGCGAGGCTGGCGACGAGAAAGTGAGCAGGTGACCCACACAAGGCCAGAGGAGACACCGAAAACTACCTGGGGCAGCCAGCTCTCCAGACATGGCGATGAATAGGGATGAACTGAAAAAAGGCTTCAGTGACTTCCAGGATAAACTAACGGCATCCCTTCAATCACAGTTTGCGGAGTTGAAAACGGACATGAAACCAGCTATGCAAGATATGAAAGGAGACATTGCCAATCTGGAAGCATGCACAAAAGCCACTGAAAATGCCCTCCAGGTTCTAGCAGACGATGCACGAAAAATGATAACATTAGGAAATCATTCAAGGGTGGCGCAGAATTTAGAACTACAATGTGAAGACTTAGAAAACAGGTAGAGAAGATTGAATAGTCATTAAAAAAATCTGTTGGAGAGCATGGAGGATAACGATTTGATGGAGACTGTACAAAACATCTTTCGGGACATTATGTGGGAGGACCAGGAAACAGCGATCCAATTAATCAAAAAGAGGGGGCCAGGGCATGTGATGTACTGGTGGCACTCTGCAACTATAGCCAGAAAGAAAAAATCCTATTTGCATCAAGAACTTCCGGGTCCACGAAAGTGAATGGTATGGAGATCCAGCTGTTCCAAGACCTTGCTCAAACTAAGCTGATTAAACGTTACGCAATGGGCCCTGTAGTTAGATCTCTAATACAAAAGATAAAATACAAATTGACATTTCCTTTAGGCCTTTAGTTCACTTGGGAGGGTCAGCAGCATTACATTAAGATTTGTGAAGGGGGGAGCCCCTCCTCCAACTTAATGAAGTAGATAATCCACCCATAGACACAGTGGAAACCTAGCTCTCCGCAAGGAAGAAACCATGGTAATGGGTAAGAGTGGCAAGAGAGGGGGATTTCCACATGGGCCCCGTGACAAGGCAGAGCGGGGTGAGGTCTGAGTGCACCCATGTCCAGTACGGAGAGCAAGGAGTGATGGATTTGAAGACTGGAATCATGAGCACTGCCTAAAGGCAGGCGAACAGAGAAGTTGACTGCCTATGCAGGAATTACTCGAGACGGTAAGGTTTATGGCGTGTTTTGGTGGGCGCTTGGGAAAAGAGGGCAGAGGGTGGTGGGTGCTTTGGACCCTTGGAATCCAGTAGGGGACTAGATTTATCCCTATAAGCTTTTCTGTGGTTTAAGTTTGCGGATCAATTCTGGGGGTATGGAAGCCGTGGGCACACTAGGAACTTTGGGAGTTGGTAGTGGTTGTGGTTAGGAGGTGGCGGAATTGGGAATAGGAGGTGGGGAGCCATCAGGAAAAGGGAGGAAGGGATCCAGGCAGGAGGTACATGTACAGGTCTTGGACACTGCACTCGAGGTTACTACGAAGTTTCCGCTAGACATTGAGACGACAGCACGGCCTACATGTGCCAGGGACATATGGGATAAGGGGAGGACAAGTACACTAGTAAACTTTTGACTTTACATGTACGGGGTCCAAATTCCATGATTAAAAGAAAGAAAATACAGCAATATCTGAACAGAAAACTCCCGGATATTGTACTCTTTCAGGAATCGTACGTTCAAAAAAAGAAATAGATTTAAGTTGAAATTGAAGGGCTAACCAAATATATACACGGCGAACACGGATGGGAAAACAGGGGACACTCTTATAGCATTTAGACACATACCAGACCTATGAATTCTGGATACAAAGGGAGTAAATTTATCTTTGTTAAATTTAGTATTCGAGTGACCAACATAACTCTGGCCTTGGTTTATGTTCCAGATTCGGGACAATACTGTTTCATGAGATCGGTATTGGGTGCCCTAGACACATTTGCTAAGGGGGACATTTTGCTGATTGGAGACTTTAATTTAGCATGGAACCCGCCAAAAAAGGACCCAAGTGCCCAAATCTATCATGGTCAGGTGTCCCCCGACGAAAGCACTGAAAGCCAAAATGGAGCACTTGATGCTTAAGAATGTATGGCGTATACTGATTCTCTATGTAGAGAATTCTTGTGGAAAAATGGCAGATGCAGGTTAGCATTAGCCGTATTGCAAGGCCATACGAAGAGGGTGGCATTAGAGTACCTTGCTTTGAACATTACTACCTGGGGGGAAAACTGAAATATATAGTGAGCTGGTTGGCAGATGAATAAAATTCAGACATTCTGCTACATCAGCCTACAGAACCAAGCTTATTCCTTAAAGAATTATGGTACAAAATACCTAACCCTGGACAGCATTCATACCTTATACTGCTGGGAATACAAAAATTGGACTGGGCGTTAGCACTCATTAAACTAAAGGACCCCATCTATGCAAATCCCCGAAACGTTACTGATCGAATTGTCAACCCAAGCCCAACTGGGGATCCGGACACACTGGCATTGCCACAATTGGAGTCTTGCTCCAAGATACAACTTTTATACCCTTTCAGGAACTAGTAGATAACACAGGCCGTCAAGCATGGCCAATCCCTATTGTATGGCACCATCAGGAAAGCGACTGCATGCAGATGGCCGACGTATAGTGAGATAATAGAGACACACTCTATAATTGATACCCTATAAAACATTGCTGACGGAACACAAATGATCTCTAGGTTATACAGTTTTCCCCGAAGCAGCCAACCCCTCCTCCCCCAGAGGTGGCTATAAGGACCAAATTGGAAAAAGACCTAGGGGAACCATTCCAGGACAAACACTGGTCTGAGATATTGCAATACCATAAGAAAGTGTCCCGGAACGACAGACTACAATTGATTCAACTGTTCGTGACACACAGAGCGTACCTAACTCCTCTTAGAATATCCACATTTCTGAGGGCAACCCAACAACATTGCCCTAGATGCACATACATGGAAGCTGATATGATAAACATGTTCTGGTCATGCCCCATCATACAGAAATATTGGGAAGAAATAGCAGATAAAATGAATAGAGGAGGCCTTGACATGAACCCACTGACGCCCTCTGCCTGCATGCTTGGCCGTTCCACGTGCCCCCAACACACACGCTACATATCCAAGATGAAGGATTTAGTGTTTATACTAGCTAACCGCAGAACAGCGATGTCGTGGAAGCCCCCAATGGCCCCAATATCGAGTACTGGTGGCGAGATCTTATAAAATGGGCGCTGGCTGAAACAACTGTCTGGAGACGCGCAGCACACAAAAGCCTCTCTGACACGAGTGCAGGCATTACAGCATGGTATACTATGACACAGACTCTGTTTAGCTCTGCCCAATTCGGTAACGAAGGTGAAATGTGAACCCCTACAGACACTACTACCGATTCAACACAGTGAACGGTTAAGGGCAAAGTCTGAAATAACCTATACCATGGCAACAAAGGGGGGCAGGAAATCGAGGAAGAAGAGGGAGGGCATGTTGGGAAACGAGCATAAGTAGACTTCATCAACACCAAATTGCAATTGAGTAATTAATATGCATATGACTGTACAATACACTGGTATTTTACATGGAAATTCTAATAAAACCCGTTTGAAATTTTTTTTTTTTTTACAAAAAGGATGTATATTGTATAGGGAAACATCAGGGTACACCTTTTACTCACATGTCCACCGCACATATTCGCAGATTACCTGTGGGCATCCATGACATTGATGAGACGGATAGAATGGCTGGATGTGGGACCTATACTCCTATCGGATCATGCCCCGCTCACATTTACTATGCTAATGGGGCGGCATGAGTGCAACCTGTGGAACTGGATCTTCCCCTCAGAGATAATGAAGGATAAAATATTAGCTGGTGAAATAGGGAGGGGATAACATTAGGGACTATTTTGTCACAAATGATACACCAGATGTGTCAGGGACTTCAATCTGGGATGCTTTTAAAGCTGCATTACGGGGGGAACTCATAGCGATGAAAGCAGTGAGAGACAGGCAGTTGAGACAGATGGAGCTAGAGTCACAGCTTAAGGGGATCATGAAACGTATGGTACAGGATACTGGTTGAGCCACTCAAAAGGAATATAGATGCGCGAGAGGCCAGCTAGACTTACTGTATGCTAGGAAAGTGAAGAAGGCGCCATTATTTACGAAACAAAAATATTCCATGAATGCAAACCAATCCAATGGCCTGTTAGCTAGATATCTTAAGGGACAAAGTGCAAGAAAGACGATCGTACAGACACAGGACCAAAAAAGGAGGGTAGTTACAACCACAAATGAAATGACAACAATCTTTAGGCTTCCACTCATCCTTCTATGCCTCAGACACCCCTAACCCAGTAGATCAAGCAGAGTACTTAGATAGGCTTCCACTTCCAAAAATTACATCAACGGTACAAGAGCAATTGGAGGATGAGATATCGCAAAGACGTTTCCCGGGTTTTTTAATAAGACGTTCAGGGCAACCTTAACCCCTAAATTGACCTCTCTATATAACCTGTTTAGATTGAAGGGTAAGGTTTCATGCCCTATGGAGGATGCTAAGATGGTTGTATTTCCTAAACTGAATAAGGACCCAACACAATGTAGATCTTACCGTTGCATCGCATTAATGAATCTGGATGCCAACATTTATACTAAGATACTGGCTAACAGATTAGAGGGGGTCCTACCAGATCTGATCAAACCGGATCAGTCAGGTTTCATAAAAAACAAGGGTTTGCCATTTAGTGTAGAAAGTATCTAAAAAAGGATCTCCCGGCCATACTGGTAACACCCAATGCAGAAAAAGCTTTCGATCGGGTAGAGTGGCCCTTATTTCAGACTATGGAACATATGGGCTTCGGTTCACACTTTTTTAGAATGGTTAAGGCCAACTATAATTCACTGCAGATTAGGGTTGTCAATTAATGGATCCCTCTCTCATCCAATAAGCATTAGGAGAGGGACTAAACAGGGAAGCCCACTTTCCCCATTGTTAAACGCTATACATTTAGAGCCACTACTCAAGATACTATGTAATGTGGAACGTATCAAGGTGAATACCGTAGGGGGAGAGGGGTACATAAAGTTTTGGCATATACAGGGAAGGGGAGAGGGAAGAGAGATTTTCAAATGGACTCATTGTATACAGTAACATATGGCCGGCTTTTTGGGATGGTTAAGCAACAATTAAGTAAATGGGGCTCAATGAACATATCTTGGTTGGGGAGGATTAATACCATTAAAATGGGGATTCTCCAGAAAGTACTTTATCTCCTTCAGGACCTCCCAGTTAAAAACCCCAAGTTGTTCTTTCGATCATTAAACAAATAGATGATGGCCTTCATATGGAATAACAGGAAATGACCGATTGCCCTTAAGGTATTGATGGCTCCCCGAAATAAAGGGGGCTTGGCCCTTCCCAATTTTTATTTGTACTATGCAGCGGCAAAATTGAGGATTATTAAAGAGTTGTTCATGGGAAACATGGGGAAAATATGGTGTAGAATGGATAGGACAGTGGAAGTGAAGTCTCTGGATGAGGTTCTATGGTTGCAGCATGCAGACCTACCTAGGAATATGCATATGAGTAAGCTAATGGCACTGGTGGAGGACATATGGCACCGCACAGTATGGAAGAGTGGGATCACCACGTTTCCCTCTCCATTAAGCCTCAATTCTTTAAAATCCCCAATTTGGCTCAGGCTCGAAATGGGGAGCTTACGACCAGTGGAAAAAGGGTGTTTGCTTAAGGCTGCAATACATGATACAGGGTCCAAAGATTAAAACATTTGACCAATGTAAAGTGGACTTTGGGCTCGGGGTAGGTGAAAGATTTAGATACTTTCAATTGTGGCATTGTCTGGCACATCCAACAATTAGCTGACAGACAATTTACACATTTCGAAAAGTACCCATTAACTAACCCCATGTTCAATAAGGTATCCAGTGATATTTTTGAACAGAAATTACTGAAGACCTTTTTCAACTAATCCAAAATATGAAAAAAAAACATATGGGTTTAGGGCAAGGGAGTAAAACGGGTGGAGAGGGGTATGGGGCGGGGTTATAGACGCAAGGAAATGGGGGAACCCCCCCAATATTAAAATAATTTTAAAAAACAGTATTTTTTCAGTAGTTAAGATTCGTTAAAAACGTTTTTGATAAAACATTTTTCGAAAAAACTAACATTGGTCCATTCAATAATGGCGGAGGATACTGCACCATCAGCCAACGGGCTCTCCCTCCCTGAATCAAAGCCCCTGCCAACCAACTCTAGTCCTCCTCCCCACCCCCATTCTTAGTGCAAGGTTTAATAAACTCAATTTCACTGCCCCCATTCCAATTCTGCAAGTCACTGAGCGGTAGAAAATGGGACCTTCCCTTGTGATGCTGGGGGCCTATCTTAGGTAAGACCTCCTTCAGAGCAAGTTGGTTTTTCACCCCCTCCCCTATATCAAACACCTAGGAATGAAGCGGATTGTGTGCTGCTATGAGAAGATCCCGAATCAACCGTGAAGGAATATGCAGAAAGAATCTGTCCAAATCATGGATTAATTCTATTTCAGCAATCTCACTCGATTGAATGGCTCTCAGCTCTGAAACATTTGCCACTAATCTCAGGACGTTAGACCTGCTTAGGGTCAGTGCTTCTTCCGATTCTCCCCGACTTTCCAAGAGGAGACAATGAACTTGAGCCAGGGTCTTTTTAGATATTCCATTAGGCAATATTGAGGGTAGCCTAGATGAACGACCCAGCCTTTCTCTTGATGACTCCTGGGGCTGTGGAACCCCTCGCCCCTCTAGATTCATAACTCATCTGTACCTGCCATTCCTAAAAAAAAAAAAAAAGGTTCATCATAGAATACCCAATTATCGTCCTGTTCATTCACCAAAGGAAAAGGCTATGATTTACTAGTTTGAAGTCTTCTTTGCTTCAGTGTGTAAAACACTGGAGATAGGTGCTCAATGTCTTCAACTTGAAGCTCTCGCCGCTACGAGAAATCGCCAACTTGGTGCTTTGTGAGCAGGAGGTTGAACAGGTGTTAATCAGGGTCATTTTAGTGGATCAAAGGAAAATCCACATTACTTTTTGTTCTCGTAATAGAATAAGTTGTTAGATTCAACAGTTTCTTGGCCACCGGAGATAGTGGAGGTTGTTCGGTTTGGTCCAACATGCTTGGTCATTGTTGACTTCAGTCCACTGTCTTTTACTGGTTGGTTCTTGCATTTGAGGTTTCTCCTTGAGACCTTGTCATTTGCCCTTAGAAAGCATCTAGGCATGCAGTGGGAGTTGGAGGGGGTAGACCATGCTCTCAGAAATGTTCTAGACCCTGTCGTTGAAGGTCGACCTTGAGGTCTTTGATTTTTAGACTTTTTTCCTCTTTAAAGGTTTTTACCCCCAGTCTTTCTCTTAGTGCATATTGTAAATATTTGGTGTGGGCCATCTGAGACATCATCGTCGAGACAAATTGGTTGGGATTCATGACTAAAACGGCCCCTCGTGGACCCGAACACTCTCCAGAAGACTTTCCATCCTGCCCATGGGCACAAGTGCCCGAGCAGAAATGTCAGGTACTATCTCACCACTTGAACCATATCAGGAGAATTCGGTCGGTTGCTCACTATTATGGATGGCAGTATTTGGATCTCTGGTGAAGACGGTGAGGCATTCCAACCAGTTGATGTTATAAAAGCTTCAATGTGTGAAACCTTTAGGTTCACGGAAGTCAGCAGACTTGTTTGCTCTGTGAATTTAACATCCAATGTCTCATACAATTTGCTCATTGACAAAAAACTTGTGTTCACAGCAGATAATGTTCCCTCCAACATAGGGGTCACCCCAGCGGCCAAGCCAAATTATCTTTGAGTTGGCTTAACAAAGAAACTGAAGAGTTCAGTGAGGAATTCAACGATTCCGCGCATATATTCGGGAAGCCCTGAACGTTTTTTATTTTTATTTATTTTATTGATTTTTATGTACATATTAGTTTTTTATACCAACACATGCTCATGTTGTGTATCAATTCTGCATCCAAGCAAAACATAATTAACTATAACTTTAAACATTCCCTTAACCAATCCCTCCCCCTCCCTCAACACGCCCACCCTCTGGTCCTATCTGCTGCTTAACAAGTACTTTGACGCTGCATAGCCTCTTTTCGCTCTTAAAGTCATTAATCATGGAATTACTCCATATCCGCTATATAACTCCTGCATTGAACAGTGTTTGTAGCAAGGCTTCCCAACCTGCAATCTCTGCTGTGCCCTCCACACGGTCACTCCCCATCGCCCTTCTCCATGCTGCTGATGTTATGCGCATGTTCATCCACTGGGTCGTGATATACGTTTATCCCCAGATATTTGAAGGTACGCATTTTCCACTGCAGGGCCAGTGTCGGCAGTTCGTACTCTGTCCTCCCACAAAGTCCCGCTAGTGGAAATATCGCTGACTTGTCCATGCTGATTGTGATCCCTGACCATGTTGCGAATAGTGCCATGGCTTCCAATAAAAATTCCAGATTGTCCTCTCGGTTCTGAATATATAAGTGTGTCACCCGCATACAATGATAATAAATGCCCGTCTCCATCCATTTCAATCCCGGCCTATTTATATTCTGTCTTGAGATACTGGACAATCGGTTCCATGGCAATGATATGCAATAGTGGTGATAACGGACACCCCGGTCGCGCAACCTTTCCCAGCTCCCATGCTTGCGAGATGTGCCTCCCTGTCTTGACCCTTGCCATCGGCTTAGTGTACACCAATCAGACCCATTTAATGTAAGCCTGACCAAATCCAAATCCAGATCTGCTCAGTGTTGCATAGAGCCAGTCCTAGTTCACGGAGTCAAACACTTTGACCGCGTCCAATGTAGCTATGGCGCATGGTGCCTCCCCAGGACACCGTCCTGTCCAATATATGGTGTAGCCTCCTCAAATTCCAGGACATACTATGGCCTGGGACATAGCCCGTTTCATCTGGTTGCACTAATTTAATTATCACTTCCTTCATTCTTGCCGCTAGTATGGGTGTTAGTATCTTGCTATACTGATACAGCAACGAGAGTGGCCTGTAAAAGCTACATTCCAACAGGTTTTTACGAGGTTTAAGGAGGGATATAATCAGGCCTCCAGATAAGGTGGGTACCAGGTCTTTTTACGCATGAAAATCTTGTAAATACACCAGCTTTATTATTTTCCTGAGTACATTTACACACAGGTTTAGAGCAGAGGGCAGTGGAAAGGTCAGGTTACTTGACAAAAACCAGAAGGCTTCTTTTGATGTTTATCTACATGGATGTAATTGCAAGCCACCTCTGAAACAGAATGTATTTCTCTGAAGCCTTTCAAAAAAATTAACTGCACACTTTGATAAAAGGAATGGTTTCTTTCCATTTAGCTTCAGAAGCACTGTGCATGATTTCCTAGAATTCTAGGATTGTGTAACTAATAAGATGGAAAACTAAGTTGCAATTGAGGATTCATATTTTTCAACAAGTTATGCTTTTTTTTCCAGTGAAAGCAAACCAGTATTGCACTATTGTATTTTTCAAAGGTCCGGCGCTGTGTGCATAATCATGCAGAGGCAGATCATTTTTACACTTCTAATTTAATGTACACTCCAATTATAAAAACAGTGTGTATAATGATGACTATGCACAGTCTAGTTTACATCCATTCAACCTTGCAGTCAAAGGGGTACATTACTATAAATGGTCAGTGGCAGCAGAGTCTTTGGTCAAGGGTGATTGATTGTCATTACACTGATCACAGGTGTTCTAGCCTTGCAAATCTTCAGGACTACAATTAAAACATCCAAAACCTGACTCTCAAGGAAGTGCAAGCGCTGTTCAAAAACAGACAAATGAAAGTTACATTGGTAATTGAAACAGAAACTCAGCAAAACCTGTCCCTGTGATAATCCAGATAGGTATTTAACTATGTAGCGCTTCATGAATGGTTCGTCATACATCTAGGGACTGTGATTATTATACAGTCGATATTCAGTTAACCAACTTCTGAAGGATGTTAGCCAATAAGATAGCTCAGCTGGTTCAGCACTCATTGCTGCAATCTGTGCGTGATCTGTAGGTTGCAGGTTCGAATTCCGGCAAGTCCAGCTCAGCCTTTCATCCTTTCGAGGTCGATAAATATATACAGGAGAGACCAAATGGCCAGAAATAATGGCAGGTGTAGTCTGTCACAATGCAGAAAGCTGCCGCATAGTAATGATTTCCATACAGTTTTTGCCCACGTCGGCTGGATGTCGCATACATTTTACTCTCTTGCAAAGGAGAAAAGTCATTCTTACTCTCTTAAAATTACATTTACTCTCAAAGTTAAAAAATAGAGCGTAAAATACTCCCACCTCCAAAATCTTATCTGGAGCACCGACTATAGGTGCATTCAAAGACGCGGTGAGATGGTAGAGTAATTAATGTGTTCCTTTGGAAATTCGATCTTGCTGATTTTCATGTGCAATTATGTACGATTTCTGAAATAGGTCCCAATGGTGTGATAGCTAAATCAGAGGATGAATGGTCATCAGATAACAGTGCTGGCTCCATAGCTGTGTGCCTAGGACCTCACGAAGAAGCACCAGAGCACTAGATCCCTGCCTTTTTGACAGTCTATAAAAAGAATAATAATTTGGTGAATTGAAAAGCGCTTCAGGTAAATTTACTGCATACAAGCACTGTAATTATTTGTCATGGTACCTATTCATGGTGTCTGATTTACCTACCTTGGATTTAGGGCCGAGTTGGCCTGACTGGGGATTGGGACCCTTAATGGGACAAGCATGTTCCTCTTGAGCTAACCATATCCTTTCAAGCACAGCATGCCCCCCAATCTGTTGCAGGAAGCAAGAGTAGTTAAGCACATGGAGCAGGAAGGCATCCCTGCAATGGGTGGCACCCCTAAGAATTCTAGCCTGGTGAACGTGATTTCCCAGATGCACGGTGACCATGTAACTAGGCTCTCCCTATTTATGGGCCGTCCAATGTTTTTCATCCAGCTTTGGGCATATCTCAGACAGCTGTGCATGGGATCTGTTGGTAGAATGGCTCTCCACAATGCTTTCAATGCAAACCACTAGCTGAATGTCATCGGCATGAATCTGGATTTCTAAATTGCAACGTTGTGTCAAGGGTGGCTAACATTACTTCACATTCTGTTACTTGTGGTTTTCTTTTCCAGATAGAGAAAACAAAGCTATACAATCATTCATTTTTGCTAAATAATAATAGGCATTTATGTAGCGCAACAAACCCTCAGGCATTTGAGCTTATTAATACCCACGCTGTGTGGTGCTCATTTATTGACCTCGGAAGGATGAAAGGCTGAGTTTGGCCCTCCTGGGATTCGAACCTGCACCAGCAGGCTCTGCACGGATGTCAAAGCGCGTGCTCTACTCAATGTGCTATCTGACTGGCTAAATGTGTATTAATAGATTGGTCTATGGTGTAATTTGTCCACTATTCAAGTCTTCCCCATGGAACAGTGTGTTATTTTAGCAATTTAAAGCCAAACAGTAACATACATTTGTACCAACTAGAGATCAGGAGATATGAGTTCAAGTGTCTAAGGTCCAAAACGGGCTGATTTCCTGGCTTCACCTCTTAACTAAAGTTTTTCATCCTTTAAAATAATTTTATTTCACTGTACCAGGTCTTCTACTTGGAACATCTTGTGGGGTTTGTACTGTAGGAGTTGGGGAGGCAGCATACCAGGCATGCAAAACTCCCTTCCTACACACAAGAAAAGCATCCTACAGCCTAAAATGTGGTTATCACCCAAAGACGCCTTAGGGTATTGGTTGTGCTTGGTTAGTGTTGCTAATCATTCAGGTATGGGTATTCTGCTGGCACTTCCCTGGTTTGACCTCTGGAGTTAAGTCAGATGGTGTTGAATAGCTCTGCCAATTACTTCTCTGGCTGCTTCACCGCTAACGGACACACATGAAGATGTGGGAAAAGAATTGCCCAAGGCAAAGAGCAATAGTGTGAACTAAGCATTTGTTTAAGGAATTAATCGACTGTGTGGATGAAGGCCATCACACATCTTGGTACCCTCTATTTTCGTGAGCTAGGTTTAACATTTTATCCTTGGCTTGGGGGGAGCGCAAGTTGACCCATGACGGGAGAGGGCCCTGTGCGATTGGAGCTGTGGGGCGATTTTAGATTGGACCTGGAAACCAGGAAACCATGAACTCCAAAAGCAACAGCTTTGCATTAACAAGGAACGGTCATGCTGCAGAGAAGAACTTACTGCCCCATAGGGGAGCTGAGGGGATGTGGTGGGTGCCAGGGAGGAATAGAAGTAGGCCTGAGAAATGTGGGACACATTTTTTTTATTTCGGTAAGCCACTGATGCATGAGTGCACCCATTTTCTATTACTGACTTCATGGGAGTAATGGAAAGTGGCTGCAACAGGTCTTTAAATATTGGGTAAATTCAGGCTTTTGACAACTAATGGGTGGGTGTGCACGCGTTTCAGATGGTGCTGTAGCATGCACATTACATTATGCTGTTACACCGTAAAACAGGCTTATATCAACACACACTGGAGCATGAATCCTGTTTAAGGGTTTTAAGATCTGAGAACATGGTATACAGAGCACTCCCAAATTCAGAACCTGGAGAATAAAGAGCAGACATACTGGGATCCAGTGAGGCTGGCACAGACAGTGTCAACAGGGGAGGTAACCAAGAAAGCTGCTACCAGATCATTGGGTATAAATGGTGTGGGCCTTCTAGGCTGGTGTGCAAGGTCACTGATTAAATACCAATGCCCATTGATCAGTCACAAAATTACCTTTTTTTGAAGGTGATTGACCATTCCTTTGACCTTAATCTAGGCCTGCTAAATTCTGGGTAGCTCTGTAGTGTGCTCTTTTTTAAATCAATGTTAACTTGTGGGTCATTTTTGATAGCAGTCTGTGACTCAGATGGAGTTTGAGACTAAACTAAGAAATGGTCTCACTTGTCATGTCCAGTTTAGGCCACCACATAGACCTCTCTTTAACTATGTGTCCTGGCCTGCATTCATACGTGGTAATAACGAACAGAACAAGAATATCCAAGATTCTGCCAGACCAACCAGGAGAGACATTAATCGAACATAGTGGCAGAACAGGAGGGCACAAAAGTGCCATCTTTTCTCATCTACTTGGATCCAGCTACTTTCGTAGATTTAGATGAAGCTTTGTGGTATGCAATTTCTTATGTAGGTAAATGTTTAACACACGTTATACCTTGTTTTGATTATATAATACAGGTAACAAACACTAGCCCAGGATGGACCCCTACGGAGATCAATCTATCTCGGTTGTCTGCATTCACTTTCATGGTTGAAAGTGCGTTTAAGAAATAACTTGCAGAAATTGAAGTGGAATTTGACGTTTTTGAAGTATCAACATGGGACCATTTTTTTTCGAAAATGATGTGATTTGTAGTGGTCACTTGTGGGTCTAAAGAAGTTCTGCTCAGAGGCCAGTTGGATGTTTGTTCGAAGTTTGGTTCTAAGTCAATAGAATCGTGGAATTATTTCTAAAATTGTGAAGGAGTGCATCATGCGCAAATAGCGGTATTCAATCAGCTCAGTGAATGATTTTATGTAAATTTCACCCAAAACATATGAACCATAAATTAATTATCAACAAATTAGGACATCCCCTTAGGTGGTGCTATGGACAGAAACATGTTGGGATCACGAAATTCGGACACACTATTTGGAATGAAATTTAATTTCTGTCCCATTGTGTCTTTGTGATGAAGTGTTACAATTGTTGTATTGTAAGCAACTTATAATTGTATTTCTTTTTGGTTTTGTTCATTGGTTAATTATTACTTTGGGTGTTAACAATTTTTACGAGTATTATAGGATTTGTGGTTTATGTCATATTGACAAAATAAATTGGATTATGAGTTTTCTAATAAAGTCTACTCTGTTTTTTAGGACTATGCAGTAGGATGAGAGAAAAGACTTATCATATAATGATATTGTTATAAAGATTGTATTAATCTGTCTCTTTATATTTACATACCTTGTTTTGAGCCACATTTTGATATACGGCTCTGTTTTGTTGTTGTAAGTTTTTAACCTAACACACACGTTCAATGCATGTCACATGATATTTACTCACTTGCGGAAGAGAAAACTAATTTTTACTCTCTTGAAATTGCATTTACTCTCCAATTATAAAAACAGGGAGCAACATACTCCCACCTTAGAATCTTATCTGGAGCACTGGGTATAATACAGATTGCCCATGTGATAAGCGCAGGAAGTCTTGATTCTATTAAAGACACGGAGGCAAGCATTATGCTTTTACTTCTTAAGTTACTGCTCAACAGCAATTCAAAACTTACTTTTCAAACAGTTTTTTCTTTTTAAGAACATGTGCCCAACTGGCTTAAAAAACAAACCTAAACAAAAACAAACAAATGCATGAGGACAAGAACTATCCTTCCCAAGAATCCTAGAGGCTCTGTAGTCCTAGCCTCCTTTCTGTCCACCAATGGTAGTCCTTTGTCTGGTATAAACTCCTCTGACTCTAGGTCCCTTCCTCTTCTTTTTCATCCTGTCTCGCTGTCTAGTCTTGTAACTGCTAAACAGATCCAAATTTAACCATTGTAATCACTGTGCTGCGCTTCGCAGTGTAGATCTCTTTCTTTCCATCAGTCCTTGTTATTTTTCTGCTCGTCCACTAAAACAAAGATAAGGGCATCATCATCAGGGACGGGAAAATCTTTTACACAGTTTAAATACAATGCAGTAGAACATTATTTGAACTTCAGATGGGCGGGATAATGCTCGCCTCCGTGTCTTTAATAGAATCATGACTTCATGCGCTTATCGAATGGGTAATCTGTATTCTATTACAAGACCGGAGTCGAGCATTATGCTTTTTCAAAGCTTTGAATCACTGCCGCTGTAATATTAGTGACTGGCTTAAAGTAGAACGTCCTAAATACTGAATCACTGGCCCAGTCTGCGGCTTTCATGATCTCCTGCAGTGGAACTCTGGCTGAAAAGCTCCTGAAGCCATGGCTCCCCTAGCTGAGTGAGCCCCGAAACTCGATATGTCTATTCCTGCTAATTGCATGACTTCTTTCACCCATCTCGCTATGGTCGCTACTGCTACTGCTTTAAATGGCTTCCTACGCGCAATAAAGAGCTGAGTCACTCCTGCCGGTCTCACAGCGGCTGTCACTGTTTTACATCTCTTTAAGCATTGTGCTACGCAGAGCTTAGTATTGCCTGGAAAATACGGATAAGTAATTATCTTGGAATTAGTCCTGGTACGCTGCGCCATGTTGAACGCTACTCCTTCCGGATAGAAAATCTTCCGGTCAATCTCGAGAGCCTTAACATCAGAAATGCGCCTGCATGACACTAAACATAATAACATAGCTAGCTTTCCAGACAACTGCTTCTCTGACAGCAGCTCGTTTCTTGGCCATTGCTCTAGCATGCTCAGTACCTTTGTAATGTCCCATAATACTGAATATCTAGGCCACGGATGCTTGCTCACCTTAATGCCTTTGAGGAGTCTTATCACGGCTGGATGTTCTCCCGCGGGTACTCCTTCCACTAGATCATGGCCCGCCGAAATGGCCGAGCTGTACACTCCTATCGTCCTGAAACCTTTCCCCTCCGCGCTTAGTGCTGCTAGAAAATGTATAACTTGAGTTATAGGAGCTGAAATGGGAGGAATACTCCTCTCCCTGCACCATAATTCCCAGGCCTGCCAAGCGGAATTATAGCTCCTAACTGTCGAGGGGGCCCATGATACATCGATGAGCTCTGCAGCTTCCTCTGAAAGCCCCGGCAAGCGCCATCTCCTCCTGAAATTCTGCAAGCCAACAGCTTCAAGGTCTGATCCCTGACCAAAGGGTGAGGCGCTCCTGCTGGATCTAGTAGGAGATCCTCTCAGTGTGAGATCCTCTGAGGGAAATCCATGGAAAGTTCCATCAGAATCGGAAACCAGGCCTGAGAACTCCATTCCGGAGTTTCTATCACTAGCTCGGCCTTGTCTCTGCACACTTTCGCTAGTGTTATGGCTATCATCGCAAAGGGGGGAAACGCGTAATGGACGTTCTGTCCCCAACACTGAAGGAAAGCGTCAACGCTTCAGGGTCTAGCCTCCAGCTGAAGTAGTTCTGCAGGTGCGCGTTTAGTCTGCAGGCGAACAGATCCGTATGCAGCGGCCCCCATTTGCCTTGCAATTTGTTGAACACTGATTCGTGTAGCCTCCAGTCGCTGGAGTCCACTAGATAGCGAGAATTCCAATCGGCAACAAAATTCTTTGCTCCCGGAAGATATTCCGCTTTGATCGCTATATTCCTGCTCAGGCAGAAGTGCCAGAAGTCCTTGGCTATCTCCACTAGCATCTTGGACTTCGTCCCCCGAGCTTGTTGATATATCTCACCGCTGAGATATTGTCCATGCGTAGCAGAATGCAGCATTGAGCTTTGTCTCTGGAGAACGCCTTCACCGCGAAGGATCCTGCCAGGAGCACCAAACAATTGATATGCAGTTCCAGCTCTTCTGGGGACCACTTTCCACCTGTTTCTGTGCTTCCACAGCTGGCTCCCCAGCCCGACCTGCTGGCATCTGACTCTATTATGAGTTCTGGTCTGTCCCCGAAAATGGCTCTGCCGTTCCACGCTTCCATATTGCTCAGCCACCAACGCAGCTCTGACCTGCTGTCCTCGTCCAAAGGGACCGGATGATGGTATCTCCATCCTTTCTGCAGGTACCTGATCTTGAGCCTCTGAAGGGCTCGATAGTGTAACGGTCCGGGGAAGATAGCCTGGATCGAGGCCGCCAGAAGACCCACTATCCTGGCTAGATTCCGAAGCGAAATAAGCTGTCTCCCCAGAGCTGATCTCAGCTCCTTCTTGATGGCCTTTATTTTGGCGGGCGGGAGTGCTAGCGTGGCCTTTCTTGTATCTATGTCGAAGCCTAGGAACTCCAGGCTCCTGCTCAGGACGAGCACCGACTTCTCCTCGCTGATCAAGAAACCGAGGCTGGAGATAAAGGCGGTCGACCACTGCACCTGTCTCAGAAGTCTTTCCTTGCTCTCTGCCATCAGAAGGATGTCGTCCAAATATATGATCATCCTTATGCCTTGCTCTCGCATTGCAGTGGCTACCGGCCTCATCAGTTTCGTGAACGCCCAAGGCGCTGATGCCAGTCTGAACGGCAAGGTCTTGAACTGCCAGATCTCCTCTTTCCACCTGAAACGCAGAAAACGCCTGAACAGGGGAGCGACTGGCACTGTCAGGTATGCGTCTTTCAAATCTAGACGGGCTAGCCAATCGTATTTCCTTAGGAGGTCCGCCAATAAGTGCATCCCCTCCATCTTGAAGTGCCTGTACTCTAGCCATCCGTTCAGTTCCTTCAGATTGATAACTGGTCTCACCTTCCCTTTGCGGTGAACCAAAAACATGTTGCTCAGAAAACCCTGCGCCTCAGTCTGTGCCCTCTCTATTGCTTGCTTCTGCGCTAGCGCCTCTAATTCTGCATCTAAGAGAACTTTCTCTTCTGCCGAGGAATGCATGCGCTGGGGAGGCCGTGGCTGCCATGGCTCCTGCATGAAATCTAGTTGGAAACCCTGGACTGTCTGCATCACCCATGCGTCTGCTGATACTGCACGCCAGTTGTCTATAAAAAGCAGCGTTCTCCCTCCCACCGGGGGATAACTTGCGGCTTCCGTTCTCACCTGTGGGGCTATTCTGGTGCCTGAAGTATCCTCGTCCTCGGCGCCCTCTGGAAGAATGCATCCTGTTGGCGTGATTCCCAGTATTGGGCCCTAGACCCTTGAGGTCTTCTGTTGAAGTTGAGGCGGCCGGACGAATGACCTCTGCTGCGACCGGCCTCTGCCTGCAAAAGCCCGAGAAGGGAAAACCTTTCTGATTGATGCCTGGGCTCTCTCGAGAGCGGTGTAGGTCCCTACACATCTGTTCATTTCCTTGACGAACGTGTCACCAAATAGGAGACCGTGTGCTCCTCCTCCCGCTTCGTATGATGCTAGGTCTCCCAATTTGTTGTCCACTTTCAACAGTGCAGACCTACGCCTCTCTGTCAAAATCACAGTATTTGTGTTTCCTAAGAGGCAAACGGCTCTCTGAGCCCATCCAGCCAGCGTGTACAGGTCTACTGGCTCCCCAGTGTCCTTGGCCCTCTCAGCGAGGTCCATGATTTTTGCTATTGGGCCTGTCAGATCCAACACTTTATCCTGACAGGACCGCCATGCGCAATCCATTCCTCTGCGCGTGTCCTTAGCGGCCCTTGTAATGAAGGTCAACATTTTGGGGTCCAGTTCCGGGGTCTCCGTCACCTTCCCCGTGAGCTCTAGAAGAGTGCTTTCTCCTCCGGGCTGCTTTACTCCCCCTTTGTTCTTTATGTAGAGGCTCAGTGGTGGAGGTCCCCTCCCCTGGGTCTTCAACTCTGCCAGCTTTTGTGCCCAAAATATCTTCAAGGATTTGTAATCTGTCCTGAATAGGCTGGACCCCTTGAGCTACTGCTCTCACAAGGGAATCCCCTAATACCTTTTTGAAACTCTGGGAGAGATCGAATTCTTCCTCAGGTAACTCCTGCTCATGTTCTGAGTACTCTTCCCAGTACTCCTCTCCTCTGTCACAGGCCATCACTGTCTGACGGTAGGTCTTGTCAAGAGCTGCTTATGGGTAGCTTAAAATGCCTTTGTGACAGTACAGCTCACAAGCGTGTGGATTAAATTTCTTTCCCCCTTTTCTTTTTATGCCTCTCCGAACGCTCGTATCAGACCAAAATGCTCTGTGTATTCGACCGTCCTGCCGCTGCTCACCACACGGAATGTTCGAGTGAGGAACGTTGCCAGAGACGCGGTCTCCTACTGCGCATGCGCGGAAGCTCCAATGTGCCCGCTTTCAGTTCCGCGGCTGCGAACCTACACGTTTTTCGCGCCTTAGTCGTCACAGAGGGAACAGGCTCCCTTAGGCGAGCAAGATCACTCGCGGGATGCCCGTTCCCTCAATGCGCCCTGTCACTCTCGAAATCGGGCGCTGATGCGCGACGCACACAGCCGCGCTCGTATTAATACACTGCGCTCACGAATACACACCTTACGCGCTACTCGTATTAAAACACTACGCGCTACACAATACTTCAGTTGTGAACACATTAGCCTTAATAGAAAACTTCACATTATCATAACATGAAACGCTTAGCTAAATAAATGGAACACTTAACTGTCGAGCCAGCAAAAAAAGAAGAGGAAGGGGCCTAGAGTCAGAGGAGTTTATACCAGACAAAGGACTACCATTGGTGGACAGAAAGGAGGCTAGGACTACAGAGCCTCTAGGATTCTTGGGAAGGATAGTTCTTGTCCTCATACATTTGTTTATGTTTTGGTTAGGTTTATTTTTTAAGCCAGTTGGGCACATGTTCTTAAAAAAAAAAATTAAAAAACAGTTTGAAAAATAAGTTTTTAATTGCTGTTGAGCAGTAATTAAAGAAGTAAAAGCATAATGCTCGCCTCCGGTCTTGTAATAGAATTATAGATTCCCTTAAACTAAGGGGAAGGATATCTTCATCATAAACATCATTAAATGTGGCCAGCAAGTGGGGGGCCAAGTTGTGCACATATTCTTTATAAAATTTGCTAGGTAGCCCGTCCGAACCTGACATCTTACCTGTCGGCAAACCCTTAATCATAGTCTGTATTTCTTCTAAGGTGATGGGCACCTCTAAACTGTCCCTCTCCTCTTGGCTCAACTCCGGGAGTACAATCTTGCCTAGTACACAAGTGTTGATAAAATTCTCAGAAAACATCATTAATCCCGTTATGTGTGTGGCACACTTCTTCCTGGGCTGTATTTATAACATGTATGGGGCTCTTTTGTGCTTCATTTCTGTACAACCATGCTAGTAGTCGTCCAGGCTCACCTCCCTCTATATGCTGCCTTTCTGTGTACTTTGCAAAAACATGTTTACCCAGTCTATCCCAGCAGTCCATGCATTTCTGTTTGATTTCCCTCATCTTTACCTTGTTGCTTGGATCCTGTTCTTGAGGATCCCGCTACAGCTGCCACTGTGACTACTACCTTCAGGGCTTCCCAGAAGACTCCACCGCTGGATACACTACCCAGATAGTTCAATACATATTCACTGATACTGTTTTTGATACAATCTTTGAATAAGGGATCCCTCAACGATTTGCTTCTGAGCCTCCATATGGGTATTGGGTGCATAGGGGGCACACATTGCCATTGTACTCCAAGTGGGGCATGATCTGATAAGACTCTCCCTTTATATTCAGCATACCTGATCTGATGCATTATCTCCCACGCTACAAACACATAATCTATCTTTGTATACACTTGATGTGGCGCTGAAAAGTGTAAATCATGTCTGGTGTCCGGGTGAAGCACTCTGCAGACGTCTCCCAAAACAAAATAATTCAGGAGATTCTGCAATGCTCTCGCGGGCAGTGCTGATTTAGTGTATTTACTGTCTGATCCATCTACGACAGGATTCAAAATACAATTAGAATCTCCACCCCATAACATATTACTGTCCCAGTATGGTGCCAATCAGGGATACAGATCTGGAAAAATGTGGCAGCACTATGGTTGGGGGCGTATGTGTTAATTAAACATTTATCCACCATTCTACCTTCATTATCAGCCTTTACGCGAGTAACCTTGAAGAGTACTGAGGGCGCTACCCATATCAGGAATCCTCGAGCATACGCTGAGTACGTGGAAATGAATAATTGCCCTCGCCAACTTCGGGCTAATAATGTCCGTTTTTCAGCTGTGAGGTGCGATTCCTGTAGCATAGCTATGTCCACCTTGCATTTTTTAAGATACGAATAAAACTCTATTCCTTTTCACATAAGCTTTTAACCCCCTCACATTCCATGTAATCACATTAATTGTACCCGCCATTTCCTTCTGTCTCCATGCAGGTCCCCTGCCCCTCTGGGATTCTCCCCCAGTGTAGTATTACGCCTTTCTAGCAGAGTCTTACTAAAAGATAAACCATGATGTACTGCAACTACGCATGCAGACAACCTTTCCCTCCCTTGAAAGTCCTAAACTTCCCCAACCAACAACAATGGCCCAGCATTGCTGCCCTTACTCGGGCATGTCCACTTCTCGCATCTTCCTCGAGCCGGCCTGCCTGGGTCTAGTGCACAGTAGATGGGCAAACAAACAATTGCCCCAACTAAATAAACAGAGGGGTGTGGCAGTCACAGCCATAGGCGCAATTCCGTCCTACATAGTCTATGATCGTAAGTGTTAATAACCTCTGCCTAACTATTAAGCCCATTACCAAACTGCTGTGCACTGGTTCACAATGAGATTGATTGATTGATATTTTATTTCTATCGCGCTCGTACACAAGCGTTTCAGAGCGTGACAAGGCAAGGGAGGGGAACAGGGGAGAACAAAACAGCGATCTTACTAGGCCCAGTGACATTGAGAACGCGCAAGTGCATGGGAGAGGGGGGAGGGGAAAAGTGCATGGAAGGGGGGGAGAGGTGGAAAGTGCGAAGCAGAGGAGAAACAGATAAATAACAATAAATAAATAATAAAGGCAACAAACAGTGGTAATGCAGCCAGCAATTTGCAAGTGCTAGGTTTAAGGCAGCAGACAGGGTAGGTCTGATAAGTGCAGGATGAAAAAGGGGGGGCTGTATGGGTACAGATACAGTCCCCAGTGCAAGGGGTGGCCCGGAGGCAGTGCGGGAGGGTGGCAGGATGAGCAGGTACCTGGGCCCAAAGGACAGAGGGTGGCCAGGTGCACGGTGCCAAGAGAGAACAGATCAGCAGGGGAGAGGGGGAGCGAAGGCAGAAGGAAAGAGGAAGGTCTTGAGGTGCTTCCGGAACCGGAGATGGTTCTCCTCAAGTTTTAGAGTGACAGGGAGGCTGTTCCAGAGGCAGGCCCCAGCCGAAGACAGATCTACCCCCAGCTCGTTTCTTAGAAAAACGACCCTGAGTGAGTTGAAGATAGAGGAGCGAAGAGCTCGAGAGGGGAGGTATTTTCGGAGGGATAGCTGAAGGTATTTTGGACCCAGGCCCCAGAAAGCCTTGTGGACAATGCAGAGGGTTTTGAATTTAATCCTTGCATCCACTGGGAGCCAGTGGAGAGATTTCAGAGCTGGAGAGATACGATCCCAGGGCTTGAGGCCAAGGACAAGTCTCGCAGTCCTGTTCTGGATTAGTTGCAGAGGGCGGAGAGTAGAGGCAGGTAGATTTAGAAAGAGGCTGTTACAATAGTCCAAGATAGAGAGAACCAGAGCTTGAGATACCATGAGCTTCTGGTGGAAGGAGAGGAAAGGCAGAGTACCTCTGAGGAGATGCAGTCGGAAATTTGACTTTTTAGAGACCTCAGAGATGTGGATGGAGAAGGAAAGGGTGGAGTCAAAGATGACCCAGAGGTTCTTAGCCTCGCAGGTGGGGGTAGGAGGAGGGCCAAGGGAGGCCGGCCAGAGTGAGTGGAAAGGATCGTGAAGGTGTGCCGATGAGGAGGATCCCAGTCTTGCTGGCATTCAGACAAAGATCATTAGCGGCACACCAATCTTGAATGGCAGTTAGGCAATCAGAGATGGGAGAGGAGGTGGCAGAGGGCAGCCTGAAAATGAGTGGAGTGTCATCAGCATAGCACTGGAAATTTGAGCAGAAAATGGCAATGCAGTGGGCAAGAGTTGCCAGGTATTGGTTGAAAACGCCAGGGCGAGAGGTTAGACCCCTGGGGAACACCACAGGTAGAGAGGAAGATAGATGAAAGGAAGAACCCAAGTTGGACCTGGGAGGGTCGATCTGAGAGGAAAAAGGTCAGCCTTCTATATATGTAGGCTTTGCAATCCTCATGTATTTGCGTTCTCACAGTGTCAACTCTGCAGCCCTTTATTCGATATGTGCCACTCCCCGCTACTTAATTATTCCCAGCCTCAGGCCAGGTAGGGCTTCCTTTGCGTTTCCGTTGTACATCAGCCTCCTCATTTGCACTGAGTCCATCTTCTCTCTATCCATCCATCCATGCTTGCGCATCTTCTGGAAGGTCAAACAACCAAGTCTTATTCTTGTGTATAATTTTGAGCCGCGCTGGGTATATCAACATTTATTTCAATCCTGTCGTGCAGAGCCTACTCTTGGCTGCTGTGAACTGTGCTCTGTTCTGCACCTGAAACGTGTAGTCCGGGTAGACAGCCAAGTCTGCTGAGGCTCTCCTTAGTTGTCCCCTTTGCCTGGAATAGGCCGTTATATTCTATCGATCCTTGTAATTCAGGACCTTGGCAATAATCGGTTGTGGGGGTGCTCCGGAGGGGGGGTTGGGGCTGGCATCCTAGTCAACGCTCTGTGCGCTCTGTCGATCATAAAGTCCTGTGAGGGTCCCGGGCACAATTTCCTGGAGTAACATTTTCTATGTACTTTGTCTGGTCCGTTCCTTCTTTGCCTGCCGATAATCTGATGATGCAGATATTATTTCTCCTTGCCAGTCCTTCAGCTTCCTCCACTTTGTTCTCCAGAAGGCTTACTTTCTGCTGCAACACATGGACGTCCGACTGCGTGATCTTTAGTTCTCCTCTGTTCTTTCACTTGTGATTCTAGCATTGTGGTGCGCTCTGCTAGGCTTCTCACATCCTGTCGCAATAGCCCCACGTCCAGTTGCACTGCTCCAATCTGTGACCCTAACGAGGCTTTTAGGTCTGCCATCGCTAGCATGACTTGGTTGTGCAAATCCATGGTGCCCTTTTCACCTTCCTGCGCCGCTTCCATATTTCCTCCGGGTACTTGCTGTTTGGTTTTAGCGAATCCGTCCAGGGTTGACTGGCCAGCCTTGCTTTTGGATGGTATGGGAGTCATTCAGACCACTAGTTCTCCTCTTCTCAGCAGATGCAACATGCTTGATCTCTGTTCCTGTGCAAGCTTTTAGTTATATATTTTCGGGATGGTTCTATCTGTACATGCTGGTGCTCTTTCACTAATCTGCGAGCGCCTATTCTCTTGGGCGGATTCGTTACATGTGACTTTCTTGCCCTGGATGGGGGTGGGCGACGTGGCTCTTCTGCCTGCTGAAAGCGTTATGCGTAGTACACTTGCTTGCTCGTCCTGCGTATTTACTCTCAGGGTGTGATCTTCCGGTACTTGCCAAGTATGTACCCATCTACCTGCAAGGCACTACGTGTTTGTGCCACTTTTCCCCCACAAGCTGTTTCCGAGTGTCTTGTCGCTGATCAGTCCCCCACTCCAAGGGCATTTATTCGAGGGGAGCCCCGAAAGGTTCATTGCCTCCGATTCCTGTCTGAGTGGGCCCTGTGAGTCCTGAAATAGTACTGCTTTGTTTATCTCCCTTAGGTCAACATTGCTCCGTGCAATTGAAAATTATTTTCCCGCTGGATTGTTTCCAGAAGCTCTACTTGCTAGATTGGATTAGTGCGATCATAAATAATGTTTTATGTAGAGGATGAAGCACTATGGCTAGGCTGGGGTGTACACATGTGCATCGATATGATAAAAGTATAATACAGAAATAAAATACCTCTTAGATAGGAGATTAGAAAGGTAAATAAATTACCCAATAATAATCTGAACAAATTTATTTTATCAGTAGGTTTAAGAATAAATACTGCTCCTGCTAAAGTGGTTTCGCCTTTCCTGTCGGCCTATAGTCTGGAGAGATCTGTATGAACTTAGTCGCAAACATGACACAAAGTGTTTGTGGCTGCTTTTCAACAATAAGGGGTCTCACTTGCAGTCTTGGATGATTAATCCCATTGCTAGTAAAAAAAAAATGGGAATCATACTTATGTAGCAGATTTGCTGCTAAAAGGTGCCTATATTCCATTTCTTTATTACTTATTAAATCTGTCTTTTGACAGAGATAAATTTGGTTGGCATTATAAGCAAAATGTAAAAATCCAGAGCACCGGGTCCTAAAGGCGTTTCCAATATCGTTATGAGGACTAATCCCAAGATCTTGGCAGATAGTCTGCTAACCCTTTTTACACAAATTATGGTTTTTGGCCAAATCCCAGATTCTTGGAGGGTATCCCACTTCATACCCATTTTTAAATCCTGATAATGCTTCCAACTATAGGATGATATCTTTACTTGATGGCCCATGCAACATTTTCACCACATGCCTCTTAAAGGAAATTGATATATGGACTGGGGAAAATTGTATTCTTAACCGTTTCCAGAGAAAGGGTAATTCAGCAAATAATAATGTATTCATACTTAACTCATTGAGCCAACAAGCTTGCCTCAAACTGATCCCACCCCTTTATATATTATTTGTAGACTTTGCCTCAGCATTCGACACAATCGATCGTACATTGTTGTGATCCAAATTAGAGAAATTAAAGATGCCACATGATTTATTGGTAGCATGTCAACTATTATGAAAATAACACTGCACATGTGAAGCTAAATGGCAAGGGCAAATTGTCTGCACCGATCGACATTGCAAAGGGTGTAAAGCAGGGGTGCATTTTAGCCCCTGTTTTGTTCAACTTGTTTATGTCTGATATAAGTGAGTATTTAACGAATAATCATAATTTTCCCCCTAAACTGGGAACTTGAAAGTGCTATATTTGACATATGCCGTCGATCTGGCTATTGTTGATACTACCTATTCTGGCCTATGTAGAGGTGCGTGCAAACTTATTGACTATGCACAATTTGGTCATTAATTTGTGTTGGTAAGGTTAAAAGAGATAGCAAAGTACAGTGACATCTGGGGGGATTTTGCATCGTGTGCACAATTATTGTTACCTAGGATATGGGATCAAATCTCTTATATTGGCTCTAAAGAATCGCCACACTAAAGCTAGTGCAATAATCTACAATGAAAGAAATGTGCAACTTCTAGTGCTGGTTTTAGTTTTATTGCTATAGTTATACTATCGTCAAAAACTGTTAACAAGTATTTCATATGGATTGGAATGCTCTTTTCTTAATCATGAGGAATGGGCCAACCGCTTGGAGGGACGTAGTTGTTGTCGGATTCTGGTGCTCTCTAAATCAATGCGGATACAGGCTATAAGAATTGAGTTGGGCTTAACCTATTTGAGTTTGATTATAAGTGTAAACAGAGGAAATCTATGTATAAACAATATTGTGCGATGACTCATCTTCTATGTTAATTCTTCTTTTTTTTTAAACCTTTTTTTATTGAACAGCTTGGCAGCAGAACACAGACGAACAGTACAGGGGGTAAGCACAAGGTGGGTACAGTAGGATCAATGCAGGCATACAAGCAGAGCATCTAACATTAACATTTTCCATCAAGGATGCATACAGTGCGAGGACAACATAAGATATCCCTTGGCTCAGGGTGAATCACCCGCATGGGTGGGTGAAGTAGTTGGGGGAGTTGTATCAGGTGTCGCATTTAAATCTGACATATAGGAACGAAACTGGGTCCAGACATTTCTAGGCCTCGAGTGAACTGGTTGTAGACAGGACCATGCCTCCTCAGTGTCTGAGGCCCATGTGAGAGCGTTGAGCTATTGCGCATGCGTGGGGGGTGCGGGGCGAAGCCAGCGAAGCAGAATGGCCCGCACCGCAAGGAGCATGCAAAGGCTGGCTAGTTTCCTGGAGTTTCAGGGTAGCTCTGGAAAGTCATGAAACAGGCCCTTCACTGGGTAGGCGTCGATGGGACAGTCGAGCATAGCAGATACAGTTGAGAATACCCTCTCCCAAAACTGGGAGAGGCGGGGGCAATCCCAGATCATGTGTGTGTAATCGGCGCCATCATGCCCACACCTGGGGCATCTTGGAGAGTGATCCTTAAACATACGGTGCAATCTGCTCGGAGTATCATGAAACCTGTGTAGCACCTTTAATTGAATCAATTTAAACCGGGAATTGAAAGATACCTGGTTTATTTGGGCGCACATGTGGGTCCAGCGCTCATCCGTCACCTCCACCCCGAGGTCCCCCTCCCACGCCCGCCTTAGTCCAGTAAATTTCGGAGTGGTTCTGGATTGTATCATTGTGTATAACCTAGATATTTTCCCTCTAGTGGGTGTGGGGGAGGTTAGTTCCTTGATAGGGTCCTCTGGTGGCATTGCCGGGAACATGGTGTAGTTTCTTTTAAGGGTTTTACGTAAGGCTGAATACTGAAGCCACGCACTTGGGCCACTTCTCAAGGATAGCGGTAGTTCGGGCCATTCCACAAAGCTACCCTGCACGAATACGTTGCGCAGCAGCTCTTATCCCGCCTCAGCCCATCTGCGCACAGTCGGCGGCGGGACTCGCAGGATCCCGGGGAGAAAGTTCCACAGTGGGAGATTGCCATGAAATGGGTGAGGAGTTTCTAATAGTTTCCACATTTTCAACAGCGCCAGGGAGGTGCAGGCCACAGGGTCCAATGAATCCCGTGCGAGGAGAATGGGTTGTATCACCAGGGAACGGATATCTCGGTCGCTGACCGAGGGTCTTTCAAGTCTGACATGTGGAGGAGGGTCAGTTGTGTTAAACCAGTAAGATGTGTGTTGGATTTGGGAGACCAACCAGTACTTAAGGAAATCGGGAGCCCCAAAACCGCCATCAAGCATCGGGGTGGACAGCCTGACCGCACCCGAATGCCACAGGAAAGAGATGGTACTACGTGTCAATGCTTGGAAGAAACCCTCGCCCGGCCACAGGGGGACATTAATGAACCTGTATAGTAGTTGGGGTAGTACTATCATTTTTAGTAGTCCTATTCTACCCGCCAGAGAGATCGGCAATTTACTCCATGTCGGGAACTTAGTTGCCAGCTGCGTTAGGTAGTTTTGGTAGTTCTCCTCTAGGGTAGTCTCAGATTGACGGGTTATTTCAATTCCCAAGTACGTGAACTTCAACGGCGCCCATAGGAATCCCATCGTATCAGGAGGGGGGAGGGTGCATTCCGTGAGCGGAAAGAGCGTAGATTTTGAGCAGTTCACCTTGAGGCCTGAGATGTACCCGAAGTAGATCACATCTTTCAGTATCGGGGGTAAGTTAGTGGAGGGGGACCGCACAAAAAGAAGTGCATCATCAGCGTAGAGCGATATAATATCGGCTTGACCCGCCGAGCGGAGCCCTCTGTGTGAGTGAAGTTGACGGAGCATGTCGGCAAAGGGTTCTATCGCTAAAGCGAAGATCAGGGGGGAGAACGGACAGCCCTGCCTCGTTCCTCTGGCAATGTCGAAGGGTGGGGAGCATCTGTCCTCAGTGCGGACACTGGCCACCGGTCCCGAGTAAAGCTGACCCAGGAACGAAACACCGGCCCGAATTTGCATTGTTCGAGCACCCGCCAGAGGTACCTACAAGAGAATGCCTTCTGCATGTCGAGGGTCGCGGCGACCGCCTGGACGCTGGGGCTGATTCTGCTGATTATATTAAAGAGCCGTCTAATGTTCATAGCGGTGGATCGGCCTGGAATGAACCCCGCCTGATCTGGGTGTATAATGGATGGCATACAGGGAGCAAGTCTGGTCGCTAACATTTTGTCAAAAAATTTTGTGTCACAGTTTATGAGGGAGAGTGGACGATATGAGCTGCAATGAGTGGCAGGTTTACCAGGTTTAAGTAATACCGTAATTGTGGCTTCCCGGAGTGATGGGGGGAGTGTGCCTGCCTCCACCGATTCCTCCCAAAGAGCCTGTAAGTGAGGGAGTAAGAGGGTCTTATAACATTTACAGAATTCGACCGGGATGCCATCAGTCCCGGGAGCCTTTCCCGAGGAGAGAGAGTCAATGGCTTCCGCGAACTCTTCAGAGGTGAGTGGAAAATCAAGGGAATCAGCAGTCCCGGGAGAGCCGTAAGATAGGAGTCCACCTCTGCCTCCGTAGCCTCGTCCGAATTGGAGTGTAGAGCTTCATAAAAAGCAAAGACCTCTGAGCTGATGTCCTGTGACGTGGTGGCCAGGGAGCCATCTGATCTGACAATCCCAGGTATATGTGGGGCACCTAGTTCATGTCGGACGAGTCTAGTGAGGAAGCGGCCCGGTCGCCCGCCCTCTCCATATCTCCTCGCCAAGGAGATATGGAGAGGGCGTTCTGCTAGGGATCGAAAAACGCCCAGCTCTACTCCCATGGCCGCAAGGGTCGCAGGGGATGAGGACCGTGAGCACTGGGCCTCCAGGGTTGATAGTTTAGTTTCGCTGACCGCGATATCCCTTCGGATTGTTTTAAGTATGCCACTCTCTTTGGACAGTGCTATGCCCCTAATGTATGCTTTAAAGGCCTCCCATAGGGTGCCCTGGGAAGATACCGAGTCCCTGTTCATATCGAAGTACTCCTCAATGGCTACCTCGAGTTCCGATCTAAACAGAGGGTCAAGAAGAGAATGAGGTTTCATCCTCCATCGTCTAGCACGGTCTCCGCCCGATCCCCAGTCCATGGTGATGGTCACCGGGGAATGGTCAGATAGGGTCCTAGGGAGGATCGTTAGTTGTACCACATTTTTAATCAATACATCAGAGACCACCCACCTGTCGATTCGAGAATAGGAATCGTGGACTGAAGAGTAGAAGGAGTAGACATGGGAATCAGGGTAAATCAGTCTCCAAGCATCTATAGCCGCAATGCGGGGGAGGGATGATAGTGCAGCATAGGCTGCCCTGGTGAGTTGGCGGGGCCTGGACCCAGATCTGTCAAGGTCTATATCAAAGATGGTGTTGAAGTCCCCCCCAATAGGATAGGGACCAAAGGGAAGCCGTCAAGGAGAGATGTGAGGTGTGTGAAGAACTCCGGGTCATCCGTGTTAGGGCCATAGATGTTAAGGAGGATCACCTCCCTATTCTGGAGTATTGCATGGAGAAGCACATATCTGCCTTGGGGGTCTATTTGTGAGGAGATGAGTGTAAATTTAAGGCTCTTATGAATGAGAGTCATGACCCCCCGACTTTGAGTGGAGAAGTTGGTGTAGTATCTCTGGGGGCCCCAGGTCCTAGCAAATCTCAAACAATGTTCGGATCGCGCATGTGTCTCTTGTAAAAACAGGATCTTGGACCCATGTCGCTCCACGTGCAGTTGTATCTGTCTCATTTTTTTAAAGTTGCCCAGTCTCCTCACATTCCAGCTTATAAATGTTAGATTGTCCTCCGGCAAGGTAGGGGTAACCCTCATATCGCCGGGATAATGTCCAGTGGGCCGATGCTGCAGCCCTGTAGCCCCATCAACATTACATTGCCCTGCCGTCCGCCTGTGCCGCCAAAGCTAAACTTTTTTTATAACAAAACCCCCATCGCCCCCCTCCCCCACCCACATCCCTCCCCGAACACGAGGAATGGCAACCCCAAAACCCCTTAACCAAATCCAAAACAGTGGCATCAACGCCTGGGGGGCTGTGGGCCGGACTGATGATGCTGCTCCGGGCCTGTGGCAGATCCAGCTAAAACATGGTGCCTACAGTGATGCTATGGACGTTACTTGAACAGCTGTAATCGGCACAATTTACCTTGGCACAGTTATGCAGGTTAATCTAACTGACAGATGTTGAGAAGTATAGATGTAGTTGATTCTTGGCGTCTCAGGGGGAGAGTCGGTGTCAGCGCCCCCCCAACGGGCGTTCCGAGTGGTTGTAGCGAAATGGCCGGGGGGGGAGGGTCAGCCTGGAAAATGATAGTCAATAAATCTGGAAGCCTCCTCCGGAATCGTGAAGAACGACACCGGATTGTTGTGTTCCACACGTAGCTTAGCGGGGTATAACATGGAGTATTTGACTCCGTGATCCCTGAGCCTCCTTTTCACTGCCAGTAAAGTCTTGTGTTCCCGCTGGACAGCCACCGAGAAGTCCGGGTATAGATGTATCCTTGCTCCGTCTAGTAGAAGTCTTGCGGCACTAAGGAGGGCATCACAGTCCCGGAAGTTAAGGACCCGGGCTATGATGGGTCGCGGGGGTGCGCCCCGCTTGGGTTTAGGCGTCAGAGCCCGGTGTGCCCGCTCTATGGCAAACTGCGGGGACAGCTTCGGTGAGTCCAGCAAAGACAGTAACGTACGTTCAACAAAGTCTTACATCGGTTCTCCGATGCCACTCTCAGGGACCCCAATGATACGAAGGTTGTTACGCCTCGAGCGCGATTCCAGGTCTTCGTTTTTCTTCTCCACCTCAAGGACGCGGTTAGATAGAGCCTTGACCTCCGACCGCAGTGCCCCCAGGCCATCCTCGGCAGAGCCCATCCTGGCTTCAACCTCCCGAACTCGGCCGTCGGTCCTCTCCATGTGGGCCCTGATAGAGGAGATGGTGCCATTCATATCATCGAGCTTCGAGTGAAGCGTGGTGAACCCCTCACGGATAAAGTCCATCATGTTCTGAGATTCTAAGGCAGCAGTGGATGAGGTAGTAGCGGGGGCGTGCTCGGCAGCCTCCTCGGCAGGGACGACCGGTGCCTTCGTAAACATGTTTATGGAGCTCTGTTTTTTGCCAGTCCCTTTAGTCATTGTGGCGGTGATGTGGCCCCAGAGAGGGGAAGGGGTGCCGATAGTGTCGCCCGCTTCCATGGGCAGGGTCCCCGAGGTGCGGCCCCCAGGGGATCCAGGCCTCGAAGGCAGAGGCCGGCCGACGCAACTCAAGCATGAGGAGGATCCAAGCAGGTTGCGGCTAGGCCGCCAGGGGTCCGGGTCCCTCCGGGTGCCGGTAAGGTTGCAGTCCGGTCTGCGGGAGGGTCCCACCACGCTGCCCGGCAGGAGCACGTCATCCTCTACGAGGTGCAGGTGGTTGCTGACCCCCGCGGGGCGACGCCTCGGTTTGTAGACAGCAGATTGAGGGCCGACACGGGAGGCGATGAGGGCCTATGCCGCGTGCGGGTCCGGTAAGCGGAAGGCTTCAGCTCCAGTGGTCTCGGTGCTCCACCCCAGCACCGCGCGGCCCCAACAATCCAGTGGCCCGTTCCTGGTCGCCAACGCGGAAATGTTCCGCCGCCACTCGGGACCCCGCAAGGGCGGCAGGTCGCTACGGCTCTGAGGGCCGGGACCATCTGGCGCCCCACGAGCGCCCCACGAGCACCGAGGTTTTGGCGCGCAGACTCGCGGGATCTGGGGGATGGTCACGCCAGTTCCCGATTAGAGGGTTCCCGGCACCGATTTTCTTCGGGATTTGGACCAGTTGGTCCCTGGACCAGCAGCTCACGAATCGTAGTCGTCTGGTACAAGTTGTAGATCATGCATGCCCAAGATCAGGAGATCTGCCTGCCACGGAGCTCACGTTTCAGGCGGCCATCTTGTTCGGCGCTCAACAGCGCCCCCCCTTATGTTAATTCTTCTAAGGGCAGAAATATTCAGAGGTAATAGTGTTTCCCTTTTGGAGTTTAGAGACATGAACAAGGAGTTCTTTTTAGAGTGCTATGGAGCCCAGACTCACGGGACTCAACCTAAGTCAGATGGCTTAGGTTCTTTGTTAAGTTCATTTAAAAAGAAAGCCCAGGAGTGGACTGGGCATGTTGCCATGACCATTTAGGAAAATTATCCTCGTTAGCTACTTACTCAAAAATAAATTCACCTTTCGAAAGACAATAAAGTATATACACCAATTTCCATGCCCGGCAGCTAGGTGAATATTTATGCAGATGAGGTTGAATAAACTCCCTGTTAGGAGGTTAAAGGGGTATGGTTGCACCTTTCTGCTGAACATTTGTGCCAAGGGCCCGGACTCAATTAATCACTCCGACACGTACTTACATCCTGTAGACATATGATTAAGCATTATGTTAAATATTATATGCCGTTTGCTGAGGGTCTGCAGGATCTACAGGGAGAAGAGTTCTGGCTGAACTGTCTTTCTGGATGCAGTCTTACCAGGCATATTGCCCTGATCAAGGTATGGTAGGCATTTGAATTCCAACTTTTACAGATGGATGTAATGTGTTCATAATTTGTGAGATATGCATGGTGCTTTTTAGGGTTTTGATTAGTATTGTGTGTCATCCATAATGTGCAATCATTTATAGGTTGCTAAAACAAGTAGAGATATATGAAAGCCATTATTGTGATGTGGTGTGATGTGATTTTTTCATGGCCCTTGCCCCTGGCCCTCACTGGCAAGTCAGCCTTCCAGTTAGGGCCAGGTCAAAGGCCTTAAAACCTCATCCAAGACTCTCTTGGAGTCAGTCCTAACACCTTTGGTGCCAGGCTCATATCCATCATGAAGACCAACATTAGAATGGGACTATTTACTTGGGACTATTTAACTTTCGGGGGTTCAGCCAACATGGAGGCACACATATAGCTCAGTTACAAGGAACTGAGCTATGCGGTCTAGTCTTTTGGGTGTGGCAGGCCTGAGACTACTTTACCTGGACTACTTTGGGTGTGGTAGGCCTGGGACTGTTTTACCTGGACTACTTTACCTGAGACTATTTAAACCGCACCCAAACAGCAGAACATGCTTTGCGTTATTCTGCTGTGGGCAGCGTAACGCTCACTGTGTCCAGTTCTTTGAACCCAGCTTACCTGAAACCAAGGACCTGCAGAGAGAGAAAGAACACTACGAAACTTACCTGGAACAGTATCCTGTCTTCAATCCATCGCCGACTTCAGTTCCACTCACCTGAAGGTACGAACTCCATCATCCGGCACCGCATGCATCTTGGAATACCATAACCTGGAGAAAGAAAGACAGCATTAGTAAGCGTTTACTCACGTTTCCTCCCAAATGAAGAAAGCCACACAATTCTTACCTGGGTAGTCATCTCCTGGTCAATAGTGACCAGGAGATGGAACATTACGACGCTCGGCGAGGAACATCGCATCCTGCAAGGAGAGAAAAGACACAGGTTAGCAATATAAAAGGCGAAACAGCGCCACACATCGCGCACACCACGCTTTTGCCTACCGGCTCATGCTCATCTTCAAACTGCATGACAACACCAAAATACCTTTCCATAACTAAAAGGAAAGAAGCAAGACATTCGAACTACGAGGAACATAAGAACTGCATATAAAGACTGCAAAGCAGCAAACCTACGGAGTCGTAGCAGGCCTAGATTCCCACAGGGGGGGCTTGCACCAGTGAAGTAACTTGGTCGCTGCTCGCCTCCCATATCTACACGTCCCTACCATGAGGAGCAGGACGGAGAATCAACCTTTTACAATATTAAAGTGAGGAGAGGGCCCAAGGGGGAGGAAGGAGTTGAGGCCAAGGGAGGTGGGAAAACAAAGACAATCTGGTATTGAATCCAGCTCTCCTACATTGCAGACCCATCTGTAACCAGAGGCCTTACCAAGGGATCGGAAGAGGTTTCGAGAGAGCAAATCATCCAACCATGGCTGGGTGGCGTCCCCGCGATACCAGATGAGCGTAACAGAGTTTTGTTATTTCTTTTTTCCATAGGTTAGGATTGTGTGCATTTTAAATACATTTTAAATATATTTGCATGCATTTGATGTGTAACTTTGTGAAACGTTTGTACTGATCTATAACAGACACGAAACAGCTGAGTAATATATAATGATGTAAACTGGCACACCAAGGTAAGTGAACCAAGTTTATTGTGTTAACATCTGTAAGGCTGCAGCCTTCCATCTCATATTGACAGACTCCAACTGCTCTCTTCAGAACCAAGCATTCCACATAAAGTATCATCAGGTTCTGTGAGATCACAGCCTGTGCTGCTAAGGTTCTACACAAACTATATAACTATATAACACACCTCCTTCCCTTAAAACAAAACATAATAACAGAGGGAGGAAGGAGGAACAGAGAAGAACAGGGGAATGGTAACAATGAAGAAACAAACTGGGAAAAGATAAGTGTGCAATATCTGAGGAGGGAACGCAACCGGTTTTGACAAATCCATGAAAACAACCACGTAACTGTCCCTGGCACCCCGAAAATTCAAAAGCCCCAGTAAATCTATGGCAATAGTCTCCCATGGTACCTTGGGACTTTGTGGTACCCCCATTGCCGGAAACCTTGTCTCCAACACCTTGACACTGTTCTTCCACTTTTCACACTCAACCCTTCCCTCAATAAGTTCATCCATCCAAGGCCACTAAAGGTCCTTCCTAATAAGGGACTTAGTCCTGGATATACCCATATGTGACCTGTGTACTAACTCAACCGCAATCTCCCGCATTCCTGCTGGGACCACCAGCCTATATCCCCTACACACAAAGCCATCCACCAAACGTAAAATATAACATTGATTCTCCTGTACTCGGAGTTGTTCAGCCATAGCCTGACCATCATTGGAGCTCCATCTCCCTTTAACTAGTCTTTCAACCTGTTGATACACTCCATCCTGATAAGCTGCTTGCCACTCACACTCTTGTAGACTCTCCTCAGCCACAACAATGTCCCTGACACCATCATCTTCCAATGCACCAGGTTCTTCATCGTCCAACAATGGACACTTAGAAAGGGCATCGGCCACCACATTGTCTCTACCATGAACATGCTCCACTACAAACTCCAGTGCCTGTAATCTGGGAACCCACTTGGAAATTCTCCTGGACACTCCATCTAAACCCTTTTTGTTAAAAAGTGCTACCAATGGTTTGTAATCAGTGCGCACAATAAATGCTCTACCATGCAGATACACTTTGAATTTGGTGATGGTCCATAACACTGCTAAAGCTTCCTGCTCAATAACCGATTTCGGCTCTCCACCTGCTTGCATGCTGCCGAGGCATATGCAATTGTATGTAACTCTGATCCGTCTTCTTGCACGAGATCGCCCCCAAACCATATTCTGAAGCATCAATGTACACTATGGTGCAAGCGTCCTCTCTGAATCACTGCAAAACCGGTGCACATGTGATTTCCTTCTTTACCTTCACAAACTCATCCTCACACTTCACATTCCAATCAAATATAATTCCAATCAAATATAACTCTCTTCTGGGGGCGGGGTGCTGTTGAGCAGCCATGAGGAATGGCTGCCTAGCTCTCGAGCTTCGCACCACAGCACAGATATCCGGTGAAAAGGTAGCAAAAACATAGCACTCCAGGGCACTATGTCTGCTGGGTATAAACGATAATCCCAGGGTGCGGTCCGGTCCATGAGCCGAGTCTGGAGGCGACCGCGCCCTCCACACCCCGACCCCTGAGATCTGCCGTCCTGCGAGCTGTCTGTTGGATGTGTGTGGCGTGGGCGTAGCATCAGTGGCCCACTCACAGCCATGCCCGCGCTATAGGAGCAGCCAACAACATTGATGCGGCGGACCGTACATCATCTCCCCAACATCAGCGTGTGCCCCTCCTCGCTGTGGAAGCCCAGGCTCCTGCTCCACATTGGAGCCCCACAGTCCCCAGCTCCCTCGATGTGATTCTCGCGGGCCAGCTGGTCCCTCCCCCTGCACCGCGATACAATTCCACAGTGGGCTGGTGACTGTGCTTCAGCTGTCCATCCGAGACTCGATTGGCTGGGTCACCACGGAGCCCCAATTCGACCCCCCCACCCAGCGCGGGCCCAGCATTTTAGTCATCGAGTGGGCCCCAGCACACAGGGAACCCGCTCTGTGCCACCCCCCTGTCAACATCTCATGAAGCCATAACCCACTGGCAAAAGCATGTGAGGGGGCCCTAAGGGTATTGAAATCACACCACCTGAGGACCCGGGAGTTGTTCCTGGCATTGCGGCCCCTGCACACTGGATCCATTAGCTCGGCATTGAGCACTGATCATTGGGGTAAAGCCCATAAACTTCACACACCAAACCCCAGAAACCCTGTGACAGGGGGATGTTATAAGTGGGCCGCCCCTCTGGATACTTTCAAAGACCCTAAAGCATTCATTTGACCTGGGAGACAGGGAGGCTGTTGTCACCCTGGTTACACGCCACAGGGCTTGCGGAGGTTAACCTCGGTCCTCACGAGACGTTTCTCTTGGCCCTGCGACAACAGCCATCATCTGCTTGCGTGGGCCAGGCATCATTGGACGGCAGCCACGCCAATTTAGGCCTCCCCCATACCATCGATGGGCTTCTCGGAAAAGGGCCTGAGCACTAACCATGACCAAGGGTGCCCGGGGCTGGAAAAAATCCAGAGCCATGGACAAATTCACGAGCTCTGCACCCAGGACCAAACAGGGGCAGTCCTACCATACCAAACCCTGCTCCTGCCTCCACCCCTGATCCGACTGGCATGATGGAGGCTATGGCGAAGGGATTTGCGGCCGTACACAAGAACCTTGATGACATTACCGCAAATGTGGCATCAATGATATCTCAATTGGCCCATGAGGGTGCCCGGATTACAGAGGCGGAGACCAGAATAGGGGCCAACGAGGACAGCTTGCATGCACTCCAAGACACTGTTGCCACCCTGACCAGAGACATGAAATAAGTCAAAAACAAATGTGACGACCTAGTCCCGCTCCCGAAGGAACAATATTTGGATAGTCGGGGTCCCCAAAAAGCGCACTTACGGGAAGAATGGAACTGGCCATCGGTGAACTTACTCAAAGACCGCATAGGGAGCCCAGACCTTTCCCCCTTCTTTGCAGTGGGACAGGCCCACCATGCTCTGGCCCCCAGCCCAAACCAGCAGACTACCAAAGGCCTATTAAAAGCAAAAACATTGAGCTATCGTACAAGAATCATCGTTTTCAGCTGGCCCGAGAAAAAGGGGAGATTAGACTAGGCTACCAAATCATCTGGATTTTCCCAGACTTTTCTACCTCAGTGGAGCAGGAGCGACAGCAATTTATAGGTGTGTAGAAGATGCACAGGGAACGGAACGTCCAATATGCTATGTTGTTCCCGCCACGTCTAAAGCTCCAGTTTCGGGGCAAACTTTACTTTTTCACAGTCCCGAGTGAGGAGGTGAAGTTTATAGAAGCACAGATACCCTTGGCCAATCCAGCCGCTGAGCCGGCTGAGTGGAACCTACCGAACTGATGGTGCATGGTTCGTATGTCTTGCTCCGTGATCAAGGAGTCCTGACTTAACATGAGCTGATAGTAGCGCTTCTTATGTAACAGCTGCCTTTTTTCGCTATACAAGTGGGAAGATACACCACAAGCATTATGTTTGATGCTGTGCGGCAACAGCATACCTCTTTGCAATTGCTCTCTGTGCATTAAGGGTTAAATGTGCCCCAGATCCCAGTTGGACCGAGGGTGAATTGCAGGGGTAAGCACACTGCTAGGTTGGGGATGGCAGTGGGGGAGGGAGGAGTGAGACCAGGACATGGTTATTGAGATGCAGCCCGGAAAAAGCTTGGGGGCCCATTGCGCATACCTGGGGAGCATGAGTGTGAAAACTTCAAAAGGATTGGCAATTGATTGCTCAGAGGGGTCGACCTCACAATACATACTGGTTTAATGTATCACATAGGGTAAATGAGAAGATAATGCATGGGTTATGGCAAAGCAGCTAAAAATACAGTGCTGGAATGTCCGGGGTCTCAGTAACTTCATCAAGATGCGCAAAATAATGTCCTATGTACAGCGTCACAAAGCAAATGTGCTGTTCTTACAAGAAACACATGCCAGGGAGGGGGTTTGTTGCAGCATGGCCCAGATTTGGGGTAACAACACATACTTCACTTCCTTCTCTTACAAATCCAGGTGTCATGACCCTTATACATAAGAACCTAAGATTCGTAGAGAAAAAGGTGCATATCAACCCAGAACAGAGATATGTGGTGATCCATTGCATACTAGAAGGTATTGAAATGATCCTTGCTAACACATACTGCCCCACCATTGACTCCCCAGAGTTTTTTTACTTTTGTCTGCCTACGATGAAATACCTCTGGTTAACATGAACCTGATACTAGATCGATCGCTCAATAGAACAAACCCAACAGCCAGACCCCAATCCAGCGCCACTCGTCGACTGCACTCCCTCATACAGACACTGGGCTTATGTGATGCACGGAGTATAGCGCACCCCCGGATGAGGGACTACACATTTTACTCCTCTGTGCATGATATGTCATCTCGTATAGATATGTTCTTGATTACCGGCTCATTGATGGGGAAGGTTACGGACACGGATATTAGACAGTGTACACGGACGCTACAGATCGGGTGCAGGCATAACCGCTGCATCTGGAGGTTCAAATCGTCCGCACTGGAGGACAGTGTTCCATGCAGAAGTTAAGACCGATATAGATACCTTCTTCACTTGCAATGCGACAGGATCCTCCTCACATAGCGTCAGATGGCAAGCTTTTAAGGTCTACATTAGAGGGATGGCGATATCCAGGGAAGCAGGGGTTCTTAGGAGCATACGGAGGGGCCTAGAGAAATCTGAAATAACCCTCAAGAGGCTTGAAACTGAATACTACCAGTCCCCTCACCCCCAGACACTATTACTAATACCTTCACCCCCAGACACTATTACTAATATGTTCAGAACTTGAATTATTTGAGGCACATGCGTTGAGGGAGGTGCGTTACTTCACTCCTCCGGAGGTGGACAGGAAGTACGGGGAAGGAGAAAGACAGGGGAAAACATTGTTGTGATTGGTGCAGGCAGAATGAGCCCGATCCCAGATAGACTCCATTCTTGATGAGGAGGGCAACGTAAAGTGGACAGGTGCCGAGGTAGTGGGAGTTTTTCGGGACTTCTACTGCAATCTATACACCGCAGGGCCGCCCCTTGTTAACCAGGCCATACAGGAACTATTAGATAGCGTCCCGTTATCACGCCTTAACTCCCAAACCAGGGAGACGCTCGACAATCCCCATCACACTTGAGGAAATTATGGCAGTCATTTCCAGCTTGCCCAAAGGGAAGGCTCCAGGACCAGACGGCATCACGGCAGTGTTTTACAGGAAATGCGCAGCAGTAATAGCCGCTATTCTTCTTAATATATGGGATGAATCTCTGAGAGACTCGCTGATCCCAGAATCACTGTGGGAGGCAGTGATCAGGGTACTCCTCAAACAGGACAAGCCTGGTAATCAGTGCAGTTCCTACAGGCCGCTATCACTATTTGCTAAGGTGCTGGCTAACAACCTACTCCCACTGATGCTGCACCTGGTCCACCACGACCAAGCCGGGTTCATCCCCGGAAGGTCTACATTGCTTAATATTATTTCATGGTTAGAATGGACCCCTTGGCATGGGCGGTTACCATTGATGCTCAAAAAGCTTTCGATATGGTGTTGTGGGAATTCTTGTGGGTGGCACTGGAAATGATGAAGATAGGCCCGAACAGGATACGCTATATATCAAATTATTGTACACACAACCATTAGCTAGAGTGTTCGTTAACTCCTGCATGTCCAAGAAATTTCAGCTGGGTAGAGGTACCCATCATGGCTGCCCTCTTTCCCTCATTTGTTTTGCTCTGGCCATCAAGCCCATGGGCTTACTTCATCATAGAGCGCCACAGAAAACAGACAATCCGATTGATAGGCCCACCGGGGATAATATCGCTATACGCGGATGAGTTGTTGCTATACGTCTGATACCCACACAAATATTGATCCCATTTTACAAGGCATTAAACACATTGCCGAATTTTCCGGTTTTACAATCAATTTTTCCAAATGTGAAATATTTCCACTAACGGATAACACCCACGAATGCCGCAGACTTTTCCCGTTGCGGTGGTCCCTGGACCATATCAAATATTTGGGATGATGATATCCAGGACACCTACCGCATTACAGCAATCGCTGAAAACAAAATACAGAGGTTGCAATCTCTCCCGCTCTCCAATGTTGCTAAACCTAAATAAAATGTCGCTACTACCCAAATTACTTTACATTTTCACTAATGTCCCAATATGGCCCGGCAAACCCTACTTCACCAAGCTGCACTCTCTCCTCGCACAATTCTTGTGACACTCCGGTGCGGTTCGAAAGAAATGGGAACCGACATTCCCATATGAGGAGGGGTGGTTCTCAGCACGTCATCTGGAACTCTATTGGGTGACTTCCCAAGCGCAATTTACCTAATTCTTGAATATTACGGGGCAATCTCCTCCACATGTCAAGTTACAATCACTAGCAGCAGAACGCACGGATCTAAAGACACTAGTGCTTGACTAGCAGTATAGATGACTCTCCATTGGACCCGGTCTCCTCTACGCTGAGAGCGTGGCGCTTCATTTATACCCTTATAGGGGCCGACCACCCATACTACTGGTGGCTTCCACTTGGGAACTTCCCTGGGCTAAAACCAATGTGGGACAAGGCAGTCCAAGTAAGATGGGAGGGGTTGGGATGCACTGCACTGTCAGACCCATTTCCGAATGGGAAATTCATCACCGCCAAGACCTGGATGTCATGGGTGGATGTCATGGGTGTTAGTCCTTGCAGTGCACACTGGTGGCACGAGTTATGGTTGCTTAGCTTACCATAACTTGCGAATTTCGGGGGGTTTTCAGTTTTACCTGTAACCATAACGTCACTGTAACAATGTTTGTCCATTGAATTGCGTAGGTTTTTGCTAGTGCATCTTAACCAGAACATTCCTTTAACAACGTTTTTTTGCCAGTGAATTTCATTGGTTTTTAGCAGGATACCTTTCGTTTGTAAAGAAGAACTGTCCAACATAGTGAAACTGCTGGCAGCATGGTAACGCAGACAGCAGTTGGGGACTATGCGTCTGGTTGCAGACATTGGGTGGCAAGGCAGCTGCTCTCTTACATAGTGGTGCCAATAACCAAACGCAAAAAATATATGGAAACAGCAGCATGCCAAAGAATGGCAAGAGAAAATACAGCAGGTGTACAAATTGTGTACGTACAAAGTAAACAGGAGAAAGTTATTGGGAGGATACCGTAAGGGTATGCATGAACAGAATTAATGTCTGCCTTCACCAATCGTACCGCACTGCTACTGTACATGGGAAGTAAGAACTAACGGACAGAGTAATGACTGGCAAGAGCTAAGAGCAATAGTCGGTACAATGTAGTAAGGAAGAAGAACTGTCTAATTATTGCACAGGTGTTGCAGTGTGCAATGGTACATATATATAATGTGTCTTTTTGTAATGCAGCAATGCCAAGCACCTTCGAGTGGCAGGAAAGAAATGTCACTCATAACAGAATGACTTTCTACAGTAACCCCATTGGTACGCACTTTAGTGAGAAGCGTACATTATGTAATATATATTCCTGCATGTACAGCAAACACATTCTGTTTTCCGTAAGAAAACATTTTGGAAAGGAAAGCAAGGCAGTAGAAGCTGCAAGCCTTGCACAACACCATGCGCGCATAGCAAAGGAAAGAAACTGTAAATACCAAAATGGACAGACTGGAAGGCAAAGTGTAAAAAATGGGGAACAACGGTGCCCCCTTACAAGTTGCGTACAAAGAAATGTTTTGAACAAAATGAAATGGATGTGGCACACCTCCACACATACTCCTTCCCCATGTCGCAGTCCGCCATCCCCTCAAAATTCGTGTCACAGCACATTCAACAGTGACACAGCAATCTCGTCCTTCCCTAACAACCAAGTTCTGCAAATCCGTATTTCCCTACAGAAAGTATGGACTTCTGCTACCCCTTCCCTTGCCTAAAGGGTTGTAGGAATGTGAAAAAGTGAACGTTAATAATGATAATGTTGCTAAGTATGCTTTTTTTCCTGAAATGGCGTTGAGACTCAGCGGCACACAGTCCTCCTTGCAATGCTTGCAATTTTGTGCGTACTGCATGTGTATGAGTGCCTCTGTGTCCTGTAACATCAGCACTCTACAGCATATGCAAAGGAACGTTAATTTGGTTGGGCGGCCACCCACGTCCTACAGATAGGTATGCAAATAAGCATCCCACCTGCTTTACCCTATTAATAGCCAGCATCTTCCCACAATGGTCGGCGCATGTGTGGCGCACTATTAGTCAGTAGGAAATTGGCAATGGTGTGCATAGTACACCCACGCACATGAGCAAAATAAAATGCAGCCAAAACGCGTCCAGTGGACAGTCGTTCATAAGCATAGATGCCAACATTCAGTGGCCAAAAATGTGTACGGATGTTAACATTGCAAAAATCGTACCTACCATACCGACATAACGGGAAATGATGCCACATCAACTTCACCCAATGCAATGACAGGTCATAACAGGAAATCATTTCACATTAACTTTGACCTTATGACATCACAGGAAATCACCACAGTTGGCGAATGGCCTTCAAGAGATCACAGGAGTGGAGTGTCTGGTGTGCTCCATCAAATATCCTCTCACCCATCATGATAAAGAGACATACCAAATGAGTGACGTGTACATAGTGTCACCAGTTTCTTCCTCAGCAGAACACAATTTCGTCTTGAAACATATCAATGACAACAATGTAATTCACCATTCACTTTGCATTTTTACAACTAGTTGAAACCTACTGAACAATATATGACATCACGACACAGGTGCCACCTCTGTACGAATGAACCATTTTAATAGGTCATGGTAAAACAAACGACATGTCAGTGAGTAAAGACGAGCAAGTAAATAAAATCATAATACTGTACTCAGTACGTAAATGCAGTAACATTTTAAATAGCTAAGTGTACCTTGACAACAAACAAATTGTGTTTTGTAGAGGCCTAACAAAGATTTAATTGTTAATAAAAAAACAAGTGAACTTGGTGTTACAAACCTTAATGTTACATAGAAATACGTAAGCATGAAAAAAAAATGGGGGCCAAAATATGAACAAACATACAATACAGGCTTCCCAAATCAGGGGAGCTGGGAGCAATGTAGATGCTACTTGTAGCAGAGAAGGTCCTGCCTAGCTTAACAACCAACCGTTACCAGGAGGTACATTTGACTCCCACACCAACTACTGCCAAACAAGCACACCTATGTAAATTTGGGACATTCTGTAATTAAACATTATTACACATCCACATTACAGTTAAAGAGTAAGGGGTCTTCACTAATGGACAAAATGAGATGTTCCCTTCTTTTGTGGAAGCTACATTTGCACATGCACATTCACTACCCCCTTCTTGCCCACTATTCCCTCCTGGTCACTGGTGAATGCTAGATACCCAGAAGCTGGTTTCAGCTGCTGCTTTTCCAATCTTAATTTTGAGACCCGCCATACTTATTGCATAGTGCAGTATAGCCCATGGTGCATGAACTAATTGCAAAATCTGCACATTTATGGATTTAGGAGTCAGAGGAGGGGAAAGGAAAAAGGACACAAAGTAGAGGCATCAAACAGTGCCAATGTACCACAGGGTACACCCTGTGAAAGGTGCATTAGAGGTCAACATAATACATCACTCAGTTTCCTACACATCCAATGTGATCTAACAAGAAACAGATAAAAGTATTGGGGGGGGGAGTGGCAAACGTGCATAGAGGCTCAATGTACACATCACGGACTTTCCTACACAGTCACTCGCACCTCACAAGATACACATACACTGGTGGGGGTCTGTGCAAAGGGCATTACCGACTTCAATATGGTATCACTCACTTTCCTACACAATCTGTAAGACCGCACACGGTGCACAAACAGTGCGAGGGGCTGAGCAGTGTGTCACAAATGCATGTGACAGGCCTGGGTAGAGTGTCTCTTGAAACCATTTGGAGAAGAAATTGGGTGTCTTTCACTTTTCCCAATGGTGGCATGGCTAAAAGTGGTGTGCTACAGTGCGTCTGCAACTAACAGCAACCATTTCACTCTGGCTGAGTACACACGGTAGTGGAGTAAATTATGAACGTCCCTTCCCGTCACCCACACATGCAGCAGCGACAGTCCCCATTGTCCCAAAAAGGGATTATACGCACGCGAGTTTACCAAACGATGACGATGGCCTTGTCCGGATGAAGCCGAGTCATTAGTTCTTCTTCTTTGCAGCACATCGACATTGCGTACTCGTAAAAGTTGCACACGCTTCCTCCAATAACATTGAAGAGCTCTCCATGTCACAGTATTAGTTGTGTACAACAGGCCTCTGCGAACACACTGCAGCCACAAACGTAGTTGTGCAATCCCTGTGGCTTTACAGTCCCATTTCCATAGCCGCCATCTTGGAAGTCGCCGGATGTGGCTTTTGAACTGCATCACGACAGCAGTGCCAACATGATCAGCCGACCACACCGACAGTGCATGTGGGCCCTCATTTCGGGGACAGGAGCTGGACTCAAAGCATATGGTTTAGCGATGTACGCAGTATTTTTTGGAAAGGGCAGGCTTACAAACACATTGCTATGTTACATTGCACATGCATGCATATTTGCGAACAATGTACGGCTGCTTTCCGGATGAAAAATGTGCACAACAATCCGCCCAAAAGGCACACCGTAGAAGTACTGTGTAATGTGTTTGTGGCTTTTGTGAGCAACGGAGTACGGCACATACGTTAGCCGTGCAAATAGTGCTGCACCAAATCTGCTGACCTACATCACGTCTGCAACTAGTACCAGCCATGTTACTGTGCCCAAGTACGGACAATACTGCAGAAAATTATGACGGCCCTTGCTACCACCCACACCTGCAGCACTGATAGTGCCCATTGTCGCAGTATTGTTGCAAACTTGCACAAAAAGGGAGTATACGCACGTGCGTGTACCCAAGGACGGCGATGGCCTTTTCCAAATGAAGCGCAAACATTCCTTCTTCCCCTTCCATTTTGCTCTTTACAGCATGGCGTCAGTGCGTAGTGGTAAAAAGTTGCACACGCATCCAGCAATGAGAATGAAGAGCTCTCCATTTCACAGTATTACTTCTGTACAACAGGCCTCTATGTACACACCACGGCCACAAATGCTGTTGCGCAATCTCTATGGCTGTACAGTCCCATTTACATTAACGCCATCCTCAAAGTCCCTGGATGTGCCTTTGGAGGTGCGTGCAACCAGGGTATGCAAAGGTCATTGTAGGAGGCGGCTCTGAAGAAAGCATTTCCTTTTCTTTTTTACAAGTTTGCAGCAAAACACCTTTTCTTTTGGATAGTATTTGCTTTTCTGTTTTCTTGTGCCCATATTCTTATAGTAAATTCTTCACTGCTTCTTGTAGACTGGCAAACAACACAGCATTACCGGTGGGCGACAAAGAACTGCAATTTTCCTGAAAATAACTGCATTTCCACAACTAATGAGGTCATTGTTGCCAAAGAACATCCCAGCACCGGACACAAAAGTGTAAATGTGTCTGTTAATGAGACACTTTCCTGCCTCGGGCTCCGGACAACATCCTGGAGCAATGTCCCATACCGTTCGTGGTGTTAATGATGAGAAAAGCACCTTCGCAGAGGGAAAAACACACTTCACTACATGTACCAACCTCCTCATTCAACGGAACACACCTGCACAAGCCGAGTAGCCCATATGAATGCCGCAGTAGTGGATGACGACAACATCTGCTCTTTACAAACTGGCCAAGTCTTTGCAAAGTGCATGCATGTCGGCAAAACTACGCTCGGACACAGCGCTCCACAATGCATCCACTCCTTCCAAACCAAAATTGCCAGCAAGGTTTCTTTCCCGGGTACACTAGTGCAGATCTATCACGAAGGCATCACCCAAAGTCCAGACAATGCGTTTTGCCATGCCAGCCATCCTCACTACGCACTGTAGAATGCACATTTTCTCCGCTCCTCCCTGTTAACCACACCCACAGTACCTCATTGGGTAATCCGCACAGTCCATGGCGATTGGCCAGCATGGAGAGAAGGACAGATACTGATACGTGCGGTGCTCAAAAGACAGCAACGGCTGCACCCCAGTAAAGCGGGAGCAGTCCATCTTCCCTTTTCACTACCTTCTCTACGCCACTACCTCATTGGTTACGAGTAAATAGGCACACACGATTCCACCAATGCCATGGAAGATGTTAGCATCTAACACTGTTTTACACAGCACTTCGTTGCTACCGTTACAAAATGAGCTTGCTACGGTGCTGTTACTGCACAGCTTTTGCAGTACAAAAGTTAGTGAAAATGTGCAACATTAGTGCATCCTCATAAACGCCCAGCACCACAAAATGAATGTACCTAAACTTTTGCTGCAGTAGGTTTACTAGTGTCGTACCAGTGGCTCTGCGCACAGTATGTGGCACACATCTGCTATTACGTTGTTTGAAAGCATACTGCTTTCTTTCCCATCCCCTACCATCAAGTGGCACTTCACTAACATGTTACATGCAACATTCTCATTTACCCACATCATCCCTTGTTATACCAAAACAGGATCCCTCCGCTTTCCTGTCCAGAATAGCACAAAATGTTTTCCACACTAATCCATCGCCTACAGATATCGGTGAAATATGCCACCTACAGCAGCATGGAATGTATGGTACCAAGCGAAATCAACTGTACAAAATATCATTATATAGAAAGCTCTACTTGTTTCTAGGCTGCACTATTGCAACACTCTCTTTTCAAATCTGCCACCTTCTACTCTCCGCCCTGTTCCACACATGCAGAACAGTAGCGCCGAACTTCCAATGGCATCTGTCCTACACTCAGATATCGCTAATAGCTCCCACTGGCTACAAGGTTGCATTGGCTGTCCAACTATTCTTTTGCCCAATCCGATCACCGGCAGGCGAACGCCGGCCCAACCCACAAAGGCCACCCAACAAGGCTGCCTTTCTGGAGCCTGACGAGGATCGAGGCACAGAACTCTGCCCAAAGTCGGTAAGACGCTCTTGACTTTAAGCCTACCTTACCCTCACGCCGCGACCTCAGCATGAGATCTACTTTGCACCGAAGTTACTGACATTCACTCTCAGAGGTATATGTAATCCCACTTGCCAGCTTGCTCCTGTTATTCACAGCGGCCTCACCCTTGCAAAGCCCCATTATGTGTAAACATCCCTGTTACTAATTGCATAGTCACAAACCAGGCGCACCATCTGTCACGAGCGTCATAGCGCACTCAAACAGTCTGTATACATTGCATCCTAGCCATTGGCTAACACATGCTCATGGCCACTTATGTCAAGCTCGCAGTATCACACACATCATATGCTCGAATCCTCCTCCCCATAACCTCCCGCCCGAACTAATTGTGCACTGCTTACAAATTGCACATTACTTGAGGAGTACAACCTGCCAACTACTATCATGTATGTATCATGCACTCTTACGATCAGTACCTCAGTATCCTAATTGACTATTGCCTAGAATTGTAGAGCCAACCTCAATTATGCTTGCATTCCCACTTTAAGAATGGTATACCAGCACTGCTGCATGTAATTTAACATATCTATCAAATGTGATCATCTACTGGACTGTAGTATTCTTGCTCACAATGTACGTGTTGTACAGATAATGTTGACATAACTCGTGTGGTACAGATAACGTTGACATAGTTCGTGACCCTGTTATTTATTCTAGCCCACATACTTAGTCTATAGCCTCCTTACATCAACTAGCGTGATCTACCAGTATGATGGTTGTAGCTCACTAGGTTTGTGCCGTACAGATAATGTAGCCACAGTAGGCGACTTGCTACTACCCCAGCCTGCGCAATTGCCTAGTCTTTAGCCGCTATTGCAATATTTGCTTGATGCACTCAGCATCTAATTCTAGGTGTTCATCTTGCATTCTTGCCAACCAGACCCATATGAATTCAGGTGTTTATCCATGTATTTCCTGCCAAACCACCTAATCTTGATACCAGGCATCTATCCCACACTCCTGTCATACTGCCTCATTTCATCTTTAGGTGTTTCTCTATGCATTTCAGCTAAACTGTATCACTCTGACTGTAGTTACACACGCCTGCTATTCAGAATAACCACGATAGCTTGATGCTTTTACCCAGTATGTATCTACTTACCTCCTACCTGCTGGCCTATATCCTGATCAGCCTCAATACTGCACTACCCACTAAGATGACTCCACTATTAACTAACATGCCTGCCTCATCTAGATCTAACAACCAAGTATCTTACTTATATTTAATTGAGCCTCAGGTACTGCCACCCTCCAGTCACCCTCGTATCACTACAGAAAGGAACCTTGGACTTAGAGCCAGGCTAGCCAAAATACACGAGCCATTGGCCCGCTCATTGCCTAATAGACAAAACCGCAGAACGCAACCACTCCGACCCAATCCCGTTACACAATTCAGTAACTTATCACCTAAACTTCATTCCTCACCCCCTCATAACTCCTCCAACCTGGGCACCCCCCAACCCTTACAGGACAAGCGCCATACTACACAGGACAAGCGCCACACTACCACCTCAGAAAAGACAGACTCCATTCCCAAAAACACAGCCAGTCCTAAGATCAAGGGAGCTTTGATCAACGCCAGATCGCTGGTAGCCCATGCCAATGAAATCGCAGACTTAATACTGATAGTAGACCTGGACTTCCTTGCAATCACTGAAACCTGGTTACACCCAGCAGCAGGCCCGATGCTCATGTTGGCAATCCCAGATAATTATACCATCTTGAGACAAGACCGACCCAACTCTAGAGGAGGTGGTGTCGCCATTATCCATAAGTGCAGTCTCACCATGAGACTAGCCACCTCCATAGATGCCCCTCATGTGAAACATTAGCAGTAAAAATACCTCTTACCAACACCCAAACCCTTAACATCTACTTGATCTACCGCCCACCAGGCCCCATTGGCACCTTCGATGAAGACCTCAACTCTATCCTGGCCAGCAATCTTAAAAGCTCCACTCAAGCACTCACCTTAGGAGACTTTAACTTGGACTACAATGACACGGAAGACCATCCCGCAAGCACTATAGCCAACACTCTATCTGAATTAGGCTTCACGCAAAGATGCACGTCAGCAGCACACTCGAAAGGCAGAACCCTCGACTGGATGGCTGACCATAACTGCCTAGCGAATATTACAAACATCTCACCTTTAGCCTGGACCAACCACCATCTGATTTCATTCATGCTCTCCACCGATAGACCACCACCTCCGCCCATTACTAAGGCCCCACCCACTCTCACCAGAAACAAGAAAAACATCACAGCAGAAAGACTTATCCCTAATCTACTTCCCACTCTCAACACACTGCCAGATGACCTGAACCCTGAGTCCATGGTCGAAGAATATAACAAGGTTATGGCCTCCGCGATGGACCACATCGGCCCTCTCAAACTCCGATCAAGTAAACCTAAAACACACCTTAACAAATGGTATACACCATTCCTCAAAAACTTAAGGCAGCAAAAAAGAAGTTGTGAGGCCACTTAGAAAAAAAAACCTTCAGACTCAAACAAACTCAAACTCTCCAAATTAGCAGCATTGTACAAAAAAGAAATCTATCTGGCCAAACGAACCTCATTTGACTCCCATATATCCCAAGCCAAATCAAACATGAAAGAACTCTTTACAATCCTTAAAGAAATAGAAACCCCCATAGCACCCCCTGACACCTGTACCAAAGATAGAAACTGGTGCTCAGACATTCAAAATGCCCTAGCTAATAAGATTGTGACTCTTCAAAGCAAAATGTCTAGCAAAAGAGCCTCCCTGAATAACACTCTCAACTCTAAAACTCACGACAAACCCATGCATACCGATTTAGCCCGTTTCCAGTTCGCCAAAGTCAATATTCTGGAAGTGGAAGAAATCATCCTATCTTTGAAACCGTCCAATTGCCAGGGAGACCTATGCCCTGCTCAGCTCATCAAAGATGCTGCCCGGGACCTCTCCCCTTTCATCACAAAATTGACCAATGCCTCCTTCGCCACTGGATCTATCCCCACTAACTTAAAACAATCCTGGGTACTCCAATTACTGAAAAAACCTACTCTCGACCCTGCCATACCCACCAACTACCGACCCATAACGACCATTCCCTTTCTCCTAAAAATTCTGGACAAGGTGGCCTATGTTCAAATACAGAAGCACCTGGAAGAACACAACCTCTTAGGATCCAGACAGTCTGGTTTCCGGCCCCAACATGGCTGCCTTACTCCTTCTCCTTGACCTATCTGCAGCTTTCGACCTGGTCGATCATTCTGTCTTATGCTCACAGCTCCATACTGCAGCTCACTTCTCAACAGAGGCCATCACATGGATCACATCCTTCCTTAACGGTAGGACTATGAGGGTCTTCTCTCCCACGGCCGCAGCAGACCCCATACCTATCACCTGCGGCGTTCCCCAGGGCTCCTCTGTCTCCCCCACACTCTACAACATATTTACCAAGCCCCTTTTCGATGATTTGGATCATCTCGGTATCACCACACTAATTATGCAGATGATACTCAGATCCTCCTTCCGCTTTCTGGAGATTATGGAAAGGATTTGGCCTTGTTTAATAGGTTGTATATCATCATCCAGGCATGGATGGCCACTCATGGACTATGCCTGAATGATGATAAAACAGAACTCATTATCTGGGTACCACACTCAATATAAAGAAACTTGGCCCGGCCTACAATTCCTTCACGATTGACGGAAACAACATCAAAGTTGGACAGGAGGTCAAAACACTGGGATTCTACCTAGACTCCAATTTCTCCTTCAAAAGACAAGTGAGCTCCCTTGCATCCTCCATGGCCCACACATGCAAATTAATCCGTGCAGCCAAACCTTTCCTGTCGGACTCTAGTTGCCTGACACTCGCCAGAGCTCTTATTTTGTCTCGCCTTGACTACTGCAATGCCCTTTATCTGGGATCTACCAAGGCTACCACTAGCAAATTGCAAACCCTTCAGAACAATGCCTTAAGAGCAGCTTTGGGCATTTCCAGAAGGGAACACATTACAAATCTCAGCCAACAGAACAATTGGCTAGCCACCAAAGATAAAATCCTTTTAAAAACGGCATCACTCATTCATAAGTCCTTGAACAATGCCGCCCCAACTTACCTGATCAACAGATTCCACCGACAGTCATCACTAAGACCCACCAGAACCGCATACAGAAACCGTCTATCTGTTCCCCATTACAAACGGGCCACCAAAGGGGGCAACAGCTTCCCAGTAAAAGCTGCTTTGTTGTGGAACTCCCTGCCTCCAAACCTTAGAATTGACATGCCCTACCAGAATTTCCGCTCACTGGTAATCTCATGGCTGAAACGTGAGACCCAATAGATGTTGAAGCGCCTAGCGCCCCTGCACATACTGAAACCACTTGTGCCCTCTTGCTTACCTGCCTGTGTGCCTCACATTTACCTGTATATAATTACCTGTATATAATGGCCTGCTGGCCTATTACTGATTTGTATATAACACTGGTGTACTTTATTCTTGTATTATGTATATTCTGTGTACTGTAACTAAGTTTTGAATATTCGTGTAAAGGCTGCGCCCTGATACCCCCAGGTACGCTCGCGCATTATAAATAATAAAAACAAACAAACAAACAAACAAAGGCATAAAGAGAAAACACTCTGCATTATGCAGAAGACCTTCTGGACCCTGGGACCTCAATACCTTCAACTCTAACTTTTTATACATGTCTGTGTGCAAGCTCTTTCCACATCCCCCTCCAACTCCCTCAGGGTCAGTCGCTTTTGCAAGAACCCAGTTGGTGGTACATTTTCTTTTGTGCCTGAGGCCTCCCTCTACAACAGCCTCCCTGCCTCCCTCAAATTGGAGGATAAGCATAGCTGGTTCCGGAAGCACCGCAAAAGCTTTCTCTTACCGTCTGCTGTTTGTGCTCCTCTCCCCAGCTGCCTGCCTACCATACACTGATTGTGCACTGGTCACCTGCCCACTCTGACATGTTGGTCCCATGTGACCTTCCCTCGCCCGGCAAACCCCTGCACTGCCTTTGTAGCAAACCCTGCACTTGGAGAGTGTTCTCTGTATCCCTAACAGTTCCAACAGCACCTCATGTGTCCACTTATCCGTGCACTTGTCGCAAGGGGCCCGTATTTCCACTTACTATTACTTCTTGCTCATCCCATGTACTGTACCTTCCCCTCCCTCCACCCATACACTTGGGCGATGTAGGTCGCACCTGCCCTACTAGGGTCGTACTAACTGTCTCCCCTCTGTTTCCCCTCCATTGCCGCATTGTGCTTTCATGAACGTCTCTATGGCCACATTACAAATGGCATGTTGTACAATTCCACATTATACCATAGCATACACACAATTACTGCACAACTGTACGACTGCCACTTGCTGTGTACTCTACAAAGGTCTTCAATGTTTTCCTCACTACCCCATTAAGTGCACACTTTCCAAATACGTGGCTGAAAAGCAACAGTGCTTCCATGTTACTGCCTTAAAACAAATGCATAGCGTTCATTCCTACCCCCAGGATACCTGCCCCTTACCTTCCACACTTCCACCATACCCCTCGACACTTTCTACAAACAAGCATGTTGCCACAGTGTATCTGTACACACCACACCCACTAACCTTCTACAGCACTATCTGTCCCTCCTTTCATTTCCATGCCTCCCACCCAAAAATGTGCTGCATGTGGCACGTGCAATCGTAAAAGTTCAGATGAATCTACTCGTACTAGCCAAACGGTAGGGTGGTGGGGGCTGAGAGAATGTGAAACAGGGTAGGGGTTTCGGTGTGCAGTACTGTCTCAGAAAGCACTTGTTTTCTTCAATTTTATTTCCTCTTGTCCTGTTTTTGTTATGTACGCGCTTGCATACAATTATTTTTTCTTCTGTCCTTTTCCAGTGAGTGTCCGTTTCCTTGCCCTTGTCACATTTGTAAGTACTGAACGTGAACATTTACCTTAAACTTGTACAGGATTTTCTGCAACGCTTCCTGCTTGCAGAGTACCAAACAAAACAGCATTGCCAATAGAGGTCAAAAACATGCCATTTCCTTGAAACTACTACAAATGTTGTTTCTTCATGCGGTCATACTGGGTACAGTACATCGCAAGACTACACATACACTCACATCCTTCTGCTTCTAAAACACCTCCCGAACACTGGCTGTGGCCAAATTACACAGTCATTGGCCCAATTCACCTCTACAGCCTTAGCACACTCAGGACGCCCTACTGCACTGTTCATTTCAAATTTCAGGTGCTCTGCTTTGCCCTCACTGACCACTAGCCCATCACCACACATACCACATCCTAGCACCACCCATGTTTTAATCCTCCTATCATGTCTAATGCACTCCCCATCTTCAATGTGCCCTGTCAACTTTCACCCTGGCCCGATCTGCACATGCATGGCTCCATGACGTTCTGCTACCTGTGCAAAACAGTACATAAGTGGCTGTGTACATTCTCCATATTGCAACTTTATAATGCTCATGACTTCCTTTCAAAAACCAATATGTTCAAACACTTTGCTGTTTGAAGGCTGTTATAAGGGCCTACCCATAGCAAACGCAATTGTTGCCATGTGCCTCACGGGGGCAATGATGAACACCATATGGTCATGTACGCATACTACCTCACTTCTACTGTTCAGAAAAGTATGCAATATTCTCTGCAACCATTCTGTCCACCTCAGCTACTTCAAATGCATGCCGAGTGACAATTACATGGCTACATGGTGTTGTGCTGGCTGTGAGGAAGGCCTAGCCTGCTGGGTATATAGCCGAAGACCTATGGCCTTCGGCCATGCACCCACCACTCTAGGTCTTTGCCACACACACCACAACTTAACCAAGTCATTCAGGCCACCATGTCCGCATGTGCCAGAAATAAGAAAGCCAACATAGCCTCCACCACTTTCACCCAACCGACGCACGAGAATGCAGGTATACAAGGACACATGTTCCACTTACTGTAATGTATACACATAATGCTGTATTTTGCACGGCAAACCACTTGCTATCACAATACATTGTAAGCATGGCACCCTCTGAGCACATTCAGCTCAACATTGGGCCTACTCTCGAACCCTGTAGTACGTGCATATAAGCAATGCTGCGTTACGAACTGCAGCATTTACTAATCTGCGCAAAGCACAGTACGGAACCACAAGCTTATTAGAGCAAGTAGAGCTTGCCTCACCCAAGCCAGTTGTATCATTATCGCTAACGGCCTAATACTCTCAAAGCTTGACTATTGCAATGCCTTGTAGTTGGGAGCCAACAAATACATCATTGACAAACTTCAAACATTGCAAAACAATGCCCTTAGAACTGCCCTGAACTTACCTTCCAAAGAACATATCTCCAATAAAAGAAGAGAGTACAAATGGCTCAAAATCTGTGACAGAATTTCACTTAAAATGTCATCACTCACCTTCAAATGTCTCAACAATGCAGCCCCCCTACCTGGCAGCAAGAATAGCGAGAAAACCATTGATCCATCCCACCAAAACAGTCAACTCCTACTGCCTACAGATACCTAAATTTAGACTAAAAAAAACAGGTGGCTGCAGCTTCCCAGTCAAGGCAGCCCAATACTGGAATGATCTCCCACTCAACATTACAACAGACCAATCATACTACAGCTTTAGGCGGAATATCCTCACTTTGCTATGCTCCAACGACTCCCAAGATTAACCATGCCTCTACTCACACCAACAAATCCCACTCAATCTTACTGTATATTCTTTAACTGATTTGTTGAGATGTAATGTTTCATATTTATATTGTGCCTTACCCTGTAACTAAGTTTTTAAGTATTCATGTTTTTCTGTTCTCTGTTGCGCCCAGTTACCTATGGGTTTGGCGCGCCATACAAAATCAATAAACAAACAAACATAGGAAGCAGTACCACCATAACGTCTTCCACATTTACAATATTCTGTTACTGCACGCAGGGGATACACTGCAGGACTGCTCACTCGAACATCTCTACCCACACACCTACAACCAGGGCTCCAGATAAGGCGAGTAGCAGGCCTTTTTACGCATGACAATCTTGTAAATACGCCAGCTTTATTATTTTCCTGGGTACATTTACACACAGGTTTAGAGCAGAGGGCAGTGCAAAGGTCAGGCTACTTGACAGAAACCAGAAGGCTTCTTGTGATTTTTATCTACATGGATGTAAATGCAAGCCACCTCTGAAACAGAATATTTTTTTGAAAGGCTTCAGAAAAATACAAAGTGCACACTGATAAAAGGAATGGTTTCTTTCCATTCAGCTTCAGAAGCAATGTGCATGTTTTCCTAGAATTTTAGGATTGTATAATTAATAAAATGGAAAACTAAGTTGCAATTGAGAATTCTTTTTTTTTTAAACAGGTTATGCTTTTTTCCAGTGAAAGCATACCAGTATTGCACAATTGTTTTTTTCAGAGTTCCGGCGCTGTGTGCATAATCATGCGGAGGCAGATCATGTTTACATTTCTAATTTAATTAAAAGTCTAATTATAAAAACAGTGTGTAAAATGATGACTATGCACAGTCTAGTGTACAGCCATTCAACCTTACAGTCAATGGGGTCATTACTATAAATTGTCAGTGGCAGCAGAGTCTTTGCTCAAGGGTGAGTAATTGTCATTACACTGATCACAGGTGTTCTAGCCTCTCAAATCTTCAAGACTACAAATAAAACATCAAAAACCTGACTCTCAAGAAAGTGCAAGCACTGTTTAAAAACAAACAAATGAAAGTAGCAAAACCTGTCCCTGTGATAATCCAGATAGGTATTTAACTTTATGTAGCGCTTCATGAATGGTTTGTCATACATCTGGTACTGTGATCATTATACCTCAGTTCATACTCAGTTAACCAACCTCTGAAGGATGTTAGCCAATAGCTCAGCCGGTTGAGCACTCGTTGCTGTAATCTCTGCGTGATCTGTGGTTTTCGGGTTCGAATCCCGGCAAGTGCAACTCAGCCTTTCATCATTTCGATGTCGATAAAGGAGTACCGACTTTGGTTTGGTGGTAATTGTGATAAATATATTCTATGTGCAGCGCTTTGCCAAAAGAGCTATATAAATAACCATTTGACCACTAGATTAGATATAGAATTTAGCATGGAGTCCTTGCCTCTCTGCATTGTTGTATCATAACATTGGCATACCATTAGGTAGTAATAGCTCAAGGAAATTAGGACTTTCATTAAACATCAAAAGACCATTCTCAAATCACACAATACAAATTCATGTATTTACTATATAATTGGCTAGGTTTTTGTGATTTCAGCATTTAAATATATGCAGGAGAGATCAAATGGCCAGTAATATTGAAAGGTGTGTTCTGTCACAATGCAGAAAGCTGCTGCATAGTAATGATTTCCATACAGTTTTTACACGCGTCGGCTGGATGTCGCATACATTTTACTCTCTTGCGAAGGAGAAAAGTCATTTTTACTGTCTTAAAATCACATTTACTCTCAAAGTTTAAAAATAGAGAGTAAAATACTCCCACCTCAAAATCTTATCTGGAACACTGCCTACAACTTTAGGTTGTTCCACGAATCACCACCCCCATACAATCACTCACAAGCCAACAATGTGGCACCTACTTTAAAGGTGTGGACATAACTTTTCAGCCAGTGGACATGCTTACCTCTCCTACTGATGCAGCCATGCATCCAGGGGACTACGGACTTACCTCCCACAGCACACCATAGTGCATGCTATGTAGAAATGGTATTCTTTTCTACAATGCACTTCCCTTTTCCAAATGTGCCTGCCACCACTCTTCACATCAACCCATTGCCCCTGCATTTGCCATGCCATACCTACGCCTCCCTGCAATCACCTCACAACTTTGTTTCCTCTTCAGGTAACCGCACCTTGGCACACTGTGCGCCGATACCGCTGGCACACCACCCTCTTCTCGTCATAACTTTTCTCGCATGCACTGCTACTCACTGGGGCCCCCTTTCCATACCTTCTTCCCACAACATGCTGCCTTGCTCTATGTTCTTCAGGGCCTTTCGCCGCAGCAGTGTCCTCCCATACAACATGCCGCCGTCATACGAAACTTTTCTAACACATCCCGTCAGCGCCCACTGCAGTACACTCAAAATATCGCCGGCGCAGTCACCAGCAAAAATGGGACGCCGGAGCGTGCCCATATACTAATACAATGTTAGTGTGCACAATGCTACGTACAAGAGGCCCAGCCGCGCACACCATCTCTTTCGACTTCGCCACACAAACCACAACCCTAACGTCCGATACACCATGGCGGCGTCTCCCTACAACTTTGACGCACATTACCCTTCCCTCCAGCCAACCACGGGCCGCATCGCTGTTCGCCGACAGCACGCCGCACCGCACGCCAATCACACTGCGGTCCACGGAGCGAACAGGGAAAAGGGGTCCGCTCAGCGGACCCAGATATCACTAATTTTTAGACACGTACATTTCAGTTGTTTGCAACAAAAGTACTGGTCCAATTGCCACCAAACACACAAAAGCATGCTTTTTGACCCAAGCCCCCGCTCCTGCCGCAAATTTGGTGAAAATCCGTCCAGCCATTCGGCCTGTAGCCGTGCGCAAAGGTTTTCCCCATTCAGTCTGTGACAAAAAAAAAATCGGGGACCCCCCTATAACTTTGCCCACCACTGCCCGAAACCTCGCCCAACTTGGAGTCAGATAGCTTCGCTATTTAACTTAGTTTTGTTTTTAATGTTTTCTATTCACTTTCAAGTTTAGGCATTGATAGGAGCAGGAGTAAGGAGACAGACACAGTGTTGGTTGCTTCACAAATGCTTTTATTTAAATAATAAAAGGGGTTGGAAAAATGGCTCATTTGCCCTAACTCTATGATGGGTTTCCCTGCCTCAACAATATGAAATAATGAGACAGTTGTCATCAGGATGTAAAATGTAATGTTCACTGTGTCAAAGCCCTACTCTGTCCCTCACAATCTATATGCTTGAAAATCTACAAGGGAAAAAAATTAAATGTCTTTAAACTGCTTTCCGTAAGCCTCCCAGTATTTCCGAACATACCACTTCAACATGTAAGTCAACGATCAAAGTCTTCCACAATATGCCAAGGGCACAATCCTCATCCCTGGTCTTTTCTTTCCTGGGAATCCCTTTGGTTGGGTTTCCTTCTTTCGTACACCTGGTGTACTTCACTGCCAAGTGCACAACCATTTAGTGGGTATTTACGATGACACACTTGCTTTACCTTTTCTGCTAAATAGTCCTATGTGATATTTTGTCACTCTTTCACATTTGTCATTTACTTGGTCTATTTGTCTGCCTAGTGTAACTTCATTTCCCCTAGTGCTGACATCAAACAAAACGTGTTGGAATAGTTACTGGTTCCCTGGTGTCCCTTATTTGTGTCGTCTTGAAAAGGCAGGGGATTTATAGGATATACAATTATATACATCTAACAATCTACCGGTCGAAACTTCCTTCTTATAACGTTTACCACATGTCAATCTTATGATCCAGTCATTTAGAACAACATACCTTCCTCTCCACAGGCGATACCTTTCTGAACGTTCTCGCAATACGGTTCACCCTTCTGCTGTTCCCTGGGATCCCTCCCACTCAACATCAGGGCAGACCAATCCTTCTACAGCTTTAGGCGAAACACTCACCTGGCTACGATCCAATGATCCCCAGGACTAAACCATGCCCTCCCACACTAACAGACCATAACCAACCTGACTGCATTTATGTACATCATTAACTGACCATCCAAAATGTAAATAACTGTATGTATATATGTAGATATGTCCCTTCTCCAGATTCTACTTAATGTTATGCTATGCAAAATGTATGTAATTAACTATATGTATATATGTAACATGCCCTCTCACCAGATTCTACTTATTGTAATGCTATGCTTTATATTCATGTGTGCCTTATCCTGCAACTAAGTTTTTATGTAATCTTATCTTCCGGATGTCTGTTGCGCCCGGTTACCTCTGGGTTTTGCGCGCCATACTAAATAAATAAACAAAATAAACAAACAGACCCCAGCGGCTTCTGGGATAGGTCCGTCCTCTTCCCTCAAAGTCTCGCCTGCGGCACCCGTTGGCAAAACTGCCACTCCACTGGCTCCCGTCTCGATGCTGCAACAGGTGTAGGCGCTCTGTTTCAGTGTGTCAGAGGGTGTTCTCCACCATCAGAAATCCTGCATTGTCTGCTGGCCATGGCAATACCCAGGTTCGCTGGAAAGAAACCTATGCACTCCCGCGCTGACTGTCCGCGCAGCTGTTGCATGGCTTGCCGGTACCTCGCTTCTGGGGTCAATTGCCACAGCATCCCAGTCCACTCGCCGGCATTGGCTGCACCCGTCTGTTGGGTCTTCAAGACCCCACAGGGTGCTTTTCTCTCTGGCCAACAATCTTGTTTGCGCCTCTAACCGTTTGAAAACACGGATCGGCGGACCCGCTCCAAGCATTTCCCCAGCCATGGAGTAGAGTTTTCAGTTCACCTGGTAAAACCGCTTCAAATGTTGAACATAGATGTTTCCTGTGCCATGGAAGTCGACACCATGGTGTGTTTGGAAGACGGAGGTGACTCCACTGCTTCAATCCCTGGTTTCTGCCCGCACTTGTACTTTTGCAGCACTTTCTTCCAGTCTTGCTTTCCCCTCTCTGCTGCACCAGTTTCCTCCTTCTTTCCACCGTCCACGTATCAAGCTACAATGCAAATCACTTTCTCTGCTTTTACAACGTCGTCTGCTCCCACTACTGCTCCTACTGCCACTCTTTCCTAACCGTTCTCTACTCCTCGTTTAATGGGAAGAAGGTCTCTCAAAGCTAGCTAAAAACTAGAACGTTGTTGGCAGTTTTCGATTTCCTCTCTGCAGGGCCTTCTCGTCCCAGTACTATTTGTGTCTAGTGTTGGTATTTCTTTGCTTACGTTAGATGTGTCCCATCAAAGAATAGAATAGGAAAAGTAGACAAAATCGTGGACGTGTCGTTTCACCACAATTGGTGTTGTATTGGTTTGCCAATTAAGGGGGTGATGCCTTTAGGTTCATCACAACATGTTTTGGTAGCTTGTCACATACCTTGGACACTGTTGCATAGGAGGGAATCATTTTTACTCTTAATATAGTTCTCACTCCAATTATCAGTGTTTGAAATATTCCCATCTCAAAATATTATCGGGGCTACTGATAGGTGTGCAATGTCTATTTTAAACGCATTCAGCCTCATTTTGGAGTCAAAGGGGTAAATAGACAGTGGCAGCAGGCCACTTGCCCTGCGGTTACTGTCATTGCAATCACAGCCACAAGCTTTGTAATATTCCCTGCCTTTGATTAAACATTTGAAACCAGAGTCTCCAGACAATGCAAGTGCTACTACAAATCCAACATAAATAAAAATGGCATAGGTACATTTGCAATTGAAATTGAAACCCAGCAAAACATGTCCCTGTGGTGGTAAAGATAGATACACGTTTTTTTTTACGTAGCGCTTCATGCAGTGTTCCTTCAACATCTAAGCACAGTGATTATCATGTCAACGAATAGTCACTCTGACCTCTGAAGTATAAAAAGGCAAGCTTAGTCCAGCCAACTTTTGACCATGAGTTTAGATATAGAAATTAGCATACAATAATTTTGCATTAAGGACTTGACTTTGTGCACCATCTTATCACTAAACTAACATGCCATTAAGTAGTACAATCTCCTGGATCTGAGGAGTTTCATTAATCATTCAAAAGATAATTCTGCTATTAAACCTCAAAACACATCATTCAAGTTTCTTTACTGTGTAATTGGCCCGGTTTGTTTGCGTCTTCAAAATTAGCAAAACATATACATCAGAAATCAAATGTGCAGACCCTTGCAGAGGAATCATAAAACGCAAGTAGAATTACTTGAGTCTCCTGAACAATATTAACATCCCATTATGAAACATTGAAACATGATTTAGGAAGTAAAAAAGGGCTGTACAATGTCTGGAATTGGTCATAGTGCTGCTGGCCATTTAGATGTAAGTGCAATGTACTTTTTTGCTGTGTCATTATGCCCTTTTGTTGAAGTGATGAACTGTGTTGAAAAGCAAATTGCTGTTTTCTTTTTGGTAATGTTCAAAATTGCCTTGCTTTGATGACGAGTTGTAATTATGGTTTACTGAATTCCTTCTATATGGAGCGTTCCTGATTTCAGGAGCAAAGTTAGTCTATTTATTTTGACCAGTTGATACTAATGCTATTGGAGTTACATCTACGTGGAGCTTCCACTGCAGAGGTTGTATTGTTTCTGTTCCATGTGGGTGGTGTTCCCACTGCAGTGATTCTTCTGTACCCTTTTTATGTGCATTGCAGAGGCCCACTCATTGCATTTTCCTTGTGATGAGAGTTTGGACTGCTGAGGCCTATGCTGTTCCTATTCTATGCAAGTGTAGCTTTCATTGCTGAGGGCAGAGGTTCTTCATTTACCTGTGGGGGAGCATGCCAAACTCAATCACATGCAGTTCATGCTTTATGCGAGGGGATCTTTCACGGCTGTGACCCACAACGTATCAGTTTTCTGTGCTTTCATCTTGCATTGTTGAGACTCATGAGTCATGACATTCATGTTCTATTTGAGGAAAGCATGATACGGTCCATGACATACCTTTTTTTTTATATCCGACTATGTTGTACTTGTCTATGTGAGTGGAGCTTCCACTGCATAGACATATTCTGCATCTGTTCTATGAGTTGGGATAGCCTACCCTTGCTTTACCTTGCATTGATCCACCTGTTCGACATGATGAAAGCTTGTGGTGCTTTTGCCATGATACACCTTTTCTGTTTGTGTGAGAGAATCCAATAATACTGATACTCAAACTCACTGGTTCTGTGTGAGCAAATTATTGAAACACCTCTGCTGTTGTACCTTTTCTGTACATGTAAAGCAGGCCCATGCTCTTTTGCCACGATGTGGACCACTTCACATAATTTCAATACAGTTCTATCTTTTTACATGAGTTGGCTGGATGAAACATTCTTTTTTACTCTCTTGTGAAGGAGACAACTCATGTTTACTCGTTTGAAATTGCATCTACTCTAAATGTATAAAGACAGGGAGTAAAATACTCCTATCTCAAAATCTGGAGCACTACCTATGACTATACACACCTCTCTACAGCTCGGGACTAGGGGCGGCTGGACACTGCTGCTCCACTGTCCTGGCCCGATCCCTTGTCATACAATCGTTTGCTAAATCAGTGTTAACTGAGCATTTGCCTGAGCCCTGGTTGCTGAACCCCATCCTTTGTCCTGTCAGTCAAGGCAGTTTTTTTTATATCCTAAGGTTTGTTGAACAACTCCAAGACCTGCTTATTTAATGCAGTAACGTCTTGTTGTAGACTTTTAGTATAATTTAAATCACTCACATCCTAGGCAACATGCAGTCTACTATCCTGGGAACTCTCGTCTCTGTGATAAAGCATCCCTTTTCCAGAAAGTTCTAGTTGTATTTTGTTCTTACTTTGCCATGCTTTTCAATCACAGAGGGCTTGTTGTTTCTCAGATCGCCGATTTACATCCCACCAGATCCATGGATCAACATGTTGGAGATTTCCACTCCTGGAGCTATCATATAGTTCTGCTTAACAACTACAGCTTTCCTGTGGATCTCATTGCCCCCGGACCCCTGATGGTACGTTTAGTAAATCTACGGGATCCCTGAGGTGATCATAAACTACCACATGAGCCACATTTGCCCATTGATGCATTGCTGGTGGAGGTTGAATAACATCAACTGGGCAGGGTGAACTGTTCTAAAGGGCTGATGTATCCTCAGTGTCTGCTGGCAGTCGTGGGTGCGGAGGCGCAGATACTGCAGTTGCTGCTCCTACAAACCACGTATCAAATTAAACAGGGCCAATCAGTTTTAAGTTCTGCTTGGTCTTGACCAGATCCACCATGCTACTCTTCACATTAGCTTGGCCATTTGCACCCTTTTGAGCTTTCCCTGTGCTTTTATCATTCCGCATACTCTGTTGTGATCCTTCAAAGCACAGTTGTCAGCATTACTTTGGGCAGTGGTGGTAGCTTTCGTGAGGCGAAAGGGCACCACCACCCCCTTTAATTAGGTCTAGTGTTCTTAACAAAGTCACTGCTGCTGTCTGTCTCCTAACATAAGAGGCATTCAGGAGCAGAGACTTCCTCTGTAACACGAGGTCCCAGGCCTCATAAGGGGCGTCCATCACTGCAAGGCTTTTTCTGCAGCGCCCAGTGGACTCTAGGCAAAAGGTGAATTTTTCAGAGGCTGGCAGAGAGAAGTAAGTTTGGCCATGCCAGCCTCTCATCTTTGCACCAATACAGATTGCGTGCGTCCTTACACATGCTGAGTAAGGGCTAGGTCTTCCGGCTCAGGTTCACCACGCCGCTACGAGTTGAGAGCGGGCAAGCACAGTATGTATGTGTTTTCATGAGTGAAGTGCATGTATGTTTGGGGGGGTGTGTGGGGGGCGTGTGGAAATGGAAGGGAAACACCAGTGAAAAGAGGCACCCCTGCTGCTCCGCACGTGCAGGCGGGGTGTGTGATGAATCCTACCGAGTCATCACTGATCCCCCACCTAAGGTCTCCTCCCATGTGGCCAGGGGAGGGAAGCCGCTGCCTGATCCTGACCCTGGGGGTGGATCACATGGGATGAGATGGATTGTCAGGGGAGGGTGTTGACTCCAACAGGAGAGAAGAGATATACTTTTCTTTCTTGCAAGGAAGATTCCTTCATTTCATAGTTTTTAATGGCATGTTGTCATTATTCAGAACAATTTAGTTATATATATATTTTTTTGTTATTGAATAAATTGTTTTAGTTGAATTTACAACTTTTTCAATTATTTACATTCAGATTTCAGTTTACGATTGTGAATTGATTAAATTGGACAATATTTAGGCACAGTAACAATCAATAGATAATTTGACTTCAGGATATACAATAAGATAATATAGTTAAAACACATTTTAGCAAAATACAAGATATGCAAATAGTAGATTTGTACATAACCATTCTAAAATCTATCTTTAAAAAATATATATAAATTCATAATGCATTCACTTCATAGTACCAAACAAAAGGTAGATGATTTCATTGTGACCAATATTACGAATAGACAGTCGTAAACTTTCTAATTAAACTTCAACTAAATAGCGATAAAAAGTCACAGTTAGTCTACTGGTAACAGTTTAAGTTCTTTCAGAAATTGTATGATATCTATAAACAATGAAGTGTTGGAGGTGTTAAAAATTGCATCCCATAGTTCATCTCTAGTAAATGACAATCTATATTTAAAATGCTTATTGAGATAGCGAGTTCTAGTATCTATGAGAGCTGGACAATCAACTAGAAGATGCCTTGTGCTTTCAATAGAGTCCGTTTTTTTTTTTAACAGTAGGAGCATGATCTGGATAGGTTTGCCATATGGTTGAGAGAAGCTAATTTAACTTTTGTAGGCATTAAATTAAACCTAAACCCTAAGAATGCATAAGCGTATTTCCTATTAGGAAATTTGGTTAGATAATGTGGTAGCACATTGACTGCTCGCAATTGGAAGGTGCCTTTTTTAAACGCCTGATATGTGCTAATTTGGTCAATGGTATTAATCCAATCTCTTCTCCAAAGTTTCAATTTGGCTTTATCAGGAGATTCCAGTAATAGGTCTAACGAAATATCAGCTTCATTCAAGATTGACAAACAACAATTTTTCCATTGTAGTAGTGGTTTGAACATATGTTTCTCCAGAACATTTTTTAGTACAGGAAATAAATTCATGTCTATATCCGTAGCAGTTAGGCATTTTCTGTATAGGTACAACATAAGCCAAGAGACTGAGGCATTTAACGATATAAGACCCAATTCAAATCTAATAAGGCCAATCGGGGTACAAACAGGTATTGGTAGAATATGTTTCCAAAACAATCCCTCAATAAAGTCCCACTTTACGGCTTTTGGGTTGATTTTAGTTTGGCTTCCATAGATCACTGTTGGGACAACCTTTTGTAGATAGAAAATCCTAGCGTGTATGATAGAGAATGTTCCGTAATTCCTTTAGAGTGCTTTACCTTGAATAGCAAGTAGTCTCATTTTAGCTGCAATTTCATCTTGGTAAGGTGTGTCAAGAGGGTGAGTGTTAAGATTTACACCTAGATATTTGTATTCTTGAACAAGGTTCAGCTTACAATCTCCTAGTTTCCAGTTAAAATTTATTTTGGCTGATGAACGACCATGTTGCAAAATGTGAATATTGGATTTGGAAGTATTAATTGTTAGTTCATTTTTTGTGGTATAATCAGATAATGCCGATAACTTCCTCTGTAGCCCAATCAGAGTTCTGTCTATGATCACCAGATCATCAGCATATAATAGATACGAGATTTCGTGGACATCAAGTTTTGGTGGAAAAGAACGAGCAGAATTAAAAGCAGTACAAATATCATTAATATAGAAGTTAAATAAAATCGCAGCAAATGGACATCCTTGTTTTAGGCCAGAGTTTGTGCTGATTGGCTACGATAATAATCCATTTGATGTGAGTTTAATTCTTATGGTAGTTTCCGAATAAAATGTAAGAATTAAAAATCTAATATATGCAGGGCATTCAATGTCTCTGAGTTTCTTCCAAAGGACTTGTCTCGACACAGAGTCAAATGCTTGTTTAAAATCTATAAAAGCAATAAAAACTGGTTGTTTGGTTAAAATCACTTGATATTTTAATACTGATAAAATTAATAGATTTAATGAAGTGCCAATTCCAGCAACAAACCCAGATTAACGTCGAAGAGATGTTCTTTACTCAGCCATTTAGAAAAATCTCTAAGTATCAATTTTGCAAATATTTTCGTGCGCTATCGGTCTGTAATTAGCAGGGTCAGATCTGTTCCCTTTTTTAACTATCGGAATAATAATTGCTTGCTGCCAGGATGGAGGAATTTGGTCTGATTCAATAACTGTCAAAAATAGATTTTAAAACATTTGCCCATAGTTCAGGATTTTTCTTTAGTATCGCATTGGTGAGCAAATCCGGTCCCCGGGCTCTAGATGTACTTATTATTAATAAAATGTCCAATTCATCAAATACAAGATCTGATAGGCAAGGATTACATATAAGTTCTGATTTGCAGGTCTGGCCTGTTTTTTGTAATAACTGGAAATGGTTGGACCATACAGACTCGGCTATAGGGTTTAATAGAATGGTTCTATGAGCATTACGAGGCGTGTAATTAATTACTTTCCAAATCAAGCCACTTGACTTAAGAGACTAGTGCTTTTAGCATAGTTTCAGCTCTTTCTTGGTTGTATTTATGTAGGAGTTGTTTAATTCTATTTCTGTACTGGTTTCTTATTTGAATCTTGTGTGCTTTACATACCCTAACTGACAGAGTTCTCAGCTCCTGTCTCATTACTTTCTTTAGTTTCGCGATTTGTAATAATCGTGGGTATTTATGTGTGTAGGTTGTACGACATAATATACTTACTTCCCAATTTAAAATTTGGATGCAGTCACTATAACGGACACTAGATATAGTAGAATTATCATGGTATGTTTCAAGAATTTTTTTTTCTCCAGTTTAGCTATCTGAGTAGGATACCATTTGAGACGATTTCCTTCATTATTTATTTCTAGTGTCAAATTATAGCGATCACAACTTCTAACCTCATGTGGTAACCAAGATATTTCTAATCTAATATAGAGTTACTATTATTTCGCTTCCACGTCGGTTTAGGTGGAGAATCTGAGGGGAATGATCCATTTAACATAGAAAGCTTTCTTTCAACTACTAACTTGTTCCATTTATAGGCTCTTGAGTTATATTTCTTATTTGTAGTCATACAATTTAAATTAAAATCCCCAGCAATGATCACCGTTCTGATATTGGGGTTCATTAGTGCTTGATTTAGCACGTTTTCAATTTCATCTAAGAAACGCGGCTCGGAAGGAGATAAGGGGTTCCAATGAATATTTAATACTAAACAAGAGGGAGAAAAAGGATCAGAAGTGTTGGTAGTGGATAGTTAAACTACCTGAATTCCAATGTCTGGGGATGGCCAAGCTTTCAAAGCCAGCTGGCAGTCATTACGGACTGCAACAAGGAGACCAGAACAGCAGGATGCCCTTTAGTTGGTTTAGCGGCCGGCACAATGTTTAGCTGATGATCTGCCCAGCAAGGGGTAGTTTGGAGCCAGGTTTCTTGTAGTAAAACTATGTCATACTTATTAAGATTTGACGCATTAGTGAAAAGTAAATGTGCAAACCCTCTAGTGTTCCATGAAGCTAACGTGCAGGTGTGTAGTAATTTTGTAGATTTAGTCTAGTGATTTGGTTCACTCATACGAGTGAACCAAATCACATACGAGCATTTTTTAAGCCAATCCCATTTGGATGGGGGGTGGGCTTGGTTTACAGCCTTATTAGCCTTACACGTACAGCAAGATGATTCGAAGTTGGGTGCATGGGTCACCTTGGAGTTCGGATTTTTGGGCATAGATACCTCGATCTTAGGAGGGGGACACAATGCTTCAATCCGTAGGCCTCCGTTGCATAATTCTTGTCTTTCTTTCCAAATTAGGTTTTTGACAATGATCGAAGAGACATTAATCGCGCTGACATCTTGTTGTGCTGGCGTTGGATACCACAGTGAAGCAATGTCATTTGAGTTTACTTGTGATAACGTAGGAATTGAGTTTAATATTAATAGAATAGTATTGCGACTTGGAAAGGGATCTGAATGCAACCTGTCAAGCATTGTCATTTTCAGACACTCATCCCTTAATGTTAAAGGGTTAGGGAAATATATGTCCGGCCTATAGTCTTCGTGAATGGTATCTTCAGAAGTATTTGGCAAAGTTTTAGTTATAGATCTCAGTTTTAAAGAGGATGTTAATTCAGATATATCGACCGGATGAGACTTTGAAATTGTGCATTGTTGTACGACATCTCCATGAGTGTTTTGGTTAGATAATTTGGGAATGAGTGTATGATTAGAGCTGTCACTCAGACCCTGAGAGTTAGCCTGTAAGGCTTTCCAGCTTTGATCTAGAGTCTTGAAAGCTGTGGAGTTTGCTTCAAAGTTCAAATGAAAGATTGACGTTGCCTGTTGTTTCTTTAATCTACTGTTATGTAGACCATGATGTACTTCTTCGGTGATTGAATCATTCGGATAAGCAGACATATTCATAAGCTCATCTTGAATGTCATTCGAGTCTGCTTTGTTTAGATCTTCACTTTCAATACAAATTGGTTGTGAGGAAATAGACTTCTTACCTTTGGAGACTTCCAAGTCTGAAGGACAAGTGGATGGAGCAGCTCTAGACGGAGAAGGACAATTTTGTAGATGGTCCGGTTTTTGTTCTGATAAATCAGGAGACAGATGATCACTAGTTACTAGATTAGCAAAAAAATGTTTTGTTTTGGCTTTTTGATTTTTATTTTTAGGTGATTTTTTAGATGGTCTTTGTTCAATATCGGAATTATGGCCAGAAAAATTCAGATTTTGGGACGTGCGCTTCCTATTTTCTCTCCTTTTGGAGATTTGTACTGGTTTAGCAAACACCTCGTATAGAGGTTTTTCAACAATTTGCACGTCAGGGGAATTTGTGATTAATTCATCACCATTTGAAAATGGGGGAGATTCAAGATTTGGCTGCGCATCTCCAATTGGATCTTCACGAGGAGGACTCTCCAAAGGTATTACAGAATGAAGCTCAACTGTATTCAAAGGAATGGTTGCATTATTTGTACAGGCTGCAATCCAATCTATTTTTTTATGCAGAAGAAGCAAAGAGTCCTGATGACAGACTGATCTATGATCTAATACTTCAAAGAGTTTTACCAAGGAGAATATGCTTGTGTTAATGGCTGTTAAAGCAGCATCAAGAGCAGGGTTATTGATTGAGGGAAATCCAAATGATGGCCGAGCAATCGGTTTAGTAAAGGAAGCAACAAAAGACAATTGGGACTCATTTGGAGAAATGATGTCCTCAGGGGCATCCATTGTGTAAAGCTCTGGAGTTTTAGAGAGTGCAGATGTGTTAGGAGCATTTAACACACCCTTCAGGGTTGGTAACAAGTCGAAACCATTAGGAACCGGAGTCTGCGTAGAAGAAGAAAGGGGTAAAGGAAGCGAAAAGGAGAAAAAGGCGCATTTGCAGCATCTTGCTCTAAAAGCAATGGTTTTACTACGGTAAGGTTGACTATGTCTGAGTATAGAGCCTTTGGATTAGAGGACTGTGAAGAAGCACACCAAAATATTGCTGCGGTTCCAAAGAAAATTCAAGAAGATAGGTGGGAGTATGAAAGTGAGCATTACTTGTAGGGCTTGATGAGAGTGATACGAAGCGCTGCATCGTTTTATCCGACAAATGCGTCGGTGTTTGTCTGAATTTTTATATAGCTGGTCAAGTAACGCTATATTAGCCGGCACTTTATTTAGAGAATGGATGGGTACAGCTTGGAGCTCGGGTTGGTCTGGGTTTACCAAAAAGTGGTGGATGTCAGGAGAAAACCCAAGACTTTTTTTCGAAGAGATACCATGTTTTGAAACGCCCATATTGTTTGGGGACTCATTTAGACTTCTGCGTGTTAGCCAACTCGGAACAGGAGGTATGCCTGCAGTTAGACGATTCATAATCACGTAGATGTATTATAGCGTTCATTTACGTGAGACGTCAGTTAGCAAGTGGCGTGGTCTATTTTCCAAGTAGGCAGTGAGGTCGGCACCGTGATAATCCAAGAAACGGCGTTGAGGCACAAAAGGCAAAGCGGGGTGCAGACGTGCAGTCAGTACTCTGCAGGGTACTCAGCTGGGTGTAATATTTAGTTATAAAACTCTGAAAGCTCCTCTGTACAAACAAAACCCTAGACAATCTTCATATGTGTGTATGATAAACCTTGAACATATCCAACATCTAATGTTTATGGTGATTGTACTTTAAATGCAACTGCCCAGCAATGTAACTCAGAATCATTTGAAACTTCTTTGGACCCCAAGTCCTACAAAGCCTCCGGTACTGAGACGAGGAAGAGGAGCAAGGAGTCCATGTGGAGTAAATATGACATCAAGTGTAATGTGCATTCTAGTTGTCAAGATCCTAATCACATGCATGGGACATTTAAATCTGAAAACCACCCGCAGCTGACAGAATGGAGAAGGAGAGAGAGGAGAACTGCAGAGTGCACAGAGTGGGAAGCGAGTCCAAAGGCAGAGGAAGCCTCATGGAGAAGAGCAGGAAACGTCTGCCAGTAACAAACTGGAGGCATTCAGGATCTTAGAGGAGAAACTCCAGTGAAGAGAAGGTGAGCTGTACAGAGCTGTAGTGGTTCCACCGGCGAAGAGCTGACACACTGACGCGGGAACTGAAAGAGACTCCACAAAGAAGGGAAAGCTTGCCCAATGGTACCTCCTCACAGCAGCCGCGCAGTGAGTCAACCTTAAAGGGTAGGGGACCCTAGGACATGCGAATACGTTAACAAACATTTGGAAGCATTTTCGAAAACTGACCAAATAGATTTAAACAGCAAACGCAAACATGGTACAATTCTCCTGAAATGAGATGTCAGTTTGGGGAAACCTGGAACAAGCATTGCCAAGAGCCATTGCAAGAAAGGTTGCCAGACAGAGCTTGAACAAGCCATCATATATGGGATGTCAGTATTGAGGAAATTGGTACAAGTAATAACTGAAGTCAAAGTTGTGCCACTGAAGTAGTACAATTGTGTGATACTTACGAGGAATGTGAATGTTGCAGAGAGATCTGATAAGAGCATCAAGTAGTGAAACTTTTTGAAAGAGATACCTGGCAGGAGAGTACACCAGGGGATCTGTATTAGCCAAAAGGGGGATATTCCTGGCAGGAGAGTAAACCAGGATATTAGGAGTTTTCAGTTGGGAAGTTTCCTGGCAGCAGAGTCTGCCAGGAAACACACTTTGAACGACTGTGTTGAAGAGAAACTTAGTCATATTAAGTTGTTGTTTCAATTGAACATTTTGCCAACCAGAGAAGTTGAAAAGACACTTTTGGCATACTTTAATAACTATTGGAGAAAAGGCATATGTTTAACTATCCTGAAAAGTAGGAAAGACTTTCATTTGCCATATTCCAACCAGCATTGTGGAAAAGACATTCTGTTTTGCCATCCTGAAAGATTAGGAGAGACTCCCTCTTTGTTATATTCCAGCCAGTGTTGAGTAAGAGACATTTGTTTTGCCATCCTGAGGACATTATTAGGTAAAAGAGACATTTGTATTGCCTTTGAGAGATTGGTCTTGAAACAGAACATTTTGAACAATTTTCTTGAAATAATCCATGGGAAGGGAAGGAACGAACGCCTGGACACAAGAATTGTTTTGGTTGAAGTTATGATTGTGTATAGTAGTTTGGACACAAAGTCAGCCTATTTTAATTTTAGTTTCCTAGGAAGGGTCATTTGCTTTAGTGGAGGGAAAGTTGGGCCTTTGAACGACATCTGATTAGCCGTGCAGACCACGCGATCTTCATCGCAGATCAGCACAACGCTAATACTTACCAGCGATTCTCCGGAGCACCATCACACGATTGCCGCTCCATCATCCGATCGCCGCTCCAGTGCTGCCGCATCTGTAGAACACAAAAGAAGACATCAGGTTAGCAGTGCAGTGGTGAAGGCCTCATTTAGACTTATGATATTGCGCAAGGCTGCTATCACCTGAAGGCAGCAAATCTTCACGGACTCGCCATACTTCATCACGCAACCTTTGTCCAGGAGGTTCCGCCCCTGCAGAATATAAAAGCATCAGGTTAGTTGTGCAGAAAACTATACCGTGTGGAAAGACTTTCGCATAGCACTGGCGCAAATCTTACCTTGGGAAGCCAGCCATCAAAGGATCTCGCTCCATCTTAAGCACGAAGAAGAAACCTCTAAAGAAGGGTACAGGACTGAACTGTTACAACTTGAACTCTTAAGCTATCCATACCATTGGAATAAGACTTACCATTGAGTCACAGTTGTCTGGAACTTAATAGGATCAGTGAAGTAACTAGATCCTTGAACTACTACGCACCCCTGCACACAGTGGCAGGACGGAGAGCCCGCTATTCACAACACAAAGGTGAGATATAGCAATGGGGGTGCAAGAGGACGTCACGGGAGGCGGGAGTTGCCCTCATCCATATGGTTGGGTAACATGTGATTTAACATTCTAGGCAAACCTGCTTTCGTGGCGAAGTCAGATGGGAGCACAAGACACATCACCGGATCGTCCAGCTCCATTCGGCGCCCCTGTGGAGGTCAGGTGAGCGTAACATCGGTTTACTTATTTTCAGCCAGTGTGCACATGTTTTTATACTGTTGCATGGTGTTTATTTTTGCTACTGTGATGAAGCACGGTGCGTCATCACATGGAAGAAACAGGAAGGATCCCTGTTCTGTCGCGATATCCCAAAATGAAGCAATATCCCCACCCTTCTTCTGCTAGAAACCCCCTCCTTAATGGACTGATAAGTAATGGCTATTCTGCCATCACACTAAAAAGTACTGGCACAACGAAGAAGGCAACCTGCCTTTTTGAAGATTACCTTGCAGGTACTGGCACAAGGGAAAAGAACAGAGGAACAGGGATAACCTCCAGGAACCTATTGGTCCCCTCCCAATAGGAAAAGAGGAAGAGAGCCAGGAGGTGTGCTTGTGCCTTCACCAGAGGAGCAGGAAACTGGAAACCTGTGCAGGAGCAGAAGGGGCTGTGGACCACTACCATATCCAGAGAGAAGGGGAGCTCTTGGTCCCCAGCAGTCTTTGGGGAACTGAGAAAGCCTGGAATATCTCTCTGGCTATACTGTGGAGCAGCAGTAGTCTACAAGAGACTGAGGGAAACCAGGAAACTTCCTCACTGGAAGAGAGCAGCTGGGGAAGTTGCTGAAGACAAGAGAGCCCAAAGGAAGCCATAGACGCTTACCAGAGTGGACACTTGTTAACCAAGTACCAAGGTACACTGAGGGTGACCAGGAAGGCACCGGGAGACCATGGCATTTTTACTGGTAAAGCCAACAGGAGTACGTTCATACATGGGGCTACTGGCATATATTGTCACACCAGCAGGGATGAATAGTGTCCCTTCTTATAGTATCATTACTGGCATTATGAGCAAAGAAAACATGAACATTATTTTATATAGGAATACTGGCACAACCAGCATGAACTTTTTTCAATACTGCCATATATTGTAGGCAAAGGTATCATTAAAATGTGCTGGGAAGGCTACTGTGCAATGTTGATGACTTGCATCTGTTGGATCTTTTCATTTGTCACCCTACAAAACCGATTGCAAACTGTGTGGCTTTTTACTAAATGTCTAATAGAAATGCACCATTTAAACCATAATTTTAAAAATGATTTCAGGGGGGAGAAATCCCCCAATCACCCCTTGGTTCGGGGTCGGACTCCCCCGCTATTCTCAGTCAATCCTGCATATTGCCGGAAAACTTTTACCCTTCAATTAAAAGAAATTACAATTTGTCACAGACTCTGAGGTTCATTCATGGTATCGTATATGGTTCTCGCTATGCCATGAAATACAGACTAAAGCTTGTTAACAAGTGCATTCACCTCCACTTGTCACGTACCAAAGGTCAGTTAGCAGTGCAATGATCTTTGGAATGGGCCAACTTTTTAATGCTTTGAATGGGTAAAAGTGAACAGAATCGTACAAAAATGTCGACCTGGGAATTGCGACAGTCGAAAATGGTGACTTTTTTTTAAAAACACCCCCTTTACACCACATATATATGTGGGAGGTAATGGGATATAATAGAAATATGGAGGTTTGGCGGGGGGTCTCCCCCCGCATATCTATGCGGTGTAAAGGTGATTTCATTTTCTTTAAAAGTCGGCATTTTCGTCCGTCGCAATTACATGTGGTCGCAGTGATCACATAGATCCAAAGTGAACCTAATGATTCCCTTTTGTCATGATAAAAGTCACTGCAAGTATAATCTGGGCACTCTTTCCAGCTTGTCCAGCAATTGCACAATTACACTCTCTCATGGACCCCTAGCAGGGAACAGTATAGGAGCAGTGGAGGGGCGGCAATACCCAATATCAATTGCAAATTATGGGGGTGACAGAGTGATTAGCCTTTTCAGGAGGAAACAAAAGAGACAACACTATTTGCATTTCATTAAATGTTTCCTTCGGGGGTTGATAGCAGAGCAATAATCCACTCTGTGCATCAAAGGTGTAGAAGAAGTGGCTCTCCCAATTGGAGCACTACCACAATCACAACAGATGAGGTGCAGTAAATGGAAGCAAGGACAACTCAAACTACCGCAGACTGTCACTGCTTGCCCTTCTGCATCCCTTCACCAGGATTGACAGTTATGGGAACCACAGATCTATATTCTGGATAGGACATACCCTAACCCTCTGGTGCTCTATGTTTGATTCCACACAAAGGTCATGTATGATATTGATATTTTGCAACATATTACCCAGTTAAGCTTACTTATACGTCTCACCAGGCTGCAGTTCAGTCCAGTTGCAAAACAGGTTTACCAGATCGCCAGTGGCCTACAACGGAAGCATCCTTGTCCACATCTGCACAATGTACTGACACTCATGGCTATGCTGATTTTCCCCACTACATCTGGCCCTTTTAAAGATCAGCAGGCTTCAGTTGGCTCTGAGCGTCTTCAGTCATTAAGTCTGGCCTAGAGAAAACCCTAAAGTACCTAATTTTTAAAGCGTTACTTTATCTCCGGCCCTCAATTTATGCCACTACCTCATGTCACAGGCTGTTTTAGGCTGCAGCTCCCTACGCCCCTACATGCTACACCAACGCGTCTCAAGTCGCAGTGCCACAGGGAGTGGATCTGTGCTGCATCCATCACATCAGAGCATAAGTGGTAGTCACTTCCAAGATCTCGAAGGCTTGACTCCCAGAGTATATAAGAGGCCTACAGAACTGAGGCTATAAATAGAAAGCAGGGCCGTATATATCTGAAGAGGAAGTGTGTCAAGAAGCAGACGGGCGCTGCATCACTGAGGCAAGGTTGACCTTAGAGAAGGTGTGGAGGCCAGTATCTCCAGAAGAGAAACTGGGGTGATGAATCTAATCATGTCCTCACTTCTTTCCCCAAGGTAGTCTCGCCCTATGTGGCCAGGGAACGGCAGCCACCACCTGATCCCGACTCTGGGTGGCTATATGAGGGAGGACCACCTGGGGTGAGTCGACCCTCAGGGAGAAGGGAGGACGCCTTTGGGAAAAGTCACATACCCCCATTCCCTATTGGGGATGTTCCCAATATTCCTCAGACCTTAATGGCTTATTGCACCACTATCCATGTATAGAATACAGTTTTAATATTCCCTGACATGATAACCAGAGTAATACATTAATTACTGAGACGAGGAAGAAGCAGGGAGCAGTAAGGATTACTCCTGAAAGAATCCCACATCAGCTTCCTCAACAACACAAGGAATCATCCATCAACTACTGAGACAAGAAAGAGACAAAGAACAGTAAATACCACTAAGGCCGGGAAACCTACGCTGCGGTCTAGTCTTTGGAAACTCTTTAATCAGACCGGGAAGTTTAAAACCCATGCAGCTGAAAGCAATGAGAGAGAGCTGCAGATGCTGAAATGCAAGGTTACCTGCACAAGCACCAGCCAGAATGTTGGGGGAGAAGACACCATGTGAAACGCTACCAAAGCTAATCCGCCCAGAAGGAGAAGGAACAGGAGTGCAGAGGACACGCTGCCTGCGAGAGAAAGGCAGCAGAAACTGAAGACCGGCATAGCAGAAGCGCAGCTGATGACAAGTCGCAATCCAAGCCCACAATCCAAAGAGAACCAAAGCAGAAAGGCACGGGAGACACTTGGAGCACCGGGTAAACCCAGTGAAGCAGAGAGGATTACGGGGTTGCCTGAAAGTGTGTGCTGCTTCGGAGTAGCTATCTTTAAGCAAAGTGGACTATGTGTAGAAGCGAATAAATGTAAAAGGTACGCCACAAGTGGGCAAAGTAAAGTATGTGAAAAAGCTAAAAGACCCATACACTTTTCCACGAAACATGCATCTTAAAGGGACACAGAGAAAACCAAGTAAAAGGGGAATGAACTTGAGAGGGGCAAAATCCCACTATATGAAAGAGAACCATTCAAGAAATCATACACCAACATTGGGCTGGTACTGTTTCATGGGTACAAGAAATGTAATAAAGAAAGGATATGAAGGTCCCGGGAGGAGAATATACCAGGTGAAGAGAATTGGAATAAAGTTATGGTATGAAAGTCCTGGCTGGAGAGTATACAAGGTGAAGAGAATTATTTTTTGGCAGTCCAATACCAGCTGAAGTTAAAATGTGTAAAATACTGTCAGCAAGTCCTGGCAGGGGAGTATACCAGGCCAAATCAATTGTAAGTTAAATTACAAGGGTATCCTTAGGAAGTCACATGCCCTAGGATCTTGAACTATTTGAAACTTGATGCTTTGTTTTGAACTAACCTGCAAAAAGGAACATGGGGAAGGAACTATTTCCCCAAGAACTGTGTGTGTCCCAAGAGGGAGAAGCCATCCTCTTGGACTACAAGAAATCTTGCATATTGGTAACGGGAACCTGGGAAGGGAGCCATTCCCTGGAACTGAGAATATTGTCCTCTTAAAACTTTTTGGTTGGAGTTATATCTTTACGTTGAATTGGAACATCTGTGCACATTGAGCTCCATAAAGAATATCCTTTGCACCTCTGAGTTAATTTTTCTAGTGTGAGGACCAGAATAGGATTTCAGACCCAAAACATATTTTTTACTTTGGACATCTTGACACTTCACAAATCCCTTTTTGGTTGAGGTAGGGAAATTCCTCCTAGGATAGGGATAGTAAGGCATTTCGCCCAACCCTTTTGATTTTGATTAACTGTTTATAGCCAAAGCTATGAGTCCTCTGTTGTGCGTCTCATTCCTGGCTCCTCACACTGGATAGTTTATTATTTGACCCACCCGGATAATGTTAGCTTGGATCATTCCTAGAGAGGAAATCCAGTTTTGTTGTAGACCAACTCCTATACCCATTAGGCGCTTATTTCAGCAACCACCTGCTTGAACCGATACTTCTTGTGCCAGGTGTTTAGGCATTTAACCAAGTTATCCAAACGAATTACAAAAGACTGAGACAAAACAATTGAAGGGGTGGATTGGCCTTAGACTTAGAAGCTTAGAAGACTTACCCCATGTGTGCCAAAAAAAAAAATCAGCATCATTTGCTAGTACTTACACAATGTATGAACAAAAAATAAAGTCACTTTTCTTTCACTTTTCGGTCCAACTCCTTGTATTTTGCCACTCCTAGTGGCCTCCTATGCTACAGAATCCTACCTCACCATCTCATTTAATAAGTTGCTCAATGCCTTTTCAAGAGCCCTTGCTACAAAAAAAATAAATCATCTGAATTTAGAGACCACACAGAGTTAAGCATACAATGAGTTTGTTTTGCTGATAATTTACAGGAACAGGACATATTTTGGGTACATTTGGTGAGGTATGCTATGAAGATAGGTCAAAGAGGACAATCATACCTTTGTAATATGCTCTTCATGTCCTAAAGAGAGAAAATTAAAACATTAGAAATATACAGCTCATAGAATAATTTTTTTAATTCATTTAAAGTTTAATTTTACAAAAATCTAAACTAAACAGTTATGAACATTTACAAATTATAATCAAATATGTGGATAAAATATCACATTGATTACCCTTATCTTCATTGAAATACAGTATGAAGAACCAATGGACCCTATCAGTTAAAGTGTGTTACCAGTAACTTTGTAGAAAAACCATTACATACATTCCTATAACAGAATAAATCAAAAGGTTATTAGGAAAATACTTCATTTTCAGGGCTCCCTTTTCCAACTTTCTGAGCCCCCTAAACATTTTGCTGGCTTTCTTGAATTTTTTTGTTTCTTTTTGTGGTCTGAGAGACTTCTTGTGAAATTCCACTGTCAGTACAACTCATTTCTGCTGTGCTTGAGCCTTTGAGCTGTGACAAATCTAAGGAGATCATCAACTCTTCCCAAGGGGAAGACACCCCTTTTGAGACTAGGAAGGTGAGCCCACTACACTTGACACTGCCTATGGAACAGGGTAAGCAGGATCCCTCTGGGGGGATTTCCCCCTAAAGGGACAAGAAATCCCCAAAGAGGGGTATATGTCCTCATGCCTCAGCCACTAACACCTGTTAGGCAGAATCACATGCAGTACCCTTTGGGAACACTACATGCAATTAAGACTACAAGTGTAAGCACAATTTCACCTTTGGTACAAGCCTGTACTACACAGTAAAGTGGTAGCGATGGCTGAGCAGCCAAACTTATCTCAAGAGTTTAAGTGAGCAGTAAGTTACACAAAGAACCAACTAATACAGTGATTCAAACAAACACTTACTCAAGGTTTCTTGGTAAAAGAATATACATTTATTTACTCAGACAGTTAGAAAACATTACACTAGCACGAGCAGCTCAATATCACACACTAATGAGCCACAAATACACAACTGGTAAGTAACTGAACAAGTTTAGTTCCCCTGAAGTGGGAGCAAAATGGCACTTCAGATACTTAATAAAGGGGTAAAAAGACAAGGTTATAAGAACACATAGCCAAAATACATTCATAGGCAGGGCAAAGGGTTTCAGTTAGCAACAACCAGCAATTCTTCTCAATAGGCCTGGGCCAAAGTCAATGGTTCAGAGTCTTTGTATAAGATAGCACAGTTCTGGTAGATAACGGTTAAGTCTTGCCACAGAGTTTAAAAGAGTTTGGCTAGGCGAAACGTTTGACGACTGTTTAGGGAAGGACAAGCCTTCGAAGTTGAGAAAGTTTACACAAACTCTTGCAATGGCCGGACTGCGTTTACACCCTTGGTATTGAAGAAGAGCTGTAGCTGAGGCAGTTCCTGGCAGTTCGAGCAGATCTCGCTGCTCCTGAGCTTCAGTCGTGGGGACAAGAAGAAGGACGTCGGGAGGTTCCTGCACTGCCCAGGGATGAGGCCAAAAGCTTAGCAAGACGTTGGTTTAAGGTGCGAGTGCCTTAAAGTCCACGAGCTGGTTTCCTTCCCTCTGGCTATCCGGTTTTCAACAGCATTCTGATGAAAATTCGACCAGATCAGATGGGGACAGTGTCCAGGTGGCTTACGAGTTGGTTGTTCCCACCAAGCTCAAGGGAAGAAGTTAACCTTGAAGGGCTTCTCTGATGATTGGAGTTTCAGGCAATTTGGACCTGCAGCAGGGCTTCACCGGTCGTCCAGGAGTTGCAGCAGTACTCTTCCTTCAGCTCGTCTTCGGTTCTTTCGTTCCAGTGGTTGACTCTGGTTTCCAAGTCCCAGAGACCTGCTTTCAAACAGTTTTCCCCCATTTATTCCAGCCTGGCTGTCACTCACGCAGCAGGGTGGCTGTCCTTGCCGGACAGACAGCCAGCCAATCACGCCATAGTGCATTCAGGTCTCCTAGGAGACTAAGCACAGGGAGTTTCGGGCACCTCCCTCACATCCAGTCCACCCCAGGCACTCATGCGCCAGAGGAGGGCTTCAGCACTGAAGCCCCCAAAGGCCAACGAACAAAGGGACCAAACGTGGTTTGGTGCGCAGAGACAATACAAGAAGGACCTTTCCTAAAAGAAATGGTGAAAAAAGATGACCAGAGTTTGTTTTTACAGATAGGTCTTGGGCGCCATATTGGAAAACATGGCTGACCCGGTTTTTAGCTACCGTTGTTAGCGGTCAGGAAAAATCACGGTAGTTGATCTAAACCACTGCCACCAGCCATTTAAAGTAGGAAATTGTAACATTTGACTGTTACATGAGTGTTTTGACTCAGGGGAATCTAGGCAACCCCTCCAGCACTCTATTGGAAGATAGTGTGTGCTGGGTCAGTAAATTTAAAAAGACTAGTAAAGCCAATTTAACTTTACATGCTCTGGGAGACGGTAGTCAGTCCCAGAGAAGGTATTTAAACCTTGGGGAGTCTAAAAGACACCCCTGTGTCACTGCACTGAAGGTGCTGTGTGACACACAGAAAAAGATGATGCCTATGGAGTTGTTTTAAAACTCGATAACCAAAGAACACAAAAGTAAAACACATTGAAAATGAAAAGTTCAAAGCCCCAAAATATAGCAAAAGAGCTGGAGGGCTCGAAGGTAGAGGGAATTAAGCACTTGTTTGAGAAATCTCCCTAACAACAACTTTATGGAGGTATATAGACAGTAGGGTTATGAAACTGCTATAAACCCTTTAATATTGGCTGACTCAGCTTCCGACCCATGCTCTGCCCAATATGCATGGATGAAAACAGCAATGCAAGAAAAGCAGCCCCTTATAGGAGTGCCATTGAAGGAACAAAGAGTTGGCGTCCCAGCCTGGGGTGCGCTCTAAGAAGTGTAGCCAGGGACAACGGGCTTAACAGCCCGGACGCCGGCCCGCAACGAGAAGTACCTCAGAGGGCTAAGGGAAAGCCCTGACAAGAATCCACCTACCCACACCGAGTGAGCAGAGGAGAGGAACCAATTGACAAGTCCAGGCCCGGCTCCAGGAATTTTCATCTGGGTGGGCCAGGGTTGTGATATGGGGGGCCACATGTCATTGAGTGTGGGTCTAGGAGTACCCTAAACAAAGTGCTGGCATTAATCTGTGAGCCAGCAAAAAATATCTTCCCAGAGTTGCAAAAATACATTTGCACCCCTCTATAAAAAACAGTACATAGCAAACGAGAAGCGAGAAAATAGAGTTGCAACATCAATCTACCCATCTTCCCTTTCCATCTGCTCTCCCCTTTCTGGTTTATCTGATCCTCCCTCACCTTTCACCGTCCAGTCACTTTCCTTCAGCTGGGCTCCCTGTTACCTCCCTTTCCCACCTATTCACACCATCACCCAGCATGACTTTCCTGGCCTGGGAGAATTGAGGGTGATGCCACCTCCTCCTCCGAGAGGGCTGAGTAGCGAGGCCTGCAGTGCTTGTACCATCTCAGATGGTGTCCGCCCAACAATACCTTCCTGAGCACTCTGGCTGCTCCCATCAGGCCCCGGAGGAGATGCTTGTGGTCCCTCCATCTTGTTGTGAAAGATAGACCCCCATCCAGAATACTGAAGCGAGGAATATGAGATTTTGTTTCCTACAAAATTACATTTTCTTCAAACTTCTTTCAATTTCAAGAACAGAACATGCCATTTCCAATCCATACAGGTAGTTTTGTTGATCTTAACAATATTTTGAGCACAACAACATATCCTCCAATAACATACACATGTATACAATCCTCCCTTCACCCACCCATTCCACAACCTCCTGCCCACTCCTTTCCAACTGAAACCCTACAGTAGTCCCATTCTGAATGTCTCCCATCAATGGTTCATGTCCAAAATTACATTTTAAACAAAAAATGTTATTTGCTGTTGCATTTCTGCAGCACATTTTAATTGAGTTGAGAGTGCAGGGGAGTTCTAGGGCTGTAAGGTCTGCATCAGTAGGCAGACAATGCTGGTTGAGGGGTTTGTGGCCTCCTGGTACCACTCCTGGTGGGGCGTGCCCCTTTACATCATTGTCTGGTACATACTGTTTACATACTGGTTATAATATGCAATTGTCCATGATGACACTTTGTTTGATTTGTTTACTTTCATTTGCTATTGAATGACACAATTGTGTTCAATACATGTGGCCCGGATATTTTCAAAGTTAGATGTGTGTGTGTCAATCACTGTGCTGCCCATCTATTAAACCACGAGTGAGGCTTTTTGGAATAGCTTATATTACAGACTGAATCACTACTAGGGGCACCTAATTTTATCAGGTAAGGCATAGAGAAATTAAAAAATATGCCCAGGATCACACACGTTGGTCAAGTGGTAAAGCCATAATTTGATCCTAGCCTGAAAATTAGATACACACGTCTATTGAGCTCAAGTTGGTACAAATATATGTTGAAGTTCGGCTTTGAATGCCTAAAATAATACTAAATCGTATACAGATTACTTTAAAAATGCACAAGTCGCATGATAAACCAACCTGACAAGGTATTCATCATTGTAGAAACATGTTGATGAAAAGATTAAGGGGGGCATTTTGTTTTGAATCCTAAATTCCACATATTGGAATTCTCCTGTTTGCACTTTTTTGCAAAAGGGGCCATTCATTAATTTAAATTGTTTCCACCAAGTGAGTTAAACACAGGCGAAAAACGCCTTTGCTCTTTACTTTACACTATGTGTCTGGAAAAGTGTAAATGACTTTCACAATTAACGATTGTGGGAACCATCCACAATGGATTCTTTTAGAATCTACTGCCGCTTTCCAGGTGTAAAACTCAGGCCGGTACCATAGGAATCTATTGGTTTATCGCTAACGTAAAAATTAATGCTGGTGGAATATCAATCGGATTTGGCAGGGGGACCTTGTTAAGTCCGATCTGATCTCCAACTTCACCTGTCAAATCATACAAAATCCTGCATCTAATAAAAAGTGGAGCTACATGCATTTACTGCCACTTCTTCCACTCTGCTTGACCTAGAAAAGGATCCCATATGACTGGGATTAGCATAATTGACCTAAAAATATTTGACCCAAGACATTTGATCGAATTTCTTTGACCTTTTTTCGGTCAAATTTAATGAAAATATATATATATGGCGGTGGGCAAGGGTATAGATTAGGTTGAGGGGAAGTGGGCTGGGAGTTGCGGGGGTCTGCCCCCACATTTTAAACCCAAAAAAAGGTCAAATTAATTAGATCAAATGTGATTAGGTCAAATGTTTTAGGACAAATAGACCCAAACAGGACCGTAGCTTTATTTTCCCCCATACAAGCTCCAGCATAGAAATTAATGAGAACATACAAAACAATCTCATAAAAACACAAAGTGAAATTAAATGAATGACAAGGTGATTGTTTCACACAGCTTGTTTTGTATCCCGTTACTAATCACCCAACAATCACACTTAAATAGCTTCTTAAAACCCTATATAAAAGTGGTCACGGCCTTTTTAGCTTTTCTCACCTCTAATCACTTCCGGTTGTAAATAATCTGCCTCTGAGACACATTAAAAAGATAAGATCTCACTGGTTGGGCCTGATCAGCGCCGGCTGTTTCTATTTGAGGGGAGAGAGTAGAGCAGAGGGGGCATTGGCATTTGTCCATTGTCCAAATGTTAAATCCACCTCTGATTGCACTCTTTAGAAAATATTTAAATACTGCTTTTTAGTTATTAAAGATGTACACCTTTTATACTTTGCCTGCAACATTATAGAAACGCTCTTCTTTTTTTGTTATTTTACGGGTGTTCATGTTTCATTTCCGGCACCGCCTAACCACCCAGCACCCAGGAATTACATAATACTTTCCAAATAAATCCCACAACACACATGACATATTCTGTTTGCATGAAAACTCCGCAAAGTTACCCAAACAGAATGAGGTTATGAAGTCAATACTTATCAGTTTGATTCATGAAAAGTTAGGCTTTCAAACAAAGATACATTCTATTTAGATCGTAGCCCCACTGGCAAGTATGCATGAAAATATTAGAAACTGGTCAATACTTGCCAACCTTATCATTTTCAGTTAGGGCCTTTTGGACCAGCTCAGTGAGGTGCAGCTTCATTCCCTAGGCGTAGCAAGCAAGACACCCACATCTGGGCATATACACATTCACTTAGGGAGACAAACGTAAGCCAACATGCATTGGCAAAGCCAACAACTTGGGCTTTTGATTAGGCATGTATTGGCATTTGCCAGGCCCTGCCATAAGGGTCCCACCTGACCATAAAATGGGAACAGCTGTAAAATGGTGCCAGTAACTGGGCATATGATGGCCTTTCCTGGGAAATGTCTGCTAATACCTATACGCAAGCCAAAACTGCTGGCTTTGTGATTGCTTTTTCAAGACAGTGCAAGTCACAAAGGCATTGACAAATATATTGCTTATAAAATCAACTGGCTGAAGACACACATTAGAGAATTGTACTAGACCAGGAGCTCATTTACAGAGGCAATTAAGTAATTAAACACTTAAAAGAAGATAACACTGGCAGGCCCTATACAGCAACACGTTGGGTGTTACTTTGCAATAGAGCTTGCTCAAAGAGTTCTAGAAAGGTTAGGTTTTGGTGGTGAGGCATTGGCATAGCCATGGCTATCATTAATTGGGTAAATGACCAGACACACCCATAGGATGTGTGTTTCTCCTCACATTTTATTGCCATCCTAACTGTGTTCCAAAGCATGCGTTATGGTTGTACCTAATAGGTAAAAAGTCTCTGAATCAATTAGAACCACTGTCATTGCTCCTGCCAGCATTCCATACAACTGTTTGCATATCAGCCTTGGCACTTTCACTAATGTCAGAAGCCCTTCCCAAACTGCTAGACCACAGGGCCTAAAAATGCATACGGTTAATTGTGTTCCAGTGCAGATGGAGCACGACCTAGCAATTGAGATTTAACTACACCTTTTGGTTGCAGCACCAAAAGTCATTTTCTAATGGCTTGTCCCCGTCTCTAATCGCACAGACGTACTACAGAATTATGGCATGGAATGTTGCGCAGAGCAACGGTAGTGGTAATGTTTAATTGAAAGCCTTGTAGCTATCACTTTTTGATTTTACTAGAATCTCCCCTACAGAATTACATTTTTGTTACTACCAACCTTATCTTTTCACTTATACTCTCAAGTAGTTAATGCAGCAGAATATATACTTTGAATGTAATTTGTGAGGGCCCCCAGTCAGTTGACGCACCTTCTGCAGAAATCTGTGTTCAAGCAACTTTACCTATCATTTATTGTTTGATATAGTTAAACATTTTAAGCAGCATGATGTGAAAAAACACTATTCCCAAAAAAAAATAAACATACTTTAAATTACAGAAACCAAAATTGTGATTTTAGGTTTGAGAAAATAGTTGTAGGCAGCCTGCTTGAATAAGTGTGCTACCTCATTAGAGGTGTGAATGGTCCTCCATCTCCCTGGTTATTTGTACTTTTATGGCTGTGGGGCATAGATCATTGTCTAGGGCAAGAAAACAAATCCTGGCCAGGCCTCCTGCAATTCACCCTCTCAGAATTATATCTCTGAGGTTGCTGCTGAATGTTTACAGTGACATCCACCCCCCCCCCCCACTCCCTTGGTTACCAGTGGTGTATAACACCACTGACATGGCCTCCTTTCTAGGGCGGCCAGAGGCTGGCTCTGTCCCCCCCCCTGCTGGAGCCGGGCCTGCCAAACTACCTTTGACTATGATAGAGTGGCGTTATTAAACATGGTGGTATTGCCCAGGCTATTACACTACTTCGCTAACATCCCACATACAATACCCAAGCGATTCTTTTCGAAACTACAGAGCATATGCAGGGGGTTAATCTGGCACAACTCTAGGAATAGAATAGCATTATGGAAGTTACAAAACTCGTACGAGCAAGGAGGTATCAGACTGCCAAACTTTGAAGTATATTATCTTGCTAGCCAACTCCAATATGTAGCAAGTTGGCTATCAGAAGATATGGAATGCACCCCTTATTTCTTGAACGAGAGGATGTGATTGCCGAAACGACAGAGGGCGGGAGAAGGGAGACTGTTAGACCTGGGAGGGAAGATGTGGCGAAGAGCTTGCCAGTTAATGGAGAATCCATCCCTGTGTTGCCCACAGATTCAGTTAGTGGCGTTAGGAGTAGATGAACAAATGACGCTGAATATCAGAAGGAAGTGGGAACCGGTAGGCATAGTCACAATGGGAGATGTGTGGCAAGACGGGCAGGTGAAAGAGTTTGAAATATTGGTGGAGGACACCAGGTTACATAAGGTACAGCATATAACTTATTCTAGGATGGTGAGAATCATCAAGAGTACGTAGTAGTTATAGAAACTTTCTACGATGTGTCTGAAGGAGGTCACGAGATATCCCGCATATATGAGTTGCTGATGTCAAAGGTTGGGAAAGAAGTAGTTCAGACGAGGTTGAACTGGGAGGAAGATGTGGGGGAAATCGATGGAAGATAAGCTGTGGGTTAAGGTGCAGGGATATCACAAAAAGGTATTGAGAACCGCATGGTTGCAGCAAATTCAACTATATGTCACTCACCGAGCATACATGACCCTGGAGAAAATAGCTAAGTTTAAACACGCTGGAGTACAGACAGGTCCGAAATGTGGGGAAGTGAATGCAGGAATGGTACATATGTTCTGGTCATGCCCTGAAATAGGAACATTTTGGAGGGAGGCAGCCCACTTCATTGCAAGAAAGGAGATAAACTTAGAAGTGAACTCCCCTTGGGCGTGCCTGTTCGGGGGATTCACTAGGCCCCGCAGACTCAAACATGTGAGCAAGCTGAAAGACCTGGCATATATATTAGCCAAGCATAGGATAGCAATGAGCTGGAAAGTGAGTAGGAAACCGTGGACACAGACCTGGTGACAAGATCTTAAGAAATGGGCAAAAGCAGAAACGATAGTAGGGGAGGAAGCAACAGGCAGAGGGCAGGAGGAGGAAGCAGGAACGTTGATTGCCTGTCGACACTAATAGCAACATTATTCGCGACAGAACAAGAAGGCCGAGGAGAAGATGTCCCTATAGAGGTGGAGTAGCTGGGTAAACGCTGGTAGATATGTATGAGGAAGATGGAAGGGTTCTGTAGGCTGGGGGTTGTGGGGGGAGGAAAATACAATTGGAAACTGTAAGCAAGAGCTACTATTTATGATGGTTTCATTGTGCTGTACGGTTTTCATGTTGGAAAAATAATAAAAATGTACTTTAAATATAGGTCTATAGGTTCCTGATCCCAATTCATCTTCATTTGCACAACATTCTGTTGCTGACACTTTCTGATCTGGTTTACCTTGAGCTAATCGGCTTTCGATTGTAGCCAGGGCTTTAAGTGGGCCGGGGCCTGCCGGGGCTCGGCCCCGGCAGGCTCTGAAATTTCGTTTTGAGGTGGGGCCCTGGCGGGGCCCTGCCGGGGCCCAGTAATCTCCCCTGGCAGCCCCGGCCACTACACGAAATGGCATTTTTTTCTACAGCCTGAAGTGCTCGCTCGTTTGCGAGAGCTTCAGGCTACAGAAAAAAATGCCTTTCAGCCATAATAGTGGCGCCGCACCTGCGAGGCATCCCTTTAATCAAGAGATTCCCGTCGGCCGGCGCCACCATTATGGAAAAAACGTGAGGCCGCTGAAAGCAGAGGCCTTGCTTTCTAAATACTGGAGCTGCCGCGCTCCAGTATTTAGAAAGCGGGAGTTTCAGTATTTAGGAAAAAGGCCTCTGCTTCCAGTGGCCTCACGTTTTCAGCCTTAATGGTGGTGCTGCCCCTCCCCAGCTGGCGAGGGGCAGCACCACCATTAAGGCTGAATAGGCAGGCGCTGTCCCCTGCCAGGCAAGCCTACACAAAATAAATGCAGAGATCAGCACCCTCTCTAATCTCTACGAAAGACTGCCTGGCAGGAGTGGCAGTAGCCCATTGAGCCCGGGCTCGTTAAGGGGGCGTGGCCTAACGGGCCATCAAGACCCCCGCTGTTAGGCCACGCCCCCTCGATGAGCCCCGGCTCGATTTGTAGTGCCACTTAAGGCACTGATTGTAGCCAAGAAGAGCTTGGTTATCTTAACACAGACCACTACCTGGAGCTACTTTTTATTCACCAGTGAACACCTATATTAGCTATTTGACATTCCCATCAATATGCATCTTATTCATATTTGTATTTGTGATGTTTATTAAACTTTGCAAAATTCTGCAATATGATTAACAAGTCACCTATTGTGCTTTTTGGAAATTACAACAGCTCAAAGTAAGTTTTTGATTGCTGGCATAATGCTGAGCAGAGACTCACAAATTGGCTGGTTTTACTATACATAGTTTAAGGACTAGATTAGCAAGGTCTCCCTTAATTTTTTACATTACTACTTTTGAACTCCTTTGGAATGTGCTCCTAATGTGTTAGTATACATGAATCAGGGCTCGAAATTAAGATTCTATGAGCAGGAGTTAAAACCAGCTCCTGGTTGTCAGGGATTACCCAGTAGGCAGGAACTACCACTGGGAAACCCGGAGCGAGTGCATAGCATTCCGCAAATCCTACTCGCACTTAATGCGCATTTGACATTTTTGTCCATTATGTATGATTCATTATGTATTAAATGTGTTCTAAATGTGTCATAATTCTTCTTTATTAGCATTCTCAAATACTCAATGTTAATGTCACATATGAATGTTTGCAAGGCATCGATTGTCCTGGAGAGACAAAAGTAGCTCCTGATAACTGTTGTTTACAAGCTAACCAGGCTCTCCTGGGCTAAAAGCGGGAGTTAAATTACTCCCAGCTCCTTCAATTTGGAACCGAACCCTGCTTCATGAAAAAAGCCATTGTTTGAATCTGATTCTGAGCGGCACACTTTAGATATTACTACTGTAGTCCCTTGCTCTCCAGAGGTAGCTCCTGATCACAAAGTGATGTACAAGGCGCTACTTTAGCTGCAACTTTCTTTATTTTGATTCTTGGAAAGAGAAAGCTTTTCCTAATTCTATACATTTCTAAAGGTTCTCTTACCGTCAATAACTCCACATCCTCCTGCTGACACTTTGATTCGATCTCTCCAAGAACAATTATAAGGGAGGATCGAAAATCTGCAAATTTGGCCACGTTCGTCCTAATTCTCTGTAGACTCTGCCTCTCTTCTTCTTCCAGGCTGCTCAGGTGCTGAGATTTTTCCTTCTCCAAAAACTGCTGTAGCTTTTCAAACTCATATTTGATTTGATCTCTCTTCCTTTTGAATTTGTCCTGCAACAAAGTGTTTACAATCATGAAAGTTCACATTATTAACGCCTCAATGCTCTAGGAAACTCTTTGTATGACAAAGGTGATGATACAAACCAATGTGTGAGTGCTCTCTGTAAAGAACATTTCCAAATAGATATGTAGAATAAGTGTAATGTCATGTAGAATGTAGAATGCAACTTGTTTGTCATCATGTAGTGGGACATCCTTAAGGAGAAAACAGAATAGGAGATTTAGGAAAAGAAGCCCAGGGCAGGACATCCAGGGGAGCACTAGATGTGGGCAAGCGTAGCTCACAGGTTGGGACATCGAGAAGAACACAGGGCAGGACATTCTGAAGGAGCGCACATAACGGGGGTTCCAAGAGGGGAGCACAGGGCGGGGCATGGTTCTCCAGCTCCACATTAGTTGTCTTGAGTTACATGGCGACATAACGGCTTGCCCAGAAAGGAAGGTTTCAGAAAGGGCATGGTAATGATGGCATTCTGGTCTTGAAGTGAGATTGCCCCCGAAAATACTTCCTTGCATTGCATAAGTAAAACCGCCATGACAACCTTGCTGAAATTAGACATGGCAAAATAGATTTCAGAGCTTGATTTCAGAATGTGACTGTAGGAAAAGCGAGGACCTTGAACGGAAAGCTTGGCTCCACAGGGAGCCAGGAAAGTGCAGAAACGAAATCATCTTTAGATATTATCATGCCAGTAAACTTATATGACCGGTACTTCTATCATAACTGAAATTGTCTGCTAGTATGCACATAATAACAAAACAGATTGATTGCATTACAATATACAAAATCCCTACTGCAGTTTTGCTATTAGACCATTTTCAAAAAAGCGTTGGCCTGGTATGTTGGGAATTTCCATCTAGAGAAATATTGAAGGTCAAGCTCCAAAACTAGCTCATAATTGCAGAATTGTAAAATAGTTTTGTATATCAAATAGATGTTGCCCAGATGCTTCTTCACAAGATCTCAAATTCTATCGATGAGCTGTAATCATGCACATCTTGATTTTGTTAAGAGCTACTGAGAAGCGAGAGGTAGGGGAAAGGTGAAATAAATACTCTTATATGAATTTGAAGCCCCTACTAAACAATACTCCAAAACATTTTACGGATGGCAGAGGTTACTACCATCAACAGTGGACAAAATACATTTCATTAAAATAGAGACTCTCCACAATATTCATTTCTATTCCAATCTATTCCACTTGTATTAGACAAACATTTTTGAAGTAAATTAAGACACATATCACACGACAAGGGAAAATGAGTAGAATCATCTGAAATAATTGTGTCAGCATTAGACGATCCTTGCAAATATTGAATAATACTGAAAGCCTTCTATGATTTAAGACTGTAGTTGAGAGAGACATCTGGGCCCATCACTCTTTTTGCCTTGCTTGAAATGTAACAGTGAGAAGAAAATAGTATGGTAAATCCTTGGGAAAATGGTGACCTTGATCGAGCACTGAACTCCTGATATTCAGTGCCACACAAAGTTGTCAGCCATCCAATTGCTGAGCAGTGAGCTATCGGAAAGAAAGTAGCTCCTCGTCTTTATAACACAAACCTGCAGTCGTTCAGAAATGTAAAGAAACGTTTTGTTAATGCAAGCAGAGTGCGGTAACATTATAACTAATATATGCACTGTAAGGTATGTGATGAATCCTACAGAGTCCTGACAAAGACCCTGCCTAAAGTCTTCACCCCGGTGGGCAGAGGAAGGCAGCCACTACCAGAGCCCTACTCTGGGGGTGGTATTAGCCGGGAGGATCACCTGGGAGCAGTAGGTCCCCGGGGAAATGGGAGGACTCCATCGGGAGGGACGCAGTATTTTTGTTCCTCAGAGGAGGAAGAGTCAGTAATGCCAGAATATGTAATGGCTTGTTCTTTCCCAAAGCTAATTATCCTGACGGTGGTAAAAAACTGTTCTAGCCAATCCTGTACTGGGAGTAAGAATTTTCCCCCAAAGTTAAAAAAAGTTGTAGAGGTGGAAGCTCCCATTTTCAACAAGAGAATGTTAAAGATGGATATTTAACTATTAACATATTAGATTATGAAAGTCCCATTTCCCTCGAGAGCAAAACCATTCAGTAGGACCTTAAAATACTCCTTTTAAAACGGTGATTAGGGATTGAAACAAATTTGGTAACAATTATCCCCTTAAAAAGAGCAAGTTGAACATAAGAGACTTTCAAGTAACACAATGCCAAAAGTACAGGGACGAAGAAGAGGGATGCAGAGGCCTTGGACTGCAAGTTGCAGGTCAATAGGGTCAATGACCCACACCTGAGGGAGACTGGGAGACGGAAGGTGGAGTGATTGCAGCGACTCACATTGCAGTTGAAGGAGAGCAGAGACGGCCTAGCCGCCATAGTTTGCAGTACGGACGCCAGTTCGAAGAGGGTCTTTTTCCTTGTTTGCAGAGGTTGCACAGCGGAATCATTGTTTGTAAAAGTTTTCCCCCTGAAGATCATGGTTGCAGAGGTAATGCAGGGGGAAGCGTGAAGTTGAGAAGCCTTCCTCCCCCAATAAGGAAGGCTCTGGTGGAAGGTGAGCACCAGAGAGTTGGAGCAAGGCATGCTCCTGGTCTGACCAGCGCAGAAAAATGAACAAAGCAGTTTTCCATGCCGCCAAGAGCAGAAGAAGCAGACAACTAGAAGGCAGCAGTGAGAACAGATGCACTCGCCAAACCCGGTGAGTGCACTTGTGTACAGAGCACTCCGTAACCGTCAGCGGTCGGGTCGCCAACCAATGGCAGTGCATAATGCAGCCAGAGAGCCATCTTGAAATGGAAGCCTTGGACAAGGCCTTTCCATGGTTCACAGGACCAAAGTTCACAAACAATTGTGAAGTCTTCCGAAAACTTTGTGCGCGTCACATAAAACTTCAAGGCACGAGCAAAGTCCAGCGAGTGCAAGGCCCTCTCTGGTGACGACGAAGGTCTCGGGAAGAAAACAGGCAACACCAAAGGCTTCTTGAGGTGGAATTCCGACAGAACCTTCGGCATGAAAGAGGGGTGCGTACGCAGCAGCGCCCTTAACTCGTGAAAGTCAGATACAGTTGTTTGCAGGATAGGGCCTGGATCTCACCTACACACCTGGTACAGGGGATAGCCACAAGGAAAGCCGTGTTCCACGAGAGAAAGTTGAGTGGGACCTGATGCATAGGCTCAAAGGCTCCCCCCGCCCCCACCATGAGCCTCGTCAGAACCACGTTGAGGTCCCATGCCAGGGCAGGAGCCTTCACTGGCGGGAAGGATCGGAAAAGGCCTTTGAGAAACTCCTTCACAAGTCTGTTGGACCACAGCGAGGATATCCCCAGGGATCTGGTGTAGCGGGCGATGGTCACCAGATGTACCTTGATGGATGCGTGAGCCAGCCCAGCCTTGCCAAGGACAGAAAGGAGGGAAGGATCTGAGGAGCGGTAACCCTCAAAAGGGTGATCTTCTGCGGCCAACACCATGTAGCAAAACACTTCCACTTATGGCCGCAGCACTTCAAAGTTGACGATGCCCTGGCCTACGCGAGGACCTCCCTGCAGTCTGCGGGCAACTCAAACTCCAAACTCTAAGGCTGTAGGTTCAGAGTTCCTGGGTCGTGATGAAGGATTGCGCCTCCCTCTCTGGTGAGAAGGTCTGGAATCACCAGCTACTTGAATGGAGGTGCTGCTGACAGGCCGAGCAGGTCTGGATACCAAATATGCCTTGGCCACACCAGGGCGATGAGTATCATCTTGCATTGGCACTGTCTGAGTGTGTTGTAGCAGGAGAGGGAACAGTGGGAACGCGTACAGAAACAGTCCTTCCCATGTGATCCCATGGGAAGGAGAACGGCTGATGGAACCTACTGGCAAACGTCCAGCATTTGGAGTTTGCCGCCGTTACAAACAGATCGATCTGGGGACTGCCCCTTTCAACGAACAGGCGGTCCAACTGATCCTGACAAAGCTCCCACTCGTGACAGGATCAGAGTCCCCTGCTGAGGGAGTCTTCAATGGTGTTCTTGACTCCCGCCAGGTGAAGCGGAACATCCCCTGTCTGACGGTCCAGTGCCACAAGTCCTGTGCCTCCTTGGACAGCATCAGTGATAGTGCCCCCCTGCTTCCTGATGTTGAACATAGTGGTGGTGTCCATGAAGATACTCTCCACCTTGGCTTTTAAACAAACTACTTCAGGGCCCAGAACACCGCCTCTAGCTCCAGGATGTCGATATGCAGATCCTTCTCCTGTGTAGCCACAGGCCTCTGGCAAGCAGACATCTGGTGTGCGCCCCCCAACCTTCCAGGGAGGCATCCGTGGTGACAGTCTCCTGGTATGAGGGGTTTTGAAATCCCATGCCTTGGGTGATGTGGGAGCAGACCCCCTCACCACTCTATCAACCGTAGGACCTCCTTGCAGAGAGGGATTTTGTCCGTGAAACATCTGGACACCTATATCCAACGGGCATCCAAGAATTCTTATAGGGGTCATCTGCAACCTGCAGAGGCGGACGAGGTAGATGCAGGATGACATCATGCACAGTAATGACTTGATGGCCCGCACCGTGGCTGTCTTCGCCGATGACAGTCATTGCACCTTTCCTTGAATGGCTGCTAGCCTCTCCGATGGAGATGCCAGACAGGACACTGTTGAGTCTAGCGCCGAGGAACAGTGCGTTCTGCGATGGCGTTAAGCAGGACTTCAGATAGTTGGCGGAGAATCCCTGATCCATCAATATTTGGACAGTTGCTTTAGTGTGTTCATTGGCCAGCTCCCTCGAGCGGGCACATATCAGCCAGTCATCCAGGTACAGGTAGACGTAGATGGGCAGTAACTGGTGCCAGGCATTTTGTGAACACTCTTGGGACGGACTTAAAGCCAAATGGTAGGGCCTTGAACTGATAGTGCTGCCCTGTACCACGAAGTGTAGACATCTCTGATATTTCTTGTGAATGGGGACGTGGAAATAGGCATCCTCCAGGTCCGACGACATCAATAAATCCCTTTTCTGCAGTTGGCCGAGCAAATGCTACACCGTGACCATCCTAAATTTTGTTCAGATGTCATAAATCCAGGATGGGTCTCCAGCAACCTGTCTTCTTTTGACTAGAAAGTATCTGGAATAGGCTGCGGAGCCCTAGAGCCGTTGGGGAACTAACTCTATTGCCCCTTTTCGTAACATGGCTCGTACCTCTTCCAGAAGCTGAGGGATGTGCTGCACCTGACTGCGAACTGGAGGAATATGAGGACACCTGCAATGGAACTCCATGGTGTGCCCCTGGACGAGAGCGTTCAGCACCCATCTGTCGATGGGGATCTTTCTCCATTCGCTGATGAACCTCATCAGCCAGCCTCCCACTGGGGTGCACGAGTGGGGGCCCGACATCTTAGCCGGTTCAGGCTTGCTTGGGCGCCGCGTCGTGCCCTTTGGCACCATAGGCCTGGGAGCGGCCTCTGTAGGCTTCTTGCATTAAGGACCGGGAAGGCTGTCTGTAAGACGTGGGGAACCCTTTTGATGGCCTGCTCTATTTTCCCCTGGCGGAGCGAAAAAAAAGACTAGGGTGTCCCGTGAATGGGCCGTCTCCTTATCCGTCTTGATGGCCTGGAGGGACTTGTCGACGGCCTTCCTAAACAGATTCTTCCGGTCAAAGGGCATGTCCAGTACCTTTGCCTGGAACTCCTGACGAATGTTAGTGTCCTTCATCCATCCCTGTCGATGAAGGCAGACACTGTGCCCCATCTGGCCGATCCCTGTGTCAGCTACATCCACTGCCACTGTGATGGCATGGTCCAATGCCACTTCTCCTTCCTGGAAGAAGGCGAGGGCTTCCATCTTCTTATTGTCGGGGAGGAACTCCAGAATCAATCCTAGCTTGTACCACAATTCCCTGTCGTACCTGGCTAGGATCGCTAGGGCGTTGGCCACCTTCATTGTGGATGCCGCTGTGTAAATCACTTTTTCCCCACAGCGTCCATCCTTTTCCCCCTCGCTGTCCGGAGTGACTGACGACGATGAAGACAGGTTAGCTGACCGTTTCCTCGAAGCAGTCAACTCCACCGAGTGAGGCGATGGCTGCGACCTCAGGCACTTGGATGCAGAGTCCAGCACCCTATACTTCTTCTCCAGCCTGTCCTGCTTGGCTAGAGCCCTCTTCCAAAATATCATCCAGAAAGGGTACCACCATGATAAGTCTTCCTTTTGGCCTCTCGCCCTTGATACAAGAAGCCCTCCTTTATTTCTTCGGGTACCTGTTGGACCAACTCAGGCGCTCTGGCAATCATGGACTTGAATGATCCCTCCTCGTCCGGTGGGGAAACCCTAGGACGAGCATCAAAATGTGAGGATTCATTGTCTGCATGGACAAAGTCTTCGTCCTCATCCGTAATCGTGGCTGTATCCGTCCCCGTTATCAGGGTCCGCTGGGGCCCGACGTGGTGGAAGAGGTTAATATGGGCGCGTCAGCTGAGGCTTACTCTTTTTCATCTGCAGTTGTTCCGGGTCCTGGGGCACTGCAGGTACCGGTGCCGGGGGCATCCTCATCTGGATCTCTGACACCAAGGTGTGAAGAGTTGATAGAATGTCCAAGGAAAGGTCACTCAGCTGAGAAGGGAGAGAAGGAGAACTAGGCCCTGCGCCGCCGTCGTCCTCGGGGACCATATGCATGGACTCTTGATCCACGTCGTCCATGGCGGAAACCTCCATAGTTTGAGCGGTGACCTGGGAGGACTATTTCAGGGCCTCCAGCCCCCCCTCCCTCCCCCTTTTGCCACCCTGAGGGGCCTGAACCGGGGTCTGGGTCGGTGCCTTAACCCCTTCTGGGGTGCCTGCAGCCTCTGCAGCATTGTCGCGCCGTGGGGTCAGGATACTTTAAGCGCCACGCGAGCCACTCTCATAGGATCAATACCCGCAGCTGCCGTGGTAGTGGAAGCCATCAACACAAATTCAAGGGTGCTAGAAATGGAAAAGAGTGTTAAACAAATCATGAAGACCACAAGTTGTGGATCTCCCAAACCTCTGGGAAATGGAGATGGTCAAAACATTGAGCTCAATATAATGAAAGGCAGCACCGCCGGAGAAGAACCCGATACAGATACAAATCCCTTTGCCATATCGAAGATATGAGTGAAACGGATAGATCCTAGGAAAAATGCTAAATCATCAAACAGAAGTGAAATTCTGTTGATCTTTTGGTGAGCAGATGAACTATCCCTGCTCTCATCCCATGACATCGAATATGTAAAATTCCCAGATCTAAGAAATAACAGTATCTCGGAATGAAGGTTAAAGTCCAGAGTAGGAGCCAAAGCAATTCTAACAGCGGCACCAATTTTAAGGGCACTAGGCATAGACGCCTCAGTGGATCCCTTCAGTGAACAGGGAGATTTGGTGAATCAAAGAAATAAAGGGAAAGATCTTAGAGTAGGCATGGGCAGCCTGGTAAAAGCCAACAAAATAAGTGTTGACACAAAATAGATTAGAACCCCGCTCAATTCACCCAAAGCAATCAAAGAATCCTAACCCTCGGTCTATGGTACCAGAGATAATTTCCCAAGTCTTTCAGAAACTAGGACTCGTGGAGACATCGCTGTAGTCTCAAGAGAGTGAACATGGTTGGGCTGGAATACAAGGGGCTCTAGCTCCTTCAAAAATAAGGGAATTAGAAAGGGAATTTTTGATAACCACGACCGAATTGTATTTCAGGAAACCTGGCTAAAAAGACCCTTAAAACTAGATGGTTTTACAATAATAGAACAGCTAGCCAAACATCAAGGCAAAGGCAGACCTGCGAGGGGCCTGCTAATAGCACTGCAAATTTACTGATTCAGAAATAGTAAATAAGGACTTTCGGATATCCTAGTAATAGCAACTAAATTTAGGGACGCTAAAGTTGAAATGGAGATCTGGGTGATTAACATCTACTGGAACCCAGTTAGTTCATCTTTAATTTCCGTCTTTTGTCATCTGGCTCAATCCTAACAGATCTACAAATTAAAAATGCAGCGGTCAATATTATCTTGACCGGTGACCTAAACACCCAGTGTATTAGAACCCAACTAGAGTCGAATACTTGGAAGTTGCCCACACTGACTGGACGCCAATGGCTGGCTTTCCTGACTGAATGAAATTTCCTCATGGCTAATGGTAACATCAAGGGGGATGTTCCTCCAGCAATTACTTTGTCGAGGGGCGACCAGGGCTCTACCATTCATTACACATTCTTCACAAAAGACCTTTTTGACAAATGCATAGACTTTAATATTGTAAAGAAGGCTTGGAACTCAATCGAGAACTAACGAGAAGGTGGCAGAGTATGTCGTATCAAGACCTGAAGGTCCTATATAATCCAGTAACATTTGTAGAATCCCTATGGAAGGCTAAAGTGCCCAAATATGTAGGCGATCGACCATGGCTTAACCACCAACACTGCTTTAGTGAAGCAACGTTATTAAAGAAGAGGGAAGAACAAAGAATTCTGCGGGTTTAACAATAAAGTCCTAAATTAGGAGAAGTTGAGTGTAGAGAGAAGGATATGACAGAATTATAATCATTGGGCCAAAGACATATTAGATCACCATAATTTTGTGAACAAATGCTAAGAGCCCTGGGGACCCATAACTCTAGAAACTTCTGGGGCAATTGTAAATAAGAGATCAAGCGCATCCACAAACTACTGCCCGATCTCCCTTCTAGACGCTGACAGTAAAATATTTGCAAGGCTGGTGTTGAATGACCTAGAGATTTGGGTAAAAACCAATGGTATACTTGCAAAGAAATCACATTGGATTTAGGAGGGGCCTATCAATCACACTGAATGGCCTTATCCTTAGCACAGCATCAAGCAAGAGCTTTGTGAAGGGTGGTCCGCCTTTGTTCAGGGCCTGGGTTGACTTGTCTCAGGTTTTCGACAATGTAGACAGAGAAGGACTTTTTGGGCAAATTGAGGCATTGGGGTATTCCGGACTCACTTCTATACATTATAAGAGTTACATTACAAATATTTTCTTTGGATAAGGCTAGATGCTAGAGGGAATCCATCTACTCAAATCCTGACCCATAAGGGAGCGAGACAGGGGTGTATGCCTTTTTAATCCTTACCTAGCAGATCTGGCTATTACCTTGCAAGGGAAGGGCCTCCCTAGTCCAATGGTTGGAAAGGAGATGCGGAAATGGGTAGCGTATGCTGACGACATTGTGCTACTGGATTATACTTCCATCGGACTACAGAGATTTCTCGACCTATTGGGAACATTCACAAGGGCTAACAAGTTAAAGATTAATCTGGCGAAATCAAAAATAGTTACGTTTAAACACCCTCTTACTAGGGAATCCACCTTCATATGGAAATGTTGAGTTAATTTATCCCTAAAGGCAAGGAGGTCCTATATTTGGGGTTGAACATCCAGTCATTTCCTTCTAGGGGGTACATAGAGGCTATTCTCGTGGACGAGTTGACTAATGCAGGGAGCCAGATGAAGACATTGAGCGCTACCTATTGTACGTTTTCAATAAAACCATTGCTTACATTCTACGCCAGTAAAGTCATTCCAACTCTGACCTATGGTATTGATGTACTCCCAGGAATTATAACAATTGGAAGAGGTTGGCAGGTCTATTACGGAAAAGTGTCTTTGTCTTCCTCAGTCTCTCCCAGTGGCTTCCGTGAGGTACGAACTGGGTCTCCTCTCCCTCCGCTACCATGTAGAGTGGAGGATAGAGTCCGCATTTAGATTGATTAGCTGCTGACAAGTCAACACCCTCTATGAGGACGTTAATAAAGAGCTAATGAAAGAGGGTAATCGGTTCCTAGCAGGTCTAACTGCCTATGCGAAGAAATTCTAATTTCCTGTGATTGTGAAGCAAGTGACCTTTATGATAATCCTATGTATGTTAAAAAAACAACTAAAAAGAAAGGACTGGATAGTAACAATCGCAGAAACGAGATCCAGAATACTGTTGTATTCTCACTCACCCCACGATAAACCACAGGTTTTTCTGCCGGGTTATCTATGGCGATTTCCTAATTTTGCATGAACATTCTATCCACGAAGGAAATTCTTCACTCTAGGCATAAGGAAATGCATAGTGACAATATATGCCAACAATGTGTTGGTCCATGTGTACAGACCTGAAAACGTGCTGATTGAATGTCCTGGCACTCGCTTGCATAGAGAGAAAGTTTGCAAAGTTTGTGGATAAAGTATGGTGTTTAAAAACCTAATCTTTCTGGGATCGGCTTGGCTACGGTAATGAAAGTTTCTTGACCTCGGCGGTGATAACTCTATTATGCGATCTCAGCCTTTTAAAGTGAGTTTGCGAATGTTACTCACCGATTTAGTGAATGGTTGCAGAGATGAGGCAAGATTGGTAATCTGACTTGATTGAAGAGCACGGGTTTGTTTAGGACCAGGGCCTCCTCTATTGAGGGAAGCTCTTTTCTGTGATATGCCCCTTTGCTGTATTAACAAGGCAGACAAAGAGACTGATCACCTAAAAGAGCAGGGGAACACACCGCCACGATACCCAGCTGAAAGGAAAACAATCCACAGGTCAATAGATGTTGAGAACCAAGTACAAGCTAAGAGTATATGGTAAGGTATAGCCACCTGTTTCTCCTCCCTCCTAGAGAAGACGGTACTCAATCAGGCCAATGTATCTTATTCCTACAAGAACAAGACAAGGGACATTGCTATATGCAAAGAGGACTATTGGCCAGCAAAAATGTAGAAAACAGATTTCTTACCGTTCTTTAGCAAGGTCGGGAATAAGATGTTTCTGAACAGTGCGTGGGTGACAAAGCGTGTTGAGGAAAAAAAAACAGAAGGAAAAAATAATTAAAAGGGTGGGTAAGTATACGAAGACTTGACCCGGGCAGCACGAGGGACGCACTAGAGTCAGGGGGGTCCACTGGCTGCAAAGCATCCTGAGGTGCACACAAGTCGATGCCAACAGTTCCAGGAAGACCAGAGGTAATGCAGAGACAATCCATGTAAGCAAAAGCAGGGGTCGTTGCACAGCAGTTCCAAGGAACAAGACATAAGGCAGAGGCAGTCCGTGTAAATGAAGGCAGGAGTCAGGGATACACAGGGGATTCACACGGAACTTTGGGAAATTGCAGAGAGCCAACTTCAATCAGAAGCAGCGTTCACCGGATTAATGACGCTTATGAGTCCTTGCGAGAACGTGGCACTCTGCGTCCAATGGTGACTTGGGTCACATGATGGACGTTGAATGGGTAACTAATCGAAAAGGTTCCTTGGCAACAGCTGGCTGCCATAGCCCGTTTCCACGGCAACCTCCAACGCCAAAGGAACGGGGCAGAGAAAAGCTGAATTCCTTGCCTAACGGCTGGATAAAGCCTGCATTTATCAGCCCTGATGGGCATGTGCATTCTTGAGTCTGTAATACGAACATGAGGAGCCGGAGCCGCCTTCCGGGTCATAACAGCATCCACCCCCAAATGCGGCGGCAGACCCCTGGAGGCGTGAAAGCGATGCAGAAGAACCGGTTAATGGATGTTGGCGAGCAGTTCCCAGGATCTGTCTTCCGGGCCAGATCCATTACAGTCAATAAGATAGAACGGGTGCCCCCCACGCAACTGGTAGTCGCCGTCCACCTGGACAGGAAGTGGACGAGGAGACAGACGTGTGTCAGGGAGACAAGGCTTGAGTAATTAAACGTGGAATACAGGGTGTACCTTGCAGGAAGCAGGTAATGACAGGCGCACCCACCGCCACCAGGTTGATGAGTGCTGAAATCTCAGAGACCCACAAATCGAGGGAGAAGCGTTTTCTTCCCCTGAATCTTCAGTTTCTGAGTCGAGAGCCAGACGCGCATCCCCACTCGTTAATCAAGAGCTGGAGACTGATGCACGTCCGTGTAGCGTTTGGCCCTGTCTTCTGCCTTGACAAGATGTTCACGGACATCCTTTTTTTTTTTTTTAAACAATTTTTATTCTCATTTTTTTAACAACACACCAAACTTAACCAACACGTCAAAAATTTCCGTTTGCTAATTTCTTAGCTTCCGTTTACATGTTACACATTACAATCCTCCCCCCTCAATCCCCATTAACTCGAGCTCCTACTTCAATGCCTCGGGTTCAATTTCTCACTGGGTTCGACATGGGAGAGTCCCGACACCATTTGTCTCCATGCTATCAGGGGTCCCGCTTCCTCCTCCCCTCCCCTACTAACTGCTTCGTACCATGCTGCCGTCTCAGCATCTGCCCATTTCAGAAGGTCATTCCACCACACCTCTAATCTAGGTCTTTGGGCTGCTTTCCAGCCCATAGCAATTCTCCGTTTGGCCAAGATATAGGCTAGGTCCTTCAGTTTACTGATATGCTTCAGGTTGCGTGGTCTGGTGAATCCCCCCCAACATGCATGCCCATATTGATTCCAACTCTAGCTTAATCCCCTTTTGGGACAGGCGTTGTTTGACTTCCTCCCAGAATCTTCCCACCTCTGGGCACGCCCTAAACATGTGAATCATCCCGGCGCCCACCTCCCCGCACTTTGGGCATTTCTGTACTGCTGTGCTTCCGAACTTGGCGATTTTACCGGGGGTCATGTATGCCCTGTGGGTAACATATAACTTAATTTGCTGCAGCCTCGCATTCCTGGACACCTTCTTATGGTATCTCTGGGCTCTTTCCCAGTACCCATCCTGCATAGGTTCTCCTGCCTTCTCCTCCCAATCCCGCCTCAGTTGGAGCAACTCCTTACCCACTCTAGACATCAATAGTTCATAAATTCGGGATATTTCGTGCCCACCCTCCGAGATATCATACATCGTTTCAATGACGGTATTGGGTTGTTCTGCTAATACTGCTTCAGGCCACGTTTCTCCCGCTCGTTTAATGATTCTAGTATACATAATGTATTGTCCCTTGTGTACTCCCATTTCTTCACTTATCTTTTGTAAGTCCAGTGCCTCTCACTCTTGCCATATATCTCCTACGATCGCAAGGCCCACTGGTTCCCAGAATTTACGGATCCCTTTCATCAATTGCTCATCCATTCCGCATAGCGCCACGAGTGGTACCTGCGGGGAGCATGGGGTCGGGATTCCCACTACTTGGCACGCTTTGGGCCATGTTTTCCAGCCTAGTTCCAGCAATCTCGCTTGCCCTTGCAGCTCTACTTTAGGTAACCATATCAGTTATTTTAAGAAGAATGGGTCACCGTCCCTCCTCAGCAATCCTGCTTCTGCCGTCTCGTCTTCGGTCGACATCTGTCCACATATTGTAGCTGCCCCGCCAGGTGGTATATCTCAAAATTCGGCAGGTTTATGCCTCCTCTATCATGCGTGTTCTGCAATTTCCATAGAGCCACATTGTTTCTAGTATTATGCCATATCAAGCCCCTGCATAAGCTCTGGAGTTTCGTGAAGAAGCGTTTGGGGAACATGTATGGGATATTCGTGAAGAAGTGAAGAAGTGTAGTAGCCTAGGCAGGACCACCATCTTGAGCAAGGCCACCCTGCCCACCAAGGCCAGGGGGAGTTTCGCCCAGAACCCCATACTGTTCTTGATGCCTTCCACTGCTCTTTCCGTATTATATTTATATTAGTCTTCAATCGTGCGGTATATATTGATCCCCAAGTATCTGAATGTACTGGTCTGCCAGGGTATCTGCAGGGTGTGGTATATATTGATCCCCAAGTATCTGAATGTACTGGTCTTCCAGGGTATCTGCAGGATAGGTAGGTTCCCCTGTGGGACACTCCTATATCTCCCCAGGTGGAACATGAATGACTTCTTAGGATTTACTGCTATGCCCGAAAGGGTCGCATAACGCTCCATCACTTCGAGAACATACTGCAATTTTTCCTCTGGGAAGCGCAGGTACAGCAGCATATCATCTGCATATAATGATATCAAGTGCGGTCCCCACTTTGTGCGGACCCCTATCTCTCTGTATTGCAGTCTCAGACATATCGCTAGTGGTTCTAATGCAAGGATATACAGCATGGGGGACCAGGGGCAGCCCGGTCTTGTGACTCTGCTAAATTGCCATTTATCTGAAATGATCGCTCCCGTTTTGACCCTAGCTGTCATAGCTCTCAACCATTTATGTCGCAAAGGCGGGTGAAATCACCCGATTTTATTTTTGGCGGGTGAGAGGCCCATTGAAACGAATGGGCATGCAGGCGGCTTGGCGGGTGATTCAGCTGTTCAAAGGCATGTGAGTTGAGAGCTATGCTAGCTGTTAGAGAGCTATACACCATCTTATGATATGGCATTTGTAACGCGCCTTTACACAAGTGTTTCAAGGCGCGACGAGGCGGGGGGGGGGGCAAAGGGGAGACAGACAACGATCCTGCTAGGCCAGGTGTCATTCAGATCGCGCATGTGCAATGGTAGAGGGGAAGGGAAAAGTGCAAGGGGGAAAGGGAGGGGGAAAGTGCAGTACAGGGTTATTAGCATACAAGATAATTAATAAGGGCCAGCTGGTGACAAGTGCAAGGTAAGTGCAGACAAGTGCTGGGAAGGGGGGCTGTAGGGATACAGAGACAGTCCCGTTGTGCAGGGGTTGCCAGGGAGGCAGTACAGGGGAGAGTGGCTGGGCCAAGGACCGAGAACGGTGAGTGGCCTAGTTGCAGATTCAGTGCAGTTTCAGTAATTTTAGCAGGGGAGAGGGGAAGAGAAATTGGAGGCAAAGAGGAAGGTTTTGAGGTGCTTCCGGAACTGGAGATGGTTCTCCTCAAGTTTCAGGGAGGCAGGAAGGCTGTTCCAGAGGGAGGCCCCTGCAGCGGAGAGAGATCTACCCCAACTCGTCGTTTGGGGAAGCGGCTGACCCTGAGGGAGTTGGAGGCGGATGAGCGAAGAGCTCGAGAAGGAAGATATTTAGGAAGAGAGAGCTGAAGGTATTTTGGCCCAAGGCCCCAGAATGCCTTGTGGACAATGCAGAGGGTTTTGAACTTAATCCTCGCAGCCACTGGGAGCCAGTGTAGTGATTTCAGTCCAGGAGAGATAGTCTCGCAGTCCTGTTCTGCATGAGTAGAGGCAGGCAGATTTAGATAGAGGCTGTTACAGTAGTCCAGCTTCAAGGGAACCAGGGCTCAGAGAGCTTCTGGGGGAAGGAGAGGAAAGGAAGGATACCTCTGAGGAGGTGTAGCTGATAGTGTGACTTCTTAGAGACGTCAGATATGTGAGGAGAGAAGGAGAGTGTGGAGTCGAAGATGACACTGAGGTTTTTTGCCTTGCAGGAAGAGGGCCTCAGGTACTCTGGTCCCATCCCGTATTCTTTTCAGGCCGCCATCATCCAAGGCCACCTCACAGAGTCAAAGGCTTTTACTGCATCCAGTGAGACTATTGCCATTTCGCTAAGGTCGTCCTCTGTCTGTTCTATGATATGGTGGAGTCTCCTGTGGTTATCGGATATGTTACTGCCTGGGACATAACCTGTTTGGTCAGGATGTATGAGTTTGTTTATTACCCTTTTGAGTCGGTTCGCCAACACTGCCTTGAGAATTTTGCTCCTGGTTTAACATGGATAGGGGTCTGTACGACCTGCATTCAGTGCTCGGCTTATCAGGTTTGAGAAGCGGAATAATTACCGCCTCCCTAAGGGATTCCGGCAATCTTCCCCTCTCGAACGCCTCATTTAGCATAGCCAACAGCAGGGGGAGCACTTCTTGTCTATACGTTTTATAAAATTCACTTGGGAGCCCATCTGACCCTGGGGTTTGCTCGTGGGTAGGTGCAATACCACGGTCTCAAATTCTTCTAGTGCGATTGGGGCCTCCAGGTTCTCCCTTTCTTCTTCGTTTAATTTAGGTAATCCTATGTCTTCCAGTGTCTCCCGAGTCTTCCGTTCTGCACTCTCCCCTGTGTCTTCGTAGAGACGTTTATAGAATCTGAGGAACCCCTCGTTCACCCTCTGCTGGGTGTTCCAGATCTGGCCTTCTTCTCCTGTTATCTCCCCGATTACTGGTCTTGGTGTCTCGTTTTTATATAGCCATGCTAGCAACCTCCCCGGTTTATCCCCCCCACATGTTGCCTTTCAATATATTTTTTATAGTTCAGGTTGCATAATCTCTCCCAAAACCCCCACCAACTTGTTGTAGTTGACTCACTTGTTCGGCGTCCTCCTGTGAGGTGCCTCCCCTATTCATTATTTCTTCTAGTTTCTTCTCTGTCTCTTGTAGTCAAGCTCTATGCCCCCTTGGAGTCCTCTAGATTTGGATATGGCCGCCACCCTCACCACCTCCTTAAACGCCTCCCATAGGGTTCCCTCTGACTCTACGCTCCCTGTGTTAGTATCGAAGTACCCAATGACCCCTTAAGGTCCTCCCGAAATACCGATTCCCGCAGGGCCTCAGCTCTAAACCGCCATGTCGGGATTCCTGCTCTGGGGGGCTGATGTCTCCACTCCAGGACCAGAGCGGAGTGATCAGATAGTATTCTAGCCTTATAATCTGAGCCCATCATTTCCCCTACAAGTTCTGAGGCGATGAACATATATATAGTCCAGTCTTGTATACAGTTTGTGTGGGGCAGCATAGTGTGAGTAATGTCTATAATTCGGGTGTTGCTGCCTCTAGATAGCCTCTAGCGGAAGTCTCTCAGCAGGGCTTGTAATGCTTTCGCAGCGGGCGTGGTTTTATAGAGCTTCGTGTCTGACCTGTCCATTTTAGGATATAGCGTGCAGTTAAAGTCCCCCTCTCATATAATCGCGCCTCCCATATGGGGGCTGATTTTGCTGTATAGTGTCCTAAAGTAGGCTGCCGTATCTTGGTTGGGGGCGTATGTATCTATGATACTCGGTTCTCTATTCTCCAGCAGCCCCCGCATCACTATCATCCTCCCATCTGGCTCTGCCATGGCCTGAAGCATCTGGAATGGCACATGAGGTGCTACCCAGGTTACCACCCCCCTGGCGTAAACTGAGTAAGTTTCTCCCATGGTGGTCCCTCTACATTTTTTCTTGGTCACCTCTAGTTTCTCTTTGGTAAGGTGGGTTTTTTGCTATGTCCACTTTTTGCCTTCTCAAATACATCATTACTTTGTTCCTCTTCAGGTAACTGTTGAGGCCTCTCACATTCAAGTTACTATTCTAAGACCTCCCATTGTCACCCATACATTATCCCTTCTCCCTCCCTCCTCGTACTTCTCTCCGATTTTGATTGGCATGAATGTGGGCTTGTTCCCAGTCCCTTTCTAACATTAACTCCCCAACTAACCCGCCACTCCCCATACCCACTTCTGACTAGATTCACTACACACATACCCACCTTTCACCCCTCCCTGCCCGTCCCCAACAAATGCCCAGCTCCATCCCTGGATCTCAGGCTCCCCCGCATTTGGTCCTCTCGCTATACATTACTTATATTTAGGGTAAATTTATACAATATATACATGTGAGTGCAAACATATGGTACATTGTATAATACAGGATCACGCTGATCAAGGTGCAAGTCAGCGACCGGGGCTAAGCATAGTCAGGATTGGTGAGGGTAAGGTGGCAAGAGGGTTATAGATCATTGGTGCGGAGCCAGTTCATAGCATTGTGTCTAAATCTGGCGTAAGGTAGTGGACGTCTAAGGTCAATTGGAAGTGTATTCCAAGATTGCGCAGCTTTGACTGGGAAGCTAGTTCCTCCAGCCATAGTCAACTTGTATCGTGGGGTTTCAAGCATGAATGAATTGGCGTATCTGGTGGGTCGGGTTGTGGTTCTCCTCGAAATTTTTTCTGCTAGGTACAAGGGGGCTAAATTGCTTAGGCATTTGGATGTTATGGAAATAGTTTTGAGGAGAATTCTGTCTTATTTTTAGCCAATGGGTCTCCTTCCTGAATTTAGTGATGTGGTCTCTGGTTGGGACATTCAATGCTGCTCTTAGGGCCTGTGTCCTGTGTCCTCCATTCTTGCATCAGTGGTCCTGACAGGGTCTTGCTGCCTTTTCCGGCAGCACTCCTTTCACTGCCTCATGCTTCGCACTCATGCATACATCGTTCGTTCGGTGCTGGTTATTGTCAGGCCTCTTTCAGCACCTCACGTCACTCTACTCCGTCACGCCTACTGTGGCACATTTTGCACAATCTTGTGTTGCCCGCAGCGTACCATTGTCCCCCTGCTGCAGTTCAAGGTGTCCGTATGTCGCAGAGGACACCGTCCGTGCCCCAGAGCACCCAGCAGTAATGTCCCCTGTTTTGTCTTTAGTTTTGTTGATCACGTTTACTTTAGAATATTCTGCTCCTCACTGCTGCAGTACCCCCGACAGCCTTCTTTATCCTTCGGCTACTGTATCAGCACCCATGTGCTCTATCTGTCCATGGACAGGACCTATAGTGTAAAGCAAGTGGTTCTTCCGTTGCTTCCTTGACACACTAGCTGTAATTCTCTCCCCGACATCTTCATCAGCGTTGTGCACACTAAAGCTGCCCACGTTGTGCCAGCGTCTGCAGTCGTGTCACTTTCACCCCGCTGGGCCATGTTTCTGCTACTTGCGTGTTTCACCCTACTTCAGCAACGTTACCTCTGGGAAGCGTCTGTGTCCACGTGCCTCTGTTCAATTTAGCTTTCCGCCGCTCCCCTCTCCTGAGCGGGCCCCTTTCGGTCGGCACTGCCGATGCCTTCTGCGTCCAGGTATTTTAGGAATTATTATAGGCACTCAGCATACTTGTTTTGGGTCATCTTTCCTCGTACGACCATTGCCATTCACAAAGTACGTATGTCAGCACTTTTCACCGCACACCGAGGCTGATCCAGTGCAGTAGCTCCGCACAGGGTGAGCACCACCCGATACTTGTGTATCTTCGTTCGTATAATCCATGCGTCAATATCAAGGCTCGGAGAGTTCTGTCACCCGTCTTCTCACGCTGGCCCCCGAGCCAAGGAAACAATGTTTCTTCATCCGGGCCCGGTCTCATCATCGCGCTTGCCGTGTCTCAGCCCCTGTCTGCTTCTAAGGCTGTTCCAGCGCTTGTGCTGCAGCCCATGAAGTCAGTTTCACTTGCGGGCCGTACCTCCTTTGTGCTCCGATCCCAGCATCGAATTCAATCCTGCATCCGTGGTACACACGGCCAATGCCGTATTCCATTCAGGGCACCCCCGTTGTGGGATTTCTTAAAGTTTTGTTATGAGACACATGATCCGCCTATGCTAGTTGTTGATCCTTTGTCTGCCAGGCATCTTCTATACACGGCAAACGAATCTCGGAGACCTTCTCTGGCTTCTATCATCGAAGCCGCTCTGTAGATCAGTGCCACATTGTATGTCTATGTGCCCTGAGGCATCCTGCAAGCAATCCTTTAATCTTAGAACAGTTGCATCAGTTTTCACGTGGTATTCAACAGGATAATGTGAGGATCCGCAGGAGCTCCAGAGAAGACACATCCTCCTACATGACTCCTAGCCACGCCCCCGTTCACAGACGTTCTTATGCAGCAAATCCATATTACGGAGGCATGCTTGAGCGGCTGGGTTGTCGATAGGCAGAGCTGGATCCAAAGACACAGACCACAGATGCTGTCCATAAAGAGCAAAGAACGGAGAGACTCCTGATGCCGTGTGTATTGAGTTGTTGTAGGCAAATTCAGCGGGCGACACCATCGACAACCAAGAATCCTGAAACGAAAGACAGCGGCACCGAAGATACTGCTCCAGGGTGGCACTGACCCTCTCGGTCTGTCCGTCCGTCTGCGGGTGATAGGCAGAGCTGTACCTTTCGTCGATATGAAGAGATGAAGTCAGGGCCCTCTAGAACCGTGAGGTGAATTGGGTTCCTCGGTCTGTTACGATGATGGTCGGCAAACAAGAACCAGAAAATGTGCTTTAGAAAGAGATCGGCCAAAGCCAGAGCTGTTGGGATACCCACACAGGGAACACGGCCATTTTAGTAAAGTAGTCCACCACAACCCCAAATGGTGTTAAAGCCTCAAACAGGGGGTAAGTCAACTATGAAACCGATAGAGACCATATACCAAGGCTTGTGTGGCACCGGAAGGGGATGCAAAAGACCCACCCGTTTGTTCCAGGAGATTTACATTGGGAGCAGACCGCTTGTTCGATGACATCCTTGGACATGGAAGGCCACCCAGCCCAACGGCGCAATAACTCCAGGGTCTTCTGCCGACCAGGGTGCGCATCGATGAGAGTCATGGGACCGGGTAAGTATACGAAAACAGGGTTCTCCGGGAGGCATGAACAAGCGACCCTGGGTGTACGGTAATCCCTTAACGATGTCCATATTGAGATCCAGACATTCCTCAGGATGTGAGGAAGCCCAATCTTGAATAAGCGACCATAGGGAAGGCTAAGGAGTGCAACCGCACGCTACCCTGCAGGGTAGGAGCAAAGACTGACCCCCGGGGTAATTGCGGGATTCTGAGTGCAAACGGCATAAGGCATCCGCACAGGTGTGAAGGCGGGCCGGACGATAAGTTATTGTAAAATCAAATTGAGAAAAGAAAAAAAAAGGTGCCAGCGAGCCTGCCTGGCGGTGAGGCATTTCATAGATTTGAACGCCAGGAGACTACGATGATCCGAAAAAACAGTTATCAGAGGGCGAGCCCCTTACAAATGATGCCTCCGCTCAGAGAAGGCCTCTTTGATAGCCTGCAGTTCCCGCTCCGTAATGGGATAGTTCAGTTCGTATTGAGTAAACTTCCTGGAGAAGAAGGCCACAGGGTGTATTTCACCAGAGTCCGGGCAACGCTGAGAGAGAGAACTGCCCCGACGACTGAACCTGATGCATCAGCTTCTACCAGAAAGGGCAAGACCGGATTGGGATGCTGTAACACCGGGGCAGTAGAAAAAGCTGCTTTCAAGGCATCAAATGCTACCAGTGCCTCAGAGTTCCAACAAAAGATTTTTTTTTAACTAGTCAAGGCTGTCAAGGGAGCTGAAATGGAGGAAAAGAAATGAATGAAACGTCTGTAGAAGTTTGAGAATCCAAGGAATGATTGGAATGCCTTGGTTGTTGTGGGAATGGGCCAGTCAAGTATGGCTTTGACCTTAGAACTGCTCATCCCGATACCATGATTGGTCAGATCATAGCCCAAGAACTCCACTTCAGTGGCGTTGAAAATGCATTTCGCTGCCTTCACGAACAGATGATTTTCCCTCAATCTTTGAAGTACCAAACAGACATGTTCGATGTGTTGCTCCACTGAAGACGAATAGACAAGATGTAATCTAAGTAGACTACCACAAACTGGTCAAGGAAGTCATGGAATAGGTCATTCATAAATGCCTGGAAGGTAGAAGGGGCACTGCAGCAGCCAAAAGGTTATGACCTGATATTCAAATAAGCCGTAACAGGTTTTGAAGGCAGTCTTCCATTCATCCTCTTTTCTCATGCAAACTAAGTTATAAGCACCCCTAAGATCCAATATGGTGAAGATTGCCGAAGTTCCCAGTGGTCCAGTAAAACGGAAATGAGAGGTTGGGGATATGGTTCTTAATGGTGACTGTGTTCAGGGCCTGGTAATCAGTACAAGGCCGGAGGTCTTCTTCCTTCTTCGGGATGAAAAAGAGGGGAGAGGCTGCAGGTGACTTGGACGGTCAAATGAATCCAGTAGCAAGAGACTTGTCGATATAGTCCTTTAGGACTTTGTCTTCAGGTAATCTGAGGGAATATACCCTTCCCGATGGTATCTTGGCACCAGGGACCAGGTCTATAGGGCAGTCATAAGGCCTATGGGACGGTAGCTTCTACGCTCCCACCTCGTCAAAGACACCCGAAAGGCTGAAAACTCGATCGAATGCGAGGTCCCAAGTCAGCAGTTTCTGCACCAATGAGCGCAATGGAGGCCACCATAGCCTGACACCAAGTCCTCAGTGAGACGTTCATAGATTGGAAACAAATGTTGCAGATAGAGGAGGGAAACTGTACTACACTTGAGGACCAGTTGATAGCAGGATTGTGGTGTTATAGCCATGTAGGCCTAGAATCACCATAAAATGGTGTACCATGTTTTCAGCATGGCTTTACTCCGTATGCATGCGGATGAGAGACGTTTGTTGGGTGACCAAGCCTGATACAAGAGAAGTGCTGTCTACTGCATGAACATCTCAGGTTGAGATTTAGTCGTAACTGGAATACCGTTGGCGGGAGCATAGTCATAAACCATACAGTTCCCAGTAGCGCCGGAATCTATAACGGCCATGGCCGGAAAGGAAACGTCGGACTCAGGTATAAAGACTACCGGAAGACTGAATGGACTGGAGGGAACTGTCCCATGGGAGTCCAAGGAAAACACCCCTGGCGTAGGGACTACTGCCGGGTGTTTGCATTTCTCGCTTTCCCAACAGGTCTTTTGGGGCAGTCTGAGTTGGTGTTTGGCCAATCCGCAGTACATGCACAAATTGTGCGACCGGCGGTGCTCTCGTTGAGCAGGAGTCAAAGGACCACGTATAGCTCCTACCTGCATAGGCTCAGGAGCGGAGGATGATAGCCAGATGCTTCATAAGAAGGAATGGCTGGAGGTGGGGCTTTGCGTTCCACCTTTCTTTCTGCCCTGCGAGTGTCAATCGGCAGAACCAGATCTAACAGTTCACCAAATACCGTGGGAACGACGGGGACAGTAGCGAACGTGTCCTTAAGCTCCTCTGAAAGGGTCATGTAGAAGACTGGTGATTTTTTCTCTTCAGGCTAGTCTGTTTCGGCGGCCAGCTGGTTGAACCGGGCCAAGTATGTTAGCAAAGGAGAATTTCCTTACCGAAGATTCAGGAACTCAGTCAGTTGCTTGAGTTTTATAGCGGGTATCAAACACCCTATTCATATGGCTGTGAAGTGCGTCAGTCATACAGGACATAGCCGTTAGTCTCTAGGAGGGGATTGGCCCAGGCTGCAGCAGTCCCCCCCACCCCCGAGATACGATAGAACAAATGCTGCCTTTATAGTGTAGTTAGGAAAGGCTGAGGGACAGCATAGGAAATGCAATTTACATTGGTTGATAAAGGTCCGGTACTGTTTGGGGTCACCGGTTAGGCGCTCCGGGGGAGCCAAAGGGAACTGTGTGGCCAAAAGGACGGGATTGGTTCCTGTCTAGGAAGAGGATAACCGGAGCCGGACGCAGTAGCCCTGGAAGCCTCACCCCATTGACTGCGGACATTCGACATGTCCTGTAGACCGTCGATCCTATTACGCAAGGTCCATTGTGCTGCGGACATATCGGTTTGCAGGTCTGCCACCAGTTGAATCAGGGTAGTCAGGGGGTCCGCAGTATCTATGGCTTTGGTTTCTGTTACTCACCAATCCGGTGAATGGTTTCAGAGATGAGGCAAGATTGGTAATCCTAATACTCCGACCTGATTGAAGAGCCCGGGTTTGTTTAGGACCCAGGCCTCCTCTCGAGGGAAACTCTTTTCTGTTATATGCCCCTTTGCTGTATTAACAAGGCAGACAAAGGGACTGATCACCTAAAAGAGTGGGGGGAGGGGTGGAAAAATGCCACCACGATACCCTGCCTAAAGGAAACCAATCCACAGGTCAGTAGATGCTGAGAACCAAGTACAAGCTAAAAGTATGTGGTGAGGTATATCCACCTGTTTCCCCTCCCTCCTAGAGAAGACGGTTCTCGAGCGGGCCAATGGATCTTATTCCTACAAGAACAAGACCAGGGATATTGCTATATGAAAGAGGACTATTGGCCAGCAGAACGTTAGAAAACGATTTCTTACCATTCTTTGGCGAGGTCGGGAATAAACGGTTTCTGAACAGTGCATGGGTGACAAAGCGTGTTGAGGAAAACAATGGAAGGAAAAAAAATAATAGAAAGGAGGGTGAATATAAGAAGACTTGAGCCGGGCGGCACGTGGGACGCACTAGAGTCAGGGGGGAGGGGGGTAGACTGGCTGCAAAGCGTCCTGAGGTTTACACAAGTCCATGCCAACAATTCCAGGAAGACCAGAGGTAATGCAGAGGCAGTCCGTGTCAGCGAGAGCAGGAGTCGGTACACGGCAGTTCCAAGAACAAGACGTAAGGCAGAGGCAGTCCGTGTAAACGAAGGCAGGTGTCAGGGGTACACAGGAGATTCAAACAGAACTTCGGGAAATCACCAGGAGCCAACTTCAAACAGAAGCAGCGTTCGGCGGATTAATGACGCTTACGAGTCCTTGCGAAAACGAGGCACTCAGAGTCCAATGGTGGCTTGGGTCACATGACGGATGTTAACAGGGAAGTAATGGAAAAGGTTCCTTGGCAACAGCCGATGCAATAGCCCGTTTCCACAGCAACCTCCAAAGCCAGAGGAACAGGGCATAGAAACGCTGAATTCCTTACCAAATAGCTGGATAAAGCCTGCATTTATCAGCCCTGATGGGCATGTGCATTCTTGAGTCCGTAATACAGACATGGGGAGCCGGAGCCGCCTTCCCCGCCTTCCGGTTCATGACAGCGAATTAAGGGGTGAATCATGGGAAATGACTCCCTTTTTAATTTATTATGCCCTTAATTCTTTTCTTTTTTTGGAATCTGAATGAAAAAATGTAATTTGTCTTTGCTTATGTATCAGTTTCTTTTTTATTGGTATTACGATTTTATTAAAAGTAAAAACAAATTGCTATATTGATATTGACTGAAACACAAATTAAAAAAAATTAAAAAAGATAGTGTACTGTATGTGAACATTCCATTGGATCGATTGTATGAGCGTTGCACCATAACACAAAGCGTCTCCATTTCTTGAAATAACAATGTCTTGTGTTTGGTTTACGTGCTTGTTTTAGAATGTCCATGCCCCTGTGGTTTAGTTTTAAATGACCACATTCTATGACTTCATGGTTAAAGTGTTGTTCATTGAATCTGTGACATGTTGAATGGGCATGGTAGCTAGGAGGACAAAGTGACATCATTTGCAGGTGTGAAGTTGTGCCCACATTGGACCTATTAGGATAAATATTACTTGTTCTTGGTGTACCTTGTGGACTATGTGAGGAACCATGGTGACAACAAGTAAGGCAGACACAAGTGCTCACAGTTCAAGAGTGTTTAGTGAACAATTAATGCTGTGTGCAGGTTGGAAAAACGCCTAATAGAAACCTAAATCTAAGATGGGAGCAAGCGTTGACCATCAAATGAAAAATAAGACAGTCATAGTGGTGTGGTGTCAAAATAAAAGGGCATATACTAAGAAACCTATTGCCAAACCTCACAACTAATACACAAAGGGGTGTGGGATAGTTCTCAGGAAAAGAAAGAAGTGTTCTCAAATAATAGGTCAGGATGCGGTAGCCTGGGCCTCCCTTCCCCATGTTTTGGACACAGGGTAATATGGGAATTTGGAGCACAGTACAGTCTGTGGCTTCTCTGGCACAAGGCGACAGTTCCAAAGGCAGCTCTCAGGACACACTCCCGGGCTTCTCTAGCATGAGACGACAATTCCAAAGGCAGCTCTCATGACACACTCTCTGGCTTCTCCAGCACAAGATGGTAGTTCAGCTTTTAACCTTCGAGCTTTCAATTATAAGGGCCATCGATGTACAAGTCTCGTTTCCTTTGAAAGTCTCTTGCCTTCGGGGCCTGACGTGTTCAAATAAATAAAGTACCTTTAACAAATTAAAGTTCTTTTCTAATGTTCGTTAGGTAATGGGTTCACCCACTGGCTCCCCCTCTTCTGGGCACTGGCCCTTCTCAATTCTTAGAACCACAGTTCAACTAGGGTGATGGTTTCACCCCTGGGTCCCCCTCTTCTGGGCACTGACCCCTATATGTATCGTATTTCAAAATATATCACAGTTCCTTTATTAATCAACTTTGGGTGACAGCTTCCCCCCTGGATCTCCCTCAGTCGGGCTTGAACCCCTCTTGCCTTTCTTTCTTTTTGGGTGATGGCTTCCCCCCTGGATCTCCCTCAGTCGGGCTTGGACCCCTCTTGCCTTTCTTTCTTCTTGGGTGATGGCTTCACCCCTGGATCTCCCTCGAACGGGCTCGGACTCCTCGTGACTTTAACAGGATTCAATTCCCTTGGTTTCTCAATGTTCACTTTCACTGAGGGATTCACTTCCCCTTCTCTCACACTGCTTGGAGATCAAAGTCCATTGATTGTACAGGGATTTTGCTTGACCCTCTGTATGACCACTTTGACCTACTTCGCTGGCCCTTCTATAGAATGAAACTCCATTATAATTAATATAAACAGAATAAAAACCTGTAATAAATAAGGTAAAAGAACGGTTAATGAATTACAGTTTATTCTGTTTTGTAGACCCTGTAATGAACGGTGTGAAGAAAAGAAAAATAGGAGAAGAGTAATTTGGAAAAACATTGCGATTCTGCGTATACAAAGATAGCCTGAGTTACAGTAGATTGACAGAAAAACAACAAAAAAACATAGAGAAAGAGTTGTGGAAGACAGCAATCAGTGTTCCCCTGATGGAATTCCTGTGTAATGTTTTTAATAGGAGTAAATAGGGAATGAAACATGTTGGGTTGCGAATGAGTAAAGGAGAAAATGGTTGTAATAGTAGGAGTGTGTGAAAAATTGTTTTTTTATTTGTAAACTTTGTAAAATGGCTGAGAAAAGTAGCCATATAAAGTTGACCCTGGTACGATCTCCACTATAAGAAAATTGAACAATGTTTTTTTAAAATATATAAATTCAGAATAAATTTGTGAAAGAATAAAAGTATTTTTGTAATAACAAATAAAGGTATTTTTGTATTAATAATGTATAGCATTGACATCTAATGTTTTTCAAGTTAGTGATGTGGCTTTATTGGCAGTTGTGGTAACAAGGACAAAGGGCTAAAATTGTAAAACTATAGCTGAGTTACAAAGGATTTACACAACCGGACTGTAGGAGAATGTGTTGTATTTATGTTACAGCGAGGGATAGAGCATCTTGTTCAGTAGAAGGTGGTGTGAAGTTGTCTCTTGATGATGTGGATCAGGTTGATTGACTGAAGGGGTCTGAGACTGGTGAATTGATCAGCAGCCCCCTAAAAATTCTATAATTGGAACGTAGCCAGTCGGCCAACAATGGAGACGGGAACCTGAGGCTGTGTAAACCAAAAGGAAGGACTTTCAACTGAAACGCTCCCAGGGGCGTCGAGAAAGCTGCCTTTTCCTCATCAGGTCCATACACTGGGACCTGCCAGTAGCCTTTTGCTAAGTCTAGGGTTAATAGAAAAGTGGCGATTCCAAGTTTATCAATCAGGTCATCGATGCGTGGCATGGGATAGGCATCAAAATCGGAAATGGCAGAAGTTACGCAAAACCTCAAGGAATGGTCAGGTTTGGGGACCAATACGATACGGGAGGGCCATGGGCTTGAAGAGGGTTTGATAATAATTGCTCTTAACATTTTATCCACTTCCTCAACCACTACCTGTTTACAGGCTTCCAGGAGTCTATAAGGCTTTAGATGGACCACTTTTCCCTTGGGTGCTCTAATGTAGTGATATGCCTTTCACTCTTCCTTGTTTCTCAGAGAATAAATCGGTAAATGATATGTCAGATCGCACCAGGTCCTACTTTTCCAGGAAACATGGGTGCTGGACCCTATTGCTTTCCAATGTTATATAAACTACACGGTTCCTGCTACCAAAGGTCCTAGTGGAAGACTGATGGGAGGCTTGCAGATATGCTATGATTTAAACTTTGATTGGGGGGTGGTCCCTATTGAAACCGTTCGCCTGATCTAATTATTGTCTGTGTTAACAAAAAATGGGTGAATGGTTCCTGCTATTCAATATATATAACAGACCCAGTGTGGCTACGGGTCTGGAGGATTTCTTGAAATTCCAGGAACTGATTAATTCAAATGCCCCACGGAACTAACAATGTGTCAGGCTAGACACGGACTGGTGTGTTCCTTTGCAGTGACGCCTCGCAAGTCCTGAAGGCAGTACACAACCCACCCAGGGGGAGCCCCCTACCAGATACTCTAGATGGACTATACGGGGAAAGGCTCCCCCACCTCCCCCAGACGGGAGTGCTACTTGACACACAACCTAGTTCTCAGAGATCAGGCCAGGAGCTTCAATAGGGAATACAATAGAAAACCTTATAAAGCAGCTGTTGTAATGCAAACAAGCAATATATAGGTAATCACGAAACGCTTCCCAGTCCACTATTACCTGATCATATGCCGATGTACACTGTGAACCTGATCAAATACCTTTCAGGAAAAGTCCTAATTACCAGATTCCCTACAAACGCTTGCCTTCTGGATCCTGGAAAACGACCGTTGCGAGAACGCTAGTTCCTTGACGGACGGCTGTTTAAATATACTTGAGGGCGAGGCGAACACTTGCGCGAGACCACACAGTTCAGAGGAAAGTACCTCACAGCGCAGTCATGCTCCATGTGCCACCAGGCCCATGGTCTTGTTGGCATGTACTCTGCATCGCCTGGTAACAGCGTTCCGTCCTGATGACGTATACGCTGGAAAGGCGATGACACGGTAAATAGAGTCATCGGCGTCTCTCGTTGCCCAAGGTGGTTTCCGTGCCGGTAGAGGCACTGTGGACCACTGCTTTCTGTATTTTTTTATTAATACACCAGATTGCTTAAAATAAAACTTTATGCCATCATCCTAGATCTTCAAACTGCTTTCGATACAGTACCGAGAGAAGGTCTGTGGCAAGTCCTGGAGGAAAGGAAAGCACCAGTGCCAATAGTATATTCTATCAAACTACTGCATATGGAGACACAGGCTTCAGTCTGTCATGGGCTAGACGGAGAACAATCTAAACCCTTCGCTGTGCAGAAGGGGGTCTGCCAAGGGTGCATCTTGGCACCACTCCTTTTTTCAATTTACATTCAAGGTATAGTGGATGCATTGGAGGTGGGTGCCCTGGAAGCCCCCAAAATTGCATCCAAGAGATGGCCAACCCTCTTTTTTGCAGACGATGCGGTTATATCTTTACTACTTCCTCAAAAGGGCCTTGAAACATCTCGATTTCCTATACAGAAGAACAAAAAAAGATTGGGACAATCTTCGACTGTGTTTAAGAGTACATTTTAACATATTGCTCCTGTCACATCGCTGGAAATGCTGGTCTCCAAGAGGAAAAAAGCACGACAAAATCCTAACGATTATGGAAACCTTGAGCCGGCTTTGAACTGTAGATATCCAGAGCCAAAAGCCTAAATGTCAAGCCGGAGCAAACACAAAAACGCAAAACAAAGTTTCCTCCATTCCTGAACGATCTCCAGTGTTCACAAATGAAACGAAGCATTTAGTGAATGCAACCAGAAATCACACATTTTAATTAACTGGATTAGCTCCAACATATCTTTGACATGATGCAGGTACTTTCAAAATTTGCTGCTGCTTTTAACACAGAATAAATAATCCAGGACCACATACATTTAATATTATAAATGTTGCAAATTCACAAGGAGGTCTGGGAATGAATGAATGTAAAACAAAAATGTTCGACATACGCTGTACAAAAAGTGTTTGTAGTGACGGTTTTGCGGCCACTGTTCTGTAAATTGCTTTCTTTCCTGTTTTTGGCAGACCAGCACGGGAGGCAGCAAAGGGAGTTTGTTACGCATGGCGCGCGGCCGTTCATATCAGGAAAAAGGTCACATTGTGTCCCGGCAACACTACACATTGTCGATGGCAAGCACAGACCTGTTCGATCTCTAACCCGCCTGACAGTATGGAAACCGCCATGTGTTTCTCCCCAAATAATTTCAGTCACCCGGCTGCCTTCCTCCTCTGCAAATAAAATCCATCACAGACCTCAGAACCTTCAATACACATCTCAAACAGCACCTCATCTCCTTTAAAGGCAAATGCTTAGGCACCATTTCCCACTAAGATGGCCCAGAGCTCCCTTCCCCCCCAAACATCAAACTTGTCCCCTCCTTTCCCCGGACTTCAATGATTAATGACAGACATATCATATCGCCATCCTGAACTGCCTCGCTACACCAAATATATTATAATGTACTGGTTTATGCCCCTTCATCCCAGAATGCACCCCTGTACCACCTGCTGCTCAGCCATTGGTTTATGTCCCCATTTTGCTGTGCTCTTCTATATTGTCTGCTGCTCCCATGCACTGTGATATTGTGTGCTACATGGTTTATAACCCCAAACATAAACCAATACAAAACTATTACACCATTGCCTTGTGAAAGGACGGTTCTCAGTAGTCAAAAGTCTAAAGCAAGGGCCACTGGCAGTGACCTGGTGGCTAGGGCCCCCACAGTGACTAACTGGATCGAAGCCCCCGACAATGAACATCTAGAACACTTAGAGAAAAGCCCATCTGAAAAGACCTCAGCCAATATAAACAGAGGCACTCAAGAATTCATCCACGGGAGTCGAGGCCATGGAAAAGAAGACAAAGGAACATTTCCACCTTACCTCATAGGCTTCAATATTAATATATGATGGGTTGGGAAGAAAATGGGAGTTCACGTGACAAGGCATAAATTAGTTTTCAAAAATTGATTAGCAGAGTTTGCTAATTAAAATATTTTTGATTAGCAAACAGACCCATTTGATTAGCAATGTTGTACTAATATTGTTAATGTCATCAGAAGTTATCAGTCCCCAAGACATGAAATGAGCAACAATACAGCAGCTTTGCATACCACTGAAATAAGACATCAGCTAGAGGAGTCAGGCCTTGTAAATTCTTTAAAATTCAGCTAGACCTGCATGTTGGGTAACTTAGTTTCCCCATTTAACCTAAGATAAATCTCGACTCATAGCAATGGAGGACAACAAATTTAAAATGTGATTAGCGTACAAAAGTGCATGTCACTACAAACCCTCTTTGTTTGGCACACTGATGCCACCCAGAGGCCAAGATATAATACAGTCAATCATAAAGCAAAGCGAGCTCTGGAGTCTAACTATAGTGTTTGGTATTGCAAAAGATCTGTAGAAGTGCAGATTGGATGGAACTGCTGATCACTCCTTTGAGTAAGCATTTAGTTCACTTTGTTTATTCATTATGTATGAGAAAAGAAAGACTTAGCAAAGTGGATTGTGTAGCAAGCCGAAAACTGGGCAATCTAGATGTAATATTGTAGTTTATGGTCATCTCAATTTCAGGGTACCTTTGTGACAATTATAAGTATTACTTTTTTAGTTGGTACTCACAATGACAGTTTTCGTTCTTGTGTAGACACTGACCCGTAGCGGTCATGCCAAAGAGGTTGTGTATAGAAATGCTTCCCCCAAAGTGTTCAGAGGCCAGTGAAAAGGACTCTGTACACCTCAGGGGCAGCACCCTCGGGGAAACCCTCCTGGGGTAGAAAACCCGATGCAGTCCAGGCAGATGAGATGTAGGATGCGGTAGTCGAAGCAATATCCACAAGTAGAGTAGGATGGTTTGTTGTATTAACCCTTTGCAGTAGCTGTTGGAGTCCGGGAGAAATCTGCTGCCGAGGAAGTGTTGCAGATGGAAAGGCAGTGCACCGCAGGACACACACCACCAGATGAATCCCGGAACAGGTATCCACTGAAGCAGGGAAAGAAAAAGAAAAAGCCAACCGAGAAGGGATGACCCGAAGCGGAGAAAGGCTGAACATAATGAACTGCAGAGGAGAGCAGCTTGCGAAAGGGAGAAAGAGCGAGGAAACCAGAACGGCAGAATGCGGTAAGGTAAATAAGCAGAAAGTAGCCAAGAGGAAAGTTACAGAAAAGTGACAGCACAAGACGAAAGAAACAGAAAGAGCAATGCTATTAGAATCGCAAGCGAAAGCAAGAGATGTGCAAAGTCGAAAGGCTAAGCACACAGAGCGAACAGAAGCAACGCACCTACCCGTTTGAAGTGAAGCAAGATATGAAAGGGGGTTGGTGCGTGGCGCCATCTTGGAAAGGACTAGACCTGTTCGAGTGCTGCAAGAAAATGGCATTAGGAAGACGCCATCTTGGATTCCTTTGTAGGTAATGTGGATGATGTTTCTTCCACCGCATCCATAAGGTTCTATGGGGAACTGTGGGTGATAATATAGAATGTAAAGGAGTATGGGTTCGTGCATGGGTTGAGCACCAGTTGCAAGATGTATGCAACCTGCAGGTTACAAAACTAGGTTTGCCCTCAAAAGCATTCGATCATGTCATCATGTACATTTTCAAAAGTGTTCACTCTTCAATATGATGCATCTTTCCCAACAAAATGAAATATAGTTGACAATGAAATTTAGATACACTAACCTAAACTTTACTGTAAAGCATGGAGATGATGTAGTGTATAACAGTATCAATACTCTAATAATGCATTATGTAAAAACCTACATTTTAGGAATGATTTTGCAGGACGGTCTTTTAAATATATATATATATATATATATATATAAAGTTGACACATACTGGTCTTTGTCAGACAGCATATAGAAAGCTTAAAAAAAGTAGCCTCCTGATTATTTCTGGTTTGCAATTATTTGAAAAATAAATTCTTGCCTAGCACTCCCAAACATGCTTTTGGCACTTAAGAGTGGAGATGATTACTGCTGCACTTTCTTTCTTTCCATTAGGACTTTAAGAAAACAGAGAAAAGAGGGGGAAGAGAGCACAGAGGGTAAAAGGAAAGCAGGGTGAGCTGTGTTTTCATTGAAGAGGGTAACTTAAATGGCTATCTTTGCTACACAAGTGTCAATTTGATTAGCAAACTGACATAATTGCATAGCAAATTGCTATGCGACACCGCTTATCTTATGCCTTGCGTGATCAGGGGTGGACTGGGAACCAAAAGGGCACCTGGAAATAATGTTCATAGTTGCTCCATATTATATATTTGCAGAAAGCCGAACCCTTCTACTATGAGAACATTTGGAAATAAAACAGGTTACCACACAAAAGAGGCCCAGGGTGCAGAGGCCTACCTGGAAATCTGCAGAGTTCTCTTTAGGCCAGTCCACTCCAGCACGTGATGGAAGGGGAGAAGCTTGAAGGCACGCTATGGTAATAAGGGCCCCAAAGCTCTGTGTATACTTCGCCGAAGACATGTGGATGTCTTCAGGTCATTATGTGATGGCAAAGAGGGCAAAAAAGAATTAAACAGCTTACCCTCACCACATATGCTGTGACCAGCTAGAAATTCCAAAATCGAGTAAATGAGGATTAGAATCTTTCATTTGAATTACTGATGGGTAAATTAGGTTTCTCTTACTTCCATCTCGGCCACTCTCTCCTCTTCTTTGCTCTGCAAATGATCAACATCCTCCAACTTTCTCTTCAGTTTGTCCAGATAATTCTGAAACTTGTCCTGGAAAACAAACAATCTATGTCTTGAAATATAAACAGGAGATTAATGTACCGTTAAAGTCTTTTCAGGTATCCATACACTGCACATTTATCCATTTATAAGAACATTATACGTTCAATAACTGGCCAAAGAGAACTCCAAACGTACATGAAATCCTGCCTGTGTCTGGGATCATACTTGTGGGTGTGCATGAAGAATTGGGGAGGGGTAACCAATAACAAAGGATGTTGTCCGTTAGGCTTTTTCAAAGCATCGATTGTTACAGAGTTCTTGGAAGTCAACCTTACTGGGTGTGCAAATGTTCGTGTAGTACAATACATTTCTCACTAGTTGGTGACGGAGGAGCAAGACTGGTGTAAAATGCAGGTGCATACACAATGGGTGTAAGACGATAGATTGTCCACGCAAGTCTTAAAAATATACTTAATTATTAAAACTTACAAATGCATTAGGCTAAGTATACTACCAACACGTGGCAAAACAATGTTGATCAGTTAATGTTTACTCTAAAACAACCATTCAACAAGAGTTTCAGGTGAATAAACAGTTGTGGATACAAAGAGGGAGTTGAGAAAAGTTACTAATGTTCGCCCATAGGATTCAACGGGGCTAAATGCAATAGTCAAGCACAGAAGATAGTGACAAGGATGCCAAGCAAGGTGCAGAACAGGTAGCCAGTTTTTCCCCTTCCTCGATGGAGACACTGTGCAGATTTCCCTCGTTCATAGAGAGCAGAACTTCACACTCTGAGCCTTGGCTTTGGAAATACTTGTAACAGCACCATCTTTCAGATACCCTTGCCCATCGTGTTTTAGATCCTCAGTGCAGTAGTCAACCTGAGAAAGGACTCCAAGACCCCTCCCACTATAGAGAAGCATGGCATGGGAAAGACGCCAGCCCATCTATCAGAGGACCTGCAACCCTGAGTGGCTGTCCAATCATAAATAGCCAGGGTTGGATGTGGATATATATATATATATATATATATATATATATATATATATATATAAATATAAAAGTTGGACAGGTTTGCCGTGTTTTTGGTTAAAAACTTTTATTAAAAACAAAAAGGGGTTGGGAAAATGCCTCTCTGATCCGGTCCCAAGTGGTTCCCCTACCTAAACTAAGGATCTGCCTGCGTTAGAATGTCCAAATCACATTGTCCGGTGTCCAAAGTTCTAGTCTAACCCTCACACTATACACGAAGGTGAAGGGGAAACATCTTTGTTTGTTTGTTTTGTTTGTTTATTTTATTTAGTATAGTGCTCCAGACCCAGGGGTAAATGGGCGCTTAAGGACAAGTTACAAAGTTACAGTATAAAAGCAGTTATACAATTGTGGCGGAAATATGCCATATATGGTATGTACAGGCAGGTAATAGGAAACATTTCAGAGTATGTACCATATATACAGTTAGTACTGAGCTTAGTCTATCTGAGGATTGCCTTCTCCAGAAGCCAGCTAATGACTAGTTTTCTGAACAATTGGAAGGATTTGGCCAGTTTAATATTTAGTGGCAGGGTGTTCCACAGTTGAGGGGCGAGGACAGTGAAGCTCGAGCCCCCCGCTCTTTTGGCGGTGAATCTGGGCACAATGAGGCTGAGAGTATTGGATGATCTGGTGATTCTTGTGTTTGGTTTAAGAGTGAGTTTGTTGGTAAGGTACTGGGGGGCTAGGTGGTTTAAGGCTTTGTAGGTGAGGCAGAGAGTTTTTAGGTCAATTTTTTGTTCAATGGATAACCATTTGCAAGATATTCTTGTGTGGGAGATGTGCTCTCTCTTGGGAATATTTAGTGCTGCTCTCAGCGCATTATTTTGGAGTTTCTGAAGTTTCTTGATTATAACTTGGTTGGCACCAAGGTAGAGGCTATTACAGTAGTCAAGCTTCGATTGTATGAGGGCCTGCGCCAGAATGAGGCAGCTGTTTGTAGATAGAAAAGGTCTACAGGCCCTGATTAGTTTTCCCGTGCATGCGGTGGCTGAGGCAGTCATATTAACTTGTTTTGAGAGGTTGGTATTGGCGTCATGGTAGAAGCCTTAAGTTTTCACATTATTCACAACTAGAACAATGTTGCCATCCATGGTGAAGTTGGAATAATCGGGGCTGAGTTTCTGTAGATTATTGGGGGTCCCGACTAGGAGGAGCTCGGTCTTATCATTCAGGCAGAGGCCGTGTGTGGCCATACATGCCTGAATGATGGCGAAGATTTTGTTAATCCTGGTGGCGTCAGTGTTGTAGTTGCCAGTGATGGTGAGGAGTATCTTGGTGTCATCTGCGTAGTTGGTGTAGGTGATACCCAGATGGTCCAGTCTATCAAAGAGAGGCTTTGTAAAGATGTTATAGAGGGTGGGGGAGACGCAGGACCCTTGTGTGGCCCCACAAGTGATGGGGATGGGGTCGGCTGCGGCCACAGATGAGAAATCCCTCATGGTTCTGTTGGCTAGGAAGGATTGTATCCACGTGACAGCAGAGGGGAAGAAGTGGGCAGCAGAAGAGAGATGGTTGCAGAGTATTTTGTGGTCAACCAAGTCAAAGGCTGCTGAGAGGTCTAGGAGGAGTAGGATGGCTGCTTTGTTTTTGTCCTTGATGTCATCAATCTGGCTTTTGAGGTCAACAAGGGCAGTTTCCGTTCCGTGTTGAGGGTGAAAGCCATATTGACGCAGTTGATTGGACTCCAAGTAATCTTGGATTTGCAGGTAGGCAACTCTGTCGAGGATTTTTAGCAGGAAGGGGACCGTGGTGATAGGCCTGTAATTGGTGGGAATGGCCGGGTCGAGAGATTTTTTTTTAGGAGAGGGAGAACCCATGACTGTTTTAGGTTATTAGGTACAGAATTGGTCGAGAAGGATAGGTTTACTAGTTTGGAGATGAAGGGGGCTAGGTCTCGCGCAGCATCTTTGATGATCTGTGCGGGGCAGCTGTCCCCTTTACAATTAGACGGTTTAAGGGATGCTATGATTTTTTGAATTTCGGGTATAGTAACCGGTTTGAATGTAAAGCCGGAAGTATTGCTGGTCGGGGTGAGTGTGCTAGGTATGAAGGCGTTACTATTTGAAAGTTGTAATCTTTTGGATTCGATTTTGTTTTGAAGGCCAGTGATTTTGTTAGCTAGGGCATTTTGGATGCTGGTGCACCATGGCTTGTCCTTCACGCAGGTATCGGTTGGAGGGTTCGGATTTTCTTATTCCTTCAGGATGGTGAAGAGTCCTTTAGCAGAAGATTGGGCATTATTTATTCTAACAATGTAGGCTTCTTTTTTAGTGCGGATTATCTCTTTCTTATAGTGGGAGGAAATGGTTGTGAGATTGGATTTGTTTTCTGCAGAGGGGTTCGTTTTCCATAGGGTTTCCATCTTGGCTTTCTTTTTTCTAAGAGTTTTGAATTCCGGTGTGTACCAAGGGTTCAAGTGAGCTATAGGCTTACATCTGCGTTGCTTTAGCGAGGCAACTGCATCAATGGCGCTAGTTAGGGCATCGTTGTAGGTGTTGACTAGAAGGTTAAGGTCAGCGGTAGCTGGGAGTGTGTTTAGAAGGGGGAGGATCAGTGGTGTGAGGGTCTCTGCAGTGATGTTGCGCTTGTTTCTAGTCAGGCAGGCTTGTGCATAGGAGCGCTGTTTAGGGTTAGGATTGTTTTGGTTGATGTCGAATAATATGAGGGAGTGGTCAGTCCATACAAGAGGTTATGGGGCTTTGCAGGTGATATTGCAGTTGTGGGTTGCGACCCAGTCAATGGTTCTACCTTTCTGGTGGGTAGGTAGAGTAATGACTTGGGTGAAGTCATGCTCGGATAAGGCGTTAGCCAAGGAGGCAGCAGGAGTCTCGTTGGGGTCATTAAACCCTAGGTTAAAGTCTCCTAGAATAATATTTTGGGAGTGGGGCTTGGAATTCTCTGCTATGAGAGAGGTAATGTCTTCCCCGAAGGGGCCTGGGGGCCTGTATAGAAGTTGCAGAGTAATAGTACTCTTAGGGGTGGTTTGTACTTTGATGGTAAGGTGCTCACAGGACTTTAGCGGGGGGGAGGTGATTAGTCCGAGGTCGAGTGAGGATTTGAATATGATTGTTACACCTCCTCCGCGAGCATTAGGTCTGTCCGCTCTGAGGATGGAGTAGTTGTCGGGAATAGCAAGAGTGAGGCAGGGTCCTGCTGCTTCATGTAGCCATCTTTCTGTAGTAGCAAGGAATTCAAGGATAATGTCGGCAATGTAGGTGGGGTGGGCTACTATGGATCTAACATTGAGTAGTGCCCCTTTTAGAGGTGTCATGTTAGTGGCCTTAGCGCTGTCCTTAGTAGTGGTCTTGGTCACAGGTGCAGTAGGCAACTTGCCAGATGTGGTAAGGAGTCTAGCGCCGAGTCCGTTATTGCGGTCCTGGAGGGTAGGGTTGATTGTGGGGCGGTGAGCTAATGGATTGGGATGGTGAGGGTTGGAGACAATGTGGTCAGCTTTAATTATGTTGGAGGTGTTGGTTAGGATATTAGCTAGTGTGGCATTAATTTTGGCAGTGGAGTGTTGGTGAATGAAGTGTGGGAAAGGTGGAAGGGAGGGCAGGAAGGGTGTGGGACAGGGGGTATGTAGCTGTTGCTGCTGCATGGAATGCTGTTGTTTATGATGCGGAAAGGGAGCATGGTGAGCATGAGCCAAGGGAGCATAGTTGGAATTATGCAGAGAGTGGGCAGTTTGGTTGTTAGCACAGCAGTGTGGGCAGGGACTAGGTTTGAGATAGCTAGTGTGGTGCGGAGGAGGGCAATTAGAGTGCAGCCACGGTTTCAGTGCGAAATTACTGTTATAGTGCAAAGGAGGGCAGTTGCAGTAATACAACGACAGGTAGGCATAGGCTGAAATCGAAATTGCTCCTTTGGTGCAAAAAGGGCAGTTGCAGTTGTGCAGTAACATGTAGGCATAGGCTAAATTCGAAATTACTACCAAGGTGCGAAAAGGTCAGTTCTAGTGGTACAACAACAGGTAGGCATAGGCTAAATACTAAAATTAATGCTATGGTGCAAAAAGGGCAGTTCTAGTAATGCAACAACAGGTAGGCATAGGCTAAATTCGAAATTACTGCTAAGGCTAAATTCGAAATTGCTACTATGGTGCAGAAAGGGCAGTTCTAGTAATGCAACAACAGGTAGGCATAGGCTAAATTCGAAATTACTGCTAAGGCTAAATTCGAAATTGCTGCTATGGTATTAAAAGGACCGTTCTAGTAGTGCAACAACAGGTTGGCATAGGCTAAAGATCGAAAATTGCTAATGAGGCAGCATCAGGGTAGCCCTGCCAGATGAATGGCATCTGAACCAGGTAGTTACAGTTATGCAGCAATAGTTTCATTTGAGCTGCAGTGAGGCAGTTGCAGTTATGCAGAATTCGAGGTTGCTGGCATGGGATGAGGGAGAGCTGGATACTTCTGCTAATGCAGTCCAATGATTGTACGTTCATGGGGGGTGGTTGTAATGGAAAAGGGGCGCGCTTACCCTGTAAGTTGAGGGATGGGCCGGAGAGGGTAGGGGTCTCTGCCCTGGGCTCGCCGGCGTAGACAGGCGAAAGACAGGCGAAAGACAGGCGAAAGACAGGCGAAAGACAGGCGAAAGACAGGCGAAAGACAGGCGAAAGACAGCCGAAAGACAGCTGAAAGACAGCCGAAAGACAGCCGAAAGACAGGCACTGTGCCTTTGACCGTGTGTCTTCGAGCGTGGGCCGGCTCCCAGCCTGCCGGCTTGTGATTGGCTGTAAATGCTGGTAGGGAGCCAATCACAGCGCTCGCAGTGCTGAGGGGCCTGATGGGAGGCTGTGTTGATGGCGGATGGCCATCTTGGAGGGTGGTAAGCCTCGTAGCTTACAATGGCGGCTTATGCACTCCAGTGCAAATCTGGGGTGATCCTGATGCAGAAGGGGCAGCTGGGCAAATACGAAGGATGGCACGGATATAAATAATAATATCGCAGTGATATTAGAACAAAAAGCAGGTTCACTCAAGTGGCGGCAATGTGTTTTAGGCATTGACCTATATTGACTACATTTATATTTTCTCTTTATTGTGGTTTTGTTATAGGGGTTGAATCAGTGCACCCTTTTCATTTATAAGAAAAAGTGTTTTTCAAAAAAATGTTATAAAGGATGAGGACAGCTACATAATAAAAACTGTACCTCTTCGTACTCATTAGTTTACGCATGGGTATTATTTTTCTCCTGCATGTACACCTACCCTAGGAATGCTTGAATAACGCCACCATAGGGTAGCCACCATACCACGTCAATTTGCAATAAAATTAGTTGCAATTAGCTTTGACTCCAACAGCCAGGACACTCCCCCTTTGTATACAGTCGGCCTGGACGAAAGCCTGACTGAAACGGGTCCAACGCATGGGAGTGCTCAAGAAAAGAGGTGATAAGAGGGGAAAACAAAGGATTCATTGGAAAGGGAAGCAGAGAAATAGGGGGTAAATAAGCCAGAACAGAAGAATCAAGAGAAGGCTTCTTGATTAATGGAATGACGCGGGATTGCTTTAGGGCAGCTCGGATGCAACCAGTCACACAAGATTGATTGAAGGCTGCACATAACGAGGGGGTGATCAAATCAATAACCTCCTGTAATATATCCATTAGGATGGCATCCAATGGGGATGCAGATTTAAAACCCTTGGTAGCAGTGATAACCATGAAAGGTGTAAACACTGGAAAGGTAGACCAATTCTCTGTGCTGTTGACAGCCACAAGCTGTGCTTCTTTGTCACACGGAGGTGCTTGGGTAGAAGTAATCAAGGCTTGGATGTTACTAACTTTCGTAACAGAAAAGTCTGTCAAAGCATCGCTTAGCAATTGTGAAGAAACTGTGGTGGTCATAAAGCTTTTTGTGGAGAGAGAACGTACCAGAGAGAAAAGAACTTTTGGCTTGTTCAGTGCTCCTTCCACTCAGGTGATATAATAATTTACTTTAGCAAGTCGGATTGCCTGATGGTAAGCTTTAGACTCTGTTGAAATGAGTCGATGCGCCGGTGTGTATGAAGCCCGCCATCTGCGTTCTAATTGGCATTTTCTTTTGGTGCCGATTTTTGAGTGCATCATCAACCCATGGTTCTGAGACAAGCGGTTTACTCTTGCAAAGTTGCCAAGGAGTAAAGACAGTCTGCCAACCTCAAGAATGACTGTAGAACTTCGGACAGGTCAGCCTCCCGAGGGGTGTCTCGTGTACCCATTAGTTCAGAAATGACGCCTTTCCTAAGGATCTGACGTCAGCGACGCTTTAATAGCGGAGGATGATAAGGTTGGACAGAAGGAGGGGGTATGTGAAGCAAAAAAGGTACCACATAGTGATCCGACCAAAGAATGGGAAACAATGGGCAAATAGTGGCCAGAGTAGATAAGGCAAACACTAGATCCAAGGTGTTGCCAAACACGTGTCGACCCATGGACCAGTTGTGTCAGATTAAGATCATTCATAGTTTCAATAAACTGATTTTCCAGGGCCTTTGACGTGCCCAAGGAGTTCAAATTAAAATCACCCAACATCACCAGATTTGGGAAGTCAAGGTACAAAGTTGCGGCTAGTTTAAGGAACTGCTCGAAGAAAAGGCAATCGGCCCCAGGGGGGCGTTGATAGACTATAACAATAGGAATGAAGAAGGTGCGCAGAATACTAATGCGACCAGCGTTGGATTGAGCAGTCGGCCAATCGGCCCGTGGCCGATAAGAATTGGAGCCGACTGGAATGTGGGCCGGTTTTATTTAGCACTTAGGGGCCGATTTATTAGTCACGCACACACACACATAATAAATCAATCCTGTCCATTAGCATTTCCACTCTCAGCTGCCTCTGCTCTCAGCCGGATGGCGCCGGAGGTGGACGGGGGGCGAGTGTGGTGGGGGACGGTTTCCAGCCCGCAGGACTGCCTGGGCAGGCGTGGTGTTATTTTGTAACATTTCCAAAAAGTAACATTCTCCGTCCGGTGGAGCGCACCCCTGTGCCCACAGGCGAGAGAGCAGAGCAGGCCATTTAGCTTTCGGTTTCGTTTCGCTTCCTTTCGAATTTTGCATTCAAAAGGAAGCGAGACTTCGAGTGCTGACTGCCTGCCTACCGAGAGGATCAAAGTGCTCCCTGCAGAGGCTGTGGGGAAGGCGTGCGCACAGAGGAAAGAACATAAATCCGACGAGCTGCAGAGGTTAGTTTGTTGGCAGGCACGCATAAACCTTGTTGTTCTCCTTTGCCAGTGCGTGTGCTGCTGTGCACCAGTTTTGGGATTACTAAATCATTTAAATGATGCTCTTTCTGACTCGCATTGGAGCTTCAAGCACGAATTGTGCAGCCCATACGGTACCGTAGTAGAAAATAATGGATTTTTTTTTAAACTGACAGCATTCCTCAGACACCGAGAAGGGAAAGAAGGGGGCGGTTAAAGGAGTCAGGCTCAAGTTATTGAGCAAAAGAGAAACGCAGCCCATTTATTTTTCTGTTGTTAAATAAGACTAACAGCAGCGCACAGTTATACTGAGTCATCTTGCCGTGTGAAATGATTATACACAACCACCATAGAACTTTAAAGAAAGGGTCCCATTTTACCACGGCTGTGAGGTTCGAAGAAATTACAGCACGAGCATGCACTTATGAATACAGCATTTGGAGAAAGCGCAGGCATTTATTTCAAACAGTGCAACCACCATGGCTTTGCTGAAAAACCTCTTTTCCATAAGAAAATAAAAAGCCTGCATAACAACTTATTGGGCTCATCAGTTTAACACAGTGGCAGCTGCCCAGCCATGGCAATAACTTTCTTCGTGCTCCCTCCCTCGCGGCCCGGGCTCTGATGAGAGAGCTTCTGGAAATCTCAGGTGGATGAGGTGCCAGCTCTTCCTGCCCTTCATTTAACTGAAATGTAAACAGTTTCAGAGCAGACCTGTGGCAAGTAAAACAGGAAGACCCGAACTGAAAGGGGATTGAGGAGGCACAATTTACAACCTCACAGTCAGCCAGGGGTGCACACACCGGCCTTGGAAGATCCAAACCTATACGGTAAGCAAGCACCCCATTCCCTGCTGCAAGATTTCAGGTAACCTTATGATGCATGGCTCTTTCAGGCTTGTTAAACCCCTTGATGAAGCAGAGTATTGATGTATTTGTTATGCCTATATGTTTCTCGTGCATGTTTTATTTAGGTGATAGTATATATGTTTGACGTGGGCCAAAAGGCCTGCGTGGCAAATAGCCCACGCCTTCCTGACCTCGACTGGTGGATTAATTTTAAAAAAATAATGTAATTCCCCCAAATTGGGATCCCAAAATCTCTGTCAAGTGGTGATCGATCATTACCACAAAAGATGAGAGAAAATGTGCCACTATTTCTTTCCTGCTTGAAATGATTTCACATGGGTCTTGTAGCTTCCTCTCTGTAGAGTCCGCATTTTGAGGCGTAGATTTGACGAACTGATGATGTGCACAACAATTCAGTAAAAAACATGACAATAGGGACCGGGGCACTGGCATTTTCCCTTCCAAAAGGTCTCAGATTTCTGATCCACGAACTCTGCATTCATATTTTAATGATCAGCTATGGGTTTCCTGCCCTTAACTGCCACCTTTCTCTGCCATGCTGCCCCTGAAATGGATGCCCATCCTTGCACTGTCTGTTTATGCCAAGGTAGAAACGTGCATACTGTTTACTCCTCCTTTTCCGGAATGTACAGGAACTTTGTGAGGAGAAGCCACGACATGCTTACTTTCTGACAGCCTGCTCTCTTTTGTTGGGCTAGGAGATGCCCCGGGTGTTGGCAGTACAAGTTGCCTCTAAAGCGGAAATGTGGGGTTCTCCACAAACATCATTGCAGAGAGAGAGCACATTAACACCTACTTGCATACCGGGGTGGGAAATTCTGAAATTAAGGGAACGTGCCTCTCAGTACGCATTGCTACTTTAACACCATTCATTATATTACAGCTTCTATGAGCTGTCTTGGTTTGGGAGTGTTCTGCGGGAGTCACAGGATTCTCTTGAAGAGTGGGGAGGGTGGCTGGACTCAAGCGTGCGCACCGCACACACGTTAAGGGCTCCACATGCTCGTCTTTACAGTCCAGTAGGCGAGGGCGCCTCCTCTGTCGAGTCACACACACAAGGTAGGGGATGGGGGTATGGTGTGTGTGTACGCGCAGGTGAGACATACTGTCCCTCTGGAGATGTGGGTTCGACCAGCGCTCTGTTGCATGCACCCTGAAAAGTAGATGCACACAGGCACATGCGGCCCAATTTGCACCAGACGTGCAGATGAACTTTACTGGTCTGCCCTTAAATCTCAGTTACAGGATTAATGGTATCAACACCACACTACAGAATAATTGCTTATTTTACCATAGCCGATATGATACTCAGTGAGTTGAGCGCTCACTGCTGCAATGAGTGTGTGATCTGCAGGTTGCAGGTTCGAACCATCTCAGCCTTTCATCCTTCTGAGGTCGATTTTAAAAAGTACCAACACAGGTTGGGTGATATTGTATGTATATTTGTTCTATATAAAAGAGCTTAAGCGTAAGTGCTATACAATAACATATTATAATTTGGCCTTGGACGTCTGCTTGCATTCACAGTAATTTGACAATATGGATCTATACACACAGATATTAATGATACATATGGTGATCCATTCTTGTATGAAATGTATATCACATTAGTGAAATCATAACCATATTTTTCGTAGTGTACTTAGGAACAATGCTATTGATGCCACTTCCTGTTTTGTCAAGGGGTGAAGGTTTGTGTTAATTCCACCCCTGCACCTCAGAGCTGTGGACCCTGTCACAGACCTGTATGCAAAGTTATGTTATTTCATGAGTTGTGTTGTAATGTAACAGACACATGAAACCTCCATAAGTAGCATTTTCTGGAAAGTCATGAATTGACGCGAATCACGGATGATGGTTTGAGGGCCACTTTTTTGAGGCGCCGGGTGGGCCACTTTTTGGAGGCGAGGGGTGGGCCACTTTTTATTTGATGTCCGGGCCTATTTCTTGTCCCAGTCCGACCCTGAATGGGACCTACAAGTACTTCAACTTTTGATTTTCCGATTCAAGGAGAGCATTTTTTCCGTGAATGGCGCTTTAACGATAAGAGCAACGCTCTTCCCCCCCACCCGGCTGTAGCAGCAGCAGGATCCATACACAATAAATCAAAGGTGTCTGGAAAGGCTTGTAGGACTGCCGGACCGGAAGTGTCCTTAAACCAAGCTTCTGTCATGCAGATAGGATCAGGGGCTAATTTGCAAGTCATAGCACAAAGAAGCATGCTTCACTAATGAACGTGTGTTTATTACCAAGCCTGTAAGGCTGTCTATATTTGTGTCACTATTAGGTACTCAGCAACCCATATCTAATGGGAGAGCCATTGCGTATGGTGCTAAATTAGGTAGTTCTTCGCGGGACCAGCTAATGGGCAATGTGCATTTGGAAGTAACCCGCAAAGTCCACAGCCCGGACTGTACACGGACGGCATAGCTCTCAACTCACCCGCTTTTGGCGGGTGTCACCCGCCTTGCAAAGGGCTGACTCACCCGCCAAGCCTCCTGCACGCCCATTCATTCCAATGGGCGTCTCACCCGCCAAAAAGAAAATCGGGTGATTTCACCCGCCTTTGCGAGACAAATGGTTGAGAGCTATGCGGACGGGCACAGATGGGTTGGACTTTGGCGCGACTTCGGCAAGTAAGGCTCTGGCCCGCTGTGCTTCAGGGGGATGTACTGTATTAATAAACATGGTATCACGGCAGCCGGGGCTACTCCCACTCTGAAAACGTGAAGAGAGACTCCCAGATGCTAAGTGAATGGATGTCAGAAAAGAAAGACTGCCTCTAACCAGGCACGAGGCCCTGGTGGCTAGTGGGGGAAGCCAGGCACCTTCCTGCTGGCAAGTCCAGCTTACAAGGAAAGGAAAATAATTAAAATAAGAACACAAAATAAAAACGTGAAAGGAGCGTAGTTCGTCTCAGACCTGGTATACTCTACTGCCAAAGCGTCTTGCATTCGCACACTTGTAGTTGCGTGGTATAATGTCCTGCAAGGGCTTCTTGTTCTCACACTTGTAGCCATGGGCCTTTGCCCTTCTCCAAAATTGCGTATTAACTACATTGGATAATGTATCTTCTTGATATATATTATCTTACTCAGGTTTGCTTGAATTGTACACATTCATATACTTGTAAGGGTTTTGTTTGTGGTTCTTTTAATAATATGTTCTTTTGCTACCTCTCTTTCTCTCTCTCTCTGTTACGTTGCGTACAATTATCTGCATTCGGCGTGGTCGCTGATACGCCCAGGGGCCCCACTGTCTTTGGGCGGGCTCACCTGCTCTGAATGCCGTTCCAGGATTCGCCCATGGTCAGCCGGTAAAGGATTTCTGCTGGTTTCCTTGTGACCGCTTCTGCTATTGTCTTCCGTCTCTCATGGCTTCCACAAGTTTGGTATGCTTCTATCTCGGCTCTGGTTTAAGTGAAGCAATGCGGTTGGACACCTGCTAACTGCCAGGAGTCCCTCACCAGCTCTTAGCATTCCTGCAGCATGTCCCGGTGCAGCAGCTTCCTCTTGTTTTGTCAGCAAGCCTCAAGGTGCCACCACGCCAGTTTCAGCCTTCCTCCTTCTCAATTCTCACTGAGAGATTTAGCTCTCTCCCACCAGCAACAGACATCGCAGACTGTCTGCCTCTGCTTTTTGAACTTCCCAGGTCCAGATGCATGCGAGGGAACACAAGAGCTCTCGCTGGACTTGCAGCCTCCTTCAAACTGCAGATTTAATTGATCATCTTCGCCCCAGTATTTTTAGAATTCTGGGACATGGAGTCCATTGTTGCAAATTGATTCTGACAACTTAAATAGTATTTTCAAAGTTTTCACAAGGTCGAGCAGAGGTGGAGAATTGGTCTATAGGTTTGGACAAAGGTGTTTCCCTATTTTCTAGAGGATAATTAGTAGATGTGTGATAATAGGTAAGGAAAAGGTTCATCCTAGTCTTTAGAGGAGAATGTATGACAATAGACAATGAATGCTTGGGGAGTTGGTTCTTGGCTATTAACCTGTGATTGGTATGGGGAAGACCATGTCTCATCTGGCAAGTCACCCCCACATCCATAAGTGCCATCTCCCCCACAGTAATCCTCCACAAATAGACACCACCAGGGTTCAGATCAGAGAGTGTCTGCCTCACTCTGGCCACAGAAAGAGGTACCACCCATGGAAGTATAGAAGTTCTGCTGCCAGATTCATCAAAATATATAATATTGTGCGCAAAAGCGAATGAACTAACTTTAAGATGACCATTAAAAAGGAAAGGAGCGCAAGTCTTGAGTGTTGTGGACACCTCCTGTGTGACACTGCCCGACAAATTAAGCCGAACTTGTATCGATGTAACCCCATGCAGAGTGAACAAAATATTTAGTAACCACTTGATATACCCCACCTATGTAGCTCGTTCCAAAGCAGAGAACGAACAACATAGTTGAACGCTGCAGTGAGGTCAACACATGCCACCTACAAGATTTGCTCGAGGTCACAATAGACACATTGTTGCAGCAAAGTGATAATCATTCCGTTTAAGGAACAGCCTAACCCTGGCCTAAAGCCAGTCTGATATTTTGAAATATCATCGGTCTCAGTAATCCACTGTTCATTGTATATTTATTTTTGTGTTTTGTAATGGGCTCATCTGTGGCGGGAAGCTGCTTCAAAAATCCAGAGACAAACAAACCAGAACCTTGATTACAATACAAGTGTCACCTATATACAATGAATAGGAAGCATGGGATATATATATAAGCCATAGGAAGAACATGATGAAGTTAGACCTCCAAATAGCCTGCCTAGTTACAGTTTAGCATCACAGATCTGAGCTGCCAATTGGGTTACCCAATGTGTTTGATGCTTTAACTAAGATAGCATCGGGTAAAGAAATACACAGCTTTCATGTTATTTATATTACAACAGAAAAAAAGTGGCCGTCTAACAATATACATAACTTGTCCCAGAGTCAAGGCAGGCAAACTCGATGTTATCAGGTAATGGCTAAACTAGGCCATGGGGCAGAAGTGCAAGTCATTAGGTATAAGTGGGGCAGAATAAAGTTAAGGAGTCATTGGGAGAAGGGTGGTTATTTGGATAATGCACGCTGGCACATCGGTGTTGGATCTTCTGTTCAAGGAGCCAGATTTTCACATTTGTTTTGACCCTCTTGATGATATATTCTGCTTTCAGGGTTGTGGTAGGTTGTTCCAAAAATTCAGACCTAATGCTGTGAGGGAAAGACTCCCTGCTCAGTCCAAACCAGTTCAAAGTGCACAAAGGCTGCTTTCCAGGCTCCGACCAGAACCTCCCGATAAATATGACCACATATGTCCATTTCCAAGCCCTACCTGGGTAGAAGAGGGGCAACAAAGACAGTGAGCCACAAGGACAGGGCTTAACAAGGATGGTTAGCCATTACGAACACAAGTGGACAAAAGGTGGTCATGAAAAGTGCTTCAGCATCAACAGTGGATGGAGTAGCGAACACACGTGGGCGTGGACGAACGGCAGAGAGAAGGAAGGTCCTTCTCAGAGGAAGAAAGAGGCGCAGGCTAAACGCACCCAGAGACCACAGGGCCAGCTATTGCCATCAAGTCGACCCCATGGGTGCTATTGACATCAGCTTAGAGGCCCAATGTCTCAGGGGGTTGCCGGGGAACACCCAGTCTTCTTGAGGGGCAGGTCAGACCATACCCAGACCATGCAGACCCTAGCCATGTTTCTGGCATGAGGGCCCCATGGCATCATGGCCTGCAGGCCCGTGCTCCCACACGGTGGGCCTGCAGGCCTAAATGAGACACAGGCCAAGTCATTCCCTTATGGAGTCTGCAGCCGGCCTGAGGCACGTGCCTGCAGTTGCCCCTTTTATTAGCTTGGGCCATGCCACAGACATGGACCATCTTAAAAGGGCCACACACTCGGGAGGGTCACACACCACACTCCTTTTTCATAACGAACAAAACAGTGTTTCAGAAACATATACTGATTCACCACCTCCCTCTCCACCCCCCCGTTACAGCATGACAATACTTAAGCCACACAGAAATTATAGAATAGACAAATCATGGAATGATCCAATGACACATAGAGGCACTACGGTAATTGCAGATCTATAACACATATCAAGGATTCTATATGTATTCAGCGAGTGACAGTGTTGGCGAACTGCTGGTGGTATATTGGCAGTTCTACCCCATCTTACAAGATCCTTTATTAACCTGGGGTAAGCGGAACATCAACCACTGAATGATGCCATGGTTAGCTGTTAGCTGCAGGCACCATATGGAGCCTGCCTACAAACGTGGGAGCACAGCTTCGCCTGCATCTTAACTGGAGGCCACTTTAGGCATATATACCTTCCATGCAGGCTCAGAGCATCACAAAGCAGACAAAAAAGTCTGTTGATGGCACAGTCCAACGGACCGGCAAAGTGGCACCTGGGATCACCACAGGACACATCGGCTTAGTCCCCTGATGTTGGGGGAGGCAGCAAGACACAGGTAGCAGGGCGTGTAGGCTGTGCCACATAATGTTGACAGGGCATGGGGTGACACCATGTTACTCACCCCCTCTTCTTCGTCACATTCCCCCAGGCAGGTGTGTCACTTTACTGTAGCGGCACAGGAGGGCGCACAAGCACTCATACAGAGCTACAGCCCTCTCTTGTTCGTTACACTGCTTCTTGTTGGCGGGTGTCAAGCTGCGAGACATTGGTTGGCCAGACACAGGTGACAGGGTGTCTGGGCCACTTCTCCTCCCTCAGGCTGTTGATGGGGCAGCAGTCTTGGCCAGTCCGATCTTCCTTCTATTCTGGCAGGATAAATGGGCAGTTGGTGTCTCAGTTCAGGGGCTGGCACAACCCGCACCAGAGGCCACATGGGCCTGGTCCATAGATGGTAGGGCCGGCAGGGCGACACTAGTGGGAGGGTGTTGGGTCCACTCCATTCATTCCTTTCACTTTACTTCTATTTCTTGGCAATCACCGTCCATGTCCCAGGTGCAAGGGTAGCACCAGCATGGTAAGTGCAGGCAGACGTGGTCGCTGGCGGGGCAGGAAGCAAACATTCTGGTGGCAGGTCCACGTTAGGAACAATGTGGACAGTGTAGGTGCTGCCAAACTCTGCTCCGATGCCACATGCCTGCCTTCAGTGCAAACGCAGAGTCCATTCTTTTTTTCTTGCCCCTTTCACAGAGCTCACGGCGCACACCCTTCACCCATCTTTAGGGTGATTTCACAGTAGCTGATGAGGCACTACTGCCACTGGAACTGCTTATCGTGCCTTCCTTTCCATTAGCTGTGATGTCGAGCCACAGAGCACATGGAACGGATGGAGTGGATGGAACGGATGGAGTGGATGGAACGGATAGAACGGTTGGAACAGATGGAGTAGATGGAAAGGATGAGGCCGGTGGAGCTGATGGAGTAAAACACATGGAACAAATCGAATGAATAAAAAGGATGGAACAGGTGAAACACACTAAACAGACGGGAACGATGAAACAGCTCTACAGACTGGATGGTGTAGTTGGATGAAGGATCGAACAATGGAATGAATAGAAAGACCAGTAAACTAAATGATGAACCAGACGAAATATACAAACAGACAAAGCTGAATGAACGGACAGAGTGAACAAAACATATAGAACAGATGGCACGAATCAGCGCTCGATCACAAACACCGTACGGAAAACCACCATATCACACCGCCACGCTTACTCTCTCCTATACACCACCACTCAACTAGAACACAGTGAAACTATGACACATTCGGTATAGCTGTCCTCATACTAACACCCGCCTCATACTCCTCATCATCCTAAGTAAACACAGCTAGCTCAGCACACACCACTAGCCTACCTGTCTCCTCAGGCCTAACAGTCAGAAATCAGTCTAGGTATCAACCAACCAGAATGAACAGATACTCCTGATATATATATCTCCCCTCTCTCCCCTGTCTCCCCTCTCTCTCCTCCCCCCCAGGGCGTTCAACCTACCAGCGCTTTCAGATCATACCAATGATACATAAGGCGCTATATAAATGCAAAATAACATATCACCAGTGATGGGCCTGGGAGCAATTCTGTGGCACTTCACCAGTCAATGCGCCGACATGCAGCGCTACGTTTTCACCACTGTATGTGGGCCCGGGACTTCAGGGCTCATTAGCCTGTTCATTTCCCAGCTCATATGTGGGACGTGTCAAGCTTTACCAATGTGCGGCACTGGACCCGTCACCAGGCAGCAGGGCCTCTATTTTGTTGTATAAAGCTCCAGCCTGGAGCGTTGTTCATTTCACACCACTGGTCAGCCCGGGATCGCTGGAGGCCCATATGCACTTGTCTGACTTGCGTTTCACTCTTTTTCACTGCAGGGTTGTTAGGGACTCCGTCACCGGTGTATGCCACAGACCTGACTCCGACATGGAGCTAATGCAGTGCTTCACCGCCGGTGGTCCGGCACTTAGGTTATCACTGCATGCCTCTCACTGGCTAGCTCCATCACCGGAGTACTCATTTTTGTTTCATAATACCTCACTGCTGCCCCCCTCGCCCGAGAACTTGGTGGAGGCTTTGGCAGGGCGGCAAGCTAGCAGATCGTTTTGCTGTTTGTGGGGGAGGGCCGGGCACTCACCTCCTCCTTTACGGTTGCGGCCAAGGCTGTGCTGCCTTCCCCAGCTGGGGACCGCTCACTTTCTTCCCCACTGGAAGGAACAAAATCAAATGGTGGCGGATGCAGCAGGGGCTGCCGGCAGACCCCCCACCCTGGCCACACGAGCACCCTCTTCACCGAAGGGCCGCGGCCAGGGAGGATCCGCCGGCAGGGAGCTTGCATGCCACACTCTCCTCTCCCCCTGTTCCTGCGGAGATGGATGACGCGTCATTTTCTCTCAGCGATGGATGCCACTTCCTCCTCTCTTCTAGGGAACACTGCGGTGGCAGTCAGGCCCCAAAAGTAAATGTTTTTCTTTTTTTTAAGTGATGGGAGAACCGGGGGTTGGCGCATCGCAGGCGCTCTTTATCTCGTCGCCATTGTTGTGGGGGACGGCCATTGGCATCAATCCAGCCACATGGGTGCTATGGACATCAGCACCTTAGAGGCACAGTGCATCAGGGGGTTGCTGGGGAACTCCTGGTCTTCTGGAGGGGCAGGGCAGACCATACCCAGACCATGCGAACCCTAGCCACCTTGCTGGCATGAGGGCTCCACAGCATCATGGCGTGCAGGCACATGCTCACACGGGGTGGGCCTGCAGACCTAAATGAGACAGGCACTCACATCATTCTCTAATGGAGTCTGCAGCCGGCCTGAGGCACGTGCCTGCAGTTGCTCCTTTTATAAGCTTGGGCCATCTTAAAAGGGCAATACACGATAACACTGCCCCTCTTAAAATGGCAACACACTCGGGTGGTCCCACATCACACTTGTCACGGTTTAAAAGGAGAACAACTGCAATGGTCAGTAGTACTTGGTGAGAAAACAAAATCAAGTCTGCTATAGGAAAAGAGAAGAACATCAACACAACTAAACAAGTGGAAAGACGAAGGGAAGGGGCTTGCCCCCCTTCGCATCTCTGAGACTTACTCCAGGGGTGGGACGTGAGCCTGGTTAAAGTGTCAGTCAGTAAAGCTGAGAACTGTATTGTAGGCTGAAAATACAACAAGCTTGCTTATTTTTGGAAACAACTGCCCTTGCTAGTGTTAGGGATAGTGACAGGCTTCGGACACAACAGTGAATTACTTAGTTTTTGAATTTCTGATGGTACCATTAGTTTTCTTTGAGGCAGGGAACCCCTCTTAGCACTAGGGACAGATAGGAGTTTGTCAAATCTAACATTGTGGAATAAAAGTGTTTATACTGAAAATGTCACCATTTAAAGCAAGCTTACTTGGTCGACGATGCACTCTGGTGGGATCGCCTAATAGGAGGCTTGAGACCCTCTTAGACAACAGCAGCCACCAAAATCTTGGATCAAATCTTTTCACACACAGATTCGCAGTCTGGGCAGAGCGGACCCACTTAAGCACAAGGGGTGAAATGCGGGGTTGGCCGTTGGATGGACCACTCACCAGGAGGGCTGGGTGTGTCTTTGAATTTGCTTTGAATTTGCTCATGCTTCCCTTAGCTACAGCTTCTCTTGACTTTGGATTTCTTCTTACAAACATTCTGTAAAGACTTTTTAGAAATTGTAAATTGAAGTTCTTCTTCATCCTCTTGTAAAAATCACTTCGGTGACTATATACTCGTAATAAAAAAAATAAAAAAATAAAAAAATGTCACCATTGTGTACAAGCCGCTCTTTTGATCCCTCACATGCCCCACTGAAAGGTATGGGTAAACTGCAAAAAGAAAAATCTTTCCCAAAATTATTATTAATATGCTTTCAATATTATCTGATATGTACTTCTTTCAGCACTGCGATCTAGTGACCGATGACAATTTTGGGTGGGTATATTTAATGTCACAATAATCAGTAGAAATACGTGTTTAAATCTTTATGTTCAGAAGGTCTACGCCCCAAGTTTTTTTGCATTGCTGGCAGAAAAATGTCAGGTATGCACACTCCAACATGATCTGGGCTGGTAACTAAAATACTATACTTGATCCGTCATCGGACAAGTCAAAGAGGAAGGACGGGAATGCACATTATGCCCTTGCTGGGTCCTGTGGATTCATGGCGAGTATTACATCAGAATGGGAAAGAGTACACTTGTTATTCATCCATGCATCATACGAACTCTCGGATAGATCAGTTTCTCATCTTAAAAGGGGTGTTCGGAGCAACAAACCACTGTTCCGTTTGGCATAGAACGCGCTCGGATCATCCTGCCATAGTGTTAGACAGAGGCAAGTTTGGGGCAGGTAGATGGAGACCACCGTGATGTGTTTAAAAATGGGGCCAGGGAACATATTTTAGGTTTCTTCCCACCAAAACGTCTGTTCAGTAGTATCGCACAAGACATTCTGGAAAACATGTAAAGTGTACATTAGGTGGATATGCATCACCATAGAGTGGGGCTGCTGAGAACTATATGTACAGAACTGTAGACAATTGAAGTAGAGTTGAAGAATCTTGAAATGCCTATACAGGCAATAATGAATGAGAAATTAGGAGTAATTAGATACTCACTTGGGGTAAATGTGGGCCGGCGGTAGAGCAAGAGCTCAAATATTTTAATAAACCGCTTTATTTTCATGCTACGGACGTTCTCGTAGCATGAAGATGATACATTATTGTATGTTTGTAATCCAGGCACCAACCTTATGCTTCTGCTGATGGGTTACAAACATCGGGAGGTACTCTGTACTGGTGATAAACAGATTCAAGTCTGAGTGGTTTCTGTTGACCTGGCAGACATCCTAGCCGCAGAATCTGGGGGATTTGGTAAGGGCACCAGAGGGAGTGACATCCCGACAAAATGGAGACGGAGAGACATTTGGGATCCCATAACAATATTCTTCTGTCAGAAATCGCTACATGTTGAGGAAGAGTGAGGAACACACCTGGACCAAATATATGTTGTTGCTCATGCACTGTTTCCGTTATCCAGAACTCGTTTTTTTGCGATGCTTTGCATGAAACCAAACTTGCCAAAATTTACCAGGGTGCTCGGTTAGTACCACTTGTTTAATGCAATGAACTTGTATGTCATAGACTGGTGATCCATATAAAAATATTAGAATAAGGGAAAGTGCCCATACTCCGGGATTGATGCTGTTGGGCCCAAAGATCAAGACAGTAGTGGTTCTGTCCCCCTGAACTGGCTTGAAAGGCCCTGGTTACATTCGAGACCCTGCTCCTTACCTTTTTAATAGAATACACTTTAACTGGAACATTGCTGCAGACAAGTTCCTGTCCTGCATAGCCCGGTCTGCCTTCCCAGAGAGGCCTTTTCAACCAAAAGTCTAATTATTCTCTGTATTTCATTACAGTGTTGGTTGTTAAATTAGTTCATCTGTCCCTTAGTTTGATTAAAATCTTGTATTTTTTTATTGAACCTTGATTCGACATTTCTTTATTTTGGTACCACTAATACCGTTTGGATGCTTTCTTACTGGCTCACGCCCTTTCTGAAGAGTATAGCTTGGCGAAGGTATACCATTCATGCTATGCCTGTGGCACTTTTATGACCGAGCTCACGTCTGGTTTATTAGTAGTGTGGACCCAACTAGAAGTTTAGAAACCACTACTCATCCCTGTACTCCTGCAGTGCCAAAGTCATTCTATCACACCGGTGGCAATCAGTTGGGATACAACTTGGACTGTGCCAAGTTTAGTCACCCAAAAGCTGTGCAGACAACATTAGAAACACTGCCAGGTATTGTTTTGAATAATGGACTCCTTGCCAGGCTTGAGAAAGTGAGACAAGGGGGAAAGGGTTTCTCGTAGCAAGAGGGACAAGAGTGCAAGGTGCTGGCCTGCTAATCAGCGAGTTAGCTAGGTGAGAGACCCAGGGGCATAGCAGTGATCACCACCCCCCCCCCCCAAGACATAAGTAGGTGTACCCTAGAAAGCTAATCAGAGAGGTGATAAGGGGACAGAGATTACCCTTTTCTTACCCCTCACTTATTTAGACACATATTAGGTGGGAATGGATATTGTAAAGCGTTTTTGCATTCTGGAGGACACATAGGTGAATACTACCGGGGGACCATCCTTAGAATTAAGGTGTGCCCAAGGCCTTCGGATATTTAATGCCCCAAGAGGAAAAAGTATACTTACATGAGAAGTACTCTAGTGGATCACCTCAGTCTACTGAGCAGTATTTTAGGTGATCTAGTGGGTGTACACAGGCATGGTGGCAAATTTCCAGTTTTGTTGCAAGTTCTGCTAAAAGGGAATTCCTTGAACATTCTGCGTTTAAAAATCAGTCGTTTTGGATTCCAAGATGGCCGCCAGCAGTGGAAGTCGCGTTTGAGTCGCGCTCCCGCCGGGTCACCAACAAAAAGCACTTCAAATGCTGATTTCCGAGCGGATTTGCACTGGTCGCACTCCGGCACCTCACATACAGTGGCGGGCGCAGTAGCGACCAGAAATCCTACTGGCAAACCCCCCCCCCCGGGGAGAGAACCACTCGAGAGAAGCGGCTGCCCCTCCCCTACCCCCTCTCCCACCGAGGGAAACCCTGTCATGTGTACAGGAGAGATCGAGAGATTGAGCGAAGACAGAGCCGGAGGGAAGGAGGGAAGCAGGGCACAGAGGCAGAGGGGGCTAACCACACGCCCTCGACATACACTCACGGGGGGGGAAATAAAACAATCGCGCAGGGGACCCGAGCGCGTCCCCGGAAGGCGCACCCCGCATCCCCGGGAGCAGACACGGCAGGGTGAGAGTGGCCCTTCCCCTTCCGGCGAGGCAGACTGGAATCCTCACGCAGACCGGCGGAGAAGCACAGGGAGACAGGAGGGCCCACCCAGACCCCCACGGGGACACACTAAGCCAGAAGGACCACACAGCGGTGGCAACGGGCGGCTCCGCAGTCGGCGCCAGACACAGGCACGAAACGAAGGAGCATCGATCGAGGAGGAGAGGAGACCAGGAGACAGAGGTGAGAGTGCCCGCATAAGCACTCCTCCTCTCCACATCCCTTGAGGCCCTGCACAGGCGGCAAAATCACAAGCAAGGAACCGCTCCAGGAACAGAGGTGCTGAGCACCCCCCCCCCCCTCCACCACCCCTTCCACAGCATAGTGAAAAGCAAGGGGGGGCTGCGGCTTCTTGGGAGGGGGAACAGACCCCACCCTAACAACGGTCAACCAGCATACCCTAGGAAGGCACAGGAGTGCCGTAATACACCCCACACAGAGGCGGACCTATGCATAACGGCCAGGAGGCATCGCTCACAGGCCCACCAAAGGAAGGGGAAAATACCCCCAGATACCACAGAGAGCTTTCATAGCACCCCCACCTCAAGCACCTGGGAGACACCCAGAACCACAACAGGACCCCCACAAATAAGGAAAGATGTCAAGGGCGAAAGGGAAGGGGGTGCTTCCCAACCCGCGTCGCAGCCTCCCAGACAGCACTCAAATCTACTTCAAATGTGGTCCTCAGATGTACCGGCGATCACAAAGGACAGGGTAGGAGAAGAGCCCACATTAGACATCACCCCCCAAACTCAGAGCACCTCTCCACCGACAAAAGACGACATGAGGGCCTGGTTTGTGGAGCTACAGGATAAGTTTGTGTCCACAGTACAGGAACAGTTTACCTCATTGAGGAACGAAATGAAGCAGGCTGTCCAAGAGTTGAAAATAGATGTGGCCAAGCTGGAGGAAAGGACAGACACCCTAGAAAGAATCATGCAAAATGTAGAAGAGGAAGCGAATCAGAACAGTGAAACACAGGAACAGTTGGTACGGCTAACCCTTAACCTTGAAATTCAATGTGAAGACCTGGAAAACCGCTCCCGCAGATCCAATATCCGCATTAAAAACATGCCTGAATCGGTGACAGACAAAGACCTAAAATGTGCGGTGCAAGAAGTTTGCAGAGACATAATAGAGGAACAAGAAGCGGAGAGCATATGGATTGACAGAGTCCATAGGGTAGGTCCGAAAAGAACAAGCGCCCCAGGGGAGAGACCAAGGGATGTACTAGCGGCCCTCTCATCATATCCACAAAAGGAGCAGATTCTAAGGAAAGCGAGACAGCTAGACCACATAAGGATGAAGGGGGTGGAAATCCAATTATACCAAGATTTCGCCTCAGCGACACTCTTAAAAAGAAGGGATATGGCCCCACTGGTGAAAGAATTGGTGGCAAAAGAAATAAGATACAAGTGGACGTTTCCATTTGGACTATTGTTCGAGTGGGAAGGCAAACAGAGAAGAGTGACCACCAGTGAGGAAGGACTTCATACAATGGGCCTGCAAGCGGAGGTGGATGACACAACAGGGGTCAGGACAAAGGGGGACCCACACAAGAGGCCAAGAGGATGGGAAGTAATGCGTCAAAGAAAGAAACAAAATGGCAGGGAGAAAGCAGGGCACCCTACCGGGGAAAAGTAGAAAATCCAAGTAAAACTGACAGCTCAGTCTCCGAATGGATAAGGCGGGAGAAGTAAAACCTGAGGAACCTCGGAACACCAGATAGCTGGCGGCCAGGCAGGGGACCCGGAAGGGACACAGCCCAGGCCTGAGGAAGATGCAGGGTTTAGGACCCCCGGCAAAGTTCACCCCAAGTCTAGAGAGGGCAAGGAGCAATAGGCGCAACGCCCTAGCAACCTTAGGTGCCTGGGCCCTCCTCGGGATCAAAGTTAAGTTACAGTTAATGTTTGGGGGAAAGTTGGGTAGTTTGGGGGGGAAATTGGGAGGGGGAGACTCCGGAAGAGGGAAGGGAACACAGAAAGCGGGAAAGAAGGCAAAGACAACAGACTAGACGAGATGGGAAAATTCAGAATTTTCTCACTAAATGTAAGGGGGCTGAATTCGCCGGTGAAGAGGAAGAAAGTGGAAGGTCTGGTAAAAAGGGAGAAGGCGAACATTCTGCTCCTCCAGGAGACACATATTAAGGCCCAGGATAGAAGGAAGATACACCTGAGAGGGTACATGATCTGGACGCAGGCGAATGCGGGTGAAAAAAGAGCAGGAGCGATGATTGCAGTTAAAGAGGGAATGGGGGCAACCCTCATAGATACTCAGGTAGACGGGGAAGGGAGGTTCGCATTTGCAAACTGCACGATAGAGGGATAGAGGGATCGGCTCACCCTAGCGGCACTATACTCACCGAACTCTGGGCAGGACGGATTTCTCTGAGACACTCTAGGGAAACTAGAAGGATTTGCGAAGGGAGAGATAATACTGGGAGATCTAAACATGGCCTGGCAACCAAAGCTGGATAGGAGTGCTGGGGGAACTCAAAGTCAGGGGGCCCCGTCAAAACAACTTAAGCAAATGATGGAACAGCTGGCTCTACAGGATACCTGGAGGGTATAGAAGGGACAAGCTAATGGATTCATGCACTACTCGCACGTGCATAACACAATGTCGAGGATAGACTACTTCTGGGTGTCGGTGGGACTGATCGGGATGATCCAGGGAATAGAAATGGGCTCAATAGCTCTATCAGACCATGCCCCGCTCTGGCTGGACATTCAGACGCCAGGTAGGGGAAGAGGCCTCTGGAAATGGAAATTACCACCCGATATTCTAACGGACCAGGTGATGGGAGAGGCAGTTAGAGACAAAATTAAAGAATATTTCGACCTATATGACAAAGGAGATATACCTCTAGGGACGGTTTGGGAAGCTTTCAAGGTAGTAATTCGTGGTCACATTATAGCACTAAAGGCCACAAAAGACAAGCAGCACTACGAATGGGAAAGAACACTAGAAAAGAAAATAACGGATATTCAAGGGGAGATGGTAGTTCATCCCACAAGAAGCCTCAAGAAGGCATTGAAACACGTGCAAGGACAGCTAGATATGCTTTGCAACAAAAAAGCAGAGAAATCCCTACTCTACCTAAAGCAACAATACTATATCAAGGCCAACAAGGCAGACAAATACCTAGCAAGACAACTCAGAGAAAAACAGAAATCAATGGCAATCTTGAACGTCAAAGACACACACGGAAAGACACAAACACGCAACAGGGACATAGGTGAGGCCTTTAAGGCATTCTATCAAGACATCTACGCGACAGAACACCCGGATGAAGAGCAGCAAGGTAGGTTCCTACAATCTCTCCACATCCCAAAAATATCAGAGGAGGACAAAAAGAAATTGGAAACCAGGATCACAGAAGAAGAAGTCCGCAGGGCAATAGCAGATCTCCCAACCGCAAAGGCACCAGGGCCAGATGGCTTTACGGCCCCCTTTTACAAAAAGTATGCAAACACTCTTGCCCCAGTCCTGACAAGGTTACTTAACACATTCCAGGACGGTGAAAACTTAACTCCATCCATGAACGAGGCGAAAGTCCTAGTGTTCCATAAACCAGGTAAAGACCCTACTCTCCCAGGCTCGTATCGTCCTATAGCCCTGATAAATTTGGACGCAAAAATATATACCAGGATACTGGCAGCCTGACCATCACCTCTCCTTCCGACCCTAATAAACACAGATCAATCAGGCTTCATCCCCGGCAGGCAAACACACGATAACCTAAGAAGAATTATCCACCTGGTAGAAAAAATAGGCATTACTCATACACCAGCAGTATTGCTCTCCCTAGACGCAGAAAAGGCCTTCGACCGGGTAGAATGGTCCATTTTAGTCAAAACACTGAAACACATGGGGTTCGGAGACCATTTTATAAATATGGTCAAAGCCAACTATAAATCTCTACCGATAAGAATCGCAATAAACGGGGAAGTAATGGACAAGGTGGAGATTTCAAGAGGTACGAAACAGGGATGCCCCCTCTCCCCGCTCCTATATGCCATTTTCTTAGAACCTCTCCTAATTAAAATCAGGGAATCAGTGGGGTTAAAGGGGATCGAGATGGCGGGCAGGCAATACAGAATTATAGCATTTGCAGACGATATGCTGCTGGCATTGGAAGATCCAGAGAACTCTCTACCACACACCCTGAAAGAATTGGAGGAATTCGGGGGGATCTCAGGCCTAAAAATAAACAGGAAAAAAAATCAGAGATCATGTTCCTAGCGGGAGATAAGGGGACATTGGAAAGAGTGGCGGGCTCTCTTGGACAAAAAGTAGCAGATGAGGGCATTAAGTACCTAGGGGTGACACTCACACGTAAGGTAGACCTGATATATAAGAACAATTACCCACACTTATTGGCTAGAGTGAAGGACCTAGACAGATGGTGCCCACTTAGGGTCTCATGGTGGGGCAGAATCCAATCAATAAAAATGAACATACTTCCCAGGGTGCCCTATTATTTCCACGCCCTCCCAGTAACAGTCCCAGACTCCTTTTTTAAAGTACTGTCCAAGGCCATTTCGGTATACGTCTGGAACAAGAAACCCCCTAGGGTGGCCAGAGCTATCCTCACGGCACCAACCAGGGCAGGGGGTCTATCACTCCCACATTTCAAGAAATATTATCAAGCAGCACAACTTTGGGTCCTGAAGGAATGGCTGGGAGAAGACCAAAGAACAATTTGGGTAATACAAGGTAGGGCGGTCGTTAGGACCCCCCTGGAGGACCTACTGTGGAAACACAAACACCATAGACACCTGAATCTCAGAATCAGCAAGGTCATGAAAACCACCCTCAACGCCTGGGACGATCAAACCAAGAAGGGAATCATGACCACCCCACAGGACCCCTTTACACCCATATGTCGAAGTCCGCAGTTCCCACCAGGACACGATTCTGGGGGTTTTGAAGAATGGGAAGCAGCAGGGTGTAGGAAAATAGGAGAAATGTTCCAGGACAACGTAATAAGAATATTTACGGAATGTAAAAGAATGTGGAACCTGACGGACGCAGATAGGTATAAATATGAGCAAATAAAACATTGGCTTACCACACCAGACGTATATCAGGCGGTCACGAGGGACCCAACACCATTTGGAAAATATATAATAACCAACCCAGGAGACAAAAAGCTGGTGTCAACATTATATCAGAAGAAGTCAAATGGACATATATGAAAACATGGGAAGGCACGTTAGGGGAAGGAATGACCAACCAGACAGCAGTGGGAAGAATTATGGGGGGGAATCCCTAAACTCACCAGGGCAGTCCAAGCCAGAGAAATGTGGCTCAAAATAATCACTCAATGGCACTACATCCCAGAGAGCCTCAAATCTATGTACCCGGAAACGTTGGATCGCTACTGGAGGGGGTGCCCGGAATCAGGCACCTGGAGGCATATCTGGTGGACTGTAAGGGGGTAAAGGGCTTCTGGAAAGAAGTGCAAAAGGAAATGACAAAAATCTTTCCAGGGGCAGACCAAATGGGGGAGCGGGTGTGGCTGTGCGGATTCACAGACCCACGGGCCAAAAAACTCCACAAAGCACAATGGAGGAGCTTCATGGGCTTAGTCATTGCGGCATGGGCAACGATAGCCCAAAACTGGAAAAAAGACCCGCCATTGGTATTCACCTGGTTACAAAAAGTCTGGTCGCAAATGACCATGGCAAAATATAACGCACCATCTTCAGGATCAGAAGAACTCCTTCATGAAGGAATGGGGGACAGTGTTGGAATATTGAAAGTCGGACATCATGGAACATTGGTGCCCACACAATATTAAAATATCAGACATATACGGCACGTAAACTTTTCCAGAAACAAAACCGAATGGGACCCTAATCTTCCAGGGGGGCGGGGGGGTGGGGGGGTGGTATGTGTGATTAATGTGTTGATGTTTTGTACATGAAAACAATAAAAATATGTTAAAAAAAATGAAAATTAAAAATCAGTTGTTTTTTTTACAACCTGAAGTATCACATTTCCTGACATTCATGTGCCCCACACAGAGCCAGTCAAGGATTCCCCTAGTGTACAATTCATATAGCCCCTAGGTTGTTTCCAGACCAAAACGTCCAGGCAGCTGGTTGAGGCCACCGAATTGTGTGCGAGCGGCCAAGAAATTCTAGGTGGGGGGGGAAAGGAGGGTTCTACCTTTTGAAAAGTGTGATAATAAAAAGAATAGCATAGGCCCTACCACTAAATAACACCCAGAGCCCCAAAAAATGAAATTATGTGAAAAGTGAAATTTGGAAAGAGACGGGTGCTCCAACACTGCCTCCCAGCCCACCATTTCAAAAGACAAAAGGTTGTTGGGTATGATGTGAAACCTCCAATAACAAAGGGTATAGTGCTGACAAAGGTTCAGGTGCCCCGCTAGAAGAGTCTCAGGGGTAGGCAGGAAGGGCTAGGTCCTGCCTTGTTCCCTGTGTAAGTCTGGTGACCGATCCATAGTAGCTGCTGGGGGGGCAAGCAATAGCTTCCCCTGAATGGTAGTGGTGCATTTCTTACCTTCTAAAAGTTTCATTGTGATGAATCCTACAGATCCCTCACTGAAACCTTGCCTAAAGTATCTTCCCGGGTGGCCAGGGAAAACCAGACGACTGATGCTGATCTTGAGTCAGTGTAATGCGGGAGGATAGCCCGGTGGAGAAAAAGATCAGGGGTGTGAGGCATACCTGTGGGATGGGACGGTATTTAGCCGCTTCTCAAGAGGACATCCTATCAATACCACAGTATGTAGTGGCTTGTTGCCATCATAGTTCAATTGTTCCACAAGTAGAACATCTGAACAAATTCAGCCATAAACCCTATGATGCCAAAAGTAAGAAACATCCTGTTATAACCCAAGAAATGTATGTGGTTATAAATTCCACTAGCTCCCAAAAGCCTAATAAGGGGACGTTAGATAGTAAAGGAAGTCTTAAGACCAAATATCCATATTCCTCTTATCAAACATGCATTATGATTGATTCTTGTGATAACTCCTTCTTTACTGCAAGTTATTTACCAAAGGGATAAGAAAACAAAACTTGATCAGTAGGGACTTCCATGTCCCAGGATTCCTTCAGTACTGGGACGAGGAAGAGGAACAACCATGCAAGAGTGGTCAGCTAATTAGTAAAAATGACCTACACCTGAGGGAGATTGGGAGGCTTAAAGGACCACTCAGGTGCAGGGGAAGCAGAATTGTAGCAGACCGTTTATGCAGTGGGAGGAAGAGGTAGGGGAGCAAGACGACATCAGGACCAGGACGAGTCCTGAGAGAGGGTCTGTGTCTCTAAGTTTCCAGACTGCACAGGTTGTGCAGCAGGAAGCGTAAAGAAGAAATGCTTGGCCGGCAAAACTACGTTGTGCAGAGGTTGTGCAGCAGGAAGCTGATGTGGTGCGAGCAGGCGAGAGGTTGCTGGAGTGCACCGGAGACTCTCTGGAACCAGAGCGGCTCCAAACAGCGTGGCAGAAGCAGCGGCGACACCTGAGAGAGGGTGCGCCGGGTCAGGAGAAGCCCTGGGCCCTGCAACTCTGAACACGAATCGGAGCACTTGGAAGCAGCTTGCCCAGTGAGTCTGGAGCGAACGAGTGACTCCACCGCGCTCCTGTGCAGGCCGCGTGTTCAGCGCAGGCAAGATAACAGATAAGCATTACAAATACCGAACTGTTGAAAACCTACCAAATCAAGTTAATAAGCATTACATATACTGAGCAGGTAACAATTTTGTTGTCAATTCAAAAGAATCCTAGAACTGAATGTGTAAGTTTGGGAAACCACCAACAACCCGATGGGGATACCATATTAGAATCTCAGGCATACCACCAATACTCAAGCCAAGAAAAATTAAAGAGGCAATATCAGTCTAACACAGTGGTATTCAAACAAGATTTTTTTTTTTTTTAGATTGGAAGAAATGGGCAGGGGTGGCTCACATGGGCGGGCTGAAGCATGAAACTGTCTCAGGCAACAATGAAAAAGTGGCCCACAGTTGTAAATGGATATTCATTCTTTTAGTCACAGACTGGGCCTCATTACTACTATGGCGGACCAGTAACAACGGTGCTGGTAAGCTACCGGCACCGTTGCTACCGTTCCGCCATAGTAAGAGTTGTGCTCGTGGGTGCTTGACAGCCCCCGCCAGGTCTGACCTCAGCTCGTCGGATGCACCAGCACCGTTATTAACGGTGCCGGTGCATCCGAGCTCCTCATTCCCATTTGAGCCATATGGGGCTCAAATGGGAATGGGGATCTACCGGCACCTTCGAAAGGGCAATTATCATGTCCGCCTAACTCGGCCTGACCTAGTAATTGCCCATTCGCGGGTGCCAGTCCCGGATGCAACTCCAGTGGCAGCCGTGCCGGTTTTACCGGCACAGCTACCGCCAGAGTAGTTATGAAGCCCACTGTTTCAATAGTACCCAAAGGGGTGCTTTGTGTTAAAATGTAAGTAAATTGTGATATATTCAGCAACAATGGTCAACATTACTAACTGCATAGTTAAGTAACTCATCAAAATGGTCCACATTGGCCAAAATGGTGGCCCATTTTGATTGGCCCAAACTAGCATTTTACATTTTTGGTACAGGCATTGCCCTATAGGCCTGTCCGAGCCTGGCGGCTCATCCATAATGGCAAGAGGCGCCCACCCAGTGGCCCCTCACCCATTATGGAGGAGCTAAGGAGCCAGCCCAGTGAAACAGTGAGCACTCCCTCAGCTGCTTTATCCAGCTAATGGAGTGCTCCTGGGCTGGCTGAACTGTCAAAGGGAAACACTGTTTCCCTTTGACAGTTCAGTTTAGTTCCCCAGCCGCACATGCTCACTGAGCCATGCAAGTGCTGGGGCGTTTTGCTTCGCCAGCATTGCATAGCTCATTGGAAATGCTGGCTGGGGCACTGCATGTCTGTATGTCCGAGGGGGAGCTCCTGCGCCTCCTCGCACATACGGACAGAGCAGCTGGAGCAGGCCGTTTCAGCACCCACACACAGGCCAATGCAGAAGGTACGTTTATGTTCATTGTTTTTATTTAAACATGTGTATGGATGCGTTATGAGTGAGTGTATGGTGATGGATGCTCATGTGAATGATAGAGTGATTGCTGTATGAATGTGCAGCGCCTTGCATATACACATAATCATGTTCATTGTGTTAGGACCAGTGGGGCCCAGGGGACAGGGATGGTATCTTTTTACCGGACATCTATCATTCAAAACCCTCTGCCTTGTCCACAAGGCTTTCTGGGGCCTGGGTCCAAAATACCTTCAGCTATTCCTCCGCAAATACCTCCCCTCTCGAGCTCTTCACTCCTCTACCTCCAACTCCCTCAGGGTCAGTCGTTTATCAAAGAAACGAGCTGGGGGTAGATCTCCGTCTTCGGCTGGGGCCTCCCTCTGGAACAGCGCCCTGCCACTCTAAAACTTGAGGAGAACCATCTTTCTTCCTGCACTTATCAGACCTACCCTGTCTGCTGCCTTAAACGTAGCACTTGCAAATTGCTGGCTGCACTACCACTGTTTGTTGCCTTTATTATTTATTTATTGTTATTTATCTGTTTCTCCTCTGCTTCGCACTTTCCACTTCTCCCCCCTTCCATGCACTTTTCCCCTCACACTTGCGCGTTCTCAATGTCACTGGGCCTAGTAAGATCGCTGTTTTATTCTCCTCTGTTCCCCTCCCTTGCCTTGTCACGCTCTGAAACACTTGTGTACGAGCGCGATAGAAATAAAATATCAATGCCTGCCCCCTGGACTCCCAGCAACAATTGCAAACTGTTTGGCTATTTACCCATTTTTTGTTAAAAGTATGCTCTACAATGCAACATTTTAACCTATTATTTAAAAAAAAATTCACAGGGGGAAACCCCCCCGAACCTCCCCTTAATGCCCCTCCACTTAAAAAAGATTCACCAGCCGCCACTGGCCCTCAGACTGTGTTGGGAACGGGATGGGGGAACCGAGGGACTATGGTGGGAGCACAATGGGCGGGAACCATGGGATAGTGATGGGAGCAGAGTGGGGAGAGCCCTGGGTGTGTGATGGGGTGGGGAGAGACCAGCGACTGGGTAGGAGTGGGATGAGGGAGCCCAGCGACTTTGATGGGAGCAGGTGACGGCGCGCAATATATACTGTCCATTTGGCATTTCTGGGGGGTCCCGACCTGCCCAAATTTTGCTCAGGGGGGCCCTGGCCAAAAAAGTTTGAAGACCACTGGTCTAACAGAAGTTGCCAAACACGAGAGGGTAATGCTGAAGAGCCCAGGGTTGTCAAGGTTGGTACTCGAGAGGGGAATGCTAAAGAGCCCCAGTGCGGTCAAGTTTGTGACTCAGGTTCTGGGACACCTATAATTTGTTTATTATTTATTGTTAAAGTGTTCTGTTTTAAAATAATAAACCCCTCACCTATCGAAAAAACATAAAACCAACAGTCAAACAATCGCAATTACACAATGTTAAAAAAAGCATTAAATTAAAATAGGTTAAACATTATTACGGTATCACATTACAAATGTTGGCTGAACCATACCAAACATGTGTTCACTATACAGCAATTAAAAATCCAGTGTAATGTCATATGTACGCCAATTGGTCCGAGTCTCGAGACCCAACGTTGGCATTGCCCCGCACATCCTGAAAAAAACGGAATCAGTGCCATTACCATCTTAAAATGTTCTCCTATATAAAACAACATCCACCAGTCATCTAAACTATTAGTTTTGCATTTTTCAAAGACTTTCCCCAGATGCTGGGTAAGCTTGCCAGTCCAGCACTTGTAAGACAACAACAAAACACGCAACGTTTATTCGGAGCCTTCCATATTTCAACATCTACAACTCGGGTCTGCTCTATCCCACTGCCTTCTAAATATTAAAATCTCTTTAGTCAAATACAAAGTTAAACAGAAGTGTAAGAACTGTGCTCCATAAAAACCACACATGAATTTCCCAAAATATTTTGGTAGAGGGCTGCATGCTCTATTTTCTATTAATGCGTCCCGATTGGACTTCTGATCTTTGATTCAAAGTTTCCTTCCAATGTCTCCTCCAAAGTTTGAGTTTTTACAGCATTCTGATTTTTGCACAAGATTTCCTCGCTTAAACCCAAATCCTTCAATAATTTTTGGCAAGCCGTTCTCTGTTTGCTTAGTATTGATTCCACAAGGGAAGCAAAAGCTTCCTTTGGAACTTTGAAGGACCCCAAGTGCGAGCAGCGGGGTCCCCCGCCCACATCATTGACCCTTCGGATGAAGACCCGTTTGGGCCCGCCCTGGCACCACCCACAGCGCAGTCCCGGGGGCGGGGTGGGACAGCAACGGCAGCAACAAAGGGACTCCAGCCTAGGCGGCGCTCCGTCGTGATAGAAGGCGACACCCAGGACCGAGTGGAGGGACCGCTCTCCCACTTGGTGGAGGACTGCTGCGGGCACTCCGGGAGGAGTCCCCCAGCAGCGCCCCAGGACAAGGTGAAGTGAGGGACGGAGGAGGAGCAGGAGGGGTGCCGACGTGACTGGGGCCCACACTCTCATGCGTGTAGACGTGCCGGCGAGGCAGTGGAGGCCCCATACTCTTAATCACAAGGGAACCTAGGCCCGTTGGGTGAAACAACCACAATCCAGCCACACATAGTGCATAGACTCAGCAAGTGATATGCACTGACTTCGGAGGCACAGTGGGGGAAAGCTCATCCTGAACCCCACTTTGAGGTGTGTCACGTGGACCCGCCGAAACTCATGGGCCTGCCGAAACTCGTGGGCCTTTGGAATCCGAAGGCTCCCCCGCTAGGACTTATTCAGAAGCTCAAGAAAACGCACGGGCCCTCAGAGTCGTAGAGCAAGGCTGGGACAAAAATAATCCTTGTGGCACGCCCGCGGGGACCCGCACGCACTGCACCTCCACTCTAAGGGCCACAAGCCCTCGCGGCAACCCAGAGAGGACGAAGGGGGGGGGTGACACCGTGCTAACATAAGAAGGCTCCTGGATTGCAAAAAAATTAATAAAAAAGACCACTGCATATTCTGTCGGAGGAAGAAGGTCTGGGCCCCACTGCGGCCTCCCGCCCCCAACCGAGTACAAGAACAAGCACCCCGGGCAGGCACTGTACGAAAAAGAAACACATAAGGCGAGGAGGAGGCTCCCAAAGGCAGTGAAGCTCACCCCTCCTGGACCGGGCCTGGAACTAGACTGGCTGGGTGGCCCCTGGAGACTCGCAGACACTGGAGCACACCTAGTACAGAGAGTGGGCTCCCTGCCAGAGGAGCCGAACAGGTTTAAGCTGTGGGTGGACTGGGGAGATCCTCCCCTAATGTGGGGAACGCACAAGAAGGGGGAACAGGCACAATATATGGCCCCCCGGCCCCCCACCCATGAGACTCTTAAGCACGGCGCAAAGGGACAGGACTCTGCATGGGGGAGAGCCTCCCCCCAGGTCAGACACCGGGCAGACGGTCCCCCACTGCCCTCACAGTGAACAGTAATCACAGTGGGAGTCAGACACCAGAAGCCAGGTCGGACCAGTCACATCCTGCCAATAAATAAAGCATAATAGAGAGGGAACCCTACCCCGGGCGGCACCTTAACCCGAACGTTACAGAGCGTAGCCCGGGTGACTGCATCTCGGAATCACACTGGAGGAGGTACAAGATGGGGCCATTAAGATGAAAAAGACCCGCACAGGGAACCTATCCCTGCAACGTTTCAGGGGGCCCACGGGAGGACACCAAGGGACACCTCTCCTCGTCCCCCACGAAATGGCGTCAGGGGGAGGCACCCCTGCTACAACTCCAGCTCTCACCAGAGACGACCTCAAAGACATATTTCAGTAGATCAGAGCTCTCAGAACGGACATACAGGCCTCCATCTGTGATCGGGGTTGACAAAATTGAGGAACAAAAATGGAAGGGCTCGAACACAACCACCTGCAAATGGACGTTCTCGATAAGAAATATGAAGCACGTATGACAGATCTGGAACTCATGGAAGAGGCGATGCTCTTGAAGATAGAGGACTTGGAAAATAGGGAGAGGCGTAACAACTTAAGAATCCTCGGAGTGAGTGAGCAGAAGGGTGAATCAGCGGCGAAGTCGGACAAAAAGTGCAGGGTCTGATAAATCAGCTGTTCAGACTCGAGGGGGGCAAAGAAGTACAGCTGGAGAGAGCACACAGAGGAGGAAACGGAGGAGGCAGGGGCCCGCGGGCCCATAGTGGTGCGCTTCCTTTACAGGGAGAAAAAGGAGGTTCTCGACAAAGCAAAGTGCCTGTGGAGCTTTTTCTATGAAAGGGACACTATCAAAATATTCCAGGATCTCTCTGCCTTGATGGTAGCCCGCTGCAGGGAGTGTTACCCCATCATGCAATGGCTCTCTGACAAAGACATATCGCTGGTACCATCCCTTCGCACTAACATTCGAGCTTGGAGAAGGGGACTACAGAGTGACCGGGGGAAAGAAGCCCTAAGAGTGCTACAGGCTATCAAAAGCGAGGAGAACAGCGGCACGATGAAGACGGAGGCAACACGCCGAGACCAGCAGCGGGTGCCCAAGGGTCCACGGGCCGCAAAAAAGAAGATACAAGGCCGCAGAAAGATTAGGAAATTAAACACCCTGCCCGGAGAGGAAAAGAGGATGAAAACTAAGGAACAGGAGTCCGACGGATGGAGGAGGGGAAACCAGGAGTGCACTACCCCCATCAAGGGGAGGTCAGGTGTTATGAGAAGCAACAGAGAAGCGACGATTTCAACTCTAGCGGCACACCTTAGGGTGGGCATCTCCAAGCATGTAAAGGTTACAGGGGGGAGGGTAAGGGTACAGATATGGGGCCGGATGCACGGATAGCTGGATTTGAAGTACCGAAGGGAGGCATAGTGTTGGGTTACGCCAAAGGGTCGGGGAGGGACATGGAAGTATTGAATGGCACCCCTTAACATGGTAGGCCGGGTGGAGGTCCTCAAAATGAGATCCCTCAGCATGAATGGTCTCAACTCCCCCACCACATGCTCCCTACTGGGGAGAGAGCTGAAAAACAGCAACTTTGATGCACTCTTGTTGCAGGAGACGCGCACAGTCCTGGGGGAGGAAAGAAGAATCCCGGGGGTCTATGCTGGACAGACAATTTGGGCCTCAGGGCCAGCCATGAAGGGAGGAGTAGGGATCATACTGAGCCGGAGGCTCAGGCTCGTGAATCCAGTGATCTGGGGCCGGACAGACGGGAGGATACTAGTGGCTTCCGGGGCCCAAGACAGTGCAAAGAATAACCCTGGATTTGGTATATAGCCCCAACACGGGCCAAATGGAGTTCCTGAGGGAAGCCATGAGGGGGATATGGTCAGAACAGAAGGCCTCCTCATCATATGGAGGGTGGGGGGGGGACTTCAACATGTGGGCGGACCGGATGATGGATCACAGTGGTGGGCATGCCCCAGTGGGCAGTAGAGGGGGAAGTGCAAGTAACGGTTTCGCAGACCACATGTGGAACCAGGGGCTTATGGTTGTCTGGAGGGACGCCAACCCAACAGAGGAGGATTACACCTTTTACTCCCCGGTTCATGGCTCCAGAACGAGGATTCACTACTTCTTTCTAGAACAGGGACACCTAAGTAGGGTGAACGCTTGCACACACGTCCCAATCAGATGGTCAGACCACAATCTGGTGGAATTTAAGACAACCCTCTCAGGGCTGAAACCATTGAGGAATTCTTCCAGACCAATGGTAGAGGGGAGGTTGAAAAGGGAATGGTTTGGGACGCTGCAAAAGCAACCTGGGAGGGACCTACTCATTAGGGAAGGAGCTGAAAAGAAGAGGGTCAGGTACCTGCTGGCTGAAAACCATGTGAGAGAAATCCGCCTATAAAGGGCAGAGGGCAAGGAGTCAAGACAAAGGGAGGAAAACCTCAGAGTGGCCAGAGGTAAGCATCAGGAACTGAAAGACATAGAGATGGGTTATCGCCAGCCTTCAATACCTAAAGCAAAAGTACTACGAAAAGGCAAGACAAGGCGGAAGCCATGCTGGCTGCCAACCCAGAGGCCAGAGAGCAGAAAGGTTGGTGGCTGGGATTCAAGCGGAAGGCGGGCAGAGACTCTCTGATGCAGGTGAAGTTGTGGGGTGCTTGGCTTAATGCATTGAAACACTCTATAGGAAGGAGGGAACACCAGACTAGGCCCACCTAGAAAAATATCTGGCAGATGTCCCCCTCCCAAAACTGGGGAAATGAGAGAGTTTGATTCTATTCCAATTACACATGAGGACGTTCTCAGAGCAATATCAGGTCTTAAGCTGGGGAAGGGGAAGGCTCCCGGTGAGGACGGATATACCGTGGGGTTTTACAAGACGTTTGCAGGACCCTTCGCACAACACTTCGCCGTTCTATTGACAGGCATTATGGTCACAGGAAGGGCACCCCCGTCATTCGGGAGGGCGCTGATCACCACCATCCCCAAGGAAGGCAAAGACCCCACAGACTGTAAATAGTACTGGCCAATCTCCCTGGCTCAACGTGGACGCAAAACTATTCATGAGGATATTGGCCACGAGAATGGAGGGCCTAATGCCAAAACTCATTCACTCTCACCAGGCGGGGTTCATTCGAGGGAGACAGGGGGCAGATACCCACCGTGTGAATGAGGGACAGGCAGCCAGGAGTGGAACTTAACTAAAGCCTTTATTCAGGATACAGGAATTCAAAAAGGAACAGCAAATTCAAGAATGCTTCTTCTTTTTCTTGGAATATGGATGTGGCTTCTCGACCTTGCAGCTAGTCCTCGTAAGCCCACAGCCTCTCAGGCACAGCTCTCTCTCTCTCGAAGTCCTAGAAGAGAATGGCAAAAAGATACCCAGTCCATCATTTGTTTTTACCTTATATAGGGGTTGGGGCCTAGGTAGCTAATCAGCACGGATTTTGCTTGGTTCTCTATAAATATCCCCATAAGCCCCGCCCCCTTTCTCTTGGTTTGAAGGAGGGTTGCCTGCCCGCCAAGTCCGGATCCCTGCGAGGAACCCCCGTCTTGAAGAGGTCTGGCAACCTCAAGGTTTCTGTGACGCTTTCTGAAGGTGAGTGTTGGCGGTGAATACCGAAGCGAGTTTCTGCCTTCCATGTCACTGGGTACGGCCTCGAACTTGTGGTGAAAGGAGCCGCGTGGAAAGCCGGCTTCTGCCTGTGAAGGCGTTCGGCTGGCCACGGTCCATGCTGCACTCGGAGCAGAACCCCGCCTCGGTAAGCAGTGTCAGCCATAGTCCTTTCATCTACATCTTTCTTAATGCTGGCTTTCGAGGTCTCAAGACTGTTAACTATCTGGACTGTGTTCTCCCGACCTCGTAAATTGGCTGGTTGGTACCCCCTCTCAGGTGGTCTTCCTTCGACCGGGTGCTCTCTCTCATGTGGTCCCTCCTCTCGCCTCTTCCCTTTCATGTCTTCCATATCCCTCCGATCACATACTCCCCCCGAGGAATCGAGCCGCTCGGGCCGATCAAGGCTCCTGGAGAGATAGTCCGGAACCACCTGGAAGGATGCAGGCTTGTGTAACGTTTTAAAGCTATATTCTTGTAGAGTGAGGAACCATTTTAGCACACGCTGATTCGAATCTTTCTGTATGGCCAACCATTGTAAAGGCGCATGGTCAGTAAATACAGTAAATGTTCGACCCAGGAGATAGTATCAAAGAGATTCGATTACCAACTTGATCGCTAAACACTCTTTTTCTACCGTTGAGTACGGCTCTTCGTGGGGAAGCAGTTTACGGCTGAAAAAAACCGATGGGATACAGATCCTCTTCTGTTCCTTGTGAGAGCACCGCGCCTAAACCAGAACCAGACGCATCAGTCTGGAGGAAGAATTCTTTATTGAAGTCCGGACAACATAGGACAGGTAGGGCTGAGATTGAATTCTTCAGATGGTTAAAGGCCCTGACTGCGTCAGGATCGGAACAGACGTCCTTCTTATAGGTGCTTTTCAAGGCCTCTGTAAGGGGAGCTGCCACTGAGGAAAACATGGGTATAAATCTTCTGTAGTAACCCACAAACCCCAAATAAACCTGTATTTTTTTGCGATTGCTAGGCATGGGTAATTTCTGAATGGCTTCGACTTTGTCAAGTTGGGGCCGGATCTTTCCCATGCATACTAAATGACCTAGTTAACGTGTCTGTTGGGCCCCGATGGTTGTTTTCCTTGGGTTGATTTTCAGTACGGCCCTCTCCAGTTCATTTATAAAACTCTTCCAAGATGTTCAAGGTGTTCTTTCCAGCTCTTGCTGAACACTATACTATCGTCTATGTAGGCTGAGGTGTATTCCTTGTGTGACATCAGTACTTGGTTCATCAATGCTTGGAACGTAGCAGGAGCCCCATGGAGACCAAATGGTAAAACTGTGAACTGGTACAACCCTGACGGGGTAGAGAAAGCAGTTTTAATCTTATCTTCTTCCCGTAAGGGTATCTGCCAGTATCCCTCAGTAAGGTCTATGGTGGTTAGGTACTGGGCGGCTCCAAGTCGTTCTAGTAACTCGTCTATCCGAGGCATGGGATAAGCCTGATAGGTTGAGATCTCATTAAGTTTCCGATAGTCCATACAAAATCGAGTCGTGCCATCAGGTTTGGGCACCAGGAGTATCGGGGAAGACCAATGACTTGTCGATCTTTCGATTATTCCCAGTTTCAGCATTTCTTCGACTTCAGCTTGTTCCAGTGCTCTTTTAGCCTCAGGAAGTCGGTAGGTCTTAACCGGATGAACTGGTTCGGTAGGGTCTCAATTCGGTGTTCTACTAGTGGAGTTCTGCCTGGAAAGAATGAAAAGACCTCTCTTAGAGGAGTAAGGACTTCTAGGAGTTCCGTTTTTTCTTTTGCCGACAGGTTCGATCCCCATTGCACTGCCTGCAGGGCGGATACCTCGGAACTACTGTCTGCTGTATCGGGACACATTACATTCATTCCGCTTGGAGCTGTGCTTGGTTCTTTCCAAGCTTTCAGTAAGTTGATGTGATAGTTCTTGGTTTTCTCTTTTTTCGCTCTGGTTGTTCTATCAAGTAGTTGACCGGCCCGAGTACATCCAGTACAGTATAGGGACCCCTCCATTGGGCCAGCATTTTATTGTTAGACCTGAGCAATAGCACTAGTACTTTGTCGCCTTTCTGGAAGGACCTTACTCGGGTGTTGCGGTTGTAATATTTTTCTTGTGTCTGTTGTGACCGGCTCAGGTTCTCCCTAGCCAGCTCTCTCGTGTGTGTTAGAGTATCCCGAAGATTTATCACATAATCTGTGAGTTGGGTTTCTTCCTCTTGGTTTTCCCATTCGTTGCGTGCTAGATCAAGTACTGTTCCGGGTTTGTGACCAAACAATAACTCGAAAGGGGAGAACCCGGTGGACGATTGTGGGGTATCACGTAACACCATGAGCACCCAGGGTAATACCCGGTCCCAGTTAGTGCCCATGGGCTCAGTTGCCTTTTTTAACATTTGTTTGATAGTCTTGTTATAACGTTCTACCAACCCATCCGTCTGTGGATGATAGACGGTGGTACGGATCCTTTTTATGTTCAGCTGTTGGCAGACTCTCTGCATTCCCCCAGACATGAAATTCCGCCCCTGGTCGGTCAGTATCTCGTCTGGGAGTCCCACTCGACAAAAGAAAGGGACTAACAAATTACAGACCTGTGTGGCGCTTGTTCCCTTCATGGGGAAAACCTCGGGGTATCGTGTTGCGTAGTCTACGATGACTAAGAGGTACTGATATCCGTGGCTGTTGGGTTCTAATGGTCCCACTATGTCCATTCCTATCTGGGAAAATGGCTCTTTTATCAAAGGTAACGGTTGTAGCGGGGCCTTCGGTGGTAACCGGGGACTGGTTTTCTGGCAAACCTCACATTCCTCACAATACTTGGTCACGTCCCGGAACACCCCGGGCCAATAAAACCTTTTCAGCACCTTATCTTGCGTTTTTTTCCCTCGCCAAATGTCCTCCTGTGGTAGCGTCATGTGCTAGCTTCAGGACGGTGGGTCTGAAACTTTGGGGTACCAACAGTTGTTCCAGTTCCCGATAGCCCCTGTCCTTGGTTATCTGATATATCAATCCCTTCGATGATTTAAACCAAGGATATGCTGTTCCCTTCTCTGGGTATTCAATGGCCTGGTTCCAAGCAGTTTTTAGGGTAGGATCTAAGGCCAGTTCACCTCGAAATGTAGGTTGTTTTTCATCGGGTAACCAATCTATGACCCCCGCAAACTTCTTTTCTTTTTCCCATTTCATCTTTTCCCGTCTTATTTCGCTTCGGCTTTTCTTGGGGGGTTTTGGGATGGGAGGCCTTATGTTCATCTGGGAAAAAGGAGCTGTTTTCAACCACTCTGTGTCCCTTACACATTCGGGAAAAGAGGGGAGATCAGTTCCCAGGAGAACCGGGGTTGGCAGGTGGGGCATGATGGCAACCTTCATTCTGGACTCCACCCCTTTTACTTCTATGTTAACTACCTTAGAAGGATAGGAAACAGTGTCGCCATGCACGCATTTTATAGGTATCGGAATATCCAGCCCAACCTTCTCCCCACTTACTTCCGGTCTGACTGCGGTCTGTTCGCTTCCGCTGTCCAGCAGAGCCTTCTGGGTAGTTCCGTCCACCCGGACATCTAGCAAATACGGTTCACGACTCCTGCGGTATTCCCTTCCTTGAACGAATCCGATTTCCATGGGCTCCGCTGGTTTAGGTTTCTTTGGACAAAACCTAGCTATATGGCCCCAATCACCACAATCAAAGCATTGGGGCTGTCTGGACACGGTAGGCCATGTTATGTTTTTGGCTTCCCCTCGTGCCGGCCTTTGTTCAACCGTTCCTTGTGGTTTCATTGCTGCGGTTCTGGGAAAGGGGTCAACCATGGATGCTCTGACTGAACCTGCTTTCTGAAAGGCAGAAGCGATATCGATGGCTTCGGTCAGTGTGGGCCGGTGGTGTTGCCTCACCCATCTCTGCATCGCTGAGGGGTGTGCCTCTGTGAACTGTTCCAGCTTAATCTTGTCCACCATCTCCTGAATGCTGCTGCTGGAAGGCTTCAGCCACTTTTCTGTCAAGTCGTGGATTTGATAATACAGCTGACGAGGTGTCTCCCCCGTCTTTAGTTTAGCATCCCTCAGGCGGATCCAGTATGACTCATCATCCATTCCCATACGTTCAAGTATGGCTCTCTTGATGTCTGAGTATGCAGTGGCCCCCTCTGGGTTGGCCGCTTGGTATGCTCCTTGCATGCTGCCGGTCAGCAAGGGTACAATGAAGTGACCCCACTTCTCCATGGGCCATTGTGCATTGCGTGCCACTCTTTCGAAATTGGTGAAGAAGTAACAAGGGTCTTCACCGGGTTGGTATTTTTGAAAACACAGCTGTAGGAGCCATCGGATTGCCTCTACTGGTTACCACAGCCTCCGTCATTTTCTTTAGTGCATCTTGGTTTGCTGCATGCAACTGAAGGGTTTGTTGGATGGTTTGCCGGTCAGTCTGCGCCTGATGTGACTGGACCTGTATGATCTGCTGAAGTTACTGCTGTCCTTCTGCCAGGGTTTTAATGATTCCTTCCAGGGCTTGCTGTGACATCCCACCGCTGCCACCACTTTTGTAAATGAGGGACAGGCAGCCAGGAGTGGAACTTAACTAAAACCTTTATTCAGGATACAGGAATTCAAAAAGGAACAGCAAATTCAAGAATGCTTCTTCTTTTTCTTGGAATATGGATGTGGCTTCTCGACCTTGCAGCTAGTCCTTGTAAGCCCACAGCGTCTCAGGCACAGCTCCCTCTATCGAAGTCCTAGAAGAGAATGGCAAAAAGACACCCAGTCCATCATTTGTTTTTACCTTATATAGGGGTTGGGGCCTAGGTAGCCAATCAGCACGGATTTGGCTTGGTTCTCTATAAATATCCCCATAAGCCCCGCCCCCTTTCTCTTGGTTTGAAGGAGGGTTGCCTGCCTGGCCCGTCAAGTCCGGGTCCCCGCGAAGAAACCCCGTCTTGAAGAGGTCTGGCAACCTCAAGGTTTCTGTGACGCTTTCTGAAGGTGATTGTTGGCGGTGAATACGGAAGCGAGTTTCTGCCTTCCGTGTCACTGGGTACGGCCTCGAACTTGTGGTGAAAGGAACCGCGTGGAAAGCCGGCTTCTGCCTGTGAAGGCGTTCGGCAGGCCACGGTCCATGCTGCACTCTGAGCGGACCCCCGCCTCGGTAAGCGGTGTCAGCGGTAGTCCTTTCGTCTACGTCTTTCTTAATGCTGTCTTTTGAGGTCTCAAGACTGTTAACTATCTGGACTGTGTTCTCCCGACCTCGTAAATTGGCTGGTTGGTACCCCCTCTCAGGTGGTCTTCCTTCGACCGGGTGCTCTCTCTCATGTGGTACCTCCTCTCGCCTCTTCCCTTTCATGTCGTCCATATCCCTCCGATCACACTCCGCAATACCCTTTACCTCATGAAGACAGCAGGAGGGGGGGGGGGTCCCAGTGCTGGTGGCCACTGATGGGGAGAAGGCCTTTGATCTGTTGGACTGGGACTTCCGCAATGGGGTACTTAGGAAATTTGGTTTTGGGGAGGGGTTCCAACAGGGTATACAGGCGCTATATAAAAGCCCCTCAGCTAGAGTCACAGTCAATGGGCGTCTATCCCGGCCTTTCCCCCTGTGGAGGGGCACAAGGCAGGGGTGCCCGCTGTCACCCCTGCTCTTCACACGGACCATGGAAATCTTGCTTGGCAGGATACCTGAGGAGGGAACCAAGTGTCGAGGGCATCAGGGCAGGCAACAGGGAATTTAAGCTGGGCCTTTCTGCAGATGACGTAATGCTCCACCTGAGACATCCCAGCCAGTCTGTACCGGCGGCCCTAGAGGTGATTGAGGAATGCGGAAGGTATTCAGGGTTTAACGTAAACTCAAATAAGTCAGTGATCTTCCCATTCTCCATAGACACGGCTAGGAAGGTAGAGGAACTCATCCCCCTGGGACTGCAGATGCAGGTGGACGGGTTGAAATACTTGGGGATCAACATAGTCCGCCCAGACCAGGACTTGGGTCAGGCCAACTACCCGCCTCTTTGAAAAATTATTTTCAGACATGGTGACGTGGGGGAAGGGGCTGCTGTTGTGGATGTGCTGTTTAAATGCAATAAAGATGAACCTCCTCCCGAAGGTTCTATACCTGTTCCAGATGCTCCCAATCAGTGCACCAGTAGAACACCTGAAAGAAGACCAAGTGGCGTGTTATACGATTCCTTTGGCAGGGGCGGAAGCCCAGGGTGATGTATGACACACTCATTCTGCCCAAGGACGGGAGGCAGGGGGGAGTGGCACTGCCAGATTTGATGACATATTTTAGAGCGGTACAACTTAGAACGTTGGTCCCACACCTAAGGGAAGACCCAGACAAACAATGGGTCTATTTGGAGAACCAGCACCTGCTCCCAGAACCGTCTTCCGAAACGTATTATAGAACACCCGATCATCGGGGTACACTGGGAAGTCATGGTCATGGGGAAGGGGGGGGGGTTCTAGGATCACCACGTGGCCCTTCGCGATGAGCCACATCTGGGCACCACCGGTTAGGGATAAGATACCAGGTCGGAATGTTACCAGTCATGGTTCGAAGCAGGACTGGCAAGGATGGGCCAATTGGTTAAAAATGGGGAATTTATAAGCATCCAAAAACTCAAGCAAGCCCTAGGAATAGGGAACTTTTCGTCCCTCCTATACCTGAGACTCAAGGCCGTATTTATGTCTGACAAATGGAAGGCGCACATTCAAACAGAATTTATGCCGGTGAAAAAGGTACTGGATGGCTACACGGACATGCAAGGTCTCATCTCACGCATCTATGGGGCATTGCTTGAGCCAGAGAGGGGGGCCACTGCAGCACTCCGTTCGCGTTGGGAAAGGGACCTGGTCACTGAACTGGACGATCGTCTCTGGAAACAAATGTGCAGGCGAGCTTTTAAAACCTCCATCTCATGCCAGTATAAGCTACATGCAATAGAATTACTCCACCGATGGCAATATGACACCGTCCGACTGTCCAGAATAATCCCAGCAGTGGACCCTCGTTGACACGGATGTGGGGCCATGGCAGATTACTGGCACATGTGGTGGGACTGTCCCAGGGTTCAATTCTTTTGGTCTGAGGTCCTGGGCTGGATCAGGGATGCAGTGGGGGGGGAGGTGGGGGATTTGAGAAACATACACGCTGGACCCACTGCTTGTGTTTGGGATGGAAAGACAGGCAGAATCCTGGGAGGCGCCTTCATCCTTGGCCCACTTTCTCCTGTTGCGGCACGGCTCACAGGGCCAGGCACTGGAAACGGGAACAACTCCCAACGGTACAGGAATGGTCGGCTACGGAATGGCAAAAATTTCCGCTGCGCTAAATAGAATGGGTACAATTCCTTAATGTGTTTAAGTAGGTGGAGGGGGGACAGGCACAAAGGAGAAAGGACCACCCGGGCTCATACCTGTGGCGCAGTAATGACTCACCCGACCCGAGACTGTCTACCGGGAGCATCCCTCAATTACTAGGAACTGAAATGCATCTTCACCCATATCTGAGGGTGGTGGAGGTTGGGCAAGTTAAGGATGTATCAGGACAGGTTGTTTATTTTCTATCTTGAGAGGGTACATCCCTCAATCTTCAGTGGTTGTTATTCTGTATGTGCCTGTAAAAACCAAATTAAAATTTTAAAAAATGTAACTAGTGGCTCTACGGAAAATGACAGTGGGGCTCATCACAGAGTTGCCGGTAAAACCTGCTGGTATGCGGCAGGTTACCAGTAACCCTGTAACACCCTTACTGCAACCCAATATCCCGGTGCCACTGGGATATCAAAAGCGGCGGCAGTAATGGTAAATCCCCATTTCCATGGAGTCCCAAAGGACTCCATGGAAATGGGGCCACTGAAGCACCGGAACCGTTGCCAACGGTGCCGGTACTAAAGTAACAACCATGCCGGTAGGGGCCTGGAAACCTTGCAGGTCAGGCCTGCTGGGGGATCCAAGGCCCCTAACGTCATTGTTGTAGTAAGGCGGTCTGGAAAGGGCGCCGGTACATTGCTACTGGCACCCTTATTTCTGGACCGCCATACTTATGAGGGCCAGTATCTTTTAAAAATAAGTGAACCTTGCACAGCCAAGTTTTTAGTTTTTGTCCTAAGCTGCGAAAATCTAGCTGCATCTTTCATACTAGTGTTTAATAACATCAAATAGGTAAATGAGCATACTATGTCGATTTGTCCTCCTTTAATAACCCAAGATGTGGGTTTCGCGCTCTTGCCTTGCAATATCAGAATCTTTGTCTTAGAGACATTTATCTCCAAACGGTTTTCATCTAAATAGAATTGCAAATCTTCCAGCTTATGCTGTAGGCCTACTGGCGTCTGGTCAATTAAAACCTGATCATTGGCAAAGAGCAGATAGCCCACAGATCTCCCCTTCAAACTTGGTGGGGATGAGCGAGGCTTCTCCAGAGCCAGAGGAATATCCGATATAAATAAATAGGTTAAAGAGCACTGGCGCTAAAGGGCACCCTTGCTTTAAACACCTAGTCGTGGTAATAGGTATTGCGAGTCGCCCCGCATCCCCTGTCTAACCTTAAACTCAGGGAGGGGCCTGTATAGAAGGCCCAAATTGCCTGTAGAAGTCGGACGGGCATCCCCATTCAACGATTGCCAGGTAGATTTTACCCTTGCCCCATTAACGAACGTGTCTTAAAGATGTTCAAAATAAACGTGTTCAGACTAGTCCCAATGCCCCTAACAAAACCAGACTGAAAAAAATCATTATGCCCAGTGCAAGCAGCCCAGTCCAGCAAATATATTTTTTTTTTTTTTTTTTTTCTATTATACGTATTAATTTATTTATTTTAATTCTTATAAAGCGCCACACGCTTGTGGGCCGCAGGGCATGCCGATGTATCTTTTTTTTTTTTTTTAAAACTTTTTTTATTGAAGAGCTTGGCAGCAGAGCACAAACAGGCAACATAGGATATGCATACATAGTAGGTACAGTGGGGACAATGCAGGAATACAGTCAGATCTTCCAAACCGTAACATTGTCTATCAGAGAGATAAAAAAAAAAGGCATGAACATAACATAAATCAAAGTGAAGTGGCCCTTACATCAGGGTGAGGTATCTGTATGGGAGGGGGACAAGATTGGCTGCATCGTATCAGGGGTCGCTTGCAATTCTGACATATAGGAGCGGAACTGGGTCCAGACATTTCCAGGTCTCGAGCAGGCTGGTTGTAGGCCACACCATGTCTCCTCAATATCCGAGGCCCATGTCAGAGCGTTGAGCCACTGTGCATGCGTGGGGGGAGCAGGGCGGAGCCAGCGAAGCAGAACGGCCCGCACTGCGAGGAGCATGCAGAGTCCAGCTAGTTTCCTGGAGTTTCGGGGCAACTCCGGAAAGTCGTGGAATAGGGCTTTCACCGGGGAGGGGTCCATGTGGGAGTCTAGCATGTCCGACACTGTGGAAAATACATTCTCCCAATAGTGGGAGAGGCGGGGGCAGCTCCATGTCATGTGTATGTAGTCAGCCTCATCTTGACCACACCTAGGGCAACGTGGGGAATGGTCTTTGAACATTCGGTGTAATCTGCTTGGAGTGTAATGAAATCTGTGGAGCACCTTTACTTGGATCAATTTGAACCGGTAGTTGAAAGATACCCGTTGTATTTGGGCGCACATGTGGGACCAGAGCTCATCCGTCATCTCCACCCCGAGATCCCCTTCCCACGCACACCGCAGCCCAGTAAATTTCGGTGCGGTCCTGGATTGTAGCATTGTATACAGTCTGGATATTTTCCCTCTAGTGGGCGTGGGGGAGGTCAACTCCTCGATCGCAGGGTCGTCTGGTGGCATTGCGGGGAACATGGGGTAGACCCTCTTAAGGGTGTTACGCAGGGCCGAGTATTGAAGCCATGCGCTCGGGTCTCCCCTGAGGGGCAATGGTAGTTCGGGCCATTCCACGAAATTACCCTGTACGAATACATCTCGCAGCAGCTCGTAACCTGCCTCAGCCCACCTGCGCGCAGTCAGCGGTGGTACTTGCGGGATCCCGGGGAGAAAGTTCCACAGTGGGAGATTGCCGTGAAATGGGTGAGGGGTGTCCAGAAGTTTCCACATTTTCAACAGCGCCAAAGAGGTACAGGCCACGGGGTCTATTGTATCATGTGTGCGGGGAATGGGTTTTATCACCAGGGAGCGAATATCACGGTCACTGAACGAGCGTCTCTCGAGCCTGACATGCGGGGGGGGATCAGTTGTGTTGAACCAGTGGGATGAATGTTGGATTTGGGAGACCAACCAGTACTTAAGGAAATCTGGCGCCCCAAACCCACCATCAGGCATCGGGGCAGAGAGGGTCCCGAGCTTGAGCCTGACTGCGCCCGAGTGCCACAGAAAGGAATTGGTGCTGCGTGTTAGTGTCTGGAAGAAGCCCTCTCCCGGCCACAGGGGAACATTGATGAATCTGTACAATAGTTGGGGAAGAACTATCATTTTTAGCAAACCGATTCTGCCCGCCAAGGACATCGGTAGTTTATTCCATGTCTGAAACTTCGTTGACAGCTGCGTCAAGTAGTGTTGATAGTTCTCCTCCAGGGTAGTCACGGGTTGGCGAGTTATTTCAATACCCAGATATGTGAATTTCTCCTGTGCCCACATGAAGCCCATTGTGTCGGGAGGGGGGGAGGTATGTTCCGTGAGTGGAAAGAGCATAGACTTAGAACAGTTGACCTTGAGGCCTGAGATATACCCGAAATACACCACATCCCTCAGAATCGGGGGTAAATTAACGGAGGGGGACCGCACAAAAAGGAGCGCGTCGTCAGCATAGAGTGATACAATGTCGGCTAGCCCGGCCGCGCGGAGCCCCCTGTGTGAGTGGACCTGACGCAGCATGTCGGCGAACGGCTCTATCGCTAGAGCGAATATTAGAGGGGAGAACGGGCAGCCCTGCCTCGTCCCCCTGGCAATGTTGAAGAGCGGAGAGCATCTATCCTCGGTGCGGACACTGGCCACCGGTCCCGAATAGAGCAACTTAAACCAGGAGCAAAACACTGGCCCAAATTTACACTGTTTGAAGACACGCCAAAGGTAATTCCAAGAAACAGAGTCGAACGCCTTCTGCATATCGAGGGTCGCGGCGACCGCTTGGGTGTCAGGGCTGATTCCGCCGATTATATTAAAGAGCCGTCTGATGTTCATGGCGGTAGATCGGCCCGGTATAAACCCCGCCTGATCTGGGTGAATAATGGAAGGCATGCAGGGGGCCAGCCTGGTCGCCAACATCTTGGCGAAGATTTTGGTGTCGCAGTTTATAAGAGAGAGTGGGCGATAGGAGCTGCACTGAGTAGCGGGTTTACCGGGTTTGAGTAGTATTGTGATAGAGGCTTCCCGGAGCGATGGGGGGAGCATGCCTGCCTCCACCGATTCCTCCCACAGAGCCTGCAGATGGGGGAGTAAGAGGGCCTTATAACACTTATAAAATTCGACTGGGAGACCGTCAGTTCCCGGAGCTTTCCCGGAGGACAAGGAGTCAATGGCATCTGCAAACTCCTCGGTGGTAAGTGGGCTATCTAGGGTATCAGCGGTCCCGGGAGAGAGAACCGACAAGGGGAGAGCCGAGAGATAGGAGTCCACCTCTGCCCCCGCAGCCTCGTCAGCGTTGGCATATAGAGCTTTATAGAAAGCAAAGAACTCCGCGTTGATGTCCTGTGATGCGGTAGCCAGGGTGCCATCTGATCTGATAATACCAGGTATATGTGGGGAACCGAATTCGTGTCGGACGAGACGAGCGAGGAAGCGGCCCGGGCGCCCACCCTCACCATATCTCCTCGCCAGTCCGGGACTATCAAGGAACTTCTGCTCTCGCTCCGCCAGGGAACGGAACACATCCAGCTCCTCCCCCAGGGCCGCGAGGGTCGCAGGCGTCGAGGACCTGGAGCACTGGAACTCCAGGGAAGCCAGTCTGCTCTCGCTGGCCCCAATGTCCTTTCGGATTGTTTTAAGTATGCCACTCTCTTTAGATATTGCTACGCCCCTTATGTAGGCCTTAAAGGCCTCCCACAGTGTGGCCTGGGAGGAAACCGAGCCCTCATTTATTTCGAAATACTCCACAATGGCTGCCTCAAGTTCCGATCTAAATACAGGGTCTAGCAGGGAGTGAGATTTCATCCTCCACCTTTTAACCCGGTCCCCGCTCGGTCCCCAGTCCATGGTGATGGTCACCGGGGAGTGATCGGATAGGGTTCTAGGGAGAATCGTTAGTTGTGTCACATCTTTAGTCAATGCATCGGATATAACCCACCTGTCTATTCGAGAATAGGAGTCATGGACTGATGAGTAGAAGGAGTAAACACGGGAATCAGGGTAAAACAGGCGCCAGGCATCGACGGCTGAAATACGGGGGAGGGATGATAGTGCCGTATAGGCTGCCCTAGTGAGTTGGCGGGGCCTGGACCCTGATCTGTCCAGGTCGATATCAAAGATAGTGTTAAAGTCCCCCCCCCATAGAATAGGGACCAAAGGGAAGCTCTCAAGGAGAGTTATGATGTGTGTGAAAAACTCCGGGTCATCGGTATTGGGGCCGTAGATGTTAAGTAGGATCACCTCCCTATTTTGGAGCATTGCGTGGAGAAGCACATATCTGCCCTGTGGATCCATCCGTGAGGAGATGAGTGTAAATTTGAGGCTTTTATGGACGATAGTCATGACTCCTCGACTTTGAGTGGCGAAGTCGGTGTAATATCTATGGGGCCCCCAGGTTTTAGCAAATCTCATGCATTGTTCGGATCGAGCATGTGTCTCTTGTAGAAACAGGATTTTGGACCCATGGCGCTCCACGTGTAGCTGTATCTGCCTCATTTTCTTAAAATTGCCTAGACCCCGTACATTCCAACTGATAAACGTCAGATTTACCTCCGCAGGGGGAGGCATAGCACACATCACAGCGGGATAGCGTCCAGAGGGCCGATACTGCAGTCCCGTCGTCCCACTTGCATTGTATTGTCCCGTTCCTTGTGCACCCTGCCAAAGCTAAACTTTTCCAAAACAATAACCCCAACACCCTCCTCCCCCACCCACATCCCTCCCCAAACATGAGGAATGATGACCCCGAACTCCCTAACCCAAGGCCAAAACAGTGGCATCAGCGCCTGGGGGGCTGTGGGCCAGAACGATGGCGCCGCTCCGGGCCTACGGCAGATCAAGTCAAAGCACAGTGCCTTCAGTGATGTTACGGACATTACTTGTACGGCTATACACGGCACAGTTTACCTTGGCACAGTTATGCAGGTTACTCAAATCGTTGAAGCGTAGTTGGACGTCGTGTTTTCGGGTCCACAGGAGAGAGCCAGTGTCGACTCCCCTCCAACGGTTGTCTGCACGGTTGTAGAAAGAGATATCGGGGAGAGGGGTCAACCTGGGAAGTTGTCATCGATGAATCTGGAGGCCTCCTCTGGGATCGTGAAGAACGATACTTGATTGTTATGTTCCACTCGTAGTTTGGCTGGATATAGCATGGAGTATTTGACTCCGCGGTCCCTGAGTCTCTTTTTCACTGCCAGGAAAGACTTGCGTTCACGCTGGACCGCCACCGAGTAATCCGGGTATAGGTGTATCCGTGCTCCGTCGAGTGAAAGTTCGCCCTTGAGTCTTGCGGCCTTCAGGATGGCGTCCCGGTCTCGGAAGTTAAGGACGCGGGCTATAATGGGCCGCGGGGGTGCGCCTGGTTTGGGTTTTGGCGCGAGGGCCCGGTGCGCCCGTTCCACCGCAAACTGCGGGGATAGCTTCGGAGAGTCCAGCAGGGATATTAAGGTGCGTTCCACAAAGTCTTCCATCGGTTCCCCGATGCCGCTTTCCGGGACCCCAATGATACGGAGGTTGTTGCGCCTCGAGCGCGATTCTAAATCCTCATTTTTCCTTTCAACCTCAAGTACGCGGGTGGATAGGGCCACAACCTCAGATCGTAGCGCCCCCAGGCCATCTTCGGCGGAGCCCATCCTGGCCTCCACCTCACGGACCCGGCCATCGGTTCTCTCCATGTGGGCCTTGATAGAGGAGATGTTACCATTCATGTCGTCGAGCTTCGAGTGAATCGCGGTGAACCCTTCTCGGATAAAGTCCATCATGTCCTGGGGCTCCGGGGCCGCAGTAGAAGAGGTAGTGGCGGGCGCCTCCTCAGGGGGGGCGACCGGTGCCTTCGCGAACATGTTGATGGAACTTTGTTTTTTGCTCGTCCCTTTAGTCATGATGGATGCGAGGCGGCCCCGTGGGAGGGAGGAGAGTGCCGATCGTGTCCCTCACCTCCACGGGTAGGGTCTTCAGAGCCGTAGTGTCGCGGAGGGGTTCCCGCCGTGTCCGAGCGCTTCCTTTGTGTTGCGGGTGGTGGCCGTCCGATTCGTAGGCTCGTGGTGAGGTGCTATGCGCGTGCAGGTCTGCGCACAGAAGACTTCAGCACCAGTGGACGGGTGTCCGCAAAATACAAGTGGCCCGACACCAGGCCTCACTCGGCGGCCTCGAGGGCCAGGCCAGGTTCGGCTGCGCAGCAGGGTTGGCGCGCGTGGTCCGTGGTGGGAGTCTCGCCCCTTTCCGATTTCAGGGTTCCCGGCACCGATTTTCTTCGGGAATTGGGCCGGTCGGTCCCCGGGCCGGTGCCTCACGAGTCGTAGTCGACAGGTACCAAATTAATACCGTATATGCCAAAAATCAGGATCCAGGTATCTGCCTGCCACGGAGCTCACGCTTCAGGCGGCCATCTTGCTCGGCGCTCAGCAGCGCCCCCCAGTCCAGAAAATATTTTAATATGACATCAAGTAGGACGATGGGGCTGCAGTTTTTCGGGTCAAAACCCAGTGCCCTTCTTGAAGATTGAGACCACAAGCGAGACCTTCCACGAGGCCGGTATAGCTCTTGCTCTCATGATCTCTGTAAACAACACCATTCATTCTTGTGCCCCTTGAGCATTAGGTTTGTTATGCCATCCAGGCCTGGGGTTCTTGAACCCTTCTGATCAAATCATACAAACCTTCTCTGTCAAATTGCATGTTTCGAACAAAATTGAAAAGTGGCTCACCTGCCCTTATTCACTGAATTAACCAATAAAGCATCTTTTTGTGTACCCAAAGCGTTCAACAACTGCCAAATCTCAACCACACTTTTACCCCATATTTTAGACAACATATTCTGTGCTTTTTTTCAAAACAATAGCATGCTTAAACACCTTGAGCTGATTCTATATTTCTGTCGCCTCCTTTTTAATAGAATCGACATACAGGAGACTCCAGCCCGAAGGCGGCTTTTCTGACAAACCACCTTGTGTGTGCTTATCAGCATACTCAAGGAGCTTACCCCAGCCCTTAGTAGAAACAAAGTTGGTTAGAAACAGAGGGTAGTCAATAAAAGGGCAGGAGTTGCTTATTGTCTGGCCATGAGCTTTCCTTGTTAACCTTTGCCTTAGTTCGAGCATACTTTGAGCAGACAGAGGCGCTCGCGGCCTTGGACGATGTCCAAGTCTAAACTATGTTCAAATGCCCAAAGACTGTTACTAGTCGACCATGTCCTTTGCAATAGGTCATGGTCACTGCTAGATGTCGGCAACACTTCAAATCGAGTGTCCTGTGACAAGAAGTTACTACTAACAAAGATGTAAGCCAAAACCGCACTCTTGCTACCAAATTTCCACGTCGTGCAGCTACCAATACCCCCTTCTATTTTTCCATTTAACATCTGCAAATTCATGTTCGACGCAACATCCCTCCCATAATGTTTTTCTTTTGTTTATGGCTAGCTGTTTTGTTGCCCCCTTTTTGAATTGTTGCCCTCTCCCTTTTTGAATTGGTTATCTCTTCTATGCCAGCGATGTTAAAATGACCGCAGACTATTATAGAGAAATCCTGCAAAGGCTAACAACACTAAATCAGCTGATCAAGGAGAACATCAATAAAGTCCTGATCTTTAATCTCCTTTAGGTTTCAGTGCATGTTACACAAAACCAGGCACACATGAGCTGATAGTTCTTCTGATTGCCCTTCCCATTGCCTTGCCATAACCAATATCTGAACAAATGTGTTAGGGTATTTTACCTCCATTACCCGGAGGTCAATGCCACTTTTCACAGCTGTCATAAGACCCAATGATGGGCGTCCCCTTGCCCCCTCGACCCACCCTGTTCAAATGAACAGAATAGCCATCCAGTAATGGAGAAACCAACAGCCAAGTTTTCTTTAGGCACACAATCCCGAAAGATTCCAACTGGAGGTCACCTTTCACAGAGAGATGCAGTGAACATCTACAGTTCCACAACGGCAACTTGAAGCCAACTCACTTCGGGGAGTCCTCCAGTTAATCCTCTTTCCTATTCAGGACTAGTGCCTCAGAAAGCCAGGCCCCAGAACCCCTCTGTCCCTGCAAGCTACTCTCTTCTAAAAAAACATTCCACTTTCCTTCTTGCACCCTTCATCCCATCCACAGTTATTTTATACAAAAAAAGTATTCAGTGCCATATAATCGTGGTTTGAGATTCAGACTATATTGCTATCCCCGATGATGTCCTTGTTGCGGCTCTAGCCGCTCATTCACTATATATCTAGACATGTCCTAAGTTGGCGTAGTTATCTTTCGCAATTGTACAGCAAGTCCCACTCCCCCCTTCCCAACCACCCAGTACAGTTATGTGGCTCTTAAATCAAAGCCCAACAGAAGTAAACCTGCTGCTTCCTCTAGCAGCAACGTTTTTACCAAGCTTGATGACAAGTGCAGAATAACTGCGTCCAGGCATTTTTTATTTTGAAACTCAACCAAAGTTGTGGCCCCTGAATGTACACACTTCAGTTTTGGAATATTATGGAAAAGACGTAGAACATTAGACCTATTTACGTATAGGCCGTCAGGAAGGTTAAACAGTCTTTCCAAGGATAGACCATAAGTCATCGGTCCTATCCGTTGGACCTGCTCCCTCTGGTGACCGGGCAAGGACTGTTGACTGTCCATTTGCAATATTGGTAGGTTACTCCGAGTGGAATGAACCAGAGTCAAAGTCAAACTTCTTTGTTCCAATGTTTGGAAAACTAATTTAGATTTAGGAACACTTCCATCTCTCATGTTAACCAACAATGGTTTCAATCTAAGACCAAAGTTTACTTGCTTAATCGTCCTCGTTGCACACGGATCATCTTTTTAGATGACCCTGGATGTAGAAGAATTTAGCCTTGGCCGCTTTACTTGGCTGTTCATTTGCCTCTCCACCAATCTCACTGATTGCTCAAAATGATCATCCATGCTCAAAATGATCATCCACGGAGTACACAGATAAGTCCATCAAAAACTTGTTGGATACAGATAGAGAAACCTCTCATGTGTGTGGGATCCTCTTCAAGGGCAGCCTCAAAAGCTCCAATCATAAACTCCACTGTGTTTTTCGACTCAAATTGCGATGTGGTTGAAATCCTCCTAGAGCAAGTAGCCATTACCTTCGGGTTTACAGGAATTTAAGTTCCTTAAAAATGTTCTTCAATCATTTGATTTAACTTTTTTGCCATTGCCCATTTTTATATTTTTAGGTAATGACTGTAGTTGCTTCCCGGCTTTCTGCTTCTTTAAATTGTTCCTGTCGAAGATTGGATAATCAGTAGCAATAGAAGTATTCAGCAGAGATGGACTGACAACAAGTACCCTCAGATGTCTTGCATTCAAATTATCTACAGGGACCGCCAATGGAGATTGTGACAGGTCAGTCATAAGCAAATCTACCATAGAGGCTATTAGTGATGAGCCCAGGTACGATTGTGCGAACACTTGGTGAACCTGGACCCCTTTCAGCCACCTAACAAGGGGCACTAGAGGTCTCCTTTTACTCCATCTTTCTTTGTCTGCTCATTTGTAAACGTCCTTCCCCTTCTTTGTTTGTCTCGTTCTTGGGTCCAATATAGAACTCAGTGAGTGTAGAAAGAAAAAGAAAAAAAGAAATCAGAAGGTTTCTCCACTTTACCTTTAGATGACGTACAAAACCTTCAATAAGAATAATATAGAGTGGAGCATTGCCAACATAGATACATGGTCCTTCAAGGATTTAAGGATTCCTAAAGCTTAATAAATGGGGCCAAAGTAATTGTTAATGCTGACATAGTGGCTAGATTGATGCCCTCTCCAATTTTTTGATGGACATGGCCAGATGGCCTTGAAGATGAACGTGGCTGCAGTGGAGACCTTTTGTCTGTATAATTATAACTATAATTGGTTATTTATAACTCGCTTAATACACAGAAGTTTCTAAGCGCAGACCCGGGGAATCGAGCCCGTGTTGCTCCGCGTCGGCTTGCTCCTAAGGTGAGCGCATTGTCCCCGAGTTATGCTCAGAAATGGATGAAGCTGATGTTCCTTGACAACAACCCTTCTTCGTTGAACTTTCTGAAGCAGCTTTCTCATTAAGTACTTTAAGGCCAGATTTGTCCAATAAAACAGGACTAGAATCGCCACATGTTGGAGTAAGCCCATGATTAGTTGAGATGACTGTTAAGTCTGGTGTTGACTTGTGTATCGATTAAAGGTAAAACTGTAGCATTGCTTACTTGGGGGATCTCCCATTAGAGACTCCCCAGTGGCTGCACTATTGAAGTCCTTCGTTGACTTCTTTCCCGCCTCCATCTTATGCGTGATGAAGGCTATTTCCTCCTTCAGTGTAGCAGCCAAAGCACTGTTGTCCAGTAAACTAATTGACTTAGAAAATCCTGGTCATTGGCTATTGTGAACCAAAGTTAAAGCGCCAAAGTGAGGGATCGCATAAGGAGAGCTGTTACCCATCAGTGGCAGTACCTTTAACAGAGACGTCTCCCCCATGCCAAAATTAAGCGACTAAATGTTTTGTCGACATCATCAAATCATGGTCTGGTACTTTGCCCTCAGCAACTCAGTCTGGCTCTCTTTGCCGATTGAACTTTTAGACAGGCTTAGGTTCCTTTGCGCTTTGCTGCGTTTATACGGTCAGCCCTTTTGTAAAGAAAAGCGCCTCCTGCACAAATCCTTGTGGACCTTAATTGGGTACACTGGACATCCGGAAGCCAGCGTAGGCGGCAGAGCCTTTAGGATTCTGCCAGACTTAGAAAAGGATTGTGGAAGGCCATCGGCTCTCTCCACCTCTTGATCTTTATAGTGGTTGAATTCAGGGGCCAAGATTCGAGGGGAAACCAACGGGCCACCCAAGCTACAGTCACCAGGGGTGGCAGACAGAACATAATCCTTGACCATTTGGGATACTGTTGTCAAGCTATAGATGACATTGTGGCAAATCGCCTTGGCTCCCTTCGATAGCAAACTTAAAGGCTCAACCTCGTTAAATACTACGGCATTGTTAGATGAACAAAAACAGTCCTCTAGCCTCTGGATCTCTAGGCTGGGTTCCAAAGCACCTTGCAAGTTAACATTCACCACCAGCATTACACCCATTGTTTCATCCAGAGTGCCCAAACCGTGGAGTGGAAATGTCTGCCCAGGAGCTGCACCAAAACAATCCACAGCACTTTTATAATCAGCATCCACGTGTAAAGACCTGGTATAATCTTCAACTGCTGATCTCAGTTCATGGCCAGGCTGATATGCTGTACGTCTGTCAGCTGAATGTGCAAAGGATAAATGTTTTTTAAACAGCCTGGGGTCAGCGTACACACTAGACTCGCCCCTTTTACCACTTGGCTGCCTCCATTAGCGTCCTGTATGCACAGTGTAATAGAGGTTCATGAGGACCACCTACCCAATAGTTGATAATACAGATTTCAGTAACCGGTAACAGTAATCCTATAAGGCAAGATATGGGTCAACTCACCCTCCTTGCAACCTTTCTCACAGGGTTCTCAATAACAATAAGAATTTAAGGTACGGCACACCGCCGTTGGGTCAGTTAGTCTTCTCCCAGTTCCCGAACACACCAGAACACAGTATAACACTTTTGCGTGATATGAAGCAGCGATAAAGACAGACATGCTGCGCTTGTGGGGACAGTAGGTAGAAGTAAGTAGAGGTAGACTTTTTTCTCCCTTTTTTCCCCCCTCTAGCATTAACAGTGTGTCTCTCACAGGGTGCCAAATGCACTCACCGCAGTGCACTGACACGATCAGAGCACTCGCTCCTATATGCCAATTCAAGGCAGCAGAATATCACTGTACCCCCAGCTGTCATTACTACCGACCATCTGGAATCTGCCCCCCACTTAGCTGGATGGTCCAGGCTGTGGATTCTGGCTCTTGGCAGCAGCCCTTGAATATTGGCGCTCATGTCAGAACGCACAACAGACACCAGCCTACAGCGAACTTCCTCCTCCTCCTTAGAGCAAAGAACCCAAAGACACATCAGGGCGCACGTTGTTCACTTTCTCGCTTACGCACAGCTGCTTCCGGCGCTTCTTGCTACATCTGTAATTGTGGTTGATGTAAACTCACATTGCTACAGCCAAGGAAGAAGCAGGAAAAGGCTTCATCCTGAACGATATTTCGGTACTGATGCAGAACGGAAAGAAAGGTGGCAAACAGGCTGCCTTTCTGTTATGCAGAGGGAGATGAGCATTGTTTGTGGAGAAGTCCCGATATGGATCAATGTGAATGTTCTAGTCCTAAAAGCTGACTAACATTTTGATACAAAAGAGGACCATTAAAGTTGTTGTTATTATTATAAACCTGAAATATACCATTGAAGCACTGTTATGTTGAAGAAGTAGAGGGGCAGGCCAGTATACCTGTAGGGCAAGAGGTGATTTCCCAGAAGAAACCTGGCAAAAAAGAGTAAGCAAGGCAGTAGAAGTTGTAAGTGCTGAAGAGTGGTGCTATTAGAAAACAATATGTTGAGTTGTGACATTTGGGGAAGAATTGTGAAAGCTGATTGAAGAACATTTACAATTCTTTCTGCAGTTAATATTGGAGCAGACCATCCTGATCAAAGTATGTGTTGTTGCCACAAAGGTGAAATTCTTATTCCAGGAGGATTGAGAGTTTATTACTTTATCAAGACCCTTTAGTGAAACAAATGAACCTTTTGTTATACCAGATTTCCTTGTTTTTCCTTTGAACTGTGGAGAAAACCCTTGTTTGGATCTGGGGAAGGGAAGTTCACCCAGATCACGACAAGAGACATTGATCCTATTGTGAACCAGGGCATATGTTATGTTTATTTGTTGAATTGAGTTGCGATATAATACCTTTTTACTTTGATTCTTGTAGAAGCGTGAGGGTTAGAGATCCCTTGGGTAGAGTGTTCCCTTTAGTTTACTTTAGACAGGGAAATCCTTGTTATGGTAGGGATAAAAAGGAATTTATTAAACGTGTTGTAAAGACTGGTGGGGGGGTCTGTACTTCTGCTCTCTATATGGTAGAGGAGAGGCACAGAAGACCCCAGCCAAGATTCTCTATTACGGTAGCAATGGACGAGCAATCAAGGCCTAGCTTCTCAGGAGGTGATGCAGGCTGGTTCTTAAGTACAGTGTATTCCCCAAGCCCCCACAAAGGAATGTCCACACACTGTATTACTGAAAACACAGTCTTTATATAATTAGTTCAAAGGTTATGTACACTTATCACAATAACGCACTTTGTGCTCAGGAAAATCAATAATGGTAAATATCTACAATTCTAAAGTGGTACCACTAATATTAGACCTCATTAAAGTGCATTCACAATACTGTAGAAATGGCACACAGATCAATAAGAAGGAAACCAGCAATAGAGAGAGGAGAGATAAAAGATGGTTGAAGCAATAGGCAGAATACTGGCCCTAGCTACTGGACACAGTTCTGTGTGGAGATCCCCCCACCTGGGCAACCTGTAAAATAAAGAGATATGACACAAGCCCAGTCCATATATTGTTCAATAGTCTTATTCTCTCCGGCAATGTTTTTACCCCCCCAATGTACCTGGTGGAGTCGAGTCCTTCGAAGAGGCGTCGACAGATCCTTCTTGAGCGACCCCCTTCCAAGCGGGAGTCACGGATCGTCGAGAGGCGTCGAGAAACGTCGAAGACCTCGGGGTTCGGCGACGGGGAATCGACGGCCCCTCTTGAATGCCTTCCCTTTCAAGCGGGAGGCACGGGGCGTCGAACGTCCGTCGACAAACGAGGTAGAACGATGTCAAAGAGGCGGCAGCTTCGTCCGAGCGGTGCTCGTCGGCGTCGGGGCGTCGGCGTCCTGCAAGGCGGAGGTGTGCGGGGCACCTCGATGACAATAGTTCTGGACCGCAAAGATTGTAGAGACGGAAGCCCAGCAAGGGCGTCGGGTCGTCCGAGTCTTTGAGGTCGTTGGGTGGCGGGAAACCCACCGGCAGGTTTCTCCTCGGCGCGTTGGTCGTCCTCGACTTTCTCCGGCAGGATAAGCGGTCGACGATGCGGTCGAGGGAGTCCTTCGATTGAAACGTTCTTAGGCAAGGAGCGGACGGCTCCGGTCGTCGGCGGCACGGCGTCAAGTGGTTCCCACGGCTGGGCAACACAACTTCGACGGGCCTCCAGCGGTTACACAGACCTGCGAACCCTGGTCGACGGCAATGGACTTCGACAGCGTCGATGTCCGGGTGCTTCACTTCGATCTCCTCGGCGGTCCCGTCTCGGGTCGGCAGCCTTTCGAGGGTCTGACTTCCAGGGCGCTTCGGCGAAGATTCAGCGGTGCTCGATGGTCCCTCGGAGCACGGGAAGAGGGCGCCTAGCCAGGTCCTCTCTCGGGTCAGTCCTCGACGATTTCGACAACCTTCAGTTTCTGTCGAAGCAAATGCCACAGCAAGTCTTCTTCCAGCTGGACGTCGAGGATCAGCAAATCCAGTTACTCTTGAGTGGAGACTCAGCTTCTGAACAATTTCCAGTGGTGAGAGGTCCCCAGATATACTATTCTGTCTCTCATCCACACTGCTGGCACACACACAGCAGCCAATCACACAGAAGGGCATTCATGCAGTCAGTCAGCCAATCAGGCACACAGTGCATTCAGGCCACACTCCTCCCTTTCAGACACTCACAACAAGGAATGTGGATTGGGACAAGTACCCAGCCATTCAACACTACACACTGCATTCAGGCCAGTTTCGGGCAGGGCTGTCTCAGTCTTTGTCTCACATGCCAGAAACCAGACAACCACAACAAGAAGTGTATATTGGTCACACACTCCATTCACCCAGGTCCCACCCACAGGAGGTACCCACAACATACAGTCAAAGGGAAGGCTCCAGTCAGTCTAGTTGGGCCTTCACAACAACACCATATATGGAACTTCCACCCAACAGCCAGTCAGGGGGAAGGTACAGAGTCAGGGCTTCCCAGGACTTTGGGAAAAACAAGACAACAGGCCATAGAAAGCAAGAGGCCACAGGGGCCATCTTGTTTTCTATCAGGAATCAACTGATCCCTATGGCAGGGCCTGGGTATCCCAAAATGGAGGACACCCAGAGCACCTGTCCAATTCAGCATGGAGCTGCCACCAGCCCATACCCTGCTCTGTGGGCCACCCACAGGTGCCCAAAAACATACACTAGGGGCACAGGGTTGTACCCCTACCCATGGGTGCCATAAGGGTATCCCATGGGTCTGTTCACCAAACCAAAAGAGAGAGCTGCACTGCCAGGAGTCCCAAATGGACTCCTGGGCAGAAAACATAACAGAACACACGATAAAAGGCAGAAAAGGACAAGGATTCAGGGGCCCTGTCCCTCTGATGCATTTCCAGCATCACAGTCGCCCCCCCCAGACTGAGGTGGAGGGTGCCTAATCTCCCACGGGATAGACACCCTCATCCAGACGGTCAACATACCTTCTGGAAAGGCCATCTGCATTATCGTGACTCTTCCCTGGTCTGTGCTCTATGGTGAAGTCTAGCCCTTGTAGGCTAATGGACCACCTGAGCAATTTCGGATTCTCACCCTTCATCTGCATAAGCCACTTCAGGGGCTTATGATCTGTTTGGACCTTGAAGGTAGACCCCGTAAGGTAGGGCCTAAAACGCCTAAGGCTCCAAACTATGCTAAAACACTCCTTTTCAACAGTAGCCCACCTAAGTTCTCTACCCTTGAGTTGTCTACTGATGAATATGATAGGATGTTCTCTCCCTTTGTCATCTAACTGGGACAAGACAGCTCCAATTCCGGTGTCGCAGGCATCCGTCTGGACGATAAAGGGTCGGCTGTAGTCAGGCGCACTCAACACAGGTGCCCTACACAGACTTTCTTTCAAGCCATCAAAGGCCCTCTGACAGTCTTCAGTCCAATTAACCTTCCTAGGCTGTTTGGGTGAAGTTAGAGCTGTCAGGGGTGCAGCTATGGTTCCATAGTCTGCCATGAAATTGCGATAGTACCCAGTGAGGCCCAAAAAGGCTCTCACCTGGGTTTGAGTAGTGGGAGTCTCCCAGTTCTGTACGTCCTGTACTTTACTGGAGAGAGGTTGGATTTGACCCCCGCCTACCTCATGACCAAGATAGGTAACTTTCCCCTGAGCTATCTGGCACTTGGTGGCCTTGATAGTGAGGTTAGCCCTTTTCAAGGCCTGCAACACCTTATCCAGATGTGTCAAATGCTCTTCCCAGGTGGAACTGTAGACGGCAATGTCGTCTAAGTAAGCCACACAAAAGGCTTCCAGCCCACTGAGCGCATGGTTGACCAATCTCTGGAAGGTGGCAGGGGCATTCTTCAACCCAAAGGGCATGACCCTAAACTGGTAGAGTCCCTCAGGTGTTGAGAAAGCCGTCTTTTCCTTGGCATGGTCTGTCAGAGCTATTTGCCAATAGCCTGAGGTAAGGTCAAAGGTGCTCACAAACTTGGCAGCACCTATGGTGTCCACGAGCTCATCAGCCCTGGGCAATGGGTGCGCGTCAGTTTTGGTGACGGCATTGACTCCTCGGTAGTCCACACAGAACCTCCAATCCTTGGTACCCGCCTGGGAACTTGCCTTGGGGACAAGGACCACTGGACTGGACCAGGGACTGGTTGAGGGTTCAATAACACCCAGATCCAACATCTTGGCGACCTCAGCCTGGATGTGGTTTTTGACGGTATCCGACATACGGTAGCTCCTGCTCTTGACAGGCACGCTGTCACCAGTGTCAATTTCGTGCTTGCACCACGGTGTAAGGCCCGGTGTCAGTGAAAACAGAGAGGCATACTGCTGGAGCAAAGCCCTGCAGGCCCTCTGCTGCTCTGTTGTCAAATCGGGAGAGAGCTGTACTCCCTCCACTGAGCCATCCTGAGGGTTGCTATGCAGCAAATCAGGAAGGGGCTCACTCTCATCCTCTTCTTGCCCTGAAGCTAGCAAGAGACATGAGACCTCTGCTCGCCTGTGGAAAGGCTTGAGCCTGTTGACATGGAATACCTGGGGGGCTACCCCAGAGGCTCCCATGTCAACCAGATAATTGACTTCGCCCATCTTGGAGATGATCCTGAAGGGTCCAGTCCACTTGTCTGCCAAAGCTCTAGGCTTGGTAGGCTCCATCACAAGGATTTCCTGTCCCGGAGTCCAATCCACTTGCGAAGCTTTAAGGTCATGCCAGTACTTGTTCAATTCCTGGCTGGCCTTGAGATTTGCTGTTGCCTGACCCATCATTTGTGTCATCCTCCGCCTGAGGCCTAACACATAGTCCCCCACTTGCTTGGCGGGACCTGGAGGGGTGGCTTCCAAGCCTTCTCGGATCAAGGCGAGGGGCCCCCTCACGGGATGTCCAAAGAGTAACTCAAAGGGGCTGAAACCAACACCCTCTTGAGGTACCTCTCTGTAAGCAAACAGCAGGCATGGCAGGAGGAGATCCCATTTCCTCCTTAGGGGTTCTTCCAAAGCCCCTAGCATGCCCTTGAGAGTTTTATTAAATCTCTCAACCAGACCATTGGTCTGGGGGTGGTAAGAGGTGGAGAACTTGTAGGTTACCCCGCACTCTTTCCACATGGTTTTCATGTAACTAGACATGAAGTTGGATCCTCTGTCAGAGACAACCTCCTTGGGGAATCCAACACGGGTGAAAATGCCCAGGAGAGCCCTGGCAACCACCTTGGCAGTAACAGTCCGAAGGGGTATTGCCTCAGGGTACCTGGTGGCATGATCTACCAAGACCAGGATGAACCGATGTCCACCTGAAGTGGGAGGGTCAAGGGGACCGACGATGTCGATGCCCACCCTCTCAAATGGTGTGCCAACCACTGGTAATGGCTGCAGTGGGGCAATGATCCTGCCTCCAGTCTTGCCAGACAACTGACAAGTGGGGCAGGTCCTGCAGTGGGACTCCACTTCTACCCCCATCCTTGGCCAGTAGAAATGGGCAGAGAGCCTCTGCTTAGTCTTCTTAGTCCCAAGATGACCAGCCAAGGGCACCTCATGCGCCAACTGCAGTAGGAAGGGCCTGTAAACCTGGGGTACCACCAACCTCTTGCGGGCACCAGGTTCAGGCTTAGTGGGCTCACTAACAAGGAGCTCACCCTCCCAATAAATCTTGAATGTCCTAGGCACTTCACCTTGTGCCTGGGACAGGGCCTGTTTCCTCAGACCCTCGAGAGAGTGGCACTCTCTCTGTCCTTTACAGAAGTCTGCCCGGGAGGGTCCCCCTTCAGCTAACAAGCATTGAAGGTCGGGGTGCTCCTCCGGGTTAAGAACCTCTCCCACAGGAGAGTCTTCTGTCTCTTCTCCCACAGGAGTTGAGTTTGGGTTTTCCACTGGACCCAGCCCGTCCGGAGCATGGATCCCAATGGGTGCTGTCGGAACAGCAGGAAGAGAAGGTGTTCCCTCCACAGAGGTGGCCTTCTTGGTCTTCCTTCTTCTTGCCTTAGGCCTCGCCTTTGGCTCGGGTACCTGACTCACAGCCAGACCCGGTGTCACCTGTGACCTAGTGACCGCAGCAGCAGTCAGGGGAAGACCATCCGAGATCAACCCCAACTCCACTAGATCATTACCTAACAGAATGTTAGCAGGGACATTGTCCTGAACCAGGACAGGAAGCTTTGCTGTCTTGTCTCCAATCATGAGTGTGACTAGGGCTACAGGCGATAATTTGGGAGGCCCACCAGCTAATCTGGTGGTTTGCAGAGGAGCACCTACATAGTCCTCTGGCTTGAGCAGGGTCCTGTCCACCACTGTCATGCTTGCCCCAGTGTCTCTCAAACCAGTAGAAGGCTGGCCATTCAAGAGGACACTTCTCAAAAACCTACGGGTGTTCTGTGGGATAGTCGCCAGTACTTCTGCGTACTGGTCCCAGGCCCCAAGGGACACTAAGGAAATCTCTACCGGAGCACCAAAGGTGATTCCGGTAGAGGAGGGGAGGACAGTGGCCTCCACCTCAGACACGGGGTAAGGGTAGGTCAGGCTGACAGCCTGTACTCCAAGTGCCTTACCTTTACACTTGGGGTCACCCCTTTTGTGATCCAGAGCCCCACAATCCCAACAAGTGCCAGGAGTGCGGGGTACGGTACTGGAACCGCTGGGAACCTGCTTTGCAGCAGGTGGACCACTACTCTTATTCCCACCCACAGAGGACTTATCCCCACTAGATTTTTGGGTCTTAGGAGAGGAAGGCTTTGGTTTACCCGACTGTGACTGCTTTTGGGACTCCTCAGCTTTCTGAGAGGCCCCCTTTTCTTTGTCCTTGTCCTTCCCACTGGAGTCCTTAGGGGACACCCGGTGGGAGACCCACTTGTCAGCCAACCTAGCCAGCTTAAAGGGGTCCAAAATGTTCTGGTCAGCCACATACTGACGCAGCTCTGGTGAACAGGCTTCAGAAAAATGCTCAAAAAACAAGAGGTGGGACAACTCAACAAAAGTTTTCACCTTGTATCCATCAATCCACCCCATCATGTTCATGTGCGCAGTACTCACCCAGTCAACCCAAGACACATTCTCTCTTTTCTTAAATTCCCTGAACCTTTTAAGGTATTGGGTAGGTGTCTTGCCAAACTTGGCAATCAAAGCAGACTTCATACACTCATACTGACCCCTTTCTTCCACACCCAGCTTCAGAATACAGTCATATCCAGTTTGAGGCACTCTGCTTAACAAACACTTAGCCCAATCTCTTTTAACTACATCATGAATTGCACAAGCCATTTCAAACGCTTCAATCCATTGGAGGATATCTGAACCCTCCACAAACACACCAACCAAATCTTTCATAAACTTGGTGGCTGGGGACCTGACACTCTCACTGGATCTAGCTGAAGTCTCCACTCTAGCTTTCTCTAGCTGGATTCTCTGACATTCAGTGTCCTGGCTTTTGAGTTCAAGGTCCTTATTTCTGAGTTCAAGATCCCTATTCTTGAGTTCCACTTGCTGTGCCAGCTCCTCTTTCTTAAGCTCAGCTTCTATTTCCAACTTGCAATATTCAAAGGCTAACTTCATCCTCAATAACTCAAGTTCCATGGAATTGCTGGGGTTTGGAACAGAGGCAGCAGGAATGGTGGCATTCCCAGAAACAGATTCAGCGACAACCCCAGGGGCAGAGTCCTCACTGGTTGCATCCCCCCCTTCATCAAGGGTTTCACCATCAGTCTGGTAGTCCACCAGGGCAGCTATCAGCTCAGCCCTAGACTTATCCACAAAGTCTAACTCCCTGGCTTCACAAGCACTCTGGAGAGCCTCCAAGCTCATCCGAGTCAATTTACCATTTGCAATGGGCTCCATTGCCTGTAATGCAGTTATTTGGTACACACCCAAACCTTAATCTAATAAAGTGCGGATATTTTGTAAGTGGCACGGTTATACACTGAGTCTTAAAACCATAAGCATCCCACCGCTGCCACCAGCTGTAAAGACTGGTGGGGGGGTCTGTACTTCTGCTCTCTATATGGTAGAGGAGAGGCACAGAAGACCCCAGCCAAGATTCTCTATTACGGTAGCAATGGACGAGCAATCAAGGCCTAGCTTCTCAGGAGGTGATGCAGGCTGGTTCTTAAGTACAGTGTATTCCCCAAGCCCCCACAAAGGAATGTCCACACACTGTATTACTGAAAACACAGTCTTTATATAATTAGTTCAAAGGTTATGTACACTTATCACAATAACGCACTTTGTGCTCAGGAAAATCAATAATGGTAAATATCTACAATTCTAAAGTGGTACCACTAATATTAGACCTCATTAAAGTGCATTCACAATACTGTAGAAATGGCACACAGATCAATAAGAAGGAAACCAGCAATAGAGAGAGGAGAGATAAAAGATGGTTGAAGCAATAGGCAGAATACTGGCCCTAGCTACTGGACACAGTTCTGTGTGGAGATCCCCCCACCTGGGCAACCTGTAAAATAAAGAGATATGACACAAGCCCAGTCCATATATTGTTCAATAGTCTTATTCTCTCCGGCAATGTTTTTACCCCCCCAATGTACCTGGTGGAGTCGAGTCCTTCGAAGAGGCGTCGACAGATCCTTCTTGAGCGACCCCCTTCCCAGCGGGAGTCACGGATCGTCGAGAGGCGTCGAGAAACGTCGAAGACCTCGGGGTTCGGCGACGGGGAATCGACGGCCCCTCTTGAATGCCTTCCCTTTCAAGCGGGAGGCACGGGGCGTCGAACGTCCGTCGACAAACGAGGTAGAACGATGTCAAAGAGGCGGCAGCTTCGTCCGAGCGGTGCTCGTCGGCGTCGGGGCGTCGGCGTCCTGCAAGGCGGAGGTGTGCGGGGCACCTCGATGACAATAGTTCTGGACCGCAAAGATTGTAGAGACGGAAGCCCAGCAAGGGCGTCGGGTCGTCCGAGTCTTTGAGGTCGTTGGGTGGCGGGAAACCCACCGGCAGGTTTCTCCTCGGCGCGTTGGTCGTCCTCGACTTTCTCCGGCAGGATAAGCGGTCGACGATGCGGTCGAGGGAGTCCTTCGATTGAAACGTTCTTAGGCAAGGAGCGGACGGCTCCGGTCGTCGGCGGCACGGCGTCAAGTGGTTCCCACGGCTGGGCAACACAACTTTGACGGGCCTCCAGCGGTTACACAGACCTGCGAACCCTGGTCGACGGCAATGGACTTCGACAGCGTCGATGTCCGGGTGCTTCACTTCGATCTCCTCGGCGGTCCCGTCTCGGGTCGGCAGCCTTTCGAGGGTCTGACTTCCAGGGCGCTTCGGCGAAGATTCAGCGGTGCTCGATGGTCCCTCGGAGCACGGGAAGAGGGCGCCTAGCCAGGTCCTCTCTCGGGTCAGTCCTCGACGATTTCGACAACCTTCAGTTTCTGTCGAAGCAAATGCCACAGCATGTCTTCTTCTTCCAGCTGGACGTCGAGGATCAGCAAATCCAGTTACTCTTGAGTGGAGACTCAGCTTCTGAATGCTTCTGAACAATTTCCAGTGGTGAGAGGTCCCCAGATATACTATTCTGTCTCTCATCCACACTGCTGGCACACACACAGCAGCCAATCACACAGAAGGGCATTCATGCAGTCAGTCAGCCAATCAGGCACACAGTGCATTCAGGCCACACTCCTCCCTTTCAGACACTCACAACAAGGAATGTGGATTGGGACAAGTACCCAGCCATTCAACACTACACACTGCATTCAGGCCAGTTTCGGGCAGGGCTGTCTCAGTCTTTGTCTCACATGCCAGAAACCAGACAACCACAACAAGAAGTGTATATTGGTCACACACTCCATTCACCCAGGTCCCACCCACAGGAGGTACCCACAACATACAGTCAAAGGGAAGGCTCCAGTCAGTCTAGTTGGGCCTTCACAACAACACCATATATGGAACTTCCACCCAACAGCCAGTCAGGGGGAAGGTACAGAGTCAGGGCTTCCCAGGACTTTGGGAAAAACAAGACAACAGGCCATAGAAAGCAAGAGGCCACAGGGGCCATCTTGTTTTCTATCAGGAATCAACTGATCCCTATGGCAGGGCCTGGGTATCCCAAAATGGAGGACACCCAGAGCACCTGTCCAATTCAGCATGGAGCTGCCACCAGCCCATACCCTGCTCTGTGGGCCACCCACAGGTGCCCAAAAACATACACTAGGGGCACAGGGTTGTACCCCTACCCATGGGTGCCATAAGGGTATCCCATGGGTCTGTTCACCAAACCAAAAGAGAGAGCTGCACTGCCAGGAGTCCCAAATGGACTCCTGGGCAGAAAACATAACAGAACACACGATAAAAGGCAGAAAAGGACAAGGATTCAGGGGCCCTGTCCCTCTGATGCATTTCCAGCATCACACGTGTTTTATTTAATAAAATGCCAAAGGTTGAAAACTCTTTACAAAGTGGTCCGCCTCACATTTCTGACCCCTCCCAGCATCCCAGACAATGCATTGCCAAATACAGAGGTGGAGACAGGGGTTTGCCAGCCACAGACCCCTATCTCAGTGCAGGTCACAGGGGTCAGACCCTAAGAATGAAGCAGTGTGCTCCATCAAACCAAGATGGTTAAGAGGCAGGGAAAACTGCATCAAAATTGCAAGACCCAAAGTCCACTGCATCTGCAACGCATCAGAGAGAAGAGAAAGTGGCCTTTTTTGTTGCTTACTCCCGAATGAGTGCACACAGAGAAAGATCAGATGTGAAGAAGGGCCCCTCCCAGTTATCTGCGCCGCAGAACTCAAGAGGTGCAGATCAAGCAGTTCCTAATGTGTGTCCCTTGATTTTCTTTGTACCTGTGAAAGGCAGAGGGCTCTGCAGTCCTAAGGGCTAGCACTAGATAACAGCACTAGATAAAGTGAGAGGGGATGAGAAGAAACTGTTGGTTGGCTAGGTGGCCCTACTCTCAGAGCACCTTGAGGCTTCTGCCTCAAAGGGTCGCTGACCTAGGGACAGCAGAGAGAGAATCCTGTGCTCCACCCAGTTGAGTTATGTTGCTCCTGGGTAGTGTGAGAACTCACCCATTAGTCCCCGGGATCTGAAATCCAGGTGGGCAGGGCACGGCCATCACTTTTGGATCCAGTTCATAGGGGTGGACCAGTGAGGGAGGATCACCTGGGTGAGGGGTCTTCGTGGAAGTGGATACCGGGTGGTGAGACGTGGTATCCCCTTTCCTATAACACAACACCTTTTCCCCATCCTACCAAGTAGGATATTTAGGAACTCTACTACCACCCCACACCCCATAACATGAACACTTTCTCATTGACAGCCCGCTATTAGGGAAAACTAACACCTGAGCCGTATACCTGACGTTTCCCAACACAATGGTCAGGCAATTACTGATCATCACACACACCCGACTTCCGTTAAGCTTCCCCACGTGGATAAAAGGCGGTGCACGAGAGCACACTCAGAGAAAGGCAAAGCACACGAGGAAACGGCAGTTCCAAGATGGCAGTTTAACGAGAGAGGAAAAGATGGCAAAACAGAAGGGGAATACAATGATGGAAGTTCCTTTGACCTTTTCGACAAGGAACCGTTGCCTTCATGCGCCCTCGAGATTGGAAAACATAAGACAAGGAAAACAGGCTGAAGAATCCTGCATTGTGTGTGTGTCGGAGGTACCCAGGGCCCTCCCACGTCAATCAAGGCAGGCAGAATCACCGGTCCCCGTGATACTGTCCTTTGGCTCCAAGAACAAAGCAGCATCAGTGAAATCCACTACGCCGGTGAGTTGGGGAGACTGATACAAGACCGGTCTGTGTTGAAGAAAAGGTTGCAAGCAGCAACATTGTATGGCGAGCGCTGGAAAGAACATTGTTTGAAATACGTGTGATAAAAAACGCAAGTAAAGTTTGACTGCTGATGAGTGATTGAACTTTGAAACCAAGATATGATACCTTTGACAGAGTGGTACGGCACAGCGTGTGTGCTCAATAGAAGGTCTCTGTAAGGTATCCAGCTGAAAAGTGAAAGAGTTGTAGACAAATGTGAATCGAAGTGGTCCTGTGAAGGGGTCAAGCTAAATCATGCACACTGTCGAAAGTCTTCGATGTTAATACAGTAAAGAAAGTTTGTGTCAAAGTAGATAAAGTTGGTCCGAGCCCGGCAGAAGGAGATCAATTGAAAACTGTGTGTTAAAGTGGGTCTGAGCCCAGTGCAGGAGGCCCCCAGGTGAAGCAGAAATCCCCCAAGAAGGTTTTGTCTTAAAGTGGGTCCGAACCCAGTGGAGGGGGACCGGGGTGAACAGAAAATCACGCAGGAATTTGTACATGTGAAATCCTATGAAGAAGGAACTTTCATGTTTGTCATGTTGCATTAGGCTCTCCAAAAGAGAGACTTCGAATGGCAAATAGACACTTCAACATCATAGCACAGGCGGCCATGATGTTGAAGTTTTTCATTGCACGATTGTGCTAGAGAAGCCAGAGACTGTGCTAAGTTTGAGTGTGCCGCCTTGTCCCGTGCTGAAAACGTGGGGAAGGGAAGACAACAGTTTGAATATCCTGACATCATTTCTTGAACACTTCTTTTGCATAACATTTTTTCCCACACTATTTGTATTTACAAGTAAGGATTGGCAATAGGTTTATTAGTATAGACTCTTTTATTTTGACAGACTTGTGTGATCATTTGATGGTCGTAACTTGCTCCCATCTTTAGATTTAGGATTAGATAAGAGTTTTTCAAACCTAGTTGAAGTTTAATAAACACCCTTGAACTGTGATCACTTGTGTCCGTTTTACTGTTTGATACCATGCCTTCCTTACAGTAGGGAACTCTCCACTTTAAGATCTTAGAGGCGAGAAGAGAGGACAGCAACACAGAGTGTTACTCTGAAGTTGCTCCCTAGGGTTTCAACGTAGGAGGTGACAGAAAATCCTCTGAGTGAGCCAGAACAGGCGATTCCTGCACGACATCAGTGAGGCCTCTTATGGGTCTAGTTGGTATACCCAGTCATAGGATATGGCAACTGTTCCTTGGCCTCCCTGCTCAGATTAAAGACAGTGACCCAGAAGGAGCCTCTTGTGAAGAGACCGCTTTAAAATGTAATCCCAGTTCTGAGGGTCCTGCATGTGCCGACTGAATTGTAGTCGCTAGGACCACCAGATCAGTCAGATTCATACCAGGCACTGCGAGAGCATGCTGTTGTGGCAGGGCCTTGTCCACATCAAAGTATCCAGACACCAGGGGAGCCTTTAAACTGGATATGGTAGTCAAGGAAGTACACCTATGCCTGCTGGCTAGAATGAGCCTGTGCCTATAATCACCACCCTAGGGACCCCCAAATACTGGGTGTGAAGAGCAAGGAGATGCCTACCCCATCCCAGTGCCAATCTGGATGGGAACACAGTACCTTGGCCATTCAGCTGTGAAGAAAGACGATCTGGGACCCTGAATTTAGGCTGAACACACAAGTTAAAGTGGTCAAATCAATTTTTTTCTGCCTCCGAATACGAAGGCGTGCTCTACCTTAACGCCCGCTCCCGTCTCATGAAAACATTGGTTAATGCTTGCCTTGACTATGCAGATGCATTATATATAGGCCTCCCAAATACCTTTTACATCGACTCCAGATCGCTAAAAATGCTGCCATCCATCTCATTATTCATGTTCCTACATTTTTCTACACTTCTAATCTTAGAATTTGCCCCCGGCCTGTCGTCAATTTTAAGATACTTAGTTTCATTTTTAAGTGCACCCACAGTTGAGCACCACAATATTTAAAAGATATAATTTGCATATCAACCATCCCGCCCTCTTCGCACAAACTAGTTGCATCTTTTAACCCTCTCCTGGCACCAGTAAGGTGAGGGGCGGGAGGGGGGGGGGGGGGGAAATCAAAGCTTTTCCGTTGCTGGATCTGAATTTTGGAACACTCTTCCAATCCAGCTTCAATCAAGAACCTCATTACTAGCCTTTAGGGGAATCCTTAAAACATATGTTTTCTCTAAATTGCAACTGTGTTACGTCTTGCCAATCCATCCCTCTGCAATTTCTCTGCCAAGATCACCTGTGCCCAGACGGAAATTATTTTGCTTGGTACCCAATTAGAGTTTTGTGCTATACAAATAGTTCAAATCAAATAATTCAAATCAAAGTAAGAAGGCTAGTGAATCATTAGTCCAGTCCAAGGCAGGTGTCCTTGGAGATAGAACTGGCAAGTCCCAGAGTGGGACGTTTATCGCTTAGGGATTTGGACCTGTCCCCTGAGATTACCACCAGGTGTGTAGTGCCTTGCATGGTTCCCATGAGTACCACCAGAGTGATTGGTGATGAATCACTAAGCCAACATGCACTGGAATTGCTTGCCCCTACGTTAGCAACATGTCTCAACAGCCCATCAGGCCAACTCAGTCCCTGGGCAGGGCTGCTGTGACACAGAGGAGAGGGCAGTCAATGTCCCAGGAGGGATCTCTGTTGGAGAGTCCACCCCTCAAATTGCTACTCCTCTTTGCCCTAGTAATGGAACAGAGCACTTCGAGGACCACAAGTCTCCATCAAACTTCTTGCAGTTGCTCCTTTACCTGGACAATGATAAGATCATGAAGATGGGAATTTAGGTGATCAGTCAGTTTATGTCACTGGATATAAACCCGGGAGAGTGGGGAGAAGTAATGTATTTCTTCGCTATATGGACAGCTGCTGAACTCCCAGTTGAAGTGAGTCACGTTATTTAGACGTGGGCTTCAAAGGAGTGGTTATCCCAGCCTTGAGTAAATCTGATGAACAGACCATGAGAGAGGACTGGCACCAGGAACCTTCATCCCCATGCAAGAGAAAGCAGACTGGCAACTATGGGTTTCCAGTCTGAGGCCTCTCAGAGGTAAAGGAATTCTGAAGAAGGACACCAGCCTTGAACAACCATTCGAATAAGAGTGGGCAGTGGTACATCTGAGAAAGGGTCTGGTAATCCCCCTGAGAATTGAGGGCACATATGTATTTACAGATTCACCTGGACCAGAAGGGAGCATAACCTACTGGCAACTAATTCTCAGGATTGGTGTTCGTGTTACCCACTAGTCACTGGTCTGGATGTAATGTGGTATTGTTACTAGTGGATTTGGGAGATTCAGAGCCCAATGTCTGAACCAAACAGACATTCAAGGCATATGAAATGATCTAGATCATTACTAGGATTCATTATAGACATCCTGCACCCAGACGGTATTCCAGTGCAGATGGCTCCCTGATGTCATGCAACTGCTGTGAGGAGACTGACACAGTAGTGGATCTGCCCTCAAGGTTGTATCTGCGGATGGGATGGTGAGGGAGACACCCATTGCTTTTTACTAGGTGGAATCTCCCAGATTTCTTTCATTTTCAGAAGCTCTAGGAAAAGGGTTCTGCCATGAATGGCCAATCTGCTAAGCAATTTCACTTTCAGACGGCGCTCTTGTTTTTTACAAACTGGTGTTGTTGGGTTTGTTCCCTGATGGAGCACCCCTTTATACTTTCTGCTGGGCATAAGGTATTGGCACAACAGCAGCTTATTAGCAGCAAAGGGAGTATGTGTCTAGAAAGTGACCCAACTAAAAAGTGTAAACTTGTTTCTGGTTACTAAATTTACTATATAAGCAGTATCAGTTTACAACTCGGAGGAAATATTCATGCCTATTTCAGGAAGATGCCATCCAAAAGATGCATTACTGTTGTATCCGGAACCAAAATAATTCTAAATTTCGCTTTGGCTTTTTTGGAATTAAAATGTGGGTCCCTATGAAACTAAACAAGCAAGCCTCATGGTAGTTCGATTAAACATAAAACACAAAGCTATGGTTTGAAATACTGTTATACATTGACATTAAAATCACATCAGATGGCTTTGGCAAACTAGTTTCTAGTCACTTATACCACTATTAAGATTTTCGATGTATCGGTCTGGTCTGTAGGCTTCTCCCTCAGGCGCAGGTCCTCCTTTGTCCTCTTCCTCAGCAGGCTTGACATCTTTGCAAGAGGGCAGGGTATACAGCAGGGGGCGGAGAGACCAGTGCTTTAAAAGGGAGCCCTGCAACCACAACAAAGAGATAATTACTGGAATCTCACAGACAGGGACAGATGGGGGGGAGGTGAGTCAGCAAGGGGAGAAGTTAGAATCAGGAGATGGGTCCCACCATCTTGGAAACTGTTAGACCGACCAAAACTCCTGTGCCTCCTCATTACTTCCTGCCGACAAAAGCACTGGGACTATTTTCACAGCAGCCCGAATTGGCCCCTTACAGAAGGCTTCAAATTAACGAATATGCTGTTGAATAATTGGTATATAAAAAGAGCTACCCCCCACTTTAGTTGAATAATCTTTGAACTTCAGGAGAAATATTTTACTGGAATGTTTTGGGGGGCTATAGCCTGCCCAAAAACCACTGTAGGTGAAGATAAAGATTTTCAAGGAAGGGCCAACACATTTCCCCATCCACTTCAGGGAAATATTTGGAAGGACATGCTGCTTGGAAAGTTTGCCTGCCTGCTGAGACACTAGTATCCAGGACTCTTTCCTACCAGAACAGGCAAGTGATCTCTGGTAATCGAATTGGCTGGGAAGGGCAGAAGAAGGACTCTCCTTTCCTCTGAACCCCTGGACAGGGCCTTACAGCACCGCAGAAAGAAATAAAGCTGCCCAAGACTCTGTATCCACTGTCAAACTGTTTCGAGCACTTGCCAAATGCGCCGACCCGAACACCGCCAGCCTGCCCCAAGCTTCTTCTCACCAACTGCCATTGCTGCTTGTTGAACCACACTCAGTGGTGAACCCAGACGCTCACCAACTCTATGCCAAATAGAAGCCTTAGAAAGTGCTCCGACCCCCAGATCGATGCATATGAGCTCAAAGAACAAGACTCTCTGTAGTGGTTCTGTTCCATCTGTAGTGGCTTGGTTTATGGGCCTTAGAGACATTTAAGATCCCACTCTTTAACTTTTTTAAAGCATTTAACATTGCTGCAAAGACAATTGCCTGCATAACCCTGTCTTGACAACCAGATATTCTTTGCTGGGGGTGAAGGCAGTGTGCCATTCATGTTGTGCGCGTCGCCTTTATGATTGAGATCACAGTGTGGGGCAGAGTAGCAGTTTAGAAACCACTATTCAACCCTGTATTCCTTCAAGCAGAAGTGATTTTGTCAGAAGCAGCCAGACACTCGACAAATCCTCTTCACAGGGGCGTAGCATCCTGCCAGATATTTTATTCACACCAAGATGGTAGTGCCTTGTCCCCAGATCACTAAGGTATTTGATGCCCTTCTCTCCCGATCTGTACTTTACAAGGGCTGGGAACCTTCTTCACATTCTCTCTATAGTGAAAGGGATATGGTGCCCTTCTCACCCTAAGAAAAGTCTTTCTTCCCTTTTGGCAAGAGAATCAGAACCACTTTGCTCTGGCAAGCCTAGTAGCTTTGGTCAGGATCAATGACCTCCCACTCCAGCAAACTTCCCTGAGGTGTCTACAGTCACGCTTGCGTCAAGGACAGTCTCTCACCCACCAGCAGTCTCAGTCTGAAAGGTCTCCTTTGCTGCTGCTCTTTGGCCTTTCCACCTTCTCCAAGCACCTTATCCTTCTCTATCCATCGCCACTCTACTGTGTGCTGCTCTCCAATTCTCAGCTAGCTCACTACCACTACCATAACTAACCACCACCAACAGTCCCTTCTAAATGGGGACAGCTACAACTAGCGGTTCTTTGTGACATGGTCACCATACAAATATCTAGAGGTAAAAAAAATGTTTTCCCATACATTTACCCTAACCCATATATAATACAGCATTTTTCCCCACAGGATTTTTTTGTGGCGTTCATATCACTGTATATGAAAACTAGCACCAGGGGTTACAGGCCAGGCTCTAGCTGCAGGCAGATCTCATGACTCCCGTGGGTTTCCCCAAGCCACCATCCCTAAAGCTGATAGCGATGCGACGACCGGTGGGCTGGGGTTCCTCTGCATTTAAGCACTACCGAGGAACCGTCAGCCCTATAGCACAGATTTGTCAGTCCCTTTGGAGGGCGAGGCATGGCCACTAAAGTTAGGGCATTAACCCATAGCAAGAGGGGGTTTCTTCTACTACAACCTACAGGTAGTTCACAGCTCTGCTAAATTGCCCTGGTATGCTGGTTTTTCTTTCCAACAAAGACTCCTGTGGGCGCAGAAATGGAGTCAGATTTCTGACTTTTTCAAACACAGTAATTCTAAATATTGGCTTAGTCAATGGCTCAGTAATTCTGACGGGCGTATTCTCTTGCATAAGGTTGACTGATTGTGATATTACATGATCACGTAATTACAATGGTTGTACTGAAATTCTTCAATTGTTATGGGTAAAACCCCTCATTCAGCTATCTATACTCTCATCAATAATGTACGAAGCCATGGCTAGTATCAACCGTCTTTATTCTTCCACATATCCCAACTGTCCCCCCTCCTCCCGGGTCCCTCCCCTTCCGCCCCCTTCCCGCTCTGGCACGTCTCTTTCCCTTTATTCAGATACAACACCTCCCCCGTGCTTAACATGAAAGTCGGGGTTACATTTGTTCAATGAGTCTCACCAGTCTCCTCACTGTCCTGTGGGGTCTGCCTGGAGACTCTCTGCTTTCACCAGTTGCTTCAACCAGGGGGTTCGTTATCTCCATCTCCTGGGTCTTCAGCGACCACTTCTGATGTCTCCTGATCGTCGAGAACAATCTTTTGAAGAATGACACATTCCTAGTTATCTCTCCTGGTTCTCCTGTCGCGGTTATCATAGGTCCTTTTATAGCCGTGACGATCCGGGGTTCCGGTGTCCATTTTCCTCCTCTGGCTTTGTCGTACTAGGACTGTTTGTCCTACTTCTAGCTGGGGGTCTTTTGCATTCCTCTGTTTGTCAGCCCATTCTTTGGCTTTCCTTTTCTTCGCGGCATCTCGTTCCCTTATGGCCGCGTCTTCTTCCGGCGTGTAGTCTTCCCACTGGGGGATGCGTGTTCGGGGTCGGTACCGCACCATTAGTTCTGCTGGTGTTTTCCCCGTCGCATCACGCGGTGTGTTCCTGTAACTTCTGAGCATCCCGCAGATGGCCTGTGATTGAGATACTTGCTCAGCTAGGGCTTTCTGTCTGGTTAGTTTTATATAGTGGCCATGAACCGCTCCACCATTATGTTGGCTTGGGGCCAGAGTGGTGTAACCTTCTGGTGATAGAAGCAGAGATGGTCTGCGAGTTTGGCGAATTTGCGTCCTTGGAACGGGGATCCATTGTCGGTCTTGAAAATGTTGGGGATGCCCCATTCACTGAAGAGTTCATCTATGATGGGCGCTGTTTCACAGAATGATGTCGACAGTGTTGGTTTGATGAAAGGAAATCTTGAGTATTCGTCGATGACCACGAGCAGGTATCCACCTTCTTCCAGGGGTCCATAGAAGTCCATTGCAACCTTTTGCCAGGGCCTCTCTGGGAGTGTCGTCGGCTGTAGGGGGCTTGGGGATGATTTCCTCGCTGCTAGTTGGCAGGGTCTGCAGTGTGCCAGCATGTTTTCCACTACGATATCCATGTAGGGCAACCATATGTGTTTCTTAGGATCTTTTTTGTGTTGTCAATCCCTCTGTGGCCCTCATGAGGTAGCGCTACTAGTGTCTTTCGTAGATCTTTCAGAGCTACTAGCCTGTTTCCTCGTAGCAGTATGTCTTGGTCAGTGGCGCCAGTTCCAAGTGTATTTTGGCTAGGCGGTCTAAGTCTTTCTTGTCCGCCCCCTCCCCTCTGTTTCTTCTTTCCTGGCATTCCCTCCATTTGTTGGAGCGGGCAAGACGTATGGCAGCTTTGATTGTCGGGTCGGCTTTACTTCGCTCTGCAAAGATTGCTGTTGAGATTGTGGGTGGCATGGCGTTGGAGGATAGGTATGAGATGTATTCTTTGGCCTCATGAGCTAGGGTGTCATCACTTCTCGTCAGTGGGCGTCTTGACAGGTAGTCTGCCGGGTTGGCTTCTCCTCCAGGTTTGTGGATGATCACATAATCATATTCTTGTAACCTTATCCCCCAGCGCTCTATTCGGGGAGGCATTTTTGTCTTGGGGTTCCCAAATACCGAGAGGAGCACTTGATGGTCCGTTACTAGGGTGAACTTCCGGCCAATTACGAAGTGGTGGAACTTTTCGCAGGCCCATAGAGCTGCAAGGCTTTCTCGTTCAGCCTGGGAGTAAGCCTTTTCGGTGTGAGATAGGGTGCGGCTGGCATAGGCTACAACTGCATGTCGTGCGTTGTCCTTGATGTCTGTTTGGGCTAGGATGGCTCTTAGGCCAACTGAACTGGCATCAAATGTGATGACAGTGTGCCACTCCGGGTGGAAGTATGCTAGCTGGCGGTGGTTGGGCGAGGATCTCTTTGATGGTTGAGAATGCTGTCTGGCAGTGAAAATCCCAGAGGAATGGCTGATCCTTTTTGGAGGAGGGCTCGGAGCGGGTCGGTAATCGCGGCGTAGTTTGCGAGGTAGCGCGCACAATATCCTGCCATCCCTAGGAACGAGCGTAGTTCTGCCATTGTCGTGGGGCTTGAAGGTCAGTGATTGCTTTTATCTTGTCCGGGTCAGCCCTTATGCCTTTATCTGAGAATATATGTCCAAAGAATCTGAGGCTGGTTCTGTTGATGTCGCACTTGGGTCCATTTAGCGTTAGGCCCGCCTCTTGGAGGATCTTGCAGACTGCTGTGAGTGTCCTGTCATGTTGTTCTTGATCCTTTCTGAAGATCAGGATATCATCACTGCAGTTTAGGGCATTCACCTCGGATGATATTAGGCGTCTGATTGTCTCTTGAAAGATTTCTGCGGCGAACGATATGCGAAAGTTGAGCCATTTATATCTAAACAGCCCTTCGTGTGTCGCGAAGGTGGCGATTGCTCTTGAAGCAGGGTCTATGACGAGCTGGTGGTAGCCCTGATTGAGGTCTAGTTTTGAAAAATGCGTCGCTTGGTTCAGCCTGATGAGCATATCCTCCAGGCTTGGTCCTGGGTGTCTCTCCCTTTGAATGGCGATGTTGGGGATGCGCATATCGATGCATATGCGTAGGCGTCCATTTTCCTTGGGCACTATCACCATGGGAGATACCCATGGTGTTGGTCCTTCTGCTTTTTCGATGATGTCGTTGAGGAGGAGGAGGAGTTGGATCTCTTTTGAAACTTGGGCCTGGAGGTGGAAACCCACCTTGCGTGGGTGTTGTGGCAGCAGCGTGACTTTGGGGTCGATGTGCAGCTTAACAACAGTCTTTGAGCATTCCTACCCCTTCAAACAATTTGTGGAATCGAGCTTTAAGGTCCTCTTTGGCGAGGGGTCGACAGAATGGCACCGCATTCTGACGGGTGTCCCTTTATTATTTCAGTTTGGTCGTATTGCAGGTCGATGAGTGCCAGGGCCCTGGCGGTTCTGTAGCTGAGAAGGCAGCGTCCTATGGAGGGACTCCTTATGACGTGTATTGTGGTGGTTGTCGTGAGGGCGCGGTGTGTCAGGACGCCTTGAAATTGTCCTTTGGACGTCATGGGCAGGGCTGCTCCCCATTGGAAGATGTGCGTTCTTGACTTCCGCAAAGGGTAGAGGGCCTCAATCTCGTGGTATAGTTCCTCGTTCATAATATTCACTGTCGCCCCGGTGTCAACAACAAATTGGTTTCTGGTTCCTCCCATTTGCATCGTGACTTGGGGGCTGGCGTGTCCTCGCTGTCGACGCTGAGGAGTCGGACATATTCCCCGTCATATCCAGCATGTATATATTGGAGTTGTTGCACTTCCTCTTGATGATATCTTGGTGGAGAGTTATCATATGGGTCGATAACCAGTGGGAAAGGCTGGACATGACCTTCCTGTTCGTGAAGTGGCGGGTGTTCTCTTGTGTACGTTCTCTCTTGAGTTGCCAATTGTATTGGGTCATGGTGGCGGAAATCATAGAGTTCATGAGCTTTCCTGTCGGGTTCAATTTGTAGTCCTTCGAGCGCCCTCACTGTGTTTGGACGTTGGTGGGTGTTTGTGGGACTGGTCACTCCTCTTTCGACAGGGTGTTGGTCATGCTGTTCTCTGTGTGTCTCCAGCAGGCGACCAGCGTTCTGTTGGTGGATTGGGCTCGTCTCAGGGAGTTGTTCATTGCACATGGCTTGAAAGTGGTTTCTTGTCCACATCGCATGCATCGTTGGCCAATCGCGAGGCATGGTCCTCTGTGCGGGTATTCGAATCCACAGCGGTAGCATTGGCAGTCACTTTGCGTTCGCTGTGTGGTGTATCTGGAAGTTTGTCTCCCTTGAGCATTTGAGTATCGGGTGTATGGGTTTATGGCTGCAATGATGTCACGCTTTTTGGGGTTTTCTATAGCTGCGGCTTGGACATCTATTCTTTCGTACACCCTGGGCAGGTCCAGCACTTCTTTTAGGGATAGGGGCTTCTACAGAAGGTGTTTTCTGAACATTGATGAGATGCATCCCTCTATTATGCGTAGTCCAATGGCTTTGTCGTCGTTGAAGTTGGTGAAATCACACTATATGATTTTTCTTTGAAGGCGGATGACAAACTCGCCGATGGATTCATGGGGGAGTTGGGCACACTGATTGAAGTTATAGTGTTCATAGTCACGATTGGGTGTTATGAGTTTCTCGTTGATGGCTTCCAGGCGGCGTGGATAGGTGGTGCAGTCTTGTGGGGGAATTGTGCGTATTATATTTTTAATCTCTCTTCCCGCTACATTTGTGAAGATGCTTATTTTGTTGGGCGTGTCTTGGGTGCCAATGGCACCTACAAAGTCTTCAAATTCTTTGACCCATTCTTCCCATCGCTGACCCTGGTCATGGTGTGGGTTGAGGGTGAATGAGCTTGGTCTCCTCATGAGGCTGGCGTGTGATGTGAGGCTGGCGTTGGCAGTTGTGGGAGCACCTGCGTCTGCCGCAGCTTGTGCTGGAACGGTCATGATTGTGCTGTAGTTAGTTGGAACTGTTGGCAGCGTTCAAAGAGGATTTTGTTATAGTCCTCCTGTGTGGTGATTTGCTCTTTATGCGGACATTGAAAACCTTGTGGTTCGGGCATCTCGTTTGTTTTCCACTCAGGGCTTGTTTTTGTTTTTCTTGCTTATGACTTTCCTTGAATCAGAGACCTTAGGTGTTGTTGGTCTCCTGTCCGCTGGTAATGTTGTATTTGTGGGTTGGTGGCTCATGGTGGGGTGCGCCCGTTGCGTTGCTCCTGGAGCGTTCAATGTTACGCTCTATTGTTTTGTGCGTGTTTCTCTTGTGTGCACAGTGGTTGTAGGGCGTATGTTGCGTGTAGCAACTGGAGCGTTCAGAGTTACGCTCTACTGTTTTATGTAAGCACCTCTTTTGTGCGCAGCGGGTTGCAGGACCATGCACGGTCTTAATAATATTGTAGCAGGTTTCTTTAAATTGGCTGGGATTGCGGGCCGTTACCTGGCTTCAGCTTCCGTTTTGCAGTTTCTCTACTGCTGGCTCCTGGGGTACCGGCGGCGCTCTCCTCCGCTGCGCGTGCGGTGCTCGGTAGGTCTTGTTCTCCTGGCCACGGTCCAGCAACGCTGCCTTCTGCCGCTGGTCCTGTGATTCACCAGCGTCTCCTCTTCTTGCTGCTGGCTCGTGATCCGGCGGTCTCTCCTTCCACTGCTGGGTACACGGTCTGGCGGTCCCTCCTGCGTGCTGCGGCACGATCTGCTGGGCGCGTCCTTTTTCTTGTCGGCGTGGGGTGCCGGAAGTAACTCTTTTGGTCTGCTGGGGGCCTGCAGGCACACATGGCTCTCCGTTCTCCAGTGCGGTTGCACTTCCTCCGCCACTGGGCACGTTCGTGTTTTACCTCGCAGCTGATCACGTAGACCTCCTTGTCACAGTCGTCTTGCTGGGCAGAGCGGCTCTCCTGCGCTGCTTCTGTTATTGTTGGGCCTACGACCCCTTCCACTGCTGGGCGCGCGTCCCTCCTCCACTGCTGGTCAAACAGACCCTCCTGCTGCACGCCGTGGGACACGGCTGCCTCGTCGCCAGTTGTTATGGGTAAAACCCCTCATTCAGCTATCTATACTCTCATCAATAATGTACAGAGCCATGGCTAGTATCAACAGTCTTTATTCTTCCACATATCCCAACTGTCCCCCCTCCTCCCGGATCCCTCCCCTTCCGCCCTCTTCCTGCTCTGGCGCATCTCTTTCCCTTAAAGGGGCTGCATCCCTTTATTCAGATGCAACAGTAATGAGAGCAATTCATTGCCTATGCTGGAGCAGCACTTGAACAGGTAAGATACCTCAGTAGGTTGATGTTCTCAACATCTCATCAGCACATTTATGGTTAGAATCCTATGTGACTATGCTGTGGTGCTAAACTGTGCAGCTACATGTGTGTTTTTAGAGGTTCCTGTGATATCCGCTTCCCTTTCCCTGGTCTGTATGGTGTGTGATGCCATGTGCGGAATGGGAGCAAATGTAGAATTCAAGTAGAATACCTGGAGTGCATTGGAAGATGTAGCCAGGTTGATGGGCAACGTTGGCCCACTCTCATGTATGCACTTAAGAATATTTAAACAAATAAAGTAACTTAAGGAAAGAGCAACCTACAGCTCAAGAAGTCTTGCTTCAAAACATTTCCAGCACGTTCCCCCTTCTTGCTACTGTGGCATGTCCCAGTTTGGGTGCTACTACCTGACTGGGAAGGACAGGGAAGGCCAGGGATGGATGCAGCCCCTGATTTCTAGCCCAGGTCTGGGTAAAGATGTACACTCCCTTAAACCAGACCAGGGACAGTGGGTAGGGAGGGGCTCTGCACCTACCAAATAAAATCGTTGTTAAACCGGAGATGGGCTACACCCAGAGTTCTTCGATTAGCAATGGACACAAGATTAAATTGTATAGGGTTCCCAACAGTGACCCCCTCTTTATTCATAAACAAAATACATACACATTCAATACCTTTCCCATTTTCCATTTCCTAGTATTCCCCTGGTATCAGAACAAACTAAATGGGGACCTGCTACATAAGAGCACTGCTTCCTTGGAGGGGGTCTTGAGGAACATATGGGCGAGTCTGGTTCAATGGACAGCTTACCTAACCTCCTGTACTACCTACATGGAGGGTGAGGCCAGTGGAGGGCCTCTGTGGGTGGTCCCATCTTGCTAGACGGCCTCAGGCAGTTCACAACATCCACCCTATCCATTTAATATCCTTAGATATACTTCCTACCCCTACTTTAACCATACACAACGTTCCACTTAAGACTTTCCCTAAACTCTTCACTTCCGATTTAAAGATTTGATAAAACATTGAATTAAATATATACATTTAGCTACACATACATATAATCATTTACATACAACATGAATAAAGACGCTACGTCACAATGGGTTGACTGCTGCAGTTAGTCACCCCCTTCACGGTCTTTCTTTGGTGGCTCTGGCACTCTGAAGGGATGGCTTCAGGGGCTTTGATCTGTGATGGTGTGGGGGCCCGGCTCCTCTTCTTTCTTCAGGGTGGCCCCTGTCCACCACATGAGGCCATCAGCACTCATTATGCAAACCTTGCTGTGGATGTCTTCTGGGTGGCCCCCATGTGAGTGGGGTTTTGCCAGCAGTCACCGCATCACTGCAACTCCCCACGGCCTCTTCACAATATTCTGGGTTAACGCGGCAGCACGCATCACCATCTTCACTTTAGGCAGCCTCCCCATTGGTCTGGTAGATGACGCCACAATCACTGCTGCGGCTAAGTGCCATTTTAGAACCAGGCTGCGTCCCCGCTTATGTGGAGGATGACGCTGTAACCCCCGCCTCAGCCAGGTGTCATTTTAGCATCAGGTGGCGGCCCCATGGCAAAGGGGACGCTGCCTCAGTCACTGCCGCACATCCGCAGCCTCAGTTTCTTTTTGGCCCACTGGTGTTCACCTGGGATGCTGCATGAGGGCAGTCCAGGACTTTAGTTCACCCGGGCTGCCTGCCTGACTGAGCAGCCTAGGACTTGCAACTTGTATGCTGTTCACCCGGACTGGCTGGTGAGCTAGCCCGGCACTTTTTGTCAAAACTTGCAACCCTGGTTCCCTTTTCCAACACCTCCTCACCTGAATCTCCATCGAATTCTTCTCGGAGTTCCGTCTTCTCTTTCTTTCGTGTCTTTCTGATTTCTTTACTCCTTCTTTGATGCAAGTACGGGCGTGGCTCCCCGGAGGCCACCGTAACCGGATAGGAACCAAATCCCAGGAGCCTCCCAGGAGCCAACCCGCTGTTCCAGGGAAAAAGCCATAGGCTGAAAAAACCCTGTGTGAATGGTCTTCTTCAGGTTGGATAGAAGAGTAGAAGCGAGTCCAGTTCCTTCTTCGGTGTAGATGATCGAGTAGCCGGTGGTGCCGAAAGGTACTGAGGCAGAATAGAAGCACAGGAAACTGGTTGGAAGGTAGAACGCCAAGGTAGCGATACCACGAACTGATGAATTGTAGGCTAGAAAGCCTTTAACAAGAGAGAAGAAACTCAAGGTGAAAGAAATGGAGTGAGTAGAAAAGAAACGGTAGTCAGAAAGAAAGATAAACAAGGTAATAGCAGGAAGGAAAAGTACAGGGGCTGAGGAGTTAAGAACAACCTCAAAGTGCGATTAACAGGGATCTAACCGTTAAGAGAAAAAAGCTACCCAAAAATAGTATGTATACCTCTGTGTAAGATAGTGAATGAAGAGAGAGGAAAAGCAACAGGAAGCAATAACAGGTAGCGAAATATTCAGCAACACAGCGCTGGTAAGGTACGAAGGTACTAAGATACAACGCATCAGAGCACTGGTGCGTTGTGCGTAAATGCGTGCTGACGGCCATCTTGGATAATGCATAGACCGCTACACAAAGTTTCCAGCATCCATGTTAGGTGTACTTCCATCGGTTCCAAACCTTCCAAGGTCTATGCATTACAGTATGCCCCCTTCTATGTTGGACACCACCTGGTTTACTTGGAAACAATCTGTGAAACTTCTGAACAAGTCTTGGAGCACTTATATGGGTTTTGGGCTCCCAGGTTCTCTCTGATCTGGGATACCCCTTGCAGTGTACCAGGTACTGCAAGATACCCTGTCGATAACGTGAATCAACCAATCTGTCCACTTCGTACTCCTTGGTCTCTTTGGGATCTACTACACTTGTCTTCTTAATACTCCTCTGATAAGGATCTTCCACATAAGCCTTTAGTAAGGAAGTATGGAATACCGGGTGTATTCTCTTGAATCGAGGTGGTATCAACTTGCAGGCGACAGGATTGATTTTAGCCTCGATCTTGTATGGACCAATATATCTTGGAGAAAATGTTCCCATACGTGTCCAGCGAGGTAAGTACCTGGTGGATAGCCGTACCATTGAGCCAGGACCCCATTGAGGATTGGGTCTTCTCTTAGCATCGGCTAATCTCTTGTAGTTCCTTCTGCTCTTCTCTAGAGTCTGTAAAGCTAATTGATGGGTCTGTTGTAATTTGAACACTGCCTCGTCTACAGCCGGAGCCTTGGTCCTTCCAGCTGTATTGGGGGGTAGAAAATGCGGATGATAACCATAGGTACACTGAAAAGGACTCATTCCAATAGCTGTATGTACCGTGTTGTTATACGTGAACTCTGCCATGGGTAACAATGATGCCCAATTGTCTTGTTCCTTGTTACAGAAACACTGCAGATACTCCTCCAGTGTGGCATTTAGTCTCTCCGTTTGTCCATTGGATTGAGGGTGGTATCCTGATGATAATGCTCTTTGGATACCTAGTTCCTTACACAGAATGGACTAGAATTTAGAGGTGAATTGTACTCCTCTGTCCGAGATGATCACTCGAGGAAACCCGTGCAGTCTTATTATGTCTCGTAGGAACACAGAGGCTGCCTCAGAAGCGTAAGGTTCTCTTGTTAAAGAGGAAAAATGAGCCTGTTTGGAAAAGGAATCAACCGTAACCATAATAGCTGTGTTCCCCTGGGAAGGAGGTAGATCTACGATAAAGTCCATACATAGATTCTCCCAGGGTCGAGAAGGTAAGTCAGCTTGCTGGAGAAGTCCTAAAGGTCTCTGTCTAGAAACCTTTGCACTAGCACATACCGAACAGGAGTTAACGTATGAGTTAACATCAGCTCTCATCGAAGGCCACCAAAAACTACTGTCCAATAGTTCGTAGGTGGCCTTTTGTCCCCTATGACCAGCTAATGGGAGATCATGACAAAAATGTAGCGCCTTGGCTTGAAGTTGTGAAGAAGGTAGAAAGACGAATCGTGGAACCATAATCCATCCCTCTCTTGAAGACCTTTAGACAATAGCTTCTGTCTAGTCCATGTCCTGTATTCCTTCCTAACCTTCTGAAGAAAGCAGTTGATCACTGCTATAAATCGTGTGGTAGGCAACATCTTTTCCTTCTCAGTAGGTTTGACCTCCGTACCTTGATCTTCCGTCCAGCTTCTAGAAAGGGCGTCAGCTACTCCATTTTGTGAGCCTGGTATATATGTAATCTGGAAATCAAAGTTGGAGAAATAGTATGCCCATCTGGCATGACTGGAATTGTGGCATTCCCTCTGCTGGAGAACCCACAGATTCCTGTGGTCAGTGCGAATCAGAAATGGATGTGTGGCCCCTTGTAATAAATGTCTCCACTCCTCGCAAGCTCTTCTCATCGCTAAAAGCTCTCGCTCATGTACAGGATAGTTTTGTTCACTGACTGTAAGAGTCCGTGAGTAGTAGGCGATGGGATGTTCCACTCCTTCATTATCTTCTTGTAACAACACAGCTCTGAGGGCTCCGCCTGAAGCATCGGCTTCCACGATAAACGGTTTTGACTGATCCGGTTGAATAAGTACCAGAGCTGTGGTAAATAGTCTCTTGAGGTCCGAAAAGGCTGATTGTGCGGAAGGATTCCATTTGAAAACACTTGCCTTCTTGAGAAGCAACGACAGAGGAAGTACCATCTCCGAGAAGTAAGGAATGAAACGACGGTAGAAATTAGCCAGGCCAAGAAATCTTTGAATATCCTTAAGAGAAGATGGTTCAGGCCACCTGAGAATGGCCTTTACCTTATCCGGATCGATCCGTATTCCATTAGAGGATAAGATGAAGCCGAGGTAAGGTACTTCGGTACCCTCAAACATACACTTCTCGACCTTAGCGTACAGACGATTGTCCTTGAGTCTCTGCAGTACTTCCTTAACAAGGGTCCGATGTTCAGTTAGAGTGGAAGAGTAGATCAAAATATCATCTAAGTACACTACTACGGAAGTTCCTAGCATATCAGCGAAAATGTGGTCCATGAACCGCTGGAACACTGATGGGGCGTTGACTAATCCAAACAGCATCACGCAATACTCAAACAACCCCAACGGTGTTCGGAAAGCGGTCTTCCATTCATCGCCTGCATGGATCCTGAGTAGGTGGTAGGCCCCGCGTAGATCGATCTTAGTGAAGATCTTGGAGTCCTTAACAGCTTCAAGAATGTCCCTTATCAAGGGCATGGGATAACGATCCTGGACAGTAATTCTGTTTAGTTCTTGATAGTCTATACATGGACGTCATTATTTCGTTCCCTTCTTTGCTACAAAAAAAAGTGATGCACCTCCGGAGAATCTAGACTTCCGAATCAGACCGTTCTGAAGATTGGATTTGAGATATTCTTTCAAAACCGTCCTTTCCTGCTGGGACAACGGATACATCCTACCGAAAGGTAGTGAGACTTCTTCCTTTAAGTCTATCCTGCAATCTTCAGGTCGGTGAGGTGGGAGGAGTTTGGGAACAACATCTTCAAAAACCTCTTTGTATTCTTGATATTGAACGGGAATGGCAGAAATAGAAACTGTGGAATGATTGATAGGGCATGCAGAGACTTCAACCCGTTGCTCCTTGATGCAATCCCTTCCACAGAAATCTGAGTTAAAACTCAGTCGATTAGCACTCCAGTCAATCGAAGGATTGTGAAGTCTTAACCAAGAAATGCCAAGTATTACTGGAAAATGAGCAGCCCTGATAGTGTCAAAGATTATCTCTTCGGTATGATTCTTCATGGTTATCTGTAATGGTAATTTTCATAGTAACAGGTCCCGACGACAAGGGACGTCCATCAACACCTTCCACAGGAATGGGCTTCCTCTTCTGTCTGAGCGGAATACCCTTGTCTTATGCCCATGAGGAGTCTATAAAGTTGCCTGCAGCACCGCAGTCTAACATGGCTAATACCGGAATCGAGACTCCATTAGTAGAGTTCAATGAGACTTGAAAAATCATCAGTCGGTTGTCTTCTCCTGTGTTAGTGGTGTTGCAAGGGTTTGTGCCACCTTCCCCGTAGTCTCCCTTGCGTAGACTCTGGGTTGCGCGTTTCCTGAACGCCGAGATGGAATCACTGTACAATCCTTCAACTGATGGTCTGAAGAGCCACAGTAAATGCACAAATTGTGTTCTCTCCTTCGTCTTCTCTCATTAGAAGACAGGGGTCCTCTGGTTGCACCAATCTGCATTGGTTCCTCTGTAGAAAGACAATCCTTAAATTGTGTGTTCCATTGGAGTCCTCGACCCTTCCATTTTTCTTGGCGTCTCTCATGCAACCTGAAATCTATCCGGAGTACCAAGGAAACCAGATCGGAGAACGTCTCGGGTCTTTCGACTCGTGCCAACTCATCCTTTATATCTTCTTGCAACCCTCTTCGAAATATGGTCTGTTGCGCAGTGTCTGCCCATCCTGCTAAGCTTGCCAAACTTTGGAAGTGAGAAATATATGTCTGTACGTCTTGGTTCCCTTGCTTTACATCCATAAGGGCCTCATATGTAGAATACTGAACCTCAGGTCTTTCGAACCTAATCTTGAAATTGCGAACAAATAAGTCGTAATCATTTACCGAAGGATCATCAGAGGTAACTAGAGGTGTTGCCCATTTTAATGCGCTATCCGTTAGGTTAGCTATCAGGAATCCAACACGTGATCTACGGGACTCAAAATTCCTCCTTCTGAAAGAGAAATACACGGTACAAGCGTTGAGAAATTCCTTCATTCCCTTAGGGTCACCATCATATTTGCTAATGGATAGGGGCATCGGAGGTAGTTCACCTCTTCCTTCATCTCGAGTTGCTACTTGCTGATGAAGAGCTTGATTTTCAGCCTGTAAATTCTGCATATCGACTCGTAATGCTTGAATGGCGTACACATTTCTTGAACCTGTTCTGGAGTAGCCATTTTCTTTGTCTTTTGTCGTTGTATACTGTCAAAACTTGCAACCCTGGTTCCCTTTTCCAACTCCACCTCACCTGAATCTCCGTCGAATTCTTCTAGGAGTTCTGTCTTCTCTTTCTTTCGTGTCTTTCTGATTTCTTTACTCCTTCTTTGATGCAAGTACGGCCGTGCCTCCTCGGAGGCCACCGTGACCGGATAGGAACCAAATCCCAGGATACTCCCAGGAGCCAACCCGCTGTTCCAGGGAAAAAGCCATAGGCTGAAAAAACCCTGTGTGAATGTTCTTCTTCAGGTTGGATAGAAGAGTAGAAGCGAGTCCATTTCCTTCTTCGGTGTAGATGATCGAGTAGCCGGTGGTGCCGAAGGTACTGAGGCAGAATAGAAGGACAGGAAACTGGTCGGAAGGTAGAACGCCAAGGTAGCGATACCACGTACTGATGAATTGTAGACTAGAAAGCCTTTAACAAGAGACAAGAAACTCAAGGCGAAAGAAATGGAGTGAGTAGAAAAGAAACGGTAGTCAGAAAGAAAGATAAACAAGGTAATAGCAGGAAGGAAAAGTACAGGGGCTGAGGAGTTAAGAACAACCTCAAAGTGCGATTAACAGGGATCAAACCGTTAAGAGAAAAAAGCTACCCAAAAATAGTACGTATACCTCTGTGTAAGATAGTGAATGAAGAGAGAGGAAAAGCAACAGGAAGTAATAACAGGTAGCGAAATATTCAGCAACACAGCGCTGGTAAGGTACGAAAGTACTAAGATACAACGCATCGGAGCACTGGTGCATTGTGCGTAAATACGTGCTGACGGCCATCTTGGATAATGCATAGACCGCTACACGAAGTTTCCAGCATCCATGTTAGGTGTACTTCCATCACTTCCAAACCTTCCAAGGTCGATGCATTACACTTTTCTTCACTGCTCCGCCCTCCAGGGTAGAGCGGATTCAACACTCCCAAACTCCAGGGCAGACTGGTTCGGGCTGCCCCCACATGTGGCCAGGACCAGGCTGTTTTTCAGCTCTGGTAGCCCCACTCTTGCTGCCCGGGTCCTTTGTGATTCCTGGGCCAACACGGCCCCTGGGTGGCCGAGCTGCACCTGCCAAGCAGCTCAGCCCCCTGGCCCGCTCACCCACGTGCCACCGAGTGCATTGTCTCTAGATGCTAGGTGTGGGGGGGGCCAAACACTAGTGGCAGCACCCCCCATGGAGCCATTTTCTTCTCTCTCTCCACTTCTCGCTTTCCCTGCTCCTTTTGTAACTGTTCTTTTCAACTGTTTCTTTTTAAATCCTCTAAAAAAAAAAAAAGAAATCTCCCCATGCCCAGCGCATTCTTGTGCAAGGGAGTTCTGTTTCATTGGTCTTTCCTTTTCCTTTTTTTTTTCTCTTATTCATTCCATCCAGCCCCATGGTGGGCTGGATGGTCTAGTTGAGTTCAAACACATACACAGAAAGAAATAAAGTAAACTACACAAATCATTAAATTAAATACTTTTATTTCCCTGTTGTCCACGTCTTTATTTCCACGGTCCCTTAGGGACAAAACACGTAGCCCATACTAACCAGGTCTACAGATGCACGAGGGATCCCTTTGGGTATGCCATGGGTCCAGGGTAAGGATGTTCTCTTTGAATACATGAATGAACCACAACACTCTGGATCTGCCAAGGGCCCCGTCATCCTGAGCTCCCAGGAGAGAAACATGCAGCAGAAATTGCATTTGCAATGAAAGGCACGTTTCAGTGCATTTTGGCAATTATCGCTTTTTAGCCCTGTTCCCATGCAGTGGCTTCATCTCAAGCCTCTGAGCTTCCTCGATGAATGGGACTGCACACACTCCAGTGATTATGGTCTACCTAGAGAAGAACGTGTATCCAGTCCAAGGCTGTGTAGTCCTCAGATATGGGGACATTTCACTAGGTCCGAAAGAAAGTGTGGGTGAAGTCACCAGAAGTTGGACATCAGAAGTTCTTCGGACGCCGGCGATGCCTTCACATGTAAAGCTTATTTCTATGCCTCCACAGGTAGTGCAATAGGGTCAACCCTCGTCCCTCTTGAGAAGGTGGTCAGGATCTGGAGACGCTGCAGGATTAGGCTGGGGTCAGAGCTTCTGTGGTTGTCTACTGCTAACAAATTCATGCTGCTCTTCTCTATTGTGTGTGCTAGGGGTTGGGGGAAATGTACAGCATCTATCAGCCAATTATACTTCCTTCTCCTCTGTGTCTCCCTTTCCCAATATCTGTGATGTGTGTCCAATGTTACTTCACTCCACCTCCATCAAAGTACCAAAATTCTCTTAGTCTGCGTCCCACTGAAGCGAAGATATTGGAGGCTAGGGGTGTAATGAAGCTGGCGCAGGGTGTGCAAAGATCCGATAAAGGGGCTGCCATGGACGCACTGTAGGCAGATTGTGGATGGTGGTGGGCAGTAGGAAGGTAAGTATGCACATAGAGTTGTTGAGTGTAATGGGTAATGTGCAGAGCATGGCTGACTACGTGTAGAAGCATGGCAGAGTGTTTGCGCTCTGTGGCTGGTATGGGACTGGAAAAGTGGTATGCTCAGGGCTCATTCATTGCCACAATGTCCTATCTTGTCAATTAAGAATGAAAAGCCGCTCCCAAGAACTTTCTTGGTTGCAGGATGCGCGCTGTCTTTGCCATCTAGGTAACCTGCATGCCATTACAGGTGTAATAGGATCAACATGGCGGAATGGAAGCAGTTAACAAGCCGGTACAGATTGTACTGGTTGCAACAGGTAGAGCCACAACGGAGGCAGCCCAGATAGATGCGGTTTGCGAAGTCCCGGCGTGATAACACTGATGAGAACAGCACTCCCATAAGGTCAGGGAACTACCATACGATCCATAGGGAGTTGCAGAGCGGATGACACAGTTGGGTGGGGCTGGATGGTAGCGAGGTCTTGTTCCCTAATCTACCACTACCTAGTCCTTGCTGCATTCAGCTTCGAGAATTGGGCTGGGAAAGTACAGTTGAGCCTTTTGTGAAGCAGAGACAAGCAATGTGGTGGAGGAAGAAAGCGATTGTTGGCTGTCCCCAACTTTAAATACCCCTACTGTCTATTCGCAGCTACAGTTACCCGCCAACTCTCCACCTGGGTCCGGCTGTCACTTTGCCTGCTTTGATCCAAGAAGCCCCATGCTTGTGTAGGGAAGAAGGATCTCCACTGCAAGCAGGTCAGTACATTTTCTGGTGCTCCACTTCAAGGCCTGACCAGCAAAGGTCACGTTTAATATCTGTGCCAGGGAGGTCTACTGCAGCTCGGAATAAGAGCATTCCCCAGAAGCGAAGCCTAACACCGATGTTGGATGCCTTGTCAAGCACAATTACACCTGTAGTCCTATCCCACGATCCATTCCCCTTTTCCCTAAAGTTTTTATTAAACCGAGACCCTCAGAAAATATCCTGGATCTAGAATAACAGGTTGCTGGTGTAATTGATAAGCCCCCTTGCACTGTCGCAAGTACAGCATAGTAGGTTTTGCAAGCTTTGCCTACCCGAGTTAGCTCCAGCCACTTCCTCTTGCTCCCAGCCTACTAGCACATGGAGCCTACTTTTACCAGAAAAAAAAGGGAGACACTCAGAAACCCCAGTTATTGAGGCCGTCCCGGGCTCATTGTAGTTTTCACTGCATGGTGTAGGAAAGTCTAACTCGTAAGAAAAGATACAGAGCAAGGCGTCATTTTAAAAACAACACGTAAAATGGGACCCACGCAGAGCATTTGGGGAACACAAGTGCAAATAAATAAATAAATAAATAAAAAAGTGCAATGTTTTGTAGCTACTCAAATAAAACTAATTGACAAGGCAGGAGATAAAGTATTCCAAGTTACTCTAGGAAAAACGATGTAGTATTCACACAAAAACCTGAAGTCATACTTTTTTTTTCAAACCTTTTTGTAAAAAAAAAAAAAAAAAAATATCGATTTATAAAGCAGATGTTTGGGTACAAAAACTGGTCATTAAAAAAATGCCAATTTATACATATCAGGGATACTTGACAACAGATAAATGTTCCGGTCGTGATAGTCTTGCATTCATCGAGATGAGAGCCCATAGAAAGCTGGGCCCAATTAGTTTCCATCACTACTAGATTAGAAATGGGCGCAGATTAAATATGTGGTTGAAGATTAAAAAACAGCTAGATATATTGTTTTGTTATTAAGAAACGAAATGCTGCTGTCGACGGAAAGACACAAAGAAAATAGAGGAGGCAGCATGGTAACTGCTGCAGGGTCCTCTCCCAACTTGTTCCCCTCCCCCTGGGAAAGGGGAGGATGCGGGGGGCGGAACTGCGCCAAAACAACCCGAAGCCCGAGAAGGGCAAAACAAAGGAAAGGGGCGGGGCGAGCACCTTTTTAACCGGCAGGGTCAGGCAGCAGAGACATCCAGCCCTGCAGCAGGACCCTGCAGACACGCCGTGAGGAAGGATTTTGTTTTGTTTTTGGAGTGCCTGAGTTCCAGTGCAAGCCGTTGGTTTCCTGCTCCTGGCTCGGGTCGCATATGGTGAAGGAAGCGGTCCGGTTGGAGTTGTTCCAGGGAAGGAGATGGCCAGTTGCAGTGAGGAGGGAACGGAACTCCCCAGAGCGTTGCAAAGAGAAAGGTAAATACCACTGCCAGGGAGGTTTGGTGCTGGACGCTGGTGCAGTCACTGTAATCAGGCAAGGGGCGACGTAAAACGAGGTGAATATCTGAAGAAGTTGATGTTTTGTCTGAAATGTATAGGGTATTTGGCTCTCTCTAGTTTGTTCAGGAACCAGCGCTGGGGGCAGGCGTTACGGGGGCAACGTTACTTATTACTAGGTTTGACAAATTCCACGGTGTGGGGCAAACCGTTCTTGCAGGGGTTTTCATGAATAGCAAGTGGTTTAATAGAGAGGCGCGAGGCGGCCCCAGAGCCCTGTCTACATGCACAGATTGCGGTTCCCGCAGGCTCCCCAAGTGAATGCAAGTCTACAGGCGAACGCAATGCGGTCGTGCGAGTTGTATTGTCTAATTGCCTGCAAGTTACATATTGAAGGTATTTGCCGTTTATTATTAATGGGGAGTGGTCGGCATGATGGGTGAATTGGAATTATGTGGTTCAACGTTGGCAGTGCAAAGTAAGGGGTGGCTTAGAGATATTCGTCGCTCTGGTGTGAGCTTCTGTGTCACGGGTTATGCGCTGTATTAGTGTCCCGCGTGGGGAATGCAGTGAAGAGATATCGCGAGAGTCACCAACTCTCGCGAGATCTCGCTTTGGTGGCGAGGACCGCCCCCGCACGCTTCGCGCGATTACGGGAGCACCAGAGGACGCGGCAAGACGCGTCCTGCCGGCTCCTCCGATATTAGGGCCTGGGGGCTCGCACCACGAGACATTGTTGTCCCACAGCCCTGCAACAGTTATTAGGCACGTTTGTCTAGCCTTCAGGTTCTGTATTACTTACATGTTCCTGGCAGATGTCCACTGTGCAATAAAAGACATCCAGCCAGTCATCACGCCTCCTGTCATCTGTGCAAGCGTTTACTACATAAATTGGCGACGAGGATCACCACTGCAACCCACGTGGGAACATGCAAGGAGCGACGCCGCCACCCCCCTTCCTGCAAACTCCAGGTAAACCCGCCATCCCGTGGCCGCAATGGCAACCCCTTTTCACGACGTATGTAGAGGCGGTAGGAGGGGCAGGATTTTCAGCGGCACGGCGTGGGGCTATGTTACTTAATGCCCTAGGAGTGGAAGGACAGCGGGTGTTTGAGAGGCTCACCCCGATCCCGGTGGCAGGGGACAACGATGACGTCTTTAAGGAGGCAGTTAGGAGAATAGTGAAGAGATTTGCCAGTAAAGAGAACACGGTGTTGCACAGTATACGCTTTTACACCCGCAGACAAGAAATATCTGAACCGGTCGACGATTACGTCACCAAGCTGCAAGAACTGGCGGCACTGTGCAGTTTCGGCAACAATGCTGAGAGCCTCATCTGCGACATGTTGACAGTCCACACTAACAGCAGAAAAGTTCAAGATGAATTCATTATGGAGAAAGAATTACAACTGGAGAAGGCGATCGAAATTGCCAGAGCGGTTGAAGAAACGGCGGGAAGACGAAAAGAACTCACGGGAACCCACAGTTCTGCTGAAATCCAAGCAGTCACATTTCACTCAAAGAAAGAAAGACAGACACCCGACATAAGAGAGGGGAGAGGAGGTAAGAAAGAACCTCTGAAATGCCACAGGTGCACCAGCACGAAACACCTGGCGTTCGATAGGGAGTGCCCAGCTAGAGACAAGGAGTGCTCCATCTGCAAACGCATTGGCCATTTCTCGTTGGTATGTCGGTGGAGGAACAAGAAAGTTACCAGTGTAAACACGGATCACAACAGGGAGCGAGAATCGTCCTCAGAAGATGAGGGGAGACCCACAGTCATTATGGTAAACAGCACAAGGGCAAGAAGACAAAAGCCCCATTGCACAATCAAAATTGACGGTCGCGAAACAAGAGTTATGGCGGACTCTGGTTCGGACCTCACCCTACGGACATATAAGGAAATGGTGGGAAAAGAAAAGGTCCAAGTTCTCACCACACGACACAAACCCACAGTATTTGGAGGGGCGTCAGTTGAACTACTGGGATATATCAAAGGGAAGGTGGAGTTTAAAGGAAGAGAAACCACCACCAGAGTGTATTTCAGCCACGAAGGCCCAGCGGTACTGGGATGGGACGACCAAGACAAGCTCAAAATCAAACTGGACCCTAGCACAGAAGACCAGGTACTGTCTGTCTGCGCGAGGAATGGGCCCATTGTCAAGAGTGACTACCCAAAACTTTTCTCAGAGGAGCCGGGTCACATCAAGGGCTTTGTCCATAAAATATTGCTCAAAAAGAATGCCGTCCCAGTCAAACATCGAGTGAGGCCTGTGCCAGCAACCCAAGAGACACTCTCAGGGATCAATTGGACAAAATGAGAGAGGAGGGTGTCATTGAAGAAGTTGAAGCGTCAGAATGGCTGAGCCCAGTAGTGCTGATAAAGAAACCGAACTCGCAAGAGCTAAGGGTGTGTATAGACCTTCGCAGTTTAAACTTAGAGGTCATCACCGACAACTACCCACTACCGAGCATAAATGAACTCATATTGTTGATGAAGGAAGCCAAAATTTTCTCAAAACTGGATATGAGAAACGCATACCACCAAATACAATTGCATGAAGAGTCAAAACCCCTCACAGCATTCATCACACCTTTTGGCACCTATCAGTTCACTAAGATGCCATTCGGGTTATCGTCGGCAGCGTCAGCGTTTCAACGCATGATGGATGTCTTGTTACGAAAGGTCAAAAACGTCGCATATTTCCAGGACGACATCCTTGTGTACGCAGGGGATGAACAAACGCATGACGCCACATTGAAAACTGTCCTGACCAAGTTGCAAGAAGCAGGGGTGAGGCTACGCCATGAAAAATGCGCATTCAAAGTGAAAGAGGTCGAATACTTGGGGTACAAAATCTCAGAAAAAGGGATCAGTCCCAAACAAAATCTGATGCATGCAATCATAAAAGCACCGGAACCTACCAGCAAAGACGACGTAAGATCATTTCTTGGACTGGCAGAGTATTACGCAAAATTTATCCCCATGTTCTCTGAAACCTCAGCACCACTCCGTGACCTACTCAAAAAAGGTTCGGTGTTCTCGTGGCAAGAACCCCAGAAGAAGGCGGTTGAAAGTATAAAACGGCACATCATGGAAGCGCCGTGTTTACAGCCATTTAACCCAGAGTGGGATACAGTCATCGCCACGGATGCCAGTGCATGTGGACTAGGAGCAGTTCTTACGCAGAAGAAGGGGGACACGGAGCATGTGGTAGCCTTTGCCTCGAAGGCCTTGTCCTCGGCGGAACAGAACTACTCTACCATAGAAAAGGAAATGTTGGCGTGCGCATGGGCGGTAGAACATTTTAGAACATATGTGTGGGGCACGAAATTCAAATTGGTGACAGACCACAAACCCCTCATCCGCATGCTCAGCCCGGGAGGTACCAAAGTGTCCACACCCCGACTGGCACGCATTGCAGCAAAACTGCAAGAATACACATTTGAAGTGCAGCACATATCAGGGTGGAAGAATTCGCAGGCTGACTGCATGTCTAGATTGCCAGAAGGTAAAGACAAGGCCACCACGTTTCTACAAGAATGCATAGTGGCATCTATCACCGATATAAAGGCACCCGATTATATGGAACTCAGCGAGAAACATTGGCTGGAAGAGGACAGAAAAGACCCGGCCATCGCGAAAATCCGTGAGTGGATCAAGGAAGGGTGGCCAGGTGAAAAAATAGTGCCAGAAGGTATGAGACCCTATTGGAAGGTGGCCGAAGAGATATATGAAACGGACGGGATAATAATGAAGACGGACCAGATAATCCCACCGGTAGGCATGAGGAGCACCATTCTATGCAGAGCCCACGCTGGTCACCTGGGAAACACGATGACCCGGCGCAGAATCCGGGAGGCCTACTGGTGGCCGTCCATGGACCAAGAGATTCGCACCATGATAGAGCGCTGTCATGAGTGCCTCAATAGCGACAAAAGACTGAAACTCAGACAGGCACCCCTAATTCCCACAGAAGTACCAGAAGCGGTGTGGTCAAAAGTGGGCATAGACTTTATAGGACCTCTGGAAGCGATGGCACCAGAACATCGGTATGGCATAGTGCTGGTTGATTACCTATCCAAGTGGGTCGAGGCTGAGTTCGTCCCAAACATTACCACAGCGACGGTAAATGAAGTCCTCACGGAAATTTTTCAATGAGACGGCCTCACAAAGGAAGTAGTAACAGACAATGGGGTGCAACTGATCTCACGGGACATGGAACAATTCCTAAGAAAGCACAATATAGGCCAAAAAGAAGGCGGCCTTGTATCATCCCCAAGCCAATGGGCTTGTTGAAAGGGCCAACAGGTTCATTAAGGGAGCAATCCAACTAGCCACAGCCTCTGGGATGGACCCCCCAAAAACTACCAAGGAGGCCATAGCTGCCCACAGACTCACTCCAAACGGTATAACGCAAATATCCCCGTTTCGAATGTTGAGAGGGAGGAGTGCAGCCTCCACGCTCATACCACCATGGTTATCCAAAGTGAGAGAAGATGAAGCAGTGGACATGTCAGAAGTGGTGTGGAGAATTGAAAACAGCAAGGCACGCATGAAAACATGGAGTGACCTAAGAAGAAGAACCAAGCAAGCGTCAGACATTGGAGGGGGAGATTGGGTCAAAATAAGACTACCAAAAAAGGACCAAATCACGGGCTCTCGGTTCAGCAGACCCACCAAAGTGGTCCACAGGGGAACGAACCATGTCCGCACCGAGGAAGGGCGCACATGGAATCTGGAAAGAGTAGCCCTATATCAGAAGAGACAAGAAAGAGCAAGAACCCCGGAGAGACCACATGCCGAAGAAGGAATAGACAACGAGCGAAGGGAACAACGGGAGCCCGAGAGAAACGACAAAGAAAGGGAAGAAACAGAGATGGAACCGGGATCGCCCATGCCAGAATCCGAACAGGAGCCACAGGAAGATCGCACTGGAAAGGGGGACCGGCCGAGAAGAGAGCACAGAAGACCGGTGAGATACAGTGACTATGTTATGCAATGAACTTCCTCTTTCCGTACCAAAGGGAGGTGTGTAGCGATATCGCGAGAGTCACCAACTCTCGCGAGATCTCGCTTTGGTGGTGAGGACCGCCCCCGCGCGATTACGGGAGCACCAGAGGACACGGCAAGACACGTCCTGCCGGCTCCTCCGATATTAGGGCCTGGGGGCTCGCACCACGAGACATTGTTGTCCCACAGCCCTGCAACAGTTATTAGGCAAGTTTGCCTAGCCTTCAGGTTCTGTATTACTTACATGTTCCTGGCAGATGTCCACTGTGCAATAAAAGACATCCAGCCAGTCATCACGCCTCCTGTCATCTGTGCAAGCGTTTACTACACGCAGGCTAGGTCAACCTAGTGAGTGTCCTCACTTTCAAACTGGACATTTTGGATGCATTACGATTAGATTGCAATCTCTGTCTCTCAACTTGAATGACAAAGTCACAATGCCCCACCCCAGCCACCCGCCCAGGAACTCCAGTTCCTTTATTTTTTCAGTTCCAGACGAAAGTGATTACTTTGGAGTCAGCATTCCCTCGTGACCAGAATGGTGTGATCTTGGGCAAATCACGTTGGGGTCATTTGAAACGGGCTGCGGGGAAAGGGTGGAGGAAATACAAAGGGCAATGCTTTATCACCTCGATTTGAAGCACGCTTCAGTTCATTTTCTAGGACAGAAAAAGCTGAGAATGTTCGAGGGGCAGCGTTGACATGTTTCTTTGAGCACTACATCTGCGTTTTACGTAGCACGGAAGTGTAGACAGGCTGCTGTGGCAGTGCACTGCTTTCTTGGCGGCGTACCAAGAGACCAGGTACAGCAGAAAGGGTAAGGTAATTAATGCGGTGCTGAGTACCCATAGTCTATGTCCCAATGGGCTTCGGGCGCTGCACGTTTGAATTGATTTTAATGGTGGGCAGAGTTCTCCCCATTGCCTCGCTTTATAGGTCTGAATCCCCGAATGCAACAACAAGCATTGAAAAAGCCTGCAGGTTGGGCTTTGGCGTAGCTAAGGGGTGGACCTTTTCCATGCAATGCCAGAATAGTACTGCATAAGAGGGGGGCAAATGGAGGATGGATGAAGCGTGTAAGCCCAGCCCAGCACAGCACACAGGGTCGAAAGGAGGGGCTTGGGTTGCTCGCAACCATGCCACGGGAATACAGAGATGGCCTCATCCTTGGTAGATTAGATCAAGATGTCAAACTGAGGTAGGCAACCATAAGCCCTGGGTATGCGCAAGGGTTTTCATTGTAAGTTATAAATTGGTGTAGCGCGACTAGGCACAAGGGTATGCACAGGTGTCCATGGCACGAGGTGAGTGAAGCGGAATCTATAGCGCAAAGCATAACAATGGTTAGTGGGTCAGGGGGAGAAGACGACAGTGAGGACACGTGGCGGGGGCACACATTTTGTAACAAAGGCGCAATAACCAGGGGGAGCATTGTAAGGTGGGCCCATGGTTGCACGCAGGGCAATGCAAGGCGGGCTCGGCACACCAGTGTCGTGGGCAAAATGTTAATGCAGTACAAGCGGGGCAGCGAATTGGAACACGCAGCCGGAACCAGCGAATTGATGTATACAATGCAACAAGGCTTTTTTATAACGCGCATACACAACGTGCTTCAATGATCAGGGGCGAAGCCAGAGGGCATATCAATTGTTTATAACGCGCATATACATAAGTATTTCAGCAGCACTGAGAAGCCAGAGGTCAGGCCGTTTTAAGGCGCCTATAACACGAGTTTCAGTGACTCTGTACTGCAGGAAGTCATGTCAATTATAACGCGCTTATTTATACAAGAAAGCCACTTTGGCCAACGGTACCAGAGCATGGGTGGAGGCATGGGGCAGCAGCTGGGGGCTGGGCATAAAACCCGCACACAGGCAAGGGGCTAGTTTCAGAAGGCAGGGGGCCAGGGATACGAGGAAGTATTTAGCAGGTATCCCGCCAGCCGCAAGGTAAGGGTGTAAGCGCAAAGAGCACAAAGGACAACTTTTTAGGCTTTCGCTGGGGAATGTGGTTGCGCTCCACAAGGACGCCCGAAACGCCAGGTTTTGTCAAGTTTGGCACAGGTTACGGTAACCATTTTGTGTGAACCTTTTGTGCCAGGGCTGCATTACAAGGTGCCAATAATGACAAGCAGGGTTCCTGGATATGATGGTGTTCTATGACAGAATGACAAGGCGCCCGTCTTGGAAACGGGTCTCCTGGGAAGAGATGGGGTGGCCTGATTTACTGTTGGGTAAGAAAAGGAGGTTGAGGAAGGGAATATAAAGAGTTTCCCCTACAACTGGCAAAGTAATGGGTTGAACGGTCACAGACTTTGTATGTATGGGGCCTGTACGTGAACAGAGAATGCCGGCGGGCCGTTGATCAGGGTTTGGAGCTCAGTGGTAGAGCGCAGGGATCCATAATTTTCGTTTGGCTGGGTTAGTGATTGGATTGCTATAGGAATGCGAGTGAAAGCGCGTTTTAGAGTAGGTGGGCTACAGGATGGCATTTGTGTTTTTATTGGTGTCAATTTCTCGTGTGCAGCGCATAGGGTTTAGATTTGCGTGGTGCAGGTCTTCCATTTGCTGAAGTGTTCCTGGTAATTACGGAAGCACAATGTGTTCATGACATGGCCCTGGTTATGTTTTAATGTAGGGGCAGGCTCTGCATTAAGGATTCCTTATGGGTTTCAGCTTACCATCGTCACTACAAGGCTAGTAGAGCAGCAGGGGGGCATGGTCTATGTCGAATATGTAGTCCGTGGAACATGCAAGCATGGCCTCTTGGGGCACTGGTTTTTAGGGGGAGTTTGGGGTGATAGCACAGTGGTAAAACCATGGTGGGGGCGCTCTTACACGGAAGGGGCGGAATCACAACCAGTGGAAGTATAACGGCACCGTTCCATAGAATAAGGGGGCAGGCAACAGTGGTGAAGGTGATGTGGCTATGCCCAGTTTAGGCACACAGCAGTTCAATTTGCAGCCGGGTTCAAGTCCTAATAATTAAGGTGGGGGGACTCATCAACAAATACAATGGGATATAACATCGCCAGAAAGTAGCATGTAAAGGTGAAATATGCACATTTCATTTATGGGCTTTGCATAAACACCCAAATTAAACGGGACAAATGGCATTTTCCTTTCAGAAAATCCACACACACACAAAACCAAGGGAGGATATTTTCGTCTAATAGTGTTTTTGAAAACATTAAAAGGTGTGCATTGTTAACCCCCACGAACCAATACAACTGTTTTCCCTGAAACTCGCAGTATCGAAATGGGACATTTCAACTTCACTTGTTTATAATTTTCATCAGGTTATATAGTGCAGTGGTGAGGTGTCTGGCTTGCAAAACGACTGCGGTTCGAGACCCATACTAGAAGGGCCTCATTTGCTAAAATAGGGTGGCAAGAAAGACATTTGGGGGCTCAAGGTTGGCTTCCGGAGCAGGTTTGATCAAGCAGGGTAGGCTCAGCCGTTCAGCAGGCCAAGGTCAATGGAGAAGGTATTAATGGTGAGACTAGGGCTGGGGAGCTGTGGCCTTGGTAACATGGTATAGTGACGGTTGACCCGGGAGACAACATGATTAGCAAAGGGGTGACCAGGGGCCACGTGGCAGGCATTGCCGAATCTACAAGGTAAATTGGGTGAGGCATCATTCTCTAGGGTATGGCGTCTTAACAATGGAGTGGGGTACATCATTGGCACTGGGAATGTGACGGTAACTTAACATGGCTACAAAACCGACTCAGCCTTTATCCCTCTGGGGTGAGTATGCAGGTTGCAGTGATCATGATTCGTGGTGTAAGTAGCATTGTAAAAATTCAGCAAAGGCAGAGGAGGACGCAAGGGGCAGGAACGAGAGAAGGGGGGCAGAAGGCATAGTTGGTTTGCTAAAACAAGGGAATAAAAGCTCAATTTAGTAAACCGAAAGGGTCTTACTCTTCTCTTCACCAGCGCCTCTTGGGAGCCTAAACGGCAGGGGCATCTGGATATAGCAGACCGGGAAAATGTGATTTAACATGCCCTTTCCCCTACTTCTCATTACCAGCATTGCAAAGAAGGAGGAGACGCATGGTTGGGTAGTGGGGCATTTGTTTATGGCGAAGGCCAAAGCGAGCTGGACACCGCAGCAGGAGGAACTGTCGGCCGGCGGGTTCTGAATTCAGTTGCACGGGGTGCCAGGGATGAAATGGGCGCAGCTACAGGGGCTGCTGGAAAAATTGCTGGGTAAGCAGCAAAAACCAGATGGGCTGGTAATCCACTTGGGCGGGAACGATTTGATCAACTTGGGGAGTGGGGTCTTGTTGAGGGACATAATGTTCTCTGTGCAGGAGGTACCAGCACAGCCGGGCGAAACGGAGATCGTTTGGTCAGAGGTGATTCCCAGGGCAGAATGGAGGGGGGCCAAGAGCCACACAGCGGTCGAAAGATAGAGGAAAACTGAATGGTGCCATGGCAAAGCTCTGCAAGGGCAGAGGCTTCCAACAAATCAGACATGGCCTGATCAACTAAAAAACCCCAGAGTATTGCTTGAAGGATGGCGTACATCTGTCCGCATTGGGGATGGAACTCTTCTGCTGGAACAGAGGTACTAAATTGTTGGAGCCGTAAAAGGAAACAGGAAGAAGGGGAGCCACGGTAGGCAGTAACCCACCTATTGGCGTGGCGGTGTTTGGGCGACCAAGCACAAATGATAGACTCCGGATGAGCCAGAAGGAAACCGGAATGGGTCTTCGATCTTCCGGACCAGCGCCTCTTGGGGGCCTAACGGCGGGGGCGTCTGGTGGTAACAACTAAGGCTCAGCTTCCCCCCAAAAAGAAACGGCGCTCTCCCCACCCACGGACACCTGCATGGGCAGGATAGGCTCAGGCACAAAGGGTGGGGGGAGTTGGGTGCCTACGATGGAAACTATACAAAGGTATAGGGGGAAGCAGGTGAGGTTGGACACGGAGCAAGCGCCACACCTACAGACTAGAGTTCACAAAATGTGTACAATAATTCTGTTGTTATGGAAATAAAACTGCGGCCAAGTTTGCCATTTGAAATACTGTCTCATGCCAATTCATTGCTTGTGAGGAAACAAGCTGCAGCGAAAGAACGAGCAAAAGAGTGCTAATTGGCAAGGAGGGCAAATGGACAAATGCAGGGGTTATGAGTGATGAGGTGAACAAAAAAGAATTAGATTGGCAACCATGATCGGTGTTGCTTTTTTAGCAGACTTTACAACACATATCTATGTGCTTCTGATTAGCCTCTCCCAGGGACACACAACCGTGTGTGGTTTCATCCCATCCCAAAACATAGCTAAAATAGGGAGCACGTGTGAGACTGGCCACACACCTGTCTCAAACCAATAGCAGTGCACTGCACACACAAGCATTATACTTAAGGATGGCCTCCGAAGTGGACTATACGAGGGTCACCGCACGTGGAACTACCCCATAGAACATACATACCCTGTATTCTTGGGCAGCTTCTCGAATTGGCAGTATTGCGTGAGGTTTGCAATCACGCGACATGCTGCACACCACACAGATGGGCTTTTGATCATTTTCACAAAAGAGTTTCAGTTTCTCGTCATGTTCTCCGCACAGACGTGTCTCTTGTGTGGCCGCGCCGGGGAGGCGATTTTCCTCTTGCGGGGTCGCACCGGGAAAGGAAAACTGTTTCAACATTTCCACTATGTTTGCCAGCGGTCTATTGGGTCGGAGGAGTTTGTTCGGAAACGTTTCTCTGCATTGAGGACAGGAGAAATTCGACTCCAATCCCTCCCAGCACCCAGTAATACAGCACCGACAGAAGACATTTCCACATTCCAAAAACACTGGGTCCGTGAAATATTCCAGACATATGGCGCAGGTGGCTTCTTCCTTCAGACCCTCTAACTGGGTCGCTGTGGCCATGTTCGTATTGAGGTGAAGTTTCGTTTCTCAGCAGAAGTGGGAGTGTCTGTCCGTTTTCTTTCCTTATCCACCCCTTTTTAGCCTGACGCGTTTACTGGCTCTTGAGCATGCAGATCAGTCTGAGCTGCGCCTGCGAGTGTCTGCGCCCCCAACAGGGCGTGTCTGTAGCAATGTCTCCAGCTGTACCGAGTCTGCACCTTAGCAGCCGCGCTCTTCAGGATGTCTGTGATGGTCATATCCGTCCATGATTTAGCACCTGTTGGTGTTGCCACGAGACCGTTGGCTCTGAGTAGTAAAAGGAGTTGGCAGCTCAGTGTGAGGTAAGGGACGCTGTGGTGATCAAGAGGATGGCCTGGCGGAAGAAGCGTGTTCACGAGGCGTTCTAAGAGTCCAGTGACCTTGCCCGATAGAACACAGTTTTGCCAAAAAGTAATTGTAAAAGTCGAGTTTTCCTGTAGCTAGTGGAGTTGGTTTCAGTTGCAGGCAGAGGTGGACTGGCCTATATGGATCTCTGGACATTTCCCGGTAGGCCTCTGGACCCTGGGCCTCTTTTGCGTGGTAACCTGCTTCCTGAAAATGTGTAATATGGTGCCGCTTTAAAACATTATTTCCAGAGCCGCTTTTGGTTCCCAGACCTCCGCTGGTTTCATGATTATCCTGATTTGCTATTTTGGAGCTTGGGAATGTGGTACCCCTGGATGGTGGTGTAGCTCATGAATTTAAGGAAGCGTGTGGGGTAGCAGGGATGTTCATGTTCCATTAGGATTGAAAATGTGCTAAGTGAAGGGGACCTCAGTACCTCTAGAAGAGGGTCTGCAACCTTTGGCCCGCCAGATGTTTTGGACTCAAAATCCCATAACCTCTTACCATTGACTATTCTCGTTAGGGCTGCTGGGTTACTAATAATAAAAATGTTTTCCATAGGTTTATTAGACGGGCACATTTATTATGTGATTTTGAAAAAAAGGACACATAAGTATTGCAAAATATTTTATTGCATTTGAATAAAGAAATCTATTAAAATATTGTATTGAGAGGTATTGCACCCTTTCTTGTGCATATGTTTCTTAGAGAAGTATTTATACTGTTATAAATTATATGTTCACCGTATGTAGATACTTGTATGCACAAAGCACTGTCATCTTAGAGAAAATAAAACATGTAAACATGCACCATTTTGTATTACCTACACTTACCTATAACTGTTGTCCTTGGTATTGTCCAAGGATGGGGAACCCTATGTGCCTTCCTGAGGCAAGGAAAAACGTATCTGCAAGCTGGCACCCTTCTCTGAGGTGTGGTAATGGTACGGCTGGCTCTCTGGCTGACTGAGAAGAAAAGAAAAAGCTTGAATTTTCGGGTTCGAGGGGAAGAGTGCTCAGGGGTCTGTGGAGATAAGAGAGACTGCTGCGCGGAATGGTCCTATACAGCCTGGGTAAGGCCGATTTTTGGCCTTTTCTAGGACTGTACATTATTGTTCCCCTGCTTTAGGGGTGGAGGGCTCCATTTCTCCTGAGCAGAGTATCGAAGAATTAACATCACACGTACGCGAACCGAGGAGGAAGGCCGCTGTGCTGACTCAGTTCTCTCGCTGGGATGCCGCCAGGGTGATGTTTCTTTTCACAAGCATGCTAAGGAGAGAAAAATAAAACCCTTTGGGCTAAACTGCACAAAACACCCAGACTCACCATAAGTGGAAACGGTTGCTTTAATATGATAGACCACAACTTACAAAACATTGCTAACCTGGTTATTCAGCCTTACATATTAACCAAACCATTAACACATATAGGTAATCACCCTTCCTTCCCCTGCCCCATTCCCTCCATTCAAATATTCCTTCCCCCTTCCACTCCCCAACATCTTTCCCAACTTTGTCCATGATCTCTCCCCAAGCCAAAGCCCATCCTTCTTCCCAACCTCTTCCGCTTTCTTGTAAACCCTGGCTAGCCTGTCCATCCGAACAGCGCTAACCACTTTTTTTACCTTGATAATAACCCTTTGGCTTCAACCAACCATCATTTAACCGACCGTGTCCTCTGCTTTGCTTTCCCCGATATCCTTGCTCCCCCAGTCCCATTACCTCACCTTCTAAACATGAATGCCAGGCCGACCTGCCACATCAGCATCAGTGAAACATCACATTGGCACCATGCACAATCACTTACCACCCTAGTCTGTCACAAAAAACACTGTTTTTCCCTTTTCAACTCTCCTCCATTGTACAATTTTTAAAACCCAGAAGAACTGCCCTAGCCAAATTACCAGGGTGGGTGACCAGGCAGCACATTCAGCATCAGCCGCCGACTGTTCTCGAACATTTGCTGGTCCCCTTTACATAGCTTGGGGGCACTCTGCCTCACTGCTGTTGCTGGCCAATGGGCATTGCCCAAATGCAACCAGGCTGAGGGGGTGGGGCAACCAGTTCTACATGCCCCAAGGGGCGCCCTTGGGCTCAACTGCACAAAAACACCCAGATGCTTTAATGTGACAGGCCACAGCTTACAAACATCGCTAACCTGGCTCTTTGCCCTTACAGACTGACCAAACCATTAACACATATAGGTAACCTCGCTTCCTCTCCATACCCCATTGGCTCCCTTCAAATATTCATTGCCCTTCAAGTCCTGATAACTTTCCCAACGTTATCCATGTCCTCTCCCCAAGCCAACACCTGTCCTCCCCTATCTCGCCCCCTTTCTCGTTATTACATTTTTATTTTAAGTACACAAAGGTAAAATGGAGCAAAAGTAATGCAATAATAACATACCAGCGTAAATAGTGTAAACAAACACTAGAGCAATCAAGTTACAGCAAACCCGTTCTAGCCTGTTCATCTGAACAGCAATAACAACCCTTTGGCTTCAACCAACCATCAAGTAAATGACTGTGTTCCCGGCACCTAGAAAAACCCTGCCCAGAAATGTTCTTGCTGCCCCACCCCACCCTTCTTAAAATGCCCACCACTTTTTCACCCACAATCTCTATATCCAATCACATAGCTCATCCCCCTTTATAATAGTGAGGTGTAACCAGTTATCCGTAGAAATGTTAAAAAATATCCGGACGTCTTATCACGTGTACTCACCCAATCTTGCATCACATATACATTTTCTTGTTTTGCTGAGACGTGTGAGAGCATTGTGACAAAGTGTGGTGAAGGGAAAAGAACACAAAGACATAAACTGTATGAAAAACTCATTGTGACAAAGTTAAGAGACTGGCAAAGCAGAAATCATGTTGTGGCTAAGCCAGGTTGGCATGGAGAAAGCCAAGTGAGTGTGAATCTGAACACAGGGGCAGTTACAGAAAAATCTGTGTGGGCAAGCAAGCCTAGGGTGACCGGTTGCGTGACTTGTAATGGATGGACTGTGTGGTCTGACAACTGCGCGTAGACTGGGTATACCCTATATGAGAAAGACAAAGACACCTGCCAAGATACAGAGAGCAAATAACTGCGCATGAAAGAGTTTGCTGAAGTGAAGCTGGAGAAAGCAACCTGCTGAAATGTCAAGAACTTGCAGGAACGTAAAGTTGATCTGGAAGTGGGTTTGAATATTGAGAGACTGAACTTAAGTAACAGTTTTGACGAGCTGCGTAAACTGATGTCTTGGGGAGGGGAAACCTGAGACCTTATGAACTTGGTTGCCGCCTTGGGGAACGGAACCTCGAGGCCTCCTTTTTGGAACTGTGTTGTCTTCTTGGGGAAGGGAACACCCAGGATTTTGTGGAACTGTTTTGAGCTTGCGGAAGGGGAAGCTGAAACAAGCCAAGAGCTGGAAGAAGCTCAGAACTTTATTTTGAACACTATTTATTTAGTTGCCGACCTCACTACACATTGTTTAGCTTTAGTTGTGAGGGCAAGTATAGGTTTTGAACACAGACATACTTTTAAGTTGTACTTACTGACTTGGGCCTCATCACAAGTCTTGCGGTAACCCTTAAAAGCGCTGCCAATACCGCTCTGCTGGATCATCAGCCGGCGCAAAATATACTGCTGACTGCAAGAGCAGCCTGCGCTAGTACACCCAGCGCTATAAGAGCCGGACATACGAGGTACAAACACAGCTGCATCACAAGTCCATGTTTGGTGCAATTAGCGTTGAAACCTGCCGCTAATACCACTGAAAACACGACAAAGTTAACTCCAGCTGGAGGTAAATGAACAAAGGTGCCTGAAAGTAAGCAACAGGTGAACCAAATCAACCCCAGAGGGCTACATAAGGCACACCCCTACCCCAAACATTGTTTCCAACAGCATACTGCCACTAGCCACTTTGAGCAGGGACAGGCAGCTGCACATGCTGCACCTGGAAGTAGAGAGGCTGGACAACCAGGCCTGGTCACAGGGAGGAGCGGGGGCGAGGAAGAGGAGATCCCAAGTTAGGTGTGCACCGATCTCCAGGGTTATGCCCTTACCCTGGACCTTCAATGACATCCAGATCCAGTTCGTCACCCTGTACCGCCTCAACGGGGAGACCATAACAGAGCTGCTCACCAAAATAAAATACGAAATAGGGAGCAGGATCAACATCCTGACAGCTGTGCCCCCATTGCTGAAGCTATTGTCTGTCCTACAATTTCTTGGAACTGGCACCTTCCAGCACTCTGTTGCCATGATGCACGGCATGGCACAGCGCACATTCTGCACAGTTTTGGGCCAGGTGCTTGAAGCCCTCCTGCAGCAAGTTCAACGCCACATCTCACTACCTCCCACCCCAGCCCAGGTCAGTGCCATGAAGGCACGGTTCTATGCCATTGCCCGAATGGCAAATGTGATCGCTGCCCTGGACTGTATCTATGTTGCGCTGGTGGCCCATGAAACAGTGTACCAAAACCGTAGGCACTTCCACTCCCTGAATGTACAAGTGACCTGCAACCCCAACCTGTACATCACCCACTGCTTTGCCCTCTACCCTGGTTCCATCCACGATGCCATGGTCCTACGGAACAGCACACTGCCAGGATACCTGGAGAGGCACAGAGGACAACAGACTTGTATAGTGGAGGAGTAGAAAAGGCAGCACAATTGTGCCACGTACCACATGCCGAAACGGGGAGGGATGTGCATGACTACACAAAGGATGGCATGACAAGAAAAACGCAAAATCTGTACTTTACCACCTCCCAAACCATCAACACAGTACAGACCAAGGAATATGCACAGGTCAGACTTAACTGCATGGGGAAGCAGTTGTACACTGACAGTAGCAGCCATATTTGGCAACATGACTACAGGTACCACAATGCAACATGCACTTACCAAATGAATGCTGACAAATGGCCACGTTGTTTGTCTCAAACAACAACCCTGCCAGTACGACAGCAATGCACCCATGTACAGCCAGCCCACGATGCCCAACCGTTGGCACCAGATGCTCAGGGAGTGCCCATGGAGAACCAAGCATGCCACATGCATGGTGGAAATACATTGCCACATGACAGCCACCATGTCCGCTGCACATGTCACCGACAGACACCTTACGCAACATATGCTGCAATGGAACAGGGTGCATGTGAAGCACCAACAATGCATGACACGAGTGACACTGCATGCACAGACATAGAATAGTCACATTGTGTAAGTCCACCCTTACACTGTGTCTAATGCCTGTGCCTCCCCCCCATGCAGGTGATTTTGGATACCCACAGCTGCCCTGCCTAATGGCTTCCGTGTATGATCATATGGCAGTCATATGTAAAGAGGATCTAAAAATGTACGAAACGAAAATCGACTGTGAAGGTTGTAATATCCTACACACCAAATTCATCCCTAATTCTAATTTTAGTATACATATAATAACTGTATGCAGACCACCAGGAGCTATACACAATTGTAATGAACAACTTACCAATGTGCTCACTTCAATCCAAACCACTAATTCGGCCATCATATTAGTTGGAGACTTGAATCTATGGAAAGGAAATACCAAAGATAAAAAAGCCAAGGAGCTGGAAAAGATGCTCAGAAAAAATAACATTCTGGTGCACAATAATGACCCTACCCATGTTAAAGGCAACATCCTGGACTGGATGGCAAGCTATAATATTGATCTCCTGAAAATTACCACCCTACCATGTATATGGTCTGACCATCTGTTTGTTTCAAGTCAGATTCTGCTTCCATCTCTAAACAAACCCAAACATGAACCCCTGCGAAAAATTATGCATAGGAATTACAAGGCACCCACTACAGATAAACTAACTGAATGCTTGACCTCCCTTATGCAGACTACGAGTGATTCAGATCATCCTGATCTACTTGTGGAGAAATATAATACCCAAATGGCTATCCTATTGGACGATGTGGCTCCTATGAAGCCTAAAACAATGAGGAAATCTATCCGCCAACAAAAATGGTTCACACCAGAGCTGTCCAAACTAAAGGCTACTAAGCGTTGCGCAGAGCGCGCTTGGCTCAAAGATCAAAATTCGATTAACAGAGCCGCTTGGAAAGTACATGCGAAAGTATACAAAGAAAAAATCAAGGAAGCCAAGCGGACCTATTATAATGATCAAATTGACTCGGCAAATAATGATACAAAGGAACTTTTTCGTCTCTTCAGGTCTTGAGAGAAACCTGAAGTTTTAAATCACTCTATTACACCTACTAAAGAAGACTGTGTTAGAACACAGAAAGCTTTTTCTGACAAATTGATATGCGCACAAGATAAAATTCGGAGCCAACTACAAAACCAATTCCTAGACATAAATTCCTCTGTAGCTAAAAAGGTAGAACCAAATCACATGATTAATCTTATAGAATCGAAAAAGGAGGAGCTTCAATCAACCCATACTGGCTTTAAATTTCCATAAATCACAGTCACTGAGGTTGAAGATACCATGAGAGCCATGAACCCGACTAGTTGCCCAGGGGACCTCAGTCCGTCAAAAATTATTTTAGACCATCAGAGTACCTTCGCACCTTTATTATGCAGATTTGTAAATGCCTCCTTCAGGCACTGCACTGTTCCACAAGCCATTAAAACTGTGGCAGTTACCCCCCTTTTAAAAAAAGCAGGCCTAGACCCTAAAGATGCTTCCAACTATCGACCGATCACAAACACACTTTTTTTTTTTAAGCTTGTGGATAAGATCGCTACAACACAACTTCAATCTCACTGTAACGCTCACCTGATTCTCGCAGAGGCGCCGGTCTTGACTGGGCGACTACCGTATCTTCAAAAGTGATGTGCACCACCCGGTTGGCTCTTTGGGCTGGACCTCTGTGCACTGTATGCCTGACTCGAAGAGTAAGATGTCTTAGGTAAGTGAACGCCGAGCTCTCCATCTGCCTCGGGGCAGGGTGCTGTAACCAGTTTCTTCACTGGATAGGTAGCGCAGGCCTCTTGACTTCAGAGGACTGCTGTCCATCGTTTACTTCACGAACGTTGAGTTCCGAATATTTCACATGTCTTTAAAAGTCTTTTGTAATGCTGTCTCTTATTTTGCAGGGTTCCGGCGATGGCGGTTGACTGGCTGAAGTGAGTTGAGGATGGACCCGTATGCGGAATAGAAGCGCCTGGAAGCGCGTAAGTAAGCGCTTGTTGCTTGCTTCACGATGCGCACTAACTGTCCTTTTATTTTGCAGGTACCAGTTCGGAGCTGCTGAAGGATGCCGGAATGCCCACTGAGTTTGGCGTGGATGGAGTAATGGCACGTGAGTATTTAACATTACCCAATGTCTTTAAACGCACCTTCTTTTGTCTTTCAGATGCCGGAATGCAGTGCGATGACCTCCGGAGCGCGTGAAGAGTAGGTAAGCCTTTGTCTTTCAGATGCAGGAATGCTGCGCGAGGCGTTGATGACAGCCGATGTACCAGGTAAGAGATGCGCTGTCACTGAAGACCGTAGTGCTAACCTGTTCTTTCTTGTCTTTATAGATGTTGCTGAAGACTGGATTCAGGATGGTAAGCCTTTTTCCTTTAGGCCCAGGATCAGATGCAGAAGACACAATGGCCCTCATTACGACCCTGGCGGAAAGGGGAAAACGATGGCGGAAATGCAATACCGCCATCGAATAGCGCTCGGTGCGACTATGACCCGTCACTGCAAAGTACGAAGCCATTAGCGACACCGTAGTGAACGCCAACGCTAACTGCACTAAGCACGCGCGCGCGCGCCATGCCAAACCGCAAACACCACCATGGTGCAACGGTACGCCAATTCCGACCCTAGCAGACATGTACCTAACGCCATCAGGCATGGCGGAATGGACCATTCCGCCATGGCGAGAAGTACGGCATCGCGAATCAACCGTAAACGGCCCCACTGAGTGCCTGTACACCGCTCCCTGCCCACAAAGTACAACTCCCTGTAGGTGCAATGAAGTCACAATGCAACCATTGAAATGTACAAAGCACCCATGCATGCCAACGAACAAAAGCAACACAAGAGGGGCCAATGGGAGCTGCAGGGCACAGATGGCACGAATACAGAAGCCATCCCAATGGACATGACCACAGTCCCCCACCAAGAAACGCACGCAAACACAGGCACCTGTGCCCAGCAACATTCCGAAAATCACATCATTCCACCAGTCCACCTGGCTGACCGCCATCTGTTACACAAAACCCAATCCCCCGCCCCTGAGCATGACAACATCCAAACTGTCATATAGGCAGCCCCCATCCCTGACCTCACGGGCTCAGTAGGCAAACGCGCCCAGCACAGTACCACGCAACTAAACCCCGAAGCAGGAACCCAATGCAGATCTCCTCACAATACATCGCCCCACAAATAGGCACATGCCACATCACTTGCAAAGAAAAACGCTACACGGGCCAAATCAGAATAGAAATTTAATGCACAACAAAATCACCAAGCCCATACAGCCATCAGGCCATGAACTCCAAAACACATTTCACCATTGTGGGCTGCATCCGCAAGAAATGACCAGCCACTACTTGTGTGACGCCCTGTCCCATCATGGTACACAGAGCCACAATCACGTACGAAAAGGCAACAAGGAAGCGCACACAACCGCAGGGCCGTCCCAATGGGGAGGCACTAGTCCAGCTGAAAGGCCAAAATGTTGCTCCGAGCCACCAGTACTGCGTAAGGGCATGTGGGCCACTGGCGATCGTCCCATAAGATCGTAATGCTGCTCCACCGATTAACACGAAGCAGCAGGTGTCGGGAGTAAAATCCATCTGCAGGAGTGGCATACAGATGGCAGTGGCAAAAGGGGAGGAGATACCTGTCAACCAAAAGAAAAGAACAAGAACAGAATGGCCATCAGAACTACATTCGAACAACTCACTTCAATGAGCACACGAAATCCACAGCCATATGCATGCTAGCCCACTCCAAAGGATCATCACCACCCCAAAGCCACTTGCGACTCATAACCATCTATACCTAGGTGTAAACACCATCACGAACGAGTGTACCTGTGCATGCGTCTGCCAAAACAGAATCCATCAGATGGGAATGTTAACGTGCATGGACACAAGTGTCTGAGGGCGCGTCGAGACAGGGAGGGCTCAACAAGGCCAGATAGACGATGGTCCCACTATGGCAGCCCTGCATCACATAGCGTAGGGGAGGCAGATAGATCCCAAGAAGCCCTGTACATGGCAAACTCTGCATCAAATCACCTGCCCATGCATCCATTCATCATTCCCTCATCCCGGGATCAAAACGCCTGAATAATTACTCACATGACATTAGAAACGTCCATTGAGTCTGTGCGTAATGCAGCCTGCTAAATCCACAGTGCCCCAGCCCGTAAATCCAGTGTTGTGAAGTAACATGTATTTGGGAATGGCCGGCCTCATCGCCCACGTAGCTATTGCGCATCCCAAACTATTCATATCAATCATTGCTCCCTCGCCATGGGCCCTGTCTCAAGGACATAGAACAATAGAACGTTATATTTGCAGTCAGACCTGTGGGCATCTCCTCGCCGCTAGCTGGAAACCGAAAGCGCCGCCCTTCGAATTCCTCATTTGCAACATCACGTCGAAAAGGCATCTGTGGCCGTTTGAAATCACTAATTATTCCATCGAGTGCGGCTGTGTGTGAAAATGGCAACTGCCTTCACCCACAAATGGGACGCCCCGCCCGTCGTTGCAACTCGGTACAGTGATGCATGAGGGCCCACCGTTACTCGAGTACTACGTTCCACTGACCCTTCACAAGTCCGTTCGCGACTGCACAGATAGTATGGGAAACAATGGGACCACAGCAGAATGAACATATCAACCAATCTTACACGCCCATCGGGTACAAATACATGATTGCAATAGCAAGATACCATTCCCCGAATTGCAACGTTGTGCGCGGGACGTGCTCGGCCAAAGGGGAGAGCAGTTTGCACAGGTGGAATCAATCACCACAGGTGGAGGCCATACAGCCTGGAAACACATAAATTGCACAGCCAGTCTCCTCCCACAACCACAGCGAAATGCTACCGGCAGGACTCGCGATGTTGGCCCTGGGGGACCTGATAGCACTGCAAGTGCTCCGACTCCAAGAAGAAGACGAACAACAACTACAACCAGCCGCACGGAGGAGACGCAGGAGGAGGAGGAGGCCAAGGCAGGGCCAGCAAGGCCCAGCAGCACAGCCACTACCACCACGCAGGCAGCCCGCAATCCCACGCCTCCGAGCACATCCGTTCAACCTCACTGATGAGCAGATCCACACCCTCTACCGTCTGGACCGGGACACCATAGCCGCCATTGTGGACATGACACAGGCTGACCTAGTCAGCATGATAGATAGCCCAACCGCCATCCCACCCCTACTGAAGGTGGTGTCTGTACTCCACTTCCTGGCCACAGGCACCTACCAGCACACAGTCGGACAGTTGCATGGCATTTCTCAGCCACTGTTCTCACGGACACTATTCCAAGTGCTCGATGCCCTCCTGCAGCACGCAGACGACTACATCTCTCTACCACGCTCGGAGCAGGAAATAACCAACACAAAAGTGGGATTCCATGCACTTGCCGGCATACCGGGTTGCATTGGTGCCATCGACTGCACCCATGTTGAATTGGTCGTGCCACATGCCATGGAGGCCCAGTACCGCAACCGAAAACAATTTCATTCACTGAATGTACAAATGGTGTGTGACTCCAACAGGATCTTTACGCATTGTTGTGCCCGATTCCCTGGATCAACCCATGATTCCATGGTCTTGAGGAACTCTACCATACCACGCTACATGGAGCGACACGCAGGGAACAGATCCTGGCTACTCGGTGAGTCTCATTGCATGCATGATGATGTGGGGTATGTGATTTGGCAATGTACTGGCAGGAAGGGGGGGGGTGTGCGTACGTATCAATGGCATTCCACATCCTACGTTTCTCGTCCACATACAGGTGATGCTGGATATCCACTGAAGAGATGGCTCCTCACACCAGTCCGGAACCCACGGGACCAGCATGAGGAGGACTACAACCATGCCCACTCACGTACCCGTGTAGTCATTGAGCAGGCATTCGGCCTACTGAAGGGCCGTTTCCGCTGCCTCAGCAGGTCTGGCGGGGCACTCCTGTACCGCCATGAGAAGGTTGCAAAGATGGTGATGGCATGTGTCATGCTCCACAACATGTGCGTACGTAGAAATGTGCCCATGCCCCCTGACGCAGAACTGCAAGCACCGGATGATGGTCATGATGAGGGTGGGGATGTGGCAGCACCTCAAGGAGTCTGCGAGGCACCGGAGGCCCGTGACATTCGTCAGCATCTCATTGATGTATGCTTCTAGCACTCATGCCTGGTGGCTGATACATGGACACGGGACACGTGGCACTGTGTGTGTCTGGAACATGCACAAAATGGACTGTACGCCTATGATGGCCTAGTACACAAAGATCAATGTCCACACATCTCATTGGTTGATCGTGCACTGTTTATGGCATATGTGATATCATGTTGTACACCCTATCGACCCGCCACCCAAGTGAGCCCAACACACCCCCTCCACCCTCCTACCTCCCCCCCGAACACCAGTGTCCAAAGATGCTCATTGTCAGTGGGCTGTCGCTATTGCATGCCCCCTCTGCGGGTATCAGGGGCACCCCTGCCTGTAGAGCGCCGGGTCCTCCCAGATCTACGTTGGGGGCTGCCCTGGACGGAACTTGCAACGGATGATGTGTCTGCCTGCTCACGTCCATGCATGTCCCTAAGGGTTTGCGAGAGCTCAGTGAGCACACGGCGCACTGCGGCAAGTTCGGCACATACGTCTTTGGACGTCGCATGCAGTTCCCCCCTCAGGCTCTCGGTGCTTCTCTCAATTTGTGACCTTAGCGTCTCTGTGCCTCTCTCCATTTCTGCCCTAAGTGTCTCAGTTGATGTTTCTATGTCTGCCTTGGTGCCCCCACATTCATCGGCATGGTCCTTGAGGAGTGTGGCCAGTTGCTGCTGTTGTTCGATCAACTGGTCGAGGGACTGTTGCCTCTGCTGGGCCATGGCCATTTGCGGGGGTGTCGCAGAGGGGCTGTTGACCTCATGTTGCCTTCCCACAGGGCTTGGGGGGGATGGCCAGTCGTCGTCTTGTGGGTGCCCCTGCGTGGTATCCTCATGTTGTACGGGATGGGACAGACAGGGGGATTGGGACAGGTCATGGATGGATCTGACTTCGGCATCCCCGTTTTCTGTGTCCAAGCATGCTGCCATCAATGGGGTGTCACCTATGGTGCTGCTGCCACCAGAGGCAGTGCCTTCTGTGGCATCCATTGGGGGGACCTGTGGTGGTGGTGTTGTGGGCATGCTGGCTGCTGGGGTGCCTGTTGATGTTCCCTCCTCTGTGCTGCCACCTGATTTGTGCTGCTGCCGTGTCTTGATGCGTGCAGCTGAGGTGGAGGGTCTCTGGCCGTTGGTCTTGGCCCTCTTTGCAGGTGTGCTGGTAGGGGTGTCCTGTTGCTCGTCGTTTGGATCGGACCCTGTGGTGGAGTAAAGGAGAGCGAGGGTTATTGATGGGTCTGTGGGAATTGGAATGGCATTGTATCACATGCTTTGGGGTGGTACCTGAGGGTGTTTTGGGTCGGGGCCTTGGAGGTGCTTTGATTTGTGTGTGGAGTGAGGGTGCAGTTGTTTGGCAGCCTGCAGTTAGGGTGTGCCTGCTGCACGTGTAGTGCGTGTTTTAGGGGTTTTTAATTATTTATGTATTTATTGTGGTTTTTAACGTGCGCTATCAGGCCGATGTGTGTGGACGTTCTCCTGGACATGTGTTTCTGTTGCACTATGTGGACGCATGGTACTTCACATGGATGGACTGTGTGGATTGTTTTATCTGGCCCACCTACCTGAATCTTCGGATGTCTGCACTCCTTTCTCCATCCCTCCGACTCCCTCAATGCTCTCCATTCCGATGGTGGAGGCACAGATTTCTTCCCAGGGGGTCAACTTGATGGGTGATTCAGGACCTCCCCCGGTGGCTGTGGCAATGTTGCGGTTGGCAGAGAGTATGCTGCGGACGCGTATCCGCAGGTCGTCCCATCGCTTGCGGCATTGCTGTGGGGTGCGGGGTGCGGTCCCCACCGCACTTACCCGCTGTGCCACCAGAGCCCATATGGCCTTCTTGTTTGCAAGTGCCGTCCTGGTCATTTGCGTGGAGAAGACCACGGCAGCATTCTCCTGGAGGGTCTCTGTTAGCACGGTGAGTTCCTCACGGGAGAAGTGGACCTGCCGCTTGCGGTCGCACGCTTTCTTCGCTACTTTTCCCATTTTTCTTGGTTTCGCTAGGGTGGTTGACGGGGTGGGGTGTGTCTCAGGGTAGTGTTTTTAGTGGTTGTGTGGTTTTAGTGTATTTATAGGTGTACGCCGGGATATTTCCCGTTCCGGGCCCGTGTTTTAACTTCCGTTTCCGTATATTTCCGGCCACCGTACTTTCCGGTAGGCGCACACTGCGGTGACCGCTAAGAGGGGTGGCGGTATTGCACCTGGGGCGCCGTACGGCGGCGGTGTGGGCCGTTTTGGGGTCATTTCCGCCATCGCGGACTTTGCACTTCCGCCATGCCGTGGTGCTCGTGCCCGATGGGTCGGAATGGGCCGCACTTTGCTCCTTCGTGCAATGGCGGAAACGCTATTTACGCTGTGGCGGTCCGGTCAGTCGCTTTCCGCAAGGGTCGTAATGAGGGCCAATGAGCGTTCTGCTGCAGAGGATGCAGAATAACGCAAAGCAAGATTCATCCATCGGGTGTGGTTTAAATAGCCTCCTGTAGTGCTTAGGTGTCTCCTTCCACAGCCACGCCTAGGTAAGAAAAGAGTTCCTGCTTTCCAGAAGAGTTCCAGTGTTCTGAACCTAGGGAGTGGCTCCTGCCCCACCCAACAGGAAAAGTAGTCCCAAACAGAAGAGGATCAGGGGTTCAACTGGCAGGTAAGTAAGCAGCATGGTCTGCTGCAGGTAAGTCCACCCAAGCATTATGAGCCCGGCGCTTGCAGCGCTGGGACTGGGCATATTTATGAGCCTGGCGCCACCGGCGCCAGGACAGGGTCCAAAAGGTCCCAATTGGGACTGGCTGGCACTCGGAACCTGGGTTATGGGTCTGCTTTCAAGGGAGTTGGGTAAGTCCTGGCCTTTTGGAAGCAGAGATCATGACACTCACATTGAAAATACTAGCAGGTTGCATGAAAGACAATCAGGTTTTCGCCGTTTCCATGGCACAGAGAGTGCGTTGGTTGATCTTCAGACTCACATGCCTTCTCTAGTTGAGAGATATAGACCGGGCTTGCTAATATTATTAGATCTCAGTGCAGCATTTGATCTCTTGGATCACAAGATCTTACTACACAGACTGCTTGACATAGGTGGCCTGGCTACCGGGACGGTAAATTGGATCAGATCCTTTTTGGAGAGTAGAAGATCCAGGGTACATTGGGGAGAGGCTTTCTCGGAAGTAGAGACCATCCTATGTGGCGTCCCACAGGGAGCCTGTCTGTCGCCTCTTCTTTTTAATATCTACATTGTCCCTCTCTGTAGAGAACTGGAAAAGCTGGGCTATTTCTTTACAAACTATGCCGACGATTTCCAGTTGTCAATGGAACTATCAAGCGACCATCAAGCGGATCAATTTAAACTCAATGAAGTATACAGAGTGATAAAAGACTGGATGACCACAAACTGGCTATGCCTAAATGCAGGAAAGACGGAACTCATGGTTTACGGGTCTAAGAAATCAAGAGAGGCTTTAGCCCCGGCTTTCTCTGGTTTCTTGGTTGACGACAGCCCTATCACAACAGTCGATAAGGTGAAAACACTAGGTGCATACATGGAGGCCTCCCTGGACGCAAGTGCACACGTAGATGCCATCGAAAAAAACACGCAATATCATCTGCGAGTATTGAGGCAGGTCGCCCCCCTAATTTCAAAAAACAATTGAGCTAAGTTAGTTAGAGCTGTGATCTTACCACATCTGGACTACTGTAATGCCTTATTAGGGGGAGCTAGTAGAGAAGACGTTCTTAGATCACAGAAAATTCAAAATGCCTCTGTGCGCATAATCTACAGTATGAAAAGAAACTAACCCACCTCCGGTGCCGGAAGGGAGCTACACTGGCTTCCGATAACAGCCAGGATTTCCTTTAAAACGCTAACACTGTGCCATAAATGCATCTATGGGACAGCTCCAAACTATCTAAAGAACAAAATCTCGGTCTACCAACCTGCAAGAAACCATCGTTCTGCATCCACTCTATGTCTGCAGGTGGCCAGGACAAAGACAGCCCGTGGTAACGGACGTTCCTTCCCGGTGCTCGTAGCTAAGGCTTGGAATAACCTACCACTGGTGCTTAGAGCTGAAAGAAATCACCTGGCGTTTCGGAAGCTCCTAAAAACAGAACTGTTTATTTAATTATTCTTCGGTTACCCTCACTGACCTTTTTCTGCTTTGTGAAGGAGCGCTTGGATGCCTTAGGGCTTTAGCGCTATAGAAACGTTTTAACATAACATAACACATCCACAAACACTGCAGGAGACTGCCTACAACCATGCCAACTGCATGTGTTACGAAGTTCGTTGGTCGTGTAGAGTATGAACAACCCCTCTGTCCCCAAGAAACACCCTGACGGTTTAGAAATATCGTCAGTGTGAATATTAAGGCCACAGGTGGAAGTCCGGAAAACCAGGACGCGGGAACAGCCGGAAGAACCCCTTGAGCGCTGTAAGGAAAGGTACAGTGGTTAAGTAAAGAAACAGGGCCCGAATACCTATATGTGCAGAACCCCAAAATACCTGAATACCTGTGAGGTCTTGGGTCAAGGCGTGGGTCTCCTAGCTGTAGCTGGAACAAGCTGTAGGGTAGAACAGGTAACCACCTATTGTAGGACTGAGGCCCTAGCCAGTGAAGGGTTAAGCAAGTGGAGTCCGTGGAGCAAGCGTGGGTCGGTAACAGGCAAATCCAAAGTACTTGAAGGGTTAAGCAAGAGGAATCCGTGGAGCAAGCGTGGGTCGGTAACAGGCAAATCCAAAAGTACTTGAAGGGCTAGGCAAGAGGAATCCGTGGAGCAAGCGTGGGTCGGTAACAGGCAAATCCAAAGTACTTGAAGGGTTAAGCAAGAGGAATCCGTGGAGCAAGCGTGGGTCGGTAACAGGCAAATCCAAAAGTTACTGAAGGGCTGAGAAGGAGCAATCCGTGGAGCGAGCCGAGGTCAGAATCAGAGCAGGTCCTTGAACGAAGAGAGAACGTCACGTGATCCAAAACAAGACAGCTGTGAAGCAACGCCTTCGGTTCACAGACTCCTTTTATCCTCGGAAGGGTCGTACGTAGAGTCACGTGTGATGCAAACCGAAAGCGTTGCCATGCTGCTAGGCAACAGAAGTCACGTGATCCGTGAAGCACCGGGAAGCGCCGGTCTCCGCAAGGGATGTGAGTTCCTGAAATGACGGAGCCTCCAGTTGATCTGCCACCGCCGTGAAGGGCGATAAACACCCGTTACCCCAAACCTGTCATGCCGTGCCCTGCTGTGTGCGACGTGAGTGGGGAGCATAATGCACGAGCGTCGGGGAGTGCGGGAATGGGTAGACAAGGAGGGGCGAGCGGAATGGTGTGACAGCATGACCCGTCTGTGCATCGAGCATACCCGAAGGTACGTTTTCCGCTGCCTCCATTGTACTGGTGGAGCCCCGATGTACGCTCCAGAGAAAGTGGGTGACATTGTGCTCCTGTGTGCCATGCTGCACAATATCTGCCTGAGTAGAAATGTTCCACTACCCCCTGACGTGGACATGCCACCCACAGATGATGAGGATGGAGTGCCTGTGGCTAAGGCAAATACACGCATTGCTAGAGATTACATGAGGGATGGGAGATTGACACACCAGGGACTGATAGACAATTTCTTTTGACACATGCACATGCTACAAGCAATGCACAACTGTGTGACACCACCTCAATCAATAAACACGACAATGACACAATCAAGAATGTCCTTGCATTGATGAAGTTCAACGTTTTTTATGTAATGAAGTGACCCAACTAACCCCCTCCCACCACCAACTCCCCATCACACTATCCCCCCTCCCCCACCAACTCCCCATCACATAATCCCCCCCTCTCCCTTGCACCACCAACTTCAGCACAAAACTTTTCAAGCAGTTGAGGGAAGTTAGCTTTGTAAAGGGCATCCAAGCGATTGACCAGGTTAATCCCCAAATATTTCAGTGTGGGTCAGCCAATAGTGAGTCCCAGGGTCAAGTAGTTTTCTTTATCGCTCTGAGTGGGTTCTTGAAGGGGGAAAAGGATGGACTTGCTCTTATTTATTTTGAAGCCGGAGAGAAGGCTGTAGTGTTCAATCAGTTGTATCACCCTGGGCATGGATTCTAGCAGGTGTGTGATGTGTAATAAGAGGTCATCAGCATACAATGCTAATTTGTATTCGTGTCTATTGACCAAGATCCCCTTGATCAACCGATCTGCTCTAATATTTTGCGCCAGTGGTTCAAGTGACAGGGTAAACAGGATGGCCGACAGGGGGCAACCCTGTCTCGTTCCTCTCCTCAGGGGGAACCATCTTGAGTAGTCAGAGTTGACAGACACTGAGGCCTTGGGAGACGTATAAATTGCCTTCACCCATCTTCTAAATCTTTCCCCAAGACATACCTTACTTAAGACTGCTTCCAAGAATCCCCACTCAGACCTATCAAATGCTTTTTCTGCATCTATGGAGAGGCAGACTGATTTCTCTTCTCTTTTCTGTGATTCAAATATCAGGTGGAGGGTCTTTCGCACAGTGTCGGATCCTCGTCGACCTAAAATGAATCCCACCTGGTCTGACTGTATGAGCCGAGGCATGTATATTTCTAAGCGTGCAGCCAATATTCTTGCGTATATCTTCGCGTCTATGTTGAGCAGTGAGATTGGTTGGTACGAACCGCAATGTCTGGGATCACTTCCTGTTATTGGTATCACTGAAATTAGAGCTTCAGAGAACGAGTCCGGAGCTACACCGGAATCGAGAATGTCATTAAAAAGTTTCAATAACAAGGCAAGCAGGGGAGACAGGAATGCCTTGTAGAAACTGGCTGTATAGCCGTAATTTCTAGGGGCTTTCCCCAGTGGTAACCTCTTTACTGCTGCCTCAATTTCTTCGGTGATTGTGAGGTCCATTATGTCCGCCTCGCCGCTCGTCTCCGTAGGCATTGTAATCTCGGACAGGTAGCTATTTATATCAGAGTTATTCTGACCTGCTTCTGAATCATATAGATGCTGGTAAAATTGGGCAAATGCGTCCAGGTTGTCCATTTCTTGTGCGCTTTGGGACTCATCTGGACTGCTTTGTATAGACGTTACCCATCTTTCCTCCCTTTGCCCACCAAGCATGCTCGCTAATAAGGCATAAGCTTTATCTCCTTTCTCATAATATTTTTGCTTGAGGAGTCGTAGCTTCCTGACGACTGGGGATTCCTCAAGGAGGCAGAGTTCCTCTCTTTTTTGTCTAGATAGAATGATCTGGTCTACTCTTCCATCTGTTGCTGTTCAGGCCACCCAGTCTAAGTCTGCTATCTCTGCTCTCAGTTTCTTTTCTATCAGGGACCTCTCTTTTTTTTTTTATTCGCGCCTTCTCTTATCAGTACCCCCTGCAGGTCGCTTTCCCTGCATCCCAGACAGTTTGTATAGGTACTTCTCTGTCATCGTTCACCTTAATGTACTCCTCTATTTCGGTCGTCATTTCTGCGTGGAAGATGGGGTCTTTCCATAATGACTCGTTGCAACACCATTTCGTCCCTCTGCGTGGGAGTGCACCCAGATCTAACGCTATAGAGACCATATCGTGGTCTGACCACGTAATTGGCTCGATTTTCGAGTGTGCCGTGACTGCCATGAGTTCTTCTGAGATGTAGATATGGTCAATTCTTGTGTATGTACCATGAGTTGCAGAGTACAAAGTGTAGCCCATAGTGTCTGGGTTTAGGGCACGCCACACATCTCGTAGTCTGTAGGTCTGGAGGTCTGCATCATTTTCTTTACCTCCGTCCTACCGGCGACAGCCGGTTCCGAGGGGCCGGGGGTTGCTGACTGCCTGTCTCTTTTGGTGTCGGCCCACAAGTTGAAGTCTCCTCCAACAATTACATGGGTCCTCATTACGACCCTGGCGGAAAGTGACTGACCGGACCGCAACAGCGTAAATAGCGTTTCCGCCATTGCACGAAGGAGCAAAGTGCGGCTAATTACGACCCATCGGGCACGAGCATTACGCCATGGCGTAATCCGAAAGGCTGCGATGGCGGAAATGACCCCAAAACGGCCCTTACCGCCGCCGTACGCTGCACCAGGTGCAATACCGCCACCCATCTCAGCGGTCACCGTAATGAGCGCTCACCGTAATGAGCGGGCACCGCAAATTACGGGCACCGTAATTATACGGAAACGGAAGTAAAAGCATGTGGCCGGAACGGGAAACAGCACGCCGCACAACTATAAAATCCGAATCCCAACACAACCATAAAAAATCCGACCCTGACACACATCCCAACCCGTAAGCAACCCCAGTTAAAAAAATAAATATGGGAAAGGTAGCCAAGAAAGCGTGTGATCGCAAGCGGCAGGTCCACTTCTCCCGAGAGGAACTGACCGTGCTCACCGAGACCCTCCAGGAAAATGCCGCCGTCGTCTTCTCCAGTCAAATGACCAGGACGGCCCTTGCCAACAAGAAGGCCATATGGGCCCTGGTGGCACAGCGCGTAAGTGCGGTGGGGACAACACCCCGCACGCCACAGCAATGTCGCAAGCGGTGGGACGACCTGCGGATCCGCGTACGCAGCATACTTTCTGCGAACAGGAACATCGCCACAGCTACCGGGGGGGGATCAGAGTCGCCCATCAAGTTGACCCCCTGGGAGGATATCTGCGCCTCCACCATAGGAATGGAGAGCATAGAGGGAGTCGGAGGGATGGAGAAAGGAGTGCCGACATCCGGAGAATCAGGTAGGTTGGCCAAGAGAAACAATGCGAAATCCACAAAGCACGAACATGTGCAGTACCATGTGACCCCATAGTGCAATACATACTTTGCCCTGACAGCGCCCTCCAAAAGTCAGAATGAATAAACAAATTAATCAAGATGCCATAAACAACCCCTACATGTGCAGCATGCACCCCCTAACTGCAGGCAGCCAAATGAATGCATCCTCAATCCACACGAAAATGAGACCACCTCCAAGGCCCAGTCCCAAATCAGCCTCATGTACCACCCCAATGCATTTGATACGTTGCCATTCCAAATCCCACAGACCCATAACTAACGCTCGTCCCTCTTTACTCCACCACAGGGTCCGATACCAACGACGAGCTGCAGGACACCCCTACCAGCACGCCTGCAAAGAGGGCCAGGACCAACGTCCCAAGAGCCTCCACCTCAGGTGCAAGGATCAAGACACGGCAGCAGCAGGAATCAAGTGGCAGCACACTGGAGGGGACTGCAACAGGCACCCCAGCAGCCAGCAAGTCCACAACCCCAGCACCACAGGTCCCCCCAAAGAACGTATCTGATGGCACTGCCTCTGGTGGTAGCAGCACCATAGGTGACACAGCTGTCATGCCAGCATGCTCCGACACGGAAAACAGTGCTGGCGACGTAGGTACCATCCATGACCTTTCCCAATCCCCCTGCATGTTACATCCCCTACACCATGACGAAACCACGCAGGGGCACCCTGAAGACGACGACTGGCCAACCCCCACAAGTCCTGTGCCAAGGCAACATGTGTTGAGCAGCCCCCCTGTCACACCACCGCAAATGTCCATGGCCCAGCAGAGGCAACAGTCCCTCGACCTGCTGATCGAGCAACAGCAGGAAGTGTCCACGCTACTCAAGGACCATGCAAATGAATGCGGGGGTTCCAGGGCAGCCATGGAAACATCCACCGAGACACTCAGGGCACAAATAGAGAAAAGTAGTGAGAGCCTCAGGGGAGAAATGGAGAGAAGCACCGAGAGCCTGAGAGCACAAATGGAGAAAAGCACCGAGAGCCTGAGGGGGGAACTGCATGCGACGTCCAAAGACGTTTGTGCAGAACTTGCTGCTGTGCGCCGTGTGCTCTCGGAGCTCTCACAAACCCTCAGAGACATGCATGGACGCGAGCAGGCAGAGACATCATCCGTGGCAAGTTCCGTCCAGGGCAGCCCCCAACGCAGATCTGGCAGGAACCTGCGCTCCACGGGCAGGGGTGCCCCTGATACCCGTCGAGGGGGCTTGCAATAGCGTCTACCCACGGACAGCATGCATATTTGGACACTGGTGTTGGGGGGGGAGGTAGTAGGGTGGAGGGGGTGTGTTGGGCTTCACTGGGTGGCGGGTCCATAGGGTGTATAAATCAAATCACATTAACAATACAGCACCTCATTATCATCCAATGACATGTGTGGACATTGATATTTGCGTACGAGGCCTTCATAGGCGTACAGTCCACAACGTGCCTGTACTACACACACACAGTGCCACAGGTCCCCTTTCCGTGTAATAGGCACCATGCGTGGTTGCTAGAAGCATGCATCTATGATGCTCTGTCGGATTGCACGTGCATCCTGTGCCTCATGGACTCCTTGAGGTGCCTCCACATCCCCACCCTCATCATCATCATCCTCAGGTGCATGCAGTACAGCGTCAGGGGGCATGGGCACATTCCTACGTATGCACATGTTGTGCAGCATGACACATGCCATGACCATCTTAGAAACCTTATCATGGCTGTACATGAGTGCCCCGCCAGACCTGCTGAGGCTGCGGAAACGAGCCTTCAGTAGGCCGAATGCCTGTTCAATGACCACACGGGTACGTGAGTGGGCATGGTTGTAGTCCTCCTCATGCTCGTTCTGTGGGTTCCGGATTGGTGTAAGGAGCCATCTCTTCAGTGGATACCCGGCATCACCTGTATGAGACGAATAAAGGGTGTCAGTGGAATGATAGTGCTAAGTAGCCCCCCCCCCCTCCTGCAAGGTCATTGACGCATCAAATGGGCCACGATGTCATGCATGGAATGAGACTCACCGAGTAGCCAGGATCTGTGCCCTGCGTGTCGCTCCATGTAGCGTGGTATTCTTGTGTTCCTCAGGACCATAGAATCATGGGTAGATCCTGGAAATCTGGCACAACAATGCGTAAAGATCTTGTTGGAGTCACACACCATTTGCACATTGATTGAGTGAAATTGTTTCCGGTTGCGGTACTGGACCTCCATGGCATGTGGGACAACCAATTCAACATGGGTGCAGTCGATGGCACCAATGCAACCCGGGATGCCGCCAAGTGCATGGAATCCCACTTTTGCGTTGGTAATCTCCTGGTACGTGCGTGGTAGTGTGATGTGGTCGTCGGCGTGCTTCAGGAGGGCATCGTGCACTTGGAAGAGTGTCCGTGAGAACAGTGGCTGTGAAATGCCATGCAACTGTCCGACTGTGTGCTGGTAGGTGCCTGTGGCCAGGAAGTGGAGTACAGACACCACCTTCAGTAGGGGTGGGATGGCGGTTGGGCTATCTATCATGCTCACGAGGTCAGCATGTGTCATGTCCACAATGGCGATTATGGTGTCCCGGTCCAAACGGTAGAGGGTGTGAATCTGCTCAGCAGTGAGGTTGAACGGATCAGCTCGGAGGCGTGGGATTGCGGGCCGCCTGCGTGGTGGTAGTGGCAGTGCTTGTGGGCCTTGCTGACCCTGCCTTGCCCTCCTCCTCCTCCTTCTCCTCCGTCTCCCCTGTGCGCCCGGTTGTTGTACCTGTTGTTGTTCGTCGTCTTCTTGTAGTTGTAGCACTTGCAGTGCTATCTGGTCCCCCAGGGCCAACATCGCTAGTCCTGCCGGTAGCATTTTGGAGTGGGAGTGGTTGTGGGAGGGGTTTGGGTCTGCTATATATGTGCTGTCGGCCTGTATGGCCTCCACCTGTGCTGATTGAATGAATCTGTGGCAGATGCAATCCCTTCTGGCCGAGCACGTCCCGCACGTAAGGCTGCATTTGGCCGCATGGCATCTTGGAATTGGAATCATGTATCAAATCCCGATGGCAGTGTGATGTACTTTGACTGATTTTCATGCTATGCTCCCATTGTTACACATGCTATAATTGCAGCCGCTTACATACCTGTGAAGAGTCAGTGGTATGTAGGGCTCGATCGATGGCCGACCCTCATGCAGCACAGTAACGTACTTCACCGACGGGCGTGGCGTCCCATTTGTGATTGCAGCCAGTTAGCATTATGACACACAGCCGCACTACATTGATGTAATTGTGAATGCAAGCGTTCACAGAAGCCTTTCCGACGTAATGTTGCAAGTGAGGAATTCGAAGGCCAGCATTTTTGGTTTTGAAGTGGCGGCGAGGATACGCCCACAGGTCTGGCTGGAAATGTAACGTTCTATTGTAGAATGTCCTTGGGACATGGCCCATAACGAGCAAGCAATGAATGATATGAATTGAATGGGATGCGCAATAGCGTAGTGGACGATAAGGCAGGACGTTCCCAAATCCATCTTGCTTCACAACACTACAGATCCGGCCAGGAGCACAGTGGTTTTTGCAGACTGCATTACGCACAGACGCGATGGAAGTTCGTTCCTCTCCTCAGGGGGAACCATCTTGAGTAGTCAGAGTTGACAGACACTGAGGCCTTGGGAGACGTATAAATTGCCTTCACCCATCTTCTAAATCTTTCCCCAAGACATACCTTACTTAAGACTGCTTCCAAGAATCCCCACTCAGACCTATCAAATGCTTTTTCTGCATCTATGGAGAGGCAGACTGATTTCTCTTCTCTTTTCTGTGATTCAAATATCAGGTGGAGGGTCTTTCGCACAGTGTCGGATCCTCGTCGACCTAAAATGAATCCCACCTGGTCTGACTGTATGAGCCGAGGCATGTATATTTCTAAGCGTGCAGCCAATATTCTCGCGTATATCTTCGCGTCTATGTTGAGCAGTGAGATTGGTTGGTACGAACCGCAATGTCTGGGATCACTTCCTGTTATTGGTATCACTGAAATTAGAGCTTCAGAGAACGAGTCCGGAGCTACACCGGAATCGAGAATGTCATTAAAAAGTTTCAATAACAAGGCAAGCAGGGGAGACAGGAATGCCTTGTAGAAACTGGCTGTATAGCCGTAATTTCTAGGGGCTTTCCCCAGTGGTAACCTCTTTACTGCTGCCTCAATTTCTTCGGTGATTGTGAGGTCCATTATGTCCGCCTCGCCGCTCGTCTCCGTAGGCATTGTAATCTCGGACAGGTAGCTATTTATATCAGAGTTATTCTGACCTGCTTCTGAATCATATAGATGCTGGTAAAATTGGGCAAATGCGTCCAGGTTGTCCATTTCTTGTGCGCTTTGGGACTCATCTGGACTGCTTTGTATAGACGTTACCCATCTTTCCTCCCTTTGCCCACCAAGCATGCTCGCTAATAAGGCATAAGCTTTATCTCCTTTCTCATAATATTTTTGCTTGAGGAGTCGTAGCTTCCTGACGACTGGGGATTCCTCAAGGAGGCAGAGTTCCTCTCTTTTTTGTCTAGATAGAATGATCTGCTCTACTCTTCCATCTGTTGCTGTTCAGGCCACCCAGTCTAAGTCTGCTATCTCTGCTCTCAGTTTCTTTTCTATCAGGGACCTCTCTTTTTTTTTTATTCGCGCCTTCTCTTATCAGTACCCCCTGCAGGTCGCTTTCCCTGCATCCCAGACAGTTTGTATAGGTACTTCTCTGTCATCGTTCACCTTAATGTACTCCTCTATTTCGGTCGTCATTTCTGCGTGGAAGATGGGGTCTTTCCATAATGACTCGTTGCAACACCATTTCGTCCCTCTGCGTGGGAGTGCACCCAGATCTAACGCTATAGAGACCATATCGTGGTCTGACCACGTAATTGGCTCGATTTTCGAGTGTGCCGTGACTGCCATGAGTTCTTCTGAGATGTAGATATGGTCAATTCTTGTGTATGTACCATGAGTTGCAGAGTACAAAGTGTAGCCCATAGTGTCTGGGTTTAGGGCACGCCACACATCTCGTAGTCTGTAGGTCTGGAGGTCTGCATCATTTTCTTTACCTCCGTCCTACCGGCGACAGCCGGTTCCGAGGGGCCGGGGGTTGCTGACTGCCTGTCTCTTTTGGTGTCGGCCCACAAGTTGAAGTCTCCTCCAACAATTACATGGGTCCTCATTACGACCCTGGCGGAAAGTGACTGACCGGACCGCAACAGCGTAAATAGCGTTTCCGCCATTGCACGAAGGAGCAAAGTGCGGCTAATTACGACCCATCGGGCACGAGCATTACGCCATGGCGTAATCCGAAAGGCTGCGATGGCGGAAATGACCCCAAAACGGCCCTTACCGCCGCCGTACGCTGCACCAGGTGCAATACCGCCACCCATCTCAGCGGTCACCGTAATGAGCGCTCACCGTAATGAGCGGGCACCGCAAATTACGGGCACCGTAAATATACGGAAACGGAAGTAAAAGCATGTGGCCGGAACGGGAAACAGCACGCCGCACAACTATAAAATCCGAATCCCAACACAACCATAAAAAATCCGACCCTGACACACATCCCAACCCGTAAGCAACCCCAGTTAAAAAAATAAATATGGGAAAGGTAGCCAAGAAAGCGTGTGATCGCAAGCGGCAGGTCCACTTCTCCCGAGAGGAACTGATCGTGCTCACCGAGACCCTCCAGGAAAATGCCGCCGTCGTCTTCTCCAGTCAAATGACCAGGACGGCCCTTGCCAACAAGAAGGCCATATGGGCCCTGGTGGCACAGCGCGTAAGTGCGGTGGGGACAACACCCCGCACGCCACAGCAATGTCGCAAGCGGTGGGACGACCTGCGGATCCGCGTACGCAGCATACTTTCTGCGAACAGGAACATCGCCACAGCTACCGGGGGGGGATCAGAGTCGCCCATCAAGTTGACCCCCTGGGAGGATATCTGCGCCTCCACCATAGGAATGGAGAGCATAGAGGGAGTCGGAGGGATGGAGAAAGGAGTGCCGACATCCGGAGAATCAGGTAGGTTGGCCAAGAGAAACAATGCGAAATCCACAAAGCACGAACATGTGCAGTACCATGTGACCCCATAGTGCAATACATACTTTGCCCTGACAGCGCCCTCCAAAAGTCAGAATGAATAAACAAATTAATCAAGATGCCATAAACAACCCCTACATGTGCAGCATGCACCCCCTAACTGCAGGCAGCCAAATGAATGCATCCTCAATCCACACGAAAATGAGACCACCTCCAAGGCCCAGTCCCAAATCAGCCTCATGTACCACCCCAATGCATTTGATACGTTGCCATTCCAAATCCCACAGACCCATAACTAACGCTCGCCCCTCTTTACTCCACCACAGGGTCCGATACCAACGACGAGCTGCAGGACACCCCTACCAGCACGCCTGCAAAGAGGGCCAGGACCAACGTCCCAAGAGCCTCCACCTCAGGTGCAAGGATCAAGACACGGCAGCAGCAGGAATCAAGTGGCAGCACACTGGAGGGGACTGCAACAGGCACCCCAGCAGCCAGCAAGTCCACAACCCCAGCACCACAGGTCCCCCCAAAGAACGTATCTGATGGCACTGCCTCTGGTGGTAGCAGCACCATAGGTGACACAGCTGTCATGCCAGCATGCTCCGACACGGAAAACAGTGCTGGCGACGTAGGTACCATCCATGACCTTTCCCAATCCCCCTGCATGTTACATCCCCTACACCATGACGAAACCACGCAGGGGCACCCTGAAGACGACGACTGGCCAACCCCCACAAGTCCTGTGCCAAGGCAACATGTGTTGAGCAGCCCCCCTGTCACACCACCGCAAATGTCCATGGCCCAGCAGAGGCAACAGTCCCTCGACCTGCTGATCGAGCAACAGCAGGAAGTGTCCACGCTACTCAAGGACCATGCAAATGAATGCGGGGGTTCCAGGGCAGCCATGGAAACATCCACCGAGACACTCAGGGCACAAATAGAGAAAAGTAGTGAGAGCCTCAGGGGAGAAATGGAGAGAAGCACCGAGAGCCTGAGAGCACAAATGGAGAAAAGCACCGAGAGCCTGAGGGGGGAACTGCATGCGACGTCCAAAGACGTTTGTGCAGAACTTGCTGCTGTGCGCCGTGTGCTCTCGGAGCTCTCACAAACCCTCAGAGACATGCATGGACGCGAGCAGGCAGAGACATCATCCGTGGCAAGTTCCGTCCAGGGCAGCCCCCAACGCAGATCTGGCAGGAACCTGCGCTCCACGGGCAGGGGTGCCCCTGATACCCGTCGAGGGGGCTTGCAATAGCGTCTACCCACGGACAGCATGCATATTTGGACACTGGTGTTGGGGGGGGAGGTAGTAGGGTGGAGGGGGTGTGTTGGGCTTCACTGGGTGGCGGGTCCATAGGGTGTATAAATCAAATCACATTAACAATACAGCACCTCATTATCATCCAATGACATGTGTGGACATTGATATTTGCGTACGAGGCCTTCATAGGCGTACAGTCCACAACGTGCCTGTACTACACACACACAGTGCCACAGGTCCCCTTTCCGTGTAATAGGCACCATGCGTGGTTGCTAGAAGCATGCATCTATGATGCTCTGTCGGATTGCACGTGCATCCTGTGCCTCATGGACTCCTTGAGGTGCCTCCACATCCCCACCCTCATCATCATCATCCTCAGGTGCATGCAGTACAGCGTCAGGGGGCATGGGCACATTCCTACGTATGCACATGTTGTGCAGCATGACACATGCCATGACCATCTTAGAAACCTTATCATGGCTGTACATGAGTGCCCCGCCAGACCTGCTGAGGCTGCGGAAACGAGCCTTCAGTAGGCCGAATGCCTGTTCAATGACCACACGGGTACGTGAGTGGGCATGGTTGTAGTCCTCCTCATGCTCGTTCTGTGGGTTCCGGATTGGTGTAAGGAGCCATCTCTTCAGTGGATACCCGGCATCACCTGTATGAGACGAATAAAGGGTGTCAGTGGAATGATAGTGCTAAGTAGCCCCCCCCCCTCCTGCAAGGTCATTGACGCATCAAATGGGCCACGATGTCATGCATGGAATGAGACTCACCGAGTAGCCAGGATCTGTGCCCTGCGTGTCGCTCCATGTAGCGTGGTATTCTTGTGTTCCTCAGGACCATAGAATCATGGGTAGATCCTGGAAATCTGGCACAACAATGCGTAAAGATCTTGTTGGAGTCACACACCATTTGCACATTGATTGAGTGAAATTGTTTCCGGTTGCGGTACTGGACCTCCATGGCATGTGGGACAACCAATTCAACATGGGTGCAGTCGATGGCACCAATGCAACCCGGGATGCCGCCAAGTGCATGGAATCCCACTTTTGCGTTGGTAATCTCCTGGTACGTGCGTGGTAGTGTGATGTGGTCGTCGGCGTGCTTCAGGAGGGCATCGTGCACTTGGAAGAGTGTCCGTGAGAACAGTGGCTGTGAAATGCCATGCAACTGTCCGACTGTGTGCTGGTAGGTGCCTGTGGCCAGGAAGTGGAGTACAGACACCACCTTCAGTAGGGGTGGGATGGCGGTTGGGCTATCTATCATGCTCACGAGGTCAGCATGTGTCATGTCCACAATGGCGATTATGGTGTCCCGGTCCAAACGGTAGAGGGTGTGAATCTGCTCAGCAGTGAGGTTGAACGGATCAGCTCGGAGGCGTGGGATTGCGGGCCGCCTGCGTGGTGGTAGTGGCAGTGCTTGTGGGCCTTGCTGACCCTGCCTTGCCCTCCTCCTCCTCCTTCTCCTCCGTCTCCCCTGTGCGCCCGGTTGTTGTACCTGTTGTTGTTCGTCGTCTTCTTGTAGTTGTAGCACTTGCAGTGCTATCTGGTCCCCCAGGGCCAACATCGCTAGTCCTGCCGGTAGCATTTTGGAGTGGGAGTGGTTGTGGGAGGGGTTTGGGTCTGCTATATATGTGCTGTCGGCCTGTATGGCCTCCACCTGTGCTGATTGAATGAATCTGTGGCAGATGCAATCCCTTCTGGCCGAGCACGTCCCGCACGTAAGGCTGCATTTGGCCGCATGGCATCTTGGAATTGGAATCATGTATCAAATCCCGATGGCAGTGTGATGTACTTTGACTGATTTTCATGCTATGCTCCCATTGTTACACATGCTATAATTGCAGCCGCTTACATACCTGTGAAGAGTCAGTGGTATGTAGGGCTCGATCGATGGCCGACCCTCATGCAGCACAGTAACGTACTTCACCGACGGGCGTGGCGTCCCATTTGTGATTGCAGCCAGTTAGCATTATGACACACAGCCGCACTACATTGATGTAATTGTGAATGCAAGCGTTCACAGAAGCCTTTCCGACGTAATGTTGCAAGTGAGGAATTCGAAGGCCAGCATTTTTGGTTTTGAAGTGGCGGCGAGGATACGCCCACAGGTCTGGCTGGAAATGTAACGTTCTATTGTAGAATGTCCTTGGGACATGGCCCATAACGAGCAAGCAATGAATGATATGAATTGAATGGGATGCGCAATAGCGTAGTGGACGATAAGGCAGGACGTTCCCAAATCCATCTTGCTTCACAACACTACAGATCCGGCCAGGAGCACAGTGGTTTTTGCAGACTGCATTACGCACAGACGCGATGGAAGTTTCACATATTATGTGAGTGAATATTCATGCGTTTTCATTGCGGGATGAGGGAATGATGAATGGATGCATGGACAGATGATTCCATTTAGGGTCTGCCATGTACATGGGTTTTTTGAATCACTCCCCTTCCCCTGCGCTATGTGATGCAAGGCTGCCATAGTGGGACTTACGTCTATCTGCCCTTGTCGGATCCTCCCTGTCTCGACGCGCCTTCATACACTTGTGTCTAGGCACGTTACTAAACCCATGTCATGGGTTCTATCTTGACGGACGCATGCACAGTAACCGACGTTGCCAATGGTGTATTTACCTCGATTGATTTCGTTATGAATCGATACTGATTTAGGGGTGTGTATATTCCTTTGGAGTGGGCTAGCATGCATATGGGTGTGGATTTGGTGTGTTGAATGAAGATTGTAATGCATCATGAGTCCCGTAATGCAATCGGTTAATTTGTGTTTCATTTGGGTGACAGGTATCTCCTGCCCTATTGCAGATGCCATCTGTACGCCACTCCTCCAGATGGGTTTTACTCTCGACACCTGCAACTTCGGGTGAATCAGTGGAGCACCATTACGATCTTATGGGACGATCGCCAATGGGCCACATGCCCTTACGCTGTACTGGTGGCTAGGTGCAACATTTCGGCCTTTCAGCTCGACTAGTGCCTGCCTCATGGGACGGACCTGCGGTTCTTGCCGCTTCCATGTTGCCTTTTGGAACGTTGATGTAGGCCCTGTGTGCCATGATGGTACAGGGCGTCACACAAGTGGAAGCTGGTCAATTATTGCAGATGCAGCCCTCGGTGATGATGGATGTTTTGGTGTTATTTTGCAAATTGCTGTGAGGCCTTTGTCATTTGGATGTGCATTTAAATTGTATTCCGATATTTGGCGTGTTGCGTTATTCTTTGCAGGTGATGTGGCGATTTTCGATTTGTGGCGGTATGTATTGCGAGATGATCTGCATTGTGTTCCGCCTTCTGAGTTGAGTTGTGTGGTACAGTACTGGCCGCGTTTGCCTACGTAGCACAGTATGGTCACGGATAGGGGCTGCCATTGTGACTGTTTACATGATGTGCTGTTCAGGGGCGGGGGATTGGCTTTTGGCCGACTGGTGCCTGTCAGCCAGGTCGATTGGTGGAATGATGGGATGTTCAGAATGTGGCTGGTCACAGGTGCCTGTGTTTGCGTGCGTTTGTTGGAGGGGGACTGGGGTCATGTCCATTGGAATAGCTTCTGTATTCATGCCATCTGTGCCCTGCAGCTCCCATCGGCCCCTCTTGGGATGAGCCTGGCTGCTCAGTCACTCTGCCAACTTGTGTGGTACATGCTTCTGCTGATGGTTGGTTTGTTTACTGGCAAGAGTACAGGGCTGGTGCAATCCCCCTCAGGATGCTGTTTTGGATGTTGCCTTGCGCTGGTGGCAAGCGATGGGGGACTACTGTTGTTTTGTGTCATGTGTTCTTGATTTTCATTTTGATGTATTGTACCTTCACATGCCTGTGCTGCATCAGTACGGCTATGGTGACATGCCGTACATGGATGCCCACTCACGGGGCGCTTTGAGCCCCTGCAGGCATTTCTACGTTGGCATGCATGGGTGAATTGTAGATTTCACTGGTTGCATAGTGTGAGTACATTGCGCCTGCCAGGAGTTGTGCAATGTGGCCAGGGAGTGGAGTACAGGCACTCAGTGGGCCATTTACGGTTGGTTCACGATGCCGTATTTCTCGCCATGGCGGAATGGTACTTTACGACGTGCTTGATGGCGTTCAGTACATGTCCGCTAGGGTCAGAATTCGCGTACCGTTGCGCCATGGCGGTGATTCCGGTTTTGCAAGGCGCGCGTGCGCGTACTTGGTGCAGTTAGCGTTGCCGTTCACTGCGGTGTCGCTAATGGCATCGTACTTTACGGTGACGGGTCATAATCGCAACGAGCGGTGTTCGATGGCGGTATTGCATTTCCGCCATCATTTTTCCATTTCCGCCAGGGTCGTAATGAGGCCCATGGTCTTCAGCCTCAAGCATTATTTTTGATATTGTGCGTTGTATGAATCTGGCTTGGCCTACATTTGGGGAATAGAGAGTTGCTATTGTGGTCTTTTCACTAATATTCCCACCCTCGCCCTCTTCAGAGTCCCGGAGACCCAGTATTCTGAACCCAGCCTGGGCGGTATCTCCTTTCGCTCCTCTCCTCTGGCATACTTTGTCTCCTGCAGGAAAAGTACATCTACCGCGACCTCCTAAATTCTCTTAATACCATGGACCTTTTTGTGGGGGGAATTAAGCCCTTTAACATTGAGCGAGCAGATTCTCGTGTGGACACCCTTTGTATTATTGGTAGCCATCGCCATCACCTGTCTAGAAGTGGTTGCTCATATATTTCGGGACTTTGTCAAATCCGTGCCAAACTTTGTGGTTGCAGAGATCAGTTCTCACATTGTAACGCTCTGTAACGCTCACCTGATTCCCGCAGAGGCGCCGGTCTTGACTGGGTGAATGCCGTATCTTCAAAGGTGATGTGTAACACACGGTTGGCTCTTTGGGCTGGACCTCTGTGCACTGTATGTCTGACTCGAAGAGTAAGATGTCTGCAGATAGAAAATATGGGATTAATGAACTGGGGTTATTGGGTGCCTCTCTCCTCTTCCCTTTCTCTTCTCCTGTAGAACCCCAAAGGTTAACGCCCTCACCTTAGGTAAGTGAACGCCGAGCTCTCCATCTGCCTCGGGGCAGGGTGCCGTAACCAGTTTCTTCACTGGATAAGGGTGCAGGCCTCTTGACCTCAGAGGACTGCTGTCCGTCGTTAACTGCACGAACGGTAAGTTCTGGGCACTTCAAATGTCTTAAAAGTCTTTTGTAATGATATCTCTTGTTTTGCAGGGTTCCTGCGATGGCGGATGGCGGGCTGATGAGAGTTGAGGATCGAACCCGCGTGAGGAATAGAAGCGCCTGGAAGCACGTAAGTAAGCGCTTGTAGCCTGCTTCACGATGCGCACTAACTGTCCCTTTTATCTTGCAGGTACAAGTTCGGAGCTTTAGAGAAGCTGAAGGGTGCTGTAATACCCACTGGATTCGGCGTGGGAAGGAGTAATGGCACGTGATTAATAAAGTTGTCCAATGTCTTTAAACGCACCTTCTTTTGTCTTTCAGATGCGGGATGCAGCGCCGAAGGCCTCCGGAGCGTGCGAAGAGCTGGTAAGCTTTTGTCTTTCAGATGCCGGAATGCAGCGTGAGGCGTTGGTGACAGCCGATAGACCAGGTAAGAGATGCGCTGCCACTGAAGACCGTAGTGCTAACCTGTTCTTTCTTTGTCTTTACAGGTGCTGCTGAAGACTGGATTCCAGGATGGTAAGCCTTTGTTCCCTTAGGCCCAGGATCAGAAGCAGAAGACACGATGAGCGTTCTGCTGCAGAGAATGCAGAATAACGCAAAGCAAGATTCATCCATCGGGTGTGGTTTAAATAGCCTCCTCTAGTGCTTAGGTGTCTCCTTCCACAGCCACGCCTAGGTAAGAAAAGAGTTCCTGCTTTCCAGAAGAGTTCCAGTGTTCTGAACCTAGGGAGTGGCTCCTGCCCCACCCAACAGGAAAAGTAGTCCCAAACAGAAGAGGATCAGGGGTTCAACTGGCAGGTAAGTAAGCAGCATGGTCTGCTGCAGGTAAGTCCACCCAAGCATTATGAGCCCGGCGCTTCCAGCGCTGGGACTGGGCATCTTTATGAGCCTGGTGCCACTGGCGCCAGGACAGGGTCCAAAAGGTCCCAATTGGGACTGGCTGGCACTCGGAACCGGGGTTATGGGTCTGCTTCCAAGGGAGTCGGGCAAGTCCTGATCTTTTGGAAGCAGAGATCATGGCACACATATACACCCAGCACTGTTTTCCCCCTCCCCCTTTCAACCCCACATCCCCAACTTACCCCCCTCCCCCATCTCCCATGTGCGGCGTCCGATCCAGCTGGGTTAGCCTCACCCAGTCGGCCCCCAAACCACCAGTGAGGACCTTACCTCATTGGTCCGTTAACCTAACATTTGTAATAAACAATGAGCCCCCGCTGAAACCCCTCCCACCTTGTCCCGATACACAACGTATATTATCCCTGAATATTCTTACTGTACAACATTATCTTCAGCTCAGAACATCATCAGTGTGTTTCACACTTCACATGGGAGATCTGTAGTCTCAGGCAGGTTTGCCAAGTGTCCATGTGGATCAGGGCTACTTCGGCGACTTTAGTGTCTCGTAGAAAGTTCAGTGTTCCATATCCGACGAGGCATTCATCCGCCTGAACGTTCGGGATCTTGGGATTTTCTGTTGTCTCAGGCCCTTGATCTTCCATTCTCTATCTCTATTTCGACTGCCCTCGGGAACTGAGGGCCCTTCCTGTTCACCAAGCAAGTCTGTGATGCAGCCGGTAATGTCCCTCTCAGATTTCAATTTAATTGTGGTCCCTTCCCATTCAAAAGTCAACGAAAAATGGTAACCCCACCGATATCTTATTGCTTTGTCCTTCAAGAATTTAGTCAGTGGGAGGCATTTTCTTCTCATAGCTAGGGTGATGGAGGAGAGGTCCTGATAAATGGAGAACCTGGCTGTGTCCATGGAGATCTGGGTGGTGCTTCTCGCCTTTTCCACGATTTGGGCCTCATCTGCTTAATTATGGAATCGAGCTAGTATCGTCCGAGGTCCTCCCGCAACACCTCCCACACGATGAATGCGGTCAAGTTTAGGCTCATCTAGGGAGTCACCGGCAAACAGTATTTTCAAGATTGTATGTAGGGTTCTCTTTAAATCTAGATCCGTTTCTTCTTCTTTCTCCAGAACACCAAAAACGCGAATGTTATTGCGTCGTTTGCGATTTTCAAGGTCGTCAACTTTTAGCCAGAATTCTTCCTCCCTCATTTCAATATCAGCGAGTCTGATGTCCATTTGTGTTTCAAGCGTAGATAAAGAAGTCTGGTTGTGTTCTACCTCCTCAAGCCTCTCCTCCATTTTGTCGATCCTCAGTGTTATTTTGTCGATCTTCCCGCTTATGTCCGCTGGCATGCTCTTCATTTTAAAAAGCAAGTCTGCAACATCAGATTTAGTTGCGGCAGCCTCAGGCCCAGAGGTCGTCATCTCGATGATGGGAGGAGGAGCGTTGGGGGAAAATTGTGGTGAAAACATGTAAGACGCAAGTTTTTCTTTAGTGGTCATAGGCTCCGAGTACAAGGTACTTCAGACTGTGGTGTTCAGACTGATGTGCAGGGGCGTCAGAATGTCTGACGCACTGCTGTGCTCCACTTATGTGGGAGTCGCTGGTTCTCTCTGTGCCTCTTTTGAGAAATATCTTGGGGTGCCTCCAGACTGATTCCAGGAGTGAGGGTCCCTGACTGTGGGGTGCTCACCGAGATGTGGCGATCATGGGGATCGAAAGGTGGGGGGGGAGGTAGTTTGTTCAGATTCCGAATTGTTCTGAGCTCAGGTAAGGCGGTGGAAAATTTTAACGGGTTGGGGTTGTTTTCTTTGCACTTGTATGCTGTAGTTCTTCCCGGTGGGGGTCACTGTGTTGCCTTGGGGATAACCAATTGTACAGTTCTGCCACTGTATCTGGCCCAATGTTCGAGAGCCACCGGAATGGTGCACTTGAATGTGGAGTGTGATCGAGTATGGTTCTCCACTAATTCTTCTTTCTGCTACCGTTCGAGGGCAGGAATCTGCGTGTACCCTTCTCACCGACGCTGGGAGTATGGTTGCTGGGCGCTGAGGGGTTGGACGTGTGCTTCATGGGTGTTATTTTCCGTGTGGTCTGTAGGATCCTTTATAATGATTCAGAGTACCAGCTAGCTCCCCTCTGACTCTGGCGGTATTCTTTGTAAGTCTGCTACGAGTCACCTCGTGTGGTCGGGTCGCTGCGGGGATGCACGTGAGCAACCACCTAGGTCGTGGTGTGAAGCTCGGTCCGAGGTAGCCCGGTGCCTGTTCCCTGTTCCTGCCAGGTCGCCTTGTAGACCTTTGTGGTGTTGTGCAAGGCCCTCCGTGGGGCCGTCAATGTACGGCATCTTGAGTTGTGGTGCGGTGTCTCGCTTTTATCTATGCTCCTATGGGCGCGCAATTATCTTTCCCCTAGGTGGCGCCACCGGGTTACCTAGCAGTTTCGTGTGAGTTCTGGGTCCTTAGACCACGGTTGGCGCCCTGGCCGTTAATAAGGGTCACTAGCAGGCAGAGGTAGGCGGTATCCACTAACCGGGTGTGTTTTGATGTCAAGTCAGAGCTGCCGTGTGGGTACGTAGTATGGCGCCCGCCGTCCAATGTAGTCTCTCAGCGGTCTACTCCTTCTGTGGGACAGCTGGGTTTATGCACAGCATGTAATGCACCCTTGTTGGAGCTGCCGGATTGTATTGAAGGGGGTACTCTTGTCGATGGGGGAGTCAGTGGCTCCCCGGCGCCTGTTGTTCTCTAGGTGCAGCGGGACCCGACTCGTTTGCGTCTCAGAGATCTCCTTGTTTGTGTCGGAAAGGAGTTCCAAAGCCGCGGGTGGTGTGCCTGTCTCCGCAGCTCCGTTGTCCTCTCTGTTTGTGGGAGACCCGTTCCGCTTCACTTAGGAATGGTAGCGGGTACTTGCTGTAGCTGGGTCTGGCGGATATTTCTGTGAAGTAGCCTGTACTGCAGTCGGTTTACAAGATCGCTCCGCATTTCAAAGCCAGATCCAGTCTGAGTTTTGTTTTCGTTTGGACGCTACTTGGACGTCGTCACCGTCCCTCGATGATTTCGAGGGCTTCCTCTGGCCGATTTCTTCTGGGATTTTCTCAGCACAGGGAGGGCAACCTTGTCAGAACACCTCAATGAAACATTTTAAGCCGTGGGGGTTCCAAAAGTGGGGGTTCATGCCACTTTCCGGACCTCAGGGCTGGAGCTCACACAGAGGAGTTCATCCGTGCGCCCTCTGGTGGCCAATCCATTTTTCTCTTTCTAATTCTCTTAGTTTGATTCAAGTTCATTCTCTCTCTCTCTTGCAGGGTTCCAGGTCCTCTTTCATCTTCTTCTAATCTCGTATACTTTGAATACTCAATTTCCAATTACAATTCAATTTTTCCCAGAGTGCTGTATCATTTATGAGGTTTATCTTCTTGCCGTCAGAAGACTGTATTCCTCGAGTGTCTTTTCCTTTTAGATTCTCCTTTTTACCTTCAGGATATGGGTTGTCTTTTCCCTTTTCCACAAGTGAGATGTTTGCAACTTTTGTTCCCCCCACTTTGTAGTATTTGTGTTTCTTTCTATTTCTTTAACACAGTTCTGGTTTCTTACTTCATTTCAAATTCCCTTCACACCAATACTGGGACAAGTTTCTTTGCTTTACATTGAGTCCCTCTTGCCCTTCTGGTATTCCCATCGCCCATATTACCTTCTGTGTTCAGGAGCAACGGCACCGGTACCTGGTGGACATCGAATTCTCTTTCATCTACCTTTTAGCTCTGCTGCCTATTTTCTATGGTATTGGTCTCCCAGCATTTCTCGCTCTGCGTCGGAGCAGCTCTGGCTTACGCAGGTTGCGGGTTCTATGACAGCCCTGCCTTCTTCTGTTCTCTCACATACAGGGGCGTCCACTGGTTCTCCGTGTTCAGCTCTCTCTTGGCTCCCTTGCCTCTCTCGCTGGTTCCCTTAGGGTTTTGGCTTCCCAATTGGTCTCTACAGGAAATTGCAAAAGAAAATCCACACTGCCCCTTTCTCTTCCTTTCCTGTGTTCAACATGAAAACAGAATGGTTGTAGGTCTAGAAACCAGTGCATAATACAGGGGTTTATGTTTTTGCGCAGACTGAGCCAGGTTAGGGGGAGTGGTCTGTCACCAATGTAAATTTGCAACCGATAAGTTAATATCGTAGGTGTCCCACAACCTATTTAATAGCAATGGCCTCCAACTCTATGGCTGCATATTTTTGTTCACGAGGAAACAACTTCCGACTCGTGTAGAGAACTGGATGTTCCATCCAATCATGGATTTATGACAGGACCGCCTCAAGTCCAACCTTTGAAGCATCCGTATGCAGGAAAAATTCTTTATTGAAATTCTGTACCTTAAGTACTGGCTCACTGCAGAGGATGTTTTTAAGAGTATTGAAACTGGCCTGATCTTGTTTGTCCCATCAAATCTTTTGCGGTTCACCCTTCTTTAGTTTGTCCTTCAAGCAGGACGTAATGCTGTTATGCTTGAACTAAAATGGCGCTGTTGCGCAGTGCATTCTGGGAGCGCTCGGAGCCATGATGGATATTTACTTCATGCCGCAGTGAAAATCTGCACACATTTTGCTGAGTGTTAGATTCACGGTGCTGAGGAAAACATGCTTTCCAAACCTGGTATGCGGTCAAGTACATTTCTGCTGGGAAAGCTAACTTTGTTATGGTTTGTTACTGTTCTCCGTGGAGCATGTTTTAGAGGAGGGAGGCACTCTGCTCCTTGAGGGTGGTTGTCGGTTGACCCAGCTGGCAACCGACGGCTTGTCATCAACTGAGCAAGTGCCATTTCCAGAAGGTTCGAGAACTGCCACCCCTTTTCAGAGTGTGTATATATGTGGAAACCCGGAGGTGGTCAGGTGAGACTTCAGCCAGAGGAGGACGCTTACGTCCGGCATTGCTGTGGGCTGTAGTGCTCTCGGCCTGGCTGTTCCCGGGGTCTTCCAGCCGCTTCTGGGCGAGATGAGGAATCCAGTTACGCTCAAGGTGATTTATTTCCTTTTGAATTCTTTGCTTCGTCTGTGATTTATGTCTATATTATTTCTGTGAGTTATTTCTATGTTATTATTGGTTGCTTCTAAACTTTGAATAAATAGCCATATAAGTGCTGATTATCTTTTAAGAGTGTGTGGTTGCGAGTTATTGCGTCTTTCTGCGTTCAAAGTATTGGCTCTATAATTGCATTGGTGATTTATGTTTTTCCATGCACTCTGGAGAGAGCAATACATTTTTGGCGTCACGAACAGGATACTTGTGATGAGTTGTTCCGAGTACTCAAGAATCTGTTTGAACGTAGATAGGATTCGGTTATCTTGCAAGTGAAAGTAAGTGGGTAGTGAAGCTTTTGCTGGTGTGTTCGTGCCTGTGGGAGTGACTGCTGTGTGAAGAGAAAAAATATATAGATATAAAGAGGTTTTGTTTTGTTTGCGATAATGAGTAGTTTGTTCAGGAAGAAGAGCGCTAGCGGTGACTGTTCTGATGTTGTTATTCCAGGCTGGACTAAGAGTCCATATGATAAATTGGCCCAGGCGTGGGCATGTGGTGCAGGTCTAAGTGAAACATGGGATCAAGGATTGGGAGATGCCGATCCGTCTGATGTAATGGCATGCTTGCAACAAGTTCCAGTGGAACGTGGCAGAGAGTGTGCGGCATTAGGTAGGCGAGGTTGGGTTCTGTTGCATGCTTATAGGAAAATACATCAAATGAAGGTGGAAATGAAAAATGAGGTTTTGCGATTAGAGAGAGAGCTGGCTGCAGAACGGCAGACTGCGTTAATGCAGCAGATTCAAATGAAACTGTTTAAAGATAAGGCTGACACATATCAGGCTGTGGCCGAGAGGGCAGCAGTCAGAGTAGCCCGGTATAAGTATAGGAAAAGACGGGGAGGGGTCAACAAAAGAAAGGTGGCAGCTGTAATCGCTACCGTTGGTGTGGACTGGGATCCGGATAAGTGGGATGGTGATATTTTTGACTCAACCAGTCTAGAAAGTAGTTCCGCAAATGAGTCTGACCCCAAAATGGAAGTGAAACAGAAAACAGTGGCGGCTAAGCCCGTTAGAAGACGGCGAGCCGGACCCCACCCACAGAATCCTGCTGGCGGAATGGTGGATTTAACCACGCTGGAGGATTACACACAGCAGGAGGTTGGGGAAATTATTACCCGTTTGAGGCAAAAATCAGGGGAGGCTTTATTGACATGGATGGTGAGATTGCTAGATGGGGGTGCGGCAGGGTTGTTGGTAGATTCTACGGATTCACCGCGTTTTGTACCCCTGTCAATTGACACCAATGTACAGGAGGTCTTAAGAGCAGGTCCGCCCCTGATGCAAATGGTCAAGATACGCAGGTGTCTTTGTTGCACCTGGTAGCCCAAGCATGTAACCGTAAATACCCCATTACCTCAGATTGGCCTAGCGAAGAAACGAAGTGGTATACGTTGAGAGAGGCAATTCAAAAAGTCAGAGAGCATGCTATGAAAGAGGCTATTCACATAGATGCCCCTGATCACATGGGAGCCGTGCCGCTCTCAGTTTCAACTTGAAACATGGTGATGAGAACTGCGCCACCCGCATACAAAAGTGTCATCATGACTTTGCTCGTAGGTATGACGGGCAAAGCTACTGATGAGGTAGCGGATGCCATTAGGCAACTTGCAGATTTAGGGGAGTGGGATAAGAGCGATAACAAGCAACGGGAGAGAGAGGGGTGGAGTCAGAGAAGAACCGAAGGCAGGCAGCAAGATAGCAGAGACTCCCGAGTGTCCCGAAAAGACATGTTTTTGGCTTTGTTGAAAGATGGTGTGCCACACGAAGAAATTGATGGCATTGAAACCAGAGTAATGTATGAATTATACAAAAAACGAGGACTTGCAGCCAAAGAGTGCTATAAACAGGTTAAGAAACAGGTAGTCACCACGCCACAGGGGGACACCTCACCTTCTGCTCGCCCTGCGGAAGAACAAGACGAAGGGTCTATGGGGACACCTTCCCCGTACCAACCGACATATGCTGATTTGAGAAAGGTGGTGAGTGCGATGTTAGAGGCGGAGTCGAGTCACACTCATTCGAAGTTTGACTAGGGCTTCGGCCAAGCTCCGGCAGCGTCTGCCCGCATAAAAATTGATAGGCGGCCTCATGTTGATGTTAAGATTTTTTGGGGGCCAAGAAATACACAAGGGGTGCGAGCATTGATAGACACTGGGGCGGAGGCCTCTTTGATTCATGGCAATGCAACACGATTTAAAGGCAAACAGTTTACTATTACAGGTCTAGGGGGAAAGGAGACCCCCGCAGTACAAACGAAAGTGGAGATGAAAATAGGCAATTTGAATAGGCAGAAATACCAAGTGTTGATTGTCCCGATACCTGAATATATAATTGGCTTTGACATTTTGGAAGGGTTAACCTTGGGACTTGGCGGTAAAACGTACCAGTTTGGGGTGAGTGCATTGATCTGTACAACCATTACCGTAGGCAAATTGAAAATGCCCCCTGTGCAAGTGCCGGTGGCAACCAAGCGGGTAGCAATGAAACAATACCGCATTCTTGGGGGGGGCACAAGGAAATTTCAGACACCATCAAAGAGTACTTGGAGGCGGGTGTATTACGCCCTATTACCACTGCATGGAACAATCCTCTCTGGCCTATTAAAAAGGGAGATGGGTCGTGGAGGATGACGGTGGATTACCGGGAGTTGAATAAACACACTCCTCCCTTAGTGCCCGCAGTCCCAGATGCCATTACCTTGATTGAGAATGTCCAAAAGTTTGAGGGGACTTGGTATGCAGTGATCGATTTAGCCAATGCATTTTTCTCTGTGCCAATTGCTGAAGAGTATCAAGAGCAGTTTGCATTTTCGTGGAGTGGACATCAGTACACTTTCACGAGGCTACCAATGGGGTACATACATAGCCCGACTATCTGTCACCGGCTGGTGGAAGAGCACTTAGACAAGATACTGTGTAAACCTGACACACAAATCTCTCATTACATTGATATTTTGATTCAGGGCAAGGATGAGCACAGTGTGCAAAGTCAGTTAAATGTCATTATGGAAGGATTGAAGAAGGAAGGGTGGGAGATTAGCCCGAGTAAAATTCAAGGTCCAGCTGAAACAGTGATATTCCTAGGGATTCAGTGGCATCATGGGCATCGAGAAATGGTGCCAAAAGCCCGACAGAAAATACTTGAATTCACCACTCCAATGAACAAAAAGCAAGCTCAGCGGTTTATAGGGCTGTTTGGGTTTTGGAGACAGCACATTCCCCATTTAGGGCAGATATTGACCCCCCTTTACAAAGTGACACGAAAGAAATATGAGTTTCAGTGGGGGGAGGAGCAGCAAAAAGCCTTTGAGCTGGCGAATGACACCGTGCAGCAGGTGCTTGATTTATGGCCATTGAAGGAAGGCGAAGTGGAATTAAATGTGTCTGTACAAGACAATTATGCTAACTGGAGTGTGTGGCAGAAACAAGACAGGAAACGTGTGCCATTGGGGTTTTGGTCGTAAGTTGCCCGATGCTGGTAACTCATACACTCCGTTTGAGAAGCAATTGCTGGCGTGTTATTGGGCCCTTGTTGATACCGAGCAAATGACGGTGGGCCATGATGTATTGATGAGACCAGAAATACCAATCATGCAATGGGTACTGAGCTCTCCTAAAACGCATAGAATAGGACATGCTCAAGAAGCCAGCATAATTAAATGGAAATTGTATATTCAAGACAAAGCGAAATCAGGGAAGGTTGGAGTTGCAAAATTACATGAGCAAGTAGCCAACATACCGCCCTCAGATTACATACCATCGGAAGTGCCTGAAAAACGTGAGTCTCCCGTGAAATGGGGAGTACCTTACAGCGATTTGACCGTGGAACAAACAGAGCATGCTTGGTTCACAGATGGTTCAGCTCGATATGTGGGAACTGAGCGGTACTGGAAAGCAGTGTCGTATAATCCCAAGACAAAAAAGATGTTGACAACGTCAGGGAAAGGGAAGAGCAGTCAGTTAGCAGAACTTTACGCAGTTTATCAAGCATTGAAACAAGAGACCCCTGGTCAATGTTATGTGTACACAGATTCATGGTCAGTGGCAAATGGATTGGCAGTGTGGTTGCCAACCTGGCAAAAGAATGGGTGGAAGATTCATTCAAAAGAGTTGTGGGGAAAAGAACTGTGGCAAGATATTGCAGAAATGTTATCACAAAGTGAAGTCACTGTATATCATGTGGACGCGCATTGTGCCACAGACTCATTAGAACGTTGGTTTAATTCTGTTGCAGACGAACATACCAAGATTTCATCTGTGGATGCAAAGGCTCAGGAAGACGATTTGGAGGGTTTGGCCAAATGGGCTCATCAGAAATGTGGGCACCTTGGAGAAAAGGCTACTATCAGGTGGGCACAAGCTCGAGGAATCAGTCTTCCTTTAGAAGTAGTGAAAACGATCATTTTGCAATGTCCAGTGTGCCAACACCAACTGCATAGACCTATCCCTCAGATTGTTCGAGGTACATTGCGAAGAGGAAAATTACCACGTCAAATTTGGCAGATTGATTATATCGGTCCCATGCCAATCAGTAGAGGTTGTCAGTATGCATGCACTATTGTGGATACATACTCAGGATATTTGATGGTTTTGCCGTGCAAACGTGCAACACAATTGAACACCATCAGGTTGTTAGATCAGATCATACTACATTATGCAGTGCCTTTGCAGATTCAAAGTGACAATGGGTCACATTTCAAAGGCCAATTAATTAAGGAGTATTGTCAGGAAAAGAGCATTGAGTGGTTGTATCACGTACCTTATTACCCAGTGCTTCAGGGTGAATTGAACGAATGAATGGTTTATTGAAAGAACAGTTGCGCAAATCTGGAGATGGCAATCTGGCAGGCTGGCGTGATCGTGTGTTTGATGCGGTGCAAGTATTAAACAATAGACCTGTGAATGAGCATGAAACTCCTTTGATGCGACTAATGACTCCTACTTTACAGTTTCAGTCAGGGAAACACTATTCCACTGGGAAATTACTCCGGGTTCGTTAGCTCCCTATCGAGCAACTCCAGAGTCAGCAGGGGTAGACTTGCATTCCCATGAAGAAATCAGATTAGACCCGAGAGGGATAGTTGTAATTGAAACAGGGATTGGAGTACAAATTCCCCCAGAGCACATGGGATGGATTGCCCCTAGATCTGGCCGAGCATTGAAGGGAGTTCAAGTTTTGGGAGGGGTAATTGATGTGGATTACCAAGGCGAGATTAAAGTCATCCTAATGAATAGTGGGGACCAATTGTTATCGATCCACAAGGGTGATCGAGTGGCCCAATTGATCATTATTCCTGTTAAGTTATCCATGATTAAGAAGGGGGAGCCTCCTACAGTGTTAACTACCCGTGGGGATCGCGGTTTTGGCTCTTCAGACAGTATGGTACTGGGTGCAAAGGTGTGGGTGGAAAAGCCAAGTGGCCCACCAGTGCCCGCAGATGTCATTGCATCAGGCAAAGATCAAATAGTTTTAGTCATGGAGCCTGGTAGAAAGAAATGGCAATATGTGCCCGCAGACAAAAGTTACCTGAGAGAGTGATGTGCAACACTGATATCTCTTTTCTGGGTTTGCCTTGTAGATCCTGTGTCTGGCTGGTGTAATTGTGGTACTAAATGGACTCCTTTTGGGAGAGTTAAACAGCCTGCTGCTACCAACGAAAAATGTCACATCTGTGCCCGTGATCAAGGGGATACTGATAGTGATGAATAATGTTGTCCCAAAGCAGCCTCATGCCGATGCAGAAAAGCCAGCCAGACCGAAGACATGGATTCATGAAATGCGGCAAACACGTCAAGAGCAAGTGAAAACAACTTTGATGCCAATCATGTGAGAAGCATTTTCAGGACGGCAAAAATATTCTCCTATGATCACCCAGACGGAGAATATGTGGATATATCTGGCACAACAGGTGCTCAACATATCGCACTTCTGTCTTACTGATGTGCCCAATGCTGAAGCTTTACTGACTACGTGTTTAGTAGCAGTGCCGGCGCCTGTTCCGGTTTTAAAAAATAACTTCGGCGTCACACACAATGATTCTTTGGTTCAAGATTCGGATATTAGGCAATCTTTTTCCGTTTATGAGTACTGTAGGTTTTGCGAAGAAACCGATCGCAAATGGAGAAATTTGACACGTGTTATTACTTATAATATAACCCAAGGTGATGTATGTTATTTCATGACATGCAATGCACAAGAAATTGGCAAATGCCAACAGATCGATTTAACCAAACAGCACAATCATACAAGGTCTGAGTAGCGACTGTGTTCGCGAGTGCCACGCACATGCACCAGTGTAAATAATACTATGTCTTGTAATCATACAGTGATAGCTGCCAGTCATTTGAATCATGTGAAACTTCCAACAGGATGGCTCTTTTCATGTGGCAACATCACATACACTTATATTCCAGCTAACATTTCCGGAGGTCCATGTGCTTTAACTCGATTAGGACTAATGATGTTTCCTTTACACTCAGCGATAACTCGAGGTAAACGGTCAACTTTCGAATCTGTGGTTCTATCTCCTGATTGTGATTACCATGTACACTTTTTATCAGAAGCTGAGGTTCTAGCATTGCATTAACCCTTTCATTAGTAGGAGTTTGGGGTTTAGCTGCTGGGGGTTATAAATCTTTGATGAAATTAACATGTTTAGTAGTCAAAAGCCTTAATCATACTTCTCAGGCATTAGAAGAATTACTCCTTGATAGTCAAGTTATTAGAAAAGCAACTTTGCAGAACAGAGCTGCTGTTGATTATCTATTGCTAAAGCATAATTTAGGGTGTAACGCATTTGAAGGTATGTGTTGTTTTAATCTAAGTGACCATTCACGATCATTTGAAAGTCATATTCGAGGTTTGAGGGATCTCATTTCTCAAGTGTCTCAAGATCGTACTGGGAATTGGTGGGATTGGTTATTTTCATGGATACCTGATATTGGGGGTACACTATGTTACGCTTTTGCTTGCATTTTCATTATATTAGCTATCACAATAGCTTGTTGTTGTTGTATTCAATGTATTCCCAATTTAGTTTTAATGTTTCGTAGGTTTCAGAGACCGGTTCCTTTGCCACCGGGCTATGGAAGGTAAATATCCAAGGGTGGAATTGTTATGCTTGAACTAAAATGGCGCTGGTGCGCAGTGCATTCTTGGAGCGCTCGGAGCCATGATGGATATTTACTTCATGCCGCAGTGAAAAGCTGCACACATTTTGCTGAGTGTTTTTTTTTAGATTCACGGTGCTGAGGAAAACATGCTTTCCAAACCTGGTATGCGGTCAAGGACATTTCTGCTGGGAAAGCTAACTTTGTTATGGTTTGTTACTGTTCTCCGTTGAGCGTGTTTTTAGAGGGAGGCACTCTGCTCCTTGAGGGTGGCTATCGATTGACCCAGCTGGCAACCGACGGCTGCTCATCAACTGCGCAAGTGCCATTTCCAGAAGGTTCGAGAACTGCCACCCCTTTTCGGAGTGTGTATATATGCGGAAACCCGAAGGTGGTCAGGTGAGACTTCAGCCGGAAGGAGGACGCTTACGTCTGGCATGCCTGTGGGCTGTAGTGCTCTCGGCCTGGCTGTCCCCGGGGTCTTCCAGCCGCTTCTGGGCGAGATGAGGAATCCAGTTACGCTCACGGTGATGTATTTCCTTTTGAATTCTTTGCTTCGTCTGTGATTTATGTCTATATTATTTCTGTGAGTTATTTCTATGTTATTATTGGTTGCTTCTAAACTTTGAATAAATAGCCATATAAGTGCTGATTATCTTTTAAGAGTGTGTGGTTGCGAATTATTGCGTCTTTCTGCGTTCAAAGTATTGGCTCTATAATTGCATTGGTGATTTATATTTTTCCATGCACTCTGGGGAGAGCAATACAAATGCTTGAGTAATTCAGAATGTAAGGCTTAAGAATGCCCTCAACTCTCTTTTGTTCTGACGGGGGAGTTTCGCTGACTGCCCTAACGTTCTCAGCCTGAGGCCTTACCAGGCCTTTTTCCACAAAGAAACCTATGTAACTTATGGCCGACTGGGCCAAGTGGTATTTCTGTGGGTTAAAGTTAACCCTACCTCTCTAAGTGTCGTAGATATTCTTCCCAGGTTTGACTATGGATCACTATGTCATCAAGATATACACCACAAAAGCTGGAATAGGGTCAGCATATTGTATCCATAAGCTACTGGAAAATCACAGGGGCGCTGTGGAGTCCAAAAGGTAGAACTCGCAACAGAAATAATCCCCTCGGCGTGGAAAAGGCTGTTCTTTCTTTTGCTGGAGGGGTTCAATGGGCACCTGCCAATAGCGCTTGTTCAGATCAATCAGGGAAATGAAAACAGAGGAAGAGGAATGGAGTAATGAAGATGACCAGAAGTGGTAAGCTAACGCTGCGTCCTAGTCATTGGAAAGTGCTAATCAATGCTGGAAGTTTAAAACTGAAACAGCTGAGCAGAGCGAGAGAGAGAAGCAGTTGAGAGAGGGGCAGCTGAGTGAGAGGCAGATACCAAAGCTGTTTTCGGAATGGCGGAGTCCAGCAGACAGTGAGAAGCAGCACAGAGGCTTTTACAGACGGCGTGCAGGGGGACCTAGCTGAAAGAAGTGCCGCGCTTTGTGATCATGAACTGCTGGAGCCACCCGGTGCGAAGGAAGAGCACACTGGCTGACGGGAGGCACTCCCAGCCAGCCGACTGAAAGGGAAGAAGAACAAGAGACACAAAGAATGCCAAAGATGCCTGGTAAACCCAGGGAGAACAAACAGGTTACCCGGGCGGTTGAAGGTGAATATTGCGCAGCCTTGAAAGCATGAAAGGACACAACTGAAACCATTGAAGAGATTGATACAATTACATATAGTGTTGGAAAAGGATCGGTGAGCCAATACCTGGAAAGAGAGGTTAATACAATTATCAACAGTGTTAAGAATGGGGCGGTGGCCCAAACATTTGACAAAAGGAGTTGACACAAATAAGAACCTTATTAAGGAACGGTCATTGACCCAATATTGGAAAAGCACTGTTTCTTGGATGAAAGAAAGAGTGAGTAGAGAACAGAAAATCCCTGGCAGGATAGTGAACCAGGCAAACAGTGAGTCTGGGTCTCACACCCAAAATCAAGTGGAACTATTACAATTTGAAAGGATATACAAAAGCCCTGGAGAGTAAACCAGGCACCGTTTTGTCTGGGAGCCACACCCGCACCCACGAAGCAGAGTGGTAATATACTGGCAGGAGAGTAAATCAGAAGTGACAAGAAGAATAAACTGGAAATAAGTGAACAGTGAGAATGAATACAAAAGGGAAGCCCCATACACCTTTTAAGGATCAGTAAGACATTTCCTAATACCCTGGCAGGTGTGAGAAACCAGAAGGTGTCTCACCTGCTAGTCCCTGAGGATCTCTCCCTCAGGGGGCCAGGGCTTGGCCATCGCCTTTGGATCCAGACCCTGAGAGTGGACCAGTTTGGGAGGATAACCTGGGTGAGGGGTCTTCAGGGAGTGGGAGTGAGACACCGGATGGTGAGACGCAGTATCGCTCTCTTCCCTTTAAGAACTTTGCCCCATCCTACACGGTAGGATATGTGGGAACCTTACCCCACCCCTTTCCCTTCTCCAACACTTCCACACGGACAGCCCGCACCGGGAGAAAACAGACTAACACCGGAGCAGTAGACCTGACATGTCCCACTGCCATGGTCAGGCGAGGTCAGGCATTTACTGACAATCAGCCAAATGAAGAAAACTGAGTCGCAAGTACTCAGCTAATCAGTCGCTCACACACTGTCCCCCATAAGGGGTTACTGTTAGATTCTGCAAAAGTTCAGAAATGTAAACGTTGATTCCAACAATCTTTAGCTTGCTTCTGTGATGAGAAGTAAAATCCAAATCTTTAGTGTTTTTCAAACCAAAATGGTGATTTAATTTTTAAACAGAAAGGGAGGTCCGCTGTAGCCTCTATGTTTCACAGGTTCATGTGCCAATGCATTTAATAGTAAGTTACTCCTTCATCAGGGTTGAGCTCTATTAGTAAATACAGTGGATCATATACCAAATCAATACAGTGGATCATATATCAAATCAATACAATAACAAGAGTAGACAATGTCCAATGGGAAATATGAATACAAATAAATGTTGTTAGCATCATGTACATACCCCATTTCCAATGCTTATCAGAATAAAGATAGTGGGAAAAATATAAAAAGAGAAACAACCAGGTAATCTAAGAATATACTGCTATTCTTTTGGTATCCATTATTTCAAAGTCAAAAAGTACCTCAATCTCTTTACCACGTGGTCATAGGTGACAAAACTTTACTAACAGTTGCGTAAAGTTTCCTTGTTCCAACTATATGGAAACAAATTATTATTATTTTTTTGGTTTATTCAAACCTTTAAAAGAACAAATGATAAAAATACATTTAACAAATCACACATTTAAATAACATAATTAGCAAAAACAGAAAACAGAAAAGAAAAAACATCAAAAATTAAGCAATTAAAAATGATAAAAGAAATCAAATGAACACTGATTTAGGCAAAATAAACCACAGGTCACAAACAAGATTTAAGTCCATTCTTCATCAGTGTTTTTGAGGAGAAATGTCAGAACATATGTTAATTTATTATTTGCCTCCGAAAAACATTCCTCCCACCATTCTTCCATTGTATGATGAGGTTTACTTGCCACAATTGATTCAAACAGTGTCATTCTTATCGTGGAGAAGGCTTTACAGGTGAGAATCAGATGTTTGATGTTTTCTTCATAGTGCTCAAAGAATCTACATTTTGAATTCAACTTCTCATATTTAGTCCATCGCATAATTACTTCTTTGGTCTTGAATTGATTCAGCCTGAATTTCATGAGCAGAGTTCTTTTTTGTTTATCTGGGCATTTTTCAAGATATTTGTACGTGGAATTATAGGTTTTTCCTTCAGGAGGAACATTCTTCATGAGCGAAACAAATTAAATATATAAACATACGTGAAATATGGGGTAGATCTAAATAAACGTTATCCTTGTAAAAGCAGACAACGCTGGCCTGCACTGTCTGTGTCGGCAGGTGGATACAGACACACGTACGTACGTACGTACGTACGTACGTACGAACGAACGAACGAACGAACGAACGCGTGATGTGTTGAGTGTTTCTCTAACCAGTGATAGATTAAATCTTATGAAAGAAATGTGGATTTGTGAGTATGGGTCTTGTAAACGATCTTAAAAAGGAGTGATGAATTCTCCCTTTATGCTTTGTAACCGCTGCTGTGTCAGATTATGGAAGAAAGCAAGGCTTGCAGGAACGTGCTCATGAAAGCTTAAGTATGTTTGTTATGGAGCCTGTGGAGACGCCTGGCGCTGGCCACAACAGTGGGTGTGTCCTTGCCCCAGGCGCCTCACGTCCCAACCTCCTCAAGTCTGGAGAGGTCAGGACATATGGATCGCCAAATATCGGTTATGGATGAAATTCCTAAAAATGAAGGAGGAAAGAAATTTCAATGACTAAGACTATGCAAGTGTTTCTCTTTTGGTTTATTCAAACCTTTAAAAGAACAAATGATAAAAATACATTTAACAAATCACACATTTAAATAACATAATTAGCAAAAACAGAAAACAGAAAAGAAAAAACATCAAAAATTAAGCAATTAAAAATGATAAAAGAAATCAAATGAACACTGATTTAGGCAAAATAAACCACAGGTCACAAACAAGATTTAAGTCCATTCTTCATCAGTGTTTTTGAGGAGAAATGTCAGAACATATGTTAATTTATTATTTGCCTCCGAAAAACATTCCTCCCACCATTCTTCCATTGTATGATGAGGTTTACTTGCCACAATTGATTCAAACAGTGTCATTCTTATCGTGGAGAAGGCTTTACAGGTGAGAATCAGATGTTTGATGTTTTCTTCATAGTGCTCACAGAATCTACATTTTGAATTCAACTTCTCATATTTAGTCCATCGCATAATTACTTCTTTGGTCTTGAATTGATTCAGCCTGAATTTCATGAGCAGAGTTCTTTTTTGTTTATCTGGGCATTTTTCAAGATATTTGTACGTGGAATTATAGGTTTTTCCTTCAGGAGGAACATTCTTCATGAGCGAAACAAATTAAATATATAAACATACGTGAAATATGGGGTAGATCTAAATAAACGTTATCCTTGTAAAAGCAGACAACGCTGGCCTGCACTGTCTGTGTCGGCAGGTGGATACAGACACACGTACGTACGTACGTACGAACGAACGAACGAACGAACGAACGAACGAACGAACGAACGAACGCGTGATGTGTTGAGTGTTTCTCTAACCAGTGATAGATTAAATCTTATGAAAGAAATGTGGATTTGTGAGTATGGGTCTTGTAAACGATCTTAAAAAGGAGTGATGAATTCTCCCTTTATGCTTTGTAACCGCTGCTGTGTCAGATTATGGAAGAAAGCAAGGCTTGCAGGAACGTGCTCATGAAAGCTTAAGTATGTTTGTTATGGAGCCTGTGGAGACGCCTGGCGCTGGCCACAACAGTGGGTGTGTCCTTGCCCCAGGCGCCTCACGTCCCAACCTCCTCAAGTCTGGAGAGGTCAGGACATATGGATCGCCAAATATCGGTTATGGATGAAATTCCTAAAAATGAAGGAGGAAAGAAATTTCAATGACTAAGACTATGCAAGTGTTTCTCTTTTGGTTTATTCAAACCTTTAAAAGAACAAATGATAAAAATACATTTAACAAATCACACATTTAAATAACATAATTAGCAAAAACAGAAAACAGAAAAGAAAAAACATCAAAAATTAAGCAATTAAAAATGATAAAAGAAATCAAATGAACACTGATTTAGGCAAAATAAACCACAGGTCACAAACAAGATTTAAGTCCATTCTTCATCAGTGTTTTTGAGGAGAAATGTCAGAACATATGTTAATTTATTATTTGCCTCCGAAAAACATTCCTCCCACCATTCTTCCATTGTATGATGAGGTTTACTTGCCACAATTGATTCAAACAGTGTCATTCTTATCGTGGAGAAGGCTTTACAGGTGAGAATCAGATGTTTGATGTTTTCTTCATAGTGCTCACAGAATCTACATTTTGAATTCAACTTCTCATATTTAGTCCATCGCATAATTACTTCTTTGGTCTTGAATTGATTCAGCCTGAATTTCATGAGCAGAGTTCTTTTTTGTTTATCTGGGCATTTTTCAAGATATTTGTATGTGGAATTATAGGTTTTTCCTTCAGGAGGAACATTCTTCATGAGCAAAACAAATTAAATATATAAACATACGTGAAATATGGGGTAGATCTAAATAAACGTTATCCTTGTAAAAGCAGACAACGCTGGCCTGCACTGTCTGTGTTGGCAGGTGGATACAGACACACGTACGTACGTACGTACGTACGTACGTACGAACGAACGAACGAACGAACGAACGAACGAACGAACGAACGAACGCGTGATGTGTTGAGTGTTTCTCTAACCAGTGATAGATTAAATCTTATGAAAGAAATGTGGATTTGTGAGTATGGGTCTTGTAAACGATCTTAAAAAGGAGTGATGAATTCTCCCTTTATGCTTTGTAACCGCTGCTGTGTCAGATTATGGAAGAAAGCAAGGCTTGCAGGAACGTGCTCATGAAAGCTTAAGTATGTTTGTTATGGAGCCTGTGGAGACGCCTGGCGCTGGCCACAACGGTGGGTGTGTCCTTGCCCCAGGCGCCTCACGTCCCAACCTCCTCAAGTCTGGAGAGGTCAGGACATATGGATCGCCAAATATCGGTTATGGATGAAATTCCTAAAAATGAAGGAGGAAAGAAATTTCAATGACTAAGACTATGCAAGTGTAATCAAAAAGCTGCGAACTGAAAATGAATGTAAATCGGCTATGAGCGTCAAGGCGAGCCTCTAAAGGAGACTCCACCCTGTCTAACACTGATGCAAGCATGTCTATGGCAATGCTGTCTTGCTCAAGTATCTCGAATGTAGCAATGTGCGTAGCTGTGCAGTAATTAACACGTTCAAGCCAGTAGTTAACATGAAGAATAGCCTTGAGCACACAATCAAAAACGTGTGTGTTCATGTGTATGAAGGTGACCTCCTGCTCTGTTATATGCATGTAATATCCTGTATGGAGGATAGGTACATCTTGCTATTCCCAAAAATTATTCAACATTGTTAACTCACACATGGTGTACCTAATACACAGACTAAATGAGTAATAGTGTTATTGTTACCGCACCCAAGGTCTTTACAATAAATGTGTCATAACGCTGCGTAAATGAATGTTGAGATCATGTGGTTACATATTATGTCTAAAATCCTACACAAATTTCTTGAAAAAATATTTACAGTAAGGATCCTGTTCTTCACCATGTCAACGTTCTGCAATGATGAGCTGCACCCCAACGGTACTGCCATATGGTTATATGGTGTGATGTCGCACATTATGCCCAGAACTCTGCTCATCTTCATAACAATGTCATGATTTGAACAAAATTTCATTGGGATCATTCTCGTATACAACCACAAATTATACGTAAAATGATGTACCACCAAAGTCCTCCTTTTAAATGTAACTACATCTACCAAAGGATGTGTTTAAACAGATTTCTGTAGAGAGGTAAAGAATCAAATGTAACATAGGAAGTTTACTTCTTCATTCATGCCATCTGGTGTGAGTGACCCCAGGCAGTCGATCCAAAATGTTTCTCTTCTGTACAGTTTGAGATTAATGTCCTCATGTGGATTGTTCATGCTAACAACCTCCAGAATTTGGAACCTTATTTGCAAAAGTTTGTGCCTCTTCTCAATCTAGTGCCTAGCCACTGCAGAGTTCACATTGGAGTTCCTGATGCATGATCTGTGCTTGTTCCATCTAGTTTTCACCATACGTTTTGACTTGCCTATATAGTATAGGCTGCAGGGGCATTTGATGACATAGATTATGTTGCTGCTGTCACATGTCCTGTAGCTCTTTAGTTTAATTTTCTCGCCTGTGCGAGGATGATTTATCGTGTTCCCTTTATTGATTAAACCACAATTGGCACAATGCAAGCAGGGAATGCTACCAATGTGTTGGTGATGGATTCTTTGATTGGTGGCTTTGTTGAGCATAGTTCATCTCTGAGGTTTCTGCTCCTCTGATAGTCAAATATAGGTGTTTCCTTAAAGGTGCTGTACTCGCATGTCGCACATCAGAATTTGCCAGTTCTTTTTGATGATGTTCTTTATATGATAGCTTTGTAAAGAGAACTTAGAAACATAGACGAGTCGAGAGGTATCCTTGGTTTCTTTCTTATGAGATAATAGGGTTTTGCGATCTACAAGGTTTGTCCTGGTGGTGGCTTTGTCAATATCTGTGCTTTTATACCCATGTGCGAGGAATTTTTTGCCCATTTCGGAATGTTCCTTGATGTAGTCCTCTGGGTCACTTACCATACGTTGAACTCGAAGTAATTGACTATAAGCAAATTGTGGATAAGACTAGGCTGATGAAAACTCAGACAATGAAGCAAATTGTTCCTGTCAGTATCCTACATGTGTAAGTTCGTATTATATCCGTTGGTGTCTATATGATGTTCACTCCGTGGTAGACATTTCATGGGTGAATTGTATCCTGCGATCAATGCTGTTAAGATAGATGAAGAACTCCTTGAGTTCTGTTTCTATGCCTGACCAGATACCGAAAAAGTTATCAATGTACCTTATCCAAAGATGGATGTTTTTCTTCCAGATGTTATGTGTCAATGCGTGGTCTGTTTCGAATTTGAACATAAAACAGTTGGCGCATGTTAGTGCCATCATGGCCCCCATTGATGTTCCGGAAACTTGCAGGAAGAACTTGTCTTTGTACTAGACATATTAATTCTCTGCAATTAATTGTATTAACACTAGTATACATTTGTCTTGTGCTTGAATTTCTGTTTCTATGAGGAGCATCCATTCTATGGCTTCTAGTCCGGGATCATGTGGTATGGACGGTGTCCGGTCAAATGGTCGAAAATAAAAGATCGAATGACCATTTGATCGAAGTAAAATGGTGGAAAAAAAAGGTCGAATTTTCTTTTTATTTATTTATATATTTTTTTTAGTTTTGGTTGGTTAAAAAATATTTTTAATAAAGAAAAAGGGGGGTTGGGGGTGGACCCCCCCATAAAATAAAAAAATAAAAATAAAAATGGGCCTTTTTTTTCGACCATTTTACTTCGATCAAATGGTCATTCGATCATTTGGTTTTCGACCAAATGACTGGTAACCGGTATGGACGTGTTAAGACTTTTTACATCAACTGTGAACAAAATATGATTGCGATCAAATTCTGTAGATTCTAGGAGTTGTAAAAAATGGGTAGATCTCTTATGTATGTATGTGTTCGCTGTATGAGAGGTTGCACGAAAAGATCAATGTATTTTCCAAGGGGTTGCAATATACTGTTCATGATGGCTACGATGGGTCTGCTAGCAAGTTTCTCTGCATCTTTGTGACTTTCTGGCAATGTATAGAAATTAGGAATCCATGGATGACAATTCAAGAGATATTTATGTGTATGATGATTGTTCCAGCTTAGCTCTTCTGATTTACTCAGTAGGTCTTCCAGATTTTGCTTGATCGAGACAGTGGGATCACCATCAAGAGGGGCATAGATGCTGCTATCCCCTAACTGTCTCATGCATTCTGTATCATAATCTGTGGTGTTAAGAATAAACACGGCTCCTCCTTTGTTCGCCGGATAGGTTGTGATTTCTGTGGTACAGTACACATTTCTAATGAGGTTCATTTCATGTGATTTCAGGTTTCTGTTTGACGGACATTTAAAGCTGATGTTTTCGAAATCTTTAGTTACCTTTCTCTGGAAAATCTCTAGAGATGGAATAGATATTGGTGGCATAAAGTGACTCTTGACCTTAAATTCTTTAAATTCAGGTTCATCAGTGGCCATGGAGCATTGTTCATTGGTCTAGAGTTCATCAAAAAAAACTTTCAGTTTTAATTTCCTAATGAACCGGAACAGTTCCACCTTGCTATCAAACAAGGAAGTGCCATAGGTCGGTACATTACTTAAGCCCTTTTGTAGAGTTTTTTCCTCTGTTGTAGTCAAAGGTCTGTCGGAGATGTTTATAACTAGGTTTTCTTTTGCTTCCTTGTCACTCATCCTTCTTTTTGATTTCCTCTTTCATCTTCTCATTCTTTTTGTCTGACCCCTAAAAAACTCCAGCAGGTGTACTTGGAGTCTCTGTTATATTGTTACTCTTCCCAGGCGGGATTGCTGCTGTGCCTTGTGCGTTTGTTGGTTCACGTATAGATTCAGAATCAGAACTTGAGGTGTTACTCGAGTTATTTCCACGTGGTTTGCTCGGTGCTGGTGGTCCATATCTGTCCATCCATGTATAGACTTCCTCACTGAGGTAGTCATAGGAGTCTCTCTTGAATTTCCTGACCTTCTTCTATTCTCACTCATTTTTGTAGTTATCAAGTTTGTTTTTCACCCCTGCCAAAATTCCATCAAAGTCTTCCTTACCTAGTGTTTCTACTAGTTCTTTCTCAATCTCAGTTTCTACCCGTCCACACAGACAGGTAAGCGGTGTCCGCTTTTACAAGGTTAACGTTTATTTAAATGTACACCATATTTAACGTGTGTTTGTATATTTAATTTGTTTCCAGATAGTTGGAACAAGGAAACGTTATGCAACTGTTAGTAAAGTTTCGTCACCTATGACCAGGTGGTCAAGAGATTGAGGTACTTTTTGTGACGTTTTGACTTTGAACTAATGGATACCAAAAGAATATCTGTACATTATTACATTACCTGTAAGAGAGTCCACATCGAAGCCCGCGTCTACGTGGCATCTAGCAACTCAGCCAAACTCTTTAAAATCTGCAAGGAGCTGGCCAATCCTGCTGCAGTCTCTACTTCTTCTGTCCCCTCCCAGGTCCTCTGCATGCCCTGGCTTCTCATTTCATCTCTAAAACTCAGGACATCCTGTCCTCTCTCTCTTCCTCTCCTCCTCCTCCCCCCTCTACTCACTGCTCTTCCTCTGGCCCTTCTTCTGCCACCTCTCCTCCCTCCTTCTCTGCCTTTCCCCTGTTCTCCTCAGACAAGGTTTCTAGACAAGTCCGATCTATGAAAGTCTTCTCAAAACAGGTTCACCCATGTTCCTCCAGAACCATCCAGGGCCACATTGACACTCTGGCTCCAGCTCTGGCTGATTTCTGCAACCACTCCTTTGCCACTGGAGTCTTCCCCTAGCCACTGATGCACTCCCTTGTGCACCCTCTTCTTAAGAAACCCACTGCCGACCCTTCCTGCCCGGCTAACCATCGTCCAATCTCCATCACTCCTTTCATTGGCAAACTCCTGGAAAACCTGGCCATCTCCCAGCTTAATCTTCACTCTGAATATGTGGGTCGTCTCTGTGACCATCAGTTTGTCTTCAGAGCTGCCAGAAGCACGGAAACTGCTCTCCTGAACATCCGAGAACACCTGCTTTCCAACCTCGATCCCAACACCCCCTGTGTCCTCATCTTGCTTGATCTCTCTTCTGCCTTCGACACGGCCAACCATGCCATCCTGCTCAACTGTCTCCGTGATAACCTGGGTATCACTGATCAGGCCCTGGCTTGGCTGACCTCCTTACTCGCCGATCGACCCTCCCAGGTCCATCTTGGGTCCTTCCTCTCCTCTATCTCTACCTGTGGTGTTCTCCAGGGGTCTAACCTCTCTCCCTGGCTGTTCAACCAATACCTGGCACTTCTTTCCCACCGCATTGCCGCTCTCTGCCCAACTTTCAGTGCTATGCGGATGACACTGAGCTCATTTTCAGGCACTCTTCAGCCACCTCTTCTCCTTCTCTCATCTCTGACTGTCCACCAACCAGCCGTCAATGATCTCTGCCTTAATGCCAGTAAGACCGAGATTCCCCTCCTCGGCACACCTGCTCCCTCATTTCCTGTCATTCTCTGGCTGGCCTCTCTTGGCCCTCTACCTGTTCCCACTTGTTAGGCTAAAATCCTCTGTGTCATCTTCGTCTTCACACTTTCCTTCTCTTCTCACATCTCTGACTTCTCTAAGAAGTCACACTACCAGCTTCACCTCCTCAGAGGTATTCGTCCTTTCCTCTCCTTCCCCCAGAGGCTCACTGTCTCCAGAGCTCTGGTTCTCTCTAGGCTGGACTACTGCAACAGCCTCTTTCTAAATCTGCCTGCCTCTATTCTCCGCCCTCTGCAACTCATCCAAAACCGGACTGCGAGACTTGTCTTTGGCCTCAAAACCAGGGATCGTATCTCTCCAGGATTGAAATCTCTGTACTGGCTCCCAGTGGTGGCAAGGATTAAGTTCAAAACCCTCTGCATTGTCCACAAGGCCTTCTGGGGTCTGGGGCCTCAATACCTTCAACTCTCTCTTCCTAAATATCTTTCTTCTCAAGCTCTTTGCTCATCCGCCTCCAACTCCCTCAGGATTAGTCGCTTCTCCAAACAGTGAGTTGGTGGTAGATCTCTTTCTTCTGCTGGGGCCTCCCTCTGGAACAGCCTCTCTGCCTCTCTGAAACTTGAGGAGAACCATCTCCAGTTCGGGAAGCACCTCAAGACCTTCATCTTTGCTTCTGCTTTCTCTCCTCCTTTCCCCTGCTGATCTCCTGGCTGAATCTGAAACTGCACTTGTTACCTGGCTAATCTCTGATCTCAGGCCCAGGTCCCCCCCCCACCACCAGTTGCACACCTGCAATGCCCCCTGGAATCCCTGCACTCGGGACTGTTTTGGTATCCCTACAGCCCCTTCAAGCACTTGACACCTGATGTCTGCACTTACCCTTGCACTTGCCACCAGTTGGCTGCACTTTTATTTATTGTCTATTTATTTTACTGCTATCCAATGTACTGCACTGCCCCCCCCTTTCTCCTGCACTTTTCCCCTTGCCCCTCCCCCCCTGCACTTGCGTGTTTAATGTCACCTGGTCTAATAGGATCGCTGTCTCTGTCTTCCCTTTATTTCCCCTCCCTTGTCTCATCGCGCCTTGAAACACTTGTGTATAGGCGTGTTATAAATGCCTAATCATATCATATCATATCATATCATGCCTGGTTTTTTCTCTTTTTTTCCCCACTATCTTTATTCTGCTACGCATTGGAAATGGGGTATGTCCACGATGTTTACTGCATTTTTTTGTATTCACATTTCCCATTGGACATTGACTACTCTTGTTACTGTATTGATTTGGTATATGATCCACTGTATTGACTAATAGAGCTTAGCCCTGATGAAGGAGTAACTGACTCTGAAATGCATTGCCACATGAGCCTGTGATAAATAGAGGCTACAGCGGGCCTCCCTTTCTGTTTAAAAATTAAATCACCATTTTGGTTTGAAAAACACTAAAGATTTGGATTTTACTTCTCATCACAGAAGCAAGCTAAAGATTGTTGGAATCAATGTTTACATTTCTGAACTTTTGCAGAATCTAACAGTAACCCCTTATGGAGGACAGTGTGTGAGCGACTGATTAGCTGAGTATTTACGTTTTCTTTGTGTGGCAGTTTCTGGGTCCAGGTGGACTTTTCTCAGTCTGCTTCTCGTCCCTTAAACTTAAAAGGAGGGAGCACAAGAGCACACTCTGAGCGAGGCAAAGCACACAAAGGAATAGCAGTTTCGAGTTGGCAGCTGAACGAGAAGCGAAAGATGGAAAACCAAGAAGGTTAATACCCTTGACCTTTTTCGGCAAGAAACCGTTACTTTCACGAAATCTTGGAGACAGAAAGCATAAGGCCAGTAAACCAGAATGAAGAAACCTGCACTGTGTGTCGGAAATGCCAAAGGCCCTGCCGCGTTACTGATCAAAGCAGCCGCCAGGGTATGGTCCTTGGTTCCAAGAACAAAGAAGTATTAGAGAGATCAACACAACCGGTGAGTTAGGGAGACCGATGCAAGACCGGTCTATGTTGAAGTCAAGGTTGCAAGCGGCAACATTGTAGAACGAGCGCTGGAATGAACATTGTGAAACGTGTGTGATGAAAGACGCAAGTAAAGCTAAACTGCTGATGAATGTTTGAACTTAAAAAGGCAAGATACGATACCGTTCACAGAGTGGTCCAGCACTGTGAATGTGCTCAATCCAAAGTTTCTTTAAGGTATCCCGCAAGAGAAACACAAGTAGAAGATTCCATGAATATTGTTTGAAGTGAATCGAAGTGGTCCTGCAATGGTTTAAACAAAAACCATTGCACATTTGAAAGTCTTTGATTTTGATACTAAAAGGGATCCGAGCCCGAACAAGGGAGATCGATATCAAGAGGATCTGAGCCCGAATGAGCGAAATCCATGGTCCGAGCCCGAACGAGGGAGACCAAGTGTGAACATTGTGATAAAAGGGGGTCCATCCCCAAAGGCGGGTGACCCTGATGAACAATAGAAGTGAGAACATTTGTATGTGAAAATCCTAAAAGGAATGGAACTTTGAGAATTTGTTTTACAACAAATCCTCTGCACTAAAAGACTGTTATTGGAAAAGAGGCTTTGGCAGAAGACCCGGATATCTGTGCTTTGAACTGTATCCTTGTGTTCGAGAAGCCATGGTTTGTGCAAAACTCAACTGTGCCACCTTGTCCAGTGCTGAAAACGTGGGGAATGGGAGCCAACTGCTCAGCTATCCTGACATATCATTTCCTGAACACTTTTCTTTTGCCTACTAATTGTCCTACACCATTTTGTATTTAGAAGTACGGATTGGCAATAGGTTTATTAGTATAGGCCCTTTTATTTTGACAGACTCCACTAGGACTGCGTTATTTTCACTTGATGGTCGTAGCTTGCTCCCATACTTAGATTTAGGTTTAGATAGGCGTTCGATAAACACCCTTGAACTGTGATCACTTGAGTCTGTCATCACTGTTGATATACCTTCCTTACACAGGAGAGTACACCCGGGGTAAAATGAGGAACAGTGAATGGAAAAAGGAAACCCCTGTTAAACTAATAGAGATACGGAGTGTTAAGTTGAACATTCAAAAGAACTGCATGCTTAAAGGAACTCAAGGGAAGACTCATTTCCCTTTGAGGAAACTTGAACTGTGATGAAGTGACATTTAAACTAACAACTGAAATCTAGGGGATGGGATGACCCCTTCTCTTGTAGAACTTGTATTCCCTTTCTTTTCTGCACCTTGGAAATGTATGTTTAGAACTTTGAAAGCAAATGCATGGCTTACAGAAATCCCATTGTATGCGTTATATTGAGTGTAGAGTGGGGGTCAGTTTAGGGCTTTTGGGCACAGTACGGAGGATACTATTTTATTTGATATCCTGACACAAATGTTACTGAGTTTCGTTGTGGCAAGGAAACCCCTCTTAGGATTATGGATGGATAGGATTCCTCACAACCTTTTTATTATTTCTTGAAAATAAAAGTCTATAAGCAACACTCAATATGCCACTGTGCACAGGTCTTACTATTGATCCTTTACAATGTTCTTTGGGGTCTGATTAAATCATTCCACAAGCCCATCTGTTTCTGTATGGTATTCAAAGGTGTGAAGTGTGGTAATGTGTGGGATTTCTTTCACTCCAGCCATAAGTCCCAACATAAAGGTACTCCCTTGGTGGGTTAGAATCTCCATAGAGAAACTGGTACGTGATAAAAAAGGTATGAAGTATTTTAAGATCTGCTGAGAGGTATTCGTCTTCATTGGGAACGCTTCAGGGTAATGGGTCGCGTAGTCCACAATGACCAAAATAAACTTTTTTCCTAGTCGGGATGGTTCTAATGGGCCAACAATATCCATCCCTATTCTTGAGAATGGGATGTCTATAATCAGAAGGGGCTGTAATGGGACTACTGGAACATTGGCCAAAGCTGTTTTCTGGCATAGGGTGCATGTGGCAACAAAGTTTTTAACATTTGCATGTACACCCGGCGAGTAGAATCTGGGTACTATTTGTTTCTGCGTCTTGTTGATGCCTAGATGTCCAGATGTTAGGGAAGCAAGCACCATTTTTAAAACAGTCACTCTATGACTTCTAGGAACCACCTGTTGTGTTCTCGATATTCCTTCGGAGCTGACATATACCCGATAAAGGAGACCTTTATTTACAAAGAATAAGGGGCCTCCCTTTTCTCTATCCTCTGTGAGAAACCTGAGGCCGTTCCCACATCTACTCCCTGGGGATCCTCTGCTCAAGTGACCAGGGAAGGGCCATCGCTTTTGGATCCCAACCCTGGGGGTGGACTAGCGAGGGAGGATAACCTGAGTGTAGGATCTTTGGGGATTGGGGAGGGAATGTCTAGAGGCGAGGCATGGTATTTACCCCTTCGTGATTCTGTCCAGTCCTCCCCTCCCTTAGCCTTCATGGGTTATTGTCGACCCTATCCAAAACCTCAAAATACTAGGGTTAGAAAGAGTCAACTGAGGAGGATGTCTAGTTCCTACCATGAAACCCATGGTAATATGGGAACTAGAACTAGACCACCTAAAGTACCACCTACTTCCCAGTTCAGTTCCTGTTCTAACAGGAGAGAAGGAAAAGATCACCTTGGGTCAAAATGAATTTCCTTTAAGAACGTTTTTTCCTCTCCTTATCCTACTGTTCCCCCTGAAATCAGACCAAGTACGGAGAAGAAAAAGAAGATTACCCCAAGAGTGATGCAGATTACCTATAGAAGGCCCCACTATAGTATTGAGACGAAGAAGCTGGAGCCAGAGAGCTACAGACCTGAAGGCCCGGCAAGTCTCAACAATTGGCCTGATTGGAGTCAGGCAAATGAGGAAAATGGAGCCCACCTGAAACCTCTTGAAGGGGCACAGATGTATAAAAGGTGGATCATTGAAAGCAGAGACGAGAGAGGACTAGGAAAGCCAGCACAGCCAGCGGGAAACCAGAGGAGAACGGGATACTGAGATGCTGGAGGAAGGAACAGTGTAGCAGAGTGTCACTGCATGGCCAGGGAGCCGGAGACTGAGAGAGAAGGGAGCTGTGGAAGTTGGCAGTCCCTTCGCCGTGGCCGAGAGTTGTTAATTCCCCTGAATGGAAGGGCCATCCAGGGATGTCTGAGGGGCAGGCGGTGAGACCCTGACCTCAAGTCCCAGAAAGCAGCTGAATGCGGAAAGCGGTGAGTTTCAAAGAAATGTGAGGAAACCCGGTGCGCGTATAAATGTGAAGGAATTACATTGTATCAGAGCGGTTGCGTACAGTCGAGGGGAGCCTGCAAAGTAGGAGCAAAATGCAGAATGAGCAAAGCTACATTGAACACGCAAAGTGAAGGCTTTACTTGAAAGCCACAGAAGTATATTAGAGAAAAGAAACCCTGAGAAGTATCAAGACAGAACAAATCTAATTTTATGAATCTTTTGTGAACTTATGAGTATCTGTGAACCGCCATGGTGGCAGAGAGCAGGGGCAAGGACTACTGGTTGCGTGCCCTGTAATGGGTCGGACGTGAAGCTTAGGGAACACCCCTGAGATACTTTGTAACATTGTACTGTGAATCAGTCCCTGAAGCTTGAGGAGGGGATGTCCGAACTCCTTTGGAACTTTGTGTATTGTGACCAGCACTTGCATCTTGGGGAAGAGCCCTGAGCTCCTTTGTAACATTGTATTGTGAATCAGTCCCTGAAGCTTGGGGAAGGAAGCCTGGGCTTCTTGGGAATATTGACTTTGTAACTGTATCCTGAACTTGGGGAAGCAAGCTAGAGACTGCTGTAGACTTTTATTTTGAACACCATCTTAAATTAGAATATCCCTACACTAACTTTGGGTATTAAATGAGAGGGCAAGCATAGGTTTTGACACAGACAGACTTTTGTTTAAGACTTTTGAACATAGACGTTCCTTAGTTTCTTTAGGTAGAGCAATCCCCACCATCACTATAGGTCAAGTTAAGCGTTACAGTCATCCTGATATTTTATTCAAGGTTTTCGAAAGTGTTCTGTTGTCTGTGTCATCTCTTGATACCATGCCTGTCTCACACCTCTTCCTCAGAAATGGCCTGATGAAAAGCCTCAGTCAATATCGGATAATTCCATTGTGTGAATGCTGGATCGATCAGGGACTACTTATGTGTCTTCATCAACCGGGCCCCGCTCTTCTGCACTAACTGAACCATCGTTGTCTATCCATGGGACAACCTCCCCAAGGAGAGGTTTGTCGGCTACCCCAAAACCCTTGGTACCCTGAGTACACTTTAGTATAGGCCCTTTTATTTTCACAAGACTCCACTAGGACTGCATTATTATTATTTCATGGTCGTAGCTTGCCCCCATCTGTAGATTTAGGTTTAGATAGGTGTTCATCACACCCTTGCGAAAGTTCAATAAACACCCTTGAACTGTGGTCACTTGTGTCTGTCTTACTATTGATACCATGCCTTACTAATATATGGTGTCAGAGTGGGATTTGATTTAATTGATAAAAATTGAAGATCCATGCTGATAATTGTCGTACCACCAGAAGGGCAAAATAGAATTGTTGAACTCCTTTGCTCTGTATCCACTCTAAAAGAGGTTTTGCTCTCTCAACTACATATCCCGACAGGTCAACAAGACCTACCGGCTAAAACTCAAGTGCTCTTTGATACCCTCAAACTCTCTCATTATAATATGCAACAGTGGGACCAAATAATATTGAAAATCCGACCCACCTTTACCTTTATTAGACCTAGTGCCGTGAAATCCCCCCAACCTCCGCTTCTGAACCTTTTTCATTGGTACCCAATTACCATCCGTTGTGGGACCACAGGGGCCATCGGGTTAGAGACCAACCTACTAAAGTAATTTCCTGTGGCAGAATCAGACTCAGTAGGATCAGACGACTTCAAATCTTTATCCAAAGGAGTAGAAACATGTTTTATTTTCTGATTCAGAAAAAAGCACTGAAGGAACCCTTACCCCCACCGGAGGAAATGGCTGATCTAGCCGCTGTCATAGCCCAGTTGCCGGCCCACCAAATGCAGGAGGAAGTTAGGTTTCAAGAAACCTTAACAAAATCGGTCGTGCTGTAAGCTAGACTCCTACTACCTACTACTTCAACCATACCAAGAAGGCAAAGATCCAGAGAAATTTCGAGCGATTAGCTGAACAGCTAGGATGGGAAGAAAACCTAAAAAGATGCTATTGGATACCCTTGTTGAAAAGTGAGCTACAGACCGCCTACCAACTACTCAATCTTGCCTACGGAGCCACCTTTATATCCATCAAAGAAGTGCTATTGAAAAGAATGGGGCAAACTTCTACTCGCATAAATTGAGGGCCATTAGGTTAAATCCAGGAGAAACCCCCCTGGAAATGGGTGAATTTATCAAAAACACCCTAGCCCTGTGGATCAATAACAAATCCTTAGAAGAATTAATAGAAATGATCACATTAGAACAGTTCACCAATTACTTACCCCCTTTTTTGAAAAAGGCTGTCTTACAATTAAGTCGACCTACCCTAGCCAAGGCCATTGAAACTTCACAAAACTACTCGGATGCAGCCAAACACTTGCACTCGGTACATCGAGGTGAGGAATGGAAAGATTATAAACATACCCACCGAATCCAACCTCAGGGAGTGGACAATCAGGGAGGATCCTAGAAAATGAAGGAATGGGTACAAAAAGAAAAACTAGAAACCAAGAGATTTGACCCTAAAACAAAGAGGAAAGTTAAAGGGAGGAACCTAAAGGAAGCAGACCAACCCCTTATCTGATTTTCATGTAGAGAAACTGGGCATTTGGCCAGGCACTGTCCGAAAAATGTAAAAATTAACCTATGGAAATAGGCTGTTTAAAGGGAGAAGAGTGGTAAGAACCCATAGAAGGTCTAGAGACCTTTAGCATATGTTTGTGTCAGTCCTCTGCTGACTTCACATATGAACAGGCTTGGATGAATGGGAAGCAAGTAAAGGCATTAATTGACTCAGGTAGCAAGCAAACCGCTATAAGAGCTGACTTGGTCACAACAACAGATCTCGAGAATGCTACCTTAGTTAGAGTTACCTGACGACACAGGGACAATTAAGTATACCCCAAAATACCTGTACACATCAACAGCAGGGGCTAGTCCTGTTTAATATCTTCAGCCATCATTCCTGTCACAAGTTTCTCCCCTTCTCACCTGTTTCTCCTTACTTGTGACCTTCTTGGGAGTGGCTTCCTTCTTTCTTACTGTCCGGGACTTGTATAGGCCTGGACGCGGGTCTTTGGAGTCCAGCGTGAGGTTTGTTGCTTTCCACTAGGAACCGTTCAGTATCCAGGACGAGGAACCAGGAACAAGATGAGCAGGCTCGAAAGAAGTCGACGCGCCGACTCCGAGCACGAGGTAATTCCAGCAATAGTACCACGAAAAGAAAGGGAAGGGGAAAGGGAACGAAGGAGTACCAGGAAGGAAGGAAACAAGGTATCAAAGGGAGCGCGAAGTGAACTTCGGAAACGCACGTCTAACTACCCCAAGCAGTAACATTGAGATGCGCGGCGCCGCAGAGGCGTGGCCCTTTTCTAGGAAGCCGAACGTAGCATGGAAAGGCTGGTGTGCAGCGTTTCGGAACTGTCAGCCATGTTGGTAGAACCACAGAGTTCACAACCGCGGTGCATCATGTACCATGAAGTACAGAATGGGCGAGTTTGGCGGTTCATGACAGCATGCCTCCTCCTAAGCCCTGCACCTCTGGGTTTGCCTGGGTGGATCCGATGATATCTTTGTAATAAACGGGGGGCATTCATGTTTGAGACAGGTTCCCAGGTGCGCTCACTGGGAGGGTATCCTTTCCATTCAACCAGATACTGGAGTTGGCCTCATCTGTATCTGGAATCACATATCCTGGAGACCTCGAATTCAAGTTGTTTATTGATGAGCACTGGAGGGGGTCTTAGAGCAGTTCGGGTGGATTTCACAAATGGTTTTAGCAAGGAAGTGTGGAAGACTGGATGAATCCTTTTCCAAGAATCTGGAAGCTGGAGTCAGTAGGCTACTGGATTAATGATTTATTTTATGGAAAAGGGTCCATAATACTTGGGGGCCAGTTTATTTGGTCGTATATGTCGAGGAAGAAGTTTCGAGGACAGCCAAACCTTGTCTCCCACTGTGTAAGAAGGGCTTGGTCTTCTTTTGGTGTCTGCATAACGTTTAACATCTTTCCTGGCCTTTTCCAGTCGTTCTTTGGCGTCTTGTGGATGTTGATTAATGTTTCGATCCAGGAATCAACCGCAGGGACTGGGGTTGAATGAGGCAGAACAGACGGTAGAACTGAAGGATGAAATCCCTGGCTACAAAAGAACGGGCTGGTTTTGATGGCTGAATGATCCAAATTGTTGTAAGCGAATTCAGCTACAGGAATAAGAAGCGACCAATCATCCTGAACTTTGGTGGAGAAACAGCGAAGATACTGCTCTAGGGTCTGGTTGACTCGTTCTGTTGCTCCATTGGTTTGTGGGTGGTATCCTGAGGACAACGCAGGCTGGATCCCCAATATCTGACATAGTTGTTTCCAAAATTGGGATATGTATTGGGGGCCTCTGTCAGAGATGATTTTGGAAGGTAGTCCATGAAGCCTGAATATGTGTTCCAGGAAAATCCCAGCCAATTCAGATGAGGATGGTAACTTGAACAAGGGTGTAAAGTGAGCCATATGTGTAAACAGATCGATAGTAACCATTATGGTTGTGTATCCTCTGGATGGGGGTAATTCCACAATAAAATATGTGGCAATGATTTCCCAAGGTCGTGTTGGCATTGCTGGTTGGTGTAAGAGACCTGCTGGTCTTCTGTTATCATGTTTATTCTGGTTACAGATTGCACAGGATTGGACATAGGTTCTTACGTCGTCTTTCATCCATGGCCATCAGAACTGTCACTGTAAAAGATGGAGGGTGGTGGTGATGCCTCGCTGTCCTGAATGGAGGGTATCATGGCATAGCTTTGTAATATTACGTCTGAGTTCTTGTGTGGGTACTGCCAGCTGGGTTTCCTTGAAAAGATATCCGTCTTTCAGCTGGAGGTTCCTAGGATTGTTCCTTTCGTATTCCTTCCAGAGTTCGGAAGAAAGTGTTTTTGCACGAATGTCCTCCAGGAGAGAAATAGCTTGGGCTACAAATACAGAGTCAGGAAACATCTTGGGAAAGGTCCGTGCTTCGAGAGGCTCGTAGTCAGGGCGTCTGGACAAGGCATCAGCTATGATGTTATGTGTTCCAGTATCAGTCCAGAAAAAGTAGACACCCCTCAATGATGGAGGCAATGTATTCTGTTGGCCGAAAACCAACCGCCTCATGTGTTTAGTATTAGAAATACATAGCCATAAGCTTGACTAAAGTGCGGCCATTTTGATGTGATTGAAATAGCCATTTTGTTTTCTAACCTTTGCCTCTTGCCTTCTGTTAAAACTATTTTGCTGAAAACGTATTCTGCTCCACTAGTACATTATTGTTCATGCATAGAGCAAGGCCGCGAGAGACTTGTTGAAACATAACGCAGCGACCCAGACAGAAATGCCCGGTCTCCTCCCTCACAAGTCTTTGGAAGTAAGCAGCAAGGCATTTAATCATTACACAGGTGCCAGCCAGTCTCGCTAATACAGTAGAAATGTTGGAAACAAACATTTTATGGCTTGAATTATGCTCTCCTTTACGGCCCCCTTTCCCTGAGCCCTGTAGAGCCCTGGAGAGCGAGTTGACCCCCAGTACACGCATAGAAACTAGGAGATAGCGAGGCCTGGAATGTGTCTCTCCCCTGCACGCAGCTTGCTTGCAGAGAACAGAAGCAGTGTGTTCTTAAAACAAAGAATTGTGTCTGAAGGCTCATGAAATTGCAAACTGTTGCTAAATAAATCTCTGAAGGTGTCATACTCGTCACAATTGTCAATCATCGAACCCAATTCAAAGGAAATACATTATGGGCGGTATTGAATGTGTCACCACTGATTGTAAGATGCTTGCTTTGTATATATGTAACTGTTGTAGGATTCTCACTCTCTTGCGTCCCCCGGGGTCTGGAAACACACGTCGTGGGGCGTGAGACCCAGTTGGCCAACTGAGACTATTTGCTTTGCAATAAACCCTAGCTTTTGGGAATACAACCTCGTGTCTGTCGTATCAGTTTGTGTATGGTGATTGTGCCTTGTTTCCATACGCGAGGGTCCCCTAAAGGGCCCTTCAAGATGGCGCCCGAAAAGGGAACCTTCCCCACTTGTTCCATCATGTACGTTGTAAAATAAGGAAGGCGGCGAGAACGGCGAGGACGGGACGATCGAGCCGGCATCAAGAGGTGTTTGGGCGCCCCTGTCAAAGTGATGAGAGACTCCTTTGCAGATCTGCACACAACTGACGATTATTGGTTGCGTCAGTATACGGATAAATCGCGTCTTGAAAGAGGACTTGATTGATCAGGTGAGTCGTGCCCCGATTCAAAGTAACCCTGATATTGGTTGAGAGTTGATTTTAGCAAAATCAAACGCCCATTCTAAGGTTGATTAGCCGAGGGTAAGGTTAAAACATGCCGGAAACTGGCCATGTTGCGCCACCTGTGGAGTCGCCAGCGTATGGGATGTATGTGAAGTATGGTGTAGGGGCGATAATGTTTTGTGAGATTTGGCATAGGCAAACCAGAAAAGAGGAAGATTTGCAATGGCTGAATCACAGGAGTTTTGAGATTCTGAGAATAGATTATTTGGAGAAGGTGTTGTTGAAAAAGAAAACACGTCCTGCGGCATTTGATATCCTTAGAGACTGGAGAAAGGAAGCTATGCTTCGTTGGAAAAGTAGGGAGAAGAGCACGCGCACGCATAAGTAGAAAGCAGAAAGAGTGAAAGAAAAGCAGTTGGAGGAGTGGGATGATAGTTTGAGAAAATCAGATAAACGTGGTCAGTTGAGTATAGATAAGATATACCCACAACAAGAGCTGCATTCATCACATGAGTTAATAAGCAAGATACTAACTGAAACAAGTTGAGAGCGTCCAACAAGAGAGTCTAAGAAAACCGCACCAGTGACTATTGCCCAGCCCCCTCCAGCTGCTCAGCCCCTCCCTATTGTTCGGATCCCAGCACAGCCACAAACCATACAATCAGCGCCTCCCATTAGCCAGCCAGTGCCGCAGCAGTTACTTCCCGTTCCCGTTGTCCCATCCGCACCTCCCTCCCAAGAGATTGTTGTTGTCACATCTGCACCGTCAATTATTGAACTTGAACTCACTGAAAGAAGAGAGGGGACGGGACAAAGTGAATGCACTAGAGTGACCCGAAGCGTGATCAGCAAGGAGAGAAAGTGGGAGCTGCAAGAACAGGCAGAGACGTTTATAGACGGGAATGGTGAAAGGTCGACGCTGGCCTGGATGTATGATTTCAGGAGGAGCTATGAAAGACAGGTAGTGTTGGAATGCATGGGGGAATATTTAAAGGGGAATTGGAAGCAGTTAATTGGGAGGGTACTGCCGCAGCAGTTGTTGGATTTGAATGCGTTGGCATGTTGTAGAGAGAGAGAGATGAAGAAATAAAGGAACATGTAGACAGGCTTTTTGAATTTAAGAATGAACTTGATGATGAATATGTTGAAATTTTAGCATGCCAGGGTATAAGGGAAAGGATATAAGGAGAGACAGTGGGGAGTGGCGATACCATATGTACAGCAGCAATTTTTTTCGTCGTCAAGACAAACGGGTGATAAACTAAAAGTATGTGTATGAGAGGCGTTAAGATGGATCACAGATCCTAATATTCCCACAATGGAAATACATGAGATATTTGATGAATACCCCTTGCCAATGAAAGGAAAAGCACTGCAGACAATGGTTGAATATTTAGTAGACAAAGATATAGATGATGAGAAAGCTAGCCCCCCAGAATTGATGGCGGTATACAAGAGAGCATTAGAACGTGGAACAGGAGAAACAGCCTTATCACTTGATTTGGGAATAATATTACATATGAGAGAAGGGGGAGGAAAGGTGAGTGCAGTGTTTCCTATGAAGGAAGTCCCACCTACATTTTTGCCAAAGGTAGAGATTCCTGCAACAGGCAATCAACCAGCGCGAGTAACGGAAGCACATTATACAGCACAATATGTGCACGTCCCCTTCTCCAGACAGGAAGTGAATTACATAAAACAGACGATTCCCGATTTATGAAAGAATCCAATGGGATTCTTTAAGGAAATAGAGTCCTATTTGCAATCGTCTATGTTCACTATGAATGATATAGATTTCATATTCCCAGTAGTTGTGCCAGCAGACATATGGAAGCAAATAAGAAAGGTGGATGATGATGTGGCCTATGGTGCCACATGGGCAGATCTAGTAGCAGAGGATAAGAATAGAGAAGCGGGCGGAAAACCATCGGCAAATATGGCGGCGTTACCAGCACGGATAATACAAAAATTGAAAGAAATTGTTCCAGAAAAAAGAATTGTATGGGACAAATTAACTGCATGCGTTCAGGGCAAGGATGAGTTAGCCACAGAATATTTTAATAGATTTGAGGAAGTATTTACAGATTTTAGTGGACAGGATGTGAGCACAGAAGCAGGTAAAAGACTATTTGTCGATAAGTATGTGAGAGGGTTAATACCTCCAAAACAAAACCTAATAATGACATCAGAAAGTGCATGGCCAGCAAAAACGTTGAACGAAGTATTGTATACGGCCCAATATTATGAGAACAGATTGAATACAGAGAAAGAGAAAGAGGTGAAGGATCGGGCGAATTTGAAAACGAGAGTGTTACTTCAGCAAGTGACGGGCCGCAATAGAGGGAGAGGAAACGCACAAGGCAGAAGTAATTTGAACATGCATGGAGGGCCTCTGGGATTAAATCAGTGTGCGTATTGCAGAGAGGAAGGTCACTTGTGAGCGCAATGTCCACATTTGCAAAATAGAAATGGGTATGGTCAGAGAAGACAGCATAGGGGGCACCCAGGAACAAATGGGCAGAATAGAAACAATATGCAGCAGCACCAAAATAATCAAGGCAATGTTATCCAGAATCAGAACCAAACTCAAAATCAGACTGCTTTTAGCCAAAATCAGAGCCAACAGAACACGCAAAATGGAAATAGAGGGAGGGGCTGGAACATTTTTGATACACAACCAAATACGTACTATAGTAATGATTACACATCGGATGATGTGTTATTCCCTCAATAGGACAGCCTAAGACAGGGGTCGGAGCCAGTGCCTATTCCTGTGAATCAAAAAGGACCCTACGTAGAAATGAAAGTCGGGAATAGAGAGCATAGCTTTCTCGTAGATACATGAGTGCAAAAGTGCTCGATAGACCATCACTTGGTTCCGGAAATACCACTGTCAGGGCAAAGGAATATTTCAGTAGGGTTCGCAGGTACCCCAGTAATCAATCCAGTGTCCCAACCAGTAGCAGTGACATTAGGTCCATTCATTGAATATTGTCTATTTCTCTTAACAGAAAATTGTGGGGAAAACCTTTTGGGTTTAAATCTATTGAAAAAACTGAGTGCCGTTATCCATTGCACTCCTGATGGAGTGTTCTTAACAATTTCGCCACAGAATGTACCAGTGTCTGAATTTTTGTCCAAACCTTTGCCAGGAGAATTGAGTAAGGTGGCAACTTGCATATGTGCAATGAATGACAATGATGTGGGATGTTTGAAAATAGAGCCAGTAAAAATTATTCTAAAAGAGGGAGTAACGTTGCCACGTATTCCACAGTGTAAAATTTCAGCAAAAGGAGAGAAAGGATTGAGGAGTATTGTTTCAGATTTGGTAAAACTGGGGGTAATCAAAGAGATTACTGGCAGTACATGTAACAGCCCCATTCTCCCGGTATATAAGAAAGGAGGTAATGAGGTACCATATCGTTTCATAATTGATCTGCGCACATTAAACAAAGTAGTAGATCCTCAATTCCCATTGGTTCCAGACGTCACCACAATTTTGACAATGACTCCCGCCTCGGCAGAGTACTTTAGTGTAATAGACTTGAAGAATGCCTTCTTCAGTATTCCAGTACACAAGGAAAGTAGATATGTTTGCCTTCATTTACATTCACATGCATTTCACAGGGCTACACAGAGAGTCTGAGTATTTACAGCAGGGCATTGAAAGAACAACTAGATATGCTAGAATTACCGACTGGATGTGTGTTGTTTTAATATATAGATGATCTATTAATTGCCGCTAATACAGAAGAGATTTGTAAAAAAAAGTACTGTTTTATTATTGTCACGTTTAGCAGCGCATGGCCATAAAGTGAGCTTAAAGAAATTCCAATATTGTCGAAAGGAGGTGGCTTATTTGTGCTACCTACTTTCGAGAGAGGGGAGAAGACTGACCCCGGAAAGAATAGAGAGTATTTCTGGTATGGCTATTCCAAAAACACAGAAAGGAGTCAGAGCTATAATAGGCATGGCTTCCTATTGCCGGCAGTGGATTGTGAACTTTGCATTGATTGTGAAGCCAATGGGGGCATTGACAAAAAAGGATGCTGTGATTCCTTTGCAGTGGAATGAAGAATGTCAGAGAGCATTTGATCTGCTCAAAACTGCATTGTGTACTGCTCCAGTTTTGGGCACACCAAATTATGAAAACATTTTCAGATTGTTTGTACATGAAAGTAAGGGTTGCACGTTGGCTGTTTTGACACAGGAACAAGGTGGAAGAAATAGGCCATGTGGCTATTTTTCTTCCATGCTGGACCCTGTAGCACGCGCATTACCACGTTGTTTGCGAGCTGTTGCAGCGGCTGCTGCGTCAGTGAAACAAACTGAAGGAATGGTGTTCGGGCACACCTTGATTTTGATGGTGCCACATGCCATAGACGTTCTACTAAATAGAACGCAGACGCAACACCTCACATCTGCTAGATTGACTAGATACGAAATTGTCCTGTTTGCGCCACACATCCAAATTATGAGGTGTAATGCTTTGAATCCTGCAGAATTAATGCCACTGCCCACTGAATGAGTGAATGAATCACCTCCCCATGATTGTTTAATGGTTACTGAGGAAGAAACTAAAGGAAGAATTGATTTAACCGATACTCCACAAAAAGAGCCAGATGGAGAGCTGTTTTGTGACGGCTCCTGTTTTAAATTACCTGATGGCACATCAACTGCTGCCTATGCTATCACTACACTGCAAAGAATTATGGAGACCAAAAGAATCCCCTACAACTCCGCCCAAGCCGTGGAGATAATAGCTTTGACAAGAGCCTGTGAGATTTCTGAAAATCTGAGTGTAAACATATATACTGACAGCCAATACGCCTTTGGCGTGGTTCACAATTTTGGCCGACTTTGGGCTGAGAGGGGTTTCTTGACATCACATTGAGCCAGAATTCAACATGGCCCTTTGATTGTACGATTACTGTCTGCACTTACTTGCCCAAAGCGCCTAGCAATAGTGAAATGCGAGGCGCATACAAAAGTAACATGTAAAGTGGGAGAGGGAAACGCATTTGCAGACAGAATTGCGAAGCAAACTGCCACTGATTTGAATACCAAAATGTTGACAGTACAGTCTGAGGAAATACCCTGCATGATAGAAAATGGAATTGCTACTGTCAAAGAGATGCAGGCAGAAGCCACTGCTGACGAGATACAAGGGTGGGCTGAGGGCTCTGCTGAATTAGATCTAGAAGGTTGCTGGGTAGACAAGAAAAGTAAAAACTGGATGCTGCCCAACTCCTATGTAACTGCAATGGTCACGATGGCCCACAGCCCTACATACATTTGTGCCAAAAAGATAGTTCAGCATCTAGCCACAGTATGGGAGAACACACACATAAAGAAAAAAGCAGAGAGGCTGGTCCAAAATTGAATCATGTGCCTACAACACAATGTGGGGAAGGGAACGGTGACTCCAACAGGCAGTTGCAGCCCTCCGTCTATGCCATTTGAGGCAATCCATTTTGATTTCACAGAGATGGAGAGGTGCCAAAACTTGAAGTACGTTTTAGTGGTTATATCTGCATTCAGTAAGTGGGTGGAAGCATATCCATTAAAAGACTGCACCGCGATGAGCACTGCAAAAGTAATGCTGAAGGAGTATTTCTCCCGGTTTCGTCTGCCCCGTGTTATATGGTCAGATAATGGCCCACATTTTGTGGGCGCAGTGATATTACAGATTTGCAAAGGTCTCCAGATTGACAAGAGATTCCATTGTTCTAGACACCCCATGAGTGCCGATCTTATTGAATTTCACAACGGCATTTTAAAGGCCAAAATAAGTAAAATGTGTGCAGGAAACAAGTTGAGCTGGGTGGACGCATTACTGTTAGCGTTACTGTGCATGCGCACATCTGTGCAGGCAAGAACTGGGCTCTCCCCATACGAGATAGTGATGGGGATGCCGGCGAATGTTTGGTGTGCACCACAGCCAAAGCTGCTAAATGAGATTGAATATCCTGTGCTCAGCATTTACTGTAATCTGTTAATTCAAAAATTGCTTTTGATTCATCAGCAGGTGCAGGAGGCTCTACCCATCAGGTACACTGGTCCTGGGCATTCACTGGAACCCGGAGAGTGGGTTCTAGTCAACATTTTTGAGAGGAAGTCATCACTTGCACCCAGATGGCGTGGACCCTACCAGATAGTTTTGACAACCCAGACTGCAATCCGCGTGGACGGAAGGAAAGGGTGGATATATGCAACGCATGCCAAAAAGGTCCCTGTAAAGATACCGGTGGGGGGTGTCTGTACTTCTGCTTTCTATATAGCAGAGGAGAGGCACAGAGGACCCCAGCCAAGATTCTCTATGCGGTAGCTATGGTCGAGCAATCAAGGCCTAGCTTCTCAGGAGGTGATGCAGGCTGGTTCTTAAGTACAGTGTAGTCCCCGAACCCCCACAAAGGAATGTCCACACAATGTATTACTGAAAACACAGTCTTTATATAATTAATATTCAAAGGTATGTACACTATCACAATAACGCACTTTGTACTCGGAAATCAACAATGGTAAATATATACAATTCTAAAGTGGTACCACCAGTATTATCAGATCTCATTAAAGCGCATCAACTATACTGTTAGAATGTCACACAGATCAATAACAAGGAAACCAGCAATAGAGATAGGAGGGAAAGCAAGATGGTTGACACAATTGGCAGAACACTGGCCCTGTTACCTAGACACAGTTCTGTGTGGAGATCCCCCCACCTGGGCAACCTGTAAAATAAAGATATAGCACAAGCCCAGTCCAATAGTCTTATTCACTCCTATAATGTTTTTACCCCCCCAATGCACCTGGTGGAGTAGAGTTCTTTGAAGAATCATCGACGGATCTTTCTTCAGTGACTCCCTTTAAAGCAGGAGCCACAGATCGTCGAGAGGCGTCGAAGAAGGTGAAGTTGACGTCAACGGTGTCGATTAGAAGTTAGAGGGTGCCGAGACCACAACGTCGATCCAGGCGGTGCTCGTCAGCGACGTCCTGCGAGGATGAGGTGTGCGGGGCACCTCGGCGATTGATTGTTCAGGACCACAAAGAGTTTCAGAAGAACTGTGGCCCAGCAAGGGCGTCGAGTCGTCGAAGTCTTTGTGGCCTTCAGGTGGCGGGAAACCCACCGGCGGATTCTCCTCCGCGCATCAGCGGCCTTGGCTCTCTCCGGCAGGATAAAACGGTTGTCGGTGCGGACAAGGGAGTCCTTCGATTCAAATGTTCTTAGGCAAAGGAGCGGGCGGCTCCGGTTGTCGGCGGCACGGCGTGAAGCGGTCCTCGCGTCTGGGCAACACAACTTCGACGGACCTCCAGCGGTTACACAAACCTGCGAACCCTGGTCGACGGCAATGGACTTCGACAGCAGCAAAGTCCTGGTGCTTCACTTCGTTCTCCTCAGCGGTCCAGTCTTGGGTCTGCAGCCTTTCGAGGGTCTGACTTCCAGGGAGCTTCGGTGAAGGTTAGCAGTGCTCGATGGTCCCTCGGAGCACGGGAAGAGGGCGCCTTACCAGGTCCTCTCTCGGATCAGTCTTCGACGAATTTGGAAGCTTTCAGATCAGGTCGAAGCAAATGCAACAGCAAGTCTTCTTCTTCCAGCTGGGCATAGAGGATGAGCAGTTCCAGTTACTCTTCAAGTGTAGACACAGCTTCTGAACACCTTCCAGTGGTGAGACGTCCCCAGACATACTATCCTGACTCTCATCCACACTGCTGGGTCACACTCAGCAGCCAATCATACAGAAGGGCATTCATGCAGTCAGTCAGCCAATCAGGCACACAGTGCATTCAGGCCATCCTCCTCCCTCTCAGACACTCACAACAAGGAATGTGGATTGGGACAAGTACCCTGCCATTCAACACTAAACACTGCATTCAGGCCAGTTTCGGGCAGGGCTGTCTCAGTCTTTGTATCTCATACCAGAAACCAGACAGCCACAACAAGAAGTGCATATTGGTCACACACTCCATTCACCCAGGTCCCACCCACAGGGTGTACCCGCAACATACAGTTACTGGGAAGGCTCCAGCCAGTCTGGACTGGACTTCACAACAACACCATATATGGAACTTCCACCCAACAGCCAGTCAGGGGGAAGGGACAGAGTCAGGGCTTCCCAGGACTTTGGGAAAACAAGGTAACAGGCAATAGAAAGCAAGAGGCCACAGGGGCCATCTTGTTTTCTATCAGGAATCAACTGATTCCAGTGGCAGGGCCTGGGTATCCCCAAATGGAGGATACTCAGAGCACCTGTCAAATTCAGCATGGAGCTGCCACCAGCCCATACCCTGCTCTGTGGTCCACCCACAGGTGCCCAAAAACGTACACTAGGGGCACAGGGTTGTACCCCCACCCATGGGTGCCGTAAGGGTATCCTATGGGTCTGTTCACCAAACCAAAAGAGAGAGAGCTGCACCGCCAGGATATGATATGATATGGCATTTGTAACGCGCCTATACACAAGTCTTTCAAGGCGCGAAATTTTCCACATGAACTCCTGCGCGGAAAACACGACAGAACACACGATAAAAGGGCAGGAAAGGATACGGAGGCCCTGTCCCTCCGATGCATTTGCAGCATCACAGTCGCCCCCCCCCAGACTGAGGTGGAGGGTGCCTAATCTCCCACGGGATAGACACCCTCATCCAGACTGTCCTTCTGGAAAGGCCATCTGCATTATCGTGACTCTTCCCTGGTCTGTGCTCTATGGTGAAGTCTAACCCTTGCAGGCTAATGGACCACCTGACCAGTTGCGGGTTTTCACCCTTCATCTGCATAAGCCACTTCAGGGGCTTATGATCTGTTTGGACCTTGAAGGTAGGCCCTGTAAGGTAGGGCTCAACTATAAACTCCAAACTATACCAAAACATTCCTTCTCAACAGTAGCCCACCTAAGTTCTCTACCCTTGAGTTGTCTACTGATGACGATGATAGGCTGTTCCCTCCCTTTGTCATCTAACTGGGACAAGACAGCTCCAATTCCGGTGTCGCAGGCGTCCGTCTGGATGATAAAGGGTCGGCTGTAGTCAGGCACACACAACACAGGTGCCCTACACAGACTTTATTTCAAGCCATCAAAGGCCCTCTGACAGTCTTCAGTCCAATTAACCTTCCTAGGTTGTTTGGGTGAAGTCAGAGCTGTCAGGGGTGCAGCTATGGTTCCATAGTCTGCCATGAAATTGTGATAATACCCAGTGAGGCCCAAAAAGGCTCTCACCTTGGTTTGAGTAGTGGAGTCTCCCAGTCCTGTACATCCTGTACCTTACTAGGGAGAGGTTGGATTTGACTCCCTCCTACCTCATGACCAAGATATGTGACTTTCCCGTGAGCTATCTGGCACTTGGTGGCCTTGATAGTGAGGTTAGCCCTTTTCAAGGTCTGCAACACCTTATCCAGATGTGTCAAATTCTCTTCCCAGGTGGAACTGTAGACGGCAATGTCGTCTAAGTAAGCCACATAAAAGGCTTCCAGCCCACTGAGCGCATGGTTGACCAATCTCTGGAAGGTGGCAGGGGCATTCTTCAAACCAAAAGCCATGACTCTAAACTGGTAGAGTCCCTCTGGTGTTGAGAACGCTGTCTTTCCCTTGGCATGGTCCGTCAGAGCTATTTGCCAATAGCGTGAGGTAAGGTCAAAGGTGCTCACAAATTTGGCAGCACCTATGGTGTCCACGAGCTCATCAGCCCGGGGCAATGGGTGCACGTCAGTTTTGGTGACGGCATTGACTCCTCAGTATCAATCTCGTGCTTACACCACGGTGTAAGGCCTGGCGTCAGTGAAAATAGATAGTCATACTGCTGGAGCAAAGTCCTGCAGGCCCTCTGCTGCTCTGTTGTTAAATCGGGAGAGAGATGCACTCCCTCCACTGAGCCATCCCGAGGGTTGCTATACAACAAATCAGGAATGGGCTCACTCTCATCCTCTTCTTGCTCTGAAGCTAGCAAGAGACATGAGACCTCTGCTCGCCTGTGGAAAGGCATGAGCCTATTAACATGGAATACCTGAGAGGCTACCCCTGGGATTCCCATGTCAACCAGATAATTGACCTCACCCATCTTGGAGATTATCCTGAAGGGTCCAGTCCATTTATCTGCCAATGCCCGAGGCTTGGTAGGCTCCATCACGAGGACCTCCTGTCCCTAAGTCCAATATCTCTTGCGATGCTTTAAGGTCATGCCAGTACTTGTTCAATTCCTGGCTGGCCTTGAGATTCGCTGTTGCCTGACCCATCATCCATGTCATCCTCCGTCTGAGGCCTAACACATAGTCCCCCACTTGCTTGGTGGGACCTGGAGGGGTGGCTTCCAAACCTTCTCTGATCAAGGCGAGGGCCCCCTCACGGGATGTCCAAAGAGTAACTGAAAGGGGCTGAAACAAACACCCTCTTGAGGTACCTCTCTGTAAGCAAACAGCAGGCATGGCAGGAGGAGATCCCATTTCCTCCTTAGGGGCTCTTCCAAAGCACCTATCATGCCCTTGAGAGTTTTATTAAATCTCTCAACCAGACCATTGGTCTGGGGATGGTAAGAGGTGGAGAACTTGTAGGTTACTCCGCACTCTTTCCACATGGTCTTCATGTAACTAGACATGAAGTTGGATCCTCTGTCAGAGACAACCTCTTTAGGGAATCCAACACGGGTGAAAATGCCCAGGAGAGCCCTGGCAACCACCTTGGCAGTAACAGTCCGAAGGGGTATAGTCTCAGGGTACCTGGTGGCATGATCTACCAAGAACAGGATGAACCGATGTCCACCTGAAGTGAGAGGGTCCAGGGGACCGACAATGTCGATGCCCACCCTCTCAAATGGTGTGCCAACCACTGGAAATGGTTGCAGTGGGGCAATGACACTGCCTCCAGTCTTGCCAGACAACTGACAAGTGGGGCAGGTCCTGCAGTGGGACTCCACTTTTGCTCCCATCCGGGGCCAGTAGAAGTGGGCAGAGAGCCTCTGCTTAGTCTTCTTGGTACCAAGATGACCAGCTAAGGGCACCTCATGCGCCAACTGCAGCAGGAAGGGCCTGTAAACCTGGGGTACCACCAACATCCTGAGGGCACCAGGTTCAGGCTTAGTGGGCTCACTAACAAGGAGCTCACCCTCCCAATATATCCGGAAGGTCCTAGGCACTTCTCCTTGTGCCTGGGACAGGGTCTGTTTCCTCAGACCCTCGAGAGAGTGGCACTCTCTCTGTCCCTTACAGAAGTCTGCCCGGGAGGGTCCTCCTTCAGCTAACAAGCATTGAAGATCGGGATGATCCTCCAGGTTGAGAACCTCTCCCACAGGAGAGTCTTCTGGCTCTTCTCCCACAGGAGTTGAGACAGGGTTTACCACTGGACCCAGCCCGTCCGGGGCATGGATCCCAATGGGTGCTGTAGGAACAGCAGGAAGAGAAGGAGCTCCCTCCACAGAGGTGGCCTTCTTGGTCTTCCTTCTTCTTGCCTTAGGCTGCGCCTTTGGCTCGGGTACCTGACTCACAGCCAGACCCTGTGTCACCTGTGACCTAGTGACTGCAGCAGCAGTCATGGGAAGACCATCCGAGATCAACCACAACTCTACTAGATGATTACCTAACAGAATGTTAGCAGGGACATTGTCCTGAAGCAGGACAGGAAGCGTTTCTGTCTTGTCTCCAATTACGAGTGTGACTAAGGCTACAGGCGATATTTGGGAGGCCCACCAGCTAACCTGGTGGTTCTCAGAGGAGCACCTACATAGTCCTCTGGCTTGAGCAGGGTCCTGTCCACCACTGTCATGCTTGCCCCAGTGTCTCTCAACCAGTAGAAGGCTGGCCATTCAAGAGGACACTTCTCAAAAATCTACGGGTGTTCTGTGGGATAGTCGCCAGTACTTCCGCGTACTGTTCCCAGGCCCCAAGGGACACTAAGGAAATCTCTACAGGAGCACCAAATGTGATCCCTGTAAACGAGGGGAGGAAAGTGGCCTCCATCTCAGACATGGGGTAAGGGTAGGTCAGGCTGACAGCCTGTACTCCAAGTGCCTTACCTTTACACTTGGAGTCGCCCCTCTTGTGATCCCGAGCCCCACAATCCCAACAAGTGCCGGGAGTGCGGGGTACGGTACTGGAACCACTGGGAGCCTGCTTTGCAGCAGGTGGACCACTACTCTTATTCCCACCCACAGATGACTTATCCCCACTAGATTTTTGGGTCTTAGGAGAGGAGGGTTTAGGTTTACCCGACTGACTGCATTTGGGACTCCTCAGCTTTCTGAGAGACCCCCTTTTCTTTGTCCTTGTCCTTCCCACCGGAGTCCTTAGGGAACACCCGGTGGAAGACCCACTTGTCAGCCAACCTAGCCAGCTTAAAGGAATCCAAAATGTTCTGGTCAGCAACATACTGACGCAGCTGTGGTAAACAGGCTTCAGAAAAATGCTCAAAAAACAACAGTTGGGACAATTCAACAAATGTTTTCACTTTTTATCCATCAATCCACCCCATCATGTTCATGTGCGCAGCACTCACCCAGTCAATGCAGGGCACATTCTCTCTTTTCTTAAAATCCCTGAACCATTTAAGGTATTGGGTAGGTGTTTTGCCAAACTGGGCAATCCAAGCAGATTTCATACACTCATACTGACCCCTGTCTTCCACACTCAGCTTCAGAATACAGTCATACCCAGTTTAAGGCACTCTGCTTAACAAACACTTAGTCCAGTATCTTTTGTCAACATCATGAATTGCACAAGCCATTCCAAACGCTTCAATCCATTGGAGGATATCAGAACCCTCCACAAACACACCAACCAAATCTTTCATAAACTTGGTGGCTGGGGACCTGCCACTCTCAACTGGTTTCGCTGAAGTCTCCAATCTAGCTTTCTCTAGCTGGATTCTCTGACATTCAGTGTCCTTGTCTTTGAGTTCAAGATCCCTATTCTTGAGTTCCACTTGCTGTGCCAGCTCCTTCTTCTTAAGCTCAGCTTCTATCTCCAACTTGCGGTATTCAAAGGCCAATTTCATCCTTAATAACTCAAGTTCTATGGAATTGCTGGGGTTCGGAACAGAGGCAGTAGGAATGGTGGCATTCCCAGAAACAGATTCAGCAGAAAACCCAGGGGCAGAGTCCTCATTGGTTGCATCCCCCCCTCATCAAGAGTTTCACCATCAGTCTGGTAGTCCACCAGGGCAGCTATCAGCTCAGCCCTAGACTTATCCACAAAGTCTAACTCCCTGGCTTCACAAGCACTCTGGAGAGCCTCTAAGCTCATCCTAGTCAATTTACCATTTGCAATAGACTCCATTGCTTGTAATGCAGTTATTTTGTACACAACCAAACCTTAATTTAATAAAGTGCAGATATTTTGTAAGTGGCACGGTTATACACTGATTCGTAAAACCATAAGCATTTCACCGCTACCACCAGTGTAAAGATACCGGTGGGGGATGTCTGTACTTCTGCTCTCTATATGGCAGAGGAGAGGCACAGAGGACCCCAGCCAAGATTCTCTATGCGGTAGCTATGGTCGAGCAATCAAGGCCTAGCTTCTCAGGAGGTGAGGCAGGCTGATTCTTAAGTACAGTGTAGTCCCGGAATCCCCACAAAGGAATGTCCACACACTGTATTATTGAAAACACAGTCTTTATATAATTAATAGTCAAAGGTATGTACACCATCACAATAACACACTTTGTACTCGGAAATCAACAATGGTAAATATATACAATTCTAAAGTGGTACCACCAATATTATCAGATCTCATTAAAGCGCATCAACTATACTGTTAGAATGTCACACAGATCAATAAAAAGGAAACCAGCAATAGGGATAGGAGGGAAAGCACGATGGTTGACACAATTGGCAGAATACTGGCCCTGTTACCTAGACACAGTTCTGTGTGGAGATCCCCCCACCTGGGCAACCTGTGAAATAAAGATATAGCACAAGCCCAGTCCAATAGTCTTATTCTCTCCTATAATGTTTTTACCCCCCCAATGTACCTGGTGGAGTAGAGTTCTTCGAAGAAGCATCGACGGATCCTTCTTGAGTGACTCCTTTTAAATCAGGAGCCATGGATCGTCTAGAGGCGTCGAAGAAGGTGAACTTGATGTCGATGGCGTCAATGAGAAGTTCGAGGGTGCCGAGACCACGACGTCGATCCAGGTGGTGCTCGTCAGCAACGTCCTGCGAGGATGAGTTGTGTGGGGCACCTCGGCGATTGATTGTTCAGGACCGCAAAGAGTTTCAGAAGAACTATGGCCCAGCAAGGGCGTCGAGTCGTCGAAGTCTTTGTGGCCTTCAGGTGGCAGGAAACCCACCGCCGGATTCTCCTCGGCGCGACGTCGGCCTTGGCTCTCTCCGGCAGGATAAAACGGTCGTCGGTGCGGACAAGGGAGTCCTTCGATTCAAATGTTCTTAGGCAAAGGAGCGGGCGGCTCCGGTCATCGACTGCACAGCGTCAAGCGGTCCCCGCGTCTGGGCAACACAACTTCGACATGCCTCCAGCTGTTACACAAACCTGCGAACCCTGGTCGACGGCAATGGACTTCGACAGCGGCGAAGTCCTGGTGCTTCACTTCGTTCTCCTCAGTGGTCCCGTCTCGGGTCGGCAGCCTTTCAAGGGTCGGACTTCCAGGGAGCTTCGGCGGTTAGCAGTGCTCGATGGTCCCTCGGAGCACGGGAAGAGGGCGCCTTACCAGGTCCTCTCTCGGATCAGTCTTCGACGAATTTGGCAGCTTTCAGATCAGGTCGAAGCAAATGCAACAGCAAGTCTTCTTCTTCCAGCTGGGCGTCGAGGATCAGCAGTTCCAGTTACTCTTCAAGTGTAGACACAGCTTCTGAACAACTTCCAGTGGTGAGAGGTCCCCAGATATACTATCCTGTCTCTCATCCACACTGCTGGGTCACACTCAGCAGCCAATCATACAGAAGGGCATTCATGCAGTCAGTCAGCCAATCAGGCACACTGTGCATTCAGGCCATCCTCCTCCCTCTCAGACACTCACAACAAGGAATGTGGATTGGGACAAGTACCCAGCCATTCAACACTACACACTGCATTCAGGCCAGTATCGGGCAGGGCTGTCTCAGTCTTTGTCTCTCATACCAGAAACCAGACAGCCACAACAAGAAGTGCATATTGGTCACACACTCCATTCACCCAGGTCCCACCCACAGGGTGTACCCACAACATACAGTCACTGGGAAGGCTCCAGCCAGTCTGGACTGGACTTCACAACAACACCATATATGGAACTTCCACCCAACAGCCAGTCAGGGGGAAGGTACAGAGTCAGGGCTTCCCAGGACTTTGGGAAAACAAGGTAACAGGCAATAGAAAGCAAGAGGCCACAGGGCCATCTTGTTTTCTATCAGGAATCAACTGATTCCAGTGGCAGGGCTTGAGTATCCCAAAATGGAGGATACTCAGAGCACCTGTCTAGTTCAGCATGGAGCTGCCACCAGCCCATACCCTGCTCTGTGGGCCACCCACAGGTGCCCAAAAACATACACTAGGGGCACAGGGTTGTACCCCCACCCATGGGTGCCGTAAGGGTATCCCATGGGTCTGTTCACCAAACCAAAAGAGAGAGAGCTGCACCGCCAGGAGTCCCACATGAACTCCTGCGCGGAAAACACGACAGAACACACGATAAAAAGGTAGTAAAGGACAAGGATACGGGGGCCCTGTCCCTCCGATGCATTTCCAGCATCACAATCCCATCGCCATCTGAAAAACTGCCTGATCGAGACGACCAGAAAGAGACAGCGGCCCCAGAACGAAAGAAGCTGTTGCCAGTTCTTTGCCACAAAATCTGCCTGAACCCGAAATAAAGCTTGAAACGAAGCCTGGAAAAATTGCTATAAAGGAGAAAGGGCAAAGAGTGCCCCAACGTTGTCCAGCAGAAGGTGCATCATTGCTGGCTGACACAAAACGTGTACTACTTTGGCGCCCACCATCTGCCGTTGCACCGCAGGCTGTCTCCGAGCTCGAGTCTGGGAGTGCGTCCGCACTATTCGTTGATCACACGATACCAGGAGCAAGGCGGTATAATTTACAGAACCAGAAGAAGGAGTGATCAAATCTCCATTTCTTTTGATCTTTGTTGCCTCTGTTTCCTATCACGGATGAAGTAGGAACCGGAGGCCTAGAGGAGAGCGGCGTGAGGGTTGTGCAAGTCGGACAACTCAAGAGCGTGGCTCCTCGGTGCTAAGAAAATCCATGTGCAGCTCACCCCTTACGGATAAGAGGGGCTCACATGGTACGAAGGCAATTGATAACTGCTCTGGAGTTCTTCGAGCAATGTGCAGATGCAAAGAAATCTTGCCCAACGTATAGTAATCCAGGCTGCTAAGAACTGGCAGAACAAACTGTTGACATTTTCTGGACTTATTGACATTCGAACGAGTGCAACGATAAGAGACATTCACGACGAACATTGTTGGAGAAGAAGAACAGCGAGAGAAAACATGCCGGAACCAGCTTTTGCCCCCTCATGCACCACTGCTGATAATTAGTTAACTATAGAGACTGGAAGGTTACAAAAAAGAAATTGCAGAAAAAATTGTATGCTGATCTTAACGATAGTCATGTGTGTAATGAGTATATTAGCCCCAATAATGACAGTACTGGTATTATGGTACTTAGAAGAAATACACCCCTTGGAAGTACTCTTGCCTGTTGGAAACATCTCCACTACTGAAAGCCCGGTCCATGTGATTACTTACACTCTGTCCCCGATGGAAGAAAGACACAGGGAAGGTTATGGGAATAACACATTACTGCTAATAATGAATATGACTCATTCAATATTGAGAATAAACAATTGCTGGGTATGTGCCCACTTGCCGCAGCATGGTGGTAAGGGGATTGGTTGGTATGTGCAGCCGCTGCCATTGAGTTCTGCATGTTACACATCCTTGAGTGCATTATATTATGGGAAATGGAACGAAAGTGAAACTGGTCAATCAGATAGAACAAATATGAATGAATTCGAAGAGATTATTATGAAACCAGATTATTTGTGCCCTATAAATCATCAGTAATCACGTTTCATATGAACCCAGAAGGAAACAAAGATACAGTGCCCCCCTCCTATACAGTAAATTACAGTCCACGCTCTGTCCCCATTTGCCTGAGAAAAAAGGGTTCCTATTCGGTGGGGACATTCACTAGATGCATGAATATAGCATTCCTTGATAAAGAGGTAGAGCCAGTTTATGTAGGCGACCCCGTTTATTTCATATGTGGAGAAAAAGCGTATCCCTGGTTACCTAGAAACTGGGGAGGTACTTGTTACTTGGGACTTTTGTTCTCGGGGGTATTCCTTTCAAGAACAGCAGATATAGCCAAATTGGCCAGGTCAAGACCACGGCGAAATGAGGAAGGAGGTTTGATCGCGGAAGACATAGCAAAATCATTCATACCATTTTGGGACCAAGCAATAAACTCCTAAGACAACTGTCCAGAATATTAGAGAAACTTTATAAATGGAACAACAGATATATTGTACAATATGACATTAGAGGAAAAAGGAATTAGATTAATGACACTCCAAAATAGGATGGCTCTTGATGTTATCTTGGTTGATCGTGGGGGAGTTTATAAAATTGTGGGATCAGCGTGTTGCGTATTTGTAAGCGACTCCTCCCCTACGATTTTCAAAGCAATAAGAAAGTTGCACGTTTTAAGCTCTGACCTACACCCCCCTGAAGGAAGTTGGGAATTGAACATAAGCTCCTGGTTCTGGGAGGTATTACGCTCATGGGGATGGAAATTATTTGCCATCCTAGAAGCAGTGCTAGGAATATTCATGACATATTGTTGTTGTATACACTGCTTACCTATAGTGTGTACTGAAATAAGTGAGGAGGGTGTACAAAAAGAGCACTACTAAATCAGGTACTCAGGAAAATGATGAATTGAAGACGGTGAAAGAATTCATGTCAATCAATATTGATGACAATGACAACAAGGAGGAGACTAGTAGAATGCCGATTCAGAATCAGATACTTGGTCGGAAGAGGATGCAATGTACGGATGAGGCGTTTGGCATACGGCCAAAAGGAGGGTTTGTCAGTCCAGAAAAAGTAGACACCTCTCAATGATGGAGACAATGTATTCTGTTGGCCGAAGACCAACCGCCTCATGTGTTTAGTATTAGAAATACATAGCCATAAGCTTGACTACAGTGCGGCCATTTTGATGTGATTGAAATCGCCATTTTGTTTTCTAACCTTTGCCTCTTGCCTTCTTTAAAACTGCTTTGCTGAAAACGTATTCTGCTCCACTAGTACATTATTGTTCATGCATAGAGCAAGGCCGCGAGAGACTTGTTGAAACATAACGCAGCGACCCAGACAGACATGCCCGGTCTCCTCCCTCACAAGTCCTTGGAAGTAAGCAGCAAGGCATTTAATCATTACACAGGTGCCAGCCAGTATTGCTAATACAGTAGAAATGTTGGAAACAAACATTTAATGGCTTGAATTATGCTCTCCTTTACGGCCCCCCTTCCCTGAACCCTGTAGAGCCCTGGAGAGCGAGTTGACCCCCAGTACACGAATAGAAACTAGGAGATAGCGAGGCCTGGAATGTGTCTCTCCCCTGCACGCAGCTTGCTTGCAGAGAACAGAAGCAGTGTGTTCTTAAAACAAAGAATTGTGTCTGAAGGCTCATGAAATTGCAAACTGTTGCTAAATAAATGTCTGAAGTGTCATACTCGTCACAATTGTCAATCATCGAACCCAATTCAAAGGAAATACATTATGGACGGTATTGAATGCGTCACCACTGATTGTAAGATGCTTGTTTTGTATATATGTAACTGTTGTACGATTCTCACTCTCTTACGTCCCCCGGGATCTGGAAACACACGTCGCGGGGCGTGAGACCGAGTTGGCCAACTGAGACTATTTGATTTGCAATAAACTCTAGCTTTTGGGAACACAACCTTGTGTCTGTCGTATCAGTTTGTGTGTGGTGATTGTGCCTTGTTTCCATATGCGAGGGTCCCATAGGTGCCCCTTCACCAGGGAAGTGAAGAATTTGTAATTGATATTGGGCAAAAAAGAAGGCCCAACGGGCCTGACGGCTGTTTCTGCACTCCAGGGATTGTAACACTTGTAAGTTCTGATGGTCTGTACGAACTTGTACTGGGTGTTTGGCACCCAAAAGGAGATGACGCCAGTCAGTGAAGTCTTGTCGGATGGCTAACAACTCCTTCTCCAAGACGGAATAATGAGTTTCACTGGGAGTCAAGGTGCGTGATAAATAAGCAATGGGATGTTCCGTCTTGTCCTCAAGTTCTTGTTTTAAGACTGCTCTGATGGCATAGTCAGATGCATCAGTCTCAACCAAGAGGGGTCGATCTATATCAGGTTGAGCTAGGATAGGAGCTTGAGTGAATTCCAGTTTCAGTTGTTGAAACGCTGACTCTTGAGCCGAAGACCATTGAAACAGAGTGTCTTTCTTTAAGAGTGTTACAATAGGGTGTACAATATCAGAAAATGTGGGTATGAATTTTCTGTAAAAGTTAGCAAGTCTCAGGAAGGATTGAATGTGTTTCACAGTAGTGGGAACAGGCCAAGACAGGATGGAATCAACCTTGGAGGGATCCATTCCGATACCCTTGGAACTAAGGTCAAACCCGAGATAATGAACAGTTGATACATGGAAAACATTTTTTTCAGGTTTGACCAGGAGCTTATGTTCACGTAAAAGTTGTAAAACTGCTTTAACGTGTTCTTGATGGTTCCGAGGTTCCTTGGAGTAAATCAGTATATCGTCTGGGTATACAATGACGAAAAGGAACAGCATGTCAGAAAAAACCCGATCCATGAAGCGTTGGAATACTGCGGGGCATTAGCGAGACCAAAGGGCATTACCAGATACTCAAAGTGGCCAAAGGGAGTTCTGATGGCTGTTTTCCACTCATCGCCTTCCTTTATGTGAATGAGATGGTAGGCATCCCTGAGATCGAGTTTGGTGAAGAAGACAGCACACCTCACTGCCTCCAGAATGTCCGAAATAAGAGGTAATGGATAGCGGTCCTTGAGGGTGCATTGGTTGAGGCCACAGTAATCCAGACATGGTCGAAGTTCCTTGGAGTCTTTTTTAGGAACGAAGAAGAGAGAAGCACCAGCTGGAGACTTGGAAGGTCGAATAGTTCCGTTTGTCAAATTGGTATATATATTCTCGGAGGGCTTTCTTTTCCGGTTCAGCCAAAATGAACATTCTTCCAAAGGGAATCACCGCTGAAGGCTCTGTATCAATGGCACAATCCTCAGGTCTGTGAGGTGGATGAGATTGAACAATGGCTGTTGAAAACACATCTGAGTAGGTTTGGTATGCCTGAGGTATTTGGATAATGTTGGAGACAGTTACGGACGGTTGCTTGGGTTCCTGGAGGTCTTCTGAAGGACTTGGCAATGTGGCAAGAGATAAACAATGGGACATGCAATGTTCTGAACCGAGAAACAAGGATCACGCTGCCCAATTGATGTAGGGATTGTGCTTCTGTAACCAAGGCATGCCCACAACCAAGGGGTAATGAGCTGATTTAATGATGTCAAATTTGAGTATTTCCTGATGATTGTTTATTGACAGCAGTAAGTCCTTGGTATGGTGGGTTATGGGTCCAGAAGACAAGGGTCTACCATCAATGGCTTAGACAGGTTGTATTATCCCTTAGGTTTCTTGTGGGATGTGATGTTTGACAACCCAATCATGGTCTATGAAAATGCCCATGGCACCACCGTCCACTAAAGCCAGGATGGGATAGGATTATTTTTTGGAAGAGGATATGACTGTTTGTAGAATCACAAGAGTGTTCTGTCCTGGAGATTTCAAGGAGTGAATAGATGAGGAGCAAACATCATTCTCTCGAAGCTGTGCTCTGCCTAGGATCGGGAGCTGGTGTTTCCCGAACGTGGAGGCGGCGCTATTGGACATTCTCTTACAAGGTGTTTATCAGAGGCGCAATACATGCACAGTCCTGTATTAATCCTACGGATCCTTTCATGGGGAGAAATAGGTCCTCGAAAGGCTCCTAGTTGCATAGCTTCAGGGTCTGAGGCTTGCATAGCAGTTGCTTCTTTTGGGCAGGGATAGCTTGTGGCTGACTTAGGAGATGATGATTTAGATTTCCTCTTTTCCGCCTTTCTTTCCTGTATCCGGAAATCAATCTGTAGGGAGAGGTCCATGAGGGCTTGAAAGGAGCTTGGGCGAGCTACGCTAGCTAATTCATCCCTTATCTCATCATTTAAACCTCTTTGAAAGAGGGTAAAGCTGGCTTCCGGGGACCAATCAGCTTCTTTAACTAGCTGTTTGAAGCGAGTCACATAAGTGAGCATATCCTGGGTCCCTTGTTGGAATTCAAGCAATCTTTCCTGAGCACTGTAAACAAGCTCAGGGCGATCAAACATAGCCTTAAGGACTTCCACAAACCCATCGTAATCATCCAGGAGAGCATCGCCAGCATTGACTAAGGGAGTTGCCCAGGTTAAGGCATTGCCTGTGAGATGAGATATCATGAATCCAACCTTTGCTCGTGGGGTGGAATAGTATGGTTTGAAAGTGAAATGTACCAAACAAGAATCTAGGAAGGCACATAGATTTTTTGATGATCCGTCGTATTTGTCCACTACTCCCCCTAACAGGACACTTTCCTTGGCAGCACCAACTGCTTTAATGCAGCATTCTCAGCCTTATGGTTTTGAACTTCAGTGGTTAATTCTTGCATACCTCTCATGAGGTCCTGGACTGCGGCTTCCATGTCTGTCCTTGTATCAGGTTTGAGGTGTCTCAATCTGTCACAAGTCTCTCCCCTTCTCGCCTGTTTCTCCTTACTTGTGACCTTCTTGGGAGTGGCTTCCTTCTTTCTTACTGTCAGGGACTTGTATAGGCCTGGACGCGGGTCTTCGGAGTCCAGTGTGAGGTTTGTTGCTTTCCACTGGGAAGAGTTCAGTATCCAAGACGAGGAACCAGGAAGAAGATGAGCAGGCTCGAAAGGAGTCGAAGCGCCGACTCCGAGCACGAGGTAATTCCAGGAATAGTACCACGAAAAGAAAGGGAAGGGGAAAGGGAACGACGGAGTACCAGGAAGGAAGGAAACAAGGTATCAAAAGGAGCGCAAAGCGAACTTCGGAAAACGCACGTCTAACTTCACCAAGCAGTAGCGTTGAGACGTGCGGCGCCGCAGAGGCGTGACCCTTTTCTAGGAAGCTGAATGTAGCATGGAAAGGCTGGCGTGCAGCGTTTCGGAACTGTCGGCCATGTTGGTAGAACCGCAGAGTTCACACCGCGGTGTATCATGGACCATGAAGTCCGGAATGGGCGAATTCGCCGGTTCATGACAATTCCTGGACTCCCCGAAGAAGTTATTCTGGGTTGGGATTTACCTACCTTTTCCACTCTTGTAGGTAACCCCACCTCTGTATAGAGAGTTTTCACCCCAGGGCTGCTGCCACTCAAATTACTACTCACAGAACTCTCCAATATGGGACTGAAAAAAAGCAGAACCCCATGAAACCCCTTCAAGATATAAAAAATCTATAAACCGAGAGTCAACCCCTAGAGACCAGTTTGTGCGTTATTTTCGAGAGACCGATAAAACCACTTCACCTCTACCTATACCGTCAAAAAAAAGATCTGTGGATTATGCGAGAGTCCATGGATATATCTCATCCCTGTTCTTTCCCAGGTCTTAACAGTAAAGAACCTGGACAAAGACCAGTCATATCCACCTTGCATAGGGAAAGGGTATGTGATAAACCTGAAGGTGTCTCACCCGCTAGTCCCTGGGGATTGTCATCCAGGTGGCCAGGACACGGGCATCCCTTTTGGATCCAGTTCCTGGGGGTGGACCAGTGCGGGAGGATCACCTGGATGAGGGTCTTCGGGAGTGGAAGTGAGACAACAGAGGGTGAGACGCGGTTTCCCCTTTCCAATAACAACTTTTCCCCATCCTACCAGGTAGGATACCTATGAACTCGACCCCCCCCCCCCTTTCCTGACATGAACACTTTCTCACGGACAGCTCACTGTGAGCGACAACGGACTAACACCAGAGCCTCCTGAAATGTCTCAACACCATGCCAGGCAAAGTCAGGCAATTACGGATCATTACACACACCTGCCTTCCGTCACACTACACCACATGGATAAAAGGCGGCGCACGAAAGCACACTCTGAGTGAAGCGAAACACACGATCAAACAGCAGTTCCAAGATGGCAGTTTAATACAAGGAGAAAGACGGCCCTTGACCTGTAAAGACTGTTACTTTCGTGAGCCTTGGAAAGTAAGAAACCGAAGACCAGGAACTAAACCTGCACAGTGTGTTGGAGATACCTGGGGCTCTCCCGTGCCGATAAACCCAGGCAGGGAGGAGCGATTGCCGCCATGGTACTGTTCTTGGCTCCTACAATAAAGCGGCGCCAGAAAAGACTGCACAGCGGCTGAGTTAGAGAGACTGATACCAAACCAGTTTGTGGTTTGAACCAAGGTTCTCTTACAACACCACACTTTTTGCCTTTGCCAAGAATGGTACTCACGGTTCTTTGGGTTAGCTGGAGGCTTGTAGAAAAAAGAGGCGTCCCCCCGGAAGTCCAGAGATAAAAACTATGCTCTGTGCAACACGGGGGCCACCCACTGGGAAACCCTCGTGGGGAAGAAAACCCAGATACAGATGAAGGTAGGTATCCAACTGTAAGGTATATGAATGTCCTCTGGAGCAAGGATGAATGTAAGCAGGAGGATCCTTGAAGCTTTGTTCCGATAGATGAGGAGACAGGAACTGGAAACTCCAAGGTAAGAACTAAACAATTCCAACCGCAAGGGACTGAAGAAAGGATGAAGAAGGAGGCGAGACTCCGGTAAGAGGGGTGAGAAGGGAAGCAGAAGAATAATCCAGAAGAGTGGGAAACAGGTGGCACAGAGAGAAAAGAACTGAGGATAAAGAAGCTGAGGTTCGGCGACAGCGGCAGGGAGCCGTGGGGAAGAGAGACTCCGAGAGCGGTAAGTGCAGCAGGGAGCCGAAGAGCAGAGAGGAGCCGAGAGCTGCGGAGGCAGCTAGAAGCCGGAGGGTGGAAAGGACCCGAGGGCAGCGAGGGCGGCTTGAAGCCAGGAGGTGGAAGGAAGCCGAGGGCGGCGAAGACGGCAAGAAGCCGGGAGATGGAAAGGAGCCGTGGCGGCGAAGGCGGCTGAGAGACGTCGGGAAGAAATAATGACGAAAGTGGCGAGAGCGTGAAAGGCAGCAGCTAAGAAACGCCGCGCAGAAAGAACAAGGTAGATTGCAAGTGCAAGCAAGGAAACCTTGTAAGTTTCAAAGGGCTAAGGAGCAATGCTAACGAAGGGTTAGAGTATCAACGCAGTGAACCGTTGTGTATTGGAGCATAAGTAAGAGTGGGTTCAGCCTGCATTCCGTGTTGGATGGAACACTAGACCTGCACTGCTAGTTAGTGGAAACGTTGTCTAGTAGGCGCCATCTTGGATTCCAACGAGTGTGTTGGGGATGGTGAATCTTCCAGTGTTTCCAAAGACTCCTAGGAGTTCTTCTAACAGTATGCCCTCCCTGTGGGATGGAAGGTCCGGGTTTCCACGGGTGAGACCTATGGAATTTATGCACGAAGGTAGGTGCATGAACAGCGGAAGCTGGTTCCCAGGTTCTATCGGAAGGTCCATAACCTTTCCAATCAACGAGATATTGTAGGGTTCCTCGATGGTACCTGGAGTCAGCTATGGCTGATACTTCATATTCTGGTCCTTCGGGCGTGTCAGTTGGCAGTGGAGTGATTGTTCCTTGCCTGCGTAACCTGTCAACAACATGAGCCTTCAATTGAGAGACGTGGAATACATTATGTATTCGAGACCATGAAGGAGGTAACTGTAACGCTCACCTGAAACTCTGCGGGAACCTTCTGGAACTCCAACTGACTTCTACCTTCCTGGGAACTAGACACTGAATTTCTGTGAAGAAAATAACAATTTTCCCTTCCTTAGTTCTCTCTAGTAAAACAGGTCAAAACTGGTAATATGGGAGCCAGCAAATACCTCACCTTGGTATTTAATTAGTTGAGCTCTCCATCCTGTTCTATACAGGGGCGCAAGTTCTGAAGATGGGACACTGGATATCAGTTTCTTTGAAAGGGACTAAATAGCACTAAACAATGACATAACCCTATGCTATTGAACCTAAAAGGGGCCAATAAGCTGAGGTGTAATGCAAGTGTAGAATTACAGAAAAAACTACCTCACTACACTACGGGGCAGAAATAGGAAAACACCTTATCACTGAGCGTAATATGAACCTTAGTGTGACCAAAAAATATCTGACTAGAAAATCAGCTTCCAAGACAAACTCCACAGGAAAGGGCGCGAACCCGCTAAAAACAACGTAATATCCTGAAAATGCGTGAGGAATTCAACTAACATTCATACACAATTTCAATGTATCTGATAAGGCAACAAAAACGGAACAAATGCATTTGCATATAATGGGTGTACTTGCGTGAGAGAAAACTGCTACGAACTGAGATATGAGGAGACCGCTATGACAGGACTTCAACTATGGACTGTGACAGAGCCAGGAACGGCAGCAACTGGAAAACACAGGAAGGGAGCTGAATGCTAATAAAAGTTACTCAAGGAATGAATGGAATTATCTGTGGACAAGGTATATTGAGCGGTGACAGGGAACGGAGGTACGCGGCGAGCGTTCAGTCTGAACTCAGACAAACGACGCGAAGCGTGAGCCTCCTGAGGGGCGGGGCTTAAATAGCTGGCACATGAAAACAACTAGACCCGCTAACTAACTGACCAGAGGCGCTACCTAGCGGCCATTAAAGAAACTCAACCAACCATTAATATGGGGAGTTAGCATCAATAACTAGCTAGGGCAAATAAATTCCCTATGAACCTGCAACTCTTAGGACAAGTATGGGAAAATAAACTAACCTGTGGTCATGACAGTACCCCTCCTCAAGGACTCTCCTCCCGGTTTATTGGGGTGATTCTGATGAAACCTTTTTAACAATCTAGTGGCATGTATGTTTTCTTTAGGTTCCCAAGATCTATCTAAGGGACCGTAACCCTTCCAGTCAATCAGATAAAAAACCTTGTGCCTGACAATCTTGGAGTCTAAAATATCCTTCACTTCATATTCAGATTGATTGTCTTCAAACTCAACGGGAGCAGGAGCTGGTTCTAAACGAGTATCTGGCGTTACTGGTTTCAGTAAAGACACATGAAAAACTGGATGAATTCGCATCTTCCGAGGAAGGGTCAATTTCATTGCCACAGGGTTGATGATGGCTTCTATGGAGAACGGACCCAAAAATCGAGGAAGAAATTTCTTTGAACCTTTCAACATCAAATTTCTGGAGGATAGCCACACAGAATCTCCGACTTGAAACCTAGGAGCTACACTTCGATGGCGGTCAGCAAACTTCTTCTGACTTTCCTTGGCTGCGGACAAGCTAGCTTGAGCCCTAGTGTGGGCCGTTGAGATGAATTCATGGAGAGTTTTCACAGCAGGCATCTCTAAAGGTTCTGGAGGGTCAAAGGCTGAAGTTCGAGGATGTTTGCCATGTAATGTATAGAATGGAGTAAGCCCTGTAGAGGAATGAGTTGAATTGTTGTAAGCATATTCTGCCACCCACAATATATCCAACCAAGAGTCTTCTGTTTGGTGAAGCATGCATCGTAAATACTGTTCTAAGGTCTGGTTGGTGCGCTCCGTCTGGCCATCGGTTTGGGGATGATGGCTGGTGGATATTCGAACATCAATCTTGGCCAGAGCACAACATTGCCTCCAAAATTTAGAAACAAATTGACTACCTCGGTCTGAGATTACAATGGAGGGAAAACCATGCGCCTTAACAATATTCTCCAGAAATATCTTGGCCAATCCAGAAGCTGTCGGAAGTCCTTGGACTGCGATAAAATGTGCCATCTTGGAGAATACGTCAACCACCACTAGAATGGTGTCAAAACCCCTACATGGAGGAAGATCGGTAATAAAATCCATTGACACGGTATGCCAAGGACTCGGTGGTACATCCAAAGGTTGAAGAAGACCGGCCGGTCTTTTCTTAGTATTCTTATTTTGTGCACAGGTTCCACAGGTTTGAACAAATTGAATGACATATTTGCGCCATGTAGGCCACCAGTAGTGTCGCTTGATTTTTTCCAAAGACTTTGTGACCCCTGGATGTCCCTCAATCAAGGAGCTATGGTAGTTAGCAATTACTTGTCTTCTCAATTCTTCAGTAGGTAGGTACAAGCGATTTTGATAATGCGGGATATCCTCCTGCAGGGTGAATTGATCGCCTCGATTTGTCCAGGTAAGCAGCTCTTCAGGAACCACATTCCTCTTGACTTCCTTCAGCAGTTCTTCATAAAAAGGGTCTGAAGTGCTTAGCAATCCTAAAACCCTGTCTCCAGCAATGATGTTGTTTGGAACTTGGGGAACAAAGGTCTCATCTTCATTGCCAATCCGGGACAAGGCATCGGCCTTCCCATTTCAAACTCCTGGCCGAAAAGTGATGACAAAGTCGTACTCTGCGAAGAATAAAGCCCATCGCAGTTGTCTAGCTGATTGGGCCTTGACTGAACGGAGATACTGCAAGTTTCGGTGGTCAGTAAGGATGGTGACTGTGTGTTGGGCACCTAGCAAATAATGTCTCCATTCCTTTAAGGCGCACTTGATTGCCAACAGTTCCCTGTCTGTAATGGTATAATTTCGTTCTGCAGCTGAAAATTTTTTCGACCAAAACGCCACTGGATGCAAAACTTGAGTCTGTGGATCTCGTTGAGACAAAACAGCCCCCATGGCAGCACTCGAGGCATCTGTCTCTACAATAAAAGGTAAGTCTGGACGAGGATGTCTCAAAATAGGAACCTCAGTAAACTTGGACTTGAGAGTCTGAAAAGCAATGGTGGCCTCTGGTGTCCAGGCAAACTTCTGGTTCTTTTTAAGCAAAGACGTGATTGGATGAACCAACTGCGAGAAATTTTCCACAAATCTTCTATAGAAATTTGCAAAACCTAAAAAACTTTGGACTCCTTTCACCGAAGTTGGAACTGGCCATGAAAGAATTGCCTCTACCTTACGAACATCCATCTTCACTCCTTGAGAGGACAGCACAAACCCTAGAAACTCTACTTCAGGAACATGAAATGAACACTTTTCCATCTTCACAAAAAGGGAGTGCTCTCGCAATCTTTTCAAAACTGCTGAAACGTGATTCACATGCTCCGAGGGGTTTGCTGAAAAGATCAAGATATCGTCAATATATACTACTGCGCAGACATCGAGCAAATCTTTCAAAACGTCATTCATAAAGCACTGAAATGCTGCTGGAGCATTGCATAACCCGAATGGCATGACTTGGTATTCGAAGAGGCCATACTTAGTGCGAAAAGCAGTCTTCCACTCGTCGCCTTCCTTCACTCGGATCAGGTGATACGCCCCTCTAAGATCCAGCTTGGTGAATATCTGAGATCCTTTAATTTGGTCCAACAAATTTGAAATGAGGGGAATAGGATATCGATTCTTGACAGTAATCTGGTTGAGTGCTCGGTAATCGATGCAAGTTCTGAGATCGCCTTACTTTTTTGCAACAAAAAAAAGAGGCGAAGCAGCAGGAGACTTAGAGGGTCGGATGAAACCGTTGGCTAAGTATTGGTCTAAGTATTTCTTTAGGTGAGCATCTTCTTTCTCCGTTAGTGAATAAATCCGACTACACTATTCTAGTCCCGTCACCATTATTGTTGTCTTTGTCTTTTTGTTAGCGTTCTGATGCCCGCGGGCTTTAGCGCTATATAAACAAATAAATAAATAAATAAATAAAATACACGGAATTTCACTTCCAGGAAGAAGATCAATCTGACAATCATAGGGCCGATGTGGAGGAAGCTCCTCGGCCAATTTCTCTTCAAAGACATCTCGAAATTCTGCATACTTGTGAGGTAGTAAGCCGATGACTCCTAACATTGATACAGAGACCTTCTCCATTAAACGGGAATCATCCTGGGTGTTTGTTTTACAGCAAGATTCTCTACACTCAGCAGCAAAGGTCAAAGACCGAGTTCGCCAATCAATCCTTGGGTTATGTTTCTCCAACCAGGGTAAGCCAAGTATAATTTGGAGTTGGGGAGCGCTAATAAGGTCGAACGTGATTCTCTCTTCATGTTTTCCCTGACAACACATAATAAGGTTCTCCGTGCATTGAGTAACAGGACCTGAAGCCAAGGGCGTACCATCGACTGCTGATACATTTTCAGCTTCGTGCTTGTTCGTACGAGGAAAACCCATCCTAGTTGCCAAATCGATATCCATATAATTCCCAACTGCTCCACAATCGATGTAGGCTTGCAAAGTCTGCATTCTGGTGGGCTGTTTCGTACTGGATAAGGTAATGGGAAAAACAAAATGTGAGGTCACCAAACCTTTTTCCATGCTCGACAAGTTGACCTCTACACTTGTCGGGCACTGGAGTTTTCCGAACCCGAGTCCTTCTTGTCTGGGTTAACACCTCCAATAGGCTTCCTGGAAGGTTTAATAGGACACTCCTTGAGAAAATGACCAGCCTTACCACAGTAAAGACACAACTGTTGTTGGCGTCTCTTGTCTCTTTCAGCTTGTGATATCGGTCCTCTGACGGCTCCCAACTGCATGGGTTCAACGGAACTCTCAGAACTGGTTCTCAACTGATTTCCTTGGGGCGCACAAAATAAGTTCTGTTTTCGGAACGAGAGCGATCCATTCTTCTGTCTTGCAATCTTTGGTCAAGTTGTACCGTTAGATCAATGAATTCTGCAATTCCTTCTGGAGGATTCACCACCTGAGCCAGGACGTCCTTCAATTCATTACATAATCCTCTCTGAAATAAGGTGGTTCTTTTCTCTGTGGGCCAATTTGTTTCTGCCACCAATCTGTTAAAAGTTGCTACATATGCCAACAATTCCTGGTTACCTTGGTGAAGTGAAAGCAACTCATTATCCAGAGCCTGACCCTGGGCATGACGTGCAAACAATTTCTCCATCTCCTTCTGAAAATCTGCAAGATTTCTCAAAATCGGATCATCCCTATTTACTAACGGGATTGACCAATCAGCTGCATAACCACCCAAATAGGATAATATAAACGCTACCTTGGCCTGATCAGAAGGAAATACCCCAGGGCGACAGAGGAAATGAAGCTGGCATTGGTTGAGAAAAACCGCAAACTTCTTAGGATCTCCTAGAAAGCGTTCAGGAGGAGCTAATGGGATATTGCCGGGAACAATTACTTGAACTGGTGAGGGAGGCGTGACTGAAACGGGGGCAGATGCACTGGCAGAAGGCAAGGGAGTTTGACCCGCTTGGGCTTGCAACATCTGACGAGCTAACTCCTCAGTGCGATCCCGGTTAACAATTAATTCTCTCCGGAGAGCACTGGTTTCTGAGCGGGCTGCATGGACCTCAGCCCTTAGTTCTCCCAATAACTGAGCCAACGGGTCTACTTCTGGAGTTTCCATAATGTCCAGGCAGAGTATTTTTTTTTTTTTTTTTAAAAGTGGCTTCGCGTTCTGTAACGCTCACCTGAAACTCTGCGGGAACCTTCTGGAACTCCAACTGACTTCTACCTTCCTGGGAACTAGACACTGAATTTCTGTGAAGAAAATAACAATTTTCCCTTCCTTAGTTCTCTCTAGTAAAACAGGTCAAAACTGGTAATATGGGAGCCAGCAAATACCTCACCTTGGTATTTAATTAGTTGAGCTCTCCATCCTGTTCTATACAGGGGCGCAAGTTCTGAAGATGGGACACTGGATATCAGTTTCTTTGAAAGGGACTAAATAGCACTAAACAATGACATAACCCTATGCTATTGAACCTAAAAGGGGCCAATAAGCTGAGGTGTAATGCAAGTGTAGAATTACAGAAAAAACTACCTCACTACACTACGGGGCGGAAATAGGAAAACACCTTATCACTGAGCGTAATATGAACCTTAGTGTGACCAAAAAATATCTGACTAGAAAATCAGCTTCCAAGACAAACTCCACAGGAAAGGGCGCGAACCCGCTAAAAACAACGTAATATCCTGAAAATGCGTGAGGAATTCAACTAACATTCATACACAATTTCAATGTATCTGATAAGGCAACAAAAACGGAACAAATGCATTTGCATATAATGGGTGTACTTGCGTGAGAGAAAACTGCTACGAACTGAGATATGAGGAGACCGCTATGACAGGACTTCAACTATGGACTTTGACTGAGCCGGGAACGGCAGCAACTGGAAAACATAGGAAGGGAGCTGAATGCTAATAAAAGTTACTCAAGGAATGAATGGAATTATCTGTGGACAAGGTATATTGAGCGGTGACAGGGAACGGAGGTACGCGGCGAGCGTTCAGTCTGAACTCAGACAAACGACGCGAAGCGTGAGCCTCCTGAGGGGCGGGGCTTAAATAGCTGGCACATGAAAACAACTAGACCCGCTAACTAACTGACCAGAGGCGCTACCTAGCGGCCATTAAAGAAACTCAACCAACCATTAATATGGGGAGTTAGCATCAATAACTAGCTAGGGCAAATAAATTCCCTATGAACCTGCAACTCTTAGGACAAGTATGGGAAAATAAACTAACCTGTGGTCATGACAGTAACAGGATTCGATAGGCCACTTTCCCAACTGCCTTGGAAACTTGAAAAGGACCAAAGAATTTGGGGGATAATTTAGAATGTATTAGTCTCTTTGGGAGATATCTGGAAGATAACCAGACTAGGTCCCCTTGCTGGTAAGTGGGTTCCTGGGTTCTTTTCTTGTCAGCTTGCATCTTGGTCTTTTGTTGAGTCTCCTTCAGAACTGTACGGGCAAGGGCATGTCCAGATTGAATGTTGGCCACCAATTCTTCAACCGTTGGAGAATTAGTAATCCTGGGAGGAGTGATAGGTATTATTATAGGGTGAAACCCATACGTACAGTAGAAGGGAGACATCTTGATCGCTGAGGGTTGGGAGTTGTTATATGCTACTTCTGCATAGGGAAGTAAGTCATTCCAGTTGTCTTGGGTTGCGGAGATGAAGCATCTAAGGTACTGTTCCAGAGATTGGTTTAGCCTTTCCTTTTCTCTTTTCTACGTTCCTTTCTTGGATTCGGTAATCCATTTTTAGGACAAGTGTAATCATCTCGGCAAGGTTATGTGGGCGGGGAACTCGAGAGAGAGCTCATCCTTCAACTCTTCGTTCACATTCCTTCTGAAGATGGTTAAGAGAGCGTCATCTGACCATGCCGTCTCGTTTGCCAACTGCTTAAATAGAGTGATGAATGCCAGAAGTTCCATTGTTCCTTGTTTCAAGTCTAGGATGTTTTCTTGTGCTGAGACCACTAATTCTCTGCGTCCAAACATGGCCTGTAGGCTGTTAGTGAAGCCGGCTAGAGAGTCCAAGAGTTGATTGTTAGTGGTCACCAGCGAAGTAGCCCAAGCCAGAGCACTTCCTGATAGGTTAGATATCATAACACTAACCTTAGACCAGTCATTAGGGAAAAAGACCGGTTTCAATGTAAATTGCACAGTACATGAGTCGATGAATTCTTTCAATCTCTTGGGATTGCCTTCATATTTTCCCATAGGTAAAGGTCCTGGAGGCAGTTCTGTTCTTGAATGTACCATTTGGCGAAGCATGGTGTTTTCATTGCGCAATGTCTGCACTTCAGTATTGAGATTTTGTACAGCTGCCACGAGTTGCTGTATTTGTTGTTCCATCACTCTTCCTTTTCTTTAGGGCGTTGCTATCTCTTACAATACCACACTTTTTACCTTTGCCAAGAATGGTACTCACGGTTCTTCGGGTTAGCTGAAGGCTTGTAGAAAAAAGAGGCGTCCCCCCGGAAATCCAGAGATAAAAACTATGCTCTGTGCAACCAGGGGGCCACCCCCTGGGAAACCCTCGTGGGGAAGAAAACCCAGATGCAGATGAAGGTAGGTATCCAACTGTAAGGTATATGAATGTCCTCTGGAGCAAGGATGAATGTAAGCAGGAGGATCCTTGAAGCTTTGTTCCGATAGATGAGGAGACAGGAACTGGAAACTCCAAGGTAAGAACTAAATAATTCCAACCGCAAGGGACTGAAGAACGGATGAAGAAGGAGGCGGGACTCCGGTAAGAAGGGTGAGAAGGGAATCGGAAGAATAATCCCGAAGAGTGGGAAACAGGTAGCACAGAGAGAAAAGAACTGAGGATAAAGAAGCCGAGGTTCGGCGACAGCGGCAGGGAGCTGTGGGGAAGAGAGACTCCGAGAGCGGTAAGTGCAGCAGGGAGCCGAAGAGCAGAGAGGAGCTGAGAGCTGCGGAGGCGGCTAGAAGCCGGAGGGTGGAACGGAGCCGAGGGCGGCGAAGGCGGCTAGAAGCCGGCAGATGGAAAGGAGCTGTGGCGGCTAAGGCGGCTGAGAGCCGTCGGGAAGAAATAATGCCGAAAGTGGCGAGAGCGTGAAAGGCAGCAGCTAAGAAACACCACGCAGAAAGAACAGGGTAGATTGCAAGTGCAAGCAAGGAAACCTCGTAAGTTTCAAAGGGCTAAGGAGCAATGCTAACGAAAGGTTAGAGTAGCAATGCAGTGAACCGTTGTGTATTGGAGCATAAGTAGGAGTGGATTCAGCCTGCATTCCGTGTTGGATGGAGCACTAGACCTGCACTGCTAGTTAGTGGAAACGTTGTCTAATAGGCACCATCTTGGATTCCACTGAGTGTGTTGGGGATGGTGAATCTTCCAGTGTTTCCAAAGATTCCTAGGAGTTCTTCTAACAGTATGTCCTCCCCGTGGGATGGAAGGTCCGGGTTTTCACGGGTGAGACCTATGGAATTTATGCACGAAGGTAGGTGCATGAACAGCGGAAGCTGGTTCCCAGGTTCTATCGGAAGGTCCATAACCTTTCCAATCGACGAGATATTGTAGGGTTCCTCGGTGGTACCTGGAGTCAGCTATGGCTGATACTTCATATTCTGGTCCTTCGGGTGTGTCAATTGGCGGTGGAGTGATTGTTCCTTGCCTGCGGAACCTGTCAACAACATGAGCCTTCAATTGAGAGACGTGGAATACATTATGTATTTGAGACCATGAAGGAGGTAACAGGATTCGATAGGCCACTTTCCCAACTGCCTTGGAAACTTGAAAAGGACCAAAGAATTTGGGGGATAATTTAGAATGTATTAGTCTCTTTGGGAGATATCTGGAAGATAACCAGACTAGGTCCCCTTGCTGGTAAGTGGGTTCCTGGGTTCTTTTGTTGTCAGCTTGTATATTGGTCTTTTGTTGAGTCTCCTTCAGAACTGTACGGGCAAGGGAATGTCCAGATTGAATGTTGGTCACCAATTCTTCAACCGTTGGAGAATTAGTAATCCTGCGAGGAGTGATAGGTATTATTATAGGGTGAAACCCATACGTACAGTAGAAGGGAGACATCTTGATCGCTGAGTGTTGGGAGTTGTTATATGCTACTTCTGCATAGGGAAGTAAGTCATTCCAGTTGTCTTGGGTTGCGGAGATGAAGCATCTAAGGTACTGTTCCAGAGATTGGTTTAGCCTTTCCTTTTCTCTTTTCTACGTTCCTTTCTTGGATTCGGTAATCCATTTTTAGGACAAGTGTAATCATCTCGGCATGGTTATGTGGGCGGGGAACTCGAGAGAGCTCAACCTTCAACTCTTCGTTCACATTCCTTCTGAAGATGGTTAAGAGGGCGTCATCTGACCATGCCGTCTTGTTTGCCAACTGCTTAAATAGAGTGATAAATGCCAGAAGTTCCATTGTTGCTTGTTTCAAGTCTAGGATGTTTTCTTGTGCTGAGACCACTAATTCTCTGCGTCCAAACATGGCCTATAGGCTGTTAGTGAAGCCGGCTAGAGAGTCCAAGAGTTGATTGTTAGTGGTCACCAGCGGAGTAGCCCAAGCCAGAGCACTGCCTGATAGGTTAGATATCATAAAAACTAACCTTAGACCGGTCATTAGGGAAAAATACCGGTTTCAATGTAAATTGCACAGTACATGAGTCGATGAATTCTTTCAATCTCTTGGGATTGCCTTCATATTTTCCCATAGGTAAAGGTCCTGGAGGCAGTTCCGTTCTTGAATGTACCATTTGGCGAAGCATGGTGTTTTCATTGCGGAATGTCCGCACTTCAGTATTGAGATTTTGTACAGCTGCCACGAGTTGCTGTATTTGTTGTTCCATCACTCTTCGTTTGCTTTAGGGCGTTGCTATCTCTTACAATACAACACTTTTTGCCTTTGCCAAGAATGGTACTCACGGTTCTTCGGGTTAGCTGGAGGGTTTAGAAAAAAGAGGCGTCCCCCCGGAAGTCCAGAGATAAAAACTATGCTCTGTGCAACCAGGGGGCCACCACTTGGGAAACCCTTGTGGGGAAGAAACCCCGATGCAGATGAAGGTAGGTATCCAACTGTAAGGTATATGAATGTCCTCTGGAGCAAGGATGAATGTAAGCAGGAGGATCCTTGAAGCTTCGTTCCGATAGATGAGGGGACAGGAACTGGAAACTCCAAGGTAAGAACTAAATAATTCCAACCGCAAGGGACTGAAGAAAGGATGAAGAAGGAGGCGAGACTCCGGTAAGAAGGGTGAGATGGAAAGTGGTAGAATAATCCCAAAGAGTGGGAAACAGGTAGCACAGAGAGAAAAGAACTGAGGATAAAGAAGCTGAGGTTCGGCGACAGCGGCAGGGAGCCGTGGGGAAGAGAAATGCTGAGAGCGGTAAGTGCAGCAGGGAGCCGAAGAGCAGAGAGGAGACGAGAGCTGCGGAGGCGGCTAGAAGCCGGAAGGTGGAAAAGAGCCAAAGGCGGCGAGGGTGGATTGAAGCCGGGAGGTGGAAAGGAGCCGAGGGCGGCGAAGGCGGCTAGAAGCCGGGAGATGGAAAGGAGCCGTGGCGGCGAAGGCGGCTGAGAGCCGTCGGGAAGAAATAATGCCGAAAGTGGCGAGAGCGTGAAAGGCAGAAGCTAAGAAACGCCGTGCAGAAAGAACAAGGTAGATTGCAAGTGCAAGCAAGGAAACCTCGTAAGTTTCAAAGGGCTAAGGAGCAATGATAACGTAGGGTTAGAGTAGCAACGCAGTGAACCGTTGTGTATTGGAGTAGGAGTGGATTCAGCCTGCATTCCGTGTTGGATGGAACACTAGACCTGCACTGCTAGTTAGTGGAAACGTTGTCTAGTAGGCGCCATCTTGGATTCCACTGAGTGTGTTGGGGATGGTGAATCTTCCAGTGTTTCCAAAGACTTCTAGGAGTTCTTCTAACAGGTTGCAAGCGGCAACTTTTTATAAAGAGAACAGTGTTTGAGGCATTTATGATGAGTGACGCAAATATAAATGAAAAACAAAGGAGCAGTTTAACTTTATAACAGAACTTTGGGAGGCCAAGAAAGTATACCATACACAGAGTTGTCCGGTGCCACGTGGGTGCTCATTCAAACATCTCTGTTAGGTATCCAACTGATGCTGAGTGTGAGAAAAAGGAATATTGACATCGAAGTGGTCCTGCAGCGGGTCAAGCTAAACCCCCTGTACATTTGAAAGTCTTCGATAATTTAATGTACATCACAATTGGTCTGAGCCCAGCTGAGGGAGACTAATTGACCAAAAGAAAGGCATCTGAGCCCGGGTGAGGGGGATCCAGGGTGAACTGTGAGTCACCCGAGAAATAATTCTCTGAACATTGGTTTAAAAGGGATCTGAGCCCGGAAGAGGGGGATCCAACTTGGAACTTTTGAAAAGGATCTGAGCCCGGCTGGAACACAGTACTCTTGAGGGTCAAAAGAGCAGATTTCATAATCAAAAGGAAAACTCTTATCAGGGTGAACAGAGATATAAACAAGGAGCAAAGATTAGGTGAAGACCCAACCATTCCTTGTTGTAATTTTGGGCCTGGGTGTCTCCAGGTCTTATTCAGCCAGCTCCTGCATACAGTATTTAACCTTCTAATAAAGATTAGACCCATGTTAACACCAGAAAGACGTGAAATCCCCGTGGTGCCCACTCAATTTCGCTTCCTGAACAGAGATATAAAGCCTAACTCCAATCTTATAGCCTCGATGGGAGTGGCATTCGTCAATCCCAGAACTTTTCTCCATACTAGGCCCTCAACTTCATCTGCTGTCAGATCTTTATAGGAGATGTGATCATTCTGATGATGTCATCACTACTTTCCCTGAGGCAGCCTCTCATCATGTGGCTAGGAGACGCAGCCGCTACCTGATGCTGACCACGGGGGTAGCTGTATGAGGGAGTGTCTCTCGGAGGGGGGTCTCAGAAATCATCAGACGAGACATGGTTTCCCCCTTTCCATTCAGGGACACCCCCTCCATTCACCATGCCTTAATGGCATATTGTGATAGGTCCCTTCAATACCCTGCCAAAGTTGATAACAATACTCATGAAAATGTTCCATCATTTGAAACAACATGTACTGAGACGATGAAGAGGACTGTAATGAACACAGTGTGAACCATGACATGCATTCTAGTGTTTGGAAGAATGTGATTGGTCCAAAAGACCTTCCAGTTTGGAGGCAGGAGTTTAAATCAATTGCCGTAGGAAAATGGAGCAAGCTTCCTTTTTCAAGCACGGGCGTGGCAGCGGTCAGGAGACTCATCGTATAGCGCAGAGCAGACAGTGTCCCGACCTGGAGGCGAACCCCGAGGGCAGGCCAGAGGAGATGGCAAGAAAGGAAGCCAACCTCAACACCCTGTGCCAGCCAGGGAAACCAAGGAGCACGAAGAACTGAGAGACATGGCTGCCGAGCGCTGTAAGCAGCGGGAGAAGACATGAAGGGGCGAGCTGCAGACCAGCCACAGAGTACAGTGGTCCCGGTCAACTTGAGAAGCCACCAAGAGAGAGAGAAGTTGTGGTGATAACAGTAAGCCAGGGCTGGCTTCGTTCCAGCATCAGGAGTGAGAATGCTCCATTCTGACAACATGCCTTTAAGAGCTGAAATGTAATGAATGCAGAATCCTGGAGAAGGGAATAATTTCCCCTTGAGTGAATTGCAATACAGGACGGAAAAAGTATGCTCTTGAACATCAGAACTTGGTTATTCTGTGAACTTTTCTTTTGTGGAGAGAATCCTGGGTAAGGGAGTCGTCCCCTTTGGAACTGTAAACATTGATCACTGGAACCTTTTTGTTGGAGTTATAACTTTTGATTGAACTTGAGCAAAGGACATTGTCCCCTCACACTTTAGACTGAGTTATAGAGTGTGAGGGTTAGGATAGATTACAGACACAGGACGGGTTTTGCTGTGGACAACCTGATGCTTGACAGACCCTTAGTTTTGTTTAATGTAGGGAAACACTCGACTCATCATGGAGGTTTCTAAGGCATATAGAATATTGGAGACTAATATCTGCCTATAGATGCATACTATACCAATGAGGCTGTACCCAGCAGTATGCCTTGCAAATTGCTTTATCGCCCGCATTATAGACAAAGCCTTAGAACGCTCTTTATGCAGTCCATCCCCACTTCTAGACTTTATCTCATAATTCAGATAATAGTAATTCTGTGACTCTGTTGACAGTTCCTTCCCATCTCTGTTTATGTCACTAACTCAACCTTGCCTTACTAAAAGCCATGTACTGCACTTTTCCCATGTTTACTCTTAAACCATTTCTTGCAGCATAATCCAGGACGGCCTGGGCACTCCGACTAATACCCATAAATGTACTAAGAAGGTAACAAAATAGTTGGCGTACATAACCCATCCTATTTTTGTATGACCCAATCTGGGAGCAGCATTATTAATCTCCTCCAATGCAAGTCACAAATCAGCCACAAACAAGTTAAACAGGAAGGGGGCCAGAACACAAACGTGTCTGACACCGTGCCTGATGGCCACCGGATTGGAAAGTTTGGCCAACCAATTCAATCTATTGCATCAAAGGCTGCTGTAAAGTCGACATAGACAGCATTTATTTATTTCATTTGTATAGCCTGCAAACAGCCCAGAGGCATTGAGGTGCTGTTACAGGTACATGTTATTAGAATTAGGTTTGAAATACAATACTTCAGGGTAACAGGAGCAAGGCACAGGAGGTGTTCCAGGTTAGGAGAACAGCTGTGTTTTTAGCACTTTTTGGAATACCCAATATGCTTTTTCTGTTTTGTGTGGTGGTGGGAGGTAATTCCCGTGTTTGGATGCTAAGTAGGGGAAGCTGGAGCCGTCGGCTTTGGTTCATTTCACTTTTGGTAGGGGTGGGGGGTCAGTGTATGGTGTCCCTGTATGTCTTGTAGAGTGGGCTTTGGCTAATTTCTGAGATAGGTATGGAGGCAGTGTTGGATAGGCATTTGTGGGTGATGGACAAAGTCTTGAAGATGTTTCGATCTTGGATGGGTAGCCAGTCGGCCTCTCTTCTTGCTTCTGAGATGTGTTCTCTTTTAGGGATGTTAAGGGCTGCTCGGAGGGTGTTATTGTGAATTACTTGGAGTTTGTGGATGTTTCTGGTGGCAGTGCCTGCAAAGAGGACATTGCAATAATCAACCCTTGAGCCGATGATTGCTAGGGTAACAGTTAAGCAGCTGTTTCTGGAGAGGAAGAGTGTAGCAGCCTTTAAAACCTTGGTGGTATAGGCTGCTGATGAGCCATAGGCATTCACTTGGAGGGACATGGTAAGGGGAGCATTGAGGTATACCCCTAGGGTTTTTACTGAAGCTGGGACAGGGATTGAGATTTTGTAAATCTGGAAGGCAGTGTATTGTTTATTGAGATTTTTTAGGGCTCTGGGTGGTCCGACGAGAAGGATTTCTGTCAGGAGTGGCACTCTATTAAGAGTGGCACAGGATACCCAGAAAGGGTTTGGGTGGTTGTGCCAAATAAAGTGGACAGATAAGAACACACACAGCGGAAAGGAAAGAGAACGAAGAGTAAGCAAGAGTAGCAAGGGAAAAGATACAGAATGAATACCCTCTTGGGGTGTATGCAGATATAGGAAAAGAGTATTCCACGAACCTTGGAAATACTCTATCCTTCTGCACAGTTTGCTATAACAGAGGCCAACGCTGTTTGCTCATGACTTGGAACAGCAGCTCTGGGTGTCTGTAATGTAGAAACAGGACAAGGGAAGGGGCAGAGGTTGACTGATGGGAACCAACAGACAAGCTCTGTACAAAAGGTTCTACAAACAGTATAAGAGAAGATACTACAGACAAATCCAGGAAAGGAGGTGATAGCAAACTAGCAGAAGGAAATGAAAGGAAAGTCGTGTAACAGGATAGGATAGCAGAGGACAGTAAGGAACAAGGTTGAGAGCTCAGAGGAGCAGGAAAGCAATGAGTAAGCCCACAGGAGTAGGACTGTAAGGTAGAACGCCCAGAGGAAAAGGGCTTAGGGCAGCAGAGCACAGCAGACTGCACGGCAAGGATCCCGTAATGGCTGGGCAGTAAGGAGTGAACCCTGAGGGACAGGGCCGCTGAACGTAGACGGTAGCAGAGGACTGTAGAGGGATGCTAGGCCGAGAACCCAGCGGAAAAGGTAGGTAGTAGGCAGCGGAGCATGATAAGCTGCAAAGTAGGAAGGCCTAGAGGACAAGGGCTGTAGGTAGCCAGAGTGAGGTAGGCTGCAGAGCAGGGACCCCCAGAGGACAAGGGCTAAGGCAGCCGGAGTGAGGCAGGCTGCAGAGCAGGGAGCCCAGAGGACAAGGGCTGAGGCTGGAAAGCAGCAGAGCGTGATCAGCTGCAATGTAGAGGGTCTGCAGGGCAAGGGCGGAGGCTGGAAGGCAGCAGAGCATGATCGGCTGCAATGTGGAGAGCCCGGCAGGGCAAGGGCGAGGCTGGAAGGCAGCAGAGCGTTATCGGCTGCAATGTGGAGAGCCCGGCAGGGCAAGGGCGGAGGCTGGAAGGCAGCAGAGCGTGATCGGCTGCAATGTGGAGAGCCCGGCAGGGCAAGGGCGGAGGCTGGAAGGCAGCAGAGCGTGATCGGCTGCAATGTGGAGAGCCCGGCAGGGCAAGGGCGGAGGCTGGAGGGCAGCAGAGCGTGATCGGCTGCAATGTGGAGAGCCCGGCAGGGCAAGGGCGGAGACTGGAAGGCAGCAGAGCGTGATCGGCTGCAATGTGGAGAGCCCGGCAGGGCAAGGGCGGAGGCTGGAAGGCAGCAGAGCGTGATCAGCTGCAGTGTGGAGAGCCCAGAGGAGCAGGGCTGTGAGGCAGGGAGCCTGGAAGGCTATGGCTGGAGGCAGCAGGGTGGAGCAAGCAACAAGGCAGGGTCCGAGCAGGAGTGAAGGTAAGCAGCATACAAGATCCATAGGAAGATGCAAAAGGTGGAGGAAGGACTCTCAGATGCAAGAGGCTGAGCCACTGCAGGCAGCAGCCTTTTATACTGCCTAGCCCAGCACAGAGGCAGGCTAATTGGTTGCACCTGGCTAAGCACACCTGCAGGCAATCGGCCACCTCCCTTTCTGTTCCTGGGCTGGTGGAAGCAGAGCAAATCCCTAGGGCTTCTGGGGGGTGTAGTTCCTCTGATGACCAATAGGAACAGCCAGGAATCGATGCTTGTAGCCAAGTGCATTATGGTATGCGTAGTTTGTTGGCAAAAATAATAAGGCACCAAAGTCTCGCAAATGGGAAATAAAGTTCCCAAAGTAAATATAGATGGATCCAAGAGTCTGTTGTAAATAAATGATAAACAAATAGTCCATATTGAATGTAAATGGATGCGCCCATGGCGCAGGCATGACAGTATGCCCCTCTCCAGGCCCCTCTCCAGGCTCCCTGAAGACCGACCTATAGGAATAATGTCTGTCACACCGTACAAGAGTCTTAATCCAAAAAGGCACATCATGGAGCACCAGAAATGGGTTGCAAGGTGAGAGTCTTGAATGACGGAGATAGTACCAATGTTCTGAACTTTTGATGTAGAAATCAGAATAGACGAAGTCTTTGGAACACAGACCCCAACTGTGTGTGCATGAAGAGAACTGCGAAAAACTGCTGCAGGCTCCATGATAGATTTTGCTTTGACGGGCAACCGTATGGTGCTGGAAAGTGGAGCCATAGGTACAGCAGAGTTGGTAGCTTTAGGAAGGTCTTCCAAGACATCCGGAGCAGCAATGACAACGTTAGGGTTAGCCGCAGAGAGTTCAGGAGTCACAGCGGCGGTTTTCCCATGATTAGTAGACAGTTCAGAGGTTAAAGCAGCAGTGAGATCTTGAATGGCTGTAGAGAGTATCAAGGCTGTAGCAACTGGGTGTGTGGGTGTCATGAGAGAACCAGCGGGCTGGAACGCACCTGAGACTGGTAGAGTAGAGTCTGGCAGTCTTAGTGCTATAGATACACCAGCAGGAACAACTGGAGCAGTAGTCTTAACAGGGAAACCCTTCGCTGACCTTGCAACAGTTAGCATGGCGGATGTAGGATCAGGAAGAGAAGGTGCTGAGGGATCAGGTTGTGTAGCAGAGGATTCTGCTGCAGCGAGCACAGCTGCGAAGGAAGTAGAAATCTGGGCATCGGGAGCATCAGAATTAGCGGTAGCTTCAGGAATCACAGTAGCTATAGCAACTTCAAGATTTGCAGCAGGGACTTGAGGAGTCTCAAATGTGGCAGGGAGTTTAGGAACCACAGCAGCAGGAAGATCATGAATTGCAGTTGGAAGTTCGGGTGCTGTAGCAGCTATAGACAGTTCAGGTGTTGCAACTACTGGTAGATCGGGTACCACAACCACTGGCGATTCAGGGGGTATCGAAGAAACTGAAGATGTTGATTACTCAAGAGTGTTATCTGATAGCACAGCCACACTTTGGCAAGCCCCGCTTGCCAACTCAGCATGCTCGGTGTGAATTGCGCCAGTCTCTTCAGCTGCCGTTGTCATTTCAGAAGAGGTTGTAAGTGTGAGTACAGGACAATAGGCAAGGGTGAAGGCGGAACCATCCTTTGACTCAGAGGGATTTCCAATCAGAAGACCACCCTTGTTTTGTGGTGTAATGGCTGTGTGAGTGATTTGACCCACCAGAGGAGTTAATTCTTTTCTGTCGGTACAACAACCTGAGTTTCTGTGGCTGGAAGGTGAAAGAGTTGTGTCAGTCTTTAGAAGGGATACATATGCTATATTTAGGTCTTCCATCTGCTTGGTATAAGTCTGTATACTTTTCTGCATGGCAATTCCAGGCCTTATCATGTCGATCTCTAAAGATAAGATGTCAGGTGTTGGACATAGTGTCAGATGGTCTGGTGACTTGTGTCCCTTCATAAGATTCTTATAATGCAAATAAACAAAGTCATCATAGAGGTCTTCGGTATTTCTTTTAAGGCGTAGGAGTTGTTCTTGTAGCAGGTAAGTATCATTTGTTTGATCTAAAGCTTCAGAAGCTGGTGTGGTAGAAAATTCGGTTACAGCAATGGGAAGACTGACCTTAGGGTTATTGTGGTTAGTAGATACTGTGGAAGCATATAGACAATCGATGGTTAGTATAGGTCTTTTGTACCCAGGACCAGATGCACAAACCTCAGGATAATGACTGCCTTGTCCTGTCAAATAAGGTTTTCCAGCATTCTGGGGGGCTTGACAAGCTGACCTTGCGCATATCACTCTGGCAACAGCGTATTCTGGTTTAGAGTCTCCCACAATGAGTATATCCTTAGCTGTTGCAGTGTTAGAAGGCTTGTCAGAAGACGCAGGATAGTTTTTCACTGTTTGGTCTAACAAGATATGTAAGAATTCATTATCTTGCTGTAGCTCTGCAACAGATAAGGACTGCGGATCATAGTCGCAATTGTCATAATAATTGTACATGGAAGAAGGGTCAGCTAGCCAGTGAGTATAGTACCGTGCTTGTAAATCTTTGTTTAATAAGGCGAGACTGTCCTTTAGACTAAGGTTCTTGTTTGCTGTCTTGTCAGGAATAAGGGCTAGTGCCGCCGGGGAGTAACTAAGTTTGCTTATTAAAGCATTGGTAAAGAGAACTACATTTCCCTGCATTCCGGGGAGGACCTGTAGTTCAGCGTAAGTTGCCGGCGTTGCCAGCTGCAAGTAATGAAGGGCAGCATAAAGCCAACACGCTCGCAGCCGCAGGTGTGGCTTATTTTGTGTTCCTGGATGGGTGCGGTCGGAGCGAGACGTGAGCGAAGCTTTCCTTACAGCCCGTAAGACTTTGGAGCAATACGAAGCTGGCGGACTGGCTACAGCGTTTTCTTCAGACTCTGAGTGGTCCCGTGGGGCCGCTCAGAGCTCAGATAAGTAATGGGTACATTACTCTGGTAAATACTGAGAGCAGGAGGAATGCGGGCGGGCTGGCTGACATTGGTTACAGCATTTTCTTCAGACTCCGAGTGGTCCCGTGGGGCTGCTCGGAGATCAGATAAGTACTGGGCACATTACGAGTTTACAGCAAAGTGTGTGTTTTCAGTAAATACTTGTTAAGGACTTCAATGCTTAATACTCGTGTGTTCAAAGGCACACGACAGAGTGTGGACCATGTTTTGGGTTGCTAAATCAGCAACATACAGTACAGGACATTCAGGGTTAGGGGCTGTTTAGGCACACCAGTGATCTGTGTCCCTGTCTTGGCATGTACATTATGGCTATAGGTGTTCAGTGTTGCTTCAGCTTGTCCAACGGGCCATGTGTCATGTATTTCATGTAAGGAATCTAATTCCATTGTTGGTGTTCATCTATGCTTGCTATATGTTTATCTTGTTACATGATCACACGTATTAAGGTGTGTTTATACGTTTTGGAGGTAGGCTGGAGGCAGGATTAATAACACATAACCTATGTGGTTAGTTTAGGAAAAGAACTAGATAAGGAGGTTTTTTCCCTGTGCTTCCCCTTTCCTATCCACCTTAGGAGTTCCCTAACCCTCTATCCGGTGTTCCTACATCCCTACCCTATCCACAACCTCTTCCTAACTCCTCTTCCCCCCATTGGCTGCCACGTGGTGTCCTGTGTCTATAATCAGGCGCCTGTGCCAACCACGGGTGGAGGGTCGAATTCATTCGGCTTCTGTGGTTCGGGGGAGAGTGTCGATTCCTCTCCTCCATTATTGTGTGCATACTGATATAATAAGCCACCCCCATATTGGGATACTAAAACCACCCAAGCCAAATGGATACGACTCCTCCGCCTTTAGCCGATGTGCTAAAGGCTCTTCAAGATATTCAGTTAGAATTAGCACAGGCACGCCAAGAGTCAGACAATTTAAAAGTACAAGTACAAGGTTTGATGGCTCAGCGAACCCCCTTGGAGGGGGCTAGTGGGTCTAATGTTAGAGAACCATCTACTAGTCAAAATGCTACCGTTATTGTTCAATCTCCTAGTAATGTACCGTTAGCAGCACCTGAACGGTTTTCTGGGGATCCTCGGAAGTATATGATGTTTCTTACACAATGCAGATTGCATTTTCTGTGTAAACCTATGGCGTTTGAGACCATTCAGGCCAGAACAGCATTTGTAATATCATACTTGACAGGGGATGCGGCGGCCTGGGCAATGCCCTTGGTTCAAAAGGATGATCCTTTGTTGTATAGTTGGGATGGGTTTTTGGCAGAATTTGGAAGGTTGTTTGATCGGCGGGAAGTGTCTTTGGCCCAAGATAAAGAATTATTAGTGTTGAAGCAGGGTACTAAAGATTTGGTAACGTACGTGACCCAATTTAATAGATTGGTGATTGAAACAGAATGGCCAGAGGCTAAACAAACAGTGTTATTTTATCAAGGATTGAAGGATGAACTAAAGGATGCCATTGCTCAAGTGGAGCCGCAACCTAGAACATGTACAGATATGATAGATTTGGCATTGAGACTAGATCACAGATTGAACGAGAGAAGAGGTGAAAGAAAAAGACCGGAGGCTGTTTCGTTTGCGAGACTAGATAGAAGTAGAGGAGGAAGGTTGAGTGAGGTGGAACCCATGCAGATTGGTAGTATCAGAGGACCTTTATCAACAGCGGAAAAAGAGCAGCGTAAAAGTAACAATCTATGTCTTTATTGTGGACAAGCAGGGCATTTTATCCGCAATTGCCCTAATACTCCTCAGAAAGGGGGCGGGGGAGACAAGAGCAAGAAGGAAACGGTAAAAGAGATGGGCCGGCCTTAGGGGGAACACAGGTGTCTGGCCCGAGTGAAGTAAGGTTCCCCAGATGGGTAGCAAACACGGTTGGAAGTAAAACCTCTCATTTTTATATCCTGGTGACATTATGTTTTGCGTTGTCCAAAAAAGAGGTATGGGCAATGGTGGATTCGGGGGCTACGGGAAATTTTGTAGACATTACTTTGGCTGAACAGTTAGGATTACCTGTGCAAGACAAGGAGAGGGTGGAAGGTGTGCAGTCAGTGGATGGGTCCCCATTGATATCCGGACCAATTCGGAAGCAGACTGAGAAATTGGAAATGATATGTGCGGCAGGTCATAGAGAGGAAATCACATTTGATTTGATAGCAGCACCTCAGTTTGGTGTGATCCTGGGAATGCCTTGGTTGAAGGAACATAATCCGAGAATTGACTGGGCAAAGCAGAGGTTGTGGTTCGAGGAACAGGAGTGTAAGGAACATATGTTATCAGAATCGGGACCGGCAGCATTGTTGGTGGAAAGGAAACTGGATATGCCAGTAGTGGGAGTGGTGGAAACAGAGATCCCTGCCCAGTATATGGAATTTGCTAAGGTTTTTGACAAAAAAGGAGCGGAACAACTACCACCGCAGCGATCATATGATTGTGTTATCGAATTAGAGGAGGGGGCCAAGTTGCCTTGCAGTCGGATATATGCTCTCACTGAAACTGAAAACAAACATCTCAGAGAATATCTTGATGAGATGTTGGCTAAAGGGTTTATCCGACATTCAACTTCCCCTGTTTCTTCCCCCTTATTTTTTGTCCCCAAAACGGAAGGCACGTTACGAACATGCATTGATTATCGTGCACTAAATAAGGTCACAATTAAGAATAGGTTTCCTTTACCTTTGATTTCTGTCTTGTTGGATCAAGTACGGTCCGCAAAGATTTACACTAAGTTTGATTTGAGAGGTGCCTATCACTTGATAAGAGTTAAGGAGGGTGATGAGTGGAAGACGGCCTTCAGAACTAGGTTTGGTTTGTTTGAGTACCTTGTAATGCCATTTGGCTTATGTAACGCTCCGGCGGCCTTTCAGTTTTTTATGCAAGAAGTATTGCGAGATTTCATTGACATTTTTGTTATTGTTTACATCGACGACATTTTGATATACTCAGATTCCCCAGAACAACATGTAGGACATGTACAGGCCGTGTTGAAGCGTCTGCAGGAATACCAACTGAGTGTAACATTGGAGAAATGTGTATTCCATGTAAAACAGGTTGAATTTTTAGGATTTATTTTGACGCCAGCAGGAGTGGTTATGGATCCCAAGAAAGTGCAGGCAGTAACTGAGTGGCCTTCCCCGCAGTGCATTAAAGATATCCAATCATTCTTAGGGTTCGCCAATTTTTATCGGCGTTTCATTAGTAATTTCTCTAAGATAGTTTCTCCTATCACACAATTACTTCGGAAGGCAGTAAGGTTTGTTTGGAATTCTGAGGCAGAAAATGCTTTTAAAGAATTAAAGAAAGCCTTTACTACAGCACCCATGTTAAGACATCCAAACACTGAGAAAGCTTTTCAGGTGGAGACAGATGCTAGCAATTTGGCCATAGGAGCTATATTGTCACAGAAAGAGGAAGATGGAATATGGCATCCAGTGGCGTTTTTCTCTAGAAAACTGACCGGTTGTGAGCAGAACTACTCCATTACTGATAAGGAATTGTTGGCCATTCGGGCAGCCTTTCTAGAATGGAGACATTATTTACTAGGGGCACGACATCAGGTGGTGGTCGTAACAGATCACAAGAACTTGCAATATTTTAAAACTGCACAAACCCTGAGCCAGAGACAACTGAGATGGTCCCAGTATTTTAATGAGTTTGATTTTGTGGTAACATTCAGACCAGGCAGTAAAAATGGGAAGGCGGATGCCTTATCCCGACAACAAAATACAGACAATCTAGTAGAAGAAGTCAAAACAATTATTGCCCCAGAAACAGTTATTGGAGCAGTCACTAAACACATAACTGATCAAATAAAGAAGGTGTTGTCACCAAGTCAAATGCAGAAGTGGAAAAATATGGATGCAACACGAATGGTGCGGGAGGGGTTGCCTTACCATAATGGGCATTTCTACTTACCCACCAAAGAATTACAAGAAAAGGCGTTGTATTGGTGCCATAATTCACCTTTAGCAGGACATGCTGGGCAAAGGAAAATGCAAATTATGTTAGAGAAGTACTTTTGGTGGCCTACATTAAGAAAGGATGTGGAGAACTATTTATTACACTGTGAAAATTGTGCGCCTAATAAGTCTGAGCATGTAAAAAAGAGAGGGCTCTTACAACCGTTGGCCACTCCTGAAAGAGCATGGACTCACCTGTCAATGGATTTCATTACTGACCTACGACCCGATAATCAGTTCAATACCATTTGGGTGGTGGTAGATTTTCTGTCCAAACAAGCCCATTTTGTTCCATGTGTGGGAATTCCGGAAGCAGGCAAGTTGGCAGAGTTGTTTTTGCAACATGTAGTCAGATTGCATGGTCTGCCAAAGAGCATTGTGTCGGATAGGGGCTCGCAGTTTACATCCAGGTTTTGGCGTGCTTTCTGTCGGATGTTGGGAATCAATTGTGCTCTGTCCACTAGCTATCATCCTCAAACCGATGGGCAGACCGAAAGAGTGAACCAGACATTGGAGCAATACCTGAGAGGTTACCTGGGGGATGGCAGAGAATCATGGGTGCAGGCACTGTGGTTGGCGGAGTTTACATATAATAACACTTTTCACAGTTCTTTGGGAATGGCACCTAATGAATGTTTGTATGGGCATGAACAAAACATGATACCAGAACAACTACCAAACATGGAAAATATACCAGCGTTGCAAGAGCGAAAACAGTTGCTTCTTCAAGTCAGACAGAGGGCACGCACAAATTTGGAGAGAGCCAAAGAAGCATATAAAAGACAGGTGGATAAACATCGACAAGAGAGTCCGCAGTATCAAGTGGGGGATCGTGTTTGGTTATCAACACGCAATCTTGCATTGGTAGGATCACGTAAATTTATGCCTCGGTTTATTGGTCCTTATGAAATATGTAAGTGTGTATCAAAGACTGCTATGAAATTGCGTTTGCCAAAGACTGTGCCGGTACATCCGGTATTTCATGTATCTTTACTTAAACCTGCAGCTCCCGGAATGAAGACCAAACGGCCTCCACCCATTGTACAAGATGGACAAGAGGAATACAAGGTTAAAAGGATTTTGGACGTGAAAAGGAAGAAGACGCATCTATGGTACCTCATTCAATGGGTAGGTTACGGACCAGAAGACTGTTCATGGGAACCAGCAGAGGCCGTACATGCCCCCAGATTGGTGAAATTATTTCATTTGAGACATCCAGAAAAACCCGGTCCTGGAAAGAGGCCTGGGAGAGGAGGTAATGTCAGGAATAAGGGCTGGTGCCGCCGGGGAGTAACTAAGTTTGCTTATTAAAGCATTGGTAAAGAGAACTACATTTCCCTGCATTCCGGGGAGGACCTGTAGTTCAGCGAAAGTTGCCGCGCGTTGCCAGCTGCAAGTAATGAAGGGCAGCATAAAGCCAACACGCTCGCAGCCGCAGGTGTGGCTTATTTTGTGTTCCTGGATGGGTGCGGTCGGAGCGAGACGTGAGCGAAGCTTTCCTTACAGCCCGTAAGACTTTGGAGCAATACGAAGCTGGCGGACTGGCTACAGTGTTTTCTTCAGACTCTGAGTGGTCCCGTGGGGCCGCTCAGAGCTCAGATAAGTAATGGGCACATTACGAGTTTACAGCAAAGTGTGTGTTTTCAGTAAATACTTGTTAAGGACTTCAATGCTTAATACTCGTGTGTTCAAAGGCACACGACAGAGTGTGGACCATGTTTCGGGTTGCTAAATCAGCAACATACAGTACAGGACATTCAGGGTTAGGGGCTGTTTAGGCACACCAGTGATCTGTGTCCCTGTCTTGGCATGTACATTATGGCTATAGGTGTTCAGTGTTGCTTCAGCTTGCCCAACGGGCCATGTGTGATGTATTTCATGTAAGGAATCTAATTCCATTGTTGGTGTTCATCTATGCTTGCTATATGTTTATCTTGTTACATGATCACACGTATTAAGGTGTGTTTATACGTTTTGGAGGTAGGCTGGAGGCAGGATTAATAACGCATAACCTATGTGGTTAGTTTAGGAAAAGAACTAGATAAGGAGGTTTTTTCCCTGTGCTTCCCCTTTCCTATCCACCTTAGGAGTTCCCTAACCCTCTATCCGGTGTTCCTACATCCCTACCCTATCCACAACCTCTTCCTAACTCCTCTTCCCCCCATTGGCTGCCACGTGGTGTACTGTGTCTATAATCAGGCGCCTGTGCCAACCACGGGTGGAGGGTCGAATTCATTCGGCTTCTGTGGTTCGGGGGAGAGTGTCGATTCCTCTCCTCCATTATTGTGTGCATACTGACATGTCTTTAGGGAAACCATATGTTTATGCAAAGGTTTCTTAACTCGAAAGGAAAGCATCTTTGGTCTGTGTGTGCCTTTCCGGCCTATGGAACAAGAAATCTTTTGCTCTTGCATTCTGTCAGGAGTGGCACTCTATTAAAGAGTGGCACAGGATACCCAGAAAGGGTTTGGGTGGTTGTGCCAAATAAAGTGGACAGATAAGAACACACAACACAGCGGAAAGGAAAGAGAACGAAGAGTAAGCAAGAGTAGCAAGGGAAAAGATACAGAATGAATACCCTCTTGGGGTGTATGCAGATATAGGAAAAGAGTATTCCACGAACCTTGGAAATACTCTATCCTTCTGCACAGTTTGCTATAACAGAGGCCAACGCTGTTTGCTCATGACTTGGAACAGCAGCTCTGGGTGTCTGTAATGTAGAAACAGGACAAGGGAAGGGGCAGAGGTTGACTGATGGGAACCAACAGACAAGCTCTGTACAAAAGGGTCTACAAACAGTACAAGAGAAGATACTACAGACAAATCCAGGAAAGGAGGTGATAGCAAACTAGCAGAAGGAAATGAAAGGAAAGTCGTGTAACAGGATAGGATAGCAGAGTACAGTAAGGAACAAGGTTGAGAGCTCAGAGGAGCAGGAAAGCAATGAGTAAGCCCACAGGAGTAGGACTGTAAGGTAGAACGCCCAGAGGAAAAGGGCTTAGGGCAGCAAAGCACAGCAGATTGCACGGCAAGGATCCCGTAAGGGCCGGGCAGTAAGGAGTGAACCCTGAGGGACAGGGCCGCTGAACGTAGAAGGTAGCAGAGGACTGTAGAGGGCTGCTAGGCCGAGAACCCAGCGGAAAAGGTAGGTAGTAGGCAGCGGAGCGTGATAAGCTGCAAAGTAGGAAGGCCCAGAGGACAAGGGCTGTAGGTAGCCAGAGTGAGGTAGGCTGCAGAGCAGGGAGCCCCAGAGGACAAGGGCTAAGGCAGCCGGAGTGAGGCAGGCTGCAGAGCAGGGAGCCCAGAGGACAAGGGCTGAGGCTGGAAAGCAGCAGAGCGTGATCAGCTGCAATGTAGAGGGTCCGCAGGGCAAGGGCGGAGGCTGGAAGGCAGCAGAGCGTGATCGGCTGCAATGTGGAGAGCCCGGCAGGGCAAGGGCGGAGGCTGGAAGGCAGCAGAGCGTGATCGGCTGCAATGTGGAGAGCCCGGCAGGGCAAGGGCGGAGGCTGGAAGGCAGCAGAGCGTGATCGGCTGCAATGTGGAGAGCCCGGCAGGGCAAGGGCGGAGGCTGGAGGGCAGCAGAGCGTGATCGGCTGCAATGTGGAGAGCCCGGCAGGTCAAGGGCGGAGACTGGAAGGCAGCAGAGCGTGATCGGCTGCAATGTGGAGAGCCCGGCAGGGCAAGGGCGGAGGCTGGAAGGCAGCAGAGCGTGATCAGCTGCAGTGTGGAGAGCCCAGAGGAGAAGGGCTGTGAGGCAGGGAGCCTGGAAGGCTATGGCTGGAGGCAGCAGGGTGGAGCAAGCAACAAGGCAGGGTCCAAGCAGGAGTGAAGGTAAGCAGCATACAAGATCCATAGGAAGATGCAAAAGGTGGAGGAAGGACTCTCAGATGCAAGAGGCTGAGCCACTGCAGGCAGCAGCCTTTTATACTGCCTAGCCCAGCACAGAGGCAGGCTAATTGGTTGCACCTGGCTAAGCACACCTGCAGGCAATCGGCCACCTCCCTTTCTGTTCCTGGGCTGGTGGAAGCAGAGCAAATCCCTAGGGCTTCTGGGGGGTGTAGTTCCTCTGATGACCAATAGGAACAGCCAGGAATCGATGCTTGTAGCCAAGTGCATTATGGTATGCGTAGTTTGTTGGCAAAAATAATAAGGCACCAAAGTCTCGCAAATGGGAAATAAAGTTCCCAAAGTAAATATAGATGGATCCAAGAGTCTGTTGTAAATAAATGATAAACAAATAGTCCATATTGAGCGTAAATGGATGCGCCCATGGCGCAGGCATGACAATTTCAGTCTTGTCGCCATTTAGACACAGGTGGTTTATTGCCATCCATGACTGTATTAAGGAGTAGGTATTGTTGAGGGTGTTTCAGTCGTCTAAATAGTTGCCTGTGAGTGGGATCAGAATGGGTGTATCGCCGGCAAAGTTGGTGTAGTAGGCTATGCCAGGGAATCCAGGATATCGAAAAGGTGCCTGATAAAGATGTTGTAAAGGGTCGGGGCATGACCCTTGCGGTAACCTACATGGGGTGGGGGACGGTGAGGCATTAGCGTTTTCTGAGAATACCCTCATAACTCTTCCTTCCAAAAAGCATGCGATCCAGGCAGTAGCCATGTAGGAGAACTTGGCAGAGGTGGTGGCATAGGATTTTATGGTCAACCAGGTTGAATGCTGCACACAGATCTAGAAGGAGAAGTGCTGACTTCCCTCATCCCTGATCTTGTCTAGTTGATTTTTTAGGTCAAGCAGGGGTAATTCAGTGCCATGCCGGTGGGTGGGGGAAGCCAGATTGACTCATCCCAATGGTGTGGTTCATTTCAAGGAAGTTTTGAACTTGCAGGTAGGCTGCTCAATCAAGGATTTTACGTAAGAAGGGGACAGTTGTGGTTTGCCTGTAGTTGGTAGGAATAGCAGGGTCTAAAGATGTGTTTTTAGGAGGGGGAGGATCCAAGCTTCCTTGAGGCTGGCTAGCACTGTGCTTGTAGAGAAGGATGTGTTTTATGAAGGTAGTGATGAATGGAGTTAGTATTTCTGCACAGTCTTTGATGAGGGATGCTGGGCATATGTCTCCTTTGCATTTTGAGGGGTTAAGCCTTTTGATTATTGATAGGACTTCAGTTTCTGATATGTCTCTGAACGAAACTGGGGGAAGGGAAGGTTAGGGGATCTGGGTGGGGTGTTTGTGGCTGGGGCATGAGGGTCCTTATGGTGTTTGACTGGTTGATTAAGAATGTTCTTGTTCAGGGTGTCGATTTTATTTAACATTGCCATTTGGATGTTAGAACATCATGTTAAATCCTTGAAGATGGTGAAAATCTCTATAGTATCTGATTTGGCGTTGTAGATTCTTGCATTAAAGGAGATGGATTTTGCAGTTATTATTGCTAATTTATATAATTTGGAGATTTAGTCATCTTTCAGGCTATCAGTGGGATTTTTTTTGCCACATTAGATCTACCTGGTGTGTCTTGTTGGCTTCGCGAGGAACTTGGGGGGCAATGATTTTCACTGCTTTGGATAGGGTAGAGGTGTAAATATACACTAGCAACTTGGTGTCAGTAGTGAACGGTGCTTTAAGGCAGTGAGTGTCCAGCCAAGGCATGATAGTTTCTTTTGTGTGCTTCCCAGAGCTGCACGTGACTGTAGGGGGTAAAGAGTGGCAGTAAGTTTGGTTTTTGTGGGATGGAGAAGATGATAATGTGGTGGTCAGACCACGGGTGGTGGTGCTAGTTGAGACCTGCTAATGGTGGTTGGCAATCCAGTCTAATGTGTGGCCTTTCACATGAGTGGGGTTGGTGACCTGGTGTTCGAAGCCTAGGGTTTCAAGAGCATTGCCCAGCGATGTGGCCTGAGTGTCATTGGGGTCATGGAGAACCACATTAGGATCTCCCAGGAGGAGAATTTTTGAGGAGATTTTGTTGTTGCCCTCGAGGATGTGGAGGTATTCCTCAAAGCCTCCTCCACAACAGAAGTGCTTCCTTTAATTTAGCTTGCTCAATGAGAGAGTTAACCAAAAGGATATTCATAGTTGTTGATAAAGCTTTCCTAAAATCGGTTTGCAAGCTACACATAACTGAGCTATTTTCTACCCAATTATTTATTTCTCTCAATAGGCAAGTCGAAAAGATCTTACTAGCACTATCTATCATGGCTAATAGTCGATAGTTCTCAGGGTCTTGTCTCTTTCCTCTTTTTTTAACATAGGTATTTTATTGGGTTTTTAAACATGGTAAAACAACAGACATCAGAATTTGCAAGACATAGTACGGCACAACTCATTATCGGCATGGACGCTCGGATTGTTCGGAAGCTGGGGGTGGGGGACTCACCCTCCCAAGGGGGATGTGATCCTTGTGTCTTTCCTCTTTTATAAACAGTGATTAGGTGAGACATCTCCACGAGTCAGGGATCACACTACTTGCTACAATTTTATCAAACAACATACCCAGGACCTCTGACCAGAGGATAGGGATTAGCCTTGTTCACCATATAAAGACTCCATTGGGTCCTGGCGCCCAAGACTGTCTGTGCCTCGGGTCCCCAAAACTGTTAGATGGTCCTGACAAACAATCTGCTAATAGCTTCAGGGAGTTGGTGTGATATTTCCGTTCTGTCTGGGACCACTTCCCTCCTGTGGTCCAAGACCCACATTGGGTTCCCCATCGTTGCCTGCAGGCACCCGATTCTTTTATCACGTCTGGGGCACAACAGAAGATCGCTCTACCGATCCAGGCTGCCTTGTGCTCCAATCACCACTGCATCTCTCTCTCAGTGCTTTACTGGGAATCGGGACTTCCTGCTCGTAAAGACAGCCCCCAGCAAAAGTGTTGAATCTTCATCCTCTGGAGTGCTCGATAATGCAGCAGGCCTGACAATGCGGCTTGAGTCGAGGAGGCCAGTATTCTTAATATTCGGGCTATAATCCTGAATGAGGTCTTCTGTTTCACCACTGTTGCCAAAATCTCTTCGCAGATTGCGTACATCCTCTGTGGCGGTAAACTTAGCAATGCTTCGATCATGTTTATGGCGCCGCCCGATGACAGGCGCGCACGCGGCGGCGTGACGTTGCACGCCGCCGCGTGCAGTACAAATAAACGGGGCGTTGCCCGGCCGCAGGAGAGCGACCGGGAAGCCCGAACCAAGAAGGACGTGTGCGCTTCAGTCCTTGGTGCCGGGGCTTGCGGCGATGCGCGCGGGGGGCGCCAGTCACCCTCAACAGTGGCGACGAGTGGGGGAAACGATGCCCGGGCCCGGCGGTGATCATCGGAACAATTTTTCACCGAAACGAGGTCGGAAGACAGACTTTGTTTCACGCCGCGGGTAGTGCGTTGCCCACGCGGCTGACGGCCATTTTGTGCTATGGGCTGTGGGACTTCAGGAGACTCCGGTTTGGGCCCTTAAGTGACCCCAGGCCTAATTTTTGGATATTCTAGTAGCTGACAGCTACATCTACACGGAGTTATGCCCGAATAGTGCATCGACTCAATTTTGGGTTTTCTACGTCGATTGGAAGCTAGGAGAAGGCCTATTTTGGCTGGGCCTGCTGAATCTATTTATCCTTTGCCACAAATTTTTGGAACAGCTAAAGGCAGAATGCCTTTTTCATCCCCTTCATCATCATCCTGGTGACTCCACTAGCCTTCATCCTCTTCATCATCACAGAGGTGGTGGGAGTCACTGCATCCAGAGGTGGTCCATGCTGAGGGTCAATTTGGACTGGGTGTTTGAGTTGCGGCCCCTGATCAGCATTCTGGGGGTGCGTGTGCGCTCAAACTCATGAGCGACACCGAGGATCAGGACGGAGCACACGGTGTGGCGGCGCAGATTCATCCTCGTGCACCAGTGGCCCCGCAGGGTCGACAACCTCCAATGCAGCAACCGGCAGCTCCAGCAGATGGTCAGGCAGCGGTTCCGGCTCTCCAAACCCCAGTTCAACCAGCTGCTGCACCTGGTGTCCAACAAGCGGTGCCTGCCATGGCCCAGGTACGTGCACATGCTGCCCTGCAGCCCATCCCCGAATTCGATGTGTCGGGCCCGCCGTCCAGCTTGGGGCCCAGATGGAGAAGGTGGGTGGACGGCCTGGACATGTATTTCAGGGCTGCACAAGTGGTCGATGATGACACCAGGCTGGCCACGATGTTATACTCAGCAGGGCCCTCTGTCCAGGAGACTTTTGAATCTCTAACACAAGGGAATGGAACCTATGATCATGCAAAGGCCGCCCTCCAAGCATACTTTCTACCCCTTGCCAACGCGGACTATGAGCGATTCATGATGCTCTCTGCCAAACAAAAAGATGACGAGACTTTGGACACGTTCTATGGGCGCCTGAGGCATCTGTCGCTCGCCTGTGCCTGGGGCGATGCAGAGGACATGATTAGGACCATGCTTATCCAGGCGTGCTCGTCAGGCAAGCTCAGGCGCCAAGTGCTGAGGGAGCCTGGGATAACGCTCCAGCGCATCCTTGAGCTAGGAAGGTGCCACGAGGTGTCAGAGGCGAGAGCCGCAAGAATGGAGGCCGGGTCGCGCCCTATCAAAACTAACGAGATCTGCGCGATGTGGCGAGGGGGGAGGAGTGCCCGGAGATCTGGCGGCGGCACCCGAGACAGAGCCGGGAGGGCAGGCGAAATTTGCCAAAAATGCGGATACGACCTGCCCCACCCAGCGGAATGCCCTGCAGCTGGAAAGACCTGTGGACGGGGCGGGTTGCCAGACCACTTCTCAAGGGTGTGTAGGGCGAATTTGCCCGTATTGGTGCCAAGGGGCCAGGGCCGAACTGTTTCCACTCACCAAGGTCGGCCGTCCAATGTTGCTCAGGTGGACCAGAGCGAGGAGGAGGCCCAGGTGGAAGAAGCGGAGGAAGAAGACGAAGAGAACATATTCTTTGTCTCAAGTGTGGAGCTACTGAGAAGTAGGAACCGACGACAACCGAGGTGCGTGGTTGAAGTGAACCAGTCTCCAGTCCCTGTCCTCGTGGACACAGGGGCGTCGGTGAACGTCATGGCCCGAGAACATTACAACGCCATGGATCAGCCGCCCAGGCTAGTCACACCAAGGGCCCGCATCTTTGCGTTCGGTGGTGTGGAACCCATCCCTCTGGACGGGGCCTTTGTAGCAAAAGTGGAACACGATGGCTCTCACATCACAGCACGTTTCTACGTGACCCCAGTGAGTAAGAATACTTTGTTGAGTTGTGCAGCGGCGGAGGCTCTCGGCATCGTCAGCTTCACGTACTCCGTCTACCTGGAAGACATTAATGACTTGCTGGAGAAGCATCGTGCCCTGTTCAAGGGGATCGGGCAGATGGCCGGGGAGCCGGTGCGGCTGCACATTGATGATTCGGTACAGCCGGTGGCCCTCAAACATCGGAGGGTACCTTTACACCTCCGTGAGCAGGTCGACAAAGAACTGGACAGCCTTGTCGATTTAGACATCATAGAGAAGGTGGAGGGCCCGACTCCCTGGGTGTCCCCCATAGTGGTGGCAAGGAAACTCAAACAACCGGGCGCAGTCCGGATCTGCGTGGACATGAGGATCCCCAACAAAGCCATCAAGGGGGAGAGGCATCTCACACCGACGCTGGATGACATCATTGCAGAGGTGCAGGGCGCTCGCTTCTTCTCGAAGCTCGACCTCCGGGCCGGCTATCACCAGGTCGTCCTCCACCCCGAGTCAAGGTACATTACCACCTTCACCACACACCGGGGACTATATCGCTACAAGAGGCTGAGCTTTGGGGTGTCCTCGGCGGCGGAAGTATTTCAGAACATCATTCGGGGTGCCCTAGCTGACCTCGAGGGCGTCCTAAACATAAGCGACAACATTCTGGTGTTTGCAAGGACGGAGGTGGACCACCTGAGGCGTTTGGCAAAAACATTCGAGAGGCTGCAGTCGTTGGGACTTACCCTCCACAAGGAGAAGTGCGAGTTTCTGCGCCCCTCCCTGGAGTTTTTCGGGTTCGTGTTCAAGGAGGGGGGGTGTCTCCTGACCCTAAGAAGGTACTGGACATACAGAAGGCGCAACCACCGGAATCTGTGTTGGAAGTGCAAAGCTTTTTGGGCATGGTCACGTACTGTGGGCGGTTCATCAAGAACCTGGCATCCAGGTCTGAGCCTCTCCGGGCCCTGACAAGAAAAGACACCATCTGGAATTGAGGTCCACTGGAGCAGGCGGCTTTTGATGATATTAGAAGTGCCCTCACGGCCAAGCACACTATGTCGTTCTTTGATCCTGCACTACCATCGGAGATCATCGTCGACGCCAACCCATTTGGCCTGGGTGCTGTGTTGACACAGGTTGACCGTGACGGCGGCGTCCGGCCAGTCGCGTATGCCAGCAAAGCGCTGTCAGACGCTGAACAACGTTACTCGCAGATTGAGCGCGAGGCGCTGGCGGTGCTGTGGGGATGCCGCCACTTCCGGCTCTATGTACTCGGACACCCGGTGACGGTGGTTACTGACCATAAACCACTGCTGTCCATCCTAGCAGGGTCGTCATCCAAGCCGCCGGCACGCATTGAGAGGTGGATGCTGGCTCTCTTGGAGTATGGGGTGCCCCTGGTCTACCGGCCAGGGGCAAATAACGCCGCTGACTACCTATCCAGACACCCCGGAGCGCCTGGAGGAGACCGTGACACCTGTGAGCAAGAAGCTGAGGAGCATGTCCAAGTCGTGGTGGAAGCAGCCACACCGAATGCCATGCCGCTCCAGGAGTTGGAGGCTGCGGCGGCACAGGATGAGTGCTTCAAGGTGCTGAGGCAGTCCATGCAGCAAGGCTCCTGGAAGTCAGCGCTCGAGGCCCTGGCGGGGCGCACTCAGGAGGCCCGGACTGGTTTAGAACAACTATGGAAGGTCCGCGAAGAACTGTCTTTCTCTACATCGGGCCTGCTACTTCGGGGTGATCGGATTGTAGTTCCCCAGTCAAAGGTGGGTGAGGTGATCGCACTGGCACATCGGGGCCATCAAGGGGCCGCCAAGACCAAGGCCCGCCTCCGGATGAAGGTGTGGTTTCCCGAGCTGGAACGCAAGGTGGATGACTTTGTGGAGGCTTGTGTCTGGTGCCAGGCAGCCTCGCCCTTACAGCGGGAGCCGGTCATCGAGGCGATGCCAAGGGGGACCCATCCGTGGGAGGTGGTTCATGCCGATTTTGGGTCCACCACCATGGGCACCCACTTCCTGGTCCTGGTGGACGAGTACTCCAGGTACCCCGAGGTGGAATTCGTGGAGTCTGTGGCGTTTGAGCACGTGGTGGTGGCGGTGGAAAAGTTGTTTGCGGCTCACGGGTTTCCACACACGCTGTGCTCGGACAACGGTGCGCCATTCCAGGGTGAACGGTTTGCTGAACTGATGGTGAGCTGCGGGGTGGTGCACCGGAAGATCATGCCTCTTTGGCCTCAAGCGAATGGGGAGGCGGAACGTCTGATGAGGACCCTCAATAAGACATTTAGGATTGCCCAAGGACAGGGGCAGTCCCTACAGAGAGCCCTGTACCAATTCTTGAGGGTATACCGCACCACGCCCCATGCGTCCACGGGGGTGGCGCCGGCGGAGGTGATGTTCAGAAGGTATCTGCGAGGATTGTTGCCAGAGGTCGGAGAACGAGAGCCTGCGGTGATCGACGACCAACGAGTCGAAATGGACCGGCGAGTGAGAATTGAGCAAGAGAACGTGCAGAGGGGGCTTCGCCCACAACAGCTGGAGCCGGGAGATGAGGTTCTCATTCGCAATCAACATCCGCATGGGAAGCTCTCCCTGCCGTATGAGCCTGAGCCACTGGATGTCGTGGCAGTCCGGGGATCCATGGTGACTGCGTCAGATGGACGGTCGGAAGTAACTCGCAATGTAAGCTGCTTCAAAAAGCTCAGAGATCCTAGAACAGACCCACCTCCTGATCCGGACCTGGGAGGAGTCCTGGAGGACGAGGGAGACCCACCCTGCATCCCGGAGTCCCCAGCTCGGGGGCCGTCGGTGGACAGATCACCCGTGCCGGAGGCGAGCCGGAGGTACCCCCAGAGGGCTGGGAGAGGGAAACCTGCTCGCCTCACCGATTACGTACTGGGACAATTGGCGGAGGATCTGGAGGGGGAGAAATGCTAGCTAAAGGGGCCCGGATGGATGCCAATAAAGGGGTGTTCATGGCTCAGGGGTTTGTGACTTGTTCTAGTTGTAGTGTTGGTGGTTTCCAGTGCATAGGTGAATGGCAATTGTCGGTTCTCCCCCAAAAAGGAGGAGTGTGGCGCCGCCCGTTCACTGTGAACCCCAGGAACTCCAGTTCAACAAACACTATAATTATATACAGATTGGCAGAGAGATACTGAACTGTACTCTCTGTATCAAAAAAAGCATATGTTTGTTGCAGGTAAGGGACTGTTTATACCCCGAACGTGCTGTGATTGGTGTGGACAGACACATGGCTTTGGTGTAAACTACTCATTTTTACCCAGTGTTTTGGGAAATGTAGTTCAGCTAAGTTTTCATAGCAGTTTTACATTCGTTATTTGAAGATGCTGTTTTCTGGCATTACAGTAACAGAGGCATGGTAAGGGCCTCTGGTATCTACATCATTAGGTGGATGCTTGCATTTATAACGAATAATACAGGTGCACAAGAGCTAAATCAGCCTTCGACTATAGTTTATTAAGCCCCATACATATTTTAATCTGGGGCTATTCAATGACTTGGAAATAAACAGTAAAAGGAAAAGGACACGTTGTTTCTACTTATGTTTTAAAATAATTTCCTTTGCTGCGAAAAGGAACAAAACAGCCCACAATTGGGCACCCAAGAGGCAGACACTCAAATTCGTTCCATGCACGAGTTTTAATTGAGAAACAGCCCATATTATCAACTCTGAGCAACAGAATACCGAATGCAATCAGGCATCATCATCCAAAGTGATGCAATTTATTTATATCACAAGATGTCAGACGTAGTACGGTCCGGAAATAATCTGTAAATGAGACGTACGCACGCGTCGCTCGGTCCGTTTCTCTAAGGGCATCTATGAGCCATCGTTTCCTTGTATCTAGGTTGCCGCACATGCAGTTCTTGTCCTTTCCCAACGAGTGGATAACACCGACAAGCTATTTTATTTTTTTATGTCCTTAACGTAGCAATGGATTTCTCCAGCCACAAAAAGGGTCCTAGAGAAGCTGTTTGAAAATACTGCTTTGTTGTCAAGGTAACTCATGGTTCCAGATATATCTTGTGCCCCCTTCGGTCAACAGTAAACACCCTGTTCAAACATGGCCGCCGACCCACGCAATGGTGTGGGAGGAGCTATACGGCAATTGGTAGCATCAGTCCGGCTTCGATGTCTTTGGTTTGAAACAACTGGTGGAGGAAAGGGCTTTACTGTAAGAGGGGGGGCTAAGGTTTCCGGGTGACCGGATGCAGAGACAGCACCGGCAGAAAGAAGCGGAGTAGGAAAGGTACGATTTGATGGGGTAGGTGAAGCGGTTTTTGACAATACCTGTAAGTGGGGCTCGTCTCCTTTAAGGCCGTAAATCCCAGAAATACTCCACCCCCGCCCCCCCCCCCCCTCCTACTCTCTAGAATACAGGTCAATTGCTTCTGCAGAAATGCTGTATAATATCTTGGAGACGGACCTAATGGTCTTGAGACGTGGTTCAGGTAGCACGGCCTTTTGAGAGGAATTGGGGCCCAGTACATTGAGTTGGACACTAGAGAATTCGAGGGTGCTTCATCAAGCGCATTTTGTGCGAACAGGTGCATTATGGGATGAGAAAATTAACTCGGCAAGTTCTCTTTCGGGAACTGGATAAAACGGCTATGCACAGATGCGTTTTGGTATGAACTTCAAAGTGTCTACCGTGCTTTGACACTACTTCATGCATGTGGTAAAACAATACAACATTGTAACGCGAGATCTCTAGGAAAAGATGGGTATCCTGCACTTATGATAAATTGTTTCTAATCGAATGTCTACAATGTTTTCGTGAACCTTCTCAACGTTAACTTCAGATGTGGATGTGGAGTTGTGGTTTTGGGTTAGATATGTACAAAGTAGGTGGCATTTTGCGTATGCATAGTTAGGGCGATGACTTGCTATAGTGAATTTAACTGTAGCAAAATAACTTTTGTTGCCGCACATACTTCTGTCTAATGTTATGGTGACTTGTACTGCGCACTACTGCCTCGTTTTGTGGTGTCAAGGGGCACGGGCAGATCTGAAAATGAAGGAGGGCTTGGTGTGATTGAGAGAATAAATGTCAAGATATGATCTGGCATTTATAACGCACCTATACACAAGTGTTTCAAGGTGCAACGAGGCAAGGCAGGGGAGAAACAGTGGAAGACCAACGATCCTACTAGGGCAGGTGTCATTCAGATCGTGCAAGTGCGACGGAAAAGGGAAGAGTGCCAGGGGGAAGGGAAAGCGCAGTACATGGGATAGAAGAATAAATACGTTAAATAAGACGGCCTGATGGTGGCAAGTGCAAGGTAAGAGCAGACATAAGTGCTGGGAGGGGGACTGTAGGGATACAGAACCAGTCCCTAAGTGCAGGGGGTTGCCAGGAAGGCAGGGCAGGTGTTCAAAAGGCGGGACCTGGCTCCAAGATCAGAAGGGAGCCAGGCAACCAGTGCAGAATCGGCAGGGGAGCGAGGCAGAGAAAGCAGAGGAAAAGTTTTGAGGTGTTTCCGGAACCGGAGATGGTTCTCCTCAAGTTTCAGGGAGGCAGGAAGGCTGTTCCAGAGGGAGGCCCCTGCCGAAGAGAGAGATCGCCCTCCCCAACTCGTTGCTTGGAGAAACGGCTAACCCTGAGGGAGTTGGAGGCAGATGAGTGAAGAGCCCGAGTAGGAAGGTATTTAGGAAGAGGGAGTTGAAGGTAATGCGTCCCCAGGTCCCAGAAGGCCTTGTGGATAATGCAGAGGGTTTTGAACTTAATCCTTGCAGCCACTGGGAGCCAGTGCAGAGATTTCAGTTCTGGAGAGATACAATCCCTGTGCTTGAGGCCATGGACAAATCTCGCAGTCCTGTTTTGGATAAGTTGCAGAGGGCGGAGAGTAGAGGCAGGCAGATTTAGATAGAGGCTGTTGCAATAGTCCAGCTTGCAGAGAACCAGGCCTCTGGAGACGGTGAGCTTCTGGGGGAAGGAGAGGAGAGGAAGAATACCTCTGAGGAGGTGCAGCTGGTAGTGTGACTTCTTAGAGACATCGGCGATGTGAGGCGAGAAGGAGAATGTGGAGTCAAAGATGACCCCGAGGTTTTGGTTTTTAGCCTTGTAGGTGGGAACAGGAAGAGGGCCAAGAGAGGCCGGCCAGAGAGCTGAAGGGAAGGAGGGAGAGCTTTGATGTGCATCAGTTTGGAAAAAAACTGTCACTATGTGCTGTTTTTTTTTTAAAGTTATTAGTTGGCTATTGTCAGTGCTCCAGATTTTGGCTTGAGAGTAAATCCAATTTCAAGAGTAAAAATGAGTTTCCTCCTTCGCAAGCGTAAAAAAAGTGTCTGACAATATATGTTTTGTGCGTAAAATTAAAACTGTGTTCAAAAACATTAGTGACAAAGAACTTGATGCGTTGTTAGGTAAGACTTGATGTAGTAACACTGTGTGAAGTAATCGTTGATAAGGGTCCCTGTACATCAAACTGTTCTTCAGGCAAAAGCTGCATCTATTTCTAACTGGGAGTGCCCGTAATACATAGTATAACTTCTAAACATAAAGTCTTCGAAGAATAGATCTTCCACTGTGATTGGTAACTCGCATCCTGCCTATATTTACAGCCAGTAGTGTGTTACAGGCACTCCCAGTTAGAAATAGATGCAGCTTTTGACGGACTAACCCGGCAGCACATATACGACAACCCCTCTTGGCGCAGCTATCCAATCAGAAGAATCACCTTCTGGATATAAGAGGTACATTTCCATGAGGTAATAGTATCATTGGTAACAGGACTGATTCCAATGCTACAGACTAATGGTAGACGCTGTTCTCCCATAGGTGACACCTTGACATCAGGAAGAACGAGTAGACCGAAGAATCTAGTACTCTCTAATGTTTGGAATTAATTTCCGCTGAACCTATACTACCCTCACTACGTGGTCAGTGGAGGTTAGTTAGTAAGGGTTCTACCCAACCACTACGGGTTGTTTTTTAGTATAATTTGTTATGTCTTTTGACATATGAGAAATGAGGCTGGATTACGAATGAATGTTTTATACTTTGTAGGGAGACAGAAACCACAAGAAGGTTGATTTTTACCTTCCATCAACACAAGAAAAACAGGAGTGCGGAGACAACCACCCATGATATTTGTCCTGAAGAAGGTCCTTTTGAACTGTGTGGCCACCATTGATGGCCCTTTTGTGACCAAAACATATGTAGATGAGAAAGGTCTATATGAATTATATGTTGACTTGTGTATGAACTGAGAATTTATTTGGGTTATACCACTAATTGTATAAATTTCGTGTGTTGGGCGATGAAGAGGTCTCTGAGGTTTGGCCGTCTTCTCGCCACCTTGTGTGAATGTGCAAGTGAACATTTGTTGGTTTGACTGCGAATGATTGATGGAAGAGTGATTCTTGTTTCTTTTGGTTTTCTGGGTAATGAGTTTAAATTGCCTATATGATATGGTGTATTTTATGTGATCTTGAATAAATATATTTTTGATAACAATCATATGAGTTGAGTGGTAATCCAGCCTCCCCATCACGGTTCAACTGTTTTATAGGTCTGTACTACACAAGTTGTTAGTCTGACTGTGATTGAGTCAATCTCAAGAGGGGTAAATGTGAGCTGTAGCAATGAAATTCGCAAATACAAGTGGTCAAGTAACACTTGCACTTGAGGTTTCATTTATAAATAGTTATTTATTTGACAGTAAGGTCATCACCTGGTTACTCAACAATTAACCTACCATGATTGAATGCATACCTACTGCAAGAATGTATTTTGCACTATGTCAGCATATTATTGTCTATGCACTAATTGCTATCCTGTCAAGTATACCTTTGCTTCATCACTGTACAATTGTGACCTACTTTGCCTGTAACTCGAAGCTTAAGCGCCCATATACCCTTGGGTCAGGTGCGCTATACAAATTAATAAACAAACATCAATTTTAAATAAGCGTTCTTTAAAAAGGGCAAGATATGTAACAATCAAATATACTTTTCCAGAATCAGCATAAGCTAGTGGATACTCTTTAGAGATGCTTTTTACACACAGAGGTGGCTTAATTCACATGGATAGTAATGGCATTTTTATATTACTAGTTATACTTTGCAGATTCTGAGGTTGCAGAAAGGAAAGGTTAAAGGAAGTAAAAAGGTTAAACAGGTTCTCGGGGCATGGGAGTGGACTTATATTTTATGAAGTCTAGACCAGCCTTTCCCAACAATAACAGTTTAAAAACAAGTTACCACCTATGAGGGACAGAAATATCAGTCAGTGGACTAGAAGGCTGCAGGCAGCCAGGACAGCCATAGTCAATTGGAGCACAGTCTTGGAGCGGAGTTAGAGTTTTGTAGAAGGTAGAATCACAAGCTGTTTCACTTGTGAAAAGCAGAGTTGCAATCAACTCCAACAAAAGTAGCCAATGCAAGTCTCAACAGAGAAGAGCACAGCTAAAGGCACTGAGGTAAGTACCCCAAGTCTAAACAGTAGCTCTGGTTTGAAGAAGAGTGGTCCAACTGGATTCTGTCCTGTTGCAGCGATGCAGATCCTGGGTTCCTGAGCCTCAGTCGTGGGGACACGCTAGAGGACATCTGGAGGGCTCCTGCGCAGCAATTTTGAGGTCTTCGGCAGCTACAGGCTTTTTTTCGGATTACCAGCCCCACCGCTGATCTATAATACAGGTTGGGCGTCCTGCACTCTGGTGAGGTGACTCGAGCTCTGGTCGTCCTGCTTCTGTAGGGTCCTTAGCAGACTCCTGTAGCTTTTGGCCGGATTGAAGACATTGCACTCCAGATTTCTCGACCCCTGGCACTCTGTTCTTGCAGCAGTAAAGGAGTACAGCCAATTGGGGAAGATGGTCCAGGGTTGATTGGTCCCACTAACCCAAGGAAAGAAGTCGTCCCTTCAGAAAAGGGAGTTTTAGCACAGCAGCAGGGTTTTACCGGACAATTCAAAGGTCCAGGAGGATGCAGCAAGCTTCGTTAACGGTTGGGTGTTTATCCCAGTGGTTGACTCTGCCACTAGTCCAAAAACCCTCGCCTTTTAAGCAAGTCTCTCCCATTCATGCACAGCCTAGGCTGTCACTCAAACAGCAGGGTGGCCAATCAGGACTGGTTGCATTCATGCACTCCTAGAGACAAAGGACAGGGGAGTTTCGGGAACCTCCCTCACATCCTGCCTTTTCAGACACTCTGGAGCCAGTAGCGGGTTTCAGGACTGAAGCCCGCCAAAGACAAAACAAACTAAGGGCTCAAACCTGGCTTGGCACGCTGGGTAAAAGCCAAGAAAAACCTCACAAGAAGACGGGGGCCATTTTGACAAAATGGTCACCCATGGCTGCTATACTGCAGCTGAGGATTCAGCCTGCGTTAGAAAAGCACAATGGTAGGAAAATTAAAACGCTTTCACCAGCCATTGAAAGTAGTGAGGGTAACATACAAATGTTAAATGAGAATGTTGGATAAGGGGTTACTAGGTATCCCCCCCCCCCAGCACTCCACATAAGATGGTGTGTGTGCTGGACCTACAAAGAGAAAAGGTAAGTAAAGTCAATTTCACTGTATTATTCTTGGGAACAGTAGTTCACATAAGAAAAGGTATTTAACCCGATGAGAAATCCTAAATGATTTCTCTGACACAGCACTAAATGATTTCTCTGACACTGCACTAACGGTGCTGTGTGTCACCATATAAAAAGTAGATGCCTCTGGAGTTTGTAAGACTCCTAAAACAAAAGAAACCTATAATTCAAATCGGGTCAAAACACACGAGAAAAAGGTCTCACTCACTCCAGGGTTGAAATTTAAAAGTCCTAAAGTCCTGCAAAAGAGATGAGGGTCTTTAAGGTTGAAGTGAATTCGCAAAGAAATGAGAATTCTCTCTAACATGCATACTACCCAGCTTCATCTTCATTATACTTGGACACTAAAACTCTAAGAACTACTATGGATGGCAGCTAGTTACATCATAAATCAAGTCCCTCACTGTACCGATATCCCTTCTCTGCCTCTCTGGCCTATTGTTGTTGCCTGGTAATTCCTACTTGACAGCCACTCATGTTTTTTGCTCCATCCCCCGTTCCCTTTGCTACTCCGTTTCCCCTGTGTCACTTTCTGATATTCTGCCTCTCACCTGTAAGTGCTGTTATGCCACGTTTTGAGGTCTGTTGCTTTGTCACTCTGCCTCTCCCATCTCTGGATTCTGTTATTGCTGTTTCACTCCTACATTGTACTGTGTTGATATATCTCCTCTTCCTCGCTCATGCCATTACTGTGGCTATATCTGTTTTTTCATGTTTTCTGTTGTGGTTGCTACTCCTTTTGATTATCTATCTATGTTCTTGTATTGCGCCACTAACCGGAAGGCCTCAGGGCGCACACAGGAGAGAGAAAAGACAGAACGACAAAAAAACATGAAAGAGAGTGGATTCAGAAGGAAAGAAAGCATAAGAGCACAAAAGAAGGACGGATATTCATCCAGTAATCCACCAGCAGAAGGCAGATGTAAAATACATACGGTTGGAGTAAAGGGACAAATACTCATATCGCATGAAAAAAAGAAATGCTAACCTTGACCTATATCAAACAGGAAGGTTTTTAGTTTTTTCTTAAAAATACTCAAAAAATTGCTCTCCGCAAGATATTAGGGCATAGTGTTCCATAGGGCGGGAGCCCAGGAATCAAAACTAGTACCCCCAGATCTCTTCAGAGTGGGCAGTGGTTTAACTAGAGTGGTGTTATTACTAGAGCGCAATAAACGACCAGCCATTTTCTTTTTTATTCTCGCAATGAGATATGCTGGAGCTTTACAGTACAGGCATTTATACACAAGGGTCAACCCTTTGTGATATAGCCGCGGTTGAACCGGCAGCCAAAGCAAGCTGCGCCTTGCCTCAGAAACATGCATATTACGCTTAAGTCCCATCACAGCTCATACCGCACTGTTCTGAATCACCTGCAACGTCTTGAGGTTGGCCTGAGAAGTGCCAATCAAGAGACCTGTTAGAGTAGTCCAATTTACAGTTCACAATCGCAGCTGCGATTAGTGCGAGATTGTCTTTAGATAGGTATGGGCGTATCTGCCACAAGAGCTGGATATAGTACTGGCAAGAAGATTTTAGGTAACTAGTCTGTCGGTTAAAGGACAGTTGAGGGTCAAAAAAGACCCCTAACGTTTTTACAGATTTCGATATATGAATAACGTGTTGACCATCATATTTTATATCCAATTTCTTTAACCTCTGCGGCGTGCCCAAAATCAATAACTCAGTTTTGGCGTTGTTGAGGGCCAAAGAGTTTTAACGCCATCCACTTCTGAATTTCAGAAAAGATGTGATTAATGTGCTCCAAGTCTTTTTGGTATTCACCAGTAAGTTTAACAACAATCTGCGTGTCGTCAGCATAATTGGCAAAATAGATGCCCATAGCTGACAGAAGAGTGCAGAGAAGACGTGAGTAAATGTTAAAAAGCAAGGGTGAGAGACATGAACTCTGCGGGACACCACAGAGTAATATGGAGGCAATGGAGTGAGAATTGTCTTTAGTCACCTTCATGTTCCGTGGACCTAAGAAAGATTTAAACCATGCTGATGCTTTTGTGGAGCATTGGCCAATTGAGATCAAAGCAGCAGCAGAACTGGATTGCCTTCATCGATAAGACCAGTGATGCATGATTTCAGGTCCAACAGAGCAGTCTCAGTCCCATAATTAGACTGGAAACGGGACTGCTGGGTAGCTAATATATCGTGCTCATCGACGAAGGCTTGATATTGACAGTAGGCAATTTATCCAGGATTTTCAATATAAAAGGAACATTTGTAATCGGGCGATTCCCTGCTTCAGCAGGATCTAAGTTTTCCTTCTTAAGCACACTGCCTTAATCTTTCTCACACTGCCTATTATGTTATTGGCCTGCCTTTCTCTAGTCTGGATTCTCTATTTCCAGCTCTTCCTGTCTGCTTTTGTTCTGTGTTTTCTTATTGTACTGTCTGTCTATTTTGCTCTGCTTCTATTCCTCACTCCTATTTTGTGTGTGTGTGTTTGTCTGCCCGTCCTATTATTGACCTCTGATTCCCTTCTCACTTTCTTTGGTGCTCTCTTACGTAGCTCATTGGTCTTTGTTTCTGTTTCTCGAATTCCAATATGTTCTCTGTTCTCTCGTTCCCCCACTTTGTTCTCCTGTATTGCTTAGGTTCAGAGTTGCTCTTCCTCACCTTTGTGTCTTTCGACATAGCACCAATAAGTGTTCAAAAGTTTCAAGAGTTTGTCTCACCAGATGCAACACTTGCTTGAATGCAGATGTTTTACCAGTACTGTTTGCTATCACAATTATAAGAGCCCAGCTGGGATGTGCTTCTTCTGAGCCATTATAGGTATAGAAGTCCTGGTGGAATGTGTGTGTTCTGATCATTTAGTAGTACTTTTGATAATTGGAAATCAGCTCTGTTACAATTGAATGTTACCTACATCTTAAACGCATAACTCTGATGCAGACACCTCAACTCACCTTCAACATAATTTTAACTAACAGGTTACACAATGATCCCTGAGGCAGGGCTATTGACCCACTGAGCTACCTTTCCCAACGGGCTGTTGAAAGGCACATGGGATTAGGCCACTGGCAGTTCCATGTGAGTCTTGCCTGACACAGCTGGCTTGTCAAAAACTCTCAGCCTGTTTGGACTATCGTACCTACATGAGTCAGGAGACTCATAATGAGGCTTTGAAATGTGCTAGATTTCTGGCAGTTGTACATGGGAGAATTTGACGTTTTGAAAAGCGCAAGTCAGCCTTAGAGGTCCCCACACAATGAGGGATTGAGCACAAGCAGCGTTCTGTTTTTGTCACTTGCAGTATAGGGAGCAACATCCGGCTAGCCCATTTTTTGTCGCAGTAGCGGGCTCGGGGACAGTAGTCCTATTGGACGCAGGGCCTAGAAGGGTTTGGGACAGCAGCCCAAGTGGGCACACTTCGAGTAGCACGCTGCAGTGGGCACGGCTTTTGTGGGGCTAAGACACATGTGACATAAATTGCGCCAGTAGAAGCGTGTGACTTTGCAACTGTCGCACACGAGAGCAGCTTTGGTTAGTGCTCAGTCTCAATTGTTACATGTATACCTATGCCCAGATACTCGAGCAGGAGCTAGGGCGGAACAAAGATGGAATTGAGCACCAGGATCCAGCTGGCTCGATGCCTCCTAAGACTGCTAAGCTGAAACCAAGCCAACGCACAGAAGATGGCCTTGCCAGGGCAAAGCAACAGACTCCTGGTAGTGACATGGAACCAGCGCAGGAGAAAGGATGCGAGACTTTGGAGCTACATAAACAGGTGATGCAGGCGATGGCAGACTTAAATGCCTCTATGGGCATGCAGATTGCGGCAGTGCAAGTTGACGTCAGATTGCTGCCCCAGGATGTGCGAAATTTAGCAGAGCGCACTGTCGCCCTGGGGACCCAAACAAAAGGCAACACTGGAGCGCTATGTGAGATGCAGGCGGATGTCCATATTTTACAGCAGTAAGTTAGCCTCCTGGAAAATAGACTGGAAGAAGCGGGCGGATGGGCCATTAAGAATAATATTTGAATAGTAGGCTTGCCTGAAGGGGAGGAGGGCGCTGACCCTACGTGCGCTGACCCTATATTTTATATTGAGAACATGCTACTTCAGGAGATTGGGCCTGGAAACCTCACGCAAGGCTTCACAACCGAGAGTGCGCACAGAGCACTGTCTTGACGCCCCCCTCCGGGAGCACCTCCAAGGCTGATCATCACTAAGGCCCTGAACTAGGGCAGGGAGAAAATATTAGCATACTCCAGACAACGGGGGTGAATTGTGAAGAGCTTTGGCAGATCTGGCGGTCTACCCCGACTATACTTTCCAGATGCAGAAAAACAGGGCGCAATTTTCAGCGGCCAAGTCGAGGCTCTGTGCGACAGGCCTGAAGTATATGTTGATCTACCCTGTGCGACTCAAAATTATCCATAAAAACAAGTCCTGGTTCTTTGACCTTGCAGAGGACGCGCAAGCATCGATGGACAGGGAGAAGATGGGCCCTCACGGAAAAGAGGGGGGTGACTCTGATGAGAGATGTAAAGGAAGCTCTATGCAACCGGTGGCCAGGAGCATCTAGGGTACTGGATTGGATTGAAGCGAGAGGCGGTGCTGCAGGGACACAGATGCTGGGTGGACACTCTTGAGGTAAGAGATCTTGCGCTGTGAGCAGGAGCCTCCCTGGAACAAACTTTCTGTCTGCACTTGCTAACTATTTTTTTTACTTTCTTTGTACATGGCAGGGATTCAGCAACGTATACCATGATGAGGAAGAATGTACTCGTGGCTGCTGCCGTCGCACCCCCTGAGTTCTTTTTCTTCCTAGGGGCACTTGTTTTAGGGCACTTGTTTTTGTGCCTATCTGCTGGGCACTAGCCTCAAGCTGGACGTTTATTCTTGGGGTTATTGGGAAGTTTTCTTTTGGGGGGCGGGTTGCCTGTACGTAGGTCAAGAGAGACTGGTAGCGTATCCTATTTGTTTGGAACACATCAGAAGAAAGTGTAGATGGTTGTCAAATGGGGGCGGATTAGCCCGGTAGAGCGAGAGAAAAGTCAATGACTGGGTCTGTGCACGTTCTCACGTGGAATGTGAGGTTTGAATGCCAATGCCTATGTGAAAAAGAACAGGGTCTACTCTTAACTTAGGAGATGTAGAGTGGACATACCCATGCTGCAAGAAACACACCTCAAAGCTGATAAGCAAACATTGTTGGCAAGAAAAAGGGGGCGGGGCGGGTCCTGGATTCCACATATTCGTCCTTATATGGATAGCGCCCTCCGTACACTTTAAGGTAACCCAGATTAAAACGGATAATGAGGTAAGGATGGTGGTGGTACAGGACCTTCTTGAGCAGGTGGACACATGTCTGATCACTACGTACGCCCCTGACCAGGGGCCAGCTCAATTTTCCCAGACCCTGCACCCCAGCCTGGGCCCTTCTAGGAATTGCAACATGATATGGGGAGGTGACTTCAGTTGTAACCTAAACCCTCTCCTGGACAGATCAGACACAAAATATACTAGACCGGGTCTGCCTGCTAGGACCTTGCAGACACTGCTGGACTCCTTCGCCCTGGTGGGTGCCTGGGTAGCTCTACTTACGGACGCCAGGCACTACTCGCACTATCCGGCACCACACTCTGTGCACACAAGAATAGATTACTTTTTTATAGGATGTGAACTAGCTCAACTTATCACAAATGGCCAGTACAAAGGTAGAGTGTTGTCGGATAATGCGCTGCTTAGTTTACAACGGCAGTTTGTACCCCCTTAGAGTCCCGATCCCTACATGGCGGCTCAGAAGTCGGTCACTACAAGACCCCCCCCCCCATTTTGCTATTTCATCAAAGACTGCATCATTGATCATGTTTCACATAACAAGGGGAGTGTCCCTAGTGAAGGTAGTGATCAGGGGAACAGCCATAGCAGGTCGAATGGTGTCCAAGCAAGCATAAGTAGGGATTTGTCCTCCGCTGAGGAAAGCTTGAGACAATTCTAAGAATCCCAAGAGCCGTTACCAGAGAAGAATGCAAGGGTCTTTGCGCTAAAACAAAAATGCATGGAGTGTTGGGGAAAGATTGGGTAAGCATAGTTTTGCAAGATAAAATGAGAGGCAACACAGAGGGGGACAAACCAGGCCGCCTGTTGGCGTGGCTGTATAAAAAGGAGGACAAACTGGGGCCCATACACGAAACCAAGATTTGTTTCATGAAGGGTGTCAATGACGCGTTTCTTGAATTTTACCAGAACCTTTATCAGGAGAGTTCCCGGACACCAATGGCCCATATAGTGGAAGTGCTGGACGAGATAAATACCTTCTCTGGGACTGACTACTGTCTCCCAGAGCAGGTAAAGTTGAATTGACTTTACTAGTCTCTTTAAATTTACAGACCCAGCAAACACTATCTTCTTATAGTCAAAACACTAATGTAACAGTCAAATGTTACCTTTTCCTACTTTAAATGGCTGGTGGCTGTGGTTTAGATCAAACTACCATGCTTTTTCACGACCGCTAGCAAAGGTAGCAAAAAATCGTGTCAGCCATGTTTTTCAATATGGCGCCCAAGACCTATCTGTAAAAACATTTCTTTTAGGAAAAGTCCTTCTTGTGTTTGTCTCTGCGCGCCAAACCAGGTTTGGTCCCTTTGTCCGTTGGCCTTTGGCAGAGTCGACCACTTGAACAAAAGAACCGAAGATGAGCTGAAGGAAGAGGACTGCTGCAACTCCTGGACGACCGGTGAAGTCCTGCTGCAGGTCCAAATTGCCTGAAACTCCATTGACAGAGAAGCCCTTCAAGGTTAACTTCTTCCCTCGAGTTTGGTGGGAAGAACCAACTCGCAAGCTACCTGGACACTGTCCCCATCTGGTTGAATTTTCTTCAGTGTGCTGTTGAAAACCGGATAGCCTGAGCGAAGGAAACCAGCTTGTGGACTTTTAAGGCACTTGCACCTTAAAACAACGTTTTGCCAAGCTTGTGGCCTCATCCCTGGGCAGTGTAGGAACCTCCCGACGTCGTCCTTCTTGTCCCCACGACTGAAGCTCAGGAACAGCAAGATCTGCTCGAACTGCCAGGAACAACTGCCTCAGCTACAGCTCTTCTTCACTTAAAAGGTACTGTGCAAACGCTGTCCGGAAATCTTTTCGGCCATGGAGAAAGTGCGTGAAACTTTCCTGACTTCTAAGGCTTGTCCTTCCCTAAACATTCGTCAAACTTTTCGCTTAGCCAAATTCTTCTAAAAACCGTGGCAAAGACATAACAGTTTACTACCAGAACTGTGCTATCCTATACAAAGATTCTGAACCATTGACTTTGGCCCAGGCCTATGAACTGGATTACTGGTTGTAGTTTACTGAAACCCTTTGCCCTGCCTATGACTGTATTTGTACTGTTGTCTTTTTACCCCTTTTACATTTTTTTACCCCTTTTTAAAGTATCTGAAGTGCCATTTTGCTCCCACTTCAGGGGAGCAAAACTTGTTCAGTTACTTACCGGTTGTGTATTTGTTGTATTAGTGTGTGATATTGAGCTGCTCTTGCTAGTGTAATGTTTTCAAACTGACTGTGTAAATAAAAGTATAATATTTTACCAAGAAACATTGAGTAAGTGTTTTTGAACCACTGTATTTGTTGGTCCTTTGTGTAACTTGTTCTACTGCTCACTTCAACTCTTGAGATAATTCTGGCTGCTGTAGTACAGGCTTGTACCAAAGGTGAAATTGTACTTATACTTGTAGTCTTAATTGCATGTAGTGTTCCCAAGAGGTACTGCATGTGATTCTGCCTAACACGTGATAGATAGCACAGCATCCTGGGACACATCGTGCGCCATAGCCACATTGGATGCGATGAAGGCGTTTGATTCCGTTAAATGGGACTGGCTATATGCAACTTTGTTTGTGTTTGGCTTAAGTATATCAAGTGGGTACAGCTAGTGTATACTAAACCGATTGCTAGCGTTAAAAAAACAGGGGCATGTGAATTGGAGAAAGGAACAAGACCGGGTTGCCCGTTGTCGCCACTGCTCTGTCCTAGCCATGGAACCTATTGCTCAATATCTCGGGGAGGAATACATGGAGGTGGGTATCGAAATAGATGGGGCTAGGCATCTGATATCCCTGTATGCGGATGATACGCTGTTGTATATTCAGAACCCCACAGATAATTTGGAATTGTTATTGGAAGCACTGGCACTCGTTGCGAAACTGTCTGGTATTACAATTAGTATGGCCAAGTCAGCCTTGTTTCCTTTATCAGGACTGCGCAGATTAGACACGGGGGCTCTGCCGGCTCTCGCTTTACGATGTGAAGTGACCACGTTCAGGTATTTGGGAGTCAACGTATATCATGACCCTGCGGTGGAGCATGCACAGAACACGCTGAGGGCCTTGAAGGGGGTTGAGAGCTCCATGAAGTTCTGGGCAAGACTATCCATTTCATTGATGGGGAGTGCAGCTCTGTTGAAGATGGTGGTACTGCCCAGGATGTTGCACTTTTTCGTAAATGTCCCGTTCTTCGTACCTAGACTCTTCTCTAAAACTATGGATAGCATTTGTTGAGTGTTCCTGTGGCAAAATAGAAAGAATCTAATGGCGTTGTCACTATTGCATAGGCTGCATGTTGAAGGCGGCCTCAGGGTACCGCAGTTTGAACTATACTATAAGGCGGGGCAAGTAAAGATTGTGGTGGACTTGGTGGCAGATAATCCTACCTCAGATACTTTGATCTTCATTTTGACCCTTGTAACATATTGTCTAACTACAGAATCCTTCCAAGTGCCTAACCATGGCTAATTAGAGAGTACACATTGGAAATCAACACCAGGTTTTTGTAATATACCAGTGGCACGGTTTTCCGGAGCACAGTAATGGCTGTACACTCCGCCCGTACTACCATTCCTGGTTGTAGGTGTATGATGTCCCATCGGGCACCCAGGGCAAATGGATGGGAGCTGCCCTAGGGGGCTTCCCTTAGGCAGCTGCCCAGGTAAGGCTGCCCTGGGAGGGCCACAGAAGTACTGAGTTATGGGGGCAGGCAGTGGGGGGCAGAGAGGCATGCCCTTGTTGGCGAGCTCTCTGTACACTTGCAAGTTTTAAAGTGCCAAAGGGAAACAAATGCAGAACGATTTACCCTAGAGAGTTGTTTCCTCAGTCAGTGCAGACCTAATGATCAACATTTTCATCTTACTCGCCAGCCGTTATAGGATAAGGAAAAGTTACTCATTTGGTACCTTTTTCTTCCTCATGGGTTGATTTGTAAACCGTATCCGCCCCCATTTATGGGATCTTAGAACACCTTTTTAAGTAAGAGAAAAATGTGCTCTTGCATATTCTCATAACAAATTAGCTATTTTGACTCTTTTGTTTTCCAACTTTTCCCTCAGAAAAATCTTTTTAGCATTGCGGTTTAAATCGAGCCTTCTGCTATACCTTCTACATTACCTTCACATTCCTTTTCCTTGTCCCAGTGCTCACTTGTGAGGTTCCCAACCTCCAGCTCAGGAATCCATTCCCTCTTTTAACTAACACCTATACCTATCCCACACATGCTGCTCTTATTTCTTCTCCCGTTTGTACTTGGAGGGGCACCTGTAACTTTCCCTGCCCCTTCACTCCCTGCTGGGCTTCGGACTGCTTGGTGGTGGGATGTTGGTCTCCCAGGCCCCTTGCTGAACAGGGGGCCTGATTCAGCTGCCTCCTGTTCTGCAGGCCCTGCTGGGCTGTCTTGCGTAGATGGCCTCATTGGCTTCATCGGCTCAGGCCAGATAGTCAGCCCCGACATCGATGAGTGGGGTACTCCTCCTTTGAATGCCTGGTGTGCAGGCTCCCTCTCTCTCCTGGCCTTCCCCTCACGGTGGCTGCTATTTACCGGCTGCCCGGCCAGGTAGCCTCCTTTCGCTGAGTGGGCGGACCTCTCCTCCTCTCTCCTCACCTCTACCTGTCAACTTCTCCTCCTCTGAGACCTTAACATCCACTTGGATGCTTCTTCTCCTTCTGCAGGACTCTTTAACAATTCCCCCCCATCCCCCCAAAACCCCCACTGTCCCTCTGGCCTGACAGCTCTACAGGGCACACCCTGGATGTTCTGATCTCCTCAGACCACCTCAATCTCTCCTGGTGATCACTTTTGCCTTTCCTCCCATCTCTCTGTCTACCCCTCGGGCCAAGCCGACTCCAGCACTGCCACCTACCTTCTTGGTCATCCGACCCATGAAACGGTTGTCAGTAGAGGCTTTCACTGCTACTTCCTCTCTTCCTTCTGCACCTCTGGCTGACCCAGCCCTTTCCAACCTCCATCTTTCTATTTCTGACACTCTTGATGTACCTGCCCATGTTATGAGGATCCGCTTGAAGCCCAAATCCAAGTGCAACTCTTGGTACGACTCCGACCTCGTCACCCTTGGAAAGCAAGTGCAGGGTGGCAGAGAGGAAGTGGAGGGCCACGGGTGCACCCTATGACAAACTGGCTCGCTGCCTGCTCCAAAGACAGTACAGACTCTGTCCTTGCCAAGAAGAGAGCTCCCATCCAAGCCTGCACCTCTGCAGCATGTAACAACTCGCCCAAACTCTTCAAAATCTGCAAGGAGCTGGCCAATCCTGCTGCAGTCTCTACTTCTCCTGTTCCCTCCCAGACCCTCTGTACGCCATTGGCTTCTCATTTCATCACTAAAACTCAGGACATACTGTCCACGCTCTCTTCCTCTTCTTCGTCCTCCTCCACCACTCCTGGCCTTCCTATGGCTGCCTCTTCTCTTCCTTTCCCTTGTTCACCCCCGACAACATTTCTAGACAAGTCTGATCTATGAAAGTCTTGTCAAAACAGGTTTTTTCCTGTTGTTCCAGAACCATCAAGGACCACATAGACATCCTTGCTCCAGCTTGGCCGATTTCTGCAAGCACCTGTTTGTTTCACACACCGGTCACCTAGCCACCCTCTGAACTTGGACCCAGGTCCCTGCCAGTCAAGTTGCCCCCCCCCCAAGCATTTTGGTCTGTATCTGTAACCCTACAGTCCCCTCTCTCTACACATATGCGCCACCTGTTGGCTCGATTTTTGATTGCCTGCACTTCTCCACTCCCCCCCCCCCCTTCCCTTGCGCGATATGACGCAAGGCCTAGATTGTTGTTTTGTCCTCCCTCTGGCCCCCCCACCCATCCTTGTTTTGTCACCTCTAGAAACACTTGTGTACAGGTGCGTTATAAATGCCATATCATATCATTGGTGGTGGGGCCCTTGCCACCTATACGAGGTGTAGAGAGCTGGGGCTTCCTGCCCTCTTTGATGCCGAGTTGCTCCAGTCCCTGTCAGTGCTATCGGTTGTGCCGAGATTGGGACGTGGGTGGCGTGACCGCATCTACGGGCAGAGTCTCATTGTTTCTGGACCTGGCAGAGATCCCAGCGGGGCTGGTGTCTCCACAAGGTCCTTGCCATATAACAAAAAAATGAAATGTTTGTGATGGAGCTTCCACACACCTTTTATCCATTGTGTTGCCATGGGCTCCCGCTGACGCACTGCCCATAGGATATTGATATATAATATGTGCATTTTGGTGCTTTGTCGCTTTTGGATGCTGGGGAAGGGGCTGTGAGCAGGCATGACACTGGTTGGTTTTACCAGGCTTCTTGCTGGTGATCACTTGCATGCTTTGGGGCTGCTTGACTGGGTCAGCTAGTCACATGATGGCCCAAGTGCATGGAGGAGGTGGCCCTGGCATGGGCTTGGCTGCTTGAAACTGGCTGCACCTGGTGGTCTTTGCTACCTTATTTTAAGGGGTGCTACTTCAGTCATTTTGCAGCTGGTCGTCTGTTCTGGTGCTCTGCTCTTGATTTCCTCCTGCATGTTTGGGTGGTCTCTGCTGCTGATATGCCGATTTTCTGGGGTTTGTCTGCTGTTTCTGCCTGTTGTGCCTGGCTACCATAGCACCTGGAAAAAGGTGTAAGCTGAAGCATGTGGCCCTGAAAGGCAAAGTTCCCTATCTTACTCATACAGACTCCAACTGGCGTACGTCCTCCAAACGTATGAGCGCTCCTGTACTGTGGCATATGTTGTTGGTCTGCATTTGCAGGCAGTCCCTCAGGAGGGAGGCTGGTGTGCGGATTAAGTCTGGACGATCCAAGATTCTGGTGCTGTCAGCAGCTTCATTTTCTGATGGGGAGTCCTCTTCGTTTTGCTCTGCGGTGCTCGTCGATGCGGACGATCATAAAGGAAAGTATCTGAATAAGGAGGCACTGACGAATGTGTTTGTGCAGATGGCAGAAATACATGGGGGTTTCATCATCTGCTCTCTTGCCCATCTGGAACCCGGCCTCCTCCATGCCAGTTTACACATACTATAGGCACAGGGGTACTATTGATCCCTGAAATTCGGGGGGGAAGGTCTCAACGACTGGTGGGAGCCTGAAAGGGCGGCAGTTCTTCGCTTCATGGCTAAACGTTATTCCCTACTTGGGGAGGAGAGTGAGCTTCCACAAGTGCTCAAGGTGAATATTACCGTGATGATAGATGGCATTTATAACGCGCCTATACACAAGTGTTTCAAGGCTCGTTGAACCTGGCATGTCGCTTGTCAGTGGTGGCAAAGGAGGTGGCCGTTTGGGATCCAGTCGACAAAGTGCATTAGGCTCTGAAAATTCCTCACACAGGGGCACACATGGCCTTCGGGGTGCGATGTACGCTTCCTACACGGCTGAGACGGCTTTGGGTGGTTTTCGGCTGTTGGCTTGTGAAGGAAGGAGTGGTCTGTGCTCCCCTGCTACACGCTATGCAGTCACAGGTGGAGCTCCTTTTGGATTTGGCAATGATGGGATTCATGCTGTGGCATATACCATGGGTGCTGATTTATCAGCCCTATTTCATTTGCCCCTCTGGGACTGACATTCTGTTGGGCATCAGAAGGCGGGTGCCTTGAAAAGCCCTTTTGATGGCAAGATGTTTAGTGATTCCCTGGAGGACAGGGTCCATAATGTCTTCATGGTGGTTAAACAAGCTGACAAGCTGACAAGCTTCATCATCGCTCTGAGGTTAAGCACCAGGCTGGGGCTTGTTGCAGCCGTAACAAGTTTCAGAGTCCTGTGGTGTCCAGGGGAAATGTTCATAAGTCTCATGGTGGAAGTCTGTCCAGAAGGATGCAGAAGTCTGGCAAACCCTTTTTTCCGGCACCTTCCCAAAAGTCCTGACGCCAAATATGTTGGGCCCAGGCTCTGTTGGTTCTGGTCAGCTAGGCGGGCCATATATTCTGACTTGTGGGTGGATGGGATTGTTCGGTGGGAGTACCTGATCGAATTTGTGGGCCAGGGGGTTCTACTGTTATATTTGTGGTGCCCAAACCAAATGGAAAGTTCTGGCACATCATGGACATCAGGAGGCTGAACAAATTTGTGCAGACTCTGCATTGCAACATGGAGAGTCTGCAACAGATCATCCTGTTGGTTGAGGATTTGGACAGTCCCCGGATCTCTACGGCGTGTACTTTCATGTGCCGTTTCAGAGATTGCATTGGAAGTATCTGATATAATTCTTTTTGTCAGGCATTTCCAGTTCCGGGCCCTTCCCTTTGGTTGGAAAATCGCTTAACAGATGTTTACGAAGGTGTAGGGTCCAGTGGTGGCACTGCTTCATGCCAGGTGATAGTTATTTCTGTACCTGGGCGACTGGTTACTCAAAGCTTCCTCCATGGAGCTGGTGATGGAGCAAGTAACAATTGGCTCTGGAGTGCTGAAATCTCTGGGGTTCCACATAAATTGTGATAAATCTTGTTTGGAGCCTGCTCATGATCTGCAATATATAGTGGCCCTTTTGTGGACCGTGTAGGGGTGGGTTCTACTGCCACTCAACCGGGCAGTGCGCCTGCAGTGTCTTTTGGGACTTTTGCTGAGCAAGGACTGGGTTACAGCCAGGGAAGTTGTCTGGGTACGGGAACACATAGCAGTATGTGTCTTTGTAGTCCCATGGGCACATCTGCATACGCGACAGTGGGTGTCCCACTCTTGAAGGACGGATTCCCAGATGTACAAGTCACAATTGCCATTCTCCCGGATCTGAGGTTTCAGCTCCAGTGGTGGATGGTTCTGGACAATCTGTTACAGGGTTTTCCATTTGTTCACCCCTGACCGAACATTGTTACTTTTGCTGCCAGTGGCCTCGGGTGGGGGTGGTGTTTGGGGCCCAGAGTACTCAGGGGTGCTGGATGCTGATGCAGCCATCGCACTCATCCATTTAGAGGGAGCCGGCGGCGATATTTCTGGCTCTCAACATTTTCCCGTGCAATCCCGGAGTCGGCTGTTCTGGTCCGACAGACCATAAGTCAGCATAGGCGTAAGTCAATGGACAGGATGGTACGAAGTTGCATTGACTAGAGTCTGACGTTCCAGTTCGGATGTTGGGTGGAGTAACATGCTATCTTTTATAAGCAGTTCATGTCAGGGTGGACTACATCCAGATGGGTGGCCTGAGCAGGATTTTCCCGTCTGATTGGATCTTGTGCAGGTCAGTGTTTCTCATGATCTGTCGGAAATTCCAGTCACCGGTGCTGGACCCGTTTGCTTCACCGATGGCTCAACCGCCCCTCTTTTGCTCCAGGTTCCCATCTCCGGAGGCTTGGGAGGCGGTGGATTCTTTGACACTGGAATGGCCACATGGGCTTCTTTATGCCTCACTCCTATCCCGCTGCCTCCCACAGTGCTGCTGAAGATTTTGGAGTCGGGGAGACACTGGTGGCACTGGTGTGGCCAAGGTGCTCTTGGTACCCCCTTCTCGACCTGGCTGTTGCTCCGGGAAGCTTCACGCCCTCGTACCCATGCCCACTCTGGATGGGGCGGGCCCTCTTGCTTTTTGGATTCTGACTTTGGGGTGGGGGGTTTTGGATGTTGAGAGGCGGGGATTACGCAGACTGGGCATAACTCTACGGTTGTCGTTGGATATTCAGAAGTCCAGGTGTCCCTTGACACTGAAGGTGTATGAGGCGCAGTGGAAGAACTTCACAAGGAGGTGCACTAGGAAGTCTGTGTGCTCCCTGGACTGTTCCGTAACATATTGCAGTTTCTTCAGGATAGCGGGGTCTCAGATCTTTGTGTCTTCTCTTAGGGCCCAGTGGGACATCTGGGCTTTCAAGGAACCCTGGGTTCTCGGTTCTGGGTGTAAGCTGTTGCCCTCCCGGCTTTTAAAAAGTTTCCTCATGCCCTAAACCCATAGTGCATGCTGGTGTTCCTCCTTGGGACCTTCCTTTGGGTTTGCGTGCTTTGCAGAACTCTCCCTTTGAACCAGTGCAAGCAGTGCAGTCCATTGATATGTGGAAAAGTGTTCTGGTGGCCATTACCTTAGTAAGGAGCTTTCGTCCTAAAGTCCTTTCAAAGTTCCATCAGGCACAAGATATTGTGCTGCCGTTCTTCTTTTCCGGTCCCACCTCGCCAGAAGAGAGTGGTGGCATAATTGTGAAGTGAAACGCGCTATCTTGGCCTACCTAGACGGAGCAGCGTCCTTTCAGCAGTCTGTCTGTTTGTGACATTTGGGGGTTCGAAGCTTGGCTTGAAGGCATTGGTGCCTACGATTAGCCGTTGGCTTATGCAGGCCATTCACTTAGGCTTTTCTTAGGTGCAGGTTTCTTTGCCAGCTGCTGTTCAGGGTCGCTCTACAAAAGGCATGTCATCTTTTTGGGCAGAGGCAAGGTGAGTGCCGATTCAGGAGATCTGCAGGGCAGCTACATGGGCCAATATGGTGGCACCCGGTTGAAGGCCCTACTGGCCCGCTTCCACTCCTTTGAGGTCATCATTAATGTTTACCTGAATGGCACCGTCTTGGTCCAATGCCCTCAGGCCAACATTCTCCTCTTTGATAGATGCTTCCTGTGCCTCACAATTTCCTTTCTTCTCTTGTCCCTTCTCTCCCTTCCTCTGCTTCCTTGCCTTCCCCTCCCCCCTCTGCTTCCTCCTTGGCTACCTCACCCTCTCCTCCTTCCTTTCTGCCCCCCCTCATGCTCCTTCTAAACCTCAGCAGGGCGTAACCTCTGATTTGTACCCCTCCCCAGAAATCTTTCAAGGTTGGCAACCTTCTCCATATTGCAACTCTCACTGAGCTGTCAAACACTCCTCTGACATCTGCCGCCTCCTGGAAGAACTTGATCTCGATGTGCTCAGTCTCACCGAGACATGGTTCACGGCCAGCTCTGTCACAAGCTTTGACACTCTCCTCCCTGATGGCTACAAGTTCCTCTCCGCACCCAGATCCAACCTTTCCGGAGGGGATGTATCCTTGATCTTCCTGGAGTGGATTCCCGCCTCTGTCATTCCTATGCATGCCTATTCCTCTTATGAATGCATTGCCTGCAGGCTCTCTCTCTATCCTGGCCACTCTCTTCCCGTGGGTACTTTCCATTGGCCACCTGGTCAGATAACCTCCTTCCTCTCTGAGTGGGCGGACCTCTCCTCCCTCCTGGCCTCGACCATTCAACTCCTACTTCTTGGAGACTTTAACATGATGATTTGCTCTCTCGCTACTATAAGAGGGGCCTTGAGTGGGCAAACATCTTGTATTCTTTAGATTTGTTGATGGTCAATGGATCTACTCCTTCGGACTCGCCACCCCAGTACACTCAAATTGGTAAAGACGTGTAGTATTTTGGATTATGCCTTTGTGGCGAATTCTAGTACCCTGGTAAACGACATGGGCGTGGTCCACAGATTAGAGAGTGATCATTTACCACTCCTAATCAGCATTAATAGTCACCTGTCCCGCATGGTCGGGGGTAATGGGTGGTACCCTGAGGCGTGGGCTGCCTGCGGGGCATGGCCAAGGGTGATGGGCTGCCCCCTCTGGCAAGGGCTGCCTGCGGGGCATGGTCACAGGTGATGGGTGGTCCCCTGTGGTGTGGGTTGCCTGCGTGGCATGGGTTGCCTGTAGGCATGGTGCCCAGAACTGATAGTCCTTTCCTGGTTCAACCCCTGAACCTTTTTGCTTTACTAGTGGGATATTTTTCCTTAATACCTCAGTGAGTGGGAACCATTTTCCATACTCACATAAACTTTAACTCTCTTTATGGGTGTCATTTTTAAGACTCTCCATGGTGTCTTTTTATTTGTATTTTATTTATTTGTATAGCGCTCCAGGCCCAAAGGCATCCGGGCGCATATCTTGGTACAACATAGGTGCAGATAAGACAGTGGTTATAGTGGGTTTCATAGCATTATTCATGAGTTCAATGCCTAGTACATAGTAAGCTGGAAAGGCAGGTTAAATACAGTACAAAGTAGGCACAAAATACAGATAGTTATTGCACATGTGGAGGGTGAACACAAATGGATTATTAAATCGAAGTCAAAGTATAGAATACAACAGTGTCAAAGAGTAGGAAGATGGATATTAAGTGTAGGAGCAGGTGGCAGTTAGTCTTGTGTGGAGGATAGCCATAGCTTGGCTTTTTGTTTGAATAAAGTTGGAGAAGATACAGATCTGATGGTTAGTGGAAGTGAGTTCCATAGTTTAGAAGCTAGAACTGGGAAACTTGCACCCCCAGCTTTCTGAAGTTTGTATCTGGGGATGGTCGAGCAATGTGCTTGAGCTGATCTAAGTGGCCGGGTGGGCACATACTGAGAGAAGCTAGATAGATAGGACCTGGTTGTTTACACTATTGTGTGTGAGGGTGAGAGATTTCAGTGATATCCTTTGTGTTACTGAAAGCCAGTGTACGCTCTTCCTTGTTTCAGAGAGGTTTGCAGATCTGGGGATGTTGAGGGCCGCTCTGATGGCATTATTTTGAGTGACCTGGAGTTTGTTGAGGTTGCGTTGGTTAGTCCCTTGATATAGTGCATTGCAGTAATTGAGTTTAGACATAACCAAAGTCCTGGCCAGAGTAGTGCCGTTCTTTGTGGAAAGGAAGGGGTGGCATGGTGAAATGAGCTTGCATGTGTATGCGGAGGCAGAGACAGCAGCATTAGTGTCTCTATTGAGTGATAGCGTAGAATCAAGATAGAGTCCTATAAATATATATATGGTGTGGTGTATTTGTATTTTATTTATATCCATTGCCTCAATTTGAACTTGGAAGGGTATTCCTGCGTTGGGGAAGAGTGTTGTACTGCGACTCGGGGGGGGGGGGGGGGTGATTTGTTGTTGTGGTGGTCTGAAATAAAGTTTGTGATGGGGTGTTGCAACTGCATACTGGTTGGTCTATGTTTTCATGCTCCTGGATCACTTTTTCACTGCTGTCTTTGGTGTGCCTAACATGAAAGTACTGAGACGAGGAAGAGGAATGTGGAGGTAATAAATTACTTATCAGTAATCTTCATGACTTGTCCAACTCTTCCTCATCACTGTACTTACGACCCTTCTCGCCCACCCTGGAGCAGTTTAAAAATCCTTCCCTGGTGTGTTGTTAGCTGATGTGTTTGGGGTATTGAAACGAACCCGTTGGGAGGCAAGTGGGGGAGTATTGTACTCTCTGGAGAGGTGGGACAGGTATGGATGTTAGTTAAAAGATAGAATGGATTCCTGTTATGGAAGTCGGGAACTCGCAAGTAAGTTCTATGACGAGGAAGAGAAGGACTAGGAGTAATGAAGATGACCAGTAAGTAACGGGTCATAAATGGTACGTAAAAATTCACAATTTGTAAACTTTACCATACACAATCTATTACATTTTCTTTTAACAATGCATTAATAAAATTGCAGAATGCAATTAATGAGATCTGCTTTTCAACAATCAACCTTTCCCTTAAAGACTGCTTTAAATTTTTAAATACATCTTTTGACAAACTGCAAGTCGACCTGCACATAGAGTACACGCCGGAACAAACGAGGGACACTGGCTGGTGTAGCCATCAGTTTGTGACTCCCATTGTTCCTTTGTTCCATGTACTGTTGGTTGAAATGTGTTTTTTTTTTTTTTTTTTTTTTTTTTTTTTTTTCTGCCTTTTTTTTGTCTTCTGAAACAGCAAGTATGTATTAGGTTACTTAAAATGCTTCTAATCCTACTCTTCTTCCTCACAGTACTTACGTTTGAGGCATTAATCTCCATGACGGGACCAACTATTTTTTACTTTGCCTTTTCCCCTATGGAGGAACACATTCCTCTCCGACCCACAATTCCCTACTTAATATCATGGGCCCTTCCATCCCGGGCGAGTGAGGCGTGTCATCAGTGCTGTGACAGAGGAGCAGTATATTTATATAGCACATATTATTCCATTAGTATGTCCTCAGCGCACTTGTTGTGGGAACACCCTCAGGGGGACTGAAGTCCAAAGAATGGGAAAATTGTCAAAGAATAGAATGCATGTGTGCATTTGGCCAAGCTGGGGAATTGGGTGGGCTGGCTGAGCTACAGTAACCTACCCATGATGGTCGGGCATGTGGATGGGTGCAGAGAGGTCTGGAGAGAATGCGAGAGACTAGTTGGTGTCCAGCTAGATCTAATTTTTTTGTTGTAGATCGTAGCTTCATTCTGATGGCAGAGATCTTGTGCTTTGTGTTTTAGTCTGTACGGAGGTGAATGCGTGTGGGTGGGTGGATGTGCCTGCTGCTAGAGTCCACCGCGATGGTGCGTAAATACGTACGCTTAAGCCCCAGATTGGGAACTTTTGATATGGCGGTGTAAACTGATCATCCAGTTTTCCCCGATTTATACTTTACCTTGCTGTGGCGACATCCTGAGGGGGCAAGCAGTGTCATGACCTAGGTTTCACTGCCTTATGTAAATGTCTTGTTCTCGTGTGTGTGTGTGTGTGTTGGTGGTGGCTTTAATCGTGTGAAAGCTGTCCACTATTAGCTATAGATGGCAAAAAACCTTACGTGTCTTTTAAAAAAAATGCTTTACTTGTTAGGAAAAAGTAATTGGGGTTCTGCTGAGGGACATCTGGCAATAAAATGCCGTCCAACTTCCACTGAAAGCCATTGGGCTGGAGGCTTATTTTGGATTTTTAAAGCAAAGAAATGTTCAGGGTTACAATTAGTGTAAGATGCTGATTGGACCTTCCAGATGAGGACTACTTGAGCTATGCTTCATTACTGCACTTTAGCTCAAGAGGGTTGGAATGCAAGATGCAGAGAGGTGTGCCTATCTTACTAGGATTTGGACCGGTGATCTGCAGCAAGAGTACAAGAATTCACGCTGAAACCTACTAACCAGTCATAAAACGTAATTTGCCTCCTCAATTCTATACATGCACACCATTTCTTAATCGCCAAGGGCCAAAGATCGCTAGCGGCGAGTGCACATTTTGCACCCTGCTGTACCTATGTACAGAAGAGTCCATCTAGTCCATTCGTTTTCAAGCTGAATACAACTCCAGATATAGTATCTGGCTATGACTTTGATCTTAATTCCATGAACTTGGACTTATGTGAAATTTCACAAACTTCTCCCCTTACCTGGGGTGTGGAAATACTGCCACGGACACCCGAAATTGGTTTAAAGAAAGGCTTCCAGGGTATTGGACCCTCTGGTATGAGATATTAATTTGACATTCCAAGTGATGACTACTTGCTTTTTCAAAAGGAACTTTAATTACCTTTTTAGTTAATAGATCAGTTCATTCAATAGATGCGTTCATTTAATTCTTAGAAACGCATTTAATTCTTTTCCGGTGACCTAATCATATTCACATTGCCATTATCTGCACCTGTTTTGGGCCACTTTGACCATACTCACTTGGCTGCCCCTTTGTCAGGATTCCCCTCTGCTACTGTGCTTAAAATGTAATGAAGCACGGTATTGATGTGGACCCTGAGAAAGGGGCAGCAACCAGAGGACGGTCCGAGTGGCAAGTGAATATGAATATTTACAGCTGGTCCGATAGCACAGTGAGTAGAGCGCTCAATTTGACATCTGTGCAGAGCCTGCTGACGCAGGTTCGAATCCCGGCATGGCCAAACTCAGCCTTTCATCCTCCCGAGGTCGATGAATGAGAACCACACACCGTGGGTAATAAGCAGCGCTCTATAAATGCTTAATTATTATGATCATGTTGCCTAAAAAAAATATTTATCGCCAAGTCTGTGAAAGGAACTGATTTCAAGAGTATCAGCTATGTGGCCATGATTTTAAATGATGGTTTCTGTGTGATACGCTTTGTGAGTAGAAGTTTGCTCAGTACAGTACCAGTGCTTACCCAGAGGCCTACCTCGATCTATTTTGTGTATAGAGCCACTCACCCGGAGGCCTTGGACCGCTGACAAGGCAGACCGGACACAGATACATACATGTGTCGATGCTGTTAGGCTGAGTTCTCCTTAAACTTTACCTTTGTCAAAGAGAAAGGTCTTCAAAGAGGGATAAAGATGGTGTTGCCCTCAGCAGGATAGGCAGTGTGTTCCACATCACAGAGGCCTAGGCATCGAAACTGCTACCTCCTTTTTAGATTGAATCGTGGACAAGCCAGGATTCCGTTCTTGTTGGATTGCAATGTTGGATTGTCTTGTGGGAGATTTTTGAATGTGATTTTTTTTTTTTTTTTTTTGATTTTTATTTTTGATACAAAAAGGCATTACCAGACATAAGTTTACCTTGTGCTGTACACTTTGCTCCACCAGGAGCCAGTGTAGTTTCCAGCAAGCCTCAGACACATGCGCTTGCTCACCTCTCAATCCCACATACAGCATGCTCCGCTCCATTCTGCACAATCTGCAGTTACTTGATGTTGGCCTGTGAGGTGCGACCAGCAAACTGTTGCAGTAGTCGAACTTTGCATCTACAGTGGCAGAGACCACTACTGCCCCTTTCTGCTCCGACAGGTAAAGTGTTCTCTTCCACAGCAATCTCTTGATGTATGAACATGTTTTCGATGTGCTACATTTTTATTCGATGTTAGCCTTGAGTCTAGGTAAACGCCCAGCGTTTTGACGTTCCGGGCATCAGCAATGATATTACCATTCGAAAGTGACTATATTGTGGCTCCATTTTCTATAACCTTGTACCAGTTCCTATAATGAGCAGCTCTGTCTTCGTTCCGTGCCCTCCATGATTGAATTGCTGGGAAGATTTGGTTGACTCTTTCCACATCTGTGAAATAAATCCCAGACACTTCAATAAGAATCTGCATATCGTCCGCATAGTTGGTGAACATTACACCCAGACTGTCCAGTAGCCCACATAGTGACCTGATATAAACATTGAACAGCAAGGGGGAGAGACACGATCCCTGTGGGACTCAGCAGGCCAAGAGTGTAGGAGCGGAATGATTGTCATTTCTAATTACTCTTGCTTGTCTTGGCCCGAGAGAGGATTTGAGCCACTTTGTGGTGGTGTCTGAGCAATTCCATATTGTAACGAGGGTTGACCAGCAGCTCATGATCCACCAAGTCAAATGCGGCTTATGAGTCTAGCAAGAGAAGTAGTACAGTTTGTCCGTCATTGGCGTTTTTTCTGTGCCATGTGTCGTGCACCGTGCTTTTTATAAGCAAAGTGCAGAATGCGTTCAGGCTAAATGTTCCTGCGATGTTCCGTCTCGTCCTTTGCAGTCTCACTCTGCCCTTTTGGTTTCTGTCCCTCGTTTCAGACTCTTGCGCATTGGCAGACGTGCATTTTCGGTGACCGCTGCAAAAGCCTGGAACGATCTCCAACTGTCCCTTCGAGCGGTCGATAATCATCTGACCTTTCGCCGGGCTCTGAAAACCTATTTGTATTAGGCTTTCCCTCTGCCTCTGTCCCTCCGCTCTACTTGGCGCCATGATGCCCCTGGGCGTACGTGTGCTTTACAAATAAATATAACCTAACATGTTTGGAATTAAACCCTCACTGGCCAGGGAGCAGTAGTCTTTGTTGCTCCGCACATTCACAGTACATTTGTTTGTTTGTTTGTTTTATTCATATTTATGTAGTGCACAACAGTCCGAGGACATTGTGGCACTTGTTATAGTACAAAGCTTAGTTACTTGGTTACATAGTCATTAGCAATATATATACAGGTTATAATACAGTTATATTACATTTGTGTCATATTAAAATAAAGATGGTCGAAGTGGAGGAGGAAGTAGCAATGCTAGTTGAGGAAAGTGGCCTTGAGGTTGTTGTGGAAGACCGAGATTGAAGTTTCTGCTCTAAGGGTGGCAGGGAGAGAGTTCCACATTTTTGGTGCAATATAGGAGAAGCCTAGACCTCCAGCTGTAGCTCTTTTTATGCGTGGTATGTGTAGCTGGTTGGTGTACTGAGCTCTGGTGGGGCGCGTGGATGTGGTCCTAGATAATGCTTCAGATGGGTATGTTGGAGTGGTTTTATTGATGCATCTGTGTGTGGTGGTGAGGATTTTCAGAGTGATACGGTCTTTGACCTGGAGCCACCGTGCTTCACGTCTGGTTATGGGTCGAAGCTGGATCCACGCTATCCCTTTTTAAGAGCGGATTAATCCAGTCTTCCAACAGGTATCTAGGAACCTGGTCTTCGGAGTAGGTCATATGAATTGTTCTTGTCACCAATGGTAGCAGTGGGAGGAGACTGTCTTTAAGCAATGATGCAGTAAAGATGTCCCCTTTACAGGAGACTGGTTTTAAAGCTTGCACAAGTTTTGAACCTCTTACTTTAATTGAAGAAACAGGATGGCACCCGAAGCAGATGATTCTTCCCTAGCAGTCAGTGGTTCAGGTTCAGTAGCTTGGCCTCCCAGCAGTGAGACACGTTTGGAAATGGCGTTTTGGTGGCAGGTCACTTTCCTAGAGAACTAATTCTGGATGTTTTGACACCAGTCATCATTCACCATGAAACTAGATTGTGTCTTTTTCCCCTCCAGTTCATGCAAGATGGAGAAAAGCTCACATGAGCTAGATTTAGAGGCAGTAAAATTCAGTCAAAGTTTGTTTGGCTGTTCGACCTGCCTCTTTATATTGTGTAACTGCTGTATTATATGCTGCAAGTTTGGAATTACAGGAGTTCTTTCTCCAGCTCAATTGGGCTGTGCGTCTCTTTCCTAAGACAATTATCTCAGTATTGAACCAGTAATTATACTTGGATACATTTGTTGGCTTGATGGGGCATAGAGGGGCTATGATAGCAAAAGCACCCTTAGTGATTGTTCTAAATTGTTTAGTACAGTTTCCCAGGATCATGTCATTGGATATGCTGGCCAGTTGTGGGAGCATCAAGAAATGACAAACTACAAAATTGGGTTAGGACAAATTACTTCTTCTATCCCTTTCAGACTTGCTACAGTCCTGCGTCTGCTAATGTACAAAACATCAGATTACTAGACTCCCCGATTCGCAGGGCCCGACAAAGCGAAGGTCCATCTTTATAGATAACGAATAGGGACTTTGGATCCGCTTTTGATTGTAAACCGGGACACCCTATGGTGAAAATTGGAGTAGTTGCTGCAAATATTCATTCTGTTGCATAACCACACAAAGGCCTGCGTGCGTCTAGATGAGGGACTTTTGTCAACTCCAGTATTGATAAACAGCTGTCAAGTAAGGTTGTGTGCTGGTTCCCCTGTTCAATTTATATTTAGTGGATCTTCCACAGCGCTTGAGACATGGCCAACTGCCCACCAAAGATTGGTAATACCAGAATGGTAGCCATGTTATATGCAGACGATTTAGTCATTTTTGATCTGACCTATACTTGCATGAAGAAAATAATCAATGAGTTTACGCAACTGAAAATGAGCTAACCATGAATCTTGATAGGTTGGTAACTTTGAGCTCTTTAGATAACACTGCAAGCTATCCATGCCTGGGCCTTGAAATGAGTTCTTCAGCTGTTTATAATCTAATCAAAGAAACTAAAATTAGGAAAGCGCGATACGCAGGATACTCCATAGAATGTTTATGTATTTTCTGTAAGCAAACCTTTTGTCCTGCTATACTATACGGATTAGAGGTATTTGCCATGAAGGACTTCACATGGTTGAACAGACTAGGTTTCGTCTGCGATAACGTATTTAACTTGCCTCTGACAATGTCTATGGAATCTTTGCGTTTAGAGTTAAGACTTATGTCCTTGAGGAAACTGGCTTTGAGAAAGAGAGTGGAGTTATATGAAATCAAGAGTCTCCCCCAAATGCCCACTATTAAGCCACACTGGTGAAAATTGTGGCAAAGAGTTTGTTTTGAGAGGAAGAAATTTTGAGCAGCGTAATGCAGCACTGTTTGAGCATAGTAACTGGACTCCCAACTTTGAAAGAGGAAAGCGTTTAAAAGGAAACCTTTAAAAGAAGGCTAGACAGATGAGATTGGTCTAACAACTATATACACTTGTCCAAGTTGTAGAATTTAGAGTACATGTCCTCAGTGGTGCATTGCTTTAAGAAGGCCCATCCCTATTTGCTTTTGTGTCCTGACCCAGGAGTATGCAGGTTGATTCTTCTGCTATGTACCTACCAGCTCCCCCTTTTGGCAAAAGGAGGTGCACATTTGAAAATCGCAGTTGAGGCAAGATTTTGCAGAATGTGTAAGCTGCCCCACATACTTGAAACGGCTAAGCATGTTTTCACAGAATATTAGAAAATCAGCTATTTTTACATGTGCATCTTGGTTAAACTTGTTCACACATCTGATGCATGAACAAAGGGAAACTGATTGAGAAGTTTGCCTTGCCCCAACTCAACTCTCGCACTGATATTGCTGGTGGCCTCCACAACCCTCAATGTGCATTCCAAGCATCCAGAGGCATGGAAACTGCTCTTCTGAACACCCGTGGAAAACTGCATGCATCCCGGGATTGCAACACCCCAGCTGTCCTCATCCTAGTTAATCTTTCCTCTGCCTTTGACAGAATAAACCACTCCATCCTCATACAAAGGCTCCATGACACCCTTGGTATCTCTGAACAGGCACTAGACTGGCTGACCTCCTTCCTAACTGACCGCTCTTCCCAAGTCATCCTGGGCACCTTCTCCTTTCCTACTTCTCCACCTGTGGTGTCTCCCAGGGTTCTATCATCTCCCCTTGGCTCCTTGACATCTACCTTACTCAGCTGGCACTTCTCATCTCCTCCTTCTCCCCCAACCTCCATTGTTATTCAGACACGCACCTTGCATCGTCCCAGTTGCCTTTCTGCCATCCAGGCCTGGTGCACTTCCAATTATCTCTGCCTTGATGCCAGCAAAACTGAGCTCCTTCCCATGGGACCCCTGTTTCTGCCTTCTTCCTTTAACTTTGACCTTCCTCCATGTTCTTTTCCCCGGCTTCTTCTTCTGCAGCTAGACATCTTGGAGTCCTCTTCGACTCCTCTCACTCCTTCCTCCCTCACACTCAGGATATTGCCTGCCAAGAAGTCCCACTTTCTTCCTTCTCAAAGAAATTCTACCTTTTCTCACTTCCCCCTCCAGAAGATCAATTTTACTCGAGCCCTGGTTCTCTATGCTTGACTATTGCAATAGCCTCCTCCTGAATCTACCTTCTTCCACTCTGCAAACCTCACCCCCCCCTCCATCTAATCTAGATAGTCCAGCAAGACTTATCCTTGACCTCAAGCCCTGTGACCGCATCTCTCCTGCCCTAAAACATCTTCACTGGCTCCCGGTTGCTTCACAGATTAAATTCAAACGCCTCTATCATCCACAAGGCTTTCCGGGGCTGGGGACCACCACCACCCTATCTGCAATATCTTACTAAATCTTCTCCCTCTGGACCTCTTTGTTCCTCTGGCACCACCTCGTTGTGTGTAAAGCGTTTAGCTAAAGTAAGGGCAGGAGGTCGATCACTTTTCTCAGCTGGCTCCCTTCTGTGGAACAGCCTCCCCTTCCCTCTGCACCTTGAGCAGGACTCTTACTTTCGGAAGCTCCTCAAAACTTTCCTCTCCTGCCCCCCCCCCTTCTCTCCTCTGCTAATTCTCAGTTGCTTTGACTAGTGTTCGGGGCCCTGACCTCCCACACCGAATCGCCCTCAGCTTCTGTCTATCCTCAGCACTTGCCTTGGCACTCCTTCCGTCCTGGAGGCTTGCACTTAGCATACCTTGCACGTCATCCGTTACTCACCTGTTACTCACCCACGTGCTCGTGGGTGAGCAACAGATGAAGTGCAAGGTGTGCTAAGTGCAAGCCTCCAGGACGGAAGGAGTGCCGAGGCAAGTGCTGAGGATAGACAGAAGCTGAGGGCGATTCGGTGTGGGAGGTCAGGGCCCTGAACACCAGTCAAAGCAACTGTGAGAATTAGCACCCCAGCACCTACCCCCAGTTCCCCCTCCCTTCTGCTCTTGCATGTTCTGATTACTCACAAGGCATAGTAGGTTTGCCCTTTCCCTTTACTGTATTTAATCTTTTTACGTATTTTAATACTTTTTAAAATGTATTTTAATGTCTCATTCTGTCCCCTCCCTGTTGCCCTGTGGGCTCTTTGAAACAGCATTTGCTTGCTGTATAAGCACCTAAAAAGTGAACAATGAATAAATCGGTCACAAGACTTTTCTAACTATTATTTAAATACTGATTCAATTACTACGCAAATAGCCCTTTACCTTCTATGGACTCACGTTGAGAGGAGTTACAAGAAAGTCTGATGTCACTAACTCTAACTAAAAGCGACGAGGAAATGGTTAGTCGAGAGATTAGATGTTCATAATGAAATGTTTTGATGAAACTTTTTAAATTTTAGATGGAGAAACATTTTTAAGGTTTTTAACAATTGAAAGCTGTAATTAACAGGAAATGTTTTATGTGATGCTATGGTGAATTAATCAATTGACATGCTATGTTTTTACGTTTCTGAAGTCTGTTTGTGAAAGTTCAACATGAAGTCTAAACACTAACTAAATATTCACGGATATCGGAGCAATCAAATTGCAGTTACAAATTGTCAGAGCAATCAAATTGCAGTTACAAATTGTGCATGGAGCTGGCGGGAATACCTTATGTAGTGTGAAACCTGCCACAATCGCGGGTGATCACACACTTGCTAAGGGTTCTAAATAGCATATTTAATATTCGACTGAATACTGAATAGTTTGTCAACTATTCGGCCGAATATGAAGCCAACTATTTGCTTTATTTAACAAATCGTGTTCCAAACTTCAAAAAACACACTTATTAAAAAAACAAATAAAGCACCATTTTAAATGCATTCTATACTTTTATTTCACTTCATTGTAATTAATGTAGCATCTTTATTTAAAGTATAAAAGCCAGAAATAAAGCAGATTTAACCAAAATGAAGGGACCAAATGTACAGATTGTTGCATATTCAGTGCCAGTTAAAGTAGAAAGCTTCACAAATGCAAAAGGACTGCCTTTGTGAATCAGATGCATTGCCTTCTCTATCCAGTTGCAAAGTCGATTTCATCGAGTTTAGAAACTTCTTTGCAGCTCACATAGAAATTTATAAAATGGTTCGTCGGCTCATGCAGGACACAAGTCAAGAGGAAATCGTAAATATGTGACCTCCATTTCACAACTATTCACCCCACCCAAACAAATGCTGCTCACTTTTCACTTATCCTAGCCACTCTTTCTCGCCAATACACAAACATATGTAACATATAATTTCCTGATAAAATATCAGATAATGTTGGACTCAAGTACTTAAAAAAAGAAAAGGGGGGGGGGGACTATGACGTACGCAATGGGAAGTGACATAACGGGAACTGAAGGTATCTATGCACATTTCTTTCAGTTTGTTTTTTCCAACTGAAAACAGTGCACATTGCATATAAACATTTGCCAAAAGAAACAATGTTCCTGTATTGTTGCAGGCGAAGTATAAACGATGAGCACCTTTTTTGTCTAAGACTCTGTAACAAAACATGCCCTAAAGAGCAGATTACAATACAAGATATTTTTCAGCTGTGTGATAGCAATTTGTCTGGTCTAATTCTATTTAGTTTTGCAAACTGTCTATATTTGCCTTTGAGTTCATGTTGCATTGTATTCAAATGAGAATGTTAAAGTATTCAGCAAGAGCCGAATAGCAAGAAATTATTCGGCCGTAGCCGAATAGCTTTTTTTTTTAGCCGGATTTTGGCCGAATACTTACTCGAAGCTGAAGTTCGGTACACCCCTAGTTCTAAATCCCCCCGTGCATGCTGGGAGTTGTAGTTCCCAGGGATCTGCTTGCAGCGTGATCGTAAAAGCACAATGACCAATCATTCTTTCAAACAGTTACAGTCCTGAGAAGACGATTCTGATGGTCACTTAATGCAAACCATGGTAGGAGTGCAGTAACGAATACTTGGAGCACAATTAAAGTTCTTTATAACAACTCTACATCGGAGCGATGAAATTTCAGTTACAAACATTTATCTAGTGCCCACTAGGCTTGAGCTTGTGGCTCATGCAAAGTATGTCCTTACCTCTACTCTTGGGTCTTCCTGCCACGTGGTGCCCTGGTAGACTAATCTCATCCGCTCCCAACAAATGGCTTTCTATAGACCGTTGATTGCTTTTTCTTTATTAATTAGAATTTTTGTTTAGTGCTGGCACTACTCTGAGCACCAAGGATGAAAAGGTTTTCAGGATAAGATTGAAAGATTAGGATAGACAAGTGGCAGTGGGCGAGATGCGGGGGGTGGATTGTTATGTACATGGAAACAAGTATGGTTTGAGTCTCTTTCTGGAAGTGGGGATGGAGGGTGCAGTTTGGATGTGAAGAGGAAAAGGTGTTCATTCCCGGGGTGCCTAGTGGGTAAACTCTTGTTTTTGTGTGCATGCTAGTTTGCAGTGGGGAGTGTGTAGGAGATGCTGGCTTGGTTGTCTGGTGTTTGTGGTGGATGGGCTTGAGTTTGTCGTGAAGGTGATGTTTTGTAATGGATGGCATTCAAAACAATGCAGAGTTCTTTGAATGCAGAGTTCTTTGAATGCAGAGTTCTTTGAATGCAGAGTTCTTTGAATGCAGAGTTCTTTGAATGCAGAGTTCTTTGAATGCAGAGTTCTTTGAATGCAGAGTTCTTTTAGTTTACGGCCAGGCAGTGAAGCTGGGTGAAAGCTGGGGTGATGTGTTAATGGTTGGGGTAGGTGGAGGATGAGCCTGCTGCTGTGTTTTGTATAGCTTGCATCAGGGGCAAGGGTGATGCTGGGGATTCAAGTGAGGAGAGCATTGCTGTAGTCTATCTTGGAGGGAACTAGTGCATGAACTGCATTGCGGAAGTACTCTAGAGGAAGGTGGTGTCTGATCTTGCGGCAGAGGTGTAGTGGTAGATTGCATGTTTCGGTGACAAACAATGTGTGTGTGTGAAAGAAGGGTGCAGGGTGATGGTGAAGCCAAGGGGGATGTCCTTGGCAAGATCTTTAATCAAGGGGTGAGTCCAGGTTTGTATCTGGTGGGACAAATGAGGTATTTTGTTTTGGAAGAGTTGACCTTCCGTAAGTGGGTGACCAGGCGAATGGTGATGGTGAAACCGTCTTGGAGGATGTGAAGTTTTGAGGCGGATGAGATGTGGAAGTATATTTGTATGTTATCTACATTTTGGTGGAAATTGATCGTTTTTTGTGCCAAGGATCCATGGTATTACCATATAGGTTGAAAAGTGTAGCCAGCGTGGAGCCTGGTGGGACCTCTTACTTGATAGGGGTGTGGTCGGATCAAAAAGGGTGCATGGAGACAAGTGTGTTCTGTCTTTAAGGAAGGAGATGAACCAGTTGAAGATGTTTCCTGAGAGTTTTATCCTTTTTTATAGGATGTTGAGTAGAATGGTGTTGACTGCAGTACTACTAGTATAGCCATATGTTCTTTCTGATATTGTGGAGGTCATGGAGGATGTGAAGTGTAGCAGTCCCAGTACTGTGTCCAGAACGAAAGCCAGATTGGGTGGGGTTGAGTAGGTGGTTTGTAGTGATGTGGTGTTGCAGCTGGGTGGTGTTGCAGTTGTGTAGTGGTGCAGCGTTCCATGATTCTGGTGTGGTATAGAAGGATGGTGATGGGGCGGTAATGAGCATGGGGTCAAGGAATGGTTTTTCGAGGTGGGTTGAGATTGTGTGCTATGGGGATAGTGCCATGTGAAAGAAAGGAGTTGATGTTGCGCCAGTGGGGAGTAAGGGTAGCAATGCAATTGGATGCAGCCATGTATGGAAATAAAAAAGTCCATGTAGTCTGTTCATTTCACTCTAGATATAGCTCTGGCTATGACTTTGTTCTAACACCATGAACTTGGAAGTTATGGCATTTCCAAACTTCTCCCCTTTTGTTGTGGAAATCCTAAAGAAAAGCTTTCAGAGTATTGGACCATTCGGTATGAGATTGTAATTTGACATTCCAAGTCATGACCACTTTTGCTTTTTCAAAGGTTATGTTAACTTTTAATTCTTTTCAGGCTACCAAATCATATTCAATAGCTACTACAGACGCCTGTTTCTGACCATCATCCAGGAAGTGTGCAGGTTTTGTTTTGGTAATAACGGTGATGAGGGAGTCTCTTTCGATGAGTTGGAAGGTATCTCATGGGTTGGAGTGGGAGAGCAGAGGGGAGGGCTTGCCTGATGTGTATTTTGGAGTTGAAGTTTGCATACTGCAGTGGATGGAGGTGTGGACAGTGGTTTGGAGAGGGATTTGACAATGTTGAATAGCTTCTGTGTATGATTGGTGGAGGATATGAGTTTGTGGAGGCAGTGGGTGGCTTTGTCATTGCATGTATTTTTTTCTTTTGTATTTGTTGCAACAGTGTTTGAGTGGTGTTCTTGTGGCGGGGTATGGGTTTGATTGCCAGGCTCTTTCTTGTCGTCTGACTTCCTGCTTGGTAGAAAGGAGGGAGCTGTGGAACAATGATTTAAGGTGGTGGCTACAGGGTTTTTATGATGAGGGCAATTGTGTGATGATGATGATGGTGGTGGTGGTTCAGGAGAGTGGGGGGGGAATGTGTCTGTGGGGTGGTTTGAGTGGTGCGAAGGCTGTGTCTGTAGTGTGTGTGTGTGTGTGGAGTTGAGGATACATTCATATGGGGTTGCTGTTGTGGTGCCATTGAAATACAATGCAAAAGTTGATGTTGCATAATCCTGGCATTACAAAACCATATTCTGCCTCAACATGTTAACATCTGGGAGCTCTGTGATACTTTCCAAATAATGTTTACACTGATCACATGGCAATGTCTGGCAGGCAGGCTTTCATATTCTTGCTTGAATCTCAGAGTAGGAAGTTGCACTAGGGGGGGTCCTGCCCCAGCCCACTTATACCTTGACGTCTGGATCACCCAGGGCACGTTGGCATAGATTCTACTGTCTCGCGGGCCGGGGTGGCTCTCCTCAGTAAATTATTTTAGAAAAGTAGCCAAAAGGGCAAGAAGTAATAGAGGTTTATTCGCAGCCCAGGTGCAGCTGGGACAGCTATATTCAAACAGATCGCGGAACAGAACGCGTGAAAAGGCGCTGTGAAAGAAACGCCCCTAAATCTAAGATTTTTATAACAATCGAGTTAATTAACATTAGTTACTTTGCAAAATGCAGAAATCTCCACACCAAGCTGAGTGGTGCTTGCACATTGTACCCTTATAGAAAAACATACATTATGTTCTTTAACCCCTAAGTTTGGTTGCACCTACTTGTGCCCCTGCATTTCTTTTATATTTTAGGATTGACTTGTATAACGATTAAAAGGAGCCCCCTCCCCTTTACAGAGCTACTGTCGCAATTGATAAGTGTTTTCACTGCGCAGAACTTTTTTATTACATAATTAGAATTGCCTTGCAGTACTCGACGGAGACAATTGGTGCCAAATGTCCCCCTCCGTGATGGGTCTCTTGCAGGCTATTGGTATCCCTTCTATTGGGGAAATGTAATCCTTCAAGTTGTTGGTGGCATTCCACTTGTCATGCAATTGTGTATTAATTGGGTGTGCGTTGAGCATGTGCAAAGTACGAATGCACATATCTGAGGATCGACACTAGGGTATGTGCACGCGTACTCTTCATACTGGGGAAAGGGGATTGATGCTGTAAGCTCTGCTCCAGTCCTTCAGACGTCTGTTTTACATCCTGCATATCTCATCAAGTAAAGTGTTGTATTCCCATTGTAGTCTGCGTTAGGTTTACTAGCTACTTTGCATTGGGTTTCATGATTCAAGACATTGAAATGGAAAAACAAATGTATTAGTTCAGTTCCCACCACCAAAGAACCGATATAAAATATGTCTATGATGCCCGTCCTTGGCCCTACAATAAGACGTGGCAGCAGTTAAGTGATGTCGATTTATCTTTTCATTACAACTCAAAACGTATCATTGTAGGGGTTCCTCTCATTTCAAACTGTCATTTTCCAGTATGTCTTCTTCCGATGCACACCTAGTGTGAGAGGTACACAAGGAGCAGCCCTGCATGCACAGAGGTTTTTGACCGACTATTTAACTGGTTACACAAGATTACCTGCTATTCTCGCCTGGGGCAGGTGTTGGGGAGGAAGGATAGCTCAGGGGCAACATGTTTGTCTTGGAAGCAAGACAATACAGTGCAACACAGGTTTGAATCCTGATTCAATGCGTAGAAACCACTTGCTGGTATTCAGCACGTTAAAAAAGAAAAATTATAATTGCAGACAAAAGTTGTATCTTTGTCTATAGCAGGGGGTCTTCAACCTTTGGTGCTCCCGATGATTTGGACTACAATTCCCATTAACCCTATTGGGCCGGTGTGAGAAAAACATCTGAGGAGCCAAACGTTGCAGATGCATGGTCTATGCAGCAATGCTGGATGTACACCCATGGTCTATACAGAAATGCTGGATGTACGATGTGTCCCTTTTTGTGCCTCACGGTAGGTTAAAAAAGTACTCTTATAACTGAGTTGCTCAATAAACTTCTCCAGGTATGTGTTCCTTCCTCTAACTCGTTTGTCCCTAAGAAGTAGCCTTTGTCATTTCCAAAGGCCTAATGGCAATCCAAAAGAACGCAGGGGGAGCAGCGATCTTACTATTTATTTATATAATTCCGAGACTTATTGAAGCACTCCCAACTTTGTCTACACCATTATCGATTATTTGTTTGGTGTGCACTATGAACTCTATTTAATGAAAAAATCTATTTCAGTTGCTTTCTATGCAATCCTCCCTTAAATCATAATTTCCGTGTTTCTCTGTTAAACCAGTTTCTTTTATCATGACTGAATATGCGCTCATAGTTTCCAAGTAGTCGCAAAAGCAGCTAGCTGCTTTTGATGTTCCAGTGGTTTATATTTACAAATGAATATGCATTTCCAATGATCTCCTATAAACATGTTAAACAGTCTGTTCTTTTCGCTTTGATTTAAGTGCAGGATAGCCTGTTTCTATTGTCTATCAATTAAATCGATATTTGCATGCACGATGGCCTAGTACTTACCATAGTTCCTAATCAATCCTGTTAGATAGCCCAATAACATTGAACACGTTGGGCTATGTTAGTCACACCTTGGAAACTAGGGTAGGGCGGTGGCAACTGCAGGCAGATGGTAATGGTTTGCATGATTTTAGCTTTCTGTAAAGGGCAAAATTCTGTCGGAGATGAACATTGTATTTACAGAGGTGCCACTATCTTTCAATGAAATATATGTATTACAGCATCTGAATACATATGCTATGTCCAATATAGTTGGGCTGTATAGGAAGCAAATCCATAAGCAACAGCCTTCTCCATGCTCTTCCTCCATCTTGCACAGAAGTTACTGGACTAACTCTTTGAGCCTCCAGATAGACTGGTTGATTTCTGTTTTGACTCTCTTGGGACCTTTCTATATAGCCTTATTGATGGTCTTGCCTCATCTGCTCCCACTGCCATAATCTCTGTATCCTTTTTAAAATGGAAACCTCTTAACTGTTCGATTTCAATTCTTCAGATCTTATAGAGACTGTTTCCACATTAAGTTCTAGGATTAGCTTGATTGTGAAGTCTGATTTAAAGAGTCTTCTGCTCAGGAGTCTTACTAAGTGGTTCGTTCCATGTGATAGCCTAGTTGGGCAGAGGTTTGCTCAATACAGTACTGGTGCTTACCCCAAGGCCTATATTTGGTCTATCTTGTGCCCACTAGGCTTGCAACGTATGTTCTTGCCCCAGCTCTAGAATCTTGCTTCCACGTGGTGCCATGGGGGACTTATTTCACCAGTTCCCAACAGACACCTATAATGGATTTCGGTACGGCATTACATTGACCTGCTACCATCTGATGAGATATACTGGTCATACTATACCCACAGATCCACATGCAAACCGCACACCCTATTATCTGGTTACCGCCCACATTGTGTTGAAACATTTCTTGCACCCTTGAGGGGTTGGGCTCCTGCAGTGCAAGGGACTTAGACATGTACAGCTTTTACTTTGTTACTAAGACATAATACATCCTGTGTGCCAGAGGGTTTGTGGCAATGGGGTGTGCAATTGTCATCCGGTTGTTGTGGTTGTAGCTCTATATAATTTCATCCCATTATAATTGGGTTGACAGTGCAGTATTTGTCATCGGTTCTCTGAAACCTATTGGGGGGGCAATTCCCTCAAATCGTTTTTGCCACACAAGCACAGCTACCTTACTGGGTGCTTTACTGGTTGTGTAGTAACAGTGCGGGGGTGAGGGGGCGGGTTCTTTTTTAACATTCGGTCACTATTATCCTTCATTAACCAGACCTCAAAAGATGCACTCCCCACCATCCATAGATGAATGAGAATTGACTCTTGGCAAGTATGAAATTGTGTCCTCTGTGCATGTGGGGAACTTGGGAGGGTAGGTGAGTTATGATCAATCCAACAATTGTCTATCCCTCCATTCAGTAGTACTGTTTCTAGAAATGTGTATTTGGGGTGTGCAGTCTAATCACTGTCTCGCTTCAGACGAGTACCTTGTGCCATTGGCCCCTAAATACAGCCCTTTTCTTTTTCTCAGGGGACAGTGCTGAGGAGGGTGCCGTGCAGCAGGAATGTGAACTCCGCCTAACACTATTTAAGTTGCGCGTCATGACCCTAAATCCTACTAAGACCTGTTTGCATGCAAACGCCAACATAGGAAATGTAAATGGCAGATGGCGCTGATCTATCAAGACCATAGCAACACATAACGTGTTTAAAACCTGCCTTTTTTGTTCATAAGAAGTTGGTCGATCAAAAGTGCCCATCAGTTAGTCTGCAAAGAATGCCCATCTCAATCATCCATCAAACCTGGTGTTCTTAACACAAGCAGTTTGATGCAGGGGGGTCGAAATTGGGATTTGTTAACCTGGAGCAAAAAGCAGGAGCTACTACATAGTGTACATCAAATCTAACTTGGTGCAAGGTGCAAACTCCAACTTTTTGTTTATTTGTAGGGCGCACCAAACCATTAGGTAGCTGGGCGCACAATATGACAAGGATACTTAAAGCTTAGTTACAGGTACAATGAATAATCGCAGGTACAGTTCAATGTCAACAGGTACAGGTAGAAGGCAAAACGCGGAAACCTATAGTAATTAGTCTAATGGTCGTTAAGGCGTAGCCAGGTACGGGAGTTCTGTCTGAAACTTTAATAAGACTGATCCCTTCTGAGCTCCACTGGTTATGCATTCCATTGTTGGGCTGCTTTTACAGGAAAGCTGTTAAGCTGTTACCTTTTTTTTTTGTCTGAATCTGGGTATTTGGAGGCAGTAGGAGTTGGCTGTCCTTGTTGGTCGTGCAGTAGATTTTCTAATTATTATTTCCTTTAGGTAAGGAGGGGCGGCGTTGTTAAGGCATTTGAAGGTTAATTTTAAGGAGGATCCTATCACTGATTTTCAACCATTTATGATTTCTCCTGGCCTTAGATATGTGCTCTCTAGTGGGGAGGTTCAGGTCCATTCTGAGTGCGTTATTTTGCAGTGTTTGTAATTTGTTGATCATGTATTTATTGGCTCCTAAATATAGTGCATTGCAATAGTCCAATTTTGATAGGATGAGGGCATTGGCTAGGATAATGCAGCTTGCTAGTGAGAGCAAGGGTCTACATGCTCTGAGTTTGCCAGTGTAGGCGGTGGCTGAGGCCAGGGAGTTTACCTGTTTTTTAGAGATAACGTGGAATCCAGATAGAAGTCGAGAGTCTTCACTTTTTTGCCAACTGTGATTATATTGCCATCAATATTGAAGGCACTGTAATTAGTGTCAGTTGTTTTAGGTTATTGGCTGATCCAAGGATCAGGATCTCCTTTTTATAGTCGTTCAGGCAGAGGCCATGGGTTGCCCATCCATGCCTGAATGAGGGTGTATATTTTGTTTACTAAGGCTGTATCTGAGGTGAAATTGCATGAAAGGGGAATGAGGATCTGGGTGTCGTCTGCATAGTTTGTGTAGGTGACGCCCAGTCTGTACAATTTGTCAAATAAAAGCTTTGTAAAGATATTATACATGGTTGGTGAGACACATGAGCCCTGGGGGACGCCACATGTTCGAATTTGGTCTGCTGATGCTGAAGTAGAGAAGACTTGCATACTTATGTTATCTAGAAAGGACTGGACCCAGGCTATGGGTCCACTTGAAAAGCGGGCAGCCGATGCTAGGTGTTTGCATAATACTGCGTGGTCCACCAAGTCAAACGCTGCCCACAGATCAAGGAGGAGTAGCATAGATGTATTTCCTTTGTCGTTAAGCTCATCTATTTGAGCTTTGAGGTCTATTAGTGCTGTCTCCGTGCCATGCTGAGGTTTGAACCCCGGTTGACGGGAGCCTAGAAGTTGATTGGTCTCAAGGTGTTTCTGAATTTGAAGATGGGCCACTCTATTATCTTCAGGAGGAATGGGACCGTTGTGAGGTCAATTTAATATTATTCAATATGCTCAAAATGTTCCTTGGGAGTGTTCTTGTTTCTCCTTTATATGCATTCCCAAAACTTACACAGTTAAATCACCTAGCTAGGTTTGTATGGCACCACTTGCTACATGAGTCAAGAGTAGCTTCTGGTAGCTGTTGGTCTCGAGCTAACCAGGCCCCTCCTTGGCTACAACCAGGAGCTAAATATCTCCCAGCTCCTGTCAATTTCGAACCCTTCCGATTACTAATTTGTATGTAACAAGACTTTAATTTTGTTTTGGGAAATAGAGTTGCAGGGTTTGCTAAGATGATCAATGCCACAAAGCAGTTTTCCACAATGCTGAACTACTGAAAGCTGCATAAAACTGAATTGTGCATGGCGGGAACTATCATCGGACAGCTGAGCTGGTGAGCAGTTGCAAAGGGCATAATTTGCGAACAGCCACAAAGTAATGACATTGTGGATGTTTGGTGTCCAGCTCATGCAATCAGTGATATATAACCAAGGTTCGCCTTGTTTGTGTATCTAATGCAAGGACTCAAAGTATGTGTTCTCCATATACTCATCTTTTTCTAAATATGTAGCGTGTAAAGGGAGAAGTGTTGAAATTTTGCGTTCCTAAAGTTAGTCAGAGACTGAAATCTAATTTGTCTGGGGTTGCAACTTTCCTGGAAAGGAGTATACTAGATAGACTTGTTTTATTTGAAATTCACAAATATATATCTACTATTGTCTGATACAATGATCACTGCAGCAGGCACATGAACGTCTGAGATACCCAGTATATGCAAGATGGAGTTCACAGTTCTGAATCCTAGTAGCTCAGTGGTTTTAATGGAAGCTGCAGAGATATTAGTGTAATGTGCAACAATAAATCGTAGCTCTCAAGTGACCCTCTTTTGGAGGGTCCAATAAGCATTTTGCCTTACATTTCCGTCTAAAAATAACAATTTTCTTGCTGTGAACCATTAAAGTAATTCCCCTGCCCAATGTATTTCAATGGAATGTTGACATCAGGGGTCCCTCATTACAACGTTGAAAGGTTGACCACTACGATGAAGTTAAATAGACAATTCATTTTGCTAATAAGTAAAAAAAGAAAAAGCATTTTGCACTCACGAAAATTTATCATTGACCGCTTTAAAATTCCTGCAGTTTCATTTTCAGATGCAAGCTTGTTCGTGCCTGTGCCTGTAGAGTATGTTTGTCCAGAGCTGACGGGACTTTACGATGGAGATCTGATTTGCGACACAAATTATCTTAGCAGACTTTGATGGAGAAGTGAAAGCAATATGGCGAGCTGTGACTTTCAGATGCAACATTGGAAAAAATAAGACTTTGACTTTTAGCTTGAAAGAATGAATTGCATGCATGTAGACCCTTTAACTAAGTTTAGTGCTATTCAATGTATTTAAAACCTTTTCAATGAGATGTCCCCTTCAAGCCGCTATAGAGGAATTGGAGGGAGGAACAAGTACACTACGTAACACTGGTAGGTTTGGGTGGTATTTCTGAGGGTTCTGCATTCTTACATCGCTGTTTTAGGGGGACAGGGAGGGTCTCTAACACTCCACTACATGCGCTGAGTGGACACCAAAGGAACTTAATATGGAGTGTCCTGTATGGCATATTTATCAGGATACGGCGTAACAGCACTACATTGAATTCATACGATTTTAGAAAGCAAGATCACAGGACAAGGGTTATGAGTCCAGCGTACCCAAAAAAGGTCATTGAAAGAGCATATTTGAAGGCCAGATCACAAAACAGATGAGGCCCATTGACTGGATCTCGGAAAGACCTAAATCCAAACGCAAACAATAAGGACACCACACGACTAATTTTAACGTTTGATAATCAGGCAGTTATGACCAGGCATATACTGCAGAAACATTGGAAAATCCTACTGGCAGACAGATCTCGTATGCAACCTGAATAAAAGGCCAGATATAATTTAGAAGAAATCATTCACAGAAGAAAAGAAAATGAGCAGTTGCTGAGGAATCGGAGGAAGCGGTTTAGCAAATGCACAAAGTGCAATGTTTACAAATATGCCAAAAACGTTTGTCATTTAAGCGTCCAGTAACGGACAAGACTGTGGAGATCCTGAAAAGAATCACATGCGACACAGAATTTGTTGTGTATGCCCTAATATGTGGTTGCCAGAAGTGGTACATTGGAAGCAGTAAGTGCAAATTAAGAATTCAACAACATGTCAGAGCCATTTTACACAAAGACCCCAACTATCCCATGGCCGAACATTTTAGTGATTGCCATCAAGGAAACATGGAAAGCTTCAGCTTTATTGGCATTTGTGCAGTGGACATTGGGCTTCGAGGTGGCAACCGTGAGCTTATGCTTAGGCAAAAAGAGACCTGTTGTATTCTAGACTTTGAAAGCAAGCGGCCACAATATTGACAAGTTACTTTATACCTTCTTAGGAACATAATACGTGTCACTCCTATAAGTATTAAGTGTTTACATCTCTCAAACTTACCTAGTCCACAATTAAATGGCAGCTCAATTGGAAAATTTGAAAAATACTATAAATGATCTGGACTTGATTGTGTCCAACAGTGGACATGGATTTTATCTGTGATTAATGTAGGATATTTGTGGTGATTTATATGGATTTCCTTTTTTCTTCTTTTCACTTTAGTGTGTTCGAAGTTTCTGGCACTGGGACAGGAATTTGAGCAGGAATTGGTAGATGGTAAGCGAGAACTGCAGAATTAGGAGTAAATAAGTAATCATGACTACTACTAAGGCTGAAGAATGAAGGTTTGCACTATGCACCTTCATATTGTGCTGTTGTAGGACAATGCCGTTAAAAAGAGGAGCACTGGGCGTTTTAGCATCTGACTATTTTTAGGTGAATGGCATGTTAACAATTGAATTGTTTTAAGAACGATATACCTGGTACTTTGAAGCTTGATACATCTCAGTATTTATGTTGCCGAGGTAGGACCATGTCGTTAAAGGGGAAGCACTATGCACTTTATAGCATTTTTGTTTGCATCTAAAAATTCTGTTAGCAATTTTGCACATTTAATTTGTCAAAACATATAAACTATTGTGTCCAAGAAGCACTATGCACTTTAAACAGCTGTTGAGTTTAAATGTAACATTAGTTCAATGGTATAGTTATCAGCTTCATGTTTTAAGGTTCACAAGAACAATAGTACCTGCAATCAATGTGTTAAAATGGCACTTATATATGTAGAAATCATCGGAGGTTGATACATCTCAGCATTGATATTGCTGAGGTAGGACTATGGTGCCAAAGGGGAAACGCAATGCACTTTTAGTGATTTCTGTTTACATTGAAATAAGCTGCTAGCAATTTTGCACATTTGAATTGCCCAAACATAGGAACTATTGCTGCTAAGAGCACTATGCACTTTAAACAGCTGTTTAGTTTAAATGTAACAATAGTACAACAATATAGGTATCAGCTTCATGATTCAAGGTTTTACAAGAACTTACAATTCATGTGTTAGACTGTCATTTATACATGTAGAAATCACTGACATTATACAATTAGATTGCTTCAGTAAGGAAATGACTGCAGCCAAAAAGCACGATGTACCTTTTTAAAAAATGAAATGCACTTTATCAAACAATTAATGTTAATGTGATAATGTCAGCGTCGGCACTATGCACTTTCTTGGTCGAAATGTTTACCATCTTAACAGCTAACTTTAATAGGACAACAATGTCAGCATTAAGACTTTACACGTTTTTGGCAAATCGGATTACATGTTCACTAGGTAAATATGGCCGCCATGAAACCATAGAGATTTGCTATGCTGTTAGTCCTTTCTCTATACCAACCCCCTGGCCTGAACACTGGTTTTCTTGTTTAAAATGTGCGCAGGTGTTAGGGATATGTGGTTGTGATCAAGCGGCGAGGATGCCACAAAATGCGTCAGCGACAGGAACTTTTTGCCACTAAATGGGAGCATCTCATTAATTCGATGGTTTTACTTTTATTGCTATGGCTGTGATTCGAACGTTCGTAAGGAACGTATGATAAAGAAAGTGTGTTTTTTGAAAGTAAGACGGATCCTGATGTCTTTACTTCCGACCATGGAGAGTGCTGTTCACTTGACTGACTTGTGATCAGTTTCCCAAAGAAAATATATATATATATATATATATATATATATATATATATATATATATATATATATATATATATATATATATATATATATATATATATATATATATATATATCTGATGTTTGTTAATCTGCTTAGAATCACATGCTGTGCATAGGTCCGACATCAAGTGATCACTGCGGAGTATTGCATCTTGGTTTTCGTAGTCGAAAAGGGGACGTCCACAAGGCGTGTCTGAAACACTATCCCTATAGTGACGTGCGTTGTACCCACAATCCCTCACGCGTCGAGGTCCCTCAGATTGTTTTTGTCCGCCCAGCTACTGGTCGCCTTTACGCGGAGCTCCTCGAGAGACATTGCAGATTTCATCTCCTCGACCTTTGGTCGTTTTCTTATTAATATATAACACATAGATCCCTCCCTCGACGCAGTTGTGAAGCTGTTTCTCCGCCGAGCAAGATCTTTGATGGAGGGGACAAGCGGAGGAGATCCTTCGGCGTTGCCGAACACGTGGCCTGGCCTCGCAGGCCAAATACAGTAGGGAGAGTGGGGTCGTGGGACATCTGTTTCCTTTCTGAAAATGCCTTTCCCTTTCCCCTTCCTTTCCCTTGGGGTCGTTATCACGATTTACTGCCTCAGCTGTGGAGAGGACACCCTTTAGGTTTTGCCCGCGTTGCAAGGGCAAGTTCACTTGGAAGGACAAGCATTCACGGTGTAACCGCTGCTTGCCCCTCGATCACAAGGAGGAGGGTTGCACGGCTTGTCGGCTTCTTAAAAGACCGTAGGGTCAAGAGGTGGGCGGCCTCCGCTATGTCGAAGGCCGATTCCTCACCCGCCGCTGCTACCACCGAAAGTGACGAGGAATGTGATAACACTACCTCCGCTACGGAAGTCGTAGACCCCTCTAAAGAGCGCTCACGCTCTTCGTCGTCTGTCCACGGCCCCGACGGGCTCGGCTCACGCCCTGCTTATGGGGATGAACACCCCGGCGACACTGACGCACACGATACCACCCATAAGCACACAACCCACGGCTCTTCTTCGTCAAAGACGAAGAAAGCATCAGCGCCCAAGGAGACGCAGGTTCCACCGGCGGCCTCCTCGGACCGTTCAGGTTTGAAGCCCCTCTCGCAACCGCAGCCGCGACCAGCGACTGGGCTTTCGGCAAAGAAGGGCGTCGCCCCCAAACCATCGGCCGGCGCGCACCAGCAGAGAGCGCACGCCGCCGTAGAACGATCGACACCCGTAACGTTGAAACCACAGCCCTCCTCTGACAAACTAGTCGCAGAGAGCTTGGCGAGGATCGTTGTAGCCGACACCCAGAAGCGTACGCCGAAAGACACGTCGAGCGCTACGCAAAGGTCGAAAGACATGCCGAAAAGGCCCGAAGAAAGACAGGGACTACCCCCTTCAGTCGGGGGGGGGACCCCCAGCACACCGGAAGGCTTTTCTGAAGGCGACGGGACACTTTCCTCGACGTTATGGGAGAGGTTGAGCCGTTTTCAGGCGGAAGACACTAATTTTCCCCCGCTAGACCGCTCAGGGGTACCCCATGAGACCATGGAAAGACTCCATCTCTGCATGGAGAGAATGGAGAGGTTTATGAAGACCCAGAACCCTCCCACTCCCAAGAGAAGGGCCTCAGGAGGACCCGGGGCTAAATATCCGAGACTATTCAACCCCTCCCAGCAGGACATAGCCTCAGATTTCCATAATGTGTATGACCTCACTGGTGAGGAACAATACTTGGAGGAGGAGGATGAATTTGTGGACGATGAAGAGGGACAGAACCAGGAGGAAGGTCTGGAAGACAGCCCAGACATGGTAGGAGAAGGCTTCGGAGAAAATCCAGAAGAAGGGCCTTCACATCCCTGGCAATCCCCATCAGTATATTCGGACACTGATGTCCTGAACCTAAATCCTCCTGACAATTCACCTGTTAGGAACACGTCTCCCATAGACGATCGGCCCACATTCAATGCCCTGTTGCGCAGAGCAGCAGCACATTTCGAACTGGACACTGGGGAGATCTCTCCTGAAATAGACTTTGTGGAAAGAGTAATTAAGGCGAAACCCCCGGTCAGCCAGACCATTCGCCTCCTCGCTTCAGTGAAGAGAAGAATCATCCCTTCGCTATCCACTCCCGCACTAATCAGAGGAGTTAATCCAAGAATTGAAAAACCTTTCACTCATTCACCCTCAGACCCGCTGTACATCGGGGGACATTCTATTCCTGACTCCCTTGTAGTAACTAATACAAGGAAGAGGGCAGGGGTGCCGCTGTCCACCAGCGAGGCACCACCTGACAAGGAGGGCAAGAGATTATATGCCCTTGGAAAGAGTCACATCCTCGCCTGCCTTTTCTGCAAGAATTGCGAACAACAATTCCTTCCTTGCTAGCTAGCTATGCGGACGCGCAGTGGGCCAAACTGCGCAAAGACGCCGAAGAAGCCCCGGAACCGCTACGGACACGCCTGTTATCAACTATTGGCGAAGGAACCCAGGTCAACCAGAGCATTGTGAAGAACTCTCTGGATGCTGCAGAGACAGCGGGACGTTCCCGCCATGCATGGCTGCGTAATTCAGGGTTCAAACCGGAGACACAGGCATCTTTAATAAATAAACCTATTGAAGACTCAAACCTCTTCGGGAAAGCGGTGGATGAGGCTCTGGAGATGGCTAAAAAAGAGTTCGATACTATCAAAACTCTTGACCAGATCTCTAAGCCCACTACCAGACGCGGCTATGGCAACAAACGCTTTTGTCGTGGCCAACGCCAACAACAGAATCAGCAGCAACAGTACCCTGCCACCAATTACCAGACCAATAGTGGGCAGTACAGCCAAAGAGGCCAGCGCCGTGGCAAAGGGAGAGGTCGGGGGTCCACCCCCAGAGGCTCCCAAGCCCCCAACAACACCAAGTGACGCGAAGATTTGCGTCCCCTCCCATGCAACACCGGTCGGGGGCCGGCTAACATCCTTTCTTCCAGCATGGGAGGGAATAACGTCAGACCACTGGGTACTTTCCACCGTAGTCCACGGATACTGCATCGAATTCAACGGTTCCCCAACATACAGACCCCCGAGGGGACGACGCATGACACCAGAACACCTTGCCATCCTTCTCCAAGAAGTAGAACAACTGCTGGAAAAAGGAGCCATAGAGGTCGTGCCTCTATCTCAGGTAACGGAAGGTATTTATTCAGTGTACTTCCTTGTACCCAAAAAGGATCTAACCATGCGCCCTGTATTAGATCTGCGCCCAGCGAACAAGTTTGTCAAACCCCAGAAGTTTCGTATGGTGACCTTACAGGAAGTGATCAACCTGCTATCACAAGGAGATTACATGACAACACTAGACATGAAAGATGCATACTTTCATATTTTAATGTTGCCAGCGCACAGAAAATACCTCAGGTTCATGATAGAGGGCAAACACTACCAGTTCAGAGTGCTACCCTTCGGCATAGCATCTGCACCAAGGGTATTCACGAAGGTACTGGCAGTGGCAGCGGCCCACCTGCGCAGGTTGTCCATCCCAGTTTACCCTTACCTCGACGACTGGCTCATAACGGGGGATTCTTACGAAACATGCTTCGCCAATACCCAAAAGACTGTAGACCTTTTGTTCCAGCTGGGCTTCTCCATCAACGAAAAGAAGTCCAGCCTAGACCCCAGCCAGATCAAACAATTCCTAGGGGCTCTAATTCAAACAAAGGACGGCCTCGTCTTCCCCTCCAACGAGAGGGTCCAAAACATGCTGTTTCAGATCCCTCAATATGTGGCCGGTCGAGAGGTGACGGTACGCAAAGCAATGCGCTTGCTAGGAATGATGGTGTTGTGTATTTATTTGGTACCTCACGCGTGCCTGCGCATGGGCCCAATGCAAGAGTGGCTCAACAGCCAGTGGTGTCAGGCCAGCGGACTATGGGACGATCTAGTGGTGGTCTTGCAGGCCTTGGTTCTCTCTCTACGGTGGTGGACAAAGGAAAACCTGGTAAGAGGGAATCCCTTTGCCACACCCGTGGCGGAAGCCACTCTAACCACAGACGCATCCCTCACAGGATGGGGGGCTCACCTATCCCATCAGACTGCTCACAGAGTGTGGACTCCGAACGTAGCATCCAAACACATAAATCTACTGGAGCTACTAGCTGTGTTCAAGGCGCTAAAAGCCTTCCAGGAACACCTACAAGGCAAGGCAGTGATGGTCCTTACAGACAGCACCACAGCCATGTACTACATCAACAAGCAGGGGGGCACCCACTCTCCAGGACTGTCCAAACTGGCCCAAAATATATGGAAGTGGGCTCTCAAACAAAACATGTTCCTACTGTCACAACATGTACCAGGGGAACTCAATCTGCTGGCAGACAAACTCAGCAGAGATTTCCCCCTGTCCGAAGAGTACGAATGGCGACTGCACGAAGACATCGTCTTCGACGTCTTCACGCAATGGGGATTCCCAGAAATGGACCTGTTCGCAACCCTGAAGAACTCACAATGCCAAAGTTACGCCTCCAGGTACCCCCAGAACCAATCCAAGGGGAACGGTCTGTCGATTCAATGGTCAGGGAAATTTGTTTACGCTTTTCCCCCGACTCCCCTTCTCAACAAGGTGGTGCACAAGATGCACCAGGAACAAGTGACCATGATACTGGTGGCCCCAATGTGGGCCCGACAGCCATGGTTCGCTCACTTGATGGAGATGTCCCTATCTTCCCCAGTGAAACTCCCCTGCCCGTACAACATGCTGTCACAAGACAAGGGCAGGACTCTGCATCCATGCCCCCAGAACATGAACTTAGCAGCCTGGCTCCTGAGATCATAGAATTTGGACATCTACAGCTCCCGCAGAGATGCATGGACATCCTCAGGGAAGCCAGAAAACCTAACACTCGCCACTGCTATTCTAGCAAGTGGAAGAGATTTGTCATCTGATGCAGAGGAAAGAGCATCAACCCGATTGACTGCTCTCCCACACATATTGTTCTATACCTGACCCATTTATTGGATTCAGGTCTAGTGTTCAATTCCATTAAAGTCCACCTAGCGGCACTTTCTGCATACACCACTTCCCAACTCAAAGTGTCGTGGTGGAAGATCCCTGTTATAAAGGCCTTCATGGAGGGAGTAAAGAGAATACACCCCCCGATAGCTGACCCAGCTCCCGGATGGGACCTTAACGTGGTACTTACCAGACTCATGGGCTCACCATTTGAACCCATGCACAAAGCATCTCTTAAAGACCTCACTCTTAAATCTGCTTTTCTAATAGCTATCACCTCCATCAGGAGAGTAAGTGAACTACAGGCTCTTTCTGTTCTAGACCCCTTCGTTACAGTTCAGAGATCAGGTGGTTCTACGCACGCACCCAAGGTTTGCACTGAAATTCATCTCGAAATTCCACGTAAACCAGTCTATAGAACTACCAACCTTCTTTCAAAATCCTTCCAACTTGGGAGAAAAAAGTCTGCACACACTAGATGTGCACAGAGCGGTCATGTTCTACATGGAAAGAACCAGACCACTGAGGAAGACTAATCAGTTCTTCGTCTCGGTGGCAGCAGGAAGAGAAGGGGATGCAGTTTCAAAGTCCACTATTTCTAGATGGATTGTTCAATGCATCACTCTCTGCTATACTCTTGCTAAGAGAGAACTGCCCTTTAAGCCAAGAGCACACTCTACTCGAGGCACGGGGGCGTCCATAGCATTCATTGCAAATGTTCCCCTCGAGTCCATCTGCAAAGCGGCTACCTGGAGTTCTGTGCACACCTTTACAAAACACTACTGTCTAGATGCACACTCGAGATCTGACTCCCAGGTGGGACAGGCAGTATTAAGACATCTTTTCTCTACTGTTCCTTCTCATAACCCACCGCCAACTCCGGGTACTGCTCGCTAGTCTATGCACAGCATGTGATTCTAAGCAGATTAACAAACATCAGAAGACAATGCATTACTTACCGTAAAAGCATTTCTGATGGTTGTATCTGCTTAGATTCACATGCGCCCACCCTTCCTCCCCGCTCGGATGGAAGGAACATAGACTTCCTTTTATATCTCTCTTTTCTGTACTCACTCACGTCTACAAGGCTCCCTCAGGGCAGAAAAATACAAACAGAGGGACCTCGACGCGTGAGGGATTGTGGGTACAACGCATGTCACTATAGGGATAGTGTTTCAGACACGCCTTGTCGACGTCCCCTTTTCGACTACGAAAAACAAGATGCAATACTCCACAGTGACCACTGGATGTCGGACCTATGCACAGCATGTGAATCTAAGCAGATACAACCATCAGAAATGCTTTTACGGTAAGTAATGCATTGATATATATATATATTTATTATTATTATTTATTTTCTTTTTTCTTCTCTCAAAGATTTTCGAGAAGCCTCTGCGAATTGTAATTTTGTTGTTTTGATGGGCAGCGGGGTTCCCCACCCCTATTGTTTGTATTCTCGACCATCCCTACAATTTAAATATTATTTCCCACCCCTATATTTTCAGTTTTTCCAAACAAAAAGTTTAACAAAACCAGTCAATGAAAGAACGTTATGATTTCTAAATCCTTACAGAGATATCCAAACCTGGAGGAGAAAATACTGGAAGGTTCCCAAACACCACCACCTCCATTTCATGAAGTGTCATTTCTTATTCTGGAGACTCTTGATTGCAACTGTATTGTCAGACTGTTGAAGTTGGTAGTGGTTCTAGCAAGTGATGTGGAACCCGAATACACTGCACCACTACACCACAATCTGGGCGTTTAACCATATAATCCGGAATATGCCTTAAGGGGAGTTCTAGGTTTCGTCTTTGCCAGCTCTTTGGGTCCATTTGCTTTACTGAATCCCCTATCACAAGTTGGCACGATAAGATTAGTTTTGTCTCCTTGGGAGATCTTTTGTTAACTGTTGGTTGATTGTGTTTAGTAGTACCATGTAAACTTTTAGTGTAATCTGGCTATCCAATATCTATACGCTTAATCCGTTTCTGTATTACTGGGAAATTGCCATAGATCTTACAAGGCCAGATTTCTTGACATTGGGTTCCAGTAATTACCTTTTTTGGTTCCAGTAAACACCTTATTGGCATTAATATGCTACTGGTTATGTATAATCCGCACCCTGTGATATGATCATTTTATTGACACAATCATAGAGACTAAAATGCTATCTTGCTCCGTAGAGAATTGGGATTTGCCTCTCATAAACGTTGTTTTCTTTGTCTTAAGTTTCTTTCTGCGCTTGTGATTTTCCTGCCTTTATGGTTACACCAGTTGGGGGTATGGGATTTGACTTTGGGAAGTGGGCTTGTGTTTTACACTTACAGAAAGGACAGATACTCACCAAGGAGTAGACCTGCTAGTTTCTTATTTAGTTGAGCTATTTATTTAACCATTGTACCAGCAAGAAGGGGACATGGAACACCATCTTGTGGGCAGCTTGGCATCTACTATATTGCGGTGGTATGTCTAAACTCAACCATCTGAAAAAAGAACATGATGGAATCTGCATTGCCATCAATGCGCAACATGATGCAGGGGTGTTTGGGCTACTTTGTACAAATACAGGCCCCCCATGACATTAAAACGCACATAATCTTTCTTTATATTATGTAAATATCTGTGGGTTTACTTTTTTAAACACATTGTTTGAAAAATGTGTACTGTACACTGTTATACATATTACTCGTGTGAAAACGACGACATTGGGAAGATCCTGTATAATCACTCCCATCTTTCCACATCAATGAAGCACATAAATGAGGGAAGTGTGTTTATGATCGGCAAAGGAAGGGACCAAAACATTTACAGCGCCTTTACTTTGTACCAGTGGTCGCAATATCATTACTTGATGGTGATCTGTAATATTTGTGTATTGATGTTAGTTATGTTTTTATTTCATAGTATTACTAATTGTATATCTTTATGTTTGAGTGCATTCACATTTATTTACTGTTGCATTTTTGTTTTTTAAATTGTTTACATTTTTATTTTTCCTTCGGTAGGGAAGTGCTCACAATGGAGGGGCCTACTGACAACATGTATTTCTTGATTTGAAAATTCAAACTGTAAGTTAAATATGTATAACTTGCATATTAATATTTATGGTGAATACTTTGGATGGGAATGATACAAGGACTGTGTGATTGACTTTATTTTCTGGCCATTCCCAGAATTTCCACCTGCATGTACACTGTTGGCAGCTGTTGGCTTGGGAGTCATCATGACCGAACACATTCTTACCCAGGTAGGACATGGTTGTGCAGTATTCTGGAGAAAAAACAGCCAAATTGTCCATGAAAATAAAATCCATGTTAAAGGTCTTCCTATATTTCACATTAATATATGTGTAACTGCTCACTTCAATTTCTAGACTCGAAAACATAATGCACAATTTTCATTTGTTTAGATCTTAACATATTTAATAGCAAATACTCCTGGAGGATTTAAAATCAAATAATCTCTGAGCCATTTTTTATTCACCCACACAGTGAAGGCATTTATTTTGAACAAACTGTATTTGTAGCACCTGATGGGCTTCTGCTTTTTGATATTGGGAAACTCCTTATGTGAAAGGGGGTGCTTTCCATCCAGATGTTTACGTGTTTGAAAAATCTAAATGGATCACATAAACTGGACATTACCTTTTTAATATGGTGTGAAACTTAAATACATTGTAGAGGCCTGATTTTACCCAGAAAGAGAAATGTTTATGCCATGTGCACTATATGAAGCGTCATCCTGCACAAGAATGGCGCCAGCATATTACACAGCAGACCCCCAGGTGCCAACAAAAACTCTGCGGCATGCTGGTACTACAGTGTGCATGGCGAACTGGGTAGTTTTCAAACGCAAAGTAGCTATAGTGGAATAACGACCATGTGCCAGCCTAGCCTCAGTGAGTCAGTTGGGCGTAGTATAGCTGCCCTGTCGACAATCTACTGCATGCCTTTTGTTTAAAACAAAGTTTTTAGTGTGCTGATAGCAAGCACTTTCTAGAGCTTGACTGACTTTTCACGCATGGTTGGGTTATATTGTATGACGGGTCAGAAGGTGGGAAAGGCCACTTAACTATGGATGTGATTTCTGATTACATTGCTGTAACAGCCCATTGGGTAACATTCCCCTTTAGAGACCAGCAAGAAAAGTCTCCTTTGGAGCTGCATGCTGTCCACCAACAAGCTACTATGTGTATGAGCCACACAAAAACAGACACCTGGGCAGTGCTTAATTTGTGCTGGTGGGCAACACCGGCACTTTTTTATTTATTTTTCACACATCGTACGGGCCGGCGCACAGCATATAATTGTTTTTGTAGATTGATTTCGATCATTCATCCAACGCTCTGCTTGCAGGCGCATGGCTGGCTGGGCCTGGCCAGCCCCTACCGCCTGCCTGACTACAGTGCAGTGAAACAGGAACCGCCAATGAAAAGTAACATTCTGTGTTACTACGGATTACTATACAGAATTGATCAAATACTGCAGAGTACAATTTTTATTGGCTGTTCTTCTGAGCCGTTTAAATTATTGGTCGCGTGTTCAGGTGGGTGACCGGCACAGAGCCACCTTTACTTCTGAAGTTAACAGTTGTGTTAGGGCATGGCGTGGTTGGATGGAGAGCCTGCCTGAGCCAGCCCAGTGGCAGCCACGTGTGGTGCTAGTTGTGGCCGCTCTCAGCTGGCCCTGGACCTTGCTTTCAGTTTGATCGACTTGTTTGTGGGCCAGGCCCACCCCCGACCTGAATCAGTCAAGTCAGTCTCCGACGATGCCAACTCCCAACGGTAAGGTAAGTGCAGCTGAACTCTATCTTTCAGAATTTTAACAAGCTTTTAGGTCGCACTGCACAACGGGTTGCAGCTGGTAAATGTGTCGGTATCTAGGGCTCTTGCTGCCACTGCAAGCTATCCCGCCCCTTTCTAAGGTATCCTTTTGGCTCACATACTCTGATCCACACGCAACCCTGCCAAAGGATCTCCATCTTCTGCTTCACCCTCACCCCTCTACAGTGTTGGGAGCGAAACACAGCTCTGCCGTTGCACCTCTGTCCAGATCTGCAGCAGGACTTGCTGTGCCAAGTATGTAACCCGCGGTTCACGGGTAGGGTTACACTTTAAAAAAAAAAAACTTTTATTAATTTTAACAAACAACCAAAAACCCCAACAGTGAACAATTGTACATTTCAAGTCATATGTATAGTTCCATAATGTGTCCACCACCTCCCCAACCCCCCCCCTCGACCTGATTTTACCCACCTCACTGCCTTCCACCACGCCATCTGATGACGCCCCTCCCTCCGCGGAACCATCCTCCTCTAGGCACGTCTTGGCTGACCCAGACAGTGTCTCCAGGCACTCGATGTCTCAGCTTCTTCCGCTCCCCCTCTATTAGCTGCTTCGCTGCACACCACCGTTTCCGCATCCGCCGATTGCTGATGGTCGTGCCACCAGACTTCCACTTTTGGTTTATTTGCTTTCCAGCTCATGGCAATTCTGCGCTTAGCAAGTATATAAGCCAGGTCTTTGTGTTTATTCACATGCTTCAGCTGACGCGGCCTAGTGGGATGCCCACAGAGAGTCCACCGCCAGACTAATGTCCTTCTCGGTCAAAAGGTGGGCCACCTCCCTCCAGAAACTCCTCATTTCCGGGCATGCCCAGAACATATGTACCAGTCCTGCATTCTCCTCCCAACATTTCGGACACGTTTGTGTTCCTGCATTCTTAAACCTTGCAATCTTCTGGGGGTTGGGGGAGGAGGCGGTCATAGACTCTCTGTGGATGACGTATAACCGGATTTGCTGCAACCTCGCATTCCTAGACACCTGTTTTGTGGTATTCTTGCACCCTCACCCACAACCCATCGCTCATAGATTCCCCGGCCTCTTTTTCCCAATCCAGTCACCTCTTTCCCCACTCTTGACATTAGCAGATCGTAAATTCGAGAGACCTCACGGCCTCCGTCTGACACATCGTAAAATGTTTCTATGGCTGTGTTGATCATCCGCACCAACCTATTGTAAGTGATGTACTGTGCCCGGTGCAAGCTGGTGTCTTCCACCAGTGTGTCAAACTCCACTGCATCCCCATCCTTCCATACATCCCCCAGCGTTGCTATACCAATCGGTTCCTAAAGCTTCCGGACTACCTTTCTCAATCGCTCATCCACTCTATTTAGTGCCCCTGTGGGGAACCCAGGAACGGGTTCTCCATAATCCGCAGGCCCGTCGCCATATCTTCCATCCCAAGTCTAACAGTCTTATCTCTGCATCTTGTAATTTTGGCAACCATATCCATTCTTTCAGAAAGAACTGGACACATTCAGCTCTCAACAATCTGGACTCCGATGTGGAGTCCTCCGATAACCACTTTGCAACATACTGTAGTTGGCTGGGCAGATAATATCTCGAAGTTGGGCAATTTAATGCAACCTTGGTCATACGTATGTTGCAATTTCCATAGTGCTATTCTATTCCTAGTATTGTGCCATATGAACCTGGTTATTATATATGGCATATTCACAAAGTAGTGTAACAGCAACACCACCATCTTTAATAGTGGCACTCTCACCATCATGGTCAAAGGGAGCTTGGCCCAAAACCTCATGCTATTTTCGATGTTAGTCACCGCCCTCTCTGTGTTTTGTTTGTGTTCGACCCCACTGTGATGTACATCAATCCCCAGGTATCTAAAGGTCCCGGTCTCCCATTGTATTTGTAATACTGGCAGTTCCTCTCGTGGTATCCCTTCATCTCTACCTAGGGGAAATATGCATGATTTTTTGGGGTTCACTGTGATGCCAGACAGCATCGCGTATCACCACATTACTTCCAGAATATATTGTAGGTTCTCTTCAGGATATCTCAAATACAACAGCATATCATCCGCATGCATTACTATCAGATGTTGCCCTCCCTTCGTGCTAATCCCCACCTCTCTGTATTTTTGCCTCAAATATATTGCTGAGATGGTCGCCCCTGTCCTAACTCGAGCTAGTGGTTTACTTTACAGCAGTTGGACTCACCTCAAATACGTGGGCCCCATCCTGTATTCCTTCAAGGCTGCCATCAACAAAGTCCTTCACTGCATCCAATGAAATTAATGCAACCTCTTGGGGGTCCGTATCAGTCTGTTCTGTAACATGATGGAGCCTTCTGAGGTTGTCCGATATGCTTCTGTGCAGAACATTCCCGGTCTGGTTGGGATGTATACGTTTATTGATAACCGGTCACCGCCTATTTCCAACACAGCCGTATCTTGCTGTCTTAAGCATGGGTAGCGGTCTGTATGACCTACAGTCCGTGCATGGTCGATTAGGTTTAAGAAGCGGAATGATAACGGCCTCCCACAGAGACTCTGGAAGCGTTCCCTTATCCAACGCCTCATTTAACATTGCTAGTAGTGGGGGGAGCAACTCGGCCTTGTACGTTTTGTAAAACTCGCTAGGGAGTGCATCCGCCCCTGGAGCCTTACTAGTAGGTAAGAGCTTGATCACTGCTTCTAATTCCTCCAGTGTGATTGGGACCTCTTAAGTTCTCGCTCTCCGCCGCCTCCAGTTTGGGAAGGCCGATGTCTTTCAATGTTTCCATTACCTCAATCTCATCTCCCTCGTCTTCGTCCATATACAGTCGCTGGTAGAACTCTAAAAAGCCTTTGTTCATTCTTTCCTGGGTATCTAGTATTTGTACATCCATCCCCCGCACTGCTCTGATTGCTTGTTTTGGTGTCTCATTCTTATGCAGCCAGGCTAATAGCCTGCCTGGCTTATCTCCCTCTGCGTGCTGCCTTTCAACGTATCTTTTATAGTTCAGGTTGCATAATCTCTCCCAGTACTCCCTGCAATCCTGTTGCAATTGTCGTATGGTGCTAGCCTCCTCTGGGAAATGCCCCCCCTCCCTTGCGCATGATTATCTTTCTTTTCCGCTCCTTGTAACTCCTGCATTATTCCCCCTTGTAGGCCTTTAGATTTAGAGATTGCTGCCTCCCTCATCACCACCTTAAATGCCTTTCTTCGGGTCCTCTCTGAACACAGTGTCTTTTAAAGCTTTGGCCCGAAGTCTCCATGTCGGGATCCGTGCTCTGGGTGGCGATTACTGCCGTGCTACGATCAGTGGCGAGTATTCTGATTGTACTACTTCACCCGTCAACTCCGGTGCAGCGAATATAAATATATCTCTCTCCGCGTGTGCAGGTTTTGTGGGGCCAAATAATGGCAATATTGCCTATCCTGTGGGTGGTACATCCTCCATACATCCACTAGTCGAAAATCACTCAATAGGGTACTCGGGGGTCTAACTACCGGGGTAGGCCTATCTGTCTACTCATCTGATCTGTCAACCCTGGGATCTAACGCACACTTAATGTCCCCTCCCCATATAACTGCCCCTCCAATATATGGGCTGATCTTACTGTATAGGGATCTGAAATAGCCGGTAGCATCTTGGTTCGGGGCGTACATGTTGATAATACTCAGCTCTGTTTTCCATGAGTCCTCTTATCAGCACCATCCTCCCATCTGGCTCCCTGGTGGATTGTAGCAGCTTAAGCGGTACATGCGGTGCTATCCCACGTAATTACCTCTCTGGCATACGCTGAATATGTTGCTCCTATGGTGATCCTCTCCATTTCCTCCCTACCACTTCCTGTTTTCCCTTTGTCAGGTGAGTTTCCTGTAATAATGCTATATCAATTCTCTGCCTCTTCAACTACATCATGACCCTATTCCTGTTCAAATAATTGAGCCCCCTGACATTCCAGGTCACTATCTTGAGGTCCCCCATCTTATCCATACCCCATTCCGCCCCTGTCCTCTTTCCTTCCGCTCCATGCGCAGTGGTTTGTAGGTATATGCTAGTTTCCCCTCTTTTTTTAACTCTTCCGAACACCCCAACTTCATTACCACCCCTCACCCTACCCACTCCCAATTGGTGCCCTCCCCTTTCCTCCCTCCCAACTTCCCCACGCTGTTGCCCAGCTCCAACCCCAACTCCCACCCCACCTCCAACCCCAACTGTCGTCTAGCTCCATCCCTGGATCTCAGGCTCTCCTGCATCTAGCCTTTACTCAGTAATACCGTTACTTAAGCTTAGCAGGGGGATACCGATCTAACAGTATCCTAACTAACTATGGGGGTGATGGCATATCTTCCGGTGCTGTTGCTCTAGCGCAGCACCTGTGCTCCCATATCAAATCAATAATGTACCACAGTTACCTTATTACTTTTCAACCGTCATCTCTTATGTGCTCCCGTTATCCTCCATATTCGCTATGCTATATTCAATCCCAAGATCCAGTGTTCATGCATAATACGCGACTTGTTCACTTATCCGACCTGCCCTCCGTCTGGTCATCTCCTGCCGGGCAATTCTGAGCATCCAACCACTCTGTTGCTTCTTCCGGGGTCTCAAAAAACAGAGCCTTATTCTTATGCAACACCTTCAATTTCGCAGGATACATCCGCATGTACCGGTATCCCACGTCCCGCAAACTCCTTTTTGATCGTTCCATAGTGCAATCAGCGTCTTTGTACCAAGAAGGTGTTGTCGGGGGTATTCTGTGACAGACGCAGACGCTCTGTGTATCAATCCTCCTTTCCGGAAATGTTCCAAGATCTTCTCTGTCCCTGTAGTGCAAGATCTTCACGATAATCAGCCGTGGAGGGGCTTCTGGCAGAGGTTTCCAGACCTGTGCGCTGTGCGCTTTTCTGTAGCAGCATGATTTCGATATAGTTGGTCGGGTCCGGGCCTTCTTCCCCTTCCGGTAGCCCCACGATTTGCACATTATTTCTGCGCGCCCGCCTTTCAGCTTCTTCTGCTCTGTTCTCCAGGTTGCGCACTTGCTGCCTCCAGTATATGGATTTCTGCGGCGTTCTCTGCACAGGTTGACGTATTTGCCTTAACCTCCATCTCCAGTCCACTCGTGCGTTCCACCAGCGCCCTCACATCTTGCCGCAGCAGGTTGATGTCTACTTGTACTGCATCTATTTTAAATTCTAGTGAGGTCTTAAGTTCGGCCATTGCTGCATCCAGCTTAGTCTCCCTGGACACGGTCAGCGATCGCATCTAGGATCTGTTGTTCGTTGCACACCAGTGATGCTTCATCTTGTTTGATTTGCCCCTTGTTCTTCACCGCCTCTGTTGTCTGAGGAGATTTGGCAAACAATTCTATCGTTGGTTGCTTCCCCTTATTTTTTTATCAATTTATTGGCCATGTTTGTGCCGGATGCGGACCCGGGCTGTGGGCGAGTAGGGTCGCTATTCTGGGGAGCTACCGCTTTTCACTAGTCCACCTCTGTGTTGCAAGAGTCATGCGGTCACTTGTGCTTCGCAGGGCTTCCGTAGGATGCGTCAGTGAGTTAACTGGTTGTCGCCTGGTATCACTTGCTCCCCGTTGAGGCAGTCCCAGGAGAGGTCGACCTGTCCACCGGGGTCTACTAATCGTTATCCCTCGTGGGTTCCTTGCCTGGGTACTGTCCCGACTATGGGTCCGGTTCCATGGGGTATGTTCAGCTCGGTCCTCCCAGTGTGGGTTGTATCTCGGGATTCAGTTATCCTTGCCGGAGTCGCGTCTTCGTCTTCTTGGGTGCCCAGCCAGTCGGCCTCTTTCCCCCTTATACACTGTAACGGTTCTCATGCCCTCTCTGGTGCCACTGTCGTGCGCTGTCTTAATTGTTGCCGGATGTATAGTCTACTGCTATTATGCCCTGTTTTGCTAGTGCTGTTATGCACTGTCCCCTTAATCTGTGGGGGCTCCCCTCTGGCAGTGCTTTAATAGGGGCCTTTCTTTCCGTCAGCTGTTGTGGCGTGTAGGGTCCGACACTAATATCACATGTCCATCTCTCTCCACCTAGCAGTTGCGGCTGTTTGTGGGCCTCCTCTTATACCATAGGGTCCTCGCCCACCGCTTTCACCTGGCATCAACCGTGTCTACGTGATGGCGGCCTCCCAAGTATGAGCTGCTATGTGCCATCAGTATGGATATTCTTTTAGTCCGTTCCAAAACGTCCGTACTGTTGTTGCGTAATTGTGAAGCCCACCAGGCGGGACAGGGGTACAATTCCAGGCAGTACCCTGTTACGATCTGCGTAGACTCCCCCATTACGCTCTGGGGCTCTGCACGCATTCTCTCACCTCGCTTGTGTTCCGAGGTACGTTCCACAGAGTTCTTAAGCTTGAGGCATCCGCTGTTAGTTCCTCCCAACGCACCAGAGCATCAGTGCTCCGCTTCCTCGAAGCGTGTTAGCGTGGTCCCTGCTGATTTAACCAGCCTCGGCATGCTCACAATTGGAGCCCTGCGATTCCTCCGTCTTCGCCATCGACAACCACTGCCCTTTCGGGGTTCTGCCCGGCTCGCCACCAGATGGCTGTGCAACCGCTTGTGTGCCTTTTCGTGCGTTCGCATGCACCCCCAGCTTCCCGCTTCTTTGTCTCTGCAGCTGGGCTGCTCTCCGTGCCCGGCTTTCCTGCAACAATGTATCGAGGGTGATACTGTGGTTGCGCGTGGTCTCCTCTGTTGCTGGAGTCCAACACCTGTCCTCCGCCATGCCTCGCTCCCTGACAGCAGCGATCCACTTCACATCTGACAATCTTCCCACGGTGTCCTTTGTTTCATTGCGCCAGCCATTTTGTTTCCAATAACAGATGACGGATACAAACTTGCCATCGCCACACACACGCTCAGTGATATCGAGGCCTCGGACTTTCCTTGATTGTGCACTAAAGCTTCATGCACACAACAGTGTCTTCTTGAGCTTAATCATGCTCTGTGGAAATGTTCCCTTGTCGGATCGTGCCAGATCTTCAGGAGCAGCTGCGAAGACACGTCCTACTTCAAGGCCCTGAAGTCACGCCCTCTTAGGGTTACACTTAGTGAGAGAAAGAAGGGTCCAGCTGTCGCCCTTCCATGGATATTTCACCAAAAAGCCCTCAAAGAAAATTCTGAGGGGTGGACATCTTAAAGATCGAAACAGTGAGGGGATTTTGTGAGAGTGAAAAAGATAATGGGACACAGAGCAGGGTTGAGGCGGGAGAACAAGGAAGGGGAGTAGACTGCAATGGGACAAGAATCAGTAGGAAGGAGTACACGAGCGAATAAGAATGTGAAAGCGTGCATGTGAATAGCCTGCCACAACGGAAGTGAGCAAGTGGTGATTGTGCAGTGAATGCGGGGTAAAGTGAATGTGGATTTGCGAGAGAGTAAAAAAGAATGCACTGATTTTTCAGTGAATGTATGGGTTAGGGTGTACATATATGTGTATAAACACACCTGTGAGGGTCACCCAGCACACCTTCCCTTTGCTGCTTCTCAGAGAGGCCATTATGATTTGCGTTGATACTAAAATGTGTTTCCATAGTGATACATCTTGGCAACATGAACGGCAGACCTCAACAAGAGATTATTGGCAAATTATTTGCACCAATTAAATATATATTTCCTCTCGGACGTAATTTCTGGCGTGTTGCTGTGTACATATGAGTGCTCAAGAGAGCATGCAAGGTAGCTTGACATCAATTTGAACGGGTTGTGCTTGTGAATGTATTTCTGAGGAGTGTTGTAGTATTACCTCTGTGTCACATACACCTATACGTCGCTTCACATTCTCTAAGTTTCAGTCATTGAGGTCGAAAGTTATCCTCACTCTCAAACCTTCGAATTGCCAGGGTGACAACTGCCCAGCCCAAATTATCAAAGATGCGGCCAGAGACCTATCACCATTCATCTCTAAGCTTATCAATGCAATCTTCTATACTGGCACCATACCTAATAACCTGAAGGAATCTTGGGTACTCCCCCCCCCCCCCCCTCCTTAAAAAAACAGTCACTTGACCCAACTATCTATAGACCCATCACCATTGTACCCTTCTTGCTCAAAATATTAGACTGGGTAGCTTGCCTCCAAATTCAGAAATATTTAGAGCAGAATCATCTACTAGGAGTGCGTCAATCGGGCTTTAGGCCCCAACACAGGACTGAAACAGCCTTGATGGACCTGAAGGCACAAATGGATTCACTCAAAGATGCTGGTAAGATCGCATTACTACTCTTACTTGACCTCTCGGCTGCGTTAGTTCAGGTAGACCACAAAATCCTGTCGCCACTTGAGCTCAGCTGCACGCTTTTCGTCTGAGGCCATAGGTTGGATACAATCCTTCCTAAGTAACAGGACTATGCAGGTCTTCTTACCATGTGCATCCGCTGATGCCATCCCCCATCACTTGCGGGGTACCACAGGGCTCATATGCGTCTCCTACACTGTACAACATTTTCACCAAGCCCCTTTTCGATGATCTTGACGATCTTGGTATCACCTACACCAACTATGCTGATGGTACCCAGATCCTCATTCCCCTTTCGGGAGACTACGAATGGGATTTGGCTTTGGTGAACAGTGTACCTCATCATCCAGGCATGTATGGCTATCCACGGTCTATACCTGAATGATGACAAAACATAACTCATCATCCTCTGTACCAGCGCAAACAGGTAAACTCCTTGGCCTCTGCAACCGCTTACACCTGTAAGCTAATTAGAGCTGCTAAACCTTTCCTCTCCATAAATAGTTGCATCACTGTCATGATCTCTGCTTCCAAAAGATCAGGACTTGCCCGACTCCCTTGGAAGCAGACCCATAACCCCGGTTCCGAGTGCCAGCCAGTCCCAATTGTGACCTTTTGGACCCTGTCCTGGCGCCAGTGGCACCAGGCTCATAAAGATGCCCAGTCCCAGTCCCAGCGCTGGAAGCGCCGGGCTCATAATGCTTGGGTGGACTTACCTGCAGCAGACCATGCTGCTTACTTACCTGCCAGTTGAACCCCTGATCCTCTTCTGTTTGGGACTACTTTTCCTGTTGGGTGGGGCAGGAGCCACTCCCTAGGTTCAGAACACTGGAACTCTTCTGGAAAGCAGGAACTCTTTTCTTACCTAGGCGTGGCTGTGGAAGGAGACACCTAAGCACTACAGGAGGCTATTTAAACCACACCCGATGGATGAATCTTGCTTTGTGTTATTCTGCATTCTCTGCAGCAGAACGCTCCTCGTGTCTTCTGCTTCTGATCCTGGGCCTAAGGGAACAAAGGCTTACCATCCTGGAATCCAGTCTTCAGCAGCACCTGTAAAGACAAAGAAAGAACAGGTTAGCACTACGGTCTTCAGTGGCAGCACATCTCTTACCTGGTCCATCGGCTGTCACCAACGCCTCGCGCTGCATTCCGGCATCTGAAAGACAAAGGCTTACCTACTCTTTGCATGCTCCGGAGGTCTTCGCACTGCATTCCGGCATCTGAAGGACAAAAGCTTACCAGCTCTTCGCACGCTCCGGAGGCCTTCGGCGCTGAATCCCGCATCTGAAAGACAAACGAAGGTGCGTTTAAAGACATTGGGCAACTTTATTACTCACGTGCCATTCCTCCTTCCCACGCCGAATCCAGTGGGTATTCCAGCACCCTTCAGCTTCTCTAAAGCTCCGAACTTGTACCTGCAAGATAAAAGGGACAGTTAGTGCGCATCGTGAAGCAGGCTACAAGCGCTTACTTACGTGCTTCCAGGCGCTTCTATTCCTCACGCGGGTTCGATCCTCAACTCTCATCAGCCTGCCATCCTCCATCGCCGGAACCCTGCAAAACAAGAGATATCATTACAAAAGACTTTTAAGACATTTGAAGTGCCCAGAACTTACCGTTCGTGCAGTTAACGACGGACAGCAGTCCTCTGAGGTCAAGAGGCCTGCACCCTTATCCAGTGAAGAAACTGGTTACGGCACCCTGCCCCGAGGCAGATGGAGAGCTCGGCGTTCACTTACCTAAGGTGAGGGCGTTAACCTTTGGGGTTCTACAGGAGAAGAGAAAGGGAAGAGGAGAGAGGCACCCAATAACCCCAGTTCATTAATCCCATATTTTCTATCTGCAGACATATTACTCTTCGAGTCAGACATACAGTGCACAGAGGTCCAGCCCAAAGAGCCAACCGTGTGTTACACATCACCTTTGAAGATACGGCATTCACCCAGTCAAGACCGGCGCCTCTGCGGGAATCAGGTGAGAGTTACAATCACTCTGGCTAGAGCGTTGGTTCTATCCAAATTGGACTACTGTAATGCACTATACTTAGGAGCCAACAAGTACATCACCAAACAAATTCAGATCCTTCAAAACAATGCCCTAATAGCAGCGTTGGTTATCTCAAAAAACGAACACATCTGAATTAAGGAGAACGAATAACTGGCTCGCCACCAATGATGAAATTCTGCTAAAAACAGCCTCCCTAACCTACAAATGTCTTAACAATGCCGCCCCCCAATATCTCAAAGATTTAGCAGAAACCTTACCAGTCGACCCACCAGAATGACCAACATAAACTGCCTGACAATTCCAAGGTTCAAGCGCACTAAAGCGGGAGGGGGCAGTTTCTCAGTCAAAGCGGCCCAGCTTTGGAACTCGCTACACCACCATCTGAGGGCTGACCAAACATACCCACACTTTAGACATAGCATCCTTAACTGGATCAAAGACAAGGACTGTTAAAATATTATTGTAATGTACATACCTGTAACGCTCACCTGATTCCCGTAGAGGCGCCGGTCTTGACTGGGCGTATACCGTATCTTCAAAGGTGATGTGTAACACACGGCTGGCTCTTTGGGCTGGACCTCTGTGCACTGTATGTCTGACTCGAAGGGTAAGATGTCTGCAGATAGAAAATATGGGATTAATGAACTGGGTTATTGAATGTCTCTCTCTTCTTCCCTTTCTCTTCTCCTGTAGATCCCCAAAGGTTAACGCTCTCAACTTAGGTAAGTGAACGCCGTGCTCTCCATCTGCCTCGGGGCAGGGTGCTGTAACCAGTTTCTTCACTGGATAAGGGGAGCAGGCCTCTTGACTTCAGAGGACTGCTGTCCGTCGTTTACTGCACGAACGGTAAGTTTCGAGTAATTCTAATGTCTTTAAAAGTCTTTAGTAATGATGTCTCTTGTTTTGCAGGGTTCCGGCGATGGCGGATGACGAGCTGAAGTGAGTTGAAGATGGAGCCCGTGTGATGAATAGAAGCGCCTGGAAGCACGTAAGTAAGCGCTTCTTGCCTGCTTCACGATGCGCTCTAACTGTCTTTTTATTTTGCAGGTACAAGTTCGGAGCGGCTGCAGGGTGCCGGAATACCCACTGGGTTAGATGTGGAAAGGAGTAATGGCACGTGAGTATTAAAGTTCCCCAATGTCTTTAAACGCACCTTGTTTTGTCTTTCAGATGCGGGATGCAGCGCCGAAGGCCTCCGGAGCGCACGAAGAGTAGGTAAGCCTTTGTCTTTCAGATGCCGGAATGCAGCGCGAGGCGTTGGTGACAGCCGATGGACCAGGTAAGTGAAGCGCTGTCACTGAAGACCGTAATGCTAACCTGTTCTTTCTTGTCTTTATAGGTGTTGCTGAAGACTGGATTCAGGATGGTAAGCTTTTTTCCTTAGGCCCAGGATTAGATGCAGAAGACACGATGAGCGTTCGGCTGCAGAGGATGCAGAATAACGCAAAGCAAGATTCATCCATCGGGTGTGGTTTAAATAGCCTCCTGTAGTGCTTAGGTGTCTCCTTCCACAGCCACGCCTAGGTAAGAAAAGAGTTCCTGCTTTCCAGAAGAGTTCCAGTGTTCTGAACCTAGGGAGTGGCTCCTGCCCCACCCAACAGGAAAAGTAGTTCCAAACAGAAGAGGGTCAGAGGCTCATCTGGCAGGCAAGTAAGCAGCATGGTCTGCTGCAGGTAAGTCCACCCAAGCATTATGAGCCCGGCGCTTCCAGCGCTGGGACTGGGCATATTTATGAGTCTGGTGCCACTGGCGCCAGGACTGGGTCCAAAAGGTCCCAATTGGGACTGGTTGGCACTCGGAACCTGGGTTATGGATATGCTTCCAAGGGAGTTGGGAAAACCCTGACCTTTTGGAAGCAGAGATCATGACAATACCATTGTTTGTATTGTATTACTGCTAACCGGCCTAGCCTGCTGGTAAATAATTCTCAAGCTCTTTTTACTTTTTCTGTATTGAACATGCCCTATGTATTTGTATATTCTGTATTTGCTGTATAACTCTTTAACTAGGCTGTAAACCTTCTTGTTCTCCTTGTGCCCTGCCTCGGGTCTGGTGCGCATTATAAGTAAATAAACCAGCATAGAATAGCATGGGGCCAGTCCCGTATTGGACGGTGGCAAGTGCATACTAGTACATAGGTTTCCAATCAACGGGCAACAACGTGGAGCAAATCTCAAAGTATGGCGTGCAGCTACAGACACTTACTGGGGAGAGGGGGTGGCACAGGGGGTGGCACAGGCGACTAACGGGGGTGGGGGGCGCAGACATACAGGGGGCAGCAGAAGGGTGGTGGGGGTGCAGACATACAGGGGGCAGCAGAGGTGTGGGGTCTATAGCACCTAGATTCCCTTTGGGCCATAGTCTGTGCTCTATAGATACAGTATATTACATGTCTGGTACAGGGCCGCAAGGTCTTGTGGATGACTGCGAGGCCTCCACCTGTCTTGTTCGGCCGGTCTCTGTTGGATGCTGTAGCCGTCTGGGATAAGGACGTCTAGGATGTGAGTGAAGGTGGGTGTCAGCAAGGTCTCAGTGATGTTCTTTCCACATATCCAAATTGGGAAGTCAAAGAGGGTACATTCTGGGAAACAACGGCACAGCTTAAGAAAATAGATATGTTTTTATTACAGATACCTAAGTAATTGCAGTAGGCTATAACCTGGGCGGCAATGAGTGTCATTAGGGACTTAAAGGTATAGGCGTAGGACCCTGTACCGCTTATGTTTCATGAAACATTTCACAAACCTATGCCAATTCGATAAGGAAAAAATGTCCTTTAATGGCAAAACAAACGCCTTTAACTGAGGTAATTTGCGAAATAGATACATGGGGAAGGTCTGGTAAATGGTCAGCAATCCTAGATGGTATAGGTCAACTGGGAAGGGCCAGGACAAAGGGAGGTGAAAAAGGCAGAGTTTTTACACCTGTAAAGAAGCAGTCTTTGAAATCCAGAGAATGGCAGGATGATCGATAGGACGATGGATAGAAGAGCCTTCTTGTCACTGAAGACAACCAGTCAAAGGGGCCAGTGGTGGTCGGGGAAATCGTGGTGCCAAAGCCGCTCAGGCAGCTGCCACTTTGCCTTCAGGCACTGCCGCAGCCGCTTCCAAACAGTCATGAGGCTATGTCCCATGGTTCGCCGGTTGGGGGCAGATTGTCTCAGCATCTCGAAGAATGGCGAGTCATTACTTCAGATGCGTCGGTTTTGGATACCATAGCCCACGGCTACTGCCTTCCCTTCCTTCAGCGGCCTCACAACAATCCACCAGGGAAACTCACTTCCAGATCCGCTCCTTGCGCAGGAAATTCTAACCCTGCTGGAGAAAGGCGCTATAGAACTGGTGCCTGTATCGGAGAGGAACAAGGGATGGTATTCCCCCTTATTTTTTGAGTCCGAAGAAAGACTGGGGATTGAGACCCATCATGGACTTGCGTTGGTTGAACAAACTTCTCAGGAAGAACAAGTTCAAGATGGTTACTCTTTCTGAAGTCCTCCAGGCCCTTCAACTTCAGGATTTGTTGGTGTCTCCGGACCTACAGGGTGCTTACTTTCATGTGCGATTCATCCCAAGCACAGAGTATCTGACGTTTGCGGCTGGCGACTCGCACTTTCAGTTTCGGGTCCTGCCATTCAGATTGACCTCCACCCCGAGGGTCTTCACCAAGCTAGTGGTGGTGGCTGCGTGAATCCCCCCCTCGCCTGGACGACTGGCTGATCCGGGCGCTCTCTCCCGAGCAGGCGTTGGATCACCTCAGTCTCACCTGCCGCACCCTCCACAGGCTGGGCTTCTCCCTGAATTTCAAGAAGTCGCATTTGACACCTTCCCAACAGCTCCAGTACATCGGGGCTGTGTTAGACACGTCCTTGGGGAAGTGGTCACCTCCCAAGGACATGCCCAGAGTCTCCCGGCTTTCGAATTCTTAAGGTTGCTCGGCCTCATGGCATCCTGCATTTTTCTTGTGCCAGAGGGCCAGCTGGGGATGAGATCCCTGCAATGGGTTCTCAAGATGCAGTGGTCGCAGTTCTCAGGCAAGATGCCGGATCCCGTTCAGATTGCACTCTCGGTCTCCCAAGATCTTCTGTGGTGGGCCAACGAAGGGAACCTGATGAGGGGTTAACAGTTTTGGCAATTTTGGCAACCATGGCCGCAGGTGACTGTAGTGACAGATGCTTCCCTCACAGGATGGGGCGCTCATGCCAACAATTTGACACCCAGCGGTCGTTGGTCTCCGTCGGAGTCCAAACTACATATCAATCTGTTAGAGCGGAGGGCCATCCAGCTAGCCCTGAAGGCTTTTCTGTCTTCTGTACGTGGGAAGAGTGTCCTGATCATGACGGACAACATAGTGGCCGTGCATTCCCTTAACAAAAAAGGGGGGTAGGGTCACTCCCGTTGTGTAGCGAGGCAATGCAGCTCTGGTTCTGGGCCATCCAGCAGGGAATTTCGATCTTGGCAGTTACTCTGGCCAGAGATGAAAATGCGGCGGCGGACATTCTGAGCAGGCAGAGCACGATCTCTCACGAGTGGGAGTTGGCTCAGGAAGTTCTTGAGGAGATATTTGCCCTTTGGGGAACCCCGCAATTGGATCTCTTCGCCACCAGTGTGAACCGGAAGTGCGAGAGATTCTGCTCCAGGGAATTTCCTCCAAGAGGAGCCTTAGGAGACGCGTTTGTGGTGGATTGGTCATTCCCACTGCTGTACGTGTTTCCTCCAGTCCCCGTCCTTCCTCAAGCGTTGCAGAGGTTCATTGGGGGGTGGGGTGTAGGGCGGTTGGCGTAAATTCTGCGACTAGTGCAGAGGTCACAATGTTGATCCTTTTCAGTGCTCTATTCCTATGGTTTTCTTTCTTACTTTCTTTGGCCCACAGGTGCCTTCAAGTTGGTACCATTTAAGAGTTACCTGGTGGCGCTGTCTTATCTTTAAGCGCTCGTCTGAATAATGTTCTTACTTTAAGATTCCTTTGATTTCTTTGTTTCTTAAAGGACTGACTAATGTATTCCCGCCGTCCCCTTTCCAGGTGCCGGTTTGGGATTTGAATTTGGTTTTGAAATTTCTCATGGGTGCTCCGTTTGAACCTTTGCACTCCTGTCCTTTCACAATACTGTCCTTCAAGACTGTGACTTGGTTGCGGTTACTTCCGCTCGCAGAGTGAGTGAATGGCAGGCACTTTCATCTAAGCCACCCTTTACTGTGTTTCACAAGGACAGGGTTGTACTGCGGGTACGTCCCTCTTTTCTACCTAAGGTAGTATCTAAATATCATCTGAGTAAAAAGGTGGTTCTTCCATCTTTCTACCCTCCTCCTCATCCTGGTAAGGAAGAGGAGCGACTCCATCGGTTGGATCGAGGAGAGCTCTGAGCTTTTATATTTCTAGGATGTCCAGGGTCCGAGTGGACGATCAACTCTTTGTAGGATATGCAGGACACCGATTGGGCCAGGCTGTTACCAAACAGATCTTGTCCAGGTGGATTATCCTCACCATTACAGAGCGTTACCGATTGGCGGGTAAGGACCCTCCTGATGGGTTGCGAGCTCATTGGGGCGTTGCTACTTCCACAGCTCTCCAGCGGGGGGGCGGGTTCCTATTAGGAATATTTGTGATGCAGCCACATGGGCTTCAATCCACACCTTTAACCATTACTACCTGGATACAATCCATGGTCAGGATATGGCGTTTGGAAAGGCGGTTCTTTATTCTGCAATCTGATTGGGTACTCTAAATTCTTTTCCTTCCTCCTGCTTTGGGAGTCTGTCAAAGATGTGGAATACGATGGAGGACACAATCCATTCGAAGAACAAGTTACTTACCAACTGGTAACGTTCTTTCGACTGGATGTTCCTGCAACATATTCCACATCACCTTCCCAGCCTGCCCCACTGGAGAATTTCCTATGCCATTGCAGCTTACGTTTCTGCAAGGCTATGTGCAGTCAAGCAGGCATGAGACTGGTGCCACACGTTCTGAGGCTACAGGCCCTGTACATCCTATTTATAACATCCAGTGACGTTGCCCTCGACTGAGGCCTTCGAGGGACATCGACCCGGCGTCATTGACGCAGGACGCCCTCTGCTGAAAAAGTTTCAAGTGCACAGCTGTAGACATTACTTGTCAAAGATGTGGAAAACGTTGGAGGAACACCAAGTCGAAAGAACGTTACCAGTTGGTAAGTAACTTGTTCTTCTTAAACGCTGGCAATGTTTGAATCCCATTTTAGTGTGGTCATGTGATGTAGTCTTGAATGGTTGCCATGTTATGGAACACTGCAGACCCATAGTGTAAATCAACTCTGACTGCATGTGCCAAGTGTTCCAGTAATAGTAAACCAATACCATCAGTACTTTAAGAAACTGCAATGTATCAGTGACTTATAACTCTTCAGGTGCAGCCTGGTCTACGCTGCATCCTACTGCTTGCGGTGGTAGGTGTGAAATGACCGAAGCAGTGTTTTGCATCTAATGCTGGTTGGTAGAAAAACCTCAGCATCTATTTGCTCTTTGCTGATTGATCGGAAGTGACCTCAGCAGTGTTTTACTCCTTCTCCAGCATGGGGTCTGGCATGGATTCACATGCTCATGAATATTCCCCGTCGTCAGGCTGGGAATCCTCGGTAAAGAAAAAATCAGTATCAGTTTCGTTTCTGATCTGTCTTTCTCAGTAGTAACCAATCGCTGGTCTCTGGGTCATACTGCCCCAGCCAATGACTGCCCTCTCCCTAAGCCCCGCCTCTGGCAGTCATTCAGATTTTTACTGCACGCTCAAGGTTTGGGAGTCCTCGTGCTTAGCTCTTGAGCTTTTGCGGCGTTTTCGTGCTTTTTCAAAGACAATTTTTCATTTTTCGGTCAAATAGAGCCTCAAGCTCCACCGTCTCTACATCTGATTAACGGGGATCCGTGTTGGATTTTTCTACGCCCCTCAAGGGTGAAGATGTTGTCGAGTTACACTTCTTGGAGGATTCCAGAGGTTTCTGCAGCGTACCCGAAATGGCCTGGGAGAAAGGAAGCTTGACGCCCGGAAAGCTGTTCAGGGTCTGCCCTGGATGCGAGAGCTACAGAATGTGTTCAAGGAGGACGAGCATTCGAAATGTGTCTAATGCCTTCATGAGGACAAAACGCACGTGGAGAAGGACTGTGCGTTTTGCAGGAATATGTCTAAACGGACCATCGGGGACTGACACCTTTGTCTCTCCAACTGGCTGGCAGGAAGGAGTCCGTCAGGTGAGAAGAAGAAGAAGAAGAAGTCTGAGCAGTCTTCTAAGTCCTGTGAGGGCGCCCCGGCGACGGGGGCCCAACAGAAGGCAAAGCACAGCGAGTCCGCGGCCACCGGGAGCACCAAACGGTCGGGCTCTTCGGCTGCCAGGCAGGGTGTGTCTTCCCCAGCGCCAACGCTCTGGTTCGGGGAAGAGGAAATCCGAGAACCCGGGTAAGCCTCTCGAGAGGCCCCGGTCGATGTCGAAGGATTGGGCCGATGGTGGAGCGAGGCGGTGTGACTAACCCCCCCCCCCCCCCACCCCCCCTCAAGGTGAATGCCTCAAACGCACCTAGGAGGTGAAGGCTTTGATTCACCCGACCAAGGCCTCTATCAGGGGAGTCACGGCGGCCCTGGCGTAGCCTGGGGAGGCTACGCCAGTGGAGGCGACCCCGGGGCCCAGAGTCCCCCTGCCTCCGCTGAGTCACCACGGTTTACCACTACCGAGAAGAAAAGGATAGTCCCTTGTAACCGGAGAACTCCGCGGCTGGTTTCTTCCCTGACAGTGCAACGACCTTCACCTTTCCTCCACGTCGAGACCTCCTCTTCCTCTGGACGAAACACCAACTTGCACCCGCTGCCAGGAACAACTGCCCCCGCTGGAGCGTTCTTCCCACTTCAGGTACTGTGTCCCGCCTGGCTTCCCTTGCGACAGATCGTTCAGGGTGACAGTAAATCCTCGACTTTCTAACCTGGGTTAGCCTGGGGCCTGTTAACTAACTTTTACTGACTTGATCTCAATCTTTTGTGAACTATCTACAAAGACTCTTTGGGCATAACCCCACTGTGTGATCCTGGCACATTTCGCTTGCTCTCTCTAAGAGTGGGCCTGGCATTTGAACTTCCTTGCTCTCCAGTAGACCTTGCCTAACCTGCCTCACTGTGGTTCTTTTAAAAGTATTGAAATTGTGTGCTTTCATAACTCTGCCTTTTTCCTCCCTTTTTTTTATAACTTATTGGAGTGCCATCTTAGGTTAAGCACTCACCTCTGTCTGAAAATAAGTGGTGTTTCTCACTAAGACTTGTCTAATAAGTAATCAGGGTTGTATATATATATAATAGTGACTGTGTGTTGAATTTACTTACCTCTTTTTGTGCTAGTGTAATTTACAAGTGTGTCTTTAAATAAATAATTATATACTTTTACACCAAAGCTCTGGTCAGTGTTTGCTTGTGCTACTGTTTCTCTGTACTTATTGTGTATACTCTACATACTGCCTAACTCATCTTGAGGGAAGTCTGACTGCTCAGCCACAGCTACCAGGTAAATCTGGGTGGTACAGGCGGCTACCAATTGGGTTTACTGCCAACCACCTGTAGTCCTAAATCTTTTGCATTGGTCCCTAAGGGAACTGCACAGGTTTCTGCCTAACACCCTCCCTCCTGCCCCTCTACGGCTCTTCACTTGATCATACTGCCACTTTGCGTGCTACCAAATCTGAAGATGGCCGCCAGAGGCGGGGCTTAGGAAAAGGGCTGTCATTGGCTGGGGGCAGTATGACCCAGAGACCAGTGATTGGTTACTACTGAGAAAGAAAGATCAGAAACGAACCTGATACTGATTTTTTTCTTTACCGAGGATTCCCAGCCTGACGACGGGGAATATTCATGAGCATGTGAATCCATGCCAGACATATGCTGGAGAACAACAGTTACAGGTAAGTAACTTGTTCCTTATGCTGATTGTTAGGTGTGTTGAGCAGTGGGCTAGGACTATATAAAGGCTTATTTCAGAGGGTGGGGGCAGGAGAGGAGCTGTACTGAGACTGGAAGTAGATGGGAGGCAGACCTGATACTGGAAGGCGACCTGAGAGCAGACTAACATCTCCTTTCCTGCAATTCCAGGCAGGAGGGAGTGTGGGAATATTACTCATTTTTTCTGCCTGCAGTTTGGAGCCCCTTAAATGATATGGAATTTATAACACGCCTATACACAAGTGTTCAAGGCGCGACAGGCGAGGAGGGGCAACAGAGGGAAGACAGACCACGATCTTACTAGGCCAGGTATCATTCAGATCGCACAAGGGAAGGGGGAAAGGGAAAAAGTGCGGGGGGGGGGAGGGAAAAAGTGCCGGGGGAGGGGTTGGGGAGACTGCAGTACATGGGATAATAAAATAACGAGATAAATAAAAATGGCCAGCTGGTGGCGAGTGCAGACATAAGTGCTGGTGGGGGGTGGGGAGGGGTGCTGTAGGAATACAGAAAAAAACAGTCCCCAGGTGCAGTGGTTGCCAGGGAGGCAGTGCAGGCATGCAACAGGCAGGACTTGGGCCCGAGAACAGAAGGGTGGCCAGGTAACCAGTGCAGTCTCAGTATACGCCAGGAATTCAGCAGGGGAGAGGGGGAGACCAAGCAGAAGCAAAGGGGAAGGTTTTAAGGTGCTTCCAGGACCGAAGATGATTCTCCTCAAGTTTCTGGGAGGCATGGAGGCTGTTCCAGAGGGAGGCCCCAGCCGAGGAGAGAGATCTAACACCAACTTGTTGCTTGGAGAAGCGACTGACCCTGAGGGAGTTGGAGGTGAATGAGCGAAGAGCACGAGAAGGAAGATATTTAGGAAGAGAGAGCTGAAGGTATTGTGGCCCCAGAAGGCCTTGTGGACAATGCAGAGGGTCTTGAACTTAATCCTCTCAGCCAGTGCAGAGATTTCAGTCCTGGAGAGATATGATCCCTGGGCCTGATGCCAAGGACAAGTCTTGCAGTCCTGTTCTGGATGAGTTGCAGAGGGCGGAGAATAGAAGCAGGCAGATTCAGAAAGAGGGCCAAGCGAGGCCAGCCAGAGAGCTACAGGAAAGTGGGGGAGTGGGTGAGCCGATGAGGAGAATCGCAGTCTTACTGGCATTAAGGAAGAGGTAATTGGTGGCACACCACTCCTGGATAGCAGACAGTCAGAGATGCGGGACGGAGAATAGGTGGCCGAAGGTAGCCTGAAAATGAGTGGAGTGTCATCCGCATAGCGCTGAAAGTTGGGGCAGAGAGCGGCAATGCGGTGGCCAAGGAGTGCGAGGTATTGGTTGAACAGCCAGGGAGAGAGGTTAGACCCCTGGGGGGACACCACAGGTAGAGAAAAAGATAGCAGAGAGGAAGGACCCAAGTTGGACCTCCGAGGGTCGGTCAGAGAGGAAGGAAGTCGGCCACGCCAAGGCCTGACTGGTGATGCCCTGGTTATCACGGAGACAATTTAGCAGGATGGCATGGATGACGGTGTCAAAGGCAGAAGAGAGATCAAGTAAGATGAGGACACAGGGGGCGTTAGAGTCAAGGTTGGAGAGCAATCACATTGTTTGGTTTTTTGAGTCTTTACTATTCACTTTTTGAGCAGAAATACTACTTTTTTACAAGAACTATATTTTGGGGGATTTATTTGGATTATGCACACTAAAGGGTTCTGAGCTCCTCCCTCTATTAATCTCCCTACCTTCGATCTTCTAAAGAGTGGTGCTTATGAACTTTTTACCCATACTTAACTGCTATTCCATCACCTATCCTATCTCTTTCGAAAGCCTGGAAGAAAGAGATAGGAAAAACGAAAGCTCTCCTGGTCTGGAATCCAGGCCTGCCCATCACTGACACCTATGTCAACGCTTCTTCCAGGCAGACTGTCGCTGACTCCTCTTTGTCCTTTCCACTCTGGACCTTTGGATTCCCCATATGGTCACAGTGCTCCCTTTTATCTTCCTCGCCCATTAATGGTGGCACCCGTCGTGAAGTACTCTTGGCATACTTCCTTTCCTCTCGGGCCATCGTTAATATGTACCTTAAATGGCACTGTCATTGTACAAAGCTGTATGTATTGTAGCTTGTAAAGCGCCGGTAGCCCGAAGGCATCAGGGCACTTAAACAATACAACACAGAATCTACCAAATTGGCAGAAGAATGTCATATACAAGGACTAGAATGACCCGGAGCATATGTACACCTCAGTTCTTTATCTGAAAAGGTGTCTTTAGCCGTTTCCTGAAAGCCAGGTGACTGACTTCTGATCTCAGAGATTCGGGGAGGCTGTTCCAGTTGTGGTGCCAGCACCAGAAAAGATCTTCCCAACCCAGATTTCAACTTAAAATTGGGAACAACCAGAAGGCACTTTCCTTCCGATCGCAGTCGTCTCATGGGTGAGTAGAGCACTAAACTATTCAAGTAATCCGGTGCTTTGCCATAAAGGCACTTGTGCACCAGAGAAAGAGCCTTGAACTTTATACGTTCCTCCACTCTAAGCCAATGAAGTAACACCCTTTCAGATGTGACGTGGTCAAGTTTCTAACTAGCCTAACCGCGTTGTTCTGAATCACCTGGCATCTGGATAGGTCCTTCGATGAGGCCCCAATCAACAGAGCATTGCCATAGTCAAGCCGAGATAGAATAATGGCTCTGGCTATGGTCGCCAGATTGCATTCATTAAGAAACGGCTTAATCGATTTCATTAGCCTAAGATAATACGCAGTGTTTTTTTGGAGGTAACTGGTCTGGGCGTCGGAGGTGACCGCAGAATTAACCATCATGCCCAGGGTTTTCACTTTAGTGGCCACTGAGATAATGGCTTGCTTGATTTGAAAAGATTTATACTCAGCCCCCAAGTTGGCCAACTGTCGACTGGAACCGAACAACATCAGTTCTGTCTTTGTGTCATTCAGACACATCCAATTTGTCTGCATCCAGTCGTCTATTATCTTGTAAACCTTTCCAATCAATTCACTATCTGCGGCGTGATGGCTACCCCCCAGCTCCAAAATGAGCTGGGTGTCATCTGCATAGTTCGTAAATGACACCCCAGCCTTCACCAGGATGCTGCATAATGTACGCATATATATATTGAAAAGAATCGGCGACCGGCTGGCCCCTTGGGGCACTCCAAAAAGAAAATTGCATGTGTCAGAAAAATTACTGCCCCAATGGGCTCTAGCTTGGCGGTCCGATAGAAAAGACAGTAGCCAATCAATTGCCCCTTCGTAGCAGCCCACATTCTCTCGGAGTGCCTTAATGAGAAGTTGATGATCTACAAGATCAAATGCGGCACTCAGGTCTAGGAGCATCAGCATCCCTAACTTGTTATCTACCAAACGCAGCATCTGGTTCTGCAGATCAAGCATGGCTGTCTCAGTTCTGTGGGATGCTATAAAACCTGATTGTTGCTGATGCAGGGCCTCATGGTTCTCTATAAAGCGTTGTAATTGCTGCGTGGCTACCTTATCCAGTAGTTTAAGGACAAAGTTGGAGTTAGTTATTGGACGTAGATTCACTGGGTCCTTAGGAACCAGGCCAGCTTTTTTTACGAGAGGGGTGATGGTGACCTTCTTAAGTTCCTTAGGCACTGAGCCTTCCTGAAACGAGGCATTCACAATTCTCAAGAGAATAGGAGCAAAGATGTCTTTATTTTGGAGAATAATGCTAGGTGGTAGAATATTTTCTGCACAAGTGGTAGGTTTCATGGTATTCAACACCTCTAGCAGTTCTGCTTCTGGTATGGTGTCGAATTTGAAGAGCTGTTCTCTAGTAGTAAAATCCACTTCTATTGGTGGTGTGTCCTGTTTAGTTGAAGTTCTAGCATTAATATTTTGTCTGGCTTTTTCCGTCTTGGCTTGATATGCATTTAAAACATTACAATCCTCCTCTGTAGGCGTAAACGGGGGAGTAAGATTTTTGGCTTTTTCAATACTCTTCAGTATATAGAAGAGTTTGTCTTGTCTGCGTTTTCAATTTCCAAGTTAAAAAAGTTAGCCTTTGCTATCTTGATTTTATCTCTACATTCCTTGTCCTTTGTTTTCCAGTTATTTTTGTTATCCTCGGATTTGTCTAGGATCCATTTTCTCTCCAGTATCCGTTTTTCCTTCTTTAATGTATGGAGCTCTATGGTAAACCATTTTTGACTATTGTTGTTTTTCCTTGCTAATTTGGTTTTGAGAGGGGCCTCTGACTCCACCAACTCTAAAACGTGCTTATTATATCTGTCTAGGAGAGTCGTGCAATTATCATGATCCTGGAAAGAACACAGTATTTTATCAGTGCAAGACTTAAGTTGTGCCTTGTTCAAATTTTTGAAGTTTCTGTTGACTACTCGAATATGAGGGTTATGTTGGTGTAAATGTAATGGCAGTTTTATATTTGCAGATACCAGGTAGCGATCGCTCCAAATACAGGGCGTGGTACTGCAATCTTGGAGGAATATATTATATCCACACAGCCAGTCCAACTGGTTTCCCTGAGGGGTGGTGGGTTCCTCATTTAGGACGTTAAAGTCAAGATTAAGAGCTTTTTCCAGGGCGATGGCTCCTTTGTCGTTCTTATTCCCTCACCAAAAATTAGTCTCCTATAATGACCGTGGACACATTAGCAGATTGTGGGTTATTTAGGTGTGAGCAAAGTTCCAATGAGAAATCCGAGACCAGTGCCGGTGGTCTATAGATGGCTATTAAGTTAAGACAGTTGTTAGGGGCGAACACCAGGTGCAAGGCTTCCCACCCACTGCAGCAAAGTGTCACCCTAAAGAGTTTAAGGCTATCCTTGGCAATAATTGCCACCCCACCCCCCCTTCCCTGCTGTCTATTCTCAGTGTAGATAGTGTAACCCTCTGGTACGGCCAGCTCACATGTAGGCCCCACTGGGCCTTTAAGCCAAGTTTCTGTTACGCAGAGAATACCAAAGCTGTTAAAAATAATAATAGCTTTGATATTGATGGCATGTTTTGTCAGAGAGCGTGTATTGAGAAGACCAATATTTAGATTTAAATACCTCTCCGTAGACTCCTGAGGGAAGTCTGTTTTTAATATTTTCCTCATCCATGTTGTTTTTAACCCCCTCCCGCGATCTCTCTCGTCTTTTTACATCTAGAGCCAACATGTTTCTGAAACAGGCTTACCTATTACAGGAAAACTCCAAGTGCCCTTGGGAACGGAGAATCCAAGACCGGGGAGTGGCGAAGCTGAAGCTCACCTGAGTGAACCAGAGTAAACCGGCTTAGACGCGCCTGACGTGTGCACGCGAGTAACTACACAATACAAGGGAGTTGTAGTTCTATGCAGTGCTTAACGACGAGTGCAGTGAATATGGAATCTAATTCCACTCGTGCAAGCCTTTACAGGTACTTCTAGCTAAAATCAACTAAAACGGAACTTCTGCAGTTCGCACAGCAAGAATACAATTTTAAAATTCCCCTTTACAATAAAAGCAAAACTTAATTCTAAGTCTTGAAACTACACAAACAGCCCTAGTACTTAATTACAAAGCTCTCAGCCCAACCTCCTCCTTAAGTCGCCTTCAGTCTCATCAACTTCCTCCCTTCTCGTGACACTCCTTCTGCCACCCCTCTGGCCCCTCTGCCACCACCTACGGGTGTACCACACTCTTGTACCCCTCCCCAAAGACCTTCAAAAGTGGTAAACAGCTCCACTTGGCTACTCAACTCGTTCTGCCGTCAAACACTCCTCTGACATCTGCCACCTCCTTGAAGATCTGGACCGCAACGTCCTTGCTCTCATCGAGATGTGGTTCATGGCCAGCTCTGTCATGAGTCTCGACACTCTCCTTTCCAAAGGGCTACAAGATCCTCTCCAGGCCTTGCCTGTACAAGAGCGGAGTGGCCCTTCCCTGAATGGGTCCCTGCTACTATCGTACCCACTCAGTCCTACTCCTCCTTCGATTGCGTCGTCTGCAGGCTTGGTCTCTCCTATCCTCTTGCTGACTCTAGCCACTATATACAGGCCCCTGGCCCAGTCTCCCTCTCCCGCTAAGTGTCTGACCTTACCTCTTCCCTCCTGTCTTCCACCTCCAAGCTTCTCCTACTTAGACTTCAATATTCCGCATGACTCCCCTAATATGGCATCTGGACTCTTCTGCAAGCTCTGTGATTCTTTCCCTCTTCATTCTTCCCTGTAGTCCGACGCACTCAGCCGGACACACCTTTGATGCTCATCATTGCTGGCATCCCCATCTCCAGCCCTATCACTACTCTCTGTTGGCCTGATCATGCTCTCCTATTATCTCACCTGGACCTCCTGGTTCCCCTGGCTAAACCCCCGCCCGCACTGCCAGTCTCCTTCTCCGTCATTCGACTTGGGAAGCAAGCCTCAGAGGGCAAATTAATGTGGCGGCAAAAGCAGCAACTAACTCCTGCCGCTGACTCTCACTCTGACACAACCCTTACTAACATTCAACTCTAAATCTCCAGCACTCTCGACATCTTTGCTCCTGTCATCAGGATCCGCATGAAGCCTGCCTCCAAGCACAACACCTGGTATGACTCTCACGTGGCAGGCTTCGAGCAAATCCTCTAACAAACTGGCCTGCTGCCTGCTCCAAACGCAATACAGAATTTCCATCTGCTTGAAAGAGGGCCTATATCCAATCCCGCATCTGGGGGCCACTAACGCGGCTGAACTTGTCAATCTGCAAGGAACTTTCCAATCCTACTGCAGTCTCCATTTCTCCTCTGCCTTCCATGCCCCACTGATCTGGCCTCCCACTTCATTACTAAAACTCAGGACATCCTGTCCTCGCTCTCTTCTACATCACTCCCTTTTACCTCACCCGGTCTCAGGCCTCCATTGCCCCTGCCACTTTTGCCTACTCACATTTTTCTCTCCCATATCACCTGATGTTTCTAGACAAGTCTGTTCTATGGAAGTCTCATCCAAACAGGTGCTCCCCTGCTCCTCCAGAACTATAAAGGACCACATTGTCTCCCTTGCTGCAGCCTTGGCTGATTATTTCTGCAATCACCCCTTTGCCACTGGATCCTTCCTGTTACTCCTAGAGCACCCGCTTGTCTACAGTCTCATCAAAAAGCCTTCTGCCAACCCTTCCTGTCCGGCTAACTACCGCCCTATCTCCATTACCCCCTTCCTGGGCAAACCTGTGGAGAAGCTGGCCATCTCCCAGTTTATCCACACCACTGAATCTGTCGATTGTCTACACGCCCACCAGTCTGGCTTCAGAGCTGCCAGAAGCACGGAAACCTCACTCCTGAACATCCATGAAGACTTGCTCTCTAACCTCTATTCCAACTCTGCTTCCTTTCTAAACCTTCTAGACCTTCTACATATGGTCAATCGTGCTACCCTTATAAATCTGCTCTGTGATACACCTGGCATTGCGGACCTGGCTCTGTACCTCTTGACCACCTCCTCTGACGGACCTTCCCAGGTTCAACTGGGTCCTTCCCCCCCCCCCCCTCCATCTTACTCTCCACCTGTGTCCCTCAGGACTCTATCCTCTCGCCTCGGCTTTTTAACATCTACCTTGCTATGCGGACGACACGCAGCTCTCCTTCAAGCTTCCCTGTCTCCTCTTCCTCTCATTCCTGACTGTCTGCTATTCGGCAGGGTGCTCTTCAAACTATCTCTGCCTTAATGCCAGTAAGACAGAGTTCCTTCTCATTGGGACCCATGCCCCCCTGTCTCCCCCCCCTCCCCTGCACTCTGGCCGCCTTCTATGGGCCCCCCTCCCCCTCCTCTGAGGCAAAAAACGTCATCTTCGATTCCACTCACTTTCTCTCCTCCCATCAGACCTTGCCAAGAAGGCCCACTTTCAGCTGCACCTCCTCCGAGGCATTCTCCCTTTCCTCCCCTTTCTCCAGAAACTCAATGTCTCCAGAGCTCTGGTCCTCTCCAGGCTGGATTACTGCAACAGCCTCTCCCTCAATCAGCCTAACTCCTCCCTTCATCTAATCCAGAATAGGACTGCAAGGCCTTATTCTTTGCCTCAAGGCCAGTGACTGCACTTTCCATCCCTAAAATATCTCCACTGTCTCCCGCTTGCTGTGAGGATCAAGTTCAAGACCCTCTGCATCATCCACAAGGCTTTCTGGGGCCTGGGACCCTGCTACATCCAACTTTCTCTCCCTAAATACATCCCTGCTAGAGCCCTTTTTGTCTTCGAGCTCCAACGCTCTGCAGATCAGACGTTTTTCCAAGCAGAGTGGGGATAGATCTCTCTAGGCGCCTCCCACTAGAATGTCCTCTGTGCCCCTCTCAGACTTGAGCCGGATCCCCTTAAAATCCAGAAGCTTCTCAAGACCCTCCATTTCTCTTCCTCCTTCCCTCTCCCCCGCTAATGTCCCTCTCTGCTCCCCCCCCCTGTATTGTTGTGCCTTGGTACACTTGTGTATAGGGGCACTATAAATGCCCAATAAATAAAAATGAGGTGACCTTGTAGAGGGCAGACCATTTTATGAGGTGCCTAAGGAGAAGGTAGAGCGTTACCTTTGGAGGGACTATTACATTTTTGATTTTGATTTTTTAGTTGACATGCAGACAGATCATTAATACAATAACTGGTTGTTACTTAGTTCCCTTTTGCATATATGTAGTGACTATAATGGTAGCAATGTTTCTTTATTCTCAGAATTAAGATTTATTCACACGCAAGAGTGTAAGGGCATTCATTGAGTGTTCATTACTGAGAATCTTGTCAGAAGCATTTGAAACATATTGTGGGGGCATCTCTTCAAATGTATTGTGTTGATATGTTATGGATGTGTGTTGTAACAAAACATTATTCTGCGTAAAACCATAAACGCAGTACAATAAATTAGAATTAAACACTGGTAAAACCAATTTCAGGGAGTATTATCCATCCAAATGCATTGAAATAAAAAATAAACAGATTTCATGTCATTGTTAAAATACAGTGTCTTCTCTTCCAGGCTCTAAAAACATATTTAGATACATTAGAAAACTGTATTTAAATCCGTGCAATTACAGAAATTCTCAGCTTGTATGATCAACCTGATGTACTTAATTCTAAAAAGCTGAAAAATAATGCTTCTGCAGGTCCAAATAGCCTGGACAAAAAGAAAATTACCAACGGTCTGCTTGAGTGCCCCACAGACCCTGCATAATGTGACATTCTGTCGTGTCCACTAATGTATTTATTAGGCACTTATACACTAGCAAAACTGTTTCAAAGCACCCACAGTGCAAACGGGTTTGGGTCAGGGGAAGGTAGACAATGAATTACAGCAAGGATAAATAATTGCATTAATGGTACAAATATTGAGAATAGATGGAAGGGGAGACAAACCTGTTATGCCTTGTTAGTGTTCAGAAAGTGCAGAGGGGTGAGGGGTGAGGGATAAGGTGCTTTGGTGCTCATGGAGAAGTAATCTAAGCATATTGGTGCGAAGCTGTAAAAATCACGCATGAGCGTAACTGGTGGCCACCCAGTCCAAGTAATCCTCAAACCCCCCTGGGCTTGTTTCAGATCCTAATATTTCCCAGTGCTCAGTGATTGGCAAGCTCGTCTCATACCTGCAGACGTGGAATCCTTGCATGCATTCTTGACCACTATTTTAGCGCCTTATGTTAACTAAGTGGAATTTGACCAATAAGCCTCCAAGCCAACACCAGCAAGACTAATGCACACATATTTAAACCAGGGCAGAGCTCCGGAGCTCAGGTAGTCGCAGTAGGTTACCCAGAGCTTCCCACTCCAGGTTCTCACTCAGTACAGCAAAGGTTTTATCCCCATAAACCCTACAACTGGAGAAAGATTGCACTGCCAGTGAAGGCTTTCCATTGGGGCCCCACTTGGTTGCATAAAGCTAGCTCTCAGGAAGTCATTCTTCCGGCGCCTTACCATAACCCAATATCTCAGCCCCATACAGAGCTGCCCCCAAAGCCTGAGATTGATAGTTTCAAAGCTAGGAACACCACACCCCTACCAGGCTTAAAGAACTGGTGAGTCCCCTGTCGTATTTCTCCAGGGACACTGTTGTCTTGTGATGTTGTGCCAACCAGGTTAAGACCTCAGACAATCTGACCCCCAGATAGTCAAAAGAACAAACCTGTTCAAATACAGAACCTTCAGTGGAAATCTGCGATTTAGTTGCGTTGCCTCGCTTCTGGCAGAAGAGAATCACCTTTGTTTTAACAATGTTAATGTGCATATGGAGCTCCCTACACTTCCCTATTAAGACCTCCAATCCACACCTGACGCCCATAGGGGTGGTTGACAGTATCGCGGCATCGTCCGCATAGAACATTGTCAGAAACCGGTCAGCTCCAAACTTTGGCGGGTCTAAACAATGCATCAACAAGTCCTCCATTTTGTTCATATAAAGGCAGAATAAAATGAGTGCCATCACTCAACCCTGGCAGACCCCTCCCTGCCTGACTTCAAAGGGATCCGTTAGGGCACCCTCGGCCCACATTTCACAGATGCCAAGTTATAGGTGTATGTGGACTGAGGAGATCTGAGGAGAAGCCGCAGGGACGGTTCTATTTATACCCTACGTCCAATTGGGTGGTGCGTAAGCATCCCAAAAGGACGTCGATAGGACACTAAATTGTCGGTTTGCCTAAGGAAAATGCATTTAATAAAAGACTGAGGGTTCCCGGCCTGACGGGGAATATTCTAAGCATGTGAATCCATGAAAGATACCAACGCTGGAGAAATGGAGTTACAGGTGAGAAACTACTCCCTTCTCCAAACTTTTAAATGTGCGTAGATGGAGGGGCAGTTAGTTTTGCTACAACTTACCACCTGTACTCCGTTTTTTTTCTCCAGACTTGGCAGGTCGATGGAGGGTTACCTGAGGCATGTTTTTTTTTTTATTCCAATCACAGCTCCCTAGGAGCTGTGTGTGCAAGGAGAGATCTGGTTGTGTACAAGAGTTCGGTGCAACCTTTTTGCACCAAACCGTGCAGCTTCCACTGGTGCAGAACCTCGGGGCAGTCGGCTGGACGCAGGAAAGCAGGTTACAGGGGCGGTCACCAATGCACAGCGACAGATGGGGACACATCTGTCGCAGTCAGTGTCAGCCTCCTATCTTGGGCCCCTTTGATTCTGGAATGCTGAACACTTGCAGGAGGCACTCTAGCAAGAAATTCGCAAGTTCTGAGCTGAAATGCACAACCTCCAAAACTGGAGTTGCTCAGTCCACCGGATGGTTTCTGGGACACCGCTGAAGACTTCAGATGGCTGGACCCCGAGCAGATGTCGGGAATGATTTGGTCCCACCACTCCAAGTGTCGAAGTCCTTTTATAGATCACCAGTCAGACAGGGCTCCACTGCAATGAAAGGTGGTCCCCAGGCCTTCTTAGGACGGGTCCACTGATCTTCCAACGTCTTCACAGCTGGGCAGGATACTTGGCTCCTTGCAGGATCTCTGGGGAATGTCTGCAAGATGCCTGTTCGACTGGATTCTGTCCTCCCATGTATTCCTCATCTTTTGACATGTAATGTCCAGCTTCAGCTGCTTCGGAAAACATTTTTGGCAGAGGGCGCTGTGCATCGATTCGATGTCCCTCGCAGGCCTCCGTCTTGAGGATGTCCTTGAAGGCATGGATACCATGCGCAGCACTTGTTGGCTTCAGGTCTGTTTTTCTGCAACAGCGTTGGCTTCTAGAAATACAGCACGCTTCTTCAGTCTTGTTACGACTTTGCTATTTCGAGATCGAAATGTCTTAATCATCGACACCGACAACCCCGAAGTCCGGTTTCAAAAAGTGTTGGGATTGTGTGCCGAAAATGTCTGTTTGTGGTGCCTCGGGGCGGACCATGACACCTCCAACTGCTCCAAGTGCCAGCCTGACTAGAAAGGTGTTAGGCAGAATCCTGTGCAGTGCCCTTAGGGACCACTACACACAATTAAGACTACAGGTGGCAATACATGTATTACGTTTGGTACAAGCCTGTACTACTATGTCAGAGTGGTAGCAGTGGCGGAGCAGCCAGGCTTATCTCAAGATTATATGAGCAGTAGCAGAGATTACACAAAGGGACCACAATTACTGTGACTCAAGCAAACACTGACTCAAGGTTTCAGGTAGAAAAATATAAGTACATTTATTTTTAAACACAACACTTCTATTAAACTTAAACACAAACAACACGTCAAATATACTACAACTAATCAATTCACTTTGTACAGTATGTTTCAAGGTAAGTACCCTGTGTTTGAAAGAACCGGTGTTGGTAACAAAACACGTTACCGTGAATACGATTGCGATCACTTTTTGACAGTTCGGTCTACTAAATAAACGCGTATCCGTGACATGAAATGCTACTGGGGCAAAAACACACTTAGCACCTGAGATACCCAGAGGGAGTTGGAGGCAAAAATCAGAGGCAATATTTTGGTTAGGCAGACAGAATCGAGAAACAGACAAGAGTTCAAAAGTCAAAGGGCCGGAGCCAGGGTCAAGTGACACCAGGGGCATGTTGCCGAAGATCACACAGTCAGATAGTTCACGATTAAACCTAGCCAAGAGTACTTCGATATTGTCAATGTTCGGAAGCAAAAGTTATAAGAAGGAAGGAAGACAAGGGCAAGCCTTGGAAATGAAGAAAGGGGGTTCACCGAGTTTCCTCAAGCAGAACACAGTAACTTATTTAAATGGTGCAGCTGGTGCCCTGGCAGTTGTTCCTTTTGGTTTCCCGCTGACCCACGATTCCTGGAGCTTCGTTGTGACGGAGGACGTCTGAAGGGGGTCTGCACCACACAGGGATGAAGACGGCAGAAGCGACAATGATTTAAAGGTGCTCTCCTTAAAAACAGGAGAGGCTCTTCAAATGGCTATCCGGACCACTACAGCTGTGTACAGCGATTTCGACCAAGGAAGAGGATCCTCTGGCTGTGGAAGATGAGCTGGTTATCCCCACCAGGCTCAAGGGAAGAAGACTCCGGACTGGATCTCCTCTTAGTCGTTGATGGCTCAGGACTGCAGCAAGGCTTCGCCGGGATGGGATAGTTGCAGCAGCGGTCGTTCTCTCCGCTTCTCTTCGGTTCCTTGTAGTAGTTCCAGTTGCGACTCTGACTTCTAGCCCAAGAGACCTGTCTTTTTATGCGCAAAAACCCCATTCAAACAGCCTGGCTGTCAGTCTTCCAGCAGGGGGGGGTTGTCCAGCCCAGACAACCACCTCAGCCAATCATGGCAAAGTGCGACTTGGGTTTCCTAGGATACCCTGTGCAGGGGGTGACTACACCCCTCCCTCATATTCAGCCCACCTAGACACCCAGGCGCCTGGTGGAGGGCTTCTGAGCAGAAGCCTGCCAAAAGACGGTGAACAAAGAAGGCAAACCTAGTTTGCCGTGCAAAGTAAAACACAAGAAGGACTTTAACAAAAAGAAATGGCGAATAAACCCCACCAGAGCCAAAAGAAAGACCATTTGATCAAGCGGGTTTATGTTCGAGGCTAATATAATAGCCAAGAACAATACCACGTTTATCTAATATAATCGCGATAGAAAAGTTAGCGTAGATGCCACTGCCACCAGTCAAGTCTAAATGTTAAGAGCGAAACAGTGCTCTAGGAGGTACAGATAAAAAGGGATACAAATTAACCCTTTCCAGTACTCCATGGAAGATGAGGTGTACTGGATCTGTGGTAGATTGACTAAGTAAAGTTAATGGCAACTTTACCCTTTTCTGGCGGACTGTAGTCAGCCTCAGAAATGGAGTTGGGGGAAGTCTCAAAGACAACCCTGTGCCACGGCACTGAAGGTGCTGTGTGACGCACAAAAAGAAGGGGGCTACTGAAGTGGTGTACTTCAGAGTCCACGATCATAAAAACAGAGAAATACACATGGCAAAACATAGGGGAAAAGCTCACACTCTTACCAAGTGGAAGAAAGTAAACTCCAGAAGTTCAGCAAAGCTGCTGGGGGACTCACTAGGTGAGGGAAATTAGCCATAAATTAGAATTCTCCCTAACAAAAGGCCTTGAAGGAACGGAAGGGGAGGTTGAAGGTAGGACGAACCCCTAAATCTCCTACCCGGATCGTGAAACCTTCGACTGACTAGTCGAGAGGCGAGACTCCTTGGAGGAAAGCCATGTGATCGAGGAGTGGCTCATCTCTTCTTTGTCCTCGAAGAAATTGAAGAGAAAGCCCCGTAGATCGCCTTAATCGACTTCGTCGTTGGACGTTTCCGGAGAGAGTTGCTTGCCAAACCAAAAAATCCACTCCGGCCAAGTCGGAGGCCTTCCGAACCGAGATCAAAATATTAGAAAAACAAAGCCTCCAAGCCATGCTCCTACCGCGCCTTCGAAAGAAGCTGGTAAGGAAAGGACTTGACCTAAATACTGCCCACTCTTGAGCCCGGGACAAAGGCCTGATCCGCATCGTGAGCCCTCAAGGCCTCGATACGATGAAGTTTCATTGAATGATCAGTCGAGCCGGAAGCATAAGTAGAGGTTGTCGACATCTTTGACGCTAGCCAAACCCTCGACATTGACGCCGAAGACATTGGTGTCAGCTGTGCCATCATTGCCAGCTGCGCCATCAGTGCCTGTAGTCTGGAAGCGGACACACGATAGGTTATAAAAAGGGGTTCATTACTCGTTACAAAATTAAAGGGAACACAGCGAGCCCCACCGGACTCAGACACTGCTCTTCAACCGCCTCTCTGCTCTCGCACTGCTCACGTCACCGCCTTCCATGCTGCATCATCCCTCACGCAGCGAGCTCCAGCAGGCAGCTAGATGCATACTACACAACTTCCCTTCTTCGGAAAAGGACATTCACAACAGAATCCTCATCAGTCTTCCTTCTATTCAAAATCATCCAAATGTGGAGGTCTGTGACAAGTCCTCCCCCCATATTGACTGGCGTAGAACTCCTGTGGCAGTACTGGGCAAGGAAAACTCAAACATTTTTCCCTCTCTACCACAACTCTTTTTGCTCTCATCAGTATTATCTGTACACACTCCACAACCCGCACCACTACCACTCTCTCATTCATGTCCTTCATCACGAACACACGCTCCATAATCCATACCCTTCCATCTTCCACCCTTATGGCGTGCTTAAATACCTCAACTACCCCCATGGGTCTGGACCACTTGCACAGTCCACTTCTAAGGGCAGGAGGGAGTTTGATTCTACCAAACTCTCCCACGACAGGAATAGAATTCCTGCCACTTACAGATCCTGATTTTGTCATGAGCAGCCTTGTTTTTCAACTGACTACTTTTATATTTTCATAGACTCGCTTGGGCTTATCCTCCACATTAGTGTCCTTACCTAACCAAGATGGTACCAATCTAGTGTTAGCCTTACGCCCTCTGCTAAACTCAAATGGGGACATCCCGGTTGTACAGTGCGGGGTGAACCGCTGTGCAACTGTCTCTCTAACAGCTCTCTCCCAATCTAAGCCATTCGACCACGCCCAATGAATTGCTTCCTTAAGTACTTTATTAAAACGCTCCACCACACCATTTGTTTGGGGGATGATAAATGGCACTCTGTTTATGCTCAATGGCATTTCTCTTACAGTATTCTTCAATCTCGTTGGAGCAAAACGGAGTACCATTATCAGTGGTGATGGTTTTGGGAAATCCCTCTTACATATTTCATCTAGAAATTATATGAACGTCTTCGCAGTGATGCAATATCTAATCACTACCACTCATCTGATTAGTAAGTCAATCACAACCAGACAACTGTGTTTCCCATTGCTATATATTGGGCCTACTACAGCCATACCTAATTTATCCCACGCTTTCTTAGGAATTTCTGTCAAAACCATGGGATACCTTGTACTCACTCGCACCTTATCGCTCCTGTTGCGAAGGATACAATCACAAGTAGATCTTTCAATCTGAAGGTCTCATCCTGGCCACCAATAATCGTTTTGTTATTCTTTGCGTCGTCTTAACTATAACTTGATGTCCCTCATGGCCAAGGTCAATCAGTCTCTGGTGTATTCCTGCAGGTGGAATAATGCTGTAGCTTCGCATCACGATCTCTTCTTGCACGTTTAGCTCATCCACTATTCTCCAATAATCCAGAAGGTCTGACTCTTCAAACTGTGACTTCCTTGGAGGACACTGACCCTCAATTATTTGTCGAAGTTTATTTAATGAGACATCTTGTGCCATTGCTTCCATCCATTCTTCACGTGGTATAGGCATAGCATCTATACTGAGGCCTACTTCTGCATCATTTTCACTGCTATTGTCTGCCTCAGAAATATTTGAGATGGGACAAACGATGTGCAGCAACATTCTTGATCCCTGGTACATACTTTATTGTGCATTTGAGCTCTTGTAGCAGGGTTGCACATCTTCTGATTCGACTCGAAACTCTATCAAGATCCTTAGTCGTGATTATCTGGACTAAAGGCTTATGATCAGTATGAAACTCTACATCAATTCCCCAGACGAAACTCCTGAATTTATGTACTACCCACTTGATAGCTAAAGTCTCTTTTTCTATTGCAGCATTAGATTTTTCAGCTCCATTGAGCAACCTTGAGCAACCTTGAAGCGAACGCTATGAGTATTTCCTTCCCACCAACTTGCTGAGTGACCACAGCCCCTAGCCCCACATTACTGGCGTCAGTAGTAACAGTCTTCCTATCACTCCTAAAGTTTTTCAACGCTGGAGCTTCGGCTAACGCATATTTTATGAATTCCTCTTCACATTCTCTGCTCCATTCAAAAGTCCCCTTTCCTTTGAGTTCGAGCAAAGGAAGGGTGTGGGAAGCAAAATCACGAATGAATTTGGAATAATATTATGCCATTCCAATAAACGTACAAACCTCTTCTCTTGAAACTGGTCTGGGCATACACTCTATGGCATCAACCAATTGTTTCCTGGGACATATGCCGTCTGCCGAAATGATGTGTCCAAAATTTTCAATTTCCGACCTATTGATTCTGCATTGAACTTTGCTCGGGGTCATCCCTGCTTCATGTAATTTCCTGCACACATGCTCCAATCTTTCATTATGAAGTTTTAAATTATCTGCGTATATCAAAATATCATCTTGCAAACATATGATGCCTTCATCCCCTTCAAACAGTTTTTGCATGATTTTCTAAAAAACGGAAGCAGCAGAAACTAGTCAGAACGGCATTCTCTTGTATTGATGTAAGCCTTTGTTGAGGAGAATTCTCCAGAATGGCTAATTTCCCTTACCTACTGAATCCCTCAGCAGCTTTGCTGGATTTCTGGGATTTATTTTTTTCACCTGGTAAGAGTGTGAGCCTTTTTTCCTACTCTTGCATGTGTTTTTCTGTGTGTTTAACCTTTTCTTGTGTTCATAGACTGTGGAGCCTCACCTGCTCCATAGGCATCATCTTTTTACTGTGTGTTACACAGCACCTTCAGTGCAGCGACACAGGGTTGTCAAAGACTTCCCACTCCGACTCCATTTTTCTGGGACTGACTACTGTCTCCCTGAAACATGTAAAGTTGCCATTGACTTTATTAGTCTTTTTTTTTAAACTCACAGACTCAGTACAAACTATCTTTCATAGAGTACTGGAAAGGGTTAATAGTTATCCCTTTTTGTCTGGTTCTCATGGAACATTGTTTGTTCCCTTTTCATTAAGATTTGGCTGGTGGCAGTGGTAACTACCCTATTTTTCCTACCGCGGTTATTTTATATAGCCTTGGTATTGTTTTAGGCTATATTGGTAGCCTCAAACTTAAACCCGCTGGACCATATAGGTTTTTATACGGTTCCGTCTGGGTTTATTCACCATTTCTTTTTGTAAAAGTCTTTCTCGTGTTTTACTCTGCGAACCAAACCAGATTTGGTTCCTTTTGTTCGCCGACCTTTCGCAGGCTTCTGCACAGAAGCCCTCCTTAGGCGCCTGAATGTCTGAGGGGGACAGGATGTGAGGTAGGGTTTTAAGACTCCCTGCACAGGGTCTCCTTGGAGACCTATGTCGCAATCTGATATGATTGGCTGTGGTGACTGTCCGGCGGGACAGCCACCCTGCTGTGTGATTGACAGCCAGGCTGTGTGAATGGGGGAAAACTGCATAAAAAGCAGGTCTCTGGGACTGGAAAGGCAGTCGCCACTGGAACGAGAGAACCGAAGAGAAGCTGGAAGAAGAGGACCCTTACCACGACTGAACCTCCCGGTGAAGCCCTGCTGCAGGTCCGAATCTCCAAACTTCGTCGACAGGGAAGATCTGCAAGGAATCTTCTCCCCTTGAGGTGGTGGGACCAACCAGTTCACCAAACTGCTAGCCAGGCCTCCCTTCTCTGGTTGAATTTGCTGTAAAGCGCTACAGTGAACCGGATAGCCAGGAGGAACTGACCTTGTTTGCGTTTTAAGGAGCGCACCTTTTCTCCAGCATGGGGTCTGGCATGGATTCACATGCTCATGAATATTCCCCGTCGTCAGGCTGGGAATCCTCGGGAAGGGAAAAATCAGTATCAGTTTCGTTTCTGATCGGTCTTTCTTAGTAGTAACCAATCACTGGTCTCTGGGTCATACTGCCCCCAGCCAATGACTGCCCTCTCCCTAAGTCCGCCCCTGGCAGCCATCCTCAGATTTTTACCGCACGCTCAAGTGTTGGGAGTCCTCGTGCTATAGCTCTCGACCTTTTACTGTGTTTTGCGCCTTTTCAAAGAGATTCATCTAATTTTTCGGTTTAATCGAGCCTCCAGCTCCACCGTTTCTACTTCCGATCACAGGGACCCGTTTCGGATTTATCTATACCCCTCAAGGGTGAAGTTTTCATCGAGTTACGCTTCTTGGAGGATTCCAGAAGTTTCTGAGGCCTACCTCGTGGACGAGAAGAACATGGCCCAGGAGAAGGGAAGCTCGACTCCCAGCAAGCTGTTAAGGATGTGCCCGGGATGCAACCTACAAAATGTGTTCAAGGAGGACGAGCATTCGAAATGCCTTTACTGCCTCCCCAAGGACAAAACACACGTGGAGCAGGACTCTGCGTTTTGCTTTAACATGTCGGATCGGACGATGAGGGATCGCCGGACCTGTCTCTCCAACTGGCTGGAATGCAAGAGCCCAGCAGGTGACAAGAAGAAGTCCGAGCGGTCTTCTAAGTCCTGTGAGGGCGCCCCGGGTACGGGGGCCCAACAGAAGGCAAAGCACCGTGAGTCCGCGGGCACTGAGAGTGCTGAACGGTGGGCTCCTTGGCTGCCAGGCAGGGCGCACCTTCACAGACGCCATCAACCGCGAGCCAACGCTATGGCTCTTGGAAGAGAAAATCCGAGAACCCGGCTAAGCTTCTGGAGAGGCCCCGGTCGATCTCGGAGGAACCGGCCGAGGGGGAGCGAGGCGGTGACCCTCCCCCTAAGGTGAAGGCCTCAAGTGCGGCCAAGGTGGTGAAGGCCTTGATTCACCTGGCTAAGGCCTCTATCGAGGGAGTCGCTGTGGACCTGGCCAAGCCTGTGGAGGCTATCCCAGTGGAGGTGACCTCTGGGCCCAGGGTTTCCCTGCCTCTGCAGAGGGAATCCTCTTTTAGGCCCATCAAGAAGACCCCCGTGAAGACCCCAGTGGAAAAAGAGGGGGGGAGGTGGTGGTGGCCGGTGGCCGTCACGGACACAACCTCCGAGGAGGAACTGGCCGAGAATTTGGAAGAGCCCCAGCCCCACGGGAGGAATCCCAAGGAGGGGGACGATGAGAGCGAGGGTGGCAACGACGACTAGGTTCCCGTGGAGGAACAACCTTCGCTCCCGGCACGCCCGTCGCAAACCGAGCCTCAGGACAACTTGGTGGCCATTTTGACGGCAATCCAAGCCTTATGCACGGAGATGAGGACGAGACTGCCCCTGCCCCCGACGGACGACCCAGCTGTACCGGGTCCGTCGGAAAGCCCTCCGACAAAAGTAGAATTCATTCAGTGCCCCTTCAGCCCTCACGGTCTTCTCAGTCTTTGTCGCCTTTCCCGAGGGACGACATGGGAATGGACACGTCCACGACGGCCACGGATGACAGCGGTGACGACTGGACTGGCCTCCCGTCTGATTCCTCGGGCGTCACCGCCCGACGACATTGGCTCCTTCCACGCCATGATTGCCTGGGCATCCGAGCTTTTTCAACTCTGCCCTGAGGAGAAGGAAGGCTTCCTCTACCAACGGCGCAAGGCCAAAAGGAAGACTGTCCTCGCGGTGCCGTTGCTGGATGACATCAGGGACTTGCCCTCCTTAAGAACCCGTCTACGACACCTGCCAAGAGGGACCGGTACGAGAAGAAGTACTAGGTCCCCGAAGCCGCCCGTTGTGCCTTAGGGTGCAGCCGACCCCGGATTCGGTCATCTCAGCGGTGGCCAAGAAGAAAGCTCGGGGGGGGGGGGGGGGACATTGGCTTCATCCTCAACTTCCCCACCGGACGGCGAGAGTCATGTCGGTGGCGACAACGATTAAGGCGGCCAACGCCTTAGTGATTGTGGCCTGCTACGACAGGGAATTGTGGTACAAGTTCGCCCCCCCCCTGTTGGATTTCCTCCCAGGCTACAAGAGGGCAGAGGCCCTAGTGATCTTACGGGAGGGTGAGGTGGCGTCGGACCACGCCATAACTGTGGCCACGGACATTGCCGACACCGGTTTCTGCCAGTTGGGCAACAGCATTTGCCTTCGGGGGTGGCTCAAGGCGACAGATTTCCGCCAGGACGTGCAAGCCAAGGTTTTGGACATGCCCTTCGACGGGAACAATCTGTTTGGAAAGACTGTGGATGAGTCGCTGCAGGCCATCAAGCCCGACACGGAGACAGCTCGGGCCTTGGGAGTTCTGTAGCGGCGGCTGCCCTTTCGGAACTCCTGAGGCAAGCTAGGTGCCTCCAAAGGATTCTGCAGCGGCTCCTCGACCTGCCGTCGGGCGGCCCGCTCCTCGTCGCAAGAAGCCTACAGGGGACAAGGCAAGTCCGGTGGATCTCGCCGTCGTCGCCAGGGAGGCCAGGGCGGCAAGGCTGCTTCCAAGCAAGACTGAACCGGCCGTTGCGTCGGGCCCCCACCGAAGCACCCTGATGGGAGGCCGGCTGACCAGGTTCGTCAGCGTGTGGCAGTCCGACCGTTGGGTGCTGGATGCCCTGGCCCACGGGCACACTCTGGAATTTCTAAAGAAGTGCCCCCAAATTCCTCCCGTGGCCAGGTAGGAAAACCACGTCCCTCAACTACTGTTAGAGGTAAGGGCGATGCTCAAGCAAGGAGCCATCGAGCTCGTCCCAAAGAGGCTCCGGGGCTCCGGAGTATACTCAAGATACTTCCTCGTCAGAAAGAAGGCAGGAGGTTGGCATCCCATCCTGGACTTGCGTCGGCTAAACAAATACATCAAGGCACAGAAGTTCCGGATGGTCACCCTCAGCACGTGCTGGATCAGCTGGAGGAGGGTGACTTCCTATCGTCGTTGGATTTGGAGGATGCGTACTTTCACATCCCCATCCTAAAAGGACACCGAAAGTTTCTCAGGTTCGTAGTCTAAGGGCGGCACTACCAGTTCAAGGCCCTCCCATTTGGATTGAAGTTGGCGCCCAGGGTGTTCACCAAGTGCCTAGTACCAGTGGCGGCGCAGCTGCGTCCGCAGGGGATCCACGTCTACCCCTACCTGGACGACTGGCTCATCCGAGCAGGGACAAGGGAACTCGCCGTAGAACACACAGCAAAGACCGTCCGGCTGCTCACGGACCTGGGATTCTCCATCAACTTCCTCAAATCCCACCTGGTTCTGCTGTTTCTGGGAGCCAAGCTCAATACAGTAGCCCAGTTGGCCTCGCCGTCTGAGGAAAGAACGCAGGCCATCCTGGGAAAGGTATGCCGTCTGCTAGCCACAGACATGGCCAGAGTGAGGTCCATCAAGTCCCTTCTTGGGATGATGTCCTCTTGCATCTATCTGGTGTGCCTGTGCAGGCTTCAGATGCGCACTCTGCAGGAGTTCCTCGATGCCCGTTGGACGCAAGCGACGGACAGCTTCGAGGACAAGATCTCGCTCAACGAAGCATTCTACCATGCAATTTGATGGTGGGGCACCCGCGTGTATCTCGCCGCGGACACGGTATATCGGGTGACGGTGACGACGGATGCCTCCCTGGAGCGGTGGGGAGTGCACACCAGAGATCTTCACGCGAGAGGCCTGTGGCTCCCAGAGGAGAGGCCGCTCCACATCAACATACTGGAGCTCCGAGCAGTGTTCTGGGCCCTCAAGTCATTCCTCCCGTCCCTCAAGGGCAAGGTGGTGAGGATCTTCACCGACAACACCACCACGATATTCTACATCCGGATGCAGGGAGGAACCAGATCCCCCAGCCCTGTCCAAGGAAGCCCAGGATCTGTGGCACTGGGCCTTTGCCCAGGGGATGTTTCTGGTACCTTTTCATCTGGCAGGGATAAAAAAATACCATCGCCGACTCACTCAGCAGGGAGCTGCGCTCGTGCCACGAGTGGGAACTATGCCAGGATCAAGTGGATCATCTCTTCCGGTGATGGGGCAAACCCCAAATCGACCTGTTGCCTTTGCTGCTCTGGCTCATCAACCAAGAGGGCCCGGTGCAGGATGATCCTCGTCGCTCCGAGGCGGCCGAGACAGATATGGTTCCTGGACCTTCTGGACTTGTCAGCGTCCCCACCAGTCAAACTGTCGACGGACGCAGATCTTCTCTCCAGAGAAGGAGGCGCCATTCTTCATCACAACCCGGAGTTGCTGAACTTGCAGGCCTTGCTCCTGCAGCACTAGAGTTTGGAGGGTACGATATGGTGCCGTGCACAGATCAACCCTCTACGGATTACAGCCCCTCAAGTGCTACCGTACTTGCTGTCGCTGGCCAAAGCTGGACTAGCGTGCGCTTCCATCAAGATGCATCTGGCAGCGATTTCCCAATACACCAGAACTGCAGGACGGTCGTCCCTGTGGTCTCATCGCCTGGTGAAGGAGTTTATGAAAGGACTGTTCAGTTCGTTCCCGCCGGTGAAGGCTCCAGCCCCGGCGTGGGAGCTCAACGTGGTGCTGACCAGGCTCATGGGCCCGCCATTCGAGCCCTTGCATTCGGCTCTGTTGAAGTTCCTGTCGTGGAAGACCGCGTTCCTTGTGGCCATCACCTCTGCACGACGCATGGGAGAGATTCAGGCCCTTTCCTGCAAGTCTCCATACTTGACTTTCCACGAGACGAGGGTGGTGCTGAGGACGCACCCCTCCTTCATGCCCAAGGTGCCGTCAGACTTCCATCTCAACGAGCCCTTGGTGTTACCAGTCTTTTTCCTGTCGCTGTCCGAGAGGACTTTGCACTCGCTGGATGTAGCTAGAGCGCTGAAGATCTACGTGGACCGAAGAGTTTTCGGAAGACATCACAGCTGTTTGTGAACTTTGGACCTGTGAACCAAGGGAAGGCTCTCTCGAAGGCTTCCATTTCCAGATGGCTCTCTGGCTGCATCATGCACTGTCATCAGTTGGCAAACCAACTGTTGCCCGGCCGTCCGAGAGCCCATTCGACCAGAGCGATCGCTGCTACCACGGCATTCTTGTCAGGTGTGCCCCTGCTGGACATCTGCAGGGCTGCTACGTGGAGGTTGACGCACACCTTCACGAGATTCTACTGCGTTGACCGGGATTCCAGGGAGGAGTCCAGAGTCAGCCAGGCAGTGCTGCGCAACCTGTTCGCTTAAGGTGAGCCTGGTGAGGAGGTAAGAGATGCTTAATGTTGAGTTTTATGTAATGCTTAATGTTGAGCTTTGCCACCTCCCGTGGTTGTGCATGTGTGTACTGCTATGTATTCTTATATTCATGAGCATGTGAATCCATGCCAGACCTCATGCTGGAGAAGGAATAAGTTACTCACCTGTAACTGTTGTTCTCCAGCATGGGTCTGGCATGGATTCACATGTGAACCCTCCCTCCTTACCCCTCTGCGGCTCTTCACTTGGTCATACTGCCACTTTACGTGCTACCAAATCTGAGGATGGCTGCCAGGGGCGGGGCTTAGGGAGAGGGAAGTCATTGGCTGAGGGCAGTATGACCCAGAGACCAGTGATTGGTTACTACTAAGAAAGACAGATCAGAAATAGAACTGATACTGATTTTTTTTCCTTACCGAGGATTCCCAGCCTGACGACGGGGAATATTCATGAGCATGTGAATCCATGCTGGAGAACAACAGTTACAGGTAAGTAACTTGTTCCTTATTAATCGTTTTGCTCCGCTGCAGGTTTCTTCCCTGAGCAGTGCAGGACCCTCCAGTCTTCCTCCTTCTTGTCAGTCCGACAGTCGCTTCAGGAACCATGAGCCTGCAGGACCTGCCAGGAACGTCTGCCTCAGCTACAGCATTATTTCGCTTTTAAGGTACTGTGCTAACCCGGTTGTTCGTTTCGTCCAGCCGCAGTGAAAGTGTGTGAAATCTTTCACCAAACCGGGGGCTTGTCCTTCTCTTTTCTTTAAAGTAACTTTTCGTTCGACCAACTTCGTTCTGAACTCCTGGCAAAGACTTAACCGCAAACTTCTCTGAACTGTGTGATCCTCTGCATAAGACTTTGGTCCATTGACCTTGGGCCAGGCCCCTTGAATTTGATTTCCTCACTGTAGTTCTTTTTTCTAGATTGCCCTGCTTACTTACTTGTTTGTGCTGCTCAATTTCTGTCTAACTTTGTCTTTCCCTCACTTTTAAATTACTGGAGTGCCATTTTGCTCACACTTCATTTTGAGCCTAACTTGTCCAGAATCTATAGGGTGTGGTGTAGTGTATCTTAATTGTGATTTTTCAACTGCTTAATACTAGTGAAATGTTTTATAACTGATGTGTAAATATATGTATATTCTTTTACTCAGACAACTTGAGTCAGTATCTGTTTGAATCATATTAATTGCTGTCCTTTGTGTAACTATTGACACTGCTCACTTTCCTCTTGAGATGAGTCTGGCTGCTCAGCCGTCGCTACCACTTTACTGTGCAGTACAAGCTTGTACCAAAGGAGACTTTGTACTGTCACTTGTAGTCTTAATTATGTGTGGTGTTCCCAAAGGGTACTGCATATAATTCTACTCAATAGCCTTCAGGTGTCATAGAAGCAGCCAGCATTCTGGAATCTTTGTGCAAATTGACGTGATAGTAAGCCGATGTTCGATCCAAAGTAGAGAAAACCCTTGCAGAACCGATCGTGGAAACAATTTCCTGTATATTCGGGAGTGGATGTCTATCAGGAACCACGCATTTGTTTAGTTCCTCATGTCCACATGTTACCTTTTTTCTTCATAAGTACAACTAATGGAGAAACCCATTTGCTGGCTTCAATGCTCTCCATGATTCCTTGATCTTCTAGAGCTTTTATCTTTTTCTTTACTTCTTCCCTCATAGACAAAGGGATGCCACGCAACTTCTGTGCTACCGCACAATGACCAGTCTTCATTTTAATCTTGTGAACATATCCACGGAGACACCAATCTATTCTCGAATTACTGCTATCATTACATTTTTTTATCTCATTAACTTTTTGTACTGGTGCTCTCCACAGAAAACATTGATTCATCAGCGTTGGGGTCCAACTTCAGTTTTATGATGCGTCCAACTTAATAACTGTGTCCGCCCTGCTTTGACATATATCTTTCTGTCATTAGCAGTTCTGTCTTCAAATTCACCCCAAAACTACACAATTATCTCAATTCTCACTCCTGCATATGCTCTGGGGTTAATATCAACTTCATGTAGATATACATGATTTTCTTTGTCCCAGTAGTTCTGCGGTATATTTGTCTCCCGAATCTCATCATGCGTATTTCTACACAGTCTATGCGTACCGTGGCTTTGGGACTCTCTATTTTTTTTCTTCCTTTATCCACAACCATGGAAACACATTCCTCCCCTTCTTCATCACTGGGACCACTCCCTATCCAATTCGTGGATGTATTTCAGCTCTTGCAACGCTTCGAATAGTGGCCTTTCCCTTTTACGTTTGTTGCAGATTATTTTCAAAGCAGGGCAGTCGGGGTCATCTGCCCAGTGATTGGCACCATCGCATCTGAAATACCTGCCTGGGCTTCTCCTTCTCGGGCTGTTTTTTTGTCTGTCCCCTAAAGGATGTTCTGCATCTTCTATCATCTCTCCAAAACGACCTGCGTGTTCTTCCTGACATCCTTCGTCTCGTAGTTGTACCATCTACTTGAGCAATCGAGTCATTCACATTGGGCACATTCAAGGGTAATATTTGTTTTATTAACTTCCTTTTTTAACATCAAGTGCTTTAACTGTGTGTTCCAGTATTTTTATGCATTCTTCTGTGTTCCACCTCTTCTGCTACCCGTAGGACAGTATCCAATGGCGGGTCATGTTCTGACCATAGCGCCTCTTACTTTAGCATTACTACATTCCAATATGAATTGATCCCTCAAACGTTCATCAAGTTGTTCTTTAAAATTGCAGATTCTTGCTAGTTTTCTCAAACTCGTAATATATTGCTCTACACTTTCTACCTCTTCCTGCACTCTTTTTCCAAATGTATACTGTTCCAGGATGGTACTGAGTTTATTTTCATAATGTTTATCAATTTTCTTGACTGTACGTTCATATTCATTTAAATCAGTGTCCTCATCTGCAGGAAGGTCCGGTAGGTCTTCAAATATTTCTTGCCCAGCTGTCCATAGGCAATGTAATAACAAACTTCCTCTTTTCTACGCTGCAGTTTGTGCCACAAACAGCTCCAGCATAATGCTCAAAGGACTTGATCCTTCTCCTCCACGGTATAACGGGGTCACCCACTTCAGGCAGGAAACATGACTATCTAATGGTGTGCAGGATGCTGGGAGGATATCTCTTATGCTTCTCTGCGAGGTTTGTGTATTATTTAGTTATCAGTAACTTATTTTTCTTGATGCAGATTGCACTTCATTCGTACGATCCACATTTATGGAGATTTGTTTATACTCCGTAATTGGTTAGCACTGAAAAAATTGATTATAGCTTCTTCCTCACGCCTCCGGTGCAGAGAGCATAGTATATATATTTTTTTTTATATGCTACATATGCATGCATGCATACATTCATGTCTCGTGTCCCAATACGTGCATCGAAGGAGTACAGGAGTACTAATGCGTTCCGTATCTTCTAGTCATGCGCTTTCACCCAGATTGGGAGCTGGTCGCTAATGCTTAGATTCCCTTCAATGGATATGTTAATTAGTCTTGCGCATGCACGATGCCTCTGCTACGTATGCATAAGCCACCATTGCTTTTCAAGGAAGCGGGTGGGTGACTGGTGAGTCTCCTTGTTTTATTTTATCTCCAATAAACGTACGTTAGTTGCTTTAATGGACGCTGAATGGGGTAGGAACATTTGAATGGTAACCCTTATCAGTTATACTTGCCTGCCGTTGGCCGCTGCAATGCCTGAAATGTATGTGGCGGAGCGGCTTTCACTGGCAGATGTGGGCAGGCAGCAAGTAACGCCAGCAGCAACTCCCCTCACCATGGTACGACAAGTTTCAACAGCTGCAGGGTGGTGGGGCTTGCTAGGCAGCATCCCCGTCGCCAGTTGTAGTGTGGAAGCGGGGAGCGGACACACAATGGGTTATAAAAAGGGGTTTATTACTAATTACAAAATATATAGTGGCGCTAGTAAAAAGGGAACACAGCGAGCCCCATGGACTCTGACACCACTCTTCTTCAACCGCCTCTCTGGTCTCGCACTCCTCACGTCACCCCCTTTCCATGCTGCATCATCCCTCATGCGGCGAGCTCCGGCAGGCAGCTAGATACATACTACACAGCCGAGCGCCCTAGTTAAACCAATGGCGCTGTTAAAGAAAATTTCAAAGACTACTCCCGCGTTGAACCCATCACTGACCAAAACCAATAATTCCTAAGAAAACATATGTACCACTACCCAGGAAAGACTATTTTAAGTCTTTCTTCCATTTATGAAGAGGATGAGCAGTCTGATGAGGCTCCATTTGGCCTACAATATGCTACGCCTAATGTACGAGAGTTTTATTGAGTCTAGGATGAGGGACCTAACTGGCAGACTGCAAGTGGGGTGGATACCTCACCTGAGTTGGAGTTTGGGAGACCAGAGGCTGGGGAGCATTCATATGCGTCCTATGGACAACTTATGTCAAAGGTAATGGGTTGGATTAGACCTCCATTACCGTACGAACAAGATGCCCTTACTGACATCTTCGACAAAGGTCCACAGTTGGATCCCATATTACCATTCCACATGGCCTTGCAGAAAAGGGTGGCAATGAATTGGGAGACACCGGAGACCAATCTTGTTAAGTACCGCCCTTCCAGTAGTGACTCTGACTACATGTTGAAATGACCGACTCCAGAGTCTTGTGGTGCAGGCAGCTACTGCGACATCAAAGCAAACGGTGTACCCTACCATCCCTCCTGGTAGGGAAGATGAACTAGTAGATGGATGGGCAAGGAAGGTCTTTTCCACAGAGAGTTTAACACTCAAATCTTCTAACTCCACATGTGCCCTGGCAAAGTTTACGTTCACTCTATGGGACTGCATTTCCATAGCGGCAGAGCACATTCCCAAAGGGGATGAGAGGGATGGCTTCTTAGCATAGAGACGGGAAAGAAGCCATGTGCAAGTCTCTCCAGTCAGTTTTGGATTCTGCAGATGGCATCAGCAGAGCCATGGCTACCAGCACCGTTATGCTCAGGTTTGCGTGGTTGCAAAAGTCTGGTTTTGCACCAGATGTGCAATCCAGACTTCTCAACGTGCCTTTTGATGGGGTTTTGCCTTTTTGGCAACAAGGCTGACAAGAGTCTTGAAGTTGCAGACCTGGAAGGCAGTGGCCAAATCTTTAGACACAGCTATTATGCAACCTCAGCCTTTTCGACGTAGCGGAACTCTTAGAGCGGTAGATATTTTCGCTACTACTCAGATGGAAGGGCAAGAGGAATGGCCAGTAAAATGGGCCAACGATTTCCTCAAGGTGGACGAGGAAGGGTGCAAAGGCAGCTCAAGCAGCGGCTTCTTTACCATCTGCCGCTGCATCAGCCGCTCTAAACCTCTGATGTCTTGAGTCACAGTTCACCAGTGGGGGCAGACTGTCGCAGCATCTAGAAGAGTGCCGAGACATTACTTTGGATGCTTGAGCTTTACAAACCGTAGCCCACGGTTAGTGCCTTCCTTTTATAGAGAGTCCTCGGAACAATCCACCGGGGAACCACTGTTTGAGGATTCCAGATCCGCTCTTTGTGCAGGAGATTTTAACCCTGCTAGAGAAAGGCGCTATGGAACCAGTGCCTGTAGCGGAGGAACACGGGTTGGTATTCCCCTTATTGCCTAATGCCTAAGATGGACGGAGGACTGAGACCCATCTTGGACTTGAGATACTTCAACAAGTTCCTCAGGAAGGACAAGTTCAAGATGGTCACACTTTCTCAGATCCTTCAGGCCCTCCAACTCTAGCATTGGTTGGTGTCTTTGGACCTTCAGGATGCTTATTTTCATGTGCAGATCCATCTCAAGCATAGAAAATACAGAGGTTCACAGTAGCCGGTTCTCATTGTCAATTTCCAGTTCTGCCATTCGGGCTGACCTCCACCCAAGGGTTTTCACCAAACTGTTGGCGGTGGTTGCAGCGAGTCTCATGCGAAAGGGGTAGTGGGGCGGGGGGGGGTTCACGTCTACCCCTACCTGGACGATTGGCTGATCAGGGTGTGTGTTCTCCTTGCCACTCTCTTCAGACTGGGCTTCTCCTTCAATTACTAGAAGTCCCATATGACACCTTCTCAAAAACTCCAGTTCATCTGAGCTGTACTGGATACATCCTTGGGAAAGAGCTCGCTACCCAAGGTGAGGGCTCAAGACATTCTTCTGATGGTTACCAAGTTTCAGAATGCCCATTGTCTCACAGCCTGCATTTATTTTTGAGGTTGCTCGGCATCCTGAATTTATCTGGTGCCAGAGGCGCCCGCCTGAGAATGAGATCCCTTCAATGGGCTCTAAGAACTCAATATGATATGGCATTTATAACGCGCCTATGCACAAGTGCTTCAAGGCGCGACGAGGCAAGGGAGGGGAACAGAGGGAGTGCAGACAACGTTCTTACTAGGCCCGGTATCATTCAGATCGCGTAAGTGCGTGGGAAGGGGGCAGGGACAGTGCAATGAAAGAGAACAGTAAGTAACGGCCAGCATCTGACAAGTGCATAGGTAAGTGCGGACAACAGGCATCAAGGACTGGTAGGGGGACTGTAGGGATACAGAAACAGTCCCCGAGTGCAGGGTTTGCCAGGTTGGCAGTGCAGGTGTGAGACAATGGGAGGGACCTGGGCCCGAGATCAGAGGGTGTCCAGGTAGCCGGTGTGGTTCAGGAGATCAGCAGTGGTGAGGAGGAGAGCAAGCAGAAGCAAAGAGAAAGGTTTTGAGGTGATTCCGGAGATGGTTCTCAAGTTTAAGGGAGGCTGTTCCAGAAGGAGGCACCAGCTGAAGGAGATCTACCACCAACTCGTTGCTTGGAGAAGCGACTAACCCTAAGGGAGTTGGAAGCGGATGAGCAGAGAGCTCGAGAAGGAAGGTATTTAGGAAGGGAGAGTTGAAGATATTGAGGACCCAGGCCCCAGAAGGCCTTGTGGACGATGAAGAGGGTTTTGAACCTAATCCTTGCAGCCACTGGGAGCCAGTGCAGAGATTTCAGTCCTGGAGGGATACGATCCCTGGGCTTGAGGCCAAGGACAAGTCTCGCAGTCCTGTTTTGGATAAGTTGCAGAGGGCGGAGAGTAGAAGCAGGTAGATTTAGAAAGAGGCTGTTGCAATAGTCCAGCCTAGAGAGAACCAGAGCTCTGGAGACAGTGAGCTTCTGGGGGAAGGAGAGGAAAGGAAGAATCCCTCAGAGGAGGTGCAGCTGGTAGTGTGACTTCTTATAGATGTCAGAGATATGAGGAGAGAAGGAGAGTGTGGAGTCGAAGATGACCCCAAGGTTTTTAGCCTTGCAGGTTGGAGCTGGAAGAGGGCCAAGAGAGGCCGGCCAGAGAGCTACAGGGAAGGAGGGAGCGGGTGCGCCGATGAGGAGAATCTCGGTCTTACTGGCTTTAAGGAAGGTCATTCGCGTCGTGGCACACCACTCCTGGATAGCAGTCAGAGATGAGGGAAGGAGAGGAGGCGGCCGAGGGTAGCCTGAAAATGAGTTGGGTGTCATCCAGATAGCACTGAAAGTTGGGGCAGAGAGTGGTGATGTGGTGGGCAAGGAGTGCAAGGTATTGGTTGAACAGCCAGGGAGAGAGGTTAGAACCCTGGGGTACACCACAGGTGGAGAAAAAGATAGCGGAGAGGAGGGACCCAAGCTAGACCTGGGAGGGTCGGTCAGAGAGATGTCAGCCACGCCAGAGCCTGACCAGTGATACCCAGATTATCACGGAGACGGTTGAGCAGGATGGTATGGTTGATGGTGTCAAAGGCAGAAGAGAGATCAAGCAGGATGAGGACGCAGGGGGTGCTCGAGTCAAGGTTGTAGAGCAGGTCTTCACAGATGTCCAGGAGAGCAGTTTCAGTTCTCAGGAAAGATGTCGGACCTACTTCAGGTTCCAAGCAGGGTCACACAGGATTTTCTGGGGTGGCCTGCGAGGAGAGAATTCTGAAGGGAGAACAATTTTGGCAACCATGGCCGGAGATAACAGTAGTGACGGGCACCTCACTCACGGGCTAGGGAGCCCACACCAACGATCTGGCAGTCGGCAGTGGTTGGGTCTCCACCGGAGTCCAAAATACATATCAATCTTTTTTGGAGCTGAGTACTACCTCAACAAGAGAGGTGGTGTGGGGTCACTACCTCTGTGCAGAGAGGCAATGCAGCTCTGGAACTGGGCAATACAAGAAGGAATCTCTCCGTCAGCAGGTCACCTAGCCGGAGAGGAGAACACTGCGTCGGCTGATGCTTTGAGCAGGCAGAGCGGTCTACCAAAAGAGGGAACTAGCTCAGGAAGTCCTTTGAGAGATCTTCACCATTTGGGGAACCCCTCAAGTGGATCTGTTTGTGACCGGTGCCAACCGGAAGTGCGATTAGTACTGCACCAGAGAAAGTTCGGGAAACACATGATCCTAATTTCCCCCGATTGGGCCATGAGGATGTGGTACCCGGACCTTATGGACATGTCCATCTCCCCTCCAATAAGTCTTCCACAAAGGGAGGAACTTCTCTCATGAGAGGAGGGTTGTCTTCTCCATCCAGAAATCAAGACTCTCAACCTTCACGCTTGGTTTCTGAAAGGTTGAGGTACAAGGATTGGGACCTCCTGGATGACGTAATGGAGATTTTGCTTTCGGCCAGAAGGCCAGCAACCAAAGTCTTAGTATCATTGCCTTCGGAACAATTTCTGCAACTGGTGCAAAGACAAGAATGTAGATCCTTTTCTGTGTAAAACACCAGATGTCTTATCCTTTCTATTATCTTTAGCCAATCTGGTGCTCCAGATTGGTACTATTAAAGGCTACTTGGCGGTGCTGTCCATCTTTAAGCGCTCGTCAGAGGAATGTTCATACTTCAAAATTCCACTGGTGACACAATTTCTAAAGGGACTATGTTTATACCTCCTTCCCCCCCAATCTCCTTTCCAGGTTCCAGTTTGGGACCTTAATATGGTTCTAAAATTCCTAATGCATGCACCTTTTTAACCCTTACACTCATGTCCTTTAAGGTTGCTAACCTTTAAAACCATTTTATTGGAAGCTATAACCTCAGTCTGTAGAGTGAGCGAGTTTCAGGCACTTTCGTCCAAGCCACCCTTTACTACCTTCCACAAGGATAGGGTTTTTTTAAGGGTCAAACCTTCATTTCTGCCCAAAAGCGTTTGATTTCCACATAGGACAAACTTTTTTTACCTCGTTTCTATCCCCCCCTCATTCTAGCAAGGAGACACTACATAGGTTGGACCCTCATAGAGCTTTAAGCTTTTACATATCTAGAATGTCAAAACGGTCTATTGATTACCAACATTTCATTGGATATACAAGACAGAAACTGGGTCAGGCTGTCTCTAAGCAGACCTTATCTAGATGGTTAATTCTGGCCATTTATGAATGTTAGATTGGCAGGAAAGGAGTCTCCGGAAGGTTTAAGGGCCCATTCCACCGTGGGTATGGCTACCTCTACAGCCATGCAAACGGGTGTACCAATAAACATTTGTGAAGCAGCAACGTGTCTACTATCCACACATTTGCAAAGCATTATTGCCTGGAATCTTCCCGCCGTCAGGATGGTAGCTTTGGTTAAGCAGTCCTGCACTTGGTTCATGAAAATATGTAAAGCCAAATTCTACTCAGTCTCCAAATCGAATACTGCTTTGGGAGCCTGTCAAAAGATGAGGAATACATGGGAGGACACAATCCATTCGAAGAACAAATTACTTACCCTTTGTAACATTCTTTTGACTGGAGGATAGCTCGGCGGCAACTTGCTCGCCTTGGAAGCAAGATGACACAAAGCAACACAGGTTCGATCCCCAGGTCCATGCTTGGAAACCTCTGGGTATTTAAGCGTGTTATAAATACACAACTAAGACAAAAAAAAAGAATTGCGCAACAATTCCTGTAACAGCGCCTCGATGCCCGCAGGCCGTGTGAGCGCTTTAAAAATGCAAAAAATAAATGTATTCCTCAGTGCCCTCCCAACCTACCCCACAGTAGAATTTCCCATGCTATTACAGCTTACATTCCTTCAAGGCAGAGTACGGTCATGCCTGTGCTTTGGTGGGTATCTCTGCTGTAAAGGGGGAAAAACAGAACTGAAGCCAACAGGTGCTGGGTGTGCTTTATATGCCTTTGATGACCTCTTCCTTGAGACGGAGACCTTCGAGGGACATCGAGCTGACGCACAGTGCCCACTACCAACAAAAAAAAACATTCAGAAGCAGCTGAAGCTGGACATTACATGTCAAAAGATGAGGAATACGTGGGAGGAACATCCAGTCGAAAGACCGTTACAAGAGGTAAGTAACTTGTTCTTATATAAAAACGGTGAACACTCAGCCCACACAATGGAAGATCCGCCCCTCATACACACCGCAGCAGTGGTTCTATCAGGACCACTGATGGTGAAACTCGTGCATATGCTCTAGACCAGGGGTCTCCAACCTTAACGTTGTCTAGAGCTACTTTCAGTGGAAGGCCAGTAGTGGAGAGCTACATGTACGAAAACAATTGGGACATTCAATGTGAAGGCTGACGCTGCATGCTATTCACCAGTGCTCTGTAGTCTGATGTATAACTTGCTGAATCGACCATTTGGCGACACCCTGCTCTTAGACGTACAGAAACCAGTTTGTAGATTGGGACCAGACAGTCCCAACCTGGGAACACGCACACATGGCCGTGCACTAACCCGCTAAAAGCACAGCTTTCCTGGGCAGTGTTTTACCATAAAAGGAATTGCCTGACCTGGTAAGGCAGGAAGAAGGTAACCAGGCAAGAGTTTGTCAAGAGTTTGTCCTTGGGAACATCTAAAGTAACTAAAAAATCCCTTTGTGTGTAGTCTAGGGTCATACAAAAGAAACCCCATTGCACTGCATTGTAAAATGTATTGTGCAATGATAAAGTTAACTAAAAAAATAGATCACATGTAAAAAGGGAATCAGTTTCCCAGTACGGGCAGCCTTAAGGACCTGGTCAGTTTCCCCAAGTTTCCCCATAACAATGAGTAAAAATGCAGCAGAGTGAAGCTGAAGGCTTCGCTTCTCTGGAAAAAGTCAGTACAGAGTACAAAAGCAAGAAGTTCATAGAAATGGAGGGAAAGTTGCTAAGAAGGTAATTTTCTAACAACCACTACCAGCACTGCAGGTGGCTCAGGAAGGCTGTACACTAATGAATGAGTAGCTGAGATCTTCAACACCTATTAGCAGTCTTTGACCATGGCCGCTAGGTGAACTCTACGGATTCGGCCTCTGATGCCGAAACCACATCCGCCACCTTAATGTAATCCCATAACCAAGAGAATGACTGGGGGCTATAGGAGCGCTTTTCTCTCCTCCCTATATTGAACTCGGGCCTTCCTTGAACACTCACTGGGCTTCTTCCTGACCCCTCTGTTCCTGGCTCTGCCCCGACTCCTGCAGTACTGTCTCTCCTCCCCCTGACCATTGTCATTCTGGTTGTACCACCGCTCAGTGTGCGCCCCCACCTCTGTATCGGTGTCGCCACCATTCCACCACCCCCAGTAGCATCCTCCTTCTCGCCACCAATCTGAGCAACATCTGCTGGAAAAGCAGATTGCCTATTCACCTTATCCCATGTTTGCCTTATCTCGACAGTGCTCATAAACTGTGGCTTCCCCTGTTCTGATTCAAAGTAGGAGAATAAGCCTACATCCTCTGAATCCAGACTGTAGTTCACCTCCCGCACTGACCACAATGCATCGGATTCCCCCTGCATCCCTGCCATTTTTCCACACCCCCAATTAAGAGATTCTCCTAAATAAAATAAAAAATGCATACTATCAAATGTTTTCCTAACGATTAAAATTGGTAACTTTGAAAGTGAAAAAAAAGTAACTTTTTTAAATTCAAATGTTGAAACGAAAGGGTTCCATAACACACTTCTTCCCAAATAAACTGCCTGGAACACAAAATAAGTAAACAAAAATAAAGGTTGCTTGATTTTTCACTGTTATGGCTGCACAGGCCAGTGCATTTGTTAGCCCTTCCAATTCTTCCAGTGATGGCAACTTGATGGTGCTTTGCCATTTAAGAGTTTTTGTGCAAGTCTTTTTAAACCCACCTTATCTTTGGCGTTTGCTGCACATGCCCCAATGCTCCAACCACAAGTCTGTCAGACTATACTTCACTGATGACCCCTAATTAGGTTGAACATGTTATTCCGTTGTCTGCAGTCATCAACTGTCTTTCTTGGGTAGAAGAAGCAATGTATAAAATAGCACTGCCCTGCAAGACAAAAATCATTTTCTGGAACAAAGGGCTTGCATAACTTGCATACCCACATTCCTTCGCTCATATGACTCTGCAAAGCATAACCTAAGCAGTGTCGTATAGCAATTTGCTATGCATTTCTGTATCTTTGCTACTCAAATTGAAATCGTATCATAGGCGACATTACTAAAACTGCACCCAACCCCCATTACTACACCCTGCAGAGCAGGGGTTGCAGGTGTGTCACCCTCTTACATTATGGTAAGAGGGGATAAGATTTTTACAAAAAGGACCCTACGGCATCAGCACCACGTAGGTGGGAGGAGCTGACAGCGCTGGGTTACAAGGATGTCGGCAGCGCACACAGGAGTGCGCTGCAGTAAAGATAAGTGGGGGGGTGCGGTTTTCGGGTTTGTGGATCGGGCCGTAATTGCAGTCGACATTTTTGTTGGCGGAGTTACGGGTGGCACAGTGATCACATAGATTCCTCAAATTTACTCTTTTGTAGCAAGGCTAGCTATTTAAGTTGCACTGTTGAATAAAAACACGGCTTACGCTGTATGTTGCCCTAGCACTTTTTTTAACCTTTTTTCTCTGTTCACTGCAAGCTCAAAGGGGCTAATGAGAGAGGGTGTAATTATCTCCTCCACTAAGGGCCGTGTTTGGGAGTGTGAGGCAATAATTACTTATTGTTTTTCAATTAATTGCAAACCAGAAGTAATTGGGCTGATACTTTTATTAAGCTAACTATCCAGTCTGGCAAAGACCATTGTGTTACCTTGACAGTTACAAAATGGAAAATTACATTATTGATACCCTAAAACTTTGCATCATCTCCGTGCTTTGTAGGTAGTGTAGGTTAATATACCTAAATCTCAGTGTCAAGTATATTTCATTTTGTTGGGGATTATGCGTCATATTGACTAAGGAACACTTTTGAAAATGTAATCACACATACAAATGCTTTTGATGGAAAACCTAGTTCTGTAACCTGCTGGTTGCTCACATCTGTGGAACTGGTGCTCAACCCATGAGCTGATACCCAAACTCCATGACATTCTATCTTATCACCCTGTTGCTACCGTGAAAGTGAGATGGCCCACAAACTACAATATTGCCCCTAGTTCGTCCAGTTCTCTGCCTGCTACACCAGCCACCCTGCATAGTCTTACTTCCTTTCCTCTTATATAATTAATGCACAGATAACTAGTAGTGATCAATAGTGGCATCCAGTCTGTGTACCTACAGATCTACTGCACTACCATACACTGTAGTGCCTCCAGATCTTACTTTGCTCTATGATTGCATTATATGTTCGGACCTGCAGAGGAGAGCTGGCAGAACTGTTTTCAGATCCTTTTTATCATATCCATTTATTTTTGTCCATTCATGCAGCTAACCTTTCAAATGTATTATACTCAACAAGGGCTTGCAAAGTGTTTTGGCTTACTTGCTAAGTCGAGTAGAATTTATGAATGGCAAGTACCATTTGCAGGGAATGGTTGAAACTTTAATTTAATATTTACTTTGACGTACATTTTAAATGAAGGTTTCATTGTGCACAGCTGGCCTCTGGGTGGCAGCAGTGTGCCAAACAAAAGTGGGTTACAAAAAGGGCATTTACATTTGTTTGGGACAAGTGCATTTCTCTTCTCTTCGGTTGAGTAGGTAAACTAATTTACTCGGACTGACAGAATTCTTTAAAGAATTTGCAAGGCCAGACTCCTCTCTCCACTTAATATCTTACTTCAGCGGTACAAAAAACTGCTGTGTTGTTGCTCTCTTTATGTCTTCGGTACAACTATCTTCTGGTGATATTATATTAGTACAACATTGCTAATTAAACGGGTTTGTTTGCTAATCAAGAAAATGTTGATTTGCAAACTCTAATACATTTTTGAAAACAAATTGATGCCTTGCTTTGAACTCGAGGTGAACTTGGTGATGGCTTCTGGCTGGCCCTTTAATTAGCATGTGTGACTTGGCTTAAATGCCCTATTTTTCTTTCATGCTATTGAGATGAATGCAGCCTATTCTGACTTGCATTCTATGTCATTGTAGCCAGTGCAATTTGTGGTACAAAATAACATACTATTGTAATTCCCTTTTTCTGGGAATAAACACTAATACTTCACACCTTTTATGTCCTGCTGCCCAAATCATTGCAAGCACACCATGGCGTGCTCACAAAATGCCCTGTTGTGCTGAAGTTACATTGGATGCCAGTGAAAAATTACTACATTTAAAGCCACCACTTTTACTTTTAAAGCCCTGTAAACCAATGCACCAGAATCACTATTTAAAGGTCAAGTGGTGTGAATTTAAAGGGTGACTTTGAATCTAGTAATACATACCTGCCATTGATTCCATGCTACAGGAAGAAATGTGGGTTACTCTTGAAGTTCAAACACTAAACCTGTGGCACATACTTCCAGAAGAAATGTGTAGGTCCAATCACTTATTGCCCTTTGAAACCCCCCTGAAAAACTAGCTTTTCTACGTTTTTAATGTTATTTATACCCTTCGTCATCCAGTGCTTTGATACCCTTTGGGGAGCCATTTACTGTATAGGCATAGAAATGGAACATGCCACAGGTGAGTTGCAAAATAGGAATCACAATTGTGTGGAACCTAGCATAGGCCAAGCTTCTCCCACTTACAATGCTTAGTCTAGATAATGCCATAGTAGCACATTACTAACTGTATCCATTGATAATGTCGCCATGAAAATGGCCGCCATGTGTGACATGAAAACAAAGCTAATTTAAGTCAGCTTTTCATAGCTCATGCAACCTGTAGTCAGTGAAACAATGACAAATGTAGATGACAGTTGTTAAATGGTCATCAAGCATAATGTTCGTCAAACATGAAGCACACGTTTTACACAGAAGGCTAATGTGCACGCTTGCTGGATGGATATTTCTGACCTTACCAAGGTCCAGGAAGTGGCGCTTTCCTGTTCTGGCAGATGAGTAAACCACAAACGAAAATTGCCTGTTTTAACTGCACACCAGTAGATGTGAGCGTTGACTTCACACCATTAAGTGTTATATCTGATAAGGATTCAAGAACATAAGGATTCAAGAACAGGAAGTTGCCAGATGCAAACAGAAGCATTGTGCACGTCTGTAAAGTTAAAGAAGTAACAAGTGAGAGAAATGTCTCCATGTAGCCGAGGGTACAGTAGAGGCATTCACTAAACTGGTACAAAACTCACACTGAAGAGGTGCAAAAACCCACCTAATGGAGGTGTACATAGGAAACCTAACTCAACGAGCACAGTGACATTCTCCGCTCTAGGCTTTACTCTTTCAGATGGCGGGTACGACACACGCACAGGTAAACCATGTTCCTTCATACATATAAGGCCCAAGCCAAAGGGGGAAGAAGCAGTCCCTTTTCTATTTCAATGCAGAGGATGGCAGGGAGTGCTGTGACCACAGCTAAAAGCTCCAGTCCAGCAGGAAAGTGGGTGGGATGTGAAGGGTGCACTTTGTCTTGGGAGGGGGGTGGCGTGGGGAGGCAACGGGGAGTGGCTTCATGTTGCCTCCCTACAATCAAGATGGCAGAACCTGGGAAAGTGCCTCGAGAGGCTGGGAAAACGTGGGCGGTACAGTGTTCCCGCCCGTGGTCCCAGCCACCTGATTGGCTGAGCGCCCTTCCCCGGGTGCTAATTTGCTTTGTTTTCTTCACTTGCTGGATTGTATTGATGATCTATTAAACTGATCTTTGTACAAAAACAGAATGAGGATGTCATTTTAATACAGATACATTATTTTTCTTTTTTAGAAGACACCATAGCTGGCTTATAATTATATTGACAACACATTCACACAATAAAAACATAATTAGGAACCTATAGCTATTGCATCTCACTCTCTCTGACAATACTGCTAAGCTTCTCAGCCATTCACCTGGTTGACTGTATTAGTGTATCCCTAAGCCGCCACCACCACCGCACTTAGCTTGTTACACACTCATTACATAGGCATTGCGCCTCTCCTATTGCTCACCACTGCTCCCGATAGAGATATTGCTATTGCTTTTACTCTGTCACCCCACAGCCACCATCCTGCATCATAAATTAGCCAGACAACAGAATGACACCTCATGCCTTCTGGTATCTTACCTCTCTCTGCAGCATATCCCTCCTCTACACAACTCACTACATAATCCATAACATGCCTCCCACTTGCAACCACCCCGGTAAAAGTCCTCACATCACAAACACCATTATGCCAAACCTTACACTCTCCAATAACATAGCCCCAACTTGGTTCCTACCTGCACACATCCATCCAAACGTAGGTCAACGTATCACCACAAGCACCACAATGCCAAACCTTACACTCCCCAATAACATAGCCCCAACTTGGTTTCTACCACCTTGCCTTCCAGTTCACTGCAACATGGTCCACAAACACCCACCCCAACATCCACACACAACACACTATCCACACGCACCACCTAAGCCACACGTTCTCAGATCGTCCACTACCATACCCAGCACAACCACGAATAGAAACCTCAGACTAGGCTCTAAGACTCACCATACTCCCACTCCCAACGATGCACATCGGAAACATAATCCTGCTACTCCTTTCACACACACCACAGTATCTCCGGACAACACGCATACCTCCCCCCACCCCCAATGACTCCACCCAACCACCACTCATCAGCAAGTCACAGCCCACCATCCAATCTATCAAAGGTGCTCTCATTAACTCAAGATCCTTAACCGCACATGCTCTCGACATAGCTGACATCATCACCTCCAATGACCTTGACTTCCTAGCTATCACTGAGACCTGGCTCCACGCAGCATCAGGACCAGCCCTTGCGCTAGCCATCCCTAAGGAGTAGTCCATGTTCCTCCTGAAAAGACAAACCGGTAAAGGCGGAGGCGTCGCCTTTATAGCAAAGACCTCTCTGAATATCAGACACATAGTCAACCAAACACCTCCCATCTGCCGAACTGATTACCATCAAACTATCCTCAACCAACACGAATACTACCACCATCCACCTCCTATACAGACCGCCTGGTCCCATCTCCTCCAGCGGCATTGCTCTCCTGCTCTCTAACAATACCAAACCCAACTCGCAGATACTCATTCTAGGCGATTTCAATCATGACTATAACGACACCAAAGATGACAAAGCAAACATGATCGCCAAAACCATCTCAGAGCTACGATTCACCCATCACATCTCACAACTCGCGCACAATAAAGGGAGAACCCTTGATTGGTTAGCGGACCTTAACTGTGATACCACCATTCTGTCCAACACACCCTGTGCCTGGACTGACCACCACCTAATCACCTTCACCATCAACTAAAACAAACATGCCTCACCACCGACAACTAATGCTCCACCTGCATTTACGAGAAATAGCAAAAATCACAGATGAGAATTTAATCCCACTGCTCCAACCCATCATCGACTTCACACCCACCATTGCCAACCCCACAGATCTAGTAGACCTATACAACTCAACTATCCTCAAAGCCATCAACATTGTTGCGCCGCTTAAATTACGCAAAGCTAAACCACGCGTTCACCTCAACTCTTGGTTCACCCTTGAACTAAAAACGCTTCGGAAAAACGAGAGACATGCCGAATCAGTATGGAAACACTCCCCCCGCCCCCCTCTTAGTCATCAATAAGATGTCCTATACCTCAGCCTCCAATAACTACAAGCAAGCCATCATCCAAACAAAAAAATATGTATCATGAGAAAATCAGTAAGGCCAAATCTAACACAAAAGAGCTCTTTAATATCTTAAGAGACCTCGAATCCCCATCAGCCATACCCGACGCATGCACCAAAGATACCTCTTGGTGTACAAATATACAAGAAGCCCCCCTCTGCAAAATTGCTATGCTCCAAGCAAAAATCAAAGCTAAGAAAGCTAGCCTTACGACTGCTAATAACCTCACCCCATACCCCTCCCACCAAACAAACAGACAGTACCCCATTCGAATTCTCAACCATCACTACCAAAGAGGTCGAAGACATAATATCCACCCTGAAACCGTCCAAATGCCAAGGCGACAAATGCCCAGCCCCAGTAATCAAAGATGCAGCCAAACATCTAGCCCCTTTCATCACCTCACTCATAAACTCTTCATTCACTTCAAGTATAGTACCTGACAATCTGAAGGACTCTTGGGGTCTTACCACTGCTCAAGAAACCCATACTGGACCCTAGCACCCCCACCAACTACAGACCCATCACAACAGTGCCTTTCCTCTTAAAAATTCTGGATGGAGCAGCCTACCTGCAGATCCAGAACCACCTAGAGAAAAACAACTTACTTGGACTAAGACAATCTGGTTTCCGCCCTAAACATGGTACAGAGACCGCCTTGATCGACCTCAAGACTCAAATGGACAAGTTAAAAGACAATGGCAAACTGGCCCTCCTACTCCTACTTGACTTATCAGCCGCTTTCTTCGCACCCACCGCTACCGCCGAACCAGCCCCCGTTACCTGTGACGTCCCACAGGGATCCTGCGTCTCACCCACACTATACGTGTTTACTAAACCCCTGTTTACTAAACCCCTATTCGACATACTGGATCATTTGGGTGTCATCTACACAAACTACGCAGATGACATTCAAATACTCATCCCACTAACAGGCGACTATTCCTCTGACAATAAAGTCCTCAACAACATTTACTCTTATCATCCAAGAATGGATGGCCAAGCATGGACTATGTCACAATGACGACAAGACAGAGCTTCTTCTCTTAGGTTCCCAATCCAGACTCAATCTTAACAAACTTGCCAAACATTCACCATTGACGGCAACAACATTGCTGTATCTAACCATGTAAAAACCCTAGGAATATACCTCGACTCTTACCTCACGCTGACTAGACAAATCAACACCATCTCATCCTCTACCGCCTACACATGCAAGATTATCAACGCCTGCAGACCCTACCTATCCACATCCAACTGCACAACCCTTGCTAGAGCTTTAGTACTCTCTAAAGTAAACTATTGCAATGCACTCTATCTCGGCACCAGCCAAAAGAACATTGACAAGCTTCAAGTTGTTCAAAATAATGCTCTCAGAGCAGCCTTGAATATAACAAAATCTGAACACATTTCAGATCTCAGACGTTTCCACCCATTGGCTATCTGTACCCCAAAGAATTGAGTACAAAACAATGTCCCTGACCCACGAGTGCCTGTCCAACCAAGCCCCCAAATACCTTGCTGACAACTTCACCCTTAACATCTCATCTCGGCCAACCAGATCAGCCCAAACCCATTGCTTAAATGTCCCCAGACATAAGCTCAAAAGAGCACGTGGCTCAAGCTTCCCAGTGCTTGCCTCGAAACTCTGGAACTCCCTACCACTTGCTCTCGGAACCGAACCATCCTTCCACCGATTCAGACAAAATGCCAAAACCTGGCTTATCGCCAAAGAAGCCTAAGCCTGCACCCATCATTCACCTGAGACACGTGTACATATATTTATAGACCTATATAGCCAACACATCCTGCATTAACCACTTTTGTTGCAATTATACTGTAAATACCCTACTTGTTATTTTTGTACTGAATATCCCCGCTCCACAACGGATTGCACAAACTGTGAATAACATGTACTATAAGAACTATGCATATGTAATGTTTATACTGTACTACAACAACCATGTATATATTACCTGTTACCTTGTAAGTCAAGCACCCAGTTGCCCCAGGGCCAGGCCGCGCTATACAAAACAATAAACTAAAGTAAATATACACAGGTTTCGGCCAGAACTATAGTATAGTGAGCGGGGGTTGCAGGGGACACCCCTGCAGCTCACCGACCAAAAGTGAAAAAAAATTAAGAAAAGAAAATTACCCTGCGGCGCCAGTTCCCGATCACAGAAGTGAAAGAGAACCAGCGTCGCAGGGGCACAGCGCATCGGAAAGAAAGGTAAGTAGGGATGTGTGGGTGGGGGTGTGTTTGTATGGATGTGGTGTCTTTTTTAAATGGATGTCCGCTTGGGAAATGTACGAACATTATTGTATTGCGTACATTTCCCATGCAGACCTTTTTCATGCGGTAATTTCTGTCGTGGGAAATTCACACAGATCCTATACACAATATGCATACATCATATACATATTTCGAGGGGATTGGGTCCTCTGACGTATTCCATATCTATGACATGTAATCACCACAGCTGTGCTGCTTCGGAAACTTTTTCGGCGTCTGCGTCCTGCGTCGATGACGTCGATGCGCCGCCGTCGAGGACCTCCTCCGACGTCCGACGTCATCCGATGTGATAAGTAGGACGCACGACGCCAGTAGCCTCAGTTCCGTTTTTTCCGCGAACGTGTTGCTTCGTGTTTCTCGGTTCTAGCCTCGACTCATTGGAGTTCTGTTCTTTCTGGTTCTTCGAACCTGTTCGTTTGTGAATATTCCTTCGACGATGTCTTCCACTTCGTCTTCAACCCCGCGTCCGGGCTTCAAGAAGTGCGGGGAGTGTGGGTCCAAGATGTCGGTGACTGACTCGCACGTTGCCTGCCTCTGGTGCCTCGGGGAGGCCCACGACACGGATGACTGTGTCGACTGCCTGTCGCTCACGTCCAAGGCCTTACGCGAACGTAAGAAGAAATTGTCGGTAGGTCGGGTGTCCAAGCCCCGGAAGTCGAAGTCGGCGGGGCTTTCGACGGATGATTCGAGGGGTGACTCTCCGCGTCATCGTCGGAAGTCTCGTCGGTCTTCTTCTAGGAGTCGGTCTCGCCACTCCTCAGCCTCTTCGAGGCATTCTCGGAAGCGCCGACACCGGTCGCCTTCCAGGTCCTCTTCAGAGGACTCTGCCCGGCACGTCGGTTACCCCACCAGCCGTGCGACGCCGGAGGAATGGGCTTCCTTCGGGAAGAAGATGTTGGCGATTCTTGAGTCGCAGGGTACTCAACCGTCCGCGCCCCCGAGTGGGGTCGGCCGTGTGAGGTCGAGAGCCACCGCTCGCAAGAGTGGTCGGCGCGAGTCACGGGAGAGGTCCCGTTCGGACAAGGAGGCTCGTTCTCGCCGTACCCGTTCCAGGTCCCGGTCCTCGACGCGATCGAGACCGTGTGCACCTGTGATGTCTTCGAGGAAGACATCGACGTCTGTGGCGTCGAGGGCGTCGACAGGCTTTCTCGAGGCTCCGGCTCCGAGGAAGTCGTCGAAGCCGTCGACGGTCAGGTCGTCGAGGGACACGCTCGGGGCTCCGGCTTCGAGGGCTGTGTCGACGCCGCCGATACTGGAGGCGCTGCATCTGACGTCGACGCCGATTTCCTCGACGTCGACGCCGATCCTCTCGGCGCCGTTGCCGGTTTTCTCGGCGTCGGCGCCGATTCGCTCGACGCCATCGTCGCCTTTCGTGTCGGAGGTGCCCCGTGTCTCGGGTGTTCCCCCTAGGAAGGCTCTGGTTAAGAGCAGGCACTCTCGGGTGCCTTTCCACCACTTGGATTATATTTCAGAGGCGGATGAGGATTCGGATGGCCTGGTTCCTAGTCAGGTGCCAGATGACATTGTCTCGGGCCATGGTCAATTTGACGATTTGAGGCAGTCGCTGCATGATGCCAGTGGACTGGACACCTCTCCGGAGGTGGAATTTGGTCGGCCTGAGCCTGGCTCCCATGCCGATTCCTCATACCGGCGCCTTATGGCTAGGGTGTCTGAGTATCTGGGATGGTCTGCTCCCCCAGGGGAGTTTGTGCAGGATGATCTGACGGATATCCTTGATGTTGGTCCCCCAACTGACCCGGTACTGCCGTTCCATATGGCTTTACAGCGTAGGGTGGCGGCGGCTTGGACTGCTCCGGAGAGTCTCCCGGCAGTGGGCAGATCCTTGTCGCGAAAATACCGTCCAGCCAGTGGCGACCCCTGCTACTTGACCAGGCACCCCACTCCGGAAAGTTTGGTGGTGCAGGCGGCCACGGCCCCGGCAAAGCAGGCGTCGTACCCTACCATCCCTCCTGATAGGGACGACAAACGTTTTGATGGCTGGGCGAAGAAGGTGTTTTCTTCTGGTGGTATGGCGCTTCAGGCGGCCAACTCCATTTGTGCCTTGTCGCGTTTCACGCACACTCTGTGGAACTGTGTTGCGTTAGCGGCTGAACATATTCCCGAAGGGGTCGAACGGGATGGTTTCCTTGCTATGGTCCAGGATGGTAAGGATGCCATGTGTGAGTCCGTTCAGTCGGGTTTGGACTTAGCTGAATGCGTCAGTAGGTCCATGGCGGCGAGCACCGTGATACGCAGGTTTGCGTGGTTGCGGAAGTCGGGGTTTGCTCCTGATGTGCAGTCCCGGCTCCTCAACATGCCCTTTGATGGTGAACATCTTTTTGGCAGCAAGGCTGACGAGAGCCTTGAGAGGTTGCAGACCTCAAAAGCTGCAGCGAAGTCGTTGGGCGCTGCAGTTCGCCAACCTCCGCCTTTTCGTCCTAGGGGACAGCAGTGGAGGGGTGGCTCCTTTCGCTATTACTCGTCCTTTGGTAAAGCAAGAGGAGCTGGCAGTCAAAGGGGCCAACGCAGGGGTACCAGAGGTGGACGACAGGGTACCCGTGGTGCCAAGGCCGCTCGGGCAGTTGCCTCTTTGCCCTCAGGTAACGCCGCAGCCGCTCCTACTCAGTCATGAGGCCATGTCCCATGGTTCGCCGGTTGGGGGAAGGCTGGCGCAGCATCTTGTAGAGTGGCGTGCCATTACTTCAGATGTGTGGGTTCTGGAGATCATAACCCACGGCTACTGTCTTCCCTTTCGGCACAGGCCTCGCGACAATCCACCGGGGAACCTCTCTTTGAAGTGTCCGGATCCGCTCCTTGCGCAGGAAATTCAAGCCCTGCTGGAGAAAGGCGCCATAGAACTGGTGCCTGTAGCGGAGAGGAACAAGGGATGGTATTCCCCTTATTTTTTGATTTCGAAGAAAGACGGGGGATTGAGACCCATCATGGACTTGCGCGGTTTGAACAAACTCCTCAGGAAGGACAAGTTCAAGATGGTTACGCTCTCTCAAGTCCTCCAGGCCCTTCAGCTTCAGGACTGGTTGGTGTCACTCGACCTCAAGGATGCTTACTTCCATGTGCCGATCCATCCCAAGCACAAGAAGTACCTGAGGTTCGCGGTTGGCGACTCGCACTTTCAGTTTCGGGTCCTGCCGTTCGGTTTGACCTCCGCCCCGAGGGTTTTCACCAAGCTCATGGTGGTGGTGGCAGCGCATCTCAGGCAAGGGGGGATTCACGTCTACCCCTACCTGGACGATTGGTTGATCAGGGGGAGCTCTCCCGAGCAAGTCCTGGATCATCTGTCCGTCGCCTGCCACTCCCTTCACAGGCTGGGCTTCTCCCTCAATTTAAAGAAGTCCCATTTGACGCCATCACAGAGGCTCCAGTACATCGGAGCAGTGCTCGACACTTCCCTGGGGCAGTGTTTTCCTCCCCAGGTGAGGGCTCTTCACATTCAGCAGATGGTGCACAAGTTTCAGCATGCCCAGACGCTCCCGGCGTTCGAGTTCTTGAGGTTGCTCGGCCTCATGGCATCCTGCATTCTTCTGGTGCCAGAGGCTCGCCTGCGGATGAGATCTTTGCAGTGGGCACTCAAGACGCAATGGTCGCAGTCCTCCGGCAGGATGTCGGACCCGGTTCAGGTGCCGCCCTCGGTCGCCCGGGACCTTCTGTGGTGGGCCGTCGAAGGCAACTTGATGAAGGGGGCTCCATTTTGGCTACCCTGGCCGGAGGTGACGATCGTGTCGGATGCATCCCTCACGGGATGGGGAGCTCATGCCAACGGGCTGACAGTCAGCGGTCGTTGGTCTCCGTCGGAGTCCAGACTCCATATCAATCTGTTGGAGCTGAGGGCCGTCAGGCTAGCCCTGAAGGCTTTTCTGCCGACTGTGCGAGGAAAGACTGTCCTGATCATGACGGACAACACTGTGGCCATGCACTACCTCAACAAAAAGGGGGGGGGGCAGGGTCACTTCCTCTGTGCAGGGAGGCGATGCAGCTCGAGTTCTGGGCCATCCGGCAGGAAGTTTCGATCTCGGCAGTTCATCTGGCCGGAGACGAAAACGTGACGGCGGACGCTCTGAGCAGGCAGAGCGCGATCTCTCACGCGTGGGAGTTGGCTCAGGAGATTCTCCTGGAGATCTTCGCCCTTTGGGGGACCCCTCAAGTGGATCTCTTCGCCTCCAGTGTCAACCGGAAGTGCGAGAGGTTTTGCTCGCGGGAATTTCCTCCGAAAGGAGCCTTAGGAGACGCGTTTGTGGTGGAGTGGTCATTCCCGCTGCTGTACGCGTTTCCTCCAGTCCCCGTCATCCCGCAAGTGCTGCGGAGGTTACGGAAGTTCGGTTCCCGGATGATCCTCATTGCTCCGGCGTGGGCTCGGAGGACGTGGTACCCGGACCTTCTCGACTTGTCCATCTGCCCTCCACGTCGTCTTCCCTACCGAGACGATCTGCTCTCACGGGAGGGGGGTCAGGTTCTCCATCCAGAGGTCGGATCCCTCAACCTTCACGCTTGGCTTCTGAAAGGTTGAGGTATAAGGATTGGGACCTCCCTGAAGACGTGATGGAGGTGTTGCTTTCGGCCCGAAGGCCCGCAACTAAGTCTCTGTACCGTTGCCGTTGGCGTAAGTTCTGCGACTGGTGCAGAGTTCAGAATGTGGATCCTTTTGCATGTGACATCCCCATGGTTCTGTCCTTTTTGCTTTCTTTGGCCCACAGGGGCTTGCAAGTGGGTACCATTAAAGGTTACCTGGCGGCGCTGTCCATCTTTAAGCGCTCATCTGAAGAATGTTCTTAATTTAAAATCCCTTTAATTTCACAGTTTCTAAAAGGGCTCACTAATGTGTTCCCTCCGTCGCCTTTCCTGGTGCCCGGTTGGGATTTAAACCTTGTTCTTAGGTTTCTTATGGGTGCTCCGTTTGAGCCTTTACATTCTTGCCCTTTGAGGCTGTTGACTTTGAAAACTGTGTTTTTAGTTGCGGTTACTTCCGCTCGCAGAGTGAGTGAGTTACAGGCACTTTCTGTTAAGCCACCCTTCACTGTATTTCACAAGGACAGGGTTGTCCTTCGAGTTCGTCCTTCTTTTCTTCCAAAGGTAGTGACGGAATTTCATTTGGCCCAAAAGATTGTTCTTCCGGCATTCTATCCTCCTCCGCATCCTGGTAAGGAAGAGGAGAGGCTCCATAGGCTTGATCCTAGGAGAGCTTTGAGCTTTTATGTTTCTCGCATGTCCCGGGTCAGAGTGGACGATCAACTCTTTATTGGTTACGCTGGTAAGCGCTTGGGGCAAGCTGTGACGAAACAGACTTTGTCACGCTGGATTATTTTGGCCATCTCGGAGTGTTACCGCTTGGCGGGTAAGGACCCACCGGCTGGCTTGCGGGCCCATTCTACCAGGGGCGTGGCTGCATCTACTGCCCTGCAGAGGGGTGTTCCTATTCGCAACATCTGTGATGCTGCCACCTGGGCTTCAGTACATACATTTGTACGGCATTATTCCCTCGATTCCATCAGAGGGCAGGATCTGGCCTTTGGCAAGGCGGTCCTTTGCTCTGCTATTTGATTGGCTATTCTAAATTTTGTTTCTTAATTCTTTCCCTCCTCCTTGATTTGGTACTGCTTTGGGAGTCTGTCATAGATATGGAATACGTCGGAGGACCCAATCCCCTCGAAGAACAAGTTACTTTCTTACCTGGTAACGTTCTTTCGATGGGAGGGTCCGACGACGTATTCCATATCGCTCCCACCCTGCCTTCCCCGCTGCAGAATTTCTGTTGCGATTGCAGCTTACGTTCCGCAAGGCTTTGTGTCGGACTGGCAGTTGACTAATGTCACACGTTCTGGGGGAAAAAACTACAACTGAGGCTACTGGCGTCGTGCGTCCTACTTATCACATCGGATGACGTCAGACGTCGGAGGAGGTCCTCGACGGCGGCGCATCGACGTCATCGACGCAGGACGCAGACGCCGAAAAAGTTTCCGAAGCAGCACAGCTGTGGTGATTACATGTCATAGATATGGAATACGTCGTCGGACCCTCCCATCGAAAGAACGTTACCAGGTAAGAAAGTAACTTGTTCATCTAGACCAGACCTAAAGCCTTTTAGGTTGTTTTTATGTACGACACTTATGTATAGGTGTTTTCATTTTGGGTGATTCTTACTGTTGATCTACGCCTTTTTGGGGGGGGGTGTAGGTATTTTTTCTGTAATTACTGTCCATTGCACATTGATTTGGCCCTGTTTATATGGCATTCGATGCAATACGCCACTTGCTTGCTTTTGCAGTTTATCTTTTCATGAAAGGTCCATTCTCTGTCTCTGATGGTGAAATGTTAAACTTTTTTTTGTATTAATGCACACTGAACAATTCCCACACAAGCGATAACCTACAAGGGTTGCCAAGTTCCAGTTTTTTCTAAATTGAGTGGACCAAGCTGTCCCTGAAGTTTCTCCGTCTCTTCAGGTCAAAGAGGTGCTTCAACATAATTTGATTAGATACCAGTGTTTACAGATATTCCTTTTAGGTCCAAGGTGTTGGGGCAAAACGTGGTGTCACATGTCATTCCGTTTGTGTCTTGTGATATGATCAGCAGCATTAGGTTTTTTTCCCCTCTTTGAGGGTTATTCCTAATTTAATCCGTCTTGCTTCCGGTGTCACCGGACCTGTTGCATAGTACAGGCAGGGTGGAATCTGGAGAGTCGTCCCTATCTGCACGGAATCACCATCACCAAAGGCAGTCCTCTCCCTCCCCACATGGAGAAAAGATGAGTCTAGTAGTTGGAGACGCCAACTTAATCCTGACCAGATGGATCCCATGCAAGACCTACTGTTACGTCCCGCCCCCTTTCCTCCATACTGTATGGACGTCCCTTCAAGGGACGGGAGATGGAACCTTTTTCACCAGAAAAAACCTTCTTCCCCTTTAAAGTTAGAGGCGGGCGGGGTGCGGCCCAGGGAGCATGCGCTGCCCTGACTCTGCCCTCCGGGCACACCTCAGTCCCATTTTGTGCGTCGACAGGAACGGGCTGAATTCACCAGCGCTCCTGTGTTTGGCTTCGCCATGTAATTCCACGTGCAGATACTTCTTCTTTGTCTTTTTTGTCTTTTCTATCATTCAGATACACGGTCCTCAGGCGTCACGCTCCTCCCCGGCGCATGTTGACTTCTACAGGGTTCAGCAGGTGTCCATCCTGCAACAGGCTCTTCCTAACTTCAGACCCCCACGCCCTCTGCCTACCTACGTTGCCTTGGCCCAGACCACGGTTGGCAATCCTGTTCGGCTTGTGATGGGCTGTCCTCGAAGGCACTGAAGAACAGACTAGCCAGGTGGAGGGATCGGCCAGGTCCTTCTACCGGCACGTGCATCGAGGCTGCTACAGCTACCGGCCTTCGGGTCGAGGGATCCTCGGATCCTCCCGGGCGCAGTGTTGAGGGACCAGAAGGTTCATGTACCGGGTCTAAACCCAAGGGGTTACGCCCTTTTCCAGCTCAATGTTGGAGGGGCTACGCCCTAATACCGGCAATGCGTCTGAGGGGGCCCCCAAACACAGCTCTACCGACCCCCTGGTTGAGGGTGTCGCACCTAACGGGCCGAGGAGCAGGCTAGGACTTGTGATCCACACGCAAGAGTCTTGGACGAGGCCGGGCCCAGCGGGCCGAGCAACACGTCTTGGGCACGTGGCAGGCAGCTCAACAAAATGGCTGCCGCGTCAGAAAGGGGCTCCCGTCCGATGCCATTCCACGAATTCGGTGAAGGAGTGTCCAGGTGGGACTGGCCTCAACCAGGTACGTGGCCTACAGTCTACCCTTCCTTTGTGTCCACATGGATAGGGTACCCTGTGACCCAGTTGGTACCTCCTGCCACCTCTTTGGCCAGTGAAGTGGTGCTCTTCGAGAAGTTTCTCGGCCTCATGAGGTGTTCTCATCAAAGACGCCATTAGGAAAGTCATCCCTGCCATGCTAGCGGCACCAGACTCCTCCATCGGGCCCCCAGGCCCCGGTGCAGCTGCCTCCTCTGAACTCCTCACCCAGTGCCAATCATGCTTTAAGGCGGGGCTAGCGGAAGCCAAGCTCTTGGAATCCACAGTGGCTCATATCGATACCTCAGGCCGTGCTATCTGTATTGGCATGGACATGAGGAGAACAGCCTGGCTTCGGGCACCGAAATTCAACCCGGATGTCAAGGAGCGCATTATAGATCTACAGTTCGAGGAGGCGGGAGGGGGACCTCTTCCACTCCTCCACGGATGAAGAGCTGGACAAGAAGAACAGCAGCTCACAAATGGCGAAGTCTTTATACATTCTTACAAAGACAACGCCCAAATCGTACACCCAATCTCAGCAGCGCTCGGAAAAAGGGTCATACATATGGAGGGTTCTGCGGCTTCCAGGAACGCAGATCCAGGCAGCTGGTCCTCTTGCCATCTCGGAACCGGCGCAAACAACAAAAAGGCGGCAGGGGGGTGGGGGGGTGGGGGGGGGGGGGGTGGTAAGGGCTTTTCCCAGTCCCTCATTGTCAGCCTCTGAGGGAAAGAAGGCATGACACAACCCTTTGGGTCCACGTGTCTCCAGTGGGGGGCAGGCTTGCTCTCCATGCACAGTTCTGGTGCCAGAATATCACGGATCCCTGGATCCTCTCCGTAGTATCCAATGGGTACCATCTTCCTAGCCCATCCTCTCCTCCCTCCTCCCCTCCACTCCCACAGGTTGGGACAGCAACTCTTTTGGCGGAGATCCGGTCGCTCGTAGAGAGCCAGGCAGTGGAGGAAGTCCCAGCCTTCCAGCAAGGCTTTGGCTTCTACTCCAGGATTTTCGCCATTCAGAAGAACCAGGCGGGCCTGAGCGTTGTGCTAGACCTTTCCACCCTCAACCTCTCCCTACCCCTGCAAAAATTCAAGATGGTTACGCCAGCTTTTATAGCGGAGACATTGGACAAGGGAGACTGTATGTGTTCCCTGGACCTGAAGGACGCGTACCTACTTGTCCCGATTTGGCAGCCCCATCATTCTTTCCTACAGTTCAGGATCATGGACTACCATTTCCAATACAAAGTCCTTCCATTTGGCCTCAACTCGGCCCCCAGGGTCTTTACCAGTCTCATTAACGCATTGGCGGCCCTCCTCAGAGCGCAGGGCCTGCACATCTACCCATACCTCGACAAATCGCTCGTCAGGGCTACATCTCCGGAAGCGGTTCGCCACTCTTCCCATGCCCTTATGAACACTCTGCACAACCTGGGCTTCTCGCTCAACATCAAGAAGCCACAGCTGCACCCTACGCAAACTCTGACATTCCTGGGACTCATTTGGGATTCGTGCTCCGAGAGGGTTTTCCCGTCGGAAGACAAAATCTCGGCCATCAAGAGGGCCACCGCCCACTTCCTCAGCAGAAAGGGGACCTCTGTATGGTGGTACCAACATCTTCTGGGTCTAGTGGTGGCAGTCCTATTAGCCTACCGCACACAAGACTAAGGATGAGAAGCATTCATCTGCACTTCGCTGTCTCTTGGTCCACAGCACCTGGATTCGACAGGAGCAGGAATACCACATCAATTGGTTGGAGCTGAATGCCATCTGGCTAGCGCTCAGAGCATTCCTACCACTTCTCAAGTGAAAGGTTGGTCTCATCCAGACAGACAACTCGACCAGCATGTACTACTTCAACAAGCAGGAGGCGATCAGCATGTGGGAATGGGCCCTGGAAAATGACATTTACCTCTCGGCAGTCCACCTCCCGGGGGAATCCAACCTGTTGTTCGACAGGCTCAGCAGGCTGGGGGCGGACAATTACGCGTGGCAGCTAAACAAGCTCGTTATTCAGGAGATCTTCAACAGGTGGGCTCATCCCCAAGTGGATCTGTTTGCCACCTGGCACAACAAGTGTCCCCTGTTCGTATCCTGGCAGGGTCGGGGCCCCAGCTCTCTGGGTGACGCATTTCATTTCCTGTGGACCGGCATGAAGGCCTACGCCTTTCCGCCTACTCCCCTGATCCACAGGATAATTTGCAAAATCAAGGAGTCTCACCGACTCATCGTTCAGGCCATGGTTTTCGGATCTACTGAGCCTCTCGGAGGTGCCCCCGAGACACCTTCCGACGGGCCCAGCACATCATCTGGCGCAGCAGGGGGGCGGAATCCACCCTGCGCCAGGGAAACTAGCCCTCACAGCGTGTTACCTGAGCAGGTAACGCTTAAGCACCTTAGCCTGTCGCAGGCCAATCTGGAGATCATACAGGGCGCCAATAGCAAAGCCACCAGGGCCCAGTACAAAAGCAAATGGGACCAGATTCTGCCACTGGGCAGACTCCAAGGGAATTGACCTCTTGGCCTGCAATTTGGACGATGTGCTCTCCTTTTCGGCACACCTCGCTCATTCAGGCGTACAGGTGGACACCTGCCATATATACCTTGCAGCCATTGGGGCTTGCAGGACCTCTGAGGAAGGCATTTTTTCCTCCTCAAACCCTATCGTCAAACATCTGACTGGTCTCGCTAGGCTCAACCCGCCCGTCAAGAGACCGCACCCTGTGTGGGACCTTAACATAGTCTTGGGCGCCCTTGCGCACAAATCATTCGAGGTAATGGCTTCTGTGGGCATTAGGCTGGTCACCATCAAGACACCCTTACTAGTCGGTCTTACCTCAGCTCGCAGAGTCAGCGAGATCCAGGCGCTGGTCGCCTCTGAACCATATACCATCTTTCACAAGGACAAGGTAGTCATGCGGACGCACCCGGCATTTCTGCCCAAGGTTCTATCTGCATTTCACTTGAATGAATAGTCCTTCCTACGTTCTTTTCCAATCCCAAGGACAAAGCACAGAGAGTGCTGCACTGCCTAGATGTCGGGCGTGCCCTAAAATTCTACTTGGACAGGACCAAGGGCTTCCGCAAGTCGGACACTCGGTTTGTCATTTTCAAAGGCTCGAGGCCAGGCTACCAGGCCTCTAAGGCATATCCTGCTGGATGGTCTCTGCCATCAAGGAAGCATACGAGGGCCAGCACAAGCCATTCAGGGCCAAGGCAACGGCCATCGCATTCCAGCACCAGGTCCCTTGGCAAGTCATAAGCAGGGCAGCCACTTGGGCCTCTCCCTCGGCTTTCTGCAAGCATTACTGTTTGGATGCCGGCTCTAGATCTGATGCAGCTTTCGGACAGGCGGTTCTCAGGAACCTATTTGCTTAAGGAAGGTCTCCTCTCCACCCTAAGGCTACAATCGGCTGTAATCGCCCATACAATATGGAGGAAAGGGGACGGGACGTAAGAGGAATTAAGTTAGTCACCGTAGTGACTAACGTACTCTTAGTCCATAGTCCCCTTTCCTCCATAGGTCCTGCTAACCTCCCCCCTAATGATAATGGTGTCATTAGGCAATGCTAAATCTATTGTCGACGTGTCAATGGGGACTCGGGTGTAGCGCCCGAGGGCGGAGTCAGGGCAGCGCATGCTCCCTGGGCTGTGCCCCCGTGCGCCTCTAAATTTAAAGGGGAAGAGGGTTTTTTCTGGTGAAAAAGGTTCCGTCTCCCGTCCCTTGAAAGGGACGCCCATACAGTATGGAGGAAAGGGGACTAGGGACTAAGAGTACGTTATTCACTACAGTAAGTAACTTATAATTTATTCGACCTGTGTAAGATCTTTCCTCTGAGATGCAGACCCTTAAGGTTGAAAATGCTTCCCTGAAATAAATTTGTTTTGGCTCGGGACGCCATAGCACAAGAAAATCCTACACTCTGTATGGTGTTGGATAAATATGATGGGTCACCTAAAAAGTCACAGCAATTTCTGGACTTGTGCACGATACAAGTTAACTTCAGGTCCTTGCTGTATACCTCTGACAGAGCCAAGGTGGGCTTTGTTATATCCCATCTGTCTGGCAACTCCCTTGGTCACGGGCAACTCCCTTGGTCACGGGCAACAACCACATACTAGACATTTATGTTGCCTTTCTAACCGCATTTAGAGCTATATTCGATCGATCGAGACATTATCGGCCCAGTAGACTTTGCTAGATTTCTGACGAGGCTTTCAGGATTTGATGACCTATATTACGCTTCAAGCAACTGTCAAAAGAAACTGGCTGGGTAGATGCCTGCTTCAACTTATTTCAACAGGGTTTGAACGAAGCGCTCCAGGGTGAGCTGGCACAGGTTCCCAGACAGGATAATTTCAATTCCTTGGTGACTTTAGCCCTTCAAATGTTTTTTTTTCGTAAACAAGAGAGGCACTTGGAGAAACGTAAAACATTTTCCTTTGCATCCATAGGTTGCCTTACAATCAACCTCTAATTCTCAAGTTTCACCAGATCCAGAGCCTATGCAACTGTAACTGCTTGTGGGCCCCTAAGTGCTGAAGAAAGGGTGCGCAGAATTGCTCAGGGGCTCTGTTTGTACTGCGCTTCTCGCAATCACATGTTTAAGGCTTGTCCCTTTATACCATTAAGACGTTAGGGAAAAGCTGCCTCCGTTTCTTAGATGGAGCACGGAAATGGGAGATTACTGAAGCGCCAAATCTCCATTACCCATAGCCACCGTTTCCAAACCTTTGTTAGTGGTATTGGGGATTTCCTTTGCTTTTTCCTCATAAGATCCCCTACTAGCATTTGCTTTAGTCGTGTTCGTGGACATTTCCTGGGCTCAGGCCCATGACACACCTACACGACCGGAGACGACAGTAGTTCAGTCTGTAGAAGGGATTGATTGTTGACCTGTCTTCTGGTCCCATTACTGAACACACTCAATCTGTACGGATGTTCGTCCCCTAACACACTGAGGTGTTTTGCTTTGACCTGATTAAAGCAGCCGATTTTCCCATAGTTGTGGGAATGCCCTGGCTCCAGTGTCATCTGTACATCAATGGATCGGCGTTCCTTGGTTCTGAGTGCTGTGTCAACATTGCACCCATGAAAAATCAGAAGTGCAAGTACAATGTTCACCCGATTCAGCAAATGTCCCAAGAATATCGGGACTTTCATGTATTCGCAGATTCCTTGGAAAATAAATGTTCTCCATCGTCCAGAAGGTTGTGGGATTGACACACATCCAAACGCCATCAACCCATTTGGGAGGATGTTTATTCTTGCTTCTCCACAGAAGCATGCCCTAAAAGAATATCTGCATGTTAATCTCAAGAACGGCCTCATCAGGATATCCAAAATCGCCAGCTGGGGCCTCGTTCCTTTTTGTACCTAGAAAGACTACCGGGCTTTGTCTGTCTTTGGAATAACGTGGACTCGATCAAGTATCTTTGAAAGACAAGTACCCTTTGCCCTTGATAGTGGGTATTTTGCAAGCTCTGCAAGGTGCCCAGGGATTCTCGAAATTAGAGGTGCAGATCACCTGATTCGTATTCATTCGTCAAGAATACGCTGTGAAGGCTGCCTTTAGAACACCCTACAGGCATTATGAGTAAGGTTATGCCTTTCGGTCTCATGAATGCCCCAGCCGTCTTCCAGAGATTCATGCATCAGATCTTCGCAGATATGCTTTTTCAGTTTGTGATGGTCTATCTGGATGATATACCGATTTATTCATCCAACCCACATCTCCACCAATGTCTGTCGGGTTCTTAGGCTTGGCATAAATTAGAAAATTATTTTGTGATCTTTCTAATTTATTGTTGCCAATTACAAAAGGTACCTTTTCACTGGTCCGACAAAGCAGATCAGGCCTTTTCTTCTTTGAAGGAGTTGTTTACACAAGAACACATCTTGGGTTTAGTGGCAGCTGGTTGCCACTAAACCTTTCATTATAGAAACGGATGCTTCAGACGGCGCCTTAGGTGCTGTTCTGAAACCCCTTCAAAAGGATGACCAAGAACACCTGTCTCTCTAGGACTTTAAACAGCGAGCGACATTACTCAGTAGTAGAAAAGGAGTTTTTGGCTACAAGACAAGCCTTCTTGTAATGGTGACATCTCTTAATCGGCGCTAGACAACAAATACAGATCCGAACGGACCATCGAAATCTACAAGCTTTGTAGTCTATTCAGTGTAGCAAATTTGTTTGTGCCCAATATCAGTTCTTTCTTACTTAAATACCTGGAACACAAAACATTATAGCGGATACCGTGTCTCGTCAATGCAATGACCCTGGATTTGCCAACATGCAATACAGTAATATTCTACAAGATTAAACTTTCATTTTCCAAATTGAATCCTTTTTATCCCTAGTGAAACGCGATACCAATACCTCCTCTGTGGAATCTTCAACAAAACCATGTATTCTTATAAGGACCATTGTTTGTATTTACCGACAGAAAGGACCCATAAATTGGTGGTAAGTTTCTGTCATGATACCTTTCCTGCTGGACACAGAGGTATTAAAGCCGCTACTCTCTCTATTCGGCAACATTGTAGCCCTAGACCACTTTCATCCCTCCTACATCTAAGCTTTGCCGCTATGCTACCTACCTTGGTCAGGTTTTCCAGTGTCGTCTTGTTCACCATACTAGTTTGGCCTCCTAAAATCCACACTCCAGGTGGATTTTTTTAAATCCATCTGAACACTGGGACCATTGTTGGCTCACAGTACCAAGCCCTGGGAACCAGCCAGGTTATTTCTGGTAAATGGAGCCGTTTCCGCCAAATCCACTACCATGAGTAGTACTTATCTTGAGGTTCTTGGAAGAATTCCTATTCATGAAATTCACTCCTGGGTGTTCCCCCTGGTGCGTAGTAGAGAATCCAGAAAGGCAAGTCCTAACTGCGATTCCCCATATACTTTAATTGAGGGGTTGGAGGTGTCCTCCTGTCCTGCACCACCTTCTGTGGTCCATCACCCGACCACTGGAATCATTGGGGTCTACTGTGGCCTTCCCTGGGCTTTATGGTTGTTGCGTCTCAACTGTGGGGTACAACTATACTTGCCTCCTTCAGTGTGGATGGTTCTTGAACTTTTCCCATAATTTTCTATGGAACTTTGAACGAACACTGGAACTCTCCCTAAAGTGACTGGGGGTACTTATCTGCTCCTGGGCATTTTTGCTGGATCCCCCATGGGGTTCAGTGAGCTCAGGGGCAAGATTTCAGTACCTACCTATGATTTTATGCTAATGGAGACAGCGGCTGCATTTAATAACAATGTGCATATTTCCACATGATATGTAATCTGAAAGTGTTGTTGCTGAGATGTTCCTTAAATCTCTGAAGATTTCTTTCTTCAGGATAAAATAAATTCCCTTTTATTTCCCACACCCTGCCATATGTGTTAGGTGCTTGCTCCCGGGTCTAGAGTGTTCCACATTGTTGGGTTGTATGGTATCCTGGTTCCCCCACCTACTATGCCCTTGGCAAATGGCACTATAGAGACATGGTGGTAAGGAGAGTCCTTTTTAAAGGTTATTGTTTTTATAAAATACGGGTATCTTTTTAATACTGTGTTAATACTTAAAGCGTTTTTTTTTTGAATGGATATTTTGATTTTTGTTTTTATTAAAGTATATATTTTACAGTATAGTGTATTTTCTAGAGTTATGCGTGTGGACTAATTTTACCTTGGTGTCAACCTACTACTCCTCCCTAAGAGTTAAGCCTTGTCGTTCTGTCCGCTCTACCCATTTTTCAGAGGTCTGTCTTCCCTTTCTTGTCAGGTCTTTTGGACTTCCCGCTAGGGTTAGTTGTGGCACACTCCACATAGGATGGTTCAAAAACTGTCAACAATAGAAATGGAATTGGATGTGGGGGCGGGGGGCTGACTTTGTGCCTACTTTTCAACCAGATATATGTATTCTAACCTTTCTTCTACTTGACCAGAACCATTTGGGTCAAATCACCATCTCCTTGTTCCTCAAGTTACCTGCTGTGCCATTGTGTCTTCATTGTAAAGTCAAACCTCTTTAGTGCCCATTGGTGCACATTAATGCACATCATTCATTTCTCCATAGTTGTTGGGTTGAGATCTCATCTGTTGTATTTGAGCAGGGCTGACACATTCACAGTACGCTAAATCATTACAATGGGTTCTAGCTAGGATGCCTGTTATTTGTTTATTTGATTTAACCTTACTTGATGTGATTATGCTCGGGCCTGCCATGTGCAATTTTGAACCGTGTAATGCAAATATTCACTAGCCTGAAATATATGCCACAATGTGAGAAATTTCCCACAAGCTTGAACCTCTGGTTAGGGCATTTTCTGCACACCTGCCACCTGAGTTGGATCGTCCCTTAGGGACACACAGGTGGTGTCCCAATTAAGGCCTTTTGTTTAGGGCACATTACTGGAAAAAGTCTGTGAACCAGTTGGAAAAAGCAGACGTTCATGAAAGAACTACAGTTGAGGACTTTGGCCACCTTTCTGTAAATTATATATATTTTTTAACTTTGGGTGCTTTGTCAATATATCCTTGTCCATATCTCCTTGTCAATTTAGAGTCCTCTCCGGTCTTTGATAAAGCAGCACCTAGCGACAGTTGAAGCAATCTAAATGATCCTGTCACAGTAGTAGTCTTATGCATACAACCCATGTTTTAATGCCGTTCTTACCACTAAATAATTTTACTTCATTTTTTCTTGCTCTATACCTTGGTTCTTTTTCTTCCAGTTAGCACCTTCCTCCTAGAGATCAAAATTCTGGCCCTGCTTCTGCCATGAGAATGTTAATTTGCGTGTTATGGGTTCTTGTGGAGATCTGAAGCAAGCAAACTCAGCAGGTAAACCTGTGGCCCAATAGTAGGCTTTAATCTAGGAATATCTTCTTTGGCTTTCTTCGGTGGTGCCAAAGAGCATTTCAGCGGGGTGTGCCCAAGTTTTGAATGTCCTCTCACATTGTCAAACAGGTAGTGTCCAATTTTTATTTTAACCAGTTCGGCAAAGTTGTGGGTTGATGGGACTTGGTATAAATCACTAGTGTTGAAGGATTCCCTGTAAATTATCATTATCAATGTTTAAATCTCAACTGTGCTATAAAAGGAGATTACTCTGAGGTCTTTGTAAAAGTTGTGCCTACAGCAAATTTTGGAATTTCGCTGCAGAGATCTGCTTCTGCAGTGATAACCCAATTGGTTTAGTTAAAAAAGCACAGCAAGTTAGACGTTTTTTTAATGCTACTTAACCATCGCTGAATGATGGCCTCCTCAAACTTAATCTAATATTTTAATCTCGATTGTAATTTGGATGAGTGAACAGTGTACTGTTTTGGGCATCATAACTCCCAATGTGCGATGGCGACAGAAGGAATCATTGCCTAAATGCAACGAACCAGGACTGCATTTACCATAGTGGGATTCAGGAGGTTGAATGTATGTATTCTGTAATGGACATGATAGAAATAACATTTATTTAACTTGAATGTCATTGCTTATATTCTTGTGCTGTGCTGTTGGGCAGCTTCATAGTCTACATAATAGGTTAAGTTACTCTTAGGAAATTGGTTGAATGGGAGCTGATTACAAAGTGCTTGATGTTTCAGGGAGGTACAACATTGTACGTTGCTGTAGTTTTTATTGAAGAAGAGCAAATCGAGCAAATCGAAGTAACCGAGCAAGTTGAAGAGCAAACCCTTCCCGCAATCACTGCTGGTGAGAATGATACAGCCTTGATTTCACAAGGTAAGCTTTTGTATAATTTACCAGAGTACAATAAATAACACTGCAAAAGCTATACAGTCTTCAATTGTCCAGGAAATATTGGAAATCACAATGCCATAATCTCAACAGACTAAATGCAAGCTAGATGAGAAATGTTTCTGGGCTTCAAAGGTCATAGCTCTGGTCATGTTTTTCCTCCCCATTTTCCCAACCATCTTGGTGCATTGCTTAAGTTTTGTGAGGGTTGGACCATTCTGCAGGAATTCTGGTGCCGGCTCCATGCTAGATTGCATTTGTCATTTGGGATCATGGCTCAGAAGATGTGGTTCATAATATCCAGCAAGAGTTTGGGGAAAGTCACAAAGTAGCCTAAATTACCTTTGAGAGCGCGGTTATTAATGCCTTCTGGGCACTTGTTGCCATTGCGCAAGTGAACATGGTCATGTCCTTATTCCTGTGCACCATGGTTCACATGCTAGGTGAGGTTTTATAAGCTGGAACATCTTGGACACCGTTTTAAAAATGAGGCTTTTTGGTAGACACCTGGGTCACAGATCAGACTACTTATGTGGCCTTTCTTCATGAATAAGTGTGGCATTACTGTGGTTTAATAATGTGGCAGCAACCCCTTCTAGCCTCACGCAATTGTGTAGCTTCCAAATGTTTTGGGGCCAAGTGCACATTCACCTTAAACTATTCCTATGAGATGGGGGAATCTGCACCTGCAACTTATCAATCACTGGGTGCATTTCCTGAAGTTCTGAGAAGCAACCTGACACTGTTAAAGGGTTCTGTGGAATGTCTGCTGCCGCAATCTGCCCAACATCTCACTCAATTGTCCAAGTGCTGCTGCAATGTACTGATTTCAGCAAGCTCCAAGAACAGTGGGAACCATGAGTAACACCCTTACACCCCACACCCACACATGCCCTGTGACGACCACCATCTGGACCTAGCAATTACACCTAGGTTACAGCATTCCTCTGCTTCCATATAATACCTTGCTACATGCCATGCTCAGCCTGACCTAGAAGCAGGTGTGCCTAATGAGGGTTGGTAAAAGGTAGAGACCTATTGTTTAAAAAGAAAACTTCCAACTCTAGGACCATTTATCAAAGATCCCTGGAAATCAGGAACACAAGGCTTACCTTACCTTCAGCATAGGGCTACCGTGTTGGTAGCTGGTGGAGAGTTTGCCCAGTGCCTCAATTCATCTTCCCAAGTGTGGGTGTGGCTTGCCTGACTATGGGACCACCACGTGACTGGACCTGTCATCTGGACATCTGCACTGTACCCCTTTTTTAAGACCGTTTTTATACAACCCTATAGGGGATCTTCAAATACGGTCCTTAATAGTGGGCTAGCATGCCTGATAAGAAAGATAAGCCACAACTCTCTTAAAGACCAGTGATGAGGGCAAAACGTCCAGGCTTAACTCTGAGGCAGTTGTTGCTGGCTGATGCAAGTACAATTAGTCCACACACTTATCTATAGAAAATACACCACATGGATATGCTGAAAAATATGTAGTATATATGCTATATAATAGTTTAATTATGTTAATTATGAATTTTCAGAACCAAATTCATCTGAAGTTCTAGCTAAACTCAAGGTAGTGTAGCTGAGCCGTAAAACTTTTAGGTGATCTAGAGGTGGAGACACACAGAGCACTCTAATAAGTGAAAGGAGGAATTCTAAAAATACTATTATCTATTAGGCCTTACCACACTCTATGCAGTTTAAATTGCAGGGAAGTCGTACTACTCAATCAAATCCATATGCATATGTACCTCCAAGAGGTTGACCGTAATTTAAAAACAGTTCCAGGTTATTCAATTAAGAACAAGTAAAAACTGTATGCATTAAAGCAAGTGCAGATTAAAAAAGTAATATTTGAAGCAATAGCACAGTTGGTTAGAACAGTGCAGTACACTGTCAAGCACTGGAAACGGTTATGGTTTGCCTTAAAATAAGGCCTATATACATAGGGCTTCATCACAAGTTGGGCGGTAACCCTTAAATGCGGGGGTAAGAGTGTTACCGCTGCATTTAAGGGTCCACCCAATCTAGAGTCTGGCGTGTTTACCCCCAGCTTAAAGCTGGGGGTGAACATGCCGGAAAAATGCCAGTTTTTGGCGCAATTACTGTGCGTTTATACAGCCGAAAATTCCCCGACCCAATGGTGAATGGGGAGTAACAGTTAGCGCCCAACCCGTGATCCGGCGGTAATACTGCTGGAAGGGTGGCCGCTAACGCAAATAAAGTTTTGGGGAGGGCTAGTCTGGGTGGATAGACTACTACTGATCACAACCAGGCTAGAAAGGGGTAGGGGTGAGGACTTTGCACCTGCAAACACTGATATGAGTGGGAGGGGGGGAAATGGGTATGCACGCTCAGCCCCCTTATTCTGATTACGCTAGAAAACTGCTTTAGGGTTCGTAGAACCGCTGGTTCCCCCTTAATTTGATCGTTGGTCTGGTTGCAGACGGTCCAGGGGACATGGGTGCAGAGGTCATTTTCATGGTTTATTGTCCGTACTGTGCATCGTCCTCTGGCAAGGCAGCTTCTGTGACTTAGTAGATGGGAGATACAGGAACCCTGAGATAAAAACTACCACAAGTTGCACAATGTTGGAAGATCCCAGGGAAAAGGTGAAAGCAGGCAGCATCGCAGATTACCATACAAAAGCAACGGCAGGGGACTGATGAGGCGGGCATCAAGAAACTGCTCCAAGGTGGCCCCTCTTCTGGATAGGGGCGCAGCAGGAGAGATGGAACTCTGCAGGTGTCCAGCTTGTGACCCTAGACAAAGTCCTAACTTTGGCCAGTGACTGGAGCATTGACAGTTGGGACAGAGCTGTTCAGCCCACAGGATGGATGGTACCTGAACGCTTCAGAGGGCAGAATCGGCATGCAAAGGTCCGGACTAGTTGGTCTCGACATCGGTCCAGAGAGACCGGTCTTCTGGAGGAAATGCTGGATATCTTTAACAGTTATTCTTGTGTCTTCAGTGGGCTGCAGCCCTTTGAAGGGGTCTTGACTACGACAATCTGAAGTATGGCTGTACAAGTCCTCCTTTTATCCTACATTTCAGCAAGGGCTATCCCCAACCCACCAATGGGAAGGATTTGCGCCCTTCAAACTCTCAATGGCTGTCCAATCCTGTACAGCCTCTTGACCCACATCTGACCAGCAAACACCCTCACATCCAGCCAGGTGCACACAATGCTGTTTTGCTTGGGAAAGTCCTGGCTTTGCCTGTGAAAGAGCTTTTCTTGTATGGCATTTTCTAGCCTGACTGAGCAGGAAAAAGGTGTGGAGAATCTTGTGGATCCCCCACTAAAACTCTGCCTAGAGTCTCCTCCCAGGTGGCCAGGAGATGGCAGACCCTTCTTGATCCCAATCCTGGGGGTGGTGTACTGTGGGAGGATCACCTGGGTGGAGACTTTGCAGGGTAAGACATGGTATGGTTTCTTGGACGATAGCACGATCATTCCAGAGAGGTTATTGCATCTTGTCATTCCAATGAATGTCAGTCTGGGGTTACAAACAAACAGATAAAAGCTGGGAAAAAAAATGCATGAAGATGTTTTCCAAACCATTCCTTTATACCACTAAAAGCCAATATCCTCTACTATATCAAAGGTATTCCAACAGGAATGATGAACATGTAACCTTTCCTGCCCTGTCTCTTTCTCAAGGGGTTAAACATTATAATTACTCTTAATATCTGGTCAAGAAACTCCATCTTAAAACCTTTCAAAGGATTAGAGAAACCGAATTTTCCCAAAATAAACTAGTCCCAGAATCCCCAAGGGAAAGTGAAGAGGAGGGGGGCTGAAGAGGCATACAAAAGTCAGGCAGGCTAGCTCTAGACAAGGTCAGGCAGTTAGTCCTAAGGGCCTATACCGGAACCTAAATAACTCACCTGAGGGGGCATGCAAAGCTGCAGCAGGGAGGAGCAGTAGAAAGAAGCTGGAGCAGGAACTGGAAGGTCAACAGTAGCAGAAGAAGCAGAGCACAAAGCTTTCAGTTCACATCGGAAGTGTGACCACAGAAGGGATGCCAGAGTAGAGAAAGTGGAGAAAAGGCACTTTTCACCTGCTGGCTCTGAGTTGGTTGTGTGCCAACAAACCCTGTTGGGCTGTGGCAGCATTGGAAGGGAATGGAAGCAACAGGCAGTCTTTGCAGGTGTGCCTAATAGCTGTGAATGCAGAGCTGAAATTGTGCTTTCTCCGAAGTCCCACGTGCAGAAGCAAGCCGAGGGGAAACTGTAGGGTAGGAGGCTGTCCCTTGATGAGGCCAGATCGGAGACACCCATGCAGCAGAGCGTTATGCATCCCAAGAGTCGCTGCAGTAGTAGCAGGAGAAGAAACTAAGCTGGGAAGCAGTAGCAACCAGCAGTCGTGATTGGGAATCAGAAAGGAAGCTCTGTACTCCTGAACAGAAATACGTTGCCGGTAACTGTAACCAGCTTTAATTACACTTGCATCCAAGTGAGTAGAAGTTAACTGTGAAAGCAGGAAGTCTTTTTTATTAAGGGGAAAGCAACATGTGCTTATGTAAAAGCTTGCGTGTAGATAAAGCCTTTCTTTCCCTAACATCAGCATTACCTTGTTGCTGAGCGGTCGCGTGGCTACTGTCAACACAGAGCAGTTTAGAACTGACTTTTCTGAAGTGTTGAAGCATCCTTTAAAGAGGCTGCACATGAGACAATATTTCCCAATATCTTGGAGGCCGAGTGCTGACCGAAAGGTGTCTTTTGTGGCAGTTCAAGAGTGAAATGAAATTGCGTGTGCCAAATTTACTTTTCAGTAAAAGGTTTGCATCTTGCAACACATTAAAGGCTGAAGCAGAAGTCGTAGAAGTTGCAGCTGAAGCCAGAACAAGTACTACCCAAGCCCTTAGAGATAAAAGTGAATCCCGCTCATGTAAGAACTATGTTCTGAAGTTGTTGAAGTCATTGTTACCAAAGAGTCCTTTGTATTTAAATGTAAAAGGATCATGCAGAGCTGGAAAAGTGGCACTACAGCTTTGGTGGTAACCATTGAAGTAAAGGTGTACATGAAGCTGGGGAGGGGAGTTGGGTTCTTAACAGAAGTTGTTTGTAAATCTGCATGGAGGAGACCAGTTGAAGGAAGAAGTGGTGTAAAGGCTCTAAGACTTTTTGGAAGCTGCAAGAGAGTCAAAGAGGCTCCCCTTTCTTATGGCATAGAACGAAGAGCGCTTTGCCAACCTGTGGAGGTTGAAGTCTTTTGGTAGTTGCCTAATCTTGAAGTTGCAGTTGTAGCAGTTTACCCAACGCTGCGTCTCCTAACAGGCTTCTCAGAGAAACGTAGTAAGAGTGAATTTGGGGATACATCGGTGCTCTCATTGTCGGAATCCCTGGTGCCAGGCGCTCCGCTCTGCACAGTGAACGTGATCCCCCGCTGCTTGCCTGGAGTAGGCAGTACCATGTCTACTGTAGGACTGCATTAGGGGTTGATGAACTTTCAAGCGCTTCTTTGTGAGTTAGAAAAGTCTGCCTCTTTTACTCCCCTTCAAGCAATGCACCCCTCATGATTTTGCAGTCGGGACCTAGCTACCTTGCTAGTGGCTCTTTAAGAGCTGCAACCCACTGTGCGCACCTCCACAGCAAGCACGCGGCTCAAACCGACCCCTTGCTTAGACAAGGACCTCTAGAGTGTACACTGCCTGCCCACCCAGAGCCTCTCGCCGCCCCTCGTCCTGTCATTGAGAGGCCTCTGATGATCTCCACTGGACACCTTGGAGCGCATCTGTTTTTCATCTTTATGATCAATCTTCCTTTCTAAATCTTAACGGTCACGTCCCTGCCGCACACAAGGGCACTAAGAGGATAACAAGCTGACTGAGATGGGCCGGGGGAAGACTAGTTACAGGTATGTATGTGTGTGTGTATGATGGGGGACAGTGTTTGTGGTGGGGAGGGGGCTGTGGGGAAGGATTGTGTCTGCGTGGTGTTTGAGTGTTTTGTTTATGTAAGGGGTTCGTGGGGAAAAGGCAGGGTTGGGGGAGAGGTTGAAGAGGGGTTTGTGAGTGACACCTGATTTCATAGTGCGCAGGGGGAGGAATTCAAGTATTTTGAATATTAAAGGCCCTCCCAAAATCGGCTGAAAAAAATAATTCTTTTTTTTGGTGCACCCTTTAAAATTTGAGATAATGACATGGAACCAGATTTTCATATTTATGATGATGAGTCGACCCAAGAACATTTTGCTTTGACTAGGTAACTATTTGACCTTGTCCCTAGGTGAAGGGAATCTTTCCCTTCTCACCTAGTTTTTTTTTTTATGGTTGACCTTTTTGTCTCTCCATAGTGATGGTTGAAGTTTCCTACAACTTTAGGGCTTAGCATGGGTTGCCTCTTTGGGCTCACCGGTTAATTTCTTTCCTTTTAATTGGGTGAACTACAGTTCCCAAGTAGTAAAGCGGGATTTTCATCACCTTTATGTGGAGTGCTGGGGGGATGCAATGCATCTCCTTTCTTAGTTACCTGTAACATTTGTGTTAAAATTGCAAGTTTGCATGAATGGCTGGTAGCAGTGGTTTTACCTTTGACTTTTTGGTCCTATTGCTCACAGGCTGTTAAATCGGCTTCTGTAATGTGCAGAAGGGGCACCCTTTTTCTAAAATAGTGGGCTGCGTCTTTTTTTTTTGCCATGTTTTGCTTTTAGTGTCTGAGGTCTTCCCATACGATTCTAGGTGGGAATTACCTCCGTGGGAGTTTTATCTTCGGCGGGAATCCTTTGTATTCCCTGCCAAGGCTGCAGAGTGTCTGAGAAGGCAGAAAGTGAGGGGGCTGGGGGGGGTATCAAAAACCCCACACCCCTTTGCCTTTCACCTTGCCTGAAAGGAGCCCAGCCTCAGTGAGGGGGGGAGAGGGGGAGGCTGGTTGTCCTGATTGTACAGCCAGACCGCCCTCTTTCTGTAAAATGCAGGGAGTCATTGCAGAAGTTGTGCTGTAGTTCCTGTTAAATATGCCGAACCCAAAAGCTGCTGTCAAGAAGACCACTGGAGCTGAAACCGAAGAGGCAGATGAAGAAATTATGATTTCCAGGGACCAGAGAGCCTGCTGTGTAACCGGAGCCAGCTTTAACCCTTCCTTCCAATTGCTCTGGAAGATCCCCAAAAGGATGACCTTGACACAGAGCCTGGTGAGATCCACTAGACCCAAGAAGACTTGCATTCTGAGCCATCCCACGTTGTGCTGCGACCTTGCAGGACTGCAATACTCTGGGACCTCGAACCATTGTGCAGTGTATGGTCTTCCGAATCAAGCTGAAACTTTGGTGGCCTCCTCCTGGCTGTCCAGAGACACGATTTAAGTCTTTAAAGTCCCCTCACCGGAGTGCTGAACCAGATCAGAGACAAGAATCTGATTAGCAATATTCAGTCGTCCCCTGGCTCCTGGAAAAGGGCACCAAAACCACAGAGCCGCATCCAGCCACGGAGAAACTCACTCTTGCCTGGAACCTTCCCCATTGTTCCTTGCTGCAAAATCCCTTCCAGTGTCCTGTCTTCAGTCTTCATGCCAGGGAATTCATTGTCTGGGTTTTTGGCTGCAGATCATGTAGTCTCCCCTGCTGCAATCTCATCTGTGCTGAGGTACTGTGTTGGCTGGGGTTTCTACCTGTGTGATAGCTATATAGCTGTGGGGTGTTTCTTGTGATTTGGAGTGTCCTCATGCAATTCACCCAGCCCCACTGACTTCCTAGGGTGTCTGCACTGTCCCGAGACCCTAACTCTTCCTGCAACTGAACCCTACCTCATCCTGCCTACAGCTGGCTCCTAGACCGCTAGGGTCCATCTTCTCCCTCTGGTAGAACTCATTCTATAGATTAGGGAAGGATTGGATAAGAAAACGATTCTGCCTTAAAGTATAACAAGTGTTTAAAAGTTACTTACTTGTGAAAAAGTTGGTTGGTATCTGCCCTTCTGAGAGCGTGCAGTTACAAATGTTCTTATTTACCTTGAATGTGTTCTGCAGTTATGAAAAGTATATGTAAGGTTAGTTTACTCACCTGTGAATTGGTTATGCCTCTTTCCCAAAAGTAATGCTGTTGGCTTCACTCAACTATTTCTTTCAGAATATTACTGTAGAAGTCTACCAACTGGGTCTTGCTTCCTCTGACCAGCTGCATGTGTCGGACCCTCTAGTCCCTGTGGATCTGTCATCCAGGTGGCCAGGACATGGCCATCGCTTTTAGATCCAGTTGATCTGTCATCCAGGTGGCCAGGACAAGGCCATCGCTTTTGGATCCGATTCCTGGTGGTGAACCTGTGCTGGAGGATCACCTGGGTGAGGGGTCTTCGGGGAGTGAGACAACGGATGGCGAGATGCAGAATCCCCTTCCCTTAACACCTTTACCCCATCCTACAAGGTAAGATAGGTAGGAACTCCATCCCCACACCCTTTCACGACATGCCAACTTTCTTATAGACTGCTCGCTATGAGAGAAAACTGACTAACACCCGAGCCATATACCTGACCTGTCCCAATGCAATAGTCCGGCAATTACTGCCCATCACGCACACCAGACTCCTGTTACACTTGCCCACAGGGATAAAAGGCGGAGAACGAGAGCACACTCTGAGCGAGGCAAAACACACAAGGAAGCAGCAGTTCCAAGATGGCATTTTAACAAAGGTAGAAAGACGGCGAAACAGGAGGAGATCACAAGGAGGGAAGTGCACTGTTCCTTTTCAACAAGGAACTGTTACTCACAAAACCTTGACTAGAAAGAATAACACAAGGAAACCAGGCTCAAGAATCCTGCATTGTGGGTTGGAGGTACTCGAGGCCTTCCTGCATCGATAATCAAGTCCGGGAGAATTGGCAGCTGCCGTGGTACTGTCCTTTGCACCCTACAACAAATCTATGACAGTGAAATTAACACAGCCGGTGAGTTGGGGAGATCAATAACAGACCGTTCTGTGTTGAAGCTAAGGTTGCAAGCGGCAACGTTGTATGATGAGCGAACAGTGTATGAAACGCATGTGATAACCAACACAAGTAAAATTGAACAATGATTGATTGAACTTTGAAAGATATGATACCTTTGACAGTGTGGTCTGGCACCATGTGCATACTGATTCAAAGGGCTGTAAGGTATCCAACTGAGAGGTGGCAAAGGATTGAGTTGAAGTGGTCCTGCAATGGGTCAAGAAAAATCCTGTGCACAATCGAAAGTCTTCGATATTGATACTGCCAAGAAGGTCGATGACAAAGTAGATAAAAGTTGGTCTGAGCCCGAACGAGGGAAGCAAGTTTGTGTTAAAGTGAATTAACATTGGACCGGGCCTGGCAGAGGGAAACTGATTGAACATTGTGCTAAAATGGATCTGAGCCCGGCCGAGGGGGATCCGAGGTGAATAGTGAATCACCTGAGAATTGAGTATGTGTACATTCCTAAGAGGAAAAGAACATATTGTTTGTCACATCTGGCCCTCTGATGGATGAGATTTTGAAAGGCCAAGGGGCTTCGGCACTGAAGGCCCTGATGCTAATGTTTAAACTGCACCCTCGTTCTAGAGAAGCCAGAGACTGTGCTAAACTAGAGTGTGCCGCCTTGTCCTGTGCTGAACATGTGGGGATGGGAGGCCAACGTCCTGAAAATCCCAACATATCATTTCTTGAACACTACTTTCTTTTACATAACATTGTTGCCCACACTATTTGTATTTAGAGGTAAGGATTGCCAATAGGTTTTTTAATATAGGACCTCTTGTTTTGACAAGACGCCACTAGGACTGCTTTATTTGATGGTGTTAGCTTGCTCCCATCCTTCGATTGAGGTTTAGATAGGCATTTTTCAAACACTTTTTGAAGTTCAGTAAACGCCCTTGAACTGTGGTCACTTGTCTGTCTTGATACCATGCCTTCCTTACAATAGCCTGTCTAGAACAGGTCTGCCTTGGGTTTTACTTTCCTTGAATAGCTGTGTGCTTACCTGAGTCTTTTTTCCAAGGATCTGAAAATCAACAGTAATAGTATATTACACCCTTAGGTTTTACCTGTCTGGCACACAAGTTTTCTATTCTTATTGTCCTGTAGGTGTAACTGACCTTGGTCTGCCTGGTGCAATCCTAAATTAGTGTAGAATGTTATTGCTTACCTTAGTGTGTGTTCCACTGATCTGAAAAGCAGCTGTTATTGTATATTACACCATAAGGTCTTACTCACCTGGTATAACTGTTATTCTGGATGTAGTTATAGGTTTATACTGTGCCATGAATTTGTGTTTCACTATTCAGAAAGGTATACTGGTAACAGGGTTGGTTTACTAAGTGATTCCTCAACGCAGTGTCACTGCCTGACTGACCGTGTCTACTACCCTTGACTTACTGTAAAGTAATTAAAGGTTACGGATGGTTTTACTCTCCATGAATAGGCGTGTCCTATACTAAATGTGTTTGATAAGGTCAGACTTCCCTAGAAATATTGTTAATTTTCTGAACAGGGTCTATGCTTTGGTCTGTACTTTAAAGCATTGTGTTGTGTTTTTATAATTGTGTTTATATATAATGTGACAGTACTTATTTTCCCAAGATTTTTCTTGGCCTACTTGTATTTAAATAAACCCTTTATTTTTTACAATACATACTGTTTCAGTGTTTCTTTGGACCATATGTATGTATTTGTTTTTATTTATTTTTATTGTGCACCAGACCCGGGGGTATTCGGGCGCAAAGGCAGAAAGAGGGTTGTTCAGCTTAAGGTTACATGTTACAAATAATCAAGCTATGGTTAAAGTGCTGTAGACCTGCAGTGACGGAAAATCAAGGCAGTATGTACAATAAGATTACAATAGTGCAAGTGTAGCATAAAAGTAGAGCAGAGTAAATATACAAATTATACAAGCAATCCAAATGATGTTAGCGCGAGGTTAGACATGGTCTTTTAGCCATTGGATTAGGTTAGATCTGAATTTCTGGTAAGGGAGATCTTCCCTTAGATCAGTTGGAAGGGAGTTCCACAGTTGTGCCGCTTTAACAGCAAAGCTACTCCCGCCAGATTTAGTGAGTTTAAATCTGGGTACTAGCAGTTGGTAAGAGTTGGCTTTTCGTAAGGGGCGAGCGGCTGTCTGTCTGGTGAATCTGTCTGAGGTATTGCGGGGCTACATGGTTAAGGCATTTGTGTGAGGGAAGCTGATTTTGTCTTTAGTGGATAGCCAGTTGGCGGATCATCTAAGGTCTGATATGTGGACGTTTTTAGGGAAGTTTAGGGCAGCTCTCAGGGAATTGTTTTGCAATGTTTGAATTTTGGAAGTGATGTGTGTGTTGCTGCCTATGTAGAGGGCGTTGCAGTAATCTAGTTTTGACAGGATTAGTGCTCTTGCAATAGTGACACAGTTGTGAGGTGAGAGGAAGGGCTTGGCTGCTCTGATTAACTTGCAAGTGTACGAGGTGGCAGAGGCCATGGAGTTCACTTGTTTAGCAAAGGTAAGCGTGGAGTCTATATAAAAACCGAGGGTTTTAACTACTTTGGCTACAGTGATACTATTGTTATCAATTATGAAGGAGTCATAGTTGGAGCCCAGTTTTTTGATGTTGGAAGAGATGCCTAGAATGAGAAGTTCGATTTTGTCATCGTTCAGGCATAGACCGTGAGCGTCCATCCATGCCTGGATGATGAGGTAGGCTCTATTCACAAAGGCCAAATCCTTGTCATAATCTCCCGTCGGCGGGATGAGGAGCTGTGTATCGTCTGCATAATTAGTGTAGGTGATACCAAGACCATCTAGATCATCGAGAAGGGGCTTTGTAAAAATATTATAGAGGGTAGGTGATGAGCAAGATCCTTGGGGTACGCCGCAAGTAATGGGTGCGGGGTCAGCAGCTGCTAGGGGAGAGAAGACTCGCATTGTCCTGTTATCCAGGAAAGACTGGATCCAAGCGACAGCTTCCTGGGAGAAGCAGGCTGCCGTGACCATGTATGCTACAATTTCTTTGTACCAAGCTACAGCCCTCTCTCCCTGGCTGCTCTGTCTACGCTACCAAATACTGTGGTGGTACAGCCTTATACTAAGAGTGGAGTTTTGTACTGCCTCATATGTTTGGTTTTACTAAGCCCTTAGTTGGACTTCAGAAAAACGGTCCTATCGTCTAGACTGGTTTACCGCGAAAATGGAACTCCTGCGCACTCAAAGTAATACAGTAATTGCATTAAGTTAGCATAGACATACACAAGTGATTTATAGGAAGGAAAACAGTTGGTTGGTGTTCTATGAGCAAAGCTTCAGGTCCTAGAGGCAGTTTCTATGCACAGCAGGTCTTTTAAAGTCCAAAACACAACCCTAGCTAAAAGGCAGTACAGAGAGGCATGAAGTTTTGAAAAGCAGCAGTTGGTAAACGTTCCTGTGGATACCTTGTAGTCTCTAGGAAAGAAGATTCAAGAAGACTTAACCAACGTTGGAGACCTTGAGAAAGGACTTGCTAAAGGGACACAAGCAGCAGCTTGGATCGGCGATAAGGCAGAGCTTGCCCTGGACACCTTTTTCTGCACTCCAACGCTCTGGAGCCACTTTCTGGAATCTGGTACTCGTACCCATTTCCCCACAGTACCTTAGGTTTGAAGAAAACATTGTGCTGGATGCTCTGCAATGTTGCAGCTCTGGACCCGACCTCCGGATTCCTTGGTCTCAAGGGGAGGACCTCTGGCACAGCTTTAATCAACTTCACTGGCCCCTCCCCGGTGGGAGCTGGTCCCATTCAGGCTCTGGTAGACAAAGGACAGAGGGTGTGGAAAGTTCCTCCCACATTTCCTGCCTGCCCAGATTCTCTGGAGCCTAGGCGGGGACACCCAAGGGTTCCAGCTGAAAAAATCTCTCTCCCTCCTCCGCCGAGTCCTTTGTGCTTTTTAAATTGCATCTGTTATGGGGAGATGATCACAGGCAAAAGCGATCCGTATATTTGTATCCAATCGTTTTTTACCAATTGAAGATGCCGCGTTGATACTACATACTGCTGCTGTACGACCCTGCTATCATGGCTGGCCTCATTGCAGTCCCCCCAATGGTGTGTCTGGCCTGCGCCTGTTCCCACTGGCTGGCTACAATCTTTTTTAGCCAATTGCAGGAACGGCGAGGCAGGCGCTGGCCTGTGCAGTCTAAGGCCTGCCTCGAAGGCCCTGGCCGTGCTCTGGCCCCCACTTGCTGAAATGGCCAGCAACTTTAATATCTGTGTCTTCCATTACCGTATCCTCATGCGAGTACTGCCACATTGGGACTGCCTGGCGCCTCTGAACTATCCCATGCGCCTTCCAACTCACCCTCCGTTGCAGCGATATCTTTGACTACAGTGCCTCTGTTTCTGCCTTCCCTCGCTATACCCCTTTCTTCATTCCCACCAGCAACCACACTCTGTGCTGCACTTTCTTGTACCCTCCCTTATGACTGCGTCTGTTTGTGAACAAAATGTATATCGCATGTGTCCCTTCCTGCATTGAAAGTTACCTGCTTGCGTGAAAATCGTTTGTACCATGCCTCCTTCCTGCATTGACAATGCCCGATTATGTGAAAACCATTCTTAGCTGTGCTTTGCAGCATACCTGTGTACTGTGCTCCTTTCAGCCGTAGCAAAAATTCGACCTTGGCTGTGCACACTTGCTACATAGTGTACTTTCTGCCTCAGCTAAATTCACACCTGCATCCTGCATAACGTCCTGCTGGTCCTACCTCTTACCCTCTGCACCGTCCAACCCCCCTGTGTTTTTGCTCTGCTCCCCCTCCCCTCTATGTGCCTCAGTACAGGCTGGTAAGTAGTGTCCTCACCACTGAGCTACCCATGTCGCTATATAACTCTCCTACCTTCAACTGCTTGTCTATTTCCTATCCCTCTCCTATCACTAAATCTGGTCGGAAGAAACTTAAGGACATGCATGGCCCCAACCCAGGCCTTCATATTGCAGACACCCATGTCAAGGCTTCCGCCAGAGAGACTCTCAGACATCCTCTTTGTCGTTACCTCACCTGACCAATGGACCCGGTACATGGTCGCCTTTCTCTCTCTTGCCTTTTCTCCCATTAATGGTGGCACCTGCTGGGAGGTCCTCCTTGACCTCTTCTCCATTTCGAGGGTCATCATTGTCTATCCTAATGGTACCTTCATGGGTTAGGGTCCTCAACCCAACCTTCTTCTCTTTGACAGGCTCCTACCTTGCCTCTTGAACCTTACCTCTCCCACTGGACTGGCACCCTTGCCTGCTTTGCTGCCTTCCTCCCCTGCACAGGCTCCCTTGCCTGCTGTGCCTTCAGCCTCCCCTGCACAGGCTCCCTTGCCTGCTGTGACTCCCTCCTCCTCTGCACAGACACCCTTGCCTCACTGTCCTGGCTCCCTTGTCGGCCTGGGCTCCTCTGCCATCCTCCACTATCCCTCTGGCTCTCCTGTCACCCTCGCCTCGGGGTTGGGGGGGGAGAAGGAGGAAGACCTGCAAAGATGGCAAGCTGCTCCATCGCTTTGCTGTCCAACACTCGTCTGACATCTGCAATCTCCTTGAACGCATGGATCTAGAGGTGCTCGCCATCAGATACATGGTTCAAGGACAGCTCTGTCATAGGTTTTGACACACTACTCCCTGAAGGATATAAGATCCTCTTTTCCCTGACCCAAGGGGTTAGGCGGGAGAGTGGCGTTGATCTTCCCAGAATGGATACCTGTGTCCATCGTACCCACTCAGGCCTACTCGGTCCTACTCCTCCTTAGAGTGCCTTGTCTGCAGACTCTCACTTAAATCTTCTCTCCTTATGGCCACCTTCTATCGGCCACCAGGACAGACCTCTCTCTTTCTGAAAGGGGTGACCTGGACTCCTCTCTTCACTCCCTCCTCTCAACTCCTCCTTCTGGGTGACATCAACATTCATCTGGACTCTCCTGAATCCTCACGACCTTTCCGTAACCTATGTGAATCTCTCTCTCTCTCTCTCTCCCTCCCTCCCTCCCTCCCTCTCTTAACTTCTGGCCCCACGCGCACAGCGGGCCACACCTTGGATGCCCTCATCACCACCGACATCCCTCTCTATACCTCTCACTACCTCTCTTGGACGGACCGCTCTCTTCTCTCTTCACACTTGAAGCTCTCCTCACCTCTTGCATTGGCACACTCGGCGCAACCTCTCGACTTCAAAGTCACCAGAGCCATGAAAAGAGTGACAACAGCTGCCTTTGCCTCCACCTACTCTCTGCCTCCTACTCCTGTGGCTCACTCCCACCCTGATGAGGCCCTCATTAACTTAAATCTCTCTATCTCTAACACCCTTGATACTCTTGCCCCTGTCATGACGGTCCGACTGATGCCTTCCAAAAAGTGCAACTCTTGGTACAATTCTGACCTGGCTGTCCTTAAACAGTTGTAGGGCAGCTGAGCGGAAATGGAATTTGTCTGGAGGACCCTCTGACAAACTGGCCTGCTGCCTCCTTCAAAGGCAATACCGATTCTGCATCCACACCTAAAGGTTTTTATTCAAGCCTGCATCTCCGCTGCATCAAACAACATGGCCGAACTTTGCAAAGTATGTAAGGAACTGGCCAACCCTGCTACAGCCTCCTCTTCAGTCACATCCACCCAGTACCTCTTTTTGGCCCTGGCTGCACACTTCACTGCAAAAACCCAAGACATCCCCTCCTCTCTCACTTCCACACCACATCTTACACTAACACCCCTGGAGCCTCTCTTGACCCCCATGCCACTTTACCTCTCTTCTTTCACTCCCATCACACCTGATGAGGTCGCCAGACCAGTCCGCTCTATGAAGGCATCATCCAAACTGGTGGACCTTCTGCCCCTCCAAAACCATGAAGGATAACGTTGACTCCCTCACTCCAGCCTTGGCTGAACATTGCGATCTCTTTTGCCACTGGAGTTTTCCCAACTTCTCTAAAGCACTCCCTTGTGCACCCTCTGCTTAGGAAACGCTTGGCCGACCTCTCCATTCCAGGGAACTATCGCCCCGTCTCTATTACCCATTTTTGGGCAAACTCCTGTAGATGCTGGCTATCTCCCAGCTCGCCCTCCACACTGAATCTGCTGGTTGCCTCCACGGCCATCAGTCTGACTTCAGAGCATCCAGAGGCACAGAAACTGCTCCTCTGAACACCGGTGAAGACCTGCTCTCAAATCTTGACAATAACACCCCCTCTGTCCTCCTTCTTCGTGACCTCTTCTCTGCCTATGACTCAGTAAATCACAATATCCTGATCGCACGTCTCTGTTACACCCTGGGTATCACAGGTCAGGCTTTGGCATGGGTAACCTCCTTCCTTTCCGACCGCCCATCCTATGTCGAACTTGGGTCCTTACTCTCCAATATCATTCTTTAAACCGGTGGGGTCCCGCAGGCTTCTAACCTATCCCCCCTGGTTCTTCAATGTCTACATGGCTGCCTTGGCACGTGCGAATGCCACTTTCTCCTCTAACATCCAGTGTTCAACTGTCCTTCAGGCTACTCGGCCACCCCCTCTGCCTCACTGATATCTGGCTGTCTGTCCGCAATTCAGTCATGGTGTGCTTCAATCTACCTCTGCCTCGACACAAGTAAGACCGAGATCGTTCGCACCTGGACTCCTGCTTTTCCACTCTGGCCGGGCATACCTTGGCCTGGTGCCCGCACCCATCTGCGTGGCAAAAAACCTTGGTCATCTTTGACTCCACTCTCTCCTTCTCAACTCACATTTCAGACATTTCCAAAAAGTCCAACTACCAGCTATACCTCCTCAGGGGTAATCTTCCTTTTTTCACCTTCCCCCAGCGGCTCACCATCTCTAGAGCTCTGGTTCTCTCTAGGCTGGACTACTGCAACAGCCTTTCTCATCCTCCCAGCCTCTGCTTTGCACCCTTTGCAACTCACCCAGAACAGAACCGCAAGACTTATCCTTGGCCTCAAGCCCAGGGACCGCATCTCTTCGGCTCTGAAATCCCTCCACTGGCTCCCCATGGATGCAAGGACCAAGTTCAATATCCTCTGCATTGTCCGCAAGGCTTTCTGGCACCCGGGACCCATCTATCTGCAGCGACGCCTACCTAAATACTGTCCTTCTCGAGCCCTCCACTCATCTACCATCAACCTTCTGCAACTGAGCCAATTCTCCAAGTAGAGATTTGGAGGGAGATCTCTATCCTCGGCAGGGGCATCCCTCTGGAACAGCCTCCTTGCCGCCCTCTGTCTTGAGCCTGATCTCCTTAAGTTCCAGAAACTCCTGAAGACCTTCCTTTTCTCTTCCTTCTCTCTCCCTCTACCCTGCTAACCTCTCTCCACTCTATCCCTGTCCCCCTCCTTTTCCTACATAGGTTGCTAACTGGCCGCCTGGTGTACATCAGAGTCTCAAAGGTCCCCAGTAGGGGTGTCACGGTATTAGTTTTATGACGGCACGATAACCTTCTTACTAAATGGTATATAATGGTTATCGCGGTATAGCAGGTGGAGTTAACCAATCTTAACAAATATTTTCTAAAAAGGTCATACATTGTCAGATTTATCATCGCAAACAAAACCAGGCACCCAGGGCCAGAATTGGGCTTTTCAACATACTTTCCACTGAAATGCCACCCCTTGCTTCCACCAAACACGAGGAGGACGAGGACGAGGAGGAGGAGCTTTTCTTAAGTGGTCATTTAGGCTTTTAGCTCCCCCACTGGCTAATGGTGAAGATGAACATGTTGCCATCTTTATAACCTGCATGCCACAGATCAATGGAGGCTGATGGTAGTATACGCTTGTGCGCACACACGCACAGTCTTTACGATACAGCCTTTAGTTTACTTGAGGGCCAAAAGGTGTTCAGTAATCAAGGACATCTTACCCTTTGGTATGGCAGCAGGGAATACCCACAGATGAGTGAACTTCGCAGTGTGACTTATTATATGTAAATTCAATGATAGAACCACGGAAATCCCCCATTGTCATATGTTTAGCAAACATTATCCATTATAAATATTTAAACCCCACAGCTGCCAACCCAAAGTAAACCCTTTTCCCTCTTGGCACTGTATTTATTCTTCCTATTGCTAACATACTGATTTTGTGTCAGGCACGTGTGGTTTATGGAATGGCATAAAAACCTGCTCCAACTGATACTGCTTGCAAGATGGCACATCCAACAGTGCAAGACCAAGACTGCGCAGCACTTGCTTACTGCAGCCTTTCCAAATCAGATTGAAAAGCACACTTAACGGTATAAACGGTATACCGGTATAAACAATGTGACGGTTATTGTTGTTCAATTAAGTGGTTCACGGTATCTTTAACGGTATACCGTTACATCCCTAGTCCCCAGCACCCTCGCCGGTCCTCTCACACTTGCCTCTGGGCCTGCACTCGCCTCATCACTACTGCACTACTAAATTACCCATGAGAATGGCATCTCTCAGCACTTACCCCAGTTTCTTACTGACTGGGTGCACTTGGACCCTCTCTCAGCACTTACCCCAGTTTCTTACTGACTGGGTGCACTTGGACCCCCCCCCTGCACTTCTTCACCCCCCACTCTCCCTCCAGTACCGTCTATGCACTTGCACAATCTGAATGCACTATGCCTTTGATGATCGCCCATCTTCTCTGCATCCACTCCTTGCATGATGGCACCTAATGCACTTGGAAAAACTGCAGTCGTCGTCAGACCTATTTGCTGTCATCTACACTGTTAACTGTACTATATGCACTTAGTCTGTCTTGCAGACTTGTTTCATTCAGAAATTCAAGGGCTGTGAATGACTTGTTTTTTCCCCTTGTTCCCTCCCGCCTTGAGCGCTTTGAAACACTTGCCTTGTGTATAGGCGCTTTATAAATAAACATTACCATACCAACATTACCATACTCCTAGAGACCCACACCCCCAGCCCTAGACGCACCCACCCACACCCCCAACCATAGTTACACCCACCCACCCCGAGGCACACCCCCCTGAGGAAACCCCCACCCACCCCGAGGCACATGCCCCCACCCCAAGGCACATGCCCCCACCCCGAGGCACACCCAGCCCCACCCCCTCCCCACCCGAGGCGCACCCAGCAACACCCACCCACCCCCTCCCCAAGGCACACCCAGCCCCACCCACCCTCCTTCCCCCACCCTCCTTCCCCCACCCGAGGCACACCCAGCCCCACCAACCCCCACCCCAAGGCATACACCCCCACCCCCGAGGCACACAACCCCCCCAGAGGCACCCCCTGAAGGACCCACCCCCCTCCCCGAGGCACACCCCTCCCCGAGGCACGCACCCCCCCGAGGCACGCACCCCCCCTTGGGTGTCCCCCCCCTTGGTCACCCCCCCTTGGTCACGCACCCCCCCCCCTTGGTCACGCACCCCCCCCCCCCCCCCCTTGGTCACGCACCCCCCCCCCCCCCTTGGTCACGCACCCCCCCCTTGGTCACACGCACCCCCCCCCCTGGTCACACTGGGCACCCCCCCCTTGGGCGCACACACCTCCCCCTTGGGCACACCCCAACCACCGACCCCCCCCCCCACCCTGAAGCACACCCCCACCCTGAAGCACACCCCCACCCCGAGGCATCACACCCCACCCTGAGGAATACCCCACCCCCCACCCCAAGGCACAACACCCATCCCGAGGCACACCCCCCCCACCCACCCCCATCCTGAAGCACACCCCCCAGCCATCCTGAGGCACACCCCCCCACCCACCCCCATCCCAAGGCACACCCCCCCACCCACCCCCATCCCGAGGCACACCCCCCCACCCACATATAACAAAGTATTTCAAAGGAGGACCCTATGGGTCCACAGCAACACCCTTCATAAGGAGATGTGCTGCAATAATAAAAAAAAGAGGCCTTTTACGAGTTATGGAGTAAAATGGACCTCATAGGACATGTAAAATACAAAGAATAGAGTTCCAAAAGACATGGCCCCTAAGAATGAATTAATGGGAAAAGGCTCCACTCATACAGGATTGAAGAAAAAGGTCCAGAAGTCCAGTGTAAAGTGCTGGGGGTCTAGCTAGGAGGCGGGATGAAGCACACAAATGCTAATCTCCCTAACATCTTCCAACTATTGTGCTATTTTCTATTCACTATTCAGTCTCGTTTATGCACAATAGCGTCACCTATCTCTGTCTGCGTGTGTGTTTTGCCTTTTGCTTTTACCTTGGGTGTCCCTGCCTAGGCTCCAGTGTGTCTTGGCAGAGATGAAGTGGGTTATTCACTCCCCTGCCTTTTGTCTGCCAGAGTCCCTGAATGGAACCAGTTCTAACTGGCGGGGTGGTGTCCTGATTGGACAGCCTCCTGCCACCCCCCCTTTTTTTAAATTATAAATTCAGCGAGTTTGCAGAGGAGTGTGTGGGGAAAACTGAATAAAAGGTGTGAGGTACCCGAGGTGAAAAGCAAGTCGACTTCTGGAACGGAAGAACCAAAGCTGAGGATGACCAGAGACGCCTGCAGACCCTTCCAATCACTGTCAAGCGACCACTGCTGTCCTGACCCCGTTTTCTAATTGACAGAGGAGCTCCAAAGAGAACTCCTCCTTCCCTTTGGCTTGTGGGACCAACCATTCCCGAGACCCACTACAAATTGAGCCCTCTCGAGGTTTTTTGCCTTTCTAGAGCTGCAGACCGCTAACACTAGGAAACCTCCGACCCAGTTGCAGCGCAATGTCTTTGCGAGGCCGAATCGGTCAACAACTTTGACCTCCAGAGGCACGATCCCCTCCACCAGAGTGCAGTAGTTCAGAACCGAAGGAGATCGACCGGGCGAATACCGTCTTTTGTTGGTGCTGAGAAAAAGGCTACCCAAAACCGTAGACAGACCAAGGAGAATGAAGAAAGCCGTGCCAAGGGCCATCTCTGTCTCGACTGCTGCTGAGACATCCTATTCAGAGTCTTTACTTTCCTCCCCAGACTGAGGAATCTGGAGGCCGGGTCCGTCGCTGCTTCACAGAGGTTAGAAGAAGTAAATGTAGCTGTATTCTCCTAAGGTACTGTGCGGTGAGAGGTTACCTTGAACCAAAGAGTCGCTCCAGTGTGACTGGAGTGAGTAGAGGTGTTCAGGGTGTCCAACCTACCTCTGACCCAGGCTTGCCAGCTTGTGTTCCGTTTGAGGAGTTCTTTTGCAGGTTCCACCTAACTTGTGTTAAATCCTATAAAGTATCTTTTCCTAGAGACTGAATCCTGTGGAACGTTTGCTACTTCGTAAGACTTTGGCTCCACTCCTACACTGACTTTTTCGTATAGTTGGGGATTGAACGTTCTAAGCATTAGAAGCTGTGTAAAGTGTCTCTAGATTAAGCTCTGCTGGTTGGTGTATACCCATCCTTTTTTCTTCCTAAAGACTTTATTTTATGTGGTTTTGCTAACTAAATACAATTACCGTATATCTATGAAGTAAACACGGGCGCATTAGTACTGATAATATGGTAGAGCTGTCATTAGTGTCGGACTCTGTAACAATTGTACTGTGACCAACTACTATGAAGTGATGCCCATTGACAAGTATTATGAAGAATAAAGATTGCCAAAGCACATAGCGCAGGAAGTCTTGATTCTATTACAGACACGCAGGCGATCATTATGCTTTATCTTCTTTAATACTGCTTAACACAGCTTTTCAAATCATGTTCATTCAAAACCTTTTTTCTTTTTTTTTTCTTTTTTTTTTTTAAACGAGAAATGTAAAAATCAACTCAAAATTTATCAACATGTATCCTTATACTAGATCACGGCCTGTCTTTACTACAAGTCCCATGAGGCTCTAGGTAGCCTGTAGTCCCAGCCTCCATGTGAACCACCAATAGGAAACCACTCCCTAGTATAAGTCTTCCTCTGCCTAGGTCCTTTCCTCTTCTTTTCTGATGCTCTTCTTGCACTTGTCTTTAAAAGTCTTACTCTCCTGAACTGGCATCTTCCTTCCTGCCTGTCTGGAGCGGTGGATTCTCTCTCGAAAATAATATTGCATCACTCTCTTGAGTTTTTCATCTCTTCCCCTTAAATAAAAACCAAAAGGATATGTTAGGGTGGGGAATTTGCTTCCTATTCTTAAGGAGAAACATCAGGTTAATTAAACAGTCCGATTTAGACAGTGCGACATTCCTTTAGGGAGGGATAATGATCGCCTCCGTGTCTTCAATAGAATCAAGACTTCCTGCGCTATGCGCTTTGGCAATCTTTATTCTATGACAAGACCGGAGGCGATCATTATGCGTGTTCAAAGCTTTCAATCACTGCTGATGCCATGTTCTCTAGAGGCTTGAAATAGAAAGTTCTGAAAACTGAATCACTCGACCAGTCCGCCGCCTTGAGGATCTCCTGCAGCAGAACTCCGGCTGCAAAAGCTCTCGAAGCCATTGATCCCCTGGTCGAATGAGCCCTGAAGACAGAAATGTCTATGCCGGCTAGATCCATACTATCTCTCACCCATCTGGCGATAGTCGACGCTGTTACTGCCTTAAAGGGCTTTCTTCGCGCAATAAGCAGCTGAGTGACGCCGTGAGGTCTAAGCGCTGCTGTCGCTGCTTCATAGCACTTAATGCATCGCGCTACGCAAAGCTTGCTATTGTCTGGAAAATATGGGTAATTAATTACTTTAGAATTTGTCTTGGTACGCTGCGCCAAGTTAAACGCTATGCCCTCTGGATAAAAGATCTTTCTATCTACCTCTAGGGCCTTCACGTCTGATACTCTCCTGCAGGATACTAAGCAAAGTAAAGTGGATAACTTGCCTGATAGCTGTTTGTTCGATAGGTCGTTCTGGGGCCACAGTTCGAACAATTGAAGGACCTTGTTAACGTCCCAAAGTGCTGCATATTTAGGTAAAGGGGGTTTAGTAAGTTTCACTCCTTTAAGGAGTCTAGATATCGCTGGGTGTTCCCCTGCTGGATTCCCGTCTGTGATCGTGTCCCGCCGAAATGGCTGATCTGTACACTCCCACTGTCCTGAAAGCTCTACCACTGGTTGTCAAAGCTGCTAGGAAGTTCAAAACATGTTCTATAGGAGCTGAAATGGGAGAAATACTCCTCCCCCTGCACCATCTGGCCCAGGCTTGCCAAGCGGAATCATAGCTCCTGATCGTGGAAGCTCTGTAGCTTGCTCTGAAAGGCTTGGCAAGCACCACCTGCGCCTGAAATTCTGCACGCTAGGAGATGCAGCGTCTTGTTCTGAATCAGCGGATGATATTCGCCCTTCTTCTCACTTTGTTTTGTTAATTAAAATATAATTGCAGAAGTATGTATAGGAATTATATGCTCTATGCGTGTTTGGTGAATGGCCTTTCCATTGTGAAAAGAAGTGAGTTTATGGCTATACAAGTGTCAATCTTCCCAATTAGGCAGAGCAGTCTGATCTCTGGTTAGGTCAGTTTGATGCACTTTGATCATCCCTGTGAGATTGCGCACCAAAGGACTTTGAGGTCCATGCTATGCAAGGTTTGTTATGTTTGTGTTGATTTATTTCTGTCCATCTGTAATGAGAAATAAATGTGCCATGAACCTTTTATACTTGTACTGATTGTTGGGAGGTACCTCTCCAGACTCTAGGCGACCTGCGCTGCCGGAATCCACACGCGCCTCCCTTCAACGTACTATCTTGCACAATTCTGCCAGTTTGGTTTTTGGGGCTGAAATATAATTTAATCTAAATACTCCTAACATCCATTTTCACTACTAGCTGTTGTGCTCCGTTCTCCAGTTTCATGTCAAATACCTTGTGAACAAGACATCCCATGTCTGGTCTCCAATAATTGGGCATCCACACTGCCCATTTCAGATGGCTTGTGTTGCATCTGGAGCCAAGAGTATCCGATTAGAAATGCTTAGATTTTGGCAGCTTGTGGACAACAAAGATTTTTTTATTGTTTTTGCTATAGCAATTTCTTACTGGAATGCCTTGCCTTATCCTTTAAATAAATGTTGCAAGTTCTTGCCAATGCATACAAGCCTGCCTCTTGTCCATGTTTCTTTTTAACTACTAGTTCTATGCCTCCATTTATTTTGTTAACCTTTTTGTGTTTCTTTTTCTGCTTTCTTCCTGTATGGTGTGCGAAGAATCTTCTGTTAAACTGTTTGTAATTGGGCAAGAACAATTTGAATTGGTTGCTGGACAGAATCTCGGAGTCCATTTTGCACAGTTTACTTTTTTTTTCTTTTTCATTTCAAAGGAGTTCGCAGAGATGGGGAAAATGTGTATACATTTCACATACCAGCTTCTCAACTGATGCAGACAGAGTCTGAGATAAAACCAGGTGTGAAGTGTTTTAAAGCTTGCCTACATTTTGAAAAATGAGACCACTGTTCCCTGCAGGAACCAAAATAAGCAACAACAAAGCCACCGATTTTGTCTTTTGTCAAGCCAACTTTTTATTTTATTACGAAGTATTCTAGTTCCAAGAAATCACAGCAGATATTAACCTTGCTTGCCTGCTGCTCAAATCACATAACATGTTTGCCCATTCAACCCACCGTTAGCACATCATGCTAGGTATTGCATTTTAATGTCAGATGCTCACATCCGATGCCAGTTGTTGCCATCAATTCCAAGCAAACGCACAATGACGGCTATTGTCATAAGTACCAAGGTGAGTCCTTAATCCTTCACGTTTAGCACCTGGAAGGTAGCTGACGACTAGTGGTGGCTAACATCTGCACATTTCATCAGCATTTTTCGAAAAACATGAGCAAACTTTGGAACCATTTTGCAATTTCACTCCACTCTGCATCTGCTCATGATGGTTAGAAAATATTTTCTTTTTGCAACATTCCTTTCATAGTTTTTTATGGAACCCCCCCCAATTCCTTTTGGTCTGTTTATCCTGTACTGACTTCTTGTAGGAAATGAAAGCCTTCAGATTCCCTTGCCTTTTGCTCATTTGTTACATTACTGGCGAGGCAAGTACCTTCAGGCAAGGGGGACATCAATGTGTTGTCCTTAACTGTGTGAGTCAAACACAGCACAATCAACAAGGCCTGGCCAGATGCTGGACCTTTCAATTCACTGAGTACCAGCCACCATATCTAGGATGTACTCGTACATCTGTTAATACTGAACTTGATGCAGCCGCATACTGAGAAGGTGCCACCAACAAGCAATTGCAGACAAAGGGATGACCATAACGCTAATATTGATATTGAGGTTTTATTACGTGCATATTCTTGCGGAACCAAGCAGCAGACGATGATAACTGAACATGCTCAAGTTGCCTTCTTTAACAGTTCTAGATTCAATCAAACTAATATGTTTTTAGCTTGGAGCAAAACACAGCATAGGAGGTCATATTTCGCTAGTCAGCTGGGAGTAGATTCCATAAGCGAGGGCCCTTGATGGAAAAACAGCAGCCTCCTTGAGTAATGTAGTGGGATGGGGGGGGGTGTAACAAGCAACACGTTTTTACCAGATGATAGCAGGTTTTGAGTTGGCTTGTGGGGTTGAATTTTCTGATGCGAGATAACTGGGTGCTAAGCACTGAAAACATTTATGTACCAGAGAGTGTCGAAACTCAATCCTTCTCTTCACCGAAAGCCAATGCATTCTTCAATGGACAGAAATGGGGGCTTTCTTAGGTAAATTAAAAATCAACCTGATGGCCGCATTCTGGGCTACCGGAAGATGCTGATGCTGGACCGGGCTCATAAGCACCAGCCATAAGTTTGTAGTGGTAGAACTGATGGAACTGAACTGGATGCAGTGGCACTCCAATAAGCAATTGCAGACCCAACAAGACACACGGATGACCTTAGCCTAATAGCCCCGAAACCCAAAGGGAGATGCAGTTCCCTTGACGGGCACTGGAAGGTCATTAGGAACAGGTGCTCCCTCCAATCCACACACTCAAACACACCAATATGCTAACTCTCTCCTCCACACCAACAAACAATAGAATGCATCTATACACCTTGATTAATTTGGCCTTGCTGCACACATACTTGTACACAGCCATGATCCCCTCAACAGTCTTTAGAATGCAGCTATAGCCCACGAAAATCGGCCTAGATGCACACACTATCTCCAATGTTGCCAGAATGCACCTACCCAAGTCCAATTGACCTTGCTGCACACATTCTACTGATCTCACACAACCACCGCACTACCCCTAGCACTAGAATGCAGCTATACACCACTTAATTCGCCCTGGCTGCACACATACCGAGTGCACCCAATCCCTGTTTACTACACTACTCTACTGACCTAGACTACTGTCCCCGAGGGCGTTCAACCCACAGCGCTTTGGGATCATACCAATGGTAAAAGACACTCTACAAATGCCCAATAACATATCAGCAAAAACGGACTAGTCCTTCAGACTATCAGTACTGGGAAACTGTTTATCTTTTGAATGCTTGTATTTTTACATTACACACTACACTACAATGAGGATACTTTTATATAACTCTAACCTTTTACACATGGGATGTTTGGTTACTTTTATATGTGCCTAAAGACAAGCTGATGGCAGCAGTTACATTTTTGCTTTTATTTTTCTCCTGCACATTTGTGTTTATTAGGTCTGTCTACTAAATGTGGCTAGTGCCCTTAACTGGCCATGCCATGGGATTTCTGCTTGTTCTTTGGCTATCTAGTAGTCTGGCCTTCTTCCTGTCTTCCCAGGTCAGGAAAGTGTGTGTCGTCTCCTTCCTTCCCTCCCTCCCTCCCCAGGAAGATGACTGAGACTGCCTAGTCCCAGTCCACATCATTGGTGTCAGTCTGCTACTCCTGCAGGCATTCTTCAGATCTAAGTCGGAGACAAGAATCCTTCAAAGAAGAGCAGCCCGTTGAGGACTTTTGGATGGATTCCTCAAATCTGTCCTGGTGGACAGATTTCAGGAGGTCACCCAAGTTATAGGGAACAGGGGAACTCTGGGAGTTTAGCCAAACCAATCATGCTAAATATGGAAGAGTAGCCAAAGCTAAGGAAAAGTACAGGCAAGTTGGGTCATGGGTCCCCAATGAATCCACACAATGAATCCACACAATGATCACACTTAGTAAAGTACAGAAATACTCTTATATGCCCAAATACACATTAAGAAAATGAATCAGTTAGGTAATAGTGTCACAAAACACTCTAAATATAAAACATATATACAGCCACCCTTTGGTTATAAGAATGCACACAATTCACTTATGTAAGTAGTTAAGCAATTGGATAACGAGCCCACAGAAATAGGAGCCCTCACTTTATCAGGCCAATCTTAGGTTGAATTGGGCCTTTAGGAGATGGGATAATGTTAGAAAATGTTCCTGTGTCGGTGAGCAATGTTCCAGAAGACGTTTCAGGACTTTTACAGTTAAGTAACATACTTTTACTATTGTAAAAGATGCCCAGGAGCTGCGGATTGCAAGTAAGTATCCAGTCTGGTCCAGGAGCTGAGTGCAACCCTTTCCAGCAAAGAAATGCAGCAGGCATCGATGCAGGACTCTTCGGGGCACTCTACCAGACTGTGGACGGCCGGTCACCGCACACTTCAGAACAGGACCCGTCTATGCTGGAACACAAACTTGGTAAAAAGGTGACTTGGAGGACTAGCTGGCGGTCACCAAGTGCTGGGCAACAATGTGGAACAGCGGCGCTTCTGGCATGGTAGCCCAAAAGGGAGCTGGTCAGTCTACCAGGTGGTCCAGGGACACCTCTGAAGGCTGCAGGATCGTGACAAGGCGTCGAGACTGATTGGTCCCACTAGTCCAAAGGGTTGAAGCACCAGCAATGGTCTTCTGAGATCAGGTAGCCCAGCAGAGCAGCAGCAAGAGTCATAGCCAGACTTCATCTGGATTTGTCCTTGGGTCTTCCGTTTTCTGCACAGCTACACAGGATACTTGGCTGCAGGACTCCTTATCATAAATTAAGGTGAGTGATCAAACTGAGCCTTCGAATAGCAAGGACCTGCACCACTCTTGCACACCAGCAGTAGTTTGGGGATTTATCAGTTGTATGCTTAATCCCCTCTCCTAGCGAGACCCCCAGCACCTTTTACTGGACTTCTGGACCTTTCTTGTTCTCCTGAATGAGGAGAGCCTTTCTCCCCCCCCGCCCCTCTTTCATTCTTACCTGCTCTATCCCTGGGAACTTTGTCCTATGTTTTACCTTATTTTAGGGAGCCATGCTTTCTCCAGCAGAGGTCTGGCATGGATTCACATGCTCATGAATATTCCCAGTCAGGCTGGGAATCCTCAGTAAAGAAAAAATCAGTTTGTTTCACTTCTGAACTGTCTTTCTACTCTGGGCCATACTGCCTCCAGCCAATGACTGTCCTCTACCTAAGCCCCTCCTCTGGCAGCCATCTTCAGATTTTTACCGCACGTTCAAGTGTTGGAGTCTGTGCTATAGCTCTCGAGCTTTTACTGTTTTGCGATTTTTCCTACGTGTTTTACTCTATTTTATTCGGTCAATCGAGCCACAAGCTCCACCCGATTAACCTTCTGATTATCGGGGACCCGTTTTTGGATTCTTCAGCACCCCTCAAGGGCGGATTTTCATAGTTTCTTGGCGGATTCTAGAAGCTTCTTCGAGGCCTACACCGTATGGATATGGCAGAGAAGGACTCTGCGCCTCTCTTCAAGGTTTGCCCCGGCTGCAACCTACGAATGTCTTTTCGGACGATGGACATTCCATGTGCCTCTACTGCCTGCATTCAGACCAGACGCATGTGGATGACGACTGCGTGGCTTGTCTTGTCGACCGACGCAAGCGCCTCAACGAGTGGCTGCAGGCCAAGGCCCCTCCCCTGCCCAGAAGAGAGTGGAGCTGTCTTCTAAGACCTTTTGAGGGTGCCCCTCCCATGAGGGCCCAATATAAGGCTAAAAACCACAAGTCCACTGCTTCCGGGAGCGCTGTTGCCACGGGCTCCTCTGCAGCCAGGGCGAGTTCAGCGTCTCCAGCACCTTCGACCACGAGTCAGCGCTCTGGTTCTTCAAAGAATAGGAAGTCTGACCATCCGGGCAAGCTTTTGGAGAAGACCCAAGCTGGACCGGCAGAGAAGGCCAAGGGTGAGCCGGGTCACGACCCTCCCCCTAAGGTGAAGGCCGCGGACGCGTCGCGGTCAAGACCACGAAGGCCTAGGTGCATTGGACAAAGACCCACACTTCCATCGAAGTAGTGGCGGCGTCCCTCGCGAAAGCCGCTTGGGTGGATTCGCTGGGCATGGCCCCTAAAGTGAGGGTATCCCTGCCCGCCAGGAGGGAGTCCTCTTTCCAGCACATTGAGAAGAGACTGGAGAAGATGATGCCCATCATTTCAACGAAAGTCTCCCCTGGTCGCAGGGAAGGGAGGGGCACGGTAGTCCTCCAGGGCACGACATTTCCTCAGAGGAAGAGCTCACCAGCCTCCCGTCCTCCAGGAGCGGAGATGCGTCAAGAGCAGGCCCTATGGTGGGGGCGAGGGGAGATCCCGGCAAGGGCGACGACAAAGGTGGGGATGAGGAGACCGAAGAGGGGCAACAGGGTGGTGATGACAGAGCGGATCAGCCTAAACTGCAACGCCCCGGTCCCCGTCGCCTCCACCCCAGCAGCCATCTGGGGATATCTGTGGACATTCTGGCTGCTCTGCATACCCTGTGCTCGGAAATCCGAGTGAGGATGCCTCTTGTGCCAGCGGCCCGACCCGCAGCGCTGAGGCCATCGGAGGAACCACCACCACCCAAGAGGAGAAGAGTTCATGATAGGCACTGGCACAGATGACGGCAGTCTGGGGGAATCTCCCGTCTCCGCCGGCCAGGTCTTCACCGCCCGACGAGATTGATTGGCTCGTTCCACGCCATGATCTCCAGGGCCTCGAGCTGTTCCATCTCGCCCCGGAGAAGAAGAAGAAGAAAGACAGAGAGGCTGCTAACGCCCTCACCATTGTGGCACGTTACGACAGGGTAATTTGCTTCAAGATGGCTCCCCTCCTGGACTTCCTTCCTGACAAGCGAACTGAGGCGTTGGAGACGGGAAGGCGAGGTGGCTTCGGGCCACGCCATTACGGTGGCCACAGACATTGCCGACACGGGATTCCGCCAGATGTGCAACAGCGTTTGCCTTTGGCGAGGCTGGCTGAGGGCCACAAGTTTTCCACCAGGATGTTCAGTCGAAGGTGTTGGTTATCTACAAAAAGTTCAGTTCCTAAAAGGTGCCAAACACACCTGGGTATCCTATCTGACAGTAAAGTAATACTATGATAATCAAAAAATACACATTTTATTAGTCATACGAAGTCAACCTTTTAAAAAATTATCATATCACATAAAACAATCAAACAACCTTAAAACAACACAAGTCAATCAGCCTAAGTGGGTTCTAATCATAAATTCAATCTTGGGTCAAACACGTGTGGCCTAATCACACTGAGATCCCTTAGCCTTAGATGTTTTTTTGGCTATTTCGTATTTTGAATTTGTAGATTGCCAACTTGTACAAGTTTCTGTCCATTAGCACAACAATGTAGGACATTCTTCAGGGGTGTTGAAGTATCTTGTGTCGATTCTATTCAAGATGAAACGGTATTACCAAACCTCCATCTTCTTGTAAAGACGATATACCCTCTCTAACTCGAGGGTTCAATATCCTGGAGTCTTCTCTAACCTTGATTGGTTATCTTAACGGCAAAATTCCAATTGCTTTAGAAACTGATACCTTGTTTCCTCTATCTTCTGTCCATATTGTTATAAACATATGACCAAAATGTCACTCCATGTCATGGTATGTTGCAACTTCTCAAAAAAGCTCACGTCTCCAAGAAGGTGTCTGTTCCTTGTATAACAGTATTGGAGAGAAAATCTCCAAGGCACCCAGCCTATTGGGCTAGTTGTAGCTTCCAATCCAGGCACTCCCCAAATGGAGTTGTCCTCTTCACTCAAGGTAGTAAGTAAACCTCACAATGACAAATGGCTCGATCCGTCGAAGGTGTTGGACATGGCCTTCGGGAACAATTTGTTTGGAAAGACTGTGGACGAGTCTCTCCAAGCCATCAAAGCAGACACGGAGATGGCTCGTGCCCTGGGCACACTTCAGCAGCGGCAGCCGTCCTGTTGGACTTCTGGAGGTAAATCCCAAAGTTCCTCTGAAGGATTCGGAGGAGGTGTCTTGTCCTTCCGTCAGCCCCACCGCTCATCGGTCCAGGAGACCTACAGGGGCTGCGCCAAGTCTGGCGGCGGACGTCATCGTCGCCAAGGCCCCCAAGGCGGCGAAACAAGATTGACTGACCGTGAAGTCGGACCCCCACCCGTGCATTCCGGTGGGAGGCCGGCTGGCGAACTTCGTCAGCATGTGGAAGACCATCTCCACTGACCGTTGGGCGCTGGACGCTCTCGCCCACGGACACACCCTAGAGTTGCAACGGAAGTGTCCAAGGATACCACCAGTGGCCTGACAGGAAAACCATGTCCCTCGGCTGCTGCTGGAGGTACGGGCCATGTTAAGAAAGCGGGCGATCAAGCTCCTCCCGAAGAAGCTTCGGAGTGTACTCTCGTTACTTCCTTGTCAGAAAGACTATCGGTTGGATGCCTTTTGTGGACCTCCGCCTTCTGAACAAGTACATCAAGTCCCAAAAGTTTCGGATGGTGACCCTTCAGCACGTGCTAGGACAGCTGGAAGAGGGGGATTTTCTATCGTCGCTGGACTTGGAAGATGCCGATTTTCACATCCCCCATACACAAGGGACACTGCAGGTACCTACGCTTCGTGGTTCAAGGACAACATTACCAGTTCAAGGCCCTTCCCTTTGGGATGAAGTTGGCGCCATGAGTGTTCACCAAGTGTCTGGCCCCGGTGGCGGTGCAGCTACGTCTCAGAGGGATCCACGTATACCTGGACCTGGACAACTGGCTCAAGGGACATCGCCGTCATCCACAGAACAAAGACAGTCGTACTCCTGTCGGAACTGGGGTTCTCGATCAACTTTACGAAGTCCTGCTTGACTCCATCGCAGGATGCACTGTTTATGGGAGCCCGACTCTACAGTGTGTCATGCCTGGCGTCTCCGGAGGAAAGGATTGCGGCCATCTTGGTGAAAGTACAACGGCTGTTGGCCCTGAAGGTTGCAAGGGTATGATCCATCAAGTCCCTACACTGCAGGGTGTCGTCCTGCATTTGCCTCATTCGGCTGTGCAGGCTGCGGATGGGTCTGCTGCAGGAGTTCTTTGACGCCTGCTGGATACAAGTGGAGAAGAGCTTTGAGGACAAGATCACACTCGACGAGAGTTTCTGTCTAGCGATACAGTGGTGGGTAGTGCGCACACATCTGCCCGCAGGCGCGGATTTCCAGTTCCCACCTCATCAAGAGACGATCATGACGGACGCCTGCCTGGAAGGATGGGGGGCGCATTCCGTAAGTCTTCATGCAAGAGGCCTGTGGCTACCGGAGGAGAAGTCGTTGCACATCGTTTTGGAGCTGCAGGCAGTGTTTTGGCCCTAAAGTCCTTCCTTCTGTCCCTCAAGGGCAAAGTGGTACGGGTCTTCACGGACAACACCACCACGATGTTCTACATCCGGAAGCAGGGGGGAACCAGATCCCTGGCGCCCTCCAAGGAGACGCAGGACCTTTGGCACTTGGCTGCAGCCCAGGGGATGTTTCTCGTCCCGTTTCATCTAGCAGGAGTGAAGAACCCCATTGCCGACTCTCAGCAGGGAGCTGCGCTCTTGCCAGGAGTGGGAACTTCGGCAGGACCAAGTCGATCATCTGTTCCGCAGATGGGGCAATCCCCAGATCGACATGTTTTTCGACGGCGATGAACATCAAGTGCCGGAGGTTTGCCAGCAGGTTTCCCCAGCCAGGGAGCATGGGGGACACATTCCCTTTCCCCTGGAATGGCCTGTTTTTGTATGCGTTCCCTCCGTTGCCGTTGCTTTTTAGACTAGTCCATCAACTCAGACGGTCCCGGTGCAGTATAATCCTTGTCGCACCGGGGTGGCTGAGACCGATATGGTACCCGGACCTTCTGGACATGTCGGCGTCCCCTCCAGTCAAGCTTCCGGCAGACACAGATCAGCTCACCAGGCAAGGAGGCGGATTCTGCACCACGACCCAGGATCTCTGAACCTGGAGGCCTGGCTCCTGCAGCACTAGAGTTTTGGCGCTACAATCTCCCAGCGGATTGTATGGAGGTGCTTGCCAAGGCCAGAGTTTCATCTACTCTCAAATGCTACGGGCACAAGTGTAAGAGATTCGCCATTTGGTGCCGTACTCAGAAGATCGACCCTCTACGAGTCACTGCTCCGCTGGTGCTTCCGTATTTGTTGTCATTGGCCAACGCAGCACTGGCCCATGCTTCCATCAAGGTTCATCTGGTGGCCATCTCCCGCTACACCAGATCTCCTGGACGATCATCCTTTTGGTCGCACTATTTGGTCAAGGAGTTTGTCAAAGGACTATTTTGCTCGTTCCCGCCGGTGAAGGCTCCGGCGTGGGCCTCAATGTGGTGCTTGCTAGGCTCATGGGTCCTCCGTTCGAGCCTATGCATTCGGGGCCACTGAAATTTTTGTCGTGGAAAACAGCGTTTCTTGTGCCCATTAACTCCGGAATGACGAGTGGGAGAGATCCATGCCCTCTCTTGTAAATCACCTGACATTCCACGAGACTAGGGTGGTGCTATGGATGCATCCCTCCTTCATGCCCAAGGTGCCGTTGGACTTTCATCTAAACGAGCCCTTGGTGTTTCCTGTATTCTTCCCGACACCTTCGTTGCCGGCTGAGAGGACTTTGCACTCGCTGGATGTGGCTAGAGCGCTGACGTTGCAACCTTTTGTGACCTTTAGTCCTGTGAACCATGGGAAGGCCCTCTCCAAGGCTTCCATTTCCAGGTGGCTCTCCGGCTGCATCACCCATTGTTACCGGTTGGGAAACCGGATGTTGCCTGGCAGTCCGAGAGTCCATTCGACCAGAGCGATTGCTGCAACTACGGCGTTCCTGTCTGGTGTGCCCCTGCTGGACATTGCAGGGCTGCTACGTGGATGTCGACACACACCTTCACGAAGTTCTAATGCATGGACAGAGGGATTCCAGGGAGGAGTCCAGAGTCGGCCAAGTAGTGCTGCACAACCTGTTCGCTTGAAGGTGAGCCTGGTGAGGAGGTTAGAGATGCTTAATGTTGAGCCGTGCCACCTCCCGTGGTTGTGCACATGTGAACTGCTGTGCATTCTTGTATTCATGAGCATGTGAATCCATGCCAGACCCCATGCTGGAGAAGGAACAAGTTACTTACCTGTAACTGTTGTTCTCCATCATGGGTCTGGCATGGATTCACATGCGAACCCTCCTGCCTACCTCTCTGCAGCTCTTCTCTTGGTCCTACTGCCACTTTACGTGCTACCAAATCTGAAGATCGCTGCCAGATGAGGGGCTTAAGTAGAGGGCAGTCATTGGCTGGGAGCAGTATGACCCAGACCAGTGATTGGTCGTTAAGAGAAAGACCGTTCAGAAGTTAAACTGATTTTTTTCTTTACCAAGGATTGCCAGCCTGACAGGGAATATTCATGAGCATGTGAATCCATGCTGGAGAACAACAGTTACAGGTAAGTAACTTGTTCCTTACTCCATCTCTTAAAGGCATCTGTGTTTCACTTTTGCAGCACACAGCACCCTCTGTGCAGTGTTGCTGGGGAACCTCAGGGTACTCCTTTTTATTGTCTTTCATTTTCCCTAAGTACTGTTCTTAAGGGAAGAGGGATACTTTGAATCCCTCCTAAAACTTTAACTTCTGAGACATTAGCACACCCACTTTATGTGCGATGCTAAGGGATACTTTACCTCATAGTGACAAACCTAAATGTATGGCTGTGGCAGTGGATGTGTTCCATCAACTTTTGTGCCGCAGACTGTATTCACACCTCTGGTTATGCACAAAAGGGTCACCTATGTTTTAACACAGTGGCCCCGTTCTTTTGTCGCTATTTCTTGTGTGGTTGTCCTTTGTTAGCCTTTCTTCTACCATTCTGGAAGGGGGAGGTCTATATGTTAGTTTTGTCTTTGTCAGGAACACATTATGTCTCTGCCTAGGCTCCAGCGTGTCTGTGAATACAGGAAGCAGGGGAGGAGCCTGAAACTCCCCTGTCCTTTGTCTGTTAGCCTGCCTGAATGGAACTAGTTCCCACTGGAGGGGCAGGTTGTCCTGATTAGACAGCCACCCGCACCTTTCGATAAACTGCAGGAATCGTTTGCAGAGGAGTGAATGGGAAATCCTGATAAAAGGCGAGGTTCCTGAGGCAGAAGGATAGTCTACCACTGGAACAGAAGAGCCGAAGCAGAAGACCAGAGACGCCAGAAGATCCTTCCAGTAACCGTAAAGCGACCACTGCTGTCCTGGCCTCTGACCCAATTGCAGTGCCTTGTCTTCCAGTGCACAAATCCTCCCAGAACTTTGGTGAGCTCCAGCTGGACATCCAGAGGCACGCTCCTACGCTTCAAAGTCCCCTCACCAGAGTGCAGAACTGCAGAATCGAGGCTGATTGACCGGGCGGTAACAGTTCCCTGTTGGAGCTGATGAAAAGGTGCCAAAACTGTTAGGACAGTTTTTCTGAAGTCCAATTAAGGGCTTAGTAAAACCATTCAACTGAGGCAGTACAAGACTCCACTCTTGGTATAAGGCTGTACCACCTGAGTTCAGGGTACCGTAGACAGAGCAGCCAGGCTTATCTTAGGAGGGAAAGAGGGCTGTGGAATCGGTACAATGAAACTGTAATACAAATGGTCCAAAGAAACGCAAATACTATGCATTGTAAAAATAAATGGTTTATTTAACTACAAGTAGGCCCAGATAAATCTTGGGGGAAATAAGTACTATCACAGATCATATAAACACATTATAGAAAAACACAACACTATACTTTAAGGTACACAGACCAAAGCATATTACCTAATTTGGAACACCTAACAGGAGTTCTAGGGCAGTCAAACCAGTAGTTACTTTTTAGATTGCTTTCAGTAATATACCCTAGCAGTTGTACCATGACGCTCAGCAAGAAATCACTTACTAACCAAACTGGACAATATACATTTTGTGAATAGTGGAACACATATTCTAGGAACAGTAAAACACCTATAACTCTGATTCAGGATAAGTTATTCTAGGGGAGTTGGATCTTGCGGTGTAATATTGAATTACAGTTGCTTTTCAGTTCACAGACTAAGGGAAGCAATAACTCGAACTTATTTTAGGATAGCACAGTTATGCTCAAGGTAAGTAAATCCTGTACAGGAGCGATCAGCCACTTAAAGGCAGGTGTAAACCTAAGACTTTTTGTGTCCCAGGGAAAGCAAAACCCGATCTTACTCTTTCTGAATGATTCTAAGTAGATAAAACCTAAGGCAGACTTATTCTGGACAGGCTAACACCAAGTCGGGGGAACCAAGACCCAGTTGGGGGCACTCCTACAGTTATCCTAACAGGAACCGAAAAGTTAAACCAACAACATTACTTTTGGGAAGAGGCGCAACCAAATCACAGGTGATTAATATACCCATACATCTACTTTCTGTTAGAATGGCGAAACAATATCTAAGTAAAGAGGTTACATATACTTTTCAGAATGTCAAAACATTTCTAAGGTAAGTAATAACTTTGTAACTGTTAACTCTGAGTTACAGTAACCAACCAACTTTTTACAAGTAAATAACTTTTAAACACATATTCCCTTTTCTAGCAAAAGGCCCAATCCTTGGAAGTCTTTCCCTTATTCTTGGAGCATAAGTGTTTTCAGTGGTAGATGGGGTCGGGTGGGGTCACTAGGGTCTAGTGTCCAACAGTCAGGTCAGGATAGAGAGTTCCTAAGGAGACTGTTGGAACAAGTAAGTACTTTATTTTAGAGTTAGTTGAGGGTCCAGGGCTTTCTCAGAAGACACCCTAAGGATTCCTGGAAGGGCCTGTATGCAGTGACGAGAGGACTCCCAATCACAGAAAACCTCCCAAAATTGCACAGGAATCACGAGAGACTTGAGATAAGCACAGAAGCCGGCACAGAAGATTTTGCAGCAGGACGACCTCCGAATCTGGAGCCAAAAACCCAGTCATTGAATTCCTTCATAAAGAAGACTGGACTCTGGAAGGACCTTTGCAGCAAGGATCACAGGGAAGGCTCTAGGCAAATGTTTAAATACATTCTCTTGTGTGAACTAATAGTAGGACAACTTTTGTCTTACCTTTTTGCCTTTGTGGGTCCAGCACACACCACCTTATGTGGAGTGCTGGGGGTTTACATAGTAACTCTGTATCCCACTTCTCATGCAACTTTGTGTTACACTAACTAACTTGAATGACTGGTGGCAATGGTTTCTTTTTACTACCTTTTTTGTGCAATGTATCTGCAGGCTGATTTTCTCAACTGCAGTACAGCACCCATAGGTGACCATTTTACCAAAATGGCCAGTCTTCTTTTTTCACCATGTCTTGTTTTAGTTCCTTCTGGGCTTTTATCTGTTTAGATTAGGTTTGAGTCCATTGTGTGCTTTGCCTTTGGTGGGCTTCAGCTCTGAATCCCGCCCAGGCTCCAGTGTGTCTGGGAAGGCAGGAAGTGAGGGAGGCTTGCCTGGCCACAACCAGGTGCAACTGGGAGAGTGGCTGTCCTAGAGGACGACCACCCCAACCCCCCTTGTGATAGCTTAGTGCTGTGGATGAATGGGATTTCGCATATAAGGTGAGGGTTTTGGGACTAAAAGTCTGAAGAAGATGACGGACGCTAGCAGCACCTTCCAGGGCCGCGAAAGCACTAGTGAAGCCTTGCAGCTGTGCCGATCCCGTTATCCTATTGAAGCTCCCCCAAGGACGACGTTTTCACTTAGCGTGTGGGACCAACTAGCCTCAATACTTGCTTCTTTCTGAGCCAACCCCTGTGTGGTGATCTTCCTGGGCTGCAATTTCCCAATACCTGGGGTACCTGGACCATCGACGAGTGTATCGTCTTCCGAAGGACTAATCCGGTTGGAACTTTGCAGGCATCCGTGTGAGTCTACAAAAGCAGGAAATCTTAGTCCAGAGTCCCCTCACCAAAGTTCTGGACCGAGGAAATTCCAACCGGGAATATTTGTTCCTTTTTGGTGCTGAGAAAAAGGCACCAAAACCACAAAGATCTGCGGAAACGTGTGTAATCCATTGCGGAAGCGTCCCCCTCGAATGTGCTGACACAGATGCCCGCCAGACGTCCTTCCTTTCGTTCCCACGACCAAGGTCCAGGAAAAAGGGTCTGCATCGCTGCATCAAGAAGGAAGTCCGCTGGAACATCTGCTTCAATTCTAAGGTACTGTTGGGCTTTTGGGTTTAACCACCTGTAGACAAATCTAATGCTTCCTAGCTTGCTGAGTGCTCCTTCTTTTCTATCCTTTTGAATTACTTCAATTCACTTGTGCAGGCCGAACAGCTTTAGCACATCAGGTAGGCTCACTTGAGCTGCCTGGATTTTTCTTCAATTAACTAGTGACTGTTAAACTAACTTTTTCTGAGAAAATTGCATCAGAACTAGAACTGTTAGATGGACTTTGGCTGTCCTGACGTCCCTAAAGGCATCTCTCCTGAACTCTAAGCTTTTTCAATGCTTGTCCCCTATAAAGGTTTTAATTGTTTTACACTTATTTCTGGGGAAAAGACTTCCTACATCCCTCTGGGAGAAAAGACTATTGTTACAGTGCTACAGTGTTCTATTCTACTCTAACACATTTCACCTCAATGGTGACCCATAAGTGCTACTACTGACCTTGATTGATGTCACTCTGTGTGATGGAAATGTTTTAGTACAAAATTAATTTACTACCCTGCATTATTGTTGCAAGAATAACTTGATTCTGAAATTCTAATTGATGTTGCTATTAGTTCCTGCATATTTAGTGTGATTCATTTGCTTTGTGTATATATAAATACATCATTTAATTTAACTTTTTAAGGGTGTAAGTGTTTATTGAATACTTGTATTTACTGATTTCATTGTACTGTTCTACAGCTCAAGATGAGCCTGGCTGCTCAGCCCCTCTACCGACTACTGTAGTACAGGTCTATGTTAAAAGTTGGATCACTAATACCAAGCAGAGAAGTCTTAAAGTCCCACACCAGTTGGACTTAACACAATCTTATTTAACAGCCCTCCTCCCAGCCCCCTGTCCCGCATAGGATAACATTGGGAACAAAATCCTTTGTCTCCCATCTCCCTCTTACTTACCTTTGGTTGCCAAACCTGGGCTAAATGGAGTGCCCCTGCGTTAGGTATGGGTCTAGAAGAGAGGAGAGCTTACTTATTTTCTGGTAAATAGTTGCAGAACTTTTAAATGGTGTGGAACTATTCTGAATCGCCACCACAAGTCCATTGCATCCCTGTAGAGAAGGGTTGTCCAACTCCAAGCCTCGAGGGTTGGAAACGTGTTGTATTTTCAGGATACGCCTCATTGATATTCATGCAATAAATGTGCATACAATGATTCTAAAAGTATGTAATTTTTTCTCATGAATATTAATCGGGGATATCCTAAAAACCTGTCAGTGTTCAAGTCCTCGAGGTCTGGAGTTGACAACCCTGCTTTAGAGAGTACATACCTGTGAGAAAACATGTGTTGGAACCTGTGACTTTTAGGCCACAAATCTTAGGGTTGGACTTCTAAAGTATAGGTAATTGAACTTGTGACTTGTTCTCATTTTAACTACATCTTCATTACTTAACTATTTCACCTGTTTAGTTTTGTTTAATGATGTGTTATGAATGAACATACTCGTGATTGTATATATTTGTATTTTATAGTATTGTGTGATATTACCTGATGTTTTTTCAGTGTGTTCTAAAAGCCTAAATAAATTATTGTTTTTTATAACTGACTGTATAAGCTGAATTGTGTATTATTCGGAGGACTTATTGTGTGCCGCTGATCGATCTCCCGCCCTCCCTCCCTCACTGCTCTTCCACATACCTTGATTGGTTTTGGCTAAACACTGAGCTCCCTGTTCTCCACAACTAGGGTAGTCTCCTAAATTCTTTCCAACGGGGATGATTTTAAAAATCCATCTTAACAATGGTTTGTCGATAACCTGGCAGTGGAAAGGATGTGGTTGTTTTGGTGGCCATGCAAAAGTTTGCTGCTAACATTTGTTGGGTTGATTTTATACGGCGCACCGCTATACCTGCAAGTAAGAGGAACAGGGTTGGTTAGTGAGGGAAGAGTGATAAGGTAGGTCCAGAACCAGGAGAAACTTGTGTCTGTATGTTGGCTTGCAGATGGTTGGTTGCGTGCACTGGCTTATTGTATCCATATGTGTAAGGTCCACTGCCTGGCTTGTTTCTATGTGACTGTTATGTAGGGGTGTGTTTCTGTGTTTTACATGTAAATTAGATGGTATTTCAGGTTGTGCGCACCTGCTTGCTGTATCCATACGGGTAAGCTCCAATGTCTAGGTTTTTTGTTGTAAGCTTGTGTTCGGTTGGGTGTGTTACTGTATAGGTTGACTAGCCCAGTGGGCGTGTATAGTGCTTGGTGATGAGTTGGAGGAAGCAGGAGCCGTGTTGTTGGTACATTGGCTACTCTCTCTGAGCTCTTCTGTGTGGCTAATCTACACAATTCCATTTATCGATGCACATGGTTAACTTCAGTCCGAGTGTGACGTGTGGCTAATCTTCAGAAATGTATCTAAGTGCTGCATGGCTAAATTTGGGGGACAATGCCTGAATATGACTATCAACAGGAGAAGGAGACTAAAGCGCACAGGAGCGCCAAAATACTATTTAAAATGTATTTTCAGCATGGTGGGGGCACAAGGGCACCAACTTTACTTTTTTAGAAGCATTAAGAGCGTGGTGGGGTCGCAATGGCAGATTCTAAGTGATTCGACCGCGGATGATTTTGCTGCGGCTGTAAAGTTTGCATGAGAGAGGTGCGAACTACCAGAAGTTTGCACCTTTCTCATGCGAACACACTTACATACTGCGGGGGTGTCCACCGCAACCCCCGCTCGCTGTACTTTTTTTTACTTACCTGCAATGCTACCACCAAAGGTTCGAACTTTTGGTGGTAGCATTTTTCGATCGTTTTGTACGGTCGGACCTTTTTTTTTTTGGTCTGATCGTACAAAACCCAATGGCAGAGGGCACTTACCCTGGAGCTGGAGGAAAGGCTCTGGCCAGCGTGGAGGGCATTAGACCCTGGGATGGAAACACACACTAGACCTCTGGCTAATCAGCGGGTGGATGGAGGAATGGGGGAGGCTGGTGTATGCTGATCAGGGAGAGGGGTGAGACGAAGAGGGGGACAACAGTGCACAGCTGCGCCAAAATACTATTTAAAATGCATGGTGGTCATGGTGGAGGTCGCAAGGGTCACAGCAGCCCCAAAATGCAATGTATATTTTGAGCATGGTGGGTTGGTCACGAGGGGCACGAGCGCACAAGAGCACCAAAATTACTAACTTAGAAAAGCATTAAGAGCGTGGTGGGTTCACGATGGCAGAGGGCACCTACCCTGGGTCTGGAGTTGGAGGATGGTGATGAAGAACAGTCAAAAGCTAAGGAAAAAAAAAAGCTCTGGGAATCGGGATCAGAACGATCCAGGAGGTTCGTAAATCCATTATGTATTCAAGTATCTTGCTGCATGTAAGGCCAGTGGGAATCCTTCCATGTTATCTGTATAAGATTCCAAGTGCTTTCTGGCGTTCCCAGTTTTTAAGCCTTCAACTCAATTTGTTCCCGATTGAGGAGATTATTTGGGGGGAGGGCAGGGGAGCGGTGGGGGGGTAGAAAACATTGAGAGAATTGAGAATTTGCTAATATTGTAATGACCAGTCAAAAATGAAGACGATTTTCCATCTGCTGCTAGTGTTATGTTCTGCAGCCGCATGGCACAACATTTTGCTTGCCAGGTCTAAGGCGTGGTGTTTTGCTGCTTTACGATTTCTTGTTGAATTATTACAGAGAAAAATGTGATTTCGTATTTGGGGCTAATAAAAGGTTTTGTGCAACTCCATTTAATTTTTTATTTGGTATTGATTGCATTTCTTATTGTATTCTTAATCTTTTAACTTTGAAAACTGACCTTTTGTTATGTGTTTAAGGAATATAGAGGGTTTTAAGGAATATGGAGTGTTTGCTAATAATGAGTGTACATTAATGTGGTTCTTGAGTTTCAAGGTGAAAAGTTCTTATGAGCTAACCACAATACATTTTTAAAAATTATATATTCTACCAATTTTTAGATGCAGCTTGTATTTGTGCATAAGGAAGCTATTCTCTTGGGGCATGCATATATTACGCTCACTGATGTAACCAATATATTATTCAAACAGCAAGGACTAATTTTATTCAGACACTAAAATGCCATACAAGTAGTTTTAAACCGGATTTGTATCAACAGTAAGCCACAAGTGGGCTTTCCTGGCAACAAATCTTCTGAGACAAAAAATCAGGGGAAACTACCGCTCATTAAGGGGTACTCTGTAGTTTCACTATATTGTTCAATGTGGAGTTCTGAGCAGTCCTGATTGGAGTATCTCCTGATTTATTTGTGAGGAGTAACTTTAATATAAAACGCATAATGAAGATTTTTTTTGTTTAACTCTTCCAGTGTATGTACTTCCAACAAGTCAGAGGAAAGCATAACTTCCACACCGCCCCTTAGGTTTTTACTTTGGTAGCCTGCCTCCGTGAGTTTGTGTGGATATTTTTACTCCACAGGATCAGTCCAGTATTTTTAGCTCCATTCGACGTTTACCATTTATTACAATCTTCGATGGGGTCTAAGATGTGGGAATTGACAAATGGATTTGCCATCTGCGGATTTCTAAATGATCAGGGGTGTACAAAAGTATCTTCTCCACGTGCAGAATAGGCAGCATCGTTTTTCACGCTTTTTTCAATCTGGCTCCAAACAATAGCGCGCATAAATGAAGCCGTCAATGGAACAAACACTGTGCTCCCTACCTAGGGGTCGGCACAGGAGATTTCATCTTCCAATATGGATAGAACATTTTTTGACAAGCTGGCAGATCTGGTAAGACATAGTGATCAGATGGGTGACCCGTTCAGTTGACAGCCCTGATCCATTTCAAACTGCCCCCATTGGTGTGTTGGCCAGTTGCAACCAGTCTTATATATAGATATAGATATAGATATAGATATAGATATAGTTTAGCAGTCTGTCACTGAGCCCCAGTCTGATCTATAGAGAGATGCACTTGTGAACCATCTGTGGTACTGGTTCTCCAAACAATGACAGTTCATCCTTTGCATCAAAAGGTTCCCCAACGTTTTAAAACTACTAGGGTGCATGAGGTGGTCGAGATCAAGGGATATATAGCCATTTTCCAATTCATATCCATTGTTTGCTGCTTGACCAATAGACACTCGTGGAGTGCCATTCCCATGACCTCCGCTGTGTTAATTGCTTGTGAGGAGTGATGTCGCATTTGGCTTCACCCGATTCTATGACCGAGAAACAAAAAGGTAAACATTTCATGCGAGTGATGTGGATTGGCTAGCTATAGCAAATGAAGTGTGATCTTCCCATCCCGAGTGATTCCTAATGCATGGCCAATAAAGAACCAATTAAGGCTGCAGAACTAGAGAAATGTTTGCCAAACGAGTGAAGTGCACACAATTGGTTTCAAGGTGGGCGTCATGCACAATCTGGTTTTGCCACTTCGTTTCTGGCATGCAGCATATTGTTTATGTAAAAAGAAAAAAATACTCAAATTACACACATTGTGGGACCCACTCAGCCCATCCTGCTTTCGGCTCTTGGCATTTGTGTACCCTGCAGTGTGCTGTAGAACATACAGAAAGTGCCACAAAAGATTGAGGGCTGCTTGGCTGGCATGTCTATTGCCTGTAGTTCTTCTGTAACAAAGTACATTTGAAAGCGGTGTTATATATATTGGACATATCCCCCTCCTTTTTTACTTCTGCCCTTTGTATTTTCAACCAGCATTTAATTCAGGAGGACTGAATTGGGAGTAGGGATATCCCTGTAATCCGTGTTTAGTAGACTTTGACTGCCTTTGAGCTGGTTGGTAGCTTAATTGGCGGATGAGCCTGCTGCAGTCAGATAGGCATCCATGCAAGCAAACACTTCAGAAAAGTGTCAAACAGGCATCCATGCAAGCAAAAGCCAAGGAGAGGGCCAAAGAATATACCTGTCAAAATGCATTTGACATTTTAATGCTGCAGCAATTTCAATTTTATTTTGAAAGTTTGTTTTGATTTATTGTAATTTATTGTATTTTATTAATAATGTGATAGTTTATAATTAAACTTTACACATGTTTACAAATTATTTTGAATGCATAATATTTCAAATATCAAAGCAGATGAAAAAAAGAGACAGAATAAATGAATACAAATGTCAAACAATTTAAAATAAAAAACATTAGATATATGGAAAAACTCATATTTCTAAGTGCTTCCTTATTTATGGTCCCCATATACAGTCCGGGAGTACTAATGGAACTAATCCCCAATAACACTTGGGGTATCATGCGTCCATTATCTCAACCAAAGTTGCGTTGGGTCCATACCCCTTTCCCTGTGTCCTCTTTACCCACTAGTTGATATCACTTTCTACTTGGGTATGGGGTAGATCCGTATTGTTGGATGAATTCAGATGGAGATGTCCAAGAGTCTTTCTACTTTTACCAGACATTGAACGTAGCAATTAGTACCTGCAAGCTTTGGGAATTGATGAAACGTTGCCAGAACATGGGTTCTCGGATAGATTCTAAATCATGTACATGATTACTATAACATAATAAGTACATATCTGCCATGTTTGCGCACTCTATCAATAGATGTTTTGCAGTTTCTTTAATTCCTCCATCGTTACATACACGACAGAATCTTTCCAAGGGGGCCGAGCGCTGTGTATACTCCTATTTGTTTCGACCGGTAGGTTGTCCATCCTCAGTAAGAGTATAAATTGTCTAAGCTTGCTTGAAGGACAAAAGTTCAGGTAGTTCTGCATTTTAAATGTATAGAGCATATGATGAATATATTGGTATTTGCAGAGTTTCCCAAGGTGTTCATAATTTTCAAGCCTATCCCAAAGATCGATCTTTTTTGACAGTGATTTTTAAAGGATGACTGAATCTGTCACCTCTGTTAGTCCAGCATATTTCCTTCAAGTAAATTTCAGTTTTATTTTGAGGTGACAATTGGACCTTGCTTTGGTGATTGTTTTGATTTAATATTGTTAGGACAGTTTTCAAGGGCTGTAGCTTGGTACAAAGAAATTGTAGCTTACATTTGGTCCAAAGAAACACTGAAACACTATCTATTGTAAAAATAAAGTATATCTTTCGAGGAACTCTTTCGGTGGGGTTGTCCTGTTGCTGGACCTCAGCGCCCTTGGTTATATTGCTGGTATGACTTTTCAGGGTCGCTTGGAAAAGTAACAACGGAGTCCTTGGTTCCTCTCCTCCGTTTTGGAAAATGAAACGCTTTAGGGCGTTACATTGGTCTATTTCCAAGCGCCCACAAATAAATGAAAATGATGACAAATGACTCCCTTTACAGTGTTCAGAAACTCCACATCTTGTGGTTTATTATAAGCTAGTCTGGTGCCCTTTGTGATTACACGTGTTTCGATGACTAAATCATCTTTTTCAAATCAGGGCTATTCGTATTACAAAATTTTTTATAATTTGATAATTTACACATGTTAAGCACATACCATGATATTCCCATATTGACAACATATGAGAGTCATTGATTTATCAAGTAAACATTCAAGTCAATGAATTTTTGAAATCAGAAATACACAAATTAAAAACTATGAAATAAAATTAAATTAAAGAATGGCCATTTTAGGGAGGGGCGCAGGGTAGGAGTGTTGGGGATTGAAAAAAACAATTAGATAAGAAAAAAGAGAAAATGGTAAGTTAAACCAAAAATTAACTTAAGGTTAAATTTCACTAGTACTTTTCAAATAATAACTGAACAGGTTTTCATATAATGGTCCATGCACTTCTTGATTTTTATATTTTATTTTTTATTTATTTATTCGTTATTCTTCTTGATTTACTTATTATGGTATCAGGTACTACGCACACATCCTTGCCTAATTGCACTGTTGCCCACTAGTATTCTTAATGTCATGTGAATAATTTCATGGGTTAAATCCCAGATCCATCTACAAAAAACAAAATTGTAGTTGGGAATAATGTACGTCCGGTTGTGTTTACATTAACCAAATTTGTACTGGCTTACGTTTCTTAATTCTCATAGTTCCCATAAAGAAAGAGTAGAAATCTTTAAATGGTTAGAAAAGTATTCTATGAGCAATTTTATTCCCCATTTTCCCTCGTTGTAGGCTGGCCTCTACAGTAAACACAGCAAATTGAGAGCGTTAAATTTACAGGCTTCGGCTTTCTTGCGTTTTAAGCACACACTTTAGTAATTGTTCAGAAATGTTCCACGTGTTCCCGCGTGTGTGAGATAAACCAGACCCCTTTGTATTTCTAGCCCCCCCATGAGCGGGCTTAACTTTCCTTCACTGCGTCCCATGCCAAAATGTCCTGTGGTTGCCTGGCAACTCAGTCTCGTTTCACCGTAGTTGCCCGCGGCCATATTGGAGTGGGAGAACTAACTGATTTCACATGTTTTCCCATGGTTCCGATCCTGAATTCACCTCTTTAGTTGCAAACAGTGATCCGATGTACAATGTACAGTTACTAATTTGGCATTTTTTGAAAATAATAGCCTAATAGTTCCCTGTTACTTTTCTTTTTATTTTCCTAGGTTACTAATGCTAGTTAATACCGCATGATCTATAGTCCTTTCTCAATTACTGGTACCGCGGCCATGAACCTGGGCTGCTCAAAATTACGGTCTTGTTTAATACAGTATTTCAGTTCTAGTCCCTGCGATATATTATGAATGGATTTTGTCTACGCTTTTCTGTAAATGTGTGAAAACCTGTCTGATAGCACGTATGACTTCCCTGATACCATATATCCCTTACTTTGTCAGTTCCAGTTGAAGGTAGTTCTTTATTATTCAATACAAATGAATTGATATATTCTCCAAGTCTGTATTCATGGTTAACACATAGCAATGTATACATTTGCACATTTTCTAATTATTAAAAACATGCTTGTTCTCAATCCGCAAATTCAACAAATACATTTTCAGTCAATGCTCTTCTCAGTGCGTTAACGCACATATTATTCATTAAAAGGAGGCCATCTCATTGTCTGTGTTGAGGCCTTTCACTACAGCTCGAAATGTGCAAATTAGTGCAGCTTCTTGTTGCCTAGGTTTTAGTTCTTGGTCCCCGCCTCTTGGGCCTAAGGTTACTTTTTTCAGGCCAACAAATCTCAACGCTTTATCATCCATCTGATGTTTCTTCTGCCAGTGTTGGGCTAGTGGTAGGTTTGTTCTCCAGCATGGGGTCTGGCATGGATTCACATGCTCATGAATATTCCCTGTCAGGCTGGGAATCCTTGGTAAAGAAAAAATCAGTATCAGTTTCGTTTCTGATCTGTCTTTCGTAGTAGTAACCAATCACTGATCTCTGCGTCATACTGACCACAGCCAATGACTGCCCTCTACCTAAGCCCCGCCTCTGGCAGCCATCTTCAGCTTTTTACCGCACGTTCAAGTGTTGGGATCCTCGTGCTATTGCTCTCGAGCGTTAGTGTTATTTTTCACGTTTTTTCTCAAAAAATGTCTCTTTTTCAGTCAAAAGAGCCTCAAGCTCCACCTTTTCTTCATCCGATCAACGGGGACCCGTGTCGGATTAGTCTACGCCCCTCAAGGGTGAAGATTTCGTTGAGCCACGCTTTTGGAGGACTCCAGAAGTTTCTCAGGCCCATCTCGGACATGGCCCAGGAGAAGGGAAGCTCGACGCCCGGAAAGCTGTTCAGGGTCTGCCCTGGATGCCAGCTTCAGAATGTCTTTGAGGACAAACGCTCCCTTTGTCTTTACTGCCTACATGAGGACAAGACGCATGTGGAGAAGGACTGTTCGTTTTGCGGCAATCTGTCGGAGCGGACCATGAAGGACCGCCATCAACGTCTCGCCAACTGGCTGGAAGGGAAGAGCCCGTCAGGCGAGAAGAAGAAGTCCGAGCGGTCTTCTAAGACCTTTGAGGGCGCCCCGGCGACGGGGGTCCAACAGAAGGCCAAGCACCGCGAGTCCGCTGGCACCGGGAGCGCCGAACGGTCGGGCTCTACGGGCGTCAGGCAGGGCGCATCCTCCCCGGCGCCATCAACCACGAGCCATCAACCACGAGCCAAAGCTCTGGCTCGGGTAAGAGGAAGGCCGAGCACCCGGCGAAGCTCCTGGAGAGACCCCGGTCGAGCTCGAAGGCCCCATCGGAGGGGGAGCGAGGCGGTGACCCTCCCCCCAAGGAGAAGGCGGTGAGTGCACCTAAGTTGGTGAAAGCCTTAATCCATCCGGCCAAGGCCTCTATCGAGACAGTCGCGGCGGCCCTGGCTCAGCCTGTGGAGGCTACACCAGTGGTGGCGACCTCGGGGCTCAGAGTCTCCCTGCCACCGCGGAGGGTGTCCTCTTTCATGCCCATTGACAGGACCCCCGTGAAATCTCCGACGGAGAAGAAAAAGGGGGGGGGGGGCAGAAGGTCGTCGTGGATTCGGCCTCAACCTCTGAGGAAGAGCTGATCGAAGTCTTAAGGAGGAAGACCAGCCCGTCGGGAGGGACCCCGACGTAGGAGACGACGAGAACGTCAAGGGTGCCGACGGGGCTCCTGACCGCCCGTCGGACTCCCCTCAACCAGTGCCGCAAGACAACTCGGCGGCCATTTTGTTGGCTATACAGTCCTTATGCTCGGAGATAAGGACAAGACTGCCGTTACCACCAACGGAGGAACCGCTCCCGACGGGGGACCCGGAGCCAGGCCCTTCTGGGAGCCCTCCCCCTAAGAGAAGGATTCATCCTCCACCTCCTTTTCAGCCATCGCGCCCTGTTCAGCCCTCCTCCCCGTCCACGACACGTGGGGATGATATGGGGACTGACACGGCTGCGACGGGTACAGACGACGAGGTTTACGACGAGGATCGCCACCTCCCACCCGGGCTTCCCCGCCCGACGAGATTGGATCGTTTCAGCTCTGCCCGGAAGAGAAGAAGGAAGGTTTCCTTTATCAACGGCGCGAGGCCAAGAGGAAGACGGTCCTCGCTGTACCTCTACTGGACGATATTTGGGATGAGGGCCTCGCCCTCCTCAAGAACCCATCCACGACACCGGCTAGAAGGGATCGGTACGAGAAGTAGTACCGGGTCCCGGACGCGGCCACCTTGTGCCTTCGGGCACAGCCGACCCCGGACTCGGTCGTCTCCGCGGCGGCCAGGGAGAAAGCGGGGGGGGCGCGGCCTCTACGTCTACCTCCCCGCCGGACGGCGAGGGAAAGAAATTAGACACGATGGGACGCAAAGTCATCTCGTCGGCAGCGACGACGATTAAGGCGGCCAACGCCTTGGCTATCGTAGCCCGCTACGACAGGGAATTGTGGTACAAACTGGCCTCCTTGCTGGACTTCCTGACGACAAGAGGGCGGAAGCCCTAGAGATCTTGCAGGAAGGAGAGGTGGCGTCGGACCACGCCATTACGATTGCGACTTACATCGCTGACACTGGATTTCGCCAGTTGGGCAACGGCGTATGCCTTAGGCGGCGTGGATGGCTCAAGGCTACTGACTTCCGTCAGGACGTGCAGACCAGAGTCTTGGACATGCCGTTCGACGGAAACAACCTGTTTGGGAAAACAGTGGACGATTCCCTTCAAGCCATCAAGGCGGACACGGAGACGGGCCGGGCTCTTGGGGTTCTCCAGCAACGGCGGCCGCCCTCACAGAGCGGCGGAGGCAAACCGGGTGCCTCCAAAGGTTCCAGCGGCGGATTTTTCACCTACCGGCAAGCGGCCCGTTCGTCGTCACAGGAAGCTTACAGTGGACGAGGCAAGTCAGGCGGACCCCGCCGTCGTCGCCAAGGAGGACAAGGCGGCAAAGCCTCTTCGAAGCAGGACTGAACCGGCCGTGGGGTCGGGCCCCCGCCGAAGCACCCCGGTGGGAGGCCGGCTGGCGAGCTTCGTCAGAGTGTGGGAGTCCATCTCCACCGACAGTTGGGTGCTGGACGCCCTAGCTCAGGGTCACGCGCTCGAGTTTCTAAAGAGGTGCCCACGCGTCCCCCCTGTGGCCAGGAAAGAACATCACGTCCCTCAACTTCTCTTGGAGGTAAAGGCGATGCTCAAGAAGGGCTCCATCAAGCTCGTCCCAAAGAGTTTACTCAAGATACTTCCTCGTGAAGAAGACGGGAGGATGGCGTCCCATCCTGGACCTACGACGACTGAACAAATTCATCAAGGCACAGAAGTTCCGGATGGTCACCCTCCAACATGTCCTGGGTCAGCTGGAGGAGGGCGATTTCCTATCGTCGTTGGATTTGGAGGATGCCTACTTCCATATTCCCATCCTAAAGGGACACCGAAAGTTTCTCAGGTTTGTGGTCCATGGGCGTCACTACCAGTTCAGAGCCCTTCCCTTCGGATTGAGGTCGGCACCCAGGGTGTTCACCAAGTGCCTCGCACCGGTGGCGGCGCAGCTGCGCCGAGAGGGGATCCACGTCTACCCCTACCTGGACGACTGGCTCATCCGAGCAAAGACGAAGGAGCTCGCCGTGGAGCACACGGCAAGGACCGTCCAACTACTCACGGACCTGGGATTCTCCATAAACTACGCCAAGTCCCACCTGGTGCCCGCGCAAGACGCACTGTTTCTGGGAGCGAAGCTTGACACAGTGTTGCTGCTGGCCTCTCCGCCGGAGGAAAGGACGAGGGCCATCTTGGGCAAGGTGCAGCGGATGCTGGTTGCGGACGCAGCCAGGGTGAGGTCCATCAAGTCCCTCCTCGGGATGATGTCTTCTTGCATTTATCTCATCCGCCTTTGCAGGCTCCGGATGCGCCCATTGCAGGAGTTCCTGGACGCGCGCTGGATCCAGACGACGGGCAGCTTCGAGGAGAGGATCACACTCGACGAGAGTTTCCGACGAGCGATCCGGTGGTGGGGCACCCGCGCGCATCTGACGGCGGGCATGGACTTCCAGACCCCCGGCCACCAGGAGACAGTGACCACGGATGCCTCCCTGGAAGGGTGGGGAGCGCACACCGAAAGTCTGCACGCGAGAGGCCTTTGGCTTCCGACGGAGAAGTCCCTCCATATCAACGTCCTGGAGCTCCGTGCAGTGTTTTGGGCCCTCAGGTCCTTTCTTCCGTCCCTCAAGGGCAAGGTGGTGAGGATCTTCACCGACAACACCACCACCATGTTCTACATCAGGAAGCAGGGCGGTACCAGGTCCCCAGGGCTGTCCAAGGAGGCGCAGAATCTGTGGCATTGGGCCGTCGCCCAAGGGATGTTTCTGGTGCCGTTTCATCTGGCAGGGATAAAAAACACCATCGCCGACTCGCTCAGCAGAGAGCTGCGCTCGTGCCACGAGTGGGAACTACGACAGGATCTAGTGGACCGCCTCTTCCGACGGTGGGGCACACCCCAGATCGATCTGTTCGCGACGGCGACGAACCCCAAGTGCCGGAAGTTCGCCAGCAGGTTTCCCCAGCCGAGGAGCATGGGCGATGCTTTCTCGTTCCCCTGGGAGGGCCTGTTTCTACGCGTTCCCTCCATTGCCATTGCTGATCCGGCTCATCAACCAGCTCAAGAGGTCACGGTGCAGGATGATCCTCGTCGCACCTGCGTGGCCGAGGCAGATATGGTTCCCGGACCTTCTGGACTTGTCAGCGTCCCCGTCAATCAAGCTGCCAGTGGACGCAGATCTTCTCTCCAGGGAAGGAGGCGCCATCCTCCATCACGACCCGAAGTCGCTGAACTTGCAGACCTGGCTCCAGCAGCGTTATAGTTTGGAGGATACGACATACCGTCCGACTGCAGAGAGGTTCTTGCAAAGGCCAGGGCGTCCTCAACTCTTAAATGCTATGGACACAAATGGAAGAGGTTCTCTGTCTGGTGCCACGCACAGAAGATTAACCCTCTACGGATTACGGCTCCCCAGATACTGCCGTACCTTCTGACGCTGGCCAAGGCTGGACTGGCGCACGCGCCCATCAAGATTCATCTTGCTGCGATCTCCCGATACACCAGAACCACGGGGCGGACGTCTTTGTGGTCTCATCGTCTGGTGAAAGAATTCATGAAGGGACTGTTCAGATCGTTCCCGCCGCTGAAGGCTCTGGCCCCAGCGTGGGAGCGCAACGTGGTGCTGACCAAGCTCATGGAACCTCCGTTCGAGCCTCTGCACTCGGCTCCGTTGAAGTTCTTGTCGTGGAAAACAGCGTTTCTTGTGGCTATCACCTCCGCACGAAGAGTGGGAGAGATCCAGGCCCTTTCCTGCAAGCCCCCGTACTTGACTTTTCACGAGACGAGGGTAGTGCTCAGGACGCACCCCTCCTTCATGCCCAAGGTACCGTCGGACTTCCATCTCAACGAACCCTTGGTGTTGCCTGTTTTCTTCCCGTCGCCTTCGTTGCCGGCCGAAAGGACTTTGCACTCGCTGGATGTAGCTAGAGCGCTGAAGTTTTACGTGGACCGCACAAAGTGTTTTCGGAAGACGTCATAACTTTTTGTGAACTTTGGACCTGTCAATCAGGGGAAGGCTCTCTCAAAGGCCTCCATTTCCAGATGGCTCTCCGGCTGTATCATGTACTGTCATCGGTTGGCAAACCGACCGCTGCCTGGCCGTCCGAGATCCCATTCCACCAGAGCGATCGCAGCTACCACGGCGTTCCTATCTGGTGTGCCCTTGCTGGACATCTGCAGGGCTGCTACGTGGAGGTCGACGCACACCTTCACGAAATTCTACTGCGTCGATCGGGATTCCAGGGAGGAGTCCAGGGTCGGCCAAGCAGTGCTGCGCAATCTGTTCGCCTAAGGTGAGCCTGGTGAGGAGGTAAGAATTGCTTAATGTTGAGTTTGATGTAATGCTTAATGTTGAGCCTTTGCCACCTCCCGTGGTTGTGCATGTGTGTACTGCTATGTATTCTTTATTCATGAGCATGTGAATCCATGCCAGACCCCATGCTGGAGAAGGAACAAGTTACTTACCTGTAACTGTTGTTCTCCAGCATGGGTCTGGCATGGATTCATATGCGAACCCTCCCGCCTACCCCTCTGCGGCTCTTCACTTGGTCATACTGCCACTTCACGTGCTACCAAATCTGAAGATGGCTGCCAGAGGCGGGGCTTAGGTAGAGGGCAGTCATTGGCTGTGGTCAGTATGACGCAGAGATCAGTGATTGGTTACTACTACGAAAGACAGATCAGAAACGAAATTGATACTGATTTTTTCTGTTACTGAGGATTCCAAGCCTGACGACAGGGAATATTCATGTGCATGTGAATCTATGCCACACCCCATGCTGGAGAAGTTCCTTACTTCCCTTGAATAGCTTTCCCATTATTCAAGTGTATACTTGGGTTATGTTTTACCTGATCTGCTTAGAGCACTTCTAAAATAGTCATAAGAGTTCTTACCTTAGAATTGTAGCACACACTTCAGAAAAGTGACATTCGTTAAACGGTCTAGTCCTATGCTTAGAAATAGTGTAATAGTTCAGCTATCAGATATTGGTGTTCAAACTATCATCTAACTTAATTGCCAGTGCGTGCATCATGGTGGAGGAGACGGATTCCCCCTCTTTTCAAGCTTTGTACTGTCTGCGGTTTGCGGAATGTTTATATGGATGATAAACCTTCCCAGTGCATCTACTGCCTGCACCCAGAGGAAGATTGTGGATTGTGTGGTCTCTGCGCCGGCCAACAAGTCTTAATCGGGCTCTAGGTCTTCAGCAGCGTCCACCCCTCCTGACAATGAGGGGAAGAAGTTGGGTGCGATGGGAAGGCGAGTGATCTCCTCTGCAGCGACGACCATCAAGGCCGCCCATGCCCTCGCTATCGTGGCACGAGACGACCGGGATCTGTGGCTTAAGCTCGCCACCTTACTGGACTTCCTCCCCGACGATCAGAGGGCAGAAGCTTTGGAGATTTTGCAAGAGGGCAAAGTGGCGTTGGACTACACCATCTCTGTGGCCACGGACGCGGGTTTCCGCTTGATGGGCAATGGCATTTGCCTTCGCCGCCGTGGTTGGCTCAAGGCAACCAACTTTTTTCAGGAAGTCTAGACCAAGGGTTTGGACATGCCCATCGACGGTGACAACCTCTTTGGGAAAGCTGTGGATGAGTCCCTATAGACAATCGAGGCAGACACGGAGACTGCTAATGCCCTAGGCACACTACAGCAGCGGTGTCCGTCCTTTCGGTCCTCGGGAGGCAAGTCCACCCACTCTTCGAGAGGTGTTGGCAGGGGCTCTTCTTCCTCTTACTGCGAATCCCCCCCGCCCCCATTCCTCAGCCAAGGAGAACAGAGGCGGCTCCAAGACCTTCAGAGGAGGGCACCACCATTGTCGGGGACCGCACAGTGGCCCGTCTACCTCCAAGGAGGAATGAACCGGCTGGGACGTTGGGCCCCCACCCGTGCACCCCGATGGGAGGCCAGCTGGCAAACTTTGTCAGCGCGTGGAAGATTATCTCCACTGACCATTGGGTGCTGGATGCTCTCGCCCACGTGCCCACCTTGGTGTTCCATCCAAGTGTCCCTGAATACCTACAGTGGCCCGACAGGAAAGCCACGTCCCTCAGCTGCTGCTGGAAGTTCGGGCCATGTTAAAAAAAGGGGCGATGGAGCTGGTTCCAAAAGTACTCTGGAGTATACTCAAGATACTTCCTCGTACAAAAGAATACCGGGGGGATGGAGGCCCATTATCGATCTGCAACGACTGAACAAATACATAAAGTCCCAGAAGTTCCGTATGGTCACTCTTCAACACGTGCTCGGACAGCTGGAAGAGGGAGACTTTCTGTCGTTGTGGGACCTGGAGGATGCATACTTCCACATCCTTATCCACAAGGGACACTGCAGGTTTCTGTGCTTTGTCATTCAAGGGAAGCATTACCAATTGAAGGCCCTTCCCTTCGGACTGAAGTCGGCACCCAGAGTTTTCACCAAGTGCCTGGCGCCAGTGGCGGCACATCTGCGACTGCAAGGGATCCATTTCTACCCTTACTTGGACAACTAGCTCATCCGGGCCAGGTCAAGAGAAGTTGCCGTCGACCACATGGCGAGGACCGTTCACCTTCTGATGGATCTGGGGTTCTTGGGGAACTATGCAAAGTCCTGCTTGACTCCATCGCAGGACGTGCTGTTTCTGGGATCCCGACTACAGTTTTGTGCCTGGCGTCACTGTCGAAGGAGAGGATACCGGCCATCCTGGGCATGGTGCAGCAGCTGCTAGCACTGAAGATCGCCATGGTGAAGACCATCAAGTCTGTGCTTGGCATGATGTTGTTGTGTATCTAGCTTATCTGACTGCAGGTTGCAGATGCGCCCACTGCAGTAGTTCTCCGATGCCTGTTGGATCCAAGTGTCAGGAAGCTTCCAGGACAAGATTGCACTCGACAAGAGCTTCGGTCAAGCGATAAAGTGGTGGGGGGTGCGCTCTCATCTGGCCGGAAGGCACATATGTCCAAACCCAACCACGCCAACAGACAGTCACGATGGACGCCTCCCTGGAAGGATGGGGATCTCGCACCGGAAGTCTTCACGCCAGAGGGCTGCGGCTGCCGGAGGAGCAGGCGTTGCACATCAACATTCTGGAGTTGCAGGCTGTGTTTTGGGCCCTCAAATCGTTCCTTCTGTCGCTCAAGGGCAAGGTGACGCAGGTGTTCACGGACAATACCACCACAATGTTTTACAGCCGGAAGCAGTGGGGCGCCAGATCGAGAGCGCTCTCCAAAGAGGCGTAGGACCTATGGCACTGGGCCGTCTCTCAGGGGATGTTCCTCGTTCCGTTTCATCTGGCAGGAGTAAAGAACACTGTTGCTGACTCCCTCAGCAGAGAGCTACGCTTTTGCCATGATTGGGAGCTTCAGCAGGACCAAGTGGACCACCTGCTCTGCAGATGGGGCAATACCCAGATCGATCTTTGTGACGGCGATGAACACCAAGTGGCGGAGGTTCGCCAGCAGGTTTCCCCAGCCGGGCAGCATGGGGGGGGCGCATTCTCATTCCACTGGGATGGCCTGTTTCTGTATGCGTTTCCGCTGTTTCTTCGAGCCATCAGTCAACTCCGTCCCGGTGCAGGATGAACTTGGTCGCGGCAGCGTGGCCGAGGCAGATCTGGTACCCGGACCTTCTCAGCTTGTCGGCGTCCCCTCGAGTGGTTGCGGATCTTCTCGCCAGGGAAGGAGCAATGCTGCACCAGGATTGCTGAACCTGAAGGCCTGGCTCCTGCAGCATTAGTTGGGGGGGGGGGGGGGTGGAGGATGTATGATCTCTCAGCAGACTGCAAGGAGGTGCTTGCCAAGGCCAGTGCTTTGTCTACTTTAAAATGCTACGGACACAAGTGGAAGTGGAAGTGGTTTGCTGTTTGGTGCCGTGCTCAGAAGATCGACCGTCTGAGGGTCACGGCTACTCGGATGCCACCGTATTTGCTGTCATTGGCCAAAGCGGCGCTGGCTCACGCCTCCAAGGTTCATCTGGTGGCCATCTCCCGCTACACCAGATCTCCGGGAGGGTCATTGTTGTGGTCTCACCGTCTGGTTAAGGAGTTTGTCAAGGTACTATTCTGTTCGTTCCCGCCGGTGAAGGCCGCGGGCCCGGCGTGGGAACTCAATGTGGTACTGACTAGGCTCATGGGCCCTACATTTGAACCTATGCAGACAGTTCCGCTGAAATTGTTGTTGTGTAAGACTGTGTTCCTCGTTGCCATCACCTCTGCAAAGGACTTTGCACTCGCTGGATGTGGCTAGAGTTCTATGTGGACCGCACAAGAGTTTCCGGAAGTCGTCCCAGCTCTTTGAACTTTGGCCCTGTGTGCCGTGGGAAGGCCCTGTCCAAAGCTTCCATTTCCAGGTGGCTCTCTGGCTGCATCACACGTTGTCATTGGTTGGCAAACCGACCTTTGCCTGGCCATCCGAGAGCCCATTCTACCAGATCGATCGCTGCCAGGGCATTTTTGTCTGGTGTGCCCCTGCTGACATCTGCAGGGCTGCTACGTGGGGGCGATGCACACCTTCACAAAATTCTACTGCATCAACAGGGATTCCAGGGAGGAGTCCAGAGTCTGCCAAGAAGTGCTGCGCTTGAAGGGGAGCCTGGTGAGGAGTTAGATGCTCATGTTGAGCCTTGCCATATCCCATGGTTGTGCAAGTTTGTACTGCTATGTATTTATTCATGAGCATGTGAATCCATGCCAGACCCCATGCTGGAGAAGGATACAAGTTACTTACCTGTAACTACTGTTCTCCAGCATGGGTCTGTCATGGATTCACATGCAGACCCTCCCTCCGGCCCCTCTGTGGCTCTTCTCTTGGTCCTTCTGCCACTTTACGTGCTACCAAATCTGAAGATGGCTGCCAGAGGAGGAGCTTAAGTAGAGGGCAGTCATTGGCTAGGGGGCAGTATGACCCAGAGCTCAGTTATTGTTTGTTAGGAGAAATGCGGTTCAGAAATGAAACTGAAAAAGATTTGTTCTGTTGCTGAGGATTCCCAGCCTGACAGGTAATATTCATGAGCATGTGAATCCATGCCAGACTCATGCTGGAGAACAACAGTTACAGGTAAGTAACCTGTTCCCTATTATACTTTTAGAAGAGCAGTCAGCAATGTATAGGTATGTAGACTGTTTTAGAAATGCACAAGGCAGATCAGGGAAAGCAAAACCCAATAAAACACTTTTGTATGAGCGCTATATAAATAAATTATTAGATCTTATCAATGGTACACTTTAAGAATAACTCAGTTAATCAAGGTAGTTAAACCCTATTTGTAAGTTTTTATTCTCATTCAGGTAAGAATAATAAAACAGTACAAACACAATTACTTTTAAGAAGAGTGGTACACTATTCAAAGTAAAACAACTTGCATACTTTTTATAGGGGCAGAATGCAGCTCTTAGCTAAGTAATAACTTGACACTTTGTTCTATTTCAGAGATACAGTTAAAACACTAACTTATTTACCAGTAAGTACTTTCAAGACAGAAGCCTTCTCTTTGGTAGTCCTTCCCTATACTACAGCATGAATGAACTCTGAGGCAGAAGAGGGAACCTATTGGTCTAGGATCCAGCTGTAGGCAGGTCAAGATGGGTTCAGTGTCAGGAAAATCAGAAGTCCAGTGGATGTCTTCAACAAGTATTAGCTTTATAGTTCGTTAAGTGTTCAGGGACTTCACAGAAGGCTCCCAATATGCTTTCTAGCATTAGGCCTGGGCGAACGGTATGGTCAAACTCCCAACCACACGAATCACCAAAGACTTAAGGTAGCTATTACCCAGGCCAACACAGTACCTTAGGAGAAAAGAAGAGCTTCTGGGTGGATTCCTTCAGGATGCAGCCGTGCAGGACCCGGCCCCTGGATTCTTGGTCTGGAGACGAAAAAATGAGACACTGGATGGAAACCTGCAGCAGCAGTCGTTAAAGTAGGCTTCCAACAACAGATTCTTCTCGGATTCCCATGGCTCTGTGGATTTGGTGCCTTTTTACAGGAGCCAGATGAAGTATGAATGTCGTCGGTCGGATTCTCTTCTCTTTCGGTCCTGCACTCTGGTGAGGGGACTTGAGGGATTTGAATAGTGTCTCTTGAGGTCCAGCTGAAATCCACCAAAGATGCGTACAGATTTGATCTCCGGAGGATCATGCCCTGCACTCGGCTCGAGGTCCCCTGGCATTGGCATTTTGCAGCACAGCAAGGTCACAGCACGTTGAGGGGGAGCTTGTTTTGCAGGTCATGTGATGACTAGTGGATCTCACCAGCCTCTGGGTAGGGTTGTCTCATTCGGGACCTCCAGGTCGATTGGAAGGAAGGGTTGCATCAGGATCCGGTTACACACAGCAGGCTTTCCGGTCCCTGGAAATGGCTTCAGAGGTCTTTAATTCATCTTCCTCTTGGATGCAACTCCAGTGGTAGACTTGTCAGCAGATTTCAGAATCAGATTATTTATCAGCACAATGTCTGCAACTCTCCCTGCTGTTTACAGAAAGGGGCACTCTGGCTGTGCCAAGTCCATTGGGACTCCTTTCAGGCAAGGTGAAAGTCAAAGGGCTGCAGAGTTTTGCATTCTTCACTCCCTTCCTCCGTTCGCAGACACTCTGGAGCCTCGGTGGGAAATAAAAAGGATTCCCTCCGAAGGCAAAACTTCAACCGAGGTCATTCCCGCCTAGAATGGCAGAGGACGGCCACAGAAACATCAGGCAAACGGCGAAAAAAGGAGCCCACCAATTCAGCAGAATGGTGGCCCTTCTGTGCATTACCAAGGCTGATTTAACAGCCTGCGAGTAATAAGACCAAAAGATCATTTAGTTAAAACCACTGCCACCAGCCATTCACGTAAACTTGTAATTGTAACAATGTTACCAGGTAAGTAAGGAAGGGGATACATTGTATCGTCACAGCACTCCACATAAGGTGGGGGTGTACCCGCTCACTATAATCAATGTAAATGAAAGGGGATGGGAAATCTCACTTTACTTCTTGAACAGTAGTTCACCCAAGAAATAATGAGAATTAAAAAGGAACCCACTGCATTTAAAAATGTTTGTGCTGCCATGGTTTTAGCCAGTCCAAAGTTATAGGAAACTATAACTCCAACCATACATTATGGAGAGACATACAAAGCTCACCCATAAAAAGAGTAAAAGGCCGGGTAACCGGAGACAAAGATTCTCCTTCACCTAGGGACAAGGACAAATAGTTACCAAGACCAAGCCAAAAGTTCTGGGGTTGACACAGGTCAGGAAGATTATTCACATTTATGAAAATCTTACCTAACACACATTGCTGCATTGACTGGCAGGATATATTTTGGGCCAGCCCCGATTCATATGCACTCTACCTACTTCACTTTGCTCCACTAGGTGAGCCTCTACATGCATACAAGATTGTTTGACTTCTTATATACTGACTCGTACACCAAGATCCGCCTGCTGGGTGAAGTGATGGGTAATTCAAACTTTCATGATGGGATGGCAGATGGTTTCTGTTCAGGCTTCTGATCTCTGGAATTCTTTAGCAGTATTTCACAACCTGGTTTTAGGGACTTCAGGCTGGACTAAAAACCTTTCCATCTTCAAGAGAGCTACGAACATTCTGCTAGTCATTAAATTAGCTCTTAAGACTTTGATCTAGCACCAAGATACTTTAAGGAAAATATGCTCCACCATACTACGAGAGCTCTACGGCGTCTAATCTGCCATTGTGTAGATGTATCCGTGTGTGTTTATCTATTCCCCATCATGGTATATCGCTATTTAGTGCTTCTAGTCTACCACCGTTTGTTTTTATCACAGTGAACTACCAAGGGCTCTTACTCTTTCCTCTCGCTCTTCTTTTCAGTCTCCACTTCCCTCTCCTTTTTCTCTTCCCTCCTTCTTTATCCTTTACTCTTGTGCCTCCTTGTTTACTCTTGCTCCTCCTTTATTTTTATTTTTATATATACTGTTTATTGAACAATTCACGTCTCAACAACAGGGTCACACAGTGCAAATTACAATGTTACAGCTGGTTCTGGACACATATATCGTAAAAGCCACAACAATCTTTTGGCATAAACCGTCCTTTCAGCCCTTGAAAGTCTGGGGGCTGTACATTACCTACTAGGGGAACACCAGGGACATGAGATACGAAGTCACCAGTCAATCGGGCGGGTACACCTGCACAGAACTAAGCGGATAAGTACCACCCCGACCCCCTGTTTGGGTCAGCAGTCAGTCCAGGTCTCTGTTCCGTGACCGAAGATAGGCGTAGAAGGGGTTCCAGATATTTTTGGTCCGGTTTTGTGGCCTGCAGTGGTTGGCATATTCTTTGTCTGTGTCGCTCAGCCAGGTCAGATCTTTAAGCCATGTACTCAGCTTAGGGGGCGGGGGATGTATTTGTCCACTTCATCAATATGCAGTGCCTGGCAGCGATCCGACGAGTCGAACCCAGCTTCCGGTACTGTTTTGGTAACCCCGGGAGCCATCCAAACATACAGCACAACAAATCGCCATGTATTGACTGCCCCAGCATTTCAGACATAGTTTCAGCCACCCCTCCCAAAATGGACGCAGTTTAAGACATGCCCAAATCATAGGTAGGAAGTCGGCCGGGACTGAGTTACATTTCGGACAAGAGGCAACTCCAGTGCTATCAAACTGGTGCATGCAGGCTGGGGATAGGTGTACTCTAGGTAATGTCTTGAGCTGTATCAGTTGTAACCGGGTGTTGAATGCCCCACTGTGCGTGCTATCACAAAGCCCTTTCCGCTGTTAATCTGTAAAGGTGACCCAGCATCCTTGTCCAATTTCTGTCTACACTTTAGTGTTTCCCGGGGTGGGAGTCCTGCTGGATCAGCCTGTAGAGTGCAGAGACCAGTCCCAGGCTCCCGGGGGAGCACCTGATATATTTCAACAATGGGGTAGCACGTGGGATATCTGGGGACCATTCCCTGAATGCGCCTCTTCTTCTAAAATACTGTAGCCTTCGCTCGGAGCCCTCTCCCATCTTTTCAGCAAATAACTCCTGCGTAACGAAGGACCTGTTTGGGTACATGTCCTCTATCTGGCTAATTCCTGCCCCCACCAGTCTCGAATAATGGCTTTATCACATGTTGGCGCTAGGCTCCCTATGTTCCAAAGTGTGATACCTGGGTCAAAGGGAAGGTCTGCCCTGAGCCTCAACAAGGCTCTTTTCCACGCATGCACTGTGAAAGCAACGGGATCTGTTGATCAGCACTCCCTGGAGAGTGAAGGGGTGCACTGAACATTGCTCTATGCATACATGGGGGTGGGGAGGCCTTCTGAGCGCCAGGCATCCACAGGGATTCAAAATATAGCTGAGCATCCAGGAAGTACAACTCCACATCAGGCGTGCCGACACTCCCCTTGTCCCATGGGAGGGTTCGTGTTTCCCAGCTAATGCGGGAGCTCCGCGGATGCCAGGCCAGCCTAACCAGTAGAGCCTGTATGTTGTTCCCATCTATATCCCTCAGTGTTTGGTGGTTCAGTAAGGGGAATATAATTGATTTTGCCCTCTTGATCCAGAGACCCGAAGAATCGCCGAACCCTGCCAATTCCTGTGTCGTCAGCATCAAGTTATTTGCAGGGTCTTTGAAATAAAGAACTGCATCGTCGGGGGTGGGGGGGAAGCAAAATCCACTCCCTGACCCCCCCCCCCCCACCCATTGCCAGCCCCTATTTCCATGGAATCTGCGCATCTGCGATCCACAGAAAAGAGCAAGGGTGAGAGCGGTCAGGTCTGCCTGGTCCCCGCCACAGCTTAAAAATGTGCAACCGCGTGCTGACAATACCAATACTGGCACTCGCCCCAGCGTATAGCAGGCGCACTGCTGAATGATAATAGTCAGGGACCCCCAACTGACTCAGTACTTCAAATAGGTAGCTCCATTCCACAGAGTCGAATGCCTTTTCCATGTCAAGTAGGGCTGCTGCTTGCACTTTGGGCTCGATCTGAGCCAGGATTGCCAACAGCTGGTGCAAATTTAATGAGGTCGATCTCCCTGGTATAAACCCAGATTGGTCCAAATGAATGATCTGTGGGGGGCGGTAGCAGATGGTCCGCCAGCACCTTAGCAAAGATTTTCATATCTAGGTTCAGTAGGGATATCTGGCGATATGAAGAGCAGTCGAGGGGGTCCTTGTCCGGCTTCAGTATTAGCATTATCACTGCCTCGTGCATGGTTGGGGGAAGGCACCCCACCGACATACCCTCCTCCCATACTGACAACATGGGCTGAGCGACCTCGGGGCCCCATTCCTTGTAGAATTCAGACGTTACCCTGTCCGTACCCGGCGCTTTGGAGGACGGCAGGGCTCGTATTGCCAGAAGGATGTTGAGTGAGATGGGTACAGCGAGAGCTTCCACCGCTGCCTCGCTCAGCGTCGCCTCCCTGATATAGTTCTCCAGTTCTGCTCTGGGCAGCATTCCCTGCAAATCATATAGTCTCTTAGTAGTGGCGGAACAAATCCGCTATCGTGTCCGGCCTAACTACCACCACCCCCTCAGCCGTTCTCACTGCGGTTATTTCCCTGTTAGCCCCTTTCTTGCCTAACTATTGTTGCTAGCAGCCTTCCCGGTCTGCCCTCCTCGCCGTACCTACGGTCCATTACCGGGCGAGCTAGGTATTTAACCTCCCTCTCCGCGTGGTCATTAAAACGGTCCATTGCATCCCTCAGTTTGGCCAGAGAGCCCGGAACGCCTCCTGCGTCTACATCCCCTTTGCATCTCTTGATTTCCTGCTCCGTTTCTCTCAACTGCCTATGAATTTTAATACTCCCAACTCCAGAGAGAGAGAGACACACCCACCACGGAGTACCACCTTAAATGCCTCCCAGACTGCTCATCACAGGTATGGAACCAAGATTCTCCCGAAAATAGGTCTTAACCAGGTTGTGTATCTCGCTCTTGAAAACAATATCCGACATTGCCGCTGACTTAAACCTCCAGGAGGGTCGGGCTAATACCTCCTGATCCGGGTTTAGGACCATAATGCAGGAGAGTGGTCAGAGAGCGTTCTTGGAAGCAGAACGCAGTCAACTGTTCGGTGCACGAGGTGGGGGACAGGCGAGGATGTAATCTAACCGTGAGGAAGTGCTGTGCACTGTCGAGTGGTGTGAATACTCCCTTCCCTCCGGCCTCAGCATCCTCCATACATCCCCCAGCTCGGATTTGCACATACCACTCAGGACTGCCTCCTCCGCTTTGGAGCTGAGTTTCTCCCCTCCTGCCGACTTATCTCTTCCTGGGTCCAGTGTTCCATTGAGATCCCCAGCCCACACTATGCTAGTATATAGGTATTTGTGACACCTGTTCACTAGAGACTCAAGAACCCAGGATCATCCACATTGAGGCCGTATATGTTGACAAATGTAATCAGCGTGTTTTCCCCAACCGCCCGAGACGATGACCTATCTCCCCTGCGGATCTATTACTGTATCGGTCGTGCAAAATCCAACAGATTTATGCACTAGTGTCATTACCCCTGCTGAGTATGCAGCGTAAGAGGTGTAGTGTTTACAGTTCCCCCAGCTTCTGGCAACCCCCTCGTTCCCCCTGCCCACTAGATGGGTTTCTTGCAGTAGGATTACTTTGGCACCATGCCTTTCACAGTACTGGACCACCTTGCAGGCCTTGCACGGGTTAAGTCCCTGCACGTTCCAGCTGATTACTCACCATTATTGACTGGAGGTTATTAAAGGTGGCTCTACCAGCACCTTTGCTCGTCCGGGTCATGCAACGACTGCGGATCAACTTCGTGAGACGTGAATTTTTTGGAACTAACATACAAACTTTGCCAAAATGTACCCCCCTTCTACCCTCCTCACAACTAGCCCCCCTCCATCCCGCCCCCTCTGCCCTCCCCCCATCTTGCAGTGACTTGAGCCCCCCTCCCAACGACCCTCAACCAGATTATCATTGGCCACAGCCCGGGGGTACCAGACACCGCTACTCGAGTGACCTACATCACCTTAGACCTAGAGGGGAGGACCTCTAAACCTCATCTTATCATGCTACCGGACTGATTAATTACATTCTTGCGCATACTTATTCAGGACCCATCCGGGAGAATTCTCATTTAAGAGCCATTTAATCAATGATCATACGGCACAGCACTTGGAGGATCCGGGAGCATCACCCCTTTATCGCTCCCACTCCTACACCTTACTTGCCAGGCCCGGCAGTTCACTTCGGCAGTGCCTCGAGAGAGTCATGCACCGCGCCAGGGTCTGAGGAGAAGTTATCCTGGCCTTCATGTTGAACATGCAGTTTGGAAGGTTATAGCATTGAATACTGTATCTCACAATCTCGAAGCACCCTTTTTGCCGCCAGAAAGGAAAGGCAGCTTTCTGGACTGACTGGGTGAAATCCGGATAGAATGATACTCTAGTGTTTTTGTAGGTGAGGTCCCAGAGTTCTCTTGCCCTGCAGCGTGTGATATCCGGTCACGATAATTCAACACGTGCAATTATCGTGCGGGGGTTTCTGGCCGGGTCTAGGGGCTACCTGTGATGCTAGATGTGCCCTCTCCACTAGGAATTGGGAGGACAGTGGGGGCCCCTGGAGCACCTCCTTGATGAAGCTTTCCATGTTCCACTGTGTGGCCGATTCTGGAACCCCCACCACCCGAATGTTATTCCTCCATGACCTCGCCTCCAGGTCCTCATTCTTATCCTTGACCGTTTTGACCTCTCTGGGCAGTTCCCGAATCGCCTGTGTCACCTCATGCTAGTGTCCTCCAGTGTGCTCACCCGAAGCTCAACCTCAGAGGTTCTCCAACTCTCCTTCTCGATGCGTTCCTGCATCCTGTCCACCTTATAAGCCATCCCATCCAGTTTTGTATTAAGGAACGCAAAGCCTGACCGCATTTCCGCTAGCACTAGGCCCAGTTTTGACATTGGAGTGGTCCCACTTGGCCCAGCTGGTGCCTCAATCTGACTGTCAGCGACTTGTCTGATGTGTCTCTCGACTGCATCGTTGTTCTGCTCTCCTTATGCAGCCCCTCTTTCTTGGTGAATTGCAAGCGGACCGCTGCTTGTTTCCCTTAGCCATATAGCTCTCTGTGGGGCGCACTGCGGTGATCCCCTGGCTCAATCAAGGAGCAGTGGATATGAGCGCCCGGGATCATTTATCCCCTCAATCTGGCCCTGATTGACTGTCTCGGGGTGGGCCCAGGTTTCCCTTTTGAGTCTTACCGCAGGGATATAGTGTTGCCTCCTCCTTTCGTGCACTGTACTTGGTTTACAGCATGGTGACGGCACTCCTGCGTCTCGGCCCAGTCTCAAGGCGGGAGTTTTTGTTACATGTTTTGGGCACATGCGTCCTATCTCAGCGGTGCGACCCGCAGGACTGCCACCCCCTCACCTTACTTGTTGACCCTGGTAGGGGTCAAGTTTCGAGCGCAGCCCGATTGGGGTAGCACAGGTTCACGTCTAGGGTGGTTGTCAAAGCTGATCAGCTCCTTGTCAGGGATGCACTCGCTCGGGGGTCTCCTCGTCATCTGTCAGCCTCTCCAAGGCTGCAGCCCCTACCGTAATGTCCCAGCTGAGTTTCAGGGGTCTGTCCCCCTATCCAGTGCTCTCGGTCCTGCCGGTGCTTTGCTAGTCCTGGTGTTAAATTATTTACTTGGGGTCAACGGGATCTGGGCAGTGACTGTGTTGCAGGGCTCCCACGCAGCTCAGGGGCCTGGGGGCTGCCTCACATCATGGTCACTGAGGAGCCGAGGTTATAGTATTTCAATGGCAGGGAGTCCTTGAGCACTGACATATTTTTTTTATTGCACTGGTCTCCTTGCACCCAGTTGCACTTCGCTGAGCCTCTGGGTTTAGCGGTGGGCTGCGGGGCTCACACGAAAATGAAGTGGTTAGAAGCTGCTTCCCCTCGTAGTTACTGAGGACCCGAGGTTGGTGAGAGAAAAGACGCAGTCTATTGTGCTGGATATTGCAGGGCTCTCCCAGCTCCAGCTTCACTTTGTCTGGATACAGCAGTTATCCCTCACGGCACCGGTAGGAGCTGGCTACGCTGTTACAGATGGTGAACAGCCGATCAGGGGAGTCCTGCAGGCCCATCACGGTTCTCCTATCCCTCAGGAGCTGCCGGTGCTGTTACACAACGGGGCGGGCTGAACGAGGGTGATCTGCAGTCCCCACGCGGCTCTCCTATCCCTTCTGCGTCAGCGAAGTAAATCGAGGGCGGGGCAGTCAAGCTTCTTCGCGCTGGTCTCTCTCCTCGGCTGTCAGGGTAACTGGCTCCCTCAATGCGGCCAGAGGCTCCGGACCAGCCTCACTTGAGTCCTCCAGGGGGCCGCAAGCCCCAGCCGCCCTCCACCAACACGCACTTTCTCCGTTGGTTGGTTTCACTTTCGGGGCTGTCGCGTTGTGCTGTCAGCTGCCGTGGAGTCGCCGACTCGCTGCAATGGAAGGGCGCCTCTTGGCCGGGGATCAACCTCTCACTCGGTCCCACGTCTGGCATATGTGATCAGCCTCCAGGCGCGGCACCCTGGCTGTGCACAGGCACTTGCGTGCAGTCCTCACTGAGTCGCGCACCCAGGCCACCCATGCTTGTGGCGCCCTCACCTCAGATGAGCACTTCTGGAGCCCCTCTGATCACCAAACTCGGGCCATCGAGTGCCGGGCTGTTCAACAGGGTTTCATCAGCTTATGGACTCGCACAGTCCCTAATGGGCCTCGAATCTGCCTCCCCTCTTACTAGGTCTGATACGGAGCTCACAGAGACTTGGGCACCTTGGCTGCAGGCTCTAGCGCCCCCTCCCTGTTTACTTGTGCGCCTCCTCCCTCTCCTCTTTTCCCTCTCCCCTCTCCCTTTCTTTTTCTCTCTCCTCATTCAAGTCACTCTGGGACTTATAGACATGACCTAATATTCTCCCAGGTTACTTCTAGGGATTTGTCGGGGTGTCTCCCAGACACTGAAGCCTCTCTCCATTTTCTTCCTTCCGTGCCCCGATTTTTCTCTCCCTGTATCTAGCACTCTCCCTTTTTACACCTACTTTCCAACTCGCCCACCTTCTCTCCTCTCCCTGCGTCTTCCTCCTCTGTCAATCTGTCTTTTAATAATCTACCTCCATCCTCCGATCTTACTACTCTACTCTTCCCACCCCTACCACAGTTTGTCTGCCCCCTCTGTATGACTAACCTTTTTCCTTAGACTTTCTGTGATTTTGCTAACTAAATCCAATTACTGTATATCTTTGTCTTAATGCGAGTGTCATTAGTGTCAACCTCTGTAACAATTGTATAGCTAGCAACTACTATTTAAGCAGTGGCCTTTTGAAATGAAAAGTGGTTTTTTTTTTTTTTTTTGTAATTCTGTGTTGGTTAAGTATTTTAAGACATTCCTTGTGTAATAATGATATATTTGAATATAACCTATGTGGAAGTGTTTCTTTGGACTACTGTCCTGTGTTCAGTGTACTTACCTACAGCTCACATCTTCCTCCTGTGACAAACCAGAGGGTGTTTCACAACCTAGTCTGAAAGAATCCTGTACTCTGGTGGCCAGGTAAGGGCCATTGCTTTTGGATCCTGACCCTGGGGCTGGACAAGCGAGGGATGATCACCTGGGTAGGGGGTCCTCTGGGTGTGGGGGAGAAGCACCCGATGATGAGACCTGGTATCCTCCTAGTTCCACAATCCATCTAACCCCTAACACTGCTTATTTTATGTGAAACTACAGCACCCATAATTCCCTACTGAGCCGAGGAAGATGGGGAATGAGGTCTGACGGATTATCTCTGACTTGCAATGGCTCTGTCCCTGTATTGAGGCCAGGCACGTAATCCTAACTATCAACACCTGCCACTTATTAACACTCATGTTCAGGTGAATAAAAGTTGGCGTGCACTGGCACAATGTGGGCCAGGCTGGGTACGAGAAGGAACAGCTTTCGGGGCTGATGCAAACAAGGCGATGGCAGCCCAAGGGGCTGATCTGCAGTTATGAAGAGCGAGAGATAGCCAGGGTTTCGGGAACCTTTTTCCATACTCGCAGAATATTTTTAACTCTCTTTATGGGTGTCAAGTTTAAGACTCTCCAGTGTTCTCTTAATTTTATCCTCTTGACTACTTTTGATATATACCTTTTTTATTGTTACAGGGTTGCCCTTTGGGCTCCCCTTTTACTTTCTCTGGCTAACCTTGTGAAAACTACAGTTCAAGTATAGAAAGGAGATTTCTATCACTTCTACATGTTAGGTGAAACCAGCACAACCCCACTTTATGTGCAGTGCTGGGGAGATATAATCTATCCCCTTTCTCATTAGCACTGTAACCATTCTGTTACAGGGACAAGCTTACCTTTAATGACTGGTGGCAGTGAACCTTTCTACCAAAATGGCCCATCCTCTTTTTTTTTTTTTGCCATTTTAGTGCTTCTTGTCCCTTCTTGGTCCTTCCTCTGCCCTCCAGGTCGGGAAAGTCTTTTGTGTGAATTCTATCTTTGGCGAGAGACCTCGGTCAAGCCCTTCCAGGCGCCACAGTGCCTCTCAAGGGAGGAGTCCAAAACTCTGCAGTACTTTGTCTTCCAGCCGGAGTGCGAGATTCCAGTTCAAACTGGGAGGCTGGCTGTCCTGAAAGGATTGCCAAGCCCCCAAATTTGAATGTTGCAAGGCTGTTTAATTGGTTGGGTTTCTGCATAAAAATCCGAACCTTGAAGCTGAAGAGGTAGTAGACCGCTGGAACCAAAACTGAAGAGGAAGATGAAGAATTTGCAATTTAAACGATTTCCAGCGACCAGAGAGCCTGCTGTAGCCATTCCTTCCAATCGACCTGGAGACTCAGAAAACGACGACCCAGAGCCTGGTGAGACCCACTAGACTCAAGAAGATCTGTGTTTTTAGCCATCCCACGTCGTGCTGCGACCTTGCAGGGCTGCAATACCCCAATACCCTGGGATCTTGTGCCGTTGTGCGGTGCACGGTTTTCCGAATTGCGAATCTCGCTGAAACTTCGCAGGCGTCCTGCTGGATCTCCAAAGGCATGATTCCAGTCCGATATTCTGTCTTCTGTACTCCTGGCGCCAAATCCACAGAGCCGCATCCAGCCGTGGGGAAAACCTTGCTGCAAAAGTCCTTCCAGTGTCCGGTCTTCTGTCTTTTTGATGAAGGAATTCAACTGCCAGGTTTTTGGCTGCAGATACTGATGTCCTGCTGCTGCAAAATGTTCCTTTGTGCTGAGGTACTGTGCTGGCTTGGGTATTTACTTATCTTAAGTCTTTTATGATTCCTGTGTAGTTTTGGGGTGTTTTCTGGGAGTTCTCTCGTCCAGTTCACCCAGGCCTACTGCTGGAATTCTATGAAGCCCCTGGACCCTCAAATAACTCTAAAGCTAAAGTACTTACTTGTTCTAACAGTCCTCCCTATGAACCCTTCTGCCACTGAGAACACTCATGCTCTAACAATAAGGGAAATACTTCTAAGGATTGGGCCTTTTGCCTAGAAAAGAGAGATTGCAAAAGAAGGTGGTTAATAACTAACTCAGAGTTAACAGTTGGAAAATTTCTACGTTAAGTAATAACTTTTATGCCATTCTGAAAGTATATGTAAGGTTGTTCTAATTACCTTAGTAATGTTCTTCCATTCTGAAAAGTATATATAACATCTTTCTTTCCTTAGAAACTGCTCTGCCATTCTAATAGAAAGTAGATGTAAGGTTATTTTACTCACCTATAAAATTGGCTGTGCGTCTTTCCCAAAACGTAATGCTGTTGGCTTCACAAACGATTTCTTTCAGTGAATAGGTGTAAAAGTCCCCCAACTGGGTCTTGCTTCCCCTGACTTGCTGTTAGCCTGTCCAGAATAAGCCTGCATTAGGTTTTACCTACCTAGAATAACTTGGTCATTCATAAAGTAACACTGGGTTTTGCTTTCCCTGGTCTGTTTTAGACAGACGCAAACAGTCTTAGGTTTATACATGCCTTGAAGTTGCTGATGGGTCCTGTAAAAAGTGTATAGGTTTCACTTACCTTGAGTATAACTAAGTTATCCTAAAATAAGCTGGAGTTATTGCTTCCCTTTAGTCTGTGAACGTAAAAGCAACTGTAATTAAATGTTACACCCCAAGGTCCAACTCCCCTGGAATAACTGTTATCCTGAATCATAGTTATTATAGGTACAGTAAAAACCTAGAAGTGTTGCACTATTCACAAAGAGTATATTGTACATTTGGTTTACTAAGTGATTTCTTACTGAGCATCATGGTACAACTGTTAGGGTCTACTACCCTTGTATTACTGAAGGTAATGCAAAAGTAACCATTGGTTTTTACTCCCCATACTGAATATGGATGAAAAGGTTAGATTTACCTAGACTACTGTTAGTTCTCTAAATAAGGTCTATGCTTTGGTCTGTCAACTTTAAAGCATAGTGTTGTTTTTATAATTGTGGTTATATATAATGTGATAGTACTTATTTCCCCCAAGATTTATCTGGGCCTACTTGTATTTAAATAAACCATTTATTTTTACAATACATAGTGTTTCAGTGTTTCTTTGGACCTTTTTGTATTACAATTTCTCTGTACTGATTCTACAGCCCTCTCTGTCCTAAGATGAGCGTGGCTGCTCTGTCTACGCTACCCTATACTCTGGTGGTACAGCCTTATACTAAGAGTGGAGTCTTGTACTGCCTTAGTTGAATGGTTTTACTAAACCCTTAGAAACAAACATGGGAAGTAAAGTCAGTCTTTACTGACCTCCACATGTCCGGACAGGGTTCTAAACAAAGCAACCCAAAAGGGTGTTCCATAGAAGTCTGTGGGAGGAAAGCAGCAAAAAGAGAATCTTTCCTACCTGGAGTACCTACTTTGGGATCCTTGGAAGAGTAATTATTCTACATACTCACTCCTGGTTATCCACCTTGTCTGCAGCATCTGCACCTTTTGGGGTAGATCGGACTTGCCTCCAGTAGTTAGTGACTCTTGTGTATGGGCCTGCCCCTGGCCATTTTTCCTGAATTCAGTGGGGTTTCAGTGAGCTCCAGAGTAAGATTCGCCAGTGTTGGGAAAGATTTTCATTTTGCAACTTTCACTCCATAGTTTTCTACGGATCCCCTTTGTTTTGCTTTGTGTTTGATCCTGACCCGACTTTTTGAAGGGAGGTAAAGCCCTCAGTTTCCCCATAACAATTGGGCAAAAGGGAAGTGAACCGGACTGTCCTTCAAACTGTCAGTACTCAAAAGCTTTGTTTCTCTTTTGAATTCTTGTATTTTTACATTGAACATAGCACTGCAGTGCCATCGGTGTACTTTTGTATCTCCCTCGTTTTACATTTGGGATTTTGTTAACTTTTATATGTGCCTAAAAACAAGCCAGTGGCAGCAGTTGCATTTGAACCCTTGTTGGGGTTTTTTTTGTGCACATTCGCGGTTACTGTGTGTGGCTACTAAACGTGTCTGGTGCCCTAAAATGGCTGTGCCATAAGATTTCTCTCGTTCTTTGGCCATATTGTGTGTGTGTGTGTGTGTCTGTCTGTCTGTCTGTCTGTCTGTCTGTCTGTCTCCAGGAAAGGGGGTGCCAGTTTCTGCTTCTGGGGCGGTTATGAAACAGTACTGGTCCCTGAGTGAGTGGACAACTACTGACTTGACATGGTGCAGACCCATTCCATTGGTCGGCTTGGACTTGCTTTCAGCTCCCGTTTTGTATAAGAGGACTCCTGCAACCCTTCAGATCTACATTGGAGCCTAGAATCCTTCAAAGGAGAGAAGCCCTCTGACGACCTGAGGACAACTTCTGCCGTGGACCAGCATCCTCTCCCGTGATTGGCCCAGTGAAGCCCTACTTCCAAGTCTGATCTCAGAAGATACCCCCATCAGTGCTTCGACATTTGGTCTAGTGGGACCAACTACTCGCATCTTCTCGAGGTTGCATGCCCCAAGATCCATTGTAAGTGTCCCTCGACTGCCCAGTGGACGGACCAGCTCCCCCGTGAGCTACCTGGTGGTCACCAGCGTGTGCCAAAAGCTGCCGCCTCCTGAAATGTCACCTTCCTGGCATCCTGGAGCTGCTTCCTTGACAGCGACTGCAAACTGTGATCGTCCCATGAACTTTTCATCCATACCATGAAGTGTCCTGAAGAGGGCTGCAAAGCAAAATTCTGCATTTCTTCAACTAGGCTGTATCTTGCAGTTGCACCTGACCGGAAGAACACTCTAACCTGCAACCCCTGGGCACCTCTCACCTGAGCAAAGGAAGAAGGGTGCCCCCTCCCCCTGATGATTCATCATGACCCCTGGGGAAATCTGAGTCAGCACGGAAAGTAAGCATATCTTTGCCTATCTCCCCCCTTCCTCTGTAGGATAACATTGGGTGCAAAAGTACATTGTCTCCCATCTCCCTCTTACTTACCTTTGATCGTCAAAGGTTGGACAAATATCCTGCCCCGGGCTTAGCCTTGGGTCTGGAAGGAGAGGAGAATGTGCCGTCTTCTGGCAAATTGTTGCTGAACTTCTAAATAGTTTGGAACTCATCCCTGTAGAGAGCACCTTTGAGAGAAACCTTGTATTGGAACCTGTAACATTTGGACAGTGGGCCTCATACAGCTAAGGGCTGGACTTCTTAAGGAAACGGAATTGTACTTGTGGCTGATTCTAATCATTTACATACATTTTTCACCTGGTTAGTTATTTAGTGATTTATTGTAAGTGAACCTACTGGTGAATTTGTGTTTTATGGTTTTGTGTGATATTACTACCTGCTAGTTTAATTTCTTAGTGGGTTATAAAGGCCCACAATAAATAACTTTATAACTGACTGTCTAAGCTGAATTGTCTGTGTTGACCCATTGGGGCCCCTGACCTTGTCCACACTGGTTACATGTCTTCATAACTAATCAGTCAATAACTAATGACTATATAACGAAAAACAAAATTTGTTTTTTGGAGGGGTCCCCTCCAAACCAGTTTCCCTAAGCTAAAAACCCACTCCATCCGTTTCTCCTTAAGATTTAACTCTTTTCCCCACCCCACATACATTTTCGTTATTTCTTTCATTATATAGTCATTCTTTATTATATTTTTGTTAAACACTGTCCACACTTAAGTGAGACTAAACCTTGGCTGCTCTCCACTCTACCTTGTTTGGATTTTGGCTTCACTTTCAGACCTCCTTGCTCACCATAACTAGGGTGGCCTTCTAAATTCTGCCCACCAGGGTTGATTTTAGACATCCACCCTAACAACCAGTTAGTTCTGTACGTTGTGAGGTTTCTATCCATTTTTAAAGTCCACCCTTTCATTTCTGCAATGCTACATTTACTTGAAACACTAAATGCAACTGGCAACAATGCATACATGCTTCCCTGTATCAGAAAGGCAACTGTTACTGAAATATTTGTTTCTTCAAAGCTTTTACTATTAGCTATGGTACTATTAGCTATGGTTTCAATTATCTCTGTGACTTGTATGTGTTGGGGGTGGGCAACTGGCCATTAATGCTTTTATTGAAGCCCTTGGTGGTCTAACTTCATGGGAATTATGTTTTTTGGCCTTAAGGGTTGTAAATGTAGATTTCATCAGGATAAAATAATGTCCCTTTTTAATCCCATTCCCTGTGTAGTGTTGACCATCTGATTTAGGGCCTTGCACATGTACTATGGTTTGATGTCTTTTTAATACTGTAAGGGGAGTTTCCTAAAGTCCACTTGAGGTAAGACTTCATAAAACTAGCCCTTGGCATACAGGTCCCCAACTCTTAGTACAAGTCTGTACTACTCAAGGATCCTTGGTAGAGTGGCAGAGCAGTCGGGCTCATCATAGGAGGAAGATGTGAACTTCATGGACGTACACTGAACCCAGTTAGTACAGTATTCAAAAGAAACACTTGCACAGATAATGTTATAATACATTATATAGTTTAATATATTTACACAAGGTAGGTAGATGCATTCTTAGTTCACTTAACCAACACACACAGGAATTCTTAATACTTTTCAAAGAGCATTACTTGGATAGTAGTTGGTTGCAGTACAATTCTTAGAATTTGACACTAATGACAGTTGTACTGTACTACCGCGTACTCGTGATAAGACTACGATATACAGTAATTGTATTTAGTTAGCGAAACCACATAGGATAAAGTCATTTAGGAAGGAAAAGGGTTGGTTAGTCGCACAGTAGCAGAGCTTAACATTCTAGAGACACTTACTTGCCAAACTACTGCTTTTAAAGTCCAATCCCTAACTATACGAAACAGTGTTGGAGCGGATTCAAAGTCTTTAGCAGCAGCAGAACAGCAAAGGTTCCTCAGGATACTTTAAGTCTCTAGGAAAAAATAATTGCAGAATTAACACGTGAGGGACCCTGCAAAAGAATTCCCTAAAGGGACACAAGCTGGCAGCTTGGGTCTGAGTTAGAGCGGACACCTCTTGGTGCACTCCAGTCCCTCTGGAGCAACTTCTTGGATTAAGAGAAGTTCTAACTTTTCTCACCACAGTACCTTACGAGAAATGCTCATAGCTGGATTCTACTCTGTGCAGCAGCAACAGACCCGGTCTCTTGATTCCTCGGTCTGATGAGGAAAGGAAGGACTCTGAATGGGATGTCCCAGCAGCACTGTCTTGAGAGGACCCTTAGCATGGGTTTCGTCGGTCTCCTCTGTCAGTCTACTGTTTTGGTGCCTTTTTCTCAGCACCAACAAAGGACAGTATTTGCTGCGTCGATCTTCGATTATGCTGGACTGCACTCTGGTGAGAGGGACGTAGTTGAGTCGGATTGTCTCTGGAGGTTCACCTGGAGCTCAGCAAAGACTTGGACGGATTCGGCCTCTCAAAGATGTTGCACTGCAAATGGGTTGGAGGTATGCTGGTTTCGCAGTCTGCAGCTCTGGAAAGGCACAGCACCTCTGGAGATGGCTCAAATTGTATTTCGTCTCCGGGCTGGCTGGTCCAACCAGCCAAAGGGAAGGAGTCCTCTTCGGAACTCCTGTCGAGTGGCAAACGGGGTCAAGACAGCAGTGGTGTTTTCACGGTGATGCAAAGAGTCTGCACGAGTCTCCCCTGCAAACTCTCTTAGCATTTTACAGAAAAGGGGTGGGTGGCTGTCCAATCAGGACATCCAGTCCCCCAGTGGGAACTGGTTCCGTGAGGCACTTGGGCAGACAAAGGGCAGGGGAGTGGATAAACTCCTCCCCCACTTACTGCCTGCCCAGACACATTGGAGCCTAGGCAGGGACACCTAAGGGTTCCCTGCGAAGGCAAAACACACACAGACCTCAGAATAGTAGAAGAAGGGCTAACAAAGAACCATGATAGACCTGGCAAAAAAAAGAAAGGAGCTACCATGTTAGAACATAGGTGAAACCTATTATGCACAAACAGGACTGTGAACCGTCTGCAGAAATACATAGCACAATAGTTGGCAGAACATGTCCATTGCCACTAGCTATAACTATAGTTTCTATTTGACTAAAAGGTCACAGGAACAGAGAGAAGAGGGATACTAGTTGTCCCCTTAGCACTCTACATAAGATGATGTGTGCTAATCTCACAGTATAAAGGGTTAGGAGGGATAAAACGTATCCATCTCTACTGTAGTTGGTAAGGATTAAAAAATCTCGAAGGATAACCCAAAGGGTTCCGAGCAACGGATGCCCTTAAAGAGCTATGGAGGAGTAAAGGTAAAACACAAAGGGTTCCAAAAGTCAGAGCAAATAAGAATGAATGAGAGGAAAAAGCCTCATCTCATACAGGATAGAAAGAAAAAGGTCTGAAAGTCCAGCAAAAAGTGCTGGGGGGTCTCACTAGGAGAGGGGGTGAAGCATAAAAATGATAAATCTCCTTAAATACATTGCACTACTTAACATGTGTTGTAAGCCATCCTGATTCTTTCCACCCACTGTTATTTTACATTGGTTACTTATCCTTAGTTAAGGGCCCACATAGACATTGGGGATAGGAGAGTCCTTGATTTTTTAAATATGCTGGGTATCTTTTTAATGTGTATTATGACTGAAGTACTTATTTGAAGTGATCATTTATTTATTAAAGTATGCATTTTTCAGTAGATATGTCTGGTGTATTTACTTTATCTTTGTGGACTAATTGTCGCTCTGTCAGCCTACTCCTCTTACCTGAGAGTTCAGTCTTGATGCTCTGACCGCACTACCCATGTGTGAGGTTTGTCTTCACTTTCTTGTCTGGCATTTTAGCCCTGCCCCTTAGGGTTAATTTCTGTAGTATCCTCAACGGAGCGTAGTACAAAAACTGCCTTTAAGATTCTCCCTCCAGCATGCCCTCCCAACCATACCCTCAAAGTATATGAAGCAGTTTCATCTGCTTGGGGACCTACACCATATTAAATAAAATGTAATACTGCGTTTCTATGCTGTGCAGATCATGTTCCAGTATTATCCTTGCTATCCTGTGATTTAGAAATAATGTAGTCAGTGTTTTGTAATGTCCATTTCATCACTGTAAATAAAGTTCTGCTTGGCTTCATACAACTACACTTTTCTATTACCTTCAATGATACCTTGGACCTGCTCTCCATTTTACACTCTACATGTTAAATTGCCTTGCTTATTCTAAGTGTATGACTTTGATTTCTCCAACAGATATTGGCCCAGTGATCCATAGTACAATCGGCGACCACGCTGAATATATTCTTGTGGAAGCACCTGACACCTATTCAGAGAATGCAGAAGAAAAGGATCTTCAGATTATGGAGCAGAGTGAAACCATCATAGAGCCAAGCAAGACGCAAAGGAAAAGAAAGATCCGTGCAAAAAAGAAACCCAATGTGGCCAATCCTACCAAGCCAAAAGATCGTATACACATTTGTACCGATTGTGGGAAAAGTTTCAATCATCAGGCATCTCTTGTTAACCACCGTAGAATCCACACTGGAGAGAGACCATATGGTTGTGATGATTGTGGGAAACGATTCAGTAAGAGCACACATTTGATTAACCATCGAAGAATACACACAGGGGAGAGACCGTTTATATGTTCCGATTGTGGCAGAAGCTTTAGTCAGAACTCTCATATTCTTAACCATCAAAGAATCCACACAGGGGAGAAACCTTATATTTGTAGTATATGTGGCAGAGGCTTCAGTCAGAACTCTCATCTTATTACGCATCTGAGAATCCACACTGGAGAGAGGCCCTTTCCTTGTCCTCAGTGTGATAAGTGTTTCAGTAATAACACAAATCTTGTCAACCATCTGAGAACTCACACAGGGGAAAGGCCATATGCATGTAGCCAGTGTGAAAAAAGCTTTAGCCAGAACTCTCATCTCCTTAATCATCTCCGAACCCACACTGGGGAGAAGCCCTTTTCATGTGATCAATGTGGTAAAAGTTTCAGTTGGTCATCAAATCTGAATATGCACCAGCGAATGCATACAGGGGAGAAGCGTTATGCTTGTAGTGAATGCGATAAATGTTTCAGTCATTCATCACACCTAAAAAAACATAGGGCAACACACAATGCCCCAGTTAAGATGATTGAGGTGATAAATGTGTCACCCAAGCATGAAATTTTACAGGCCACAGAAATCGAGGTAATCGAAGTGGGAGACATGTCATCTAAACCTGATCAGGCCATGCACACTGCAGCAAATCTTCTAATTGAGGTGGGAAATGTTTCTCCAAAACATGATCAGGGAATACAGGCTGCAGCAAATCTTCTAATTGAGGTTGGAAACATGTCACCCAAACCTGATCCGGGAATGCACAATGAATCAAATATCATTATAGAAGTAGAAAATATTTCGCCTCTACATGATCAAATACAGAATTAATACTAAATTGGTCATTCTAATGCCCGCCTCTCTATTATAAGTGAACCTGCTTCTGCTGCAGCCTGTCCTCTGGTAATGCACTACTGGGAAGATCTGAGATTTCAAAGCATATTTCCATACCACGGAACTGAACATCAGATTAAATATAGTGGGTTTAACTTGCACAACTGGGTTGTGAACAGCAGGATTATCACTGTGCTTTGACTGGGTGGAGGGGGGACATGCCAGTTAGCATTTGAGATACTGATTAACAAATGAAAGGTCCTGATGTGGGCTTTGGGGCTATACTTTTCCCTCTATTTTCTGGGAACCTGAGCTCAACTCTACAGTAGGGCTCATGTTTTTGCACATAATAGTGTCCAGTGTATTTTTTTTAATCCCATGTCATGGCTTTGCACGCTTGCTTCATCATATTTAAGGTGCAATTGCCAGTTCCATTGCACACAACATTTTCTGTATTATCTGTGTTTTGCTAGGAAAACACCACAGCTGATAATAATAAACCAGAGTTAGTTTGCTTGTGTGATTTATTTTTTTATTTTATATCATTTTGTAAAGGGTTGTCCGGAAAGAGGAGAAAAGCTGAGGTTTCCATGAGCTTCACACTCTACTGCATACCATTTATACCTCTGCAAGGTGTATTCCCTAGTCTTCATATTTGGCTTTCTTGATATAACGTCAACATTTATTTCACTCTATTTGGCTAGTTTAGAAAATTTGGATGCTCTCAGGGCCTCATCTTCTACGTGTGGCTGTATTATCGCTGCTAACGCACAGACCCTTTCCTACCCCCCGGTCTCCCTGTTTCTTCCCAATTCATTGTGCAGTTGTGTCAGAAATCAAGAGGGGCACAACCATAAAATTGATATAGCGCACACATGCAGTACTAACGTAACGCCCAATTCATCAATTGTATTTATTCATCACTGGGTGTGACATTTCTCCTTGCATCCAGCTTACATCCACCCACCCCCCTATTAAGTTATTTTAGTTGAGCAGACACTTGGATCTCTCATTGATTTTTGATCTGTTGTGTACAGTCCCCTTCTCCAAGGCAATCTCCTGCGAATCTGAACATGCATAGGCTGCTAACAAACTTCTCAATGCACTGCAACAAGTATGCTTCAAAGAGGTTATTACCTCAGAATGTTCACAGATGGATATTAACTTTCAGAAGGGAGTCTAACATGTTGCTTTCCCTGTAGGATATATCCTGTTATATTGTATGTACAAGCACCCAAGTGTCCATTGATATTAAGACTAAAGTGTAATATTCCCCTACTTTCAAGAGCTCTTCATGAATTTGGTTTATTGTTAGTAATTTTGTCATTAGTAAATGTTATTCCATGTCAGGTTAGCTCCCCCTATCAACTGCGGGGTTCCGCAGGTTAGCTCTATGACCTGTTAAATATTATCAGTGTGTTCCCATCCCTATCGTTTCCTAGGGGGGTAGAGGGAGTGCAAAAGCACTGTCTTAATTGGAGATGGTTCATAGCCGTGCTTATGCCCCTCCCTCTGCTTTGAGAAGTGGGTCTCCTGTTGTGCACTATTCAAAGCATAAAAGGCCTAAAGGAAAGTTTAGGGAGTCTTTGAGAATTAGAATCTGATAGTCTTGTCTCATTGTTTTCTGGAGTTACTTCAATAGGTGCCCACAACCAAGATTCTTTGGTACTGGTACTACAGGCATTAAGACAAAGATCTTATGTTCAATGGTCGAGACCTCACATTACGATCATCGTAAAGGTTCACTGTATGTAGGCTGTAACTTTCAATGTCCATGAAACACAACTCGGAGAGTTCTCTGTTAGGGATGTATAAGAAAGACGTCTCCTGCAAAGTGGTCCATTCAACGGGCATGTACTAATATTGGGATACAACTCAGTGACACTTTTTTTTTGTGGAATTTTAACATAGGATTTAAGAGGGGTCCTATGCTGAAGCCTGGTGCCAGCCTTTTCCTAACTCCCATTCATGTGCAGAGAGGCAGTTCAAAAGGTATCTGCCTCCCCCAGCAAGGGGAGAAAGGACAGTTTTTCTCTCCTGGAAAAGAGATCTTACTTTGGTAGGGCTGGCTTTCATAAATGGAAGTGTGTGTGGAAAGACAATGTTGGCACGTTTGAAGGATTAACATATGCTCCTGGAATAAGACCTTCACTCTGCAACCTGCTCAAAATATTCACTATTCTGGGCAGAAAGAACACTGTCCTGAGATAGGCAATCACTTAAAAGGCTATGTTTCTTTTTCTTTAAATCTTTAAAAGGAAATATGATATCCTAGTTTAGTGTAAGTGGACTGGCATGATTGGCCATACTCTTCTTGGTGCCTGTGAAGGTCTCCTCAGATAAAATAGTTGCATTTACTTTTTCTCAATGATTTGTATGACTTTTTGTTTTGTGTTTGGTCTTTGTGGTCTACTAAAATAGGTTGCAATTTTAACTGTGTAAATATGTTTGACGGTAAAATGTCCATAAAGATTTAAATGCTTAAATAAATTAAACAAACTGCAAATCCATGAAATAGCCAACTAACTACAGGATGTCATTCAAATGGAAGATGATTAATGCCATCATCATGAGGAAAAGGTGGATATTGGAGGGTTGATCTACATGCACTATGTGGTTATACGAATTATTGTTTTGTGGTTAAAAGGTGGGTTGTGGGGACTGGAGATGCCTCAGCTGTGTGATTAGTGGCTCACATGGATAGCTAAAAAGAGTTAATCCGATGAAGGGTATGTTGTGTGTGGTGGTTTGGAGAATAGAATGCAGTGGTATCTTAGTGAATAGTAATCCTTGTTGAAAACAATCTCTCGGCGCCCACAAAAGTTTCTCCAAATGTAAGCATGCTGTTGCAGTGGTCGAGCAGCCAAAGCCTAACCTGGGGAGCATGGTGTTACCAAAAATAGTACATGATTTTTCTTTAAATAAATGCAATGTTGACACACAAGAAGCACACGAGGTATGTATGGTAGCCGGTAAGTGAGTATTCATAGGTCGAACTTAAAAAGATGGTATAGTTTGTTACAGGTAAATAAGGTTAACTGCAGATACAGGTTATTAGTAGAAGGTTTCGGTTCTCGAGCATGGACTTCAGATCAAAGCCCAGGGGCAGTCCTTTGCTGCATGCTTCTCAAACCTACAATTCTACATGTGGGCCCATTCAGAAGAAAAAGTTCCAGTGTTACACTTTGGGATTTCACAGTCTGGTCTTCTGATGTTTCAGACGCTCTAGTGGAAGTTCAAATGAGGCACACAGTCTTTCTCATAAATTCTTACTGATGCTACAATTTGATTAATGGCCTTATTCTGTAGAAAGGATGCAATGTAGCACTTCACATCCCTGCGGTCTGGTCTCCTTTGTTGTCAGTTTTGTTCAGGCTTGTACACTGTCCTTGTCGCCACGAAAGCATTGAATTAGAAGTTAAGCCTTTGGAACTGGTTCCAGCAGTTTCGGTTACCGTTGTAGTGCTTGACAAAGTCTCTGATTGCAGATGACCTAATTAAGGGGTGGAGGGAGGGGGTGAGAAGGGATGTAGCCAAAGCTAGAAGATAAACGCTGCAGGTGTTGTAGACCGCTTCTTGCTTAGTTTCTAGGTCAGCCGTATGTTGCAAAAGCGACTTCCTGTCATTGTTCTTCATTGTCTGGTGTCTATGCGTTCTCAGATCTGAATGCACACAAAAATAGCAAGGTGTCCCAGTGAGTCAAGCAAATGGAAGAATATGCTCCTTTGCTGATTTAATTATTCTTTTTTTTAAATACCGTTTTACTGACCAAGGTTGCTCCATAGCAACCTGTGTACATGCCACTTTGCTTGGGCTGGCCCTCGCGCGCACACTCTCTGGAGTGCTTAAGCCCTGGTAATCACTCGGAACTCTGTGACTAATTTTCTTTACAGGTGGAAGCCCTCTTTTGATCTCAACCAGTGGTAGCAATAAAGGGCTTTGTGGCACCGAATGTGACGACCTCTTATCCCATTTTCTTGACTGTAACTCTGATAGAAGCATGTTTTTGTACATTCCTTTGAGGAAGAAGGCCCTGCAAGTGCTCTCGGCAGCTGATCCCTGCACTAACCGGGGCAGCACTGAAGAACGACTCTCAGGGAGAATATCTGAGTTGTGGAAAGTGCAAATCCTCTTGCACCTTCTACAAGGGGGAGCATAATTATAATATTGCACTCAAAAGGTTTCCAGAACGGTCATTAATAACGGGGCTCACCCCCTTGGGCTTTCAGGGCCTATTACCAGAAGGAAATCTCGCACGATTCCCTGTGTTACTGTATCTGAGGTTTCAAGAAAACCTAAACCTTAAAAGGTGTCAGCAAATTGCAATCTGCAACAAGTGATCACAAGATCTTAACCTATTTCTGGTTTCTATTGGGACGGCTTGACTGCCAATCTGCCGTGTTGAAGTGGTGTAGTGCTTAGTTATGGATGCCCGTTCTGGTGAATAAAATCCAGTTATCTGGGAATATCTGTTTTGTTTAGACGATATAATCATTTTTCACGTATTGCAATACTAATGAAATGGATGTTCAATTTTTTTCAGTAATTGTATTCGACTGATCGCTCGTTTTGTCTAAGTCATGCTTTTTGAGTAGAGAAAAAGGTTAGAGGTATCTTGCCATTATTAATGGTACAATTTATTTATTTTTACATTTGTACAGCGCACACAAACCTGGAGGCATCTAGGTGCTGTAGAGGATGCAAATATCCTTAGTCAGGATAGTAGTCATAGTAGGGATACATGGTGCATAGACATGAATGTATGAGTTACTGGAATCGCATTGACGGGTGGTAAACGTCAATAACAAATACAGGGTCACATATCGGTAGGCATCAGGCATAGACGCGGGTTGGACAAACAGCATGGTTTTTAAGGCTTTATGGAAGGCCCAATAGAATTCCTCTGCTCTTAGTGCCTGTGATAGAGCGTTCCATTGCTTGGCCGCGATTGAGTGGGAAGCTGGCGCCTTCTGCTTTGGATCGTTTGAACTTGGGTTGTGCTAATATATGGGTGTATGTGGTTCTGGTGCGCCTGGGCCAGTTGGTCTTAGCAATTTTTTCTGCCAGGTAGGGCGGGGCAGTTTTGGCGATACACCTGTGTGTAATAGTGAGTGTCTTGAAAGAGATTATTTCCCTGATCTGGAGCCAATGTTCCGACCTGGGAATAGTCAAGGCGGCTCGTAAGGCATTGTTTTAGATAGTCTGGAACATTACAATAGTCCAACCTCGCCCCGACCACTGCTCGGGCGATGGTTGGGCAACTTTCTGTTGAGAGGCAGGGTCTGGCCACGTTTAGAAGTTTCATCGAGTAGGCTGCCGAAGAGACTATGGCATTTATTTGGTGAGTTAAAGACAGAGTTGCGTCCAGGTATACCCTTAGTCTTGCCTCGATGAGACTGAGATCAAGGAGCAGTTCATATTGAAAGTTGCGAGGTTAGGGTCCATTTCTTTTTTTTTTTTTCACACAGATGTGGGTCCGATGAGGAGAAGTTCGGTCTTCTCATCGTTGAGGCAGAGGCTGTGTGTTGCCATCTAGGCCTGGATAGTGGTGTATGTAGAGTTCAGAGTGGCGGCATCATTGGTGTATGTGCCAGAGAAGGGGAGGAGGATCTGGGTGTCTTTGGCATAGTTGGTATATACTATGCTGAGTCGAAGAGGGGTTTAGTCAATATGTTATGAATGGTTGGGGAGACACAGGACCCCTGCGAAACCCCGCAATTGATAGGGGAGGTGCAGCACTGGCATTTTTTGATAATACATTAGTTGTTCTTCCTTCTAGTAGGGGCTTCGGGTTCCCGGAGGATGGAGAATAGTTCTCTGGTGTCAGATTTGGAATTGGCAATTCTGGTATAGAAGCAAGAGACTTTGGCTTGGATGATGGCTTATTTGTATTGTTTAGATAAGTGTAAACTCTCGTTTTGTGGTCTCAGAGGGGTTTTCTTCCAACAGGTTTCAGCAAGTCTTTTTTTGGTTCTGAGGTCTGATAGGTCTTGGGTGTACCAGGTGTATCGATGAGCTATGGGTTTTTTTTTTTTTTGTAGCAATTGTGGTGATGTTGATTGCTTTAATTAGAGTTTCGGTGTAGAGATCGGCAAGTTTCTTAAGGTCAGATACATCAAGGTTTTCTAGTTTGAGGGTGTTAAGGAATGGTAGGAGGTTATCCTTGGACAGCTTGCGGCCAGCTACGTGCTCAGCAACCTCCACTTGTCCATCACCAATACTCTTGGCAGTCTTACCCCCAGTCATAAAGATCCGCCTGAAAACTGCCTCTAACCGCAACACTTTACTTTAATTAATTTATTCAGGCACAACCAAAAAGGACCCATAGGCATACGGGTGCCAAGAACTTGAGTCCCGAACACAGATGGTAGAGATGCAGACAGTCTGACCTATAAGTATTTATTATATATGAAGCATCCTACCTAAATATGTGAGTTTAACTTTTTTTCTTAAACATTTCCAGTGTCTCCCAACTTCTGAGGTCCAATGTCGGAGCATTCCAACATTTTGCTGCAGCTACCGAAAAAGCACATCTATTGCCAAAGGCTAAATTGATACTAGGGACTTCCAGTAATTTGAGGTCGTTAGATCTGATTCCTGGTTATTCTCTTTTTATTCAAGTTGTCAGCCACGTTTGCAGGGAATTGTCCAGCTAGACATTTGAATGTAATTGTGAGCAGGCAAAATTCAATTCACGCTTCTATAGGTAACCAGTGTAGACTTCTCCTAGCATCAGAGACATGATCAACTTTTTTGAGGCCCAGAATTGCTCTAACTGTGCTATTCTGTATCATTTGTAGTCTAGATAATTCTCTCCTCTCAGTCCCTATAATGAGGATTCCACAATAATTAATCTTGGAGCAAATAATAGCTCTAGCCACTGTTTGACTGCTTTTTTGAGAAAGGTTGGGGCAAATGTGTCGCAGTAGTCTGATGTAGTAGGCCGAAGAGGAGACAAGCCTGCTTACCTGAGCATTCATGGAAATGGATTGATCAAATGTGACCCCCCAAGGTCTTTATTTTGTCTTTAGTCTTAATTATACAGTCGCCAATTATTAAGATTTGTTGATAATCCATGCTAAGATTTTTAAGTCTGCGGCTAGAACCTAAGACAATTAGTTGTGCTTTTTCATGGTTAAGTGCCAGGCCATTCATGCACATCCAGCCGTGAACCTGGTTGTAGGTCTTATTAATCATTTTCACATCGTCCAGATAATTTCCTGTCAAGGTGATGAGACACGGTCTATTATCTGCATAATTATAGAAGCGGATCTGATTCTTCTCCAATAGAGAGTGAAGAGTGGGTTGTAAAGATGTTATATAAGATTAGCAGGCCCCCTGCAAAGCCCCCCCCCCATAATTCAAAGGGACGTGTGTAGCTTCTGCTGTGGTCCTCAGACTCTTATAGTTTTTTCCCCAAATCGATTCCATCCATGCCAGTGCCCGATCACTGAAATTGGCAACTTCTCAATCTCTGAAGGAGAAGTGGATGATCCACTAAATTAAAAGCAGCGGACAAGTCCAGCGCCATTAGCAGCATAGTTTGTCCATCATTAATCGTTCTCATATTGGATTTTAAATCTAGAAGTTGCAGATTCTGTGCTATAACCTGGTCGAAAGCAAGATTGATATTTATTCAGACTAGTATTATTCTCCAGATGTAATAATACTTGTTTGTAAGCTGTTCTGTCCAAGATTTTAGGTGAAATGGGGCATTTGTAATGGGTCTGTAGTTAGTGAGGATAGAAGGAATAAGTCCTTGTTTTTTTGAAACGGTGTCACCCATGCTTGTTTCAGGCGAGTAGAAACGCTGTATTCTTTTAGGGATGCATTAATAATTTTTGTTAAAGAGCTTATAATTGATTCTGAGCATGCTTTGATTGCTTTTGCAGGAAAAATGTCACCTTTACATGGAGAGGGTTTGTGTTCAGGATTAGTCTAAGCTCGGTTCCTGAGATGTTTACAAAGTTAAATATAGGGGTCTTTTTGGAGACATCAGTCTGGACTTCTTGTTTTGGGATCTGAATCAGAGAGAGGTGAGATTATCTCTTCTGACAATTTTTCTTTATTGATAATGCATTTTATTTTTTCCAACTTCTCTACCATGGCGTTTTGGATATCGACACAGCAATCCATATCTCTAGAGGTACCATCCGCCTGAATAATATTTGGTTTCTCAAGTTCTTTGAGGATTCTAAAAATCTCATTGGATTCGTATTGTGCCTTGTCAATTCTATCATTGGCAATAATTACTGTGGTTGTAAATCTCTTGGCTGATATTAAGTATCCGTTTGTTATGAGTGTCATGGGAAGCTTTCCACTGATAGAAATATTTCCTTTTTTGGACTGTGAGGGTTTTTAGTTCCTCAGTGAACCATGCTTTGCCCGGTTTGTTAATAACCTTCCTTGATGTTCAGGGGGCCAAAACATTTGTCGCCTTATCTAGGGCGTCCATAAGTATATTAGTCATCTCCTCAGGGGTATCTAAGCGTGAGATTTGATCATTATATGATAACTTCAGCTCCTGGATATTGTCGGGTTTCAATCTCTTTAGATTCATAGAGGTTAACCAGCTTTGATTGGTGACCCTATTTCCTATTGGAGGATGTAAGACAGTAGTGCATTCAATAAAAAAAAATGGTCTGACTAAGGACATGGAGAGAGTTTCGGTTTGGTCATATTAACATTGTAAGAGGCCAACCAATCAAGAGTATGACCTTGATTGTGGGTAGGTTCATCAATGAATAGTTTAAAGCTGCCTTGGACAAGTGTCTCTCTAATTCTAGTGCAGGTGGATCAGATTTATCCCCTTTCCAAAGGTTAAAGTCTCCAAGAATTATCCATTTAGAGGTGTCTTTAAGTTGGGAGAAAATAAAGCTGTGTAAGTCGAACACAAAATCAGGCATGGCTGTATGGGAAGATAGAGAAGTAACATTTATATTCGAGGAAGGATCTGTCCTTACTTTGAGCCAAAGAGTTTCACACCCCTTAAATCCAATTATGTCAGATTCCCAAATGTCTAGGTGATTTTTAAAAACACCTGGTACAACTTCAAACTTGCAGCCCTGAAACGAAAGTGCAGAGTGGCAGAACAGAAGTGGCAAACCTCATGTTCATCCTCTGACAAACTTGCCTGCCGTCTGCTCCAAAGACAATACAGACTCCAACTGTGCCAAAAAAAGCCCACATACAGGCATGTGTGTCCGGTGCATCCATCCAATCGTCCTGGGGGGATAGCTTAGCGCAACTTGCACACCTTGGAAACAAGACGACACGAAGCAGCCCCTGGGCCCCTGGGCTGCGAGAGTGCTATAAAAATGCAAATAAAAAAAACACGGCTGAACTTTTCAAGATCTGCAGGGGACCAGCCAACCCTTCTGCAGTCTCCTCCTCCCCTTCACATGCCCTATGCAATGCACTGGCCACACACTTCAACACCAAAACTCAGCACATTCTGAACACCCTGGCTATCCACCCTCCCATCCCACACCCCCTTACCTCCTTACCCTCCTTCTCCTCCTCCCCTGTCACACCTGAAGAAGTCACCAGTTGTCCACTCCGTGAAGGTCTCTTCTAAACAGGTATCCCTTTGCTCATTCAGGACAATCAAGGATAACATTGGCTCTCCCTCCTCCCTTAAGCACTCCCTTGTGCGTGCATGCCTGAAAAAACCTTCAGCAGACCCTACCACCCTTGCCAACTACCGCCCTATCTCCATCATTCCTGGGGGAAGGTGCTGGAGAAACTGGCATTGCCCCAACTCAACTGACACACCAAACATGGTGGTGGTCTCAACGATCATCAATCTGGATTCCGAGCACCCAGAGGTACGGAAACTGCTCTCCTGAACACCTGTGAAGAACTGCTTGCATCCCTGGACCCCAACTCCCCAGCTGTCTGCATCCTTCTCGATCTCACCTCTGACACAGTCAACCATTCCATCCTCACACAAAGGCTCCACAATACCCTTGGTATCTCGGAACGGGCACTGGACGGGCTGACTTCCTTCATAACTGACCACTCTTCCCAAGTCATCCTGGGCACCTTCTCCTCTCCTACATCTGTGGTGTCCCCCAGGGTTCTAGCCGCTCCCCTTGGCTCTTTAAAATCTACCTTGCTCAGCTTGCACGCCTCACCCACCCCCCCTTCTCCAACTTCCACTGTTATGTAAACTATACACAGCTCTTTTTTAAACTTCCTGCTGGCCCTCTTGCACCCTCAATAATCCCTGACTGCCTTTCTGCCTTCCAGTCCTGGGGTACCTCCAACGATCTGTGCCTCAACGCCTATATAACTGAGATCCTTCCACTTGGGTGCCCTGCAGCCTCCTTCTTACCTTCACTCTGGCCTTCCTCCTTTGGCTCTTCCCCTTGATCCTTCTTCTGAAGCCCGAAACTTTGAAGTCCTCTTCGACTCCTCTCCTTCACACTCAGCATATTGAGAAGGAAAAGCTGAAAGTGGGACTTATTGGCAAAGGAATGCTCCCATTTCCCCATAGGCTCAATGTTAACCAAGCCCTTGTTCTCTCTAGGCTTAACTATTGCAATAGCCTCCTCCTGAATCTACCTTCTTCCACTCTGCGACCCCCCCCCCCCCCCACCCCCTTCCAGCTAATCCAGAATTGGGCAGCGAGCCCTGGGACTGCATTTCTCCTGCCCTAAAAAGTCTTCACTGGCTCCCGGTTGCTGTGCAGATTAAATCCAAGCGCTTCAAGACTTTCCTCTATACCTCCTCCTTCCCTGCTAACCCCACAGTTGCTGTGATTGGTGTCCCAGGTCCTTCTACATCCACGGGGCCCCTGACCTCCCTCACCCAATCAGTGCAGCTCCTGTCTACCCTCAGCACTTGGTAGAAACAGGGGGGGGGGCTTGCAGCCTTCTTTTTTGTTGCAGGGGGACCTGACTCAGAAAGGCATATATAGTAAGAAGAGAAGAGTCATAGGCTACCCCTGTTCTAACCGTATGTAGAAGGTAGGCTTGAGAGAAGCAGGTTGCCAGTGTATAGATGCTGGCAAAGGAGGGTCAGGGGTAAGACATTTTCAAAACAAGTAATTTTATTCAAAACATTATTGCACACTATAAAAACAGTGAGTATATAGAAACAAAACCTATTCAAGGGTTTACTTGAGCCAAACCTCAACACAAAATTAGAACTGCTTTAAACATCACAGTTTAAAGTGGAGGTTAGTAACATATTGTGTGAAAAGGGTTTACATTACTACTTTTAATCAGATAGTATTGGTTGCCGACACAAGAATATGTTTCCAGTCCGGGGTGGAGTAAGCCTTCACTTGAGCGTAGTGGTGTTGTAAAATGAAGGGTCCGGACTTTCATCAGGACGTGGTTCAAGGGAGAAGTTTTCTAAAAGAAGATAGCAAAATTTAGAGCGTTTGAAAAGAGGGGGGGGGGGGAACCACAAACACTGCGGGGTCAAGGCCTACCTTTAAATATCAGCGGTTAGACTGGAAAAAAAATTCAAAAAGAGCTGTGCTGTTTGCTAGGCGAGGCACTGTAGCCTGGGTCTACAGGGATAAAATGGATAACAGTAAGTTATCATATATGTAAAATAAATTACAGCATGGTGATAATTTTAGAAGAAAGGGGTACCTTTTCCAGGTGTAAGGCTGGAAAACAAAGGTTGTTGTAGGCAGTACCTGGTGAGTTGAAGGCACTGAAAAGAAGAGAACCAATTCAGTAGGGTTAGGAACTAAACCGGCAAGGTACTGTAGATAGTGCCTGCATTGAAATTATTAGATGTGAAGGAGAGATGAAGTGCCTATTTGTGCTCGGCCAGAGTTGCTGTCTGAGGCGGCTAAATGGGAGTGCTCAGAACGTTGTGAACTGCGGTGGTTGAGTGGAGTATTTGGGGTGTGTAGCCACAATGTATCATTTATGGTGACTAGCGCAGAGTGGAAGGGCTGATTAATACACACTGCCATCAGTGAAGTATGGTAGCAAAATGACTCGTGCGGCGAGCATAATACGGGTGAACCGCTCGAGATTTTCTAAAGGGTTCTAAAAAAGCCAAAGGATCTAGCATTAACGAATTAGGAATGCGAGGCTTACCTGGTGGAGTAAAGAATACAGCAGTGCTGGTTGGTGCGCGAAAAGGAGCTGTGGTTCTCTGAGTGGGACAACAAAAAGTATTGTCGCAGCGCATGCGTGCAGTGGGGCCGTGGGAAAGCTACCACCACGCATGTGCGGTTTGGGAATACTATTTTATGGAGCATGCGCGACGAGTGCTGTGGCAGCTCCAAAAATGCTTGTATATTGGGACCGTTGTCTGGGAGGGGGGGGGTCCTAAATAAACGTCTGTGCCAGATGTACATAATTTAATCATTAGGAAAGGGAAAAGAAAGGACAACTAGTAATAACGCTGCACTAGATGAGGTCTAAAGCATTATCGCATTCTGTTGTGATTAACAGTATATTACTTATTGTAAAAGAAGGCGATAGGAAATGTTGCTAGTATACATTAGTCACATAGCCACTAGGTATTGCATAATGTGGGCACAGATGATAGCATGTTTAAAGCAACAGAAAACCAAAAAAGGCATATACATATTGCAAAATAGCAAAGGACGTTAAAATCCTGGTTCATACAGTGGAAATTCATTCATTATTTTCAGGCATAATATACAGAGGGTAGTTTCAGAATATATAATTGGCACAAGACATGACATGGTTTGAAAAATGTTAGATTATGGCATTTGGATTACTGAAAGAGGAAAAAATAGTCAACTAGATGACAATCGTGTTGTATATGGAAGAGATTAAATTAAAGGGCGGTAGTGGGGGGGTATTCATTTGAAGAAAAGGCTCCATTCGATGGCGACGTTAAGGCCTTGTTTAACTGAATTTAGGCGATATATCCATTGTTGCTCCAATTTTCGTAGGGCCAGATCTCTGTCACCTCCTCTGAATGGGTTCTTGGCTGTTTGCAAGATGAACCAGAAAATGTCATTGTGTGTGTTTCTTTTCTTGGAAATGCGCTACCATCGGTTTGTCTTGGATGTCATTCTTGATACATGAGCGATGCTCGCAAATGCGTTGTCGTATCTCGCGTTTGCTTTTGCCAATGTAGAGTAGCTTACAGGGGCCTTGTATGGCATAGACCGTCCATTTACTTTTACAGTTGGTGAAAGTGTTGAAAGTCCAAGGTTTGCCATTGAGTTCGACGGATTTCATGTCTTTTGTTAGGCAGCATACGGAGCAAGATCCGCATTTGAAGTGGCCTTTCACCGGTGGTAGGTTCCATAAGGTATTTTGTCTTTCAATGGGTTTAGTGGATTCGGTATAGGTGTTGACCAGTCTGTCCTTTAGATTTCTGCTTCTTTTGAAAGCGAAACGAGGTTTGAAGGTTTCCGTGTGCAAAATGCTCCAATGACGTAAAATGCTTTTATTAATTTGGTTGCTTAAAGGAGTAAAAGTGGTGACAGGTTATTTTTTCCGTACATTTGTCCTGTGGTGTCGGTGTGAGACAAGACTCTCTGCTCCTGTTTTTCGCTTTTTTCCTTGCTTGGCGAATGATATGACTCGGGTATCCTTTCTTTGAGGCGCAGTGAGAGGTCTTCACTGGTTATGTTGTAGTCTTCCCGGGTTGTGCAGTTATGCCTAAGGCGTAAGAATTGGCCCAGAGGTAGATTATCTTTAAGTGCTGCAGGGTGAAAACTCTTGAATTCCAAAAGGGTGTTTTTTGCGGAAGGTTTACGATAAAGAGTGGTAGTTAGAATGTTAGTAGCTGTTTTGTATATCGTAAGGTCTAAAAAGGGAATGGAGATTTTGTCTGATTGTATGGTGAATTTAATACACAGGTCTTTGCTGTTGAGCCAGATGTAGAATTCTTGCAGGTCTGCTTCGTTGCCTTTCCACGTCATAAGTACATCATCAATGTAACGAACCCAGAAACCCATCTGGTCTTTGAACGGATTATTTATGTTGTAGATTGATTTGTCTTCAAAAGAGTCCATAAAGAGGTTCGCTACATCGGGTGCGAAGGTTGCTCCCACTGAGGTGCCATGGCACTGTTGATAAAAAGTGTTTTCATAGACAAAGTTTTCTGTGAGGGCAAGCCGGATACATTCAAGTAGGAAAGCAGTTGGGGGCTCCATGTTAGTTCTACGGTTGAGGTAGGTGGCTAAAACATCTATACATTCGCGTTGCGGGATACTGGTATACAAAGATTCAACATCCAAAGTGACCAGAAGATCATTGTGTCCAACAGATAGGGTGTCCAATTTCTTTATGGTTGATGTGGTGTTTTGTACATAGGAGCGCATTTGTCCAATGAATGGTCGTAAGAAGTATTCAATATAGATAGATAGTGGTTCTAAAATAGATCCTATTCCGGCTACTATTGGTTGGACTGGAGGATTGCTGGCATCCTTGTGGGTTTTGGGTAACAAATAGAAGGTGGGTAAAATCGGATTACGGTTTTTCAAGAAAAGTCTTTCATCATAGTCGATCCAGCCTTCTTGCCAGGCGTGGCACATCAGGCTCTCTATTTCGGTGAGAAGTCTGGTAGTTGGATCGGTAGGTATCTGTCTGTAGAATTTGGTGTTGTTGAGGTGTTTCTGAACTTCTGTGTTGTACAGTGTTTTTGCCCAGAGGACTCAACATCGCCATCGAATGGAGCCTTTTCTTCAAATGAATACCCCCCCACTACCGCCCTTTAATTTAATCTCTTCTCTTCCATATACAACATGATTGGCATCTAGTTGACTATTTTTTCCTCTTTCAGTAATCCAAATGCCATAAGCTAACATTTTTCAAACCATGTCATGTCTTGTGCTAATTATATATTCTGAAACTACCCTCTGCATATTATGCCTGAAAATAGTGAATGAATTTCCGCTGTATGAACCAGGATTTTAACGTCATTTGTTATTTTGCAATATGTATATGCCTTTTTTGGTTTTCTGTTGTTTTAAACATGCTATCACCTGTGCCCACATTATGCCATATAAATACTGAGTGGCTATGTGTCAATAATATATTCTAAAACTACCCTCTGAATATTATGCCTGAAAATAATGAATGAATTTCCGCTGTATTTATCCGGACATTAACGTCCTTTGCTATTTCGCAATATGTATATGCCTTTTTTGTTTTTCTGTTGCTTTAAACATGCTATCACCTGTGCCCACATTATGCAATACCTAGTGGCTATTTGACTAATGTATACTAGCAACATTTCCTATCGCCTTCTTTTACAATAAGTAATATACTGTTAATCACAACAGAATGCGATAATGCTTTAGACCTCATTTAGTGCAGCGTTATTACTAGTTGTCCTTTCTTTTCCCTTTCCTAATGATTAAATTATGTACATCTGGCACAGACGTTTATTTAGGAAACCCCCCCCCCCCCTCCTCCCAGACAACGGTCCCAATATACAAGCATTTTTGGAGCTGCCACAGCACTCATCGCGCATGCTCCATAAAATAGTATTCTCAAACCGCACATGTGTGGTGGTTGCTTTCCCACAGCCCCACTGCACGCATGTGCTGCGACAATACTTTTTGTTGTCCCACTCGGAGAGAACCACAGCTCCTTTTCGCGCACCAACCAGCACTGCTGTATTCTTTACTCCACCAGGTAAGCCTCGCATTCCTAATTCGGTAATGCTAGATCATTTGGCTTTTTTAGAACCCTGTAGAAAATCTCGAGCGGTTCACCCGTATTATGCTCGCCGCACGAGTCATTTTGCCGGTTATTTAGCTACCATACCTCACTGATGGCAGTGTGTATTAATCAGCCCTTCCACTCTGCGCTAGTCACCATAAATAATACATTGTGGCTACACACCCCAAATACTCCACTCAACCACCGCATTCACAACGTTCTGAGCTCTGCCATTTAGCCGCGTCAGACAGCAACTCTGGCCGAGCACAAATAGGCACTTCATCTCTCCTTCACATCTAATAATTTCAACGCAGGCACTATCTACAGTACCTTGCCGGTTTAGTTCCTAACCCTACTGAATTGGTTCTCTTCTTTTCAGTGCCTTCAACTCACCGGGTACTGCCTACAACAACCTTTGTTTTCCAGCCTTACACCTGGAAAAGGTACCCCTTTCTTCTAAAATTATCACCATGCTGTAATTTATTTTACATATATGATAACTTACTGTTATCCATTTTATCCCTGTAGACCCAGGCTACAGTGCCTCGCCTAGCAAACAGTGCAGCTCTTTTTGAAATTTTTTTCCAGTCTAACCGCTGATATTTAAAGGTAGGCCTTGACCCCGCAGTGTGTTTGGTCCCCCCCCTCTTTTCAAAGACTATTCTAAATTTTGCGATCTTCTTTTAGAAAACTTCTCCCTTGAACCACGTCCTGATGAAAGTCCGGACCCTTCATTTTACAACACCACTACGCTCAAGTGAAGGCTTACTCCACCTCGGACTGGAAACATATTCTTGTGTCGACAACCAATACTACTATCTGTTTAAAAGTAGTAATGTAAACCCTTTTCACACAATATGTTACTAACCTCCACTTTAAACTGTGATGTTTAAAACAGTTCTAATTTTGTGTTGAGGTTTGGCTCAAGTAAACCCTTGAATAGGTTTTGTTTCTATATACTCACTGTTTTTATAGTGTGCAATAATGTTTTGAATAAAATTACTTGTTTTGAAAATGTCTTTCCCCTGACCCTCCTTTGCCAGCATCTATACACTGGCAACCTGCTTCTCTCAAGCCTACCTTCTACATACGGTTAGAACAGGGGTAGCCTATGACTCTTATCTTCTTACTACCCTCAGCACTTGCCTTGGTACACCCTCTGCCCTAGAGGTTCACTAGAGGTTTGCTCTCTTACTCCTCTTGGACCTTTTGGCGACCTTTGATCTCGTCAATCATGAAATCCTTTGCCACCACCTTAAATCAGCTGCACACTTCTCCGATAAAGCTACAACCTGGATTAGCTCCTTTTTAGACAATAGATCTATGCGCCTGTTCTCTACACTAGCAGCCGCCCCACCTGTCTCCTGTGGTGTGCCACAAGGATCTTGTGTTTCACCCACGTTGTATAACGTGTTCACCAAACCTCTCTTCGATATCTTGGACTATCTGGGTGTCACACCAACTACGCCGACGATGGCTCCACACGGACTCTGTCTTAATGATGAAAGACTGAGCTCCTTATTCTTGGTTCGCCACAAACTTCCCAAACTCGACCCTGCGTTCAAGTCCTTCATCATCGATGGGAATATTATCCCAACCGCCAAGGACACACAAACATTAGGGATCTACTGTTAGGGAGAATTCTCTCTTTAGGCTGAATTTCCTAACCTAGTGAGTCCCCCAGCAGCTTTGCTGGATTTCTGGAGTGCGTTTTCTCCTCCTGCCAAGAGTGAGACTCTTTTTCTCCCACTCTTGGACATGATTTATGGTGTTCCTTTGACTGTTAATGTGTTTTATGGGCTATGGGGTCCTTTACTCCATAGGGTCTCATGTGTTTTTACTATGTGTTACACAGCACCCTCTGTGCAGTGACACCCCACCATAGACTCCATACCCTGGGTCTGACTACTGTCTCCCAGGGCATGTAAAGTCACCATTGGCTTTACTAGTCCCATATATTAACAGAAACCGGTACAAACCATCATATTGTGGACGTACTGGTCGGGGCAATTCGATTGCCCTGGGGTCTGTTAGTCGAGGGGGCACATCTCCGTCCCCCTTGATCAAGTTTTGGCTGGTGGCAGTGGATACTACTTTTTATATTCGACTGCAAATATATCCCTATGGGATTTTCCCATTGTTCGAGGCTACCAACTTTAATTATTTAATTCTCATAACCTCGAACATACTGCCGGTTTATTTAATTAATATTAATTCGCCGGTTGGTATTTTTTGCCAGGACTCGATTCTAAAATGGCGTTTGTGTTCTCTTCTGTGACTCCAACCCAAGTCGAGCCCTTTGTTCCACTTTTCGGCGGGCTTCTCTGCAAAAGCCTCCAAAAGTGGTGCCACTCTGTCTGGGTACCACAGAGGGTGTGGGAGGGGGTTTAGGCACCCTGGACTGAGTTACCTTGGTAACTCAAGTCGCACTCTTGTGTGATTGGCCCAAGTGGTGAGACGGCTGGCTCACCACTTAGCATGTTTGATTGACAGCTAGGCGGGGTGTGCTGCATAAAAGCAGGGCTTTGGGGACTGGAACTTCAGAAGTCGCCACAGGACCTGAGAATCCGACGAGTGAGAAGCTGAGCCGACCTACCACGACGACACCACCGGTGGAACCCTGCAGAACCGATCACCACTTCCCGACGACAGAGAAGATCTCCCGGCTGGAGAGGCTTCTTCTCCTGACTGGTGGGCACAACCAGGTTACCTTCTTTTCCTCGCATCCCAGGACGTCTTGTGGTCGAATTGCCCGTGCCAAGCACCCCGGCAACCCGAAAGCCACTTACCACTGGACCGCGAAAAAAAAGGACTGCTCCTTTTACCTGAGAACTCCGCGGCTGGTTTCTTCCCTGGCAGTGCAACGGACTCCTGTCTTCCTCCCCGACAAGATCCTCTCTTCCCCCAGACGAAGCACCGACTTGCATCCGCTGCCAGGAACAACTGCCCCCGCTGGAGTATTCTCACCACTTTAAGGTACCGTGTCCACCAGGCCTCCCTTTCTAAAGATTTGCTACAAGGTAATAATAATCCCTTAACCTTCTGGACTGGGCTGGCCGCCTTGACCATCTAACTGGTCCCTTTCTTCGGTCCAACTCTTCTTTGAACCCTTTCAAGACTTTTGTGCACTGCAACCGTGTGACCTTGGACACATTTCGTTCTGATCCTCTTAAAGTGGATCCGGCCTTCTGAAATCTAACTTCACGGTTTTACTTTGCCTTCCTCTCTTGTTGTGTTCTTGTGAAAGTGTTGGGATTTGTTTCCAATTATACTCTGCTTTTCTCTCCCTTTTTAAAACAAATTATTAGAGTGCCATCTGCGTTAAGCGCTCACCACTGTCTGAAAATAAGTGGAGCTTTACTTAAGACTTGTCTAATATTCTTTTAAGGGAGTGTATATCTTTTAGTGACCGTGTTTCTTAACTGCTTAACCTTAGTGCCTGTGTGTTTTACTAGATGTGGTTTTAAATAAATATTTAGATCTCTTTTACACCAAGCTCTGGTCAGTGTTTACTTGTTCTACTGTGCTCTTTTGACCTATTGTGAATACTCTGTATACTGCCTAACTCTTTTTGAGGGAAGTCTGACTGCTCAGCCACAGCTACCAAGTGAACCTGTGTGGTACAGACTGCTACCAAGTGCGTTTACTGCCAAACACCTGTAGTCTTAAATCTTTTGCAGTGGTCCCAGAGGGAACTGCACAGGTTTCTGCCTAACATCTACATTGACTCGACCCTATCCCTGACCAGACAAACTAACTCAGTCTCTTCCGCAGCGGCATATACCTGCAAGTTTATTACAGCCTGTTGCCCTTTCCTCTCCGCAACCAATTGTGTCACCCTGGCTAGAACTCTTGTATTATCCAAGATTGATTACTGCAATGCACTGTACCTAGGCACCAATTGCTGCAACCTAAACAAGTTGCAAATTGTCCAAATCAATGCTATTAGAGCTGCCCTCAACATTCCCAGGCGCCAACACATATCCGACACCAGACGCAATATTCGCTGGCTCTTTCCCACACCGTATCTCCCTGAAAACCCTGGCTCTTACCCACAAATGCCTTCATAACCAAGCTCCCTGCTACCTGGCTAACCGATTTGCCCTCCACAACTCCATTAGACCCCGCAGAATGGCTCATTTAAACTGCCTTGAGGTTCCACATTTCAATCTCCAAAGATCAGGTGGAATTAGCTTCCCCATCTTGGCAGCTAAACTCTGGAACACGCTTCTTAATGAGCTTAGAGCAGAACCCTCATTCCCGAGATTCAAACACCTTACGAAAACCTGGCTGGCAGCTCAGGACATTTAGCTCTGGGTTCTCTGCTTCTCTGTAATCTTGTTGTCCTCTCATTGCTATTATCATACCTGTAAATTCTGTATTATACTTGTAAACTTTGTAATTATGGTTCTGTCTGTTTTTCCTATGTTGTAACTAAGTGATGCGCCCGGTTGCCCCTGGGCCTGGTGCGCTATACAAATAAATAAAATACTAAATACACTTGCACCTAACGTGGCTCCAGTCTGTGTAGCACTCAACAACCACACTGACCTACAAGCAACCTCTGTGCTTGGGTTGATGAGTCCTAGATTTAGATCTCTTAAGAAAATAATTTATGATGAGGGATTTAGCATATCCCCTAATATGAGAAGTAGGTCGTCAAATGACATAATTGGGCCAGGTGAATGGTATACTACATGGATGGCAATTGTGTTGGTAGGGGTGATGGTGAGTATCAGTGAGAGGATATTGCAGTTCTCATTGAGTAAGGAGCGGAGTTGCCTGAAACATAGGTGGTCTTTTGCTATAAGGGCCACTCCACCACCTCTAGAGTTCAATCTTTCGCTCTTGAAAATGGTGTAGCCTGATGGAATGGCTAGAGAGAGCTGGGCCTGATGCTGCATGCGGCCAGGTTTCTGTGATGGCGAGGGCATCAAGAGTTCCTATTATTAGGAGATCATGGATGGGCGGAAAGTGAACGGGTGTTTACCAGTGCTAGGTTGAGGGGGGGCTCTGGCTTTTGTGCATACTTACTATGGGGCCAGGAGTGGTGATGTCTGCTATAGCACAAGTAGTGGTGATACTGGCAGTAAAAGGTGTTGTTGCAGTACAAGTGGGGGCAGAATTGGTTACCCTAACGTGCATCCATGAATCACTTTGCTGGCTTTAGGCATGGAGACTGCCACTGGTGGCAGTGTTTGCAAGGTTGGATAGTTTTCTGAATGGTGTAGATGGCCTTGATGGAGACAAGTGCAATTTCCGGACCTGATGTGGATGCAAGCGTAAGAGTGAGTCTGATTACCTCGCAGGGCGTGGCAGCAAAAGCTTGAGCTACAGTGGGGGTAGTTCCATTACAAGAAGTGGCAGCATAAGCAGAAGTGGATATAGTTGCATTACAAGGGGTGGCAACATGAATAGTAACGTGTGCAATCGTCTCACTAGGCACGTTAGCAGCAACATGAGCATTATTGGAGGCAATTCTAGTATAAAAGTGGAAACATGAGCAGCAGTAGGTGCAGTTTTGATGGCCCAGGAGGCGTACAAATAACTTGCACAAAAGAGCCCAGGCATTGCTTGGACTGGTTAATCGGGCAGCATTTTGCATGTACATCTTACTGTTCGTGTTCCTATGATGACAGGGAAGACACATTTGCTTAGTGCGATCTTCAGAAGGATGACAATTGGAGTGTATTGGTGTAATTGGTGGCTCATGTGTAATAAGCACGCTTTTTAAATCCAGAGAAAAATTATTATAGTGTCTAAACAAAGGGATTTTTCCAGATAACTGGATTTTATTCACCAGAATGGGCAGCCATAACGAAGCACTACACCTCTCCAATATGGCGGATTGACAGTAAAGCCTTCCTAATAGAAACCAGCTATCGGCTAAGATCATGTGATCACCCAGTCACTTTAAATGACTCTGGTTATCAATTCTCTTTTGAAACGGACACTGGGCGGCTACCAGAACGGAGCACAGATCAGGGTGGGGATTTTAACCCCTGACTTCAAGGTAAGCAAATGGGATGGGGTCTAGATGCAATCCTTTCCTTTCTTGCACAGGAGGAGACCAGCAGCAAGAGAAATGTTTTTCCCAGGCTACAGAAATGCATTAAAAAAATCACACATAGGACTAGGTCTAGCAAAACACAGCAAGGGTTATCTCAAAATGCACTATGCAAGGACCAACTGTATGGCGAAAACCAGTGACCAAGATAAACGCTTTCCTTTTCTCTTTTCCATGCTACAGAACTACATTAAGAATCATTCATGAGACTAGGTCTAGCAATGCACAGCAATGGCATTTCTAAGCGTACTATGCGAGTAATAATTGGATTTTGTTTTTACCACTAACATAGCATGCTGACCAGTCTAGTTAGGAATACGAAAAACGTTTCTGCTTTAAGTACTACGTACAAAGGTCATTCTTATTTCCAGACAAATATAGACTCGAATCGGAGCGCTGCAGGATATTAGCAATGTTGGCATAGAAGAATACAAGAACCTGCACAACCAAACATCACTGAATTTGCCCTGATTCGCCCTCCACCTGCTAAGTATGCAGATCTGTTAGCATTGCCCTACACCAATCAATTTTTTTTGTCAATGTTGACAAAGGATCCCTAGTGTTTCACTAAGGATCTGTAGATCTAAAAAAGAAAAGACAAACTTTATTTAAAGGAATGGTTCGGTCAAAAAATTTTATTGCCCCTACGGGTTGGCCATGTGTTTTTAAGCCTAAGTTGCTCGATTTTAGAAAAATTTCCTATGGACCTTACCCGGGTTTTCGTCCATTAAACATGCGAAAACAGGCACCAGGGAGCTGCCATTTTGTGATAATCCTATCATTTCCCCCATCGCCCTGGCTGACCTGCTTTTGCGGCACTAAATCATATCCCCCGCCCCTGATCCTGTCATCAGCAGACGCGTACCGCCCATTTCACAATGCCAAAGCACGTCTCGTGTCAACATTCGCTGCGCTTCAGCTAATGACGTGTCGCCATGGAAATGGCAGGACGCCTCTTTCCTCAATAAGTATAAACAGACCGTTTCACAACATACACAGCAGCAGATTTTCGATTCCATTCCTCTGTGTTTGCGTATTCTGTGACTCGTTTCTGTGCTCTGGTCAGCTACCTTCGTTGCTTGTAGCCCGTGTGGACAGATACCAGTACCACCGCTATCAATTATTTTAGTTTGTGCAACACACAATGGATACAATAATGCCCTACATGTAGGAGCCCAAGTATGCTGAGGAGGAACCACTGGAAAGGGAAACACGCGAAAATGATGGGGCTTCGGACAGCAGTTGGCATGACGAATCAACGGATGAAGACACTGGACCTAGTCGCATGCACGGTGTTTCCACCTGGTGCACATGCAATCGGTGCGAGCTAATGCTGACCGAGGAGGAGAACTGCTGCTGCTGTGAAAACTCTGGATGCGTGGCCTACATTTCGGAAGGCGAGCCACGACCGCAATGCATCACCGAGCTGCCAGACTTCAGGGCAGCCTGCCTCACACGGTCCGTGTTGAGGATAATGATGGTGCTTATGCACGAACTTCGCGCAACTGTTCATCCTCGTAATCCGAGTAACGAGTAAGTATACTCTGCTTGTCATGCCACTACTATTTCATGGTCGTCTCCTATATCCATAATTACATATACATGTCATTGTAACGCATGAAAGTCGTTCAATAGTGTGCATTTAGTTTTACAAAGGTAGCGGGCGCCCCTCTCTCGCAAGAACAGACATGATAACCTGTTCAGTGGTTATTAACCACTTGAGAGTTCGCAGCCACTGCTTTTACTCACTGTGCCTTTCACAGATGGGAAATATCCATTTGCATATCAGTCTTTGTCCTGCCCAGGGGCAGTCCAGCACCGAAATACAATGGCAATTCCAATCTGAACGAGAGTACCACCAGCAACCCCATACACGTGTTTCACCCTTGTTGGGGATCATCAGTGAGGTGAACCTGATGCCTCTCTAAGCACAGTGAGAGGGAGACCACGTCTGGTTGCCCCCAGGAGACCTAGGGTTACCAATCCCAGGTTCCTTAACAAATAGTTTTACAAAGGTAGCGGGCGCCCCTCTCTCGCAAGAACAGACATGATAACCTGTTCAGTGGTTATTAACCACTTGAGAGTTCGCAGCCACTGCTTTTACTCACTGTGCCTTTCACAGATGGGAAATATCCATTTGCATATCAGTCTTTGTCCTGCCCAGGGGCAGTCCAGCACCGAAATACAATGGCGATTCCAATCTGAACGAGAGTACCACCAGCAACCCCATACACGTGTTTCACCCTTGTTGGGGATCATCAGTGAGGTGAACCTGATGCCTCTCTAAGCACAGTGAGAGGGAGACCACGTCTGGTTGCCCCCAGGAGACCTAGGGTTACCAATCCCAGGTTCCTTAACAAATAGTTTTACAAAGGTAGCGGGCGCCCCTCTCTCGCAAGAACAGACATGATAACCTGTTCAGTGGTTATTAACCACTTGAGAGTTCGCAGCCACTGCTTTTACTCACTGTGCCTTTCACAGATGGGAAATATCCATTTGCATATCAGTCTTTGTCCTGCCCAGGGGCAGTCCAGCACCGAAATACACCACTGCATCAGCTTCACCTCACTGATGATCCCCAACAAGGGTGAAACACGTGTATGGGGTTGCTGGTGGTACTCTCGTTCAGATTGGAATTGCCATTGTATTTCGGTGCTGGACTGCCCCTGGGCAGGACAAAGACTGATATGCAAATGGATATTTCCCATCTGTGAAAGGCACAGTGAGTAAAAGCAGTGGCTGCGAACTCTCAAGTGGTTAATAACCACTGAACAGGTTATCATGTCTGTTCTTGCGAGAGAGGGGCGCCCGCTACCTTTGTAAAATTATATGTTGGGGAACCTGGGATTGGTAACCCTGGGTCTCCTGGGGGCAACCAGACGTGGTCTCCCTCTCACTGTGCTTAGAGAGGCATCAGCTTCACCTCACTGATGATCCCCAACAAGGGTGAAACACGTGTATGGGGTTGCTGGTGGTACTCTCGTTCAGAGTAAAAGCAGTGGCTGCAAACTCTCAAGTGGTTAATAACCACTGAACAGGTTATCATGTCTGTTCTTGCGAGAGAGGGGCGCCCGCTACCTTTGTAAAATTATATGTTGGGGAACCTGGGATTGGTAACCCTGGGTCTCCTGGGGGCAACCAGACGTGGTCTCCCTCTCACTGTGCTTAGAGAGGCATCAGATTCACCTCACTGATGATCCCCAACAAGGGTGAAACACGTGTATGGGGTTGCTGGTGGTACTCTCGTTCAGATTGGAATTGCCATTGTATTTCGGTGCTGGACTGCCCCTGGGCAGGACAAAGACTGATATGCAAATGGATATTTCCCATCTGTGAAAGGCACAGTGAGTAAAAGCAGTGGCTGCGAACTCTCAAGTGGTTAATAACCACTGAACAGGTTATCATGTCTGTTCTTGCGAGAGAGGGGCGCCCGCTACCTTTGTAAAATTATATGTTGGGGAACCTGGGATTGGTAACCCTGGGTCTCCTGGGGGCAACCAGACGTGGTCTCCCTCTCACTGTGCTTAGAGAGGCATCAGCTTCACCTCACTGATGATCCCCAACAAGGGTGAAACACGTGTATGGGGTTGCTGGTGGTACTCTCGTTCAGATTGGAATTGCCATTGTATTTCGGTGCTGGACTGCCCCTGGGCAGGACAAAGACTGATATGCAAATGGATATTTCCCATCTGTGAAAGGCACAGTGAGTAAAAGCAGTGGCTGCGAACTCTCAAGTGGTTAATAACCACTGAACAGGTTATCATGTCTGTTCTTGCGAGAGAGGGGCGCCCGCTACCTTTGTAAAATTATATGTTGGGGAACCTGGGATTGGTAACCCTGGGTCTCCTGGGGGCAACCAGACGTGGTCTCCCTCTCACTGTGCTTAGAGAGGCATCAGCTTCACCTCACTGATGATCCCCAACAAGGGTGAAACACGTGTATGGGGTTGCTGGTGGTACTCTCGTTCAGATTGGAATTGCCATTGTATTTCGGTGCTGGACTGCCCCTGGGCAGGACAAAGACTGATATGCAAATGGATATTTCCCATCTGTGAAAGGCACAGTGAGTAAAAGCAGTGGCTGCGAACTCTCAAGTGGTTAATAACCACTGAACAGGTTATCATGTCTGTTCTTGCGAGAGAGGGGCGCCCGCTACCTTTGTAAAATTATATGTTGGGGAACCTGGGATTGGTAACCCTGGGTCTCCTGGGGGCAACCAGACGTGGTCTCCCTCTCACTGTGCTTAGAGAGGCATCAGCTTCACCTCACTGATGATCCCCAACAAGGGTGAAACACGTGTATGGGGTTGCTGGTGGTACTCTCGTTCAGATTGGAATTGCCATTGTATTTCGGTGCTGGACTGCCCCTGGGCAGGACAAAGACTGATATGCAAATGGATATTTCCCATCTGTGAAAGGCACAGTGAGTAAAAGCAGTGGCTGCGAACTCTCAAGTGGTTAATAACCACTGAACAGGTTATCATGTCTGTTCTTGCGAGAGAGGGGCGCCCGCTACCTTTGTAAAATTATATGTTGGGGAACCTGGGATTGGTAACCCTGGGTCTCCTGGGGGCAACCAGACGTGGTCTCCCTCTCACTGTGCTTAGAGAGGCATCAGCTTCACCTCACTGATGATCCCCAACAAGGGTGAAACACGTGTATGGGGTTGCTGGTGGTACTCTCGTTCAGATTGGAATTGCCATTGTATTTCGGTGCTGGACTGCCCCTGGGCAGGACAAAGACTGATATGCAAATGGATATTTCCCATCTGTGAAAGGCACAGTGAGTAAAAGCAGTGGCTGCGAACTCTCAAGTGGTTAATAACCACTGAACAGGTTATCATGTCTGTTCTTGCGAGAGAGGGGCGCCCGCTACCTTTGTAAAATTATATGTTGGGGAACCTGGGATTGGTAACCCTGGGTCTCCTGGGGGCAACCAGACGTGGTCTCCCTCTCACTGTGCTTAGAGAGGCATCAGCTTCACCTCACTGATGATCCCCAACAAGGGTGAAACACGTGTATGGGGTTGCTGGTGGTACTCTCGTTCAGATTGGAATTGCCATTGTATTTCGGTGCTGGACTGCCCCTGGGCAGGACAAAGACTGATATGCAAATGGATATTTCCCATCTGTGAAAGGCACAGTGAGTAAAAGCAGTGGCTGCGAACTCTCAAGTGGTTAATAACCACTGAACAGGTTATCATGTCTGTTCTTGCGAGAGAGGGGCGCCCGCTACCTTTGTAAAATTATATGTTGGGGAACCTGGGATTGGTAACCCTGGGTCTCCTGGGGGCAACCAGACGTGGTCTCCCTCTCACTGTGCTTAGAGAGGCATCAGCTTCACCTCACTGATGATCCCCAACAAGGGTGAAACACGTGTATGGGGTTGCTGGTGGTACTCTCGTTCAGATTGGAATTGCCATTGTATTTCGGTGCTGGACTGCCCCTGGGCAGGACAAAGACTGATATGCAAATGGATATTTCCCATCTGTGAAAGGCACAGTGAGTAAAAGCAGTGGCTGCGAACTCTCAAGTGGTTAATAACCACTGAACAGGTTATCATGTCTGTTCTTGCGAGAGAGGGGCGCCCGCTACCTTTGTAAAACAATAGTGTGCATTGTCTAGATGGCATTTGTCCGAGCAGAATGCCATTAGTTACAAGAATTGTCATTGACAACAAACGTTTATTAAAATTATCTTGGTCATTTAAAAACAGTTTGTTTCATTCCTTTTCACAGGTGGTACAGGCTGGTGGCCTATCGTTCCTTTACATGGTGGCTTCACGGGAGGCTTGGACACCGCGTTCGAAGAGTGATACCCGTCTGTGCCGTTCGTGCCATAAGAGAAACATTCCCGAGTGACAGCGGTCAGTACAGGGGATTTTCTCTCGCTGTGCTGCAACCTGAACTGTACAATGTGTAAACTTTTGTATTTTTGTATCATCAAAATAAACTACAAAATAAAACACCACATATATTTTAGCAACGGTTGTTTCGATTTTTTTAAATCAATCAAGTGTGTTTCCATTCAAGGATGGACGTCGGACACCTGTGCTCGGAATGGGTAAAGCGGGGTGGTCACTATCTAAGCTAACCAAATAGATTATCAATAATGCATGCACTAAATAACACTTGTTCAAAGTATTTCAGTCGGTTATGTCTCTATAAAAGTCACACATATATCAATGAACATTGGATTATACAGGCCTTAGGTCAAGGGTCTTGACCACTATAATACAGTATTTGAAGTGTGAGTCTGTGCTCACAAGAATCTCCGATATGTGGCATTTGTTATTGATAGGCAACGATATACTGCAGTAGGGGTCTAATGTTAGTTGGGGATCTGCTAGGTGGCAATCATGGCGTGGTCAGTGGTCTGGCACATGAAGAGAATACCTTGCTGGGACACAGGGTCAGAATGGCAGTTACTTTCCACTGGCGAGGGTGCGTGGGCAAGGACACGTTTGTGGAGATGAACGAGCCATGTGCATGATTCAAGCCGGTTCACATGCAGGACCGTGATCTCAGAGAGATGTTACATTTATTAGCTGTTGCAAATACCTCTGGAGTTTTCCAGTCAGAGTGGGAACGAGGCTGTGGGCCATGTGCTCTGCGCGCTGTACTATCGCAGTGAGGCCTGGTCACCAAAATGGAGTGGAAAGGGGGTACAAAAATGGATTCCCCGTGTCCTTTAACATCACATAAGGGCAAGGGACGGGCGCAAACTGCCAAGTTGCAAAACAGCATGTACACTTCAAAAGTTATCCCACGCCCAGGGGCCATCGCTCACATGGCCTCCTCAGACCCTGTGTCTCCAGGCATGCCTCCCCTGAGGCAGGCTGCCCCCCTGCAATCCACATAAGTGTGTCTCCATTCAGCAGTCTTCCTGTGCCTTATCTGCACGCCCCAGGCCCATCCATCCCACCCCCTCTATCAAAGGCGGTTCGCACCCGGGAATGAGCGCTGGCATGGGGGGCTGTGACGGGCGCAAACGGCCGAGGTGCCAAACAGCATGTACACTTCAAAAGGTATCCCACGCCCAGGGGCCATCGCTCACATGGCCTCCTCAGACCCCGTGTCTCCAGGCAGGCCGCCCCCCCCTGCAATAAACAATACCACGACATACACACGTCCTTCATTCACAAACACACCCCTGTTTCTAATACTTTATAAACCACTTGATATGTCTCATGAGAACATCTTTGTGCTTTGCAAGTCAACTCCTGAACCTTCTACCTGAGAAGCACTGAGATCCATGCTATCTGTGACCGCTTCGAGCAAACTCGTCAGTTTGCTACCTGTGGCCATCTACCTGTTCTCCTGCAACATACTGCTCGGCCTGCTGAATCCAACTGTTTGTTGGTCAAGGTAAGGCCGTGTATCCTAGTCATATTTCGGTAATTTTTACATTTCAATCTATTTGCTATTACAGTACCCAATAGAGCTATGGTCCTTGGTCTCATTGCTATTGACTTGAGTTTCAATTGTTATGCTATCAATAGATCTATTTATTTTCATCTATGACAATTGTCATTGAATTGCATCCTTCGGGGGACCAGTCTATAATGTAAGCATGGTTCCTTTTCGTGCAAGACAAAACAGAAATTCCTGTAATTTATGCAAATACTAAGCCACACTTGATGAACTGGTTTAGTTCCAGCGACCATAACAAACCTTGCATTGAGCATGGTATGGTTCATTTACTTTTTTGACATTTTTATTCATCAAGGTTTTATAATAATCTTGATATTTACTTTTCAGAATTTTCAACAATGCCTGCCTGTTCGATTAGCGGTTGCCCTTCGAAGACCCATGCTAAATCTGAAGGCACTGCAATGCATGTATTCCCGAAAACTGTTGATCGAATAAGAGAATGGGTCAGACATTGCGGATATCCACTGGATGAGCTGGAAAGTAGAGTCCAACAAGTCTTTGAGGACAAGAGGGGTGATCGATACCGCATCTGCAGCCGGCACTTTCCCTCGAACATGTACACCACATCTTGGGTAACAAAGAAGAACAAACGGCGATCGACACGAAAATTGCTCGCAAACGCTAGTCCCACTCTATTCATCCACAATCCGCCACTGGTGAGTCAAGTGTCCGTTTTTAGCTTTAGGCCTTGCAGTAGTGTGTAGGTAGCCGAATGGATTCATTGATATTTTAGGTGTTGTTTCCAATTTGTAATACTTTCGACATTGATATGAGTGTATAGCTTTTTGAATAATGACATTTATCAATATATTATTTTTAGATTTCATAACCCACAAACGAAATCTATATATGGGCACAGGGAACTGTGCTATATTGCGCATTACTCAAGTATTCTGTCTCCTTACATGGCAATTTTAAATATTGGCATTTCATTATCAAACAATAATTTACCTCTACAGCTTCTTGACTATCCCTTGAATCTGAAGCAAGAACATTCTACTTCTGTCACGTTCTCGCAGTTATCAACCACTTCCAGCGCGTATCAGGTAATCCTACTTGGCTATTCCGCTACATACTTGTTTTATGCATGTCAAGTAATAGTTTGTATGTATCGTGTGATTATTTTACCAATTGTTTGGTTAGTGCTTTCCAATTGATATACACCTTATTTGTCGTCCCCTGGTGTTTGTTTTCAGTTATAATTAGTGTTAGAGAGTACTAATGCACGTACTGTCTTTCAGGGAGATGCTGAACCGTCCACCACATTGACAACAGCCCTAGATGTTCTTCAGCAGCCCGAGGTATGGATACTGAAAGCTCAACTGACCATGATCATCAGGACTGGAACACTTGTTGTTTGATTGTTCTACACCATGTTTCATTTGTGGTTAGCCGTTGATATGTACCTTTGCGGTCGACCCCAAGCATGTGTTGTGTTTTCAATATTGTAATCCTTACTAATGCAAATACTATGTTTCAGGCTGTGTTGAATCGTCAACCCACGCACTTGATGCGGAGCCTGACATTCAAGTAATTCCGGTGGAAGCGGGACCATGCGGATACAAATCGGCGCTACAGCTTTCGAAAGTGCGCACCACATTGACAACAGCCCTAGATATTCTTCAGCAGCATGAGGTATGGATACTGACAGCTCCATCGAGCGTGATCATAGAACGTGATTACATTTGCTATACTTTCTTCCCTATTAACGCAAGTACTGTGTTTCAGGGAGATGATGGAGCTTCCACTACAATCACAAGATCACATTTAGATGATGCAGATGTAAAGAAATTGGAGAAATAAGTCGATTAAATCTGATCATTTTTAAATATTCCTTGATTCTTTTAGATAATGCAACATTTGTAGTTATCTCTTTATATGTACCTGTGCCGTCGACCCCAAGTGTGTGTTATGTTTACGATATTGAAAACCATACTAACGCAAGTACTGCGTTTCAGGGAGTTGCTGATGCCTCCTCTTCAATACAATCATTGGTGGCAGTCCATGTAGAGCCAGAGGTATGTATACTGACATCTCCATCGAACTAGGTCATCGGAGCTTGAATACTTGTCGTTTGATTGTTCCACACAATGTTTAAATCGCGTTTGGCTATTGAGATGTACATGTGTGTGTTCGTCCTCACGTGCGTTTTACGCTAACAATATTTTGATACACAGTAATGAAAATACTATGTTTCAGGGAGTCGATGGAGCCTCATTCCGTGCTGTCTATGCGGATACAGAAAATATAGTCGTTGCAGCGCAAGAGGTAGGGGAGACATGCGGATACGTATCAGAGCAACAGTGTGCAGAGGTTGATGGTCGAGTCAAAAAAGTTGTAAAGAAAAGAAACCAAAATAAGGTTAGTTACAAACAGTTCATAACTTTAGAATTTTTTTTGTGCTGGGGACTATTTTGTGTTTTTCCAGTCAATTGTACTATACTTTATCTTGTGTTTAAACTGAACATCCCTTTTCCAATCTGTCCTCTAGTTACCCGTGGGTCTACGAACTATACATACACAGACAGTGAAGCGAATGAGAGATGTAGCTTGCCATTTACACTATGGAGGCTATGGAGGAACTATTAATTCAGACGCGGCGTGTTGAGACTCGGGATGCTCATGTCCAATGGCCAGAACATGAAATTAATGTGTCCGGAGAATCCAGCAAAGTTTTATTGGACCATTGCTACAGTACGACCGCACCGCCGCAACAACATGATACTGGAAGTATTGAAGATAGCTCTGAAGTAGTCGCAGATCAATTCACACAATCTACACCCGCCAAAAAATTGCCACCAAAAAAGCTGTCGACATTGTTGTGTTCTCCCATCAATGTTGAGGTAGCAGATGTTGAAATGACAGAGAATGAACCAGCAGCAGAATTCAACGACGCATCAGAACTTGATAGCAGCGTATTTCTTTCAAATGTGGTGATATGTCCTCAACGTCACAGGCCGAATCAACTTTGACGCAGGATGACAGTCTAATGAAAGAGGGCAAATACATAGTATTCGACAGTTGTTTGATGGATATTATAAGTATGCTGAAATGTGGGCATTCCGTCAGAGGGAAAGTATGTGGGAAGCCATTGATTCATGTGACTCATCAAAAACAAGGCAGTAACGTCACAATACATGCCGCCTGTAGATTACATCATACGTTCTCATGGTCTGCACAAACGATGCTGGGGAAACTGCCAGCAGGCAATCTACTGTGTGCAGCTGCATCACTTTTTAGTGGCTCCAGTTTTAGAAAGTTAGCGTCTTTCTTTCAGTTTGTGGGACTCCATTTCATTTAAAAAACGCAGTACTACAAATACCAACATGATTATCTGTTTCCGGCCATTAGTGATGCTTGGAAAATTTAACAATTGTCTCTAGCAAGTACATTCGAAGGCAAACGATTCAGGCTAGCTGGCGATGGACAGTGCGACAGCCCTGGATTTTCTGCCAAATACTGCACCTACCACTTTCAGGACATGGATAGTAAGAAAATTGTGAGTTCAGTGGTCGTGCAGGTAACACAATGTACATCCTCAGTGGCCATGGAGAAACTTGGATTTCTAAAATCAGTGGAATATCTACAATCGAGGGGAATGCACATCGACCTCATAGCCACAGACACGTTTCAATTGCCAAGAAAATGAGAGAGCAGTTCCCACATATTAAACATCAATTTGACGTATGGCATCTTGCTAAATCAATCAATAAGAAAATCTCGGCTGCAGGGAAAAAAAAAAGGTTTGGAAAGTATTTCAGAGTGATCCCAGTCTATCAGCAACCATCTTTGGTGGAGCTCCAAAACTTGTGAAGGGTCAGTGGAAATACTACGTGAAAAATGGCGGTCACTGATGCACCACTGTACCAACGTGCACCGCTGGTCAGAAAACCTACATTTCCACCAACGTGAACATGGCCCTTTATCCCCAGTGGAGGCATGGAAGAAGAAGTGGTTGAATCCATCTCCACCGACACACAAAGCCATTGAGAAGATTGTTTTCGATAAAACTCTATCAAGAGATTTGAGGGGACTGACAGAATTCTGTCACACAGGAGGTTTGGAGGTGTTCCACAATATGTGCCTAAAATACAGGCCAAAGCGCTTGCATTTCAGCATACAGGGCATGAGACATAGGACTCTACTTGCCGTCTTGGCCCATAACGAGAATCTCGGCCGTGAACAATCTAGGACTAAGGGTAATGTAAGGATGCCTCGCTACACTAAGGCCTTTTCAAAAAGAAGTAAGCAATGGGTGATCAAACCAGTCTATGAGGAAATGGAGTTCGACTTTGTCAAAAGCCTTATTGTTGCTATATTAGAGAAGCACAGATATGGAATTTTGAACGTTTCTGTGCAGAGCACTGATCCATTGCCACCCAACATTGCCACTGAGCCATGTCCACCCAAAGGAGAGCTGGTTGTGAAGTACAAATTCCTGTTTAAATAATTGTAATACGGTTGTCTTTTTGTAAATACATTTTATTGTACAGTGTGCATACAAAGTACGCTAACCCTAACCCCTACCTTCACCACCCTGGGTGCTGAACTACCTGGGTGTCATCTTTGAATTCTCTCTCTATTCACCTCATATTGCTGACCTTGTCTATGTGTATGTATATATTTTTGTTGATGCAACTCATTTTCGCAATCTCTTATAAATGCTGAGCACTGTTCACCGAGGGGAGGCTTGCGTATTGCAAATAATAAAACAAACAATAAATCTCACTTTCAAATCAACTGCTCGGGTACTTTATACTTTCACCTGACCTTCCCCAAAAAATTGAAAGTCTCAATAGTTATGGTTCTTTGGGGCTTCAAAGCTCGCAGACAACGAGGACAAAATTGGGGCCTTAGAACGCGCCCAGCGAGCCGTTGCAGATGGGAGAGAAGCCAGTTCGCATTTGCACATTGAGGCGCACTACATAGATGGATTCGAAACTTCCAAGTTCTCACAGATGGCTTTACTACAGGATGTTGCAAAGAAAGAATGTATGCTAATTTCTAGTGAAGGTCAGCGGCTTTGATTTTCAGCTCGCGCCCTGAAGAGGCCCACAACTCGCACTGGCAGTATAAGGTTCTATTGTTTTTTGACCTTGAGAGATGGGGACCATGCAGAAAGAACTTCATTTGAAAGGGGTTTGGGGGGCGCAATAACGTTTGAGACGATGAGGCAGAAAATTCTTAAACTAGACCGAGTTTCATGTTAGTTCAGTATACGAAAAATCGTTGTCAAGAGCACAGTGGGATTTACGGACTGCATTACGCAGAGACACAATGGAAATTGCAAATATAATGTAAGTAACTCTTTAGACGCTTTAATACCGGAATGAAGACTTAATGAATGGATGCATGAATAAATGAATGAATGAAGAGCTTTGAAAAGGTTTGTGGGATCGTCCTTGTAGCGGGAACATGGGCATGCAGGTCTACATTCCACACGCATGTAGACAAAAAGTCGTTTCCCATTGTGTACCAACCTCGATTTATTTAGTTAGTTTTTGCATTGATTTTAGAGCCGAACATACTCCATTGCACTATACTTGAAAGCAAATAGTTTCAGCTCGGCCGTAATAAATAAAATGAATAATATTAATGAAGATCGGTTGGCGAGACTAATTATACATTTTATGTTTTCAAAATAGGTATATACTCCCATTTTGCCACTGTCACCAGTTTCGGACACCGGCAGACGGTTTCTTCAGCCGCCAGCTGCAGCTTAATGTAAACAACTGCACCATTCTGATGATCTTATGGGACGATCGCCAAGGGCCCATATGCCCTTACGCGGTACTAGCGGCTAGAAGCAACATATCAACCTTTACGCTGGCCTAGTGCCTACTTGATGGAACAGCCTTGCGGTTCAACGTGGGACAAAAGTGCTTCTTTGAACGAAAACTTACACCCTGTGTACCATAAAGGAACAGCGCGTGACTCACGATAAAATTTTAAGGATTTGCGGATAGAGATAAAAGAAAATAAATGACTTTCGGAGTTCATATGGCAATTGCAGAATATTCTATAAACATTTAATGTCAAATAAATGTACTTTACCAAATTTACCGTGTTGCTGTTTGATTTTAAAGTACAGTTTCATATTCCGAATTGTGGCGCGCTGTGTTGTGAGCTGATCTGTGTTGGTTTCCGGGTTCTGTGTGAAGTCGCGTAGAAGACGACTGGGCGCGTTTGCCTACGCAGCACAGAAATGTCACGGAGAGAGGCAGGGAATATGAATGTTTTGATAATGTCAGGCTCAGGGGCGGGGGATATGATTTAGTGCCGCAAAAGCAGGTCAGCCAGGGCGATGGGGGGAAATGATAGGATTATCACAAAATGGCAGCTCCCTGGTGCCTGTTTTCGCGTGCGTTTAATGGATGAAAACTCGGATAAGGTCCATAGGAATTTTTTCTAAAATCGAGCGACTTCGGCTTAAAAACACATGGCCGACCCGTAGGGCCAATAAATAATTTTGACCGAACCATTCCTTTAAGTTGTTTTCTTTGTCTCTTGTTATTATTTTCCTATTTTTTTTCTAGTTTTTATGGTTGTGAACTGACTAATTCCTGTAACCATTTATTGACTAATATCTACCAATTAATGTAACTACTGATCCTCCAACTGTTTTATATCTCCTTACCTATAACCTTGGAGATTTATTATTTGCAAACCACCTTGAAGAAGCCAGTTGGACGAAAAATGTTGGCGGCACACTAACCCAACATGTCCGGATGTTAGTCACAAAGTTACTAACCCAATGCAATGTGTGATTGGCGTATACATTTGAACAATACGTAAAACGATGAGTTGCGCTGCTAAAGGGTGGATTTTCTTACAAACTTTACTCTGAGACCCAGGATGTTAGCCTGCCCCAGTGATGAGCAGCACTCAGTGCCAATCAGTAGGACACAAAACAAGCCGACAAATTACAAACATAGGGAGGCCCTGGCAAGCATAGCTTAACAACAACCACCGTATCTTACGCAATCTGCAACAACACTGTTACCCTGAACATAAACGTAATTTAGAACATTTGGGAAAGAACAGGTTATGTGGCTCCAAATCCTATGCTGTACAAGCTGTCTCTTGCACTTCCAGGCATAGAAGCCAGTGACCCATTGGAAGGCTCCTCAACGACTTCCTTCCATTCTTTCCCTCCAGTTTTCCAAGAAACAGGGAGCATTTTAGGGTCTGTGGCAAGTTAATACTGCATTTCTATTACCTCCTACTTACAGCTATTTAAATTCCTTCTCCCCATGAGGTGGATTGAACTACTGCAACTTCGGTCCACTTGGGAACCCTCTTCCACATTTTGGATGTTTTAGTATGCATGATGGACCTCCTTGGTGTCCACCTCGACAGAGGTTTAGTTTAATTTGTATATAGCGCCACTCACTGATAGGCCTCTGAGTGCTAGGCAAACGATAACACAAGAAACATATCATAAATTAAAAAATCTCAGCACATGCATGGGGAACAATTGCAACAGTACAGGTATTCACCCAAAGGTGGCACCTTCAGTCATATCTTCTTGTCCCAAGATGAGGCAATGCTAAGCTTGTTTGCACAATCAGTGGAGATGTTCCTTAACAAATGTTTGAACCTGGTATGCTCCTTTAAAATGTAGGCATCTTTGTTATTGTGTATTTGTATAGCGGCTTATATATCATTGGTGTGATCTCGGAGCGTTGTGGGTTGAATGCCCTTTGGGACCGTAGTCCAGGTCAGTGGAGAGAATATAGTATTATATAGTGGTAGGGGGCACTCTGTATCTGTGCAACCAGTGTGGTTTGCGTGGAGGTGGCTGCATTCTAATGCTAGGTGTGGTGGTCATGAGAGAGTGTGTGTAGCTAGGCCGATTTGTTTTGTGGGTTATAACTGCATTCTAACTGACTGTTGTGGTGTTCAAGGAGCAGTGTAGATGTGTGCGCTAGGCTGAAATGGATTGTGGGGTGTAGCTGCGGTCTATTGTTTGGTGTAAAGTGGAAATGAGCATATTTATAGGCGTGAGTGTCTGTGCTTACTGGTAGCAGGCCCCTGTTCCTGGCTGTTTTCGGAACCCCATGGGCTGGCCCTTTCTGTATTAATGGTTCGCGATAGTGGCTCTCCGAGAGAGATTCTCTGGCTGGTGCTGACTATTTTGTGTTTGCCTGGTTCGATGGCCCCTCTTCCAGAGGCTCTGTTGTAGGTGTCAGCCCATGGCCGCTGGCTGGGTAATTCCCAGCACGTCTGTGGTTACTGTGTAATTATCAGGAGAGTCCACCCAAGCATAGTTGCTATAGCGCCTCTCGTTGGGGGTTCCTGGCCTCACTCCTAGGTAGACCAGGGTTGCCAGACCTGAGCATATTGTGTACAGGTTAGACTACAAGACATTACCAAAACTAAATGTCTGAAACAAGTGCTATGATATGTCATCTATAATGCGCCTGTACACAAGTGTTTCTAGGTGCGACAAGACAAGGAAGACGGATAGGACAAAACAAGCAATCTTACTAGGCCTTGTCTACTTCAGATCGTGCAGGTGCAGTAACAAGAGTGCACAAGGTGAGAGGGGTAGTGCCAGGGGGAGAGGAGGAGGAGTAAGTGCAGCGCCGTTCTGGTTAAGCGCAAGGGGGCAGGCCGCTGTAGGGTTCCAGTTACAGCCCCCAAGTGTGCGTTAGGCCTGGAGGCAGTGTGGGGGCTACTGGTCATGGAGGAGCCTGGTACCCTGTGAGACGAAGGATAGCCAGGCACCAGTCAGCAGGGGGGAGAGAAAGCAGAGGTGAAAACTGAGCTCTTGAGCAGCTTCCGGTACTTCAGGTGGTCCGGCTCAGGTTTAAGAGTGGGCAGGGAGGCACCTGCAGAGGAGAGATCTACCCTCCACTTGGAGAAGCGTCTGACCCTCAGAGTTGGAGATGGCTGAGCGAAGGGCTTAAGAAGGAAGGGGTGAGGAGAGAGTTGGACATAGTATGGGCCCCAGCCCCAGAAAGCCTTATGGACGATGCAGAAGGTCTTGAACTTGATCCTTGCAGCCACTGAGAGCCAGTGCAGAGATTTCAGGGCTGGAGATACGATCCCAGGGCTTGAGGCCAAGGACATGTCTTGCAGTCCTGTTCTGGATTAGTTGCGGAGAGTAGAGGCCGGCAGAATGAGAGCCTGTTGCAGTAGTGGAGCCTAGAGAGAACCAGTGCTCTGGGAAAAGGAACAATTCCTCTAGTAGTGGGCTTTCTTTGCAAGGTCTGTGATGTGAGGAGAGAAGGGGAGAGAGTGCAGTCGAAGATCACACCAAGGTTTTTTGCCTCACAGGAAGGCATAGGAAAAGTGCTGTTCGGGAGAGAGAGAAAGCAGACCAGGGGTCCCAATGAGAAGTATCTTGGTCTTGCTGGCATTAAGGCAGAGATTGTTGGAAGAGCACCACTCCTGAATCATGGATACAGTCAGGAATGAGTGGGAAAGGAGGCTGAGCGGAGCCTGAAAGAGGGCGGAGTGTCATCCACATCACACTGAAAGTTAGAGATGAGCTGGGCCAAGTAGACATTATAGAGCCATGGTGAGAGGCTAGAGCCTTGGGGAACACCACATTTGGAAAGAGAGGTGGTGATGTAACGCTTACCTTGGGCTCCACGGGAACATCGCTCCTTATAACCTCAACTACTCTTCTCTGGGTGCGTGGTTTTCTCACTACCCCTCTCTTCTTTTAATAAGCAAAGAAATCTGTGGAATATGACAAAAACCAGTCAAAATGTGGATTCAGTGTAGGTGCTGTGAAACAGTCTTCTCACTAGTCAACCTCTCCCTCCCTACGGACTTCCCTTGCTCACCTCTATTTATGTTGTTATGGGCTCTCCATCCCGCTTCTGTGCGGGGGTGCAAGTTCTGAAGGGGGGGGGGCAGTTTCTTGCATGGGAAGGAGTGGGACTTTCTTAGGAAAAGGGAGTGCAATGAAATACAGCTTAAATATAACGGGCAAGGAATTTTCCACACCTTACCAATCAACACCACAGCCAGAATTCAAACAAACTAACCCTAAATACCTAAATGGTGAGAGGACAGATATTGAGTGAACAAATATAATCTTTCCCCGCTATCAAAACCTTCCTAATAACGCTATTCAATCAGGAGATAAATGTGAACTTGCATTCCTCACAAGAAAGGCACGAATGCGTTAATGGAACAAAAGTGTCAATGCCTTTAATGCCAACAGGTTACCATTATGTGCGTGTGGCGCTCTAAGCGAATGTGACCAAAAATAAATGTGACTGAAGTCAGGTTCATCCTGTTCTCCAAGAACGGAATCTCCTCACGAGCAGTGCAAGGAAATGCGCGGCAAGAATCACTACACGTGCTCTGTGGGAAAACTATGCCGCACACTAGCTAATGCCACAATAAACACAACTCAACAGTGTTATAACATGTGCGATACTTGCAGTCTGTTGGAGATGACAGGAAACCTCTCCCAACTAACTCCCTCAGAGAAGCGCCAACTCTTGACAGAAAACACGCGGCAGGATAAGGGCAGGAATATGACAGGAAACAGGGCTATGGCAGAAGGAAACGATGAAAATAACAGGAACACTGCAATTCGGGGATAACTAGGAATGCTAGGTCTGTGAAGTTTTAGTCAGGAGTTGACTAGCGGTGAGCGTCCGCTTTGACAGCTGAAGACACGAAGCGCAGGACAACAAAGGGGAGGGGCTTAATACTTGCAGAGCCCAAACCACTAGACTACACTGCAGCATTCAGGGAAGGCCCCCCGGCGGCCATATTGAGTGATGCGGAAATGCCTGAATTACTATTGGCCACAGTAACCTTTCTGCTATTAGCCCAGGAATGGTATGCCGCAGCCCAAGACCTCCTGCGGGAAATTCTATGGAAAAATTCTGTGGTCATGACAGTATTCCCCCCCCAAAACCCCTCCTAAACTGGAGCTTCCCTTCCTAGGTTTGCTTGGGTTATTGCGGTGAGAAGCCCTTAACAATCTGGGGACATGAAGATTTTCCAGGGGCTCCCATGTCCTATCCTGAGGGCCGTACCCTTTCCAATCCACTAAGTAGAACAACTTGTTACGCAAATTGCCTTGACTTCATATTCAAGTTGATCATTCTCTACTCCCACAGGAGCTGGAGCATCGTGGATACGAGTGTTAGGATGGACTGGTTTCAAAAGCGAAACATGAAAGACCAAGTGGATCTTCATGGTTTTTGGAAGTGTTAGTTTCATAGCGACTGGGTTGATTATTTTCTCAATGGCGAATGGCCCCAAAAATCGTGGAAGACATTTTCGTGACCCTTTTAAGGCCAAATTCTTGGTGGCTAACCTCACCAAATCCCCCACCCGATAATCTGGAGCATCACATCTTTTGCAATACGCAAATTTCTTTTGAGACTCCTTGGCCAAGGACAATTGTTTTCATGCTTGATCTTCAGCAATAGTTTTCTTTTCGTGCAGAGATTTCACATCTGGCATTTCCAAAGGTTCAAGTGGATCAAAGGCCGATGTGCGTGGGTGCAGCCATGCAAGGTGTAGAATGGACTAAGTCCAGTGGAGGCATGGACAGAATTATTATATGCATACTCAGCAATTCACAAAACATTTAGCCATTTGTCCTCCAGTTGGTGCAGCATACATCGCAAATACTGTTCCAAGGTTTGGTTGGTTCGCTCAGTTTGACCATCCATCTGGGGATGATGGCTGGTGGACAGGCGTACATCCATTCTTGCCAACTCGCAACATCTCCTCCAGAATTTGGAGACAAACTGACTTCCTCGGTCCGACACCACTACTGAAGGAAAGCCATGCAGTTTCACGGTGTTTTCCAAAAAGGTTTTTGCCAAGACTGATGCAGTTGGTAATCCTTTCAATGCTACAAAATGTGCCATTTTGGAAAATAAATCCACTACCACCAAGATAGTGTCAAGCTCTTCACGTTTAGGTAAGTCCGTAATGAAGTCCATAGAAATGGTATGCCAGGGAGCAGGTGGTACATTCAATGGTATGAGAAGGCCAGCAGGTTTCCTTTTTTGAGTTTTATTTTGGGCACAATTACCACACGTTTTCAGGAATTGAATGTCATATTTTCGCCAATTAGGCCACCAGTATGATCTCTTCACCTTCTCCAAGGTTTTGGTGATACCTGGATGGCCTTCCAACAGAGTGCCATGATAATTAGCAATCACTTGTTCTTGCAGCTGGGGGGTGGGCAAATACAAACGTCCCTGATAAAATGGTAAACCATCTTGTACTGAAAAACATTCTCCCTTCGACTCCCATCTCATCAATTCCTCCTGAAGGATACTAGATTTAATCTGATTTCTCAGCTCTTCAATGGTCGGATCTGAAGTATCCATAATTACAAGCTCCTTCTCCCCGGAAATTATCTCACCAGGATTCACAGGCACATAAGCTTCTTCCCCTTTTCCGATACGGGAGAGGGCATCTGCCTTCCCATTACATACACCTGGTCGGAATGTAATGACAGTCATATTCTGCAAAAAAGAGGGCCCATCGTACCTGCCTAGAGGATTGTGCCTTTGCAGAGCGGAGATATTGCAAGTTTCGATGGTCGGTGAAGATGGTTACCGTGTGCCTAGCTCCTAGCAGGTGATGCCTCCATTCTTTAAGCGCACACTTAATTGCCAACAGCTCTTTGTCAGTAACGGTATAGTTCAATTCTGCAGAGGAGAATTTTTTGGACCAGAAGGCCACAGGGTGCAGTTCTTGGGTGTTGGGGTTGCGCTGAGACAAAACAGCTCCCATGGCCACATTTGAGGCATCTGTTTCCACCACGAAAGGAAGATCAGGTTGCGGATGTTGGAGCACAGGTGCAGTGGTAAATCGTTCCTTTAGTTTCTTGAAGGCCTCATTAGCTTCCTTAGTCCACTCAAACTTTGTTTTTTCTAAGCAAGGATGTGATAGGATGGACCATACGAGAGAAGTCAGAGACGAATCGCTGATACAAATTTGCGAATCCAAGAATCCCTTTGACTGAAGTGGGCGCAGGCGAGGTAAGAATGGCGTCGACCTTTCTGTTATCCATCTTGATTCCATTAGCCGACCGAATGAATCCCAAAAACTCCACTTCAGGAACATGGAACTGACATTTCTCTAACTTAACATACAGAGAGTTGTCCTTGAGAGTTTGAAGTACAGCATTTACGTGCTTTACATGATCTGAAGGGTTTGCAGAGAAGATTAGAATGTCATCCACATCAACCACCACACAGATGTCCAACAATTCTCTGAAGATGTCGTTCATAAAGGACTGGAAGGCCGTTGGAGCATTGCAAAGCCCAATGGGCATCACTTGGTAATCGAAGAGACCGTACCGCGTTTGAAAAGCTGTTTTCCACTCATCTCCTTTCTTGATTCAAATAAGATGATAGGCGCCACGGAGGTCGAGCTTGGCGAATATTCGAGCCCGTTTCACCTGATCCAGCAAGGTGGAGATGAGGGGAAGGGGATATTGATTCTTCACTGTGATCTGATTCAATGCGCGGTAATCAATACAAGTTCGCAAATCTCCTTCTTTTTTGGGCACAAAAAAGAGTGGTGAGGCCACTGGAGACTCGGGTGGCCTGATGAATCCGTTGGCCAGGTACTGGTCCAGATAAGATCTCAAATGGACATTTTCTTTTTCGGTAAGGGCATAAATTCTGCTGCACGGAAGCTGTGCTCTGGGAGTGATATCGATTTGACAATCATAAGGCCTATGTGGGGGCAAAACCTCGGCCTGTTTTTCTTCTTGAAAGATATCCTGGAATCTTTGATACTCTCTTGGCAAGGAACCGAGGAGACCTAGAGTAATTGGAGTACTTGGATCAGGCTGCAGCAGAGTTACTGGATCTTCTGTTGACATACACATACTCTGACAACTAGAGGTAAACATCAGAGTTCGGGAACACCAATCGATCAGGGGATTATGCTTTTCTAACCAGGGTATTCCCAAAATGATCTGGAATTGTGGGGCTCGAATAAGGTCGAAAGAGATCCTCTCCCTGTGTCCCTCTTGACAAAGCATGATGAGATCATTAGTGCACTGCGTCACGGGACCTGACACCAATGGAGTGCCATCCACCCCAGAGACGTTCTCGGCTTCTAATTTTTCCCTTAACGGGAGTCTCAATTTGCTATCCAGAGTTAAATCCATGTAATTGCCAATGGCTCCACAGTCAATGTATGCAGTCAATGCATGCCTCTTTGTGGGAGTTTCAGGACTAAAAAGGATGATTGGGAACACAAAGAGTGAGGTCACAGCAACCTTTTCCAGGCCCGACAAGCTGACCTCTAAACTTGTCGGGCACTGGAGTTTTCCGCCACCTGATCCTTCTTATCTTGATTGACACCCCCCCAAAGGTTTCCTAGCAGGTTTGACAGGGCAATCTTTTAAAAAGTGACCGGCCTTGCCAGAGTACAAACACAACTGGAGTTGACGTCTTTCCTCCCTCTCAGCTTGGGATATTGGACCTCGGATTCCCCCCAACTGCATGGGTTCCGGATGAGTGTCTGTGCCTGGTTTTAACAATGGTTCTCGGGGCGAACTACAAAGGCTCGGCTGTCTTGATGAGCTCGATCTGTCCTTCGGTCTTGTAAACGGTGATCCAACTGTATGGTTAAGTCAATGAATTCTGTGATGTTTTCAGGCGGATTCACAACTTGAGCCAATACATCTTTCAACTCACTGCGCAGTCCACGATAAAATAATGTTGTTCTTTTTTCAGATGGCCAATTTGTTTCTGCTACCAGCCTGTTAAAGGTGGCACATATGCAAGTAGTTCCTGATTGCCCTGCTTGAGCGACAGCAGTTCATTGTCCAACGCCTGTCCTTGCGTGTGCCGAGCAAATAGTTTTTCTAACTCTTGTTGGAATTCTGCAAAGTTCTGTAACACTGGGTCGTCCCTATTTACCATGGGAATAGACCAATCGGCTGCATATCCACCCAAATAAGACAAGACAAATGCTACCTTAGATTGGTCAGTGGGAAACACTCCGGGTCTACACAAGAAATGCAATCTGCACTGATTCAAGAGGCTGCAAATCTTTTAGGATCCCCTGTAAAACGCTCCGGGGGTGCCAGAGGAATATTCCCAGGAATGACCACTTGGACTGGAACCGGGAACGATGTGGAGGTGGAACCCCTGGGATTACTTTGGGGGTAAGGGCACCTGTGCCGCTAGATTTTGTAACAATTGACGAGCCAGCTCCTCTGTCCGCTCTCTATTTATTCCCAATTCTCTTCTAAGGGCACTGATTTCGGACCCTGCTGCATGGACTTCAGCCCTTAGTTCTCCCAGGAGTTGGGTTAACTGATCTACCTCAGGAGTTCCCATGATGTCCAGGCAGAGGACTTTTCTGTACGGCTTCGTGTTCTGTAACGCTTACCTTGGGCTCCGCAGGAACACTGCTCCTTATAACCTCAACTACTCTTCTATGGGAGTGTGGTTTTCTCACTACCCTTTCTTCTTTCAATAAGCAGAAAAATCTGTGGAATATGACAAAAACCAGTCAAAATGTGGATTCAGCGTAGGTGCTGTGAAACCATCTTCTCACTAGTCAACCTCTCCCTCCCTGCGGACTTCCCTTGCTCACCTCTATTTATGTTGTCATGGGCTCTCCATCCCGCTTCTGTGCGGGGGTGCAACTTCTGAAGAGGGGAACAGTTTCTTGCATGGGAAGGAGTGGGACTTTCTTAGGAAAAGGGAGTGCATTGAAATACTGCCTAAATATAACGGGCAAGGAATTTTCCACACCTTACCAATCAACACCACAGCCAGAATTCAAACGAACTAACCCTAAATACCTAAATGGTGAGAGGACAGATATTGAGTGAACAAATATCTTTCCACGCTATGAAAACCTTCCTAATAACGCTATTCAATCAGGAGATAAATGCAAACTTACATTCCTCACAAGAAAGGCACGAATGCTTTAATGGAACAAAAGTGTCAATGCCTTTAATGCCAACAGGTTACCATTATGTGCGTGTGGCGCTCTAAACTAATGTGACCAAAAATAAATGTGACTGAAGTCAGGTGCCTCCTGTTCTCCAAGAACGGAATCTCCTCACAAGCAGTGCAAGGAAATGCGCGGAAAGAATCACTACACGCACTCTGTGGGAAAACCATGCCGCACACTAGCTAATGCCACAATAAACGCAACTCAACAGTGTTATAACATGTGCGATACTTGCAGTCTGTTGGAGATGACAGGAAACCTCTCCCAACTAACTCCCTCAGAGAAGCGCCAACTCTTGACAGAAAACACGCAACAGGATAAGGGCAGGAATATGATGGGAAACAGGGCTATGCCAGAAGGGAACAATGAAAATAACAGTACCACTGCAATTCGGGGATTACTAGGAATGCTAGGTCTGTGAAGTTTTAGTCAGGAGTTGACTAGCGGTAAGCGTCCGCTTTGACAGCTGAAGACGCGAAGCACAGGACAACAAAGGGGAGGGGCTTAAATGCTTGCAGACCCCAAACCACTAGACTACACTGCAGAATTCAGGGAAGGCCCCCCCGGCGGCCATATTGAGTGATGTAGACATGCCTGAATTACTATTGGCCACAGTAACCTTTCTGCTATTAGCCCAGGAATGGTACGCCGCAGCCCAAGACCTCCTGGGGGAAATTCTATGGAAAAATTCTGTGGTCATGGCAGTTGGATAAAAAGGACCCAAGTTGGACCTGGGAGGGGTCGGTCCAGGTGAAAGGTGGTCAGCCACGCCAGGTCCTGATCCGTGATGCTCAGGTTCTCACAGAGATGATTGATCAGGATTGTGTGATTGACCATGTCAAAAGCAGAGGAAGGGTCATGGAGGATGAGGATAGAAGGAAGGCTAGAATCGAGAGTAGTGAGCAGATCTTCACAGGTGTTCAGGAGAGCAGTTGCCGTGGCTCTGGCTGCTCTGAAGCTAGACTCATGGTCATGGAGACAACCAACAGATTCAGTGTGGAGCGTGAGCTGGCCAGCTTTTCCAGGAGTTTGCCCTGGAAAGGAGTGATAGAGATCAGGCTGTAGTTTGCCAGACAGGTAGGATCGGCAGAAGGCTTTTTCAGCAGGGGTGCACACTGGAATGCTTGAGGGGAGAGGGGAAAGTTCCAGTGTCAAAAGGCTGATTGAAGAAATCGGCCAAGGCTGCAGTGATGGCGTCAATGTGGTCCTTGATGGTTCTGGAGGAGCAGGGGAGCACCTGTTTGGACGACGCTTTCATGGATCAGATTTGTCTAGAAACATTGTCAAGTGTGATCATAGCGAAAGAGGAGGAAAGGGAGAGGCGGCCATAGGGTGGGCTGAGAGGAGAGAGAGGACAAGATGTCCTGAGTTTTAGTGGTGAAGTGAGAAGCAGAGTTGTACAGAGGTCCTGGGAGGAACCAGGAGAGGTGGAGACTGCAGAAGGATTGGCCAGCTCCTTGCAGATTTTAAAGAGTTTGGCTGTGTTGTTAGAGGCTGCAGAGATGTGGTCTCTCTTCTTGGACAGGACAGAGTCTCTCTATTGTCTTTGGAGCAGGCCATTTTGTCTGGGGATGGCCTGACGCCCTCAACTTCCTCTCAGCCATCCTACACTTGCGTTTCAGGGTGGTGAGGTTGGAGTCATACCAAGAGTTGCACTTGGAGGTAGGCTTCAGATGCATTCTCATGGCAGGGACAAAGACATCCAGAGTGTTGGAGATAGAAAGATGCAGGTTGGAGAGGGCTGTGTCAGAGTGTGTCGGCTGCAGGTGTAGCAGGAGCAGATAAAGTAGCAGCAAAGGCTTCCACTGACACACGCTTCATGGGCCGAATGACCAAGAAGGTATGTGGCAGTGCTGGGGTGGGCTTCGCCTGGGGGACAGAGTATGTCTGAGGAGGTGAGAACATCCAAGGTCTGCCCGGCAGAGTGCGTCGGACCAGAGTCTAGAATGGAAAAAGAGTGTCGCGAGTGTCGCAGAGGTTGCGGAAGAGCCCCAAGGTGGGATTAGAAGCATCCAGGTGGATGTTGAGGTCTCTGAGGAGGAGAAGGTGAGAGGTAGTGGCAAGGAGAGACTAGGAGAGATCAGCCCACTCAGATAGGAAGAGGGCGGCCGGGTCAGGACGCCAGTAAATGGTGGCCACAGTTAGGGAGAGGCCAGAAGAGATAGAAAGCCTGTAGACCAGGCATTCAAAGGAGGAATAGGCCTGCATAGGAATGACAGATGTAGGGACCCAATCCGTAAAGATCAGAGCTACTCCACCTCTGGGATGGTTGGTTCGGAGAGGATCTTGTAGCCATCAGGGAGGACAGTGTGAAAACATGTGACAGAGCTGGTCATGAACCATGTTTCCCTAAGAGTGAGAACATCTATGTCAAATTCTTCAAGGAGCTAGCAGATGTCAGAGGAGTGTTTGACAGCAGAGCGAGAGTTGAGTAGCACTGTGGAGCAGGTTGCCACATTGGAAAAACTTCTGTGGAGGGGTACAGACTTGAGGTATGCCCTGCGGAGCTGGTAGACGGGCCTTAGAGTGGGCAGAGGAGGTAGGAGATGGCAGAGTAGTCAGAGAGGATGAGGAGGGTGCCTGAGAGGTGGGGGGAGAAGGTGGCAGAGGTGCTGGTTGGTGTAGCAGGAGAAGGAAGGAAGGAAGTTTATTAGACGCGGGAAACGCCTACCAAAAAGGAGATTGGGCTGAGGGCAATGGACCAAGACGGTGCCATTCAGATGGGCATTAATGATGGTCTTGCAAGAGTGGAAGGAGACCAAGAGGACCTCCCACCGTGTGCAGCCATTCATGGGGAGGAGGAAAGAAGAGAGGGAACAGAGACCATATGAGCAGTCCATTGGTCTGGAGAGGGAACGACAGAGTATGTCGGTAAGAGTCTGTCTGGAGGAAGCACTAATGTAGGTAACAGCGATAGGGAGACCTGGGTTGGAGACCAGGATGTCCCTCTTGAACTTCTTCCTTCCCGACTTAGTGAGAGGGCTAGGAGATAGAGTACCAGTTGGGGGAGATGGAAAGCACCATAGAGGGTGCAAGGAGGAAGTAGGAGGAGGGAGCAGAAAAGGGAGAGGCTCTGCAGCAGTGGTTGTGTGTGTTGATTCCCAGATGGGTAAAGTTTGAACAGGAGTGGGGCCAATTGCATTTAGCTGTCGGAGGAGCTAATTGCGCACCGGGAGTGCGTTGGTGCTTACAAGTCTGAAGATAGGCCTGTATAGCACCGGTTGGCATCTCCTGGAGTTATGGTGCCTATGGGAATTTCATGGTTAAGCTCAGGTATGGGTGCTGTTGAGCTCTAGTTTCCGATTGATGTACACAGACAGACATCTCCTGCTCTTAGAGCATGGGGCATGTCTGGTCAGTTGGCAGTGAGCTTGCCTGGTCATAGCATACGATTATAGTGATGCCAAGTCTTAGGTTTAGAGTTGTGGACAAAGGGATAGGGAGTACAGGGGGCATGGCCAGCCTGTTGGCACAACAGGGGTGGGGGATGCTAGGCCTTTGTATTCAAACCAGGGTGCAGAGGGCCTGCAGCTGCCTAGCCCAGAGCCTACTGGTCTCTTGCCCCGGCTGTTCCCAATTTTGTGGTGATGCCTTATCAGCTGGCTTCCGTGACCCGACTGTTACTATTTTATGAGAATGCAGTTTTAGCCATTGGTGGAGGGTTAGGCGGCCCTAGGCGGTCCCTTTCATGGTTTAAGGAAAAGGCCAGGTTTTCAATGCTTTAATGAAGGCGATGTCCTGGTTGTGCCGAATGTGGGGGAGGCAGCGAGTTCCACAGTGTTGGTGCCAAGGTAGAGTAGGCTGACCCTCCAATCCTGGCTGAATTGGAGGCTGGAATCACTAGCAGGAGGGCCGTGGTTGACCTTAGGGTGTGTGTTGGGAGATAGGGGAAAAGCTTCTCCTGTAGGTATGCCGGGCCAGCCTTGTGCACTGCTCGGTGGGTGATGCATAGGATTTCGAAAGTGGCCCTTCGTCCAATAGGGAGCCAGTGAAGGGTGTGGAGAGCACGAGAGATGTGATCCCTTCGTCGTAGTGCAAGAAGGAGTCTGGCGGCTGTGTTTTGGACTCTTTGGAGTTTAAGTTGGTAGGCCGGTACACCCAAGTAGATGGCGTTTGCATAGTCCAGTCTGGATATGACAATGGACATAAAAGCAGCCAGTCTGTTGGGATAGGTGAGATAAGGGAAGATGTGCCTCAGAAGCCTGAGGTGGTAGTGATAGGATTTGGATACTTTATTGATCTGGTGTGACAGGGTTAGTTCTGAGTCCATTGTGCAGACGAGGTTTTTGACTGTTTTGGAGGTAGGGTACAGGGGGAAGGTGCCGAGCGGGTTGGGAGTGCGGGGGGCATGCGAGTAGTTGCGGGAGTAGAGCTGTGTTGCTGCACGCCATGATCTGTTTTACCTGGGTTCAGAAGGAGGTGGTTTATTGTCATCCATGGGTCTATATCTCTGAGGCAAGCTGATTGGTTGGGTCGTGGGTTGGAGCTAGATTTGGGGATTCTCAGGATAATTTAGGTGTCATCGGCGTAGTTACAGCAGGTGCGGTTGTGCGAGCGGATGATCCCTTGCATAGGGGTCATGGAGAGGTTGAAAAGGAGAGGTGTAAGGCAAGCGCCTTGGGGTACACCAGTGTTCACTCGGCGATCGATGGAGAGAAAGGGGTGGGGGAAGTGATTTTGTTTCCTTTTGTTGAGGAACGAGGTAGTCCAGTTGAGTGCCCAGTCTCGGATTCCTTTGGAGAGGAGTAGGTCAAGGAGGTTTGAGTGGTTAATGGTGTCAAAAGCTGCTGAGAGATCAAGGAGAACCAGTGCAGCACATCCTTCAGAGTCTGCTGAGATCAGTGTGGTTTCTGATCCATGGCGTGGCTGGAAGCCTGATAGAGTGGGGCCTAGTAGGTTGATGGATTCTGCAAAAATGTTGAGCTCAGAGTATGCAGAGCGGTCGATGAGTTTCGCCAAGAATCGGGAGTTGTAAATGGGCCTGTAATTGATTGGCTGGAGGGGGTTGAGCCACGCTTTTTTAGAAGGGGTTTGACCTCTGCTAATTTGAAGAGGTGAGGGAGTCGTTGAGTATGGACCTTGCCTGTTCTCCTGCACCGGTGGAGCTGATGATTCCTTTGAGGAGAGCGGTGGGACAAGGGGGGCCCCGGAGGCTCTGCTGCTGGACAGTAGTTTGAGGAACTCCTCGCTCGAGATGGGGTTGAAAGATGGTGCTATGGGGACTGGGATGGTGGAAGCTCAAGGAGCAGGTGTTGGGCAGGGTGTGAGGTTGAAACGTTTGGCATTAAAGGCGGCCGTCTTGTCCAGTGCTGTGTTGGTGGAGGGAGTTGCAGCGCGGGTGTGTGGTCGGGGCAATGGTGCAGGAAGGGCTTCACGAATTCCAAGATGATCACGTGGAGCTCTTTGCTGCTGCTGAGGAAGTTCAGGATTCCTTTATTGTAGTATGCTTTGTTTGGCCTTTTGGAACTCAGATATGTAGTTATGGTGATGGTGGGCGAACAGACTTGCTATGAGGGGGTTTGGATTTGTGCTTGAGGGATTGATTATAGGTTTTGAAGTCTTCAGGTGGGGCGTGAACCATTTAGGGATAGAGGTTTTTTGGGTGGCATAGGGGCGGGAGGGGTGAGAGGGCGGAGTGAGTCGTTAAGCCAGGAGTAAAAGGATTCAATAGTTAGGGGTCTACCTGTGGTTGGGAGTGTGTGTAGCAGGGCTTCAGTCAGGTCATGTATTGCCTTAACCTTGTTCCAGCATTTGTGGTCATGAGGTGGGACAGAATGGACCTTGGGCGGTGTGCGGATAGAGAAAGGTATGACTGACTGGTCTGTCAAGATGCAGGGTTTGGGGCAGGACACAGACTAGGTGGGAGGAGCTGAAGATTTAATCAAGGGTGAGACCTTTAGTGTGGGTGGGACCTGTGGTATTCCCGGGAAAGGTTATGTGCCTCTAGATTGTCAGCCAGGTGTTGGGTCATGGAGTTGTTGGGCACATCAAACCAGATATTACAGTACCCCAGTAGTGTGAGTGCTGGCTTATTGACCAGAGAGGTAGCCAATGAGTCAGAGGCTGTTGCTGTAGATGAGTAGGAAGCTGTGTGAGAGTGGGCAACAGTGAGAGTCTCTAGAAGGGATTTGCAATTAGGTGTGCAGGGCTGGGTTTCATTGGGTGAGATGTGAGGTTTGTGGAGGATGGCTATTCTGCCACCTTTGGAAGTTCTGTTGTGGGAGATGAGCAAGTAGTCTGGTGGGAAAGCCTTGTGCGCGACAGTTTTGAAAACGTCTGCGAACCATGTTTCAGAAGATGAGATCGGGATTGTCAGAGGATAGGAGGTCCAAGCTGCTGTCTGTTTTTGGCCACATAGTGGGCATTGAGTAGGAGGCAGGTGACTTGATGTAATGTGGTGGTTTCCCTGATGCTCGTTGTCAGATGGACTCTACAGTACTGAGTGGCTGGTGGGGGGCTGTCGGTTGCAGGGGGTAATGGTGTCGGCGGTAGGGTCAGAACAGTTGCAGTGACTGAACCTGACTGAGGGGGAGGGGTGACGGTTTGGTGGGGGGTGGTGGTTCGGGTCCAGGATACTATTTGAGGGGGCGGTGATTGAGGTGGGTCGCGACCAGTTTGTGTGAGATTGAAGGAGGTGGATCAGGGGTAGGGAGCTTGGCAGTGAGTTGTGCTGGTGTGGTGTGTGGGTGCCAGCTAGCTGATGACTGTGGTACGAGTCTGGAGGGGGATGGAGGTGTAGATGTGGTAGGTGAGAGGTAGTGTTCAAAGAGGAAGTGGCTTGCAGGGAGGTCCTGACAGCTGGCCTGGGGTCAATGGAGAGGGTGGACTGATGCAGGCGAGGTGAGGCAGGAAGAGTTTAGAGTGAGGGCTGGTCTCAGTTCCAGAGTTGTGTGCATTGGGATTCAGGAGGTGTGTTTGTGTGGGGGTGGGGGGCAGAAACAGAGGGTTAAAAGGATGAAGCGATGGTTCTAGAAAGAGCATGGTGTGCTGTGCTGAGAGAAGGGGGAAAGGGGTGGAAGGGGGAGGTTTGGTGCTGGAGGATGAGGGGATTCCAAGGAAGGGGGGGGCAGTGCTTTTTTGTTTTGTGGTTGAAGGTGATGAGGATGGGCGGCCTGACTGGGTGGAGTTCGTGGAGAGGGGTTGCGTGAGTGGGTTTGGCCCATCTATGGGATGCTGGGTTTTCGTGGAGTGGGTCGGAGGTGAAAGGTAGGCAAGGGTATGCATTTCGGTGGAGGGATGGGGTTAGTGGTGCCACGCGGAGCTTCCCACATATGAGTGTTTGATATGGTGTGAAGTGTGGTGGTCCTTGGTGAACTGGCTAAGGCGGGTAGTGATCTGGGAGGAGAATTCCTGCGAGGTGGTGCAGATGTTGCGGTAGTGGCGGTGAGGTAGTGTTGTTTGGATGGGTGTCATTTCTTAACCAGGTCCATTGGTTATCTTTTCGGAGTTCCCTTTGGCTTCACCTGCCAACATGGTCGTTGCACGATTACGTCTCTTGAAATTTTAAATACAATAATGGGCCCCTTCCCTTTCTGCTCCTCGTCCTCCCCACAAAAACCAACGCTGTTGCTCCCAGAGTTGCCTGATGATAAACCGGGGAGGACCAACTGGAATCCTCTCTTCACCATGTGAACATGGTCTGGGCATTGGAGCAGATTTCAGGTGGCAGGCCTGTCTCGGGGCAACACATTACCAGCAGGATACAAAAGAAAGTGTTGGACTGCACGTCCAGGGTGTGGACAGGGTCAATTAATTCATGGATTACCAACTTGTTTAGAAAAAGATGAGCACTTGGCCACAAAGGCGGTTCTTATTTTAAACCAGCAGCCGAGACTGCTCGCTACCCTTTCACCAGGACAAGCAGGCTATATCCCGATCCTTTGCCCAGAGAGCTGTTCCTGAAAGCAGCAATTGCATCACACATTTTGTCACAGTGCATGACACAGCCTTCTGGTTTCAGAGGTTCGGCTGCTATTCCGGTAATCCCTGCAGTGAGACTAGAAAGAGCAATTGGCAGCTGCACTTTATAATAATACTTATCATTCAGATGAATTTAGTCCTCCCATCCACAATAGGCTTGGCTTGATCCATTTAAACCTAAAACCGTGGCAGCAGTCAGACAACATCCTGGTGGTCACAGCCTTCCGGGAACCTCGAACCAGCATTCTCCTCTGTGACGCTCTGTGATTGAAGGATTGGAGGGTGCAGAGAGGGGTGGCCAGGGGATGACATGTGACTCTAAAAGAATTGACTGTTCATTACACCTTGTCTCCTTAGGTGTAAAGGTACCATAAAAGATGACCCAATACGTTATGGTCCACCCAATGTGTCTGGAAACATGTATTATTTACAACGAAGCTGTGCATAAGAACTACAAAATTATATAAACTTAATACCCTGGCGAGAGACAATCAGAATGAAACAAGCATTCTGATTGGCTCTTGCCAGGTCCATACCCGGCTGGGAATCCCTCCGTCGGGATTCCACGGCCTTTTTCCCCGGCGAGGGGCGTGGCAACCCCTCAGCCTATGGGGAGGCTCGAAGCGGGGCCTCCCCGCGGCTGAGAGGCTGCCTTCGCCCCCCGCCGGGGACTCGGGTAAGTATTTTTTTTTCTCCCTTGCCTCTCCTCCCTCCCACCCGCCCCCGCCAACTTACTCTCTTGTTTCTGCGTCCCCGGCGGGAGACGAGGGAAGTCTCCAGCCGGGTGGAGACTCGGAGCGGGGCCATCCCCGCTCCGCGCCTCCACATGGCTGGGGGCTTTCCTCGTCCCCCGCTGGGGACGCAGGTATGTTTTTTTTTTTTTTACCCTCCCACTCCCACCCTCCCAACCCCGCTTACCTTTTTCTTGATCCTTTTTTGCGTCCCCGGCGGGGGACGAGGGAAGTCTCCAGCCGTGTGGGGCTTTCCTCGTCCCCCGCCGGGGACGCAGGTACGTGTTTTTTTGTTTTTTTTTGTCCCCCTCCCAAACCCACTTACCTTTTTCTTGATACTTTTTTGGGAGCGGACGCGCTGGGAACACATGTGTTCCCAGCGCGTCGCTCCTGATGACCGCCATGGAAAGGGAAAACTGACTCGTTTCCCTTTCCATGGCGGCGGCCATTTTCTTTGGCGTTTCTTTTTTTTCTGTCCCGAAACGCTGCAGCGTTTTGGGACAGAAAAAAATTGCTTTTAGTACCCCGGTCACCGCAAATATTGCGGGCCGGGACAATAATAGCAATATGACCCGAGCGGCGGGGGCATTACCGACTCGGTAATGCCCCCGCCGCTCGGGTCATATTGCTTAAGTAACGCTGTAACAGTGCTTTTTGAATATGACAAAAGTACAGACTAGTGATATTAAAGGATCCTGAAATGTAATTCAGTGTCCACAAAATCCACATGGATGCTTTATGAGGCCCAAAGACCTGGGCAGGAACTTAACTCTGTTCAGCTTTGGCTGCAGTGAATGGCACTTTGTTATTCAGTGGTGTTAAGCAAGATGACTTTCAGATTGGCGAGGGGAGCCCGAAGGACAAGTTCAGCTACAGATCCACTCTCCACAACGGAAGTTTGTAGTTGTGGGTATTGTCGTCCCTGTTCAACTGTATTTCTAAAATCAGCCCTGTTGGACAGATTTTAGTAGGCCACCCTAGTTACGGTGAAAGGGGATCTCTGAGAGTTTAGCCAAAACCCCATCAAGAGTAGTCAAGGTTTAGTCTCAGGGTGTGAGTGGGGCCATGAGCCCTCGCAGAATAACTCATAATAATTCAGCTTAGACAGTTATAAAAAATAGTTATTTAGTTAGGCCTTTAAAATACACCGAAAAATGAAACTAGCATAATATCACACAATACCATATAAAACAAACAAATAAATACATTCACCAGTGGGATCACTTGCAATGCATCATTAAATAACTAACCAGGTGAAACAGGTAAGTAATGTGGATGTAGTTAAAATGATAACCAGTAGCAAGTTCAATTCCCTATACTTTAGAAGTCCAACCCGAAGACGTATGGGGCCTAATGCCGAAAAGGGACTGGTTCCCACACAAGGTTTCTTCTGTAAATTGATGCAATGGACTTGTGGTGTTCCAGAATAGTTTCAAACTATTTAAAAGGTCAACAATTTACCAGAAGACAGGTAAATTCTCTTCTCTCTTCCTAACCCAGGGGAAGGATGCATGGCCCAGGTTCAACGACCAAAGGCAAGAGGGAGACTGCAGACAAAGTACTTTGCACCCAATGTTATCCTATGGAGGACTGCGGGAGACTGACACTTATGCTTACTTACACCCCGACTCTGATTTTCCCAGGTACCATGATGGGTTGGCTGGGTGTCACTGGGACTGGGGTCTTCCACTCTTTTTTCGGGTCAGAGGTGCCCAGAGTTTGCAGGTTCGAGGCTTCTTCCGGTCGGTAGCAACTGTAAGATGGAAGCCCAGTCGAAGAAGAAATGCAGACCTTTTCAGGACACTTCAGAAGATGATGGCAAGCGAGATCCAGCAGCGTTCTCTCTTTGCAGGTGACAGGCGTCATTCATTGACAGTCGAAGAAGCAGCTCCAGGACTGGTTCCCTTGATGCTTGGAAGCTGAAAATTCAGGAGAGGTCACGTATGGCAAAATACAAATGACACAAGCTGGTGACTACCGAAGTTCCAGGCCTAAACGTGGAATGACTATTCTGGTGAGGTAACCCGTGAGGGAGTTGGTCAGTCCACGGACCCTTCAGAATGCTCTGAGGGGCGGGATCCTCGAAGGCATTGAGGGTAGTTGCTCCCATTAGTCCAATGCTGAAGCATTGATGACGGACTTCAGAGATCAGGCAGAGGAGTAGGGCTTCACTGTCATGGCCACTGGGCAAGGGCCCATGTCTTCATCACCTACAGGGTCCAAATGGACCCAGTGCTGGCGCCTCTGGCACCAGGCTCATAGAAAAGTGTGCTTTGCACCTAAGGCACGTACATCAGGGCCGGGCGTGGCCATAGAGGATCCTTGGGGAGCACGTCGAAGAACCTCTGGGAGTGGCAAGATGGAGCCACAAGGCGGGGCCAAAGGGAGGGGCTGGGGCCAGCCTATTTAAGGCCAACCCACCCTCATACTGGCGCTTCACGTTAGTCTGCTTTCTGCAGCGTAACGCTTACCGCCATCTTTACCTGTTTTCCCTGCTCTTCTCCTCGTCGTGCATCTTACCTGATTCCAGCTACTTCATCGCTGAGGGCGCATCCTACCTGATTTCGGCTACTCCATCACTGAAGGCGCACCTTACCTGACTCCAGTTGCACCATCGCGGAAAACGCACCTTACCTGTCTCCAGCTACACCATCGCTGCACAAGCATCTCTCCTATCTCCTGCACTCCATAGTCTGCATCGCATCTTACCTGATTCCCATCGCCATTGGAGTTGGAGTGCTTCACCTGATCTGGACGTCCAGCTACGCGGGAGCTTATCTTCCATTCTTCATCTTCGTGGAACCTCCATCCTGCAGCCGCGGACCGGCCTCGGGACAACCAGCCTCCGCTCGACGCCGCCAGACTTCTCCTGCAAGAGAAAAGAAAACAACAGGTTAGGAATCATATAAATAACTAACGCTCGGCCGTGTCTTTAATAGAATCAAGACTACCCGCGCTAGCCGCCTTGGTAATCTTCATTCTATGACAAGACCGGAGGCGATCATTATGCTTGTTCAAAGCTGTCCAACACCATCTTGGCTAAAGAATCTACTGGCTGGAAATAAAAGGTCCTAAACGTAGATTCTGAAGACCAATCTGCTGCTTTTAAAATATCATGTAAGGAGACTCCTGCTGCAAACACTTTGGATGCCATAGCTCCTCTCACCGAATGCGCACCAAACAAATATAGATCAACACCTGCCCAACACATGACTTCACGCACCCAACTAGATATGGGGGCTGTAGCTACTGCCTGAAAAGATCTCCTGCGCGCAATCAGCAACTGTCGCACACCTGCTGGTCTCACATTCTCTGTCACTCTCTCGTACTCTTTAATGCAACGTGCAACACATAGCTTCGGTTCCTCAGGTAAATATGGATATGAAATTATCGAGGAAGCCCTCTTTGTCCTCTGTGCAATCTGAAAGGCAACCCCTTCTGGAAAAAAAATCTTCCTATCAATTTCCAATGCTTTCACATCCGAGACTCGTCTACAAGACACTAGACCCAACAACATTGCCAATTTACCCGATAAATGCTTCGCTGACAAATTCCTATTATCCGGCCACTGTTTAAAGAGGCGTAAAACCTTCTCTACGTCCCACATCACAGAATACTTAGGAACTGGCGGCTTCCGCATCTTCACACCTTTCAAAAGTGTAACCACTGCCGGATGTTCTCTGATAGGCTGCCCTTCACACCTATCATGTCCCGCCGATATAGCTGACCTATACACTCCAAGCGTACGAAAGGCTTTTCCACTCGCAGCTATTTCCGCTAGAAAATTAAGCAGATGGACTACAGATGCTGAAACGGGATGAACACATTGCTCTCTGCACCAGTCCGCCCACTTATCCCAAGCGGCGTCATAGCTCCTAAGTGTAGAGGGGGCCCAGGAATCCCTGATACAATCCGCAGCCTCCCTCGAAAGGCGCGGCAAATCCCATCGACTCCTGAAATCCTGCAGGCTAACAGCTGAAGAGTCCCTTCTTGAATCAAAGGATGCCTCTGACCTATCGAGTCGCAGAGTAGGTCCGCTTCCCATGGAACTAATCTTGGAAAATCCGTCAAAAGTTCCATCAGAATCGGAAACCACGCTTGAGACCTCCAGAACGGCGTAACTATTACCATCTCTGCCTGTTCTCGACGTACCTTCGCCAGGGTCCTCATTATCATTATGAAAGGAGAAAAGCGTAAGTCGGGACTCCCCTCCAGCTGTGAAGGAACGCATCTGTCCCCAGCGCTTCTGGGTCCAGCCTCCAGCTGTAAAACTGTGCCACCTGAGCAATCAGTCTGGAGGCAAAGCGATCTATCTCCATCGTACCCCACAAATTCTGTAACTGCTCGAACACTCTTCTGTGCAACTTCCAGTCGCTGGAGTCCATTAGATACCTGGAATTCCAATCCGCTATCGAGTTCTGGACTGCCGGAAGATATTCTGCCGCTAAAACTATCCTCCTCTCTAGACAGTAATGCCAGAAATCCTTTGCTATTTCTACTAACATTTTGGGCTTCGTACCCCCTAGCTTGTTTATATAGCGCACTGCAGATATGTTGTCCATTCTCAGAAGAATGCAACAATTCACCCTGTCCTTCACAAACGCTTGCACAGCGAACGAGCCTGCTAATAACTCCAGACAGTTTATGTGGAGCTTTAACTCCTCCTCTGACCAGCGACCTCCTGTCTGCAACTGACCGCACCTGGCACACCAGCCTGCTCTGCTTGCGTCTGATTCTATGATTATCTCTGGCACGTTCCCAAATATGGCTCTGCCATTCCAAGCTTCTATGTTCTGAAGCCATCACTCTAGTTCTACGTTTCCTTCTTCGTACAGAGGTATCAGCTGGTGATATCTCACCCCCTCTCTCAAATGTCTGATCTTCAATCTCTGGAGCGCTCTGTAATGCAGAGGCCCCGGGAAGATAGCCTGAATAGACAATGCTAGAAACCCCACTATATGTGCTAAACTCCGTAAGGAAATGACTGACTTCTCCAAAACTATCCTCAGTTCCTTCTTTATACTTCTCATCTTCTGCTGAGGCAACTCTAACGTGGCCCTTCTGGTATCTATCACAAACCCCAGGAACTCCATCCTCTGCTTCGGGTCGAGCTCCGATTTCTCCTGATTGATCAGAAATCCTAGAGAAGACAATAGATTGCTGACCCACCTCACTTGTACCTCCAAAACCATTTTGCTCTGAGCTAGCAACAAGATATCGTCTAAGTAGATGATAATCCTGATACCCCAGCTTCTGATGGCCTCTGCTACTGGTCGCATCACTTTTGTGAACGCCCACGGGGCCGAAGCAAGCCCAAAAGGCAGACATGTGAAACGCCAGCTTCGCGCCATCCAAAAGAACCTGAGAGTCCCTGTATTCTCGCTCTATTGGTATGGTACGGTGGCGTCCTTCAAATCTAGCCTCGCCAGCCAGTCTCATTTGCGGAGCATATCTCGCAACAGATGGATACCTTCCATCTTGAAATGTCTGTACACGAGCTACCCGTTCAGCACTTTCAAAATGATTACCGGTCTCGACTTTCCTTTCCTGTGCATGAGGAACATATTGCTGTAAAACCCGACATTCTCGTCTGAACACCTCTCCATCGCCCCTTTTTCTACTAGCGCGGAAAGCTCCTTCTGCAGAAGACTTTCCTCCTCTTTTGACATTCTTATACAACTTGGAAGCCGATCCTGATGAGGAACACTGAGAAACTCTAATCTCAGCCCCACTACCGCTTGCAAAACCCAAGCATCGCTTGATAACATGCGTCACTTGTCTATACACTTCGCTGTGTGCCCCCCTACTTTGGGGTATGCTCTTACCTCCAGCTGCACTTTGCTGACGGAAATTCCCTCTGCCTCTTCTTCCTCGAAAACCTCTCCCCCCTTACGGGGAAGAAGGCATCCTGCTGCCTATGTTCCCAGTACTGCGACCTGGGTCCTTGAGGCCGTCTTGTGAAAGAACGACCGGCCGCGCGACCTCTTTGTCGACCGGTCCCAGCGAAAACTCACCCTGGAAAAACTTTACGAATGGAAGCCTGTGCTTTTTCAAGCGCTGTACAGGTCCCCACAAAACGGGATATCTCCTTCACGAAGTCTTCACCAAACAGTCCTTTGGCTGCTGCACCTGCCTCATAATTGGCAAGATCTCCCAACTTGTAATCGATCTTTAGTAGTAAGCTTCGTCGTCTGTCTGCCGAAAGCGCACTGCTGGCGTTGCCAAGGAAGCAGACCGCCCTCTGCGCCCAGCTGGCGAGCGTACCTGGGTCCACCGGAACATCCGTTTCCCTGGCCCTCTCCGCCAAGTCCATAATTTTGGCCAATGGACCCGCTAAGTCCAACACCTTGCCTGGCATCCTTTCCAGGCACGATCGACACCACGCCTCACATCTTTAGTGGCCTTTGTTACAAAGGTAACCATTTTGGCGTCCAACTCTGGTGTCTCCATGACTTTGTGCGGGAGATCAGGCCTCGGACACTCGGCCCTCATTCGAAAACGGACCTCCTTTTCCAGCGGCTTGTGAATCCTCGTGGCCATGTACTGAGCCACCCTGGGAGAGGGAACCCATTCTGACGACCTCGGATGTCTTATACTATCCGGGTCGAACAGATCATCCAAATTCTCCACCTCTTCCATGTCCTGGAGCGCTCCACTCTCACTGTCCACTATGCCTTCCTCCTCGAGACCTTCCTCGTCCTCCTCCTCCTGCGAGCATCTCACGCCTTCTTCAGCGGCCCCTATATTTAACTCCCCCAGGGTAGGGGGTCCGAGGTCTGGCACTGCCGTTTTCCCAAGAAAAGCCGCCTTTAGCTTATCAAACGGGTCGGCAACCTCCAGGGCTTCTGCTGCAACCCTGATTGACCCGGGGGGGGGAGGTAGAAGAGTGGGGGCTCTTCCGGGTCTTGTACACCCCCTTTTGCGCAGCTGCTTTTTTCTCAGGTGGGCCTCGAGGCGTGCCCTCTCCTGGGCTGAGCTCTCTCACTTTTCGTTTGGCAGCCGATGTTGAGAGGAGGGATTCTAGCGCTTCCAGCCACTCTTGGATAGGCTTAACTCCCTGGGATACTGCTACAGCCAGTCAATCCCCAAGAACTCTCTTAAAACTGAGGGATAAATCTTTATCAGTGTACCATTCCTCCTCGGAATAGTCAGGAGAAGAACTGGCCTCCATCTCAGGAATACCGAGAACTCTGGCCACTTGTTCTTCCTATACTCCCTTTATCCTCCAAGTTTTTTTTTTATAAAGTTTTTTTTGTAAAAAAATGTTTATGTAATGAGTGCCGCCACGTGCCAATGCCAAGCAGAGGGCAACCTAAATGAGAGGCTCGCTGCGATGTTTCCCCAAAATCACAGGCTCCGTGGACAGCTGAACGCAGCTCCGGCGCTGAAAAAGACTAAATCTGATGCTATTGCGCATGCACGCCGGCCCGCGTATCACGTGAGACGCTCGTGGGTGCTTTACTCTAAAGCCCTGCGAGCGCCCGATGGAAGGCTCACCTGATTAGTCGCTGACAAACAGACGCGGATGCGCGTACCACAGGACTCGCGGGTGCTTTCCTCTAAAGCCCAGCGAGTACTCCTCTCGATCGGGCCAAAATAGATTTCCCCAATATAAATATAAATGCGCAACAATACAGAGGAAACGCCGGTCACCCGACACGAGCAAGATGACTAGCGGTCCCGGCGTTCGCTCTGACAGTTATACCTGTACTAGTAAATACAACGCGCTCACTCGCTGAACTAAACACACTTGCCTGCAGAAAAACCCAGCAACCAATTCACGAGCCAGCGCTCATGCAAGATCCAACACTCTGCACCAACGTAATACAGCTCTCTACACACCAACACACAGAGCCCTGAAAACTAGACTTATCTGCTCAGGAAGCCGCAAAGGAAGAGGAAGCAGTATGGGCAGGATATGAGACATGGACCGTGCTGGTCATGGATTGGTGCAAAGGAAAGGTCAAGACTACAGGGACCTTGAGGATTTATGGGGATTTGTAGTCCCAAGTTGCAGTAGTCTTGTGGACTGTTTCTTTCTTTCCATTTTCTATTTTGTTCTGTTTTTTAAGAAAGAAAAGAAAGTTCAGGTTTTGAAAGTTAAGCTGCTGTGGGAAGTGGCAATAAAAGAGAAAGCATAATGATCGCCTCCGTTCTTGTCATAGAATCACAGCAAAAGACATAATTAACGAACAATAATCATTGCTGAAAGACTCACCTTCTAAGTGGTTGGTTGCAGCCGGTCTGGATCGCCACTTCCACGGGCCAGTGAAGCAACTAGGTCCGCTCCAAGCGCCCGTGCTACAAGAAGCAGGGCGGAGAGCTCAGCATTACAAATAAACGGGGGCAATATCAGCATCCAGAGCAGTTGATTCCGCAGCAGCTGGGGAAGAGAGTCGATCCAGGCGAGCCAAGTCGAGGGAGGGTTCCAACCGTGCCTCGATGTCCCCGCAGAGACCAGGTGAGCATAACAAAATGCGAAGCCTCTCTGAATCTCTGCCTGGGCGTTATGGAAACCTCTGAAACCGACCAGCTGGCCAAATTGGGGGAGCTACGGGCTGAAGTTCATGCCCCTGGGCAAGAGACCAATGCCTTGAGGAGAGACCTTATTGTAGCCCGGGAACGGAGGGATGATTTGGCAGGGCAAATGCTCCAGACACACGCAGGACAGGTTCCCTTACCTCGGATTGCACCAACTCCTTTGCCACAACCATCAACACCAGTGCAAGTGGTACATCCAGGGGCAGTTCCACTGCCTCCACCAGAGCGTTTCACTGGCGACCCGAATAAATATGCCGTATTCATGAACCAGTGCCGTCTCCACTTTTTGTGTCGACCTGGGGCCTTTCCTATCGACAACGCAAGAGTTGCCTTTGTACTTTCATATTTGGGAGGCTGTGCAGCTGACTGGTCCATACCATTAGTAATCCAGGATGATCCAGTACTTCAGAATTTTGGGGTATTCCAATGAGAATTGGAAAAATTGTTTGCCAGACACACCCAATGACAAGCCTTCGAAAACAAATTATTGTCTCTCGGACAAGGAAGCCACGACTTGTTGACTTACATTGCCACCTTCAACCGTCTCATATCACAGACTAATTGGCCTGAGGAGGAAAGGACTACACTTTTTTACCGAGGGCTACGTGGTGAGCTAAAAGATATACTAGCTCAAGTGGTCAACCCGCCCGAGTGTTGTGCGGAATATATTAACCTGACGGTGCAATTAGACCATCGGTTACAGGACCGAAAAATTGACCACACGAGGGCTGAAGGGAGGTCAGTTTACATTCGACCTCGGGACAATCAAACCAGAACTCATGAACTCACTGAACCAAATCAAATTGGAGGATTACGAGCCCCTATTTCTAAGGCTGAAAGGGGAAAAAAGGAGACAACAACAACTTTGTTTATATTCCGGTAAAAAGCTGGACATTTCCTCCGAGATTGCCCTATAAAACCCCCCAAGGAGATAGTAGGTGCCACAGACAACGGCAACGGAGAAAAGGAACAGAAGTCGGAAAACTCGGACGCCCGGCAAGTGTAGGGGTCCACTTGTCGTTCGGAATAAAGAAAGTTGTACAGACCTCACACCTGGTCATCCCGGTGTTATTAACCTATCACCAACAACCATCAAAAGTACATGCTCTAGAAGCCTACATTGATAGTGGAGCGGTGGGACATTACATCGATCAGAATTTGCCCACACGGATAGGCCTTCTGCTTCAGCAAAAACCACAATCGGAAAACGTCACTGCCGTGGATGGCTCTCAGTTCTCCTCCGGTCCGGTAACACAACACACCAATAAGGTGACGCTGATATGTCAGGATGGTCATCAGGAAAGCATTTATTTCGATCTTATAGGGGCCCCCCATTTCCAAATGATCCTAGGAATGCCGTGGCTTGAAACCCATAACCCAAGGATTGACTGGCGCACAAGGAAGCTGACTTTCTCCCAAGAATGTGCAGAGAGTTGCTACCACAAGGACGTGAGGAATCTACAACTCAAGGTGAAACCCATCCTAGGAATTTCTGGTTCATTACCCTCCAAATACCAAGACTTTTTTGGATGTGTTCCAAAAGGAACAAGCAAACACCCTGCCTCCACACAGAAATTACGACTGCCAAATCGATCTGGTCCCAGGAGCACAAATCCCTTGCAGCAGAATTTATGCTCTGTCTGAGCAAGAGAATCAGCATCTGAGAACATACATAGTACCTAGCCAATGGGTTCATCCGCCCATCCAAGTCCCCAGCCTCCTCAGCTCTCTTCTTCGTACCAAAGAAGGAAGGGGACCTCAGAACTTGTATAGATTATAGGGCATTCAACAAGATCACTGTAAAGAACAGATACCCTCTGCCACTCATTCCTGAGTTACTTGATCAAGTGAAGAATGCTCAAATCTATACAAAATTGGACCTACGAGGAGCTTACCATTTGGTAAGAGTGAAAAAGGGCGATGAATGGAAGACAGCATTCCAAACAAAATACAGGCTTTTCGAGTATCAGGCTATGCCCTTTGGATTATGTAACGCGCCAGCAGCATTCCAGTTCTTTATGAATGATGTTCTTCACAAACTGTTGGACGTCTGTGTCCTCGTATGCATCAACAACATTCTCATCTAGTCAGCATCCAAGGAAGAACATGTGGGCCATGAAAGGGCCGTTTTGGAAAAGCTTCGTAAGCATCGGCTGTTCGCCAAATTGCAATTTTTTTTTCCCCCTTTTTTTCCATGTCACGGAAGTAGAGTTCTTGGGCTTCATGCTTACCCCACGAGGGGTTCACATGGACACTCGCAAGGTGGAAGCTATTCTTCAGTGGCCATCTCCAAGATCGACCAAGGGAGTGCAGAGTGTACTTGGATTTGCCAATTTCTACCGGCAGTTCATCCTGGGATTTTCTCTGATCGTTCATCCTATCACTTCTTTATTAAGAAAGAATAAAAAGTTTTCCTGGTCTCCCGAAACTGAAAAAGCCTTCCAGGAATTAAAATTGGCTTTCACCTCAGCACCCGTTCTTCAGCATCCACGACCCAACCTGCCCTATGTAGTTGAAACCGATGCCTCCAGCGTGGCCATGAGGGCGGTTTTATCACAAAAAGACCCGGACATGGGGCAATTACACCCCATACCATTTTGGTCCCGTAAATTTACTGCACCGGAGATTAACTATGCCATAACCGACAAAGAGTTACTAGCAATTAAAGGAGCACTTAAAACCTGGAGACACTACCTTCTAGGAGCTAGACATATTGTTACGGTTATCACGGACCACCGTAACCTGCAATATTTAAAAACTGTCAAGTCCCAATCTTCACGTCAGCTTCGATGGGCTCTTTTCTTCGCAGAGTACGATTTTGTGATTACATGCAGACCAGGAGTGCGTAACGGAAAAGCAGACGTTCTGTCGGAATGGGAGAGGACAAGGACGTATCATTCCTGAGGGGTGAATTCAAAACCAGATCACAGTAACCGCCTGCTGGGAAGACTTGAAGGTCGACCTCCAGTCTCAAATGGACCAAACAGCCCAACAGGGGACCAGTACTCCATCAAGGATAGTTTACCCTATTTTCGGGGGAGACTATACAATAAAGACAAAGGAACACAAAACAAAATCATAGCAAATTACCACAAGTTTTCAGTGGGGGGACATCCCGGAATTACTAAGACACGGGCCAAAATAAGGAAGAACTATTGGTGGCCAACCTGGAGAAAGGACATGGTCCAATTTATTGCAACCTGCAGTGTTTGCACGCAACAAAAATCCCAAAAGTAAAGTCCAGCAGGATTATTGCGTCCATTGCACCAGCACCATGGCATACGCTATCCATGGACTTCATTACAGATTTACCACCCTGTGACGGCTTCAACACAATTTTAGTCGTGGTAGATTTATTCTCCAAGATGGCACACTTTATTCCACTGAAAGGACTTCCTACTGCTGGGACTCTGGCTACTGTATTCTTAGAACAAATAATCAAACTGAATGGTTTCTCCTTGGTACTGATTTCAGATCGAGGAACACAATTTGTCTCAGCCTTCTGGAGGAGTTGTTGTTAGATAGCGCAAATCGATCTTCGCTTATCCACAAGTCACCATCTCCAAACCGATGGTCAAACTGAGAGGACCAATCAGACGCTAGAGCAGTATGTGAGATGCATGCTGCAACAGACGGAAGGATCCTGGAAAGACATTCTCTGGTTGACTGAATTTGCCTACAATAACTCTATCCACACCAGTACTGGACAAACCCCATTCTATATCATGAATGGTTGACATCCTTGAACGGCCTCCTTTGATCCGCTTGATGAATTAGAAATGTCTGCGATCACTTCACTACATAAAATCATTACTCAAACTCTTAAGGAAGCAACCAAGAATCTAACCAAAGCCAAGGAACAACAGAAGAAGTTTGCTGACGGGCATAGAAGGGAAGCTCTGCATTACCAAATTGGCGCTAAAGTATGGTTTGCATCCAGAAATATACCTTTAAAAGGTACGTGGTCACTGAAAAATATGGATATATCAGTGTCAAACCGCAGTAATATATAGTGTGGCTCAGGGGGAGCAAGCACCATATCATAGCGCTGGGTCCCCCTGTCACCACACAGAATTCAGTTTAAATAGCGAATGATATAGAAAAGAGCCTGGTGCTTACCTAAAATTACGTGACAGTAATCGATTACTGTCACGTAATTTTAGGTAAGCACCAGGCTGTTTTCAGTGACCACGTAATCTACCAGCATGTAAACATTTGGACCACACTCCAGGTCCATCACCAAGGTTAGTGCCATTATGTACCTTTAAGTCACACAGTACTGATACTTTAAACACTTGTAATTACCACACTTATTGAATTTGCTTTATAATTAATTGCAGGAGAGATAGAAAGAACGGTTACCCAATAGTTATAACCTGAAGAAGGGCGTTTAACGCCCGAAACGTTGAGAAAAGGGGACAACGGTCACATTAACACCGAACAATTTATGTCAACTCTAATATTGGGACTCATTTTTTGAATTTTGTAATGAATTCGTTTTTTCTTTGAGAAAGACATTGCCAAACAAAAATGTATATTTAGTCATGTGAAAGAAGAACTTGTATCTTTTATCATTGACACAATCTGCGGAATTAATTGAATTTGTGTATGTTGTAAAATACAGATATATGTTTTTTATATAAACTGAGAAATTGAAAGTTCATACTATATTGTTTGAATTGTTTGAACCATTGAAGTACTAATATATATATACGTATATATATATATATATATATATATATATATATATGATCTTTAGACATTTAATCAAATCAATGCAACAGAGTGACTTGGCACAATTTCCCTTTTTGCATACACCTCTCAAACTCCAAACCAAACACAACCAAAATCTACAGCACAACAAACCGCACAAACTTCACTACATTGCAACAACAAAACAAAAACACGCATAGTCTTGCACAACATTACACAACTACTACCGGCCGCAAACACCCCAGGCCCAGCCAACGGACCCACCGGGCTGAGGCCGCCAACACACATCACTGCTCTCTTGCACTTTTCCTGCCTCCTCCCACTAACTCAAACTCCCCTCCTCTTTCAGAGCCGCCAGAGCACCACTCCGGTGGTGATAGTGCGCGGTACAAATGTCCTTTAACATTAACATTAACATGAGCGCTACTGGAACAGGACAAACAGTACACCAATGAGTAATGGAAACACTGAGATCCCATTAAAGAAGCTTGCTCGGATCAGTTCAGGTTCAAAGCCTGCAGAGGTAACCTCGAGGAGCAGTATGATGCAGTTATCTGCCATAATGGCAACGGTCAGCCCTGGGGCCCTGCATCATTGTGGGACCAGACACATGATTTGCAGCGGTGTTGAGGAAAAGCTGAAAAGATAATTTACTGAATAAAAGCAGTCGGAGGCACACTGTTGTGCATGATGAGTGACTTTGTTGGAGTAGTGGCAGAGAAGCTTGTGGTTGTTAGTCGTATAGGGAACTGTCTGAAAATAAATACCTTTACCCATGGAGATCAGACCAACCAACCAACGTGGGTTGGAGGGACCCTCTGATGTAACAGGCTCAGTTTTCTGAGATGGTTGTTTCAGCTATAGTGATTAAAGCCAGGTTACGCAGTCATGGTTTGAATAAAATGCATCAAGACCCATCCCTGGAGATATCCATGTTGGGAGACCTTTACAAGATTCCTGCTAAACAGATGAACCAGCCATGCCTGGATTTCAGAATAATATTTTCCTGGATTTCTAAAGTCAAGCAGTGCAGCAGAGTCTTAAGAATTGTAATCACAGAAAAACATCCTGAAACTATCGATATAGCTGTTCTCCTGGAACATGGATAAGCATAGAAATCTGAGGCTAACTTCAACACACAATCGTCCTCACAGGCCATTCAAACAGTTGATGGCCAGCCGAAGAGGGCTGGCCACCTTACACTAACTTCCATGACGATCTTTGCAGCAGGCAAACTGAGGATGTGGATTCCAGAGGAATCCCTGGCAGTATTCCTTTGTAAGCCCTGGGATAGAGCTCACCTCAGATAATGTACTGTACATGATAATTTCCAGTGTCCACCAATGACACAAAGGTGACAAAGCACATTTGCCTAGATACTTAATTTCATAACAATGGAAACTGCATTTTGGAAGCCTACTGGTACAGAAGGCTTCCTGTGAGTCAAAATACTCCGTATGCAGCCGCTATATTGAAGTGTACTGCCACCAACCAGCCAACTGTTTGCTCTGATTTGTGGTATACTAGGGTGCTTTTCTCCCCTCGCAGGATTCTCAAACTTAGGTGGCCCGGTACCTAATACGCATTACTGTTTGTTTGCTCTAATTGTGGTAACTTGTGCTTGCCGCTCACTTCCTGTCTGCGTGCTCTCGTTTCGTCTGTCTCCCCCCCTCCCTCCCTCCTACCCCATGGTGCTCTCCGTCTCGCCTATCTTCTCTAACTGCTTCTCCATTGACTATCCTGCTCTCCTCACTAAATCTGGTAGGAAAAAGTTTAAAAAGGACATCCTGGTCTCCAACCCAGGCCTCCCTATCGCTGACACCTACACTAATGCCTGCTCTAAGGAAACTCTCACTGACATCCTCTTTTTCGTGCCTTCGCCTGACCTATGGACCCTTCATATGGTCTCTGTGCTCTCTCCTTTCTCCTCCTCTCCCATTAATGGTGGCACCCGTTGGGATGTCCTCTTGGCCCCCTTCCGCTCCTCTAAGGCCATCATTAATGTCTACGCTAATGGGACCGTCTTGGTCCAAGGCCCTCAGGCCAACCTTCACCTCTTCGATAGACGCTTCCCACACCTCATCAACTTCCTCTCCTCTCCTGCTGTCCCCCCTCCTCTATCCTTGGCTACCTTGCCTCTACCCTCCCTCCCTGCCCCCTCTCGTGCTCCTTCTTCACCTCCTTCTTCAATACCTCCGCAGGGCGTACCTCTGATCTGTACCCCTCCCCGGAAGTTCTTCAAGGATGGCAGCCTTCTCCACATTGCCACACTAAACACTCGCTCTGCCATCAAGCACTCCTCCAATATCTGTCACCTTCTTGAGGAACTGGACCTCGACGTCCTTTGTCTCACTGAGACATGGTTCACAGCCAGCTCTGCCACCAGCTTTGACACACTCCTACCTGACGGTTACAAGATCCTCTCCGTGCCCAGGCCCAACCGTGCAGGGGGTGGTGTTGCCCTTATCTTCCCTGAGTGGATTCCTGCCACTGTCACTCCTACGCAGACCTACTCCTCTTTTGAATGTCTTGTCTGCCGACTCTCTCTCTCTCCTAGCCATTCCCTTACCGTGGCTACTATCTATCGGCCACCTGGTCAAATTTCCTCCTTCCTCTCTGAGTGGGCTGACCTCTCCTCCGCACTCCTGTCCTCAACCACTCAACTCCTCTTTCTTGGCGACTTTAACATCCACCTTGATGCCTCCAGTCCCCCCACTGGTCTCTTTCGTGACCTCTGCGACTCTCTCTCACTCTCTATTCTCCCATCTGGGCCTACTCACTCTGCTGGGCACACTCTTGATGCTCTGATCTCTTCTGACCTTCCCCTCTCAGTCCCTCTCTCCACTCCTCTCTCCTGGAGTGATCACTTTCTCCTATCCTCCCACCTCACCCTGCCTACCCCACAGGCAAAGCCACCCTCTTCACTGCCACCCACCTTCTCGGTCATCCGACCCATGAAGCGTGTGTCAGTTGAGGCTTTCGCTGCTACCTTCTCGCCCCCCCCCCCCTGCCCCTTCGGCTGACTCCCGCCCTGACACAGCCCTCTCCATGCTCCACTCTGCTATATCTGTTACTCTTGATATCCTTGCCCCCGTCATGAGAATCCGCCTGAAGCCCAAAGCCAAATGTAACTCCTGGTATGACTCGGATCTCGCCACCCTAAAACGCAAGTGCAGGGTTGCAGAGAGGAAATGGCGTGCTTCATGTTCATCCTCTGACAAACTGGCCTGCCGCCTGCTCCAAAGGCAGTACCGGCTCTCCGTTCTCACCAAGAAGAGAGCCCTTATCCAAGCCCGCATCTCTGCGGCATCAAACAACTCAGCCGAACTCTTTAAAATCTGCAAGGAGCTGGCCAACCCTGTTGCAGTCTCTACCTCTCCTGTCCCCTCCCAGGCCCTCTGCACTGCACTGGCCTCTCACTTCATCTCTAAAACTCAGGACATCCTGTCCTCGCTCTCCTCCTTTCACCTACCTCCCTCCCTCCCTACCCGGCCCTTCCTCTGGCCCTTCTGCGGTCACCCTTCCTCCCTCTTTCTCTGCCTTTCCACTTTTCTCTGCTGACGAGGTTTCCAGACAAGTCCGATCAATGAAAGTCTCGTCTAAACAGGTTCACCCCTGTTCCTCCAAAACTATCAAGGACCACATCGACTCCCTGGCTCCTGCCCTGGCTGACTTTTGCAACCACTCCTTCGCCTCTGGAGTCTTCCCTTCCCCCCTCAAGCACTCCCTTGTGCACCCTCTTCTCAAGAAACCCTCTTCCGACCCCTCCTGCCCGGCTAACTATCGCCCTATCTCCATCACTCCCTTCCTGGGCAAGCTCCTGGAGAAACTGGCCATCTCCCAGCTTAACCTCCATGCTGAATCTGTTGGTAGTCTTCATGACCATCAATCTGGCTTCAGAGCTGCCAGAAGCACGGAAACTGCTCTCCTGAACATCCGTGAAGACCTGCTCTTGAACCTCGATTCCAACACTCCGTGTGTTCTCATTCTGCTCGATCTCTCCTCTGCCTTTGACACTGTCAACCATGCCATCCTGCTCAACCGTCTCCGGGAAAACCTGGGTATCACTGGTCAGGTTCTGGCGTGGTTGACCTCTTTCCTTTCAAATCGACCGTCCCAGGTCCAACTGGGGTCCTTCCTCTCCGACATCTTTTTCTCCACCTGTGGTGTCCCCCAGGGATCTAATCTCTCTCCCTGGCTGTTCAACCAGTATCTGGCACTCCTTGCCCACCGCATCGCCGCTCTCTGCCCTAATTTCCAGTGCTATGCGGACGATACCCAGCTCATTTTCAGGCTACCCTCAGCCTCCCCCTCTCCTTCCCTCATCTCTGACTGTCTGTCTGCTATCCAAGAATGGTGTGCCGCCAATGACCTCTGCCTTAATGCCAGTAAGACTGAGATTCTACTCATCGGTACTCCCACTCCCTCCTTCCCTGCAGCTCTAAGGCCTGCCTCCCTTGGCCCCCTCCCTGCTCCTACCTGCAAGGCAAAAAACCTTGGGGTCATCTTCGACTCCACACTCTCCTTCTCTCCTCATATTTCTGACGTCGCCAAGAGGTCACACTACCAGCTGCACCTCCTCAGAGGTATTCTTCCCTTCCTCTCCTTCCCCCAGAAGCTCACTGGGCCTCATTACAACCTTGGTGCTAAGTGCACCAACTTTACCACCATGGTGTAATCTCCGTTTACACCATGGTGGATGGCGGATTTACCGCCCCATTCCAAGGTGAGTGGGGCGGTAAATCCCCATTTCCCATTTTCCCTTCCCCATTCCCATTTTTGCCCCCATAGGGCATAATGGGAGTGGGGAAGGCGCTAATTACGGCACCGTAAATTACGGTGCCGTAATTAGCACCAAGGTGCCTTAGCACCATGGAACTTAACGCCTGCAAAAAGCAGGCGTTAAGGTGGGAATCAGGCGTTAAGGGTTAACGGTGGCGTTAACCCTTAACGCCTGAGTTGTAATGAGGCCCACTGTCTCCCGAGCCCTGGTTCTCTCGAAGCTGGACTACTGTAACAGCCTCTATCTTAATCTGCCTGCCTCCACTCTCCGCCCTCTGCAACTCATCCAGAACAGAACTGCGAGACTTGTCCTTGGCCTCAAGCCCAGGGACCGTATCTCTCCAGGACTGAAATCTCTACACTGGCTCCCAGTGGCTGCGAGGATAAAGTTCAAAACCCTCTGCATTGTCCACAAGGCCTTCTGGGGCCTGGGTCCTAAATACCTTCAACTCTCTCTTCCCAAATATCTTCCTTCCCGAGCCCTTCGCTCATCCGCCTCCAATTCCCTCAGGGTTAGCCGCTTCTCGAAGCAACGAGCTGGGGGTAGATCTCTCTCCACGGCAGGGGCCTCCCTCTGGAACAGCCTTCCTGCCTCCCTGAAACTTGAGGAGAACCATCTCCGGTTCCGGAAGCACCTCAAAACCTTCCTCTTTGCTTCTGCTTTCTCTCTCCCTCTCCCCTGCTGAACAGCTAATTAATTCTTCACTGAAACTGCACTGATCCTGCAACTGGACCACTCTAAACGGCCTCGGTCCTGGGCCCTGCCACTCTCCACTTGCACTGATGCCCTGGAACCCCTTTGCACTGCGGGACTGTCTCTGTATCCCTACAGCCCCCCCCCTTCCCCAGCACTTGTTCTGCACTTACCTCGCACTTGCCACCAGCTGGCCCTATTTATTTATTTATTACTTTACGCCACTTACCTTGTACTGCACTTCCCCCCCTCCCCTTCCCCTTGCACTTTTCCCCCTCCCCCACCCCTGCACTTGCGCGATCTGAATGACACCTGGCCTAGTAAGATCGTTGTCTGTCTCCCCTTGTCCCCCCCCTCCCTGCCTCGTCGTGCCTTGAAACACCTGTGTATAGGCACGTTACAAATACCATATCATATCATATCATATCATAACCAGAACGAGTGCAACTGTCTGGAGTAGGGTTCTGGCCTAGGGGGACTAAAGGACACCTTGGCAGTAGCCACCATGTTTGGCAGACGTTTTTATTTATTGGACATTTGTAAGGAGCCTATACAACACATGGTTTCCAGGTGCCACGAGACAAATAAAAAGGAGGCGGGGGCAAGGGAGAAAGAGAACAATAATGGTCCTACTAGGCCATGTGACATTCAGATCATGCCAGTGCAGTGTGTAACAAGATGTGCGAGGGGAGGGGGGTGGTGTGCCGGTCTATGTGAAATGCTAAGTCGAAGGGAAGGGAAGCGAAGAGTGCAAGTACAAAGGGGTTGGGGGAAGAGGGCAAGTGGTAATGGGAGGCCAGTAGGGCAAGTGCCAGGGATTGCATGCAGTGCTGGATCCCATGCTAAGTACGAGAATCGGGGTGGACTGAGCGTGGGGGGGCAGTGGGGTGGTTGGTGCCCTGTGGAACTCAGAGGGAGCCAGGCATCCAGTCGCTGCGGGGGAGGGAGGGAAGGAAAGGAAAGGAAGAAGAGAAAGGGAGGGTCTTGAGCTTCCGGAACCTAAGGAGATCCTGAGAGGGGCAGAGAGACTATTCCAGAGAGAGGCTCTGCATGGAGAGAGATCTACCCCCCACTCTCTGCTAAGAGAAGCATCTTATCTGCAGAGAGTTGGAGCTAGAGGACCAAAGGGCTCTAACAGGGAAGTATTTAGGGAGAGAGAGTTGGATGTAGCGGGGCCCCAGGCCCCAGATAAACTTGAGGATAATGCAGAGGCTCTTGTACTTAATCCTAGCAGCAACTGGGAGCCCGTGAAGAGATTTTAGGCCTGGAGGGATGCGGTCCCAGGGCTTGAGGCCAAACATAAATCTCAGTCCTATTCTGGCTTACTGTTCTATGGTAGACGCCATGCAGGACGAAGCCTCTCCGTCTCGTGGACGCCTGCAGGTGTTCTCTCAGCGCATACTTTGATGTCGTGCCCCATGGTCTGCGGGGGGGACAGCGCTGCATGCTCTGGTTCAGGGCTGGCCATGCTTGAAGACTCCCTTGCTGGGCCAACGGTCTATTCATCCCTTTCCTGGCTGCTAGACACCAAACCTTGCAGATGAGGCATTCAAAGGAAGAGTAGGTCTGAGTGGGAATGATAGCAGGAACCCATCAGGGAAGATCAAGGCCACTCTGCCTACATGCCAGTTAGGCCTGGGCTTAGAGACAATCTTGTAGCTATCAGGGAGGTGTGTGTCAAAAGCAGTGACAGAGCTGGCAGTTAATCAGTGAGAGCAAGAACGTCAAAGTCAAAGGGCCTCATTACACGGACGGCGGTGGACCAAGGTGCTATTAGCATTAGCACCTTGGTCCATGCCGGAAAAATACCGGCACCGCCTTGGAGGAAAGGGGAATTACCGCCCTATTCAAAGGTTGGAGGGGCGGTAATTCCCCCTTCCCCCATTGCCCTTCCCCATTCCGATTTTTGTCCCATAGGGCATAATGGGAATGGGGAAGGTGCTAATTACGTCACCGCAAATTGCGGTACCGTAATTAGCTCCCTGGTCCCTTTGCGGGTTGGTTTTTAACGCCTGCAAAAAGCAGGCGTTAAAGTCTCCAACCCGCAAAGGGACCTCGTAGTAAGGCGGTAAGGGTTAACAGTCACCGGTACCATTAACGGTGACCGTTAACCCTTACCGCCGTCCGTGTAATGAGGCCCAAAGTCTTCAAGAAAGAGAGAGATATCGGAGGAGTGTTTAACAACAGAGCGAGAGTTGAGGGTAGCTAGGTCTTCTGAAGAGGGGTACAGGAATGTGGTACACCCATTAGTGGAGGAGTAGGGGCAGCAGGAGCAGCAGACAGAGGAGTGGCAGGAGAGGTGAGGACATTGATGAGATGGAAGCCGCCATTTAAGAAGGGGGAGGTTGGACTGAGAGCTCTGGACCATGACAGTGCCATTCTGAGAGACATTGATGATACACCTAGAGGATGAGAAGCACGCCAAGAGTACTTCCCATCTGCTGCCACCCTTAATGGGCGGCAAAGAGAAGGGGAGAGGACAGAGACCATGTGGGGAGTCCATAGGTCCAGAGAGGGAGCATCAAAGAGGATGTCTGTGACAGTCTGCCTGGACGAAGCATTGGCAGAGGTGTCAGCGATGGGCAGGCCTGGATTGGAGACCAGGAGATCTTTTGTGAACTTTTTCCTTCCAGACTTCGAGAATGAGGTAGGATAGGTGATAGAGTAGCAGTTGGAGTAAATGGGAGAGATGGAGAGCACCATGGAGGGAGGGAGCAGAGAGATGTTTGTTTGTTGTTTGTTTTATTATTTATAATGCGCATCATAGCCTAGGGTAACAGGGCGCAACAGTTCCACGTATATGCGAAGCTTGGTTACACAAAAATGTATACAGTTTACATACAGGCAGTAATTACAGGAGTGTATATACAGAGGGTGTTTATTTACAGGCGTAGCATACAGGAAAAGAATATGCAGGCAAATTGCAGAAAGCATTAAATACAGAATAAAATTAGGTGAACGGAGATAAGTACAAGGATACAAGCAGAGAGATGAAGATATGGTGGGTACCTTAGCGGTAGCCGATCAGTTCTAGTAGTTTCCTAAGCAGGGCTTATTCTTACTGGTCATTAGATTTCAGCCATATGATGGTGTTGGATCTGAACTTGTGGTAAGATTGGTCTGTTCTCAGACTGGGAGGCAGGGAATTCCATAATTTAGCAGCTTTCACTGGGAAGCTGTTGCCTCTGATTGTGGATCGTTTGAAGCAGGGTATGGAAAGCCGATCTCTGTTGACTAATCTCGATGGTCTCAAGGAGGTCTGTTTGAGGAATCTCTCCGCCAGGTAAATAGGTGCAGCATTGTTGAGAGATTTGTGGGTAAGCGACAACGTTTTTAGGAGGACTTTGTCATAGGTTGGGAGCCAGTTGTTCTGTCAACAGATTTCTGAGATGTGGTCTCTTCTGGAGATGCCTAAAGCCGCCCTAAGGGCATTATTTTGTAAAGGTTGGATTCTTTTGACGGTTGCTTTGGTCGATCCTAGGTAAAGGGCATTGCAGTAGTCCAGGTGAGACAGAATGAGGGCTCTGGCCAGGGTAATGCAGCTACTGTCAGAAAGGAATGGCTTGCCAGTGCGTATAAGTTTGTATTTGTAAGCCGTGGAGAACGCTAGGGAGTTGACCTGTTTGGTGAATGAAACGTTTGAGTCAATGTAAAAACCAAGTGTTTTTACCTCACGTTCTACTTTAATGATGTTGCCATCGATTATAAATGAGGAGTAGTTGGATCCTAGTTTTTTTTTAGGTTGGAAGGGGTGCCCAGGATGATGAGTTCAGTTTTATCATCATTCAGGCATAGACCATGTGTGGCCATCCATGCCTGGATGATGATGTACATTCCATTCACCAAGGCCAAATCCTTTTCATAATCCCCTAAAAGCGGGAGGAGGATCTGGGTATCATCTGCATAGTTAGTGTAGGTGATACCAAGATTATCCAGATCATCGAAAAGGGGCTTAGTGAAAATATTGTAGAGTGTAGGCGAGACGCATGATCCCTGGGGCACACTGCAAGTGATGGGTATGGGGTCTGCAGCTGCTAGCAGCGAGAAGACCCTCATTGTTCTGCCATTTAAGAAGGATCTGATCCAGGTAACAGCGTCATCAGAGAAGTGTGCTGCTGTGTTTAGATGGTTGCAGAGAATATTATGGTCGACTAAATCAAAGGCAGCTGAGAGATCTAGGAGGAGGAGTAATGCTGATTTGCCACTATCTTTGAGCTCATCGATTTGGGTCTTAAGATCGATAAGGGCAGTTTCTGTACCGTTTTGGGGATGGAAAACTGATTGCCTGGCTCCTAACAAGTGGTGTAGTTCCAGGTGCTTTTGGATTTCTGTACACGCTACCTTATCCAGGATTTTTAGAAGGAAGGGCACAGTAGTGATTGGTCTGTAGTTGGTCGGAGTGGATGGGTCAAGGGTGTTTTTTTTTAAGAGTGGGAGTACCCAAGATTGTTTCAGGTTAGTGGGGATGATACCAGTAGAGAAGGACGCATTAATGAGTTTGGTTATGAAAGGAGATAAGTCTCGGGCAGCATCCTTGATAAGCTGCGCAGGGCAGAGATCGCCCTGGCAATTAGAGGGTTTAAGGGACAAAATAATTCTTTCCACTTCAGTGATAGAAACTTTGGTGAAGTTGAATCGGGTAGATTCGTTGGTGTTAGCATTACCAGTTATTTTAGATGCAGGAGGGTCATTTAGTGCAGCTCTTTTACAGGAGATTTTATTTTGTAGAGTGGCAATTTTATTGGCTAAGGCGTGTTGGATATCTTCGCACCATTTTTTATCTTTCGTGCATGTGCCGGGAAGTGCTATTGGGGTCTCTATTTCTTTGAGAATGGTCGAAAAAGCTCCTTTATGTTGGATTTGGCATGGGATATGCATGTGTCAAAGGATATTCGTTTTGCTAGGCATATTTCTTTTTTATAGAGGGAGGACAATTTGGTGAGTTTGAGCTTATTGGCTTCTGAAGGGTGTTTTTTCCATGCAGCCTCCCAGTTTCTTTTTTGTTGCCTTAGATTTTTTAGGAAGGGTGTAAACCATTTATTCAGGTGAGTTTTCTGCTTGCTTGTTCTAAGTTTGGCGGGGGGATCTGGTCCAAGGAAGTGGTCATCATTTTATTATATTCTTCAACCAATCTCTCAGGGTCAGTATTTCTGGGAGTGAGTTGAGATTGGGAAGTAGTGCCGGGATAAGCCTATCCACAGTAAAACTCTTTTTATTTCTAGTTAATGTAGGTGGAGCCCTAAGGGCGGGAGGAGGTGGAGGTCTATTAGTGGAGAGCATAAAAGAGACAAGGTGGTGGTCCGTCCAAGCTAGTGGTGAAATGGACAGGATATTAGCCTGGCAATTGTGGTCTGCCACCCAGTCAAGTATTCTACCTTTGTTTTGGGTGGCGGTATTATTTCTTTGGGTGAATTCAAGTTCTGATGTGGTGTTAGCTGTGGTTGTGGAAAACTGGTCTGATTGGTCATTGAAGCCCATGTTCAAGTCTACGAGTAGAAGTATTTGGGATGAGCTTTTAAGGTTGTTGGTCAGGATAGTGTTAATATCATCCTCGAAAGTTCCCGGTGGGCCTGGGGGACGGTAAATCAAGTGGCTATTCAGGGTTTGGGCATTGGTCAATGGGACTTTGACTGATAATAGTTCACATGAGTGAATGTTGATAGGGGTAGCTAGTCTCATAGCAAAGCAGCATTTGCAAATAATAGCGATGCCTCCTCCTCTGGATTTTAGTCTGTCATGTCTCAGGATGGAGTAGCCTTCAGGGACTGCTAGCATGAGCATAGGGCCTGCAGCGGGGTGTTGCCATGTCTCGGTGATAGCGAGGAAGTCTAGGTCATCTTTCTGGATCAAATCGGCTATTTCTGTAGCATGTGTTACCAGTGATCTGGAGTTTATTAGGGCTCCTTTGATCTGGGGGCTTGTAGTGATTAGTGTAGTCGGTTGGGAGGTTTGTAGAGGTTTCGGTTTGCTATACTTAACTGTACTTTTTGTAGGCCTAGCGCCGCAATGGTGAACTAAGGGTGTACTTTGCGTCCTTGTTCCTGGGGAGGTAGGGAGAAACCTAATGGGGGGCTCATATATTTTAGCTAGTTTCGCTCTGAGGCGTAAGTTCCTGTCCGTGGTTGAGCAGGGTTTGCATGGAATGTGGTTTGTGGAGTCTATCATATCTGTGGGTGATGTAGTGGTCAAGTTAAACGAAGTAGTGGAGGTCAAAGTGGGCAGTGTTCTGCTAGTGGGTGTGGTGAATCTCATAGTATAGAACGTGGTGCTCAGTATAAGGACTATCATGTAGATAGTCTGGTTGGTCACTGAGGGGAACATGCTGGTGCTGGATGAAGCAAGGGTCTAGACGCTTGCATATGGGCTAAGTGCCACAGTAGAGTGATAAGCAGCAATAGAGTAATAGACAACAGATATACTGAATGCTACAGTCCCGTGAGGCCGACTAAAGGCTAGATGCGACTGTGGCTTATAAGCAGCATATACGTTAGCAGCGGCTATGACTAGTGAGCAACATATAGGTTAACAGCAATGGTCAAGTGGGGTGCCACCTAGGTTGGATACATCAATCAGATGTAAGCATCATAAAGGCTAAAGCAGCAAGAGCAACAAATGCATGCAAGCACCATGTATACTGAATAAAGCACTGGAATAGTGTGCAGCATGTGGGCTAGGAGCCAACTAGGTTAGATACGACTGTGGCTAGTAGGCAGCATATAGGTTAACAGCAATGGTCAAGTAAGGGTGCCACCTGGGGCTAAATACATCAGTCAGAAGTGAACATCACACTGGCTAGTGCAGCAAGTGCAATCAATTAGTGGTGAACATCATAATGGCTAATGCATCGGGCGCAACAATCTCATGGGGCCAGCTATTGCTAGGAACAGGAGTCAAGGTTGGCAACCTGTGGACTCGAGGTGCGGTTAAAGCGGGGAGATACATGCAGCAGTCAATGCAGTGGCGATCAGTATTGGCAGACTAGTGCAGGGGCAAATCTACTAGTAGTAAGGACAGTAGGAAGCAAGCAACAGGCATCTGGCCATAATGACTACAAATACAGGCTAAACAACTAAAGGACATAGCGTGTGGGGGCAGCATAGCTAGACATGACAGCCAGTAAAGAAGGCAGAGTTCGAAAGGGCTTAGTTCAATAACAGTAAAAGCGATACTAAATAGTGCGGAGCAGGCGATGGCGTCAATGGAAGCAAATTAGTACATTTTATTGCGGGTGGTCAGCAGTGTAGATGGCAATGTGACCAGATCAGAGTTATAGTCCAATAGTAGGGCTGAACACGGAAGGTAAGTCTCAGAGTTAGTATAGAATGCGGCCGTAAATATAGGTATTCAGCTGCATGAACGGATTGTGCGTACCTTAGGAGAGGATGGGAAGTGTCCCACGGCAAATGGGCAGGGGTCCTGGCTCACGGCTGGGCAGGCCTGGACAGGCTCCGGACAGGAGAGAGCCTTGATCTCGCGGGCCTTGTTGGAGAAGGGCTGGCTTTGCCTGCCGGTTCGGGATTGGCTAACATATGCCAATCAGCAGCCAATCAAACGTGGCTCAGGCTGAAGCTACTGCTGAAGGGAGAAGCAGTACAGGATGTGGGCGGCCATCTTATGATTGTGTCGTTCTCGTGGCTTTCAAATGCCGATTTTGCTGTAAAAATGGGAAACACTTCACGCAAGGAGCGTGAATTTGAGAGAGAGAGGCAAGATGCCTGATAATCAATTATGGAGAGCACAGGATGTGCTCTGCTTTCCTGCATCGAAGCGCAGAAACGAGGCGAGAATTTGGCGGGGGTCACAGGCAGTATTACCTTATCTCACACTGCTCCTGCAGTGGTTGGGGGGGGAGCTCCTGCTCCATCCACGTAGAGATGGCAAATACCACAGGCTCCGGACAGGAGAGAGCCTTGATCTTGCGGGCCTTGCTGGAGAAGGGCGGCTTTGCCTGCCGGTTCGGGATTGGCTAACATATGCCAATCAGCAGCCAATCAAACGTGGCTCAGGCGTGAAAGGAAAGGCTGGCGGGAGAGAGAGGCAGAGAAACTGCACAGTACACAACAAATTCACCAGGTGGCCTAGCAAAGAGACAATTGCAGTCAGATCAGGTGCACACGTTGTCCCAGGTTGCTGAAAAAAGGGTGAGTAGCGGTCATGACCACTGCCCCTGGCCCTGGCAGTCAGGCCCCCTGGGCCGCACCACGGTGTCCCATCATGGCCCCAAGGGCCCAATCATGTCCCCCAAGACTCTCTTGGAGTCAGTACTGGCGCCTTTGGCACTAGGCTCATATGGCAGAAGGAGGAGCTGGAGCTCACAATGGCAGTGTCACAATATGGATGCCCCACTTGGTTCAGTTCCAGAACTGATCCATGCGGTCTAGCATTTATGGTGCGGTCAGGCCTGAAGGCACCTGGGATACCTGCAGGCTATATAAGCCACCCCCAAGCTGGAGAACATGCTTCACGTTGCTCTGCTCTCGCAGTGTGACGTTCACCACGGTCTGTCGGATCTTCCTCAGCATTCCGGGCTGACACCTGCAAGAAGAAGAACACCATTAGTTACTCTTACCTGTTAGCGAGCCCAGCTCCTGCAATCCGCTCCAGTGTCCCGAACATCCAGCATCTTGGTGAACGCTCGCTCGCTCTCCTGGAAGCCGCAACCTGGGGGAAAAATAGAAAAGAAGCATTAGTAAGCATTTATTCTTCACATTTAAACAACAATCGGAAGGCTCACGCTTACCTGAGTTGAACTTGCTTTTGATTCATGCCCATTCTGGCCTTCCAACAACCTGCAAGAGAAAAGGCAAGGCTGATTAACCCGCATAATTACTCGAAGGCGATTTGAACACCTACTCTCCGCTCTGCATCCTCTTAGCGACTTATCATCCGGAACATCACGGCGGCCTGCAAGAGAGGGACAACACAGGTTAGCACACCGCAAGAAAAGCACATAGCGCCACGCTCCGCGCTTTCACTTACCATCTTGAGGGTAGCCGCAGCTAGCACAGCATCTCCAGAACTCCTTCCGCACCTAAAAGAGAAGGAAAGACATTAATAGGGGCAATTACAATTTAAGGACAAGCTGTCAAAACAGCAGACTTACCTGAGGAACTGAGTCGCAGAAGGTCTGGACTCACAGGGCCCGCACCAGTGAAGCAACTCGGTTGCGACGTGCCCATCCACAGAACAGCAGGACGGAGAGCGCACCATATCAAAAACCAAGGTGAGGAAAGCACTAAGGGGTCGTTGGGTCCACAAGGGAGGTGGGCTCTGGGAGAAAAGAGACTATAAGCTAAAACCAAAACTCCTGTGTTCCAGACTACGTCCTCCGCAGAACAAGAACCCGAGGGAGTGGGTCCAAGGTCGGAAGCAGTCCAGCCAGATTGGGTGGCATCCCTGTGGATACCAGGTGAGCATTACAGTACCTTCCAGCAAGCAGATTGTAAAGGGGGGTGGTTCCCCCCCCAAATTGATGTGCAGATCAGCACTGTCCTGCATGCCCATAGGGAACGCCCTGCTAGGCACCACCAAAGGCTGCTCACCCGCCCAGTTGTTCAACCTCTGCACCCCGCTCCCCCACCAACAGTCTGTGGTGACATTCGATCCAGCTCTCCTAGAATCAATCTGTGTATTAGGTATGCACCAGCCAAGTATGCACTACTCACTGTGTGTAGTCACCAACCTAAATCACTATTGTACAGCTACAAAAGTTGGGGGGATTGGAGGGGGCTGCTGTCTTGAATAATCCTGAAAGCGCGGCTCAAACTGGTTTCTGGCCGAGCTTCCACAGGTCAGTAGGCCACTCGAGCAACAGTACACCCTGCTCTAAGGAGAGCCCACACATCCATCAATATATACTAGCGTATGGCACAATTCTGCTCTGTGCCTGACACACACACTTTTTTCCAATTCTGTAAGGTTAACAACCGTGAGACTCCACATCATGGCAGTCTCTTCACTGATATCAACCCAACTTTCCGTGCCATATCTCCCGAGCACTCGGAGGACAAAAAGTTCCAAACTTGTCGTGCCCTCAGTCCCATGGCGTGAGCTCCAGCACACAGTCCTCAATGAGCACTCACTTGTATATGTTAGATTGGGGCCCCGGAGGCCCAGCAAAGGTTGAAATTTGAGCACTGCGCAGGGCTCATCCTCAGCATCTCAGTTTCCTGCAGTATGGCCTCTCCTCTGAATTGTCCCTCCAAGTTGAGAACGATGCCAGCAGGGTTGCTTTTGTTTCGAATTATAAATGTCTATTTTAACAAGCTATTATGTAAAACGTGCTGGCACACTCAACGCAAAGAAGACGGTGCATGCCTCATCCTTGTAGCACGTGAATTCCAGGATTGGTTGGTGAGTTATTCCTTTCAGGTAGGGCTCAGCGGGCTTCCTGTTCGACAGAATTACATGATCTGAGCTAGGCCTCCCTCTCCCAGCTGGAGCGCCAACATGGAAACATCAGGTGGAAGAAGCATTCGGGGAAGGGCCCCCCACCAGTCATTGTGCTGCTGCTCCCCCATATGCACTGTCCAGAACCTCACTGTGGGTTGCGTGGTTGTACACAACCATCTTCCCGGGCTGCCTCTCCCTTAAGAGTTGCATCCCCAGTGTGAGACGACTAGAACTTGGGGTGGGGGGACGTGTTTGCGCATGGCCTTGTATAGAACAATGAAAAAGTGAAGGACTTCCAAATGTGAGAAAGCAAGGACATTCTTACTTGCAGATGTGCATTCTGCTCTTTCATGGCTCTAGATTGTTTATCTTCATGGACAACAGTTCAGCTATGTTTATATAACGAGTCAATTGGGTTCAAAGTTCCTTCCTCTTTGTAAGCTATTGTTGAAGTTGTGGCAAGGGGTTCTCTTAACAGGGAATACAATTGCTAGCATCCCAAGTTGCTGGGTAATCGACAGAGGCAAGTTCCTTGAACAAACTCTCAGGCAGATCACGATTGGGGAATTAAGTGATTAGATTAGACTACACATGTTCTCCCGGTCAGGTTCTCTCAGGGGTTCTATCTGAAAATTGAAAAGTTGCCAGGTAGGCGATTTGTTTTCCCCTGCACCCTAAAGGTCTTCCCCACATATCCTAGGACCTGTATTATTTACTATTCTATCTCTAGTCCTAGAATGTTTGGGGAAAGTACTTGGTTTTCATGGGAGTGCAAATTTGGGGGAATATTGACCCCTGGTGACCTTTTCCCAGACAACTGTATCATGGGATACCCTCCCAGGTAGATCTATAGTACCCAATGACACCAAAGCAGGCCTTTTACTAGGGTCTGGTTGGCGGGGGATTCAGTGTCACAAACTACTTGAATCTTGCTCTGAACAAGTTGTACCTTTCCCCAACTAACCTTATGCTATTGGTAAACCACTACCCTCTACCCCTCCTGGAATTTGGACATCTTATTGGTGAGATTTCTTCCTTAAAGAACCTTAACACTCTCCTAAATGTGCTTCCCAACTGGAACTGAAGATGGATATGTCATCAAACTAAGCAACAGAGAAGCTCTCCAGTGCTGTGAGGGCATCTTTCACTAGCCTCTGGAAAGTGGCAGGTGCATGTGTTAGAGAGCCTTACCTGTAGCTCGTATAAGGCCTTTCATGTAGAGAATGCCTTAACTGAATGCTGTCTCAGGGATCGTCTTGAACCCCATGTAATCCATGCAACATCTCAGGTTTGTTATCCGATTTATTAACCAAAATAAGACTTCATCAGTGTCTCTGGAAGTGTTCAGTCATCCCATATACTACATATTGGTGTCCTCTGCCTTGACTGAATTATGTGGCTTGCCTGAAATTGTTACTTTTACATTTCAAAGCATGCTGTCCGCAATATCATTTATGTTTACACTAAGGTGTTTGTAAGGACTGTAGTGGGGGGGGGTCTGTACTCCTGCTCTCTATATGGCAGAGTGGAAGCACAGGGCACCCCAGCCAAGATTCTCAATTCGGTAGCTATGGGCGAGCAATCAAGGGTTAAGCTCCCAGGAGGTGATGCGGGCTGGTTCATAAGTACAGTGTAGTCCCCAAGGAGCCACAAAGGAATGTCCACACACTATGTTAGTGAAAACAGTCAATATGTAAATAAGGCTTTGATTATGTACACATACAATAACACACTTTGTGCTCCGACAATTCTAAAATGGTAAATATATACCGTCTCAATGTGGTACCACAGTTACTCTTGAGTCCATTAAAATGCATCAACTGTACTCCGTTCAAATGTCAGACAAATCAGTTAAGAAAGTGAAGCAACAATAGACATAGGAGGAAAGCAGGTTGGTTAAAACAATAGGCAGAATACTGGGCCCCTACCACTAGGCACAGTTCTGTATGAGGATCCCCCCACCTGAGCAACCTCTAAAATAAAGATATAACACAAGCCCAGTCCATATATTGTTTATATGAGTCTTATTTCCTTCTAAATAGTTCTACCACCCCAATGTACCTGGAACAGCAGTGTTCGCGTTGGGTGTCGATGGATCCTACTTGAACGGCTCCCTTTAAGGCAGGAGCCACGGATCGTTGGGATCCCTTGAAGAAGTGGTGTACAATGACATCGAGGCAGCAGATTTGGTTCTGCCGGTGCTTGTCGACGATCGGGCGTGGACGTCCTGCAAAGAGGAGGCGTGCAGTGACGATAGTTTTTTTGCCGCAAAGAGTCACTGAAGAACTTTGGCCCAGCAAGGGCGTCGGGTCGTCCGGCTTCTCTGCAGCCTTTAGGTGGCGGGAAACCCACCGGCGGATGCTCCTTAGCACGTCAGCGGCCTCGACTTTCTCCAGTGGGACAAAGCGGTCGGTGGCGCTCGCGAGAGCGTCCTTGAATTCAAAGTGTCTTACTTGATGGGGCGTTGCGGCTCCAGTCGTCAGCGGCTCGGCATCAAGCAGTTCCTGCTTCTGGGCAACACAGCTTTGATGGGCCTCCAGCGGTTATAGCAACCTTGCAAACCCTGGGCGACGAGGGTGGACGGAATGTCCGGTGCTTCTCTTCGTTCTCCTTGGCGGTCCCTGTCTCCAGTTGACAGTCTTTTGAAGGCTGGCTTCTAGGGCGCTTCGGCGAAGGTTAGAGGTGCCCGATGGTCCCTCGTAGATCAGGGAGAGGTCCCCTAGCCAGATCCTCTCTCGGATCAGTCTTGACGGCTTTCAGGTTGCGGTGAAGGTAACTGCAGTCAAGCATCATTTTTCGACTTGAAGCTTCTGAATGATTTCTAGCAGTGAGAGGCCCCCAGATATACTGTTCTGTCTCTCATTCACTCTCCTGGGTCACACTCAGGCAACCAATCACTCAGAAGGGTATTCAGCAGTCAGGCCATTCTTTTCCCTCTCAGACACCCACAACAAGTAATGTGTATTGGGACAAGTACCCAGCCATTCCGCACTCCACAATGCATTCATACCAGTTTTGGGCAGGGCTGTCTCAGTCATTGTATTGAATACCAGAAACCAGACACCCATAACAAGAAGTGCATATTGGTCACACACTTCATTCACCCAGGTCCCACCCCAAAGGTGTACCCACAACATACATTCACAGGGAAGGCTCCAGCCAGTCCGGCCTGGACTTCCTCACAGTACCATATATGGAACTTCCACCCAACAGCCAGTCAGGGGGAAGGGACAGAGCCAAGGCTTTCCAGGGCTTTGGGGAAAACAAGGTAACAGGCAATAAAAAGCAAGAGATCACAGGGGCCATATTGTCTTCTATCAGGAATCAACTGATTCCAATGGCAGGGACTGGGTATACCAAAATGAAGGATACTCAGAGCACCTGTAAAATTCTGCATGGAGCTGCCACCAGCCCATACCCTGATCTGTGGGCCACACACAGGTGCCCAAAAACATACACTAGGGGCACAGGGTTGTGGTGCCCCACCCATAGGTGCCTTAAGGGTATCCCCAAGTTCTCTACACCAAACCAAAAAGTGGAAGAGCTGCACTGCCAGTAGCAGAAAACAATACATTACAAACATGAAAAAGGACTACAGAACAAGGACAGGGAGGCCCTGGTCCACCAATGCATTTCCAGCATCACAGTGTTCGACAAGATGTTAAGGAGAACAACGAGGCAAAGTAAAATGTTGAAGCACATCCTGGCAGTCCTCTTGTTAGCTTGCCACTAGTAATGGCGACTTTTATTCCTTTCACTGGCCCTTCTGTAGGACTGCCTCTGCGATCAGAGAGCAGGTTGCTTTATCCCTCTTGCTTCATGACATGGCAGCCATTTCCTTACATCTGAGTTATACCTTGAGCCAATTAATGTGAAACAACCTCGGGACACCTACGGTTCCCAAGGTCAGTCAGGTGTTTACATTTCTATGTTTGGTTTGTATTTACGCTCACCTCACTCTTTCGTAATTAGCCCGACGTCACAAATAAATCAGTATTACATTATTTGTTTTATTTTTTCATTTATAAAGTGCACTAAACCTAAGGGCATTGAGGCGCTGTTCCAAAACCAGTTGCTCACAGACATGTGCACAGGGTCACAGTAAGAGTTAAAATGTCAGTACATTTGGAGACCAAGCTCAAAGATTATACAACAGCCACGTTTTCAGGGCTCTCCTGAAGGCCCAGGCGGAAGAGAGTTCCATTGTTTAGCCGCAATATAGGGGAAGCTAGAGCCTCCAGCTTTTGTGCGTTTGAAGTTGGGCTTGACAAGACGGTGTGTGTAGGCCGATCTGGTAGGCCTGGAGGAGTGAGCTTTGATAATTTTGTGTCCGAGGTAAGGAGGAGGGACATTAGTGAGGCATCTGTGTGTAATTAACAGTGTTTTGAACATGATCCTTTCTCGAATTGGCAGCCAGTGGACCACTCTTCTTGCTGCTGGGATATGTTTGCGTTTGGGAATATTGAGTGCTGCTTGGAGGGTGTTATTCTGGATAATCTGCATTATCCGGATGTGTGCGAAGATGTACCAGCAAAGAGAGCATTACACTAATCAAGCCTTTACGTAATGATAACTCGAGCAGCTATGGTGTAGTCAATGATTTTCTGTTCTCTCTGAGTGAATGTTTCAACATTTTTCCCTTTAATTTGTTGATGACTGGTTACTTGTGTCACATTTCACAACTTTTTTCATCTTCCAATTGTGGGTGTTTCCCTTGCATTTCTATAATTCGGTATACGAGGTCCACGTTGGTCAGTTTGGAGACAGTTCAATAGTCACTCAGCTTATCTTCTAAAGCCACAGGCTTTGTAGACTCCTTCACAAAGACCTCCTGACATTATTGGTATCTACATTGAACTGCCTTCTAATCAACCCATACTGTGACTAAGGCTTGACTTGCTTTTAGGTTGTTTTTTTTGCCCATTTTTGGTCCTTTGTTTTATGGAAGCCCACCATACACCATGTCATAGATTGAGCTCTAATTGTGTCCTTCCTTTATTAAGGCGAGGTGGCATCTCACAGGGTGATTGAAGGGGAGTTTGAGGTGAATACATCCCACTCCCTTCTGTGATACCTGTGTGTAGGCAAAGAACAAGGATGCTAACTGGGGACCCCACTTTCTACTTATGGGATGTTCCAATGCACCCATCATGCGTTTTACCATCTGTTAGACGTGTTCCACCAGCCTTTGGTCTAGATGTGAGAATAATACAAGACTTCTAAGGTGTCATACAACAACTGGAACAAATACCCTGGGAAGAAAGTTTTCTTTTTGTAACTATGGACGTGGTATCCTTATATACCAGTATTGAACATTTAAAAGGGCTTGAAACAACTGAGTTCTTTTTGAAAACGATATCAATTTCGTTCCTCCAACAAAATTCAATGATTCTCGAAATGTTGCATTTTGCTTTAACCAATAACATCTTTTTGTTCAATAAACAAATTTACAGACAAGAATGAGGCACAGCAATGGGGGCCAAGTTTGCACCGTCCTATGCAAACTTATTCATGGGACACTTTGAGATCAACCACGCATGGCAACATACAGCCTTTACAAATGGATACATAACTTATTGGGGAAGATATATCGATGATATTCTTATGATATGGAATGGAGATAAAAAAACTTTTTGACTACATCAGATATCTGAATGCGAATGATTATAATATCAAATTTACTGAAAAAATGAGTTCTGAAAAAATTGAATTTTTGGATCTGCTAATCTATACAGATGGGGAAAAGATCCTAACAGATCTATATATAAAGCCAACTTTAGTAAATAAAGTACTACATGCTGAAAGCAATCACGTGAAGCATATAATCAAAAATATACCATATGGTGAAATTTTGAGAACAAAATGAAACTGCAGTTCAAATGAAAAATACGAAAATCATGTTAAATTGCTCAAAGAAAAATGTATACAGAGAGGTTACAAAAATCAAGATGTGGACAAAGCCATTTACAAAGCTGAAAAAGTACCTAGAACTGAACTACTAAAGGACAAACCAAGAATGGTGAAGAAAAGAGAAGAAAAGGTAGACTTCATAACGACTTTCAATAGTGAAGCTCACCTTTTGAAAAAATTCCTGACAAAACATTGGAACATTTTGCAAAGCGATGAAATGTTAAAACAGTATATAGAAGCTAAACCCAGGATAATTTATAGAAGGGCACCAACTTTAAAGCAAAAAATTAGCCCCAGCCATATGAAAGAAGAACAAACTGAACCCACAAGTGTCAGAGTTGTGGAATCTGTGACCAAATGGAAAATGGTGTAAAAGAGATAAGGCTACCAAATGGAAAAATTCACAAACTAAAACAATTCATTAATTGTATCACTAAGTATGTGATTTATACAATTACATGTATATGCAATAAGAAATACGTGGGAAGTACTATCAGAGTACTGAAAATCAGATTACAAGAACATATTAGAGCCATTAAAAGAAAGGACACAAGATACCCTATGGCAATTCACTTTAATCAAGAACATAAAGCAACTGATATTAAGGGTATCAAGTTTCTGGTTATAGAAAAAATTGAAAGCATGGAGAGAGGAGGCAACAGAGAGCTACAATTAAGGAGAAGAGAAGCGAAATGGATCTGTATTTTGGACACTTGCAATACAGGGCTAAATTCAGATAATGAAATGAGTTATTGGTTGTAATGATTTGTTTTTTGAAATTCTGTTTGAAATTTAAAATTGTTTGGGGGTTGTGAAAATGTTTAACTAAATTCAAAAGAATTGCTGATATAGTGAAAAGTAACTTGAGAGAGCTTACATATTTATTTACACGTATGAAAATTAGAGACATATAATTGCGAAAATAAGGTTAAAAAAATCAGAACTTACTTTTGGTAAAGTGCCATGATCTTGAATTAGTGTCTTTGAAATAAAGCAAAACACATAGCTTATTCAAAAACTAAGATGGCCGCCGACCGTGTATGTATTTGAATTGATATAGCTAAGCAAAAAAATGTTTTTCTTGTTTTGTATTAGAAAACTCTCCTGATGAACCACGTGCGTTAAACGTGGAGAAACACGTGTTGAGAGACAAAAGGGATATGGTTATTTGAAGAAGAAAGTTTATGTTTGAATGGAAATAAAAAACAAAGATGTGCATAACCAATCAAAGATGTATCTTTGTATGATTTAAAAGTTCAGAAAAGGAATACCGGAAGCGCACTCCAAGGAAGTATACACTTAAAAAGAATTGTTTGTTTAATATTGCAGCAGCCGCAATATACACTCCAACAGGTGCAGCATCCAGGTAACAAAGAAATCATTCACTACTGCACAGTAAGAAATCGCCAATTACAGGAAATCAAAGCCTCAAAGGACTGCAAAAAAAAAAATATATATACAAAAGACTTCTAAGGTGTTAGGGTTGCTTCACTTGGTGTCCACTCCAAGGTCCTCCTCCACCATACCTTGGACCATACTCGTCGCCAATTGTTATGACCAGCTCTTGGTCATAGGGTTCACTCCAAGGGACATTCAGGATACACAGGCCAGGTACGCATAGTGGTTACTTTATTAGGGTTCTTCTGTTACAAGGATCAGATGTCATCATAGTTATTAGGAGATAAAGAAGAAAGGGACAGGAGCCCACTGGCTCCCACCACCCAGGCTCTCCTAATCTAACTGCCTGGGTTAGAATCCATTCAACTCTAAACATTCTGACCTCACACTCCACACTCACAGCCTACATTCTGATGATGGGATCAAACCTGGCTCAGCACACATGCAAGTATAAGAGCCAACCCAAACACCTCCTTTCCTACAACAAACAATCACACCTCAAACACACATGGAGGAAGCAACCCTAACACCTCTTCCTCTTGCATAAAGAACAACACACTCTTTCAAAACAACAAAACACACCTCACTCTCAGCAGAGTTCCGCTAACCCCAGAGATTGAACAAACAGGCGTAACTAACATCCTACGACAGTCCCAGCCGCCACAACTAACAGTCCTAACCAATCAAAACATCACAAATCACCTTCCGTTCCCCCCTGCCACAAAGGAACCTCGAACTGCCACTTTCGAGCACTAACCGCCCACCTCGGCAAACAAACCAAAACACTACCAAGACCAACCAAACACAAAGCTCCTTCCGTTCCTCTCTGCCATAAAGGAACCTCGAACTGCCACTTCCGAGCACTAACTCCCAAAACCGGGAAAACCCAGAGACTGTCGTAACAAGGCGGGATACTCACTAACAACCCAACAATCTACCCGGGTCACCAAGAAACCACAGTCGCAACTCATACCGCTGTCACCAAAAGTACATGGGACACATGTAAGCTGGCTTTCATATGCCGAAGACCTAATTCTCCTTGATACGAATCTGATTGGAGTACAGCGGAAACTGAATGCGGTTGAAATATATGTAAAAAACAATGGTTTGCAATTCAACAAAAAAATGTGAGATACTGGTTCTACAAAACCTAAGGTACATCAAGAGAAGTAATGGGGAAAAATGTGAGTCGTGTTTGGGGAATGAAAAACTAAATATTGCAACCAACAACAGATATTTGGGAATGAAGGTCAGTTCCAATATTGATGATAGTCCTTGGGTCGAAATGGGCAAAATCAAGTGTTGAAGATAGCATGCCAGGCAACCATCCTTAACAAAAAATAAGGGAAATTTCACTAAGACCAGTGATAAACTTTTATAATCGAAAAGTGGGCCCGGCATTGATATTTGGTGCGGAAAGTGCCTTTGGATGCTCAAACGAAGTGTGGGCGACACTGGAAAATATCTTTTGAGTAAAGGTGCTACAGCTACCTAAGGGTATTCTAACAGCGTGCACACGAGATGAGCTAGGGCTTATATCCATTAATGTAAGTGTATGTTGGAATGTGTTAGCACTCTTTCGCAAAACAACGATGAAAGATGTCCCTCAATTTCAAATACTGCACAATCCTGGCAATGGCAACGCAGAGAGTCTATTAGTCTTATGGTCTCGACAATGTGAGATCTTGCTTGAAGAACTAGAAATTGACATTACAACCTTACATTGCAATCCAAATTTAGCCAAGACTAAACTTTGGAGGCACGATTGGATCTCAATAGGAGAACAATGATCACGACACAGAATAATGAAGGATGTGCCCTATGAAGCGAGAGCATTCAACAAATTTAAAAACTTTGTGGAACACTTTCTGGATTCATATCGAAGACCCTTGTACCTGAGCTTTCGATTGAATGCATTTAAAACAAAAAAAAGGTTAAAATCAGAGGATGGATTTAACTTATAGATTTTGTATTCAACAAGAGGAGACTTTAAAACATCCTGTGCTATTTTGTATTGCTGTTCGAGCTCAAAGAAGAAAACACTTGGCATTAATTCTCAAAATACAGCAATCTTTGAGTGCTGAGATCTAGTCAGCAAGGAACTTCAGTGGAACTGATCAGAAATTAATTTATGCTTTGTCCTTCTTCTTGGAAGAAGTAAGAGATTTGAATTTAGGGCACAAGTAGTGGGTTTGAATAAACAAAACTAGGAACCATATGGTTGCTGCTTAATAACAACTTAGAACTAGAGACTAAAGAGAAACTGTTGATGAGATTATGATTGATTTTACTTAGTGGAAACAATGAAGAAGGGTATGATGTGATAACGTCTATGTTTTTTCCTGTGTTCTTTTTAAAGGTTTGAATAAACCGTTAAAAAAAACATATATTTAAACATCAATTATAAAATATCGAATCTTAAAAAAAAATCAACAATGCTAAAGTTTGTCTATCATTCAATAACAGTCCCCAGAATATTTTAGTTTTGAACATCTTAACGTCATTAACAAAAGAGTCAAATTATGACCGTGACATGTTATCCAGCGTGACAGCCTATTGCTAGGTACTTCAAGGATTTATCACAGAAATGCCCTGGCAAAACCGACACCTATGACCGTGCTGGCAGATTTTCAACCCGGCCACTACCATTTCATATGCAAGTCACAAACTAAACCTAAAATACATAAACATTCTAGTGGCATGTGTATTAGAACATTTTAAAATATACCTCTGTATAGAACGATACTTGGGGAGAAAAATATGTGCTCCAAAAATGAATTGATTACTAATGAGTAAAGTTATTGCCCCACAACAAGCTCACATAAAAGGTGGTACAACATTAGCTATATTTGACATTGCTTCTGTATTTATAGCCACATATAGCATATCTCCTTAGCATTTTACATTTTCAAAAAGAGATTTACATTTCGGATTGGAGCACAGCCTTGTAAGGATTTCAGAGCATATTCCAACCTAATAACTTGTACAGGCAGCCCCCAAACAATTATTTGCCATTCCATTCTCGATAACCACTCCAGTTACAAGAAAGCATCATCGCAATACCATACAAGTCAATTGCCATTATCTTGATGCTATGTGCTAATCATAATGGTTTCCATGAGAATTCTCCATACTCAAAATCTAGCGTTTTCAATTTTATTAAGAGACAAAATCTAATTTACTAAACATTGTATCCTCGAGAGATTTCTGGGCCATGCAATTTTAGAACCAAGATGCATGAATTAATCTACTTCCTGGAGTGGTTCCTTTTTTAAGCACCACACAAAGTTTACCAGCTGACTAGCTGACGTCTTTGGCAAGACATCCTCACCATCTTTGTTTTTGTGTAGGTTTATTGCTACGTTTTTTTCTTGGGAATAATTCCAGGTTGCCTCCATGCACCATCATAGCTCTATGGAGGGGGTCCTATACAAGATTAGAATATCATCTGTGGATGCAAGCTATACAGGTAAATTTTTAATTTTGCTCCGGGCATGTGGGTAGGTCTGGCCTGTAAAGGTTGAAGAGGCATGGGGCTAAGATGCAACCATATCTAAGCCCACACCTAGTCTCAAGTTCATCCTCTCCGCAGGATAGCTCAGGGGCAACACGCTCGCCTTGGAAGCAAAAAGACAGAGCAACACAGGTTCGATCCCTGGGTCCGTGCTTAGCTGGGTATCAAGCGTATTATAAATAACCAATAATTTGTAAATTCTGTCCCCTTAAGCCAACTTTGCACTGTTGTATTTGAAGGTAACCAGATCTTTGGCAAGCCTTCAACTTTAATAACAAGTGATTATGGTCTTCAATATCTTACTCTGCATTATCACAAATTGTATTCTGCCTTGCAGGAATACAAGGGTGAGCAGGGACAAAATGGCTCGCTCAATTTTCATGCTGAGACAAACCTAAACACAATGCAATCATAAAGGTAAAACAGGCATGGTTAAGAGATATACCTCCTTCCTGTTATGTGGTAATGCGGGCCGAAGGCAGGCTAGACTCCTAAGAGGGGTGTGAAGGTGAACCAGTACTGATCCAAATATCACAGTCCAAAATAAAGGCAATGCCAATCAAGGTTTTATACAAATATAAACACTTTAGTGAAGCACCATCTGCAAGTAGAACAAAAAGAGATTACTGTACAAAAACCCACCTCAGAGGAACGATGGAAAAGATGCGACAGACAGGAGAAAGTAGCACTTCAAGCTTAGTTCCAGGGGTGGTAGGTAAGGTACTACCAAAAAGGAGATCTTGGTGAAGGCTGGGACGATTGTGACCTTAACAGTATCTAGGGCCCAAGTGGACTGGGGAGTCAATTCAGTATGGCAGTACCTGAATTCGGTTCTTGGTGGGCTGACGCATCAGACTCTGTTTGACTGTTGATGCAAGCTGAAAAGGCTCAGTCAGGCACGTAGGATCGCGGAGGCCCTGGCAGCAAGAGGGCATTGAGCAGGGGTGAAGGCAGGTGCTCGGTACAGTCAAATGACAGTGGTTCACGTGGTGCAGGTCTAGGTGGTCCCAAGAATGTTTCAATATTGGCCTGGGCGACTTTGGATTTAGATGCTGGCAGAGGTCGGCGAGTGACGATCCAGTGGGTAGAGTCAGTAGGCAACGATCATGAAGTGATGATCAAGGTGGTGTCGAGGTGAAAGCAATGAGGTGGCGGTTCTTGGGCTAGCTGCGCTGAGGCTTGTGGTAACTTCTGGGTAGGATTGACAAGTGACCCTCCAGAGATTCGGTTCCATTTCTGACATTGAGCAGACGCTTCGCGCCTGGCAGTTGAGGGGCTCTGCTAGGACACGATTCTGTGTTGGGCTGATGGATATGCAGTGCAATTGTTTGGCTGGTTGGTGGAACGGAGATACCAGCACCCTTTCCATCCCTCTTGTTCAGGATGCAGGGAACACAGAGCGACCAGTTCAGTCCAGGTGAACAAGAAGCTTTGGCTGGTCTGGCCATCTGGGTTGCTGTGAGGCCTTCACAAAGGGCTTGAGGACAGGATGCTCCACATCAGGGTCTGTCCTGGCACAGAAGATATGTTGCAGATTGGTTGGTCGGTCCCTGGCCCACAGCAATGGTCCCTCCTGACAGTTCCTGGGAGTGGTTAGGGAACATATATTCCTTCTGTCTTGGATGGTTCCTTCCAATCTGGTGGAGTGATTTGGGCAGTGCAACTGTCCCAAAGGAAGTCCAAGTGAGAGCCCCCAGAACATATCTTCAGCATTAAAGGATCCTTAAGGAACTGAAGGTATTCGGTTAAAGGGGTGCAAGACTGCTTCTTTTAAGGGAATACGTACTCCGGCGATTGGTCTAAAGCTAGCTTGCTTTAGAGGACCAATCCCTGCTCCCTGTGGGAGTGGACTTTGCCCTCTTGATCTTGCAGCCAAAGTGCTTTGCTACAGGGGAATCAGAGGAGACCACAAAGGGGAAGAGAGACCGTGAGAAACAAGATGGTGGAAGGCTTCTTACAGTGTCCGGAGCACTCCTGTCTTTTCTACCCACTGCTGTTACATCCTACTGACAACAAAAGACCTTTAGACATGCAGTGTCAGGCTACTCATGAATGGGTATGCTCCTTTGATACCTGGGCACAGGGCTGCTGCCTGCTGTGTGGCGGTCTCTGGGGAGGATAAAGGGGGTTTAAAGGCCCTCACAAAGAGAATCTCGGTGCCTGTCTTGCCGGGTTGCAATATCGGGCCGTCTGACCCTAATACACATTCCCTTCCACAGCAGAGCTGACCCATGTGCAATTTCAATTGGTTTGTGGCATCTATGGTCATATGTATGACCATGCACTATGCCTAAACTCTGGCATAATTTATTCTTAGAGATTACCCTTCCACCAGCATGGGGTACTCATAATCGTCTTAGTTTGGGTACAGGAGGCATATCTTAAAAGTTTCCCTTATGCTGCAGTTACTTTGCTGTCGCTGTGGCGGTCGAGTGGCCATCTTGTGACCTTTGAACCTGCTCTGTGCCGTGAGCAAAGTGGGTGCCTCAGATCAGGCTGCTGAAGCAGCAGAGCAAAAGTGCTATATGCTTTTGGCAAGGAGTGCGACAAAGGGGCATCTGGTTAGTAGATTACCCCTTTGGAGAAGCAATCAGCCACATCATTTTAGGTACTACAAATCAAAAAAGCCAAGGCTTTGCACACTTGCCAGATGGCAATTCCTCACATGTATTGTGATCCAAGAAAACAATATACAAAGGGACATCTCTGATAGTAAATGCAGTAAACTTCAAACCGTGCGGTTTGAACGTGTTCAGATTCATACCCATTCATTTTTTAAACCCAGCCTGGAAACCAGAAAGAAATCTTGTTTGTAGAGACCAAGTTGGCTCTTTCTAAATCGGTGCAGAAAATATCTTGCTCAGAACGCTGAGGCAGGCAATAGGTCTGTAATTATTTGCGCAATCTCTCAATCCTTTTAAAAAAAAAAAATATGTATAATATGGCATTTCAGCAAACAGGATTAAACGGCTGACTGAGATATAACATTGAAGAAGATCCCTGAGAATTTAAGCACTAAATTGGTAAACCCATCAGGTGCTGGCACTTGCAATTTCTTAGTGTCTTATATCCAGAATGTCCAATTCAGAGAATGACTCCTCCCAGGTTGACCACTTTGGTTAATTTTGTATTCGAGTTGGTTCCATAACAATGCCAATATTTTCATTTCAAATCTTAATCCTTCTTATTTAGGAGATTGGCAAAGCCTTGGCTGCTAGGGTCTCCTCATCCTGCTTATTTATTAACAACAGCCGAAACTTAGTCTTTAGATGTAATAGCTTGCTGCAATTCCTGGCTGTTAACTGCTGCCAGAGCTTTCCTATAATAAGCAATCCGCCTGTTTCTTATAACCTTGCTTAAATTGTCAGAAGCAGCTTAAAAAAGTAATTGACAACACCTCATTATTCTCTTTGAGGCATCTCTGATCTTGTCTTTAAAATAAATTTGCGCTGTTGCATTCTAATATCCTTCACACTCTATCCATTTATATTTCTTATCAGAGATACTGCCTTATTATAGGAGACAAACTAGGCTGTCCATGCAGGGACTATTTCAGAAAACTGGTCTGAGGAAAAGAAGACACACACACTGGCCACCACTCACATATTCACTAATCTCGTGTTCTTCAATAAACCTTCATATACTCTGAATTTTCTTTAAAGACCAAACAACTCCATCATAATTTCTTTTGTTTGGTTTGGGCTATAGGTACATGTGCAGAAACACGTATAGATAATGCTTAACAACGATTTGTTTTATCCCTACTTCCTGTAAAAAGAGTCCTATGACCGACTTAAATAGGGAAACTGAAACAACCCTGTAATTAAGGTATAATAAGAACCACCCCCTTGTTGTCATGGCCACGTGTTTTGGCGATCCCCTCTTATTTTAGTATCACCATTACCAGTTCCCAATCCCCCAATAAATGTGCCTGCAGATTCTCTTTGATAGTTGGTTGTTGATAAAATAATTGTGCCACAGAGGTCTCCCTCAATAATGACATTTTCTCACTGTAAAATGGCAAAATGTAATCTGGGCATCTGGCATTAAGATCTCCTACCAAAAGGATGTCAAACACAGGATCACTCTCCACCCCTAGTTCTAAGATGTTTGCTTATATCCCTATAATTGGGGCTACAAATATTCAGTATTACCTGTTATTGCCAGATTGTGCTAAATGCCACTTGAAGATATTAGCCAATAAGAGCGGGCGAACTATCAGTACCTTACAGCTGGTTATTGGTAAGCAGTTCTAATCCACCATAGGGGTTCCCTTTTGGGCCCCTTTTCTGCACTTTTAGCACGCAGCGAAAGCCATCTACTTTAGAATACGCATCTAAGCACATCTACAGGAGGCAGAGAATATCACATCTTTTTAAATACAACAAAATCTGTTTGTTCTTTAAAAAACACTAAAAGAAACTGGTATTCCAAGATAACTGTCATTTTACTTACTTCATCAGGGTTATCATCTGTACCAGCTGTAGGCCAATGGTGCCCACGACCTATCCATAGGAACTGACTCTAAAAAATGATTTTTTACACCAGGGTTGTCCAACTCCAGTCCTCAATGGTCGGAAACATGTCTGATTTTCATGATTCCCCTCCTTAATGTTCATGAGATAAATTTGCATACAATGATTCTAAATTAATGCTAATTGTTTCTTATGAATATTAATGAGGGATATCCTGCAAACTCATCAGGATTTCAGCCCGCGAGGCCTGGAGTTCAGACAACCTTGCTTGACACCTTCAAATATCAGTGCTTTAGTTCCATGTATACTGGGAACAATCTACTATATAATTTTAAGTTATCCATTTTACAATCGAACAACTTATCCTCCTTCACCCCCACCCTGCTCTCATTTCTTACCTTCAAATCATTTTTAGTTTCTCCAGCATAACCTGTTCTTCTAAGTGCTTCAATCTCTTAAATATATTTTATAATACAGATTCTTAACATTCATGTTTACAAAATAAGCAGTGTAGTTCAAATTACGAGGGCACAATCATATATCATATTCGTAAAAAATGTACATAATTGTTCTTCTGTTTTGAACAGTGTTCTTCGAGTCTGCAAATATCGTTTCAGAATGACGCACCAATGAACCCTTCTTCTTTGAATGAAGAACGGAAGTGTTTGCATCAGCACCCAGGCCCCGTTAGTAGCGAAGAGGCTTGTACATTCAGATTCCCCATAAGATCTAAGAGGACGCAACACATCATCACTGCTTTAATTCATTGCAAGATTCTGCTTAGATGGACAATTCCAAGCTGCCTTCATGTGCTACATTCCGATCCTCTTTCCATGCAAACCTGTGGGTCAAGATCCGTTGGACCATGACAAAAATTGATGTGAGTGGACTTTCCTCCTTCAGGCAACACAAGTCTATCCTTATGCGTCACTTTTTTGTGTTATTGGTTTTATGAAAAATAAACCTCACATTTCGTTATGTTACAGTCATTAAGAAAAGATTATCGAAAAATAAAATTGAAATGTTCACATATACATTCTGTAAAACATTATTCAAGTTAATATCCTAATGTAACCTACATAGTTTCTTCCAGTCTCTTGAAAGTCTCTACCAAGAAACCTTGTAGGGCTATTATGAGTGAGACACTATCACACCACATCCATTGTACCCAGGAGGTCTCACCCATATCGCTTGAATGAGTGGGTACTAATGAGCTAAAGTATTTAGATCTAAAGTCTTTTAGCTGAGTACAGTGTAAACCAAATGCTTCAAAGTTTCGCAAACGTTCCCGGAGTCACACAATCTACAGTGTAATCTGGTATCTGCCTCCAGTTTCCATGAACCAACTTGCTCTAATGTTGGGAGTTGATTGAGATGGAAACGTATATACAGTGCTCATATTCTGTTATTGGGAAACAAGTATACAAATTTGGGAAGAACCTCCCGTTTTCTTGGGAAAGTTTGCATATTCACTGTATGATTTATGGTGAGATAAGTCTTCGACTGTCATACACCAGTCCAGTATAAAAAGTTTATTGTTTGTAACAGAGGGCCTAAAGATCAATTATTCATTCTCAGAATTAATGGCCTCCTATATGTCCAAATACTTTACGTTAAACATATTTAGTGATGTTACTGTCTGTTTTTTTAGCAATACGCCCAGGCCCTCGTATAAAGTGTTATGGGGAAGGGAGATTATTTTTAGATAATTTGACAATTGCCTCCTCGTCTGGAGAGTAATCAGGCCCAACTCATGTTGATTTTCCCATTAGGAATAGAGTTGAAAAGGTTTAAAGTCTCCTTCCATATCACCCCTTGAATGGTGTTTAAGTATTGGCCCAAGTCAAAAGTTGACAAATCTAGCCCATATAAAATAGAGGGCTCCACTTTTGCCAAATAATACTTAATAACAGGCAGGAGGGAAAATGTGTAGACAGAGACTGGACATAAGTCTTTTCATCTGACAGATTAGGGGCCTAGATTTTTCTTTAAGACGAGTCCTACTTAGTGTGATACAACATGAATTTGTGAGTTCATAACCCAAGTATCGTATAGACGCCACCCTCTCCAAAATCTGTTCTCCCACCTTCCATACCATTACTTTGATTTTGAGTTTGTTCGAAAAGATGATAATCTTAGATCTCTCTCTGTTGACCATGAGGTTATTCCTGATGGAATAGGTGATAAATAAGTTTAGTTTCCTACAGAGGCCTATCAGGGTTTAATAAAAAAAAAAATGTCAGCAAATATTGAGCTGTTTAGCTTCACATGTCCCAGATTAACTGGGAAGGTGACTGCCTCTGACCAGAGGTTTTCTAAATCGCTGATGTAAGCGTTAAAGAGGGCGGGTGCCAGTACACAGCCTTGTCTTAGACCCACAAAGGTCTGAACTGGGCACTACACCACACCGTCTTTTGTCAGCCTACTCCTTACCAACGTGTTTCTATGAACACTAGCCATTAATTGCACTAGCTTTAAGGGAACAGACCTTCCCAGCAGTTTGTTCCATAAGAGTGATCTATTTACTTAGTAAAATGTGCTGGTAATATCAAGAGAGGCCATATAGATGGCACCCAAGGCCCCCTTTTACACCGATTCCTGCAGTGTCCCATGATGGTTGCATTAAGAACAGTTCCCATGCCTAATCTAAAACACACCTGGCAATAGTTTAGCACCCCCAGCTGCGCCAGCGAGCGCTTCAAGTCTTGTAGAAGAAGAGAGAATCCTGCTGGCTGCATCAAGGAGTGCAATCGGTTTGTAGTTGTTGGGGTCGCAGGTCGGACCCTTTTTAAAAATGGGTACATTGGTCGATTCGTGCCAGGATGAGGGAAATACATGGGTGGCGTATACAGAGGAAAATAAGATGCCTAAAGGACCCGCCCAAACCTGTGGGTCACTTTTAAGTAACACACGTGCCAAACCATCAGGAACCGGAGCCCTGGAGGCTTTAGCCTTTGCTATTGCCCATAATATATCATCCTCCTTCCAAGGATAAACCTTGAGTTCAACAGGAGCTGTCAATCGCGGGTTCTCCGGAACAGGATCTTCTGGTGCCTTAATCTTTACAGAAAAGTAGTTGGACCAGGTAGATTCTGCGATCACACATGTCAAAATAGATTCGACTGGAGCTGCCCTGAACCCAACCGTTGCCCAAAACTCAGCAGTATTACAGAGTGAAAGCTGTTGGAGAACATTTTGGTTATTCTTTCCACTCAGAAGAAAATAGTTAACGTGGAGGCAGTCACAAACATGAAGAAGAATAACAAGAAAAATAAAAGGAGAAAGAAGAACGTAAGGTCCACTGGTGTGTTGACAGGTTGGCTAATAAATGACCAAAGCAAGAATGTGACAAATGAGGAACTGCCTATTAATCGGAGTGAGCATCCTGACCCAGAACCTGTAGATCATCTGAACCAGGTCCCTCTGAGGAAACCTATCGAGCAAGCCAAAACCCGAGGGACACTGTTTAAAAGCTGCACGCCTCCAGTCTGATGTTAAGGAAAAGGATCTAAAGCTGCTAAAATATTATTTGCTTTGAATGTACACTGGGTACTGCAGCAAAGTAAGTCTGGCTTGAGACAGTCGGATCCATGCACTCCATTTTCACTACAGCATAAACATATGGGTCTTCATCCCATTTTTCACAGGACTTAAAGACATATAAATCTAGACAGCTGGCTAGATCTAAATTCAGCAGTGCTGCATAGAAAAATAATATTAGAAACTGGAACAAGCCTGCTGTGGTAGCATCAGCTGACCAAGCAAGGCTTTGGTCCGATACACTCTCAGGAGTTTGTCTCTGATCCCTCTATCACAACAAACACTTTTTCCTTGCCAGTTGGTGGCAGACTAAGCCGGCATTTACAACACTAACCAGACATTACAAGGAATCAATGGTTCTGGACAAAACGAGATGGGGCTATCGCTTGCACCCACTCCACCTGGGTCACCTCCATGCCACCGAAGGATAATATGCAAGCTCCTCTTAGAGATACAAACAGTCTGGGGATTGTACTCATTTTACCTTCTGATTCCCACGCCCTCTTAAAATAAATTGGGTGAAGTAAAACCAGTCTGGCACTTGACATTTTCGGATTTCTACAAATAGGGCGCTGGTTGATCTCCAGGATGCCTACTTTCACATCGCTGTCAAGCCAGAACATTGTAAGTTCCTTGTTTACAATGTTAGGTTGACCTTATAATTACAAATGTCTGCCCTTCAGTCTGAATAACCACCAGAGTGTATTTAACAAGGTTGAGGCTCAACTCGGTGGATTTATTTGTATCCCTGATTGTAAGACTGGTTTATCGGAGCCCCACCCAAGACCATGCTCTTGTTGGACATTTGAAGAGGCCTGTGATGCTCTCTCTAAGCTAGGTTTTTCAAGTGTCTTGTGTCTCCGGTACAGAGGATTCAGTTTCCTGGGACAAACCTCTTCGATGGCCATGTCCTTTCCTTCCATGGTAGGTGTTGTGTATTGTTATCATATACATTAGTATATTTAGAGTCTAGATAGAACATAGAATATTAGAATGTTAGGAAAGGTTGTTCTGGAACGTGGGAAGCGGGCTGAGTTCAGTTGTCATATGAATAAAATAAGATGAAGAAGTATCGCATGGCGTGATCAATTATTATAGAACTTAAAAAAATAAGGTCATAACAATGGTGACGAGGATAAAACAGATCCGAGTGAGGAAGTTACCCGAAGGGTGACCAGGGTTAAAGCAGATATAGATGAAGATATCAGGAAGCGAAAACAAACGGAAAGGCACAACAGTACGGACCGAAATGGACTGCACAGCATATAAATCAAATGGGGCTTGAGGTAAACGGATTAACAATAATTTGAGTAAGGCCTCCAATATCAAAGCAATAAGGACTTGTATGTTACACAATAAGCAAATAACATACCTTGAAGGAAGCATGTTTTGAATAGACGAGCAACGTACCTGGTGTGCGCGAGTCTGAGCGCGAGCGGGGGAAGTGCAAAGGAAAGAAACCATACGCATCAGCATACATGCTGCAATAAGGAAGTGGAAAGAAATAGAGAAAAGGACCCGCAGATGTAAAAATACGTGCCGCCATTTTGAGGGACATTATAACAATGCGAGTTGAATCGGCACAGAGATAAGTAAACAAAGTAAACAAGCATTTGAAAGCACGAAAAAGATAAGAGACAAGTAAAAAAGTGAATCGGAACGAAGTGCAATACAATTGAAACAAACGGAGAGTGACACATACTAATGGACACCCGTGGAATTAAAAAATATATATATACAATATAGAGGACATTGACATAACCCTATTTAAATGAGAGTAAAGCAATAATATTCAGAGTGGGATGACAAACACAATATTTGGCAATAAGGTGGAATCAATACTAAAGTCAAGGAGTAATAGAAGAAAATATTTCTGAGTTTTTCTTAAAAGGTGAGGTGGTCATACAAAAATGTCGATTGAGAGCACACATTCAGCGGGTGATGCAAATGAACAACAAATCATGCCTCAGATGTCTGCAAACACCCTCATGTCGATAAATCCACTAAATTACGTGAGAAGGCCAAATCCCTTAACTCTAGAACCACAAGAGACACAAGGCCAAAGATGGCAAGAGTGGAATGAGGAATTTGAGGAATTCTTAAGGGTTGTAGGGGATCAAAATGCACAGAATAAAATGGACATTTTCACAAATTTGGTGGGGAGAGAAATAAAAAGCATTATCAAAACGATTCCACCTCAAGACAGAATGACATATCCGCTATTGGTGGCAGCAGTCAATGCACAAATAATAATTCCACTCAATAGGGATTATGAAAGATATGTTTTCAATCAATGTACACAAAGCCCTCACGAAACAATAGCTCAATTTGTACTAAGATTGCAAAAGAAAACCACATTTTGTGAATGTGTCAACTTCAATGATGATGAAGCAATACGGTTGAGGGTTATCGAAGGATGTTTATCATCGCAATTTAGGAAACACTTGTTAAAAAAACCTCTACCCACGAAAGAAGTATTAGAACTTGCCAGGGTATATGAAAGAGTAGACACACAAGCGGCCAATATGGAAAATCCGAAGAAAATTGACACAATTGCCGTTATGAATAAAAACATCCAATGGCAAAGGAGATATCCTGGCATAGGCTCACCAGGTTCGATGCGCAGGGGCATGGGAGACAGACAATGCTACAGGTGTGGATTTGAGTTTCCTCACAAAGGGCCCTGTCCTGTGATAGGTCAACTATGTCTACGATGTGGGCAGGAAAATCATTTCCAAACAATGTGCAGAGAAAGAATAAACACACAGTCTAATAATTATAACTCCCAGATAACACCAAACAGAAGGTATGATAACCAAAGAAGTTTAGGAGGACGGAACCCCGCAGAGAGAGACACACAACCTTATCCCACTTCAAGGCCAAATCTGCAAACACGACCAGGTTTTGTTAGAGCCATGGATGATTTACAAATTGAGGCAACAGATCAAAATATTCAAGATTTGAGACAGAGAACAACAACAAATAATGAGTCTCAAAATCAAGAAGGGATAAAGTATGAGGACCCATATAAGAATCCACCTATATCCTATGAAGGGGAAGTACCACCAATTGATTATCATCAAGAATATGAATATGATAGGTACAGCAAGGAATATGTAAGGTTGATATGTGACAAAGAAAGCGGAAAGAATGCAATAAGAGTAGTGATAAATCTTAGCAGAGAAGATATACCTTTCCTGGTAGATACTGGGGCAACAGTAAATGTTATGAGTGAGGAAATGTACAGAAAGATAGCTGGAAAATAGCCATTACATCCTCAAGAGCTGCAATTTTCCAATGGGGAGCTGAACAACCACTTCTGAACAAAGGACTGTTTTGATGCAATTTAATTCATATCGGAAGATATATACCAACTAATATACAAATCATTAAGAGCCCTGTTGTTGGTAGGTGTCTCATTAGTTGTAAAACCACAACGAATTTAGGACTTATTGATGTCAGATACAATCAATCTGAAAAGATACAGGGTGTTCCTTCAGGATCCCAGACCATAAGATTCATATCCAAGTGTCAGATCCTCACTCCTCTTGACAGGCGCAGAGGCAGCACAAACTCCTCCCTCCCCATTGGGTCTTGGCACCTGGGAAATGAAAACCGCAGGCCACCGCAACCCTCTGGGGAAAGAGGGTTAGGGTTCGTTGAATGGATGGGTAGAGGGAGTTCAGGATCACCGGAGAGAGGTTTAGGGAATCACAATGGATGGGAAAAGGGGGTTTCAGGGAAACATGCTCCTCGGCTCCAAGGCTCCTCTTGCTGATGGTTATAGGCGTTGACTTCGCTCACACACTTTCTCACTAACATCACTCTCACAGAACTTCTCCTTGGAGGCCTTTGTATTGGAGCCTCTAACCAACTTACACCTAGATCAGTATTCTCTAGTGTTGACTGATTTTCACACTGCCTTCTCAAACGTAAACTACGCCCTCATTACTTCATGAAGGCAAACCCTACAAACCTCACATCATATCGTGGTAACTCCCCACCAATATGCTGATTACGTGTTCCCCACCTCACCCTGTGCAAAAGTAGCAACAAACAATAACATGCACACGAGGTGCTAAAGCACTTAGCTCAGTGTTCTGTGGAGTTCTAGATCCTTCGGCCTTTTCGGGTTGATGGGCGTGATATGTCTCACCGATCCGATCAAACAAATGAGCTGAAAATAGCAAAACAAAGTCAGTGCACGTGCGTGCGAAATTGCCGTTCCAACGGAACGTTCCCTAAAGGGTCAAAGATCTGTTAAAGGTGCGGTTGCTTCACCGCCAAGCTAATTCCAACTCTGGGTTAGTATCATGCTTTGCATGCAATAATGTCGTGCTGCCGAAAACGTCACAGTATAATTCCTCAGCGTGCAACACGTTCACTCCCCACGGGAGAAATCAGCTGTCTAAGTAAAAGACGTGTACTTAGCTCTTTCATGTACGCGGGGCCGGGGGTAGAGCTGGCGGGCGGTGCCCCGTGTAGGCGTGCCTGCAGGAGCTCGAGGCAAACACGTCCTCTCTCGCCGATGGTCAGGATTGCGAGCGCTGCTCCCTGGGCGCGGCTCGCGCATGCGCATTAGCGCGCGTGTGATCCTTTTCCTCCCAGCAGGCCCGTGATGTGCTCGGCCTGCTGGGTAATGTAGTCTCTGGGCGGTTCTCCTTCCTTGGGCCTTTGTCCTGCAAAACGGAAGGAGAACATGCCTGGACAAGGTGATGGGACTCCCCAGGGCCCTCTTACCTCCTCCCAAAACCCCCAAAACACTGCCAATTGCCCCAGCCCTGACAGTACTCCCCCTCCCTCCAGCAGGTCCTGGTTTAGTGGGATGTAACACATGGAATTGGCGGAGGAGCCGAGGAGCATGAATATTACATGCTGGCTCCCATGAGCGGTCTTCTGGGCCATACCCCTTCCAGTCCACCAAATACCAGGTTGATCCCTGTTTACGGCGTGAGTCTAGGATTTTGTGGACTTCATATTCAAGGATGCCATCTTTCAAGACCGGTGGGGGTTTCTTGGATGTTATGGAAACTGGGGCTGGTTTGAGTAATGAGATGTGAAACACCGGGTGTATTTTCATGGATGGGGGTAAGATTAACTTTGCTGCTACAGGACCAACCAGAGCTTTAATTGGAAATGGGCCAATGAAACGAGGGCTAAATTTGCGGGAGCCCTGTAGCTGAAGATTGCGTGTCGAAAGCCACACTTGATCCCACACCTGGTATGGAGGACTTGGTCTCCTCTTCTTGTCAGCATGGTGTTTGTAAGTTGCTTTAGCGAGATTTAGACTGTATTGCGCAGCTCGCCAGATGCTTTCCAAATGTTTCTGTCTCTCCCTGACTGCCGGGACTTCCGGCACTGGTTCATGTGCCACAGGCTGGAATCGTGGGTGATAGCCATAAGCACAATAAAATGGGGTGACCTTAGTTGATGCATGTACGGCGTTGTTGTAAGCCAGTTCGGCCAGCCAAATCACTTCTGCCCATTCGTGTTCTTTTCCTTGAGTCAGACAACGCAAATATTGTTCCAAGGTCTGATTAAGTCTCTCGGTTTGACCATCTGTTGCAGGATGGTAACTGGTGGACAACCGAATCTCAATCCCTGCTGTTTTGCAAAAAGCCTGCCAGAATCGCGAAGTAAATTGAGGTCCTCGATCTGAAACTATCCCATATGGTATTCCATGAAGCCGTACCACGTTCTGTAAAAACAAGTTTGCTAGCATGCTGGCTGTTGGTGTGCCTTTGCACGGTACAAAATGAGCCATTTTAGTTAAGTAGTCCACAACTACCAGTATAGCTGAAAACCCCTGACTTGGTGGTAGTTCGACAATTAAGTCCAATGATACCGTGTGCCATGGTGCCGGAGGAGTTGGAAGGGGTTGCAACAGACCTGCAGGTTTTCTGTGCTCAGTTTTGTTCCTTAAACAGGTTTCACAGTTTGAGATATATTGCTTCACATCTTTTTGTACACTAGGCCACCAAAAATGACGCATGATTAGCTCCTTGGTTTTCAGTGTTCCAGGATGACCCACAAAAGGGGAGTCGTGGCACCACCTGATGGCTTGTTGTCGAAGCGGTATAGTAGGTAAGTATAGCACTGATTTGTAAAATGGTAACCCTTCCCTGATAGTTTGCTCTTGACTCCTGCTAGCCCATTGCACCAGATCTTGCGCTGACATGGCTTTTCCGATTTTTTCAAATATGGCGTCTACCACCACACTTCCAATTATTCGTGCCGGGTCCACCATTGGTTTGGGTTCATCTATGGTCTTTGATAGAGCCGAATTTGCCTCCGGATACCTAGAGAGTATATCTGCTTTTTGATTTTCTACTCCAGGTCGATATGTGACGACAAAGTCGTATTCTGAGAACTGCATGGCCCACCTGAGTTGTCTCGGACTAAGCGCCCTGGCGGATTTCAAGAATTGTAAATTACGATGGTCGGTATAGATGGTAATGGGATGATGGGCTCCCATGAGGTGATGATGCCACTCATCGAAGGCCACCTTAATAGCCAACAATTCCTTGTCTGCAATAACATAATTTTGTTCTGCCGGTAACAATGTTCGCGAATAGTAAGCGACTGGGTGTAATTGCCCATTGTTGTCACGCTGCGACAGAATAGCACCCACCGCATAACTAGATGCATCGGTCTCTATGACGTAAGGCTTAGCAGGGTCCGGATGCTGCAACACTGGTGCTGTCACGAACGCTTCTTTCAAAGTGCGAAAACTTGCTTCAGCCTTTTCGTTCCATTGAAAAAGAACTCCTTTTTGTAGTAGTTGTGTAATGGGTTGGACCTTCTTGGCAAAACCGTCAATAAACCGGCGGTAGAAATTGGCAAATCCCAACACCGTTTGAATGTCCTTCACTGAACTCGGAGAGGGCCAGTTGGCAATGGCCTGCACTTTCTTTTGATCCATTGTGATCCCTTGAGGTGACAGGATAAATCCTAGGAATTCAACTGTGGTTTGATGAAATTGGCACTTCTCAAGCTTGGCATACAATTTATGTTCCCGTAACCTCTGTAAAACAGCCTTCACATGGCCCTGATGTTCAGCAGCATTACGAGAATAGATGAAGATGTCATCGATGTATACAATGGCAAAGACATCTAAGTAACCACGTAACACCTCGTCTAAAAAGTGCTGGAATGCTGCTGGGGCGTTACACAGCCCGAAGGGCATGACCTGATATTCGTACAGACCACACTTGGTCCGAAAGGCCGTTTTCCATTCGTCGCCCTCTCTGACGCGCACCAGATGATACGCGCCTCGCAGATCTAACTTCGTGTATACGGTGGATCCTCGTACTTGGTCTAACAACACTGGGATTAAGGGCAACGGGTAACGGTTTTTGATGGTAATGCGATTTATTGCTCTATAATCGATGCACGTCCTCAGGTCTCCCATTTTTTTTGGTATGAAAAACAAAGGGGAGGATACCGGGGACGTAGAATGTCGTATGAAGCCGTTTACTAAATTGGTTTTGATGTATTCCTTCAGGTGTTCATTCTCGGCTTCTGTGAGTGCGTATATTCTGCTACAAGGTAGCACAGCGCCCGCTTCTAGGTCTATGCGACAGTCAAATGGCCTGTGTTGTGGTAAAGTCTCGGCGGCCACCTTACTGAAGACATCCCGATACTCCTCATACTCTTCAGGTAAAACCACTTCTGTACTGCCACCTACGTAGTGGGGACAACACTTCCCCACACTACAATTAGCCTGACAATGCATTGACGAGAACTGCAGAGTTCCTGCGGCCCAATCCACGGCTGGATTGTGGAGTCTTAGCCAAGGTAGGCCCAACATGAATCCAAATTGTGGTGCAGAAATCACATCAAACTCAATACTTTCTTGATGTCCCTTCCCACACTTCAATTGCATGGGCTGTGTATGCTGAGTGATCGGGCCTGAAACCAACGGTGATCCATCCACTGATTTCACTTGTTCTGGCTGTTCTTTAGTCACCAATGAAAGTCCTAGTCTTTTAGCTACTTGATCATCTACAAAATTACCAGTGGCCCCTGAGTCGACCATTAGTGACACTGGTATGCGCCTTCCTTGTACTTCCAGATGGCCAGCCAGCATAATGTGAGCTGACGGAGTGTGATGAAAATTTGCTAGCATCTTTGGGGTATCTTCAGATTCGCTCGCCCTTACCCGTCTCACAGACGAGCTGGGGCGTTTCCCAACTGGGTTCCTTTGGTGGATGGTTTATTGGTGCATTCTCGGACGAAGTGGCCCGACTTTCCGCAGTAAAGACATAACTTTTCTCTCCTTCTTCTCTCTTTCTCCTCCTTGGTTAAGGGGCCTCGTATGGTTGCAATCTGCATTGGTTCCTCGGTTCCCTTCTCGGATAACTTGGAGTTTTTCTGTTGGTCTAGCCGAACCATAGGCTTACTATCCCATTTACGACGGTCTTGGCGACGTTCACTTTGTCTCTGATCTAATCGTAATGCCAGATCAATCATGGTGGAACAGTCTTCAGGTTGGGGGTCTACTTGTGCAATTAAATCCTTCAGGTCCTCCCTTAGACCCTGATAGAACAGGGCCATTCTCTTTTCCTGGGGCCAATCAGTTTCCACAGCCAATCGATTGAAAGCTTTGACATACGAAACCAGGTCTCTGCTTCCTTGCCTCAGTGTCAGCAATTCTCGATCTTTAATCAATGTTGCAGCCCTACGGTTGAATATTTTACCGAACTCATCTACAAAGGTATCCCAGTTGTACAATAAGGCATCGTCCTTGCGAACCAGTGGTGTAGCCCAAGAAGCTGCATCCCCCGTGAGATAGGATATTACGAATGCTGTGCGGGCTTGTGCGGTTCTAAAAATTCCTGGCTTGGTCAAAAAGTGCAACTGACACTGCATGATAAACTGGCTAATATTCTGTGGGTCCCCATGGTATCTTTCGGGTGCAGCAAGGGGCAGGGATGGTTCCGTGGGTACCTGCACTTGTACTGGCACTGGCGGGGGTTGTCTGGGCAAGGGCGTTGCTTTGGCCTGAGTCTGGATAGTCAGGGTATGGACTTGACCTGCTAAGTTCTGATAGTCCTGCCTGGTTGCTGCCAATTCAGCCTTGAGGTCCTGGAGAAGGGCTACTACGTCTGCCATGATTGTGCTGCCTAGGCGCCGAAAGAATACGTGGGCTCGCAATTCTGTCAGATCCTCACTCCTCTTGACAGGCGCAGAGGCAGCACAAACTCCTCCCTCCCCATTGGGTCTTGGCACCTGGGAAATGAAAACCGCAGGCCACCGCAACCCTCTGGGGAAAGAGGGTTAGGGTTCGTTGAATGGATGGGTAGAGGGAGTTCAGGATCACCGGAGAGAGGTTTAGGGAATCACAATGGATGGGAAAAGGGGGTTTCAGGGAAACATGCTCCTCGGCTCCAAGGCTCCTCTTGCTGATGGTTGTAGGCGTTGACTTCGCTCACACACTTTCTCACTAACATCACTCTCACAGAACTTCTCCTTGGAGGCCTTTGTATTGGAGCCTCTAACCAACTTACACCTAGATCAGTATTCTCTAGTGTTGACTGATTTTCACACTGCCTTCTCAAACGTAAACTACGCCCTCATTACTTCATGAAGGCAAACCCTACAAACCTCACATCATATCGTGGTAACTCCCCACCAATATGCTGATTACGTGTTCCCCACCTCACCCTGTGCAAAAGTAGCAACAAACAATAACATGCACACGAGGTGCTAAAGCACTTAGCTCAGTGTTCTGTGGAGTTCTAGATCCTTCGGCCTTTTCGGGTTGATGGGCGTGATATGTCTCACCGATCCGATCAAACAAATGAGCTGAAAATAGCAAAACAAAGTCAGTGCACGTGCGTGCGAAACTGCCGTTCCAACGGAACGTTCCCTAAAGGGTCAAAGATCTGTTAAAGGTGCGGTTGCTTCACCGCCAAGCTAATTCCAACTCTGGGTTAGTATCATGCTTTGCATGCAATAATGTCGTGCTGCCGAAAACGTCACAGTATAATTCCTCAGCGTGCAACACGTTCACTCCCCACGAGAGAAATCAGCTGTCTAAGTAAAAGACGTGTACTTAGCTCTTTCATGTACGCGGGGCCGGGGGTAGAGCTGGCGGGCGGTGCCCCGCGTAGGCATGGCTGCAGGAGCTCGAGGCAAACACGTCCTCTCTCGCCGATGGTCAGGATTGCGAGCGCTGCTCCCTGGGCGCGGCTCGCGCATGCGCATTAGCGCGCGTGTGATCCTTTTCCTCCCAGCAGGCCCGTGATGTGCTCGGCCTGCTGGGTAATGTAGTCTCTGGGCGGTTCTCCTTCCTTGGGCCTTTGTCCTGCAAAACGGAAGGAGAACACGCCTGGACAAGGTGATGGGACTCCCCAGGGCCCTCTTACCTCCTCCCAAAACCCCGAAAACACTGCCAATTGCCCCAGCCCTGACACCAAGGAAAAAGTGGACTTAGAAGAGCTGAAGACGGAATTGTCGAAGTTGTTTCAAGGAATTGAAAAGTTGAAAATCAGCAGTGTACATCTGCACATTGACAAATCAATTCGGGCGGTCCCACAACATCCAAGGCGCATAGGTTTTCATCTACAGAAGAAAGTGTCACCGGAACGGAAACAATTATAAAGATAATTACATCATTGTAAAGGTTGAGAACGGCACAACCCCATGGGTTTCTCCACTAGTAGTAGCCCCCAAAACAGATGGGCGACTTCGACCATGTGTGGATATGAGGATACCCAATACGGCCATATTGAGGGAAATACATCTGGGACCGAACATAGAAGACATGATAATTCGGCTTAAATCAAGCCAGCAGATTCAGTAAATTAGATCTGAATCAAGGATACCATCAATTGGTGATTGATCAGGTGTCTCGGACGATAACTACTTTCAGCACTCATGAGGGTTTATTCAGATACAAGAGGCTTTGGAGTCTCTTTGGCAGCTGAAATCTTTCAAGAAGCCATCAGAAAAGTCATAGCACCAGTACAAAATGAGTTTAACTACAGCAATGATATTCTTGTATACGGGGCTGACCAGGCTCAGCATGATGAAGCATTGAAGCAAGTGTGCAGATTATTACAAGAGAGTGGACTAACCCTGAATGCGCAGAAATGTGAAGTAAACAAAGGAAGTCTAAAGTTTTTTGGGCACATATTCTCGGAAGACGGCATGAAGGCAGATCTTGGGAAGGTGAAAGTGATATTGGACTTCAAACCTCCAAGAGATGTGACGGAACTGAGATCTTTTCTTGGAATGGTAGGATATTGTGCAAGATATTTGCCAGAATATGCCACTCTTACTGATCCTTTGATGCAATTGCTGAAGAAAGACGTGGCATTTACAGGGAATGAAGACTGTGAATAGAGTTTCAAGAACATAAAAAAAGAGCTGGCAAACATAGACACTTAGCATACTTTAATCCGGAATGGGACACTGAAGTGATTGCTGATGCCAGTCCGGTGGGTTTAGGTGTGATTCTGGCACAAACAAATTCAAGCGAGACATCAGAATATAGATATCAGCATATTGTTGCTTATGCCAGTAGAGAGCTAAGTGATGTTGAGCAAGCCTACTCACAGGCAGAGAGAGAGAGTCTGGCTGCCGTGTGGGCGTGCAAGAAATTTAACCACTTTATAATTGGAAAGCCTTTCATACTTGTGACGGATCATCAAGCATTGATTTCATTATTTGGGAATCCAAGAGTAAAGATGCCTCCCAGAATTGAGCGATGGGGTATGCGATTGCAGGAATACGATTACAAGATTATACATAGGCCAGGGAAGGATGCAAATCCAGCCGATTATCTCTCAAGACACCCAGTGAACACGATGGATCACGAAATGCAGACGGAAGCGTAAGAGTATGCACATTGCAATAACAAAGGAGGTATTCATAGACAGAAGTCAAACTGATCCGATGATAAAAGTAGCAGTTCGACTCACGCAGACTGGGAAATGGCATTGTATTGACCAGGAAAAGGGTTTGGAAGAGGGAGACATGAAGGATTTGCAGAGTTTGGCGAGAATGAGCAATGAACTGTCTGCAACAAAAGAAGGAATACTCCTAAGAGGGAACAGGCTCATAGCGCCGAAGAGTTTGAGGAAAGTCTTAGTGATGTTGGCCCATGAAGGGCATAGAGGGGTAGTAAACACAAAGAAAATCCTAAGAAATCAAGTATGGTTTCCATGTATGGATGTGATAGTAGAAGATATTCTACAAAACTGTTTTGCTTGTCAAGTAGCAACCCCTAATACTCAGGCGACACCGCTTTAAATAGTGCCATTTCCTACTGTGCCATGGAGTCGAGTGGCTCTTGATTTCTTTGGGCCACTAGAAAAAGGAGGGTATCTAATGGTGGCCATAGATGAGTACTCAAGGTTCCCGTTGGTAAAACAAGTCCAATCTACTGCATTTCATTATGTAGTGGTAGTCTTGGATGAGTTTTTCAGTGAGTGGGGAATACTGCAGATAGTCAAAATGGATAATGGAGCACCTTTTCAAGGACATGAATTTAGCAAATTTGCAGCACACATGGGATTCAAACATCAGAAAATAACACCTTTGTGGCCACAAGTAAATGGGATGGCGGAAAGATTCATGAGTACCTTAAAAAGGACCAGACAAAAGGCCGTTTTGGACAATATGTAATTTCCACAAGCGGTCTCGCAGATGTTAAGAAGTTACCGGAACACCCCTCATGAAATGACGGGACACTCTCCATCTGAATTGATGATTAAATACAAGCCACGAATCAGACTTCCTAGATAAAAGGGTGGATTGCAAAAGGAAAGCTGCAGATGTGGAGCTGCAGGAAGGAGATGTGGTGGTAGTCAAGCAGAAGCAGCGAAAGAAAACAGACTCCAAATATCGGCCGATACTATTAATGGTCAAGGACATTAAAGGGTCTATGGTCATGGCGACTGGTAGTGATGGTGAAACAACCAGAAATGTATCCTTTTTCAAAAAAAATTTGTAAAATGAGTCTGAAGGGAAAGGTGGTGAAAGGGATGGGTCGAATGAGTTGAGTAGCACTGACATGGACATTGGTTTAACATGGTTATATGCGGAGGAAGGGGAGATGTTGAATTGTGGTGCGAGGCATAGCCAAAGTGAGAGGAGAGAAAGTAATAGCTGGGACATGAATTTGGTTGGGGGGAACTGTGGAGATAATGACACTCGTACTGAATCAATGGACATGAACAATGGTGATGAGTCACGGGACATGAACAAAAAAGGTAGATCTCAAAGAGTGGTTCGTAAGCCGGCGAGGCTAATTGAACAAATGTAATAGTTGATATTTCTGATAATTATTTAGATGATAAGTAAGGGGGGATTGTTGTGTATTGTCATCATATACATTAGTATATTTAGAGTCTAGATAGAACATAGAATATTAGAATGTTAGGAAAGGTTTTTCTGGAACGTGGGGATCGGGCTGAGTTCAGTTGCCATATGCATAAAATAAGATGAAGACGTATCGCATGGTGTGATCAATTATTATAGAACTTAAAGAAATAAGGACATAACAGTAGGGATAGTCCCCATCAGGGAGATCAGGGTTTCCTAGCCCAGAATGTTGTAAAGTGCTACCTCAACAAGCAGGTGGATGCCCACTCTCACCAACTGTGCTGTATGGAAGTGCTGCTTTGGCTCTGGGTTCTCATATACATTTTTCCAGTGGTGGTACATGTTCAACATATCAACACAGTTGCATCCAGACTGCCACCCCCCTCATGATTGTGAACCCCTATAGGAAATGCATATAATTTTCTTCGGGGTTTTTTTTCTCCACTTATATAGACTTCTATGTTGTAAGGCACAATGAGAAGTGTCTGTCCTATTCATCTTGGATGGCAACAGGTCTGATTTTTCAGGAGAGATTGTTATGCTGTATTGGTCAGGCAAGCTCCTCTACACCTTCTACAGTTGATTTACAAAGTGTTGCAAACATTCAAGCGCAGTGTAAACTTGACCATGATTTTGTTCTCCTTGCATGCGCCATGCCGGGTTTGGTACCATGCAACTGGTATCAGACAGTCTTCCTGGATCTTCCCTTGAGGAAAGACTTGTCACAAAAGAAAGTGAGTATCCTTCAGCCCTCCCTATTATTGCTCAGCTTGAAAGCTTGGTTCATTGGGTGCTACTCTACACTTAGAGGGTATTTCTTATCCCAATTCTCCAAATGTGTGCACTCAGAAAGGAGTCGACCAGAAAACCATACAAGAGTAATGACTGTGCTTCTTTCATTGGGCACTAGAGAATAGTATCAAACCTCTGGGACAATGTCATGTCTTGGTTGGCCAGCCAACTTGAATAGGGGTGTGAATCAATTCTCTGCAGAATGTGACCATTAGATTGCACTTTGACATCCTCCTTCATATTTACACCCTGTCAGAAATGCCCCACCTCACTGGATTTGAAGCTTGGTTTTGGATGCATTTGAAGACGATTTTTGAGGATATGACTTTGTGCCCTTCACCACCTCCCCTGGGGCGACAGCCTTCCCAGTTGCAGTTACCTCCACACAGAGGACAAGCAAGTTGCAGGCATTGTCCTGTAAGGAGCCCTGCCGGGTCTTTCGTTCCAACAAGTTGGTCCTGAGGACTGTTCTGGCCATCCCAAAAGTCTCGTCTGATTTTCATTTAATTTCAGGAGATGTATTTACCAGTCTTTCGGCCTTGGCCTGATAGTTCTCCAAATGCGGAAACTCTCAATTTGTTTTGAGAACTTGAGCATGGATTACTTTTTTTTTCATGGTGGTGTTTTGGGGGATGCTAGGGGGCATTGGAGCAAGATGGTCGTGTTGTCCTGAGCGCCAAATTGACCAGGGAAGGAGCAGGCCTGTGCCCGTGCAATATATAGGAGCAACCCTCTGGAGTGAAGTAGAGTTTGTGGGAATATGCTGGGCATTTGTGGCTGTATTTTCAGAGCACTGCGCTGCCTAGAAGGGGATCCTTGCACATCACGGCTGCGAGGCAAGGAGGGACCAAACGTACGGGCGCCAAACACCAATACAGAAACAGACGCGCGACCTTGGACAATGTAGTGGGCCTGTCCCCACAGAGGCTGAGATTGGGGTTGCTGTGCTCCCCGGGATGTTAGGGAGAGCGGGAATTGTGTTTGCCTGGCACAGAGACAGCGGAATCCCTGGGCCATGGTTGCCTTTGTGGAGCGATCTGGCACTGGGTGGACAAGAAGAGAAACTAGTAAGGTGGGCAGTGAAGAGTGACACTGAGTGGGCCGTATTCTATGTCCTGTGTTGGTGCATATGCTGGGCACAGATTGCTGGATACAAAGTGGAGTGTGATTGTGTGGCCACTCTCATGTTACAGCTGGAAGGGTCCCCTTGACAGTGCAGGGCTCTGGTTTATAAAGCCTGTCCTAGTGCCTGCATTGAGGTCCCAGGCTCCCCCACAGGAGGAGTCTAAAAAATGTGCAGTGGAAGAGAGCTGGGGGTGTTCCGCCCCTAGGACGTCTTACGTGGTTACTCTAGGGTAGGCTGGATGGCTAAATGACACAAACAGCAAGCCAAGCTGTCCTTTATGGAGTCAGAGCTTCCATTTAGGGGGGAGTCTGGGCTCCCCGTACCTATCTCCAGTCACAGTAGCAAAGACAAGATGGCTGCAGAGGGTGGCGCCTCCCTGAATGGGGAGGGTAGTGACTCCCTGAGCCAAGCAGTGGACCTGAATACTATACTGACCCAAATTAAGTCAGGCTTTGACTCCGTGAATGGTAAGCTGGAGAATATGACTTTTAAAATGGATCACATGCAGCAGCGCATAGAGAAAGAAAGTGGTAGGATATCGGAGGTTGAGCACAGTATCGGGACGCTTGAGGATACTACTGCAGAGATGTGCCAGGCCCTCCATTCGCTGCTGCAGGAAGGGAATGGAGTCCAATTGAAGAATGAAGATCTGGAGGCGAGGTCTCATGAAATAATGTTCGGGTGATGGGGATTCTCGAGTCGGTCCCGCAACAACAAAAAATTGAAATCTTCATGGAAGGTTTCATCGAGGAAGTACAGGCCGACCTACCATTGCCCCCACAGTTGTTGGTGGATAGCGTGCACTGGGTTTCACAACTGGTTCCGAAACCTGGCCAGAATCTGCACCCGGTGATAGCCCACTTATTGAACTACTGGGACAGAAATACAATTCTTCGTAGGACTCAGGAGCTTGGTGATCTGCAATTCCAGGGCTCCGGTATCTCCTTTTATCCAGACTCCACCCAAACAGTGCAGATGGCCCTCATATCCTTTGTTGCTGTAAAATGCCAACTTTGAGAACAAGGCCTCCAGTATGCTATGTTGCACCCTTTGAGACTCCGAGTGGTTCATAATAATTAGACACATTTTAATACGGATTCAGCAGAAGTTCTTTCCTTTCTGGAGTCTTTGCCCAAGAGATGAGATGGGGATCAGAGATGTGCTCTTCTATGGGCTAATGTGGGTATGTGTTTATTATATCGCTTTTGGATGCATTACCTTCTTGTTGCTGTTGATAGGGCGTTCCAATACATACATGTTGAGTTCTGGGGTCTTCATACTGCGCTGAGTTTCCCGAGGGTGGTTTTATAGATTCAAGAATGTAACAATAGAGTCCATCCTGGTTTGGTTATACATTGTGTTCAGGTGCAGTCTCACCCCCCTAGTCACGGGAACAGCTGGGCTGTGTTCTTGCCATCTCAGGGTTGTTACCCATTTTTGTTGGTATTGGGGTGTTCTGAAATGGGTTTGGTGGTTGCCACTGCAAATTGTGGGGTGGACGTTTGGAGATGGCTATTATATGTAAAGGCTGGTTTGTGTGGTGGTGGAAAATGTATGATCACATCAGACTGTCTGAAGAAATAGGTGTATTCTTCTAACACTGATGGGATCAGGGGGGACACCTACCTGATACTTGTAAATGTGTCAGCTGGAAGGTGAGAGGGCTGAACAACCATGCGAAAATGTGCAAGCTTATTACATATTGTGAGCGTTATGGTGTCAAAATAATGCTTCAAGCAACGCATTTACTACGTGGGGCAAATGAGGCTCTGTCAAGGTCTTAGGGAGGTACTAGATTCCATACTTCTTTTTTGTCGTATTCACTATCATACATAAGTCACTAGGGTTCAGAATGCTGCAACATGAACAGGACACTGACGGACGCTTTGTTGTAGTCTCTGGTGTATTAGCCGGAAAACAAGTGACATTTGATAATTTTCATGTCCCGAATGTGGACGACCTAGCATTCTATAAGACTATATTTGACCTCCCATACTTGCTTGGTGCTTGCTGGGGACTTGAACACCATAATAGACATTGACTTGGATAGTTCCATGATGGGCCTGACACTACTCGCTCAGGCTGCGAGGGAAATATCGGGGGGGGCGGGGCATGGATGACGTTATACCTGGAGATCAGGGATTACTCATTCTACTCCCCGGTTCACAATGTGAGGTCCCAAATCGATTATATGTTAGTAGGGCCTGACTTCGTGCATGCTATAAAGGAATGCATCCTGCTCCCTAGAACACTATCTGGTCACTCCCCGGTGTTAGGGAAATTTGTGTTGCATTTTAAAGTGCAGGCATTGCTTGATGTGGTCTTTCGGGGTCACATTTTGGAAATTACCAACTCGCTTTTTACCACCAATGTGGGATCTGTTTATTCGATGGGAATTGTATGGGAGACATTTAAGGTCTACCTGCGTGGATGCTGTATTGCTTTGGAAATTGGCGTCCTTAAGTGGATCCATAGACAACTGGCGGAGATAGAAGCTGAATTCAAATCCTTACTAGGTGTTGAGCGATCGCCACAGGAGAGCACCTTGGCCATGATAAAAACGGCATCGTATCGATTCAGGGTTGAGGCAGACACTAAACTAAGGTACCTCGCTGCCCCTCAGATGGCAGGCAAATATGTTGAGGAGGACAAGACAAGTAGACATTTGGCTAACTTGCTATGTTGTGAAAGAGGTTTGGTGGACATTGCTGTGATTAGAACAGAGGATTGGTCCCTACTTTCAGAACCAGATTTGATTCTGGGTTCGTATGAACATATTTATGAAAAGTTGTATGACGGTTGCGAGGCACCTGACCTGAATGCACTACACTTATTTTTACACAATGTCCCTTTGGCGGACCTTGACAGGGCAGTTTAAGGATGCACTTGAGGTTCGTATTATCACAGATGACATCCTGGCGTCAATCAATGACCTTCCCTCTTGTAAGGCCCCTGGTTCAGATGGTATCATGGCAGAATTCTTTAAGGAGTTTGGATCCACACGTGGTAGGGCACCTGTTGGAGGTGCTTCTGTCCAGATGTCTGCCCCTCACAATGTGGAAGGGTATTATTTCACTTATCCTAAAACTGGGCAAGGATCCCAAGGATTAAGCCTCCTACAGGCCAATCTCTCTAATGACACCAACATTTTCTTTAAAATATTGTCTGACAAACTACTCCCTTATGTGTCCTCATTTGTGCATTTAGATCAGTCCAGCTTTGTTCCAGGTCGTTCTACGGCCCTCAATTTATGGGTGATGTTTGCAATATCGACCCTGAAGTGCACGCTCTAGAAGCACTGTTAGATATGGAAAAGGGATTTGACTCTGTGTTGTGGGAGTATCTCGTCATGGTCTTGGAGAGGGTAGGGGCACCCCATTACTTTCTGAAATGCATAGAGCTGCTATATACCAAAATCATGGCACTAATAGGTTTATTTTGAAAATGGCCTGCCTTGTTCCCTTTAGAACGAGGCATGCAACAGTGGTGCCCGTTGTTCAGCTCCTGTTTGCTGTTGCTATGGAGCCACTGGCGGTCTGTTTACAGTCGTTACATCGGCAGCGTGGTCTTGCGCTTGGGGGAGTGCAAGAGTTAATCTCACTTTATGCAGGCAACATAGTATTGTACTTCAAGGATCCTGAGTGTAATCTACACCCCCTTACTCAGCCTTTTGATGCAAATTATAACAGATGTCAGTGCTATACTTTGGTGATGTTTGGGTCTGTAGAAATCAGACTGCCCTGTTAAGAGAGAATCACTTGATTTATACCGAGCAACTTTCCCTTGTGGGTAGAATTGCCATCATGAAGATGGTAATACTTACTAAACTGCAATACAAAAAAGTAACTCCCATCCCATGCACACTATCAAGGGCCGGAAATCAGCCAAACCATTACTTTATAAACTTTTAAGCATGTGAAAATTGTCTTGATAAGGGAAATATTCCAACAAACATTCAGCAAAAAACATTCCTTTTTTTCTTCACAGTGTCCACTTTATTAGGAAACCCAACGCATTTTGAGATATAATACTCTTCCTCAGGGGTACTTTACTCTGAAGATTGCTGCAATTTAGCAAAAAGAAAACAAAAATGAAAACATTTGAAGATGCTATTCTTAAGATACAAATCTTGTAAATTTTCAAGATCACCTTAAGCTTGAGAAGTCACTTTTTGGATAAAAACGCCAGAAATCATAATTGATCTATAGATAATGTCCAGGTTTATTCCAACTGGTGTAACCAATGATCTGGGGAAAAAAGGTGAAAAGCATTATTACCACTATGTTAATTATCAGATATATAGGGCCCAGTCCAAATGGGAACCTATGTATGTATGGCCAAAGTAGAAACAGGTAAGTGTGTAAACTGTGCCTTAAGCTGTGCTGATAGTGTCCAAGATTGTGCTGTTTAGTACGGTCAAAAATAACGCATCATTCCTCTTAGGCACATTCGCCAATCTCTGCAAAGGAAAATAATGTCACCTATGTCTTAGATAACCATCATTTTATCCTTAATGAATAAAAAAAACATAATTACATCCTGGGTATCTTTCCCAGTTAGAATTTTGCAGATGTGCTGGAATCAAATGAAGTATGCCTGGTCTGGTGTATTCTTCTTTAACCATTATTATGGTATATTCTTCTTAATACACACGTATCTGTGTCTGAAGGTAAAATAGATGACAATGCTCTTAAATATATAGTTAGAGCAATAATTAATAAAATGTAATAAGCATCCCATCAAAAATACAAAGTCTCAACGATTAAAGATCTCACCTGTATCTTATGCTGATATCAACAAGTCGTGAGCATTGATGATTCTTTCTAGACTGAGTTTGTTCTCTAATCCCCATCTAAAAGATATAGATTGTCCTAACTACGTCAATCAGGGTCTCGACAATCAAAAATGGCCAGCTAATTCACCTGGAAAAGTAACCAATAAGCAGTCCCAATGTCACTCACCCAGGAGGGTGGTATAATCATGCAGCCTCACATTGCTCACTTGTTTTTTGCAGCAGCAAGGAAACTCAGGGGGGTGGGGGTTAAAAAATGGCTGCTGTTATAATTAGAAGGTGCGCGAGACGCAATGACATCATCGCGCACATTGCTATGATTCGCTGTTGATGGTTACTGTGTCCTGTAATATATTATATTTAAATGCCAATTTTCGTGGGTGATGTCCCACGACGCACCCCATCCTCTCTAGGCAATAGTATTTTGGTTTTAAATTCCACTATTAGAAAATATGAAATTATGTAATGACGCCCCGAAAGACTTAGGTGAAGTTAGATCCTTCCCACCCAAGATAAATGGACTTCATATAGGACATATCCTATATGCTGATGACATAGTCCTCATCGACGCAACGCCGGTTGGCCTGCAAAGAAAAGTGAGGGCGTTGGAGCATTACACCGTGAAAAACGGTCTTGAGATCAACGCTTCAAAAACTGAGATCCTCGTTCTCCGAAGCCTAACTGGTTCAACCTCTTTAAGAAGAAAGAAATTTAAATGGGACGTCAGTGGTAAATTGATCAATTTTGTCAGCCAGGTACCTTATTTGGGTGCCGTGCTCAGTTCCAACATGAATGATGAGCCTATGGTCCAAAGAATCAAAAGAAAATGGAAACTTCTGTCAGTCCAAGGTGCCATAATCAACAAGAAATATGGGACAATTTTTGATAAAACCTGCACTTGAATACTATAAAGCCAAGGTGGTACCATCGCTAACTTTTGGAGCGGAATCAATGCTGGGATGCACCCACAAGACTTGGTTGTGGTGTGAGAACACTTATTGGAATGGAATTCTGCACCTTCCAAAAGGTTCTCCTACATAGAAAGATCATTGGCACTGAAAACCTTCCCCAATTTAAAATCGTGAAAAAAAGGAAAGGAAACTCATCTTTGGATTCAGTCCAGGACGAATGGGAGAGCAGATGTACAATTCTGTAAGGCCAACTGAATATAGACAAAGAAACCTTGGTACAAAATCCCAATAAAGTTAAAAAGAATTTGTGGTACGCCGATTGGTGTGAAACCTGCCCACCGTTGTATGAATCTTGCAGCACCTGAAGCCAGAGCCCGCAGATCGATTCCGAAATACTTGGGATTATTCCCTTGTGCAACGAAACGAAGAACTTACATGAAATTTCGTTTAAACCTTTTTTTAACCACAGAAGTTTTGAACTTACGTCTCCAACCTCCGAAGCTGGTCTATCCCTGTAGATTTTGCACTTGCGAAAATGAGACATTGAAACATCTGACCCTTTTTTGCCCCAAATTAGTGGAATCAAGAACGATCACGATGGGGAAACTATTTGAGGAAGATAGTCTATGCCTTGGATTTCTTTTTGGAAGCATTAGAAAAGAGATTACTAAGTCATGAGGCAGATTAAAGTACTTGATAATTCTACCTAAAATACTTTGATGGACAAACACTGAACAGTGTCAAAGTTCTTTGCGTTGTCACGAGCATGATCGAAGGAAAACAGCTTTTTTGCCTTCTTCTGTCCTCTCCTTTTTGTGGCTTCCTAGTCCGCTGTAAACCCGTCTTTCATCCTTTTCATCCTTTTAATCTTTTGTATTTCTTTTTAAAAGTTTGTAAACAGACTAAGTAAAAAAAAGAAATAATGAGAGTAATGTAATAGTTGTCAAGAGTTAATAGGTCCCATATGTGTCTGGATGTGATCAAATGAACCTGAAACAGAACTCTACTAAATATCTGTTTGAGTGCTCCAAAAAAAAGGGGGAAGAGCGTAACCAATCAGTCATGTTTTCCTCTAATGATGTTCATGCAATTTAAATCAAGCCAGTAACAAGACTGGGTTGTCTTTTGGTATATTAAATATCCGTTCCAGAGTTCCATACATCCAGTCATGTATAACCCTCATGATATTCAGCAAATTTAGCTGTACACTAATTATATTTCAATTGCATACTAGTGGTGCCTGCTAGGGTAGTCAATAAGAAGCCCTAAGGTAATTGAGCAAGCTTAGAGTGTTACATTTTGTGAAATATAATTCCAGGAAAAAATGTATATTCAATCTGTATACTTTAAACAATATATTGTACGGCAGTGCATAACATGGCTGCTACTCTATTATTTGGAATACAATTCCTGGTGAAATGTACATCGAATCTGTTAACTTTCAATAGTATATCTTGAAGCAGTGCATAACTGGACTATTACATCAAATAACTCCATTTCCATTAGTGAATCTGTAGACAGTACATGCCTAATCAGCAATGCATAAATGTATCAGCTATTGTCAGGATATGAAAACTAGCTCTTCTCCCAGGTAGATGATGCGTGTATATACCTCATGTCATTAGTTTGTGCTCCATCAGAAGATATAAAGGTAGGGTCCAAGGTAGAACTCACTCGTTGATGCCAAGGGAACTGATTGTGTCCAAATGATAGATCCAATATAGTTCTTTGTGCTACTTTTTTCTCTAGGTCACCTCCCCTGGGTAAGGGAGGATCACTTCCAGTATTGCACATCTCTTTTGGGCCACTGTGTGCCTGGCTTCTTTGAAGTGTCTATATACTGTTGATTTAACATTGGCTATCCTGATACTGGACTTGTGTTTGGTCAAGCAATCTTTTGCTTGCCTTATCGTCTGTCCCACATAATATTTCCCACTTGGGCATTTGAGTGCATATATGTTAATGTGTGTCACAGGTTGCAAAATGACACTGTGTAACCCTTCTGCCTGCATTGGGGTACCAAATATGGTCTCCCTTAATTATGTTGGAACAGTGTTGGCAGTTGAGAAAGGGGAATGTCCCAAACTTTGGTTTCTGTAACACCCTCTGTGATGGCTTTTTGATTCGTTCCACCTTAATCGGTATGTCCCTAAAATGATTGCCCCACTTATATGCCCTCATTGGTGGTTCTGGGAATAATTTTGAAGGGAGGGTGCCGAGAATGCCCCTCCTCATCCCCAGATTCATGACAGCACGAAGAGCCAGAAATGCCCGCAGCCACCCATCTTATTTGGGATGAATCCAGAGTGCACCAATGATTGACAAATACACAGAAAGGTATCCTCTCAGCCAACCATACCAACCGAATCCAGTACATGTCTTTACGGGTATAGGAGACGAAATGGAGAGCATGGACAGATTTACCTTGATGGACAGTCTCCATTAAGCACCAAGAAGCCACTATGCTGATGTCATTAGTAACACCACGACATAGCAACGTTAGACATGAAGCACATTCGCAGTCCTGCACCGCATTACATAGACACACATTTACATACACGAAGAACATGCTTAAACAGTTCTACAGCCAGTGGACAGATACATATACATATGTCAAAGCTTTTATTATTTTTCTCAATAGTCAAATGCAGTAATGCTGAACCGAAAGGCAACAAGAGATCATGAGCAAGCTTGCTTATGCTTATATTCAATAAGTCTATGGAACTACAGGAGTATATGGAGCCTGGTAGGACTATGCGCGACTAACTTATAGGTTATTTAGGACAACACAAACATTTAGAAGCCATATTAGAAGTCTAAGGAAAATTACAGAAGGGCTCAATGAACAGAGCCTTGGCCCCTTTCTTTTCTCACTCTATACTTCTTTCTTAGCTCCTATCATCTCCTCATTTGGTATCTCGCAGCATTTCTACGCTAATGATACCCAGATTTTCCTCTCCTTCTCCTCCTTCTCCCCTGACATTCATGATAAACTCCCTTCTTGCCTTTCTGCTATTAAATCTGCGATGTCCTCTCACTTCCTTACTCTTAATGCAGAAAAAAACTGAACTCCTTTTCTTCCCTGCCATCACTCTTCTCCCTCCCCTCTTCATTCTCTTCCCCCCTCCCAACTCTCCTTCTCTCCCCATGCCCGTAACCTTGGTCTTCATATTGACCCTCACCTCTCCCTATCTCATCACATTTCTCTTACTGCCAAGTCTTGTCGCTTTCACCTTTATAACATTCGTAAAATTCGACCCGTCCTAACCTTTCATGCTACTAAACTCTTAATTACCTCCCACATCTTCTCCAGACTTTTCTTTTCTTCGGACTCCCCTCCTCTCCCCACTAAAATCTGTCTACCACTCCGCCATCCGCTCCCTCTTCCTTCTCTCACCTTTTGACTCTATCTCCTCTTCTCTCACCTCCCTATGCTGGCCTTCTTTTCACTCCCAGTTTAAATTCAAGTTCCTGTCTTGTCTTCAAATCCCTCCAGGGTCTTGCCCCCCCTACGTTTCCTCCCTTCTTACTCTCTACTCCCCTTCTCGATCTCTTCGCTCTGCTGATCTTTTCCTACTCTCTCCTCCTCCACCTCCCTGCGCCCCCTCCCGCTTCTGCTCTCCTTGCTCTGTTCCACTGGAACCGCCTCCCCCTGCCCATCCACTCTTCTCCCTCCTACCCTTCTTTTCGCTCTTCTCTAAAATCGTATCTTTTCCATTCCCCCCAACACCTCTCACTTCCTCTCCTACTTCTCCCACCACCCATGCCTCACCTCTTACTCCTTTACCTCTATACCCTCTCAACCCTCTCCTTCCTCTCTACTCCCTTCTACCCTACCTCCTGCTCTTATCTAGTCTTATTCTTCCCTCTCTTCTTCCTCGCACCCTCTCGCCTCCCTTCTTACTTCTGCTTACACCTCCACTCATACCTCCCATTCCCTCTCACTCCTCTGTCCCTCTCCAATCCCTCCTTACCTCAGCAATAATGTATATTGTTCCTTGTACTGTTTTCGAGTTGTGATTCAATTGTCATTTTATGCTTGTTGTATTTCTTCTTGTTCTCATGTAAAGCACTTTGGATTAAAGTGCTATATAAATTCAATCAAATACAAATACAAATACAAATACAAATACAAATACAAATGAGAAGAGCTGATTCAGGCTGCACACAACGCGAAGTAGGTTCACAGCCACAGTCAGAGCTACACTGACACATTCCAATCTTCAAACAGCAAGTACCATCTGCAGAGAAAGGGAATAAATCCTTGTAAATACAAGCTCAAGGGCTGAACTTTGTGGTCTCTAAGCACGTGACACAGCCGAACGAGGCAATGGACATACACCCGTGGTGGGAAAGCAGAGCCGATCCCAGCAAAGTCAGATGGAGAAAGCAACAAGTGTTGCAACATCAGAGCATACTCTCCTAGGCAAAGGTGGTACATTACAAGTTACAATGCAGGCACATAATCATTCACATCACCTTGAAGAGGTGCACAGAGGGCTGAGAACTGAAATGAGTTCCATGCCTGGGGAAATCATCCCTAACCAATCATAGCTTAGAAATTCAGGGGTGGATGACAAGGGGCAAGAACCAATGGTAAAACCATTACTCTGCAACAGTGTCATTGATAATTTCTTGGGGCTGGGACAGGCCAGCCACCTAACATACAAGGGCCAGTAGAATAACCTCTTGGGAATTCCATGGGTATTAGTATCGATACCCAATCCTCTGTGGTGATAGTTTTTTTTGGGAAGGGCCCAGGGATGATGCAAGTTTTTCACAAAAGTGTAAAGCACACCATGGGGAGGTGAGAAGTACTGGAAAATCTTGATTGTCTCCAATGATCCCTGTCAGTTTTTGCAATAAACCACAGTTCTCACCTGCTGTTGTCTGAGTACTCTGTTATTTCTGGGCAGACTCCCAGACCTCTAGTTTACCTTGGGAGAATTACCCCAACAAGTTGGTAGCAGAGTTGATCGTTAGCTACGCTAGCCCGGCACAAAGCTGACTCTCCCGCTGTAGAACCAGAAAGGTTGCAGGACCCCTGGCGTGTTTTTAGAAGACGGGAACGCGTGCCCCAAGGAAAAGCCGTCAGAAGCTAGCCTGGGAAATATCCTGGCCAAAGTCTGTGAGGCGTCCAGCAGACCAGGAAGGCGAAGTGGCAGCTTTGGGGGACGCGGCAGCCAAGCAGCTTCAGCAGACCACAGAGTGTAAGTATTGACCGAGTCACACAGCAACTGGGAGTTGAGGGGGGCATTGAGTATTGTGGAGTATTTATTAGTATTGTTTAGCATTGTTGAGTATTGTCAAGTATTGGAGAGTGAGTGTTGCATTCCCACGGTATTGGCGCTGCGTACACACTTTGTACGCAATTTTTGTACAAAGATCTATTGATTTGTTAGATCACAATTTGTTGAAAAAGGAGCCCACTAGCGCTAAAATTGTGCCATTAGGTCTTTATTGTTACGGAGGGTGCTGACACATGTTTGAACCACTCAAGGGTCTTTATCAAGGCTGTGGTGGTCATCCATCATACAATCGTTGTTACATATTAATGGTATTTGCTGCTTTTTGAATTGGCTCACTGAAAACGAACGTGCGTTTATTTCTATTACCTCAACAGCAGCACTGCGAGTCAGGAAGACTCTTGCTGCATCACGCTCGCTCCCCGGAGGGGGCGGAGACTGCTGCCGGTCACATGCATTATCACGTGACTTCCACCCACCTTAAAGGACTGCCACAGTCACCCTTGCGGCGTTAAACCCGGCCGCGGAGTAAAGGGCGGTGCATCTTGTCTTTCTACAAGAACTGTTTTGCCGCTGTTTGGCCCTGGGAGGCGCCGACATCGGGACCTGACAATCAGATGACTTGCTGAATGTCCTACACTTTGAACATCAGGTAACCACTGTCTCTCCTTGCATTACGTACTCTTATTTCCAGCGCGCCTACCCGCATGATACTGGCTTGATCACTTTCTAGATGAGTGCTCATTAATATTGGGAAAATTGACGCCTGAATATTCCTTTGTTATGAACATGCTGTGACTGCGGGCTCTAGCCTTTGAGCAGCATTTTCTTTAGTCACTCGACCTTGCTCAATCTGGGTACAACAATAACACACTACCCATTGCCGAAGATTGCAGGATCCAAGTTCCCTTGATTCGGCTGATCAAGTGAATTAAGTAATCTGTTCTATTAACAGACACTTACTAACCCAGTCTAAAAGTAGAGCAAGGTGAATTATTAATACTTCTAGCTACGCACTCGTGCATACATAAGGGATGAAACTACGCAGCAATCAACCTGAGGATGATCTTCGGGCTCCTGAATGGGATGAGCCAACACCATCGACCGTCTCCCCAATAATGGATCAATGGATACCCAAGCATTTCCTGCGAGTCAGCCTCTCTCCTATGCAGCGCCTCAACACATCACAGCACAGATTCACTCTGAGTCAACGAATTCTACCCCAATTAAAATATACACTACACATGGAGCTTATGTTCCTCTAACTTAAAACTGGAAAAAGGGACTTGATTTTACTGTTACAACAATAAAAATACAGAGAAAAATTGAAGATCATTTTGGGGAAAAAACAACTCACAAAGAAGTGGTTCCACTGATAACTCATGGTGAATCTCCGATCATCCAGAGCTCTTCTGCGTTAACGTCATTGGTCTCCAACACAAGTACGCAACCCTTGGAGAAGCTAAATTTATCCAATTTAGATGGGGTTTCAGATTCTTTGGTTTCTGATCAAGATAATAACTTGGTAACGCCTCACACTCCATCTGAAGCCCAAAACCTGTAAGCTGAACCTCGTCAGAATCCATCTGAACCCTCTACACATACATTAAGTGCACTTAATTATTTATTAAACTCTTTAGTATCTGTATTTGAATTACTGAAAGGCGAAGTTCAATCACAAACTGGTTCCCTTTTGGAATTAACAAAGGAAGTCGCCTCGCTAGATGGAGCTATGGTTGGATGTTGCAATCTTATCAACACCAATATCTTGCAACAAATACAGGAACTTAAAGTAGAATCAGCAAAACAAGGTATGGATCTCTCTGCAATACAGAGATCCATGGCCCTCAAAAATAGTCTAGAGGACACCAACAGACTCTCGCTTCAGGAGCTCCTGTATCATTTGCAAAATTCTGCCATCAAAGATTTGCCTCCGCACACCCAAGTTAATGATAATGACAGAAACCAGCCATTAGACGACACTCCATTGTCTGAATCAATTCTCGATGAATTTCGAAGGTTGGCCAATGTAAGTATTGAGTGCGAAAGCGAAACCACCTTAAATGCATATCCATCAGTTGGCCCGGCAATCATCAATGAAGATCAAAGTGTAGAAAAAACCCCTTGTCCACAACATATTTCGTTATCAGGTGGTAGGAAGGAAAGGAAAAGAGAAGCAAGAAGACGAAAAAGACTACGAGAGAAGGTCACAACTTTAAAACGTGGAAAAAAATCCATATCTCGAAAAATTATCAAGAACAACACTGAAATTGATAAACAACTCCAAGCGGCAGCCCTCAACAAAGATATGGAGAGGAAAAAGGAAACAGTTTTGATGACATCAACAAGTTTGCAACCCACTAAAGTGAACTTCGAACAAACCGTCGGATTTACTCCATCATCTCCGCAACTAAAAATAGCCCTGATTTTTCTCAAAAAAGGCTCTTTAACAAAGACCTCGGCAGTTACAGTTAGCGGCGGGGCTGACGAAATCATGGAGGCCCCTCGAAAAATTGACCCCATATTTTTAAAAGATCACTATGATCAAAACCAGAAAGCAACGTGCGATCGTGGGGTGCGAATAAAGCTTGGCACTGGTAAGTTCAAAACTTTGAATCTGGTTGAATCAAAGGAAGGAAACCTTGTGAACGCAGGACAAAGATTACATGCAAACTCAATACCACATGTTCTTGAGAAAGAAGCTGTCGTCCTCAACTCTCGCCCCAACCTTCCGCTAGAAAAAGTTGCAGTTTCATTGACAGACAAGAAAAAATCAAAAAATAAAGCTCTACCCAAAAACGTCTGCACCTCCACAACTAAGCGATTCATTAAATCCTTAGTAACCCCACAGAAACGCATTTTACAGGCATCAAAAGCAATTTCCAGAAAATATCATCTGCAGACTTTAGCTCGTCAAGATAGTGCTAATAGTGAACATGAGATGACTAACAACTCTGCTGAACATCATGTGAAATTCGCTCAAGATAACTTGGTTACTACTGCAAATAGCACAGAGCACATATCACCCATTACAAAACAAGGATCTAAAAATCAAACTAGTCAAGATACCTATTTACATGGATCTTCACAGCAGATCCTGGAAGAACACAGAAAGGAGATTCGGCATGCGGTTGACGCATATATGTCCGCACAACGAGCGCAAAATTATCTTACACATTTTGACTCAACTAGAACCTCCTCTCTATATGGACAAGAGTCATCTGTCCCAGATAGAATTGGAAATCTTCGTCAAGCCCTTGAAGCTGAAATTGGGACCTCTCATGCTCAACTGTTCGCCCAAAGGTCCCTAGGACCTATTTGTCCTAAGGCCATTAATCAGACTCGTTTAGCTGAACCACCGACTATGGCAAGAACAACATCCGAAACAAATATTGCACATCAGGAGAAAAAATTGATAACAGCTTTGGGGCCAGAACTTCAATGGCTGATTGAAACAACTATAGTAAATTCTTTTGATAAAAAAGCATCAACAAACTTAGTTCCTGTTAAAAATGGTCCCGATCCATTACAACACAAAAAAACACTTAAAAATGATTTGAAACGTCCAGCATTACATTCACTGATCATTGCATGTCGCCAACCTCCAAACGTGCAATATGATCTAAATCGCAGATCGATTCTCACCATCTTTGCAGAAATCTCTGAGTTGGAAGATATTCAATCTGCTGATATTCAATTAGTGAAGTTCGAAGCTGCGCATATACTCACTTCGGTAAAACTGTGGATCAACTCTAGAGTGGTTGTGAATACTATATGGTCAGCTAAAAACCAATTATATGATCTAGGTTTTGTTATCGAAGTGTCTCACCTTCCCTCCAAAACTCCATCAGCAAATTCATCACACTCAGTAATCACTCATGAGAGGAACATTGAAACAAGTGCCACCCAGGGGTCCATAGATGGCCCCACAAAGATCTGCAACTGTCATCTAACTCACAATGTGCATTAACTAGATCAACCGAATCAGCGAACTCATGTCTCTCTAACCAGTTGGAATACGAGAGGGTTTCGCCATTTGTTAAATACTGTTGAGTCAAGCCTCGATAACGTTGATATAGCCGTATTTCAAGAGACATGGCTCACTAGTGTCCCGGTTTGGGACAATTATAATATCCATATAAATTTAGCCCAAAAATTAAAGCAAGAGCGACCAACGTCAGGCCTCCTCATAGCTGTTAAACAAATTCCCCTCTTTGAATCTGAAGATTGGTCATCTCCAAATCCCTTTCAGCAGATGATAAAACTAAAGGTTGGCAACTCCACATATGCCTTGATAAACGCATATTGGAACCCTACTGGTATTTATGACCACATATTTATGAGAGACATGAACTCCCTAATGCACCTGGTGGGTCTTGATAACTCCATTAGATATGTCATCATAACAGGAGATCTAAATTTGCATTACTTTGATCAAAGCAAATCTTGTAATAGATTGTTACTTTGGAACCATTTTATTGAAATGCATAATCTCCAAATGTTAAATGGTTCATTTGCAGATAACATTCCTCCACAGCCAACGTGGCACAGAGGTAACACCTCGGCAATAATTGATTACATTTATGTAAATCAATCTCTCATTTCAGAAGTTTATAAATTTCAGATTAATCCGTCGACTTTGAGCGATCATAATAGTCTCTCAATACAGTGGAATATACCTGAATCAATAAGTATCCAGGCAGTTACTAACACTCTAGATTTTGTAATTGTTAATCCCGGTGGTCATCGATTATATTGGAATGAAACCTCCTTAAAAAGATTTAGTCATTTTTATGCAAGGCTAGCTGGTAAAGTAATCGCACATCCCCAGCTGCAAATTCCATATCATAAATTAATGCAACTTTTTCAATATAAAACAAATAACATCATGTCATTCAAGACCCAGACTCTAGATATATTTGACAGGGAAGTGGAATCTGCAAAAAGAACATTTCGCTCAAAAAGGCGACAAGCCTCGAAGCTTCCACCCATTATAAGACGCGCTGTCATCTCTCAATTGAGGACAAATTATAAGAATTGGTTAATATCACACAAAGCAATTTTATTTCAGAATGATAGCTCTAAAATGTTAAGCATGCTAGCAGGAAAGAACACGTCACAAATTTGGTCAGTAATCAATCAAGTGACTACAGGTCATCAAATATTCCATCAGTCTAATAATGTATCAGAACAGGCATGGGTCACACATTTGTCAAATTTATATAAACCATGTTTGAACGTAAGCAAACAAAGATTGCCAGAATTATCAGAAAAATGTTCTTTAACTTTTGTTAAAAAAGACATTTTATTTTTTATAAATACGGCAAGTTCATCTTGAGCTCCGGGTCCTGATGGGCTCTCGAATTTCATGCTAAAACGACACCCGGAAATTTGGTCTGAGATATTATACAACATCTTCTCAAATATCATTCAGACGCAATTAATTCCTGACTCATGGAAACGTTCAATCATTCTCCCAATATACAAAAAAGGTAATAGGTCGGATCCAGCCAGTTATAGACCAATTGCCTTGTTGGATGCACCGGGAAAGATCTTCAATCGTATTGTACTCAGAGATCTGAACAACTGGGCTTCGAACTTAAGAACGAGGGACCCTTTCCAAGCGGGCTTTGTGTCGGGGTTAGGGACAACACCAAATATCATGACATTGAACATGTTAAAATCACAGTATGCAGCCCGAAATCAATTATTATATTTAGCATTTATTGATTTTAGGGTTGCTTTTGATTCTATTGATCACAATCTACTCTATCAAAAACTTATTTGTTTTGCATGTCCCCCTTCTCTTATTACTATTATAAAACAACTCCATACTAACACCTCGATCCAAGTTCGTCTTACCATGGAAGGCTTGCTCTCCAGACTAATTCTAACTGGGCGAGGTCTTAAACAAGGCTGCATCTTGGCGTCCTTTTTGTTTAACTTGTTTATTCTTGATCTTGGAGAATCGTTTGCAGACATTATTAGTGATGCACCAAAACTGGGACAACAACGCATAGCTTGGATGCTGTATGCGGACGGCTTAGTCCTCTTGTCACAGACCCCTAAAGGGATACAGAATTTATTGGACAAGCTGTACGCATACTCAATAGAAAACAATCTCATAATTAACTTAGAGAAAACACAAGTAGTAGTCTGTCAAAAAGCCGAAAAGGTTTTGCCGTGGAAAAAAATATAAGTGGCACCTTAACAATGTCACATTAATGAATGTTGAAAGCTATAAACATTTAGGCTTAACCATCTTTAACACTCTAAATGAAAAAGCGTATATTGTTACATTGAACTTGAAGTTAGAAACGTTGAAATCACAGGCTAATATACTTGTGTATAAATATGGGAAGTTTTCATATAGCTACATTATGGCTTTCTATCAAGCAAAAGTAGTTCCAATCTTACTATATGGAGTTGATACCAAACTGCCCATCAGGAGAAACACGTGGGATCTATGTGAAGCACGATTTTGGAGATCTGTTTTGAAACTCCCGAATTGTGCTCCACTCCCCATGATTCGTTTTGAGATGGGTTTAGTGTCGCTATTCTCTCAATTATTGTGGAAAATGTGTGCACTATTTAGAAAATATTTACTGGGATTGGCAAAGAATAACATCTTAAGCACAGTTGTGTTTCAACTTGCAGGTTCACAAGACTTTTTTCCATCTAAATGGCGAACTTGTGTACTGAACGCTCTGGCAGATGCAACTATATCCCTTGAGACACTTCTTATAAACCCTGATCGAGCCAAGTTAAAGCTATTCCAGTATGACTGGATATGTAATACTGCCAAATGTTCCACCTATAAAGATTTTAACGAACAGTGGTTTGGGCAAAAAAGGCTTGTACAATGGCAAATTACCTGGTTAAATTTCCAGCGCCAGATATTAGACACCAATATCTACGGTTCAGGTTTAATTTACTGCCGACAAGGGAAATAATGGCAAGGAGAGGGATGGTTCCGAAACAATTAAATTACTGTCGATTCTGTGAAAACATAGACCTCTCTGAAACTTTGCAGCACTTGCTAGTGAGCTGCCCAGCTTTAACTACACTAAGAAACTTCTTTTTCACTGTTTTATTATGTGCTTATGTCCCTATGAATGAAAATGATATTTGGATCAGACTATTTAGAAGCTCAAAACTGGTTATTAGAATTGCAATAACACAATATTTAAGTGCTATTTTACCCAACGACCACAATGAAATCGAATGATCACTTCCTATATTATAACATATCAAGTTTGTTGTATAGATCGTGATTCTTGGTTAATTGAGCAATTTATACTTTGATTGTTGTTTTAAATAATGAATGAATTGATAAAAATGTACATTGTAAGTTTGTATTTTCATATATTTGAAAGGTTGATTTTATCAGCCAAATCAAATAAAGAAAAAAAAAAAAAAAAAACAATTCATGGTATGTTTTATCAAACACAAGTGTGGCATATCATGGGACCCAATTGTGCCCAAGGAGGTGATTAGTATCAATGAAGGATCTCTTCTCAATTGAGTCATTTAATGGGAGTAGTGTGGTGTGAGCTTACCAAGCTTCGATATTTCTGGAAAATTGAATTGAAGGGGTGTGATGCCTGGTGTAGTTCTGTGCACTGATTAGTTCTTCTAGGGAAAGAAAACTGGGTTTGAGCAGGTGTGGAATGTAACCCTGATTAGTTGTTGCAAGGGTTTTAGGGACCCTGAAAAAAGAAAGATTGCCCACTCGGGCTGGTTAAATTTGGAGATCGGCGGGGTGGTACTTGAGCGTGCATGTCCAATAGTATGGTTGTGATAGGAGCGCAGAGTCCATCTAGGGACCATGAATGACAGCAAATTTGACATAGAACTGTGTCAGTAAAGATTCACTGTTTCTTAAAAACGGCATAGTGCCAATTACATGTCTGTTGGTTGATAACCAACGTGGAGACCAAACAGGGAGAAATAAACTAGGAAGAATTGCACATAGGGATGTGGGTGGGTGAACGGCGTGTTGGGATTGTGCAGTTTGCGGGTCCCTGCACCTCCTGTTGGCTCAGCATCCATTGACGCTCCACTGCACCCCCCTCAACCTCCTGAAACATCCTCCATAACTCGATTATTGCCATGCAGTTTACTAGCTTCTTCCCCTTATAGGTACCCTATATGTGTGTCAAGAGTGATTCCTGCACATCCTTGGAGAAACTTCTGCATGGAGGCCATGGTTTGGTCAATTCAGATGATGAGCAGGGGATGTACCCATTACGAGAGCTAAAAGCAGCAGTGGGGTATCCAAACCTGATATATTAATCGCCACCATACACCAAGGAAGAGGGACAGAAGGTGACAGGGCAGCTGAGCAGCAAAAGAGGAGCGAGCAGCGAGGTGCAGAAGGGCACAAAGGAAGGGCTAGGGGGCCTATCCACGAACGAGTGGATAGGGAGACAAATCCTCCTAAAACTGGAAGGGAAGATGAATGGGGAGGCAGAGGGAGCAACCAAAGCAAAAGAAGGCCTTAAGGAGAGCAGAGAAGCAACTGATTGGGCCGAGATCATGGAGGAAACAGACAGAAAGAAGAGGGAAAGAGAAGAGATACTAGAGAGGGAGTGTAGAGAGAGGAGGAGGGAGGAAGAGAAAGAACAGGAGCAGATTGAGGGATAAGAGAGGCTGGAGAGAGAGTGCAGAGAAGGAAAGAGGGAGTTACAGAAGGGCCGGTAGCAGAGGAAGGAGCAAAAAGAGATTCAGAGATGAAGGGAAGCAGATGAGAAGGAAAAAAGAAGGTTGACAGACAGGGAACGGAGGAAGTGGCAGATAGTGCGACAAGCACGAGAGCGAGCATGAAAGGAGGAGGAGGCGCGCACACTCAAAGACATAAGAGAGCGATGTGCACTAGGCACTAGGCATGGGAGACAGCGTGAGCATGGGGGGAGAAGGCAGGTGTGCAGAGCCAGACAGCACAACCCTGCCAAGCAGAGTCACGACTGCAGCAGGAGGCATGGGCATGGGTTCCTATGGAGACAAGGTTGGCATAGACTTGATCGATCCAAAAGGGAAGGCCGGGGAAGACACGACCTCTAGGAGACTGAGCTTTGTGGATTATTTCTGCAGCGATATGGAGACAGAGTCAGAAGATGACGCAGGGAGAAGTGAGGACGAGAAAAGAGGGCCCCCCTGGGAAGGGGACAGAAATATGGGAACGACGAAGGACGAACAGACACCACGAACCAGAGCAGCATCATACAACTCAGACAGTGTACACCCATGCGTCGAGAGACTTAGAGACCTCCCAGGAAGAAGGAAGAGGGAGACAGCTATAGCATTTTACAAGAGAAAGGATCACTGGGGGTTCTGACAACTGTGCCTGAATACCCATAGGAGAACCAATAGATGTGTACACCGACATTAAAAACACTGACAATCAGATCAGACTGACAAGAGGTGTGAGTGGGAAGGCAGGGTTGACACAAATGCCCCTGCTGGAAAAGGGAGGGAGGCGTCCTCAGTACATACCATGGAAACACATTGACAAGGAAAACGTGAGATGTAGGTTACCTTCACTAACTGCGGGTGCTGGGAAATGTATATACGAAATGAAAAGAATGACAGCAGGACAGAGATTAGCAGTGGGAGATGTAAAGGGACTACTAGTGACGATCCTCGGGGAAGCTACTGATGATTTATGGAAAAGGGCAGGGTTTCTTAGAGTGACAACTCAAAACACAGCGCACAACGGTTCACCATTTGCAAATTGCAGAGCTGCCAAATGGCAAGCCTTGACGACACAGTAATCCGACACATCAGACATTGGTGCAATTATGTCCTGCAAGATGGGGCCAGATGAAGACCCCTTACACTTACACTACATTCAAGAGATCCAAGAGCTTTGGCGCCTTGAAACGCAAGAACCGTGGGAAAAATCAGTAGCAGTATTTTACCACCTATTATGCCAGGGACTGCCAGAACCAGTTCAGAAACGGCTGAAGATATTAGCAGGCATGGATGCAAAACCTTGGCCAGAAATACAGCTTACGATTGCAAGAGAAAATTAGGAAGAACGCTGAGGAAAGAAAGTTAGAGGAAGCGAAATTTGTGCAGAAGAAACTATCGAGCTATGCCTTAGAAGGGGCAGTACTGCCAAGCGCCAGCGCACAGGGGACACAGCAGCAGCAGTAGGCACAGCCGCCCGCGGGAGGAGGATTCATGGAGCAGGGGAACATGCTGCACAGGTTTCGAGGAAAGGGGGCCAACCAGAGGACGCAGGTACGGGCCACAGATACATCACAACCAAGGAGTAGCCCCAGGAGGGTTTCGAGGATATAGACCACAGGTGTGGCAAGGGCAGGTGATAATGCAGGAGGTTTCCAAGGGCACGGGAGGGAGCCACCACAGTGATGGTCATGCAGGTAGATGGAGCACATTTTGAGAATGTGCAGAAATAGGGGGATGTAACAGAATTGGGGTGCACAGTCCCAGCAAGCATATCCAGGAGACCAAGATGACTATTGTACACAGGATCAACCACAGCAACAACAAGGACTGACACCGAGCGCACATCCACAGACACACCAGCTCGTGACACAGATACCACAGATACCACAGATGCAAGCACCCATACCACAGTATTTGCAATCACCCCAGACTCAAGGCAACACCCAGCAGGTGTCGCAGATACAGAACAGCATGCAGAAAAACAATGGGACAGTAGCACACATAGACTCCATAGCAACAGCCCAGTTAGAAACCTTGTGGGGGGGTCACCATGGTGGGGAACAATTCATTGTCCGGGAATGGGAATGTCCTTATACCCTCAATAGGACAGCCCACAGACACACTTGATGTGTTCCATCCTGTCGATCACACCCAACCCTGTAGAGGAACTTTGCATAGGGGTGGTGATACGGGATAACACATTTTCCTTTCTTGCAGACACAGGGGAAACTAGGTCCTGTATTTGAGAAGGAACATTTAGGTTGTCAGGTGATGCTGTGAATACTGAAGGATTCTCTGGGGCTCAGGAAGTGGTTCCTTTTAGATACAATGGTCCTCATTATGAGTCCGGCGATAGCCGTGCCGGTAAAACCGTCAGGCTGCCGCCGGACCCATAGTGAATTACTGGTGCCGAACTTGCCGGATTTACCGGGCATTACAACCCCGGTGGTATGGTAAATTGGGCACTGGCAATTCTGTAAATCCCCATTCCTGTGGAGTCCGACAGGACTCCACAGGAATGGGGACAGCGGAAACACCGGCACCATGTTGTAATGGTACTGGTGTTTCCGTGCATCTCTGCGGCCGAGTGCCGTTCCACCCGCCAGGTCAGACCTGATGGACGGACAGGCACTCGCAAGCAGAACTTGTTGTTTGCCGGTCCGGAAAACGGTGCCGGTACGGTTTTATCCGGCAGCGTTAATTCCAGACCGGCAAACATGTAATGAGGGCCATTCTCCCTTTCTATAGGGGAACACAATCTATCCCTTCACCCAAGCGATCCACTGATTGGCTGCCCCACAGCCTATCAACTACGCCGACCCACCGGCAGGCGCAAGCTAGCCTACCTGTGAATTTTGCATTTTGGTGAACCCTTCTGGTCTCCAGCACCTGCCTGCACATGCCATTTTAGCCTACCTGTGAATTTTTCATTTTGGTGAACCCTTCTGGTCTCCAGCACCTGCCTGCACATGCCATTCTAGCCTACCTGTGAATTTTGCATTTTGGTGAACCCTTCTGGTCTCCAGCACCTGCCTGCACATGCCATTCTAGCCTACCTGTGAATTTTGCATTTTGGTGAACCCTTCTGGTCTCCAGTACCTGCCTGCACATGCCATTCTAGCCTACCTGTGAATTTTACATTCTGGTGAACCCTTCTGGTCTCCAGTACCTGCCTGCACATGCCATTCTAGCCTACCTCTGAATGTTACATTTTGGTGAACCCTTCTGATCTACTGTACCTGGTTGCACATGCCACGTTGGCCTTACCTGTGAATTCTGCATTTAGGTGAACCCCCTCTGGTCTACTGTACTTGCTCGCTCATGCCATTTTTAGCCTTACCTGTGAATTCTGCATTTAGGTGAACCCATTTGGTCCACTGTACCTGCTTGCACATGCCCTCTGCATCTGCTCATGTACCCACCTGCTAGACTAGCTGAACCTCGGCCTTGAGTCACTGATTTCATTTCCTCACCTTCCTTGCCAGGCTAGCTGAACCACTGCCTTCTGATTACTATCTGCACATGTATTCACCTAGCAAACTGCACGTGGATTGCCATCGCCTGGTGGATTCCACCCCTGACAAGTGCAGAACCCCTCCACATACCTCCCAGTGTTCCCTTACACCATTGCACAGTCGGTTAGGACACTTGGCTCACGATATGCGGCCACTGTCATCTGCCAGCCACCCAATTCTTGCTACCATAGTAGGGTTCACCATAGCCACATTGCTCTGCCCCACCACCCACAGTACTGAAAAGTCTAACCACTGTTACGCCACCCCACTCTCTCTCACTATGCCCCTCAGCAACCCATACATTAATGACCCTGCCCTATGGCTCCATCACTTTGCCACCAAACCCACACCCAATCAACCGTGCACGCTCCAAGTCAGGAATCTCAGACTGGGATCCAGATTGCCCCGTGCCCCTCGTGCCGCGAGCACCCAGCACACTCACAACACTCCCACTACACAGAATATACCACCACCCCCTTGTACCTTCTCTGCCAAAGAACTCAAGGGCGCCCTCATCAATGCTAGATCTATCACAGCCCACGCGTTGGACATCTCCAACCTTATCTCCATTCAAAACCTCGACTTCTTAGCCATTACGGAAACCTGGCTACATGATGCCTCTGGCCCACTCCCTGCCCTCTCCATGCCCATCGGTTACTCTAACACTAGAGCGGACCGTCAAACTACATCTAAAGTAGGTGGAGTCGCATTTATACTCAGAAATAACATCACTCTCAGAACCATCCCCAACATTGAGCTCAGCTCTGCAGAATCCCTCTCTGTGAAACTCACCCTATCTCCTGCCAACACTGCCACCATCCACCTTATCTATAGACCTCCAGGACCACTTGGCTCTTTCATAGATGAGATCACAGCCATTCTGACCGTCAATACCAAACCCAACTCAAAGGTATTGCTACTAGGTGACCTCAACTTGGGCCTTCTCGACACTAAGGATCACTTGGCCTCTGAAGTAGCTACCACATTAGCTAATCTAGGCTTCCAACAACGCATTGACGAACCCACCCATATTAAGGGCAGGACGCTCGATTGGATTACTGACCTCAACTGCAACACAACCATAAGCTCCAACCACGCCTGCGCCTGGTCCGACCATCACATTATCATCTTCCACTTACCAGCGACCAACCCCCACACTGCTCCTACCATAGCTCCAGCCATTCCCACTAGGAACAAAAAAGACATCACTAAGGATAAACTCCTCCCTCTCATCCTTCCCATCCTGAACAAATGCGTGTCCTAACATAACAACCCCACAGCTCTAGTAGACATCTTCAATCAAACACTGCTCAAAGCCATTGACAATATAGCACCACTCAAACTACGGAAAGCCAAACAACAGGCCCACCTGAACTCTTGGTTCACACCGCACCTAAGAATTCTACGCAAAGAAAAACGTAAGGCTGAATCACTTTGGAAGAGTCACCCTTGTGACCTTAACAAAGATCGCCTCATCATTACTACCCACAACTAGAAAGAAGCGATTCTACAAGCCAAAAAGGAGACCTATAACCAACGCATCGTTCAAGCGGAATCCAACACTAAGGAATTATTTAAAATACTTAAAGAATTGGAATCACCATCCCCGGCGCCTGACACCTGCACTAAAGACAGCAAATGGTGCAATAACATCCAAAACGCCCTCCTCACCAAAATTACCACTTTGCCATCTAAAATTAACGCCAAACAAAATACCCTACTCTCCAACCCCCTCACCAAACCCTCCCATATTCCAACGGCCCCATTTACTCACACCCCTTTTAGTGTCACCCCACTCACCATCCTTGAGGTCGAAAACATCATTCGCAATCTAAAACCTTCCAACTGCCAAGGCGACTCCTGCCCAGCACCCATCCTCAAGTAAGCAGCACACGACCTTGCTCCCTTTATAACTGCCTTCATTAACTCCTCTTTCCTAACAGGTACGGTACCTAACAACTTAAAGGAAGCGTGGGTTATCCCCCTCCTAAAAAAAACGACACTAGACCCTGAAATACCAACTAACTATAGACGTATTACTACCGTACCGTTCCTACTTAAAATACTTGACACAGCAGCTTACTTGCAGATTCAGAACTACTTAGAAACTAATAACCTCCTTGGCTCAAGACAATCCAGCTTCAGACCTAAGCATGGGACTGAAACAGCTTTACTCGATCTCAAAACTCAAATTGAAACCTTAAAGACAACGGTAAATTGGCCCTTTTACTACTACTGGATCTATCAGCTGCCTTTGATTTGGTCAATCACCAAATACTATGCAGGCATCTGAAGTCAGCGGCCCACTTCTCTGACAATGCATCCAATTGGATCAGGTCATTCCTTGACAATAGGCACATGAGAGTTTTCTCTCCTACCGCATCGGCCGATCCCACACCAGTCCCATGTGGAGTCCCGCAGGGTTCTTGCGTCTCCCCAACTCTTTACAATGTCTTCACCAAACCTTTATTTGACGTGCTTGACTATCTGGGTGTCACCTACACTAACTACGCTGATGACACCCAGATACTCATACCCATCACTGGTGACTACATTGCTGATTCTAAAGCCCTTAATGACATTTACCTTGTCATACAGGCGTGGATGGCCCAGCATGAACTGTGCCTCAACGATGACAAGACTGAGCTTCTCATCCTAGGCACACAACAGAGACTTAACAAACTAAGTCACCTGTTCGGCTCCTTCAACGTTGATGGCAATCTGATTAAATTATCCAAAGACACCAAAACTCTAGGTATATACTTGACACTCACTAGACAAACCAATGCAGTGGCCTCTGCATCTGCTTACACCTGCAAATTGAGCTCAGCCTGCCACCCTTTCCTCACGGCCCAGAACTGCATCACCTTGGTCAGGACCTTGGTCATGTCCAAATTGGACTACTGTAATGCATTGTACCAGGGCACCAACCAGGGTAATCTTAATAAACTCCAGACGACCCAAAACAATGCCATTAGAGCAGCCCTTAACATTCCCCGATCTGCCCACATCTCAGAAACCAGAAAGAACCTCAACTGGCTCTCAGTCGCCCAAAGGATCTCCTTGAAAGCACTGGCCCTCACCTACAAATGCATCAACCACCAGGCTCCCTCATACCTAGCCTCGCGCTTCACTCATTATACACCAGCACGAGCACTCAGATCTGTACAAAACCAAGGTCTTGCGATCCCCAGATTTAAGCTTCAATCTGCTGGAGGCGCCAGCTTCCCTGTCCTGGCAGCCAAGCTCTGGAACACTGTACCACTTCTGATCAGAACCCTACCTTCATTCAACCAATACAAACACAAAGCCAAGCTTTGGTTAGTCACTTCCTACTAACAACTGCTCCTCTTTATTGAATGGGCCAGCTGGGACCCTACTTGCACTGATGATCAATGTCTGATCTGTAATGCCTACTGATTACTTGTTGAAATCGGTCGGGACTATTGTGATTATATGTAATGTACTGCTCCCTTACTTGTAAATATTATGTAATTGTTTGACTAAGATATGCGCCCGGTTGCCCTTGGGCCTGGCCTGCGCTATATAAATAAAATAAATACAAATACAAATACAAATCTTTGCCTTTACTCTACTCTCAACAGATACCTGTAATTATACTGGGACAAGATATTATGAGCAGACTATAGTGGGATAGCTCTACACCAGGGATACACTTTCTCAACGTAAGAAAGATAATTCAAGCATATTGTGGACGGAAGGTACAGAGGGAAGTGCCAGTGGATGAGGAGCTGTTCCAGTACGGGACTGGGATTGCAATTGCATGGCTCCCAGGGATTCAAGGGAAGATGTGGCACGTTCCAAAAGAGTATTGGTTCAGACCAGAGATACCATTGGATGAGGCTGAAGGGACAATAACACCAATACAGATCGAGGCAGTGATTATGAGAGACTAGTGGATAGCAGTACATGGGATGGATGACACAGGATGACCATGGTGAGCAGTGATCTCTGTAGCTGAAGGGTACAGGCTAACCACAGTGACAGGCAAAGAGCTATTCAGAGTCAAAAGGTCAGAACACGAGATGGTGTTAAAAATGAGTATGACATATTGGTTGGAAATACACTACAGAGAGGTACCACAAAGGATGGCAATGGCGATGGAAGCACCACCATGCTTCTGCGATGCGGATTTGTACAAGGTACCCAGCATCCTATGGATCACAAGTCCCTATGATGCGGGGCTTTTGAAAGGAGTGGGAGGAGTGAAGATCAAGCTGAAACCAGGAGCAATTTTACCCAGATTAAAACAATACCCACTCTCAAAGGAGGCAGACATGGGCATTTACGAGACAATTGCAGCACCGGTGGAGCGAGGCATTTTAGTACCATCAGAATCCCCATGCAACACTGCTGTGTACCCAGGTAAGAAAGCAAAAGGGGGGGGTCATGGCATTTTATCCAGGACTTGCGCCCCCTTAATCACATTGTAGAAGCAGAGTACCCTCTGGTTCCGAATCCAGCAACAATTTTGTGCAACATTCCGGAGGAAGCTGTCTGTTTCATGGCCACAGACTTGAAGAATGCCTTCTTCCCTATTCCACTACGCCCAGCCTCACAATATTTGACTTCCTTTATGTATAGCAATATGAAGTGGAAATATGCAAGACTTCTTAATATTCAATATTCATATTCAATAGAGTCCTCCAGATTTGTATTTGTATTTTATCATTTATATAGCGCTTTACACCAAAGCGCTTTACAGCATAACAACCAAAAAACATTAAACATGGAACATAGAAGCAATAAATATACATGATTCAAACCAGAAAAACAGCATGTGGAACAATTTGCATTTGGGAAGGGAGAGAAGAGGAGAGGTATGGGAAGGAGGAAAGGGAAAAGGGAGTAGAGGGAGTAGAAGGGAGGGTGGAAGTCAAAGGGGGAGACATGAAGAGATAAAGGAACAGGAAGATGGAGTGGGGAGGAGAAAGAAGAGGAGGAAGGGAAGAGAAGTCAGGGAGGGGGTGAAGAAGGAGTGTTTTTAAGGAGGAACGGAAGGAGAAATAAGTGGAGATAGAGCGGATAGAGAAAGGGAGCAAGTTCCATGGACAGAGGCAATGTACAGATGGAGAGCACGGTCATACAGTACGGAGATGACATTTTGATCTGCAGCATGACAGACGAACAGTGTAGAAATTACTCAGTACACAGGCCGACAGTGTTAGCTGACAAGAGGTACAAATCCAAACTACAGTACTGTCAGAAAGAAGTGCTATGCATTGGACAGATGATCTCACAGAATGGCAACAGGTGACGCCAGAAAGGGCGGAGACAATACACAGGACAGAAAAACCCACGACAGTGAGAGAGATGCAGAATTTTTTGGGATTGCGCAATTTCTGTAGAGCAATTACTGTATAGCACTTATACCAGGCCTCTTCAAGGGGCTCTGAAGAAAGCAGAAAAGGGACACAAGACAATACGATGGACAACAGAGATGACTGAGGCATTCAATGAGCTGAAATAAGCAAGATGCACAGCTCCAGTGTTAGGGATTCCAGACTACAAAAAGGAATTATTTTTATTCTCACACACAGACGGGGCGGTAATGAAAGCAGTACTGACACAGAAGACACGTTTGGGGCACAAGCCAATAGCCTACTATAGCGGGAAGCTTGACCCAGCAATGAGAAGACATTGGGCCTCATTACGAGTCTGGCAGCAACCAGCCGGTTTTTCCGGCTCAGTTACCGCCGGACTCGTATCACCATTCTGTCTCCGTGATTCCCAGAATTACCAGGGCATTATGACCCTAGTGTCCCGGGAATTCCGGAGGCGGAATTCGGTAAATCCCCATTCCCATTGAGTACCATAGGACTCAATGGGAATGGGGAATTGGAAATACCGGCACCATCTAGTGATGGTGCCGGTGTTTCCACGTCCGCCTGCAGGTGGGCGGTGTTAAACCCGCCGGGTCAGACCTGGTGGGAACACCACCTGCCGCCTGCAGGACTTGAGATCGGGCGGTCCGGAATTAACAGTGGCGGCGGGTTTACCCCCACTGTTATTTCCAGACCGCCCGACCCATAATGAGGCCCATTATCTTTGTGTACAAGCTTTGGCTGCTGCCGCCGCATTCGCAGTGGACAAACCAGCAGGTACAACCATGGGGTGCAGCACCACTCTTTACGTGGAGCATGACCTCTTTGCGATATTGGAGAAACCAAAGAGCACACTGACAATGCAGAGAGCATCAGGATACGAGGTGTTACTATCAAACCCATCACTTAAGGTTGTGAGGTACAGACTTGTTAACCTGGTGATTTTTCTCGCAGACATCTTACAGGAAGGTGACTACGCACATGACTGCGCAGAAAAGATACAGGAATTCAGTGACACCCATAAGGTACAGAAGGATGCACTTGAGGGGGGAGACCTGCTTTACATTGACAGTTCTTCATCAATTGACCAGACAGATGGGGCCAGACATACAAGAACGGCAGTGGTGAGGTTGAATGAGAATGGAACTAGTGAGGTAGTGGTCAGTGTGCGATTGCCATCACATTATTCAGCACAGGCAGCAGAATTAGTGGCCTTAATATTGGCACTGGAACACAGCAGAGTAAAGGAGGTGATGGTGTACTCAGATTCTGCATACGTGTCGTCAACAGTACACTCAGGACTGTGACGATGGATGAGGAGGGGCTTCAGGAGGGCAGATGGGTCAAAAGTGCAGCATGCACTTTTATTGGGCAGATTAATTGAAGTTATACAGCACCCTGTGCAGATAGCCATAGTGAAGTTGCAGGTGCACACACCAGGGGGAGATCCCATCTCAAAGGGAAATGAAGCAGCAGACTCAGAAGCAAAATGCAAAGCTTATTTAGGAGAGCTCCTAGAAATGGAGCCCTCATCACATGTCTGTGATTATCCAAGGACAATTGTACTAAAGGAAGGGTACAATGTATTACCAGAATCTCAAATAATGGAGCTGCAGGGAGCTGCACCCAGGGAGGAGAAAGATCTGTGGGCCAAAAGGGGATGTAAAGTTTCTCCAACAGACGCCCTATGGCGGCAGAATAACTCAGGGAAAGTGGTCATGCCACTAGCATTATTGCACACTGCACTCACACAGTTACGTTATCCAACACACACAGGGAAATCGGTCATTGCTGCCCCTATTGGAAAAACATGGTTCTGTCCTAGTTTGTTTACTGCAGGACATACATTGAGAGTTGTGAGAGGAACCATACCTCGCCCAGCTGGCCCATTCAAGCATCTCCACGTCGACATGATCCAAGTTTACCAAGGATACCGTTACATGATAGTGGTTGTCTGCCCATTCTCTTGGTGGATTGAGGGAGGCCCCTGTCCCCATTCTGATGCCCTCATGGCAGCCAGGTTCCTGGACCGGGAAGTATTCCCACAATGGGGCGTGTGTGAGGTCCTGCGGTCTGACAACAGCCCTCACTTCGCCAATGAGATATTCAAGCACATTACAACATTGCTAGGCATTCAACATACATTCTCCTGTGCTTATCACCTGCAAGCAAATGGAGTGTGTGAAAGCCTCAATGGCCTTTTGAAGGAAATGACTGTCAAAAACCAAAATGAGTACAACTAAAAACTGGCTCCATTGCTTGCCCCTGGTACTCTTCGCATTGTGCAACAAGCCCGGGTCCGACCATCATTTAACTCCACATGAGGTGGTGACAGAACAACGCATGCAACTTTCCCTGGCTCCTCCCACTAGGGCACTGAAGGATGCTGAGAGCAGTGCAGCTGTGTTAGGCCAGGAAATGTTTGATTACATGACCTCATTGATTGCTACTGCCTCTTTTATCTCTCACCAGATACAACGACACCAGGGAGTCCCTGAAGACGGCGGAGAGAGCAACAGTGTCAACGAACCAAAGGACTCACTGACAGAATGACTTGTTCATCCAGGGGATGCTGTCCTTTTGAGATATATTATCTGGAGGTGGGACACATCCATATTCACTGGTCCTTATATTGTTGAGAGAGTGGCAGACAGAGCGATGAAGTTAAAAGGAAAGGCTGTCTGGAACCACCTCTCGGATGTCGAGCCCTACAAAGCTGTGGCCTTACCTGGCAATGACCTTGACAGGGCCAAAGATTCCCCAGCAAGAAGAGCAACGAGATAATTCTGAACTTACACTGCCGAGTGGAAGACACCCAATGGTTACTCGCTCAAGGGCAGTAGAGTTAGGGCAAGGACTTCCTAGGCATCCAGAGTGAGGATAAACTGTTTGTTTGTTATTTTATTCTCTACATACATTCATCGTGAAAGAAGCAACTGTGATTTTTGATGCTTTTTCATGTTGCCCAATGACTTACAACCAGATACCTTTTCGGGCCAATTTGTCAATTTTATTAGAAGACCCAATAGATTCCAAGCCTGTTGACCTAGAGTGTATTATCTTGTTTTCATAGCATATTTGGCCCAAGCTCACCCACAACTTGAACAAAGAAATCCTTCGGTTCTTGCCATACTAAGAGACCCTGGAATTAGAACTGTGTGGGAACAGCTATTCATCTTTGCAATGAGTGACTATCTGGTGCACAGGTCTTAAAACTAAGTTGACACTAACACAATAACGCTCCCTTGTGCGCATTGCAGGCGGGCAACTGATATTTTCAAGCTGCACAATGGTCCAGCAGCACAGGTAAAGATGAGTGAAATAATAAAAAATGTGCTTATTGTGTAGTGTCTCTTATTTCCAAGTGGGGTATTTGTATTAATATTCTGGCGAATAACGCCAGTTTCCAGAGAAACCACTGTATCCTTTACTAACATTCCACCCGACCCCAGCAGGTGGAACGACCATGCCAGGTGGACAGGAAAGCACAGTTAGGAGAGGTAAGCACAGTGCTGACACATACATTAGGGGGGTGGATCTCTATCTCACTGACACTGCTCGAGTGTCTAACAACATGTGTTGCAAACACATGACCAAAGTAGGTAAGGAAACCCCCGGGGAGTGCTGTTATGTCTGCTCATTAATCCCCTACGCTATGAGTGCCTCCAGAACATTTATAACAACTGAAATACCAGCAGCCAAGAGACCAATGCCTGATGTACCTGTCGATGGTAACAACTCGAGGAAGATTTCAAGGGAAGGCAGCAACATTGAGATTGATGTCTCGAGCGACATTCCCGTATGAAAACTGTTACATAAAAACTCTGGACATAATTCTGATGCTGGAAATGCATTTGAGGGACAGGGCCTCCATGTCCTTGTACTCTGCTCCCTTATCATGTGTGTTCTGTATTGTTTTCTGCACAGGATTCCATGTGGGACTCCTGGCAGTGCAGCTCTTCCTCTTTATGGCTGTGGTGAACAGAGACGCTTGGGATACCCTTATGACACCCATGGGTGGGGTACAACTCTGTACCCCTAGTGTAGGTTTTTGGACACCTGTGTGTGGCCCACAGAGCAGGGTATGGGCTGGTGGCAGATCCATGCTGAATTTGACAGATGCTCCGCGTATCCTCCATTTTGGGATACCCAGGCCCTGCCATAGGAATCAGTGGATTCCTGATGGGAGACAAGCTTGCCCCTGTGGCCTCTTGGTTTCTATTACCTGTTACATTGTTTTCCCAAAGTCATGGGAAATCCTTACTCTATCCCTTCTCCTGACTGGCTGTTGGGTGGAGGAACCACATATGGCACTGTGGGGATGTCCAGGCCAGACTGGCTAGAGCCTTCCCAGTGACTGTATGTTGTGGGTACACCCTTGGGCTGGGACCTGTGTGAATGGAGTGTGTGGCCAATATGCATTCCATGTTATGGGTGTCTGGTATCTGTGTGTGTGTGACACAAAGAATGAGACAGCCCTGCCTGAAACTGACATGAATGCAGTGGGGTGTGCTGAAAGGCTGGGTGCTTGCCTCAGTCCACATTCCTTGTCATGGGTGTCTGGGTGGAAGTGAATGGCCTGAATGCACTGTGAGCCTGATTGGGTGCCTGCCTGCATGAATGCCCTGCTGAATGATTGACTGACTGAGCTTGGGGCTCAGCAGTGTGAATGAGGGACCGATTTGTTTATCTGGGGACCTCTCACTCACCAAATTGTTCAGAAGCTGAAGTTGGAACTTGAAGCTGCTTATCCAGCTGGAAGATGAAGTTTTGCTGCGGGTCACTGTAGATGAAATCCAAAAGCTGTTGTGTCTGTGGAGGACTGATCCAAGAGAGAACTTGTTCAGGAGACCTCTCCCAGAGCTATAGGGAACATTGTGCAGAAGCTGATCTTGATCAAGGAACCCTGGAAGTAAGTCCCAAAACTCTGTCGACCGGAGACGGGGTCCGCCGAGAAACATTGAAGAAAACACCAGGACATCGAGGCTGTCGACGTCCATCACCGCCGACCGGGGTTTGGAGGATTTCCATGACCGCTGGAAGCCTGTCGAATCGTGTTGCCCAGAAGCAGGGACAGCTTGATGCCGTGCTGCTCAACGACCAGAGCCAAAACACTCCACCATTGCCTAAGAACATTTAAACCAAGTGCTTCCTTGCCATCGCTGTCGGCTGCTTTGTCCCGCCAGAGAAAGTCAAGGTCTCTGACGACTGAGAACCTGCCTGTGGGTTTCTCGCCACCTGAAGTCCACAAATATGCAGACGAGTGAAGATCCAGCCGTGGTTATGTCCCGATCTTCGACCCCAACGCTGCCAGGCCTACGATCGTCACGGAGTCCTCTTTGCAGCACTGAAATCTGTCATTGAGGTGCACTACATGCCTTGTCTACGCAGGACGTCCACGATCGATCATCGACGAACACCGTGAAATTCGAAGCTGCTGTCCCGACGACGGTGTTCACATTTTCTTCACGGAATCTCGATGACCGTGGCCCCCTGCTTTAAAGGGAGTCCACTCACGAGGAACCCGTCGACAAGCTGGCGAAGAAACTCTGCTAAACTCAGGTACATTGGGGTAGTGGAACATTTTTTTACCAGGAAACCAGACTATTTAAACATAAATGGACTTGGCTTGTTAATACACTTTATTACAGGTTGCCCAGGTGGGGAGATCCTCACTAAGAACTCCCTCTAGGCAGAGGGGGTCAGCATTCTGCCATTGTTTAACCCAACTTGTCTTCCTTCCTATGTCCTATGCTGATGCACATTACTGTTTGATTTGCATGCCTTTAGAAACTGTCAGCAGTTGGTGCATTTTAAAGGAGTCAATAGTTAAGAGTGGTACCACATAGACATTGGGCCTCATTACGAGGTTGGAGGTAGCATTGCCGGTTAAACCGGCAAGAAATTCCAGCACCCGTAAATGGACAATTGCCGGGGTATTCCGGCACCACCAGACCCGGTATTTGCCCTTTCACGGGTGCCAGAGCCGGTATATCCCCATCCCCATTTCAGCCCCATAGTGCTCAATGAGCATGGGGATCCCTGTAGCACCGGCACGGTTCATTACTGTGCCATTGCTACAGGCTTGCTGTGGTCGCGGCTGCCTTTCATTCCGCCAGGTCAGACCTGGCAGAATGAAAGGCACCCTCGGCACAACTCAGAGTTTGCCGGTCCAGATACAACGGATACCGGTAAGCTTACTGGTACCGTTGTATACAGACCGGCAAACTTGTAAGGAGGCCCACTGTGTAGATTTGCCATATTTGATTTGCCAAAGTACGAAGTATGTTATTAATTGATCTATATATCTTGAAACATATTTATATAAAGAACTGTGTTATCACATAACATAATGTGTGGACATTCCTTTGTGGGGGGCTTGGGGACTACAATGTACTTAGCCTGCATCACCTCCTGAGAGTTTAAGCCTTGGTTGCTTGTCCATGTTACCCTATAGAGAACCTTGGCTGGGGTTCTCTGTGCTTCTACTCTGCCATATAGAGGGCGGGAGTGCAGCTAACCCCCCTCGAGTCTTTACAATGATGAACAATTATTTGTAGTTAGATCAAGCTATACAGTACATAACTAACAGGCCTCAGAAAGGTGACACGAAAACAATAACATTGAAGGAGAAGTCCTGCCCGAAGAGGGGGGTGAAGGAAATAGGTGGAGAACCAGGATGTTGGAAAAGACCACAGATGCTTGTGTCTGGCCATGAATACACAGAAGAAGGATGGAAGGACAGAGTAGTAGGAAGCAGAACACACACCCTAGTACAATCACCAGTGAATACAGTACAAGGAGAAAATGACAAGTGCCTGAAGGAATGGGGCGCGAGTGCAAAGCTGATCACTTGAGTAGAAAATGAAGCTGGAGTGATGCCTAGAATACTCCTGAAGAAACCAGCATTGTGCTACAAGGATGATGGAACAGCAAGAGTTGGCGATAACTCAGAATGCAAGTACACTGAAAAGCACCCAGCAACGAAGATGGAAACCGCAGTACTGTTGGACCCCTACTGGGTGTGTGGATCCAAGGCATATGAGAAACTGCCACCTAACTGGGAGGAGTTTTCTTGTTGTTACACATCAACATGCCATCACTGGTAGTGCCCCAGAAAGACATAAAACGCAATGACTTTCCAAAAGTGAACACTGACTAAAGAAAGAAAAGGTTGTTGAGATCAGAAGACAAGGAAAGAGAGAAACGACCAGTAGAAGTGAGTAGAATGAAAAGAAGCAACTACTTCCCAGATGCATGAGAAACAGCACTAGATGACGTACCACCAGAACATAGGTTATTTAGCAGAACTGAAATGTTTTTAGCGTCAGTGGTTCCAGCAATACAGACATATACAAACATGAAATGGTTGCAAATTACTAGGTGGGGAGCTGATGCTGACGATAACCTCTACAGTGAATGGGTTCAATGCAATAAAAGAGCTCCAAGCAGTTAGGTTGATGGCCAACCAGAATAGGTAAGTTCTGGATCTTCTCACAGAAATGGAAGGAGGAGTTTGCACCAAAATTTGGAGTTACTGTTGCACATTCGTGCCTGCCTACAATGGAGAGAATGGCACTCTGACAGAAGCAGTGGCCCAGCTGTCAAAGATGCTTGCCAAAATGGAGGAAGAAGCAAAGGGGACCGGGAAAGACCAAAGCTGGATAGCATACCTCTGGTCATGGATGCCTTCATGGCTAGCAGGCAGACTGAAAGTATTACTAGGAGCACAAATATTGGTACTAGTTGCACTGTGTGTGGTCAAGATCTGCATCACTCAATGCCGCAAGACGACAGAGAAATCGATAGGAATGAAGGTGACGATGATGTGAATGTAGGAGGAGCAAAGGACAAAATAGTGGAGGAAAGAGACAAGCTGAGCGAGAATAGTAGAATTGCACTATTGCCACATGATGCGATGAAGCTAGATAACCAATTCGATGGGAAGATTTATGAAGGCAAATGGGTATGGTGCAACCCAGAAGGAGTATGTAGTTATATGTCCTGGATCTTTGACAATCATGTAAATTATTATGGACACCTCGGAGGGATCATGTAAATTATTATGGACACCTCGGAGGATAATGAAAATTTGGCAATGAAGGATGTGAAATATGAGAATTTGGTGGACAAGTCGACCAGAGGGGGGACTAAAGAGAGGATCCCGAGAATGCTCTCCTCACCCTCAGATTCATGACAGGACGAAGAGCCAGAAACGCTCACAGCCACCCATCTTATTTCTGACGAATCCTGAGTGCACCAATGATCGACAAATACATAGAAAGGTATCCTCTCCGCCAGCCATACAGACCAAATCCAGTACATGGGCCTCATTACGACCCAGGCGGTAAGTTACCGCCTGGGCCGTGACTTTACCACCATGGCGTAAACTACGTTTACGCCATGGTGGTTGGCGGACTTACCGCCCCATTCCGACCTTGGCGGGCGGTAAGTCCCCAATCCCCATTTACCCTTCCCCATTCCCATTTTTGCCCCATAGGGCATAATGGGAGTGGGGAAGGCGTTAATTACGCCACCGTAAATTACGGTGGCGTAATTAACTCCATGGTCCCTTAGCGCCATGGATTTTAACACCTGCTAAAAGCAGGTGTTAAATCCGCCATGGCGCTAAGGGACCTCGTACTCAGGCGGTAAGGGTCGGCGCTGTTAACGCCGTCGTAAAACCCTTACCGCCTGAGTCGTAATGAGGCCCCATGTCTTTACAGGTATAGCAGAAAAAACAGAGATCGTGGACGGAAATACGTTGATGGACAGTCTTGATTAAGCACCAAGCAGCCACGATGCTGACGTCCATAGTGACACCACGACATAGCAACTTTAAACATGAGCACATACGCAGTCTTGCACCACTTTACATAGACACACATTCACATACACAAAGAACATGCTTACACAGTTCTATAGCCAGAGGACAGATATATATACATTTACATACTGTCAAAGCTTGATACTCATGCCCGAATTTAAAAAAGGATGGGGAAGTCTGATGTTTATGATTGGAAATGTGATATTTTGAGCAATTTATTTTGTATTCATTTTGTTTCTTGTACCATCTACCTCTAATGCGAACCTTCATAAATAAAGTTAAATACAAAAAATGGTGGTGTTTAATCTGGACTCAAGGCAGCTAAGGCCACTCTTTGCCAGGCATACACCCTGCATGGTCTCCCCGTTCTGAAGAGACTCCATTTGCTTTCCACCTGATCTAAGGCAGAATCGGTCCCTTTTGCACAGGCACGCATCCATCTTCACTCTCTCGGGCGACCACTGGAGCTATTCCCCATGTGTTCTGAAACCACTTATTCCAAGTGATGTGATGCTTTGGCCCAGGAATTGTTGAACATTATTTGTCTGAAAAAATCTCCTGGCATATGCTGCAACTGTTCTTTAAAGGTTTTGCTGTGTAATCTGTTCCCAACAAGTTGGGATAGGCTAATGGATGAAACAGTGACAGGCATGACCTACTGGTGATTCAGGTACTCTTAATCCGTGGCTCTACCTCTCTCTCAGCTCCCTCCCAGCCATCCGCTGGAGCATATGCTAGTGCTGTGTGATTGCTGCAATTAGAAGAAAGACGAAAATTATTAATAGTCTTAGGTTCATGTTTTTAAAGGGGTGCACCTGGGTGAATAATGGAGGGTGTGTGTACCCGTGTCCTTTCAAACTCTATTTGCTGCTTTAAGAAGCAATTGGAGAACAATTTTCTGTCCCAGCCTGCTCCAGGCGCAGACCATTCCCAACACAACGTGAAGGAGAGGGTCACAGAATGAGTGTGCCTCTGTTACCGTATAGGTAATATTTTGTCTCTCGCTATATGGACGTGTGGTCATTGGATAAGATATGTGCAGAGTGCTCTGTGCTGTCAGAGAGCCAATATTTGAAGCAAGAAGGGCAGACTGTAATCAGGCAGTCGTTTGGGCAGTTCAGTGTGTAGTCATTTTGTGCAACGCGCATCAACGAATTGCCAGTTTCCATGCATTTTCCACATGGCACACACCACGGTACTAATGTATTCCTTCCTGGCTGTATGCTTTAAATCAGGGACATGTATTGATGACAATAAACTGAAATTTAAAGCATGGGAACACCTAGTGCGTTTGTTTTCTTTCTTTTTGAAAATATGGCGTTCGTGTTTTAAAAATGTATTAGATACAACAACTCTCGGCTTAATAGTTGACTTTGGCCAAATACGTTTTTCGTTACACCTCTAGTATAAGTCGTGGATCTGTGGACAAACGTCTAATTCTCAGAGACCTTCTTGTGACAAAATGATTACTGCACTGCAGCAGTTTAGGGATGAATACTGGATAAAACTACTACTCAGCCCCACGCTACCAATATACCAGCAGTGACTGCAATCAGCAAGAGGCAACCAGCACAGCCACACAATTATGCGCCTGTAAGGTAGTGTGGGCTGAACTGTTAAGGAGGGTTGTGAGCTAGCACAGAAGCAATTCAAACAAAAAGTACTGTGTTACCAAAGTGAATGTCAGCTAAAAATGAACACACTAATCACAAACACTATAACCGACCCCTGTAAAAGAAAACAAACCAGGAATATGCAGACTTTATATTCAAAGAGGCACTCTGGGTTTGAAGACAGTGGTGCAGATGAAAGAATTTCAGTTGCAAAGTCAAGTTTACAGGAGAGATTTGTTTTTTATAAAGGGAGTGAGAAGAGGGGTCTTGCTAGAACCCTTTAAGGCCAATCAGGTCTTCCAAATACTTAAATACTGATTGACCAAACTCCTATTGGTCTTCAACGAAAATTGACAAACTTGGTAAGCTACACATGAGAACAAACAATTTGGAAGTCAACACAGCAAAAACAAAAGTGTTGGTTTTTGAGAAAACGGCAAAGAAGAGCCAGAAGCAGCTGACATGGCACTTGGAGGACTCAAAGTTGGAAGTAGTCGACAAGTTTAAATATCTAGGGGTGACCATGGACGGGTCATCTGTAGACAAAGCTATGCAAGATCAACTATGGGACAAAGTTAAAAGACTCACAGCCCAAACAAGGCTGGTCGACAAAAATTTTGGGAAATTCTCCATCTATTATATATGGTATGGAAGCTTCTTTCAACATGCCGAAATCTATATGCCAAAAACTGGAGGGCCATGTGTGGAGGTCAGTACTAGGTCTACCTAAATCGACCTCCACGCCAGCAATAAGAAGGGAACTAGGCCTGGTCTCTCTCGCTTCTTCGGTTGAACAGAGCAAGAGGAGACTGTACAGAAAAATCATAATGGCTGACTCGTTACCAATATATGCTGTGATCGCAGAAGAACTCAAAAACGGTACCTGTAAGGCACTCAACAATTGGGCAACAACAATCCAAGAAACTCTGAGGGAAATATCATGCTCTGAAGAACAAACCCGGACCGAGTAAAAACTAAAATCGAACTTATGGATTGGATTCGGACAATTGATACTGCGAGGGCCAACAAGCTACTTACACATCTCCCTCCGACATTCAACAAAGTGAAAACGCCATTAAATTACTGTATTTAATTCCCGAATAAAAAGATGCGAGGAACATTTTTGAAAGCCAGACTAAATCCCCTGATGACCCACCAAATCTTAGCAATTCGTACACCGAAGATGGACAATAGATGTCGATTATGTAAAGATAAAGAGGAAGTGGAAACACTGAAACATCTAGTCCTAAAATGCCCAAAGACACGGATAAACAGAGATAAATATCTTCAATCCTGTTTGCAAGGGCCGATTACGCTAGACGAAGAGGCGGTGTGGAACAGGTTAATTTCAGGAGAGACAACGAGATGGACCATTGCAACGGTGAAATTAATAGAGCTGGCATTTGAAATGATTGCCAACTCACCGACCAACATATCTGCTTTAGAGGGGGCTGCGATATCGCATCTCCAACCCATCTTTCTTTACCGGTAAACAGATAAGAGGGTACACAATCTAGAGACATAAGGATCAGATGACTCTAATTCGAGACTTGCCTCTCCACAAACACAGCATTAGAGCGCTGAGGCGCATCTGAAGAAGAAAGAAGAAAGAAAGTTCTTGTAAAAATCGTTAAAATCTTTTCGATTAAATTCAAGTAATAAAAAAAAAAAAAAATACTGATTCTTTGGCGTCCACAGTGAAGAGCCAGTCTTCTCTGTGTATTTGCCACAGTTGAGTCAGCATCAGGATGGGTTGAGTTGTTGGCTTCTTCTGCGGCGTCAACATCGAGACTATACTTTCAGCAGATCAAGTTGGCGGCAAGACAGGAAAGTCAATGGCTTCCACTGTGTCGAGTCTCCATCAAGACGGATCAAAAGAAGTGAGAGTCAAAAGCTGCTCAGTTGCTTGCTGTGGATTGTAGAGGGTCTGGAAAGGCCAGTCCGCTAAAGTTGGCAAACCATGACCAAAATGGCCTTCTTGTTGCTCAGTCAGGGACCCTGTCCCCAGTATCCAGGGTTAAGGTAGATCCTGGTCTCTGCCTCCTAGCCCGGAAGGTTTTTAGAGAGCATTTGAGGGGTCTGTCAATCGCAATGAGCAGGTTCTTGGATACTAGTGGTCTCCACATGCAAGTAGGTCTAGGCCAGCCAGAAGGTCACCCCAAATGTTACTCTGTGAAGGTTGAGTGAAAAGACTTTACCTTTTTTTGGAAGTCTTGGTCTTCACCTCAATGGAAGAGAACTTTGGGGTGGACTGTGCTCTACACAAAGTACCAGGTGAAATCCTTTATTCAGTATTCCAAAGAAGATTCAACAGAGGGGGTGGTCTTGCACCTTAAACTGGAAATCTGCTACAGTAGATTGTTTCCCTTCTAGCAAGGGACCAATCCTGTTTGCTGTGTTCCGAATCTTCTTCCTGGTGATACCAGTCCCAGAGCACTCTGTTTGCAGCATGTGGGGAGGGGCCACAGAAAGTTTGAGTCCTAGGAAATTCCGAAGATTTTGGAACCTCTCTTGCTGGATAGTCCCCTCTGGGAACACAATGCTCATTTGTTTTTTCTGCCTGCATCACAGAGTCGTTGTTAATTACCACTGTGGTGTGAGCTCAACATTTTACTGATAAGGCTTGGCAGCACTGGTTTAAGGAGCTGCCCCATGCGATCGTAACTGGGCTAGGGAAATCGGGGCCACAGAATGGGGCTGGCCTTGGGTGGCGTCATTGTCAGGACAACGCATAGTTGAGTATGTGGAAGAGAGACACCTCTTCTCGTCTCCAGTGACTTTGCAGGCCGGCAGAGGCAGAGCAGGTACGCTGGGTGCGAGGAATTCGACCATCAGCAGTAACCAGTGTGGGTGTGTCCTCGCCTGGGCTTTTTTGAAATTTTAAATGATATTGAATGATGGTAGATCAACCTCTGGAAAATGTGTGGGCTATTCCGCACACATTTTCCTATGCTCACCCCACGACATACGCATAGACTGTGAGGAAATCGGGTGCAGGGGTCTGTGCTTGGATGTGTTGTGGCTGGAGTCCAAACAGACAGGCTAATAAGCCCAGTAGATGCAGTGTGTTGGGACCCCAGACCGTGTTGGACCTCAATACCCATGCTGGCTTGAGGGAGTACGTGCATGGTGCACGTGCAGGTTAGAGGCCTTGATAAACTCCTCACCAGCCCGTGCCACTTGATGGTGATTTTGGCTGAATGCAGGCACGTTCTGGGAGAGTCAGGAGCAACGTGTGGTAGCGATGAGGCGGTTGGCTCAGGAGACGTTTGGCGGCAACGTCGTTCAGCATTTGCTTCGTCTTGGGACGCTCTAGATGGGCTCCCCAGGCATCAATTAAGTCCTACACTACAGCATTATTCTGTGGGGGCACTGTGTAATCCTGAATGTTACATGTAGGACCTATTCTGAGTATGAAAGTGGGACTGGCCCATATGAACGGTCAAATTAACACACGATAAACGGGCAACATAAACGCTTCTATGTGCTCATGTCCATGTGGCTATGGTTAACCCTTCATGTTTGTGCTGTTTTTTTGTCCATACTGGATTCCATTACCACGAAGTTTCATTGTGTGAAAAGGGAAAGCACCATGGTATGGTATTGCATGGCAAAGTGCCTATAGACAAAGCAAGTATTTCAAAGTGCTCAAGGAGGGAGGGAACAAGGGGAAAAAGCAAGTCATTCAGAGCCCTTGAATTTCTGAATGATGCAAGTCTGCACGGCCAGAGTGAGTGCATAGAACATGTGCATATTATACAATTAACAGTGTAGATAACAGCAAATAGGTCTGACGATGATTCTGCATTGAGGCGCCACCATGCAAGGAGGGGAGACAGGGAAAAATAGACAATCTTCACAACCTGGTACATTCAAATCATGCAAGTGCGCAGACAGGTGCAGGAGGGGATATTGGGGGAGGGGACCAAATCCGCTCAGTCATAAACTGGGGTAAGTGCTGAGAGATGCCACTCTCAAGGGTCATAACCCAGGCAGTAACGATGAGGCAAGTGCAAGGCCTGGAGGCAAGTGCAAGGGGACTGGCGAGGGTTCCAGGGACCTGTGAGACTCTGAGGTACAACCGGCGGGCAGTCAGCAGGCAACGCGTAAAAGGAGGGAGAGGGAGATAGAGCGGAGAGAAAGGTTAGCAGGCTAGAGGGAGAGAGAAGGAAGGGGAGACGAGGAATGTCTTAAGGAGTTTACGGAAATTAAGGAGATCAGGCTCAAGACTGAGTACAGCAGGGAGGCTATTCCAGAGGAAGGCCCCTGCAGAGGATAAAGATCTCCCTCCAAATCTCTGTTTGGAGAACCGGCTCACTCGCAGAAGGTTGGAGGTAGATGAGCAGAGGGCTTCGGAAGGATTGTATTTAGGTAGGCAATGTTGCAGATAGGTAGGTCCCAACCCCCAGAAAGCCATGTGGACAATGTAGAGGGTCTTGAACTTGATCCTTGCAGCCACAGGGAGCCAATTGAGGGATTTCAGCCCCACAGAGATGCGGTCCCTAGGCTTGAGGCCAAGGATAAGTCTTGTGGTTCTGTTCTGGATGAGTTGCAGAGGGCATAGAGCAGAGGCAGGGAGGTTGAGAAAGAGGCTGTTGCGGTAGTCCAACCTTGAGAGAACCAGGGCTCTGGAGACAGTCAGCCACTGAGGGGAAGGTGAGAAAAGGAAGAGTACCTCTGAGAAGGTGTAGCTGGTAGCTGGACTTTTTAGAGATGTCCGAAATGTGAGTGGAGAAGGAGAGAGTGAAGTGAAGATGACGCCAAGGTAGTTTGCCTCACAGGTAAATGCGGGCGGAGGGCTAATGGAGGCCGGCCAGAGTGAGAGAGGGAAAGCGGGAGCAGGAGTCCCAATGCAAACGATGTCAGTGTTACTGGCATTGAGGCAGAGGTCATTTGCAGCACACCATGACTGAATTGCAGACAGATAGTCAGATATGAGCGAGGCAGAGGAGGTGGCTGAGGGTAGCCTGAAGGAGAGTTGCGTGTCATCTGCATAACACTGGAAGTTAGAGATGAAGGTGTCAATCACACGTGCAAGGGCAGCCATGTAGACATTGAAGAACCAAGGGGATAGGTTAGAACCCTGGGGGATGCCACTGGTTGTAAGAGTGAAAGGAGAGAGAAAGGACCCAAGTTCCACCTGGGATAGGTGGACGGAAAGGAAGGAGGTTAACCACACCAGAGCCTGGCCTGTGATTCCCAGAGTATCATGCAGACGTGCAATCAGGATGTTGTGGTTTACCTTGTCGAAGGCAGTGGAGAGGTCGAGAAGAATGAGGACAGAGGGAGTGTTAGTGTTGAGATTTAAGAGCAGGTCTTCACGGGTGTTCAGAAGAGTAGTTTCCGTGCCTCTGGATGCTCTAAAGCCAGACTGATGGTCGTGGAAGAAACCAGCAGTTTCAGTGTGGAGGGTGAGCTGAGAGATGGCCATTAGTTTCATACCTCAAGGTTCCCAATGCGGAATGGTCTGCAGCTGATGTCAGCTCAAGGTCACAAACTTCACATGTTATGTATAGCCCATGTGCTTGCTCAATGTGCTTACTGTGTTTACATGTGCTTACTGTATTGTGGCTATTTTGCTTAGAGTACAGGAGGGAAGGGGGGTTACACTCGAATCAAGAAGGGTGTGCTCTGAAGTAGGGTGTGTCCTTTATCAAGGAAGGGCATGATGTGTGTTACTGTTTGATTACATCATATGCCAAGCAAGATTTATGTGTTGTATGTGCCTACCCTAATGTCCCATAACCTTTCCAACCAGCATTCCCTAATCCTCTTAACAGTGTTCCTAACTCCCCCAACCTATCTACAACCTCTCCCTAACCCTCTTCCCCCATTTGGCTGCCTCGAGTTACCTGTTATCTAAAATATCAGGAGCCGGTGCAAACCAAGGTGGAAGGGTCGACTACCATTCAGCTTCAGTGGTCAGGAAGGAGTTGTGAGATACTCCTAGGGCATGACAAAAAACATTTACTCTGGATGGACACAGCCTACAGGCACAGTCCCCCCATCACATGTAGTTGGGATATGACAGGAGGAGTACACAATGCATCTCCAGAAGGGGGAGGGCCAAGCCTCCCCCTACCATGGCCAGCCTAATTAACTAAAAAAGGCTACAGGCATCTACCCTATACTTTTGTTGGGCCCTTCAGCTGGTGGTAGCAATTTGCATACCATTCATAGGGTAATCCAAACAGGCCCACATGGGGCCTGGCTGCAGAAGTTAGCAAAGGAGATGGGAAACCCAACAACCTTTCATTTGGACTGTGTCAACCTGAAGCCAGCTCCTGCCTCTCAGTATCGATTGACAGTGAACTGTTATGTCTGGGACTGCATGTTTACAGAAATTCACCCAGCAGGGGATGTGGTTTGAAGGAGTAGGAGAACGTCTGGTCTTGATGCAACTTCACGGGAGACCTGCCGCTTTAATCAGGAACCACAGAGAGCTCCATTATCCAGAGACCCTTTGATCCACAACAGACTGGAAGATGGCAGATCATCTGAAGGCTTCACCAGAAGAAGAAGGAAGAACTCGTCATTGGACCCTGGTTGAAGGTACAGTCTCCTTAAATCATCTGCCAATGAAGGAAGGACCAGAATTCCAAAAGGAAAGCAAGACCCCTCCCCTAAACATCTCCTAGGGAATAGAGATAGATGCCGAGTCCAGAGGACCCTCCTGCAGCTCCAGAACCAGTACCCAGCCAGCACACAGCATGCCCTGCTAGGCTCTGCACCAAGTCTCCTAGGTGGGAAGTGCCAGAGAGTCTCTGAACCTGAAACCAAGCACAAGGCAGCTGCCTGCAACACACTCCTCATCTTTGGGCCATCCGCCTTAAAGGACAACACAAGCCCAGTGAAGAAGCTAGGTGAAGTGCATCGACAAGCATCTACTGATGTCCGCCTTAAATGACATTTTCGAGCCAGTCGAGTCCCTCAAGCTGCAATCGATGGCAACACTGACTGTTGTTTGCGCTGCAGTCACTTAAAGCCATTTGAGACTTCTCGACCAGTGTTTCAGAACCGCCGACCAGCACAGAGACAATGATTCCTGACCCTGAACTGCCATGTAGGCCAGCCTGCAGCCGTCCGTCTAGCTTCGCTCCCCGAACTCTGCCTGATACCCGCAGCTATCTCCCATCTTGAACTCTGTCACAGAAGCTTCAAAGCGCCAAACAACCGAATCGCCCCTGTTGAGCAGCAAGAACACCTACAAGCACAAGGTACATTGTGGTTCTATCCCCCTGGTCCTTCTCCGAAGATTCCTAGAGAAATCTTAAGATCCATTGCTCCCTTTGTGCTGAGGCCATTTATCCTTGAACTGTTGTGATTATTAACCATTCCGGCTATCCTCCTGTCACTATCCAGAGTGCATCCCTTTTCCTTCTTTCAAACTGTCTGTCCTCTGCATTCCTTTACAGGGTGGGTTGTTTTTCGTAGTGTTGCTAGAAACGTCTGTTTTGATCATTAGAAAGTCGATGCTTTACACAACCTTGACTGGACAGTCCCTTTACATCACTGGCTAATAATTATAGTTTTCACTGTGTTGCAACCAACGATCCACTACCTTTCGGAGATAAGCCTGTCATTCCATCCACATTACCAAAATTGTACAAGGAGGTTAATAATTTGCTTGTGTTTCCAACCTGATCAGATCCCTTCTGGTGTAATTGAGGTGTGGCCCTGATGGTTTAGAAACCGATATTCATCCCTGGACCATTGGTGCCTTGAAAGTTGATTCCTCACATAGATGACAGACGGTTGGATCTAGTTGGAGCCTTGCGCACAGCTTAGTCACCCAACGATAAAAGTACTCTTGCAGGCAACGTTTAGAACACTGTTATTTGTAATAATAATGAATCTTGACATAGAGACTGTGAAAGGCATGCCCAAGGATGTCCTGCACGTTTAGAGAGGGGACGTCCCCACAGCACCAAGGTTAAAAATCCTGAGTTGCTGACTAGCCTCCAAGCTTGAGTAGAAGTGAGGACGGCTGGGGAGAAGACCCCAGGGGACTTTCTAGGCCTCCTGTACCCGAATGAAGAAGACTTTCCAGGAGCTGTAGTGGAAGATGCCGATGAAGACACCATGGGCAGTGTTTCTCGCCACCAATACCTCGGGAGGGGGTGGGGGCAAGCTTGGTTTCTCAACTCTTTAGAGTGTCCATGAGGTCAGGCATCCTGCAGGTCCCAGGTCTTGGCACAGTCTCTACATAGCCCGGTAATTGTTCTGGCTGTTTACGAGGTAGCAGCTAGAAAGCTCCTACTGGAGGAAAGGAGACTAGTGCTAGAGGAACAGAAACAGCGGGGGCAAAGTCACCATTGAGCTGCGCAAGTTGGCGCTCAAAGAGAAGGAGGCCAACAGATCCACCTCAAGAAAAAGCTCAAACCACAGTGCCTAGGATAAGCCCTGGCGCCACATCGGCAAAGACTTAGTGCAGGCTTACAAAGTGGGGAAGGATATTTTTGACTGTTTTGAAGCCCTCCAACTTTCTTTTCAGCTACATGAGGTGGAAAAGGTCATTTGAGGTGCAGCCCTGATGAGTCGCTTTCCGACACCAGGGACTGATACAATTCTTCAGTTCACTCCAGAGGAAAGGCCTGATATGAGAGCATGAAGGTGGCCCTCCTCACGTAGCTCTGTAAAACCCCAGATGTGAAGGCATCATGAAGAAGGACACAGACAATAGACTTCAAATTCAAACAAAGGGTATTTATTTACTCAAATATCAAGATGGTTTAACGCCTAACTTGCCCTCTGGTACTAACCTACCCACAGATAAACATCCTCCCACTACTAAACCTACAAGTACCCTATCTCTATCTGGGTCGCTTATCAACGCCAGATCTATGGTGGCTCACGCTACAGACATCGCTGACATCCTAACTAACAAGAACCAGGACTTACTGGCCATAACTGAAACATGGCTCCATGCGGCTGCAGGCCCTGCCCTCATGTTAGCTGTACCGGGTGGCTGCCAGATACTCAGAGCCGACAGACCAAATGCCAGAGGCGGTGGTCTAGCCATTATTCATAAATCTAACCTACCTATCAAGCTGGCTCCCATCCCATCGTACCAATCCTGTGAGCTACTTACAGCTAAACTTCACCTCTCCAATAACTGTACCCTTACTATCCACGTGGTCTACAGACCGCCTGGACCATTAGGCTCCTTCGAGGACGACCTAAACTGTATCCTAGCCGAAAAACACCAAAGACCATGCACAAACCTTGCTTCTGGGAGACTTTAATCTCGGTTTCAACAATGATGACAAACATGCCTAATCAGTAGTTGTGTTACTGAAGAACTATGGGCTGACACAAAAAGTCACCATCCCTACACATGTCAAAGGGAGGACCCTAGATTGGGTTGCCGACATGAACTGTAACACCATCATTACCAATATTACACCGTAATACTGGACTGACCATTACTTAATCACTTTTTCGGCATCGCTTGACCTCATCCACCCTAATACTATAGTCATGGTACCACCACTCCCCACCAGAAGTAAAAAGGACATTACTGCAGAAAAGTTACCACAACATCAACAATATTGCCAACCTTACAGACCCCACTTCTCTAGTGGAAGTCTTCAATAGCACCATGACCCAGGCACTAGACACTATTGCACCTATCAAAACCCGCAAAGGTAGACAGAAATCTCACCTCAATGCGTGGTTCACACCCCAATTGAAAGAACTAAGGACCCAAAAAAGAAAGCTGCAAGCTACCTGGCACCACTCGCCCACTGAGGAGAATAAAGATAAGTTAACAAATCTGTCCAAACTGTACAAGAAGGAAATAATTAATACTAACACATTTAACAACAGAATATCTACGGCAAAATCGGACACGAAGGACTATTCTCTATCCTCTGCAAAATGGAGTCACCAATACTTCAGGTTGATAACACTCCCAAGGACAAGCCTTGGTGTACCAACATACAAAATGCCTTGGCGAATAAAATCACTTCCATCCAACTCAAAATAGCTAAAAAGAAAGCCTCTGTGATCCTACCTGTGGGGTCCTTACCTCAGCAGCAACTACCTCTCATTACTAATGATAGTACCACCCTGCCCTTCAGCTTCAAGAAAATATCCATCACTGAAACAGAAAAAATCATACTTACACTTAAACCTTCTAAGTGTAAAGGAGACAACTGCCAAGCCCAAATTATAAAGGATGCAGTTAGAGACCTAGCCCCTTTCATCACAAAGCTCATCAACTCCTCTTTCAAGACTCACTTAGTGCCTAACAACCTTAAACAATCCTGGGTATTCCCACTCCTCAAAAAACAAACTCTAGACCTGTCTATCCCAACTAACTACCGACCCATCACTACTGTCCGTTTTCTACTTAAAATCATCGACAGAGTAGCCTACTTACAAATACAAGACTACCTAGAAGCTAACAACCTACTAGGATCGCGTCAATCCGGCTTCCGTCCCCTCCAGGGCACAGGAACAGCCTTGATTGACCTTAAGACCCAAATTGACGAGTTGAAGGATAATGGTAAATCTGCTATGCTACTCCTCCTTGAACTATCGGCAGCCTTTGACCTGGTGGATCATGCAGTCTTATGCAACCACCTTAGGTCAGCTGCTCATTTCTCAAGTGATGCTATAACCTGGGTTCAATCCTTCCTAGCAAACCGTACAATGAGTCTTCTGCCCTCTAGCAGCTGCTGACCCCATACAAGTCTCCTGCGGCGTACCTCAGGCATCATGTGTATCTCCCACCATGTATAACATCTTTACTAAGCCCTTGTTTGTCAAGTTGGATAGACTGGGTGTCACCTACACAAATTACGCAGATGACAAACAGATCCTTATTCCCCTTTCGGGAAACTTAATGGAAGACTCGGCCTTAGAAAGCAAGATATTTCTCCTGATTCAGGCATGGATGGCATCTCATGGCCTATGCCTGAATGACGAAAAACAGAGCTACTGATCCTAGGCTCAGAGATGGCCATTAAAAAACTCAACCCTAGCTATACCTCATTCGACATTGACAACAATGTCATCAAAGTGATGCCTGTAGTCAAAACCCTTGGCTTCTATCTTGACTCTGCACTCACCCTTAAGAAGCAAGTTAATTCATTAGCATCATCAACAGCGTATACTTGCAAATTGATCCAAGCTTGCAGACCATTCCTCTCTAAAACTAGCCGCATCACCTTAGCCAATGCCCTTATATTATCTAGACTGGATTACTGCAACGCATTATACGCGGGATCCAATAAGTACATTACTGACAAAATGCAAATACTCCAAAACAATGCCCTTAGAGCAGCTCTAAATATTCCAAACAAAGATCATATCTCGGCATATAGAAGAGATGTCCATTGGCTCTAGATTAAGGATAGGGTCCTCCTTAAAACACTCTCCCTCACATCTAAATGCCTAAATAACAGAGCACCACCCTACCTTGTAGAAAGAATAAACAGAACCTCTGACCAACTATGAGATCTGCCAATGCCCACACTTTAGATGTTGCCAGATATAAACGGACTACAGCTGGCGGTTCTAGCTTCCCGGTTATAGCCGCTCAATCCTGGAACAAACTCCCCTTAGATATCTGAATAGACCAACCTTATTCCAGTTTTAGACGAAACATTCTCACCTGGCTATGGACTAATGATACTGAATCCTGTCGACCTCTTTGCTTCCCAATTGATACTCTGCTATACCTATTCTTTGACTGTTTTTTTTATACTGCATGTATCCCTTGGTACAACTATCTGGACCATCGACGTCAATGTAAAACATGCAGCAACTAATATGCTTTCTCTGTGTGTAATTATGTCTATCACCTTGTATGTACTCACTTAACCTGTAACTAAGCTATTAAGTAACCTTGTATTGCTTGCGCCCAGCCACCTGAGGGTTTTGGTTGCGCTCTATCAAATAAACAAACAAACAAACAAACAAACTGTGGGATTTTCCTATCTGAACGAAACTAAGGAACGTCTAAGGCCCTCATTACAACCTCGGCGGTAGCCATGCCGCCGAAATCACGTCCGGGTCAACAGAATGAGGAATTACCGGGCCATTCCGAGTTCGGAAGGCCTGGTAATTCCTCCCTCCAAGGACCCGGACCCGGTCCTTCCCCATTCCCATTTAAGCCCCCGGTGGGCTGAATGGGAATGGGAGAGGGAGCAAACAACGGGCCATTACGAGTTGGCCCATTGTTTGCTCCCTCTTTACCTCGCGGGACCCGGTAAGCATGCCTGGTTTGACAAGGCGTTACTTACCGGGTCCCGCGAGGGGACCTCGTAATGAGGCGGTACGGGGTTAACGGCGCCGGCACCTTTTACAGCGCCATTAACCCCGTACCGCCAGGGTCGTAATGAGGCCCTAAGTCAAAGAGTCCAACTTGATAGTCCGTCTGTCTCCAAAACCTATCCTTGCCCTCACAACTTACACCAATAAGTATGTACGGATATAAATGTCAAGAGTAACAGGGTTCCACACAAAGTTCACAGATTTCTTTCAGCTCCCCTTCCCTAAGTAAACGAAAGCGCTCCACAAGCATATGAAAGTTCCATTAACAAAAAAAGTCTCAAAGTTTACCTTTTCCCAGTTCAAGTTGATATAGTTCAAAACCCATCCTCGCAGTTCCCTTCCCCCAGCTTTATGTTGCATAATCCAAACAGAAAAAGGGTCCCAGGACTTTGCTCCCAAGAGAGCAAGTGTAATATCTCAAGCCTATGGATACCCTTCCCCAAGACTTAACTTGTTTCAAGTTTTTCAAAAGTGTTGCAGTGGGTTTGGTGGGCTTGCTTCGTGGTGTCCTTCAGCTTTCACCATTCAAGGCTCTCTGGTCTAGGCGCCGTTGTCAGACCACATGGTCCACCCATCACAGGTCATGCAACCAGGATCCCTGAGTTCCTCAGCCCACACATAGGTTTCTTGGCACTAGCTTCTGTTCATTTGACTCCTTTTATTAACCTCTTTGCATTTGGGTGTATACTTATACTCATCTGGCTTATACTTTGTTGCCATGTGGGTCTGCCACCATGCATCACACAGCCCCTGTCAAGTTGTAGCTTTATCACACTGCTTTCAGTTATTATGGTTCACTCGTTTTGCTTCCTTCAGGCTTTAGTATAATCATTCTGTAGGTTAAATGTAACTCGTTGTGCAAAATAGATTTGTTATAGTTGAATTTTAGTTCAGAGTTCAAAAGTGTTTTTTCAATATTGAAGATGTTTGTTTTGCCTCAATGTTGAGTTGTCAAAGTTCGGCATTCAAGATATATTGATTTTCTTTCAAGGTTAAACCTTATAGTTCAGTGTTTCATATGCATTCAATAGTTAAAATTCATGGACCGTTACACATAAGAGGTCGTTTAACAGTTTCTCGATGCTGGGGCGTCCCTCTGACACTCACCAGTCTCTTTTGTGTTTGTCTGATGGTTCCCGTGGCTTCCCTTCAGCTCCAGAAGCCGGGATACCCACCGCTGCGAGCTGTGCTTGCTCGCCACCTTGTTTCTGCTTTGCGTCAGCACCTCTGACGCTTGTTTGCATACGTGGACCGTGTCCTCGGTGTTCCCTGTCCCCAAGCAGGTCCTGTTGCATGTGCAGAGCTTCAGAGGCTCCCAGGCTTGGGAAACTTACAAAGCCCATTCACCTCGAGTCCCACAAGTCCTCTGGGTGTTTTGCCAGCGTCCTGGTTCTTCCACCCGTTCCACCACGGCTCAAACGGGTATCCTGCTGCTCCTCTGCACTCCAGTCTCCCAGCTGCTATTCTACACTCCGGTCTCCCAGTTTCCTCCTCTCCTTCTCAGTGTTTCCTCCTCTCCTTCTCAGATGGTCTCCCTTTATACACCCGAAACCCCTTTACAGGCTGCAGGTGTGAAAACCTAATTGGCCCTGCCTGACCATGATTAGAGGGACGTGCCTGCCCCGCATAGTTCCTTGTATGCATCTTCTTTGTCTCAGTACCAAAGTGGTGAAGAGAGGCAATCTTCATCACTCTCAGTTACCTCTTCTTCGTCTCAGTACTGTCAGGTGTTGTGTGTGGAAAAATGGGGGAAACTCGTTTATAATATGCCATAAAAGTAGGGGGAGGGTTAGATTGACTGTCACAAAAGAAAGGGGGATACAATGTCTCAACCAAGGGAAACCCACTCCTAATCCTCAATGGCCCTTCACCAGGTGATTATCCCTCGCTTCTTCACCCCCAGGGTCAGGATCCAAAAGCATGGCCTTTCCCTAGCCACCTGAGCAGAGGCTCCAAGGGGAGTAGGAGTGAGAATACCCTCAGGTTTCTCACACAGAATAGTATCTTAAGAGCTTCAGAGAGCTTGGAAAGAAAAGTGGGCCGACATTTGAATCATTCACATACTTGTCTTTGAAATATCTGAGCGGGCAGGTTTCCGGTAACAAAGTTGACACATTTAAAGTGGTGTACAATTTTATTGCGTGTGAGCATGTAGTGAAGAATTGTGAGGTGGACCTATATCAGCATCTTGTGGACAAGACTATTATTATTATTATAATAATAATTATTATTATTATTATAGACCCTAGGGAGCTTGCAAAGGCTGCCGGCAGGTTTGTAAGTCTTCCAGTCCAAAAAAAGGCTCAGGCAAGCAGACCTAAACAGGAAGAGAAATCTTCTAACACAAAAGTTAACAAGGATGGCAGGGACAAAGGTCAAACCCACCCCTCTTCAAAGTCAGGTCCCCAAAAGAGTGAAGGGAAATCCCAAAACTTTAGTTCAGACATATACACTTAAAAGAAGAGTGCAGGCACCCCTAACACTGGGACACCTACTATCTCACCACCCAATGGTTGTTTGGTGTCCAAGGAGCTGAGTCATTGGAAAGGGGTACCGGCTTGCAAGGGCTTACCCAAGCAAGCCATAATGAATGTTGGACTCGTGGAAGAGGCCATCATTAGTGTGGGCTTCCTAAAAAAGGACTTCCAACTAGGCCAAAGAGTGGCCGAATGTGGATTGGTTACACTGAGAGCGAACAGTACAAGGTCTCCAGAAGAGATCCCAGTTCCCAATAATACTCAACTCTATTTAGAACAAATGTATATCAATGGACACAAAATGCCTGGGGTCCGAGACACTGCATCAAGCCTCATTGCTGTCACCCGACAGTGGGTACAGATAGGCCTGATTGTAGCATCATTGGGTTTGAAGGAAAGTATAAGTGCCCCTTGGTGATAGTAGAGTTCAGCTGGGGAGGTGAAATGACCCAGCAATGTGTAGCAGTGAAATACTCCATCCATGTCCCATGTCTTTTGGGTCATGATCTTCCTGATCCTGAGATAGTCATGACGGCTACCTGATCGAGGGCCAAAGAGGTTGCCAGATTAAACACTCCCAGAGCCTTAGAGAATGGTATGCTCATGGAGGCCTTATTGGAGGGACCGGTGTGGCCAGTAGCCCCTGGTCCAGTTCTGTCACCTACTCTTGTGGCAGAGGGGCCAGTAGCCATTGTAGACCCTACTTTGGTAGCAGGGGACACAGTGCTGGAACCTGAGGTGGAGGACCAGGTGAGTGCAGATCTGAATGGTATGCCCAAGCTGGGTGAGCTTGCATCAACTGGGAGCCAAGATCAGACTGACTTCTTTAAAGCCTGGAAAGAGTTTCCCACTCTGGTGGGCCTGTGGAATCAGGCAGAGGAGCAGGCTAAGGGCAAGGCCCCTGGACTGTTCAAAGTGTACTGGGAGTATGGACTCCTGTACAGTAAGCCAAACGACTCTGAGGGTAAGGGCACCAAAAGGTTGGTGATTCTCCAATGCCACAGAAAGTTCCTTTTGGATTTGGGTCACCAAATTCCTTTAGCGGGTCACTTGGGAGTGAATAAGATATCGGACTGGTTGTCTACACACTTTTACTGGAAGCAGTTCGGCATAAAAGTTCAGGAATTTGTCCGGTCCTGCCCGACTTGTCAGGCTTCTGACAAGTCAGGTGGTGTCACAAAGGCCCCCTTACTTCCACTACTCGTGGTTGGGCGGCCTTTTCGAGAGAATAGGTATTGACATTGTGGGTGCTTTGGCGATCCCTAAACCAGCTATGGGAACAGATACATCTTGTTGGTGGTAGACCACGCCACAAGGTACCCATGGCCTGTCCCTCTGAGGAGCATCAAAACCCCTGTGGTTGCGAAGGCTTTGATTAGGATATTCTCCCATGTTGGATTCCCCAAGGAAGTCGTTTCTGACAGGGGATCAAACTTTATATCAGCGTATATGAAGGCTATGTGGGAAGAGTGTGCAGTCACCTACCGCTTCTCTACCTTCTTCCAACCAGAAATGAACAGGCTTGATGAGCTGTTCAACAAGACCCTGAAAGGCATGATAGGTGGTTTGGAAGAGCAGTGTGTTTATAGTGAACTTTGTGCTGCAGTTATTAGTACAGCATTTTATGAACCAGTCACTTGCTAATTTGATTCCTCCCGCGAGCACATTGTTTTTGCAGTTGCCGCCGCGTTTTTTGTAAAGAACTTTCTAACTCCTTTTGCAGAGAGAAAAGCACTCTAAATAGCAATGAGGAATGACCCTCATAGCAAGTACATTTTTTAAAAATTATTTTAAGCATTATATTAGTTTACATTTAAACTTTTTATGCTTTACACAATCCAAAATAATAATAATTAAAAAAAACACATTCAATTTCAAGTACATTTGACTTTAGATCGGTATCCTACATGTTATCTGATGTTTGAGAGAGCGTTTGTTTTACGCTCATAAACTACATTTCCCAGACTACCTTGGGACCCATTCACTGAAACATCAGGCGCTTCAGCGCCAGCACTTCAGCTACAAGCCATTCATCGGTGTCCACCACCCGGTGGGGCCATTCTACGCTGCCCAAGTAAGGACCCTTCGTATTATTCAATCTTTGTTGCCTTTTTCACTGCTAAAGCGTGGGTTACCCCTCTGAGTTACCTTTATCACTAGCAGCATTATGCCCCAGCTGTCTTGCATATATTAATCAACTAAAACTAACCAAACTAGGCAGCCTCCAGTCCACCTTGCCACCCAATACTATTTACGCCCACAAAGCATGGCTGGATGACACCTCTCCCCCTTTGGAGAATGTTGCCCTTACTCAAGAGTTCTTGGATCTCATGGCACCCCTTCCTATTACTCCACTGCTCACTTCAAACTTGCCGGTTCATGATTTCCTGAACCCTCGTTTCACGGACCAAGACTCATTCTGAATGCGCAAACCAAAATATATTAGAAGCGGATACTCTAGCGGAAACTCTACCCCCTCGGTCACCCCACCAGCCACTTCACCGTTCCACCCTACTCCTCTAATTGGGAATACTAAATAGCCAATTACTCATTCCCTATGTAAAGAAACCACTCTGAAAATCGCACTGCTTAACACCAGATCTCTGATTAGCCATGCTCGTGACATTCATGACATGATAACGGATAACAATTTAGACATGTTGTGTATCACAGAAGCATGGATTCAGTACACTAGTGGCCCGCTATTACACTCGCAGTACCTACAAGTTTCTCCTTTTTTGCAGCAAATCGCTGTACAGGTTTTGGTGGTAGAGAGGCCATCATCGCAAGATCAGACTTTTTCCAACTCCCATTTCCTGCTCAGGCTACGAAATTCTGCATGTCAAAATGACCCCCACCCATAATGACAGTATTAATGTCGTCATCATCTGCAGACCGCCCAATATAGGCCTGAATTCAATAATGCAATCATCATCATCATTTTAAACAATTTGTCCAGTTCCAACTCGGCCACCCTTTTTTTGGGTGATTTGAAGAGATGGAGAGGGAATTCAGTGGATAAAGAAGTGACAGATCTAGAGACCTCCCTAATTAGCATTGGGCTTGAAGTCCAAAATAACTACCCTACCTCTGCACAAGGCAATATCAATGATTGGATTGTAACAAGGAACCTCCCAGCCAATATCATCTCCACCACTCCCTGCGTATGGTCTGACCATTTCACTTTTCCCTTCAATATTAAAAACCCCCGGCATTTTCCTAAGTCCCCCAAACCTACAAAAATAGTTACCGGCAGAAATTTTCTAAAGATCTCACACCAAAACTTAGAGTCATATTTGGCCAACATCATGTCCAAAATAAGGCCTGACCATCTTGCTGATAGCATGGTTGCAACATTTTATAAGCTATTTACCGAAATTTCGGATCTATCAGCCCCCATTGTATCCAAACTGGTGAGAGACAATCCAAACCACCACACCTGTTTCATCCCAGAACTGAAATCTCTGAAGAATCAGAAAAGAGATCTCGAATTACAATGGCACAAACAACAATCTAAAGATACCAGATTGGCCTGGAAGGAAGCCAATAAATATTACAAACACTTAATCAAGGAAACCAAAAAAAATGTTTTCAATGCCCAAATTGAATCCTCATCCAACCACACCGGAAAGCTTTTTGAAATCCTGAAATCCCTGGAAAAACCAAAGGCCTCTCAGTTTCTGTTCACCCCTACTAACCAAGACAGCGCAACCAAACAAGCTGCACTCAAGGCTCAAATTGTAAAGGCTCAACTTAAAATAACCGAAGCGCATGCACACAATACCACCTTAAATAAACATGATTATCCCCAATCTAAGATTCAAAACCTGCAACAATTCTCGTTCTCACAAATCTCCATCCTAGACATGTCAAATATGCTGTCTTCTATGCGCCCCACCTCCTGCCCACACAACCTGTTTCCTCCAAAGCTAACCCTGGACCATAAGGAGCTATTTTCTCCTTTCTTAACCTACTTAGTCAATGCCTCTTTTAGGGATAATTATCCTCGAGCTCTTCGCTCCTCCACCTCCTACTCCCTCAGGGTCAGTCGCTTCTCCAAGCGACGAGTTGGTGGTAGATCTCTTTCCTCGGCTGGGGCCTCATTCTGGAACAGCCATCCAGCCTCTCTGAAACTTGAGGAGAACGATCTCCGGTTCCGGAAGCACATCAAGACCTTCCACTTTGCTTCTGCTTTTGCTCTCCCTCTCCTGGTCTGATCTGCTCTGCTTGGCACCAGGCTCCTGGCTACCCTCTTTTTCAGACTCAGGTCCCTGCCCACCCAGCCACACACCCGCACTGCCTCCTGGCAGCCCTGTAATTGGGTCTGTATCTGTTACCCTACAGTCCCCTTCTTGCACTTATCCGACACTCCTTGTCTGCGTTTTACCTCGCACTTGCCACCCGCTGGCTGCACTACCAGTTTATGTTGTTTTATTCCTTGCTCAGCACTTTCTACTTCTCCCCTCTCCCTTGCACTTTCCCCCTTCCCTCTCCCCTGCACTTGCACGTTCTCAATGTCACTGGGCCTAGTAAGATCATTTTTTTGTCCCCTCTTGCTCCCCTCCCTTGCCTTGTCACGCTCTGAAACACTTGTGTATGAGCGTGATATTACTAAAATATCATATCATACCCGAGGTTATTAAAAATGTCACAATCACTCCAATTCCGAAAAAACACAACATTAGCCCTTTAGAATCCAGTAACTTGAGACCTATCACAAATTACCAATTCTTCTTAAAAATCCTGCACAAATTTGCTACCACGCAGCTACAAACATTAGTGGAATCTAATGAAATCCTACAGAATCGACAATCGAGCTTTCACTCTGCCTTCAGTAATGAGACTGCTCTAATCGACCTCCAGACTCAAATGCTGGGGATTATGGACAGAGGAAAGACTGGGTTGCTAATCCTATTAGACCTCTCTGCGGCTTTTGATCTTATTGATAACCACCATCTCCTTTGCCATCTAAATGACCTCTGTTCCAACGAGTCCTCAAAATGGCTTCAATCCTTTCTCTCCAACCGAGAATCCAGAATTCAATAGGGGGTCAGCTTTCTCCCATGCTGCGTCTATCCATTGTGGTGTGCCCCAAGGTGCCTCCATCTCCCCTTTGTTATTAAATCTTTGCACCAGATCTCTCTGTGCGCTCCCTGACAAGCTTGGTGTAATTTTTACAAATTATTCCAATGGCACCCAGCTTGTCTTGTAGCTCACAGGGTCTTATGCCACAGATGCTAAAACTCTATCCAACATTTACGATCACATTGATAGATGGATGTCGGAGAATTGGTTGTGCCTGAATGGTACAAAGACAGACTTTATGATCTTCGGCTCCAAACAGGCGTGGGTTAAACTGCCCATAGATTACAGCAGTTTTCTGCTAAAAGACAATAACTTCAACATCCAACAAAATGTCAAAACTCTGGCGTCCAACCGGAAGCGTCTCTAAATAAAGATGCTCACAAATCCTATATGAAACACACCTGCAACTACCATCTTCGCCCCTTAAAGGAAATCCGCCCCTTTATATATAATACAATTGCAAGACCATTTTGCGAACTTGACTACTGTAATTCTCTCCTTATCGGTGCCTCCTCTTCAACATATCAAAATGTCATGTAATTCAGAACGATCCCGGGTCTCAGGCAGCGTTTGCACTGGTTACCTATCAATGAGCATATTGCTTTTAAAGTTGGTTCCATGGTTCATCAATGCCTCTTTGGCTCTTCCCCTGTATATCTTAAATCGCTGGATCAGCCTTAAACTGCTAGATCCCTCCACTCTTCAGGGTTGGGACTGATCCAAAGCCTGACTGTGAAATGCACCAGGGGTCTCGGTAGGTCCTTCCCAGATAAAGCTGTAAGCCTCTGGAATGACTTGCCTCACGCTCTTAGACTCAACCTGACTTGCTATCCTTTAGACAGGCCTTAAAAACCCTTCTTTATAACTGATTGACTTCTGCCCGAGTAATCCTTAGGTTCTTCCTGTCGTGTTTTTAGTGTTCTTGTCACCTGTGTCTATGTCTGTGCCCCGATGCCTGTGGGCTGCCGGCACAATACAAATAAACGAATAAAATAAAAATCTGAGGAGAAAATGGGATATTTTCCTGCCATGCCTATTGTTCACCTACAGGAAAGTGCCACAGAACAGAGTATGGTTGGCTGCTTTGAGCTTTTGTTTGGACACCCTGTACAAGAGCCCCTCAGTCTAGTGAAAGAGGGGTGGGATGGCAACCCCTCCTCACTTACTCGAGATGTAGTGGACTATGTACTTGGCCTGAGGTCTAGAGTGGCAAAGAACTGGAGAAATCGACAAAAAAGGTAAAGGCCAGTCAGGAGCTGATGAAGCATTGGCACAACCAGAAGGCCACAGTGACAGGCTATTCTCCAGGCCAGTGGGTGTGGATTGTGGAGCCTGTCAAAACCGGTGCCTTTCAGAACAAGTGGACTGGGCCTTACTGTGTGATGGAAAAAGTCAGTGAGGTCAATTATCTCATTAACGTGAAAGCACCTAAACAGATTTTTAGGGTTTTCCACGTCAACTGGCTAAAACCCCATTACAGCCGAGATGAATTGGTCATGACGTTAGTGACAGATGGAGAGACTGAGGAGGAGACCAATCCCCTCCCAAACCACTTGCACACTGAAGCCACAGATAAGTTAATTGAAGGCTTCAAATTTGCAACGGACCTGTCAGAACAGCAACTGACAGATTTTCGCCGTTTACTGAGACAGTTTGCTGACTGTGTCACACTGATTGTTGCACCCATGATGTGGATACTGGAGACATTAAGCCGGTGAAGAGCAGGAGTCACCGGATACTCGATAAGGTCAGGGACACCATCCACGCTCAGTGAGGAGCATCAGGGGGAGAGATCTGCAGCCCCAGACTAACATCCAGTGCTGTAGGAGCAGTGCGGACGCCACGGCAGACAAGATAAGCCCTGATGGGCTTAGACAAGGAATCTACTGCGAAAAATGAAACATGAGCGGCAAGCGCCCCAATCTCTGCATATTTCACAGGTGATCAACGGAGGGATGCCTGCTGCTACTGGAGTTGCTGGCTCCATTTACTTAAGATATTTATTTGCTTGCCCAGTTGGGCTGGCGAATGAAAGCATTTTGTTTTTATTTTCCAACATGGCTGCCGCATCCTCGTGCTGAGGAGTGCTAACACAGCCTCTCTGCGGCATCATCCATTGGTCAGCCCACACACAAAGAGCCAATTGCTTGCGCCGACAGGTGAAAGCCGGCTCCCACCGATTTCCACCCCTAAGGCTCATGTCTGTGCCGGTCTGTGCCGAGGTGGGCTTGGAGGGCTCCCACTTTTTTCCCCCTCTTCAAACTATGAAGCATCCTCCTGATTTACAGCCTGCTACCACACTAACCTGGGCATCTGCACCTTTATGCTCTCTGCAGATCTAGAGTGAGTGATCGCTGACCTTTTCCACTGCCTCCTCTACTAACAACTTCTGAACCAAAACTGTGCCTATCTAACTCTGCCTTCCTTGTCTCACCTAATCAACTTCTTCTTTCACTGCATTTTGTGTCCCTGTTTCAAATTCAAATTTAGGTGGGTGTTTTTTTAACATCTTACACCCCATGTTGCATTGCATGTTGTGTCCTTTGTGTACTTCTTGTAACTACTAGGTCACCTGGTGAGTTTGTGCTAGGACTGTGCTGTTCATCTACTCTTCTCTCCTTCAGCTATCCTGTCGCCCCTATGGCACTCAACATCTCCCCTACCTTCTCTAACTGTTACACTATCACCTACCCTCTCTCTCTCACAAAGTCTGGAAGACAAAAGCATAAACAAAGACATCCTGACCACTAACACTGGCCTACCCATCACAGACACCCATGTTAGTGCAACCTCCAGACAGGTCTTCACTGATGTCCTCTTCTCTCTCCCCTCCACAGATGTATGGACTCCTCATCTCTGCTCTCTCTGCTTTCACAAACTCTCCCATTAATGGTGGCACCAAATGGGAATTCCTCTTGACGGGCTCTGTATTATCCAGGTTTATCATTAATGTCTATCACACTGGCACTATCTTGGTTCCGGGTCCTCAGCCCAACTTCCTTCTCTTTGACCGGCGCCTGCCATCCCTCATTAACTTTCTTCCCACATCTGCTAACCCTCTTCCACTCTCTCCGTCACCCCCCGACTGGTGTACTACGCCTCTGTAACCCACCTCGGAGAGCCTTCAAAGGTGGAGACCTCCTTCATCTAGCCACACTTAACGCGTCTCGGTAAGAGCAAGGATATCAAAGTCAATGTCTTCAAGAAGGAAGCAGATGTCGGCAGAGAGTTTGATGGCTGAGCGAGCGCTCAGCCATCAAACACTCTGCCGACATCTGCTTCCTTCTTGAAGACATTGACTTTGACATCCTTGCTCTTACCGAGACATGGTTCAATGCCATCTATGTCACTGCTTTTGACTCCCTTCTCCTGGATGGCTACGAGATCCTCTACAAACCTTGCCCTAACTGTGCTGGCGGTGGGGTTGCCCTGATTTTCCCTGAGTGGGTACCTTACCCCTCATGCTCACCCAACCTTATTCTTTCTTTGAGAGCCTGTTTTGCAAGCCGGTCATCTCTCCCTCCTTCTCTCTGACCATTGCCACCATCTACAGGCCACTTGGCTCTACAACGCTGCTCCACTCTGAATGGGCCGATTTCTGCTCCTCTCAACCACCTCTAAACTCCTTCTCATGGGCTATTTGAACATCTGTCTGGACTCCTCTATCACGGCATGCACTCTCATCTGTGACCTTTGTACCTCGCTCTCTCCATTCTCCCTTCTGGTCCAAACTACTGAGCTGGACACACTCTTGATGCCCTCATCCACTCTGAACGTTTACTCTCCTCCCCACTGATCACCCCTCTCTCCTGGTTAGACCACTCTCTCCTCTCCTCTCAGCCCTCTGACCGCACCTCCTCCAGTCCTGTCAACCTCGTTCACGAACATCCGTCCGATGAAACAAGTGTCAGCTGCTGCCTTCACATCCACCTTCACCTCCCCTGCTCCCCCACCGCAGAGTCTACCTCTGAGTCTGCTGTCACCATCCTCCATCTGGACATTACTAACACTCTGGACATTCTTGCCCAAGTCATGAGGATCCACCTGAAACTTGCCTCTAAGTGTAACACCTGGTACGACTCTGAACTTGGAGCCCTGAAACGCAAGTGCAGAGTTGTGGAAAAGAAGTGGCAAACGCTGGCTCACCCTCTGACAAACTGGCCTGTCGCCTGCTTCAAAGACAATACAGATTTTCCCTCCGCGCCAAGAAAAGGGCTGACATCCAGGCGCGTGTCTCTGGTGCATCCAACAACTTGGCTGAACTCTTTAAAATCTGCTGGGAACTAGCTAGCCCTTCCGCAGTCTCCTCCTCACCCCTTCCCTCCCCAGCTCTCTGCAATGCACTGGCCACACACTTTACTACTGAGCACCCTTGCATTCCACCTCTCCCTCGACCCCCCCGCCTCCTATGGCCGCCCACCCTCCTTCTTCCTTTCTCTCCTCCTTCTACCCTATCACATCTGATGAGGTCACCAGAGTTGTCCGCTCCATGAAGGTCTCCTCCAAACAGGTTTTCCCCTGCCCTTCCAGAACCATTAAGGACAATATTGGCTCTCTTGTCCTTGCACTTGCTGATTTCTGAAACCACTCTTTTTCCACTGGATCTTTCTGCCCCCCCCCAAGCACTCCCTTGTGCACTCACTCCGGAAAAAACCTTCAGCACAGCAGACCCCACTTGTCCAGCCAACTACCACCTTATATCTATCACCCCCTTCCTCGAGGAAACTCCTGGAGCTGCTGGCCTTCCCCCAACTTACCTGATGCACTTAGCTTGTTGGTTGCCTCCACAACCATCAATCTGGATTCCGAGCACCAGAGGCACAGAAACTGCTCTTCTGAACACATACGAGGAACTGCTTGCATCTCTGGATTCCAACTCTCCAGCTGTCCTCATTCTACTTGACCTTTACTCTGCTTTGACATGGTCAACCACTCCATCTTCATAAAACGGCTCCATGATACTCTGGGTATCTCGGAGTGGGCACTGAACTTGCTGACCTCCTTCCTCAGTGACCGTCCATCCCAGGTTATTCTGGGCACTTTCTCCTCCCTTACTTCTTTCTCCACTTGTGGTGTTCCCGAGGGCTCCAACCTCTCTCCATGTCTCTTTAACACTTACCTTGCTCCACTGGCACACCTCATTTCCACCTTCTCCCCTAACGTCCAGTGTTACGCAAATGACACACAACTCTTCTTCAAACTTCCCACTGACCCTCTTCTTACTTCCTCTATCATTCCGGACTTCCTATCTGCCATCCAGTCCTGGTGCGCTTCCAACAGTCTCTGCCTTAATGCCAGCAAGACTGAGATCCTTCCTATTGGGACTCTTGCTCCCTCTTTCTTCCCCTCACTCTGACCATCTTCTATGGGCTCTCCCCCATCTCTTTCATCCGAAGCCAGAAACCTTAGAGCCATCTTTGACTCCTCTCTTTCCTTCCTCCCACACATTCAGGACCTTGCCAAGAAGTCCCACTTTAACTCTCAATCTCTCCAGAGCTCTGGCTCTCTCTTGGCTAGACTACTGCAATGGCCTTTTCCTGAATCTATACTCTTCCTCTCTACAACCCCTCCAGCTAATCCAGAATAGGGCAGCAAGACTTATCCTTGGCCTCAAGCCCGGGGATCGCATCTCTCCAGCCCTAAAAACTCTCCACGGGCTCCCAGTTGCTGCAAGAATCAATTTTAAATCCTTCTGCATCATCCATAAGTCTGTCTGGGGACCATGCTCTTTACAACTTGCTCTTACTAAATACTCTCCTTCTAGATCTTTACGTTCCTCCGGTAGCGACTCTCAGTATGTCAAGCGCTTCACTAAATAGAAGGCTGGTGGCCGGACTCTTTCCTCAGCTGGTTCCCTCTTGTGGAACAGCCTTCCCTTTCCTCTTTGTTTGAGCCGGATCTCCTCAAATTCCGGAAGCTCCTCAAGTCTCTCCTTTTCACCTCCTCCTTCCCTTCCTCCCTCCTCTGCTAATCCCACAGTTGCTGAAATTGGTGACCAGGGCCCTTATGTGTCATTTTGGGCCTGGGCCTCCCACACCCAATCACCTCAGCTTCTGCCAGCTCCCAGCACTTGCCTTGGCACCCACAGGCCTATGCCAATGTAGGCCTGTACTTACCTATTTATTGGCAGCTGACCTCTCCCTAGTATTTGTTGCACTGGGCACTTACTACTGCTGCTCACTCATGAGCACAGGCACTCCTAGCACTTACCCCCTTCCCCTCTCGTCTCTCTGCACTTGCTGAATGCTCACAAGGCCTTGTAGGTCTGTATTTATCCTTCAGTGTTTTCATTTTTTTTTTCAATCCTATGTTCCCCTCCCTGTTTCCCTGTGGGTGCTTTGAATCACAATTTACTTGCTGTATAAGCACCTTACAAATGCACAATAAAATAAATAAAATAAGGAGACATTTCCAAAATGTTGTCCCTAGGAGTGATAGAGCCATCCCACAGCCCCTGGGATAGCCCAGTGGAAGCGGTCCCTAAAAAGACCAGTGGTGGGAAGACTGTAGTTCGCTCATTGACAAGCTTGGCGCTGCCAAGTACATGAGTACCTTTCACTGCATTGCAGGGTACTGGCAGGTCGGTTTGACAGATGGAGCGAGAGAGAGGTCAGCATTCTCAACCCCAGAAGGACATTATTATTTCTCTGTGATGCCTTTCGTATTGAAGAATGGCCCTGGCACATTTCAGAGTATGGTTAACCAGGTTTTGTCTGGACTGGAAAGCTGCAGTGTTGCCTAATTAGACGACAATGCTGTGTTCAGCCATACCTGGGAAGACCACTTATCCCACCTGAAACAAGCTCTTCAGGCACTGCAGAACCCAGGCCTGACTATTAGATAGCGCAGGGCACAGTGACTTTCCTAGGCAACCTGGTTGGTGGAAGTAAGAAACAACCTCTTGAAGCCAAGGTACAGGCTCTGAAGGATTTGGACATCCCCACCACACAGGCAGAGCTGAGAGCCTTTCTAGGTCTCACTGGGTACTACCGGTTGTTCATCAAGGGGTATGGGACCACTGACATGCCCCTGAATGATGCAACGCCCAAGAAAATACCAAAGAAAGTAACTGGGAACCACGCATGTCAGGATTTAAAGGATGGATTGTGCAGGGCCCCAATTCTGAAAGTGGCAGATTATGGTCAAGAGCTCATTTTGCAGACAGATGCCTGTGATTTTGGGATTGGGGCAGTGTTAACACAGTTGAACTCTCACAGAATAGAGCTATATTAGCAGGCGAGTAACAAAAAAGGGAAAAAGAACTGGTCTGTCTGAACAAGAGTCTTACGCGGTTGTGTGCGCAGTGAAGAAACTGAAACCCTACATCTTTGGGGTGCACTTTACTATTCAAACAGACCACCGGCCTCTTCAATGGTTAATGGCCATTCAAGGGGAGAATCCTAAGCTTTTGCGCTGGGCCATGTCCCTCCAGGGATTAGATAAGGACATCTAGCACAAGCCAGGCTCCCAGTATGGAAATGCAGATGGTCTTAGCCACTACATTTCGCTTTGACATCCAATGGTGTGGTGGTTCACGTGTTGAGGCTGTGGGGCATTTGAAGAATATGTCCATCCGCACGATGGGTGTACGCTCGCCTGGGCTTTTTTGAAATTTTAAATGAAATTGAATGATGGTAGATCAACCTCTGGAAAATGTGTGGGGCTAATCGGCACACATTTTCCTATGCACACCGCACGACATACACATAGACCAGTGTACTCTGGGTGGTCACAGCCTACAAATGCAGTTCCCCCAATCATATTTAGTTGGGATATGAGAGGAGTTGTTCACGATGCGTCTCCAGATGGGGAGGGCCAAACCTTCTCCCTGCCATGGCCAGCCTAATTAAATAACAAAGGTTCCAGGGATCCACCCTGTCCTTTTGTTGGGCCCTGCAGCTGGTGGCAGCAATTTGCATACCATTCATAGGGTAATTCAAGCAGGCACACACTGCAGAGGTTAACAAAGGAGACCGGAAACCCCAACAACCTTTCCTATGCACTGTGTCAACCTGAAGTCAGCTCCTGCATCTCAGTATCGATTGACAGTGAACTGTCATGTCTGGGACTGCATCTTTACAGTAGTTCACACAGCAGGGGACCCCATTCATAAGGTATGAGTATGTAGTTTGCAGGAGTCAGAAAGTCTAGTCTCGCTGCAGCTTCAAGGGAGACCTGCCGCTTTAATCAGGAACCAGAGAGAGCTCCATTAACCAGAGAGACCCTTTGATTCACAACAGACAGGAAGATGGGCGTGACTTAGTATTGCATGTTTTCACCCCTTTACCTTTTCTGTTGCAAAGCACTCTGGTTATGACCTCACAAATACAGGAGATTGTTGCTGGGAACCCAGGATTGGTTCATTAAAGTGGGCTTAGCCTCCACCAATCCCTGTGGCCCATTTGGCTTTAAAAGAGGGCAAATACCCTCTTTTGGCCAATCATCTGAAGGCTTCTCCAGAAGCAGAAGGAAGAACTCATTGGACCCTGGCTGAAGGTACAGTTTGCCTATCATGTTTCGCCAGTGAAGGAAGGACAGGACCTCCAAGAGGGAAGCAAGATCCTTCCCCTAAACATCACCAGGGAACAGAGGGAGATGCCAAATCCAGAGGACACTCCAGCAGCTACAGAACTGGTACCCACGAAGCACACAGCATGCCCTGCTAGGCTCTGCAGCAAGCTTCCTAGGTGGGAATTGCCAGAGAGCCTCTGAACCCGAAACCAAGGACAAGGCAGCTGCCTGCAACATACTGCCCAGCTTTGGGCCGTCCGCCTTAAAGGACGACACAAGCCCAGTGAAGAAGCTAAGAGAAGCGCATTGACGAGTATCTACCTATGTCTGCCTAAAAGTACATTTTGGAGCCAGTCGATTCCCGGGAGCTGCAATCGACTGAAAAGCTGACTGCTGTTACGCCACAGTCGCTTAAAGCCACCCGAGATGTCTTCCCCAGTGCTTCAGAACCACCGACCAGCTCTGAGACAACAATTCCTGACCCTGAGACGCCGTGTAGGCCAGCCTACAGCCATCCATCCAGCTTCACTGACCAAACTGTTTGCCGCCGGTTACCGCCAACTGTCTCCCATCTTGAACTCTCTCATAGAAGCTGTAAAGCATCCTGAAACCGACTCAACCCCGTCGAGCATCGAGAACACCTACAAGACAAAGTACATTGTGGTTCTGTCCCCCTGGTCCTTCTCTGATGGCCCCTAGAGAAATTCTAAGACCCGTTGCTCTCTTTGTGCTGAAGCCAAGTATCCTTGAACTGTTGTGATTATTAACCACACCGACTACCCTCTTGTCAGTATCCAGAGTGCATCCCTTTTCCTTCTTTGAAACTGTCGTCCTCTGCATTTCTTTAAAGGGTAGGTTGTATTTTGTAGTGTTGTTAGAACTGTCTGTTGTGATAATAATAAAGTAGATGTGTTTATACAACCTTAACTGGACAGTCCCTTTTATCATTGGGTAATAATTGTATTTCTGCTCAGTTGCAACTAGCCAAAGATCAACAACCGTTTGGAGATAAGCTTGCCGTTCTGTCCACGTTACCAAAATTGTACAAGGAGGTTTATAGTTTGCTTGTGTTTCCAATCTGTTTGGATCCCGTCTGGTGTACTAGAGGTGTGCGGCTGATTGATAGTTTAGAAACTGAAATTCATTCCTGGACCGCTGGTGCCCCGGAGGTTGATTTGTCACACTGGGGCATGGCACAAAAGGGAAGCAGGAAAGGCTTCATGGTTTGTGTGTTTGGATTTTGGTGGCACAGGTGTGTTTCACTGTGCAGAGTTTATGGGGGTCCCACAAGAAGAGCAGGAGACACTGAAATAGCCAGTGAATCCAGAAGCTTTTCTTTCCCTGCATCCCATGAAAGCAAACTGAACTCCAGGAAGATGTTCAAGATCATTATCGGAGACATTGAGAGGGAGAACAGTCCTTGAGGCATAGGGGACCATGGCTTCGGTTGGAGAAGGGCTTCCTCCAGCACAAGGAGCTCCTCTGATGAATCTGGTCTGTCTGGACAAGAGAAAGTACCTAATGTCAATGACCTGGACTAAGACGTGATGGGCAAGCTGAATGCACTTTTCTGATACTGGAACTGCCTCCCAGAATCCAAAACCAACAGTGAGGCAATACAAGAAAACAGTGAAAAAGGGCCACCTGCTGATGGAAGACATTCAGCACAAACTGCTTTCAGGATGGAAGACATTCAGCACAAACTGCTTTCAGAATGGAAGGAACCAGACAGGTTGGCCTGTATATATAGCTTATGTGGAAGCTATATTCTTTAAGCTGGGAGCAAGCTTCCCTACTGATTGACTATGAGATGGATTCTTGGCTCTCGAGCCTCATGGGGCTTCCATCTATGTCCGCAGAGGGGGCAGCAGTCCAGCATGTGACTGGTTTCAGCATTGCAGCACAATTATGAACCCTCACATCTGTCCTTATGTTTGACATATTCCTATTGGACCAAACAGGCTATTCTGGGGGACTTTCAAGAGCCATATGCACAGGTGGAAGAGGGGCAGGGGTATTCTGCATTACTGGGACTTGTGCATCACCAAGTCTAGTTCCTATCCGACTGGGTGTTCAACTGGGTCAGGGAGGCATTGATTACCATGGGCACTGAATGCAGTGGCGGGTCCCACACCCTTGTAAAATACTGGCAGACTAAATTCACAGAAGAATGTTGCCCTGTGCCTGCCCATTCAGGGGGGAGGGGAAGCATTTTGGGGATGAGCTGGAGGAGAAAGTGCACAGGCTGCATGAGCAGCAGAAGCACTCTAGGACTGTGAAGAAAAATAAGCCACAGCTTCCAAGGCAGATCGTGGCCTCTATGAGATAATCAAGACCATTGTTCATCTCCTCATCAACCTCACCACCGCAAGATGGCAGGCTCCTTCCCCAGAAATCCCAGTGTAGTGAAGATCCTGTCTCTTTAAGGATACCTGGGTCGCCTGTGTTCAGGATCCCTGGTTGTGGTGCATGCTGACTGAGTGTTACCGGATATGTATCTACACTTCACAGGGAGAGGTGGAGACCCCTTGGTCTTGGGATCATCTTAAGGACTGTAAGCAGAGATCCAGAACCTGCTGGTGAAGATAGCAATCCTGGCTGTCACACAGGAAGCCCAGAGTCATGGATGTTGATCCAGGGTCGTTCTGGTACAAAAGGTTGCAGGAGGATTCTGGTTGGTTTTGAACCTCAAAATGGTGAACTAGTTTGTCTGCAACCTGCCTTTTTGGAGGTCACCCACTGTGGCCCCAGGCAAACGGGACAGTCGAACAATTTATGGCTAACATCAAGAGAGCCGTTGGGCTATCCAACATCACGCACATGCCCATAGAACAGATGTTATATCAACTCTTGCGGGACTACAGAAACACGCCACTTGACACCACAGGAGCCTGCCGAGCAGAACAAATGTTTGGGCGCCCCATTCACAAAAGAATGCCCCATGACCGTGGGAATGATGACCACAGTGCAAACAACCATGGGGTGCAGACAAGCGACAGAGAAGCGAAAGACCGGATGAAGATGTACGCTGACCGCAAGCGCAGAGCCCAGGAGACGTACCTACACCTTGGTGACGGTGTCCTCATGAAGCAGGCTGCCTCCCACAATAAAATGCTGCCATTTGACCCTTGACCGTCACCAGCATGAATGGCTCTATGGTCACAGACGAAAGAGCTGACCAACGCGTGACTAGAAACCCCTCTTTCTTCAAGAAGATACATCAAGAGCACCAGTAAGAGGACAATGACTGGAGGGAGGATGAAAGAATCGCTCAAGAAGAGTCGGTGTACACGGGAGACGAAGAGGAGTCAGAAATTGGGAGAAATGCTAACCCAGAAGAGGGACAGATGGGGGAGCCCCTGCATCCCAGAGCCAACGGTCGACCATGAAGGATCATCCGGCGACCAAGGCAGTGGATTGAGGAGATGGGGTAGGACACTGTTATTTTGGGGGAGCGTAATGTAGTGCCTATGTGTCAGGTGATACTGGCATGTACAGATATGGGTCATGTGACCCCAATTGGTAAAGTCACGCTCGGCGTTGGAATGAAGCAGTTCCTGGTTGACACTCCATGTGTGTGGGCGCATTTTCTTTTAAGCCTATGCGTGTGTGGGCGCATACTGCTCCGGGCCAGGACCCGACACCTAGCATACACATATTTACATGTACAGCTATGGCTCGCTACACATATATTGGGCTTCATTATAACTCTGGCGGTAGCCATGCCGGTAAAAACGGCAGGCTGCCCCCGGAGTTATGCTTTTTTTCCAGCTCCTGGAAATGGGGAATCACTAGGGCATTACAGCCTCAGCGGTCCCTGAAGCCAGGCGCCGGTAAAAGTAACTCCCCGTGCCCATTTGGAAATGGGGAGGATGGGTGCACAGGCACTGTGTGCAACAGTGCAGGTGCATCCGTCAAAGTCTGCCAGCGGGTGCCTTTCCGCCCGCCAGGTCAGACCTGCCGGGCGGAAAGGCACCCGGCCCGCAAACCTGTACTCTGCCGGTCCGGTAGCAATGGTGTATTATCACAAGGGATAATACGCCTACCGGCACCGTTGTTACCGGACCGGCACAGTTGTAATGAGGCCCATTGTCTCTTAACACCATGCATCAGGATGTTTCTGGTAAAGCCTTTGCACTACATTCTGTGAAAAACCTGAAGGCATCTTCACACCTACTCCCCTTGCATCCTCTTCTCAGGTGGCCAGGGAAAGTCTGTCGCTTTTGGATCCTGAACCTGGGTGTGGAGATGCGAGGGAGGATCATGTGGGTGGAGGATCCTTGGGGAGTGGGAGATGATGTCTTTAGCTGAGGTATGGTATCCCCCTTTCCCTTGTGATAATACAGTCTACCCCCCGCCCCCTACCTTCAAATATTGTTGCCAGTCCTTTCCCCCTTATTTCCCTTCAGACACACCACTCTAGTACTGGGACGAGGAAGAGGTGACTAGGAGTTCTACACACTAGTTACACCACTCTGGTACTGAGACAAGGAAGAGGCCTGGAAATGATTGCGAGGGTCAGGCATGTCCAAAGAACATAAGTAATTGTAGTTAGGCAATTAGTTAGGCAATTGGACTGAGGGGCTCGTACCTGCAACCTGTTAACAAGTCAAAAGGTGGAGATGCCAGCAATGAAGGGGAAACCAGGAGAAGAGAAGCCAGGCTAGGAGAGACAGACCTGAGAGGGGAGAATTCCTGCCCAGAAGGAGGCTGCAGAGGAGGGTCCTGCTATGAAGACCAGGATACCGGCTGTTGCCAAGGAGAGACCATGAAGCTGGGACCCGAGCGGGCCATGAGATGGTCGAAGCTGTCGGAGTCTCCTCTGCCTGGTGCCCACAGCTGGAGCTGTAGGAAATGGAAGCCTCCCAAGTGCTGCAAGCCACCGTTAGCTATCACGAATGAAGAGCAGAGCTACCGGAAACTCACATCGAGATTCGCAGAGGGCAGGCGCTGCTCGCAGAGCTTCAGAGAAGTCTGCCCAGAGCCAAGCACAAAGATAGAGGACGCCCAGAGGAGCCGCCAAGGATCTGTGAGTAAATCAGAGGGAGTGCTCGTACCGGTGCACTCCTGGGGCTGCCACAGGGCATATGTTAATGCTGGATGAACTGAAATATGCCGAACCCAAAATTAGGGTTTTTTGAACACTACGAACAAACGTTGAACTATAAGTAAAAACTTTAATATAAAGCAAGCCTTATTGAATAACGAACTAAAGGAAAGCTTTGATAAGCCTACAAATGAAATGAAAGCATGTGTGAAACACACCTAATGAACTTTTAAAGACAAAGAATGAATCTTTATGAATGAAGTGAAAAGCAAGTGATGAGCACTTAGGAAGATTGTGAAAGCATGGTGGTAGAAGAGAGTGAGCACCAATGAGTGAGTTTTGTGGAAGAACACACCACGCCAAAGCCAAGAGACTGGTAAGGAGAAATCAGAGTGAATATAAACCAGGGCACATGTGCAGTAACAGAGAAACCTGTGTCGGCTAGGAAGCATAGGGTTATTGGTGGCATTATCTGTCATGGGTGGACATTTATTTATTTATTTATCGTCCCAGACCCTAGAGTATCACGGCGAGGTTGCAGACAGTTTATAAACATTTCTTATACAGTGTTACATATCGATGAATAACAGTGATACCAAATCAGAATAGAGGCTATTAATACAGACATTGTAGGATGCTGAGACGTACATATAGGTGATAACAACATCATTTAAAGTTGCGGTTAAGTCAGTTGAGTAAGTTCTGGTGCCCAGACGTCAGTATTTATTGAACAACCAGGTTTTCAGGGCTTTTTTGAAACCTAATAAGGCACCCTCCTTTTTGATACTGAATGGTAGTGCATTCCAAATAGCTGGGGCTAGGACTCTAAAGCTGCTTCCACCAGCTCTCTTATATTTGTATTTCGGTATTTCCAAGAGCGCCAGATTATTGGAGCGGAGGGTTCTGCGTGAAGTTTTTTCCTTGATACTATTGTTGTGGTAGCTTGGGGCTTTATTCATAATGCATTTATGTACAACACATAATATTTTTAAAATAATTCTGGCTTCAATGGGCAGCCAATGGTTTTCTCGCATAATATTGGAAATGTGGTCGGATTTCTTTATGCCTAGAGCCGCCCTAAGGGCTTTGTTCTGCATAAGTTGTAATTTGCTGATATTTACTTTGGAGGTTCCTAGTAGAAGGGCGTTACAGTAATCAAGTTTTGTTTGAATCAGCGCTCTGGCCATGTGGTCCGACAACTGCGCCTAGAATGAGGATATCCTGTCTGGAAAAGTCAAAGAAAGTAAAGATAAAGAATCTTCACTTGTGAATTAGATTGCTGAAGTGAATGCATGAGATAGTAATCTGTAGAAACTATTGAAGAGCCTGCAGGATTGTAAAGTTGACCTGGAACTGTTTTTGAGAATTAAGAGACTTGAACTGATTGTGAGTTGGCAAGCTGGAAGAGCTGATGTTTTGGGAAAGGGAAACCCAAGACATTGTGAACTGTGTTGTCGCCTTGGGGAAGGAAAATTCAAGATCTTTTTGTAACTGCTTTGAACTTGGGGAAGGAGCAGGAAAGTAAGCCAAAAGCTGGAAGTAGCTCAGAACTTTATTTGGGGCACTATTTCTTTATTGCTGACATCCCTACACATTGTTTAGCTTTAGTTGTGAGGGCTAGTATAAGTTTTGGACACAGACAGACCTTTATGTTGAACTTACTAATTCAGACTATCCTTAGTTTCTTTAGGTATGGAAATCCCACCTTCGCATAGGGCACGTTAGGCCTTACGCCATCCTGACATTAAACAAAATAAATATATTCTGTTTGAACCTTGAATCTGTTGTCTGTGTCTTGCTTCATGATGCCTTCATCCTTCCCACTGCTAAGAGGTTTGGCTTTCTCTCCAGCATGAGCCCCCTCAGGCCACTCCCACCTCTGCTTCTCCCAAACTGGTCCCTCATTCTCCTCTCACTATTTCCTAATCTAGAAAATGCTCCTCTCTTGACTCTATTTCCAACATTTATTCTCAAGTAGGGAGTGTGGCTGGGATGGGGGGCAGCTACCAACGACTGCTTTCTTCTTTATAACACGGCATGTGTTACAGATTGGGGCCCATTTGCCTGCCATCATATAACAGGGCAGTGATTTTCCTCTGCGTTCTGAGACCAGCTGGCAACGATCTAGAACCAGAGGTGGCAGGAAGGTCATCAGGGAAATATATGGAAGTGTTAGTAAAGCCACAGAAAGGATACTATAGCTGCGGCTAAGGTTATGAGCTTGTAAGGCTAAAACACGACTATACAAATAACAGAAAGCATTCCACAGGAGCTGCAGGGAAACTATTAACCTATATTTTGTGATACATACTCACACAGATTCACACCCTCAATATAGACCCTCCACATCACAACCACAGGGAAAAATATGTGCAGAAATGTACAAATATAGACAATGGGGTTCCTGAGGTCACAAAATAAGCTGCCTTTTTGGCTGTGTAAAACAAGACATGTACAAGAAGTAGATGTTAATTTTTAACGGCCAACCCTGACCTGTGAGATGTACCTTCTGGGTGTAAATGCTGGGAACCTTGCCCCATGCCTCTGGCGAGTGCTGCTGGCTCTCCTACTTTTCTTGCCCCTCAGCAGCCTTTTATGGTGTCCAAGACATCCCCCGCATGGGTCACTAGCTAGGTGGGTAAACAGCATGGCTGTGGGGGAGGAGCTGAACTCAAACTCATCAAACATTGGTGAGGGTAAAGATGAAAATGTGATTGATTAGTGAGCAACAAGCTATACTGCCTGTTTAGTGGGCCAGACACTTGTTGATTCAGAGAGTGATCTGTTCACTTACACACAAGGACCACCACTGCATGTTTTTTCTTGTGTCCATACAGTCAGACAGATTCTTTTGTGATGACCTTCCAGAAATGCCTGAAAACTTGGATCTCCACTAGGTCACATGAAGAAAGAAGGAAAATCAGGCCAATGCGACCCTTCGCATGAAGTTGGGACACATTTAGAGACCAGGCATGCCCATAACCCTACGTCAACTCAAGATTTGACAAACATCTCCACATGCTCAAAGTAATGTTCCTCAACTCAGACAGTACATGAATAGGACATAGACATGGTTTTGTCACTACAACCCTGGATAAACCAGCTTAAAAGGAAAAGGGACCTACATCATCAAGACATAAGGAAGAAATGCCTCTTTTGTACTGCTTAAGAAACTCATCTAGTGACAATTACGCCCTGCATCCACATTGGAAGAATCTTGCAGTGAGTTGTCACGGAAGTGTCCCATTTTGTGCAGTCCATTAGTTGACCGCTCCTGTGTTCATTTCCAGGCTCGTTCCCTCAGCTCCCCCTAGCCCATCCTCCATCCCAATCCTTGCACATCCCCCACCCAGATTTGTGACTGGCTTACGGATTGGGTCATCTGACCCAGGACATCACTTACTCGTGCCGCACAGCGGTATTTCTCCCTCTTACGTCCTGCATCTGCTCCTTTCAGGAGGCATCAACATTGGAAGAATCTTGCAGTGAGTACTGAGGGAAGTGTCCCCTTTTGTGCAGGCCATTAGATTCGAATGCTCCTGCGTTCCTTTCTGGGCTCTTTTCCTCGCTCTCCCCCTATACCTCCCTCCATCCGACCCCTAGCCTGCCCCCCAGTCCCTTGATAGGCTCACAGATCGAGTCAGCTGACCCAGGACAGCACTTACTCATGCTGCACAGAGATATTTCTCCCTCTTACGCCGTGTATCTGCTCCATTCCGGAGCCATCCACATTTTGCAGTGAGTTCAAAGGGAAGTGTCTTCTTTTGCGCAGCCAATTAGACTCGAACACTCCTGCATTCATTACTGGGCTCTTTCCCTCACCCCGCTTAGCCCTTCATCCATTTCAACCTTTGCCTTTCCCTCAGTCCTGTGATTGTCTTACAGATCAGATCAGGACAAGATGTCCTGTGTCCCATCCTAAATGAAGCCCTCTCCTCCAATAGTGCTACAAGCGACAACCCTGATCACCTTGCAGACATCTACCACAAGTGTCTCATTATCACCATTGACTCAGTGGCACCTATTACAACTAAAACACAACGTGCTGATAAACAAACAAGCTTCTGGTTCAACGACGAATTAGTTGCGCTTAGGCGCACTAAAAGATCACTTGAACACATCCACAAAAAGTCTCTCATCACAGACTCAGACAAGGCATTCATACCAGCCAATAAAATCTATAAAGCAGCCATCATATCCCATAAAGCCAACTCTTACAATACACGCATAAGTAATGCCTCCTCAAACACCAAGGTGCTTTTCACCATCCTTAGACATTTGGAAAATCCTACCCCAGACTCTACGCCGGTTAACTCCAGTAAAGCGTGGTGTACCATGATCCAAAATGAGTTAGCCTCCAAAATTGACCTACTACAAAAAAAATCACTACTAAAAGAAAAATCTTATCTGATAAAAACAATCCTGACTCCTCTCTAAACCCTACCAATAACAGTGCCAACATGTTATTCCAATTCACACCAGTGACCCAAGACCTATTATTAGCAACCATAATCCTCTAACTGTAAAGGGGACATCTTCCCAGCCCACTTAGTTAAACTCTGTGCTCCCGTACTCACCCCATATCACAAACTTTGTCAATGCTATGTTTAACAAGAACACGGTCCCAGCCAGCATAAAAGAAGCACGGGTGACACCACTCCTGAAAAAAACATCACTAGGTCCAACAGTTCCCATGAACTACCGACCTATAACTACAGTCCCTTTCCTGCTTAAGATCATAGATAAAATAGCATACACCCAAATTCAATCCCATCTTGAACAAAACCAGCTCCTAGGAGCGAGACAATCAGGATTTCGGCCCAACCACAGCACCGAAGCAGCACTCCTAGACTTGAATATCCAGATGGACACCATTAGGGAAACTGGCAAACTCTGCATGTTACTGCTGTTCGATCTATCTGCAGCATTTGACTTAGTTGATCACGACAAACTCTGTGCTACACTAGAAAATGACTTCAGCCACCCTCTGGGTGAAATCCTTTCTAGCTGAGCGTACATCTAGAGTATCCATTGGTAAATTCCAGTTCCCATGGGGGTACCCCAAGGTTCATGTCTATTGCCCACCCTTTACAATGTGTATACCAAACTCCTATTTGTGGCTCTGGATGCTATGGGTGTCATCTATACCAATTTCGCTGATGACACTCAGATCCTCATTCTTCTCTCAGGGAACTATGACCATGACATCCTACTCATTAATAAAATATACGCCATAATACAAAACTGGATGGCTTTGAATAGCTTATGCCTTAACAATGAGAAAACAGAGATTCTCATCGTGGGCTCCCCATCTAAGATCAATTCTACACACTCAGACTAAATAAATCAACATTGATGGTACCCCGATTCCAGTATCAAAACAGGTTAAAACTTTAGGTGTGTACTTAGACGCTAACCTAACTATGACAAAACATGTAAAGGCATTATCCTCATCAACCTGCTACACTTCCAAACTAATAGCGCTAAGTCGACAGTTCCTTACGCCCAAACATTGCACCACATTAGCCAGAGCATTGATACTATCCAAACTGGACTATTGTAATGTGCTGCTTCTAGGTACCTCCAAAACTAATTTAGACAAACTACAACTAATGTAAAATAAGGATATACAAGCAGCCCTAGGACTAAGATAATCTGACCATATCACTGACATTAGGAGGGAAACGCATTGGCTACCTATAAATGCTAGAATTGTCTTCAAAGCATTATGTGACACCCACAGATGTCTTGCTAAGAAAGTACCCATGTATATTAGCAACTCAATAAGAAAGAAAGAACCCAACAGGACACTCAGGTCTAACAAAGAGTCACTCCTGGTGGTCCCACGTTTCACAAGTTCCAGATCTGGGGGAAGCATCTTCCCAGTTATGGTCCCAGAACACTAGAATTCCCTTCCACTAAACATCAAAAATGACCCCTTCCAGTGCTTCAGAAAGCTACTAAAAACCTGGCTATTTAACCATTTCTAGTCAGCTCACACACAGTTAAAACAAGGCAGCCTCCCTCCTTCTTTGTTAAAAATTGCTTGCTATATGAACATGTACAGTTGTGTTTATGATTCGTGGTCGCAGCCACCAGACTGCAGGCAGCAAACTGTGGCATTGCGGCAGTCTGGGGGCCACATTTCCCAGGAGGTTCAGGGCGAACAGGAATGCGTGCACAACCTTGTGGCTGCAAACTTAAGGCTGTCGACCGCCCACGGGCACAGGCGGAAGCAGCGGCTGGAGGACAGTTGCAGTTCTTTCTTGGAGGCATGACGGACAGCGAGCCATGCAGCGGTGACTAGCGCTTCATTTCAGCGCAGTACGGGTTTTGTCTGGGGTGCCTCATGCAGGCCCCAGACCTCAGATAAGTACCTACGAAAACACTGCAATGCTCTGTCATATTTTGGAAACTCAGAATTGCATTTTGACTTTATAATACATGGAATGTGTGTATGTGCTTCATTGTTGAACTACTTAAGAAAACTCCGGTAGCAACACAAAATGACCAAGGTTAAGAGGCCAGCGTGGGGGCAGTGAAAAACGCTGCATTCATGGACATAGGGTGCACATGGTAAGAGTTCCCACAATGCACGTGTGTGGCCACCATTTTTGAATGCTACAAAACTTTACCATTGGGCAATATTAAACCATTGCTGACCTTGGAAGAATCTTCATTGTGAGAGTAATGTTTGACTGTGGATTCCATTTCATGCTTTGCCAACAGGTCATGTGTTTTGTCATTTCATATGGAAAACCACAAAATGTTTGTTTCATTACGCTTCCATGCTACTGTTTTATGTTGTTTGCTTCAAAAACCTGTCATATGTTGTTGCATGATTCAGAGTTAGTTTAGGAAATGCATGTCAATGCCAAGAACTGAGTCATTCCTTTTCTCAAATACGGAAGGCTCATGGTTCAGGTTACAGGTGTTGGATGTTGTGAATGTGTTAGTGGCAGGGCAGGTAGTGGGACTACATGTGGCACAGTGTTTAGGAGTGCTGGGCAGGTAGTAGGATTACATGTGGCAAGGTATTTCAGGTGTGTTTGTTCTTTTCCAAAACTTCCCCTTACTTATCCGACCATTGTTACCCTAAACCTCTCTCCGGTTTCCCTCATTCCCCCCTGCCTCTCCACAACCTCTCCCTAATCCCTCTTCCCCCTGTTTGCTGCCTTGTTGTTACCTGTACTATGAAATGCTGGAACCCATGCCAAACATGTTGGGAGGTGTTGATTCCATTCAGCTTCTGTGGTTCAGGGGAGGCTGTCAATGCCTTTTGCGCTGCTGGTTCTGACAGCGCCCCAGCCCTAGCCAGGTCGTCTCGCCTTGACAGTCTGCAGCTATAACCAGGTAGGAGACTACATTGTTTCTGTACTGCTACATTTTTCAATCTCACTGTTGTGTTGTTCCACGACATTCCATTTTCTTCCCACACTGCTTCTGGATTGGGTTTGCATTTTTCAATCTCGCTATTGTATTTCCTTCCCTTAAGGACCAACACCCCCAAGTGCCCCTAAATTCCTAAGGAACAGACTCTGTGTCTCCTGCGCCATATCTATCAAACAAACCTCCACTACTTCACACACAGACCCAAGCTAAACCCCCTTACCTACACTATCACCACCCCCCACACCTCAAACTCAGTAAAATCATTCCTCAACTTGCTAAGACAGTGTTCAGACCTCCGCGACTCCGGACTGGGAAAAGCACTGGGAAACCTATTCAGAGCCTCTCAAACGCTCTCTACCTCTATACACCACAGAATCCACCTCCACTATCCCACTGCACCCTCACATGAGGGATTTTCCTAAAAGAAATGCTGCACAAACGTAAAAAAACTTTGTTAAAGGGACGTTATGGTTCCAAGTAAAACCGAAAACCCCCTGAAATTCGCCAGTTATGGTAAGCTAAGCAACCATAACTCGCGGCACCAACGTGCATTGCTAAGACTAACACCCAGGACATCAAAGATGACATCACAAATGTCATTGATGATATCACTGATGACTGATGATTTCCTTTAGTGATATATCTTAGACAGTAATAGTTAGGAACAAAGAAATCAAAAAATACTATTTTTGTAGACTTATACTTCAAATATGTTCTTACAATAATTTACTTAGGGTCCACTCACAGCATATGAAACATATACATAGGAAAAATACACACTTATAATATAGCAATGCTTTCTGTGTATGAAGACAATCAGTAAGGTAATCAACACTTTCTTATTGTTCTGCTGTTTTTTTATTACTGTACCTTCTATGGATGTGCTCATATTTGTTTTTGCATTATTTTCTTTAGGGTGCAGTTACATCATGTGATACTTGTACATAGGGAAGTAGTAGGTTTGAAGCAGAGCAATCCTTTCTGTGCATAAAGATAATAAGTTAGGTTGTGAACACTTTCTGCTTCTACTGCTGCTTTTTTGCATACTTCACTTTCTCTATATATACTCATATTTATATGTGTTGTGTGTCTGTGTTTTGTATGTAATAATGAAATTATGTGGTTTTATTAGCTACTTATTACATGTTGCACAGTACACAAAACTCTAATAAGCATTTATCATTTCACTATTCAACATGGGAAGATTATGAATATTGCACCTCCATCATGTATGCTGCACACAATGCTTATATTTATACATGAGTAGCTTAGTATACTGTAAAGAACTTCATAACAGAATGCTATTTATATCAATTCATGGCCTAATGCACTACATAGCTCAAGATATCTATTCCAATGATCCTTGACACTTTTTTGTCAACATTATAATAAGAATTCCTTGTACAGAGTTTTCATGAAAAGTAAATGCACATGTGATGTCATTAGTGATGTCATCAATAACATTTGTGATGTCATCTTTGATGTCCTAGGTGTTAGTCTTAACAATGCGCAGTGGTGGCGCGAGTTATGGTTGCTTAGCTTACCATAACTGGCGAATTTCAGGGGTTTTTCGGTTTTACTTGGAACCATAACGTCCCTTTATCAAAGTTTTTTTTACTGAATATATGTATACATGGTGTGAATTTGATAGATGTTTACTTGGATTCCCTTACTTTATATACATAATATAACATAGAACATGCTGAACCACCCGCTAGTGATTTTGATGTCCGCGACTGTGCAAATGTCCGCGGACGGACGCAGACAACATCAGCACTACCCAAAAACTCAGGGGGTATCTTAGATTGTTCTATCATGCCATATAAACACTGAACAAGTGTCACGACCCTCGCCCAAAACCCCCTCTGGCAAACCCATTGGCCAGGTGGAATCAGGACTCGGCCTCTAGAGGCTGGAGCCCTCATGGGGCCAGTCTTGGTGCCTATGGCGCCAGGCTCATACACCATGAACAACAATGTGATTGGGAACTACTTTATTGTATTGTCAGCCAACATGGAGGCATCCACATAGCTTGGTTCCCAAGAACCAAGCTATGCAGTCTAGTGTTTTCAGTGTGGCAGGCCTGGAACTACTTTCCCTTGTACTACTTCACCTGGGCTATATAAACCACACCCTGACTGCAGAACATGCTCCGTGTTACTTTGCAACGTGCAACGTGATGCTCACTGTGTCCAGCTATTCCATCGAACCTCGGAGAAGCAGAACCTGCAAGGAGACAAAAGGAACATCATTAGCAGCAGCATCTTACCTGCAGTCTTCATCTTTAAACACTCGCAGCTAGTGAGAACAGCTTCCTCGAATCTGCACGCCTCTCGGACAGAACGACCTGAAAGAGGAAGATAGAGGCAACATTAAAGAAAGCTGTAGAGACATTTACAAATTACGAACTGCTCAAAAGGCTTACCTGGCTGGTCACCTCTCGGCTGGCACCACTCCGGACATTCCACTCGCGCTGAAGAACACCGCGACCTACAAGGAAGGAAAACACAGGTTAGCAAAGGCAAGACTTTGCAGCGCTGCGCATAACACTTACTTACCCCATCATATCGCTCTTAATGCGCCATCATGTACCAGCGGGGCTCAACCAAGCCAGTTCACCGCGCTGAAGCTCCGCATAACTGAGGGAGAAAAGAGAGACATTTTAAACAAAGAAAGGCATGCTGGATAGCAACAAAACTAAAGAACAGCAATAAGACCTACCTGAACAATATCAAACGGGCCGGCGTCAGTGAAGTAACTGGACTGCATTCGCCCATGAACAACAACGCGCCCCTGCAAAGAAGGCAGGACGGAGAGCACACCTAATTCTACCACAAGGCAGAACCTTCCCCGCAGACCACATCAGGGCAAAGCTGAGAAGCATACCAGCGAGTAATCCAGCTAGGTGGCATCCCTGTGGATACCAGGTGAGCGTAACAACAAGTTCAAAAAGCAGCACACAAACACATTATATGTAATAATAAATAAGAAGTGCAACCTATATATGTAACACATCAAGCATCCATTTAAATACCATATGTACTAAAATGGAATATACCAAAACAAAAAAGATATGCTTCCAACATAATTACCTCACAGAAACTGCACAGCTAGGAGCAACAGCAGACCTACACAACAGTAAGAACACAATTTACCAGAAACTAGTAAGTAAACGTCCTTTTACTTATATATTTCTAAACTTTCTGTACTTGGTACACTAAAAGTAATATATGTTTTTTTACACAGAAATGTCCAGTACTTTGGAATAGCTTCAAGAAAATTTCCCATGTGAGGAAATGTCTGAAGACAGTGATACTAATGGTAGACACTTCTCTATATAAGCAAATTTATAATCATTACTTTATGTGCACTTAACATATATATATATTTTTTAACAGACCATACAAACATTGAAAATAATACAACAAAAGAGACATTAGAAAATACTCTGCAGCGCATGGAACAAAAAATGGATATGCTTATGGAAAATTTCAATCTTTTGAAACATTTTGTGGAGGACCACATAAAAAAATGAAATATCATTGTCCCACATGCACCTGTTCCCCCTCTCCATGTCCCAGTCAACTATCCCCAAACCCTCACCACCAAGTAAAACGTTATGATGAGACTTCCATCCCTTCATCCCCTCGCATCCATCCTCTCCAACCCACCTGTATTTGTGTCAGTTTCTGCTTCCCCCTCTCTTTCATAAATGTTATATCTGTATTTAATTTAAGAACAATATTATGTGTGTTTTAATTCAGTCCTTTGCGTCTTATTTTTTTTAAAAAGGCAGTTGGGGTGTCTGCGGACAGCGCGGGTGTCCGGAAAGTCCATAGTTAACCAAAATGGGGGTGTCCTGAGGACACTATACCTGTCTGTACTGTCCGCAGGCAAGATGAAACTGTTCTTAGAACACACCAGGTGTCCGGAATGTCTGCAATCCACCAAAATGGAGGTGTCCTAAGGACACTATACCTGTGCGTACTGTCCGCAAGCAAGATGGAACTGTTTTTAGAACACATTTGGTATCCGGAATGTCTGTGATTAACCAAAATGGAGGTGTCCTAAGAACACTATACCTCTCCGTACTGTCCACAAGCACGATGGAACTGTTCTTAGAACACATTTGGTGTCCGGATGTCTGTAATTAACCAAAATGGGGGTGTCCTAAGGACACTATACCTGTCTGTACTGTCCGCAAGCAACATAGAACTGTTCTTAGAACACACTCAGTGTCTGGAATGTCCGCAATTAACCCAAATGGAGGTGTACTAAGGACACTATACCTGTTTGTACTGTCTGTAGAACATCTACGCACATGCGCACCAAACCCATAAGTCCTACGAACATTGCGCCTGTCCGTAACTGTCCGTCTCATGTGTGTCACACTTTTAATTAGTTTGAGGACCCGAACAATGTCCGTAGAACACCAGCGTGCATGCGCACAACCATTCCTACACATTTGGTGTCCTGCGGACACCCATCCCATTCGCGGACATGTTCGCGACGTCATCATGTGACCGCACCCACGCTGAGCGTGTGTCCTGATTTGCGGACACTGTCCGGGTCCCCGAACATTTTAAAAGTACTTTTTTAGACAATCCAAAGTATTATTCAGTAAACATTCACCATTGCACATGTCCCAGACAATGACCCTGGCTTTCTACATACTTTTTGGAACTTTTTGAGCCTTTTTGGGGTGTTCGATCTGTCCGCGGACAGCGCGGCTGTCCGTGGAGCGCGCACCAGCACCCCTATAAAAGGCCACACCCCAGAGCTCATTCTCATTGTGCTTCTGGCTACCTGACAGAGCATTGTCTATATTAGCTTTTGCTGATCTTCCTGATTTTGCTGCTCTTGCTGCTTCCCATCAGACCTGATGGCCTCTATGCTTGCTGCTGCTCCAGCTGGTGCTACTAGTGGCTCAGCACCACCCCCATCCCCTCCACCACCAACACCTCCCCAAGGGCCTGCAGAGGGGAACAGGCATGAGGATGTAGAGGATTAGGATGAAGAGGATGAAGATGATGAGGTAGTGGAAGTCCCTACTAGCAGCACTCGCTGTGTGTCTTGGGGGCAGTGGTTGTTCACCATTCATGGTGATGTACCAAAAGCATGTGCGAACAAGGTCACCTGCAACCAGTGCAAAATGGTGCTGAGTTGTGGGAGGCCTGGTTCGTACAGCTTTGGTACGACATCCATGAAGCAACACTTAAGGTCGTTCCACGGTGTGGCCATTCTCAAGGTTGTACCTTGTGATAAATGTAGTAGGTTGAGTTCCTCTACAGCATCCTCCGTTTCCGCTCCTGTCACCACAAGAGACACTCCTGTGGGACAGCGCATCCCTCCAGCTGCCTCACAGGCCATCCATGATGCTGTTGACCCTTACCTTTCAGGGTCACAATATTGTATATGTACTGCGATGTAGTACTTTGCAGGGGGGAGAGTCTTCAGAGTGCTTTGGAGACTGCGGTCACGGAGCATGAGACGGTCTGCCCACTACCTAAATAAGGCTCACCCTACATCTTCCTCTCTCCACCTGCCCTTTCTTATCCCTGTGATTTGTGTCCCTTCCTTACACTCCTTTCCCCTCCTCTCCTAGTGTGTCATGTATAAAAAACCAAAAAAAAATAAAAAAAAATAAATTAAAAAAAAAGCTATTTTCAGAGCCACCTTTCACAGTTTAAAAATAGAAGTGGGAAATAAATGGAGCAGGGCCCTGTGTATTTCTTAGAAGTCCGCGGACATCTAAAACTTTGGGGTGCTGCCCTAGCAAAACCATTGCACTTTTCTCTGGGAGGAAGTGGTGGCTCTGAAAAGAGCCTTTTGGTGGTGTTTGTTTGTGTTTGAAAAACTTCAAATGGTCAACACCTTGTGCAAAATGGATGGCTGTAATTCCAAAAAGGTTGCAATGCATTTTGTACATTTCAAATCTGATTGCCAGCATAAGTAAGATGGACTCCATCTCTGGGGAAAATGTATGTGCTACAAAACATAATATTTTCATTGTGAAAAGAGGACATGCCAACATCTCTTAAAAAGGCACAAACAGCCTTATTGACATTGCGCCTCACTTTCTCCATTTGTGGACCAAATGAAGAAGAACGTAGCCACATTTGTCTCTGTGCAATACCAGAAAAAATTAATTGAGAATTTGGAAACATGTCCATGACCTTCCCAAGTCCTTCTTTCATTGCAAATTGCAAAGAAATTCCAGACACATGTCCTAAACTGTTCCCTCCACAATAAATTATAATTATTTCTGGATGATGCTGTGTCTCCAAAGTAGCACAGAGAGGTACCAAGTCCAGCCACTTCATTCCACGCACCCCATGCCAATTCACTTCCACATAAGGGAATCCAAGATCTGCAGCTACTCCACAGCATTCTGCTTGCACCTCCAACCAATGTATCCATGAGTCTCCCAAAATCCAGATAATCTGTTTTCTGAAACATACAGCCATAGCTATCTGTTCTTCTCTGACAAACTCTCTCCTTACACAACACACCCAGTAAACTTTATTGACCATTCCCTTGCTCTACTCTTTCTCATTTCAATGCCTATACAACCCCAAAATCCCCCTATGTATTACACAATGTCTGCGGACCACCGTCATGTCCGCGAACATATCGAAAATCTGAGCGTGGTGAATGTAAATTCAAATAGTGTGCCCCATTTCCCCTTTGAGGTTGGCTCTAAAAAGAGCAGTTTCTTTTGTTTTTTTTTTTGCAGATGCTTGACAGACACCTGTTATTTTGTATTTTTTATTTTTTTCTTACTTTACTCCTAAAGTCTTCACATAACCTTCTCCAAAGCAACCCTTACATTCCAGAACAGCATAGCATTTCCCATAAAAGATAAAGAAATGCCATCTTCTTTAAAATAAACAGCATTACTGGAATCAATATTCTCATTATTACAGAAAAAGATACCAGCTCTAAGCATGAAAGCACACATGCCTCGGTTGAATGCACAACTAGCAATGTTTTGCTGAGGACAAAAAACAGAACTATTGTTCCATGTTGCCCTTGGTACTAATCCAGAAAAAATAACTTTGGCATTTGGAAGGATGTTCATTACTGCTTGAACCAAGTGTTCCTAATCTGCCAACAAAGTAGGGGCACTGACATAGCCCAAATGGAAAGCACCACAGTGCAAAACTACCACATGGGGACTGTTCATCCTGCCCATATCTTCACAAACTTGTACAATTTCCTGTACATTGCAATCAGGCACAGTGCTCCACACCACCTCCACTCCTTTAACATCAACATTGATTGCCAGATGCCTGCATTGAGCATACTGCTATAAACCACGCACAAACATATCTCCAAGCACCAACACCCTGACTTTCTCCACCTCTGCCATCTTCACTACACAATCTCTTTCAACACACATCCACAACCTCAACATCTGATTGGCTGACCCCTACCATCCCCTTTCCATGCTGGATTTGCTGGAAAACCCCGGATGTGGCACGCCCTGTCCGCGGACAACTACGGTGTCTGCAGACCGCGTAACTCTTAGACAGCCCTTCTACCCTTTCCACTTCACTCTCTGCCATTCCATCATTGGATACAGCTAAGCAGTCACACAACCATCCACCAATCACATCCAAGACCTCTACATCTAACTCCATCATCAGAGTTCAGCACTTCAAATGTACTGTTGATCACTATGAGTTCAAGTCTCATATCATTGGAAAGCACCTACTACAAAAACTACTGTACAAGTATCCAAGATTTCTACTTGCAGCTACATGCATATACACATGCATGAATACAAACTACAGGCATGCATATTTTATGCACAGTACATGTCCAACTCTTATAAATGCATATAAACAGAGTAACTGCCACTTAACCTTTATAACCTATAAAATGAATTTACTATTATTTTTCCCATCTGCTATAATCAACTGTCACTTCCAAACCTGTCGGCTATCTAAATTATTTTTTTAAACACAGAACTATCTAAAAAATTATAATATTAAAAGATGGGAGAAATAACAGTATACTTGTAGAAAAACACTTGGTAATGTATTAGAATACTACACATAGCCAGGATACGTTCATGCATTTTCATAACCTCACACAGATAGACACTATCATTGAAAAGCTCAGAGCTGAAATAACACCACTCCCTGTACATCACATCCTTCTGCTCTATTACCCACACCTTCACAAACGCATGCAGTCTATGCTTTTCTATAGAGTTTCTGCCATTTGCAAAACAAGTACATCATTATTTCTTCTCTCTCCTAACATGCAATAACACAGCCCTAAGAAGCCAAGTGAGTTTCATATATTTAGTATTCTACTCATTTGCAAAGCATGTTGAACTAACATATTGTAAGTAAAATATAAAGCCTGCACATAGTCAAAGGAAACTGCATGCACACACTATGTTCAGTTATCAAACAAGAATACAAAAAAAACATGAAAATCAACGTCTAAATTAACATCAGTGCTATAAACACACGAAATTACTATCTTCTTTCTTTTACAATTGCAGTGAAGACTACTCTCCTGAAAATCAGCAGCATCTGAAGTACAAACAACAACACAGAAGAAACCTGCTCATTCCAAACAAAAAAAGTAAGTACAATACTACTATAATATTCTTACTGTTACTCAAACACACTGTGGGGTTGATTCATGGAATTTGTGCGCCAAAAAACAGAGATTTGTGCACCATTCTGCCTACAAATCCCCATTTGTTAAACAGGGATTTGCAGGCAGAATGGCGCACAAATCTCTGTTTTTGGCGCATAAATGACATAACTCAGCCGCTAGAATGTTAGTATTGCAGAACAAAGAACTGTTTTACTTCTATACCATTAGATTTACTATTAGTCCTTCTCCTCACACCAGATTACTTTCTGCTGTCATCTGAACCCCACGATATTAACACACAAATACAAGAATAGCCTTCCCAACTAGTTGTAGCTGCCCAATGCACAATCACACACCACCAAATACATCCTTAACATCATACTCAGACACTCATGGACACAGCACACACACATTGCAGAACAGCCCAACCCATACCTTCTTTTTTTTCAACAGACCCCAAAGAATGCCTACCAAAAAGCAAGTCTGTAGAAAGCAAATGAAAATAAAAGTGTCCAAAATAAGCATCCATCGCTAGCAGAATTTGTACGAAAAGTTCAAATAAAAGATCTTATAGAGTCAATAAGCGAAACAAAACAAGCTCCCAGTACAAAAACATTCCCTCCTCTTTCAAAATGTAAAACGAAACAGAAAGTGATTAACAAGAATTCAGCTACCACTACTGCTAACACTGGTCCTATAAATCTTGATGCAGTGGCAAGTAACCATACCAAAAAAAGTATTTTAGAAAAAATGTTCCGCCACAGAGTCCTTCAGAATCTTATAAAAGCAGGAGAGAACTCATGCACAACCCTTAAAACCTACCGTAGAAAATTAATCTTAGAAGCTCTCATAGACAGTGCAATCCTTATCAAAAGGAAGTTATATATTTTAGTGTTAAACAGAATGAAACTACTAACAAAACTAACTACTAAATTGCAAAAAAGACTTTACAATAAACGGAATGTCACCAAAAATAACTTCTTAAATATCTGTGGAGGTGAATGGAGTCACACTACGAGCACAGAACCATATTTCAATGAAGAAGCATACAAACAAAAGCAAACAAACACAATTGCCATACATAGCAGTGGACGAGGGTATGAAAAATGTAATAATACCATAATGGAACAAGAAATACTGCTAACAAAAATATCCCCAGAAAACTCAGTATCACCTCTCCATTCGACTGAACCAGAACGTCCAGTATACAAATGGCCGTGCACGTCAATGTGTAACATTGCCAAAAAATCTTTCAAATCTTTACGCCAGTTCCTCAATCAGTACGTGAAAGGCAAAGACAAAATCAAAATGAAACTACTGCAAAATATGGATACCTGTCCAGTGCACAAATACACAGGACTACAAGGACATTCATTAGCCTGCATTTCAGAACCTATTTGCAAAAGCACCTTCCATCAAATCAAAATGATATCAACACATCATTCAACTATAAGAAATCTAGTCTATAAACGGTACTATGCTAAAGGTCCTGCTTAAGCACTAGCCAATTTAAATAACAATCTTCTACATGGTACAGCCAAAGACCTACTCGAAGAAATAGAGCATATACAGAGAAAATATTTTGGATATGAAAGCCACTTACAAAATGCAATAGCTTTACAACAGACTAGCAACAATTGTACAGATGACCTTCTACTACACACACAAAAAAGAAATACTAAATTTTAAAAGTACATCCGCTGAAGTACCAAACCATGTGTGTGTGTGTTTCCGCAGAACTTTTTATAAAAAGTAACACAAAAACTGTAGGCATAACATACAAAAAGGAGAAAATGAAGATTCCAAAAGGTTTGAATTAGCTCTCTACCTTATATCAGAAAACAAATACGAAATAACTGACCCCTTAATACTTTGCACTTACTGCACTAAAAAACTTGACAACAACCAAACTCCTTCATGTGCTAATAGAAATAACTTGGAATTATTCCCACTACCAAAACCCCTGCAACAACTCAATTTATATGAGAGCATCATAATTCAAAACAGTGCACCCATTTCAAGCAATAATATGCCTTCAGCCAAAAACAGCAAAATTACCTCCCTCTGAATTAGTGAAAGGCATTTGTGGCAAAGTAGTTTATTTACCATTAGCTCTGAAAGAAAATGTGCACACTCCGGGAGTGCAACATCCAATAAAGCAATCTTTAATTGTCTTAGTAAATGGTGTACCTACAAAAGACAAAAAAAATTGGCAACAACTCGTAGACTTACATAAAGTTAGACAAGCCTTGCAATATCTAAAAGACTATAAATAATACTAAAAAGAAATGAATATTGAAGAAAACCTGCGGGAAACCACTGAAATAATTCAAGAGTCACCAGAACCTGGTCAATTTGAACTTCTAGATCCTGCTACAGTATCCAATATTTGAGACCATTCTACAATTCATCCATTACACTCTAACGACATCATAGATGATGCACTAGAAATGTACCAAATGCGACAAATCAAAGGATCACCAATCAGCATATGGGAAGAAAGTATAGAAGCATGTGCTTTTCATCTACTCTTTCCTACTGGGAAAGGAGGAAGGTACGATGATAGACCCACTCAGATAACAGCATCAGAATAACGCTTGTTACGAATGTATTCTGAAGATCCCAGATTTAGACAAAATGTGGAATACATATTCCACCTACTCTTTGAAAGTGAACTAGCAACTCTATGCTACGGAGTTGCACACACATTGAAATCAGATACCCACTTTCAAAATATGTCAGCTATGCAATTACTACAAAAAGTGCAAGAAAAAGATGAGGTTTTACAATCAAGAATTACAAATCTGTTAGCAAACATGCGTGGTACTAAAGAGTACTGGTTCTGACGTCACGGAGATGTACGTTGTATGATAAGAAACCTTGGCCCACCCACTTGGTTTGTTACATTAAGTTGTGCAGAATATGCATGGGGAGATTTACATGATTTCCTACGCATATCAAACAAAAACAAAACAAACATAGATATACTAATACCTGGAGAAATTTGCTCTCTAGATCCTGTTAATGTTTCAAAATATTTCCATCATCGCTTCATTGCTATGCTACACTTTATTTGTAATAAAACTGTTCCTCCCCTCGGAGATGTGCAACAATTTGTTTGGAGAAAAGAATACCAAGCCAGAGGAGCACCACATATCCACATGCTTTTATGGATTAAAGATGCTCCTAAATTTGGTCAAGACAGTGATGCCATTGTTTTACAGTTTATCGAAAAATATGTCACTTGTGAAATTCCAACAGAAGCAACAAATAGTGATCTTCATGCACAAATTGTACAATTTCAAAGACACAAATGTGGGAAATATTGTCGTCGCAAATACAAAAACAAAGGGAAATACTACACCAAATGCCGCTTTGGTTTCCCTAGACCAGTTACAGAAACAGGTGAAGTGAACAACTTCATGTCTTCAGTTAGACATAGGGCCTCATTCCGACCCTGGCGTTAACCAAGGCGCTATTAGCGCCTTGGTTGACGCCGTTATCATTCCGACTCCGCCATGGCCCTTCCCCATTCCCATTTTTGCCCCATAGGGCGCAATGGGAATGGGGAAGGTGCTAATTACGGCACCGTAAATTACGGTGCCGTAATTAGCTCCAAGGTCCCTTTGCGGGTTGGTTTTTTAACGCCTGCAAAAAGCAGGTGTTAAGTTCCAACCCGCAAAGGGAACTCGGAAGGGATTACCGGTGACCGTTAACCCTTACCGCCCGACTCGGAATGAGGCCCATAGTGTTAAAAGTAAATCACCTAAGAACACATATTATATAAAAAGAACAGAAGAAGCAAAATATATCAATGATTACAATGCAATCATTGCCCTCTTATGGAATGCAAACATAGATGTGCAGTACATTGCAGACAATTCCACTGCAGTTGCACGATATGTTACAGCCTACTTAACCAGAGCAGAAAAAACAGAGCTTCAAGACCTCTGGGATGACCTATCATCGGACAAAACACTGTCTCAGAAATTGTACAGCTGAGGCATTCATAGAGAATGTGGCTGCTATGAAGCTGCAGATCGTTTAACCGGTACTGCTTTGTATGGAAAATCTGAAAATATAGTATGGCTAAGTCTTAGGGCCTCATTACATGGATGGCGGTGGACCAAGGTGGAAAGGGGAATTACCACCCTATTCCAAGGTTGGTGGGGCGGTAATTCCCCCTTCCCCCATTGCCCTTCCCCATTCCCATTTTTGCCCCATAGGGCTCTATGGGAATGGGGAAGGCGCTAATTACGGTACCGCAAATTGCGGTACCGTAATTAGCTCCCTGGTCCCTTTGCGGGTTGGTTTTTAACGCCTGCAAAAAGCAGGCGTTAAATTCCCCAACCCGCAAAGGGACCTTGTAGTAAGGCGGTAAGGGTTTACCGGTACCGGTAAAATACCGGTACCGGTAAACCCTTACCACCTACTGTGTAATGAGGCCCTTAGTCTTGCTAAATATAGAAAAAGAGTTCTCAAATCATACGACAACATAGAAACAATAGCCAGAAATGATCCTAACAGCCAAGACATTTTGAAAAACAATTTACTAGACACATACTACCCAAACAGGAGTACCACTTTGGAAACCATGAGCCTCATTACAACTTTGGAGGCAGCCATGCTCTTAATAAGGGCATGGCTGCCTCCAAAACCATGTACGGGTTCCCTGAATGGGGAAATACCAGGCCCTTCCCAGTATGGACGCCCGCTATTTCCTCCTTCAGGGAACCCGGGCCAGGTCCTTCCACATTCCCATTCGAGCCCCCATAGGGCTCAATGGGAATGGGGAGGGAGCTAACAACAGGCCCATTACAAGCGGGCCCGTTGTTAGCTCCCTGGTTCCCTCTGGTAAAACCAGATGTCCAGAGCGGGTCCCGCGAGGGAAACTCGTAATAATGGGTTTAACGGCGCCGGCACCATTGGCGGTGCCGTTAAACCCATTCCACAATACTTATAATGAGGCCCCATGTGTCTATACCACATAGCCTAAAACTTCGCATACAAAAATAATATAAAACCCAATGAAAATAATGGTAGATACAGAGTGACAAATTGTGAAGGCAGCTTAGTGAAAATTACCAAACGAAGCTTAATTAATCATATCAAATTGTCATTAAAAACTCCTCAACATAAAGAACTATATTACATGTCCCTGCTACAACTTTTTAAACCATACAGAAAAGAAGAGTTACTAGATATCTATGACTCCTATGAAGACGCTTTCAAAGCAAATGAAAGCACTATAACCGATGTAAACTTTACACAGTACAAAACAATGTTGCACAATGAACAGCAACACGAAGAAGGACTCCAGTCCCAACTAGATAAGGACACTCCTGACAGTAGTCAACCTTCTGTAACAAGAAGCCAAGAACCACTGCGACAGCCTCTAATAGCAAATGAGGCAGAATTAGCTATGACAGAAGTAGAAAACATCATGGGCCTCATTACGACCCTGGCGGTACGGGGTAAACGACGCCGTAAAAGGTGCCGACGCCGTTTACCCTGTACCGCCTCATTACAAGGTCCCCTCGCGGGACCCAGGAAGCAACTCCTGGTCAAACCAGGCGTGCTTACCAGGTCCCGCGAGGGGAAGAGGGAGCAAACAATGGGCCAACTCATAATGGCCCGTTGTTTGCTCCCTCTCCCATTCCCATTCAGCCCAATGGGGGCTGAAGTGGGAATGGGGAAGGACTGGGTCCGGGTCCTTGGAGGGAGGAATTACCGGGCCTTCCGAACTCGGAATGGCCCGGTAATTCCTCATTATGAGGACCCAGATGCGATTTCGGCGGCAGCCATGCCGCCAATAGCGGCATGGCTACCGCCGAGGTCGTAATGAGGCCCCATGTCTCACTATGAAGATAAAGAAGACTTAACTACACTACAATCAAAACTAAACAATGAGCCACGTAGCATTTTTCAAGAAGTAACAAAAGAAATTGCACATGGTGTACAGCATGAAAATAAAGGATGTACCTGCCAAAATTATAAACCTATACTACTATACGTCAGTGGTCAAGCTGGTTCAGGCAAAACATTCTTACTCAAAATCATCAGAAAGTTCCTTCAACAATTGACAAACAACAAACTGTCAGCTGTTGTAACTGCCCCCACAGGTTTAGCTGCCTACATCATAGGCGGTGTCACTTTACACCGATTACTACTCCTTCCAGTAGAACACCAAAACAAATTAGAATATTACAAACTTTCTACAGAAGCTGCAATGGAACTACACAGAGTGTTAAAACAAACGAAAAGGCTACTAATAGATGAAGTGAGCATGGTCTCCAACCTAATGTTGGCTTTGATTCACCTCAGATTACAAGTACTCAAAACAAACTACGAAGAGCTCTTTGGAGGAAACTACGAAGAGCTCTTTGGAGGAAAACACATTATTGTTTTCGGAGATCTTCTTCAATTGACACCAGTGAAAGGTGAACTTATTTTTAAAACCTTAGGACACAAACTCTGCCGTAAAACTGTTGGCAGCATAGGAAATGTCAACCTTTGTCAACATTTACAATACAGAGAATTAACAGAAAACATGTGCCAGTCTGCTGACCTCACATATGCCAACATTTTAAAAAGTATTAGAGTTGGTGTACTACCTCAAGAAGCACAGTCAATATTAAAAACCCAGCACATCCATGCACTGTATGGCCATAATTCATGTGCTACTGATGTCATGGAAAAATTAGCACACGAAAATGTCACTTGTGTGTCCTTGATGCCAACTCTTGCAAGCTGTTCAAAATTCAATGAAACAATGTTGAAAAAAGAAAAGCCACAACAAAACTAAATACCTTAGAAAACTCTATCTCCAACACAGCTGGTTTGGAGAAAATATAAAAATTATCTTTAAACTGTAGAGTAATGCTTAAACGTAACCTTGACGTGGAGCAAGGACTAGTTAATGGAGCACTTGGTACAGTTGTTGGCTTTCAAACATACCAACGTGACAACAACATTCAGTTTGTCAATAATCTTTTTGACAAACTATCAGAAGTAAAAATGATAGGACGCTCAACAGCTTGATTCCTTCTTTTCAAAGACATGTATGTACGGAGAGAGCAATTTTCTCTAACTCTAGCCTACGCAGTCACCATTCACAAATCACAAGGTTTTACCCTAGATAAAGCATTGATAGACATTGGGAACACAGTCTTTAAAGAAGGCATGAGTCATGTAGCACTATCATGCTTACGTACACTTGACGGTCTACTTCTAATCAACTTTGATGCAAGTAAAGTAAACGCTGATATTCCTTGCATTTTAGAATACAATAGACTACGTTCACTGTACACCCCCATCTACAAACCTTTCCTGTTCCACAGAAAGGAGAACAATGTAAAAGAAAACTACTTCAAACAGAAATGCAACAGGATCTCACTGCAAATCCTCCAAAGAGAGTAAAAGAAGGTAATACTTCATCAATTACTACAACCAAAGAAGAATCTACTACTCAAAGTAACTCAGGTACTTCTTCAAAGAAGCAACACACACTCCAAAGAAATGACTTGGACACAGAACTATCTGGTCCATTCAAATTTTCAAATATAACTGGTGTAAATTGCCATGCAAATGTAGCAATAAATATTCTATTCCAATTGCCACCAATTGTTGACAACATTTACCTACACAATGCAGACCAATTGTGTTTGCAAATGTTAGTCCTTCATAGTAATGCAAGCAACAATCCTGACAACACATACAGTGTTCATGGAATAAGACAGGAATTGGACTACTGTGCTGGAATGGTGAAATTCACTATAAACTCACAAGAAGATCCACAGGAATTTCTAATGTACTTACTACAAGTACTGGAAAACAAAAACATACCTATAAATGAAATCTTCCAGATTTTATACATGTGGAAACATACATGCACTCTCTGCACCAAATGTGGCACAGGAACAAATCCCTAATGAACTCTTCGTGTATGTATCCATACCTAACTGTGAATCCATTCAATTTCAGCAACTTGTACAAAATGCAAACCATGGCAGATTATGTACTACCTGCAATTCAGATAATCGCTCCACCTTACAAATACAAACACATAGTAAATACGTAATAGTAATGCTTTTACTAATGCTTTTTACGTTACAATGCAGATGGTACAGAAAAAATAAACAGTTAGAATACACCAACAGGTATCTAACTGCCCCAAGATTTTGCAACAACCAAACAAATAAATCAATACCACTAATAACTAATCTGTGCATAAACATTAATAAAACTTCAATTAGAAAACTATAAACTGTTAGAATATGCCAACAGGTATCTAACTACCCCAAGAATCTGCAACAACCCAACAGATGGATCAGCAACTTGAGAATATAAATAAAAAACTACAACCAGTTATAATTCGACAACAGGTATCTAACAATCTGCAACAAGCCAACAGATAGAACATTAACCAGAAACAACAAGTAAACACTGAAAACAAAGAAAGAAATGTACTGCACCATAACAAAATTCTTTTTTTTTAATCCAACATGGATTTTTTTTCCCACAGACCCAATGATTTAAGAAACAAACACAAGAACTGAGCAAATTGCACAGTACACTGGTTTGTAAACTACTAAATATGAGGGTCGAAATAAAGCAGAAATGTCTATTATGCAATGTAATAAATCTTTATAAACTACCAACACTAACATGATCTTTTCTTTTATCACAGAAATTGAAAAAATAATATCTGTTCCAGTTACCCAAGTCATGAAAACAATATATCCAATCAGAAAAAATCAAACAGTAAGTATATTATAATACAACTCATACATACTGCTCCATAAGACAACCATTGAAGCAAATATCTAACCATACACCACAATCCAAAATGTTTACTTCCATGGATATGTTATACTGCAGTGCTTGTTACCAAACTCTACAATCTTAATGACATAATGTAGCCAAAACTTCACATACAAACTATACAAATCAAACAGTACACAAACTGTAGATTTGCAAATATTTGATAGATGATTGATTCTATGGCTGTGATCTATGGGTGTGATATGCTGCGGTGGTTGTGGCCAGGGCCTAGAGTCTTGGGTACATGGCCTGACTCTAGGTCCTGGCCACAACCACCGCAGCATATCACACCCATAGATCACACCCATAGAATCAAACATTTTAACTGGCTATATGAGCTACTGCATTGCATTTTTTATGTCCGCGGACAGCCGCATTGACCGCGGACATGACACACAGATCAGGGGTGCCTGCCACCTAAACAAATACAGCATTTGACCCATCTCTTACTTCCCCACCTCCCCAAGCACTCTTACACACCAACACACTTGCCAAAGTTGTATTTCTTCCCTGTTCGTTGCTGCGCTGTCCGCGGATGTCCGCGGATCCAAGATGGTGGGTGCACCAAACCAATACGACACACCTCATGCTTCATTCCAGCCAATCAGCGAACACGTTACGTGTCTGCGGACATGACGTAAGCCGATTAGCCAATAGGTGTCCTGTCCGTGGAGCGAACAGGGAAGGGTGTCCGCGCAGCAGACATAGATATCACTAGTTTTTTGTGACCTACTTTCGGTCATTTTAAAAAAAAACTACTGGACGGATTTTCACCAAATTTACAAAAGCAAGCTTTCGGGACCAAGTCGCTGCTACTGCTGCAAATTTGGTGAAAATCCATCCAGCGGTTTTGGCTGTAGGCGTGAGTAAAGATTTTGTCCATTAAGTCTATGGAAAAAACAAAAGTTTTGGGACCCCCCCCTATAAGTTTGGCCCCCCTGGACAAAACCTCACCAAACTTCCCAAAAAATTCAGAGGGGCCATATACTTCCTATTGGACAACCTGGAAATCTTACATCTAACACAACTAGTCTCAGACCCTACACCAATGGTCTTCAAACTCTTTTGGCCTGGGCGCCCCTGAGTAAAATATAGGCAGGCCGGGCCCCCCCAAAAATGCCAAAAGACCAGTATGTATAAATGGCTATGAACTATTGTGCACCTTCACTGCACCATACTCCCAGTCTAGTCCTTGAGCTCCCCAAACCTGCTCCTATCACAGTCGCTGGGCTCCTTCATCCCACTACTACCCAGTCCCTGGGCTCTTCCCACCCCATTGCAGACCCCAGGGCTCTCCCCACCCTGCTCCACCACTATCCCAGTGCTCCCGCCCATCCTGCTCCCACCACAGTCCGTTGGCTCCCTCCACTCCATTCCCAACACAGTCCAAGGACAGTGGGAGCTGGTGAATTCTTTAAGTAGAGGCCCATAAATATTTCCCACAAAAAAGCCATAGCAAACCCCTGTGAGTCTTTTAAAATAATGGGTTAAAAAGTTGCATTTTAGGGCATACTTGGGTAACAAGCCAAACCGTTTGCAATTGGCACTGGGGGGCCCAAGGGGAAAGCATGGTGTTTTTGACTGGACATCTATGATGGCTGTCCAGTAAAGAAAAATACCATCCTTGTCCCCTGGACTCCACAGCGCCTCAGAAGGAGAGCTGATTTTGGCAAGTGGGTAGGGGGATTGTGCAACAAAGGCATTTTAAAAATGCCTTTGTTGTACCACCCTGCTTCTCTCCTCTACCTCCCACTCACCAAAATCAGCTCAATGGACCAATATATATATATATATATATATACACACACACACACACACACACACACACACACACACACACACACACACACACACCCCCTCCCCCCTCCAATCACTCTATCATTCATACAAGCACCCATCACCATACACATATACACATATTTAAATGCTACAGGTTCCTCTGTCCAAATGTGCGAGGAGGCGCAGGAGTCCCCCCTCACACATACAGACATGCAGTGCCCCAGCAAGCATTTACAATGAGCTATGCAAGGTTGGCCAAGCTAAACGCCCTCAGCCTTGCATGGCTCATTGAGCATGTGTGGCCGGGGAACTGAACTGTCAAAGAAAAACCGTGTTTCCCTTTGACAGTTCGCCAGCCCAGGAGCACTCTCTCAGCTGGAAAAAGCAGCTGAGGGAACGCTTAGTGTTTCACTGTACTGTCTCCTTGGCTCCTCTATAATGGGTGAGGGGGCCACTGTGTGGACACCCCCTCGCCCATTATGAATGAGCTGCCAGGCTTGGGCTGGCCTATAGGGCAATAGGGCAATGCCTGTATCACAAATGCAAAATGCTAGTGTAGGCCAGTCAATATGGGCTACCTGTCTGGCCAATGTGGCCAGTTTGATGAGTTACTTCATTATGCAGCTAGTAGTTTTGACCATTGTTGCTGACTAAGTATGTCCTTTAAATATCACAATTTGCTTACATTTGAACAAAAAACACCCCCTTGAGTACTGTTCAAACAGTCTGTGACTAAAGGAATGAATATCCATTTGCAACTGCGGGCCACTTCCTCATTGGTGCTGGAGAAAGTTGTATGGTCCAGTTCGACCATGTGAGCCGCCCCAGCCCATTTCCTCCAATCTAAAAAATACATTTCATGCTGGGCTGCTGTGTCGCCTCACTGTTTGAAGACCGCTGCCCTACACCCTCTGCAGGTCACACTCTTGATACAATCGTTATCTCACCAGACCTGAGCACCACACTGCCAGCCGCCCACTCATCTGGGCTAACATGTAGCCATCCTCTTCAATCTTTCCACCTTGGACCTTCCCTCCCCCGGGGACACTTAACCACTCTCGCCTGTGAAAGAAAGTCCAAGTATCTCCATACATTGCAGATTCCATATTGCCATTCCTGACTGCCACATCCCTCCAGTCCAGTCAAATCTCCATCCCCCACTTTGATCTCTAGCTCTCTGAAGCACTCAGTCTCTCACCCCACTCAGATCCCTTTCTAGTAGACAAGGCCTCTCCCCCAAATGGTTCACCACTCCCCTTAAAATTCTTAAATCTCGGAACTACATCCTAGAACAGAGATGGCGTGCAGACCCTTTGTCGTCAAACAGATTAGCGCACACCTCTCAGCTCAAGGCCTACTGTGCAGAAATACGCACAGTCAAAAAAACCTATTAATGGAATAGAATCACCAAAGCGCCTAACCCCTCAAGTGAGCTCCACAAGCTTATCTCCGAATTCTATTCACCAACATGCACCACCTACACTCCTATCCACACCCACACCCTCTGTGACTCCCTTCTGACCACTTCCACAACGTAGTCCTAGAAAGAAACATCATAGTCTCTGATATTGCATCTCACCTCTCTATCCCCTCAACCTCAATCGGGACATCAATACTGCCTTCCACCATCCCGCTCTTCTCACCCTTCTCTCCACTCTCCCACCCTGAATTTCTCCAGCTACTAACAAAGAGCCGTGCCTCAGGATTGCCCCGGAGACCCTTGTCCCCCCCCCCATATCCCCACTTTACCAAAAGAAATCCTGGCATCCACCTGCGCCGGCGACTTTGCAAGATCCATCATAAACACATCTTTTATGTCTGGCACTTTCCCAGCAGCATTCAAAACCTCCTACTTCAAGCCCCTGCTCAAAAAGCCCACAAACGACCCCTTGTCCCGGCCAATTACAGTCCCATCTCAAACAACCAATTTATAGCTAAACTAACCAACCAAGCAGCATACTTGCAAGATGCCAGTTCACAGAATCCATCCGGATGCTCGACCCCACTCCATCCAGCTTCAGATCCCTGCGAGGAACTGAATCGTGACTAGTTTCCATCTGGGATGATTTTAAAAGACACTGAGACTCTGAAGGCTGCACCGTCCTAATCCCATTCGACCTCTCTTCACCCTTTGACACCATAGCCCACCCCACCCTCACAGATAAATTGCACTCTCTCTGCATCAGGGACACAGGCCTGAAGTGGATATCCTCTTCCCTCTTCAATGAATTCCAAATAGTACACTTGCCTCCTTTTTCCTAGAACCTCTGCCTAGTCGCGCACTGAGTGCCACAGGGTGCCTCTCTCCCCACTGCCCTTTAACCTCTGCCCGAGCTCTCTTCCCACACTCATCCGATCCCAACACTGTGATCCCAAGATATAATCTCTTGTTCAGAGCACTCCAATTATGGGAAACACACCAGGGTTGCCTTTCTGACCCAATGGTGTACAAACTTTCGTGAAGTGTGGCTGCAATGCTGTTGCTCGTGTGGAGGCATTCTGCCAGCAGGGCGCTGCGGGACAGTGTGGCCTTATGGGCTGGGCCCAACGTCTGTGCCTTTACTGCCACTGTATATGCCCGCATGGGGTGCCTCATGTGGGCTCGGGCACTGGTGTGGTGGTTTGCAGAGTGGATGGCAGGCTGCCTCCCTCCTGGTCATGGGCGATGCTGCACTTTTGCCGCGTGGACCCTTGCAGCTGGTTGTGTGAGGCTCCCTCATCTGAGCACAGAGCCATAACCTACAGCAGGGCTGCAGTGGTGAGCCAGAGACTTTGGTTGATGGTGTTGGTGTTGACTGTTGCAGGGCTTCTTAATGGTTTGGCCCATTGTCCCCGTCCTTGTCTCTCCCAGCTGCTTGGTGTGACTTTTGCCATATGTCTTGGGCCGCCTGTGTTGCTGTGTTATGAATTTGTTTCTGTTCCTCTTCTCAACTATATCTTTGGAGAGAATTATATATTTACACGCACAGGAAGCTGTGTGTCTGTGTGCCATGTAAAAACACCACAAGCTCATATATGTATACCAACAATAGCCAGTGTAGTGTTATTTTGCCAAGGTGCCTGATTTTGTGTTCAGCTGGCCTTCTCCTAGTTGGTCTCATTTATGCCCACCGACGTCTTCTTTCTAGCCTACTATTGTAGTTCAAGTGTCTTCATTTGGTCTTGCAAATGTTCTCTATTTGCTAGACCATCTTATTGACATTTTACTGCACTATCTTTAAATGTTGTCTTTCTTATGGTTTTCCTTTGTCTTGTTCTATTTCTTACTGTTCTTTTCTGTATTGCAATTGCCGTCTTATCTGTTTTTAGTACTAGTTTATGATGTACAGTACTTGGATGTAAAGCGCTTTAGAAGTTACTACATGCAAATTAAAAAAGAAAGTGGTTTGTGGTGTGCTCACTTTTCACTCGTATTACTGGAAAAGCCTTCACGAATCAGACCTGTGTTATAAAATGTGGTAAATGCTTTGATCAATGAATTATCAATGAAGCTTAGCCTTTCTGAACCAATGTGATAAACTGGTCTATGGCTTGTTTAGCTTCCCTTCAGCACACCTATATCTAGTGGAAAAAGAAAACATCCTTCTTTCATGGAATTACCTTTTTGCAAGATTTCTCTGCACAGATTTCTTTTCAATCACTAAAAGAAACACAATAACATTATGGAGTTCATTACAAGATGGGACAATTCTTTTTCAGAAATACCATCGGTGGTATTAATGCAAGTCCACACTATCACCCTATTCAGAGTCCACCACTAAAGTCATTTTTTTTTATTCTATCTGTTCATTTCCACCTACAGTGTAATGTTGGAAATGCATAATGTACAGAAGTGGTCAGACGACTACTCTACACTTGTTTCAAGCAGAAAAGGGTTAATATTGACCCTTTTCAGCATGGCATGGGTAAAGTAGTGAGAGGGGGCATCAGAGATGTCCAACTTTCCACTGACTTACCATAGTTTATTGCCAAACCCTTTTTATGCAGGGAAGCACCGGTACTCCTTTATTTCGGAGCACATTTGGCACCTTTAAGGTGGAAGTAAACATAGTTATTCTTTGCCATTCCATTGTAATTCCACTGGAGTTGATACCTCCAAACCCCTCAATCTGACAAGTGGTAGTTCCAGTGGTATTTTGCAAATACCACCAAATTACCCTTCCCGCCCAAGTTGCAATGACCGCCATAATGCATTGTTATTGGTCTGCTTCCGAGGACTGGTTTGAATTGGCAAATGACCAAGCACAGTTCCTCTGGAAACATGAATCTTTGCATTAACATCCATGTTTAATACCTAATATTTGCAAAAAGACATTGAGCAGAGCTATACTGCGGGCTGCTATGGCATCACCTGGAAACTGTTCCAGGTCTACAGCTCAGGCCCCAGAACATTTCCTACACTGGATGGGCTGTGAGAGCCCCCATCTCACCTTCACATAACGCCGTGTTTGAGTTCGTTTTGTTCAGCCGATTAAGGTGTAGCCTCTGCATGTAAACAAGAAAACGGCATGATGACTTCCTTGGTAAGAATAGGCTTCCCAGTATCTTTACATTCTTGCAGAGCACAGGCTCCTATATGGTCCAAGAAGCGGGGGTGCTCTGCGGCAGCCCTGTGCAGGGTTTACCCTCACGGAGCCACGCAATTCCCAGGAGTAATGGCCAGAACAACGCCAAGGAATATTAGCGAGAAATGAGAAATTCTAAACACTGCACATGTTTGATTAATACCAGTTTAATATTTTATGTTAAAGATGTCAAAACACATACCAACAGCTGATTGCTATTGTGATTTTTGTAAAGACAGAAACACCTCTGCAGTCACACCTGAGAAAGAATGCAGCTTCCACATATAGCACAGTGTAGGAATTTCTGAAGAACCTCATTAGTCAAATCAGTTACAACTCCCCACCTGACAATTTAGGGAAAATAACCAGATTCAATTTCTTTGATTCTTCCAATAATTACACACATCATTGCAAAGAGTTCTCATTGGGAGCCCACAAACTCATGCCTCAGCTATAGGGCATTTGCTATAGTATGAAACGATTGGTGCATAGATTATAGACCATCTGTAAATCGAAGAACAGGTAGATATGTTTCTTTCAGAATGTTGTAAAATTAGCTTTTAAGATGAGTGATGTATTGAGATAAATGACATCTCTTAATTGTAGTCAAATACATCTTCTGTACATGTTTATGTGGAAAAAAATATTTTTCCAATGTATGTACTCAAATGTCCTAATAATATCGCTTCATCAGAGCAATAAAAATGAGGCCCAGCTTTAGGAGACCTGGAGGAACCATAGCTCCTTCCAGTTCCATTCTACCTGTCAAGCGGGGAGACACACTTACTACCCAATTCAGCAACTGATTTACCACAGAAACCAGGAGTCAGCAATGCCTCTGGTGGAAGCACTTCTACCAGGCAGATTACTTTTACTGCCAGGGTGGTGTCGACAGTTGCCAGGCAGTGTCTCAGAAGGCCATCCACTTGCTCAGGGCCAGAGGGGGTATGTTATGTTTTATTATTGAAATGTATACACTGCAACCCATTTTCATGGTCTCAAGGCGCTTGGGGGCAGGGGTTGGTTTGGTTAGGGGAAATGGGGCAACAGACAAGGCATTGTGTTTAGCTGTTGGTCCGCCTAGATCCAGGAGCTGCTGGAATCTCTGCGGGTGAGCTTTCTAAGTGAATCTTTGTGTGTACACCAAAGGTGTTTTGTGCCCAGATCAGAGACCTCCAATGTTTTGACTTGTCAGAGTGTTTAGGTCAGTTGGTGAGGTTTGCACATTTACTTGAGAGATGTAGAGGTCTGGAGTGCCTAGGCCAAGGGCAAGGTTTTCTCTAGCCTTTTCGTGTTTTGGCGGGGTTGGTCAGCATGTGATGAGTGAGGGCGGCTGAGTAGGTGAAAGTTAGTGGGTTTCGTGGGGATACCTAATTGTGGTTATCTAGACTTTCCATCGAAAATCTATTCATCTAAATAATTGTCATTCAATAAAATGTGATGGATATTCAAAGGATTTTTTAAATGTAATAATTAGGGTTAGGGTTAGTGTAAGGGGTATGGCAAGGGTTAGAGTAAGGGTTAGTGTAAGGGGTATGGCAGGGGTTAGAATTAGGGTTAGAGTTAGTGTAAGGGTTTAGATTTAGGGTTAGTGTAAGGGTTAGGGCAGGGGTTAGTGTAAGGGGTAGTGCAAGGGGTAGATTTACTGTTAGGGTTAGTGTAAGGGGTAGGGCAGGGGTTAGAATTAGGGTTCGAGTTGGGTTAAGGTTGGGGGGAAACATGAAGCTGGCCAGTGCCGAAATAAATGCATCGAAATGCTATCTTTTACATTTAAAAGTACATATCCATTGAAACTTGTCCATTCCTATATTCGATAGACAGGTTTCGATGGATATGTACCTTTGCATGTTAAAGGTAGCATTTCGATGGATTTACATTAGATGCATTTCCATCGATGGATTTCCATCGATGGAAAGACCATAAACCCTAAATGTGAAACACATCAGGGCACACTATATAGCAATGCAATTCGTTTTCTGGGCTGCCTATATGTGAACACAACAGCATATAATATAGAAATAATGGAAACATATTTGGCATACATAGCAGTGAAACAGCATGTAAAACAATGCAACGCCTTTGTCAGGGATAACTGGATTTGAACATCATAGAGCAGAATATAGAGCAATGCACTTTCAAAGGGATTCCTAGTCTTGAAAACACAAGAGAATGCAATACAGAGCAATTCAGGGCGCCATCTTAAGGTTACCCAGATACGTCGGAGACAGAGTAAGGCACAGCATAGAACAATGTTTGCACTTTCAAGGAGTACCTAGATGTGATACACAATGGTGTACGCATTATAGAGATAAAGCAATGCACTTTCCTAGATTGGAGACACACAAAAAAGAGTGCAATATGGAACAAATGCAATGCGCTTTGTTGGGATAGGTAGATGGGAGGAAACAATAAAGAGCACAAAATACAGTACACTTTCTTAGGCGACCTAGAAGTCAAATATAAGATACAATATACAAACAAGTTACAATTCGGGACAGCTGGGGCCTGGACAGGCGTAGCACAACGATGGGATTAAAGGGGTTGTCGTCCCAGAGCTGATTTTAGCAGAGGTCAGGACCAGGAGTCGCTGCAGGGCTAGGCCCCCAAGCAAACAGGCAAACGGGAGGCACCCTTAGCCTTTGCCCATCACCAGCTACTCAGGCAGGGTTACCCCGCAGAGCTCACGTAGGTGTGCTGTTCTGGATCACGTAACCAACAGCACCAGTAAACACAGGTCGGAGAGGGCGGGCAGAGGGAGGGGCAGGAGGTGGTTGATGGAAGGGGAGAGGAAGTCAAAGAAATAAGAGCGGATTGCAATTGAGAGCACAATAATACAAGCATTGGCAAAGCCAACAGTTTGGGCTTTGCACCTGCTACTACCGGTGTCCAGTTAATATCACTAAGGTGGTTTATCAATAATTTTGTGGTATGCAGTAGCCAGGAAACAAGTAGGAGTCTGCAAGAAAGCTCATTGTCACAAGTAAATATTAAGTACCTAGCAGTGACCATACATGAATTTCACGCCAAAGATATTTGTTTTTCCGCTTACTCATTGCAACTTCTTGTAATGTCCGTTCTCATGTTGCCACTAAGTAGACCTGGCAGAGGCAGGGAACACTGGGGTAGGGCCGAACCAGGACCAAGCCTTTGGGTCTGGTTTTAGAAGCCCAATGCGGGCTGAGCCAGAGTCACATGGTGACTGGACCAGGGGTGGAGGCCAAGAGGGATGGTGGCACGCAGGGTGGGGGGGGGGGGTTAGAGGGACAGTGATAGTCTTTTTTTTATGGGAGAGGGGCTGGGAAAGAGTACAAGGGGATGTTGGTGCTGGGGAGAGGGACAGGGACAGCACTGCAGTTTTGGGGATAGCAGGGGGAGGAGGGGAAAAGAAGATGGTTGCTCTACTGCGTCTGAAGTGACCTGCAAAACCATTTTGTAAAGCTGGCCACACTAGACGGAAAATGTTGGCTGGGGCGGGGTGTGTGTGCCTGTGTGAGTCAGAAGGTAAATTATCATCAGACATTTTAAAGAGAAGCTCCATCCCAAAGTTAACGACGCAGGTACAGGGCGAAAGGTGGAGCAAACGTATCTGTGCTTTTCACTTACCTGAGCAAGCTTGAAACTTCAGAAAATGTTTATTTATTCAACGTAAACTCCTTCCCTGGACACATGCACAGGCTGCAAAGCTCGGCTGGTTTACAGGAGGGAGCCCATCTGGGCACAGAATGTTTCAGACGAGCTGAAGGAGCCGGGCCCGGGGAGTGTCATGAAGAAGGCACACATCACGCTGCTCACCAGCCCTCTTCTTGGATGCAATCACATGGATGCAGTGAGAGCAAAAAGTACCCGCTGCGCAAGCTCTTCTCCTGTTGCTTAGTTACACTCCATTCTCACAGAGTGCCCATTGCGGGAAGAGGCCTTGCTTCTCAGTGTAATGTACCTCTCACAGGACCTCACAGCTGAAGGACTACGAAATAGGCATTGATTTTAGCCTGTACGAAGTGTGAAAAAACAACCCTAGTGCTGGAGAAATGTTGATCTAAAACAAATTAAAAACCAATACAAAATGTGCCCAACATATAGATCCAGTGACATTCCTTGTTCAAATGCAATTAGTTAAAGGAGTAGTTGACTCAGAAATGTTATGCTTTAAAAATGTTGCCCATAATAAAAAAGATATATTAGCAATGTTTTTATAAAAAGGTCCTATGGTAAATAATTTTAAAAATGACTATTCGAGTGTTGATTTTCCAGCACTTGGAGGCAGCCGTTTTCTAAGCTGGAGCAGTTTCATGTGAAAGAAATGTTGTGTTCTCGCAGCAAAAATCAAGCAAAAGCCCCCTATTGGGAGCTTTTGCTTATTGCAGCTGGAGAGCAGAGTATTTTCCAGCATGCCGGCAGAGGGATCGTTGATGCTGCGACATTTAAAAAAGTGGAAAGCGGATAACCTAATTAAATGGAGAGAGGGAGCTAAGAGCTGATCTCATCAGGGCCATGTGATGCTTACTGCACAGGTCTAGTCACCTGATGTGTTTATTCACTGATTCCTCAAAAGCAAGGTCACTCCATAGGAACAAACCAATACACAGAGTAAGCAGATACACCTACACAATAAGCTTCACTCACACTGTACTTGGGCATGGCGCCTGCACAGGGATCCAGCTGAAACATAAAGCCATGCACTGTACCACCATTTGCCTGTTTACAGCCTCCAAAAAAAACATTTAAAAAACCAGCCACCATGGCTGGTATATTTATGGACCAGGCACTGCCCCCTTCTTTCTATGTTAGGTTAAACATAAGCTTTGATTTAAAAACATATTTACTTCTTTCACTTGCAGTAGTGCGTGCCCCTGCAGTGGTATAATCATCATGGATATTGCGCACACGTGGTTGTCGGGCCCAGTCCCAGCGTGTGGCATACCCTGTACTTTAAGGAGCTTGGGGGGGGGGGCCTCTATGTGGCTCGCAGGGGAGATGCCAAACTCTGTGCCATGCCATTGAGCACGACTGGGTCTGACCAAGGGGTAGATGTGCAGTGCGTGCCTTGAAGTCTGCCAGTGAGTCCCTGGGTGAGAAGCAACTTGTATGTGTTCTAACTTTAAAATAACTTTGTGTTGCCAGGGATTTATTTATTTAGATTTATAAAGCGCACAAGCGGCCCTTAGGCATCGTGGCGCTGTTACAGTAGGCTTACTTAGTTGCGAGTGGAGTAGAGTAAAGACAGTGATGACAGACAATCATTGTTAGAGAGAGTTACTATTTACATGGTGGGGTTAGCCATTTGTTCCTTGGTTACAGTGGAACATGTCATACAGAATAATGACAATGAAGACCAACAATCATGTTTACAGTTCTAAAGGGAGGGTTACAGATTACATGGTGGGGTTAGACAGTTTTTCCTCGGTTACAGAACCGAACGTCGTGGCTCATACAGTCTGGAAAATTTCATCGCAAGAGGAGAAAATGATTAAAAAAAAAAAACTTACAATGACAGTAGTGTTGTGTATGGCATGATGGATCTGTGGTTACATTGGAACCAAATCAGCTTCACAGGCAGTTCTTAGAAATCTGCTAGATACCGTTCAGGGTAAGTGCCGGGGGGTCTGGTGCACATGAGTTAGTTAAAGAGTGTGGTCTTAGCTTTGCAGAAGACTGTGTAGGAGGCTTAATTTCTAAGTGAGGTGGGCAAGGCATTCCAGTTTTTTGGTACTATATGTTGGAAGCTGGAGCCTCCCGCTTTGACTCTTTTGAAAGCAGGGACATGTATCTGATTTGAGTGGTGGGCTCGAATGGGTCTGGAGGAGGTGACTTGTGTTATTTTTTCTGATAAGTGGGGGGGCAGTGCGAGAGATGCATTTGTGTGCGATGGCCATGGTTTTAAATAGGAAGTGCTCTTTGATTGGCAGCCAGTGCACCTCTCTTCTAGCTGGTGAGAGATGTTCTCTTTTAGGGATGCTCAGCGCAGCTCTGAGGGCATTGTTTTGGGTGACTTGTAACCTGTTGAGGTTTTTAGTAGAAGTTTCCAGGAAAAGAGCATTATAATAGTCCAGTTTGGCCCCAATGGTAGCCCTGGCTATTGTGAGGCAGTTTGTGGTTGACAAGTAGGGTTTGACTGCATTGATAATTTAGGTGGTGAGTGCTGCAGAGGACGCGATAGCACTGACTTGGTGCGTCATGGACAGAGAAGAGTCAATGAAGACCCCTAGCATTTTGCCAGCTGATGACGCAGTGATGGGAGTATTATCAATGTTAAAAGTCCTATAGAGAGGGTCTAGTTTGTTGAGCATGTCTTTGGTGCCTACTAGGAGGATCTCTGTTTGATCTCTGTTGAGATATAGTCAATTGGCTGCCATTCAGGCCTGAATGGTGGCGTAAATGTTGGCTAGTGCAGCTGAGTCCTGTTCATAAGAGCCTGTGAGAGGGAGTAGGACTTGAGTGTCGTTGGCATAGTTTGTATCCGCAATGCCGCAATCATCCAGGCATTGAAGAGAGGTAAGATGAATATATTGTATAGGGTAGGTGCGGTACAAGACCCTTGCGGGACCCCACAATGAATGGTGGGGGTGCAGCGCATGCATAGTCTGAGAAGACTCTCATAAATCTCCCCTTCAAGAAGGAGGAGATCCATGATATAGCTTCGGGGGAGAGGTAGGCAGCATTTTTGAGTTGTTTACATAGGGTATCATGGTCAACAAGATCGAATGCAGCCGAGAAATCTAATAGGAGGAGAAGTGCGGGCTTGCCTTTGTCCATAATGGCACCTAGTTGCATCTTGAGATCAAGCAGGGCAGACTCTGTCCCAGGCCTGGGCGGAAACCAGATTGCCTTTTACCCAGAAATGATATTACATTAAATGGTGGGGGTGGGGGGGGGTTAAGTCCTGTGGCACCCAGTATTACGCTTAGATAATAAAAACTATGGGGGGTCTTGGGTATATTGAAAGAACCTTTCTGTGGTATCCTGGTATGATTGTAGCTAGTGCTTGTGTATGAAAGAGCCTCATAGAATGTTAAAGTGGAGCTGAGAGTGTTGGAGGCATGGGGGTTCCAGAGAGTGTTGGTTGGCACTTGGAGACAGACTGGGAACCAGGGCAGAGGCTTATTCTTACTCTCCTACATTTCATGACTATGCTCTGTAACCAAGAAGAATAAAGCCTGTTCCTTTTACACTTACCTGAATCAGCCTGGTTCCTGCTCCATGTCCTTCCTGACTCAGATACATCCCTTTCCCAGGTATTATACTCCAGCAAAGATAACATTATCTGGTGAACTCCCCTGCATGCACGCAGATCAGTCTAATAGGTTTCTTCTATCGCAGTGGTAGCTAACTCATAGATGCATTTATAACAAGGGAATTTTGTTGATACTAAATCCTGGTCAATGATTTAATTTTCAGTCCTTGCTCGTGCAGCATTTTGCTCCTGGATAAACAGCAGCGCACGCCTCCCCAGGTGAGTGCGTTTGTGGCTTGTTAAACACAGCAATGCCACAGATAGCACGTACTTCTGTGTCCATGGATCTATAGATGTTTTATACACTAGTTGTAGTCTGCGTTAGAGATTTCGGTTACCCTGTTACAAATACTGCATTATGCATGTTTTACATATAGATCCCACATCGAATCTGGAAAATGAGATTCCCAAATGTGTGAACGTGGACAAATCACACCTGCCTCTGTGCCTCGGTTCCTATTTCTGGCTTAAATGAGAGCGCCCGGAAACGCAGGTGCTAGATGCATATGAAAAATCAGAAGGTTGCTTGACATGGGGACAGGGTCAAATGACACCACTTGTGATATCATCAGGGGGTTCAAGGGTTCTGTGATGTCACTTCCACTACCCCTGGCATTTTGGTGAAATGACGTCCCTGGTGTTGGGTGGAGCAAGGCTGGGCAGAGCTGGCAGCTGCTTTGCCTCTATTAGCCACTTAAAGTGAAAAGCTATGTGTGTGCGCATTGAAATAGCAGGCAGGGGCATTACACGAGCAACACAGTGAACAGAATAATTCCTACTAGACGTTTTACTGGGACAGATTGATCTCATATACACAGTAGCTGGTCCAGCATCACAGTAAGGGTCAAAGAACCAAATGTCATTTACAGTTTTCTCACAATGAATGCTTCCAGAAGAGTGGGGAGCACAACTAAACACCAGGGAACATGTTAAAGACCATGATTTGGGCTGATTCACACAAATGCAAGGTGCAGGTGTACTTGATACTGCAAACCAGCGCGTCTAGAGAAGGCCCCTAAGGGCCGTGCTAGCGAGCAGCTGTTACAGCGTCAAGCACTTCCCCAGTTCACAAAGGGATGGGCTTGCAACCGTGCCAGGCCCTACACGTATTGCCTGTCGTAGACCCCCTGCAATGTTCGGTCAGCGATCCAATGCATGTTCCAATGCCGAGTATCAATGGGGGGAGGGGGAGAAGGCAGTTCGGCTGTGGGTCGTCCCCCAGTGAACTGGTGCTTGTGAGGAGATTTCCGTGGTGCAGAGCAGCGACGGTAAAATGTCCTCGCTGGTCAGTGTCCAGCAGTGCATAAAGTGGGGTGCTAAATTGAGGGAGAGGGCGGGTTCTCATTAGGGGTGTGTGGCCTAACTTAGGTCACGCCCCCTAGCGAGGCCCCCCATCCCCCTCGCCAAGCGGGGGGGGGGGGGAGGGATGTGCTGGTGAAAGCCAGGGAGCAGGGGCGCACTGACATTATTACCTTTGGTGCGGCCAGCCCCAGTGTGCCCTAGCTATCATGTGCAGCAGGCAGCCCTTTCATTCAAGGAGCTGCATGGTTAAAAGCCATGCACTCCTTGAATTAAAGGGTTGTCTGTTGCGTGATGACCCTGTACTCCGAAACAGGAGGAGGGCTGGAGGGACTGGTCTCTCCTTTTGTTTCTGAGTAAAGATTCATCACACAGCATGAAGCCTCGTGAGGCTTCATGCTGTGTGATGAATCTTTACTCAGAAACAAAAGGAGAGATTGGGCCCTCTAGCCCTCCTCCTGTTTCGGAGTACAGGGTCATCTGGCAACCCAAAGCCACGGTTACACTGGCTGTCTGCAGATGTCAGTACTCCTGAAGTGCTGACACCTGCAGGCAGTCTGTTTAACTGTGCAGATCTTCGGCTACACAGGCTCCTGAGGTGTTGACGTGGCTGGGGCTAGTGGGGGTGGGCACTGGCAGGGTCCCAGTATGGGAGCCCTTTCTGGAGTTTGCAGAGGCCCCCGGCCCACTTAAAGCCCTGGTGCCCAGAGACGGCTGTGAACTGATCTCTGGGAGTTTCACACCAAGTCAACCTCCTTTGTGTAAAATCAGGAATATGCATAAAATAACTAATAGTGGCCTATGGGCACCGCTCATTCAGTATCACTTAGTTTAGCAAAGGTGAATATTTTAATGAACAATCTTTTTGATTTTTTAACTTCTGAACACAGATGTTGAGGCAGGCAGTAATGGCACATAACAAGAGCAAGGTCTGACAAACTCAATAAAACGATCCTCAGTGGGCAACGGTGCAGTGTCACAGTTGACAGTCACTCTTGGGAATCACAAGTCGCTGTCTGCATTACGCATCTTCTCACCATCCCCATCGTTGCTTACACCGGTGTTCTTCTACAGATAAAAAGAATAATTGCTACAGAGATTATAAGGATAACAATGAAGACCACTGCCACGATGATCCCCACGCGCAGGCTTTTGTCATCCGGTTGATCTGGAAAAAACACAAGGAGTGTGTCAGTACTTGACAGGAGACATCCTCTATTTACAGGTTTTACTGGGTCATCAAGAAAGCTTTGGTGCTGTTACATACAATGGAAACATTGACTGTTGGCTGGCATAGTGTCAGGGGTGGCAGGTCCATTGGAGAGTCAGGGGGGAAGAGAAAGGAAGGAACGTAACTTAAAGCAGAAGGAAGGTAGGAGAAAGAAGGAAGGAGAGCAGAAGGATGCAGGTAGGAGGAAAGTGCAGGGAGAGCAGTGTGCAGGAGAATAGAATAAAAGAAAGGACGATGAATGGCAAGATCAGGAACACAGGAGAAAGGAAGGAAGACAGCAGTTGTGGAAAGAATAGAAGGAGGAAGGAAGGAAAGACAGCCAATGGCGAGAAAAGATTCAGGGGAGGTGGTGGAAGGTGAGATTTCTACAAAACAACGCAGAATGAGCAAGATGAAATGCCTAACCGTTAGAGGTTAGTGCCAGTAGGGCCAACGTTGGAAAGGACGCCAGACACCAGGGCAGAAGCGTTCACAAGCCTGGTGGTCACGGGGCTGAAGGCTGGCGGGGCCCAAGCCAGCAGACTGAGAATAGTAAAGCAGACCATGTACAGGGTAGCTGGGAGCCATAATTGGATCTGGTGGAAATGGCAAGTTCGCCAATTAATGTTTGCAAGAGAAGAGAAGTTCTGCTGCAAGACTGCCCTTAGCAGGTGGCTATAATTATGCCTTCCTGACCTGAATATCCACCCAAGACTGACAGGAATGAAGCCAGTGGTCATCTATGACCTTATTGATGAAAGCTCTTCAGGAATAGTGCACCATAAGGAACAGTCTATGACTATGTTTCTGGGCTCAGCCGGGGACAATCATCCTGACCTCAAACTGCTCTCAAACGTTTAACTTTGTGCAGCTGTTTCGGGAAGCAGTGATAAGGTTATTCTAATTCCCCTTATCACTTAGCCGCAAGATCACGTGAAACAGCTGCACAGAAAATTGCCAGATGGTGAAATGCTTTTGTTTGGCAGAGATAGAGAGACGAGAGCCACAGAATAACCTTCTTAACAAAGTTTACTCATCCCATTGGGACTCTGGCTTTCTGGGTTTACCTCCAGTCAAATTCAGTCCCCTTCTTTGATAGTTTCTACTTCGTGTTTTTCTTCTAAAACAGAGGCATGACGCTGTGTTAGTCCAATTTTAAAATTACAACAATGTAAGTTTCACACATCTTATTGGACTAACTAAAAATAATATTACAGGATTGTGACATGCATTAGGTTTAAAGGTCCCATAGATTTCTTTCGCAGAAGGGAGTCACCGAAAGAAATGAGTACTAGAAATACCGGTAATTACTTCTCATATACACAAATGTGCATTGTTGGATCATTGAGTGCAGGAACAAAAAAAGGGATTAAGAATTTGTGTTGAATATTGTTCTGAACTGACCCCCTTATCTTCAGAGCAACACATCGGAAATCAGGACCTTGTTAGTTCAAAGATGCCTAATGGTACACATTGAAAACAAGTCACAATTATAGCAACATTGAAAATCAATGGTAAAATCAAATTACTGTTCATGGTGCTCTAAAGAAATTCAAAAGCACGCAACACGGGTTTTTTTGTATTAATTTGACAAGTAGAATTTACATGTGCTTAGAGATGTGACCAGAGTATCATTGGCGCAACCAACATTCTGTATTTCCAAAGAGAACTTTTGCATGCTTCTAATTTTCTACTGAGCCCCAACATCCATCCATTAACTTCAACCCGAGATGAGGTTTAAAAGTGGCACTTTCCTCTGCTGTGCGTGGGTACAACTTCAAGGCAGAGGCAGAAAAAAAATAATAAAAGATGGTTTGAGGCCTATCCTGAGGAGAGCGTTTTAAAAAATAAACCCCAATTTGACAGTAAGAGTGAGGGGGAAAAACGTCCAGTGCTGGGGAGGAAGAAACCAGTGACGAATAACTGCAGCCGGGAGAAAGCTGTCTCAGATGAGCCCAAGGGCAGAGAGCACAGGAAGGCAAAAAGAAGTCTCTAGGATGGGAAGTTATATCTTAGCAATATAGAGTGCCTGGCATAGCTGATTGGCCAAGCATCAGATTTGTTTGTTTGTTTATTTATTGTGCGCACCGGACCCAGAGGTATCAGGGCGCAGGTGAAAAGAGAGTTTACAGCTTAGTTACATACGTTACAGAACAAGGTAAAAACAGTTTGACATGAACCGTGTCTCGATGACCTTCTGCTACCGAGGGCTAATGAATAGGATGTTCCAAAGTTAATTTGAAGGTTTTTCGTCTAATGCAGAGGTTTAAACAAATACATCTAGCCATCGGATAAGAGGTGGAGTGGTCAGCGAAGAGAGTAATGACACAGAGCTTTGACAGCAGGATGTATTTTTCATAGGTGGTCTAACCTGGCACCTTAATTCATAAATTCAGTGACCATAATACGCTGATCACATTGGGATTTCATGGCTGTATTAAATGCTGGTTTAGATGTGTAGCCCAACATGGCTGTTTCATGTAGGTTGTAGTCTGTGTGTGACATACTGTAGATCAGAGATATTATACCATAACGGATTCATGTTGCTAAGATGTCACAGCTATGCCACAAAGATGTTTAACGGTGAGAACGTGGGAGTTTTATTTGTGTCCTGCATCGACTAAAAAACAATACCAGTCAACATAAAATGATTCAAGCAAACTAGCGTCAATGCCACGTGATCACTGAGTCAGCGCAACAGCTGCACTGTCATATTTGCAGTTCCAAAATAAAGCTTTGATCCAAGAAGACATAAGATGCAAAAGTGTTTGTATTGGTAAATACAAATAGCGCAAACAGTAGTCAAATAGAGCAAAATAGAAAAACAATGGCAATGCATTTTGGATGGATTCCTATCTTTCTTCAGGGCACCTCTACAACATCCCGGGAGGATAGCTCAGTGGCAACGTGCCCGCCTTGGAACCAAGACTACACAAAGCAACACAGGTTCGATCCCCAGGATTATAAGCACAGTTATAAATACGCAAATAAGAGACATATTCTCGATGCCCCGGGCTGTCCAGTAAAAGCGCCTCTATGTCCCCGGGCTGTGTGAGCGCTTCAAAAATAAATAAATAAAATAAAAACATGAAAAAGTAGTTAAAAGGCAAACAAAAAACACAACATGTTAGAACAAAACAATAAGAATAAAAGTAAATATTAACGTAATGTCAGAGCTCAGAACCCCGGGGTCAATTAAAGGATACTACAATGCAAACAGATAAGAGAAGGATACCTGTCTCTATTGAGTGCTATCCACCAGAGACTTAGGCGCTTGCTCACAGAGGTTCTAATACAGAAAAATTACAATGTAGTGTAAGAACAAACTACAGGTGAAACTAGCATAAAAACCTAGGAAACGCATTTTACCTAGATCGCGCTGCCAGAGGAGCAAGAAACTGACGTGCACAACAGCGTGGTGGCGCAAGGCTGAAATCGAGAAAACGAGTAAGGAACAGAGGTTCAAAAAGCGTAGAAAAAAACACGTTCATTGCAGAGGTAAAGGAGGCAGGAGTGGTGGAAGCACTTACTGGAGGTGCAAAACCAAGACGGTTCGTGTGTATCCGGAAAAGCAGCGGGTGTAGGGTGATCGGCCATGAGACCAAAAATAGCATTCTAGGAGCAAAAGGACATCAATGCGCGGAATCTCGCGTGGTTGTGAAACAACACAGCGTCAAACCCAAAGGAGAGACGCGTCAAGTTCGAAAATCGAGTGCAAATAAAGAAAAAAAAAGAATAAGAAGAAATACAAATGAATAAAGTGAAAATGCCCTCGTTGAAAGTCCAATAAAAGAAAACAATAAATTGGGAGGGATAAGCAAATCATCCTAAACTTCTCAATTGTACCTTTCGACTGTTTTGCTTCCATTAATGTCTGTTCAAAATGGCCTCTTTGCCAAACGTCATTACACGTGTATTCTGTTCTTTCTTGGTAGTGCTCCTCTTTTCTTGATACTCTTTTCACATGTAAGAGCGGACTCTATGGAAGACTTTGTAGTTCTTGTATTGACACTGTTGGCAAGCAATCAGCAGTTTTCATCGGTTGTTTTCTATGTAATTCTATGATCATCTTTCTTCACGTTATTGTTACATCCAAATATGTACCAATGGTTCACCCATTTCCAATTCCAATTGTATTATTGGAAGTCATGTTTTTAGATTTCCTCCATTTCGTCGCAGAGGTACTTTGTCTCTCTTCCAGATTCCCAAATCATTGTGCATGTATCACATTTGGCTATTATGAACATAGTTCATTGCCCACAGTATCTTTTGTTCTAACCAATACATGTATTTATTCTCATTGGACAGAGCCATATTTTAATCCAAAGTGATTGAACAGACTTTGATGAAGGGGTACCCTGAAACCCTGAGGGGGAGCCCCATCCTGTGAGAAGCCCTTGGATGTCTACCTGGCACTACCTGCTGCTGTGTTCAATACAGAAGGTGGGCATTGTGCCGACCTGATGCCATTCTTGCTGTGGGCTAGAATCTGGTCTAAGAGCGTGGCCAGGCGGTACCAGACGCGGACATGCCTGCAGTAGGGTCCATCGCATGACTTCTGAAAACCCTGAAATACAGCATTATTCTACAGTTTCATCCCCCTAACGTGCAGTGAATCCCCGTGGCTCAGGTGTCCATGCTGGAGGCTCATTGTAGGTCTAGAGAGGGCGGTGCAGCACTGAGTCCGGCTGGATCGGTGTTGCGGTCTACAAACATGGCGGCATCGAGGGATGTCAGAGGCCCGAGCAGTGGCGGGCGTAGGTTCCGGAGGGTCGCTGTTGCAGATAGTGGGGCTGCTACTGTGTTGGTTCACCCCACGGTGGTGAGCACGTCTGGCGCCTGGAGCCCCGGAGCAGAGCAGACAACTTCCCTACAGCGCCCAGCGGTGCTTGTGACCGGGTGCTCTGGGTGGCCAGGAGGCCTGGCAGCAGTGGAGTGCGGCATCGGCGGAGGTGGTGGGGCGCTCTCCCGAGCGCTGGCTCTGGTGTTTGAGTGCCTTCTCCCCCCCAGGGGCTTAGTAGCTAAAGAGACCCTCCCTCAGGTTGGTCGGGGAGCTGCTGCAGCCGCAAGCATATAGCAGGCCCAGCTAGGAGGAAGAACGAGAGCCAAGATTGCACCTCACAGAACAGGGGAAGCCCTGATGTGTGGAACTGTGAAGCTGTAAATTAGTGAGGGTGCTCCACCCTATTAGAATTGTGCAGGTCTACAAGGCACACCCAGGACTTGTAAGATCAGTGCCTTTATGGATAAGGGGCATACCTCTCCCACATCTGACTATTGAAGGGACTCCCATCTCCCTTGATGCTGCATATGAGCTGGGGCCACAACTCCACTGAAGGAACTGGCCCAGAATGCATGGAAGCCATACTACCATCACTGCTGAGTTAGGAGGCAGTTGCCAGGTCGTTGGACTCCCTGCTACTGTCTAGAGGCTGGGGTAGCAGCACTAAGGAGTGCACTGCTGTTAAATACATATGAGGTAATACCTCCTCCGCCGCTCTTGATGTAATACACATAAAGTTGCCATTGGGGGTGGTTGAAGGGGTTCCGGGCCCTCAACAGTGTTCATGAGCTCTGGCCATAGCCCTACTGAATGAGGCCATCACAATCACAGATAACCCAGGCCTGTTGATGATGTTAACACAGTAATAAGACATAGAGCTCGGTGGAGTGTGCTTGAGGATCCTGCCTTCAATGTGGCAGGCGGGTGACTTTTAGGGAGGTCATCATATAGCTATCACTACATACCTGGACCGGCTGAGAATACATTGGGTCACTCATTTGGATTCTGGCATCCCGAGGAGCAGCTCTATAAGTGTCACCGGAAGAGACATCACAGCGGGATTCAGTCGGGAAAGAAGCCTCAGGGAGACCAGTGGAATACTGTATCCTGGGCCATCGATCAGCCCCTGCAATAATGACTAAAGCTGGGACCAAAGCCAAAGGGGGTGACATCAAATCGTTGTTAGGCATGCTAGATGAGCAGAAGAGTGCTCGAGAGGTCCGTGCTGAGGTGCATTCTCCCCCTCCCGGGCTCCCCATGAAAATCCCTCTTTCACTAAGGAAGATATGATGGACATGCTCACCACCCTGAAACAAGATCTTATAGTTGAGATCAAATCTACAAAAGAAACGCTTGTGAAAATGGTTGAAGACCATAATTCGCACCTATTGGGCGTGGAATCACGGTGAACAAAGTAGAAAATACGCTGTGTGAACAGGCGTGGGACCATGCAGAACTATCAAACAGGGTTGTGGACATTGAGGAGCAACTAGAATTGCTCTGGACTAAACAGGAGGATCTGGAGAATAGGTCAAGGAGAAACAATGTACGTATATGCGTAGTGCTTTGACATATTCACGATCGAAACCTGACTGAATATGTCCGTGACCTGTTCCGATCCTTATTGGACCTCCCGTATACTGCAGTGTTGGAGCTAGATAGATTGCATTGCGTTTACTCTTCAATGCAACAATGGCGCAACTTACTTCCAGATGTGCTCTCAAGGGTCCATTACTTTCAGCTAAAGAAGGAAACCATGATGGTGGCCTGGAAGAAGGAGCCTGTGGAGTTCCGAAGGGCAAAGCTCTCCTTGTTTTGAGACCTCTCACCTCGGACACTAGCGAATAGGAGGAGGCTGTATTTAGTCACGGCCTGGCTACAGTCCCACTACATTAAGTATCGCTCAGGCTTTCCTTCTAAGCTACTATTTGAATTCCAGAACCAACAATATGCTATCAGCTCGGAGGAAGAAAGAGCGGAATTGATGGATGCCCACCCAGATCTTGACCCAGGGGAGGCAGGGAAGGGAACTGACTCCAGGACACCTATAAGGAGGAGGAATTTAGCAAATGCCTTGCCTGACTCTGATCTGGGGTCCTCCAGAGGAGCCTCGACCTTGAGTGCTGTATGCCTGATGGCTGGGCTGGTGTTCTGAAGATTTAATACTCTTCGCAGGGTGTTAGTTCTAACTTTCACTTCTAAGTGGCCAGGGTTGGCGCAAACATGTGGGTTTTCCTTTTCCCGACCAAGGTTGGGGGGGGGGAAAGGGGAAAAGATGCCACAAGGGAATTGCGTCCGATTCAAAGTTATTACAAATGTGTGAGGAATTGCTTATTGTGCTTTGTTACTGTTCTATTTTTAACCAGAGGGTTATTTTTTATTTTTGTTTGGTCACATGAAGAATCTTGGTAATAAATAGCGAAAGAGTCTCCTTTAACGGTAATCTCTTAATTGCTGCTCTGGCTCGCCTAGTTGGACATCGACCTGAGGTAGAGCATGATGATGTCCCCTGACTTTCTCTGCTTGACCATGAATGTGAGGGGTCTTAATTAACCACTAAAATATAAAGCACTGTTGCATAGACTCTCCTCTTTAGACGCTGTCTTGGTTTTCCAGCGGGAGACCCACCTATTGGCAGGTGATGAAAAGCAACTTTGTAGTAGGCTATAACCGAGGGTGTATTTTGCCACCAGTGGCCTTAAAAAGTGGGGGGTCACCATAATGTTCTGCAGAGGCTTGCACCTGAGGGTGTTGGGGGTGTTGCAAGACATCGAGGGGAGATATCTATTGCTCAATACTCATGAACGACCGTAAGGTTGCGTTAGCAGTCATGTATGATCCGAATGATAAACAGGCTGAGTTCTTGGCAACATTTTCCGATACCCTGGCTAAGTTTGCAGATGTTTAAATTGTCCGGGGGGGGGGCTTTAATTGTGTTGTAAACCCGGGTATCTATAAGTTGCTAGCCCCTGCCCCTAATGACAAACATAATCTTTACGCTATGATGACATTATTGCAAGAGCACTCATTGATAGAGGCATGGCGCTTCTTTCTTCCCAGAAAAAAATGATTTTACCTTCTATTTGGCTGTCCATAAAGGTTTCTCTAGGTTAGATATGTTGTTGGTTACCAACACTCTCATCCCGTCAGTTAAGGGGATAGACTTTCTACCAAAGGCTCTGTCAGATCATTTCCCCCTTTGGCTAGCACTATATTGGGGTTATAACACCCCTCAGCATAGGCTCTATGGAGGCTTAATGACTCTATATTGACTGATATTCGAAGAAGAAGAAGCTATAAAGAATTAATTCCAGGATAATGATAATGGGGAACTGAATTCTCAGACGGTATGGGATGCTGGGTAGGCAGTACTGCAGGGGGTCATTAGCCTAGGGGCAGGATCCTTGGAGCGGGCAGGAGCCCCTCCACAGCCCCTTCTAACAGGAGCAGCCTTATCAGCCCTGCGGCTCCTGTGCATCCAGACGACGTTGAGGACTGGAGTCCATCTCACACAGCATCAGAAATGGATGCCCAGACCCACGTAGAGCGGACCAGCCGATTATCCTGATTGGAGGTACGGAGGTATGCTACAGCACTGCCTAAGCCTGTAGCGTGAGACCAGCTGTTCTGCATTCACAGAGGCCGTGTGCCTGATCACAAAATGGCTGTCCTTGTTTTAGGCATGAAAATGAGGCTGTGTTTTCTGTTGCTAAGCAACCGCTTCTAATGCACGCACAACACCCCTGCCGGTAGGCGGAAGCCGCCCCTCCCCTGAGAAGGTCCTCGAGGAAAAGGCCTGTTCTGCGCATGTACCGTGGCGTGGCCTACCCCTTTTTGCCTGCGCCAGAAAAAAGTTGACTCAAGTCACTGTACACCTACTAGTCAACTCCCTAACCACTAGACGGATGCAGCTCTCAGGAACTTGGTAAGCATCTGATCCCAGCAAACTGCTCCACACGTCCTGGGCCCTGCCTTGCCATACCATGACTTTCATATCACATTACATGCAGGCCGTTAACCGCCTCTCTTTGAAATCATTTATATTGATTGTACCTGTAGGCCCTATTGCACTGCAAACCTTCTAGAGATCCGACAAAGATAGACCTAATCCAATAGTGTACTCTCTGCAAAACTACACTACTATTCCAATCTGCACTATTGCGAATCTATTTACTATTGCAAATGTTGGCCTTTCCCACTTTATCAACTGTTTTAGCGCCCATTGTGTGTGCCAGCTCTATCTGAGCTAGTCCTAATGTACTGTCACTATCTTATGTACTAGTTCTATTTGAACCTGCCCAGTCATTTATGTACTGCCATGATCATATGTACCAGCTCTATTTGAACTAGCCCAGTCCTTATGTACTGCCATTATCATATGTACCAGCTCTATTTGAACTAGCCCAGTCCTTATGTACTGCCATTATCATATGTACCCGCTCTATTTGAACTAGCCCAGTCCATATGTACTGCCATTATCATATGTACCAGCTCTATTTGAACTAGCCCAGTCCATATGTACTGCCATTATCAGATGTACCAGCTCCATTTGAACTAGACCAGTCCTTGTGTACTGCCATTATCATATGTACCAGCTCTATTTGAACTAGCCCAGTCCATATGTACTCCCATTATCATATGTACCAGTTCTATTTGAACCTGCCAAGTCATTTATCATATGTACCTGCTCTATTTGAACTAGCCCAGTCCTTATGTACTGCATTATCATATGTACCAGCTCTATTTGAACCTGCCTAGTCCTGTGTATTGCCATTATCATGTGCACCACTACTATCTGAACTAGCCTAGGATTGCACCTCAATCTCTTCACCTATAGACCTCTTTATCTAGGGACCCTAACACACCCCCACTGAGCACATGGCAGCCCTTTGCAAATCTGAGCTACGATACTACTTCTACTTAACAGCGACTCCTTTTCCCACTACCCCTTTAAAAACCCACCACAACCACTATCTCACCCACCCCCGACACTCACCATGACCTATGCCCACAGAGCCCATAATCAGGCACTCGTGCTCAGCCAGCCACTCAGCCCACTAGAATGGATTCACAGATTTGCGGCTCCTCCCACACCTTGGAACCTATGCCCAGTGAAGGACAGAAACCTGAGACTTGGCTCCCGGTTCCGACCCCACAAGACACCCAACAAAAATCACCCCATCACTCTCATACTAACCAACCACAAGCCACCCCTATGCACATCTTGGACAACACCCAAAAAACACCCATCAGCATAGTCGAACGCCCACTGATTAGAAGTGCTCTCATCAATGCTCGGTCGCTGGTTGCCCATGCGCTTGACATTGCAGACTTTATCTCAGCTAATAACCTTCACTTCCTGGAACATTACTGAGACCTGGCTGCATCAGGCAGCAGGCCCAGCTCTGTCCTTCGCCATCCCAGAGGGTTACTCAAAACTAAGGAATGACAGAAATTCAGGTAAAGGAGGAGGAGTAGCCTTTATCGCCAAAACATCCCTTGGCCTTAGAGCGACCCCCTCAGCCAGCTTCCGGTCTGCCGAACTTCTGTCAGTTAAGTTCCAACTCTCTACAGCACAAACTATCCTTATGCACCTCATTTATAGACCACCAAGCATCATCTCCTCATTTGAGGAAGAGATATCCGACCTCCTGACCACCAATACCAAAACTGGATCTCAAATTATCCTACTTGGGGATTTAAACCTAGGTCTCAGTGATCCTAATGAAGCTAACGCACTGTCCCTGGAAAATACTATCTCCCAACTAGGGTTCAAGCACAGGGTCAGAGCCCCAACACGTAACAAAGGCAGAACCTTGGATTGGCTAGCGGATCACAACTGCTCCACCTCCATCCTTAAAAATGAACCAATTGCCTGGTCGGACCACCACGTCATCTCCTTCTCCATCCAAGGGAAGGAGCAGCCGAACACCTCACCAGCTACTATCCCACAAACCCTCTCCAGGAATAATCACAACATCACCCTGGAAAGCCTTCACCCTCTAATCCACAATATCCTGGCCCCAACAAACTACTCCAACCTAGATGTGGAAAAACTTGCCGACCTCTATAATAAAACACTTGAATCAGCAGCAGATATCATCGCTCTTATCAAGCTCACTAAAGCTAAACCCGCAGCCCATTAGAACAAATGGTTCACTCCTGAGCTTAAGACCCTTCGGAACGCCAAACATACGGCGGAAGCCTACTGGAGAAAACAACGCCCAACCCAGCCAACTCTATTCACTGAAGTAGCCACCATTTACAAATCATCTATCCTCAGAGCCAAAAAAGAGACCTATGACAACAGAATCGACAACGCCAAATCAAAAACAAAAGAGCTCTTCATTATCCTCAGGGAACTTGAGTCCTCCGCTCCACCCACAGAAACCTGCGTGAAAGATGCGGACTGGTGCCAGAGAATCCAAAAAGCTTTGGCAGAGAAAATTGCCATGATACAATCCAGAATCGAACAGAAAAAGACTAGCCTAGCCAAAAAAGCAAACTCTCCTCCACCACCCACTTCTAAAAATCCAACCTGCCCTCCCTTCTCTTTCACCCCTGTCACAACGAAAGAAGTGGAAAGCATCATCAAAGGCCTCAAGCCTTCCAGATGCCAAGGGGATTCCTGCCCAGCCTCCATCATTCAGGAAGGCGCAAATGATCTGGCCCCTTTCCTAACAGCCTTAATCAACGTCTCCTTTAAATCCAGCTCAGTCCCTAATAGCCTCAAGGAGGCTTGGGTCATGCCCCTTCTAAAAAAAGAACTTAAACCTTAACAGCCCCACTAATTATAGTCCAATCACCACGGTACCCTACAGCCTTAAGATCATAGACAGAGTGGCCTACCTGCAAATCCAGAAGCACCTGGAAGAGAACAACCTCTTGGGCCTCAGACAATCTGGCTTCAGGCCAAGGCATGGAACAGAGACAGCACTTCTGGACCTAAAAATTCAGATGGACGAGGCGAAGGACAAGGCCAAGCTCGCCATTCTCCTGCTTGACCTATCGGCAGCCTTCGACCTCGTTGACCACCAGATCCTCACAGAACATCTGACAGCTTCAGCTTCATTCTCCAGTCTGGCGACCGCCTGGGTTGAATCCTTTCTAGCCAATCAAACCGCCCAGGTCTTCTCACCGGGGGCGTCAGCTCATCCCATCCTATTTGGAGTCCCTCAAGGCTTGTGCGTCAAGCCGACCTTATACAATATCTTCACAAAGCTATTGTTTGAACGCCTTGATAACCTGGGTGTCACATACACAAACTATGCGGACGATACCCAGGTTCTCATCACCCTTTCAGGTTGCTATGAAGAGGATTCCATACAGATTAACAACCTCTACCTGGAGATCCAAGCCTGGATGGCAGAACACTGCCTATGCCCCAATGACGAGAAAATTGAGCTCCTTCTCGTTGGCTCCCAACCATGGCTAAACAAATTGGACCCTCGTTACGCTTCTATCAACATAGATGGTAACCTAATTACAGTGGCCATAGAAATCAAAACCCTAGGGGTTTATCTGGACTCCACACTCTCGCTCAAAAGACAAGTAAAAGCCACAGCCTCCTCCACGGCTTATACAAATAAGCTCATCAATGCTGGCAAAGCCTTCCTCTCGCCGTCCAGCTGCATTACACTAGCTGGAGCGCCTGTGCTCTCAAAAATGGACTACTGCAACACTCTCTTCCTCGGCACATCAGAGTGCAATTTGAACAAATTGCAGGTGCTGCAGAATAATGCCCTCAGAGCGGCTCTGAGCATCCCGAGGCACTCACACATCTCCAGCTTCAGACAAGATTCCCATTGGCTCCCTGTACAAGATAGAATCACCTTCAGATCACTCGTCATTGTCCACAAATGCCTCTTTAATGACGCACCCAAGTACTGGGCAGATAAGTTCAACAAACACATATCAGCCAGACCAACCAGATCGTTGTATTCCCACTACCTATCCATCCCCACATTCTCCCTAAAAAAAGCAGGCGGTTCCAGCTTCCCGGTTAAAGCTGCCAAACTATGGAACACTATACCCACTAACCTCAGAGCAGAACCAGCCTTTTGGACCATCAGAGCTAAAACAAAGTCCTGGCTCGCCAACAAGAACTCTCCCACTGTCTGACACACTAACCAATGTCTCATCACTTTTTACTTGTTCCTGTGTCTGCCCTTTGACCACCATGTAACCCGGTCATTTGCCCTTACTGTTATTTTCTTGTATGTTTATACTTTGCTGTAACTTGCTTTAAGTCTCTGGCGCCCAGTTACCTCAGGGCTCGGCACGCGATGTAAATAAAGAAACTAAACTAAACTAAACTAAACTGAACTAAACTAAGGCTCATATACAGCAACAAGCTGTGCTGGAAGGAATAGTCCAGGATAAGGAGAGGGAACATATAGCGAAGGGTAGCCCGCGGTCCCTGCAAGACCTCAGGGTATCCCGGCAAGCCTTAGAGAAAGCTGCCCAATCGATCCTCGGACAAAATGATACTTTTAATCTAAAGGGAATAAAGCTAAAACATTGTTGGCAGCCAAATTAAAGAAGATGGCCACTTGCAATTTTATTGGGGCATTGAGGGACACAAAGGGGAAACGTGTTATTACAGAAGAAGGGATACTACAAGTACTGGAGAACTTCTTTTGCATGGTATTGGCCTCACACCAGGGGAACTTAGCTTGCATTCATGATTTTATTCAACAGGATCAGCTCTCCCAGGTTCCTGAAGCGGCTGGAGATCCACTAGAAGGGGAGATAACCTTGCACGAAGTATTCCAAGCAATTCACTCCCTCCCAACAGGCTAAGCCCCCAATTCAGATGACTTCACAAATACATTTTACGAAACATTTACTAGCTGTCTGACACCGCACTCAGAAGGATAGCTCAGCAGCAACGTGCTTGCCTTTGAAGCAAGACGACACAGAGCAACACAGGTTCAATCCCCGGGTCGACTTTAGAAATCTCTGGGTATTAAGCGTGTTATAAATAACCTATCAATCAATCAATCAACCTCACTAAACTTGTCAACTCTTTAAAGTCGGGGAAGGTATCGGATTCTATGGCCGAATCAGCCACAATCGTATTGTTAAAGCCAGAAAATAATCCAGAGGAATGTACTTCGTATCATCCTATAGCGCTCCTAAATACTGATGCAAAACATTACAGTAAAATCCTAGCTACCAGGTTGGGGGAGGTCCTCCCGCTGATAATTAATAGTGACTAAACTGGCTTCATTAAAAAATAGAAGTGCCCATGATATTCGTTGGATGGTTGACCTTATCACCTTGGCATCCTCGAATTGCGGGCGGTCTGTCTCTCCTGTCCCTGGATGTCCATCGGGCCTTCAATAGCATGTCTTGGGATTATCTACATGTTCTCTTACCAGCATATGGATTTGGCCCATCGTTTACCAGACTTATTATGACAGATTTTCAAATTCCAGCGACCAGAATTAAGGTTAATGCCCTCAGATCGGCATTGATTCACCTAGGCAGAGATACGAGGCAAAGCTGTCGCCTTTCCCCCTTTGTCTTTGCCCTAGTAATAGAACCCCTGGTGCAGATGATACATACTCATCCCCGCATCTTTGGATCAATCTATGGGGGGGAACACACATAAGGTAGCATTATATGCTGATGACGTTATCTGCTGTCTTCCAAATCCTCTGGTGTCTCTCCCGATGTCCCATGAGCTCCTTGAGGAGTTTGCCCTTATTGCTGGCTTGTGGATTAATCATGGGCAGTCAGTGGGGATTACGATCTCGGAACCTCCTGAGGTCCAACATACTCTGCAATCAGCCTTTCCCTTCAAATGGGCCGACCGGAAAATCACATATTTAGGGGTTCATATTACTAAGACCGACAGTGCACTACAGGGACTAATATTCCCTCTCTCTGCAAAGAGGCCAAAGATACACTTCAGCAATGGGAGATGCAGGAGATCTCTTGGCTGGTGCATGACAGCATGGCCAAGATGACCTTGCACCAAGCCTTGCTAATCATTGTCCCGGAGTGAGATCTACTAGAAATTCAGAAAGCGGTGGGGCGATTCATTTGGTGGGGTAAACAGCTGAGAATTCCTTACAAAATGCTCTTGAGGTCAGGGTACTGCTGTACATTTATTTATTTATTTATTTATTTGGGGAGCTGGGTGGGTTAGCGTTACCGTCAATCCAGCGCTATTTGCGGGCTTCTCAGATAGCGCCAATGTTGGACTGGGCGTCAAAAGAATGGCACCCATAATGGAAAGCAGTGGAACAGGCCGACTTACCTTTTCCCTTAGCTCATCTCCCGTTCCTTCCTAAAACCGTGAGGGCTACTCAACAGCCCTCTTACAATCAACTTGTTCTACTTTATACCATTGGGATAAAGCTTGCTCTGAAATGGGAATGAAGTTGGTACTAGGCCCCCTTTCACCAGTATTGCAAAATCCGGAGTTCTCACCGGTCCCAGAAAAAAAGGGTGTTTGCACGACGGGAACCTTCCGGGGTTCTACAGTTAAGAGACCGCTACAAAGAAGGGATACCACTTACATTTGCAGAATGTAAAGAAAGGTTTGAGATACCCGAGACAGAGCAATTTAGATACGCTTAACTCTGTCATTGGTTGTCAAACAAGCAGATTAAGAAAGCGGGATGCCGTCCACCTAAAGGAAAAGAACTCAGGGTGCTAGAGGGCCAGGAAACACATAGAATAGCTACATGCTATCGATTACTGGAAAATACTTCTCTAGACGATAGACTACCTTATATGTTACGTTGGGAGAGGGAACTGGAGATTGGAATCTCAGAGGGACCCTGGTAAAAAATGTGTTCTCGAGCTCCCGCTGTACTCTTATTAGAGAAGGAGCCATTAAATTATGTTATTGGTGTTCTGTGACCACTCAAAGGCTGCATGCAATCTGCTCTGATCATATAGACCGTTGTTGGCATGCGCGTGGGCAGTTGAGAGACCTCGCTCACATGTTGTGGTACGGCCCAATCTTACAAACCTATTGGCAGGAGATTTGCTCTAGGATAAAGGGCATTACAGGTAGCCTACTCCCTCTGTGTCCACTAACCTTTCTGTTCGGGGATGTCCCTGAAGATGGCACCTACCCGTTGACAGGGGTTTGAGCAGACCGGATAGCAAATTTACTGATCGCGGCAAAAATGTATTTATTTTTTAAATTTATAAAGCGTGCACACAGCCCTTAGGCATCGAGGCTGTTACATATGATGAGCTTAGTTACATGAGGAATGATATTTTACATCATTGCAGACATAATACATACATTGCAGGCAGGCATATTGATAACGTTGTATACAGATAGCACATAGTTAGGATTAGGTGAAGAGCAGAGTCTTGATAGCTTTGCGGAAGGCTGCATGGGAGGTTTCCGCTCTTACGGATGGTGGAAGGGCATTCCATTGCAGGGCTGCTAGGTATGGGAAACTGGCGCCGCCCGGTCTGACTCGCTTGATTTTGGGGACTGTGAGCATGTTCGAATAGGATGTTCTAGTTGGTCTGAAGGATGCAGCTCTGTGTATTCTTTGGGTAAGGTATAGGGTTTTGGTTGAAACATTTGTGGGTTAGAGCCAGGGTTTTAAAGAGGACGTGCTCTTTGATGGGTAGCCAGTGGGCTTGTTTCTTGACGGCGGATATGTGTTCCCTTCTAGGGATACCTAGGGCAGCGAGGAGGACACAGAATAAACTGTGCACGCTTCTGGAAGTCTGCATAGGGCCCATGCACTACATAATGGAGGGTAAAAGTGTGGGAAATTATAGCCAATCGAAAAGCTTACCGCACACATATCAGATCGCATGGTGAGATTCTCCAGCACCTGAGCCACTTTTCTGGATTTTGTCCAGGAGAGAGAACATATGTTTTTACGCTCACAAATACTGAAACACCAGTTTTAAAAGCAGACAGTGCAAACGTGCATTTGATAAAGGAGCAGTCGGTGGTCTTCCTCTGCAAAGGTGTGTTGGTTTATCCGTGTGATTGTACTTTTGTTTTTATTTGTTTAAGTTATTTTTCTAGTTGGGGCTTAATTATAAAATTTGGAAATTACATTTCGATGTGTATTTACTATGTTGGCGATGCTATGGCATTGATGTGTGTTTCGTACTTTGATATTTCAATAAAAGACAATTTAGAAAAAAACGAATCTGGTCTAAGGCAAATGGCTCCTATTACTTCAGAGCAATCAAGGTCTTCAGACAGCTTGAAAGAGTGGATATGTTGGCCTGGTTTGCCTATGTCAAGGATGCTTTATGCAGGTATAACCTATCTGAATACTGGCTGAATCCCAAGTCCCTTATAGGAGATTCAATCCCTAAGATAATTAAATATTATTTGTTGCAAATGGCAGAAAAGTAGCAGGAAAGGGTTTGAGGGAGCAGATGTGCAGGTGGAGAGACTGATGCTATAACTAGCAGGAGTCTTCAACGGAAGGGCCTGGTCACTCGTCTAAACATCCAGGATAGACCAACTGCTATTAGCTCCTTGCGGGGAGCCAGCCAATCAGTTGGTTAGGAATGAGGGCCGAAAATGTTAATCTCAGCCTGCGTTCCATGCCGCCTGATGGCCTGTTCCCTCTGCAGCCATCTTCCCCCAAACTCTGTTTTTTCCCACCTTCCCACCTCCCCGTACCTTATTTCTGAAGTGGCGGGTGCCGCCGCTGCAGCTGCTCCTTCTTCTCGGCTCCTGCAGGCCGCCATGGAAAGGGAGGAGGGGTTCTGTATGGAGCCCATCCTTCCCTTTCCATGGTGGCCATCTTGGAAAAGTATTTTCCTTCGGGGACGTGCACAACGTCCCGTTGAACAAAGAAAAATACTTTTTCTTTTAGCAACCTAGGTTTACCGCTTGGCAACCTGGGGTGCTAATAGCCTTAGAGGAATAGTGCGCTCCAAAATTGTATTGTCCCGATCGTTCGAGCAAGTTGTTATAAGCATACAGTGATCGATCGTAATTTTGTTTTACCTTAGTTTTCCTCACTTTTACAAATGCGAAAACAATGTGTTGTGCGCGGCCATCTTGTGCTAATCTAATCCGTGGATCGATCGCATTAAGTTCAAGTGCGCTTGCGGCAATAAATCAAAACACCCGACCCTGAAGCGGACATCACTTGTCCCAATGATCTGCTCCACCTATTTTGATTACGTTCGTGGCCAGCGTAGCCCAACGTGCCACGCCATCACCCATGCCCGCAGAAATAGGAAGATAAACACAAGATAATCACAGGCATCCACACACAGAGCGTACCTTCTCTGTCTTGCCTTAAATAGCATTTCCGTATAGAATATTTCAATGATACATCAACAATAGTCTGCAATGTTGCAAGTGCTTTTATTTTTGAAAGAATGTTCACACGAAATGATAAACTCCAGGAAACAAACGATTTTTGAATTTTGCAGGTAAATTGGAGCTGGCAACGTTCGCATGACTCTTGAGCTACGCAGATTACAATGAATGCTCAATGATCTTTGTCCTTTTGTGTCCTTCTCTTGCCATATGGCACAATTGCAAAAAATTCAATGACCCCCCTTGGTGCTCTGTTTCTGAGAAGACACATCTTTTTTGCACTTTCAAAGCGCAACGCTCTCGCTTCTCCGCTTTCTTAGATCATGAATGCTGGCATGTTGCTCCTTATTACTGGAAACACAAATGGACATATAGGGTCATATCGATCGTCCCACATAACACTGATCAAAAAAACACTGCTTATGGTAATCCTCTAGTGTTGATTCCAGAAGACACTGACAGCTATGGCACGGGCAGTACGGTACAAAGTATCTGCAAACAAAATGCAATAAAAATACATTTCAGTAGCCGTTCTTTATTTTAATATAACAAGTTACTGTATAACTCATAATTGTTTGAAAGATAATCATAAGTACAACACAACCAATATTTAACATACAAATGAAAACCAGGTGTACTACTTGAGACCACGAGTTGCGAACAATTTGAGCGCTGTGATGTAGATATAGCTCCCGATGGGATGGAGAACCACATGGAGAAAACGAAGAACAAACATAGCAACCATTCAGCTTGAACCCCGGAGCGATGTCATTGTAGCGAAGCTTGCAAGACTACTATTCGAAAAGCGATCACAGTGCACATATACAATGTTTACCCCACCATCAATTAATTATTATGTATATAGCACTGCACCCTACTCGTTTTAATCCCAATAAAAATGTTATGTAAACTTGAATTTACATAATTTCTGGAAATGTCATGGTTAGTCCACAAGCACTTTCACACTAACTTGGCGGTACATGTCCGCTCTCAGTATAGTTGAAGTTATCTTTATTTGTTTGTATTCCCCGCAACGTATGTCCTTCGAGCAATTACGGCCTAGCGTTCAAGCCAAATTACAATAAGGCACTTGTCCTATTCAAAGGCAGAGACGTTTAGCTTTCGATTTAGGCAAAGAATGCGAAAGAAAAATGCTTTGGGACGGTACAGTGTTTCAGAACAGGAAGCACAGTTTGAAACATCCTTCTAAAGATATGTTACGCCACATTAACGTGTCTACATACACAAATTGTGTGTGTTGATACACAAGTGTCTACCAGCCCTCAAAGGAAATTCCAAATAAAACTAACCTCACCCTCCTCCAGAACTGTTTCATTCAATCAAGCAGCTTACCTGTTGATGGAGTAGCCGGCTCTATCACATTATTGTGTCTTTCGCAATGTAACTTGTGAGAGTTAGATATACCTTAGCATTAGCTACAAGAAGAGATGATCCTAGCTGACACACACTGCAATCAATAGACGGATTAGCAAAAAAATATTGTAGCCTTCCGCCCCCTATGTAATACTGTTATGTCCACTGTTTTACCAATGGACGGTGCATGTTCAGACACTGGGCCTCATTACGACCCTGGCGCTAAGCGTAAAACGATGGCGGTAAACGATTACCGCCATCGTTTTCCACTAGGGCCGATTACGACCCCTGACCGTTAACTACGATGCCATTAGCGGCATCGTAGACAACGCTGCCGCTAACTGCGCCAAGGGCGCGTGCACGCGACCTCCCACACCGTAACTAGCGCCATGGCGGTAAGGTACGCGAATGCCGACCCAAGCGGACATGCACCTTACGCCATCACCCAGCCCGTAAAGGACCTTACCGCCATGGCGCTAACAACGCCATCGCGAATCAACCGCAAAGGGACAAGTTAAGTGAATGCAGCTGCCACAGGTGCACAGAAACAGCACAGGTGAAGGCAATACAGACACAGGAAGCACAAAAAGAGCACACCCCACCCCTGCCCACACCCAGTCACACACCACAATGCTACCGATAGGACTAGCAATGTTGGGGCTGGAGGACCTGATAGCAATGCGAGTGCTACAACAGCAACTACAACAACAACAACAACAACAACAACAACAACTACAACAACAACAACAGGCTGCACAGAGGAGACGCAGGAGGAGAAGGAGGGCAAGGCAGGCCCAGCATGCCCCACCAGCACAGCCAGTGCTACCACGCAGGCAGCCCCCAATCCCACGCGTCAGACCCAACCCATTCAACCTCACCGCTGAGCAGATCCACACCCTGTATCGACTGGACCGGGACACCATCACCACCATCGTGGATATGATACACAACGACATCGCCAGCATGATTGAAACACCCACCGCCACCCCCCCCCCCCTACTGAAGGTAGTGTCCGTGCTCCACTTCCTGGCCACAGGCACCTACCAGCACACAGTAGGGCACTTGCATGGCATATCACAACCATCGTTTTCGCGTACACTGACGCAAGTGCTGGATGCACTCCTCAAGCACACAGATGACCACATCTCACCACCACGGACTGCCCAGGAGATTGCCAACACCAAAGTGGGTTTCCATGCACTAGCTGGCATACCTGGTTGCATCGGTGCCATCGACTGCACCCATGTGGAATTGACGGTCCCACGTGCCCAGGAGGTACCGTACCGGAACCGCAAACAATTTCACTCAATCAACGTGCAAATGGTCTGTGACTCCAACAGTATCTTCACACATTGTTGTGCCCGATTCCCCGGATCAACCCATGATTCATTGGTCCTGAGGAACTCAACATTACCACGCTACATGGAGCAACAGGCAGGGCCCAGAACCTGGCTACTCGGTGAGTCCAATGTCATGGGCATTGAAATGTGAAGTGGGTGTGTAATTGACATACCAATGCAGGGGGGGGAATGATGCATACTCCAACTGGCGGGAAGGGGGGGGAATGATGCATGCTCCATCTGGCTGCGACTAGCATTAGCCACAACACACCCTGAGGCAGCACTCACGTCACCTGACACCTGCATACATGAGGCCTGACCTAAGAAGACCTGACATGTCAATGAAGGTGTCACCCAACCCTGACACAACCACCTACAAGTGCATTGACCATACCGTGACCACATACACTCCAAAGAAATTTACGTCCATGCACGTCACCAACAGCTCCTACTGAAAGGCCTGTTCCCCATGACTGTGCCCAAATGAGGCACATGATGGACTGGAAGAACAATGCACCAAAACACAGACAGCAAGGCCCACAGACTGTCCCCATGGGCAACAGTCTTGTTCACTGGGGTAATGATGAGCCAGACTGCATTCCCGCTATCATGTGAATGCAACCCTCACGGGACACGTGCCAGGTCACCCACAGAACCAGCATGAGGAGGACTTCAACCGTGCCCATTCCCGTACGCGTGTAGTGATCGAGCAAGCTTTTGGCCTACTGAAGGCACGTTTCCGCTGCATCAGCAGGTCTGGCGGGGCACTCCTGTACCGGCATGAGAAGGTTGCAATGGTCGTCATGGCATGTGTCATGCTACACAATATGTGCGTCAGAAGAAATGTGCCCCTGCCCCCTGACGTAGAATTGCTACCACCTGACGATGAGGATGATGAGGGTGGGGATGGGGCACCACCTCAAGGAGGCAGCGATGCACAGGAGGGGCGTGTCATGCGTCAGACTCTCATTGACCAATGCTTCTAGCACACACAGCGTATGCGTGTCACATGGAGACGGCACTCGGCGCACTGTGTGTGTGTGGGACATGCACACTGTGGACTCTACAACAATGAAGCACATGGACGCAATAAAGATGTCAACACATTTGGTTTGTGGTAATGATAAATGTGTATTGCAACAGTGAAATCTTGTGACACACCCCCTCCCCCCTCCCACCTCCCCCCTGCACACCCCAACACCCCCCCAACCCCCTCCCACCTCCCCCCTGAACACCCCAACACCCCCCCTCCCCCCTGAACACCCCAACACCCCCCCTCCCCCCTCCCACCTCCCCCCTGAACACCCCAACACCCCCCCAACCCCCTCCCACCTCCCCCCTGAACACCCCAACAATGGTGCAGTAGTGTCCGTGCTACAAGGTGCGGAGTAGTCCTGCTGAACAGGCAAGTCAAGGATGTGTATCCCCTCCCATGGCCCCTGGGGCACCCCTGGCCGTGCTGCGGAGAGTGCGCCCAGATCTACGGACGGGGCTGCTCTGTGCTGAGCTGGTGGTTGATGAGGCTCCACGCCCCACATCCGGTCGCATGTCCCTGATGGTGTGCACAAGTTCACTGAGTTCATTGCGCACAGCCGCTAGCTCAGTGCATATACTCCTTGTGGAGTTCTCTATGGCAGCTGTGACACGGTCAGCTGACCGCTCCATGGCATCCCTTGGCCCACCACACTGTGCCACATGTGCATTGAGGAGGTCAGTTAGTTGTTGCTGCCGTGTTGCAATGTCCTGTAGTGCCTGCTGGTTCTGCTGGCCTATGGCCAGTGCCATTTGCATCTCCGGTGCGATGCCCACCTCAGGCTGGGGGGATGGGGTGGCTGGCCATTCGTCGGAGTCGGACTGCCCCTGTGTGGCATCCGCCTGCAGGGGGCTTAGGGAAATTGCGGGGGAATGTGGATGGGCAGTGGGCCCTTCAACATCAATGTCCTCAATGCTGCCTGGCCCGCTGTCAGAGTCTGCCGCTATGGCTGCACTCTCCCCAAGGGTGCTGCTTGCGGCAGAGGCTGTCCCCTCAGTGGCCACAACTAGTGGCATGTCTGCTGCTGCTGCTGTGTCTGTGTCAGCAGTAGTGGGGGCTGGCACTTGCCTGTCCTCTACCCCAGGCAGGGTTGGTGGCTGCCGGTGGGTTCCCTTCCGGATGGCTGGGGTGGATGCCTGCGGGCTGGCCATTCTGGAGGAACAGGATGCGGTGTTGCCCTCTTCCTGGGGCTCTGTGTCGGAATCTGTGGTGGAGCAAAGGAGGGATGTGTTATTGATGGGTCCGCGGACATTGGACGTGCATTAGGGGATGACATCTATACAGTCGGTGCATGCAGCGCATTTCATACAGGTTTGGTGGCTTTTGTGTGGAGGTAGCATGGTGCTATGTGTGTTCCAGCAGTTAGGGTGTGCATGCTGCTTGTTTGCAGGGTGGTGTTGGGATGTGTCTGTGCACGTTCACCTGTCGATGTGTTGCATGTGCACTATGGGGCGACTGGGTACTTCGCACAGTGGGGCTTTGTTGAGTGTGGCATGCATAGCTCTGGCCACCTACCTGCGTCTCCTGGGGTCAGCACTCCTCTCTCCATGGCTCCGACACCTTCAATGCTCTCCATCCCTATGGTGGATGCGCATATTTCCTCCCACGCCTGGAGCTTGATAGGTGATTCTGAGCCTCCGCCAGTTGACATGGCTAGGTTGCGGTTAGCCGAAATGATGCTACGGACACGGAGCCTCAGATCGTCCCAGCGCTTCCGGCACTGCTGGGCTGTGCGGGGTGCGGCCCCCACTGCACTCACTCGCTGTGCCACTAGGGCCCATATCGCCTTCTTCTTCATGATAGCCGCCCTTGTCATCTGTGTCGAGAATACGACTTCCGCATTCTCTTGCAGGGTCTCTGCCAGCATGTTAAGTTCCTCCTTGGTGAAGCGGTCTTGGCGCTGCCTGTCACATGCCTTTTTTACAACTTTGGGCATGTTGGATGTGGTTTTGGGGTGGGTGATGGGTGTGGATGGTTATGGGGGCCGGATGAGGTATGGTAGTGGAGGATGGCGATGGATTGTGTTTTTAAAGATGGCCGCCATGCCATTTCCCGTTCCTGCGTGATGGCGCTATTTCCGCTTCCGCCTATTTACGGTGACCGCTAACTGCGGTGACCGCTAAGTACGGTGACCGCTATGGTGTGCGTGGCGGTAGTGCTCCATGGACGGTGTGCGATGGCGGTAAGGGCCGTTTTTGGCCCATTAGCGCCATGGGGTACTTTACATTACCGCCATGGCGTAAAGCACGTGCCCGATGGGTCGGAATTAGGTGCTATTTACGTCTTCGCTACTCGGCGTTAACGTAATTTACGCCATGGCGGTAATTTACGGAACTTACCGCCAGGGTCGTAATGAGGCCTACTGTGTGTGATCTCATTACTGGCGCTGTGGACTTTCAAAAGGCGCCTGGTCAGTCCTCTCTGTAACCATCATGCAACACAGGTGACATAGCACATCCCTGAGCAGTGTGTCAACATGTTTTTAAAATGGTAGTAGCTGGTGAAAGTCGTTGAAGAATTGGTTCCCACTATTCAAGTAGGGTGTGCCCTTGGCATCAGAGCAGTTTTTAGAAGTTTGAGCATACCTGGGTGGCACAGGCTAACAAAGCCAACATCGAGTGTCATTGACTGTCTGCTATCCCAGAGCATTATGCCTCCAATTATCTCATCTTCATCCAGATGCTCACTGTGTCTAGAGCACTGGTTCTGTCTAGGCCTTTCCAAAGGCACCAACATTCACTCTGTACTGAGAGAACCTTTGTGCCTTTTCTTTCTGTAAGAAATCACATACATGAATTAACTGCACAATATATTTGTATGATCTAGTGAAAATCATGTACTAGGCACAGTATAAACCAATAACTCTGATGCGGGATATCACATTTAATATAGGAGAGTTTGACCAAAGGATGTAATATTCAATGACAGTTTATTTTGAATTGAAATTTTATTTTTTGGCATTTTTGATTTGGCGTTCATAACACCTTCAGATGTGTATGCGAACGCATTTTACAGAGAGCTTCAAATTATTTGAATCTAGAACTGCGCATTACGATAAGTTCCGATTTTGGAGGACAAGGCTAGTTTGCAATGTTTTGTGGCATTGTATGGCTCCTGGGAACAAAATCAGCTTCCAGTCCATGACTATGCATGGCCAACCCAATTAATCTCAGATCTTTGACAAATTCAAAATCCATTTCCTTGTATATTGGTTTGGCCACCCATTGTTTGCTTCGTTTTTGTAAAGGCCTTGTAGTAACATGGCACCCTCAATTTTCCTGAAGTTCTCGCTTGATTCCTACCGACGTTATTGTTATGGGCAAGTACAGCTAGTCTCGTTCCCGCCTCCATACCGTCTCTGCTGAAGTGCAACCTTTTGGGCCTGTACTTTAGGCACACATTATGGAACACCTCCAAATCTCCAGTGTGACAGAAATCGGTGAGTCCCTTCAGGTCTCTTCAAAGTGTTTTATCGTACACAATCTTTTTAAGTGCTTTGTGTGGAGGTGAACATGGCACCAACCACTTCTTCTTCAGTTCCTCCTCCCTCGAAAATGGCCCATGTGCGTATTCGTGGAAATGTCAGTTTTCTGTCCATGCGTATACGTTGGTACAATGGTGCATCAATGAAAGCAATTTCTCAAGTAGAATTTCCACAGATCCGTCACAAGTTTTGGAGCTCCACCAAAGATGGTTGCTGATGGACTGACAACATTTTATTAGGTTTTCCAAACCCTTCTTTTTCCCAGTAGCTGTAATTTTTTAATTTATTGATTTCGCAACGTGCCATACATCAAATTGATGCCAAATGTGTGGAAAATGCTCTCAAATGGCCTTCGCTATTGAAACGTGCCTGTCGGTGGCTATCACCTCTATTTCCATTCCCCTGGATAGCAGAAGTTGAATGGATTTGATGAAACCATGTTTCGCCATGGCAACAGACAATGAATATTCAAACACCTGCACCGCCACAGAACTCACAATTCTTTTACTTTCCAACGGGTCGATTCATGGAAATAATGTGCGCTGAAATTTTCGGCGCAAGCGTGCGAATCGCAGTGCCAGTGCGAAAATCGCAGCGAAACCTGCGCACAGCGATTCATGGAAGTCCGTGCGCGAGGAAATTCCAGGATGTGCGCCAAAATACTGCGTGGCGCACGCTGGCGTGCACGTCTTCAGACCGCGTGCGCTAAGCACACAGCGAAAGCGCCATAGCGCGGCGCACACAACAAAAGTAGGCGTAACAGGGGGCGTGACATGCGGAATGGGGAACAACGCGTGAAAATGTGGGCGTCACGGGGAAGTACAGGAGGCAAGTGCGCGGAACGCCCACACGCTCGCCTACAACACGTATTCATGGAATCGAATAGGGCAAACCAGCGCACGGGCAAAGACGCGCACAGGCCTAAACACGTCCGCCACACGAAGGCAGGTGGTAGCGTCCCTGCGCATGAAAGAAATGTGCGCCAAAATGTGCGCTAACAAAAAGGACATATATACAGCCATGATGAATGTCCCATACTGTGGCCCGCTAGGACAAATGAAGTGCAAAGGGGTACGCGACAAACACTGACACCCGCTGTGTGAAAAATAGCGTGTGCGTGTATTTCGGGGGTGCGTGGGAAGTCCTACATGCGACTGGTCCTGGGGGAGTGAGTTTGTGTATTCCCTGGGTTCGCGTGAAGTTTCCTTGGGCGAGCGGGGTACGTGTAAATCTGGGGTGCGTGAGAAGTTTCACACGCGATTGGCCTGGGTACGTGTATTTCAGGGGTGCGCGGGAAGTTTCACACGCGATTTTGCTGTCAGAGCGGGGAACGTGTATTTCGGGGGTGCGCGGGGAGTCCAACACGTGAATTGGCAGTGTGGGTCCCCCCAGGTGTCCCCTCTACCCCCTCCAAGACCCCTGCAGGCAGCCCACACCACAGGGGACTACCCTGCACCCCTGGTCATGTCCTGCAGGCAGCCCATCCACCATGGGCATGCCCCCCAGCCAAGGCACATGTCACCTTGCAATATGATCAACAACTCATTTCCCCCTGCACCCCCAACCCCAGCAGTGCAGGGGAACCTGCCAGCAGGCCCCACTCATGTCCCACTCATGTCCCCTTGCACCCCCACCCCCCAGCAGTCAGGGGCCCCTGCCAGCAGGCCCCCACTCATGTCCCACTAATGTCCCCCTGCAACCCACCCCCAGAAGTGCAGGGCACCTGCCAGCAGGACGCCACTCATGTCCCCCAGCACCCCCACCCGCCAGCAGTTAGGGGCACCTACCAGCAGGCCCCCACTCATGTCCCACTCATGTCCCCTTGCACCCCCAGCCCCCAGCAGTCAGGGGCCCCTGCCAGCAGGCCCCCACTCATGTCCCACTCATGTGCCCCAGCACCCCCACCCACCAGCAGTTAGGGGCACCTACCAGCAGGCCCACACTCATGTCCCACTCATGTCACCCTGCACCCCCACCCCCCAGCAGTCAGGGCCACCTGCCAGCAGGCCCCTACTCATGTCCCACTCATGTCCCCCTGCACACCCACCCCCCAGCAGTCAGGGGCACTTGCCAGCAGGCCCCCACTCATGTCCCCCAGCACCCCCACCCCCCAGCACTGAGGGGCACCTGCCAGCAGGCCCAAACTCATGTCCCCTTGCACCCCCACCCCCCAGCAGTCAGGGGCCCCTGCCAGCAAACCCCCACTCATGTCCCCCAGCACCCCCACCCCCCAGCAGTCAGGTGCACCTGCCAGCAGGCCCCCACTCATGTCCCCTTGCACCCCCACCCCCCAGCAGTCAGGGGCTCCTGCCAGCAGGCCCCCACTCATGTCCCCCTGCACCCCCACCCCCCAGCAGTGCAGGGGCACCTGCCAGCAGGCCCCCACTCATGTCCCACTCATGTCCCCCAGCACCCCCACCCCCCAGCAGTCAGGTGCACCTGCCATCAGGCCCCCACTCATGTCCCCTTGCACCCCCACCCCCCAGCAGTCAGGGGCCCCTGCCAGCAGGCCCCCAATCATGTCCCACTCATGTCCCCCTGCACCCCCACCCCCCAGCAGTCAGGAGCACCTGCTAGCAGGCCCCCACTCATGTCCCACTCATGTCCCCCTGCACACCCACCCCCCAGCAGTCAGGGGCACCTGCCAGCAGGCCCCCACTCATGTCCCACTCATGTCCCCTTGTACCCCCACCCACCAGCAGTGCGGGGCACCTGCAGCAGGCCCTCACTCATGTTCCCTTGCACCCCCACCCCCCAGTAGTCAGGGGCCCCTGCCAGCAGGCCCCCACTCATGTCCCACTCATGTCCCCCTGCACCCCCACCCCCCCAGCAGTCAGGGGCACCTGCCAGCAGGCCCCCACTCATGTCCCACTCATGTCCCCCTGCACCCCCACCCCCCAGCAGTCAGGGGCCCCTGCTAGCAGACCCCCACTCATGTCCCACTGATGTCCCCCTGCACCCCCACCCCCCAGCAGTGCCGGGCACCTGCCAGCAGGACCCCACTCATGTCCCCCAGCACCCCACCCCCCAGCAGTCAGGTGCACCTGCCAGCAGGCCCCCACTCATGTCCCCCTGCACCCCCACCCCCCAGCAGTCAGGTGCACCTGCCAGCAGGCCCTCACTCATGTCCCACTCATGTCCCCCTGCACCCCCACCCCCCAGCAGTCAGGGGCACCTGCCAGCAGGCCCCCACTCATGTCCCACTCATGTCCCACTCATTTCCCCCTGCACCCCCACCCCCCAGCAGTCAGGGGCACCTGCCAGCAGGCCCCCACTCATGTCCCACTCATGTCCCCCTGCACCCCCACCCCCTAGCAGTCAGGGGCACCTGCCAGCAGGCCCCCACTCATGTCCCACTCATGTCCCCCAGCACCCCCCAGCAGTCAGGTGCACCTGCCAGCAGGCCCCCACTCATGTCCCCTTGCACCCCCAACCGTCAGGGGCCCCTGCCAGCAGGCCCCCACTCATGTCCCCCTGCACTCCCACCCCCCAGCAGTCAGGGGCTCCGGCCAACAAGCCCCCACTCATGTCCCACTCATGTCCCCCTGCACCCCCACCCCCCAGCAGTGCAGGGCACCTGCCAGCAGGACCCCACTCATGTCCCCCAGCACCCCCACCCCCCAGCAGTCAGGTACACCTGCCAGCAGGCCCCCATTCATGTCCCACTCATGTCCCCCTGCACCCCCACCCCCCAGCAGTCAGACGCACCTGCCAGCAGGCCCACACTCATGTCCCACTCATGTCCCCCTGCACCCCCACCCCCCAGCAGTCAGGGGCACCTGCCAGCAGGCCCCCACTCATGTCCCACTCATGTCCCCCTGCACCCCCACCCCCCAGCAGTCAGGGGCACCTGCCAGCAGGCCCCCACTCATGTTCCCCAGCACCCCCAACCCCCAGCACTGAGGGGCACCTGCCAGCAGGCCCCCACTCATGTCCCCTTGCACCCCCACCCCCCAGCAGTCAGGGGCCCCTGCCAGCAAACCCCCACTCATGTCCCCCAGCACCCCCACACCCCAGCAGTCAGGTGCACCTGCCAGCAGGCCCCCACTCATGTCTCCTTGCACCCCCACCCCCCAGCAGTCAGGGGCTCCTGCCAGCAGGCCCCCACTCATGTCCCACTCATGTCCCCCTGCACCCCCACCCCCAGCAGTGCAGGGGCACCTGCCAGCAGGCCCCCACCCATGTCCCACTCATGTCCCCCAGCACCCCCACCCCCAGCAGTCAGGTGCACCTGCCATCAGGCCCCCACTCATGTCCCCTTGCACCCCCACCCCCCAGCAGTCAGGGGCCCCTGCCAGCAGGCCCCCAATCATGTCCCACTCATGTCCCCCTGCACCCCCACCCCCCAGCAGTCAGGGGCACCTGCTAGCAGGCCCCCACTCATGTCCCACTCATGTCCCCCTGCACACCCACCCCCCAGCAGTCAGGGGCACCTGCCAGCAGGCCCCCAATCATGTCCTACTCATGTCCCCTTGCACCCCCACCCCCCAGCAGTGCAGGGCACCTGCCAGCAGGCCCCCACTCATGTCCCCTTGCACCCCCACCCCCCAGTAGTCAGGGGCCCCTGCCAGCAGGCCCCCACTCATGTCCCACTCATGTCCCCCTGCACTCCCACCCCCCCAGCAGTCAGGGGCACCTGCCAGCAGGCCCCACTCATGTCCCACTCATGTCCCACTCATGTCCCCCTGCACCCCCACCCCCCAGCAGTCAGGGGCCCCTGCTAGCAGACCCCCACTCATGTCCCACTGATGTCCCCCTGCACCCCCACCCCCAGCAGTGCCAGGCATCTGCCAGCAGGACCCCACTCATGTCCCCCAGCACCCCACCCCCAGCAGTCAGGTGCACCTGCCAGCAGGCCCCCACTCATGTCCCCCTGCACCCCCACCCCCCAGCAGTCAGGTGCACCTGCCAGCAGGCCCCCACTCATGTCCCACTCATGTCCCCCTGCACCCCCACCTCCCAGCAGTCAGGGGCACCTGCCAGCAGGCCCCCACTCATGTCCCACTCATGTCCCACTGCACCCCCACCCCCCAGCAGTCAGGGGCACCTGCCAGCAGGCCCCCACTCATGTCCCACTCATGTCCCTCTGCACCCCCACCCCCTAGCAGTCAGGGGCACCTGCCAGCAGGCCCCCACTCATGTCCCACTCATGTCCCCCAGCACCCCCCAGCAGTCAGGTGCACCTGCCAGCAGGCCTCCACTCATGTCCCCTTGCACCCCCAACCGTCAGGGGCCCCTGCCAGCAGGCCCCCACTCATGTCCCCCTGCACCCCCACCCCCCAGCAGTCAGGGGCCCCTGCCAGCAAGCCCCCACTCATGTCCCACTCATGTCCCCCTGCACCCACACCCCCCAGCAGTGCAGGGCACCTGCCAGCAGGACCCCACTCATGTCCCCCAGCACCCCCACCCCCCAGCAGTCAGGTGCACCTGCCAGCAGGCCCCCACTCACGTCCCACTCATGTCCCCCTGCACCCCCACCCCCCAGCAGTCAGACGCACCTGCCAGCAGGCCCACACTCAAGTCCCACTCATGTCCCCCTGCACCCCCACCCCCCAGCAGTCAGGGGCACCTGCCAGCAGGCCCCCACTCATGTCCCCCTGCACCCCCACCCCCTAGCAGTCAGGGGCACCTGCCAGCAGGCCCCCACTCATGTCCCACTCATGTCCCCCTGCACCCCCACCCTCCAGCAGTCAGGGGCACCTGCCAGCAGGCCCCGACTCATGTCCCACTCATGTCCCCCAGCACCCCCACCCCCCAGCAGTCAGGTGCACCTACCAGCAGGCCCCCACTCATATCCCCTTGCACCCCCACCCCCAGGCAGTCAAGGGCTCCTGCCAGCAGGCCCCCACTCATGTCCCACTCATGTCCCACTCATGTCCCACTGCACCCCCACCTCCCAGCAGTCAGGGGCACCTGCCAGCAGGCCCCCACTCATGTCCCCCTGCACCCCCACCCCCCAGCAGTCAGGGGCCCCTGCTAGCAGATCCCCACTCATGTCCCACTGATGTCCCCCTGCACCCCCACCCCCCAGCAGTGCCAGGCATCTGCCAGCAGGACCCCACTCATGTCCCCCAGCACCCCACCCCCCAGCAGTCAGGTGCACCTGCCAGCAGGCCCCCACTCATGTCCCCCTGCACCCCCACCCCCCAGCAGTCAGGTGCACCTGCCAGCAGGCCCCCACTCATGTCCCACTCATGTCCCCCTACACCCCCACCCCCCAGCAGTCAGGGGCCCCTGCCAGCAGGCCCCCACTCATGTCTCACTCATGTCCCTCTGCACCCCCACCCCCTAGCAGTCAGGGGCACCTGCCAGCAGGCCCCCACTCATGTCCCACTCATGTCCCCCAGCACCCCCCAGCAGTCAGGTGCACCTGCCAGCAGGCCCCCACTCATGTCCCCTTGCACCCCCAACCGTCAGGGGCCCCTGCCAGCAGGCCCCCACTCATGTCCCCCTGCACCCCCACCCCCCAGCAGTCAGGGGCCCCTGCCAGCAAGCCCCACTCATGTCCCACTCATGTCCCCCTGCACCCCCACCCCCCAGCAGTGCAGGGCACCTGCCAGCAGGACCCCACTCATGTCCCACTCATGTCCCCCTGCACCCCCACCCCCCAGCCGTCAGGGGCACCTGCCAGCAGGCCCCCACTCATGTCCCACTCATGTCCCCCTGCACCCCACCCCCCAGCAGTCAGGGGCACCTGCCAGCAGGCCCCCACTCATATCCCCTTGAACCCCCACCCCCAGGCAGTCAAGGGCTCCTGCCAGCAGGCCCCCACTCATGTCTCACTCATGTCCCCCTGCACCCCCACCCCCAGCGGTCAGGGGCACCTGCCAGCAGTCCCCCACTCATGTCCCACTCATGACCCCCTGCACTCCCACCCCCCAGCAGTCAGGGGCCCCTGCCAGCAGGCCCCCACTCATGTCCCACTCATGTCTCCCTGCACCCCCACCCACCAGCAGTGCAGGGCACCTGCCAGCCGGACCCCACTCATGTCCCCCAGCACCCCCACCCCCCAGCAGTCAGGGGCACCTGCCAGCCGGCCCCCACTCATGTCCCACTCGTGCCCCCCTGCACCCCCACCCCCAGCAGTGAAATGGCGATTCCATGACACAAACCAAAAGTCAACTATGTACATCAACACATGTCCTCCACACGAAGGCAGGCAGTAGCGTCCCTGCGCATCAAAAAAATGTGCGCTATCAAAAAGCACGTTTATACAGCTCTGATGAATTTCCCATACTGTGGCCCTCTAGGACAAATGACGTGCAAAGGGGTACGAGACAAACAAGGACACCAGCTGTGTCAACAATAGCGTGTATTTCGTGGGTGCGCGTGAAGTTTTACACATGATTGGGCCTGTGCGAGCGGGGTACGTGTAAATCTGGGGTGTGCAGGGAAGAACAGGAGTCAAATGCGCGGAACGCCCACACGCACACACCAAAAAAGACGCGCAGATCCAGAAACACGTACGCCAGCAGGAAGCAGGCGTACGTGGACCCGCGCAGCATAAAAGTGCGCGCAAACAACAAGTAAGCTCAGACGCCAGGATGAACATACCGTTCCTAGCAGCGGTGGTCGTGGGATACCGCAGGAGGAGGAGGACGATATTCAGGCCCAGAATTTTCACACCCAGAACCAGCCTTTTTGGCATGCCTGATGACCAGGTGTATGGGTGGTACAGGTTTCCACCTCACATAATACTCGACCTGGTCAGTGAGTGGGAGGATGACCTCACATCACCCACCCTCTGCTCCCAAGCACTCAGCCCCCTGGAGAAGGTCCTCAATGTACTGCACTTTTTGGCCACCGGATCATTTCAGCGGACAAGTGCCATAGTGGGCAGGCCACGCAGTCACGCTGCCTACACCAGGTCTTGGCCATCATGACTCTACGCCCATCAGTCCGCATGCACGTATACCTGCCCAGAACACCTGCAGAAAGGCAGGCTGTCATCCAGGATTTCTACGGGGTGGCACAATTCCCCAAAGTCCTAGGTGCCATTGATTGCACCCATGTGGCCCTACGTCCCCCCCGGGCATCAGAGCACATCTATAGAAACCGCAAGCACTGGCATTCCATCAACATGCAGGTAGTATGTGATGCCAAGGGAATCATTACCTCAGTATATGCCAACTATCCAGGGTCCACCCACGACAGTTTCATTTACAGAATGTCAACCCTAAACCTGGACCTAGAAGCTGGGCGGCATGGCGATACATGGCTGCTTGGTGAGTATAAATGCCACAGCACATGCATGCATGTCAGATACTGAGTAATGTCACAACCCCACTAATGATACCCATCACCACCTCCCCAGGGGACAGTGCCTACCCTCTGAGCACCCACATGATGACGCCAATTCGGAACCCCACCATGCCACCCGAGGTGGGATACAACACAGCCCATTTTGCAACCCGGGGCATAGTGGAGCGCACATTCAGAGTGCTCAAGTCACACTTTCGCTCCCTTGACCGTTCTGGTGGGCAGCTGTTATACGCTCCCCCAGTAGTGTGCAGGATCATAGTGGCAGCATGTGTCCTGCACAATGTTACAACACGCCGGGGCATGCCGGTGGACATGGTGGTGCCCCCACATCCCCAACCACATGCACGCCCGCTGCACATGGGAGGGGAAGGGCACGGGGTGAGGCAGCCCGAACACAGCTGGTGTCTAATTACTTCACTTAGAATCACACCCCTGTGGAGTGCACACAGCCCTGCCACATGCCAGCTGACAATCAATGATGATGACATGAGGGACAGTCAACTGTCACAACCATACGATCCTGAGATTGGTCACCTGGAAGTGTCACAATGTGTGCATCCCTACCTACAGAAACACCACCAATGCTGTGTCATCAAAAGACACATATGCTGCTAAATGCATGACCCCTTTGCAAAATACATGAGAACAGTGCCATGTCACGCAACCCCTCCCCAGCACCGCCACCCAACACACCATGGCATGTCATGCTATGTGAGAGCAAACAAAGCAATCCCAAAAACCTGACACAAGTGTCACGAAGTACAGTGTCCCTAATGGAAACTGGCCACATACAATATGCTCCTAGTAATGTTGAACTAACAACACACATGACCAAATACTTACCAACTAAACAATGCATCTAGACAAGTTCAAACATTTCTAAAACATGACAGTACTAAGTTAAAGTAGTCGTAGTCATACAACCTGAATATGCAACCACATCGCCCCCTTCAAACTGTAGTCTTGCAGCCTTCAAAATTGTTCTGTGTACTGCATACAACATGAACTCCATCTCCAAAGTAGACGGCCTGGTGAAGACATGAGGAATGAACCTGCAAATTCAGAGGGAGACATGGAAGCAAAATCATACATTAATACACCATGCAGTGTACAATACAACAACAATATACACAAGGAATGTCTACACAGTATTGACTACAGACTGCCCACACCGCTCATGGGAGCCCAACGTCAATGTGTACATCACTGCCACTTGGTCACACCCTTTGCAAGCCCATGGAAACGGGAAGCAGGAGGGGTGTGTGTCTCACGAACCCAAGCATCTAACCCAAACTCAGGACAAGCCTGCATGTGCCCAGCCGGAATACAGTGGATGCCCACGGGAGCCACACAAGGCAACACACTGTCAATTTTTTTTTCAAAAATCAAAAATCAAAAATGACCATGTGGGGTCAGGGGGGGGGGGGGCACCCAGGAGGTCCGAGGACAGGGTGCGCACCAACAATCACCTGTGTGGATGTTGGGAAAAAAAAACACCTCCATGGGCTCATGGCCTGCACGGCTATGCCAATGTGGGAGAACTGCTGCCGTCGCTCTCATGACCCTCTGCTGCTGCAACAGGAGGTGGTGGTGCTATGGGAGGCAGCCCATGCAAAGCCCTGGTATGGTCCTCCAATGCAGCAAGCATGCGGGTCTGGAAGGTCTCGTTCTGGAGGATTATAGTGAGGAGATCCCCATGCAACACCTGACGTGATGCCGAGATCTCCTCCCGAGTTGCCCGGATCTCACCTTAGAGCGTACTTGTGAGGTGCTCCAGCTGCTGTTCTGCCCTAAAATTAGCGGAAGTCTCAAGCTCAAGAAGAGTCTGCCTGAGGTTATGGAGTTCTTCACTCAGGGCTTCCCTGTGGGCCTGGGACTCTATTGAGATGGATTGGCGCAGAGTCTCCAGTGCCGCCCGTCGGTCCATGTTGGGCGCCAACATGTCTTCCCTGTGTGATTGGCAAATGGAGTCTGTTGCCTGCTGTAGTTGCTCCATCTACCTTTCAGGGGGGATAATGGAAGTGGCCACCCTCTCCATTGCCTGAGCCATCATTTCAACTGATGCTGCCTGTTGGGTTGCCATAGCGTACATGGAGTTCTCCCATACGCTATTGCCTGGTGGCGTATGGCCACCGCGTCGACGGGCACCACACTTGTTTGGGGCAAGGCGATGTGCACCTTGCTGTGCTGGCACCGCCTGAGGCTGCAGGACTGCATTCCGCCTCTGATCTGCTGGCCCAGGAACAGGATCAGATGCTGTGGAGTGTGACCCTGCATCCGTAACCGCCAAAGGCGCCTCTACCAACACTGACATCCCCATAGAGGGATCTACCCCTGGTGCAGGTGGGTTGGACAGAACAGAATCCCTGCCAGAAACACTTACCTGTGATGGCACATAGGTCTCATCATCCGAATCAGCACCTGAATAGAGGTCTGGGGAGGTGCACCCAGAGACACCCCTGGAAAGTATGGTCTGCAGGAGGATTGGGTTCTCACCCACCACCACACCACATCCCCCGCTGGTGCCCGGTCGTGCCTGGGATTCCCCCTGGGTCTGCACCATCTCCTCAACCTCAACAGCATCAAGTGCGTCTTCCCCTGCAAAAACATGAAAGAGAACAAATGGAAACAGGCATTAGCACCATAGCACACAAATGGGCCTGTCAAGCTAGAGAACCAGTACATGATTCACACATGTCCCACATGACTATAACCCTCCCATGCCTGCACTGTCACTGAGTAGTAAGGGGAGGCAAAAGGCATACACTGATGACACCAATATGGGAAAGCAACACATTTGCTGCATGCTGGGTAGCACTGCCATCACACATTGGCCTGTGAGTGGCATGTCCAATACACATACATGACACATGGCAGCACACAGATGGCATTTAGCATAGCCATGGTACATTTTAAAGTACAGCGACATGTCAGTGATTGAGTACTGTCACCCATCCATGTGAGATGGACGTGATGACATGAAAAATGCTGCATACTGTGACACACATGTGCCACTCACTGCAACACATGCAAGGTACAAGAATACAGTAATAGTTGTCTGATCTATTTTTCGTCACATTGACATCACAGGAAACATCTGTCATTTTCCACATGCAAACAGGCACTCATCTAAACATTTGTGCTGGTGTCATGATCTCTGCTTCCAAAAGGTCAGGGTTTTCCCAACTCCCTTGGAAGCAGATCCATAACCCAGGTTCCGAGGGCCAACCAGTCCCAATTGGGACCTTTTGGACCCAGTCCTGGCGCCAGTGGCACCAGGCTCATAAATGTGCCCAGTCCCAGCGCTGGAAGCGCCGGGCTCATGATGCTTGGGTGGACTTACCTGCAGCAGACCATGCTGCTTACTCGCCTGCCAGCTGAGCCTCTGATCCTCTTCTGTTTGGAACTACTTTTCCTGTTGGGTGGGGCAGGAGCCACTCCCTAGATTCAGAACACTGGAACTCTTCTGGAAAGCAGGAACTCTTTTCTTACCTAGGCGTGGCTGTGGAAGGAGAAACCTAAGCACTAAAGGAGGCTATTTAAACCACACCCGGTGGATGAATCTTGCTTTGCGTTATTCTGCATCCTCTGCAGCAGAACGCTCATCGTGTCTTCTGCATCGGATCCTGGGCCTAAGGAAAAAGGCTTACCATCCTGAATCCAGTCTTCAGCAACACCTATAAAGACAAGAAAGAACAGGTTAGCATTCCGGCATCTGAAAGACAAAGGCTTACCTACTCTTCGTGCGCTCCGGAGGTCTTCACACTGCATTCCGGCATCTGAAAGACAAAAGCTTACCGACTCTTCGCACGCTCCGGAGGCCTTCGGCGCTGCATCCTGCATCTGAAAGACAAAACAAGGTGCGTTTAAAGACATTGGGGAACTTTGATACTCACGTGCCATTACTCCTTTCCACATCAACCCCAGTGGGTATTCCGGCACCCTGCAGCCGCTCCGAACTCGTACCTGCAAAATAAAAGACAGTTAGAGCGCATCGTGAAGCAGGCAACAAGCGCTTACTTACGTGCTTCCAAGCGCTTCTATTCATCATACGGACTCCATCTTCAACTCACTTCAGCCCGTCATCCGCCATCGCCGGAACCTGCAAAACAAGAGACATCATTGCTAAAGACTTTAAAGACAATAGAATTACTCGAAACTTACCGTTCGTGCAGTAAACGACGGACAGCAGTCCTCTGAAGTCAAGAGGCCTGCGCTACCGATCCAGTGAAGAAACTGGTTACAGCACCCTGCCCCGAGGCAGATGGAGAGCTCGGCATTCACTTACCTAAGGTGAGAGCGTTAACCTTTGGGGGTCTACAGGAGAGCAAAAAAGGGAAGAGATAGGGACACCCCAATAACCCCAGTTCATTAATCCCATATTTTCTGTCTGCAGACATCTTACTCTTGAAGTCAGGCATACAGTGCACAGAGGTCCAGCCCAAAGAGCCAACCGGGTGCTACACATCACCTTTGAAGATACGGTAGTCGCCCAGTCAAGACCGGCGTCTCTGCGAGAATCAGGTGAGCGTTACAGCTGGCCAATACTCCATCAGCCTGAATGGTCTCATTGTGTACATAACCAGGTAAAGAATTGCCCCAGTGTGGCCAGTAAACAATGACCGAAGCATATCACATATGTCACAATATGGTTGATAAATGTCTAGCAAAAAAGGGGAGAATGGAAAATATTATCCTGAAGGCACACTTACAAATTCTGACCAATGTAGTTGCAAGATGGCAGTACAAGGTCAACTGCACAATTGTGGACCTAATAGGATACTGTGGGCAGAAGGGATGCCGTCATAGCCAAATACAAGGCACGTGATCCCATGTGAGGAAGGAAATGGGTGACCCATAACACTCTGGAGTACACACCCTCACCTGGCACTCAATCAGAACCTGTCACCCAAAATACATACACATGCACTACACACACACGCATGGGCACTCACCGGACAATGCTTCATAATCAGGTAGTTCTCCCGCACCTCGGATCTGTTCCTCTGTGACAAAGGACCCAGCAACAGACTCATGTTCAGTGACTTCGTTGTCCTCTTGTGGAGACCCACCGCCAGTCACCAGAGTAGCGGCATGATTTGAGGCCAGCTTCTTCTTTGCTCTGCGTTTCAGGTCGTTCCACCGCTTGTAGCAATCACCAGCTGAGCGCCTCACAAATCCAAGGGCACTTATGCGGTCTGCGATGATCTGCCAGTGTGCCTGACGTTGACCAGGTGTGGTCTTGCACCCTACAGTCAACAGCATTTCGTGGCAATGTGCCAACACATAGCCCACAAGTGCATCAAGTTCTGAATCATTGAAGCAAGGCTTCCTTGAGGTACCGGAGTGTGTAGCCGTGCCTGGGGTCTCAGCCTGTTGTGCCAGAGCACCATTCTTCCTCTTTTTAGAAGGTGGAGCGGAGCCAGAGTGGCTAACGCTGCTCTGGTCAGTAGGGGCAGAAACACCAGTGGACTGGGTAGTTGGAGTGTGCGAATGCACAATGACCATAGGACTTGGTGCAGGCATTGTCTGAAGTGTGATGTTGGCAGGGGGAACATCAGTATGATGGACCTGGACCGACACTGTCCTGGCTGGGAGAGTCAGAGCTGGGGTGGATGGAGCTACCGCTGCCTCTGCAGCCTCCTCACCCTGCCTACTTGGGGCAGCAGATGACATAGCTGCCCCAGATCCACGTGGCTTGGTGCCAACAACTTGCACCGCCACACGTGGCTTAGACTTGCTGACCTGGAAGTCAGCCAGGGAGTCATCCTGTGCCAGGTCAGGTGCCACAATGGCCTGGTCCAACAAGAGCTGAGCTGGGATGGTCTCAGCCACGTTTCCCTCAACCATGGGGGGGGCATGGGTGTCCCTGATTGGTCCTCCACACATGGGGGTATAGGGGCACCCTGCAAACCTGGCCACGCCCCCTACTGCGCCCACCACGTCCACCTCTTGAAGGTCGGCCACCTTTTCCTCCCTTACCGCTTGTTCGCCTCCCAACCATTGCACTGATGTTGTTGTGCGTATGGGAGGAGCAGTAAACTATTGTCCTGGGCAATTGGGGGTCAAAGGGGTAGGGTACTAGATGGAATTCGTACCCTAGTGCTCTAACAAGGCTGTCTGTGACACCTGGGGGAAGATGACAGGTCACGCAACGCACAGGCAGCCCAAAACCAAAAATAAACATGCACGCAACCCCTCGTAGTGCGTGGTAAAATGAACCCGCACTACGCTGTGGCACCCAGAAACACAAAAATAAGCGTACGCGTAATACACGCAGCCTACAATGACCTCTGAAGGGGAGTGCGACACACGGGGCAAGCACAGTTGCTAAGTACGTGCGGAACTCACCGTCTGCCTGGAATAAGAACGTGAAAAATACGCGCGTGTGTGCGTTCGCAACACCCCCGCCAAAAGAAGAATTGTACGCTGTCTGAGGAGACAGGATAAAAGGAGAAGTGAACACTGTTTGAGGAAACAGGCCCAAAAAAAGTAGAAAAATGAAATCTGTCAGAGGTAATAGGGAGTACGAACTTGAAACACTGTGAAGTAATCGCGTGTGAACCGACAAGAAGTACAGAATTCACCCACTCGCTCTCCACAAAAAGCACGTACAAGAAAATGGCGTTCTACACATACCTTTTAAACCGGCCCACACGTACACGTCACTTACGTGTGTACGCGTCCTTTCCTCCAATTACACTTCGATGTGCAGCTTTTCCACGTGTGCTCTGTCAAAACGTGCTATGAGGGAAACACCCGCGCGTGTCACGTCACAGACACGCTTATGCGCTAAGGGCCTTTGGTCCAATGAAATCGCGTACGTGCGCTGACGCGCTTACGCGCTAAGGGCCTTTCATCGAATTACACGCTGACGTGCAAGATTTTCACGTGCCAAATCACTCCGTATCAAGCTGGCCACACATTCGCACACGGAAGACCACGCTCCTGCCCAGAAGGCTGAATTACTGCCCCCCAGAGCCCCGAGCACGCTCCCACCTGCCATCTGCTGCTGCCTGATTGCCTGCTGCCCACGTGCCCTGCCATTAGCTGCCTGCACGTCAGCCAGGGGTGCTGTTGCTGTGACCACCCCTGCTGGAACCGAAGACTCCCGACTGCTATTCCATCGCTCCACAGCCCAGCCCCAGTTGCCCACCCACACCTGCCTCTGGGGTTGCCATGTCGAGCACTACACCATCTGGCACCACGGCAACCCCTAGCCAGAGAGGCAGAGGGGCACCAGCTTCACTGCCACCGAAGTTGGTCTCCTGGTGGAGCAAGTCCTGGGGCAGTATGATGCCCTCTTTGGAAGTTCGCACGCCGACAAGGAAGGACGGACTCGGATCTGGACGGACATCATGACTGCCATCTGTAACGCTCACCTGATTCCCGTAGAGGCGCCGGTCTTGACTGGGCGTATACCGTATCTTCAAAGGTGATGTGTAACACACGGCTGGCTCTTTGGGCTGGACCTCTGTGCACTGTATGTCTGACTCGAAGGGTAAGATGTCTTAGGTAAGTGAACGCCGTGCTCTCCCTCTGCCTCGGGGCAGGGTGCTGTAACCAGTTTCTTCACTGGATAAGGGGAGCAGGCCTCTTGACTTCAGAGGACTGCTGTCCGTCGTTTACTGCACGAACGGTAAGTTTCGAGTAATTCTAATGTCTTTAAAGTCTTTAGTAATGATGTTTCTTGTTTTGCAGGGTTCCGGCGATGGCGGATGACGGGCTGAAGTGAGTTGAAGATGGAGCCCGTGTGATGAATAGAAGCGCCTGGAAGCACGTAAGTAAGCGCTTGTTGCCTGCTTCACGATGCGCTCTAACTGTCTTTTTATTTTGCAGGTACAAGTTCGGAGCGGCTGCAGGGTGCAGGAATACCCACTGGGTTAGATGTGGAAAGGAGTAATGGCACGTGAGTATTAAAGTTCCCCAATGTCTTTAAACGCACCTTGTTTTGTCTTTCAGATGCGGGATGCAGCGCCGAAGGCCTCCGGAGCGTGCGAAGAGTTGGTAAGCTTTTGTCTTTCAGATGCCGGAATGCAGTGTGAAGACCTCCGGAGCGCACAAAGAGTAGGTAAGCCTTTGTCTTTCAGATGCCGGAATGCAGCGCGAGGCGTTGGTGACAGCCGATGGACCAGTTAAGTGAAGAGCTGTCACTGAAGACCGTAATGCTAACCTGTTCTTTCTTGTCTTTATAGGTGTTGCTGAAGACTGGATTCAGGATGGTAAGCCTTTTTCCTTAGGCCCAGGATCAGATGCAGAAGACACGATGAGCGTTCTGCTGCAGAGGATGCAGAATAACGCAAAGCAAGATTCATCCATCGGGTGTGGTTTAAATAGCCTCCTGTAGTGCTTAGGTGTCTCCTTCCACAGCCACGCCTAGGTAAGAAAAGAGTTCCTGCTTTCCAGAAGAGTTCCAGTGTTCTGAATCTAGGGAGTGGCTCCTGCCCCACCCAACAGGAAAAGTAGTTCCAAACAGAAGAGGATCAGAGGCTCAACTGGCAGGCAAGTAAGCAGCATGGTCTGCTGCAGGTAAGTCCACCCAAGCATTATGAGCCCGGCGCTTCCAGTGCTGGGACTGGGCATATTTATGAGCCTGGTGCCACTGGCGCCAGGACTGGGTCCAAAAGGTCCCAATTGGGACTGGTTGGCACTCGGAACCTGGGTTATGGATCTGCTTCCAAGGGAGTTGGGAAAACCCTGACCTTTTGGAAGCAGAGATCATGACACCATCAACGCGGAGGGGGTGGCAGTCCGCGACTTCCAACATGTCAAGAAGCGCTGGGAGAACTTCAGGTCCAGGACCCTCAACAAGGCCCGGCGCCTCTTGAAGGCAGCGGATGCTAAGGGGCGCCGGGACCACCTGTCGGAACATCAGATGAGGGTCCTGGAACGCATATGCCCAGCGCTCCACGTCCAGGTCCTTGAGAGGCAGACCCGTCTGGAGTCGAGCGGTAAGTCTACATGCATACTGATTGGAAGCTGTGCATGTGGTGGTGTGCCAGTAGTGTGCAGGTTGGACATGTAGGGCCATGTATGGATGTGTATGTACAGGGCTGTGAGGCTGACACATGCAAGTCCTTTCATGTGTGAGACACATGGATGGGGTATGCGGTGGGTAAGCATGCAGGCCAAATGCAGATGTGTGAGCACACATGTTTGGATTACTGTGTATGTAAGTTGGCATGGTTGTGGTGTCACACATGGATGTTGGTTCCAGCTGCATGTATCGGCACCGTGTACATGTGCATGTGTGTGTATTTGACAAGGGTGCAACAGTGATGCAACATGGATGCATGTGAGACTGATATGTAGAAGACTGATTGCCAGATGTGACATGGATGCCAATCTCATCACTGCGACAGTTGGCGGAGGTGTACACATGCATGTAAGTGTGGTGGCGTGTGTGCATGTCTAGTGCACTCCCTGTGTTTCATGTGATGTCCGGTTCACCTTTGGCTGCTCATGCTGTTGTATGTGTATGGATGGTGCTGGCTGTTGCGATATGGCTGTGGAATAGCTCATGTGTGTGAGTTGCAATGAAATGTGTGTTGGGGATTGTGATGCCATGTCCGAAGTTTGACAATGCCACTCATGTACAACTGTCATGTGTGTATGAGTCCATTGTACAGTGCCCTGATGTCTGTCTCCTATCTCTCCCTGTCTGCAGCGTCAACTGATGAAGAGGGCGGAGAAGATGCTGTAGAGCACAGCGGCAGGGATCGCACCGCCAGCCGGAGACGCAACCCCAGCTCCCCTCCCAGGTTGTCATCTCGTCGGGGAGTGAGGAGTCCAGTGCCGCACCCCAGGTCGCAGCTGCCGAGGGGAGGTCCAAGAGGCAGAGGCTGGAGTTGGACTCCTCGGCAGCCGAAGGGGCAGCTGAGACCCCACAGGGCCCGACGGAGGAAGATGGCACGGAGTCATCCAGGTTGGTGGGGGGTTTGGTGGAGGAGGAGGCCGTGCAAGGGACAGAGACGGGGTCTAGAGGTGGGAATTCCACTGGTGCTAGTGGTGCAGTGCAGGGGCAGGGACAGGAGGCAGCACAGGCCGCCGCGGAGGTGCCTGTGTATAATCCTGTCCCTGGTCCTGTGACTGCATCATCTTGCACCAGCAGGGATACCTACGTCCAGACCCGTTCTCAGGGAGGGGATTGGCTTACACCAACTGGCCTTCCTCTCCCTGCGGATGTGGCTATCCGGCACCGGGTTGAGCCTGTCCTGGGTGGGGTGCCGTTGCGTCAACGTGCCATGCGAGCTGACCTGCAGTCTTTTCATGAGGAGACTGCACGTCTTCTCGCATGGCTCGTTGACCACGTTGACCCACTGGGACAGCTCACCAGGGCCGGATTCCTACGTTTTCTGGACCTTGTTCCGACCCCCTCCTCAACTGAACCCCCTATGCGCCAGTCATCCTCTGTGCCATCTTCCCACCCATGTGTCACCTGGGTGCCCTGTGGAGCTGCCTCTGACCCTGCGGCCAGGCTGGTGGAGGACACATCCCTGCCACAATCGGGAGTCGGACGTCCAGCAGGGGTGGCCACCTCAACAACTGCACCCCAGCTGGAGGGGGATGTGCAGGCAGCGGAACAGCAGCAGCAGGAACAAGGTGGGAGCTATGATGGCTCGGGGCCTTCAACATCGGAGGGGCAGGCATCGGCCACAGGGCAGGAGGACCCAGGAATGGGAGTGCGGTTGGGCCAGCAGATAGATGCGGAGCGGCAGCGGGCGGAAGAGGCACAGCTCACGATGGTCAGGGCGGAGAACTTAGGTAGTAGTTTTTGGTAGGTTTCATTTCTTAAGTTGGGCTCATGGACCCTGGATTCTTCAATTGTACATAGTTCTACATTGGATTAATCTTTATTAATATTTGTTTTGTGTTCACCATGGAGCAATGGTTTTTATTTTATTTTTCCCTTGGATTTGATTTTTTGAACTGTGACTTTGGACAACATTTCTTTTTGGATTTCTTTTGCTTATGTTTTCTTGATTTTCATAATTTATCGGACATGGACCATTTCTTTTGTTATTCCCATTGTTGTGTGTTTGATTTGATTTACGTTCATGTTATCTTTAATATATATTTTTTTATACTTCCATTTGTGGTAACATCTCATTGGTTTCATGCATGTCATGATATGGGTTTTGACATTCACTTGCACCCATTGTGTGTGTGTGACGGACATGTGTTCATTTACATACTTGCCATTGGGGTTGTATCATGTAATTGGCATTTCTATGTGGGTGGATGCAATACTTGGGTGGGTCTTTGGCATGTGGAGGCTGGCCATAAGGGCCAGGGATCTAGATTGTGATGACGTGTTGGCTGGGGGACATGTGTGGGGGCCTGCTGGCAGGTGCCCCGCACTGCTGGGGGGTGGGGGTTCAAGGGGACATGAGTGCGGGCCTGCTGGCAGGTGCCTCGTACTGCTGGGGGGTGGGGGTGCAAGGGGACATGAGTGGGGGCCTGCTGGCAGGTGCTCCTGACTGCTGGGGGGTGGGGGTGCAGGGGGACATGAGTGGGACATGAGTGGGGGCCTGCTGGCAGGTGCCCTGCACTGCTGGGGAGTGGGGGTGCTGGGGGACATGAGTGGGGGCCTGCTGGCAGGTGCCCTGCCCTGCTTGGGGGGTGGGTGTGCAAGGGGACATGAGTGGGGGCCTGCTGGCAGGTGCCCTGCACTGCTGGGGGGTGGGGGTGCAAGGGGACATGAGTGGGACATGAGTGGGGGCCTGCTGGCAGGTGCCTCGTACTGCTGGGGGGTGGGGGTGCAAGGGGACATGAGTGGGGGCCTGCTGGCAGGTGCTCCTGACTGCTGGGGGGTGGGGGTGCAGGGGGACATGAGTGGGACATGAGTGGGGGCCTGCTGGCAGGTGCCCTGCACTGCTGGGGAGTGGGGGTGCTGGGGGACATGAGTGGGGGCCTGCTGGCAGGTGCCCTGCCCTGCTTGGGGGGTGGGTGTGCAAGGGGACATGAGTGGGGGCCTGCTGGCAGGTGCCCTGCACTGCTGGGGGGTGGGGGTGCAAGGGGACATGAGTGGGACATGAGTGGGGGCCTGCTGGCAGGTGCCCTGCACTGCTGCGGGGTGGGGGTGCAAGGGGACATGAGTGGGGGCCTGCTGGCAGGTGCCCCTCAGTGCTGGGCGGTGGGGGTGCAAGGGGACATGAGTGGGACATGAGTGGGGGCCTGCTGGCAGGTGCCCCTGACTGCTGGGGGATGGGGGTGCTTGGGGACATGAGTGGGGGCCTGCAGGCAGGTGCCCTGTACTGCTGGGGGGTGGGGGTGCTGGGGGACATGAGTGGGGGCCTGCTGGCAGGTGCCCTGCACTGCTGGGGGGGTGGGGGTGCAAGGGGACATGAGTGGGGCCTGCTGGCAGGTGCCCTGCACTGCTGCGGGTGGGGGTGCAAGGGGACATGAGTGGGGGGCCTGCTGGCAGGTGCCCCTCAGTGCTGGGGGGTGGGGGTGCAAGGGGACATGAGTGGGACATGAGTGGGAGCCTGCTGGCAGGTGCCCCTGACTGCTGGGGGCTGGGGGTGCTGGGGGACATGAGTGGGGGCCTGCAGGCAGGTGCCCTGCACTGTTTGGGAGGTGGGGATGCTGGGGGACATGAGTGGGGGCCTGCTGGCAGGTGCCCTGCACTGCTGGGGGTGGGGGTGCAAGGGGGTAATGCGTTGGTGATCACTAGTGCAAGGTGACATGTGGCTTGGCTGGGGGGGCATGCCCATGGTGGATGGGCTGCCTGCGGGACATGACCAGGGGTGCAGGGTAGTCCCCTGTGGTGTGGTCTGCCTGCAGGGGCCGTGGAGGGTGTAGAGGGAACACCTGGGAGGACCCACACTGCCAATTCACGTGTAGGACTCCCCTGCACCCCCGAAATACACGTACCCCACTCGCACAGGGCCTATCGTGTGTGAAACTTCATGCGCACCCCAGTAGTACACGCATCCTGCTGAAATCGCGTATGGAACTTCCCACGCACACAGGAAATACAATTACCCTGCTGAAATCGCGTATGGAACTTCCCGCCCACTCCAGTAATACACGTACCCTGCTGAAATCGCGTGTTAAACTTCCCCGCAACCCAGAAATACACGTACCCTGCTGAAATCGCGTGTGGAACTTCCCATGCACCCCAGTAATACACGTACCCTGCTGAAATCGCGTGTTAAACTTCCCTGCACCCCAGAAATACATGTACCCTGCTGAAATCGCGTGTGGAACTTCCCGCGCACCCCTGTAATACACGTACCCTGCTGAAATCATGTGTGGAACTTCCCGCGCACCCCAGTAATACATGTACCCTGCTGAAATCGCGTGTTAAACTTCCCCGCACCGCAGAAATACACGTACCCTGCTGAAATCGCGTGTGGAACTTCCCGCGCACCCCTGAAATACATGTACCCTGCTGAAATCGCGTGTGGAACTTCCCGCGCATACCTGTAATACACGTACCCTGCTGTAATCGTGTGTTAAACTTCCCCGCACCCCAGAAATACACATACCCTGCTGAAGTCGCGTGTGGCACTTCCAGCGCACCCCAGTAATACACGTTCCCCGCTCGGCGTTTGCTGTTTGGCAGCCCTGTATACTGGTCCAGGGTTAGCGCAGCCCTTTGCGCTGAATTGGGAATTTTGATGGCTTTTCCTTGCGCGAGGGCGTTCTTTGGGGCGTAACTGGCGCTGCTGCAGGGTCGTTGCGCCACTCTGCGCCACGGCTGGTTTTGGAGGCTTAAATCCATGAATACGCTGTGCGCGGATTTCGATTTTAGCGCACGCGGCTGGCGGAGACATTCGCACGCGCACACTGTGCGCCAGCCGCGTGCGCCACTTTTGTGCGAAATTCTATGAATTACCCTGCAAGTCTTGAAAGTGGTAAGTGGCGTACTTTACGGCAAATCCTGGACTGTCACACTGTCCGTCGGCAGCTATTCAGAAAGGTTTGCCAGAGAATGTACTGTCCATTGACCTCTGTTCAACATTCCAAGCATGACTAATAGCAGGGAATAAGAATTCCCTTTGGTATTTGTAGTATTGAGTTTTAGCAAGGAACTCAAGACCCACAGACTGACAAAAACTGGAAATCTTGCTGAAAGTCGATCCGCTGAACAGTAAAGCTGCTGAACAAGTATATTCCCTGCTGGCACTTTGCCGAGCATCGGTTGAGCAGACCATGCAAATGTATTATTCAGGTGGACTTAGGATGCTTGGATTTTCAGGTTGATGCCTTGTAAGACATATTCACCAACGGCTCCCTGCATATCTTGGCCCTGATTGTATGTTCACATTTGAGCATGTGTACAATCTCTATCAGGCAGCTATCGAACACAACGTACTTTTGCTCCTTTAGTAGGCAATCGTCCTGCAGTACTGATTTTTTTGAGTCGACTGTGGTGGACATATCCTCAAGACTTTGCAAACTGAAGTTGAGATCATGTGCAATATCATCGGTCAATTTAGTGGAAGCTTCAACCTCTGTCAGTTCATGATGTGATAATTCAACATGAATTGGGGAAACCGGTAACTTTGAATGTTTTTTCAGTAGAACATTTTTAGCGGGTGTAGATTGTGTGAAGGGGTCGGCATGCAGTTGGAATGGATCATCACTTTCTTCATTTTCATGTGTTCGACCTGGCACAAAGTAGCAATGGTCCAGGCTGACTTTGTAAGGGTCGCATGTAACATTCCATTCATTTTCCGGCCACTGGACAAATGCATCACTAGTCTGCTTGTTGACTGGGCCATGCTGCACCTGAGATATTAGTTGCTCCAATGTGAAATCGGTTTGGCAAGCGACATCTTTGGTTACAACCAATGTCTGCATCTTTATACTCCTCTTACTTCTTGGCTTCTAAAAGAATAAATAGAAGAAGATGCTGAATGTATTGCACACATACAGAAAATACGATCTTGCAACTAAAAACTTAAAAAGACGAAAATATCTGCTCAAAAGCTTGTGGCAAAACAAACTGGTACGTTCTTTACCCTTGATTTCTTGATTTGCTTCAAAACAGTGGCCTTCTCTTTGCGGATGGCGACATAAAGCTGCAAAAAAACATTTATATGGTTTTAATACAGGCAATTTAATTTCAAAGCAAACAAACATAACTACATATCTACACATCGAAAACAACTAGATGGACTGGAAAAGAAATCGACATAATGAAAATATATTCAGAATGCAATGTCATGCCCAATTTCATTTCATAAATGTATACCTCGGTTCTATGCGCTTTGTCTAAGTCTACATCTGGATTACATTCCTTGAATAGAGTAATATACAAAAAAATACAATGTCAGCCAAAGTGCACAATAAAAGTTTGCATTCGACAGAGCACTTCCAAGCTAAGTATTTCACATAGACTTTGACCCATATATTGTTACGGTTGCTGTCGCAACTGAAATAGAAAGTTAGTATGGATAAAACCTCAAATCAAGTGTATGTGACTTCATCATAACATTCAGTTAATATTTCAACTGTTATCCATCCGAGTTCAAACATGGACTAGATTTTAGGTCACCCTGTAAAACATAGTGATTAAAATGTTGCCCTGCAAAGTATTTTGCTTTGCAATGTGTCCTTGGTAACTGTTCCGCATTAGGAGGGAAGTTCAACGTTACTACCAAACTCAGAAAAGTTTTAAACGGTGCACGGTCGCATACATTCATGTCTCAAAGTATATCTAATTTTGGATGTATTGTGATTCTTGAAAGTGAAATGTGAATAGAAATACCTCAAGCTGTGGATCTGTTCCAAAGGAGGGCGAGATCATAGTCAAAGTTCCACCATCCACCTATAATATAGCACTTGTTTTAATACGGATTAAAAAGCGAAATGAAACAGAAGGAATGCAATGCAGAAGATGGCACATACTGAACTGAAATGCATACAATGGTACGCACGAACACAAACCCATACCTGCCACTTTGTACAAATAGCCAGTTCTACACAAAATACATTTTCATTGTTTACAATGAAACATACCACATGCAAGTAGTTCAATCACATACAAAGAGTAGTTTAATATAATTACTTGGTATGTGTATGAGGTTGATGTTTTACCCCCGGAAATTAAACTGATGCAAAATCATGCTCCTTCATTTTCAGCCCAATGTACGAAAATAGTAAAGTGGAAAAGGAAAATTAGTTCTTGAAAAGTGGACTTATGCACTGCTATAACATTTCACTTTGTGCGGGTCGGTAGGGCTCACCATTGGGATAGAAGGGGTGTCGGTGGTTGCGTCGTTTGCGAGGGTCTGTTCTTCCATCAATGTGCTCTTAGTGAAGAAGGATATGTCAACCAACACATTTCCCAAACATAATTTCCAAGGGGCACTGTGGAAGATTTAATCAAGGATCACATTTACTGGTCAGAGGCTCCAGAAATCGGGGAAAGATGAAGTTTACTAAAATGAAATATTTGAAACTTGTGTTGAATCCAGTGACTATGGAAAATGGAGTAAAAGAACAGTGATGTAGATAAACAGAGGGAAAATAACACTTATTAATGCAGACCACCGTCCTACATACCAACTAACATAAACTCAACGTTCACTACTCACCTAACCAGCCGCATGCAGAAATTGAGTTGGGATGGCATTTGGAAGCAATTTACGAAGAACTTGCAGTTGACATTTTTTTGTGTACTTTGACTGGTCGTTCATATCCTGTGTGAAGTGCAGGCTGCAGACACGGAATCAATTGGCCCTCACGTCGGCCAAGATTTCCTTGGCCTTAATTTCAGTTGCGTCCACTTTACAACCACAATTTATAAGCCATCATCTTATTAAATCAATATCCTTTGGGAATACATGCAGAATAGTACCCGGATCTTTGACGTGGCTTGCAGAAGTGCAACCGAAAACCACACATGATGGCATTCTTGAAAAGTGCGTGAGATCTGTATAAAGAAATATGAACTATTAGCACAAATAACACAGGAGAATGTGAATAAAGCAATTTCCTCCAGAGATTTGTCTATAAAGTTTAATTAGAAAAAAGACAGAAAAGTTGTGAGACCTAGCCCAGTGAACTCTACATCAACTTTATTATACAATTGTTGTACTGCACATTGTACTACAACGCACAGTGATGAATTGTGGTAGTTATCGAGAGTAAAATACCTGAACTAATAGCTAATGCATAAGTCTTTGAGATACATGAACATTAAAATCATGGGCACATTTGGTGGAAATCGACCTAAACGTTCATAGTAACGTTCGATGAACATAGGGAAGTAATTAGTTGACTTACCCTTAATTTGGCGAACAGATGAGCAGATTCAGCAAGCAGAGGAACAAGTATCCGGTGAACACGTAGCTCGATGACGATATACCTAGTAGATCTCCCAGATGTTCTCAAAGTAAATCTCAAGGTGTTTAAAAAGGCTTACAAAAGTGGGTGTGTATGTGAATGGATGACGTGTTCATAGACACCCACTTTGCCTCCATCCCAATGGTTCCCATCTGCCATATGGTTGTGTGGATGGGCATGAGGCGAGCGCGAAAATGCTGGAACAATGCTGAAGGGACACCAACGTTTGTTGATTGCAGGGGCTGGGCTTTGAAGAGGGGTGTCTGAAGACACAGGGTCTGGGGAGGCTATGTGGACAATGGTGAACGTGCAGCAGATGCCTTTAAAGTGTACAAGGTGTTAGACAACTCGAGTGGTCACACCCCACCCCCTTGGGAGCACACGGTCATAGGTGCGAAATGCCATTGATACTGGAAGGTTGGGTTAATGGGGACAAGTTGAGCGCAAAAGTGCACCAACCAGGGCTGGACTGGGCTACTGGGTACTGTGGAGATTTCCCTGTGTGCCTCTGCACTCTGTGCCTATTTTGTATTTTATTTTCACATTATATCATATGAAAAGGGTGGAGCTAGATCAACATTTGTAATATGGGACCACTTTGAAAATTATTCCAGTGCCTCCATTCGTTCACAGTCCACCCGGGCAACAACCATTCTAGCATGACACTCATAGACGATTGTGCATGTTCTTGACTCACTGAAAAACTAAAAAAAATCCTTATTTTCTCAGATGTATTTTGCTTAATTGGGTGATGTTGATGGCACCAAGAAACTATAAATTGTATAGTTGAGGTTGAAGGACAGTATAAGAAAATCCCCTGTACTGTCCACTGCCACTGGGGAATTTGTCGTGAACGGCTCGAACGACACAGGCGGGTATTACTCGTCGATTGCGGTATCAAAGCCTCCCATAAAGCCACCATGTAAACAAACAATAGGCCACCAGCCTGTACCACCTGAGAAAGAGAAACATACATATTTTAATTGAATGAACCTGATAAGTGTAGCAGCCAGCTTCAAAAAGTGCAACTGAAATTCGATGGCATAGTTGCCCTTAGAACAATGAAGGCGGGAACCCTTACAGCACAAATCCTCACTATATGCTAAAAGAAATAATTATAACACACCACTGAGGTTTGATCTACCATCTGCTTTGCTTGGATCCTAGTGATATAGGTGGAGGTGTGTTGCTTTTGGGAGAATATACTGATGCACAGCATTAGGGCTGTGGTGGGTGTTCTGGAATCGTCAGTGCAAGTGGGTCAGATGAGTATCAGCATGAAAGCAACTGGGGGGTCGGGGCTGGTGGGACCCTGGACTGGAAGGGTTGGGGTTGAGAGGGCACAGGCAATTTAATGGAGATGAATGTACACTTGAGATATGGCGTGTCACAGTCTAACGCTCTCAGCAGAGTACTTTTGTATGGTAATGATACTACAGAATTGTAACAACGGCATGGCAGGACTTTCGTAAGAACAGTGCTTACGCAGAGCTGACAGGGGAAGGCAATGATTTGTGTGGGCTTGCTGTGCGAGGCACTGGGGAAGTTAAAGCTATATTTATACAGACAGATGGATTGCAATTCGGAGACAGTATGTGAAAAATATGAAATTCAAATGGACTAGGTAGTAAAAATGACATCACATCTGGAGTATACTTACTCTTTACTTGGATTGCGCAGCCAAACTGTTGTGCAAAGTTTGTGCATAAGCACCATCATAATCCTCAACACAGACCTTGTGAGGCAGGCTGCCCTAAAGTCATGCAGCTCTGTAACACAAAGTGGTGGTGTGTCTTCTTCGGCTATGTAGGTAGAGCATCTAGAGTTTTGTCGGCAGCAGCAGTTCTCCACCTCAGTTGGCATGACCTCGCAATGATTGCAGGTACACCACGTTGAAACATCTCCCATGCGACTCGGCTGCAGCTCATGGTCGGGTGATTGATCTTGCAAACTATTGTCTGATTCCCCATCGTTTCGGCAGCCTTCTCTTTCCATTAGTTCCTCCTCTGAATACACAGGCTCTTACTTGTAGGGCTGAATTGTTGACATTGTACGACAAAGAGTTAACCAAAATGCAAGTAACGAGTGAAATCAGTTCTGCTACTGTAAGCAACGGGTCGCAGGGGCTTCGAACTAGTAAGATAGCTCAACCAAGCAGAAACGAGCCACGGGGGATCTAAACTAAATACAGTAAAACTGTTGACTAAGAAACTAGAGTGTCACCTGATCAGAAAGGGTCCGTTTATACTTCTTGAGGAAAGGGGCGTCCTGCCATTTCCATGGAGACACGTCAATAACTTGCAGACAAAGAACGTTGAAACGGGACGTGCATTGGCATTGTGGAATGGGACAAACGCGTCTAGTGATGTCAACTTCAGGGGCGGGTATTTTGATTTATTGTTGTGAGCGCAACTTAGGGCGATCAATCCACGGATAACATTAGCACAAGATAGCCGCGTCCAACACGTTGTTTTCGCATGTGTAAAAGTGAGGAAAACTAAGGTAAGATGCATGGAAAACATTTTTACGATCGATCACCGTATGCTTATAATGATTTGCTTGAACGATCGAGACAATAACATTTTTGGGCGCACTATTCCTTTAATACCCTGTTCCAAGTGCTGGAACAGGGGGTAATGGCCCAGAGCCCTCGTAATCCACCCTCACTTCACTCGGCTGGTAACTTGGGCTGCCAGGCCAGTACCCCCCGTTCCAGACCTTGGAACGGGGAATTAATGCCAGAGTATTAGCGCTTACAGGGAGAATGCGGAACAGGGAAGATTGTGACTGAGTGTGTGTGCTGGTGCGATCGCAGGGGAGAGGCGACTGTCCACTTCCTGTTTTTATCCCCATGCTTTTCAAGGATGAGATCTACCATGCTAAAGCCTATACTGCAAGAGACAGGTACCCGCGTAATCACAGTTTCATTGGCCCTAAAGTTCCCTGCCCTTAACAGGGTTGACTCTTGGCTGTAGTGAAGTATCTGTTTAGAGCATGGGGCATAGGGAGCGTTTACTCTGCAGGGCTATTGGGCCATTTGAGAACCCTTTCTTATCTAACTGTTGTATTCCAGGAGAGTGTAATTAACAGTCTGTTTTTATAATATTTTATTATCTGTTGTTTTGTAAACTCCAAACAAACGACCCAACCGCCGTGAAGAGTAAACGCTACCTATGGCTCAATGCTCTACACAGATACTGTTTTACATGTATATGTTTTTATTTCCTGTAATTAACCAAAAACGATTGATTTATGAATTGAGGAAACATAGGTCCTCATAGTATGAATGTATTTTGATGAGAAGGTTGTGCAATGGAAGTCATATGTGCAGCTCCAAAAAACTGTTAAAATGTGACGACCCCCACCTGCAGAGTGTAGCCGCAACTGAGTGACGTTTTTCATCTGTAGAAGTGGACAATATGTAATATGCAAACATGAATTCATCTGTAGCTTGTTGCTGGGAGTAAGTTATCCACTTTACCTGTGAAAAATCAGGCAGTAATACTGTCAGTAGTAAATCTGCCCAAAGATAACATGGAGTCCTATCCATGCAAAAATGGGGAATTACACCACTCTACCTCCACTTCTAATCCCATGGCAAACCCACAGGACCAAGTGCCGGTAATGATATACAAACAATTTTGGTGGTGACTCAGCAGATTTACCACCAATTCACCACCAATCTCGGATTGAGGCCTAATGTCCTTAAAGGCCTGAGGGCAGTAACTGAGTAAGTGGCTGCTTCTCAACTGATTTTTGCATCCAAGATTACAGTGCAGGCGTTTGAAATCACTGAAAAAAAACACAATCAATGAAAGTAGACTCAATTTAGAGATGAACATTTACCCCATGGCACATGTATCCCATCTGGCACACTGGCATACACCCAGCAGGAATATGAGCTGCCAGTCACAGGAGTAAGTCTCACCGAGACACGGACTTGGTAATTTCCATCTTCGTTTGGTAGAACATTATTCATACCCATCGCTCCTTCCATTTTGACTCCATTTTCCATCAAGTAGACCTTTATCTTCCGAGGGTAGAATCCATACACATAGCAAGTGAGGGTGACCATGCGACTGGTAAACGGCGTCTCTGTGAGCTTCACTGCAGGGGCGACTAGAGAGCACAACAAAAGATGAACAGTATTTTCCATTATGGTAGGTTCGATATTTTAACATCCAACTACAATAAACTTTCATTCACTTCGTTTTTATTTTTTTTAATAGTCTATTCAACAGCTAACATCTAATATACATAAACAATTCATAACTTTTTACAAAAACAGTCAATATACAATTAAATCGATTAACTTATCTCACAGTGTATAACAAAGTAAAACACAAGGGACCTCATCACGAGTTGGGCGGTAATGCCGGCGCTATTAGCGCCGGTGTTATTAGCCCTACCGCCAAACCCACCGGCGCTATTAGCACCAGATCACGGGTTTGGCGGAACGGGAAATCCCCATTCCCCACTGAGCCCATTCCGGAATGCCCCATTCCCCATTGGGCTCAATGGGGAAATTTCACGCTCTTACCGCCGGCAGATTTCTCGCCGGCGGTAATAGCGCGAAATTTCGGCAGATTTCCCCTCAGCTAATAGCTGGGGGGAAATCAGCCGAAGCTGTGATTTGGCGGGCCCTTAAATGCAGCGGTAATAGCGCTACCGCGCATTTAAGGGTTACCGCCAAACTCGTGATGAGGCCCAAGATCTAGTATAAATCCAGAAATTTCCTCCAAATTCTCTCAAAATGTTCATATTGTTTCTTCGTCTTTATTAAGCAGCGATGAAACAAACACACACAAAACTGGGTGGTGGGGGAACAAGGGACCCGATTCAGTGTACCCTTTTCTTCAAAAACCTCTAACACCTGGATGGGCATGGTATCTAGCCTTTCCCTTGCTTTACTGGTACAGCAGCTCCCTTCTGTCTTTCACAGTTAATCTTGTAAATATTTTATAATGTTACTCATGACTCTAATCCACCATTCTCCCATATCTCGATATTATGTGTGTGGCTTCTGTTTGTGAGCATGCTTCTGCTAAAGCATTATGCCTATTGAGGAAGCATAGCTTAGGGGCAACGCTTTTTCTTGGAAGCAAGACAACGCAGCACAACACAGGTTCGAATCCTTTCATACAGTGAGATTGAACATCCATCACATATCTTCTGTGACCCTGGCACTTTCACTCGCCTTCCTGAACGACACTGTAACTTTGTAGCAGCATTGCTCACTTTCATTTTACTGTGCCAGGTGCTGTGGGAAGCGGCCCACAATCCTCCAACGCACTCCAAAACTGTTAAAATAATTTGTCCTAACTTCCCTCAAAATAGGGCTTGGTGTTCCAACCAAAAACATTTCACAATCGATCAGAGCAGAAGTTAGAGCATTTACACGAGAATACGTATAGACGACTGTGGTGTAGTTTATGATAGGGCGGATCCTCAGTGTAACATAGAGCGTGATAATGCAGGTAAACATACTAGCCATTTATACATTATGTACAGATTGTTTTAAAACAATTATTCACATAATTCACAGGTGGAGGAGGTGTAATTGTCACTAGGGGGGGAATGATAAAACATGATAGCTCAGGGTATCCCCTCAACGAAGAGGAGATTTTGTTTAAGGGTCAGATTGAATGTTGGAATTATGGGGATGTTCTTGATGTCAGGAGACACATGGGGGTCCAGTGGCAGAGAGCGAGAAGAGAGAAGAAGCGGAAGCTGGTAGTAGCATGCGTCAGACAAAGAGGTCATTTGGGAATTGGATAGAACATTGCACAGTGGGTATTTTCAGGAAAGAGGGGGAGCCTGATGTAGTTAAGGACAGATACATGGATAGATTTGAAGACTAAGAGAACCAATTTGAAGATGGAAGGATGATGCCGAGCTGGCATGTACACATGGGCAGAATTGGAAGTGGAGCCTGGGGAATTATTATGCATGCAAGTTGCAAAGTCAAGAATTTTATTTAGATGGGGCAAAACAGTAGAGCGGGATGTGAAGTAGGACTCTCTAACAGCAGTCATGCCTGCTAATTAGAAAGGTAGAGATGAGGATTTTGGTGGAGTTGTCATTGAGGTGGGAGTGGATCTTCATTGGGTTTATTAGTTACAGGTTAGCTGCTTTCGGGGTGGAGGTAATAAATCAATGAGCTTCAGGTTGTTGTAAAAAAGTACCCCCTGGTGCCGGTCTTGGGGTTGATGAGTAGATATTGGGTGGAGGATGTAGGGGAGGAGATAAACTGAGGGTACTCAAGGTAGGCAGGTAAATTACTTTGGTCCTAGAGCAATTGAGCATGAGACATTGAAGCATCATTTAGGGTCAGATGGCAGAGTCCATCGCACATGTGAATAGTGCAGGGGTGTAAGATGGAATGGAGATGAAGATCATGACACTGATGACACCCAACTCTTTCTCCCCTTCTCTTCTTTCACTCTTGACTCCATCACACTCTAGCTTCTTGCCTAACGGCCATCAAAAGCTGGATGTCATCTCATTTTCTTCCCCTCAAAACTGACAAGACGGAAGTCCTTTTCTTCCCTCCTAACACACTTTCCCCTAGCCCCCTCCTTTCATCCACTTTCCCCCTTCCAATCTCCCCATCTCCACCCATGCCCGCAATCTTGATCTCTACATTGACTCCTCCCTCGACTTCTCCAACCACATCTCTCTCACCTCTCGGCCCTGTCGGCACCATCTCTTCAACATCCGCAAGATCCGCTCCTCCCTCACCTTCCATGCCTCTAAACTCTTAATCTCCTCCCTTATTTTCTCCCGCCTCTTCTACTGCTCTTCTCTCCTCTTTGGACTTCCTGTCTCTCATCTGACACCCCTTAAATCCATCTACCACTCCTCTATCCGTACTCTCTAGCTCCTTGGTCCTCGAGATTCCATTTCCACCTCACTCTCTCAACTTGGTTGGCTTCCCTTCCTCCACAACTAAAATTTAAATTCCTCTGTCTGGTCTTCAAATCCCTCCATGATCTCGCCCCCCTATCTCTCTTCCCACGTCTCATTTTACTCCCCCTCCCGCTCTCTTTGCTCAGCTGATCTCTTCTTACTGTATCCCCTGCCCCATGTGCCTTATCATGTTTCCGTTCCTTTCAGCTCTTGGTCCCCCTACATTGGAACGCCTTACCTCTTTCTATCCGTTCCACCCCTACCTACTCATCCTTCTGCTCCTCCTTGAAAGCCCTTCTTCTCCACCCCCCATGACTTTCTTCACCTACCTTCTCTCCTCCCCAGCTCCCCTGTCCCACTTCACATCCCCTTCCTCTCTCCCTTCGCCTTCTTCTCGCTCACACTGACCTCAAATCAGACATTTGAAAACTTCCTTACCTACCTCCTCTCCCCTCCCTTCCCCCTTCCCTCTTCCCTCTTCCCGTCCATCTAAGTAAATTGCTCTACATATTGTATCACTGGTTTGTTTCATGATTGTAAATATGCTTCTTTCATTATTGTACCTTGTTGTTATACTGTAAAGCGCTTTGGATTAAAGCGCTATATAAAGCTAATAAACATAAACATCAGAATGCCGTCAGAAAAAAGTCTGTCAGGATAGGATTAGAGGTGCTCATGTACCATGGAATAGAGAAGGATCGGTAAAACAAGGACGCAGTCTGGGCAAGAGAAGACTCCTGGATGCCAAGAGTGGAGAGGGTGTAGAGGAAAGAGGGATGAGCAATAGTGTGGAAGGATTATAAGAAATCAAGTACTAAGACAATCATGGAGATTTTGGGCAGATGCATATTGTACAGAAAATTGGAGAGATGGTCAGTGCTGTCACTCTATACTGTTGGCCGCAGAGTGCAGATTAAAGAGGCTTGCTGAATCCATTGACCCCTCTCAGATAACTGCTGATCCAGATTAAAACCACATGTTCTAGAATTTGAGGGTTGTGTGAGTTAGGGTATATAGTTCGTTAGTTAGGCCATTGGGATGACTTTTTTTTAAGATGGATAACAAAGTAATTGTTTTGAAGCAGACAGAGATGATCCTACAGACAGGAGAAAGGTTAAAGAGAATGGAGAGCTAAGCACAGGTTAGTGGTGAACAATCCTTCATTGTTTGTGGTGCAGAAGTTTCAGAAGGTGAATATGGTGGATTGGCCACCCAGGGAATGGGTGCCAGTTGTGCAGGATGGTCGGGGAAAATTAGAGGTTATAAGGAGAAAGAAGAAGCGAGAGACAGAGAGAAATAAAGTTGGGTGGTGGTGAGGGTATATTTCTGATATTCAGTGGTGACATTTTATTTTTCGATGGAGCAGCATAACTAGTTCCCCCAAATTGGTCTGATGAACCAAATATATGGAGGGAGCCTGAACAAATGCATGGTTGTTGTTTTCTCGGATGTGGGGGTGGGAGTTTTGCTAAGAGAATATCTTTTTAGAGAATAGATTGGAATGGTGCATTTCTAAAGTACATTATTTGTGAAAAACTTGGTAAAATGCCATGCAATTTACAATCGGGTCAGTAGGATGATATATGAAAACAACCCAATAGATGTCAAGTCGTCAACAGTACACAGGAACTTTTTACAACTCATTTTCATGAGGCATGTGCCCACAATATAGTACAGTGTTTCCACTGCATGATGCCTGTGTCCACAATACAAGGCAGCAATCCCACTGTAAAACAGTTTCTTTTTTTTTTTAATTATTATTTTTTTTTATTATTGTGTTTAACCATTTAAGATTTTTACAACTTTTGACGTTCGGCTTTCAGAATATATGTATGGTACTTAAGACACCACTTTCATTTTTCTTTTCTCCATTCATTTTTTGTTTTCTTTTCGTAGCCTTTGATCAATTACAGGCTATCATTCGCAGAGTTTGCCTTTTTCAGTGCTTTGTCCAGGAGTTTCGCTGCGGCCCGAGACCATCTGGCTGAGTCTTCTGCAATTAGTCGATTCCATCCCATTTCTTCATTTAGCATTGACGGGTAGGATATAAGTGGTGCCAAGTACGCCTCTCTTTCCTTGGTCATTTCAGGACAGGTCGTAAGGAGGTGTCTTAACGTTTGTATTTGCTCGTGATTTTCACAGAGACGGCATGTAGCTATGGGAGATTGTGATCTAATAGCCAAGATTTTCCTGGTATGGAGCAGGTTTAGGCGGGCTCTCATGAAGAATTTTCTCAGCTCCTTGTCTGGACATTTTTCACAGTACTTCAACGGCATTTTTAGTTTATTATGGACAGGTGGAAGGAGCTTTAATGACTTGTAGGCCAGGCTCTTTTCATTGGTGGTGATCCAGTCTTGCTGCTCCATTTTGTTTTTCACTCTGTCTGGGTTTGTGATCAGGAGTTCTTCTATGCATGCTAACTCTTCCAATTTTCCTTGGAGTTTTCTTACCCATGTGTTGAGTGGTTTGCATCCGCCGCTCTTTATTTCATCGGCTACCACCTGGAATACTGGGAGAGTATTGGTCAGCAGAGTTTTTCTGTACAACTGCATTGCACTTTGCTCCACCACTGACGCTAGAGACAACAGACCCAAGTCTCGCCGAATTGCCGCCATGGGTGCAGACTTTGGAAGTCCCAGGACCGACTTCCACAGAAAACCTTCAAGCTGGATCCAGATTTCTGTTGGCAAATTTAAATTGGCGCTCATTCCGTAAGTTAATGCTGGCACAACTTTGGATTTATAAAATTGCAGTGCCGGCATCCACGAAAACTTTCCACATTTTTTGTCCACGGCTCTTATTTGTGCCATCAGATTTCTTGTTTTGTCCCATAGGGATTTCTGCATGCTATTTTCTTTCAAAGAGTTATCGATCCATACACCGAGGTATTTGTATTCTTTTACCGCTTCAATTTTTGTGTTTTCTAGAAACCACACAGGACAGGCTTTACCTTCATTTGTCGATTTGGAAAAAAGGAGGACTTTTGTCTTCTGTTTGTTAATTTCCAGGTTGTTGTTTTTCATGTAAGATGTCAGATTCGCTAATTGACGTTGAAGTCCTATTTTGGTCTGATCCATGAGTATCAGATCGTCAGCGTACCACAGTCTGGAGACTTTGCTCGGTCCAACCTTAGGAGGGAAGGATCGCATTTTGTTTTCGGTGACTTGGAAATCTCCAATGCTGGTGATAAAAAGTGTTGGGGCCAGTGGGCAACCTTGCTTGACCCCTCGTTCCGAATAAATGATGTTTGAACGTTGACCTTGCTGACTCTATCAGACATGCATCGATGTAGCTGTGTGTAAAGCCATTATTGGTTCAAGCACTGGTGGGGGACATTTCCAGGTTCTTAATTTTGCCCAAAGTTTATTGTGGTCCACCATGTCGAAAGCCTGCGAGAGGTCCACTAGCGCCAGATGGACCTTTGAGGCGGCTGCTTTCATTTTAGCTTTTATGATGTAAAACAGTTTCATGATCTATCTGCCAATAATATATACCAATGCAGCCATTGTAAAACATATGTCCTTGATGCCTGCACTAGCCATTATATCCTGTGTGCAAAATAAATGCCAGCATTGTCGCTGTAAACTGTACTTGTGAGTGTATCAACAATATATGTAATATATTCAAGTATTGCCACTGTAAAGCACACTTTTTAGATGCTTGTGCTCACAACATACATCCACATTGCCACTGTAAAACACGTTCCGGATGCTTGCACACATAATATAGCTCATCACTGTTAATGTAAAGCACTTGCAGGATGCTGGTACCCGATCTATATATCCCAATTACTACTGTAAAACATGTCTACTATGCTGATACTCACACTGTATATCACCTTTGCTATTGTGAAACACTTTCATGATGCTGGCACCCACCCTGTCAGTCAAATATTGTCCTGCTGCCTTGCCCAATACATTTCTGCATTGCCCGGTAAAGCATGAGATGGATCCCCTCAACCCTCTACCCTCACCTCCTTCTGCACACTGTGAGGAGCTCATGGTGGCAACAAGTAAGACAGACACAAGTGATCACAGTTCAATGGTGTTTATTGAACAATGAAATGCTGTATGCAGGTTGGAAAAACACCTAATCTAAACCTAAATCTAAAATGGGAGCAAGCGTCAACCATCCAATGAAAATAAGGCAGTCCTAGTGGCGTTGTGTCAAATAAAAGGGCCTATACTAAAAAAACCTATTGCCAAACCATACAACTGATAGAAAAAGGGGTGTGGGATAGTTCTCGAGAAATGAAAGAAGTGCTCTCAAATAATATATAAGGATGCGGTAACCTGGGTCTCCATTCACCATGTTTTGAGGCTGGGTTAAGATGGGAGCTTGGAGCACAGCACAGTCTCGGGCTTCTCCAGCACAAGATGATAGTTCCAATGTCAGTGCTCAGGAAAGTCGATGGCCACGTCTCATTTCCTTTGAAAGTCTCGTACCTTCAGAGCCTGGCATGTTCAAATAACAAAAACAAAAGTTCCTTTAACCAAATGAAAGTTTTTTAGGGTGAGAATGATTCACCCTTGGGTCCCCCTCTTCTGGGCGCTGACCCTTCTCAATTGTAATCCACAGTTCACGTAGGGTGATGGTCTCCCCCCTGTGTTCCCCTCTTCTGGGCGGTGACCCCTCTTGACTTTTAGTACCTGGGTGATGACTTCACTCCTCCCGTCAGCATCCCTTGATCGGGTTCACTCTTGCCAACTATGCATTCACAATTACTTGCAGGATTCACCTCCCTTTCTTTCACACTGCTTGTAGATCAAAGTCTTTCGATTGTACAGGGATTTTGCTTGACCCTCTGTATTACCACTTTGACCTATTTCGCTGGCCCTCCTATGGCAGTCTGGTATTTGTAGTTTCGCTCAGATGGGGATCGGCCAGAGTTAGGACCCACGTGGTGCTAATTTCCTTCTGCAGCTGGTCTCCCCTTTTACACTCTTTGCAGTTCTTTCATAGTTCATCGAACTTGGTTCACAACTTGCCACTTTGCGATTCTCCCTCAACCCAGCCTGGGTTCATATCGTTTCCCCTTCGACTCACTGTCTGTGATGAACCACTTGGCTTTTCTTCTTCATCAGAGTCAAGGCCAGTACCACGGTCACAGGAGCTTCCCTCGCTCCTGCTTATCGGCATAGGCTTACCCCGTGTACAGTTGACATCTGCTACAAGACACTGGTGCTATTGTTCGTGGTCTTGGGCTCTCTTCAATGAATGCTCCGTGGATCTGGAACGAAAAGGCAAGGCCACTTCTCTTCTTGCCACCCTCTCGATTCCTGCCACCTAACTCCTTCTCTTGAACTGCCGTGCTTGATTAGCCGCCTCGTTGTGCTGTTCTCTCGGAATTCACCTTTTATCCCTGCGGGGTAGGGAAAGGTCCACAAGGTGTGTGTGATTAAGGTCAATTGCCTGACTTTGCCTAACCCTTGTATTGGGACATGTCAAGTAAACGGCTCTGGCGTTAGTCCATTGTCCTTTGTGTTGTGTGAAAGTTTTTGTGTCGGAACGGGGGGGTATTGATTTTGAATGTCCTATGTGTGAGGATGGGGAAAAGGTGTCAAAGCAAGGGGACACACACACACACACACACACAAACACACGCACACCCCTCTCTCTCTCTCTCTCTCTCTCTCTCTCTCTCTCTCTCTCTCTCTTTCTCTCTTTCTCTCTTTCTCTCTTTCTCTCTCTCTCTCTCTCTCTCTCTTTCTCTCTCTCTCTCTTTCCTTTTTGAACTTTCCTGCTCTGCTCGAGTTAAAAATAGTAGCAGCATTCATGCATACAATACCAGCTCACCTCAGTACTCAATGCCACTGCCTGCTTCTCTCATTGGTCAGAATGTCTGCGTTGAGACTAGGAACGAGGTAACTTCTCAAACCATAGAACGTGTGCCAAGTGAAGCCTTAAACAGAAGGATAATACAATATTGGCTCTTAAACAAAAATGGGCCTGCATTACCACTGCCAGCATGCCAATGAGCTAGGTAAAGCTGGCAAGCAAAAACACCTGTGGCTTTGCATAGACCATTTGATATGCACAGACTGGTGTGATGCCTGTGAACAGGATACCATGATTCTTGCAACTATGGTGCATGCAAGAGCTCTGCTGTTGAAGAAGCACTGATTTATCAAGGGGTCATTTCCTTTTAGTTACTCCATGTTTGGTAGCAGGCAATGCCCCATCACCCACAATGGATGAGCCGGCATTGCTGATCTTGGAGATTTTGGGGGAGAAGTGCCTGCCATAGTCCTTGGGATAGACAGCGTGAGTGATGGAGAGTGGTTGGGTCGTGTCCCAAATCGTAGTGGAGAATTTGTGGGGTGAAAGTGAAGACAGAGTGCCAGGTAGATAACACCATGAACCCCATTTTGACTACTCCTGCCACCAAACATGTCCTCCCGTTTGCCTTCTGGTACGTGCCCGGCTCAGATATTCTCCCCCTCTAGCAGTGGGACAATGGGGGTCATTCCGAGTAGGGCGCAAAGGGATAGCGGGCACCGTTAAGGACATCGGTGCCGGTAAACCCTTTGCGCCCTATTACGAGGTCCCTTTGCGGCCCCGTCCTTAACGCCTGCTTTTACCAGGCGTTATGGACGGGATCCGCAAAAGGACTTCAGAGCTAATAACGGTACCGTAATTTACGGTACCGTTATTAGCACCCTCCCCATTCCCATTGAGCCCTATGGGGGTTCAAATGGGAATGGGGATTGACATTTTCAATGGGGACTTACCGGTCCCGCAAAGGTCAGACTAGACCAGTAAGTCCCCATTGAACGAGGGTGGACACGGTACCGGTAATGGTGCTAATAGCGCCATGACGAGCACCAACCTCAGAATGAGGCCCAATATGTTTTTACACAATCGTACCAGCAATTATTTCTTCCTTCTTGCTTAAGGTTCTTGTCAGGCAGTAATATTGTTGCCCTCAGAGCACGGGTAGCACTCATGGGTTATATCCTCAGCAACCTCTCTCTGTTCGGCTTTATTTTGCCTCTCCCTGGTCCGTGACACTAACTGCTCAGAATGCGATGTTTTACAGTCAACTTGATTGACATAATTCCTCAATAACATTCCGGATGATTTATTTCAGGGTTTCCTTATGAAATGTTATGCCCATTTCCTATTGGCGTTTTATAGGCTGTTTTCACTGCTCTAATCAAAAATATTCTCTGTGACTGATTGACTGCTTAATGGACGGACTGTGGGGATCGCCCGGGTGGTTCAACTTGGCCTGTGGGGGAAAAAAAAGTCCTTGTTGGACTATTTTGTTGGCAACAATTGCCTATTGGAGCTTATTAACTCACTCAGAGTTGTCCCTAATGTGAATAGCGACAATACTGACGCTGGATCTAAAGAAGAATGTTAGTGAGAATGATACCCCCAAGTGTGGTGATGCGGTATTAAACCACGTGGGAAATCTACTTAGTTTTCCTATTTTAATCTGGGTCCAGCTATGTACTATCGTCTTTGCCCAGGGCAGTTTTGATTGGAGAGGGCTTTAATTGCAAAAATGCCAGCGAAACAGAAGAATGGCTTTTTTTGGTAGCTCATGAGATGAGGGGGGGGGGGCAATAGGGACCCAACAGTGCCAACAGTACAGAAACTACTAACTTCTTTGATATAAAGATACATAATCGTAAGTGTGTTATGCGTAAGGTCATCTGTGCCTTCAAATCTCGAGACAATTTCCATGGGTCTATGGCAGCCGTGCAGTGTGAAATTACACGGATAAAAAGAGAATATAACTCCTGCCTAAAGCATTATAAGATAATGTGGGGTCATTACAAGTTTGCCGGTCTGGGAACTATGGTACAGGTAAGCTTGCTGGTACCGTAGTTCCTTGACCAGCAAACTACGAGTTCTGCTCGCGGGTGCCATTACGGCTGCAAGGGTTGACCTGGCGGCCGTAACAGCAACCGTGAGCAGAGCATGTCAGATGCACCGGCACCATTTTAAATGGTGCCGGTGCATCCAACCTCCCCATTCCCTTTGAACCCTATTGGGCTCAATGGGAATGGGGAGCATTCCATTCCAGCGCCCGCGAATGGGCAATTACCGGGTCCGGCAGGGCTGTAATGACCCGATAATTGCCCATTTGCAGGCGCCAGAAAAAATTCCAAGTTTGGCGGCAGCCTGCCGGTTTTACCGGCAAGGCTACCACCAAACTTGTAATGAGGTCCAACGATTGTCAAGCCAAAACGGGAGCGGTACAAGATTCTGGAGCTATGTGGAAATTACTGGCAACAGCCCGGAGGGGGGAGAGGGCTAAGAAAAGTGTAAACCCACTCCCAGGTGCTGTTTGAAGCACCCACATTGCTCGAAATATTTTGAACCTTCAGCCCCATGTGTACTCCCCTTTATAGAATTGGCCTGTTTGCTGGATATGAGCAGGAAGATCCTAGTGGCAACCATAAACAAGCTCAACAAATCAAGAGCTCCAGCCCCCAATGACCATGGAGATTGTGGTCCTTAGGAGTGAGCCAGAGAATTGGACCCATGTTATGCTCGTTCTGTTGGCCCGAGTCTGCAGAGAGAGAGAAGGATCCTGACCTCATGGCAGCAGTCTGTTTGTATAGCTATTTGTAAGAATGGTGAGCGGATGAACGTCAATAATTACAGGCTGCTGTCCTTGTTGGACGTTACTGGCAAAACTTTTTCTACTCTGGTTTTGAAAGAGATGAAGAAATGGGTAGAATAATATTCTTCACCCATTTTAGACTGGTTTTCGCCCAGGATCAGGGACAGCTCACAATATTAGAGTCCTGGATTCTGTGATACAATCTACCTGCATTAAAAGTACATCAACTTTGTACATTGCTTTTGTGGATTTAAAATCCGCATTTGACCAAGTAAATGGGGAAATCCTGTGGTCAAACTTACACAAATTGGACTGCCCGGCCTGGTTATTGAAATAGTTATACAGCTTCATAGCAATAACTGGGCAAGTGTTAGGTTGGACAACAGGGGCACAGGAGCCGCATTGACAACGGTACACATGGGAGTCAAGCAAGGTTGTGCTTTGGCTCCTCTGTTGTTTAACTTGTAAATAGCTGACCCCCCTTCACGTTTGCTGGAGAAAGCCAACTGCCCCCTGAAGATTGGTAGTGTGCCTATTGTTGCCATCTTGTACGCTGACGATTTGGTCACGTGTGAGCCGACATTCACAGGCATGAAGAATATGCTTAACGAACTTGCAGTACATGGACCTCAGCATGAGCTGGTTATTAACTTGGACAAGGCTAACATCATGTTGATATCAAGGAAGAAAGTCTGCAGAGTTAGGATGGATGCAATATTGGGTACTATTCATTATGTCCCATCGTACCCATATTTGGGTCTGGAATTAAGTGCCTCTTCCCGCTATAACCAGATCATTGACAGCAAGATCAGGAGGGCCACATAATTAGCTTATCAAATATGCAAGTGCGCAAAAGAACATGCTTGATACTCAGTTGTAGGCATCATCACCTTGTACAAACAGTGCCTTTGCCTGCAGTTGTTTATGGGCTCCAGGCCTTGGCCATGCAGGATTTCTCATGGCTAAATAAGATAGAGGTTTTTTTTTGGGCATACTGTTTTGAGCCTGAGACCCTCTTGCCCAATGGAATATATATATATGCTTAGAACTGGGACTGACCTCTTTAAGGGGTATGGCCCTCAGGGCAAGAGGCTGTTTTTACATGAAGATCAAGTCCAGTCCTATATGTCAACTTTTGACATGCCTCAGTGAAAGTTGTGATAGGGAAGCGGTGTATAGGGGTAGTGATTATATGACCCTAAATCATGACATCTTTGCCGAAATAGACTGGAATCAAAATGTTTGCAAAAGAACTCCTTATAGGGCATTGAAAGAGGTCTTCATGAGGCGGTTTAATAGATGGGACTGGTGTGACAAGGACTAAAGCTAAAGGGCTATGAGGCAGTTGCTAATGTGGTGCATAGATACAGGAAGACACAGCCTTATCTGTTACTTTGTCGCGATATGGAAGTAAGATGGTTTATATTACAGCTCTGTATTAACCAATTGCCTGAATTGGCTGTGTGTGGTCCTCAGTTGCAAATAGCCACTGAGGCTCGCTTCTGCCGCTTTTGTAAAAACCCAGATAAAAAGGAGACAGCTAAACATGTCTTGACCCAGTGTGCTGCAAGGGAACCAATATATATGTGCAAACTGGGGAGCTGGGTTCATAGGCATGAGGCAATAACATCTGAGACCTTTTGGGACTATTGCCTCAATACGGATTTGATTTCTCGGCAGGTAGCCCTATATCGGGTTTGGCTCCAAGTGACGAAGCTGTGGCTCTCTTAGTTCTCTAGTTACATTCGTATTAATAGGCTGCAGTATATGTAACTAATTAATTAACCCTTTTGGTCTTGAATGAATGTATGAATTGCTAGAGTTTACTGTTTTTTTATAGTGCTTGGGTATACAGCAAGAAGGTCTTAAAGTTGGAACACTTAAATATGTAAATGTGTTATGTGATATTCTTGTGTTTTTATGTTGATTATTTAACATTGTTGTTGTTGTTGTAATTAAACTAAACTGACAATGAAGATGAATTGTTTAGAAAGTTAAATCTTGTGTAAAGTTCAGTTTGAACTAATCACAATAACGATTATTATTAGTATTATTATAAAAAGTGGGTGATGTTTCAAACTATGTTTTGTATTTTTTTATTGGCATTTTAGTTTATTACAAACTTTTTAACCGACAATATACATCTCCTTTGTACCATATAAAATAAAAAAATAAAATAAAAACTCTGGAATTAATGTCTGAAAACCCTCCTCCTATTATAGTCCAGTTTCCTTTAGGCAATTTCTGGTTCCTGAGATTCTTTTTGCCTGGATTTCCCAAGGATCACCTCAAGGAATTTCAACAGGATTTATACCATTATTTGGCTTTTTCCCCCATAGAGGGACTCCCACCACCTTTCAGCAACCAACCCACATTTCTCGTTCATGAGATCATATAGGTGTATTGTTCTCAGATATCTCAATTCTGCACAGAACAGAATAAGATGTTGCAGTGACTCCGGGTGTATACCACAGAAGCGACACTTGTAATTGTAGTTGGTTATTTATAACACGCTTAATACCCAGAGGTTTCTAAGCGCGGACCCAGGCATCGAACCTGCGTTGCTCCATGTCGTCTTGCTTCCAAGGCGAGCATGTTGCCCCTAGCTATCTTCCCAAGTTGTCGCTCTCCAGTTTGTCACCATATCTCTTGAGAACCACTTTTGTATGTAGCACATTCACCCGAAATGTTAGGGAGAGGTCCCTTTGCCTGTTATGTGGGAATTTTCTCAGATATTGTTGGGTGATGTTACGGATAAATACATTATTTGAAAGCATGTGTATGGAGGAATTCACCCTTTGCTGTTCTGTTTCACGCCAGTCATCTGCCCACAAGATTTTTTTCACATACAATGGTTTATTGCATAGTGTCTCAGTTGATGTCCCAAGGTTCTGTAGGATGGCTCGAGACTGATTCAGCCACAGATTTAACACCCATTTGTTCATGTTTGTTACTTTTGTTTTAATCACATCAAACTGTGGTGGGCAGTTTTTCAGAGACGCCTTCCTGTAAAGTGGCAAAGCATTCCAAGTGACTCTCACATGGAGTGATAACAGACCTACCTCATGTCGAATAATTGCCATTGGAATTAATTTGGGTAATTCATTTATTTATTTAATTGTTTGTTTGGAGTGCGTCATAGCCCGCAGGCATTGGTGCGCAGTTGCACAGAAGACACTTACAATACAACGACAGGGCGAGGAGCCAGACACTTAGTTAAACAGCAATGTTTTACGCTTCCTTCTAAATTGGACAACATTTTCTTCCTTTTGGAGGGACATGGGGGGTGGGGAAGGCGTTCCACGCCATGGGTGCTTTAACAGAGAAAGAGAAGAGATGCTTTTACCTCTCGCTCTTTTCACCCGCGGGACTGCAAGCAGGTTTGATGTACTAGAGCGCAGGCACATGTCTGGTTAGCATTAGTGTAAGGTATATAGACGCCTTGGTAAACAGGCATTTATGTGCTAAAGCGAGGATCTTGAACCGGATCCTCTCTGCAACCAGCAGCCAGTGGAGATCTCGCCTATGATATGCTATGTACCATTTATAATACGCCTGTACACAAGTGTTTCTAGGCGCAACAATACAAGGAGGGGAAAACAACAATCTTACTAGACCTTGTGTCATTCAGATCATGCATGCAAGGGGAAAAGTGTCAGGGCGAGTGGAAGAGGGAAGTGGGAAGTGCAGTTAACTCACAAGTGCAGCCAGTGGGTGGCTCATAAGTACAGAGAGAAGGGACTGCAGGGTTGCAGATACAGATCCTTAAGTGCTGGGGAGCCCAGAGGCAGTGCAAGGGCAACTGGACATGCAGACATGCAGGAGCCTGGGCCCGAGTTCAGAGGGTGACCAGGTGACCAGTGCGCGGAGCAGTCAGGTGCATCAGCAGGAGAGAGATGGAGAGAAAGCAGAAGAGAAAAAGAAGGCCTTGAGTTGCTTCCGGAACAACCAGAGATGGTTCTGCTCAAGTTTGGGAATTGAGGAAGCAATGTTCACCTTTTTATCCTTTGAATGACCATCAAGGCAACAAACCATTAAGTAGCTCCTCCCACATTGTTCACGCCCCGCATTTTCCCCGCCCATTTCAATGCCTGTTGCATCGTGCCAATATTAGCCAGATTTGTAAAAACAAAACAAAAATGTTTCTTTTTCTCTTCTGGATATTAGCCATTTGTATATAGTTTCTTCAATTTTGGGGATAATCAAGAGAATAAATCCACTGAACAAAGAAGCACTTACTGTACTTAATAAGCAGGAAAGGATCCTTCTTGGCATAATTTAAACTCCTCCGTCAGCAATAAAACACAAGAATCGCTGTTGAAGCTGTATTTCTGTGAGGTTTTAAGGGATGTATGCGATTTGGCTGTGGCACAATTGTCCGCTGCCGAATTGAGCGTGGTCAATTTGGCCGTGAAGACAATTTTGCCACGGCCAAATATGGCCAAACTTAGACCCCCCACAGCCCCCCAACCCCCTACTTACCTTTTTGGCGTCTGCTCATCTTCTGACCCTGCAGCGTCGGATCTGTCCCTCCTACGCGGATCGGATCCGACGCCTCAGGATACACTTTTCTTTTTTTATTCCCCATCCCCAGCCTTTAAACCTCTGGAAGAAGGGGACACCCCCGGTACCGCAAAGGCCAACACTACCAAACATGGGGAGCGGGGAACATCCCCGCTCCCCATGTTTGGTAGTGATTACCCAATTTGATTGGTTCCAAACAACCAAATGCTACTGACCGAATTCGGCCAGATTTATCAAATGATCAATTGGAAATGATCAGTTGGGCACTACCGTTTTAAGAGATGTGAACTTCAAAACTGCAATCACTGAGTCTGCATCATTGATTCCACCTATGGAAATATATAAAACACAGGTTCCAACCTTGAAGCTGTATTTCTGTGGGGTTCCAATACATCTGACCTTCAAAACTGCAATTTTCAGCCAGTTGGTCTGCATTCCTCTTCTCGTCTGAGGCTGCTCCTGGCATGGGGATAGCTGGAGATATGCTCCTTCCTGGGAACATTACAGACTATTCTCACCAAATTATTTTGAAGGATCTGGAGTCTGAGTTTACTCTCCTTGCTTGCACCCCCAAGGAGGGAATTGCAGTAATCCAGCCTTGGCATGATGATTGCGCGGACTAGAGTTTTGCAATTTTTGCGGGAAAGTAGCGGGTTTATTTGGCGTAGGATTCTTCAGCGGTACTGGGCATTTTTATCAATGTTGTTACATGCGCATCAGCTCCCATTGAAGCTTCTACCACTGTCTCCACAGTTTTCACTTTTTTTACTACTGGGATCTGGGAGCTATCAATCAGCAACTCGTCATATGCTGCGTCTCGATTGTTTCTTGCTAGGTTTGTACCAAAAACCATAAGTTCTGTTTTTGACCCATTGAGGCACATCCAGTTTTTTACCATCCACTCTTGGATAGATGAGTAGATGGCGGCTAGATTCACTGAGTCAGCCTCATAGTCCCCACTAAGGTCCATAAGAAACTGGAAATTGTCTGCATAATTAGTGAATTGCAGGCCCCAAGATTCAAGCTGCACACAAAAGGGCTTAATGTAGAGATTGAAGAGGGACGGGGAGATGCATGCGCCATGTGGAACTCCAAATTTGATTAGGTCTGTCTTAGATCACGCAGTACACCAACAGATTTTGGATTGTCTCTAACTAAGGAACAAGCGTATCCATGTGACGGTGTCACTGGAGCAGTTCCCCACAGTTGCCATCGTTTTGAGTAAGGAGGAGTGATCCAGCAGATCGAATGCGGCTGATAAATTTAACAGGATCAGCAAGCCAGTTTTGCTCAGCTCTAATCTTTCCAACAATTGTGCTTGTAGATTTAGCAGGGCACTTTCAGTCCCGCGATGACTCCGAAAGCCTGATTGACTGGGATGTAGGATGCCGGAAACTTCCAGAAGGGTCTGAAATTGATTGGAAGCAAACTTATCCAAGATTTTTAGTAGGAAAAGCATATTGGTAATTGGTCTCAGATTGACTGGGTCTTTAGGATTCAAACCAGGTTTCTTGACTAAGGGGGTGACAACAACCTCCTTGATGGAGTTCGGTACGTTCTTGTCCGTAATGGAGGCATTAAACATTTTTTGTCAGGACAGGGTAAGTGCAGGACTCTTTTCCAAAACCATCCTTCCAAATATTCCCAGTTCTCCCAATTAAGACCCATTGAAGCCTCTGCCCCATATCAGAGTACTGGTATCATGTTTTGGTTATAAAAGTTTATAACGGGCAGGGGCGCGAATTTGCCGAACATGCGCTCAATCATCATCCTTTGGTTTGCTAGATGTTTTACTTTCCTCTTTAGGAAGTCTATCCAAGGTGTTTCACCTTTGTTTACATGTATTATACAGCTGAGATATTTTATCTCTGTGGTCGGACTCAAACGCTTTCCATTCAATTTCCAACTTATCTTCTTTTTCTTAGCGGCAATATTGCTTCCAAAATACCATTATTTCTGATTTTGCTGAATTTATTGTTAATGAGTTTTGAGTTACATAGGGCCTCATTACGGCTTTGGTGGGCATGGCTGCCACCAAAACCGGGTCCGGGTTCCCTGAATGGGGAATTACCGGGCCATTCCGGGTTTGGAGGGCCCGGTAATTCCTCCTTCAAGGGACCCGGGCCCGGACCTTCCCCATTCCCCCAGGTTTTGTTTGTCAACCCGGTCGATTCTAGCGATTTCTGCTAATCGATTTTGCCAGGTCCTGGAAGCTTCTGCCTCAAAGTTGAGGCGTTCTTGTATCGTGCTTATGAATGCTTCCATGTTGATTTGTTTTGTTAAAATCATGGCCAGTAGGGTCGCTTGATCTTTTGTCGCATCGACCATCGCTTCTTGGATCTTCAAGAAGGGTACCATGGCTAGTGAGAGAACAGCCACTATCATGTTTTGGAGATCCAACATTGTGGTTGGAATTCTTTCAGGGGTCTCCATAGGGGTGTTCGTTGTAATTTCGTCTGTTGGAAGTTGATTGTTGTCCATTGGTGAAACTTTTGGTGAAGTGGTTTGGGGGGGAGAGGTTTTAAATTGCTTTCATTTAATTTTGTTCTCAATTGGAGTGGATGTGTTGTTTGTAGCCATTGTAATCTTGGACTTTGGATCTCCAAATATTTCTTTTCTTCGTTCTTGTGAGTCTAGAATTGCATCAATTTCAGTGATGTCAAGAGAGAGGCAGGCCACTTGGTTTTCTAATTGTTTATTTGTTGTTCTTTGGGGAGAATCTAGCAAATAATAGGACGACTGCCATTGTTGTTTTACATTTCGAGCTCTTTGCTGTAGAAAAGGTGTGCAGGATGAGTCTAGCTGTGTTTTTGTATGATTTTTTCCCGCTTTTGTAGATGACTCGGTATTTGGAAGAGACTCACTGTTTAAGGTTGTTAAAGCAGTCTGTGTGATTTTATTTTTTTCCTGCTTCATTGCAGGATTTGAGGCATATTGTTATTCCTTTCTTACAGAGGGGTATATGGATGCTGAAGATACCTTATCTTCTATCTTGGACTCTACCGTGGGCGGTTGAAGAGGCTTATTTATTGTATTAGCATGAGTGTTGAGTTGATCTTGAGTAGAACTTTCAACTGAGTCGATTAGAATAGGTATTTTTGGGGCATTGGCTAATGTCTCTTCTAATTTCTCCTGTAATCTGGTGCGAGGTTTAGTGGAGTCCATGGTATCTACTGTGCGGTAAAATCAGAATTATACAGAAAAATGGAAAGAAGGGTTGTTAGGCTTACCGCATCACCAGCCGTAAACAGCAGCAAACAGCGACAGCGTGGTACCAGTTGCTATGGACGCTCACTTCGAGCTGCTACGGCTCAAGCCGTAGACTTATGCGAGTCGGAGCGTATCAGGCAAGTAATGATGAGTGTTCGAAGGCACAGCAGGGGCTCAGCTAGAGCCAAACAACAACAGCAGCAAACAGCAGATGCCCTTTACTCCGACGGGCTTAACACTGCAAGGGCAGTCGGGTCTTCTTTTTGTCCGTGCTTCCGGGGGGCGTGGCTTCCTGGTACCACGTGATCCGTGACACACGGCACACGGCAGTTGCTATGGACGCTCACTTCGAACTGCTACGGCTCCAGCCGTAGACTTACACGAGTCGGAGCATATCAGGCAAGTAATGATGAGTGTTCGAAGGCACAGCAGGGGCTCAGCAAGAGCCAAACAACAGCAGCAAACAGCGACAGCAGATGCCCTTTACTCCGATGGGCTTAACGCCACAAGGGCAGTCGGGTCTTCTTTTTGTCCGTGCTTCCGGGGGGCATGGCTTCCTGGTACCACGTGACCCGTGACACACGGTCATTCTCAGCCTTGGCCCCCACGCTATGGCACTCACTCCCACCCCACATCCGCCTAACTGAGGATTAAATGTCTTTCTGCAAACTGCAGAAAACCTGGCTCTTCCCCTAAAACCAACCCGTACCAAACTAACCCAAACAGACCAACATCAACTGAAGGACACCAATCCATCAAACCACCTGATGCGAGGAACTAACAGCTAATAACCCCTAAATATAAACTAGAAGGGCAAACAGAATTAAACGAATAAAGTAGATCAACGCAGTGAACGGGTTAATAAGAGTAAATCATACGGAAACAGTAAAGTGATTTAAACTCCTGAAATGAACAGAATGCATGCGGAGTGAACAAAATGAATGGCGTGGATGAATTAGTTAGAATGGATGCATCAGGTAGAATAAAGGGATGCGCTGAGTGGAAGAATGCATGAATGGAAGAACAGCATAAAACAGATGAATGTCCGGAACGGATGAGTGTGTAGAACAGATGAGTATGTAGAGCACATGAGTATGGATAACGGATAAACATGGAAGTACGGAGAGTCTGCAGATCGCTGGAGCAGATGAATGTACAGACCTGGCAAATGCGGAGAGTATGTAGATCGCTGGAGCAGATGAATGTGTAGACCTGGCGAATGTACAGAGAAGATGAGTGTATAGAACAAATGAGTGTATAGAGTCGATGAGTGTATAGAGCCGATGAATGTATATGACTGATAAATATATAGAGCGGACAAGTGGATAGTGCGTACGAAGGATAGAGCGGATGAGTGGATAGAGCGGATGAGTGGATAGAGCGGATGAGTGGATAGAGCGGATGAATGTATAGAGCGAATGAATGTATAGAGTGGATGAGTAGATAGAGTAGATGAGTGGATAGAGCGGATGAGTGGATAGAGCGGATGAGTAGATAGAGCGGATGAGTAGGTAGAACGGTTGAGTGGATAGTGGATAGAGCGGATGAGTGGATAGAACGGATGAGTGGATAGTGGATAGAGCGGATGAGTGGATAGAACGGATGAGTAGATGAGTGGATAGAGGGGATGAGTGGATAGAGCGGATGAGTGGATAGAGCGGATGAGTGGATAAGTGTACAGCGAGGATGAGTGTACAGAACGGTTGAAGGTATAGAACAGATGAGTGTAGAGATGAATATATGGAACAGCATATTGCTGTTGAATGTGTGTAAAGCACGAGTGCTTAATGGGGATGAGTGTGGGGATCAGATCAGTGCGTAGAGAAGATGAGTGCGTAGAGGGGACGAGTGGATAGAGGGGACGAGGGGATAGAGGTGACGAGGGGATAGACCGGATGAATGTATAAAGCGGATGAGTGTATAAAGCGGATGAGTAGATAAGTGTACAGTGAAGATGAGTGTACAGAACAGATGAGTGCAGTGATGAATGTATGGAACAGGATATTGCTGTTGAATGCGTGTAAAGCACGAGTGCTTAAAGCGGATGAGTGCGGGGAACAGATGAGTGCGTAGAGGGGTCGAGTGCGTAGAGGGGTCGAGTGCGTAAAGGGGATGAGTGCGTAAAACAGGTGAATGCATAGTACATGTGAGGACATAAAGCAGATGAATACTGGAACGAACGAGTACCAGAGTGAACGGACGTGTTGCGTAGAGCGGATGAGATCGTAGAACGAACAAACACAGATTGCATCCAATACTGATGAGTGCGTAGAATGGATGAATACGTAGAGCTGCAGAATGCGTAGGACATGGGACTGACAGGAATGCATGCGTGCGTAGGGCAGACAGAAGTGTATGCGTGGAGCAGACAGGTGTGCATACGTGGGACAAACAGGAGTGCATGCGTGATGCAGACAAGAGTACATGCGTCGGCAGTCAAGAGTACATGCGTGGGGCCGACTGGAGTGCGCGGAGCGGACTTGAATGCGAGGGGTGAGCCGGAATGCATGAGTGCGTGGAACAGACCAGAGTGTATGGAGCAGCCTGGGATGCATGGAGTGGATAGGAGTGCATAGAACGGACTGGAGCGCAGAGAACTGCGTGACGTATATAGTATGGTTTGGTATGCAGAGACCGTTTGAAAGACCATACACCCCCTCATATCACATCACCACGCTTACTCTCTCCTTTACATCACCACTCAAATAGAACACAGAGATACTATGACACCATTCGGTATAACTGTTCTCATAGCAACATACGCCGCTTACTCCACATCATTCTAAGTAAACACTGCTGATTACTCACCCCCCAGCCAGGCGTTCTCCTCAGGCCTAACGCAGCCACATCCGGTCTGGATAAATTCTGCCAGAACAAACACATACTCCTGATCTCTCAACTACCACACATACCGCTAAGAAGCAGCTATTACACTGATACCGCACGAGCTGCACACATACCCGGTGCTCACACGCACCTTTTTCACGCTCTCTACTCTCTCTACTGATCTGAACTTCGGTTCCCAAGGGCATTCAACCTACCAGCGCCTTCAGACCATACCAATGGTATATAAGGTGCTATATAAATGCAAAATAACAATAACAATTCCCATTTGAGCCCCCACAGGGCTCAATGGGGGAGGGAGATAACAACGGGCCGATTACGACAGGCCCGTTGCTAGCTCCCTGGTCCCCTCGCGGGACCCGCTCTGCACGTCTCGGGGGAACCAGATGTGGAGGGCGGTTTCCGCGAGAGGACATCTTAATCTTGCGGAACGGGTTTAACGGGTCTGCCACCTTTAGCAGAGCCCGTTAACCCGTTCCGCAAAGGTTATAATGAGGCCCTATAGTGTTGCAGAATGTCTAGTTTTCTTTGCAGACCGATAGGGTTCTGGTCTAGGAGCACCAAATTGTCTGCTTACAGGAGCCTGGCTATTTCTGTTACATTTATTTTCAGAAGAAATGTCGCACCCAGGGCTAGAGATTTTTTTATATCCTCGATGAAGAAATTGAAGAGAACAGGAACAAAGGATCATCCCTGTTTCAAGCCCTTAAAGGTGAGAATTCTTTTGGTTAAATGGCCAAACTGGTCCAGTTTGATTTGCATTGAAGTCCATGAGTATTGATCTCTGATGGCTGCAATCTCGACCAGGAGGTAGGTCTTTTGGGCAGCCTTGATTTTTCAATTTTTGCCAGAGTTACTTTCGATCAATGCTATTGAAAGCTGCTTCAGATCTATACAGATGAGGTAGATTTTTCCGTCTCCCCTCATTGTTTGCATTTTAGGAGACTGACCAGTAGTAAATTCAAACTGCATCCTACCTCCTATACAAAGCCAATTTGGCAGCAATCGTAGCTCTATGATCTTAGCACCCATTCACTGAAGTGCCTTAAGAGGACCATATTGAATACTTTCCCTAAGTGCAATGGGGCGACAGTTCTGTGGGGCCATTCTGTCACACTTTTTAAATATTGGCACCGACCACGGCCACTTTCCAGGACATCAGGGCTTTTCTCAGGTAGAAGTCGGCCCATGCTTCTGGGGCTGCATTTGGCATGGCGTTGGAAAAGCCATCAAGCCCAGGGGCATGTGACCTACTTGCCCTCTTAATGAGCATTAGAATTACCTCTCTGTCCATATTGATTTCCCAATTTGGTTCAAGAGCCTCCACTGTAGGGCTATCCACTTGGTTCGTTGTTTCAAACAGATTCCCAAAATAACTCACCCAGGTGTCTTTTGGTATTGGGTTTAGCTGACATGAGCTAGAGGAAGTCCCTTGCTCATTCAGGAGCTGCCACAAAGTCTTACTATTGTTGGAATTAAGTGCCTTCAAGATGAGTTTAGCATCGTTTGGAAAGACCGTAGCTTTGTGGGATTTGATCCAATTCCTAAAGGATTGCCTCCTTTTCCTTAGTAATTCCTCTTTATGTAAAGCCAATGAGCTATTTAGCTTTTGCATGTCCCGGCATAGAAGGTTTTTTGAGCTACCACTTCTCTATCGTAAATGAGGATTGATTCATGCACTGTCCAGATCTTTATAACTTACCTCTCTAAAGGTAGTCACTGTTGTATTCGACTCCTCTGTCCCAATCCTGCCATGCTAATAAGACCTTTGTTAGTTCAGGGATTTCATCGGCTGACAGACAAAGTCTATTTCTTCCGCCTTCAATTTCTACGGATTCCTTCCAGAGGTCTATATTTTCTGTTGTCACTCCAAGGCATGTCAAAATTATTGGGTCATGGTCACTGTGCATGGTTGGGAGAACAGTCAGAGAGGTAGCCTTTGGAAGCAGATTTCCTAACATGAAGAAGTAATCCAGTGTTGCGTGTTGGTTTCCATTTTTCCAAGTTGTGGCTCCTGGGATGTCACCTTTCGTATTTCCATTTAACATGTGGATTCCTCTCTGTTCCATCTCATCAAGCCATTGATGACGTCTGCGCATTGTTGAGTTAATTTCATCATCTTTGGGTCGAGAAGACTTTGCTCCTAATGATACAATCTATGTTAAGGTCACCGCAGATGATTAGCTGAGGGTCCGCTTGAATACCATACATTTTATCGATCCACTCAGTGACCAAAGCAATGAATGATGGTCCTACTTCCACACCGGTGCTCCAATACAAATTAAACAGTAACAGCCGAACCCTACTCTTGTTGATACTGGCCTCCAGCTGGACAATCAAGATTTGAATGTAGGGATTTGGATTGATTGTTTGGAGTACTCGAAGGCTAAGATCGTTTCTTAGTATTGTTAGCAGGCCTGACGAAGGTCTTCCGAGCATTCCCTTTTTGGCTCGACTTAGATGTAGGGTAAAGCCATCCAAAAGTGGGGTTTCCAGCAACCACAATTCATGTATGAATATTATGTCCAATCTGGAAACGGCCTGATTCATACTATGAAAAAGATGTACAAAACCTCAAGTGTTCCAGGACCCGATTGCCAGGATCCTGGAGTTGAAGACCTTCTTGCTCTATTCTTTGTTGCTCAATGCCAAGGCTTTGGCTAACCAGGTCCACGGCTGCTCCTCTTTCTTGTGTGCTTTTTCCTCCCTTCCATGAAACATCACCAGTCTTAGTTTGTTTTCACTGTTATAGCCCTTCCATGGTAATCTGTATCTGGTTCATATTACTCAAACCTTCCCTCTCAGTCTGTGGGAGAGGTGGATCTTGATACAGGCTCAAACCAATTTTTCTAGGGTTTTCAGGGATGGAGCTAAGATGTTTTGTGTTTAATTTGGTGACCTTCGCACTCGAAGACTTGATCACCAACATATCTGCATTCTCATTTCTCTTTCTATCGAAACCCAGAGTACAGAGTTCATTGTTTGCCTCGAGGAGTAATTAGCTCAGGGAGACACAACCCATATGTATGCTTACCCTGCCATTTTCATGTGGTAATCACTCTTAGTTTGGGTATATGATGTAAGATGTTCATGATGTTTGAGCAGTTTAAAATCAGGCCATCGTCCGCCCTAAGGATCCTTTCAAGAGTAACGATAGATCTGTGGTTTGTCTTGTTGAGCAGCATTGGCTCCCTCCAACATTCATTCTTGGTGCTTGCGACAACCCCATATGATTCCTTTTCGGCATCTGTACCTGAAATCCAACGGGTCGGTCCATTTGTGATTTTAGAAGTAATTTACTCATGATTTAGATATGATTAGAAGGGTTGTTTTCCTGTTGGCTGCCCTGTTGGTTTTCTCTTCTTTCTTTATTTCTTATGTCGGCCAATGTGAGAAATGGAGAAGAACTGAGAACTGTTCAGCAGCTGATGTTCACGTCGGGGACTCTTACAATATTTAATTCTGCATCATGGTTGGGCAAATCCATGGGTTTGACAGAATCCTCTTGTTTGCAAAACTGATAATTCCAGCAGGCAATCATCTACGGCTATTGCTACCATAGAGACTTCTAATTTTGGGCACCTCTGATGGAACGACTTGAGCCTCCATCGTTTTGTATGAGACGGTTTGATCCCTGCTTGTGCCTGATGTTGAGGGATCCAGGAGTACTTTTTGGAGATTTCTTAAAAAGCTTCTGGAGCCGCAGGGTTTTGCTTTCCTCAGATTCCTCATGTTTTTAGATTTCATCACACGTGCTATTTTCTTCATTTTATTCAGCTCTTCTCCATTAGTTTTGGTCTGTTCAAATATTGAGAAGGTGTTTGTCTTTCCAGGGTGGCTTTCATTGGAGATCGCCAGGGCAGCAACATAGCGTCTATGGGGGGGACAGGTCCTCGGCCACCTCCACATTTGTGTTTGAAATAGAGACCAGAGCCACCGGGGGTAAGGTTCCTATTTCTTGTAGTTCCTGAGACCTTTCTTTTGAATTCGATAGATCAGATAATATTTGAGGGTTTCCAGCCACAGTTTGGGTGCTGGTGAGAGTCTGCGTTGGCTCAGGAGCTCAAGCCATCTCTCCTTCACAGTTTATTTCAGGATGCGTTTGTTTGTTGACCTGTGCTGACTTTTGTTTAGTAGACCGGGCAGCAATTTCACTGACTCCTTCCAAAAAGATCCTCTTGTCCGTCTTGCATCAGGTCAATTAAGGATTTAAGAAGTACACCCTCCATTTCTTTTTCCCTCGCTCTTTTCTCTCTTATCGATTCAATAAAGGACTCTACATACACCAGTTTAGAGTTCATCAGTGCAAGCAGAGTAGCCTGGTCTTTGTATTTATCACACAGAATCCCATACAATTTTAGGTAGGGAGCCAGGGTAATTGTAAGGGCAGAGAGGATGCTAGCCTGCAGTTGGGTAGCCCAGGGAGGCTTCCGAGATTGATCCACCTCTTCCAGCCTTTGATTTTTCAAAGGTGACTTCAGCCTTCTAGGCGTTTGCTCTCTAGGGTTCGATGCCAGAATGTGATACCCAGGGGATTCTGAATCAGAAGACGGTTCTTCACCAGAAGATTCCCTCAAAAGCGAATCCTCAATGGTGGACCTTCTCTTGGTCAGTTGACTATACTTGAGCTGTGTGAGACCATACAGTGGGCCTCATTACAACCCGGGCGGTAAGGGATTACTGGTACCGGTAAGGGCACTGGTGCCGGTAATACCTTACCGCCCAATTCCGAGGTCCCTTTGCGGGTCCTGCCTCAACGGCTGATTTTACCAGCCATTAAGGACGGGACCCGCAAAGGGACCTTGGAGGTAATTACGGTAACGTAATTACCGCCTTCCCCATTTCCATTGAGCCCTATGGGGGCAAAAATGGGAATGGGGAAGGGCCAATGGTGAATGGGGAATTACCACCCCACCAACCTTGGAATGGGGCGGCAATTCCGCCATTCACCATGGCGGAATCGGTAAGGTACCGGCGTCAACCATGGCGTTAATAGCGCCAAGGTTAACGCCTGGGTCGTAATGAGGCCCGGTGTCAATGAAGCAGCTGTCAAGTCTTGAGTCTTATTTAGTTTGAAAAAGGTAGCAGGCGCTGCTCTCCAGAAATAACATGGCATGATAACCTGTTATGAGATGAGAGTTTGCAGCACACGCTTTTTGCTCACTGTACCTTTCACAGATGGGAAATATCCATTTGCATATCAGTCTGTCCCGCCCACATGGGCAGTCCAGCACTGAAATGCTATGGCAATTCCTCTCTGAACAAGAGTACCAACAGTAACCCCATACACGTGTTTCAGCCTTGTTGGGCCTCATCAGTGAGGTGAAGCTGTGCCTCTCTGAGCACAGTGAGCAGGGAGTCCACGTCTGGTTGCCCCCAGGTAACTCAGGGTGACCAACCCCAAGTTCCTTGCAAATATTTCAGAAAAGGTAGCAGGCGCACCTCTCCAGAAAGAACATGGCATGATAACCTGTTATTATATGAGAGTTTGCAGCACACGCTTTTTGCTCACTGTACCTTTCACAGATGGGAAATATACATTTGCATATCAGTCTTTGTCCCGCCCACATGGGAGTCCAGCACCAAAATGCTATGGCAATTCCTCTCTAAACAAGAGTTCCAACAGCAACCCCATACACGTGTTTCAGCCTTGTTGGGCCTCATCAGTGAGGTGAAGCTGTGCCTCTCTGAGCACAGTGAGCAGGGAGTCCACGTCTGGTTGTCCCCAGGTAACCCAGGGTGACCAACCCCAAGTTCCTTGCAAATATTTCAAAAAAGGTAGCAGGCTCTCTCTCCAGAAAGAACATGGCATGATAACCTGTTCTTAGATGAGAGTTTGCAGCACACACTTTTTGCTCACTGTACCTTTCACAGATGGGAAATATCCATTTGCATATCAGTCTTTGTGCCGCCCACATGGGCAGTCCAGCACCGAAATGCTATGGCAATTCCTCTCTGAACAAGAGTACCAACAGCATTTAGTTTGGCCTTTTTGGAGGGAATGACTGGCGCAAGATGCACATCTTCATAGGTGTCATCGTTAGATCTTTTCACAGTTTTTGCATTCATATCCATAGAAAGGTGCAAGGCCAGGTGCGCATTGTCCTTGGCCCAGGTTCCCATAGCATCGGAGGTAGAGTTTTTTTACCTCGGGGTAGCCTCTGAGGACCTTATGGGGCTTGCCAAATCAATAGGGCACAGCTCAGAATAGTTTAAAGCGGGCCGACTGAAAGACTTGACTGTTGGATTTTTCTGCACTGATGACTCACTAAGAGCGCCAGTAGATGGATTCATCAATTGGGCCACTTTTATGTGGGAAAAGGGCCTGCATCACTTCCTGCTGGTGATCTGGCGCGGGGCCTGAACGTGTGGTAAGAACTCTGGTCCCTTCCTGATCCCCTATGTAAATAAGATCGTGGGGTTGAGGGGAGTCAGGTTTCTGGGAAGAGGCCTCGGCATGCTTGCGTTCAAAAAGGTCAGATGGAGAGCGGAGGGGTAGGGAAGGAGGAACATCTGCACATTTGTGTGGACAGATACAGTTGTGGTTTCATGATTAGTAATATTCCTCCATGTCCCGCTCCCCAGCAAGAGTTCATCAGTTAAGTCGTCCCAATTATTATGGTGCACGTCGGATGCAATGCCAGGATGATCAGATTCCAGAGGGCACAGAAGATTTCTGGCTCACCCTTTCACTTCGGTTAGGATCGGTGTCGACAATGGGAGCCCCAGGTCCTTCCTGAGGCGTTGGGAGGGCAAGGCTAATGAGGGTTCTTGATGGTTGAAGGGCCATTTAAGATTTCTCATGTCTGAGGTGGAATACCTTCTTTTTTTGTGGGTATGATCCGTTTTGATCCCCTTTAATTTGTATGATCCGATTTGTGCTCGCTCAAAAGGGCCATTCCCTTTCGATTCTGGCAACTTCAGGTCATGGAGCCCATTTGGGGGGATGGAGTCCGATTTAGCCGGGCCTTGTGGCCCCTCTGGGATAGCGGAATGGGGTTTGGCAGGAGCCTGTGCATTCATCCCTTTGTTGGGCGTAACTCCCATCGTATAGCGGTCTGCGGGCAGAAACAGGTCTTTCATTCCTTTCTGCGTTCCATTTGGGAGGCCCACTTTGGGTTGTCTATTTGGGGACCCCTCCAAGATAGTAGGCACGGGATGGATTGAGTCAGATATATCGTTGGTATGATCACTTACTGGGACCGATTGAGGTAGTTCGACGCTGGGCTCCAACGCAGGATCTCTAAATTTAGCCTGTGAAGGAGCAGCATCCCTCGCTTTGGTTAACAAGTTCAGACGTACCTGCCATCTTGTACGTTGTTGGTTTCCCTCATTAGTCATGGAACCCATTCAGCTGATTACGGCTCCCAGCTCTCCCACAGCAAACACTCGGCAAACACTCTGCGATGCTCCGTGTCTGGAGTGGGTGGTTTAAAGGTTTAGCCTCTGCACAATCAGAATGGAAATGGAAAGCAGACTTTCCACAGTTTTCAAGCAGCAAAATGTTCCATAGCTCAAACACTCGGCAAACGCTCAGCGACGTTCTGCATCCGGAGTGGGTGTTTTAAAGGTTGAGCCTCAGCACAATCAAAATGGAAAGGGAAAGCAGTCTTTCCTCGGTCTGCAAGCAGCTAAATGTTCTGTAGCTCAAAAACTCAGACTTTCCTTGGTCGGCAAGCAGCAAAACATTCCATAGGTCAAACACTCTGTTATGCAATCTGAAGTTTATGAATTATTAAATGAAAACAATTTGAAACTCAATGGCGGTACCTTGAAATTCTGTGAATAAGTTTGCGCAAACTATTGGATAAGCCATTTCTTCACTTCACACAAGAGAAGGGGCAAATCCTGGACCCCCTAGAATCTGTTTCTGCGCAACAAAGGCAACCAGGACCGTCTCTTGCCCATGCACTGACTCCTCAAGGGATTTGCGATCTGACCCTGCCAAGCTATCTCTCCCACTAGGGTTTGCTTGACGCCGTCCCACACCTGTCGAGTCATCCTTCCTTCTGGGTCTCTCCAACCACTACCACACTAATCCTACAGGGCCAAGATATTACCAATCTGAGAGCAGGGATGTAATTTCACCAAAATGCCTGGGGTAGCGGAAGTGACATCACATGACCCTTGACCTCTGATGATATCACAGGAAGTGATGTCATTTTATCCCACCCCCCCAAGTGACATCACAGGAATGCGTCTAACACCCATGTTTCCAGGTGCTTTCATTTAAGCCAGATATAAGAACCGAGGCACAGAGGGAGGTGAGATTTGTCCACGATCATACATTTGTGGAATGTCATTTTCTAGATTCGATGTGGAGCCTATATGTAAAACATACATAATGCAGTGCTTGTAACAGGGTAACTGAAATCTCTAATGCAGGCTAGAGCTAGTGTATGAAATATCTATAGATCAATGGACACAGAAGTACTCATTATCTGTGACATTGATGTGTTAAACAAGCCAAAAAAACGCTGAACATGGGAGGCGTGCGCTATCAGTTTACCCAAGAGCAAAATGCTGCACGAGCAAGGGCTGAAAATTAAATCATTGATCAGGATTTAGTATCAACGAAATTCCCTGGTTATAAATGTATCTATGAGTCAGCTACCACTGTGATAGAAGAAACCTATTGTGCTGGTGTAAGCTTAGGCCATCTGTCTCTGTGTGCATTTCATTTATCTTTAGGTTCTGTGACAAGCAAGCACATGTTGTCCCCCACAACCCAGAGGTGAACATAACACCTTAATGCCCTAGGCTTTGATACATGACTCTTCTTCAATCTTTTTTAATGGGTGAGGTGTGAGTGTGGGGAGGTGGGCTGAACTTCCCTCAAGAGTGGGGCTCAATGCATCTACGATTCTCAGAGCTCTGTGTGCAGGGTGCATTATTCAATGACCCTACCCCCCCCCGGACCGGCCCATGAATGAAGCTTCCACAAAGCCCTTTCCAAGAAGGAGTTTGAGTGGGGGGGGGGGTGGGTCAGTCCATGGCTCTCTCACTTCTGAGACTGTGTCCAACTTTTATTTTCTTAAACAGTGTTGCACCTGAGCAGGGTCCTGGTCGAGATTGCTGATCCTCTCAACCATTCACATCACACTTGAATGTGTTCAAGGTGAGGAGAGCCCAATCAGTGGCGTAGCACAAAATTTGGCGGTCCCACTGTGAGCCATGCTGATGGCACACGTCCCAAGCTCCTTAACAAAGCACAGGGCTCGCCACACCCGGGCCGGCCAGAACCATGTGTGTGCATTGTCCAAGATGATTATGCCGCTGCAGGCGCGTGCGCTACTCCAAGTGAAAGAAGTAAATATGTTTTTTAATCAAAGCTTAAATGTTTCACCTAGCATAGAAAGAATGGGCGATGCCTGGTCCCAAAATATACTAGTCACCAGCGGGTGTAAACATTTGCCACAAGTATGCAATTGCGATCGAGCATAGCGAGGGGGCCTGAACTAATGTGGACGGGTTGGAGGAAGAGGGTCAGGGGGATTCTTCCCCCTCCCATGAGAACAAGTTTTGAATAATGGGTTAAAATGGTGCTCACTTTCTGTGAACATTTGGGTAGAAGGCCAGACAGTTTGCAATCGGTTTTGTAGGATAACTCATGGAAAAAAAGTACAATAGGTGTAAATCACCAAAAGTGCACAAGTGCATTTCCCAATGCATTGTCATGACGGTCCCTTCAATTTATGCCAGTATAAAAAAACATGTTCATGCTGGCTCTGCTCATACATTTCAATGCTGGCTCCACCAACATATGCTAGTATTCCCAAATAAGAACATACTCATGTTCACTTTGAGATGTTTTAAATAGTATCATTACTGGTACTAGTAAACGCTATAATCAAGAAACGTTCCTTCCTCCTACACACAGTAAAAGGATCCCACCATTCTTCTCTTTCACCCACAAAACACTCACCATCATCGCACTCATCATGTCCAGAGTAGACTATGTCAACAGCCCATATCTAGGAATGCCAGAACAACTATTAAAGAAACTTCAGCACATCCAAAACGCTGAGGCCAGACTCCTGCTCAAACTACCATTAAGAGAACACATTTCCCCTGCACTGAAAATGCTACACTGGCTCCCAATAAAACAGAGAATAAAGTTCAAAACAATGTGCATAACGCACAGAGCAATCCACGGCCAAGGAGCAGAGTTCCTAAAAAAGAAAATAACCATCTACCATTTTACAAGACCACTCAGATCAAGCAACAACATTTGCTTACAACCAAAACCACACAATTAAAAGAAAATTTGGAGGATCATCTTTCTCTCACCAGCAATGACCTGGAATGACATACCCAAAAACATATCCAACACAAGGGATCATCTGGAATTCAGATAGCTACTCAAAACGTGGCTATTTGCTCCAGAACCAGAAGGAAACAACTAGGAAGCTTAGACCCAGCGGGAAACAAGATACCAAGGAGTAACCCCATATCCCCCAACTTGATCTTCCCTAACCGGAGGACAGGGGGGAAGAATGCCCCAACCACCCATGTCCACATACAACTAGTCCACAGAGGAAACCTAGGTAGGTAAGGACCCTACACAGGACGAGCAGGGAGTGACCAGAACTCTCTAACCCAAACTTCACCAACCCAGGGCGGGGGAACGCTTGTCAGTTACACATACCACTAGAGTAACACAGAGGAAAACTGCCACTCCTCAACGTGCCTGCCAGCTAGGCAGGCAAAATACAATACCAAACACACAGGATAATGATACATACCAAGCGCAGAAAAGCAAAACGTTAAAGAGGTAAGAAAACCTGCTAACCCAATTCTACAACCTCAACTTTCTGCATGCACTTCTCATACAAAATCTCACACAACCACTTCTATGCACAGCAATCAGCATGCACTTCACCACACTGCAACAATAGACAAACAACACATAACTCTGCACAACAGCACATCAGGAAGTCACACCGACCCAAAACCCACACTTAATTTAAGCTCAGAGAATGGTGCAAACCGAACTGAAGCTGCCAACAGGACATCAAAACTCTCACTTTCCTATTCCCACTACTCCCTGCTAATCCCCTCCCCCCGCACTCCCGCCCTTTTCAGATCTTCCAGAGCGCCTGGGATCCACTCCGGTGGTGACAGTGCATGGTACAAATACCTTTAAAAATTAACTAGGCACAAAGCTGGCTCTACCAATATATGCCACTACTGCTATGTAAGAAAATTCTCCTGTTGGTTTGGCCATTAAAAGTGAAATGTCACAATAAGAAAACATGTCCAAATGGGTTACAATGTAAGCCAGTCTAGACCAATAAGAACACTTATCATGCTTGCTTCATCATAGATGCTCAGTTAATAAAAGGTCATGATATAATAATAAATATACAGGCTGCTACACCAAAATGTCAGTCTAGTGAGGTAATACTACTTATCATGCTTGCTTTATCAAAGATGGCAAGTAATAAATGTGATGCCACAGTAAGCAATGGCTAGACTGGCTGTACCAAAATGGCAGGTAAAGACACACATGAACTTTGCTTTGTCTGAAAATACCAGTAAAACCTGCAAAGTCAATAAAGGATGTGTCAACAATGCTCTAGTGATCCCCAGTCTCCCAGGGCACTGCGAGACACACACGCCTACTCACTCACCCACCCTTCACTCAGTTGTAAACCTCTGACGTCCATCACACACACACACACACCCAACCCCCCTTCTCTTACATCCCCTTATGTACACAGGCACAGGCCCACCCACCCAGAACATTCAAACACACACACTATCACATTTCATCTCATTCACCCACCACTCACCGACCCATAGCACATACATCTGACATGCACTCACACATGAAAAATGTACATCACAATAAATAAAAGCCTTCTTACCTGTTTTTTCCAGCTTCTGTCTGTCACTCCAGGCCACCCTCGGCTCCTCTGCGCAGGAAGCTGGAAGCTGGGAGAACTTCCTGGTTCCTGTATATGAGCCGCAATGAAGTCGGAGGAGAAGGTGTTGGAGCTGAACGTGGCATGTGACACGGTCAACTCCAACCTCTACTGAGTGCTTCCTTCTTGCGCTGCAAGCCCAGGCCCAGCTTTCACCCTGATGGGTGAGGACTGCGCCAGAGCAAACTCAGACCTGGTATGGCAGCTTCAGTTTTTTAACTGGGTTAGCAAGGGAGATTGCAGGGGTAGCAAGGGAGAACACAGGGGCCGCTGCTGCGACCAACACATGCCGTCCTTGTATGAGAGAGAAGCTTCTCAAAGGCAGTGAAAGTCTGGCTAGACCTCTTCCTGTGTGTAAAGATGTTAAAATGGGAGGACACCCAGGAAGATGAAAGAACAATATTCGAGTATATCACCAAACTGCACAGTCAATTGTCTGAGAATTGGAGACAAGCACAAAATGCACTAACTGTAGGTTATGAAAAAGATGGAAGAGGGTCTTTGAATCAGGTCAGACAGCCTTGGTGCATCTCCTTACCTTAGAACAATAACCCTTGGCTCAGTGGTATGGACCTTATGAAGTCATAGAAGCACTGGCGATGGTTTGGTGGTTTCTTTTTAAAAAGGCCACTTGCAGCATCTCTCCATCAGATTGGTGACAGAAGACTCAAATCTAAATATTAATATTAAGGAATGAGAAATTTCTCCCGAATTGCGAGTATAGCTGTTGTTGATTGAAGCAGAGAATTTGGAAGGTGCCTCTGTGAAGGAGCTGGAAGGTGCGGCTTGAGCTCTCACGTTAGTATGTGCTATCACAGAGATGGAAGTGTTATATATATAAATCACTAGCAAAAAGTACCCATACTCCACAGACAGACATGATAACGCTCATCCATTGTTGAAAATCAATGATCCTGTAGGTCGCTGTTCCAAATTACTTATCACTTGATGTGCTTTGCACTCTGAAGTAAACTGCACTGAGAATGGCCGTGTGTGGCATGCTGGCATACCCCAAAGCAGACGTGGAGGGGAGGTGAGAGTTGGCATGATGCAGCATACTAGGACCTTCTGTGCCCTCTCCCCACCCTGGCCTCACCCTAGCGCAGTGAGGTGCATTGCGGTGCAAATATCTTGGAAACTGTGTGTCCTAGGGCCTTGAAACGTAGTGTTGTTCCTCCTGCTGAGATGCATACAATGAGCTTTGTCTCGTCCTTCTATGACCACATTGATGTTTAGCAGATTTCAGGCAACCGTCCCATGCTTCAGTCGCTCCAGGTTCAAAAACAATCTGAAAACCTTCCTATTTGAATGACTATAAAATCCTGGATACCTCTTTCTCCTGCTTATGTTATTTCTCGTGTTATTGCTTTGTCTCGTCTTAGTGCTCCTATGCTTCAGGGCGTTTCGTCTTCAGCGCTTTAGAAAAAAAAGAATAATAAAATAAAAAAATGTGTGAAGGGGCTGAAATCCAGAAAAATGGGTTGGATGTACAAATGTGATTTAGCGAGTAGTGTATGGAGGGTCCCAACAGGTAAGTAGGCAAAATCTGGTGCAGGTCGGTGGAAAGGTGTGGAATTGCATAAGGAACAAACTAACAGATGTTCTGCTATATATATAGAGGATAGACTGGTATGCCGTACCACTAGTTTGTTTGCTTTACACAGAGCATACCTTTATTTCAAAGGCTTGCACATCTATGATAGTTAAAGTGGGCAACGCAAGGTGCCCTTTTATCCATGATGTCTACTAGCTTTACATGCAAAACAAATAATGTTGGTTTTATGTCAATAGCCAAATGTTTTCAGCATCATGAATAACAACGAGCTGGAGGTTTGCTACAAAGAATCTCCATATATATCTGAGTTTATTACACAACTTCTTTTTTTATTGCATGCCTTAAATCACTGAGTGTACAGTGGTATTAAATTGATTTTTCAGGTTTACATTATTTTGCATTCTGGGACTGTCTACAATTCAGGATCTGAAAGTTAAAGCCACAATGTTGTCCTTTTGGCTTAAGGGGTTGCTATAAAGATGTATATGATGTTACATGGTTTTACTATGCAGCATAATTTGTAAGTAAACTCTATAAGACAGTATTATTGTAGGCCTTGAAATCCAACACTTCAATAGTTGTACCAAGTGAAGCTTGGAAGGTATGTGGTCAAATCTGCAGAGTAGGTTAATATCCCTGCTTTACTGTTTAGTCAAAGTGCGTGATCCTGGCCAATTCTTTAATCACACTCTGACTTAACTGAACAAAATGGAGTCCTTATTTCAAATAGTCTCAACTTAATCACACAAAGCAACAATAAAAAGCTAGCTCAATAAACCCTGCTCGTCAAGAAAATGTATTAGAGCGCTCAAATTACAAAATGAAGATATACGAAAGGCACATCAGAAGATAAGCCTCTGAAAGTGGCTAAAAGAAATAAACAAAGAAACCTCCACCACAATTAAATTAGATAATAACATCCCTAAATCTGTCCTACCAGTAGAGCTTGTGGCAGAGACTGATCAACCAGTTATGAATATAATCAAACTCAGTGTAAAGAAGCTTTGAGTTCAGATTAGGTGACTATGGGCCTCATTACGACCCAGGCGGTAAGTTACCGCCTGGGCCGTGACTTTACCACCATGGCGTAAACTACATTTACGCCATGGTGGTTGGCGGACTTACCGCCCCATTCCGACCTTGGCGGGGCGGTAAGTCCCCAATCCCCATTTACCCTTCCCCATTCCCATTTTCGCCCCATAGGGCATAATGGGAGTGGGGAAGGCGTTAATTACGCCACCGTAAATTACGGTGGCGTAATTAACTCCATGGTCCCTTAGCGCCATGGATTTTAACACCTGCTAAAAGCAGGTGTTAAGTCCGCCATGGCACTAAGGGACCTCGTACTCAGGCGGTAAGGGTCGGCGCTGTTAACGCCGCCGTAAAACCCTTACCGCCTGGGTCGTAATGAGGCCCTATGTCAGGATTACATTGTTCCAATCAACCATTGCTCATCAATAAAAAGATATAATTGTGTTGACAGATGAAGATTAGATCTTTCCCCATCACTCTGGGACATCTTAATTTAAATTGGTTGTCGTATGCAGATGATATTTTGTATGATGCCACACTTATTGGGTTGCAATGCAAATTAACGGCACTTTCTGAGTAAGCAAAAATTAAAAATCTGGAAATTATTCACTAAAATCACCAGTCAAAAAATCAAACAGTGGTCAATTATTGGCACGTTCATTGACAGAGTGAAAGAACTAACATCTTGGATTTTCATTAAGAATTTAACAGGCCGATTCATGGAATTAATGTGCGCTGAAATTTTCAGCGCAAGAGTGCCAAAGCGTGCGAAAGCGTGCAAATCGCAGTGCCAGTGCGAAAATCGCAGCGAAACCCGCGCACAGTGATTCATGGAAGTCCGTGTGTTTGTAAATCCCAGGATGTGCGCCAAAATTCTGCGTGGCGCACGCTGGCGCACACGTCTCCAAACAGCGTGCGCTACGCGCACAGCGAAATCGCACAAAGCGCGGTGCACACAACAAAAGTAGGAGGAACAGAGGGCGTGACACGCGGAATGGGGGACAACGCATGAAAATGTGGGCGTCACGGGGGAAGTACAGGAGGTAAATGCGCGGAACAACCACACGCACGTTCAAAACACGTATTCATGGATTCGAACGGGGCTAACGCGTGTGCCAAAAAAGACGCGCTAATCCGGAAACACGTACGCCAGCAGGAAGCAAGCGTACGTGGACCCGCGCAGCATAAAAGTGCGCGCAAACAACAAACAAGCTCAGACGCCAGGATGAATATACCGTTCCTAGCAGCAGTGGTCGTGGGATACCGCAGGAGGAGGAGGAGGATAGTCAGGCCCAGAATTTTCACACCCAGAACCAGCCTTTTTGGGATGCCTGATGACCAGGTGTATGGGAGGTACAGGTTTCCACCTCACATAATACTCGACCTGGTGAGTGAGTGGGAGGATGACCTCACATCACCCACCCTGTGCTCCCAAGCACTCAGCCCCCTGGAGAAGGTCCTCAATGTACTGCACTTCTTGGCCACTGGATCATTTCAGTGGACAGGTGCTATAGTGGGGGGGTGTCACAGGCCACGCAGTCACGCTGCCTACACCAGGTCTTGGCCATCATGACTGCATGCCCATCAGTCCGCAGGCACATATACCTGCCCAGAACACCTGCAGAAAGGCAGGCTGCCGTCCAGGATTTCTACGGGGTGGCACAATTCCCCAAAGTCCTAGGTGCCATTGATTGCACCCATGTGGCTCTACGTCCTCCCGGGGCATCAGAGCACATCTATAGAAACCGCAGGCACTGGCATTCCATCAACGTCCAGGTAGTATGTGATGCCAAGGGAATCATGACCTCAGTATATGCCAACTATCCAGGGTCCACCCACAACAGTTTTATTTACAGAATGTCAACCCTAAACCGGGACCTAGAAGCTGGGCGGCATGGCGATACATGGCTGCTCGGTGAGTATAAATGCCACAGCACATGCATGCATGTCAGATACTGAGTAATGTCACAACCCCACTAATGATACCCATCACCACCTCCCCAGGGGACAGTGCCTACCCTCTGAGCACCCACATGATGACGCCAATTCAGAACCCCACCACGCCACCCGAGCTAAGATACAACACAGCCCACATTGCAACCCGGGGCATAGTGGAGCGCACATTCGGAGTGCTCAAGTCACGCTTTCGCTCCCTTGACCGTTCTGGCGGGCAGCTGTTATACGCTCCCCCAGTAGTGTGCAGGATCATAGTGGCAGCATGTGTCCTGCACAACACTGCAACACGCCGGGGCCTGCCCGTGGACATGGTGGTGCCCCCACATCCCCAACCACATGCACGGCCGCTGCGCATGGGAGGAGAAAGGGCACGGTGTGAGGCAGCTCGTACACAGCTGGTGGCTAATTACTTCATCTAAAATACACCCCTGTGGAGTGCACACAGCCCTGGCACATACCATCTGACAATCAATGATGATGACATAAGGGACAGTCAACTGTCACAACCATACCAGCCTGAGATTGGTCATCTGGAAGTGTTACATTGTGTGCATCCCTACCTACACAAACACCACCAATGCTGTGTCATCAAAAGACACACTTCTATGCTGCTAAATTCATTACCCCCTTGCAAAATACAACATGACAACAGTGCCATGTCACCCAACCCCTGCCCAGCACCGCCACCCAACACACCATGGCATGTCATGCTATGTGAGAGCAAACAAAGCAATCCCCAAAACATGACACAAGTGTCACAAAGTACAGTGTCCCTAATGGAAACTGGCCACACACAATATGCTCCCAGTAATGTAGAACTAACAACACACATGACCAAATACTTACCAACAATACAATGCAGCTACACAACCTCAAACATAGCATAAACATGAGAGTACTAAGTTAAAGTAGTGGTAGTCTTACAACCTTATTATGCCAGCACATCGACCACTTTGTCAAGGGTTTTGACCCATGTTGAATCCTTAGACTGGGTAGATGTGGGGATGAGCTGTCGCCGCCTATTATTCTATCCCAGAACAAACTAAATCAATAGACTGGGTGGATGTGGGGATGAGCTGTCGCCGCCCACATTCACGCCAGAATCCAGGAGAACTGCGCAGTTGGCACAAGACCACTCCAAAGATACAACCTTCTTGTGGGGGGGTTCCACATCACCACTCTACTGTAAGATGCCATCAAAACAATGTTAAGCAAGGGTCCTATACTATCAAGCAAAGCCCACTCTATTGAAATGCAGTAATTCAAGACAGATCCCAAAAATGGATGCAATACCGGGTACTCACCACTATCAGAAAGCCGGCGTTTTAAAACCACCAGACTTTTGTGTAAAACTGAACAGAGGAACCCAAACCAGGCCAAGGAAAGACTTGCTAAGAGGTGGATACAATGTAAAACTATATTCTGAAATTACTTGAAGGAAGTAATTATTTAATGTATATGTAAAAATTGTAAGTTTTGATTTAAACTGGGAACTAAAGTGACATTTAGCTGAATTCTGCCTGACAACAACCCCCGACAGGAGTTAAAACTTGATCAAACTGCATTCCCAGGCCTGGCTGCCTCCTGCTTCCCCACCAAAAGGAGATGACACCTCTCTGATTAGATTAGGGGAGGGGCACCTGCAGGAGGTTGAACAAAACCTTGTCCTATACTCAGGCAAATGTTATATTGGGGGGGCCGTAAAGTGGCTTCCTCTTGGGAGAAGTGGGAGGAGAAGTGCCTCTGAGAGCCACCCGAGCTGGAGGCGGGGACAGACAGAAGCTTCCCCCATGTGCTTTGGAACCTAAACCACACCCATCTGGGCCAGAGCATAATTTTAAAAAAAGGTGGATAATTCATAGTACGGACTTGTCAGAATTATATAAGTAATATCATTATTCTGGTGATTTTTCTGTGCATGTTTTAAGAGGTGTTAGGACCCTGTGGTGTATTCTGGGGGGTTGCTAGCGGAAAATAGGGTCTTACTCCAAATGTCTGCATGTTAAAAATCTGACATCAATTAATGTCCATACTCCTTGTGCACATGTGTGTAATTTTTGGTAAATGTCCGATATTGGTAAACCAGTCAAAAAGCACAAAATGTTGTCATTTTTGAATGCAAGCCCCCAGGAAGATCAGAGGCGGACAAGCATGGACCATAAGGAATATATAATGTGTACATGTAATTTCAACAAATTGTGTATCTGGGAAATATGTATTTGAATCAAATATAGATTTGTGGGCAAATTGACATGGGGAGGATCCTCTGACCCATAAACAGACCTCATCATGATGACAATCCATTTCCTTCCCCCAATCATGGGAGAGGGGAGAATTGGGCCAATGACAAGTAGAGAGGGGTAGGCTCAGTTATGCCACGCACACACCCACTTCCAAAACACATAAAAAGAGACTGCTGGGACAGGTAGAGACATTCATTTTCCATTTCTGCGGAGCATTTTGATGGCCGACATCCCATTCAGACAGAGACCAGAACCAGAGACCCATAGACTACAGAACTTTGAACCTAGAAGGCCCACTGCAAGCAAAAGTATTCTCAGCAGGCCTTCGGAATCCAGCAAACCTAACCAAACTATTCAACAGCCGGGCGAGCTGTTTGAATTCTTTGCCAAGAACTTTTGCCGGAACCGCAGACCAGACCCAGACCGCTGTGAGCAGAACCAGAGATCCGGATCGCTGTGAGCAGAACCGGTGCCTGATTGACCCGCCGAGCAGAGAGAACCGCCGCTGGACGTGTTGACCAGATCCGTGACGAGGCCTATTTCACAATTAGGAGTGAGTATTCGCCAGAACTGTGCAGAACCCAATCTCTTACTTAAAATAATCTAATCCAAACTATTTTAACCTAAGTAGAACTGCCTCCTAGAATCGTGTCATTCTGTCATCTTTAAAACTGGAAACTGTCATCTGTCATTTGAACTTTTAAATTTCAAATCCCAAAAACTACCTTCACGAAATCGGCCGTATCTCCGGAACCGTTTGTGCTAGGAGCGAGTTAACTGTCATGTTAAAGCTAAGATTCTAAGCTTTCCAACGAGCCTAGAACCGACTTCCTACTCCTTATAGTACCTCCGTAATTGCGCTCGATGCACGCGACTAAATTTGCAGCGATTTGACATTTTGCTCAATTTCAGCCACGTGTAAAAATATTTGTCCTTGCTTTGCTTGCTGAAATTCGTGTGCAACCTGACAATCATTCATAGGGCATTGCTAAAGTGAGCCTGAACTAATATAAACTAGATAGCACCCACCCTGAACCTCTAGAGGGAAATAAAAGCATTTTTAGCACATTTTTCACTTCATTGTCATCACATTGGGCCTGTGTTTCAAACTTCTTCCTGTTTCCTCTAAGCTTGCTGGCGGGGAACTGAATTTCGTATTGTATTTGATTTCATCCCTGAGAACTGTGCGCTCCTCTTTCCATCTCCTTCCATTTCTTACATTGCATAGGTGGGGGGGGGGTGAATTGCCAGAGAAAAAGTTATTATTATCTTATCTTTTGCTAAAATCATATCGAGTTATTTCTGTACTGCATTGTATTCCTCATTGCTTTTCCCTTGAAACCATAAAAGTATTTTTGCTACCTTATCCATCCTATACTAACTCCTCATTGATTGTAAAGAAGTGTGCTAGTGCCAGATTACCCATTGATGATCAACATTATATCCATAAGTGTGATATCAATTATTAATTTATTATAAAAGTGTGATATATATCTTGTTAATTTTTCAAATAAACCTTTTAATTTGCAAAACAAACATACTCCTTGGCTCAGTGGGGTCAGGGGGATTCTAAGAGGGGGGTGTTATACAAGGGTTGTCATCCAGAGTACTGAACTGGACATAAAAATACATCAATAAGGGTTTTCCTGAGCATCCCAGACTAGGCATTGACTTACCTGTAGTGTTGATTGAATATCGCTTCCAACTTCCAACTGTACAGTGCTGCTGCCACGCAAATGTGTAAGTGCACTGCTTACAACATGAACTCCATCTCCAAAGTAGACGGCCTTGTGAAGACATGAGGAATGAACCTGCAAATTAGGAGGAAGACATGGATGCACAAGCACATATCAATACACCATGCAGTGTACAATACAACAACAATATCCACTAGGAATGTATACACAGTATTGACTACAGACTGCCCACACAGCTCATGGGAGTCCAACGTCACTGTGTAAGTCACTGTCACTTGGGCACACCCTTTGCAAGCCCATGGAAACGGGAAGCAGGAGGGGTGTGTGTCTCATGAACCCAAGCATCTAACCCAAATTCAGGACAAGCCTGCATGTGCCCAGCCGGAATACAGTGGATGCCCACGGGAGCCACACAAGGCAACACACTGTAAAAAAAAAATCAAAAATCAAAAATGGCCATGAGGGGGATGGGGGGGAGGCCACCCAGGAGGTCCGAGGACAGGGTGCGCACCAACAGCCACCTGTGTGGATGTTGGAGAAAAAAAAACACCTCCATAGGCTCATGGCCTGCACGGCTATGCCTATGTGGCAGAACTGCTGCTGTCGCTCTCATCACCCTCTGCTGCTGCCATAGGAGGTGGTGGTGCTATGGGAGGCAGCCCACGCAAAGCCCTGGTATGGTCCTCCATGGCAGCAAGCATACGGCTGTGGAAGGTCTTGTTCTGGAGGATTATAGTGCGGAGATCCCCATGCACCACCTGATGTGATGCCCGGATCTCCTCCCGAGTTGCCTGCATCTCAGCTGAGAGCGAACGTGTGAGCCGCTCCAGCTGCTGTTCTGTCCTCAAGTTAGTGGAAGCCCCAAGGTCAACAAGAGTCTCCCTGAGGTGATGAGTTCTACCCTCGGGGCTTCCCTGTGGCCCTGGGACTCTATTGATATCAATTGGCGTAGAGTCCCCAGTGCCGCCCATCTGTCCCTGTTGGATGCCAACATGTCCTCCCTGTGTGATTGGCAAATGGAGTCTGTTGCCTGCTGTAGTTGCTCCATCTGCCTTTCAGGGGGGACAATGGAAGTGGCCACCCTCTCCATTGCTTGAGCCATCATCTCAACTGATGCTGCCTGTTGGGTTGCCATACCGTACATGGATTGTTCCCATGCGGTATTGCCTGGTGGCGTACAGCCACCGCGTTGGCGGGCACCACACCTGTTTGGGGCAAGCCGATCTGCACCTTGCTGTGCCGGCACTGCCTGAGGCTGCAGGACTGCATTCCCCCTCTGATCTGCTGGCCCAGGAACAGGATCAGATGTTGTGGAGTGTGACCCTGCATCCGTAACCGCCAAAGGCGGACTTACCAACACTGACATCCCCATAGAGGGTTCTACCCCTGGTGCAGGTGGGTTGGACAGAACAGAATCCCTGCCAGAAACACTTACCTGCGACGGCACATATGTCTCATCATCCGAATCAGCACCTGAATAGAAGTCTGGGGAGGTGCACCCAGAGACACCCCTGGAAAGAATGGTCTGCAGCAAGATTGGGTTCTCACCCACCACCACACCACGTCCCCCACTGGTGCCCGGTCGTGCCTGAGATCCCTCCTGGGTCTGCACCATCTCCTCAACTTCAACAGCACCAAGTGCGTCATCCCCTGCAAAAACATGAAAGACAAAACATGGAAACAGGCATTAGCACCATAGCACACACATAGGCCTGACAAGCTACAGAACCAGTACATGATTTACACATGTCCCACATGACTATAACCCTCCCATGCATGCACTGTCACTGAGTTGGAAGGGGAGGCCAAAGGCAGACACTAATGACACCAAGATTTAAGAGCAACACATTTGCTGCATGCTGGGTAGCACTGCCATCACACATTGGCCTGTGAGTGGCATGTCCAATACACATACATGACACATGCCATCACACAGATGGCATGTACCATAGCTATGGTACATTCCACAAGTACATCCATATGTCAGTGAATGAATACTGTCAGCCATCCATGTGAGATGGACATGATGAGATGAAAAATGCTACATAGTGTGACAAAATAGGCATGTGCCACACACTGCAACACATCCAGTGTACAAAAATACAGTGATTTCAGGCCGATGTACACATCAATGGTTGTGCACTTCAACATGACAGGAAACAACTATCATGTTCCACATTCAAACAGGCCCCAAAAATGTATGTGATCAGGCCAATACTCAATCAGCCTGAATAGTCAAATCATTCACCTAACAAGGTAACACATGTGGGCCAATGTGGGGTTCATCAATGACAGAAGCATGTTACAAAATTGACAATAGGGCTGATGAATGTGTAGCAAAAGTGGGAGAATTGAAACAATCAGCCTGAACGAACACTGAAAAATACAAACAATGTTGTTGCAAGATGCCACTTCAAGGGCAACTGCCGTAATGTTGCGCTAAATTACTACTGTGGGCAGAAGAGATACTGTCACACCCAAATCCAAGGCAGCTGAATGTTTTGGATGAAGCACATGGGTGACCCATACAACTCAGGCACACACACCCTCACCTGGCACTCAATCAGAACCCGTCACCCAAACAACATACACATGCATTACACACACATGCATGGGCACTCACCGGACAATGCATCATAATCAGGTAGTTCTCCCACAGCTTGGATCTGTTCCTCTGTGACGAAGGCCCCATTAACAGACTCATGTTCAGTGAGTTCGTTGTCCTCTTGTAGAGACCCACCGCCAGTCACCAGAGTAGCGGCATGATTTGAGGCCAGCTTATTCTTTGCTCTGCGTTTCAGGTCATTCCACCGTTTGTAGCAATCATCAGCTGTGCGCCTCACAAATCCAAGGGCACTTATGCAGTCGGCAATGATCTGCCAGTGTGCCTTACATTGACCAGTTGTGGTCTTGGACCCTGCAGTCACCAGCATTTCGTGGCTATGTGCCGACACATAGGACACAAGTGCATCAAGTTCCGCCTCATTAAAGCAAGGTTTCCCTGAGGTACCAGAGTGTGTAGCCGTGTCTGGGGTCCCAGCCTGTCGTGCCAGAGCACCCTTCTTCCTCTTCTTTAAAGGTGGAGCAGAGCCAGAGTGGCTTACGCCGCTCTGGTCAGTAGGGGCAGAATCACCGGTGGACTGGATAGTAGGAGTGTGGGAATGCACAATGACCATAGGTCTTGATGCAGGCATTGGTTGCAGGGTAATGTTGGCAGGGGGAACGTCAGTTTGATGGACCTGGACTGACACTGTCCTGGCTGGGAGATTCAGAGCTGGGGCGGATGGAGCTGCAGCTGCCCCTTCAGCCTCCCCACCCTGCATACTTGGGGCAGCAAATGACATAGCTGCCCCAGATCCACGTGGCTTGGTGACAACAACTTGCACCGCCACACGTGGCCTAGACTTGCTGACCTGGAAGTCAGCCAGAGAGTCATCCTGTGCCAGGTCAGGTGCCACAATGGGCTGCTCCAACAGGGGCTGAGCTGGGATGGTGTCAGCCACGTTTCCCTCAACCATGGGGGGGCATGGGTGTCCCTGATTGTTCCTCCACACATGGGGGTATAGGGGCACCCTGCAAATCCCGGCCACGTCCCCTACCGCGCCCACCATGCCCACCTTTTGAAGGTCGGCCACCTTTGCCTCCCTTACCGCTTGGTCGCCTCCCAACCATGGCACTGATGTTGTGTGTATGGGAGTTGCAGTAAAATATTGTCCTGGGCAATTGGGGGTCAAAGGGGTAGGATACTAGATGGAATTCGTACCCTAGTGCTCTAACAGGCTGTCTGTGACCCCTGGGGGAAGATGACGGGTCATGCAACGCACAGGCAGCCCAAAATCAAAAATGAACGTGCACGCAACCCCTCGTAGACCACGTGCATGAAAAAATGAACCTGCACTACGCTGTGGCACCCAGAAACACAAAAATAAGCATACGCGTAATACACGCAGCCTACAATGACCTCTGAAGGGGAACGCGACACACGGGGCAAGCACAGTTGCTAAGAATGTGCGGAACTCACCGTCTGCCTGGAAAAAGAACGTGAAAAATACACGCGTGTGCACGTTGGCAAAACCCCCGCCAAAAGAAGAATTGTACGCTGTCTGAGGAGACAGGACAAAAGGAGAAGTGAACTCTGTTTGAGGAAACAGGCCCAACAAAAATTCCGAAAAGAGCTGTCAGAGGTAACAGGGAGTACGAACTAGAAACGCTGTGAAGTAATCACGTATGAACCGACAAGAAGTACAGATTTCACCCACTCGCTCTCCACGAAAAGCACGTACAAGGAAATGGCGTCCTACACGTAACTTTTAAACCAGCCCACACGTACACGTCAGATACACGTGTACGCGGGCGCTTTCCTCCAATTACACACGATGACACTCGGACGTGCAGTTTTTTCACGTGTGCTCTGTCATCACGTGCTATGAGGGAAATGCCCGCGCGCGTAATGTAACTTAAGCGCTTAGGCGCTAAGGGCCTTTGGTCCAATGAAATCGCATGCGTGTGCTGACGCGCTTACGCGCTAAGGCCCTTTCCTCGAATTACACGCTGAAGTGCAATTTTGCCACGTGCCAAATCACTCCGTATCAAGCTGGCCATGCGAAAACACACGGAAGACCACGCTCCTGCCCAGAAGGCCGAATTACTGCCCCCAGAGACCCGAGCACGCTCCCACCTGCCATCTGCTGCTGCCTGACTGCCTGCTGCCCACGTGCCCTGCCATTTGCTGCCTGCACGTCAGCCAGGGGTGTAGTTGCTGTGACCACCCCTGCTGGAACCGAAGACTTCCAACTGGGATTCCATCGCTCCACAGCCCAGCCCCAGGACCCAGTTGCCCACCCACTCCTGCCTCTGGGGTTGCCATGTACAGCACAATACCATCTGGCAGCACTGGCAACCCCCACCCAGAGAGGCAGAGGGCCACCAGCTTCACTGCCACCGAAGTTGGTGTCCTGGTGGAGCAAGTCCTGGGGCAGTATGATGCCCTCTTTGGAAGTTTGCGCGCCGACAATGAAGGACGGACCAGGATCTGGATGGACATCGTGACTGCCATCAACGCGGAGGGGGTGGCAGTCCGCGACTTACACCATGTCAAGAAGCGCTTGGGGGACTTCAGGTCCAGGACCCTCAACAAGGCCCGGCGCTTTGCTAAGGCAGCGGATGCCAAGGGGCGCCGGGGCCAGCTGTCGAACCATCGAATGAGGGTCCTGGAACGCATATGCCCAGCGCTCTACGTCCAGATCCTTGAGAGGCAGACCCGTCTGGAGTCGAGGGGTAAGTGTACATGCATGTTGATAGTACGCTGTGCGTGTCGTGGTGTGCCAGTGGTGTGCAGGTTGCACATGTGTTTTTGTAGGGCCATGTAGGGATGTGTATGAACATGGCCGCGAGGCTGCCACATGTGAGTCCTCTCAGTTGTGAGACACATTGCTGGTGTATGTGTTGGTAAGCATGCTGGGCAAATGCAGGTGTGGGAGCACACATGTTTGAATTTCTGTGTATGTACATTGGCATGGTTGTGGCATGGATGGTGGTTCATAATGCATGTATCTGCACCGTGTACATGTGCATGTATGTGTACCTGACAAGTGTGCAACTGTGATGCAACATGGATGCACGTGACACTGATATGTAGAAGGATGAATGGCAGATGTGACATGTATGGCGATCTCATCACTGCAACAGTTGGAGGAGATGTAGACATGCATGTAAGTGTGGTGGCGTGTGTGAATGTCTAGTGCACTCATTGTGTTTCATGTGATGTCAGGCTCACCTTTGGCTGTTCATGCTGTTGTATGTGTATGGATGGTGCTGCCTGGTGCAATATTGCTGTTGAAATGTTCATGTGTGTGAGTTAAAATGACATGTTTGTCATGGAGTGTGATGCTGTGTCTGAAGTTAAACATTGCCACTCATGTACAACTGTCATGTGTGTATCAGTCCATTGTACAGTGCCCTGATGCCTGTGTTTTATCTCTCTCTGTCTGCAGCGTCAACTGAAGAAGAGGGCGGAGAGGGTGCTGTGGAGCACAGCGGCAGGGATCGTCCCGCCAGCCGGAGACGCAAGGCCCGGCTCCCCTCCCAGATTGTCATCTCATCGGGGAGTGAGGAGTCTGGTGCCGCGTCCCAGGCCGCAGCTGCCGAGGCTAGGTCCAAGAGGCGCAGGTGGACTCCTCGGCAGCAGAAGGGGCAGCTGAGACCCCACAGGGTCCGACGGAGGAAGATGGCATGGAGTCATCCAGGTTGGTGGGGGGTTTGGTGGAGGAGGAGGCCGTGGAAGGGACACACACGGGGTCTGGAGGTGGGGATTCCACTGGTGCTAGTGGTGCAGTGCAGGACCAGGGACAGGAGGCAGCACAGGCTGCCGCGGAGGTGCCTGTGTGCAATCCTGTCCCTGATCCTGTCACTGCATCATCTGGCACCAGCAGGGATGCCTACGTCCAGACCCGTTTTCAGGGAGGGGAGGAGCGCACAACAACTGGCCTTCCTCTCCCTGCGGACGTGGCTATCCGGGACCGTGTTGAGCCTGTCCTGGCTGGGATAGCGTTGCGTCAATGGGGCATGCGAGGTGACGTGCAGTTTTTTCGTGAAGAGACTGCACGTCATCTCGGGTGCCTCTTTGACCGCGTTGACCTGCTGGGACGGGTCACCAGTGCTGAATTCCTCCGTGTGTTGGACCTCCTTGCGACCCCCTCCTCACCTGAACCCCCTACACGCCAGTCGTCCTCCATGCCATCTTTCCACCCATGTATCACCTGGATACCCTGTGGAGCTGCCTCTGACCCTGCGGCCAGGCTGGTGGAGGACACATCCCTGCCACAGTCGGGAGTCAGACGTCCAGCAGGGGTGGCCACCTCAACAACTGCACCCTAGCCGGAGGAGGATGTGCAGGCAGCAAGAGCCAGGGCACAGGCAGAGGCACAGCAGCAGCAGCAACAAGGTGGGAGCCATCATGGTTCGGGGCTTTCGACATCGGAGGGGCAGGCATCGGCCAGAGGGCAGGAGGACCCAGGACTGGAAGTGTCTTCCGTGTGGCATCGGTTAGGCCATGCTATAGATGCGGAGTGGCAGCGGGCAGAAGAGGCACGGCTCACGATGGTCAGGGCGGAGAACTCCATGCGGAGGGCCCTGAGGCGGGCCAAGTGCCTCGAGGCAATTCACAGGGAGTTGGAGGAGAACATGTCGTCGTCCCTGCGAACCCTCGGGGCCATGGAAGAGGACCACCTCCAAGACATTGAGCAGGAGTTCGATGATGCCCTGGCCCGGGACATCAAAAGTAAGCCGTCGGACTAGCCCGCTGCCCTTGTAAATAGTTTTTAGAGTTAGGTTTCCTTTTTGTTTTCCTTTTATTTGCGGTCAATGGACAATGCCACAAAAATTTGTATATAGTTATATTTTAAGGTAGTTTGTTAGGTAGGTTTCATTTGTTTGGTTGGGATCCTGGACCCTTTACATCCTTGGACAATGGATTGTATATAGTCTCATCAGGTATTCATTTTCTTTTTTTTTGCATTATGGACATGGAGCAATGGATTTATTTTTTCCGGACAATGGATTGTAAATAGTTGGACTATGGATTGATTTCTCTTTTTTTTAATTATGAACATGAAGCAATGGAGATTTGTTTTTACATTTCCTTTGGATTTGCGTTGTTGGAGGGTGACTTTGGACTGTTTTTCTTTCTAATTTTTTTGGATTGGTTATCATTTTCATTCAATCATCTTTTAAACATGCTTTTCATTTCATGTTTCATATTTTGGTATGCTTTCAATTTATTTTTGATTTTATGTACATAATACATTTTCATTTTTTAGTTCCATGTGTGGGATTCGCTCATTGGGTTGATGCATGTGAAAATGTGGGTTTACACAAGCAATGCCAACCAGTGTATTTGTGTGACGGACATGTGTTGATGTACATAGTTGACTTTTGGTTTGTGTCATGAGATCGGCATTTCACTGCTGGGGGGTGGGGGTGCAGGGGGACATGAGTGGGGACCTGCTGGCAGGTGCCCTTCAGTGCTGGGGGGTGGGGGTGCAGGGGGACATGAGTGCGGGCCTGCTGGCAGGTGCCCCTCAGTGCTGGGGGGTGGGGGTGCAAGGGGACATGAGTGGGGGCCTGCTGGCAGGTGCCCCTCAGTGCTGGGGGGTGGGGGTGAAGGGGGACATGAGTGGGACATGAGTGGGGGCCTGCTGGCAGGTGCCCCACAGTGCTGGGGGGTGGGGTGCAGGGGGACATGAGTGGGGGGCCTGCTGGCAGGTGCTGTCATGATGCCTGCCCCCGGGAAACCAGACCAAGCCCAGCAGCCCCGGAAGCAGGCATCACGCCATTTGGAGCATGCCCAAAAGCCCCAGTTAGGGGCTGTTTGGGTGCAGTCCTGGCACCTTTGGCACCAGGCTCATAAGGACAAAGTCAGTCCTGGCGCCTTAGGCGCCAGGCTCATTTATGATAACTTACCTAAAGCAGACCATGCTGCTTACTCACCTGATGCAGACCATGCTGCATGAAGACCTAAGCCAAATGAAGCTTAGGAGGGACTATTTTAATGCAGGGACTATTTTCTTACCTGGGAGGGGCAGTGGAAGAATACTTACCTGGGACTTCTTCCAAAGCTATTTAAGCCACGCCCGGACAGCCACACGTGCTTCGCGTTATTCTGCAGTAGCAGCGTAACGCTCACCGTGCCTGCAGCAGCTTCCAGTCTTCAGCCACGCCCGTCTACACTCCGGAGCTCCTGAACCCTGCAAGGAAAGCAGAAGGAAAGGTTAGAGCAAGAGTTTTATTCATACTCACCTGAATCCTGCATCTTCCCGACTTGGACCTGGAAGAAAGAATCCATTAGACACTCTTGCCGCGCCTCCTGCAACGCCGCGCTGAACTCACCTGTTGCCATTTTCAGCATTCCATCACGCGCATCTTCAGTTCGCAGCCGCTCTTCATCACCTATGGACATAATAACAATAAAGTGAGCAACAGAGAGTTATCTAAGACAACAGATGCAAATATTAAGACTTACTTGAGATCACCGGGGATACTCACCTAATCTCGGGTCGGCGCGACCTCTTCCGCATCTCCGCCGCACCCCGGCCCCTATGGGGAAACATTCCGCTACAGACTTACCCGGTTGCGGTAAACGCTTCAATCCACGGATCTTCCTCCGAATGGAAGCCTGAAAAGGAAAAAGACCACAGGTTAGAGCAAGCTTCCCTCTTTATTCCGAAACAGCTTTTATAAACACTTACCTGCGCATCTCTGGTTGCCACGTGAACTCATTCCAGATCCATAAGGGCAACCTAGGGGAATTGGACAGAGTGAATTCCAGACGCTTTGAACTCTTTATAACTATTACCTCTACTGAGTCAACACCGTCTGCAACTCGCCAACTTCCCACACCAGTGAGGCAACTGGTCATCTACGCGCCCCTGCACTTGAAGCAGGATGGAGAGTTCATCTTTCCAGATTATCAGGTGAGAATCTAAAGGAGTCCCAAAGTAATTCATGGGGAGAAGGTGGGGTTAAGCTTAAACCTCACAGGTGGTTAATTCCCCCCTTTCTGCATTACAGAAGAGTATTCATACGACCCACACAGACCAAGCTGGGTGGCCCGGTCCACTCCATCATCTCGGCGCTCCGTGTATCACTGGAAGAAGTAACATCAGGCCGGTCCAGATCATCGCCCCCGTGGACACCAGGTGAGCGTAACAGGTGCCCCTCAGTGCTGGGCGGTGGGGGTGCAGGGGGACATGAGTGGGACAGGAGTGGGGGCCTGCTGGCAGGTACCCTACAGTGCTGGGGGGTGGGGGTGCAGGGGGACATGAGTGGGGGCCTGCTGGCAGGTGCCCCTCAGTGCTGGGGGGTGGGGGTGCAAGGGGACATGAGTGGGGGCCTGCTGGCAGGTTCCCCTCAGTGCTGGGTGGGGGTGGGGATGCAGGGGGACATGAGTGGGGGCCTGCTGGCAGGTTCCCCTCAGTGCTGGGGGATGGGGGTGCAGGGGGACATGAGTGGGGGCCTGCTGGCAGGTGCCCCTCAGTGCTGGGGGGTGGGGGTGCAGGGGGACATGAGTGGGGGCGCAGGGGGACATGAGTGGGGGCCTGCTGGCAGGTGCCCCTCAGTGCTGGGGGTGGGGGTGCAAGGGGACATGAGTTGGTGATCAGTAGTACAAGGTGACATGTGGCTTGGCTGGGGGGCATGCCCATGGTGGATGGGCTGCCTGCGAAACATGACCAGGGGTGCAGGGTAGTCCCCTGTGGTGTGGGCTGCCTGCAGGGGCCATGGAGGGTGTAGAGGGAACACCTGGGAGGACCCACACTGCCAATTCACGTGTAGGACTACCCGCGCACCCCCGAAATTCACGTACCCCTCTCTGACAGCAAAATCGCGTGTGAAACTTCCCGCGCACCCCAGGAATACACATACCCGGCTCCAATCGCGTGTGAGACTTCCCGCGAACCCCAGTTATACACGTACCCCACTCGCACAGGGCCAATCGCGTGTGAAACTTCCTGCGCACCCCAGGAATACACGTACCCGGCTCCAATCACGTGTGAGACTTCCCGCGAACCCCAGTTATACACGTACCCCACTCGCACAGGGCCAATCGCGTGTGAAACTTCCCGCGCACCACCGAAATACACGTACCCTGCTCCAATCGTGTGTGAGACTTCCCGCGAACCCCGAAATACACGTATCCCACTGGCACAGGCCCTTTCGCGTGTGAAACTTCCCGCGAACCCCAGTAATACACGTATCCCACTCGCAAAGGGCCAATCGCGTGTGAAACTTCCCGCGCACCCCCAAAATACACGTACCCTGCTCCAATCGCATGTGAGACTTCCCACGAACCCCAGTAATACACGTACCCCACTTGCACAGGCCCTTTCACGTGTGAAACTTCCTGCGAACCCCAGTAATACACGTACCCCACTCGCACAGGCCCAATCGCGTGTGAAACTTCCCGCGCACCCCCGAAATACACATACCCCGCTCTGACAGCAAAACCGCATGTGAAACTTCCCGCGCACCCCAGGAATACACGTACCCGGCTCCAATTGCGTGTGAGACTTCCCGCGAACCCCGAAATACACGTATCCCACTGGCACAGGCCCTTTCGCGTGTGAAACTTCCCGCGAACCCCAGTAATACACGTATCCCACTCGCAAAGGGCCAATCGCGTGTGAAACTTCCCGCGCACCCCCGAAATACACGTACCCTGCTCCAATCGTGTGTGAACCTTCCCGCGAACCCCAGTAATACATGTACCCCACTCGCACAGGGCCAACCGCGTGTGAAACTTCCTGCATACCCTCGGAATACACGTACCCTGCTCCAATCGCGTGTGAAACTTCCCACGAACCCCAGTAATACACGTACCCCACTCGCACAGGGCCTATCGCGTGTGAAACTTCCTGCGAACCCCAGTAATACACGTTCCCCGCTTGCCGTGCTGGTACAGGGTTAGCGCAGCCCTTTGCGCTGGATTGTGGATTTTGACGGCTTTTCCCTGCGCGATGGGCGTTCTTGGGGCATAACTGGGACTGCTGCAGGGTCGCTGCGCCACTGTGCGCCACGGCTGGTTTTGGTAGCTAAAATCCATGAATACGCTGTGCGCGGAAATGGATTTTAGCGCACACGGCTGGCGCAGAGATTCGCACGTGCACACTGTGCGCCAGCCGCGTGCGCCACTTGTGCTCGAATTTCTATGAATTACCCCCTAAATGTCAAAGATAAACTGGAAAGGAAAGTTAGATTGAAGTGTTGGGGCCTCCTTCAAAGCTAATTTAAATGAAATATTGTACGTTTTCAGTTATACCTCTAATTAAATTCTACAGAATGAAAATAGCAGCAGTGATATATGGGATGGACGTTTGTCACTGCAACTTATGGAAAACATTGAACAAGTTGGAAGATTTGATTTGAAAAGATTTGCTATCCATGTCACGTTCTGTGCCCAATTGTATGAACAGGTATGCATTAGGTCTTACCTCTATATTAAGTCATGCCAGATGGAAAAACTTTCTTTATATGCTATAATCTTGGATAACCCTCTTGACACCTTGTTTAAAGGTCATAGTTGAATACTTTCTAAGACGTGTGTTCCATTTATGAATCACATTGCAGATTGTAATAGTACTTTACTTGATATTTTTGGGGTGGATTCTGAGTTATTCCTCGGTAACCCAAAGAGGGTGAAAAATAAACTATGATTTGGACTGGAGTACAATGGAGTGTCAATGTAAGAACTATTCAATGCATACAGAAAAATCATACATACAGAAAAATCCCCGATTACTAGACAAACTGGTCTTTTTTTTGCGTTTATATTTACAATTTTCCTTATTCAATGTGACAAACATGCTATTTGAATCTTAGAATTAACCAAGTGCCTTCTAGAGAAGTGCTTGGACATAGGTTAAAGATGCCCAAAGAGTTTGCAGATTATGTAAGAAATCTCAGTAGATTGAGACCATTAAACATCTACTTCCATAATGTAATTTTATCTAGCATGCCAGGGTAGAATGTTTTTCTAGATTTGTTCTAGATTTGTTCATGAATATTCTGCTTACTCTGCTGAAATACTGTGTAATCAATTCATTAATTTTAGAGTTGATGAGATTTTATCAAAACGAAATGATATTTTATTAGAAAATGCTTAATGTAATGTTGCATTTGCATGTTGATTTTATGATTTGTGAAAGGTTTATTTGTATTTAAACCATAAGACATTAAATATTAATTTACAAAAAATTGTATGAGGAACACAAGGAGAAATCAATGGCTTCCCTTATTGTCCCTAAAGTACTGGACAATTACTGTGTCTTCCTTAAGTGACCCTCAGCAAATATACCAGAACTGATTCAACAATAGCAGTTTACAGAAAACCAGAAAATAAGATCTTCTTGCGTGAATACACCAATTAGTATGGATCTTCTACAAAACCCCGGGAAACCCAACTCTGGACCACCTCCTGCATTCCCATTGAGTGTACGTAGCAACTTATCTGGATGATAATATTATTTATAGCCCAGACTGGCCAACCAGATAGGTCCATCGAAAGAATATCCTACTGGTCCTCTCTCATCTTTAGGAATTCATAATGGTCAGCACCCAGAAATGTATCATTGCCATCAAACAAGTATGCAACTTAAGCTACTTCATTGTGGTCAGTCTTATCTGACCACAAGCCTCCAAAATTGAAACATTATACAACACACCTACCAATATAAGTGATATTGTGGCTTTTTGAGGATTTGTCAGATTATCAATGATGTATCTCAAATGTCTCCTCTATAGCCAGCTACTGATGGACCAGCTTAAAAATAGACGCCCGCACAAGATCTATATGAAGCCCCACTGTTAACATTATGTTTTCAGCTTCATAACATCTTAGAAGCCATTCTGGTTCACAAATATCTGAATTTCAAGCCAGCATTTGAATTTCAGACCAATTCCTTTGAGCATGGCGGGGTGCTCTGTTGTCTAGAACATTGATGGAGGTTGTAATGCTGTCCCATGTAGAAGCTGGAGGTTTTTGCCCCATGAACCATTCTTTTCAGCCATCCCCGTTAGCTGGATTTGCCTGCCAGAAAGGTTTGAAATAAGAGGATTCTTTAATGGTTTCTGTCTGTTCAATTATTTTCCTTCTCTGTGCACCACAGGGCAGATCATCACTAAATCATTGCTGACTTTTCTTTCTACGTGCCATTCCCATTTCAAATCTCAGAACATAATGTGAATGGATGCATTATTTATCCAAAATCACTGCTTCAAAAGAAAAGGGCAACTGGGAGCAGTCAACCATCCTCACATGCCGCCACGCAGGTGGGGATTCACTTGCTAACCTACCAACTTGGCTGGGCTGAGAGATCCTCATCCCGACTGCCCTGATTCATGTAACCATGTGGGGTTGTCTAGAACCCTCCTCTCCCTACCTAAATCACCACATCAGGAGGGCAGCAGGGCTCTCCTTCCATGGCTGAGTAATCCTGTGGGGTCAGGGGATTCTGGTTTCTGAGACAAGTTTCTTAAAACAATTCAAGGGATCTCTTAGCCTCGCCCCACAGAAGCAGTGCCACAGGTGCCTCGGGTGCCATGGATCATGCCTAACTTCCCTCAAAGAACAGCCTTGTCCATATTCCCCCAGCCCCATTAGTGGCCTCAGCACTTTTAAGCAAGTGTGTGTTAGGTATTTAACCCGTTTTTAGTAAATGAACTGGTTTGGTTACAAAATATACAGTGAGTTTGCTGGTTCCTTGCATCACTCATTTATTTTATGTTAATAATACAAATACTATAAATTTAATCTGTTGAATTCAAGAAATTCAATTTAGATTTCAGGTTTTCAAATTAGTCCATATTGCAAGGACTGGGTGGAGACATGCTGTCATATCGCCTAGGAATTGCAATTCCAGTTCTCTAGTTCCAGACATTTTACAATACCGCACCTTCAAATGGCACATAGCAAGGAAAACGCAAATGGCGTTGTACCAACTTACTCGCCTGTGGAAAATAAAAAATCTGTAGTCCCAGAAAACAACTTCCAACCCACTGGATGGTGGCAATGCCCTTTTGGAAGGCCTTCCAGTAACAACCCAGACACCCCTGAGGTGTGTCCCGCATGCAGCAGCATGACTCCTCAAAGGACTGAGCAAATGTAACCACATCACCCCGACCATCATCGAGCAGCACTGGCTCCCACTGCAAGCCTGTATAATCTTCAAATCCTGTTACATCATCTATAAGGCATCAGCCTAAAGTCCCCAAGCTATCCCACTGAGAATCTCTGAATCTCTGGAGGCCTGCGATCATGTGCAGACTTGAACTCTGCCGGTGCAGGAAGGAAAGAACCAGAAGACAGGCTTTCTCTTTTATTTTCCTTATTTGACCCGTGTTACATAGCAGTCAAAACAACAACTTTTTAACATATTCTTAAAATGAGATAAAAAATGAAGTACAATGATCAAGGGAACAGGGACGTCATTTTGCCAAAATGTAGCGGAAGTGACATCACATGACCCATGACCTCTGATTACATCGCAGGAAGTGTTGTCATTTGACTCAACCCCAAAGTGACATCACGGGAAGCGATGGAACACAACCTTCAATCCCTTCACAAAACAGGAAGGGTCATCACATAGCATTGTTCCTAAGTACACTACAAAAAATACGGTTACGAAATCGCTATAATGTGATATACATTTCATACAAGAATGGATCCCCATTTGTATCGTTAATATCAGTGTGTATAGGCCCATATTACCAAATTACTGTGAATTCAAGCAGACGTTCAAGGGCAAATGATAATGATGTGTTATTATAAAGCACTTACGCTTAAGCGTTTTATATAGAACAAATATACATACAATATTACCCAAACTGTTGGTACTCATTTATCGAACTCAGAAGGATGAAAGGCTGAATTGAGGTGTTTAAGAAAAGACTAAATCAGTGACTCACCCCCTGAAGTGTGCCTGAATTAAACCTTTAATGAGTCTAGCAATTATTGAATAGAATTCCAGAAGGACACATTATTCTTTCACATTTAGGGTCACTGCTCAAAGTGTTACACTTGTGCAACCCCCTTGTTTCCTTTTTCTTTTTTTCTTCTTTGTTTTATTTTTTTCAATAGGCATTAACAAAAAAGGCAGCCACTCCAGAAACAAAGAGCCACATGGCACTGACCACAGCCCAGGAGCTTACATTGATTTTTTTTAAAGTACTTTAAAAACAAAATGTTTAGGGGTAGCAAGCGAGACATCAGGGGTCGCAGTTGTGACCCCCAAATAACGTCCCTGCAAGGGAATAAAGAAAGGGGAAAGAAGAGTCATGTTATGCACTCCCTTGGAGAAGCCCACACAGTTATCTAAAAACCTGTCCTGAAAGCAGGCTTTAAGAAGTAAAGTTCTACAATATACAGGCCACTTTTTTTTCTCCAAAAGATGGTAAAGAATATGATATAGGGTTTGTTGTTACCACCCATGATTACGTCCCAAAGAACCTTGCCAAGAACAGGGTGACTGATATGCAGGGACATTTCTCCTCTGTGAAAGGGACAGTGAGCCAAAGACTTGGTTGAGACTCTCCCAGGGGCCATCCACCCAAGAACAGGTCAATGGGCTGTGTTCGTGCTGGTAGAGACTCCCAGACCCCCCTTTGTTTTGCATATGAAGTAACTTTGTGTCTCACCCTAAGTTAGCAGGGGAATCCAGACGTGGACCCCTTGCTCACTGTTCTTAGAGAGGCACAGCTCCACCTCACTGATGAGGCCCGACTAGGCCGAAACACGTGTCTTGGGTTGCTGTTGGTACTCCTGTTCAGAGAAGAGTTGCCTAGCATTTCGGTGCTGGACTGCCCCTGGGCAGGGCAAAGACTGATATGCAGGGATATTCCTCCTCTGTGAAAGGGAAAGTGAGCTAAAGACTTGGTTGAGACTCTCCCAGGGGTCATCCACCCAAGAACAGGTCCGAGGCCCGACTAGGCCGAAACACGTGTCTTGGGGTGCTGTTGGTACTCTTGTTCAGAGAAGAGTTGCCTAGCATTTCGGTGCTGGACTGCCCCTGGTTGAGACTCTCCCAGGGGCCATCCATCCAAGAACAGGTCAATGGGGTTTGTTCGTGCTGGTAGAGAGACTCTAGACCCCCCCCTTTGTTTTATATTTATAAAGACACATTAATAACTTCAAAAAAAATAACAACATACCTGTTAGATTGCCCATATTATCTACACGCAGATGTATATATCTACTGTTTTTATTGTATGTGACTGTCATCTTGTGGACTTTTTAAGAATTACAATCCTTGTTTTGAGCTTTTTAAATTTCTTTTCACTTTTGCCATATTACTTACTACCTACCTTGTCCTGGCTAATACGCTTCACGTGGGGAAGCCCCCGACCCCTGCCTTCACCTATACCTGTCTTTCGTGTCCACTTATACCTGTCTTTGCTCTTTTTCGTCCATCCATTTATACTTGTTTTAACTGAAGTATATTTGTTATTCCCCCCACTTAAGCCCAAACCTGCAATACTATATTATTGGCAATATTACGATATTTGTCCAACCTGGCACTATTTTATACACTCTTCATGTTTGTATTTTGTTATTTCTACGCCTTTATTTATTGTGTCTCTATTTTTCCTGCAATTTAATCACTGGTTACCATAAGATTGCCGCAGGCACCTCTAAAATGGCATGCACCATAGGTTATATTGTAATGATCTGATCAAGTAGTGCATATCACATCCCACAGACACAGCTAGTTCAGAACTCTCATAGCGCTGTGATGGTCACAGCAAGGGAATGTCGGATGGCATTCCAGCTCGCCACTGTCACACGTTTTTAAGCAACCTCTAGCTCCCTCTGGCTCTAAAGCATCCCAATTGTCTCCCTGACATCCCCAAACCTACCCCAGCAGAAACAGACATATTGGTACCATCAACTATTTTGGGCACTTTACCACCACTAGCAGCAGAGCATCCTGTTGGTAGTGATAAACTTGAAGGTCTGGGGGCACTTAGGCTGAACAGATGAGACAGAACAATGAGGAATGCAGGAACAAACTACTTGCAGTGCCTAACCTCTGTCAGTCAGTGTGAGCTGGATGATGAGGAAAAGGTGGATGCCATGGAGAAGCACATGTTTCTGTAACACCTTACACTTTTCTAGATGACTGGGCAATATGGCACTATAAGGTGGGCATAGTGCCCTGGGAGAGCTGCTTGGTACAAACATATATAGTAAGTTTGTGAGTGTGGTACTGGGACTTGGAGTGACTTTACTGGTTGGTAGAGCCAAATAAATTGAGGCTGAATCTCCAGTTTGTGAGTGCAATACTAAGACACAGATAGTGGCTATGCTGGCTGGGAAACGTAAACATACTGAGGAGGAACCACCAGTTTTTCTGCAGGGCACTCAGATACAGAGAGTGGATCCACTGGTAGAGCCACATAAATTGAGGATGGGGAAAACTAAAGATTATATTTTGCAATGCACTCAAGAACTACTGCCAGAGTCTAAGTTTCCACAACCTTTAATCAGGCATGTCCATCTGCTTGAATGTAGCTGCCTCACACACAAATCCACATCATGTAAGAAATCTGTTGCATGGGCTTCGAAGCAATGGACTAGTATGTTCTCCGGCCATTGTTGTTGATTGTAAAATGCTCGTTCATATTTATGAAAGTAAGCTCTCTCAACAGGGGTCTCACTGGGGCATCTCCTGTGGTCTGACACAATAGCTCCCACTCTGCTAAAAATCTGTTCACACTGCATGCTACCTGTGAGGCAACTTTGGCTTTAAACAGCTAATTCAACAAAAAGGGGTGTGCATACTGGCAGCTTGCCAATCCAGAATTGTCTTTGCTACTCAGTTCTTATGTGTCAAGAACACAGGCATTAGCTATGGTCTGAGGTGGGACTGCTGAATTCTTGTGGGAACCCAGAAAGCCAAGCTAGGTTAGGAATCTGTCCCACAGCCTCTTATTGTTTTCAGCACTAGTCCACATTTATATTATTCAGTGGAGTTTCTTAACCTCACAGGGGTCCAGTGCTTCCACTGCATGGCTGTAGAGGCATGGTTCTGATGTTTAAGTGAAGTAGTGTGACTCAGAATTTCTCATTGGGGATTAAAAAGGGCAAGTAGCCATCTGAATTCCCAGTTGTCTGCAACTGAATAGGGCTGTAAAACGATTTCCAAATAACACCACGATTGAAAACATTCAGCTTTTTGTGTCTTTTGTGATATTATGTGACATGCTCAAACGCCTCAGAAATGGTAGGCCGACACATTGAGGGAAAAGTAGGTTGTCTGCATGCTGCAGGCTTTGCAGGCATAGCTGGTGTTCAGTCAAGGCTTGTGAAAATCTATAAAACAGATGGACTCTTTAGTGCAGTGGTGTGGGATGGTGGCACACATGTGCCTTTTGCCTGCAGTTGAGGTTTGAGAGGCGGCCCTGGCCCTCTTTCTTTTTGCCAAGCACGCAGATGATGCAGACAAGAAGAGGTGACCAAATTGGCATCCGGCTTCCCCAGCAAGACACTTTTCTTGTATATCTGTCGGGTGGCAAGATGAGCTTGTTGCTTTTTCACATAAAATAAATCCACATTCCTGATTTTATTTGGGGGCCAGAGATGGGCACTTACCTCTCCCACTTCTTGAGGTCTTCTTAATGTACTTTGCAGTGGATGCTGTGTGGGTGCTGGTCCCTGAGGGGCTGGTGTTTTTGATTTGAATGACTGTAAAAGTGTACTATGTCTATGATGTGTATGTTTTTGAAAAAAGTGCATGCTGGGGCACAGGGAGTGTCTGAAGCTTGCTTCCTGTGTACAGTGCTTGCACTTGATAATTGCATGGGCTCGTCAATGCCTACATCCTCTTCTTTTGTTTGGTCTCATTATCTGTTGTATTGTTAGAGAAGAGGTGTCTGAGTCTCGATCTTGAATTAGGAGATGGAGAATAATCTTTGTTGGGTTCTTCATAGTCATATGTTTCCAAGGAATCAGAGGTGGGACATTTTCAGGAATCACGTCTTCTTCCTCACCTGTCTTTGTTGCAGAGCTGATCTAATTTTTTCCCACTGTTGTGCCTCGGTTGGTGGTGGCTGAACTGCCTCTACCTCCTGCGCGCCATTCTATGGCACTTGAATCATGTGCGAAAGTGTTGCATTCATAAATAAATTTCTTCCCAATACTTCAGATTCTTTTTAGATGCCACTGTTCTTTGAAGAGGAAGAGAAACACAGTCATGGATTGACTGGCATAGCTGACACAGAGATCCAAGTACTATCGGGACTCCTTCATCACAAGCCAATGCTACTGTAGCAAGTGAGCAAGTGAAAAACACCCAACAGATACAGCCGCTCCCTCCTCCTGTTGACGAGGAGAGGTAATTACTGACGGACCCATTGGTCAGCACTCACCCTCGAAAACTAGTAATACAAGATAGCTGCACCATGCGAGGACAGAGTGCAGGATTCACATACTCCGGCAAGGTTCAATAATCAGGACTCAATAAATTGGCAAAGGGAAGTCCGTTTAATGATACATACTGCAGCGAATGGAAATCAGCAGCATCGCGAACACGTGCCTCACCCCGACTTCCCCGAATATTAGTCCAACAGTCTCTTTTATGGGCAAAATGTGTCATCATTGACGTCTAATTCTACAAGAAATCATCATGCAATACAATTGGTTGGGAAAGGTAACTCAAGTATAGGTGCTATAACTATATGAAAATAATGCAAGTGGATTGGATAACTCTTATCGGGTGGGCGTCTACGCCATTCCCTCTTAACCACACGTGATTGACGTCACTACAAGTACAACGTCTCATTGGTTACAGTGTCTATAGGACCATAGATTACATGGTTCCTTGTGATTGGGCAAGTTACACCCCTAAACATAAATCTCAATTTTAATTAGCAGCATGCAGAGTAGACACCCAGGTGCCTAGTGTCCCAAGATTCACCCTTCCTCCCTTCATCAATCAGTGTTTTAGGGCTATGTGTCAATTAGTTGGCTGGGTATGGCCTCAGATCTGTAGTCTCTTATCAGGAAAAGTTATGGCACCCTCGGGTTCTGGATGACATCAGGCGGTCGTACATCTTCGCGCCTGTCTGGTCACGTGCTGGTCCACCGTGAATCTGCTTCAGTTTCCAACCTTTTGTGCATTTAATTCTGTGTGCGCTTGGCCACCTGCATGGGCCTCCCTTATCTTGACCTTCACGGGCGGGCTGGTATGCTCTGAAGCTGGAGTCTCGTGAGTTCATGCTTACCTCCTCTTCTCTGGTTGACCTCGATCTCCCCGGCATAAGCCTCTCTTTGTTGAGTTTCAATTCCGCTCCTTCTCTGGTCTTTGCTGGGTTTCTAAACTCGGCCTGTCAGGCCTTTGGCCGCCTGGGTACATTTATGCTTTCACAAAATGGAGTCGCACGTGTACATTGTGCTGTATTGAGGTAGATGTATACAGTTGGCGCTTGCCGCTCTAACTTCTACTAAGCATTGCAAGCAGAATCGACTACTTAGCATCTTGCACTTCAAGCTTATTTACACACGTTCAATAAGGCGGTTGCTTCCATGTTGTCTCAAGGCACCATTCTCATAAGTTTTTCATAGTGTCTCTCCCCTTCGTCCATTCCAATTATCCTCGCAGTTGTCAGTACTGGCATGCATGCTTTCAGTGCTCCTTCAGTTCGTTCTTGGAGCTGCTCTGGTCCTTGTTTCATCTCCGCTGGTCTTCCATTATGACTTTCTGGGTCTCTTCATGGACCGTGTGTAGGCATTCCTCATCGTTCCGTATCAGCGGCTGATATGGTTGTCTGATTGGGTACCGTGCTACCCAGGGTTGCCTGGTTATGGGCATTTCAACAGATATTGATCTTCTAATGTACACAGGGTAGAGGCCCATTGCAGCCCTTTGTTGGTTCAGCTGCTCCTCGTACGTCACATACCTTGGCGAGTACTTTACTGGCACCTCGAAATGAGGGGCAGGGGTGCAGGCCATGTCTGGGACCTCCTCTACACTCCCCTCTCTGGTCGGTTCATTGACCATTCCTGCTTCCTCCTTTATATTCAGTTTCTTTAATTCCTCAGCTTCTTGCTCATCGTCTCCTGGGTTTACACAAGATGGCGTGAATGTATGCAATTTGGGTGTCCATATCTTTATCACTCCTTTCAAACTTCCTGCTGTTCTCACATGCTCATCTTTGTTCCAGGTCATCAATTGGCATTGTCCATTTGGACTGCAGTAAATCCATTTGCCTTCATACCTTCTTCGCTTCTTGGGATAAGTGAATTTTGTTCCCTCTGGTGCAAATTCACTGGCCTTCACAAAGTGTTTTATCTCCTCATCTGTCAGGTCTCTGGGCTTCCAGCCTGGTTCTACATCGACCATAATTTTCAATCCGATGGCCTTCTTTGCAGTTTTCTGGCACTGTGCGATGATTATCTTGATAACACAGAATTCTAGCAGCACCATTGCTAGCAAGGCTCCCAGAAACTTGAATATATCGGCAATCCATTGTGGGACCCATGAGAATAGGTTCCCAAACCAGCTGTCATCATCTACTTCATCTGTTCCCTCGGTCATCTGATTTTTCAGGGTCGTTAACATGCTTATGGCCTCTGTGATGGTTCCATTTTCTTCGTCGTGTGATGGTATAAAAGTGCAGCATGCTTCTCCAATTTTTGCGCAAACACCACCATCCATTGCAGTGATCATGTCAAGCACAAATCTGTTCTGGAAGGTCATCAGTCTAACTGCTCTTTGATTGCGTTGAACCCTTTTATTGTGGTGTTGATAGTCTGCAGTAACTCCCATCTCGTTATCTGCAACCACTTGGGGTTTGCAGCAACTTGGATATGCGGCAAGAGTAGTGTTGTAAAATACTGGAGGTTAGGCTAAACAGCCTGTGTTCATAGGGAATGGCATAAAATGCGTCCTCTGATTTGGCGGAGAAGTAATTGTCCCTCTTCATTCTTGACTTTAGTTCCACAGACCTCCTTTTCCTCAGGTGAGCATCTGCTTTCGGAAAGCTGTCCAAATTCAGTTCACTTTACTTGCCATTACTTCTAAAGCACAGTTTCGGGTTTTCCAGCGGTACTATCTGCAACGGTCCTCCTCTGTCTTCGACCCATGTCAACAGCTTTACCAATTTTGGCCACAATGGTCTGATAGTCTCTGTCAGTTCTCTATTGCTTCTTTACAGGCTCCAAGGACCATCCAAGCTCGGCAGATTACTACTCCTTCTTCCCATCCATCTGGGGAAGACTACTGATCCCCAGATCTGCATTTGTCCTAGGTTCTTCCATATTTGAGCTTCTTCTGCTGTTTTCCCTTGGATGTTCAGTCTTGAGTTTATTCCCCAGCTTATTCCTGACCCTTTGACGTCAGGATTTTCATATCTAATCACATGATTCTTGGTGTGTGCCCTATTTCTTGTTTTGATGTCCTGGACAAACCCGTCTTCATCAGGGTAGTCCTTTTCGTTGGCCCATATCAATGAGGCATCTCTTCCCATGAATTGTCCTCTGGTATTGCACATAGCTACGTGCGACATACAGCGTGCTGTGGGGACATTTACCTCTACAGCCACGAAGATCTTGGACTTTCCCATGCTGTATGGCAGGAGTGCAAAGATGAAACATCCCCTTCTGATTGTCTTCGTCCAACTTCCTTCATGTGCTGATACCATATGTTGTTTCCAAGATGGGCTGTGCTGTCCAAGTAGTCATTTAGTTCATGGTCCGTTTCATATGGGATTCTCTTGATTGTTAATGTTTTTCTGTAGTTGGCCATCACTATGTCTCTGAATGCGTCTGTACTGCTCTTTCGTTCAGGTAGTTCTCGGGTATTATCCTTGGAGGGGCAGGTTTCATTTCCTGTCCTGCAGTAACAGGGGAGGTTTTGTGTTTCTTTTCCTTCCCTCGTGCATTGCTTTGTAGATTTCCTCCCACCACATCTGGCTTACCATCCTTCCAACACGCGGCAGTGTCGTAGGCTCGGTAGTTGCTTCTATCATTGGAGCTGGTGTGCCCGCTATCACAGTTGTGGTAGATGTCTTGCTCAGCTCCTCATGTAGCTCCTTTGCTCTATGTATGAGTGGTAACACATAGTCAACTATCGCATGTGTTTTCTCAGTGAGTTCTTTCGCTACTTCCTTTGTTCTATCGAGTGATTTTGCTATTTCACTTCGGTTTGGTTTCTCGCGTTGCTCCCAGCCTTCTGGAGCTGCTTGTAACACAGGTGATTTTTCTCTTTCAGTTGGTTTAGCCTGTGGGTGCGTAGCCATTGACACTTGCCCTTGTTCATGTGCACTCAGTGTATGGGTGCGTGCCGTGGACAGTGCTATGTTTTCATACATTCCGTGCTGACCCTGTCACTAGCCTTTTTCACCATTTATTACTTCAAGTGTATATGTATCACTACTGATTATATTCAACTGTAAATTGTTTGTATTACCATCAGTTTTTCTTGGAACAGGGATAACAATATAAGGTCTGGGTGCTTTCGTGGGCTCCAGACGTTCATTACCTGGTGGATGCACAAACATTGGGATGCTCTGTGCACTGATAATAAATGCAGTTCTGATAGTTAGAGACAAAAACACTACAATAATCACTATGCATATACATATTACGGCTTTAAAGGACAGTTTGCAGCATCTCCTTCCAGGAAACCGTGGCCGCCCATCTGCTGGTGGCACAACTAAATTACTGTTTTGGGCCCCCATTTCAAATATGTCCATAGTCAATAGTTTATTTTTCTTCTTGTCCTAATCTCGTCGCTCAAAAGTTCAGTACACTCAAGTGACAAGTGCAGTTCAACGTCCCCTCTCTTGCGAGTGATGATGATAGTCTCTGAGTATGGGGTACAGTTCTTTTGCTAGACTATGGAAAAAGGTTAGACTATCGTTTCAACACATCATATTCATCTTGCATTTCTATGATAAACGTAGTCCCAGGGCCCTCTTCCAACTCGCCTTGACCCTGAGGACAGACAGGAATCTGTTCATAGTGAGTGACACCATGAAATGATGGCTTCGCTACACATCATGCATAGGTAAACCATTGAAAAAATAAAAAACAAAAATAAAAATAAAAGTGAACATATGAGGAGGTAGGAAAAAATAAGAAAAAGGTTGAAAAAGGTAAACACGGCAGTGAAGTTCGTATTTCTGTTCCTTTCACTTGGTCTTTCGAGGTCGAGTTGATGGACAGTCTCTCTCTCCATTTGCAGGACCCTATTGAAAATAGATGGAGACTCGCAATACCCCTGTGGCAGCCTGGTACTTTTCAGGCGTATTTGTCTGAAAGTAAATGACGTCAGGTCTTGTGAGTCACGGTGCAATGGAATCGAGAAGAATGCATTTTTCAAATCGATCCCCGTGAAGTATTTTACCTCAGTGGGTATGTTGCACAGAATTGTGGATGGATTCAGGACTAAAGGGAACTCGGCTTCAACTATGTCGTTTAGGGCTCGTAAATCCTGGATTAAACGCCAGGACCCTCCCTTTGATTTCTTGACAGGATAAATCACTGTGTTGCAGGGTGATTCCGAGGTCACTAGAATGCCCTGCTCCATCATGGCGGAGATTGTCTTTGCAATCCCTTCATCCGCTTCTCTGGACATGGGATATTGTCGTGCCCGTGGCAGAATTGCTCCTGGTTTCAATTTAATCTTTACTTTGCCGGCTCCCTTCAGGAGACCTACGTCATAGGGCCCTGTAGTCCATACTTTGGCCATGTCGGTATGAAAATACTCTGGGCGTACTAACGCTAACATCATCCTCTGTGGTACCTCTCGCCTGATCATTTTGACCCAAAATATGAGACTAACTTGCACCCGTGTCTCTTCTAGGTCAGGGTGTTCTTTGAACAGATCGTCATCGGTGACGTCAGTCACTCGATACCCTTCTTCGATGGCGACAATCGCACACCAATTCTACCCTCGTCGTCACATCCTTCAACCAACACTACCTTTCCTCGCACCGTGGCGGATTGTATCATTAAGGGAAACAGCTGTCCCTCCTCTTCGTGCCTGGGTATTCTTGGCCTGAATAGAAACTCATCAGGGGTTCTCATAGTCTTGTCTGCGAGGCCTGGCAATCCTGCCATGATCACTCGTACTCCATATGCGAAAACGTCTGGCTCCAGTGGTACAGCTCTCATAGCTGCACGTCCAGAGTATGCTCTGATCATTTTGCACCCGTTTGAATAATGCATTCCTGAGGTGGAGCACACTATGCCATCCTCAGTGAATGAGATGGTCATATTCAACTTTGTCATCAAGTCCCGACCCATGATGTTTACTGGGGACTGACAAGAATACGATAAAGGTACATTCATGTCGCACTCTCCCACGGAAACTGGGAGTGCATCAGTAAAGGGAACTCTGCTATGAGCTCCAGTAAAACTCTGAGTATCTATTGCCTCGCCGGACAAGGAGAACTTGCCTTCTCGTATGCACGAGCGTGTTGCACCTGTGTCAACCAAGAAGGAATATTCTTTCCCCCCTATGGTGACATTTACCCTTGGTTCCCTGTTAGGGTCTTGTGTCACTGATAGGATAGAACACATCAGAGTTCCCTGTGAGCCGTCCTATTTCATATATAGGTTCGGTCCACTGTAGGCCTGTGGGTTTCCCCCACCGGAATTAGTGCCCTGAGCCACTTGCAGCAGTGTCTGCTGGAGTAGTCCCTGCGGTACATTCCCCATGTTCTGTGGCTGGACCACTTGCATTGGCCCCTGCTGCAAGTCAACCGCCTGCTGCTGCACGGTATAGTTTTGTGTATTGCCCTGTTGTGGGGTAGTAGGTTGATTCACCGTTCCTGCCCCCATCCCTTGATATTTCTGCCACATGCCTTGGCTTCTGCACATGCCCGCCACATGTCCTGTCACTCCACACAGACTACACACTGGCGGTGGTCGGGCCATCTGTCCATCTAGTATAGCTGGACTGCCCATTGGTGCGCTCTGGATACCACCTTGAACATTTTGAAAACCTTCTTGGTTACTTCTAAAGCCTCCCTGATTGCTCTGCCATCCTCTTCCTCCAAATCCCCTTCCTCTCAGGTAATATCCCGCGTTACCCTGATTACTCTGGGGCGGGTTAGCTTCACGCAGTGCACTCGATTCGGCTGGGCTTGTTAGCATGGCTCCCTCGAGAGCATATTTCGAGAGCTTCCTTTGCACTAGCTTCGCCTCTTCTCCCTTACACGTTGCCTCTTTCTTTCGATTCTTTTCTTGTAACAGCCTACAGTAATGTGCGATTGTCAACTGGATCTCAGCCCACGGTTTAGCTTCTATTCCTACCAATTTTTTTAGCTGCTTTTGCACCGGTTCTGGTAACCCTTGGCACAATATATGGTAGAATACAGGGATCGATTTTGTCCAAGACTCATGCGTTTCGAGCACCCACGCGTCTTGAAAATTCTGGATATAAAGCAACGGATCCTCTGACTCCTTCATTTTTCAAGTCATTATAGCTCCCATATCAGATGTGTCTGGATATAGCGTACGTAGCACTTTCCATACTGCTGCTCTACAGTTATTAAATGGTGCTCCGTCATGAGAGGTGTTAGTTATGGTTACCCTAGGGTAGCCTGCCCTTTTCCACACTTCGTCTGCTCTTTCTCCGAGTATAGAAATTAGGAGACCCTTGATGTCCCCTATGGCTAGGGTGACGCCCCCCGTCATTTTTTCTAGCTCATGTATCCACTTTCCGGCTCCCGATGTCAACATTGGAAGCTTATTTTTAAGATTCTCTCGGTCCATGTGTGGCCATGGAATATATTGCGGTCTTGTTCCCCCCTTTTCTAACAGCAGGAATTGGAATGCACAATCCTCTTTCCCCTTCTCTATACCCCCTCGGTCTCTCACCGTGGTGGAATTCACGCCTTGCCTTCTACCTGGCAATGCCCTTAATCTATCAGTATAGGCAGGCGCCGACGCCCCCCTCTGACCGTGGCGTGTTTCTTCATATCGGCTGGACTGTCCAGCTGACTTCGGTGTCCTATTTATGGACTCACCAGCGTCTGACCATTGTATCTCCCGATTCCCTGGGAGCCGCGTTTCGCACTGCTTCCCTTCGTCATACATCACTTCCTCCGCTTCTTCTGACTCTGAATACTCCCAGTTTGCACAACTTCTTGCATCATCTTCGTTCTGCCCATCTTCTAGTCTATCTAGGGAACGTCCCCTACTCTCACTACTTCGGGTGACATCCTCAGGGTCATATAACTGAGTGCTCTCTAAGTGCTCATCTTCCCTTCCTTCTTGGGAGATTCGTTCCAGCCCCATCTCATCATATATTTTATCAATCGCTTCCCCGATGCTTCTGGTGTCGAAGTCATCATCAATAATTGTCCCGCTTGTACCTGGTACTGCATCGCTTGCTGGAAAGAACTCTTCTATGTCTTCCCAGTCTACAACAGGATTGGGTTTTTTCACTTCCCGCTGCAAATATTCGAAATCTCGCGCCCTTTGCCTGCGTTTACGCTCTGCTTCCTCATCCATTTCTCTTCGCTTCTTTGCCTCCTCTCTAGCCTTATCTACTTCCCTCATCTGTTCGTTTCTATGTTCTTTTGCCCTTCTACTTTCCTCATCTTCTCTCTTCTTCACTTTCCTTTTGTGCACCCTCCTTTCTTCTTCCAACTTTAGCATGCTCTGCATGTTCCTTTCATAGGCTGCATATTGCGTGCGACTGAGCGGTATACCCTGCTCTTCGCGATATAATTGGTCTCGTCTCAACCTATCCTTTTTTCTTGCCCTCTCGTCTCTCATAGCCATTTCTTTCTTCTTTTCCTTACTTTGCACTTCAGCAGACCGTTCACTCAGCCTTGCCTCATCACTTCCTTTTCCATCTAGTTTCAATAGTATATGCCCTTCCATCCATTCGTCCTTTGCAAATGTTACCTCATCGGTTCCTTTCCGCTTCTTTCCCTCTCTCTCTCTATCGAGAGGTGCACTCCTTTGTGCCTGGCCCTTTCTTTCTTCATCTCGCCTCTCTTTGTCCCACGGGATCGTGGAGGCCGAGTCAATTTCCTGTTCCTTCTCTTTCGTCTCGTCACTGCTACACGCAGGTGACTCGTATGCAGGGTTGCTATAACCTGTGGCTGCCTTAAATTCTCGTAGTGGGTAAAGGCCTTCCGACTTACTTCCCTCATCAACTGGTTCCGGCGGACCAGGTGGCGCGCTAGGCGTCTCACCCCCCTTCGTACATACGTTTAATATCCAGTCTGCGGGAGGTTCTTCTTCCTTTACTTGTTCAAACATTTTCCAAAGCTTGAGAACGGTAAGGCGTTTTTCGAGCTTCTTCCCGCTATATGTGTAATGTAGGAACGTGGTCATGTGCTGTAAGACAGCCTTAGACAATGACCCATTCTGGGGCCACGGCATAAACATTTTATTTGCCGTGGCCTTAACCCATTCCTGGCTGTATTTCTTCAGTTTTGCTGCATGTTTGGCAATTGCTTGCACAAGTGTGCAAGTGGGGTAACTTCTTCCATTCTTAATTTTGTCACCAACAATGATCACACAGTGTTTCAACTTTACACTATTATGAGCGAGCACCACATACGCAAGCTCCAATCCAACTTTTCCGCAAACTTTTTACATCAACAGTTTTTACTCGAAACACATCAATTCAGTGGCGATTCCCTCTCGTTTACAGAATCGCAAAAACCAAAATGCATTGCCATCATTTAATATCACAATAATTCCACATCCAGCATACACAGAACATATAGGGCAGACGCTTGACAGACTAGACGGACACCAGCTGGTCAACGTATACCTGCCTTCTAATTATCACCCCATCATGGGATTTCAACTAACCCCTTTATGACGTCTTTAAACGTCATCGTAGCCTAAAGTCCCCCCTCTGTGGGCTCTGGGTTCAAGTTCCTTCTGACCACTCTTTAAAGCGCAGGAACAAGGCGAATTTACAGTTTTCTGTCGGGTGCCCCCCCGGTATTCCTTACAGTTTTTAATCTCGGGTGCCCCCCCGGTATTCCTTACAGTTTTTAATCTCGGGTGCCCCCTGGTATTTCTTACCCCAGTTCCTTCAGGTGACCAGGGCTTTTACCCCCTATATATATATATATATATATATATACACAGTCTTTTCTGCTTCTAACTGTATTATTTTTTCTCCGCCACCCACCGTTACCTTTCCCTTCTTATTAAGACCTTTGCCAGGATAACGAGTTTTGTTGTTTCACTCACCAATCGACTCTTTTCCTCTCTGGAACTTCAGGATCACCGCCCCTTCCTCTTCCTGCTTTTAAGGTTTTTCGTCCGATCCGCTGCCCGTGGGAATGAGAAGGGTTATGCTTGGAAAGGCGGGTTCCTTCAGACCCACTGCAGATTTTTTGGGAATGATTACACTATCATTGTCCACGGGGAGCTTCTCAGCCTACTCAGCCGGAATGGCGAAAGGACTTGTGATGTAACCGGAGGCCCAGAGTTACTTTGTGCCGTCGGTTTAAAGGTGTCTTATAACTATATTAATCGATTATCAATAATCGATGGCCGTAACCATCCTCACGCTACCAAGTGTTGACGAGGAGAGGTAGTTACTGACGGGCCCATTGGTCAGCACTCACGCTCGAAAACTAGTAACACAAGATAGCTGCACCATGAGAGGACAGAGTGCAGGATTCACGGGAAGTCCGTTTAATGATACATACATCAGCGAATGGAAATTAGCAGCATCGCGAACACCTGCCTCACCCCGACTTCCCCGAACATTAGTCCAACAGTCTCTTTTATGGGCAAAATCCGTCATCATTGACGTCTAATTCTACAAAAAATCATCATGCAATACAATTGGTTGGGAAAGGTAACTCAAGTATAGGTGCTATAACTGTATATGGAAATAATGTAAGTGGATTGGATAACTCTTATCGGGTGGGCGTCTACGCCCTTCCCTCTACACCACACGTGATTGACATCACTACAAGTACGACGTCTCATTGGTTACAGTGTCTATAGGACCCTAGATTACATGGTTCCTTGTGATTGGGCAAGTAACACCCCTAAACATAAATCTCCATTTTAATTAGCAGCATGCAGAGTAGACACCCAGGTGCCTAGTGTCCCAAGATTCACCCTTCCTCCCTTCATCAATCAGTGTTTTAGGGCTATGTGTCAATTAGTTGGCTGGGTATGGCCTCGGATCTGTAGTCTCTTATCAGGAAAAGTTATGGCACCCTCGGGTTCTGGATGACATCAGGCTTTGCGCCTGTCTGGTCACGTGCTGGTCCACCGTGAATCTGCTTCAGTTTCCAACCTTTTGTGCATTTAATTCTGTGTGCGCTTGGCCACCTGCATGGGCCTCTCTTATCTTGCCCTTCACGGGCGGGCTGGTATGCTCTGAAGCTGGAGTCTCGTGATATCATGCTCACTTCCCCTTCTCTGGTTGACCTCCATCTCCCCGGCATAAGCCTCTCTTTGTTGAGTTTCGATTCTGCTCCTTCTCTGGTCTTTGCTGGGTTTCTAAACTCCGCCTGTCAGGCCTTTGGCCGCCTGGGTACATTTCTGCTTTCACAAAATGGAGTCGCATGTGTACATTGTGCTGTATTGAGGTAGATGTATACAGTTGGCGCTTGCCGCTCTAACTTCTACTAAGCATTGCAAGCAGAATCGACTACTTAGCATCTTGCGTTTCAAGCTTATTTACACACGTTCAATAAGGCGGTTGCTTCCATCTTGTCTCAAGGCACTATTCTCATAAGTTTTTCACAGTGTCTCTCCCCTTCGTCCATTACAATTATCCTCGCAGTTGTCAGTACTGGCATGCATGCTTTCAGTGCTCCTTCAGTTCGTTCTTGGTGCTGCTCTGGTCCTTGTTTCATCTCCGCTGGTCTTCCATTATGACTTTCTGGGTCTCTTCATGGACCGTGTGTAGACATTCCTCATCGTTCTGTATCAGCGGCTGGTACGGTTGTCTGATTGGGTACCGTGCTACCCAGGGTTGCCTGGTTATGGGCATTTCAACAGGTATTGATCTTCTAATGTACACAGGGCAGAGGCCCATTGCAGCCCTTTGTTGGTTCAGCTGCTCCTCGTACGTCACATACCTTGGCAAGTACTTTACTGGCACCTCGAAATGAGGGGCAGGGGTGCAGGCCATGTCTGGGACCTCCTCTACACTCCGACCCTTGTATATTCCTTTGATAGTCCCTGCCTGGGTACTGTAGTACATTCAGACAAACGAATTTGATTCAACACTTAACTTCAATAAATGCATAAGGGGTTCTCAGTACTTTGCCCTTTTCCTCCTCCTACTAAATGACTATGGGGTTGTGGTGCTTCTTCTACCCTAGTAAATGTGTGTTGGGTCCTTAGTACTTCGGCCTTCCTCTACGCCTACTAACTTCACTTGGAGTCCCCAGTGCTTTGGTCTTCTCTTCTGCCTTCTAAGTGCATGTGGGGTTCTCAGTGTTTTGGCCGTTTCCTACAAAGTATTAAATGCATTTGGGATTCTCAGTGCTATGTCCCACTTCTATGCCTACTAAATGCACGTTGATCTCTCAGTGCTTTGGCTTTCTATTAAGTCTAGGGCCATCAGCTCTTTAGCTTTCTCCTCTACCAACTAAATGCACTTGAGTTGCTCATAGTTTTGGCGTTCCTCTACGCCTACCTAATGCACATTGAGTTTCCCTGCTATGGCTTTGTCCTCTGCCTTGAATATGCAAGTGTTGCTCTCAGTGCTGTGGCCTTCTCCCATGCCTAGTAAATGCATGTGGGATTCTCAGTGCATTGGTCTTCTGCTACTGATGAAGCGGGTGATACCGCCCCTCCAAACACAATTCACAACTCCACCCAACCAGAAATCATGTCCTCCTAATCCCACAAAATAATTCCAACAAGGGGAGATAGCTTTTGATTTTTCCGGGTGCTGGTGGCCAGAATCTAGGAACATTCCATTGAAAGTATAGGACCAATTAAGCCAGATTGATTTTCCCGGGGGGTCCCGGGGCGCTGAAGCACCTGTGTACCCAGCACTCCTGATTGCAACCTAATTTTCAAACTCTTCCTAGGCCCTATGTAAGTCTACTCTATCCCAACTATCTTACAAATCCCATCCCTAAGAAGCCTGAACCACTCCAAATGCCAACCATCGACTGTTGCAAGTTTTACTCATCAGTCTTTACAATGGCGCAAGGCCGAACCTCTTATCTCAAACCTTGGCATAAACATGTAGATTGCAACATGATGAAACTCTGGAAAGTCTACAGGTTTGAATTATGCTTCAACCACCCTGCCTATGCTTGCATCTCACCTATCCAAATATTCTTCACACAAGTCACAAGTTACATTATTACTGACCATCTCCATTGCAGCGATGTTGTATTGTTGTTTTCCAGCATAGCAGAAAGACACTGGTGGAACATCTCTGGGAACAGCATTGGAGGATATTAGAGAAAGGTAGTTTTTGCTTTTGTTTTGACCTCTGCACACTTAACATTCCATAGCTGATGGCACATAATATGCATAACCCTTCAAAGGTCAAGGACGTGATAATTAATCATTAGTCACCACCAAGCTGGGTTCCAACAAGGATTGAGCCCCACGATTCAAGGTTTCGCCCTTTTCATCCTCATCTAAAAATATGATAATCCGAGGAGAGTGAACATTGATGTCATTTGTATAAACTTAAAGGCGGCCTTTGATGGGGTTTCCAGGGCAACACTATGGGAAACATCCCATTGGCCCTCCTTAATGCTATCCAATGGTTGCACGGGGGAAATAAGGCTTGTGCTAGATGGAACCTCGCTGGTGACAACACGGAGGCCATTCATATTAACAGGGGGGACAGGCAGGGATATATGCTGGCCCCTATGATTGCATGGCTCTACGCAGACAATGTGATTCTCATCCCTCTGTCGCTGTAGGGTTAAGGAAACAGTTTTCTATCTTTTGCGAGGGTTGCAAAGTTTATGGCCTTGAGATAAACACGGGAAAGGCAAAAAGCATGGTCTTGTTCCATTTACAAGAAGAAAGCCCCCATTTTGAGACTAGTGATAGAAGGGCATCCAATAGAACAGGTGGAACACCTCAGTTATTTGGGCATCACCTTTATGAGTAACTGTAGCATTGGGCGTGCATAGTGTACATGAATGCAAGCCATAGAATGGTAGCTGTCTGGAACCCTATGTCACCCCAAGGTTCCAGGAGCGACGGTTGGAGGGAGACAGGATGGGAGATGAAACATAGGGCCTCATTACACGGAAGGCGGTAAGGGTTAACGGCCACCGGTAATGGTATCGGTGACCGTTAACCCTTACCGCCTTACTACGAGGTCCCTTTGCGGGTTGGTACTTTAACGCCTGCTTTTTAGCAGGCGTTAAAAACCAACCCGCAAAGGGACCAGGGTGCTAATAACGGTACCGCAAATTGCGGTACCGTAATTAGCACCTTCCCCATTCCCATTATGCTCTATGGGGCAAAAATGGGAATGGGGAAGGGCAATTGGGGAAGGGGGAATTACCGCCCCGCCAACCTTAAATAAGGTGGTAATTCCCCTTTCCTCCAAGGCGGTGCCAGTATTTTACCGGCATGGACCAAGGGGCTAAGCACCTTGGTCCACCGCCTACCGTGTAATGAGGCCCATAGAAGGATGTATCTACCATAGCTCCTAACTCCCTTCTTGCTTAATCCCTGCAACTAAATAAAGCTTATTCATATCTGAACTCACCGGTTTCCAGAGTCCGTCCTGCATGTATGTGTAAACTCCAGATACTACAGTAACTGCAAGTGGATTATCTATATTGAACAAACTTGCATGTGCTTGAGCGCGGCAGAAATGCAACGATTCGGTTCCATGCTAGCTGTGGAGGGGGTGCCTTTTCACCCGCTTTGGATACTTACAATGTACAGGTTAAGGCCGTGGTGATGTATGGTTAAAAAAAAGGGCTACCAGCACCATACGAAACTGCTGGAATTAGAGCATACATGTTGAAAAGGGGGCTCCATCTGTCGACAAATGCTGCTAATTACTACATGCTCCTCACCTAACGTTACCAGGATGGCATATTGGATGAGATTAGCCCTCATGCCCATATCATACTGGCTATGTCTCTGGGCCTCACCTCATCTGACAGAATGTAGGGAGGCAGCAGCAGACTTGCTAGCAAAGGTTGCTGGGACGTCTGTTCCCTGGTGCATACATGCAAACACGATTCAGACCACCTTGGGCCTATGTTATATGAGGTCCCATTTGGAAACAATTGAACCTAATGCTACAATGATCGTAAAAGGAGCATATGATGAAAATATTGAACTCGGTATCATAGCAACTAGTGAAAGTTCCACGCTGGCCAGAAATGATTGCATCCACAAACCGGTCTTTAAGATAGAGCAATATATTGACATGATAGAGCTGCCTCTTCACCAAGCTCTATTCATGAAGTTTCGTGTTGACGCAATGCTCCTTGCATCTTCTATTAAAAAATAAAACATGGCGGACACAGACCACTGTCCATCATGTAAGATCAAAGGGGAAACATCAGATATGTTTTTATTTTTCTGGCCGGAATATGGCAAACTTGGATCGTATTATCTCAAGCCTTTGCTGAGAGAGAAGAACCTCCACATCTGTTTATGACGCCATTTGCCTGTGTAACTCTACTGACAATGATGCAGTAACTGCTATGACGTGCATCTACATATATAGAGCCTGGTGGAAAATACCACCTCCCCAAGGCCCTAGAGGTCACATATTCTGCTCATCGCGCAGGATTGCGACACAGATGAATTGGGTTGCTACAAGTTGGATGTTGTCCCTCTTTCTTTTCAAATGGTATTTCCATAGATGTTATAATGAACTGGTCCTGCCAAGTAGTTTCCTTTTTAATATTGTATTTTATCAGCAGATAAATTGCTGTTATTAGGACATTGCTGTTTTTATGTTTTATTGCTGTAAGACAAATGTCGAATGATGATGATGATAATTAATGCATTGCCAAATAAAGTGGACTAGTACAAATGGGGGCACCTGGCTAGTCCCTGATCTTCCCAGGTACTATACACCTTTTCGCTCGAAGAAAATAAAATGGACTGCAGTTAAAAAAAAAAGGGACAGAGATTGAATACCCATAATGTATTGTTTTCAGCCATTTTAGCTTACCATACTATATTGACCCACATGTTGCGGGATTCATGCTCCTTTGACTCATTCTAACCCTCCCAACATGGAATTACTCTATAAGCAAACCTTGCACTCTAAAGAATTGGTAATGTCCATGGACCTCAATGGGAGAAAGGTCCAAACATTTCCGACATCATTCTTTTTGTAGAGTCAGCACATTGAGATATACTTTTACCCGATACAGCCTTTGGCTTCTCGTGCCACCTATTTTCTGATAACTTCCAGATCATCTTATTTCCATCGTTCTCCCCTGACATCTATGAGCACATCACTGTATTTCTGCCATAGTCAGTGGATGCACCTGTCTTGTCTCATGTCATACCCATGGAAGAGAAAAGTCATCTTTCTCTTAGCCTCCAATGACAACCCCACTTTCCACTCCCCTATCTTTTATCCTGCCGAACCTTCTCATGCCAATCACCCAAAGTTCCCAACCTTGGTGTCTTCATTGACAGCAATCTCAAACTGCATCATTTCATCACATCATCTTCTGCAGCAAGGACCAACCTCCCAAATATCAAGATCCACCCACACTTAACCTGCACTACTGCAAAAACCCTTAACTCTTCCCTAGTTCTTTTCTAAGCAGCCTCAACTACTGTTCTAGCCGACCCATAGGTGTCCTTCTCAATTCTCTGCTCCCCTCTATGAAATACTCAACTTTGATTCATGATCTCTCTATAGCCTATTTGTCTTCAATTCATTCCATGGACCAGACACAGCTACCTGCTGGATCTCTCTCTTGATACTCTCCTACTAAAGCTCTAGGCTCTCAGATCCTCAACAACCTCTCTGTCCCTCTAACCCCTTGTGCTGCCTACTGTTTCTACTCCTTTACTTGTGTACCGCTCGCCACTGGAATGCTCTTGCAACCAATATTAAAGTAGTTCATTCAGTGGTTGTATTCATGAAAAAGCTGTAACTCCGCCTGCAAGCCAGTAAAGACTCGTCCTAAATGTACCCCCTATCCTCCCCCACAACTTTCTCTCCACCTCATCACAACCTAATGTACATATGTAGCAACCAATCCTGGGGCCAACCTCTAAATAGACAAAATATCTATATATGTTATATATTAGTATATAAACAGCTAAAGGGCATGTAGATATGAACCTGCTGTGCTTTAGATAATTGTTACAACAAGTGATCTGCTGCAATTGATCGTGTAAATGGGGTCCGAAAGCCCTCTGGACCCTGCCAATTCACAATTAGAGGAGTTACACGATCACGCTGCGCTGATATGTTTGTTGCCACTAAGTGTTTATTATTTATTTATTTGTAATCAGTTCATGGTTGAACTTTTACAAAATCAATAAGGTGCACATTCAAATGAATATATTAGTATAATCATAGACAACACATACATGAAAAGTGAGAAAAGTTTAATACATACAAATCTTAATTCATCACATATTCTAAAATAGAGCATAATTAGTGATTTTGACATTTCATTATTTCCTTGATTTTGATTTTAAAATGTATAAAATCTTATGTGCATTTAAAACATTCTTTGGGGGTTATAGGTGTTCATGTTTTTCACACCAATACCAGTATTTTCTTTGCCAATTTAGATGACCAAGTGGCTTACCACTTCATGGACCTTTTTCGAAATGTTTTTTACCTGGCACCATACTCTATATAGGGCTGTATGTGTTGACCCACATCTGTATTTAGAAAGTAGGTCCAAAATTCAGAGGTTTTTATCGACTCGTAGTTGTGTGTCAAATGACCTAATAAGGTCATATAGATGTGCCCTAACATGGAGCACTCTGTCAGAAGATGACTCACCGTTTCCATACATCATGGAATTTTGCAAACTCTACATATTCTAGCATCCTTAGGAATTTTCCATTGTGCACCACGGATGGATCTCATAGGAAGTTGATTTGGGCGCATTAACAGTCTAAATTGCCGCACCTCAGGATCCGGCCAACGTAGCAAATATCTTTTTGGTTTCATGAACTTGTGAGTAACTTGTGCCACTTGACTATAATTATGGAGTGTCTGTAAGTGTTCATAATTTTTGACACAGTCCCATTTCTTCAAATGGTGAGTAAATGCCCTTTCAATGTCAAGAATTTCGAACAACGTCCGAAATCAGGTTTCCAATCTAATTTATGGAACAGATCTTTCACACATTTCAAGTACCCATAATTTTTGTCGGGTGTATGCTCGAGATAATAATTAGCACCTAACCTGGTGAGAAGGGGGCACATAGGGGATGTTTTGGATTTCACAAAAAGTTCCCCTTTACGTTTGAGTGCCAATGATTTTACAGACAGCAGTCCTAGTTCTAACCGTATGAATTTGATAGAGGCCGATGGAGGAAGCCCAAGGACACATCGCCAGAAAAACCCTTCAATTACCTGCAACCACTCTAAGTCTTGCATCTCAAGAGCATTCAGCCCGTATAGTATTACAGGAGAGAACCACTGTTTGTAGAGTTCAAGAATGCCGCCTAATGTAAACCCATCATGGTGGTATGCAAATCTACCTACTATGAAAGAGATATATTTGGCTTTACAGGATTTACTTTTTACGATTTTATGATACCCTTTTTTATTAAACATTTCAATTCCAAGATATTTGTAGTTTTGGGTATACTCGATATGCCCAAGGTCGGTAATAAGGGGTTGCATCTTTACATTACGTGTTGTAACAGGCATGGTTTTGGTTTTCATTAGATTGATAGACAACCCATGATCTTCGGCATAACTAGCAAGGGCATTTAGCATAGATATCATGCCTGAAAATAAATGGTCACATAAAACCAAGTCATCAGCATAAAGCATGGCTGCAACTGTACATTGACTGATCCTAGCTGGGCACTTATCACTGATAAACAGCCAGGTGGGAAGGTCAGCAACATATAGGTTAAAGAGGAGGGCCGCCAATATGCATCCTTGCTTCATACCTCTACATATTTGCATTTCTCCGGATAGGAGACCATTGTCGCCAAGACAAATCTGTGCCGTTGTACTCGTGTGGAAGGCCACAAGAATTTGTAGCGGACATTCGTCACAGCCAATTGCCTGCATTTTCTTCCATAGCAGCTCACGAATGACTTGGTCAAATGCTGGCCGAAAGTCAATATAAGTAATACAGACTGATGATTTAGCCCGCTCCATTAATTAATTCGATAGTAGGATGTTATGAGTGGTACAGGAGCCTTCGCAAAAAACAGTCTGAAAATTATTCAGATTATAATATTCAATGACCCATGCTTGTAAATGCTTTAACACAAGCGTTTACTATTAAGTTTTTATTCAAAGAACAGCCAAAACGTGTTTCAACCTTCATAGTCTTCTTCGAGGCTAACACAAAGTAAAACAATACACAGGACATACCAGTGACAAATATCAAAACAGATTTTGACCAAAATAAAAATTGATGTAACATCATGGCAACCAAATCCAAATAAGGCAATTAGGATATAAATTGTAACAAACTATTTGTTACGGTTGTTTTAATAACGCAGTACTCGTATATTTTGCCTGGTTTTCTTTTCTCCACTCTCTCCCCTTTTCGTCTCTCCCTCTCTCCTTTCTTGTCCTTTTTACTTCGGTTCCATTTATGTATTTAACTTGTATATGATATCCAATGTTCTTACTGTACTATGTGTTCCATATTTTGTTACAAATTATCTACTAATTGCCTTATTTGGAATTGATTGAACTGATGTTACATCAATTTCTATTTTGGTCAAAATCTGTTTTGATATTTGTCATTGGTATGTCCGGTGTATTGTTTTACTTTGTGTTATCAACCTCAAAGAACATTGTGAAGGTCGAAACACGTGTTGGCTGTTCTTAGATTAAACACTTAGTGACAATGAACATATCAGCGCAGCTTTATTGCGTAACTCCTCGAATATATCAGTATGTATCCCCTCTGCCAAACTACAGTCCTACCCCAATCACAACCACGTTTTTGATCAGCCATGTAATCATTCTTACTTTGTAGAAACAATACAAATGTAGAAGGGGGTAGAGGGAATCTCCTCCGGTATTGAGGAAGTGAAGGCTAGGGGAAGTGAAAGACAGGAGAAGTAAAGGTATGGAGAAGTAAATGCGACTATGTGAATGTATGGCCAAGTGAATGCAGGGGAAGTAAAGACATACATCCATTCTCACCTTACTACCAAAACAAACAGATCAATACAAACAAAATAATCTTGCAGTCTAAATATATGCAATCTTACCTTTTCTGTCAATGATGTATTTTCCTTGAGTGATGCATTGGTCCAAGAAGTTGAAGCACAACCCGTTCAGGAATCCCAGTAGGAATGTGCTGCTGCTGTTCAGGAATTCCCATTCTTCATCAGAAAACTCAAGTCCCTTCAGGTGAGTGGTCCAGTTTGAGGTGTTGTTATCGAAGCTGATTATACTTTGGCCATCATAAGCACTTCGTATAAAGATTTCCTTGGTATTATCTTCCTTCTTTTCACAACAGCACATCAGCTGAAGTATGGGATATTCTGGGGAAAGAAAGAAATGCCGTTTATGTGCATACAGTAATCCTGAATCGGAATTTGTTGATTTAAATTTTCGTTTATGCTGTGCTATATATTCACTTTCACTCTCATATATGTTCTATTTTGCCATACACAGTAGTTTCTCACAGGTTATCTAACTTCACTTCCTTTGCCATCACAAATTTTTCATTTATTTTTCTTTTAATTTATGGTTTTAACACTGGCTTTGTTTTTGGCCATTGTGAAGGCATCATGAAGTAAGACACAGACAACAGACTTAAGTTAAAACAAACAATATTTATTAAGTTAAATGTCAGGATGGTAGAAGACCTAACTTGCCCTTTACTACGGTGGGATTTCCCTACCTGAACAAAACTAAGGAAGTCTGAGTCAAAGGCAGGGGCATTGCTAGGGGGTGGATGAGGGGGATATAGCCCCGGGTCTTTTGGTTGTAGCCGCAGATAGAAGCTCAGGGCCTACAACCAAAAGGCTAGCTAGCCCCGAGTCCCGACAGTCCTGACATTAGCTTAGCCCCAGATCTTTTACAGACCCAGCAACACCCCTGGTCAAAGGGTCCACATTAAAAGTCTGTCTGTGTCCAAACCTAGGCTTCCTCTCACAACTAAAGCTAAACAGTTTGTAGGGATGTCAATAATCAAATAAATGGTGATCAACACAAAGTTCTAAGCCTCTTCCAGCTCCCAGTTTATCTTCAGCTTCTCTTCCACAAGTTCAAGACAGTTCCACAAAAGTGTTCAGGATTTACCTTGTTCGAGTTCAAAGAGTTCCACAAAGTCCTTAGGGCTCCCTTCCCCAAGCTTAAAGTAATACAGTTGGAAAAAAGAAAAGTATTGAGCCCCTGCACTCAAGACGGTAGTTATAGTCATCAAATCTCAGGGTTCCCTTCTCCAAGACTTCAACATAGCACAGTTCAAACAAAAAGGGGTCTTGAGGCCTTATCCTTAAGATGGTAGCTGTAGTTCATTAAGACTCAGGGTTCTCTTCCCCAAGACTTCAACATAGCACAGTTCAAACAAAAAGGGGTCTTGAGACCTTATCCTTAAGATAGTAGCTGTAGTTCATTAAGACTCAGGGTTCCCTTCCCCAAGACTTCAACGTTGCAACAAATGGATGATTCACTCTCCTTCTTGGTAGGTTTTGCAGTGTCTTCACCTTTCATAATGTAAGGCTCACTGGTCTAGGTGCAGTTATCAGACGACACAGTCCACCCATCACAGGCCACGCAACCAGGGCTCCTTGGTTCTTCAGCCCACGCAGGTTTCTCTGCATTCGCCCATGTGTGAAATGGCACACTCCCTTAGATTCTCCTTGTTGGCCTCTTGGCTTTGTCACACACCTTTTGCTAGCCCTTGGGCCTTGCACTCCTCCATGTTTATTCCTTTTCCTATGGGTTGCACTCATATGGAAATGTTCCTTTTAGTCTGTATTGTATTGTGCAGTTTAGCGATATTTGGACAACTTCCATTCATTTCAGTATGCAATATGTATGTACCTATATAGTATGTAATATGCAATATGTATCTCGTTTTGCTTTGAAGCTTTGAAGCTTTCATTTATATGGGGCGTCATTCGCAGTAAGCAGCTTGCCCGGAGCTCCCCGGTTTCTGGGTGTCTTTTCCCGAGCACTCATCGGTTTGCAGCTTCTTGCTCCGGTGGCTCTTGCTGCTCCTCTCAACACCCCAGGCTGACACCCTGACCTCAGCAAGTCCTGCTTGCATGTCGCCTTCACTTCTGCAGTCACTTGTAACTTTGTTGCCTCAGGGTGGACGCAGACAACACCCTCTCCTTCTCTGGTGCTACTTAGCAGCTCCCAGCTCCTCCGACTCTGCCATTGAGGCCCCTACACCTCAGGAATATCTTCTAGCATCCTGGTCACACTTCAGGCTCCATCACAGTTGCCTCCACATGGAAAGGGTCCCCTGGTCTCTCCTCCCCAGGCCTCCCTGCTGCTGCCCACCTTGTCTCTTCACTGGTTTCCCTTTATACACCTGCCACCCCTTGACAGGCTGCAGGAGGGAACATCTAATTAGATTTGCCTGACCCTGTTTAAGAGGACAAGCCTGACCCTCACCACACTTTACATGCATCTTCCTAGTCTCATTACCTAAGTGGTGAAAAAGTGTAGTGTTCATCGCTCTTTGTCTACTCTTCCTAGTCCCAGTACTTTCAGGAGTTAAATGTGGGAAAATGGCCAGAGAGGTCCTACAATACCAGCTAAATGTTGGGGAATGTTCAGGTTGTTCACAATTGGGTAAAGGGGGGTACCATGTCTCGCCTAAGGGCACCCCACTCCCAAACTCTGAGGACCCTCCACATAGGTGATCCTCCCTCACTTCTCCACCCTCAGGGTCGGGATCCAAGAGTGATGGCCTTCCCCTGGCTACCCGAGAAGAGGATCCAAGGTATTTAGGAATGAGAATACCCTCAGGTTTCTCACATCAAGGACGTTGCTCTAAGGTATCATGGCAGAGCTGTGTGTGCCTTTGGCTTTTTGCATGTCTTTAAACTCCAGTTTTTGGGCAATTCATAGTTGTCTTTGGTTTTATAATAGTCAAGCATGTAAAATGTCAATGGTTTGTCCATGGTCAGTCATTGATTACCACAGACTAATGTTGGCGATAATACCATTGACATGTATGGCTGTCCCTGATCAGGCAGAGTTTTGATAGCCATGAAAAGCCATGGATAAACCTGAGGATTTGGATGCTCTCGCTTGTTTGTTTATCTTGTTCATTTTGTGTGTGGATCGTTAACCATTGTAATTTCAAATTGAAATCATCTATAGCCATGCAGGACCACAGTTTGTAATAATCAAGCCAATGGCAAAATCAGCCATTCCTACTAAAATATGTCCCTGTCAGCAATACGTGAGTATTCCATTCAGAAAAACGACCACTGGGAGCGCAGATATCATGTACATAGTGGATCAGGCTTTCTTGTTGAATGACAAGTGGCTGCTTAGTGCAGGTCCACACCTTCAAAGGAATCAAACAATATGGCAGTGATTTAAACTAATTATATAGTGAAAAGATCTTAACCGTGTTCTATGGAAATAGACATTAACATGTGCCTCATGAACTATTCACATTCAGAAGGCCTTCTCCTTCCGATCACTCTATCGTCTTTGCCTAAATCTCCCCTCCTGCTTCTTCCTCGCTCTCTCCATCGATTACAACTATTACTATGCACAAGTTTCCCTCCTCCTAATTCCCTAGTTACCTCTCTGACCTACACCACTTTCTCTCCTCCTACGCGGAACTCATCTTTCCACCCACTGAAGGAGCCTTCACTAAATTGGACACTGTTCTTTATGCTCACTTTTCCTCTCACTACCTTCTTACTACACTCACTTATAAATCCTCCCTCCACGGCCCTGGATTACACCTTTCATCCGCACCCTGAAAACTACAATCCAGAAAATCTTTGCACTTGGCAAAGGTCAAGACACTCCTAGGATCTCAAAACCCTATCGCACTGCTCTTCAAAACTGTTAATCTACTTTTGACTTTGCCAAATGTGACTTCTATCGCTCTCTCATTTTATCTCAATCCTGCCAACCTAGGTGCCTCCAGAAATCTCTCAACTCTAATCTCTCACCTCCTAAACCGACCTTCATCCTGTCTAATCTTTCTACAAATGATCTTGCTCTCTACTTTGCGTCTAAAATGTCTACCATTCACACTACCCTTGCTAATTACCTTCTATTCCCTCCTCCTGCTCACATTTCTCCATCACTCCAACCCCCCTTCCTCACTACTATGTCTTCCTTGGCCCCCGCCAACTCTAATGAGTTTATTGGCCTACTCCTCACGGCTAACCCTTCCTGTGCCCCCACTCACCCACTGTCCGTGCACATTGTGAAGCACATAGCTCCCAGTGTTGCTTAACATCTTACTTCCCTCTTCAACTCCTCCCTTGACAATGCCAATTTTCCATCATCCTATAACAAAGCTACTTTCTTCCCTCTCCTTAAGAAATCTGCTCTAGATCCTAACTGTCCTGCCGACTTTCACACTGTCTTTCTCTTCTACCACACTATTAATGCCAGCAACCTCGTCTCTTCCTCTCAGCATGCAAGACCTCTCATTTATTCTTATTCTTCTCAACCTCTCTACTGCCTTCAATAACGTCGACCATTCTGACCTTGTTTCTATATTATGTCTCCCTGGCATCAGAGATAAGGCCCTCGCTTGGTTTGCTTCATACTTTGCTTTAAGGTGTCCTGAAACAGCCTTACTTCCCCACTCACTCCCCTTACTGTTGGAGTTCTGCAAGGAGCTGTCCTTAACCTTTCTTCACTTTCTATACTTCATCTCTTGGCACCCTGATCTCCTCTTCCAGCATCTCCTACCAACACTTCACAGATGACACTCAGATCTTCTTCTCCTTTCAATCCTTATCCGACGATCTGTTAAAAAATTCAACCTGGCTCTCGACCATCAAATATTAGATGGCGTCTCACTCATTCATGCTTAACTCCACTAGGACTGAAGTATTCTACTTCCCAGCCAAACAGCTATCTCTTCCTCTCCTCCCTTTCTTCTCTTCTCTCCTCTCCTGACTACCTTCCTTACTCTGCTTCCGCTCGTGATCTTGGTGTCATCTTCGACCCAACACACAACTTCTCGCTCGACATCTCTAAATCTGCCACTGCAGCCAGACTCAACCTCCTCAATATCAGAAAAGTCCATCTTCTGCCTTTCAATACGGCTAAACAGCTAATCTCCTCCTTATCCTTTCTAGATCCGACTACTGTTCAAGTCTCCTCTGTGGCCTTCCAAACTGTGCTTTTCTACCTCTGGACAAAGTCCTCAACTTTACGGTCTGCACACTTTTCATCCCATCTCACTTTACCTCCACCTCCTCTCTCTGTCGCCAGATTGGCTGGCTATCTATGAAACAAAGCGCTAAATATAAACTTCTTCTCATCATCTTCATAACTATCAATGGACTTGCCCACCCTACCTATCTGCTCATCTCAGTCCCTAATCTCCTCCCTCCTCGCTCGTTAAGATCACCCGCAGCTCACCTTCTTGCTACCACTCGAGCCGCATGTGCTCCCTCTCGTTTACGCTCTCTCTCCTCACTCCCCTACTCTGGAATGCTCTTCCTGTCCCACCAATACTATTCCAACTCTACCACTATTTAAATCCAACATCAAAACTCTCCTTCTTTCCAAAGAACCTGTTTACTAGCAGCATTCTACGCTACTGCATCAGCCTGTTTTCCTCTCTCCCTATACTTCATGGAACAACCTACAGCACTTTCCTGTCACCGCTACATACTTAATTCAGCACTTCCTCCAGCATCCTGTCTCTATGTTATTCTGTCCTGCCCTCGTCCCTGGATTATGTTTCCACATTGCCCTGCAACATCTGGTCTTCAAGTCACACTCTCTCACCTCATTGTAAAGGACCCATGTCTGCCGCTATGTTATCAATGTTAAATTCTGTATGCATTTTTGTGCCAAAATTAATTGCTTTCCCTGCAAGTTTTATTAATAAATAAATAACAATTTTGGAATGTATTTATTCATGTTTGAATGAAAACACAGTCTGGTGTAATTTTGCAAAGAATGCTGGGTATGCAAATAGGCTAAGTTATGTCCATTCGTGTTCTAGGGAGTAAGTGCTATTGTGGGTATTGCTTGAACACACCTATGCAGTTCAGGAAGGTCTTGCAGTCTGTATTTATGGTGCCAAACAGCATCTAGATCAAGGTCTTTCAATGGACAGTTTCCTTCCTAGAGTGTTGTCCTTTATTGTGAATGTCTCCTTTGACCTAGCTCACCTGACATGCCTCATTTCTCAAATTTAATTTTCTCATAATGCATTCCAGTGGCTTATGTACTAATTCACTACATGCAAGGGCAATTCTTGTTCTCTCTTCTCCGTCTGGGACCAATCTGGTGTGGCTTGGGATGGGCACGATCCTGTTGTATTCTATCTTCTTGTGAATGAGATTTCGGGACGCGTTTGAACATTGCTGCCAGAAGATTTTGTAATCACAGGGGATCTAACCCCATCATTTCAGCTCTCGTTTTTGTGAGCGTGCATGGGATCGACATATTCACCTTACCTGCCGGGTCTTAACCACTTACATCTGTTCAGAACGTGCTGATACTACAGCGTCTTGGTGTTAATATCTTTACCGCCAATGAGGCCCTTTACCTAATTGTGCCCAACTGCACTGCCCAATAAGCTGTTTAGCGTGGTCTCTTGCTCATCAATTCTCTTCTGACAACGTCACGCGCTGCCTTGAAAAGGACCCGTTGTTCAGGGTCGAAACACGTATCAGCCTTTCTGTTCTTCATTTCCTTATAAACATCTACGTCAAGCATTTGCATTATTGACCTTATTGCCAAGCACATTTTTGGACAATGGCTCTCTCTAAGATGACATCGATCTTGTAGATTTGTGTACTCAATTAATTCACGTTAGGGCTGCGCAACATGTTTTGGGGTGACACCCATTGGAAAATGTTCTGTGAATTAGCCCCAAAGAGTTTATTCTAAAATAAAGCGCATTCCACAACCCCATCCCTCAGCCTCCATTACGCTCCCTGTCTGGAATCCTCTGATGCACACTCACGGCCATCAGACATCCATAACGTCACTTTAGATAATACCATCACCACACTAGTAATGGCCTTTATGATAATTCTTCTGGCCAGCAAGGGAACCACAAGTCCCTACTTTTAAATACATTTTCTTTTGATCAAAACACTGAAAATTATACATTAATCCCAATAATCACTACGTTAAGCCCATTTGTACATCGCTCACTGCTAGTGGACATTCCGTCTGAGATTGGCACACTGACTACTCAATTCCACAGCACTTAGAAGCAAGAAACCGCCTAATAGTATGAAGGACCACACTAAAACATGGTTTTATTGTCTTGTTTTGCATATATCATAATATAGGTATGTATGGCTAATGCCAGTTACCTGGTCTTTGAATGGCATATAGATCTGGTCATTGTAAAATACAGCCCTGGAAGTTGGCATGCATTGAATGTATTTCTGACATATCTGATAAAAGTGCATGTGATTGGCATTCAATTGCATGTTTTTCAATGTGCATGTGTTCTGCATATAAAGTATAGCAGATATCTCAACTGTAGACAGTTGCTCTTGTGGTTGATAGACTGATATATACAAGCCCGTATTCCACCATTAGTGTGGAATCGCATAGAATATGGCTGAGTCCCACGAAAAAATTAGGTCAAGCAGTCACACAATCACATATATAGTAATCCACACCACTCCAGAACACTCTTGATACCACGGCTATCATAATGTCACTACACTAATCATCTCTGCTAGTAATTGAACAGTCGCTTGAGATAATAAATATTATTGAATGCAATGTAATGCTATTTTGATTTCATGTCTGTTCAGACAGTGGTCTGCTAAATGGTCATTCAACCCACAGTATCTCAAAGCCAAAACATAGGGCTAAGATGCTATACAAATATCAAGTAGACCCCTCATGCCCGGCTAACTATCACCTGATCTCCATCACTCCATTCCTGGGCAAACACCTGGTAAAGCTGGCCATCTCCCAGCTTAATATTCACACTGATTCTGCTGGTTGTCTCCATGACCATCAGTCTGGCTTCAGAGCTGCCAGAAGCATGGAAACTGCTCTCCTGAAGATCCACAAATACCTGCTCTCCAACCTCGACTCTAACATCTCATCTGTCCTCATCCTACTCGATCTCTCCTCTGCCTTTGACACGGTCAACCATGCCATCCTGCTCAACTGTCTCCTAGATAACCTTGGTATAACCGATCAGTCCCTGGCCTAGCTGACCTCTATACTCTCTGTTCGACCCTCCCAGGTGCAACTTGGGTCCTTCCTTTCCTCTATCTCACTCGCTGCCTGTGGTGTTCCCCAGGGCTCTAACCTCTCTCCCTGGCTCTTCAACCAATACCTTGCACCTCTCATCCACCGCATTGCTGCTCTCTGCTCCAACTTTCAGTGCTATGCAGATGACACCCAGCTTGTTTTCATGCTTCCCTCTGCCACCTGTTCTCCTTCTCTCATCTCTGACTGTCTGTCTGCTATCCAGGAGTGGTGTGCCGCCAATGATCTCTGCCTTAATGCCAGTAAGACGGAGATTCTCCTCATCGGCACCCTCCTTTCCTGTCACTCTCTGGCCATCCTCCCTTGGCCCTCTTCCTGCTCCCACCTGTGAGGCTAAGAACCTCTCGGTCATCTGAGACTCCACCCTCTCCTTTTCTCCTCATATCTCTGACATCTCTAAGAAGTCAAACTACCAACTGCACCTCGTCAGAGGTATTCTTCCCTTCCTCTCCTTCCCCCAGAAGTTCACTGTCTCTAGAGCTCTTGTTCTCTCTAGGCTAGACTATTGCCATAGCCTCTTTCTAAATCTGCCTGCTTTTACTCTCCGCCCTCTGCAACTCATCCAGAACAGGACTGCAAGACTTGTCATTGGCATCAAGCCCTGGGATCATATCTCTCCATCCCTGAAATCTCTTCATTGGCTCCCAGTGGCTGCACGGATTAAATTCAAGACTCTTTGCATTGTGCACAAGGCTTTGTGGGCCCTAGGTCCACAATACCTTCAACTCTCCCTCCTTAAATACCTTCCTACTCAAGCTCTTCGCTCCTCTACCTCCAACTCTCTCAGGGTCAGTCGCTTCTCCAAGCAATACGTTGGGGATAGATCTCTTTCCTCAGCTGGGGCCTCCCTCTGGAACAGCTTCCCTGCCTCTCTGAAACTTGAGGAGAACCATCTTTGGTTCCGGAAGCACCTCAAGACCTTTCCCTTTGCTTCTGCCTTAGCTCTACTTCTCCCCTGCTGATCTGTCTGCCTCAGCACAGGGCATCTGGTTACCCTCTGATTGTCGGGGCCCAGGCCCCTGCCCACCCAGCCACACACCCGTAAAGCCTCCTGGCAACCCTTGCACTTTGTTCTGTATCTGCAACCCTACAGTACCCTTACCTGCACTTATTAGACACCCCTTGTCTGCACTTTAACCTTGCACTTGCCACCTGCTGGCTGCACTACCTGTTGTTTTATCCTGTGTTCAGCACTTTCCACTGTTCCCCTCCCCCTTGCACTTTCCCCCTTTCCTCTCTTGCGCGTTCTCAATGTCACTGGGCCTAGTAAGACTGTTGTTTTTGTCCTCTTTGTTCCCCTCACTTGCCTCGTCGCGCTCGGAAACACTTGTGTATGAGCACGATACAAATAAAATATCATATCATATCAAGTAGCATATATATTTGCCCTTCTTGGCTTAAGGCCATTTTGACTGTTCTGTTTGGCTTGATATTTTTTTTCCAAACTGCTCTGATTAGCAATATCGGATAAACTAGTTACTCCCTCATTGGGAAAGTTTGAAACTGAGTAAAACCAGCACTGGAACTCAATTCAAGGGAGTGTGTGCCTTTTTCCAAATCATTTTGCCACAAAACACTACCATAATTAAGAAAATATGGGCTATTGTTGCCAGTCGCAGGAGAGAGGTCAAGTAAAGATTGAATAGGCAAGGACCCCAGACTACCCTTAACTTGTGTCAGTTTGAAACACATATAATGCCCCATTGTATGGATAGTCCTACAGATATTTACTTGTTTCCTCTATTATATGTCGCTATTTCCTGACCACCCTCTTGCATTCTATATCACACCTCTTATGTCAGGTCTTTATGAAGTGCTTGATGATCTATGACCAATCTTTGTCATCAAAATACTTTCCATACCAAAATTATACTCCCAAAAGACATAACTGTTTGAAACTTGCACTTAAATCTGCTGTCATGGCACTAAATCCACCTAGAACCAAGAAGTAATTCATCTCCCATTATGGAATAGCCAAGAACACTGTGATGAATCAGCAATGATTCACCCCACAAACCTAGCCTGAGACCTCTCCATGTGGTCAGGGAAGGGCAGACACTTCCTTATCCCGACCCTGGGGGTGGTGGTCTGCGGTAGGATCAAATGGGAGGGGGGCAGGTCAGGAAGACAGGGAAACCCCATTGTTTAACTTTCCTCGCAATCCCTCACTTCTAATGGCTTATTACCAAGTAGAAGAAATAAGAACACCTAATTCTGTTGGTTGGGACTAAAAGTCCCATAATTTCCTAAGTACTGGGACGAGGAAGAGAGCACAAGAGCAATATTGCAGGAGTGGTCAGCTTGTTAATCAAAATGACCCACACTGAGAGAGGCAGAGAGGCTTAAAAGGCCTCCTCGGGCAAAGGTCTTTAGATGGAAGTGTGGCTGGAATAATTGCAGCAGTAGCAGCAACAGAGCAAGTGCATTTTGCTGGCAATCCAGGCAGAAGTTGGTGGAAAGAAGGGACACCAGGACTTTGACCAAAAAGATTCCAACTGCCTATCCTGAGAGGGTCCTCTTCCCCCTAAATCTGAAGTGCAGGGGTTGTGCAGCAGAAGGCGTGAAAGAAGACCATTTTTTCCTTATCTGAACCTAGCTGCAGAGATTGCACAGCAAGAAGCGTGCTGGAGACCGTGGTTGAGAGTTGGTGTACAGCCGAGGGTCTCAGGAGCAAGAGGACTGCGTGGCAAGGACAAAGGCACCTTCACTGAGGAAGGTTTTATGTCCAAAAGAAACCAGAAGCAGTCCAAGTCCTGCAACACGCGAAAGGAGCAAGACAGAAACCAGTGAGTGTAACCAAGCGTTCTTAGCCTTTGCACAAACACAGGCAGGCATCTAAAGCCAAGCAGAATCCCTCGCGTATAAGTGAAAGCAGTAGACTACCAACCGTTGATTGTCAAACAATGGGAAGTTACGAAAGTAGCACTCGCGTGTGAATAAACCTCTTACCTAGCAATCGCTTAAGAGTAAACCACTTAGGTTAATTTAAACTTAAACCCTCTGAAACAGATACAGTACTGGTTGCGTGTGCATAAAAGTAACTCTGAGGTAAAGGCTAACTGAAGAGTCAATTGTGAAGCTGTTAAAGTTGAATTAGCACTGAAGTTAGGTGACTGAATATTGAATTGTCAGTTTGAGGGAACAAGTATTGCCTAAATCAAGAGTGAAACAAACGTAGCCCAGGCTAAGAGTGAAACATGAGTTTTTCCAAAGCCAGGCATGGTGCAAGCATTGTCCTAGGGCAAGAAAGGTACACGCATTGCCCAAGCAAAGAGCATACAAGCATTGTCTTCAGCCAAAAGAAACTAACAACAGGCATGCACTGAAGCTGCTTTGGTGGGCAGAAAGCAAAGAGGCGAATGCAAGGTTGTAAAAAGGTGAAGTCTGCTGATTGTAAATGTTCCCTAACATTTGGTATAACTCACATTGCCAAAGCCATGGAAAGTTAAAATTACATCCTTACGGTGAATTTTAGTAGCTGATGTGACAAAAAGACGAGTGGCAACGAGGCTGCCATTTTGGCCAAGTGCTTGTTCAGAAGAAGAATACCTTCTTTACTTGGAAGTGTTGAGGGGCACTAGAGTGAACCTTGACTTTTCTGAACGTTTTTCAAAGTCACAAAGTTGGAGACTGGTGAAGCAGTGGCAAATCGTTTGCTTGTTAGTAGATTTAAAATTTCAGAAGCTGCAGGACAAGTACGACATCCTGGAATACAAGCAAGAGGACCTCGAAAATAGGGCCCGACGCAACAACCTCCGCATTCGGGGGGTTCCCACTTCGATCCCAGACAAGGGGTTGGCTGAATATGTGGGCCTCTTTTTCCAATCTCTCCTCCCTGACCTCGAAGATTCACAGCTTCTCCTAGATCGCACCCACAGGCTGAACCCCCGACGCAGAGTGGAATCGGATGGCCCCCCCGACATCATCACTAGGGTGCACTTCTTTACCACGAAGGAAGCCATCTCGGCGATAAGCCGCTCCAAAGACGAAATTACATTCCAAGGGACCTCCCTCCAGATCTTTCAGGACCTTTCTCCTCTTACTCTTCAAAAGAGGCGAGCCCTTAGCCCTCTAACCACCCTTCTTCAGGCTCAAAAAATCTGCTACAGATGGCTCTTTCCCACAGCTTTGCAATTTTCCTACAAGGGCTTGCTCAGGAAAATTAGCCACCTGGAAGATGCTACCGACATCCTGCGCCCAGATGCTTCCAAACCCTCGTCTTTCCTGCCCTCCGAAGCAACGGCTGACTCAAACCGGGTGGCCTCCCCTAATCTCACACAAGATTCTTGGTCGAAGGTCCCCAGATTCCGGAAGAGGAAATAGCCGGATGCGACCCTATGATGGAGCTTCCACCTCGACCCCAACTTGCAGCCCTGCACCATGCTCCGATCAGCACCCTCAGGAACACAGATAAGCTTCATTCTTAATGCAGCGGGCATTATTCCACGGTCCATGCCCGGTTCCAAGGCAAAGTCCATCTATGAGTCCTTGGAACAAGCCACTAAGATTACCTGTAAGGTTAGCCATGTTGGCTACACACTGTTCTATGGCCCCGTTGGCCAAGGGAGGCATTAGACCCACAAAAGTTCAGCCACCCTCAGTTAAAACTCTGCCCTCCCGTTGGCGGCCCGAGAAAAAAACCCACAGGCAGGTTGGGGAATGGCCACGCACTCCACAACATGATGGCTGATCCCTCTACATCTCCCCCTCTCCCCCAGGACTCGTCAACCTCCCCGGAACTGGCCCCAGAACATCGAACTCTGAGGTTCGTCTCCCTGAATGTCAAGGGACTAAATTCACCCGCCAAACCCAAGTCCATCCTGCAGAAGCTTCAGAACGACGGTGCAGCAGTGGCTATGCTACAAGAAACCCATCTGCTGCCGGCAGACCATAGCCGCCTGCGCTCCCGAAACTTTCCGAAGCAACTTTTCGCATCTGGGAACTCCAAGAGGGGTGGCACAGCTATCCTATTTCAAATTCTAGACTCTATAAGCTGCCCGGAGGGGCGGTACATGGCGGTGAAATGCCTACTACTGGGACAACTCTATTCTATAATTTCCGTATACACACCCAACTCAGGCCAGGCGCTGTTCTATGAATCCCTGAGTACAACTCTCTCCCCATTTCTGGAAGGCCAGATAGTAATTGGAGGGGACTTCAATGGGGTCCCGGACCCCACGAAAGTCACTCCCCCCCAGTGCCGGAGACCTCACCATAGCCCTGGCTCTCCTACAACTATTTAGAACTTTGGGGGTGGTGGATTCATGGAGACTACTCCGCCCATCCGAAAGAGACTTTTCCTTTTATTCTTATGTTCACAGAACCTTCTCCAGGATAGATCATCTTTTAGTGTCTCCACAAATCTTCACCTTCACCAACAATGTGGCAATTGGCTCCAGAATCTTGTCTGATCACGCTCCGGTGACCCTGGAAATCCGAGTGCAGGAACCAGCTAACCCCCAACAGCGCAGATGGACTCTATATGATCCGATTGTCAACGAGATGCCACTCAGAGACGCGATCGCAACCACGATAACCAACTTCTTTAAGGAGAACCCCAGTGAAGACACCTCTACCGCCAATACTTGGGACACGAAGAAGGCAGTAGTGCGGGGGGGGTTGATTGCGCAAGGAGCGGCCTATCATAGACACAAACGTCAAACCCGCCAGGACCTTGAGGAAGACCTTAGAATGCAGAAAGGACCCATAAGGAGAAGGGCTGGACCCCTAAAACTCAGCGGGTCATCCGGATAGCACAAAAAAAGATCGAGGCCCACTATGTCGAACACACTGCCCACCAAATGGCAAAAGCAAAACAGTTTTATTATGCTAAAAACAACAAAGCAAAAAAGCTACTAGTGGCCAAACTTGCCATGGCGAAGAGGAACAATACAATTGTGGGCCTGCGGGACCAACGAGGCAAGGTCCATTACGCTGACCAGGACAAACTGCAGCTCGCTGCGACCCACCTGACACAGGTGATGACCGCTCCAGTGCGGGACATGGAGGAACAGAAGGAACACCTACGGGGTGCAGCGCTTCCCCGGCTAAAAAGAACAGCACGTGACTCTCTGGAGGCACCGATTACTGACGAAGAAGTGGACGAGGCAATAAAAGCCCTTAAATCCCGAGCCCCTGGCCCTGACGGGTATGCAACCAGGTTTTACAAGATTTTCAAACCCCAACTATTAGCACCTTTGGTACATTTGTTTAACTCGTTCAGGACAACGGGCACTGTAACCCCGTCCATGCAGGAGTCAATTACGGTCTTATTACCTAAATCTGGAGGCGATCCGAAGAACCCTGCCCCATTGCCCTGCTCAACATAGATGTTAATATTTACTCTAAAATCCTGGCATCACATCTGTCTCAGTTCTTGCCGGAGATAATCAGTGCGTATCAGAGTGGCTTCCTCAGATACCGCTCCACGGCCGACAACATTCGAAGAGCCTTGGATCTGGTGGAACTTGCCTCCCGGGATTCCCAGGAATTGGTGCTTCTGGCCCTGGACGCGACCAAGGCGTTCGACAAAGTGGATTGGACTTTCATGAGGCTCACCCTTGAGGCTTTTGGATTGGGCCCGGAGTTCTGCACTATGACGCTGGCAAATTACAAAGCTCCCAAAACCCTTCTCAGGGTTAATGGCACCCTCTCCTCCCCCATCAACCTAACTTGCGGAACCCACCAGGGATGCCCGCTGTCGCCACTTCTCTTTGCTCTAATTATGGAACCGTTTGCCCAACGGATCAGGTTGAACCCTGCAGGCGAAGGCTTTCAATTAGGCCCAGCACACCACAAGCTAGCCCTCTATGCAGACGATGTCCTCCTGACTATCACGAAATCCCGCTCCTCCCTCCCTCAAGCCCTGGCTGAGATAACGAGCTATGGCAGGGTCACAGGCTTCACAGTCAACTACCGGAAATCGGCCGCCATGGGAGTGGGTTTGACCCGGGAAGACTGAAAAGCCCTAGTTCCGCTGTGCCCAATACAATGGACGACCAAAGGAATTAGCTACTTGGGAGTTCAGATCCCGGCCAACCCAAGTTAGACCTATCAGGCTAATTTTCCCCCATTATTTACAAACTTGGAGGAAGATTTGAGACGCTGGGCGGCACAAGAGATATCGCTGATGGGCCGTATTACAGCATGTAAAATGAACTTACTACTGAGATTTCTGTATGCGTGTCCACACTCTCGGTGCCGGTTCTGGCGCCAGCCCTTCAACACCTACAGAAGAAAATGCTGCAGTTTATTTGGAGGGGGAAAAAGCCCAGGATCCCCAAATCCACGATGCTGGGCAACACGAAACTGGGTGGCCTCGGGGTCCCTGACCTCCAGAAATACCAAATGGCGGCTCAACTGTCCTCTATCCTGAATCTTCTGGCATCCACCAAACACACCAATTCGGTGTGGGACAAGGCGTTGAAACAGAAGAGGATCCCGACGGGGCTCAGCCCTCTCTCCCCGGTGTTTATGAACCCGACCTTCTCTCCTGGTCTGTCTCCCTGGAATTTTAAGGCCTAGATTTCAGGAGACCCTGGGTCAACTTTTTGAAGGGGGCCAACCCTGCACCTTTGAGCGATGCAAAGAACTCTTTAGGATCCAGGAACAAGATAGATTCACATATACCCAGCTACGCCACTGGTGCACCCACCCACAGACTCGCCAGGCGGCTACTCGTCCCCCCACAGCAATCTAATTGACCCTTAATGTGCTCCCACCCCGAGGAAGAATCTCCACTCTATACAAGCGCCTCCAAACAGATTTCCTAACCCCCAAGACCCGGTATATGGCCCTATGGGAGGCGGACCTGGGCCATCCGATTGAAGACCAACAGTGGGTTGACATCTGGTCCCGGGCTCACACCTCCTCATCATGCATCACAAATAGAGAGTGCGCCTACAAGATCCTCCTCCGGTGGTACCACCCTCCCCTAAGACTTCACCACATGAACTCCACACTCAACCCTCAATGCTGGAGGCAATGCGGCCAAATAGGCTCCTTCTTCCACATGGGGTGGTCCTGCACCAAGGCTCAAACCTTTTGGAAACAATGCCTAGCGACGATAGCGGACATCACTCAGGTGCGACTGCCCTTGGCCCCCGAACCTATCCTCCTTGGAGCACCGATCCCCAGGATCTACCCAAGGTCTGGTCCCAAGGCCAAACTATTATCGCAATGCCTACTTGCGGGCAGGAACGTGATAGCCTGCACCTGGAAAACGACGGAAGGCCCTCTCATGCCTTTCTGGTGGATGAAAGTCTGGGACATCCTGATCGCCGAGAAGGTGACGGCTGCCAGGGCAGGCACTTTACATCGCTTTCGCAACATCTGGGGTCCGGTATTGGATTTTGACCAAAGGTTCCCGCCCCTGACTTTCAAGCCCCAACTGGCCAGGAGAACTATTCAGGATGGAGATCCCCTGCAAGGACTGAGAGACGGAACTTGAGACCGAAGGGTGGGGTGGGAGGAGCATCAAATGGTATTACTGTATGCTACATGTCGCAAGTGATTAAGCTTTGTATTGCCATAACCTGCCTGTTTAAAATAAACACGTTTAAAAAAAAAAACTTCAGAAGCTCAGTTGAAGTTGGAGCACTATGGGGCAGGCGAGTATACCTGCATGGTGAATCCTTACAGAAGTTAACCTGGTATGAGGATTCTCCAGGTGCAAGTAGCGGTGTTGTGAAGTCATCCTGACAAAGCTATAACTTGTGATTTATAAGGCTATAGAGACTTGAGAAGTGCTACCAAGAAGCTGTGTTTCTTTTGCCTTGCCAGAAGTCGTGTTCCTTCAAATCTGACTAGGAACTACATTTCTTTTATGTTTTGACAAAGCGTTGTGACCCAGAACTTCATTGATGCTATTTGATGAAGTGGAAATTATTATTCAAGCAAAAAGAAGAAATCTCCCTGTTGAGTGAACATTGTTTAACAGAACTTTTTTTTTCTTTTGACAAAGTGAAAGAATCAAGAACAGAGTTAGAACTTTGATGCAAACCCGGATTTCCTTGTTTCTTTAGGAAGGATAGCTCAGGGGGACCGTGTTTGTCTTGAAAGCAAGACAACACAGTACAACAGAGGTACGAATCCTGATTTTGCTCTTAGAAACCACTCATTGATATTAAGCGTGTTATACAAGAGCAATTATAATTATAATTTATGTTGAACGTTGGAACTGAATCTAACTTGAAACCTGGGCAAGGGGAGTTCACCTAGGTTACCAAGAAAAACTGAATACATTTGAAATACTGTAACGCTTACCTCTGGGGCCCTGTAGGAGTGCCTGGTCCGGTCTGTCTGCGAACGCTGGTCCGGTCTGTCGGCGAACACTGGTCCTTGTAGCTTGCCCAAAACACTCCCTCCACTCTGCTCACTGTAGGTTTAGTCACCCAGTGGACAGAGAGTGGGGAGTGGTCTGGATTGATGGGTAAGGTTCCGGGTCACTCTGTGTTGCAGGATCTCTTGGAAACCTCTGGGTATGTTATAGGCATAGTCCATCAATGCTTCTCTGCAGTCTTACCCAAGTTCCTTCACTGGGTCACGGCGGCCCACGCCAGCTGCGGCACACCTGTCCGCCTTTAGAAATGTCTTCTTGTTAGAGGGCGCAGATCCGTGCTGGTAAGTGTCTCTATGGTACCAGTGATGATGCTGAAAGCGTAGTGCCCGTGTGCCGTCTTGTAGTCAGAGGCACGCTTTCTGCTGTTGTCTGAAGAATTTTTTTTTGCTATCGCGGTTTAACTCCTGTTTCTTGCTCTCTTTCAGGTCTGCTGAATGCCTGCAGACTGAATGCCTGCAGCTGTAGTGCACAAAGATGGCCGCGGTGCCCTGCTACGTGGGAGGAGTGGACCGATGTAAGTACAATGATGGGGGGTGTGGGAGGTGTGGATTGTCTTTGGCTTACCGCCTGTATTCTTTGTCTTTGCAGGTGCAGCGGGTGTACTGGGGTGCAGACGAATGGAATCAAGTGCTGGATCACGTGGTACTGGCGGAGCCGACGAGCGTCATCAGCTGCTGGATCCCTTGATGGCAGAGCTGTTCCCGGGGAGTCGCAGTGAGTATCAGATAAGTCTGAAGCTTAGATAAAGCGCTGGAGTCTTGCAGGAAACGCCGGGTCAGTTTGAGACGGATCGTGACAGGCAAACGTCACGCTGCTTCCCAGCCAGAGAAAACTCTAAGTGCTGGGTGTGGTCCAGGGCAGGGTTTATATAGCCCTGGGCCCCACCCAGCACCATTAGACCACCAAGGACTCTGTGCTGCAGGCCCATTAGGGGCCATGTTGGAACTTGCTGGCTGACCCATCCTGGGTGCCATTTTGGAAGGGGCAACTGCCAGAAAACACTGGCAGCAATCTGTTTCTGCGCCACTCAGCCACCTTCCTAGACCAGATGCCACCGATACTGCCAACTGGGGTTTTGGGGATCATGACAATACAATTGTTGATATTTGTTGTGCAGTGCCATATATTTCTTGTGTATTTTATGATTAAGTATGAGGGCCAGATATCCTATGTTAGAGTGTCTCCTTTAGTTTTGGATAGCCAGGGAAATCCTCTTCAGAGTAGGGTTCGTGAGGCGTTTGATGAAACCTTTGATTTAATAAAATGGCATATTATGAGAAATCATCCAAAAGTTGTCTGCTTCACATTTCTGACCCCTCAGAACACTCGCCCAGTCTCTTGGCAGCTGAATGGATGAACTCTTAGAGCTTCATTAAAAGTTTGTCAGTAGTAGTAGAGCAACAGTATTTCAGAATACCAGATTTATTTTGACCAAGCTGCCAAATTCTGACTTGCACAACTGAAACAATTCAAAACTGCCTGCTTTTGTGTAAAGGAAAATTCCTCCACACAAAAGCAGAATCCGGTGCAATATTAACACATGCATAAATGTGGAATTCCCCAAAGCAGTTCAATCGGACACCAACCTGGGCAGTGGTGGCTCGTCCATTATGGGTGAGGGGGCGTCAACCCACTATCTCTTGGCCCCCTCTCGCCCATTATGGAGGAGCTGACAGCCAGGGAACCAGCCCAGAGAAACACTGAGCACTCCCTCAGCTGCTTTTCCAGCTGAGGGAGTGCCTCTGGGCTGGCTCTGGCTGAACCGTCAAAGGGAAACAATGTTTCCGTTTGGCAGTCTAGTTCCCCAGGCTAGTAGGAAAGCACAACAGACACTCAAACGAGGTTTTCCAGTCTTTACTATATGTATCCTTTTTTATGATAAGTTGATTGTGTTTTCACAACAGAGCCAGAAGAGAGAACTGCCAATGCATTTCGGACCTTCACGTGCATCCCCAGGGCTGAATCTAAAAGAACATATATGATGTACTACTGACCAACAATCTGATCATGATTGCATTACAAGTATATAGTTGTATATCTTTCAAAAAAATGCAAAACAACTGTATAGTTAGCAACCCTACCTACCCTTCTGTAACAATACATTCACTCAAGGATGCTGCCCCTTCTATTAATATAAAGACAGAAAATAACAATAGTTGCAACAAAATAAGTATGTACTGTTGTTCATTAAAAAACTCGCTTATCATAATTAACGCAAAGTTATACATATATATGTGTGGCACCTAGTGGTGAGGGCTGAAGACACTCACGAAAGAAGTATCTGTAAGCACCTTTACCAGATACTAATAAGGTCTCCCTAATAAACAACAAGTGAAGAGTACCTTAGATGTGCTGGCCCGTGTTTCATAGCTATTTTGTGAGACACCATTTTGTGAGACGTGGCATGTCAGTTTTTGAAGACGAGTTGACCGCGAGGTAAGACACTTTCTATACCTACCTCTGCAAAGCTGAAAGTGCAGACTACGCAACTCTCGAAAGGTAAGCACTAGATACCTAGATATTACTAGTATCTGGGAAGGGTACTAACAGAAACGTAATGAGCAGTAGTAGTCACTACAAACAGGCGTCCCCGGGTATGTTTCATCAGGAGCAGTTACCGTGTTCTCATTTCCTGATAGAGTGCTAAGCGGCCTTGTGGGGGATGCCTAAAGTTTGACATTAATCTTGATCTAATGTTGTTTATATTAGTAACCCAGTGATGCCCACCCCTCACCCCTCTTTCAAGTTTAATTCCCTGCAGAGGCATGATCAAGAATTCCAACTTAGTTTCCAGATTCTTCCAATTAACTCTCCTTCAGAAGATGTCAACATACTTGAATGTTATGTGTGTGGTACCCCATGTGTCAATGATCTGTACCCTCTGGAGGGTGCAAAACATGTCACAAATTCACTCGCTGGACATGAAGTAAAGAATTCAACATAAATCACTTTTTCTTTTACATATGTCTCTCCTTACCGCTATCTCACAACTTCCAGTAATCAGATTTATAACTATGGTGTGAAGTGGATATTACAAAAATCCCTACTGAAACACAGCACTCATATTTACAGTTTGGTGGCAGTTTAAGCAATAAAAAAAACACATGTTTTACACAATGCATCGAATATAGAAAATACATTTTTCATTTAAACAATCATTTCATTGTGACAGAAAATGTTCATTTCTAAACTCACCATCAGTTTCATTGTATTTCGTGGTCAATATGTTTGTTATATTTCCCAACTCATGCCTCGTCCACATGCTTAAGATAAATGTGTTGTGCCAGAATTCTTGCGTTTCCTTTAACCAAGGTGCTCTGGGCTGACACTGTTGACTCATGCTATCGCATGCAAAAACTTCAGTGTCTTCCACAAAAGCAGTGGAAAAATATCTAGGCATGCCGGGGTATGGATTGGAGTCGACTGTGTGAAAGAATGCCAACCTGGCAGTTCCTGTTCAGAAGTGGGAAACAGAAAACACTGTCAAGAATGCAAAGGAAGCATATACTTACCATACAATCACACATAGCAGTGGTCAATCAAGGCACTGACTTCTTTGAGAGGCGTTGTGCATACAATGTATATTTTATGCTATGGGACAACTACTGTTAAACTAAAAAGCCTATTCCGGTTAAAGAAATGATGCTGAAAAGACCCTAATAAAGACTAGCCCCATTGTTTCATTGCCATGGGAGCCTAGCTGTGATTACTAAGGAGACGGGCTATCAGTTGATGCAGGCTAGGTGCTACTGGAAGGTGAATGTCTTCCCTCACCACCAATGCCAGACTTTATCTTTGATTCAGTAACCTATTTTAAACTATTTTCCATCCATGTATTGCACCTGTATCTGCAAACAAATCACATTGCAGGCGTAATGACAATTAAGTGACAGATGGACCCTCAATAAATTGGCCGGGGTATTGCCAATATCAATGTTTAATACCACAAACTCTGCAGTCTTCTTCCTAAACAATGCTTTAGTGAGGCATATGCCGAGGGAAAAAACCTGACTTGGACTCTAAACAAAAACATGCGGCAGAGACAAGCACGAGGCATTCAGTAAACAGCACACAATCAGAGAAAAGCCAGTTCTCAACTAACTTTACGGGCAGAATGCTGGGTAGGTAGAGGCAGTTCTTGACAAATACACCAGGCAGAGCACTTGCTCAGGAAGCAGCCATGACACTCCGGCCTGATCCTAGCATGAGCTAATCTAGTAGAAACCTCCACTCACCTGGAGTTAAGGAATTGGAGGCGACACATGAAGAGGTTGCAACATGGGGCTCGGGCAATCAGGGCTAACTTTCCCGCCAGAATGCTGGGTAGGTAGAGCCCGTTCTTAACAAATACACCAGGCAGGGCACTTGCTCAGGAAGCAAAGCACTGTAACATCCTGTATCGTCACACTGCAACCTCCCGTAATGATCTTTTTTTTTAATATTTGAGTTCCGGAGACTGATGCCCTTGAATGGTAATGGTAATGTAATGTAAAGTGCAGGGTGTTTTTCTCCCCAAGAAAACCTGGAAGAGAGGAGATTTCTCTTCTATAATTGATCTTGTCTGGGTTTCCAAAATCCTCTTTCATACCTCAGACTCCTTTAAAATCATTGGCATGGACAGAAGTGATCATAATGTTTTTTTTACCCTGCGTCTTTCTGGTCAAGCAAAAATGGACGACCGATTTACGAGACCGGCCGATGTGTGGATTAATTATGCTAATAATTGTTTGCCTTGGTTTCCTAAGGATATTCGCATATTTAATGCAAACATGCTTGAAATGTATGCACTCTCTCCCAGGGCCCAGCAAGCTCTTATTTTGTTTTCATCTGGGTTCTCCAATACTATGTTTCTTATGCAGCAAACAATGATAGAATATTCCTCACATTTAGTTTTAAAAACAATACTACTCACAAGCACACTTATGATCAAGAAATTGCCATTAAAAAAAAAAAAGACCTACACAGGAATCTGCGATCACTTAAACCAAATCAGGATGGGCTCTTAATCCAAAAATGAGCCAGACCTATAGGAACTGGGTAAAGGCTCATAGATGACTGATGCTACAAAGGGACAGTGATTTCATGCTTTCTATTTCGGCCAAGCAACAGACCCATTCGTTTTGGAACCTGGCGAATGCAAATACCATATGCCAGCACTCCTGTCAACTCAATCCTATCCATGAATCGGTCCAAATGCATATTCCGTAAAATTGGATTTTCGTAAAAATGATATGGGAAACTTGCTTTCATACGATCGGAACAGCAATAAATGAGTTATACCTTTCACATTGGAAGATATTACCATACTGATTTGAGTTCTGAAGAATTTGCGAGCAGCTGTCCCCGGTCGGTATGTTGTTCTGATTTATAAAAAGAGCCAGCATTTAAATGCTGGAAATTACCATCCTGTAACCCTTTTAGACACCAGTGCAAACATCTTTTCTTCCCTGGTTCTGAAGAAACTGGATGCCTGGGCACCTGGATCAGGGAGCCTGGACGTTTATCAATCTGGCTTTTCTTAAAGGGTTGGCACTGGTCTTAATGGTCCCTTACTCTCCCTATTAATCCAGAAATCCGGTATGTAGTAATAAAATTGAGACAAAAATATTGCGTTTACAAAAAATCGCCTCTGACCCGGTAAAGGTTTACCCCATTATACCATTTAAGGGGAGCAAGGGTTGCGGGGGTGTTTCCTGCATCCTTTACATGGATTGTGGCGGTAAAACCACAGCCTTTTGCCGCAATCTTTTGTGTAAACAGCCATTTTTGCCGCAATTTTAACACATGGAACCAGAAATCCACTATGAAACAACACCCTCTGTATATGCCATTTGACAATTTATCAAATGCTTTCGACAATGTCAACAGAATAAAATTATGGAATAAACTTGCAAATTGGGGTATGCCTGCATCTCTGTTAGATGTGGTGGTTAGTCTACATGAGAACTCATCTTTTAAAATCAGGTTCTACACAAACTCTTTTCCTCCCAAATTGTGCTCTGTTCCTCTACAATATTTGGCCTATGCCCACAATATAATTCTGTTTTATAGAACCCTGATTGGACTGCAAAGGTCCATTCATTCTATAGAGGACCTTTGCATTAGTGATGATTTACATATTAACAAATATAAAACAAATATGTTGGAAATAACAGTACGGAAGCCCTCGACATTTCATTGGCATCTTGGTAACATTAGGATAGACCTAGTAAAGGACTTTACATATTTACGATTTTAGATTTCTTCCAGATACAACATGGAAAGTTCATATAAAAACGCTGTCTGAAGATTCTAATTTTTGCAACCCAGTTGATGAGGCTCGACCGCAAGTATGACCACTTCACTGCATTACCATTATTACACTATTATAAATGCAAGGTAGTGCCATCCTTGTTATATGGTGCTGAATTATTACATCTGAACAACCTCCATTGGAACAGCTTAGAGGGTATCCTTTGGATGCGAGTCCTGTCTCCACCTGGTTCTACTCTATGTGTTGGAATTAGATAGGAGTTGGGACTAACCTCCTTAGTAGTTACAATTAAGTGGAAAAATATCTTACTATTTTGAAAAATGTGGGTTTCATCTGCTGATATCACGTTTTCCTGATTGAAAGCCTCTATTCTCAAAACTGATTCTGAGGTCGTATCAGTTTGGGCCAATACGTGTGATTGAATGTTATCTGATCTGGCCGTGACCAGGGACGATTTAATTGAAAATTCCATTAAGGTTGAGGAGACTTCTCTGGGATACATTCAGGTTATCACTGATTTGGCCTTAACAGAGAAGAAGAACTCTATTAAACTATTCCATAAACAAGCGTCCATCTTCCATCTTGACTTGTACATGAAAACCTTATGTGAATAAGATTGAATATGCATAAGATTTATGAAATTATCGGTTCAAGAACAAAACTAAATTATTTATTGCATATGTGTAGATTTTGTTATTATCCTAACACTATGGAAACATTGGAACATTGGTTGATTGAATGTGTACATTTCCAGGATTTAAGAGTAACAACATTTGAGCACTTTTTTTTTACCGTACTCTCATTTTTATACACTAAAAAATGTTGGTACTGAATTTTAAATGGTCAGCAGATATCATTGGTTATTGGGACAACACATTTTATTATACCATTCTTGTAAACTTGCTAATTCTAAATTTTAGGTTTGTTTTACCAAAAATACATTTTTGTCATGTCTCATTGATCAACCAGTATAGAGAGATTTTTTGTCAATTGAATTTTGTATAATGAACTGTGTGAAAAGTTTAATAATTTTAACTATAACATACAAAACATAAATCAAAAGTTACAATTGAGTAACTACACAGTATTCATTTTATAGATTGTGTAAGGAGAAAAGAATTGGTCCAGGCAGAAGTTAAGCATGCCGTGTTTTCTCTTCTGGGGTAGAACGGTACCATTCATGGAACCTGGTTAATGTAACTGTTAAACATGAAAAGTTAAACCCTCAATAAATTTATAAATACAGAAAAAACATGCGCCACTTTTCTAACCTTGCACCATTCCTTTATGCATGCCCGTTTCTTGAAAATATGCCAAAACAGAGGCTCTCAAATCTTATTATAGAAGTGCCAGCATTTCTATTGTGTGCCACTTTCAATACCTTATTGCAAATGCAGGGGTAAATGTACAAGAATGCAATATGAAGTTAATGTAAAAGCCAGAACTGATTTATTATTTCACACCTGGCTTAGCACAGCTTGAGATTCCTGCAAACCTATGCTACATATGGCTGTGCGTCTTTCAACTTACACGCAGCTGAGAAGAGCCTGTGTGATAGTCACCTGCTTGTCGTCATTGTTTAACACAGGCAAGTACTATGCTACATATTCATTACATTTGTAAATCCGTAATTAAAGGTGGCAAATCATTTGAAACGCAATTGGTAGGTAAAACTCATAGTTCCCCTGTTATTTCCTTTACAGCAAAGGACTCCATGTGGGAAACTCTTAATATGGACGTGCAGCTCATGTGCGCACTTGTACATTGTAATAGGAGCACACAACATCCTGCAGTCAGAGAAAAGAAAATACACAAGATGTGTGTTTACTCTTGTGACCAGGCTCCATTTGCATATATGGAAGGCACTGAAATTGGTGACAATATTTTATTTTATCAAATGGAATAAACAGAACTGTAGAGAGAGCCCTGGTGCTCATGGGGCTCTTGTGGTTTATTTCTCTGCTGTGCTGTCGTCTGTTCCCTGGGAGATTGTGTCTGACCATTTGAAGTGAGGGCCAGCTTAACGTACTTTGAGGCTCAGGGCATAGACATCATTGGGGACCCCTGAACCAAAAAATGAAGGGACACCAAGACACCCTTCACCCCCACTCCCCAAATCCTTTGTCATGATCACAACCCAAAGCTTGCTGTGTTGCCCTGGTAGTGATCAAAATAAGCACAGAATCTTACTCAGAATTATCTTACTGCTTTCATCAATGCTGGAATGAAACTAATAAGTGACAATTCAAGGGCAACACTTGTGTTCTAGAAAATTGAACACAGTACATTTTAACAATAGCAGCGACTAGAAATGTATACGGGATGTAGTATGGATGCAGGACACAGATAAAATGCTGTATGACAAAGGTTCACATGCCCCCACATGGGTAGGGAACTCGAGTTAGCAGCCTCACAGAATATACAACTGCAGAAGCATGGACAAAGGAGACAGAATGAAAGCAACACGAGTAATTGCATTGGTTATTTAGAACACTTTTAATACCCAAAGGTTTCTAAGCACGGACCGGGAATCGAACCTGTGTTGCTCCTCATCGTCTTGCTTCCAAGGTGAGCTTGTTGCCCCTGAGCTATCCTCCTGAGTAATGTAGACATGCCACAGCATAGATTAGAAATTATCAGGAAGGTGCAAATACCCTAGCATAGACTCAGATAAGAAGATATCCTGTTTTTAAGTAGTATTGCCATGAGTTTACAATAAACAAAATGGAGGTGCGCAATATAGCATTGGTCAGTGATGCTATATATATTAAGCAACAATATAGCCAATTAAGCCATTCGTTTGGATTTGTTGCGAAAGCACACACTTTGAACTAAATGACTTTTAGGGGGTGGACAATTTTGAAATATTAGAAAATGCAATTTTGACCTGTTAGGCACTGTAACATTGAATGAGTTGGCAAGGATGGCATACGTGCGGTTCAGTCTCCAATTTTGGCACTTGACCACATTGCTTCACAACTTTTCTCATGCATGACAGCGCAATTACATGTGAATGCTTGCCTTTCATAAACTAAAATAATAATCTGTTTTGTAGACCGGTATTGAAAAGTAGACAAATCATATGATAAACCAAAATGCCAATTAAAAAAATATATGTATATATCTGCACAGAAATATGCAATGCAAATGAAGAATAATTTTAGCTTAATTTGTTGCCTCGTATGTGAATGTCACTAATGGATGCAAGCATAAAAGATCTCATATGGGTTGTCTAATGTATTTTACATTTTTTCAAAGAAAGTTAAAAAAAATGATTTCACCTGCTTATAATGAATGGATGGCCATCCAAAAACTGGGGAATAAAAACAATTCAAATGACAAAATAATCACTGCACTTCTTTGAAAAGGGAAAACAAGGTTTATTACATACAATAAGGGTCTAAGATTGTCCTGTCGAACCAAATTTACACAGAACTCACTTATTTTCCAAAGGGTTATGGGTTATATAGCGGCCAGACCACAATTTAACAATACTATGCATAATAATGAGTACAGCATAATCCCACCACCTTCATTGGCTACCACCTATAGAATTTGCTAATCCCCCCTATAGTGACTTGATCAATTGTCCACATCTACGCTATCCCCTAGACGCGTGGTCCCCTACATCGTCACTGTCGAACCCAGGTATATGATTGGTGGGTTCTTATCAATAGGTTTGTAAATTTAGGAGCTTCCCATGATGGGCACACTCCTGTTCCAGACGCAATCAAAGTAACTTAGCGAGGCCAACTCTGTTTTGTTTAGACAATAGACTTCCTCATTAACACAGATTCCATGGTGCACACAAGCTGCACCCCCGACTGACCTTGTACTACATTTATTGGCATCACCACCACTCCTTCTGTCCCAAATCACAAGACATTGCAGACAAGTCTCCTTTCTTATCTTGTCCCAACCCCTGGTGCCAAGGGATGATGTGACCAGGGCACCACTCTCGAGTCTGAATTTCCAGGATTTGTTTGCTTAAGTTGTGTAGCTAGGTGTCCACCCAGGGTGAGGGCAGTAGTGTTCTGAATCTTTGCATGGCTGTTTGGTATCACTGAGCCTCGTGCCCTATTCTCATGAATGTGCCCTTCAAAGGGCAATCCCTTCCTGCTCTTTTACCTACTAACATTACATTCCCACTACATTCAGGCCCTGCAGCTGAATACAATTTGTGCTTATCTGCACACAATGGGTGCCTCTGACCTCGACTTCTCTCCTGAGGAACAGGAAAGGGGATTTGCTTTTGAAGCTGAACTACCAGAGTTGCAGCTCCAAACCAAGGCCTGCATTCGTTTCTGTTGATCGTTTGCTAGGCCCTAACATTCAAAGTGGTGATATTTCTGCCAAGTTAATACACCAATTTCGCTTCTATCACACAACCTTGCTGACTCCATCTTCCATCCTTCCTGCACATCATGCTATCCTACATCAATACATCCACTAAACACTGGCCTATAATGCTTCCCTATCTATAACCTCCGCAACCACAACATTAATACATTTGTTGCTCTTGCTCTGTTGCTATATGTGAGTCCCTAATATTTATCAGACCTAACTCAAACCATGTTTACACTGTCCAGGGCACAACCTTCACTCTTTTCTCACGATGTTTCACTCTAATAGGTTTTACTCAACCTGAACCTCTTTGCCTGGCTGGGACGCTGCATGTGCAGCCCAACAATAAGCATCTTTTGACAGACTTGCAGATTGTTATTCATGGTAAGAAATCGAATATTTGAAATTGGAGAAAAAAGTGAACTGTTTTTGTTTCAAAGAAGCAGTCCTAAAAATAAGATTCTGATAGGCCTGTGACATTTGATTGACTCTCTCCGATTTTTCACTTAAACAGCATTCATGAAAGGAAGGAGCAGACAATGAGCTAAACAATGGCATTCAGACTGTGGGAAGGCAAACCCTTTCACGGAAGACAGAGCAGTACTAGACTCTGAGATAAGATGATCCATCCAGGATCACAGTATCGTTCAGTGGGAAAGCCGGCTTATGCAGTGATAGAAGTGTACCACAAAAGTAGTGGAACTGTGACTCGGGCGGGGGACAGAGTAGGAAGGAAGGGAGCAACGTGCAACACATTTTTCAAGGGTTGTAGTCATGCTGGTTGACAGCCAATTGAGTTGAAACAGATTTAGTGAAACACTGCTCCTGGCCGTTCCCACTCACTTCGACCACTGGGCTTATGGGCCTAGAAACTCTGACTCCAATGTCTCCCAATTTTGGTTACCTAATCACTGTTCCCAACTGATGCATTATCTCTTCATTGGGACTGGCTACCCAGTTTTATAAATTTCGTTTGGAGGACCAAGCCATAGACCTACACCGTACTTTCATATAATTAGCTTTTTGTGGTGCAGGTAAGTTGTTTTGTGGTAACACTTGGTGTTACCGTCACCACTCATTACATACTAAGTATTATCAACCTGGGAGAGAGCAAAGGTTAACTCTGCCTTGCTGGGATTTGGAACTGTGATGTGGCGTACGAACAGAGATCTCTCTAACAAGTAGCAATTCAAATGTGGTTATTGCACACGATCAATGGATTCCCCGATAAGATGTGAAAATGTGACATCATCTGTGCGATGGTGAATGTATAAAGTGTATGTACAACAGTGACTACAGAACGTATTACATGATCAGTCAATAGATTCACAACTTTATCAAAAACAGTACCTGAACAGCACACTTGGGGCCTCAGCAGCACACTATACCATATCGTAGCATGTTATTTATTTTACAGAAAATGTGCAAGGATTTCTTTGTATCAGAACCACGGGATCCCCTGCCCGGGTTTTAAGTGTGTGCACTTATCGGCACACCACCATCAGTATTGCAGTGAACCTAGAAACAGGGCAGCTTCCCATTCCACTCCCCTGTATGGAAAGTTACAGGTCGGCACTGGGCAATAGAGAGCATGCCTTACACCTCAAGCCACAGCCTCTCTGTGCCACCGCAAAAACATTCTTACTATTTCCAAATGAACAGCTAGGTGTCTTGGTGGTTTTCTTTAAGACTTTAAAGGTCTTCTTGTTTTGGCTGTTTTTCTTTTTAATAGTACGACACACACGCTATCTAGCACGTATATCCTCCACTCAGTAGTGTCTCCCATCCTGAGTGCCTGTCATCCATGGATTCTAAATGGTCACACTTCCTGAAGCATACTCTCTGACTTCACCTTCTGTTAGCAAAGAACAAAATTGTTATGTGAATGTACCATCAAACGACAGTGATGTCAGTGATTACAGTTTAGGTATGGAGGGACAGGGACTGACACGGACACACAAACACACACACACACACCCACACCCACACACACACCCCCCTCACTTTGAGGTCCTTCACCGCCATTGTCGATATATCGCAGATGTGAGAAACTTTACTCTCTCAGACAGCCATTCTGGCCATACCCAGTCAAAGTTCCGGAGGAGATGGAGATGCCATCAATCGAACAAGTCGACTGACCTCAAATCAAGAAATCAATGACGTCATCACTGACATCACGACATAGTCGCAATTAGACATGAAATACATAGCCATCCATTCACAAAGTTACACAAACATGCATTAGTTTATTGAATACAGACACAAAACTCATGCTTATGACTCACGCAGGTAGATGGCAGACACCCATACATATCTCCAGACTACCTAGAAGGAGCAGCTGCACAACGTCGCGGAACACGTGGCTGGAGCAAGTGTGACCGCAAACCGCTGCAAAGCTAGGTAAGCCCTCCTGGGCAATTACTTAATGAATTTGCGCATCCCAAATCTGCTGCGTTTTATTGTGGAATATTAGCAAGAATCTGTGCCTTTATCGCGGCACCACCGCGCTACGATCTGCTTCCCCCAAGAAGCATTATTCATCTGTACAACAGCATCAGCTGTTCAAAAAGTTCTTTGCTTCCAGAGGCTGGAAAGCACTCAAAAATCGTCGCCGCCATCTAACACTGTAGTGCTAACTTTTGTTTTGCTGCTGGGAGGATCTGATTGTGCAGCAGTTGCTTTAATCTGCCCAATCAGGGAGCCGGCAGGCGAACTCCAGCCCCCCCACCTAAGGCCCACACTCTGGCCCCATCTACTTCCACACTCATCCAGACTACCTAGGAGGAGCAGCTAGCTGTACACCGTCGCAGAACACGTGGCTGCAGCCAGTGTGACCGCAAACCCCTGCAAAGCTAGGTACGCCCTCCTGGGCAATTGCTTAATGAATTTGCACATCCCAAATCTGCCACACTTTATTGTGCAATATTAGCAAGAATCTGTGCCTTTATCGCGGCACCACTGTGCTACGTTCTGCTTCCCCCACGAAGCATTATTCATCTGAAAAGTCCTTATCTTCCCGAGGCTGGAAAGCACTGAAAAATGGCCGCCGCCGTAGTGCTAACTTTTGTTTTGCTGTTGGGAGGATCCGATTGGGCAGCAGTTGCTTTAATCTGCCCAATCAGGGAGCCGGCAGGCGAACGTCGGCTCCCCACCTAAGGCCCACATTCAATGCCCCTGTCCCGAGCCTGTCGGAGCCGGGAGCAGCCAGCAGCCACAGTGAATGTGCCAAGATCTGCCACCTTCGTGTTGACCCGTCAGTAACCATGGCACACTATTCACCCCCCTTGTATCTCGTAGGCATAATGAGGCATTAGGTATGACTGTCTCCTCTATGCTTCATCTACACACCGCAGTTCCTTTCACCCTCTACCCTGCACACAGTAAGCCGGAGGCACTGTTGGGGGTCTGTCCTTAGTCCCCCCAGGCGTGCCCGTGAGCCCCCAACCCAACAGAGCTTAGACGCACACGTCCGTTAGGTTCGGGCTCCCCGGTCGCTCTGCGGTTCCGGGAACGCCCTGTTTATTTAAGCCGCACGCGGCGACGTGCAACGTCACGCCGCCGCGTGCGCAGCCCTTACGGGGCAACGCCACACTCCTCCTTTTTCAGGAGGACACACAATTACTTTATTAGATAAACATAACATATCACACATCAAACAACTTGCCCATCCTGGACCCAGGCCTCTTTAATGTCAGCCCCCTCACCCCGGATGACTCTCCAACTGTCCCAACACATACTCACTGAGGTAAGCGGGTTTCCCTCGCCCAGTCCTCTGGGGGTACCTCCCGCTCACCTCCGGCACCGACAGTCCGTCAACAGTAGCCTCCCGACACGGAGAGCCCGGGGCACCGAGAGGGGGGCCATCTTCCTCAGGGATCTCGGCAACACCAGGGTCCAGAGGGGGTTCAGTTCTCGAGTCCCCCAGCTTCTTGAAGAAACTGACGTTGCGGGTGACAGCCGTCCGCCCATCGGAGGCCGTCACCATGGACCCCTTCACAGCGACCACATCCAGGGGCGCCGGTTCATAAGGCAGTGACAACTTCCCGTGAGGATGGCGGTTCCGGATGAGCACCTCATCCCCGGGTTCCAGCCGCTGGGGCCGCAGGCCCCGTCGCACGTTCTCTTGGCTGATCCTGGCCAGCCGGTCGGCCTCCACCTGCTGGTCGTTGATGACCCCAGGCTCTCTCTCCTGTACCTCCGGCAGTAGACCCCGGGGGCATCGCCGGAACAGCACTTCCGCCGGGGCGACACCAGTGGAGGCATGTGGGGTGGTGCGATACACTCGCAGGAATTGATACAAGGCCCGTTGGAGGGGCTGGCCTTGTCCTTGCGCAATCCGAAATGTCTTGTTTAGTGTTCGCATCAGCCTTTCTGCATCGCCGTTGGCCCTCGGCCACAGCGGGGATATCTTTCGATGTTGTACTCCACAGCTGGCCAGGAACTCCGAGAAGCGTTCGCTTTGAAATGGCGACCCATTGTCCGAGCACAGTGTCAGGGGAAACCCATGGGTTGCAAAGATCTTTTCCACGCCGACCACCACATGCTCGAATGCCACCGATTCCACGAACTCTACCTCGGGGTACCGGGAATACTCATCGACTATGGCCAGAAAATGGGTGCCCACGGACGTGGACCCAAAGTCGGCATGTACGACCTCCCAGGGTCTGGTCCCCCGAGGCATTGCCTCGATAGCCGGTTCCCTCTGCACCGGGGAGGCTGCCTGGCACCATACACATGCCGCCACAAAGTCATCGACCCTTCTCTCTAGCTCCGGGAACCAGACCTTCATCCGCAGCCTCGCCTTCGTCTTGGCAGCACCCTGATGTCCGTGATGGGCCAAAGCGATCACCTCACCCACTTTGGAGTGGGGGACCACTATGCGATCCCCCCGGAGCAGGAGCCCCGACTCAGAGAAGGACAGCTCATCTTTCACCTTCCATAGCTGTTCAAGGGCGGTCTTCGCCTCGTGGGTCCGCCCTGCGAGCGCTTCCAAGATGAGCTTCCAAGACCCGCTCTGCATCGACTGCTTCAGTATCTGGAAGCACCCATCCTCGGCCGCCGCGGCCTCCAGCTCCGACAGGGGCAGTGCATTTGGTGTTGCTCCCTCCACCACCATCCGGACATGGTCATCCGCTTCTTCTGCACAGGTGTCTCCTGCCACTCCCCCACGCACTCCGGGATGCCGGGAAAGGAAGTCCGCTGCATTGTTGGCCCCTGGCCGGTATACCAGCGTGACCCCGTATTCCAGCAATGCGAGCATCCATCTTTCAATTCTGGCCGGGGGCTTAGATGACGAGCCCGCCAGAATCGGGAGCAGGGGTTTATGATCCGTCACCACAGTCACCGGACGTCCCAGCACATATAGGCGAAAATGACGGCATCCCCACAAGACCGCCAGGGCCTCCCTCTCAATCTGGGAGTATCGCTGCTCCGTTTCCGAGAGCGCCTTACTGGCATATGCAACGGGCCGGAGATTTCCTTCACGGTCCACCTGGGTCAGGACCGCCCCCAGGCCAAACGGACTGGCGTCGACCACGATCTCCGAGGGTAGCGCCGGGTCGAAGAACGCCATGGTGTCCTCCGCTGTTAGGGCGCCTTTGATGTCCTCGAACGCCGACTGTTCCAGTGGACCCCAGTGCCAGGCAGTGTCTTTCTTGGTCAGAGCTCTGAGCGGCTCAGACCTCGAGGCCAGGTTTTGGATAAACCGACCACAGTAGGTCACCATGCCCAGAAAACTCCTCACTTCTGACACGGATTCCGGGGGCTGTGCACTCTTAATGTCCTGAACCTTCCGTGGGTCGGGTGACACCCCACCCTCCTTGAACACGAACCCAAAGAATTCTATTGATGGGCGCAGGAATTTGCATTTGTCCCTATGGAGGGTGAGACCCAATGATTGTAGCCTCTCGAAGGTTTTGGCCAGGCGCTTCAGATGGATCACCTCCGTGTTGGCAAACACCAAAATGTCATCACTGATGTTGAGCACCCCTTCAAGATCAGCAAGTGCACCCCGGATAATGTTCTGAAACACTTCGGCAGCCGACGAGACCCCAAAACTCAACCTCTTGTACCTGTAGAGTCCCCGGTGGGTGGTAAATGTCGTTATATACCGGGACTCAGGATGGAGGACAACTTGATGGTACCCTGCTCTGAGGTCGAGTTTAGAGAAGAACCTGGCCCCCTGTACCTCAGCAATTATGTCATCGATGGTCGGGGTCAGGTGTCGCTCCCTTTTTATGGCCTTGTTGGGCAGCCTCATGTCTACGCAGATGCGAACTGAGTCCGGCTGTTTAGGTTTCCTGGCCACGACAATGGGGGACACCCATGGTGTTGGGCCTTCCACCTTCTCGATGATGTCCAAGGCCACCAGGTTGTCCAGTTCCTTATCGACTTGCTCTCTCAGATGAAAAGGAACTCTCCGGTGTTTCAGGGCGATGGGTTGTACTGAGTCATCGATGTGTAGCCGGACTGGATCACCGGTCATTCTCCCAATGCCATTGAACAGGGCTGCGTACTTGTCCAGTAGGTCGTTGATATCTTCCAGGTATACTGAGTACGCAAAACTCACTATCCGGAGCGCCTCCGCAGCCGCGCAGCTTAGCAGGGTGTTATTGCTTATGGGGGTGACGTAGAATCGTGCTCTGATCTTCGATCCTTCATGCTCCACCTTCGCCACGAACGCTCCATCCAGCGGTATAGGCTCGAGTCCACCGAATGCGAAGATGCGAGCTCTTGGCGCAGCCAGGTTCGGCAATGGGTCAAGAGCGTCATAATGTCCCCTGGCCATAACATTGACCGATGCCCCTGTGTCCACCAGCACGGGGACAGGCGAGTGGTTCACCTCCACTACGCATCTTGGCTGCCTCCTGCTCTTGCCTTTCAGGACCCCCATGCTTGAGACGAAGAAGATGTTTTCCTCCTCCTCTGCTTCAGCCTCCTCTGCCTGAGCCTCCTCTTCCGCTTGATCCACCTGGGCCACGTTGGATGGCCGGGTTTGACGCGGAGTCCAGACCCGGGCAGGACCTCTGGGTACCATGACAGGTAGCGCCGACTTGCACACTCTCGCGAAGTGATCCGGCAGGCCACATCGGCCACATGTTCTTCCTGCGGCTGGGCACTCTGTGGGGTGGGGGAGGTCATAGCCACATTTCTGGCATGATTCCCCCGACCTTCCTGCCCTGTCTCGGGGGGGTCCGCCAGGCCTTCTCGTTCCTCTGCCGCCCCGCCACACAGTGCACACCTCTTCGGCTTTGATCGAGCGTGATCCTGCTTCCATCGTGCTCGCCCGTGCCTCAGCCACTTCGTGACATCGACCCAGCTCTAGTATACGGTGCAGAGTGATTCCCGGCTCCCTGAGGACCTGTCTCCTCAGTTTGCCGGAGGAGCATGCTTGTATCAGCATTGTCCGTATCATGTCCTCCGCGTCCCCCCACGCGCACCCCTGGGAGAGGCGGCGTAGGCGGCCGTAAAACATATCCAAAGTCTCATCCTCCTTCTGCTTGGCCGACAGCATCACGAATCTCTCGAAATCCACGTTGGCAAGTGGAAGGAAGTGCGCAAGGAGGGCCACTTTCGCCGCACCATAGGTCTGGTCCGCCGGAGTCAGCGACTCGAAGATCTCCTGAACCGCGGCTCCCGCCGAATACAGCATGGTGGCTACCATGCTGTCATCATCATCCACTCGAGCAGCCCTGAAGTACATGTCCAGGCGGGCCACCCACCTCCTCCATCGGGGCCCCAAACTGGAAGGAGGGCCCGTAGGATCGAATTCTGGTATCGGTTGCAGGGCCGCCTGGGCTCTAGCTTGAGCCATGATGGGGCCGACAGGCTGTGCCCCTGGTGGTGCCTGTGGCGGTGGTTGCAGAGCTGCCGGCTGGGCCACCTGACCTTCGTCCTGAGAATCCTCCCCAGGATCTGCGGTGTCGTTGTCCTGTTCACTGTCGGACATGGGACTGAGCGCACAGGCACCCCACTACCAGACCTGAGGCCGCAACTCAGATTCCCACCACCACCATGCGAAAAGATGAAGATGCTGAAAGATGCAGAAGACCTCTGAAGCTGCCACCACCTTGTGATGATGAAGAGGATCAAAAAGAGTGTCCTGATGATGAAGGGGGCGAGGAAATGCCCTGTTGCCACCTTGCAGCAAAGCACTGCTGTGTAGATGTCCCAAAAATTGAGCCACGTGGATGGACTAGGCTAAGCAGGCCCTGCCATCATAGCCCTTGTCCTGGCTAACACTCGACGTAACGATCCCAAAATTTAATGAAAATTCACAAAATGGGCATGGGCGTGTGGATCATGTCCTCAGCACCCACAAAATCCAAAAATTAGACCCGGATCACCTTCTCGGTCTGAACCGGAGCTCCGAGAAGTTCCGCGGCCTTGTCTTCAAAATGGCCACCAGCCGCGTGTGCGGTCCGCAGCCACGGCATGAAACGAAACGTCCGTGAACGTTCCGATCGTTTCAGAAAAAATTCCGGACGCCTTTCACCGCCGGGCCCGGGCATCCGACATCACTCGTCGCCACTGTTGGGGGTCTGTCCTTAGTCCCCCCAGGCGTGCCCGTGAGCCCCCAACCCAACAGAGCTTAGACGCACACGTCGGTTAGGTTCGGGCTCCCCGGTCGCTCTGCGGTTCCGGGAACGCCCCGTTTATTTAAGCCGCACGCGGCGACGTGCAACGTCAGGCCGCCGCGTGCGCAGCCCTTACGGGGCAACGCCACAGGCACCAGAACGGAGCATAAACTGAACATCCACTCTAGAGACGCCTTAGCAGCTCTCTTTCTTTTCCCATTGCACCATCCAGGCCTCACCCCGGCTTATACCGTGCCCTGCATACACCATCTGACTTTACACAATTTATCAACCAGACACCGCCATGCATTTGATCTGTACTACCTTCCACGACACCCACGTCGGTATTTTTGCACTGAGGATAACGTGCCCCCACTGTTTTGTGGATGCAGAATAACGTGTTCCCACTGGATGTTGCACCCAACATTTCGTGCTCCCACTGTCCCACTGTATTTTGCACCTAGGACAACATGATCCCATCTGTGGCCCATTGTACTCTTGCACCTAGGATATCCTGACCCCTTCTGTGCACCATTGTATTTTGCACCTCGGATAACGTGTCCCCATTGTATTTTGCACATAGGATAATGTGCCCCCATTGTATTTTTCATCCAAGATCTCGTGCTCCCACTGTCTTTTGCACCTAGGACAACATGATCCCATCTGTGGCCCATTGTACTCTTGCACCTAGGATTTCCTGAACCCTTCTGTGCACCATTGTATTTTGTACCTAGGATAACGTGCCCCCATTGTATTTTGCACCCAAGATCTCGTGCTCCCACTGTATTTTGCACCTAGGACAACATGATCCCATCTGTGGCCCATTGTACTCTTGCACCAAGGATATCCTGACCCCTTCTGTGCACCATTGTATTACATCCATTCTGGTCACAAACATCATTATCTTTGCTTGACTCCCCAGCCGAGACACCACACCCTGCACTACACACAATCCTTCCATGTTCCAAACACATCCATCGCCTACCCTCACAGCGTGTTTGAACTCCTCTACTACCTCTGTTGGTTTGGACCACCTGCACGGGCCATCCCTAAGAGCGGGAGGTAGCGTTATCCTCACTGTGTCTCCTACAGCAGGTGACATGTTCTTGGACCTCAGAACACCTGTACTATCATGCGCCCTTTTGTTCTTAACTTGAACGCTTCTGATGCATTCCTTGACACATTCAGGTCTCACCTTGGTTTCTACACTCCTCCCCAATCAGGGTGGAACCAACTTTGTATTGGCCTTACACCCCCGAGTGAGTTTGAAGAGGGAGATAACTGTTGTGCAATGAGGGGAAAAACGATGAGACACAATGGTATCCCTCACAGCTTTTTTCCAATCCAGACCATTGGACCATGCCCAACGAATGGCCTCCTTGAGAGTGCGAATGGACCTCTCAACAACGCCATTCGTCTGGGGATAGTATATGGCGCTAAACTTGTGTTCTATGGAATGTGTTGTACAATATTCTTCCATTTCCTTATCCCGAAATTGGGTACCATTATCAGTAACTATACACCTCGGAAGACCCTCACGTTCACTGATTTCATTCAGAAAACAGATAACAGACTTAGCGGTGATCTCCAGTTTGATTAATACCTCCGCCCCCGAGTAAATAAATAATTCACCACCAAACAGAACAAACGTTCACCCTCACTCCATACAGGGCCAAAAACATCTAAATCCAATTTGTCCCATGGTCTTACAGGGATGTCAGTCAAGACCATGGGATACTTTGAACTTGCACATACTTTGTCACTTTTACAACAAAGGATTCAGTCACAGACTGCTATTTCTATCTGGATATTACATCCGGGCCACCAATATTCACTCCTTATCCTCTGCTTGGTCTTGATTATGCCTTGATGTCCCTCGTGTCCCAGATCTGTGATCTTGGGTCGTACATTCAAAGGTGGGATGATTTTGTCTATACACACTTAGGGGGAAATCAGGTATAATAAAGGTAGACAAGGAGCAAACCTAACATATCTTTTTAGAAAACAATAGACCATATAGGCTCCCCTACCTGATCAAGGTTTGGACACTCAATTAGCTGACTAAACACGAATTATCACGCTAAAACAAAGTTTGGAACAAGTTGTGCTTCAAAGTTCATAGAAAATACAACCTAACTTCATTGCTACTTCTGTTAAAAACAATTTTAATATAAAAAATATAAAGTTAAAAATATACACATAAAAATTGGTCGATGAATTGGCAAATAAAGTGACCAGTGCTGTTGAATAAAGTGTTATTGAATAAAGTGCTGTGTGCTGGTCACCAAAAAGTGTTAGTAAAGTACAGAATACAAAAAATCACTATAACTCACTTACAAGCATATTGAAATTCTTGATTAACAAACACTTAATTACAAATTTAGTATAAAAGCTTGTACGAAAAAGCAACCTTTGACTTATTATAATACACAAAGAAAGAAGAGCCACACAAAATACAACAACTGAGACCTGTCTTTTTCTAATGTCTCATCACTTGCTGCTTTGGTTAGAGGATACCTAAAATACACCTTGGTAGGTTTTTAGTCCTCATCGAGATACTTGGTTTTAGTATCTACTTTAGCCCTAGGGATCATTTTGTCCCCACACATCACCAAACCGTCACGAAAACTCACTTCATTGATGACGTTGAAATAAGGTGCTATTTTTGTGTCACTAAGATAACTCTCTCCCATTCTTCCCATGGAATAGGAGCAGTGTCAATGCTGAAAACCACTTCATCATCTAGGTCTTCCCTGTCAGATTCCAATGCATCTGTGAGTCTGGATAGACAATCAGCTGACCTGTTCATGACACCAGGTACCTATCTGACTATGTAATTGAATTCCTGGATCTGCATGACCCACCTTCTGATACGTCCTGACACCTTAGCCAGGCCTTTTGACGTGAAAATCTCAACCATGGGTTTGTGGTCAGTGCGAAACTCCAAATCAGTACCCCATATGAAGTTCCTAAATTTATCAGCTGCCCATCTGTTGGCTAAATCCTCCTTTTCGATGGTGGCATTAGATTTATCAGCATTTTTCAATAACCTGGACGCAAATGGTATGAGGAATTCCTTTCCATCGTATTCTTGAGTGAGGACAGCGCCTAACCCAACGTGGCTGGCATCAGTGGTGACAATGATCTTGCGATCGTTTCTGAAATTCTGTAAAACGGGAGCCATGGCTAAGGCTGACTTGATGTACCTAAAAAAAAGGATGTATCCCACCCTTTCTGTGCTCAGTCTAAACTGAAAATTTATTTGGACATAATCACTCGATAATTGCTTTGCGAGTGAGCTCTGGCTTGTATCAATCCACTAATTCTATCATTTAACCACGTTATAGTAGAATTGAGCTAGTTGGAGGGAGAAGAGAACAATCTTGTGTTTACATATAATCTTTAATTGATAAGGAAAAGGTAATTTGAAACAAAACAATTGAAAATCTCATTAAAATCTGTATTCCATTCTACAATAAGCATAACAAAATTAAAAAAAACCATTAGACTTCATGATTAATACAATAAAAAACAAAACATTTGAGCAACATGACAAACCAAAATTAAAGTTTCAACATGTAATCTTCAAAGTGAGTTATAAAAGTAGGAAGCTTAAATGTAGTTCCCTTATTAGAACTCCCTGTTCTTGGTGTTCTGAGGGTACTCCTTAGATTTTTCCTAATGCTTGCTCTATTTAGTGAAAAAAAACCAGAGTTGTTGAAAGTTCCAAAAAGTTATTTTCTTAGGGCTCGACTGTTACCCCATATCTGGGTCTTGTAAAGTAAAATAATTCTTTGCCTACGCGGTGCTTGGTTCCCTACCAAGCTCTTCACGTTTCGGCGGTCATTCAGCTTTTGCATACATCCGCCTTCATCAGGGCGTATTATTTAAAGACCCTGTGTAGATATAGAAAAACAAAAACAAAAGACAGAGATTGAAGTTCTCCCTCTCTTAACTGGTCAGTGTATTTCTGACTCTGTATCATTGAATTTTAACCTCTGATCTGCCTCTCTCGACGGCAAATACTGACTCCTCTGCGTTGGGATCTAATCTGACTTTGAGTTTCTGTTGATGGGTCCAACTCAATAAAGGGGTGCTCCCTTTCCGCGTGACATAAATCTTTCCTCTGACTGTTCTTCCTTTGAACTTCAAATCACCCCAGAACCAAAAATGATATCAATCGCTACACCTCCATACTCCTTACGGTTGATATCAGTTTCATGAAGATACTCATGTTTGTATTGTTCCCAACTGCTCTTAGGCAGCAATGTGTATTTCGCGCCGTAGTCTATCATCATGTCCATACTAATGCCATCAACGCATACTGAGAATTTGGGTCTTTCAATTTCTTGTTCATCATCAACCTCACCTGAAATCATATAAACGTATTCTTCTACCTCGCCCTTGCTGTGCTCTTCACCAATATAATTTGCTGTTGTTTTCTTTACTTTACAACACTTCAATAGGTGTCCTCTCCCTTTGCATAATTTGCAGATGATTTTTAAAGCAGGGCATTCAGGATCATCCGCCCAATTACCCACATTGTCACATCTGTAACATCTTCTGGGACTGTTCCTACGTCCATGGAAAGGTGCTCTACATCTCTTGTCATTTCTGTGACCAGGCCTTTGTCCCTTCTTGTGATACTTCCTCACTCCCATTGTCTCGTCAACAGGCATAATGTTATCATTGGTGTTGGTGGGCTGTGCATGTGAAATTCTCTGTTTTCTCTCATCGTTTGGTATGTTTATATTTTTCACTGTTCCTTCTAACATTTTGATGCAGTTGTCGGTGTGCTCCACCACTTTTGCCACATGTAGCACATCATCTAACGACGGGTCATCTTCCGACCACAGTCTTTCTCTGACTTTAGGGTTATTGCATTCAAGCATGAACTGGTCCCTAAAACGCTTGTCTAGCTGGTCATTAAAATTGCAGGTTCTTGCCAACTTCCTCAGACTAGTAATGTATTGCTCCACACTCTCACCATCTTCCTGGACTCTCTTCCCAAATGTATAGCGTTCAAGGATGGTACTAAGCTTTTTTTCATAGTGTTGGCAATCTTTTCCACTGCTTTTTCATACTCACTGAGGTTTGCCCCTTGTTCTTCAGTGAGTTAGGCAAGTCTTTGAACTTTTCCTGACCTGCTGGTCCCAGACAGTGCAATAAAAGGGACTTCCTCCTCTCCACACTGCAGTTCTGCCCACAAACAACATTTGCATAGTGTTCAAATGACTTTATTCACCGTCTCCAAGGAATGGTGGGCTCACTGACATCAGGCAAGAAGAACACAGGAGGTGTCACACCACTAAAAGCCATATTGAACTGGGGATGTCAGTATTTGTAGAGATATATGCAACGGTGGGCTCTGTGCAGTTTTGGAAATACTGCTAGTAATATTCAGTTGTGGTTGGAGTTATATTGGCAGTGTTTTTTTTGCTCTGAAATTGATCACTATTACGGATTATTTAGATGAGCTGCAGATAAAAGGCGTCTGCACCCTGATTCCAGCATGATGTCCTTAATAAGGCAGATTGTAAACGGATGGGCTTCTATTACATGCTGGCTGTAACTTTTCCGGCAGGAGAATTCAATTGGTCTCACAAAATCTTAGTTTGATTGTACAGAAATCCTGTCCAGTGTTATAAATGGTTTCTTGCAAAAACTATATTGAAATTACTTTGTAAATAGATGTGAAAAGCTTGTTAGTATTGTCTAGGAAACTTGCTTTTACGTTTCATGTTGTGTTTTTATTTTATGTAATGAAATTTTACTGTGAACCAAATATCCTTTTTTCTGATGTTGTAAATGTTTATAATTTTCATGTAAACTATAAACAACTTTTAAATAAAAAATAAAAAAAATTGCAGCTGCTTTCTGCTGCGCCCTTATTACATGGGGCCGGTACATTTTTGTCACATGGTCTGTAGGTAGTGTGGTCAGAAGGAGACCTAAATGCAGCTCCTCACTAATGTGCCTCTATTATATGGAGGCGGTAATCCTCCCTGCTTAATACGTAGGAGCACGCATGCGTGAGAGAAGACTAATGTTTTTTTTTGGGTGTCAGAGGGGTGTCTCAACGTGGCACCGTCGCACTGCTATGCGGCGCCGTGGAGAATTGCGCCTCACCTCGACACAGGCACGTTGTCCATGGTTCGCTGCAGCGGGGCTCCCTGAGGTGCAGATCCTCGTCGCCACTTGTAAAATTAGACGGGTTATAGTGAAAGGTAAATAATTTATTGAATAATAACATAAGAATATAAATAAAGGGAAAGTTATTCAATATCAGAGGAGAGCCCCACTGGCCGCGGCTCTCATCCGCTGCTCTTCTCTCCAACTGCCAACACACGTTGTTTACATTCCAATGACAACTCGTAAATAACGCGTGTCAGCCTCTGCCTGCGCATGTCAGCTTCGCAGCACAAGAAGCTGATATTACAGATTTGCAACTCTATCAAGCTATAGGTGATGCATCTCACACTCTACACTCCCCCAAGCATGCCTTGCCCCTCAAAAATTGCACCAAAGCTGATGCTTCTGAAAATGCTCAGTGACCCTTGACTCCATGCCTCACAATGCCTTGATTGTGACCACTGGCACTGCTACGACCACAGGCAAGGACATCACCACCAAGATTAACACGACTCCTACCACTGTGCCCCAGTGAAGTCCCTAACATCAGCCTCCCCAACCCATCATCCCCTCCTCCCAATCTCCCTTTCATTAATGCCCACTCCTTACCAGCCCATGCAGCCAACCTACATGACATGATCACTTCCCACAACCTCGACCTCTGTGCTGTTACAGAAACATGGTTACACGAAGCCCCTGGCCCTTCCCTGGCTCTTGCACTCCCTACGGGCTACACCATCTACCGTCAAGATCGCCCACTTTCCAAAGGAGGAGGGGTAGCCCTCATTGCTAAAGACACCATAGCCATCAGGAAAACGGACCAATCCAACAAAAGTAATTGTGACCTCCTCTCTCTTAAAATCACAACATCACACAATTGCACAATTACAATGCATATTGTATACCGCCCCCCTGGTCCCATGGCTGACTTCCATTCCACCATCACACACATCATATCAGACAACCTCAAACCCTCCTCCAGGGTCATTATGGCAGGTGATCTTAATCTAGGACTACAGGATCCTCATGATGACCCAGCTAAAGCAACACATACCAAAGGCAGGACCATCGACTGGCTATCCCATCAAAACTGCCCACCGGTGGTCACATCCAACTCTCCCCTCCCATGGACAGACCACCATCTCACTCTCTTCGCCGTCTCAGCACTGAAGCTCCATAAATCTATCACCACACTTCTCCCTCCACCACAAGAAGAGCACACCTCCTACCTCAGGTGAACCCCCTACCTCAGGTTCCTGGCACTATCGGCCCCTTTCTCCAAAGATCCCAATGTACTCGCCACCTGCCTCAACTCCATACCCTCTTATGCAATTGAAGCCATTACACCCGTCACTACCCGCAAAGCCAGGCATACCAAGCATTCCAACACCTGGTTCACTCCAGAACTCTCAGACCTGCGCTCTAAAAAACACACAAGCCTATCAAGGTGGCAAACTAACCAATTTGCCTGAGACAAGCTTTAGTTCAACAACTATCCAATGAATACAAAAAAAAATAATTTGCACCAAGGCTAACTCATTAAACACAAGAATTAACAATGTTGAATCTAACTGTAAGGAGATATTCACCATCTTCAGGGAGCTAGAAACTCCTGCCCACCCACCCACCCCCCTAGCCATGCACAAAAATTAAGCTTGGTGTGAAGACATCCAAACGGCTATGCTACACAAGCTTGACATTCTCCAGAACAACATTTGAGCCAACCAACTTCACCCACTCCCCTTCGCTACTACCCAGACTTCTACCCACACCGTTGAGGCCTCTAACGCAACACTCTTTTCAGTCAGGGAGGCCAATGAGACCGAAGTCGCCTTAATCATGAAGAACATCAAACCATTCATGTGCAAATGGGATATCCGCCATGATTCTTCGATCAAGGAGTGCTCAGACCTGCTAACACCATTTATCACAGCGTTTGTCAATGCCTCCTTTGCATCAGGAACGGTCCCTCCCAATCTCAAAGAAGCTAGGATTCACACCCTTCTAAAAAAAGTCTCTCGACCCATCTAAACCCGTAACCCCTGACCCCTTTTTGCTCAAAATCCTTGACAAAGCAGCCTACCTGCAAGTCCAGCAATTCCTAAAAGCAAACAACATCCTGGGCTCCCGGCAATCCGGATTCCATCCTGGCCACAGGACTGAGACAGCCTTACTGGACCTCAAAAACCAAATTGACGATATCGGAGACACATGCAAACCTGCCCTACTCCTCCTCCTGGACCTCTCAGCTGTGTTTGACCTGGTGGATCACAAACTCCTTTGTCAACACCTCTCTACCTCAGCCTTCTTCTCTCCTGAGGCAATCTCATGGATCGCCTCCTTCCTTCAAGGAAGAGTTATGCACGTCTTCTCAGACCAAGCAGCTGCATCCCCAGCCACCATCCGATTTGGAGTTCCTCAAGGTTCCTGCCTTTCCCCCACTCTTTGTAACATTTTCACCATCTCCCTATTCAACTAACTTGACTCGCTCCTCATTCTGTACACTAACTATGACGACGATACTCAAGTCCTCATAGCCTTGTCTGGTATCTATGAGGCTGAATCAAAAATCCTTAACTTCATCTACAACACCATCCACACATGGATGGCAGAAAATTGGCTCTGTCTTAATGGGATCAGACTGAACTATAACTGTTAGCCCCCACTGATCTCGCATTAAACTTGGTGACCAGTACCTATCATTTACTATAGACAACACCACCATCCCAGTCTCTGACTCAGTCAAAACCCTAGCAGTTTACTTAGATGCCAACTTAACTATGTCTAGGCAAGTTAGCGCAATCGCTGCTTTGGCAGCATACTTCTCCAAACTCCTAAACGCCACCAGACCATTCCTCTCTACCTCAAATTGTTTAGCCATTGCCACAGCCTAAATAGGCTCAAGATTGGACTATTGCAATGCCTTATTCTCAGGAACCTCAGTGAAAAACGTGGACAAATAATTCAAAGCAACGCCTTGCATGCTGCTCTGGGTATTCCCAAAAGGGAACACATCTCAGCAGCTAGACAATGAGTGCACTGGCTTCCTGTCCGCTAGCGCATCCTTTTCAAAATGCTAGCCCTCACGCACAAATGTACACATCACAAAGCAACCCTCTACCACTCTCTCAGTCACCATCCACCACACCTCCAGACCCACAAGAACACCATACGCCAACTTACTGCCTGTTCACAGAGTCAACCATGCCAGGGGCCTGGGGAGTGCAAGCTTCCCTTCAATTGCCGCAAGGCACTGGAACTCCCTGCCACGGGCCATCAGAACTGAACCCTCTCATCTCATCTCCCGAAAAGCAATTAAAAAAAACAGACTGTTTGCCTAAACTTCGCACATGCCATACTATTTCCTCACACAGCCACCGCGATAGGGTTTTGCAAAGCATTGCAGCCTTCCTACACTGTACAATATTTGTATGAAGATGTAAGATGTATGTATGTATCTTTACAATCAACGGTAGCCAAACTCAGTTAGGGGCTAGTGTAACCCAGCCTCCTACATAAGCAACTAAACTAATCCATGTAAGTCTGTGGGCTTATGTAACCCAGTTGCCCATCTCTATGTACTGTAACTAAGACGTAATCTTGTAACAGCACCTCGATGCCCCTGGGCTGTGTGCGCGCTATATAAATGCAAATAAATAAATAAATATGTATAGTCACACTATTTGCCAAAGCTGTATCGCAAGACGCCAAAGTATACAAATATCAAGCTTGTATATGCTTGACTGCCAATAACATGCAAAAGCCAAAAGGACAAATATGAAGCCACGGGCCCACTGGAATGAATGATGAAGGGGAAACAGGCTTCAAGTACATGGAAAGGCTTGCATGATTGCTGCAGCCAGAGGCAAGCATAAACGATGCACCCTGCCAAGGACGAGTGGAGATGAAAAGTTCCTGGTTACCAAGACAATAAGCCACCTGTGAGTAATTCAGATTAAAATCCTCATAATTTCAGGCAAGAGAGCTCCATTTTGTGGTCTCAACACACGTGACCCAGCAGAACAAGACAATGCCCATTCAATCGAGGTGAACGGAGAGAAGCAGTTCCTACCAAATCAGAAGTGGAAAGATACAAGTGTTGCTCATGAACTGCAAACTGAATGTACTCTCCCAGGATTAGGTGATCAGAGATGGCAACATTAACTGTCCAGGGTTCCAGGGCTGGGAGGATCCATTCTGCCGAATCCAAAGTCACCTTTCATATAATATGTTGCAGGAGCCAGTGGTCTTCCTGCGACCCTGCAACATTGTATGTTGAAACAGGTAGAGGTGGTCCTTGGAGAAGCCACCAGATATGGCTTTCTAATGGTAGAATCAACCCCTATAGGACACATTCATAGTTCGCCTAAACTGACCAATGTGAATACCCGATAGGTTCCGTGGACGGACTTGGTTTTGTGATGTCACACCTGTATAAAACCAGGTGACACATGCTCAGAAGACGAGAACCCATGGAGAATTCATGTTTTTCTAGTGTGATCCCTGTCGTTTATTACATAATAAAGACAGTAAACGTTGCCCCTGGCTGAGTCTTACGTTCTTTCAGTGGGGAGTTTTTGATGGGCCAGAGTCTCTCTCTGCTGGTAATTGGGAAAACTGCTATAGAGCCCCTGCCGCTCTCCAACAAAGTCTATGCAAAAAAGGAGAGATATTTTTCTCACCAATGCATGATAGGCAAACACCACAAGGATACAGAGATAGCACTCTATAAGCACGCCATCCAAATTGTGGTGTGTGATTTAGGTACACATAGCTAACAAAAAGGATTGATGCAGTAATTAAACATATAACCCCTTCTCATAAGCAAATAAATCAAGAACCTTTAGGACAATTGCATTAGAAACCTTGCATTTAAATGTGCACTGCCACAACTAACGCGTAGTATGCATTTTCATCATTTATGGACCTAAATACCTTACAGAGCATAAAACATAAGATTGTCTTGCTAAATAAACCCAGGACCTCTAAACATATCTTTGTCTGTGAGAGTTTATATACAAATTATCAAGCTAAACTTTCATTTTGAAGAACAAAAAGAGAAAAATATATTATCTAATAAACAAGTAAAGACTCGACCCCATGGTCAACATAGCTATATGGGCTTCCCCTGTTGAAACAAGCAGCCTTCAAAAGAACCTCACCCCTAGCAACACGAGTAGACAACAGTGGGCAAACAAAATAAAATGAAAACATAGGGGTTTTGAAAAGCTTAAAGAAATCTTTTATATAAAAAACTTGCAAAAAGGCTAGGGTTGTTTTAAGACGTAGAATTAAATACACGCTAGAAGAGCAATGGGCCTCATTACAAGTTTGTGGAAGTGGAAGGGGAAGAGGTGCGGCTTGACACGTCTGTAGGTCCTTTCCTCTAGCAAACGAGGCGAGGCGAGTGAGGCGAGTGAGCCGCGAGCGAGCGAGCGAGGAGGCGAGCAAGCCGTGTGAACCTGTGCTCTGTGGAGCGGTCGGATACGACAGTGGTCCGTGGGTCCGTGGCCCGTGGGTACACTGTGAGACCAAAAGTAAGTACTGTGGGCTGCCTTGGTCCCTGGGTCCCTGGGCAGTGCGGACACACGAGCCAGAGTACCACAAGGAGGGCTAGGACGGCAGTAGCCTGTGCTGCGCCAGTGAGTACCAGGAACACAGTGCCGGGTGCTCAGACGGAGCTCAGACGGAGCGCTCTGCAGGGCGCCCCGTGAAAATCGTGGCCTGTGAGCACAGTGATTTGCCCCTGGTGCTGAGACAACCTCCTACCTAAGGTATTGGTGATATCCGGGGGGAGAAAGAGGGCTCCTAGCAAAGAAGCATAAAGAAGCCTCTGCAGTACCCAGCGCACAACATTGGAACTGATACCTCCGGTGAAAGGTGGCGTTGCGCCTAGCAAGGCGCAAGCAATTGAAGTGGCCAGTGGGCTGAGGGGAGAGACGGGGTTACCTAATACGGTTCGCTGGGCATAGACCGAAGGGACCGAAGGGATCACTTCCTCAGGAGAGTCCACCGAAGGAGCTGCCTCTGTGATAATAACAGAGCAGTACCCTGGACTGGGCAGCTAATATTCTCCGCTCGCCTGGGCGCAGATGTGAGTCCTAACACTCCTTGAACTGCGTTACATCCACTTCTTGTCTGCCATAAACGGAGCAGTTTGGTGCAACAGACAGACCCCGGGACTCTCCTTAAACATTAAAGGGGGCCTGTACATTAGACATGCAGCGGGGGAAAAGAGCCTTGCACTCAATCTACAATCTAAGGAACAAGGTACAAGCAAAAGTTCAGAAAGAGCCTATGGAGCCGAAAAATAAAGGGGCCAAACGCAGGAAGAACACTAAATATGAGCTCCCAGTAGTGTATGGTGCCATCACGGAGTTCTTCCCGGTGAACCCACCCCCTAAGATAAACTCCACCATAATGGATGAAGAACCTGTGTTGAATGAGGAGCCGGCGCAAGTGTCCAGAGTAAGTCAGTCTAATAACTCTTCAAATTATGACGATATTGACAACAATTCTCTCTTGGACCTGTGCCTCACAATACAGAGGGGAATGCAACCACTTACCCCACAGATCATCTCTAGTGGCTCCCCGATCCAGAATGACAACAGCAGGAACATTACAACGGAGGAGCACAATGCAGTAGGCCACCGTGAACGCCTATCTGCCTCCCCGAATTTGGTAATGGTCTCGATGGAGGACGAGTCAGATGAGGAGACTATGGGGGATAAGGGATCGGAAGCCGGACCCATTCAACTTGCTGAGCTACAAACGTTGGTGGGGGCCCTCCAATTTGCCCTAAAAATACTGCTGCAGATGACAGGCCGTATCTTGGCAAACTCCGATGCCATTGTATTGGCATTGGAAATGAAGAACTTACCGCAAGAGGACATGGAAGAAAACCTAGCAGAGGCTATACAAATTGGCAAGGAGATGGAAGGAAAGACAGACGAAAGAGAGGCGAGTGTGGGTATGGAGGAACCGGAGCTTAATATCTTGAATGAAGAAGTCCCCGCTGAGGAAATAGATTGGGAGCAGAATGACTGTCCACAGGCCCCGTTAACACGGAAACAGCAAATACTGGCAAAAAAGGCTCGCAAAAACAAGCCTCCCAAAGTTGGCCTGGTGCCTCATACGGGGAGCAATGGCCCTATGATCGAAACTCGATCTAAAAAAGCCCGGAAAAGGATGAGAGCAGCAGCGAGGACGGCAGGGAAAAAAGGTCCTTTGGAAGATTGGTTGAAACCTAAAGAGAAACAAAATGAGGAGGACCCTGACCCTACTACCGGGGAGATCACTGAAATAGAATGCGAACTAAGTATGATAACGCTGCCTGAGACCCCAGTAAGAGAACCATCGGAGCCTATACCTACAGAGAAAACGAAGGAGACCTCGGATAACCACATGAATCGTATTTGCCTTATAAAGAACTTATATCCAAGGGACAGCCACTCCTGGCTGGCACGATCGGAGTTATTGACTAGGTTATACCATATACCTCAACTCCGTGTATTAAAATCAGAGGATTTCTTATTCATCGAGCCTTTAATGGGCCCGAATCCCAACGTTTCTGCCCTACACTGTGTGTTCTTGAACACTGCACAACTCTTAAGGAAATATGAGGAAGAGCTGAAAGCAGTAGACATTGCCATAGATGTGGATCTACAAGAGAAAGACCCAACAGCAATGCCTGAAACCCCAATTGAAATAGCGAACGCTGAAAATGCCCCCGGTCAGGTGACAGAGGAGAATCCACTATTAGCTGAAGTACAACAAGCAATCAAGGCTCTATTGGAGTCACTTCCGCAGTTGGTGCATAAGCATTGAAGCCTATCATTACTATCATGGAATTGTAGAGGATTCTCCCATCTATTGAGGGCAGAGGGATCGTCTGATCTTTTGCTCCAACATACCTTCATCTGCCTACAAGAGACTTGGGCTCGGGAACCCCTTCTATTGGATGGATATGTTGTTTATCAATCACTGGCACAGAGGGGAAGTATAGGACGTCCTTTTGGGGGTCTACTTACGGGAGTTGCCAATACCATGCTGTCACAGAAAATCCGTTGCCGAGCGGAGGACCAATTATTGGCAGTAGAAGTGACGTACGCTCAAGAAGAGGGAAGTGGTAAGCTATTGCTTATTAACCTCTACAATCCTCCTGGTGCAGGTATAAGAGAGTCCTTGCAAGAAGCCATACAGGATCTACTGTCTTCCTGGTCACTAGGATCAAACAACACCGCAGTGATGGTAATGGGGGACTTTAACTGTCATATGGAAGATAAAACTAGTATATCTACTAATCCTGCCTTGAGTACTAGATGTAAAATGACCCATGGGAAAAGAGAAAAGGAAGGTCTGGGTTGGCTGCAATTATTTGAGTCTTGGGATCTGGCGATGATCAACGGCCGCACCATGAGTGACAGGCCGGGGACATACACTTGGTCTAACGGATCTTCAAGAAGTACTTTGGACTATGTATTCATGTGCCCCCTTATGCAGACAAGAGTGGCTGATATGTGGGTAAAGCCCAATAGCTGGAGTGATCATGCGGCAGTACTGTGCTCATTCAGGACTCAGTATCCTGACACTCCCAAGATAAACATTGGAAGTATTGCAACTAACTGCACAGGAACCAGAATAGTTTGGTCTGAAAAGAATGTTAGAGCGGCCACAGAAACACTAAAGGGAGCCTTGGAGGACAGTGGGCGAGACTTTCACACTATGTCCGCCAATGAAATTGAAGAGTGGATATCCAGATTCTCAGGCCTACATGCAGCAACCAAAAAGAATTATGTCATACAAGAGGGAAAAGTGCCACTTCCCTATAATAGGAAAATTAGAGATGCTAAAAGAGAAATGAGAAGAAAGATACGCAGCCTAAAAAATCAGAATATCACGGTAATTCAACATCAACAGAAATTAAGATCAATCAAAAACTGTTATAGGTCAGAGGTGAGAGGTATTAAGGCGATAGAGAAGAATACTGGCTACCAACGTTTGGTCAAAACTATCTGCTCCAGAAACTCGAGAAGCATATGGGTGTTATTGAATGAAAATAGAACCAAGGTCAAAGGCGCAATGACTAACCCAATAAACAAGAAAGTCTGGGAAAAATTCCTACTAGACCGTAATATGGAAGAAGAGGAGGCGGCAAATAGGACCACGGAAAAACCATCGATGTCTCAATTATTTGATATCTCTTCGGAGGCAATATTCAACAAAATTATGATTCTCAAGTCCTCCAGAGCCCCTGGCCCAAATGGGCTGGCGAACGTGGTTGTAAAAAGTAACCCGGCCCTCTGGGCAGAACTATTCTCTATACTCTTTAATAAGGTATTTGTAGGGGGAGAAATCCCCCAAACCTGGCAAACGGCGATCCTGATCCCGGTGTATAAAAAAGGTAACCGCACTGACCCTAACAACTACAGACTTTTATCGATGCTGGATGTGTCGGGTAAACTTTTTGCTTCCCTTTTGCTTAGCGAACTGCATAAATGGGTGGAAGCTAAGCAAATACTTAGCAGATTTCAATGTGGCTTTAGACGGGAGTTCTCGACATAATCTGCTTGTAATGGACATACTACGCACGAGAGCACTCAGTAAAGATCAGCCACCATTGTATGCTCTGTTCATTGATTTCAAGGCCGCTTTTGATTCAATTCCTAGAGCCAGGCTTTGGAATAAATTAGAAGCATTGGGTTGCCCTATAGGTTTGTTATATTATCTTAAACTACTACATCGAGATACCATGGTGAGCCTTCGACTTAACTTGGAGGGGCACTCAACCGATAAGGTAATTCAAAATAGAGGGGTGAAGCAAGGCTGTGTAACAGCCCCCCTCATATATAATCTGTATGTACATGATATTCCTGCGACACTAGCGGAGGCAAATAATTGTCCTCCAAAACTTGGCGGGGAAAAGTGCGTGGTCCTGGCATATGCAGACGATCTGGTAGTACTAGATAACTCTATTGGTGGCCTCAGACGCTCTGCACATGTCCTTTGGGAATATGCCAAGCTTAATGGTTTGACCATTAACCTGCAGAAGACCAACGTATTAAGATTCACTAAGAAAAGAACAACTCGTGTGAACCTGATAGTACATGAACAGATAATTATGTATGCCCCTTCTTATCGCTATCTTGGAGTGGAGATAGAGCCCCTAGGCGATTACACACTTTGCAAACAGGATCGGAACAACAGGGCCCTCCAAGTGATCTCGCTTATAGCATCCTTTACCAACAAGCAAGGGGGCTTTACTATGTGGGGAACTCGCCATCTCTACATGCAAGTCTTCGCCCCAATGGTCATTTATGGCCTGGAATCACTGCTGACGATGAATCTGGCATGGTTACAAGTACTGGAAGGAAAGTTCTGGCGACGCATGCTGGGACTACCACCGGGGGTTCCTATGGCTCTGATAAGACTAGAGCTAGGTCTTCCTTCACTCAGGGCCATGGTACTAAAAAGAAGAGCTGGCTTCTACCTTAAAATGACAAGTGGTTCCCCTAATGCCCTATTAGGGACACTCCATCAGGAATTAGACAAAAAATCTACCACTGCATCCCTATACAAAGATATGGGCAAATTTCTTAATGAAATTGGCTGGATGCACAGAGAGGCAAATGTCACCAAAGATATGCTAAATGCCCTGAGGAAAAAGGTAGACCTATGGGATTGGCTAGAGAACTTTGCCCACTTGGAATCCCTCAAATCCTATCATTTTGTGACTTACAGAGTATACAAGTTCATGAAACCACAGGACTATCTTCTCCTATGTCCTACTAGAAGACTCCGCCGTTTCATCATCTTATTCAGACTGGAACAACTGCCCACCCTATCCAGAATAGGAGTAAGGGAAAACATACCTGCAGCAGAGCGAATTTGCCGAGTGTGCAAATCTCCTGTATGTCTGGAGACGACAAGACATGTATTAACACAATGTAGAGCAATCAAGAAGACTATTGTCCACTATCTGGGAGAATTTGTGCATGATCCGCTATCTATACCCAAACTTATGTTCTGGCGCTATTGCACTAATACATCGAACATGCATCTATTCATAGCCCTGTATAATGTCTGGCAACAGATAGAACATGAAGTGGGAAAATGAGCAAACTCTATCATTGACGTTTGGGTAACGATCTGTAGAGGCTTTTTATACTTGACATAGCTGTTCAATTACTAGTTTTGAATAATATGAAGGTTGTATCAGCAATTATGTCTATCTTGATCCCCTACCACAATTCCCACCCCTCTTGTTTGGATTTTGTAGATTTCAGATTTGTGTCGTATGTGGTGTTAAATATTGGCAGGATGAGTTCAGATGTAAGATTTTATATGTAAGATTTTCATTTTTAAAGTTTATTGATATATGTGTAAAGTTTGAATTTATTTTTCATACTATATCACATTAAAGAAATTAATTAATTACAAGTTTGGTTATTAATTTGGTGGTAAATATGTCAAATTACCACCAAACTCAATTAAAGTTACCAAAGGATTGAAAGTGGTGGTATGGCTGAGTTAACCTCCATGTTGGCAGTAAAGTGGAGGATTTACCTCCAGATTTATGCTGGACGTAAATCATCCACCTTACCACCAAACTTGTAGTATGGTGGTGCAGTAATGCTGTCGTAATGGAATTACCATTGCATTGCTGCCATTCTTACCCACACCACCGTGCTTTTAATGACGCCCAGCGTGTTTTACCACCAAATGCCTGACACCTCTTCTGACATCCCACCTCCAAACCAAAACAATGTATATTTAGAAAGTGTGAGGGCATGTGACAGGATAGTGGAAACGTTTAAAGCTGTGGAATACTATGAAGAATTCAGTTTTATTAAGAAAAAACATGCAACTTCTTTGGGACACAGTATTATTGCAGTTCACATACCGTAACGCAGAAAGTGGGTTAAAATGTATTTACAACTCTTGATAAAAATCAGAGGTGACATAGATACCTCAAAACCAGACGCAGCCCACCTAGACCGCCACCTCTTCCATGTGGGCACTGCTGTCCTGGAAAGACTTCACTCCCCTCTCTCCTAAGGATGTCTCAGACACATTCGCTTCACTCAAACCCACTAGGTACACTGATGACTTCCTCCCAGCCTCCCTGCTTAAATAACTCACTGGCTCAGCACTTGACACACTCCTCAGTGTTGTGAATGCCTCCCTCAGTGAAGGTGCATTCCCAGACATGTAGAAGACAGGTCTTGTATGACCCCTTCTCTGAAAACCCTTGCTTGGCCCAGATGACCTAGCCAGCTGCAGACCTATCATGAGCCTACCGTTCATCGTAAAGCTTATTGAGAAAGTAGTTGCGACCCAACTACTTGACAAAAATAACCAGTTGGACCTCCTCCACAATTACCAGTCTGGCTTCCGCCCTAAATGCAGCACTGAGACTGCAACCATCCAACTGGTGGATGATGCACTCAGAATCACTGACACTGGTCACTTGTGCCTCCTAGTCCTCTTACACAACTCAGCTGCCCTCAATGCAGTTGATCATCAAATACTCCTCTCCCTCCTCACCAACAGGACGGGCTTCTATGGAAATTTCCTAAAATAGTTTGCATCCTACTTATCCGATAAGCACCAGCTCGTATAGATAGGCTCATTCAGATCCAACTGACTAGCACTCACATGTGGGGTCCCCCAACGTGTCATTCTCTCCCCAATCATCTTCAATCTATACATGGAACCCTGGACACTCTCCTAAACAACCCCAACATAGCCATCCATCAGTACGCCTCCATGAATGCCTGGCTACTATCCGAACATGTATGTCAAATATTTACCTTAAACTGCACCCGACCAAGACCGAATTTGCCCTTATCTGTCCCCTCACCAAACAACAACTTGTGCAACAATGGCTGGATGACACGTGTCTGGAAGGATTTACCTCTCAGCAGTCAAACTCAGCCAAATCCTAGGGCTTCATTGCTGCCTTACAAAAGCACTTAGACAAAAATGCACAAACTGCATGGATACAGATCCGCACACTCTGCAAGATCAAACCCTTCATTTCCATGAATGAATTCCGTACGGTGGTCCAAGCCCTCGTTATCTCAAACATCGATGGGGGAAATGCCCTCCTTACTGGGCTTCCAACCACACACCTGTTCCCCTCAAAGCAGCATACCACGCTGCAGCCCAACTCATTACAGGTGCCCGCAAATTCGACTGTATCTCTCCCACACTGCTTCTCCAATCCAGGATCATATTCAAAACTGCATGTATCACCTACAAAGCAGTCTCAAATGGAACACCAACATTCTTGGTGGCTAAACTCCACACCTCTTGAGGCAAATATTCCTCAAAGCCAAGGTCATGCTTGCTAGCTCAGTAAACTGCAGCTTGGGTTGAATGGTTGTCCTGCACCAAGGTAGAGTGCATCGTCCATCGAGGGCTAACAAATCAGACAATGCTCCTCTGTGTTTCTGCAGGTGTGGTGAGGCCCACAACTGAACGCAATATAAAATTGGCCTGAGTGCATCCCATCTCCTATATGCTCCAGGCTCCAGATCAACTTCTAGATGCTGAATGATATTCGTGGTACTTAGGGGAAAATTCATTTTTTTCTTTTAAAATGTATTTTCAACGGTTGCTAATTTAGCTACGTTAACACAGCCCCAAATTTCTGTGTCATAAATTGCAGCTGCCTTCGCCTGCATATTGCACATATTAAGAGTGTGTAAAAATGTGCCATTTCCATAGGCAACAGCAAATTTAATAATGGCATTGCTGGTCCTTTCCTCTGAAAGGGTTGTTTTTTTCTGTTTGGTCCATCCATTCGCCATTACCCATAAATCATGAATCTAGGTAATCGTACCTAGTTTCCTCTTCGATCTTGTGAGCCTAAACCGATACCTGGAAAATAAAGCTATTACAAAGTAAAGCAGAAATTGTAGGAAGATGAAGGGAGTCTTTTAAATTGAGCGAAGCTGAAAATCAAAGCGTTAGACTGCTTTTATGCTTTCATATTCCGCCGGAGCCCAGTTTCCTGCCGTCCAGAGGCATAGGAGGGCAGCAAAGTTGAGAGAGCATCTCGGTTTTGCTTTCCACCTCCATCTCAGGAGAGCACTTTGTTTTATGCCTACATGAGATTTTTTTGCAGGTCTAACATGAATGAATTCCAATTAAAAAGGCCTCACAGTAGCACCTGCTAATAAGCAGGTGGACTTCAATGGAATCCATGATAAAACACGACCTGCAAAGGGTATTTGCTGGGGGTGTTTTATTTCTTTCAAAGCGGAGAGTAAATCTGATTATGGCCCTCATTACGACCCTGGCGGAGTGGGTCTACGCCAGCGGTATTCGCGGCGGACCCGTCCGCCCTACTACGAGTTCCCGTAGCGCCATGGAGCGCTTTCCGCCTGGTTTTTCCGGGCGGAGAAATCCATGGCGCTACGGGACCTTGTTGTTAATTACGCCACCGTATTTTACGGTGGCGTAATTAACGCCTTCCCCACTCCCATTATACCCTATGGGGCAAAAATGGGAATGGGGAAGGGTAAAATGGGGAATGGGGATTTACCGCCCCGCCAAGGTCGGAATGGGGCGGTAAATCCGCCAACCCCCATGGCGCTATCGGCAGCTTTCCGCCGTGCTCCATGGTGCATTTTGCACCACGATTTCCGCCAGGGTCGTAATGAGGGCCAATGTCTTGTTTTACTCTAGTTTTAGCCTATGCTTTGATAGGGATGAATTTCCTTTTTTTGCTTTTAAGATTACCCCTTAAGAATAATAGTTCTACTTCTTATGGCCTCAGCGGGCGGTATGTACAGGATCCTTTAAAAAACTCTTCCCGCAAAGTGATTGGAAAGATGGAAGGTGACTGTTGAGTTTCAGTCAGATAAAAGCAATGCATGCTGACCAAGAAGCACTGGAAGCATTTTAGAGGGTAAAGTTCCATCAGATCTTCCAGTTAGCACTCAACAAGATAACATGCATCTTGAATAGCTGCAAACAGAATGATCAAATTTGATTTGATAGATTTGTATCAGCGCTAACAACAACCCAAGGGGCATCTAAGCACTAGAAAAGCCTAACTATAGATTTCAATCGTAGACAAAAAAAATGACAAGGAAGGTTCAGAAGAGAAGTGTCTTCACATTTTCTAAAGGCAATTATAGAACTAAGGCTACCCAATCAATTCAACAGTCAGAGTCCCACAGAGAGGCTGCCTGTTCGTGAAACGAACGACCCAAGGATCTATAGTGTTTAATAAATGGGACAGAGTGCCCGCCACAAATTACCATGCAGACTCCGATTGCAAGTCCATGGGTCTTTATTAATGTCTTTATGAACAGGTTGGCTATGGAGTATTAAAAAGGGTCAATTTGGGTCTATTAGGCTCTCTGGGAAGTCTGGGGTTAGAACCGTCCCTCTCTCCCTATTTACCACCAGTTTACCCCCTACCCAGCCCAGGTGTCCTTAACAAGTGTTAGTAGCTTGCCAAGGGGGAAACCTTTCTCTCTGACTAATCCTATAGGTGTTTTCCCAAAAGCATTGGCTATCTCACTCCCTGGGGTGTTCCTATATTTCTTCTAACCCATCCGACTTGGTACTAAAGGAAGTTAGGGATCGTGCCTTCTTCTCCCAGTGTCACTCACCCTTCTTCCACACACATTTTTATCTGACCCTTCACTACACTGGCTTCCTAAGATGTTCTCCTCTCACCGCATTACTATCCCTCTGATCTTTCACTCTGCCGTTCCACCTCAACCCTTTGATCTTTGTTCTCTTCTTACTCATGTTCTTACTATCGATCTTCCCTCCAGCTACCCCTCTAAGTCCGTCTCCGCTGTTATCTTCACTTCACTTCTACCTCCCATTCTACTTCCTTGCCTCTTGCTATGCCTCTATTATGATGCCTCTGTGCTCCTACAACTATTCCTAGTCTCCCACTCCCTGTCGCTCTTAAATGGAGAGTGAGGGGAGATGTTCCTTGTCAATTTACTTGGGATAATGGAAAAACTGAGGACACGCTTGATTATCTTTTTAAAACCTGAGGTGATCACTGGGCTAAACAGTGACCATGCTATACTCTCATTGACAATAAAACCCCAGGCGGATGGAGACTTTTTGGTGACAAATGGAGGGTTAGACTGTAAACTTGCTGGAAGTTGCATCCACTGGACAGTTGCTAACTTGCAGAAGGCCTCCCGAGTAGCTACCAGGGTCTCCAATAGTGAAATGGAGGCGCTTTTAGGCCTAACCCCAGATGAATTTGAGGACTGGCTAAAGGGAGTTTCCGAAGGAGCGGCTGCATTTAAAGGTAGTCGCATGGCAAATCTTTTAAAACCTTTGATATTGCTAATCGGGATGCTAAGTAAAAGCTACGCAGAGGTATAAGAGCTATCAAAAGGGCCAATTTGAATCAGCAGGAACTAAGAGCATTAGTCAAAAAGAAGAAAAACAGTTATCAAAATTGGCTTAGATGCGGGAAAGGCTCCACTAGGAATGCTCAGTGGCTGCAAATGCTGGGGGCCCTTATATCTAGAAACTCTCGCTCCATATGTCAGATCCTAACACAAGCTAAGGTTAGTAACACCAAAATGATCCTCAACCCAATTAACAAGGAAACTTGGAAAACGCATATAAAAATTGGGGGACTGCCCGAGCCCCTGGTGGGCTATGCATGCATGGCCGTTGAATATTACTCTAGATTGTTCAATTGATTTAATAGCAAACCTCAAGAACTCACGAGCACCTGGACCAAATGGGTTGTCCAACTTGGTGTTGAAAAACTCCAAGGATGCCTGGGCCTCCATCCTGCTGTTGTTGTACAACAAAATCTGTGTGGAACACCAATTACTCTCCTTATGGCAGCAGTCTGTGTTGGTACCTGTGAAATGATATGATATTATAGGTTATTTATAACGGGCTTAATACCCGAGGTTTCTAAGCGCGGACCCGGGGATGGAACCTGTGGTGCTCGGTGTCGTCTTGCTTCCAAGGCAAGCACGTTGCCCCTGATCTATCTTCCCGGTATATAACAAAGTTGACAGAAATGTTCCGGACAACTAAAGGCTGCTGTCCATGTTGGATATAACCGGTAAACTGTTTGGAACTTTCCTGCTGAAGGAGTTGCAGAACTGGGTGAGGAATCTGGAGTCCTCTACAAATACCAGACAGGCTTCCGCCCAGAATCTGCAACTACTCATAACATAAGGATGTTGGACATGCTGGTTAAGAAGGCCAAGGGGAAAAACCAGCCTCCACTATATATAGCTTATGTGGATTTCAAAGCTGCCTTTGATTGTGTTGATCGTGCCAAGCTGTGGCACATGTTACAAAAAATGTGTTGCCCAGCCTGGCTGGTCTATGCAATTTAGTTACTCCACACAAACACCCAAGTTAGAGTACGCTTGGATAACCATGGGAGAATGTCTGGATTGTATTGCACCAGCAGGGGAGTCAAGCAAGGGTGTGTGCTGGCTCCCCTGATATGTAATCTCTTCCTGACTGATCTACCTGCCTGCCTGCTAGGCAAGTCAAATTTGCCTGCCAAAAATGTTCACAGAACACATTGGTAGCATGTTATATGCCGACGATCTTGTGATATTCGACCATACGCAAAGGGGCCTGAGAAACATGCTAAACACACTGAATGAGTATGCCATTGAAAATGGTCTAGTAATTAATATCACTAAAACCAAATGTATGCTTGTGGCGGGGAAAATGGTAAATAAGGTATCCATGGCAACGCAAATAGGCACGCTTGATTATGTTGAGAGCTATGCCTACCTTGGTCTTGAGATGAGCAATAAGAATGGCTATACTGACATAATTGAGACCAAGATAAGAAAGGCGAGACAACTGACTTTGCTCCTGCGTAAGTTCATTAAGACAACAGCAGGCTATACCATTAAGGGAACCGTATTATTTTACAAGCAGTGTTTCAGCCCAATGCTATTATACAGCCTGGAGGCCTTGGCTATTAAGGATCTTGCCTGGCTGGACCATTTGGAGGGTCGCTTTTGGCACACTGCATTAAACTTAGCCTCCTCAGTGTCCATGGAATATTCGAGGCTCGAACTTGGCATTGTCTCATCGAGTAACCAACTACGGAAAAAAATCGGAGCGTTATACATAAAGTCCAAAACAAATCTGCAATGCCCTCTTTTAAAGAAATGGGGGATAGCTATGAATATGAGCAGGGGTTGGGGGGGTCAAGGGAAGAGCTTTGAAACTCTTAACTTGGACTTCTTCCAGGATATTGATTGGTCCCGACTGCAAGATTCTTGGTGCAATTTTATAGTGGTAAAGGCCTCTTTTTTTCACAAGGCAGACCTATGGGATTGGGCCAAGAACTATTCTCACTTGGCAACATTGCATAACTTTGGGGCGGTATCCAGGGTCACGCATAGGTACATGAAGCCCCAAAGGTATTTCATGCTCTGTCCCAATCCCGCTGTTCGTTATTTTATGTTGAGACTTAGGACTAACCAGCTCCCACTGTTGACAACCAGAGGCACGCAATGGGGGATTCCGTGGGACTCAAGGGATTGTCGATTGGCACAATCCCCTGGCTGTCTAGAAACAGTGCAACACGATATGACTGAGTGTCGTGCCCTTGGGTCTGTTTACATGTGCTTGATGGGGGACAGTGTTAACAATTACGAAGCAATTAAAACTGAGGACTTCTGGATGTACTGTCTTAACTCAGAATCCAATGAAATGCACTTGGCACTTTAATGGGTTTGGAAATGAGTGGAAAAAGGTTTGAAGGCAAATTAAATACCAATATGGATAAGCTGCTACTTTCAAATATTGCAGTTTGACATTCAAAAGCGGATGATCCAGAGTTTTACATGGGGTTTTTAGAGCATAGTGGCTAACTGTATGGACTTATATATATGAAATGATGTGTGTATTTATTGTGCATATCTGGCTTATTGTGTACTAATGTTGTGAAAGAATGATGTGAATTTCTACTGTTTTATTGTTCATACAAAAGTTTGTTAAAGTTATTTGGAACTATAAACAAAGATAAAGTTCTTCCTCTACTACTGTTCCTACTCCATTATTAACACTATCCTTTTACTATGTTTTCATTGTCCTACTACTACTGTCGGATTCCTCATGCTTCTAATCACTAACGCTCACTATCTACTATCTCTACTCCCAAATACTAATAGCTCCACCACTACTACTCTACCTCTTCTTCTCCACCTCTACTCCTCACACTCGCCTCTTCTCACACACAGGCCCCATCTCCAATAGCCTCTGCTCCCATGTCGCTCTCCTCTCCTCTGGTCTCTTGGACGTCCTCCGACGCCTTCTGTCCTCAACCAACTAACCCACGCTAGTCACGCACACATCCTTAAATACCCCATGCCCTCCCAGGATTGGATACTTACCCCAACCAATAGACTTACCTGGCTCCAGTGGTGTGGCAGAGGCAGGCTATGGGAAGGGCTCAAAAAGGTTTGTAAGCCCCACCCATTTTCCAATATGGAGCATTTACTGGTCCTCAGGGACGATTGTTCTTTAACGCCTTCCTATGGGCCTTTATTAACATACACATATATAACTGGTGGCATAGTGGAATGGGGTAGGTCTTCCTAGAGGCCACTTTAATACATTCCCTGGTGGTTTCGTGGTTTTGTGTGCCTGCTCTGGCTCTTTTCCCCCTACAGTAGCCGGTGTTATCTCAGCCGCCATCTCCACGGGTACAGATTTGTTGCCACGCTGCGACCCTCCCTTGACCAGTGTGGTAGCGTTTGTGGCATCCAGTGGTTTCCTGCAGACCGACGCTCCAAGTTGTGTGCTGCGGAGTCTCTCAGTGTTCCTCTGTGGTAGCAATGCCGCTGCCATCTCTGGATTGAGGTAGGAAGGGGCTGGGAGGAGGGCTGCCCACACCCAGGCACTGGGGAAGGGTGTTAGATGTTCCTCGCACCCTCCCTTGACAGGGCCAAAACGCAGGCCCTGTCACCTAAAAGGAACAGTGACCAGAAACGTGTTCTTGATTCTCAGATTGCACCCTAGGGTGCACCATGAGATCAGATCAGCCATGCAGGCAAGATTTGCGCCGAATAGAATTTTATGAATCAAGGTTATTGCCTTAAATTTAACTCTGGCATTCACTGGAAGTCAAAAGTAGGCTTTTCTGAATTAGGTTTAGTTGAAGATTATTTTGATGTCACAGTAAAACCTGTGTGTGAGAACCCTCTCACCTCCCTTTTTATACACTTAACCCAAACCCATCATCAGTAAACATATGGCAAAATGTAATTCTGCCAAATGGTTGGTTGAAGAAAGTGGAAAATACTCTTGACTTTGTGGCCAAGGTAGAACCATTTTAAAGGGAGTTATTATAAGTTTGGTGGTGTAAGAAAAAGTGGCAGTTAAATGGTAATTCAATTCCTGCCGCAAGTGCCACTTTCCCACATGGTCAAAGTTTGGAAGTTAAGTGGCGGACATATCTCCAGCACTTGGTTGCAGGCATTTCACCCAATTCACCTCCACAGAATGGAGGACTTACCACTCACAGTAATTCATACAAATCCCCATTGGAGTCCTGTGGACACCAAGAATGGGGCTCAACGCCATCATTCTGCCACTCTTTAGGAATGATTGCCTAAGGAGTCCCTTTGAAGTCAATGAGTCTTCTTGGAGTTTGGCAGTGCAGTAAGAAGTGGTGGAAAAGTGGCAGTAATTCTGTTATTTATCTAAGCTGGAGGTGAATCCCCCACAAATTATAATTTGCCTATGCGGGAAAAAAGGTGGCAATTCGTTACTGCCAAAAAACATGGTGGTAGCGGAATAGCTGCCACTTTTTTCCTGCTCTGCCAAATTTGTAATAAGGCAATGAGTGTCTTTAATGAACTCATAATGAGGTCAATTGCCTGAGGTAAGTGGGGGCCAGTTGGCACTACCACCCTAAAGAGTCAAAGAAAAGATTAAGGATCTCAATGTTAGTGACTTTGGTTGGGACACTGATGTAGGAGTCTGCAAAAGGGAGATATAGATTTGTCTGCAGATTTAGAGCAATGGGGAGGTAAGAGGATAGTGAAGCAGTTGTGGAAGACATCAGAGGAAATTATACCTATTCGAAAGGAGGAAGCGTAATGGCCTTGTGAACAGATCTCAGGCAGTACAAAGATTAGAGAGATGGGATCAGATTAGCTTATTACACACACAGCTAAATAATCAATCTGTGCACATAAATTCGATCTGCTTTATAAAGGTAAATAAGAACGGCATTTGTTTTTGAAGCATAAGAATGGTTTTTAATGGTAAAATAAACCATTCGGATAACTTTTCTTTTTCAAATAGAGATAAATGGCAAGGTTTCTTAATAAAAAAATACTAACCAAAGAGTCCTAGTAGCCTTTTTTAAATTAACTGATGAAAACATGGATTAATATTCATGTACTCTTTATACATAAGATTGTTGGGCCCCGTTGGAAACCTAACTCCACAGTCCGAGGTAGACAATATATATATATACACAAAGCAGAAAAAGGTATAAAACCTTAGTCTGTTGGATTACTCATCTGTCTGAACAGAGGATATAGTAGTCTTCCAAACCTATTAGTCCTGACAAAATGGACTTGGTTAATAACACAGATATAACATTTAAATCTTTTACTTTTGTATTCAAAATTTAATAAAACATTGTTGAAACATACTTTTTTTTAAAAAACACATAGTATCACCCAAGATTATGACCCACATGGTGGGTATAGCACCAATCTAATGGGAACAAATATACCACACACTTTTACAACATCAAAAATTTCACAGACACATAACAATTAACATCAGCTAAAAGCTTTAAACAACGTGTTGATTAACAACATATGCCGACATGTTTCAGTTCTTTGAGCTTTCAATTGCTAGAACTTTCTTCAGGGGAGAACCTTATTTCATAAATTTTCACCACCATGTGATCCTGAGTCAACAAAGATGGTAATCCACATTGGGAGTCACCTAAGGACGACAAGCAAACATCCAATATCAGACAGTGAGTTATAGGATTATAATTATCCAAAGTACCCCTCTGGATCACACTAATGTAGTCCAAAAAGAGCTTCCGAGAAAGACCAACATATGGGTCTTCCCCTCAACAAACACAAGCTACTGTACCTTTAAGCGTGATGGTGAGTAGCGCTCGGGACACCGTCCCATCAAAACTTCTTATATCAAGTTTTTTCTCAGTTAAATGGCCTCCAAATCGGCCTTCTGGAAATACGACCTGCATCACAAATTAAACACACAAGACCACTAGTGAATACTCCCTCTGCAACCACTTGCAGGAAGCATAACACTTAAAAGTGAACCACACCCTGTGCTACAATAGATACATCTTCAAAGAATGTGCATCACATATCAGCACCAAGTTAAAACTAACACTTACGTGTAGCCCGTCACCTAGGCAATACATAAATATTTTACCTCTAGTCTTTTGTTACAGCTGACAAGTCTTATAGTTCTTATAGTGCCAACAGGATATGCCACCAAAACTCAGCACAGCTCGAATGCTGTATGTAGGTGCATAAGAAAACATACAGACACAACCATGAACCGTTTGTCCAGGGGTGAGTAGAAAGCTCAATATCGTACAACCGAATTAGACCTAACGTTATTAGAATTTTACTCAATTTCTTTACCTGGACGAACTGAGCCCATCAAGTGGCTCGCTTGTTCAAAAAACCGCTGGAGGCAAAGTACGGTGAATCTCAATACACGCGCTGATCCCACACCGCCACCATTGCTTCAAACACGCTAGTTCAGGGAAGAGAATCTCTACGCTCCACCTCGCGTGAAGTAGGACCAAGCGTAGGGGAGCCCAAAAACTAAGGTAGGACTCTAGGAAAGAGGAGAAATGGTCTATCGACACAAAAAAGGGACTACCATCGTCCCATTTAAACACAGCGGCCGGCACCACAACATTTGAGTGGAACTCCAAACCGCCTCATATTCAGAGCGGCCTCAAACCTAAGAGAAAGTTGCGTGCCTTCAATAAACAGCATCCAACAAACGGCAATAAGGCATATTACTACACTTAGGGCGGAGCGAGATAACGGGAGGAGATAATATAAATGCCCCATGCCCCAAAACAGCATTGGCACAACTAAATTGTCAATATTACGGCAAAAATTCTTGTAAAAAAGGCACAGGATGAGTAGATGTCAAAAATCAAGGAAGGCATGCACATATACTGTTTGTTATACCCTGATCACATGATGGTGGAGACATGAGTTCTACAATCTCAAACATGATTCTAGAGCATGACAGATCACTGTATTGTGTATAACTATACAGCAAACAAAAAAACAGCCAATATCACACCCTGTGGACAATGTTACAGCCATGGAAGGAAAACCATTCTTATAAGATATATTTAAGAAAAATACAAGGTATAGGATCATAGAAAAAGTGTAAATTCCTAGAATCATGTATAATTAGCATATCACATGGAATCTCAGGTTCATCGTACATGTCACAAATACACATGGTGCCACTCCACCTCCTCATTGAGCCCTCTGATGTGGCTTTCACATTTGAATATCATCTTTTGTTCAAAAGTAGAGAGTCTCTTATCTATTTCTTGTTTATTAGAACCATGAATTTTTTTGAGAATGACCCACCTAAGGTCCTCATTTGTATGTCCCTTTTCTAGAAAATGTTTCACCATGGGAGCTGCAATGACTTTATTTTTAATGCAGCTACGATGTTCTGTCATTCTGATCTTACATTTCCTATTGGTTTTCCCAATGTATTGAAGCTCACACAGACATGTGATCAAATACACAACATTTTCAGAATTGCAATTCCTCATTTCGTTCAGAACCCATACTTTCGAAGAATTCAACTGAATTTGTTTGGTCTCTGCTGTGTATTTGCACATTACACAGTTACCACAGGGGAAGTGACCTTTCACCACCGGTAACCCCCACAGGGTAGTTTGTCTTGGTATCGCAGGATGTCTGACAGTTATATCATTTCTAATAAGCATGTTCCTTACATTTTCACTTTTTTTAAAAGCTAAGAGTGGCGGAAGAGTAGAACCATCTCTATACACTTTATTCCATGCTTTTTTGACAATGCTCTTGATCTTATAAGATAAGTTAGAAAAAGTATTAACAAACACGATGTTCTCTTTTTTATCTTTTCCTTCTTTCTTTTCCAAAAGGGCTTCGCGGTTATTATTAAAAGCTCTCTTAGATGATTTTTTGACTAACTTAGCCGGATTCCCTTTACTAAGAAGTTTGTCAGAGAGTTTAGAAGCACTGTCGTTGAAATCCTCTTTCCTTCTGCTATTCCTTTTCAATCTAAGAAATTGGCCGAAAGGAAGGTTGGCTTTGATGTGATTAGCATCGTGACTGTTAAAATGCAAAAGTGCATTTTTGTCAGTCCCTTTGCTATAAGGTTTGACCTTCAACAAACCATCATGATGAAAGATGGTAATGTCTAAAAAGTTAATTGCATCTTCATTAATTTCACGTGTAAATTTAAGAAAAGGATTGCATCGATTGAGCCAATCAACAAAAAAGTCAGCCTCTTCCCTTGACCCCCGCCACAGCACAAAAATTCATGTAAACAGATCAAACTATTCTAAGCAGTATTTAAACAAAGATGACATAAGTGGTTTTGAATGCTCGGGTAAAATCCATCTGTTGCAACACAAATAAAGGACAGAATTACCTATAAATCACACTTATAAAATGATTCTGAGATGTGGATTGCAAACAACACAGATTAAATTCTGTTTTGAGTTTTACAAACGAATAAAATAATCTGAATTACGTTTATGAATGCACAAAGATGACTAAATTCAAGAGCACAAATAAAGGAAACTGTCACACAGGCAGATGTAATGAATACCAAGGCTGTACATCAGTGTGAAGCGCACTGCAAAATGTGGTGAATATCACGCAGACAGTTAAATGTCTGCAATGTAATGCTTTCTGAAGGTCACACATACGTTTACAAAAACAAACACAAAAAGATTGTCTCAGAAGGGATGGCCATCTGCCATCCTAAAGCAAAAGACATTGGGTGGAGGTCCCCATGGATCGTGTTCTCCTATCTAGGGCAAGGTTCAACTACATCCCCCTAAGGGCTGTAGTGGTAGCATGGTCTGGTGGGGTTGCAGACCGATCCTCCACGTTGTGTGAAGCACCTTACGAGGACCTGGCACATTTGGGCTTCTTTCGTCCTGCCTATGTACAAGCCAGAGGACGGCTTATACGACCTCTATTGCAGGAATTGGGCTTTGCACAATATCAGCCTGCGCTGATATATTTGTTGTGGGCGGACTCGCCACGTGTGGGTTGGTCCCTACTCATATATTTGAAAAAGGCCCGTTATCTCAGGAAACAACTGTTAAGTATATCGCCCTGAAATGAGTTTGCGTAATCTATTTAATGAACCATGTTTGAGATTTTTCTTAGCTGCAATTATGCTGAGGTTCTTTTGATCATATGTTTTATTTTGTCATAATTGGTATGTATGTTTGTATTTTGTACTGTTTTTATGGATTGTTTCTATGCACATCCATGCTGATGATGACATTGCAAAGGCTGTGGTCCTTCTGTATGGATAGATCACAAGTGCAAAGGTCTACAATGCCCTGCATGCATCATTAGCATCTCCTCCAGGGATGATCCAGATCCATAGGTGCTACATGATTTATACGGGCGCTCTCCCAAAACAGAAAAACATTTTTGCACAACATTTAACTTCTGAAACAAAGTGGGAGTTTGAAGGTCAAGATTGTGCCTGAGGTCATTCCGACTTTTGAGGGAAACCATGTTAAGGGGAACACCTCCATAGCTCATAATTGTAAACAATATGATGGTTATTTCATTTTGAAACGAATAACCAACGAGTTAACACATTTCAGACCCAGGTATCAAAAGTGATGGTTCTCGTGGTAGTGTATCTAAAGATAGGTTTCATTGAACCCCCACATTTTTTACCAATGATATTAAGTGAACTGCCAAAAGCTTTTTATTTCCTGGTTGAAAAGTCTAATTTCCCCACTTGTTTAATGCCTCCAAAGATCAGTGTTATGAGGCTTTACATCTTCTGCCAAACAATAAGTTGTAGGCTTTATGATGCCTGGTGAGAAAGGATGATTTTTAAAGTAGTATGCTGTGAATAAAAAGTAAACCTTTGATTTCCATAGAGGGCTCAACATGTATTTCCAAGGCATTTATACTTTAAGGAGCACCTGTAACATGTTTGGGGGTGGCATCATAAAAATGACTCCAAAAGAAATTATGATGTAACACAAATTAGCTGAGATGTTAGAATGTGTGAAATGTATAGATCCATTTTAATATGTCACACTAGGTTCAGTATATAGAGATATATATTTAAACCCTTTTTTCAAAACACACAATTCAATGGCAAATGTACAAATATAATTGTGTGCACCATAGCATGCCCAGGGACAAACAGAAAGTCATCCAGTACATGTTAGACTAGTGTGTACTGTTATATGGTATCCACATAGATTTTGCATTTGATAGCATTTATTTTTTATCATTGACCCCCCTGATGATTTTGGCAGTCTAACTGGTACTAACTATGAACATTTTTACAGACACACTTTGTTATAAGAAATATTTCTTGAAAATTCAAGGTCTCGCTGTCCAAACATTGTGGAATATGATTTGATATATATAAAGAAAAAAGATGTTGAACTAAATACATTTCTGAAAGACGAAGAGTTGCCAGAAACTCTTTAACCATAGGAAGCTTTGTATGGTGGTCAAACAAATGCCACTATATCATACCATAATGTCTGTGAAGGGGAACAAATTCAGCACTAGGATTTCACTAGTCTGTAGCCCTTTGTGAATAAAACAGAATTCAGATTTTCAACACTATCTTTATAGAAAGTCATAATTCTATTAAAGACACAGACGCAAAGGATTATGCTTTCTCTAAACTTTACTTTCCTGAGCAGCAAAATAAATTAACAATAATATAAACCTAACAGAGCCTTAAACTGCAATTCCCAAGGAGTTTGAGTCTTTGGTAGTCCATATGTTATTGGTGTTTCACAAAATCACGTGACTTCATGAACCAATCCATACATTTTGAGTCCCATAAACACTGTAATATTGGGGCCAAATCCTCTTTCTTTCGCTGGTCATATCCTTAACTTTTGCGCCCCCAACAGGTTGTTGCCACCAGAACCATATCTTCTAACCATCAATTCAGGTCCCCGCCGGCTTGCCCTCTGCATTGGAACCTACAGAATAAAACATGTCTCAAAGTCTTGATCCACTAGGGGTGGGTAATCGTGATATACCATTATGTATAATATTATAAATCATCATTGCATACAGTATTATATACCTTCACGATTGTTTGGGTGGGATAATCCTTCACCTCCGTCTCTTTAATTGAATTATGACGATAGTGTTGAAAATCTGAATTCTATGTCAAGACCAGAGGCACGGATTATGTTTGTCCAAAGATTACCTACTGCCAACATTGCCATCCTTTCAATTGTGCAAGTGCGCAGACAAGAAGTGCAGGGGAGAGGAAGGGGGAGAGGTGCACCCAGTGTAACAGTGCCCTGAGTTAAGTGCAATAAAGGCAGGGCCGCCAAGGGGAACAATCCCCGGTAGTGCACGGAAGGCCAGGTGGCAGTGCAGGAGGGCCAGAAATGCAAGTGCCACAAGATGCACGGGGGTGGGGGCAGGTGTCCGATACGACTCAGAGGAGCACACCAGGCAGCAAGCCAATCTAACTGAGCAGGAGGAAGGGAAGGACAGCAGGCGAAGGCAAAGAGAAAAGGAGGAGGGGAAAGGCTAGGAGCAGAGAGGCAGAGAGAAGGGAGGTCTTTAGGAGTTTCTGGAACTTAAGGAGGTCCAGCTCAAGGTGGAGAGTGGCAGGGAGGCCACTCTAGAGGGAGGAACCTGCAGAGGAAAGGGATCTACCACCCAGTCACTGCTTGGAGAAGCGACTCACCCGCAGAGAATTGGAAGTAGAGTGGAGGGCTCTAGAAGGAAGATACTTAGGAAGAGAGTGTTAGAGACAGTACGGGCCCTGGCCCCAGAAAACCTTGTGGATGATGCAGAGGGTCTTGAACTTGATCCTTGCTGCCACCGGGAGCCAGTGGAGGGATTTCAGAGCTGGAGAGATGCGGTCCCTTGTCTTGAGGCCAAGGATTAGTCCTGTGGTTCTGTTTTGGATGAGTTGCAGACGGTAAAGGGTAGAGTTAGGTAAATTGAGAAAGAGGCTGTTACAATAGTCAAGCCTAGAGAGAACCAGGGCTCTGGAGACAGTGAGCTTCTGGGGGAAAGGTGAGAAAAGGTAGAATATCTCTGAGGAGCTACAGTTGGAAATTGGTCTTTTTAGCGATGTCTGTGATGTGTGGAGAGAGTGGAGTCAAAGTTGACCCTGAGGGTTTTTGCCTGACAAGAGGGTGAGGGCACAGGGCCAAGGGAGGCCGGCAAGAGTGAAAGTGGAAAATCGGGAGCAGGGGTCCCAATGAGAAGGATCTCTGTCTTAATGGCATTAAGGCAGAGATCATTAGAGGTGCACCATGCCTGAATAGCGGAAATACAGTCAGGGATGAGCGAGGAGGAGGCCGAGGGTAGCTTGAAAGAGAGCTGTGTGTCATCCGCATAAGACTGAAAGTTAGAGGAAAAGGTAGAGATCAGGTGGGCCAAGAGGTCCAGATACATTGAAAAACCAGCGCAAGAGGATAGATCCTGGGGAACACCACATGTTGAGAGTGTGATGGAGGAGCGGAAGGACCCAAGTTCAACCTGGGAAGGTCAGTCCAAGAGGAAAAAGGATAGCCATGCCACAGCTTGATCCATGATGCCCAGGGTATCTCGCAGACAGGTGATCAGGATGTTGTGGTGCACCATCTCAAAAGCAGAAGAAAGGTTGAGGAGATTGAGGACAGAGGGAGAGTTAGAGTCAAAGTTAGAGAGCAGATCTTCATGAGTGTTCAGGAGAGAGGTTTCTGTGCCTCTTGCTGCTCGGAAGGCAAACTGATGGTCATGGAGACAACCAACTGATTCAGTGTGAAGGGTTAGCTGGGAGATAGCCAATTTATCTAAAGGTTTGCCCGGGAGAGGAGTGATAGGAATTGGCCAGAAAGGAGGAGTCGGCAGAAGGCTTCATGAGCAGGGAGTGTTTTAGAGGGGAGGGGAAAAGTCCAGTGGCAAAGGAGTGGTTGCAGAGATCAGCCAAGTCTGGGGCGAGAGAGTCTATGTTGTCCTTAATGGTTCTGGAGGGGCAGGGAGACGCCTGTTTGGATGAGACTTTCATAGACCAAGCTTGTATGGAAACCTCATCAGGTGTGACAGGAGAGAGGGAGGATAGGAGGAGAGGAGAAGGGGTGGACAAGGAGGGCCTGAGAGAGGTAGAGAGAGGGGAGCAGATGAGAGGGAGGACTGGAAGTCAAGAGTGTTAGAGAGAGAAAGTTGGAAAGGGCTGTGTCAGCCGCAGCAGTGGGTGGAGGTGAGTGGGTGGAGGTGAGTAGGTGGAGGCAAAGGCTGGCACTGACACTCTCTTCATGGGTCAGATGACCTTGAAGGAGGGTGGCAGTGCTGGGTGGGCCATTGCCAGGGAAACCAGAAGCTTTGAAGTGAGAAGAGAGAAGACAGTGGTCAGTCCAGGAGAGAGGAGTAATGAGAGGGTCAGAGAGAGGGATGTCAGAGGAGATGAGAACATCCAAGGTGTGTCTGGCAGAGTGGGTCAGACCAGAGGGTAGAATAGAAAGGGAGTGAGAGCTGCAGAGGTTGCGGAAAAGTCCTGCGGAGTCAGGAGAGTCCAGGTGGATGTTGAGATCCCCGAGGATTAGAAGCTGGGAGGTAGAGGAGAGGAGAGGTCAGAAGAAATTATGTCAGCCCATTCAGAGAGGAAGAGGGTGGCCTGGCCAGGTGGTCTGTAGAATGTGACCATGATCAGAGTGGAGCCAGGAGAAACAGAGGGCCTGCAGACCAGGCAGTCAAAGGAGGAGTAGGCTTGAGTGGGACTGATGGAGACACGAATATCTACTCAGGAAAGATCAGGGCCACTATGCCTCTAGGCCAGTTGAGCCTGGGCTCGGAGAGGATCTTGTAGCCCACAGGGAGAAGTGTGTCAAAACCTGTGACAGAGCTGGCCTTAAACCATGTCTCGGTAAGAGCGAGAACGTCTAGATCCAGCAGTTCAAGGAGGTGGCAGATGTCAGAGAAGTGTTTGAGCGACAGTTTTGAGAAGCAGTGTTTTGAACAGAAGGTGCAGGTACCTACACACTGTAAGGGGCATACCCTTGACTGGGTATCAACACTTAATATCATTACTAAAAACCTTCTAGTCTTGGCCTGCCCTTGTTCAGACCATTACTTTGTGCATTTTACAGTGCAGTCAGAATTCCCTGTAAAAGGAAAGGTGTGCACACACAAGAATATTTTGCTAGAAATCTTAATAATCGAACATTGGACCGTAGTGAACCTCTCCTTAGCCTAGTTATTGCTAATTTCTCTAACATAGAATCTGTTGAAGAGCTCTCTAATCTTCTTTCATCTTCTTTTGTCAACATTTCAAATACTTTGGCACAACTATAAATGAAAATTCGGAAGGAAGTACAAAATAGCAATTCCTGGTTCTTCCCGGAACTCAAGAAACTCAAAGCTTCTACAATTAAGTATTTCTATGAGTGGAAATCTAACCACTCTCCTTTGACCCTGACAGCCTATAAAGGAACGGCCAAAGCTTATAAATTAGCTATCGTTGAGGCCAAAAAAAAAACTCATTTAATAGTGGAATCCAGAGTGCTCAATCTGATTTGAAGGAGCTCTTTAAAATTCTTAAGGAGCAGGAGACCCCGCACACACAGTACTCTGGCCTTGTTGTTAACTATGCTGTTTGGGGCTCAGCCATCCAAGAAGCTATGCAGGGTAAACTGAGTAAAACCAAGGGAGATATTGCCCTTAAAAAAGAGAGTCAATTGAAGGTACCAGAATATGGTGTCAATAAGGATTTTGTTAGATGCCCTCTTATTCCACAATTTAGTTTCACCGCCATAACAGTTTCAGAACTTTCTACCAGCGCCCCAGAAAATTCATTGGACTGACGAGGATGATGTGTGTTATAACAAACTAAAACAATCCCTGTGCCAGAACCCAATCCTAAAGGTAGTAGATTTCTCAAAAGAGTTTGTATTACAGACAGACGCCTCCGACAGGGCTAGGAGCAGTCTTGTCACAAATTTGCGACGGATTGGAACATCCTATTTTATTTACTAGTCGCAAACTCTTTCCATGTGAAAAAAATTACTCTGTGCTGGAATTAGAGGCCCTTGCCATCAAGTGGGCCATTACTCACCTTAGATATTACCTCCTAGGCCAAAAGTTCACACTTGTCACGGATCACTCTCCACTAGTTTGGATCAGCCAATGGAAAGATTCTAACCTTCAAGTCATGCAATGATTCTTAGAGCTGCAACCCTACTGTTACACTGTGGAGTACCGAAAAGGTAAAGATCAAGGGAACATAGATTTCCTTTCTCAGTTCCCTTGTGAAACAGATGCAGCTACATTGCATAGGGGAACGGTATGTGAGAAACCTGAAGGTGTCTCAACCGCTAGTCCCCAGGGATATGTGGATCCAGTTCCTGGGGGTTGACCAGTGTGGGAGGATCACCTGGATGGGGGGTCTTCGGGGAGTGGAAGGGGGACACTGGACGGCGAGGCCTGGTATCCCCTTCCCTGTAACACCTTTACCACATCCTACCCGGTAGGATACGTGGTGTCTTAACACCTCCACCCTTTTTCGACACAAACACTTTCTCATGGACAACTCACTGTGAGGGAAAACGACGAACATCCAAGCCGTATACCTGACATGTGCCACTACAATGGTCAGGCAATTACTGATCATTGCACACACCTGACTTCCATCACACTTCCCCACACGGATAAAAGGCGGAGCACAAAGCACACTCTGAGCAAAGCAAAGCACACGAGGAAACAGCAGTTCCAAGATGGCAGTTTAATACAAGGCGGAAGACGGCAAGACCGAAGAGGTTTGCAAGAAGGGAAATACCCTTGACCTTTTCACCGACAAACCGCATCTTTCATGAGCCGTCAAAAGTAGGAAACGTACGACCTGGAAATAAAGCTAAAGAATTCTGCATTGTGTGTCGGAGGTGCCCGGGACTCACCCGTGTCGCTAGTCAAGGCGAGGAGAAGCACTTGGTGCCGTGGTACTGTCCTTGGCTCCGGTAACAAATCAGCTCCAGTGAAGTCAGCACAGCCGGCGAGTTGGGGAGACTGATACCAGACCAGGGTTGCGAGCGGCAACATTTTATGAAGAAGATTAAGACAGCAGATGAGTGAATGAACTTTGAAACTAAAATACAATACCGTTGACAGTCACGTGGGTGCCCATTCAAAAGTCTCTGTTAGGTATCCAACCGAAAGGGCGCGAATGTTAAAAGAAAGAGAATTGTGAAATCAAAGTGGTCCTGCAACGGGTCAAGCCAAGCCCCTTGTGCATTCAAAATTCTTTGATACTTCATGTAAAATTGACATTGGTCCGAGCCTGGCTGAGGGAGACTAGTTGTGTAGAATGGATCTGAGACCGGCAGAGGGGGATTTGGGGTGAACTGTGAGTCACCCGAAAAGGACGAACCTGCGAACATTGCGCAATAAAGTGAAAGGTGAAAGACAGGCTTGAGCCCGGCAGAGGGAAGCCTGTACGGAACTCTATTCTAATATGATCTGAGCCCTTGTTGAGGGGGACCTGAGGTGGATAATGAATCACCCAATGTGAATACTTGTGAAAATCTAGAAGGGAAGAGAACTTGCTGTCTATTTGGTTGCATCAGGCCCTTTGAGTGAAGAGACTTGAGAAGCAAAGAGACTCTGGAGGCCCTGAAGCTGAGGAGTGAACTATAACCTTGTGCTAACAAAGCCAGAGACTGTGCTATGCTCGAGTGAACCGCCTTATCCCATGCTAAAAACATGGGTAAGGGAGGTCAGCAGCCTGAAAACCTGACATATCATTTTGAACACTTCCTTCTTTTTCATAACATTATTTCCCATACTATTTAGAGGTAAGGATTGGCAATAGTTTTTTTTTAGTATAGGCGCTTTTTTTTTGACAAGACACTACTAGGACTGCATTATTATTATTTGATGGTCTTACCTTGCTCCCATCTGTAGATTTAGGTTTAGATAGGCGTTTATGATACCTTTTTTTGAAGTTCATTAAACACCCTTGAACTGTGGTCATTTGTGTCTGTCTTACTGTTGATACCTTGCCTTCCTTACAGCACTTACCACTTAAGGCAGGTGGAACACAGTGGCAGTGGAGCAGCAAATGAAGGGCCTAGACTCTCGTGCGGGTATAGCTGGATATATGTTGTCTTCTGCATGAGATTGCTTGCTATAACTCTGCCATCAATTTTCTTATTGTATTTCAGATTGCAGTGGTATATAGAGAATTCAATATCTTTGTGCCATTTTACTTGCCTTAATTTAATTTAATGTCAGTTTCAATATTTCATTTTATCATTTTTTTTATTTTACTTCAGTTCACTCATTCTACTTTAATTCATTCCTATTTTCATATTTTTCATACTGTATTTCTTGAAATATTTTTATTTTTCAAGTGCTTCTCTATTCAGTCTGTACTATTTATTATACCAAACACACTTCAAGATGGCGCCTGTATTTGCCACTTTGTTATCAGGTTACTCATGCACATATGTGATACTGACAAGCCTTTAATGGCGGTGTCCCCACAGTGGACTTCCTATATGCCAGAGATGCCGGTCGCACTGTCGAGTTCATGAACGCTGCAGGACTCCACCTACAAATACATCAGATGTGTGGTCTGTACTCCACTAAAATGTATGAGTTTAGTTGATTGCTAGCATAATATGTCATGCAGTGCCATTTACATCATTATATTTCTCATAATACATTTGTTCTCAATACATTGCAAGGTCCGTATACTCGCAGACTATGCGACATGCAGCAACCGTGTACTTGGTATTTTGCCTCGAGACAACACTACTCAAAACCCGTTACACACTTCAGCACCCTCCAAGGCAACATTTTCAATCCTTACTGCACCGCTTTCAATTTTTCAATTTTTTATTTTAATTTGATTATATTTTTCCCTTCACATCTTTTTACTGCATTATTGTTTTTTGCGTTCTTGCTTTATTTCTCTTCCACATCATAATGTGACATATGTGCATATTATTTTCTGACTACTCAAACATTGTGATTTAACAAAAAATTCTGTTTTCATGACATTCATGCTGTACAAAAATAATATCTTTTGATTGTCTCAACAGTATATTTCAGTCGGCCTCTTGTTCTAGAAAGATCAGTGTGTGTGTGTGTGTGTGTGTGTGTGTGGTGATGGTTTTTAATGTATTTGTATTAGCTGTATTTTCATTGTTCGCCGCAGTAGATACATTTATTTTTGTATATTGATTAGGTGGATGCATACAATTCTCTGACCCTGACGAAGGCGACCACATACTTGGATGAACGCCGAAACTAGTTGGTGTTCTGTCCTTCCATCGACTTATCTAGCTTTCAAATATTTCTAGGCAGAATGTCTCGTATATCTTTTTTCTAAAATATATGATTACTGTATGGTGGTGGTACCCTTGTGGCTCACATATTGGGTATTGCCTTTTGGAATGTATTACCAGTGTGTTCAAGTATAGTATTTAATGAACTGTGAAATTTAAGATGGCGTTCATATTTTCAAATCTTTTTAAATATAATACAATAAAAAACATTTTGTTTTCATTTAGTTGTAAGCCACACTAGCTTGAGCATATCACCCAATGTCTTCTAGACATATTTGGTACATGACTTTTTAGCACACACATTATATACTTGTTCTCGACTTTTATTACTTGACTTTTATTGCTTTATTTCGACAGAATAGTCATAAAAGCAGTTCCGAGAAAGGTGAAAAAACACATTAGTTACATCATCACAATCGCTTAGCTCATAATTACTCCACTAAAATTACACAATCAGTGCTTTACCTTAAAACCGAATCAACATTATACAGACAATAGCAGCCCGTACAGAAAGATGTCTTTACCCCATAGCATTGTAAGCAACTTTGCCCAGCTCAGATAACTTTTAGTGGCAAGCACAGCCTCTGTATCCGAGGCATCCAGGCAAATTGCCATTGCTGCAAGACTCCACTTACAAATACATTAAATTTGTGGTAAGTCCGTACTCCGCTAAAACGCATGAGTTTAGTTGATTGCTAGCATAATACGTCATGCAGCGCCGTTTGCATCATTATATTTCTCATAATACATTTGTTCTCAATACATTTGCAGATCCGTATACTCGCAGACTATGCAACATGCAACAACAGTGCTTTTGGTAGAGTGTACTTGGTATTTTGCCTCAAGACATCACTATTCAAAACCCGTTAAACACTTCAGCACCCTCCAAGGTCACATTTTTTATCCTTACTGCACCGCTTTCAATTTTAACATTTGTAATTTTCATTTTATTTTATTTTTCTCTTCACATCTTTTTACTGTATTATTGTTTTTTTGCGTTCTTGCTTTATTTCTCTGCCACACTAAATATATGCTTCAAACCATTCTGGCTATTAATATGACATATGTGTATATTATTTTCTGACTACTTTAAAATTGTGATTTAACTAGAAAATTATGCTTTTATGACAAAAATAATATCTTTTGATTGTCTCAACAGTATGATTCAGTCGGCCTCTTGTTCTAGAGAGATCAGTGTGTGTGGTGATGGTTTTTAATGTATTTGTATTAGCTGTATTTACATTGTTCACCACAGTATATGCATTTATTTGTGTATATTGATTAGATGGATACATACAATTCTCTGACCCTCACTAAGGCGACCACAAACTTGGATGAACGCTGAAACTAGTTGGTGTTCTGTTTTTTCATCGTCTTATCTAGCTTTCAAATATTTCTAGGCAGAATGTCTCATATCTTGATTCTAAAATATTTGATTACTGTATCGTGGTGGCACCCTTGTGGCTCACATATTGGGTATTGTCTTTTGGAATGTATTACCAGTGTGTTCAAGTATAGCATTTAATGAACTGTGAAATTTAAAATGACTTTCATTTTTTCAACTCTTTTTAAATATAATACAATAGAAAACATTTAGATGTAAGCTGCACTAGCTTGAGCATATTACCCAATGCCTTCTAGCCATATTTGGTACATGGTGACTTTTTAGCACACACATTATATACTTGTTCTCGACTTGACTTTTATTGATTTATTTCGACAGAATTGTCATAAAAGCAGTTCACAGAAAGGTTATAAAAAAACACATTAGTTACATCGCCACAATCACTTAGCTCATAATTACTCACTAAAGATACATAATCAGTGTTTTACCTGAAAAGTTACCAGGGTGATCCAGACGTGGACCCCTTGCTCACTGTTCTTGGAGAGGCACAGCTTCACCTCACTGACGATGCCCAACACGGCTGAAACATGTGAATGGGGCTGCTGTTGGTACTCTTATTCAGAGGAGAATTGCCTAGCATTTCGGTGGTGGACTGCCCCTGGGCAGGACAAAGACTGATATGTAGGGAAATTTCTTCTCTGTGAAAGGGACAGTGAGCTAAAGACTTGGTGGAGTCTCTCCCAGGGGTTATTCACCCAAGAACAGGTCATTGGGCTGTGTTTGTCCTGGTAGAGAGATTCCCAGACTCCTTTTTGTTTGGCATAAATTAACTTTGGATCTCACCCTAAGTTACCAGGGTGATCCAGACATGGACCCCTTGCTCACTGTTCTTAGAGAGGCACAGCTTCACCTCACTGACTATGCCCAACAAGGCTGAAACACGTGTATGGGGTTGCTGTTGGTACTCTTGTTCAGAGGAGAATTGCCTAGCATTTTGGTGCTGGACTGCCCCTTGGCAGGACAAAGACTGATATGCAGGGACATTTCTTCTCTGTGAAAGGGACAATGAGAAAAAGACTTGGTAGAGTCTCTCCCAGGGGTTATTCACCCAAGAACAGGTCATTGGGCTGTGCTCGTGCTGGTAGAGAGATTCTGAGACCCCCCTTTGTTTGGCATAAATTAACTTTGGGTCTCACCCTAAGTTACCAGGGTGATCCAGACTTGGACCCCTTACTCAATGTTCTTAGAGAAGCACAGCTTCACCTCACTGACGATGCCCAACAAGGCTGGAACACGTGTATGGGGTTGCTGTTGGTACTCTTGTTCAGAGGAGAATTCCCTTAACATTTCGGCGCTGGACTGCCCCTGGACAGGACAAAGACTGATATGCAGGGAAATGTCTTCTCTGTGAAAGGGACAGTGAGCTAAAGACTTGGTAGAGTCTCTTCCCCAGGGGTTATTCACCCAAGAACAGGTCATTGGGCTGTGTTTGTGCTGGTGGAGAGATTCCCAGACCCCCCCTTTGTTTGATATATTTTAATGGGCATCTATGATTAAGCAAGCATGATGATGATGAGATGTGTCATCTCATTAACAGGACATTATGAGAGGGATGAGTTTGAGGTAAATAGAATTTTCGCCTTAATCGAACGGTGGATGTTGGAAAATGTTCTTGCTCTGAACCGTAGTAAGACAGAGCTACTGATCGTTGGCAGCCCTAGGGCTCTAAAAGATCTTGATACAGCTTGTAGCTCCTTGAAGTTAGGGGATGATATTATCTCTCCATCACCGAAAACAAAAATCTTGGGAGTTACCTTGGATTCTACATTAAGTATGAAGGCTCATGTATCCATGGTAGTGGCGGGAGTAACCTACTATGTTAAGCTTCTTTCCCATCTAAGGCCTATGATTTCACAGGAGTGTGCAGAGACTATTGCCAGGGCAATAATCGGGGCAAAGTTGGACTATTGCTGTGGTCTTCTTTTAGGCATTAGTCAACTAGAATTACACAGAATACAGGTTGCTCAGAATTGGGCGGTCAGAGTAGTTCTCAGACTACCTAAGTGTAGTCATATAACCGAGGCTAGAAGATCTCTTCATTGGCTTCCGATAGAAGCCTGGATAGTCTTCAGAGTCCTGGTCATCGCCTTTAAGTGTAGGCAACAAGTTGTGCCCACTAATTTACAGAATTATATAATAGAGAAATCTAACCAGCGCTCCCTTAGATCAGGAACACAAAACTTGATTGTGCAGCCCAGAAGCAGGACTGCTAAGGCAGGAAATGGGGCTTTTAATGGCAGGGCTCCTTCCCTCTGGAATAAACTTCCCAACCGATTAAGGCATCAGAAGTCCTTGCAAGTCTTCAAGAAAGAACTTAAGACACACCTTTTTGCTTAATCTAAACGAAGATTACCTCTCGTACGACCGGAGGTGTATAGCTGGTGTAACAAGTGGTATACATCAGCTTGTTCCCTTTTATTTATTTTTTTCGTTCTGTTCTTATGAGGATGAAGTGTCTTGGTGTCCTATTGTTTGTTTAATACTTGTTGTTTGATCTGCGCCTTTATGCCTGAGGGTCAATAGTGCACACTATAAATGTAATGTAATGTAATGTAATGATGAGTGGATAAGTGTTATCTGGTTAGAGTGGCATTTGGGTGCAGCCAGTCTAGCCATTTCTTACTATGACATCACATGTGTTACTGGGCATCATGATAAAGCAAGCATGTGTGTTATGACGTGGCAAGACTGGCATTTTAATGCAGCCATTGCAGCTATTTCTTACTGGGGCAATGCATTGCTTTCTGGGCATCTATAATAAAGGAAGCATGATATGTGCTATTATGTGGCTAAACTGGCACTTAGCTGTAGCCAGTCTATTGCTGACTGTGGCATGCCATTTTTTTATTGGGCATCAATGGTAAAGCAAACATGTGTTATTACGTGTCTGGGCTGGCCTACATTGTGCAGCCAGTTTGGGCATGTTCTTCCTTTGGCATGACATTTGTAATGCCAGAGCCAACAGGTATATGTCCTTATGTGGGGATACTACCCTATATCAGCAGAGCCAGCATGGACAGGTTTTATTATAGTATCTTTACTGGAATTATGCACAATGCAAACAGGAGTATGTTATTATATTGGAATACTGGCATATGTTGGTTCAGCCATCATGAAAATGTATGGGCACAGCCAGCATGAAAATGTTTTTATACTGGCATATATTGTGGGTAAAAGCATCATGAAAATGCAATTGGAAATGCTCCTGCACACAGTTGCTGAACTAAATCTATCAGATGTTTGGATTGAAGCTACCCTACAAAACCAATTTCCAACTGGCTTTTTACCAATTTTCAACAGAAAGTTCGCTGCAGAATACAAAATGTTAGCCCATTATTCTAAACGTTTTCTGGGGTGGGCCTTTCCCGTAACTCCTTTTGGTTGGTGCAGACTCCCCTGCTATGCTAGATCATGCTTGCATATTTGTGGGAAATGTCTATGTCCTTCAATTAAAATCTATGGGTGAATGGGTATGAATGTGAGCATACACTGCTGGGGCGCAGGTGCAGGGCTTTGGAACATGGATGTTTTCTTACATGTTTTACTGCCATTTTTTGAAAAGCTAACTTGATGAATGTTATGACATGGAGGAGGGTTTGGGTGGGGTTGTATAGCAAAATGGTGCACACAGGCTGAACATTTTCTGAGACATGTCATGTTTTGCTCATATAAGGGGTAATGCAAATATGATGCGTGTTCTTACGTGGGGAGGGTGGGGTCACTAATGCAGTCAGCAAGTGCATATTTTCTTACTGTCGCATTGCATATTTTACTTGTGTTTAGGGCAAAGTCAACATTCAGACTATTCTTTAATGGTGGCACAAGGGTTGGGCAAGCATGGGTGCAGCCAGCAATAACATGTTATCTTCCTGTGGCAGGAGATTTTTAATGAGATTAAGGGCAAAGCCAAAAAGAGAATGCACATACATGGGGATACTGGCATATACTGGCAGAGCCAGCATAATCATGTTGTCTTATTGTATCATTGTGTGTAATTATCAGTGCCCAAATACAGAGTTGGCTGGTACATTTGGGTCTCAGGGCTCAGAGACCAAGCACAGCCCCCTTGTTTCTACGTCCCTGCAGCAGCATAATCTTCATGTGCATTGAGCATGCGTGGTGGTCCAGGCTGGCCCAGAGTGTGGTGTGGGCCATGCTTTAGTGCTGAACTTGGGGGAGGGGGAAACCTCACGATGTCTCACAGAGGGGCCCAACATTGGTCTAGCTATTCCTTTACGAACAAGCCTATTAGGTGTGAACTAATGTAGTCTTCACCCAAAATGTACCTGATACCCCCATCAACAACTGGAGTAATTGGGGACCTTATCTTGAAAACTGGGAAAACTGGGATGTTATAAAAACAACTTTGCTGCACTGGAGACAGAAATTAATGGAATTCTAAAAAAAGACAACATTTACACGAACATGCCAATGCTAATCTCCACTCAGTAGTTGTTCAAAAATACCAATTGTGCTTCCATCAAGCAGAAAAAGCACAAAAAAACATACTAACGCTATATATGCTCGATTTAGAACCTGCAAAACCGCAGTTAACTATAGAAACATTACCAAGTAGAGAATACGTTTTGGGATCCGCGATTTAACTTTACTGAAGAAATGCAGAGCTCTTAGTAAAATGGGGGCTGATAAAGATATAGCTTCCTTCAATGAAAAGGAGGAGTTTGTCTTGATGGCACAAGGATTGAATGTGCATGACCCAGTTCATGACATGAGACATCCTCAGGCAATGCTGCTCCTAAAAACAAATTGAGTTTGGGAACATAGCCTGCAGGCTGCAGCAGAGTTGAATATTCATAGAGCTGTTATTGGTAATGACGTCAACAAGGAATTATTAGATGCTTTACAAAATTCTGGTTTAAATTAAAAAGATGCATTTTATTTTCATAGAGTGAATCTGGAAAAAAACATTGGAACGCTTTACTACAGAAGGGTGCCAATATTGGGCTTGGAATTATACATTGGCACAATATTGTTGGCAGAGGGTGAGAGGGATTTGTATTTGTCTGTAAGGTATTGTTGAAAGAGTCACTTTTTTAGTGTTTTGTGCAACTGGAGAATAATGTCATTTCGAGCCTCTGCCGGGATTAAGTTCCAGAGGGTCGGGTGTGGCTGGGGATGGGCTGCTTGCAATTCTTCTCTTTATGGGCTAGCTTAAACTCCAACCTTTTGATAGTTTTGCTACATGAGGTGCGAGAGCCTCCAGAGGTGTGGTGTTTAGCCGCCAAATATGTTGGTGCTTCATTCGAGACTGGTTTGGAAGTTATACGTGCAGTTTTGAATATGATCCTGGTGGAGAGGGAGAGCCAATGAGGCTTGTGCAGTGTTTCCCACGAGATACGGTCAAATTTGCAGGCACCTGTAATGAGTGACCCTGCAACATAATGGGCTGCCTTGATGGGCGCCAGGCATTTGGCTGGAAGGCCAGTAAGGAGGGTGTTTCCCCCAGCAATATGTGAGATCACGACGGCTCTGACCACCGAACGGAACTCATGCTGGGGGATGAAAAAAAAAAAATAGACCTATTGGCTTTGCCAGTGCTTCTTTGTGTTCTGTCATAAGACCTCATTATGAGTTTTTGGCGGTGTGGTCAAAAAACGTGGTAATGCAGTGGTAACTGAAATACCACTGCATTTTCTCCACATTACCACACCACCAAACTACAGGTTTGGAGGTAAGGTGGAGGAAAAACCTCCAGCAGAATGCGGGAGCCAATTCCTCTACTTTACGGCCAAAAAAAGGCCAAATTTGTGGAATTACCTTCTGTCGGAATTACTTCTGGTGGTAATTCTGCCAAAATCCCCATGGAGTCCTATGGACTGTAAAAATGGGGACTAATACCACCTACCAGCACTCGTAATCCTATGTAATTCCGCTGGACCAAGTGGTGGTAACTGTAAAGCCGTTTAGTCGTAACCCTAATCGATTGTCTGAAAGAAGTGTTCAACCTGATGAATGACAACAACCTGAAAATCAACCCAGGAAAGACAGAAATCATGATCATAGCCAAAGACCAAGAGAACGAAATCGCCATCCCATGGCCAACGGAAATGGGAACTGCACCAACACCATCTAAGCTAGTAAAAAATCTGGGAGTCCTGATGGACAACACCCTAACCTTAGAACCACAAATAAATGCAACAGTGAAGAAATGTTTTTTCCTCCTCCACACGGCAAAAAGAATCCTAGCATTCCGCTCCTTCACGCACAAAACACTCACTATCGTCACCCTCATCATGTCAAGAATCGACTATGCAAACAGCCTCTACCTGGGAATACCAGAATACCTCCTGAAGAAACTACAACGGATCCAAAAACGCTGCAGCCAGACTACTCCTCAAACTATCCAGAAGAGACCACATCACTCCTGCCCTAAAAACACTACACTGGCTCCCAGTTAAACATTGCATCACCTTCAAAACCATGTGCATAACGCACAGGGCAATCAGTGGACAAGGAGCAGAATTCCTACAAAAGAAAATATCAATCTATAAACCAACGAGATCCCTCCGATCAAGCAACGAAATCCACCTGGAACTAAAACCATACCTTAAGAAAAAACTTGGAGGCACCTCCTAACACTTGGCCGCAAAAACCTGGAACAACATCCCAAAATAAATAAGAAACACCGAAGATCACCACAAATTCAGGAAATTACTTAAAACCTGGCTCTTCAACACCACAGACTCAATCTGAAAACCGAAACAAAAGAGAAAAAGGATGACTAAACGGGAAAGGACACTGACAGCCCAGAACGACAGGGAACCACCCACGGCGCCTGGACAGGTGACACCGGATAGACTGGAACACAGGCGACACTCATGGAGACGGAGTTAACTACCCCAGCCATTCCCACCCAACACCCTCACCCGCCCCTTAGTTGCTACCAGATACCACAATGTTGTGGGATTGTCGAGATATTGGAAATCACCACACTAGTTGAGTTGTGGACATTGGCAGGTGCACTGGTCACAGACGTATGATGGGAGGACAGGGGGGGTTGTGAGGGAGGCGGGTGGAGGTGGGGTCCAGATGTGAAAGGGACCTTGAATGCCAGATGGGCCCAGACCAGGACAGAGGCGCCTCAATTCAGGATAGATATGCCAACTAACCAATTCCACTAACAATTGCCCCCTCTGCATACACCTCTCAGACAAAACCCCAAACCTACAGCACAACAAACCGCACAAACTTCCACTACATTGCAACAACAAAACAAAAAACACACATAGACTTGCACAACAGTACACAACGAGTACCGGCCGCAAACACCCCAGGACCAGCCAACGGACCCACCGGGCTGAGGCCGCCAACAGCACGTCACTGCTCACTTGCACTTTTCCTGCTTCCTCCCACTAACTCGTCCTCCCTTCCTCTTACAGAGCCGCCAGTGCGCCGGGGACCACTCCGGTGGTGATAGTGCACGGTACAAATGTCCTTTAACATTAACATTAACATCTCGGCGGATACCACCAAACTTGTAATGAAGCCCATTGTCTTTGTCATATTGGAAAGCGCAAAGATGCCTCTCATTAACACCGCAGAGCTTCTTAAACATAAGATGCACGCTTCTTGAAAAAGCAACAAAAAGAAATACGTTTGATGGTAACATCTCCTTAACGCAACAGCGTGTGTACGTGCTGCCACTCAATAGTAAAGCTGAACCTCTTGAACAATAAACTGCTCCACCCCCAGATCTCTATAATCCTGGTGACCATGCATTCTGTCACTGTGAAAGACAACGTTTTTATCTCCTAAATGGCCACCTTGCAGGTCTTCTCTGACCACCACGTTAGCAAATGTAATGCCCTAATTTGCATTTGCGGGGAGGAGGGAGAACCTGGCACTGCAAACCGTTACAAAGATTCTGAAATGTTCACATCTTTGCACCGTCACGGGCAGGTAGTGGCTCTGCTGCATTTATTACAAACAATTCATTTCAATGATAACAAATCAAATAAATGTTAATAAATCGTATGGGCTCACCAGCTTGTAATAGGAACATGCATTTTGTTCAATCGCCTTTAAAGTTTGTGCCGGCTGTGTAAGATGTAATGAAACGGGTATCATGCGTGGCAAGGCAAAACAAGCTCTTTCAAAGGACCTCCGCTATTATAAGATATATGGGAACAGAAGCTAGTTCTAAAATGGGCAACTTGGACCACCTCTCTTTCGGCTCAGGCGCCATTCCAAAGAGTGCTCCCCAGCTTCATGAAACAGCCCTCTAATTATTACTCATTTTGTTAAATGTAAAAGACCAAGAAGACTAGTACACCACAGGACTCCTGACAGTTCCCCAGGTCTCACGCAAAGACGCGACTCGCCACTGCTCCAGCTCTTGGAAATTAGACATCACCCCCACTTATTGCCAATTATGGTTCAATATCTTGTGCCTCTCCTATCATCCTGTATCCTATCGGTACTCAGACCTATGGCGTTAAGACCGCTAGTTCTAGCAGTAAGACCATCATCAGACTGAAAACTAAGCTGGCTCGCAAAGAAAAAAGTCCTTCTTATCCTGCTCTCTGTTCCTCTGGATCTCCATCCCAGTACCACAGCCGACTGCTCCAAGCCTCCTGCACTTGTTACATTTTCTCTACCAATGTTTTGCCATATGACCTGTACAGCACCCTTTGCTTGCAAGCTAGGTTTGTGCTATAAAAATACATAATAATAATAACAATAATTGTTCTTTTCTTTTTCTTCTATTTCTTGCTTAATTCTCTCTTTTAATCATATGTATATGTTGATATTTTGTGAACATTTTTAATTAACTAAACACAACCAAAAATGATTGCCATCATGGGAGAAGTTGAAATATTTGGCATTCATCACATTTTGAAAGATTGCACACACCAAGCCCATCTTGTCTTAATTGCCTACTGCATGTGTATATAGGAGATACAATATTTTCATATGGTGTTTAATTCTGCCATTCTATCTTTTTTTTGCTGTGCTCATCTAAGGATGTTTGACTCATTCAATAGCACCCATCTATCAATTAAGTCATCCACCCATAACACCCATACATTTTTCCAAAAGCATCGATCCATCGTTGCCAATCCACTGAGACACACAATCACGTCCTCACATCCTGCTAGACAATCACAGCCATTCATCAATCAGCACAATAACACCCATATGTCCATTTGGACCCATACGCCTATCCTGATATTTGCACCCATGTATTCATATGAACAATTACATCCCATGCATCCACACAGAGCCATACATCCAATCACATCATATCTACGCATTGTCCACACAATTATACCCATTCATCATTCTACTCAATTACACCTATTCAACCAAATTCAATACAGCCATCTTGATGCGAAACCCCATAGATAGGGTCCGGCTAGGCCAGAATAGCCCGGTAATTGTCCATTCACGGGTGCCAGACCCGGATATGAGTTTGGAGGTAGCCTTGCCGGTAAAACCAGCAAGGCTACCTCCAACCTTGTAATGAGGCCATGTGTCTTCCCCTTTAATACCTGGTCTCTTGCTTAATCTAAGAGCAATTCTAGTGGTTATTCTGTATAATCAAAGTAGATTCTGGATTTTTAAAAAACACTAATAGCACCTGGAAATGTGTTGCAGATTTTTTTTTAAGCAGAGTAATAATGCCATCTAAAAACCGTTTTGTGGTTGGGATGAATCTATTGATGTCATCACTCCTTTCCCAGAGTTAACCTCTGCTCATGTGGCCAGGAAATGGCAGCCGCTACCTCATTCTGACCCTAGGGTTGGCTATGCAACTGAGGATCACATGGGGGGAGGCGACCCTCATGGGGAGGAACAGGTATCCTAAGATGAGACATGGTATCCCCCTTTCCCATTTAGGCATGTCCCCTCCATTTTTCATGCCTTGATGCCAAACTGTGATAATCCACTTCAACCACCCGCAAAGACTGCTAACAGTATCCGTCAATATTCTGTAGCAAACCGAATGACACAGACTAAGACGAGAAAGAGGATTGCCCAAAGGAAGATTACTAGGCTGAACCAGAAGAAGCAGTCTAGTGCTTGGAGGAAGCTGATTGGCTCTGAGCAACTCCCTTCCTTGAAACAGGAGTTCAAAGATGGAACAGCAGAGAGCACCAGAGAGATCTGACTGGCTACTCACTGCTGGGAAGCCAAGAGTTCAGGTGGACACCGAGCAAGGACACACAGGAGAACCGTGGAGTAGACTTCCCAACTCGGGCTAGGAATCCAGGAGGTGGCAAGTGAGGCAGAGAAGTGGCACGAAGAAAGGAGTAGATGGCGTCTGGTCCGGAGATGCATTCCCACTGGCAGGAGAAATGCTGAAGCTGGTTGTGAGTCAAAGGAAGAGCTTGGCGCTGGCAAGCTATGGCAGAGTTATGCGCAGACTGGGGAAATGTATATTTGCAGAGATATAAATACACCAATGATAAATGGAACTTGGAGAAAACACATATGCCCTCGGATCTTGAAAGTGGATGAACATATGAGAGAACATGGCAGGGGAGTATACCAGGTGTTTTGCAAGTCTGGCACCCGCACTCAAATTGGGTAAAGAAACTATATTAGAGAACCTGGCAGGAGAGTATAACAGGTGTTTTGCGAGTCTGGGACCTGCACCCAAGTTGTGATATTCTGTAAAAAGAATTCCAAGGAAGACTCATGTCCTTAGGATTTTGAAGTGCATTTGTGGTATTATGAAAAAGAGAATCCCAAGGAAGAGTCATGCCTTTAGGACTTTTAATTGCATTCCTCTGGAGTGGATTGCAACACCAACAGGAGGGGGTATCATCTTGGGCTATAAAGAACTTACTCTTTTAATCTTTTGTGTTGGTGGAAAGATACCTGGGGAAGGCAACCATACCATGGAACTGTGAACATTAGAATTTGGAACTTGTTTTGGAGTTATACCTTTTTGTTGAACTTGAACATTTGTGCACTTTTCAAGCCAGAGACAAAACCCTTAACCTTCCTGGTTCCTCAAATAGTTTGAAATAAATGATAACATGCCGTCAGATTCTCACTCTGCCATGTTAAATTGCAGCAAAAATGCTTGCATAAACACTTTCTCTCTATTAATTGTTGTAAAGTTCCAAAGAATGCTCTTTTGGAAGATTGTAATCTAAAATGATAGCCACAGCTCTTAGTGCGGCAGTGGGTGCTGAAACGCTGTTCTTTGCCGTCACAACTTAACTATAAACATGGATTACAGCTGCAGTAGTGATGTCATTTTATTACTACATCTCAGTAGTGATGATACAACTAGCCTGTACAAATTATGCATACGCTTTTATACGGGTGCTGCAGGTTGCTGTATATTATATATCCATAAAAACACATGGACCTATAAACGGTCAGACTTTTTGGCTTTTCCAAAAGTCATTCTACATTATAATTAATACCACTGGGGTGAGAATCACACTCAATCTCCTTTTTTGGAAAAATGAATTGTGTGTACAAACATGTAACCTCTGGTTGTATGGCCCTGGTGAGCACCATTTAAATGTACCCACGGCCAGTGAAAGACCATACTGCAACCTCCCCACCATCCCAGACCAGCTAGTAAGGAGAAGCCCTAAGCAACCCCGGATCTAAAAGTGTTAGTACAGGAGACGGGCCACATTCCTGGGTTCCTGATATTAAATATGGCACAGTACACCGAAGGGAGTGTTTTTTTAATTTTTTTTTACCCTTACAGGCTTTTATGTAACACATGTCAACTGTTAACCAATTACACCTTTTATCAATTATGGTATGCCCCTTTCCCTTTTCCCTGCTTGTGTGTTGACATTTGCATAATAAGGATAGTAGATACCCTTTTCTGACAGCCCCCTCATCAGTTGAACATTAAGCAAGTTCCTAAATCTCAACACCCTGGGCATTCCATTCCTATTTCTCAACCTCCCACTTTCCCCAAAATACATTTATTTTGCACTCCTCTAAATACCCTTGGTAGCTGCAGACTGCCCTTAATTTCCAGTCCCAGTCCCCACTTGTCAGTCATATAATATGTCTACAAGTACAGTACCCTCACTCTGCACACTCATTGCGGTTGGCTGCCGAGGGTTGGCAAATTGACCCTTTGGGGCCTTGCAGACTAATGTATTCTGCTCTTTTCCTCTATGGTCGTGTGGGTAATTAATAGGGCTTGATGAGCCCTTTTGGTTCCTGCGTAACAGTGCTTGTTAATAATTTCAGGCATTGAGGCTTTCTTCAATGGGGCTTTGGCAGCACGTATCTGCTCTTTCGTGGCAGTGCTCATCACTGTCCCCGGGCACACAGAGCCCTTATTTCCTCCATGCCGGTGCTTATCACAGCCCTCATTTCTTTTGTGGCGGTGCTTCGAGTCATGTGGCAGACTGGCACAGATGCAGATGGGCTCCACCCACCTGGGCAGAGCCTCATGACAAACCGCTGCACTTCACGCTGAGCCATGGCTGCATCGTACATAGCGGCCGGAGCTCCAGGTAAGTCCCACTTCTCACCGCCCTCCGCACATGGAGCTCACAGGCCCCCCCAGCGGTGCTGGCGGCCCGCACATGCTGCTCGTGCCATCAGGGTACTAAATCTTCACCACCCGCCATGTCTGGCCATGGGGAGGATGGACTTCTCACACAAGCCACATGTTATGTCTTACCTATCCTGGTTCATTTGCTGTTTCCTAAGTATATGTGAGCCTGTGCCTGGAATGCTTGTATTATAGTGTTCCATCTAGAATGTTTTGGTGTGAGTGCCAAGGTTCTCCCTGTTCAGTTGGAAAATGAGCTGAACAGAGGGGGGACCGGTGGATGCTTCCCTCCCTTATGTACTTATCCTGCCTGTAACTTATTACCTGTGACTTATGTACCACGAACCCACTAAAGTCTCTTAACGCAACCTGGTCTCCTGGCTCATCATTGCAACCCCTTAACTTGCGTTGTAACACTGGCGACGAGGATTTTGGTGATTGAGGTGTACCTGGGGCTGAAAAGCAGCAAGAAAGGACAGAAAAGAAGCAAACATGTGCCAGAAGGAATATGGTGCACAGGAAGTTGCCCACCAAAAAGGAGTGAGGAACCAGAAGCATCCACCGCCCCCCCCCCCACCCCCCGGACCCAAGGTGAGCGCGCCCCATGTCCTGCATGACTGATTAGTGAGGGACATTTATAGTGATTTTGGGGGGCAGCGCTGCTCACTTTCATTTGTTCTGCATCTGCCACAGCAATGGCTTCTTAATATATGAAGGCATAGGCGCATTTTTAGTTTGGCGCTTCACAAGAAGTCAATGGTGTGTTATTGGCAGAGCAAGGGGTCGGGGGAACAAAAGAGAGACTCTGCTTATCAGCAGTGCAAGTGGCTCCAGCGATAATGCGCATAGAAGTAGCTGGGCATTTGACATCATGCCTACGTTCATAAGACTTTTACAAGCTGCGTTTGAACATGCTGTGAAAAGGAGCGGCTGCAAGTCATATTAACACTGAGTAGGAGTTAAAGGCGCAGCTGGATTGACTGTTCATTACCTTCGGCATTACTGGAACGTTACATGTACTGCAATGACTGGAGGATGCATTTCAAGGCTATCAAAATGAAAGCGGCAGGCTATTATTTTCTATTAGCATTTCCATTTTGTCTGATCGGATCTTCAGGAAAGTGTTTCTGCCTTTCGATTTTCTTGAAAGTGTAATGTGCGAACTCAAAATGTTTTGCCTTATGTACATTGCAATTTTATTTTTGTGACATTGCCATTTTATTGAGCTGATATTTAAGAGTTGAAAGCAGCATGCAATGTACCCATGCAACGTTTCTTTATATTGTAAATGCAAAGGCCATCACATGCTAAAATGTTGTTTTGAAAATGAAAATGAAGGCAATGCATCACTTTGGGAATGTGATATATGAAAACATGGGTCACATTTTGCAGGCATAGTGGTGTAGTTTTTTATGGTTTGTTATATGGCATTCTATAACATGCTTCTGGGAAAGGAGTTTCCTGTTTTTTGTGCCAATAGCGTTGGCAGGAGTGTTGATTTACAGTGGCCATGTGCTGTGGGTCTCTTTATTGGTGTGAATATAGTTATTGGTGTGTGCCAAACTGTAAGCATGAGTGTTACCCAAGGGTGGGCAATTGAATTATTTTTTGGAGCCATATGGTGGCTATGTGCCAATAAGCAGTGCTTTATTATGGTGCCAATGTGTTTTGTTTGGCAAGTGTTTTAGTAATTGCATTGGACCTAAAGTTACGGTGCCAATGTTGGTTATTGGCAGGTTTTAATTGGAAATGGCTATGGCACCAATGTTTTTAGCAGGTTTTAAGTGGTAATGGAATGGAATTAATGCAACCAAAAGAAATGGCAGGTAATAAAATGTATAGTGTAGTTTGCAGTAACTCACCCACAGTTACATATCAACAAAGACTCTGCAGGCATAACATTTTGAACTTTTATTGCGGCGCACCTAATTTTCGGATTATCAAAATTTGTTATGCTGAATTCGTCTTGTTGTTTTTGTGTGGATATTGCCATAGAACTACTGCATTTCTTTGATATGTTCACCTTGACAATGTTTTTATTAACCTAACAATTTTTCCACAGGTATATGTCAAAACTGAACTTTGCAAGCATGATTTTTGGGACTCGCTATGGTGGTGTAACTTAAAACGTTTTATATTCCCAAATTTTTCAAGCTGAATTCGTTCATTAGTTTATTTAACAAACTGTGTAGGTTATTAATAAGTCAGCTGTGTGATTGTGGTTGTGTGAACGTCTGTTTGCCAGTATGAGAGCATGGTTTGCTCATTGTCTAGTAATAGGTTAGTTCCTTGACCTTCAAGCATGCCTATGTTTAATATGCTTAGTTGTGGCGAGCATTCTCTTGTTCAGGCAGTGAACTTACATAGGTTCAAATGTTAATGTGCTCAGTGGTGAGCATTTGTGTTTCAAGGTTAGTAGCTAGGTTACAGACCTGGTTTTATGTTGGAACATTTTTGTGTCAATGTGTTAGTTAGTTAATGATTGATCATTTGGTTGGGTATCAACATTGGTGCTATTTGTCACCGTTAATGTGGTTGGTGCTCAGCAGGATGTTATGTGGAGGCAATTTGTGTCTCTAAATGATATGCATTAGGTAGATAGAGGGTATTAACCCTGTAGTTTCTTTCAAGAAGCTTTTGATGTTGGAGAATGTTGTAACAGGGTTAATGATATGATGTAGGTGGTCAGGTTTGTTTATTAGATTGTGGGCTGGTTCCCTGTAGCTGAGTTCCATAAATGGCCATTATGGTTCTGGCGAGTGTCTTGTAGTGGATTAGCTATTTTTAGCTATATCATGGAATTGGAAGGGAATAGCATATGACTATTAGTGGTTTGCTGGATGGGATATGGAAGGATAGTTTTTTTTAGATATATTGTCCATTTATGACTTTTCCTTCTGTTTCCTTCCTTCATTGTATTGTCATGTAAGGGGGGAGATGTGTTATGTCTTACCTATCCTGGTTCATTAGCTGTTTCCTAAGTATATGTGAGCCTGTGCATTATAGTGTTCCATCTAGAATGTTTTGGTGCGAGTGCCAAGGTTCTCCCTGTTCAGTTGGAAAATGAGCTGAACAGAGGGGGGACCGGTGGATGCTTCCCTCCCTTATGTACTTATCCTACCTGTAACTTATTACCTGTGACTTATGTACCACGTACCCACTAAAGTCTCTTAACCCAACCTGGTCTCCTGGCTCATCATTGCAACCCCTCAACTTGCGTTGTAACACCACACTACCATCTTCAGCCGAGCCACTGTGCATGAAGTGGCCTGGGGCTTTGATCGTCTCTGGTCCACCCTGTCTAGCCATTGGGTGGACCGTTCCCCCTCAGGCCATACCCTGGTTCGGGTCGCTTGCTCGCACAGCCCCGGGCTGGAGCGTTTCTTCACCAGCAGCCCTTATTAAACGGCACAGGCTTCTTCCCATTCCGGCCCCTCCGGACTAGCCCCCGGATGGGTCGTTGCCTTCCAAGGCACGCAGCTGAATCGCAGCAAACAAGCGAACCCAAGAGGAGGATGTTGTCTTCACCTGGGCCACTCTCTGGGGACCGCTCGCGGGCCCCCCAGGGAGTGCCAGTTTTCCCCTCTCTCTTCTTTTTTTTCTTCTTTACTATTTCTCTCTCTCTCTCTTTGTATCTCTCCTTCCTTTTTCCAAATTGACACTTTCAACGGTCGTTTTCTTCCCTTTCATTCCGTTTTAGAATCCTGTACTAGGTGTTACTGTTGGCTGGGCCGACCTGCCCCTTTCCCCACAGTCTCAGTGTTCCCCATGGTGGGGAACTTGGTATATTTAGATAAGTCTGTTAAAACACATTGAATAAAAGACTTTTTTTTTTAATCGCCTCTGTCCTGATGTCTATTTTTCTTCTATCGTTGTCCCTACCTACCCTTGTATATAACCCTTCCTACCTGAAAGGGCCCCATCTGGGCCGGAGGTTACATATACACATATATATGTGTGTGTGCTAGGATTTGTATTACTCACCCATGTGGACCTGCCCCTCTGTTGACATGACACACAATAAGCAGTGGCGATATAATGTAACTGTGAGCCACTGTTTATGTTACAGTAATCTAATCTTACCACCTTTGAAGAGGTGAGGCATTTTCTTGTACACAGTCACAAATGCACGCATGATTTACATTGAACGCCATCGTGTTTCAGGTATGACCAACAGATGTCGCCTGAAAAACCACATACAGTCACTTCGCTGCTAAGAGAACAGGTGGGACTTCTTAACGGTATACATTCAAAATACTGATTATGGGACCTTAAAACTCACATGCATACATGGGTGATAGAGAATGAAAATACCCATTAACTTCAAATGTATTTTGTGCACGGAATTTGAAGCTTGAGGGTGATGAATGGGTTGTAAAGCGACCCAACTGTTCTCTCTGCTTTAGTGCTTTAGTCACCCGATATGTGAACAATTATTTCGAGAACTTACCAGAAAGCGCTACCATTGCAATGAGCAGTGCCACGGAAAAGAGAGACGCCATTCTGAGGCAGCACCTTTTCCTGGAGACTGCTAGACCAAGTGATGGCGGGTGAGGGTAAGTAGAGCGGAGACATCCGAGGCTCTTCAAGCAAACAGCAGCACTACGGAAATGGCTGAGCTAAGAAAACCGGTGCCCTGCCAGTGCCAACCACAACCGTGTGTCTAGCGGGCAACGCAGGTGAGCTAGCCAGACAAACTTCCTCATCACTATTTTAAGCACATTGCTTCACCTAAAACTCATCTTCTGCATTTACTCACACTCATTGTTGTCATTTTTTCTCTCTTAATGTTGCGAAATGGATTCACATAAAACCTGTCCTTTGCATTTACTCACACTAATCTTTGCCATTTTTCCCTGTTGCTTTGATGAAATGATTTCTGCTCTGCAGGAGTATAAGGATGAGTAGTGGCTAAACCACCTGCTCACCTCCACACTTCTACAAGCAAGCAGCGATCCCAATTATAAAGTCCAGCCAGCACAGCCAAGAGAAATACCTCATTTGCCTGTTGTAGTAACGGGGGCTGAGAGAAGGTTATAAACTCTCTGGACGTGTGTTAATGTGATCTAATAGAAACCTAAACAGCAAAGTACAACAGTCCAAAACACAAGGAACTTCCAATAAAGGTTTTATAAACATTGATATACTTCGATACAACACAACAATGTTCAAATATATATAAAAACACTATACAAATCCACTCCTTTTAGAAAGGCACAGTACAATGCAAAAGGTAGAAAGATGTAGCACTCTGGGCAATTAAACCGGGATGCAAAGGCAATTAGCAACTATAATGATTTTAAAAGATATGTCGCTCAAAGGAAAAAAGTGAAAAAGGGACTTAGCCAGACTCCAGGGCCCCAAAGGTTGGGCCAGGGACACAGAATCAGGTCAGAGTACCTTAATCCAATGTTTTGGTGGTCGACAGTGTTGATCCAGACTTTGAGCAGTTGTGCCTGCAGGTCAAAACAGTGTCAAATGCATCGAGTAGCATTGCCAAAGGCGGTGAATCTACGTCGAGTCGGGTCGAACAGGTGCTCCGTGCAGATCTGAAGCAGTGTCTGGGAGTGCAGGTCGAAGGGATCACCCGGAGCTGTTTGATGCAGCAATTCAGAATACAGTTTGCGGTGCGCTGGTGCTCGAGCAGGACTGATGACAAGACTCTGCTGGAGCACTATAGCGCCTAGCTGATTCGATGATGTGAGCACTGTTGTTTGAATTCGAGCGATTGCCAAAGGCAGCAGTGGCAGCACCTCTTGACTTGGCACCAGTAAAGAGGGCTTGGATGCTGCTCGAGTCACTTCAATAATAATAACAGGGATACTGGCTGTTCCTGCTCTCAGGATGCTGTGAAACCCACTGCTGGGGTTTTAGGATAGGGGTAGCCCTTTTCAGGTTCCTCTCTCCCAGCCTAGTGAGGTTTGCTGCAGAGTGACAGGTCCTGGTCCTCAGCAAGAGTCACCCCCAATTTACCCTGGGAGTGGTTAGAGACCCCCTCTTATTAAAGGTCCACATGTGATTGGATTAAAAAAAGACTACTTTAAGGGGTCCAGTCCCTGTTCTTCTGACAAGTGGTCAGGTCTGCTTGCATCATATCCAAAGTGCGTTGTGCTAAAGAAAGTGGAGGCGACAGGAAGGAAAAAGAGGTACGTAGTCTACACTAACCCTGCTTCTTTCCTTTGTTCATAACATCAAAGGCCTTTAGCACCCTGGTGAGGGTAGTCATTTTGTGTACGGAATGCCCTTTTATTCCTGTTTCCAAGGACAACTCCTGCTGAGGGGCTGGCTTGCTGGAGAGAGGTGGAGAGAGGTGTTACTTGACCTCACAAAGGATCAAAAGAGAGGCAGCTCTCACTGGTTCCCAGCAGCACGACTTATCCCTAAGGATTTCCCTGCCTAACAGAACTAACTAGGGTGTTCATCGCCAAGTGTAAACTTCAAAGTAAACCGTCTGTTCTCCATCCAAAAACTAAACTACACCACCCTACCAATATCAGTTTTAGATAGTTTCTGACTATCTTTTGGATTAGATTATTGTCATGCCTGCTGATTCTGCTCTCACTGGTGTACGAAGGTGTGCTGGTTCTCATGCTGAAATTTGCGCATAGATCGGGTGCTAGGCCGTTTTTCACGCAGTGGAGAGTCTCAGCGCGGTTACCATGGTGATGTTGCTATGTCCCGGGATGCTGTACTACAGTTGCGAGATCCAAGCGTTCCTGCAATCACATGGCACAGGGTGCTGCGGGTCACGTTGCTTCTTCAGCCAACCCGAATCAGGCATCTATTTAAACCCTGTTTGGGCAAAAATCGGGTGCTTCTGATTATACTTTTTATCCCGAAGCTTCGTTCACCTGATTTCCTCTTACAGCGTTCTATGACCCTTTTCCTGATGACTCAGCTTGATTCCCAGACTGCTCTGGCTCTGCCCATGGTTTTTGTCACTACAACTCGTGAGCTTTCTTTTTGTAATATGCTGTGTTCTACCTTTGTCATTCAACTTGACAGCGTGTTTCTGTCTCGCTTCCCTAAACGAGGCCTTTTAGGGTTTTGAAAGCTAACGCATTTTGTTTCCATTACTCTGTTGTTTCTCATTCAAGTTACTGATCCGCAGTGTATTGTGGTCTCGCTTCCTATACCAAGGATACTGCTTACCAGCAAAACAACTGGTAATTGGTTCCTATGTCATGCGTTCAACGCAGGTTCAACCTTTTCTTGTTTTCAACACATTAACCTACCTGTCCAGAATCGAGGGTCCTTTACATTCCACAATTTGCCTGTGTTCCTCCAGAGGCATCCTACACTTTGCATGATTGAATCAATAAGTCCTCTAGAGCAATACTCTCACTACAGGTCGAGGATCCACACAACCAACGTTATCTCATCCTAGTTTGCCATGGATTACCCACAGTGGACCTAACTGTATGGACGCTCTGCTGCTTATTCATCCGTGCACCAACCCGACTCTAGTGTGTCCCTTGTGCCGTTTGGATTATTTCCTTTACTAACATTCCCAGTCCCTCTTGCAATGTTTGTCCTCAACCTCAGCCACTTGGAGTACTTTGGAACACCACAGACCTCTGTCTTGGTAAGAGAACACATGTGGGGCCATTTTAGGGTATTATAGAGGGGTTAGGCACTTCACAGGTATCGTATTCACTTATACATATTACTTGTATTCATAGGGGATCCAGGAAGAGTTCCTTCTTCAACATCAGAGAAGGATCTCCTTATTTCAGGTTAGTCTAGACTGCTTTGGGGTACTTTTTTATTTTTTTATTTTTTTAGTGTTTAATTGTGGTTGACAATTTTTACAAATGAAGCAACAATGAGTGTCCTGATTATGTCTCTGCAGTCAGACTTCTGTGTTTTCTTCCTGTGGAGCTAAGGATTTAGCCTTTCCTTCTAGGTCCAAGCTCTGGAGGAAATTGGCTGTTGCTATAGTCGGGGATGTAGAGACTCCGCTCATCATCCAATCCCACCAGTCTTCTTCGTTTAATGTGAGATGTTTTTGTGTGGTCGGAGGTAAATGGATCTGAATTTTGCTGTCCCTGAGCAAAGTAAGAGAAGGTGTCGCACTGTCTCGATGTTATTTGTGTTCATACAGTAGCGGCAGATGTTATCCTTTGATGGTTTACGGAGAAATAGGACTTCATTCAGCTTCAGAACGTTTATATGGGCTCTTAAGAAAGTTATGCAGCGTAATTTGTCTGGGAGGTACTTTCTAACCTCATCCACCTTTCGCGTGTTGAATATCAGGTGTACCGAGGATATGTACTCTCTTGCTTTTTCTAGCGTTTCGATCCAGTCCCAGATTTTCAATTTTTCTTTGACTTTGTCAGGGATGCGTTCAAGATCCCATTGTGAGCATCCGATTTTTTCCACCAGGTCAAGTTGGCTTTTAAACCATGTGGCCATCATCCTGTTTTTCCCACTCATTCTTTATGGATGATGTCAAGAATTATTGGCCAAGGTTTTCTTAAGATTTTCCCCATGAAAAGCATGCTGCTCCTCTCGAACACAAACTTCATTGATGACAGGCACAATTCCCATCCGATTACTGCCATGGGAGTCGAGGTTGGAAGTTTCAGTACATTGCGCCAAAATAGGCCTTTGAGTTTTACCCAAAGTGTGGGCGGGAGTTGAGGCATTGCCTCTGCGCCGTATGTTATTGCTGGTGTTGCTTTCGCTTTGAAGAAGTTTATTACTGGTAGGAGTGAACATTTACAAAACTTTCTTTCTAAAGTCGAGGCTTGGGCTGCAAGTGTTTTTGTCCTTGCAAAAGGTGCTCCTGCATGGTCATTTCAATTCTGCTTCAGGAGATTTTGATCCCAAGATAGATGAAGCTTTCCATCGTTTCCAGTTTCTCTGAGTTTATGAACCAGTGTGGTCTTCTTGTGGTTTTACATTTTTTTTTCGATGATCATGATCTTGGTTTTGTTTGGGTTGAGGTCGAGTACATTTTTCTTTAAGTAGGCCGAGAGACTGTCTAGTTGGCGCTGTCGGCCGATAGCCGTTTGGTCCAAGAGAATTATATCGTCCGCTTAGAGGAGTCTTGTAACCTTGGACTCCCCTATTGTGGGAGGAAAGGAACGGGTGTCGTTTACAGTGTCCACGATGTCGGCCATGTAAGCTTTGTACAGCGCTGGAGCCAAAGGGCAGCTCTGCTTAACCCCTCTGGATGTCTTTATTGGATTTGACAGCTGGCCAGCTACGTTTAATCACACTCTCCTTGGGGGTACTTTGCTTTTCCGAAGGTCAGCTACTGAAACATTGCTTTCTTGTTACAGCTTGGTGTTTCCATTTCTTGTGGATTCCTCACCCTTCCAAGTGATTAATTTCTCTAGCTTTTCATTTAGTAGTAGCTAGTGAGGTGCATCATTGGGAAGGTCCTTTCTTAAGCACAGATTATCACGGGTGTGTGAGGCTGCTAGATTCTTACCTGGATGCAACTGGCATTTCGTCTTACTGAAGATCTAGTCCGTGCTCCTGGTAAGTCAAACTGTGAGTTCAAATTGACTTAATTGTGACAATTATACAGTTCATCCAGTAGACTGTTCCAAGTCTGATTTCACTTTTTCTTCTCTTTGAAAACTTCTCTTCCTCTTGGCTTTTGAATCGGTCTGATTAGGTTTTTCTGAAGTGTCTCTGAAAATCTCTCGTTGAGGCACGTATAATAGACCCAATGGTTCTTCTTATTCTCTTGGCCACTTGTGTATTGTTGAGATGAGAAAATTGAGTTCTGTAATGATTCTCAGTTTCTTGCTTCTCTCTCAGTTCACTAGGATTGGTTTTAGGATGGGACATGTAAGATGAGTCCCTGAATGATTCTTGCTCTTCTTAATACTTGGCCATTCACTGGGACGAGTAGACTGACAGTACTCTTCATTCCTGTGTTCCCTCCCGAGTCTCCCGCTGTCTCCCTAACCTTTCTTCCCACGGGTTGACGTCACCTGGCCTGCATGCAGTTTAGGGACTTTGCTTTGTGTTAGGACAGCTTCAGCTTTCAGTCCGTCTCGTCCTGCTTATTGTCCACGGCTCTGGACAGTTTTGTAGTTTTTCCATATTTTTCTTTAGGTTTAATCTTTATTTATTTATTAGACATTTGTATGGCACCTATAGACAGATGTTTCCAGGTGTTACAAGACAAAAAGGGGGGTGGGGAGCATGGGAAATCCTAAGAATTCACCAACAAATGGTTATATTGATCTTGTGACAATCCTACTGTGCAAGTGCATGAACGAGGTGATAAGTGCAAGAGGGAGAGGGGTAGAGGGAGAAGTGCAGAAGTAGTGTGCCCCCACAGGTGGGGGCGGGCAAGTCCTGGTTGGACCGAGGCAGCAAGTGCCAGGGTAAAGAGGGGGGAGTGCAGTGGACAGGAAGACTAAGTTGGGATAGGGAAAGGGAGCCCAAGGGCAAGTACTGGCATCGGATGCTGGTGGGGACTGGTGGCAGTGGTGTGGCCCTTGTATGACGCTGAAGGGAACAAGCCCCAGTCCAGCGGCAGATGGAGAGTTTAGCATGGGAGGGGGAAGAGAGAAGGAAGAGGAGAAAAGGAAAGTCTTGAGAAGTTTCCAGAATTTAAGAAGATCCGGTGCAAGTCTGAGGGGGGAGGGAGGCTGTTCCAGAGGGATGCGCCTCCCACTCTCTGCTTGGAGAAATGTTTGACCTGCAGAGAGTTGGTGCCAGAAGACGAAGGGCTCTGGCTGGGAGGTATTTTGGGAGATAAAGCTGGATGTAGAGATGTCCCAGGCGCCAGACAGCCTTGTGGATGATGCAGAGGGTCTTGAATTTGATCCTTTCAGTCGCCAGGAGCCAGTGAAGAGATTTTAGGGCTGGAGAGATGCGGCCTCCGAGCTTGAGGCCAAGGATAAGACTCGCAGACCTATTATGGATTAGTTGGAGGGGGCGAAGGGAGGAAAGAGGAAGGTTGGGGAAAAGGCTATTGCAATAGTCAAGTCTAGAGAGAACCAGGGGTGTGGAGACATTGAGCAACTGGGGAGAAATGAGGAAAGATACAATGCCCCTAAGGAGATCAAGCTGAAAATTGGCTTTCTTGGCAAGGTCGCGGATGTGTGGAGAGAAGGAGGGAGAGGAGTCAAAGATGATCCCAAGGTTTTTTGCCTCACAAGTGGGTGAGGAGAGGGGACCCAAGCAGTCTGGCCAGAGAGTGACAGGGAAATTAGGAGCAGGCGTCCCAATGACGAGGATCTCTGTGTTGCTGGCATTGAGGCAGAGATTATTGGGTCTTTTGGTACAATAACAGACAATGGCTTGGTCTGCTGAGTCTATCTGAAGTCGCAACGCTACTGTTGGTCCAAGAGTGTGAGATTTTGGGAGTTCCTCTGCCGAACGGGAGTCCTTGTCCCCAAGGGAGGTATGGGGGGTTCTCTCCCATTGAGGTCCCTCTTTCTAGGTCCCCTAGGGAGGGTATTGCGTAGCCGGTTCACCTTCCTAGCCTCACAAGGAAAGGCTCCCCACCTAAGGGGAAGTGACTGAGATACAGTGATTCATCACAAAACCCTGTGCTGAAGTGACTTAGCTGTCACTGCAGCTGTCAAGTGGGCACCTGTGACCTCTGAACCTGCTCTGTGCCTCTGGAGAACAGAAGCTTCTGATCAGGGTACTATGATAGATAATGTGCTGTCTGGACGTCTATCTCAATAGCTATGAAGAATTTAGACTTCCCCATGATATTGTCATGATGCCTACACCTGGGAACCCAGACCACGTCCAGCAACCCCGTGTCAGAATCGGAAGCTACCACCCTCGAATGCTCCTCACCTGACTCCTTAGAGGAATCCTCCTGGGTTGATGTCTTTGGTCTTCTTCTCCCCTCCTTCTTGATCTCCTGCGGTTCTTCGTCCGCCTTAGTGCTCTTCCTTTCCTTCTTTTCCTTCTTGCGCTCGTAGAGATAGGGACGAGCTCCGCTTGAGGCCACCCTGACAGTGGTAGGAACAAGCTATCGGGTGGACCCAGGGGAGCTAGTCCCGTAACACCAGGGAAAAAGCCAGTTATGGCAGAAAAAACCCTGCAGATGGCGAGCCCTTGCTGGCAGGGAGTGTGTCAGAAGTGGAAGAGGCTGGTGACTTGTATACGGTAACCGTACTTGAATCCAAGTATTTCCAGACGAGGTAGACTGGTGTCGAGAAGGATTGGGCGAGAGTCCACTGCGATCCAAGGAGGGCAAAGCGGAGGCTGCACAAGAGCTGTCAGCAAGGAAGGTGAGTCTATACTGCAGGTAAGAGTGAGAGAGTGGAGACTGAGAAAGCGAACAGGCGCGGGATCGGGCAAGGAAGGGAGAGAGCGTGCAGGAGCAAAGGCGGGCGAACAAGCGCCAGAGAGAGAGAGAGAGAGAGAGGAGAGCGAACAGAGGCGGCATCGGGCAAGGAAGGGAGAGAGCGTGCGGGAGCAAAGGCGGGCGAACAAGTGCCAGAGAGAGAGAGAGAGAGAGAGAGAGAGAGAGAGAGAGAGCCAACACCGGAGAGCGAGAGAGAGAGAGAGGAGAATGAGAGAGCGAACAGAAGCGGGAGCAAAGGACAGCCTTATGTACGGGCACCCGTACAGAAGGAAAGAGCCTAGAAACAGGGAAATCCTAAGCGGGCTGAGTACTAGAGAGGAAGTATCCAAGGACCAAGCTCAAGGAGCGGCACTGCAGGCGAAGTTAGCGAAAGGCTGACAATGCGAGTTGCAACGCACAGCGTTGTGGGCGTGGCTGCCTTTTAAAGGAAAAGGACCAAAAAGGACTAGAACGGTAAGGACCGCAAGGAGCCTAAACTAGCCTCCATCTTTTCCACAGTGTCCAGGGTCGCGTTGTGACACCCCGGAAGCAGGCATCAAGTTATCCTAAGCAAGCCCAACAACCCCTGCTAGGGGTTATTTGGGTCCAGTCCTGGCGCCTATGGCGCCAGGCTCATATGGAGCGTCAGTCCTGGCGCTGTAGGCGCCAGGCTCATAGATTAAAAAATACCTGATGCAGACCATGCTGCAAACTTACCTGATGCAGACCATGCTGCAAGAGCTCCAAGCCAAAAGAGGCTTGGAAGGGACTACTTAGGGACTATTTTTTACTCGGGCAGGGCTGGGGAGGAATACTTACCTGGGACTACTTTGGAGGCTATTTAAACAACGCCCGAAGAGCAGCACACGCTTCGCGTTATTCTGCATCCAGCAGTGTAACGCTCACCGTGCCGGCAAGTCTGCATCCAGCCTTCTGCCACGCCCGCCGCGAGTTTGGAGCTCATAGAAAAAGGGAGAAAGAAGGAGAAAAGGTTAGAACAAGAGCAATACCATTAATTCTTACCTGAATTCCCGATCCATCGCGCCTTCGAGCTGGAAGAAAAGTTATTTTATGCGCGTCGCCTCGCCTGCTGCAGCGCTGCGCTGAACTCACCGGCCTTCGCAGTATCTTCACATTCCACCGCATCCTCCTGCATGTTCCCGCCGCACTCCGGCACCTAAGGAGAAGACAAGAACAGCAAAGTGAGCCAAGGGAATACACAGAGGAATATTAGTTACCTCCCCATAGACTTACCTGATTTTACCACCAGGGGTACTATATTCCTCTTCACGGGTCGGCGCAGTTTCCACTGCATCTTCGCCGAACCCCGGCCCCTAAGGGGAAACAAAAGGACAGCAAAGTGAAACAAAGGGACTAACAAGGGGAAACCTCCTCACCACAATAGACTTACCTGATTTTACCGCCGGAGGTATTATTCCCCAAGACTTCATACTTTCTATCAGCGCCTGAATAAGGGAGAAAGCAACAGGTTACATATTGACTTTATTTTATCGAACTGTGTTGGAAAATACAAATCCTTACCAGAATTGCCACGAGGAACTCTTCATTAGGGTCAAGCTGCAACCTGCAAGGAATCGGACAAGAGTGAAAGTCAGGCATTTGAACTCTTACGAACTTTATACTTACAGCGTCTTGCCGGGAATCTCGGAGTCAATATTGTTCTGGAACTCAACAATTCCTTCGAGCCAGTGAAGCAACTGGTTATCAACGCTCCCCTGCCCTCAATGCAGGATGGAGAGCTCATCTTTTCAAACCATCAGGTGAGACTATAAGAGGGGACATCAAAGGCGATCTGTGGGGAGAACAGCGGGGGTGGGGGGATTTACACTCAACTCCACGGGTGGTTAATTCCCTTTCTCCATTTGCAGAAGAATATTCCTACGGGCCAAGCAAATGAAGCTAGGTGGGCCAGTCCAGTCCGTCATCTCGGCCCTACGTGTCACATTGGTGGAGACCGCAGCTGTCCAATTCCGATCGACGCGTGTGGGAGCCAGGTGAGCGTAACAGCTATAAGGCAGGAGTGCACATACAAAGCATTCCTCCTTTGAGGTCCTCCTTTCCACTTCTTTCATATGCTGATAACAAATGTTGTTCCCTAAATGTGCTGTACTGTCCAGGCAATCGTTTAGCTCATGATCATCCTCCCTAGAATTTCTTTTAGGTCTCCTCCTTTTCACATGAGCTTCTATAATCATCTCATGAAGTATGTCAGCACAGTTTCTTCTTACTGGACCAACGATGTGATATATGATATATGATATGGCATTTATAACGCGGCTATACACAAGTGTTTCGAGGCAAGGGAGGGGGAACAGAGGGAAGACAGACAACAATCTTACTAGGCCAGGTGTCATTCAGATCGCACAAGTGCAAGGGAAGGGGAAAAAGGGGAGAAGTGCGGGGGGGGAAGGGGAGGGGAAAGTGCAGTACATGGGATAATAAACAAGATAAATAAAAGAAAGGAAGGTATGGTACATGGGATAATAAATAAGCAAGATAAATAAAAGAATGGCCAGCAGGTGGCAAGTGCAGGGTGAGTGCAGACGAAGTTCTGGTGAGGGGACTGTAGGGATACAGACAACAGTCCCCAGGTGCAGGGGTTGCCAGGGAGGAAGTGCAGGCGAGCAACTGCCAGGCTTGTGCCCAAGATCAGAAGGGTGGCCAGGTAACCAGTGAAGTCTCAGTATAAGCCAGGAATTCAGCAGGGGAGAGGGGGAGAGAAAGCAGAAGCAAAGAGGAGGGTTTTGAGGTGCTTCCAGAACCAAAGCTGGTTCTCCTCAAGTTTCAGGGAGACCGGGAGACTGTTCCAGATGGAGGCCCCAGCGGAAGAGAGAGATTTACCACCCACTCATTGCTTGGAAAAGCGACTGACCCTGAGGGAGTTGGAGGCGGATGAGCGAAGAGCTTGAGAAGGAAGATATTTAGGAAGAGAGAGTGGAAGATATTGAGGCCCCAGGCCCCAGAAGGCCTTGTGGACAATGCATAGTGTTCCAATCATAGAACTATTCATCAGTGAACTAGGTGCATCTATATGTGCTACCTGAGTAGGCGAAAGTTCTAGGAGTTTCATCCTCCCAGGATGACCCTTAGGCATAAGAATGTCTTGGACAATCTCCATGTGTGACTTCCTTCTAGGAACTAACCTTGGTTCACTTATCCAGGATCAGGTGCCTTTGTGTGTATCTCTAGGGTAGGAACAATCAAATAGGGTCCGGCTGCCTTGTAATTGCCACGTATGTATCCTGTTCCTGCACAGGAGGATACACAGGAATTTTCACTTTACTTATGTCTACATAATATGACATTTGTACTGTGAGTGAGAGCAGTATTACTATGAACAGAATACAGTTATAAATTGTGCATAAACATGACCACTTAAAGCAACAACCTTTAATACATCGTGGACTTCTGTCATGATCTTCCATGATGAAGTTTCTACTGATGCTGCCCATTTTACATTTAAGGAAAGAAAAAGTATTTTTAATGGGGTGACATCATGCACTTTTCTAAAATCTGCTGAATCAAAAAAGTTCCTTGATCAGTTTCAGCAGGCCGACTATACAATGTACTCAAAACACCAATAAATGCCCCGACTTGGCCTCCGACTGGATACCATGAAGATTTTCTTTCAGCATGAAGCAAAAGTTCCTCATTTGGAAAATCTTTCTTGATTCTTTTCCTTGGAATTTTCACTTCCTCCTGAAAGTTCTCTCGGAATATCCATTCACTTCGTTGATGATGTTCTTCAATATTTCATTGAGTGCTGTATCGTTTCTCAGATCGCTCAGGAAAGTTTGGATGTCGGTTTGTCTTCCAACAAGATATGGGCATTCCTCTATTACATCAAGAAACACTGTACAGGCTAGTCTATGAGCATTATACGGTAACAGAAGCATTTGTATTCTCCACTTTGAACTTAGGAAGTTGAAGGATCTGCTCAATTATAGCTATGAACAATCTTCTCACAATGGGGCAATGTTTTGGATCTTTCAAGTACAAGTGGACATTGGTGGTTCTCCCCACTAGTGCAGGGTAAGCACGTAAAATGAACACAAAGATTGCAAAAAAAAGAGCCGGAAAGCGTTGTTGTTAGGCACCATAGAAAGGACTTTCAGCAAGGCAGGAATAGGTGACCTCTTCCCTATTCCCGATGGTGAAAAAGAAACTCAGACTTTGGCATATCCTTTTTCTCAATTATTTTTTCCCTGTACTCTCTTAATGACTGAAAAGAGTGTCTCGAAATAAGCCACAGTCCAATGAACTCCTTATTTTTACTTGGCAGCAGCTTCTGCATCCTTCTTCCTCATTATAGACCTAGTCAAGACGTGCTGTGGTTCTTCCCTGATGCTTTCTTCGGGTGGGGGTGAGGGCGATGCAGGCTCTCCAGTGTATATCTTTACATCTCCGAGGAAAATCCAAGCTCGTCTGCCCTGCACTTTGACTGCAGACGGCGTGACATCTTCCACAATGAAAGGGCCGTTGAAACGTGGTTCGTGCCACTTCCGAGTGAAAAACTGCGAATTAGAACCGCATCTCCAGGAAACAGTCTAGGAAGACAAAATTGATCTGCTCCTGTTGCTGTAGCATCTCCTGTGTTCTAAGTTGCCCTACACCCCTTTCGCTTGAGCTGAGCTGAAATGAAAGAGATACTTGAAATCATACATGTAAGATAATCACGTAACTCCTTTCCTAACAATTCTTCTGTTGGCTGGGCATCACTTCTAGCTCTAGATGGAGGTGGGAGGGGTGTCCTCATCTGTCTCCCTGTCACGATCTCGTGAGGGGTTGAGTCTCTCACAGACACCATTTGCTTGCGGGTGATATGCCGATGAAAATGTGTGCTTTCTACTAAGCAACACGCTTATTTGTTCAAAAACCTCATTGACAAAATGAGGGCCATTATCTGATCTCAATACTTCACATATTCCCCCACCTAGGAAAAACTTCTCGCACTAGAAATTTGGCTGCACAGGTGGCATCTGGTTCAGCTTCAATCCACCTTGAAAAGGGACATACTACCACTATCATATATCTGTATCCATTACAGACTTGCAGCATGTCAACATAGTCGATGTGTAAATGCTGAAAGGGACCATTAGGTCTCGGAATGACTCCTTTAATTGTGCGCAATATGTGCCCAGCAGTACATTTTTGACATACGATACAATTTACTACATAAAATGCAACGTGTTCTACTATATTTGGAATTAACCAATCCTCTGTTATTTTTGCAGCGAGGCTCTCTCTAGTTGTATACACAGGGTAGTGTAGCTGTTCCAACGCCAACCTTAATAAGGCTGCAGGCATCACTGGTTTACCAGTGCAGTCTTGTCACCACAATGCCTCAGAGGGGTTTAAAGAACACCCTCTCCGAAGTCTTTTTTTCGTCTTGTGGCACTTCCCCTTGGAGTTCCCCCAATTGAGTTCTGGACAGATTGTTATAACAAATGACAAACTCATCATCACCACCAAACTTTCATAAACATCAGACATATCAAAAGATATGATTACTTCTGTATATGAAATGCGTTTGGCTTCCTCATCTGCTTTTTGATTCCCATGTAAAAGAAAATCTGCCCTTTTAGTGTGAGCTGCACATTTTACGTCGGCAATGGTTACTGGGAGTTGTAGTGCTTTAATGAGTCTGTCCAGTAAAGCTGCGTGTTGCGCTGGCGTGCCATCTGCTCGGAGGTAGCCCCTCCTTTTCCAATGTGCCAATCCTGAGTGCACTGTTGACGTCACATTGGTGGATTCGCTGTACACTGTTACTTCCTGGTCTGCATGATTCTCAAGCATGACAATCAGTGCTACTAATTCTGCAGCTTTTGCCGAAAAATTAGACGATAGTCATGCACTTGTCACTACTTCAAACTCTCTATTGGCTGTGTGCTCAGCGGCACCTGTATATCTCTGTCCGTCATTTTGTTCGATTCTAGATGAACCGTCAATAAAGAGAATCTCCCCAGCTACCAATGCATTTTCCTTCACCCATGGGAGTTTGTCATAGAAATCTTGTTAGTTCGACCAATCAGGCGCATGCTCATCCTCTGCCAGTGGTTCAGCTACAAACATGGCAGGATTCACTGTTCTACCTCTGACTATTTTAATCGCTGGATTTGATATGACTACCTCATAGGCCGAAGCTCTTTGAGATGTCAACGCACCTTTAGGTTTTTCCAGCATGGCAAACAATGCATGCTCAAAAAACAACATCATAGAACACCCCATCACTATGCTAGCAGCCTTCTCAGTGGAGAAGGCGGCAGCTACCAAAGATTGTTCGCATGGGAAGTGACCCCTCATTACTGGGTCTAGAATCCCACTGTAATACGCCAGGGGCTTATACCCCAATGTAGTTCTCTGCGTGATTACAGCTGTTATAACAGTGCCATTCGTTTGTGAAAACAGGAAGAATTCCTCTGCATAATTAGGAATCCCTAGAACTGGAGCTGTCCAAATTGCTTTCTTCAATTCATCAAACCCTTCTTCCATTGCCTCGTTCCAAGCAATTTTTTCTAGATTTACCTGTGCTTTTTTCAGAGCTTGCAACAAGGGCCTTATGTATGAACTGTAGTCAAAGACCCATGCTCTCACATAATGACATAGTCCTAAGAATCTCTGCATGTGTTTTACTGTGACTGGCTTTTCTGTTTTTAATATAGCCTCAGCCCTCTCCAGAGTAACCTTCTTTCCTTCATGCAAGATTAACTGTCCTATGTACATCACTTCCTCCTGACAGTACTATAACTTTTCCTTGTCCACTTTATATCCTTTGTCTGCAAGAATAACCATCAACTGTACCTAATCGTGTCTGCACTTCTCTCCTCTGTTTTACTACAGACCAATATGTCATCCACGTACTGTAATACAATACTTTCTAAATCAATATTACTCATGTCCATCTGTAGGACCCTGTTGAAAATAGATGGAGACTCACAGTAACCCTGTGGTAATCAAGTACCTTTCATGTAAGTTTGTCTGAATGTAAATGACATTAGATCTTCAAAGTCTTTGTGCAATGGGATTAAAAAAAACACATTTTTCAAATCAATCACAGTGAAATATAATGCCTCAACAGGTATGTTACATATAATTGTTGCCTGATTAGGAACTAGAGGAAACTTAGCCTCTACAATCTGGTTAATCGGTTTTAAATCTTGAATTAAACGCCACAAACCCCCTTTCCCTTTCTTGATCGGATAGATAACGGTATTTCACTGTGATTCTGATGTCACTAAAATACCCTGTTCCTTCATGGCAGATATTGTCTTGAAAATACCTTCATATGCCTCTTGAGACATAGGATATGGTCGTGCTCATGGTAAAATTGCTCCTGGTTTCAATTTAATCTTTACTTCTCCAGCCCCCTTCAACAGGCCTACATCATAGGGGCCTTTTGTCCATAAGGAAACAGGTATCTTTGCCATATGTTCCTCATAATACTCTGGGTATTTTAGTGCTGACATAATTTTCTGAGGAACCTCTCATTTAATGGCTCATACCCAATAAGTAATGCTTATTTCAGAAATCACTAGATCATCAGATAGATAATCTCCAAACATCTCCTTATCAGTGATGTCAGTCAATCTATAACCCGCTCTACTAGCAATCACTGTGCTCCATCATCTGCCTTTATGGTCATTCCCATCAAGCAAAGCCATATCTCCTCGCACTATGGCTGTTTGTAATTCTAAAGGAAAGATTCACCCTTCCTCTTCATCCATAGGTATCTTTGGTCTGAATAAAAATTCATCAGGCATTCTCATAGTTCTACCCACTAAGCCTGGTAGCCATGTCAACAGAATGCATACCCCATAGTAAAACACTTCTGGTTCTAATGGCATTCCTTGTATGACTACCTTTCCTGCAAATGCCATAACAAATTCGTTTACATTTAAATGATACATTCCTGGTGTCAAACACACTATGCCTTCACCAGTAAACAAAATTGTCATATTCAATTTAGTCATTAAGTCTCGACCAAATATATTGACAGGTGCCTGTCTTGAATATAATAATGGTACAGACATGTCAAACTCTCCTATAGAGAATGGTAGTGCATCAGTAAAAGGAACTCTACTTGTAGCTCCTGTGAAACCTTGAGTATTCATTGCATTTCCAGACATCGAAAATTTCCCCCTCATATAAATGAGTGCATTGCACCCATGTCTACTAAAAATGAAAAAGATTTGCCTCCTATATTAACGTCAACCCTCGGTTCCTCCTGAGGATTAGGCGTTATTGATAGTATAGAACACATCAAGTCTCCCAGTGAGCTGTCCTATTGCGGGTACAGTCCATTCCTATACCTGTGAAAGGATTCCCTCCATTGACACCTCCTATTCTAGGAGTCATTAACTCCCCTTTGCTTGTGCTTTGCTGTATTTGCAAAGGTGACTGCTGTGACTGCCCTTGCAGCGGATTCATTTGCGGCTGCTGTGTTTGAACATTTTGCTGTACTCTCAGTACTTGAGTCTGCTGTACTACCTGGTTTTGAGCAAACCCATCTCCATACTGCTGCAAATATACAGGCGGGTTTAACATCCCCTCTCTCGAAAATTGATTGTTCTGTACAATTCCTTGACTTCCACACATACGTGCAATATGCCCTGTCATTCCACATGTCCAACATACAGGAGGTCTCCTAATCTGTGCCCTCTGCATCCCTTGGTTATCATTCTGCATGTTCTGGAACCCACTCTGATTATTCTGGAAATTTCCCTGATTATTTTGGAAGCTTCCCTGATGATTCCGGAAGCCTCCTCCTCGGAAACCTCCCCTTCCTCGTGGTATAAACCCATTATTACCTTGCTTAATCTGTCTTTAATTATTCCCTTGTGGCATGTTTGCTGATTGCTGTGAACTAGATCTGCCTCCACTCGTCAGCATTGCCTCTGCATTGGCGCACTTGTAATGTTTTTTCTGCACTAGTTTTGCCTCTTCGCCTTTCCTAGTATCATCTTTCTTTCAATTCTTTTTTGCAGTAGCCTGCAATAAGGCGTGATGGTCAGCTAAATCTCTGACCATGGCTTGGCTTCCATGCCCACTAACTTCTTGACCTGCATTTGTATCGGGTCCGGCAGCCCTTGGCATAATATATACTAGAACACAGGTATGGACTTTCTCCAAGCTTTGCGTATCTCCAAAGCCCACTGCTCTTGGAAATTTTGAATGTAAACAAGAGGATCATCCCCTTCTTGCATCTTTTTCGTCATTATAGCTCCCATATCTGATGTGTCTAGATATAGCACTCTAAGCGCTTTCCAAACTGCTGCCCTGCAATTGTTGAACGGTGCTCCATCATGAGCAGTGTTAACCGTGGTAACACTAGAATATCCTGCTCTGGACCAGACATCATCAGCTTTTTCCCCCAAGAATAGCAATCAGAAGACCCTTAATGTCCCCTATAGCTAATGTATTTCCTCCTGTCATTTTCTCTAGCTCATGTATCCACTTCCCAGCACCAGAACTTAAACTCGGGAGTTTGCACCTTAAATTATCCTTATCCATTTGCGGCCACGGTATATACTGTGGTCTCGTTCCTCCCTTCTCCATCAAAGGAAACTGTGAAACCCCAAACTCGCATTCATCACTCATCGTTTCCCCATCCATAGCCGGAACAATAGTTCCACACCGCCTTCTACCTGGTAGCGATTTTAGCCTACTCACGCATGGTGGCGAGTCCCCCCTCGGACCATGGGATCTCTCTTTATGTTGATTTAGCCACATCACAGAATTTGACGACCGAGATATAGGTATGTCTAAATCCGACCATCTTACTTCCTTGTCCATTGACAAACACCCTTCAGGTCCACATATATTGCCATATTTTCCATAAGCGGATTCTCTATCTTCCTCTGACATCTCTTGTCCCCAACTTATGTGACCTCTCTCTTTGTCATTTTTTTACAGAGTCAGTCTATCTAAAGACAGCTCCTTTGGTTCAAAACTACAAGAGGCTCTTTCCTTATCGTACAACTGCGTACTCTCAAGTCGATCATTTTAACCTTTCCCCTGCAATGTTTTTAGGGACTTCATGTCATGATAAACTTTATTGATTGCCTCTCCAATACTTCTAGAGTCAAACTCCTCCTCCAGATTTGCTCTGGACAGACCTGCTATCGGCTCATATTCTGGGAAGAACTCTTCTAAATCCTCCTATGACACACCTGGATTAGGATCCATTACTGCCTTTTCCATGCGATCAATCAAGATCGCGTTCTCTCTGCCTTCTCTTTCGCTCCATTTCATCATCAAATTCCTTTCGCTTCCTTGCTTCTTCCCTTAGTTTATCTTCTTCTTTCTTTTTCATGTCCCTTCTCTCATTTGCGCTTTGAATTTCTTCATCTCTTTGTCTTTGCTTGCTTTTATCCCTTAATTTCTGTTCCTCTTCTTCCCTTCTTTTCCTTTCTTTTCTTTCTTGCTGTTCGATCGCTCTCTGCCTGTTACCATATTTTCTCTATTCCTCTGCTGTTTCCTGTTTTCTCAGTTGCTCCCCTTGTTACAACTCTTCCCTTCTCTGCCTATCCTTTCTTTTTGATCTATCGTCTTTTAATCTTTCCTCTCTTTCCTTATTCTTTTTATCCTGATCATCTTGATCTTCCCTTTGCCGTATACCCCGTTGCTGCCTTGAGCTCCCGTAGTGGGTACATCCCATCATCTTTTTTTACTATCACTGTCTGCTTAAGGCACGGCGGGTGGAGCAGAAGGCTCTTCACCCCCCTCTGTGGATAGATTAAGTATCCAATCTGCAGGAGACAGACCTTCTCTCCTCCTGGTACATCTTCCAGAGCTCTAAGCTTGCTAGTCGTTTGTCTAACCTTTTCCCTGTACATGAGGCATGCAAATATGTCATCATGTGCTGCAGGACTGCCTTAGAAAGCGATCGCCCTTGTGGCCACGGCATGAACATCTTGTCCGTGGTTCCTTTAACCCATTCCACACTATACTGTCTAAGCTTGGGTGCCTGATTCGGCAATTGCTTGCAAAGGTGTATACGTGGAGTAATATCCTCCATTTTGACACGTCTCTCTTTGACCATCAATACTCATTGTTTACTCTTTGCAAATTATGCTAATACTTTTTAATACAGTCAAACAATATGAGCGAGCACCAATCGTCGCAAGCTCAAAACCCTTTATATTTTAATGTTTTACTTTAATCTGCTAAAAATATCAACTCAAATTCATTAAATACACACTTATTATTTAACAACTCTTGCGTTTTTCATCAACTTTGTTTTTACTGTTTCACCATATTTTATACAATCACATAAAACAAACGGACAGACAAACACATTCGGCTGGCTACATATACTTCTCATCTTCTAAAACTAATTCTGCCCCTAAAAATATCCCATACGGAGTGTGAACAGCCCTCATTAGGTTCATCTTTAATCAAACCGGTCTCCTACGTCATCCACTATGGGATTTTAGTTGCTGTTGCTTCTGTTCTTTAAAACGCAGGAACTAGGCTCCTCTTCACGATTTTCCTTTAAATTGCTTGGCCTCCCCTCAAGTCAATTTTTACACAATATTTAACACTACCTCCCTCTGTTACTCGTTTTTCCCCTTTTATCACTTTCTTCACCCACTGCCCATTCACTCTTTTGCCACCTCGCTCAGTTTTCTACTCACCATTCAAATCTTTCAACTTCCGAAACTCGGTATCGCACCCCTCCTCAGTGGCCTCTTCAACTTTTTGTCCATTCAGCTTCCTGTAGACGCCGGGAGGGGTTTCTGCATGAAAACAACGGGACTCGTCTAACCTGGCTTGCAAGACTTTGTGTAATTCTAGCAACCGCTATCTACAGGGAGCCTCACGTCCTTTCAGCCGAATGGCAGAGGTCGTGTGATATTTCTGGGACCTCAAAAGCTTACTCAGGTCGATGGATTATCTAACCATCAAATCTCTGCTACCACGTGAACTGGACCTTCCAGCCCTTTAAGATGAGATAGCAATACCCTTGAGATAGATGGGGATGCAGAATTATATTCAAACATGAATAATCAAACAACTCAGGTAGTTGGCAAAAGGATAACTGTTTTAATATCAATTATCTAAAACAGGGAGTACAACGGACATCAGCAGACGTCTCACCATGATCTCAAAGCATTTCATTAAAAAAAATAAAAAAAAATAACACTTTTATAGTATATAGTCATTGATGACGTTAATCTGCGTATTACGAACGTCATCCTATGGGATAAAACTTAAAAACCCATAGGTAAATGTGATAGGGTCTAAATGGATCATCTAGGTATACGATCCATACTCGTTTGGGCAGTGAAAAAGTGATCGGCTTCTTAACATCAGGTGGGGCAACTAAGCCCTTCCCTAAATTATGTCACTATGAACTTCACAAAATATATGACGTCTAATTGGCTACACAACTATGGGACCCATGATCATGCGGTCCCCTATCATTGGTTACTTTCTAACCTCAATCAGTACCCTCCCAACCTACGTTAGCAGCACGCAGGCTGACCGTCCAGGTGAAGATAAGCTAGTCTTAACCCTAGCTTCCCACCAATTAACAGGACCATCCATCATCACCTCAGTGGTCTGCTGTCAATTAGGGCTTTGAACTCGTCCTTGGAAATGTTCCTTGCTACTGAAGAACTCAGGGGAGTGAAGGCACACTCTGCCCTCGTGCATAGGTGTGACCATCATGCTCGTCTGACTTATCCCCCACATGACTGAAGACCACGAAATGGAGCTTTCAGTGTATTAAAATGCTATTTTCTAATAGAGCTCTGACGTCTTCTTGTTTTCGTTCATGCCTTCTGAACAGGAAGCTTTGTTCTTTCACACGATTTGTATCCAATGTCAGCTCACCCCAGTCTGATAAGGCTTTGGCTTCTTGGCTCATCCAACCTCGCCTTTCTGAGTTTTCGCTTGTAATTCACTTGTTTTTCTGACTACGACAAAATGAAAAACCAACCTTCCTTCTTTTGCTCAGCACTGCCATCGTACGTAGTGGGAACATCCATTTTCTATTGACTCCAATATATATATATATATATATATATATATATATATATATATATATATATATATATATATGTACATGTTGGCCCATGCCACACTCTATTTAATATAAAGCTAGCCTCAAGAATACTTCATCTGCTTGCTTTTATTTACATATTTACACGTGTGAAATTCCTTGGTTTCTTCATTATTTTTGTAGCATGGGTCTTCATTTTGATACTTTCTTGATCCCAAGATGTCATTCATCTATATACTTTCTTGATGCCTTATAGAACTGTCTACAGTCTCTGAAATCTGCATCTCTTCTCTGTATACGTCAGCTTTGTATTTGTACGATGTCATTATTTCTCTTTCTTTCTTCAAGTTGTCCTGCTTTCTTCTGGACTATCACTCAGACAGCCATCATACTGTCTCATATGCGAGTATGGTTGTCTCAATGGGAACCTTGCTTCTAGGGTTCTCCTTGGTATCTGTAATTGAAATGGTTTTGTACGTGAGTCATAGTCTGTTTTCCAGCAGATAGGCAATGTGGGCGAAGTGATTGAGGTGGGGGTACTTAGCTCCTTCTCTACACATGGATAAAAAGAAGTGGTTAAAGGAGGGAAAAGACCTGGCAGGTTAGTGAACCATGCCATGAGTCTGAGGCTCACACCCAGGAACAAGAGGAAAAGAGACCCACTTATGTGACATCCTGGCAGGAGAGTAAACCAGGTGTGGGGAGAGAAGCGCATTTAAGTTTATGGAATACTGAGGTATATCCTGGCAGGAGAGTAAACCAGGTGTGGGGAGAGAAGCGCATTTAAGTTTATGGAATACTGAGGTATATCTTGGCAGGAGGGTAAAGCAGGAGTAAAAAGAGAAGTGGAGTTGAACTTGGAAAATAGTGCTTGACCTTGTGGAATGCTAATGTGACATCCTGGAAGGAAAGTAAACCAGGAGTAGAAAGAGAAGTGAACTTGAATTTTAAGAAAACAGTGTTGTGATATCCTGACAGGAGAATGGACCAGGTGTAAGGAAGAGAACTGAACTTTATGTTGTGAAACTGCGACAGAGTATCCTGGCAGAGGAGTAAACCAGGAATGGAGAGCAGAATAAGTGTAAACTGGAGGAGAACAATAGAAAACTGTGTGTACAAAGATAACTTAAGGGGAAACTGATACACCTAGGAAATTGATTATGAGTAGTAATACCCTCAAAGGAGAGGATACCAGAGTTATAAGGAAGAATGACCATGGAAAAGGGAATTTCCATGTCCCTTTAAAGTTAATAAGTAAAATAGAGGAGAATCTAACAATGTTAGAAAAGTATTGGAATAAAACCTGAGGGAAAAGAGGAAATTCCATAAAAAGTGTGAATGTCTAAGAAGTGCAGAAGTTCAAGGCAAAAGGCATTCCTGTTGAACTTATGAAATAAAATCTTGAAAGTGAAACATGGGGAAGAAGCCCTCCTTTGGTGAACAGTAGAACTTTTATAGATTTTTGTCTGAAGGTACTGCACCGTTTTTGAAGGACCAGAAGAAACATAGCGGAAGGGAGGATTCCGTTTGCTACAGGAACTTTGTATGCTTTTCTTTCCCTTAAACCTTTATGTGTGTGGAACTCTGAAGACAAGCTAGAAGCAAAGAGCTTACTGAAATTCCCTTGTGCCCTTTGTATTAAGTTAAGAGTGGAAGGGGTCAGTGTAAGGTTTGGACACAAGACAGAGGATGACCTTTTTCTTTTATACTGACACAGACGTTCATTAGATATTGTTGTGGCAGGGAAACTTGTCTTAAAGCGTAGAGTCAGATAGAAATTTCCCCAACACTCTTACTCTTGGCCCCTTGCAATAGGCTAACCATAACTGATTCTTATGAGTGTGAAACATTGGCTAACCTTCACAAATCTAAGAGCAATAAAATGACTAGCCTTTGCTATAATTGAAAGTGTACTACATGTGTAATACATGGGCTAACTTCACAATTGTTCTAGGTGCAGTACATGGGCTAAGCATAACAGATTCTTCTAAGTAACAAAGAATCACACTCACAGTGGATGTTAAATTAACTTCTTAACCGTGCGTGTACCTGCATGTCTCTGGTCACTCATGCAGTAAATAATTGTAGAGGAGGAGCCAAGTACCCCCACCTAAACCGTTCCGCCCCTATTGCCTGTTTGTTGTAAACCAGAGTATGTGACATACATGGAGCAGTTGAAATGACAAAGGCCAGAAGGAATCCTAGAGGCAAGATTCCCATTGAGGAAACCTTATCAGCAAACAAGGAGCTATGATGGTTGTTTAAATGAGATTCCTGAAGAACCAGATCAAATGAAGGGTCAAGACGAATGGTGACGTCACCAACCATCGCCAAGTAAAAGTCACACAGAGCTGAGTTTCCTAGAAGAGATGCATAGACTGGAGAAGTCAGATATTCTAGAAGACATCAAGAAAGTACCAAGGATAAGTGACATCTTGGGAACAAAGTGAAGAAGCTTATTCCATAGAAACAGATGAAGACATTAAGTCATTTTACACGTGTACAGATGCAAAAGAAATGCAAGCAGACAAAGTAATCTTGAGGCTAGCTTTATAGTGAAGAGATTGCGGCAAGCGCCGATATAAATATATGCATATAGATGAGTAAAGGATGGATGTTTCCACTATGCATTATAGCAAGAAGGCTGAATTTCTAGTGTGTCGCAGTTAAAAAGCAAATTTAATTACAAATTGAATCTCAGCAAACAAGGATGGATGAGCCAAAGAAGCCAAGGTCTTATCAAACTGGAGTAGGCTGACATTGGATACAAAATCGTGTGAAAGAACAGAACTCCTGTTCCGAAAGCATGAACATAACAAGAAAGGCGTCATAGGTTCCTTAAAAAGAACAAGCTACTTTCTAACCTGGTAACGTTCTTTCGATGGGATGGTCCGACGACGTATTCCATATCTATGACAGGTAATCACCACAGCTGTGCTGCTTCGGAAACTTTTTTCGGCGTCTGTGTCCTGCGTCGATGACGTTGATGCGCTGTCTTGGAGGACCTCCTCCAATGTCAGACGTCATCCAATGTGATAAGTAGGACGCACGATGCCCGTAGCCTCAGTTGTAGTTTTTTCCCCCAGAACGTGTGACATTAGTCCACTGCCAGACAGACACAAAGCCTTGCGGAACGTAAGCTGCAATCGCAAAAGAAATTCTGCAGCGAGGAAGGTAGGGAGGGAGCGATATGGAATACGTCGTCGGACCATCCCATCGAAAGAACGTTACCAGCTAAGAAAGTAACATGTTCTTCGAGGGGATTGGGTCCTCCGACGTATTCCATATCTATGACAGACTCCCAAAGCAGTACCAGAGCAAGGAGGAGGGAAAGAATTTAGAATCAAAATTTAGAATTGCCAATCAAATAGCAGAGCAAAGGACCGCCTTGCCAAAGGCCAAATCCTGTCCTCGGATGGAATCGGGGGAATAGTGACGTACAAATGTATGTACTGAAGCCCAGGTGGCTGCATCACAGATTTTGCGAATAGGAACACCCCTCTGAAGGGCAGTAGATGCAGCCATACCCCTGGTAGAATGGGACCGCAAGCCAGCCGGTGGGTCTTTACCCGCCAATCGGTAACACTTCGAAATGGCCAAAATAATCCAGCGAGACAAAGTCTGTTTCGTCACAGCTTGTCCCAAACGCTTTCCAGCGTAACCAATAAAGAGTTGATCGTCCACTCTGACCCGGGACATGCGTGACACATAAAAGCTTAAAGCTCTCCTAGGATCAAGCCTATGGAGCCTCTCCTCTTCCTTACCAGGATGTGGAGGAGGATAGAACGCTGAAAGAACAACCTTCTGGCTCAAATGAAATTCCCAAACCACCTTCGGAATAAAAGAAGGACGAACTCTAAGGACAACCCCGTCCTTGTGAAATACAGTGAAGGGTGGCTTAACTGAAAGTGCCTGTAACTCACTCACTCTGCGAGCGGAAGTAACCGCAACTAAAAACACAGTTTTCAGAGTGAACAGTCTCAAAGGGCAAGAATGTAAATGCTCAAACGGAGCACCCATAAGAAACTTAAGAACAAGGTTTAATTCCCAACCGGGCACCAGGAAAGGTGACGGAGGGAACACATTAGTGAGCCCTTTCAGAAACTGTGAAATTAAAGGGATTTTAAAGTAGCAACACTCTTCAGACGAGTGCTTAAAGATGGACAGCGCTGCCAGGTAACCTTTAATGGTACCCACTTGCAAGCCCCTGTGGGCCAAACAAAGTAAAAAGGACAGAACCATGGGGATGTCACATGCAAAAGGATCCACATTCTGAACTCTGCACCAGTAGCAGAATTTACGCCAACGGCAACGGTACAGAGACTTTGTTGCTGGCCGTCGGGCCGAGAGCAACACCTCCATCACATCTTCAGGGAGGTCCCAATCCTTATACCTCAACCTTTCAGAAGCCAAGCGTGAAGGTTGAGGGATCTGACCTCTGGATGGAGAACCTGACCCCCCCCCTCCTGTGAGAGCAGATCGTCTCGGTAGGGAAGATGACGTGGAGGACAGATGGACAAATCGAGAAGGTCCAGGTACCACGTCTTCCGAGCCCACGCCGGAGCAATGAGGATCATCCGGGAACCGAACATCCGTAACCTCCGCAGCACTTGTGGGATGACGGGGACTGGAGGAAACGCGTACAGCAGTGGGAATGACCACTCCACCACGAACGAGTCTCCTAAGGCTCCTTTTGGAGGAAATTCCCGCAAGCAGAACCTCTCGCACTTCCGGTTGACACTGGAGGCAAAGAGATCCACTTGAGGGGTCCCCCAAAGGGTGAAGATCTCCAGGAGAATCTCCTGAGCCAACTCCCACTCGTGAGAGATCATGCTCTGCCTGCTCAGAGTGTCCGCCGTCACGTTTTCGTCTCCGGCCAGATGAACTGCCGAGATCGAAACTTCCTGCTGGATGGCCCAGAACTCGAGCAGCATCGCCTCCCTGCACAGAGGAAGTGACCCTGCCCCCCCCCTTTTTGTTGAGGTAGTGCATGGCCACTGTGTTGTCCGTCAGGATCAGGACATTCTTTCCTCGCACAGTCGGCAGAAAAGCCTTCAGGGCTAGCCTGACGGCCCTCAGCTCCAACAGATTGATATGGAGTCTGGATTCCGACGGAGACCAACGACCGCTGACTGTCAGCTCGTTGGCATGAGCTCCCCATCCCGTGAGGGATGCATCCGTCACTATCGTCACCTCCGGCCAGGGAAGCCAAAACGGAGCCCCCTTCATCAAGTTGCCTTCGTCGGCCCACCACAGAAGGTCCTGGGCGACCGAGGGCGGCACCTGAACCGGGTCCGACATCCTGCCGGAGGACTGCGACCATTGCATCTTGAGTGCCCACTGCAAAGATCTCATCCGCAGGCGAGCCTCTGACACCAGAAGAATGCAGGATGCCATGAGGCCGAGAAACCTCAAGAACTCGAATGCTGGGAGCGTCTGGGCATGCTGAAACTTGTGTACCATCTGCTGAATGTGAAGAGCCCTCACCTGGGGAGGAAAACACTGCCCCAGGGAAGTGTCGAGCACTGCTCCGATGTACTGGAGCCGCTGTGTTGGCGTCAAATGGAACTTCTTTAAATTGAGGGAAAAGCCCAGCCTGTGAAGGGAGTGGCAGGTGATGGACAGATGATCCAGGACTTGCTCGGGAGTGCTCCCCCTGATCAACCAATCATCCAGGTAGGGGTAGACGTGAATCCCCCCTTGCCTGAGATGCGCTGCCACCACCACCATGAGCTTGGTGAAAACCATCGGGCGGAGGTCAATCCGAACGGCAGGACCCGAAACTGAAAGTACGAGTCACCAACCGCGAACCTCAGGTACTTCTTGTGCTTGGGATGGATCGGCACATGGAAGTAAGCATCCTTGAGGTCGAGAGACACCAACCAGTCCTGAAGCTGAAGGGCCTGGAGGACTTGAGAGAGAGTAACCATCTTGAACTTGTCCTTCCTGGGGAGTTTGTTCAAACCGCGCAAGTCCATGATGGGTCTCAATCCCCCGTCTTTCTTCAAAATCAAAAAATAAGGGGAATACCATCCCTTGTTCCTCTCCGCTACAGGCACCAGTTCTATGGCGCCTTTCTCCAGCAGGGCTTGAATTTCCTGCGCAAGGAGCGGATCCGGACTCTTCAAAGAGAGGTTCCCTGGTGGATTGTCGTGAGGCCTCTGCCGAAAGGGAAGACAGTAGCCGTGGGTTATGATCTCCAGAACCCACACATCTGAAGTAATGGCACGCCACTCTACAAGATGCTGCGCCAGCCTTCCCCCAACCCCCGAACCATGGGACATGGCCTCATGACTGAGTGGTTGCGGCTGCGGCGTTACCTGAGGGCAAAGAGGCAACTGCCCGAGCGGCCTTGGCACCACGGGTACCCTGTCCATCTCTGGTACCCCTGCGTTGGCCTCTTTGACTGCCAGCTCCTCTCGCTTTTCTGAAGGACGAGTAATAGCGAAAGGAACCACCCCTCCATTGCTGTCCCCTAGGACGAAAAGGCAGAGGTTGGCGAACTGCAGCGCCTAACGACTTCGCTGCAGCTTTGGAGGTCTTCAACCTCTCAAGGCTCTCGTCAGCCTTGCTGCCAAAAAGGTTTTCACCGTCAAAGGGCATGTTGAGGAGCCGGGACTGCACATCAGGAGCAAACCTCGACTTCCGCAACCACGCAAACCTGCGTATCACGGTGCTCACCGCCATGGACCTGCTGACGCATTCAGCCATGTCCAAACCCGACTGAACGGACTCACACATGGCATCCTTACCATCCTGGACCATAGCAAGGAAACCATCCCGTTCGTCCCCTTCGGGAATATGTTCAGCCGCTAACGCAACACAGTTCCACAGAGTGTGTGTGAAACGAGATAAGGCACATATGGAGTTGGCCGCCTGAAGCGCCATACCACCCGAAGAAAACACTTTCTTCGCCCAGCCATCAAAACGTTTGTCGTCCCTATCAGGAGGGATGGTAGGGTACGACGCCTGCTTTGCCGGGGCCGTGGCCGCGGCCGCCTGCACCACAAAACTCTCCGGAGTGGGGTGCCTGGTCAAGTAGCAGGGGTCGCTACTGGCTGGATGGTATTTTCGCGACAAGGACCTGCCCACCGCCGGGAGACACTCCGGAGCCGTCCAAGCCACCGCCACCCTTCTTTGTAGAGCCATATGAAACAGCAGGACCGGGTCAGTTGTGGGACCAAAATCGAGGATGTCCATGAGATCATCCTGCACAAAATCCCCTGGGGGAGCAGACCATCCCAAGTACTCGGAGACCCTAGCCATAAGGCGCTGGTACGAGGAATCGGCATGAGAGCCAGGCTCAGGCCTACAAAACTCCACCTCCGGAGAGGTGTCCAGTCCACTGGCATCATGCAGTGAGTGCCTCAAATCGTCAAATTGGCTATGGCCCGAGACCATCTCATCTGGAACCTGACTAGGAACCAGGCCATCAGAATCCTCATCCACCTCCGAAATATATTCCAGGTGGTGAAAAGAAGGCACCCGAGAGTGCTTGCTCTTAACCAGAGCCTTTCTAGGGGGTTCCCCCGTGCCACGGGGTACCTCCGACACCCCGGCGTCGAGGGCGTCGAGAGAACAGGCATCGGCGCGAGAGGATCGGCGTAGAGTAAATCGGCATCGACGTCAGATGCAGCACCGCCAGCATCGTCAGCGTCGACACAGTCCTTGAAGCCGGAGCTCTGAGCGTGTCCTTCGACGACCTGTGCGTCAACGGCTTCGATGACTTCCTCGGAGCCGGAGCCTCGAGAAAGCCCGTCGTCGCCCTCGACGCCTCAGGCATCGATGTCTTTCCTCGAAGACATCACAGGTGCACACGGTCTCGAACGCGTGGAGGACCGGGACCTGGAACGGGTACGTCGAGAACGAGTCCCCTTGTCCGAACGGGACCTCTCCCGTGACTCGTGCCGACCACTCTTGCGAGCGGTGTCTCTCGACCTCTCACGGCCGACCCCACTCGGGGGCGCGGACGGTTTAGTACCCTGCGACTCGAGAATCACCAGCATTTTCTTCCCGAAGGAAGCCCATTCCTCCGGCGTCGCACGGCTGGTGGGGTAAGCGACGTGCCGGGCAGAGTCCTCCGAAAAGGACCCGGAAGACGACCGGTGTCGGCGCTTCCGAGAATGCCTTGAAGAGGCCGAGGAGTGGCGAGACCGACTCCTAGAAGGAGACCCACAAGACTTCCGACGACGATGCGGGGAGTCACCTCTCGAATCATCCGTCGAAAGCCCCGCAGACTTCAACTTCCGGGGCTTGGACACCCGACCTACCGACAACTTCTTCTTACGTTCCCGTAAGGCTTTGGACGTGAGCGACTGGCAGTCAATACAGTCATCCGTGTTGTGGGCCTCCCCGAGGCACCAGAGGCAGGCGTCGTGCGAGTCCGTCACCGACATCTTGGATCCACACTCCCCGCACTTCTTGAAGCCTGGACGCAGGGTCGAAGACGAAGTAGAAGACATCTTCTTACGAAGGAATTACTCACAAAAACGAACAGGTTCGAAGAACCGAGAAGAACAGAACTCCAAAGAGTCGAGGCGTAACCGAGATTCACTAAGCAACACGTTTGCGGAAAAAACGGAACTGAGGCCACGGGCGTCCTACTTATCACATCGGGTGACGTCGGACGTTGGAGGAGGTCCTCAACGACGGCGCATCGACGTCATCAACGCAGGACGCAGAAAAAAGTTTCCGAAGCAGCACAGCTGTGGTGATTACCTGTCATAGATATGGAATACGTCGGAGGACCCAATCCCCTCCAAATAGTATTAAAATGCACTAGAAGCTCGATTCCATGGTCTCTAGTCACATGGAAGCATGAAGTTGGACGAATGAGATGGTCACACCTATGCACGAGGGCAGAGAGCGTGCTTTCACTCCCTGATTCTCAGAGCTAAGAACACTCTCAAGGCTGGGCTTCAAAGCCTAAGCGACTGAAAACCACTGCATTGATGATGGATTGATATGCTAATTGGTGGGAAGCAATGGTTAAGACAAGCTCACCAGCACCTGGATGGCCGGCCTGCATGCTGTTAGATGTAGATGGAAAAGTACTGACGGAGGTTAGAGTGCCAACCAATTGTAGGGGACTGCATATTTAGGGGTCCTATAGTTGTGTAAACCAATGAGATATTGTCTATTTAGTGACATTCATAGTGGTCATTTTTAGGGGAGGGCTTAGTTGCCCCACTTGATGTTAATAACCAATCACATATTCACACTTTTTTAGACTAGTATGGATTGTATACTTAGATGTTCACTCAGAGCCGATCACCCATACTCATAGGTTTTTGTAGTTTGCCACGTTGGATGGTGTTGGTAGGGACACAGGTCAACGTCATTGATGACGAGTTTTGTGTATAAGATCTCAGTTGTTTCTTAAATGCATTGAGTAAGAAGATCGAGCAAGTTCGTCGATGTTCATTATGCTCCCTGTTTTAGATAATTGATATTAAAACAGTCTTCCTTTGACAACTACCCAAGTGATTTTGATTATTGATGTATGAATAAAAATCTGCATCCCCATCCATCTCCAGGGTAATTGCTACTCATCTTAATGGGCTGGGCTATCCAGTTCACTTGGTAGCGCAGAGGATGGTTCAGAGCCATCAATATAAGTAAACTTTAGAGTCATGGAAATATCGAACGACCTTTGCCATTCGAGTGAAAGAACGTGAAGCTCTGCATAGATAGTGGTTAGTGCAATTTGAAAAAGCTTGCAATTGTGGTGTGATGGGTCACCTGGTTTCAGACAAAATCCCCTCCCACGTCTATGAGAAGCTGATCGGCCAGAAGGTTGAAGAGGCAGTAAAAGAGGCGTATGATCCTGAGGGTCAGAAGATGAAAATGCGAGTGGCGAGTAAAAACTTGTTAAACGTATGGGTGATGAGTGAAGAAAAAGTGAGTAACAGAGGGAGGCGGGATAAAACGTAACATGAAAATAAGAGTGTTATATATATGGTTGAATAAGATATTGACTCGAGTGTGGCCAAGCAATAAAGTATCATGAGAGAGGCCACGATAAGAGAATACACCCTGGCCTGCGTTTTAAAGAACGTATCAGAAGAAATTTGAACCTAGAGTCCCCGTAGCAGATGACGTAGAAGACGGATACAATTAAAGGCGAATCTAAAGAGGTTAATTTACGCTCCGTATGGAGTATCTTAGAGGGCAAGGCAGATCTTAGAGAAGACTGTAGAGAAGAATATATGTGGCCGGTCGAGTTTGTTTGTTTGTTTTATGTGATTATGAAAATGATGATGTCATTGTTTTAAAATTGAACTTGGTGGTTGTTCTTTTAGCAAGATTAAAGGGATTGGAGCCTGTGACGATTGGTGCACGCTCATGTTATTATTCTGAAACATACTTTTTTAAATCTGTGATTAAAGCAAGTGAGTGTCAAACAGGTTAAGAGTAAACGAGTTGAGAATGGAGGATATATCTCCACTTGTGCATCTCTGCAAACAGTTGCTGAAACATGCACCAAAGTTTAGACAGTACATTCGGAATGGGTTAAAGGTACAGCAGACAATGTTCATGCCGTGGCCGCAAGGAGGGTCACTATGGAAGACAGTTCTGCAGCATATGATGACATATTTGCATGCAGCATACACGTGAAAAAAGCTAGACAAGCGACTAGTGAGCTTAGAGCTTTGGAAGATGTACCAAGAGGAGTGAGATGAGCTGCCTCCTGTAGATTGGATAATTAATGTATGCAACAAGAGGGGTGAGGAGCCCTCTGCTCCCCCAGCCCCAAATGAAAAAGAAAGCAAAAATAAGAAAGACGATGGGTTATACCCATTGAGGGAACTTAAGGCGGCGACAGGGTATAGTAACCCAGCATATGAGTCGCCTACGCAAAGCAGTGATGACGGCCCAGAGAAAAATACTGAGAGAGATGTACTCTCTAAGGTACCGAGGGACAAGGAGAGATGCGATAAAGAGAGAAGTGATCGAGCAAGCACATCTCTAGATATAGGAAGAGAAATAAAGAGATGGAAGGGAGAAAGAGATAAAGCTGTTGAGATAGCACTTCTACAAAACTAATGGATGGGTGGCCAGATTTTGCTTAAACTTGATGGTAAAGGCATTGAGGATGTAAGGCAAAGGGAAGTTCAAGATGAGCAAGATAAAAAAATAAAGAAAGAGGAACGATTGAAAGACGAAGGAGTGAAATGGAAGGATATACAAAGATGAGAGCAGTTATATCAAGAGGAGTAATTGAGAAAACAAAAGAGCAGAAGAGCAAAGAAAACGTGATAATAGACAAAGAGCAACTGATGAGCAGGAAAGTCTAGAATGAAAAAGAATAGAAGAGGAACAGAAGTTAAGGGACAAGAGAATACAAACACGAAAGGATGAGGGGATACGCAGGGCAAACGAGAGAAGGGATATGAAGAAAAAAGAGGAAGACAGGGTAAGAGAGAAAGCAAGAAAGCATAGGGAGCTTGATGATGACATAAAACGTAAAATAAGGCAGGGAGCACGTGATCTCGATCGCGTGGAGAAGGAAGTAAGGAATCCTAATCCAGAAGTAGCAGGGGAGGATATAGAGGAATTCTTCCCGGAATAGGAGTCATTACCAGGCCCTTGTAGAGTAAATCTAGAGGGCAAGTTTGACTCTAGGAGCATTGGGGAAGTGATCGATAAAGTATACCATGAAATTAAAGCCCAGAAAGAATCAAAGGGGAAGGGAAAAAATGATCAACTTGAGAGCACACAGTTGTATGACACAAAGGGAGCCTCATGTAGTACGAGGCAGAAGGAGTTGTCTTTAAAGGGATGGTCTAGTAAAAAAATTTATTTAAAAAATAGATAGGAAGTTTTAAAAGTTTTTTTATGTGGCCTATGTAAAATTTTGAGCTATTCAAGCTCAAAATTCGAAAAAGCAAGCACAGGGGCGCAGCCATTTTGTGAAATGGAGGCCCTCCTGTGCTGGCTTTTGCGGCACTAATGAAGGAAAAGTCAGTCAGCTGTAGTAAACAAAGTCTACCGCTGGGTGGCTTTCCCTTCATTAGTGCCGGGACTCGGAGGACGCAGACCGGAGACCAGAGCAGGAAAGCTGCAGCTGAATCTCAGTAAGTGCTATTTATTTTTTTTACAAAAAATAAGCACTAGCTGGAGGAGCCCGGAAAACTTAGAAATAAAACCGCAGCTGTTGTATTTATGTTTGCGGTCGCTTTTGAAGCTCGGAGGAGCCTGCGAAACTCGGAAAGAAAAACTGCAGCGTTTTCCAACACAACCGCGTTGTGTCTGCCTGAATCTGCTTTACCATTTGGGGCTCTCGGGCTCCCTGTTGGGGAGCCCGAGAGCCCCAAATGGAAAAGCAGATTCAGGCAGACACAACGCGGCATTGCAGAAAACAACCGCGTTGTGTCTGCCTGAATCTGCTTTCCAAATGGAAAAGCAGATTCAGGCAGACAACGTAGCATTTCCCATGTGAGGCTCTCGGGCTCCCCACGGGGAGCCCGACAGCCCCAACCGGGAAATTAGCTGCAGGTAGAAACACTAAGCGTCATGTAAACATAACCGCGTGTGTTTCTGCCTGCTGTGGCTTTCACTTTGGGTCTCCGGTGCTCCAGCACCGGAGACCCAAAGTGATAGCCACAGCAGGCAGAAACACACGCGGTTGTGTTGGAAAACGCTGCGGTTTTTCTTTCCAAGTTTGGAAACTTGGAAAGAAAAACCGCAGCGTTTTCCGACATAATAACGTTGTATTTATGTTTGCGGTCGCTTCAAAAGCGACCGCAAACATAAATACAACGTTTTTAAAGCTGCGGTTTTATTTCTAAGTTTTCCGGGCTCCTCCAGCCCGGAAAACTTAGAAAAAAAAACGCAGCTAGTGCTTATTTTTTGTAAAAAAATAAATAGCACTTACCGAGATTCAGCTGCAGCTTTCCTGCTCTGGTCTCCGGTCCGCGTCCTCCGAGTCCCAGCACTAATGAAGGGAAAGCCACCCAGCGGTAGACTTTGTTTACTACAGCTGGCTGGCTTTTCCTTCATTAGTGCCGCAAAAGCCAGCACAGGAGGGCCTCCATTTCACAAAATGGCTGCGCCCCTGTGCTTGCTTTTTCGAATTTTGAGCTTGAATAGCTCAAAATTTTACATAGGAAGTTTTAAAACGGAGTATGCTAGTATTTCTTTTTTTATGTGGCCGATCTATTTTTTAAATAAAAATTTTTACTAGACCATCCCTTTAAATAGATTGACTTTGAACAGAGATGAGGAGGAGAGAAGTTGCACGATTTGGGCACAGGAAATGTCAGACAAAAACAGAGACGCCTTCCGTGGGGAAGAGAGAGGGGATGTATGCAGTCCTGAGGGATGTTTTTCAATGGATAAGGAAGTAAGATGGTCAGATTTAAACACACCTATACCTCGGGCGTCAGAACCATTGACACAGTCAGACCGACGTAAAGGGCACCTGCATGGTGAGAGGGGGGGTCGCCACCATATGTGAGCAGATTAAGATCGCTACCAGGAAGAAGGCGATGTGCGAATATAGTCCCTGCAGTGGACAGACAAATGATGACAGATGAGAATGAGTTTGGGGCTTCACCGACTCCCTTGCTAGAGAAAGGGGGGCCAGACCACAGTATATAGCATGGCCCCAGATGAACAAGGATAATTTAAGGTGTAAACTTCTGAGTTTAACTTCTAGTGCTGGGAAATGGATACATGAGTTCGGGAAAATGACGGGAGGAAACACATTGGCTATAGGGGACATTAAGGGTCTCTTGATCGGCATACTTGGTGAGAGAGATGATGACATGTGGACAAGGGCAGGATATGCTTTAATAAGTGTAGAGCAGCAGTCTGAAAAGCGCTTAGAGTACTGTATCCGGATACGTCCGATACGGGAGCTATAATGACGAAAAAGATGCAAGACGGGGATGATCCGCTTGTTTACATTAAGAATTTTTAAGAGCAGTGGAGCTTGGAGATGCGTGAATCTTTGGAAAATCTATACCTGTGTTCTATCATATATTGTGCCAAGGGCAGCCAGACCCTGTACAGAAGCAGCTTAAGAAGTTAGTGGGTATAGAAGCCAAACCATGGTCGGAGATTCAGCTGACCATTGCACATTATTGTAGACTTGCAGGAAAAGAATCGCAAAAAAAGACGATGTTAGGAAAACCGAAGAGGCAAAGTTAGTGCAGAAGAAATTGTACAAATATGCCATTGAAGGGGCAATGTTGACTAGTGTAGACAGATCGAATTCACAGCAGACTGGGAATATGCTGCAGGTGAATAACCAAAGGCGGTTTGATCAGGACAATAGTGGATTTGCTCCGTAAGGAAGGGGAGGATTTCGAGGAAGAGGTTTTCAGAGTAATCAAGGGAATTGGCAGAATAATCAGGGAAGTTTCCAGAATAATCAAGGTGGGTTTCAAAATACGCAAAATGGGCAAATTAGGAGGCCTCCTATATGATGGACATGTGGGATGACAGGGCACTTTGACCGTATGTGTACAAGTCAAGGGTTCGTGCAAAACAGCCAATTTTTAAAAGGGGGGACTTCAAACCCGCCTGCGTATTCACAGCAGAGTGGAGATGGGTTTGCTCAGAATCAAACGATGCAGCAAGTGCCGAGAGTGCAGCAAGGCTTGCAAACACAGCAGTTAGCAGTTAATCCACCACAAGGGCAGTCGCAGCATTCGCCTATGCAGATTCAGCAGAGTACAAGCACAGGACAGCTAATGACTCCTAGAGTAGGGGGTGTCACAGTCGATGGAGGGAATCCTTTTACAGGTAACAGAATGAGGCTGTACCCACAATAGGACAGCTCACTGGGAGTCTCGATGTGTTCAATACTATCTGTGACGCCAAATCCTCTTGAGGAACCGAGGGTAGACGTCAACATAGGAGGCAAAGGTTTTTCGTTTTTAGTAGACACAGGTGCAACGCGCTCATGTATACGAGAGGCAACGTTTTCAATGTCTGGCAATGTCATGAATACTCAAGGTTTCACAGGAGCAACAAGTAGAGTTCCTTTCACTGAAGAATTACCAGTCTCTATAGGAGAGTGTGACATGACAGTGCCATTGCTATATTCGAGGCAGACACCTGTAAATATATAGGGTTGAGATTTAATGACAAAGTTGAACATGACAATCTCGTTTACCGATGAAGGCATAGTGTGTTCAACACCAGGAATGCATTATTTAAACATGAGGGAATTTATTATGGCATTTGCAGGACAGATAGCCATGCGGGAAACGCCTTTAGAACCAGAAGTTTTCCATTATGGAGTAGGCATTCTGTTAACATGGCTACCAGGCCTAGTAGGCAGAACTATGAGAATACCTGATGAATTTTAGTTTATACCAAAAATACCTATGCGTGAAGAAGAGGGACATGTTTTTCCCCTTTTTCCCCTTAGAACTACAGCAGCCATAGTGCGAGGTGAAATGGCTTTGCTTGATGGAAATTATGATAACGGCAGACAATGGTGTGCAGTAATTGCCATCGGAGAAGGTTTCAGATTAACTGATGTCACGGATGACGATTTATTTGGAGATCATCCATCTGATGACAAAGTGATATTTGACATGGGTATTACTTATTGGGTGAGAGCAATCAAACAAGAGGTTCCTCAGAAAATGATGCTAGCACAAAAAAGTCCTGAGTCTTTTGATGAATATATGGCGAAAGAGCCAGTTTCATTATGGAGTACAGTCCCCTCTGACGTAGGCCTGTTGAAGGGGGTTGGAGAAGTAAAGATTAAATTGAAACCAGGAGCAATTTTACCTCAAGCACAACAGTATCCCATGTCTCGAGAGGCAGATGAAGGTATTTTTAAGACAATTTCTGCCATGATGACTCAGGGTACCTTAGTGACGTCAGAGTCACCATGTAATACTGCGGTGTAGCCTATCAAAAAATCTAAGGGGGGGTTGTGGAGATTAATTCAAGATTTACGCCAGATAAACCAGATTGTAGAGGCCGAGGTCCCTCTCGTTCCTAGTCCGGCTATAATCTTATGTAATATACCTGTTGAAGCACGATATTTAACTGTGATTGATTTGAAAAATGTGTTTTTCTCAATCCCATTGCACAAAGACTCACAGGATCTGACGCCATTTATGTTCAGACAGCCTAAATTAAAAAGCAAGAGATTACCTCGGGGGGTATTGTGAGTCTCCATCGATTTTCAATAGAGTCCTGCAGATGGATTTAAGCAATATTGATTTAGAAAGTTTTGTGCTGCAATACGTAGATGACATTTTAGTGTGCAGCACTTCAGAGGAAGAGTGCAGACGCGATTCTGGTTAGCAGATGATTAAACTTGCTGACAAAGGATATAAGGTTGACAAAGAGAATTTACAGTATTGTCAACAAGAGGTGTTGTACATAGGCCAATTGATTTCACATGAAGGAAAGGCTATTTTGAAAACCACAAAGCCACACACGATAAAGCACATACAGATATTTCTGGGATTATGTAAATATGTCAGAGCATGGGTCTTTGACTACAGTTCATTTATAGGGCCTTTATTGCAGGCTTTAAAGAAAGCACACGTAACGCAGGAAAAAAGTGTGTGGTCTGAGGACTTGGAAGAATGGTTTGAAGAGTTGAAAAAAGCAATCTGCTCAGCTCCAGTTTTAGGGATTCCTAATGATGCTGAGGAATTCTCTTGTTTTCGCACACGGACGGCACTGTTATGACAGCAGTCCTTACACAGAACCACATTGGGGTATAAGCCCTTTGCATATTACATTGGGATTTTAGACCCAGTGATGAGAGGACATTTTCCATGCGAACAATCGCTGGCAGCTGCCGCATTCACTATAGAGAAAGCTGCAAGCATAGTGATAGGATGCTCTATGACGTTATTTGTTGAACATGCATGGTTTGCCATTTTAGAGAAAACAAAAGGCACGTTCTCAAAGGGCTTCTGCCTACGAATTGGTCATATCGAATCCAGCTATCAAAATAGTTTGATGCAGAATAGTGAATTATGCCATGTTTGTAGCTGAACCACACACAGAGGACAAGCATGCGCATGACTGTTCCAACTATGAAGAGTTCTATGATGAAATCCCCAGGATAAAAGAAAATGCTTTAGTGGGAGGAAAAATTGTTTTTATTGACGGTTCTTCAAGAATCGATCACAATGATGGGCAGAGATACACAGTTCCCACTGTAGTAAAACATATAGCCAATGGGTAGTTTCGGACATTGGTAAGTGCACAACTCCCGTCTCAATATTCAGCACAGGCTGCAGAGTTAGTGGCACTGATTGTCACGCTTGGGAATTATGCAGAGCAGTGAAGTAACAGTGTATAGTGACTCTGCTTATGTGACGTCCACCGTGCATGCAGGGTTAGCACGTTGGAAAAGGAGGGGCTACCTCTGAGGGGATGGCATGCCAGTACAGCACGCCGCCTTATTGGACAGGCTTATTAAGGCACTGCAACTCCCAGTAGCCATCGCAGTCGTTAAATGCGCAGCACATACTGAAAGGGCAGACTTTATCTCACGTGGAAACCAAGCAGCAGACGAAGCAAAACTTGCTGCATGTTCAGAAAATGTAATGACATTTGATACACCCGATGTAAATGAAAAAATGGTTGTAATGATGAACGTGTCTGAAAGATATAGTGATTTGTCAAAGACACAATCAATGGAAGTTCAGGGGGAAGCACCTCAAGATGAAAAGGATTTGTGGACGTGAAGAGGGTGTTCTTTAAACCCCTCTGAAGCATTGCGGTGACAAGACAGCACTGGTAAACCGGTGATGCCTGTAGCCTTATTAAGGGTGGCGCTGAACAGCTACACTCCCCTGCGCACACAACTAGAAAGAAACTATTGCAGAGGATTGGTTTGTACTAAATTTGTTATAACATGTTGCGTTCTACGTAGTGAACTGAATCTTGTGTCACAAATTCAGGGCTGGGCATACACTGCGCACAGTTAGGGGAGTTATTCTGATACCCAATTGCCTCTTTGAGCATTTGTATATTGACTATGTCAACATGCTGCAAGTACGCAATGGCTATAGATACGCGATTGTAGTAGTTTGTCCCTTTTCATGATGGATTGAGGCTGGTCCATGTACACACACAGACTCTACCTGTGCAGCCAAATTCTTAGTGCGGGAAGTGTTTCCTATATAGGGAGTATGTGAAGTAATGAGATCAGACAATGGCCCACATTTTGTGAATCAAACATTTGAGCAGATTACCTTGTTGCTTGGGATAAAGCAAAAGTTCTCTTCGGCCCATCATCCACAAGGAAATGGGATCTGTGAACGGCTCAAAGGATAGCCAAGTTGAAGCTTACCTTGAAGAAAGGGTGGTTGCATTGCCTACACTGGCATTACATGCTTTGAGGAACCAACCAGGTTCGACCACCATCTCAGCCCACATGAGATAATGACAGGGAGATGGATTAGGACACCCCTCACGCCTCCATCCAGAGTTAGAAGTGATGCTCAGCCTACAGCAGAGCTGTTAGGAATGGAGCTACATGAGTATTTTATGTGTATGACTTCAAGTATCTGTGTCATTTCTGGTCAGCTACGGCAAAAAGGATGTGGGGCAGTACAGAACACAGAAGTAGATGCTTCAACAAGTAGAATTCAAGAACTTTGTCTTCCCAAATTATTCCCCAGAGATGCTGTCCTAATCCGCAACTTCACAAGGAAGTGGCACAAGCCCAGATTTAATGGGCCTTTCATTGTGGAAGACGGCACGCCGTCTGCAGTCAGAGTGCAAGACAGATATGCTTGGACCTTTTTAGGTGATGTAAAAGTTTATACTGGAGAAACCCCTCTACCCCCACCCCCTTCGGAAGCAAGCATCGGGGAAGAACTTCAGCAAATGCAGACAAGGTCTATGACGAGGAAGTAGGACGCAGAGGCTGTCAAGTAAAATAAAAGATTTTAATGGACTGTGGCTTGGTTCAGGACACTCTTTTAGCCACTTCTGAAAGAGTTAAGAGAAGATACTCGAACACTCTATGCAATCATTTCAGGGTTAAGGGAAGATCTTTTGTTCTCTAAAACCACAGGAGCTTGTTAACTTTGGACTGAGGCATGCTTTAAACCTTGACAAGAAGAGAAATATGCCAAATTTGAGTTCATTTTCAACAATTGGAAGAGGGTGCAGTACCCCGATTCATTTCTCACTTAGTTTCTGTTTGGATTTGCCCATGGCGATTCCCAATGACAACGTTTCAAGGATCATATTTGAAGTTTTTCTCTGCTTTCTGCAAGCGTATCCAGCTATCGTGGGGAGAACTACTAGCGTACATGTTTTTCTGAAAGATCCTAAGAATGGTCCAATCGTAAGGAGGTTACTCACAGCAATCATCGAGCAAGTTTTGCAATTGCCAGAGTATAGTGGGGAAAGGACAAATGCCATCATCAGTCGATGATGCTCACAGACTGGTCAGTGTGGCTTTCTATCGTCTAAATGAAGAATACTCGCATCTTGTTGGAAGACACACTGATGTGCACACATTCCTAAGGCACCCAAGAAACAATGCAGCACTAAACAAAATCTTGAGAGGCGTCATCCTGCAAGTAAATGCTTATTCAGGGAGAACTCTGAGGTCAGAGTGAAACTTTTCTTCAACAGATCGAGAGGTTGCTGGTCAGACAGAACTTTTGTTTCATACTGAAAGAAATTCATCATGTCATCGGGTCTAATACCGATTCGAGGAATCGATTGGGAACTGGTGTATGTCGTTGAACTTGATTAGACTTACTCAAGTCGGTTTTCTTCTTGCTGGCGAGGCATCCACATTTCATCTGGTTAAAGACTGGTTCCAGGGATACATCAAGAGTTTGTTTTTGGTATCCTGTAAGCAGACAGCTGATCGAGGATAAGTTGCTGAGTCAAGATAGCAGCTTCCAGAAGCAATACATAATGCTGATGTATTAAAGTTACTTTTTCCTTCCTTAGGGAATAAAGGAGGGAAGTGTTAGTAGTAACATCATTTTTTTTTAAACCAATTTTATTAATTTTATTTCAAACAACCAACAACCAAACTTGCAGTACATATTACAAATTTTGTGCAACCCAAACAATGTCTGCTGTGTCTCCCATTCCCTCCCCCCAACCAAGCCTACACTACTTCACGATCTGCTTCTTCATCTTGCAGCAAGGTTCCCTCTGCTGTGTTCTCTTCTGAGTCCTGGTCGCTCGACCAGTTCTGAGTGGGCTCAAACAGTGTGGTTATTAGATGTTTCCAGGCTGTCAGGATTTCTGCGTCTTCCTCCCCTCCAGTGTTACTAGCTTCCTGCCATACTGCAGTTTCAGCTTCTGCCCATTTCTGAAGGTCTTTCCATCATATTACTATCCTTGGTCTATGGCTTGCCTTCCATCCCATAGCCATTCGACGCTTCGCAAGTATATATGCCAAATCTTTTAGTTTACGTACATAAGTTTACGTGATCTAGGAAACCCCCCTACCCGGTCTGAAAGATCCGCAAACCTTGCCAGGCTTATTAGGTTTAGGGAGCGGTATGATAATCACCTCCCTCAGGGACTCTGGCAACTTTCCTGTTTCGTATGCCTCATTTAGCATTACCAATAGTGGGGAAAGCACCTCCTTTTTATACATTTTATAAAATTCACTAGGGAGTCCATCGGCCCCCGGGGTCTTGCAGGTGGGTAGCTGTTTTACCACTTCTTCTAGCTCCTCCAAGGTTATTGGGGCATCTAAATCCTCTTGCTCCTCAGCACTGATTTGTGGCATGCCTATGTCCTCCAGTGTTTCCCTTATTTCTCTGCAGTCGCTTCCCCCTTCATCCCCATACAATTGTTGATCGTATTCTAGAAATTCACGATTCACGCCCTCTTGGGTGTCCACTATACGTCCATCCTCCTTCGTCACTGCGTATTGTAGGTCTGGGGATCTCCCTTTTATATAACCCTGCCAACACCCTCCCTGGTTTATCTCCTCCCACATGGTCTTTCCACATACTTTTAATAGTTTAGATTGCACTCTCCCAGTGTCCTGCACATTTCTGTTGCAGCCTTAGTATGGTTCCAGTGTCTTCCTTGGCGTTACCCTCTCTGCTCAGCGCTGTTTCTAGCTCTTTTTCTGTATCCTGCAGTTCTGTTAATATCCCTCCTTGTAGTCCTTTGGACTTAGCTATGGCTACCCCCTCACTACCACTTTGAAGGCTTCCCACAGCGTGCCAGCCGACTCAACACTGCCGGTATTGGTCTCAAAGTAATTTATTATCTTTTCTCTGAAGTCCTCCATGAACATTGTATCCTTTAGTGCCTCAGCTCTGAGGCACCACGTTGGTATCCTTGCTCTTGGGGGTCATTATTGCCATATTATGACCAATGGCAAGTGGTCTGATAGGACCCTCGCTTTGTATTCTGTCTGTACTATTTCTGCCATTAGCTCCTGTGTGGCAAACATATAATCTAGCCTAGTGTGCAAGTTTTGTGGGGCTGAGTAATGTGAATACTGGCTGTCCTGCAGGTGGCGCAGTCTCCATGCGTCCCCGAACCTGAAATCCGTCAGCAGTGTCTGCAACGCCCAAGCAGTCGGGGTGGGTCTGTCTATTTTGTTATCTGATCTATCTACTTTCGGGTTTAGTGTACAGTTAAGTCACCCCCCCAAATCACTGCTCCCCCAAATACATGCTCATTTTGTTGTACAGGGTTTTAAAATATGCCACTGTGTCCTGATTCGGGGCATATATATTTATGATGCATATTTCTTTATTTTCCACCAATCCCCTTATTGCAACCATCCTCCCATCTGCTTCTACTGTGGACTGTAGTAACTGGAATGGGACATGCAGTGCTACCCAGGTGATCACCCCTCTAGCGTAAGCAGAATATGTTGCACCGACAATGGTCCCCTTCCACTTCTTCTGGATCTCCTAATTTTTCTTTTGTGAGGCGAGTCTCTTGCATTAGGGCTATATCTATTTTCTGTCTGCGCAGGTACATCATAACCTTATTCCTTTTTAGGTAGCTATTGAACCCTCTAACATTCCAAGTGGTTACTTTAAGGTCCCCCATAATCCAATCACATCCCGCTCTTCCCTTTGCAAGTCTCCAGGTCTTATTTGAAGGCCATCGCTCGTGTATGCAGGCTCATTCCACAACTTCAAACTGTCCCTCCCCTCTATGCTAGCTACTACTCCCAAACCATAACACTTCAACTCCCCCAACAATGCCCTCAACTCCCCCCTCCCTACCCTCCCAACTGTTGCCCAGCTCCAACCCTGGATCTCAGGTGATCCCGCATTTAGTCCTGTCTCGGCTAGCCGGTACAAGGAACTCAGCAGAACGGCTACCACTCTATCAGTAGCCTATCTAATCTATACTATTGGGGTGTAAAAGTGGGTTCACTTTGTTCCTGCGTTATGCCCAGTGTGTTGCGCATGCTATTCTCCTTATGTTGGGCCTAGAATGCTCTATTACGTCTCTATGTGCTTTGTCTTATAATCTAGTCCCAATGTCCCAGATCATACAGCACCTCGGTTCTCGGCGACACTGCTTCACTTCTCTAGTCCATCCGCCTTCTGCTGGTCTGTCTCGTCCGGACAGCTCTGGCCATCCAGCCAGTCGCTTCCTCTGGTGTTGCGAAGAATAGGGCCCTGTTCTTGTGGAGCACTTTCAGCCTTGCTGGGTACATCAGCATGTACCTATAGCCCGCATCTCGCAGCCTCTTCTTCACAGTTCCAAAGTTCAGCCGTTTCCTCTGTACCTGGAGCGTATAGTCTGGGTATATCGTGATGGATGCTGTTGCTCTGCGTATTGTGCCTCCATTGCGGAAGAATTCTAGGATCTTCTCCCTGTCTCGATAATTCAGGATCTTGGCAATTGTCGGTCTCGGAGGGGCACCTGGTGGTGGTCTTCTAGTGAGGGCCCTATTAGTTCTCTCCACTGCCAACCTCTGGGTGAGTTCTCCCCCCTGTACCTCATGCAGCAACATTATCTCTATATATTCCGTGAGGTTCGGGCCCTTCCTCGCCTTCCGGGAGTCCGACAATGCTTATATTATTTCTGCGGGCCCATCCTTCGGCTTCCTCTGCTTTCCAGGTTGCACACTTGCTGTCGCGGTATGTGGACCTCCGAGGCGTGCGTTGCGCAGGCCCCTGTGTTGGAGCTTACCGCATTTTGCAGTTCGCCAGTGCGTTCCGCCACTTTTTTAACATCCTGTCGCAGAATGTTCACATCCTCTTGCACCGCTCCAATTTTTAAGATCTGCCATGGCTGCCTCCAGCTTGGTTTTCCAGGCTGCCTTCAGGTCTGCAATTGCATCTAGGATTTGCTGGTCATTTCTCTCTGGCGCGGTGTCCAGTTGCATATTTCTTTCTTCCTGGCCTCTTCCGTTGCTTGGGGTGTCTTAGTGAAGTCCTCCATCGTTACTTGTTTTCCTTTTGATTTTGGTAATTTTTAAGCCATCCTGGCACCCTTTAGTGCATCAGACCGCCTCCAAGGGTTGTCTTACTGTTTTGGGTTAGTTCAGCCCACTGGTCGCTTGATCAGTTATTGTCAATTTCTCCCTCTCCACATATTTTCTGTGTGGCCCGGCGCTTCCCCAAGTTATGTGGGGCTCAGGTGTATGTGACCATCGTGATCTAGCACTTTTCTTTTTCTCAATGCTTTGTGCCTTGATGCGCACTTTGCAGTTCCAAGCAATCTATGTTATCGCCCAGACTGCCTCATCAACAATGTCTCACATGGGCAATAAGTAATATTTGCAGAGCCCTACGTTCCAAAAATGGACAGACTGCCTCCAATATGTGTGCAGTCACTCGTGGTTTGTTTGAGTTTCCCTTCCACAGATAAGTGTATTGCAACTACAATTCCCAAGCGGGCGTTTCACAAGGCGCACACAGTCACAGTGTGGCTGCTCTCCCTGCTTTCACAGATATTTCGAAGGCTTGGGAGTGTAATTAGCCGGGCCTCTGTCCGTCGCGTTCCTCCACCCATATGCTGAGATGCACTCTTGCAGTCCTCCGTGTAGCTTGCGCACCTCCGTGTGTAATTTGGCGACCCAATTTGCTTCGTTCTTGTGTCTATGGGGGGGACACGAATTACGAAAATATAGCTAAAATGCTATTACGTAGCTCCTTATCTGTCCATTTTACGTTCTATCTTTACAGGTTGCACATGTACACTACATTGTTATATTCACATAACAACGGTTGATTTTAAAAGTGGATTTTCGTAATTGTGAATAACTCTCCTGATGAATGTTCTCTGAGTAACCCTTTCAAGAACTGAAACATGTCGAGAAAATGTCCTGGATATGTACAGGATTAGAATAACCGGTTATTTCTTAGCAATCAGAAACTGAAGTACATTGTGATTTGTTTTTTGAATATACTATAGAAATTTGTACCACCTAACCATTTGATGGTTTCTGACGAGATCCTTGTTTTTTAGTTAATGTTCTTATCTATTGTATGTAGGAACTAGTCCTTGTTATTTGTAGAGTGATTTAATATGTTTTTATGTGTAATAGATTAAAGATTTATACTTTTTTTACTTCTAGAGTTCAGTGTACAACCTGTTTTTGAGCTCTGTCTCTTATATATACATGTTTTGCCTTCCCGGGTATAGACAGAGTAGTTAGTTGAGTTTCACGAGTTTAGTGGACCACTAACTACCAGGATTCCTTTTGATATAAGAGTGCACCGTATGGCTACTCAGCTTACACTTCATATGGGCTCCAGCTGCTCTTCTCTCCCTATATGGCAAGATCCTCTGGGCAATCACGCACAGACACCCGCCCCTCGTGGTGTATCTTCAGATGCTGCCGGGGTCCGTGTAGCCACTGACAGTGAGCTCTCTTCTATGGGCTTCATGCTATGGGGGACAGGGTGCATTTCAGTGTCTTGTTCGACACTGTGCTGGGACCGTGCGTGCAGCGTCTTCTTCACCCCTTTGTCGGTTTTCACCCGCTTCAGGTCTGCTGGATTGCTCATCTTCACTGTTACTGCAGTGTATGCCGTATGAGCATATGGTCACAGGCAACATCCATTACAGTCGTGCTACAGCCCCATCCCCCCCGCTGGACGCCACTGCCCTTTGTTCTTGTCCGGGGCCGGCTGCCATTTTCATCCAATATCAACGAAGTCTGTGCTTACTATTCTTTCATCTCTAACTTCCGATCCACAGCTCAGTACATTTCAGGAGAGCAACCATTCTGTTCCCCATGATTTCCCACAGCCGCTGGCACTTTTGTAGTTTGTGGTGTAGTGCAGACATCTGCATACTTCAGGATCTATAGAAGGATCAGCAGGAGACGGTAAAACACGTCCTATCTCATGGCTGCTTAGCCACGCCCCCCAGTAGTAACATCGTTATGCCAGATTTTGGGAGACATCCACAATGTGAAAGAAGTTGTTTCTGTAAATGGTCGTACTTGTGTATCATTTATGCTTTTATCTTGTTCAGAATCATGATGTACGTAGCATCATATCGCATAAATGTACATGGAGATAAGACTCCTGTGAATCTTCCTGAGCAGAAGGAAGGTACAATCGTGGCAACTACTAGGCACCCAAGACCCTATGTGGTCATTCCTGTTCCAAAGAAAGATGAGAAATTACCCGAGTCTGAGATAAGTGTCACTAACAATTGTTCACATGCAAGAAGTGTATTAGAGACACTTCTAGGACACAGGAAACAGGCTTGGCAATTCAAGCAGGAGAAAAGGTTAGTAGAGGATTAACCTACACAGATAAAACATGCAATTACACCTGGTCCTGTGATAAAGGACCTAAAGATGATTCCTAAAAGACAGTCACACATGGAGATTTTGCGAGACATTTTCATGCCAAAATGGTAATTGAGAGGATGAAACTCTCTGAACTTTCTCCTACTCAGGGAGCACTGATAGGCTTACCTATGATCAACCCAGCTAGAAGAAGTTATGCTAACACTTCATGAAATGATTATGGAAGGTCACATGAGAAGAATGAGGCATAAATGAAGCACCAGAGAGGAGGATTTCAAACTAAACGATTACCTGGACAGTACAGCTCACTTGGGAAATAACACATGGTATCAACATATGAAGGAAGTTGGAAGTAAGACTTCGAAGGAGGAATGCTTTGTGTGTGCACTCCTGCCTTACAGTATGGGAAAATCCAAAATGTTCATAGCTATCGAAATAGATGTCCAGAAAGCTCATTGTCTTTCGCACATAGCACTTTGCAAAACAAGAGGTCAGTTCATGGGCCGAGATGCCTACCTCAAATGGGCAACTGAATGGACAGATCCAGACAAAGAGGACTATATCCAAGACACAAAAACAAGAAACAAGGCCCATACTAAGAATCATGTGATCAGATACGAGAAGCGTGGAGTAAAAGGAGCTGGAATCAGATGGTAAGTGAACAAAAGAGTAGAGCGTAAGGAAAATCTGCATAAGACATTCGAAGATGGAAGAACAGAGGCCAAATGCAGATCTGGGGAACTGTGTTATCACCAGATGGATGGGAAGAAGGAGTGTTAATCTGCAGAGCCTGGGTGGTCATTGGTCGTTATAAACCTGCCACTGACATTGTACAGAATGGCTGTAAGCCATTATGTCCAAGAATTGCTAAAGTACTAATTTGGGTCAAAGACTGAGGAGAACCCCTGGAAGATAGTGCCCTTGTAAAGTTCAAAGCTGTGCTTCAGAAATAATGGCACAAGAAAAGAGAATCAGAACTGTAGTCAAATCTTTGATGTAACAGGGATGATACATGGAACAGCAGTAATCATGGATCAATATAGGGCTTGTGGATCCAGGCCATACATGAAGCTACACAAGGATTGGGGAGGATGATGCTCATTAGTGAATGTCCATGTTCCAGCATTAGTGATTCCAAAAAGTGATCTGAATCTTGACAGTTTTCCAAAAGTAGATGCTCACCTGAGGAAGAAGAGATCTGTGGAACTGATAAAAAGGATGAAGAGGGAGAACAATTTCTCAGCTAAGTCAATAGAAGCTTCAGGAAGACCTCATCAGTGCTCACCTTAAATTTCATGCCAAGAATCCAGGTTGGAGCAAATACCAAGTGGCTACAGATTACCAGATGGGAACTGCTACAGATGATCAATACAACTATAAAGGGATTCAATGCTATCAGAAAAGAGATGACAGCCATACGACTGATGACTCTCCAGAACACACATGTCTTGGATACGATTACAGCTATGGATGGAGGTGTTTGTGCTAACAGTGGAGAATCTTGTTGCTCATTTATACCTTCTCATGATGATGAGAATGTAACCTTGACAGAGGCCATAGACATGCTGACAAAGCTCCATGGTCAGATGAAAGATGAAGTAGAAGACATTGCTGATGACGGCTGGTTTGGATCGCTCTTTTCTTGGATTCCACAACGGATGGCAGACATGTTCAGGTTTCTTGGAGCCCTGATCGTGTTGGAGTTGCTTTGATTCTGTGTGATCAAGATAATAATCTGACAATGCAAGAAAACAGCAAAGAAAGCCATAGGGATAAAGATCATGATCAATGTCGAATCAGCATGTAAAGCCTGAGACTTAACTGATGAAGAGAGATCAGAGACTTTGTGAAGGCCAGTATCCATACACCTGAGGGAACGAAGTTCCTGTACCCAAAGAATCATAAGAAGTATGTAGGAAGATGGATCTATTGCTGTCCAAGTGGACTTGTACCTTACCTTACCTCTTTCTTCAACATTTGCCTCACCACTGCTACCTTCCCTTCAGCCTTCAAGCATGCTACTATCATTCCCATAATGAAAAAAACCCTCAGCTAACCCTCTCCTGGCCTCCAGCTTTCGCCCCATCACTCTTACCATTCCTCTCTAAACTCCTTGAATGACTAGTCTACTCCCAACTCTAGGCTTTTGTCTCCAACCTCCTCCCCTCTACTCAATCTGGCTTTCGCCCAAAGCATTCCACTGAAATTGCTCTCACCTCCGTTCTTAACTCCCTCCTCACTGCTCGCTACTCCAAACACACTTCTATTCTATTCTCATTCTCCTTGACCTCTCTGCCACCTTTGACACTGTCGATCACCCCTTACTCCTCTACACTCTTTCCTCATTCGGTCTCAAAGGCTCTGTTTTCAATTGGTTTTCCTCCTACCTTTCCAACCGCTCCTTTGTCGTCTCTTGGGGTGGCTGCTCCTCACCTATTCATTCCCTCGACTTTGGTGTTCCACAAGGCTCTATGCTTGGCCCCTTCCTCTTCTAACTCTACACCTCTCTTCTTGCACCCGTCATCTCATCCTTTGGTATCTCTCACCATTTCTACGCTGATAACACCCAGCACTTCCTTTCCTTCTCTTCCTTCACTCCCGATATTCATCTCAAACTCTCCTCCTGTATCACTGCTATCAAAACTTGGATGTCCTCCCACTTTCTCACCCAAAGTTTTATTCCTTCCAGCCAACACTCTTCCCTCCGTCCACTTTGACTTTAACCTTTCCTTTATGTATCATATCTCTCTAACTTCCCGTGCCTGTCGCTTCAATCTCTTTAATGTTCGCAAAATCCACTCCTCCCACACCTTCCACGCCACCAAACTCTTAATCTCCTCCCTTATCTTCTGCCGTCTCTTCTACTGTTCAGCCCTCCTCTTTGGCCTCCCTTCCTCTCAGCTTGCCCCCCTCAAATATCTCTACTACTCTGCAATCTGCACTCTCTGTTCCCTCGCTCCCTATGAATTCATTTCCTCTTCGCTTTCCTTCCAACCTCAACTTAAATTCAACTTCCTCTGTCTTGTCTTTAAATCGCTTTATAATCTTGCCCCTCCCTACCTTTCATCCCTTCTTTCTTTCTAATCTCCCTCTCGCCCCCTTCCGTTCCGCTGACCTCTTCCTCCTCTCTGTCCCTCCCTCTCCTTACGCCCCATCACGCTTCTCTTCCTTTCAGCTCCTCGCCCTGCTTCACTGGAACTCTTTACCTCTCTCTCTATCCGTTCCAGCTCCTCCTCCTCTTCCTTCCGATCCTCCTTAAAATCCCACCTTCTTCATCTTCCCTTCAGACAACCCTTCTGTCCCTCCTCCCTGCTACTCCCCGTCCTCTGATTTTACCCATTGACATCGGCAAATTGTTCTGCATACTGTACCTGTTTATTTGACTCATGAATTTTAATTTACTGCTTCCAATGTATTCTTGTTGTGCTATGTAAAGTGCTATATAAAAGTTAATAAATACAAATACAAACTATATGCTCAAGTGACCAAATTGAACACTATTCTATGTTCAAATCCCAGTAGAACATCATACCTAAAGTGTGTGATCTTGGGCAGCTCATGTAATCTTACTGTGCCACACTAGACAAGTTGCTAGCCCCTGAAAATGGTTTGAATCACAACGTTTGTTATAAAAACAGCTTACTCACGGTTTACCAACCAATAATGTGGCCCCATCTAAATTGAGAATAGTAACCACTCATATATTACGTACCACAAAGTCACCTGCATCTCTGCTTCCCCATGCTTTATATTGGGTCAGCAAGCACAAACAGGCTGTTTCATTGGAATGCAGTGTGAAGAATTGAAGAATACGGGCTATAATCATACGCCACATGCACACAGAGAAAAGGAATGACATGAAACATCTGAGCGAGAGAGAGAGAACGAACAACGGATAGAAAGGTGGAGGTGGGAGAAGACAGGAAAGCAGGAAATTGAGGAGCAACGGATAGAAAGGGGGAGTGTGAGCAGGAGGCATAATAGGAACAAAGGGAGGAGGAGGGGAAGGTCAAGAGCTGGGGTGGTTGGACCTGGGTGGGCGAGCCAGGAGGGGATATTCCTCAGAGTTGGCAACACTTGAAAGAAAGGTTGGGCATTCAGATTAGGCCATCGACACTAGACCAAGACTCTAGACGTAGTACCCAGGAAAGAGGGGGACACTAGACCAAGGGCCTCATTACGGGTGCGGCGGTAATCGAGCCAGAAAAACCGGCAGGCTACCGCCGGACTCGTATTACCATTCAGCCTCCGTGATTCCTGGAATCACCGGGGCATTACGACCCCGGTGACCCAGGAATTCCAGAGGTGGAATTGTGCAAGTCCCCATTCCCATGGAGCCCCATAGGACTCCATGGGGATGGGGACAATGGAAACACTGTTTCCGTCTATGACAGAGCCGGTGTTTCCATGCCTGCCTGCAGGCGGGTGGCGTTAAACCCGCCAGGTTAGACCTGGTGGGAGTGACACCTCCCGCCTGCAGGACTCTGAATGAGCTGGCCTGGCAGGGTCGTAATGAGGCCCCAAGACTCTAGATGTAAGACTCTAGACGTAGTACCCAGGAAGAGAGGTGAGACAATCCTGCCTGGAGCAATCCAAATAGGAAAGGGAATACCTGCTTGAGTTTCCCCAGGCAGGACAGCCTAGTTGAGGAACCTCCATGCCCTAGGTACCTCTAGGGCAGGAGAGGGAACGGCACATCTGCCAATTGCAAGCCCTGGAGGACACGAAGGAGCCACCAGAGGTCATTTTACCACCCATGAGGCAAATGATCAAGGCCCTTGTGATGAGCTACTACAGCCATGGTCTTGCAAGACCATTACCCACCACAAGAAGCGCACAGCAACACGTTTACTCTCCTGAGACTGCATGACGTTGTTGGACACTACCCTCAGGGGTACAACTCATGAACCTTGCTTTCTAGACTAGGGTCTCGACCTTTGGACTCGGGGACCTTGGTCCTTTTAAAGGAGAAGATACCCCATGCTGTTTGTCTGACACACTGATTTACTCATAGAAACCTCCTTTCTTCTGTTATACAAAGAAGCACAGGGCTCTTTAGGAACTCTCCTAACCCGTCATTCTGACCTATAGTGTCTCAAATTAGTCTGTGTTTCTTTTTCTTCGAACTTTGTGACAATACATTCCGGTCTATCATCAATCTATTTTGTCAAATGTGTTTTAAAAGAATACATTTTCCTATAATGTCTCCAAATATTCTTAAGGGTAAAATAATACAAATAGTCAAAAGAAAAACAATAATAATCACCACAATTAACTATTTAACCGCAACCGCACCTCGTGCTGCCCATTTTATGTTCTTCTTTTTACCAGGGGCCATGCTCGAAAAATAAACTCGTAATTATGAGCCTGCATTAAAAATGCTGCAACCTAATTGGATTGCCTTTTGAAGGGAAAAAAAAAACATCCACGATCATGTTGGGGGTCTTCTCATATTTGCAAAAGGTGTGCATACAATATGCTGTAATGATCCAGGGAGTATTGACCAAATATTTTCCCGAGCCTATTTTTGGAGCCAACGGACCACTGTCTGAGACATTCATCTGGCACTTGATTAGAGTGTCATCTGGCATCTCTTCCATTTCACGACAAGAGGCACATTATTTTGCACGTGTAATAGTTTGTCTGCTCCAACCGTTTTCTTGACAGTAGACACACACCACAGTGATGTCTTTGTTACTTGTATCTGTCTTTGATGTGGTTACATGGGCACCACGCCTTCTGGCATCCAGCACGCGCCAGTGTGTGCTCCCAGGCCACTGGGTGCTTCTCTTATGAGTAATGCCATTTTCGTAGGTGTGTGGTTTGCTGCAGCTCACGAGGCAGGAATCACATGTACATGTACTCCAGACCTCCACAAATGCAGCGACTGCAAGGAGCCTACAGGCAATGCAATGATGCATCATGCCTCTGCTGGCCTATTCCGGAAATTGTTTCAAAAATACATAATCTATTCTTACTACGTAAAATAGGAACGCTGGTGAAGAACAACAACTGTTTTTCATGTACAAATATAAAATAATAGAGTTCATTCGAAATACCTCAATGTTTCTTTCACCTGACCAGCAATACTTACGTTGTGGGCACATTCACAAATGTGCATGCAGTCAATCTCAAAAATACAGCTAGGAGGCGCTGTTTGTGGTGTGTATGTCAAAATAAAGCAGGTTAATGGTGTCACTGCTATTGTGCATTCATAGGAAAAGAATGTAAGCATTTGCAAGCTGTTTTCTCTATCTTTATATTTGTACAGAGATGATCAAGGCGAGTCACACCAGGTCGTTAAACAGGGAAATTGTTACTTCTCCATCCCGATGAAGGCCGTCTGAAACTTAAGGACTTCATTGTTATACCCCATCACAAGGCCGAAACTCGTAATGTCGACATATTTGTTTAATGTCCATGTTGGATGTTTTATTGACATCAGGGAGGGATATAACGCTGTATCACAGACTCTAAGAGTTCGGTGATAGTTGGAACATTATCAGATGATTTAAGCAATGTGGGCCACAAATGGTAATTTCTGTATATACAAAAGTTGGTTGTGTAAAGGGGGAGTACTATTCCACCCTTTGGTTTGTAATGTAAGAACCATCGTTTTTGTGGTGTGTATTTCACATATATGTATACTAACCTCACAGAATGATGCAGTAAAGGTTTAGATTAAAACAAAAACAATTTGTAATTTGCTGTAGCCTTTTTGATACAGAGGAATTAAAAGAAGACAAAATAAGACATTTTTAAATAAAACAATGTGAAGTTTACATCAAATTTTTTGCTGACCCCTATAAAGTGATTCCCAGTCGTTTTTCTTGACGCTGTCCTTATTGCTGACTTTATATGCAAATGGCCTGGATTCATAAGGTATACATTAATGCATGCCTGCCCCCCTCTTTTTGATATATATAACTAGATGATATAGGAGCATTACAAATAGAATAGTCACACAATATCCAGTTCCTAATATTAGCAATACAGTAGTTGAGTAGATCCCCCAGCAGCTCACTCTTCTATTCACTTCTAAATTTTTAATACTATTGAAAACCAATTAACAAAGTGTGTGTTGACATGGCGGCCCAGAAAAACTTTAAATCATACTTACAATTGCCATGCTGTTGATTGGCAAGCCAGGGGACAGGTGAGGTTATACAGACAACCACTGGATAACCCATTAGGTGGAAAAGGTTACAAACTGTCAAAATGATCATGGCTTCGATGGGAAATTAAACAAGAACAAGCTACAGGTAAAGCAATTTAAATCCTCCTGCAAAGATTCCTCTCGTCCTTATCCTGGCCAATGAAGAATGCAGGGAAATACAGGTTATGTATGGACACTGTCGATACTGCGAACCAAGCTGAACTCTGTGTTTCACCAGTACAGAGAAAGTTGAAAGACGAACGTAAAAAAATGCATAATGGTGTCCCTCCCATAAAAAAAGAAAAATAGAGGTTGAAAAATATCAGTAAAAATGACTTATTTCGGCATCCAAAATATAAAAATTGTCAAAAAAGTAGAATTTGGAAAAATTGGGAACACACAAGCAGTTTACAGTCTTAGAGTGATGGCATCTGAAAGCTACTTGTTGCTTCTTTACAAGGCAGTTTAGCTTTGCAATTTAGCTATCCCTCCAAATTATTGAAGCATTATAAAGAAGAATTTGGAAAAAATTTCAAAGCGCCAATATTTAGACTCATACATTAGAATTACGGTCTTGGTTTAGCGTTTCTGGTTGCTTCCATACCAAGGCAGGGTCAAGTCTTGTGCGTCAGCAGTTGTCCCAAGTCTCTGCCCCTCATGGTCCACAGTGACGTAGCCTTTGGCGCCATTTCAGAAACTCATTCGAGCCAATCAGAACAGATGATGTCATTCATGTAATCAGTAGTAACAGTAGAACTGAGCATCATGTTGTTTACATTTGAAATGAAATGACTTGTCACTATCATCCAGATACATATAAACTGCCATGTTCTGAACAAGGAGGACCTTTGACAAATGGTACAGGACCTCAGTGTTTACCCAAAGTAATTACGGCTATCAGTTGGTCCCAATTAAGCATGTTTCACTTGGTTGTTGTTTTATTTACATTAGCTTGACGTCTGTCTTTTGGGCTTACATAAGTAGCTTGAGATGCCCATCTATATTACAGGGCCTGTGTTAGTGGCCCTGTAGTTATGGATAAGTTGCTCAACTCATAGAAAGAGCCTTTTTGGGCAGCTTATAACTTTGCCCCCCCCCACCCTGGACAAATCCTCACCAAATGTTGCAAAAGTAGTATATGGCCCCCCTCAGAATGATTGTGAAGTTTGGTGTGGTTTCGTGTAGGGGGGGGGCAAAGTTATAGGGGGATCCCAACATTTCTGGAAATCCACGAAGACCCAATGGAAAAAAAAATATTGCTCACGCTTACAGGCCAAACCACTAGATGGAGTTTCACCAAATTTGCACCAGGGGCGGCGGCATTGGTCCAGAAAGCATGCTTTTGTAATTTTGGTGTAAATCCGTCCAGTATTTGTTTTTTTAAATGACCAAAGGTTAGGTAAAGAAATTTGTGATATTTGGGTCTGGTCCGTGGACTCAATTCCTGATTCGGGGTCGACGGACGCCTCTGGATCAATCAGGGAACAGCATCAAGTTTGCAGACATCGTACGCACCCGCTGATTGGTCGGTTAAACACAGAAGGTGTGTCAAAACCTTTGAAATGGACGCCATGTTGAATTCGCAGACAGCGCCCGCAGTCCACAGGCATTGCAGTAAAAATAGATTAAAAAACAGAAGATTGCACTTGTCAAACAAATGAAACAATCTCTTGGGAGGGGAGGGGTGATGAGGATGGGATGGGATATTCCCATAAAAAGCCAAACATCAGGTGTTTGTTTTTTTCCGACGCGAACATCTCAGATTTTCTGGGGCATTCCTGTGATGTTCCCAAACTTGTCAAAAGTTTGAGGACATCAGTGCATGTTTCTGCATTACAGGGTCAGTAATGACCTAAAATATCATAAATAAAAAAAAACGAATGGTAGAAAATGTGAGATTTCCGCTGTACCCAAATTACATACAGCCGAAAATGCCGAACATTTCAACCATTAGGTTTCATTATAGCAAACAAGGGAAGCAGGGGTGTCACCCGCACCCATGTTCGCTATAATGGAATTGGGAGTGGTGGGGGGAGACCCCCACATTCAAAACCAAAATGTTTTGGAAAAAAAAGGACCCTGCAGCGCCGGTTCCCATCCACAAAGTGAAGGGAACTGGCGCTGCAGGGGCTTGGTGTTAAACAGCGAGGTGTGCCGCCAAAAGGTAAGTAATGTTGAAAGCCTATTTAGTAGTGGGGTGATTATTCCGAATACTAACATTTAGAATGTTAGATTTTCGTCTTGAAAATCTTCGTATTCAAAATAATCACATACATCCACAGGGTTGGTAAAAAGCAGCTTTTGGATGGTTTATAACTTTGACGCCACTCAATGAAACTGCATGGTATGCAAAGTTTGGTGCTGTTTCGCCAAGAGGGAGTAAAGTTAGAGGGGGGATCCCAAAATATTTGAAAGGCTTATAAATTTGGTGCTGTTTGACCGAATCTGCAAAAAAGTTTGCAAAATGATTTTAGACCCAGAATTGAATGTTTTGGCAGGTTTTGGTGGGATTTTGTCAAGAAAGGGCAAAATTAGAGAGAGATCTATAGGAGTATAGTGGACACTGAACTAGGATGCAGGGTAGGTGCAGTAGATAACAGGGGTGGTTTTGGTGGGGCTGAGGTCATGATTGAGCCTCATGCCCTAGGCAATTCAACCATGACTTGCATCCCCAGCATGCACTGCTGATAACGACACACATCAGTATGCGTTGCAAAAAATATGTTTCTTAAAGGAGGTTTACAGTTCTTCGATATATGTTAAAAGACGATTAATAACTCAAACAGTGATGTAACATCATGAAACATTTTATTTCATAAAAAACCTATGAAATGCACAGAAAAAAACTTTGTTAAAGGGACGTTATGGTTACAAGTAAAACCGAAAACCCCCAGAAATTCACCAGTTATGGTAAGCTAAGCAACCATAACTCACACCATCACCGTGCACTGCTAAGACTAACAGCCAGGACATCAAAGATGACATCATAAACGTCATTAATGACATCACATATTACATTCATTTTGATGAAGTCCCTAAAAGGGGTTGTGTTTATAATGTTGGTAACAAGATGTCAGGGGTGATCGGGACACCTATCATGAACTAACTAATGTATTAAAGAATGTACTCATCTAAATAAAACATTATATTGGAGTGTTGTTAATACAGGAAACTAATCATACATACAGATAGAGCAAAAACAAAGAGGTGATGGATGGAAGGTTTAGAATTAATCTTAACCACTGGCATTGCTCTGGGCAACCCTCCAGACCACCGTTCTTTGCCTGCCAAGCCATTACAGAAGGGGAAAGACGTGGGTCCCGTGCCTTCTGGGCCTAGAGACCCAAGCTACTCCTCACTGATGAGCCCCAACAGGGGCGAAACATGTTTGGGGATGCTTGTGGTCTTGTGCAGAAGGGATGTGGCCTAGCAGTTTGGGCTGGACTGCCCCTTTTGGGGTGGGGCCAAGCCTGATTTGCATATGGTCTTTCCCCTTCTGTAATGGCTTGGCAGGCGAAGAACGGTGGTCTGGAGGGTTGCCCAGAGCAATGCCAGTGGTTAAGATTCATTCTAAACCTTCCATCCATCACCTCTTTGTTTATACATACAGATAGGCAACGGCTGCAGCATGCACCACAGAAGTACAATATTTTTAATCTGGTAATTTTGGATAGTAAAATAATGAATGCTACCTCATCAGAGTTTTGCGTAATGTTAAACATGGAATAAATAGCTAATAATTCAAGACTTAGTACAAACATGGAACATACTGGGAAACTAAAAGAAGAAAGAAACAGCATCATCAGAAAATGTTAACATTAAAGTTCATCATCATGTGTACAAATGAATTTGTGTGTGGGAGGCCTGCTTATTGCCCCATATATGTGCACCATAAACTGAGACCAAAACCTAAGAAATTACTTTAAGAACATTGAAGTAGCTTAACGTCTACATATATAGCACCTTTTCAATGTTCACATTTTGCCTGTCAGTGAACAAAACCGCCTGGCTTAGATATGTCAGTGAACAAAAACAAGTGGCCCAGATATGGGATCCATCAATGACATTTGTGATGTGATCTTTGATGTCCTGGGTGTTAGTCCTAGCAGTGCACGGTGGTGGCGTGAGTAATGGTTGCTTCGCTTACCATAACATTGGCACATTTCAGTAGTTTTTCGGTTTTATTTGTAACCATAACGTCCCTTTAACAACGTTTTCTCATTGACATTTATGTGTACAACCCAAAAGAAAAATCATGGAATGAAGTGCAACTTCTGTGTGCGTTTTGCAGTGCACAATTAAATAATAAAAAAAATGTGCATCTTGTTTTAAGAATACAGAATTATTTAGTTTTGAATGTCTGTGCCCTCTGTTACTGTATTTTAAATAACAATGCTGATATGGCTGCACAATCATTATGGCAAAGCAAAGATCATTTGCTTTGAAAAACAGTCTATAAACAGAACAAGTTAGAAGTAAGGCCTTTTTTGTCAGGCCATATCAATCCTGTGGTTTTCGCATTGAAAAAGAAATGCATTTGTAAATGCACTAAGCTTTTTGTGGCCTGCAGTGAACAAAGTTTAAACCAAATCACGCAATCTAAATGGTTCAATATTGATATATATTATTCTCTTGTGATTGAAAAGAGAAAGTATCAAAGCCACATTTATGAAACGCATCTTCTGTCAAAGTCAGTAGGACTCTTCCATTTGTGAAATGCATATCTGTCAAAACAATAGGAATGTTCCAGGCTGTAGGCTTGGTGTGGATAGAGAGCTGTTCAAATGGTAGGCATATGATGCAATTTATGACATGGGTATCCCACTTGTTGGGGATCATCGGTGCAGTTTAGTCTGACAGCCTTGCTGTTAAAGCATTGGTGGGTCAAAATTGTCAATGTTGTTGTTAAAGTTATGGTGGGTTTTAACAGGCTTGAAAAAATCCTTCCACCTCAAATGTGAAGGTATAATAAGCCATTTGAGACATGTCTGGCATGCCACCGCATCATCCCCAGTAGCCATGATTGGGGGTCTACCTCCAGTTCAGAGCCACATGAGAAAAGCATTGTGGGCATGCAAATTAGCCCAAACGCAAGCATATACCTCTAGAAAAGTATCTTTGTCTTGCAGGGCATTGCCATTTTATATGCAGGCTCATCAACCCAAGACAGACATTTCTCAATTCTGAAGGCAAGTGAATACTGGTTTCCACCTTAGTATGGATCATCAGTACAGTATAACCTGAAAGTTGACCTCAAGTTCAGAGCCACATGAGCAATGTTCTGTGTTTGCCAGCTGCAGGAGCAACTATGCTGGTCAAGTGGCTGTTGGTGAGAAGGTGGCATGCTGCCACAAACGGGATTAGGTGCACAATACCTTTGGTTGCATTGAGCCTTGGCTTTGCATGGTGAGAGCTGGCCAAGTAGACAAGATCACGTACATGAATACCTTCAAAGGAGGGAACCTTATATGGTATGAGGTTGCCTGGTCTTCCATCTTACACTGGGTGCCTTCATGCTGCAGGATGAAGGGAGATGGTGAAGCATTTGATTGACTTACATGTGAAGGGCGAGGTCCAGTACGGTGAATGGTGTGCCTGCGACCCTTAATGGTTGCATAACATCCTCTGGCTCTTACTTGTTTGCGCATGGGTAGCAAATAGCCCAAAATGTCAGACAGGCATATGGGTCTCCAGGACAAAATCTAGAGAGGGGAGCAGAAAGGTGCACAGAGACACTATATGCATTCAAAATGAGTACAATAGAAAAGAGGACAGAACACTGGTGTAACCTGTGATGAAGATTCCTTACCTGCTACTGAAAATGAGAATGTGATAATAAACCAGCACATGGTAGGGCTATACCTTCAGAGTGTATTTCTCAGATCACATTAAGTTATTATTTGAATATTACAGAGGGTTTTCAAGAGTTCTGGCAATTGGAGGGGGAATTACTATGAACTACAAACAAAAAAAACATTTCTCCTAGGCTTGGACAAACTTTACAGCTAGACCCTTGAATCACTCATTGACGACAATCAACGCTACAAAACTGTACTGTTTCAAATAATATTTAAAAAAGTGGCAGATAATAGTTATTAAATAGCTGTTTTTTTGGGAGGGATTTTTAGCCATTGTTTACCCTCAAATGGGCATACTTGCTTCCTAATCACTCCTGGCCGCAGCATCTGAATGCGGGGGAGGCGAGGTGCCAGCAGCTTCGGGAAAGCAAGGGCCTGCAATGTGGTAGCAGATAGCAGGGCCAACATTTCTGGGCTGCATGCACTTGTTTTGCGCTAATTGGTTGAAAAACTATTTTGTATCCTGCTATGGTGTACAATGTATAGAGCTGCTGTGTCTTTAAGGATTTAAAACCATTGAATTGGCAAAGAGCACCGGCATGAAGTTAGACGGCGACGAGTACAGTCACTAAGGCATTATGATTGCAGCGCTTAATGAAATTGTAATAGCTATTATAAGTGAATGAGTACTCTGCAAGAACATTAAGAAATGAATGAGACTTTCTTTCAAAGGACAGATCCAAGGTCTACTGGTTAAAGTACTTTTGTTTCATGCTGAAAAGAAGAATCATCATGTCATCTGGTGAAAGGCCAATTTGTGGCATTCATTGGGAATTTGTGTTCATCATCCAGTAAACAGTCTGCTGATCGAGGAGATTCACAGAGCCGATTCAGCAGCTTCCAGAAATAGTGCACAATGTTGCCCCAATAAAAATCTGTTTTTCCTTCCTTAAAAAAGATAAATGTGCAGCATTAGAAGCAATATCGTCATACCAGATCCTGAGAGACGTCCGCGATGTATAAAACGTCATTGCTGTAAGTGGACATACCTCTGCATGATTTATGTTTGCATTTTGTTCATAGTGATATTGCTCTCACTTACAGTGCACACGTCTTATTACATAGACGTAACTGGAGCAAAGACACCTGTGGATCCTCCTGTACAAGAGAAGGGTACTAATGTGGCCACTACAAGGCAGCCAGGACCATATGTGATTATTCCTACTTTAGAGATGCACACGAAAACACCTGGTCCTGTGATGAATAAGCCTGGGTTACCTTTTAGAAAGAGATCATGTATAGAGAGTTTGCGAGACATTTTGATGCCCAAAATGTATGTTGATAGGATGAAACATCTGGAACTTTCTCCTACACAGGTAGCGCATGTAAACACACCCAGTCCACTGACGAATGTGTCTATAAGTGGTCTAGTAAAGAAGGACTATGCTGACATGTTACATGAAATGGTCAAAGAAGCTCGTAAGAAAATAACCAGACCTAACAGAAGTGCTAGGGAGAATGATAATTAGCTAAACGACTACCTGGACAGTACAGCATACTTGGGGAATAACATATGGTATCAGCATATGAAAAAAGTCCGAAGGAGAACCTCGAAGGAGGAATGCTTTGTATGTGCACTCCTGCCTTATAGCATGGGGAAGTCTAAAATCTTCATAGCTATTGAAATAGACGTCCAGCACATTTGTTTATCACACATCGCACTTTGCCATACTAGAGGCCAGTTTTTGGGGTCGAGATGCCTATATCAAAAGGGCAACTGAATGGACAGATCCAGATGAAGATGACTATGTCCAGGACACGAAGACGAGAAATAGGGCGCATACCAAGAATCATGTGATCAGATATGAAAAACCTGGAGTGAAATGAGCTGGAATCAGATGGGAAGTAAGCAGAAGACTTGAGAGTCCAGGAAAATCTGCAGATGAAATTCGTAGATTTAAGAACAGAGCACAAATGCAGATTTGGGGATCAGTGCTATCAACTGATGGATGGAAAGAAGGAGTGGTCATCTGCAGAGCCTGGGTGGTCATTGGTTGTTATCAGTCAGTCATTGACATAGTGCAAAATGGATGCAAGCCATTGTGGCCAAGACTTGCTAAGTTACTGACCTGGATCGAAGATAGAGGACCCCAACAGATAGTACCTTTGGAAAGTGCAAAGCTGTGCTTCAGAAATAATGGCACAAGAAAAGTTGGAGAGAACCAGAACTGTGGCCGACTCTTTGATGTACCAGGAATGAAACTTGGAACAGCAGTGATCATGGATCATTATTGGGCTTGTGGGTCCAGAGCTACCCAAGGATTGGGAGGATGATGTTCACTGGTAAATGTTCATGTTCCAGCATTGGTGATTCTTAAGTGACCTGAATCTTGACAGTTTCCCGAAAGCAGATGCACACCTGAGGAAGAGGAGATCTGTGGAGCTGATAAGAAGAATGGAGAGAGAGAACTACTCATCGAAAATAATAAGCTTTTGATGCCATTCCTTATGAGCACAGACTGTTCAGCCAGACTTCGTCACTCTCTGCATTGATCTTTATGCCGAGTATACAGGTTGGAGCAAATACCAAATGGCTGCAGATTACCAGATGGCAGTTGCTGCAAACGATCAAAACAACCATAAAGGGATTCAATGCTATCAGAGAGGAGAGCCATACGACTAATGACTCTTCAGAACAGATACGTCTTGGACATCATCACAGCTATGGATGGAGGTGTTTGTGCAAAGAATCGGAGAATCATGATGCACATTCATACCGTCTCATGATGACGAAAATGGAACCTTGACAGAGGCCATAGAGATGCTAACGATGCTACACGTCCAGATGATAGACGTAGTAGAGGACATTGCTGACAGTTGGTTTGGATCACTTTTTTCTTGGGTTCCACAATGGATGGCAGACATGTTCAAGTTCCTTGAAGCCCTGATCGGGTTGGTGCTGCTAGGATTCTGTGTAATGAAGGTAATAATTACACAATGTAAGAAGACAGCAAAAAAAGCCATAGGGATGAACATCATGATTGATGTCGAATCAGGATGGAAGGCCAGAGACTTGACAGATGAAGAAATCGGAGAATTTGTGAAGGCCAGTATCCATGCACCTCAGGGAACAAAATTCCTGTATCCAAAGAACAGTAAGAAGTATGTGGGAGGATGGATCTATTGCAGCCCAAGTGGACAGTCAGTGCATGCTCATGGCATGGAACAAGGATGAGCATGTGAAATCAGCTGGATGCCTGAAGGGAGTCAAAGATATGGATCCCTAAGAAGCATTTCTTCAGACATGGATGTCTAGATGTGAAGGGATGGGAGAAGGATGATGGGAGAGCGGTCAATGAATCGCCCGGAGGGGGGGGGGGTGTAGAGAAGGAGCCACGTACCCCCACCTCAACCACGTCACCCATATTGCCTATATGCTGGGAGCCAGAGTGTGAGACACGTGCAGTACCAGTAAAAATCCTGATGCCAAAGGGAATACTGGAAGCAAGGTTCCCATTGAGAAAACCATACCTGCATACGAGAAAATATGATGGCCATTTGAATGAAATCACGGAAGTAGCAGAGCAAATTAATGGCCAAAATGAATGGTGATGTAATGTAGAATCAAGCTGACGTACATAGAAGAGATGCAGAGACAAGAGAATACAGATATTCTATAAAGCATCAAGAAAGGATCAAGGATAAGTGACATCTTGGGACCAAGATAAAGAAGTTTATGCCACAGAAATGATGAAGAGGTCAAGTCAGTTTACACGTGTACAGATGCAAAGAAACGCAAGCATATGAGGAATTCTTGAGGCTAGCTTTGGAACAAGTTACTTACCTGTAACTGTTGTTCTCCAGCCTGGGTCTGGCATGGATTCACATGCTCATGAATATTCCCCGTCGTCAGGCTGGGAATCCTTGGTAAAGAAAAAATCAGTATCAGTTTCGTTTCTGATCTGTCTTTCTTAGTGGTAACCAATCAATGATCTCTGGGTCATACTGCCCCCAGCCAATGACTGCCCTCTCCCTAAGCCCCGCCTCTGGCAGCCATCCTCAGATTTGGTAGCACGCAAAGTGGCAGTATGACCAAGTGAAGAGCCGCAGAGGGGTAGGTGGGAGGGTTTGCATGTGAATCCATGCCAGACCCATGCTGGAGAACAACAGTTACAGGTAAGTAACTTGTTCCTTCTCCAGCATGGGGTCTGGCATGGATTCACATGCTCATGAATAAAAGAATACATAGCAGTATACACATGCACAACCACGGGAGGTGGCAAAGGCTCAACATTAAGCATTACATCCAAAACTCAACATTAAGCAATTCTTACCTCCTCACGAGGCTCACCTTAGGTGAACAGGTTGCGCAGCAGAGCTTGGCCGACCCTGAACTCCTCCCTGGAGTCCCAATCGAAGCAGTAGAATCTTGTGAAGGTGTGCGTCAACCTCCACGTAGCAGCCCTGCAGATGTCCAGCAGGGGCACACCAGATAGGAACACCGTGGTAGCAGCGATCGCTCTGGTCGAATGGGCTCTCGGACGACCGGGTTGCCAACCGGTGACAGTGCATGATGCAGCTGGAGAACCATCTGGAAATGGAAGTCTTCGAGAGAGCCTTCCCTTGATTCACAGACCCAAAGTTCACAAACAGTTGTGACGTCTTCCGAAAACTCTTCGTGCGGTCCACGTAGAACTTCAGCGCTCTAGCTACATCCAGCGAGTGCAAAGTCCTCTCGGCCGGCGTCGAAGGCGACGGGAAGAAAACTGGTAACACCAAGGGCTCGTTGAGGTGGAAGTCCGATGGCACCTTGGGCATGAAGGAGGGGTGCGTCCTCAGCACCACCCTCGTGTCATGAAAAGTCAAGTATGGAGGCTTGCAAGATAGGGCCTGGATCTCCCCCAATCGTCGTGCGGGGGTGATGGCCACGATGAACGCTGTCTTCCATGACAGGAACTTCAAAGGCGCTGAATGCATATGCTCGAATGGGGCCCCCCCACGAGCCTGGTCAGCACCACATTAAGCTCCCACGCCGGGGCAGGAGCCTTCACCAGTGGGAATGATCGGAATAGTCCCTTCATAAATTCCTTCACCAGGCGATGAGACCACAAGGACGCCCGTCACGTAGTCCTGGTATATCGGGAGATGGCAGCCAGATGTATTTTGATGTATCGTACCCTCCAAACTCTAGCGCTGCAGGAGCCAGGCCTGCAAGTTCAGCGACTGCGGGTCGTGATGGAGAATGGCGCCTCCTTCTCTGGAGAGAAGATCCGCGTCTGCCGGCAGCTTGACTGGCAGGGACGTTGACAAGTCCAGAAGGTCCGGGAACCAGATCTGCCGCGGCCACGCCGGTGCGATGAGGATCATTCTGCACCTGGACTTCCTGAGCTGGTTGATGAGGCGGAGCAGCAACGGCAACGGAGGGAATGCGTATAGAAACAGGCCGTCCCAGGGGAACGAGAAAGCATCGCCCATGCTCCTCGGCTGTGGGAACCTGCTGGCGAACCTCTGGCACTTGGAGTTCGTCGCTCTTGCGAACAGGTCGATCTGGGGTTTGCCCCATCGTTGGAAGAGCCGATCCGCCTGGTCCTGGCGTAGTTCCCACTCGTGGCATGAGCGCAGCTCCCTGCTGAGTGAGTCACTCGATGGTGTTTTTTATTCCTGCCAAGTGGAAGGGAACAAGAAACATACCCTGGGCGACGGCCCAGTGCCACAGATCCTGGGCCTCCTTGGATAGGGTTGGGGGATCTGGTGCCCCCTTGCTTCCGTATGTAGAACATCGTGGTGGTGTTGTCGGTGAAGATCCTCACCACTTTGTCCTTGAGGGACGGAAGGAACGACTTGAGCGCTGAGAACACTGCTCGGAGCTCCAGAATGTTGATGTGGAGGGACCTCTCCTCCGGGAGCCAAAGGCCTCTCGCGTGGAGATCTCCGGTGTGGGCCCCCCCAACCTTCCAGAGAGGCGTCCGTCATCGCCGTCTCCTGAAACGCCGGGGTTTGAAAGTCCGTGCCTGTAGTGAGGTGAGCACGGGTGCCCCACCATAGGATCGCCCGACGGAACTCCTCGTCGAGAGGGATCCTGTCCTCGAAGCAGCCCGTCGCCTGAAACCAGCGGGCGTCGAGGTACTCCTGTAGCGGACGCATCCGAAGTCTGCAAAGGGGTACAAGATAGATGCATGAGGACTTCATCCCGAGAAGGGACATGATGGACCTCACCCTGGCCACGTCTGTGGCTAACAGGCGCCGCACCTTGCCCAGGATGGTCTTGGTCCTCACCTCTGACGGGGAGGCCAGTTGCCCCACTGTATTGAGCTTTGCTCCCAGAAACAGTGCAACTTGCGATGGAACCAGGTGGGATTTGGGGTAGTTGATGGCGAACCCCAGTTCCGTGAGCAACCGGACTGTCCTCGCTGTGTGTTCGACGGCGAGTTCCCTTGTCCTTGCGCAGATTAGCCAGTCGTCCAGGTAGGGGTAGACGTGGATCGCCTGCAGGCGCAGCTGCGCCGCCACTGGTGCCAGGCACTTGGTGAATACCCTAGGTGCCGACTTTAATCCGAACGGTAGGGCTCTGAATTGGTAGTGGCGTCCCTGAACCACGAACCTGAGAAACTTTCTGTGTCCTTTTAGAATGGGGATGTGGAAGTAAGCATCCTCCAGGTCCAACGACGATAGGAAGTCGCCTTCCTCCAGCTGTCCCAGCACGTGCTGGAGGGTGACAATCCTGAATTTCTGCGCCTTGCCTGTCTTCTTTTTGACGAGGAAGTACCTTGAGTACACTCTGGAGCCCCGGAGCCTCCTGGGGACAAGCTCGATGGCACCTTTCTTGATCATCGCCCTTACTTCCAACAGCAGTTGAGGGACGTGATTCTCCTGCCTGGCCACGGGAGGAATGCGAGGGCACTTCTTTTGGAATTCCAGCGAGTGCCCGTTGGCCAGGGTGTCCAACCCCCAATGGTCGGTGGAGATGGACTCCCACACGCTGACAAACTTCATCAGCTGGCCTCCCACCGGGGTGCTTCGGTGGGGGCCCGACAACACGGCCGGGTCAGCCTTGCTTGGAGGTGGCCTTGCCGCCTTGCCGCCTTGGCCTCCTTGGCGACGACGGCGGGATCCCCCTTGCTTGCCGTGACCTCTGTAGGCCTCCTGGGAAGAGGAGTGGGCCGCCTGGCGGTTAAGTGGAGGAGCCACCGCTGGATCCTTTGGAGGCACCATGTCTGCCTCCGGAGCTCCAAAAGGGCCGTCGCTGTTGAAGCACCCCTAGGGCCCGGGCCATCTCCGAGTCGGTCTTGATGGCCTGTAGAGACTCGTCCACCGCCTTACCAAAAAGGTTGTTGCCGTCGAACGGCATGTCCAACACTCTGGTCTGGATGTCCTGGCGAAAGTCCGTCGCCTTGAGCCATCCTCGTCGTCGGAGGCAAACTCTGTTACCCAGTTGGCGAAATCCAGTATCGGCAATGTCCGTTGCCACCATTATGGCGTGATCCGACAACACCTCGCCTTCCTGCAGAATTTCTAGGGCCTCCGCCCTCTTGTTGTCAGGCAGGAAGTCTAGCAGGGGAGCTATCCTGAACCAGAGCTCCCTGTAGTAGCGGGCCACGATCGCTAAGGCATTGGCTGCCTTAATCGTTGTTGCCGCCGACGAGATGACTCGTCGTCCCATGGAGTCTGGCGGGGAAGTGGAAGTTGAAGCCGCCGCACCTGCCGCTTTCTTCTTAGCCGCTGCCGAGACGGTACTTCTTCTAATACCTGTCCCTCTTGGCGGGCGTCGTGGAAGGGTTCTTGAGGACGGCAAGCTCCTCGTTCCAGATGTCGTCGAGCAAAGGCACCGCGAGGACCGTCTTCCTCTTGGCCTCTCGTCACTGGCAAAGAAACCCTTCCTTTTTTTGTTCTTCAGGGCAGAGCTGGAAGAGCTCGGATGCCTTGGTTATCATGGCGTGGAAGGAGGCAATTTCGTCGGCTGTGTCATCGCCGCCGTAGTCTGTCCCTGTCGCTGTATCCGTCGCCGGATCCTCTCTAGAGTCCGGCGAGGGGGATGAGGGGTCCACAGGCCTCGCGGGCACGAAGGGCGGGGAGGGGTGGACTCTCCTCCGCTTGTTCGGAGCGTTTCCCGACGGGCCTGGTTCTGGATCCTCCGTCGGGGTCCGTGGTAATCTCGTCCTTATCTCGGTACATAAGGATTGGATCGCCAACAAAATGGCCGCCGAGCTATCCTGGGGCTCAGGTAATGGCTGCGACGGATGGGATGGCTGCTCCACTGGGTCCTCTTCGTCGCCATCGTTGCTATCTTCGATGACGTCAGCGGGGACCGCCCCCTGGGATCGAACCTTCTCGAACCTCTCGCTGAGGCCTATGAACCTCTCATTGAGGCCCTTCTCGGTTTCCACCAGCTCCTCCTCAGAGGCTGATTCTGAGTCTGTAATGGCCACTGGCCCCCCCTCTTTTTCCGCCGGGGACTTCACGGGGTCTTAATGATGGGCTGGAAAGAGGATTCCCTCCGCAGTGGCAGGGATACTCTGGGCCCAGAGGCCGTTTCCACTGGCATAGTCTCAGCCGGCTTTGCCAGGGTCGCAGCGACTACTTCGATAGAGGCCTTTGCCGGCCGGATCAAAGCCCTCACCACCTTAGGTGCGTCTTGGGCCTTCGCCTTGGGGGGAGGGTCAGCGCCTCGCTCCCCCTTCGAGATCGACTGGGGCCGCTCCAGCAGTTTACCCGGGTTCTCGGACTTCCTCTTCCCCAAACCAGAGCGCTAGCTCATGGTTGAACGTGCCGGGGAAGTCGCGCCCTGCTTGGCAGCCGAAGAGCCCGATCTTTCGGCGCTCCCGGTGCCCACGGACTCGCGGTGCGTGGCCTTCTGTTGGGCCCCCGTCGCCGGGACGCCATCACAGGACTTAGAGGCCCGCTCAGACTTTTTCTTCGCCTTCTCACCTGCTGCGCCCTTCTCCAGCCAGGCGGCGAGGCGAGAAAGACGATCTTGATTGGTCCGTTCCGAAAGGTTCTTGCAGAACGCACAGTCCTTCTCCATGTGCGTCTTGTCCTCATGAAGGCACTAGAGACATCGCAAATGCTCGTCCTCCTTGAAAACGTTTTGTAATCCGCATCCAGGGCAGCACCTGAGCAGCTTGGATCCGGGCGTCGAGCTTCCCTTGTCCTGGGCCATGTCCGTTGAGGTAGGCCGCAGATCTTCCGGAATCCTCCAAGAAGCGTAAACTCAACGAAAACTTCACCCTTGAGGGGCGTAGAAGAATTCCGAGATGGGTCCCCGTTATCGGAAGTAGAAACGGTGGAGCTTGAGGCTCGATTAAACCCAAAAAATGAGAAAATCTCCTGAAAAAGCGTGAAAACGCAGCAAAAACCTGAGAGCTAAAGCACGAGGACTCCCAACACTTGAGCGTGCGGTAAAAATCTGAGGATGGCTGCCAGAGGCGGGGCTTAGGGAGAGGGCAGTCATTGGCTGGGGGCAGTATGACCCAGAGATCAGTGATTGGTTACTGATCAGAAACGAAACTGATACTGATTTTTTCTTTACCGAGGATTCCCAGCCTGACGACGGGGAATAATCATGAGCATGTGAATCCATGCCAGACCCTATGCTGGAGAAATAGTGTATAGATTGCGGGATGCACCAACATATACATATATGCATAAGTGAGTAAAGGATGGATGGTTCCTCTATGCGTTATAGCAGAGCTGGACTAAAAAAGAAAGGCCTCTTTTCCAGTGTGTTGCAGTAAGAAAACAAATGAATTAAAAGTGAAATCTCAGAAAGGCGAGGTTGGATGAGCCATGAAGCGAAGCCAAGCCAAGAAGCCAATGTCTGATCAGGCTGAGGTGAGCTAACATTGGATACATAATCGTGTGAAAGAACAAACCCCTGTTCAGAAGGCATGATCCAAACAAGGAAGACGTCGGAGGCTTATTAGAAAATAGTATTTCGAATATGCGAGAAGCTTGAAATCATGGTCTTCAGTCACGCGGAAGGATGAAGTTGGACGAACAGGACAATCACACCTACTCATGAGGGCAGAGCGTGCCTTCACTCCCCTGAATTCTCCAGAGCTAAGAACACTCAAAAGTACAAGTTCAAAGTCTTAATTGCCAGCAGACCACTGAGGTGATGATAGAAGGATATGCTAATTGGTGCTAAGCTCTGTTCAAGACGAGCTCACCAGCACATGGACGTCCAGTGTGCTTGCTGCTAGAGGTAGGTGGAAAAGTACTGACAAATGTTAGAGTGCCAACCAATTGTAGGGGACCGCGTAATTAAGGGTCCTATAGTTTGTGTAGCCAATGAGACGTTGTGTATTTAGTGATGTTCATAGTGGCCATTTTGAAGGGAGTGCTTCGTTGCCCCACCTGATGTTAAGGAACCAATTACTTTCACTCACTGTCCCATACTAGTATAGAATGTACACTTAGATATTCCCTTATAACCAATCACTTTCTTCAATAGGTTTTTGTAGTTTGCCACATATGATGATGTTAGTAATACGTAGGTTAATGTCACCAATGACAGTTTTTTGTTATAAAAGACTGCTTTTTTTTTGTAATGCATTGAGAGAATTTGCACTGAGACGTCCGTTGATGTCCTTTGCACTCCCTGTTTTAGATCATTGATATTAACCCCTTAAGGGCCAAGGACGAGATAGCTCGTCCATTTTGGCACGTTGTTTTGAGCTCAAAACAGTAATCCAACCCCAGTGCTATGTGAGGGTCCCCCCCTCACTGCCAGGGGGCTGGATTACCTTAAATGTCAGGTTGGCGTGCGTAATGCACGCCGGCGTGAAAGTGAAAGTAATTTTCACCGTGGCAGCCATTTCGGGCTGCCGCATTGAAAATGAAAAGGTGAGTCTCCACCTTTCTCCCCCTCGCTCTGGCTGTATTTCAAGCCGAAGAACAAGGGAGGTGTTGTTGGAAAGGGGAGATTCTCCCCTTTCCAACGACACCTTTTGTGAAAGCATTGCTGGGTGCGGATCAGGCACAGAGCGCTCGATCCGCGGCCGGCAATGCCCACTAGACACCAGGGAACCGTCTGAGAGGTGGGGAGAGGTGGGGGCTGCTTACAGTAAGCAGCCCTCTCCCCCAGCCACCAAAGCATGGGGGCACATATGTACAGAACCCTGGGGGCAAATTGAAGGAAAAAAAGAATAAAATGCAAAGGGGCTGGGGGGCACTAGGCACCAGGGATGTGTTTGCTCATGGAAGGGTGGTGTCCCTCCCCCTCCCACACCAAGTGGAAAGGGGGGCCACCCCTTGTAGCCCTCCCTAGGGGCAGATTGCTGCCCCCAGTCAGGAGTACATGAGGTGGCCCCCCATCCAATTGGAGGGGGGCACCAGGAATAAGTGTGCAGGCCCCCCAAAGGATGGGGCCTGTAGGTTAGGGCCCCCCTGGGGCAGATGGCTGATCATCTGCCCCCAAGGAAAGGGGCAAAATGAAAACAACAAAAAAACAAAAAAGGGATATTTGGGTGGGAGTGGGGGACCACCAGGGATTTATTTTACAGAAAAGGGGGGTGGCCCTCTCCCCATCACCCCAAGGGGAAATGGGCGCACCCCTTGTAGGCCTCCCTGGGAGCAGATATCTGCGCCTAGGAAGGGGCATCTCATTTGGTGTGGGGGGGAAGTCACCCCCCATTACATTAGAAAATTACCTGGCGGTTTAGGGTGCCGCTCAGCACCCCCTAAAGTGCGGCCTGCCATTTTCAATTTTTGTCTTTGTTTACCAAACTTGCCTTGGCACAGAGGGCACATTGGTGTGCCAATCTGGCCCCAGGGTGCCTAAACCTTACTGCCCCGACTGGAGGGCCTGTCCCACAATTTTTGGTCAACCTCTCCCCCGACCCCAAATGGAGGGGGGTGTACCTCACGCAGCCGTTTGTAGGAGGCCCAGGTAGGCCTGCATGAGATGCCCCAGCCACCCATTTGGGGTCACGAGGGAGAGGGTCACCAAAAATTGTAGGACAGGCCCCCCAGTGGGTGGGGCAGTAAGGTTCGGGAACCATGGGGCCAAATTGGCACACCAAGGTGCCCCTCTGCGCCAAGGGGAGTTGGGCTCCCAAAGGAAAAAAGTGAAAATGGTCAACTGCATTTTAGGGGGGTTGTGGGGCACCCCAAACTCATTGGGAATTTTCTAATGGGAAGGGGTGGTGACCCCCACAATGGAGTGGGGGCCATGTCATGCAGCCCTCCCGGGGGCCAGATATCTGCTCCTAGGAAGGGACACCTGAGCCCAGGAAGGAGTGCAGGACAGCCCCCCCTTATTTGCCCCCAGGGAGGGCTACATGAGATGGGCCGCCCCTCCAATTGGGGTGGGGGGGGGTGCACCCCGTTCACATTACAGAATTCCCCCGGCGGTGTAGGGTGCCCCTCAGTCCCCCCCCCCTAAAGTGCAGCCTGCCATTTTCAATTTGTTTACCAAACTTGCCTTGGCACAGAGGGGCACATTGGTGTGCCAATCTGGCCCCAGGGTGCCCAAACCTTACTGCCCCACCACTGGGGGGCCTGTCCCACAATTTCTGGTGGCCCTCTCCCCCCCATCCCAAATGGAGGGAGGGTGTACCTCACGCAGCCGTTTGTAGGAGGCCCAGGGAGGCCTGCATGAGGTGCCCCCACCACCCATTTGGGGTCAGGGGGGAGAGGACCACCAAAAATTGTGGGACAGGCCCCCCAGTGGGTGTGGCAGTAAGGTTTGGGCACCATGGGGCCAGATTGGCATACCAATGTTCCCCTCTGCGCCAAGGGGAATTGGGGTCCTGTCCGATGTTTTGGGGTAGGCTTCTCCCCCCACCCCAAATGGAGTGGGGGGGCACCTCATGCAGTCCTCACTGGGGGCAGATATCTGCCCGTAGGAAGCGGCAAATGGGTTTTCACTGGGGGGTGAGGTTCAGTAGACCATCAGGGATGGCTTGCAAGCGGGGGCATGCTTGGAAAGTATTGATTTGTTTTAACTGGTGTGACCGTAGGGGACATCACCTCCAACCGTCCTGGAGTTGCGGATGGGCTGCATTACAGCTTTTCCCTTCGGGAGGTATTGGCACACTGCCGGGAATCCCTGGTGGGGAGAATCTGTAACGCAGGCCAGCCAGAGCTCCAGCAAAGTCAGCGGTAATATCCCTGGCCTTGGGCACCCTTCTCCCATGTGGGTCTTTGACGGGACTTGTGGGTAATACATTCTGGGGAGATTTGCTCAAATCAGACCTCTGTGCATTCCCAACGGGTGTCCTCTTTTGGGAAATGCATGGGGATCCCCGTTTTCCTTGGTGGCTTGGACACCAGAGGCCCAAATCTGTATGGTGTGCCCGTCTGCAGAAATTGTGAAATTCAGCTGGCTTTCCCCTTGGCGCCCAGGTAGGTGCATCCACACCATTTTCATCAGGACACGTGTGGGAATGCGGGAAGGTATGACATTTGTTGTGTTTGTGTGGTTTTCATAACGTTTCGACCCCTTTGCTAGTGCCTTTTGTCACACAACCCTTTAATTTCCCATATGTGCCCTACATTAAGTCGCTGCTTTAGGCACCATACACTTTTGTAACTTACACAAGTCACCGACCCTTGAAAAGGTCTGCCTGTGCTCTTTAAAAAAATGTATGCTTGCTGTTCCTCACCACATTGGTTTTCCTGATTTACACATGCTAAGTACATCTGTTGAGGCCGAAAGCATAAAACCCCTGTGTACCATGGCTCAGTGTTTGGCTTGTGGTATTGCTTGTTTTGTGAAACACTACAAAAAATGTGTGCTTAACTGCAAGAGTCGGGGGAATGTAGCGGAGCATTGTTTTTCTCAAAATTCATAGAAGCGATTGCCGTACCAAGCCAACCATGTCCACCACATACATTTTTTTCGGTCATTTTCCCCAAATTATGGCATTTTCCCCTGCCTATTTGTTGCCCGACCTGCGCAAATCACCCCTTCTTAGACATGGACTTTTGTCTACTTTTCAGAAATGTATGTCTTTCTGTCCTCCAATTCAGCTTTCCTACCCTTTTCTTTCATTCCGTCCACGCATGTCCAATTGGCAAAAATGGCCAAAATCGCCTACCTCTCACAAAACGGTTGATAACCACATCAAAATAAAAAATAAAAATTCGTTTCCACTCAACTTGTTCTTGAAAGCCAGGAAATTGGGGAATTCTGCACAGCAAACCATTTGTTCCTAGCTCTTACAAGGAAAAAAAACACAGGCTTTTTTGTACATAATTTTATTGTCATTTTTTGAAAAAACAGCACATTTTCACCCTTTTTGGTTATTTTCGCTCACCCCCCTACAGCAACCTAGAATTCCTGGGTGGCGTTACGACCGCCTACATGTGGGAGAAAAAAAGGGGCCAAATTTGGCTGAGATATCTCATGTAACAAAAACGTTACAAGGCATTGAATGGCGACATACCAAAATTACCAAAAAATGCCTTGACACGGGGGGAAAAACCTATGGCACTTAAATGGTTAAAAGAGTTATCCTTTTAGCCAACTGCCAGAGTCCTTTCGATTATTGATGTATGAATAAAGTCTGAATCCCCATCCATCTCAAGGGTATTTCTACTCATCTTAAAGGGCTGGAGATCACCCAGTTCCCTCTCTTTGTGGAAGACGTATTGGCAGGCAGATAGATATGTCCAGAAGGTCCGGGTATCACGTCCTCCTGGCCCAATCCAGGGCAATTAGGATCATGGATTTCCCAAACTTTCTCAGCCTCCTGATCACGTGAGGAATGACAGGGTCTGGAGGAAACACGTACAGGAGTGGAAACTCCCAGTCCACCACAAACTTGTCTCCTAGAGCTCCTCTTGGGGGAAATTCCCTAAAGCACTACAGTTCGCACATCCTGTTGACACTGGTCATGAAAAGATCCACTTGAGGGGTTTCGCATAGGGTGAAAATCTCTTGGACTTCCTGAGCAAGTTCCCAGTTGTGGGAGACTGCTCTGCCTGCTCAGAGTGTCCGCTGCCGTGTTCTTTTCTCCGGCTAGGTGAACTTCCAACAGAAAGATTCCTTCTTGAAGTGCCCAGAACCAGAGCTGCATTGCCTCGCTTGTTGAGGTAGTACATGGCCATTGTGTTGTCTCTCATTAGCAGGACATTCTTTCCCCGAAAAGAGGGCAGAAAAGCCTTCAGCGCAGGTCTGATTGCCCTCATCTCCAAAAGATTGATGTGTAGTTTGGACTAAGATGGAGACCAACGACCGCCGATTGTCAGATCTTTGGCGTGGGCTCCCCACCCCGTGAGTGAGGCGTCCATCACTACTGTCATCTCCGGCCATGGTTGCCAAAAAGGTTCATCCTTCAGAATGTTGTCCTTGCAGGCCTACCACAGGAGATCCTGTGCGACCTTGCTTGGAACCTGAAGTATGTCTGACATGCTGCAGAGAAAGTATACCATTATGTCCCGAGAGCCTTATTGAAGGGATATTCTCAAGCGAGACTCGGCACCACAAAAATGCAGGATGCCGACAGAGCAACCTCAAAAAGTCAAAGGCCGGGAGATGCTGGACACTCTGAAACTTGGTGACCATCTGCAGAATGTCTTGAGCCCTCACCTCGGGTGGCAAGCTCTTTACCAAGGATGTACCCAGTACAGCCCCAATGAACTGGAGCTTTTGAGATGGACTTCTTATAATTGAGGGAGAAGCACAGTTTGTGGAGAGAGTGACAGGTGACGTTGAGATGATCCAGGAGTTGTTCGGGAGAACGCTCCCTGGTCAGCCAATTGTCCAGGTAGGGGTAGATGTGAATCCCCCCCTTTCCTGAGACTCGCTGCCACCACCGGCATCAGTCTGTTGAATAACCTTGGGGCAGAGGTCAGCCCGAAACGCAGGATTCAAAACTTAGAATGAGAACCACCAACGGCGAACCTCAGGTACTTTATATGCTTGAGATGGATTGGCACATGAAAATAAGCATCCTAAAGGTCCAATGACACCATCCAATCCTGGAATTGGAGTACCTGAAGGATCTGACAAAGTGTGAACATCTTGAACTGGTCCTTCCTGAGGAACTTGTTCAAGTATCTCAAGTCCAAAATGGGTCTCAGCCCTCTGTCCTTCTTGGAGATTAGGAAATAAGGAGAATACCATCCTTTGTTCCTATCTTATACAGGTACTGGCTCTATAGCTCACTGATGGATGGTTCTGCGGTCTATGAATGAAGGGGAGGCAGTAACCTTGGGCTATGGTTTGTAGTGTCCGAACATTTGAAGTAATGTTGACAGTCTGCCTCCCACTGGGGTGCTGTGATTCAAGACCTCAGAGAGGTTTTGAGGCGGCTGAAGCAGTGGCTTTTGGTAAAGATGCTGCTGCTTGAGTGGGCTTTGCACCGCTCCCTCATCCACCATGAGGAAATCTTCTTTGGCCTCCTTGACCAGCCATTCCTCTCTCTCTCTTCCAACTGAGGAGTAGTAGCGAAAGGATCTACCCCTCCAAGATGTTCCAATGGAGTGAAAAGGCTCAGGCTGCCCAATAGCAGCACCCAAGGACGTGGCTGCCGCCTTCGAGGTCTGCAGCTTCTCGAGGCTTTCGTCAGCCTTGCTGCCAAAAAGATGAGACCAGTCAAAAGACAAGTTAAGGAGTCTAGACTGCATGTCTGGTGCAAATCCAGATTTCTTTAACCACGCAAATCTGCAAATTATGGTGCTTGCTGCCATGGCTCTGCTGACGCGGTCAGCAGAATCCTGACCCGACTGAAGAGACTCGCACATGACCTCCTTGCCATCCTTCACAATGGCCAAGAAAAGGTCTCTTTCCTCCCCTTCGGGAACATGCTCAGCCGCCATAGAAATGCAGTCCCATAGAGTGTATGTGAACTTTGCCAAGGCACATGTGGAGTTGGCCGATTTAGGAGCCATGCTCCCAGCAGAAAGAATTTCTCTTGTACAAGCATCAGGCATCTACCCTTTTATCATCCCGATCCGGGGGGATGGTCAGATAAGCTGCCTGTTTAGAGGTGGTGGTTGCGCCCTGCGCCCGACTTTCTGGGGTAGGTTGTTTGGACAAGTAACTGGGGTAAATACTTGATGGATGGCATTTCCTTGTTGGCATCTTATTTATTGCCGGACATGACTCCAGTGCTTCCCAATTGTCACTTACTCTTTTCTGAAGAACAATATGAAAGAAAGCCTAAGATAGGATCCCTTTGAGGACCTTTACCCAATATATCTGTATGGTCATCCTGTTCGAAAGGGAGGGCAGGTCTGCCCCTTCCCAGGTAATCAACTACCTTGGTCATCAACATGCTCATCTGACTCAGGCTTTCCAAATTACAATTGCAGTGAATTGTCCACTCCACTGTCCAAATGTTCGTGCAGGTCTTTCAGTCTGGATTCCTCTGATATGAAACTATCAGGGACATTTGCTGTGCCATCCTGCAAACCAAAGGGTGCATCATTATCAGACGGTTCGTTGTCCTCATAAATAGAATTCAGATATTTAAAGAAATCCTTCCTTGGTAAAGGAGTGAAGGTTTTCTGTATCTCAGGTAAAGGCGTCGAAGGCTTTGAAAGTTTCGAGTCAGATGCCCGTGGAGCAGTCAATGTCTTCGATGAAGACGTTTGACATTGATGGAACCAGATGCTTCGATGGCGCTGACGACCTCTACTAGTCTTTCGACTTATGGCTCGAAGGATTCCTCAATGATTTTTCCTTGTGTCGAGGCCTAAACAGCTCTCGATGGGAAACTGGCCTTCGCCCCGGGCTCGAGGGCCTGCAGAATCTGGCTTAAGCCCTTTCCTTAATGGCGTCAGAAGGTGTGGTGGGAGCATGGCCTGCCTGCTTCGAGGGTTTCTGGCTCTCGAATATGATTAGCATTTCTTGCCTGAATGCTTCCCATTCCGCTGGAGTGGAGGCCTTAGTGGGACAGGATATCGTTCTCTCAGGGGAGGAGTCGGTCGAGGACATTGAAGTAGGCAATTTATGATGTTGCTTCTACGACTTCCTTGACGATGATGAGTAGTGGTGGGAGCCACTCCTTGACCCGGACCTTTTTTGCCTTCTTTCGTCAAGGAGAGTCACCTATCGCTTCATCAGAAAAAGGCTTTTTCGGCGGGGTAGTCCACAGGGATTCATTCCTTCGGGAATCTATCTACCGCCAATTTCCCCTTGTGCTCCTTCAGAGCTTTTCCAGGCGATTGACACTTTGAATAGGCTGAGATCTTGTGCTCCACACCGAGACACCACAAGCATACTCAATGCTGATCCATCAGCGACATATTGGCATTGCAGTCGTGACACTTTTTTCGGGGTATTCAATGTTGAAGATATTTTCTGATATTTCGAGGAAACTTTTGAAGCGCGACAAAGTTCTCGAAGTGTAAGCTTACTCAGAAAAACGGAAACGAAGCCAACGGACGCTGCTCATGCTATATATGCCTTCAATGCGTTCAATTTCAGTGAACGGTAAATAGAACTGGACATTGTTTTTGGATGTTTACAAAAAATGTTCTATTAAATGTTTATATCATTTGAAGAAATTATGGCAAATGTACTGTTCTCTACTGATAAGAGATGCACTTGGACAGTATGCAACAATTGTTCATATCGAATGATCGGCATGACCCACAGATACATCTTCTGCAGTAAACTCTCCACTTAGACTGCACGCCTCCAGGTCTCCAAATTCCTCTCTGATGCTCACTGCTCCAAACTCTCTTCTATACCCATCCTTTTGGTCATTTCTGCCGCTTTTGACACTATCGACCTCTCCTCCTCACTCTACAGGGCCTTGGGTTTTGCAAATCTGCGGTCACCGGGATTGCCTCCTACCTGAATGATGCTCCTTTAAACTCTCCAGGATCTCACAAATCTCTAACCCCACCCTCTCCCATAAGGCATCTCTCAAGGATCAGTCCTTGGAACTCTCTTCACCCTCTGTCCCTCTGCCCTATGAAGACTTATTTCACCCTTTACCTTTTTGCTGAAGACTCTCAAATCTTTTTCTCCTTTCCATCCATACCCACAGCCACCTCAGAACAGAATGCCAACAATCTCACTGCCATTGTCACTAGATGTCTCTCCGCTACCTTGTGCTGAACTAAGTACTCATTCTCCCAGCCATCCCTCCCTCCCTCCCTCCCTCCTAACTCCTATCTCAGCCCAGCCTGACCTTGCCCAAGGATCACAATGTTGAGGTCCTCTTTCATAGCAGCCTCTGACTGCAACAAATCATCACTACCAGTGACTCTGCTGCTTGTATTCAAGATCTTCCCTCTCCTCTGCCTATTGACAACATGCTGGTTGGCTCTAATTTTGTATATTTAGACAGTACTTCTTTTCAGTTTGAAGCACCTTCCCCCTACATTAATGTTACCATTGTAAGTCACCAGTTCCTTATAGAATGTCTTCTTTGTTTTGCCCCTGGTTTTTGTCATACTTTGTTCACATCCTCATAAAATAGCTCACCACTTGTTCTAATCTTTGTGCTATTGTACAGGCACCGTTCCAGGAATGCCTATGTCATCTGCAAATGTGTTTTTGAATGTCATTTATGACGGAAATTGATATCCTTTTTCTTCAAATAAATACAAATACATACTATGATGAGCATACGATACACGCATACATTTTTTGATTTATATTACAGCAAATAGTTGTGAGAACATACCTTGTCACATGTAAGCTTAAGGAAATGACTATCACAAAAATCAAAACTGGCCTACAATAATGATGAGCAAGAGCCCTGCAAGAACATACACTGTTTAGCATGTGCACACTATATAAGAACCTCAATTAACTTTGATCTTTAAACAAATGAAAAAACATAACTAATGAAAACCTAGGTGTCATAAATCAAGTCATAAAAAGAACACTAGACCTAATTGCTTTCCCCAAGCAAACTCTCTCACTGGATATGATCACGTTAAGGGAAAGGATAGAAGTCAATGGGACAGGGAAAGACAAATTGAAATATCACGGGGTAAGATGGGGAGGGAAGAGCAATAACACCCTCTTATTTTAGTCTACATGGAAGTTGCTTGTCAATATCTCTTACATCTTCATTGATAAAGGTAAACAAGAAGACAGCAATCAGTGTGGGATCACGGAACAAAGGAACAGTGTGAAAAAAACCAACAGTGCATCAGCTATAACATCTTTAATATCGAAGTTCCCCACAAACAGAAAGAACCAGCGATTGCAACTCCTCCACTCGTCCCTTGTATTGTCTTACCCTTATGTATGGGGTGATAGCCGAATTGGGACAGGAAACCACCATATAAAAGACAGGGAAGGGAATAGAAACACAGGGCCAAAATCTAGAAAATCACAATCGACCAGTGGATGGACGGATAGGCCCCAATGTCAGTAGCTGCCCTTTTACTCGCTGCAACTCCAGAGACTCTCTCCCTCTAAGATGCATCACTGAGTTTAAAACCACTTATTTCTTTTATTTTTATTTTAAGATTGTGGCCTTATAACCAAGCAACTGGATGCTACATGAAGGTGAACCATGAGATCAAGCCAGATAGGTAAACAAATTATAACAGTTCATTAGATGCCCACTCAGGAGCAAAAGCATGCGCTTATAACTCCCTGTGTCTATCCAAGTAACATGAATGTGTCATCAGCCACTCTAACTTCTACATGCAAAAAATACATGCAAAAAAAAAAAAAAAAAAAAAAAAAAAAAAAAACAGGTTCAGTATGGATTCATTGCACAAAAGTGTAGCTCCTTTGTCAAGGTCTATTCTATTTCAGTACTATTGATAAATAGGTTCCAACCTAATGATGGCCTTGCATATTGTGAATATACAATCGTAATCACTGGAAAACGGAGGAGGAAATGTTTTTAGTTGTTATCCTTGTCCATGGATTTTCTACTATAGCCAAAGACCAAAAAATGTATTGTACGGCTTGAATGATTCAGTGTTAGGCAGAATAGGAATGATGACAAATTGTCTGCTTGTGTATTGTTAAGAGATCCAGCTCTCTAAATCTCATTCCACATTCACTACAAGTATTCGGCTTCTCGGCTGCATGTTTTCTCTGGTGAACAATAACACTTGACTGCCGTAGGAAACTCCTCCCACATTCACATCTAAATGGTTTAGGTGTTTTGTGTTTCTTCCGGTGAGCAGACAGGTTTGATTCCCGATTAAATCTCCAACTGCATTCGCCACATGCATATGGTTTCTCTCCTGTATGTATAGTTTGGTGTCTTAGCATGTTTGCATAGCGGCTAAAACTCTTCGCACATTCACTGCAGTAATAGATTTTCACTCTTGTGTGTATGTTCTTGTGCGTAACAAGGTTTGCCAATTGACTAAATCTCTTCCCACATTCGTCACATGTGTACAGTTTTGTTCCTGTGTGTACCGGCCGGTGTTTTATTAAATGTGAGGATTGGCTGAATCTCTTCCCGCAATCATTACACACAAATGGCTTCTCACCTGTGTGTCTTCGTTGGTGAATGATCAGGCTTGAAGAATGGCTAAATCGCTTAAAACATGTAGAACACTCATATGGTTTCTCTCCAGTGTGTATTCTTTGATGAACGCCCAGGCTTGATATTTGTTTAAAACTTTGACCGCATTCAGTACAAACATAAGGTTTCTCATCCGTGTGACATCTTTGGTGGTTTATCATTCTTGATGCTCGGTTGAAGCTCTTTCCACATTCAGAACATATATAGGTTATTTCACTCCCTTGTCTTCTCTTTTCTGAAACAGAGTTAGTTGATGTGTTGACAACAGTGTAACATTGAGGTTTATCTTGTTTTTCACTTGCTCCATTTACTGACGTTTGGGGACTTTTCTCCCTTTTTCTATTTTTGATTTTCTCTGAATAGCGATTAACTTTTTCTTTTGCTTTTCTTAACAACTGTTCACGTAAATCTGTTTTTTCAGTAATTGTGCCTGAATTCCTCTTCTTACACCCCTTCATGATTTCATGTCCTATTACTTTGGAAAAAAAACATAGATGTTTATTCACTTCTAGCGAAACTAAACCGATCAAAGATTTGTCTAAAAGTTGAAGAATCCTTTTACCCAGGATTATCAGATGAAACCTATTAACAACTCACTGCCATCGTTATACTTATCAAATTCATTTTAAAAACCCATTACCCAATACTTTTACATTAACTTTATCTTTATTTAGTTGAAAAACAGATAAAAATAATCCAACATAATAATGCACTTCATTAACATTGAACCCAACATAGATAGTTGGAAACATCAGGCCTGGTTATTAATATTAAAACAATCATTCAACACATACAAAATATTTATTATAAAAAACTTTAAAACCATGGACATCAAACATTTGGCCACTTTAGTTCATGATTTATTGCTCACTCTTAGCTTAATCTTGGTGGCTTATATAAACATTTTCTTTTCCCTTTAAGCAAGCAAACGCATACAAAGTTATTACTAAATCTAATGCTTAACTTTGCTATTTTTTTGACCAATATTCTTTCCCAATGCTCTAGGAATCTCTCTCTCTGAAAAATTCGGATCAAAACATATTCATGATAATATCATATAAATCAGATCCATATAAAATAATGTGGGTTCTGCCACCCTGGTAGGAACATCTCTTGTGTTTTTCTATTTTACCTTTATTTCAGCTGCAAAACCATTTGTTCCTCACTATCTCACAGAATAGCCATAAAGATCTCCGCCACAGATACTTGCCACGGCCTACATGTCAAAGTCATATCAGAATTGCAACTGCAATAGATTTAAGAGATTCCACTTACACCCAAAACATACTTTATGTTGGCAAACTGGATACATTTTGGATCTTAAAATAATCACATCTTTAACTAATAGCATTAGTTATTGAATTATATTTTGATTTGTCAAAATTGCGCCATGCTCAATTTTAAACATGTAATGCATTAGGTCTGAGGAAGAACAAATGACTATTTTGGTTATCTGACATGCAACTGTTTCAGCCTCAACCCTACTGGGCTTTCATCAGTGAGCCTGATACGCGATTTACCTAGCCCCAATCCTGTGGCTTTTCAGAGATGGTCATAGTATGTAACCGATAGTGCTGCTTTCTGGATTGTCAAGAGTCAGTGGATGGACATGTAACAAGAGGTGCTCCAGCCTAACTCCTTTCAGAGCACCTCAGAGGTAGTTATTATTGTTTATGGCTTGGCTTTGCAGAAGGAATGTTGTGATGTCATGTGGAGTGTTTATGCAGGAGTGTTGCAATGCATGTGTGAATGTTCTAACCTGGTCAGCTGGTCAGCCAGAGCCTTGGATGATGGGCCTCAGTGTTACTTTATGTCCTAAATGTAACTTTTATGTAACCTATGAAGCTGGTAATAAACCTAGCGAATCAACCCAAGAAGGCTGGGAGCTGCTTCATTTCATTAGTTATGCTGTAATACCATAATTCAATACTTTATATAACAAGCAAAGACAAACATACTGAAATGGTTCACCCAGGCAGCTCAATACATTAAACACATGCTTTGCAGACACATTCCTGTAGTTTATAGAGACACTTTCGTTGGCAGCATTTTACTCTTCCACTTGCATCTAAGAGGCCATTTTACCCAACACATTCAGGTGTAACTCAACAAACACCAATAGTAGGTTTATTACTTTTGCAAGCAGTGCGACAGCTCACCAGCTTGGCATGTAAGTTACAATTTACACCTATTCGGAAACCTCCTGCTCCTTAATTTAGGGCTGGGTCCTTACTTTGCCTCTGGAAGTAATGTGCTCATCCAGACCTTTTTCTGTTAGAATAAACAGAAGCTAAAGACAGAGCCGGACAAAGTGCATGCTTCTGTGATTGACTGCTAGTCGCTAATCCTCCTTGATTATTCCTACATATAAGAGATGTGTATGATGGCCAAGTAACCTTTAACCTCCAGATGACCACAGAGTGGCTTTGAGGAGCGGAGCAAAGCAAAAGACTTTTCTTTCCTTTGGAGCATTCCAGGCACATATTACCTAGACCTTTCTCTCTCCCATTGTGAATCTCGACAGAGCCTTGGCGAAGGAGTACAGAATTTGGTTGAGGGTGTGGCGGACTGTTAGAAGCGCTTAATTGCACACACCAGATCATACAGAGGATGGTGGAGCATGGTTGAGGGTGTGCAGAGTGACTGTGTTTCAAAGAGTTCACTACTTACATTAAGAAACCATGGTAGGCTCCCATTACAGTCGGCCTCAAAAACGAGTTCGGCGGTAACCGTGCCGGAAATTCCAGCAGGTTACCCCCAGACTCGTATTACCATTCCGCCTCTGTGATTGACGGAATCACTGTGGCATTACAACCCCGGTGACCCGGTAATTCCGGAGGCGGAATTCTGTTAATCCCCATTACCATGGAGTCCCATAAGACTCCATGGGAATGTGGAAGTGGAAACACTGGCACCATGCTGTAATGGTGCCAGTGTTTCCATGTCCGCCTGCAGGCGGGTGGTGTTAAACCCTGGTGATGCCTCCTGCCTGCAGGACTCTTAATCATCAAAGAACGGTGGTGGCAGATTTACCACCACCGTTCTTTCCGGACCGGCTGACTCGCAATGAGGCCTAGTGTCATGGAGGGACATTAATGTTCATGCACTCTCCAACTAATGCATCTACCAGGAGCCCTGCTACTTCTGAGCATAAAGATGAGAATTCCTGTGACTGTTGAGGAGGTAACATTGAAAAACATTTATAGATATACATTATTCACCTGCCCATCAAGACACCATTCAACTAAACTGTAATTCCAAACTTTGATGAAAATAGAGGTTGCAGTGATTTTCCTATTAGAATTTACGCAACCGAGGGAAGGAACATGTAGCCATACAATAGTTTCCAGACCCAATAGCCAAGTCTGAATAAAATGGTCTATAGGACCTCAAACCCCTGCTCAAACAGAACTAAAAGTTATACATGGGCAATTGTGTCATTTTGGCAACCTCAGGTCTCTAAAGTGATGCTACTGACAGGCCCCAACTGTCATTCTGAAATGTATAGGTAGCTTATTAGGGAGGGTTGGGGGGGGGGGCAGAGAAATCAGTCCAATCATAGATAAAATACAACACAAATGTAGGAGTAACAGGATGGCTTCCCCATGATTCTAAATCCCTTGAGTCTCTACAGTGTTGCAGCCCTGGATCCCTTCCTTGTATTTGTCGGTCTTCCTAAGTCACTAACAGTGGGGTGGTGTTTTAAAGTGCCCCTGCACGTCTTTCTTGCCTCCTTGGCCAAAGAGTGAGGTCCTTTGCTTCTAGTCCTTGTCTCAGGAAAACACGCTATGTAGGTCTGCAGGACCTACATGCGCTTGCACACTAGGATTATGTGACTAATCTAGGGAATTCGTCCCCTCTCCCCGAGTGAGAGCCACCCCTTTGCGGATAGGGAGATGAGCCCAATAAAACACTGCCTAGGGGACATGGCAAGGAGGGATCCCACTGGTGTGACCATCCCCTTAGAGGACATGAAATCCCCAGAAAGGGATATAAATTATCCACCCTTATCACAAGATCCCAATATGTTTGTTGGCTACATGGAAGTTAAAATGTATGATAACTTGAAACTTCTTGTGCAAATGGCTGGCATGGTTTCTGACCCTCTGTACTCCCTATTCTCGCCTGGAACGATAGAACAGAAAAAGACCCAATCAGAACTAGAAAGGTGGAGAAGGGAAACCCATGGTGGTGGAGGAGTTGAGAGACCTCCTTTAGGGTGGCATGGTAGGAAAGAAGGAGCATACGCCAGGTGTGGTGGAGCCAGCCACGGCTGATCCTGCAGAATGCTCAAAGCTCCTGCCGAGCCAGGTATCGGAAACGCCTGACCCGAGAAGTGGACAACTGGCATACCAAAGATCTGGTGCCTAAATCCCACCGTAAGCCAGTGGGAAAAGAGGGCCAGCTCCACCGACACAAAACACCACAGTGAAACCAAAGAAGCTGTACTGTGCAAACCAAACTCACAGACTCTCCTGAGGAGCACCACCTGGAGACCAGAGGTAAGCAGTGGCTCCGGGAAACCGGAAGGCGGATGCAGAGGCCCAACAAGACCACAAGGCGGGGTGAGAGAAACCAGAGACCTAGATGGGGCGAGAGAAACCAGACAGCAAGGTGGGGTGAGAAACCAGATACCAAGGCGAGGTGAGAGAAGCAAAACCCTGAGGCGGGGAAAGACCCGGAAATGCCATGGTGGAGAGAACGCCAAGGGTTTCCTTGGTAAAGAACACAAGAATGATCAACAATGGGGACAGGAGGCAGGTGTCCCCAAGTGAGAAATAGGACAAGAGAAATGTTTTGTACTTGCTTGAACTGTGGTGAGGAGAGAATGATTGAAAAGACATTCAGTGTACTTGCATGGACTATTCCTCGGGGCGTGGAGCCCCTATTGATGCAGATACACCAGGGTGGGGGTCGGAAACAAGCTACCGTTATTTTGCTTTGGGCAGGGCTCCAAGTGTACCTAAGTGTTTGTATGCTTTTCTTTTGTAGTGGTAGGGACGGAACTCAGGTGAGCATAGGATTTTGGATAGAGGACTTTTCTTGTTTTGGAAGACATCCTGAGGAGAACTCTTCATGTTTTCCGTTATAGAGTAGGGCAGAGAAACTACGGTTTAGGGACACCTTAGGCCGCTTGATTTATAATAAAGACTCATTCAGAAAAAATTCCACCCTATCCATATCCTAACTCTGATCTACTAGAAGGGGTGTCAGAAGACCGATTCAAACAACTTGATACACGGTTGGGCTCCATGTTAGTGAAACGCCTTACCCCGGAATCTAGGCTCCCAGAAGGTGCTATGCCCCAGTCCATTGTGTTTGACCTATTTAGCCTAACCAAAGATGAAATCCCCAGCCAAGAAAGGAGACTCATCTCTACAGGCCTAATTTTCTTCTCAGCCCAAGGCAGCTACATTAGGCTAGCCACTAAGTCAGGGCTGGTGTAGGAACACTCCTTAGATCTGGCAGATGGTGCCATAGAGACAGACTATTGGGGAGAGGTTAAAGTGATACTACACAATGCTGGACCCCCTAACCATACAGTAAATATTGAGACCCCATATCCCAGGGAATCCTCAAGCAAGTCCCGACTCCACACTCGCCCGAAGCAGAAAATCTTTCAAATACACAAAGAGGTGAACTAGGCTTTGGGCAGGCTAATAAACTTGGCCTGCTTCCCCAGACTGATTGGGACAATAACACCACCCTACCAAATCTAGCCTTTGCCCGAAGAAACAATCAGAATCTGGCAGAAGTGTTTGAATGGACTATCTCTGAAGAAAAGGGCCAGGAGCAAAGCAGACCATTCTTTTTCACAAAAAGGGGCTTACTTTACCAGGGATATGTGGAGAGAAATGGAACCCGGAGGAGCCAACTGGCCATCCCTCAGAGTCACCATAAAATGGTCATGGAATTGGCCCATTCCAACCTAATAGTCGGGCATCGGCGAATAGGGAAAACCCAGCACCAAGACCATAGCAAATTTGTCTGTCGGTGTCTATGTCAATTCTCATGTTGTTACCTGTGAAATTTGTCAGAAGACCTCAACCACCCCGGTACCCAGAGGTGTATTTGATATGTTATGTTGAAAGAAATGTGGCTAGAGAGATGGGAGGCTCTGCTACCTACAGCTCAAGCCGCAGCTAAGTTAAAGTCCCATATTAAGGTGGTTAGAGAGATTGGTAACAGCTACCTCTTCAAAGCTCAAACACCATAAAGAAAACTTTAACCAACAGACAGTGGCTAGGTTCTTTACAGTGGGTTACCAGGTGTTAGTCATACTCCCCACTTCGGAGAATAAGATGATTTCAAAGTGGTATGGAATTTATACAATCTTTGAGCGCAAAGGTCCCCTTAATTATCTGGTCTCCCAACCCGATAGAAGACAAAAGACCCCAAACTATTATGTAAACTTGCTAAAACTCTGATAGAGCAAAGTACAGTAACTATGGCGACGCTCCTGGTTGGGGATGGAGACACGTCCAGCCTAATCCCTGATAACCTTAGCCAGAAACAACAGAGGGACCTCCAAGATTTGCTGCTGCAATTCCCTGGAGACTTCTCAAAAGAACAAGGGAGGGCTAGAAAATGTCTTCCATTAGATAAGAATACCTCATGGGCAATTGTTTACAAAGTCCTATTGAATCCCTGAGGTTCGACGTAAAATTAAATCAAAGGAAATGAAGAAAATGTTTAAACTATGGGTACTAGAACCATCTGAAAAGCTGTGGTCCTCCCATATCGTCCTTGGCACACAAACGGACAGTCTTGTAGATTCTGTTTAGACCTTCAAAGACTAAACTCCATCTCAGTCTTCCATAACTACCCTATGCCCAGAATTGACAAGTTAATGGGGAACGCTAAGTTCAATAACTTCTTGGGAGGAGCTACCTCTGGAAAACCAGGAACTAGTACATAGTGCGCAGCAAATCCAACTTTCCACCAGATGCAAACTCTAACTTTATGTCTATTTTATACTATCCAATATGCCCTCACTGTCCTTTAGGTGTCCTTGTTCTCCTTTTAGATACATTCCCAAACACACAGAATATCACATAGCTAGTTTAGTGTGTCACTACTTGCCACAGGAGTCAAAAGTAACTCCTGGTGGCTGCTAGTTTCAAGCTAGCCAGGCTCTGCTTGGCTATAACCAGGAGCTAAATAGCTCCCAGCTCCTGGCAATTTCAAACCCTGCCTTGGACTTCACGAAAGACTATTGCCAGGTCCCATTAAATCCAGCTGATAAAGAAAACAACACCTTAAGCACACTTCTGGGGCTGTATCAGTTTACAGTTCTTCCATTCGCCTACATGTAGCCACTACCACATTCCATAGACTCACGGATCAGCACTCGGAACCCTATTCAATCGCAGGCCCTATTTAGTGGACATAGTGATCCACGGTGTCAATTGCAAAGAAAATCTACACCATCTCTATGAGGTCACTATGACCGTAAGGAGGACAGGGCTCCAAGCCAACCCACAAAGTGTCACCTAGCCCAAAGTGCTGTGAAATACCTAGGGTATCTTGTGGGTAAAGGTATGATTCAACCCCAAAATGATTAACTGATGGCAGTGGCATTAACTACTGCATCAAAATCCAAGCGGGAGCTTCAAGCCTTCAAATGGACGGCCAGCTATTGCCTGAGGTTAATCCCATGTTTTTCCATCATTGATGTGTATTTAACAGTCAAGGTCAAGAACACGCAGCCCAACAAACTTGTCTAGACTCGGGAGGACCTAAATAGTTTGGATTCCCTGAAGACGGCTCATTGTGATGAGCCCATCCTTAAGATACCGGATTTTTAGCAAGGAGTTAATTCTGTAAAGTGGGCCAAGGAACTGCACTGTCCTCGTTGTTTAACACCCCCTAGAGAGTAGGGAAAGTGGGATGCCACTGGTAGTGAACCCCTCTCCCCTTAGAGGACAGAAAATCCCCAGAAAGCGATCCCTTATCTCAAGATCCTAATATCTTTGGCTATATGAAGTTAAACTTTATAACTTGAAACTTCCTGTGTGAATGGCTGGTATGGTTTCGGACCCTCTGTATTCACTGTGCTCACTTGGAACGAGATAATAGAAGAGGTTTATCAGGAAAAGAGGAAGTGCATGCCAGGTGTGGCAGACTCATCCATGTCCGAGCCCATGGAACCAGAAGCGCCTTGCCCAAAAGAGTATAGTGGAGCGAACAGTGCCCAAGAAGCAGACAAGTGGCGTACTGAGGAGCCGGTGTCGAAGTGAGGGGAAGCACTGCCTGAAGCACAACAATGTGGGGCAGCCAAAGGACTTGTGCCGTGTCGGCCAAATTCACTGATTCCCAAGAAGCATCGCCAGGGGGCTAGAGGTGCACAGTGGATCCAGGGAACCGGGAGGAGTGCGGCAAGGCCCAACAAGACTCCAAGGCAGAGTGAGTGAAGCGAGACACCAAGGTGAGGTGAGCAAAACAAGACCACAAGGCCGGGTGAGATTAATGAGATCCCAAGGCAGGGTGAGAGAAACCAAACCCCTAGACAGGTGTGATAAACCAGACCCCAAGGCTGGGTGAGAGAAACGAAACACCAAGGCGGGGTAAAGACCAGGAACTGCTTAGGTGGCGAGTTAACGCCAAGTGTTTTCTTGCTAGGGAGCACAAGAAGAACACTCAAGAGTGGGGACAGGAGCCAAAGGGACATGTCTTGTACTTGCTTGAACTGTGCCTCAGGGCAAATAGCCCCTATTGACAGAGCCACGAGGGTGGCATTTAGAAACCTTTGTTGAATTTAGGTTTTTCTTTTGTAGTCAAATGGACTCAGGTTAGCATAGTATTATAGACAGAGGGACTTTTCTTGTTTTATAAGACATTCTGACAAGCACCCTTTTAGGTTTTCCTTTATAGAGTAGGGCAGAGAAATGTAGGCTTAGGCACAGTTTATGTTATGTTATACAATTTGTAAAGGGCGTATTCGCCAAAGACATCTTGGCGCTGATAGTACAATCCAATTAGGTCATGCTAATGCAAGTAAAAATAAGAGGGTTTTCAAAGCACGCCTACACTTAAGATGAATTGCTATAATTCATCATCACCTGGCAACGTGTTACACTATCTGGCTGTGACCATTGAGAGAGAAGACAGCTTCACTCCCAAATGCCTGACAAACGTCACAGGAGAGGGAAAGGTTCCCAATGAGAGAGGCCAAAAGGAGGGGGTCCACAGGGAAGCCATAGACGGGGGCCAACCACAAGTACCTCTATCTTGTCCTCGTTATATTTAAGCCAGTTGGAACTCATCCACCGCCCGACGGCCTCCAGGCAACCCCTAAACTGAGATGACATCTCAGAATGCAGACAGTTGAGCTGGACTAAGATCTGTGTCATCTGCATATGAGCAACACCTGGGAGCGGATGAGACCAGCCCGAGATTGCATATAGATCTTAAAATAAGGGGCAGGGCGCAACACCACGAGAGGGAGAGGGAGAGCGAAAGGAGCAAGAGATGGGGTTTGCGCCCTTTCTGACAGGAAAGAGGAAAACCATGTCAGTACTGAGCAGTATCGCTGTTTGATTTATAATAAAGAAATATTCAGCCAAAATGGCACCCTGTCCATCGCTTGATCTACCACAACAGGCAGAAAAATGCCTTGGATTGAACAGCGATTCATGAAACCCCAGAGTGGCCACCAAAAAATAAGCAACCTTATCCTTTCCACAGGCTTGAGTGAGAGGTCCCATTTACAACCTCGGTTTAGGGATCCAGCTCTAGTTCTCCACACCCCATCCATGTCTACCTCCTTATTGTCCTCTACTCTCCACCGTCTCCCGCCTTCACATTCTCCTGTACAAACACCCAAATATGTGCTCATACTTCCACCCTTGCTCGGCGCTCTTCTTTCAGGCTTGGAGCATGCCTATTCACTCACCAGATCTCCTCCATCTTCCGCTCTGCTATGTTTCATCTTTTCTTCCTGTACCTCCATACTGTTCTTCTCCTTCCTCCGGTATCTCCAAACCACCTTCTCTACACTCTGCACCTCCTCTGTATGTCCTCATTCCTCTTCCTCCTCTCACCCCCTCTCTCCACACTATCTCCTGCTCTGCCTCAATCTCTTCCTGCCTTCACATCCAACAGTCTCCAAATCACCTTTCCTGCCTCCAAACAGCTAGACAAACTGGGACATTTGTGAATGTGATAGGAGCTATTGATGGGACACATGGCTGTTCCCCAAATGTACCACAATAGAAAGACGCATTACTCTATGAACGTTCAAGTAGTATGCACATTAGACCTCCTTATTAGACAGTGCGGTGCAAGCTTTCCTGGGTCGGCCAATGACTCCTACATACCAAAAAGTAGCAGAATACCTGCAACAATGGTGTTGCCCCCACAAGAACAGAACTAGCTACTCAATAAATGTAGTACTGTTTTTACAGCAGGAACACCATACTCCCAAATGCAAACATTTGTTTCAAGGTGACAGTGCTTGTCATGTGGTCAATTGGCTGCTCACACCCATGCTACACCCGAAATGCCCTGCTGAGAAAAGATACAATATTGTGCCCAACTGGACTAAAAATAACATTGAATGACTTAAATCTAGTCTAGTTTTAATCTAGATTTAGTTGTTTGCATTTGAGCGATGGGAATCGCCTGTGTTCCCAAAGACTGTCACAACAAACTTAACTGTCACATTTACCCCACCAGCAGGAGCTGAAAGTGGCAGGGCATTTACGCATAGGATACCCATTAGGGATCACTTACAAGGAAAGAAGTGCAGAACCTGTATTAATGGTTACAGGCAACATAGTTAACATGCAAAAGTCTACAAAGCGGTTACTGATTGTTTCTGTAATTTAAAGTACTACTGACAAACAGGATTCATGGGTTTACATGCCAGAATGTGATTGCAACAGCATGTTCAGTTTGGTTGATATTATTAATGATCGTATTACAGCAGTTTTCCGTTAGGATACAAACATTGCTATCAAGTGTAGCAATCCCTTTATTGCCTTTTTTGGCCCATATCACCCCACCTTTGTGACAGGAATAGTCGGGAAACAAGCTGAGAGTATGAAGGAAAGCTACAGATCTCTCAACTCAGTACTGTTGCAATATTGAGAGGGGGGGGTTTGTTGCATACCCACTAATAGGAATAAGTTGCCCATACTATACTTTAGCATTTGACAGGAGGCAATGGTTTATCATATCTTAATGAAATAACTGGTGGCTGGGAAGCCATTATTACCATTTCTTCTTTTTTACTAAAGGTGCTTTGAGGTTGTTAAGCTGACACAGCATAAGTCCACTTTCAGGGTTTCTGAGACTTTATAGTTCAATTTTTGATTTGAACCTATTTTACAAATTGGTGGAGCTATTGCTGCTTGTGAAGAGAGAATATAGAGACGATTCAGGATTACACAATACCAGTGTCCCTAAAATGTCCTCCAACGACAGTGGCACAAGGTGTTGGAACATTCGTTTCTGAAGCCTGTTCACCGCACATCCTCTCTAAACTACCAGTAGGCTCCATGACCGCCACCAAAACTCCCTCCCACATATTAGACCTGCCTAAGGCCTGAACTGACCCTCCGGAAACCCCCTACCTCTAGCTTACTAACCCGTTTCCAGCCCTCCACCTTTTTGATCAATTCGCTGATAAAGTTCCAATCCCTTTCCTCTATTGGTTTCTTTTTCCTCCTCAGCCACTCGTCAACACCTGACCCTTCTTCCTCACTGTCCTTGTCTAAAGACTCATCCCCAGTCTCATCCACAATGTCCTCTCTCACCTACCTCCTACAACGCCTGGTCCTTCACAGTCTCATTACTACCAATGTGGCCTGTTCCTTCCACAACTTCCTTCTCGCAAATGTGCTATCTTTTTCCACCTCTGGTCTGGCCACCTCCTCAACCACCTTCTCCCGTCTCCACCTTCCACTCCATACCCGGTTTTATTTCCTCCCTCTAATCTACATTTCATTTCCTCCCACCTTTCCTTTCTTACCTCCTTCAACTTCACTCCTTTCCTCTGATATACTGCCACTTTTGTAATCTTCTCACTCAACTCAACATTCTTCCCTTTAGATGTCACCTCTTCCTCTCTCCTGCTGCAACCTCTCCGGTTCAACACTCTACAGTCTTAAAGTCTCTTCATCATCTCTCCTCTCCAGCAGTCTCCCGTCTTCCTCAAACAGGAGTCTCCTGCTCCTGTCACCCACAACACCAGGCTGGGCTGACTGGCTTTTATAGGAAAATACCCCCCACCCCCTGTGTGGGGTCAGGGCCTGCGGCTGTGAGCCTAAAGAGTGTGAGGGTTGTGATTGGCAAGGCTGTCCCAATTTCTGATGGTCTGGAGGAGGCTGGCCTAAATCTATCAGAAGCCTATTGGCCATTTGGGTACATTTCTATGTGAACAGAGAGGTTGGGGAAGCCGCTTGTGTAGACAGTATACAGCTGTGCTGTTGTTGAGCAAATATGAGTAAGGGGGTGCTTTAGGGGTGTTAGATCACCCCCATAGTCTTCCTGTCCTTGAATATTTTATATAGGGATATATTTCATTTACCTTATCCATTACGGGTTTTCCCGTTAGGAGAGAAAGATATTGTGCAGGATGTAGTCCATCTGAGGTTGATTTGCCTGCACAGTTTTGGTGGCCAGGCCCTGGGCCATCTTGTCGAGTGTTCACTCTGGTTTAGGGGATCCGATTGATCTTTTACAGGATTTAGTCCCTCACAGATCCCAAATTCCCCTTCGTGGATCCAGTCTGGGTTTCACGTCTGAAAGGGAATTATGGGATATGCAGTTTTTTCCAAATGGCTTCTCGCAAGCTTGCAGTGATCTGTGGCATAGGAGGGATTTTAGAGTCCTGGTTTGGGAGGGGGATCTAGTGGGTTCTGTAAATTAAGTCCATGTTAAGGAAGGCTAGGAACGGTCCTGAACTGTGCGAGAGAGAGACCTCCCAAGCGGCGGAGACCATGCAAGCTCGATCAGGGAATAGTTACCATGCTGCCGCGGGTCCATCATCCAGTGACAATGCTGGGTGCCACGCCCTCTGAGTAGCCCAGCCTATGGTCACCAGAGCCAGATACCAGCTGTATCACAACAGATAATTATATGTTCATGGCTAAGAGAGCATAAGGCATGTCTTGTGCAAAGCCAGACTGGCAGCAGTGATTTTGGCAAATGCATCAGCCGAACAAGTATGGCTGTCAACTGCCTGTGACGTATGTGAAAATTGCTGGCTGTTCCTCCTGCTTTATGTTCCGTTATTTGCTGTTGGCTGAACACTGACAGGTTCAGAGATCTGACCCTGTTAAGAGGGGATGGGCGACCCTCTTAAACTCTTAAACTGGAGAAGTGAGCAACCCAACCTGGAGGGAGCCGGCAAGGAACTGAAAAATTGGGGCGACCTGTACATCAAACCGACAATCCAGATGCTCTGTTTAGTCTTGATACAAATTCTGGAGTTAACTACACCTTTAACGAGCCAACATTATCCAATGTCGGCAAACATACAAACTCTGAAACTGACTAAACTTTTAGTGGGCCACCATTACCAAATGCTGGTGGACCCGCATAAGAAAAGGTGGCATGGCTTAATAAAGCATGTTAGATATGTTTGTATTCCTGTAACCGAGAGCAAGGAAGAAGGAAGCTAGATGTTGGCCAGAGGAACTAGCGGAGGGAGTGAAGCAATGGAAGTGTAAGGCGGAGGATAAAAAGGGGCATGAAAATCAAGGCAGTGTGGATTGCTTGGGTGAGAACAAGAGAGGAGAAGCGGGACAAAACGACCAAGTAGAGGAAGAACGGTGCAGAGGAGCAGGAGGAGGATTGTTTAAAGTGTGTGTAATGTGAGGTATTAGTTGGAGAGAGAAAGGGGTCTTGGGGTGTGAGTGTGTGCACGGTCTGTGAGTGAGACTACCTGTAGGAGATGAAGAGATGAATGAGACTGAATGACAAGGTGACAGGAGAGTGAAAGGAGGGTGATTGAAGAGGATGTGGGTGGAGTGCAGTTTAGTGTGGAGGGGAGAGTTGTAGAGTGAAGAGGGGAGAGTAGTAGAGGTGAGAGGGGACGAGTAGTGGAGTAGAAAGGGTAGAGTAGAAGCAGAGAGCAAAGGAGGGTAGGAGTAGAAAGAAGAACATCAGAGGGGCAGCAAGAGGAAACTAGGGAAAGTAAAAGGAGAGTGGGAGGACGAGAGGGGAGAGAGTAAAGGGAAAGGAAAGATAGGAAAATCAGGGCAAGGAGTAAAGTGTGCAAGGAAAGGACAGAGCAAGACCTGGGGTGATTGGACAGCACATTTTCTTGACAACTATCTTATTGTGAGACCCAGGTTAGAATCCACCTAGATTGTTCCCAGAAAAAGTAAGGTAGAAAAGGTGTTGCCTTTAGGCCACCATGACCAGCTAGTCAGGTACGGATTACCGATTTCTGGTCACCTTAGGATTTTGGGATGCCTGGGCTAGGAAAGGAACTGTCATGGGGAGTTGAGCGAGAGGGAGACAGCCCTTAAGGAGCTCCCACACAATCAGTTCAATAAAAACCCTTGAACTGTTTAAGAGACACAACACAAAGTATGTGTGCGCACATGAAGTTCACCCACTAACGGCACTACTTGGTTCTGAAGACATTGTTACAGGATAATTCGTTTTGGGATCCTACATTATTGTTGAAGTATTCTGCAGATAGCCTGGCTCTACATATGCTACTGGTGCAAAGAATCCTCCCCTGGATAGCAGTCTGGAAAGTCTATTAACGAAGTCTCATTGTCCATAACAGGTAGACAGTATGGTTAGAAGGGGGACCATTATTGACGTCAACTCTTTCCAACCTGTGCACCTTGAGGTGTCACATTTTATACTTTTTCTGCTTTATATGCTGTGGTTGGCGTCACACTTTTGGCCACACCAATATGACCCTGTGGAAAATTATCTGTAAAAACTGTTATAACAAACACTAAAAACTAAGGTACTTTTTTAGTCAAAACACACCACTGCCACAAAAAACTGTGCTGTGACAGTAGAAATACTTACCTTTGATGGATTGCTGTGGTGCAACCTCTTCACTGTGGTTCCTCTGGTGCCATGCCCGTTGATCTCTATTCCTTCAGTGTCCTCCAAGTGCCCAAATCCATACTAGAAAGGACACGTTCTTAGATCTGTGTTAAACTATTATGGCAAGGTTACCCACCACCTATGCCAATGCTGTGTTCACAAAACTCTAGTACTTCTGTAAAGATTTTGCCATCTTGTGTTTTACATTGGTTATGTCACTTTTTGCAGCAGCCACCACCAGGTTGACCCCTTCCTATGTTTTTCCAAATTCCACTAGTCACCTGCATTGGTGTTCAGTGTGCCTTGGAACCAAACAAATGTGCCCCATGTTTCCTCATCTCACAACATGCATCTCTAGCTTATTTTCCCCCAGGCAACATCTTCTCAATTGACGATTAACGCTTCAGTATAGTTCTGGGCAACAACAGAAAGGCCTACAGGTGTGGGTGTCTTCTGGCACCTTACAACAGAATTCACTCTGCATGCTGTACACTTTTTCATGTTCTTGCTTTAAACGCTTTCTCTTGAATTCTGCGTCCTTAATTCCACTCCCTCTCTTCTCTGTTCCGTTCTTTATTAGCGCTTCCCCTGTAACCATGAAACATGTCTTCTTTGGCATCAATGGGTAGATATCTGCTCCGTGGCACGGGAGGAGCCGATCCCTGTAATAAAGACGTCAAATGCGGCCTATGCGCACAGACCAGTTTTCTACAGTCAAGGTCAAGAACACGCAGCCCAACAAACTTGTCTAGACTCGGGAGGACCTAAATAGTTTGGATTCCCTGAAGACGGCTCATTGTGATGAGCCCATCCTTAAGGTACCGGATTTTTAGCAAGGAGTTAATTCTGTAAAGTGAAACATCACGGCATGCATCTGTGTGTGAATCTGCCTAGCAAAACCACTGAAATATCACACCCTGTTCCCAAAGAGAGGTGGTCATTTTGGAGGTTCCATGGGCACCTCCTTTCTCGGTTCAAAATGGTGCCAGGGCAAAGAAATCCACTTTTCAAGTTACTAAAGGCCTAAGGGTCACTCTGCCCATTGCATAAACACCAGTTCTACACACGCAGATAACACTACATGTCTTACTGGTCAAGGGTAAATTATCACTCCCCTTGGCTAGTAGCCAGTGTAAACGTTGGGGCCCGGTGACATCCCAGGTGATGCAGATGCGGAGGTACACCCATGTCCTGAATATCATGCGCAATCCGAGACAATCAAAATCATGTGCACAAGCCATATGGATTCCCTCATCTCTGACTGTCTTTCTGCTATCCAGGAATGGTGTGCTACCAACGACCTCTGCCTTAATGCCAGTAAGACTGAGATTCTACTCATCGGCACACCCACTCCCTCCTTCCCTGCAGCTCTCTGGCCGGCCTCTCTTGGCCCTCTTCCTGCAAGGCAAAAAACCTTGGGGTCATCTTCGACTCCACACTCTCCTTCTCTCCTGACATCTCCGACGTCTCTAAGAAGTCACACTACCAGCTACACCGCCTCAGAGGTATCCTTCCTTTCCTCTCCTTCCCCCAGAAGCTCACTGTCTCTAGAGCCCTGGTTCTCTCGAAGCTGGACTACTGTAACAGCCTCTATCTAAATCTGCCCGCCTCTACTCTCTGCCCTTTGCAACTCCTCCAGAACAGGACTGTGAGACTTGTCCTTGGCCTCAAGCCCAGGGACCGTATCTCTCCAGGACTGAAATCACTACACTGGCTCCCAGTGACTGAGAGGATCAAGTCCAAAACCCTCTGCATTGTCCACAAGGCCGTCTGGGGCCTTGGGCCAAAATACCTTCAACTCTCTCTTCCTAAATATCTTCCTTCTCGAACTCTTCGCTCATCCGCCTCCAACTCCCTCAGGGTCAGCCGATTCTCCAAACAACAAGTTTCGGGCAGATCTCTCTCCGCTGCAGGGGCCTCCCTCTGGAACAGCCTTCCTGCCTCTCTGAAACTTGAGGAGAACCATCTCCGGTTCCGGAAGCACCTCAAAACTTTCCTCTTTGCCTCCGCCTTCTCTCCCCTGCTAATGTTTACTGAAACTACACTGAATCTGCAACTGGGCCACTCACCGTTCTCGGTCCTTGGCCCAGCCACTCTCCCCTGCACTGCCTCCCGGGCATCCCTTGCACTGCGGGACTGTGTCTGTATCCCTACAGCCCCCCTTCCCAGCACTTGACTTCACATACTGCGCACTGGCCACCAGCTGGCCCTTTTATTTATCCTGTATTAACCCTGTACTGCACTCTCCCTTTCTCCCTTTCCCCCTTGCACTTTTCCCTTTCCCCTCTACCCTTGCACTTGCCCGATCTGAATGACACCTGGCCTAGTAGGATCCTTAGTAGGATCCTTGTCTATCTGCCCTTGTCCCCCCCCCCGCCTCGTCGCGCCTTGAAACACTTGTGTATAGGCACGTTACAAATGCCATATCATATCATGGGGCAAGCTCCTCTGCTTATTTAGCAACTCCTTTCAACAGCATTTTGAATCCATATCTCCAGCAGGCGTATATAACTATAAAATAATTATCTTTAAGGTCAAAGAGATTAAATTGGATTAAAGGATTAGTACAGCTAAATCAAACTTGCGTGAGATATTTTCTATCTTACATGAACTGAAAGGTGCAGTAAATGACTCTAAAGTGGTTATTGACAATAATTGGTGTAAAAAAATACATGATGCTTCTCACAGAAAATAAATGTGCACAGACTACGTATTACAGATTGTAAAAATACGCTACCTAAACTAGATATGGGAATTATTAAACCCTGTCTAATGCAGATTCTTGAGGGTGACACATTTTCTTTTAAACACGTTTCAGACGCAGAGGTATTGAAGATTGTGCACAAAATTAAGCCTACTTCATGTAAAGGAGATGTTTGCCCGGCATCGTTTTTTAAAGAGTTTTTGCCATCTTTTGTTCCATGGGTTATCGATTTTATAACCCGCTCCGCCAGGAAGGCTTTGTCCCAGACGACTTTAAAGAGGCAAGAGAATTTTGTACCAGATGACCTTACTAGTTATAGACCTATTACGAACGTTCCTTTTTTTGCTGATGATTAGGCTTGTCTTCAGTATGAAGACTTTATTGAGCGGCAAGGTATCCTGGCCGTGGGACAATCAGGTTTTCAAATGAAGCATGGAACTGAGACAGCGCTACTTGATTTAAAATCCAATTTAGCCAATACCATAGATAATTGTAGCTTGAACACTGTTCATGCTACTCGATCTGTCTGCCGCTTTCGACCTGGTGAACTACGAGATGATGGCGGACAGATTGGTTGATATTGGTAAATGCTCAGATGCAGCAGCTAAATGGTTCATGTCCTTCTTTGGGCCAAGTTTGGCACGAGTGGCTATGGATGACTATCAATAACAGCAGGTGCTCCTTGATTGTGGTGTTCCGCAGGGCTCATGCTTGTCTCTGCTTCTATTTAATATTTACTCAAGACCATTATGCAATCTCCTGGACGACATCGATGTGCAGTTTGCAAATTATGTGGAGGACACCCAGACCGTCCTGGAATTGTCAGGGTCGTACGAAAAGGATCTGGCAAGGGTAAATGAGGTCTTTGGGGCCATAAATATATGGATTGCCAAGAACTCATTGGCTCTAAACGACAAAAAAAGGGAGATCTTGATTAATACCGTCATGATTGAGGGCAATAGGATTTTGGCCTCAGATTATTTAAAAACTTTAGGGGTCTTTTTGATCCCCAAATGACCTTTAAGAAGCATGTTTCACATTTAAGCTCCTCCTGTGCATACATGACACATTTACTTTGGCAGTTTCGCCTATAACTTTTGGAACAAATAGAGCCTTGATTGCAGCAGCAACGATTAATACAAAGCTAGACTATTGTAATAGCCTATTGATGGGGACCACTCAGAGCAATATTGGAAGGCTTAAAGTAATCCAGAATGGAGCAGTGCGGGCCGTTTGTGGTATGGATCGTAGGGCTCACATTTCTCAGGCCCGTAGGAAACTACATTGGCTACCTGTGCAATATAGAATACACGTTAAGGCATCTTCCTTGGTGTATAAATGCTTGGCTGGAGAAGCTCCAATTCACCTATCCTCCCAAATTAAAAGATCGCCTATTAGATGCACTTTGTGTTCGAATAAGGATTATTTACTGACCCAACCACGCTGTACACTGAAAAGGATTGGAGGTTCCAGTTTCAATGTATGGCCACCTGCCACATGGAACACCTTGCCAAGTTCACTTAGACTTACTCCATGTATGGCACAATCTAAAAAGAATTTGAAAACCTTCCTTTTTGATAAAGGGGTCGATTAAGATCTTGATACTCCGGTTTCTCTGGTTTGATGCTTTCATCTGACTTTCCCTTCTTTCATTGTTTCTTGTATGTTTTGTGAGCGCTCTGAGGCCTTAGGGCGTGTTAGCACAATCTAAAAATTCCATCGATAGATAGGTATATTTGTTATAACAAAAGGGAACGTGCAACTCCCTTTTGTAATATCAATGTGAGTTCAGTGGAGTGCATGAAATGTTCCATTTATGCAGGTTGTACACCTTCAACAATGTTTCAAATTCTTCTCCCAGTCTTTGTATGGACCGTAAGGGCCTAACAGCAAGAAAGGAAAAGATGCTATTGCAGTATGAACCAATTTGTGATTTAGACAGTGAAACCTAAATGGTATTCTCCCGTTTACTCCCCCTTTTTAAAAATCACCACACACAGTTCCTCCCATCTCAGCCAGGAAATATAAAGTATACAAACCTCCGAGAACTACATGTCCCGCAATGCCCAAGATACTGACAAAGAGAAGGGAATGGAGGGAATAGGAGGAAAGTACCCAGGCTTGAAACTCGAGAATCCCCTCCCTTTCACCTACTCAAGCCAGAACCCTCTCCTCTTTAGTCAGGGGCCACTTACCTTCATACCCCATATTCCCCCCTCCCCAATCACTGGGACGAAGAAGAGCAAGCAAAGAGGAAGGAAGATTTCCCATAGGGATCAACAGAGAACTGCTTCCTATCGAAAACGGCCATGTTATCACCTTAATGAAGTCATGCAAAGTCAGGCAATTCATTTCAATCATCCACACCTGACTTCAGTTAACCAATATGCAAAGCATTAAAGGTGTGGTTCTAAACAGCACAGTGAGCGAGCTGGGAACCTGTTTCACACTGAGGAGACCGCAAGGTGGACTACTGGACCAGAAGCGAAAGAGGCGCAGAGCATGCAAGATCGCAGACCCACTGAGCGAGAAAGGCTGCAGCACGGCAAGGGAGCAGTGCCTCCCGAGAGCTGGAACCAGGCAAAGAACTTGCTACGTACATTGTGTGAACAAGTGCTCGTTCCCCTGGGGTAAAGAGAACCCAAGCATCGGAGGGACCCTAAGAGTGAGCCCTGATCCCAAGGATGAAAGAAGAAAATTGTTACTGTGCCACGCGTCAGCCGGTGAGTGTCCAAAGCTCATAGGAGCCCGGTGCGCATGTGCGTGAGGTTTAAGAAAACACACCGAAAGAAACATTTTGGTACATATATGTGAAGTACATTGCCACCAAGGAAAGGGCATGTGAGAGCAAGATTGCTGAAAGCCAAGTAAGAGAAAGAACAGTATAAAAAGGGTACAAAGCAGTGCAATCTGGAACTGGAAATTTATAATATGTGAATATAAAAAGAAAGAGGCAAGAACAAAGCCTTATGGGACTTGTGGTCCGAAAATTAAAAGTGAAACTAAACATACCAGAGACACAAGCCACAGCCAGGATATCAGGTGGCTGGGGAAAAGATACAGTGCATTTTTTTAAAGGCCCTGATATTGGGAAGCAAGAAGGAAACAAGGGAACTTTCTTGAACTGTGAAATCAAATGGGTCCAAGCACGAATGAGGGAGACCCATTGTGAACATTGTACTAAAGGGGTCCGAGCCCGAACAAGGGAGACCCATTGGGAACATGGTGCTAAAGTGGTCTGAGCCCGAATGCGTTAGACCAATTGTAAATATTGTTTAAAAGGGGTCTGAGCCCAAAAGAGGGGGACCCGTGGTCCGAGCCCAGCAGAGGGAGACCAATTGAAGGTTTTGTGTTAAAGTGGGTCAGAGCACGGCGGAGGGGGAACCCGGGTTGAACATTAAATCACCCATGAGGTTGTACATGTGAAATCCTAAGAAGAAAGGAACTTTAATGTTTGTGTGTTGCATCAGGCCCTCTGAAATAAGGGACTTTGAATGAGAAAGAGACTGGCAAGGAAGGCCCCAATGTTGAGGTTTTGAACTGCATCCTCATGCTAGAGAAGCCAGAGAGTGTGCTAAGCTCCAGTGTGCTGCCTTGTCCCTTGCTGAACACGTTGGGAAGGGAAGGCAACGGCTTGAATATCCTGACATATAATTTCTTGAACACTTTTCTTTTGCATAACATTATTTCCCACACTATTTGTATTTAAAAGTAGGGTTGGCAATAGGTTTATTAGTATAGACTCTTATTTTGACAAGACACCACTAGGACTGCGTTATTATTATTGGATTGTCGTAGCTTGCTCCCATCTTTAGACTTCGGATTAGATAGGCGTTTTTCAAACCAATTGAAGTTCAATAACACCCTTGAACCGTGATCACTTGTGCCTGTCTTACTGTTTGATACTATGCCTTCCTTACAGAGCTGAATTGAACTCCATTAGGTGCCTGGGAACGTGCACATGCTTCTGCTACCCAGGTTTTACACCTGTACCAGCATTTTTGTGGGAGGACTAGATAACTGTTGTTGCCAAAGTCTTGTCTGCATGAGAAAGGCATTTATTGCAATCACACAATGAAGGAAAGATAGTAAGAGCAGAAATCCAAAATCAGGACTTTGCCGCACTGGCAACCTGAGATTCCAATAATCATTTGGAGTCCAATAGGATTCTAGATTTCAGACGAAATTTCTAGTGCATGTACACGTGGGCCAGAAAGGGAGCTTCATGCCACGTTCGGAAAGTTTTCAGCAACAACAAAAAAAGTGATGGCTGGAATGTTTTGAATAGATCATAACCTCTGAAAGTTTGATACATTGCTTTTTTCTTTTAACCAAAGAAAACATATTGACAAGTAACTTTTCTAACAACCATTGGAATAAGGAAGAATAAACGTGAAATGTAAAAAAGAAAAGGAGATAAGAGAGCTGGGTATTGAGTTGGGGTTCAGTTTAGAAGAAATGGGAAACACGAAGAAAAAAGGGGACCCAGGGACTGGGTTGAAGGGAAAACAATTATTAAATAAAAGAAGCCACTTTTTTTAATTTGTCAAAATAGCCGAGTCATCAAGATGTGAAACCCTTCCATGAATCTCCAGGGGACTGATAGATGCTTGTCAATCTCCGTTCTACTGCAATTAAATTTCAGAAAGTTCTGGGACATCCGGTGTCCATTAAGCGTAGCCATTTTAGATGCCTGGTCAGCTCTTAGCCGAAATAGGAGTGCAGCGTTAATTGCATACTTTTTAGAAATCTATTAGTGTGCTTTAATGCTGAAGTGATTATCCCTGCGTCATAGTCAAAGAGCCAGTGCTCTCTCCTAGTAAGGAAATTAAGTTTTTAAGCCCAAAATGTATTAGAAGATCAACGCATACTAACGTGAGTTCTATGTGGTAAATGGGAGTTGAACGTCTAATGTTTTGTAAAGACTAGTGAGCACTAATTATATGGTGGGAGTGCAGGATTGCATCTGTAGAGTTTAGCGCTATCAGAGAAGGAGTGGTTACTTTTGTTCTGAAATAAGTCACCTATGCAAGTGCATTCCTCAGCCTTGTGACCGTCAGCTTTGGTCATTCATTGTAATGTAAACTTAGGGGATGAGAAGCAAGATACAAGGACTCAACTCTGTGTAGTAGAGGGCTCACTAGCCGCTATTTTAATCAACCACTGCACGTGGACTAGGGAATAGGCACTTTCTGTTTAGCTGATGCAATTAGCTCATGCTCGGACGGGACAGCTAGGAAGAACAATTGAAAACATTTGTGGTGAGAAGTGAGTAGAAAATTGTTTACTAATGTAACTGGTTATGAATATCAGTGTATTACATGTACAATCACTCCTGCGAACTGGCATCAGTTCAAGGCATATTGCTATTCGTTATGTGCCGTGAATGAGACACCACCAATTAATTGCCAATGCAGTCCATGTAAGCCTGGACTGTAAACATGCTAAGTCCATTCTCAGACCTTCAAATTGTGTGCAATATGAAAAGATGATGGGAGCAGACAGTGCTTTAAGTGGACCAGGGCAGAGCCTTGGCAGTCTTCGAAAAATGTTTCCAAGATAGGGAGCTATCAAGGCTCCCTAAAGTCGCCTGGTAGACCCAGCTGATGAGGCTGCTCGAAGTCAAGGCTTTTTTCACTAAAGCATGAAGCTCATGTGGGACTGAAAAACAACATTGTGTAAGGGTTGGAGAAGCTATTGGAATAATTGCAGTAGAAGTCCCTTTACCTGACAAAATTTCCAACAACATGCATTACAGAAAAATGCTAAATATTGTGGGCTCGTGAGGATCAAATTCAGCCAGTTAAGTAGCTATTCCAATCATCCTAAACAGGAGTCCTTATTTGGCAAGTCAGGTTTATGTTGGATGTGGGTTACTGCATAGTAGCAATAATGATGACTCGGCAATCTTCAATGAGATGGCTCCAGAATTAGCAATATGGCACATTCGAGTTACTCTTATGTGGAGATTTCAATATGGCTCTTGATCCTCTGCAAGATGGTACATCCAGCTCACACAAGTGCATTAATCCACAATTGCCATTCCTTTCAAGCAATGCCCTCTTGAAACCTACTAGACTGGAGGTGACCCGACTGTGCCCGTCATGCTTATTCATTGCCACATCGGCAATATTATAGGAATGAATCGGCTAAATTAGTCCTTCAATAAGAGTTACTGCTCAATTTAATAATTTAGTGCTTATAATCTCCTTACAGATCTCAATTAAGGATTGCAAACGGATTACTACGTCTTCTAAAAGGAGTTTTGACCATAAGCTATTCTTGCAAGACATGTGTGATGACTGATCAGAGTATGAATTTGAAAATCGTTTTGATGTTAATAGGACACAACTACATCAATAGTGCGATATGTCACATTTAAGGCCAGTATTTGTGACCTGGTCACCTCATATTGGGTTTACATACATGCAGAAATAAAGCAGAAAAATTCAAATTGCCCACAAAACCACCTAAATTTAGAAAAAGAACATTCACAATGTATTCACACAGCGTAACCAGTGCTGAGACAAACATATTTAGCATTATCGATAATAAGAGCTGAAATTAGAGCCGGGTTAAAAGCAGATCTGAAAGCTATGCTTATGCCTAGGGGCGTAGGCAACTTGAACAGAGCAGTAGAATTGGGTAAATTATAGCATAAATGACTCGGAAAGGAGGCGGCTCCAGAATATTACCAATTAAACATTGAGACTGAATCATGCAGCTTGATGCTTTAAAAGTAATGTGCGTCTTTGTAAGAGTCTACAATAATGCAAATGGTGATAATGATGCACTACTGGGTGTCCTTTATCAATATCTAAGGAAGGACCAAAATTAGTATTGAACACTAGCTTTTAGCAGGTGATAATTCACCTTTGGGGAAATGATGTGCTTTTTGCATATAGAGAACAAAGATTCATACAGGAGATGACTGACTTATGCAGGGCTATTGTCTTTCACAATTTCTACACAGATCTAAGGTATATTACTCTCTCTTAACTTGAATTGTCTCAGAGTGAAATGGTCCAATATTGCAAACAAATAGAAACAAAAGCCAAGATTGTATACCAATTGAAGTTCATGAGAAATTTCACAGAATTTTGGTCCTACAATTTTGTAATAAGGATAAAGGCTGTGGAAGAGCTTAACAAAATCCCAGAATATTGGGAGTGTTCAAATCTTCTAGTTTTTCAAAAGATAAAATCCTCTGCCCGCCACACCTTTTCAGCTTATCTCATTGATCAATGTAGATAGTGAAATACACAGAAGAATCTTGGACTTCAGGTTGTCTACTAGAACTGAAAGGAATAAAGTAGGGAGCCAGCCTTTTCCTGCTATGGTCACATGGTCTCTTGAACAATTCCCCTTTGCAGATTACAATAGACTGGCCCTCTTCAACCTACACTTCAGGAAGGACCTTAAAACCTTCCTCTTCAAAGACTATCTCGCCAGTCACTGATCATTGCACTCAACCCTGCTCTCCACTCCAGTCCTCCACCCTACTTCTTCTCCTCTACTTATACCAGCTACCAGCGGACCCAACCATACCTTGGTGTTCCCCCAATGTACAGTACTTCCCAGCCAGTTTTGCTCATTGTATATATAAATGCAAATAAACTATTCTCTATAAATGCAAATTAAAATTATAACTCGTATGGGAATAGTTTCTTACCTGTAACTCCATTTCTCCAGCATTGATATCTTTCATGGATTCACATGCTTAGAATATTCCCCGTCGTCAGACTGGGACCCCTCGGTACACATATATAGCCTTTTCCTATAGGAAAACTTCTGACACTTTTGTGCCCTATCTACGTCCTTTTGGGACCCGCATACGCATGCCCCGTAGGACGACGCGGTATAAAAGCCCCGGCCCCGCGGCTCCCTTCAGATTTCGGCCCCTCCAAAGTAGGAAGGGTTAAACCTATCAAGCATATACATTGCATCCCGGGAAGGCTGGCGGGCGCATGTGAATCCATGAAAGATACCAATGCTGGAGAAATGGAGTTACAGGTAAGAAACTATTCCCTTCTCCAGCATTGGATCTTTCATGGATTCACATGCTTAGAATAGATTGTATAGCAGTAAACTGGAAGACGGCGGTGAGAATGCAATGCAACATACACCCACCAAAAAATACACAATGCATAGGTACACAAGAAATAAGTTTACCCATATATCTGTACCTCCATAAAGCATACGGTCACCAACAGGTAGAAAAAACTCTCCACAGTGTAGAGCTTACCTTATTGAAACAGATGGTGCAGGACTGCTCTTCCCATATGTACCTCGTCCGCATGCTGCCTCGCAAGGCAGTAGTGGCGGGTAAAGGTGTGGGGCACCGACCATGCCGCAGCCTGGCATATGTCCGTTAGCGGAATTCCTGCCCATAATGCTGCTGAAGAGGACGATGATCTTGTAGAATGGGCTCTAGGATGCCCTTGCAGCGGCCTTCCGGCCTTGGAGTGGCAAAACGCAATCGTCGACGAGACCCACCGAGCCAGTCCTTGCTTAGAAATTGCATTTCCTCTCGTCGACGGACCATACGCGATGAACAGTTGTCGAGTAGACCTGAGTTCTTGTGTACGATGTAGGTAAAATTTTAGGGCCCTCTAACGTCCAAGGTATGAAGAGCTTTTTCCGCTGCCGATGATGGGGTCGCAAAGAAAGTAGGGAGGACAATGGACGAGTGTTTGTGATACACTGTAGGAACGAAAGTAGGATTAGTTGCCAAAAACACCTTGTCTTTAAAGAATCTTAGGTATGGAGGGTCTATGACCAACGCTTGCAGTTCCGAGATTCTACTAGCTGACGGGATAGCAATTAAGAACGCCAACTTCCACAATATGAATTTCATGGCCGAAGTGGCCATAGGCTCAAAGGGTGGTTTCATTAAGCCTGCCAGCACTACGTTGAGACTCCATGTTGGTGGAAAACGTTTTACTGGGGGAAAAGTTCAAAATAAACCCCTCATGAAGTGTTTCACTAACCTGTCGCTGAATAAATGAGACTGTCTCTTCCTCGTGAACCTAGAGATGGCCGCCAGGTGCACCTTTATCGATGTGAAAGATAAACCCCCCTCTGCCAAGTGAAGCAGATAAGGCAGAACTTGCTCCGGAGTACGGGTATAGTCCTTGTTGTCCTCGACACCACTCACAGAATCTTCGCCACTTATAGGTCTAAGATTTGTTGGTAGAAGGGGCCCGATCCGCTTGCAGAATTTTCTGGCAATCCTCCGAAACGTCTAAGGTACCAAATTCCCGAAAAGTCAGGAGCCAGGCTAAGAGGTTGAGACTGTCCGGGTCGTGATGCCACACCATACCTTTGTCCCGGGACAGTAGGTTTGGGACCCTCAGAAACGCTGTTGGTTGTTCCAGCGACAAGTGAAGCAGGTCGGAAAACCATGGTTGCCTCGGCCAGTACGGTGCCACTAGAATTACCCGGCAACTGTACCTGCGTATCCACTGCACCGTCCTCCGTATGAGGGGGAACGGAGGAAAAGCGTAAAGGAACTTGTCCGTCCATGGGAAGGAGAACGCCTCCCCCATGGAACCCTCCTGAGGCCATCTGCTTGCGAATTGCTCGCATTTCTTGTTTTCCTTCGTTGCGAAGATGTCCAGTGGGGGGTGACCCCATTTCTCGAAAACTTGCGTCAGCTGAACTGTGTCCATTTCCCATTCGTGTATCTGGGCCATTCTTCTGCTGAGGGAATCCGCTTGCGAGTTCCTCACTCCCGGGAGATGGTGAGCCACGATGGATATCTCGTGCTTTAATGCCCAATGCCACACTTTCTGGGCCTCCAAGGAAAGGGTCCTGGATCGCGTCCCCCCTTGTTTTCTCAAATAAAACATGGCCGTCATATTGTCCGTCAGCACTCGTACTCTCGATCCCTTGATGTGTGGTAGGAACGCCTTCGAGGGCCATCGCACTGCTCTGAGCTCTAACACGTTGATGTGTAGGAGTGACTCCGTTTGAGACCAACGACCTTGCGTTTGAAGAGTGCCCATGTGAGCTCCCCAGCCGGTTAGAGACGCATCCGTGACTATGGTTAGCTGGAACTCCGGCTTCTGTAGGGGTACACCGTTGTTCAGGTTGTGGAAACTCTACCACCACTGAAGAGTCTGAAGCAGTTTGTCGTCGTCGATGATTATCTTGTCTGACCACGATCCTTAGGCCTGTGTCCACCGGTCCGCCAGGAACTCCGTGAACTTGCCCCATGAATAGGTGACGTCATGGCCCCTAGGACCGAAACGTATTTTCTCACTGAAAGCTTGGTGTTTCGCCGTAGTCGACCCGATTCTGTCGAGGGAAGGCTTCACTAGCCCAGACTGGGTTTCAAACTGTGCCCCCAGGAACACCAACATTCTCGATGGCATCAGCGAGGATTTTTTGAAGTTTATGGCAAATCCCAGCTGTTATAGAAGCTGCATGGTGGCTTGCAAACTTGTGTTGGTCGACGCTGGGGAGGATCCCCTTACCAGCCGGTCGTCGAGATATGGGTATACATGGTGGCCTTGCCTTCTTAGCCAGGCCGCTACTGGGGCCAGGCATTTCATGAACGTTCTGGGGGAGGTTTTGAGCCCAAAGGGAAGAACCGTGAACTGGGAGTGAGCCCGCCCTATCACAAACCTCAGGAACTTCCTGTGTTTCCAACACATTGGAATATGGAAGTACGCGTCCTGCAAATCCAGGGATGCCAGAAAATCCCCTTCTTGAACGGCTCGGGTCACTTCCTGGAGCGTGAGCATTTTGAATTTTAGGCTCTTTAAGGACTTGTTGAGATTGCATAAGTCTAGAATGGGACGCCATTTTCCGTTTGGATTTTTCACGATGAAGTATCTTGAGTAAACCACTTGACCTTTCTGTGATGCTGGAACTAATTCTATCACACCTTTTGCTAACATGAGTGTTACCTCCTGTTGCAGTACCCTCAGATGGGAATGAGCGACAAACGCAGGTGGAATGTGCGGAGGGCTGCGCTTGAATTGTAGTGAATGTCCGTTCCTTATTATGTCAAGCACCCATTGATCTGTCGTTATTCGTTCCCATTCGTCGACATAGGCTGATACTCTTCCCCCCAGAACGGTGTGTTGCTCGTCATTGCTGATCTTTGTTTTACTTCTCTCTCGACGACGACAGATAGGATGGTCTCTTCCTGGAGGTCTGGAAGTTCCGCCGTCGGTTTGCGGTTTGAGAAGCACGCCTGTATCCCTGGGAGGGGTACGCCGACCTACTGAAGGATCTGTCTCCTGACGCAGAGAATCTGGAATTACCTGAAGCCCCTCTAAAGGGACGAAAAGACTTGTAGCTTCGGCCACTCTGGAGGGCACACAATGAATGTGCCGTGTCAGAGTCCTCTTTCATTCCCTTTAGGGCCTCATCTACTTTCTCTCTGAATAGAAGGTCTCCCTCAAAGGGCATATCTAATACTTTGTATTGTACCTCCGGCCTGAAGTAGGTACACTTAAGCCATGACTGTCGTCGTAACACGACCCCATTATTGACTTGCTTGAAGCCCGATTCAGCGAGGTCCACCGCGGTTTATTGCGTGATTGGAGGCTTCCTCACCCTCTCGGACAAGTAACATCGCCGCCTTCCTATGCTGTTCCGGTAGATGATCCAGCAACGGAGCCAACCTGTGCCACATTTCTCTGTTGTATCTGGCTACAATAGCCAGAGAGTTTGCAGCCTTTACTGTAGTTGCTCCCACAGATAGCACTTTTTTGCCGAAGGCATCCTGACGTCTTGCCTCGTTTTCAGGCGGAGTCGTGCACTTGTGCTGGGCCTTCGCTTTCCTCGCCGCTGCCGCCGACACCACCGATTCAGGCGTTGGTTGGGAGGATAAGCACTTGGGGGTAGACTCTGGAGCCTTACATTTTTTCTCAAGGCGACCTTTTACCGCCGGTTCCGAAAAGGGGTGACGCATTGTCTGCAAACCCTCCTTCCACACATGATCTAGTATGGGTATTGAAAACACTGACCGCCTTCTCTTACCCATGTGGTCGAAAAGAAAACAGTCCTTTTTCTGTTCTTCCTGGGACAAACCGAATTCCTTACACGCCTTCTCCATCATAGACTGGAATGATGCAATATCATCCGGGTGGAGAGGGGACTCCTTGGGGTCTCTAACTCCACCTCTGACTCCCAGGCTGGATCCCAGGAGGGGGATGAGGAGATACCCGACATGGCTCCTCGGTCAGACTCCGAATCTGGCAGCTCACCTTCCACTTGGGGTGCCTGTGGTGCTGAGACTGGCGTGCGTAAGTGAGTCGGTGGACGGGACGGGCCCGGCTCGTCGACGGGTGACTGTGGCAGGTTTACCTGAGGTAGTCTCTGGTCCAACGACTGTACTAAAGACTGAAGCGTGGACAGAATCTCCAACGACAAAACAGATTGAGAAGAGGGGCAGATCCCCTCGCCGACGACTTGTCAACCACTCGTAGCCCGAGGTCTGCCGGGCCAGCTATTCCCCCGCACTCGTCCTCTCCCTAGGACAGCAACGCTGCCTGTTCCTGCAGTAAAGGATCCGGAGGGATTGGAAACTTCAGGCCTCCAGGCTTCCTGTATAACCTCCGTCGACGAGGCCACCGTCGCAGTCGTCGTCAGTGGGATGGTAGATACCACATGCGTCAGTGGTGGGGAGGAGGCCGATGACTGGACCGCCGTCGACGACGGTGGCTTAGCAGGTGGTTTAGGCGGTCCCGCCTTTTCTGCACTTGGCCTGCTTTTACCCGACTCTCGACTCGTGGTCGATCTATGGTGATCGCCCGAGGAGGATTTCGGCCTTTCCTTGTCATGCTTTTTTGACGAAGAGGACGATTTTCTCGTCGAAGATTCTTTAGCTGAATGACTCCGAGATGACTCTTTCTCCGCCGGTCGAGATTTCTTCGCCGGTGGTTCCGACGATACAGCGCGGTGCAATGTTTTTGCCGATTGTGTGGAGCCTACCTCCGAAGGGGGGTATGCCCCCGCTCCATCATTCAACCCTGCCACCAGCCGTCGATTTCGGTCTTTGAGGGTCTTTTGAGAAAACCCTTTGCATATGTCACAGTTATCAGCCGAATGATGAGGGTGGAGACAGTATATACAATCCATATGTCCATCCCCCTCGTAAACTTTTTTTCAAGCTGGACGTCGCGCACGGACGGAACAGCGCCTTTCCCGACATGAAGGAAAAATTCACCTAACTCAACTTCAAGTACACAACCTTGTACAAAATAGTAAGACAACGCGAGGAGATCCCACTACTTTGGAGACGGTTGAAATCTGAAGGGAGCCGCAGGGGGCAGGGCTTTTATACCGCGACGTCCTACGGGGCATGCGTATGCGGGCCCCAAAAGGACGTAGATAGGGCACAAAAGTGTCAGAGGTTTTCCTATAGGTAAAGGCTATATATGTGTACCGAGGGGTCCCAGTCTGACGACGGGGAATATTCCAAGCATGTGAATCCATGAAAGATCCAATGCTGGAGAATATACATGCACAAATACATACAAGCAGGCATTCCTGCCTAGTCCCCCTTTCAGTATTTATTTCTGGGGATTGGTCTTCACTTATCGGAAGCTTTGATCTGGGAGTACGATGCTCCTTTGACCAATCGGTCAATGATTTTTATGCTACATATTGTTTTCCATGAATAATTATAGCTTAACCTGCCCTATGCATTTTCCATAGGAGCCAGCTGAGATCCTGTAAATCCAGTTGTATCAACAGTGTTATGCAACAGAATGCTGTCTAGTAGTGAATGAGTAGTAGCATCCTGCACTGGCACAAATCCATTTTCATAATAAGAATTATATTTAATGCTTTATGTACTGCATAACACGGCCCAGTTCAGAGCACTTGGTACCTGTGCTACCCATTACCATCATTATTACCCACGTTTGTGGTGTTCAGTTTACAACCTTGGAAGGATGAAGGCATCATTCGTCCTGGGGGACTATTGTACACATATCTGAGCTGCAGCGCCTCTTCATTGTGGAGACCTGTGCATATGTAGAGCTGTCGGCTACCCCATACCAACATACAAATACCAGTAAATCTTGCTTCCAGTCTTGGGACATCAAGGTATTGGGTTTTGTGTTGGCCGCTAGAGATGGTGAGTTTCTCGACTAGGTAAAATTGGATTTTGGGGTGTATGCCCTACATTTATATTGCCCCTGCCTCCCCTCACTGTACTTTAGGCCCCACCCACCCCAGGATAAAAGATACCTTCCTTTTCTCCCCCTTGTATGCTCTCACAGCAATCTTGCCCTTCATTGTTCTGTACCGCATTCTGCATCTGATCAGCGCTGTAGTACACAGTTCTGCACCTCTATTTGCTCCAGGCATGGCACATTGAACTTTTCCGGCGCCAGCAAATGGGCAATTACCAGCTGGACCCAGTAATTGCCCATTTACGGGCACCGGAAACAAGATGCTCCCCATTCAGATTTGGCCCCATAGGGCTGAATGGGAATGGGGAGGTCGGATGCACCGGCACCGTTTATAACGTTTCTGCCCGCCAGGTCAGACCTGGCAGGCAGGAAGGCACCCACGAGCACAACTCGTAGTTTGCCGTCCGGGAATTATGGTACCGGGAAGCATGCTTACCGGTACCGTAGTTCCCGGACTGGCAAACTTATATTGAGGCCCAATAACGTCTCTTTATTTGGGTGTTTCTGCAAGAGCTCACTATATCGTTCTACTGAAATCTACATTTCAGTGGCATTTGCATTATACTTTTTTCACTGTACTTGCATTGCCTATGCTGTTGTTCTGCATACTGTTCTAGGCAAATGCACCGTATTGGACATACCATGTGCTGAACTTAGGCACTCCAGACAGAGCTTATTGCACCCTTTACACAGAGTTCGATTTCTTTGGGGGTTTACAGACATAACTCATTGCATTGCATTGTGTCACAAATTGTGTGACAAGGCCATTACCCAGTCCTTGTCAAGAGGGGGAGGAGGAGACCTACCACAACGCCATCCAAAGACACCCCAAGCCCTGAGGGGTAAAGCAACTGGGGGCGACCCAACCTTCACCCATTCCCCTTGTGCCAGTTTATTTCTTCGCAGTATCCCTTTGCCTCTTCCCATACTTCAAGATGCTCACCAGATCTCTTTTGTTTGTTACAAAGACTTCAATGCAGAGAACCATATGAGCGAGAGCGACTTTCCAACAAACTGCGTGCTAACCAAGAAACATACAGGCACGCAGGAACAGTGGATGGAGAGGGACGTGTTCCCTTGAAACAACTGCCAATGCGCAAACCCAGGTGTCAACCATGCATGTCGATCAAATAACAGATGTAGGGCCATACACAGCCACGCCAATGCACCATGCAACACATGCCAGCATCGTAACACTGAAGGGGGTGCTGCCCACAGAGCCCCTAGACCACCATAGTCTCTGGAAGGATGGAGGAGGCAGGGAGGAAAGCCCTTTTGGTTGGGCCCAAAAGAGGTAGAGAGATATAAGCTGGGGACAGGAAACAGGAAGTGTGGTGTGATGTGCAGTTAATAAATTGAGTCATGTCAGTTGCTGCGACCCGCAAGAGAGGATACATACTTTTTGCCTTTAAAAGTGGGGACTAAAAATACCTTGTACACAAGACTCTGTAAGCTAACGGGCTTTAATGCATGGTGCTGTCTCTATGCCTACAATATACACATTACAGATCAGTGAGCCACAGTGCCTGGTATAACAAAGACCTGTGTCTCCCTTGAAAAATGCCAACAGAGATGCAAAACCAGAATCCAGAACTCTGGACGACGAATTATCGGACACGTCAGGGATTAAAATGTTCACTCACCACTAGCCTATGACTAGTGACAATTGAGTCCTTGAGAGTACGAAATTATGCAGTGTGTATGTGTAGAATTTGTATCCTTGAGACAAATTCATGGCTATGATAGTGGAGGGCAAAGGCCAGACACTGATTTTCCCTCAATAGCAAAAGATGTCTCCTTATTAAGACTGAGGTACAAGACTTAAGTGGCAACCTGAGCACCGTTAATGTACGACTTGACGTTAAGTGGCAACCTGAGCACCGTTAAGTGCAAGTCATGCGGCTCAAAAATGTCGATCACGGACCCACACCGTGAGTGTTTGTGGTGCCTCGGAGAAGGCCATGACATGGAGGCCTGTTCGAAGTGTCAGGCCTTGCGAGAAAGAAGAGGAAAGCTACAGGTAGGTTGAAAAACCGATCGAAAAGCCCCTAGCGTCGAGTCAAGATCCCATGAGGAGAAATCTCCTCAACGCGAAAGGCATCGTTCGAGGTCCTGTAGCGATTCTGATCGTCTTCGTCAAAAAAAAAAAAACGAAGAAACGACGCCACAGGTCTCCCTCCACCTCATCATCAGACGAGTCTCCGAAAAGGATGAAATGCCCCACGAAACATTCGTCTTCCGAAGAGTGGGAAGCATTCAGGGTCAAAATGATGGAGGTGTTTGAGAAAGCAAAGCCTCGGTCCGCGCCTTCTTCGGAAGCCGGCTGGGAGCGTCATCGCTCCGACACTCGCCCGCCCTCGAGCCCGGTTGATCGAAAAAGGAAGGATAACGAACCTTCCAGGACGCCGAGTGAAAAACAGTCGAGTCGACCGTTCGAGGTCACCGACGCCGTCCGAGACCCATCACACCTCGAAGGGAAAAAACTTCGAAGACCGCCTCGACGCCCTCGAAGCAGACCCTGTCGACGCCTTTATCGACGTCGACGCCAAAACCCTAGGCGCCAAAGGCTCCAGCCAAGCCAAGGAAGCCAGAAAAAGAGAAGTTTACAAAACCTGTAATTTCCTTAGAGCCTGGTACTACACCTCTTCCTCCTCCTCTCCCAGAGAAGGTTTTCAAGCCTCTCCCTAAAAAGGAGTTTTTCAAATCCCAAATCCCTGACCTCAATTTCTGATGAACAGGAGAGATCTGATGAGGAAAATGTACCTTTTGGGCTAGAATATGGCATCCCAAATGTCCCAGAATGCTTGATCTCAGAGGAAAGCAGAATGAGGGATTGGGTGGAGTCTTTACACAATGCAAGTGGCATTGACACATCTCCTGAGAATGACTTTGGCAGACCAGATCCAGGAGAGCATGCCAGTCCATCATATCGTCAATTAATGACAAAGGTGGTAGATTACTTGGGATGGGCTAGACCACCAGCCCAATTTGTCCAAAATGATTTAACAGATATATTGGACCATGGTCCCACCGTAGACCCAGTACTACCCTTTCAAGTAGCCTTACAAAACAGGGTGGCCAAGAATTGGGAAACTCCGAATTCTATTCCTCCGGTAAATAAATTTCTCGCCTCAAAATACCGCCCGGCCAGTAGCGACCCCGGCTATCTGTCAAAACATCCAACTCCCGAGAGTCTGGTCGTACAGGCAGCCACAGCTTCCAACAAACTTGCATACCCTTCTATCCCTCCAGACAGGGACGATAAGCGTGTGGATGGCTGGGCACGGAAGGTATTTTCAACTGGGAGCATGGCATTAAAATCTGCCAACTCCACATGTGCCTTGGCAAAATTTTCGTACACACTGTGGGAGTGCATCACAATGGCGGCGGAGCACATACCAGAAGGGGAAGAAAGGGAAGGGTTCCTAGCCATCGTTAGAGATGGAAAGGAAGCCATGCAAGAATCCCTTCAATCTGGATTGGACACTGCGGATACTGTAAGCAGGTCCATGGGCACTAGCACGGTAATGCGCAAATTTGCGTGGTTACGGAAGTCAGGTTTTGCACCGGACGTACAGAACCGCCTTCTGAACATGCCTTTTGACGGGTCTCACCTTTTTGGCAACAAGGCTGACGAGAGCCTTGAGAGGTTGCAGGCCTCAAAAGCAGCTGCCAAATCTTTAGGAGCTGCTATTAGGCAACCTCAGCCTTTTTGTGCGCAAGGACAGTCATGGAGGGGACGATCCTATCGTTATTACACCTCATATGGAAAGACGAGAGGAATGGCCAGTCAAAGGGGCCAGAAAAAGGCCACTCGCGGTGGACGAGGAAAACGTGCTAAGCCAACTCCAGCTGCAGCCTCTCTGCCATCAGCGGCTGCAACATCTGCCACAAAACCACTTTGAGGACTTGCATCAAAAAACACATGTAGGAGGCAGGCTGTCACAGCATCTGCAAGAATGGCAAGCCATTACTTCAGATGTTTGGGCTCTAGAAATAATAGCCCAAGGCTACTACCTTGCCTTTCTAAAGCAACCTCAAAGCAATCCAACAGGGAGACACCGGTTGAAGTCTTCGAACCCGCTCCTACAGCAGGAAGTTCTAACCCTGCTGGAGAAAGGTGCTATAGAACCAGTACCTGTAGCGGAGAGTAACAAGGGATGGTACTCCCCGTATTTTTTGATCCCCAAAAAGGACGGAGGACTGAGACCCATCTTGGACTTAAGAAACTTGAACAAGTTCCTCAGGAAGGACAAGTTCAAGATGGTTAACCTTTCTCAGATCCTTTCCGAAGAGCAGCATAGCTGGATGGAATACATCTAAGATGAGGAATACGTAGGAGGACACAATCCACTCGAAGGGTGGATACTTAAATTATTTCTTGACATTGCCCCAGGGATGCTGGAGAAAAGACGCAGATTCTCAGAAGTTAAAACATAACTAACCCACAAAAGATACGTTATTCATGGTATTTCAGACTAGTATCCATTGGATTATGAATAGGAAATGAGCATGTCATCATAGGTGGTTAGTGAAATTCTTTGGGTAGAAAATGACATGAAATGGAGGATGACCAGAGGTGACGTCAAAGAAAGAGTGGACAACTGAAAGCTCATACCAAATATGCTTGCAAACAATAGAATGCCCAAAAAGAATCCTCTGGGGATGGCAGCATAAGAAGGAAACCTAACCAGCCAACGGGAAAAGAAGAAGAAGCACCAATTAATTGTTATACTCATTTACTCATGTTCAAGACATAGCACTTTATTGTTTCTTGGAACATTAATGGAATAAGGAATATGATTAAGAGAACTAAAATTCTATGTTCTCTGTCTAGAAACCAATCGGATGTGTCTTTCATACGAGAAACTAATCTGTTGAAAGTGGACTTCGAGAAATTGGCCAAATGATGGAAGCCACATATGTACTATAGGCCAGCGAAGGGGAATATTTTGCTCCGAGACATAGCCACCTCCAAGTGGAAAGATCAGTCAGGGACACAGAAGGTAGATAGGGGATGGTAGAGGGAAATACGGAGGAGAACCTATGTTTACTTATGTCAATAATATGGGCCAAACTTGGAAGATCCATCATTATTTTACTCAGTTCAAGCCCAACTCATAACACTCATGGACTGAAGAGTGGTGATGGGAGGAGATTGGAAGGCGGTACTAGAACCTAGACAAAACAGATTGAGGATACAGAGATGGCGTACTTCACCTTTTATCAAGGCTTTCCAAAATATTTTAGGGGATTACTTTTTTGTGGATGACTGGATGTCCTACATCCTACAGTACGAGACTACACATTCCAGTCCCCCGTCACCAGAATTGACATGATTCAAGAGCGCACTTGGGGGTGAAGATGCCGGCCAGGGCAATCTCTGATCATGCATAGGTTATGGTTAAAATGTAATGCCTTACAACCAACAGGGCAGAAACCACCTGGAAATATAATCCACATCTATATGACACTGAGGCAGACAAGGGGATGTTTACAAAGGCTTTCACAAAATATATTGCCATTAACGACAAAGACAAGACAAAACCAACACTCTGGGATCCAGCCATGATGACATTGATAGCTATTGTGATAGAGAAGGAATGAAGGGAGAAGAAGATAGGCCAAGAGAAGCAGGCAAAAAGTGAAGCAGAAATCACGAGTTAAAAAGGGAGTACAGGGTCAAACCGGAATGCGCAAGCAAATTCGGCACTCAGCAAACCCAAACGCGCACTTAATGAGATATAAACAGCAAAAGGACCAATTCTTGCAAAAAAGAAGAAAACTTTATGATCAAGGAACTAAAGCTGGGAAAATGTTGGCACATCCGAGTAAAAGAAAAAACGTTATAGGTACATTCCAGCTGTGAAAGTAGGAGCCAATCACATAGAAACAGACACAGTGAAAATGTGCGAGTCTTTTAGGTCCCATTAACTTTCTCTTTAGACATCAAAATGTAAGGAAAATGACATATTGCATGATACTTTCCTTCACACTGTCCGGGAAAGCTGCAAAAGACATGATTTGTCCTACCACTGAGGAAGAAAACCCAGAGTGCAAAAGCGTTCCCTTGCAATGGTAAACACCCAGGCCCAGACAGGTTTCCACCTGAATACTATAAAAGCTTTCAGAGAACTTTTGTACCCCACTGACAAAGCACTCAATTCCCTTGTTCATGAACAAAGCTAAGATTATACTAATACCGAAAATCTAGGGAAGGATCATGGGAGTAATCATTCAGTCTCCTTGCTGAGCACAGACCTGAAACTTCTTACCAAGATTTTAGCTGAGAGAGTACGACATATTAAAGAAATCATCCACAGAGACAAGTGGGGTTCATCACTCACAGACCTAGGAATTCAATTTGGCTGATCACTCACGAAGGAGATGGCACACGTATTAGGCATGGCAGACCCTCCATAGAGCAAACCTGCTTTCATGTCACTGGACGCCCACATTGGTCCGGGTCGAATGCCCTTTCCTTTCTTGAGTGCTGAAGGGATTCAGATTTTAAGAATCATTTATAGACTGGAAAAATACCTTATACTCAGCCCCAACAGCCACTGTTTCTTTGAGTCAGGTCAAGGTGCAAAATGTGCACTCCCTACTAGACATTAGCTAGTGATATTTGACTCTTGCAGAGTAGGAAATGGTGTACTGTGTGCATGTATAGAATTTAGGCAGCGAGTGACTTTATATGGATGGCCCGTAGCTTTCAACTTGAATTTCTGCCCTCTGAGGCAGGTGGTCCTGTCACCCTTTTTGCTGACTTGTGGCACTAGACCATTATCCTCATTGCTTTTCGCAATTGTACACGCGCAATTACCATGCCGGATCAGAGATTGTTCAAGAGATCAGGGGAAATCAACCTGCACATATTGCGTATTACCACCATTACAGATCTCCACAACATTGAGATACCTAGGAGTTAAACTGCACAAAAGCTTAAAATAATAAATGGTACAGATTAAATACTGAGAACTGTGGGAAGGCATAAAACATTTGTATTTTGTATTTATTTATTTGTAATGCGCACCTAACCCAGGGCTAGCCAGGCGCAAAGGCAGCAAGAGGGTTGCAAAGCTTAGTTACATACAGTGGTGTGAGGTCCAGCACAGGTTACACTGCCGGACGTATTACGCCAAATAGGAAGGGTGGAACATATACACTAAAGGCAATACTATAAACATATTTACATTCAATGAGGAGCCACATGGTAGTTGGGCATCTGGGCATCTGAATGCCGTTATGAGTCGAGAGATTTGAGCCAGTGGATAGTCCTGGCTCTGAACTGGTGGTAGGGTAGGTCCTCCCTGCAAGTAGGAGGAAGGGAGTTCCAGAATTGCGCTGCTTTTACTCGAAAGCTGTTGCCTCCAGATGTTGTACGTTTGAACCTGGGCACCAGAAGAGGGTTGGAATTGGCCGTTCGAGGGGCGGGAGAGGGTGGGTCTAGTAAATCTGGCGATGAGGTATTGAGGGGCTGCTTGGTGGAGGCATTTATGAATCAGAGACACCGATTTAAGGAATATCTTGTCCTTGGTGGATAGCCAATTGACAGATATTCTGGAATCTGAGATATGGGCTTTCTTCGGGATACTGAGGGCCGCTCTAAGGGCATTATTTTGGAGGATTTGGATTTTGTTTGAGATATATTTGTTACAGCCTACATATAAGGCGTTGCAATAGTCCAACTTAGACAGGATCAGCGCCCTGGCCAAGGTGGTACAGTTGGTGGGGGAGAGAAAGGGTTTGGCTGCCCTGATGAGTTTGCAAGTGTAGGAGGTGGCGGAGGCCATTGCATTCACTTGTTTGTTGAAGGTAAGGGTGGAATCTAGATAGAAGCCGAGGGTTTTAACCTCCTTAGCTACCTTGATTTTGTTATCGTCAATTATGAACGATGAGTATTTGTGGCCCAGTTTGTTGAGGTAGTGTGTAGAGCCTAGAATGAGGAGTTCCGTCTTGTCATCATTCAGGCATAGACCGTGTGAGGCCATCCATGCCTGGATGATGAGGTACACTTTATTAACGAAGGCCAAATCCTTGTCATAATCCCCCGACAACGGGATGAGGATCTGGGTATCATCGGCGTAATTAGTGTAGGTGATACCCAGATCGTCTAGATCATCAAAAAGGGGCTTTGTGAAGATGTTATTAAGTGTAGGGGAGACGCAAGATCCTTGAGGCACGCCGCAAGTGATAGGGGTAGGGTCGGCTGCTGCTGACAATGAGAAGACTCATCGTACGGTTATTAAGGAAGGATTGGATCCAGTTGGTTGCTTCTTGAGAGAAGTGGGCAGCTTTTTGTAGGTGGTTGCACAAGATCTCATGGTCGACCAGATCGAAGGCCGCAGAGAGATCAAGGAGTACCAATAGTGCCGTTTTACCCTGGTCTCTCAGCTCGTCTATCTGTGCCTTGAGATCTATGAGTGCAGTTTCGGTTCCGTGCTGTGGCCTGAAGCCCGATTGTCGGACGCCTAGGAGATGGAAGTGCTCAAGGTAATGTTGGATCTGTTGGTATGCTATTTTGTCCATGATTTTAAGAAGGAACGGTACTGTGGTAATAGGGCGGTAGTTAGTTGGGGTGGATGGGTCTAAATTCGGTTTTTTAAGCAGAGAGAGGACCCAGGGCTGTTTTAAATTATTAGGTACGGTGCCTGATGTGAAAGACGCATTTATTAGTTTGGTAATAAATGGTGCGAGATCACGGGCTGCATCCTTAATCAGTTGAGCGGGGCATAGGTCTCCGTGGCAATTTGAGGGTTGGAGGGTGAGAATGGTATTTTCTACCTCTTTGGTGGATACTTTGTGGAAATTAAAAGGAGGGGTTGTGCGCTGGGGGGGATGATTGAGTCAGGTGAACCTTTTTATGGGAGACGGTACTCGGCTTATTAGAGGAGAGCAGAGATTCTTTTTTAATGCTAGAGATTTTGTTCGCTAGGGCATTTTGTATGCCGGTGCACCAGTTTTTATCTTTGATACACGAGTCGGGCACTTGGATCGGGGATTCAACCTCTTTAAGTATTGTGAAAAGCTCTCTAGTGTTAGATTTAGCTTGTGAGATTTGCGTGCTATATGACGTTTGTTTGGCCAGTATAATTTCTTTTTTATATTGGGAGGCTAGACTACTCAAGTTTTTTTTGTTATTTTCTGAGGGGTAAGCTCGCCAGATTTTTTCACAGCGTCGCTTTTCCTGTCTGAGGGCTTTAAGATGAGGCGAAAATCAGGAGTTGATGTGTTTCCGGGGTTTGCTCTTTTTTAGCTTCAAAGGGGCTATGGCATCAAGGGATGAGAGCATGATTTTATTATAGATGTCCACCATCGTGAATGGATCTGTGTGATCCGGGATGGCATTGAAGGTTGGTGTGATTAGCGGGATCAAATTTTCGGGGGTGATTTTCTTTTATTTCGGGATTGGACAGCTGGAGCTATGCTGTTAGCTTGTGCTGGGGTTGCCTCTAGGGTGAACGAGATCAAGTAATGGTCTGTCCAGGGCTGCGGGAGTATGGCAGAGACCAGGACTGGGCAGTTGTGCACAGCTAGCCAGTCCAGAGTTCTCCCTTTGATATGGGTGGGCTCAGTGATCTTCTGGGTGAAGCCCAGTTCCTCTAGGGTGTTATTGATTGTACTGGCATTGGTGTCTGCGGGGTCGCTAAATCCAAGGTTAAAGTCTCCTAGTAAGATGCGTTGTGAGGAGTTTTTAAGATTGTTTGATAAGATGTCTGTGAGGTCTTCTTCGAATGACCCTAGAGGGCCGGGTGGTCGGCAGATAAGGTGAATGGAGATGGATTGAGTATTAGGTAGTGTTAACTTGGCTGTTAGAGATTCACAGGAGCTAACATTAGTGGGTGATTCAATTGTGATAGTGAATTTGGTTTTGGCTATGATGGCAAGACCTCCGCCTCTAGAGGTGGTACGATAAAGTCTTAATAGCGTGTAGTCATCTGTAGTCATTATTTTAAAGTTTGGTCAGGGCTCTGCTCTCATTAGCAGGAAGGGCCTCGCTTTTTAAAATGGACTTGCTGCAGAAAATGTTAACACATTCGATGCGATTCCAGTTACACTTCCTACAAAATATTTTAGGCGAATGTAGAGTCTTCTCTTAAAGTTCGTATGGTTAGGTCGAATGGCTAAAATGAAATTAGAACCGCTACACAAAGAGGGGAGCAAGTATGTCCTGAACATTCGATTATACTACTGGCCATCTAAACTTGTGCAACTGGCCAAAACAGGGATTAGAAGACTGGATAGTCCTTCATGTGCAAACAACAAATCTTTTATACTGAGGCCATTCAACACTATAGATAACATGCATCAACACCACTCGGTAGGCACACACAACACTGGCCTACTTAACTTTGGGTCAATATGGATAGCAATACGCAAAAAAGAAAAAAAGGAGGTTGAAATATAACTATGCATAACGGACACCTATTGATAGGCAATCCCTACTACTGGACAAGCTGTGGTACCAGAGGGATTCCATACATACACCAGTGCTATCGGGGAGTGGGTATACCCAAGTCCTTCACATCCATAGAGAAGGAATTTAACTTTACTAGAACAGAATTATGGCAGTATTTCCAACTTCAACACTGTCTAGAGAGGGTGTCTGTTATTGAGATTGAGAGAGGGCACAAAGAATCTACATAGGCTGAATGACTACATAATAAAGTGTGTCCGCGAAAAAAGCCATCCATTTGCATACTCCATGCTTCAAAGTGATACGAATAATTAAGTTCACTCAGTAGGGGCCTGATTCACAGAGCGCTCTCCTATGGGATTGTGCCATTATAAAATGCTTCTGTGAATCAGGCCCTACAGGCCACTTGGGAAAGACGTTGGTGAAAATATACATCATGATCTATAAATAGAAGCGTTGGATCAATGCAACACTGGCTATAGAGTCTACAACACACACCTGATATTGTTTAAGATTTTACAAAGGGCCAATTGGTCCCCACCTGGGCACAACAGATAAACAACTTATTCAGGGCTGTGCTGGAGGGCGTGTTGCAGCGATCAGCTCTCCTTAGCATGTGCTTCGATCCGCCAACCAGAAGGCTCTGAATAAATGACTTTAGGACAATAAACAATATTCTTGGAGTGGGTGTTACCAATTCCTCAACTAAGGCCATTATGATGGTATCACAGACTTCCTTGTCATTTCCAACAGGACAAATGGAGGCTCCTGGCCATACTTAATTTTCTTGAGGCAATGCAGGGGAATTCTCCCAACCTTTTTTCAAAGTGGCTGAATCTAATTTCACAGGCAGCAGCTTTTGAACGCTGCTTGCTTAAAAGGAACAAGACAGACCTAAGCACATTTTTGGAAAATTATTTTACTATTATGATTGGCATAGATTATACAGTCCAATGGATATGAAATTGTGATGGGGATGTGCACCAGTCCTCATTGTATCCAGATCCCTGTAGGAAATCCTAGGTCACAAAATATAAGCACTGCAATAGCTTTTGGAACTTTTATATTTTGTGTTGTAAATGTGGGGTGTCTTATTTGAAAATGAAGAAACAGATATTCTCAAAAAAGAATGTTGCATTGTGTTACACTGTTTTTTGCTTTAACCATCCTCGACATAACAGTACCTAATCTCTCCTTGTGAGGCAAACCTATGCTGTTGCCCAATAATGCCTTTGCATTGCTAGTTTGATGCACCTTACTGTGTTATAGTCTCATTAGATAAGTAGATACATTTTACTCTTCTGCATCCTGATAACACCATCTATTCATTTCTCTGCTGCCAGGAAAGCTAGTTTCATATACCTACCCCCATTTGCGGCCAGATATTTGCATTGCTATTATTTTATTTGCTATTATTTTAATTTGCTGTTTGCCATTTTAATACACATCCAGTTCATTGTATGTCTAGGCTAACCTATCTTGCTGCCAGATAACCAGATGCCTTTCTTTCAATGTCTAAGACCTAGGAATTCAATTGCACAGCTATATTGATTTATCCTACTGGCGAACACTCTCACTGCCTAATTTTCAAAGTTAGTTCTCTAAGAATTTACTCACAGCTCAGTCCCCATATAAAATACAAAAAGGTAAGAGTTAACCATCATTACCCCCTCTACTGGCTTCTACTCAAAATCCCACATCTCTCCTCAAAGACATGCCAAAACATGTCAATAAATGCAAAGACAGTAGAATCAGAGCAGCACAAAGGAGAAAGAACGCCGTAGAAGCGACTTTCGCAACTCACTCCAATCAGCCAATTAGAAACCCTGGAGGCAATCCACTGCCACACCTCCAGATACAACTAACAAAATATATATGCAAACATCTCATGGAGCACCCAACCTACATTGACCTGCCCTCCAAACTCCAGAGAGAAAGAAAAGCATGCATAGTGACAGGTTTGAACATAAACCAGCAACCACTGTCACAACTACGCCACCAACCAACCAATTTGCAACAAGTCCACAACCATAGGAGCCTCCATTTAGTAAACCTTTTGTCACAAGACGACTAGCAACAGCAGTAAGCAGTCCCAGAGGAAGATGAGCCTGATCCCAAGAAGACTCTACTGAGCCTTTTCGAAAACAAAAGCCTTAACCAGGGGGTCTGGGAATCCACCAAAAACAACAATGTACAGCCCACCCACTCTCCAGACACTGACAAGTCCCACAATTAAATGGCACAAGATGTCTTTTGATCAACGCTCGCTCAAATGCCAAAACCGCCTCTGACATTTTCAACCTCATCTCGGAGGGCCAAATACACCTACTTTTCAGGTCTCACAATGTGCACTCTGACAAGTGATAATTGATTCATGGGGAGTAAGAAATGGTGTGCTGTGTACATGTGCTTATGGAACGTTGTGGGGGCAAGGAGGGCTGACTTTGTATGCCTGGCTATTAGCTTGCAACTTATTATTTATACCCCTGCGCTCTTTATCACCGAGACCTGGGCTGTCTGATGACCAATCGTCAGTTATTCTCAAAAGCATCCTATCAGGCTATAAGATCAAATATGCAAATCGTGCCAATAAGAGGGAATGAGGGATAGCAATGGTCAAATAGGTTCATTCAAAATCTCATTGCTTTCCATCGACAACATCCCTGACTGTGAATCACTTGCCCTTATCTGCAAGACCTCATCTTTATGCTGCTTCCTCATCTACAGACCATCATCCCACAGCATGGCCTTGGCAAATGCGGTCGCTAATCTTCTGTGGATCGCCAATACCTCACATTACTCAGAGACTTCAACATCTGGCTTGATTGAGAACAATACTACTACAAGGACCCTCGCAGGTAATCTTGCCACATTATATGTCAAAGAAATGGTTAAGGCCTTTGCCTCCTTTTGTTTCTTCTTCCACTTCTCTTTCCTGTGGAGTTCCTCAGTGCTCTGCTCTGTCCCCATTGTTGTTCAACATCCATGTTCAGCATCTGATTGAGGTCATCCTTTCTCATGGCTTCAGGTGCTACACTTATGCGGACGACACACAGATTCTGGTTGGTTTAGATCTTGACCGAATTGAAGTGTCGTCCCGCTTGCGTGGCTGCCTTGGGGCTGTAAAAGAGTGGATGGGCCCCAATTGGCTTAAACTCAATGGGGACAAGACGGAGGTTCTGGTGGTGGGCGCTTCTTTTTTCTCTTTCTGAATCCTTCTCTGGTTCTGAATCCTGGTCTTCTTCGTTCTGGCCCTAGTCACTTGGTGAGTCTCCTATTCCAGTGACGGTTGTGAAAAATCTTGGGGTCTATTTGTCATGAACCCTTTTTATGGCCTCGCAGGTTAGCGCAGTGTGCAAATCTGGGCATCTTTTATTGAAGGTATTACGTAAGGTTTTGTCCTTTCTACCTACGCATTTGCATCCTGTTATTTCTTCCCTTGTGATTAGTCTGCATGACTTTCGCAACACGCTCTATCTGGCTTAGCCTGCGGGCCTGATTCATCGCCTTGAGCAGTTACAAAATCCGTCGGCTCAGGTGGCCACGGCCTCCCCTTATGGCTATCACATTAGCCCGGTCCTTAGAGCACTCCATTGGCTCCCAGTTGAAAAAATTATTATTTTTTTAAACGCTTTGCCTGGTTCACCACGCCTATTGTAAGGTTGGGGCCGTCTTTATCCAGGACATGTTTGTGCCTTATGTTCCTTCCAGGTAGGTCTCTTCGGTCTACGATTGCCTGGTTTTGGTCCCCAAGTTTCGTCTGAGCAGAGTGGGCAGCTGGGCTTTCTCTGTGGCGTCTTGCAAACTGGGGAATGCCCTCCGAGTGAGCTTACGACATACTTGCAATCACTTGCTATTTCCCCATCTTCTTACAATGTTTTTATTCTAGCTCTGGGTGGTTATCTCTTGCTAGTTGTATTCCTTGCGCCAAGATGCCCTGTGGCGAACGTGCATGTTAGCAATGACGTTAAAATGACATAACATTGCAAGGCCTCCCCCACCAGCACATTGCATGGTATTTTCTGTAATAAGATGAACACGGTTTGTCCACCAGTTCACCTCCCTTGAGCAGATTAACTATCCATCCTATTTACAAATCTTACTGAGGTGACCCCACTTACAGAACCACTACCCTGCTTAGACCATGGAAAGACATACGGCCTAATAGAGAATATTAAGGCAAACATTCCCCAGAGCTGCAGATGAGTTAAATTTGGAAAGAGGTCCCCCCCCACCCTCAGGCCTTTGTGCAATCCTCTGCCTGCTGTAGCAAGGCCCTAACAGGCCCACGCACTGCGTTTCTTCCCCCGGCATCACTGTTTTCCTCTCCTTGCCTCCACCCGCCTCCCAACCCGCCCACCATCCCTGAATTGAGTGTTAGACGGTCATAAGCAATCCTCCCAGGGCAGCCCTCTGCATGTGCAGCCCCCCCCCTGTGGCTAAGGGCCCCAAGGCAAAAGGTGGCTCCAACAGAGGCAGCTCCAGATAGTGTGTGCATGTGTCAGCAGGGGAGGCCAGTAGCCAGCCGTCAACCAGCAGCGACAAACAAGATAGGAGCGGCCAGGGTGAGGAGTAGAGTAATCACTCTACTCTGGAATCCCTTCCACATAACAAACTCACATACATTGGAACAGTACTGCGATTATCCGCTTGTGCCTTCCAGGATAGTACTGTGATTATTAGCTTGTGCCTTCTAGAATAATACTGCTACTATTAGCTTGTGCCTTCCTGGATAGTACTATGATTATTAGACTAGGCCGCAAACAGAGATTTCCACATACTGACTTGAATCACATCTGGGACAGTACTGCGATTATCAACTTGTGCCTTCTAAGACAGTATTGTGATTATTAGCTTGTGCCTTCTAAGATAGCACAGTGATTATTAGCTTGTGCCTTATAAGATAGAACTGTGATTATTAGCTTGTGATTATTAGACTGCGCTGCACCCTTACAAACTTCCACATACTGACTTGAAGCACATCTAGAAAGCACCACAACAGAATAGTACTGCAATTATTAGCTCGAGTCTTCTAGGATAATGCAGCGATTATTTGCTTGTGCGTTTCTGGGATGGTATTGTGATCATTGGATTCTGCCTTCTAGGATAGTACTGTGATTATCAGCTTTGCCTTCGAAGATAGCACTGGGATTGTTGGCTTGTGCCTTCTGGGATGGTACTGTGAATACTAGCTTGTGCCCCTCTGGGATGGTACTGTGATTATTGGCCTCTGCAGCACCCATGCAGATTTTTGGATGTTAATTTGATTCACATCGAGAAAACACCTCAATAAGAATAGTACTGAGATTACTAGCGTGTGCCTCTCGAGGATAGCACAGTGATCAACACCCTTTACCACACTGGGATAGTACCGTGACCATTTGCCTGTACCACTCTGGGATAGCTTTGTGAATATTGGCCTGCGTCGCACCATTAGAGAATCGTTCAGAAGGCCTTTAAACCACATCTAGAAAGTGCCACATTGGGATAGCACTGCAAAGTATTAGCCCTGCCATAACGAGATGGTACTGTGACCATTGGCCCTGAAATTCTGATACTGGTGCGGTGAAGAGTACCCTGCGCCACACCCCATTTGTTTCCTGGTGTAAGCCTCATCCAGGGAGAGCCACATTAGAGGCAGCCACTGAAATACCCTAGCGACATAAGCCTAGTAGACCTCGACAACAGGACAGCCAAAGTCTCGAGACAGCAACTGAATTACTCTAGCGATATAACCCGACTAGACCACCCCAATAGACAGAGCCCAAGCTTGTATCGGTCAACCCTCCCGTCCCCCACACACCCAGTCCAACACCACAAGACAGCTGGACTAAAGGCAAATAGACCAACTACAACAACGAACCAAACAAAACCAACCAGAAAAACGCGTGCAACCGTATGATCATACCAAACCAAGCCAAAATAAAGCACTGCTCGTGGGCTACCGCCCCAGCAATCGCAACCTCAACCCCAAGGAAACCCAAACCAAACACATTACCAAGATCACAAATGCCAAATAACTCAGAATGCCTCGACAACGTATTGGACCAAAGGAAAGACAAATAGCAGAAAGAACAAACCCAACTGAACACCACAGAAGACTGACAACTGCAGAACACACTCCCATTGAAAAGAACGACAACAGAACCAGCGCAGAGAGGAGAGAGAGAGAAATCCCTATACCTAACACCAAACCTCGCAAATAATCACTCACAGGAACAAATCCACCCAGCAGACAAATCAAGAACAACCAACAACCAAACAAAACCACGCAGAAGAAGAACAGACAAAGCTAGAGGCAATGAGAACATAATCAATGCCCTAACCCCTTACATCATCAAAGCAAGAGGACCCTCCCTTCAACAGCCACAAAATTTAGAAGAACAACATGATGAAAACAAATACCCAAGACTGAACCTAGAAGAGCTTTTCGCCGACGCAGACACAACTGTACCAACACCTCAACTAAAGATCGACTTGGATGGAAACCTAAACACCAGTCAAAAGACAACGCCGACAATAAATACAAACCAAACTATACCTTAAGAATCCACTGCAACTTAATAAAAGCAAGATCCATGTCAAAACACTCAGATCTTCAACCTCCTCTGCGACAACGGTATCGACAACCTATTCATCACAGAAACATGGCTGAACGACAACTAGAAAAATCATACTCCATAGCTGCCTCCACACCAACTTAAATGCCTTCAGTCAAACAGAAAAAATAAAAATGGAGGAGGCCTAGCAATAGCATTAAAGATCACCTGAAAGTAAAAACAGACGAACCTCTAAACATCATGAACTGCGAATCCATGGTCCTACACCTAGCAGCAAATCCAAAAACAAACAAATTCATACTGGTTTACAGACCACCGACATACGATGCAACCTTCGTCGACAACTTCATAGAAGCCATCACCAACATAGCCATCCAACAGGAGCATCTGATAATCCTGGGGGACTTCAACATTTGGTTCAAAGAAAAACACGCCAACTCTCAAAAGTCAATAATCGGGCAGCTAACAACCATGAAACTACAACAGTTGGTCGAAGGGGCAAGACACACGCTTGACGCAATCTTTGCCAAGACAAAAATTATCACCACTGCACCACCAATACACATACTTTGGGCGACAACCTCATCATCCCATTCGAGATCATCTACCAACCAAAGTCAGCATCCAACCCCTCAAGCTCCCAAACACCACAAGAAGAAACTGGAAAAGCCGTCAAAGGAAGCAACCTAACAGAACAACTGGAGATGAGCAAACCTGCAACAGCAGAACTGGATAAGGCATACCTAGATGGGGAAAGTGGAGCTACTCCACAAATGGATTACTGATACAATCGAAAATATCTCCCCAGAAAAACTATTTACCCCCTCAAGAAAAAGAGCAATGGCAAAATAGTTCACCCTACTACTAAGCACCATGAACAAGAACAAGAAGCTGGAATTAGAAGATTATGACCAAGATAAGAAAACCCAGTTCCAGAGGCAAATCCGATCGTATAAGAAGGAAATTCAAAAGGCAAAGAAAAGGCATTATGATGAAAGAATCACCAATGCCACCAACACGCACAAAAAAATGTTCAACATCATTAATGAAATTAGAAACCAGCCAGGCTGCAACAACACTCCAAAACGTCACAGAAACTATGCAACAACTTTGCAATCATTTCAAAAACAAAATCAACGACATCCAAAATCATACAAAATCATACAAAACAGACCAACCAACCCTAACACTCAACCAACCCAACCCGATGAGGAGCCACAGCACAAACTCCAAAACTTCCCGGAAATATCAGTAGAGACATTCATCAAGCTGGTAAAACACAGCAAGAAAGCAGGATCACCCATGGATCCCTGCCCCTCTGACTTCTACAAATCAATCCTTTCACAAGGAACATCAGAATATTACAGCAATCTCTTGAATTTGTCGCTCTCAACAGGTACTTCCCACGATCCTTCGAATCAGCATACATTAAACCAGTTCTAAAAAACACAAGTGGCAAAGTTGAAGACTTCTCCAACTACAGACCAATCTCAAACATTCCCTACCCAGCAAAACTCCTAAAAAAATACGCATACAAACTAACCCAAGAACGTGCAGAAAAACGCCAGTTGCTAGACCATGCACAAGTCGGCTTCAGACCCGCAAGAGCAACAGAATCTTCACTACTATCCATCCGGGACGACCTAAAAACAAACGCAGACTTCAACACATTCTGCTCGACCTCTCGGCCGCTTTCGACACAGTAAGCCATGACACCCTAATAAAAAGATTAGAAGATATTAGGTATAATGGACATGGCACTACTCTGGATTAAATCATTCCTAGCAGACAGAACTGAAACCGTATGGATAAAACCCTTCAAGTCTACTCCATGAGTTAACGACTGTGGAGTACGACAAGGATCCTCACTATCGCCACTATACTTCAACATCTACCAAACTCTGTTAATCAGGATTTTCAAAAAATACATTACATGCTACAGCTATGCAGACGATACTCAAACCAAAGATCCACAAGCCGATCACTCAACGCTAGTGCAATGTCTAAAAGAAATCTATGACTGGATGAAAGCCAACAACTTAAAAATCAACCCAGGAAAGACAGAAATCATGATTATATCCAAAGACCAAGAACAACACCTACATTCCCTGCCTGGCCGATGGAACTGGGAACTGCGCCCACACCATCTAAAATAGTAAAAAACCTGAGAGTCCTAATGGACAATGCTCTAACCTAAGAACCACAAGTGAACGCGATAATTAAGAAGGGTTTCTTCCTCCTTCACTGAACACAAAGAATCCTACCTTTCCTCTCCTTCACCCACAAAACACTGACAATCATCGCCCTCATCATGTCAAGAATCGACTACGCACACAGCCTCTACCACGACATTGGAGAACACCTCCTGAAGAAATTACCATTCAAAATGCAGCAGCTAGACTACTCCTCAAACTATCCATAAGAGACCACATCACTCCAGCGTTAAAAATACTACATTGGCTTCCAATCAAACATTGTATCATGTTCAAAACAATGTGCATAACACACAGGGCAATCAGCGGACAGGGAGCAGAATTCCTACAAAAGAAAATAATCTACAAGCCAACGAGACTCCTCAGATCAAGCAATGAAATCCGCCTGGAACCAAAACCATACGCCAGGAAAAAACTAAGGGACTCCTCTTTCTCCCAACTAGCCGCAAAAACCTGGAACATCCCGAAAGAAATAAGAAAAACAAAAGACCACCTTAAATTTAGAAAACGTGTAAAAACCTAGGAACCAAACTGAAACAATCAAAACAGGAAACAAAAAGAACAAACTGACAGAATACATGATGGCACAGACAACACCTAGGACCGACTAAAGGAAACTCCTACAGGAACAAGAGAGACAATGATAGGTTGAACAGAACGTGAGCGGCTTCCCCATGAGGACAGAACAATAGCAAACATGCCCAACACTACCAACAACATTACCCACTCAGAAAGGGCATAGGGTACGGGTGCTATTCAAAAGTAATTCGATCCAAAAGGACTAGATTGCAGCAACGTCAAACTAGAATAAAAGGGGTGGCCAATACAAAGGTGGAAACACAGAGAGTAGCTGACTCAACATAATGACGGAGAAATGAGACAGCCTTATCAGGATGAATCTTTATCACTGAAAGGAAGACAACCTTCTCTAGATCATGAAGGTGACAAAATAGGAGTGTGCATTTATCCTAACAACAAGGCTACTAACCAACCCCAAAAACTACTAAAACCTCACCACTCCTCACACACCTCTCAAACTCTAACCAAACACAACCTCATCTCTTATAACCGCAGCAACACGCAAGCACTACCACACCGCAACAACAAACACACCACACAGACCCTCCACACAACAGCACATGACAGCACACGACAGCACACGACAGAGTCAGAACCGAATACCACACCAATATGCTCGGTGAACAGTGTTAACCGAACCAAAGCTGCCAACAGTACTTCACAGCTCCTTTGCTCTTCTCCAACCGTATCCTATCACGCCTAACCTACCCCCCCTTTTTGTTTCAGATCCGCCAGAGTGCCAGGGGACCACTCTGGTGGTGATAGTGCGCGGTACAAATATCCTTTAACATTAACAAACAAATCCAACATTACAGTGGACCCAGTCATTATAACAGCAGATGAGAAACTCTGCAATCTACACAACTGGATAAACTCTGCCTAGGACTGAAAAGCACCAACAGTTTAAGAGCTCACAGAAGAAAAAACGTGCTCGATAGTTCAGTCCCAAATTAAACCAAAATTGAAAGCTGGAGAAAATCTGGAGGAAAAACGACTTGAGAGCACAGAAGTTTGCTTACAACCACAAACTATGTTTCTACAGGGCTGAAACCATCAAGGATAAAAAAAAGAGTGCTTTTCTGTACGTGTGCAATCGGCACAACAGAGGCAAATATGCAAAGGCCCACCCGCTTGTAACATAACTCCAACACAACCTCAAGAAATTCTGCAATCTTTTTGCTATGCATTTTCATTGAAAAGATCATACACATCCAAGATCACCTGAATAGTAAAGGGCCTTGCCACCCAGCTCAACCAGCACTTTCTGTTTCAGTCACCTATTCACCGTCATGGTTCTGCCTCTTCTCTATGAAGGACCATCTCTCTACTAACAATTTATACAACCCAGCGGGATCCCCAGAACATTGTTGCAGTCTTACCCTTTGCAAAACGATCACAAAAAAGCCAGAACTGATGCCAAACCTATCCGTCCTTACTACTGGGACTCTCCCACCTGCTTTGAAGTCAGTTTCTGTCAAGGTACTTCTCAGAAAAGCCACAGCTAACCTATGTGGCCCGGCAAGCTACTGCCCGATCTCAAACAGGTCTTTCTTTGAAACATATTGGAAAAAAATTATATTCCGTCAACTAGGGGTTACATTGAAACAACATCCATCATGAGCCACAGCATGGTTTTAGGCCAATGAGGAAAACAGAATCGCCACTTTGTGGCCTCTGCATTATTCTTTAGCATATCCCAGATTGAGCACTCATCCTACTGGACATCTCAGCAGCCCATGACACCATCATTCACAAGATACTTCTAAGGGGAGTGAAAGACACGAGATTAAAAAAAGAGCTGCATCGACATGCTGAAACCTCTAGGTTATCACTACTACAATGCCGCAAGCGAGGCTAACAAGCCCTGCTCGCGGCTGATCTCTGCCCCAGCTCCCATACCTAGCTCCTACCTCCCTTCACCCAACTATCCCTGTAACTTAAATAAAGACTACTCGCCTTTTATATACATAAGTCTCCAAAGTCATGTCTGCATACCTGATGAACCCAGATGCTTCAAGTGGCGACGAGGATGTTTTCAAAGGGGTCTGGTGATGACAGGAATGAGTGCAGTTAGTCCAGAGATGACATATGGGAGCCCAGTGGTGATGGCACCCAATGGAGAAGAAGAGATGAAGAATTGTGCCCAGCAGAACTAACCTGGTGAGGCCAGATGTGGTGAAGTGAGCAGTGCCCTAGATGCTACGTGGTATAAGTTCTGTTGGGGATGGGACATATTCTCCCTTGCAGACAGTCAGAAGAGTGGTGAGCTGAAAATGCCATTCTTCATAAAAAGAAAAAGGTACTGTATCATGGCTTTGAGATGTGGCTGTGAAGGGCTGTTTGTGAGAAGTGAAAATGCAGAGGAGTGACGTGAACATTTGGGCATCAAGCAGCATTTGGCATGACGATTGAGACTGTATTACACGAAGTACTGCCCGTGTACTCTGCATACTGGAGAGTGATGATGCTGGGTTGCTATCAGAGTGAAGCACAGTACAGTGGTGAGCGTTTCGTGTTGACAATTGGAAATGTTCCCAACGTGGAGCTCTGTGCAGCTCGTTACCTGCAGAGTAAATGGTGACGTAGATGGAATGTGCAGGAGTATCGGCGAAGCGGAGAATGCACCAATTCGATGCGTTCAGAAAGCGGTGTTGAGGGCAGCGCGATGTTGGCTCTCTCTGGGCGGGGAGATAAATGCATTAGAGGAAAGGCCCTGGAGCATGGGCCAGCGTGACGACACATGCGGAAGGACCACAGTTAAGGATCACGTGTCAAGGATCTTAAAGTAGTAGGAAGTCTTCAGTGGCCGTCTGTGAAGGGAACACTGATCTGCGTGGAGGTGTGCCAGCGGAAGAGAAAGAATGAATATAATATTTTCTTTTGGTAGAGGGTTTGAAGTACCGTTTTCCTTTGTGTGCCGGAAAGGGAAGGTAATGTGTGGCATCGGCTGCACGTTATGAATGCGAATATTGAGTCGGTTAAATGGAGCTGCAGAAATACCAGGGCAGCATTGGAAAAGCAGTTAAATGGAAAATGTGAATTGAACAGCAAATAAACATAAACCCATGGAACGCAAGAGTGCCTTGGGGAGTATTTTGAACAGCATTTCGGGAAGAGTGTGTCATCCAAGCAGGTACTGTTGAATTATGATGCAGCGCTGTGAAGGTAATGGATTTTTTTTATTTTACGAGTAAAATGTCTCTCACAGCAACAAGGTACCGTATATAAGCAAGCTGCATTCAACTGGAAGATGAATACAATGGATATGTTTGTTTCCTAATAAATGGAATGTTTAGTAGTTTGTGTCAAATTAAATGTCTGTGGTTATAACCAGTTTGTGTATTGAGAGGATCGACGAGCAATTTATGGACATTTGTGATGAAATTCTGTTGTAATGTTGAGATAAGGAGATTTATTGAGGTCATTTGATGTAATGCTCATAATTGATAAAGGCAACTGTGATTGTAACAAATATTCCTTGTGACTGGATATGAGTTAGTGAATGATGTGCCTGGCTGGGAAGGTACAGGTGTGTTTTCGGGAATGCATGGGAGGGTACAGGGGTATGCAGTTGGATGGAATGAGGTGTACAATAGTTTGAACTGCATGATTTGGAAAGTTGCAAATGGTAGCATTATAACATGTTATGTGTTCTTAATGATTTTTTTTTTTACATAGGTTTAACGTATTTGAGGATTTGCAGCGTAAAGGTGCAAGTCACATGTGGATATATGAAGATATATATATATATATACACACACACTTATAAGCAGTAGGTAGTCATGATATGCTTTGATGAAATGTAATGCAGTACGTAATGAAATAGTATTTCAAGGAGTTGCTATTGTATGAAATGATCGGGGCATTAAGTGGTATAATGAAGTGCATGCAGGTAGATATTTGATGTGGTGTGACACTGCATGTTCATACATAAGTGAAATGAAATGCGAGGGGTCATGTATTGGTGTAAGCCCTGATGAGAGTGATGAGGTTATGAAGTGAATGAGTATGACACATTGGATTTGTGTGTGAATATGAATATATTAGATGAAATAGTGAAATGTTTACATAAGTGTAGTAAAGTGAGGTAGCGCCTCCGGTTTGGGCATGTTGAAGTGCCAAAGTTCTGACAGCATAAGTTATGTTGACAGGGTGGTAGCGCGCTCGTTTGTCAACTCTCGTTTGTGAATGTGTATGAGTTGATGTTGAGTTTCTGATATGGCATGGTTCTATGAATTGTGATCAAAGGATATTAATTTTGTGCTTATATGTGACATAGATCTATGAATTGAGATGAAATGATATGAATTCTTGCGCATGTGTTTGTGAATTCATTCTAGTTGGAAGATACACGTGATGGGTTGTTTGGCCAACTTGCTGTCGTAGTGTCCCTTTCACGTGCTGTGCCTGTGCAGTTATGCTGTTTTATGAGATCTTTGTGTAGTTTGCATCTTTCTTTGCTATTCCCACTTTTATGTGTTTCTTGGGGTAGCTGAGTATGTGAGTGATGATGCAAGTGACAGGTTCTTTGTTGTGAAAATGAGAGGTGGTGTTGTATGTGGTTTTGATATGTAGTGCTGTGGTTACAGAATGTTAGTTTGTGTATTTGGTTGGATGCGTGCAAGTGCGCGTTAGTGCTGCGGGTGTGGCAGACCCGAGACCGTGTGTGGCAGACATGGTACAAGGTGTTTACGCTTGGATCGTGGTGGAGTGTAGTTTGGTTGAGGTTTGTGCTTAAAGGTGGCAGATGCAAGACTCGGAAGTGAGAGTTCTGAGTAAGTGGTTGTTTAGTGTTTTTCAGGTCGTTGGAGAATGTTAGTTACGCCGAGAGGGTTTTGGAATGTGGTTTGTTTGTCTGGTGGTTGTATGATGAGTGGATCTGAGAGCCTGGTTTGTGTTTTGGTTGTGTGTGTGTCTTTGTGAAAGAGAGATGTGTAGTATCTGGCTTGTGCCAAGTGCACTGATGCAGCCAGCAGAATATGGCGATGTAGCCTGGAACCTCATGGGGCATGAAGGTTCCAGGCCTGTCAGTTGGGACACAGGATGGGAGATCCGAATTAGAGAGGATGTGTTATACCTAGCTCCTACCTCCCTTCACCCAACTAGCCCTGTAACTTAAATAAAGACTACTTTCCTTTTATATACATAAGTCTCCTGAGTCAATTCTGTGTACCTGATGAACCCAGATGCTTCACTAGCGCAAAGCCTTAGCGACCATCTGACCACTGACACGGCCCACACACCCCTGCTTTCCAAAGTGGCCACCTCCAAGTATATAAGCACAAACAACATCCTATCTCGCAAGCTACCGCATGCGTTGCTAACACATGCCTCCCAGCTGCCGCTCCAGCTCTGCTTACCACTGACTGACTGTACAAGCAGCAGCAATGCGGTCCTTGCCCGTCGACTCACTCATGCACTGGCTAGTGTAAATATAAACTTTGCTCACATCACAGAAACCAAGACACAGCGAGGCACTAGAAACATAGCCTTTGTTCAGCGCTATAAACCCGATTGCACTAGAGGCAATGGTGCCCAACTGGCAACCACTACAGCAAGTCACTGCAAAGCTCACTCTAGCATGCCCTATCTCTCCCACTCGCCATCCACAGAGCTCAGAAACTCTTGCCTTGGAAAACGCACTGGCGCATTACTAAGTCATGAAGCTCAGCTAACCCCTAGACACACCAAAGGCACTCCCGCCCAACCTCCCCCAGGGAGAAAATGCACGCCCACCCCAACCCACAAACATTAGAAACAAGGATCTCACGCCTCGGCGAGACCTCTGGCAATAGATCCAGCCTCAGCTGCCGCATGCCTACTTAGACAGTCTCCTCTACCCAAGCTAGCCTCTCTAAGCCTGCAATCAAGTTTGAGTATTTATCTCATCATGGCAATAAACCCTGTGTCACTCCAAGTGCCAAGATCTGCCGCCCACCAAATAACCCACAGATCAGCCCAGCTAATGCTATTCCAAGCACCATTAAATGCAACATGCCCATGCCACCCCTGAACTGTGCTTTAGTCAATGCCAGGTCTATAACTGCACATGCGATAGACCTCAATTATCGTATCACTGTGCACAACCTCAATATCCTAGCGGTCACTGAAACATGGCTACATGCAGGCTCTGGCCCAGCCCTAGCAATAGCTATCCCCCCTGGCTGCTCAATCTTCCAGATTGATAGACCCAACGGCAAGGGTAGCGGAGTAGCGTTTATAGTGAAGGACTCCCTTACCTATCAGAGAACTCAGCACCGCCCTGGATGGCAACTGTGATATCCTATCTGTCAAACGGACCATCTCATACACACACATCATCACTATTGACGTTCTCCATCGCCCTCCAGGTGCTGTAGTTTTGTTAGAAGAGAACCTCTTAGACACTCTGGGTGCCCACACTAAGCCGACATCCAAAATAATCCTTCTAGCGGACTTCAACCTGGGTTATATCGACCCAGCCGACCTAACTGCCACCTCAGCAGCCAACTCGCTCCAATTGGATTGCTGACCTAAATTGCCAGATAGCTATCCGCTCCAAAGAGACCTGCCCTTGGTCCTACCACCATATTGTACATGTCACAATCGCCCCTGTTAGGCAAAGTTTGAATGCAGTACCCTGTGGAAACACTACAAGCAACTCTGACTACAGGTATAGGCAACCCAACCTTTGGTATAAGCTTGTACTACAAAGTTTTGGTAGTGTGTTGAGCAGCCAGGATTATCTCAAGAGGGGAAATGTGAGCAGTAGTGGAGTTACACAAAGATTCACAGTTACAGGTATTCAAATAAACTCTTATACTCAAGGTTTCTTGCATAAACAATTATAAATGTATGTATCAGTCAGTTTTAAAGCCTTCTTTAGAAGGGAGCAATATAATGGTAACACACAAATATACTTCAATACGGTTCCTAGCGATTGCCTCGACATCCAAAGCATCGAATGCAAAATTCTCGAAAATGCATCGAAAAAATGCATTTTATTTTTCTTTTTTTATGGGGGTCTCCCAACCCCTGTTTTTTTACCCCTTAAAACCCATTTTAATTTTTTTTTAAAACGTTACCTACAGAAAAAATTCATTTTTTCGATGCATTTTTTTCCAAGGCTTTTGCATTTGATGGTTTGTATTCGTGGGAATTACTGAATGCCCTTCAATACTGTAAAGTCAGTTTCTGAATCGGAAAAGACCCATTTGGGATGGCCCACAGACACAACCTACACCCACAGGTGACTTCAATAACAAGGGTGCTGGGGACATTAATATCTTACTGTTGGCATTCAGAAAACTCTAAAAGTTGGATATGGGCTGTCAGAACTACAGGCAGACAGAAACATGGAAAGGCAGGGCACAGGGGGTTGTGGGTGCTGTTGTGGGTACTGTTGTGGGGAAGTCAACTTTTCAGGGAAGCTTGCAACCATACAGAAGGCTGCTTTGCCCCATGTGCAGGAAACAGAAGCTCAAGACTGCATTACCCAGCAGCCGGCGTCTAAGGACTACAATCCCCAGCATGCCAAGGGCCAATTTGGGCCAATCAGGGACCAGGAAGGGCACGGCAGCCCCATCGCGCATGCGCAGAGCCCCAAGCACGGGGCTTGCGCTTGAGACTCCATGCCGAGAGGACGTGTGGACTGGAGCTCCAGGAGAATCATACGCGAGGGGCCCAGCCCCACCCGAGCAGCAGCCCGGCCCCTCGCCTACACGAGATAAGTACCTCTCCTTGCTAAGCGCCCGCAGCAGCCCGGCCCCTCGCCTACACGAGATAAGTACCTCTCCTTGCTAAGCGCCCAAGGGGATCGAGGGGGAAGTGCAGGGGGCGACCACAAGCCCATCCAGAGCCCCTGCACCGATGCAAAAAGCTAAGTGGGCATAACTTTGGCGCCCTACGCGCAGGCCGTACATTCTTTGGGGAATATTAACCCGTGCGGGGGCGTATTATCATAGGGGTGTTTCCGCCTCCTGGACACCACTGGAGGCCCGCGAGGCGAAAACACCGTACCGAAGAAATCTCGTTACGATCTTGGAAATACGATCGATCATGAGGGTCTGCAGGAAGACTGCTCGTGAAAAGTTACTACGGCAAAATTCGCAGGGGTCTGCAGGAAGACCGCTGTGCAGCATCTTGCATAGAACAATCTAGGCCCTAAGGGGCACTTTCATGTGTGTGTGTGTGAGTGTGTGTGTGTGTGTGTGTGCGGATGTCGCATGAGGTGAATGCTGACAAATTCAGAGGGCATGTTTTAATGCTTGTCATTTTCTTTTAGCCTGCATCTTGAAGACAACACTTCAGACGTGCTCAAGGACGCGACCGCCCTTCACGGACAGGACTCAGAAGACCAGAGCTAAGTTTGCATGCTAATTCTTGGTACTGGTCTGTTGACTTAGGGTAGTAAGGGCGTTCTTATGTGCAAATTGGTGCTTATGTAAGATTAGCAAAGTAAGGGCTGAGGACACCTGAACTAAAGTGCGCAGCATCAGTCTACCCTAAGAATTCCCCATTCCTACCCATAACCTCTACCTTACCCTCAATCCGGTTTACCTAACTTCCCCCTACCTATCCAACCATCGAGACCCTAACCCTCCTTCCCTGCTCTGGTCCAGGAAACCCGTGTAAGCTCTGACTTGCGGGCTCCGCGACCAAAGTGGGGGTGGTTGGTACTGCGTCGCTCCTGCGCCTCGGAATTTGGCCTTTGTGACAGAAGCACAAGCCCACGTATTATTCAGGCGCCTGAGCGGCGTAACCAGCCCCCATCGAAGCTATGGAAGAAATAGCCAAAGCTCTGCAGGACTTACAAGGCGAACTGGCAGCGTCTAGACAGGATTATGCCACCCTGTCTGCGCAGGTACGCAGTTTAGCAGCTCAAACAGCGCCCTTACCTGGTCAACCATCTACCCCGGTGCAGGTACATGTAAGTCCAGAGCCCATAGTTCCACTGGCGCCCCCAGAGCGATATGCTGGAGACCCACAAACGTTTGCCACCTTTATTTCTCAGTGCCGTCTCCATTTCCTGACCAAGACTGCAGCCTTTAGGTCCGTTCAGTCCCGAACGGCGTTTGTAATATCGTACCTCACAGGGGACGCCGCAGCATGGGCAAACCCGTTGGTCCAAAAGGACCATGCCATTCTCTATGACTGGGATGATTTCCTGGCTGAGTTTGAAAAAATATTTAACCGGCGAGCTGCCACCGTATGTAAGGATCGGAAATTGTTAAGCCTCAAGCAGGGGTCCAAAGAACTTGTGACTTACGTCACACATTTCAATCGGCTGGTAGCCGAAGCCGACTGGCCCTATGATGAGAGGATGTCCCTCTTTTACCAAGGCTTGAGGGATGACATTAAAGACCTTATAGCCCAGGTAGACCCACAACCAAGGGAGTGCTCGGAAATGATTGATCTGGCCTTACGGCTCGATCATCGTATGACGGAAAGGCGGGGCGATAGGCGAAGAGGAGATTCACGACCTGTACCTCGACTAGATCTGTATAAGAGATCCCGGGGGGTGGCGGCCAAATCTGAGGGGGACAAACCAATGCAGAAAGGTTCAATCCGAGGTCCCCTAACTAAAGAGGAGAAGGAACAAAGGAGGAAGGATGGCCTCTGCATGTACTGTGGTAAATCTGGTCATTTTGTCAGTTAATGCCCAAATAAGCCCAAAAACCAGGGAAACGTTTTGGCTCGTCGGTAGTGCGGGTCACCCGATCGAGCCTGTGGAGTAGCAGGGCCCCAATGGCTGGCTTTTCAAACTATGCCACGCATGTCACCTTGACAGGTTGTTTGGAGTTCTAAACACATACAAAACCGGTTACAATGTTTGTGGACTCAGGAGCGACGGGGAATTTTATTGATGCCCAGTACGTGGTTACCTTAGGTATCCCAGTACTGCAAAAAACAAGGCCGGAACCTGTACTTGCCGTGGACGGCTCTCCCCTCTGCTCTGGGCCTATAACACATAACACCCGTTTGGTGGTCTTACAATGCGGAGCTTGGCATAGAGAAAGTATTGCCTTTGATATCATTGCTGCCCCGCAATTCGGGCTGATTTTGGGATTACCATGGCTAAAGAAGCATAACCCCCAAATTCATTGGTCCACAGGATTAATCAGTTTGGACTCACCGCAATGTCAAGAACAATGCCGACAAGAAATTTCACCTTCTGTGTGCGCTATCAGCGTCTCGAATAAGCAAATGGAAGTTTGTCCCGAAAACCTACTCCAAGAATACGCAGATTTCGCAGACGTATTTAATAAACAAGCTGCAGAATCTTTACCCCCACATCGGCCCTTTGATTGCCAAATAGATCTGGAGCCGGGGGCTACTCTACCTTGTAGCCGTATTTATGCCCTGACGGAGGCTGAAAATAATCACCTCCAAGAGTAAATAGCCGTGAATTTAAAGAACGGTTTTACCCGACACTCAAATTCACTGTGTCGTCACCTTTGTTCTTCGTACCGGAGAAGTCTGGGGAGCTCCGGACTTGCATTGATTACCGCGGAGTGAACCGGATAACCATTAAGAACCGTTATCCGCTTCCCCTTATCCCAGTTCTTCTTGATCAAGTCAGGGACGCGGCCATCTATATCAAGTTGGTCCTTCGAGGCGCATACCATCTTGTGCAGGTGCGCGAGGGAGATGAATGGAAAACCGCCTTCCGAACCAAGTTCGGATTGTACGAATATCAGGTTATGTCATTCGGTCTTTGTAACGCCCCAGCAGCCTTCCAACACTTCCTGGATGAGGTCCTTAGGGAATATTTAGATGTATGTGCCGTAGTGTACATAGATGACATCCTCATATATTCTCGTAACCTCCAGGAACATGTCCAACATGTACGTGCGGTTTTGCAAAAGCTGCGAGAACACCACCTTTATGCAAAGCTGGAGAAGTGCGAATTCCACTGCACCACCGTGGAATTTTTAGGCTACTTCCTGACCCCGACTGGCGTACAAATGAACAAAAAAAAGGTGCAGGCAATCTTGGATTGGGCTCCCCCTACCAGTGTGAAGGAGATAGTCTTTCCTGGGGTTTGCGAATTTCTACAGATGCTTCGTAAAGAACTTTTCGGAATTGGTCACTCCAATCACGAAGCTTCTACGAAAGGGCTGCCCATTCGTGTGGGACACATCAGCCAACCAGGGGTTTCAACAGCTCAAAAAGGCCTTCACCGATGCGCCGGTACTGAAACATCCAGATTTGGCCAACCATTTGTGGTAGAGACAGACGCGTCAAGTTACGCTCTGGGTGCCATCCTGTCCCAGCGGGACCCTCACACAGGCCTACTACATCCAGTAGCTTACTTCTCAAGGAAATTACTCCCTGCTGAACAGAACTATATCATCGCCGATCGGGAATTGTTGGTGATAAAGGCGGCTCTTGGTGAGTGGCGACACTACCTAATGGGGGCACGTCATACCATCACGGTAATAACGGATCATCGTAACCTCCAGTTCATAAGAACCGCCAATACGCTAAGCCCGCGCCAGTTGCGATGGGCTCAATATTTTGCTGAGTTTGATTTTATCATAACATATAGGGCCGGAGCCAACAACCGAAAGGCGGATATATTATCACGATATCCTGAGTCGGCAGAGCGAGAGGCTAGTATCACACCTCAGCCTATTATTCCTTCGACCCGTATCATTGGGGCCACTTCTGACTTTTTTGAGGCCGTGTTGAAGGATCTCACCATGCATGAAATCCATCAATGGTGCAAGCAAGATCCTCAGAATTCACTTATTGAGGGGCTTCCCTATCATGGGTCAGCCTTGTACTTGCCTACTAAGCAACTACAGGAAAAGGCCATATCTTGGTGCCACGACTCGACATTAGCAGGACACCCGGGAAAGTCAAAAACCCAGGAGTTAGTAGTCAGACATTTTTGGTGGCCCAAGTGGCGTCAAGACATCCTTCAATATGTCTCGAATTGCGAGGTGTGTGCTCGAAACAAAGCTAGTTATCAAATACCCACTGGGCTCCTCCGTCCCTTACCAACTCCTACAGTACCATGGCATACGATCACCATGGATTTTATTGTGGATCTTCCCGAGGTTCAGGGATTCACTTCAGTACTAGTGATTGTAGACACCTTTTCGAAAATGGCCCACTTCATCCCTTGTAAGGGAGTCCCGACCGCTGGTGCAATCGCCGAACTAGTTCTGCAAAATGTAGTTCGCCTCCATGGCCTCCCCAATTGTGTGGTTACAGATAGAGGCCCGCAGTTCACCTCTCGTTTTTGGCGTGAGTTTTGTAGGATCCTAGGAATGGACACTAGTAGGGAGACAACCTGGGTTCAGCATACATGGTTGGCAGAGTTGGCATATAACAACGCCACACTTGCCTCTACCAAAAGGACTCCGTTCTTCTGTGTTTATGGGCGACACCCAGGGATACTCCCAATGGCTATTCCGGCTTTAGAATTAGAATTGCCTACGTTGGCCGGACAACGGATTGGCATAGAGCAGGTTTGGAAGGTGGTGCAGGGAAATCTCACAAAAGCCAAGGACACACATAAACGCTATGCGGACAAACATCGTCGACCTAGCCCACCGTATCGTGTGGGGGATAAAGTGTGGTTATCCACCCGCAACCTTCGCATAGATGGGCCCAGAAAATTACAACCCCGATATTTGGGTCAATTTCCAATAGCGAAAATTGTGAATCCAGTTGCAGTACAATTGACCTTACCTCCCCAAATGAAAATTCATCCCACTTTCCACACTTCCCTCCTGAAACCTGCCCCATATGGGACGATCACTAAGAAACCACCTCCCGTCTTAGTACAAGGGGAACCCGAATACGAAATTCAGGCAATATTGAATTCCAAGCGGGATAAAAAGGGGCAAGTGTTTTATCTCATTGACTGGGTGGGGTCCGGCCCGGAAGAACGCACATGGGAACCCTCTCAGCATATACATGCCCCCAGATTGCTGTGTGCTTTTCACAGGAATTACCCTAGCAAACCTGGGATAGCTACCTTCTGAGGGAGGGGGGAGTACTGTCAGGACTACAGGCAGACAGAAACATGGACAGGCAGGGCACAGGAGGGTTGTGGGTGCTGTTGTGGGTACTGTTGTGGGGAAGTCAACTTTTCAGGGAAGCTTGCAACCATACAGAAGGCTGCTTTGCCCCATGTGCAGCAAACAGAAGCTAAAAACTGCATTACCCAGCAGCCGGCGTCTAAGGACTACAATCCCCAGCATGCCAGGGCCAATCAGGGACCAGGAAGGGCACGGCAGCCCCATCGCGCATGCGCAGAGCCCCAAGCACGGGGCTTGCGCTTGAGACTCCATGCCGAGAGGACGTGTGGACCGGAGCTCCAGGAGAATCATACGCGAGGGGCCCAGCCCCACCCGAGCAGCAGCCCGGCCCCTCGCCTACACGAGATAAGTACCTCTCCTTGCTAAGGCATAACTTTGGCGCCCTACGCGCCAGTCGTACATTCTTTGGGGAATATTAACCCGTGCAGGGGCGCATTATCATAGAGGTGTTTCCGCCTCCTTGACACCACTGGAGGCCCGCGAGGCGAAAACACTGTACCGAAGAAATCTCGTTACGATCTTGGAAATACGATAGATCACGAGGGTCTGCAGGAAGACTGCTCGTGAAAAGTTACTACGGCAAAATTTGCAGGAAGACCGCTGTGCAGCATCTTGCATAGAACAATCTAGGCCCTAAGGAAGAGAGGGGGGGGAGAGAAAGAGAGAAAGAGAGAAAGAGAGAAAGAGAGTGTGTGTGTGTGAGAGAGAGAGAGAGAGAGAGAGAGAGAGAGAGAGAGAGAGAGAGAGTTTTCTTTTAGCCTGCATCTTGAAGACAAGACTTCAGACATGCTCAAGGGCGCGACCGCCCTTCGCGGACAGGACTCAGAAGACCAGAGCTAAGTTTGCATGCTAATTCTTGGTACTGGTCTGTTGACTTAGGGTAGTAAGGGCGTTCTTATGTGCAAATTGGTGCTTATGTAAGACTAGCAAAGTAAGGGCTGAGGACACCTGAACTAAAGTGCGCAGCATCAGTCTACCCTAAGAATTCCCCATTCCTACCCATAACCTCTACCTTACCCTCAATCCGGTTTACCCAACTTCCCCCTACCTACCATCAAGACCCTAACCCTCCTTCCCTGCTCCGGTCCAGGAAACCCGTGTAAGCTCTGACTTGCGGGGTCCGCAACCAAAGTGGGGGTGGTTGGTACTGCGTCGCTCCTGCGCCTTGGCATTTGGCCTTCGTGACATGGGCAAAGGTTATTAGAACACAAGAGATCACACATTTCTCATACAATTCAATAGGCTAAGCCAAAGCCATAGGCAAAAAGTCTTGGATATGATGAAGCACTTCTAGTAAGTAAATGGAAAAGTCTTTGCACAAGTTCTTAGGAGTCTTTGATAAAAAGAAGAATCAAATGTAGGGCCACAAGCTGATTAGACTTGTGAGTTGCAGAAGTTACAAGCACTTCTACAGTAAAAGGTAACAATTCTCTTAGATTTGTTTTACAGTACCTTAGAAATGAGGAAAAGATGCAGCTGATGACTTCTGTTCCTGTGCAGATCTCACTGTTCCTGGGCCTCAGTTGTGGGGACAAGAGGGAGGACGTCGGGGGGACTCCTGCACTGCACTTGGACGGTCAAAACTTGCAACTGGCATACTTCACTTTCAGTGGCTATTTTGCGTTTCAGCTTCTCGCGGCTACCGCAAATAACAACAATGTGATTCCTGGCTGTTGAGGTGGGCTTTCCTTGCTTCTTGGGTCCCGCACTCTGTTGAGGGGGCTCAGGATTGGTCAGTCCTGCTTCTTGGGAGTCCAGAGGATCTTCCAAAAGCTCTAGGCCAGCTAAAAAGCAACACATCCAATCTGGTGTTTTTCTCCCTGGCTATACGGTTTCCAGCAGCAACTCTGTGGAAATTCAACCAGCTCTGAGATGGATGTCCAGGTGGCTTACTTTTGAGTTGATTGGTCCCACCAACTCAAAGAGAGAAGTCGTCCTTGCAGGGGCTTCTCTGTCGATGCGAACTTGCCATTTTGGCACAGCAGCAGGGCTTCACCGGGCAAACCAACAGTCTAGGAGTTGCAGCAGGCGTACTCTTCAAGCTCTTCTTCAGTTCCTTTGTCCAGTGGTCGACTGCCTTCCAACCCAAAAGACTCGCCTTTTATTCAGTTCTCTCCCATTCATTGCAGCCTAGCTGTCACTCACCCAGCAAGGTGGCTGTCCTTGCCAGACAGTCAGCCAGCCAATCACCACAGAGTGCATTTGGGTCTCCTATGAGACTAAGCACAGGGAGGAGTTGAGCACCTCCCTCACTTCCTGCCTACCCTAGACACTCTGGAGCCAAAGGCAAAATGAATAATGAGACCAAACCTGGTTTGACGCACAGAGAAAATCTCTAGGAGGACCTTTCCACAAATACATGGCGATAAAAGAAGACCGGGGGCCATTTTGTCAAAGATGGCTCTCTGCCATTTTGAAAAAGATGGCTCCCGCGGTTGCTTGACCAGCAGAACAGGTTTGGCAGGCACTGGCTTCAAAGGGCCCTGCCTCCCCTGGGAACAGAATTACCTTTCCCAAGTGGACCAGCCCCTGGGCACATGAAGGTGCCCAAGGTGCAGGATGTGGTGACCTCATCAGACTTTCTGGCATCTCTCCAGCCAAAAACAATAGATATGGGGAACTGGCCTTGTCACATGCAAGTGTGAATTCCTGGTGACACCTCTCTTCAGCTGCATCTGCCAGAATGAAAGGTTGCTATGGTAGCCCTGCTGCCCAGAGCCGACACAGTGGGAGTAGGATGACTGGGGAAATTTTAAACATCGCCCTCCAATGACAGATGCCATCCATTTGATTTAAAGGACTTTTTGATATGAAAGTATTTATTTCAGTAATCTAAAGAAGAAGTAAGGTAATATTTTGACAGCTTGAATGTAATTTGTGCGCCATGAAAATATGACGTTGTGGATTATCCTAGCATTTGGGGGACGTGAACGGCATTAAAGTGTAATTTCTGGTGGAAGCGCACATGCTACAGTTATAAAACTTAAATGCAAATATGCCCGATGCTGTTAGGCTCATGTATATCGATTTGTAGGATGTTTAAGTCTTTTTCATAGAAATCACAAAAGAAAGCCAAGAAAACAAAGTCCTATCGCACGAACTTGGTGTTTGGACAGAAATGTTCCCTGCAAAATATGGAGTCTGCCTATCTGATTTTCCTGATGATGGCATTTTTAAATATAAGTGTATTGCGCCATAACTGATTTTGGCAAAAGTAACTGTGGTAGAACAAAGCACATTGTAAAAAACACGCACACTAAAATGAGTCACTGCCTTCAGTCCAATCTGCTGGCAGGGAGGTGGCGACATCCACAGGCTGACCTATCCGATTCTTGGAGGTGGGTCTAGCTTAGTTCTGCCCACATCGTAAAAATCCTCCGATGTCAACCGGCCTTTATAAGGAGGAAGTTTAGGGGGAGTCAAGACATTTAAAAATCCAAGATTGAAGAAAATCCAGCATTCATAAATCAACATCCAGGGATCCAGACAATCCACATTCACCCTGCAAGATTCCAGATTCCAGTGCCAGGCCAGTGGTAGCTGACAGCAGATCCAGGCTGAACCTCTTATCCAGAATTTAATCCTACAAAAATCCCAATAATTCAGGGAGAAAGGCTGTGGAACCCTTTTTGGGATTATCCGGCGACCAGACAGGCTTTTGCCCCGCTATCTGTTTTGCCCACCTGATGCACGTCACGGTCTCAGTGACCAGACTAGATCCAGCTGTCCCCTCCAGGAAAGCCTGCCACTGCGCAGTGACCAGATCTTGCCTCGTTGTCCAGAAACCTGGTTCGCTGTCCAAACTACCCCATTCAAGTGCTTGTTGTAAGCATCACCCTTCCCCAGTAACCAAACAGCTGCATCCTTTGCTCTGTTACCTTGCCATTTGTCAAACCCTACAAGAAACCCTATAAGAAATCCCATAAATACCTTCGTAAATTCTTAAATTGTCAGAATCCTCTGTGTATCCTGTCCTTAGGAAAATCTGTGTTAGCACCATTCTTTCCTAATCATTTCAGTCCGTTGTACAAGTCCCTAGTACTATTTTGAATAATTTAATTAATTCCCATACAGAGCTGAATGCGGTGTGGATAGGTTGCCATTGCAAGTAACCTCCTCACATACTGTGTCTTTCTTAAACAAATCTAGTCACTAAAATATAGTTTCAGTAAAAGAAATCACTTTACTAACAAAACTTGAGTTGTCCCGTGAAATGATTCCCGTTTAAAAAACTTGTTTCCTTTCCCTTTAAGAATTCCATACTGTGCATCCATCCAGAGTTATCCTTTCACTTTCACTTTCATATCATACCTGCGATGTGCCTTTGTCCCTTAGTAATAAAACCGCATTGCGATTTTGTCTGTTTAGCTCCATTTCCAAGCCGTTTTGCTATTTTAAACCTGTGTAACATAGCAATTGCAATCCTGCCAAGTGTGATTTTGCTGCACTGTTTTTCCTTCCCAAAGTCAATTTTTAAACTGTATGCCCATTGTTGAGCACATTGCCTTTTAGCTTGTCCGTTTTTGTGCTTCTTTAGTACAGTCCCACTCATTCTTGCCTTATTCATTCAACCGCACATGTAAAATCAACATTTAGTAATTCCGAGTGCCATTTTGCTCATTTTTCAAAGGAGCTTTGCCTCCCATTCAGGGGTGGTAGGTTGGATTTTCAATCCGATTTTTGCATAGTATACCGGATTACTCCTAGTAGTCATAGTATACTACTACTCTCCACCCACACAAAATCTGGTTAAGAGGGGTCTGAGAAGGGAATGCTTAACTGTGGTGCCATTTAAAAGCACTACCCCAAAAGCAATTTTGCTTTCTTTCAATTGTGCATTGTGTCTCCTGTGCTAGAAGGGTAAAAGTATATTCTATAATTTTCCTGTGTAATTATCACCACACTGGTGATTGCTGCCATATATTGAATGCGTTTGATTTGTATTCAAAATTAAAATGAATATTTCATTATTACACACCGGCCTGGTTCATGGTCCATTGTGACACGGGGTGTACGTTAAGTGGGGTGTGAGACAGGTTGGCTGCCTTCTCAAAGTTGAATCCAAATTCATAAATCTAAAAGCGTTTTTGATTGTGCGCTGCATCCAGGGCCAGTAATAAGGGTCCTGGTCTGGAGTGTGACGCCCCTTTAAAATCCTTTGTTGCCGGGATTGAGAAAAGTGTTTCCACCTGTGATAGCTTAACAGCAGGCTAACCGTAGAGGTAGTGATAATTTTGTGGTTAGAAAGCTGTGTTATACTGTAAAAGCACCTTTTCAAAACATAGACCCGAAGTATCAGGCCTGTGTGTAAAAATAAAAGTAAAATCTACCCTGAACTAGACAAAAAGCAACACAATACAGGTTACCCTTGTATAAATAATTTAATAAAGGAAGAACACTCTTCATAATGACCACAGTGGAGATAAATATGGCTAGGCAGCACCTTCTGCACAAACTATTTGTCCGAGGGGAATGGGCACAGCAAGATGAGGAGGCCTGGCTAGGAGAAATAATGCAATAGGTCACCACAATGAACGTGGATGTGTGCCAAGACAGTGGCCTATTACATCAAGCTTTGAGCGAGTTGTATACGACTCCGAAAAGTAAAGAGGAACAGAGTAAAATGGTCAGAATCACAGCTTACCTATATCTCCACATGGGAGTTATGGAGGAAAAACATGGAGCATAGAACCCTTGCACAAAACCGGTCTGGGCTCTTAAACCAAATCCAGACTGAATTAAAACAAGTAGAAGAGAAATTGAAAAAGAGCCAAGATTCTTGCATAGTATACCTGACTTCTTGCTACACCTCTCCACCCACCCAACACTTGGTTAACAGGGTCTTGAGGGGGTGTTGCAGGGGGAATGCTTAACTGTGGTGCCATTTAAAAGCACTACTGCAAAAAATGTTGCTTTCTTTCAATTGTGCATTGTTTCGACTGTGCTAGAAGGTGAAACTAAGTGTATTCTATCATTGTCCTCTGTAATCATCACCACACTGGTGATTGCTGCCCTATATTGAATGTGTTTGATTTGTATTCAAAATTTAAATAAATAAATATTTCATTATTACACACCGGCCTGGTTCATGGTCCATTGCGACACGGGGTGGGCGGGTGCGAGACAGGTTGGCTGCCTTCTCAAAGTTGAATCCAAATTCATAAATCTAAAAGCGTTTTGATTGTGCGCTGCATCCCGGGCCAGTATCAAGGGTCCTCGTCTGGAGTGTGATGCCCCTGTAAAATCCTTAACATGACATTCTTACAGGCCAAGAACAATAAGGATGGGTGATTAACATATTAGTTTGTTAGTGTTGGTAACAGAGGGACAGACCTCTTAGTTTCAGACTTCCTGACAACATCATTAGTTTCCTTTGAGCCTTAGGGCTAGAGAGGCATTTTCCAGCCATTTAGTATTAATAAATGTCTATATCTAAAATCATGCTACCATTGTGTCCGAGTCTTACTTCTGCACCCATATCCAGGGTCTCAATGTCTTTATGGACTATGGACTTCAAGCTCTAGCATGCCACATTTTTTGTTGCATTCAGTTTGGTTAATGACTCTTGAAACTTTGGATATCATGAGGCAGCAGCTCTCCTTGTTACATAATGTTGTTCACACAATCTATTGCCCCCTTTTCCTAACCAGTGCATTTCCTTCAGTCCCTTTCCTGGTCATAGGGCCTCTCCATCGGTTATCTCTCCCCAGCTTGTTTGGTGTCTGCCACCTTCTATTCCTCTCTGTGTCTCAGCTAGCCTTAGTTACACCTGGTTCTCTCACAGGGATTTATTTATTATTATTGGACATTTGTACAGCGCCTATACACAGGTGTTTACAGGCACCACAAGACAAGATTGGGGTAGGCTGGGAAATAGGAATCAAAAAGTAAAACAAAAATAGTTTATATTGGCCTTCTGAAAATCCTACCGTGCAACTGCATGAAAAGGTGGTAAGTGGAAGGGGGCGAGGTGTGGGAGAAGTGCAGGAGTGGGGTGCCCCCAAGGGGTGGGGTGCCGGGCAAGTTAAGGTGGCAAGTGCCAGGGGAGAGGGGGAAGGGGAGGAAGAGTGCTGTGGTTAAGGAGGACCAGTTGGGCTAGTCCGATAAAGGGGGCCTGAGTGCAAGTGCCGAGAAGGGATGCTGGAGGGACTGGTAGGGGGTGGTCTGGCCCCTGTTTGACTCTGAAAGGACCAGGCCCCAGTTGCAGTGGCAGATGGAGAGTTAGAACAGGACGGGGTGAGGAAAGGGAGAGGAGAATTAAGAGGTTTTCAGAAATTTAGAAGACCCGGCTCAAGTCTTAGGTGGGAGGGAGGCGTTCCAGAGGGAGGAGCCGCCTGAGGAAAGGGATCTACCTCTGCTCAGAGAATCGTTTGATCTGCAGAGAGTTGGAGCCAAAAGACAGAAGGACTCTGGCCAGGAGGTATTTAGAAGAGAAAGCTGGATGTAAAGAGGTCCCACGCTCCAGACAGCCTTGTGGATGATGCAAAGGGTCTTGAATTTGATCCTTGCGGTCACCGGGAGCCAGTGGAGAGATTATAGGGCTGGAGAGATGCGGTCCCTTGGCTTGAGTCCAAGGATAAGTCTTACAGTCCTATTCTGTATTAGTTGAATGGGGCGAAGGGAGGAAAGAGGCAAGTTCAGGAAGAGGCTGTTGCAGTAGCCGAGTCTACAGAGAACCAGGGCTCTGGAGATGTTGAGCTTCTATGAGGAAAGGTAGAATGCCCGTGAGGAGATGCAACTGGAAATTGGACTTCTTGGAAAGGTCCATGATGCGAGGAGAAAGAGAGAGAGGAGTCAAAGATGATCCCAATGTTTTTTGCCTTACAAGTGGGTGAGGGGAGAGGACTCGGGGAAGACGGGCCAGAGAAGGGGGGGGTAACAAGGAACAGGTGTCCCGATGAGAAGGATCTCCGTCTTACTGGCATTCAGGCAGAGATCACTGGCAGAGCACCGTGCCTGAATAGCAGTCAATAGAGGGAGGAGGAGGAGGTAGGGGAAGGCAACTTGAAAGAGAGCTGCGTGTTGTCTGCGTAACACTGGAAATGAGGGGAGGAAGTGGAGATTAGGTGGGCCAGAAAGGCCAGGTAGATGTTGAAGAGCCATGTTGAAAGGTAGAGCCCTTAGGAATGCCACAGGTACAGAGTGAGGTGGAGGAGAGAAAAGGACCCATTTGCACTTGGAAAGGTCTGTTTGAGAGGAAGGAGGTCAGCCACACCAGTGCCTGTTCCGTGATGCTTAGGGTATCATGAAGACGGTTTATGAGGATGGATTGGTTGACACGGTCAAAAGCAGAAGAAAGATAGAGGAGCATCAGGACATAGGGAGTATTAGAATCCAGGTTCGAGAGTAGGTCTTCACATAGGTTTTACCACTGCTCTAGCTTGAGCAGTCTTCAGGTGGTTCCTATAGGGCTACAGTGTCCAACACATTTTCTCTCTTCCTTGTGTTTTGCACTTCTCTGAAGCTTTTCTCACTACTACTATGGGTTCTATGTCAGACATCCAACATCTGTCCTTGTTACTGCAAGCATGGGTCATCGCTTCTCCACTTACATAGAGTCTTGTAGGATAATAAATGTGCTCACTCTTCAGATACTTTTTCTTCAAGTGCCTCGGCTCTTTGCACACACCCCTCTCACTTTCTGTAGTCCTCTTCCTTTCCTGTTTGACCACAAGTGTGATTGAGGTCAATTCCACACATAATGGTAGCATCTGCTGAATATAGCACAATCTAAAGAAAGCACTGTTCATCACCTCTCCAATTTGAGCAATAAAACGTAGATCAGTCATCAAAATTAACTCAAGCTTTTTTGAAAATGAGACCTTCCCAAATATAGAGCTTACATGGTGCTGGTTTAGTCTTTGATTCTTTAATCAGATGGCATGGGCACAAGGAATAATACCCTTGTATTAGCTCTTCTTAGCGTTAACCCCATAGGTTGCACTAAAATCCCAACTTCGACAAGCCTAGAAGGCATCAGGAAAAGTACGGATGGTGGTCCACTCACACGCAGATAAGACTGTGTCACAGCATATGACTGCAGTAGTACAGTCACCAAACAGTTTCATTAGGTGGCGAACATAAATATCCCACACTCAATTCCTCAAAGTCTCTTTTCTTCTGAATATCCTTTTAGAAAGGAATAGTGTGATTCTAACATAACTGTCTCAATTGTTTGTCAAACTTTTCTTTTTCATGTCTGTTCAGTTACCTTGCTCTCATGCAAGTTTCTTTCACATTTCTTCCAACTCCGACATGTCTGCTTTTTTATTTCTGTTGGTCCTTCTACATAATTTTGTTATTTTCTCTTATGCATTTCTTAGAGTGATGAGGCTTTATTATTTTATTATCTGACATAATCTTTCTTCTAATAATAAAGAATGATCTAGATTTCATCAACTAATTTCATAGCACAGGCTTATCCAATCTAAATGTGTTTCTCCCGTTACATCAAGTTTTAGGCTTATGTTACATTTTTTTCGTCAAGTGGACTAATTCATTGTTACACTGGAAATAGTTTACTTTAGATGGTGGTTTACATTTCTCATGAATAACAGGTATAGGTACAATATTTCAGGTTCCTTGTTGCCCACTCATCCAATAACTGAGGAGCTTCTGTTACATTTCTAACAGTGTGTCTAAAACGTTTCAATATGTTCTGCCATCTTTTGAGATTACATTCCTTCATCTCTATTAATGGACAACAGAAGATTGAATTCACCTGCCACAATGTGTGAAGAGGCATGTTGTAATCAATCATTTCCATGAGAAACCTTGCCACACTGTATTTGTAATTAGGGTCATAAACTGAAGCTACATTAATCTCCACATCTGACCCATTTCCCTTTGCTATATACCACTGAAAGGTTGTGTTTTCAGTTGGATGCTCAAAAGCATGGTGTATGTTTCAATAAAGAAGACAAAATGAAAATAAATTATTCAAAGAACTCTATAAAGACTTTGTGAGTTGTCGCTTTGGAGGACATCCTATGTGGGACCTTTAAATGGTAACATTTTGTACATTGATAAAACCTGGAAAGTTTCTGATGACTGACTAATTATGGGTGGACAGGCTTTTATAAAAACTAGAGCACTTTTCCAGGATGAAACAGTTTTCGTCAAATAGGGAAGTAAAGATTAGAACTATATGTTTTAAGTAGATTGGATTTAATGCTGGGGGGTGCACTGCCAAGATAATCTTACTCAACAATTCTATTGTCAAACAAAGAAAGAGGCGTAGTAGCTCAAGAATGTGCTGAGTGGATCAACAGAGTGCTTGTGGTGACGGCAAAGCAAATTCTAAGGGTATGGAAGTCAAGGAAAAAACAGAAGTGGAAGGATGGCTGTTGGACTTGCGAATTTTGTCTGGTTATGAGAAAGTCATGCTTAAAAAACAGAAGCAATAGGAATATTACTCTAAGATTTGGGGACTGTTCAAGGAGCTGTATGGATAATATTGGCATTATCAAGCGTATAGATGGATGTGACATGATAGGAGGAAGGTTTGCCAAGAAATTCTGTTATGTTGTTTGTTGGCCTTTGTCAGCGATGTGCCGTCTGGTGGTGTTATACAGTTGGATTGTTGCTGTAAAATAAAGGACTTGTACAGTAGAAAAAGATAAGTATTGCAAATACATTAATATCATAAATTGATACTGTATATATTGCGTAATCCGAATGTTAACCTCTGATGTTATGAATATTGTTTTCTTGTCTGATTTGTGTTTAAAATAAATAAAGTGTTTAAAAAAGAAAAGAAGATTAGAGCATGGATATTCTGGGTGATAAGTCAAAAGATTTTCTGTGGGATAGTACAATTCCTCTTCCTGCTCCTTTAAAGCTTTTGTTGTATGCTCTTGCTATCGAACTGTTGGCCCAAACACTAAGGGAAGACACCCACTGGTCGGGCATACACAGAGGCGATGCGGGGCACTGGGTTTCGCTTTAAGCAGACAAAACTTTTATTGCAACTCTGTCATTATTCTAGCTCTCTTCCACACATCCAGGTTTTACTACAGGAGTATGGTCCCATAGCCGGTGATAGTGTTAATTGGGATTAGTCAGAAGTCATGCCCATGCATGCAGATATTCCGTGGGATCCTGGGGGCGTGTGTTGCACCAGTCAAATTCCACAATCAATATATTAAATATCTGGGGATTCTTATATTAAATTGGACATAGCCAAATGGAACTCTCTACCCCTATCAATCGCTGGTAGAATAAATGCTTCTAAAAAGGAACCCCATGCTCCAACCCACGTATTTAGCCTCTATGATTCCTACATCTCCTTCAACACTAATGTTTACTGACTTCTATAGACAATTAACAAGATTCCAAAGGCGAAAAAAAAGGCTTGCCTTGATAAATCTATTCTACAAGCGAGGTAAACCGACGAGGCCCTTGCACTCCCTAAATGGAGGCTCTATTACCGGTCTGCTCAAGTATGCTGGGCTAAACACTGGCTAAACACGGAGGACACCTCAAGTTGGCGGTCCTTTGAGCTGAACATACTACAACTATACACTCTGCAAGAGATCCTGGCCTTTCCACCATCTAATCTGGGTTGTTAGGAAGAATACAATCATAGGGCCCACCCTCGTCCAATGGCATAGGATGCATTCGCTGACGCGAGACGATGTGCGCCTCACAGCACCATGGATTAGTATTAGAGCGCTACTATCATATGGCCTGGAATATACACCACATAGACAAACTATGGAATGGCAGACAAACTATGGAATGGCAACACATATAGATCATGGATCTGTTGAAAGACTCTGAACCCCTGGTGTTTCGCTGACGCTAAACACCTTTTACGATTTGTGTGCGTGAATTGGCTGAAATACGTGGCCTTACAATCAACCATTTGCACACACACCCTACAGCCAAGTCCGTGAGTATGAACCGTCGGCCTGCGAAGCAGAATTAGTCTGCCATCTTAAGCCATACCCTCAAATCAAAATATTTTATGAACTACGATTTCCGAATAATTTCAACAGAAACACAACATTAGCAAACTGCTGGGCTGATGACCGAAATATTGTACTTGATGCGGAAGACATGTATGGTTGCTTCTCGGGATTAAGGAGGTGTTGCTCAATATACGTAATAGGGAGATACCGTACAAGCTTTTGCAACAGGAATATTTTACTCCATCATGTTTGCACATAATGAAGTTGCCACCTTCCACCTCCTGCTGACGGAAATTCAGCCGTCCCGGCACGATGGGCCACATGTTCTTGACGTGCCCTGAATTGACCTCGTTCTGGTCCACTATCCACAGGAGCATTCGCTGTTTTTTGGGCACTTCGATTTCGCAGTCACTGATGTCTATGCTATTTGGCGCTGACGCAGAGTGGCATGAAGACACAATGGCCAGAAAACGTGTCCATCTCATGCTATTTGCAGCTACGAAGATCATCTGTTTGGGGTGGGAGTACTTGAAACCTCCTACAAAACATCAATGGGCAACCTTTTTATCAAAATGATGCACACTAGAAAGGAGCAGTTTTCAACAGCGAACCACTGCCCCACAAGCAAGCAAATATGGGATCTGTTCGATCATTATATTTAGTTTAATGCATAGCATGTAACATATGTATAACACACGAGCAGACTCATTCAAGACTGTTTTATCACACATGCTTATGTCCCATGTATTTCTGACTTTTTCGCTTTCTATTTTTTTGAGTTTGTAGCGCGCACTGAAAGAGGAGAGGTATTGTTGGGGGGAGTGGGCACAGATCAGACGTTGACTTATTACTGTCTGTATTTTATATGACTACATATTGGACGGTATGTGGTTCTTGAATATTGTGACCTGTTATGTTTCATTTAAATCAGTAACGATTAAGTCTAAAAAAAATTGTTACAGTTAATCTCACAAAAACATACATTCTACAAGAGTGGGAATAACAGTTACAACGTGACCATTTTGCTATCACAGTTTGCACGTTTGGTTTGCTGGCAACTCCTTGGGACCGCCAATCGAACTAAGCACACCAAACATGGGCCTTTTGGGCCTGCGCTAGGGGCCATGAGAGATTGCATGAAGGGGGGCACTGCAACAACTCTGCAAAGTACTGCTTCAGCGGTTTGCAAACATTGATGTTTGCTGGGCCTGGCTTCAGTACAACAATGTGTTTGTATGTGCCATTCAAGAGCATGGGCTGTGGTCACAAGAGAAGAAGTCTGTCAGTCCCAAGCACTGCTCTTGCAAGAGGAGAGCCATGTGCGATTGGTTCTTGGTGGTTAATGAGCAAGAAGCTACACAATGTATTCCTCAGGCACCAGTTCAACAGAGATTTCTGATGAAGATTGTGGACCAGGGGGTCAGAGCAGCCTTATTAGCACTTTTTTGCTAAACCCCTATGCAAGGCAATCAGGTTATGTTTGGGAGTAGTTTAGGACTCCAAAGATAAAGCAGCAGAGGACGTTATGGAATGTTTTTACAGGCCGCTATCTCTGAGATTCTGGATCATATTAGGGGCAACCAAGATTCTACTGGCACACCAAGTCCATCTGATCAAAGAGATTTGTGATCAATATAGAATATGATGGTTACAATTCAGCCAATTCAGAAGGGATGAAGGGACCTTGAGAAGCCTTCTCCAAAATCATGTGTAAACCAATAACAACGGTTTTATTCAGTTCTGGAGTCAAACTCTATTCCGTTGTATGTGGCTTCTATTTTGGCTTCAGAAGAGATCCGCCGGTCAGATCGAGTGAACCAAAAGGAGTACAAAGATCTCATGCTCCCATAAATGTTAACAAAAGAAAAAGGTGCTTAGACTGCTTCACTGTCCAGTCCTCATTAAAAGATTATGAAGCACCACAATTAACATCAGCCGTTATATTCATGGAGAAACATACAATGGCCTTTGACAATGAAAACACGTCTCTCATAGCCTTCAAGAGATGTGTAATTCTTTGGTGAATACATCATAATGTTCGAGGGGGAAGGTGCTCTTACCCCATGATCGCATTAACAAGATCATTCCCTGTGTGGTTCACCTGCTAACAAAACTATGGCAAACAGCCAGGGAATGTTTATGCATCCAGAGGTTAATGGGGATCACCTCTGCAGTCCTTTCTTAAGCACATTCCATTTTGAAGCCGATGGCACAGAGCCTTTTTTGGTAAACTTGTATGCAAACACTGGGTGGAGCAACTCCAAGATTTAAGTTGGACACTTTACATGTGCTGTCGTACCAGGGGGTCATACGCTAGCAACTATCATCCTTTTGATTGCCTAATTTTGTTGAGGGGTGGCTTCCTTCCAGATCTCTCAGATTCAACCTTGAGAGCTAATGGCCGCAACCTGGGAATATCAGGAGTCACGTGCAGTGGTATTGTGGCATTAGCTGGTAGGTAATTGTAGGGAATTAAAAAACAGGCAGACCGTAGGGCACTCTCCTTTGTCCAGTTGGGACGTACGGTTGTCATCAGAATACTCCTTTAAGCCACTTAATGAGGTTCCTCTAGCATTATTGTCAACCAAGGTATTGTTATTTGGCCAAGACTAACACTCGTGGGTTGACAAGAGCCGCTACTTAAAAAAGGTACAAAGTTTTCAGTGGAAATGCGAAGAAAATTTGCGACTATCTATTTCTACAAAATGCAAGGTGATCCATGTTCCAGGTAGGTCAACCCGCTGAATGACAGGGGGCGGCCATGTTTGAAATATTTCTATGCAGTCAATCTGCATTTTTGGGGAGAGCACCTTTTGATTCAGTTTCCAACTGATTGACTTTTATTTAAATACATGCAACGTGTGTGCAGCAAGCTCTCGTCTGTATATTGAATAGTAAATGGAGTGTTTTGTCCACATTGATATAAGCCCTATTAAGTGTGCATAACAGGTTTATTTGTTTCTTGGCACTAATTGTGGAGGGTAAACAGGTGTCAGTGTAGGAGTTAATGCCATCCTGAGTTTCTGTGAATGCCCAATGCCCTCTTTGCTCGCCGACCCCTCTCTGCTCCACAGCCCCTTACCATTGTGGTGCTCATTCGTCAAGTGGCTTAAAATATTTTTTACACTCAAAAGTGCTTCTTATTTTCATGGTGGACAGGGTCCAATTTATAAACAAACAAATGTTAATGTCTCTAACACTTATATGTACACACTCAGGAAAGAAGGAAACTCTCAGGCAGGAACTATACTACACAAAGTCTTTATCGCTTCAAGCCTTGATTTGATCACAAAGTACTAACACTCCACCTGTTTATTACATGTTGCTATGCCTCCATCTTTCCAGTCATACTTTCCAACATGCGTTTAAGGTAGATTCGTTTTCCATTATGAGATGTACCATCAGGTCAGGAAAAGAAAACAGCCACAACCAAACTGTGAATGAGAACTGGTGCAAACAACATGGTGCTAGGATGCGGGCACATTCAGATTGCTGAGGGTGATCTATAACAGACTGGCTTTGGGAACACACACGGGATATAATGTACCTCTCGTACCTCTTTGACCCTTTATTCTTTCTCTTGTTTCTAGGTAGCCTGATTTACCAAGTGAGAAGCCTAGTAGGACGAGTGCAGTCATAAGTATACTGGATCTCCTATGTGCCAATGTCCCTTCAGAGGCCTTGCAAGGAAAAACCTAGAACTGCCTCTCTCCCTGGTGGCTCTCCACCAAGGGCAGATTTTTGCTTGCATGTAAGCATTCTGAAGCATGGGTAGACAGACCTTCGCCGCCTTAGTGCAGAACTGCGCACCAATGTATTTCAGTTATTGTGATGGGATCATTTTTGACTTGGGGATGTTTATCACCAACCCCAATTGACGAGTGCTTTGCAGACTTTGTGCTAGTGTTACAGGACCTTCTTCCTATCTCTGACCCTGACTAGCCAATCATCCAGGTAAAGAGTAGACTTGTATTCCATCCTGATGCACGGATGTCACTAGGAGAGCCAGCAGTTTGGTAATAGCCCTGGGGGCTGACAAACATGAGGACTCTGAATTGGTAGTGGAGCGAGTCTACCACGTTGGACCGGAGGATGGGGATGTGATAGTAGGCATCCTGTAGGTCGGTCGACACCAGCTAGCCTCCTTTCAGGATCCCCGGGATGAGCTTCTGCAATTTCTCCAGGTTTAATCCGGTTTAGGGTAATTTGATCGAAAACATTTGGTTGAAGGAGAATTCATTGGACTTCTTTTTTGACAGCAGCCATGTAGTTATGATTAAGTTGCTCATCTCATAGGAAAAGCACTTTTTGGGCGGCTTATAACTTTGCTCCCCCTGGACGAATCCTCACCAAACTTTGCAAAAAAGTATGCGGTTCTGCACTAAGGCAGCGAAGGTCTGTCTACCACTAGACGAAGCTTAACAGACTGAGGCTGTTGCCCTACATTCTCAACGAAGACAAGGTGACGGCAAAGGATCTCTCGACTCAGTGTATGCATTGTCCCTTGGGCAAGAGTGCAAGAGTGCATCTGGCATTACTGAAAACATTAGGTTTCCTTCTGGCACCTGGAATAGGATGATGCCTTGATCCCAATCACAGACTCGCTTAGGAAAACCCTTCCTTGGTGAAACTCTCTCGCACCTTAGGAACAGGATGAACCTGTGACCAGTCTCCAGGAACATACTTACCACAGATGCCAGCAACCTGGCAGCGGGGCAACTCTTCTGGGGCAGAATCACCAAGAACAGTGGTCCCGGGAGAAAAGGAAACACTTCTCCATCTGGAAGAAGCTGGAAGCCACTGGGAAAGCATTGGTGGTCTTCCAACAACAATTGTACAGTAGTAATGAGAACGGACAGTACCGTGGCTATGTGCTACATAAATCATTAGGGTGGTACGAGATCCCGGACGCTGGAGAATCTTGCATTGACAATTGTCCACTGAGTGGAAGCACTTCTACACTCAGCCAAACTCAGAAGCAGGTGTCCCCTTGACAGTCAGTGTTAAAGGAAATCTGCAGGCGATTGGGGTACCTTGGATAGACCGGTTTGCTTACCCTTGCATTGTCCAGGTTCTGTTCCCGGTTTCCATCTCTGGGACTGTGGGGGTGCATTCCCTCTTGATGGAATGGACTAAGTCCCTGGTATATGCGTTCCCTCCTGTTCTTATACTACCACAGGTGATCGGGAAGATAAGGGCGAGCCGTGTCACTGCTATATTGGTGGTTCGCTTCTGGCCACGGAGGGGCTGGTCCCAGGGCTGATCGAACTACAGTTGGAACCACCATGAGTAATACCCAGGTATCCCTCCCCCTGCAGTAGGTGGCGGGTCACTTATAAGACCATCCACTATGATAGGTATATGACAACTGAGAGGAGGGGTTGCAGAAGCTAGGACTTTAGGTACAGGTGGCAGAAGTGTTCCAGAACGCCTGGAGGTCCTCCAAACCTAGGGCAAATGACCATCATTAGGCTAATTTTGTGACGTGGTGTGGCAAGAATAATCTGCCAGCCCTTGAGTTTGGGATCCCTTTCAACCTTGAAGGGTCCAGCAGTGCCTTCCTTGAAAGCACAGTGGGCTGCCATTCTGGCATTTAGAGAACAGTGGTTTTCCCCTCCGGAAAGTCTAGGATTAGTGGCAAGAGCGTTCAGGAGCTCCTACTGGTGATCCCCCTTGGGACCTGCCCTTAGTTTAAGCATGTTGGAGAAACCCCTTTTTGAATCACTGGGTGCCATTGAGCTGATAATTCTGACTCTGAAGACCACGTTCTTGGTGGTCATCACGTCTGCTAGGCGATTGGGGGCGATTTGAAGACCTTTCGTATACACCCCCACCCCCTTTTTTGAAGATCTGCAAGGAAGCTCCTGTCCTGTGGGCAGATCCGGCCGTTGTCCCTAAAGTCCCTTTCAAGTTTCATTGGTCTCAGGAAATAGTGCTGCCAGCCTTCTTTCCAGACCCTAACTCTCCTGAGGAAGACACATTTGCAGTGTCTTGAGGTTAAAAGATCAGTCTTAGAATATCTTGACCGCACCAGATCCATTCAGATGAATAACTTGGTAGGGACCTTTGGGACAGGGAGATGCGGGCAGAAGGCTTCCACAGCTATGATTAGTAGGTGGATAAGGACTGGCCTACAAGCCGAGCAGTGTCCAAGGGGTACCATCCACGGGAGATCCACCAGAGGGGTGGCCACTTCTTGGGCTAATGCACAGGGTGCATCAATGCAAGATATCTGTAGGGTAGCCACCTGAGATACTCCCAATACATTTGTCGCTACCAGTTGAACATGGAGGGTCGCCGGATAACTTTCTTTGTGGCGGGAATATTGCAATTTGAGACTTGTTGAAGGGGATTTACACTTGGTTATGTCTGCACAATAAATGGGTGATGGGTGACTGAGCAACCTATTTGTGTCTAGAGTGGTTCTTGTGATTATTGGCCCTTTGCCCATGGCCTTGGTATATCTCAAAGGCAAGTACTTGGATGAGGAAGAGGGACGTGGAGGTAATGTTTGGGTTACTTACTACAATCTTCATTACTCCTAGTTCTACTCTTCCTTGTCCCAGTACGAACGTCCCTTCTCTGCCTCCCTAGATGGGGAAGGGCCCCAGGACAATGTTTGATATTAACCAAGGCCTCATGGAAAAGGAGGAGGTTGTACCTCCAGAGGAGGGGTGGAGCCAACAAAGAAAACGCTTGAGATGGGTTCCAGAGGGAGGCATCTCAAAGTTAAGTACTGAGACGAGAAAGAGTAGGACTAGGAGTAATTTAGAATACCTGTAATGAATCCAAACATTAACAGTATGTTCTTTCTAGAAGAAGAAAAAAAAAAAAACACACGTTCTGGTACACTTGACGTTATAAGGAATCCCAAAAATAAATTCAAGTATGTTCTTCGTTATTTACTTCCAAACTATTTAAAGTAGCCCTACACAAGTTCACTGTGGTAATATGGAATTAATACAGATTTTGAACAAAATGTCCACATATTTTAACAGAACGAGCGCAACGAACTGTCAAGCATAGCTGGCGAGCAAAACATTTAGAGGGACAGTACTAGCACTTTAACGGCCAACTTCCACGTATTAGAACACAAGATACTGGCTTTTGTCCAAATAAATTGGGCTTTGTGAAACAAAACCGCTGTTTGCTTCCCTTTGGCAGCCGATCATCACATACCTGCTTAGGAAATCCCACTTAACTATTTCCCAGCGGAGATAAAATTGAAATAACAATGTAAAGCTAGTAGAATGGTGTTGTTTTGTCGCGCAGAGCTTTGAGATATGAAAGAATTGTAGGGTCGCAGCTCCCTTCTCCCTTAGCAGCAGATAGGACAACAGAAAATAAGACTGTGTTGTAGCGAGAGGCTCGTGGGTAAAGACGTGGCTTCCTGTTCCAGTGTCATGTAATATTTGGTATCCCATACCGTTGCGGTATCCCCTGTCTTTGTAGATCGCAGACCAAAGTAGGAGAGTTCTGAGCCTGCTCTAGTAAACTCTATTTAGAAACCGGCTCTGTTGCGTTAATATAAAAGCTTGTATATACATGCATTGGCAGGCTCAAATTGTAAAAATTACTTTGAGCACCGACTTCCTTCCAAATGAGCCTCCCAATGCGTGTATATACAAGCTTTCATATTAATGCAATCGAGCCTTATGAAGCATTTCTCACTGCAGTGTGTTTACAAGACTTCATCAAACAAGAGACACATTTTATAAACACGCTGCAGTGTGGAATGCTGTGGCAGGCTCATATATTTGTTTGTGAAATACTTCATAAATCTCGTATTTGCCTTTTTTACCATACCAAATATAAGGCATGCAAAAGGGGTGTTTTGTTAAAGGGAAGCCCTCAAAATCAATGGGATACCAAATATTACATCAGTATATTAGCTGTTATAGTTGGTATCCCCAACAAAAATGGATGGGAGGACTCCAAGGACAATATAACAAAGACACATACTCTACTCGCCTTCTTAATTCAGTGTCAATTCAAGTCATATATATTACAAAATAGGCCTCAAAATCAAGGGGATACCAAATATTACAACACTAAACCAGCTATTATATTTGGTATCCCCAGAAAAAAAGGATGGGATGGCTTCCAGGAGGAGTCACAGTGTAGACCTATGATGCACTCCCGTCCCCAATACTAGGAATAGTCCAAGCAGTGTTTTGTTAAATGTTAACCACCAAAATCAAGGGGATACCAAATATTACAACATTAAACCAGCTATTATATTTGGTATCCCCAGGAAAAAAGGATGGGGTAATTTACAGAAGTAGTCATAGTGTAGACAAATAATGTACTCATCACCCAGATACCAGGGATAGCTCAAGCAGGGCTTTGTTAAATGCTACCCCTCAAAATCAAGGAGATACCAAACATTAGAACACTATATCAACTACTACATTTGGTATCCCCAGAAAAAAGTATGGGGGAACTTACAGAAGGAGTCATAATGCAGACAAATGATGTACTCACTGCCCCAATACAAGGGATAGTTCGCAGTATTTTGTTAAATGCTAACCCTCAAAAATTTAAGGGGATGCCAAATATTACAACACTAAATCAGCTATATTTGGTATCCCCAGAAAAAAAGGATATGATTACTTAAAGGAGGAGTCATAGTATACACAAATAATGTTCTCACTGCCTCGATACAAGGGATAGTTCAAGCAGTGCTTTGCTTAATGTTAACCATTGAAATCAAGGGGATACCAAATATTACAACGCTATATCAGCAGTTATAATTGGTATCCCCCTGAAAGAAAAGGATGGAATGACTTCCAGAAGGAGTCAGTGTAGACCTATGATGTACTCCAATCCCCAATACAAGCGATAGTTCAAATTGTGTTTTGTAAAATGTTAACCCCCAAAACCAAAGGGATACTAAATAGTACAACACTATATCAACTACTATATTTGGTATCCCCAGAAAAAGGGATGGCAGAGCTTACAGAAGGAGTCACAGTGCAGACAAATGATGTACTCACTGTCCCAATACAAGGGATAGTTCAAGCAGTGTTTTGTTAAAGGTCAACCCTCAAAATCAAGGGGATACCATATATTACAACGCTATATATATTTTATATTTGGTATTTATTTTATTTTATTTTATTTAAACATGTACATAAGCGCGTAAAGCCCCTGGGCATCTAAGCGCTTGTTACATGGATGCGACAGTTGCAGAAAACCGGGGGAATAGGTGAAAAGGGGGCACATTAATTGAATAGGTGGGCTTCAAGCTTTTTTCTGAAGATGTTGTAGGATGGCTTGTTATGTAACAGGGGTGGGAGTTCGCTCCAGAAGACGGCAGCCCAGACAGGGAAGCTGGCACCCCTGGCCCTTTCACGCTTGAATATCAGAGTGAGGAGTTGGTGCTTGTGGGCCATTCTTATGGGCCTTGCTGGGGAGTGTTTCTTGATTTTCTGAGTGAGGTAGGCTGGGGCCTCATTCGAAAGGCATCAGTGGGCGATGGACAGGATCTTGAACGTGATTCGGTCCTTAACCGGGAGCCAAGTGGACAGATTTCCTGGCTTCCGAGATGTGGTCAAATTTCCCCACGCCGAGAGCAGCCCGGAGGCCGTTGTTTTGTATTACTTGTAACTTATACACATTTTTTTCAGATGTGCCAAAGAGTAGAGAGTTACAGTAGTCAGGTTTTGATCCAATAACAGCACAGGCTACCTCAAACCGATTCTTGGTTGACAAGAAGGGCTTGCTAGCGTTAATAAGCTTGGTAGCGTAGCCAGAAGTCAAAGCAATGTGATTGACCCTTTCGTGACATACTTAAAGAGGAGTCTAGGTACACGGCCAAAGTTTTTTTTACAGAAGTAGCGACTGGGATGGTGTGGCCGTCGATGGTACAGTCTTTGTAGGTATGGCTGAGTTTAGACAGGCGGGAAGGTGGGCCAACGATGAGCAGCTCTGTTTTTTCATCGTTGAGTCAGAGGCTGTGTGAAGCCAGCCAGGTTTGGATAGTTTTGTAGATTGTGTTCACTTTGTGAGTGTCCTGGAGGTGGTCCCTGGAAAGTGGGATGAGAATTAGTGGGTCGTCAGCATAATTGGTGTACAAAATGCCTAGTTAGTCGAGATGGTCAAACAGCTGCTTGGTGTAAACATTGTACAGTGTGGGGGAGATGCAAGAACCTTGGAATACACAGCAGTATATTGGCGCGAGATGAGCAGCAGCATCCCCTGTGAATACGCGTGACATTCTATTCACCAGAAAAAAGGCTACCCATTTAGCAGCGTTAGGCGAGAAGTAGGCCGAAGATGTCAGATAGTGGCAGAGTGTTGGGTGGTTGACGAGGTCGAAGGCCGCAGAGAGGTCGAGCAGCAGGAGGAGGGAGAGATTGCCCTGATCAATAGCATTGTCCAGCTGATTCTTGAGGTCTAGAAGCGTTGTTTCGGTCCCATGTTTGGGGAGGAAGCCTGACTGACGCGTGCCCTGGATATGGTGGGATTCAAGGAATTTGGGGATTTGGAGGTAAGCTACCCTATCAATGTTTTTCAAAGAGGAAGGGTACAGTGGTTATCGGTCAGCAGTTAGTCAAGATGGCATGGTCGAGGGAAGGCTTTTTCAGGAGTGGGGAAATCCAAGATTCCTTGAGGGAGGATGGGACGGTGCAGGTGGCATTGATGATGGAAGAGATGAGTGGGAGAAGTGGTTCAACACATTCTTTTACCACAGAGGCGGGGCAGATGTCCCCTTGACAGCGTGAGGGTTCGAGGCCTTTGATGGTGTCAGCGAGGGTGGAAACGCAGGTGAGTTGTAACTGAAAGAGGGGGATGTCGCTCGGTTATTCGCATGTTGGAAAGAGAGGGGTGGCAGCTGGTGTGTGTGACAGTTTAGCTTGAATCTTGGCTTGCAGCTGAGAGATTTTGCCTGTGAAGGTGTCTTGGACAATGTTGCACCATGCATTGCCTTTTAGGACGGTCTTGTGGGGGCAATGGGAGTCTCTAGCTCACGGAGGATGGTAAACAGTTCCTGTGAGCTAGAGGACGCCTTGGTGATGGTCGTCGTAAGCAGCTGCTTTGGTTGAATGAATAGTGTGTTTGTAATGGAGAGAGATCTTGAGTGAAGGGCTTTGTTGGCTGAGGCTGGGTCTTTATGCCCTGCAGCTTCAGCAACTGTTTTTTTGGTTCGGATGTCTCAGGCATTTTTTGTTTTCCGGGCTTTGTGAGGTCCCAGGAGGTCTATAACATTGCTTATCATGGTATTACAGTGGTCAACCAGGGCATCCGGGTTGGGGGGTTGGCTGATAAGAGGGAGGGCTGCAGGGGGTTTCCCCCCACATATATACGTGGCAAAATCAACCTGTCAGAAAAAGACCAATGTTTTCGATCAAATCACCCTAAACCGGATTAAACCTGGAGAAATTGCAGACGCTTATCCCGGGGATCCTGGAATTAGACTGGCTGGTGGCGACCGACCTACAAGATGCCTACTATCAGATCCCCATCCCTGTGTCCAACCAGTGTTTCCTGAGGTTTGCGGTAGACTCACTCCACTACCAGTTCTAGGTCCTCACAGTTCAGGGTCCTCACGTTTGTCTAAAATCAGCCCCAGGGTTATTACCAATCTGCTGGGTCCCCTATTGACATCCCTACATCAGGATTGAATACAAGTCTACTTTTCCTTGGATGATTGGCTAGTCAGGGCCAGAGATAGGAAGAAGGTCCTGTAACACCAGCACAAAGTCTGCAAAGCACTCGTCAATTGGGGGTTGCCGATAACCATCCCCAAGTCCCAAATGATCCCGTCACAATAACTGAAATTCATTGGTGCGTAGTTCTGCACTAAGAAGGGGAAGGTCTGTCTACCTCTAGACAAAGCTTAGAGACTGAGGCTGTTGTTGCTCAACATTCTCAACAAAGACTGCATGGGTTCTCTTGACTCTAAGGAGACACATTACCACGTGTGAATGTATGGTCCTGTGGGCAAGACTGCATTTGACAACATTACTGCAACATCAGGTTTCTTTCTGGCACCCAGAATGAGAGGAATACGATGTCTTGATCTTGATCACAGATTCGCTTAGGAAAACCTGTCCTTGATGAAACTGTCTCACCCTCAGGAACAGGATGAACCTGTGCCCAGACTCCAGGAACATACTTACCACAGATGCCAGCAATCCGGTCTACGGTACAACGCTCCTGGGGCAGGATCACCAGGAACAGTGGTCCTGGGAGAAAAGGAAACACTCCTCCAACTGGAAGGAGCAGGCAGCCATTGGGAAAGCATGTGGTCTTCCAACAACTACTGCACAATTGTACAGAAGTAATGAGAAAGGACAGTACCTCAGCTATTTGCTATATAAATCATTAGGGCGGTACGGGATCCCGGACACTGGGGAATCTTGCATTGACAATTGTCCACTGGGTGGAAGCCCTTCTACACTCAGACAAACTCAGCAGGAGTTGTTCCCTTGACAGTCAGTGTTAAAGAAAATCTGCAGGCGATTGGGGGTACCTTGGATAGACCAGCTTGCTTCCCCTTGCATTGCCCAGGTTCTGTTCCCGGTTCCCATCTCAGGGACCTTGGAGGGTGGATGCCCTCTTGATGGAATGGCCCAAGTCCCTGGTATATGCCTTCCCTCCTGCTCTTGTACAACCACAGGTGGTCAGGAAGATAAAGGCGAGCCTGGTCACTGCTATATTGGTGGATCCCTTCTGGCCACGGAGGGACTGGTCCCAAGGGTTGACCGAACTACAGTCGAAACCGCCATGGGTAATACCCAGGCATCCTCCCCCCTGCAGTAGGTGGTGGGGCAGTTCTCAGACCATCCACTATGATAGGGGTATGAAAATTGAGAGGAGGGGATTGCAGAAGCTAAGGCTATTGGTACACGTGGCAGAAGCGCTCCAGAACACCCGGAGGTCCGCCAACTTGTGACGTGGTGGGGCAAGAATAATCTGCCAGCCCTTGAGTTTGGGATCCCTGTCGACCTTGAAGGGTCTAGCAGTGCCTTCCTAGAGAGCACAGTGAGCTGCCATTCTGCATTTAGAGAGCAGTGGTTCCCCCCTCCTGGAAGTGAAGGATTGGTGGCAAGAGCATCGAGGTGTCTCAGTCTATGGCTCCTACTGGTGATCCCCCTTGGGACCTGCCCTTAGTTCTAGCATGTTGGAGAAACCCCCATTTGAATCATTGGGTGCCAATGAGCTGAAATATCTGACTCTGAAGACCACGTTCTTGGTGGTCTTCACGTCTGCTAGGCGATTGAAGCTCTTTCGTATTCGTATTTTTTGAAGATCTGCGAGGAAGGTCCTGTCCTGTGGGGTGATCTGGCCGTTGTCCCTAAAGTCCCTTCCAAGTTTCATTGGTCTCAAGAATAGTGCTGCCAGCCTTCTTTCCAGAGCCTAACTCTCCCGGGGAAGAGATATTTGCATTATTTTGATGTTAAAAGATCCGTCTTAGAATAGCTTGACCGCACCAGATCGATTCAGAAGAATAACTTGCGAGGGACTTTTGGGACAGGGGGATGCGGGCAGAAGGCTTCCACAGCAATGATAAGTAGGTGGATAAGGACTGGCCGACGAACACACAGCAGTGTCTAAGCAGTCCCATCCAAGGGTGCATTACTGAAAGATATCTGTAGGGTAGCCACCTGGGATACTCCTAATACATTTGTCTCTACCAGTTGAACGTGGAGGGTCACCGGATAACTTTCTTTGGGTTGGGAATATTGCAATTTGGGACTTGTTGAAGGGGATTTATACTTGGTTACGTCTACACAATAAATGGGTGAATGAGCAAACTACTTGTGTCTAGAGTGGATCTTGTGGTCATTGGCCCCTTCCCCGGCCTTGGTATATCTCAAGGTTAAGTACTGGGATGAGGAAGAGGGACGTGAAGGTAATATTTGGGTTACTTAGCGTAATCTTCATTACTCCTAGTTCTACGCTTCCTTGCCCCAGTACGAACGTCCCTTCTCTGCCTCCCTGGATGGGGAAGGGCCCCATGACAAGGCTTGATATTAACCAAGGCCTCATGGGAAAGGAGGAGATTGTACCTCCAGGGGTGGGGCGGAACCAACAAAGAAAAAGCTTGAGATGGGTTCCAGAGGGAGGCGTCTCAAAGTTAAGTACTGAGACGAGAAAGAGTAGGACTAGGAGTAATTTAGAATACCTGTAATTAATCCAAACATTAAAGGGGTGTGCCGTTTACAAGAAAAAAAACACTTTCTCGTACACATAAGCGATCCCAGAATACATTCAAATACGTGCTTGGTTATTTTCTTCCAAACTATTCAAAGCAGTCCCATACAAGTTTAGTGTGGTGATATGCAATTAACAGTATACAACATCCCAGATTCTGAACAAAATGTCCACATATTTTAACAGGACAATTGTAACGAACTGTCAAGCATAGCTAACAAGCAAAGCATTTAGAGGGACAGTACTAGCACTTTAACGGCCAACTTCTACGTATTGGAACGCAAAGTACTGGCTTTTGTCCAAATACATTGGATTTTGTGAAACAGCACTGCTGTTTGCTTCCCTTTGGCAGCCGATCATCACATACCTGCTTAGGAAATCCCACTATTTCCCAACGGAGATTACATTCAATTAAACAATGTAAAACTGGTAGAATGGTGCAGTTTTGTCGCGCGGATCTTAGAGATACGAAAGAATTGTAGGGGCACAGCTCCTTTCTCCTTTGGCAGCAGCTGGAACAACAGAAAATAAGACTGTGTTGTAGCGAGAGATCCGTGAGAAAACACGCGACTTCCTGTTCCGGGTTACTATAGGCAGCCAGTCACTGAGAGTCAGCATCTCTGCACCCGTCTGCAGATGCATCGTCGGGAATTTGTGCACCGTTCCAAAGAAGCTTCCAGGTTTATAAGAAATGTCCTTGAAAGTCTTCTTCCCACTGTAAGATCATGGCTGAATACTCTTTCGTGAGAGATCATTTTTCGGCTCGTGAAGGAGACAACGTCTCTCTGCTTCTGGGAGATGTGGGGGCGCTATGGCTTTTGTTGCGTTAGTCTGAGGTTATATTGAGACGGTACAAATAACAAAGAAAATATTGGTGGTAAAAGGTAACATTCTTTTTGGGATGTAGGTGAAAACATTAATACTAGGGGGTGCACATCATGAAGTTGATGGAAAGCTCTCCAACGTTTCTTTAGTTAATTTTATTTTTGGGATATTGAAAGTAACAACGATTGTCAGTGCAGATGTCGTGGAGTAATAATAAACAAGCAGTGGCGATGCCAATAGTTTGGGCGTTTAATAATAATAATAATAATAAGAAAGAACTGCTGTTCTTTGCATTTGTAGGTGCAAGGAGGGAGAGTGCAGTTTCATAGGAGGATAAGGGGTGCAGGTGTGTAATAGAATAAAGGATGCCATTGATATACGGAAATATGAGCGAAAAAGGGTGAGAGCAAGGGTAAGAAATAAAGCAAAGAAGGCTGAGAGGGGATAGAGAGAGGGGAAGATGGGTGGGTGAATAGAGGGGGCTGGGTTTGGGACTGGAAATAAACGGTGTAGGGTGGGTAGGGTTGACTAGAGAAAGGGGGCAAGGTGGGTGGCAGAAGAGAGGGGGGTGGGTGGGTGGGTATAAAGAGCGGGTAGGGCGGGTGGATGGGATAGAGAGGGTGGGGGTGTGAGGTCACTGAGGGGTGATTGGGTGGGGTGGAGGGAGTGAGGCTTGTGTGGGTGGGGGGAGAGCATGTGAGGGTATGGTCAGTGGGTGTAGAGACAGTTGGAAGGGTGGGGATGGAGAGTTGGGGTGGGTGGAGGTAGAGAGAGGGGGTTTCGGTAGAGTGGGTGAGGGTAGAGAGTGAGGATTGGTTAGAGAGAGAGGGGGTGCATGGGTGGATTGGGGTAATAGGTACAGAGAGTGGTGGTAAGGTGGGTGAGGGGATTGGGTGGCTTAGTGTGGGTAGGTTGTGTGGCTGGCGGATGGGCCTTTAAGAAGAGTGCACATTTGTACGTAAAGTAAGTTTATTGTACAATTGGCCGGGAGGGGCTAGATGATTCTACAGTCAATTTAATCCGAATCTCCCTGAACCACACAAGTTGACAGATTATATACATTTTTGCAAAAGTTAAAACACTCCCATATATATTACAAACCGCCCCCACACATAATTTGTCAAAACCTAAAACTATACAAAAGAAATCCAATCTTTTCTAATTCCCCCATTCTCATTGGTCACAGTTATCTTAACTACCATCTTCAGCTCATGCGCACAACCCACCCTTTTCGGATTTGTCTGTGGTAGGTCATGACATCATCACACAGTTACACATTCACATATAACCATAATTCATTACAAGTCCCAGCTAACCTGAGACCTCCTTACCCCAGACATAATTGCACCTGGTTTACCAGAGTACTTTAACAATATTGGGAGGGGAAGAATAAACATGTTCCCTTTGAACTGGTGATAACCATCTAACCAACCCCAGATTGCTGACATTCTCAGAACACTTTAATCTAAACGACTACCAATTCAACACGTATGCCTCCGGTCACATCCTGAGAAAACAATCGAAAACCCATGAAGTATCGATCACCTCTGGCCTCAAGCATCCCTTCACCACAATTGTATAGCTGTTCAAAAGCAAATGTCAGAATTCCCCTATGCAGTAAATAACAAGCTCCCATGCACTTAAAAGATTGCATCTTCTTTCCGCGATACTGCCAAGCAATAAAAACCCTGGACTGGCCTGATGGCTGACAATCTCCTTAATGTCGCAGCTATTCATTATCTTTCCAAGGCCTCCATACCCTGCAAAACCAGTTTTCCCCAGTCACTCAGCATTCTCCTCACAAACCCTGAATGCAGAATTCAACCAATTTATGAAATGAGCACAATGCATATAGAATTGTAAATCCCCCATGCATGTATATCAGTGCATGCATGTTTAATAACTATTGTGTCTTATTCACAGGCGGTCCTGCGTGACAAATCCCCTTCCTCTTATGTGCATTATGAAGCTCCTCGTTGCCTTGCTTCTAGGTGCTTTGTGCCACCCCATAACCAGATTGTATTAATATTTCATTGGTGATTTTGACATTGATCTTTCTGTGCTCTTGCAAATCTTAAATGTATCAACTTAAACACAAGTAGGACTTAAAGTAACACATATCCCATTATCATTAACTATGCTGGATACATATAGAAAGCCAACTTTGCTCCAACTTCGCTGCTCCCCCAGTCACAAATATGGCATGCACAATGCAAACCACTCTTTCTCATTGGGACCTTTCCTGATCACCCCAACATCCCCGTTTAGTTAATACTTTAACTAATAAAACCAAATTCATGTTATTTAAAACCATCTTCTCAGGGAAAAACCCCACAATCTTCTCTCACATTGGTCCTAATATGGGCATACTCCTATGCTGAAGAACCCAACTCGTCCCCCCACCATTATTTCCGCAATATACCCGCTGCTCCACACAATCATCCCAAATTGGTGGAGGACACAAGATGACTTTGGTGTGAGTACCCATGTGATCTGAAATGGTAGTGGTTCTAGCTATGGACAGGGTCACAGTCATCATGGCAGCTGCTTTCAGTATAACAGCATCGTAGGAACATTTTGCAAGAACAAAAGATAACACAGAAAAAGACAAAAATAGGCATTCGCATTTTGACGGCTATGCTCATCCAAGACGACACCCAAGAAAAAAGAGAGTCCATCCAAGGGTCATTTGTTATTCCTGCGTCGTTCTCCATGGCCACCCTAAACTTGTGCAAAGCGGTAATAGTCAGAGTTAGGGTCCCATTCTCCCAATTATTAAGAGGCTAAAAAAAGCAGCAAGTGCTCCCTATGTTCTGACAGACCCTTCTCACCATAGCTGTTAGGAGGTCGAGGTTATACCTATTCTGCATGGATGTGAGCCTCAGGGCCTGCAGTTCTTCCTTGATGGCATTGAAAGTTGATTCAGAGGAATTCACAAATAACAGGCGGTTGTATCGGGTCACATGGAGCCACTTTGCGTTTGCTGCAGCTTGGACGCCCAGAGGGAAGAAAAGAATATATCTGTACAACTAAACAAACAATACTGTTCCCGGGATGTCCATCAAAGCTTTTGAAAATGCCGCTGAAAGGTAGTAGACCGATTCGCCTGTCTCAATAATCCCTCATTTCCATGATCTGACAAAGTCATTATGTGTGATGATATAGGGGATAAAGGGGGCACGGATGTGGCTTTGAGTATTGGGCAGGCGAGGATTAAATGTTCCTCAGGGATAACAAGAACAGGCACATGTTTCTTTTATTTATAGAGCATGCCTGACCCGGAGGCATCTGGGTGCTTAATTCTGATCGTAAGACTTTGGTTACAAAGAATACAACTACAACAGTTGACTTTTGTTACAAATCAAGTCAACAAATTAGGCGATAATGTTATGTGAAACTGCTCACACTTCGCCAGGCTGGAGGTAACTGTCTTTTGGCAAACTGTCCACAAGTCCATAAAATGTTGCTAAGCGCAACTGTACCTCCAGCCAGATCAGTGATGAGAAGCGTGCAGCTGCAGTTCCCATTTGTGCCAACAGGTACCATGCCTTTGGCCTTAAAACACAGAGAAAAATAGGTAAGTGTATGTATCTTAACAAGTTTTTCTGGCTCCTTGAGCCATGTCAGATACTTTAAATATTTCTGCCACACCATTCTTGGTTTGCACGTGCCACCCCTCCTTCTGAGAATCCCTTCATCCCTCCAGCTATGCAACTCTTCACCCCTTGCTCCCATCAGTTATTGATGATAATAGCCCATTTTAAACTCAACTGGACTCTTCGTTAACAGGTAAAATAGATGCTGTCACTGATTGCCCTTGGACCATGCACATACTAGGTGCACTAGACGCAGTGCCTCTGCTAGCTCTATTTTATCCTGGATAAACACCCTAAGGATACCAGAGGCATGGGGGATGAGGGAGCGTATGTAGCACAATCCTACAGATCTCTCTCCCAACTCTCCTCAAATGGCTTCACCATACAATGCTGCAAAACCATGGGCATCTACTATCTGGTCTAAGTTTACATTGTCTTCACTGCCCAGGAAATCAGCCAACATTCCTTTGTTCCCTCAAAAATATGTCATCAAATTCTGTGATACTAGACACATTTAAACCATTCTCACCCATACTGTTTGCCATCTTTGAACATGATGACAAGAGAAACGAGAGAGACATATAAACAATCATTGTAGTATCCATTGTAAATCCAAAGTTTTCTTATTCTTGAAAACTAACAATTTCTGGTCTTCATTCAGCCCCCCCATTTCCACTGGAATGAAATGCAAATCCCTAGGGCATACTTACCTTTGAGCCTGCTCATGTGCAGGTAGAGGGGCACCGATATCCCTTCCTAAGTCACTGTTCATACGGCTCTTGCTGCCTTCCACCTCGTGAGGCTGGAGTCATGAAAATCACACAGTGCAGCCTATGGAAACACTGCTCATTCCAATGTTGCACAATGGAACGGATGAAAATCAGGTCCCCGGGGAACAATGGTTGCTTTTGCAGATCGTCAGATTCTTTGCCGCTTCCTCCTGGAGCCTGTTGGTAAAAAGACACAACCTATGAATATAACCAGGCTTTACTTAAATCACTACACATTTTGAACAACTGGACCTTAAGATCTCCATTTAACCACTCCATGAGCTTGCTGGCCTGTGGGTGGTTGTGAGGGGTCAGAAATGTGAGGTGCACCACGTTGTTACGTTTTCTCAACAAATGCCATTTTATTGTTTTATAAGGTTGGATGAAGGCCTCACTATCCCTAACCTGATGAGGAGTTCCGTGCCTATCAAAATAAACTGAAGGTAAACAATCTAACAAAAGGAATCTGTCCCTCACACTTCTACATACATCAAACTCATAAACGGAATATATTACAAATATAACAAATAACAATTATGTTCAACATAAACCTAATAACTGCATAACCTTGGTCGGCTCCCCTTCCCGAAATTCAAAAATTCAAAGCAGGATTTTCAATCAAAAGTTCAAATAAGCAAGTTCCGTTTTATAGCCAAGTTCTGATCATAAAGTTCTTCTTGCTCCGAAAGTCTTTTACTTGGACTTGAACCAACAATTCAACCAGATGACAAGTCTTTACCTCTCCACATATAGCAAAGAGTTCAACACAACTTCTTCTTAAGAAACAAAACAATTTCACAATTCTTCTGTTTCAACAACAATGTTTTGTCATGATGATACCACAGCAATTCATGAAACACTTTAGTGGCTTTGTCACTTCTTCTTCTCCACAGCCTTTAACCACAATGCTGTGCTTCATTGATTACTTCCTGATCCACTATCCTTCCAGGGCTACCACTAAAGGTCCCTATCCTGGTATACACACCTGCCAGGACAAAAGCTCCTAACACTACTACAAGCACTCTGTGGTGAGGTCTACTTCAAACCTTTAGAAAAGTCTTTCAACAACATCGAAATTCACAACTTATTTTGGGAAGAGATAATACACATTGGTGCTGTTTTTTCAACTCTTGTGTTTTCCATGGGCAATGCAAGTAATGCTTCTCTTCTCGTTGATACTTTATACCAGGAGGGCCTCCCTCCTGCCACTTCTGTTTTCCCACTTTCACATCAATTAACTGCTGACAGTATTTCTTTATTTCACGTGCCCCACTTTGATTTAGGCAATGCTTCTTGTTGTCTTGCTGAACTATTGCCTCTTCCTCAATCTGGCAGCAATGGTCACAATCTTCCTGCAACAATGTTCTCTTGTTATTTAGCCAACATGGATTATATGCTCTGTGAAGTATTGCCCTTTCTTTACTGTGGCAATGGTGGTTATGGCTTGCTTGCTTCAGTATTAACACCTCTTTACTTTGGCAATGGTAGTTATAATTAGCCTGCTTCAGTATTGCCTCCTGTTTACGTTGGCAATGGTGTTGGCTTTTATAGCAATGATTGTAATCTTTCTCTTCTGCGCAACCTCCGCAATGAATGTCCTCAATTTTGGAGACCCTCTCAGGACCGACGTCCGCATCAAAGATATCAGCGGCTCTGGCGTCTCCTTTCTTCTTCCACTGCAACTGCGACTGGTGGTCTCTGCAACTCCATCTTCTTGTACTATTGACCTGCATGTGAGGGTGCCTTAAATAGCGTGTCTCCTAAGGGACTCCTCCTGTTCCTCTGGGGGCCTTCTCCTGCCAAGTGATCCACCTGGCAAATACCACCCAAGGGTTATGATCAGGTAGCGGCTTCCTTCCCCTGCCCACCTGTATTGACGCCTTTTACTTTGATTAGCTTGCTTCAGTATTGCCTCCTCTTTATTTTGGCAATGGTGTTGGCTTTTATAGCAATGATTGTAATCTTTCTCTTCTTGCCACTTCTTATTTCGCCAAGGTAACTTCTTTAAATTAGTTCGGTATTCAAAAATGCTGTCAATAGTCAGCAGTAACTTGCAGAGCATACCGGGATTATCTGACAATGGTAAACTCACCACGTTCTGCACATGCTTCTGTGCGATCCGCTGCCACTGCTAGCTCTGCCTCTTCTGCTGCATCCTGTACGGCAGACTGCTTCGGTTTTCCCTCAGTCCGTGCCAATCAGGAAAGGAGCTTCTCTCGCTTCCATTGTACACTTGTGCACGCCAGCCACTGGGACACCGCACGCAGTCAGGAGAGCCTCTCTCAGGAGAGCTTTCTACAACACTGCTTCCCGCTGTGCAACCACTGCAATTAATGCCATCAATCTTGGAGACCCAATTGGGACCAGCATCCGCTTCAATGAGAGCAGTGGCTCTGGTGTCTCCTTTCTTCTTCCGCTGGAACTGCGATTGGTGGTCTCTGCAAATCCACCTTCTTGTTCTATTGGCCTGCATGTGAGGGTGCCTTAAATAACATCTCTCCTAAGGAACTCCTCCTGTTCCTCTGGGAGCCTTCTCCTGCCAGGTGATCCACCTGGCTAATACCATCCCAGCAGCTTCCTTCCCCTACCTAGAGAAAACCGTAGGCAGGGATTCTGTGAGGATTCCGCAGGATTCATCACAGCTTCCTTAATTCCCTACAGTAACAGCTTCACTGACATGAAAACAAGCCTAATTTAAGACAGCTTTCCACATCTCATGCAGGCCTGCAGTCATTGATAGCCAAAGAATGAGTGTCAATCATACATCACACGTTTTACACTTGCAAGTTCCAGGAAGTTGTGCTTTCCTGTTCTGGCAGATGAGCAAACCACAAACGCTAGCAGCCTGTATTAACTGCACACCAGTAGGTGCGGGCATTGACTTCACACCAGTAAGTGTTATAGCTGATAAGGATTCAAAAACAGGAAATTGGCAGGCACAAACAGAAGCGTTGAGCACGTCCTCAAGGCTAAGAAGTAACAAGTGACAGAAATGTCTCTTCACAAAGCCAAGGGCCTTGGAATACAGTGGAAGCATTCACTGAAAGGGTACAAAGCTCTCATTGAGATGTGGTAAAATCCACCTAATGGAGTTGTACATAGGAGCCCTAAACTCAGCGAACACAGTGACACGCTCAGCTGTAGGCTGTACTCTTCCAGATAGCGGATATGACGCACGCACACAGGCAGGAAAACCATGTTCCTTCATAGATATAAGGCCCAAGAAAAAAGAGAAGGCGAAAAGCAGCAGGACTTGCCTGTGCATCGAGGCCGGAGGGGCTTGGGAGGAGCGCAGAGCAGAGGAGTCCTGTGCAGAGCAGCAGCAGGAAAGAGACAGCCGGACCCAGCTAAGCAGAACTCGTAAACCCCAGAAGGAGCTGTTTCATGTGAAGCACATTCTGCTCTAAGCATGAGTGAAGGGTGGGGACTTGCTGAAGGCGTTTAGACTGAAGGCGTGTAGTATAGTGTAGCATAGCTTCCTGAGACATAAAGGTTACACATGCTGTTAAACTAAAACCACCACCTGTTCTATTATTTATCTATTCAAACATGCTCTTTGCCCACATGGCAATCTTGTTCGTAGGTGTGATGTTATGCTATATTATATCTGCTTTTGCTTTAGCTTGTTTAATGAAAATAAGAGCCTTTAAGATAAGGGGTCATATTAAATACCTAAACATAACTCCTGTGTTAAGTGTATAATTCAGAGTAATGTGTCAGAGTGGTATCCCTTTGAGTGCAAGAACTTTATAATTCCTGGCTGTATATGTTTAATCATGTTGGTAAGCACGCAAACCTAGGCAGGCCTGTCTTTTAGCGCTGAGACACAGCCTAGGTTGAATGTCGACATGAAATGACTGATGATCCCGGGTCTATTTTCACGGCCTCAAACGAGGCGGAGACAAGAGACTCATGGTCACACCTAACTCATAGGCAATCAAGTCAGGTGGCACTCCAGATGGGACGTCTTAGAGACGACCGTAGTATTACTAATAATAAAATAACCTCATGCCTCAGTCACGATAAACGGACCAGGTAAAAATATTTTTTCTAAAAGCTTTTTAATCAAAAGAGGTAGAGGCTTGTCTGCAGATTGTCTTGAGAAGCATGCCAGGATACGCCCACCTAACACACTTGGGCAATTGCAGGCGATTTTAGGGCTTTTGAATTTTGGCAGATCTTATGTGTCTAATTTCACCGAGCTAGTGAAACCATTGTATGCTTTAATAAAACCAAATTTCAAAGCGGCCCACTGGTTGCCAGAGCAGACTCAGATTCTGCACCATCTGTGCTCATTAATGACTTAAATTGGTCATTTGCAAGACAGAAATACAGAAAAAGACTTAGAAATAAACCTGTTGCTGGTAGATAATGCTTTCACATACACAGTTTGCAATCTAGGTGAGACTAAACCAATTGCATATAAATCACATGTACATTCCACACCTGAATTAAGATTTACACCTGAGGAAAAAATTCTGTCTTCAGTTCAGATCATCATTCAGAATTGTATTGTATTGTATTGTATTGTATTGTATTGTATTTTGCATTTATATAGCGCCTTATATACCATTGGTATGGTCTGAAGGCGCTGGTAGGTTGAACGCCCTTGGGAACCGAGAATGAATGGCCGTTGGTGGCAAATATAACTATACACATAAATACGCCTTTAGCTCAATTTGAGGCTGCCACGAAAGCTAGCATGCCCAATGCAAAGTCATTACATACTGGATGGATTCAATGGTCAGCATCTCAAAATGCTCCAGATGTAAAGTATAATTTGTAAAGCAGAATTGCAAAGAATGAGTGGATTGACTTAACCAATGGGTACAGAGCCAGACACCTCACTGCCTGACATACCAATGTTTGATTTTTTCCAAATAATTTACTGTGACTGCTCTGCCATACCAGCTGTTGGAGCACGTTCCAAATATGCTGCTGCATATACAGCAGTGGTAGGACATTTTACACCCGAAGAAGCATTTATGCATACTGATATTACAACAAAGCATCTGGGAGACATGTCTGCCCAGATTGCTGAATTGCATGGTTTGATATGATATGATACGATATGGCATTTATAACATGCCTATACACAAGTGTATCAAGGCGCGATGAGGCAAGGGAGGGGGAACAGAGGGAAGACAGAAAAACGATCTTACTAGGCCAGGTAACATTGAGATCGCGCAAGTGCAGGGGAGGGGGGAAGGGGAAAAGTGCGGAGGGAAATGGGGCAAGTGCAGTGCAGTACATAGGATAACAGTAAAAATAAATAATAAAGACAATAAATAAAAAGTGAGGCCAGCTGGTGGCAAGTGCAAGGGTAAGGGCAGACATCAAGGTATCAGGTGCTGGTAGGGGGCTGTACGGATACAGAAACAGTGCCCGAGTGCAAGGGTTGCCAGGGGGCAGTGCAGGTGTGCAACTGGCGGGAAGGGGTCCTGGGCCCAAGATCAGAGGGTAGCCAGGTAACCAGTGCAGTTTCAGCCAGGAGATCAGCAGGGGAGAGGAGGAGAGAAAGCAGAAGCAAAGAGGAAGGTCTTGAGGTGCTTCCGGAACCGGAGATGGTTCTCCTCAAGTTTCAGAGAGGCAGGCAGACTGTTCCAAAGGGAGGCCCCATCAGAAGAAAGAGGTCTACCACCAACTAGTTGCTTGGAGAAGCGACTAACCTTGAGGAATTTGGAGGCGGATGAGCGAAGATCTCGAGAAGGAAGATATTTAGGAAGAGAGAGTTGAAAGTATTGAGGCCCCATGCCCCAGAAGGCCTTGTGGGCAATGCAGAGGGTTTTGAACATAATCCTCGATGCCACTGGGAGCCAGTGCAGAGATTTCAGTCCTGGAGAGTTACGATCCCTGGGCTTGAGACCAAGGTTAAGTCTTGCAGTCCTGTTTTGGATGAGTTGCAGAGAGCGGAGAGTAGAGGCAGGCAGATTTAGAAAGAGGCTGTTGCAGTAGTCCAGCCTAGAGAGAACCAGAGCTCTGGAGACAGTGAGCTTCTTGGGGAAGGAGAGGAAAGGAAGAATACCTATGAGGAGGTACAGCTGGTAGTGTGACTTCTTAGAGACGTCAGAGATGTAAGGAGAGTGTGGAGTCTAAGATGACACAAGGTTTTTAGCCTCACAGGTCGAAGAAGGTAGAGGGCCAAGATAGGCCGTCCAGAGAGTGACAGGAAAGGGTGGGACCAGGTGTGCCAATGAGGAGAATCTCAGTCTTAGTGGCATTAAGGCACAGATCATTGGAGGCACACCCCTCCTGGATAGCAGACAGACAGTCGGAGATGAGAGAAGGAGAAGAGGTGGTGGAAGGGAGCTTGAAAATGAGTTGAGTGTCATCTGCATAGCACTGAAAGTTAGGGCAAAGAACGGCAATGCAGTGGGCGAGAAGTTTGTTTGTTTGTTTGTTTGTTTGTTTATTTATTTATATAGCGCTCTTGACCCGGGGGTATATATGCGCTTTGAACATCAGGTTACAGGTAAAAGACAATAGTACAGTATTGATAGGGCATAGATAAAAGTGCTAGGTATTGGTTGAACAGTTGGGGAGAGAGGTTAGACCCCTGGGGAACGCCACAGGTCGAGATGGAGATAGAGGTGAGGATTGCTGTTTGCATCGCGCCAAACCAACTCATGGAAGTCCACAATAGTAGTCTCAGATTCAGCAGATTCAGATTACATTGTCAGGGCATATAACACTTGATTTGCATTGGTGGATTCAAAATGACTTGTGCATTAGCCGATCAATATGCCAAAGAGCACACAGTGAGAAAAACGATAGCAGCCATAACACGCTCCGCAACTGCAATGGATGAGGAAATAAAAGAAGCTTGCTTAGGTATTATACCTAGGCCGAAAGATTTCACAAGTAATTACTTTTATGACATTGAGAATAATAAAGCAGTAGTTACAATTCCTATGAAAAAAGGGGATCCTATTCAAAGATGAATCCCTAATAGAGCAGGCAGGGAAAAGCTAATTGCAGCCACACATGCTGGACTTGCATTTACCCATTTTGAGGTTACTGCAACTGCACAGCTACTGCTTGATCAGTATTGGTGGCCAAGATTAAGGCAACAGGTTAAAGTATACATAGCGAACTGTGACACATGCCTGAAGACAACTGTGGAGCACAGCCATAAACCTTAAGAGGCTCCTTTAAGAAAGGCAACCTCGCCTTTTGAGATTGAATATCTGGATCATATAGGCCCACTACCAGCAATAAAGAAGTACAAATAGATTCTAGTAAGAGTGGATTCTTGCACTAGGTTCACCTGGATGATTCCTCAAAAGAGAGCAGACTGCAAATCAGTCATACAGGCACTCCGGGGTGTAGTAGCCATGACAGCAACTCAAACGTTCCATGCTGACAATGGTCCAGCTTTTGCAGGGCGGACCCTGAGAAAGGCATTAGAGGCGTGGGGAACTGCACTATTCACATCCTTTTCGTCCGGAGACAAACCGGATTATCAAACAGGCCTATTATTCCATAAAAGTGTGTCTGACTAAATGCATCCTTTCAATGGGGGGGTAACTGGAGCACATGCCTCTAGTGATTAGAAATTCAAATAATTTACCACGCCAGTCTCTATGCAACGGTAGGACTCTATTTGAACTCTTGTTTGGGAGAAAAATGTTAATGCCTGATCTGCACACTCTCCCCAGATCCCTCTCTATGCAGGAGCAACTGCTGGCGACAACACTGCTGAGGGAATCCATCCAGGTGGAAGCTGCTTAGGCCATTCCTGAGACCACTCTCAAAGCAGAAGATTGGGTCTTGTTGAAGATCCATGATAAGACTATTTTTTGGCCTGTCCTACAGACCAGAAGTGCAAGTAATCAGAGTGAAAGGTTCCAGAACTGCTGTTGTGCTCACAATACCAGCCAAGAGAGGTACCAGGAAAGTTTCTGTGTATCACCTGAAACCTGCTCCAGATGGCTACTGCGATATTTCTATTCAATCCTCCTCTTCCAGTTGAGGAGCCTGCAGAAGAAGAGATAGAAATCGGACAAATGATGATGATTGGCGTTCAAGATGAGGAAGAATATGCCACTCTTGACTACAACTCCACAATTTAGGGAAGTACTACAGGTCAGCCATTTTGCAAACAGAAAGCCTTTCTAGTTGCTAAAGTAATGAAAGAGTTCTTTTGGACAGACTTTCTGAAACGGTGTTACATAATGCTGGCAGTATATTTCCTTCTACTGTGGCTGAGCTTCACTGTGTTTCTCATCTCACTGACTTTGGGGCATTTTCTGAGCAAGGTTTCAACTCCACCTGCAAGCAAAGAAGTTGTTCTAAAGCCTTTAAGTTCTTCATACATGTTAGAGAAAAGAGAGCTCCAAGAGCTAGGAGCTCCAGCCCCAAAATAAATGTTTCCTCTAACCATGGGATATGTGTGGATGCCATCATTTAAGACATTTAATGGCCCAGCCAAGCAGCTGCAAGTTCACCCTTTTTCTGTGATTGATGAATCCAGACTGTTTGCACTCAGTAATCCTGTGTCCAGAACATATAGAGAACTGTTAAGAACTAGGCTCCAGACATTTGTTCAAAATGTGTTATTTTATGTTTTTGATGATGTTGAGGATCTGCATGAGATGGGGTCCCATGTATGTTATGTGCGATATTACAATGCCTTTCCACTTGTCAAGCATGAATCGTAACAATGGACCTGGTGTTACGACCAAAATTAAATCCGTACCCGCCATGTCTGATCTTTAATTGTCGGGACCCAACTCAGTAAAACCATTACCCCATAAAGAAACAGTCAAATGTACAGGTACCCACAGTGCTCCAGATAGGATTTTGGAGTATTTTACTCCCCATTTTTTGAATTAAAGAGTAAATGCAATTTCAAGAGAGTAAACATTTGTTTCCTCCTTCGCTAGAGAGTAAAAAGTGTCTGACAACTATCCAATTTGTGCGTAAAATTAAAACTTTGTTCGAAAACATTAGTGACAAAACAGCTATTTTTCAAAGTGTTTCTAAATTATGTATTGCCCCTGTGGAAAACATTTTCCCCACACAAGACCCTTGTAGCTGCATACTACCCAGCTTCAACCTCACGATATTTGGGCACAAACTCTGTTAAGAGCTACTTCAGATGCCAGCTAGTTGCATCGGGTGATTTGTAAATCAAGTCCCTCAAACTACCAGCATCACTTCTCTGCCTCTCAGGCCTACTGTTGCTGCCTGGTACTACCTGTTTGACAGCCACTTCATGCTTTTGGTTTATCTCCCCTTTGCTGCTGTTTCCCCTGTCTTTCACTTTCTGATGCTCTGCCTTTCACCCTTAAGTGTTGCGCTTCCACGTTTTGCGGTCTCTTTTTCTGTCACTCTCCCTCTCCAATCTCTGCATTCTATTGTTGCTGTTGCCCTCCTATATCTCGCTGTATCAGTTGATATATCTGTTTTTTCATTTACTCGGTTGTGGTTGCTACTTCTTTTCTGTTTTACACTCTCTTATGTTATTGTCCTGTCCTTCTCTAGTGTTACTTTTCTATTTCCATCTCTCCCCACCTGCTGTTGATCTGTGTTTTTATTTTAGTGCCTCTAAACTTCTCTTTTGCTCTGCTTCTATCCCTAACTCCTAGTGTGTTTTTCCTATTATTAACTGTTTCCCTTCTAGTATTATTAACTGTTTCCCTTCTCACTTTCTTTGTTGCCCTATCATGTAGCTCATTGCTCTCGCTTCCTGTTGCTTGAATTCCTGTTTTGGATTATCTAGTATGTCCTCTCTCGCTTCACACCCCGCCTCTCCCACTCCTTTGTTCACCTGTATTGCTTAGGTTCAGAGAGTTGCTCTTCCTCTGCTATTTTTCTATTTGTCTTTAACATAGCACCAATAAATACCCAAAAAGCAGATTTTTCCATTTAAAACCTAGTGCAGCTTTACCAATGGGTGCTCCTTTTTAGATGTCTGTTTTGAGCCATCACAGGCATAGCGGCCCTGATGCGTTGTGTGTTCTGAGCCAATACAAGTAGAGCAACCCAGATGAAATGTGTGTGTTCTGAATCACTGAACATTAAGTAGTCCTTTTGATAAGTTCAAAGTAAGTCAACTCTGTTATAATTGAATGTTACCTGCATCTTAAATGCATTTCTCTGATGCAAACTCATTAACTTGCTTATCAACAGGATTTGAACTAACAGGTTACACAATCTCTGCAGCAGGGTTATTGACCCACTGAGCTGCCTTTCCCAACAGGCTGTTGACACTGAAAGGCACATAGGTTTAGGGCACTGGCAGTTCCATGTGAGGCTTGCTTGACATAAATGGCTTGTCAAAAGTTCTAAGCCCATTTGGTCTATCCTACATTAGTCTAGAGATTTAGAATGAGGCTTTGAAATGTGTCCTATTTTCGGCAGTGGGACTCAGTAATCGGACATGGCAGAGCAGACGTTTTGAAAAGCGCAAGATGAGTAGAAGGGATTGAAGTATATGATGGCCATGCCATCTTCTCCCACTGTCGGAGGTTGGTGGGAAAAGGTCAGACACTGTTCCTTGCTCAGTACTTTAGCTCGCTGCAGAAAATGCCAACACATGTTCATGCTTTAATAGCAGCTCTGTTAAGAAATTCAGGTACTGCCCCAAAATGTAGCAGTTCTGCTAAGAAATGTGGGCATGATGCATTCAGCCCTGCTGTAAATATTTGGCATTGTGTCATGACATGCGTATAGCAGCTCTGTTGATAAATTGGGCTACTTTGCATGAATATATAGCAGTCCTGTTGAGAGGTACCGGTACAATCTGTGCCACTCAAAATATATACAGCACTGCTTCTACCTGTATCCATTATACCAGCTTGCAGTGGGTAGTCAGAAAGGGAGTTAAAGTTCAGGCCACATGCCTAGCTATTTGTTGCTCTCTAACATAAGATAAGAAGCGTATTTGTAAAGCGCACGTTCACCCCCCAAAGGGGCATCATGGCGCTAATAACAGATGTTTATTGTTACCCAACTTAATGGTACTCATTTTATCGACCTCTGAAGGATGAGGGGCTGAGTGGATCTGCTGGGATTCGAACCTGTGACCATGAGGTCAAGCACAGGCCCCTGTAGTAGATGCATTGGTCCACTGAGCCACAGACCCGGTCTAAGAAAACAAACTATGTATATATGTATGCACACAAACGCATGCAAGCTTCAGACTAAAAAAGCACAACTTCATATAGAACACTAAAAATGTATTTGCTTCTCACAAAAACCAAACAACTGCTTGCCATTGAATGCAATTGATGTGCTTCTGTGATGAAAAGAAAACAAAGTTTGAAATGCCCCTGCTGCTATAACTGTGCTGCCTCAATTAAAACAGATTAAGACCGAGGAAAATGAAGCAGAAATGCAGCCCTTCTTTAAGACAATTTTCATTTTACACAATAGTACCTGTGTCCTAAAGTAAAGTGAAAAGTATTTTCATGATTCAAGATGCTTTAATAATACTGTAACCTACAATATGCACAAAACACACATTTCCTTTTACATTACTCAGAAAGTATTATCTTGATAGAAACATTAACAGATGAGAGTGTTTAAAAAAATTAAACGGACCAAGACTCATCTGCTTCTTTCAAGGAACTATGTGGATTGCCAAAGTAAAGAGTAGATTTGCAAACTGCTGCTGGCTAGGCTGTCACCAGTAAACTCCATGATTTATGGGGGTGCTGCCATAAATAGAATGTTTAAGTGGCACGGAAGGAAGAATTAAAAGGGCTGTATTGACAAGATTTCTGTGCGTAAAAAGGACTGAAACGCACCTTATCTAGAGGGCTGGGTAGCCCCGTTATCACACTGTCACTACAGTATGCATGCAAACCCACTGCTTCTCTTACTGGATACAAACGAGGAGTCGAGCATAATATAATTTCCTCTGTGAAAGCAATCAACATGTGGAGCCAACTGAGGAGATCTCTGCCCAATGGTTTGCTGGGGTATCTGTGCAATAGAACAAAGGAGCAGATACATTTTGCGTTACAACCTCAATATGTAGATCTTAAGTGTAAGGAACCAACAGGATAGCCCCAGAGAATCCATGTGTGTCCATCATTTTGCCTGACAAGGGGAACTCGCCTTCCTAGATGCAAGACTTTGCAGCCCCTGTATCGAACATGAATGAAAACATTTGGGCACCTACCTGCACACTTATATGGGGTTCCTCTTCTGAATCGGTGGTAACGGACAGGTCCGGACACATCAGAGATCCATGTGGGCTGTCCTAATCTTGGTACATTTTAGCACCAGGGAGCGAGAAAGGATTCCCTCTAAGCACTTGCTCCAGGGTAATGATTGACCATTCTTTGGGATAAAGGATTTTTCCCCGATGTCTGTACTGGTGCCTGTGCTGGCATAGTTGGTTGAATCACATATGTATGTGCAGCCCCTGTCACTGGGTTCTGTTCGGAAACCCTAATTTGCCTTGGACAGCGTACCCATCCATCCAAGCTTGTGTCAGACCCAATTCACTATGTCCCTGTTGTCCCAATTGCCCTTGCTGTCCCTCTGTGGAGCAGGTATCACTGCTCCTGCCAAACAGATTTTCACTAGTTTTTTTCTAAACAAGCTTGACCTCTGCCTTTTGTGCCTGTTCTATACTCTCCTTTTTCTTCTCTAGCCTCCTTTTACATAAAATGCACAGTATGTGCCTGGATTTCCAGCCAACTCTTGGCTTCCACCCCTACTACTTTATCTAGATCATGCTGGACTTCCTTAGCAGTCCCTTCTTTAGCATGTTGTAAGAAATCGCCACGTTGCCATTTGACAGTGAGAAAACATATTTTATAACAGTAGGAGTAACGCACACAGGAAGGGCTACATATACATTGCACAGTGAACTCAGATCCTACCATTGATTTACTGCATCTAGAAATACATTTAAGAATGAGGAGCATGCACGCATTTATTGACACAATGTAACAAACAAATGACATGAAGACACTTATTGCACAGTGATTTTATTGTTTACCCACCAATTGCCGCATCTTAAATTGAAATGAAATTCAATTACCTGGTAATGCTTCAAAAGGGCACTTGGACTGTGGGAATTATGGAACGCGTTTATTAATTCAAATTCAACAGCATCATGACTGGGGCATACATATATATCGCACAGTTAACTCATTTCCTATCATTGATTTGCTGCATTTAGAAATGCATCTAAGAAAAAAGAGGTTGTAAGCATTTAGTGACACATTGCAACATCCTAATGAGACAGGAATACCTATATAACGCACTGTGATTTCATTGTTTACCTTCCATTTGCCGCATCACAAAGTGAAAATGTAAGCCAAGGATCTTGCAATGCTTTAAAAGGGCACTTGGAACTTTAAAGCGAGATTCGCAACCGGCATTCGTTGTAAATTGAGGAGAATGCACATTTCTAACACATAAGGTGAGAGTTAGTGGTAGTTCACGGGACAAGGCGTCCACGATGAACGTGCTACAGTTCTTTACTAGACGCAGATGAGAAATGTCACTATTTGGTTAATTAAGCGATAAGAAATCTTTAGCAGGGGTGCTAATTCAACTATAGTTTTAATCAGGACCTATGACACTAATTCAATAACATGGTATTCTACATACAGACAAACCGGGAATTAACCCATGACTAATTTTGATGAGACGTGATTATGAAAAAGTGGATCAATGCTAATAAAGCCATTTGGGTGAGTTGAAATTACACACATAACTTGCCACTAAGGATTTGATGTGAAGCAGACATGTAATCACACAATGTGATCACGATGTATCATCAGCTCTGGCCTCAGGTGCCCCTTCACCCTAGGTTAATTACTGCTCAAAAGCAAATGGCTGAATCCCGCTTGACAATAAATAACAAGCTCCAATGCACTTAAAAGATTGCTGCATCTTTCTGCGATACTGGCAAGCCATAAAAAGCCTGGGCCGGCCTATTGGCAGGCCATCTGCTTAATGTCGCGGCTATTCATTGCCTTTCCTTCGAACCCTCCCAAACCCGTTTTTCACAGTAACTCAGAATTCACCTCACAAACCCTGACTGCAGAGTTTAACAAATTTATGAAAAGAGCATGCTGCATTTGTAAGTTCCCCATTTATGTATATCAGTGCATGCATGTTTAATAACTACTGTGTCTTCTTCACAGTGGGTTCTTCGGGCGAAATCCCCTTTCTCACATACACATTATGAAGCTCCTCGTTGCCCAGCGTCTAGGTGCTTCGTGGCACCCCATAGCCAGATTGTATTTATATTTCATTGGTGATTTTAACATTGATCTTGCTGTGCGCTTGCAAATCTTAAATATATAAACTTAAACACAAGTAAAGTAACACATATCCCATTAACTATGCTGGATACATATAAAAGGCAACACTGCGCCAACTTCTCAGCTCCCCCAGTCACAAATATGGCATGCGCAACGTGAACCCCTTTGTCATTGGGACCGGTCCTGACCACCCCAACAGTAGGGGTAGAGAGAGTGGTGGTAGGGTGGGTGAGTGGGAGTAGGGTGGGTAGGGTTGGAGAGAGTGGGGGTAGTTTGGGTAGGGTTACAGAGAGTTGGGGTAGGTTGGGTGGGGTAGAGAGAGTGGGTATAAAGAATGGGGGTAGCTTGTTTAGGGGTAAGGAGAGTGGGGTTATTGTGTAGAAAGTGGTGGTAGGTTGAGGTGGGGTCGAATGAGTGGGGGTAGGTTGGGCGGGTAGGAGTAGAGAGAGTGGGGGTAGGGTGGGTGACGGTAAAGAGAGTGGAGGTAGGGTGGGTGGGGGTAAGTCGGTTTCTTTCCACAGGTAACAAGAAGACAGCAATCGACCCCACGGGACACCAGTGGAGACCCAGAAGAGATCCAATGGAGGGTTCAAGACCCCAGCAGCCCCAGGAGCAAAAGAAACAGAGCAGGATTCAGGCCCCAGTGTTATCCGATAGCGAAATGCAGTAGAAGGGGACCTGCAGAACCCACATACCACATGGGCCCCCTTAGAGGGAGGATCTGTAATAACCCACCAACCCAGGGTCCAGAGGTAAGTACTTACAGTGGTTGCCTCCAAAAAACAAAGCTGCTGATTGGAAGTAATGTTGTTAGGGATCTCCTCTTTGGGGCGTATAGCAGCAGAGTTTGGAAAAAGAAATGTTGGTGAAATGTTAGTGAGTTGGCCATTTCTTGCTGTTGCATTGCTGGTTGCTATGCCAACCAGATTTGTTCTATTTGGAACCCCAATTGGGGTTTCAACATTTTTGTGGCTTGCTCCACCAAAATTCCCTGAAACCAATTATGAAGCGTCCCTCCATTACCTGCACGTCTCTTTCCGGTACTTGCGAGATGCCCCATCTCTCCAGGAAGTGTTTTCTATTTCTTTTACCCCTATGCCCCGCCCCTGTCTGGAGGCTATAACCCTCCTCCAACCCAACAGTGCTCCATTAAAAATTGTCCTGCCCCAGGCATGGACTTACCTTTCATGGAATGTAATCCTCAGCAAGCGGTGCTAGAAGGGGCAACGTTTCAGAGCCTGGCGGTGGACCTACTTGCATAGCTACATGAGGTCCTCCAGAGGCTAGGCTCTTAGGTCTCGTGCAAAGATATGGGATCCCAGTTGAGCCATTGCGACATACTGGGTCCTAGTGCTGAACAATATGAACCAAAAGTCATATCTCGATATTTTTGCACTGAATGGTTATATACGATAAGTATCTCGATATTGTTTATTTGCGTTAAATGCCAGCTATGGGTTCAATGCCAAAAATGGGGTTCATGCCTAGAAACACTTGTGTACAGGCATGTTATAAATGCCACCTCATAACTATATGTGAGATGCCAACAGTACTAATACTGAACAGTAAATGCAAAACAAAACTCTAACATTAATTGTCAGTTAAGCTCATCCTAAAATTGCAATTGATTCAATAGGGCATCATCTCAACAATAATGGCAATACTAACAAAAAAAGCAAGTATTATATACATCCGAGGATGCACTGAAGTAGGCATTAAGTGACATTTTGTCATATTGATTTGTGTAACAATTAGGTACTCACGAATGTCCGGAAACAGCAGAGGTGTAGAATTGGCTCAGAAGTATATAGGTAATTCCCCCAAAGTGTTCAGAGGCCAGAAAACTGGACTCAGTGCACCCCGGGGGCAGTACCCTTGGGAAACCCTCGTGGGGAAGAAAACCCAATTTTGTCTTGTAGAGGATGGTGTCTCCCAATTAGTTGTGGAAGAATGGTAAGTACTGCAGGCTGAGGGAGGAACGGTTCCAGGAATCCGCTCGGTGAGAAGGAGTCGAGCAGCAACGTAATGGAAGCCCGAGTACAGCAGGCTGAGGAAGGAACGGTTCCAGGAATCCGCTCGGTGAGAAGGAGTCGAGCAGCAACGTGGAAGGAAGACCGGTCGTGCTCAATGCTGTAGATAAGGAGTAAAGGTAAGGAAGGAAACGAGGAAAGAAGTAGCGTAGAAAAGAAACTGCACACGAGTGCACGGGGAAGGAAAGCAAGAAGAGTAACAGGGAAAACGGAAGGTAAGGAAAAGGTAGAATAAGTTGAGACGGAGCTCAGATAGAGTGCGCAGAGCGCAGAATAGAGGAGAAGAGGCTTAGAAAAGCCTCAACGGAAGTACTGCAGTACGTTTAGAAATGCACCAGCGCAACAGCGAGGTGAAGCGAACAGAAGCGACGCGTCTTGCCCGACCATAGAGAGGAAGATATAGAATGGGCAGACGCGGTCGCCATGTTGGAAACAACTAGAATGGTAATCGTCACATGGCAATAGAGCTGATAAACCGCCATCTTGAGTTCCATTGTTGGTATCTTGAATGACTCATTCTCCATTTCCGCCAAGCGTGTCGAGCTGAATTCCTGACAATTTGTCAATCCTATATTGCTCTTGAAAATGTATCGATCTCCAAAACGCAACATATTGGCCAACCCTACTGTGTCCCTTCTGAGCTTCGGGCTTGGTGTGTCAGCGCGTATGCATCTGCTTCTGGTGTGCCTCCTGGAGCGTCTAGGGTGGCCAACTTTACAAAATGGTTTGCAGGACACTTTAAACACAGAAGCGTACCCGTATCTGAGCCAGGAGGGCTCTGAACAGCTGATGTAGGTCCTGTAGTTGGCATTGACACAAAGTTGGGCCTTTTCATTGTCTGACACATCCCTTTAAATCTGGACAGTATACAGGATATTTGGACCCGCTTGGAGCACCCTGCTTGGCAGGTCCACACAGTTGACACAGAGAAGCCCCTGATAATGTCCAGATGTTGGTAAGGAGTTGGGGGTGGGAGCAAGGGAGGCAGGCCACGACTGGCTGGTCACTTGGATGCCATGAATACGACACTTGGGGTATGCGCAGGGACGGTTGCTGCGCTTTTCCATATATGTAATGGCTCGGAATAGTACAGTTGTGTGTTTTGGGCCTATAACATTGTTGGTCTTAGGGATGCAAACAGAGAAGAGGAAACATGTTGGTACTTCCTCCTCTACCAGCTTCAGCTCACCAGAGAGACACAGGAAGAAAAGGACTCAGTGGTCTGAGAAGGGGCTTTTACAGAGATTTAACAAAGTCATACTGGAAGAGATTTCGAGAGGTAGAAGGAAGCACACACCTTACTCACTTCTCCAGGCCCCTCTTCTGGTTCCCAAAGGATGGAGATCAGAATGGAATTATTTAGATTAAGAATTTGTGGATTCGGTGCTCATCTAAGTCGCCAACTATCTGGACTTTGCAACACCAGATCCCTACCCTTCAAACATGCCGACCAGGATTCTCCAACCACAGTTCAAAAAGACCCTGAAAACTCCTTCTAACTGAGATAAAAGAAGGGCTCTTGGATGTAATCCAACCACGCCTATGATTTACTTCTTACCAAGTTCACAAATCGTATAACACACTCCCAGATGTCAGGCCAATTGTAAGTCGGGTAGTTCGGATAACAGAGTACATGTCAAAATATATAGATTTAGCAATCAGATCTGAAGTATTTGAACTGAAATCCTATGTTAGGGACTTAATGGACATGCTGCAAATTCTGGAGACACTTACTTGGCAAGACCATTACATGCAAATCTTTCTTGATGTGAAGGCATTCGATACATCAATAAGACATGCCCTAGCCATGGAATCAATGGACTACATATATATTGACATCTCCACAACATACTGCATGCCTCTGCAAATGATCAAGGAATTGTTAGAATTCCCATTAAATAATACCTTCCTATTCGATGGAGCACTATAAACAGACAAAGGGTGTACTGAAAGGGACCAACTATCTCTCATCCATGGCAGACGTATTCATGGACACATTTGAGACACTACACACATTAGGGAACAATACCTTTGTCCACAATGTTGTAGACTCGTATAGGTACATTAATGTTTTTATAATATGGAAAGGCACAGAGCTGGAACTACAAGCTTATGTTAGATTGGTCAATGAAAACAACTAAGAAATTGAACTGAGAAGTACACATAATAGGACAGGGATTAATTCTCATGATCTTCGCATGTTTGTACATAATATTAAACTGGAATGCAGAACCAACTGAAGTTAATTCAATGTTTCACGCACGTAGTTGCCATCGCAGAAGCATCATTAAAAATATCCCTACTGGATAATTAATAAGAGCCAAGAGAAATTGCAGTCAACTAAACGATTTGTAATGAGGAATGTTAGATGACAACACAGAGATTTAAAGAGAGAGGTTATACACACAATACTATTGAAATGAGTAAAAATAAGATGCATGGAAGAAATAGGAAAGACCTTCTAGTAACAAAATGGAGCCGCAGCAATACAGGGGAAGTGAGAATGATATACAAATACACTCTTGAGGATACTAAGGAACCATTGGCATTGTCTCGTGATTGACCAGGAACTAAGACCCTACATTGGCCCCAAAACCAAACTGATATACAGTGGTTCCCCCACACTACAAAGCACATTGTGCCACTCATTTACGAAAAAAGCCAGGTACAACAAAAAGAGTATACAACTTGCTTGACACCACACTTGGTAGGTTTTTACAAATGTGGGAAATGCTCAATATGTGACTATGCTTTGACTAATACTGAACAATTTTGAACCAAAAATAATCAAACAATTGACATCAAGCATTTTATCAATTGTAAAATGAACTATGTGGTGTATGCAACCATTTCTAAATGTGAAAATGTATACATCAGAAGCACAATCGGGGAATTACGAACACGAATCCAGGAACAACTCAATATGATTGGCAGTCAGGACCACAAATTACCTTTTGGAAGTTAATGGCAAAAAAGTCATCAATAGGAAACAAATAAGGTGTGTCGATCTACACAGCGAAAATGAACACGCAACAGGTGATAACAGAGAACTCAAGTTGAGACGCATAGAATTCAAATCGATCTGTAAACTACGTATCTCATATATACGGGACTGAGTAACGTTTTTCTATTAAATCTATGCAGTTTGATATAGAGTACCTTCATCAAATCCTTTGATACTGCTATGATACATTTTTTAAGACTGTATTATGTACTCCTACAGATGATTATGAGAGAATGTTTGGATACAATGTAATTGATGCTACTATCCTGGTGTGAATATGTATAATGATGGAATCCCTAACAAAGATGTGGGATAATGCTTAACAATCTGGTCATCACAATTAGACATATGCAGCATTTAAACCTAGAATGGATATACCTAGAATTTAGTTCCTCAACAGATTATTTACATTATTCATACAAATATAATTAAAGCTAAAATACTAATCATTATCTACCACTTATGAAATCATCACAACAGAAGATACATTGTTTTTCATTACAGTTATTGCAACTAATGTGCAATTATACACTACATACCATATACAGTATAATGTTATGATAATCCATACAATAATGGAATAATCAAAATCTCTTGTTTGAAAGATTCAAAATAAAATATTTGCATGGTGACATACGGCAACTGCTGTTTTGATATTAGTAAATAACAGACGTCAAAGTCACACCATTGTATATAAAGACAAAACAAAATGGTGACTGTGGGATTCACACAAGGTACTCCTAGAACTGAACAAAAAGAGGAAAGAGCACTATCAAACCTAAGCAAGGTAATAACTCTGTATTTTTTAGAATTATACTCTCCTAGCCATGCTTTACAATATACCTGTAAATATATAGCGTGATGGATACATCATGCCACATGTTTCACTCAATCTTGCAGTGAGAATATAATTTGAACACTGCAGGAACTAGGAACAACGAAGATTTATAAAAGCCATCAAGAGATACTGAATGTATATTATGGGTAAGCTAACATGTTTGGTCACCATTATAAAAATATATGCTTGCAGTCAATTACTGATATACATTTATTGATTCTTTATAGCAACCAATCTAAATAGAAAGAAAAGCGTGTTCTAGAATTAGGATGCATGCACAACATACTGGGAAATTGGTAAGCCTTTGACAGTGATTTATGAGTTGATACATTAAATATTTCACATTAAAGCCTCACAAAATGTCAGAATATCTAAATTATTGCATCTGGCCATGTGGGACTTACTAGAAAAGAGGGCTGTCCGACTAGTCCTCTGCAGCAAAAGGGGGTCAAGGGGCATATTCAATCGTATTTCTGGCTAAACCAGGAGGGAAGTTCGCCTGGTAATTGACCTTAAAGCCCTGAATCGCTCCATTGTGACCCGACAAGATGGAATGTCTTCAGAAAGTGATCCCAATGTGCAGAATGGTCCTCCCTAAATCCTTGGGATGTGTATTTTCATGTCCCTGTTTGAAAACACCATCAGTGGTTCCTGGAGTTTTCAGTGGGGGTAAATCTCCCCCGCCCCCATTTGCTTTAAAGTCGTCTCCTAGGATATTTAGGAAGATCATTGGACATGTGGTGGAAATCTTGCATCTCCAGGGTGTTAAGGTATTTCCTTACCTGGATGACTGGCTGGTTCTATGTTCTTACAGCGGCAGGTATTTTTTTGCTGATTTTCTTTCTGCTGAAAATCTTCATCCAAAACATCTCATTGAACTTTAAAAAATATATATTTGGGGTGGGGGGATTCCTCCCCAACCCCCCATCGCTATTATCTATTACTTATTCCGTACCCCTTATATCCCCTTACTCCCCCCACCCATATTTTTGCCAAGTTTTTTCAGCCGAAAAATGTTTGCCAAAAATCTCCATGAAAAAATACCTGGCGATGTAACAACGTTGTCTGCCTGGCTATGCAAGGCATTGTCATAGTCTGTATTACAACAACAGATTCAACTGACGTGCAGGACTTTGCAGTAGATGGGGTTTCTTGTCAGCTGGAACAAATCACATATCACCCATCTAGAGTATCTCCAGTTAGTAGGAGTCTATTTTTGGACTGCACAGGACAGAGTTCTCCTTAAGGGCCGACAACCTACTGGTGACACTCAGGACTCATTTGTCATCATCAAGTGCATGAGCAAGAACTTTTCTCAGGACACTGGGACATATGACCTCCTGCATGTTGCTAGTCCTGTGGGCTCGGCTCCACCTATGGCCACTGATGTACCACCTGCATCAATACTGAAAGGAAGCAGATCAGGACTTTGAAAAATGGACCCCAGTCACTCCATTCCTATGGAAGAAACGTCAGAGCAGCCCGTCGTTCTACTGAAGGGTTTTCCCTTATCCCAGCCCTGGCCGATCCTTCTTGCAACCAATGCTAGCAACAAGGGTTGGGTAGATCAGTCCCACAAGGAGAGTTGCAGATCTCAGAAGCTTCCCAGTCTTCCAACTGGATGGAGATGGTGGCCCTCTGAGGGGGTGAGCAGCCCTTCTGCTAACGGACAATACCACAGCTGTGTCCTATCTCAACAGGTATGAAGGTTCTTGATTGATGCCCCTAGGCATTCTAACAAGAAGCATGGGGAGTTGGGTGGAAAGGAACCAATTGTCACTCAGGGCGCTTCATATCTGTGGTCTGGAAAACATCTTGGCAGACAGACCAGGCAGGGTTTTCCCCTCAAGGGATGGGAGCTACAGGAAGAGGTTTTCCTTGCTATTTGCAAGAAGTTTGGAACTCTGTGACTGCATCTATCTGCCACTCCCCAGACAACCAAGATCTCCCGGTTCTATTCACAATTTCCATAAGAGGGTGCCTGGGAGACAGATGCCATGGCTGGGAGATGTTTCAGACTTGGAGTGTCAGAAATGACTGGCTAGGAACCCAATGCCCGACCCTGGATGTGCTACTGTACTTACTGGATGGTTTCGATCTGGGTCTAGCTGCCTCCACATTGAGGGCCCAGTGGGAAGCAATCTGAGCATTTCAGTGGACAGCAGACTGCTCCTTGGTGGTCAGGTTACAAAAGGGGGTTTCCTTACTTGGGCCTATGGTTGTTTCAGGTTTGCCTCCTTGGGATCTGTCCCTTGATCTAAAAGCCCTTCAGGCACTTCCTTTTGAACCTCTAGAAAAGCTTCCCTTGCATGTCTTGACCACCAAGACAGCCTTCCTGGTAGCCATCGCGTCAGCCACAAGGCTACGGGAAATCTGCGCACTGTTGTGTAGACCTCCATATTTGGTAGTGCAGGAGGTAGTGCTATTAATTCATTGGGATCCTGGCTTTCCGCCTTAAGTATTGTGAAAAACCAGAAGGTGTTTCACTGCCCAAGCCCCGGGAATCCTTTACTCAGGTGGCCAGGGCATTGCCAACGCCTTTGGATCAAAACCCTGGGGGTGGGCAAGTGCAGGAGGATCACCTGAGTGGGAGGTCCTCGGGAAGTGGGGCAGAGACACCTGATGGCGAGACACGGTATCCCCCTTGTTCTAGTTATTCACAATTGCACACCCCCTCTCCGTTTTAGGACATTTCCAAACGCATAACATCTCGCCTTCCCATTTTCACATAATACTGGGAAGAAGTGACAACTGGGAGTAGTAAAGATTACCTGTATAAAACACCTTCCGGCACAGAGGAAAGACTACCACCAACTACCCTCATTTTGTCCCGTTAACAAGATCAGGCAGGGTCAGGCACTTAATTGTAATCGTACACTCCTGACCCCTATTACAACTCCCCACATGGATAAAAGGAGGAACATTGAGACACACTGGAAGCAAGGAGGTGTACAGGAAGGAGCAGCTCTTCCATAGAGGTGGCGAGCCAGGTAAAGGAGAGCAACAGACCAGAGGACTAAGCGAAAGAAGCTAAAGCCCAGAAATCCCTTCTGCCAGTAATCGTTGAATCCTGAAAGCTTTGAGGGCTGCACCAGCCAGCACAGCCTGGATGAAAGAGCAATTGTATCCAGTGCAAGAAGGTTAATAGCTGTCCTTCCAGGGGGAACGGCAGAGTTGGGGAGGCACCAGAACTGCGAGGTTAACGGCCTACACTTCACATTAAAAGACACAACAAGCAGGCAAGCACCTCAACGCAACCGGTGAGTCAATTGTCCGGTCTGTGAGTCGGGGTGCCTGCAACTGTTGCTAAGGGAAAATGAAGGTTACACATGATTAGATATGCTGCGAGAGAAAGTGGGCCTATGGTTCACTGACTCACAAGTACATAATAGCAGAGTAGTCCAGCGAAAAGGAAGTAGCCCATTCGAAAGCCTCTGTTAAAGCTTGTGAAGTGACAAAGATGGAAAGAAGTGAAATAAGTGAACTCATAAAAGCGGATACATTTGAAAGGCATAAACCAGCCAGTTTGATCCCGGCAGAGGGAAACTGGAAGTGTAAAGGGAACTTTAGTGAAACTAAGAAATACAAGTACCAAGATGCATTGCAAGGGAAAAGGAATGATTTTGAGAATCCTATGGTAAAAAGTCAAAGTGGTCATGTCGTGGTAAAGCAAAAGTCCTCAAAGTTGCGAAAGTCTTTGACAAGTGGTAAAATACTTGAGCCCGAAGGAAGGAAGTCTTAAAGATATATTATTATTAAAAGGATAGTCCAAAACTGTCAGACACCTAAATCTTGGAAGTGTGCGATCATCGTACCTATCTTTAAAAAGGGCGATAGATCCAATCCGAAAAACTACCGGCCTGTCGCTTTGTTGGACGTGTTAGGTAAAATCTATGCCACAATGTTACAGAATAAATTAGTAGCCTGGTCGATAACATCGTCCCATGTGGATAAACGCCAGTCAGGTTTTGTAAAACAGGTGGGTTGTTCGCTGAACCTATTATTGCTAAATATAATCAAAATGGAGGCCATTAAATCAAATACAAAGGTGTATTTAGCATTCATAGATTTTTCGTATGCATTTGACACCATCGACAGAATGCTCTTGTGGGCTAAACTGAGGAAGTGGGGGTGTCCGCCGGATTTAGCTGCGGCCATTAGAGAACTCCACACAAAGACCTCTATTCGAGTTCGCTTGGATCAATCTGGCCTTCTATCCGCCCTCATCGACACTTTCAAAGGAGTAAAACAGGGCTGTCCCTTGGCCGCTGCTACATTCAGCCTCTTTATTTCTGATATAGGCGATTCAATCAATGAAGTCAAGTCCTTCCCGCCAAAAGTCACCAATACACACTTAAGCTGGCTGCTTTACGCAGATGACCTGATCGTCATGGATGTGACGCCTATCGGGTTGCAAAGAAAATTAAACGCGGTGCAACGATACGTCACATCCAACAAGCTAGCGATTAACACTAAGAAATGTGAAATATTGGTCCTGCAGAATCTGAATGGCGGTGGTGTGTCCAATACAAAAAACATAAAATGGTCCCTAGGACGAGAAACGCTTCAAATCTCTCAAACTGTCAAATATCTTGGGATGACAATAAGCTCTGCTATAAACGATGGGCCCTGGCTTGCGGAAACCAAAAGGAAATGTAATCAACTAGCAAGCCAGGCATTAATAATCCACAAGAAGTTTGGTAAATTTTCATTATGACCTGTCTTGTCTTTTTATCAACAAAAGGTCATCCCGGTTGTGACTTATGGTGCAGAAAACGCCCTTGGTTGTCCATACAAGACCTGGGCCTCCTTAGAAAATTGCTTTTAGACCAAGGTACTAACCCTTCCTAGGGGTGTGAAGACATCATGTATAAGATACGAGCTTGCATTAATATTGATACAGGCAAGAATATGTTGGAGTCTGTTGAATCTTTATAGAAAGACCTGCACTTGTGCGCAGATTCCACAATTCGAGATCTTTCATGACGTTTTACCTGTTAACTCCAAAATTGTCAACATGTGGTCAAACAGATGCGAGGCAATTTTAAAAAAATATGACATCAAAATCGACATGCTTCATGAGAATCCGGATGCAGCCAAGCTCAAAATATGGCGTACAGATTGGGATGAAACCTGTGTGGAGAGATCGGCCGCCAGTCGAATGAGTGACGTTCCATTAGAGGCACGTGAGTTTAACACTCTTCAGAACTATGTGGCATTATTTCCTGATCCGCAGGCACGTCGACTTTTCATGTTGTTCAGACTGAACATGTTTAAAACCATTGATCGGCTTCGCCTATGGAAGGGTTATGATCATTTGAGACCTGAATATAGGTTGTGTTCTAGTAAAAATGAATCACTCAAACACTTAGTGCTATTTTGTACCAAACTAAGATCTGAGAGGACAATTCATCTGGGTCCCTGGAGTCTAAACCATCCATCCTTGTGTGCAGACGAATGGTGGAAGCTGATGTTTCAAGGAACTGATGCGAAACTAATACTCCCGTTGACACGGCTGTTGAAAATAATTGAAACACGCTTGACACCAACAGAAGGAATTCTCCTCGTAAACAGTAACGTTGGTTGAAATAACATATGTTGATGTTAGACGTGCGAGGCATGGGAATGGATGGTTTATTGGAGTTTTGTTGGAGTTTGTGAGATGACACATATTAGTATGTAGGTGTCCACGTTGTACATATTTTAAAGGTTTGTAAAAAACAATAAAATAAAAAAAAAATAATAAAACAAAATAAAGATATTATGAAAATATGGGGAAGGGAACCCCGGAAAGCAAATAAGTAAGAAAATCTTGAGCCCTATTTGAGGGGAGCTTAAATGTGACTATAACCAGATTGAGAGACATTTTGTTGATCTCTAGCCAGATTGAAAGACACTTGTTGAGCTGTGCAGAAAAGAAGGGGGATAACCTGGACTTGGGGAGATGGGGAAACCTGCAAGGTTGAACCCTCCAATTTTTGTGACTGACAATTCGAGAACCTCAGAAGGTGCTGGGAAACAGAGCAGACTGCCAAGGTGTCCGCAAGCCAGAGTTTGCCGAGTGCAAAGTGTTGCTACTAAAACCGCGTGCCATATAACGTGGGGAAGAGGAGCTATAGTGTGACATATTTCTGACATTCTGACATTTGTTTACATGTGATGATGTCCCTGCAAAAAGGCTGGGTGGCAAAAAGGTCACTGCAAAAAGGCTGTGGTTTGCGGCAACATTATCACTGTGAACCTGCGGAGGACACCCCCGCAGCCCCTGTTTTAAATATTATTTTTTTCCCCAAGATGAGCAGGGGACCACCTCGCTCCCCTCACAAATGGTTACCATACATAATGTCGCCACAGCCTTTTCCCGGCAACTATATGTATGGCGAACATTTGTGTGATATCATATGATATGACATTTTATTTGTATCCCGCTCGTACACAAGTGTTTCAGAGCGCGACTAGGCAAGGGAGGGGAAACGGGGGAGAACACAAAACAACAATGATCTTACTAGGCCCAGTGACATTGAGAACGCGCAAGTGCATGGGAAAGGGAAAAGGTGCATGGAAGGGGGGATAGTGGAAAGTGCAGACTAGAGGAGAGCAGATAAATAAATAATAAATAAAAATAAATAAAAAATGGAGGCAATAAACAATAATATTAGTATGGGGGTAATATTACCGGATACCTGTATTTTTGCTTCACACTGATTTTTCCTTTGAGAATACATTTCCCTGTACACATATGTGTTTCTTCCAGCCATCTTTCCCAACCCTGTCTCCCCTAAGAGAGTGGAGCCATTTGGATGTGTGATGGGGAGTGCTAATGTATTTGGAGCGTTCAGAAGTGTTCCTGAAGGCAGATAATCATTATGGAGGCCATATCCTTGGCTTATCAGTCCTCTGGTGCTCCTTTACCATTGAGCATACAAGGCAGATTCACAAGGGCCATGGCTGCTTCCTAGGTAAAGGCCAGAGATATCTATGTTGATGAAATGTGTAGTGCTGCCACTTGGGCTAACCTGAACAACTGTGTCCAGCACTATCGGCTGAATTTGCACAGGGTGGGCACAGGTGCCTTTGGTTTTAAGGGCACTGGGAGTTGGTGCCCCCTGAGTCAGAGTGGTTCTTTCTTTTGAGAATTGCAAATAAAGTGGCGCTGGGTGCTCGCATGACTTGATGTTTGTGGGTATGGTTATTTGCCCATTCAGCACGCTTCTTTTGGTAGACCTCACAAGTAAGTACTGGAAAGTGGAAAAGGGACATGGAGGTTATGTTGGGATTACTTACTTGTCATCTTCATTTCTCCTCGTCCAACTCTTCCTCTTTACAGTACTTTTGTCCTGTCTCGCCCCCTTGACATAGCTGAATGGGACTGTGACTTCATTATGGTAACTGGCGGCTGTCTGGTTGGAAGGGGGTGATAGCCTTCAGGGAGGGGTGAAACATAGGGGTAAACGAAATAGAAAAGGATTTGTGGGGCGCTGGGACACCACACAAGTAAGTACTGTGATGAGGACGAGTTGGACTCTGAGTAATGAAGATTACTGGTAAGTAATCCCTACAGTTTGCTTGTCTACTGACATTTGTGGAGCATATTGTCAGAGCCTGATTCCCAGTTTGCTTGTCTGCAGTATAATAAAGACCCTATCAGCAAGAGAAAGGAAGTCATAAGCAGAAGCAAGCAGACGTTTTTGGCCAGAAGGAGTCACAGCGGACATGACTACACGAGAGCAGCATCCTGTTTCACTGTATATAATTTTGTTCATGCTGCTTCTAATTTTAAGGTCAGGGACTGCCCTCATCAATTTGAGCAGTTGTTCAGTCTATTTACCAATAATCCTCATGACAGGCAGCGTCTCTTCCATTAGGGGGGGACCAGGTGGAACGCAAAGCGTTTCCCCCGGGGAGGTTTTTGGCGCTGCACACGGTTGGCGAGTGGCCGTGGGGGGCGGAGCGCCTTCCTAGGGTATTTAAGGGCCAGGGAAGGTTCGGGAGGCAGGCGACGGTTGGACTTGGTGATTGTTCAGTCCTGTCGCCTGCTCCCGAGCCTTCCCTGAGGTAGCTGGGCCTAGTGTGTGAGGTTAGAGCAGGTGAGGCAGGGTTGTTGTTGTAGTTAAGGGGCGGTTAGGTGTTTAGTTAGGCATTTCAATTGTTCGTAGAGAAATGTATTTAATAATAGTTTTAAAAAAAGAAAACGTTTTCAAATAGTCGGGGGTACCTTACATAAGGTACCCCCCTTACCGGTGCCGCCGCCGCTTGAGCTGTCTCTTTTTAGGTGGGTTTTTTGGCGTTTGGTCAGCTCTTCCAACCCAGCCCGTGGTTACTGGGGGGTGGGTAGCTGCGAGGAATCCAGGTTTCCCTCACGTCTCTCCTGGTGGGCCCTTTTTTGTGGGGTGCAGGAAGCGGGGGCTCGTGGGCTCAGGGTGCAGTGGGCGGTTGGTAATCTGCAGCGGGCCCATTGTTTTACCCGTATCTTCCTGGAGGCTTTGGGGATTAAAATTGTGCACGTAGCGGCGGATCCGTAGCAGGAGCTGCCAGCTCAATCCCCCGACACTCAGGGCTGCAGTAGATCCGCCCGGGTCCCCTTTTGTTTCTGGCAGGCTGGCTTGTGGTGCGTGTGAGAGCCCGGGTGGCTGCTTAGAGCTACGCATCCGGGTGTACGGTAGCGGCCTCTTAGCAGAGGGGGCAGTGCGGTCGCCTTACAGGGGCCGCACTATTTTTGTGACATCAGTGGGAGTGCGGTTCTCCTAGCGAGCCACCAGGGGGCAGCGTGATTGTAATTTTTCTCCATTTAAGGGTTTTAGGTTGGTTTAGGTACGTGCTGCTGGGCACATTAAATCCTGGTTTTTGGGGGGGTCGCCAGAGGTAAGGGCAGGAACAGGGGGGTTTTATATTTTAAAAAAAAAGTATTCTTTCATGTATGATAACATTTATTATTGTACATGCTAAATAGGTTATATAGTGTTTTGGTGACTCTTTAAAGGGAGATTAGGTTTTAGTTCAATTTACTCCTTGTAAATGGTTTCCCATTTCCCAGATTATTTGCCCACGGGTAGGTGCTGGCTCAGGGGTTTAGTTAGCAAAGGGCTACAAGGGGCATATTTCGGTGCACAGTTGGATTTTTGGTGCACGATGGTGGGCCAGGGAGCCAATAAGAAGGGGCTAGTGTATGCGAGAGTGCTGAGGGAGGCCTTGGAGATCATTAGCCGGGCATCTAAGGCCCAATTGGAAGGGGCGGTAGGGGAAGTTACGGGAGGTAGGTGGGGGCAGGCCGCAGCATAGAGCTGCGGCAGATGGGGCTCCCGCGGCAGTGGTGGCTTGCACCCCTGCGGCGGGGAGAGGGGAGGTTTGGGAATCCAGGGGCAGGAAGATGAGGAGGGAGATAGACAGGAGGGCGTCCGGGGGAGAAATGATTGCGGGTGGGGGGCCAGTGAGGGAGGGAGTGAATGATAGCCCTAGGGAAGCTAGGAGTGCTCAAAAAGGGGTGGGTCGAGGGAACCACAGTGGGGGCGGTGATGGGGCGCAGAAGGGGGGACAGGGCAGAGGGGAAGAGGGGGTAAATACCTGCAGAAGAGTGCAGGCGGGAGAAGGAGGGCGAGGTCCCCATCAATAGAGGAGGTTGGAGTGGGGTGCAGAACGGCCCCCCTGGGTAGGAGGAGTGAGGGCGGAGGGCGCTGCGCAGCCCCCGCTGGTCAGGTGGAGGGAGAGGGTTTTTGATACGGCCCCTCCTCGGTCAGTGCAAGGAGAGGGAGCACGGCCCCTAGCGATGAGGATTCCAGGGTGGAGGACGGCACGCCTCGCCCAAGAGAAGAGGACCAGGCAGGGGTTTCTGCGACCCCGCCGAGAAGACGTCAAAGGAGTGGCGGGGCGGACGCCCCAGGCTCGCACGAAGATCATCAACTCAACTGGGGCATGAGCTTGCATCCACAATGGTATTTAACGGGGGATGAAGTTGGATTGGAGGATAATGTGGGAGGTAGAGGGTTATAGGGCTGTGAGGGAAAGGGGGGAGGAGAGTAGAACTTTGAGGTGGGATAGCGAAAGGCAGGTGCAGGGTGGTCAGGGGCAAGAGGTCGAGGGAACTATTGGCTGGGTGAGTCTGCTGACATGTTTTATCCCTGCAGTAGGAGCCCTCTAAGAAAGGAGATGAGGAGCATCGGTGTGGACGCCAGACCGCAGACGGCCTGTGTGGAAAGAGGTGAGCGGGAAAGGGAATGGTCATCTGCATGGCAGAGAGGGGTCACGAGAAGGGGGACGGGAAATGAAGGGTCTGGACTGCAAGGGGTGAGGAAAGAAGCTGGTGTACAGGGCATTGGAGCCTTGGGGGATGAGAAGGGCATTTGCTCAGTGGAAGTTCAAACGGACAAGGTGGTGGAGCCATTGGTGCTCGAGGTGCCAGTTGAAAAGGAAAAGGAGGTCGAAGCGAAAGGCAAGGAGAAAAAACTGCCATACATGGGTATAACAAAACCGTTGGGAGCGCACTTGATGGCAGCGACCAGGGAGAAGATTCAGGCGGGGGAATTTGTAGATGTTTTTAAGTTGCTCCATAGGGAAGTGAGAGCAAAGGAGGGGTCTAAAGAAGAAGAGAGGGAACTGGCTTCGCGCCCAAGGGTCTCGGTGACTATTGAGAATTGGACGTCAGCATTTATCATTTATGCCAGTGTATATTGTGAAAAATTCCCGGAGCGTTGCGTGGCCCTGCTTAAATAGATGGACGTAATTAGGAAGGCTTTCACGAGTTTTAGGGGTTTTGCCTGGGTACGCTATGATGAGGAATTCAGAGCGAGAATGGTGGCGGACAGTCAGGCGGTCTGGGGGGAGATAGACATGGATCTTTGGCTGCAATGGATGGCTCCAACGAGGCCTGCCCCGACATTGCACACAGCAAGTGGGCTGCCTGTGCCTTACCGGCCCTTTCTTGGTCGCCCTGCCCATGAGGGGGCGGGAGGAGGAGGCAGAGGACAGCCCTCGACAGCATGTTGGGCGTTCAATAAAGAAGGCTGCAAGAGGTGGATGTGCAAATTTAAACACGAGTGCAGCAGGTGTGCGGGTCGGCATCAGGTTACAGATTGTTTTCAGGCAGGGGCCAGTGGGTCAGGGCGAGGAGTGGGGCAAGGAGGTGGGAGGAAGGACCGCATGCCAGGTAAATTGGGATGTGCTGGTAGGTCGGGCTCAGTTTATCGTAAAAGGAGGGGGGGCACAAGGTTGATGAAAGGTTTTTGGGGGGAATTTAAAGGGGGTAGGAGAAGGGTGAGGAGGAAGACGTGTAGGTAGGGGAGGGCTGCAGCGGGGATGTAACTGTGGAAATTGTTAAGGGGTGGGGGTCGTAGTTTGGAGGGCATGGGCGACGGTGGCGAAGCCCTCACGCTTGCCGCACGACAAGGTGAGTAAGCTTCAGGCTGCATGGACGGAGGTGCGGGAGCGCCTCTGGTGCAGCAAGGGGAAGTGATGAGATGGGTCTGCATGGACGGGGGTGCACTAGGGCCCCTGGTGCAGCTGGGGGAAAAAAGTGGAGCAACGAAGCAAGGTGCTGGAAGAGGAATTTATGTGGAATGGACTGCATGGACGGGGGTGCAGGTTTGGCCCCTGGTGCAGCGGTGGAGAGGTGTAAGGCAGAAAAGGGGCCTGCATGGACGGGGTGCACTAGGGCCCCTGGTGGAGGTGGGAAACAGGTGGTAATGGACGCAAGGAACTTGAAGTTTAGTTGTAAGGAAGGGACTGCATGGACGGGGGTGCAGGTTTGGCCCCTGGTGCAGTGGCGAGAGGAGTAATAAAGTAAAGGGCCTGCATGGACGGGGGTGCACATTGGCCCCCGTTGCAGGGGGGGGAAACGCAGGGCCAAATTACTAAGGTGATGGAAGGTGGGGGGGCAAGGGTGAGCAGGAGGGTAATAGTTTAGAGGAAAAAGGGGGGCTAAGTGGTTTTAGGTGTATTGTTTAAAGGTTAGGTGAAAGGGGCGAAATATAGGGGGACAGGTAGGAGAGGCCTGGGGTGTTTCCGGAGAGGGTTAAGGAGATGGCCAGAAAGGATAGGGTACTGAGGAGGTGTTACTAGTGGTGTGGGAAAGGTTAGGAGGTTTGAAGTCATTCATTTAGGAGGCGTGCAGCATCTGAAGGTAGCAGGCTGGGCTATTAAGAGGAGTAGGTGAAAAGGTTGGGACGCTGGGAGTAAGGGAGATACAAAGGGTATGTCAGGGAATGGGGCAAACGGAATGTCTTTATAGAATTTTTTCAGTAGGTAGCAGGAGTGTTGCATTTATTAGGATGTTGTTGATTTGTAAGTGATTTTGTAATTTCTTTTTCAGATGCTGCTAGGAGGTCCGGTCAGATGTCAAAAATCTGTTTTTTGGGACATTCTAGGTGTAACGCTCACCTGATTCCCGCGGAGGCGCCGGTCTTGACTGGGTGAATGCCGTATCTTCAAAGGTGATGTGTAACACACGGTTGGCTCTTTGGGCTGGACCTCTGTGCACTGTATGTCTGACTCGAAGAGTAAGATGTCTGCAGATAGAAAATATGGGATTAATGAACTGGGGTTATTGGGTGCCTCTCTCCTCGCCTGGAAGCACGTAAGTAAGCGCTTGTAGCCTGCTTCACGATGCGCACTAACTGTCCCTTTTATCTTGCAGGTACAAGTTCGGAGCTTTAGAGAAGCTGAAGGGTGCTGGAATACCCACTGGATTCGGCGTGGGAAGGAGTAATGGCACGTGAGTAATAAAGTTGCCCAATGTCTTTAAACGCACCTTCTTTTGTCTTTCAGATGCGGGATGCAGCGCCGAAGGCCTCCGGAGCGTGCGAAGAGCTGGTAAGCTTTTGTCTTTCAGATGCCGGAATGCAGTGCGAAGACCTCCGGAGCATGCGAAGAGTAGGTAAGCCTTTGTCTTTCAGATGCCGGAATGCAGCGCGAGGCGTTGGTGACAGCCGATGGACCAGGTAAGAGATGCGCTGCCACTGAAGACCCGTAGTGCTAACCTGTTCTTTCTTTGTCTTTACAGGTGCTGCTGAAGACTGGATTACAGGATGGTAAGCCTTTGTTCCCTTAGGCCCAGGATCAGAAGCAGAAGACACGATGAGCGTTCTGCTGCAGAGAATGCAGAATAACGCAAAGCAAGATTCATCCATCGGGTGTGGTTTAAATAGCCTCCTGTAGTGCTTAGGTGTCTCCTTACACAGCCACGCCTAGGTAAGAAAAGAGTTCCTGCTTTCCAGAAGAGTTCCAGTGTTCTGAACCTAGGGAGTGGCTCCTGCCCCACCCAACAGGAAAAGTAGTCCCAAACAGAAGAGGATCAGGGGTTCAACTGGCAGGTAAGTAAGCAGCATGGTCTGCTGCAGGTAAGTCCACCCAAGCATTATGAGCCCGGCGCTTCCAGCGCTGGGACTGGGCATCTTTATGAGCCTGGTGCCACTGGCGCCAGGACAGGGTCCAAAAGGTCCCAATTGGGACTGGCTGGCACTCGGAACCGGGGTTATGGGTCTGCTTCCAAGGGAGTCGGGCAAGTCCTGATCTTTTGGAAGCAGAGATCATGACAGCACCCCCCCTCAAGGCCCCTCCCAAACCGGGCTTCTCCGGGGGTTTGGGCTTGTTAGGAAATGTTCGATGAAATCTTTTGATTAGACGAGGCGCGTGGACATATTCTGCAGGTTCCCAGGATCTTTCTTGGGGACCGTAGCCTTTCCAGTCAATCAGGTAAAATTGTTTAGATTTGGAGATCTTGGAATCCAGGATGCTTTTGACTTCAAACTCGAGTTCTCCATCAACTAGAATAGGTTTTGGAGATGTAGTTAGTCGGGTTTGAGGTTGCACGGGTTTTAATAGAGAGACGTGGAAGACCGGATGTATCTTCATGTGAGGGGGCAAGTCCAACTTGACCGCTACTGGATTTACTATGGTAGTGATGGAATAGGGACCAAGGTATCTTGGGTTGAATGTGCGTGGTCCTTTTTAGAGGTAGATATTTGGTGGATAACCAGACTTGATCTCCTACTTGATATTGGGGGGCTTCCTTCCGATGTTTGTCTGCTCCTTTCTTGTATTGTTCTTTAGCCCTTTGAAGGTGAGAAACGGCTTCCTTAAAGGCTTGGGTGATTGTAGAATGCAGGTGGTCTACTGCTGGTGTTCCAAGATCTTGGAGTGGATCCAACTCCGAGGTTCGAGGGTGACTACCGTATAAAAGAAAAAACGGGGTCTTCCCAGTTCCCGAGTGGACAGAGTTATTGTAGGCATATTCGGCTATCCAAAGGATATCTTTCCAAGTTTTTTCAGTTTGTTGTAGCATGCAGCGCAAATATTGTTCCAGAGTTTGATTGGTCCTCTCGGTTTGTCCGTCGGTTTGAGGGTGGTGGCTGGTCGAAAGTCTCACATCAATTTGAGCCAACCGACAGCAACTTCGCCAAAAATGAGAAATAAATTGACTACCTCGATCCGAAATTAGAACTGAAGGAAAACCGTGCAGTCGGACGATGTTTTCGAGAAATTCTCGGGCCAGAGTTGCTGCTGTCGGTAAGCCTTTGAGTGGAATGAAATGCGCCATCTTGGAGAATAGGTCCACGATTACTAGGATCGTATTGTATCCGGAGCATGGAGGTAGATCGGTGATGAAGTCCATAGAAAGCGTATGCCAAGGGCGAGGCGGGATGTCAATAGGGCGTAAGAGGCCGGCTGGTTTTTCCTTTTGACTCTTGTTTTGGGCGCATACTCCACAGGACATTATAAAGTCTCTGATATCTTTTTTCCAAGACGGCCACCAGAAGTAGCGCTTGATCTTTTCCGAGGTCTTGGTCATACCGGGATGTCCTTCCATTAAAGAATCGTGATAACAAGAGATTACCTTTTTCTGTAAATCTGTGCTGGGCAGGTATAACCGTTCTTGGAAATTTAATAGGTTGTCCTTCACCGTAAAGTCCTTTCGCTGCAGATGCCAATTCTGTATGTCTGCTGGAGTTACCAGTAGCCTGGCTTTATCCTTAACTTCCTCTATGGATTGTGTGGCGATTACACCTAGAATTCTTTGTTCGGGAATGATAGGTACAGGTTTAGGATTGATCAAATGTTCTTCCACTCCCATCCGAGAAAGGGCATCAGCTTTACCGTTTTTTGTACCAGGTCGATAGGTAATTATGAAGTCAAACTCGGCAAAGAATAGTGCCCAACGGAGTTGCCTAGAGGATTGAGCTTTTGCGGTTTTCAAATATTGCAGGTTTCGGTGATCTGTAATCACAGTAACGGTGTGTCGGGCCCCCAGAAGATAATGCCGCCAAGCCTTAAAGGCGGACTTGATAGCTAGAAGTTCCTTATCAGTAATAGTGTAATTGATTTCAGGAGGCGAGAATTTGCGGGACCAAAATGCCACGGGATGCAACTGATTGGTTACTGGGTCCTTTTGTGATAGAACTGCCCCCATGGCAAGGCTCGAAGCATCAGTTTCAACGATGTAGGGGAATTCTGGGCGAGGATGTTTTAAGATCGGTGCAGAGATAAATCTAGTCTTCAAATTCTGGAAAGCTTGTTCCGCCTCGGTAGACCATTCAAAACGTTTGTTTTTCTTTAACAAGGCGGTGATGGGCTGGACTATTCAAGAGAATTCGGGGATAAACCTGCGGTAAAAGTTAGCGAAGCCTAACATGCTTTGAACACCTTTTACGGAGGATGGCGATGGCCATTTGAGAATTGCATCGACCTTCTTTGAATCCATACGCACTCCGCTAGGTGATAATATGAATCCCAAGAATTCAACTTCAGTCACGTTGAAAACACATTTTTCCAACTTAGCGAAAAGTTTGTGTTGACGCAATCTCTCGAGGACCATTTTCACGTGTTTCCGATGTTCAGTTTCCGATGAAGAATAAACGAGGATGTCGTCAATGTAAACAACAACACACACATCTATGAGCTCTCTGAGGACATCGTTCATAAAATATTGAAAGGCGGCCGGGGCATTGCAAAGTCCGAAGGGCATGACCTGATATTCAAATAGCCCATACTTGGTGCGGAAGGCCGTCTTCCATTCGTCGCCCTCTTTTACTCGTACCAAGTGGTAGGCTCCTCTAAGATCCAGCTTTGTATATATGCATGCTTTTCTGACTTGGTCCAGAGTTCAGGGATCAAAGGTAACGGATATCTATTCTTAACGGTGATCTGGTTCAGGGCGCGATAATCTATACAAGTTCTAAGGTCCCCTTCTTTTTTTGGAACGAAGAACAAAGCTGAGGCAGCAGGGGACTTGGAAGGACGAATAAACCCATTTGCTAGGTATTGATCCAGGTATTGTCGGAGGTGAAGATTCTCAGGCTCGGTGAGGGCATAAATTCTACTACAAGGAGGAGTAGATCCAGGTATCAGGTCTATCTGGCAGTCATAAGACCTATGAGGAGGTAGAGAGTTAGCCTGATCCTTCCGGAAAACATCTTGGAATTCTAGGTATTCAGGAGGTAACTGGGGAGCCTCCGAGGAAATTGCTGCCAGTGCAACACCAGGTCGAGGGTGACAAGTAGAGACACATTCTGGAAACTGAACCGTTCTTGCTCGCCAATCGATCTGAGGATTGTGCTTCTCTAACCAAGGAATTCCTAGAATAATCTGGAACTGAGGGGCCTTGATCACATCGAACACGATCTTCTCATGGTGTCCATCTTGACTTACTAGCGTCACTTCTTGGGTGGTATGCGTTACTGGTCCGGAGGCTATCTCCGTACCATCCACCGTAGTAATGACGTCCTTTACAGCCTTTGGACAAAGAGTCAGATTCATCCTCAAAACCATTTCATGATCCACATAATTGCCGATGGCACCGCTGTCGACGTAAGCTTCAATCGCATGTAATCGATCCGGATGTTCAGGGCTAATGAGGACCATAGGTATCACGAAATGCGAGGTCACGGAACTGGTTTTAACGCTCGGCAAGAGGACCTCTATTCTTGTCGGGCAAGGTCGTTTCCCTGCTCAGAGTTTGTGACCCTGGTAACTGCAGCTCCTACTGCCTTCTTGGCTGGTTTCACCGGACAGTCTCGAAGAAAGTGCCCCGAGTTTCCGCAATAAAGGCATAATTGCAGCTGTTTTCTCCTTTCCCGCTCCTTTTGTGTTAGTGGTCCTTTCAGGCCCCCTATTTGCATTGGTTCCCCGGAGTCTACTCCTTTGGTAGGAGTTGGTGGTTTGGAAAATACTCGAGCATCAAACTTGGAACGATCGGCCTTCCTGTTCTGCAGTCTGTGGTCAATTTGAACGACTAAGTCAATATAGTCCGGACAGTCTTGCGGGGGATTCACTACTTGGGCTAACACATCTTTGAGCTCTCCACGTAGACCTCTATAAAACAGCGTAATCCTTTTGTCTTCAGGCCATCGAGTTTCCACTATCAGTCTGTTGAAAGACGCAATATAAGCCAAAAGGTCTTGATTACCCTGTCGCAATGAAAGGAGCTCATTGTCCAAGGCCTGCCCCTGTGAATGTCTTGCAAACAGTTTTTCCATGCTGAGCTGAAAAGCTTGAAAATCATGGAGAACCGGATCATCTTGATTAACTAGAGGGATCGACCAGTCTGCCGCATTGCCACTAAAGTACGAAAGCATGAAAGCTACCTTAGCTTGATCAGTTGGAAAGGCTGCTGGCCGGCATAAGAAGTGCAACCGGCACTGATTAATAAATACTGCAAACCTCTTTGGGTCACCAGAAAATCGTTCGGGCGGAGCCAGAGGTACATTCCCAGGTAGGTTGATCTGCACTGGGTTCGTAGAGGATGTTGAAGGAAGATTTGCCCCTGATGCGGGTAACGGAGTTTGTCCGGCTTGTGACTGTAGCAATTGTCTAGCGAGATCGTCTGTTCGCTCCTTGGAAATAATCAGTTCCCTTCTTAGAGCATTCGTTTCCTGACGGGCTGCATGTACATCTGCTCTTAGTTCCCCAAGTACCTGGGCTAGCTGGTCGGTATCCGAGGTTTCCATAGCGCCTGGGTGGGAGTTTTGCGGTAGGCTTTGCGTTCTGTAACGCTCATCTGATTCCCGCAGAGGCGCCGGTCTTGACTGGGTGAATGCCGTATCTTCAAAGGTGATGTGTAACACACGGTTGGCTCTTTGGGCTGGACCTCTGTGCACTGTATGTCTGACTCGAAGAGTAAGATGTCTGCAGATAGAAAATATGGTATTAATGAACTGGGGTTATTGGGTGCCTCTCTCCTCTTCCCTTTCTCTTCTCCTGTAGAACCCCAAAGGTTAACGCCCTCACCTTAGGTAAGTGAACGCCGAGCTCTCCATCTGCCTCGGAGCAGGGTGCCGTAACCAGTTTCTTCACTGGATAAGGTTGCAGGCCTCTTGACCTCAGAGGACTGCTGTCCGTCGTTAACTGCACGAACGGTAAGTTCTGGGCACTTCAAATGTCTTAAAAGTCTTTTGTAATGATATCTCTTGTTTTGCAGGGTTCCGGCGATGGCGGATGGCGGGCTGATGAGAGTTGAGGATCAAACCCGCGTGAGGAATAGAAGCGCCTGGAAGCACGTAAGTAAGCGCTTGTAGCCTGCTTCACGATGCGCACTAACTGTCCCTTTTATCTTGCAGGTACAAGTTCGGAGCTTTAGAGAAGCTGAAAGGTGCTGGAATACCCACTGGATTCGGCGTGGGAATGAGTAATGGCACGTGAGTAATAAAGTTGCCCAATGTCTTTAAACGCAACTTCTTTTGTCTTTCAGATGCGGGATGCAGCGCCGAAGGCCTCCGGAGCGTGCGAAGAGCTGGTAAGCTTTTGTCTTTCAGATGCCGGAATGCAGTGCGAAGACCTCCGGAGCATGCGAAGAGTAGGTAAGCCTTTGTCTTTCAGATGCCGGAATGCAGCGCGAGGCGTTGGTGACAGCCGATGGACCAGGTAAGAGATGCGCTGCCACTGAAGACCGTAGTGCTAACCTGTTCTTTCTTTGTCTTTACAGGTGCTGCTGAAGACTGGATTACAGGATGGTAAGCCTTTGTTCCCTTAGGCCCAGGATCAGAAGCAGAAGACACGATGAGCGTTCTGCTGCAGAGAATGCAGAATAACGCAAAGCAAGATTCATCCATCGGGTGTGGTTTAAATAGCCTCCTGTAGTGCTTAGGTGTCTCCTTCCACAGCCACGCCTAGGTAAGAAAAGAGTTCCTGCTTTCCAGAAGAGTTCGTGTTCTGAACCTAGGGAGTGGCTCCTGCCCCACCCAACAGGAAAAGTAGTCCCAAACAGAAGAGGATCAGGGTTTCAACTGGCAGGTAAGTAAGCAGCATGGTCTGCTGCAGGTAAGTCCACCCAAGCATTATGAGCCCGGCGCTTCCAGCGCTGGGACTGGGCATCTTTATGAGCCTGGTGCCACTGGCGCCAGGACAGGGTCCAAAAGGTCCCAATTGGGACTGGCTGGCACTCGGAACCGGGGTTATGGGTCTGCTTCCAAGGGAGTCGGGCAAGTCCTGATCTTTTGGAAGCAGAGATCATGACACTAGGGTTAAGTGGGCGGGGAAAGAAGCTGAGAAAAGGGTTGTTGGCAGGCAACTGGGGTGCAACTATAAAGATGTTGTGGTAAAATGGTCCGAGTTTGGGGGCCTGGGCTGGGATTAGTTGCTTCCTATGTTGGCTGGGTTGAGGGAAAGCTATGGGCCTCCAGATGGGGGGGATTAGTCTTGGTGGGGAAAATGATCTGGTAAGGGATACGGGTGTGGCTCTTTCTAGGAAAATAAAAAGGGTTTTTTGTTATGGGTCCGACAAGTGTGGCCTCAAGCAACTGTAGTGGGGACTAAGTGTTTGCCACAGAGAGTGGGAGGGGAGCGAGAAATGAGGGTCCGATAGAGCGGGCAAGGAAGGGGATAAGGAGATAAGGAGAGATGGTAGAATTTTGTACATCGGTGGCAGTACAGGTTTTGGACCATAAGGAGATGGGTTAGGAAGGATTGATGAGATGTAGAGAGGATGGGTAAACTTTCCGGTTTTTGGGGAACAATCATTATCTGGCGGACTTGAGCTCTTGGCTGGGAGATTGGTTGAGGAGTTGGAGGTAGGAAAATTGGTGGGTTGGTGGGGCAGAGAGAACACCTCGGGGGAGGGTTTTTCTGGTGCCGGGGGCATGGCCCCTTTTGATGTGGGGGGAGGGAAGCACAATGGGGGAATGACATAGGAAAGGATGGGTTGGCACTGTTTGCACAATCGGGTCACCAGGGGGGAACAGGTATTGAGCCTGGAGGGGCATGGCCCCGGGGAGAAAGCGGGACGCCTGGAAAAGGGGTAAGGAGACGGTAGGGCCCAAGGGATAGTTAGGGAGGAAATGGCTTTATTTAATTATTTAATTGGTGGGTAAAAAATTAGAATGTTTAATTATTTAATTGATTGTTTGAAATATGTCTTTAGTTTGTAAGGCCATGGAGCCAGGTAAGCGTTTAATTGTAAGCTTTGGCCTGTCACATTAAAGCAACCTTTTCCACTTTTAAATGAGTCTGGGTTTTTGTGCAGTAAGCCAAAAGGGGGGCCCTGGGGGGAACGCAAAGCGTTTCCCCCGGGGAGGTTTTGGCGCTGCACACGGTCAGCGAGTGGCCGTGGGGGGGCGGAGCGCCTCCCTAGGGTATTTAAGGGCCCGGGAAGGTTCGGGAGGCAGGCGACGATTGGACTTGGTGATTGTCCCGCCCTCCCACCCCTTCATTTTGGGTTAGGTCGGGTGTCTGGTTTTATTAAATGGGGATGGGAGACCATTGTACTTGTTTTCTGCGGGGTTTTTTTACGTCCCATGTCAAGTTCTTACGGGGTTTTCTGGTCTGTTAAGGAGCTATTATATGGTAGTTTTGTGTGACAGGTTGGGGCACTAGTGAAGTTGTAATGTAAAGTTTTGTTGCTGATGTGGCAGGTCAGACTGGCTGCAGGTCATAGGGAGGGGGAGTTTGGTGTAGAGGGGAGTCTGAGGGGTATTGAAGTGGTCCTTGGCTCCGGGGGCATGGCCCCTTTTGATGTGGGGGGAGGGAAGCACAATGGGGGAATGACACGGGAAAGGATGGGGTGGCGCTGTTTGCACAATCGGGCCACCACGGGGGAACAGGTATTGAGCCTGGAGGGGCATGGCCCCGGGGAGAAAGCGGGACGCCTGGAAAAGGGGTAAGGAGACGGTAGGGTCCAAGGGATAGTTGGGGAGGAAATGGCTTTATTTAATTATTTAATTGTTGGGTAAAAAATGAGAATGTTTAATTATTTAATTGGTTGTTTGAAATATGTCTTTAGTTTGTAAGGCCATGGAGCCAGGTAAGCGTTTAATTGTAAGCTTTGGCCTGTCACATTAAAGCGACCTTTTCCACTTTTAAATGAGTCTGGGTTTTTGTGCAGTAAGCCAAAAAGGTGTTCCACCCCTCCCTCTCCGAGGTATAATACTTCCTGCCACACACAATCTACAGTTAACCTTTTACCACATAAAATCTTGGCCCCTACCATCCTCCTCTGGGTGTCTTTAGTACAGTGACAAGGAAGAGTAGGGTGAGGAGTAAGGTTATCATTACTCACCGGTAACCATAGTCCTTTTCTTTCTCGTTCCAGTCCTTAAATGATGAGGCTTGGTCCTTAAGAGTGGGGAGGACACAACACTGGCCACTCCAGAACAAATCTAAGATGGTATTCAGAAGCATGCAGAGCCCTACATTCCCCAACTTGCGGGTGGAGGACAAAGCCACCATAAAAAGGCATTTGTGGGAAAGAAGGCTAATGGGCAGATCCAGTGTTTAAAATGCAGAGAGGAGAGATCCTTCAAAACTAGGGTATGTTACCAGGTGGGGGAAGGGGAATGTACACTTTGCTGGGAAATGTCTACCCTTCGAAGGCGAAAAATCTAGATCCGAAATGCTAAATGGGGAAGATTGAAATACAGGAAGCCTTAAACTTTGTTACTGCCACCAGCAGAATCCCTGGAGTGAAATGTGCAAGCCCAGGACCCTTACGTAGACAAGCCAAAACCTTACTGAGCTACAAGACAAGTGGTCATGGTTGGGTTTTAGAAACTAGGTGCAAAAGGTCGCCGGTGTCTAGCATATACCTTAAGTGCAGATGGGCATCTGCATCCCTGGACTGTGGGGGAAAGGGCAGATGAAAGCCCCTTTCCAATACTGCCCATTCAGAAGCCAAGCCATCAGACGTAGGCAGGACATGGAGGAGACTGGTAAGGCTGGCCACCTCAGAGGGGATGGACCTACATGAAGAGAGGAGGCCCATCAAGGCGAGGCATAGATAGAGAGGGAAACGAGGCTTTGTCAGCTAGAAGGGAGCTACCTAGACCAGCCATACCCTCTCTTTCCTTACTTGTAGAAGGACATTTTAAATTATCGGAAAGTGGGGAAAGGAAAAGGGACAGTGGCCAAAGAGAAAAGAGCATCCATTCCCACTGCAAATAGAGCCTAAGATTTTGACATGTGACTTGGAAGGAAAGCATGCTGGATCGAGGCAAAAGGCCCTCAGTGGGAACTCTGAACCAGTTTCAAATTGTACTGAAAGTGAGGATTCTTTTGTAATACTCCCCTGACTGTATTGACATTCTCCACCCCTAGGATATAGGAGGGATATATGAGGTTGGAGGGAGAAAAGGTTGACCAGCCCATGACCTTGTGGGCTATCGGCTGAAGAGAGGAAACCTTGTGCCACCCTGGCAATAAGCCTTGGCCATCTGTTTGTGCGGATCAGAACCAGCCTTCCCCGTTGGTGTAGGGCCAGTGCACATAGAGCCCACCAGATGGCAGAAAGGTCCCGCCAGTTCGAGCATTTCATACCTTCATTCCTGGTCCATGTACGTTGACTGGCATCTGTCACAAGGATCAGGGGCTGGTGATCCCTAAGAAAGGTGACCCTCCATGAGCCACCATGCCATACTCTCCCTGATTCAGGGAGGAAGCTTGGCCTTCCTAATGTAGTCATTGGAGGCTGCCTCCCAATGGCACATGTGGTACAACACATGTAATAATTGGCCCAGGGAACCACAAATACTGATGGCCATGTCCTCTTGTACTTCCAACCATTGGTGGGCTGAGCCCTCCTCAACAGTTCTGTAAGTCTGTTCCAAAGTGTAGAAGCTCTGGGAGCTGGCAAGGAAATTATCCCCTCCTGTGTGGTGAATAGTTCCCTGTAAATTACCATTCCTGGGTGAGGAACAGAACCCAATCCTCACCAGAAGAGATCTCACAGTAGTTGTTAACCTGTAGGCAAGGGCTAATGAGGGAACATGAAACAGACAGTCTTCTAGGAAGCCAAATTCCCTGGGCATGGACCAATGCAACTAAGGAAGCAAGGACCTTGCACATACCTTAGGGGCTTACCTGAGGCCAAAGGTTAGGACACAGAATTGAAATTTTGAGAAAACTCCTGTAACCCTCTAATATGGGGATATGGAAGTAGGCATCCTTGAGATTGATGGAAGTAAGGAAGTCGACCTTTGATAGCAGAGGGAATATAGCCTGGAGAGTATCCATCATGGAGGGGATATCCCGGATGAAGCTCCACTTTCAATTTGACTTTATCACGGTCAATACAACCATAAAGACATAAAACAACAATATAAAACTAAACAGCAAAGCACATGGTTTGGCATAAAACATTTGAAACAGCGGTAAAATGCTACTCAGCAGGCAGCCCTTCCAAATATCATTCTTTCATCTGCAATATGGATTATCAAAAAAAAGAGAAAAGTCCAATCAATTAGTTCATGTCTAGCATAGATAGAATTTAGATCGAATGGGTCAAGCCAGTTGTACAAATGTTCTTAGAGCCCAAGTACAGCAAGGCACGTTTGCCCATAATAAAAATAAGTCAGAGCAGGACTGAATGAAATTAATCTTCCCAAGTAATGGTAGGAGAGTAGTCTTACTAACTTCACTATATTTATTTCTTAAAAAGTACAACCTGCCTTCAATTGCTCCAGGCCAGAAAGGGAAGTGCTCCAAATACTAGGACTTCTTTTTCCACTTGCTGGTGACGGATTTCAGTTCCAAAAGATCAAAATTATATTTGACTATCAGTGACTTCATAAAATGAGGTTGGACACTTTCATGACAGCAAAGCATTTCATCTGAAATATTCAGACCCCTAGCCAGCTCCAGATCCTTAGAGATTAGCTTTTTGCCATCAGAGAACTCTTAATTCTCTTAAGAGCATCCTAATCAGGTTACAGATATGTATGATATCGGCACCCTCTGTTCGCAATTCTTTATCCAATTCTGACTTCATAAGGGCTACCCAAGCAGTCTTACAAGCACGCTTACTCTTCCAAAGCTCTAGGATAATTGACTGGATAAGGTAGGTGTTATTAATATTTTCAAGAAAAGTTAGTGGGGGTTAGACTAAAATGTTCCTGTAGAAACTCTAATCCCAGCTCCCTGTGACAGGGAAAGTTGAGGGCTGAATAAAGGAGGGCTGAGAGTCTATTACAAAAAGAGTTCTGAATTTTTTAGAGGTGTGCTCCTGACTTGACGCCCAAGATGCCAACACCATACAAAGCAATAGATCTAAATTTAGCTTCATATGCCCGCAGCATGAATTTTGCGAGGTGGGTCTTAAGGTTCTGTGAAAATGTACATATGACAGCAGCTGCTTGATATGTTCATTTTGTTTTTATATATGACTATGGGGTTCTATGTGACATTTCAGCTTTTCGAAGGCCGCACATAAAATAGACAGATTTCGGTGGATTTTGTGCGGCTCTCATAAAGCAGAAATAGCACATGCCTGAGGGGTTTCACAACCCCAGCCTCCCAGACAAGCCTTTCCCAACACCTGCCTACACCCCTGCCCCTGACCCTCCCGTGCTGACGGGATCTTTTATAATTCTGGAGATTTCACCCCCCAAACTCCCTTTTTCTCCTTGCTCCCCCACTGCCTTCTTTCATCCCAAGAATTCCCACTCAATCCCCCACCACTTACACACACAATCAAGCAATCCTTCCCCTTCACAAACATTCTCCCTGTTCACACTCACACCCACACTCACGTGGGACTTCTGGGACTCCTCTTCGGGGTCCCGCTGTGCCTGTCAGTCCCTGCATGCACACATCACATTTGGAAAGACCCCTCGGTTTGGTCTCTGAGCAGTCTTTCTAAATCAGTCATTTTTTAAATCGATGTATTCCCTTAGTACCGACTATGTTGAATAAAGTTGAGCAAAATCGCAGTCCTAAATAATCAAATTCATTTACACGACCAATGTAGTCCTTATTGGTCTTAGATGTCTACATACTGATTTTTGTGTTGATCATATACCTGATATGTATTCAACGTATGGATCGAAATTGAAGACTGGACCAGAGGTACACCATCATCTGCATAGGTGAGTAACAGGCTAGGTTTCACTCATACTCCCTCCCTTTGAGACAATGATGAGCCTGGAGAGATTTATTTTTTAGCTTTAAGGCAGTCGTAACAAATCTCTTTTTGACAGTTTAAGGGCCTAGTCCAACTATAATTTCTTGGTTTTTAACACCCCAACCCCAGTCAGGGGTAAACATTTCAGGTTTCAAGCTACTAGCCCATCTTAAAAAGTGACTCGCTGTCTCAATTCTATACATGCACACAGCACACCATTTCTTACTTGTGTGAGAAACCTGAGGGTATTCTCACTCCTATTCCCCATGGATCCTCTACGCAGGTGGCCAGGGAAAGGCCATCGCTTTTGGATCCCGACCATGGTGGTGGACAAGTGGGGGATGATCACCTGGGTAGAGGGTCTGTGGGGACTGAGGGTGGGATGCCCTTAGGAGAGACATGGTATCCCCCTTTTCCTACTACTGACCAACCCATCCCTTCCCCTGCCTTCATGGGATATTCTACATCAACTCCCCTAACTTCCTCATATGTAATGATAAGCAAGTCCCCAAGGCAGAGGGAACCCCTGCATTAATGAAGAGCCAGGACACATCTGAGAGGCAAGCCAAGTTATTATTAGAGAAAGACCAACAGCAACATACAGAATGACAAGTGACAGGTGTAATCAATTGTCAGACATAGCACTCTGAGGTGTGTTGGCTCAGACCTCATCTTGTATAGTATGGCATAAGCATTATCAGTAATATGTTCTTACAGTTTCATAATGGTAGGTGTAAGTCTCCATGATGTCTGTAGACAGTTGGAAGTAGCAGAAAGCAGCTTGTTTTGATGAGGATTTAAGGTTACACGTAGGGGAAATTGGTACATTGTGTGGCAATAACAGTAAGGAGCTTTGGCGTAAACAACTCTTATATTCCGTTTAAGGTAAGATTTGTACACATAGATGGAAAGGTACTGGGAGCTGGTGTCTCATGGGTCCCCGCAGCATTTGATTGTGGCCCGCCGAGCCAAGGTGGGGTGTGGGCATGACAGGAGAGTTGGGTGTAGCAAGAGGCCTCATGCTAAGACATGGCTAAGGCATGGTGAGGGATCTAGGGCCTAAAGCGAGGGTGATTGCTAGGAGGTGTAGTATCAGGACAATCCTGCCACATCAACCCCCCCCATTTGGTCGTACCTGGTACAGGGTAAAGACCACAGGGCGCAGGATTGTGCTATATAGTGGCAACCTAATACGCACATGACATCAAGCACAGTTCCATGTAGATGTAGTCAAACACTGGGAGATAGAGGTGTCTCAGCATGGTATCTTGGATATCATGGGAATTGTCAAGGAAAGGAAGAGCCGGCATTGTCGTTGCCAGACATTGTGTTAATACAACAGGGAGTGATCGTGCTATTGTGGAGGTGGTGGAAGGTGACGTCTACACCACGGTAGAATAAGTAGGTGAATGGTGTGGAACCCACTGGGACAGTTCCATTATCGGTGAAAGCGATAATCGCAGTAGGAACAAAAGCTGTTGGCCTTTTTGGGAGGGATGGTACTGAAAAAGGAGGTGTAGAAGTGTAAACGTGGCAGTGAATAACACTGGGGTGAAAGTAATTCTGCTGCATGTGTGGGGTGGTGGGGTGCCTACACATAAAAATCTGAGGCATCCATTAGATCGTCATATGTCCATGAGACGTTTGAGCAACGTTTCAGTGTCTGGGGACACGAATGCTGAAGTGCTGGGAAGTAGTCCCAGAAATATAGTCATCAGGAGCAACATGTCTGATGTGTTGGGGATACCAATGGCTGTGCTTGTGGTAATTAGTCCAGGAAATCCACAACTTGGTCAGCTTATGCACAGCTGTGTACATAGAGGGACTATATAGAGGGACTGGTGTGGAAAGAAGTGAGGAGGGAGAGAAAGAGCAGGTTTCAATACTGTAAAATCAATGGCACTGCGTAGGAAACAATCATATCACCTACATTTATTACAACAAGAAATCTGTCCCACAAGTCAGGGCAGTATCTTATCCACTGGATTCTTGCTTGCTTGGGTAGTCTGTGAGCGTGAAAAGTGAGCAGTAATCAGTTCTAAGACCTTTTAGGTACGATGGGCATGTGATTAGAGAAACATCAGTTATGCAGTGGGCATGAGCTGGCAATAATATTCCTAATTTGTGCAGTCCAGCCCTACGCAGAATGGGGCCTTATACCCAAAAGTTCCAAGCAAGTTCAGTGGTAGTTGGTGCTAAAATTCAGGATAACAGCAGGAATGATGATGAGGCAGGAGTGGAGCTTGAAGAGAACAGGCTGGTGTGCAGCAATGTGTTCCTTGCTGGCAGCTCTGCAGAGGTGGAATTGGGAAATACCAAGTCGTTAAAATAAGGCAGGAGATGCAAAGAGCAGGTATGCACCAGCTAGAAGGAGAAGACCCTAAGACTACAGATGGGTCGGGTGCAGCTGGTCTGTGATGCAGGCAATACCGAAGAAGCAAATGCAAATGCTGAAGCGCCAGGCCCACCCAGCTTGCCCCCAGACCTCTTGGACTGGAGGGCTTTTGCACCTATTCCCAAGGTGTGCCGCGTTATTGTGGCTGCATGAAGAACAACATATTTTGAGAGCATTGGGCCACCCACAGAAGGCAGGTGTAGCAGTGACATTCTATGAGGGTCACTTCCCGAGGACAGAGGTGATGGTTGCTGAACTCCGTAGGTTATACCTGGGATCAGGTATTGGCGTGTCATCCTCTAAGAGCGCCGGATGCAGTGTCACCGAGGGCGTGGCATCTGGGGCCCCGGTGGGCAGCTGCAGCAGGGTGTCTTTATCCTGGATCCTTGGTAATGGCAGCTGTGCTGGATTTGTGGTGCTGGTGGACGACAGGATCTCTTTGATGTGGAATTCTGCTGTTGGTCTTCCTCTGATGGTGACACTGTCTTTACACAGTGTCGGGTGTGGACCCAGGTGTTGCGGCTTCTGCAACGGTCTGTGTTGTGGGTTGTCAGCAGGACCTTCCAGCGAGGGTGGAGCGAAGAGTTTTGCTGATGAACCTTCAGGACCACCCAGTCTCTCACAGGAGGCTGTGGCATGGTGCTTCAGGTGGACGGGTAAGTACTTGTATTTGCTGGAAGTGAGAACTGACAACGAGCATTCGTTTTTTGGAATATAACACAACAAGATCATAATTCAGTTGAAGATTACATAGTTCTGGAGCTAGTGGAGGAGTCACTGACATCCTCATAGGTCTGCCCATTAGAATCTCATGTGTTGACAGGCCATGCATTCTGTTAACAGTATTTTAAATGTCCATCAAAACGAGAGGGAGAGCAGCTGGCCAGAGTAGACCTGTTACATGGTGCACACCTTGGAACGGCAGGTTTTCAGGTCCCCATTTAGAGCAGTGGAACTTTTGAAGAATACGTAGGCCCTTGCAAATGTTCTGGACAATCTGACCTGTCAGAGTTTATGGATACTGGGAGACCACAGTGTGGGATGAACTCCTTCAGTAGTCTCTTAGCTACAGTGATCTAATCAGCATATTTACAGGGGTAGGCGTCACTCCATCCGGAGAACTTGTATACGACGACCAGGACATATTCAAAGGAGGCGCATTCAGGCATTGCGATTAAGTCAATTTGCAAATTCACGAAGGACCCATGGGGCGGGTCATGTGCCACAGGAGTGGTTCTGATAGGCTTTCCCGGGTTGAATTTAAGACTAGTGGTGCACTAAGTGCAGTACTTCTGTGCCATGGAGGGCAACTTGGGAGCGAACCAATATCTTTGGACCTCTGCAGTACTTTTCCCCTTACTTGAATGCGACAGAGTGAGCAACACATGCCAATTAGGGTAGCAATGAAGGGGGGGGGGCACTAACCGCCTGTGCTATCAGGCCATAGGCGATCAGAGCAACAAACACAACCATTAGTTGCCCAGCTCCTTTTATCGTTCTGGGGGGCTGCCTCTTGGGGATCCACCAATATGGAAAGGGATGCTATGGGGTCCTCAAATGAGAGGAGAAAGAGCGGCACGTAATCAGGAGCCTGAGGGCCATGGAGGGCCTCATTTTTGTCATGGTGGTTTGCCAATGCATTTCCCTGCGAAATGCTCTTGGGGCTTACATTTCACGATGGCCAGCTCGGTGGGTAACAAAATAGCGCTAAGCACTGCTTCAACATAGGCTGCATTAAGGATAGTTGTACCTTGGGCAGTGAGGTACCCTCTCTGTTTCCAGAGTGTTCCATAATCATGTGAGATGCCAAAGGCATAGCGGGACTCTGTGTATATAGTGGCTGTGCATTGTCTGGCGATGGTGCAGGCCCTGGTGAGGGCAAGGAGTTCAGCAACTTGTGCTGATCTTACTGATGGGAGCTGGAGGGCTTCTATGGGCTCAAGGTGGTACAGACTGCAAATCCTGCCTGTTCATTTCCTGTGGAATCCCCAAGACAGGAGCCGTCAACATAAAGTTCTAGGTCAGCATTGGGGAGGGGGACATCTTTGAGGTTGGGTCGTGGAGAAGAAACTATGCCAACGGCAGCAAGGCAATTGTGTGGGTGACTATCATGAGGAGTGGGTAAAAAGGAGGCCAGATTAAGAGGGGTACATCTGATGAGGGTGATATTGGTGGTGGAGATGAGTAATGTTTCATACTTGGTGAGGCGGCCCGCTGAGAGGTGTTGTGATTTATCTCTGAGGAGTAGGTCCACTACAGATTGAGACACTGCCACATTTATGTGGCGTGGCATGCCAGTGCAATGGTGTCAACTTTGGAGAGTAGGAGAGGCCTGCTGAGAGTAGTAGTGGTTAGGCATGTCCCCTTAATGATGGTCAGGCAGGGCTAATTGTGCATACACACCTGCAGCCTGAACCCAAGAAATAACTTACAAGTAAACAAAGCTTTGAACCCAAGAAATCAATATTGATTGAACTTTAAAGTGAACGGAACTTCAGCAATACAAGTGAGCTAAATATACCCTGGGCCCCAGAGTGAATTGAACTTTGGAGGTGAACTTTAACAAGGGAATGAACTGCAACTTTCAGTCAATACATTTTTGTACAAAGACCAACCATATCCAGAGGGCGCAAGTGTGATGCAGACCTTCAGGAAAGCTGGAAAATATCATTTTACGTTGAAAGTGAATCTTGGAGAAGGGAACCCTGAGGTTTAACCTGTTCATTGACTTGAGGAAGAAGTCTCAAGATATTTTGTGTTTGGAACTATGGGGAAGGGAACCCTGCGTGTTGGTTAACTCTATAGTTTTTGTACTTCAGGAAATCGCAAGACTTCTATTGGAACGGCTTTATAATTGGGGAAGGGAGCTGAAAGAAAGCTGCGAGCTAGACAGAGCTCTGAACTTTGTGTTCAACACTGTTTTGTTGGTTGCTAACATCCCTACATATTGTATAAGATTAGTTGTGAGGGGAAGTATAGGTTTTGGACACAGACAGATTCCTAAATTGAACTTTTGGACTTTGACTTTCCTTAGTTTTGGTTTGGTAGCGAAGTCCCACCATAGTACAGGGCACGGTAGGCGTTTTTCCATCTTGACTATTAAGTTAATAAAGTTGTATTATTAATTTAGAATATGTTGTCTGTTTCTTACATGATGCCTTCACACTTGCCAAGAGTCATATGACTCGCCAGCAGCTAGTGGCGAGTTCAAATTATCCACCATGCACCCAGGATTGCACTCGCTCATTAAAGACCTCTGTGACGATTAATGGGATCTCGTCACTTCTCCCCAGAGGGAAGTCCACACAACAATCCCCTAGGGGTGGTGGAAAGCAGGACCTCACAGGGAGAGACTCCCCTCATTGGTACAAGGACTCCCCTGGAATTCCCTAACCCCCTTGCCTTTTGAGACCACGAAATCCTTGAGATGCTCCAAGAACCAACTCGAAAGTACTACTCTTTGTTACTGCAATATTCCCTCCCTTTCTCACTTCAGTCTTAATACTACCAAGAGGAGGGGGAACATCCGGAGTGTCATCAAAAGTAATGAGAAGAGGAAGATTGAAGGAATGATGCTAACTTCTCCTTTTACAAGTTTAGACAGTAGTGAGAAGAGGTGGCCCAAAGAGGCATGAAGAATACTCTATTGATACAAAGGACTATGCCACTCCGCTCGGGAGGACCCAGCTACAGGACATAAAAAGTAAGAAGGGACTCGTTGGGAAGAGAACCTGGCGTGAAGCCTGCCAGCCCCTGAAGAGTCAAACATGGGAATGAGGAAGTGGGCAGGAGAAGCTGGTCCTCCTCGTGAGGACATCCTGGATCAGTTGGCAGAGACCTCTGTAGTTGGACGGAGACCCAGACAGAAGCTGGAGAGAGGTGGATGGTGGCATGACCTCAGGGAGGTGGGCCATGCAGTCCTTCAACTACGTTGACACCGAAATGCCAAGAAACCTGCGGAGCAGTTCAGTGCTGCTGCAAGCGGAGAGAGAGAGAGAGAGAGAGAGAGAGAGAGAGAGAGAGACGCGAAGAGCACTCGACCAGAGTGAACGAGTCCAACACCCCGGAAAGAACCAGTGACGTGCCCCCACCAGAGAGAAGGTAACAGGAGTTGCAGGAGACACGTTAGAGGTTTCAACAAGAATGATGAATGCTTCGGGAGTAATCGCCCTTATCACAGTAATTGTAAACAGGATACCAAGAGTGAAGAGTATCTCCAGAGTATTTTCCCTCATGACAGTAATTACAGAAAAGACACCACGAGGGGTAATAATCTCTCTCCTCACATTAATTGCAAGAGAGATATTGAGGATAAAGATTACTACAGGAATAGTCTCCCTGATCAGAGGGTTTGCGGAAAAAGCCCAGGACATTACGGAAGCGATCTACCTTGTTGCAATAGCCAAGAGGAACATAGGAAAAGTCAAGTAATATATATATATAATGCTGAGAAAGAATAACTGTTTGGCATTTAACCAATCTAACCAATCCCAAAGTTGCTCTTGGGAGAAATTACAAGGAGAAATCATCAAAACATTCAAATAACATCCGGTTACTTGGCCACTGACTAATCAGTTTAGTGTTTGAAGCCAGTATATTGGTAAAAAGCCACCCACCAAAGACCCAATCCCACTTCACAGACCTTCCAGGATTTTACGGCATGAAATGGCAAATTTTGCGGCACAAACCTTTATTTATTGCAGCATTTTTGCGGGACATTTTGTATTAACTGGAGGGTGTAAGATTGCCACATTGCAGGAAATAGGGAGAGTGCAAGGCTACAACAGAGCCAGGGTATCATTATTATGTATTGTTTGTATTAATTTAATAGGAAGAGTCCCAGATGTCTCTGGCTTGGCAGAACAGTGTTTCACTTGGCTACATTTCTGGTTTAATGTTCATGCCTATTTAATGGTATTAACTAAATTGATCATTATCAATTGTAATGCTGAAAATATTCCCCTTCTATGTTCTCCAATCCCCCAAACACCCACACATCTCTCTCACCAACACACATCTCACCAACTCTCCATCACAACTTACATTCCTTAACCTCTCACTCTGTCATACAAATACTCACGTGCTATGTCACACTGTCAAGTCACAATTTGCACTGCCCAGCCCCTGCCACACTCCAAATCATACTCCCAACTCACACCTTACACTCTACAGTTCCTCCCGCAATATACAGTCCTTCATTCTTTTGTGCTGCTTCTGCATCTTGCATCCTTTCTCCCATTCTATCGCACTCTTCCCTCATCCTTTTTCCCAATCTGCAGCTCACTGCCTCTTTCTGGCCAACTGCTTCCTCTCTGCTTTCTGGCTCACTGACCACACGCTCCCTCTACTTTATGTACCTCTGCTCGCTCTCAGATTTCTGGCCCACCGCATCACTGCTTCCTCTGCTCTCTTGTGCAGCGCTTCCTCCTCTGACCCACTGCTCTCCCTCTGCTTTCTTGCCTATCACTTCACATCTCACCCATCACTCTCCCTCTCTCTCATAGTATAACCATTTTTTTATTTTTTTTTAAATGTAGATTGTGACCCAGTTCCTGGGGCATTTAAAAAAAGAACGGACGATATGCTATTTTTAGACAACCCATTTATGCAAATGAGCAGGTCACCTTATTCTCAAAGGTGACCGGCGCATTTCCACAGGCTTGAGCTGTAGCGCAAATTGTGTGCTGGGCAGCTGTATTGAATGGTGTTCTGGGTTGTTTGACCAAAGTGTAATTATTTGCGGCGGAATTGACCGTAGTTAATTTTGCTGCAAATTGATTTGCACTTCAGCCAAACAACCCAAAATGTACCTTTCACCACCACCCCGCCCCCTCCCCTACTTAACTGCTTAGTCGCTGCTGCTTCCCCTGCAACCCTGCGGTGCCAGATCCGTCCCTCTAACGCGGGTCGGATCCGACTCCGCAGGGTCCCTTTTTTGTTATTTTCTTTTTTTTCTGTCCCCGCCTCCAATTTTGAGGAAAAAAGGGGAAAACACTTCTGCAACCACCCTAGACCAAAATTACTGAACATGGGGAGCGGGTGACACCCCCGCAACACATGTTCAGTATTTATAAAAATAGATCGAATAGTACTGGACGAAATAGGTCAAATTGTAACATTCGGTAGATTTTTGTCATCAAAATGGCCAGTACTTTGAATAGAATCGCTCTCCCGACAGTGTTCTGCAAACTACCAGCGCCTTTCACAGGGACAGGCCCTCCAGGTCCCTGCCGCTGTAAAATGCGACCCAAAAAATGTATTTTTATCCTGTTTGAGGAACAGAAATGCAAGCGATACAGCAGCGGTTCATACCTTAAAAGAAATGCATGACAGGGTCAGGAAAGACCCTGTCATACAGTGGCAGCCCCACATCCCGTGCGCGTAGGGTTGCCTACAATTTCTGCACATTTAAAAGGGCATCTTGCTTGGAAATGAGGGATGCGCTTTTAAATTGACAGAAACGCCACTTTATTTGATCAAGGAGGTGAAAAAGGCCATCTGAATGGGCGCGCATATAAAATGTGCCCATTCATGTGTCTCTTGTGGATTGGGCTGCACTTTTTTGGGGCGCAAGTGATGAGATGTGTTAGCGCATTTCATTTCTTGTATAAAAAAAAAAGTTGAGAACCTGGCACCCTGAGTATTATTTTTTTTAAAACAGTAATTTTTGCAGATTACTTAAAAAAAACAAAAGTAAATTGTTTTTAAATTTTTTTAAAGGTAATGTTTTTGCACAAAACGGCTGTTTTTGCAGCATTTTTTGCAAAACGGCTGTTTTTGCTGCATTTTGCGGGATCGCAAAAATGCCTATAAGCTGTAGGGTCTGACTTCATCCTCTGGCGACAGCCCATCTTTGAGCTTTCTTCAATATTCCCTCTTACCTATTTTATGGGATCCTGTGCCCATTTCCAGCCAGTCAAGAAAATAGAAAATATTCCATGTAACTTGAGGGACATGAATGCGTGTTGGCCAGGTTGGGCAAAGGAAACTGTGGCGAACCAGAAGAAGGGCTCGGACTACACTGTGCCATGATGACTGGATGTTTTATTCAAATAAAAAGAAAATGCTTTTCTAGAACCTGCCTAACCAACTACAAATAAGGATGCTCATTAAAGTCCAAAGAAATAGTCCTGAGTCCAAATCCTATTCAGCTAAGTGGCCCTATGACTTAGGAAAACTAAACCAAAAGGAAGAGTCCGGAGCAATAGCCTCTGTCTGTGGCTTCTGCCCGGCCAATCACCTGGATCTCTTTTCCAGAGGTTTTAAATGTCGCAAAACAGAGTTCACAACCTCTGTGAGGGTGCTGCTTGTTAAATCTCAGTTCTTTACAATTCACTCTCTCCAGGAATAAAAGGTTTTCCCAATACAATTCCACCAATGTGGACTTGTTTCTAGACAGTGTTTTTATGTTAGTAAACACTGGTACCCTAGGTGCTGTCTCCAGTTAGATTAATTATAATTCATGGCTACTCGGCTCGCCAGCTAATGCACTTTGCACGCGGAGCTCAGGCGCCTGGTCTCTCCGCTGCAGTCTGGTGTTGGCGTCCCTTAATGGGCCCCAGGCCGACCACGCTTCCGTGTGGTTGTGCCTCCAGGCGAGATGATTGCTTTACCTTCCCCATCTCTCTTTCAACCTTGGCATCTCGGACGGTCCGGATCCCCGCCTTCCGGCGCCTTGAGAGCGCATCGATCGCTTTCCATGCTGGCTCTGTGGTCTAGCATAGCTCTAGCCCTCCAGAACATCTCTCTGTCAGAGACTCGCCTGTTTTTAGGATTCTTCCTCTCTGATTCAATGTTCCTTGTGGTTTTCTGTACGTCATCAGAAACGGGGGAGCAATGCGGTGGTGTGGGGACATTTCTCTTTGACTGTCAAGTTCATGCGAGATCCAGCATTACCTGAAGCTAAAGAGTTTGAAGAAATGTTATGTTATATGGCATTTGTATAGCACCTATTGCCATTGGTATGGTGTCCAAAGTGCTATGGGTGAACGCCCTTGGAGGACCGAGGTATGAGAATTGAAAGGAGGATTTTAGAATGCATGTCTGCATTTTAGCCAGTACAGAGGTAGGTAGTGGCGGCTAGGTCCCTGGAAGCGACCCATGAAGATATGTCTAGTGGATGGGTGCTGTGAGAGACTGTCGGGAGAGTAGGGGAGTGAATCAGACTGAATGTGTGTCCCGCTGGACCAAATTCTTTTCATGGGACTCAGCTGCATTCTGATGGCAGAGGTGATGTCCGTTATGAAGTCGGGAAGTGAATTATTTCAGATGTATGCGGTTGGTGGCCGGGCCCTGGGAAGATGGAGTGCTATATGTACCTGGGAATCCAGGCTATCTAGTTGTGATGAGGGTATGTGGAGAAGTCATACGAATAGACTAGAGTCCTTTCCTGCAAGCTGAGTGCTGACTTTTTATTTCTTCAAGTGACTCATAAGTACTCCCGCCGGCCCCCCCACCTGACTGGGGGGTGATAGTTCACTCAGAGGTGGCCTACATTACTCAAGATTCCGAAGGGAAGAGCCAGGTCTTGAGTGCGTTCCGGAAAGCGAAGTGATCCTCTATGCAGCGGATGCTATATGGAATTGAGTTCCAGATGGTGGGAGTTTGGATGGGGAACGAAGATCCCCCTATTTTGGTCGATTTAGCGACTGGGATGGCAAGGAGGAGAGCTGTGGCAGATCTGAGGCTTCTGGTGGGCCTGTAGTGGGTGAGCTTGTGTTGTAGATATTCAGGTCCTGTGTTGTGCACAGCTCATTGGGTGATGCTCATAGCCTTGAAGGTGGAACCATGCCCGATCGGCAGCCAGTGAAGGATACAGAGGGTGGTTGTGATGTGTTCTCTGGGGCCAATGGCAAGGAGGAGCATTTGCTGCAGTGTTTCAAACCCATTGGCGTTTTCAAGGATGTGATGCAGGGATGCCCAGTTACAGGGGGTTAACATAGTCTAGATGTGAGAGGATGATAGCCGTGATCGAGGTGACTCTTTGTGAGAAGGTCAGTTAGGGGTAGATGCGTCGGAGAATGCTTAGGTGTAGATAGCAGGATGTTGATACTGTGATAATGTGACCCAGGTCTGATTCCAAGTTGCATCTGAGATTTGGTTACATTTATGGGGATGTGGGGGAGGGCCTAGAGAGAGCGTCCAAGGGGTGGGTTTTCAGCAATCATGATTTCAGATTTTCCGGGGTTAAGAATGAGGTGGCTGGCAGTCATCCAGTGGTCGATTTCTGAGAGACAGATAGCGAGTCAGTGTGGTTTTGGAAGAGTCCTTTGGGATCTTGAAGATGATTTGGGCGTCATCTGGTAGTTGTCGCAAGACATGCCCTGTGAGTGGATGATAACAGGGAGGAGGTTAAAGAGAAAAGGGGTGAGAGAGGCACCCTGTGGTACTCTGTGGGTAACAGAGTTGGGAGTTGACAACAAGTGACACGTGTATTATTTGGGATCTGTTGGAAAGGAAGGAGAAGATCCACTTCAAGGCTGTAACCCTGAATCCGATAGAGTAGAGTCTGTCCATGAGAGTAAGCTGGTCAATGTTGTCGAAGGCTGTCAAGAAGAAGTAGGACGGTACAACCTACCTAGTTGGAGGTTCTTTTAAGATCATCCCAGATGGAGACTAGGCACATTTCAGTTTCCCGTATGGGTCTGAAGCCTGATTGGGCGGGTCAAGGAGGAGGTTGACTTCAGTGAAAAGGCATCGCTGGTGTATATGCTGTTTGGTCGAGTGTTAGGAAATATTTTAATTTTACAACTTTCCCTCCATAGTTTTCTATGGAACCCCATTCTTTTAGCATTGTTTTTCATCCTGCCTGACTTTCTGAAGGAAAGGAAAGTCTTCAGTTTGGCTTCCCTTTTGCTAATTTATTATGGGGGGAAACTGACTAGTTCTTCAGACTGTCGGTAATGGGAAACTTTGTTTCCCTTTAAATTCTTGTAGTTGTACATTCCACACAGCACCTTACAGTGCAGTGCAATGGGAATACGTTTATATCTCCTCATTTTTTACACTTGGGATTTCTGGTTACTTTTATCTGTCCCTAAAGACAAGCTGGTGGCAGCAGTTGTATGTTTACAGTTTTGCTTTATTTTTATTGTGCCCATTTGCATTTACCGCTTATAGCTACAAAAAGTGTCTAGCGCTACAAGATTGTTTCGCTAGGTCTTTTGCCATATGGTAATTTAGACTTCTTACTGCCTTCCCAGGTCAGGAAATCCCATATAAGGTCCTGCACTTGCCCGGGGAAGCAGCTGCTTTCACAGTCTAGTCGGCTTGTGTGTGTCTGTGTGTGACACACCCAAGAAGTGGGCTGGACTGTCTAGTCACAGTCCATATCACTGGTGCCTCAAAGTCTGCTACTGGGGCAGATGTGAAACCAGCAGTTGTCCTGATTGGACAAGTACTGGCTGCTTGAATGGTGCAGATCATTATCACTGGTGTGCTTGGACTTGCTTCCAGGTCGTTATTTGGATGAGAGGAGGTCCTCTGCAGCCATTTCTTCAGATCTACATTAGAGCAAGAAATCCCTCGAAGAAAAGCAGATTGGCGATGACCCGAAGACGACCCCTGACGAGGCCCAGCATCCCTGCAGTGTCTGGCACGGTGAAGCCCTGCTCCTCTGCCTGATCTCTGAAGACCCTGAGCAGTGCTTCAGCCCCTTAGACTAGTTGGACCAACTAGTCTCTATCCCTGCTCAAAGTTGCATGCCCCAAGAGCCTTCGGAATTGTCCCTGGTCTGCCCGATGCACTGACCTCGCTGAAGCAGTCGCTGTTCCGCTTTAAGCCTCAGACCTTTTGTGGTCGCCAGCTTGTGCGTTTTGTCGCCCACAGATTTGATGCTATAAATCCATTTTATCAGACCTGGATCCCATCTCCGAGAGCACATGCAGCCACAAGACAAAAACAAGCATTTACAAAGTCAACAGGTTGGGCTTTTTCTCACTGTTGGATTCAAAACAGAAGTAACAACAATCTTTCCAATTCCCATGTAGGTGGGACATGTGTTCTGGACTGGGAGTTATGTACAGGAATGGGAGTCCTTGTCCCCAAGAGGATAGCCAATCCCAGTGAGGTCCCCCTAGGTAGGGTCTTGCTGAGTGGGCTCTCCTTCCTAGCCTCAAAGGAGGTTGCTCCCCTCTGGAGAAAAGGAACAAATTGGCCAGATTTGTCACAAAACCTCCCAATAATATGATCAAGGGACCAATCATAAGAATTATTTTAAAAGAGCACCCCCATCTTTATCAGAACGCACATCGCACATAACTGCTTTGGGTAACCCAATACTGGTGTCTTGGTCAATATCAAATCATTTGCCAATTGCTGGCCCAATCTTGGAGTTAAAATCTCTGAATAGTATAATCTGGACGGAATGTGACTCTTGCACCGCTAACATTATCACAACAGCATTGCTTGTCCCTGTACGGAATTAATTATCCTTTTTAGCCCACAGATGGAAGTAACGAATTATGACAATGAAGTGCAAGTTAGATGCTGTAGTCCCCTTAACTGTTAAAACATCTGAGTAGTTGTAAAAACCAGTTCATTCCGTAAATGTTTCAAAGGAAGTTATTATAAATATGCCACCAGAATTTCTTCCTCTGCTGGTGGATTTGGCTGTGTTGCAAACAGTGCATACATGGCTGTGCAAAATTGCCTCCTCACATCATGTTTCCTGCAGACAAACTGTTAGTTAATGAATGTTATCAAATATTTGTACTCCAGTTTCTCTCCCACGCAAGCTATACCACAAGATAAAGCAAGTGCAGATGACTCAATAACAGGTGGGGAAGAGCCTTAGCGGAAATCAAGATTAGCGTAGTTGGAAATGTCTCTATTGTTGGGTTTCTATGCACTTGCAGGAGTATCCGCTTGCCAAAGCTTGCATCCTTTGATGTATTTTGGGTCCCTTACATGACTGGCATATATCGGTGGTGGAAGAGTGTCTGTAAAATAACTTCAAAGTCTCACATTTATTCAAAATTTGAATTTATCCCAGTTTATTAAAATAATTTAGAATCACAGTTGCAATACCGTGTGTTTGCAAGTTAGAAGTACAGTCTCCATTAAGTGTCTTCTAGCCCTTGCCCATCCAGTTGACCTGTATCACCATTAAACTGGGCCTACCAGGTTCTAAAAGTAGACCAATATTTCAATTAACAAAGTATACACTTTTTAAAATTAGGGACACTGTGGATTCCACTTCTCCCGTGTTAACCTCTGGGACTGGAGTTAAAACTACAACCAAGGGTACTCTTTGCACTGGTGAATGCAAAGTAGAAGCGTTTATTCCAGTCAGGTGCTCTAACCCTTCCCTGGATACAGCTGCAAGCTCACTTGATTGATTGTAGCAACGGCTTTTCTATTTTTGTGTCTCCCTTCTCCTCTGCCCCCTACCTGAGCCTCATGAAAAGAGCTGTTTTGGTGTCATTGTCAAATGGTAATTGAGAGGGGTACCTTACGTGAGGTGACTGACCCTCTGTTGTGCAGAGAAAAGGGACACGGGGCCCTTTAAGTAAAGGAGAGGGACAGAGGGAAGGGGGGCGGGGCAAGGGGGAGGGAAAGCGTGAAAGTTAAGGGGTCGGCAGTTACGATTGAATAAAGGAGTTGTAAAGACGTACCCCCGTGTCGTTGCGTGATTTGTGGGCCTGCGGCCTCACAACAACTGGCGACGAAGACAGCCGGACCACGCGCATGAAGAAGGCTGCCGGAGTTGCGGAGGGACCAGGTGCCGACAGCGGTCCATGCAGAGAGAACGCGAGGCAAGGAGGAGCCAACCTGCCCGAAGAAGGTATCCGGAGTAGCGGAAGGACCCGGTGCCGACAACAGCCCCGAGGACTGAACGCGAGGTGTGGAGGAGCCAACGCGCATGAAGAGCAGCCGGAGTCGCGGAGGGACCCGGTGCCGACTGCAGCCCACGAGGTGAGATCGCGCCGAGGAGAGAAGTCACCGCTAACACAGGAGCCAGGGAGGAGCCCTGCAGCCCGTGGAGGAAAGGAAAGAAGACGCGCACCCACCGAAAGCGAGGATGAGCCCAGCGGGTCGCTGAGCAACGCCCAGGAGATCGAGAGGTGCCAGGCGCACACGCAGGTACCGAACAGACCCCACATGCCCAGGGGAGGGAGTGAAAGGCACGACAACGTATAATGAGCCACTTTAAAGCGAGGAACTTTATGCACGTGCGAGTGCTTTAATGAGCCACTTGAAAGCGAGGAACTTTATGCACATGCGAGTGCTAGCCACGAACCAAGGAGCTGGAGAAAGGTGTGACAGCGGAACGGCCCACTTGAGAGTGAGAAAAGTGAAACACACGTGAGCACTAGCAATAAGCCACTTGAAAATGAGGAGTCACTGGCACACGCCGGCGCCAGCCACACACCACGTGACTGCGAGGAGCAATAGGCACCAACTAGCGCCAGGACACTTGAAAGCGAGGAATACTACGTGTACACCCGTGCCAAGCCACGACGAAACAAAGATCCACACGCGCACAAAGGGACACACACCGCACGCAAGTGAAGAACCACAAGAACAGCTCACAGGCAACGTGACACCCGATATCAGTGATCATGTCACAACCAGGGAGTGGAGGAAGCGCAGCAGTAGACACCACGGCACCTGCCGCGCCTGGTGTGACTCCCACCAATCCAGTCTCCTTCCTACGCCGCCCAAACCCATTTTCGCTAGAACCACAAGAAAACCAAGGGCAAAGGTGGCAAGAATGGATGGACGAGTTTGAGGAATTCATGAGGGCAGTAGGAAACCAAGACGCCCCGAACAAACTAGACATGTTCACAAACTTAGTTGGGAAAGACATAAAAAGTGTCATCAAGACCATCCCTGCAGCAGAAAGGAATACATACCAAAGACTCATTGAAGCCATCAACGGTCGACTGATAGTAGTCCCGAACAGAGACTACGAGCGCTACATCTTTAATCAGTGCACCCAGCTACCCCAAGAAACAATCGGCCAATTTATATTGCGCCTGCAAAGTAAAATAGCGTACTGTGATTTCGCCAACTTCAACGACGACGAGGCCATCCGTCTGAGAGTGATAGAGGGATGCCTGTCATCAATATTCCACAAACATCTACTGAAAAAACCACTTCCTCTGAAAGAAATAGCTGAACTCGCCAGAGTATACAAAAGAGTGGATGCTCAGGCTGCACACATGGAGAACCCGCCAATCAAACGGGCCGCCAATACAACAACACATACAGACAAGACCAGTGGAACAACGCAAGACGCCCACCACCCGAAAGACAATGCTACCGGTGCGGGTTTGAATTCCCCCACAGAGGCCAGTGCCCCGCAATTGGCCAAATGTGCATGAGGTGCGGACAAGAGAACCACTTTCAGAGCATGTGCCGGGAGAAGACGCCCCCGCTATCAGCGTATAGACCACACAACCAGCAAACGACCACAAGGAGGTTCGAGCCGCGGCCCGAGCCACAGGGACCTCTTAACCCAAGACCATACTTGGAACGAGAATACGCCAAGCCCGCCGGCAACCCCAGAACACCAAACAATCCTGGATTCATCAGAGCGGTCAAAAACCTACAAGTAGACCAAACCGACGCAACATACGCCAACCAAGAACAAATATATCACATGCAAGCATACCCTGAAGAGGAACACCAAAGGGAAGATAACACCAGAGACCCATACGAAAACCCACCAGTCGAAGAACACCCAACAGAACACCTACCCTATGCGGAATACGACCGATACAGCAGGGAATATGTTCGACTTATCTCAGAGGCCTCCGACGACAGCACGGCACCCAGAGTGACGGTACACCTGGGAGGAATAGACACACCATTCCTGGTGGACACGGGCGCAACCGTTAATGTCATGAGTCACCTGGCATACGAGCATCTAGCAAACAAGTTTCCCCTACATCTTACGCCCACATATTCCATTGGGGCGCAACACAGCCACTGACCTCAAAGGGACAATTCACATGTGATCTCATACACAGGGGCAAGAGAGCACCGACAGTGATACACGTCATTCACAGCCCGGCAATTGGCAGATGCCTCCTGAGCCACAAGACTGCCACAGCTCTATGCCTCATCGACATCCACTACGACGAATCGGAAGTGATCCAAGGCGTACCGCCCAACTCCCACTTCATACAGGCCATCCACCACAGCGCCCCAAACATAGAAAACCTGAAATCGGCCTACCCGGCCCTATTTGAAGCTAAAGGACAACGTCATCAAGCTACACATCGATCCGAAGATACAGCCAGCACCACAGCACCCCAGGAGAGTAGGATTCCACCTACAGGCGAAAGTATCCGATGAGTTGCAGACGCTACTGGACAATGACATCATAGAAAGGGCAACAGGACCCACGCCGTGGGTTTCCCCACTTGTAGTTGTCCCCAAAGCAGATGGACGTCTCCGCCTCTGCGTGGACATGAGGATCCCCAACACAGCCATCCAACGGGAAAGGCACCCCGGCCCGAATATCGAGGACATGTTGATCAGGCTCAACCAAGCCACGAAATTCTCAAAATTGGATCTCAACCAGGGGTACCACCAGCTAGTGATTGACCCCGCATCAAGGCCCATCACAACATTTACCACCCACGAGGGCCTGTTCCGTTACAAACGACTCAACTTTGGAATCTCGTCCGTCGCCGAGATATTTCAGGAAACGATTCACAGACTAATTTGCTCCGTCCCCAACGCATTCAATTACAGTGATGACATCTTCATCTTTGGTGTCACCCAGGATCAACATGACACAGCCCTACACCAAGTGTGCCGCATTCTACAGGACGCCGGACTGACACTTAACAGCCAGAAATGCGAAATCAACACACCCACTCTATGCTTCTTCGGCCACATTTTCTTGGACCAAGGAATCAAGGCAGACCCAGACAAGATCCGTGCCATAACTAACTTGCCCAGCCCACAGGACGCCTCCGAGCTCCGCTCGTTCCTGGGCATGGCGGGATGCTGCACCCGCTACCTCCCACGATACGCCTCACTGACATGCCCACTGCGGCAGCTACTGAAAAAAGACCAACCCTTCCAGTGGACGGAGCAATGCCAACAGGCCTTCGCCACAATAAAACAAGAGCTAGCTGCCAATCGCCAACTGGCATACTTCAATCCGAAATGGCAAACAGAAATCATCGCGGACGCCAGCCCAGTGGGGCTTGGTGCAATCCTAGTTCAAACGGATCCACAAGAGAACTCCAAAACCCATATCGTGGCATATGCCAGCCGCGCACTCAACCCCACCGAACAAGCATACTCGCAGGCAGAGCGGGAGAGCCTGGCGGCAGTATGGGCGTGCGAAAAATTTCATCATTTTGTCATCGGACAAACGTTCACCCTCGTTACGGACCACCAAGCCCTGCTGGCCCTCTTTGACAACCCGAGAAAAAGATGCCTCCACGCATCGAACGATGGGTCATCCGCCTCCAGGAATATGACTATACCATCATTCACAAGCCTGGGAGTGACGCAAACCAGCAGACTATCTGTCACGACACCCGGAAGAAGCACCAGACACCGCAATGCAAGGAGAAGCCGATGGATACATCGCATACCTATCACACAATGCCCTTCCCCCGGCCATCACTGCCGAACTATTTGCGGAAAAGAACAGAGCTGACCCCACCATCAAGGCAGCCGTCCACCTCACCAACACCAACAAGTGGCGACAGGCAGCCAACCAACACTTCGAGCCAGGAGAGGGGGGGAAGTCGACAGAAGAGACTTGGCCAGAATGGAAAAAATACACAATGAACTGGCCACAACAAGCCAAGGCACACTGCTCAGAGGGAACCGCCTGGTAGCACCCAAAAGTCTTAGAAAGCCACTAGTCATGATCGCACACGAAGGCCATCGAGGTGCGGCGAACACAAAAAAGATACTGAGAAACCAGGTGTGGTTCCCCCACATGGACACCATTGTGGACGACATACTAAGACACTGCAACCCTTGCCAAGTAAATGCGGCCGGCTCACCACCCTGCCCCCTACGCATAGTTCCGCTCCCTGATGGACCTTGGCAGCGAGTAGCACTTGACTTCTACGGCCCACTCGAAGAGGGAGGTCACCTGCTGGTGGCCATAGATGAGTACTCCCGATTCCCACTGGTAAAGCACGTACAGTCCACGGCCTTCCACCACGTGGTAGGCACAATAGACGAAGTATTTAGCGAATGGGGCATCCCCAACGTAGTGAAAACGGACAATGGATCCCCATTCCAAGGACAAGAGTTTAGGAAATTTGCGGCACACCTCGGATTCCACCACCAGAAGATCACACCACTATGGCCCCAGGCCAACGGGATGGTGGAGCGATTCATGGCGAACATTAAGCGCACACGCCAAAAAGCAGCAACAGACCAAGCCTCGATGCCACAAGCCATCTCACAAATGCTACGAAGCTACCGACATACCCCCCACGAGGCAACTGGGTACACCCCAGCCAAACTTATGATTAAATACAAACCACGGTCCAGGCTTCCCCAACTCGAGGACTACACGCCGGAGGACGACGAGATACGATGAGAAGCGGAGAAAAGACAAAAAGCCAAAGAATGGACTGACAGGAAGCGGAAGGCCAAGGAACCCCTGATCCCCGTAGGAGAAACAGTGCTGTTCAGGCAGGCCCAACGCTGGAAAATGGACTCGAAACATCGGCCCGAGCCCATGATAGTGACGGAAGTGAAAGGACCCATGATCACCGCCCTGGGAGACCAGGGTGAAATAACCCGAAACGCGTCATACTTCAGACAAATGTTCCAAGAAGATGGCACTGAAGACATGCCTCTCGAGGAAGAAGACCCCATGGACCCAGAGACCCCTCCAGATCCGCCCGAGGCGCCGTTGCCAGGAGGACGAAAGGGAAGAGCGAGCCGAGCGACCCCACAGGCTGGCCAGACGGCCCACTCGGCTCATCGAAGAAATGTGAAGACGGAGTTCGACGATAAGTAAGGGGGGGTGTTGTGCAGAGAAAAGGGACACAGGCCCTTTAAGTAAAGGAGAGTGACAGAGGGAAGGGGGGCGGGGCAAGGGGGAGGGAAAGCGGGAAAGTTAAGGGGTCGGCAGTTACGATTGAATAAAGGAGTTGTAAAGACGTACACCCGTGTCGTTGCGTGATTTGTGGGCCTGCGGCCTCACAACACCCTCTTGTCTATGATTGGGCACCACTCCCCCAATATCTTTGCCACCAGAAAAAGGATGGTATACACTCCCCTTCCCTGTTCAAATGTGTGAGACAGGAGAAAGCTCTACCTACATTCTGCAGCAGCTGAAATATTCGTGAAGGCTATACTGAACTCCGTCTCTGAGCAAAACAGGCTCTTGCGAGCCAGAAGAAGGAGTCATACTGGACATTTCAAGGGTTTTATTGAAATAAAGTAAAGAAAAGACCTCTCTGTCCCTATCGCCAAGAGGGTCTTCCCTACCTACGAAACTATACTAAGGATGCTTGTCATTCCTTCAAACCAAATATAGTTCTTCATCCAACAACCTACCTTCTAACTGGCCCTATCACTATAGACAACAACCTAAATAGCTAGAGCACTATTCCTCCGGCTTATAGCTCCGTCTGTCCAAGTTCACTGAGTTTCCAACTGGGATGCAGCGCTTGGTTAAAAAATAAAGAAATAAAAGTGTTCGTATCAAAGTAGGCAAAAGAAAGTTCTCTTATCCATCCCAAGGAAAAACAAGTGTTCATACAGAGTTTTTAACAAAGCTCTTCTCCTTGCATACTCCTGTAGAAATTCCTGATATATTTGCAAGTTTGCCATTCCTTTTAGTGGAGGGATATTACTTGCCCCCCCTTCTCCAATCACCTACACGTCTATTTGTACACGTATAGTCCAACAGTGTGAACCCTCCAGGTTTTATCTCACTGGTTGCCTCTGTGGAGTTCTCCAGACCCTGTTGATGCTTTAAACGTGATATTGTTACTGGAACTTGCCAACATGAATTTCTCTGGTTTCCTGGGCTCCCGTAACCCACATTACCACTAAGTTATCATCATATCACTCATCTCCTCCTTCCCTGGGCCACCCCTACTACCTGTGTTGGCATCGGTCCGTTCCCTGGGATTGGCTTCTTCACGTAGCGGCTTTCCCTGCTTGAGTCACTCGTTGCGTTGATACCGCTGCTTATGCTTCGGTAATGCTTCTGGCTCTGACAGCCTTTGTTCTCTCACCTCGAGTGGAGGTCCTCTCATTCCTCCATTAATTTCTGGTGTCAGCTCTAGTTTGCGGCCTCCCAGCCCACCATGGCCTCAGCTTGGTCATGCCACCAGGGGAGACGGCTTCTCTGTCTCTAGTGCGGTTACTTCGCCTCTCTGCTCGCTGGCCCACCAGCGTACTTTGCTCTCTGCAAGGCTCCCCTGTGGCGCTGCCCCCTGATTTAACACACATGTGGCGGCGTGACGTTGCACGCCGCCGCATGCTGCATAAATAAACGGGACGTTCCCGGCCGCGTCAGAGCGACCAGGAAGCCCGAACTGCTAAGACTTGTGTGTGTGTGTGTCTGTGCAGTGCGGGGGCTTACGGGACCGCATGGGGGCCCCGACCAACCCCCAACAGTGGCGACGAGTGGATGCGGATGCCCGGGGATCGCACACGCGACTGGCGGCCATTTTGTCAACAGGGCCATGGAACTTCTCCAAGCTCCGGTTTGCATGGGGAAGGTAATACAGGTCTAATTTTTGGACACACTGCTTGCAGGCAGTCTAACCTGCATATACATGCCCAATTTTTGATTTTTACTTCACATTTGGGCCTCCTACGTCGAGTGAGAGCAAGGAGAAGGGCTAAAATGGCAGGGCCTGCCTAGCCCAGATTTTTATTTTCTTCTCTCTTCTTCAGCCAATTTTTGGAACTTTTACACCTCTGGTGTTGCTGCAGTGGAGGGACACTGTGCTTCTTCATCCTCTTCATCATCAGGCTGCTGTGGCCTCTTCTTCGTCCTCTTCATCATCAGGGCGGAGTACTGCAGTGGCGAATACTCAAGTTGGCAGTCATCTTCTTTCTACTTCTTCGAAGCTGAAGGCAAGATTCCACCATCCCCTCCCCAGGTTGGACTGTTGCTGTGCCTGTGGAAGGGGTATCCAGGTGTGGTGGTGGTGGGTGACTGAGTTGCGGCCCCCAGGTCCTAGTGTGGGGGTGCCTGTGCGCTCAGGCCCATGAGTGGCGTTGTTGGGCAGGACGGTGGGCGCTCTGCAGCCGCACCACTTCCCCAGGACGGCGGCCAAGCAGGAGGTAAACAGCAAGCTCCTCAGGTTCCAGTGATTCCAGTTCTACAGCCAGTGGCCGCTCCACAGCTACCCCCTCAACCCCAAGTAGGCGGTCAAGCTCCTGTGCCTCAGGGGCCACCGGTGGTGCAGCCAGTTGCCCAGCCAGGACCTCCTATCATGGCCCAAGCATGAGCCTATCCCAGAATTTGACGCTTCGGGCCCGCCGTCCAGCATAGGCCCTAGGTGGAGGAGGTGGGTTGGTCGTCTCGACATGTACTTCCGGGCCGCCCAGGTGACGGATGACGACAGCAGGGTGGCTACGATGCTGTACTCCGCTGGGCCATCGGTCCAGGACATTTTTGAGTCATTTCCTGCGGGGGATGGCAGCTATGACGCAGCCAAGGCGGCACTCCTGGCCCACTTCCTGCCCCTTGCCAACGTGGACTATGAGAGGTTTGTCATGCTGTCGGCCAAGCAAAAGGACGATGAAACATTGGACACTTTTTATGGACACCTGCATCGCCTCTCCCAGGGCTGTGCGTGGGGAGACGCAGAGGACATGATTCGCAAAATGCTAATTCAAGCGTGCTCCTCAGGCAAACTCAGGAGGCAGGTCCTGAGAGAGCCGGGTATCACTCTGCCCCGCATCCTGGAACTGGGCCGCTGCCATGAGGTGGCGGAAGCTTGAGCAACCAAGATGGAGGTGGGGTCCCGCTCAGTAAAGTCTGAGGAGGTGTGTGCTATGTGGCGTGGTGGTAGAGGAGTGAGAAGACCTGGGGTGGGACCCCAGAACAGAGCAGGGAGAGCGGGAGAATCATGCCAGAAGTGTGGATACGACCTCCCTCACCCGACGGAGTGTCCGGCAGCTGGAAAGACATGTGGTAGGTGTGGCCTGCCTGACCATTTTTTAAGAGTATGCAGGGCTGCCCTGCCTGTGTTGGTACCGAGAGGACAGGCTCGAGTTGGGTCCCGCGCCAGAACCGCCCACCGAATGTGGCCCAGGTGTACCAGGGCGGGGAGGATGCCCAGGAGGAGGAGGCAGAGGAGGATGAAGAGAACATTTTCTTTGTCTCCAGTGTGGAGGTCCTAAAAGGAAAGAACAGAAGGCAGCCGAGGTGTGTGGTTGAGATCAATCATTCGCCGGTCCTGGTGCTCGTGGACACGGGAGCCTCGGTCAATGTGATGGCCAGGGGGCACTATGATGCCCTTGAGTCCCCCCCGAAGCTGCTCACATCGAGGGCCCGCATATTTGCGTTTGGAGGACTGGAACCAATACCACTGGATGGTGCCTTTGTAGCGAAGGTGGAGCATGAGGGCTCGCAGATCAAAGCCCGGTTCTACGTGATGCCCATGAGCAACAACACTCTGCTAAGCTGTGCTGCTGCTGAGGCCCTCGGAATTGTCAGCTTCGCGTACTCTGTGTATCTCGAAGACATCAATGACTTGCTCGATAAATATGCCGCCCTCTCCAATGGCATTGGAAGGATGACTGGTGACCCGGTGCGGTTACACATCGATGAGTCTGTGCAGCATGTTGCCCTGAAACACCGGAGGGTACTGTTCCATCTCAGGGAGCAGGTGGATAAGGAGCTGGACAACCTGGTGAATTTGGACATTATTGAAAAGGTGGAGGGCCCCACTCCCTGGGTGTCCCCGATTGTTGTGGCTAGGAAGCCCAAGCAACCTGACTCTGTCCGCATCTGTGTAGATATGAGACTCCCCAACAAGGCCATTAAGAGGAGCGGCATCTCACCCCCACCATCGATGACATTATTGCGGAAGTGCAAGGGGCTCGGTTCTTTTCCAAATTAGATCTCCGAGCAGGATATCACCAGGTCGGTCTCCATACGGAGTCTCGGTATATCACCACTTTCACCACTCACCGGGGGCTCTACCGATACAAGAGACTCAGCTTCGGTGTATCATCGGCTGCAGATGTTTTTCAGAACATTATTCAGGGTGCCCTCGCAGATCTGGATGGTGTCTTAAACATCAGCAATGATATTCTCGTGTTCGTGAAGACCGAGGTGGACCATCTGAGAAATCTGGGGAAGACCTTTGTGAGACTGCAATCACTAGGTCTCACCCTCCACAGGGACAAGTGTGAGTTCCTGCGCCCTTCCATCGAATTCTTCGGATTTGTTTTTAAAGAAGGGGGGGTGTCACCAGACCCGAGGAAAGTCCAGGACATTAAGAAGGCACAGCCTCCAGAGTCGGCGTCTGACATTAGGAGTTTCCTTGGCATGGTGACATACTGTGGGCGTTTCATCCAGAACCTTGCCTCAAGGTCGGAACCACTCGGGGCTCTGACGAAGAAGGAGTCAGCCTGGCACTGGGGCCCGCTTGAGCAGGCGGCCTTTGAAGACATCAAAAGCGCCCTGGCAGCGGAGGACACCATGGCGTTCTTTAATCCGGCGCTAACATCAGAGATCGTTGTGGATGCCAGTCCGTTTAGTCTAGGGGCCGTCTTAACACAGGTGGACCGGGACTGGAGCATCCGGCCTGTGGCCTATGCCAGCAAAGCGCTCTCTGAAACTGAACAAAGATACTCGCAGATTGAGCGTGAGGCTCTGGCGGTCCTCTGGGGCTGCAGACACTTTCGGCTCTACGTCTTGGGGTGTCCAGTGACGGTGGTGACGGACCACAAGCCCCTGCTGGCCATTCTGGCAGGGTCATCCTCCAAGCCACCGGCCAGAATTGAGAGGTGGATGCTCGCCCTTCTCGAATACGGAGTGACACTGGTGTATCGGCCAGGGGCCAACAACGCAGCGGACTATCTCTCCCGACATCCGGGAGTGCGTGGGGGAGAGGAGTATGACACCTGCGAGGAGGAGGCCGACGAGCACGTCCGAATGGTGGTGGAGGCAGCCACACCAAACGCCATGCCTCTCTCAGAGCTGGAGGCGGCAGCTGCCGAGGACGAGTGCTTCAAGATCCTCCAGCACTCCATGCGGCAGGGCTCCTGGAAGTCTGTCCTAGAATCCCTGGCGGGGCGGACCCAGGAGGCCAAGACCGGACTCGAGCAGCTGTGGAAGGTTAAGGAAGAACTCTCATTATCAGCGTCTGGCCTGCTGCTGCGAGGTGACCGGATCGTGGTCCCCAGTCCAAGGTAAAGGACGTGATCGCTCTGGCTCACCATGGACACCAGGGCGCCGCGAAGACTAAGGCCAGTCTGCGTCTGAAGGTTTGGTTTCCTGAACTGGAGCAGAGGGTCGATGATTTTGTGGCGGCCTGCAAATGGTGCCAGGCAGCGTCTCCATTACAGCGAAAGCCCGCCATTGAAGCGATGCCCCGGGGCACGCGGCCGTGGGAGGTCGTCCATGCGGACTTTGGGTCGACATCTGTGGGCACCCATTTTCTGGTAATCGTCGACGAATATTCACGATATCTAGAGGTGGAGTTTATCGAATCGGTGGCCTTCCAGCATGTGGTCGTGGCTGTGGAGAAGGTGTTCGCAGCTCATGGTTTTCCCTACACCTTGTGCTCAGACAACGGATCGCCGTTCCAGAGTGAGCGGTTTGCAGAACTCATGGAGAGCTGCGGGGTCCAGCACCGAAAGATATCCCCATTGTGGCCCAGGGCAAACGGAGATGCTGAGAGACTGATGCGGACACTTAATAAGACTTTCAGGATCGCACAGGGACAAGGACAGCCACTCCAGCGAGCCCTGTATCAGTTTCTAAGGGTGTACCGCAACACCCCTCATACATCCACCGGGGTCTCTCCGGCAGAGGCCCTGTTCAAGCGATGCCCCTGGGGTCTACTACCCGAGATCGGTGAGAAGGAACCCGGGGTGATTGACAATCAACAGGTCAAGGTAGACCGGCGGATAAGGATTGAGCAGGAAAACCTGTGAAGAGGGCTCTGGCCCCAGCGGCTGGAACCGGGCGACGAAGTCCTCATCCGTAATCGACACCCCCACGGAAAGCTGTCACTCCCCAACGAGCCGGAGCCGTTGGATGTGGTGGCCGTAAAGGGATCCATGGTAACGGCATCCGACGGAAGGTCCGCTGTTACCGGGAATGTCAGCTTCTTCAAGAAACTGGGTGATTCAAGAACTGAACCGGCGCTGGAACCGGACTTGATGGAGATACCGGAGGAGGGAGGAGGTCCCTCCAGCACACCTGCGTCCCCTGCCTGGGAGACGTCTGCTGAAAGACTTCACGTGCCGGAGGTAAGCGGGAGGTACCCCCAGAGGGCTGGACGAGGGAAACCCGCTTACCTCAGCGATTATGTTTTGGGACAGTTGGTTAATCAACCTGAGTAAGGGGATCCGGGTGGTTGACAATAAAGGGGTTTGGGCAAGTTGTGTTGTTAAGTATAACAGTTTATGTGTTTGTGTGGCTTGCAGTGTGTGTTAAAAGTGTTTCTGTGTTCTCCCGAAAAAGTAGGAGTGTGGTGCTACCCCGTGATGTAACACGCACACGGCGGCGTGACGTTGCACGCCGCCGCATGCTGCAAAAATAAACGGGGCGTTCCCGGCTGCGTCAGAGCGACCGGGAAGCCCGAACTGCTAAGACGTGTGTGTGTGTGTCTGTGCAGTGCAGGGGCTTACGGGACCGCATGGGGGCCCCGACCGACTCCCAACATCCCCCACGCTACCGCCAGCTCCACACTACAGCGTAGCCCCGCCCCTCCAAAACATTCTGCCATAGGACTCTCTCCTTTGGTTGACTCTCGGTCTGAGAGCGGAGGACTCAGTGTCTACCTTTGATCCCCGGGTACACCACACTTTTCTGTGGTCGCACCTCCAAGTATGGTTCACTTTGCGCGGCCTCTGTCTCTAATGCCTTGTGCTTTGCTGTGCGGGCTGGATGGATCTCCCTCGGGTGTCTGCTTCCTTCCACGCTACAGCTGGCTGTGATGCTCTGTGCAGCTCCTCCCTTTACCAACGTCCTCATGTCTGACTTGCTTTGGCATTGGAATTCTCTTCCTCCAAGGTAGGATGTTTGGCTATTTTATCTTCCTCTCTTGTTAGCTTGCTACTGTAACGAGAGGGGTGTATTGTTCAGCACAGTTTGTCAAGCAGGTATACAGTTCATCATTACTTTGGGTCAGAAACCTGTAAGTCTTGTTAATATTATCTTGAGCCAAATGGATAGCGTTAGTGTTGAGATTACTTACTCCCATGTAAGCTGATAATACCTTCCCTATAGGGAGTTCACCATGGGAATGGGAGTCCTTATCCCCTAGAGGGGAGTCACTCCCAATAAGGTCCTGCTTGCCCAAACCCCTAGGGATGCTTTTGCTAAGCGAGCTCACCTCCCTAGACTCAAAGGGGGTGGCTCACCCTAGGGAAGACGGGACGAATACCCTGCATTCTTCACACCATCCACCAACCAGTCCTGCCACAAACTAGTTGCTCTGCAGAGCCCCTTAAAACTGCAACATCCCCACACACCTGAAGCTAATCCACTAAATAAACATCCCGCTGACAGAAACAATCATTAATAGAAGCAGCCAGAGTTTCACACGCACTGAACCTGGTCCCCACCAAGGAGCCATGCTACTTGTCAAGTCCTCTCTGTAAAACGGATATAATGCTACCTCCACCAAGTGGGGGATTCTATAATGTACGATCCAATCCCGATAGGAGTCCACACCCCGCCCATCTGGACCAACATATTGCTGTTGTATCTTTATACCTGGCAGGAGCGCACAACCCACTCTGCCTTATCCAGAGCTGTGTCAAACTGAACCAAAGCACCATGCCTATCCCCCCGCTCAATCCACAGCTTCAAATGCTGTTCAGTAGCTACCATGCAGGCCCTGACAGTTGCCCCAGTAAAACGCAGCACCTCACCTATTACTGGGCTACTCCCCGTCCAGAGAAAGATGCATGCGGCATCCTCCGTGTAGCGCCTTCAACATCCAGGGCAGCGCATCGTGACACCTTCCTCAACCAATTTCCCTCACCAAGCAGGGTCCCTGGGAGGACTGCCACAATGCTTTCCCCCAGGGCTGGCTGAAGGTGTGTCATGGCTAGCTGGAGCCCATTGCAACATGTTTGGGAACCCCTGCCTACACCTAGGAAAAACAGCCTGAGTCACCCTGTGAGGTGATTAGATTGTAACTGAGACTGAGGAAAGCGTCTGGGGGTTAATAGTGGTAGATTATCCCGCAACAAGCAGTCTGAAGGAGCTGAAGCATTTAATGTGCACTGAGAAGCCAATTGGAACCTTGTTGGCAAAGAGACATTTTAGGTCAAGACAGGGAGCAATTTTGCCTTGAACTCTTTTACTTTACTGCCAGCAGCAAAGAGATTAAGAAGTTAATTGTAAAGTCAAAAGAAAGAAGTAAACCACTTCTGAACGTGACCAACGTGGTCCCAGGTGCATCAGAGCACAATTCAGATTTTCCATACACACGTTACAGAAAGTCATCATTCTATTAAAGACGCGGAGGCGAAGGATTATGCTTTCTCTCAACTACTATTCGAGCAGCATCATCAAAACAATAACATACAAAGGCGAAAACTACAATCCCCATATGTTTAGAATCTTTTGCAGTTCATATTGTTATTGGTCATTCAACATGTGACCTTAAATCACAAATAGTCTCTGTCCAGCATTTTATATAATCCTCCTTGTCTGATCCTTTCCGAACTGTAGCATCCCAACCGGTCGATGCTGTAGAACTGTTCTTCTTAAGACAACTTCATGATCCTGTTGCTTTATTATCCGCCATAGAACCTGAAACACAAACCATATTTCAGTGGTCTGGCCGAAGGGTGGGTAATCGGCATGAGCAAGAGCATCCGAAGATTCATTTTTGTAAACATATCACCATAACCTCATTAACATCCTATTATAACATCTCATTAACAATACATGACATTGATTATTGGGTGGGATAATACCACCTCCCCTTACTTGTTTCCCCCCGACCCCTTCCACCTCTCCCCCAGCACTATCTGAAATGTTGTCGGGCCTAGTATGATAGTCGATTGTTTTGTTCCTCCCCTCCATTTCTGCACCCCCCTCCCTTACATTTTGTTTATCTCTGGCTCCACCAGAAATGTTGTCAGGCCTAATACGGTAGTCACCTGTCTGTCTCCATTTCCTTCCCATTCTCCCCCTCCCTTCCTTATCTATGTCTTAGCTCTTCCATTATCTGAAATGTCGTCAGGGCGAGTACGATAGTTAATTTCACATCCTTACTGTTCATGGCCTGTAAGAATATCATTGTATTTTCCCTTGTTCCCTCCCTTGCCTTGAAGTGTTTTGTAACACATAATGTATAGGTGCTATATAAATAAACTATCATATCATATCATGTCTTTAATAGAATTATGACTTTTTATAATGTATGTATGGAAAATCGGAATTCTATGTCAATACACAGAGGCTCGGATTATGCTTGTTCAAAGCTTACTTACCACCAACGTTGCCACTTTTTCCACTGGCTTGAAATAAAAGGTTTTAAAAGTTGATTGTTTTGACCAGTCTGCTGCCTTCATAATGTCTTCCAGTCTGGCCCCTGCCTGAAAAGCCATAGAGGCCATTGCTCCTCTCACTGAGTGTGCTCCATACCAATGTGTATCTACTCCCGCTTGGGACATAACCCATCGGATCCATCTAGCGAGCACAGCTGATGCCACTGCCCCAAAAGGTTTCCTTATGACTATGAACAACTGAGTCACCCCCGGGGGTCACAATTCCCTAGTCATGGATTCATAAACTGAAATGTATCTCACTGGGCATAGTTTGGGTTCATCTGGGAATGCTTCATATGATATTGATCTCAACCAAGTGTTTGTCCCTTTGACGATCTCGAATGTCATTCCCTGTGGAGATAAGGTTTTTCTATTGATCTCTAGCACCCTGACGTCTGATACCCTCTTACAAGACTGTAAGCATAGTAGCATAGCCAATTTGGCTGATAACGCCTTCCTTGTGAGCTCATCGTTATATGACCATGATGTGAACATTCTTAGGGCTTTATCCACGTCCCATACCTGATTGTATTTCTGTCTCAGGGGTCTACTTATTCTAACCCCTTTCAAAAGTCTGCAAATCAGAGGATGTTCTCCCACTGGTATCCCTTATATTCTCGGGTGTCCTGCTGAAATAGCTGAACGAGCTGTGTTGATCTTCCAATATGCTTTGCCCTGAGCTGCTAACTGGGCCAGAAAATTGGCTATGTGTACCACATCTGTTCCAGTGGAATGCACGTTCCTTTCCACACACCAATTGTTCCACCCTGACCAGGCTGTTCTGTATGCTTTCCTGGTCCTAGGCGTCCAGACTTCTTTGATAATCTGTTCAGCCTTGTTCAATAATCCTGGCCTAGCCCAGGATCCCCTGAAATTTCCCACGCAATGTAATCGAGGCTGCCTGTCTTCACCAGAGGATGACCTCCCCTGTGGGGTCCCTCCACTATTAGATCAAATCTCTGTAGTGCTATTGGGTTGCCGTGGGACATTCCTAGCAGTTCCGGGAACCATGCTTGACCCCTCCAATCTGGCATAATCAGTACCATGGATACCTGTTGTCTCCTCACCTGCACCAGTGTCCTTGCAATCATCGTGAATGGAGGAAATGCATGTTCCTTGCTCGGACCCCACTGTTGTAGGAATGCATCTATTGCTTCCGCCTCTGGGTCTGGTCTCCAACTGAAGAACCGAGCATTTCGGCTGTTCAATCTCGATGCAAAGAGGTCTGTTCTGCACGGACCCCATCTCGTCATTAGCATCTGAAAGACTCTAGTCCAGCTTCCAATCGCTGGCTTCGCTGAGGAATCTGGAGTTCCAGTCGGCAACCTCGTTCCGACGGCATAGTAAGTATTCTGCCGTCACTAATATCTCTCTCTGCAAGCAGAGGTGCCAGAATTCCTTTGCTAGCAATGCCAACATTCTTGACCTTGTTCCTCCCAGTCTGTTTATATATATCAGACTGCTGACATGTTGTCCATCTTGAGGAGCATACAACATCGTGCCCTCTCCTGTTAACATCGTGCCCTCTCCTGTGTCCCAACATTTTACCGCAAATGAGCCTGCTAGGAGTTCCAGGCAGTATCTTCTAACCATCTGCCCCCTGTCGACAGATCTCCACATCTGACTCCCCATTCCCACCTGCTGGCATCGGATTCTATCACTAGGTCCAGGGATGAGCCAAATATTGCCCTTCCATTCCAGGTATCCATGTGTTTTAGCCACCACTCCAGCTCCTCCTTTGCTTCTAGAGAAATGGGTATTCTTTGCTTGTAGGATACGCCCCTCCTTAAGTGTTGGATCTTTAATCTCTGGAGGGCCCTGTAGTGGAGCGGACCCAGGAAGATCGCCTGAATTGGCGATGCCAGTCGACCCACTAGACTCGCTAACTCTCTCAGAGAGATCGTCTCTGCCGCTAGTCTGCTCCTATCCCCTTTTTGATATTGTTTACTTTGCTCAGAGGGAGGTACATTGTTCCCCGTACTGTATCTATCCTGAAACCCAGGAATTCCATGCACAGTTCCGCCTGCAGGCTTGATTTCTCCCAGTTTATTAAAAACCCTAGTTGCTGCAGGAGGTTTAAGGTTTTGTCCACCTGTTCCTTGATCAGTAGTTTGTCTTGACACAGTATACAAATGTCGTCCAGATAAATAATCAGTCTGACCCCTCTCTCCCTGAGAAAGGTTACTTCTGGTTTCATTACTTTCATGAAACACCATGGAGCTGATGCTAGCCCGAACGGTAGGCATGTAAACTCCCATATTTGGCCTTACCACCAAAATCTCAGAAATTTCCGCTGCACTACTGCCTTAGGTATGGTCAGGTAAGCATCTCTGAGATCTATCCTGCCTATCCAGTCCCTTTGCTGCAGGATGTCCCTCAGAAGGTGTATGCCCTCCATCTTGAAATGTCTGTATATTATAAAGACGTGCAGCTCTCTTAAATTTATTATTGGTCTCATCTTGTGGCGACTTCTCACTAGGAACATGTTGCATATAAAGCTGTCCTTCGCATCTGCTGCCTGTACTATCACAGCTTTTCATGCTAGTTCTCCTATTTCTGTGTCTAACAGCTCCTCGTCTGCCGTGTTGTGCATTAGTGTCTTTGGCCATTTCCCTTGGCATGGCGTACATTGCCAGTCTATGTGAAAACATTGTATGGTGTCTAAAACCCAAGCATCTAAAGAAATAATTTGCCATTCTTCTAAAAACTTTGCTACTCTCCCCCTACAGCGGGAGTATGTGCATCTGACGTGTGCGCCTGCACTTTTATTCTCATCTGAGTTAAATTGATGTTGATTTTCTGCATGTCTCCACCCACTTCCTCTTCCTCTTCCTCTGTCGGTATGGAACCTGTTGCTTGAGTAGCGGCTGGTGGAGCGGCCCCTGCCTCTTCCAGCCTGGCCAAAATCATGTCTGCCAAATACCCTTTTTAAGGAAGCCTGGGTTTTATCAATTGCTGTGTAAGAATTTGCACATTTCGTTAGTTCTCAACGTGTCTCCGAGAGTTTCTATTTGGTGGAAGGGGCTGCCTCTGACGAGTCCAGCTCGCTGAGCTTGGGATCGATCTTAACTAAAATGTATCTCCTTCTCTGTGACATGATAGCACTATTGTCGTTGCCCAGCAAACATATCACTCTCTGTGCCAATCTAAACAGTATAGCTAAGTCTATTACTTCATTTATTTCTTTCGCTTCGTCCGCCATCTCCATGATTTTCGTCGGGGGCCCAATCAAGTCCAGCATTTTGTCCTGGAATCAGCGCCAGTACCTGTCCAGACCTTTTTTAATGTCCTTAACATATCTCTCCATAAATGTGACCATGCGGTCGTCAATATCTGGGGTCTCCGCTCGTAAATTTATTTCTGGCTTCTTTTGTCAATGGATGTATCAAGGCATCCAGGTCAAACTCATCCCTGGCTTCTTCTTCCTTGTCTTCCACTTTCTTTTTCTTAGAAGCTCTGTTACTTTCCTCTTCTTCTAAGGATATAATCTCAACTTCTTCCTCTGATGATTGACTCCCCCAATCATCCTCATCATATGCCTAAGAAATGTCTGAGGTTGCATCTCGCCATTTTTATTTTTTTTAACTTTATTTATTCGACTTGACGACATACAAAACGACAGAGATGCTCACAACATAACAATAGGACACATCATTACAGAAATGCATACTTCACAATAAGGTGCTGGCTTTCGGATGCGTCAAGAGGGACATGAAACTAGGTGGCGGCATGGGTATAAAAGTTAAGACTCACTATTCATGGGATGACAACCGTGCGGGGAGAGGCCAGGAGTAGAGGATTCAGTGTCCGAGTTCGAGGTTGTGGCGGACATGTAATTACGAAATCTCCGCCAAATGTCTCTTGGCCTTGAGTGCGGATGTTGCAGTGCTCCCCAGGCCTCCTTCGTGTCGTGTGCCTATGTGACCGTCCTGAGCCACTGCGCATACGTAGGTTCTGGGGCGGAGCCAGTTCATCAAGATGCAGCGTACAGCCAGTATCATGCAGAGTCCAGCCAGTTTTTTGGAGTCACAAACCAGTTGGGGGAAGTCATGGAAGAGACATCACATTGGGGATGGATCTATGGTGTAATCTAGTATGGCAGATAATGTGGTGCATATTTCGGTCAGATATTGCGTGAGCCGCGGGCAGCTCCAGATCATATGGCTGTAGGGGGCATGATCCGCACTGCATCTAGGAAGCTTTAAGGAAGTTAATGTCACGCCCCTTCGAAGGCGGTGGTCCTTGTGGCATCGATGGACCGTTGGACGACAGGTGGCGGCCATTTTTCCTAGTAAGATGGCCGCCGTAACTGGAGTTGCGGGTCTAGATTCTGCACGACTCGGTTTCCAGGAAGTGCTGTCTCCCTACCCGAGTGTAGGTATATCTGTTCCTGTGATCAGCACACAATTGCGTTGCTACTCTGCTTCAACAACGCTACGTAAGTTCGCATCTAGGAATCCTGATACGGCTTGCTAAAACACTACCTTTCAACATTCTAAACTGTTCTGCTCTGTCTGAATTTCAGTGCATTTTCCACTGCCTCTCTGTCTCCCGATTCCACGGACTCCATCTCCTTCTCACCAAAGTTTGCCTACCGGTCTCGTTTCGGAGGGCGGTAAGCTTATTTCGGAATTCTCCGACATATCAAATGCCCGTTTTCTCTTCCTTTCCCGACTTACTGATCTCTTTTACTTCGTATAGCTACAGGCTTATGTTACCCCGGTATTGAGACCGCCCGTGCTAAACTCTGTTCTATCGAAACAACTCCTAGCTCCGCCCTCCATTCCTCTCAGGTAAAGACTTCCCAGTGGCTTTTCACTATTCCGTTTTAGTTATCTTACTTGTTCTCTTCAAAACCTTCCTTACTTTCTCAGAAGTCCTCTGAAGTCTCTGGCTGGCACCTTTACCCACATTTCATTCCTGTTTAAGGGTAATCACCATACCTATATATCTCATATATCCATTTTTCCACTTACCTGCCTGTACTTACCAGTCTCTTTCTCTTTCAAGACAAGCGTCCTCCGGACTTCACCGGAATCTCCACCTGAAACCTGAAGACATCTTACCGCTACCATCGGCACAGGGTTTTCTTTCCCAGAGGGTTTCCCGGGGACTTCTTCTCTTACCTGGTTTATCCGGGAAGGGGAAGAGGTACTTGGGAGGCTTTCACTTTCATCTCCCCGCCTGGAGCAAGGAGAGTCTTCCCCTGCTAGAAGGTGTCAGTCACAGGACAAGAAGAGAGCTAACGGTGAGTCCTTGGGGTAACCTGCCAGTTGTTTAAATTGTAAGATCATTGTGACATTCGTCACTTTTGTTACAGTTAGCAACGCCCACTTTAAAGAAGATATTATTGAGATTCGAAATTTAAACTGAGCTTTCAGAAATTCTGAGCAGGTTATCTCAGGGGTTCAGGGTTACAAGGAAATATGGACGCATCCCAACAACAACAAATAATCACCGCTGTACAAGCGTTGACGGCCGAAGTGCAGGCTCTAAAACAGGAGAATGCCTATCTCCGACAACAGGTAGGCAGAGTCCCTAGTTGTTCTGAGATACCTCCTGGCCCAATTCCGGGTGGCTTATACGACGGTAATCCTCATAAACTCAAGGCCTTTATTGAAGCTTGTACCGTTCAGTTCTCATTCAAGACCGCCTTTTTTCATAGTGACCGTGATAAAGTAGGACACATGATTGCAAATTTAACAGGTCCTGCTTTAGCATGGGCCACGCCTCTTGTTACTACAAATAATGCCTTGCTAGATTCTTACCCTGCCTTTTTGAATAGTCTAAGAGCCATGTTTAGCCGTCAAGAAATCACGGTTTCAGCCCAAGAACAGTTATTGGATTTCAAACAAGGATCTCAAGATCTGTTGTCCTACATCACCAATTTTAAGCAGTTAGCAGCTGGCACGTCTTGGGCTGACGATGCTCTGATCACTATATTCCGCAGGGGGTTAAATGAGGAGTTAAAAGATGAGATCTCCCGAGTACCCAGACCTCCAAATCTGGCAGAATTAATCACCATGGTAATGCAGATGGACTACAGATTGCAAGAAAGAATAAAGGAACGACGTCGCGGCCGTCCCGTGAGACAACCTGTTACATACTACCCTAATTTAGGAAAATCTCAGACGGAAGAACCTATGCAGATAGGAACTACCAGAGGTCGTCTTACTCCAGAAGAGCGCAATAGACGTCGAGTCAAGGGGCTATGTATGTATTGTGGTTCCAAGGAACACACTATACAAGATTGTCTTCTAATCCCAGTCAAAAGACAGGGAAACGCCATTTCCCAACCGCAAGGGGAACCGCGGCTAGGGAATCAGTAACAGGTTCCTCATCCTCTATGATACCATCTCAAGTAACAGAGATCCCCGATCTTACTATGATGGCTTTGCAAGTCCAAATCAAATGGGGAGATTCTGTTCCCATTCTGGTCACGGCCTTAATAGATTGTGGGGCCGCAGGGAATTTTGTTGATACCCTCTGGAAGACCGCTCATAATATACCGTGTTCTGTTAAGACCTTGGCAATACCAGTTGAGTCCGTGGATGGTAGTCCGTTAACTTCAGGACCCATAAAGGAACAAACAATACCTTTGCGGATGAATATTTCCTCCCATCAAGAATCTGTTGTCTTTGATGTAATCCGTACAGCACACTATCCAGTAATTTTAGGGTTACCTTGGCTTCGTACCCATAATCCTTATATCAATTGGAAGGCGGGCACTGTTTTTCTGGGTTCTGAACATTGTTTGACGCACTGTCTCTTGGACGGAGCTGTTGGGTTTCGTCCTACTGTTTCCGTGTTGCAAAATACGGATTCCATCTCTATGTTGAACCATATTCAGGAATTACCCCTCGAATACAAGCAATTTCAGACATTTCTGATCAGTATTTTCTGATTCAGAATATGCCGAATTACCCCCACATCGGAGAGATGACTGTGCCTTGGAACTAGTTCCTGATGCACCGATTCCTTTCGGTCGCATGTACGTCCTATCAGGACGAGAACGTGAAATTCTTAAGGAATATCTTCAAAAGAATCTTCACAATGGACTTATTCAAGAATCCACCTCACCAGCAGGTGCTTCCTTATTCTTCATCCCCAAGAAAGAATCTACGGAACTCAGACCGTGTATAGATTATCGGGGATTGAATAAGATCACTATCCCTGATCGCTATCCTATGCCTCTCATACCCGATATACTTGAAGCCGTTAAAGGAGCTACAATTTTCACAAAACTAGATCTCCGCGGGGCTTACCATCTCATCCGTATACGAGCTGGCGATGAGTGGAAAACGGCTTTCCGTACTCCTTTGGGACATTATGAATATAAAGTAATGCCGTTCGGCTTGTCCACTTGCCCCCGCTGTCTTCCAACGCTTTATGGACCACCTATTTTCAGACATTCTTCTTCATTCAGTAATTGTCTACTTAGATGATATTCTGGTGTTCTCTACATCCCCATCGGATCACTGTCAGCACGTAAAGGAAGTCCTACGGAGACTATTTAACAATCATCTCTATTGCAAACTAGAGAAATGTGAGTTTCACAGGAACCAGGTTGCCTACCTAGGATACATAATTTCTGCAAATGGGATAGCCATGGACCCTAGGAAAGTTTCAGCTATTACTGATTGGCCGATACCGACGTGCATCAAAGATCTACAGAGATTTCTGGGATTTACAAATTTTTATAGACGTTTCATCCCACATTATTCGCAAGAAATTCTCCCACTGACAGCTCTTCTTAAAAAGAATGTAAGATTTTTTTGGTCAGAGGAGGCTCAACTGGCATTTGAGAGATTGAAGGAGCATTTCCTCACAGGACCCATTCTGATTACTCCAGATCAATACAAGAGATTCATTGTTGAATCTGACGCGTCTCATCAGGCCCTTGGTGCAGTTCTGCTCCAAGAAAATGATCAAGGAATGGAATGTCCTGTAGCCTATCTTTCTAAGACTCTGTCTCCCTCTGAAATAAATTATTCAGTGCTTGAAAAGGAACTACTAGCCATAAAGAGGGCATTTGAAGAATGGAGACACCTGCTGTTGGGGGCAAGACACCCAGTTGAGGTCAGAACTGATCACAGTAATTTACGTGTTCTACAATATGCTCAGACCCGAAATAGCCGACAGGCACGTTGGGCACACTTCTTTTCACCGTATGAGATTGTTTTTACCTTTATTCCCGGAAGAGCCAATCTCAAGGCAGATGCTTTGTCTAGAAAGGATTATAACTCCCCTACGCCTTTCCGAACAGAGCCTCTGTTTCCCAGAGCCACATTCGTGCACGTAGTTACCACATTTCTGCAAAACGTGGCTAACTCAACTTTGCAATTTATCCAGTTGAATCCATATTTTCTGACAACCTGGAAACTCATTTTGGTCCAAGGATGTGCTTATAATAACAAAAGGCTTTTCCTCCCTTCGAGTGAACTACGAAGAACGGTTCTAAATCTTTGTCATGACTCCTACCTAGCTGGTCACAGAGGTGTGGATAATACTAAAGAATTGATCCGGCGTAATTTCTGGTGGCCGGAAATGAATCGAGACATCCTAGATTATGTTTCCGCTTGTGCCATCTGCTTGCAATCTAAATGCCCGCGATCTGCCCCTTCGGGCCTCCTCTCAGTAATGCCAGTTCCTAACCGTCCTTGGCAAATGATCTCAACAGATTTTATTGTCGATCTGCCACTCTCGGACGGTTGCACAGTAATCATGGTCACAATAGATTACTTCACGAAATTGGCACATTTTGTTCCACTTCCGCGGATTCCTACCGCATCCCAGATGGCAAAAGTCTTTCTTTCACAGATTTCCTCTTTTCATGGACTTCCTGAGACCATTGTTTCTGATCGAGGTTCCCAATACACATCTCGTTATTGGCAGCAGGTATGCAAGAGTTTGCATATTTCCCGAGCATTGAGTTCAGGATTCCATCCGCAGACAAATGGTCAGACGGAACGTCTAAATCAGACCCTTGAAGGTTATCTGCGTTGTTACATCTCTTCATCGCAAGACAACTGGTGTTCATTGTTACCTTTGGCAGAATTTGCATATAATAACTCTCGACACTCAGCCTTGGGGTTCAGCCCTTTCTTTTGTTCCTACGGATACCACCCTCAGTGCTTTCCCAGCGGTCCAGTCTCCGCATCTAGATTTCCCGATGTAGACAATCTCATCAATACTATTCAGCTGGGACATCGAACAGCCAGATCCTCTCTTCTGGATGCCCAGGCCCGTGTCAAACGCTCTGCTGATAAACATCGCACTCCAGCTCCAAATATGGTGCCAGGAGATTTGGTTTGGTTGGCTTCCCGATTTTTGCCTCGTCATCTGGTGCCGTCCAAATTGTCCCCGAGATACTTCGGTCCCTTTCCTGTTTTGCAACGAATGGGGTCGTCTGCGTACAAGCTCAAGCTCCCTCCGTCTTGGTCCAGGATTCATCCTGTTTTCCATGTGTCGCAATTGAAGAAGGACGTGGTGGATCGTTTTTCCCGAGTACGGATGGGTGCACCCCCTCCTGTCATCACCCCGATGGGTCCCGAATACGAAGTGGCTGGTATTTGTGATTCTCGTCTCTTTCGGGGCCGTCTGCAGTTCTTGATTGACTGAAAGGGGTATTCTCCAGCTGATCGTTCTTGGGAACCTGCATCGGCTGTACATGCTCCGGCTCTGGTCCACCGGTTTTTTCGGTCCCATCCGAATAAACCGGGTGGCCCGGGGCATTTGAGGGGGCATACTGTCACGCCCCTTCGAAGGCGGTGGTCCTTGTGGCATCGATGGACCGTTGGACGACAGGTGGCGGCCATTTTTCCTAGTAAGATGGCCGCCGTAACTGGAGTTGCGGGTCTAGATTCTGCACGACTCGGTTTCCAGGAAGTGCTGTCTCCCTACCCGAGTGTAGGTATATCTGTTCCTGTGATCAGCACACAATTGCGTTGCTACTCTGCTTCAACAACGCTACGTAAGTTCGCATCTAGGAATCCTGATACGGCTTGCTAAAACACTACCTTTCAACATTCTAAACTGTTCTGCTCTGTCTGAATTTCAGTGCATTTTCCACTGCCTCTCTGTCTCCCGATTCCACGGACTCCATCTCCTTCTCACCAAAGTTTGCCTACCGGTCTCGTTTCGGAGGGCGGTAAGCTTATTTCGGAATTCTCCGACATATCAAATGCCCGTTTTCTCTTCCTTTCCCGACTTACTGATCTCTTTTACTTCGTATAGCTACAGGCTTATGTTACCCCGGTATTGAGACCGCCCGTGCTAAACTCTGTTCTATCGAAACAACTCCTAGCTCCGCCCTCCATTCCTCTCAGGTAAAGACTTCCCAGTGGCTTTTCACTATTCCGTTTTAGTTATCTTACTTGTTCTCTTCAAAACCTTCCTTACTTTCTCAGAAGTCCTCTGAAGTCTCTGGCTGGCACCTTTACCCACATTTCATTCCTGTTTAAGGGTAATCACCATACCTATATATCTCATATATCCATTTTTCCACTTACCTGCCTGTACTTACCAGTCTCTTTCTCTTTCAAGACAAGCGTCCTCCGGACTTCACCGGAATCTCCACCTGAAACCTGAAGACATCTTACCGCTATCATCGGCACAGGGTTTTCTTCCCCAGAGGGTTTCCCGGGGACTTCTTCTCTTACCTGGTTTATCCGGGAAGGGGAAGAGGTACTTGGGAGGCTTTCACTTTCATCTCCCCGCCTGGAGCAAGGAGAGTCTTCCCCTGCTAGAAGGTGTCAGTCACAGGACAAGAAGAGAGCTAACGGTGAGTCCTTGGGGTAACCTGCCAGTTGTTTAAATTGTAAGATCATTGTGACATTCGTCACTTTTGTTACAGTTAATCAAACATATGGTGTAGTCTGCCCGGAGTGTGATGGTATCCGTGCAACACTTTAAATTGTATTAGTTTGAACCGGGAGTTATATGATACGTTGTGGGTGCGCGCACACATCTGGGACCAGCGTTCATCAGTGATCTCAACTCCAACGTCCTCCTTCCACCTACATCTCAGTTTACCAAAGGAGGGCATAGCCCTACTCTGCAGTAGCGTATAGAGCCTTGATACCTTCCCTCTAAAGCAGTCAAAGGTGCACAGCTCTTCAATTATGGGCTCGTCCGGTGGCATTGTTGGGAAGTTGGAGTATCTGGCCTTGAGAGTTTTCCGGAAGGGAAGAGTATTGCAACCATGCAGAAGGCTTCCGCTTGAGGGGAATTGGGAGGTCTACCCATTCAAGGAAATTACCCTGTTTATAGACATCCCGGAGTACCAGGAAGCCTGAATCTGCCCAGAGGGACACTATGGATTGTGGGATATTTGGGACATCGGGAAAGAAGTTCCAGAGCGGGAGGTCCCTGTGGAAGGGGTGTGGTGTTTCAACCAGCTTCCAGATCTTAGTGAGAGCCAAGGATGTACTGGCAACAGGATCAGCCGAGTCTGGGTCAGCTGGGACAGGTTTAAGAATAAGGGATCCAATTTCTTGATCACTGACCGTTAATTTCCTAGGCGGACAAGTGGAGGGGGGTCAGTGGTGTTAAACCAGTAGGAGGCAAATTGTGCCTGAGCCACTAACCAATATCTGGCAAAGTCAGGGGCGCCGAACCCACCCAGTTCCTCAGGGCTGGTCAGTGTAGTTAACTTGAGTCAGACTGCACTGCAGTGCCATAGGAAGGTGTTGGTTATACGGTGAAGCGATCGGAAGAAGTCATCGCCTGGCCACAGGGGAAGATTCGTAAAAAGGTGAAGGAGTTGTGGCAGTACTACCATTTTAAGTATGCCTATCCGACCCGCTAAGGAGATAGGGAGTCTAGTCCAACTCTCTGTTTTAGCGGCCAAGTGCGTGAGGTAATTACGATAGTTGTCTTCACGTAGCTTCGCCGTATGCCGGGAGACCACCACCTCCAGGTAAGCAATGTTGGATTGGGACCACGTGAATCCACCCAGGACTGAGGGGGGTAGTGTGGAGTCTGTGAGTGGAAATAGGACAGATTTAGAGCAGTTTACTCTTAGACCCGATATGTGTCCGAAGTGGACCACATCCTCCACGATAGGGGCAAGGTTGGTTTCTGGGCAGCCAATATAAAGGAGGGCATCATCGGCATACAGCGAAACCATATCGGCTTGACCCGCAGTACGCAAGCCCCTATGAGAATGTGACTGGCGCATCATGTCGGCGAAGGGTTCCATGGCTATAGCGAATATCAGCGGGGAAAATGGACAGCCCTGCTGTGTTCCCCTAGCTATCTGAAAGGGGGAGGAGCATCTATCTTCTGTGCGGGCCCTGGCCGATAGGTCAGTATAGAGCAACCTAACCCAGGTGCGAAAAATTGGGGCCAAATTTGCATTTCACAATGACTCGCCATAGATATTCTCACGACACTGAGTCAAATGCCTTTTGCGTGTCTAGGGTGGCCGCCACCGCCTGTATCTCCGGGTCAATCCTACTGATCACATTAAAGAGCATTCTCAGGTTCAGGGCGGTGGATCTGCCTGTGATAAATCCTGCCTGATCAGGATGAATGATGTGGGGCATGAATGAGGCCAGTCAAATAGCCAGCACTTTGGCATATATTTTGACGTCACTGTTGATTAGTGAAAGGGGGTGGTATGAGCCACATTGGGTGGGGTTTTTGCCAGGTTTAAGAAGAACTGTTATCATCGCCTCTCAGAGCGAGGGAGGGAGTATGCCCTTCTCACACGCCTCTTCCCATAGGGTTAATAGGTGTGGGACTAGGAGTGATTTGATGCGCTTATACAGGTCGATGGGGAGGCCATCTGGGCCAGGGGCCTTACCCGATGCCAATGATTCAATGGCCTAAGTGAGTTCTTCTGGTGTAAACGGCCTCTCCAGGAAGGTGCTAGAGTCAGTGGAAAGGGCCGAGAGAGGGAGGTTTTCTAAATAGGAGTCAATTTCAGATACCTGGGGGCCATCAACTTTAGAGTATAAGGAGGTGTAGAATGATAGGAATTCCGAATTGATGTCTTGTGGGGATGTGGCTAGTGTTCTGTCTGGTCTCTCTATCACCGGAATGTTGGGGGCTCCGAATTCTCGGTGAATCAACCTGGCGAGCAGTCGACCCGGCCGTTCTCCCTCGCCATATTTCCTAACTGAGTGTGGGCTGTCTAAAAATTTGACTTCCCCAGTCGTGCCAACGTTTCAGGAGTCTGACCGAGGGCATATTGGGTCTCGAGGGTAGCCAGGGTTGACTCGCAACCAGCGATTTCCGCGTGGATTCCCTTCAGAATACCACACCCTTTGGAGACGGCAATACCCCTGATGTATGCTTTAAATGATTCCCAGAGAGTGGCATGTGATGTGACAGAGTTAGTGTTAATCTGAAAGAATTCCTCGATGGAGGATTCAAGTTCAGATGTGAAGGCTTGGTCGAATAGGGCATGAGGTCTCATTCTCCACTGTCTCATTTTATCATAGTCTTGCCCCCAATTAAGTGAAATAATCACTGGTGAGTGATCAGATAAAGTTCTAGGGAGGATCATTAGGTGGGATAGGCACCTGACCAATATGTCCGACACAAGCCGCCTATCTATCCTGGAGTGTGAATCGTGCACTGTGGAATAGTAGGAGTATGTGCGGGAGTCAGGGTACATGAGTCGCCAGGCGTCCACGACCGCCAAACGAGGAAGCGTAGTCAAAATTGTGTGGGCTGCCCTGGATAGTTGGCAGGGCCTAGAGCCTGATCTGTCTAGGTTGACGTCAAGTATTGTGTTAAAATCGCCGCCCCATATAATCGGGACCAGGTGGTAGCTCTCCAACACTGAAGCTAGGTGTAGGTAGAAATCGGGGTCATCGATGTTCGGACCATAGATATTTAAGATGACTACCTCTTGGTTTGTCATTCCTCTGGTTGGGGGAGGGATGTGGGTGGGCTCTCGGTGGGCCCTCCCCCAACCAGAGGAATGATGGGCCCTCCCCCAACCAGAGGAATGACAACCCAATAGAACCATAGTAACAACAAACTCGTTGGCATCAGCGCCTGAGGGCCTTTTGGCTGGCCTGGCAATGACTCATCGGACTGGGGGACATATATGGAGATTTTCAGTACTGCAGTCTTGATTGAACGATGTTAGTATAGTCTGCGTAAACGGAGGATCAACAATACGATGGAATGACAAGATTGAATTGCCGATGCATTCCCTGCAGTATAGCTCCAGCTGTGCGTGAGTGCATCTGTGGGCAAGTTTCCTGGCAGGGAATCGGCGCAAAGTGGTCGGGCTACATAGGTGCCATGTCGGTGGTCAAGTGTCAGCCTTGGAAATGTTCATCTGTGAACTTCGAGGCCTCCTCTGGGATCGTGAAGAAGAATATTTGATTAGAGTGTTCTATTCTTAATTTGGCAGGGAATAACATGGAGTATTTAACCCCATGATCACAGAGTATTCTTTTTACTGCCATGAAGGTTTTACGTTCCTGCTGCACTGCCACAGAAAAATCAGGGTAGAGATGGATCCTTGCTGCCCCCATCCGTAACTCCCCTTTGAGTCAGAAGAGCATCAATTTAAGATCCTGGCAATGATGGGGTGTGGAGGTGCGCCAGGTTTGGGTTTTGCAGTCAAGGAACGGTGGGCTCTTTCCACCGCAAACTGCGGGGAAAGTTTTGGAGAATCAAGAACTGACAGCAACATGTGCTCCACAAAGTCTTCCATGGGCTCGTTAATATTGTCCTCGGGCACTCCAACTATACGTAGATTGTTGCGCCTTGAACGGGAAGTGATCATTTTTTTTCAACCGCCAGCATTCGGGTAGAGAGCGAGGAGACCGTGGTCCGTAGGGACCCAAGATCGTCTTCAGCGGCCCCCATCCTTGTTTCAATTTCTGCCACCCTGCCATCAGTTTTCTCAATATGCGCCTTTATGGATGAGATGGTGCCATTCATGTCATCCAGCTTGGTGTGAAGAGTAGTGAACCCCTCGCAGATGTATTCTACCATTTTTTCATCGGGTGCTAGTGGGGCTTAGCAAACATATTTAGAGAGCTCTGTTTCTTGCCTGCACCCGCTCCTTTGGTCATAGTGTCGGCGAAGGGTGGGCCCTGGGGGGTGTGGGCTGGTGTAAGCGGCTAGCTACACCCAAGCACCAGTGTCCCTTTCCGAGTTTAGGGGCTCCCTGGTCTGGAGTTCAGCCTACAGGTCACCAGACTATCGAGTACGGCAGCACCCCTCCGATTGCAAGTCTTTTGAACAATGCGCAGTGCAGTGGGCCCAGCCCAGAGTGACTTCCTGGTGTTAGAGTCTTATCCCAGTTTCTGCTTTCTAGTTATGCCGGGGGTGCAGTAGTACAGTTAGTGTGGTAGATGCGCCCATACAACTCTCGGTATTATAAGTAGTGGGGGCTTTGCACCCTGTGCCCCAGCGCGTGGATACATACATGCCAACATTCTGTGACCAAAAATCTGTAGGAATCTTAAAGTTTCAAAAATAGTGAGGCGAGGAGGTAATGATAGGAATAGGGCGCTTCAGCAGCCCATTGTCATTGGATGAGTCCGCGGCCGCGGGTGCATTCAATGACAGTGAGGCACCTGCCACGCCTTCTGCCACCACGCCTTCTGCCACCACGCCAGCTTGGGGGAGCCCTTGAAAGACTCCCCCTAGCTGCCGTGGTGGGGGGGCTAATGGACCCTTTTGTCAAAGGCACCCACGGCAGAGGGGCGCATTTAGCCTGCCGCCGTGGGCGCCTTTTAAATTAAAAGCCTGGATGCTGCACCTTCTCTCACTACGCCAGCTCGGGGGAGCCCTTGAAAGACTCCCCCGAGCTGGCGTGGCCACAAAAAAAAAGAAAATGTTTTAAAAATCGGTATTTCTTGCCAATAAATCGGTAGGCTGTAGGACTGCTTAAAAAGCGGTATCCTACTGCCTAAATCGGTAGGGTTGGCAAGTATGCGGATAGCGTAGTACCACTTCTATGTTGTCACAACTTTAATCGGCGCGATCGCAGTTGTGGACCACAGGGTAGCAATGGGCCAACTGAAGAGGGGGTCCTGCCCAATAGGGGGTATCTTCAGGTGAGTACCGGGATTCAGGGTGGTGTGGATGCCACCGCCACAGAGGAAAGGCAGTGCAGCGTGGATTTCAGGGCAGTATGGTGTGCAGGGTGCTCTCAGCTCCACAGACTAGCAGCATATGAGGGATCAACCGTTCATTTGGTGAATAAACGAACCACAGGCAGTGGGCTCACAGGGTCATAGGGAGCCAGGGGCAGGATAGTGGTAATGTCCAGGCTGCTGGATAATGCGTAGTGCAGCACGGGCCAGTCCAGCACTGCACCGTTATGTAGGCTTTTTTATGTTGCCTTTAGTGCTCTAAAAACTGTTGATAAGTTCAAAGTAGGCACCATTCCATATGAGTGGCAACTTGGGGAGTGGCTATAAATGTAGGGGCCTCCATACCTTGAATGTTGATGGAGGAGGGCTGCGCCTCCCTCCGTGTGCCGCCTCAACGTGGATCAATGCCTCCGGGCACCGGGCCCCAGCACATCAGAGGGGCCGACAGCCAGAGGCCCTGCTTGGTCCGCGGGGCTCCCAGCAGACGTCAGAGCCCGGGTGGTGTCTCCAAGGCTGCGGTTCCCGAACGGTGAGTCGAGGGCGGGAGCACAGCAGGAGCCGAAGGAGGAAGCCCTGGTAGTTCCACAGCGGAGACTGTGTTAGTGGAGGGGGCCAAGGGGGCCCGGGAGCGCAGCCACGACTGCGGAGAGCAGTTTGAAAAGGGCGCGCTGCGCCGAGTGGCGGTCTCGACTCCCCAGCCTCAGGATCCGCGGAGCTTGCGTGTTTCGGAACCCACTCCCTATGGAAGCGTGTGTCGGGGTGGCGGAGTGTGTCCAGGCAGGGTCCCGCTGCACCCCGGGGAGCTCTGTATCGGCTCTTCTCTGGAAGACGCCGAACGAGCAGGAGGATCAGTAGATCCTAGATAAGCAATCCGCCAGTTTACAGCATATAACGCAGCAGCATTGATGCAGGGTCAGCGAAAAGCATCTTCCCTGTCACGGAGCGTCGCGCTCAGGCAGCCATCTTAATCAAGTGCAACAGCGCCCCCCATCTCATCATTTATTTGCTCGCTGTATTTTTTAGACTTACTGCCTCTATCTTGCCCTTTTCTTTCAGTGTCGAGCCCGGGGGGGGGGGGTCTCGTCTTTCATGGCCTTGCAGGCTTTCTTTCCTCCTCTTTTTTCCATTCCTTGTCCCTCTAAGTTTCTCCATACCTTTGGAGAACTTTAACCAGTCCTCTTTGATTGCCAGCTGTTGTGAGCTGTGCCCCCAGACTCTGTCCCAGAGCTTGGTGTAATATTTGACCCATACCGGGTTGCACCCTCTTCACTGGAGCTGGACATCATTGAACTTAACTGGGGACAGATGTGCCACTGTTTGACAAGCCAACAGGTTATCTTGGGCCTGTACCCGTCCAAACAATGTATTGTTAGGGCAGATTCTTTTCAAATCATGCTCTTGAGGCTGTAAAATTCTCTGCTAAACCTCTTTTAGGATGTGTTGCTTTCTCTGCCCACTAGGTGGCACTGTCTTCTGATCCGTGTTCTAGAACGCTGTCCTTATCCCTCACATACTTCGAGCCGTGCCTCCAAGGGACAGTATAACGATCGCTGAAAACCTACAGCTTGAATAAACAGAACATTCTGGTTTGTCTGAGGGTTTTACTCACTGGGGTTTCGTACTACGCAACTGTCACGGAAGTGAGCTTGAGCAGTGCCCCCTTTTAATGTTAATGAAGCTTTGTGGCCGCCGGAACCGTCTGTCCCAGCGCATTCTGTTCCTATTTATATATAAACTATCAGTAAACCCTGTGGATATGTTCCGCCACATTCACCTAACGCTGTGTGCTATCTCTGCATTAAACAGTCTAAAACTACTTTCACATAAGTATTTCAAACCGATACCTCAGTAAATCAGTGAAGTACTTAACTGGCTGCCCGAGCAGCAAATAAAGAGGATTATATAAAATGGTGGACAGAATTTATAGGGATGGACAGAGACTATTGGTGATTTAAGGTCACATGTTGAGTGACCAATAACAGTACGAACTACAAAAGACTCTAAACATATGCGGATTGTAGTTTTCGCATTTGTATGCTATTGTTATTGTTTTGATGATGCTGCTCCAATAGTACAGCTGAGAGAAAGCATAATCCGAGCCTCTGTGTCTTTTCATAGAATCAGCGGCCTATAACTAGTCTGTGCTGCTACAGCGCCTCGCCTTCTTTGCTGCTGCCGGCCCGAGTTAAGTGCCCTTGTTGTTACATAGTTCTTAAATTTTGTTGTATGGCAGTTGGTTCAGCGCATGCGCTACCAACATGTTTTCTTAACTACAGAAGGTTCACTTTCCTTTGTATGCAAAGCGGGGAACTCTTTAAAGGGAGAGCACTCACGTTCTAACACTCAGCAGATCTACTTTGTGAGTTCTTCATGTGCATGCTCGCTGAGCGTTATGCTTAGTTTCTTCTTGCATATTCACTGCACATTATTTGCTGTCACTGTTGTGCTTCTGTGGCTCACCATTCAAGAATAGAGATTGCGTGCTGTGCATAACAACTAGATCGGTCATGGTAAACCGGTTGTTCCACATTAGTTAGTGTGTGTTGTTCCCAGTCCTGTTTCTACACCCACGTATGTTTTCTCTTCTACAAGCACACAACAGATACTTTGTTTCTAGGGTATTCCATTCCCGGCTGGTTATAATTTAGGGAGCCCATAAATGCAACCATTCCAGATGGTTATTAAGAGTGCCATATAATTTATTTACATATATTTTGTTTTCCCTAACGGAGGTGGTTATAGACTCAAACCCTCAAGGGGGAACTTCTGGTGTTACTAGGGAGTAATTTCATTATTGAGCCCAACTTTATTGTTCTGTGTTAGGGCCTGTCCAATCCTTGCCTAACAATATGACTAACACCTCGACAAAAATGTGTGGGTGTAATGTAAAAACTTGTAATAAAAACAAAATAGAAAAGTAATTACATCTCCTGAGTGTGAGGAGCAATTTTCGTCAGCTGACGTTTCCAGACCTGAGGAATCCCTGGTTGAGGCACCTGCTATAAAATCATTAGAGGCTGTTTCACAACGCAAGTCCTCAGGAGAGGCCTCTGTTACAAAGTTGATGAGTGTACCTCAGCAAAAAAAGAAAATCATTAAAAAAGACTTTACTTCATCCTTCAAAAGAGTGTTCCTATAAAAGAAAATGGGAAGTAGCCTTTTCATTGTCCTCAGACTCTTGAGGTGGATGAAGATATGGATTTGTCTCATCTGCTTTTGGTTTCGGAGGGCCAAACACAGTGTAAATATATGATATGATATGGCATTTGTAACGCGCCTATACACAAGTGTTTCAAGGCGCGAAAATATCTCTGCACCCCGTATGGGTGAGGGTTATGCTTCCTCCTAATGTTGAAGCATCTGAGACTATCCCAGAGGCACCCCGTTGTTTAATCTTTCCAAATTGACCCCTCCATCCAAAGAATGGACTCATATGGCCCATGTGGCAAAGCATTTAGATGTCCATTTGAGGAATCCTCTAGAAAGAGTAAAAAAAGTAAACTCGGGTCAAACCCTGGCTCCGACATGCCCCCGGCTAATAAAGTCACTGTTACTCCTGAGCTACACCCAGAATCGGTCACTTTCCTAGGAAAATCAGACAAAGCCCCCAAAAAAGGCCTAGATAGAGCCCTAAGGCTATGCCAAGACAAGGTGCTGGATATTTCAGGCCCATTGACAAAAATGTGTGACCTAGCCAAAGAAGCCATGGGTAATGAAAGCTCAGTAAGCTTGATCCCTCTACGGGAATGGGCTCAGAGAGTTATATGTTTTCTAGGCAATCCCAATTCCACCATTGCTGCAGAACGCAGGAAAGGAGTCCTGCTAGCGCTAGATCCCAAATTAGCAGACCTCGTCTCTAGAGAACCAGGAGTCGTAGCAGGCTCTTTGTTTTTAGGAGACAATTTTATCAAAGACATTTCCAAATATTATGGCCTATATACCACATTAGATAAAGTGCAAGCTTCCCTGAAAAGAGTTTTTGGCATTAGTGTTTTTGGACGGGCTCGAAAAAGTAGAGGTTGTTTGCCCGGCCATCCATTTCAAGGACCTCAGATGTAATTCTGTCCTCCCCAACCTGTAAAGGACGAGTTTCAACCATCCACGTTTTACCCCCAAAGTGATAGAAGGTGGCATGCCAGACCCAGAAACAACAGGAATTTCCAGCGACAACGGTTTTACATAGGTAAGTCCTCTTCACCTTCTTCAACCTTCTTTCCAGGAACAAATAGGAGTCAGACTAGCACAGTTTTCCCATTCTTGGATCAATATCACACAGGCCCATGGATTCTGCAGATTATCCAGTGTTTCCATATTCTGCTTTACAAAAAGCCAATTCATATTAATCATCCCAATACAATCGTTTTTGCCAAGATATTTAAACTGTTTTCTGCAATACAACCATTTCAAAATGAAGAGTATTCACCTTTTGAGAGATATCCTACTTCCAGGGCACTGGCTGTCCAGGTTGGATCTCAATGATGCATATCTGAGCATACCAATTCACAGCCCTCACCAAAACTACCTGCAGTTTCCGTAGGACAACAAAAAACTGTGATTCGTTGCTGTCCCCTTCGGCCTGTCATCAGCTCTGTGGTGGTTCACCAATGTAATGCAACCAGTGGTTACAGCTTTGAGATCAAGGGAAATTTGTCTCATCATTTACCTAGACAACAGTCTTCTAAAGTCACAATCCAAGACCCATGCAATGGAGCATCTGAGAATCGCCATAAATCTGTTTAAGGAATTGGTGTCCATCTTCACTTGGAAGAAATCCCAGGTAAAGCCCTGCCAAATAATAGAATTCTTAGGTTTCTGTATAGACACAATTCAAACCTCACTTCATCTTCCCCTTTTCAAAATCAAATCTATCAGAAAGAGATCAAAACAATTAAGAAAGCTCAGATAATCCCCTTAAGGTCATTAGCTCGGATTGTGGGTTTGCTGTCAGCATCGATCCAGGCAATTTATCCAGGCCCACTCCATTATCGGGCCTTATGGAGGCTGAAGACCTTACATCCCGGGAGAGGCCTCAGTTACACAGACAAGATCCACCTCTCAATGGAGACCAAGACAGAGTTACATTGGTGGTTGCAGCACATGCAAGCGTGGAATGGCATGGGAATCTTTGCAATGACCCCCAGCTCTCATCATGTTGTTGGATGCCACTCTAAAACTAAATCAATCGGTTTTCCAGAAGATTTTCTGACTTTGAGGACCTCTAGAGGTAGACCTATTTGCATCCTGTCTCCATACTCAACTTCCACAGTTCTACAGTTCGAAACTGGACCCGGAAGCAATGGCTGTGGATGCATTACAACAGGACTGGTCCAGGATTCAAGGATACGTCTTTCCACCTTTCCTAATGGTTCCAAGACTAATTCCACAAGTGTGAATGCAGGTTATAGTATCTCATCTATGGCCATCTCAAGCCTGGTACCCAGCACTACTGCAAAGGTCAGTGGACTTTCCTCAGATGATTACCGTGTTTCCCAGGGTCCTGGTGGATCCAGATGGAAATATTCATAAACTGGTGGTGCAATGATCGCTTCAGCTAGTAATATGGAAAATGTCAGGGGTTCTTGGATTTTCCAAGGATTTTCGGTGTCAGCTTCTTCTGTCGTCAAGGAATCTTGGGCCCCCGCAACTTCCAAAGCTTATCGAACAGCTTAGGGAGCTTGGGTTCGCTGGTGTGTGGGGCAAGACCTGGATCCCGTTACGGCTACTACAGTAGAGGTGGTACATTTTCTACTCTTCTTTTCGCACAATTAATCTATACAGATCAGCCGTTTCAGCTGGACATGTCTTAATAGTTCGGAAATCCACCTTTTGGTATGCTGTTTTCTTAAAAGGAGTGAAAGTGTTGAACCCCAGGTCCTAAATGCACTGTTTTGTGGGATGTTAATCTAGTATTCCATATTTTCAATGCATGGCCTTCTAACGAATTATGTGTTGTTAAATGTTTGAAACATTGTGAAACAGCCACAGCTGATTTGGGTCCAATAATCCATCACAGCTAATGATTTCTTTCAAAACACCTTTCAAATCCGTTTCTACCCCTATACTGGTTAGATGGGTCATGACCCGAGCTGGAAATGATACCTCCATATTTGGAGCCCATTCTTCCCAGGGTGTATAACTTCAAACTGGTTCCCTGCAAGATATTTCGAGATTGGCTGATTGGTCTTGCGATTTTACCTTTAAGGCGTTCTATTTTAGACCGGTCTTGCACGCTTCACACACTGTGTTAAATGCGCTTTAAACGTGCAAAATTGCAAGCTCCATGTCTCGACCTAAAATAGCGATTTTCCTAATTAGCCGTGTATAAAAATCATAATTTTAATGAAGACAATGGCGGTGTAGATTTTCCCACCCATTACCACCCTCCCTTCTCAACCCGTTTTTGTTTATTCCTAGACAACACCTTTTTGAAACTAGATGGATTTGGCATGGTGAGGTCTATGGATGTGAGCCTGCAGACCGATCACTTGGGGCTAAGATGACAGGGTAACGACATAGAAGAGGAAGCGTTCTAGCAGTACAGACTATGTATAGGCTTCTGATTGTGTTCTCATGCATCTGGAACCACATTCGTTACGTTCAGCGTGCTTTACTTGTTTTCTATCTTTACAATTAACCTGTTAATCTCTTTGCTGCTGGCAATACAGTAAAGGAGTTCAATGCAAAATCGCAGCCTCCCTGTCTTGACCAAAAATGTCTCTTTGCCAGCAAGATGCCAAATGGCTTCTCAGTGCACATGAAATGCTTCAGCTCCCTCAGACTGCCTGTTGCGGGATAGTCTACCACTAGCCCCCTGGCACTTTCCTCTGTCTAAGTTACAATCTAATCACCTCAAAGGGCGACTCGGGCTGTTCTTCTTATATGTAGGCCTGGTCCCCAAACATCGTGCTGCAATGGGCCCTAGCCATCCATATCTTCACATTACCTTCAGCAGGCCCTGGGGGAAAGCATTGTGGCAGCCCTCCAAGCATACCTGCTTGGCCAGGGAAACCGGTTTAAGACGAAGTCATACCATGCAGCCCTGGACCGTGAAGGCGCTACACGAAGGTCGAGTGTTTTACTTGTTTATTTCTTTACAATTAACCTCTAAATCTATTTGTTGCTGCCAGCACAGAAAAGGAGTTCAATGCAAAATCTACGCCTCCTATTGTCTTTATTCAAATTATGATTTTCGTACACAGCTAATTAAGTAAATAGCTATTATAGAGACGAAACGAGAGAACCCAATTAAGCGTTAAGCCCTACCCTCCAGGAGGTACAACACCTGCCTTCACTCACACGCCCTAGTAAATATTTTCTTGTCCACCACATTCTAGACAGGTACCTGTTTTGCCTCTCGCTGCTGGGCTTCAGAATGCCAATATTACCACGCCCATATGTGTAACTTACCCTGCACAGGGGTGGGTGGAGGGCAAAGCAAGGATGGGCATCAGGGCCTTTCCGCCTTTTCAGATGAAATCGGCCCCCGACAGCAGCCCTCATGTTAGCAGTCTAAATACACAGCAAAATCTTCATTCAATATGGATAGTAAATGTGATTTGCACCACTCACGTTATAGGCTGCCTTTACTGGCATCATCAGGCCATCAACTTCCTCTGCCTCTCTCTATATGCCGCCATTACCTCCACATCCCTCTTCCTTGTCACAGTACTTACTTGTGAGATCCCCAACCTCAATCTCAGGAATCTATTGCCTCTTTTTACTAATACCCAAATCTGCCCCACCGCTCTCCAGAGAGTACAATCCTCTCCCACTCCCACAACATGTTCATTTTTTTAATTTCCTGCCTTTCAGGATCTTGGTTGGGTCATCTACTGCTATGATATGTCACTTATAACGCGCATGTTCACAATTGTTTCAAGGCGCGACAAGACAAACAATTTTATTAGGCCTGGTGTCATTCGGATCGTGCAGGTGCGACAGCGCAAAGTGCAGAGGGAAACGGACAGGGGGAAGTGCCAGGGAGAGGGAAGTGGGAATGCAATCCGGGCAGCAATTGCTCTGAGTAAGTGCAGCAAAGGCAGCGTGGCTCTGGATAAGTGCATGGAGGCAAGGGACTGTAGAGGTTACAGTTACAGTCCCTAAGTGCACCGTAGGCCCAGAGGCAGGGCAGTGGAGACTGATCACGGAGGAGCCTGGTACCCAGTGAGTCTCTGAGGGTAGCCAGGCAACCAGACAGCACAGCAGACCGGTCGGTCGGCAGGGGAGGGAATGAGAGAAAGAGAGCAGAGGAGAAAAGGAAGGTCTTGAGCTGCTTCCGGAACTTCCAGTGATCCGGCTCAAGTTTGAGAGGGGCAGGGAGACCATTCCAGAGGGAGGCACCTGCAGAGGAGAGAGATCTACACCCCATTCTCTGCCTGGAGAAGCGTCTGACCCTTAGAGTTGGAGGTAGCCGAGCAAAGGGCTCGGGAAGGAAGGTATTTTGGAAGAGAGAGTTGGATGTAGTGCGGGCCCTAGCCCCAGAAAGCTTTGTGGACGATACAGAGGGTCTTGAACATGATCCTTGCAGCCGCATGGAGCCAGTGAAGAGATTACAGGGCTGGAGAGGTACTGCCTTTGGGCTTGAGGCCAAGGATAGGAGATTGGAGGGAGGCAGATTGAAAAAGAGGCTGTTGCAGTAATCCAGCCTAGAGAGGACCAGGCTCTGGAGACTGTGAGCTTCTGGGGGAAAGTGAGAAAAGGAAGAATACTTCTGAGGAAGTGCAGCTGGTAGTGGGCCTTCTTGCAAGGTCTGTGATGTGCAGAGAGAAGGAGAGAGTGGATTAGAAAATGACATCAAGGTTTTTTGCCTCACAGGAAGGCGAAGGAAGAAGGCACATGGAGGGCAGCCAGAGTGAGAGAGGGAAAGCGGGAGCAGGGGTCTCAATGAGAAGGATCTCAGTCTTACTTGCATTTAGGCAATGATCGTTGGAGGCGCGCCAATCCTGAATCACAGGTAGACAGTCAGGAGAGGCGTGGAGGCTGAGGGAAGCCTGAAAGAGAGCTGAGCGTCATTTGCATAACACTGAAAGTTAGAGGAGAAGGTAGAGATCAGAATGGCCAAAGGGGCCAAGTAGACATTGAAGAGCCAGGGCGAGAGTGTGGAACCCTGGGGAACACCACAATTGGAGAGTGAGGTGGTGGAGAAAGGACCCAAGTTGGACCTGGGAGGGTTGGTCCAGAAGGAAGGAGGTCAACCACTCCAGGGCCTGCTCCATGATGCCCAGGTTCTTGCAGAGTCGATTGCTCAGGATGGCGTGATTGACAGTGTCAAAAGCAAAGGAAAGGTCAAGGAGGATGAGGACAGAGGGTAGACTGGAGTCAAGATTAGAGAGCAGATCTTCACAGGTATTCAGGAGAGCAGTTTCCGTGCCTCTAGCTGCTCTGAAGCCACACTGATGGTCATGGAGGCAACAAACAGATTTGGTGTGGAGAGTAAGATGGGAGATGTCCAGATTTTCCAGGAGTTTGCCCAGGAGTGTCGCTTCCTCTCCCAGCTGGGCTTGGAGGGGCACCTGTATGTTCTCCTGCCCCATGCACTCCCTGCTTGGCTTCTGGGTGCATTGGGGTTGGGGCGTTCATCTCCCAGGCCCTTTTACTCAGCAGGGGGCCTGGTTGGGTGTGATCTAGTCCTGGTGGTCCTGCTGGGCGATTCATTCCAGATGGCCTCTGTGATCATCTAGCCCGGGATGGAGAGTTGCTCCAAGCAAAGACGGCGGGCGGTCAGTGCAGGCTATGGGTGGCGGCCTTGGTCTTCATTACAGGGGATGGTGGGAGAGGCTGACCGCTCCCTACTCTGCAGACAGTGTTCTGTGTAGATCCGGTCCTTGTCTCTGATGCTATTTTTCGTTGTATGAAAACAGGGGTGGGGCTCTGGTGTGCACAGCCGCCTCTATGCATTGTTGCTGTGATTTCTTAGACCTTGCTGGGGTGCTGGAAAAGCCTGGTGCCTCGCGAGGTCCCTTTGTGTATTTTAATTAATGAATATAAACACAAAATTAAGACACTGCATCCCTTTCTCTTTCCCACCTGCGATAATCAGATGTATTTTTTGTAAATTGTTTAATCAACATGAGATTTTTACAATATTACAGTCAGAAATCAACTGCTCCGTGATTAAGTCACCGTTTGCGTCATATTGTTACTTGGTTAATGCAATGTCACTTTCAACAAGTCGATGGTTTCTGTTAGAGCAAATTGTTCACAATATGCTCTAAACTATTTGCTGTTGTAATTTGCCAGCTAGTTCGGTTGCCGTCTATGAGCCTTTTCCACCAAGTCTCTACCTGTGGCGGTATGTCAGGTCCGACTACACTTGATAGATATCGTAGTCTTATCGCTCGTGTCCCCGAACATACCATCAATAGGTGTTGAATAGTTTCTGTTGGATTAGGCAATGTTTCTTGACAAAAGCGGCAGATTGCTGTAACGGCCTCTAATGAATAGGATTTCATTAGTTCCTAGTAAGTTTAGTCTCGCACTTAATATCAGATTTCGAGCCAGTCTGTTGGGAAATTTCTTGATATAGTTTTGCAATTCATAAAATGTTTGTGTATTATGAGGTAGGTGTAGCGCCAGTTTATTTTTGGCCGCTGTTTCTGTTATCTTTGCCCAGTCTAGGTCTTTGATTTTGCACAGAACTCTGCACGGATTTTGTATGGGCTCTTCTTCTTCTGAGGCAATGGTGTCTAATAAAAGTTCATTTTCCTTTTGCCAATTTGTTATCAACACGCATCTGCCTGTGAGCATTTCTCTGTTAATCATTTTGAAGATTACGTTGCTGTCGCCCATTCTGCACTTTCTGAACAGTATTATGGAGTTGCAACTCACAGTGCACTCGAGTGATTGTAGACTCAGTTTGCGCCTGATCGCAACTCCAGATGTAGAGTTCGGCAACTTTAGCACCGATCTCCAAAAGACAGCTTCTAGTTTGGGCCAAAGTTCTCTTGGAATGGTTGGCATGGCTTCGGTATCATACGTCACGGCCGGCACAACTTTCGTTTTGTAAAAATGTATTGTCGGAGTTAAAGAGAACTTCCCAAATTTTCTATCAATTGCTTTTGCCTGTGCCGCAAGTTTTTTGATCTTTCCATACAGGGCAGTTTGCATGGCATTTTCGTATTTGGAACTGTCCAGCAGGACTCCCAAGTATTTAAAGGTTTCAACTGTCTCTACTTGAGTGTCTCCCAAAAACCATTTTTTGCCGTCTACTTTTGTGCCATGTTTTTGCAGTATCATGACTTTCGTTTTTTCTTTGTTAATCTCAAGAAAATGTTTGTTTGTGTACAAAAGTAAGCCATTCTGCTGCCGCTGGAGGCCGATAGATGTTTGATCGAATAGTGTCAGATCATCGGCGCAAAGAAGCCTTTAGATCGTTGTTTTTCTGATTTTTGGAGGGAATGCCCGAATCACTCACTCTGTTTTTTGGAAATCTCCTATACAGGCCAGGAATAGAGCTGAGGCCAGTGGGCATCCCTGTTGGACCCCACATTTAGTTGGAATTTCTGCCGAGAGCTCGCCTTGTCTGCTGAGACGAACTCTCATGAGGTTTTGGAGTGTAGGGCATGAATCGGTGCAAGATTTCTTCAGGGAACTTCCAGGCTAGTAGTTTCTGCCACAGGCGCTGTCTTTAAATGCGATCGAACGCCTGGGTAAAGTCTATAAAGATAACAAAAAGGCACTGTCTGTATTGTAAGGCCTTGCTTTTCAAGATACTGAGCACCAAGATGTTTCCAGCTGTCCCTGCATTTTTTTTAAAACCTGCTTGCAGATGGTCATTGCAGTTTGCGGAGGTAGTCCAAGTTTGGAATTTCCTTAAAAGCAAGGATCCATACACCTTTCCCATATCGTCAAGCAAGGCTATGGGTCGGAAGTTGTGAGGGTCGTTTCTGTCCCCTTTTTTATAAATCGTGGGGATCACGGTCGCAGTGGTCCACGATGTAGGCAGGGACCTCGTATCTGCACATCGACGAAAAATTCAACTTAGCAAGTCAGCCCATTCATCAGTGTGAGCCTTTAGTTCAAAGTTGGTAATACCGTTCGGTCCTGGAGCCCTAGAGTTTTTCAGCTTCTTGATTACCTCCATGATGTCCTCTTTGTTTTCGAGGTTAATCCAATTCATGTTACTCTGCTGAATGTCTTCTGTGCCCCCTGGCCTGACGGTTTTAAATACTGCATCGAAGTGTGTTTCCCAGGTCCACTGATCGATGTTGTTGGGCATTGTATCTTCCAATGGTGCGTCAATGGCTCTCAACAGAGACCAGAATTCTCTCGCATTATGGTTGCTTAATGCTTTGGCAATGTCCTCTGCGTCCTGCTGGTAAAGTTTGTCCCGGTGAAATCTTACCCATGCCTTGTACACTCTTGTAATTTCTTTGATTTTTGTACAGGCTTCTGGTGTTGCCAACTTTTTTGCCAACCTCATGGCCCTTCTGAACTCGCGTCTCTTTTCTGCCAGCTCTTTATTGTAGACATGGTTTTTTGGGCTCCGTAAGCATTTCTGGCTAGTTGGTTGATGTTTATATGCCGCTAACAAGGGTTGATAATCAACTAGTTTGACTTGTTCCTGTTGTCCATTCGCCTTATATTTTGCTGTCAGATCCTTAATTGCATTTGCACTCAGTTTAATTCGAGACCATTGCACGTTGGTCTCAACTTGTGTGATTGCCCTGTGATCCTTTTTGCCCGGGATTAGCCAGCACGTTTCCAGTAAGTTATGGTCACTGGCAATTGTTCGACGAACTTCTAAAGAAGTTGTTAAAGTCAGCAGCGGTTGAGAGGGAAAGATATAGGGCCTCATTACACGGTAGGCGGTAAGGGAATACCGTTACCGGTAACGGTATTTTCCCAAGCCGATCACGACCCGGACCCACCGCTATTAGTGGACCCGTAAAGTACGGCACCACCAATAGCGGCGTGGCCGCTTGCGCGCGACCCCCACACCGTAAACAGCGCCATGGCGCAAATAGCACGCAATCACAACCCATGCGTACACGGCAATACCGGCATCCCAAAGACCCAAAAAGCATGTACCGGCATGGCGCTAATAACAGCATCGAAAACCACACGTTAAGAGTCCTGAGCAGTGTTCCCATCTGCCCATCTGCCCCAGGTGGACACAACCAGCACAGGTGGAGTCAATGGAGACAGCCAGCACTAAAGAGCACACCACACCCCTTCCCACACCCCTTCCCACAGCAAGATGGTCCCAACACCAGCAGCATGACATAGGCCTGCGTACATGACTGCAGTGCAGCACCAACAACAACAGGCAGCACCGAACAGACGTAGGAGTAGGAGGAGGAGGCCGAGACCTGCGCAGCAAGCACCACCGGGGCACCCAGAAACACCACAAGGGCAGCCAACAAACCCCCGGAATCAAGGCGAAGATGACCATGGTATGTGTAAGGCACAACTAAATGTGCATCTGATAGAATGTGCCCATGGCACCATGCAAACACCAGATGAGCATGATGTGGATGTGGATGAGTATTGTCAAAATGCCCAGCCCGGACATGCAAGAGGCGATGGCATGGCGGGACAGGATCCGCGTCAGCATCGGAATCAGGAATAGCATCAGGAAAAAAGGTGGAATATCATGCATGGAGAGACGTGCATTGTTGTCCTTGTGGCCGTCTTGAGGCCCACAAAGGGCCCTCTCCCAAAGAAAATCACACATACACAATGATGGAGACCATGCCTGTTTTTCAACTGCAGAAGAGTGTATTTTGAACATAACGTGTACAGAAAGTGCATAACCCCAACTGTGCAAACACCCCCCCCCCTCCCCCCACAACACCCCCGAATAAACCCTCCCCTCCTCCCCCCACAACACCCCCGAATACACCCTCCCCCCCTCCCCCCACAACACCCCCGAATACACCCTCCCCCTCCTCCCCCCACAACACTCCCACGTGAGTTCCAAGGCGTGAACATGTCCTTCCCCAAATGTGGCCGATATTCCTTGTTGGCCCTATTTGTTCGCTCCTTCTTCGGGCGTTTTCGATGGTGTGCGCCTGAGGTTGCGCATAGAGCGGCGTAGGGGGCTTGTCTGCCGTGAACTCCCAGAGGAGGCTGGGCCTGTTTCCTCCTGGGTAGGGAGTGGACATCTGCGCTCAATCGCCTCCGCAATGCGGATCATGGCCTGCCTGAGTTGCCCCATCTCATTGCATATGCGGTTGGTGCATGCCTCCATGGCCTCCCTCGTCTGGCGTGCGAATGCACCAATGTCCTCCCTCAGGTGCCCTGTCTCTGCCACATGTTGACCTACCAGACCAGCCATTTCGGTCTGCCTCTGGTAGATGGCTGATAGGTCAAGTTCCTCGTTGTCTGCCGGTGGAATGGCTGATGCGCCTGGATCAATAGCACTGGCATCAGGCGTAGGTTCCAGGGGGCTCCATGACACATCATGTGTGTGGGCGGGCGATCCGCCTTGGCTGAACGGACCTGGTGAAAACATTGGGGATGCGAGTAAGTGGCGTGTGGGGATGGGGGTCTGACTCAGATCCTCATTCACCGGTGCTTCCTCCGCATCGGAAAGTGGCCCAGTGGCTGCTGCCTCACCCGTAGAGCTGGTGGCAGCAGAGTGCACTCCCTCCATGCTGCCTTCAATTGATGGGAGACACACTCCCGTGGTTACCACAACAGCGACAGGCATGGCCTCTGGCTGCGTGGCACTGCTGCTCCTGCTTTCTTTGTCCCGGTCACTACTCTTGGGTCCCCTAGAGGATGTTGCGTGGTCCCCGGTGGCATCCCTCCTGGCTTTTTTCATGGGTGTGGGAGTGGGTGCTGACGTGCGTGGCTCCTCATTTTCCGTGTGTGATCCTGCAGGGGTGATAAGAAGGGTAAATCATCATCTATGGGTCTACCTGCATTATGGCAGATGTATACGTCATGCAGTTTGATGCATTTTGGGGTCATCATTGTGGAGGCATGGAATGGGGATGTTGGCTGGCTCATGCATGATTGGCCCTGTGTCGGTGGGTATGTGATGATGCATGCATGTCTGTTTGTGGCTGGATCCACGGCATTCATATGGACACATGATTGTGGGACCCCTCACCCTTCACTGCGCATTTTTGGGTGCATACACTCACCTCCATCCGATGAAACGGCCACGCCATGCTCCATATCGCCGACCCCCTCTATCGACTCGACTCCTATTGTGGAGGCACATATCTCCTCCCACTCCTTCATCTTCAAGGGGGACTCTGCGCCACCTCCTGTGGCCATTGCCATGTTGCGGTTCACAGATAAAATGTTGCGCACACGCACCCGGAGGTCGTCCCACCTTTTGCGGCATTCCCTGACACTCCGGGTGGTGGTGCCCACCACACTGACTTTTAGCGCGACTTCGGCCCAGATGGCCTTCTTCTTAAGGAGGGCCTCCCGCCGCATATCGTTCACAAATACTACTCCTGCATTTGCAGCAAGTGTGGTGGTCAGCATCATTAGTTCCTCATTAGTGAACTTTTCTTTGCGCTGGCGATCAGCAGTTTTTTTAAGCGCCTTCGGCATCCTCGAGCTACCCGGTATGGTTCCTGGTCGGAGTTGCCTGGATATATGTCCTGGATGCAGAGGATGGCAATGGATTGTGTTTTTGAAGATGGCCGCTGTGCTCTTTCCCGTTCCTGTGCGACGACGTAATTTCCGGTTCCGCTTTTTAACGGTGTGCGGTATTGGCGGTGTCCGCTATTTACGGGTAGCGGGAGGGCGGAGGCGCTATCGGCGGTTTTGCGGGCGCTGGTAAGGGGCTTTTTGGGGTATTTAGCGGCAGGGCGGAACGGTCATTTACGGCATGGCGCTATGCTCGTGTCCGCGTACTCGTGATGGGACGCTATTAGCGGCCTCTTGCGAGGGCGGACACGCTAATGGCGCCATGCCGTAAAATTCCGATTTTTACCGCCTACCGTGTAATGAGGCCCATAGTCAATTGTGGCGGACGAGTCCGCACGTTCCCAAGTCTGTGCTCTGTTTGCTTGTGTGAAGACATCATCAAAATTGTATAACTCTCGTGAATGGATCAAGTCAAGCCATGCTTTGCCTCGCTGTTCTGCCGGGGAATTCTTAGGTTTTACTCGGTTTCCTTTGTATGTGTTGCAAACTGCATTCAGATCACCGCAGATCAATAGAAAGGTCGCTATTAGCATTGTCATAGCCTCGTCAATCACCTGTTCACATAATGAAATAAATGTTCCCACGTTGATGGCAGCTGGATTCCAGTAGGTGTTGACAATTACTACTGTGTTTGCTGCATCGCCTTTGTTGTTCCTTTGCTCCCAACTAGCAGTCACTGCCAAAATGGACAGATTTGCGATCAACGTTTTTCCCATGGATAGCCCACGTCCATTGCGGCAAGCAATCAAAAGGCCTGATGTGGGGCAACCAAGATGACCTTTTGCTGCTGGAGCCGTGATGATTTGGTATCCTTCTAAGGTCGGAGGTTGTACTAGCTAGGTCTCCTGCAGGCATATGATATCATATGCCCCGAGGTTTACCTCTCCCGGCATGGTTAGATGGGAGTGGCATCTTGTGTTCCATGAGCACAATTTCCCTTTGCGTGGTGGAGCTTCTTCTTGCCGACTCGGCGTCTGCTTGTGATCTTTGTTCGCAAATTGCTATTTACTCCGATGCATTGTAAGGGCTTTTGGTAACCATGCCCAGATACCCTGTTTGTTGTCGGGATTGTGATTTGCTACTTGTTGGTTTTGATTATTCTGTACTGCTTGGATGATTGTTCTTGTTGTTGAGATCTTTGGTCTTCTTGGACTGTGCTCTCTGTACGCTTGATTGGTGTGGGAATTTTCACTCGTGTTCTCATTTTCCAACCTTCTGGTTGAATCTCTTGTGTGTTTTTGTGCGCTGGTCATACTGGCAATTTCATCGTTGGTGTCTAAATCGCATTTTTTGTGAACTACTTCAAGTCTTGTTGTTGCCTCACTCCTCTCCTTTCTAACAATATTGTTGTCCCGTTTGGTATATTGGGATTCATCAAGTTTTTGGATGTTTGTCCTCGTTTTGTCTGTTTGCCCATCTTGCTGCGTTGTATCGAACAAGTTATGACCCAGGCTGTGAATTTCAGGAGTGCTGTTAAAGATTAGATTGTATACTGAAGATTATCCGATGTGTAGACATGTGTCTGCTCTATGATGGTCTTGCCACGGCTCAACAATGATCAGATCTTCTGAGTTCCCACCCCGCAATTTCGGAATTTGGTGAAAAATCGCCAACACTGATCTTCTATTCAGAATTAGTTCTTTCTTGTTGCTTGCTCTCAGTTCCATTCTGAGTATCCATCTTATTTCCTTTCTTTTTGAACTTGTGATTTTGTACATCTCTGTTCTTGATCTGTAATGGACTTTTGATGCTTCTCTCGGCCGTTCTTCTTTGGAGGTCTGCCTTGTGTGTGAACGTTGTTGTTTCGAGTCGTGTGTCTCATTTCTTCTTACTGTGTCTTTCCGTTCTTTGTAAGGCCTATGCTTTTTTTGATTTGAGTCTCGCTTCCAATGGTCTGTTGAAGCCTGATCCATCTCGCTCCAGTTCCATTTTGCTGTTTTGGTTAGTCGTTTGCATCTTTCCTCAAGAGTTTCAAATTCCCTTTCATCATCAGCCTTTTTTCTGGCTTCAGAATTTTTGCAGTCTTCAATGTTAGTTTCTTGCGTCTGACCGTTCTCCAATGATCTTACGACTAATGGTGTAGATTGCTCTGCTTTGTTGTCTGAATAGATGCTAATGTTCATTAATGGATAATTTTTGAGGAAATCTGCTACTGATTTCCGAGAGTCACACCTTGATACTTAGGTGACCACTGATTGTTGTTTAATGTCAAAATCTGTGCTATTCGGTGTGTGTATAGGACAATTTTTTAAAAATGTTTTTATAGTTGGTGATGTGGTCAGAATATTTGCATTCTTTCTTTACTGAGCAGACCTTTCCTGCATTAGCGAGTTGGTGTTGCCGGCAGCCACATCTGCCTTCAGCTTGGCTTTTTCAAATATTGAGTATGCTGGTTCTGATTCTTCCAGGGTCTTTGTAAGAATCCCTGCTTTTTTTCCCACTACTAATACGACTGTTGAGGTATTTGTGGTAGGCTTTATCTTGGCATTTTCCGTGCTTTGAGTGCACCTTACTGAGGACGTCTGTCCTGTTTCATGTATCATGTTGCTGTCTGTAGTTAGGTCGATAGTTGCTGCCGTTTGGGAGCTTGAATCTTTGAGCATGGTAGCGGTGGTTGCCGCCTTAAAGAGTTTGGCTTGATTTGTCATCAATGCTGTGATTTTTTCCATTAGGTGATTCGCGAGTTTGTCCGCCGTGCTGTCATGGGCGATACTTTCTTCCCTTGCGGTGATATAACCCTCTAAGTACGTCACATTGGACAGGATCATGGCTTGAATGGTTAGCTGATCCTTCACTGTGTCATTCAGTGCCTCATAGAGTTTACAGAACGAGGCGAGGTCTATTGTTATCGCAGACATGATACTTAACATGTCCGGTCTTTTGGTGGGTGTCTCCGGGCCTGCTGATGCCGTCTGAGAGGTCACTCCTTTTTCTGGTGTTTGGAGCTGATCACTAACTCTTCTTCTCGGTGTGTGAAACTGATTGTTAGTACTGTAAGCTTTGTGAGTAGATATGTTGACGGATGCCTCCAGTGAGATTCTCCTCTGGCTTTGTAGTTTGGAATGTGCATCCACGTCGTCAAGTTGCGGTCTTAGAATGGGTGCCTCTGTTCGCGACTGAGTTCTTTCAGAAGGGGCAACCTCGCCCGATAAGTTTATTGGGGAGGACGTCTCTCTGCTGTTTTCTTTCACAGAGTGTAAGCCTGTTTTGGCCTGCTTATTTGGTCGCATCGGAGACCTGCTGGGGTGTGCAGAGTATAACACTTCACTTGCAATGGGTGAATATTGTTCCTCTAATTCTGCTCCAGCTTTTAGAATAGACCTTCAGATGCGCTCTTTTCCTTTACCTGGCATTCCATTGTGATTTCTATTCGCATTCGCGGTGATGGCGGCTTCTTCAACATTACTCATTATATTCAGTGGCTGATAATGTGACTGGATCTTCGAGCTGGGCTTATATGCAGTCGCCGATTCATTGGAAATGAAGATGTGTTTGATCGGACTAATGTGGGAAATTACTTTGCAGCATGTACTCTGTGCTGATCTCTGCAAATCTGCAGCTCCCAGTGTTTCTTGTCTCATATCTGGTACGGTATCAAGCCTTCGTTGTTTTGCACGGGGGAAGTTCTCCTTTACCGCTGCTAACATTTCGGCATCGGACAATTCTTTAAAGTCCTTGTACTTTGAGGACAATTGTGCCTGAAAAAAGTCAGTTAAGATTCGCATTGTGGTAGGCTTGTTTGGGCCTGTAGATCTCGTGCTAATGCTCAGACCTTGTTTCTTTTTTTGGGCAAATGTCATTTTGCGGGCACTATCTTTTTCGTGTGTAATCAAGCCTTTTTTAAAAATGTGTTTTCTTATTGTGCTCTTTTTTTTTTTTACGTTCTTGTCTGGCTCTCTTTTTTTGTGTTTGGTACTGGTATTGGGCTTGATGTTGTTGCATCAGTGGGACCTGGGCCATCTGGCTGGGTCCTAGTTGGGTGAAGTGCCTCCTGCACCTTCAGACTGTCTGAGCCTGCGTGTATCTGTGCAGTGATTTTAATTCGGGGTGCCTGCCCACCCAGCTGCACAGCTTCTCCACCGTCTTGCAGCATCGTAGATCCAGGCATCACGTGACTATCGTGTTCCGGTACACACTGTTGCTGCCTCCGAGGTCCTCGCACAGCTCCACCCGCTCCCCACTCTGGTACCGCAGGACCAGCGACAGGCCTCCCAGCGCGGTTTCCCCGCCAGATGCAAGTGGGACCACAGCACCCCGTCCGCCTCCCGCCCCGCTACTCGGCGCATCATCCTGCTCCGCCCTCCCTTCAAAAAAATGAACGTGTGAGTTCCAACTAACACGTTTAACCACAAGGCTTTGTCAGAGTTTAAAACGTAAAACTTGTATTCACCTTAAATACAGATTGTCTCTCATGCAATCAGTCAATTTTCTAATGCCAGGGCATTTGGTGGCTAACAAAAGTATAATCTTTTCCACCTGAATCTTACAAGGGTGTTTTCTCAACGGCGATCTATATTTCAATGTACACAATTTATATTTTCAAGAAAACAAATAACACACAGACATGTGAAGCATTGACAATGATACATCAACTTGTTTGCCTGTTCACAACTCCCCTTACCCTGCCTATTCCACTTGCTATGCCTACCTATAATATGCATTACATTACTTGAACGTCAACCGTGTCTCTATCCTACTGATTGTGATGATGTATGATTCTGAGCTTGGGTATCCTCCCGTGTATGGGGAGTCAGTTCCTGCATCAGCTGTCTCCAGGCCGTTAAATCTATGTTTTGCTCTTCTTGGCCCCGGCGGGATGCTTCCTGCCACAAAGCAGTTTCTACTAGTGCTCATTTGTGGAGGTCTCTCAACCACACGCTTATCACTGGACCATTACAGGCCTTCCATCCCATTGCTATCCTGCGCTTCGCATGTTAGATCTTAGTTTACTCACATGTCTGGCCTGCTTCGGTCTCAGAAAAATTCCTAACAAGCACGCCTTGTGGGAGACTGAGTCTGACGACAAGCCAACCTTTTCTAAGGTCCGGGCCACACCCTTCCAATATTGGCGTAATTCAATGCATGCCCAAAACATGTGTATCAGGTCTGCATTGATCAGGCCACATTTCGGGCAAGCTTGTTCTATTGCGTTACCAAATTTCACAATTTTCTCCGGAGTTAAGTATACTCTGTGGGTGACATATAACTGGATCAATTGTAGTTTCGCATTTCTGGACACTTTCTTGTGGTACCCCATAGTCCTACTCCAGGAAGCATCTGACAGCTGCTTTTGTAAATCCACTTCCCATGTTGTCGCATCTGTATTAGTTTGCTATCCGGACGCGAGTCAGTGTCTCGTATAATCTCGACACTTTGTGTCCACCTTCAGAAATATCATAGAGTGTTTCGATTGCTTAATCTTCTAACCCTATTCTCTCCAATTTTGGCCATTTCAATTTTATACTATGGAGTCGTAAAGAATGGGTTATGTGTTGCTCTGTCCGCACTCCCAATTCCAAAAATACCTTGTTAAAGGTAATTGATCATCCATCTTTTAGTATATCTCCCAACATCGCCACCCCTCTGGTCCCCAGTATTTCCGGACATTTAGTCTCAGTTGCTCATCCCCTCTTTTCAGCGCCACCAATGGGACCTGGGGTAAGTAGGGTGTCACTTTATCCAGAAATTGACAGTATCTTTGCCATATCTTCATGTCTAGCTTCAGCAGCAGGGGGGCTTGGGGTCGCGTGGTACTGTAGTCCACACCATCTCTTTTAAAAAGAATGGGGTGCATGCTTGTTGCAGCAACCCCATGTCTTGGGTCTGTTCGTCTGACAGCCAGTGCGTGACAAACTGTAGGTGGCACGCCCCAAAGTACCCCTCAAAGTCTGGCACTTTTTTCCCTCCCTGTTCATACAGTCTCTGTAGTTTCTCCAGTAATAACCTACACCTCGAGTTGTGCCACAGGAAGCTCCAGCAGATGGTGTTCAGTGTCTTAAAGAAGGCCTTGGGAATACTAAATGGAACATTCATGAAGCAGGACAAGGAAGCACTACCATTTTTAACAACGCAGCCCTTCCCATCAATGACAGCGGCAGCTTGGCCCAAATTTAATGGAGTTCTCTATTTTATTCACCGCCTTTACCGTGTTTTGCACATGTTCTAACCTAGGGTCATGGAATATGTCTACCGAGGTATCTGAATGTATCGATTTCCCATTTAATCGGTAGCTTAGGTAACCCGCCCTCAGTCCTCCCTCTGTACTCGGCCAGGGGGAACAAGCTTAACTTCTGTGCATTTATTGTGATACCCGATAGGTCCGCATAGCACTCAAACACTTCTTATATGTATTCCAAATTGGTCTCCGGCTGCTGTAGGTAAAGAACCATATCATCTACATACAGGGAGATCAAGTGCATGCTGCCCAGTATTTTTATACCTGCATCTTGGTATTCTTTTCTTAGATATACCGCCAGTGGCTACAAGGCCAATATAAATAGCATAGGAGACCAGGAGCAGCCCTGCCTCAGCCCCTGCTCATCCTCCATTGCTCTGATATAGTGAAGCCTGTCTTGACTCTTGCCATTTGGTTGCTAGATAGTAGCTTTACCCATTGAATATATGTGGGACCCATCCCAAAACCTTCCAACACCGCTGGCAGCCAAGTCCACCGGACCAAGTCGAATGCCTTGACTGCATCTAGCGAGGTCACTGCTACTGGGCTCTGTCTTGGGTTTGATCTATTACATGGTGCAGACGTCTTAGATTACACGTGATGTTTTTATTTGGGACATAACCTGATTGATCTGGATGTACGAGTTTATGAATTACTGGCTTCAACCTATTAGCCATCAGAGCCGTCAGAATCTTCCCAATCTGGTTGAGCAGCGAGAGAGGTCTGTAAGAGCTGCAATCAGTCTCAGGTTTATTGGGCTTCCATAATGGAACAATAATTGATTCTCTTAATGACGGGGGCAAAATGCCTTTATCTAGTGCTTCATTTAGCATTGTCAACAGTGAGGGTGTAATCTCTGCCATGAACTCTTTGTAAAACTTGCTTGGCAAACCATCCGCACATGGAGCCTTCCCAGACGGCAACACTTTTATAGTGTGTTCCAGCTCTTCTGTGGTTATGGGGGCCTCAAGTCAGTCTGCCTCTTCTGCGTCTAATTGTGGAAGATCTATCAACGCCGCTAAAGCGTCTTCTATTTCTGACTCCTGAATTTCCGATGTCTCTTCATATAGTGTCTTATAGAAATCATAAAAACATTTGTTTATGTCCTGTTGCGTCTCACAGATCTCCCCATTCTTATCTGTAATTGTCCGAATTGCTGCGCTCTGATTCCTTTTTATACAACCAGGCTAACAAGCGACCCGGTTTGTTGCCTTTGGCGTGTTGCCTTTCCACAAATTTATCATAACTCAGTTTACTCAATCTGTCCCAGTGTGCTAAGCACTCCTGCTGGAGGGCAACCATTTCTTGGGCACTCTCGCTGGGTATATCACGCTGACCGTCTATGGCTTCTAATTTTATCTCAGCCTTACGTAGTTATTCTCTATTGCGGCTTGGACCCCATTCGCTTTAGCAATCGCTATCCCCGTGATCACCACCTTGAAAGCCTCCCACAGTGTGCCCGCTGACTCTACACTTCCAGTGTTATGCATAAAATACTCCCACACCCCCTCCGTTAGATGTTCCCAGAATGCTTTGTCCCTCAGGGCCTCACTTCTAAGTCTCCATGTCGGGATACGTGCTCTCGTGGGGGAAAATTTCCATGTAAGCATCAACAGGGCATGATCCGACAGTACTCGTAATTTATAATTAACCTCTTTGAATTCCCTCATAGTATCCTCACCCGTAAAGAAGTAATCTAGCATAGTGTGCAAGTCCTGGGGTGCTCTGTAATGTGAGTAACCTCGAACTTGCAGGTGAAGAGACCGCTATACGTCTGTGAGTTTAAATGCTTGCAACAATGTGGCCAGGGCTTTAGCAGCGGGGGCCGGGTGCATCAATTTGTCGTCTGATCTGTCCAGTATGGGGTTGAGCATACAATTAAAGTCTCCACCCCGTATCAATGTACCATCTATGTATGGACTAATTAGTGGGTATAACTTGCGGAACTAAGCTGCTGTGTCTTGATTTGGTGCGTACATATTGATAATACAAAATTCTCTGTGTTGAACTCTACCTTGTACTACAGTCATCCTGCCCTCTTTGTCTCAGAAGGTCTCAAGCGCCCTTAAAGGTACTGACGGTGCCACCCATACGATCACCCCCCCCTAGCATAGGCAGAATATGACGAGGCCAGCGTCGTACCTTGCCATTTTTTGGCAAGTGTACTCTGTTTCTCCTTTTGTAAGGTGAATTTCTTGCAGAAGCGCAATGTCCATTTTCTGACGTCTTAGGTAAGTCATAATTCTATTACGCTTAACATAACTGTTGAGACCTTTAACAGCTCTACTATGTTTGAACGGTACTGTGTTCAAATACATCATATACAGTGTGTACACATAGGCTAACTCCCAACTAACTACCCCAACTCCCATAACCCCCAAACCCCAACAATTGCCCTACTCAATTCCTTGTTCTCAAGCCTCCTCACTTCTCACCCTCGTTCCAGAGTCTCATCACGGTGCATCAGCGCCGTAGGCAGATACGGAACTGTCCGTGTATGAACAAACAAATCCACTCTTAGGTGTACGACGCTCCTGCGTGGTGTGATCTTAAAGGAGCACCACGTTGTTGACTCCTGCATCCTGAGGCTTCCATCATGTGGGTCTTACTGTCACAGTGTCATGTACATTTAGCCCTTTTCTGCCTGGCTGCGGGCTTGGTATCTGAAGTGTGTCTACTCTGCCCCACTCGGACCAGCTTCTGCTCCAGTCGGCAAATTCTGCGTGTCCATCCCCTCACTCTTGTCTTCTAGGTTATCGAAGAAATTTGCTCACCCTTTGTGAATCACTTTCAGTCTAGCCGGGTATAACAACATGTACTTCAGATTAGCCCCACGTAGCCTTTTTTTCACTGCTATGAAGTTCATCTGCTGATTCTGCACCTGTACGGTATTGTCCGAATATGCCTTTATTGGGGCAGGCACTCGTTGGATTGTCCCTCCTTTGTGGAAATATTCCAGGATCTTTTCCCTATCTCGGTAGTTCAGTATCCAAGCTATTATTGGCCATGGCGGGACTCCTGGTGGTGGTCTCCTCATCAATGATCTATGCGCCCTTTCAATTGTGCAGCCATTAGTGAGGCCCCTGGACCAATTTCATGCAGCAGCAGGGTCTCTACATAGTCGGGTCCATTCCTTCTCCTTCCGCAAGTCCAATGGTTCTTAAATTATTACGCCTTGCTCTGACTTGCGCATCCTCAGCTCTGTCTTCCAGGTTACGCACTTGTTGTAGCAGTATGCTGACTGCAGTTTTCTGTAACTAACCACCAGCCTGCCCTTTGCTTCCGCTGAAGGGACCTAGATCTTATTAGGTGGGATCAAACCGTACTGCTCCGTTTCGCTGTGGCTTAGCAGGCAGCCAGCAGAGGCTATTGCTCTTCACCAGAGTTTTTCTCCAGGCTCTTTTGGTCCATTCAGTCCTTTGTTAATGGGCTCAACTCCTGGTGACTCTAAAAGTACATTGATATCAAGTATGTCCTGCACCAGGCCTCTATAGATGTGCAGTGTGCATGTTCAATGTTGTAGGAGTATGTCTCGTTTATATTTAATGTTCTGGCCACTTCCACAGCCCCCGTGCACGGATTTCACTGCGTGCATCAGCTGGTCCTATGGTTGCTTGTCTCTGTGTGCGGGATAGCCTAAGCTGAGTTATACTGTCACACATTTTGCCGATTCCATTTTGCTCAGGCACTTTTTTTTCAATTTTTTTGTCAGCTACGCCTGCACTCTTAGCTACTGATAGAGCTGCAGCCTCTTGCTGGGCTTAGGACCTGTTCTTTCGTCTGGTTATTGGAGTTGCAACCCCGCTATTGGCATAATGTGCTGGTAATTGCATTGCTATTGTGTTTGCTCAACATTGTGAGCTTCCTCATGTGTATTCGCTTATATTGATGTTCTAGTTGCGTCAGCGTGCAATTCCCATTGCATTGATTATTATCTTGAAGTCCTAGCTGTTGCGCACAGTACGCTCCTATTTGTCAGATATATTGTCCAAGGCTTTCCTCCATGGGCCTCTCCCAGCTTACTGTGCTCAATAGACCAGCCTCTATTCTGGTCCACCTCCTCGCTTCAGTCAAGGCCAACCTGCCATCTTGCTGTCCGCCTGTGCTTCCGATGTACCTCCCGGGCTTGTTCTCCTGGGCTTGTTCCCACTGTGGTCCACCTTCTCACAGTGTCCAGGGCCAGCTCCCTTTCTGGTCCGCCTTTTCGCAGTGACCGGAGTCCGCTTTATTGTAGCACCCAGGGCCAGCCCCCTTTCTGGTCCACACCTCACAACGGCTGGAGCTCGCTTCCACTGCGGTCCGCTCCTGCTATGCTTTTTTATGGTAATTGTGTGTGCTCCAGCAACAACATAGAATGTTACCATGTGATGGGCAGATTCCTTCTCGTACTCAAGCCCATAATTTTGCAACGCTGTTACTGGACCCCTGCCCAAAACACGTCCTCCTTACCGTGGACCGACACACAGCAGCACATAGGTCGGCCTGGAGCGCCGTCCTGCAGCCATAGGCAGTAGCCCCAGTCCACGTTTGGGGGGCGGCCATCCTCTGTATGGGGCGCTGGGCCAGATTGGCCCGTTGGCCATTCGGACCGGCCAAATAATTTGAGGTGGGCGAGGCCCCGGGGGACGGTTCCTGAAGCCCACGTCTGGGCCGGTTTTGTAAGGGTTTAATGTAACTCACGTTACTTTAAGTAATGTAAGTTACATTGATTTACACCGTGCTCAGAGCGCCTGCTGCAGCCTGCAGGCGAGCCAACTGCTGCGACACCATGGCGCCCGCAATGTTACTATTTAGTTTTGGGGGTGTGTCCTGGCCCCCATGCGGTCCCGTAAGCCCCCACCCTTAAGGACCACACACGACACACGTCCTTACAGTTCGGGCTTCCCAGACGCTCTGGCGCGGCTGGGAACGCCCCGTTTATTTATACAGCACTCGGCGGCGTGCAACGTCACGCCGCCGTGTGCGCGTCCCGTCACGGGGCAGCGCCACACTCCTCCTTTTTCGGGAGGACACACAAATGCTTTTAATATACACTGCAAACCACTAAAACAATTAACTAATACATTTCACGCCACGCTTGCCTAACACCCCTTTAATGTCAGCCACCCGGATCCCTTCATTCAGGTTGACCAACCAACTGTCCCAGCACGTATTCACTGAGGTAAGTGGGTTTCCCTCGCCCAGCCCTCTGGGGGTACCTCCCGCTTACCTCTGGCACGGGAAGTCCTTCTGCAGACGTCCCCGGGACAGGGGACCCAGGTGTGCTGGAGGAAACTCCTCCGTCTTCCGGTATTTCCACTAAGTTCGGCTCCCGCTGCGGTTCAGTTCTTGGATCACCCAGTTTCTTGAAGAAGCTGACATTCCGGGTGACGGCAGATCTTCCATCAGAGGCCGTCACCATGGACCCCTTTACAGCCACAACATCCAATGGTTCCGGCTCATAGGGGAGCGAGAGCTTTCCATGGGGGTGTCGATTACGGATGAGGACTTCGTCCCCCGGCTCGAGGCGCTGGTGGTGGAGACCCCTTCGCAGGTTGTTCTGTTGAATCCTCACCCGCCAGTTTACCTCGACCTGTTGATTGTCAATCACCCCGGGCTCCTTCTCCCCGACCTCGGGTAGTAGACCCCTGGGGCAGCGCTTGAACAGGGCCTCAGCTGGAGCCACCCCCGTGGATGCATGTGGGGTGGTGCGGTACACCCACAGGAACTAGTATAGGGCTCGTTGGAGTGGCTTGTCCCTGGGCGATCCTGAATGTCTTGTTCAGCGTCCGCATCAGTCTTTCAGCATCTCCATTTGCCCTGGGCCACAACGGAGACACCTTCCTATGCTGGACCCCGCAGCTCTCCATGAGTTCAGAGAACCGCTCACTCTGGAATGGTGATCCGTTGTCCGAGCACAGGGTGTGGGGGAACCCATGGGCCGCGAACACTTTCTCCACAGCCACGACCACATGCTCGAAGGCCACCGACTCGACAAACTCCACCTCCGGATACCGTGAATATTCATCGACGATTACAAGGAAATGGGTGCCTATGGACGTTGACCCAAAGTCTGCATGGACAACCTCCCAGGGTCGCGTGCCTCGGGGCATTGCTTCGATGGCCGGCTCTCGCTGCAGAGGAGACGCCGCCTGGCACCATACACAGGCCGCCACAAAGTCATCGACTCTCCGCTCCAGCTCGGGAAACCAGACCTTCAGCCGCAGCCTGGCCTTGGTCTTTGCAGTGCCCTGGTGTCCATGGTGGGCCAAGGTGATCACGTCCTTTACCTTGGACTGGGGGACCACTATCCGGTCACCTCGGAGCAGCAGGCCCGACGCTGAGAAGGACAATTCCTCCTTGACCTTCCATAGTTGCTCAAGTCCGGTCTTGGCCTCCTGGATCCGCCCCGCCAACGCTTCCAGGACAGACTTCCAGGAGCCCTGTTGCATGGAGTGCTTTAGGATCGTTCCAACAGGGGCATTGCGTTCGGCGTGGCCGCCTCCACCACCATTGGGACGTGATCATCGGCCTCCTCCGCACAGGTGTCGTACTCATCTCCCCCACGCACTCCCGGATGTCTGGAGAGATATTCCGCCGCATTATTGGCCCCCGGCCGATACACCAGGGTGACCCCGTACTCGAGGAGAGCGAGCATCCACCTCTCGATTCTGGCCGGTGGTTTTGAGGATGACCCTGCCAGAATGGGAAGCAGCAGCTTGTGGTCCGTCACCACCGTCACTGGACGCCCCAAGACATAGAGCCGAAAATGCATGCAGCCCCAGAGGACCGCCAGCGCCTCACGCTCAATCTGTGAGTATCTTTGTTCAGTTTTGGAGAGCGCTTTGCTGGCATATGCCACTGGCCGGATACTCCCGTCCCGATCCACCTGGGTTAGCACGGCACCCAGGCCAAATGGACTGGTGTCCACAACGATCTCTGACGTCAGCGCCGGGTCGAAGAACGCCATGGTGTCCTCAGCTGTCAGGGCGCTCTTGATATCTTCAAAGGCCGCTTGCTCGAGCGGGCCCCAGTGCCAGGCTGACTCCTTCTTCGTCAGAGCCCCGATTGGTTCAGACCTAGAGGGGAGATTTTGGATGAAACGCCCACAGTAGGTTACCATGCCGAGGAAGCTCCTCACGTCAGACACCGACCCGGGGGCTGTGCCTTCTTGATATCCTAGACTTTCCTCAGGTCTGGCGACACCCCCCCTCCTTGAAGACAAAACCAAAGAACTCGATGAAAGGGCGCAGGAACTCACATTTGTCCCTGTGAAGGGTGAGGCCTAGCGATTGCAGTCTCTCAAAGGTCTTCCCCAGCTTTCTCAGATGGTCCACCTCAGTCCTTGCGAACACCAAAATGTCATCGCTGATGTTTAGGACACCCTCCAGATCTGCGAGGGCGCCCTGAATAATGTTCTGAAAGACCACTGCAGCCGATGACACCCCGAAGCTCAGTCTGTTATACCGGTATAGTCCTCGGCGAGTGGTGAATGTGGTGATATATCTGGACTCGGGATGGAGGACGACCTGATGATAGCCCGCTCGGAGGTCTAGTTTGGAAAAGAACCGAGCCCCTTGTACTTCTGCAATAATGTCATCGATAGTGGGGGTGAGATGCCGCTCCCTCTTGATGGCCTTGTTGGGCAGTCTCATATCTACACAGATCCGGACAGAGTCAGGTTGTTTGGGCTTCCTAGCCACAACAATCGGGGACACCCAGGGGGTCGGGCCCTCCACCTTCTCAATGATGTCGAGATTCACCAGGTTGTCCAGCTCCTTATCAACCTGCTCCCTCAAATGAAACGGTACCCTGCAGTGTTTCAGGGCGATAGGCTGCAACCTCACCAGGTCACCGGCCAACCTTCCAATGCCATTGAAGAGGGCGGCATACTTGTCGAGCAGATCATTGATGTCCTCGAGGTATACTGAGTATGCGAAAGTGACAATTCCAAGAGCCTCGGCGGCGGCACAGCTCAGCAGAGTGTTGTTGCTTACGGGCGTCACATAGAACCGGGCTTTGATCTGCGAGCCCTCATGCTCCACCTTCGCCACGAAGGCACCGTCCAGCGGTATTGGTTCCAATCCTCCGAACGCAAATATGCGGGCCCTCGCCGTGAGTAGCTTTGGGGGGCGAGTCGAGAGCATCATAGTGCCCCCGGGACATCACATTGACAGAGGCACCCGTGTCCACCAGCACCGGGACCGGCGAGTGATTGACCTCCACCACACACCTCGGTTGCCTCCTGTTCTTCCCCTTCAGGATCTCCACGCTGGAAACAAAGAAAATGTTTTCTTCCTCTTCCTCCTCAGACTCGTCCACCTGGGCATCCTCCCCGCCCTGGTCCACCTGGGCCACATTTGGTGGGCGGTTTTGGCGCGGGACCCACGTCCGAGCCGGGCCTCTCGGCACCATCACGGGCAGGGCTGCCTTGCACACTCTCGAAAAATGGTCACGTAGGCCGCACCTTACACATGTCCTTCCAGCCGCCGGACACTCCGTCGGGTGGGGGAGGTCATACCCGCACTTCTGGCACGATTCCCCCGCTCTCTCCGCTCTGTCACGGGGTCCCACACCAGGCCGTCTCACTCCTCTGCCACCACGCCACATGGCATACACCTCCTCCGACTTTATTGAGCGTGACCCCGCCTCCATCTTGGTTGCCCGAGCCTCCGCCACCTCATGGCACCGGCCTAGTTCCAGGATGCGGGGTAGAGTGATACCCGGCTGTCTAAGTACCTGCCTCCTGAGTTTGCCCGAGGAGCACGCCTGAATTAGCATCGTGCGCATCATGTCCTCTGCGTCTCCCCATGCACAGCCCAGGGAGAGGCGACGTAGGCGACCATAGAAGGTGTCCAGTGTTTCATCCTCCTTTTGCTTGGCCGATAGCATAACAAATCTTTCATAGAACACGTTGGCAAGGGGCAGAAAATGGGCCAGGAGTGCCACCTTGGCCGCGTCGTAAGAGCCATCCCCTGCAGGAAGCGATTCAAAAATCTCCTGGACCGAAGGCCCCGCGGAGTACAGCATAGTTGCCGCCCTGCTGTCATCATCCGTGACCTGGGCGGCCCTGAAGTACATATCGAGGCGCCCAACCCACCTCTTCCACATGGGCCCCATGCTTGATGGTGGGCCCGATGCGTCAAATTCTGGGATGGGCTGCAGGGCTGCATGGGTACGTGCTTGGGCCATGATAGGAAGTCCTTGCTGAGCAACTGGCTGTACCACCGGTGGCCCCTGAGGCGCAGGAGCTTGACCACCTACTTGGACTTGAGGGGGTAGCTGTGGAGCCACCACTGGGTGTTGCACTGGAATCACCTGAGCCTGAAGGACCTGCTGTTGAGCTGCCGCCTGACCACTGTCCTGGGGAAGCTGTGCGGCTGCAGGGGTCCCACTGCCTTGACCGCCAGAGTCACTCATGGGTTTGAGCGCACAGGCACCCCCACTTTGGAATCTGGGGGACGCAACTCAATCACCCACCACCACCTCACAGTCTGGACACCCCCCACAGGCAAAGTAACAGTCCAACCTGGGGAGGGGATGGTGTAATCTTGTCCTCAGCACTCCTAAAACTGCCACCAGAACTGAAGAAGCACCCTGATGAAGAGGGCGAAGAAGAGGCCACAGCAGCCTGATGATGAAAGGGATGAAGAAGCACCGTGCTCCTTCACTGCAGCAAACACCCAGGGGTGTAGGAGTTCCACAAATTAAGCGAAGAAAAAGAACTGGGCTAAACAGGCCCAGCCATTTTAGCCCTTCTCCTTGCTTTCACTCTACGTAGGAGGCCCAAATCTGGAGGAAAATCCAAAAAACAGGCATTGGCGTGCAGGTTTGACTGCCTGCAAGCAGTATGTCCAAAAATTAGACCTGGATCACCTTCACCATCCAAACCGGAGCTTGGTGAAGTTCCACGGCCCTGCTGACAAAATGGCCGCCAGCCGCGTGTGCGATCCGCAGCCACGGCATGAAACGAAATGTCAGTTTGTTCAGTTTCAGCGAGAAAAATTACGGAATTCTTTCACCGCCGGGCCCGGGCATCCGCATCCACTCGTCGCCACTGTTGGGGGTGTGTTCTGGCCCCCATGCGGTCCCGTAAGCCCCCACCCTGTAAGGACCACACACGAAACACGTCCTTACAGTTCGGGCTTCCCAGTTGCTCTGCCACGGCCAGGAACGCCCTGTTTATTTATACAGCACGCGGCGGCGTGCAACGTCACGCCACCGCGTGCGCGTCCCGTGGCAGCGCCACATTTAGTAACAACATGAGTCTCGGGCCAGCAAGGGCGGGCCATTGCGCATTTGCAACAAGTTGCAAATAGCTTCTTCCTTCCCTCCAGGCAGGCTCCATGTGCACTAATGTTCTGGGCTGGGGGCTGGGGATGGGGGGTAGAGAGGATGTCTGGGTGGGCTGATGAGGTTGCAACACAGTGGCACAAGCCACACGCCTTTGGCAATGGCACAGAAGAATCCAGCCTGCTCCCCCTCACAGAATAGTGGAAATCTGATTCCGCGAGGTCACCAGCGTTGGGTGGGTAAATATTGGAGGCACGGATTATGTCGGGAAATGGGTGGTGGGGGGGTGTTGAATGTTTGCAGCTTGGTAGAACAGTAAACAGGAATGGAATTGATGTATTTTAAACATAAACGTACCTGAAACAATTGCCCCAAATCCCTGCGAAAGGTATTTTAAAGTGGAAAACAGAACAGTATTGAGGGTAGATGTTGCCGTTCTGTATCATCTCCGTGGAAATATGTATTTAAACACCACTAGTCCTGACGTAAGGGAAATATGTGTAGAACGTGCTTGGTTGATAAAATTAATAATATAATATATTTGCTTAAAAGCAGCATTAAGCGAAGGCCATTGTTCAAAAATATAACGTACAGGAAAGTGTTTACAGTGATTAGACAGAGACCACCAGCTTTTCCGACGGGCCACTATTAACTTAAAACTCTTTTGTGGCTGATATAATGTACATCAAACATCGCCCGAAGTGGGGAAAGACTGCGAGACACCCTTCCCCTCCAGGTGTAAATACACACAGCGACAGCATTATCCTCTCAGTATGCAGTGGTCAGGCATTGTAATCGATTAAAGGGCAGCTTCCCTGGGTGATCAGAGGCTGGCACATTCGCTTGCTAGACAGCTTTCCACGCGAAACAGGCTGGAGAAACATTAGAGCCGGGCCTCAGGCCTGGGAAGGCAGGCGATCTGCAGGGAGGGGCCAGGGGAGTCTTTCCGTTTCAAGGTTGTGTCCAGGTTAAGGTGAAGTGATTGGAAAAGACAGGCTCTGCAGCGGGAGAGGGGATGATTGCGGAAATCTGTTTTAGTGGCTGTATTGCTGATTTTGGAGGTCAGCGAGCCTCCCTGCTTCCTAGACATGGTGTGATCTTGTGCCTTGCTTAAGCCCCACTTTGCCAGATAGTATATTTCTTGCTTTCGTGGCCGGGCCATTTCTGTAATCACACAAGTTATCTTAATTGGCAGATGTGAAGGCACAGGAAGGTTTTTAATAGTGCTTGCGGGTAATTAGCCGTGCATTATGCAGTCCGGTCACGGGTTGCATGCTTCGTGGCATAGCAGTTTCGAATTATTTAATATCCTTATTGGGGGTTGAGATGGTGGTAATAATATGCATCCATTGTAGTTTTGATAAATTCCTAAGGCAATGCTAATGACGTTTCCCAGCCTTTGGGTGGGGTAAGGGGGGGTGGGGCATCTTCACATGTGCAGGGCACATTTTCACAGCAGGGCGGGGGATGGAACATTGTCGGTGCCGGGTGGGATCTCTGCTATTGTGACGGAACTTGGGCCCTCCAGCGTGGTGCCACGCTGCAGGGTTTGCGATTGGTACAATGCGTTTTTATTTTATGGCGAGTGTTTAATCGCCATGTGCGTTCAGCAAAAAGATCCATGCATGGCAGTATCTGGGAAGCCAGGTGAGTTTCCGGTAGGTTGCTGATGGTCAGCTCTTAGGCTCCACATTGGAGAGGTGGGAAGATTCAGAAAAGCGAATCTTCCCACACTAAACCATGTTGCAATGGCAAATTCACTTTTGTGAATCAGCCTGCCCACAGAATGAAGATTACCCCTGCTAGCTGCGCAGGGAGTATTAATTCTATTAAAGACTAAGGAGGCGAGCATTATGCTTCATCTTCCTTTATTATACTCTTCAGCAGTTCAACAAAACACACATAAAACCTTTGAAAAGTGCCCAACAAACTTTTCTCGTTTTCAAACTACAACATCCATGAGTCCCTGTAGTCCAAGCCCTCTCAGCCAGTCACAACCCACTTCCTGTGCTTGGGCTCCTCCTCTGCTTTTACTTGCTCTGAAACTCTCATAACTTCCATAACTTGATCCTTGCCAACGATGCAAAGTCTTCCTCAACTTAAGAACTCAACTGACGGCGAATCTCCGACCTCCTGTATCCTTTTCTGTCTTCAGTTATTCTTCTGGTCTTACCCTAAGAGGCAATATAATAGGAGATTTTAGGGTGGAGACTATGTAGTGTACTTACTATCGTAAAACAATGCAAATATATATAGACCGTACAATACTCGGGTGGGAATTTAATGCTGGCCTCTTTAGTCTTTAATAGAATTAATACTCCCTGCGCAGCTAGCAGGGGTAATCTTCATTTTATGACAAGACTGGAGGCGAGCATTATGCTTGTTCAAAGCTCCCCAACACCGTACCTGCTAAACTCTCTGCTGGTTTAAAATAAAACTCTTTAAACGTGCGCTCACACGACCAATCTGCTGCTAACATTATCTCACTTAAAGACACTCCTGCTCTCACGGCTCTCGAGGCCATAGCTCCTCTCACTGAATGAGCTCCATACATGCTCACATCCACACCTGCTACTTGCATAATCTCTTTGACCCATCTTGCTATGGTTGCTGTCGCCACTGCGTGAAAAGGCTTCCTCCGTGCTATTAGGAGCTGTGTGGTACCTACCGCCCTAAATTCTGCCGTCCTGTTGTCGTATTCCTTAATGCAACGTGCAACGCACCATTTTGCATTACTCGGGAAGTAGGGATAATGAACCGTAGTGGTCCCTGTCTTGGTCCTCTTGACTATTGAGAAAGTCACTCCTTCCGGACCGAAAGACCTTCTGGTAATCTCCAGTGCCTTCACCTCTGACACTCGCTTGCAGGAGACCAGACATAATAGCATAGCTAGTTTACCCGATAGTTGCTTGAGGGAGAGATACTTATCTGTTGGCCAATCTGATAGGAGTCGTAATACTACTGCCACGTCCCACGTTGACCTATACCTGGGCTCTGGTGGTACTCTAAATTTTGCACCTCTGATGAGCCTTACTATTGCCGGGTGTTCACCTGCCGGGGCTCCCTCTATTGGCATATGACCTGCAGAAATCGCCGATCTATATACCCCTATAGTGCGAAAAGCTCTACCGTTTTGCAACAAGTTTGCTAAGAAATTCAGTATTTCCACTACAGGAGCTGAAATGGGATGAACACTTCTGTTCTTACACCAGCTTGTCCATTTGGCCCAAGCTGCGTCATAGCTCCTCCTTGTGGATGGAGCCCAAGATTCAGCGATAAGCTCTGCAGCTTGCGATGAAATTCCTGGCAGTGCCCAGCATCTCCTGATATCCTGCACGTGGCTAGCGGGAGTATCCCTCTCACTCTCAGAGGATGAAATGACCCAGCTGGGTCCGTGAGCAGTTGCTCCCCTTCGGGGAGGATCTTGGGTATGTCCGTCACTAACTCCATTAGTGTTGGAAACCATACCTGAGTTTTCCACAAGGGCACTACCACCACCAGCTCCACTTTCTCCCTCCGACATTGCGCTAGAACTCTGCTCAGCATTACGAAGGGAGGAAAAGCGTAATGAGGGCCTCCGGTCCACTCTTGCAGGAAGGCATCGGTACCCTGAGCTCCTGGGTCTAGTCTCCAGCTGAAGTAAACTCTCGTCTGAGCGTTGAGCCGGGAAGCAAACAGGTCCGTCTGCAAAGGGCCCCATCTCGTGTTCAGCTTCTGAAACACTGCTGGATCCAGTCTCCAGTCGCTGGAGTCTGTCAAATAACGCGAGTTCCAATCCGCTACTACGTTCAATGTACCTGGGAGATACTCTGCTGTCACTGACGTTTCTGATCGTAGGCAGAAGTGCCATAAGTCTTTCGCTAGCTCCGCTAGCATTTTGGACATTGTACCGCCTAGGTGGTTGATATAGCGTACTGCCGATATGTTGTCCATCTTCAGCAGGACACAAGATTTCACTATTTCTCTCGTGAATGCCTTGATCGCAAACGATCCTGCCAGTAGCTACAGGCAATTGATGTGGAGGCGAAGTTCCTCTTCGCTCCACCTGCCTCCAGTCTGTAAGGATCCACATCTGGCATCCCAGCCCTTCCGGCTGGCGTCTGATTCTATAATCAGGTCCGGTCTGTCCCCGAAAATGGCTCGCCCATTCCAGGCATCCATATTCTTCAACCACCACTCTAGCTCCGTAATGGACTCTGGGTCCAGCGGCACTGACTGATGATACTTCAGACCCTGTTGAAGGTGCCTTATCTTCAACCTCTGCAGCGCTCGGTAGTGCTAAGGACCTGGAAATATGGCTTGGATAGATGCTGCGAGCAGACCCACTATCCTTGCCAAGGTTCTGAGTGATACTTGTCGTTTCTCTAAGCATGCCCTGATCTCTCTCTTGATATCCCTTATCTTTCGAGGCGGAAGCTCCAATGTTGCTTTCTTGGTATCTAGCACAAAACCCAGGAAATCTAACCTTTGCGCTGGCGTAGTATCGGACTTCTCTGTATTCACTAGGAATCCCAGTGATCCGAGAAGGTCCTGCACCCATTTTGTCTGGTATACCAGCACAGCTCGATCCTCTGCTAGGAGTAAGAGATCGTCTAAGTAGATGATCATCCTGACGCCTTTCTCTCTGATCGTCCTGAATTGCCAAAACCGTCCTTGCCAGCAAAAAGCTAGAAACTGTCTATACTCCATGAGTACTGGGATCGTCAGGTAAGCGTCTTTCAATTCGAGGCGCGTCAACCAGTCTCCCTCTCTCAGGAAGTCTCTGAGCTGATGGGTGCCCTCCATCTTGAAATGTCGGTATACGATCCATCCGTTCAGCTCTTTGAGATTTATAACCGGGCGTACTTTCTCCTTCCTGTGTACCAGGAACATGTTGCTCACGAACCTTGGGGTCGACTCGCATCTCTCTATTGCCTGCTTGTGCACTAACTGTGCTAGCTCGCTGTCTAAGCATGCTTGTTCCGCTTGCGCTAGCCTCTGATTCTGAGGTCTGCCCCGCTGTCTTGGCTCTTCTATAAAATCTAGCTGCAAACCTCTGACGGTTTGCAATATCCAGGCATCTCTTGAATGCGCGTGCCAATTCTCTAAAAACATGCGCGTCCTCCCCCCTACGGGAGGATACTGACTCCCTCTCACCTGGTGTAAAACCTTGTCCTCGTCCTGTTCCTCTGGACCTGCGTCCTCTCGGGAATCTCCCCCTGGACGGGAAGAAGGTGTCTTGGCCATTGTTCTCCCAGTATTGTGCTCTGGGGTTTTGGGATCTTCGTCCTCCATGATTGCGACCGGCTGCACGACCCCTGAAGCGGCCGGTCCCGCCAAAAACTCTATTTGGGAAGATTTTTCAGATCGATGCCTGAGCTTTTTCTAGTGACGCATATGTTCCGACAAAGTGTCTCATCTCCTTCCCGAATGTCTCTCCAAACAATAGACCCTGGGCTCCTTCTCCTGCTTCATATGATGCCAAATTTTGAGTCTATTTTCAGAAGGAGGCCTCTTCTCCTCTCTGACGCGATGGCACAATTCGCATTTCCAAGGAGGCAGACCGCTCTCTGCGCCCAGCCGGCAAGAGCTTCGGGGTCCACTTCCTCCCCGGTATCCTTTGCCCTCTCAGCGAGGTCCATGATCTTGGCTAGTGGTCCAGCTAGGTCCAACACTTTCTCCTGGCAGCTTCTACAGGATCTATCAATGCCTTTGCGTGGATCCTTTGCTGTTTTTGAAACAAAAGTTAGTATCTTTGGGTCGAGTTCGGGGGGCTCCGCTACCTTCCCTGGGAGGTCCGGCCGTGGACACTCTGCCCGTAGGCGCTGCCTGACATCCTTATCCAGTGCATTGCGTAACCTTGACGCCATATATTCAGTTACTCGGGGGGATGGTTGCCACTCTGTGGACCTTGGATTCCGGATGCTGTCCGGGTCAAACATGTCGTCATGGGCTTCCAGAAGGTGTTTCTCCTTCCGCGCCCTCTTGCCCCCACTGGGAGCCACCCAGTCGTCGTCTGTGACTTCTTCATCACCCTGCGATGTCTGATCATCTACTGGCTCCTCTTCCGAGCCTGGGTCTTCTCCAGCGTTATCCTCCCATGGAGCGGGGGTCATGAGGTGTGGCACCGATTGACGCTGTAGATAAGCCTCTTTCAGCTTCGCAAACGCGTCTGTCACCTCCGGGGCCTTATCTTCTGCCCCTTCTAAAGAGCCCCGGGGGTCATCAGAGGATTTCCTCTTGAGGGCTATTTTACTCCCCTTGCTCCCTTTTTCCTAGGGTTCCGTGGGCGTGCGCTTCAAGTTCTTGGTGCTTGGACTGGGCTGGGAGAGCATAGTCTCCAATATCTCCAGTCTCTCCTGTAGGGGCCTGACCCCTTCCGCCACTGCATCTATAAGGGAGGTTCCCAGCACATGCTTAAAACTGTCAGCGAGGTCTTGACACTGCTCCTCCTCGCTTCACTCGAATTCTGACATCCTACCGCTGTGCTGTGTGCCCAAAATACCTGCGACAGGTGTCTTAGCACGCCCACTGCTCCCTTAAAATGTTCTGATCTTAATATGAATGATTAACAGTTTTTTCTTTCTTTTTTTTTTAAATTATTTTTTTTAATTCTTTTCTCTGTGGCTGCACCAACATAAATGTTTTTTGCCTTCCGGCTGCTGCGAGAAAACTCGCTTCTTTGCGCTGTCTTCCTGCTGTTTTAGCAGTGAAAAGTGCCCAGGACTCGCCTGCCGCACCTTCCTCACAGCTGATATCCCTCAGCTGGTAATTTCGAGCGCTGCGATCGTATAATCGCTGGATCTGTTGACTTGCAAGTTTTTAATAATGCTCCAGAGAGCTGCCCGTGTCACTCGGCTGCTGCCGTACTACCTGGATACCGTCGCCTAAGCACGACGTTTGGATCCTGCGCGCAAGGAATACTCGCACTAAGCCCCTCCCACCCGCGGGTGGGGGCCTACTCGCGGGAGTGCTATTCGCTAGTCTCCTGCGCGGAGCTCTGCCCACCCGCGGGTGGGGGCTCCCGCAACATTCTTCGGCACGCTTCTGAAATCGCGGGCCACGGCTCCTCCCACGCAAGGGTGGGGGCCGGTCCTCACGAGTAGCTGCACTCTGCTGCAAAGTCTGCGAGACTGGCTGCACCCCTGAGGTGCCGAGATTGCGACACGGGGCCGCCGGCCTCGCGGACTGTACCTATGTACTCACCTGCTGAACCTCCGCAGTGAGGTATAATCCTGCGACCGCAACGCGTGTGCTATAAAAAATATATAAACAATACTGTATTGTACCGTAGTACGCGCGCCTTCCTAACCGTGAAAAACTTCACATTTTATGTTGCTCATATACGGACGCGCATTCCAATATACACAATGACTTCTTTCTTAACATTCAATGACCTTCTTTCTTAAAAATTCAGTCACCCCCTTCTAATCCATTCACACAGACACACGGAGAGGGAAAATTGTGGTACTTATCTGCTTGAAGAGTAGTAAAAGAAGAGGAGGAGCCCAAGCACAGGAAGTGGGTTGTGACTGGCTGAGAGGGCTTGGACTACAGGGCCTCATGGATGTTGTAGTTTCAAAACAAGAAAAGTTTGTTGGACACTTTTCAAAGGTTTTATGTGTGTTTTGTTGAACTGCTGAAAAGTATAATAAAGGAAGATGAAGCATAATGCTCGCCTCCAGTCTTGTCATAGAATGGAGGTGGCGTTCTTTCTAATGTGAAAATGGAACTTCCTGCTGCCCCAGACAGAAGCTCTGGTGTTTGTAAAAGGGCAGCCATCATTAAAGGGTTTGACCAGGTTCAAACTGGGGCACACAATAGTCTCGGGCACAAATTACAAAGTGTCTCAAAGTTGCAAAGGGCAATTTATCCAGGTGTGAGTTTTTGGGATAGCAAGTTGTGAATTGACGCGATTCACGGATGATGGTTTGAGGGCCCCTTTTTTTGAGGCATGGGGTGGGACACTTTTTTTGGGGTGTCTGGGCCTATTTCTTGTCCCAGTCAGACCCTGACGGCACAGGCAACTGATCACGCCAACCTCCTCTATTGGCCTCAATAGTCGCCATCACAAACGTCATACTCTTCCAGAAATGGCGCCCGTAAAGGAACCTTCCAGAGGATGATCGAGGACAGTGAGAGTATCCGAGAGATTGTTGCCAAGTAGGACGAAGCCAAAGCAATTCCTTCATTACACTGCATTATACTGCCCTTCACAATTTCATACAAGGTGAAACCTGTTCTAGTCTCTGTCAGAGACAGCAATGCTAGTATCTCACTGCCAGGCCATTCCAATTCTATGTGTACTTGTTCAGGAACTGACAAAGGTGTGTCATAATTCGAGCTGATGTGACATGTTGTTTCTGTAACTAAAACATCAACTGAGTGAGGCACCATGGCTTTACTTTCTTTGCATGATGCAACTGCTGTAGTTATTGCTTTAAGACATTCAGCTAGCACAAAACCAACAGGACCCAATGTAAAGGAAAAATATCCCCATGGACATCCATCTTTCACATATACAAACACAACCCATGTTTTGACATAATGATTCGATATCCCCAAGACTGGAGCGCATTTCAGTGTGACAAAAGCGTTCTGACAGTAAGCATCCCATGGCAATGGTGATGCAACATGTAATCTCTCTGGAGCAATGATGTTCCTACCCTCCTTCAACAAGAGGTACTTTATATAGGCGACCTCAGGTTGACAAGATTGGTACTCATTCAAAGAAACTTTGTGACTTGCATTTGCAAGATCCTTCAGTAAGCTAGTAGTGCACTTCTGGCATGCTTCACAACAGTCTGTTGCTACTAGTAACAATGTGCAGTATTGTGGCAAATGTAATCTATCAACCTGTACTCTATGCACTCTACTGTAAATGCTAGTACTCTCTGTGTATCCTTGTGGTATTCTAGCAAAGGTCAATGCATCAATCACAGAAGGGTATGCTCCTTGAGCAGAAATCATGGTCAATTTGTTCTCTAAATAAATTGCAAAACGGTAGGGCAAAACATTGTCACCCTTTCGATAAACTGGCAAAATTGTGCTCTTACAATTGCTGTCATATATTTCCTCAATTTCACCTTTCCTCACCAAATCAGAAGGCAATGCTAAATACTGGATAGAAACATTTCTCTTCGAGGACACTGTCAGGTATACACCATCAGAGCTGCAATGCATCATTGTATACAATTCTCTCAACACATTCCAGCCCAATATGTTCTCTCCACAATGTGATGTCAGCAAGAAATGGCATTTATCTGTAAAGGAACCAACAGTAATGGGTACTGGCTGTGACATAGGGTATATTTCTGGTGTACATGCAAACCCTATAGAAACATTCTGTTGCCCTGACAAGGCAATATCTGTAACCAGTGAGCTGTCAAGGGAACATTTTTGTGACCTGGTTTCTATCACATATGAGTCTGCCCTATGTAAATTCTTTTCCTGGGTGACCTCCTATCTCCTCATTCTTTTGCACCGACTGGTGTACTGACTTTGGGACCATTTCCCCATCGTCCAACATATGCCTCAGTCTCCCCGTATTGGTCTTAGTTCACTAAGATACGTAGTCATTATTTCATTTTCTAACTCTGTGGGGTTTTTCTCAACAAACAAATCTTCACAGCATGTGTGAGTTTTTCCTACATCAGGCATCTTTAAAAAAAAATGTTTCTCTAGTCTGGCAAAATATATGCATATATTTCTCAAACAAACAAATAACTTGGAGCAAGCTCAGCTAATATCAAACAGTCAATGCTAGCTCCCATCAAACTCGACTTGATTTCTGTGCCTGGTGATCTTCATTCAAAAAAATGCTGTAACGCCGTTCAAACCCTTGCCGGAGGTGATCTTGGCCAACAAGTGGATCAGGAGTAGCAGCTGCATTCTGCAGTCCTGCTTTATTTACACCAAGCTTCGTGACATCCTCAGCTGGGCAAACCTGAATCTTCGTTGTCCTTCATGGCGGCCGCATCCCGTGTCGTCTTCACTCGCTCACAGTCCTTTGTTCTCACAACGCCACCATCTTGCATCTGCGTTGGCCGTCTGGGTCAGGAGCTCCGGTTGGCTCAAACATTATCGCTGTCACCTCCACAATGATAAAATTAGCACCTGGTTATGTCCAGCACTTTCATAATGATTATGCAGTCTCAGCTGGTGTCTGCACTCGGTATAGCCTATGTAAAGTCCAGGATCAATGACGGATCAGCAGGAGCAACCCGGGATGCGACCTGCTGCATGGCTGCCAAGCTACGCCCCGTACACAATTCATAGATGACAAAGAAATATTATATGTACAAACTTGACAAATGAATCACTGCAGTATTGTAAAGCTCTTAGTGCACATGATAACATTGGCGCTTACGGACTTTTGCACTGCCAGAGCATTGCTGTTTGAATGTATATATTACCTAATACAGGCATAATTGCCTGTGCAAAGTGTTCTGTCCACATAAAAGGCCCAGTGCATGTACTGGAAACAGTATCCATAAGATACATTTGCACATTTTCTCGTAAATACAAATGAAGTAGCTTAGTTCAAAATATAGTGCATAGACTCACAGCATGACCTTTGAAATGTCATATATCAAACAATAAAGTGCATAGTGCATCATAGCTTATACAATTAAGAGTACAGCACTACATCACACACAGAGTGTGCATTAGAATTTAAACTGTCTAGTGCATACAGCTACAGTGCTTGGTGCTTAAGCAAGCAATGATATGCATCAGAGCTTAAACTAAGCTTGCTCACTCATATACCATTCTTGTTAAAATAGTAACTCCTAAGGAAGCTAGTGGATATGATAATTTGTTATACTGTCTGAGAAAGTAATAAAGTCAACGTCCATATCAATTAATACAGACATTTGAAATTAAAGTGCTTGATGCATCATGCCCCTTATAGAGCTTATTCCAAAGCTACAATTGCAATGATATTTTAAAGTGCATAGTGCCAAGGCAAAAAGTCATGAAATAAAACATCAATATTCTGTTAGCATTGTTCCTTGTATGCTCTTCTGATACAGTATATACCTATTGGAGTCACAAAGCTATGCCAGAGAGATGATGAACTGCATGCCATTATTTCAAAATATGGACATCTACTTCTGGAACTACCTGTAGCCCCCCCATCTGAAATCCTGTTCTTAAGCATAAGAAGAGAGACAATCCGGTATACCATTGTGAAAATATGTGCGCAAGATTTCAAATTGAAAACATAGTCTATCTAGGATCTGCCAATTTTTCAAAGCCTCATAATCATACCAAAGCTGGTCTCTCTGAGAAGAACATACTGAACATAATTTATCACTCCCCAATAATATGTACATATCTTCATCTACATTGGATATGTTGGTTGGTATCAAATTCCAATATATATCAAAACTCTTTTTGGCATAATGTTTTTCCCTTGTCACCTCCTCTGGGATGTATATCAATATTGTCTATCACATAATATTGTAATGATGACAAATCTCCTTTATGTATTTCCTGAAAGTGTGCCAATGTGTGCACCAGATCTTTGTTGACTATAGCACGTATATGTTACAGAATACGTATTTTGGCCTTATACTTAGTACGGTAACACTTCTTACAGCTACACTTAATGATATAGATAGCAAACATGGCATGCTCTCACCTGTCAGATGTTTATTAATAGTCATCTTTGTCTGCATGCGTGGATGAATGTTACAGCATTAAAACCATATCTACGGGCCTTACATTTACTACACATATAAAATCCTCTGATCGGGTCTAGTATCCAATTGGTAGATATCCTCGTTGACGTGTTCTGGAAGAACAATGGTGCCTGTCAATAAGTAGTGGTTGTGATAAGTTAAAACGCTGACACAGTAGTAAAACTTTTAACAGTATACACTTTTATTAACTATGTTCTTTGGTTCTATCTTTTTTTTAAAAGGACACGTGAGTTCTGAAGATTCTTCCACTTGAAGTGAGACTCATCTTTGCTCAGGTAAGTTGTTTAATTGCTTTCTTCAATTTCTCACTTTGCCTCTTTCTGTTCTCTCTTTCTTTGTTCTGTTTCAGTTCTTTTAAACTATCACTTTCCCCTCTTTCTGATCTGTCTCTTATTCTATTTTATTTTAGGTAGTTTGTTCTTTGATCTTCTTCTCTCTTTAAACAAAATGCTCAAAAACTCTGAAGTTCAGCTTCACTATACGTCTTTTCACCTCTGCCAGTCTTTTACATTGATTCTGGGGTTTAGATCGTGTTTCTATAACTCGGCATACGTGTTTCTTTAACCTCAATGGAACGTTGCATTGTTTGAAGGCCGCATCCCAAACCTCGTATAACAGGCTGCGTCCGATTTTATTATCAAACAGTTTCCCCAAGCGTTAATAACTCGAACGCTATATTTGTAAGTGTGCTATGTTTCTTATCTGTTCCCTTAACTCACTGTGAAGATTTCGTTCGACAGCGTAGCTTCAAAGGGCTGGTGTCCCCTCTCGTTGACTCCTCCTTATGAGGGTGTTAACGTTGCATCTGATTCGACATCTCCGGCTTCAGCAAGCAACAGCTGATGAAGTTACCCTCTCGCTCGTCACTGTTGTCCACGCCTCTCTATTTTCGTTTTCGCAGGTGAAACTTCCTCTCAGTTGTCGGCCTCGGCCCCAACGACGCGGAGAAGGTATTTCCAGCGTGACCTGTCCCAGCTCGAACGGCCGCTGTCTCACTTTACTTCAGGCTTCTCTCTCACACGAACAGCAAACAAAATAACCAACTTTTATCCGCGCAACAGCACAGAGTTTTAACCATTTTAGCTTTGTTTTCATGATGCTGTCAATATGTCCACTGATAACGGACGATTTCGTCCTCGTCCTGTTCCGTTCCCTGGCAACAAGAACAAGACAGAGTGTATTAGAGGAAAGGGCCTAATTTCTACCGTTTACAGTTTATTGGTGGAAAGATCTGTCAATCAACTCCCCTATTCTGTATTAATGTATCCAAGCTGCCCTCACTATTAAGTAGCCTGCCATTGTTCGAAACGCTTTCCACCCTGGACTCCTCACATACCTCCCCTTCTGGGCCCTTACGTTCGGGAAGGGAGTGTAAAGAAGTCAAAAAATCAGCCTGAGCCATCAATCGACCTGGATGGTGAATTGTTTTGAAGGGGAAAGGTTGAAGAGAAAGAAACTATGCTAGGACCCTTGGGTTTGTGTCTTTATTTCGAGCAAGCCACACTAACGGAGCATGATCCGTTACTAGTGTAAATTCTCTTCCCAATAAATAGTATCTAAGTGCCTCTATGGCCCACTTGGTGGCCAGACACTCTTTTTCTATAGTGGCATAGTGCATCTCATGAGGAAGAAGTTTTCTGCTAATGAATAGAACAGGCCTTTCCTTGTCACCCTGATTCTGGTACAAGACCGCTCCCAGACAAGTCCCAGAGGCATCAGTATGTAAAATGGTGCTGCATAATCTGGGCACTGAAGTACTGCTTTATCTGTGAGAGCATTTTTCAGAGAGTTGAAAGCTCTCTCGGTTTCTGGATTCCGCCAGTCCTTCTTAGTTGAAGCCATCGCCCTCAAAAGATTAGTCAAAGGAGCTGCAATAGTTGAAAAATGTGGAATGAATCTTCTATAATAAGCGACAAATCTGAGAAAAGCTCGAACCTGTTTGGCATTCACAGGGAATTGGAGACATTGAATAGCAGCTAACTTCTCTTCTCGTGGCTTTATAACTCCCTGTCCTACATAATAGCCCAGATACTGTTACGCTCACCTGGCTCCCACAGGGGCGTCGGTCGGACCCGGGCAGCTGCGGTCTCCACCCACGTGATGCGTAGTGCAGCGATGACTGACTGGATCTGCCCTCCTAATCTTGTCTGCTTAACCCGTATAAATATTCTCCTGCAAGTGGAGAGATGGATTTAGCCACTTGTGGATTCCAGTGATGGCACCCCCACAGTCCTCCCCAACTAATCACCTCCGAAATGCCCTCACAGCAATCTCACCTTATATTCTTGAAAGATGAACTCTCCATCCTGTGTGGATTTGCAGGTGCACGTCGATTCCAGTTACTTCAGTGGTTTGAAGGCTTGGGAGAGTTCCGCAGAGAATTGACTCTGAGGTTCCTGGTGAGAACCAGTAGTAAGTATTAAGTTCATAGAGTTCAATATGTCCGATGTTCACTCTTGTTCCCCCCTTCCTTTCTTGTCTTGCAGCTGGCTCGTGAAAAGATGCTCTTGTGGCAGCTGGTGGCGCTCAGGTAAGAGTCTGTATTACCCGGCGCTGTCCGGTAAATGTTGCACAAGGAAAACGTGTTGTTTTGTCTCTCTTTACAGATGCGGCACGTGAAAATATGGAGAGTCACAAAAGGATGCCTCCGGTGGTAAATCAGGTAAGTCTATGGTGGTAAGAATTATATTTGTTGGTTCCCTTGGCTCACCTTGTGGTTTTCTTTTGTCTCCTAGGTGCCAAAGTTCGGCGAAGAAATGATGGAGGCAGCGCCGACCTGAAGGATGCTGTGAAGACTGGTGAGTATGGCGCGGCGCTGTAGCTGGAGGTGCGGCGCATGCAGAAATGATGTTCTTTGCAGGTCTGGCGACAAGATGGATCCAGAATCAGGCGTGGAATAGAAATAAGTTTGTTTTCTAACCTTGTCCCTTTCTTTCCTCTTTGTTTTAGGAGCTCCGGATTCGAGGCGGGCGTGGCAGAAGACTGGATGCAGGCTGCAGGCACAGTGAGTGTTACGCTGCTGGATGCAGACTAACGCAAAGCGTGTTTTGCTGGTTGGGCGTGGTTTAAATAGCCTCAAAAGTAGTGCCAGGTAAGAAGTCCCTAGAACCACACCAGAGTAAAAAATAGTCATGTAGAAAAATAGTCCCTTTCAGGCTTCATGTTGGATTGGAGTCATTTGCAGCATGGTCTGCCTTTGGTAAGTAATGACTATGAGCCTGGCGCCTTAGGCGCCAGGACTGATTCCTACTATGAGCCTGGCGCCTAGGGCGCCAGGACTGAACCCAGATAGCCCCTAGCCGGGGCTGCTGAGGTTTTACTAAATGTCTAGATGCCTGCTCCCGGGGCTGATGGGCTTGGTCCGGATGCCTGGGGGTAGGCATCATGACAGATACTTTATATGAAAATTGGCTACATGAGTTTTTTTGGGGTTTACATGAAGGCCTGCCCTTTGCAACGCTTGCAGAATGGCTTCTAAGTGAGTTAAGTGTTCCTTCCAGGATTGACTAAACACAATTATATCATCTAGATATGCACCAACATAATTCTCATGTCCTTTAATGAGTGAATTCATCAACCTCTGGAATGTTGCAGGGTCCCCATGTAGACCAAAGGGAAGGACAGTAAATTGAAAAAGGCCTGTAGGAGTGGCAAATGCCGTTTTCTCCTTATCTGATGGCTGTAACGTTATCTACCAATATCCTTTTGTAAGATCTATGGTGGTTAAAAACTTTTCTTTACCAAGTTTATCTAAAAGATCCTCTATTCTAGGCATAGGATATGCGTCTAATTTTCAGATTTCATTCGATTTACGAAAATCCATGCAAAAACTGGAACTTCCATCTGGTTTAGGGACTAGTACTACTGGAGAGGACCAGTCACTGTGGGAAGGTTTGATTACTCCAAGCTCTAACATTTCCTGTACTTCTTGATTGATTGCCTGAATTTTGGGTTCGGGTATTCTATATGGCCTCAATCTGACTGTGTTAGCAGGGTGAGTATCTATTCAATGGAAAGTCAGTTGTCCTTCCGGGAAGAAAAGAGAATGTATCCGAAAATGTACCTATTACTTTTGATAACTCAACCTTTTGAGACTCAGATAGACTTTGATTGATATTCAGACATTCTTTACCCATTTTCTGTAGTATTTGTGGAAAGTGTTCCGCTTGCACTTCGTGGTATTGATCATAGATACGGTAGCAGGAGGTTCTATCCATTTGTTCAGAAGGTTCACATGTTAAGTTTGAAATGGAATTCTTTTATCTGATTGTCGGACTTTATAAGTCAGAGGCCCTAGAACTTCTTCTATCACATAAGGTCCTTTCCAAGCTGCCAACATTTTATTTTCGGAAGTTGGTAGAAGAACTAATACTTGATCACTCTTTTGGAAAGTGCGCAGCCTTGTCACGACCCGTAACCCAGAACCCCACTGGCATGGTCACATGCCAGGTAGGGTTAGGGCTCGGGGTTCATTTGGGGCCCCAAGAGCCTTGCATTGTCACCAGAGACTCTCCTGGAGTCAGTCCTGGCGCCTTTGGCGCCAGGCTCATATTTGGAATGGGACTTGAAGGGACTACTTTTCATATGGAGGCCTGCAGCCAACATGGAGGCACCCACACAGTCTAGTCCCTAAGAACCTGACTGTGCGGTGCAGTGTTTTAGGGTGTGGTAGCCCGGACTACTTGACCTGGACTACTTTACATATATATAAACCACACCCAAGCTAAAGAACGTGCTTCGCGTTATTCTGCAGCCAGCAGCGTAACGATCATCGTGTTCAGAGACCAGCACCAGGCGTTCCTGGAATCGCGGACCTGCAGAGGAGACAAAAGAACATTATTAGCAGTTCCAGCTTACCTGCAGTCTTCCATCCTTCAATCCCAGTTGCTCGCGGTCTTTCATCCCGTTGGCAGCATCTTCAGGACATCGCGCTCGCACCGGGACAAAGCACCTGGGGAGGAGAGAAAAAGGGACAAAGTTAAACAGGTTACTCACGGCAAGCTCAGCAGTAACCAAAATCTCCTCACCTGGCTGGGCATATCTTGGCCGGTTCCGCTCTGGAAATCACTGCACACCCAGAAAGACCATTGTAACCTGAAAAGGAATAAAGAATACAGGTTAGCCCAAAAAGACATTAGCGCACCGCACTTTGCGCTGAACCAACCTTTCTTCATACGCTCCGCGTCCGTAAATCCCAGCAGGGGCCGAACCCAAGCAGCGCACCCAGCGAACCTCTGCATACCTAAGGGGGAAACAATCAGGGAAAGACATTAATAGCCCGCAAGAAAGCAAAGGCCCTCAAAGACTACTATAATCGAACTTACCTCTTTAAAGACACTTGAATGGGTTGGCATCAGTGAAGTTAACTTGGTCGCTTCAACCCGCAGAAACTACGCGCCCCTGCGCAGAAAGCTGGACGCAGAGCATGCCAGACATCATAACAAGGTGAGGAGGGGGGCCTTCAGGTCGAGTCCAAGGGGCTGGTGGGAGGAAACGAAATCTGAACGTAAGCCCAGTCCTCCTGTGTTTTCAGGCCCACCTGCCATAGAAGACATCATCCCGAACTGAGTACATCTGGGGGAAATCCGGCAACCAGGGCATACAGGCGTCCCAGTGGATATCAGGTGAGCGTAACAGAACGCAAACCCTCATAACAAAATCCACCTGGGCGCCATGGAGACCTCAGAAATGGACCAACTTGCCCAGTTATTAGGGCAATTACGTGCCGAAGTGCATTCGGCTAGGCAAGAGACTAATGCCCTGCGAAGGGATCTTGTCGTCACCAAGGATCGCACTGAAGAACTCAGCAGGCAACTACTGCAATCACAGGCCGGGCAAGCTCCATTACCAAAAACAACTACACCGGCACAGGCAACCACGTAGTCTACCGCTCCAGTGCATATAAATTTACCCGGAACAATACCCTTAGCACCGCCAGAAAGGTTTTCAGGAGATCCAAGAAAATATGCAGCTTTCATGAATCAATGTCGCCTTCATTTCCTCTGCAGACCGGCTGCATTCCCTAACGATCAAGCACGTGTAGCATTTTTTTAATCATATCTAAGCGGTAGTGCAGCAGACTGGTCAGTGCTGCTTGTGAGCTATGATGATCCGTTACTACGTGACTTTGGGGCCTCCAAAGGGAAATGGAAAAACTCTTTGCCCGACACACCCATGAACAAGCTGTAGACAATGAACTCTTGTCACTCCAGAAGGGGAATCAGGACTTGCTAACATATATAGCAACCTTCAATAGGTTGGTGGCCGAAACCAGGTGGCCTGAAGACAAGAGAATCACATTGTTTCACCGAGGCCTTCGAGGGGAATTAAAGGACATCTTGGCTCAGGTAGTTGATCCACCTAGAGATTGTGGTGAATTAATCAATCTGGTGGTGCAATTAGATCATCGATTACAAGATCGGAAAGCGGATTGGTCCAAATCCGACACACGGGCCGTGTATCTACAAACCAAAGATGCTACTCCGTGGACGTCAGAGAATACCACAGAGCCAATGCAAATTGGAGGCATACGACCACCGTTAACAAAAGCCGAAAGAGACAAGAGAAGGCAACAGCAGTTATGTTTGTACTGCGGACAATCGGGGCACTTCTTAAAAAACTGTCCAATAAAACCTCCCAAGCGAATTGTAGGAGCTACCGAAAAGGATGAGAGTAAGGAGTCGGAAAACTGCCTAGCTCGACAAAATTAGAGGTCAGTTTGTCGAGTGAGAAGAATGAGCAACCGACCTCACATTTTGCAATACCAGTAATCCTAATCAATCGCCAACAACCTTCAAGGATGCATTCCATTGAAGCTTACATAGACAGCGGGGCAGTTGGGAATTATATTGATCAAGATCTGGCCGCACAGATGGGGCTTCCCTTAAGTTTTAAGCCAAACACAGAAAAGGTGACCACAGTAGATGGGACTGAAATTGCTTATGGACCAGTAACCCGATGTACGGCAGGAATAACCCTGCTGTACCAGGATGGACAACGGGAATCGATTTCCTTCCATCTCATCAAGGCGTCTCAGTTTCAGCTAATTTTAGGGATGCCATGGTTAGTTGCTCATAACCCTCGGATAGATTGGCTTGCAAGAAAACTGACTTTTCCTCATGATTGCGCCTCCACCTGCTATCGCCAAGAAAACGAGTCCGGTTTCAAGGTTTCTATGAGTCCAAGAGTCGGTATAGTTACACTTGGCGCAACCAGTACTCTCCCTGAAGAATATCAAGATTTCCAGAATGTGTTCCAGAAGGAACAAGCTAATTCGCTACCACCGCACAGGTCCTACGACTGTCAGATTGACCTCATACCTGGTGCACAGATCCCTTGCGGTAGAATCTACACGCTCACCGAATCAGAAAACCAGCATCTAAAGTCCTATCTGGACCAGTGCTTGGAAATGGGTTAATTCGCCCATCCAAATCTCTGGCAGCCAGTCCCCTGTTGTTCGTACCAAAAAAGGAAGGGGACTTAAGAACCTGTATTGACTATCGCGCCCTGAACCAGATCACAGTGAAAAACCGTTACCCACTGCCCCTTATTCCCGAGATGCTAGATCAAGTCAAAGATGCCCAGATTTATACGAAGTTAGACCTCAGAGGAGCGTACCACCTGGTCCAAGTCAAAAAGGGAGATGAATGGAAAACAGCCTTTCGTACTAAATATGGGTTGTTTGAGTACCAGGTAATGCCTTCCGGGCTGTGCAATGCCCCGGCGGCATTCCAATATTTTATGAGCGACGTCCTAAGGGAGCTGATTGATGTTTGCACCCTGATCTACATAGATGACATCCTAGTGTATTCAACATCAGAACAAGACCATGTTAAGCATGTCCGTGCTGTCCTTGCTAAACTGTGCCAACATCGACTATATGCAAAACTTGAAAAATGTTCTTTCCATGTAACCGAAGTTGAATTTCTTGGTTTCGTTCTTACTCCGAAGGGCATTCAAATGGATGCACACAAGGTGGATGCCATTCTAAAATGGCCCTCCCCAACCTCAGTAAAAGGGATCCAGAGTATGCTGGATTTTGCAAATGTCTACCGTCGATTCATCCCAGACTTTTCTCAGATTGTGCATCCAATCACGTTACTTCTACGAAAAAACAATAAAAAATTCATATGGTCAGAAGATGCTGAAAAGGCCTTCCAAAAACTAAAGGAAAAATTCACCTCAGCCCCGATCCTACGACATCCTAGTCCAGATTTACCTTACATCGTGGAAACAGATGCTTCCAGTATGCCGATGGGGGCGGTTCTTTCTCAAAAAGACCTTGAAACTGGCCAATTGCACCCTGTGGCCTTCTGGCCACGAAAATGTACACCTCCTGAACTCAATTATGCCATTTCCGATAGGGAACTGCTTGCTATAAAATCCGCCTTGAAGGCATGGCGGCATTATCTCTTAGGGGCCAGGCATACGGTCACTGTAATTACGGACCATCGGAATTTACAATATTTAAAAACAGCAAAGGCGCAATCCTCCCGCCAATTACGATGGGCCCTTTTCTTTGCCGAATATGACTATATAATCACTTATCAGCCAGGCGTAAGTAATGGGAAAGCTGACGCACTATCTCGCATGGGCATCGATGAAAGAGAATATGCAACTCTAGATCCAGTGGCCATTATACCTTTTAGGCCTCATCACAGCTTTAACACAAACTGAATTTAGAAATGCGATCCAACAGGAAATAACCCCAAGAGAGTTACTGGAATGGCATACCAAAGGAAAACAAAAAATCAACTGCCATATTTTGGCGAACATCTGTACGTGCCTAAGACTGAGCTACAATAACAAATCATTTCAGAATATCACAACTCTTTAATGGAAGGTCATCCCGGAATCGCCAAAACCTTAGCCAAAGTCAAATGCAATTATTGGTGGCCCACTTGGCGTCAAGACGTCATCCGATACATTCAGTCATGTGGAGTGTGTGCACAAAACAAGTCATTGAAGCAAAGACCAGCTGGCCTCCTGCAACCATTAGAAATACCTCCGGCACCATGGCACACACTCTCTCTCGATTTCATTACTGACTTACCTCCCAGCCAAGGGTTCAATACTATTTTAGTTGTAGTGGACCTATTTTATAAAATGGCACACTTTATCCCTTTCAAAGGCCTTCCAGATGCATCCCAGCTAGCAAAGGTGTTTTTAGAAAACATCAAACTGCATGGATTCCCTTCAGTCCTGGTCTTTGATCGAGGGAGCCAATTTGTATCAAACTTCTGGAAAAAGTGCTGCGCTATAGCTCACATCGACATACGGCTATCCACCAGTCATCACCCCCAAACGGATGGTCAAACAGAGAGGACCAACCAGACTCTCGAACAATACCTGCGATGCATGCTGCATCAAGTTGAGGGAACCTGGAGAGATCTATTATGGATAGCCGAATATGCTTATAACAATTCTGTACATTCCAGTACTGGGCAAACACCCTTTTTCACCCTCTACGGCAGACATCCACATACTTCCGAACTTGACAGTCCTCCCAGCCTCGAAATGCCGGCTGTAAAGATGCTTCATGCAAACATCACTCAGGCCCTTAAAAGGGCAGCAGAACAATTAATCCAAGCCAAAAGTAAGCAAAAAAGGTTTGCAGACCAACATCGAAAAAAGGCTCCTGACTATCAGATAGGAGACAAAGTTTGGCTAGCAACAAAGTACATACCACTAAAGGGAACCCGAACTTTTCATCCTCGCTATTTGGGGCCATATCCTGTTCAAGCCATCATCAACACGGCAGCAGTTAAACTAACATTGCCAGCTAATATGCAAATTCATCCAGTGTTCCAAGTCTCACTGCTAAAACCAGTACAACCCGGTACACAAGTTAAACCACCACCTGAACCCATCATGATCGATGGAGAACCCGAATACGAAGTGAAAGAAATCCCAGACTCCAAATATACCAGATCCAAACTATATTATCTAGTTGATTGGAAGGGTTATGGCCCTCAAGACAGATCATGGGAACCTAGTGAGAACATTCATGCACCACGTCTAATTAGAACGTTTCATCGGAACTTTCCAGACAAGCCTGGACCAGGTATGAGAATCACCTTAGGAGGGGCCTTGGGGGGTGGGGGGAGTGCTGTCACGACCCGTGACCCAGAACCCCACTGGCATGGTCACATGCCAGGTAGGGTTAGGGCTCGGGGTTCATTTGGGGCCCCAATGGCCTTGCATTGTCACCAGAGACTCCCCTGGAGTCAGTCCTGGCGTCTTTGGCGCCAGGCTCATATTTGGAATGGGACTTGAAGGGACTACTTTTCATATGGAGGCCTGCAGCCAACATGGAGGCACCCACACAGTCTAGTCCCTAAGAACCAGACTGTGCGGTGCAGTGTTTTAGGGTGTGGTAGCCCAGGCTACTTTACAGGGTAGGCTATATAAACCACCCCCAATTTAAAGAACGTGCTTCGTATTATTCTGCAGCCAGCAGCGTAACGCTCACCGTATTCAGAGACCATCACCCGGCGTTCCTGGAATCGCGGACCTGTAGAGGAGACAAAAGAACATTATTAGCAGTTCCAGCTTACCTGCAGTCTTCCATCCTTCGATCCCAGCTGCTCGCGGTCTTCCATCCCGTTGGCAGCATCTTCATGACATTGCGCTCGCACCGGAATGAAGCACCAGGGGAGGAGAGAAAAAGGGACAACGTTAAACAGGTTACTCACGGCAAGCTCAGCAGTAACCAAAATCTCCTCACCTGGCTGGGCATATCTTGCCCGGTTCCGCTCTGGAAATCACTGCATGCCCAGAAAGACCATCGTAACCTGAAAAGGAATAAAGAATACAGGTTAGCCCAAAAAGACATTAGCGTGCCGCACTTCGCGCTGAACCAACCTTTCTTCATACGCTCCGCGTCTGTAAATCCCGGCAGGAGCCGAACCCAAGCAGCGCACCCAGCGAACCTCTGCATATCTAAGGGGGAAACAATCAGGGAAAGACATTAATAGCCCGCAAGAAAGCAAAGGCCCTCAAAGACTACTATAATCGAACTTACCTCTTTAAAGACACTTGAATGGGTTGGCATCAGTGAAGTTAACTCGGTCGCTTCAACCCACAGAAACTATGCGCCCCTGCGCAGAAAGCAGGACGGAGAGCACGCCAGACATCATAACAAGGTGAGAAGGGGGGCCTTCAGGTCGAGTCCAAGGGGCTGATGGGAGGAAACAAAATCTGAACCTAAGCCCAGTCCTCCTGTGTTTTCAGGCCCACCTCCCATAGAAGACATCATCCCGAATTGAGTACATCTGGGGGAAATCCGGCAACCAGGGCATACAGGCGTCCCCGTGGATATCAGGTGAGCGTAACAGCCTAGTGTTTCGATTGTAATATTGTTCCTGTTTTCCTTGAGCATGTAAGAAATTTTCTCGCGCTATTGTCTGCAGCTTCTCCACTCTTTCTCTCAGTTGACAAGCATATTCTGTAAGAGTTATCTCCTGAGAAGGTTGTTCTTCCCTAGTTTCTTTTAAAATATCTAAGATAGTTCTCACTGGTCTGCTGAATAAAAGTTCAAAAGGGGAAAATCCAGTTGAAGATTGTGGAGTATTCTGAAGTGTGAGTAGTATCCAGGGTAATAGTCTATCCCAATTTTTCTCTCCTGGTTCAGTAGTTTTACGTAGCATCTGTTTAATGGTTTGATTGAAACTCTCAACAAGACCATCCTTTTGGGGGTGATAAACTGCTGTTTTCAAATGATCAATCCGTAATATTTCACATACTTGTTTAAGAACAGTCAACATGAAATGAGTCCCTCGATCAGTTACCACCTCTTTAGGTATTCCTACCCTACTCATAAAAGGAATTAAAACATCACAAATTTGTTGTTCATTGGTGGATTTCAAGGGAAAAGCCTCAGGATACCTTGTGGCGTAGTGAACAATCACTAAGATATATTTGTGTCCCCGGGAGGAGGGGTTGAGTGGTCCTACAATATCCATTCCAATATGGTTGAAAGGTTCTAGAACTATTGGCATTGGTTGTAATGGTGCCTTTAGTACATTGGCTCTATTCTTCTTCTGACACTCTTCACATGCCTGACAAAACCTGGCAACTTGAGCGTAAATTCCTGGCCAAAGGAACCTGGACAAAATCTTTTGAATTGTTTTGTCGGTTCCCAAATGTCCTTCCCCAACTTTTACATGTGCTACTTCTAATACGGTTTTATAATATTTACTGGGAACCAATAATTGCTGGACTGTTTTCCCACTGTCATCCTTAGTGATACGATATAATAATCCCCTCTCCTGAAAATAAGGCTCTTACTTATTGGTATTCTCTCAGGCCGCGGTTCTGGCATGTTTTAACAGAGGGTCTAACTCCTGCGCCATTCGAAAACTATCCCTCCTTCATCTATTCTCCAATCTACAGCAATCAGTAAGACATTTCTTCCTCCCCACTCTTTCTTCATCTTTCTTCTGACGGCTCGACTCTTCATCTCTTTTGTTAAAGGACTGATCATTTCTTGATTGTAAAAAGGTGCTGTTTCTAACCAGTTATTTTCTATGTTCCTTATTATCTGTAGAAAATTGGGCACATCTGACCCTATTAAAAGAGGCTCTGGCAATATAGGCATTACAGCTGCCCTAACACCCATTTTTTCACCTGCGACTTTTGTCCTCTGGGCCTTCATCTTACCGTTTTCCACAAGCCAAACACTCGAAACGGACTTCGAACAAAACAACTTCCACTACTGGGCATAAAGATTCCATTCACTTCCACACCCTCTGACAGTACATTGAAAAGCACACATCATAAGCATATTTCAAAACAGGTTTCAACGTCCTTAGAAAGTACGTCAAAACACATACTATGTACATCTGCCTCCTCTCCACTTTCAGAGGCTTTATATTCACAACACACTTTTCAAGCTGTAGATGTTTCTATAGTTTGTGACTTCCAAAGTGCCAGGGTAATGGACTAAAGAAAAGGTTGCAAAAAGTCTATGGATAAAATGTCATACTTTGTAAACTTTCTAGAAAAGAACCCTCTGAAACAAAAATACTTTGATTAGGAGAGGGAGAGCCTCCTGCTAAATCTCAAAGGTTCTAATCTTCCGCCCAACCCACAACGGTGATCTCTATACCAGATGATCAACAGGACCAATATGATCAAGAGTTGGAGGATGACGTTTACACTGATAATGATCTAGGTCAGTTTGATGATCAGTACACCCATGATCAAGATGATGATAATCCTGAAAATTATTTGTTGCTATCGCCCGAAGATCAAGATCGGCCTGTTGCGGATTCCACAATACACAACCAAATTCAATACAATGATCTGCTCATCAAGGCAGCTGATCATTTTAAAATCCAGACTCAAGAAGCAGTGCAAGATATAGATTTTATTGACGACCTCTTAGGGGAAAACAAGTCTGTTGGCCAGTTTATTCCCTTACTTCAGTCAGTTGTTAAACTTAATCAGCCTTCTTTGTCTACTCTTCTCTAACCAGAGCAGTCAATCCCAGTGTCAAGAGAACCTTTAAACCTGCTCCTACTGGCCCCCTCTACATTAGTGGACAGTTAAAACCAGATTCCCTAGTGGCCACAACCACAACGAAAAGGGTGGGCACCCCACTAGCGTATGCTGCCGCACCACCTGAAAAGGAGAGCAATGAATGATTAGCTGTAGGTACAAATGTATCCACATCAGCAGCCTATCAAGTATGCATAGCTAACAATACAACATTATTAGCCAGCTACCATAGTTCACTCTGGGACAGTGTCCACGACTAACGTTTTTTTTTTTTTTAAATTTCTTTATTGGTTTTTAACAAGGTGTAACAATCAATGGTTCATCATTGCAATGTGCTTAATTCCAAAAAAGAACAACATTCCCCTTCCCTCCCGCCCCTCCCCCCTCCCTCCGGGACCACAGTTGAATCCTCTGTCCTCTCTGGGCCGTGTGACGGGCCAGGCCCATCTATACTGTCCGAGGCATTGTCTGGCGCCGCGGGGTGGAGCAGTGCTACAGTTAATGCTACCCAACGGAGTAGTTCCTCGCTGGAGTCCAGCCTCTGTACCTGAATTGCTGTTTCCCATGCAGCAGTCTCAGCGGCTATCCATCTTTTGCGATCTCCCCACCAAAGGGCCTCACTCAGGCCTCTGGCGCTTTTCCATCCCATGGCTATGCGTCTTTTCGCCGTTATGTATATCAAGTCTCGAAGTTTGTTTAAGGGCTTGTTCTTGCTGCTTCGCCTGTATCTTCCCAATATGCAGGCTGCCGGTTCGTGAACTTCCACTTCGATCTCCGTGTTTGCCACCCTTTCCCTCACTTGGGCTCAAAATCCCTGAATCACCGGACATCCCCAGAACATATGGGTCATTCCCACCTTCGGCTCGTTACATTTGCGGCATGTCTGGATTGCAGCCCCCTTGAACCTTGATATGGCTTCGGGTGTAAGGTAAGCCCTATTGGTGATGTATAGTTGGATGAGTTGTAGACGGGCATTTCTAGAGATTTTCTTGTGATAATGGGTTATCTCCTCCCATGCTTTGTCTTCGAATTCCAGGCCTAGTTCAGTCTCCCACCTCCCCCTGCTTTTGAGTTTGTTCCCGGTCGTACCCAGCATCAAGGCTATATTCTGGAGGTTTCATGGCCTCCTTCAGCGGTGTCTAACATTGTCTCAATGATCTCGTTCTCTATGACCTGGTCGGCAGCCTCTGGCCACCTGTTCCTTATAGCCTGTATCACTGCTCTGTGGAGCAAAAACTGGCCTGTGGGTAGCCCTGTGGCTTGGGTAAGTTCAGTGAATGACATAAGATCCTGTTCCTGAGTAAGGTCTCTCAGTACTGCCACACTGCAGGGTTCCCACTGGGCACGTGTTTCTATTTGGCCCCATGAAAGTTTTGCCATGATTGCCACGATGGGAATCTGCGGGGAGAGCGGGTCTGTTGCCCCCACTGTTCGGCAGGCCCTTTTCCAGAGCTGGGTCCCTAGCCTAACCAGGTATGGGTAATGTCGCAGGGCCCCCTTCTCGACCCATAGTAAGTCTCGGAGTAACAGTCGGGGCAGGGCTGTTTGGAGGAGTCGAGTGTCTGTGGTGGTCTCATCGGCCATCCATTGTATCACGTGCCTCAGTTGGCTTGCCAGGTAGTATAGCTCAAAGTTAGGGACTTTCAACCCACCCCTCTCGTATGGTCTTTAGAGAATTTCCAGCGCTACCCTATGCCTCGCTCCTTGCCATAGGAATCCCCTACAGAGTTTGTTAGTGTCTCTGAAGAATGAGGGGGGATGTTAAAGGGGACGTTGGTGAAATAGTGCAGTAATCTGGGGAGCGCCACCATCTTGAGGAGACCCGCCCGCCCAGCCACCGAGAGAGGGAGCTTAACCCAAAATTCCATAGATTTCACAAGGGAGTCTTTGGCCCTGACCGTGTTGAGAATGTGTTCAGTGCTAGGATTTCGGTGTATGGTGATACACAAGTATCTAAAGGAAGTCTCCTGCCATTTAAGTTCTAGGGGGGGCAGGGATCTGTGTTCGTCACTGTACAATGCAGCGAGGGGGTATAGGCAAGACTTGTCTTTGTTAATCTGGATACCCGTATGTCTATGGAAGCCATCTAGGGTCTCTAAAATGTAGGGTAAGAGGTGCTTGGGGTTGTGCAGGTACAGCAGCCTATCGTCTGCGTACATGGAGATGAGGTGGGTCATCCCATCTATTTCAATGCCCCTGTCTCCGTATTCCTGTCGGAGATATGCGGCTACGGGCTCTGCGGCGATAATATATAACATTGGGGACAGTGGGCATCCCTGCCGAGTGCCTCTGTGGAGAGACCACTTATCTGAATATGTCTTGTTAGTGCGCACCCTAGCGGTGGGATTGGTATGGATCAATTGGGTCCATTTTAAAAAGGCGGGTCCAATTCCCATCTTGACCATGGTGGCATATAACCATTCCCATCTCACCGAATCGAAGGCCTTGGTGGCGTCTAATGACGCGACTGCATATTTCTGAGTCCCTCGCTCCGTGCTATATATGACGTGATGTAACCTGTGCAGGTTCTCGGTGATAGAGCACCCGGCACGTAGCCAGTCTGGTCTTGGTGGATCAGCAGGGGGATTACTCTGCGCAATCTATTTGCAAAGAGGGCAGTCAGTATCTTGCTATCTACATTTGTCCATGACTAACTTGATGCTGTTTCAGAGCCAAGTTCGCAAAACAGATTCTGAAGGCAAACCAGTTGCCAACTCCATTATTAAAAACAAGCATTGGCAATGGCAACGGTTTTGGGCTTTTGTGTAGGCATGGGAGAGGCACTTGCTAGGCCCTTCCATAGTGGTATTAACTGCCATTGATGGTAGCAGGTACAAAATAGTGCGAGTACATGGGCATCTAATAGAAGTGTCTGACAAATGTCTAATAGTTACAAATAAGCCAAAACTGTTCGCTTTGCCATTGCTTGTTTTTAACAATGAAGAAGGACACACATAGTGTTTATAAATCGAGTGGCTGAAGGCAGACCTGGTTAAGACATTTTTTTACACCAGTAGCATTACAACTCCAATTGAGTCATTAACTCTGAGAAGACTATTTGAAAGAAAAAACACTGACAGGCACTTGAGGCTTGATTAAAACAAGCTCGAAGAGCTCCCTTGAGGAGGTGTTTTGGGAGGAGGAGTGGCAGGAACTCGGTGGGAATGGCCAAAGGGATTAGCATGGTCATGTGCAGTCACTAGGTAGGCCAATCACCAAAACACACCCATAAGCACCTAAAAGAAAGACGTTGGCAATAGAGGTGACTTTCGCATTGTCTGGTGAAACTGTGTGTGTGTGTGTGTGCAGCTATTCTACAACAAACTCTATTGCTGCATATGACCGGCTGTAGCGTACCTGCTGCTTTCACCAGTCTGCACTGTGGAGAGAGGTGTTGCAGTGACAACAGAGCTGCTGTCAAAAGCTGGGCAAGGTCAGGGCGGCAACGTTATTCTGCAGTGCCGTCTAAAGCACGTTTTGTTCTCACCACTGCACGTGCAGTGTCACAGTGACTGTGTTGGCTCCTTGCTTTTAGACTGCAGGCAGCACTTACATCTGCCCGCACAGATTCATTCATTTCTTCCCCTGCTGTCTGCACTTGTCCTAAGCTGTGCCTCCCCACTGAAGGCAGAGCAGTACCGACTTTGACACGTCATTGGACATTGTTTCTATTTTTTTCTTTCGTTCTATAAAGAAATACATTTCCTCGGGTGTTTTCCATTTGGATTTGGAATGTGATATGATGTGATATGATATGATATGGCATTTATAACGCGCCTAAACACAAGTGTTTCAAGGCGCGATGAAGCAGGGGAGGGGGTACAAGGGTGGACAGACAACGATCCTACTAGGCCAGGTGTCATTCAGATCGCGCAAGTGCATGGGAAGGGGAAGGAGGACGATTTGGGAAGGAGGAGAAGTGCGTGGGAGAAGGGGGAGAGGACAGTGCAGTACATGGGATAAGAAGCAAACAAAAAATAAATATATAGTAAGTAAAAGTACGGCCCAAAGGTGGCAAGGATAAGTGCAAACATCAGGTGTCAAGTCTTGGTTATGGGACTGTAGGGATACAGAAATAGTACTGAGTGCGGGGGTAGCCCGGAAGGCAGTGCAGGAGTGCGACTGGTAGGGGAAGGGACCTGGGCCCGAGTTCAGAGGGTGACCAGGTAACCAGTGCAAATTCAGTGTCAGCCAGGAAGTCAGCAAGGGAGAGGAGGAGATAAAGCAGAAGCAAAGAGGTGATTCCGGAATCGAAGATGATTCTCCTCAAGTTTCAGGGATGCAGAGAGGCTGTTCCAGAGGGAGGCACCAGCCAAAGAAAGAGATCTACCACCAACTCGTTACTTGGAGAAATGACTGACACTGAGGGAGTTTGAGGTAGATAAGCTAAGAGCACGAGAGGGAAGGTGTTTAGGGAGAGAGAGTTCAAGGTATTGAGGCCGCAGGCCCCAGAAGGCCTTGCGGATGAAGCAGAGGGTTTTGAACTTAATCCTTGCAGCCACTGGGAGCCGGTGCAGAGATTTCAGTCCTGGAGAGATACGATCCCTGGGCTTGAGGCCAAGGACAAGTCTTGCGGTCCTGTTCTGGATAAGTTGCAGAGTGCGGAGAGTAGAAGCAGGCAGATTTAGAAAGAGGCTGTTGCAAAAGTCCAGCCTAGAGAGCATCAGAGCTCTGGAGACAGTGAGCCTCTGGGGGAAGGAGAGGAAATGAAGTATACCTCTGAGGAGGTGCAGCTGGTAGTGTGACTTCTTAGAGACGTCATAGATGTGAGGAGAGAAGGAGAGTGTAGAGTCGAAGATGACCTCAAGGTTTTTAGCCTTGCAGGTGGGAACAGGAAGAGGGCCAAGGGAGGCCGGCCAGTGAGCTACAGGGTAGAAGGTAGCGGGTGTGCCGATGAGGAGAATCTCAGTCTTACTGGCATTAAGGCAGAGGTTATTGGCAGCACACCACTCCTGGATAGTAGACAGACAGTCAGAGATGAGGGAAATGGAGGAGGCGGCAGAGGGTAGCCTGAAGATGAGATGGGTGTCATTGCATAGCACTGAAAAGTGGGGCAGAGAGCAGCAGGACAGTGGGCCAGGAGTGCCAGGTATTGGTTGAACAGCCAGGGAGAGAGGTTAGACCCCTGGGGGACACCAAAGGTGTAGAAAAAGATAGCAGAGAGGAAGGACCCAAGTTGGACCTGGGAGGGTCAGTCGGAGAGGAAAGATGTCAGCCACACCAGATCCTGACCAGTGTTTCCCAGGTTATCATGGAGACGGTTGAACAGGATGGCATGGTTGACTGTGTCAAAGGCAGAAGAGAGATCAAGCAGGATGAGAATGCAAGGGGTGTTAGAGTCAAGGTTGGAGAGCAGGTCGTCACGGATGTTCAGGAGAGCAGTTTCCATGCTTCTGGCAGCTCTGAAGCCAGACTGATGGTAATGTAGACAGCCAGCAGATTCAGTGTGGAGATTGAGCTGGGAGGTGGCCAGTTTCTCCAGGAGCTTGCCCAGGAAGGGAGTGATGGAGATTGGGTGATAGTTGGCTGGGCAGGAGGGGTCGGCAGTGGGTTTCTTGAGAAGGGGGTGCACAAAGGAGTACTTCAGGGGGGGGATGTGAAGACCCCAGTGGTGAAGGAGTGATTGCAGAAATCAGCCAGGGCAGGAGCCAGGGAGTCGATGTGGTCCTTGATAGTTTTGCAGGAACAGGGGTGAACCTGTTTCAACAAGACTTTCATAGATCAGACTTGTATAGCAACCTCGTCTGCGGAGAACAGGGGAAAGGCAGAGAAAGAGGGAGGAGAGGTGGCTGCAGAAAGGGCAGAGGAAGAGCAGGGAGTGGGGGGAGAATGCGGCAGGATTGGCCAGTTCCTTGCCGAGTTGTAGATGCCGCAGAGAAGAGAGGTTGGGTATGCGCTCTCCTTTTGGCTAGAACAGAGAGCCGGTATTGCCTATGCAGCAGGAGGCAGGCCAGTTTGTCTGAGGATGTACATGAAGCATGCCATTTCCTCTCGGCCACCCTACACTTGCGTTTTAGGGTGACAGGGTCGGAATCGTACCAGGAGTTGCGCTTGGCTTCGGGCTTCAGGCGGATTCTCATGACGGGCAAGGATTTCAAGAGTATCAGGTATAGCAGAGTGGAGCGTGGAGAGGGCTGTGTCAGGATGAGAGTCAGCCAAAGGGGGAGGGAGGATGAGAAGGTGGCAGCGAAAGCCTCAGCTGACACGCGCTTCATGGGTCGGATGACCGAGAAGGTGGGTGGCAGTGATGAAAGTGGCTTTGCCTGAGGGGTAGGGAGGGTAAGGTGGGAGGAGAGGAGAAAGTGATCACTCCAGGAGAGAGGAGTGGTGAGAGGGACAGAGAGGGGAAGGTCTGAGGAGATCAGAACATCCAGAGTGTGCCCTGCAGAGTGAATTGGGCCAGAGGGGAGAATAGTGAGTGAGAGAGAGTCGCAGACGTTGCGAAAGAGTCCAGAAAGAGGACAGGCAGCATCCAGGTGGATGTTGAAGTCTCCAAGAAGGAGGGGTTGGGTAGTCGAGACCAGGAGGGAAGAGGAGAGGTCCGCCCACTCAGAGAGAAAGGAGGAAATCTGACCAGGTGGCCGATAGATAGTAGCCACAGTAAGAGAGAGAGAGCCTTCAGACGAGGCATTCGAAAGAGGAGTAGGCCTACGTAGGAGTGAAAGAGGCAGGAATCCACTCGGGGAAGATCAGGGCTACGCCCGCCCCAGAGCAGTTGGTCCTGGGAGCGGAGAGGATCTTGTAGCCGTCAGGTAGGAGCGTATCAAAGCTCGTGCCCCCCCCCCTCCACCCACCAGCTTTTCTTCCTTTTGAAACAGCTAATGATAAAAGATTTGTCCTGCTGTTTGGACAAATGTATCCCCCTTAAGGTTTTTTTTACTTGGATACTGATTTGGAGGGCTGCAATGATCTCATCATGAATGAACACGGTTTCCTGTGTTGCTTCCTGTTTGTCAGTCGTCATTATTTGACCAACATCGAAATATGTTTGTGCACTGAAAATCGTGTCCAGTCCAAGCAATGCACAGTTTTCGGTACATTTTAATAAATATGAGGAACAGGCTGTTAATTTCGGGGACAATCCAAGCCTGTTTCACGTCAACAGCATGAAATAACCTTCAGCAAATGAAGTTTAGAAATGCAGTATGGAAGAAAGAAAATATAAAGAATGGGTAGCATAATCATGTGCTCGTTAATGCTTCATTTTTGGCGACTTTCACAGCTATCCGTTTCCACTCCATGGTCAAGATCATGTTAGTGAGCTGCTATTCCATGACTGGACGACTTTAGTTTATTCTTTCTGATTAAATAGCAGGCAGACTGTACCAAGTGAATGTAATGGGGTAACTTGCATATTTGCACAAGTGACGGAACATTAGTTTTGTCAATTTCTTTTTTTGTGTTTGAAGTATTTCACAAAACGGACAGGACTCGTGATGGCTGAGCAGATCACCCCACCTTTCAGATTCACTACATCTCTTAGAAACTATCAGGAGGAATTTGTGCTTTGGTTATCAGGATACCAGTGCCTCTTATAGGTGCTGTTTCAGCAAACAGAGCTTCATTCATTCAACTATTGTTTCAGCTACCACCAGTGGCGTCACTAGGGTTGGTGACACCCGGTGCAGTAACTCATGGTGTCACCTCTTTCTCCCGAGAGGGTCCCGGGTGAGGGCGGGGTGTGAGACCATGAGTTACCGCAACGGTTACCAGCACCTTTTCTGTTATGGCTCCTATTGGCAGATTCTTCACTGAATGGTGCAGGTGCTTCAGTGTTCCCATTCCCATGGAGTCCTAGGAATAGGAATTTACTGTTCCTCGGCTGCCCGTAATAGCCTGGTAACACTGGGATATCGGGCAGTGGAAACGGTAAGCCAGGTCTGCCGGTAACCCGCCGTTAGAACCAGTGGGTTACCGGCAGACTCGTAATGAAAGGCCTCGTAATGAGGGCCTAAAGATAGAGGGCCTAATGATAGTATTTGTATTTATTAAGTTTATATAGCGCTTTACGCCAAAGCGCTGTACATTACAACAACAGGAATACATTAGAATATAATAAAATAGAAGCATAATTACAAAACATGAGACAAACCATCAAAAACAGTATGTAGAACAATTTACCTAGGTCAATAAACGAGAAGTAGGACAGAGGAAGAGTAAGGGGGAAGTTAGGACGGGAGGTGAAGAAGATGAGATTTCAAGGGGGAGGGAAGGAAGCGTAAGAAGAAATGGAGCGGATAGGGAGCGGTAAGTAAGAGGGAAAAATGAGGGATGTCGGAGAGAAGAGGGAAGTAATGAGGGATGTCAGGATGGGAGAGAAGAGATTTCAAGGAGGCACGGAAGGAGGAGTAAGAGGAAATGGAGCGGATAGAGAGAGGTAGAGAGTTCCAGTGTAGGGGGGCAAGGAGGTGAAATGATCGGAAACCAGAAGAGACACAAGGAGACGGAGGAACAGTGAGTAGGAAGAGATCAGCAGATCGGAGGGAGCGAGAGGGAGCGTAGAATGAATGGAGAGAGGAAAGGTAGTGGGAGTGAGATCATGAAGAGGTTTAAAAACGAGACAGAGGAAGTTAAATTTAAGTTGGGAATGAAAGGGAAGCCAGCCAAGATAAGAGAGTGAAGAGGAAATGGAATCATGAGGAGCGAGAACGCAAAGGGTTTTTCTGATGGCTGAGTGGTAGAGGGATTTGAGAGGAGCAAGATGAGAGGCAGGGAGTCCAAAGAGGAGAGAAGAGCAATAGAAAAGATGGGAGAAGATGAGGGAAGAGATTAAGAGTTTGGCAACATGGAATGTGAGGGAAGAACAGATTTTGCGAACATTGAAGAGGTGGTAGAGACAGGCGCGGGAGGTAAGAGAAATGTGGTGGGTAAAGGAGAGGGTGGAGTCGAAGTAGAGGCCTAGATTGCTAGCAAAGGTAGAGATGGGGAGGTTAGTAGAGGGAAAGAGAATAAAAGGAGGGGGAGAGAGAGGGGCAAGCATGTTGGAGGGAAAGACTAAGACTTCAGTCTTATCAGTGGTGAGGGAGGGAAAGTGGGATGACATCCAGTTTTTGATAGCAGGAACAAAAGATTAAGGTGGAGGTCAGGAGTGAAAGAAAAGGAGAGGAAAAGCTGGGTGTCATCGGTGTAGAAATGGTGACATATACCGAAGGAGGAGATGATGGCGGTAAGAAGGGAAGTGTAAAATGAGAAAAGGAAAGGTCCGAGTACAAAGCCTTGGGAAACACTGAATTCCAGGGGGAGAGAAGAGGAGGTACAACCGCCCCAGGAGACAGCAAAAGAACTGTTGGAGAGGTAGGAGGAGAGCCGGTTGAGAACAGAGCCTTTGTAAGGAAGTCCAAAGCAAATGTTTGTCTGTGTCCAAACCCTATACTTGCCGTCACCTCTAACTGTATACAACCTCTAGGGATGTCCGCATCAAAATAATGTTCAAATAAAAGTTCAGAGCTTCCAACTTCTGACTTGTAATCAACTTTCCCTGCCCCAAGTTCAAATAGTTCATAAGGCGCACAGGGGTTCCCCACCCCAAAAGTTCAAAATCGTCTAGCTTTTCAAAACACCACAATTCCTTGGGACACTTCCCAGCTTGTCTGAAAGTGTTACTTTTCACTTGTTCACATATGTAGTTCAATTTCTTGGCTTCAACATCACATAAAAGCTCTTTTCAGTTCAAACACAAGCTATTTAATGGGTGCTTTTAGTGGCTTTTCCATGCAGGGGTGAACTCGGTCTAGGCGCAGTTGTTGGACCACACGGTCCACCCAATACAGGTCACGCAACTGATGCACCTTACTTGATACTTTTCGGTCAACACTGAGCCTCTTCTTCAACTTGACAGTAATGCTTTGATTCATTCACATATGTTAATCTCCTGACGTTGTACTGTGGCTTGGTCTGCCACCATGCACTTGTTACACTTTCTTGTATTCTCCTGGCTCTTGCCAATTCTTGTTTTCTCATAACATACAGTTGCTCGAATTCTCTTGGCTTTTGCCAATGCTTGTTTTCCCATATAATGCAGTTACTTGTATCAGGCAGATTCACAAACTTCTGTTCACTCTGATCGATATTCAAAACTTGCTTTCATTCTGTTTGGTATTCAAAAGAGCTTGAACTTGCTTTCACTCAAATCAGTATTCACCAAAATTGCTGTTCACTACGATCAATATTCAAAACTTGCTTTCATTCCGTTTGGTATTCAAAAGTGCTTAAACTTGCTTTCACTCAAATTGGTATTCACCAAATTGGCTTGCTTCCATTGAAATCAAGGTTCATTGCTCGCTCTGCATGTTCGCCTGCCTGCCCAGTGTTGCCCCTTCTTGGTATACTCACCAATCAGAAGTTATGGCTTTCTTGCAAGGTCCTCTGCCGCCACAAGTTCTCTCTTTCCCGTGTGGTATTTCTCTTAGTCTCCCAGCGGCTCTCTGTGGCTCGGCTCACACACCGATGCTCCTCCTGCAGCTTGTGATTCACCCAACCTCTTTGCTCAGTCATTCCAGCCTCCCTCTTGCGGTTCCCCATTGGCCTCCAGCAGCTCTTAGCTTCGCTTTCCACTGCATAAGCTCTGCATCTTCTGAAGGGTCTCGAGCGCTCTGCTTGCCACACTGCTTCCCTGGAGTGGTCTGTTTTCACCCAGCAGGCCATAGTCCTGCTTCCACAGCTGACAACATTTCCACAATGATTCCAGCTTTTAAAGTTCCTTCCACCATGATTGGTCCAAAAAGGACTAGACCGCTCACTGTTGAAACGGTAGTCCTGCCTTGCACTTGATTGCCTCCTCCTCGTCTCAGTACACAGATTATGCCTGTAGGTGGGTGTATGTATGTTAGCAAAATGAGGATGTGTCCCACTAGTTGGTCTCTTCCTTGTCCCAGTACTGAACTGGGTTTCTTGAGGACTTTTTTAAGGAAAGAACAGGGAAAGGACTGACCATAGCCTATAAAGGCTTGAGGGATAGAGGGATTGTTATGGAAAGGAAATTAAATGGGCAATATCATGTCTCACCTAAGGACGTCTCCCTTCCATTTCCCAAGTCTCCTCCACGCAGGTGTTCCTCTCTCGGGTGGTCGGTGGGGGAGGTTTGCTGCGAGTCTATCGGAATAGAGGACCAATCCCACACAGAAGATGTTGGGTATACATGGTTCTTCTTGCCAAGTTTTAAAGGGTGAAAATTGTGAAGGGCGCGTGGGCTGACCTCCGGTATTAGTGATTAAAAACTAAGGAAATCTATCCCAATGATTTTTTCTTCTGGTAGACCTGCAATAATGGCTGAGGGAAAGATGGTAGTCGTTCCATGCACCTGTATGGGAATGGCAACTTTAGGGTAGATCTCTTGGTCTCCGTGGACACAAGTGATTCTTACCTAAGGTGTATTTTTATCAGCGTCTCAGGTGGAACTAAATCGCCTCTGTAAAAGTGGCCAGGGGACTATTATCAGCCTCCCCATCTACATGCAAGAGGAACTGGGCCCTGGAAATTCACTGCACCAACAAATGAGGACCCAGTCATAGCACAAAAGTTTACTGTCTTTATTGCAAATTCAAATGACAGGGATTGCAGCAAGAACAATGTAACATTCTCCACACGGTCCCGTTTGTCAGGAGCCTGTTGTCTGGTTTGTTAACCTGTGATGTTACAAAAAGGAAGTCACATCCTAAAAAACCTAACGGGGGAAGGGATTGGTCAGTGAGGTGAACTACATATCTATTCTATATGGGATTAGTGCACTCATTGCATAAACCATATCTGATGGCTCCTCCAGAGACCACCTCCAAAAGTATCAAAAACTAAGTTCCAGGTTAGTGGAATGTGGTTGACCGCTGCAACAAAGTGTAGCTTAGCGTAGAAGGTGGCTAGGGATTGCACAGGAAGGTTCTTCTCTGACTTGGAACTTCGGACAGTTAACATGCCAAGTGCAACTACTCAAGATAGTGGGAACAACCCCTAAGGAGCTGCATGTTCCAAATAAGTTACCATCTCTGATCTCCTAGGCCTTGGGACAGATCATTCAGCTTTGATCCTTTATTACTCTTGTATCGCCCTGCCTCCAGTCCAATGGGAACAGCCATTTCTATCTGGCTCGAATGAATAGGCTCTGTTTTACAGGTGCGGGTCTTGTGTTTAGGGCCACAAAATAGATTTTTCCTGTCTGTAATTATGAGCATTTTCGGTTTGTGTTCCCTGCAGGTGCCCTATTTTTCCTGTTAACTGGAAACTTTCCTTCTCTCACTGTCATTTGCTGGCTGTGCACAGTAGCAACGCTGGAAGCCTGTTCTGCATGCTTCAGCTGGATCAGCCTGTCAGCGTTCTCTGTGTCTTGAGTTCTCAAAGCTTCTCCCTTTCACTCCAATGTACCTGTGGTTCCCATCTTTATTTCTATGGCTGTTCTTGTTAGTTGCGTTAAGCGTCAGCTAGCAGTTTATGTTTATTGTTATGCGTCTTGCGGTTTATGTGTCCCGAAATTTATAAGTGTGTCAGTTCTCTAGCTACGTGAGTCCTAAGCATATTCTACATGTCTCTCAGCAATAAAGCTAAATGTCTGCGTAGCTTCGTGCCGGGATGCGTATGTGCTTCATGTATAACGTATCTATGTCATGGTTCCAGTTGGGACATCATCGGTGTTCCCCAAAGATGTTCAGTTAACTTGTTCGATTGATGGCAACTGTATTTCTTCAATGCTGCCATCCGGGTATGGTCTGAATGGCTGTCTGAGGGAGTAGCGTGTGTCGCGTCTGAGATACATCCATGATGGAGAGGAAGGGCCCATAAGTGATGTGCAGCTCTCGTTTCTCTGATGCCGAGCTGACAGCAGGATGGGTACAACGAAGGCCATGTTTAGGTCTCCCTCTTCAATTCCCCCTCTGGTCGATAGGTCGGCCACACTACCTCAACAACCTTCTTTATTCATGTGTGATCTTGGGCTGTATACTTTTGCCACTCCTCTCAGATGTCCAGCATGTCTCTCTTGTTCATCTAAACTCCAGGCTTTGTAGCAGCAATCCCCATCAGGCTTGCACCACACCCATCTTCCCCAATAGTTGCATGGATCTGGCGGAAATGAGAACCATGTGCCTGCCGGGAACAGGTACACTGCTTTAAGTGTGATTGCAATACGTTGAGAGTCTGTGTTTCTCCATCTGTATTTTCGTCTCCATGTCCAATAATATTTTCATCCCTGTAGTCTTTTCGGTAGTCTTGTTGCATTGTGATATAGCTATTCAGATAACCCAGAAGGCGAATAACACTAGCACTAAAGCTGCTATCAGCACTTTCAGTCCATTAGCCATGCATGATGGTATCCAGGAAAAGATGTATGGCAGCCAGTCTCCATCTTCTATCGGGTTATCAGGTTTGTCACTGCCTCCATCTTGGCAGGCAGGTCTGATAATTGCATGATTGCCTCTGTGATTGTTCCATTCTCTCCATCACGGAAAGGCACATGCATGCAACAGGAAGGCCTGATATCTTTGTGCAAACGCCTCTTTCATTGGCTGTGAGGAAATCCAGAACATATCTGTTCTGCAGGGTCGTCAACCTGACAGCTCTCAACACTTCCTTGATAGCATTGAACCTCTTGACAGGCCAGTTTTTGTCTGCAACAGTTCCCATCATGTTATCTGGAGCCATTTGGCGTTCGAGCTGGTCTGGATTCCTGGGTTAACCGATGCAAAAACATTTCGGTTCTGCTGAACAGTCTGTGCTCTGCTGGTATTGCATCAAGCGCTTCCTCCATCTTTGTTGAAATATAGTTTCCTATCTTTAAGCTTGCCAGTTCTGCAGACCTTGTCGTCCTCTGGTGTGTGTTCATGTTGGGGAATACATCTACTGCATGTCTTTTCAAGGCACTACCAGTGGTTGTATATTCAGTTGTACTAGAGAGCATATTCGTCCCCAATATGACGGTAGTTGCATGTACGCTTTGGATCCGCAGGCCCAGTAGTGATCCATTAGCACTGCAGTGCTGACCTTCATGCCTGGTATCTTTGATATTCGTTTATACCCTAGGTTCTCCCCATCCTGGACCGTCATTCTGGAAACATAAGGAAGCATTCTCGAGTGGTATGATTGGCATAGGACCCGCTTCATTTTCCAACCAGGTGAGCAGTTTTGCACTTACTGCCCATTCTTTGAGGCAATTGTAAATAGGGAATTTACAGTGGTTTGAGATAAGGTTTGCCTCGTCTGAAATATAAATGGAACAAACACTTTCACATCAGATGCATACAGATTCCGACACAGAGGTTTTCACAATTGCAAGCATTTGTTAAGAATAACACTTAAGTGGGTGAGCAAAGAAAGATTACAATGACGGAGAAAAAAGTCATTTCAGTCCCCAGTTGCTGACAACTTTTAAAGCAGAATGACCATGTTTATATAGCTAGATACCAGACAGCACTCCCACACAATACGTGCCTAGACATCTCGTGGCAGATTAATCACCCCTCCGTCACTTCTGCAATGTTATCCCTGAATGTGTCAGGACGGTATATGCAGAGAGGAAAAAGGCAGCTGCGTCATAATACATCACAAATCGTGTCACTGAAAGCAAATGCTATTTGTAAAATGGGGAAGAAAGTGAGCAGCACAAACGTTTACCGTGTATAAAGGTTAGACCATGAGCAGAAAAAGTGAAGTCTTCTGCCAGTCTCATTTTATTAATAAAATGGTTTACTGTAAATTCCCATTAATGTCAGCTGAATTTTCTCACATCTGGGATGAGCTAATGTACTTTCAACACGTGTATCTCGGTGAGAGGTCATGCTGTTTATCTTGAAATCCAGCGGGCGTAAGCAAGTTTTATGCATAGTGCAGTTTTAAGCAGTAAGGTGCCTAACATGAGGCCTAATGTTTTAGCTTTGTGTGTTAAAGAAGGGAGGCCTAATCTTTTGAATGGCATTTGTATGTGGCCCCTAGCAGATTATGTTTTATAGCAGGCTCTCCTGCAAGCCATATTGTTATGAACTGATCAACTGAAAAAAATTGAGATTTCCACACAATCGTTATTTTCTTTCTGCACCACTTCAACTGGAATTGACAGGAGCATGTGTGCTTTGCACCCTACCATTCCCTCTTTCCATCCTTCTCCTGTGAATATTTGTCCATATTCTAGCAGTTGAGATCTTTCCCGGCATCCGGGCATCCCTCCTATCTCAGTTTGTCCTGTCTTTTGGCATTGCAACTCCTGTTGTGTCACTATTCTAGCTTCTCCTTTGTTTGGGCCATCAGAACTATATCCTATTGTCTTGTCAGTGCTCCAATGGTCCTCTATCATTTCTTGTCCATTGATATAGCTATGTTTGTACGGGAACATCTTCTGGGACATCCATCTTAATGTAGCCCATCTTCCTTAAAATCGACCCCCTGTAGTGCAGGGCGACAGGTGCATGAGGCACTGTGCTCTGATTGTTGGGATTTCTGTTGCTAATGTCTCTGTCACGCGCCTGCCCTCCTGGAGCTTGTGGCATGCCTGGAGGTTTCGCTGCCATTGATTGGCACATCACGTTCCCTGCGCTTGCACTGTAACATTCTAGTTGTTTAGGTCTGATCTCTGTTTCCTTTATTAGCCCCACCTTTCTTTCTGAGCTTAGCGTTGCAACCCCTGTGTTTACTTTCGCTTTGGTTCTGACACTCTACAGTTTTCCGCTTGCAGCTGCCGCTGTCGCTCTATCCTGTTTTGTATTAATTCCTGCTTGTGATCTGTCCGTATTTGTTCTTGATTTCTGCTTGCTAGTGTTTCCCTTCTTCTGCCTTTCTCTCGGTGCCCGCTCCGACCTGCACGGTGTCCTCTTTCCCGCTCTGCTGGGCGTGCTTTCCTTTCTTTCTCTGTCCTTCTATCTGTCTAGCTTTCTTACCTTCTCAGTCCCCTGGACTTACCTACCGTGGTTCTTACTTACTTGGTTTTGTTAGTAACAGTGGTCTCTCACGGTTCCTCTTCCCGCTTGCCTGCCTCAGCGGGTGCTTTCTTATACTCATCCCTCCTGACCCGCTCCCCTGTGGAAGCATACTTACCTGCTGTCTTGTATTGGAGGCGACTTCACCATCTCTCAAGGCGCCTCTGCTCTACGGATAGTGGAACCTCTTCACCACCTCTCAAGGCTCCTCTGCTCTACGGATTGTGGACACACATTCGGTCAGTCTGTTCACCAGTTAATGCACTCCAGGATCAACTCCTAAGAGGTTTTTTTTAGCCTTTGCCTTTTTCCTCTTACTCGGGCGTTCTCAGGCGGGGGTACTTTGTCTGCTGTAGTCACACAGCGACATTGTGGCTTCCATCCGAGGAAGGCCGTACCTCTTCCAAAAGAAGAAGATAAACAGAAGAAAGAAAGACAAGAACCACGTGTCGTCATCGGAGGATTCAGGTGAGGAGAAGCAGGAGGAGGATCTAACAGTGTTAGGGGATTCCACTGCAGACATTTCTGACAGTCTCACCTCTGCAGGGTTTGACATCTCCAATGTAGTTCCATGCCTTTTTTCCCTATGAGTTTAACAGCCTTGTCCGTTGCTTGTTCTACAGAAAAGGTACCCTCGAAGCAGGGCTTATACCAGAGTTGAACAAAATTACGGAGTAGCACCTGGTCTCCTGGATAGAGAAGGGGTTGTTTAAGCAGTTCAGAGTCTTTTACAGGTGGGTTGTGTTCTTCATCCTTCTTTGACCTGCCCCACTGGTATTGCAGCTGTTGAGAGATAAAAGAAGCACTAGCTATCATTGTAGAGAGGTAATCATGCATTTCATCAACTAGGACAGTGGATGTACTTTGGCCATCTATCAGCGCTATAGTGGGAGGAGCAATTGGGAGCTGCATGCGTCGTCCTGTCACCACCTCATGAGGGGTTAAATGGTGGTCAGATCCAGACTGATTGCACAAAGTGAAGAAGGCTAAGGGCGGGCAATGTAGCCATCCTTTTGTCATGATTCCTGCCCCTCATGTCCCCAGCCCTCCAAGATGTCAGGCTGGAGCCAGGCCACGATCACCTACATGGCCCTCAAGGGCCTCTCCATCCGTCCAAAGACCCACTTGGAGTCAGACTTGGCGCTTGTGGCACCAGACTCACTCACTCCCATAGGATAACATTGGGAATTGGACTTGTAGTGCATTGATGGAGACGAGATGGATGCCCCCACATATTTCGGTTCCCAGAACTGCATGTGCAGTGTGTGTGGTTCAGCCCAGAGACACCTGGGATACCCAGAGACTATTTAAGCCACACCCAGGCTGAGAAACATGCTTAGTGTTTTCTGCACCTGCAGCGTGACACTCACCGTGTTCGGATCGGTCTCCAGTAGGCCTGCATCTTTCTTCTATGTTCAGCTCCTGCAAGAACAAGAACACTGTTAGGAACAGCCTTACCTTGCGGCGCTTCTGCCCATCATTCATCGCTTCTTCTGTTCTGCGGGCATCTTCGGCAATGTCATTCCCATCCCGGCACGCCGCTTCCTAAGGAAAAGGGAAAAGAACAGAAAAAAGGCATTAGTAAGCATTCAGCAAATCTTTGCTTATTTTTAAATACTGTACGAGCTTCAAACGCTTACCTGAATCCCAGCCGCTCTGGTGGAACTCTGTCTCTGGAACTTCTCATCCATCTGCAAGAGGGAAAAGACACTCCAGGTTAGCGTGGAAACATCTAGAGGTGCCGCATACCGCGCTTACTCACTGCATTTCTTCTTCATAACCGGCATCCATGCTGAAAACGTCGCTGCACCTAAGACACAGAAAAAGGACTCATTTCAATACAAATACGAAAGGGCGGCATCGCGCATCGTGCTCTCACTCACCTTCAGCGCTACTCATCTCAGCAGCACGTCGCCATCCCCGGACGCCGGCCAAGGAAAGGAACGAAGTTAGAGAACTGTTCAAAAGACTCATTATACTTACCTGTCGGACTTTTACCAGTGAAGTAACTAGGCAGCAGCGAGCCCGCATCAATCAACATGCCCCTGCGCTGAAAGCAGGATGGAGAGCACACTTTCCAAGAAAACAAGGTGAGCTGTGGATCAAAGGGAAGGGCTGGACCCCGGGGAAGAGGGGTTCAAGCACACAGAGACAATAGGGGGTTAAATTCTACCAATCTTGTGTTTCAGGCCCAGTCTCCAGTCGAATAGACTCCAGGGAATAGTTTGAGGTCGTAAGAGGTCAGAACAGGCTGAGTGACGTCCCGATGGATACCAGGTAAGCATTACACCTTTCTTTAATGTCGCTTTTATTTTGGCTATTTTCTCTTTGAGCAGGCCGTTGAGGCATTCACAAATTCCATTCGCTTGCGGATAAGCGCAGGAAAATGTATGCTTAATTCCCAGGAGGGTTGTGATGTGCTCAGATACTTTATTTGCGAAGTTAGGTCCATTGTCTGAACGCAGGACCTCGCATCCCCTACTCCCCACATCATGGGAACACCTCTCAGCGAGGAAAAAGGGCATACTATAACAATAATGTATTTATATCCCTGGCACACTTGGATCATATCCACATACATAATCTACATGGAGGTGTTGGAAGGGTCCATTAGGGCATGGTATTGCTCCTAGCACTACACACAACGTGTGACCCTCGTGGAATTTTTGACATACTATGCAAGTGTTCATAAAAGAGGAAATATATTCTGCTAGGTTGAGACAGAACCAATCTTCCCCAATGTGTGCAGCAGGAACATCCTTACTAAGGTGAGTAGGGTAATGTAGCTGCCCAAGCGCAATCTGTAACAATGCCATGGGGATCACCAGCTTTCCTGTCCTCACAGTGCATCCGTTGGGGATAATGAACACCCTCTTCTCATCCATAACTCCTTCTCATCTACTGGTGCTCACCCCTGAAATTCCACTACTTGGGTAATGGGTAGTGAACTATACCCTTGTGCGTTGTATCATGTCGAGCGCACATGTGCATGTGTAAGGTGGGGTGCCAAATTAATTTATTTCAGTAAAATATGCACTCACTTTGCTTCTGTGTCTGCAGATTAGTTGCCATGGGAGATCATGTCCCCCCCCCCACCTGTGTGCCTGGCACTTCACTACTGCTATGGCTGTCGGGAGTTGTAGTGTAACGCTCACCTGGTATCCACCGGGCGCCACCCAGTCCGGACTGCTTCACCCTTGGACCTCTTTCCTTTGGACCCTTGTGTGGCTGAAGACCAGGTCTGAAACACAGGAGTTAGACTTTAGCTTGGTTGTCTCCCCTGACCCGGTGCCCACCTCCAATATGGACCCAAGAACCCCCTGGCGCACTTCTCACCTTGCTTCTTGATAAGGTACGCTCTCCGTCCTGCCACTCGTTGCAGGGGTGCGTTGGGGGTGGGCTTGTCGCTGCCTAGTTGCTTCACTGGAGCGACTCTACAGAGTCCAGACCTGCTGTGACTCCGTTCTTCAGGTAAGTCTGTCTGACTGTGTGTTCTTCGTTTTGTAATTGTCACTATTTAACTCTTTCCTTTGTTTATAGGTGTGGATGCTGTCCTTGTGATGTCGTGCAGTTTGTGCACGAGATGGTAAGAAAGCGCGGTGCTATATGCTTTTCTTGTGCTAACCTGTTTATATTGTCTTTCTTGCAGGCTGCGATGCTGATCTGGAATTCGCGTGCCGAGAAGATGGAGAGCGGTGAGTAGTGGTGAGCGAACCGCTTACTGGCACTCTGAGTTGGAACCAGCCCTTCCGTTCTTCTGCATGTGTTGGAGGCCGTTCTATGCAGGTAAGCGAGCGTTTTTTGAATGTGAAGGATAAACGCTTACTAATGTTGTTTTCTCTGTTTCTTTTTCCAGGTAGCGGTTTTATTGATGGAGAGAGATCCGCCGAGATGTTGACTGTTTGGGATCCTGGAGTGGAGTACGAGAGCTGATCCCAAAAGGTAAGCAAATACTAATGGTGTCTTCTCTTTGTTCTTGTAGGAGATCAGGTCCGGCGTGTGGATGAAGATTCCAGCTGACCGCGGTGAACGTCACGTTGCCACAAGCAGAGCATCGCGAAGCGTGTTCTGCAATCCGGGCGTGGCTTATATAGCCTGCAGGTATCCCAGGTGTCCCTGGGCCTGCCACACCCAAAATGCTAGACCGCATGGCTCAGTTATGGAACTGAGCCATTTGGGAGCATACATGTTGTTGTAATATGCCCTCATGGGCCTAGATTACTGACTTTTCACATGAGCCTGGCGCTAAAGGCGCCAGGACTGACTGCGAGTGAGTCTGGGGGCAAATGTCAAGGCACTTGAGGCCCTGATGGAGGTACTAGGTGCAGCCCACATGGTCTGACAGCACAGGCCACGGGCAGGAGTCGTGACAGCACTCCCCGCCCCCCAAGGCCCCTCTCAAGGTGGTCCTTGCCTCTGGTCCGAGCTTAGTAGGATAATCCCGATGAAAACACCAAATCGGGCGTGGCGCATGGATGTAATCATAGGGCTCCCATGTCCTGTCTTGTGGGCCATACCCCTTCCAATCCACTAAATAGTATAGTTCCCTTCTGACATACTTTGAGTCCAGGATATTTTTAACTTCAAACTCTGGTTTCTCATTAACCATTACTGGTTCAGGTGGAATGGTTATTCGTGTCCCTGGTTGGACTGGTTTTAAGAGAGACACATAGAACACCGGATGAATATGCATGTTAGTAGGAAAGGCCAGTTTAATTGCAGCTGGATTTATGATAGCCTTGGTGGTGAAAGGTCCCAAATACTGTTGCCAAAATGTGTGAGTCCCCTTAATAGGCACATGTTTTGAAGCTAACCAAACTTCTTCCCCCACCTGGTAGTTTGGGGCCATCTCACGATGTTGATCTGCGTATTTCTTCTGGCGATCCTTGGCTTGACGTAGGTGTTTGACGGCACTTGTGAAGGCTTGAGAAATGATGGTGTGAAAGGTTTCAACGGCCGGCATCTCCAGTGTCGTTGGCACGTCCAATTCGGAAGTGCGTGGGTGTCTGCCATAAATTGTGAAGAATGGGGTCTGTCCGGTACTGCTGTGCAGGGAATTGTTATACGCATACTCAGCTACCCAGAACAAGTCCTTCCAGTTTCCTTCAACTTGGTGTAACATGCAGCATAGGGACTGTTCGAGCATTTGGTTTGTTCTCTCTGTTTGACCATCTGTTTGGGGGTGATGGCTAGTGGATAGTCTGATGTCTATTTGAGCCATTGAACAGCATTTTTTCCAGAAGTTGGACACAAATTGGGTACCTCGGTCTGAGATCAACACAGACGGAATTCCATGAAGGCGTATGATGTGTTCAAGGAAAACCTTCGCCAGGCTGCATGCGTTTGGGAGACCTTTAAAGGGCAGAAAGTGGGCCATCTTTGAAAACAAGTCTACAACCACGAGAATGGTATTGTATCCCTGACTGGGTGGTAAATCGGTGATAAAATCAAGAGACAAAGTATCCCAAGGTTCAGGTGGAATTTCTAATGGTTTGGGGAGCCCAGCTGGTTTCTGCTTAGATGATTTGTTTTGTGCACAGACCCCACACGAATTGATGAATTGAATAACATCCTTACGCCACGTGGGCCACCAGTAACTTCGCTTTACTTTGGCTAAAGTTTTCGCAATTCCAGGGTGGCCCTCCAGTAAAGAGCCATGATACCCTGAGATTACTTGGACTTGAAGCTCTTTTTTGGAAACAAACAAACGGCTTCCAAAGTATGGTAGTTGGTCCTTGATTGTGTAGGGTTCTCCTCGCGAATCCCAGTCCTGTAACAACTCGGGAGTCCTCATGCGTTGGATTTCATACCGCAGTTCTTCCTGAGTCATCGTGGTTGTAATGTCTAGGACCTTGTCACTCGGAATGATAGCCACGGGATCGGGGGTCGTATATACCAGTTCATCCGTACCCATTCGGGAAAGGGCGTCAGCTTTTCCATTTTTGACTCCCGGTCGAAAAGTGATTACATAATCATTCTGCGAAGAAAAGGGCCCAGCGTAACTGTCGTGAAGATTGGGCCCTGGCAGTCTTTAGGTATTGCAGATTCCGGTGGTCTGTTATCACAGTGATAGTGTGTCTGGCACCGAGAAGATAGTGCCGCCAGGCCTTAAAGGCTGATTTGATAGCTAGAATCTCCTTATCTGTGATAGCGTAATTGAGTTCTGGTGGTGAGAATTTACGGGACCAGAAGGCAACCGGGTGCAGCTGACCGGTTTGTGGGTCCCTTTGCGAAAGAACTGCGCCCATTGCCATACTGGAGGCGTCTGTTTCCACCACGTATGGTAGATCAGGTCGAGGGTGTTGTTAAATCGGGGCATAGGTAAATCTCACCTTGAGTTCCTGGAAGGCCTTTTCTGCCTCTTCTGTCCACTGGAACTTCTTGTTGCACTTTCTCAATAAAGATGTGATTGGATGCACTTTTTGAGAAAATCGTGGAATGAATCAGCGGTAAAAATTTGCAAAGCCCAACTGTTACGCTCACCTGGCTCCCACAGGGGTGTCGATCTGAACTGGACAGCTGCGGCCTCCACCAATGTCACGCGTAGTGCCGAGATGACGGACTGGACTGGCCCACCTAGCTTCGTTTGCTTGGCCCGTAGGAATAGTCTTCTGCAAATGGAGAAAGGGAATTAACCACCCGTGGAATTGAACATTAACCCTCCCCCACTCCCGCTGTTCTCCCCTCTTATAGTCTCACCTGCTGGTTTGGAAAGATGAGCTCTCCACCCTGCATTGAGCGCAGGGGCGCGTTGATGACCAGTTGCTTCACTGGCTCGAAGGAATTGGTGAGTTCCAGAACAATATTGACTCTGAGATTCCCGGCAAGACGCCGTAAGTATGTACTTCGTAAGAGTTCAAATGTCTGACTTTCACTCTTGTCTGATTCCTTGCAGGTTGCAGCTTGACCCTAGCAAAGAGTTCCTCGTGGCAACCGGTAATATTCAGGTAAGGATTTGTATTGTTCAACACAGTTCGATAAAATGTCAATATGTAACCTGTTGCTTTCTCCCTTATTCAGGAGCTGAGAGAAAATATGAAGTCTCAGGGAATAATGCCTCCGGTGGTAAAATCAGGTAAGTCTATTGTGGTGAGGAGGTTTCCCCTTGTTTGTCCCTTTGTTTCACCTTGCTGTCCTTTTGTTTCCCCTTAGGGCCGGGGTTCGGCGAGGATGCAGTGGAAGCTGCGCCGACCCGTGAAGAGGAATAGTACCCCCGGTGGTAAAATCAGGTAAGTCTATGGGGAGTAACTAATATTGCCTCTGTGTATTCCCTTGGCTCACCTTGCTGTTCTTGTCTTCCCCTTAGGTGCCGGAGTGCGGCGGGAGCATGCAGAAGGATGCGGTGGAATGTGAAGATGCTGCAAAGGCCGGTGAGTTCAGCGCGGTGTGCTGTAGGCGAGGCGACACGCATAAAATAACTTCTTTGTTCCAGCTCGAAGGCGCGATGGATCAGGAATTCAGGTAAGGATCAAAGGTATTGCTCTTGTTCTAACCTTTTCTCCTTCTCTCCCCTTTTTCTAGGAGCTCCGGACTCGAGGCGGGCATGGCAGAAGACTGGATGCAGACTTGCAGGCACGGTGAGCGTTACGCTGCTGGATGCAGAATAACGGGAAGCGTGTGCTGCTCTTTGGGCGTGGTTTAAATAGCCTCCAAAGTAGTCCCAGGTAAGTATTCCTCCCCAGCCCCACCCGAGTAAAAAATAGTCCCTTAGGTAAAGTAGTCCCTTCCAAGCCTCCTTTGGCTTGGAGCTCTTGCAGCATGGTCTGCATCAGGTGAGTTTGCAGCATGGTCTGCATCAGGTAAGTTTTAATCTATGAGCCTGGCGCCTATGGCGCCAGGACTGACTCTCCATATGAGCCTGGCGCCATAGGCGCCAGGACTGCACCCAAATAGCCCCTAGCAGGGGTTGTTGGGTTTGCTTAGTATAACTTGATGCCTGCTTCAGGGGTTGCTGGACTTGGTCTGGGTCCCCGGGGGTAGGCATCATGACACCAACATGCTCTGGATTACTTTGAATGAGTTTGGAGCTGGCCAGTTTAGGATGGCATCGACCTTATGTGCATCCATTCGGATTCCTTTTGGAGTGAGAATGAAGCCGAGGAACTCCACCTCGGTGGCATGAAACAAACATTTCTCGAGTTTGGCATAGAGATGATGCTGGCAGAGTTTCACAAGGATGGAGCGGACATGCTTCATGTGGTCTTGTTTCGAGGTTGGTATAGAATATACGTCTATATAGACCAGGGCACAGACGTCAATCAGCTCTCTCAGGACATCGTTCATAAAATATTGGAATGCAGCGGGGGCATTACAAAAGCCAAATGGCATTACCTGGTACTTGTACAGGCCATATTTGGTGCAAAACACGGTCTTCCATTCATCTCCTTTTTTAACTCGGACGAGATGGTATGCTGCTCTAAGATCTTATTTTGTACAGATTTGGGCATCTTTGACTTGGTCCAGCAATTCCGGAATAAGTGGCAGGGGGTAACGATTCTTTATGGTGATTTGGTTCAGTGCACGAAAGTCGATGCAAGTCCTCAAATCTCCTTCCTTCTTCGGTAGGAAGAATAAGGGGGATGCTACTGGTGACTTTGAGGGGTGAATAAAACCATTAGCCAGGTATTGTTTTTTTAAAATAATTTTTATTTTTGTTCAGAGAGAGTTATATCAAGACTAAACTGGCCGGCAGTCGGCGCATCACATCAAAGCACAACATTATTAGTGAACATTTACATTATAGGTTACATATTTTCATATTGTTTGACAGTACTTAGAAGGGTGTTGACATATTCTCATCTTCGTCGGGTATCATATCGCATAAATATAGTCTGAACAGTGCCCATATGTCCTTGGGGCGGCATCTCGATGGCAATGTTATAATAAATTGTTCCTCAAGCTCATTGACCATTGATAGATCTTTCAGAAAGTCCAGCCGTCTAGGAGGATCTACAGATTTCCAACATTTTAGTATATTTCGTTTCGCAACCACACATGCCAAGTTAAACAGTCGTCTGGTGGTAACTGCAGCCTTACCGATATCCCCAAAAAGGTATTTCCGTGGAGAAGGTGTAGCAGGTATTGCCGTAATGTCTTCTAGAATCTCCGCCACTTCCCCCCAGAATCTAGTTACCGATGGGCAAGCACAGTACATATGGTAAGAGTCTGCATTAAGGGCAACGTAGTTGGGGCATTTCCCTGTGTAGCCTTGTACAAACTTAGCTAGCTTGGCCGGTCTATAATGTAGCTGGTTTAGAACTTTAAACTGAATGAGACGCAGCCCCGAGTTCATGGAAACGTGTTTGGTCAGTTGACAGTATCTCAAGCATGTGGCCTCGCATAGTTCCACACCCAGGTCCCGTTCCCAGGCCTCTTTAATATTATTGCATGGCTCAGAGTGTGTTTGAACAAGGTTATATAGTGCGGACAGACTTTTCCTGTGTCCCCCCGGTTCCGTTATGGCTGCAATACATTCATGTGTGGGCGGTTCTTCTGGGAACGAGGGACATTTAGCTGCAAAGGCGGATTTCATCCTATGAAATTGGAATCGCTTGAGGTGATCTCCACCCAGCTCCCCAACAAAATCGTCTAATTCAAAATACCTCCCTTCTGGGAACATGTCCCGCATTCTAAACTGCCTCTGTGGATCCCATGTACCCTGGAGGGCCTTATCGAATGTGGGGCTTATACCCGGGAAGTTCCACAGTGGCACCTCCGGATCATATGGGGTTGTGAGAGCGATTCTCTTATATATCATAAACCATGCGCGTGCAGTGGTGCTCAAAGGGTCATATTCGCATGTGTCTTTTCGATTGGGGTCGAACATCACCGCACGTAGGTCTGAGGGGGATGCCGCATATCTTTCCAGGGTTATATGTGCTGCTGTGTCTTCCGGGTCGAACCAGTGTCTCGCAAAGTGCGCCTGCGATGCCAGGTAATAGAGTTTGAAATCTGGTGCCGCGATCCCACCCTTTTCAAAAGGTTCTGTCATTTTGGACCATTTCAACCTGGCCGTCTTCCCTCCCCATACAAATGTAGTGGCTAGCGTGCTGAGTTTGGTAAAGAATCGGTATGTTGCAAAAAAGGTATAAAAGCTTGGGTAGCACAACCATCTTAAGTAGCCCATAGAGGGATAGGGGGAGCTTGTTCCAGAGTTGTAATTTAACTGTGAGGGATTGTAGTAGTTCGTCATGGTTTTCTGTGTACAGTATACTCTTGTCTCTCGATACCATGATCCCCAAATAGCGGATGTGCATAGGAGACCATTTGAATCATGTGTGTCTGACATGTCTCTAGTTTTAGGTGTAAGCGGAAACAGCTCCGACTTAGAAATGTTGATCCTGTACCCTGAGTATTCAGAGAACTTCTCAATCTCTGCCATGATCGGTACTAAGTTTTCCTCGGGTAGCCAGGTATTGTTCAAGGTAGGTTTTCAAAGGTTGGTTTTCAGGTTCCGTAAGTGCATAGATTCGGCTACAAGGGATTTGAGCTCCTGGTGCCAGATCAATTTGACAATCATAAGGCCTGTGTGGCGGTAGAGTGTTAGCTTGTTCTTTTTGAAACACATCCTGAAAGTCCTGATATTCACTCGGTAGAATACCAACCACCCCCAGGGTCATTGCTGCGGTTCCATGGACTGAGGGACTGGTAGTTGTTGCCTTACTTTCCTTGGGATAGCATGTGCGGAGGCAGTCTTTCGAGAACACCAGTTCTCGAGTACGCCAATCTATAAGCGGATTGTGTGCAACCAAACACAGCATCCCGAGGATCAACCGGAACTGAGGCGCCTTGATGAGGTCGAAGGCAATCGATTCCCAGTGGCCATCTTGACACAGAAGGGTTAGAACTGTCGTGCACTGGGATACTGGGCCGGAAGCGATTTCTGTACCATCTACTGTGGTCACTGTTTCAGTGGTCGACTTAGGACGTAGGGAGAGCCCCATCTTTGCTGCAAGATCCTGGTCCATATAATTCCCAAATGCTCCGCTGTCGATTTATGCCTCCACGGCATGCATTTTAGACGGTTGTTGGTGGTTGATTAAAATCACGGGCAAAGCAAAATGGGAGGTCTGTAGTTGACTTCCTTGCTCGACAAATGGACTCCTACATTTTCCGGGCTTGGTAGTTTTCCGACTCTTCACTCGTGGTCTCCTTATCCGTGGCACCCACAGTTCTCCTTGGAGGCCTTACTGGACACTCTTTGAGAAAATTACCTGCTTTTCCACAGTATAAGCATAACTGCATTTCCCTTCTCTTATCTCTTTCTGCATTAGTTAAAGGCGGTCTCACCCCTCCCAGTTGCATCGGTTCCACCGAATTGCCCGTTGCTCGTGAAATCTGGTCTTTGGGCCGCACGAACAGTGGGCGAATGTCAGGCCTGTTCTGATCTGCCCTTTGGTCTTGCAACCTGTGATCAAGTTGAACCACAAGGTTGATGAACTCTCCACAGTCTTTTGGCGGATCCACCACTTGGGCAAGTACGTTCTTTAACTCTCCCCGTAGTCCCCGATGAAATAACGTGGTCCTTTTCTCCTCCGGCCACCCTGCTTCGACCACGAGCCTGTTAAAGGTTGCTATATAGGTTAGTAGGTCCTGGCTTCCTTGACGAAGAGACAAGAGTTCATTATCTACTGCCTGTCCATGAGTACGATGGGCGAAGAGCTTTTCCATCTCGTGCTGGAAACCCTCAAAATCTCGTAACAGAGGCTCATCCTGACTGACAAAAGGTACTGACCAGTCTGCAGCACTGCCACTCAAATAAGACAACATGAAGGCAACTCGCGACTGATCATTAGGGAAGGCTCCAGGTCTGCAAAGAAAATGGAGTGGACACTGGTTCATGAAGGTGGCATATTTTCTAGGGTCCCCTGTAAAACGTTCTGGTGGGGCTAATGGAACTGCTCCTGGAAGAGTGATTTGTACTGTGATTGGAGAAGCTGTCTACTCAGCTCGTCAGTCTGTTCCTTTGACACGATCAACTCCCTCCACAATGCATTGGTCTCCTGCCTGGCTGTATGCACATCCGCATGTAACTGCCCCAACAGCTGTGCTAGCTGGTCGGTCTCAGAGGTTTCCATGATGCCCAGGTGGATTATATATTGTGGGGCTTTGCGTTCTGTAACGCTCACCTGGTATCCACAGGGGCGCCACCCAGTCCGGAGTGCTTCACCCTTGGACCTCTTTCCTTTGGACCCTTGTGTGGCTGAAGACCAGGTCTGAAACACAGGAGTTAAACTTTAGCTTGGTTGTCTCCTCTGACCCGGTGCCCACCTCCCATATGGACCCAAGAACCCCCTCGCGCACCTCTCACCTTGCTTCTTGATAAGGTGCACTCTCCGTCCTGCCACTCAGTGCAGGGGTGCGTTGGGGGTGGGCTTGTCGCTGCCTAGTTGCTTCACTGGAGCAACTCTACAGAGTCCAGACCTGCTGCGACTCCGTTCTTCAGGTAAGTCTGTCTGACTGTGTGTTCTTTGTTTTGTAATTGTCTCTATTTAACTCTTTCCTTTGTTTATAGGTGTGGATGCTGCCCTCGTGATGTCGCGCAGTTTGTGCACGAGATGTTAAAGTGCGGAGCGCAGCGCCAAATGCTTTTCTTGTGCTAACCTGTTTATATTGTCTTTCTTGCAGGCTGCGATGCTGATCTGGAATTTGCGTGCCGAGAAGATGGAGAGCGGTGAGTGAACCGCTTACTGGCACTCTGAGTCGGAATCAGCCCTTCTGTTCTTCTGCAGGTGTTGGAGGCCGTTCTATGCAGGTGAGCGAGCGTTTTTTGAATGTGAAGGATAAACGCTTACTAATGTTGTTTTCTCTGTTTCTTTTTCCAGGTAGAGGTTTTCTTGATGGAGAGAGATCCGCCGAGATGTTGACTGTTTGGGATCCTGGAGCGGAGTACGAGAGCTGATCCCAAAAGGTACGCGAATACTAATCCCAGTCTGTCTCTCTCCGTCGCATGGTCTATATTCAAGGACCCATCAATAAAGAGTATCTCCCCTCTTTCGAGGACATTCTCTCTTGCTCTGGGGATGTCGTCATAGTCCTCTGTATAAATGGTTCAGTTGTGTACATAGTCTCCTTCTTTTATTGGTTCTCCTATGAATGTTGCCAGATTAACAATTCTGCATCTCACTATTTCTTTCGCAGGGTTCGAGATGATTACCTCGTATCCAGATGCCCTCTGTGTGGTCAATGTGTTCTTGGGTTTTTCGAAAATGGCAAAAAGGGCATGCTCCACATATAACGTGGTACTAAAGCCGATCATGACATTTGTTGACTACTCGACTGCAAATCCAGCATCAGCCAATGATTGTTCATAAGGCCAATGCCCTCTCATTACTGGGTCTAAATGCCCACTATAGTAAGCTATTGGTTTGTGCCCTAAGGTCGTCTTTTGTGTGAGCACCACCATCATCACTAATCCGTTGCAGTGCAAGAACAAGTAAAATTCATAATTGTAGCTAGGGATCCCTAACACAGGGGCGTGCATATCGCCCCGTTCAGTTCCTCAAATGCTTCATCATCTCCTGCATCCATGTCACTTTACCAGCCCCCCTCTGAGCCGCCGGAGTCCACTTAAAAGGGGTCTTGTGTATGTGCTGTAATTGAACACACAGGCTCTGCAGTCATTCCAGAGACCCAAGAATTGCTGCATTTCCCTTACAGTGTGCGTGGTTGCGTTCTGATGATCGCCTCCGCTCTTTCGGGCATTACCTTCCTACCTTTCTGTGATATAATCTGTCCAATGTACAAAACCTTGCTTATATTTCAGTTTTGCCTTGTCCACCTCTTAACCCTTTTCTGCTAATACTGTCAGCAATTGTATGGAGTCTTTCTTGCACTGTTCGTCTGACTTGCTACAAATCAAGATGTCATCTACGTAGTGAATGTATGTGCTATATAAATGTATGTTCCCTAGGTCCATTTGGAGCACCCTGTTAAATATGAATGGTGATTCACAGTACCCTTGAGGAAGTATTGTTTGTTTCCACTTGCTGTTTCTATGTAGGAACAATGTCAGGCACTGTGACTCCTCATGAAGTGGGATAGAGAAGAAAGCATTTTTCAAGTGTATCACTATGCATCTTCCAGCGGAATGCTGCATAGTATCGTCACTGGATTGGAAACTAGCTGGAATTGTGCTTCAACAATATTGTTTAAAGGGCGCAAATACTGATTAAAACACCATTGCCCCCCTTTCGCCTTCTTTACTGGGTACACCGCTGTATTACACTGTGATTCTGATGGCACCAAAATCCCATGTTGCACTAACACAGAGATTGTCTGATGAATGCCTTTGTCTGCTTCCCTAGACAGAGGATATTATTTTGCCCTTGGTAAGCTTGCCCCTGGCTTGAGCTTGATTGTAACAGCTACCATTCCCGTCAACAAGCCAGCATCATACAGGCTGTTGGTCCATAGTACACTTGACGATTGTGCTAGGTCTTCCACAAGAAATGGTGCTGGCGCCTTTTTCAATAGGGTATGTGATGCTCATAGAGTACACTGTCTCCAAATCTGAATAATCATCTATAAACAACTCTTTGTCAGTCACGTCAGTCAGTCTGTGCCCTTCTCTTACCGCAATTACTGTTTTCCATGCCTGTTTTGTATTGTCAGTCCCATGCAACACTATCCTGTCATCCCTTACTACAACCGTCTCTAGTTCTAGTGGAAACACTTGTCCCTCCTTCTCCTCTAAGGAGATCTCTGGTCTGATTAAGAACTCATTGGGTAGATGAAGCAATTTACCCTGTATCCCTGGAAGCCATGCTAAAAGTACTTCCACCCCTATTGGAACAGCTCAGGGTTCACCAGCACCCCCCTTTGTACAGTCTGACCGCAAAAGGCCTGAATGAATTCTCATGTGTTCATGTAGTGAATTCCTGGGGTTGAGCATACTGTTACCTTCTTTGTGAATGAAATGATCATGTTATGTCAGCTCATCGTGTCTCCACCCATTATGTCGACCTGTGTCTGTTGGGAATATAACAGTGGCATAGTGAGGTTGTGTTCCCCTACAGAGATCAGAAATTTGTCAGTGAAAGGAACCAAATCTCTAGCCCCAAAGAATCCCTGCGCATTCATTGCAATGTCTGAAATTGGGTATCTCCCCTCCCTAATACAGGATTGGGTCCCCCCTGTATCCACGAGAAAAGAGAAAGTTTTGTCACCTATGGTCACCCCCAGACGTGGCTCCTCGTTCAGGCTGGGTGTAACGGATAGGATTGAATGCATTACGTCTGTCTCTGGGCTGTGGGGTACCCGAGGGCAAGACATGGTATTTCCCCAATCCTGATAACACCTTACCCTACTCTCCCTCCGCTTTTGTGGGTTATTTACAATCTCACCTCATCTCCAACCTCCCCATTTCCAACAAATACTGAGATGAGGAGATCAGTAAAGATGACCCATAGGAATAACCTGGGGAAAGTAAGGGAAACCTACTTTAGAGAAAACCACTGTCCCATAGACTAGAGAACTGTGCAAGGGGAAAGTGATCAAATTGGGGTGCGCACAAACTTGCTGGTAATATGAGAGGTCTGCTGCTGCAAGTACAGCACAGGAGATACCCCTATCTATCTCCAATGATTATAAACCTAAGCTGAGTGGATGTGCAGTACTACTGCGCTGAGGACACCAAGTTCCAATTGTCAAGTCTCAGTATTATTGAGTATTCAAAGAAGTAGCCATCTAGATTCGTAAATGAAGACTTTTAATTGCATGTTCAGCCGACACGTGTTTCGACCCAAAGGGTCGTCCTCAAGGCAAGTAATATAGGGGATGTATCCCTCTAAAGATATAGGTGTAGAAAAGATCCAGGAATACAACTGTGTCTCTCCTGGACTGTTGCCGTTGTGATATGCTTGGATGCGCTCAAGAATTCGATGAGATGGGTGTTTCAAAGTAGTTCAGTGGATAAATCCATTGCAGACTCAATAAATGGTGTCAATACCTGAAATGTCCTGTATAAAGGGTTAAATGCCCAGAAACAAAAGGCAGCGTGTGATTCTCGCCATTGTTGGAGTGACAACAGCGGCAAGAATCACACGCTGCCTTTTGTTTCATTAGTTTCATTTGTGTGACATTGACCAAGCAGCAGCTGGTAAGAAGACCAGCTGGTAAGAAGACCACCTGAAACTAACTCTGGTTTCCATTTTTGTTGAACCACTATTTTTCTTATTCTAAAAAGACTTCCTATCACATTTTTTTTACAGAGGGAAAGCATAGGTTTAGACACAAACAGACTTTTATTTTATACTCTTAGACAACGACAGCCATTAGAAACATCTGTTAAGGGAATTACCCCTTTAAAGTCAAACGTACCCTTTTGAGTCTGTCTCTCTCTTGATACCAGGCCTATCTCACAATATTCAACAGTCAGAACTTCTCTGGGTACTGTACTCTGAGCCTGGTATATGGCTGCTCTGCAGTTTTGCGTATTCTTGCTGTCACTCCTGGGTACCCTGCATGTTTCCACACATTGTCAGCTGTCTCCCCAAGAATGGCTGAATGTAAGCTCTTCATGTCGCCCACTGCCACTGTCGTCCCTGACGTCAGCCTTTTGAACTCATCTATCCATTTCCCCACCCCTGCTGTCAACGAGGGTAACTTGCACCTCAAATTATCCTTATTCATCTGTTGTCACTGTATATATTGTGGTGATCCGCCACCTTTTTCTAGCAACGGGAACTGTGTCAATTCGACTTTCCTATCGTGCTTCCCTGTGTCTTTTGTGGCTGTGAATGCTCTCGTCATACTTGCTGTTTTTCCGTCTCGGTGAGGCCCTCAGCATCTATGGAGTAAATTTGTCTGCTCTATGTAATCGGCCTTTGCGATGCTCAAGGTGTCCGTCGGGTCCTGGCTTGCTCTTCCTGATGTTTTCCTCTCCACCCCACAATGTCTCCCACTCTGGGCTTACTTCCTTGGAGGGGCGGCATGGCCTCCTCCCTTCGTCATCGTCATTTTTCCCAGGATCTTTATCCAACCCCATGGTTCCCCCAATGTCATCGCTGTCCTCTTCCTCTTCATTTTAGCTATATTGGATACGTCGAGGAAGTTTCAAACGCCAACAGGCCTGCTGAAAATTTCGACGGTGCCTGCCGAACCTTGCGGTCCAGCGCCCTCCCCACAACTGGCTTCTCAGCATGCGTCTGGGCATTCTACTCATAAGGGTGTTCCCACTAAAAAGCACACGAGTGCCGACATGCCGTCCAAGAGCGCATCAGATCCTAAGGCTTTGGTGGAGTTGACAACCGCGGCTTTGCCTACAGGCACATCTAAATTCATCATACAGCCGCTGAAATTACACAAGAGTCTTGCGGTTATTGTTTTGCCAGCAGAACGGCCCAGAAGCACCCCCTCTTGTCGAGAGGAGTACTCTTAAATGCCCCCAGGCGCTCTCTAGGACTTTAGCTGGTAAATTCACCCCCCCTCTGAAGAGCCTTTCCTCCTCCAGACCCCTCTGCTTCATCCCTGTGGACAAGGCAGAGGTTTGAAAATTATATGGATAAGATGTCCCAGTTCATAGACTTTTCTGAAAGATACATTACTCCCAAGAGACCTAGGGAGGAGGACTCCTGCCCCATTCTACCAAAGCTGCAGAAGCTTCCCATTCAGACACAAACTCATTAGGAGGAGGTATTTGAGTATTCTGAGCCAGAAGAAACACACAAGGATGTTTTTAGTCATGGGGACAATCCTTTTGGTCTGGACACAACTGACCAGTGCCCAGACTGGGGACAAGATCAACCAGCAAACAAAGGGCCTTGGCTCTCACCCACTCCTACCCCAGACCCAGACATTATTTGTCTGGACCCGCCTTCCTCCCCTCAACAGAGGCAGCCATTGCCAATAGATGACCAAATGGTATTTAATGCCATCCTAAAGAGGGCAGCAGACCTCCTTCAGATCGCCACACAGGAGGCTGTTCAGGACTCTGATTTTGTTGAGGACATTCTTAAAGAAAAACCTCCCATAAAGAAGCACCTTGCTCCTTCTTTACTATCTCCTTCCCTTACAAGGGCTATCAACCCTTGGGTTGAGAAACTGTTTCGCCCCTCTCCATCTGATCCTATGTACATTCAAGTTAATGCCACACTAGGCTCCCTGGTTTTTACAACCACCAGAAAAAGGTCTTGGATGCCACTGTCTACGGCAGAGGCTCCCCCCGATAAGGACTGCAAAAAAACTCAATGCCCTTGGCAAGCGCATTACCCCGTCCGCAGCCTATTCTACCAAAATTGCGAATAATACCACCCTTCTCGCTAGTTACAGTGACGTGCAATGGGGCCTGCTCCAAGAAGGCCTCCAAGAGGTCTCTGAACCCACATGATCGCGCCTGCTGACGGTCATCTCTGAGGGTAGACAGGTGACCCACAACATTTTTAAGAACACACTAGATGCTGCTGAAATGGCGGGACACACTCTGGCACAGGGAACGCTCCTCAAGAGACACGCCTGGCTAAAGAATTCAGGTTTCAAGCTGGAGAATCAGGTGTCCTTGATAAATAAGCCTGTAGAAGAGTCTAATTTGTTTGGTAAGGCTGTGGATGACGCCCTGGAAATGGCTAAAAAAGAGCATGATATGCTAAAACCCCTCAATTAGATCTCAGCTAAGCCTTTCAACAGCAGGGAGGTGCAAACTCTCACCGTTCCTTTCGGGGTCAGTCCTTCTCCCGATCTCCACACAGGCAATATGGCGCAGGAGCTACCCCATGGTCCTCCGAAAAAAGGCTCAGCTGACAACAGCCAATATCAGCAAAGGGGACCGTGCAGAGGCATGGATATGGGCACAAACTCCCCCCTAAGAGGCTTCCCAGCCTCTGCATCAAAATGACTCGCCAGTCCGGGTCCTCTCCCATGACTCCCCGGTCGGGGGACGGTTGTCATCATTCATTCACACATGGTAGGGGATCACATCAGACCAGTGGGGGCTCAAGACAGTCACCTACGGTTATTGCAATGAATTCCACCGGCCACCTCGATACCATCCACCAAAGAGCAGACTCGTATCACCAGCACACCTACATTTCCTGCTGGAAGAGGTGCAGATCCTTCAGGAAAAGAGCGCCATAGAAGTTGTCCCCATTCTCCAAGTAAACATGGGTATTTATTCAGTGTACTTCCTTGTACCCAAAAAGGATCTCACCATGCGCACTGTGTTAGCGAACAAATATGTCAAACCGCAAAGGTTCAGAATGACAACATTGCAGGAAGTAATCCCACTGCTGGTGCAGGGAGATTGCATGGCAACATTGGATATAAAAGATGCATACTTTCATATTTCAATGTTGCCAGTACACAAAGTACCTAAGGTTCATGATAGTGGATGTGCATTATCAGTTCAAGGTCCTGTCACGCCGCCCGTCCTGAGGTCCCCTTACCCGCTACGACGCTCCCCGTCCTGGAGGCTGTATCCTCGTTTTCGGCTCCGAGGTCCGGGGATGTCCTGGGTCCCTGGCGCTTCCGGGTCTCCTACGCGCACTGCTTCGCGCATGCGCGGGCGCCCGCTCTCCCCGCTCCGCGCATGCGCAGTGCGCAGGATGCTCGGTTCGGGAGGGCGTGCGGCTCAAGCCTCGTTGTGGGGTGTCCGTTGCCGGGGAGACGGCACGGCTTGCGTGACAGGCCTCCCAGGTGCTGGCGGGCCTATTTAAGGAGCCCTGATCCTTTTCCAAACCGCGTCTCAACGCGGTTTGTTCGGATCGTGTCTTTGCTGCCTTGCTATTTCCCTTGTTCTGCCTGGGGGACCTCTGCCTTCCACTTCCCCTTGTTCTGCCTGGGGGACCCCTGTCCTCCGCCTTCCCTTGTTCTGCCTGGGGAACCCCTGCCCTCCACTTCCCTTGTTCTGCCTGGGAAACCCCTGCCCTTCGCCTTGTCCTTCCTCATTCCTTCTTCCCCTTCCTTCAGCTCCAGAAGTCCCGCTCGCCCTCCTTGGTTTTAGTCTCTGCCCAGTCCTTACAGTTCCTATCCGCTCTGAGCTTCCCCTCTTGTTCCGTACTTCCTCCTGACCGGCCTGCTCTTCTTGCTTCCTTGTCTTCGTCCCTGGAGGGACCGTTCAGCTTCCAGTCCCCGGACCTGCCTACCATCGGAATCCCACCAAGGACCCCGGACCATCAACTCAGAGGCTCCCCCTGCCAGTGCTTGCACTGTCCTGACGCCACTCAATCAGGGGTGAGCCAACCCGTGGCGTTGGGAGCCGGTTCACCTCCAATCCGGTTCCATTCGGGCTGGTGTTGGGCTGGTTCCCCGCGCCATCCGTCACATCTCTCCGGGTCATCCGACAGCCTGGCCTCATCACCAAGGAATCCAACCGGACGAACAGGTACGCAGCGTTCTCGTGACGCTATTTACAACAGATTGAGACGCCTGTCTTCTGACTCCTCGGACTTTACGATGGAAGAGGATCCGGGTCTTCGTAACGAACTTCAAGCGCTTCGTGCCGAGATGGCGGCACTCCGTCAGGAAAATGTAGCCTTACGCCAAATGGTGACTCAGAACACTGGTGCCATACCACAACCTGAAGGTCCCATGGCTCACACAGCTCCCATCAAGTTCGATGGAGATCCCCGCCGTGTGGGTGAATTCTGTAATCATTGCCGCATACACTTTCTCTTCCGTTCATCACACTTTACCAATGACAAGGCCAAGATCGGATACATATTGGGCAACTTATCTGGTAACGCTCTTGCCTGGGCGACTCCATTGGTCGTTACTAATAACCCAATCCTGAATGATTTTTTAGCCTTCGAGAAAGCATTCTTGGATGTGTTTCAATCCCCCAATCTAGCCTCTGCAGCGCAGAATCAACTGATGGATCTACAACAAGCCAATACCGACATCATTTCTTACATCAGCCGTTTCCGTCAATTGGCAACTGACTCCTTATGGCCAGAAGTAACGCAAAAAACCTTGTTTCGCCGGGGATTAAGAGAAGAATACAAAGATGAATTGTTGCACATACCGGAACCTGATGATCTACAGAAACTTATTGAACAAGTTCTGAGGATAGACCAGAGGTTGGCCGAGAGAAAAGGAGAGAGACGTCGGTTTGAAAAGGGAAACCTCAGACCACTGACTCATCCTACTGGGATATCAACACCTTCGGATGCTACCCAAGAACCAATGCAACTAGGAGCTGTAAGGGGCCCGTTATCGGAAGAGGAGAAGAAGCGCAGGAGAAGTCAGCGACTGTGTTTATACTGCGGAGGCGCTGGACATTTCCTGGGAACCTGCCCTCTACGTCCTATCAAGAAAGGGGGAAACTAGAAGACCTGTCGTCTAAGGGAAAGGCTACGACAGGTCCTTTCTTGCTTTCAGACCTTTCCAGCCCTGGGTTACAACTGCCCCCAATGCAGCCTGCCGTCTTGATGAATCTAGTGATCACTTTGAAGTGGCTTGATAAAAGGATCGATGTCCATGGTCTATTAGATTGTGGGGCCTCCGGGAACTATATTGACGAGACATTCGCCATCAACCTTGGTATGCCTTTATTTACCAGAAAAACGGTTATACCGGTAGAGGTCATCGATGGTACACCCTTAGCTTCCGGTCCCATTCGGTTGCATACCATCGGCATGCTGTTACAGGTCAAGGGGCATGAAGAAAACATAGCCCTCGACGTCATCAAGTCACCATCGTATCCTGTGGTTTTGGGACTGCCTTGGCTTTTGCGACACAATCCTACAATCGATTGGGAGTCCCGTACTTTGAAATTTGCTTCTGCCTTTTGCCTCCGTGAATGTTGCTGCCACAACACCTCCTTGAAGTCTACAACCTTGGTCCCTCTAATCCCGGGAGAGGACTCGTCTGCCTTATGTTCCCTGTCCCAGATTCCGAATGTTTACGCCGACTTTTTTACCGTGTTTTCGGAACCCGGAGAAATACCTCTTCCTCCTCATCGGTCATTTGACTGCCCCATAGACCTGATCCCTGGTGCTGTGATTCCTCATGGGAAGTTATACTCTCTAACTCAGTCTGAAAAACAAGTACTCCGGGATTATCTGGATGATTGTTCTAAGAAGGGTTACATCGTACCCTCCAGATCCTCCGCCGGTTTTCCGTTGTTCTTTGTCAAGAAGAAAGAGGGGACCCTGCGGCCCTGTATCGATTACCGTCAATTGAACGACATAACACTCAAGGACAGGTACCCATTACCTTTGATTCGGGACATCATGGAGTCCTTACGTTCGGCCAAGATCTTCACTAAATTGGATCTCCGGGGAGCCTACCACCTGGTTAGAATCAAAGAGGGCGACGAGTGGAAGACGGCATTCAAAACGCCCTTTGGACACTACGAATACAGGGTAATGCCCTTCGGGTTGTGTAATGCCCCGGCCGTCTTCCAACGGTTTATGGACAACGTGTTTGGCGATCTGGTTGGCATCTCGGTCTGGGTTTACCTAGACGATATCCTGATCTTCTCGGACGATCTGAAGGAACATGTCTCGCATGTCCGCGAAGTACTATTGCGTTTGTCACGTAATCACCTGTACGCCAAAGCCGAAAAATGCTCGTTTCACCGGAATAACATGGAGTTCCTGGGATACGTAATCAGCAATGCAGGTATACACATGGATTCGGGCAAAGTGAAGGCTATTCAGAACTGGAAACAACCTCATGATTTGAAGTCCCTTCAGCGGTTTTTGGGGTTCGCCAATTTTTATCGGCGCTTTATTCCACAGTTTTCACAGGTCACGGCCCCATTGACACATCTGACCAGTGCCAAGATACCTTTCCTTTGGGATCAAGAGGCATCGACAGCATTTGAGTGCTTGAAGACAGCGTTTAGTACAGCCCCTGTTTTGCGTCATCCTAACGATGAGATGCCATATGTCATCGAAGCAGATGCCTCCAACTTCGCTGTTGGAGCGGTCCTGCTACAAAAACATCCTGCATCCGGCGATGAACATCCTGTGGCCTATTACTCACGGAAACTCACCTCTAGTGAGCTGAACTATGCCGTTATTGAAAAAGAACTTTTGGCCATCAAGACAGCGTTTGAAGAATGGAGGCATCATTTACTTGGTGGTCGTTTCCCTGTAGAAGTTCGCACCGACCATCGCAACTTGCAGTTCCTACGAACATTGCAGTGTCGCACTGCTCGCCAAGCCCGCTGGGCCTTCTTCTTCTCTCACTATGATTTCAAAATCACATACATTCCTAGCTCCCAGAACCAGAAGGCTGATGCCTTGTCCAGATCCTTGGAAAAGGAAGAAGTGGGAGCCGGTTTGGATACGCCTATGATAACTCCCAAACACTTTCTCCTAACCTTAGCTCCGCATCTCCAGAAGATCATCCAAGAGACCTTGAGGGATCCGGAACATGTCGATCTACTAAAGAAACCCCAGATCTGCGAACGCGACGGTTTTTTGTTCTTCCTGAACCGGTTATACATACCTTCGGCTGCCCTTCGCTTGGACATTCTCCACGGGTTTCACGATTCTCAAGTAGCTGGTCACCGTGGTATCAAGGCTACCCAGGAGTTGATCTCCAGACAATTCTGGTGGCCTGGATGGGCCAAAGAAGTAAAGTCATATGTGGAAAGTTGTCCTATCTGTGCTCAGACAAAGACACCTAGAAGAAAGCCTTTGGGACTACTTAGGCCTACTGAAACACCTCCCTACCCTTGGCATACGATCGCTACCGACTTCATTGTTGAGCTTCCGCCCTCTGCTGATCACACTTGTGTCATGGTGGTCGTGGATTGTTTCACTAAATATGCACATTTTATTCCCTTCATGAAGATCCCTACTTCCTCCCAGATGGCTTTGGCATTCCTACACAACATCTATCGGTTACACGGACTCCCTGTGAAGATCATCTCTGATCGTGGTTCACAATTTCTTTCATCTTTCTGGCGTCAGCTGTGTAGTCATCTAGGCATCCATAGAGCCTTGAGCTCAGGCTATCACCCGCACACCAACGGTCAGACCGAAAGGACGAATCAAACCCTGGAGCAATACTTACGTTGCTATGCCAATGCCACTCAGTCAAACTGGCTAAGGTACCTGGACTTGGCGGAGGTTTCCTATAACAATGCGGCCCATGCTGCCACCGGCATCAGTCCTTTTCTATGTTCAGCTGGACAACATCCCAAGCTGGTTCCTTTCTCACCTGTGGTGCCCAGCTCTGTTCCGTCTGCAGACCACTTGGTCTTCAATATTCAGAAACAACATGTCCTGGCCCGGAGAACCCTTACAGAGACACGTGAGCGCATGAAGGAGCAGGCCGATAGGGACCGAACCGCGGAGCCCGATCTCCAGGTGGGCGATCTGGTTTGGTTGTCTTCCAAAAATCTACCTATTCGTAATTTACCTACCAAATTGGCACCCCGGTTCTATGGGCCTTTCAAGATTGCCAAGCGTTTGTCCTCAGTGGCTTTTCGATTGGTGCTGCCCCGCACTTGGAGGATACACCCTGTCTTCCATGTCTCACTTCTGAAGCCCTATGTGAAGGATGTCTTTCGACGCTCTAGTCCTCTGCCCTCCTCTGTTCTGGTACAAGGGGTTCCTGAATTTGAGGTTCAGGAGATCTGTGATTCGCGGATTCGTCGGGGTGTGCTCCAGTTCCTGATCGATTGGAAGGGTTATCCCGCTTGTGATCGCACTTGGGAGCCGCACTATAATGTGCACGCTCCCCGGCTTATCCGTGAATATTTTCTTCATTTCCCCTGGAAACCTGGGGCCCCGGGCCTTTCTGGGAGGGGGCATAGTGTCACGCCGCCCGTCCTGAGGTCCCCTTACCCGCTACGACGCTCCCCGTCCTGGAGGCTGTATCCTCGTTTTCGGCTCCGAGGTCCGGGGATGTCCTGGGTCCCTGGCGCTTCCGGGTCTCCTACGCGCACTGCTTCGCGCATGCGCGGGCGCCCGCTCTCCGCGCTCCGCGCATGCGCAGTGCGCAGGATGCTCGGTTCGGGAGGGCGTGCGGCTCAAGCCTCGTTGTGGGGTGTCCGTTGCCGGGGAGACGGCACGGCTTGCGTGACAGGCCTCCCAGGTGCTGGCGGGCCTATTTAAGGAGCCCTGATCCTTTTCCAAACCGCGTCTCAACGCGGTTTGTTCGGATCGTGTCTTTGCTGCCTTGCTATTTCCCTTGTTCTGCCTGGGGGACCTCTGCCTTCCACTTCCCCTTGTTCTGCCTGGGGGACCCCTGTCCTCCACCTTCCCTTGTTCTGCCTGGGGAACCCCTGCCCTCCACTTCCCTTGTTCTGCCTGGGAAACCCCTGCCCTTCGCCTTGTCCTTCCTCATTCCTTCTTCCCCTTCCTTCAGCTCCAGAAGTCCCGCTCGCCCTCCTTGGTTTTAGTCTCTGCCCAGTCCTTACAGTTCCTATCCGCTCTGAGCTTCCCCTCTTGTTCCGTACTTCCTCCTGACCGGCCTGCTCTTCTTGCTTCCTTGTCTTCGTCCCTGGAGGGACCGTTCAGCTTCCAGTCCCCGGACCTGCCTACCATCGGAATCCCACCAAGGACCCCGGACCATCAACTCAGAGGCTCCCCCTGCCAGTGCTTGCACTGTCCTGACGCCACTCAATTAGGGGTGAGCCAACCCGTGGCGTTGGGAGCCGGTTCACCTCCAATCCGGTTCCATTCGGGCTGGTGTTGGGCTGGTTCCCCGCGCCATCCGTCACATCTCTCCGGGTCATCCGACAGCCTGGCCTCATCACCAAGGAATCCAACTGGACGAACAGGTACGCAGCGTTCTCGTGACGCTATTTACAACAGGTCCTTCCGTTCGGCATTGCCTCACCTCCCTGGGTGTTCAAGAAGGTACTGGCGGTAGTAGCTGCTCACCTGCGCAGGCAGTCCATCCCAGTCTACCCTTACCTCGACGACTGGCTAATAACAGGGGATTTATTTGGAACATGCCTAAAAAATACCCAGAAGACAGTAAATCTCCTCTTCAGTCTAGGGTTCTCGATCAACGAGAAAATGTGCAGTCTAGACCCCAGCCAAGTCAAACAGTTTCTGGGGGTTCTAATTCAGACCAAAGACGGCCTTGTCTTTTCCTCCAATGACAGGGTTCAAAACATGCTGCTGCAGATCCCTCACTATGTAGCTAGTCACAAGGTGACTGTATGCAAAGCCATGCGACTGCTAGGGATGATGGCCTCCTGCATTTTCCTAGTTCCACATGCACGCCTGCGAATGTGCCCCATGCAAGAGTGGCTCTCGAGCCAATGGTGTCAGACCAGCGGACAATGGGACGATCTAGTGGTTGTCTCGGAAGCCCTTGTTCAGTCTCTACAGAAGTGGTCAAGGGAAAACCTCTTTCAAGGGAAGACCTTCACCACCCTCGCAGTAGAAGCCACTCTCACCACGGACGCATCTCTGACAGGGTGTGGGGCTCACCTCCTTCATCAGATGGTGCACGGCGTGTGGTCCCCAGCGGTAGCAACTAACCACATAAACCTGTTGGAACTGCTAGCCGTGTTCAAGGCCCTGAAGGCATTCCAAACACACCTCCAGGGGAAGACAGTCCTAGTCCTCATGGACAGTACTACGGCCATGTATTACCTACACAAACAAGGGGACACTCATTCTCCAGGGCTATCCAAACCATCACAGAACATATGGAAATAGGCTCTCAAACACAAGATGTTCCTCCTGTCACAACACGTTCCAGGGGGACATACTCAGCAGAGACTTCCCACTACCCATAGATTACGAGTGGCGATTACACATAGACATTGTTCTCAACTTCTTCGCAGAGGGGGGCTTTCCAGAGATCAACTTGTTCACAACTCTGGAGAATGCACAATGGCCAGATTATGCCTCCAGGTACCTGCAGAACCGCTCCAAGGGTAACGGTCTCTGGAAAACATGGTCAAGGAAATTTGTCTACACTCCCCCCCCCCCCCCCCCCGAGTTGCCATGCCCTTACAACATGCTGTCACAAGATAAGGGGGAAACTCTAAATCCATGCCCTCAAACTCTCAATTTAGCAGCCTGGCTCCTGAGGTCATAGAGTTTGGGCACCTCCATCTCCCTCAAAGATGTATGGACATACTTAGGTAAGCACGGAAACCTAACACCAGACATTGCTACTCCAACAAATGGAAACGCTTTGTCATCTGGAGCAATGACAAAAGCATCAATCCTATTAAATGCACACCAACACATATTGTCCTGTACCTAACTCACCTGCTAGATTCAGGCCTGGTTTTCAATTCCTTAAGGGTCCACCTCGCTGCACTTTCAGCATACACCACATCCCAGAAGAAGGTTGTGTGGTGGAAAATTCCAGTAATCAAGGCATTTATGGAAGGGGTAAAGTGATTTCATCCCGCTATTTCCATCCCAGCTCCCGAATTGGACCTGAACGCTGTACTTACTAGGGTAATGAGGCCTCCCTTTGAACCTATGTATAAGGATAGCCTTAAAGCACTCACCTACAAGACTGCCTTTTTGGTGGCGATCACATCTATAAGGAAAGTTAGTGAACTGCAAGCCCTTTCAGTTCAAGACACATTTGTCACAATTCACAAGGATAAGGTGATCCTGCGCACTCGTCCACGATTTGCGCATACATTGATTTCAAAGTTCCATGTGAACCAGTCCATAGAACTACACACCTTTTTCCAGAACCCCACTAACGTGGCATAAAGAAGCCTCCACGCCCTAGATGTGAGGAGAGCGGTGATCTATTATCTGGAAAAGACAAGACCACTAAGAAAGACAAACCAGTTTTTTTGTTTCAGTGCCAGCTGGTAGAGAAGGGGGACCTGTTTCTAAATCAGCTATTTCCAAGTGGATCGTAAACTGCATCACACTGTGCTACACTCTTGCCAAGAGAGATCTGCCCTTCATGCCTAGAGCACACTCTACCCATGTTCCTCTTGAGTCCATTTGTAAAGCAGCAACCGGGAGTTCTGTACACACCTTTACACAACACTACTGCCTAGAGGCACACTCTAGGTCTGATTCTCAGGTGGGACAAGTGGTGCTACGACATCTTTGCTACTGTTCCTTCTCATATCCGACCACCATCTCTGGGTACTACTCGCTAGTCTATGCACAGCATGTTATTCTAAACAGATTAACAAGCTTCAGAAGACATGCATTACTCACCATAATAGCATTTCTGATGATTGTATCTGCTTAGATTCACATGCGCCCATCTTCCTCCCCTCATGTAGTAGAAGGAACATAGACATCTTACACCTTCTCTCTTCTGTACTCACTCACGTTGACTATAAGGCTCCCTCACAGTGGAAAAAACACAATTGGAGGGACCTCGATGCGTGAGGGGTTTTGCGTACACTACACGTCACATTAGGGATAGTGTTAGTCATTCCCATGTCAACGTCCCCTTTCGATCCTCGAAAGAAAAATGTAATACTCTGCGATTACCTCTAGACGTCAGACTATATGCACAGCATGTGAATCTAAGCAGATACAATCATCAGAAATGCAATTACGGTGAGTAATGCATGTCATCATCCCCCTCTTTCTAGGGTTGAAGAAACCCCTGTGGGATATTTGGTATCTCTTGAGCGGAAATCAGTTCATCTCACCCTCTCTTAAACCGTTCCTCAGCTTGTATTTGGAGCGCCACCAATTGGGCTAACACATCTTCTAGGGATGCCATGGCATCTTGAGGCCAGGGGGGTTTTACTGAGGATTTCTTCAGAATCAGAAAGAGAAAATAATTCTGAGTCCCCTTTTGTTTCTGGGGTTTAGGCTATCTCGGTTGGGCTGTATGAATGTGCATTCCTTTTCTCCCCTTTAACTGTGATGACCTCTGGAGAAGGGTGAGGCGGCTGGGGCGGGGAATCCTTTTCCAGTGCTAAATGAACCTAATGCCACTGGACGAATGAAGACTTGGGGTTTCCTGATGTTTAAAACGATTCTGTCACTGTGTTTCAATTGATAAGTGGTCAGGGGAAGTGTGTCATGAAGGATTTGTGATTCATTTACTAAATCCTAATACTTAATCGGAATCTGCCATTGAGTGGCAATAAAAGTTTTGTCGAAACTTTCTCCTGAACCTGAACTCTTACAATAGTGTCCTTTCCAGAGGGGTGATGGGCTACAAGAGGCATAAGGGTTCCACAATGTGTACCGATTTGGAGTATCCCACCTCTGACACCATTTGTGAAGGCATCATGAAGCAGACGCAGACAACAGGTACAGGTTTGGTCCACAAACTTTTATTAACTAGAAATGCAGGATGGACTAATGCCTAACTTGCCCTATGCTAAGGTGGTATTTCCCTACCTAAAACGAACTAAGGATGGTGTGTGTCAGGAAGTCCAAAGCCAATGTCTGTCTTTGTCCAAAATCTATACTTGCCCTCATGTCTAACTTTATACAATGTGTAGGGATGTTAGGATCAAAATAAGTAGTGTTAATAAAGGTTCAGAGCTTCTTCCAGCTCCCACCTTTTAATCAGCTTTCCCTTCCCCAAGTTTAAAATAGTTAATATGTCACAGGTATTCCCTTCCCCAAGAGTTCAAATAGTTCATAAGACACAGGGGTACCCTTCCACAAGAGTACACAATCTTCCAGCTTTTCAAAACAGCACAATTCCTTGGGACACTTCTAGCTTGTCTGAAATTGTTACTTTTCACTTGTTCACATATGTAGTTCAACTTTTTGACTTCAGCATCACATAAACGCTCTTGGCAGTTCAAACACAAGCTTCTTAATGGTTGCTTTTAGTGGCTTTTCCATGCAGGGTTGCATTCGGTCTAGGCGCAGTTGTCAGACCACATTGTCCACCCATTAAAGATCACCCAACCGATATACCTTACTTGCTGCTTTTCCATCAACACTGAGCCAGTGCTTCAACTTGACAACAATGCTTTCATTCATTCACATATGTCACAATCTCCTGATGTTGTACTCTGGCTTGGTTTGCCACCATGCACTTGTTACGCTTTTTTATATTCTCCTGGCTCTTGCCAACGCTTGTTTTCTCATAACATACAGTTCCTCAAATTCTCTTGGCTGTTTTCCCAAATAACACAGTTCTTTGTTGCCGGCAGATTAACAAACTTTTGTTCACTCCGATTGATATTCAAAACTTGCTTTCATTCCGTTTGGTGCTCAAACTTGCTTTCACTGAAATCGGTATTCATCAAAATTGCTGTTCACTCCGATCAATATTCAAATGTTGCTTTCATTCCATTTAGGATTCAAAAGTGCTTAAACTTGCTTTCACTTCCTGGTACACTCATCGGTTGGAGTTTACGGCTTTCCTGCAAGGTCCTCTGCTGCCATGTGTTCTCTCTTAGTCTCCCAGCAGCTCTCCGTGGCTCTGCTCAACCATCGATTCTCCTCCTGCACCTCTGGATTCATACCACTGCTTCACTCGGACGCGCCAGCCTCCCTCTCGCAGTTCGTCACTGGCCTCCAGAGCCTCTCCACTTTGTTTCCCACTACATAAACTCTGCATCTTTCAAAGGGTCTTGTGCGCTCCGCCTGCCAGACCGCTTCTCCGGAGAGGTCTGCTTTCACCCAGCAGGCCGTAGCCCTGCTTCCACAGCTGACTCCATTTGCACATTGATTCCAGCTTTTAAAGTTCCCGCCAACATGACTGGTCCAAAAAGGACTAGATAGCTCACTGTTGAAACTGTAGTCCTGCCTTCCTCGTCTCAGTACACAACTGATGTGTGTGTTAACAAAATGAGGATGTGTCTCTCTAGTTGGTCTCTTCCTTGTCCCAGTACCGAACTGAGGTTTCTTGAGGAATGTTTTAAGGGAAGAACAGAGAAAGGGGGGAAAATAGCCTATAAAGGCTTAAGAGATTGAGGGTTCATTATGGAAAGGAGATGGGGGGATACCATGTCTCACCCAAGGACGTCTCTCCTCCACAACCCAAGTCTTCTCCACCCAGGTGATCCTCCCTCGCATATCCAACTCCAGTGCCAGGATCCAAGAGCGATGGCCTTTCCCTCGCCACACGAGAGGAGGGCACACTGGGAAAAGAAGTGAGGACGCCCTCAGGTTCCTCACACAGTCCACTTAACATGGCAATCCATCCCAGTTTACCCTTATCTAGATGACGGGCTTATAACAGGATACACACAACAAAGGTGTCAACAGCACACACAAGCCACAATCAACCTTGTGTTCCAATTGGGGTTCTCCATCAATGACAAAAAATCCAGCCTCGTCCCCAGCCAAGTAAAACAATTCCAGGGCGCATTGATTCCAACACACAAAGACTTTAGTCTTCCCCTCCAACTAATGGGTACAAAACATGCTGTTTCAAATCCCTCACTATGTAGCTGGTTGCCAGATAACCATACGAAATGCAATGTGCCTTCTTTGGATGATGGATTCATGCATATACCTTGTCCCACACGCACGTTTGCGTATGCATCCCATGCAAGCGTGGTTAGCGAAAAATTGGTCTCAAGCAGCCGGTAGGTGGGGCCATCTAGTGGACACTGCAGTGGTGGACGGAAGAAAACATGTTTAAGAGAACACCCTTTTGCAACCTAGCAGTGCAAGCCACTTTTACACCACTTCTGAACAAAATAATAACAAGATGCACCAGGAACAAGTCACTCTTATCGTGATAGCATCAACAGGGGCACATAACAGCCATGGTTTTCACACCTTCTCAAAATGTCTCTTCACTCTCCAGTCAAACTACTGTGCCCTTACAACATGCTATCCCAACATCAGGGGACAACACTCCATCCATGCCCTCAAACACTGAACTTAGCAGCTTCGCTCCTGAATAGAGTTTAGACATTTAAACTTGCCACAAAGATATATGTAAGTCTTGAAGGAGGCACGTAAACCCAACACAAGACACTGCTATTTCAACAAATGGAAATGCTTTGTCATTTGGTCTAGACCACTCAGAATCAACCCCATTGACTGCTCACTTTCACATATAGTACACTAACTACATTACCTTTTGGATCCAGGGTTAGTCTTTTATTCCCTTAAGTTTCACCTACCAGATCTTTCAGCATACGCCACCTCTCAAAGTAAGGTGTCATGGTGGAAAGTACCAGTGGTTAAAGCATTTATGGAAGGAGTAAAAAGATTACAACCCCCAATTGTAGGTGCAACTCCCGGATGGGACTCAAACATTGTTCTTAAAACTCATGGTTCCCCCTTTTGAGCCAATGCATAAAGCCTGTTTTAAACATCTCAGTTACAAAACTGTGTTTCCTGTTTCCTGACGGCAAAGACGGCCATGGTGCGGGCCATCAAGTCGTTACTGGGCATGATGTTGTCCTGCATCTACCTCGTCCATCTCTGCAGGTAGCAGATGCGACCCCTACAAGAATTCCTGGATGCCCGTTGGATACGAGTGTCTGGAGGTTTCACGGACAAGATCCCTCTCAGCAAGGAGTTCCGACGGGCAATAGAGTGGTGGGGGGTCCACTCCCACATCGACCAAAGCACAGAATTTCAGAACGCCTCCATGGAAGTTTTGGGCGCACACACCGGGCGTCTGCACACCAGAGGCCTGTGACTGCCGGAGTAGATGGATCTGCATATCAACATCCTGGAACTACAGGCAGTGATCTGGGCCCTGAAGAGATACCTACCGTCTCTGAAAGACAAGGTGTTGAGGATCTTCACAGACAACACCACTACCATGTTCTACATCAGAAAGCAGGGGGCTCCTCGATCCCCGGTGTTCGCCAAGGAAGCTGAGGACTTGTGGCACTGGGCCGTCGGACAGGGGATGTTCCTCGTCCCTCGCCACCTGGCGCGAGTCAAGAACACCATTGCAGACTCCCTCTGCAGGGAACTGCACTCCTGCCATGAGCAGGAGCTTCGTCAGGATCAGGTGGGCCGCCTGTTCGTTGAATGGGGCAGGCTCCAGATCGATCTCTTCACCATGGCGGTGAACTCTAAATGCCAGTAGATTCCACCAACCAAGGAGCTTGGGGGACGTGTTCTCCTTCCTGTGGGAAGGACTGTTTCTGTACATGTTTCCTCTGTTCCCTCTCCTGCTATGAGTCATCAACACACTCAGATAGTGTCAATGCAAGATGATACTCATCGCCCGGCGTGACCGAGACAAATTTGGTATCTGGACCTTCTCAGCCTATCGTCGTCGCCTCCAGTCAAGTTGCTGGTGGTTCTGATCTGCTCACCAGAGACGGAGGCGCAATCCTTCATCACATCCCATGATCGCTGAACCTGAAGGCTTGGTTTCTGCAGCCTTAGAGTTTGGAGGTTTTGAGTTGCCTGCAGACTGCAGGGAGGTCCTCACCAGGGCCTCATCCACTTTGAAGTGCTATGTCCATAAGTGGAAGTGTTTTGCTATGGGGTGCCAGTCGCAGAAGATTACCCCTTTGAGGGTCACAGCTCTGCATATCCTTCCATACTTGCTGTCCTTGGCAAAAGCTGAACTGGCTCACGCATTCATCAAGGTACATCTGGCGGACATATCCCGCTACACCAGGACCCCTGGGAGATCCTCGCTGTGCTCCCACAGATTCATCAAGGAGTTTCTCAAAGGCCTTTTCCGATCCTTCCTGCCGGTGAAGGCTCCTGCACTGGCGTAGGAACTCAACGTGGTTCTGGCGAGGCTCATGGGGGGGGGCCCTTTGAGCCTATGCATCAGGCCCCACTCAAGTTTCTCTCGTGGAAGACGGCTTTCCTTGTGGCCATCACCTCTGCCAGATGTGTAGGTTATATCCAGGCCCCCATCTGCAGGGCTGCTACGTGGAGGTCCACTGCGTCAACAGGGATTTAAGGGAGGGGTCCAGAGTCGTCCAAGCAGTGCTACACAACCTGTTCACCGGAGGTGAGTCTGTTCAAGAGGAAAGAGCTAATTGCGTCTGTTGAGCTTTGTCACCTCCTGTGGTTGTGTAATGGTGTATTGCTGTGTATTCATTATTCGTGAGGATGTGAATTCATGCCAGATCCCATGCTGGAGAAGGTCTAAGTTACTTACCTGTAACTATTGTTCTCCAGAAGGGGTCTGACATGGATTCACATGCAAACCCTCCTTCCGGACACTCTGCGGTTCATCTTGGTCATACTGCCACTTTAGGTGCTTATCAAATCTGAAGATGGCTGCCAGACGCGGGGCTAAGGGAGAGGACTGTCATTGGATGGGGGCAGTATGACCCAGATGACAGTGATTGGTTTAGAGGAGAAATACAGTTTTCAAGTGAAAGTGAAACTGTTTTTTCTTTTACCGAGGATTACTAGCCTGACGACGGGGAATATTCATAAGCATGTGAATCGATGCTGGAGAACAATAGTTACAGGTCATAACTTAAACCTTACTCACTGTATTCGTATTTCTGATGCTTGTATATGCTAAGATCACATGCACCCACCCTTCCTCCCCTCTTTCAGCTCAGAGAGTCTTTGTTCTATTAAAGACACAGAGGCGTGCATTATGTTTAACTTTCTTTAATGCTTACTCAAACTGTCTGTTTTTATTTTAATAAACAGAAATGTCCAACAACAAAACAGCAATATAAGGGACTACTATACCCCATAGGTACCCTGTGTTTTGTAGTTTTATCTAATTTTGCAGCCCACCAATCCAAACCCAGCTTCCCTAATGTGCCACATCCTGTCTGTGTCCTTTCCTTTTTATTTTGATGATCCGAAACTATCACCAGTCCAACAGACCCGAAAAAACGAAGATCTCCTTGCGAGCAACAGCTCCACTCTTCGCCTCCATGAACAACTCCTGAGTAACTTTATGAGTTTCCTTCAACGCTGCTCCTTATCAAGAACAACACATTCAACGATTCTTCTGCTCGTCACCTGTGAACCAATGAAAAGAAACAACACTGTCACGTATCTTGGGCGGGATAATGCTTTCCTCCATGTCTTTAATAGAATCAAGACTCGCCGAGCTGTAAGCTTGGGTAAACTTCATTCTAGGTCCAGACCGGAGGCAAGCATTATGCTTGTTCAAAGCTACCTAATACTGCTGTCACCACTGCTGAGATTGGCTTCAAATAGAAGGTCTTCAAAGTTCTGTCTGAAGTCCTGTCAGACGATTTCAATAGGTTTATTTATTTTTGTATTTATAGCAGCGCTCAAAACCCTTATGCATCAAGGCGCTAGTACTAGTAGAATTAAGCAGGCAGGTAATTGTATATACAGTCAAAACTCATGGTAAGTGATGAAGTAAATGGCAGGGGGTGTTCATGGGCTGAGGTTCACATAGGTCCCTGTGTGAAAAGCCAGGTTTTCAGCTGTCTGCGGAAGGCCCGATATGATTGCTCAGTTCTTAGCGCTAGCCGTAGTTTGTTCCAGTGTTTTCCTGCAATGACAGAGAAGCTGGACCTCTCTACCCCCTAGCACTGGTGCGTCTAAATCTTGGAGTGATGAGACGGTGAGCATAGTAGGATCTCATTGGTCTTAGAGTTCAGGCTGTTGTGAATTTCTATACAAGGTATGGGGGTTCGGATTTAGAAAGGCACTTGTGGGTGATAGTGTTTGTGTATGTATGCGTTCTTGTATTGGGAGCCAGTGTGCGGATTGTCATTTGATATGTGCTCTCATCTAAGAATGTTGAGGGCGGCACAGAGGGAATATGTTTTGCATAGATGCCCACGTTGCGAATGCCAAAGACATCATTGCGCCTCTGGCAGAATGCGCCCCAAAAACAATCAAGTCAATTGCTGATAACTCCATACCTGGCTATCATGGCGGAAGCTATTGCGTGATAAGGTTTCCAGTGTGCTATTAATAACTGATGCGCCCATGGTGTCCCGACAGCCTGAGTCGCCTACTCGTAATCCTTAATACACTGAACTACGCAGAGCTTGGGATTACTCTGAAAATACGGGGAGGAAATCTCTCTGGATAGATCTTCCTATTTACTTCCAATGTTTTAACATCCGACCCTCTACTACATGACACCAAACAAATAGCATATTTATCACCCCACCACCGGGTCATACAATCACACTGTACTTCCTCACCTGACATCAATGCGAGTATCCACCTAGTTTGAGTTACCGCAGAGTATGATATAATCTGGCCTCCTACCCCTGGAGTTCATGTCCCATGCGTGTGTCTTTCTGGACCAAGTGCCCCCCACATATGATACCCTCCTCCAGATTCCCCTTCATCCCTTCATCTGTGATTGCAGTGACACACAGAGATTCATGCCACCACCCTGCACAACTTTATTTTAGACAGGTTACATTGAGGGGTCTTATCCCGCACCACACATCACGGCTTGCCAGGCTCATTGCACCACCAGGTGGTCGCCATGCCAGCACAATCAATCGTTCTCAGTTGCTAGGGCCACTATTCCCCTTTCTGCGCACCATGCATGCGCTTACAGATCCACACAGAGCTCCTCAAGGAGACAACTGAATGAGCTTCTCCACAGGTCAGTCTGTATGCACAGAGTCTGTCGAACAGTCGCATGCACATCACGGCACATTTGAGCGTATCCGCATGTCCAAATCCGAAATTAGTTTGACACAATATAGCTTCACGACAGACATACCAAGACACACTCACGGCCCATCATGTCCCGCGTCCTCCATTGCCTAGCAACGTAGTGCACCCTGTATGGGTTTCCATAGCAACGGGTGCGCACCGCACATTAGGAGCAGCCATGAAAGAGAAGTCCTTTTTGGTTCCTTCAAACACAGCAGATCTTAGATGCCCCTCTGAAACCCTAGGACGCACCGCCTGTCCCAAACAAAATTGACCCTCTTCAAACGCTGAGCCGCACAGAAGCCAGAACCAAGATTGATTCACGCCAAACACCTGACTCGTCTCGGTAAGCCCCCCTGCCATTCGCTCCACAGACAACGGCACCACGTTTGGTTCTGCACCAAGTCAGGCGCATACATTGCCGTTCCCTCTGGGACTCATTCCCCTCTTGATCTTTTTTCAGAGTGTGACGATCGAGAGCTCTAACCACTCAACAACAGAAGATTTCTTCACAACGCCGGGTTGACACTTTCTCCCTCCCTATTCGCTGGACGCCTCCGGGTAAGACTCGGCCTTGGGTCCAGCAATGTCAGGCCCCTCTCTCTCTCTCTTTTTAATGAGTACAGTCTACGCACACATTTTGTTCAGTGTGCCACAACACAGAGGCCTTTACCCTAGTTTCCTGCCGCTTTACCTATAACTTAGAGTTTGACCAGTGGACCGCACCACTCCTGCAACACGAACAACCACTTTCCATGCACATGCATGCTTCAACAGCTCGCCAAGAATAGTAGCCCAGGCCATGTACGGCATATAGAGTGTTCAAGCAACCCAGTTGATGGGAATTGGAGCACCATTTCTCCATCGTAAGTTTTAACCATGGGGCAGCTTGCTTTTTGTCGAAATCCAAATTTTGTTTTGGGCTATGATTTATTCACTGTTTCATATCCACAAACATTCAAACCTAACCAGATCTATACATATATATATTCACAGGGTCTTTGTAGCCACGCCCTGAAGAAGGCGGCTCTGAACACTGCATGCCACTGAAACATGACTTGAATTGCGTGTTCTTCACCACTTCATTCATTAGAACCACACCCCTACACTCGAACTAGATCCCCCTACTGTCACGTAGGCAGACCCATTTGTTTCTCCTTTCTGGTTGACAAAATTCCTTTAGCATCCTAGAAAGGGCCATATTCGAAAAGTAGAGGGAAGCATTTAGCTCCTTTTGGCTATAACAACGATGAAGTATTTGTGATTCTCTACTGTTGTTACATCGTATCTGGCTACAGGCAAAATTATTTGATTGAATTATAAAGAATGAAGAATTGTTTGCTTTACAATTTAAGAATTTATTTTGCTACGAAGAAAACATTCAGATAGTTTTGATGATCAATTTCTGTGTAGATATTTTATGAAATCTTTCCATCATGAGTATTTAATTAAGTTCAGTTTCACTTTCCAACAGTCTTTTGATCATTTTGTTCGACACCTGCACTGGGTCTTCGTTGTCTTCTTCCTTTAACAACGCCCATAATCTGTTCACTTTAATTGTGTTCCCTACGCACAAGTAGGTTTTAAATGTACTAGTTTTGTTGATGTTTCTCTATGAGTTAAAATAAGAATTTCAGAGTAAACATTTAAAAAAAACCTTTTGGGCTTATATGATACGCTCCAGTGTTCTGCATGATATTTTGTGGATACGAATACAAATTAAATTAATAATTTGTGACAGTGGGCCTCATTACGACGTTGGCGGTAGCCGTGCCGGTAATTACCAGCACGGCTGCCGCCAGAGATGTTTTTTTACCGGCACCCAGCAATGGGGATGTGCCATGGCATTCTATCCCCGGCGGACCCAGTGTATCCCCATTGCCAGGTGCCGGTAATAATTACTCCCCATTCCCATTTGAACTCCATAGGGCTCAAAGGTGCCGGTGCATCGGACATGCTCTGCTCGCGGGTGCCGGTATGCCTGCCAGGTCAGACCTGGCGGGCGGAAAGGCACCGGCAAGCAGAACTCGTAGTTTGCCGGTCCGGTAGTAACGGCTCCGGTAGCTTACTGGCGGTGTTACTACCGGACCGGCAAACTTGTAATGAGGCCCAATATGTTGATACAACTAGGTTAAAATCAATAACCAAACAAGTACTAGCAACAGTAGCAGTCCCTTTCTATTGTTTCTGATATTGCTTCTGCTCGATCTGCTACCAGTCCATTAGGGCACCCATTCTGTTTTGTTTAATACCAAACAAAGCAGCACTGCCAGTTTCCCAGATAGCTTGGTCACTGAAGAACGCTCGTTCTCCTGCCAAGTGGGAAACACTCTAAAGACTGTCCATGTCCCAAAGGAATAAATACTTCACCAAGGACGTTTTACATAGTTTCACTCCCCGTAAAATCTGTACTACCACAGGATGCTTTCTGACAGGCAGGCAGTCCACTTTCTCGTGCCCTGCCAAAATAGCTGACCTTTACACACCTGTGGTCCAGAAATCTCCGACATCCTGGGACAGACTTGCCAAAAAATTAAGCACCTGCACTAAAGGTTCAGAAATAGGATAAACACTCTGTTGGACACACCAGCGTTCCCATTTGTCCCATGCGGCCATAGCTCCTAAGGGTGTCGGGAGCCCAGGAATCTTTGATGAATTCAGCAGTGATACTGGAAAGCCCCAGCAGATCTCAGCTTGGCCCAAATCTATGCAGGCTAGCAACTGAAGGCTCCCCGCACTGATCAGTGGATGTGTCTGCCCAGACTTGCTCAATAGGAGGTTCTGCTGAACAGGCATCATCCTAAAAAGAATCCACGGAAAGTTCCATCAGGACTGGAAACCAGGCCTAGGACTTCCATATCGACATTACCACCACCAGCTGAGCTTCCTCCCTGTGAACTTTTGCCAGCAGCTGTGTCAATATAATGAATGAGGAAAAGCGCAATGGATTGCTTCCGCCGCCATTGCGGAGGAATGTGCCCGTCCCCAGTGTGCTGGTATCCAACCTCCAACTGAAATATCCTCCTCTCTAGACAGTGAGGCCAAAACTCTTTCGCAAGCTCGGCTAACATTCTGACTACGTACCTCCTAGATGATTAATATACCAAACCGCTAAGATGTTGTCCATCTTCAGCAACATGCAGCAATTGGCTTTGTCCCTGGCAAATGTCTGCACTGCAAACGTACCTGCTAGCACTGCCAACCAATTTATGTGTAGCTTCAATTCCTCATCGGACCATTTCCTTCCTGTTTCTAGCTCTCGGCATCTGGCACCCCAACCAGCCCTGCTTGCGTCAGACTCTATGGCTAAGTCTGGAACGCTGCCGAAGATAGCGCGCCGGTTGCACACCTCCATGTTTTTCAACCACCATGTCAACTCCATCTTCGCTTCCTCGTCTAATGGCACTAACTGATGGTACCCTAATCCGCCCCGGAGGTGCCTGATCTTCAGCCTCTGAAGCGCTCTGTAATGTAACAGGCCAGGAAAATGCACCAGAATGGTTGATGCTAGCAACCCTACTACTTTGGCTACATTCCAAAGCAAAATATTCTTCTCCCTGAGCACCAACCTCAACTCCTTCCTGATCGTCCTCATCTTGTGTGCTGGCAGCTCCAGTGTAGCTTTCCTGGTGCCTATAATGAAACCTAGAAATTCCAACCTCTGAATGGGCCCCAGCTCTGACTTGGTGTGATTGATCAGAAAGCCTAGCGAAGTGATGAGTGCACTAACCCATTGCGCCTGTTCCTGCAACTCTATCTTGTCCTGCCCCAGAATAAGAATATCATCCAGATACACTATGATCGGCATGCTCCTATCTCTTATTGCCGCCGCTACCCGCCACATCACTTTCGTGAATGCCCACGGCACTGAGGCCAGCCCAAAGGGGAGGCACTTGAACTGCCACCTCTCACCTTTCCAGCAGAAGCAAATAAACTTTCGATATTCCGTCGCAATGGGGATTGTAAGGTACGCATTCTTCAGGTCTAGTCTCGTTAACCAGTCCCCTTGCCAGAGTAAATCCCGCAAGAGGTGAATACCCTCCATCTTGAAGTGCCTGTAAACTAGCCACCCGTTGAGCTCTTTCAAGTTAATCACCGGCCTCGACTTTTATTTCCTGTGCACGAGAAACATATTGCTGAAAAATGCGGGCCTGTCTAGTGTACTGCTCTCTATCGCGCCTTTGCTCCATAGGCTGTACAGCTGTGCTTGTAAGAGAACCACTTCCTCTTGCGCCAACTGAATGGGACGGGGTTCTTGCCTCTGACTGGGATAACCTGCAAATTCCAACTGTAAGCCTGCTACAGCTTGCAACACCCAAGAGTGACTTGACAGTTCCTGCCACCTCTTTATAAACAATCTCGTCCCGCCCCCCATCGCAGGACCCTGTTTGCATTGCGCACTTACCACAATAGGCACTCTACTGCCTGAAAGAGCCACATCCTCTGTGACCTCTGGAATGCCGGCCTCTGCTGGGAAAGAAGGCATCTTGCTGCCTCGACTCCCACTACTGGGCCCTGGCTCTCTGAGGCCTCTGTTGTGAATTGAAATGACCGGTCTGGCGGTCTCTATACCGTCTGGTCCCGGCATACACACTTCCGGGAGAAATCTTTGATTGTGCTTTTTCTAAAGACGTGTACATATCCACAAACTTTGTCATCTCTTTCGCAAAGGGGTACTCAAAGAGCATGCCTTGCCTGCCTTCACCTGCCTCATATGAAGCTATGTTGCCTAGCTTAGAATCAATTTTTTACAGCAAATTCCTCCTACTTTCGGAATAGAGCTTGCAGTTGACTTTGCCCAGGATGCATACCACCCATGAGATCGGATGTGAGGAGTGAGCGGGATCGGCCACTGCTCCATCCTCATTCTTGCACTGGAGCGCACGCAGCGATGTAACGTGCGCTCTATTTTCTACTCGCTCGTGCTCCGACCATAATGAAAAACCTTGAAACATGCAACCCACACAGACCACGCTCCGTCATGCTACTCGTTACAACGTAATACACTCACTGAAACACCCTTGAATGCCAGTGGCCGATAATATCACAAAATAAGCCTCAGACACACAAGCTGACAAAAAGTAGTGCTCATCTGCTTGAAGAGCAGCAAAAGAAAGAGGAAAGGACCGAAGTAGGTTGTGGCTTGTTAGGGAAACTGGGTCTGGATTTGTGGACTACAAAGTTGGACAAAACTACAAAACAGGGGAGTTATGGGGTTTAGTATTCCCTTATATTGCTGTTTTGTTGTTGGAAATTTCTGTTTGTTAAAAAAAAACGTTTACGTTTGAAAGGCTGCTGACGAGTAAGCATTAAAGAAAGTTGAGCATAATGCTCATCTCCAGTCTTGACATAGAATGAGAACAGCACTCGGCATGGTGGCACAAGCATTTGGTGCTAGGGGGGTGTGTTCTTGAACAACAATTGACGTACTTGCTGTGGTTTTATAAGTAGGGCTGTTGAACGAACCACCATTACCTAACTGAGACAGCTAGTCACGTGGCTTGCCCAGGTGCATGGAGGTGTGGTCGGAACGTGTTCTGCCTAATTGGTAATTGGGTGCATCTCCTTGACCCCTGCTGGCTTATATGTAAGGGGCTCTGCTGGGGTCTTTTGGCTTCTGGTCGTTTACTGTGCTGGTGTTCTGCTCTTGAGGTAGTCCTGCTGCAGTTTTGTTGGGTCTTTGCTGCAGTTTTGCTGATGTTCTTCTGTGATGTAAACTGAAAGCATGTTGATGCGGAGGAGGGCGATACGCCAGTTCCATGTCCTGGAGGCCGTCAGTGTCCCTCCTGTTGGGAGAGGGGTGTCCTGTTGCTGGGAATACCAGGCTGTAACCAAAGTGGGTGCCAATGTCTTTGTCAGGTTGGGCTGTTTGGTCCCCGTCTCCGATGATTGAGTTGCATGGAGATGGGGACGTGTCTTGGGCAGCGGTGCAACCATGCGCCACAGTGGCTTCTGTTCTCACCAGGGTAAGGGCTGTGCCTGTGACTTCCGCAAGGGGGCCTGGCTGGGTCTTTGGCGATGGGGCCTCAGTGAGACCGCAGTGTTCTCCTTGCAGGGGTGCAGGCTGTGCCCAGTGCCTCTGCAAGGTTGCTCTACCTACCCAGTGGCAGTGTCGTGTCTTATGAGGTTTACCTGAGGCATGATTATTGCTTATATGAAAGATTTCGGATACCCCGCCATCACTGCTTGTTTTAATTGAAGTTGGCTTTTAATAATACAATACCAGTTTTTGTATATAGTGCTAGCTCCCCCTAGGGCATCAAACACAGTAATAACAGTTCATATCATTACCCACCGCATGGTATTCAATTTATTGATCCTGGAAATATGACAGGCTGAGCTGGCACCGGCGGGATTCGAACTGCGTAGCAGGCTGTGCACAGATGTCAGAAAAGAGTGCTCAGCTCGCTGTGCTATCTGTGCTATCTGATACTTTTGCTATTGTGGCAGAGAGCCATGGCTGCCATGACTGGGTCGTGTAGTTTGTGTGCTCGTCCAGGTGAAGCTGAGTAGGGCTGGCAGATGTAATTAGTGATGAGTTGTTTCACATGCTGAGCCCATGACCTTTATTTAGGAGTTCTGCTCTGCTTTGGCTGTTTATGCTTTGCAGTGCTGGAGTGTTGATGTGTTCCTGATAATTTCCTGTTGGTTTCTGCTGTTGTTCTGTGGGAGACGTGCAGATGGACCAGGGCTCTGGTACTGTGGTTGGCTTCATTTTCTGACTGCGACTCCTCTTCTTTGGATGCTGTCCCAGGATATTCTGAGGATCCTAAGGGGAAGTATCTAGACAAAGAAGCACTGGCTGCAGTGTTTGTGCAGGAGGCAGATTGCATGGGGTTTCAAGAGGCACCCATGGGGCTGGTGTGGCCTCTGGGTCCTGGCCTCCCCCACAACAGTTTAAACATACTATCAAGGTGGGACTAGTGTTACTTCCTGAAATTCGGGAGGAGATCCTTAGAGCGGGGAGCCTGAAAAGGTGGTGGTTCCTCGCTTTTTAGGAAAACGTTATCTGCTTGATGGGGAAGAGGACGCTTCCACGGGTGCTCCAGTTGGATACTATCTTGTTAGGCCTGGAGGGTCACTCGTCAATGGCAGCTGAGGAAGCAGCCTTTCAGGATCCTGTCGATAAGAAGATGGATTCGGCCCTGAAAAGGTCTTTCACAGGACACTTCTGAACTGTGGGTGAACAGGCTTGTTTGGTGGGGGTACCGGATCGAATTTGGCTCAAACCCCACCCCTACCCCCGTGCTCGGGAGCATTGGTAACTACGCTATCCAGGAGGGCGGAGGGTATTTTGGCCATGGCCCAGAATGTCCTGGAACTTTTGCAGAAAGAGGCAATCAAGGAGATTCCCAGGACGGAAAGGGCCAGGAGGATCTACTCTGTTATATTTGTGGTGCACAAACTAAATGGCAAGTTCTGGCTGATGATGGACCTGAAGTGGCTGAACAAATTTGTGTAGACTCTGCATTTCAAGATGGAGAGCCTGGAACAGATCATCCCGTTGATCGAGATTTGGACTTTTTGGCGTCCCTGGATCTACAGGACGCTTACATTCATGTGCCCATTCGGCAATTACATAGGAAGGATTTGTGATTTCTATTTCTGGGCAGACATTTCCAGTTTCGTGCCTGTTCGTTCGATCTGAAGGAAGCTCTCAGGATATTTATAAAGGTGTTGGATCCGGTGGTGGCACTCCTTCATGCTAGGGGCATACAGGTGTTTTCAAAACCTGGACGACTGGTTACTCTGGGAGCTGTTGATGGAGCAAGTAACCATTGTCTTTGGAGTGTTGAAATGTCTGGGGTTCCTGATAAATTGGGGCAAATCTTGTTTGGAGCCTTCTCAGGATCTACAATATATAGGGGCCTGTTCCTGTACCGCACATGGGCAGGATCTGCTACAGGTGAACCATGCAGTACATCTCCAGCATTTTTTAGGGCTTCTGCTGAGCAAGGATCACAAGGCAGCATGTGTCTTTGTGGTTCCGTGGATACGTCTGCCCATGTTCCACTGGTGTCCCACTTTCACTGCTCTTTGAAGACTGATTCACAGATGTACAAGTCACAGATTGCCATTCTCCCCAGAGCTGAGGGTTCAGCTCTAGTGGCCGATGGACTTGGACACTCTGCTACAGGGGTTTCCTTTGGTTTGCCCCTTACTGAACATTGTTATAACCAACACCAGTGGCCTCGGAACGGGAGGGGAGCAGTGTTTGAGGCCCAGAGTGCTCAGGGGCGCTGGACGCCGATTCAGGCATCACATTCGTCCATTTGGAGGGATCTGGCCGTGATCTTCCTGGCTCTACAAACATTTCCCCGTGCCATCCGGGGGTCGCTTATTCTGGCCCGAATGGACAATACGTTGGCATTAGCGTATGTCAATCACCAGGGCAGTGCAACGGCGTATCACCTGGAGTCTCTGGCATTCCAGTTGGGATGTTGGGCGGAGAGCGACCTGCTATCTTTACGGGCAGTTCATGTAGGGGGTGAAAAACATCCAGGCCGATGGCCTGAGTAGAATCTTCCTGTTGTCCGATTGGATCTTGCGCATGTTGGTGTTTCGCATGATCTGTCAGAAGTTCAGGTCACCGGCGCTGGACCTGTTTGCATCACTGATGGATGCTCAAATGGTTTTGCTCCAGGTTCCCATCTCAGGGGGTTTGGGGTGTGGATGCCTTGACACTGAACACAGGGGCTTATTTATTCCATTCCTCCAATCCCACTACTTCCCAAGGTACTGATGAGGATTTGGGACTCTGAGTCAGATTTGATTCTGGTGGCACATGTGTGGCCAAGGCGCTCTTGGTACCCTCTTCTTTTTGACCTGGTTGGGGCTCAAGGATGGTTCGTACCCTTGTTCCCATGCCCACTCTGTATGGGGCGGGCGATTACACAGACGGGACTTGACTCCACAATTGGTGTTGGCTATTCAGAAGTCCAGGCATCCCTCGAAGCTGAAGGTGTATTGGGCGCTGTGGGAACCACTGGGGCTCGCCTGCTGCCGCTCCAGGTGTATCACAGGGCTCGGCCACTCCCGTTCTGGGTGACAACAGTTCACCCGATCCCACTGCAGGGGGCTGAGGAACGGCGGGGACAGTGCACAGGCAATGGCTCCTGGGGCTGCATCTGAGCCCATGAACGAGACGGGCCAGCCACCACCAGAGCCCATGTGATAGCCACAGCTGTCCACAGAAGGGTCTGGATCTTACCTGATGTGGCAAAGAGCCACAGAGGACCCTGCAGCAGCAGGGAATCGGCTCTCTGTTACAAGACATCAGAGCCGGATGAAGGAAGTATGGCGGCCATTGTAGGGGGCACGGACTACAGTGAATTGAAGTGATTGTTTGCTCAGAGCAAGGAGAAGGCAGATCGGCTGCAGCAGGAAGATGGGACTATAAAAGGGGAAAGGATCCATGCTACTATGGTATACCTTTTGCCTTCCAGGATGAACCTCTGCCGGAGAGTTCCCCAGAGGAGTAGTGGGCCTTTTGGGAATAACATGAAGGTGGAAATGAGACAATATGCTGAGTGGAATACCAGGAGATGGCCTGTTGAACTGAAGGAGTGAAGCAACATGTCAATGTGTTTTTCCTGTTTTCTTAAGCCTGAAATAAACCTTGAAGATGTAACCTACTTCCGTGGTTTGCGTCCTGTCAACCCTACAGGCGCATTGGAAACACTTTGCAAGGTGGTGCGTTAGGAAGTCAGTGCGCACCCTGGATAGCTCCGTACCTTTGACTTTGCAATTTCTGCAGGATGGTTGGGACTTGGGTCTCGCAGTGTCCTCTCTTAGGGCCCAGTGGGTGGCGATCCAGACTTTCAAGGAGCCTTGGGTTCTCAGTTCCGGGGGTGAGCCGGTGGTCTCCCTGCTATTAAAGTTTCCTTTTGTCTAAAACCATGGTGTTTGCTGATGTTTCTCGTTGGCACTCTCCCTTGGTTTTGCATGCTTTGTAGGACTCTCCCTTTGAACCTGTGGAGTCCATTGATATCAAGTTTCTCACTTGTTCTTAGTGGTTGTTAACTTGGCAAGGAGGCTGGGTGAAATTGGAGCGTTGTACACGGCTCTGTTCCTGAGAGTTCTCCCGGATTCTCTGGTTCTTAGATGTGATCCAGGTTTCCTTCCTAAAGTTCTTTCAAAGTTCCATCGGGCACAGGATATTGTGCTGCCAGCCATCTTTACCAGTCCTACCTTGCTTGAAGAGGAGCGGAGGCACACATTTTACGTAAACTGGGCTGTCTTGGCCTACCTGTGCAGAACTACATCTTTTCAACAGTTTTAGCAGTCTGTTTGTGACATTTGGGGGTTCGAAGACTGGCCTCAAGTTATCAGTGACTACGAATAGCCATTGGATTAGGCAGGCCATTTCCTTAGCCTATTCTGTGGCACAAGTCTCTTTGCCTGCTTCTGTTCAGGGTCACTCTATGAGGCGCATGGCAACATCTTGGGCGGAGGTGAGTGCAGTGCTGATTCAGGAAATCTGCAAGGAGGCTACCTGAGCCGACCTCAATACATTTACCAGACACTATCGCCTCAGTTTGAACATGCAAGGGTCTTCCTCCTTTGGGGAGGGGGTGTTGAGTGTTGAGACTGCCACTCAGGTTATTTGGTGTGCAGTTCTGAAATAAAGTTGGTGATGGGGTGTTGCAACTGCACACTGGTTGGTCTATCTTGTTGGTGTTCGTGGATCACTTTTCACCGCTGTTTTGTATGCCTCACAAGTAAGTACTGGGATGAGGGAGGGAGAGGTAGAGGTAATGACCTGGTTACTTAGCAGTAATCTTCATTACACCTAGTCCTATTCCTTCTCGTCACAGTACTTACGACCCTCTTCGGCCGCCCTGGTGAAGCGTGAATAACCTTCAATGATGTGTTAGGGTGTATTGCAACTAACATGTTGTGAGGCTAGGTGAATATTGTACTCTCTGTAGGAGTGGGGCAGGTATTGGTGTTAGATAAAATAGATAAAAGATGGAATGGATTCAGGAGTTGGGAACCTCACACGTACTGTAACGAGGAAGAGTAAGACTAGGAGTAATGAAGATTAGCAGTAAGTAACCGTGTCAGCTATCATTTTATTTATTTACATTTTTAAAGTGCTCACACAGCCCGCGGGCATCGAGGTGCTGATCATCTTGTTGACTTTCTTGGGATAGTTACTGTTGTGGCTGCTGAGGCCTCAAAAGTTCTGGCATGAGGAAGAGGTACGTGGAGGTAAAGACAACAAGGTTAGGAAACCGCTGCGAGCAAGAGTCTGTGGCAGAGAACTTTCTCAACTTGGGGGTTGGAGGAAGGGTTTGGGGGGAGTTGTTTTACGGCACTCATTGCATATTGCTGCTCACTGCATGCATAGAACTGAGCCACGATATGCAACGACTTCACAGACTCCGTATGCAAGTTGTCCTTTGTTGTGTAGCCCAAACTCGAGCAATGAAAACGCAAAAGCTGTATATGTCTCATGGTTTTGTCCTGTCATCACACTCTCATATCACGTGGTAGGGACCACTGGGAGGCAGGAAGGAGAGGTGCCCAAGGGAGCAGGGAAAGCTCATTCCTGTTACTTGTTGTATGTAATAAAGACGTGTTGCACCCCAACCCCTGTGGTCCTCTCTTCCTTGCGTGAGTGAAGAGCGAGCGACCGATCGAGTGTGAGGAGGTCCATGTGGGACAATGCATTGTCGACGAGGCGGACTGCGGACACGCGCACCACCCGCTGGGCCCGCTGGAGAGGCAGCGCCTGCAACAAAGTCGCATTGCCCCAGCGAAGAGCCACGCAGTATCGGGACGCGGGCAGGAGGCCCTGCACAAAGGCAGCACGGCGAGCGGTGGAGGAATCGTCCTCCCGCTTTGCAGTACCAGCACACGACGGGTAAGTGAGTGCATTAGCTCCCCGTCCCCCGGTGGAGAAGTCGTCTCCTGCCTAAAGGGGACTCCAGAAGCCGTGGAAGGCCTACCAGCAAGGCGGGTGGAGCAAAAAGCTCCCTGCTGAAACGCCGCACCAGCCGCACGTCCGGGCAGTCGGAGGAGTCGTCTCCTGCCTGTAGACGTCAGCGGAGGCTGCAAAGGCAACAAACAGGCGGGAACACCCCGCGCACCGGAGGCACGAGCCCCACAGACCGCAGTGAGGGCCCACTAACTGCACATCCGGGCGGTTGGAGGAGACGCCTCCCACTCGTGGATAGCATTGGGGGCCGCGGAAGGCCCCGAAAAAGGCAGGAATAACTCCCGCTCATCGGAAGCACCTGTCTTCACCTGGCGCACAGCAAGCACAGCACACATCAGCACTCAACGGAGCCCAACACCAACAAACTCAAGCCAGGCAACACAGAAAGGACCCTCAGCACGTGAGAGACAGACACTCCACATGTCACAAGAGAACATATCAGGAGAGGACTCTCTGACAGTGCCAATAAACCCGGCAAGAGCACTCCCTCAAACAATGTCTGACAGTCTGCTGTCACAACTGCCCTCCAACTTCGACCTCAGTGACACCAGCACCCTAGGGTCACGGTGGAAGAGGTGGCTAAGGGACTTCGAGTTTTGCCTCAAGGCAATTGGGCCCATTGATGAGGCTCAGAAACACAGCCTACTCAACCATGCAGTGGGCTCAAATGTGAGAGATATACTAGATGAGATCCCCGAAAGTGACAGAGACACCTACACTAACCTGAAAACGACACTCACTGGCTATTTTACGCCACACACAAATGTGGATTATGAAAGGCACATTTTCCACACCACCAAACAGATCAAAGGTGAGACCATAAATGCATTCGTGATGAGACTCCGATTGAGAATGAAGCACTGTGACTTCAACAACTACTCGAACGGAGAGGCTCTTAGGTCACAGATCATAGTGGGATGTGAGAGTGCAGATTTCAGGAGACGGCTATTGCAAAAATCTTGGAGCCTGGAAGAGTTTCTGCGTCTGGCACGGTCGGACGCCGCTCTAGCGGCAAAAGTGGAAGGTCTCGATGACATCAAGATCACAGATGGGAAACATGAGACGCTCAACAGACTCGAGGGTGCTGCAAGAAACAACGGCGACCCATTCTGCTACAGGTGCGGTCACGAATACCCACACGAAGGACAATGCCCTGACATGGGACAGACGGGGAAAACCACTACAAAGCTGTTTGTTTCATCTTTCGCAGCAAAATGAAGGGAGCTGGAAGAAGCGGTCGACCACCACCCGAACAAGAGCAAACACAGTCAAGTCAATTCAGAGCACCACACTAAACACTGGACCCCCACGTTGCACGTCACAAACACAGAGATGAACTCCCAGAAAGAAGGTCAGAGAGAAGCGAATGGAGGGACAGCAAGACGCCAGTGGCCAGACATAGGAGGAGACCCCGAAGATAAGTCAGGTACCTGGTGGAACAATCGCAATCCGGCAGTGCGTCAAGTGCATCATCAGAAGACAATGCCCGGAGAAACGAGAGACACAAGGAGGAACCAAGAAAAAAATGATGCCTGTAAGCATTAGGAAACCCCACTGCAAAGGAGCACAGCCCGATGCTGATGATCCAAATCAAACAGCAGCGGGATTTCTAATTGACACCGGGGCCACTGTAAATGTAATTAGCGAGGAGGTGTATAACCGCATACCCAATGCACCCCAGTTACAGCCAGCCTGTGCACTCATATTCCCATACGGGGCCACCGCACCCCTGGCCTGCAAAGGATTCTTCACAGCATCATGTTGATACAAAGACCACTCAAAAGACATACCCATGCACATTCTGGAAGCCGCCACGAACAGCGGCTGTATACTCAACTACAAAGCAGATATTGACATGGGGCTAGTACATATTCTATACAGACGCATGATGCACAAACATCTAGACCCCACTGCGAATATCGAACAAGTCTTCCCAACACTCTTCAAGGGCCTATGGAAATTGAGAAACCGACAAATAGAGCTGCACATTGCCACCACTCTCCCACCAGTAGCACAGCACTACAGAGGAATCCCGATAAACATAGAAAAACAGGTAGAGAATGAACTAATTAAACTATTGGAACCGGACATCATAGAACACGGGGAAGGTCCCACGCCATGGGTCTCTCCCACAGTGCCCGTGCCCAAGAGGGATTTGACTGATATCCGCATATGTATGGACATGAGGAGGCCCAATGAAGCCATCATGAGAGAACACCACCAGGCCCCGCTCATCACTGACATGGTGCACCTGCTGAACAGAGCTACCGTCTTTTCAAAGCTGGACCTCAACAAAGGATATCACCAGCTGGAGCTCAGCAAAAAGTTGAGGTACATAACAACATTTGTCACCCACCTCAGCCTTGACAGGTGCAAAAGACTAAGCTTCGGAATTTTTTCAGCAGCAGAACTTTTTCAAGCGGAGATCCACAACATAACACGTGCCAAACTGTCTTAACTACAGTGATGACATCTTAGTATTTGGACAGACACTGGAACAACATGATGACACACTCATGAGAGTATGCATGGCCCTTGAGGAAGCCCAATTCACACTGAACAGAGAAAAATGTGAATTCCGCAAATGAACCCTCCGATTCTTTGGACACATCTTTTCCGAGACGGGAATGACGCCAGACCCGGAGAAAGTAAGTGCACTCACAAACACAGAGACCCTTAATTCCACCACAGACCTTAGGTCGTTCTTAGGACTAGCGAGCTACTGTACAAGGTACATCAAAGATTTTGCATCCGTCAGCTCCCCTAAGAGCGCTCACCAAGCTTAACGCGGAGTTCAACTGGTCTACCGAGTGACGAGAAGCCTTCCAACTCATCAAAGACCGCATCGCTGATGCCAAAAACATGGCCTACTTTGACCCCAGGAAAACAACTGAACTAGTAGTAGATGCGAGTCCTGTAGGCCTGGGAGCCATTCTAACTCAACTAGATGACAAGGAAGGACATGAGAAGCACATAGTGTCATACGCTAGCCGGAGCCTGTCAAAGACCAAGCAGGCGTACTCACAAGCTGAAAAGGAAGGCATCGCCGTAGTGTGGGCTTGCGAACATTTTCACCTTTTCATCTACGGAAAACAGTTCGCTGTTGTCACGGACCACCAGGCACTAATCTTCATATACGGCAACCCCCAGGCCAAAATGCATACCAGGATAGCGAGGTGGGCACTACGTCTCCAAGACTACCAATTCGACATCATTCACAGACCAGGCAAAGAACAAAACCCGGCAGACTACCTATCCCGACACCCCCGCAACGAACACGAAGCGGAGGTGTCGATAACCGACCAGTACATCCGATATGTCATTCAAAGCAGTACTCCACAAGGACTTGACATCGATCAAATTGCTCGAGAATCAAATGCTGGCCAGGGTCTAAAAGTCATCTTAAAATGCCTAGAGATGGGTAGATGGAAACACGCAAAACACCTGAAAGAGACAGTAGCTGAGGATGTGCATCAAGACATCACGTGCCTACTAGCCATCAAAGACGAGCTGGCAAAATCAGACGAAGGACTGTTACTCAAAGGCACGAAACTGGTGATACCACACGCACTACGCCAAAAGGTCCTCGAGAAGGCCCACGAAGGACACTGGGGCATAGTGTCCACAAAACGAATGATGAGAAGGAAGATGTGGTTTCCACACCTCGATTCACGGCTAGAGGAACTACTCAAGAACTGCACCACCTGTGCAGTAATCAACCCGCACACCAGGCCCAAACCACTACACATGACCACTCTCCCAGAGCAGCATGGGAAGAAATAGCGGTGATTACTTTGGGCCACTGGAGGGTGGGTAATATATACTTGTGGAGGTTGATGAGTATTCGCAATTCCCAGACCTGCAGCTAGTGCCATCCACGGCAGCACATCACGCCATTCCCGCGCTCGACAGAATGTTCGCCCTCTATGGCGTCCCAAAAATTGTGAAGACTGACAACGGACCACCATTCACGGGGCAAGACTTCAGGACATTTGCAGAATATATGGGTTTCCGACATTGCAAAGTAACGCCCCTGTGGCCTCAAGCAAACGGGACTGTCGAAAGATTTATGAGTAACATCAAGCGCACCACCCAGATAGCAAGGCTCACTGGAGAGCAGGTGGAAAAACTGTTATATCAACTAATGCGAGACTATAGGAACATGTTTGGCAAAGCCGTCAGGACCAGACTCCCACACGTCTTGGCCCCAGAGGACAAATACAAAGATGACCCAGAGATGCGAGAGAAAGACTCTCTAATGAAAGACGACATGAAAAGGGCCGCAGACACACGAAGAAGAGCCCAGGAGAATGACCTGACACCAGGCGACGTGGTTATCTTTAAACAACCTCAATGTTGCAAGAACATGGCAGCATTCAGCGAGGAACCCCTCACTGTCGTCAAAAGGCACGGCTCGATGATCACAGCAGAAAACGACCACAAATCCACGACAAGAAACTCATCCCACTTTAGGATGATGCCTGGGATCATAGTGCCAGCTGCAACCTCTTCCCTTGAAACCAGCAGAACGTGGGACGCACCATATGAAGGAGACATAGAGGACACGGACAACGAGATGACCCAATGGGCAGATCGAGAGATAACAATCAGGACAAACCAGCGGCCCCAGAGAGATCGTAAGAAACCTCACCGCCTCATAGAAGAAATGCCATAAATGGACATTGTTGTTTAGTACGGGGGGGGTCGTGTCGTCACACTCTCATATCAGGTAGCAGGGACCACTGGGAGGCGGGAAGGGGAGGAGCCCAAGGGAACGGGGAAGCTCATTCCTGTTACTTGTATGTAATAAAGACGTGTTGTACCCCAGCTCCTGTGGTCCTTTCTTCCTTGCATGAGTGAAGAGCGAGCGACCCATCAAGTGTGAGGAGGTCCATGTGGGACACTACAGGTTTGAACACATTTTACTATCAACATGACTATTCTGACAGAGGAAATGACTACCAGATAAAGTGTGCTTTGATGCACAGAAGGAATGAACATTTGAATTACCCGCACACACATAATTGATTAATTGCTGGTCATTCTAATGTTCCAAAAATAACATCCTATAGTATATTCAGATCACATTCGACGCTTAGCTCCACCCACAGTCCCGCCCACACTTCTGACAATACCTCCCTCCCACGCCCTCTCTTGGGCTGGTGTTAAATTAATCGTATGTTGCATAGCAGTGGAAAAACCAATGAAAACGCGGACGCGGAAGATGAATCTTTTCGAAAAATTCGCAAAACAACTCCTACTGTTGAATCGGCACTAGGAGTTGTTTTGCGAGCACACTGCAGAGGTCATTGAAAAAACCGGATATTGAGTGCCGGTTTCCTGTTTGAAGTCTTTACCATCGAGAACAGGAAAACAGTAAAAAAAAGAAAAAGCGTCGCCATAGTCTGCCCGGAAATGGGATTGCTTGCCGAGTTTGTCGCCGGAGTTGCACACATGCGTGTTCTGTCCTTCCGGGATTTTCTGCCTGCAATGCATCTGTTATTCCCCATTTAATTCCAAGCCCACCCCGTCTTCTGCGCGTTCGGGGATGCGGATAGAGTTTTCACAGCTCTGACTGCATCCGGTTGCATGAAAACGCAGATAGGAAACGAAAACTCCTGATCAACCGGATTTTTTTTCGGGTAAGATGTTCACTGAATGATCTTGACTCTGTATACTCTCACTGAGTAAATAGCATACATACCCCATGTTTCAAAATACGGAATGTCTCTTTTAAAGGTGCGGTAGCCTGAAGCATCCCAAGGAAATCACGATGGCACGAGTCTATGATTTAGTTAATTAATGTGATTTATTGATGTCCTCTAAGCAGGTGCCAAGGTCAACCCTTTGTTTTGATGCCTGGATTGCTTCCCAGTAATTCTCACTAATCCTAAACCTTCTCTTCCTCGTCACAGTACTTTGTTTTGCGGTCCAGGCTTCACTGACAGGAACCATTTTCCCATTAAAATGGGTTCCCCCTCGCCAGGAAGTATAATACCCCCCCCCCCAGTTAACCATTATCTCCTTGTCCCTCTTCCTCATTCTAGTTTTCTTTTGATGCCCACCCTCCATACACACGAATCCTTTTCCCAATTAAAACTGTTGCGACCCTCCCTAGGAGGTATAGTACCCCCCCTTTCCAATTTAACCTTATTTCTTCCCTGTCCTCCGGATAGGGACCTTTATACTTGCTGCTTGTCTTTGAGGGCCACTATGCATGTGCTTCCTGGTGGGCGAGGGGGACCAGATGACGTTGGATTCGGCCCCTTCCGTGCTCCCTTGTCCAAGAACACCGGTAGTCATTCTATATCCGGGCACAGGTAGTTAGGTCCGGAACGACTTTGGGGGCCCTCACAATCTCTTAATTTTCTTTAATTGCTGGAGGTGGGCAGGGCTGGTTCCTGCTCAGTCCCTATGTGTGTCGGCTGTACTGGGCTGTTCTGGCAGGGCAAGCAAACAGGGATTATTCCGGATCGGCTTGTGTGCCACTACTCGTTATTCACCGTTCAGCCAGTGTGTGGGGTCTACATAGTGAGAGGGATGATTACTCCGCAATGAGTGTAACTGATTTCAGGTGGGGGAGGCTGGAGTTATTTCAAGGACCTTATGTGTTCTTAGTTGGTGGCGTAAACTGCTACTGTTCTGTGTCTTGGTTTTTGGTACTTTTTCTTGCAGTCATGTCCCATGCTGGGAGAAGGCATTCTTGCAAGCATGCGCTTGCGGTCCTGGTGTCTGAGGAAGAGTCTGGTTCTTCTGTGCTTCCCATGGTCCTTCAGCAGAAAAAGAGGAGGCATGGAAAGAGGTGTCGTGCCTCTGACAAGAGTGCAGAAGGCAATCCTGCAGACTTTGAAGGAAGCAAAAGGTTATCACCTATTGTCCAAGTGGGTGAGGTGTCGTCTTCATATCCGTCATCTTCTAAGGTTGTCCAGTGGGTCTGAGGAGCCAGAGGAGGGTGGTGTTTCCAGAGGCAAATATTTGGCTAAAGATGCACTGGACAAGGTGCTGGTCCAAATTGCGTGGGGTGCCCCTCTTTGGAGGTTCCTATGTCAGGGGTTTTAGGGAGGCCAAGAGTCCGGCAGTTTGTTGCCCATGTTGGGGTTACCTTTGATTGCCGATATCGAGAACAAGATTTTGTCGGAATAGTAGGACCTGGAACGGGTTTCCATGCCCGACATTATGTCTAATATGTGTCCTTTTGAAGTTGTTGCAATTGTTCCCATTTTGGCCAGCTTGGTGAGTCAATCCTCCTGGCTGCGTAGGAAGCAGCAGTGTTTTGATTACGGTTAATAAGAAGGCAGATGCAGCTCTGTAAAAATCCTATTCTGGGACGCATCCGACTGTGAGAACATGTGTATGTGTCCTTTGCCACCCAGACTGTTATTTTCCTCCAGAGACTAGGCTCTGAAAATATGGAAGGGACCGTTTATGCACCTATTGTGGAGGACAAGCCGGCTTCAGGTTAAATTCTTGTCTGATCTCGCCTTTGATGGGTTGAGGGTGGCGGCTGTGGCTATGGGGACTCTTGCTTCTGGCAGGTGACACCAACATCTCGGAGACTGGCACTCAGGAGGGTCCCGGAAGGTGATGGCCTTAAAACCACCTTTTGAGGGGGCTAAGTGGTTTGGCGACCTTCTGGAGGAGATGGTTCATAAGGTCCCTAAGGCAAACAAGTACGCATATAAGCTTAGAGCTATGGCCAAGCCATCTAATTCCCATGGCCTGGGTTTTACAGGCCAGGCAGGCGTGGGTCTTCCTTCCAGCAACAGCGGCGGGAGAAGGTGGATCAGTGGTCCTTGAAGTTCCATTTTCAGCAAGAAGGGCAGAAGTCCTAACGGTCAACTATGGCCTATTGGGAGATGACAGTAGTATTTCTGCAACATGTGGGGCATTTTATCAGTCGATGTCTGGGACAATCGTTTGGTGAGACTGGGTTTCAAGATCAAGCTCTTGGCCCTTTCCCCGGCACTTACAATCTGTTGACACCTTTGCCCAGGCACAAACCTAAGAGGCTGGTATTGCAGGAAGGGATCCAGGAATTGTTTGCTAACCGTGCCTTTCAGATAGTGCCCAGGTCCTGCATGGGTCTCAGAGGGCTCTAAAAAACTCAGCATGGTGATTTGTATTTATTTATTTATTGGACATTTGTATGGCGCCTATACACAAGTGTTGCCACTTGGAGGATGTTCAACTTACTTGTGTCCAAACCTCCTTTCACGATTGCAGCACTGCAAAGGATTATCCCTGAGGTCAGAGAGGGGCCTTCTTGGTCTCAGTAGAGCCGCAGGATGCATACTTCCACTTGCCGATCCTGAAGTCAAATGAGCAGTTCTTGTGATTTTGCTGTGGAGAGGTATAATTTAATTTCTGGCTCTCTCGTTTGGTCTCCTGTTGGCCGCAATGGTGTTCACCACTGTCTTGGCCCTGGTAGTTTCTTGGCTGCATCTTTAGGTGGTGGAGGTATTTCCTTACCTGGACGACTCGTTGTGATAGCTCCATCCAGGGCACTATTGGAGGAAGAGGTGCAGACTATATGCTTCAGTCCCAACAGTCCTGGGGTGGGTGTTGCTCCTGTTGGACTCAGCGGTTTGTTTTCAAGAATTGTTGCTGGAGTTCTACAGGATGGAGAGGGCATTTTCCATGATGTTGTTCAGGGGCATGTGGAGCCCTTTGAGTTTGTGGTGCTGTGGGCACGGTTGTACCAGAGGCCTCTGGTGGCTCCTTTTCATCGACATTGGTGCCGCAGGAGTTTGAAGTCTCAAGTCATGAAGGACAGTTCATTGGTGGCTGGAATAGGACACCATGAGGAAGGGATTTTCTCTGCTGCAATCTGTCAATCTGTCAATCACTCTTACCACAGACATTAGTGGTGCGTGATGGGGAGCGACTCTGGGGCGTCTCGCTCACCAGGAGTTGTGGATTGAAGTCTGATTCCTCAAACTGGAAGGACCTGACAGCGATTGCCACAGGTATGGTGGCCTTTATTAACCAGGTGCAGGGGCATTTTATATTGGTGCAGCCAGACAATACTTCAGCAGTGGCATATGTGAATCAACAGGAGCACTCAAGTGTCGGAGTCTGGGGGACGTAAACAGAGTTCGCGTATGTTTGGGTAGGCCCACTTGGAATCCCTGAGAATGGTTTATATCAAGGGCGTAGATGATTGCACTGCCGGCTGGCTGAGGAGAGGTTTCTGCATCTGGCTCTGTTTCTGGAGATTGGAGCACGATTTGGGTTTCCTGGACCTACTTGCCTCTAGAGAGTGCTTAACTTGCGTTGTTATGCGCCAGGTTTCCGGGCAATGAAACCTGTGGAGTGGGTGCAATCTGAAGTTGCCAGAGGTGGTGATGTAGGCATTTCCCTCATACCTTTAATTCTGGGGGTGTTGTGCAAGATTCTGGATTGCAGGGTGGAGCTGATCTTGGTTGTGCTCCATTGACCTCAGTAATAGTGGCTAATGAGTCTTAAGTTGCTCCAGTGTGGGTGCTGCCAGTGTACATGTCCCCGTTGGGTGGGCAGCGACATACTCTAGCGAGATGGACATTGAGAGGAGGGGCTGGCAAAGTCTTGGCTTTTGGAAGTGGCTTGCTCCCTGCAGTCCAGCAGAAGGCCAGCAACTGAAGTGCTACAATGGACACTGAAACCGTTTTCTCTGTTGGTGTGTTCCTAATGCAGTTTAGGTGATGTCCAATGTTCCCTCTAATTATCTTTCCCTATGTGCGGAAAGGATTTGCCTTTGTGCGCACATTATTTTTCATGTGTGCAACTGAATAACGAAGTAAGCCACTTTGTGAGCATGCATAGTTAGTGAGATACCATCTCTGAAGAGTTTGGAAGGAAATGCCACCTTCCCAACCAATGTAATTCTTTACAAATCCTTGTAAAAGGACCATCTTACAACTTTTTTTCCAAACATATAGGTAAACAAATCAAATATTTTATGTGATTAGAAGGAGAGCTCATCAACCAGTCCAAGACTTCAACATATGCCATAGTACCTACCAAAAGTACTCCAGCACAGAGAGAAAAATGTGTATGCACAAAAAAGTTGTGTGTGCTCTGGATAAACAATAGGTTTAGTTGTGGCTATTCATTTGTCGACAGTGCTCAGAGACAATGCACAAAGCATTTAATGCCATTGGGAAAAAACTCATGTTTATTCAAAACAAGTATCGCTAATCACTGATGTGGTTGTCAAAAAATTTGGACATGCAATTTTTGCAAATGGAATAATTGCAACTGAAAGGAATTTATCAGAAAATATGGCAATAGGAGTTCATGCCACTTTAATGGAGTAATTCAAAGGCCTGGAGAAAATGCCTCTCATAATTTATGTAAGGATGATAATTGCATCAGAATAACTGCACCACAGAATATGATGATCTGAGTTCCTGGGCCTCTGCTTACTATCCACATTATGTTGTTCTGTGAGTTGTGACATTTGCTCAAAACCAGCCTTACAGCTAGGAGGCATATACTATTTTACTAAAAACAGGGCAATGTACCCAATAAAAATGTGAAACCATGAACATATAGGAATCTGCCCCCTGCTTCTACCCATAAAGTTCCACTGATCTCTTTTCGAATCAGTGACCAGCAGAGAAGTGTAATTGGTAGGAACTCGAATAATATTACTGCCGTATCTCAAGAGGAATTTTAAGGGGAAAGAACATATTACACTCTTACTCCCTGAAAAATCTTTTGATTCCAAGTATGGAGTAGAATTGTATCGGAGGCCTGATTGTAATCCTGACATAGCAAGTGAAATTAAAGGGCACATAGTACAGTCTATAGCTTTGCCCACGCTTGATCACCACAGCCTAGATAAAAATCAACAGGGTTTCATCTGGTGTCCCATTGAAGGAAATCACATATATTTGCCCTTTAAGTCAATAGCAGCAATGCTCACAGTTTCAACATATTGAGTACCTTCTTCTTTAAATAGGGACCCCTCTTCTGAAATTCACTGTTATCAGTTGAAATAGATACATGGGGATGCTAGCAGCAATAAATGCAAACCCATGAATATATTGAAAAGTCATCAGAAGCTGAGCTTAGAAAGAACTAGAAGGTGCTGTTTCCTAAGCTATTACTATAGTTTCCTATCCTTTAGCAAACAAACAATTCCTTCACTATACGGTTCTGTACTGCCAAAACATCTGATTTGTTTTTTGAAAGTTGCTGATTTGTTCTTCACCACAAAGGATTGTTCTCCTGTTCCCTTCCACCCGTCCCTCTCCCGGGCTCCTGTGCTAGGCTCCAATATTAGTTGACAGGGTTCTGTAAAAAGTGAGGGATTGTAGAAGTAAAACTCTAACTGGGATATTTAGATACCCGCAATACTTTGCAAGCAAATCCAATTAAAAGCCTCATGGTGATATTATGTGCAGTTTAAGAAAATGTCATAAATCTGCATGTGCACAATTACTCTGAAGTGCATACAAGATTGTTTGCAACATACCCCACCTTTCAATTGTTGAGTAGGTTTCGACAAGTCCTCAGTGAAACCCGTTTTTAATAGGAGCAAGTTAACATATAATTTGTTAAGGTATATCCCCCATGGAAGTCTGAACATTTTGAAAGGTTGCAAATTGAGTGAAAATCATTCTAGCTATCTGAATATTGTTGCCCTCATTTTATATATGAATAATGTGTGGCAGGGCCCATACCAATTATCCCTTACAGGCCAAGTAAATGATATTGCAATGTTGCTCTTCTCTCATAGGGTAATGTTAGCAATGCTAAAGTATGAGACGCTGAGCATGATATTTGCCTACTCAAAATCCTTAGAGAGCAAGTTAATATTTGAGTTTTAAAATGCGTTAACTTGCAAGGGGGCTCTTCAAAGTGCTTGCGTGACATATGTACAAAGAATAGGAAGCATGGGATGAGGTTAAATATCCTAGTAGCCTGCTTATTTACAGTCAGTACCTGATATTTGAGCTGACACTCGGGATACATTTTGTGGTTAATGCTTATACTAAGGCACCATGAGTAACGTAAATTCTTGTGCATGAACGTCATTCATATTATAACATAAACCAAGACTTGTATCGAAGTCTGATAACCTTTTGCTGTGCTAAGGTAAGCAAAGTCATGGTTGTCTGGCAAAATCGCAACGTGGCTTGGGGTGGAGTTCGATTCATACGGTATACATGTGATAGAGGCAAGAATAGGATCCAGGGTGGGGAGTGAAGATAATTTAGTTAATGTGTGTGTGCTTGCATATATTAGTTATATCTTCTGTTCATGGAGCCACTTTTTCATATTTATTTTTAACCTTGTGTGGGTGTATTCTATTTTGAGAGTTTTTAGGTTTTTAAGGTCAAGCTTGCATTATAGGGCAATGTTGATAGGTTACACCAGAATATCAAGAATAGTTAGTATAATTTAGCTTCATTTTGAGATAAAGCAAATATTAGGTACCTGCTGTGGCTTGTGCCTTATTAAATCTTATTTTAATAGGTGGGAATTGTCTGTGTGCGCTACTAAAATTCTTCTGAGCGGCACCCAGAAGGAAGCTGGGCAAGTGCACATGCGCACAGCTTAGAGGGAACATTGGTGATGTCCAGGCATGGCCCTTATACTGCAATTCCTGTCTGCTGGTTTTGAGAAGGGCCTTGCTTCGTCTGCTTTGAAAGCTCGGTGGGCGGCAGTGAGGGGTTGTTGGGGGGAAATTGGGACATTTCTGAAGAGTACAATCCTGTAGGGTGCATGTGAAGAGCTTTGCCCTATCCAGGCCAGGTGGAATATCCAGGGGCTCCACCTAGGGATCTTCCACTGGTCTTGACGTTTATCCACTGCCAGTTGAAGACATTGTGCTTCATTATAAGTTTGCCTGTATCCTGGTGGATTTACCACCAGGGTACCAGCAAACTGAAATACCAATTGCAGCACTCGGTCCAGCTGTATTACCACCGGATTACGAGTGTTGGATGTAAATCCCCATTCCATGGAGTCCCATTGGACTCCATAGGGGACTAGGCCGGTATTACTGGCACCGGTAATACCAGCGATTTATGCCAGTAAGGTGATAAGCTGGAGGTAAATCGAACACCTCACTGGGTAACTTGTAGTTGGCCGGTGCTGAAACGTGCCGGTATATATGAATACAGGGCATGTTAAATCCACACCGGGCAACTTATGCGGCCCATTAACTTGAAACTGTTCATTCTTTAAACTGTTTTCTTGATAGCTATCAGATCTGCATGCAGGTGGCATGAAATCAGCTCACTGTTATGCAGAGAGCTGTATTTGAGCGGTATCTTCGAGGCATTGGTGCTCCAATGTGATACTGGTTTTCTGCCGAAGGTGGTGTCAGAATTCTGGAGAAGGAAAGCTGGCATTGTCTGGATGTCCGCAGGGGGGTGTTCGCCTATGTTGCGAGGACTGCATGTATTCGTAAGAGGAACAATTTGCTTGTCACTTACGCGGCCTCGGGGGCTGGTAGGAAGGCCTTTATGCTTTTCATTAGTCGCTGGATTAGAAGATTCATTTGCATAGCCTACATGGCAGTGGGGTGCCGCTGCCTCTGCGGGTCTAGAGCCGGTCGACCAAAGGCATGGTGACGTCCTAGGTGGATGCTCAGGGGAGCGGGGAGTGTGGTCTACCTGCCGGTTGTTTATAGGATGGCAAACTGGGCCAACTAAAAAACTTTCATTAGACATTACCAGCTCAGTGTGGCATGCCAGGAGGCCTGTGCAGGGCCTTGGAAGGGGACTGGCTCAGATGAGGGGGCCTCAGGGTCATCCCGGGACGGTGAATGGACCTGTGGCCGTGATAAAGTAAGATATTTGATCTCGCTTTTGTTCCCAGTAGATTGGAGATGCTGTGGCATGGAGATTAAGGTTTCTATCCACCTTGGGAGTGTGGCTACAGGGCCATGTAAAGAGACGTGGTACCGGAGGAGCTCCTGCTGATCCTGCCATAATCCGTATCAAAAGTGCCCAGACTGACGCCTGCGTTGGACGAAAACATATGTGCATGCACATGAACTAGGGAATTGCGACTGCAGGATGCTTGAAGCCCACAGAATGGGATGTGGAAGAAGTTCTGTGCCTTATCGTGATCGCAGCGACCCAGGCCGCTCAGATCCAAAATGGCGGACGAGAAACAAACTAAGGAACCCTACACCTTCGGCAATATGGAGCGGAGAGACGGAGCACGAAGGGAGCAGTGAAACCAGCACCCCGCTGCGTCTCCATGGAGCAGGGCAAGCTGATTATGAATAACCCATAACGTATTTAAGGAAGAATGCTACGTCGGCCGCGGGCTGAAACACGGCTGGCTGCCGGACACCACGACCCAAATATCAACAAACACTGAGGCTGGCTGCAGCTGGACACTGCGCTCACATATGCTCTGTTGCTGAGTGAGTAGAAAGACTGCACGGCTGTCGCAGCCTGGGCTCGTAAACTGAATAAGATACTTTGTAGCAATGGAACCGAAAAGGAAGGGAACGAGCGCTGCGCTCGGTGGACAGAGATCAGGAATTGGTACGCAACACTATAGCAGCAGCTCCTGGAGCCTGCAAGAGGGTACGAGCAAGGGAGGCTGCACACATGAACGTACAAAGCTGTTTGAGGAAAGGGAAACAGAGTGAACAATAGGCACGCAAATAATCGCATGGAGATAAACAGCGGCAGTGAAGTACAGGTTCTGCCAGCAGACCAGGGCAGATTCTACATACTGACCAGTGAAACTGCCTACTACGCTGTGTGCGGTGAGTGCCATTACTGTTACTGTGGGATGCGACATGGTACAGGGGATCAAGAGTGCCCCAGGTGGTCGCTACCGTTAAATACTGGAGGCAGAGGATGCCACAACGCCAAGGCGCCTCACAGGGATAGTTGGAGCGCAGCACCAGATCTTACCTTGGAGAAACGGGACCCAACGTTGGAACGCACAGAAGCACATCAAAAGGAGCTAACCTCTACACTTTCCATTGGAATGGACCCAGATGGAATGCGGCCCGGAATGAGAAGACTAAACAGACGCCACGGCTAATGCCGGAGAAGCAGGGGTAAGGGCTCCATTGCTGCATGCAGCGTGCACCCCTAACAAAGGCTGCCACATCAAGGCCTCTACCTGCATGACAAACATTCCCACAGTAGGGGAGAAACCGAGGCAAGATTCAGGGGAGGCCAAGTTTATACAGCTGCAGATGTATGCATGCCTCCAACACACCGAGAGCACAGCATTGACTGGCAGTGACACTACTGGTGGGGACGGTTCCAAGATGGTGCAGGGTCTGCTGCCTGCAGTGGGCCAACCAACGAGCCCCCGCAGGAGCACAAACACGCCCCCCACCCGCTCAGGGTGGCACTGAACAGGGGAGGCTTGATGCTGCAAGAATTTCGTACAGTGGGATGACTCACAGGTGGCACTGGAATCCTGACCACAAAGGAATCAGCTTTTGATCTGCTGAGGCATCGCGTGCGGCACAAGCGGATGTCGGAACTTTTTTGCCACACGTAGGAGACACAAGGGCGTATCGAGCCAGTCGGCAGGCCGATTCGATCAGTCAAGATATACCCTCTCAAGCCCACAAAAGGAGACCGATAGTCCACAGACCACGCAGACCATGCAAACAGCGACAGCTGCGCAGGTTAATGCAGCGCGTTGGCGTCCAAAATGACCAAACCCAAAGGGAAACGGTCTTTGCTGGACATTTTTACTAAGCCCTGCCAAACCAAAGAGGGAGTAAGTCTGCCAGTGCACTCTATGCCTGAGAAAAGGGAGCCGCCAGGAGGAGATCAACAGATCCTCAAAGCTAGTGCTGCGCTGAAAATTGCCTGGGAATCCAAACTGGCCGACTTGCAAACATCCCTAGAGGCCAAGATGGATGCGGTTAGTATCGATGCGCAGTGGAGCAAGTGCGGTGGTCAAGTGTGGTGGTACTGTCTAGCTGTCCTGCTCCTTGCTGCCTGTTGATACGGAGAACTGTTTTTTGCAGCTGCCATGATTCCGGTGTGACGAGCTGCCTGCGTTGTTTCTGATTGGCTGCTGATACTGGGTACGAATGAACTAACCAATTAAACAGTGTTGCTTTTGAAAAGGACTCTAGCGAACTGCCAATGGACTGGTAACAGCCGGTAATAGCTACCCTTTCTTTTTCATCTTTTGTTGCAGACCTGTGAACCTGCCTCCTATTTATTCCACATAACCGCGCATTGGCGCGTGCGCCGTGGAGCAAGTACGGTGGTCAAGTGTGGTGGTACTGTCTAGCTGTCTAGCGTGCTAGCTTGCAGCGTAAGCAGTTTTTTGAGTTATAACAGTTAGTTAATCCATTGCACTTCTTTTCATTTTTTAGGGGCATTTAAGCTCTCTTTTAGTTGTGAAGTCAAAAATATAATTTATTTAAATTGTATATCCTTGCTAATTTAACGTACCAAAAATTATGACAGCAAAGACATTCACGTTGAAATCTGGTAGACCGGCTAGCCTAGAAACTAATGAGCTGAGGCCATCGACAGAGTTAACTGATACTATGTTAGAATCAGCCACAATTGCGACAGAATTGCTTCCAATTGAAAAGCAGCAGAGATCAACAATCATGAGCGAAGTAGGAGACGGCTGCTTGAACAAGAGAGAATCCCCAACAAATGAGAAAAGTACCGGGTTGGGGAAAACGGCTGAAGTAACTGACCTCACATTGGAATCAGTCGCCATTTCAAGAGAACTACTTCCAATTGAAATGTAGCAAGGCTCAATAACTACGAGCGAAGTAGAAAAAGAGTGCATAAACAAAAGAGAGAAACCTGGTGAGTGCGATGTAGCTGAATCTGCAGAAATGATTCCCCAAATCATGGAACCTAATACGTGCTCAGTTGAAGCGCAAATAAAGCTGAGGAAAGCTTACGAATGTTTAACTTTGACGGGTGACATCGACCATGAGGCCCTTGATTTTATGGACACATCGTCTAGCTCTGAAATCCCGGAAGCTGACATTTTATATATCTGTTCAAACTCAGGGTATCTTATACAGTTACAAGAAGGGCACACGCAGAGCTTACTTGAAAAATCCGAACAAACCGTGGCAATTCTACAAAATCCCGCCTGCAATTGCAATCATGAAAATGATCCTCATCAGTCAAACCTCTCAATGCGATCAGACACCCAAATGGTTGATGAATCACCTTCTTTCATAGCACCCACTCCCCGGCGGACGAGATTTCAAGAAGTAACCCGTGAATCTGATTTCTTCATTCACAAGGCACAATCAAAGCGTTTCTCGTTTCCTGAGGCTCCGGCCCTGAACAATACGCTGAGTGCAATGAACACAGCTCTATTGTCAATAGCATATGAAGTTTTAGACAACAAGATGACCCAGCAAACGAAGTTGCTTGAAAAACTTCTAGAGGCGGGATTAACGTTTGAACACAAAACGAAGGAGCAGAACACTTCCGATACTAGACGGAATATCACAGAAAAATCGAACTATATTATAGAACAACGAATTATACACCAGTGGGAAGTGGTCTTGAATTGGTTAAAGAACCTAAAATACACATTGTAGGATCGGAAGAATTCCCCCCCCCCCCCGCCACAAGTTGCTACGAATGTCTTGAGGCCAGTTGATCAACTGCCTGAAAACCAGCAACTGGTTGGGGAAGCTCAACTCATCTTGATATCAGGAGTCTCATCAGATACACAGGCAAAGAGAAATATATTTGACCTCTTTAGGCCGAACAGTGGCGAACAAACAGGCGCTAACAAACTCATACCTCCTAAAGATGGTAGACCGAATCAAGTCAAATTAACTAATCAAGGTGACTCCAAAAAGCTAAGACTAAAGAGACGTAAATACGTAAAAATCCAATCAAAAACTGTAAAGAAAATTGATGCGCCCGACACAGCAGATGTGACACCTCAGTTAGTACCACCATATGAACCTTTAGACACTTTGGTGGCCTTGTCTAAACAAACTACTGATCTAAGTGATGTATCGTCCTTTCGTGATGTGAATAAAATCATAGTGCCAGCGTTAAGGACGACCATGTTCAAGGATAACACCACATCGACCGCCATTGACCTAACCGGTCCCTCTGATCCTGGACTCCCAGTAGCCCAAATATCCATCGAAGACCTAAGAGAAGAAATTAGGGAATCCATTAAGGCATATCAGGTTCAACAAACTAGAAGTGTCCAAACAAATGATTCTCTTATGAACCCCACTCCCAAAAATGATAACCTGACAGCAACTGTGAAAAATGCTGTATCTACGAAGATACCTAACACGGCTCCTGTTAGGCCAAGCGAACTAATGGAATATGACCGGACCAAAGACCAGGCATTACCGATGACGTCAAATCTAACATAAATTTCACAGCTACAAATCCAGACCATATTTGACAAACCTAAAATTCAAACAACAAAAGGAGAATTGCCTCCACCAAGTATTTCATTTTCTTATTATTATTTTTTTTTTTTTTTACCATTTTACTATGGCATCTTGATAAAATAGCCTGGATCATTGGACCCGTGACTACATTCATCGTAGGCGATTTAAATCTGCATTTGCAGTATGTTTTGGTCTGAAAGTAGACAAGTGATGAAAACACATGGAACGAAATTATGAAAGATAGGGGTCCAGTTATGCTGAACAATGTGTGTAACGATGACACCCCGTCATGTAAAACCTGGCAAAGGGGTACCTCCGGTGCAGTATTGGACTACATCTATATGAGCAAAGAATTCCTTCCACAAGTTGAAACAATGAATAATGTTTCATCTGATGAAAGTGATCACAACAAATTGGTTATGTCTTTTAAATCTCCAACTGTATGGTTATACCAGGCGAGAAACACCAATACTGCACACATTGGTATTAACAATCGTGGTAATCGCCTAAAATGGAATTTCCAAAATCTTCACCAACCAAGAATATTCTCCATGAAATGTATAATGACCCAGTACTTCAAATTGCTATGTGGGGAAAATGCAGATATTTAAGCACACCATCTCTCCAGATCTCTCCATAAAAATCGACCATCGACATCCTTTTTACATTAAGATTCAGCAAGCCAAAGTTAATTTGAGGTGGGCCATACGTAATTTAATACATTACCCCATGAATCTACGAAATAATATGAAAAAGCAACTAAAAAAGAACTATGCTCATTGGTTGAAAGGACAAAAAATACAATTGCATCAAGAAAACAGCAAAGAAATGTTAATGCATCTGGTGAAGAAATCGAGCAGCGGCATTTGGGCATGTAGAAACGGAGTGTCTACGCGACCTCAGGTGGCTATACTAACTAACTCAGTACAGAATAAAACTTGGGAAGCATACTTTAAAAAACTTTATCAATCTCCCTTTCAGGACATAGATGGGTGGTTTCAATTTAATTCTATGCCATGCTCATTCCCGATACATTTTAATGACATTTTAGCTTGCATCAAATCCCTGAGTCAATCTAGAGCTAGTGGGCCAGATGGATTGCACAATGGTATGCTTAAAAACCATCCATACGAATGGGCATCCATCCTGATGCAAATCTTCCAGAATGCCTTTGTTACCAAGCAAATTTCGCAAACTTGGAAACAATCTATTATAGTGCCAGTATTCAAAAAGGGCAACAGAGCGGACCCAAAGGCTTATCGGCCTATGGCTCTTTTAGATTGACCGGGCAAGATCTTTGGGCGCCTTGTCCTAAATTAATTTAACGAATGGCTAGACACTGGTTGCCTGCGTGATATTTTCCAAACTGGCTTTTTCCCTGAGGTGGGCACAGGTATAAACATCATTACCTTGAATAGTATTATTTATTGAGCACATGAAAGGCAGGAAGCATTATACATCGCTTTCATCGACTTTCGCATGGCTTTTGATGCAGTACCTCGTGAGTTGCTATATATAAAGTTGATGAATAGTGGTTACCCGTGGTCAATTCTAAAATGGGTGATTGATTTGAATAGTGGTATTCGTGTGAAATTCAGATTAGATACCACTGGCCTCCTTTCTGATCCGATTAATGCTGCTCGTGGGTTGAAGCAAGGATGCCTTTTGGCGTCCGCCTTATTCAACTTTTTTATAGCAGATATAAAATCTCGATTCGAATTAATAGTGACGGACTCACCAAAAACAGATGGCATCCCAATCCAACATCTGTTATATGCGGATGATATGGTTTTACTTTCTAAAACCCCCAATGGTCTACGTGCCCTATTGAAATCCTTGGAGATCTACTGTTGAGAAAATCATATTTCAATAAACGTTGCGAAAACCAAGGTGATTCAATTTGGCACTCACAGGCAGAGATCTAAAATCCATTAATGGCCATTGCAATTAGCAAACTTGGATTCAGTCCTCTCATACGTTTATTTGGGAACTTTGATAACCCAGCAAGTGAGCTCAGTGGGATATGAAAATTATATAAAGCAAAAAGCGATCGCAACACTCTCTCAGGCCCGATTGATCAAGGTCAAGTACTGCAAATTTTCATTAAAGCCCATTATAATCTACTATTAACAAAAGTTTGTGCCTGTGGTCCCATATGGTAGTGAAGCCTTTAAAATAAAACTTGTGAATAGTGGACTGCATTGGAAGGCTATTTTTGGAAACGTGTGTTAAATTTACCAATGTCGATACCCTTAGCTATCCTGAGGCATGAGCTAGGCGTAGTGTCGCTATATGCAACTTATAAATGGAAACTTTGTTCCTTATATAGGAAATGTTTAATGGCAATTGACAGAAACTCTGAGGGGCTAATTTATATTATAGCAAGTTACCTGTTAAAATCAAAAGATAACTTTCCTACAATATGGCGAATGAAGGCACAGGGAATTCTTACACAATTGAATCTTTCTGATCTTACTTTGATCAAAAATCCTAATGCGGCTAAGAAGCAATTATGGAAGCTTGATTGGATCAAGACAAGGAATGCCTGTACTTTGTACCAGGCATTCATAGACAACCCATTCAACTTACAACGTTATGATATGGTGGAGCCTTATTTAATGCTGTTTCCAAATTCTCGCCAAAGGGATGATTTCCTGCGCTTTCGTTTAAACATATGGCCTACCCATGAAATATTATGCAGAAGAAAAATCCTACCACTAGAAGCACTGCCCTGTCGATATTGTAAATCTGCTCCTGAAACGTTAAGACATTTATGTGCAGAATGTGTAATATTACTTCCACAGAGTTTAAACCTTTATTTGAGGGATCATATATTGAGTCTACTGCAGAATTATGGAATTTGCTATTTCACACTGTAAGGAAACCTGTTGGGTATGCTACTCTGAATTTTTTGTACGGTTTAAAAATGAATAAGCAAGAAAAAATGTGTTAGTCTAACTTCCATGTTTTTAAATACATGTGGTAAAATAGATCAATTTTTTTTCTATCAAGTATTATATATGTATAAATGATGTATTTTATTAGAGAATTTTTGTTTAATGTTGAGAAAATCATTTTTTTTAATCTTGATTAAAACAACCATAAATAATTTTAAAAGGTATTGATGTAAATCTCCTGAGGCAAGATGTTATAGCCATAGCAAACTGAACTGGAATGCTGGAAAAGGACCACAGAAACCAATAAAGAAAACAGCAGGGAGATACATATCCTGCAACAGAAAGTGGAAAACTTGGAAAATCGAGCTGAAGAGGCAGAATGAAGGGCTAGGTGGAACCACATTCGCATAGTGGGGCTGCTGGAAGGCGAAGAAAATCCAGACCCCACTGAATACATCAAGGCTATGCTACAGCAAGAAATAGGAGCAGGCAAGTTATCCCAAGGATTCGTAGTGGAAAGAGCTCACAGGGCCCAGACCAGAAGACCACCGCCGGGAGCTCCGCCTCACCCGATCATAGCTAAGATACTGTGTCATAGAGACAGAGAGAAAATCCTGGAGTACTTCCCAGAAGGGCGGAACAATTTCCAGAGCCTCGGCGACCATCACAGCATACCCGGACTATACATTCCTGGTGCAGAAACGTCGCCTGAACTTTGTAACAATCAAGAGTAGTATGCAAGACTGGCCTGGAGTATGTATTGCTTTACCCCGCAAGAGTTAGGGTTGAACATAACGGCAAAGCGTTCTTCTCTGAGACCCCGGAGGATGCAGCGAGATGGATGGACAGGTTGAACTGCCCAGAAGGAACTGGTGACTGGTGATCGGGAGTCCATGGCGAAGGATAATTGAACTGCTGTTTCTCTCCTCGTGCAGGGCTAGAACTGGTGGGCTGGGGTTGAATAACGTCCCATTTGATTAGAGTGCTGCACGTACGGGGCTCTGCTAGCAGTATTGATATAAGCGCACTAGGTATTGTACATGGGAGCAACACCATAGAACACGACTTCACCCCCCACTAGGGAGTTTAGGAGGGACACTGTAGTTTAGAATCCACCTGCAGCGACCTTACACCGGCAGCAGCAAGGTGGAGGTCGAGATTCAGGGAAGCCTGAGATCCAGGGATGGAGCTGGGCAATTGTTGGGGGGACAGCGGGGTGGGAGGCGGGAAGTTATGGGCTGGGTACAGTTGAGTGGAGGGAGGGAAGGACAAGGGAAGTTGGGGGGGCGGGAGTTAGGGTGTGGTTTAAAGTGGGAAAGGGGGGTAGGTGGGAGTATTGATGACAATGCAAGGTAACAGCCCGGTATGTCCACGAACACTACTGAAACTGCACAGGAAAAGAGAAGGGAGGAGGGAGGGCGGTGTGGGCTATGGTTAAAATGGGGGACTTGAGAATTGTGACCTGGAACGTGCGGGATTAAATACCTATATCAAGCGTAACAAAATCATCATGTACCTGAGGCAGCTACAGATGGGGCCTCATTATAACATAGGCGCTCCCGTAATGAACCAGGCTTCCTTAGTGGGTCCCGCGAGGGCAGAACAGGGAACTATTAACGGGCCCGTTATTAGCTCCCTCCCCCTTCCCATTGAGCCCTATGGGGGCACAAATGGGAATGGGGATGGATTCCTTCAAGGAGGAATTACCGGGCCTCCAAAGTACTCCAAAGTTGGAATGACCCGGTTATTTCTCATTGAAGGAACCTTTACTGGGAGCTGGAATGGAGGCAGCCATGCCCTTTTTAAGGGCATGGCTGCCTCCATACTCTTAATGAGGCCCATAGACATAGCAATGTTACAGGAAACCCACTTGACAAAAGAAAAACTGGAGTTGATGAAGAGGAAATGGAAGGGGACCGCCATTGGTGCCACGTATTGAGTGTATGCTAGGGCAGTCCTCATATGGATAGCACCCCATGTTCCCTTAAAACTACTACAGCAGAAAGTAGGAGCTGATGGGAGAATAACGCTAATCAAGGGGTTGCTGGGCAATAAAATAGTCAACTTGATTAACATCTACGCCCGAACAATGACACCGCGCAATATTTCAGAAATATATACGCCACTGTAAGCCCATAAATGGGCGGAACAGTCATATCGGCGGGAACTTTAATTGCACACTAGACCCCGTGATGGACGGGTCGGATGACAAGATGACCAGACCGAATCCAGCGGCTAAGGCCCTTGCTTCCTTCAAACAAGATTTTCAGATGACCGAGATATGGAGGGAACTGCACCAGCTACACAGAGTATTCATGCTATGCAGCTCCACATGACCTGCACACCAGGTTGGATTACATATTTGTGGAAGATTCCTTAGTAGAGGAGATCAGAGAGGCAGAGTACAGAGCAGCAGTCCTGTTGGACCACGCACCGTTGGTCGCGACATGGCAGATCTCGCCGCCCAGCGGAGATGCTCAAGGACACCACCTTCAGGGAAGACTTAAGGAAAACCATACAGGAATATTTTGAGATAAATGTGGGAAGTGTTGAGTCAGCCAGAACGCCTTGGGGAAGCATTTAAGGTGGTAGTGAGTGGGGAGGTGATCTCCAAGTGGCTATCTTACAAGGGGGGGGGATAGTGGCAGACTTGCAGTCTACAGAAAGGGAGATCGAAGAGCCAATGCATGCAGGGCCTGGGAGGGCAGAGACTGCAACGTCTAACAGAGAAGTGCAAGGCCCAGTGGGAGAGATTGTGCAACCTGAACTACAGGAAATACGTGGAAAGGCAGCAGGCTGAAGGGGATAAACCAGGCAGATTGCTGGCCTGGCTGTGCAAAAGCAAAACCCAGAGACAAGTGATACGAGAGGTGAGCCGCGAAGACGGCACACACGCAGACACCCAATAGGGGGTGAATGAGTGCTTTCAAAGATATTGCCACAAACTGTACACAGACGTGAGAGAAAGTGAAGGTGAAGGACTTGACATGAATGAAGCATTAGAGGAGATAATCCTGCCCAGTTTAGGGGACGCAGAAAGAGATAGACTAGAAGCTCCACTTGAACTGGAGGAACTAGAACATGTAATCCACACCCTACCCACTAGCAAGGCCCCCGGGCGGACGGTCTCCCTGGCGAGTTTTATAAAACATACATGTCAGACCTGCTCCCACACCTGTTAGCTATGCTAAATGAGGCGCTCGAAAAGGGCAGGCTAGCGGAGACCATACGGGAGGCGAACATCGTCCCACTCCTCAAACTGGGCAAAATAAACATGGACTGTGGATCCTATAGACCGCTATTGATGTTGAATCAGGATAGCAAGATCCTCACAGCAGTGATGGCGAATAGGCTGAGACCACTGATCGGTTCCCTAATGCACCACGATCAAACGGGATATGTCCCCCAGCGGTGCATCTCCAACAATCTCAGAAGATTGCACCACATCGTAGATCAGACCAAGGAGAGCACCCAGGAATTGGCAATAGTCTCGCTAGACGCAGTCAAGGCTTTCGACTCAGTCAAATGGCCATGGCTGCTAGAGAAATTTGGAATAGGACCTGGGTATTTACAATGGGTGAAACTAGTGTATAATGAACCAATGGCCAGGGTCCGGATGGGACCCGTGGTTTCCGAGCGATGGACTTTGAGCAGAGGCACTAGACAGGGATGCCCTTGGTCTCCGATGCTATTTATCCTGGCGATAGAACCAATAGCAGCATACCTCAGGTATTATTATGGGGAGGTGGGCATTAAGACGCATGGAGAGCAGCACCTGATATCGCTATATGCAGATGACATGCTGCTGTATTTGCAATACCCGGAAGAAAATCTGCAATACATATTGGAGGTTCTAGAAAGGTTTGCACGGTTGTCGGGCATAACAATAAACCCACGGAAATCTAGCATATTTCCCCAGGGCAGATATATAGGTGTGCCAAAACGCGCATTCCCTGTGTTACAGAGCAATTGGGCGGTGGATACCTTCCAATGTTTGGGCATTGATATATACCATAAACCTGAAAATGAACATGAAAACACAGTGAAAGCAGTGAAAGGAATAATCCAACGTAGTATGACATTTTGGACGAGGTTGCCCCTGCACTTGGTGGGGAGGACAGCCTTGCTCAAGATGATAGTACTACCTAGGTGGCTACCCAACTTGTCAAATGTCCCATACTTCATACCCAAACGATTTTTCTCCAACCTGCATAGCATCTGCAGAGGGTTCATTTGGCACAACACCTGGAACCGGATAGCCCTCTGGAAATTGCAGAACCCACATGAATAGGCAGGGATAAAGCTGCCCAACTCCGAGGTGTATTATCTAGCAGGCCAGCTACAGTACGTAGCTAGATGGTTATCTGAGTATACTAACACTGAGTTAAGGCTATTAAGGACGGAAAGTGCACCTTACTTCCTAAACGAGTGCATGTGGGTGACAGACCCCCGGAAGAAAACAGATCGGCGTTGCTGGCCCTGGGCAGAAAGTTCTGGCACAGAGCCTGCGCCGTAATGGGGAACCCACAGCCGTGCTCCCCGCATATCCCTCTTGTAAGACTAAGGGGCATAGAGGAACAATTGAGGCGGGCCATTCGGGAATACTGGGAACCAGTGGGTGTGACAACAGTGGGAGATGTATGGCAGGAAGGGGAAAAAATGGAGTTCGGCACATTGATAGAAGATACGGGCTTACATAGTGGACAGTATATCACATACGCTAGGCTGATGAAACTATTATTTAAGATGTGGTCAGAAACAGAACTGACCCAACAACCAGACACATTAATATAAACTTTTCAAGTGGTGTCAGAAGGAGGTCACAAAGTCTCCAGAATCTATGAGATATTGATGTCCAAGGTGGGTAAAGAGGTGGTCAAGGTCAGGCAGGGATGGGAAGAGGAACGTGGGGAGTATATAGATGATAGACTTTGGGAAAGGATGCAAAGAAGGATGCAAAGATATCATAAAGTCTCAAACGCCCGGTTGCAGCAGATTCAGTTGTGCATCACTCACAGAGCATATATGACCCCAAAGAAAATTGCCAGGTTCGCGAAGGTGGCTAAGCAACACTGCCCAAAATGTGGGGCGGAAAACGTGGGGATGGTACACATGTTTTGGGCCTGCCCTGAAATCACAAGATATTGGGAGGAGATAGCAGGCCGACTGGCGGACAAAGGGATTAGACTGGTCGTAGACTCTTTGTGGGCATGTATGGTGGGGGGCATCCCTAGACCGCGTAAACTTAAGCATGTGAGCAAGCTTAAAGACCTAGCTTACATTTTGGCTAACCGTAGGATCATCATGGGATGGAAGGTACGGGAAAGACCCAACATAAAAACCTGGTGGAGGGACCTCCTAAAATGGGCGGACGCAGAAACTGTGGTTTGGAGGGAGGCGGCTTGCAGAGGTGGGGAAGAAGAAACAGGAACATTAACAGAGTGGCAGCATCTGGTGGCATCCTCGAAATGCACGGTCCCAGAAACACTGGACACAGACAATTCAACAGATGAGACAGAGACAGCGGTGGACTAACATACTGTGGTTGTTGAATATGGGATTGGGCGTGGGCGGGGGGTTGAAGTTTATTATGCACCATGTTGAGGTGCACTGTTTATTGTTTGTGGATAACCAATAAAAAAAGTAATAAAAAAAAAGTTTGTATCCGCCTTTGGCACATCATCAAATTACTTACCACCTGTGTCCTCTAAGAGGTCACTGTATGATTAGTGAACAGCGCAGAACTAGAGACCCAGCAGTGAAGTTTGCAAGTGCTGGTCTGGCCACAACAATCATGCCTGAACAAGTTCTGTGCTCTGTTTAGCAGTATGCCTATCCCCATATCGTAAACGAGAATTTTACCTAAGTTTATGAGCTCTTGCCTTTTTGTTTCTTACGGGCACCATAGAGACTTGGCACCCCCTCTCTCAATCTGCAGTAATTTTCAGACCAAAAATAACTTGTCCCAGTCCTTTTATTATTTGAGGAAAGTCCACCAGTCATGATAGGAATCACACTACACAACCTAAAATATACTTTTCTTTTGTTTTTTTTATCCCCCTACCTTTTTCATGGAAGAGCCCATTTAAAAAACGACCTCTCCCATCATCTATCATGCTGTCTGTTTTTTCTGTGTCTCTGAGCTTAGGCTCTCAGGTTGAGTGTGCACCAGAACAGCAGATTTACTGCCTTCCAAACATCGCTAGGACTTACGTCACCCCAGTCAGTGCATTGAATGAGAAGCTGGAGCAGGAGATGAGGGTTCAGGGTTGGATCTTCAGGCTCAAGGTGGACTTACACCCTGCGAGGGCATAGGAGCAGTTTGACTGTTGAAACTGGTAAGAGAAGTGCCCCTGCTCTTCAGCTCCTCCGCTGTGCACCATGGAAGGAGAGGAAATGGAGCACGAAGGGAGGGTGCCTGGAGATAGTTCCCCAAGGCCTAGGTCTTAGGCAAGCTCCTCTATCATATTTTCCAATGTAGCAGAGAGGTGGAAGAGTTCCTCTCTATCGCCCTGCATTGCAGCCCCTTTCCCGTGCCCCATGGCAGGAGCTACCTTTTGACTGAGAAGCTTGCAGACGTGGAATGCTGGAAACCTTATGCGCTAGCCCCACCCCACTAATTAACTGAGCGGCCCAGGCCCCAAGAACAGAATATTGGATGCTGAAAGTCCGCCTTAAGGCCCAGATGGATACTCCCAGTATGGGTGATCTGCCTGCAACCCTATGTGCTATATGGGGTCCTGGTGACACTAAATCTACCAGTAAGAGCACCAGGGAAATCATCAGCTGTAGCCCTGGGGCAAGCCCTTTCACAGCAGGATCTCCACAGTGACCTGAGAGACTTGCAGTCCTCCCTCACAAAGGCATTTCAGGGCCACTTTCAACTTATGAGATCAGACCTTAATGCGACAATGGTCGAGATGAAAACAGAAGTGGGCCAATTGAGGGAAAGGACTGTGTCAATAGATGCAACTTGGAGCAAGGCTCTAAGCCCCTGCTAAAAGGTCCTTCCCACCTGGAAAATAAATACATAGTGAGACACTTTCACAGAATAACTGTCAAATTTATTTAGTATCATGAAAGCACTCGAGCGGATAGAGGCTGAGGCGACTAAAGGTTTTGCTAAGGCTCTCTGCCTTACTTGCCGTCTTTAGCCCTTAAATACGGTTTTCTTAGCTGCATTGGCATGATACGTAAATAACACACGGTCCTTGAAAGGTAAGTTCACTGACGGGGTGAACAGAAAGTTTGGTGAATAAAAATAGTGAAATACAAATAGACATGCAGTGGGGCGGGGGGCGTGGGGGGTGTTGAACATTTGTTCTTTTCTATCCTTGGCTTGAGCTCAGAGGCAAGAGTCATCACCTGCTAGTATTTGAGTGCTATTTTGACCTCAGCTGTTTCCTAGCTTACGAGCAGTGCCATCAACTTAACCCGCACACACAGAGGTTGTTTGGATTACTGTTTGTGGACCACGGCAAAACTCTTGTGACATTTTATAGAATGAAAACTGGTGTTCATATAATGTATTCTTTCACAACTGACCACCCCGAACCTACAGGAGGTGGTGATGGATTTCAAAGACCAGTGAAGCGATCGAACAACTGAATACTGCTACACAGAACCTGGCGGCGCAAATAGAAGACCTGGAGAATAGATCAAGAAGGGTTAACATTAGGATTAAAAATATGCCGGAAGACGTTACCGACCAGGAACTCAAAACGCAGGCTCAGATAAGATTTGCAGAAATCCTGGCGTATATCGCACCACACCTAAAGACGGGGGTAATCTAGCGAAAAGAACCCTCCAAAAGTGAGCATGTCACCAATGGCAAAAGGGTAGAATCGGGGATCGAAATTAAGGTTGTATAAGTGGGAGCTAAAAGCAGCTCCTGGGTATCCAGCATTAGCCAGTGACCAGGAGCTACCACGGTGGGACCAGGAGCTTTTACATAGCTGTCTGTAAATCTAATTTCCAAATAAACTGCACAAATATCATTTCGGCCATTCTTTATGAGCTTTAAATGTTGAATAGATGTGCACTAAAGTTTATTTATAGATTGTCCCCAACGCACATAGGTGTGTTTGTTCTGCATCAGTTGGCCTGGGAGCCAAAAGTAGATTCCGGTAGCTGTTGGTGTCAAGCTAACTAGGCTCTTCTAGGCTACATGCAGGAGCTAAATGGCTCCCAGCTCTCAATTTCGAACCCTCAGCATGTACAGAGGCGTTTGAAGGCAGCAGGGGGAGGTGAATGGTAACTGGAGTGAGCATAGCCAGAGGTGTGTTGGAGGAGCAATGGGTTATCACATCCTGTGTACCAAAAGGGTGAAAATGCCCTGGAGGGGTGGGGATTGAGCGGGGGAGGTTGAAGTGGCGGGGGGCTTCTGTTAATGGGGTCTGGGGTAATGAGGGAGGTTCTTTTGGGGAAGGGGTGTTGGCGAGACAACAGTATCTGGATTTAGGGGTTCTACAGTGTTGTTGGGGGAGCGTGGGTTCCCGATTAACGTTACTGGCGACAGAGGGGGCGTGGACGGGAAGGAATATACTGTGGCCTCGATTTTTATGCCCCTTATAAGGGTGAAGAGTCATTTTTGAAGGACCTCTTGATTACACTTGAAGGGTTCTCAAAAGAAAATATCATGATGGGGGCAACTTGTCCTGGTCCCGGGAACTGGATAGGAGTACAACTGGGGCTTCGCATAGGGGAGGGATTTCATCTAAGTCCTTACAGGAGAAATTTGGCAATGTGGAGGGAGGTAAGGGGGCGGGATGTCCATAACTCCCAGTCCCATATAGATTATATTTGGGTCTTGGTACCCTTAATAGAGGCAATCAAGGGGATCGAGGTGGGGCTGATTGGTATAGTAGATCACGCCGTATGTGGGGGTGGAAAACTCCAGGAGACATAAGTGATCTGGATTGTCAAAAAAGATCTAGAAGGCATGTACGCCCGCTTCTTCGACATAAACAAGTTAGAAGACACCAGTGAGAGCACAGGGTGGGATGCCTTTAAATCAACTATTAGGGGGGAAGCTCATTGCTATGAAAGCAGTGAGAGAAAAACAATTTAAGGTGTTGGAAGCCCAACTTGAGGGGGGAAGTAGAGTAGTGCAGGAAAAGGAATCTGCCCCCTCCACCCCATCCAAAGGAAAGCATATAGGGAATATAGGCAGGCTGTGGGCCAGTGCTAAACCTCTCCAAACCAAAAGAGCGGGTAAGTATCTTGATACACTGTTAAGGGATAACTAGGTTCTAGGGTTATTTTCGCAGTAGATGATGAGCAGGGAACAGCTGATGTACACAAGTGCCCCGCATAATAAATGTTTTTCATGGATTTGTACTCTTCTCAGAATCCCCTGGAACACTTATAGTGGATTACCTGGACAAGGTGCAATTAGCAAAATTGGGAATGCGTTGGGTGGGGAAATTGGAGAGGACGAGGGTTGCATAGTTATCAAGTCATTGCCTTTTAATACTTCCCTGGGGCGGATGGTTTAATGACGGGCTTTTATAGAACATTCAGTAGGGTAATTATTCCGTACCTTACTAGCTTATTTAATTACTTGCGGAAGATGGGGCAAATTGTGACCTTTATGGAGGATGCAAAAGTGACACTTCTTACAAAACCTAATGAGGACCCCCACCAAGTGTGGCCCTTATCGGCCCATAGCCTTAATTAATGTTGATGTCAAAATGTATACCAAGATTTTGGCCAACAGGCTAGAAGGTTTCCTTCCCACCCTTATCCACCCGGACCAGTCGGGGTTCATCTTAGGCTGTCAAACCTTTGACAACATACGGAGGACTTCATGCTCTGAAGATGAAAGCAATCCCTAGGTTGCTGTACACTGCACAGGCTATCCCAATGCACATATTAGAAACAGATCTTCAGAAGTTGCACAAAGCTGAGTTTCAATTTATTTGGAAGGGCAGGTCACCTAGGTTTTCACTTAAATTGCTGATGCGGTGCATATGGTAGGGTAGATTGAGAGGACCAGATCCCCGGAGGTATTTGAAGGCAGCCCATTTGGCTCTCGTGATGGACTGGTAAACAGGAAGTATGGATATGGAGTGGTCATTTGTCAAGCAAGCAGCTACTAAGATTCCATTAAAGTGGATTCCCTTCTTGGCACCAAAAGATAGGCATTGCTGGGGTAGATTATTAAGTGCCTCTGTTTTTGGTGTAAGGTTACAGTTCTAGCTGTACCATTGGTTTAAAAAAGTTCCTCCGCATAAGGGGCATATGACCTCAGTGTTATGGTAATTCAGGCTTTTCCCCAAGTGTATTCACAGCAGGTTAATTTTGTGATTGGCTTTGAGTGATTGGGGTTCAGAAACAGAAATCGGGCCCAATGGTCATGGTCCTTGGGTGTCCCTTCCTGATGCCAGCATTGCTAGTGATTCCCTCAAACTCACCAGGCTCTATGTGGTAGTTGTGACCGAGCATCCCAGGCCTACCTCTCAAGAGGTGGAGTGGAGTGGTTCACCGGTACAGTAAAGACTTTTCATTAACAGCCAGTAAAAGATTGCCCACACACTATATTTATGTAAAGAATACATTTTGATTCAAGAAAAGGTACATTTGTGAAACGGGAGATGCAACAATATGTCAGGCAGGTAAGAGCTTAAGTGATAGTTTTAAGAGAGTCCTTCCTGAAAAAAACTGCTTTAACTGAGATATACAAATGATTTTTGGTTCAGGCAGACACAAGACACTAAGAGGGACAAGTATTGTGGTTCGGGTCAGTCTTTGACGGGAAAGGGTTATCTTAGTGCGAAAGTGTATCCTACGAATAGTTTAGGAGCAGTTCTTGGAACTGGAGAAACGGAACCAGAGTCCTTGCCTGGGATCCTGTGTCATTGGTTCTTGTGTCTGTTCAGCTCTGAAGAGTCTTCGGGATCCTAGCAGCAAAAGAGTACCTGCTTCTGGGTCTGACGATGCAGACGCACAGTCATGTGCTTCAGGGAGAAAAGGCCTTTGAGCAGATTCTGTGATCTAGTTTATTCCACTGGATCATGGGAGAAGAGCCCCACTGTGGGTTTCTTGTTGTTTCTTCAAATTCTGCGGAGCTTGAAAGCATTCTGGTGCAAAGCCTCCATCTGTCCTCGAGCAGAAGGTTTTTGAAAGGGCCAGCTTTAGACAACGAGTGGGCAGGGGTGAGGGGTGGCTGCTTTTATCTTTTTTGGGAATCTGTGAGTGAACACCACTGCACCCAATTAAACACCAAGCAGCATTCAAAAGAGTAGTGGGTCAGCCAATGGCCCGCCATCCATCCCTCCAAGCACATCCAAGCATGCAGACAGGCCACTTGCACAAAGGATTGAATCCACACTTCCCCATACGGGCACCTGCATATGCCAGTGAGAACCTGTCTCAGACTGACATCCCCCAGTTTGGGACAAATACAGCCAATGGCCAAAAATGAGGCAAGGGCAAGCCATGTGACTCCTCCGGTCATTTTGGGAAAGGCAGCCTCCTTTTTGGTGAAAGAAGGGGGTGGAGGGTTCACAAATAACTGCCAATTCCACCGTGTGTTGGAACAGATTTATGAACCAACACACAGCCATACCAAAAAAGCCTGTTCTACCAAATGCTTTATTTGGGTGGGTGGGGTTCTCGGGGGAGAGAGAGATACATTTCTAGGGCTTGTGATCTGTTTAGGTTCATATGCTGTGCATGATTCGCTATCTAGCGGTATGCACGGAGTATTACATTTGTTTTCTTCAGAATGACAAAATGTTCGTCAAAAGTGGTGTTCTTTCAGAATATACTTACCTTACATATTTTGATACCCATACAGCCCCACGGCACCTATGCCCTCGGATTTGTTTTTTCCCCCGCTGTTGGTCACGTCACAAGAGTGGAGTGGAAAGGAAAATTAAACAGTGGCGATGCCTCCATGAGGCGAGACCAAACGTCAACAGCAATTTGTTATTAGGGGCCAATCAAATAAAAAGAATGATTCAATTGATGCATATAATTGTTGGAACCCTAGACCCCATTAGCCCACCGCATGAAGGCTACACCTTTTTAAGTTCTGCCTGGAATGCAACAGACCCTTCCTGTGACTCAATACTCAATCGATTTTGCAACAAGTTACCTGAAGGACCCTTGCACCTTTTGTAGAAATGAAATTGGTCAAGACCCTCAAGAATTTAGTGCTGGGCAACCTAGTCCATGGAGGTGGTACACTGCGTCTGCAAATCCAGAGGCATCCGACGTGGTGCATAAGTGTCAAATTAGCGGATCAGGGGGCACAAACGGAACCCAAAGATCCAGAGATGTGCAAACTCCTAAACATGGAGCTATAAAGGTTCTGTTGCAGTCGGCCCCTATCTCCGCAAAGAACACTGTAAAGTTAATTTATGAGCCACAAAATGGCAGCTACATGACTGAGAAGAAAGCCACACTTTCGAGGCAAAAGACACACGGATGTATCCAGTCTCCAAGTAGTCTACCTCCTCTAAAGGGCCACTAAGTTGTAGCCGGAAAAAGTTCTGACGCCACTGATGTACCCAAAGAAGGGCGGTGGGGGCGGTTCGTTAGGCTATGAAAACTCGACTTGTGGCTAACAGCGAGAAGCCGCCAAGAGAACAAATCCACATTGCGTGACAAATACGCTAAAAATCTTCCTTTCTTTCTGCAGTCCTGATCTACGGTCCAACTTCTCAGAGGTACCCAACAGATAATGAACCATTCCTTTTTCCCTCTACATCACCCTATTCCTATTCCATTTCACCTGTATCCTCTTTATCTTCTCCCATACTCCTATTCCTCCACAAACTAAGATCTAGATACACGGGGCAAAATGAGCCAAACTCCAGACAAGCCATTTGCTAGGAAACCACTACAGTGGCGATTGTGTGCAGTATAAAAGACTTGTAGCATAATATTGGTGCACCATTGCAGTTTTTATAGAGCAAACGCCACAAACACATTATGTAAACCTATAGATGCAAGATATGTTTTCGGGTTATATTTTCGGAACGCATGTTTCTTGAAGATGCCTAACAATTGCAATGAGCGTACAATTCATCTACGGGGGGCTGGTGTTTGTTTTATTTCTTTTTCAGAGTTAGATGATTTTGGATATTGTAGCCCATGCAAATCAAAGGGGGCACACAAACTTTAATTTCAACACAAATAATGTACATTAAACATTATTGTACACTTCCACCACTCTTTGGTGGCCACTGTTGGCCCCCTTGTACAGTTTGACCTGTAATTAAAGCATCACAGGTCAAGAAATGGAACTTCTAAAAAGTCCCTTCCCCCCCAAGATCTCTGATCCCTGATGTCTGTTCTGGCTATTTGAAGTTGTTGATTTCGCAAGTGTGTTGTCACCGTGCTCTGTAGTGTTCGCTGTCCAATGTATTTACTGGTGCTTGTGTCAGAGAGGTGTCTGCTCCAAGCATTTAAGGACGGGAGATTTCCTAAGACTATTTCCGGGCTCAGCATGTACTTTAGTATCGTTCCCGCATGCACCTGTAATTGCAATTGCTTATTTATAACGAGCTTAATACCCAGAGACTTCTAGGCACAGACCCGGGGATCGGACCCGTTTTCCTCTGTGTCATCTTGCATCCAAGGTGAGTGAGTTGCCCCTGAACTAAGCTCCCGGTCCTGTTCGCCATTGCTCACTATGCATAGATTTTGCTTCAGATGAGCTCAGTGGGTAATTATGCTTCAGTAGGCAAATATGTGTGGCCTCTGCACAGACACCACCTGGCATGCTGACGTACAAGGCCTCCTGTACGCATGTCCTTTTTTAAAACTTCCTGGTGTGTAAAACCTATTCCGTATGTGAAATTGGCCTAAAGCAAGCACATTTGCACTTGGCATCGGTTCACGGAACCGTGTTGGCGGCACAGGCTTGGAACGAGTTGCCAGAAGCACTTCCGAAAGGAGGAAAATCATCTGGTTTTTAGGAAATCTTTAAAAACCATACTGTTCATGTAAACACTCTGCGACTGGGCTGCTTCTTTCATCTAACTTGTTCTTTCTGTTTCAGCGCCTGGACACCCAAGGGCTTTGGCGCTATACAAATAAAGTAACATTAGTGTGTGCAGAGTCGCAAGACTAATCACCTGCTGCTAAGGTCGGCGATGCTGAAACTGCTGAACATCTTGCACTTGGTTTTGACTCCAGTCATTTTTTTACCAACTTCCTAGTATACCCTTCATTTGCTTCTTTTAGAGAATGATATTGGGCCACATTACGAGTTTGGCGGTAGCCGTGCCCTTAATAATGGAACGGCTACTGCCAAACTCTATACCGGCACCCACGAATAGGCCATTACCGGCCCATTATGATTTCAATGGGCTGGTAATTGCCCATTCGCGGGTGCCGGTATGGCCGGGCTTCTGATCCCCATTCTGCCCAATAGGGAATGGGGGTGGGGTGCATGGTTGCACCGGCACCATTTATAACAGTGGCGGTGCAATCACAAGTTCTACTCGCGGGTGCCGCTCTGCATGCCTGGTCTGACCAGGCGTGCAGAGCGGAGCGGCACCCCCGAGCAGAACTCGTAATGTGGCGGTATGGTAACAACGGCGCTGGTAGCACTAGCGGCGCCGTTGTTGCCTTACTGCCACATTCGTAATGCGGCCCCTTGTGTCAGGACATAAGATTGCAAGTTTTCAGGTTTTCTGGAAGTTCCGATTTCATTTTGCTTAGCAGAAGAGTGTTTCAAAGCTGATTTTTAAAAGCTTGCAGTACATTGAACAGGCACTATATTAAAGCTCACTGCTCTCTCGCGCCTCTTTCTGTCTCTACAACTCGCAGCATCATGTTGCAAAGTTGAGGGGGGAGGAACTGGGTGAGACGGAAAAGACTGCTAGTCATTGCCCACTTAAACCCATGCAGCATGGCATGAAATCCATTCCCTGGGCATGTGCTCTCTGACCATTTACTATCATTTGGATCCCAAGTGCATACAACCGCCTAGCCCTCTCCAGCTCTACTGAAAAGTCGGGGGAGGGGTGGTAATCGGGACGGGGAAAAGGAAGGGGAGGCTGCAAATGCAGAAGGAGTGGGCACATAGATTGATATTGGCAAAGACAGAGGAGAGACTGACATTGGCAAAGGATGAAGAGTGACTGATTTAAAGCATTCTTTAACAAAGGGAGGGAGATCACAAAAGACAGAAGTGAGACTAAAATGAGACAATCGGAGCATGGCTAGAAGAGTGCTGATAAAGGGAGTAAGGAATGTAAAAAGGCGCTGACGTGGACTTGGGCAGTAGCGCAGAGGATAGAGAGAAGAAAAGGATAAACGCACATTGGTGATAAGGGCAAGCTGGAAGAAGTAGAAAAAAAGATTGGGATAAGATGGGCAGGAAGATAAAAAAGGAGCAGGTGCAGACAGGAGGGGTTTAAAAGGAAACGGATAAATCCCGTTGGTGCACCTGAGGCTATACAAGCGACAAGAAATCCGGTGGGTAACTGGGTTAAATGGAGTTGAAGATGAAATGATGAAAAATATAGAATTTGTACTGAAGGGGAGAACACGATGGTGGTAGGGACGAGCACAAAATAGTTCCACATGAACATTAGAATTTAAGATAAAATATGAGGTTCTTTGAAGAGATCATGCTGAGCAAAAGCCTCCCTAACAAAATGTAAATCCGTCGGGAGGATGGTATTTCTCACTTGCAAAAATAAGTTGAATGTCAGACCTGGGTATTTTACAGACCATTTGAACACAAGCAGCAGTAATTCAGCATTAACCCATTGTCTGGCAGATTATATATCGGGCCTACTCCCAGAGAGTTCAGTACAGGCTCGTTGGGGTTCACTGCATACAGTGTTGACGATTTTGTAAACACTCCATTCTTTTCACTCTTTTGCAAATGGCCATCACATGATATAATATGTATATCACTTGGAGTCTAAGGGTTATTTTTACACTGCACAATATAAGCCCTGTCACAAGGTATCGAATCATTCATTAATTTACAATGTACTAAATAAACATGAAGTAAATTTCATTCTTTGTATCCCACAGTGAATGGAACCAGGTACAGATAAGAGGAGAATCATCAAAAAAGAGGAACTTCTGAAATGGAGCCTCGTCAAATATTATCAAGGAACCTGAAGGAGCAGGTTATACAATGTCTAAAGCAAAAAGAAGCTAGCAGAGCACAGAGCTTTTCACAAAATTTTCAGAGAAAACTCTCAGAACAGATATCGGAGCATTGCGTGGAAAATGAAACGAATACCAACTCAATCAAAAGAAAGAGAAAAGAGACAGGACTGAAAGCCTGCACATGTGCCATATGCGGGAAGTGCTTTAGCCGGTCATCAAGTGTAATTCTTCATCAGAGAAGGCACACTGGAGAGAAGCCATACAAGTGTGGTGAATGTGGGAAGTGTTATTGCTGGGCTTCAAGCTTGATTCTGCATCAAAGAACGCACACAGGAGAAAAACCTTTTCGGTGTAGTGAATGTGGAAAGATTTTCCGCCAGACATCTAGCCTCATCATTCACCAAAGAAAACACACTGGAGAGAAGCCATATTCGTGTACTGAATGTGGTAAACATTTCAGGCACTCCTCAAGCCTAAATGTTCACCTTCGAACGCACACCGGAGAGAAGCCATTTTCTTGTGTTGAATGTGGAAAATGTTTTAGCCAGTCGTCACACTTAATAACCCATAAGAAGACCCATACTGGAGAGAAACAGCATAAATGTGATGTGTGTGGAAAGTGTTTCAGTCAGTCGGGAAACCTTATAACTCACAAAAACATGCACACAACTCTCAGATTACAAAAAACACACAAAACCTTTGTTAAGTTGATAGAAGTTTCGATTCCAAATGACTACTATATTTTACGCATGGAAAGGCTAAAACTTTTAAAAAAACAAGAAATGGAATCTGAAGAAAGTATTATAGAAATCACAAGTGATATTGACTAAGTGACATCTGTTTATATCTTCAAGAAAAAACTCAAGATCCTCCGACCTTATCAGTTGTATGTCATTCTATATCGAGACAGACCAATTCGGCACTATGCAAGAAACGTCGATCATTCATATTACTTGGCCTTACTCCACATTACCATATATTTATTTAATCTTGTTTCAGCAAAAAAGAAATAAAATCCAACGTAGACATGTTTCCACAGAAAGAATGTACCTACAAACATCAGCAATATGAATAAAACACTGGCAGATATCTATCATGATAGATGCATGATCGATAAAACAGAATACCCTATAATGTATCGGCACCAGAGAGAAACTGGAGCCACGTGTACAACAGGATGCCTCATAATTGGAGGATCATGTGTAAAGTTTCCTAATGAGCTACTAGGAACGGGATGTATTCATGAAAGAAAGATAAACTGCTCTAACTATAACTAGCGATATATCCAACCCTGTTATTACTCTGGCATTGGTTATGGGCAAAATAAATTATTCATTAGATGTCAACATTGAGAATTAAAGGCTGGAACAAAGTACTCCATTCCAATTATCTTTAAGTGAAAAATGAAATCTACATTCAATTGTCAAGGCCCAAATACACAGGATGCCCCAAAAATATTTAACCACCTGCACTACAGGAAATGCTACCTTTGGCACTGTTGCAAGCACTCACACAAGGACGTATTAATTTGAGAGCACACTAGAATACCCTTTCACAAAAATGAAGTTTTTCTCCTCTAAATGCTCGAATGCAAAAAGACACTCATCTTGGAGACTTGCATTCTAAAGACAATGTGACAAGTGTTTCAGTTCTCAAAATGCCTGGCTTATACTGGCTAATAGTCCTTTCGTATTCATCATAAATTCAAAATGATACACTGTGCTTTCCCTGATGTGACATAATCGGTGAAGAGCTTTGATAAAAGTTAAAATATATGAATTTTCACATTCCGGTGTGCGATTTTGCTTTATGGAGATTTCATATTGTTCTAAACAACACATTGTTATTTGAAAGGTTTCCTAGGTACATGTGAAAAATGCATTTTTTATGTTTGCAGTAGCTTGCACTGTTCATTGTCCGAAACTGTTCCGCATTAGTTCCATGAATCTTTTTGGATACTCTTCTCCCTTTGTGATCTATAGATGATTATAATTAACTGCATTTGGATGATGACGTTCCGATAAACTGTCCACATAAAACTCTTGATTTTATAATGCAGTTAATTTTTTATTTTAAAATTTGTTTATTGGCATTTTGTTATATTTGCAAACACTGCACCTCTTTCTGTGCCAGCTTCAGTATCAATAAACAAGTCTGGATACTTATACAGCAACATGTTAAACAATAAGTACAAACAACAATGAACAGTAACTATCTCTGGTGTCAATCCAAGTCCAGTTTCACTGGTGACCGATAGGGCGGATGCTCCTGTCGTGGGAAGGGGGGGGGGACATGGACCAGACCAGGGGGTCATTGTGTCTCACGATGGACCTATTGAAGTTGGTGTCTTTTTTCTGCAGTGGTCGGGTGTGCTTCCTGCGGGTTATTCAAGGAGGTTTATCATCAGGGGAGTGGAACAGTTTTGTCATGATATTTTTCCATGCAACCAGCGCCATACTCGAGTCTTCAGTAGACCTGGTTACGCTCTCTTCCCGAGCCTTTGTTTCGGCGTTCGCCCAATTCTCAAGTTCTTTACGCCACACTGTGAAAATCGGACCTGCGGGTTTTTTCCATGACATAGCCATAGTCCTTTTCGCCATTATGCATGCCAAATCCATTAGTTTGACTGAATGTTTGAGTTTAGCTAACATAGGATAGGTGCCCAGGAGACACTCATGTGGGGTCCATTCGTACCTAGTGTGACCCGCCTCCTCGCACATTTGTTTTATTTTGGACCAGAAAGTCTGGGTCTTGGGGCAGGTCCATAGCATGTGGATTAAGTCTGCGTTATCAGCTCCGCACCAAGGGCAGTTTGGCAGCACATTGTTGTTGAATTTGGCCAATCTACTCGGGGTCAGATAGGTGCGGTATAACGCGTTGATCTGGATCAGTCGAAATCGGTGATTTCTAGAGACCTCTCCAGAGAATGACAGTGCCCTGTCCCATTCGCTATCTGTTAGTTCCCGCCCTATATCAGTTTCCCATGTGGTCATATATTTGGGACACCACTCTTCCACCCTCTCCCAAACTATAAAGCAGCGTTATAAAGGGGTTAATGTCTGGTTCCTCTGGCCAATTTTCCCAATTTGTTTGGGCAAACAGTCTAATCTTCCGATACCATAGGTATTGACTGGAGGGAATATCATACTCCGCCTGTAACTCAGAGAACTTCCGAAAGGTCCCCCCTTCATACAGGTCTCCCCACGTGTAGATTCCTTTTCCCTCCCAGAGCCTGGCACTATTTAGATCGGTATCAGTCTTATTCAACCCCGAGAGCAGTGGCATTTCCGGGGAATGTTTGCTTTAGTTTCATAATCACTGAGGTCCTGTACCATATTTTCCTACCCAGGGTCACCAGGAAGGGTGGGTTGCTTATCAGGGTCTGAGGGCCCCAGATCAATTCCTTTAAGCGTAACGGGGAGATCATGGACTGCAACAGAGGGGTCTCTGAAGTGACATTGTCTGCTAACCATTTTGATACAAAGCCCAACTGGGCGGCCAGGTAGTATTTCTCTAAATTAGGCAGTTGGATCCCACCCGATTTGTATGGTAAGACTAATGTGGACAGGGCCACCCGGTGCCTGCACCTCCCCCATAGGAAATCCCGGATTATTGTATCCAGCAAACGGAAGAAAGGTTTAGTAATATAGAAGTGCACATTTTGGAACACATACAGGAACCTGGGGAGGACAATCATTTTGGCTATGGAGGCCCTGCCCATCATGGATAAAGGCAGCTTAGACCAGAACCCCATGGACTTAGGTAGCGCTGGGATCTTCGCTCTAGTGTTCTTTGCTCTAGTGTTATGATCGTGCATTAGTCTTTTTTTTTAATTTTTTTTATTTTTTTTATTTCTTGTTTTAACCATAAGATTTTTACAAGAACATTTTTGTAAGAAGATTTCAAACATTTTCGATTTAACAATAGTTAAAATAAAATTGATGTTGGTATTATTTTAGATATACAGGTTTACATTATCTGTGTACATATTATATGCATGTTCATCAATTTTTGTGTGATTATTTCCACGTGTTTTAATTTTATAACAATTTTAGATATGTTCATCGGTATCTAAGCACAATTTATTAAAGTGAACTGATGCAATAACTAAACTCATGTTGGCTGAGTTTAAGAGACAAGACCATCTCAAGGATGGCTGGACCGAAGCAACCACACACATATTTTTTCCAAATGTAATGTTTCTGATTGAGCAAAGTGCCGTGCAATCTACTAATAGGTGTTCTAGAGTTTCTTTTTGAGTCACAACAAGACAGAACCGGCAAAAATTCTCCGACATGGGTATTAGCTTACGCTGAGCCAGGATATCTTTGGTCAACCATAAATTGAATCGTATTCGCATATATATGGAGATGGTGACTTTAGCAAGTATTTTTCTGGACATCTCATGTTCTTATCAGGATAGAGATGCGTATCGAAATGTTTATATTTCAAGCAGAGTTCACGATTTGTCCGCCAATCGTGAATGTACACTTTATTTCTTGCACGGTTAGGATTTAGGATCAAGGTTTCAACGTCAACATCTGCTGATGCCATAATATCGTATACATAAGTAGTCCATTTCACTGTAAATTTTTGAGGTGATTGAAGCAGGTGTTTTGCCAGTACAGCAATTATGGTCTCAGATTCAATATTCGGTAGACATTTTCTGAGCAGGGCACAGAGCTGCCAATGATATCTAGCCCTAAGAGAGATGAGACCAAGTTCGTATCTGATACACGCAATGGGGACAGATTGTGGCAGATGAAAAAGGGTTCTCCAATATTTGGCTTCGATTTTATCAAGTTCCTTTGCATCTGAAATGTCTCGTGATGCCAGGCCATAAAGTATTATTGGTATTACTTTCTGCTGCCAATAATGTAGAACAGACTCCACAGAAAATTTACCGTATTTGTATAATATCAATTTGGATTGTGATATCGCAGTTGTCACTTTACTTTGCAGTAATTGAAAATGCTCTGTTGTCACCGAGCTGGCTTCAAATTGAGTTCCTAGGTATTTATAACTCGACACAGTGTCAAGGGCGATGTTTTTTACCCTCCACACAAATCTTGTTCTCTGAGATCGTTTCACAACGCAGGCTACAATTTGCGACTTTTTGATATTCATGGATAGTTCATTATCATCGAAATACATTGAAAGTGCATCAATTAGTTTTTGAAGGCCTGTCGGTGTCTTAGATATTAGAACTAAGTCATCAGCATACCAGAGCGCTTGGATTGCGGAGCCATTCATTTTTGGTGAATCGGAGGATAGGTTGAAAAAGATTTCTTGTACATCATGAATGAAAAAATTAAATAGCGCTGATGCCAAAATACACCCTTGTTTTAATCCTCTTGATGTTTAATGACTGTAGATAACAGGCCAGCAGTAGATAGGCGGACACGTATGGAAGTGCCTGTATGAAGAGCAATAATAATGTCCATGATGTCTTGAGGGCACTGAGCTTTCATTAGTTTTTGAAAAAGTTTTATCCGAGAAACCGAGTCAAATGCAGCATTTAGATCTATAAATGCAAAAAACAATGATGTTTTAGTTTGATGAGCTTGAGCTTTCAATGTGTTGAGAATCATAAGGTTTACTGAAGTCCCCAGGCCACAAACAAATCCAGTTTGATTGCTATCACGATGCTTGTGTTTACATGTCCATATGTTAAAGGCCGATAGCACTAAGCGATTAAAGATTTTGCCTGGAGCATCTAAAAGTGCAATCGGACGATAGTTTGCTGGTACGCAGCGATCCCCTTTCTTAAAGATTGGCACAATGACCGATGAACGCCATGAATCGGGAATGTTGCGAGTTTTTAATAAACGTTGAAAGATGTTATTCAGGATTTTGGCCCATATCTGAGGATGTTGCTTAAGCATAAAGTTGGTGATACCATCTGGGCCTGCCGCACGGGAGGAAGATGATTTAAGAATGAGTGCCTCAATTAGGTTTTCAGAGCATTCTAAATTCCATGAGCCTGAAGAGTTAGATCCATAGTTATGTGTATGAAAGGCTTTGTCCGAGTATAATTGAGCAAAGTGTGAAATCCATAGATTTTCTGAAACTCCATTCAATTGTGACTTTAAATTGTTCAAATTTGAGTTAAGATTGAGTAACTGCCAAATTTGAGCAGAGTTCCTGCTTGCTATAGTTGAAAGAAAGATTTCTCCATCCTGTTGGAATAGTTTTCCTTTATACATACGTATCCAAGATCTGTACTGTGCATTAGTTCTGGGGTGTGTAGAATCTGATTCCCAAGGTATCGGAATGAAGTGGTCTGCCAGGTTATGCCCACCAGAGGAAGTTCCGTAATGGCCTTTCCCTTCAGTCCCGCGAGCGGGAACAAGCAGGACTTGGCTCTGCTGAATTTTATGCCCGAGACCTTGGCGTAATTGTCTAAAACGTCCAGCATTGTTGGTACATTGAGAAGGGAATTATTGACATATATCAGCGCGTCATCGGCATATAAGGAGATGATGGTCTACCCCTCCAACCCGAATGCCTGCATCGAAGAATTGCTGCCTAAAAAAGAGAGCGATGGGCTCCAGGCCCAGTATATACAGCATGGGTGAGAGTGAGCACCCCTGCCTGGTACCTCTGCGGATGTCCCACGACTCCGATGCATATCTTCCAGATTTTACTCGTGCCCGCGGTCCATTGTACAGTATTTTGATCCATCTAATAAACCCCTGACCGAAACTAAACCGCTCCAGGACCACCACTAGCCACTCCAAATATATTGAATCAAATGCTTTAATAGCATCTAAGGACAGTAGTGCATAGCATTCTTTGCTTGTGTCGGTATGGGTTATTATATGTTGGAGCCTACGCAGGTTCATGGTCGTATTACGACCGGGTACAAAACCGTTTTGGTCCTCATGCACTAAGTCTCCAATTGCTCTGGCTAGTCGGTTGGCTAGGATTGTCGTAAGTATTTTAACATCATAATTTATCATTGCAATCGGGCGGTAAGAGTCGCACCTATCTGTGGGTTTGTCGGGTTTAAGTATGGGGACCAACAAAGTTTCTCTCATGCTAACGGGGAGGGTCCCACATTCATAGGATTCTCGGAAGACTTCAAGCAATAGTGGCGTCAAGGAGGGTTCAAATGCCTTGTAAAATTCCGGGGGCAACCCATCACTGCCCGGGGTCTTACACGTCGCCAGGGGTCTAATTGCTTCCGTAATGTCATCGGGTGTGATGTCCCCATCTAAAGCCTCAGAATGTGCAGGGGTTAATTTGGGTAAGCATATCTCATCTAAAGTGTCCTGTATTTGATCTCGGGGGGGGGGGGGGGGAATCTGGTCCGCATGGGAATATAATTGTTCGTAGAAATTCTTAAAGGTGTCATTGACACCCTGTTGAGTGTTGTGAGTTTCATCGAGTTCGTCTTTCAATACAGTGGTTATATGTCTGGCGTGTTCTTTTTTGCAAAGCCAAGCTAACAGTCAGCCGGGTTTGTCTGCCTCGGCGTGTGTCCTATTGGTTCTAGTAATAAAATCGAATTTTGATAGCCTGTTCCATGCATCGTTGCAGTTCTCCCTCAAAGTTCTAAGATCTTCTTCTCTCTTTGGGGTGTCTATCGGGGCTGCCTCCAGTGCCGTGATTTTCAATTCTCCCTCGTCTAGCTCGCTGCGCAGAAGTTTCCTAATACCGCCCGCTTTAGCAATGACTTACCCCCGCACCACTACCTTCAGAGCGTCCCATAGCGTGCTGACGTGTTCTACACTCCCAGTGTTTTCGGTTATGAAATTGTCTATGGACTCGTGTAGCTCATCCTTAAACGCCTGGTCCCCCAAGTCCTCCGCAGGCATCCTCCACATGGGGATGGGTGGTCTCGGGCCGGTCTGATTCCTTCGATTAACAGTGGCGAATGATCTGAAATAGTTCTTCCCAGATATTGCGGGAGGTAAATGTTCCCTGCCCACAAAGAGGTAATCTAGCCGGGTATGGAGGGCATGTGGAGACGAGTAACCTCTCGCACCTGGATGCAGCTCCCGCCAGACGTCCGCCAGGTCCAATTCATTGGTCGTGGTTGTCAGGGATGTGGCCGTTGAAGGACCCTTCGTTGTGGGGCTGGACCTGTCTAGCATTGGATCATGGACGCAGTTAAAGTCCCCTCCCCATAAAAAGAAGGCAACTCTGTACTGTAGCATTTTGGAGCTCAGATCTTTCAGGTGTAGTGGGATATTGTTGTTGGGGAAGTATGAGTTCACTATACACACTTCCCTCTGTTCAAGTGTCCCCCATAGTACCACATATCTGCCTTCAGGATCCTTATCCATTTTAGTGAGTTGAAAAGGTACGTGGGGGCCGATCCAGGTGTAGACCCCTCTTGCAAATCTGGAATAGGAGGCCCCAAAACCCTGTCCCACCCAGTGTTCGTTGATCTTCGCCTCCAACTCGGCAGAGCAATGTGTCTCTTGTAGTAGAGCAATGTCCACCTTCTTCCGCTGCAGGTAGGACTTGATTCTGTTTCTGCGGAGATATGTGCCCAGGCCCCGCACATTCCACATCATTATCTTAATTTGTACAACCATGGTGGTCTCTTAGGGGGTCTGGGAGCAATCCCACTCCTGCAAGGGCTGTATGCTGATGGCGGCTGTGTCCCCATCACTCCCCGTTTGTAATAGGCTTAGGTCCAATATCTTCAGTGTTTCTGTCCTCCTGTCCCTTGTCGTAGGCTTAACCATCGGAGATTTACCAACCTTCACATCCTCCAACGTGGAGGATGCATTAACCGAAAAACAAAACAAGTAGCTGCCCCCAGCAGTCGTTTTGAACTTGCGACGCTCAGGGGCTCCCAAGCCTCGGGGCCTTTCCAGGCCTTTCGGTACGGGTGGTGTGTAGGCATTTGGCCTGCACTGTTCTAGGCGGGGTGGGTCGTTGACGGTCTCGCGCTTGGGCCTTCGTGCTCCTGCCCAATCAAGACTTCAGCTTGTTGCAGCGTTAAGTGATGTCGCTGACCTTATCTCCAGCTTGTTGGTGCGGTCCCTTCCATAGATTGTCATTCCTTAGTCATATGGACCCCTTCTCAGGTTCTTCGGTGTCGTCGGCCAGGTTATTATGCTCAAGCCACATATTAGCGGCAGCTGGGGTTTCTAGGAAGACTGCCTTCCCTTTATATAGTATCTTAAGTCTCGCCGGATACAACAACCTGTATTTCAGGTTGAGTTTCCGTAACCTGGCCTTTATAGGTATGAAGGAATTCCGCGATCGTTGCACCATTGGGGTGTAGTCTGGGTATATAACTATTACGGAGTCATTCCTCTTTATCACCCCTCCTTCTCTTGAGAACCGCAATATCACTTCCCTGTCACGGAAATTCAGAATTTTTGCAATTATCGGGCGTGGGTACGAGCCCGGCGGCGGTCTTTTCTGGAGGGATCTGTGGGCCCGCTCCACTGAGAACCCCTGGGTAAGTGAGCCTGCCCCAATTTCTTGAAGCAGCAGCGTTTCGATGAATTCGGTGGGGTTTGGGCCTTCCATGTCCTCCGGAACCCCGAGGATACGGACATTGCTGCTGCGGGCCCGCCCCTCTGCGTCCTCTGAGCGGGATTCTAGTCTAGCCTCTGTCGGTTCCAGTTCCTGGACTTTCGCCTTTAGCTCCTGTGTGTCTTTGCTGGTTACTTGCAGGGACGTTTCAGTTCTAGTTACCCTTTCCGTCAGGTTGCTGGCATCTTGTCTCATCAGTTGTATATCTGACCTGATTTCTCCGATCATGCCTTCCATAGATGTGCGTAGCGCTGCAATTGCCTGCAAGATTTGAGCGTCTCGGGGGTCCAACGCCGAGGGTGGCGGGTCCGCCGCAGGGGTTGCTTCCTGCGGTAGTTGCTGCCTCGGGAATGCAGTTGTGAAAGCGTCCATCGTGGCGGCCTTTGATCTGTTCTTAGGAGGCGACATGGCCCCGTTGGAGGGTTCCAGATGGACAGGGCGGGCTGTAGGTCTTGACTCTGTAATCCTAATCCCAGTTCCGCTGTCTGCCCTCCAGGTGCGAGGTAAGGGCCCAGTTGTATGTGATAGGGAACCCTGTGCTGTGTCAAGCCTTTCGGGACTGCTCGTGTACCTGCCCGTCAGCGCTCCTCAGCCGCCAGCAATCCTGGTGCCCCAGTCGACTGACTCCGCTCACCTCGATCTTCTTCGCCGCACAGCGCCGAAGGGGTAGGTTTCTTTCCGTCCGTCTCGTCTTCGCTCCAGCTCCTCGGCAGGCTTCCGGCGGGGGTCGCTCTCCCCCGTGGGGTCTCAGCCCAGTACTCGTCTCGATCCGGAGGGCAAACGTTCACAATCTCATCTGCTTCCGCCCAGTCCGGCCCTCGCAGTCCTCTGCTGCCATCTTGGATGCCATAGGGGAGCTTTTTCAAACGCTCCGTTATCCTCTTTGCCAGCTCCGATTTCCACTGGGATTTCAGCCGCGTGGAGCAATAAGGTTCCGCTACGTGCCTCTTAATTTTTTATAGCTGCTATTTCGATTCTGCCACCGTAGTGTCGGCGGCTTCAGGATCTTGGGCAGGAGCACGGCGGATTCGCGGCTTCACACCATGCGTGCAGACCACGCCCCCTACAATGCAGTTAAAATTGAATCTGCATTTAGGTATGTTATATCCAGTTCGATAATGGTTAAGCTAATGTCTCTGACAAGTACTGTGCCTCTTTTTTTCATACTTAAAACAATGTGGCCTTCATGCAGAACGTTTGCTATGGATAACGGGTCTCAAATAATTTTCTGGGGTTAATTCTATTCCTATAGCTGTGTTGTAGCTTAAATACTGAGTAAAGTGAAACGGGCGACTTCTTGGTATAGCAACTGAATCTTCCTAACCAGAAAACTAGAAAAGCAATGCAGAAAGAGGCCTTTTGGTTCTTCCAGCAACACCAACATCCACTGTGGATCGAAGTTTAGTAACATATAATTTAAAATGCCAGATCTTTCCTAAAGAAACCTCTCCCAACGGATTTGTACAATACTAATAGCGATAAGGGACAAGGCTTGAGACGGATAGGTGCCGTTTGGGGGAAAATAGCCCTCTCCAGCTATGAAAGTGAGGACTCATTAGTTCAAATAAAATGTGTGGTTGTACATGGGGGGGCCAATTCAAAGAATGTAGGGTTTATTAAATGTTTCCATCAATGAAGTCGAAGAACCAGGAGAGCCAGTTTTTTGTTAGAGCCGCAATTAGGACATAAAATAGGAAGAAATAGATTTCATAACATTTGCATAGTATAGCAATGATGCAAATAAGGCCAGGTTTACCAGGGCCTGTTAACATAGGAACAGTGTTTTTAACATTTGTTTTACAAAGAATAATTCTCAGTAACAGAAGATGTCCATGTAAGATTTTCACTATTATAAAAAAAAAGGCTCTTCACCACTGAGACTTAAGTGCGGAATATTAGGGCTCCAACGCTGCCGGGGGGGGGGGGCAACAGCCAGATTGCTCCACCTTGTTGCAAATGTTTGGCTAGCATAATAAGCATGAGATATTGGTGGTAATTTGCCCTGACTGACATCGTTTTCTTTTTTTTTTTTATTTCTTTTTTTAAGAATTGGTGTGACTGTTCCCTGCATTAAAGGGGCATTCATTATTTGTTATGTATTTGGAATAGTGGAGTGCAACTGATTCGCAACGAACTTGGACTGCGATCGTTGTACGCAGTAATTGAGTGGAATGCGTTCTCATTATTTCGAAAAACCTGGCTCAGTAAATTCGAGACACAATTCAAAATTTTGGAAAGTAATCCTGATTATCCAAAGGACTGGATATTGGATACCTAGTCCAATTTTTGCATGACGCTCATAACAAATGCCGGAATTTCTGACGATCTACTAATAAATAGCCCAAATGCTGCGAAAAAAGAAAATTTGGTTAATCGACTGGATGAGAACACAAGATGCAAAATCAAAGATCAAACTGTATTCACTTCCTGCAAAAGAAGTGAAGGCATTAAACAGCTTGCCAATGTATCTAGATACATTTCCTAGCCCAAGATACCGAGCAGCATTCATGCGCTTCAGGTTCAGTCTATATCAAACAAAGCAACACTTGATCGCCAGGAAACAAATATAAGGAGATAACCACAGGTGTCGCCTTTGCAACGGGCCTGATGAAACATTAAAGCATGTGGTTCTAACAGGTAGCCAACTTGAACCGCTGAGAACAAAGTATCTAGGATTTTTCATGAATGATTATTGAATAAAACGGATGTTGATAACTGGTGGCACAAGCTTGGTGAAAGCAAAAACTGTAAATTGATTTTCGTCCTGGGAAAAGTGCTCTGAGATATTTAGAACCGACACATAGGAAACTCTAAGCCTGAGATAGACGTCCCCGTCTGTAAAACATAGAAAATCCTCAAACTGACTTAACATAAGTACGCTTTAAGGAGATGGGGCTCGATGAGAAGGAAATCTTAGGGCCTCATTACACGGACGGCGGTGGACCAAGGTGCTATTAGCACCTTGGTCCATGCCGGTAAAATACCGGCACTGCCTTGGAGGAAAGGGGAATTGCTGCCCTATTCCAAGGTTGGTGGGGCGGTAATTCCTCCTTCCCTCCATTGCCCTTCCCCATTCCCATTTTTGCCCCATAGGGCATAATGGGAATGGGGAAGGTGCTAATTACGGCACCGCAAATTGCGGTACGGTAATTAGCTACCTGGTCCCTTTGCGGGTTGGTTTTTAACGCCTGCAAAAAGCAGACGTTAAAGTCTCCGACTCGCAAAGGGACCTCGTAGTAAGGCGGTAAGGGTTAACGGTCACCGGTACCATTAACGGTGACCGTTAACCCTTACCGCCGTCCGTGTAATGAGGCCCTTAGTCTCCATACTAGTAGTGATGGTCTAATGTTCTCAGAGCATAATATGACATGCATAAAGAATAATATAGAAGTGCCATCCATCTCATGTTAAAGTGAAAATATCAACACCCTCTTCTCTCCTTTTTTTCTTTTTTTTTTGTCTGTTCATTTTTTCTTTCGCTGTTACTGCAACACATGCTCTAAATAATATTAAAATGTTATTTAAATGTTTATATGTAAAGGCAAAAGTTTGAAATAAACTATATGCTAGTAAAAAAAAAAAAGAAGAAAAAAATGATTAGTGGAGTATTTGCCACTGCTTAGGTATGGACATTCGGAGACAGAGCACTTACATTGCTAAGCCAAAGCCCTGCATTTTATTTCAGAAGTTGCTCCGCACAAGTGCAGCAGCTTAGGTCAATGCTGAGGAGTTATGAGAAGGTAAAATATGGGCTCAACATTTTAACAATTACGTACAGTCTATGTAAGTCTTATCAATTGTGTGAAAATGTTTGCAAGAGCAGCACATCTTGGAAAGGAACAAGGAAAATGAATTTGGGGTTCTAAGCTTTCTTCTAATTAAGATTTTTTTCCTGAAAGATTCCTGACACATTGTTTCAGATATAGCATGGGAGGGTGTTTTTTGTACTGCTCTGTGCCCACTCTATTCACCAAGTCCCAATTTAGGCTCTTGCCTTAATGCCGGACTCCGGTACCCTTCCCACCTAGTGAAGCCCCCAGAGCAGGTGCTTGTTGCTATTAGCACCCAATGGCTAATCCTCGGGGTGCCAACAGCAATACATTTGTGTGAATCGTGGGTCCTGGCGAGCATGTGACCTGTTGATTCATACAATCCTATTCCACATCTAACATGGCTGCCCTGGAACTGTACGAGATGGCTCTGGTGCAGAGCCCCTTTTCCATTTCCATGGCGGCTGTCAGTGGAGTCGGGTGAGGTGCGTGCTGCAAATGGTAAGTGGAGGGTGGCGAGGCAGAGGCTGGTGGGTGACTGGGGAGAGTGTGTAGAGAGAAGGAAAATGGTCGGCGGGTGCCTCAATTGCTCGGGTTGCTCAGAACTCAGGCTTGGATCGTTGGATGCAGCCCGGATTTTTAGCAACTTGAATGCTTGACGCGCCCGCCAAGGGTGCTAGTAGCTATAAAATCACCTGACAAAGGCAGTGTTTTTGTACTTATGGATGCCAGCAAATATCAACCTGAACATGAATGAGGGTACCTATATGTTCTGATTGTTCAGTAAACTTCACAGCAACGATTAATCAGATCTTTGGTGTGGGAGATGGAATCAAATCATTGGATAAGCATTTTCTTGGTCAAACAAATCTAATAATCTTGATGTTTCCATAAAACCTGGAATAAATCCCAGCACTAAACTCTTTAAACGTGTAGGCATATATACTGATACGTTCTATTAGAATTAGTCCAACAAATCACACACCATGTGAAAGCTACTGGTTACTCTTCGGGGATACTAATTCTCTTTAAAACATATCAGTTAAAGTGACATCTTTTTACTTCTAATAATGCTAACGAATGTTCTATACTATAAATGTATTCCACGTAGGGCATTTTTGTACATGCTTTGATGTAGCCTTTTGGTGAGGTTGGGTCACCCTTTGTATATTTTATACTTTGACAGTAATGCTCAGCCCATTGGTCAAGTTTGCGTGGTCATCCTCTACATAGGCTTATGACGCTGCTCAACACATAAGGTCTGAACTATGACACACCTGAATTCTCTTACTGTATTGGTCCCCGACTACTTGAGTTTCTTGGCAATAGTCTCATAAATGGAGGGAACTTTTAATAAGATTTTTAATCTTGATCTAGGTCCACTGACGGAAACATGCCATTGACTAATTAGAGAGCCCAAACCTATGCTGCTGGTGAAGGGTCTTCGAGGCGTATTTGTTAGCTGGAGATGTATGCTTGGGTGTGATGGCGAATGCACATAATATTCCACAGTCCATAACACATGCTTTACAACAGATTATTAGTAGCTTTGGAATTAGGTCACAAATTGAATGTTCTGTAGACCCTACTATACCCAGGTGCACATTTGCCACCTGATGTTACCGCCTTCTCTTGGCTACCACCCTCTCCTGATTTCTTGATCTTCGTGGCCCCTTTCCTACCATCTCCTTCTTGAACCTCTTACAACCTCATGTTGTCGCCTCTCCAATCTCTTGTTTCTCCAGCCACCGATTTCTCTAGCTGGCCCCATTATCCAGTCACTGCCAAGGGGGAAATGGACGGTTACATGTCTGGAGAACATTAGCCTGCGCCGTATCTAGACAGGATTGTGAATGTTAGCATGTGCCACACTTAGAATTTGAGAACATTAGCCTTCGCTGTATCTAGACAGGATTGTGAATGTTAGCATGTGCCACACCTAGACGGATCTCGATTGTTAGCATGTGCCAAACTTAAGCGGATTTCCTAGCTTCGCACTGCGTCGCATCTGGACAATATTGTGAAGGTTGGCGAGTGACACATCTAGACGGAATTATGAAGATTACCAAGCACTACACTTAAAGGGAATTGAGAATGTTAGCATGTCCCGCACTTGGATGGAGTTGTGGGCACTGGCCTGTGCCGTATCTGGATGGTTTTGTGAGGACCGGTGAGTGCCACACTCTGACTGAATTATGTAGGTCAGCAAGTGCCACACTTAGACAGAACTGTGAATGCTTGCATGTTAATGTCACATAACCCACTAACCGATATAAACGCAAACTATCTGCATACTTAAAAAACTCACACAGCCATCTCTCGCACAACAAGCCGCACGCACTTCACCACATTGCAACAACACATAAGCCGCACCAACAGCATATGCGGACGGACACCGATCCAATACTCGCACCAAAGCTCAGCACCGGTGTCTTCCGAGTTGAAGCTGCCAACAGTACACCACTCCTCTCACTATCCTACTCCCGCTTTACCTCACTAACCCATCCCACCATCTCATTTACAGATCCACCAGAGCGCCTGGGGACCAATTCCGTTGGTGACGGTGCGCTATATAAGTACCCATAACATAACATGTCTTATAGCAAAGCACACATATATCGAGCAGTTTATAACGAAAACCTGTATTCCGAATGCATTTCTTTGATTTTATTTTTTATTTTGGGGGGGTTGTGGGGTGCCCCCCCAAAGCCCCTGTTTACTACCCTTAAAAACCCATCCCAAACATTTCCCCCCCAAAAATTAATTTTTTACCCCACCCAAAAATACATTCGGTATACAGATTTTCGTTATAAAATCCTTGATATGTGTGTTTCTCTATATACATTTTCGATATAAAGACTGGATACCGGTATTGACCTCCCTAGTTGACTGGTGGTTCCACAGGTTTGGGCTTTTACTCTGGTTAGTCCCCTACGCATCTGTTTTGCTTGGCCACGTGAGGAGAACCGCGTTTTCCCGAGCCCATGGCAAAACAAGTTATTGGACTCAGGCAATACACACATAGACTAATCGTTATAGTAAAAATAAAAATGGCTCGTTATAGGCCCTTTATTCACTCAGTGTATGTATGAGTATACATAAACATATAATCATATATATATTGGCATCACCGTTCGTAAGGAAGAAGAAGACACCTTCATCTTGGCTACTACGACACTGCTTAGTCCCGGAGCAGGTAGGCGAAGAGATCACTCGTAGTAACGGGGTCTGAGGCAGAGCGTCCTCCAGCTCAGCAAGACTGCCTGGGTGTCCAGGTTCTAACTGCCTTCCACAGAATACCCTCTGCTCTTTATGGGGGCATCACCGCCCTTCTCAGTTGTGACTACAATCAGCCGAGGAGCAGATCACAAGTGGAAGGGGCAGAGAGTTGAAAACCCAGTGCCCCTCTCCTTGCATTCATTCCCAGAACCCCTTATCAGGCACCTGCAGAAAGCTCCGACTCCCTCCTCGTATTCGTCCTTCAGTGGACAATATAATAACTATTCACAGCAGCAACAATATTTATGTAGTTATGTGACCTTGCTCTGCTCTGCTTTCGCTACTGAAATACAGTCCGCATAGACACTTTTATTACGGTGATGGGAGATGAGTGTCCAAAATGGCTGCCCACCGACGCCATGTTTCCGCTCGTATTTCGCATAAGCTTTACAGCATCTCACTGGGGTGCATGGGTGGGATCATCGGATGCTTGGGGCTCAAACTGGGTTACTTCCCTGGGGACTGAGGAATGGGAACAATCCTTGAAGGATTGGCATTAGTGTACCGTATTGGGTAGCCAATCTAAGCTTTTTTGATTCCAAGTCTGACATCACCTGTTACAGTGTTCATCTGGGACTAAGAAGTACACCAAAGCCAAATGCTTGAGTTCAATGACTTTTATTAGGGGAATAATTGCAACAGGGCCAAAAAAAGTGTGAATGAGATTGTCCCAAACAAAAGGGTCAGTTTGGTGGATCTCTTGCATGCCCTTCCCAGTGAGAAAGTGGGGTTGGCACCTGTTTGCAGTTGCTCTGGAAGTTGTGGGCTTTAGGTTTTCCTAAAAGTTTCTTCTGGTGCCTCTCTAGTTGTAGACTGTCCAAGGTCCAATTATGTAGTCTTGCGAACAGATGGGTGCGTGAGAATAGATGGCAGGGAGGACTGTAGAGGTCTTTTGTGGTCTACTTTAACCAGAGCATTTCTTACTAATTCTCCCCTCACGCTTCTGGTCCCACCATGCCTCCATTGGATGCCTAGATATGTAAATAACTATCTAGGAAGAGATTGTGAGGAGGATTTCCTGAGCGGTATACAGGCTGATTTGGGGCCAATTTGTGATATGGAATATCGTTGCTACATGCCACCGCGGAGCTGCTAAATAAATGTGAAAATGTGATTGCACATTGAAGTCAATGATGCATCCCGTTTGGATAGGCGAGAGAAACGACACCTCTTATTCCACAGAGGCAGAAGTGGCCTTGCTAGATTTAAAACCAATAGTGACACTAGGACGTTTTAACACCACATGCCTCAGGAGTGTATCTGACCAACAGGAATACAAGTAGCGCCCTGGATGGTCGGCACTCTCATGTAGAGTCTCTACAGGATAGTATATTGAGAACGCTAGATTATTGGCAATATTGATAGACAGCATAACATCATGGAGTAAATAATGCATTCCAAGATGGCGTCTTAGTAAGATGACCGCGAAGTGTAGAGCTTGCGCTTGCTTATTGACATCCCAGGTATGGTGCATTCGACAGATTACCCTGTCCATTTTCTCGAGTTGCGCGAAGACTACAAATAATCTAAAGGGGTATTCGAGGTTTAGTCCCTTCTAGAGGCTCACATTTAATTCAGTATGTTGATGCTTCAAACCTTTTAATACATCCCACATATCAGACACATCTGAACTAATGCTGGTAAAATCCTTAACAGTTCGGAGCGGTGAACAATGAGCCACTTAAATGTTGTCCTCATTTGACAACTGGGTTTCCCTGTTGAGCATTGCAGTACAGATGCAAAGGTAGGGCCGTCAAAGATGGGCACGAGTTTTCTGAAGCATCTCCCAGCACTTGAGAGAGCATGGAAATGAGCTGCGCTAGGCTTTATAACATGGAAACGGGACCCAACCAGTTTCACCGGTCTACTGCTCCGTTGTCTGTGGAGTTATGTATCAAAATCAAGTGAGTTGTGTGAGGGGTAAAAAAGGGGTGAGCGGTAGCAAATAACATAGTGGATAGAAGGTGACCTTTCTTTCAATTTCTGTACCACTAGAATAATTTCAATTATTCTGAAGCTGCATTACGTTGCAGGAGTAGTCTGAGGAATGGTAGTGGGCGAGTGCCTGCATCCTTTTATTGGTTGTGTTGTATAAATTAGTACTTTAATGTTTCCCAGGTCTAAATTTGGATTGACACTAGTTTTGTTATTTGACTATAGGTATACAAACAGGGGAATAGATTATGTAAGATGTATATTAAGAGTATAATTGAGTAATAGCTCACTCCTTTGTGGGTTCACAGAGGAATTTGAATTAATGACAGGAAAAGATGGCTTGACAGCCTTGAAAATTGGTAACTTATCCAAAATGTGTCAGCATTTATCAGAGTCAGCAATTTATACACCCAATATTGACTCCTACCATTAATCTGTTTCATGTTAAAGAATTTGTTTTTTGTTTCCAGAATTTGTTTTTTGTTTCTGCACTAGATCTATTAGTAGAAGTGATATATTGGGTACATATTTGTCTTTTTCTGTGTATAAAAAAAAAAAAGCCTATGAGAGCTAAATATTACTTGAGTGTGAAATTAAAAACACTCGGTTGTTTTTCTAGGAACTTTGAATATTTGGTTTGATTGTTCGAAGGAGCACCACACATTTTACACAGGGACTAGTTCCCATAAGAGTGCATTTGGGGTTATCTGTTGGCAACAATGGGCTTTTTTCTTTATCCTTTCATGGCTTCTCCCACTGACTCACCCTGCCTAGGGCCAACCTGTTCGCTGGAACCTTCCTGGTATGGATTATTATGCTACTATTCTCCCTAACCCTCAGTCCCACCTGCGCAACCTGATGTTGCCGCCTCCTGCTCTTCATTACTGCCTTCACTTTCTGATGTTCCTATGTTTGTCCTCTCTTGATATCTTTTACCACCTCTGCCTCCTGATATCACCTGCAAATGGCCACCTTCTCCCCTCTGCGTGGATACGCCCCAGTTACCACTTCCTCCACTTGATGTTACTACTTCAACCTCCTCTGTCACCTGGCTTCTCATATTTCCAACTCCATCCTATTACTCTTGCTACCTGATCTTACCACCACCTTTGTGCCACCTGATGTTAGCACCTCTGCCGTACCACAATCGGCCCCTTTGTTGCTTTTTATATTGCTCTCCCTCAGGGTTTAGGTTTGGGTGAGTCTGCATCTGTGTCATGTAAATTAGGCAGGATTGGTGATTGCTCTTCTATGCCCCTAGCCTCACTTTGGAGGTTGGGGACTGGGCCAGGCCTGCATTTGACTTGTCCACTATCTTAAGAATGTAATCTCCTTATGTCTAGGGCTGCCTGTACAGGTTACCTGTTCCCGCAGCATCCGAGTTGTGAGCTAGGAACGTTCTTTGTAAGATGCTTAAACTCTCTAGATGTTTGGTTTACGGTGAATTTACAATATTGCATTATTGGTGAAAGAATGCATTGCTGGATGCCAATGGATTGTTACTTTTGTTTCACATGTAGTTAATTCCTCATCCGGGAAATACTGGGCTCGCAGGTGTAAATAGCCGACATCAGAAACTTGCAAACATGAAACATTGCATTGAGATCAGGTTGCAACCAACCATAAAGCATTTCAATAGGAGCTTGAAATGTATTTCTCGAATGTTTGAGTAAATTGTAACCGTATCAAAACAGACTGTGTATCGTGTGACTGAAACTGACTTTGCTTGAAGGGAATAGCCGTTTTTCACTTGCCAGGATTTTGGGTCTGCCTAGAAGGTGCTCCAGTCTGTCTGTTGTAAAAGGTATGGTGGCTACTACGAGGTGCACTAGTATGTGTGTTGGACGGTTCAAGGTTTGCCAAACTGTTCTGTGCTGACCTGAGGTATGAAGGAATGTGGGAGGGTCATGGTTACCTGCGTCTGGGACCAAGGGAGAGTGACTAGGAGATCCTCCACATCGGCCACATCCCACCCCATGGGCCCAAAAGCCATTTGCTCGAGGTTGCATCTGCCCCCCACACCCCTACCCACTAACTGTAATTCAATTGTGGTGTCTGTTACATAGGCCGAACCTCGCGGTGGCTGACCGCACGGATCATATATTAAACAGGGCCACATGAACATGGGGTGGTATTTAAAGAGTTAACCGCAAAAGATGCGTACACTAGGTTTAACTAGAAAAAGCAAGGTGCTGAAAGGTCTTCTGCTCCGATGTCGAGATTAGGAGTCCACCAGCCTTTTGTGTTGAACCTAATAGTCTGCTATAGGCTGACCTCTTAAATGCAATGACGAGCCTTTAGTTTAACAAGTATCTGTTAACATTTGTTGGGGAAAACAGACAGGGGCCTCTAATTTCGGGTGAGTTTGTTTTCTTGTGGAAATCTGTAAAAGCAGCCCTGTAGTGTGAACACAAACTAGCAGCATATCATACACAAGCAATCCAAAATTGTGTTTCCTCTGCCCCTTAGAAACCGGTTAAGAGAACATTCTCAGTATGCTGTCTTCAATGCAACACACTGTTGATTTATGGCCCTCACTAGTAAGGAGGGTTTCAATCTTCCCAATTAGTACAATGGTTTTCTATGTGGAGCCAGGCAAGCCTAAATGCTTAAAAAGCTCATACCTTTTATATTGTAATTTGTGTGAAGTAACATTTATCTACAAGTCTGAATATACTTTTGGCAGTGTAAGCGAGGTTAGAAGTAATTTTGTTACAGCTACAGAATACAAATATGCAAATAAAGCATTAGACACCTTCATTTCTTCTTTCTGACTGCAAGAATATATTTCAGCTGACAAATCGTGTGGAAAGTAGTCTGTTGGAGAGTATTTCTGTACTGTTTACTATTGAAGGCATGGAGGTTAAATCTCTGCTTCCTGCGAATCCCTAAGACCTAATTATCCCGCAGAACGCGGTGCGGACAAGTGGCGTGGAAAGTGGTCTGCCAGTGGTCAGCGGGGCGCAGTGGTAGCAGTGAAGTAGGATGTACGCCTTTACCACTATTAACACGTATTTCTAACACTGAGCTACCCCCAGCGTCCGCTGGCAAAATGCACTAAAGATCTAATGAGAGAAATCCAGCTAGTAATTTAACTCTGCCCGCTACCGAGAGGTTACTAAAGCAAAGCAAAGTTAAAGTAAAGTAAAAGAAGGGCAAACCTACACACAACACACACACACACACGCAAGCTAGTGCATTCACTGCATTGATCTGGTCGGACACTTGTTGCCTTTCCATACTGCGACTCACTGTTCTTTGAAGCAAGACAAAACAAACAGAATTGGCATAACTTGCATATTTTGCACAGCTCCTACAACTTGTGTTTTAAAGTAGGTAGGGGTACTGCTTGGCGCCGTCCCACAGTGACTGATTACTAGCCTTTTCAGCCGCGAATCGTGAGCTGTGAGTGTTCCGTATTTTTTTACATGGTTCCTACTAGGCATTATCCCCGGGAACGGAGTGCAACAGCATTTAGTCTCGGTGACTGTGGGGCAATAGTCCTTTGAGCCGAGTGTATTCGTTTTTGGACACAAGTGACTATGGGGGTAACTGCCCTTTGAGCCGTGCGAGTGAGCATTTGGTCATGGTGACTGTGAGGGATTTGCCCTTAGAGCTGTGTGAGTCCGCTTTTAAACAAAGTGACTCTGGGGCAGTATCCCTTTGAGCCGTGTGTGCCCCTTAATTGTTCTTTATCGTGCATAGTGTCTGTGTGGCAGTGGTTCTCTGAACCTTGAGGCTACAGGTTATTTCTCTCCTTCCTTTTGATCCTTTTCAACAATTGTACATGTTTATATAATGTTATATACCTGGCAACCCAACAATAGCTTTGTGAGTAGGCCTCCGTAGTCCGACTGGAGTGAATATATGTTGGAAGCAGCCGGCTCCACTATAAATCTAGAAGAACTTGCAGAAGGTGGAGTCCCGGACAAAGTTTCCACCAACATGAGCATCCAGTCTAGAGAAACTCTAGTTTTGATGAACAACTTGGGTAACAAATGCTTCTGCAAGCAGGCCTCCGAGACTGAAAATGAAAAACTTGCGGAAAAGGCTTTGCGCATGGGGGCCCGGTCCAAACAGTTAAGGCCAGCAAATAATTATCTTACATAGTTCATTGCTCCATCCTACAATTCGCCTGATAGCTGGGCAAACCATCAACTCATTTTTTTTTTTAAAGACTAATGAATCAAATACAGTAAATAAGAGACCAGGCTTGAAAGCCATTGCTGCTGTAGACTCTTCACGTATGCATTATGTACATGAACTTAGTTTGATGATGCTGGATAATATACGATCAAACAAAAATAACATAATGCAACATACACGTGACTCCTCTCTTCAGAGTTCACCAACTGAGCTCACAAATTTCATTGATAAAAATGGTATACCAGTATAAATTTTAAAACTACTCGGGCAGAAGATTGTTAAATAGAAAATAACATCCCCCACATACTTAGAGAGGTGGACGAACGTATACGCAATATGCGCTTAACATGGTTTTAAGCTCTTTCGTAACACTTACGACAATATATGGGATGAGGTGCAATCACATACCGTCTTGCTTGCTAATATGAAAGCCAAGCTAGAGCACTTTAATATAATTGGAGGTACTCTACATCACGGTTATGCATCTGGTGGGGGAAACCTGAAAAACAATCTGGTGTTAAATCCAGAGGAAATACCTATAGTAATTACCTTGTACTAGGTTGGGGGGAGTAGTGGCACCTAATGGGGAAAATGAAGGAAACAACATGGAGATTGAAGAAGGAATATAGACAATATAGACAATAAAACCAGACTAAGAGAAATAAAAAAAAAAGTTCAGAGCCCCTGACTAGCTGCAGCAAAAAAAACGAGAAACCAATAAACACTGAAGAAAAAAAGTGTTCCTATGCGGGCCTCAATGAAAAAGCTATTGATAATGGAATCATTGATGGGTAGGAAAAAAGAGTGACATGTTTACAAGGATTCTGGTCCTTTGTCCCCATTGAGTGAGGAGGCAGGACTGGATCCAATTAACATTAGGGATGGGTGTCCAATGGGTGCGTTAGACTTGAAAAGGCCTGATGAAACTAATGGAAAAGCAGCAGGTACACCACAAATGGGCAAAACGTATAAAACACGGGGAACAAGCATGAAAGAAAATAGAAAGAACTTTTGCTGAGGAGAAATTTGGGGGTTTAAACGCAGCAACACAGACCTAGCTTGAGGAGGGTAGGCAAGCTTGTCAAGCAATCAGTGGGCCACATAGAGTTTCTGTGGCCACTGAAACGGAGGCCCAGATTACCATTTTAGATGCCGCATGCCCTAAGTATCGCAACACAAGCTCTCTGATGAGAACTAGTGAGTTAATTGAAAAAGGACCCGTAAAAAGAGACATTGAAAATGGATACGGGTCATTGGCAGGTGCAGTGTCTTCCCAAGGGGTGAGGGACTGTAACGCTGAATTTTCTGAACTGTATGACTTGGAAATTGGACAAACTTCAGAGCCTGAGACTGCAAGCCATATGCCCCGGACACAATTTGAACTATCGCTTCCTAAAAGAGAGCGTGTGAATGTCAATTGCAATAGGCTATGGGGTCGAATGTACAAGCCTCCGGTACTGGTTGAGAACAGGCAAGGGCAGAATAAGGGCCTCCATTTACTGATCACATATAGATTGGGAAATGAAACGAGAACATGTCTGAATAGGAGTAATGTTCTGCTGATATTCTCAGAGCTACCCAACCTCCGGGCCATATCCTCTGTGGATATTGAAAGGGTAGAATTCCCAGACAAGAAAGATGTTAATCGCTGTATCCTCCACTTTGGATCCAAGCTGGTGTTTGATTTACTATACTAAGAAAGGCAAATCCAAAGTGGATCCAATTGATTGAGAGGGAGGGGGGAAATTCACAGTGTTAGTGTCAAGGTGAAAGAAGACCAAATGTATCCCTCCAAAATGGGGGAACCATTTGAGGGTAAAAATGTGGCTAGATCAAACTTTAAGCAATTACATCGAAATGCTGTGCCTCCCTTTCGAGGGCAGTCATCACAATGGTGACATACAGATTCCATTAGGGCCCTATAAGAAGGATTTTTTTTGGATGCCTCGGAAGCCATGGAAAAAGTGGTAAGGGGAACACCACCAGAGAGAGTCATTATTTCTCTGTGGTCTCCTGGAGTTCTCGGGGAAGTACAAATTTACTCTCAGACACGGAAGATGTCCATATTAGGAGATCCCTCTTACAGTTAACGTGGATGCGTGAGGCCCCTATACTGGATGGATATGAAGTTTTTTGTCAACCTGCAGTGGCAAGGAAAGGACAGCAGGGTTCCATGTAATAATGTTCCCGCAAAAATGTCTCCTGACAAAAAAGTTCCTGTTTTTTGCAGAGACATTATTACATTGAACATGCAGGGGGCACCCCCGCTACCCCTGAATTTATAATTTTTTTACAAAGGGAGCAGGGCACATCCCCGCAACCCATCCCCATACATGTCACAATGTATGTTGCCAATGGCTTTTCCTGGCAGCATTATGTATGGGGACATTACCTGATACCGACAGCAGGGTGTTTGGTCACGGCAGTTATATCTGGTGCAGGCCTTGTTTGCACCAAGATTTTAGGACTACTGTATGGTCTACTCGAAGTCGCTATTTTGCGAGCTTTGAATAAACTAGATGTCCTGATAATTAATGTTTACTGGTACAAGGGGGGTAGGCACCATAAATATATTTTTAGAATGTCTAACGGCTAACCTAATGAATTGGCGCTTGGAGGTACCTGAAGGCATTGGCCCTCATTACCACCCTGGTGGTAGGGGGTTAAGGGGCCGGTAGAGCTGCCGGCCCCGTTAACCCCCTACCGCCTTATTACGAGGTCCCGCAAGCAGACCAGGATGGAAACAACGGCCCATCATTAACGGGCCTGTTGTTTGCATCCTCCCCATTCCCATTGAGCCCTATGAGGGCTCAATGGGAATGGGGATGTACCGGGTCCGGGTTCCCTGAATGGGGAAATACCAGGCCCTCCAAGGTCAGAATGGGCCGGTATTTCCCCATTCAGGGAACCCGGACCCGGTACCCGGTATGGGGGCAGCCATGCCACAAATAGCGGCATGGCTACTTCCATGGTCGTAATGATGCCCATTGTACTTCTGGTACACAAAGGATCGGTTCTTCAGGAGAAAGAATATATCTGCGGATTGGAGTCAAATCAAATGGTTGTTGAAGCTTTATGGTAATCACAAAGAAAAAACAAGATAATGAACTGATCTGGCCCTCGGGAAGAACACCGTAGCCCTAGCAGGGGTGCCTGTCCATTGACAGTGGATGGTGCAATGCCTATCTAAGAGGGATGGGTCAAGAGGCTGTCCCTGACTTTATACAATGTGTGCAGTGTGTTGCGATTAGAACACACTTGGTGTTAAAAAAACACAGCCAAAGAGGCAACCACTGGCTAAGCACATGCGCCTTAGACCACAGGCCCCGCCCCCCTATTGACGCTTGTAGAAGTCAGTATTTGTTTCTGCAGCCGTTCACGTTGCAAGCCGTGTCTTCCCCTCGCGAGCCAGCTTGCAGAGGTCACCTACAAGGACCAGTCTCAGGTATGTGCCCCTGCACTCGGTGCACAATTTGACATACCCTTGCACACCCTGCTATATTTTGTCTTGCCAGCACGTGACCGCTATATTCACTCCAGCAATATGTAGGGTGACCAGACGTCCGGGTTTTCCCGGGACAGTCCGGGGAAATCACCCAGGGTCCCGGGAGTTTTTTTAGTTTATAAACCCCATCCGGGGTTTTGACTAAGGACCTTTTCGGACCTTTTTTGACGTTTCTTTTTTTTTTTTTTACCAGGACCTGATTTCGAAATCCCGAAATCGGGTCCCGGCATACCTTTTCCTGTGCGAATGGGGGCGTGAAATGCGTTTCACGCCCCCATTTCCTCCCAGGCGCTCTCCTCCAATGAGAGGAGTGTGCCTGTTAGCACACCCCCTCCCTGACTCCCGCAACGGGCCAACGAAACAGAAGTAGGACTAAAGTAGTATGTGTATTTTTGTTAGTACTACTTCTATTTCAATGGCTCGTCCGTTTTTTTATTTTAGAAAATCTGGTCACCCTAGCAATATGCCAATTATTTTTTGCAGGCAGTGATCCCATCCTGACTTCACAGCATTAAAAACAGACCTTTTACTGGACTACATTGATGAATCCAGGTGGGCACACTTGATAGTCTGTCTACTATCACTAGGTGGTGGGCACACATTCCTATCACTAGGTGGTGGGCACACATTCCTGTCAAACGGTTACCTGCATTTCAGCAGCCATAATATTCATTGTTCCTCGCCTCCACCCACGGGTTCCGGTGTCTACGCCACGCCACAAAAAACAGTGGCAATGCACTTTACTGTTTCAGTGTGCATATTCTGCCCATAGCATTATTTAGCTTTGAAACTAGATCATGAGTAGGATTTGGCTGAACTCCAGCTATTGCAATTTGACATTGCAGCACAAGGTAGACTGATGCCCCTCCTGTCATTTTGTTTGTGTTTCCTCATAGGATTACAAGCAGCCTGCCGATGCTGCCCGATTCAGAGGCCAGCTGGAAGACTTACTAGATTTACATTGGAAGACATTTTGTCCTGAAGAAGATGGTCTGATTGACAGCGCACCATCCTAACCGGTCGACCATACCAGTTGTGGCTCCACCACAACATAACCAGATACTCCCGATACGGACACTGAAAAATAATTAGACTTACAGACAGTGAGCCCTCTTTTTTAGCAAGCCCCATAGTCTTGGGCTTTGTGTTTTTAAAGAAGTTTTGTTCTTTGCTTTTTTCCTTCCTTGTTTTGACAACCACGAACATGCAGATAAAAGGAGCCATTAGGTTGATTAAACATTTAGAGAAAATCCTGATTACCCCAGCTACCACATTTAAGTTGATACAGCCCGGTCTATTCTACGAGGTCTAATCGCACTCTCATAGAGACCTTCACCTTTGGTGGTTGCCTCTTTGGCTGTGTTTTTTTAACACCACGTATGTTCTAATCGCAACACACTGCACACATTGTATAGATGCAGGCACAGCCTCTTGACCTATCCCTCTTAAATGGGCGCTGCACCATCCGCTGTCTAGGGACAGGCACCCCTGTTAGGGCTAGGGTGTTCTTCCTGAGGGCCAGATCCGCTCATTATCTTGTTTTTCCTTTGTGATTACCATAAAGCTTCAACAACCATTTTATTTGACTCCAATCTGCAGATATATTCTTTCTCCTAAAGAACCGTTCCTTTGTGCACCAGAACTGTTTCTTAACGGTTAGGGATGGCAGTAGTACTTCTGGCTTTTGTAGCCAAATAAACCCTGTTATTTTTTTAGCATTGTACTTCTGCCAGGTGACTTAATGCAACTTGTGTAATCCCTGATTGGGTAGGTGAAATATGGGTCATCACTACGGACTCTAGTGTGACCAATCGAAAAAACATGACGGGCTGTGAGTGGACCATTTTGCTTTCCTCATTGGATTTAACCGTATTGAATGGAGGGAGCTGCAAAGGGTCAGGGAAAGAGTGAATCTACCTCAGATTACTTTTTTCGTCGACCTTGCCCTAGTATCGAGGTGTACAAGCTTTGAAATATAAGAAAATACGTGCAGTGTTCACAGTATACTGAAAGCCAACTTTGAGATCAATATCTTTGATGTGTATTTGGGTGACCCTGGGGACTTTGAGGGGGGTGCTAAATCGCATTAGCTGGAACCAGAATAACATCAATGGGCTGAATAGAGGCCTGGGTCAGTTGATGGGATTATTCCAGCCTGGAATGGAAATTGGCACAATTTAACGTGGTGGAATATGAGGACACAGTAAATGAGTTAATGCATGGTTAGGGCAATGTAGGGGCCACTGGTTGTAGAAAGACGGGTCAATTACATAGGCATGTGTATGATGAAATGTTGGCAAATAGGAAGAATGACCTGAGGAAATCTATAAGGGAGAAATATACACAATTGCAGATCCAGTTAGAGTAATAATGCAGAGGAAAGCAAAACAGACCTTTAGAAACTATTGTAGGATGAGCCGAGTGAATATGATGCAGAAGAATGCAGAAAAGATGCTTAATATTTGTATAAAAAGAGAGGTATCTGCATTTTGGGGTTTGGTTTAGAGGGAACTAAAGAATTGCTGCAGGTAAACCCTGTCCCAGAGCACGTCTGGGTGGAACACTTCAGGAAGCTATACTCCTATAAGTGAAAACATTGATCTCTTGCCAAAACTATCAGGGCCAATAGATAGAGATGATTCCTGAAGAATTAATGTTAACGTAGAAGATGTATGCGAGATAATCTTGAAATGTAATCCCTCCAGCAGCTGGACCCAATGGCCTCACTAATAACACACTAAAGTGTGACTCTAAACAATTGGGCCTCAATATGAACAATCTTATTTAACAGCATTATAAGTAAACTTGAATATCCGCCCTCCTGGCAGACTGCCTTTGTGGTCCCAATTTATAAAAAGTGATCTAGAAGTGAGGCGTCTAGTTATCGATCTACCTCGCTTATAGACACTGATAGCAAAGTGTTTGCCTCCTTGTTACTGAGACACTTAGAGGCTTGGGCAAATGAAAAAGGCAAATTATCTGAACTGCAAACAGGCTTTAGACAAGGCCACTCTATGAATTTGAATGGCCTCATGATCAGGCTCCTACAAGAATATGCCTGGTCTGATTCTACTAAGTCCACTTATATGGCTTCGGTAAATTTGACTACTGCTTTTGACTTGGTCAACCAAAATAGTCCCTGGTCAAAATTGGACTCATGGGGCATACCACCGGGTCTATTGAGATTGATTAAGGGACTGCATGATGAATACTGAGTTGAATAGGGCGGGGGACATGTCTGGTCGAATACAAACAGGGTTGTAACAGGGTTGAGTACTGGATCCCGCCTTGTGTAATCTGTATGTGTTTGATGCCTTTGAATTTTTAGCCTCACAATCTTTTGTTCCACCAAGATTGGGCCAGTTGGCCGTCCCGATGCTGCGGTATGCTGATGATTTTCTGGTCCTGGACAACACAAAGATTGAATTGCAGAGATTGCTAAGTGGCTTCTCTGACTACGCAAATTTGAATGAATTGAAAATGAATCCGATCAAAAAGAAAATTCTGGTGTTTGTGAGGGGCAGAAAACAATTGTGATACTCCTGGGCATTCAAGAAAGCAATAGGAAAATATAGTCCAAGTGTGGTTTATCTGCGCTTCCAGGTCTCGGCTTGTCCCTCGTTCACTACCATTAAAAGAGTATTATGGCAGAAGGCAAAAACGGACGGGAAGTATGGAATATTCTCATTCAAGCCGGCTCTAAATTTCTATGAGGGCAAGAGGATCCCCAAAATCATGTATGGGATGGAGCTATGGTTAGTCTCTACACTCCGCACTCTCGACCGTATTGAAGCGTGGGCCTGGTGAAATATTCACAAGGTCCCCAACGCAATCCCGTTGGCGGCCATTAGATTTGAATTGGGTATGGTGTCAATATGGGTAAGAATAGTCTGGAAATTGCTCTCCTTGCATAGGAGTATCGTTAATTCAACAAAGAGCACACTATACTGAGAACTGTTAAAAAACCTGGCTGTGCATGATTGTATAGGACCTGGTACATTTGTGTGCCCTCTGAAGTTGAAATGTACTTCTATATTGAACAAACTGTACCTCATCATGAGATCAAATCAGGTTAAGTTGGCATTGGATGAAGTTGACTGGATTATAACTACGGAAAGAGTACACAATTACGCCTCTCTAAACCATTTGGGCAATGAGCATTGAAAGTAAGCACCCCCCAAATCAGGCAGTAAGCCCCCCACAATGAGAGGCAATAAAGGACACACCCCAGGAGGGAATAAGACCACGACCAAGTGCAGGTGAAGTTAAAAGTTTTTTTTTTATCTAAGTCAATATAGGGCATGCAAAGGACTCTGCAAACTCCGAGAGCGCTCTGTCTGACAATAGCAAAGACAGCTAGTTATATTACCAATACACGTCATGCATGAGCTAAGCTATAGGAGCCACATAGTCGTTGGGATTGGATGGCGATGTCTAGCTACATAGACTCGGTGCTCCATGATTGGCGGGGATCCACGTGGTGGCATCACGATGTGCTTAGATCAGCTGGGCTCATCGGGGTGGGGCTCCAGGGCACTGGCTGTCCATGGAGATTCACCAGTTATGTAAACTTCTAACACATCAATCTAATACCTGGGTGGGGACAAAGGAAAACAGTATGCGATACGAGGCTTCCTCCATACATTATCGTAAAGTTGTCATTAACAAAGGGTCCAGTCTCATGGGTTCAGGTGTCTTATCAGGGGGCACGGGTCAAGCTACCTTCATCATTTAGCCCCTTTAGATGTAGTAAATGATGACTCTGGGGGATTTTTGCACAAGGACGGATAACTGTCTTTATGGTCTGTTGGATTCGGAGTGAACTGGAATACCATTAGGTCGGGGGGGCACATAGCTGGCACCTCAAAGGCAGTGGGATTTAGGACCGGGTACCTCGTAACTCACTTGGCCTGGTCATGGCAGTACACAGTGGTTGTATGGCGGCCTCTGACATGGGGGAGGTAAATACTTGAAGCGGGCCCAGCAGGAATGTGGGGAGGTGAAGCTGTGCTGTTCGAATACCAGCAAGCCCCGGCGGGCCTTGGTGGGTGGAGGGGGAGATGGCCTTGCAACTTTTTGCGGGTCTCTATTCACTGGGCTGCACAAATACTATTAGAGAGGACAGATGCTAGGGCTGGGGGCATCAGGTGAATTACACATTTTCTGCCGTTTCCATGTGCTCACATTACTAGGTTCATAACAATGGAGGTTTTTCATTGGTACATACATTCAATTGCGCTAGTCAGTCATATGCTTGCAATTCATGAGGAAGGTGAACATATAACAAATGTGAGGTAGTGTCAGGTTGAGTTATATACTCGGGAGCAAGAAAGCAATGTGTTAATCTAACATTTTGATTATAGTAAAAACTGGCTCAATACCCTAGGTGGCTTTCATATAATACAGCATATTTCATCGCATCATACACAAGCATTTTATATATTTCTTTTCTGTTACTCTTCTTACAATAGCAGCACACATTAGTGGGTAAAAAAAGCGGATTTTCAAGTGGTCGTGCACTGGGCCTTAGACCCTGGAGGTGTCTCAGGAGTGAGCGGGGATAACCTCGCTTTAATACAAGTGGCTTGCATTATCCGTTTTAACACTTTTTAACACACATCCTTTAGCAGCATGTATAAGACTGGGTTGCTCGAGAGTTTAGCATATATGGTTAACACTTCATCTGGGAGAGTGGGGCTGGGGGACATAAGCACCATATATCACAAGTGAGGGGGGTTTGGTGCAGGGTCGGGGTATACTTGATAGGGATGACTTTTTGTTCTTTCCCAGACCTCACTGCAAACCCGGTCATTCCAAGGGCAATGATGTACTGCAGAAGGTAAATGATACAGTGTTTGTTCTGTTACTTGTTTGCGTCTAGTTGCTCGTGAGAACGGGCCTTCAGCGGATCTGCAATGGAGGAAGGGGGGAAGCGCAGGACTCTCTGTGCGCGGTTAAGTAGGGCCCGAGCTGCAGCGTTTGTACTCCGGCTTTTCTACTGAGGCCTGGGTTCAGTGTGCTCAAAATGGAGTCTTGGTATGTTATAAAATGGTGTCTATGTTATGCTACACTGCTGGCTGTGCAGCCTCACGTGTCGATCTGCAGCCACCCTGCCTCCTGGGCCCAGGTGCATGGGGGGGCTGCCGACGAGTCATGAGTCTCACACAGGTGGGCAATGTAGGGGAAGGGGGGGCCTAAAGACCTGTCCTCCCATACAGCATAACAAAAGAAGACTAATAGCTCCCTTCCTGATTGTATTTCCAAATAGTTACTACAGTACAATATAGTCAAGGTTCCACTGGAACTTGATTCCAACGAGAAGTCTTCAACTTGGGAGGGGCTTAATAAAGAAGGAGGAAAACCTATGTCGCTTCTGTAATAACATGGACTCTATTGAAACCGTAAAACATTTAATTTTGCACTGCACTGGACTCCCTAAGAAAGACATATTTGGTTTCCAGGTTTAAAAAGATGGAGTGGGCAAATGAGGATAGTCTATGGAAATTCTGCCTTACAGGCACTGTGAACTCTGATAGATTGGCATTTCTGAACTCTGTTAAACTATAAAATCTGATAAATTATGTTAGCAACAACAAAGGCACATAAAGATTTTTAGGATAGATTTGATCGTTTGTAATGATGGTTTTATATTGTATGATGTGTGGATTTTTATATTTTTGGATCACTCGTTTCAAAATATTGTTTTAATTAGTATGATATTTCTTTGATGTTAATGTAATGATGAATTGTTTGCGTTTTATCATATGTAAAGGTTTATAAACCAAACACAAATTAAAAAATGCAACACACTGAATATTCTGTGACCCTCACTAAGGACATATTACAATGATTTTCTCTGTGGAGCCAGGTATGCCCAAATACTCACTGTCACTTATCCAATTTTCAAAAGATGAAAGTGCAGTTGTGTACCCCTTAATATAGTGAAAGCTCACACTCTTCTATTGTAATTTGTGTGAAGTAACATTTATCTACAAGGCTGAATATACTTTTGGTAGTGTAAGCAAGGTTAGAAGTAATTTTGCTACAGCTGCAGAATACAAATATGTGAGCAAATACAGCATTAGACACCTTCATTTCTTCTTACTCACTGCAAGCATATATTTCAAATTGCGTCTTTTCCTAAACTGCTTTAGGCCTATTGCTGAATAGAAAGGCCTAGTCTTTCTTAATTCAGTATCCTTGTTTCGCTTACATTGGCGTCCAATTGAAATTACATTGGTGGGGGCATGGCCAAGCGTCACCCAAGATGGCGTCCTCGTTTGGAAGCTGCTCAGAACAGGAATAATTCTTTAAAATATGGGCACTTCTTCTTAAATGTAGACCATTCTAAACCTCTAATTGGCTTTAGCTAGCAATGGAGATTTGTATCGCTGGGCTAATTACTGTTACCAGGTGACTGGAACCCTCGTGTGGGAAGAGACACGACATCTGTACTGTGTGAGGTGGGCCCTCTTCAGTCAGTTTACAGCCCTCCATGGTACTGTGGTCTATCAGGGGAGTGCTAGGAGATTTGGAACCCTCCCTCAGCACACTGGAGAGGGGAGAAACAGCAGAGCACTGGCAAGTACTGCCCAAAGAAGCTGCCATCCCTCACTGAGGTAAATCGGTGTTATCAGCTGTTCCTGTTATTGTACGTCACTCCCCGGTTGCCCTATTGACCCAGAGGCCTACTCAACACTGACATCCAGTGGCCAAACAAATTATTACGCTGTACCCTTTTTATTCTGCTGATTCTCCAGACCCTATTAACAACTCGTCACATATTTTACTAAAATATGGCTGAAATAACTAAAATTGGCACTGCACCAGAAAATTCCTCATTTAATTCCTGTTTGGAAAAAAATCAGGGAAGAACTCGGCAGCATTCGCTCTTCCATTTCCACATTAGACTCGCGTTCTTCCAATATTCAAGACGAAATAAAAGGCTTCAAACAAGAAATTAAAATGTCTTCTGGAAGATTGGGTAAAATGGAGGAAAGGATTTCTTTTGTTGAAGATAGGGTGGAAGGCCTTGAATGTATGCAACAAAAAATCCTACAACTTGAATGTGACCACATAGATTTGGAAGATAGATATCGGAGAGACAACCTTTGTTTTTATGGAATTCTGGGGAACATGGAAGCTGATGACCCTATCCTTTTCCTAACCAAATGGATCCCTTCTGCATTAGGAATTACTTTCTCACCCCCCCACTGAAATTACAACATGCGCACTGAATAAGGCCTTGATCTGCTACTAAAAATTCTATGCCTAGATATCTCATTGCTTGCTTTCTAAGACATCAGCAAGCACGCCAAACGTTGCAAGCTGCAAGGGAAAAACTCCCCTCTTCTTTTCCAAGGACATAAAATCTTCATTTCACCAGATTTCTCCAAATCTAGCCAAAGCAAAAGGAAGAAATTCCTTGATACGAGACCTCTGACGAAGATCCTTGGTATTAGATAGGTCCTGCTTATACTGGCGAAAATGATCATTACCTTACCAGATGGTCCAACCACAGAATTCATGGAACCTAATGATCTCTACAACCTGCTTGAATCTCTCCAATCCATCCTCATGGAAACCACTTCATCGGGACCAGCTTCTTACTTAGCTAAAACAGACCCCCATGCTGAAGTAGCTCCTTACAGAATATCTAAAAATCAACTGACCAAGTTTACCTCTAAGCTTAGCAGATCTGTTATATCACTTCCCCAAGATCCTTCTAATCCTGCGTGCCGCAGAGAAAAATAAAGATCTCCCATTAAACCTTTGAACTCTGCTCTTTCCACTTTACAGACTTGATCATACTTTGACTCCAGCCATCCTGTGCCTATGGCTATTCTTACAAACGCATTTTTCAATGCCTACTAATATTAAAGCTTCATTTGTATTACTGTATCATTCTAAATATCGCCAATTTTGCCCCTCTTCCCATTTCACTGGGTATCATCTTTATCTCCTGTTGGTTAGCTCTACACTCTCACCTCACTCTTCGTTGTGCTCTTGTATCCCCCATGATACTCTTTATCTTTTCTATAGCTCTAGATGAACTTTATTGATTCGTACTGCGTTTACGCTCACTTTTGTTTTTCATCCATACATATTCCTCACTACCTTTTACCTATATTCTTCCCTCTTGTTATGGATCCACGCTTATGTCCTTCACCTTATACCTTACTGATGCTTTACTGCAAATATGTCACAATGTCACTTGCTCTTCACTCATTTTAACAACATAAATACTGTATATCTTCCTATTTATATTACGTACCTTGGTCATATAATCAACAATTCTATGCTTATTAATGTCTATTAAGTTGGTTACCTGGAATGTTAAGGGGCTCGATACCCCATCACACGTAAAAAGATCATTACCCAACTGTCAAAATTCAAAGGGGATATTGTTTGGCTCCAAGAAACCCATGACTCTGACAGTGAAAATCTCAAAATGAAAGCACCATGGATTAGTCATACTTTCTTCTGAAATGCTCTAGACAAGAAAGGAGGAGTCGCCATCCTGATCAACAAACACTTAATCTTCTCCTTAACCAATGAAGAAAAAGACCCTGATGGCCGCTGGATCATTATAATAACCTACCAATGACTATAATCAATGTTTATGGCCCGTCTGCTCCTGACCCCCTGTTCTGGTCTAACCTCCAGAACATACTTGTACAGAAGAGTCCAGATAGACTCCTTTTATGTGGCGATGTTAACCAAATACTTGATTTCTCCAACGACCGTAAATCTATGTCCACTTTTATTAATTCCAAATCCTGCAACAATTTTCTCAATCTAATACATAGCCTTAATTTGATTGACTCCTGACATCCTGATAATATAGACTTCACGTTCTGTTCTCCTCATCATGCTGTCTCTAGATTAGACTACATCTTTACTAATCCTTTGCTTGCCCCAGCCATTTTAGAACCTAATATCGGACCCATAACTACCTCTGATCATGCTCCCGTCTCTAGTGTCCTTGAATGGGCACCTATTGCTAAATTTTCCCCAAGATAGACATTAAACGCATTCCTCCTCAAGGATAAAACTTTAATTGAAAAAACAAATGCTTTTATTAATGATTACTTCCTTCTTAACCGACCTGAACATATTTCTGTCCACAATAATTGGGATGCCTTCAAAGCCACCCTTTGGGGCTTTGTTATTCAATTCTTGGCAACCAAAAGACGACAATCCGAATCTATTCACAATACATTATTAACCTCAATCAAAGACTTTGATGATCATATTAAGCCAATCCGGAACCCATTATTGCAAAAAAACATTATGAAGAAGCGCATTGAATTCAATAAATTGTGCACTGACAAAGCTTCCAACTCCATTCTGCACTCTAAATCCAAATTTTATAGTGAATCCAACAAAACCAGGAATATGTTGGCATCATATTTCACAAAACAGAAAAATCACTCATCACATACATTATTTCCTCTGATTGCAGTATACTAACTAACCCAAAAGATATAGATGGTGCCTTTCTGGATTTCTACTCTATATTCCTCCGATACCCGTATTGATATTTTCTCGAGAAAAATAAGAGAAACCTTTCTGATCCTATAGATCGCCCTCCTCTTAGTTCACCCATATCCTTAGCAGAAATAACAAGCTATCATAGTCCCTAAACCTAATAAAACCCCTGGGACTGATGGTTTTTCCATTGACTTTTATTAAGCATTTATTGATTCCGTCTCTCCTAAACGTTTACAATTATATAATCCTTTTGTTAAAATTGGCCAGAGTCCAGGCTCCTTTGGAGAAGACCTCCTTGTTTTATTTTCTAAACTTGACAAAGACCCCTCTCTAGTTAAAAATAATAGACCTATTTCTCTTATTAACTCCAACTCTAAAATATTTGCCAAACTTAAAGCCAAACGGCTAGAAAAATATCTTCCTATACTCGTACACATCGACCAGTCAGGCTTCATAAAAGGTAGATATGCATCCTCCAACACCAGACTACTTTTTAATATTCTATCCTATTTTCAGAAATCTAATGACCCCTTGGCCCTTCTTGCTCTTGATGCGGTAAAAGCTTTTGATCATGTATCCTGGCCATTTATGTTTCACTCCTTAAAATGGCATGGCTTTTCCTCTTTTTCAATCTTATCTGAATTCCTTACTCCTCCCCCTCCACCTGGATTCTTATCAATAATTCTCTTTCTCCCGCCTTTCAAGTTAAGAGGTACCCACCGAGGATGCCCCTTTTCCCCCTTATTATTTAACCTTGCATTAGAGCCCTTTTGCAGAGTATAAGAACTAATCACAATATCAAAGGTATTACTATGGGATATACAGACGTTAAATGATCTGCTTATGCTGACAATGTTTTACTTTATCTTTCCGACCCTGCCTCCTCCATGCAACACATGATATCCTCCATTAATAACTTCTTTATCATCTCTGGATACAAATTAAATCTTGATAAATCAGAATTTATGCCACTTACTAACACATGCACTTTAAATAATACCCCTTATTTGGTATGACTTTGTAATCGCCTTATATTAAATACTTAGGACTTCATATTTCTAAAGAGATTAACACTACAATTAGGCTTAACACTAGCCATTTAATAGGCAAAGTTACAAAAATGATATCTGGATGGTCACCTCTCTTCCTTTCCTGGTGGGGACACTTGGATTCTATAAAAATGGTTAGCCCCATACATTTGTACACTTTATGATTCCCATAGCAATTCCAACCAAACTTTATAAAAACATGGATTCTTTACTCCTTACATTTTTATGGAATCATAAAACTCCTAGAATTGTCATTAATAAATTAAGATTACAAAACTCCTAAGAGGTGTAAAATTCGGCAACTTCCAAATATATAATAAAGCCTTGATCCTCAAGCTACTCATTGTTTTTAAACAATATGAAAATCATCTTAATGAAACCCCTACTTGGATCAACATAGAGGCAAATATCATCGCCCCATTCTCTCTCTTGCATTTCTTAACCACATCGTCATGGCCTAATATTACCACATTCTCATCTCTACATCTCTTCAAAACCATCTGGAATAAACTTCCTTCCAACTCTTTTATCGAAACTGAACTGGGAGATATATTTCTTTGGCTAACAGATTCAAACCTGATATCATACATAGATGGTACTCTTCCGGCGTCAAACTAGTTAAACACATATTTCATAACTTTGCACCAATCATTTTTGCACAAATTTCAACTAGAATTCATTATTCCTACATCTGATCTTCCTCTTCATTTCTCTCTTCTTAAATCATTACCAAATCAGCACCTACTATTACTCAAAAATCCCCCTCCCCTCCCCAAACATTTCTAATCAATAATCCCTCTATGAAAGCTGCCAACTTGTATACTTTCTTAAATGATCTGTCATGATGCCTACCTCCAAGGAGCCAGACCAGGCCCAGCTACCCCAGAGGCAGACATCATGTCCCCGAGGGAAGTCTCAGCAGCCCCAAGTAGGGGCCCTTTGGACTCAGTCCTGGCGCCTTTGGCGCCAGGCTCATATTGGACAACAGTCCTGGCGCCAGAGGCGCCAGGCTCATAAAAGATGACTTTGTGTTTAAAGGTGCTTGGTGTAAACTTACCTGATGCAGACCATGCTGCAACATCCGGGCCATCTAGAGGCCTGAATGGGACTACTTTCTCTTTGGGGACTACTTAACCACACGGGTGTGGCCGGAGGAAGAATACATACCTGAGAGGAAGGATACATACCTGGAACTACTTTGAAGGCTATTTAAGCCACGCCCAAGCAGCAACTTGCGCTTCGCGTTGTTCTGCATCTAGCAGCTGGACGCTCACCGTGTCTGCTCCTGCATCCTGACTTCTGCCACGCCCGCCAGCATCCTGGAACACCTGCAAAGGGAGAAGAGAAGAGAATAGGAGAAAGAAGAGTCCTTACCTGCTAAACCCGCATTCCGGAGACATTTCGCCGACGATCCTGAAAAGGAAGACATTAATTTTAAAAGCACATCGCATCGATCGCTGCAGCGCCGCATTCCACTCACCTTTACTAGGCACCTCCATGTTCATCAGCGACCATCTGGATCCGCAACCACATTTCAGCGCCTAGGGAGAAAAAGACAAGAACAAAGGTGAGCTAGGGAAGAGAATAAGAAAACCTTAATTTGCCATCATAAGACTTACCTGTTGGGTCATTCCCACTTAATTTCGGGTCCGTGCCGCATCCTGGCATTTCCGGACCCCGGCCCCTAAGGGGGAAAAGAGACATCAGCCTTAGTGAGCGAATGCTAAGACATTACCTGAACGCTCATTAAAGACTTACCTGATATCTACTGGAACTGCACCTTTCACTTCGGGTCGGTGCCATATCTCCGGCATTTCCGAACCCCGGCCCCTATGGGAAAAAAAGACACAAGCATTAGTGCATTAATGCAAGGACACTAAAGGATCCTCTCATCAAACAACTCACCTGAGTTTCCTTCGTCGGTTCCATTGCTCATCTCGTAATCTTTGTTCTGCACCTGAAATAGAGACAACGGACAATTATTATTTCGGGCTCATACTTATAAACAAAATTCTCACAGTACTTTACCGGGAAGGTCAAGCAAACTTGAACTGTATACAATCCATGATCCAGTGAAGTAACTGGATTACAACGCGCCCCTGCATCAGAAGCAGGATGGAGAGCTCGTCCTTTCAGACCCTAAGGTGAGACTTCACGGGGAATCGCAGAAGGGTTTTGTGGAGGGTGAGAAGGGAGTGGGAGGCTTACACATTATCCCACAGATTGTTAATACTCCCTTTTCACACACAGAAGGATATTTCTGCGAGTTAGACAAGCCAGATTTGAAGGTCCGGTCCTGTCCATCTTCCGAGTCCTGCGCTTCACCATAGAAGAGGCAACAGCACTCCAAACCAGGCCTGCGCCTCTGTGGGAGTCAGGTGAGCGTAACAGAACGCAAAGCCTACCTACAATTTCCCACCCGGGTGCTATGGAAACTTCTGAGACAGACCAGCTGGCCCAGCTTTTGGGGGAATTACGGGCAGAAGTACACTCCGCCCGCCAGGAGACTAACGCTCTCAAAAGAGAACTGATCCGATCTAAGGAAAGAACTGATGACCAGGCCAAACGGTTGTTGCAGGCAGGACAAACTCCTTTACCTAGTTCTGGGGGTTATCCCATTTCTATGATTTCGAATAACCCGGTACAAATCAATCTACCTGGAAACATGCCTTTGGCCCCGCCTGAACGTTTTGCTGGGGACCCCAAGAAATATGCCGTTTTTATGAACCAATGTCGCTTACACTTCCTATGCAGACCTGGGGCCTTCCCTAATGACCAGACCAAGGTAGCTTTTGTATTATCTTATCTCAGCGGCAGTGCTGCCGATTGGTCAGTTCCTTTGGTAAATCAAGATGACCCAATTCTCCAGGATTTTCAAGGCTTCCAGGCAAGCATGGAAAGATGATTTGCTCGACACTCTCAGGGACAGGCCCTAGACAACGAACTGCTATCCTTACGACAAGGTAACCGGAATCTCTTATCTTACATCGCCACCTTTAATAGGTTGGTTGTGGAAACTGGGTGGCCAGAGAATAAAAGGATCACATTATTTCATCGAGGTCTGCGCGGAGAACTTAAAGACGTGCTAGCCCAAATAGTAAATCCACCCCAAGTCTGCGCGGAGTACATAGACTTTGTGGTCCAACTTGATCACAGACTTCAGAATAGAAAAGCAGATCGATCCAAGTTTGAAACCAGAGTGTTGATCAAAAATCACGCTAACCCCAAGAGTACCGACGTTTCAGAACCTATGCAAATCGGTGGAGTTAAAGGACCGTTAACGCAGAAGGAACGGGAGAGAAGGCGGCAAAAGCAATTATGTCTCTATTGCAGAGCTTCTGGTCACTTACTACGAGATTGTCCGGTAAAACCACCTAAGAAGGTGGTTGGAGCCACTGACAACAATTTAACAGAACCTGATTCGGGAAACGACCAAGCCCGACAAGCGTAGAGGTCCGCTTGCCGAGCTTGAAAACAAACTCTTTGACCTCGCATTTCATCATGCCAATGGTCCTTGTGGATCCGAAACAGCCTCGGCGGTTGCATGCTATAAAGGCATACATCGACAGTGGAGCTATTGGAAACTATGTAGATCGTGAATTGGCCTCCAGGATTAATCTCCCTCTCCGTCCGAAAACTAACAAGGATGTCATTACTACAGTTGATGGAACCGAAATAGCCTCAGGGCCGGTAACTCATTCCACTACAGAAGTGACACTATTGGGTCAGGATGGACATCGGGAAGCTATTGTGTTTGACGTAATCAAGGCCCCACAGTTTCAAGTAATTCTAGGAATTTCTTGGTTAGAAACACATAATCCTCGAATAGACTGGCAAGCAAAGAGAATAACCTTTCCTGATTGTGAACAAACTTGTTATCCAAGAAATCCAAATATGGGCCTGGCCTCAGTAACTTCTGCCACTATACAACTACCGGCTGAGTACCAAGAATTCCAAGACGTTTTCCAAAAAGAACAGGCCAACACGTTACCTCCCCACCGGTCGTACGATTGTCAAATCGATCTGGTACCCAATGCTCAACCGCCTTGCAGTAGGATTTATGCTCTTACTGAACCTGAGAACCTTCATTTGCGTCAGTATTTAGATCAGTACCTTGCCAATGGTTTTATTCGCCCGTCAAAGTCTCCTGTTTCCTCAGCTCTGTTCTTCGTGCCGAAAAAAGAAGGCGACCTTAGAACATGTATTGACTACCGCGCCCTAAATCAAATAACGATTAAGAATCGTTATCCTCTGCCTCTGAACCCTGAACTTCTCGCCCAGGTAAAAGATGCTTGTATGTACACCAAGTTAGATCTCCGGGGAGCTTATCACCTGGTGCGTATAAAAGAAGGCGACGAATGGAAGACTGCATTCCGCACCAAATATGGGCTCTTTGAATATCAGGTGATGCCCTTCGGATTGTGCAACGCACCTGCCGCCTTTCAATACTTTATGAATGATGTTCTTCGGGAACTTATCGATGTTTGTGTCATCGTATATATCGACGACATCCTGGTGTACTCCTCTTCGGAATCCGATCACAGAAAACATGTCAGGGTAGTTCTTGAAAAATTGCGCCAGCACAAACTGTTTGCAAAACTCGAAAAATGCGTTTTTCATACCACAGAAGTCGAGTTTCTCGGATTCATCCTGACACCTAAAGGAGTCCGAATGGACTTGCGAAAGGTGGACGCCATCCTCAAATGGCCATCTCCTAGCTCTGTGAAGGGGGTTCAGAGATGCTTGGTTTTGCCAATTTTTATCGAAGATTCATCCCGGAATTTTCTCGAGTGGTCCAACCCATCACAACTCTCTTACGGAAGAATAAACGCTTCAAATGGACTCATGAGGCAGAACAGGCCTTTCAAGACCTAAAGACTAAATTCACCTCCGCACCTGTGTTGTAGCATCCACGCCCAGATCTCCCTTACATTGTTGAAACCAACGCATCCAGTTTAGCCATGGGAGCTGTCCTGTCTCAAAGGGATCCAATAACTAATCAACTACACCCTGTAGCCTTTTGGTCCAGAAAATTCTCGGCTCCTGAAATTAATTACGCAATCACTGACAAGGAGTTACTAGCTATTAAGTCCGCCTTCAAAGCTTGGTGTCATTACCTCCTCGGCGCAAGACACACCATCACAGTGATTACAGATCACAGAAATTTGCAATATTTAAAGACGGCCAAAGCCCAATCATCACGTCAACTCCGATGGGCTTTATTCTTTGCGGAATTTGATTTTGTAATCACATATCGCCCTGGTTGCAAGAATGGCAAAGCGGACGCTTTATCCCGGATTGGGATGGAAGAAACAAATTCGAGCTTAGAACCTGTACCGATTATACCTGAACAGAGAATTTTGGGTTTGACCTCTTTACAAACTATTGAGGATGTTCAAACTCGAGTTAAACAACTATTAGACTCCACAGCCTTACAAGAATGGAGCCAAAAGGGGTCACACCTTTCCGTTAATAACGATTTACCGTATTTCCAGGGGCGATTATTTCTGCCTAACAAAGAACTGCAAGAACTCGTTATTGCCCATTATCATGATACATTAATGGAAGGACATCCTGGTATCGCTAAAACTGAGGAAAAGATCAAACGACAATTCTGGTGGCCATCCTGGAGAAAAGACATAAAATCTTTTGTGATGTCTTGCGGAGTTTGCGCCCAAAATAAAGGTCAAAAGAAAAGACCAGCCGGTCTTCTACAACCTTTGGATATTCCACCGGCACCTTGGCACACCTTGTCGATGGACTTTATTACCGACCTGCCTCCTTGCTATGGATACAACACTATCTTGGTGATTGTGGATCTCTTCTCCAAAATGACCCATTTTATCCCTTTAAAAGGGTTACCCTCAGCCTCCATCTTGGCCAAGGAATTTCTGGAGAACATAGTTCGTATGCATGGTTTTCCATCCATATTAGTCTCAGATCGAGGAAGCCAGTTTATTTCCCATTTTTGGAGGAAATGTTGTCAACTGGCGCAGATTGATGTACGACTATCCACCAGTCACCATCCCCAAACCGATGGCCAAACCGAGAGAACTAACCAAACCCTTGAACAATATCTTCGGTGTATGTTGCACCAATCTGAATGCAATTGGAAAGACATTCTTTGGATCGCAGAATATGCATATAACAATTCTGTACATTCTGGAACAGGACAAACCCCTTTTTACACCTTGTATGGTCATCATCCTCGAACCTCAGACCTGGACCCTCCTCAAAACCTGGAAATGCCTGCGGTAGATCATTTGCATTCCACGATAACCCGAGCTTTCAAAGAAGCTACGACTCATCTTCAGCAAGCCAAGAGAAAGTACAAAGAAAATGCTGATTTACATCGAAGTGAAGCGCCTCCGTACCAAATAGGGGACCAGGTGTGGCTAGCAACTAGACATTTACCTCTCAAAGGACCGCGGACTTTCAACCCCAGATACATAGGACCCTATCCCATCAAAGCTATAATCAACCCGGTGGCCTTTAAACTCGATCTACCAGCGAACATGCAAATTCATCCTGTTTTTCACGCCTCACTGTTGAAACCGGTGCAACCAGGAACCAGACTGATCAAACCACCAGAACCAATTCAGATTGATGGGGAATTAGAATTTGAAGTTAAAGACATATTGAATTCCAAGGTGTTAAAGTCAAAACTCTTCTATCTAGTTGATTGGAAGGGGTATGGACCTCAGGAGAGATCTTGGGAACCAAGCGACCATGTACAAGCGATTAATACAAAAATTCCACTGAAAATTCCCAAACAAGCCAAAACCCCCGGAGAGAACAACCTTGGGAGGGGGTACTGTCATGATGCCTACCTCCAAGGAGCCAGACTAGGCCCAGCTACCCCAGAGGCAGACATCATGTCCCCGAGGGAAGTCTCAGCAGCCCCAAGTAGGGGCCCTTTGGACTCAGTCCTGGCACCTTTGGCGCCAGGCTCATATTGGACAACAGTCCTGGCGCCAGAGGCGCCAGGCTCATAAAAGATGACTTTGTGTTTAAAGGTGCTTGGTGTAAACTTACCTGATGCAGACCATGCTGCAACATCCGGGCCATCTAGAGGCCTGAATGGGACTACTTTCTCTTTGGGGACTACTTAACCACACGGGTGTGGCCGGAGGAAGAATACATACCTGAGAGGAAGGATACATACCTGGAACTACTTTGAAGGCTATTTAAGCCACGCCCAAGCAGCAACTCACGCTTCGCGTTGTTCTGCATCTAGCAGCTGGACGCTCACCGTGTCTGCTCCTGCATCCTGACTTCTGCCACGCCCGCCAGCATCCTGGAACACCTGCAAAGGGAGAAGAGAAGAGAATAGGAGAAAGACGAGTCCTTACCTGCTAAATCCGCATTCCGGAGACATTTCGCCGACGATCCTGAAAAGGAAGACATTCATTTTAAAAGCACATCGCATCGATCGCTGCAGCGCCGCATTCCACTCACCTTTACTAGGCGCCTCCATGTTCATCAGCGACCATCTGGATCCGCAACCACATTTCAGCGCCTAGGGAGAAAAAGACAAGAACAAAGGTAAGCTAGGGAAGAGAATAAGAAAACCTTAATTTGCCATCATAAGACTTACCTGTTGGGTCATTCCCACTTAATTTCGGGTCGGTGCCGCATCCTGGCATTTCCGGACCCCGGCCCCTAAGCGGAAAAAGAGACATCAGCGTTAGTGAGCGAATGCTAAGACATTACCTGAACGCTCATTAAAGACTTACCTGATATCTACTGGAACTGCACCTTTCACTTCGGGTCGGTGCCTTATCTCCGGCATTTCTGAACCCCGGCCCCTATGGGGAAAAAAGACACAAGCATTAGTGCTTTAATGCAAGGACACTAAAGGAACCTCTCATCAAACAACTCACCTGAGTTTCCTTCGTCGGTTCCATTGCTCATCTCGGAATCTTTGTTCTGCACCTGAAATAGAGACAACGGACAATTATTATTTCGGGCTCATACTTATAAACAGAATTCTCACAGTACTTTACCGGGAAGGTCAAGCAAACTTGAACTCTATACAATCTATGATCCAGTGAAGTAACTGGATTACAACGCGCCCCTGCATCAGAAGCAGGTTGGAGAGCTCGTCCTTTCAGACCCTAAGGTGAGACTTCACGGGGAATCGCAGAAGGGTTTTGTGGAGGGTGAGAAGGGAGTGGGAGGCTTACACATTATCCCGCAGATTGTTAATACTCCCTTTTCACACACAGAAGGATATTTCTGCGAGTTAGACAAGCCAGATTTGAAGGTCTGGTCCTGTCCATCTTCCGAGTCCTGCGCTTCACCATAGAAGAGGCAACAGCACTCCAAACCAGGCCTGCACCTCCGTGGGAGTCAGGTGAGCGTAACATGATCCCCCTTCTCTTAATGTACTTAATTCTATTATTACTATACAATGGGAACTTGATTGGAACTTCCAACCCACTCCTGAGATGTGGCGTAAAATATGGAAACTTTATTACTCAACATCTATTGACGCCAATCAAATTTAAACTAATTTCTTCTTCCTACAACGTGCATTCCTCACGCCCATGAAATTGCAAAAATTGCTCCTAACGTATCTAATCACTGTTGGTCATGTCTTTCATCAAACACTGACTTTCTCCACGCAATTTTTGATTGTAAATGTGTACATGCATTTTGGGGAAGAAATTGGATTTGTCTACACATTTTTATTCTTTTTAAAGAACCTATGTCTTTATGTAATATTATGATTGGCACTATTGTTAATCCTTGCATGCAACTGATTGAATTGCCAACCTTATTTAATTTTTTCATTAGCATGCTTACCATAGTATTACTTTTAATTGGAAAAATGCCTCTAATTTGTCCTTCAGTACTTGGTGGAACTTAATTTGCTCCATCTACCGTATTGAAAAATGTCACGCCTTTACAGTAGATCGTTTTCGTAAATTCAACAAAAAATTGAATGTTTTTATTCAATACCTCAATAGCACTGAATAATGATGTTCAACCATGTAGCATCAAAATTGCTATGCTTAAACATTATCAACCCCCTTTATGTATTTCCCCTATCGTATCTTGTCAAGTCTGTCCCAACTGTACCTCTTATCAATTTTCAATTTAACTGTTTTTGCTTATTATTCTATTAAACCTGTTAATCCATTGTTAATGGATTTAACTGATTTCCACACCTACTAAATACAACACATTATTTATCTTATGCCTGTTTCAAATGTAAATTAACATGCTTAAAACAAATTATTTAAAAAATAAATAAATTACATTTCCCATCAACTTTCATTGGACATTCTTTTGCATATGTCTGGATTTTTCTTCCACAGGTGAGGCACTGTTTTTATGGCAGGAGTTACCCATTGCAAGAGCTCTTAGTCCCTTCCTGGACATTGATGTAAATAACAAGCTACAGTTTTGGTACATGCTTGAAAATGTGCATCTTGCACAACTGTGACTAGTTTAGGTGAGCAAATATCCTATAAGCGTCATTTGGGTTTCAAGTTTGGTTACAGATCACTGTATACAGTAAAGGGAATTTCACAGCGTATTCTTAACTTTGAAAATTGAGGATTTACAGTATATTGGACTGCCCATAGACAGTAACAACCGATTATCTGGCAAACTAGACTACATTTGGAATGGGGGTACTTTTCCTAGAGAGATTTGTCCTGCCTGATCTCTGCTGAGCACAGGAATCTTCTTTTGATTAGGGCTGATAATAGGTTAGCTTTGCTGATGTCTGTTATCTGATGCACCCTTATTGTTGCCATTTAAGTCAAAGGTAATGTGGGAGAAACCACTCTGAAAAGGCCAGTAATCTGGTCTTGTGAAAGAGGGGTCGGGGAAACCTGCTCAGCCGGGCGTGGAAGCCCTACCAGGGAGAAATCCAGAGCGAGTCCTAACTTGAAGATGGCCGTGGCAGTTGAGGAGGCCTTCAACTCCGGCCCTCCACCCCTTAGTGCCAGCATTTATCTCAGTAGCACACTTCTATCTCAAGCTATACCTCCATTGTAAGATGTGTCAGTGTTTCACTGTTTCCTTTAGAGACACATCATCTGAGCAAGAGACCAAGAAGAAGCCTCCAAATTAAAGAAAATGCAGCTCCCTGCACTCATGCCAAGAATGTTCATTCATCAGCAACCCAATATCCTGTGAAGGGCTGCAAGAAAAGGCAAACCTGCCTCTGCAAATCACACCCAGACTCTGTAGTCTGCAGCAGAGAAAGAGCCCCACAGAAAGGTGTTGCAGTGTCCATATGCAATAAGCAGACGTGCTACCAAGCAACGATGGCAGACATGTTCGATAGTCTGTAAGCTCTCTAAACCACCAGGTACTAAGGATTGGGAACCTCAGTCCTTTCCATATGGAACTTCTCACAGCGGCACCTGAAACTGGCCACCAGGACACTGTGGGATGTTTTTACCCAAGCAGCCAAGCCCTACCATAAAACTGCAGTACTGGCATTGAAAACATCATGATGGCCAGAACTCCCCAGAGAGTGCACAGGGAAAACATGAAGAATAGGCTGCCACCGATTTTTGCCTATGTTGTGAGCACAGGAGGGCACTGCCTAAAACCACCATTGGACTACACACACAGTAGCCTGAAACCATTGGTAATGGCAATGCTGATTGCCAAAAGCAACCCAGAATTGTGGGGAATTCATTTTTATTAATGTCAAAAGGGATGCAATACTGGTGCTCACCACTATCAGAAAGCCAGCGTTTTAAAACCACCAGAATTTTGTGTAAAACTGAACAAATGAACCCAAACCAGGCCAAGGAAAGACTTGCTAAGAGGTGGATACAATGTAAAACTATATTCTGAAATGACTTGAAGGAAGTAATTATTTAATGTATATATATAAAAAAAATAGCTGGGGATGTCAGCAGCTTAAGTGAATTTGGGGGTAAAGCCACTAAAATCGAAATGTTTAGAATAAAAGAGTGACCTACTTTTGAGTGTCACATAGTTTGCAACTGTTAAATGTCATGGTTTTGAACTTAGAATCAGCATTCTAGCTGCATGTGTAAAAATTGTAAGTTTGATTTAAACTGGGAACAAACAGGACATTTAGCTGAAGCTTGGCTTAAAGAAATTGAATTCTGCCTGACAACTATCCCCGACAGGAGTTGAACTGGCTCAACAACTCTTCCCAGGCCTGGCTGCATCCTGCTGCCCCCACCAAAAGGAGATCACACCTCTCTGATTGAATTAAGGGAGGGGCACCTGCAGACTGCAGGAAATTGAACAAAGCCCTGTCCTGGACTCAGGCAAATGTTAAATTAGGGGGGTCGTAAAATGGCTTCCTCTTGGAAGTAAATGGGAGGGGCAGTGCCTCTGCTAGCAAGCTGAGCTTGGGGGAAGTGGACAAACCAGAAACTCCACCATGTGCTTGGGGGAAACCACACCCCTTTGGGCCAGGGCATAATTTTAAAAAAGATGGATAATTCATAGTACGGACTTGTCAGAATTATATAAGTAATATCATTATTCTTGTGATTTTTCTGTGCACGTTTTAAGAGGTGTTAGGACCCTGTGGTGTATTCTGGGGGGTTGCTAGCGGAAAATAGGGTCTTACTCCAAATGTCTGCATGTTAAAAATCTGACACTTCATCAATTAATGTCCATACTCCTTGCGCACATTTGTGTAATTTTTGGTAAATGTCCGATATTGGTAAACCGACCAAAAAGCGCAAAATGTTGTCATTTCTGAATCCCAGCTCGCAGGAACATGGGGCTTGAACAGAGACTTGTCTTAATTCATCTGTAATATGTACATGTAATGTCAACCACTTGTGTATCTGGGAAATATGTATTTGAATCAAATATAGATTTGTGGGCAAATTGACCAGGGGAGGATCCTCTGACCCATAAACAGACCTCATAATGATGACAATCCACTTCCTTCCCCCAATCATGGGAGAGGGGAGAATTGGGCCAATGACAAGTAGAGAGGGGCAGGCTCAGTTATGCCACGCACACACCCACTTTTTAAACACATAAAAGCAGACAGTGCAGGACAGGTAGGGACATTCACTTTCCACTTTCTTGCGAGACGCTTTGCCGGGAGACTTCAGACTTCACATCCAGAGATCCAGACTTCAAATCCATGAATCTCCAGAACCTGTAGCAGAAATGAACTCCGGAATTTGTAGCAGAGAGGCCTGAATCCACAAGCTGAATCCTCTTCAGCAGGCCTCAAAACCAACCAAACTATTCAACAGCCGGGTGAGCTGTTTGAATTTTTTGCCAAGAACTTTTTCAAGAACCTGTAGCAGTATCCAGAAAGCAGTGCTGTATCCGGAACCAGAGAGAACCACAAACCAGACCGTTGTGAGCAGAACCGGTGCTTGACAGACCCAGAGAGCAGAGCTGACCCAGATAGCGATAGATATATTTGATTCAGAACCACCCGCCGGAGGTCCCGTCCAACCTGACCAGACCTTGACAGCTTATTTCAAAAATATAGTGTGAGTACTCACTGTGCCAAAATCAATTTCTTAGTTTAAAATAATCTAATCCAAACTATTTTAGCCTATTAGAACTGCCTCCTAGAATCGTGTCATTCTGTCATCTTTAAAACTGAAAACTGTCATCTGTCATTTTGAACTTTTAAATTTCAAATCCGAAAAACTACCTTCACAAAATCGTCCGTATCTCCGGAACCGTTTGTGCTAGGAGCGAAATTTTACTTTAATCTTAAAGCTGAGATTCTAGGCTTTCCAAACCTAGAACCGACTTGCTACTCCTTATGGGGCCTCCGTAATTACGCTCGACGCACGCAATTAAATTTGCCGCGATTTGACATTTTGCACAATTTCAGCCACGTGTAAAAATCAGCAGCTCCTTGCTTTCCTTTGCTAAAATTTGTTTTAACCTGCCAGTTACTCATAGAGCATTGCTAAAGTGAGACTGAACTAATATAAACTAGATATCACCCACCCTGAACCCCCTATAGGGAATTAAAAGCCATTTTAGCATATTTTTCACTTAATTGCAACCACATCAAAGTATCTTGCCTGTGTTAAAACTCATACCTGTTTTCCTCTAAGCTTGCTAGGGGGGAACCGAATTATATTTGATTGCATTCCTGAGAACTGTGTGTCTTCTTTCCATCTCCTTATATTGCATAAAGGGGGGGAGTGAATTGTCAAGGAAAAGTGATTACATTGTCTTTTGTTGAAGCCATATCAAGTTATTTTCTGTACTGTATTTCATTCATCATTGTGTTTCCTTGAACCATATAAAGCATTCTTTCCCACCTCATTCTTCTGTTCCTATTCATAAGTAACCAAGAACTGTGCTACTGTAGGATTACCTCTTGCTGATTACTGCTCATATTCACAAGTGTACTATCCATTATCAATTTATTTATAGAAGTGTGATATATACATATATATATATATTTCTGAGGCTTGTGGAATCTGCTTAGATCACATGCTGTGCATAGGCCGACATCTAGTGGAAGCTGCGGAGTATTACAGTTTGTTTTTCGAAACTCGAAAATGGGCGTCGACACAGGCGTGCCATTTATACTATCCCTAGTGTGACGTCCACTGTACCCAAGATCCCTCACGCGTCTAGGATCCTCAGATTGTTTTTTTCCGCCATACTGGTCGGAAGCATCTTGCGGAGTCCCCTGGCCTTAGCCATACTTTTGCTAATAATTGAAATTTATTATTCTTTATTGACATCCTTCCCCACACCAACGTCGACCCTCGACGACGGCTGGAGAAGACATCGACCGTCGGCTGCTGCACGACGGATCTGGGCCTCGGAAGGCCGCTTGCCTCGGCCCGGGCCTAGTAGGCCGCTGGCCTCGGCCCTGCAAGTAGGGAGAGTGGGGGGTGGTACATACTCTTCACTCTTGGTATATACATACACATATATTTCCTACACTTATCAGCCCGCTGCCTCAAGGTGCGTATGGAGGGTACCCCTTTCCAATTCTGCCCCAAGTGCAACCGCAAATACCCTTGGGTCGACAGGCACGCCACGTGCAACCTCTGCTTGCCGAGGGACCACCCCGAAGCGAACTGCAGAGCGTGTAGTAGGTTTAAACCTAAGACACTTAAGGACCGTTCGACAAAGCGCTGGGCCCACCACGCCAGGCAGGCGGCCATGGCAGCGGAGGGCGCCTTCAGCGATGGCAGCGACGCCGTACTTTCGGACGGCGAGGGCATTACGGCGTCGAAAGACAGCCGAGCGCAGGTCCCCGACCTCGGAAGGTCGTCCGGCAGGGCGGCTATGGGGAAGACCCCCGGCAACGCAAGCGCTACACACCCTACACACACTAAGCACACTAAGTCCAACCGAACCTCGACGACGTCGACTTCTCGGAAAGAGGCACAGATAGAACGGTCCGACTCGGTGTCCTCTGGGCGCTCTCGATCGAGATCGCCTCATGACGCAAGGCAATCATCCACTCTTGCCAAGAGTGCCTCGCTCCCTAGACTAATGGAAGTTCGATCGTCGGAGGACGAAGACGACTTCCACCCCCAGGCCGCGCTCCAAGAGACGGAGCCCGCAGTTAACACCAGCGAGGCCCCACGCTCGAAAGACACAGATACCTCTCCCGATCCTCGACGCCAGGCGGCGAAAGTCCCCGGGGCCTCCAAGGGACAGGGAAAACATTTTTCCACGCACGGGGAGGGGGGGAAACAGCGGAAAGCACATTCTTCCACTCCTGTAAGACCATCCTTCCCCCCTAAGCAGACAAACAAATACAAGTCTACTGAGAGATCAACTTCCAGCAAGGGTACCCTTGATAAGTCCCCTAAATTGCCTAGTAAAGTCATCCCCTGTTCCAAAGAATGGTCCAGCGAAGACATGGACAGGGTCATGTCAAGGATGTCTTCCTTGGCTGATTTTTACGACAAGAATCCAGAGCATTTCCTCTCGTATGACCCTCAGGGGGCCACACCCTCAGGTTCCTAAGTAAAAGGGCCCGGTTCGAAAGACCTGAACCCTTCGAGGTACAGCCTTACTCTACTCCATACTCTACTCCACACCCCAGGTACCAAGGAGAGCCTTTCCCTGAGGGGGACCAGGAGTTTGGAATTATGGAGGAACAAACCGGGACGGAATACTATGCGGATGATGAGGACCAGGAGGAGGGAGAAGATGAGCAGGAAATTTACAGAGTAGATTCCCCGGTAGAGAACGAAGCCCCAGTTACCGACTCGCCAGTCGATAACCAGCCCCTCCTTAATGAGGTTCTCGCTCGCGCGGCAGAACATTTTCACATCGACACCCACGGTGTACAGGAGGAAAGGGACTTCGCAGAAGAGTTGGTGGGAGAGAGGAGGCCGGTCGCTCAGACCATCCCTATCCTTAAATCCATCCAACGAAGAATAGATCCGTCCCTGGTGAACCCAAACCTCACCAGAGCAGTCAACCCCAGGGTCGAAAAACTTTTCCGGGCAGCCCAGTCTGACCCTCTCTATATAAGAGGACATCTTAAACCAGACTCCCTAGTTGTTACCAACACTCGGAAGAGGGCTGGAACACCTTTATCTTCGTCAGAAGCTCCTCCCGACAAGGAGAGCAAGAAACTTTACGGGTTTGGCAGGAAGGTAGCCTCAACGTCCGCCTACCAAGCAAGGATTGCTAACTCCACCACCCTGTTGGCCAGCTACAACTGCCATCAATGGGAAGAGGTCGCGGCACTCATAGCCTCTGCTCCTGAACCGTTAAAGGGCCAATTGGCTCGGATCTCGGCAGAAGGGAGAGCCGTGTCTGGTTGCATATTGAAAGCAACTTTCGACGCCGCGGACAACGCAGGGAGATTGATAGCAGAAGGTACTGTTATCAAGAGACATGCGTGGTTACGGCAGTCGGGGTTCAAAACAGAAACTCAGGCTTCATTAATAGACAAGCCGGTGGAACCCGATCTATTGTTTGGGAAAGCGGTCGAAGACGCACTGAAAAACGCCAAGGACGAATACGAAACACTTAAATCCCTTGGCCAACTAACCAACAAACCCCCTAACCAGAGGGGGAACAGTAATTTTCGTCGCCCACGCGGCCAAAATTCACAAAGAGGCAACTATGCCCAGGGACAGGGTACACAGTGGAACAACAGCCAGCAGTCTACCCAAAGTTACGGCAGGGGTAACAAAAGAGGTTGTGGGAGAGGCAGAGGCAGCCCCAACAAGGGAGGTGGCACGCCTCCACCAAAGCAGTGACGCTCAGTTCAGGGTCCCTTCTCACGCAACCCCAGTAGGGGGACGCATTTCCAACTTCACCCAGGCTTGGGAAGGGATCACCTCAGACAGATGGGTGCTGTCAACAGTGTCCACAGGATATTGTATAGAATTACTGCAGCGTCCCCGGAACCATCCTCCACGACAAAAAGTACACTCCCTAGAACATCAGAAAATCCTTCTCGAGGAGATCGCCATTCTGCTAGAAAAGGACGCGATAGAACTCGTCCCAGGACACCAGGTAAACAAGGGTATCTATTCAACTTACTTCCTTGTGCCAAAGAAAGATTTGACAATGCGCCCAGTATTGGACCTACGGCCTGCCAACAAGTATGTCAAGCCCCAAAAATTCCGTATGACCACGCTACAAGAGGTAATCCCCCTCCTAAAAAAGGGGGATTACATGGCAACCTTGGATATGAAAGATGCTTATTTTCATATTTCCATGCTCCCGGCGCACAGAAAGTACTTGCGCTTCAAGGTGGACAGTCGCCACTACCAATTCAAGGTACTGCCCTTCGGGATAGCTTCAGCACCAAGGGTATTTACCAAGGTACTGGCGGTGGCAGCGGCACACCTACGCAGGGAGGCAATCCCAGTGTACCCTTATCTGGACGACTGGCACATAACGGGGGAAACCCCAGGAATTTGCAGGACAAACATTCAAAGGACTATCGACCTCCTCCACGAATTAGGCTTCTCAATCAACGAGAAGAAGTCAAGCCTGTTGCCAAGCACCTCAAAACAGTTCCTAGGAGCAATTCTAGATACTCAGGAAGGGTTGACCTTCCCTTCGGAAGAGAGAATTCAGAATATACTACTGCAAATTCCACATTATCAGTCCGGTCAACAAATAACGGTACGCAAAGCAATGCGGTTACTGGGCATGATGGCGTCATGCATTTACCTGGTCCCCCACGCGCGACTGCGCATGCGTCCCATGCAGGAATGGTTGGCGAAACAGTGGTCTCAGGCAAGTGGTCAGTGGGACGATCTAGTGGTCGTTTCGCCAACACTTGTACAGAGCCTACACTGGTGGACAAGAGAGAATCTCGCAAGGGGAAAACCCTTTTACGATCCCGAAATACAGGCAGTGGTGACTACAGATGCATGCCTGACTGGGTGGGGAGCTCACCATCTCCACCACACAGCTCAGGGTCTCTGGTCTCACTCAGTAGCCAAGAACCACATCAACCTCCTAGAGCTTCTGGCAGTATTCCGAGCGCTTCGGGCGTTCGAGCCCCATCTACTAAACCTGTCGGTGCAGATCCGGACGGACAGCACGACAGCCATGTTCTATCTGAACAAGCAAGGTGTCAGATACCGAAGCTTCCTCCCCCAACTCCTCACCTGTTTCTTCCGGAATGGGTTCTGTAAGAGTAGCCTCTGATCTCTTCTGATCCCTCTTCCTTGTGGGAGTCTTGTCCTTTGGTGCTCGGGCCTTTTTATCGTACAGATAGGGTCTGTCCCCTCCGGAGGCCACCTTGGCAGAGATAATCCCTGACCGCGGGGATCCCCAGGGGGCCAGTCCTAGATTCAGGGAAAAAGCACTAAGGCAGAAAAAACCCTGTTCCCAATTGGGTTCTGCTGGGTGGCAATTAGAACTCCTCTCTTCCAATTATGAAAGTTCCATTTGCAGCAGGCAAGGAAGTCCGATAGACTTGAGAACAAACTCCTCCGCTGATGAATGCTCAGTGTATCCAGGAGAAGTGGAATAATAGAACAGGAGATATAAGAAGCTACTAGAACCAGTGGTTAAGACTAAACAGAATGACAGAGAAAAGTATTAGAAAGGATAAGTAGGTAAAGAATGAAAGAACCCATACAAAGCAGACCGCGAAGACGAACCATTAGGAAGAAGGAAGAAGTATAGAAAGAAACCCACTCACCAGTTTAGAAATGCTCCTTAAGGTCCCAGTGAGCAAGGCTAGCTCGCAAAAACAGAGTGACGGCACCGGTAGCAATATACCCCCGGTACCTACAAGAATTGAAAAGACCAAAAGTGCTCAAAGAATAAAGGCAAGAGTAAGTAAGCACGGCACGGCCCAAAGCAAGCCGATACCGCGTATAGTGCAGTAGAATTTGGGCTGAGGAATACAGAAGGGAATCACACAGAAGGCGAAAATAGGAAGCCGGAACGGATGAATTTCACGAGAGAATCTCCACACGAACCGAGCGCTGGTAAACAGATACAACGCGTCGGTTTGTGGGAGGAGTCAGCCTATAAAGGGTCGGCGGCCATCTTGGGTGAGATCGGCGGCCATCTTGGGTGAGGACTGGAGAGTGATCGATCGGCGGCCATCTTGGGTGAGGACTGGAGCGTGATCAAAGCTTCCAGCGCTTCCACAGCCTCCAATTCCTGACAGTATACCCCCTCTTTCTCGGGGCGCCCCCGGGTTTGCCCGGATGGAGTTGATGGAACTTCTGCACCAGACGCGGGGCGTGTAAATGACCCACAGGTTCCCACGTCCTCTCTGCTACTGGATAGTTCTTCCAATGGACCAGATAGTACAACCGCCCTTTGCGGTACTTAGAATCCACCAGATGAGACACCTCGTATTCTTCAGGTGTTGGTTTCACTCGGGCTCGTGTACGGATTACAGGTCTCTTGAAAGGATCCTCCTTATGTTCTTTGAGAAGGGAGACATGAAAGACAGGATGTATCCTTCTGAGGTATTCTGGCATCCTGAGTTTATAAGCAACTGGATTGATTTGTTGTATGATGGAAAATGGCCCAAGGAAACGAGAGGAGAACTTCCCCCTATGAACCCACTTGGGTAGGAATCTGGTGGATAACCAGACTAATTGTCCCACCTTCCAGCTGGGATGGGCTCTCCGACCTTTGTCGGCCCATCTCTTTTGTGAAAGTTGACTTGCTTGGTGTGCCTCCTTAGCGAGTTTGTGAGCTTCTTGCAAGTCCTGTAGAATCGTATCCAGAGTTGGAATCTTGGTTGAAGGCGGACTGAGCCCGGGCAGGTGTTGAGGATGGTAGCCATAGGTACAATAGAAAGGACTCATCTGGATCGAGGTGTGAAGTGAGTTGTTGTAGGCGAATTCCGCTTGCGGGAGAAAGCGATACCATTCTTCCTGCTGGGGACTACAAAAACACCTGAGATACTGCTCTAGATTGGCATTGAGTCTCTCAGTTTGGCCGTTGCTTTGAGGATGGTATCCTGAGGAAAGAGCCTTATGAATCCCGAGAACCTGGCAGAGGGAAGACCAAAATTTTGAGGTAAATTGTGGTCCTCTGTCCGAAACTATGGTCTTAGGTAGACCATGTAGACGGACTATGTCTTGGAGAAATGTTGCAGCCATCTCTGAGGCCGAAGGCACTTGCTTGAAGGCGGAGAAATGTGCCAGCTTGCTAAAGGAATCAACCGTCACCATGATCGTGGTCATTCCGTATGAAGGAGGCAGATCCACAATAAAGTCAGTGGATAAGTGTTCCCATGGGCGATCCGGTAAGGAGTGTTGGTGTAATAACCCCAGAGGTTTTCCTGTTTGATGTTTGTTGGAAGCACATATTGAACAGGTAGAGACATACTGACCTACATCCCTTCGTAGGGTAGGCCACCAGAATCCTCTCCGGACCAAATCAAAAGTCTTCCTAATACCAGAATGCCCTGTCAGGGGGGTGTCATGACACCAAGAAAGTATCTGTTCTTGCAGCTTCTTTGTGGGGATATAGAGGGCTCCTTCATGATAAAACAACCCGTCCTTTTCCTGTTTAGTAGATAGCGGAAATTCCGCACACGTCTGATAATGAGGGATTAGATCTTGAAGAAACGAAACCGTAGAAGCCAACACAGTGAGATGTGGTAAAACCAGTTCATGTCCTATATAGGATCCGGATGGATCTCCTAGGCTTCTAGATAAGGCGTCTGCCTTCTTGTTTTCTGTGCCTGGTATGTAAGTCATCATGAAGTCGTATTGTAGGAAAAAATACGCCCATCTGGCATGTCTGGCGTTGGAACATTCCAATTGTTGTAAGACCCGTAGGTTGCGGTGGTCAGTTCGAATAGTGAAAGGATGTGTGGCTCCTTGCAGGAGGTGTCTCCATTCTTGGCAGGCCAGCTTTATTGCCAAAAGTTCCTTTTCGATAACCGAGTAGTTTCGCTCACTACTAGTTAAAGTCTTGGAATAGTATGCGATCGGATGTTCATAGCTGTCTTCTGCCTCTTGAAGTAATACTGCCCCTACTGCCCCCGTAGAAGCATCAGTTTCCAGAATAAAGGGCTTAGTCTGATCTGGTTGAACCAAGATGGGTGCTGTAGAAAAGCAATCCTTTAAAAAGTCGAATGCTTTTCGAGGTTCGCCGTCAAAAGCAAATCTAACACCCTTCTTCAACAAGGAGGTCAGAGGGAGTACTTTTTTGGAATAATTGGGAATGAACCTCCTATAAAAATTTGCCAAGCCTAGAAACCCTTGCAGTTCCTTGATGTTGGTAGGATCTTTCCAGTTTCTTATGGCCTTTACCTTATTAGCATCCATTTCAACGCCTTCCTTGGACAATACGAAACCCAAGTAGGACACCCTCTTGGATTCAAATGAACACTTCTCTGGTTTTACTAGCAGATAGTGAGACTGCAAACGTTGTAAAACTAGTCGGACCAATGATCTGTGCTCAGACAAGGACTTGGAGTAGATCAGGATGTCGTCCAGGTACACCACTACCGACACAAACAGCATGTCAGCGAAAACCTTGTCCATGTACCTTTGGAAGACGGCTGGTGCGTTTACTAGGCCAAAGGGCATCACACAATATTCATAGAGCCCGAATGGGGTGCGAAAAGCCGTCTTCCACTCGTCTCCTTGTCTGATTCGCAAGAGGTGATAGGCGCCTCTCAGGTCAAGCTTCGTGAAGTACTCAGCCCCTTGTACAGCCTCCAAGACGTCCCGAATCAAGGGCATGGGATATCTATCCCGGACAGTGACCTTGTTGAGACCCCTGTAGTCTATACAAGGACGAAGTTCTGTCGAGTCCTTTTTTGGAATGAAGAAAAGGGAGGCCCCACATGAAGATTTGGATTCTTGAATGAGTCCGTTCTGCAAATTTGCATCTAGATACTCTCTTAAAGCCTTCCTTTCCGGTAGTGACAAAGGGTACATTCTTCCGAACGGTACTACTGCTTCCGGTATTAGATCGATACAGCAATCCTCTGTTCTATGGGGTGGTAGTTGTCTAGGAATTATGTCCATGAATACCTCTGAAAAGTCCTGGTAATGTAAGGGTACTGAGGCCACTGTGACTGGCTTCTGGATACTTCTCCTGCGGTCTATGGTGTGGGGAGCGTTACACAAGGTCATACAGTGTTTTTCACAGAACTTAGAATTGAAAGAAACTCGGTTTGCAGTCCAATCTATGTGAGGGTTGTGTCTTCTTAACCAAGGAATCCCTAATACCAATGGAAAATGAGCAGCTCGGATCTGATCAAACACCAGGAACTCTTCATGTTGACCTAACCTCACCCTTAATGGAACAGTTTCCAATGTGATGGGTCCGGAAGACAAGGGTCTACCATCAACCCCTTCTGCCGGAATCGGGGTGATCTTGGTTTTGGCGGGTACCAAGTGCTCTGTAGCCCACTTGGAGTCGATGAAGTTTCCCGCTGCTCCACAATCCAACATGGCGAACACCTCTGTGGGAGCTTCTTCTGTTAACCATAGGTCCACTCTGAACACCATTAAACTGTTATCTTCCGGGGTATTCACTGCTCTTGTGTAGCTGCAAGGGTGCTTGTTACCTCCCCCGAGACTTCCCTTGCTAAAGATCGGGGGCGGAAGTTTCCCTGTCGACGAGGAGGGACTTCAGTGCATTCTCTCAACAAATGTGTCGAAGAGCCACAGTACATGCATAGACCTGCCTCTCTCCTCCTTCTTCTTTCTTCTGGCGTCAGAGGACCACGGGCAGCTCCAATCTGCATAGGCTCATCTATAGCAGGGTTGGCTCTAGGTGGAGGAGTAGGGTTAGGTTGTGAGAAGCTTCGGTTTCTTCTTCTCTCAGATCTTCTTTCTTGCAGACGAGATTCAATCTGAAGGGACAATGTCACTAGCTCCTGAAAAGATGCAGGACGGGCTACTCTGGCTAGTTCATCTTTGATCTCGTCCTGGAGACCTCTTCTGTAGATGGTTTGCTGGGCGGAATCAGGCCAATCTGCCTTGGCTGCTAGCCTCTGGAAGCGAGTTAAATAGGTTTGGACGTCTGTATTTCCTTGTTTGATGTCTAGGATTGCTTCCAAGGATGAATAGAATATTTCTGGCCTATCAAACCTTTCACTGAAAAGTTCCGTAAAACGGTCATAATCACTCAGAAGGGGATCGTTTCGGGTGACAATGGGTGTAGCCCATGAAAGAGCATTTCCGGTAAGATTGGCTATAATGAACCCAACCTTTGATCTGGCTGTCTCAAAGGCGTGAGGTCGGAAGGCGAAATACACCCTGCAAGCGTCAAGGAATTCCTTCAGATCTCCTGGATGTCCGTTGTATTTGCCAAAGGAAAAGGGCATCGTAGGCAGGTCCCCGCGATCATCCCGATGTAGCACCACTTGCTGTCGGAGGGCTACGTTCTCTGTTCGCAGGGCCTGCACCTCCATAGTAAGGTTCTGCAGAGCAGCCACCAACTCCTGATACTGCTCGAGCGACGCCATGAAGGATCTTGGGCGTTGTATTCTGTCAGATACCGAAGCTTCCTCCCCCAACTCCTCACCTGTTTCTTCCGGAATGGGTTCTGTAAGAGTAGCCTCTGATCTCTTCTGATCCCTCTTCCTTGTGGGAGTCTTGTCCTTTGGTGCTCGGGCCTTTTTATCGTACAGATAGGGTCTGTCCCCTCCGGAGGCCACCTTGGCAGAGATAATCCCTGACCGCGGGGATCCCCAGGGGGCCAGTCCTAGATTCAGGGAAAAAGCACTAAGGCAGAAAAAACCCTGTTCCCAATTGGGTTCTGCTGGGTGGCAATTAGAACTCCTCTCTTCCAATTATGAAAGTTCCATTTGCAGCAGGCAAGGAAGTCCGATAGACTTGAGAACAAACTCCTCCGCTGATGAATGCTCAGTGTATCCAGGAGAAGTGGAATAATAGAACAGGAGATATAAGAAGCTACTAGAACCAGTGGTTAAGACTAAACAGAATGACAGAGAAAAGTATTAGAAAGGATAAGTAGGTAAAGAATGAAAGAACCCATACAAAGCAGACCGCGAAGACGAACCATTAGGAAGAAGGAAGAAGTATAGAAAGAAACCCACTCACCAGTTTAGAAATGCTCCTTAAGGTCCCAGTGAGCAAGGCTAGCTCGCAAAAACAGAGTGACGGCACCGGTAGCAATATACCCCCGGTACCTACAAGAATTGAAAAGACCAAAAGTGCTCAAAGAATAAAGGCAAGAGTAAGTAAGCACGGCACGGCCCAAAGCAAGCCGATACCGCGTATAGTGCAGTAGAATTTGGGCTGAGGAATACAGAAGGGAATCACACAGAAGGCGAAAATAGGAAGCCGGAACGGATGAATTTCACGAGAGAATCTCCACACGAACCGAGCGCTGGTAAACAGATACAACGCGTCGGTTTGTGGGAGGAGTCAGCCTATAAAGGGTCGGCGGCCATCTTGGGTGAGATCGGCGGCCATCTTGGGTGAGGACTGGAGAGTGATCGATCGGCGGCCATCTTGGGTGAGGACTGGAGCGTGATCAAAGCTTCCAGCGCTTCCACAGCCTCCAATTCCTGACACAAGGAGGGACTCGTTCGCCAAATCTGTCCAAGCTTGCCCAGAAAATCTGGATATGGGCACTCAGACGGAACATCTTCCTGTCATCGCAACAATTTCCAGGGGAGCTCAATTCCCTAGCGGATGCTCTAAGCAGAGACTCCCTCCCAGAAGAACACGAATGGGTCCTTCACAGAGAGATCGTAGAAGATCTCTTCTCTCAGTGGGGTTTCCCCACTATAGACTTATTCGCCACAAGCGAAAACAAACAATGCCCAGGATTTGCATCCAGGTTCCCCCAGCCAGACTCCCAAGGGAACGCCCTGTGGATGAACTGGTCAGGGATGTTTGCGTACGCTTTTCCACCAACTCCTCTCATCAGGAAGGTGGTGTACAAGATGAACAAGGAATCGATGACGCTCATCCTAGTTGCTCCCATGTGGGCGAGACAACCATGGTTTCCACACCTACGCAGGATGGCGGTGTGCGAGCCCATCAAACTTCCAGCCTGGTACAACCTACTGTCCCAGCAACAAGGTCAAACAGTGCACCAGCAACCCAACTCAATGAACCTGGCAGCATGGCTCCTGAGGTCATAGAGTTTGGACATCTCAATTTACCACAGAGGTGTATGGACATCCTAAAAGAATCCAGGAAACCAAACACAAGGCACTGTTACTTTGACAAGTGGAAGAGATTCGTTATTTGGTGCCAGAATAAACTAATCAACCCTGTTGATTGCACTCCTTCCAACGTCGTGACATACATGCTCCACCTGCTCGATGCAGGATTGGTTTTTAACTCTCTGAAAGTACACCTGGCAGCCCTCTCGGCTTACACCACATCCCATAACAAGGTGTCGTGGTGGAAAGTACCAGTAGTTAAAGCCTTCATGGAAGGAGTAAAGAGACTTCACCCTCCTATTTCAAACCCACCGCCAGGATGGGACCTTAATGTGGTGCTAGCTAAGCTCATGGGCCCCCCTTTCGAACCCATGCATAAAAGTAGTCTCAAACACCTGACTTATAAAACGGCCTTCTTAGTAGCCATTACCTCTATAAGAAGGGTCAGTGAAATTCAGGCTCCGTCAGTGCAGGATCCTTTCTTTACTATCCACAAAGACAAACTGGTTTTACGCACACACCCTAGGTTCTCACCTAAATTTATATCAAAGTTCCATGTAAACCAGTCCATCGAGCTTCCGGCTTTCTTCCAGAACACGCAAAGCTCGGCTGAGGTGAAACTACACACCCTAGATGTGCGTAGGGCGGTCCTCTACTATGTAAATAAAACCAGACCGCTAAGGAAAACAGATCAACTGTTTGTCTCCGTAGCTACAGGCAGAGAGGGAGATCGCGTCTCTAAAGGCGCTATCTCGAAGTGGATTATCAACTGTATACAGCTGTGTTACTCTCTTTCTGAAAAAACTCTGCCTTTTACGCCAAGGGCCCACTCTACTAGAGGCATTGGGGCCACTCTGGCTTTCATTGCAAATGTTCCCCTCGACACCATTTGCAAAGCAGCTACTTGGAGCTCTATTCACACTTTTACTCAGCATTACTGCATTGACACTCATTCCAAGACAGATACACAAGTGGGACAAGCGGTTCTAAGACACCTGTTTGCTCATGACCCTTCTCACATCCCACCTCCTTCTTCTGGTACTGCTCGCTAATCTATGCACAGCATGTGATCTAAGCAGATTCCACAAGCCTCAGAAGGGATACATTACTCACCGTAATCGTATTTCTGATGCTTGTATCTGCTTAGATTCACATGCGACCCACCCTTCCTCCCCTCCGAGAGAAGGCGCATGATTGCTTGTAGTCTTACCTTTCTGTCTATCTGCTTGGATTATCTGTACTCACGCTACTCCTCATGCTTCCTCATGTCAGAAAAAATACAATCTGAGGATCCCAGACGCGTGAGGGATCTTGGGTACAGTGGACGTCACACTAGGGATAGTATTACTGGCACGCCTGTGTCGACGCCCATTTTCGAGTTTCGAAAAACAAACTGTAATACTCCGCAGCTTCCACTAGATGTCGGCCTATGCACAGCCTGTGAATCTAAGCAGATACAAGCATCAGAAATACGATTACGGTGAGTAATGTATCCCATATATATATATATATATAGTTTAATTTTTCAAATAAACCTTTTAAATTTGCAAAACAAGCCTACTTCTTGGCTCAGTGGGGTCAAGGGGGATTCTAAGAGAGGGGTGTTATACAAGGGCTCATCATCCAGATTATGACTTGTCATAAAAATACATAAATAAGGGCTTCCCTTGGGCATCCCAGACAAGGCACTGACTTAGTGGGATTGCTTGATTGGAGTCACTTACAGAGTGGGGGCTCGTAGCCGGGATATTCTGGATTAGATATACCACTTGTGAAGCTTAATACAGTGTGTCAACTGACCGGATACACATATTCGGTTAGATCACCACGCTGTTTTGCACTGTGAAAGCACCCCTCCAAGGAACGCTCTAAGGGAAACGGTCTGTTTCGCAAAATAAAATACAAACTTCTGTAAGTCAGGAAGGAACTCAAATTCCAGAATGACGACACTGGTAGACATCAAAATAGCCAGAGAGCACTTCTTACATAAGCTATTTGTAAGAGGTGAATGGACTGAGCAGGGCCAGGATGCGTGGCTGCAGGCAATCACGCAACAGGTCACTGCAACTGGGTTAGATATCTGGAGGGATCAGGGTCCCTTACATGTGGCCCTGAGTGAACTATACATCGCTCCTAAAGCTAAAGATGAACAAGACAAGATGGTTAGGATAGCGGCATATTTGTATCTATAATATGAGAGCCATGCAGGACAAATGTGCTGAAGGCCAAGATCTGGCAAATAGGCAACAGATCGCGTTAGAGAAGGCCCAATCTGACCTGGTCTCTTCTGAGCAGAGGATGCACAGAAGCCAGGAGTCAGAAAATGAGAGCAGACAGTATCATATTAAAATCAAAGAGGACATGTGTATCCTGAAACAGGAAAAGTCTGACCAGGATACCAGATTTCTGGCCTTGCAGAAGGAGTACCAAGAAGGTTTGGACTCCCTACTGCAGAGCCAGAAAAAGCTGGAGCAACAATTAGATTTCAATAGGGCATGTGCTGAGCAGGTAGTCACCCTGCAAAGCCACCTAGATAGGGAAGCAATAAACTGATCCTGAAAGACCTGGATACCCAGGCAGAGTTTGATCAGGAGCGCCAGAAAGCTGGTGCCCTTCAAAGGCAAAGGGACGACCTGGCGGCACAGATGCAGACTCTTAGTCAGGAAAGGGACACCTTAGGCCAGGAAGTCTGCCATTTAAAAAGAAAAAACTGAAGAAAATCACTTGGCCCTCCAGTGGCTGGGTGACCTCCAAAAAGAGCATCAGAACCTGTTAGAGCACACCAGGAGGGTGGAAGAGGCTCTGGCAAGAAAGGAGCAGGCCAGTAGGCATGGGACTCAGGAGGTAACCCTCCTGCAGCAAAGACTGGCCCAGTACTCCAGGACCAATCGGGAGGCACAGAGAGAGAATGAGGCTCTCTGCCAGCACAATGATAGGCTCCAGCAACAGGTAGCCATGCAGGAGAGACTGATAGTCTAGTAAGGCCTTAACTGAGGAACTGAAAGCGCAGGCTCTTGCATTGCAACAGGGAGCAGGGGCTAATAGAGATGAGGTTCGCTGGGAAAGGGAAACGCCTGAGCATAACCTCAGGAGCCCTAGTACCAGAGGCCTTCATCTCTCCCAGTCCCTGGACTCTGCCACCCCCATGTCCCCTGGCGCACATGAGCACAGGGCCATAGGGATGGCAGATTACTATCCAGCCAAAAGGATGGGGCTCATAGGCCAGTACCACCCAGGAATGGATGGGCGGGCATCCGGGTATGGGCACCTAAGTTAAGTACAATTTAATGGGGAACCCCAGGAGAGTAGGCCCACTAAGGGCATCCTGAAAACCTCTGCCCAGTTAGGTCAGTGGGGGGGGGGGTACCCATTAAATCCTGGTTGCAAGGAGGGATCTGAAGACTCCTCTGAGCGTCACAGGACACAGGAGAGCAGGTCCCCACATTCTGCCAGCTATTCCCAGGCTCGCAGAATCCGGGAAAACCTGGAAGATCAGACGGGCACCTCTGGGAGCAGTGCTTCTGAATCAAAGGATGAATGGACCAGGGTTACCCGAACCAAAAAGGCCAATAAGGTGAAAAGGGCCTTGCTTAAGGACCCCTTAAAACAGATTAAGGCAATCAGGAGTGTCATCACGCCTTATCATAAGAACGCTAAGTATTCTGTTTGGGAACACTTGGAGCTCTATGAGCAAATGATGGAGACTTTCCATTTGAAGGACAGCAGTAGCTGCATCCAGTACGTCAAATGGACATTCTCCCCTGAATACTCCAGTTTCTTTGCGGGGCTGGAGGACCAAAACCATAAAAGATGGTCCACATATAGGGCGGCCATCTTGAAACATTTTTCTGTACATAGAAATCCCCAAGAGGCTCGCAAGGCAGCCTACAATTTGCAATGTGGGGAGGATCAGGCCCCACAAGAATTTGTGCAAGAATTGAAGCGTGCCTTTGCGCAGACCACCAGAAGGGTGCGCACGGACAGCAGAGAATTCATCAACACATTTTTCCATGCTCTTCCCAAGTACATAATGACCCAGCTCGTGAGAGATTTTCACGAGAAAAGATCTTTAGACTGGGTCATTGAGCAAGCCACCCGGATCTATGAGGTGCAGAAGCCCATAGAAAATAAAAGTAATGCGCAGAAAAACCACTAAACCAACAGCACCCCTGCTGCTGCCAAGGTGGCAGAGGTAAAGGTTGCCCCTGTTTTAGATTTGGAGATGGGGGGGGGGGGCTAAAAACCTGCCTGCACCAAATAATTCACAGCCCAGAAGGCCCTCGGTCCGAGCACAGACAGGGAGTCGAGGAGGGAGTCCCATAAATGGGGTCCCCCTGCTCCCCTGACTATGTAAGTCCCCGCTACAAGGGAAACCGACCAATCCTGGGTTATATGTGGACTCCTCCAGCCCAAGGGGGGGGATCCAGCCAAGCACCTGACCCAGGGAACTTCCCTCCTAACTTCCCACAGGAGGGCAGAAATTCCCCAAACACTGGGCAGAACTTTTTTCCCAGATATCCACAAGGTTTCCAGCCCCAAAACCATCCATCCTTCTTTCCCCAATTCCCTGAGCCCAGACAACCTAATCCGGGAGAGGGGAGGCCAAGGGTGGAGGGGTACCCAAATCTTCCCAACCCGGGGTATTACCAGAGAAGGGATAGCTACCCTTCCCGGGATCAGCCCAGGGGAGAAAACAAAACCCTGTATCAACCTGAGCGGGTTTCCCAACTTGAGCGCCAGGTCCAAAATATGGCACAGGATCTGGGTCACATACTGAGGGCTCAACAGAACCCTCAGATGAGCATGCCACCGCAGAATGCCCCAAACTCTGGACCTGGTGCTCCAGAACAATGACGGGGGCAGCACCCCGATAACCCACCGGTTCCCAGGGAGGAGGCGCAAGGGGAAGAGGGGTGTAAAGCCTTGGAGGAAGCTTCCTTCCCAACTTGTAAACAGCCCCTGGAAAACCAGGAACCGGAAACAAAATCTCCTACCCCTGAAAGCCTGCCTCCCAAGGAGCAGAGGGGGGGTAGTAGAAACAAAGGACCCAAACAGACCCATTTTGTGGAGGAGGTACAGGTCTTCCAAATTGAGGGAGAGGGATCCTCAGAAGATCCTGGGAAAAGGATCTTCTCCTTCAGAGATGGGGGAAATCCTCCCAAGGAAAAATGGGTCCCAAGAGATTACAATCCAGACTGGGTAGATGTGGGGATTGAGCTGTCGCCACCCATCATCCTATCCCAGAACAACAATACCAAAAAACCCTGGTTCAAACCCATCCTGGTGACTGCCTCCAAAAAGGCAGGGGCGGCCCAGAACCGGAACCAGGGGAACCTAAAACCGAATGAACAGACTGGGTAGATGTGGGGATTGAGCTGTCGCCGCCCATCATTCTATCCCAGAACCAACAATACCAAAATCCCATGGGTCAAACCCATCCTGATGACTGCCTCCAAAAAGGGGGGGCGGCCCAGAACCCGAAACCATTTCCAGTTGCCAACTTTTTCTTTCAGATTCCCCAGGCACTCCACAGAATTCTGTCCTAATCTCTTCGCTCGCCATGTCAAAAACCAGAAAGTTAGCCCACCAGTTGTCCAAAAATGTGCATTATCTGTGCCCCCTTGAGGAGAAGGAGGGACGATACTATGCCCCGGTACAAGTACAGGGGCAGGGTACAATTTTGGCACTGGTGGACACTGGATCTCGAGCCACCCTTCTGTCCAGAAGGGCCTTTGATGAACTGAATTCAGGTAGGGGGGAGAAGTACCAAATTCCCCTCACCTCTCTTCCTGGACAACTTAAGAACTTTGACGGGAAGAAAATTCCCGTCGAGGGGACTGCAGACTTGGACATTAAAATTGGGCGACACAAGGTGAAACACCCGGTCATAGTAGTAACTCCAGAGGGCACCCCTTGTTTACTAGGGAATGACCTCCTGAGGAGGTTGTCACCCCTAATAGATTGTGTAAACAAGGTCCTCTGGACCCAGACTAGCCAACCAATAAAATTAAAACAGAGTGTCAACCATGTTAGTTTAAACGGCACCTGCCACATGGTTGAACAAAAATCTGACCAAGTAGAATTTCACTTCCAGAACAACCAAATTCCAGACGTGACAGTAATAGCAGTAGGACAACAGACTGGTGAAGGGGGGTCCTCTCTATTTCTGAAAATCAACCTTCCTTCCAGTTTAAGGTGGTATTCCACACTGGAAGGAAATACTCTGAAGTTCTTTACCAATCCACAATCAGACACTCCCACTCCTATAGTCCAGAAAGATGTGAAATCAGCTCAGAGCCTGGCTGATATTCAGCAAATTGGAGAGCAGTTGTTCATCCCTGTTCAGTTAAATGATGGGAAGGACTCTGTTCTCGCTCGAGTGTGTGTGAACAATGGTAAGAGCTTCATCAGCAAAGCCATGTTCCGCCAACTCCCAAAAGATCCAGCCATTCCCACATTCAAACTGATAGACAAATGGGAAATGGACCTGGAAGCACCCAATTCCAAACATCTCCTGCCAAGCAGGTGTATGCTCAAAATCTCCATTGGCAACAAGAGCATAGTCCATAATTGTTGGGTCGTGCGAGACGTCACTGCCGCCTTTTACTTAGGCAGTGACATTCTCAATCGCTTTGCCATTGGTTTGGACCTAATAAACTTCAAAGCTTAGTCCCGATTACCGGATAATCCCATGGGCTTTGATGATCAAGAAAAAGCATTTAGGTCAGCTCAATTGCTACCTTATGCAGTTGAAATTCAGCTTAAAGAGGAAGTCACCATCCCAGAAAGGACCCGACAATTCTCCCTGGAAGTGAAAGTTAAAAGAGGACAAAGATTGAAAAACCCTGATGCTTATATTCATCTAAATGCTTCTCTCCAACAGCAAGGGTTGGGGATAAACCCAACACCATTAGTCAACATAGAACATGACACCATTCCAATAGAGGTGGATAACAGTGACTTAAAGAGTATTACTCTAGCCGCAGGCACCATTATTGGAATGGCGGTTGATGATCGACATTTCTCCATTGATTTAGGAAATGAACTGTTAGGACCGATCCCCAAGGACTGTTTTGACAGTGACAGTGAGGAAAATACAACACCAGACAGGATTTTCACCCGGCATGGGGGGAACTTCCTGGTGTACACTTCTTGTCCTTATGGTAAGGAAGATGTGACTTGTGACTCCAGAGGGGACGAGGTGATTTTCCAGGTCCATGAGGTCCAAACTGCAAGGCAGAAACAGCAGCTGCCCTGATGAATAACCATGTCTTTTCCCGTTTTGGTCTACCTCAAAGGATTGAGTCAGACAGAGGTAGCCATTTCACCAGCGAGGTAATGACAAAGATGTGGGAGATACTGGGGGTCAAAAGGAAGCTACATATTGCTTACCGGCCAGCTTCTTCTGGAGCAGTAGAGAGATACAACCGAACCATTGTGAGCATATTAAAAAAGTTTGTGGCAGATTCTGGGCCAAGTTGGGATATCCGATTACCTCTGGTCCTAATGGCCATCAGATCTACCCCTTCATCTGCAACTAAAATGTCACCATTTGAGTTGATGACCGGACGCAAGATGGTGCTTCCCCAGCATTTGCTCTACAGGACCCAAGAGCAGACGTTGATAAATGCCTCCACAACTCATGAGTATGTGGAGAATTTAAGGAAACACCTTCAACATGCTTTTGCCTATGCTCAGCGGAATCTAGAAAGATCAGCTGATAGCATGAAAACCCACTACGACCTGAAGACCACCAGGAAGGAATATACTGTGGGAGACCGGGTCTATCTATACAATTTCCAAAGGAACCAGGCCAAACAGCGAAAATTTTTGCCTACATGGAAGGGACCGTTTGAAATTATAGACAAGATCTCCCCTGTAGCGTATAAGATCCGAATCCCCAAAGGTAGTCTGGCGGAAGGGGAAGACAAGTGGGTACATATAAATCAGCTAAAGTTTTGCCATCCTAGGCACACTCTGCAACAACTGGAGGAATCCTCTGGAATCCCAGAGGGGTCCGCCCCAGATCAATAAAAGCTCCAACCCTAAAATATTCCACATACCAAAAATATAGTAACCTAATGTCAATATTTCCTGTTATATCTTGTTTTTAACACAAGACTGAAAAATGGAACCGGATGTATAAAATGTATGTGCTCGCCACACCATTAATAGTGGTGGAGAAATGTCTACGAATAGGTATTGCCGCTTTTGCTTTATCATCCTATGAGAGATGAAACCACGGAGAATGACCATGGAGTCGACCTGGGGACCTGGAGCGATGATCCGATGGGCCCATGGTACCGCCCAATCCTCCCATCAGGACCAGCAAGGAGAACTGATTGATCGCCTGGAGGGAGGAAAAGATGCTGAACTGTGCCATCTACGGAATTGGAAGAAGATGAGGCGAACATCCCAGATCTTGAGAGTTCCATCAGTGAAAGATCAGAATGGCCATCGCAAGAGGGGGGGCTTGTGGGATGTTTTTACCCATGCAGCCAAGCCCTACCATAAAACTCTGCAGTACTGGCATTGAAAACATCATGATGGCCAGAACTCCCCAGAGAGTGCACAGGGAAAACATGAAGAATAGGCTGCCACCCATTTTTGCCTATGTTGTGAGCACAGGAGGGCACTGCCTAAAACCACCATTGGGCTACACACACAGTAGCCTAAAACCATTGGGAATGGCAATGCTGATTGCCAAAAGCAACCCAGAATTGTGGGGAATTCATTTTATTAATGTCAAAAGGGATGCAATACTGGTGCTCACCACTATCAGAAAGCCAGCGTTTTAAAACCACCAGAATTTTGTGTAAAACTGAACAAATGAACCCAAACCAGGCCAAGGAAAGATTTGCTAAGAGGTGGATACAATGTAAAACTATATTCTGAAATGACTTGAAGGAAGTAATTATTTAATGTATATATTAAAAAAAATAGCTGGGGATGTCAGCAGCTTAAGTGAATTTGGGGGTAAAGCCACTAAAATCGAAATGTTTAGAATAAAAGAGTGACCTACTTTTGAGTGCCACATAGTTTGCAACTGTTAAATGTCATGGTTTTGAACTTAGAATCAGCATTCTAGCTGCATGTGTAAAAATTGTAAGTTTGATTTAAACTGGGAACAAACAGGACATTTAGCTGAAGCTTGGCTTAAAGAAATTGAATTCTGCCTGACAACTACCCCCGACAGGAGTTGAACTGGCTCAACAACTCTTCCCAGGCCTGGCTGCATCCTGCTGCCCCCACCAAAAGGAGATCACACCTCTCTGATTGAATTAAGGGAGGGGTACCTGCAGACTGCAGGAAATTGAACAAAGCCCTGTCCTGGACTCAGGCAAATGTTAAATTAGGGGGGTCGTAAAATGGCTTCCTCTTGGAAGGAAATGGGAGGGGCAGTGCCTCTGCTAGCAAGCCGAGCTTGGGGGAAGTGGACAAACCAGAAACTCCACCATGTGCTTGCGGGAAACCACACCCCTTTGGGCCAGAGCATAATTTTAAAAAAAGATGGATAATTCATAGTACGGACTTGTCAGAATTATATAAGTAATATCATTATTCTTGTGATTTGTCTGTGCAGTTTTAAGAGGTGTTAGGACCCTGTGGTGTATTCTGGGGGGTTGCTAGCGGAAAATAGGGTCTTACTCCAAATGTCTGCATGTTAAAAATCTGACACTTCATCAATTAATGTCCATACTCCTTGCGCACATTTGAGTAATTTTTGGTAAATGTCCGATATTGGTAAACCGACCAAAAAGCTCAAAATGTTGTCTTTTCTGAATCCCAGCTCGCAGGAACATGGGGCTTGAACAGAGACCTATCTTAATTCATCTGTAATATGTACATGTAATGTCAACCACTTGTGTATCTGGGAAATACGTATTTGAATCAAATATAGATTTGTGGGCAAATTGACCAGGGGAGGATCCTCTGACCCATAAACAGACCTCATCATGATGACAATCCACTTCCTTCCCCCAATCATGGGAGAAGGGAGAATTGGACCAATGACAAGTAGAGAGGGGCAGGCTCAGTTATGCCACGCACACACCCACTTTCTAAACACATAAAAGCAGACAGTGCAAGACAGGTAGGGACATTCACTTTCCACTTTCTTGCGGGACGCCTTGCCGGGAGACTTCAGACTTCACATCCAGAGATCCAGACTTCAAATCCATCAATCTCCAGAACCTGTAGCAGAAATTAACTCCAGAATTTGTAGCAGAGAGGCCTGAATCCACAAGCTGAATCCTCTTCAGCAGGCCTCAAAACCAACCAAACTATTCAACAGCCGGGCGAGCTGTTTGAATTTTTTGCCAAGAACTATTGCAAGAACCTGTAGCAGTATCCAGAAAGCAGTGCTGTATCCGGAACCAGAGAGAACCACAAACCAGACCGTTGTGAGCAGAACCGGTGCTTGACAGACCCAGAGAGCAGAGCTGACCCAGATAGCCGGGACTTCAGAACCACCCGCCGGAAGTCCCGTCCAACCTGACCAGACCTTGACTGCTTATTTCAAAAATATAGTGTGAGTACTCACTGTGCCAAAACCAATTTCTTAGTTTAAAATAATCTAATCAAAACTATTTTAGCCTATTAGAACTGCGTCCTAGAATCGTGTCATTCTGTCATCTTTAAAACTGAAAACTGTCATCTGTCATTTTGAACTTTTAAATTTCAAATCCGAAAAACTACCTTCACAAAATCGTCCGTATCTCCGGAACCGTTTGTGCTAGGAGCGGAATTTTACTTTTATCTTAAAGCTCAGATTCTAGGCTTTCCAATGAACCTAGAACCGACTTGCTACTCCTAATAGGGCCTCCGTAATTACTCTCGACGCACGCGATTAAATTTGCAGCGATTTGACATTTTGCACCATTTCAGCCACGTGTAAAAATCAGCAGCTCCTTGTTTTCCTTTGCTAAAATCCGTTTTAATCTGCTAGTTACTCATAGAGCATTGCTAAAGTGAGCCTGAACTAATATAAACTAGATATCACCCACCCTGAACCCCCTATATGGAATTAAAAGCCTTTTTAGCATATTTTTCACTTAATTGCAACCACATCAAAGTATCTTGCCTGTGTTGAAACTCATACCTGTTTTCCTCTAAGCTTGCTAGGGAGGAACTGAATTATATTTGATTGCATTCCTGAGAACTGTGTGTCTTCTTTCCATCTCCTTATATTGCATAAAGGGGGGAGTGAATTGTCAAGGAAAAGTGATTACATTGTCTTTTGTTGAAGCCATATCAAGTTATTTTCTGTACTGCATTTCATTCATCATTGCGTTTCCTTGAACCATATAAAGCATTCTTTCCCACCTCATTCTTCTGTTCCTATTCATAAGTAACCAAGAACTGTGCTACTGTAGGATTACCTCTTGCTGATTACTGCTCATATTCACAAGTGTACTATCCATTATCAATTTATTTATAGAAGTGTGATATATATTTATATATTGTTTAATTTTTCAAATAAACCTTTTACATTTGCAAAACAAGCCTACTTCCTGGCTCAGTGGGGTCAAGGGGGATTCTAAGAGAGGGGTGTTATACAAGGGTTCATCATCCAGATTATAACTTGCCATAAAAATACATAAATAAGGGCTTCCCTTGGGCATCCCAGACAAGGCACTGACTTAGTGGGATTGCTTGATTGGAGTCACTTACAACACAAACACAAACCATTGTCTTCCTGAACTGCCATTGTTGCTGCATGGTGGAACTGTGTGGAAAAGGTGGGTGGGGTTCAAACTGCTACATGACTATTCACTCCTTTTAACACGCGCAGGTGGGAAAGACTGGGCCTGATTGGCCAGGAACGCGGAGCCATTCCCAACAGGGGACAAGGCAAAAGGAAGCTGGAAGTGTGGGTTATTCAGGTGAGGTTGGAGGTGTGTGATCAAGAGGTCAGCAGAAGGGCGCAAGGAGTGGCAGAGTGGAGGCCTTGTCAGGAGCAGGTGAGGCATTGGTTAGTTAGTGGAAGTGGTATTGCACTGTACATTCTAGGTAGTGTAAGGAGTATTGTGTAGGGTTGGGGTGAAAGAAGAGTGGCTGAATACTAGTTGGATGAAGGAGTAGAAAAGAAGGGATAGGTTATATGTGATTTTACCAAAGACTTTTTCAGAGAAATAAGTTTCACTGAAAATATAACACTGAAAAAATACGGAATTAAATTTTTACTTTGGGGGGGTCACTTTTCAAAGCCCCTTGTTTTTCTATCCTTGTAACCCCTTACCCCACTCCCCCATATATATTTAATTAACATTTTCTGTATTTTTTCAGTATTATGGTTTTCGGTAAAACTTACCTCTCTGCTTTGTTTTTGGTAAAAGGACTGTGTACTGAGGGATAGTGTAGTGTAGTGGAGGGATGAGTAACATGAATGGGAGTAGGTGAGGCCTAGAAGGTGTGAAAGACATCGGAAGGACAGATGATTGAAGGGAGGAATGAGAAGTGGTTGGAAAGAGAGAGAGAGAGCAAGTGTGATAGAAGGAGGATTTATTCCAATGGTGTGTATGTAAGGCAGAATTCGCAAATCCCCATAGAGCGCTAATAGAGTAGGGAAAGTTAGGACACCCTGGGGAAGTTTAGAGCGAGAGAGACGGATCTCTTGATTTGTTGCTTGATGGGAATGCATACTGTTTACAGATATTATTTAAGGATGTGTTTTTAATGGCTGCAACCAGTTGTCTCATTCCTTATTTGTTGCACTTTTTCAATACATTGTGATTAATAAAATTCATTGCTCTTCCACGTTTTTTGAGTTTATTGCTTTAAAAAAAAAAATCCAAATATTGGGGTGGGGGCATTAATTGGGTGACTTGGTGTCAGAACATTGTGTTGTTAATTAACTAATACCACTGCATTGAATAAGCTGATTTTTAGTTTTTGCTATTGGGTGTCGCTAGCGACACTTCTAAGCCAAAACTATTGCATTAGAATACAGATAGGAAGAAATGGCACATGAGGGGGGAGGACACACAGCTTGTCGGTGTTGTTTGGTTATTTGCCTACCCATTGATTACCTATGGCAAATTCTCACCCAGCTCCTGCCCATCCCCACCCAAAACACCACCTCATGGGAATTTTTTGAGATCGCTTTAATCCGGTCTTACCATCAAACTTTCCCATGCTTACACAAAAGCCCAAATTGTTGGCATTTTCAATGCTTCTTTTCTTTGGATCCCTCCCACCTTCTGGATTATTTCAAGGGTGGTTGGTGCTTTGAGTTATAGGTTTTCTTTTTATTATATTAAATAAGGCATTTGATAAAATTAAAATAACATTGGTGCTTTTATGTGCGGGTACAGGGTGGGTTTTATCCACAGAGTCAATGCTGTAGGTTGTAGGGGCACGAAGAAGTGATGCCTTTCTGGGCTAGTTCTGAACTTTTTTGGAAGCCTCGACCTATAGTATTCGGTTTAATTAATAGGGCATGTGTGGACTTGCACCTTTCAGACGGACGATTCGCCAGCATTGGATCTTTCATAGTTTCACATGCTGTTAGAATATTCCCTTTCGTCAGGCTGTGAATCCTCTGTAACATTAAGCAGGTTCATAGAAAACCAGTAGCTACATTCACTTTAGTGTTCTCATAGTGTTGATTTGGGTCATTTACCCATTAGCCAATAGGCATTGCCTCCCTTAGCTCCACCCCTAGATGCCATCTTCAGATTCTTTAACACATGTTTAGAGTTGGAACTCCACTTCGAAGTTCCCTCTTCATTTGAGCATTTCTTGAAGATTCTACATCACTCGGCTTTGTCTACCATCATTTGAAAGCTACAGATAAGTACTTTACTATTCTGGTGTTTAGAAACACCTGCACTCATGTATTGCTCAACTGTAAGGGACATATGTCCAGTTAGGTGTTGCTTCTACCTCTCACCATGGCTGTAGGACAAGGGCAGAGACACAGGATTCCACCTGTGCTCTACAAGGCCCTGATAAGCCTACCATGCCTGACAAAGCATCCCTGTAGCCAGCAAACCACTGTCTACAAAGCCCTTGAATATGAGCATGTTGTTGAGCCATAGCACTCCTAAACCGTCTACGGCCACCATCGTCAAAGAAGATGCCATTGCCAATGAAGCTTAAGCTGATGACTACTCCATCAGTGACTCTCTCGTCGATTGCCATATGTGCAAAACATTTCAAACCTCACCCATCGATGACCTTGTCTACAATATCGTTGACAATCACCTCATCAAAATCCTTGGCTTCCTTTCCATTGACGACCATTTGCTTGTCTACTGCCTTATCTGCAAGCCTTTCATCAGAGCAACAACATCCTGTCTCTGCACCGTTCAGGTCACCCTCATGTCCTAAACAACCCTGTTCATACTGCAGTCTTATGCCACGCATATGTTGTCAGTCCCTTCCAATATTTCTCTTGAGGACATCCTGGAGCACAATATTGGCCCTGACTTTGTGGGCTCAGAAAGGGTGTTTTCTGAGGAGGAGTTTTATTGTTTGCTCAGGCACATCCTCTTTCACCGCTGCTTACAACACTAGCACTACCTCCTATGGACTTGCCAGGCACCACACAACCATGACCTGACGCGCATTACTTATCACTGGACATTTTATTTACCCTTCAGATCCTGGTGTCAGAAATCCAGACGAGTCCACACTATTAATTCTCCAATGGGCCCACCAAATGTTATGCCCTCCCGGCCTTTGCCTCCACACCACCATCAGCGCTTGTCCCCACCAGAGGACCAACAGCCTTAAAACATCCCCTCAGACACTGATTCACACGAGAATATACATCCAAATACGGCCTCTTCTTGCTCCTCCTTTATTGACGAGTTTGATGATCTTGTGCAGGTGGATGAAGCACCAGAAGAGCTCCCACCAAGGGATTCCACTCTGGATGAAATTGGCCTTTTCCTTTCTACAATAGCTATAGCCACAGAGCTGTTCGGTGATCGCTCCACTGAAAGAAAGGAAGGGTTCCTTTACGAGCGAAGCGATATGTCCAGAAAAAACAGTGGTGTCTAGTCCAATTATGGATAACACCTGGTAAGATGGAATTGTTGCCATGAGAAATGCATACACGGCACAACCATTTTGACAAGAAATATAGGGCACCAGACAATGCCCCCAAATGCCTCCGCACAAAATCTTGCCCCGATTCTGTGGTCTCTGCCAGTCAGAGGTTGGCCAACCCCTCGTTATGTGTAGTACCTCCAGATAAGGGAGGTAGGGCAGCTTGATGCCTACTGCAAGAGAGTCATGCCCATGGTGACCGTGCAAATAAAGGCCCACCAATTCACTGGCTATCCTTGCCAGATATGGTTGGTAACTGTGGTTCAAGATCGGTCTCAACCTACAATTTCTCCCTGACCTCAAGCTTTTACAATGCTCAGGAGGGTGAATTCACCTCTGGCCATGACATCTCAGTGACGGTTGATAATGCTGGTACATGATTCCACCAAATGGGCAACTGTGGTGGCCTGTGCTGCCAAGGTTGGCTCAGCATCACATATTTCAGACCGGATGTGCAGGCGATATGTCCTTTGATGGGAAAGATCTTTTTGGAAAAAAAGATAGACAATACTCTTCAAACCATTAAAATGGATACAGACACAGCCCAGTCTCTGGGCATTCTGCAGCCTGGATGTCTTTTTCAGCCCTTTTGATCAAAACAGCAGCGCTTCTCCAGGTCTGGCAGAGACTACCACTCTTCGCACCATTCCTAGACATACAAGGGAACATCGTATGCCTCAGGCAGACTCGATCACACTCTTGCAGAGGTGCCCACAGGCTATGCGGCAGGACTCAGCCCAAAAGCCAGTCCCACAAGCAGGCTGAAATCCTACACAGTGCCGCCCATCCATTTCAGCACTCCTAGTGGGTCGACGCCTGTCTTCATTCCTTCTTAAATAGTGGTGAATAACAACAGGCACCTGGATGCTTCTGTTGCTAGACAAAGACCGTGCCCTAGAGTTTGTTCAAAGGCTGCTTAAACCCCCATCCTCACCAGCAAACCAGAAAAACATCTTCATGCACTCCAGCTGGGGGTGCTTTTTGCTCCTCTCGAAAGGAGCTATAGACTAGTACCACTCTCCCAGTAGAATCAGGGAGTGTACTTTATGATATTTCCCGGTGTGAAAAAATAGTCGGGTTGGTCGAGACCCATCCTCGGCCTACGGTACTTGAACAGATGCATTTGCTACCAGTCATTTCAAATGGTGTCACTGCAGAAGATCCTTGCTGGCCATGGGAGATTTTCTGTCATCCCTCGATATGGAGGATACTTATTTCCATGTTCCCAACCACCTACAATATTGCAAATGCGTGCTCTTTGTAGGGGCAGGCCACCACTTTCAATTCAAGGTCCTCCCTCCCCTTCAGCCTCAAGTCCGCTGCAACGGTGTTTATGAAATACCTTGGCATGACCACATTGCACAACAGAAAATCATCGGGAATACACGCCTATATATATCTGGATGAATGGTTAATCAGAGCACCGTCCCTCAAACTGGGCTTGCAACAACCAACGGCCATCGATGCCTGTCTTACCATCATTGGGCTTCTCAATTACGAGAAATCATCTATGACACTCACAGCAAATGCGCTCTAAGGCCCAAGTGCGCGTGGCATTTTATAAATAATAACAAAATGCTGTTTCTAGGGGCAGACCTGGACACAACGTCTTCTACTGCCACCCTTTCAGCCAACCGGGTCAAGTGTGTACTTTTGACAGTTCAAGCATTGTCCCGGCAATGAGTTTCATCAGACAGAACCTACTGGGCATAATTTCCTTGTACATACCGATTATCGGAAATTTCAGGCTCCAAACATGCCAGGAGTTCCTGGATACCCGCTGGGATCAGGTCGCCAGTCATTGGGATGACATAATTATCCCTCACCAATCCTTTTCACAGAGCATAGATTTTGTGAAACGATGCCGCTTACCTCACCAGCGGAGCGCCTTTCATGGTCCCAAACCATCAAGCTACTGTGACAACAGATGCATCCATGGAAGGTTGGAGAGCCCACTCTGCCAATCCCCACAGAAGAGGACTCTGGTCATGGAAGAAAATTCTCTCCACATCAACATTCTGGAGCTCAGGGCAGTGTTCTGGGCCCTCAAGCTTTTCCTGCCACATCTACATAGGAAAGTGGTACAGGTGTTCAGACAGCATGACCACGATGTTCCACAGCTGGAGCAGGGTGGCACCAGATCTCTGATCCTCTCAGCTAATCTCAATCTCTGTGGAAATGGGCCCTTGCCCAGAGAATGTTTGTGTCCTTTTTACCTACCTGGCATGCAATACCCAGGGGGAAATTCCCTCAGTGGGGAGCTCAGCTTCTGCCATGAATAGGAAATCCTCCAAGACAAAATAGAAATACTCCTCTGCACATGGGGGAAACTGGAAGTGGAACTCATTGCCATGAAAGAGAACTCCAAATGTGACTCATTCACCAGCAGGTTCCCTCATTCAGCCAACCTGGGAGACGCCTTCACGTTTATGTGGAACGAAGGTTCCTGTATGCATTCCACTCCTAGCAAGAGGCCACACAGCCAAACAGCAGCCATACAGACTGATCCTTTTGACGCTGGCATGCTTAAGTCAGTTCTGCTTCTCGACGCCTCTATCCCTTTCATCTGCCTCACCCATCAGGCTTCCGCCAGTGTGAAATTGGCTGTCCATGAACAAAGAGGAGGTCCTCCATGATGACCTGTCCTCTCTCAGCCCCACAGCCTGGCTCCTATGTGCTTAGAGTTTGACCACATTGACATGCTCCAGGACTGCAGTGATGTCCTTGCCAACGCATGAGCCTTAGATACTGCCTCCTGTTACATCAAGAAATGGAAACTATTCACAATTTGGAGTTCCAGTCACTGGGTGGACCCCCTTGACTTCCATTCGAAACCAATCCTACCATACTTGCTCTCCTTGGCTACCAACGGTCTTGCCCAATATTCTATTAAAGTTAATTTGGCTGCTGCTTCATGCGCACATCACTGTCCCCTTCATTATAGTCACATAGGCTGGTGAAAGTATTCATGAAGGGACTCTTTCGGACCTTCCCCCGGGACGCAAGCCTGCTCCTTCTTGGAAGCGGAATGTCATTCTGTCCAGATTAATGGGGGGAGCCCATTGAAGCCTACGCTTAAAGCTAATATCAAATGTCTCTCATGGAAGACTGCATTCCTGGTGGCGATCACCTCAAAGTGGGTGTGATTCAGGTGCTCTCCTTGTGCCATCTGTACCTAGTTTTCTACAAGGGCAAGGTTCTCCTTCGGACCAATTCTACAATTATGCCCAAAGTGCCATCCTCTTTTCATCCATCTCAACAAACCATTGGTCCTACCAGTTTGCCTCCGCTCTCCTATTATGTCTGGGGAAAGCTCTCATCACTCCCTTAATGTCATGAGAGCACTGAAGTATTACATTGATCAGAGCAAACCCCTTCAAAAATCCTTGTATCTGTTCATTGCATTTGGGCCTGCTGCTCCTGGGGAAAGGCCTCTCTAAGGCTTCTATTTCGAGATGCCTTTCTACTTGTATCTCTTTCTGCCATCAACTTGCGAGCATGCTGCTTCCAGGCTGGCCTGAGCTCGTTCTACAAGAGCAGTCTCTTCCACTGCTGCTCTTCTGGCGTGACATTGTCGGACATCTGCAGAGCAGCTACGTGGAGGTCTATGCACCAGGTTCTACTGCATCGAATGGAATACTGTGGAGGAGTCCAGGGTTGTACAAGCGGTCCTTAGTACCCGGTTTGCCTAAGGTGAACCATCCTCCGCCTCCTAGTTTTACATGTGGGTGCATGTCCGTGCTTGGTATTACTTGATAATCTATTCTAACAGCATGCGAATCTGAGAGATCCAATGGTGGAGAAGGAATAAGTTACTTACCGTTAACTTCTGTTTTCCAGCATTTATATCTTTCATAGATTTGCCCCACATTTAGCTCATCTTTGCACTATTACATGTGATATATAAATTTGAAGATTGCTTCCAGGAGTGGAGTATTGGTTAAGGGGTAAATGACTCAAAACAACACTGAGAAAACACTGAAGTGAATGCAGTTTCTAGTTTTTCTATGAAACTGATGTTAACCAGGATTCCCAGGCTATCGACAGGGAATATTGTAACAGAATGTGAATGCATGAAAGATACCAATGCTGGAGAACAGACGTTACAGGTAAGTAACGTATTCCTTCTTGTCTGCTTGGGATACAAAATTCAAGTGGCCCTGATTATTGAACCCTGCAGCCTTAATTGATGTGTGAAATGGCACACACAATGAAACAAGTACTACACATTGCCATGAACTCCCACCCTGCCCCCAACCATCACACACACTCCTATTGACTTGTTGGGTCTTTTGAAGGACTACTGTAACATGTAGCTTTACCAAGTGGATTGCAACTCGTGAGCTGCTACTGTGTGGAACCATACTGTATGCTCCAGTTTTCACAAACAATGACTAAAATAATGGGGCAAGAGGCAAGTGCCATGTTAAGAATGTTTTGTCGCTGGCTTTTCCCCCCTTTAAAATCCAGCAATGCTCTTAACCCTCAAACTGTGAATTCTGCTATATATTATCATACGGGGAGAAAGCCCACCCAAAGAAGTGAATTATCATGCACTAATAAATTAAAGTGAGGTGAAAAGGAGGGCCCATGCCCTCCCTGGACACAGCCGCCTGTGAATGAAGGCAGCAGAGACTGGACGCATGAGGCAAAGAGGCAGAGACAGGTACCTGGCTGATTTCAATAGACATCTTTAATGTTCACATTACAGCAGAAAACCAACCGCAATGAGCTTTGAATTCAGCTCCCTTTTATACTGTTTTACAGCTGGTGAAATACCTTACTGTCTCACCTTCGGCCCACCGCCTTAATTACAACATGTATGCTTGTACCTGTAATACCAATGTATGTATTTATTTGTAACCGCAACTACTGTAACTGTTGCCTACTTCTTGCTAATGTAACTGTACTCTTATGTAACATGATCAAAAAACGTATGCGCCCGTATGCCCCTGGGCCTGGTTGCGCTTTATAAATAATACAAATACAAATACTTTATTGCGCAATACACACTGATTGACTCTTTACAATAAAAGACAAGCCCTCATGTGCCTGTGATTTGCTGGCTTAACTGCCACTCATCAGGTCCCCATAACATGTCTTGGCATGCCTCACTTGACTGGCATATAAGCTCATTAAATTTGTGTGAGATCCTACTTACCTTTACTATAAATCCTTTGTTGTGTAGAGAAAGAACAGCCTTGGCCGCCCCTTTGGGGTCGTTTTGGCAGGCAATACTATGCTTTCCTGCTAAAGAAGTCTAAATATAAGTATCAGCTGCAGTGGACTGCCCATGAACTCAACACAATTGTTGCTAGTTTAACAGCTGCCAGCTCTAATTGCTACTTTCCCAGAACACTAACTGGCCTCTCCTGGCACATCAATGTCAGAATTGCTGCCAAGAAGTTCTAAAAATACACCCCAGACATGTCCTTCTTCAGTGAACTTCCAATGGACTGCTATTAGAGAATTATTTAATTATTCCAGCATGACTATGTGAAATGTCACCATCTTGTTTTTCTAGCAGCCATTTTAGAATCCAGCCCCTTCTGAATACTTGGCCATTCTACCAAATTACAACCTACTTTTGAGCATAACCTATGTTCTGTCTAGTTCTCAGACTACATTTTCGGTATCCATAATGTATATATAATACCTGAGATACCGTCCACTGCGTAAGACATTCTGACCATAAAAAATATAGATCGCCTTAAAATGTGCTTTTTGGCCTAAAAAGCACTACAATTAAGATTTATTTTTTTTCGCAATAATGGAAATATTGATCAGCCTGATAAGTTATCTGCATTCTGTTTGAGGGAGGGGGGTCTCTAACACCTCCTCTACAGAGGTATTAACTTTTTATGCAAAATACCTTTCCTTCTGTTGTTGCTCTGAAAACTACAAGTGCCTTTCAACCAATAGTCTTTATTTGTTCAAACGTTTTCAATGAAAGCCACAAAAACGTACACAAATATTTAAACTAGACCATGGTGAAAACAAGACATGAACAAGAAATGCCTTTAAAGTAACATGCTCTCTCTCTCTCTCTGTCTCTCTCTCTCTTTCTCTTTCTCTCTCTCTCTGCCTGTCATGTGGGCAGTGAATAATGAAGATGAAGCACCGATGTAACCCTCGTTACCCTTTTCTGAATACAGAGAAGAAAAAAAAAACAGCGCTGCAGTGAGGAACTGGAGAGTGATTTTGAAAAATGACATAAAAGTGTACACAGTTTGGAAGTCTTATATATCGGTGAAAATTAGAAATGTAAAAGTGGGTCTTTCAGCATGCAGTGATTCACCACCTCCCTACACCCCTCAAACTGTCTTAGCATTGCTCACACAGTATCACTATTCACTGCACTGTATGGATGGTATCAGATAGCCAATAAGCGTCTTTTTTGGACTTGTGAACCCTTTTCAAAAGCAGAGATTAGCAACCCATTTCATTATGCTAAGCCACTGCTTTCATAGCAGAGGTTGATGCCTTTATTTATGTGAGATCAGTGGCTGGCCAAGCTACTATAAGCCGACTGTGCAGTTCAACACTCCCAGCACCACTAAAAATTGGAAACAAAGTACTATTTTGCAACAGGGGAGTGGTCTTATCACAAATAATCTCTAACGCTTAGTGAATGATCAATATTAGTTTAAATGTGTGCGTTATTGATTTTAAACATGTTGCCTGATTGTACAAGATGAAAGAAGCAGAGCAGTATTCATCGTGGGGACAGAATGCAGCTGGCAGCACTTTTGATGGCTGGCAGGACTACACGACTAGCTTTTACGAGTTGCTCCTAGAGTATACCAAACCTGTAGCCGAATCTGCACTTCTGCTTTTTAAATACTTTATTCAGAAGATCCTGTTATATTACACTCAAGTATTTAACAAAGAAAAACAGCGCTCAAGTCCAGTTTAAGAGTTTGCGTTTCTGAATCTGCACATCAGTAGTTAAGTTATTGAAGACCGTTCTTAAGGGCCGTTAAAACCCCTGGCTTCCTCGATGGCTTCCCTCATATTAGGGGTGCTTCTTGGCAAGGGTGGAAAAGCACAGCATCTGCACCCAATACTGCCAGGGGACTATTGATAGCAGGAAAGGTGAAGACCATTTCTGCACAAAAAAACTGCACAATTCTGCAACTGGGAAATACTCTTTTCAACAATAGCTAAACACACGCAAAAGAATTGGTAGTGTTTTTAAAAAAAAAAAAAAAAAAGATGGGCCGAGTTATATAAAATAAAGAGAAAGAGACTTGTTCCTCTAGGTGTAATAGAATTTAGCCAAGTCTTTGATATGTGGTGGGACTATCCATTGACAGTGCCCGCGTCAGTTTCCCTAAACTCCCAAATCAGTTGCTGATTCTGCCCCCCTCTTTTAAGTAGCTACAATACGGCTGACTGTGAACATTGTGAGCAGTTTATTAAGAATGATTAATAACAATGGCTGTAATGCATATATTATTGAATTCACATTTAAAAGAAAAGATGGGTCTATGTGAAAATGTCCCCAGTAAACTGTAGTCATGTGAAAATGTAATCAGCAAAAGGTCGTTTTCAAAAAGGTAGCCCTTCAATACAAAGTGAACATGTTGCCAGGTCGCAAGAAAGCTATTTTTTAAAACACACAAAAGTACAAGGCTGCAATCTTAAATATGACCCAAACCTCTAATGAAACCTCCACAATCAGCCTAACTCCATTCATAAACCTTCCTCTAACTCTAATTACAACCCGTATCCTGCCCTGAACTCCTGCAGGACACTAACCCTCCAGCACGTTCATGTATTTTATTTGCACATTACTCAATACAAAATAGAAAATGAACCGTGAACCCCATCACCAGTTTGCCACAAATTACATAGCCGTTACCCAAACCCTTGCTGTAATACTAGCCTTACCCTAACTGTAACTCTAACACTTGCCCTAATGCTTACTTTATCCTAACCACTAGGTTTATCCCAACCGTTAACCTACGCCAACATCAACAGACCTTTCCAACCCCCGTAGCCCTTTCTTTAACACTTACCCATACCGTAACACCTAGCCTGACACTTAATATACCCTAACCAAACCCAACTTAGTTTCTCTAACCCTAACCTCTATCTTTACCCTAACTCCTTTTCTAACTGTGACCTCTATCCTAACCCTAAACTAGGCAATCACAAGCCCACTAAACCTTTCTTAGCCCTGACAATTACCCTAGCAGCACTACATGTTTGACTACATTTTAAGTGCTTTTTTGACCACTTTTTGCTTGGCAACTTTTTCAGTGCAGAGCTATTTTCACCATTTCTGTTGGATACATTTTTACTGGATACCGTAAAGATCATTGGTTGGGAGGATTGAACAAACAGTTCCTGGGGCTGCTCACTTTCCAGGCGAGTATTTTAAGCTGTGGTCTGCTGGTGTTTTGGCTATGAAGCACATGAACCCATGTTAATAATAGGATGTCTGCACAGAGATGAGGGGCTCTCCTGAATGACGAATGCACAGCACACCTAATGGTGAAAGCATAGAGCCTCGTCCAGGGGTATCAGCCGCATCTTTGGGAGATTTTTGAGCCACAATAGGACTCAGAAGCGGCCCTCGGCCTCCTCATGTGAACAAGGGAGAACGAGTGTGTGGCTCGAGTCTCTGCAGCGGCGTTGTACCGTGCTTCCACGGTGTGCGCGCGTTGGCTCTGCTCTAGTTTGGAGATGGCGTCAGAGCTGGGGGGAGCTGAAGGAGTGCTGACATCGAAGTCTAAACCGCTGCTGCTGCTGCAATAAGGCATACCATTTCGCTGAAAGTCCAAAATGTTTCTGAGGGACTGCTTTCAACATGACACGTTTTTTAATGAAGACCGCGAGATAGCAGAGTGTTCTGCAGTTGCTAGCAGTTTTTCAAAGTGGCGAGTGCTCTCTTTTTTTGTGTGCATCATTTGTAGAGGAGGGCAAGCCAGGTGAGGTCCAGGCTCCAACGGGGGCTCCAGCCCGACCCTCCTTTCGGACCCCACCATGGCTGCCCAATGATTGGCACACACAAAAATATGGGCATCTATTTTGCCCGCGTGGTGCAGGCAAAATGGAAAGAAATGATCAACTGTGAACATAATAAATGCGCAGCCGGTGCACTCTTGGCACCCACGCCGCCTTCAGGGTTGCGTTTATTTGTGTTAATAAATGAGCATTCGTTTCCATTTTAGCTGTGCAGGCAAAATGGAAAGAAATGCCCATTTCTTTTTTTTCACATTTGACTATTTCTATACCCATGGATGAAAATAAATAAACGTGGCCCTGATGGTGGCTCGCCAGGCAGGGTGGCCAAGTGTCCCGCATTTTGCGGGATCGTCCCGTATTTGGGGACTCTGTCCCGCAGTTTGCAGAGTGGCTGTGTGGGACACAGGTTGTCCCGACTTGCTTTGTTCCCTGGAGTCTGACTCACGGGAGACAGCAAGTCGGGACAACCTGCGTCCTGCGTCCAGCACTGCCACTCTGCAAACTAAAGTGGCCACATACACCACAGTGTTTCCGCCTGCTGCTGCCTGCAGTTTTCGTTCTCTGGGTGACTCTGCTGCCCCGGCTCCTTTTGTCATGCTGTTAACGCTCTCACAGCTGTCTTCTTTCCAATGCTAAAGCTGTGTTCCTGGGGTCCTGATGGTCATGTTTCCAGTTAAAATACGTGACCATCACCTCCCAAGGACAAACCATTTGCATTGCTATAAAGCCAGGTGTTAATAGTCATTAACACATTGTTTAAATTACAAAGGGGGCGGGCCAAACATGAATGACGCGGTGACATCATCATCGCCTTGTGGGCAAGTGTCCCACAATAGGATCTAAAAAAGTTTCCCACCCTATCGCCAGGGCTGCGTTGAATTGTTTTTCTTTTTTTCTGGGGGAGCCAGGGATTTCATGGGCTCGGCCCATGGTGGGCTCCTAGAGCCAAGCCTGACCCCGAGGCACAGCCTACCCATGAAATTCCTGGCACCCCCACCTCTTCTATCTCGCCTTTTCAGCTGAGATATAGGGCTTAAAGAGCAAAGCTCTTTTAACAGTCTGTAGCTAGGACGTATTTACATCGAGCATGGAGCCCATGGCCTATTCTATAATCATCCGTCCATGTTGATTTACAGTTAACCAGCAGTCCCCCAGCTGAATCGCAAGGGTACGTTCCTACAGTCCGGCGCTGACTGGAAGTAAGACGCATTAATACTTTCTTCTTCCTTATTGAACTTACAAGAACCAACACTATTGCTCCTGCCTTCTATTTCATCCGCCTTCGCTGCTGCCCGCCCTTGTTTTGAGGATGCCGGCATTTGCGAGAAAGTATCTACCCCGTATCACTGTACGAGCTGCGTGCAATCGCGCCCTTAAATCTAACAGAGCGATTAGGAGAACTGCTAAGAGCAAACAACACAATAAAGCGATGACCCCCCCACCCCCATTATAAATAGTGTCACGGCAAACATCACTGCTTTCCTCATGCCACATATGGCTAGCAATTTAAAAGGTGCTTCTGTAACGGATCCCACAGAGGAGCCATTTCTGCATGTGAAACTTTTCGATTTAGATCCCATTGACTGTACTTCTCTACTCAGTGTATGCCTTAGCCTGCACAGTGAGTCTGTAAGGGCGCTGCATAGTAATGCTGAGCCAACTGCTATTGGAATAGCCAACGAGAATGAGGAATTCCTTGCGTGCTCTTCAAATAGTCTTAACAAAGTCGCCATTTTGAACGTAATATGGCAGGTGCCTATGCTTCTTCACCAGTGCATAACTCATCATATACATCATCTGACTCTTCTGCAGAACACGTGTATTCCGAATCCCTCATTATAACGAAGGCTTTATTTGCATTTTGTAGTAACATATTGAAAGAGCAACAGATATTAAAGGAGGGATGAATTATTCTGGTAGATGCCGTCCTTGCCAATGCAGGCACAGCACCAGTAACGCTAGAATTTGAGGAAAGACACAAGCATGAAAAATCCCAAAATGCAGCACCTACAGTACCTCCCTCAGTAATTTGCATCACTGAAACTCCAGTTGCTGAGGATGACACAGACACACACAGACTCTGGCAGGAAAGATATCTGTACATATGATAATAGAGGCAAGACGTCATTGAAGGAGGGGGAAAAAAGAGACACTTGACGGAACATCTCACAACTGGGCAGGATCAAACGAAAGACAATGGGGCTAGTAACTCTACCAATGAGGGGATTGTGGCAAGCTAATCTTTGGCTGCAATTTTCTTCAAAATCTTAACCTGTAAAGAAACAGAGAGTGGCTTTGAGATCGTTTTTGTGCTGCAGACCCGTGCTGGCCTACTGGAAATGTGTCTCAATAAGCCACCTAAGCACTCCGCGCTGACAGAGTCGGATATGGATGGAAGTGTTATTGCAGCTCGGTAGAGAGATACAGCTTTGAGTTTTGGGAATTATATGATAGCTATGACATAAGCTATGGTTGTAAATAATCAGACGGAGCTTGCGCATGCTTGGCTGCTCACTCAGCCCACTCAGAAATTACTAGAACATTGTCAAGACACAGCAGGCAGCACACGTTGTAACTTCTTCAGAAGCTTTATTTGTAAACTATATGCAAAAGGACCCCCAGCGCAGCTAAGCACAGCCACAAGCAAGGCTGCTGCTCTCCAACTGCTGGCCTGTGGAACTCCAACAAAAGTAAACAGTAATAAACCTTCTCAAAACATCAGCATTTCCAACAGTCTCACTCACCCCACATTCCATACTCCATCATCACATTCCATCCAGCAAGCAACACCATAACACATCTCCCTCCGTTAAGTCTCCTTCCTGACACATAACCTCTCTTCGCAATCGCAATCCTATCTTTATTCCATACCTGACCTCCACTCTTGGGTACAGCCACAACCTTCACTGGATCGGAATACAATAGTTCCCTTTTACCTCTTCACTTGTTCTCTCTCTCCACCCACTCCTCCTTCCTTTTCCTCAAAACTTTCCTCACCTCATCCACAACATAATCAGATTCTCTACTTCTCCCCAACCACGGGGGACTGACAGTGGTATTTGCTCTGCACCCTCTCATCAGGAGAAATTCGCATGGCATACAACCTCTCTTGAATGGCAACTTTTTTTATCATAACCACACGCATTTGTCATGCGTATACTCTCCATTACGCATCTATTCATCCTCTCCACTATGCCGTTTGTTTCCAGGTGATATAGAGCAGATCTTTTGTGCTTCACACCACACTCCTTAAGATATTTCACAAAATATCCTTCCGTAAATTGCGTGCCATTATCTGTAAGTACAGTCACCGGCACGCCTTCTCTTACAAAGACCTCTTGAATAAATTTGACCATACTGTCCCCAGAAGAATCTCGAACAACCATAAACACACACCACCTTGAAAATAAATCCATCAGCAACACAACGTACTTTCTCTTCCGTATCCGAGATCGACGGGACCCATCATGTCCTGGCCAGCTCACTCCACACACTTCCTGGCACCTTGAATTACATAAGGGGCTGCTTCTTCGCCTCCAACCCCTTCCCTGACCTGACACAAAATGGACATTCCCCTAACCTTCTCTCTATGTCGCTGTTGAATCCTGGCCATCAATAATCACTCCTCAACACACCCTTTGTCTTTGCCACACCAAGATGCTAACTGTGGGCCAGATCAATAACCTCGTGCTCTCGGGAACCACAGCACGCTCCCATCTGAACACAACACCATTGACTACACTTAATTCGTCTTTCACTTCTCAGAAAGCCTTTTCACTTTGACGCAAATCCTCTTTCCTGGGCCACACTGATGATTCAACATATGCCATCATCTGCATCATTGCAACATCTTTATTCGCTTCTTCCATCCAATCTTCCCTGGACACAATTCCTTCAAAATTGACAAACACCATCACAATCTTCCTTGCCAACATTAATGGGCACATGCAACCTGCATAAGCTGTCTGACAATATCTTTTCCTTCCCAGGAATAACTTGCATCTTGAACCAATGACACTGCCTCCTTGTGACCCAACCGGCCAACCGCCTAGAGACTTTATTCAACCCTTTATACTCAAAAATAATTTTGAGAGGTTTATGATCAGTCCTGATTGTGAAGTCTGTACCCTATACAAAGTTCTTAAACCTTTCTACAGCCCAGTAGCATGCAAGTGCCTCCTTCTCAAGTACAGAATCATTTTATTCTGCCCCTCTCAGCCCTTGGGAAGAATAGGCAATGATCTCATCATCCTCTCCATCACATATTTGCGATAATACCACCCCAATTCCACCATCACTTGCATCAACAGTAACTATACTGGTCCGCCTTGTATCAAAACATCCCAAAGGACAAGCCAAATCAATCCCTTTTTTTATGCCCTTCAATTCCTCCTCACACCTCTAATGCCAGACAAATTCCTCACCTCTCTTCAACAGCTTCCTCATTTCGATTGCTGGCATAATTTTAATTCCATCATACCCATGAATTAGCTCAACTCAGCCTTACTCTCCGGACAATTCACCTCCTTGATGGCATTTACTGAACACTAATTCAGCCTCTCAACACTCCTGGACACCTCATGTCCTAGATACTCCACCTTATCCACTCTAAACCTACACTTCTCCTCCCAATAAAAAGTGACACCCTTCTCCTCAAAAATCTTGAGCACCTTGGCCAAAACCCTGTCATGCTCTTCTTCCAATTCTCCACATACTTGAGCATTGTCTTGGAAGCAGAATACACCCTTTTGTACCTTAAACAGCATGCCGATGACCTTCTGAAATACAGACGAGGCCGACACTAACCCAAACCGCATTCTACGGAACTGAAAGACACCTTCATGGGTGATAAAAGCAGTGAGCTTTTGGCAACCTTCCTCCAACTCAATTTGATGATAAGCCGAGGCCATGTTAAGCTTTGAGAACACCTTCTCTTGGCCCACCCTGGCCAACATTTCCCCCATATTGGGCAAGGAATGTCGATCCACTAAGACACATTTGTTCATCTCATGCAGGTCAACACACAACCGCAATTCTCCTGATCCCTTTTTCACAACAACTAAGGGCGACGTCCCTTCTGCTCCTCCTGCCTTCTCGATGATGCCCATCTGCAACAATTTGTCGAATTCCCTCTTTACGCCCTGCCTTATGGATAAAGGAACTGATCTCAGATGGCTGAAATGGGTACACTCCCTTTCTGTAAAATGATTTGGTGCTGCACCCCTTTTATTTTTCCAACACCCTTACTGAACACCCTTCCAAACGTTTCTACTATGTTGCATCCAACTTGCAAAACTTGTTCATCTACGTTTGGATCGGGCCTTTTTTTTCATTTTTTCTTTCTCACCACCCTAGCAGTGTAAGACCCTCCTTTGTCACATACATTTTTCCATCACTGCATCGAACATTACATTCATATTTACCATTGAAATACCGGAGGAGCTCAATTCTATCCTGATTGTAGCCTCCCGGATTGACATCGGGTTTTAACAAATTCCGTACATCCCTTTTTACTTCTTGTTTGAACACCTCTCTAGACATGATTGAAATCTTAGACCCTGAATTGCTCATCATCAGAACAACCCTACCATTCACTCTGACACATGCATACGGATGCTCGCAGTCATCACTTTCCCCATCCCTCACAACATTGACAGTATTGAAAGTGATGTTTTCCACTGGACATGCTTCTTCCTTCTCCGACGATTTCTGACCTCCTCGTTGAGGTAAAAGACCTCTTCTGATTGAACTGGTAGTTCTTACGCAATTCACAAAGTGTCTGCGCCTTTTACACTTTGCACACGTGGCTTTCCTTCCTGGGCATATTAGAGATGCCGCAAAATGCGAGTTACTCACACATCAAAAGCATTGTCGCTCTTCTTTCTTTTCCCCTCTAGGCTTGTTGTTTCCGGTGTCTACTCCTCCTCAAATTCCATGTTTGTCCTTGGATTTCTTCTTCAGTTTGGACTCTCCCACACTCAATACTTCCGCCTTCACTTCAACTCCCTCCCTTTTTGCCAATTTTGCCATGCATGCTAAAGAATGTTCCACCCTCTTCGCTATGTCCAGAACATCATCAAGTGTGGGTTAATCCCTCAACCAGAGGATCCTCTCTAATTTTGTTTGAGCTTCAGTGGGTCATAATTGGTCACGTATGTGCTCGACAAATGAACTCTGGAATTTGCAAGATGAAGCCAAGTGACGCAGGGCTGTAACGTACTCCTCCACAGACTCGACTTGCTCTTGTATATGAGTACGAAAATTGTATCGCTCCACTATGGTGCTACTATTTGGATTAAAGTGTGAATCCATTCTGAGTAGGGCACTCTCCAGTTCCATTACAGCGTCCCCTCCACCTTCACCTGGGAGATGTGGCAATGTCTCAAATATGTGCTGCCCTTTGTATCCCAAAAAATGCATCAGCAATGAAAGCTTTCTGTCGTTGGAATATGAATTCCCACAAGCAGCTTTGATGTAATGCATAAATCCCTTCCTCCACTGTGACCATTTTATCTTTACAGGACCGGGAGTGTCCATAAACATGGGAGGCCCCACTACCCCAGCATTGCATCCTCCCTGCCTCTCTTCGTTCTTCTTCCTTGAAACCTTCTTGATATCAGACTCTCCTTGGTGCGTTTTGTTATGGTCTCCACTGTCTCCCAAGTGTCTCCTCTGTCTCCTAAGTGTCTCCTTTGTACTTCCTTCCTTTTTATCTTTTTGTCACAGTTCCTCTAGCGTTGCCCAGCCTTTCCTCACCCTCTCTGCACAACTCTCTCGTTCCCTTTGTGCTTAAATTCACAGTTCCTCTAGTGTTGCCCAGTCTCTTCTCACCCTCTCAGCACAATTCTCTGTCCTTCCCTTGTGCGTAAGTTGTGGTATTCTCACTAATGTAGAAATGTCCTTTTCTCTTTACTACTGATGCTTTTCTGCTTCTCCTATGAGCTCTTTTTCTTGCTCTCTTGTTCAATAACTTTGCTTAATGTATGTGTGCATCTATAACGTGGTTTATGATATGCACTGGCATCCAAAAACTGAATTGACGCCTTTGCGCATGCGCCCAACTTCCAGGCTGACACGTGCGGAATGTGCATGCGTGGCCTTCCGATAAGTGGTGATGGGACGCGTCCATTGTGAGCCGGTTATCTATGGGTGAGACACTGTTTTAGAGCAGGATGGGCGTTAAGCAGGCGAGTCACCTGCACTCTCTTAGCTCATTTTCACAATCCTCAAGGGGCGGAGACAGTTCACCATCAGGTTCACGTGCGACATGGAGGGGCTTGGGCGAGCAGTGAGTGACAATGCACTACTGATACTCTTCTGCAATCACTAACCTGCGCAGCACATAGCTCTGATCGTGTTGAGGTTTAGTTGATGAGCGGGATGGCAATGGGCTGGAGACAGCGATCACGCATGGAGAGACACTTACTTGAATTGTGGAGAGTTTTGCTGGATACCGCGCTCACGCCAACTGATCGCCAGCTGATCCCACGTTGGCCGCTGCAAAGTGGGGAACAGAGCGGCAATGCTAACTGTCTGGGAGACAGTATATGCTTCTAGTGGAGGCGCCAGGGGGTACACACTGGGTACCTCGTTGCCAATGTTAAGACGCAGCACATGTTGTAACTTCTTCAGAAGCTTTATTTGTAAGATATATACAGAAGGACCCCCAGTGAAGCTAAGCACAGCCACAACCAAGACTGCTGCTCTCCAACTGCTGACCTGAGGAACTCCAACAAAAGTAAACAGTAATAAACATTCTCAAAACATCAGCATTCCCAACAGAGTCTCACTCACCCCACATTCCACACTCCATCACATTCCATCCAGCAAGCAACACCATAACAAAAATATGCAAAATAACAAGCATATCTCTAAAAAGAAATCAAGATCCTTGATATTTATGCAACGTCTCATAGCCCTTATATAAACTGCGCTAATGTCCATGAATTACTAAATTGCATCCACCAAGTGAATTTGATGTCATCTAGCTAGATTGTGCTAGTCAAAATCCCTGCTAAGGTGGCTGATACCAACTGGCCACTCGTGCATCTTGTTTCGCTGGTTATTTCAGAATTGATCATGGCCTGTGTTAGGGAGAATTCTCTGTAAAGGCTAATTTCCCAACCTAGTGAGTCCCCCAGCAGCTTTGCTGGATTTCTGGAGTTTTTTTTTTCTCCTGCCAAGAGTGAGTCTCTTTTCCTCACACTCTTGGACATGATTTGAGGGGTTCCTTTGACTGTTAATGTGTTTTATGGGCTATGGGGTCTTTTACTCCATAGGGTCTCATGTGTTTTTACTATGTGTGTTACACAGCACCCTCAGTGCAGAGACACAGGGGTGTCATAGTGACACCCCACCATAGACTCCATACCCTGGGACTGACTACTGTCTCCCAGGGCATGTAAAGTCACCATTGGCTTTACTAGTCCCAAATTAGGAACAGAAACCAGTACAAACCATCATATTGTGGACGTACTGGTCGGGGCATTCGATTGCCCCAGGGTCTGTTATTCGAGGGGGCACGTCTCCGTCCCCCCTGATCGAGTTTTGGCTGGTGGCAGTGGATACTACTTTTTATATTCGACCGCGAATATATCTCTATGGGATTTTCCCATTGTTCAAGGCTACCAACTTTAATTATTTAATTCCTATAGCCTCGAACATACCGCCGGGTTATTTATTTAATATTAATTCACCGGTTGGTATTTTTTGCCAGAACTCGATTCTAAAATGGCGTTTGTGTTCTCTTCTGTGACTCCAACCCAAGTCGAGCCCTTTGTTCTACTTTTTGGCGGGCTTCTCCACAGAAGCCTCCAAAAGTGGTGCCACTCTGTCTGGGTACCACAGGGGGTGTGGGAGGGGGTTTAGGCACCCTGGACTGAGTTGCCTTGGCAACTCAAGTCGCACTCTTGTGTGATTGGCCCAAGTGGTGAGCCGGCCGGCTCACCACTTAGCATGTTTGATTGACAGCTAGGCTGAATGAATGGGGGTTTCTTGCATAAAAGTAGGGCTTTTGTGACTGGAACTTCAGAAGTCGCCACAGGACCTGAAAATCCGAAGAGGGAGAAGCTGAGCCGACCTGCAACGACGACACCACCGGTGGAGCCCTGCTGAACCGTCTCACCACTTCCCGACGACAGAGGAGATCTTCTTGCCGGAGAGTCTCTTCCCCTTGAGCTGGTGGGGACAACCAGTTCACTTTCCTTTTCGCCTACCAGGACATCTAGTGGTCGAATTGCCCGTGCCAAGCACCCCGGCAACCGGATAGCCACTTAACCCTGAACCGCAAATAAAAGGACCGCTCCTTTGAATTGAGAAACTCCACGGCTGGTTTCTTCCCTGGCAGTACAACGACCTTCTGCTTTCCTCTCCGACGAGATCTTCTCTTCTGCCGGACGAAGCACTGACTCGCAACCACTGCCAGGAACAACTGTCCCCGCTGGAGTGTTCTCACCATTTCAAGGTACTGTGTCCGCCTGGCCTCCCTTTCTATAGATTGCTACAAGGTGACAATAAATCCTTAACCTTCTAGACTGGGCTGGTCTCTTGACCATCTAACTGGTCCCTTTCTTTTGGTCCAACTTCTTTCTGAACCTTTTCGAGACTTTTGTGCACTTTCAACCGTGTGACCTTGGACACATTTCATCCTGATCCTCTTAAAGTGGATCCGGCTTTCTGAACTCTAACTTCACGGTTTTATTCTCCCTTCCTCTATTGCTGTGTTCTTCTGAAAGTGTTGGAATCTGTTTCAATTTATGCTCTGCCTTTCTCTCCCTTTTAAACCGAATTATTAGAGTGCCATCTGCGTTAAGCGCTCACCGCTGTCTGAAAATAAGTGGTGCTTTACTTAAGACTTGTCTAATATTCTTTTAAGGGAGTGTATATACTTTAGTGACTGTGTTTTTGAAATTGCTTGATGATAATGCCAGTGTGTTTTTATAGATGTGTTTTTAAATAAATAATTATATATCTTTTACACCAAAGCTCTGGTCAGTGTTTGCTTGTTTTACTGTATTTACCTGCCCTATTGTGTATGCTCTGTATACTGCCTAACTCTTCTTGAGAGAAGTCTGACTGCTCAGCCACAGCTACCAGGTAAATCTGGGTGGGGCAGACTGCTACCAATTGGGTTTACTGCTAACTCCTGTAGTCTTAAACTTTTTGCAGTGGTCCCTAAGGGAACTGCACAGGTGTCTGCCTAACAGCCTGCTCTCATAGTTGACCTTAGCTATGAGTTTTCGAGATGCACAGATAAAGTGGTTGCATGGAGAAAAAAAACTCAGGGAAGCACTCGTAAGGAGATGACGAGTAATCCTCCAAACCAAGATATGAATGCCTTGATTAATAAAATTATGGTGGCCTTGAACTCTAATGGCATCTTTTTGCGGGGGAAATGTTACTCCTCAGTGCATCATAGAAGAGAGAGACTCTAGATGAAATAATGCTGATTGCCTTGACCAGCTGGAGATAATATCCTGGAACAACAGAGGTTTTCCTCCTTTACCCAGAATCCATAGGGTTATCTCAGTTATCCTCAGATATTTTCGTGCTCCATGAAACATGGTTGCTGCATGAAATACTTCTTGAAGGATATCGCATTATACAGTGAGTAGCATCTCGTAAATCGGCAGGGCGACCTTATGTAGGCCTGCTGATTGGTACTAAAAATGACTTATCATTACTTGAGTATGGGTCTTCTAAACAGAGTATTTATATACTCACTGCTTCAGTTAAAATGAAGATTAATCACGTAGAACAGCAGATATTAATCATTAATGTTTATATTTATTGCTATAAATATTTGGGAGTGGAATTTGACTCTAGTGGAAATTTTCAATCCTGTGTGCAAAATCGCAAAATAAAAGCGGCCCAATTAACCGCTATGATATGCAAGTTCTCTCACAACCAGAGTGGATATTCTATTTGGGCGGCCCACCAACTTTACATCCAATGCTTGGTACCTATGGTGATTTATGGACTGGAAGCCCTAGTCGATCTTAACCTTGATTGGCTCCAAATATTGGAAGGTAAATTTTGGCATAAGCTTTTGGGTCTACCACAGGGAGTACCGATGGCGATATTGAGATTAGAACTAGGCCTACTCTCCCTTAAAGCACTAGTCTTAAAGAAAAGAGCTGAACTCTTCATTAAGATGCATATGAATAATATCAATCAACTATTGATGACGGTAAAAGAGGACATAATTGGGAACAAACAGATTAAGCTTGTGAGAGCAATGACCACTCTTTTTTAGATGATCGAGTGGACACCCAATTGGGGTGATAATTTTGAATACTCGAAATTCCAAATGGGAGAGCGATTAAAAATTTGGGACTGGCAAAACAACTTTAAACATCTTGAAAGCCTACGCAGCTATGGGTTTATATCTCATTTACTTTACATCTATAGAAGGGCACAAGGATATTTGAATTTATGCCCTTCGGATAACTTAAGACGCTTTATACTACTCTTGCGTATCAATCATTTACCTGTGTTAACTGCGATAGGACCTGAACGGGCCATTCCTAAACCAGAGCGCTTTTGTAGGATGTGTAAGAATAAAGCCTCCTCTGAAACGGCGAGACACATCCTCATGCTATGCCCCAGACTGAGTCTAATTTATATGAAGCACTATAGTACTTATGTCCATAATTTAGAGCACATCAAGTCGAAAGATTTTTGGTTTATGTGTCTTAATACTTTGAACGCAAGTTTACATCTGGCTTTATATAGAGTTTGGCATATGGTTAAGGGAAAACTTGAGGAATAGTTACTCCCCCACTCAAAGCTCACGAAGGAACGACTGGTGATTGGTGATTGATGCTTAGTAACCCTTATGTACGAGGCAGGGGATAATTCGGCTTTGGGGGATTGACTGTTTGAGGGAATGACTAACAGGGTGACTGACTAATGGCTAGATTGATATATTACATTTTACCATGGTACCTCTCTATCCATTATTGCATATAGCGCAGGTATATGAGGAATTAAAGGTATTGAACGCTTCTATATTGTATTTATTAGTATGAAAATGAGTTATCTGATGAAGTTATGTGGAGAATAGAGGATGATGATTTGGATATGACAATTCAGTAAATGTTATTTATTATATTGTGTAATTGGTTAATTATATTGAATTATGTGTAAAGTTTTTGTTTATAAAACTATATCACATTAAAATAAATAAATAAATAAATAAATAAATAAATAAATAAATGTTTATAACCCCTCAGAAAATAGTTATAGTGTGATCTGTGAAGGCATTATGAAGTAAGACACAGGCAACCGATTTAAAGTTCAAACAAAAGATACTTAAATGTCAGGATGGTTGAAGGCCTAACTTGCCCTATGTTAAGGTGGGATTTCGCTACCTGAACAAAGCTAAGGAGAGTTTTTGTTCAACTTAATAGTCCATCTGTGTCCAAAACCTATTCTTGCCCTCACAAATAGAACAAACAAATGTGTAGGGATGTCAAAGTCAAAAGAAACCAAGTTTAACTCACAGTTCTGAGCTTCTTCCAGCTTACAGCTTTCTCTCAGCTCCCCTTCTGCAAGCATAAGAAAATTCCATGAAAACAAGTCTCAAATAACGCAATACAAACAAATGGGGTCTTGAGACTCAAATCCCAAGACAACACATATAAACCTGCCAAGTCTCAGGGTTCTTTTCCACAAGACTTCAATGCCTCACACAATTTCCTTGGTGCTTGGTGTCTGTTCCTGTGCACCAAGTTACCTTTATTTAATTCCCTTTATTGGTTTCTGGATTAGGGTGTGCTGTTGGGGTTCTCCTTAGCCGCCTCGTGGCTCCGCAACAAAGTGTCACACACCCATATCAAATGGTAGACTTGTCACATTGTATTCACTCATTACGGTTCGCTGTGTAGGCTTTCTTCATTGTGCAACAATCATTCAATATTATTCAATTGCAGTTCAGGGTTGAATGCAGTCTTATGTTGCTTAATTATGTTCAGCTTCAAGATTTGCGTTCATTTGTTGTGCAACATACATTCAGTATTCAACGTTGTACTGGCTTGCTTCAGTATTAAATTTCCCTTTTAGCTCGGTATTCAATATGCATTCACTTCTGAGTTCATTAGTTGACTTCTGAGTCACCTTCCTGTTCACTCCGTTTTTATACACCAGAGTTGTGTAAAGGGTTTGCAGGTGTGCGTCCTTTATCTTGATTGCCTGACTATAGGTAGGCTTATTAGTCAGACATGCCTGATCTTTGCACTGGTACTCCTCTGTGGCCCTTTTCCTCGTCTCAGTACCAAAATAGTGTAATCGCATGTTTACATGCATAAATCCTAGTCGCCTCTTCCTCATCTCAGTACTGCCAAATGTCATGTGTGGAAAAATGAATGGCACTGGCTTATAATAGCCCCTAAAGGTTGGAGAAGAGTTTGGTTTGTTATCAATGGGAAAAGGGGGGGGGAGTACCATCTCTCGCCCATCTCATATTTAACCCTTTTTCTGGTATATCTGAACTGATGGTATCTCTTTTTCTTGATTAATGGAACGCCGATAACAATATTCCATTACTGTCCTTGGAATGGAGGGTACCTTTTGGAAGGGATATGGGAAATACTGTGTCTTGCCTGAGTATGTCTCACTCCCAATCCCCAAAGACCCTCCACCCACGTGATCCTCCTTTGCTTCTCCGCCCCAGGGTCAGGATCCAAGAGCAATGGCCTTTCCCTGGCCACCTGTGCAGAAGATACCAAGGGAGTGGAAGTAAGAATACCCTCAAGTTCTCACAGACCCTAATTGAATTAATAGATGGCCTGCTAAATTAATGGTCTTTGGACAGTCCAGATTGCTTGTATATTATTATGGGGAACTTTAATTTTTTAAGAGTTTCTCCCCACACCAGAGAATCTTTTCAAGACCTTACTCTTCTCTTTATTACTATCTTGCATAGTGTTATTTGTGTTGACCATGATCCGGAGAATGTCATGGATTTCTGTGAAACTTGGGTTAGCTTTATTGCGCTGCATAGCCTTCTCCAGCTATACAAAACATGTGAACATGGCGATACTCTGTCATTCACTTGGTCCAGCAGTCTCTCTTTTTCTTGGATTATTTTTTTTATCCCTTATTCTTTGTTTCATTTGGTACAAGATTTTAAATTAATTCCGATTAGGGTCAGTGACCATGTGGTCACAAAACTTATCTTAAATGGCAACCAATCAATAAAAGTATATATGGAAGGTGCATACAATATTAACACTGCTGGAAAAAGAAATTGCTGGTCCCAAGTGAATATTCATGCCTTTAATGAGTTGATATTGTGCAACTGGCTGAATGATGAGAATATTAAATTTTCATTATGCTACCGAGTTTGAAAAAGTAACTACTCATATACGATCTAAACAGAGGAAAATTGTTTACAACAACTGCAACAGGAACGTCTATGATAATGTGAAAAGACTATTTGGAAAGGAAGTCAAAATTGCTAAACTAACTATTGTCGACTTGCCGTTGAAGGAAAAAACCATAATAAAACTAAAAACTACAAATAAGAACTTTGTTAGATTCCATAAGTCTTCAGCAATGACTTTGGAGTGGCAATTTATGTTCCAGGCACTTCGGTCCTCTGATTCACTCAGATTCTGGAATATATATAAATACTGAACTGATGTGGCAACTGATAAGACATAAGCCACTCCGATAGCAGACACTATCTGGATAGAGCATGTCACTGAGCTTCATAACATCTCAATAGATATGGACTATTTACCTAATTACGTTGATTTTGCCATTGTTGAGGAGGCATGTTTTTTTTCACCTGATGAAATAGGGTTTTTGATAAATACGCTCAGACCATCCAAGGCACCTGGCCCCGATGGGGTCCCTATTAGTCTTATTAAGAGAGAACCGCTAATGTGGACGAGTGTATTGTATACATTTTTTGTCCAGATTTATGTTACTGGGATAATACCAACAAGCTGAAAAAGGTCACTATTGATACCTATCTATAAAAAAGGACCCAGAAATTCTCCTTCTAACTATCTCTTGCTAGCGATGGTGCGCTCCAGCTAGAAACATTTCACTTGGCTTTTTTCTGAGGAGAATTAATGACTGAATTAAAGAACACCACATCTTTAAAAATCAACAGTCTGGATTCAGAAAGGGCCTAGGCACTGACACTTGGTTGTGGACCCTACTATTTCTCACCCGTTCCACCCTTGTATCAAAAGAGCAAGTTCTTTATATATGTTTTATTGATTATAAAGCCGCCTTCGACATGGTAATCACAATAGGCCTTGGTAGAACCTTGAGAATTGGGGCTTGGAGCCAATTACCCTACTTTTTCTAAAAAGAACTACATTCTGATACCTCAGTTCAACTGTGGATCAATCAAGAGGGCCTACTTACTGAACGTATTCAGACGAACCATGGCTTAAAAGAGGGTTGTCCCGTAGACCCTCTTCTATACAACCCTGATGTAGCTGACCTTGATGAGGAAATGGAAAATGTCACAATAATCCCCCACATGTTGCAATGCAACACGTGGCATGGTTATCTTATGCAGATGATGTCATCATTATAGACTAAACTCCTTTAGGGTTGCAACATAGTCTGAATGTTCTGTATAAGTACTCGGTGGAGAATGGTTTGATCATTAACTTTAAAAGAAAATAAGTTTATGGTTATATACTCTAACAAAAGAAAGCCTAACAATTATGGATGAAAAATTGAGGAGGATAATTTAGAGGTTGTGGATGCCTATACCTATCTTGCCATCTCTATTTCCGATTCTTTAAACTGCTCCTAGACTGAGGATGGTGATCATAAGTAAATCCCTGAAGAAATTCAATCCCATTAGGCATTTTGTTAAGTATGGAGGTGGCTACTCTACAGAAAGGTTGCTGGGTTGCTGAAGATCTTCACAGCCAGTATAATCCCTGATGTGCTCTATAGGCTGGAGATCTTCACCAACAGAGAAATATCTTGGCTTAAATTCCTTGAAGGTAGGCTTTGGAGAGGTGCTTTTGGCCTACCTAAATCGACCCCGGTTGAGACAATTAACAGCGAACTGGGACTAATATCCCTCAGTAGCCAGAAAAAAGGAGTGGTTAATTTTGTGGGATTATTGGAACCAGATACTATATCAAGAGTGCTCAAGGAGCGGAAGAATGACATTATAAGTTTTTGTAAGCACATTGATTATGTTTTGATCCAACCCATTAATGTGGTGGCGGCGGCAGTGGCGGCAAGTAAAGAAATTAAAAACAAAGCTGGCATATAGGATAGGAATTATAAAATGACGAAGCTTGCTGCTCAAGTGAACTATGCCACATGTGTATGCCAGAGTTTCCCTGATAAGGCAACTTTCAGCTATCTTGGAAAAATTAATAGCTGGAAGGTTAAAAGATGTATTATGCAGATCTGCTTTGCCCTCCTTCCCACTTTATCTAGGTTGAGAGCAGGACTAATACACCTTATGCAGAGAGGCTATGAAGACTTTGCAAGACAACAATTGAGACACCTAGACCTTTACTGACTAGCTGCAGTAAGCTTACAGAGCATTATATCAAGGGGTTTTCTAATATATGCCATAGGCTGGATCATTTTTCGTCTAATCAAATATGGGCTTTACTTTATCCCCGAAATCGCATTGTATTGAACTTCACTATGTACTATATTTGGCTGGAGATCAACAAATTATTGAACAGTGGCTTGAGAGCCTAAGAATATGCAACAACATTAATTCTTTATTCTTCCCTATTTATATTATTGATTGTATATGTATAGGATTTATCATTGGATATTTATAATGATTGATAATGTGAAATGTATTTATTTTCTTCTATTTCTGTACATTGTGTTGTTTTATTTAGTGTTAAAGGTTTGATATTAACCAAAACCCTATAAATAAATTTAAAAAATCGTGGTTCTATGTGTCAGTGAGACAGGTTCCGTGCAAGGATAAAAGAGCAATATGTTCAAATGTCACTTAAAACTACAGTATGGAAATTACATTTTTGTTTTTGCTTGGCCTATAAGAACTGCTCCTTATATCCCTGGCATCATGTGCAAGAATGTTTAAATATGCCGCCATGCATGCTTTCCTGACATTATTGCTATGAGACCCAATCAACATATGAAACAATATGATTCTATTATGATACAACTGTGTTAAACTGATTTTTAACTGGTTTATGTTCTTGAAAGATGAAAAGTAAAGTAAAAGTATTATTTAAATGATTTGAGGACTACCATAAAGGACATTCGTAAGATTATTACCAATTGTATCTAACACAGGATTGTTGCAATCAGTTGTGTGAAGAGAAGATCCCTTTAGTGTAAGAGGCTACCCAGAAAATATTCTGATGAGGAAGGTTGAGACACAACATGTAAAATTATTTGTACCAAAAACATGTTTAAAAAACCTACTACTTGCATAGTACAAACCGCAACCTACTCCAATCCCTATAATACAATTACTATTTAGAAGAATTTAAATCTTTTCCATCACTATCCATGAAGATGTACAGATCAAGAAACAATATAACAACCTTTTTAGTGGAAGTTAACAAACCTCTTTAAGAATCACTAACAGTGCTGGGAAGTTGGGTGCTGGCCTTTGCTTGACCTGCTAGCACGGCAACAATGTAATAAAAGTTAGCCACAGTAATCATTGCTAAAGACAGAAGGATATTCCTGTGACAAGAATGTGGTCTCTGTTACTGAATGCTCAAGACGTTTATACTGCACGTCAAAAGCCAACAGTGAAGGGAACGTGCAATGGATAGAGTACAAATACAATCCAAGTCCAGAATGTACAACTAACTGTTACAATTAACTTTTTGGATAAACCGCACATAACACAAATTCATTTTGCCATTTTCAAAACTATTAAATTACCTAACCGCAGAGGCGGTGACCTAGAAATCAGACTGAAAATGAGAAGCTTCCTGGTCCCCTACTTCCCCCATGTGCAGGTGTGCAAAGGTGTTTCAGAATGTCACATGTCCAGATCATGTGCACAATGTTACCCACTGGGTTTTCACACCTTCATCTACACATCCAACTCTGTCAACCCCATCTGAGGTTTTCTGTTTGGGTCCAATAGAGTCTAATGGGTGAGAGCAGCCGCATCTATATTATACCGCAATCTCTTAACCAATTCTATTTGCCTCAGAATGTTTTATATTGAGACACTTGTAGAAATACGCGTAGCCCTTCCTGCCATTTTAGATACAACATGTCCCAGCCCTTATCATCCAGGGCTTGAAGATGGCTCTAAGCAAGTTTTTATGTGTGTCTTCTGCAGTGCCCGCTCCCAGCAAGGAGATGCCACCTTCTCCTCCTAGCACGCTGAAGCAGTTCTCTCCATAAGGAACTGCATAAAACAACAAAACAAATATATCACATGTGATTCCTTCCATTGCAGCGATATGATCATACAAACGGCACATTGCAACACCACCTATATGCTGTGCACGAAGATATAGCATTTACTTTTGAATGTTCCACCCAGGTCTAGACAAGGAGAATGTACCATGCCTAAAGATGACATATATAATAGGAACTCATGTGAGAATTCAGACTAAAGACTGGTAAGCGCTACTTGAAAAGCAATATTTTATTTCTTATGCGCAGGTTTTCCTGTTGATTCTAGTCTGTAGTTACGCCTGAGAACAAAATGGTAAGTAGGAAAAATATGATGAACACATTTAGGCACCTCAAACTAACAAGAGACCCCTTATACGGCTCATGTGGACCTGGTCATTCAACCATGCTGAAGGGTTTGTTAGGAGTGCCCCCTTCTGTCAGGTTGTGCATTGCTTTCAAACTTCCTCCTCCATGCCTAGCGCTTAGACCAGCTCTACACCCTAGGATAGAGGCACCAAACTGATTGTTTCCTAAATGACTGATGCCTTCAAGGTCGGTCTACAGGAAGCCATCTGAATACCATGTGACCATGGCCCTACTTCTGCCTGATTCTCTTCTTGGTTTAGAAGCCTACCGTGAGAGGCAAAGACAAGTATCAGATTTGGCCATACCAGACCACCCATATGTTACACGACTGGAGTGCCCCTGACATAGACAAGTGGCATCACGATATAGTCTGCATGGTATTGTGCTGCGTGTCATCAAGGTGCTCTGTTTGACGCATTCACGCCCCACTGTAGATGACATCATGGACATTCTGGATGGGGTCTTTGGACCGACAGAGTTGGGCACAAAGCTGATAGTGAAGTACAATGCCACCCACCTCCAACAGGGTGCAAAGTTATCAGAGTACCTAGCCCAGACCAAGTACGTGCTCCAGCAAGCCTTTCAGCAGGAGAGGATTGATATGTACATTGCAATATCCATGCCACTGGTGCCGCTAATGCATCTGTGACTACCGGAACGCACCTACAAGCCACCATCCTTCTAGGAACTATCCGTGCTATGCCTATCTTGGATGGAGATATGGAGGATATTGCATACAGCCTACCCAGTCAACTGGGAGCCCGAGAGTGCGGCCTGAGACATCTCATGGAGGAATTGAGACAGGCCAGCCAACCATGCAGTTGCAGAGGCTGCCTATAGTGATGCCTAGTACACCAGTGTACAGAAGAGGCTGTGCAATACCATCTTGTGAGAGGGAACACCAGCTCTTTAGAAATGCCCCAGAGCCTCGAGAACACCAATGCCAAACCGAACTGCTGCAGTCCTGGCAGTTCTGGCATAGGTGTGGCCAGAAGAGCCACATCTCCTGTATGTTCTCAAACCCGCCAGAACAAAGTGGTTACGAGATTTCAGACCTTCAAGACTCCAGCTTTCGCGATAGTGGGAAATCTCAGTGAGGTCCAGGAAGATGCCCAAGGATGCAGTAACATCTCTAACATTAGGACTCTATGGGAATGGGGACATGGAAGCACCGGCACTGTTAACAACGGTGATGAGTCAGCTTACCGTGGCTGCTGTGCCCGGCACGGTCATAACTGTCGTGCACGGCGGCTCTGGCAGGCAGACCTGTAATAAGCCAGTCCGGAAACAACAATGCCTGTAAGCTTACCAGCACCCTTGTTTCCAGACCGGCAGGGTCAGAATGAGGCCCATTGTTGCAGAAGAGGAGGGTAGAGGTGGTGGAGAAAGGTAAGCAAGTGGGGGATAGAAGGTAATTTGCAATGATATTTTGAATATTGGAATAGGTAGGAGGCTGGAGGCGGACTAGAGGCCGGGCCTTTAGCTCGCATGGAGGGCATTGTGCTTGGGGCTGTTCTACTCGAGCAGATTCAGCTTTTAATTTCCTTTCCAGTGCTCGAACTGCGGTGGCAGTCGAGGTGGCTAGGAGGGAGAACCCTCCTATGAGGTCCATTTTTCTGCTTCTGCCACTCTTTGTGTCGCATCCATTCCCCCATGTCGGCTCTGGTTCTCCGGTGCAGCGTGGCACAGGGTAGGGGGATAGGAGCTCTGACCCACGGCTAGAGCTGCCGTGTGTGTAGAGTTGGGCTCGAGCCACAGGGCCAGTGCTGACTCGTCATCTGAGGGTCGGTGGCACTGTGAATCTGTCTAAGCTTCCTTCTTTGGCTGCCAGTTTATGTATGAAACAAATAATAATGATACATTTTAAAGAAGATGTTACACTGTGTTGTACTGGGGAAAAACATGCTTTCCCTAAATGGCCCATGTCTCTGCAACAGTAGGAAGTGTGGTTGGCCGTCTGGGTCGGGCTTCCGTATCTTGACCGGGTGCTTGGTGGCGGGACCTGTGTGGGGTTCCTTTGGAAGAATGTAGGGGCAGGGTCTCCGTTAGCTGGCAGTAGGAGCGTTGCCTTCACCTGCCTAGAGCTCTGTAGCCTTTAATTGCAGGCTGGTAACATCCTGCAAAATCATTTCAGTGGGTGGCTGGGCTGCCTGCTGCTCCATCTATCCTCTCCCTGCTGGGCTTGGATGGGTACCTGGATTTGGCCCTTTACCCTGCATGCTTAACTTGGCTCTGGGTACTAAGCATTGGGGTGGCTGCCTCCTAGGCCCTCTTCTCAGCAGTGGGGTTGGTTGATGGTGCATGGCCTTTAATTGCGGACAGATGCTGGGGTTCTTCTTATTATTGAAAAACTCTTATAAAGCACAACACGCCCAAGGCCCTCAGTGCGCACATATAGCAGGAGAGAGTACACACATCACATGAGAGAGGAAAGTCAAAGTCGTTAGAACATGAGCTCCAGGTAATCCAGGTAGTCTATAGAGGGGATCTAATCTTTGGAATTAAAGAGAAAGGTCTTAATGGCATCTTTAAAACTAAGAAGGCCTGACATGTTCCAGAGGCTAGGGGAAAAACTAGTGCCCCCAAAGTGCTTTAACTTGTGTCTTGGCTGAAGTAATTTATCAAGGCAATTTGAACGAAGAGAGCGTGTGGCTGGGGCCTTCCATAGCCTCTTCATCAGGTCTACAGGTACTTTCCCTGCCTGACTTTTGTACGTTAAGGATATGATAGGTTATTTATAATGCGCTTAATACCCAGGGGTTTCTAAGCGTGGACCCGGGGATCGTCTTGCTTCCAAGGCGAGCATGTTGCCCCTGAGCTATCCTCCCATGGATAACATTTTATAGGTGATAAGATGGTGGATCAGCAACCAATGCAAAGACCTCCTAGCCTGAGTTATAGTCATTTCTCACTAGTCCACACACCCCTCTTACAGCACCGTTTTGTGCTACCTGTAGCATCTTTATATTACTTTTAGAGGTGCCTGCAAGAAGACTGTTACAGTAGTCTATTCCTGAGTTAACAAGTGCTGTGGCCAGCATTGGAACGTTGGCCAGTTATAAATATGGTTTAATCTGCCTAATTAATTTAGTCGTATAGGCACAGGAGGCTTTAATTTGCATCACATGCATTTTCATGTTTAGGCTCCAATCCAGATGGACTCTGGCCATTTTCACCCAGGGGGGGCACACTTCAATTGTGCAATCTGCCATTTCAAATTGTCTCGCTATTGTTTAGAGCCAGCAAATTGGTGTTCATCCATCCCTGAATTATGTTGTATGTCTGATTAATTGTATGCATGTCCTTCTCGTAGTCACCCGTCAGCTCACCCACCACCCGGGTATCGTCACATAATTGGTGTATTTAATTATTTTATTTATTTATTTCTTGATTCAACTGTTGTTTAGGCAGTTTTTACAAGCGAAAGATACACTTCGTTCTTCAAATCTAAAGCCACTTTGTCTGTTTCCCCATTTAATGCTGATGCTGTCCAGGAGGTCAAAGAGTGGACGGTGTACAGATTAAACAAAGATGGAGCACCCCCCCCCCCAGGGACTCCACAGGATAACAGTTCAGGAGGTGCTTGGAAACCATCAGAAGCCACTCTAGCCATCCACAGCCTCAAGAAGGATGCCATCAAAGATAGGGCAGGTTCAGAACAGTTTACATTTTTTTTCCAACCTCTCGAGCAGCAAAGCATAATCAACAAGGCCAAATGCTGCTGAGAGGTTGAGAAGCATTAATAGAGCCACCTGGCCGGAGTCCACAATGTTATCCAAGTTAGTGCTTAGGTCGAACATAGCAATTTCCCTGCCGTACATAGCAAGCAAACTAGACTTGAAAGTGTTCAGTAGACCATATTTATCTATATGATTCTGAAGCTTGAAGCTACAGGTATGCCACCCAGTCCAGACTTTGTAATAAGAAAGGGATACTGGAATAGGCTGGCAATTACCCGCAACCCCAGGATCTAGTGTTTCCTTTTTCAGAATTGGTGTAAGGAATTGGTGTATCTTTAAGGACGGGAGGCACCACTGATGTACAGAATGTGGAATTGACTATCTTAGTAATATGGGGGGCCAAGCAGCCAATAGCATCCTTAATGATGCTGGCTGGACACATGTCCTTCTTTTTCATTGCTGGAGTTTGGGAGCTGTTCTGCTGCTGTTTTACCCTGCTGCTGCCACCTTGCTGGAGCCCTGCTGGTGTTTTACGCTGCTGCTGCCAACTTGATAGAGGCCTGCTTTGCTGGTACTGTCCTATTGGTGCCTTGAGAGGGCGGTGGCCTGCCATGGATCATAGTAAGCGGGTTGCCAAACAGAAGCATGTATCTTCAGGTGAGCACACAGCAAGTTTGTTCTCTTCTTCACCTGGCAGGGTTGGGTGTGTCTCTTGGAAGCATAAGATGGCTCCTAAGGTGTCTGAAGAGGGGTTGGTCCACATTTTCCAGGAGGCCTTGAGGAATAAGGCATGCCAACTTGCCAGGTCCCGGTAGTCCCATATACCAATGCCATCTTCAGCCTCTTTGTCTTCTGAAGGGAGGGTGCCCTGATGCGGTCCTCTGATGCAGTGCCCTGTGATGCCGAGGTTCCCATGTGGAAGTATCTGGACAAGGAAGCACTGGCTGCAGTGCTGGTTCAGGTGGCAGACTATATGGCTTTTAATTCAGGTGCAGCCTGTTGCGGGTGCAGTGTCTGATGCCCAGCCACCTGCTCTGCAATGTATACATTCAATCAAGATGGGGCTGCCTTTGCTACCGGAGGCTAAGGAAGAAGTTCTAAAAGACTGCCGGGAAATCAAGAAGGTGGTGGTGCGTTGTTTCATGCTCACACTATCCCTTGCAGGGGGGAGGAGGTTGAGCTGCTTCCGTTTCTGCAGGTGGATACTATTCTGTCGAGTGTGGTGGTTTGCTCTTCTATGGCAATGGAGGAGGCAGCTGTCCATGATTAGGTGTAAAGCATTGCTGATTCTGCTTTACAAAGATCCTAACCTGCAGTCCATATGGTGCTCGGGTGGCTGCTTATCCCTCCTATACAGCAGAGACTACACTGGGTGGATTTTGACAGTTAGCAAAGCTCGTGAAGCTTTGTACTCTGTCAAAGAGGTGTTATTGGAAGCCGTCAAGCAGAAGTCATCTGAAAATGCCTCATTAATCTGGCAAACTCTTCTTCCCTGTGACAGTGCATAAGTCCTGACCCCGAGTGTTTGACTAGTTGGTTCTGACCTGCATGGCTGCCAGTGTCCTTCGACTTCTGGGTGAACCAGATTGTCCGGTGGGGGTACAAGATTGAATTTGTCTCTTCTCACCTATGCTCATGGGTGGTGGGGGTGACCCATGTCTACATGAGGTCGAAGAATGCACTGGCCATGACACAAGGGATTGTGGACTTGTGGATGAAAGTTGCTATTCAAGAGGTTTTCGGAGGGAGAGGGCTAAGGGCTTCTACTCGCTCATCTTTGTGGTCCCGAAACCTAAAGGCAGGTTCAGGCTGGGGATGGATTTGAAGAGATTGAATTAGTTTGTGCAGACTCTGCACTTCAAGATTGAGTGTGTGCAGTGAATTGTTCCCTTGATCGTTCCGCAACTGGCTCTGGCTGTAAGGAAATTCAGAAGGTCTTCTATGCTGAAGGTGTATGATAAGCATTGGAGGAATTTTGCACTGTGGTGTGACAAGAAGTTGGTGCAGGGTGTGTATTGCTGTGGGCTGATGATTCAGGCAGGTAAGGAAACACCCGTATCCCCCTAGCATGAAGACGGGCCACCATTGGACACAGCACCTTCGTAAATACCCTGTGAGCAGTCGTTAGGCCAAAGAGAAGGACCTGGATTTGGAAATGTCTGCCCAGGAAGAGAAACCACAGATATTTTCGATGATTTCTCCGAATGGGCACGTGAAGGTGCCCATCCTGGGGATCTAGGGATGCCAAAACGTCCAACTCTTCAATTATCAGGATTACCGACCGCAGACTCTTCTTCTTGAAATGCAGGGTCTGCACAAACACATTCAGCTTGTTGAGGTCCATGACCAGTTTGAACTTAGCATTCAGTTTGGCACCACAAATATGAAACTCAGAGCCCTCTCCTACCTGGGAACTTTCTTGATTACCCCTTTCTCCAACAAATCCAGGACACTCTGCATCATGGCGGAGCATGATGGAGGTGAGACAAACTCGATCTGGGACCCCCAACAAACAATCATGTTCACACAAATATCGGAAGACATAGCCCTCCACGCAGGCCAGAATCTGCAGAGCCTGGCCCACACACATTTGGCATCAGGACTTCTACGATTGTGCCAGAACAAAGGGTTTGCCAGACGTTTGCAGCCCTTATACCGACTCCCACCAGAGGGTTTCCAATAACTCCCCCTGGACACAGCTTGACTCAGAAACATCTTACACCGGCCACATCTACCAGCTCCGGTCTTAACCTCAGAGTGTCATTGTAGCTTGTCAGGGTACTTAACTGCATTGAACACACAATGAACCCTTTCCTCCAGTGAGTTGCCAAACAACATCTTTCTTTCAAAAGATATTTTCAGGGTCACCACCTTCTGATGCCCATCAGAATTTCAGTCTCAGAGGTGCAAGAGACTGCGCCCCGGCACTGCAGCCCCCATGGTCACGGCTACAGCACAGACACCATCATATGCCAAATCCGACAGAAGCTCCACCATGCAATGGCTTAGCCTGCAGCAGAGGTGCAAAGTCCGCCCCCTCGTACATGAGCTGTGCCAGCTCCCAAAAACCTCCCAACGTATTCTCAACTGTGTAGGAGGCGTATGTCGCAGCCCGGAAGGCCATGTGCACCCCAGCATAAGACATCTTCAATGCCGAATCCGCCTTCTTGTCTACAGGATCTCAGACAACCACCTCCTCAGCCGCAATCGATGAGCGACCCACCAGAATCGACTGGATAGTACCCACCTGAAGCACCTGCGGAAGCGTACCCTCCTTCCCATATAAGGAATGAAGCTTGGCCATGAAGCAAGGAATTGCCACCTTTTCCGGCTCCTGCCAGTCTCTAAAGACTTCCTCCCGAATCTCAGGAAGCAACGGAAGTCCCATCTTGATTGTATGTTTAAATTGGTGTGGAGGAGGCCGGGATTCAGACACCACACTAGTCACGGGAGGCGGCTGCTGAAACCCCATGTAGTCCACCACCTGGACCAAGACCGCAGCCTCCTTGTCCAGATATTTCCCATTAGGATCCTCAGCATCACCACACAGAGTCTCAGAGGAAGAAGCAGAGGACTCCCCATCAGAAGAAGTAGCAGAAGACAGCACCAGAGCCCTGGCCCCACCTGGACTTCTTCCTCACACCAGCCCCTCTTCTCAGGGCCTTACGGCAAATGCGGACCAACTGCCTGTCCAGCACTGCAGAAGACCTCTTGCATTTAGAGGAGGTACATCGGTCTGCACTCACAGAGGAAGACAGCAAGCTCGCTGTGTTGCCTTCCGTGTCGACATGCTTCATTTTAAACAGCCGCTTGCCAGGAGCCATGGAAGCCAAAGATCCAAAAGGACAGGGGATACACAGAAGGACTGGAAGCAAACCTCGACAAGACCCCTGTAAGTTAGCAGCAGAGACCCAACAGAAATGTAGCAGCACTACCCGCGGGCAGCAGGAGCAGAGCACCAGCCCTGTCTAGCACCAGCAGCAAAAATAACCCGGCATAGCCCCTACATAAATGCCAGCAAAGGCCAAGCAGGTGCAGCAAATTCCAATCGAGCCAGCCACATGTGCAGCCCCGCCTTTCTGCATCTAGCCAGCGGACCATTCAACGCAATCGAGCAGCTGTGAGCCTTATTTGGAGACAAACACATTTAAACTGTCTCTCATTTCCATTATGCTTTTATATTTTTACACACACAAAGGAGGGTTTGCATTCATAGCTCTCAACTCACCTACTTTTGGCGGGTGTCACCCGCCATGCAAGCAGTTGAATCCCCCGCCAAGTCCCTAGCATGCTCATTCACTTCTATGGGCTCTCACCAGCCAAAAAGAAAATTGGGTGTTTTCACCCACCTTGGTGACACATAAGGTTGGGAGCTATGTGCTTTTATGAGGAATGTAACATTTTCTTCACACTACATATAAATAATCTGGATGCCTGCGTTAATAAAGCAGTCATACCTATCACATTATCCTTTGTTATGCTGCTTTAAGTGTTGAAAGCACATTTGCAAACAGTAAATAATTGTATAAAATGTGTATTGTTTAGCATTTTGAAACTTGTGTTCCTCTTCAAGGGGGGACCTGCAATTATACTGTTTTTGCTTTACACAGGCCTATAAAGCTTTATATTTCTCGTGCTATTTTATTAGGATTTCTGTTCTGATGGTCATTTTTATATAACAGAGAATTCTCAAAGCCAAACATTAACAAATGCTCCTACCAACCACACCTCAGAAGATATGCAGTCAAGTGCTTACATTGCAGACTGGTCTCAAATACCTGCTTCATTACTTAGCTAAAATGTCCGATCCCGGGCAAATCATATTTTCTCATTGTGTTTTATATGCAGATTTTTTATGACAAAATGTGTAAACCCTTAATAGCTGGTCTAATGATTAAACGGAACACATTTGTGCAATTGTTTTTAATTATTAACAAAATAGGAATATTTAAAATTACCCAGGTGGAAAAAGTAAGTTGCGATTCCTGTATCATTTTGTTCAGATTCTCAATACTAAATATTAATTTGGCATATATACATATATGCCCCCTTTTTTAATATAGGGTGTGGTGAGGGTAGTCTGTAGTACGTATAGGTGCAAGGCATGCAAGCATCGCTGGCAGCAGAAATTTGATTTTCAAATGTAGGCAGGTCTGGCAGGACCGTCTCGGACATGGAGCTCAACTGGGCCCTCAGCCCAGCAAAAGGTTCTGGGAGACAGAAGGCCACAACCCCCATGCATTCAGAAGCCCAGCAGAGATTGCAGTGGGCAAGGAAACACACTGGTGCCTCACCAAGCAGGGAGAGGAAAGACAGAGCAGCAGGTGGCCCAGCCACCCACCCCAGATCCTGACAGGCAGGCAGAAAATGTAAAACTGACACATTGTGGGGGTATGGGAGCATTGTACTCTCTGTTATGTGGCACATTGGTCCGGGTTCCTGGTGGTGGAGGGCCATAAGGTGCAGGCCCACTGTCTGTTGTGCAGCACTGGCGCTGCGCAATAAAACACACTGCAGGCAAGAGTCATGGTGGAAAATGACTGGCGAGCAGGAAGCTGCCTGCCTCTTTATTAATACTATCTGTGGGGTCTCTCAAATGCGTACAACACGTGACTGTGCCTGAACCCAGAAGGGGCTTAGTCACAACCTCCCATGCCAGGTGTAACATTTGAAACAATAACGAACGCAACATTCAATATATTTTGGCAACATGTGTGTTAATCTCTGGGTGGGCCCCGGGGCTTCCCAATAGCATAAGCATGGTACCTGAATGAGTTCACACGGACAAGTCTTACTGCTTCGGGATCCCGGTGGCAACTGCGTCGCACGGGCTTCCCCTTTATTAAACGAGGCTCGCACATGCGTACAGAAACACGCATTGCTCCGTAACATTCCTCCTTTTTCATAAAGAACAAACATAGTGATAATAACAACAAAACATGAAACGGCCCAACCGGGGCTGTCACTTAGTGCAAAACATGCAATCAACATGTGGACCCAACGTGGGTCGATACCGTCCTCTTGAGACTCAGGGATCAGGGTCCATTATGAAGTCCTGAAATCTGGCCGGACATCTGCACCCTTCCCGGCTTGGATATCTCCTACTGCTGCTCTGGGACGGACGTGGAGAGTCTGTAGGTATCTGGTCCCCTCCACTCCAGCTGTCCCAGGGTGCCTGCCTGGCACTCGGAGTCATCGTTTCACTTTCCGCCGGGCTCTCCTCTGCTGAGCGAGCCTCTATTTTCTAGCATGTGTTCCTGGTAACCGTTCCTTTCCCATCAGCGGCCGTCACTATAGATCCATTTACATATGTTACATCCATGGGTTTGGGCTCATATGTTAGGGAGAGCTTTCACCAGTGTTCTTTGGTCGTCGATGATACCAGGTTCTCGTCCTTCCATCTCTGGTATGAGTCCCCTGGGGCATCGCTTGAAAAGGGCTTCCGCTGCGGCCACCCCCCGTGGACTGATGAGGAGTGGCATGGTATTTGAAGAGGAAATGGTAGAGGTTCCTTCACAGTTCTCCTCTCTGGTTCTGCGAGATTCTGAATATTTTATTCAGAGTGTGCATAAATCTCTGGGTGGTGAAAATTCTTTCCAGTGCTTGGATGATGTGATCACTGGCGGTAGACTGTACCAACTCTATTTCGGGGTAACGTGACCATTGGTCGATCACTGCCAAAAAGTAGGTGCCTCTCCCTGTGGAGCCAAAATCGGCATGCACCATGCCCCATGGTTTTCCACTACTCTCCACCGATTCTATGCTGGGCTCTCTCATTGCTGGGCTGGCAACTTGGCACCAAATGCACTATTATACATACTCATCCACCCGACATTCCAGGTCAGGGAACCACACCTTAGCTCTTAGGCGTGCTTTAGTTTTGACCGTGCCTTGGTGGCCACTGTGGGCCAGTTTCAACACCTTTTCCACCAGCGTCCGTGGTATGATAATCTGCCGTCCTCTCAAATTAAACCTTCCTCAGAAATGGACAGTTCATTTCGGGAACCCCATAGCGCTTGTAGGTCCGGTTGGGCACCCTTCTCTCCGTGTTATGTTTGCGAGCGCCATCTTCCAGTCTCCACTAGCCATCGCTGTCTTTATGAGTTGAAAGCACTCATCGGCCATGGACGCATCAACGAGATCTCGTATGGTCAGTGCTATGGGCATGGCAGCTTCCACCACGTGATGGATTTCCTCGGCACAGTCTTCTTCCGCTGGCCCTTCCTGTGCTCGGCCATGTCCGGGGTGAAGGGACAGGTAGTCTGCTGGGTTATTCGTGCCTAGCCTGTATTGAAGCTTCACTCCATATTCCATCAGGGACAGCATCAATCTTTCAATCCGTGGGGGGGGGCTGGAGGACACCCCCACCATGATGAGGATCAATGGCTTATGGCCAGTAATGACTGACACTGGCTTGCCCAATATCTATAAGCAGAAATGTTTGCAGCCCCACAGAATGGCCAGCACCTCCCTTTCTATCTGTGAGTACCTCTTTTCTGTGTCTGGCAGGGCCTGGCTAGCGTATGCTATCGGATGCATCTGTCCCTGTGCATCCGGCTGCAATAGCACCGCACCCATTCCCACAGGACTGCCGGCAACCACCAATTCAGATTCCTTCTTGGGATCGAAATATGCAATTGTTTCTTCCCCTGTCAGTGCTGCTTTGATGGTGTTGAACGCCTTCTGTTCCCCGGCAGACCACTCCCAGGTGGCTTCATTTCTTGTGAGCGCCCTCAGTGGCTCAGAGAGAGAGCCAGGTCTTGGATAAACCGCCCACAGTAGTTTACCATTACTAGAAAGCTTTGAATGTCTGAAGGGGACTTAGGGGAGGGCTGCCTCTCTAATGTCTCGTACCTTCTCCGGGTCTGGGGAAATGCCACCAGCGTGAAACACAAATCCGAAGAATTCAATGTTGTCCTTGAAGAATTTGCACTTTCCTTTGTGGAGGGTTAGCCCCAGTGTGAGTCTAGAAAATACCCTACCAAAGCATAGATGGTGTATTATGTTGGCCGAAAACCAATCGCATCATATGCCCTACATCGCCAATACAGAATCGTCAGCATAACCATAGAGCGTTCATTTTGTCTCTAGATCTGCCATTTGCTTTCTTTGCCTTTCTGTTCAAACGCTTTACAAAATGTATTTTATTTTGTTCTGCTCTAACACGAAGCAAGGCCACAAGTTACATGTTGAGAGACCGGCCCAGACCGAAATGCCAAGCAGTACAGAAATACATTGTTTTCCTCCCTCACAAGTCCTTGAAGGCGAGCAGAGAGGCATTTAATCACCAAGCCAGATGCCAGACGGTCTTGCAGAAACTGTAGAAACAGGCCGTTAGGCATGAATTATACTTTTCTAGCAACCCCCTCCCTTTAGATCAGGCTGACCCCTAGTTCACAAATAGAAACTAGAAGATAGAAATGCTTTGGAATGTGTCTCTCCTACGAACACAGTTTGCTCGCTAAACAAGTGCTTTGTGTTCTCCATAGCAAAGAACCATGTCTGCTTACTGCAAATTGCAACTGTTGCTAAACCAAGTAATATAGATGATTTGTTTTAATTATTTATTTGTTTTGGTTTTAAAAGAAAAACCTTTACAAAGAAAGAGAGAAACTCCTTAGTACAAAAACAAAGAGTAGAAACCCAGAACAAGAGCCAGAAAGATGAAACCAAGAGATGACCAAGAGATGACCAAGAGATAACCAAGGGTGACCCAGCTGAGACTGACCAATGCTCTCATTTTTCTCTTACGAATGGCTCATACCTGTTGAGCTCGAGAGTATGGAAAATCTTTCCAAGACTTTCACTATTGTAGCCGTGAGCATTATTTCTTGGCCTGTGATCAGTCTATCACAAAACAGATCACAAGTTAAGCTCTCCTCTTTCGTCACAAATCTTCTGAGCAACAACAATCTTGTTTCCCAGGTGCCCTCACACTCCGTTAGCAAATGTTTGAGGGATTGATGGCTTGGAGGATCGCAGTGTCTGCAAAATGTAATGGCTTTGTCACCCTGGTTTCTTCTGGCTAGTACTTCTCCTGAATATGCGATGTTGAGTCTTGAAGTTACTTCTTATGGCTCTGTCTGGATACTTTTGGAGGTAACGAGGAAGAGAACCCAATTTTCTATCTACTTTCAGAAAAAGGTTTGGAGGTTTAAGGTTTCTTACACCATCGATGGTAGAAATCCAATCTTTTGTTTCCAGAAGCTTTTTTACTTTAATTGGGTTACAGATGAGGAGTTCTGGCGTTGTTTCAAGCCTGGTCAATATGCCTCCCACTTTCTTCTTCAGACCGTTGAGTTGCTTTGATTTTGTTTTTTTAAGATGTTAATTTACGTCAAAATAAACAGTGAACTGACCGGCTGTTATTATTTCACGATACAGAGAGAGAAGTTTCCAATCGGCTCGACAGGCCAATGAGGTCAGACCTAACTCGAATCTGAGGCTCACTAGTGGGGTACACATTGGGAGGTTTAATGATTTTTTCCACAGAAGGCTGTCATGATGCCTACCCCCGGACATCAGGACCAAGCCCATCAGCTCCGGGAGCAGGCATCCAGATACTTATTAAAACCCCAACAGCCCCTGCTGGAGGCTGTTTGGGTTCAGTCCTGGCGCATTAGGTGCCAGGCTTATCATAGAAATCAGTCCTGGCGCCATAGGCGCCAGGCTCATAGACTTTACTTACCTGATGCAGACCATGCTGCTAGTGAGTCCACGCCAACGTGAGGCCGGGATGGGACTATTTTTTACAGGGACTATTTTTTACTCGGGCGTGGTTCTAGGAAACTTCTTACCTGGAACTACTTTGGAGGCTATTTAAATCACGCCCGAACAACAGCACACGCTTCGCGTTATTCTGCATCCAGCAGCGTAACGCTCACCGTGCCTGCAGTCTGCATCCAGTCTTCTGCCACGCCCACCTTGAATCTGGAGCTCCTAAAACAAAGAGGAAAGAAAAGGACAAGGTTAGAAAACTAACTATTTTCAAATTCCTCACCTGATTCCGGATCCATCTCGCCTCCGGACCTGGAAAGAACATCATTTCTGTACGCGTCGCATCTCTAGCTGCAGCGCCGTGCCGCGCCATACTCACCAGTCCTCGCAGCATCTTTCGATTCGGCGCTGCCTCCATCATTTCTTCGCCAAACTCCGGCACCTGGGGGACAAAAGAAACCAACAAGGTGAACCGAGAAAACCAACAAATATCACTCTTATCACCATAGACTTACCTGATTTACCACCGGAGGCATAATTCTATAACACTCCACATCTTCATGTGCCGCACCTGCAAAGAGAGAGAAAACAAAACGTTAAACACGTGCAACATTTACTGGACAGCGTCGGGTAATACAGACTCTTACCTGAGCGCCACCAGCTGCCACAAGAGCATCTTCTCACAATCTCAGCTGCAAGACAAGGAAGGAAGGGGGGACAAGAGTGAAACATCAGACATATTGAACTCTATGAACTTGATACTTACTGGACCTTGCCAGGAACCTCAGAGTCAATACTCTCCGGAACTTTCCCACGCCCTCAAACCAGTGAAGTAACTGGCATCAACGTGCCCCTGCAATCCATGCAGGATGGAGAGCTCATCTTTCAAGAATATAAGGTGAGATTGCTGAGAGGGCACTTCAGAGGTGATTAGTTGGGAGGACTGTGGGGGGTGCCATCACTTGAATCCACGGGTGGCTAAATCCATCTCTCCACTTGCAGGAGAATACTTCTACGGGTCAAGCCGACAAGATTAGGAGGGCCAGTCCAGTCAGTCATCTCTGCACTATGCATCACATTGGTGGAGACCGCAGCCGTCCGGACCCGAACGACGCCCCTGTGGAAGCCAGGTGAGCGTAACAAAACGCGAAACCTCTCTATAAATCCCCACCCAGGCGTTATGGAAACCTCAGAAACCGACCAACTGGCCCAATTATTGGGGGAACTTAGGGCGGAAGTGCACTCTGCTTGCCAAGAGACTAATGCCCTCAGGGGAGACTGATTGTCTCGAAAGAAGGGCACTGACGATCTGGCTAGGCAACTGCTGCAAAACCAAGCAGGGCAAACACCTTTACTAGGACTCGGGGGGAATCCAACTCCTGTTTCATCGAGCAATCCAGTGCAAGTGGTTTTACCAGGGGCTATTCCTTTAGCTCCACCTGAACGCTTTGCTGGGGACCCAAAAAGGTTCACCGTGTTTATGAACTAATGTTGCTTGCACTTTTTATGCAGACCTGGAGCTTTCCCAAATGACCAAGCCAAAGTAGCTTTTGTATTATCATATTTGAGGGGCAGTGCAGCTGATTGGTCGATTCCACTAGTCAATCAGGATGACCCTCTTCTTCGGGACTTTCAGGGTTTTCAAATGAGCATGGAAAGACTATTCGGCAGACATTCCCAGGGACAGGCCCTGGATAACGAACTTTTATCCCTACGACAAGGTAACCAGGATTTGTTAACCTATATCGCAACCTTTAATAGGTTGGTGGTGGAAACCGGATGGCCAGAGGTAAAACGAATTACACTATTTCATCGTGGACTTCGGGGAGAACTTAAAGATGTTTTGGCCCAAGTTGTGAGCCCACCCCAGGATTGTGCAGAATATATAGACTTAGTGGTCCAGTTAGACCACCGACTTGAGAATAGAAAGGCTGACCGAGCTAAATTCGAGAATCGGGTATTGGTTAAACCCAACGTCACTCCCAAAGGAACAGATGCAGCAGAACCTATGCAGATCGGGGGGGTTAAGAGACCCTTAACTCAAAAGGAAAGAGAAAGGAGACGGCAGATGCAATTGTGTCTATACTGTGGGGCCTCAGGACATTTTCTACGGGATTGCCCTATAAAACCATCCAAGAAAGTAGTTGGAGTTGTTGATAGAAATCAAACAGAACCTGATTCAGGAAATGACCACGCCCGACAAGCGTAGAGGTCCGCTTGCCGAGCTTGAAGAAGGACACTCAGACCTCGCACCAAATCATACCACTGGTCCTTATTGATCCAAGGCAGCCATCACGTATGCACGCAGTAAGGGCATACATTGATAGCGGGGCCGTAGGAAACTATTTGGACCACGAATTGGCTTCTAGGATGAATCTACCTTTCTGAAAAAAAACCTCTTCGGATGTCATCACCACAGTTGATGGAACTGAAATTACCTGTGGGCCTGTAACTCATTCCACCACAGAGATGACACTGTTGGGTCAAGATGGGCATCGAGAGACTATTGTGTTTGATTTAATCAAAGCCCCGCAGTTCCAAATAATACTGGGGATACCTTGGTTGGAAACACATAATCCTAGTATTGATTGGCGAGAGAAGAGAATAACCTTCCCAGATTGTGCACACACCTGTTATCCGGAAAAAACCTTGAACAAAGGCATGGCCACAGTCGCTAATCCAGTCGTGCAGTTACCTCAGGAATATCAAGAATTCCAGGATGTTTTTCAAAAAGAACAGGCAAACACCTTACCACCTCACAGATCATACGATTGTCAAATCAACCTCATACCCGGTGCACAACCTCCATGCATTAGGATCTACGCTCTTACGGAACCCGAAAACCTTCACCTACGACAATACTTGGACCAATACCTTGCTAATGGCTTCATTCGTCCATCCAAGTCCCCTGCATCCTCAGCTTTATTCTTCGTGCCTAAAAAGGAAGGTGACCTCAGAATGTGCATAGACTACCGCGCATTAAATCAGATTACGGTGAAGAACCGATACCCATTGCCTCAGATCCCCAAATTACTAGACCAAGTGAAGGATGCTTGCATCTACACCAAATTAGATCTCCGAGGGGCATATCATCTGGTACGTGTAAAGAAAGGCGATGAATGGAAGACTGCCTTTCGCACCAAGTACGGATTATTTGAATATCAGGTGATGCCCTTCGGGTTGTGCAATGCACCTGCAGCCTTCCAGTATTTTATGAACGATGTCCTTCGTGAACTCATTTATGTCTGTGTTGTCGTATACATAGACGATATTCTAGTGTACTCTTCTGCAGAATCAGACCATGTTAAGCACATGCGTGCAGTCCTTGAGAAACTATGCCAGCACAAGTTATGGAAAAATGCATTTTTCGTTCTACGGAAGTTGAATTCCTTGGATTTATCCTGACTCCAAAAGGAGTCCAAATGGACTCTCGAAAGGTGGACGCAATTCTCAAGTGGCCATCACCCAGTTCAGTTAAAGGGGTACAAAGCATACTCGGATTTGCTCATTTCTACCGCAGATTTATTCCGGATTTCTCACATGTTGTACACCCTATCACAGCACTTTTGCGAAAAAACAAATGTTTCTTGTGGACCGAAGAGGCTGAAAAGGCCTTCCAAGAGCTGAAAGTGAAATTCACGTCTGCACCTGTCTTAAAGCATCCCCGCCCTGAACTTCCATACATAGTTGAAACTGATGCATCCAGTTTAGCCATGGGAGCTGTCCTGTCCCAGAAGGATCCTGAAACCGGTCAACTTCACCCAGTAGCATTTTGGTCCAGAAAGTTCTCGTCAGCCGAGTTAAACTATGCGGTTACCGATAAAGAGTTATTAGCCATCAAATCCGCCTTCAAGGCTTGGCGGCATTATCTTCTCAGTGCCAGGCATACCATTACTGTAATCACCGATCACCGGAACTTGCAGTATTTAAAAACAGCCAAAGCCCAATTGTCGCGCCAACTTCAATGGGCATTGTTCTTTGCCGAGTTCGATTTCGTGATCACTTATCGACCAGGCTGTAAAAATGGCAAAGCAGATGCCTTATCCCGAATAGGGATGGGAGAAGCATATGCAAACCCGGAACCGGTGCCTATAATTTCAGGACAAAGAATTCTTGGCATAACTACTCTACAGACACTAGAGGATATTCATGTAAAAATCCAACAACTCTTCGATCCAACAGCCCTGCAGGACTGGGTAAAGAAAGGCCCGGACTACTCAGTCATCAATGACCTACCTTATTATCAAGGGCAAAAGTCAGAAGAAAAAACCAGCTGGCCTTTTACAACCTTTGGATATTCCATCTACACCATGGCACACCTTATCTTTAGACTTTATTACAGATCTACCTCCATGTAATGGATATAACACCATTCTAGTTATTGTGGATCTTTTTTCCAAGATGGCCCACTTTATTCCTTTAAAGGGATTACCTTCTGCTTCAATTCTGGCCAAGGAGTTCCTCGAAAACATTGTTCGAATACACGGATTTCCTTCCTTATTGGTCTCTGACCGAGGTAGTCAATTCATTTCACATTTTTGGAAGAAATTTTGTCAATTGGCGCAAATCGACGTGAGGTTATCAGCCAGTCACCATCCCCAGACCGATGGTCAGACAGAGAGGACCAACCAGACCCTTGAACAGTACCTACGTTGCATGCTACACCAGACTGAAAGTAATTGGAAAGACATTCTATGGATTTACGAGTATGCATACAATAACTCTGTACATTCAGGAACCGGACAAAGCCCGTTTTATACCATATATGGACATCACCCTCGAACCTCAGAACTAGATTCGCCTCAGCACTTAGAAATGCCCGCAGTTAGTCATTTGCACTCTACTATTACACAAGCCTTTAAGGAGGCAACAGAACATTTGAAACAAGCAAAAGATAAATATAAGAAACATGCTGATCAACATAGAAGTGAAACTCCACAATACCAGATTGGGGATCAAGTTTGGCTGGCTACAAAACACATACCTTTGAAGGGAACTCAGACTTTTTGGGGCCTTACACCATTAAGGCCATTATCAACTTGGTGGCCGTCAAATTGGAATTACCCTCTAATATGCAAATTCATCCTGTCTTTCATCTTTCATGTTTCACTTTTAAAACCAGTTCAACCAGGAACAAGATTAACCAAACCACCCGACCCCTTCTTGATAGATGGAGAACCTGAATTCGAGGTAAAAAATATCCTGAACTCCAAGATGGTTAAATCAACACTTTTTTATTTAATCGATTGGAAGGGCTACGGACCACAAGAAAGGTCATGGGAGCCTAGTGACCACGCTCATGCACCTCGGTTGGTGAAGAGATTCCATCAGAACTTCCCAGACAAACCAGGGCCAAGGGGAAGAACAACTTTAGGAGGGGCTTTGGGGGGGAGTGCTGTAAAGATGCCTACCCCCGGGCATCAGGACCAAGCCCATCAGCTCTGGGAGCAGGCATCCAGATACTTATTAAAACCCCAACAGCCCCGGCTGGGGGCTGTTTGGGTTCAGTCTTGGCACCTTAGGCGCCAGGCTCATCTGGCGCCATAGGCGCCAGGCTCATAGACTTTACTTACCTGATGCAGACCATGCTGCTAGTGAGTCCAAGCCAACGTGAGGCCTGGATGGGACTATTTTATTACAGGGACTATTTTTTACTTGGGCGTGGTTCTAGGGAACTTCTTACCTGGAATTACTTTGGAGGCTATTTAAATCAAACCCGAACAACAGCACACGCTTCGCGTTATTCTGCATCCAGCAGCGTAACGCTCACCGTGCCTGCAGTCTGCATCCAGTCTTCTGCCACGTCCGCCTCGAATTGGGAGCTCCTAAAACAAAGAGGAAAGAAAAGGACAAGGTTAGAAAACAAACTATTTTCGAATTCCTCACCTGATTCCGGATCCATCTCGCCTCCGGACCTGGAAAGAACATCATTTCTGTACGCGTCGCATCTCCAGCTGCAGCGCCCCGCCAAACTCACCAGTCCTCGCAGCATCTTTCGATTCGGCGCTGCCTCCATCATTTCTTTGCCAAACTCCGGCTCCTGGGGGACAAAAGAAAACAACAAGGTGAGCCGAGAAAACCAACAAATATAACTCTTATCACAATAGACTTACCTGATTTACCACGAGAGGCATTATTCTATAACTCTCCACATCTTCATGTGCCACACCTGCAAAGAGAGAGAAAACAACACGTTAAACACGTGCAACATTTACCGGACAGCGTCGGGTAATACAGACTCTTACCTGAGCGCCACCAGCCGCCACGAGAGCATCTTTTCATGATCTCAGCTGCAAGACAAGGAAGGAAGGGGGGACAAGAGTGAAACATCAGACATATTGAACTCTATGAACTTGATACTTACTGGACCTTGCCAGGAACCTCAGAGTCAATACTCTCCGGAACTCTCCCACACCTTCAAACCAGTGAAGTAACTGGCATCAATGTTCCACTGCAATCCATGCAGGATGGAGAGCTCATCTTTCAAGAATATAAGGTGAGATTGCTGAGAGGGCACTTCGGAGGTGATTAGTTGGGAGGACTGTGGGGGGTGCCATCACTTGAATCTACGGGTGGCTAAATCCATCTCTCCACTTGCAGGAGAATACTTCTACGGATCAAGCAGACAAGATTCGGAGGGCCAGTCCAGTCAGTCATCTCTGCACTACGCATCACGTTGGTGGAGACCGCAGCCGTCCGGATCCGACCGACGCCCTTGTGGGAGCCAGGTGAGCGTAACAGAAGCCCCTCGACTTTGTCCCAGTTGTAATGCCAGAGCAGAGGCTTTGCTTCTAGTCCATATAAGACTGCTTTAGCTATATAGTATTTAACGAGTGGAAGGAGTGAAAATCTACAGAATTTGCCATTCAACTTCTTCATTTGGGAGATCATATTTGTGGCTTTGTTCAGAATGACTGTGGGCACTTTGTTCTGAGAAGGGGAAGCTGTGATTTCATAACCAAGATAGGTAAGTTCTTCAACACGGGGGACTAATTTTCCATCCAAGGGCCATTTTCTAGAGCCCAGATTTTTTTTAGGATGTTTGAAGATGAGATTCTTGGATTTTGAAGGGTTGATTAGTAAGAGATTTTGTGTAGCATATTCCCCTAATTTGGACAGAAGCCGTTGCAGACCAATTGCCGAACTGTCCACCAGAACAAGGTCATCTGCGTACGCCAACCAGTGAATTCTCCTCCCTTTTAGCTTCAGACAGGCCATTGAAGAGGGTGCCAAGAAGTTTCCAAGATCTGACAGGAATAAATTAAAGAAGAGGGGGGCTCCCAGACAACCTTGCCTCACCCCTTTAAAGATCTGTATTTTATCTGACAGATGACCCAGATCGTCCAGCCTCACTCTTATGGTGGTGTTCTTATGCATTTCCATAAGCATTGCTAGTAGAGAGGCTGGTATCCCCCAACTGTGGAGTTTCTGCCACAAGAGTGATCTATCTACTAGATCAAATGCTTTGGACAAGTCAACCCAAGCGCCATATAGAGGAACTCACTCTTTCTCACTAGAGTTTTCACTGAGGAGGTTCAGGATAAGCCCATTGAGGCTGGTAGAGAGTCCTTTTCTGAATCCTGTTTGTTGTTGAGAGAGAATTTGCTTAGAGTCCACCCATTAATATAGATTAAGAAAGAAACGTGTCATAATGTGTCATATTTGTCATAATTGTCAATTACTGAACCCTAGCTCAAGAAGATACATTATGGGCGGTTTTGATGTGTCACAAACAAATTGTACGATTGTCCTTCTGTATATATGCTACTGTGGTAGAATTCTCGCTCTCTTGTGTCTCACGAGGTTTGGGTGACACATGTTGCGAGACGTGAGATCCAGTTGGCCGACTGAGAATATTTGCTTTGCAATAAACCCTAGATCTTGGGAATTGAACCTTGTGTCTGTCGTGTCAGTTTGTGCATTGTGATTGTGCCTTGTTTCCATGCGCAAGGGTCTTCAGGGCGTAGCAAAAAATGGTGCCTGAATAGGGACCTTGCCCCATTTGCTCCATCGTGTATGTTGAATTTGAAGAAGGCGAAAACAAATCAAGGACGAAGCTGTCGAGCCGGTATCGAGAGGTGTTCGGGGTGCCCCTGTGAAAGTGATGAGAGACTCCTTTGCAGATCTGTACACAATCGGTCCCTGATCGACACACAGCAGCCAGAGAGCAAGAAGGCGAGGGTCCCGAAGCGAGGCAGATTGAGCCAGATATGCAGTCATGACGATCCTTGGTTGCTTCTGTATATGGACGAATTGTGTCTTGAGAGATGAGCTGATTGATCAGGTGAGTCGTGCCCCGATTCCTAACAGCCCTGATATTGGTTGAGAGTTGCCCTTGCAAGATCAAACGCCCAGGGTAAGGTACGGACAAGATCAAAGATGCCTGGGAAATTGTCTTCCTGTTTAGTGGGATTTGTCCACTGCGGTAGACAATCTTTGGAAACTGTCCAGGCTGCGCCACCCGTAGGATCACCAGCGGTTGCGATGTATGTGAAAAATGGAATAGGAGCAATAATGTTTAATGAAATTTGGCCATGGCAGACCAGACATGTAGAAGATTAATTGCCGTAAGACAGTACTTTCGAGATGCCCCGAATCGAGCATTTGGAATCAGTTCTGCTGCGCAAGAAAGCACGCCCGTGACATTTGACGTCATAAGAGACTGGAGGAAGGAAGCTAACCTCTGTTTAAAAAGTAGAGAGAAACATACGCGAAGGCACACATCAAACATAGAGAAAGCAATGAAACTAGAAGAGCAAAATGGGATGAGGATATTAAAAGAGGGGATAGGAGCATCCAATCAGGCATACAAAAAATATATCCACAACTAGAGTTGCATGCATCAGATGAACTAATAAATAAGATTTTGAATGAAAAAAGACAAGAACGCCCTCAAAGTAAGTTTGACATAATTGCACCAGTACCAATTGCTCCACCTCAGTTGCCACCCCCATTCCTGTTGTTCCAACTGCACCATCTCCCCCTGAGCATGTGATCCCATTTCCCCCTCCACCGACAGAGCATGAATTAGCAGCTATCGGAAAAGGCAGCTCTGCAGAGGCTGGGCCTGCACAGAGAGGAAGCACCACAGTAACCCGAAGTACGGTTAGCAGGAAGAGGAGAGAGGAACTTAAAGAATGGGCAGAAATGTATGTTGAAGGAAATGACGAGGGATCCACGCTGAGTGCAATGTAGGCCTATAAGAAGCTCAGTGAAAAACAGGTACTGTTATAAAGCATGGGATAGTATCTTATGAATATATGGAAGCAATTGATTGGTATGGTAGCACCGCAGAAGCTGCGGGATTTGAATGCTTTTTCACGTATGAGGGAAAGTGAGGCAGAAATAAAAGAACACATAGACAGGCTATTTGAGTTTAAAGATGAACTTGATGAATTGCATGCAGAGATGTTTTCTGTCCGTGGGTTTCGGCAGCAAGAGATAAAAAGAGGGAGACAAGAGGTGGCACCATATGTCGTGCGGCGATTTTTTCCGCCGTCAAAACCTGTTAGTGAAGAAATTAAAATATGTACACGAGAGGCGCTTAGATGGATTACGAATGCTAGCATTTATACAATGGAGGTGTATGATACGTTTGAAAAGTATACGACAGAAATGCAAAGGAAGGTATTGCAGGTGATGGTTGAGTATTTGCAAGATAAATGTGTTGAGAAAAATGATTGTTGTCCCTCTGAATTAATGACAATATACAAGAGAGCGTTTTCAACTGAAACTGGAAAGTCTGCCCTATCCCTCGATCTAGCTATAGTGCTTAATAAGAGAACAAAAGAGGAAACGGCCAGTTCAATATTTCCCATTAGAGAAGTCCCTCCCACTTTTGTGCCAAAAGTAGAAATTCCTGGTGTTAATGGAGCCCCAGCGCAGGTAACAGAAGCGCATTATACAGCACAGTATGTACATGTCCCTTTTTCTAGACAAGAGGTGAATAATATAAAACACCCAATCCCTGATTTGAGAAAGAATCTGGCAGGATTCTATAAAAAGATTGAGTCCTATTTGAAATTGTCAATTTTTACAATGAGTGATATTGACCTATTATTTCCTGTGAGTCTCCCGGTAGATATATGGAAGCAAATTAGGAATGTAGACGATAATTAAATTTTGGGTGGTACCTGGGAACAATTGATAAAAGAAGATACGGACAGAAAGGTTGGCGAAAAGCCATCGCCAACTCTGTTAGCATTACCGACGCGAATAGTACAGAAATTAAAGATTTTGGTGCCTGAGAGAAGAATTATCTGGGCCAAATTAACTGCATGCGTGCAAGGTAAAGATAAATTGGCTACTGACTATTTTAATAGATTTGAAGAAGTGTTTGCAGATTTTAGTGGCCAAAATTTAAGCACTGAATCCGAGAAGAGATTATTTGTTGACAAATATGTGAGAGGGTTATTACCGAAAATTCAGAATTTGATAATGACGTGTATTCATGGCAAGCGAAATCACAAAGTGAAGTATTACACATGGCACAATACTATGAGAATAGAGTAAATATAGAGAAAGAGAAAGAGTTGAGGGTTAGGGTGAATCTAAAAACAAGAGTGTTACTGCAACAGGTAGCGAATAATAATAGGGGCGGAGGAAATGCACAAATGAGAGGGAATTACTCCAACATGCACGGAGGTCCAATTGGACTGAATCAATGTGCATATTGTAGAGAAGAAAGTCATTGGCGAGCACAATGCCCACATTTACAGAATAGAAATGGGAATGCCCCAAGAAGACAGAATAGAGGTCGCAGGGGAACACAAGGACAAAATAGAATGCCTCAAAATCAGACAGACCAAGGAAATAACCCGAATCAGAACCAAAACTAACATCAGCAGAATGGTGCATGAGAAGGGAATGTTTTTGATACTCAATTGAATACATACTATTCTGGTGACTTCACATCGGATGATGTATTGTTCAACTAGGACAGCCCAAGACAGGGGTTGGAACCGGTGTCTATTCCCGTTGATCAGAAAGGACCCTACGCAGAAATGAAAATTGGGAATAAGGAGCACACTTTTCTAGTGGACACAGGTGCACAGGAGTGCTCAATAGATCATCACTTGGCTCCGGAGATACCACTGTCAGGGCAAAAGAACATTTCAGTAGGGTTCGCAGGCACCCCAGCAATTAGTCCAGTGTGACAGTCAGTACCTATAACACTAGGTCCATTCACTGAGTCTTGCCCGTTCCTTTTGACCCAAAATTGCGGCGAGAATTTATTGGGTTTAAATTTGTTGAAAAAACTAAATGCGGTCATTCATTGTTCTCCTGATGGAGTGTTTTTGACAATTTCACCACAAAAGATGCCAGTATCACAATTTATGTCTAAACCATTACAAACTGAATTAAGCAAGGTACCGACTTGTATATGGGCGATGAATGACAGCGATGTTGGTTGTTTGAAAATAGAGCCAGTAAGAATTATTTTAAAAGAGGGAGTCACATTGCCACGTATTCCACAGTATAAAGTTTCGGTGGAAGGTGAGAAAGCATTAAAATGCATTGTTTCTGATTTGGTTAAACAAAACATGATTGAAGAAATTACTGGTAGCACTTGCAATAGTCTGATTCTCCCAGTTTATAAGAAAGGAGGAAATGAGATACCATATTGTTTTATAATTGATTTGCGCGCATTGAATAAAGTAGTTGATCCCCAATTTCCATTGGCCCCAGATGTCACTACCATTTTGACAATGATTCCAGCCTCTGCTTCACATTTTAGTGTCGTAGATCTTAAGAATGCATTTTTTAGCATCCCAGTACATCCGGATAGCAGATATTTATTTGCTTTCACGTTATGTTCTTTTACATTCACACGAATTCCACAAGGATACACTGAAAGCCCAAGTAGGTATAGCAGAGCACTAAAAGAACAGCTAGACATGTTAGAATTGCTAACGGGTTGTGTACTATTGCAATACATCGATGACCTATTGATTGCTGCCGACACAGAAGAAATTTGCAAAGAGAGTACTGTTAAATTGTTGACACATTTGGCAGCGCATGGACATAAAGCTTCATTAAAAGAATTCCAGTATAGTCGAAAGGAAGTGGCCTATTTGGGCTACCTCCTTTCAAAAGAGGGAAGGAGACTGACACCAGAAAGAATAGAAAGCATCTCTGGTATGCCTATTCCAAAGACACAGAAGGAAGTCAGAGCCATAATAGGCATGGCTTCATATTGCACGCAGTGGATTGCCAATTTCGCTTTGATTGTGAAACCTATGGTGGCATTGACAAAGAAGGATGTTGCTTTGCCTTTACCATGAGTGAGGAATGTCAGAATGCATTTGATCTGCTCAAAGTTGTGTTGTGCTCAGCTCCAGTTTTGGGCACACCAAATTATGAAAAGGATTTTAAGTCATTTGTGCATGAAAATAATGGCTGTGCGCTGGCTGTTTTGACTCAGGAACGAGGAGGAAGAAATAGACCGTGCGGTTATTTTTCTTCCGCGCTGGATCCTGTTGCATGCACTTTGCCGCGCTGTTTGCGAGCTGTTGCTGTGGTTGCCGCAACAGTAAAACAAACTGAGGGAATGGTTTTGGGTCACGTCTTAACTTTGATGGTGCCCCACACAGTAGACATTCTTTTAAATAGAACGCAGACGCAACATCTTACATCAGCTAGACTGACGAGATACGAAATTGTCCTCTTTGGACCACATATTCAAATTGAGAGATGTTGCGCTTTGAATCCTGCAGAGTTAATGCCCCCTCCCAATGAAGAAACGGGTGAGAAGAAATCACCACCCCATGATTGTATAATGGTTACTGAACAAGAAACGAAAGGGAGAATTGACCTAACAGACACCCCACCGAAAGAGCCAGATGGAGTACTGTTTTGTGACGGTTCCTGTTTTAAATTGCCTGATGGCACATCAACTGCTGCATATGCCATCATGACACTGAAGAGTATTGTAGAGAGCAAAAGAATTCCATACAGGCTGCAGAGATAATAGCACTGACAAGAGCATGCAACATTTCTGAAAATTTTAATGTAAACATATATACTGATAGTCAGTACGCATTTGGGGTGGTACACAATTTTGGTCGACTCTGGGCTGAGAGGGGTTTTCTAACGTCACATGGAACCAAGATCCAACATGGTGCTTTCATAGCAAGATTGTTGTTTGCACTCACGTGTCCAAAGCGACTAGCAATAATGAAATGCGAGGTTAAGAAAGTAACATGTAACGTTGGAAAAGGAAACGCATTTGCAGACAAAATTGCGAAACAAACTGCCACTGATCCACGTACAAAAATGTTTATAGCACAGTCAGAAGAAGTGCCCTGCATAATAGAAATTGGGATTGCCACAGTCAAGGAGATGCAAACAGAAGCAACTGCAGATGAAATAAAAGCGTGGGCTGAGGGTTCTGCAGAATTAGACCTAGTGGGTTGCTGGGTAGACAATGAAAGTAGAAAGTGGATGCTGCCTAACTCCTATGTAACCGCAATGGTCATCATGGCCCACAGCCCCACACACATATGTGCTAAATAAATGATTCAGCATCTGGCCACAGTATGGCAGAATCCACACATTAGAAAAACAGCTGAAAGGCTAGTCCAGAATTGTATGACTTGTTTGCAACATAATATTGGAAAAGGAACAACTACTCCAACAGGTAGTTTTGCCCCCCCTCTATGCCCTTTGAAGTTATCCATTTTGATTTCATAGAAATGGAAAGAGGTCAGAACCTAAAATACATCCTGGTGGTAGTCTGTGCATTTAGTAAATGGGTGGAAGCATACCCGCTTAAGGACTGCAGAGCAATGAGCACAGCAAAAGTGATGCTAAAGGAATATTTCTCTAGATTCATCTACCACGGGTCATATGGTCAGACAACGGCCCGCATTTTGTTGCCGCCGTGATATTACAGATTTGTGCAGGCTTTCAGATTGATAAATGATTCCATTCTGCCAAGCACCCGATGAGTGCCGGTCTTGTTGAGCGCCAAAACGGTACCTGGAGCAATAAGGTACAACCTACGATCTCAAAATCGAAAGTGATCTGATCTACGTGTTTTGTTTTCACCTCTATTGCCATCACAGAGGAATTGGGAATCAGAGGCCTAGGGAAGTGGATCGTGGGGGCTGTACCAATCTGCATCAATTTGGGAGCTCTGGAACACGGCTTCCCGGTGCTATCTTTGAAAGAAAAAGTGAAATCCATTTGTTGGTCACCCCGTGCGAACAAGCGGGGCGCATATGGTACAAAGGCAATTGATGTCTGCTCTGGAGTATTTTAAGAACTGTGCAGAGGCACAATAATCTTGCCACATGTTTAGCAATCAAGGCTGCCCAGAACTGGCCTAGACCCTTTGCTGACCTCTTCAAACATTTTACTGTTTTAACAGGTGCTGCTGAAAGAACTATTCACAATGAACATTGTTGGAAAAGAAGAATTGCACACAATGCCATACTTGCTTCTGTTCCCTCCTGCACCAATGCTGATGATGTAATAGATAGAGACTATAAAAACATCTAGAAAGAGTTGCTGTAAGAAATCAATGCTTATGATTACAACACTTCTGTGTATTCTGTGTACACTGTTCCCAGTATTATGGTATTTGGAGAGCGTGTATCCATTGAGTTCTCTTTTGCCTGCCACCAAAGCACCTGTCACAGACAGCCCAGTCCATGTACTCTCTTATACTGTCATGATTCCTGCCCCACATGTCCCCAGCCCTCCAAGATGTCAGGCTGGAGCAAGGCCATGATCCCCTACATAGCCCTTTCAAGGACCTCTCCATCCCTCCAAAGACCACTTGGAGTCAGACTTGGCGCTTGTGGCACCAGACTCACTCACTCCCATAGGATAACATTGGGGATTGGAATTGCAGTGCATTGATGGGGACAAGATGGATGCCCCCACATATTTCGGTTCCCAGACACCTGGGATACCCAGAGACTATTTAAGCCACGCCCAGGCTGAGAAACATGCTTTGCGTTTTCTGCACCTGCAGCGTGACATTCACTCACTTCTGCGCTCAGCTCCTGCAAGAACAATAACACCATTAGGAACAGCCTTACCTTGCAGCACTTCTGCCCATCATTCATCACTCCTTCTGTTCTGCGGGCATCTTCGGCGGTGTCTTTCCCATCCCGGCACGCCGCTTCCTAAGGAAAAGGGAAAAGAACAGAAAAAAGGCATTAGTAAGCTTTCTGCAAATCTTTGCTTATTTTTTAAATACTGTTCGAGCTTCAAACGCTTACCTGAATCCCAGCCGCTCTGGGGGAACTCTGTCTCCGGAACTTCTCATCCATCTGCAAGAGGGGAAGACACTCCAGGTTAGCGTGGAAACTTCTAGAGGCGCCACATACCGCGCTTACTCACCGCATTTGTTCTTCATAACCGGCGTCCATGCTGAAAATGTCGCAGCACCTAAAAGACACAGAAAAAGAACTCCGTTCAATACAAATACGAAAGGGTTCCATCGCGCATTGCGCTCTCACTCACCTTCAGCGCTACTCATCTCAGCAGCACGCTGCCATCCCTGGACGCCAACCATCATCTAAGGAAGGAAAGGAACGAAGTTAGAGAACTGTTCAAAAGACTCATCATACTTACCTGTCGGACTCTTGCCAGTGAAGTAACTAGGCAGCAACGAGCCCGCATCAATCAATACACCCCTGCACTGAAAGCAGGACGGAGGGCACACTATCCAAGAACACAAGGCCCAGTCTCCAGTCGAATAGCCTCCAGGGAAGGGTTCGAGGTCATAAGAGGTCAGAACAGGCTGAGTGACGTCCCCGTGGATACCAGATGAGCGTTACAGAACCAAAGCCTCATATCAAAATCAACCTGGGCATCATGGAAACGTCAGAAACCGACCAGTTAGCCTACATGTTGGGGCAGCTACGTTCCGAAGTACATGCAGCCAGGCAGGAGACCAACACCCTGAGGAGAGAGCAGATAGTAGCCAAAGAACGCACTGATGATTTAAGCCGGCAACTTCTCCAGTCACAAGCAGGACATGCACCATTGCCGGGAAGCGTGCCCTCGATGCCAGCGCCATCAGCCAATCCCGTTCAGATAACCCTTCCTGGGGCAGTTCCTTTGGCCCCGCCCGAACGATTTACGGGGGATCCCAAGAGGTTTGCAACGTTCATGAACCAGTGCCACGTGCACTTCCTTTGTAAGTCAGGGGCCTTTCCGAATGACCAATCACGGGTTGCTTTTGTGCTATCCTACCTGAGTGGTAGCGCCGCGGACTGGTCTGTACACTTTGTGGCCCAAGACGATCCTTTGCTGCATGACTTCAGGGGCTTTCAGCAGGAGATGGAAAAGCTGTTCGCCCGTCGTACTCATGGGCAGGCATTAGACAACAAACGTCTGTCCCTACGCCAAGGGAATCAAGACCTATTAACATACATAGCCATGTTCAATAGACCCGTAGTTGAAGCAGAATGGCCAGTGGAGAAGAGATCCACATTATTTCATCAGGGGTTGCGGGGGGAGCTCAAAGATGTTCTCGCACAAGTAGTGAATCCCCCGAAAGACTGCTCAGAATTCATTGACCTTGTTGTTCAACTGGATCATAGGTTGCAGGACCGAAGAGCAGATCGAACCAGACCGGACCCTCGCCCTATGTATGTGCGTTCAAAGGACAATACTGCCTGAACAACGGAAGGTTCAGGAGAACCAATGCAAATCGATGGTGGTCAGATCCCCCTTGACTAAAGCGGAAACGGATAAAAGGAGACAGCAGCAGTTATGTCTGTACTGTGGAAGGTCATGTCATTTCCTTAAAGAGTGTCCTGTGAAGCCACCGAGGAGGACAGCAGGGGCCACGGACAAGAAAGATACCATCAAGGAATCGGAAAACTCCCCAGCCCGGCAAGTGTAGGTGTCCACTTTTCGAGCGAAGAAAGTGAACTACAGACCTCCCATTTTGCACTATCTGTGGTCTTGATCAATCACCAACAACCATCTCGGATGCACGCAGTAAGAGCGTACATAGAGAGTGGAGCCGTTGGGAATTACATCAACCAGGATCTTGCGGCAAAGATGGGGCTTCCTTTACACGTTAAATCAACCAACGACACTGTTACCACTGTCGACGGCACGGAAATAGCTTCTGGTCCAGTATCCCAATGCACTGCAGCTTTAACCCTTCTGTGCCAGGATGGACACCAAGAATCTATCGTTTTTGACCTCATTAAGGCACCACAGTTCCGGTTGATTTTGGGAATGCCATGGTTAGTAGCTCACAATCCTCAAATCGATTGGCTAGCAAAAGAATTGGCCTTTCCCGAGACTTGCGCCCACACATGTTATCACCAAGAGAAACAACCAATAGACACCAGAACCTCCACACTTGCGTTTGTAGCAATCTGCACCCTACCAAGTGAATACCAGGACTTTCAAGAACAGGCTAATACCCTGCCACCGCATAGACCATACGATTGCCAAATTGACCTGATACCCGGCGCACAAATTCCTTGTGGGCGAATTTACACACTCACGGAACCAGAAAACCAGCACCTGAAGGCCTATCTTGACCAATACCTGGCCAACGGGTTCATCCGTTCCTCGAAGTCTCCAGCAGCCAGTCCTCTATTCTTCGTATCGAAAAAGGAGGGGGACTTGAGAACGTGCATTGACTATCGCTCACTGACCCAGACTACCGTAAAAAAACGCTACCCCCTGCCACTGATCCCTGAATTGCTTGATCAAGTCAAAGATGCCCAAATCTACACAAAACTAGACCTGAGGGGGGCATATCACCTTGTTCGCGTAAAACAAGGGGATGAATGGAAAACCTCTTTTCGTACCAAATACGGCTTGTACGAATATCAAGTAATGCCCTTTGGCCTTTGCAACGTGCCTGCTGCATTTCAATACTTCATGAACAATGTCCTACGGGAATTGATTGATGTCTGTGCTATAGTGTACATCGACGATATCCTAGTAAATTCCGCATCAAAGCAGGACCACGTTAAACATGTCCGATCCGTATTGGAGAAACTCTGTCAACACCAGCTCTACGCCAAGCTCGAAAAGTGCTCATTCCACGTCTCCGAGGTGGAATTCCTGGGCTTTATTCTCAGCCCGAATGGAATCCGAATGGATGTACACAAGGTAGATGCTATCCTGAACTGGCCTTCCCCAAATTTATTCAAGGGGGTTCAAAGTATGCTGGGTTTTGCAAACTTCTACTGCCGGTTCATACCAGGATTTTCGCAAATCCTGCATCCCATCATGTCATTACTAAGGAAAAGCAACAAAAAGTTCCAGTGGACAACAGAAGCCGAGCAGGCTTTCCAGGAACTCAAAGCAAGATTCACATCTGCCCCAATCTTACGCCACCCTCGCCCTGATCTCCCATACCTGGTGGAAACGGACGCCTCAAGCATGGCTATGGGAGCCGTCCTCTCACAAAAGGACCCCGAAACGGGCGAGTTACACCCCGTTGCCTTCTGGTCGTGTAAATTCACACCCCCTGAACTCAATTACGCTATCACAGACAAAGAACTCCTGGCTATTAAGTCAGCCTTTAAGACATGGCGGCACTACCTCTTGGACGGCAGACACACAATCACCGTAATAACTGACCACCGGAACCTCGAGTACCTAAAAACGGCAAAGGCCCAATCCTCATGACAACTACGTTGGGCTCTTTTGTTTTGCTGAATATGACTGTGATTACATTTCGACCAGGGGTGAAAAACGGGAAGGCCGATGCCCTTTCCAGTATGGGGGTAGGAGAGCAAGGGTATCAGACCCCTGACCCAATAGCAATCATCCCGAGTGACAAGCTCCTAGGAATCACAGCAACCATAACTCAGAAAGAATTACATGAAGAAATCCAAAACCTGATGACTCCGGAGCAATTACAAGCGTGGAGTGTGCAAGGAGAACATTACATGATAAAAGATCAGTTGCCCTACTTCAGGAATCGTTTATTCTTACCAAACCAAGAACTACAAGAACAAGTCATGTCCGGTTATCATGATTCCTTGATCGAGGGCCACCCCAGAATCGCTAAAACCCTAGCCAAGGTAAAATGAAATTATTGGTGGCCCACGTGGCGTAAACACATGATCCAATTCATCCTATCTTGTGGAGTGTGTGCTCAAAACAAGTCATCCAAGCAGAAACCGTCTGGGCTATTACAACCATTGGAAATCCCACCAGCACCCTGGCACACGTTGCCCCTCGATTTTTTTACTGACTTACCACCCAGTCAAGGGTTTAACACTATTCTTGTGGTCGTGGACCTATTTTCAAAAATGGCACATTTAATTCCTCTTAAGGGGCTCCAAAATGCTTTGACTCTGGCAAAGGTATTTCTTGATGGCATCGTGCGGCTCCATGGGTTTCCTTCATTTCGTATCTAACTTCTGGAGAAAATGCTGCTCTATGGCCCAGATCGACATCCGGCTATCCACCAGTCACCATCCCCAAACGGATGGTCAAACTGAGAGGACAAATCAGACGCTTGAGCAGTATCTGTGTTGCATGTTACACCAAGCTGAAGGAAGCTGGTTCGACCTATTATGGATAGCTGAATATGCTTATAATAATTCCCTACACACCAGAACTGGGCAGACACCCTTTTATACCATGTATGGCAGGCACCCACATACTTCTGAGTTAGACGTTCCTACAACCCTGGAAATGCCAGCAGTCAAAACCTTGCACACAACCATTTCTCAAACCTTTAAAAGGGCAGCTGAACACCTACTTCAAGCTAAGAATCTGTACAGGTCTCCAGCTTCCAGGCTCAGGAGTGGCACGAACCAACCAACCCCTCCACGGTCTTGGTGCCTGCAAGTTAAGAGTTACACAAGCTTCTGCGACCCTGGCGGGGAAAGAGGGTTAGGGTCTCATTGGTTGGATGGGTTCCGAAGCAAGGGTAACCGGTGAGAGGACTAGGATAGGGGAGGTGGACAGGGAAAGGGACATAGGATAACACAATAAAACATTTGCACATTCACATCATGCACAATTTCCCCCCCACACCCACAACAAGGGCTAAGAGCCAGAAAGAGACTTATCTGAAGGGGTGAGTGCTGGCCTCCTGCCTGCGCACTCTCAGGTCCAGAATCCGGAGCAGTGTTATTGACTTAGCTTTTACTGGAGCAGGGAGACATGAGAACCTCAGGCAGAGCCCCATGCGCGTGCCCCTGGCCGCAGCTGCTGGTGAAATCTCTTGGCTCTCTACGATGCGCTACAGCACTGCGCGCCTTCCCCCAGGTCTGCTTGGCCTGCCTGTGGCTTGCGGTACTTATCTGAATGAGGCGAGGGGCCCGGGTGGAGGATGAGTGGGCCGTGGCCCCTCGTGCACTTCCCCTTGCTCGGAGCTCCGGAGAACACTTCTTCTCTGGTTGGAGTTCTGAGCACAAGCCCCATGCTCTTGATGATCTTGAGCGCACGCACGCACGTGCCCCGCCCGACGTGGGCTGTGATAAATAGTTCTTGGCCCGGGGGTGCTTGGGAAATGTAGTCTGTAGGCCAATTCTCCTGCAGAAAGGACATAGGCAGGATTCTTCTTACAAAGGCATGTTTCTTCATGGTGCTGGCTACCATTAGTCTCTGATCCTTTCCCAGCACTGGGACACCATGATAGGTACCTTGCCCCATGACAGAATCGGCAAAAGAAGTTTGCTGTTCAACACCGAGCAAAGGCCCCCAACTACCAAGTGGGAGACAAAGTCCGGCTGGCGTCTAAACACGTGTCCATTAAAGGAACCCAAACTTTCCGTCCAAGATACCTGGGTCCATTCACCGTCACCTCCGTGATAAATCATGTGGCGGTCAGACTAGCTTTGCCGTCAAACATGCAGATTCATCCTGTGTTCCACGTGTCTCTCCTTAAACCTGTTCATCCTGGGACCCGGGTAGCAACGCCACCGCAGCCAGTAGTAGTCGCCGGGGAGCCAGAATTCGAAGTTAAGGACATCTTAGATTCAAAGTACGTCAGATCCAAATTATACTACTTAGTAGACTGGAAGTGGTATGGTCCACAAGACAGGACATGGGAGCCTTGTGAGTACATCCATGCACCTCGCTTGCTTAGACGATTTCATCAAAACCATCCAACCAAACCAGGACCAGACAGAAGAGCCACCTTGAGAGGGGCCTTAGGGGGGAGTGCTGTCATGATTCCTGCCTCTCATGTTCCCAGCCCTCCAAGATGTCAGGCTGGAGCCAGGCCACGATCACCTACATGGCCCTGAAGGGCCTCTCCATCCCTCCAAAGACCCACTTGGAGTCAGACTTGGCACTTGTGGCACCAGACTCACTCACTCCCATAGGATAACATTGGGGATTGGACTTGCAGTGCATTTATGGGGACAAGATGGATGCCCCCACATATTTCGGTTCCCAGAACTGCATGTGCAGTCTAGTCTTTTGGGTGTGGTTCAGCCCAGAGATACCTGGGATACCCAGAGACTATTTAAGCCATGCCCAGGCTGAGAAACATGCTTTGCGTTTTCTGCACCTGCAGCGTGACACTCACCGTGTTCGGATCGGTCTCCTGTAGGCCTGCATCTTTCTTCTGCGCTCAGCTCCTACAAGAACAAGAACACTGTTAGGAACAAACTTACCTTGCAGTACTTCTGCCCATCATTGATCGCTCCTTCTGTTCTGCGGGCATCTTCGGCGGTGTCTTTCCCATCCCGGCACACCGCTTCCTAAGGAAAAGGGAAAAGAACAGAAAAAAGGCATTAGTAAGCTTTCTGCAAATCTTCGCTTATTTTTAAATACTGTTCGAGGTTCAAACACTTACCTGAATCCCAGCCGCTCTGGGGGAACTCTGTCTCCGGAACTTCTCATCCATCTGCAAGAGGGGAAAGACACTCCAGGTTAGCGTGGAAACATCTCGAGGCGCCGCATACCGCTCTTACTCACTGCATTTGTTCTTCATAACCGGCATCCACGCTGAAAACATTGCAGCACCTAAAAGACACAGAAAAAGAACTCAGTTCATTAAAAATACGAAAGGAGTGCATCGCGCATCGCGCTCTCACTCACCTTCAGCGCTATTCATCTCAGCAGCACGCCGCCATCTCCGGACGCTGGACATCATCTAAGGAAGGAAAGGAACGAAGTTAGAGAACTGTTCAAAAGACTCATTATACTTACCTGTCGGACTCTTGCCAGTGAAGTAAGTAGGCAGCAACGAGCCCGCATCAATCAACGCGCCTCTGCGCTGAAAAGCATGATGGAGAGCACACTATCCAAGAAAACAAGGCCCAGTCTCCAGTTGAATAGCCTCCAGGGAAGGGTTTAAGGTCGTAAGAGGTCAGAACAGGCTGAGTGACGTCCCTGTGGATACCAGGTGAGCGTTACATATACTCTCCCTCCAATAGAAGAAAGACACAGGGAAGGTTATGGTAATAACACATTGCTTTTGATTATGAATATGACTCACTCCATCCTGAACAGAACGAACTGCTGGGTCTGCTCCCATTTATGCTATGCATCACTAAGGGCCTCATTACAAGGAAGGCGGTAACCATGGCGCTATTAGCGCCATGGTTGCCGCCGGTAATTTACCGATCTCGCCATGGTGAATGGCGGATTTCCTGCCCCGTTCCAAGGTTGGCGGGCCGTAATTCCCCATTCACCATTGGCCCTTCTCCATTCCCATTTGAGCCCCCATAGGGCTCAATGGGAATTGGGAAGGCAGCAATTATGGTACCGCAAATTGCGGTACCGTAATTGCCTCCAAGGCAGCCGTTAAGGTAGGGACCAGCAAAGGGACCTCGTAGTAGGGCGGTAAGGGATTACCGGCACCAGTGCCCTTACCGGTGCCGGTAATCCCTTACCACCATCCGTGTAATGAGGCCCTAAGTGCACTATTTTATGGAAAGTGTAATAATAGTGACACAGGTCAATTAGACAGAACAAACATAGATGAATTTGAGAAAGTGGTAATGGAAACTGTAGGTTGTTCCATATTTAACAGAGCAAGAGTGATAAAACCAGTGGTGGTAAGGCCAGTAGACAGATTGTATGTGCCTTATAAGTCATCTGTAATGACGTTTCACATGAACCCAGTAGGGAACAAGGACTTAGTGCCCCCCTCATATACAATAAATTACATTCCTTGCACTGTCCCATTTTGTCTACGGAAAGAAGGTTCCTATTCAGTAGGGACATTCAATAGATGCATGAATATTGCAGTACTTGAGAGAGAAGAAGAACCAATATATGTAGGTGATCCCGTTTATTTTGTATGTGGAGAAAAAGCTTATCCCTGGTTGCCTAGGAATTGGGGTGGGACCTGTTATTTAGGGATCCTTTTCCCTGGCGTATTCCTTTCCCGAACATCAGACATATCAAAATTATCATGATCGAGGCCCCGGCGGGATGAAACAGGATTAATTGCGGAAGACATAGCAAAATCATTAATACCATTTTGGGGCCAAGCAATAAACTCCTGGAATATGCAAAGATTGTGCAGAATTTTAGAAAAAAACGATAAATGGAACGACCAATATATTGTAGAAGAAAAGGCAGTTAGATTAATGACACTTCAAAATAGAATGGCTCTTGATATAATTTTGGCCGACCGTGGAGAATCAAAATCGTGGGGTCAGCGTGCTGCGTATTTGTAAGTGACTCCTCAACTACGATTTTTGAGGCAATAAAGAAATTGCACATTCTGAGCTCTGACCTTCGTGCCCCGACAGGTGGTTAGGAACTGAATATAAGTTCCTGGTTTTGGGAGTTACAGCGCTCATAGGGATGAAAACTAATTGTAATTTTAGTAATGGTACTCAGAATCTTCATGACATGTTGTTGTTGCATACACTGCCTGCCAATTATTTGCTCTGAAATAACTGATGAATGTGTACACATGGTAACAGAGAAAAGAACTCCCAAAGTGGATACGAATGCAAACCACGAATCAAAAACTATGAAAGAGTTCATGTCGATTAATATTGATGATGACGATTACAGTAGTATGCATAGCTCAGAACTATACACATGGTCAGAGGAAGATGCGATGTATGGTTGATGCTCTTGGCCTACAGCCAAAAGGAGGGTTTGTGGGTCTAGAAAATACCCTACCAAAGCATAGATGGTATATTATGTTGGCCGAAAACCAATCGCATCATATGCCCTACATCGCCAATACAGAATCGTCAGCATAACCAAAGAGCGTCCATTTTGTCTCTAGATGCGCCATTTGCTTTCCTTGCCTTTCTGTTCAAACGCTTTGCAAAATGTATTTTATTTCGTTCTGCTCTAACACCAAGCAAGGCCACAAATTACATGTTGAGAGACCGGCCCAGACCGAAATGCCAAGCAGTACAGAAATACATTGTTTTCCTCCCTCACAAGTCCTTGAAGGCGAGCAGAGAGGCATATAATCACCAAGCCAGGTGCCAGCTGGTCTCGCAGAAACTGTAGAAACAGGCCATTAAGGCATGAATTATACTTTCCTAGCAGCCCCCCTTTCGGGGCCCTCTTTAGATCAGGCTGACCCCTAGTTCACAAATAGAAACTAGAAGATAGCATGCTTTGGAATGTGTCTCTCCTACAAACACAGTTTGCTCGCTAAACAAGTGCTTTGTGTTCTCCATAACAAAGAACCAAGTCTGCTTACTGCAAATTGCAGCTGTTGCTAAACCAAGTAATATAGATTAAGAAAGAGACGTGTCATAATGTGTCAAATTTGTCATAATTGTCAATTACCGAGCCTTAGCTCAAGAAGATACATTATGGGCGGTTTTGATGTGTCACAAACAGATTGTACGATTGTCCTTCTGTATATATGATACTGTTGTAGAATGCTTGCTCTCTTGTGTCTCACGAGGTCTGAGTGACACACGTTGCGAGACGTGAGATCTAGTCGGCCGACTGAGAATATTTGCTTTGCAATAAAGCCTAGATTTTGGGAATTGAACCTCGTGTATGTCGTATCCGTTTGTGTATGGTGATTGTGCCTTGTTTTCATGAGCGAGGGTCTTCAGGGCCTAGCACCAGGTCCCGGATTCTCTCTAGGGTCCTCTCCAGTCTCTTCACATGCTCTGCCTCTGAGGATGCGTATATGAGAATGTTGTCACTTAAGTTTAGTACCCCCTTTAGGCCTGCAAGGGCTCCTCTGATCACGTTCTGAAAGACGTCTGCAGCCAACGAAATGTATTGATAGAGGCCCTCATGCGTGGTGAAGGTGGTTATGTAACAGGATTCAGGGTGCAGCTCGAACTGGTGATACCCTGAGCGAAGGTCCAGCTTTGAAAATACCTTGGCACTCTGAAGTTCACCCACAAAATCATTGAGCGTAGGTGTCAGGTGATGCTCTCGTTTGATGGCCATGTTGGGCAGTCGCATGTCCACGCAAATACGCACCACCCCTGGTTGTTTGGTTTGGAAGTTACTACTATCGGGGACACCCATGGGGTGGGGCCTTCGACCCTCTCAATTATGTCCATATCGACGAGGTTTTGCAGTTCTTGTTCTACTTGCGCCCTCAGGTGAAGCGGGATCTGACGATGTTTGAGGGCCGTCGGTCTCACTGATTCATCAATATGTAGACGTATGGGATCTCCCTGCAGTTTGCCTGCCCCATTAAACAAATCTCCATATCTCTCCGTGATGTTGTGGATGTCGGACAAGTATACGGACACGGCAAAGTGTACAATGTTCAAGGCTTCAGACGCTGCACAGCTTAACAGAGAGTGTGGACTGACCTCAGTTACGAAAAACTTGGCTTTGATGGAGTGTTGGCCATGGGTAACTGACGTTGTAAATGCTCCTTGTAGTGGCAGGGGTGTGCTGCCTCCGAACGTATATATCCTGGCCTTATTTTTGTCGAGTACCGGTGGGCCCGGCAGTTCCTCATAATGTCTGGCAGCCATGACGCACACGGAGGCTCCTGTGTCTATCAACACGGGTGTTGGTGTCTCCTCAATGTCCACCACGCATCGTTGCATCCTTGAGCCAGAGTCAATGTTTGAGATGAAGAAGACTTCTTCATCCTCCTCTTCTTCCTCGGCTAGGTCTAGCTCTTGCATCCCTTGTTCAACTGTGGCTACACTCTTTTGCTTACGTGGGCCACTATTGGCAATTCTCGCTGGACCGCATGACACAGCCACTGGGTTGGCTGCCCTGCATACTCTGGCATAGTGCCCTGTCACACCACAGTGTCCACACACCCTTGACTTTGCCGGGCAGTCTCCGGCCTGCGGAAGGTCATAGCCGCAATATTGACATAGTTGGGGATGCTCGGGCTTTAGAAGCTGCTCAGGTCTCTTTTGGGCCCATCGTGGCCTTTGGGATATGTTCATCGCAGAGCATCCAATGGCATAGTCCACCTTGCTTATTCCTTGGCGGATGGCTGCTTGTCCAGAATCTGAGCGAGCATCAAGCCCGGTTCTCGGAACATCTGGCGTCTGAGCTTTCCTGAGCTACACCCTTGAAGGAGCTGATTGCGCCCCATTCCCTCCTCATTTTCCCATCTGCACGTGCTGGCTAGATGGTGCAGCCTCCCGCAGAAGTGGTCCAATCTTTCCTCACCAGACTGTCTCTCGCTGCACACCACAAACCTGTCAAAGTCTTGGTTTGCCAGGGGTAGAAAGTGTTCGTGGAGGGCGTTTTTGACGTCCACGTACATGGTTGCTTGAGAGTTTTGTGTTTCGAATATGCGATGGACTTCAGAACCAGCTGCGTATACAGCGTCGCCACCTTGGCATCGTCTTCTGTCTCTCCGGTGGCTCTGAAGTACATTTCTAACTTTTTGACCCATAGGAGCCACTTGGGCCCTAGTTTGGATGGGGGCCCAGACAGGTCAAACTCGGGCATGGGTGCTAAAGTACCTTTTTGTCTCCGTAGTGGCTGTGCTTGTGCACCAGCATCTTCCTGGTTTCCCATGACCTCAGACCGCACAAGCACCTGCTTCTGTTGTTGAGGCCGCAAGTCTGCTCCACACATGGGTGATGCACTGCTTCAGGTTGAGAGCACCACAAAAAGAATTGACCCTTCGGGCGGGCAGCACTGTCCAGTGGGTCCTTGAAGAGAAGAAAATTGTGGATCTTTTTGTGTGCCCTTCCCTGGGCTAAGGAATGTCCTGCTGGTCAATGTGCAGTCAGTGCACATGTGGCCACAGCCATCTAGGATTAGACCGCTGTGGGGTTTCCAAACATTTTATTTTCGAACCGAGCAGCACACGAGCACCCCGTGAGGGGCCGCAACCATTGCAATAAAAGAAAAATGGCTGCTCGCGTGTGCCGTGTAGGAATCGGCGTCTAGTGGGCGTTGTGAAAATATCCCAGCTGGCACGGATATGCTGCTTAAGTTGTTTCCCCCTCACTCAGGGCTGTCCTTGTCACCATTGAAAATCTCTGGGTGGGCCTCAGGGCTTCCCGATAGCATATGCACGGTACCTGAATGAATTCACAGGGGTCTCTTCTGCTGCCGAAATTTTTCAATCCAAAATGCACAACATCATTAAACATATACCAAACAACCTTTTTGTTTTCGGACAAGACCAGGAACAGCACAATAACACACTCAAGTGAGTCTGCATGGCCCTCGAAGAGGCCTGACTCACATTGAACAAGGACAAATGCGAATTCAGAAAGCACACTCTCTGTTTTTTTGGCCACATATTTTCATCAGATGGCATGACCCTGGATCCTGAAAAAGTCACAGTGCCCACAGATACAGAACCACCCAAGAACATATCAGATCTACGCTCATTTCTCCGGCTTGCCAGCTACTGCACCCACTAAATACAAGACTTTGCATCCATCAGCGAACCCCTTGACAAAACAAAATACAGATTTCGTATGGACAGATAAATGTCAACAGGCATTCCAGTTGATCAAACAGCGGATATCAGATGCCAAGAACCTGGCCTATTTCAATTCCAAACGGGAAACTGAACTAATCGTAGATGCTAGCCCAGTATGCCTTGGCGTGATCGTGATGCAGATTGATACGAAAGACAGCCAGGCAAGACATGGCAGCAGGAATCTCTCAAAGGTGGAACAGGCCTATTCACAGGCAGAGAAGGAAGGGTTGGCGGCAGTGTGGGCCTGTGAACATTTTCACCTTTTTCTATACGGAAAACCATTCATGGTTGTCACTGACCATCAGGCACTGCTATTCATTTATGGAAATCCCCAGGCAAAGATGCCACAGAAAATCACGAGGTGGGCACTAAGACTTCAGGACTACAGTTTCAACATAATTCACAGACCCGGCAAAGAATACAATCTGGCGGATTTCCTCTCATGCCATCCCTGCAAAGAATATCAGCCCATCCACTCCATCGTGGATCAATATATCCAATACATCATACAAGGAAACGCCCCAAAAGGTCTGGATCCCCATCAGATAGCACAGGAGACGGACAACGACCAAGGACTACAAATCATCCTGAGATGCCTGGACACTGGAAACAGGCAAAACATGTGGGAGAGAGCACTTGTGAAGAAACGAAACACGACATTGGACATCATTAATGGTCCGGCGGTAGCTTACCGGTACTGTTGTTTCCGGACCGGCATGCTTGTAATGACCCCCATTAACTGCCTGGCAGCTGTTAAAGATGAACTAGCTAAGTCAGAAGAAGGTTTACTACTTAAAGGAACAAAAATAGTAATCCCCAAGAAATTATGCCACAAGGTGCTCGAACTAGCACATGATGGCCACCGAGGCATAGTATCTACGAAAAGGATGCTCAGGGAAAAACAATGGTTTCCCCATCTCGACTTGCAGGTGGAAGACCTTCTCAAACACTGACCCACCTGTGCAGTCATCAACCAAGGCCCGAACCCCTATGCATGACAGAGCTCCCAGAAAAAACCTGGGATGAGATTGCCGTAGACTTCTTTTGTCCCCTGGACGGGGGCGAGTACATCCTGGTAGCAGTAGATGAATACTCCTGCTTTATAGATCTGCAACTCTTGCCGTCCACATCTGCATTTCACACCATTCCAGACACTGGACAGGATGTTTGCTACATACAGCATCCCAAAGATCCTGAAATCTGACAGTTGCCCCATTCATGCGTCAAGACGTCAAAACATTCTCAGAATACATGGGCTTCGTACATAGGAGAGTCACGCCACTGTTGACGCAAGCCAATGGCACAGTAGAACGTTTTATGAGTAACATAAAGAGAAATGTGCAGATTGCTCAGCTAACAAGGAGGATACCTCAGGGGGAACGTGCATGCCTTGGAAGCAAGACGACACAGATCACCAGAGGTTCGATCCCCCGGGTCCGTGCTTAGAAACCTCTGGGTATTAAGCACGTTATAAATGACCTATCATATCATATAGAGAAAATGCTATACCAGCTATTAAGGGATTATCGAAATACTCTGCACACCACTACTGGGAAGACACCATCCGAAGTTACGTTCGGCAGGAACATAAGAACAAGGATACCCCACGTGATCAGCGCCGCAATAAGGAAGACATGAAGAAACAGGCTGACGAAGACCGCAGAGCCCGAGCCAATGACATAGAACCTGGAGACATTGTTATAGTGCAGTAGACACAAAATAAAAAGGGCGTGGCTGCGTTTGGTGAAGAACCATTAACAGTGACTCACGTAAAATGGTCCCTCATTACTGCAGAGGGTGAGAAGAAAAGTTTCACCAGAAATTCCTCCCACTTCCGAAGAATGCCAGGTATCATCCCATCAAATGCCCACAATTCAGAGGACGCATTTACAGAATGGGATCCATTCTATGAAGGAGATGGCGAGGACTCATGTGAAGAAATGGCCCATGTCAGGAGGCCAGTGAGGAGCACCAGGTTTTGAGACCTCAGCGAGCTCGAAATAGGCCTCAGAGACTAATTGAAGAGATGAACTATAGACATCACTGTGTTTAGTAACGGGGGGAGGGTGGTGTCGTCACTTCTACAAAACTCCCCTATGTTACAGTGTGTGTGTGTGTCTCCTTAAGAGACCGACACCTGGTGTGTGTCTCCTTAAGAGACCGACACCAGGTAACGTGGAAGCACCAAGTGACGGGACACATAAGGGGGAGGGAACGTTGGGAGTTTTTCTGTTTCGTTTTGTACAAGAATAAAGAAAGACATTCAGTACATCTCGGTGTGTCTGTCCTCATTATTGTGGCCCATCCGGGCACAACCACTGGCGACGAGGCGAACTACCAGACCGCCGAGTCTGAGTCCTCCTCCTCCGCTCACAGCGATCCCGCTCAGCAACACGCCGCGGGCACCTCAAGCCTGCTGGCGCCTACGCCTGATCCCAGGCCCGCCTCCTCCAACGGACTGCTCCCGGCCCGCCTCGTAGCTTTGGCGCATGTGATCCCACACCCGCTCCTCCTCCTCCACGTCCAGAGACAGGGCGACGTGAACACGGACGTGTGCGCCATCAGCAGGCAGCCAAAGTGAAGGCCGCCCTCCTCCTCCTCCATGCGTGTGCGCTAGCCACGTGCACAGCAGCACGCCTCACCCTGAGCCCATCCACCTCAGCAAAGAAGCAAATGACCCCGGGCCTCAGGCCCTCTTCAATCCCTGGCATCACTTGTCTCCACGTGGCTCATCCTCCACAGCCTACCACACGCAAGGGAAAACGACTCATCCGGGGTGCGCATAAAGTGCCCCACTCATCGACTGCACGACAATCCACCACCGGTCGCAACCGAGGCTTCTTAGACTCCGGCAAACTCCTGAGAGAGGTGGGTGGCACCTTACACCAACAATTTCCGCATAGAGCAGCAGGACCAAGCCCATCCCGCCTACGGCTCCCTCAGCTCACCACCACCACCTCGCCATGAGCTCGCCTCAAGATCAACAAGCTCTGAACGCACCAGCTCCAACAGGGAATACGGCGGCCACAGCATGGCGCATGCCCCCCCCCCCCTTCTCCATGATGCCTCAAGCAGACAAGGGCCCAAGGTGGGTTGAGTGGTTAGAGGACTTTAATACCTTTGAAAGATGCCGCAGGTGAAGAAAAGTCATCACGACTATGCAGCATATTTCTAAATCTAGTGGGAAAGGACATCAAAACCCTGCTAAAAACCATTCCAACCACTGAACAAGCTGACTTCCCGGCACTAATCGCAGCGCTGAACAGAGGATTAGTAGTTGAGCTCAACAGAGACTATGAAAGGTACATATTTAATCAGTGCACGCAAAGGATCGACGAGACCGTAGATGAGTTCATCACCTGCCTACGAATGAAAGGAGCACACTGTCAATTTGATGCCTTCTCGCTTGATGAAGCCATATGTTTGAGAATAATCGAAGGGTGTACATCCCAGACTCTAAAGAAGCAACTCCTCAAAAAACCGATCACCATAGAAGAAGTAAGTCTGATGGCTAGAATTTTAGAAAGGGTTGAGAAACAAGTGACACAGATAACAGGCACCACGTCGACAAAACAGTACAAGAACGAAACGATGGCGGCGCTGCAGTCCAACAACATCAGGCCAATGGAAAGAGGCAACAATCCCCACTACTCCATGACGCCGAGAACCCAACGTCAATGTTACTGCTGTGGGATGGCTTTCCTTCACGCAGGGACTTGCCCCGTGCTATCCCAGAGGTGTGGAAACTGTGGGAGAGAGGGACACTTCCAATCGGTTTACAGGGAAGGCAGACCATTTCCGACACAAAGGCCACCTGTTGCCCCTCAATTCAAAATACCCAAAAGAAACCCACAAACCCAAACCTACCAGACACGTCCATATCACCAGAACCCGAGAAGGTACGTCAGAGTGGTCGAAGATGTCTACCCAACAGACGAGACCCAGGAAAGTGAAGGATACGAATAGGTATCCCACCTCAGAGACGAGTAGGATGGACTCCCAACGCATCATACCCACTATGAGGCGGACCAACAAATCGTCGAATAGGAAGTCTGCCAATATGACCAATATCTGCATGATGAATACGTCAATCTTATCATGGACGAACATGAAGCCCGTGAAGCACCCAAGATACCGGTTGACATAGAAGGGAGGCAATTCTACTTCCTAGTTGACTCAGGGGCCACCGTCAACATAATGGGTGAGAAGGAGTTTCACCAAATTCCCAACAAACCAACCCTGACGCCCTCCGACTCCAAGATATATCAATGGGGTGCTGCGACTCCCCTACAAACAATTGTCTCCTTCAGTCGTCGCCTCAACCACGACAGTCACTCCACCACGACAAGCATCCACGTCATCTGCAGCCCGACCAAAGGTAGGTGCCTCCTCAGCTACAGGACTGCCTCCTGCCTAGGGCTCATAGACATACATGTGCAAGAAGGCGACAAGATCCACTCGACAGAACCAACATCAGAGACAAGAGAGAGCGTGTGTACTGTCCGACCAGAATCCACGCATACAGACACGATGTTGAAAGACGCCATCACAAAAGAATTCCCCCTCATCTGCAAGGGCCTAGGGAAATTAAAAGGTCCTCCAGTGAATCGCCATATAGATCCCACCGTCCAACCGGTGCCACAACACCCAAGGAGAGTTGGTTTCCACCTCCAAGCCACAGTGTCAGCCGAACTCAGCCAACTCTTAGAAGATGGAATAATTGGACCAGCCACGGGTCCGACTCCATGGGTCTCCCCGCTGGTAATAGTGCCAGAGGACGACTCAGACTCTGCGTGGACATGCGGATAGCCAACACCGCTATTCAGCGTGAATGACACCCAGGCCCCAGAATAGAGGACATGATTGTCCAACAAAATAAGTCCACCCTCTTCTCCAAATTAGACTTGAACCAAGGATACCACCAGATGGTACTCCATCCCGAGTCGAGGGGTATCACCACCTTTGCCACGCATGATGGACTATTTCGCTACAAGCGTTTAAACTTCGGCATATCTTCAGCTGCAGAAATTCTCCACGAAGCCATCAGGCAAATCATTCGACCAATCAAAGGGGCACTGAACTATAGTGACGACATTCTTGTGTATGGACAGTCTAAAGAAGAACATGATGCCGCTCTTCGGGCAACATGCAAAGCCATCCAAGATGCCGGCCTCACCTTAAACATTGACAAGTGCCGGTTCAGTAAAAGCAAGTTAAAGTTTTTCGGTCACATATTCTCCGCAGATGGAATGAACCCAGACCCCAACAAAGTGGCAACTATTTTCAACCTACAAGCACCAAGACAAATAGCAGACATACGCTCTTTCCTGGGCATGGCAGGCCAGAGCAGAAACTCCAATACCCCTACAACCGACACAGATACCAGAACATCCATGGGAAAAAGTGGCGGTGGACTTTTATGGTCCCCTAGAATCAGGAGAATACCTACTCTTATTTATTGATGAACATTCAAGGTTCCCAATCGTAAAGAGATCGTCTTCCACAGCATTCGCCCAGGTCGCAGCTGTCTTCGACGAAGTTGTGAGCGAATGGGCCATACCTGACGTCATCAAGTCAGACAACGGCCCGCCCTTCTGCGGCCACGATTTCACAGCATTCGCCAAGCACTTGGGGTTCAAACACCAGAAAATAACACCCCTATGGCCACAAGCCAACGGGATGGCTGAGAGATTCATGTCATCGATCAAAAAGACACTGCAAAGAGCCAGACTGGAGAACGTCGATCCACACCAAGCTCTATGCAGGATGCTTCGAGACTATCGAAATACACCACATGAGGCCACAAACAAGACCCCGGCCGAACTCATGGTAAAATACCAAGTTGGCACACGAATCATACGACAACCGATAAACAAACCAGAGGCAGATCCAGAAATCCTGGAGAGAGACGCGGGAAGGAAAGAACGAGCCCGGGTCCAGACAGATGAAAGGCGAGGAGCACGCCCAAAAGACTTTCAAGTAGGAGACGAGGTGCTGGTGCAACAGGCAACAGTCAAGAAGACTGCCTCAAGGTTTGCCCCACATCCACTGCAAGTCACGGCGATCAAAGGAACCATGGTGACTGCTGAAAATGAGGAACGAGAAATAACGCGGAATAGCTCACAGTTCAAGCTCACAACAGCCAAGGAAAACGAGAGACTCCAGCCCCCAGATCCTGAACCCATTTCAATAGATTCTCGAGACACACTATGGACGCCTCCAAGATTCTCCCTCATCCAGGAACAAAGAGAACAGAGAGGTCTGACGAGGACCCAAGAGAAGGCACCGGCAGCTGGCCCCAACGAGCCGTGAAGAAACCAGCACGCCTGGTTGAAGAATTTTGAGAATGTTGTAAGGACATTTCGTCGGGGGTGATGTTACGGTGTGTGTGTGTGTCTCCTTAAGAGACCGACACCAGGTCACGTGGAAGCACCACGTGACGGGACACGTAAGGGGGAGGGAACGTTGGGAGTTTTTCAGTTTGGTTTTGTACAAGAATAAAAAAAGACGTACAGTACATTTCGGTGTGTCTGTCCTTATTATTCTGGCCCATCCGGGCACAACACCCTATCATGTGGAGGAGGACTGGGAGTCAGGGGAAGGGAAGGGGCGGGGGCGGGAGGTGGGATGGGAAGTCAGTTACAGTTTGGGAGTTAAAGAATAAAAACATTGAAGATTCCTCCCGTCTCAGCCTCTCATTTGCAGTGATTGTATTTGGGAGGCCATGTGGGTACCTAACTCAGAGAGTCCCCTAGGATTCTACAGAACTCAGGACCTCAGAAGCCATTACTGGGATGAGGAAGATTTACTTGGAGTTACTGGTAGAGAGAGAAGGATGAAACAGTAAGGATCTGCAACACCCCGTGGGACACAGACTTCAGTATCAAGCCTCTGCAGAGTGCAGAAAATCACACACCTCAGTGCATTGTTAACTGGAAGAAAGTTATTCTTCCCTGGCCTCTTTGAAATCTGTTTTGTCATCCTTGTAAGAATTTCTGGTTATTTTGTAGTTATCCTAATTTGATGTTGTCTCTCTCCTTTTTGTCATTTTTTTTTGTCATTTTTTGTATCTGGTTGCTTTTACTGCTTCCTGCATTATCGCACGGTTACTAACATTTTTATATTATTAAATGCATTTCATAAGGATCGTGATGTCTATTTTTAGCTTCCTCCTATATGTTATCTATGACGTGTAGTGTCTTATACCGATGTATGAATTGTTCTAACTGTTGCCCGTAGCAGGAACATACTTTTATGCGAATGAACGGCGCGAAATGAGCTGAGTGTATGCGTTTATAGCGGTACCTGTATTCCTCATTTTCAGAGCAATCAAAGTCTATTGCTCTCGATGCAGGAACTCCCAATTATTTATTGATCTGGAGCATGCGCATTTTGCTCACGGTTATTCGTGTTATCCCTCATTTTGGTCATCCACTTTCTAGGACTCTATAAGATTACGAGCATTTTAGTCTAAGAATGTGGATTGAATGATACCTTTATTTACAGTTGAGAAAACGCTGTGAAACCCACGAAAAGATAGGTTGACGTTTGTGCAGGTGTTTTCTAACACGAAACCTAAGTTGCTATGAAGCAGTCACTGGGACCTGCATACTCCGTTCCCGCGAGCCTGTTACATTTCTTATGTCAGCAATTCTACTGAAGTCAATAACGTTGAAAACGTGTATGTGTACAATATTTTATATACACTGAAGTGCGTGTTTTTGTCTTTGCTTATTGAAAACTGATAATTTCAAAATTACATAAATAATGACCATCATTATGAGTATGGCCGAATAATACCACTGGTCATTCAGCCATATTTGATTACCGCCACTCGTATTTGCAGTAAACCTGGGAAATTACGAGTAGAGGTAACCGAGCCGGTCCTAGGATTTGCAAGTCACAGTGCAGCTAACGACCTACAGGGCATCCGAATTTGCATATGCATTGATATCACCGCGACATCAAATAAAATGCCATGATTACGCGAAATCTTCATCACACATACTCCTCCTCGTCCCAGTACTTGTGTGGTCCCTTCAGGAATCCATTCCATTTTGAAGCACCTAGGAGGGAGACTGTGTCAAGGAGAGTGAATACACTCGCCATTGGCTCGGATTGGGGTTAGAATATTTTAGGCAGGAGAAATGGAAAAATCGGAAGTGTCACGCTTAAACATACTTGCCAACATGACCCATTCCCATAGCTCTCAACCATTTTGTGGCAAAGGCGGGTGAAAACACCCGATTTTGTTTTTGGCGGGTGAGACGCCCATTGGAATGAATGGGCGTGCAGGAGGCTTGGCAGGTGAGTCAGCTGTTTACAAGGCGTGTGACACCCGCCAAAAGCACGTGAGATGAGAGCTATGCATTCCAATCGGTAGGTGCTTATCCAGTCCTGTGTGTTTTCTTTGCTTTTGTAGTTCCACTTTTCCTATTATAAAACTAGGACTACAAGTTCCAGAATGATGAGAAAAAAATAGGATTGGACAAGCACCTACAGATTGGAATGGCTCAAGTTGGCAACTATGCTTAAATCAGGAGGGTTGGTATGTATGGTATTATGCTCTCTGTGGAGAGGGGTGGGGCATATATGTTAAATGGAAAAAGATGAATGTATGATAATACTACCAGTCCCACTAATGTGCCTGTACAATACCTACTAACACGTCATGGCCATTATTCACACCGCACTAGAGCGGGAGAGGCATGTGGTAAGAGTACTGTGATGCGGAAGAGTAGGACTAATGAACATTATAGGTACATAACAGGCTCATTACCTCCACATCCCTCTTCCTCGTTCCAGTACTTACTTGTGAGGCATACCAAATTTATCTGTGAGAAATGATCCATGAATAAAAACACAGACCAAGCACAGTGATGCTCCAACATCTCATAGCCAATTTTTAGTTGCAGTCACAACATAAAATCATCCTTCAACATGTGTACCAGCGCCCCATCTCAGAGGAGGTCGATCCCCTGCCTATGAAAGTTGTTGTGATAAGAGTCTTGTTAACGTATTCGGGTCGGACCAGGTCACCACCTTGCAAACGTCCTGAATGGACACAGTGTGCGCCTCCTGCCAGCACGCTGCAATCCCGCTATTTGAGCGACCCAGAAAAGAGAAGGGAAACTACTCCACCGAATAAGCCAATGCAATTGCTTGTCAGATCAATCAGCTAATCATATGGACCAATGAATGCCCTCATGCCAGGCTTGCGACCACCAAAAGCAACAAATTAACTGTTTGACTGCCTAACAAAAGCAGTCCTACCCAGATAAGTCAAGACTGACCTCTTGACATCCAATGTGTGCCACAGTATCTCCTCTGGAGATGCCAGATTGAGGGAAAAACAGTAGGACAATATCCTGTGCCTGGTGGTAACTTTGAGAGAACCTTTGGAAGACATCCTGTATCACACTGGACAATAAGCGACTGGACTAGCAGGAGCGGAGCCAAGCACAATATATCCTTAATCTCCCCCAACCTGCGAGCGGATGTAATAGCCAACAGAAACACAGACTTCCAATTCAGTAACTTCAAACCCACTACCACCACGGGTTCAAAAATGGAGTCCCGCAAAACACGCGAAGAGTTCATGGCATTCGGAGGCCGCATCAAAAATGTCTGAGGTTTCCGTTCAATGGACATCATTTCCTGTTTCTGGCTCTTCCATTCGGCCTGAAGATGGCTTTCAGGGTCTTTACAAAGGTGCTGGGCCCATTGGTGGCACACCTTCACACCAGAGGGGTGCTGGTGTTGCCTTACCTGAACGACTGGCTGCTCAAGTCTTCTTCCAGGGTTCTGTTGATGGATAATGTAGGGAACATGTAGCAGTTGCCTGTGGAGTATTGAAATCTCTGAAGTTCCTGATCAATTTCCTTCTCGGGATGTACAGAACATAGGGGCCCCCTTTTGGACTGCGCAGGGACGAGTGCTACTGCCAATGGATCGGGGGATGGTGGGGAACTGCTGGGCAAGGACTGGGTTACGGCCAGGGAGGTTCCCCCGAGTGCAGGGACACATAGTGGCGTGCGTGTTTGCTTTTCTGTGGGCGAGGCTTCACATGCATCTGTTGGTGTAGCACTTACACCGCTCTTGGAGGATGGATTCTCAGATGTATGAGGCATGGATTACTATTTTCCCAGATCTGAGGGTTCCGCTACAGTGGTGGATGGACTTGCACAATCTTCTGCAGGGATTTCCATTGGTTCACCCCTTGCCGAACATAGTTACTACTGACACCAGTGGTCTCAGGTGAAGTGCTCAGGTGAAGTGCAGTGTTTGAGACCCTGAGTGCTCACGGGTGTTGGATTCTGGTGCACGCTTCTCAATTGTCCAATTGGGGTAGCTGGCGGCAATTTCCTTGGCCCTGAAAATCAAAATCAACCAAAGAAGAGGAGCAGCTACAGACCTTCAAGCTCATCCGTCAAACGTTATCCACATCGTCCGAAGGATTACTACTGAAAGAAAACAGGCTTGTCATACCAGCCAGTCTGCAGGATCAGATTCTAGCCATCGCACACTCAGGACACCGAGGAGTGGTATCAACAAAGCGACAACTCAGGACCAAGGTGTGGTTTCCCAAAATGGATGAGAAAGTAGAAACACTTTTGAGCAAGTGCATTGCATGTCAAGCAGTCACTCCACACACGTTTCCGGCGCCTCTAAAACCCTTGAAAATGCCCCTACAAGTATGGGACGAAGTGGCGGTTGACATGTTTTGACCATTGGCAAATGAAAAATATGCACTAGTAATCGTTGACGAAATGTCTCGTTTCCTGGAAGTCCATCTCACCCACTCCACAAGTGCTCAGGCAGTGATAGCAGCACTGGACAAGACATTTGCAGATTATGGGATCCCATCGACAGTGAAATCCGATAATGGACCACCTTTCAGTGGCCACAACTTTGCGATGTTCGCACAACATCTAGGCTTCCAACACAGGAAAATCACACCACTCTGGCCACAAGCCAACGGAATGGCAGAGAAATTCATGAGCAATTTCAAACGAACCCTACAATTCTGTTCCATCACCAATGGGTCATTTATGCAAGCTATTGTTCGAAAATATGTGTCCAAAGAATTTTAGGGTGGTTTTGCTAATTTCACATTTGTCTGGGTTGAGTGTAAGATGCGCATTTTCAAGCATCATGCATACCCTTCTGAGTGTGTTGTCATGCGTCTCTTGCGTAGTGCCAAATATCAGGATGTCATCACTATAATTTAAGCAATTTGGGATATGTTTAATTATTTGGTGGATTTAGTTTTTAAATATTTCGGCAGCAGATGACACCCGAAGCGGAGTCTTTTGTATACGAATAAACCCAGATGCGTTGAGAAAGTGGTGATGTACCTTGATGATGGATGCAATTCAAGTTGATGATAACCTTTGTTCAAATCTAATTTGGAGAATACTTTGTCACCATACAATAGGTGCATCATATCAATCATTCTGGGTGCGAGATGCTGCTCTCTTTCAATAGCCACATTTGGGGCCTGCATGTCTATGCAGATTCGTATGCTGGATTTGTTGTCTTTTTTGGGCACCAGTTCTATCGGGGATACCCATGGCGCCAGCCCCGATGCTGGTTCAATAATGTCCTGTTGTAGTAGGGATTGAATTTCATCCTCCACATGTCTCTGGATGTTTAGAGGAATTCCTCGGTAGTGTTGAGCCATTGGTGGTATCTGCGGGTTGATGTGTAGTTTAATTTGCCTGTCCTTTAGTTTGCCTAATCCCTTGAAGAGAGCTGGGAACATTTTTTGTATCATGTCCTTCGAGTTGGTGGTGTAAGAGGACATGATGTGGTAGAATATGTGAATGAGTGCCATTTGTATGGCTGTTTTGAAGGTTAATATGCTTCCCCCAGGGACTTCTCCCTTAACGATGTACATTTTAACCTTTTGACACTGGTCTTTGTATTGGCACTGGCAGTGAACATGCCTTGACAATTGAGAGGTTTGTTGGAGCCGTATGGGTATATTAGAGCGTCGGCTTGTTTCAAGTCTTTTTTCTTGGTGAGCGATCTGTAGACATTGTCGTTGATTACATTTACTGTCTCTCCGGTATCGATTAGAAACTCTAGATTCTGTCCATTTAATTGAAGTAGTAGCGTTGGGCTATATTCAACAGCTGCATTGTTGCCGATGGCATGAACATAAGCTCTTTTGTGATCTGCGCTGGATGAGGATGAGTGGGAGAAGCGTCTTCCTTGTGGTGATTCATCTATATAGATTACTGTTTGTCTCAGATTTCTTCGCTGAGAATCATGTCTGCTCTTGTGGAGCTGTCTCTCCTCTCTTCCCGCTGTCGGGTGTTGTGTGGTTGATCACGTGATGAGCTGTGAGAGCGACGCCTGCTGGGCGTAGGAAAATAATGGCCGCACGTGAGGAAATTTGAAACTGCACCTGTAGCATTTCTTTTGTTCTGTTGTGTCACTCAGGGTGCGAATGGGGCATACTGTGGCTGTCATGGCCATTTGCGTGATAGTGATATTGCCTAGTGATTCCGTCTGCAATGCTAGTGCAGAATCAGCTCTTGCCAACTGGAGTATTTCTTCCAATGTCCTGCTTTTCTGGAGGAGTTTTTTGCGGAATTCTGGGGATCCACATCCTGCAATGGCTTGTGATTTGAGAGCTTCATCAGTCGAGTACCGATCAAAGTCCCAATATTTGGCTCTTTTTCGTAGCCTCATTATAAAGTTGTCCATGCTTTCACTCTTATCTTGCGTGGTGGTGTGGAAAATGTTTCTTTCGTAGTCAACATTTCTTAATGGCGCAAAGTAGGTATTCAATGAGGCAATTATGCCCTGAAATGAGTCTGTGTTAGCTTAAGGCATTTCAAATATGATGTCACGTACTGTGAGTCCCAGTGAATTCAGTAGAATGCCTCGTAGGCGGCGTTCCTCTCTCACACCAGATGCATCTATGTAGATGTGTAGTTCTTTCAGCCACCTGGCCCACCTGGGTTTTAGGCTGCTGGTGTCTGACATTTGTAAATGGGACACAGCGTGCAGTTGTAAAGACCCTGTGTTCCCTTCTTCCCTGGGGTTAACATGCCGCGGTGTGGAGCTGGCCTGGGGGCTTTGGAACCCACTGTCTGAGTTGCCTTCTGACATGGTGGTTGCAATTGAGAATGACTCAAACAGTTCAATAACTCGAGGTGAATGTCATCAGTTTTGTGGCACCCTTCAAAATGAGGTGCTTGAGACATGATGAGCACTGCTGTTTCGTAATAAGTAAATTGGGAGGAAATAAAATGCTTGCCTTGTGCTTCACGTGTGCCACATGATGATTTGGATGTTCGTGTCACGTGTTCCTCTGTGGCGGGGTCTTGTAATGAGGGGCCTGCTCTGTGGCAGCGCGTAGTGTAGAATGCGAATGCTCGTGTGATGCTGTTTTCCTCCATGGTGGCACCGTTGAGACAGCTGCTTCCTCTGCCAGGGGGAATGAAGCTTGGAAGGTGGAGTCTTCCACGAGTCAGCGCGGTATGGTTGCGTGTGGCCTTCGAGTGCCGAGGCCCTCCGCATGCAAGGTCTCGGTGCCTTGCCTGCGGATGCGTGGTGAGTGTTCTTCAAATAATCCTCATCGCCATTGTTTAGTTCTCACATATATCGCATGCGCGCTTCAAGCGATGCACAAAGTATAAATGAGGCAAATCAATAAATCTCGGAGAGCAATGATGGCACGTCTGATATCTTTTTATTTCAGGCCGTTACTGAACTTTCGGTGGTAACCCCACCAGAACATGAACAACAGAAAGGAGACTTGGCTCCTTGACAAGTGGCTGATTAACAGTAATAGAAAGAGGACACAACACCAGCCAACAGCCTGAGCAGAATTTTCCCTTTGTCCTGTTGGATCTACACAGCTCAGTGTTTCACCTGCTCTGCTGGAGGCTCAGGATGCTGGTGCCGGGAATCTGTACGGGCAGTGGACTGCTCTGTGATCATGATTTAGCAGTTCCTGCTAGACAAATGGAGCATGGGTCTGGCAGTGTCATCTCTTAGGGGCAAGTGGGTGGCGATCAGGGCTTTCAGGGAGCCATGGGTTCTCACTGCTGGCTGTGAGCTGTTGGTCCTGCGGTTGTTGAAATGTTTACTGTTGTCCAAGCCTGTGGTGAGTGCTGGGGTACCTCCCAGGGACCTTCCCTTACTTTCACGAGCTTTACAGGATTCTCCATTTGAATCAATGGAGTCGTCAACATCAAGTTTATGAGGTGGAAAACAATGTTCCTGGTGGCTATAACCTCAGCTAGAAGGCTGGGGGAAATTGGAGCGTTGTTGTGTATGGCTCCATTCCTGCGTGTTCTCTCGCATTCCCTGGTTCTGAGGTGTGATTCGGGGTTCCTTCCTAAAGTTATCTCTAAGTTGCATCAGGCATAGGTATTGTGCTTCCTTGCCTTTTTCCCAGTCCCACCTCTGCAGAGGGGGAGTGGTGACACAAATTAGATGGCATGAAGGAAACTCTGACTATGATTAGCCAATGGATTCAGCAGGCAATTGCCTTAGCCTGTTCTGTGGAGCTGGTTTCTTTACCAGCTTCTGTTCCAGGTTGCAAGGTTGCTCTACTAGAGGCATGGCGACGTCTTGGGCTGAGGCACAGAGAGTGCCAATTCAGGACATCTACAGGGTGGCGACCTGGGCCGACCCAAATACTTTCACCAGACACTGCCGCCTCAATTTGCATGGGCAACGGTCTTCCTCCTTTGGGGAGGGTGCGTTGATTGTTGGCAAACATGACCACGGGTGACCTTTTGTGGTGTTTGGGAATAAATTAGGGCTGATTTGTTGGAACTGACTGGTTGGTCTGTGTTGTTTTTCATGGATAATATTTTCACCTTTCTCTTTGGTATGCCTCACAAATAAGCACTGGGGCGAGGAAGGGGGACATGGAGAGAATAACCGGGTTACTTACCGGTAATCTTTCTTACTCCTAGTCATACTCTTCCTCATCACAGTACTTATGACCCTCCTCGCCTGACATGGTGCGGGGTGAAATATCCTTCCATGTTGTGTTAGGTGGTATGAACTGACACAATGTGGGGGTTAGGTGGTATTGTACTCTCAGGAGAGGGGCGGGGCAGGCATATGTAATAGTAACATTTTGGAATGGAATCCTGAGATGGAGGTCGGGACCACCTCACAAGTAAGTACTGTAATGAATAAGAGTAGAAATAGGAGTAATCAAGATTACCAGTAACTAACCGTGTCATTACCCGCACATCCTGCTTCCTCGTCCCAGTACTTTATCAGTGGAGATGATCCGTCTTCCCGCTATCAACCCTCAACCAAACATTTTGTCCTATTACCAATTGATTTGCCCCCTCCCAACACGTGGGTATATTGGTCTTAGCTGCCTTTTTAGATTGCATATTTTATCTCCTTTTTGAATGGTCAGCTCCTTAGGGTGGGGCCTGCAAGGCTTTCTCTCTCAAAGAGAACCTATGGATGAAGGATCTCCAATAGCCCCTGCTGGGCAGGGACCATGGTGCATATCTCTCAACTCACGCTTTGCGTGTCATCCACCTTGGAATTAATTTATTCACATACCCAGCTCCTACACGTCCATTTATTTAAAAGGGGTTACGCCCACCCAAAACAAAATTCACCCACACTGAGGAATTAAAAGGTTGAGAGGTATGCATGGTGCAAGTCGGCTTGAATTTGCCCTGGATGTATACGCAAGGAATTTGGGAATGGAGCTTGCCAAGTTGCCAAATGTCTGTGGGGCGAAGAGGTGGCTCAATAGCATGCTGGGCTTGCCGGCCACCACCAGGAATGGGTGGGCAGCATTGGCATGGGACATAGATGAGGACACGGACTGTCATTGTTATCACTCAGCCCATGCTCCCTTCTCAGTGCGTGCTCTTGTCAATACCATTGCGGGCCTGGGAGGTGTAGATTGGGTATTCTGAGGTCATGATGGTCTAGGAGGCAATACTTCTATCTGGCCTGCTATCTTGTTCAGCCCGGGGTTAGCTGGCTTCAGAGCCCCCATTGTGCACCCATATTCTCTTGGGCTAGTCTTGCTGAGATTTAGCTAATTGGCACAACCATGCTGTAGCTGATTTGCAAAACCAGGCATAAAGTCGGCATTTTCGCGTATAATTGTATCATTCCTTTCGATACAGATGCTGCCCCTGCTGCTGTTTGAGACTTCCTCCCTGTGACGGATCCTGAGATATATTGTCACTGCTACAGATGGGGGAGCCCCTTTCCATGAGGCCAGGGAGGTGAGGCTGGTACCCGAAAGTACCATGGGAGTGGTACTCAGCAGGTGGATCTTATGTGGAGGGAGGACCCTGTTAAGAGTAGAGACCATCCCAGGAGAACGCAGTACCTTTTAACCCTCCCACCTTACCTCCAAACCCCTCCAACTTCACACTGCCCAATGTCCCCATGTATTGTGGCAGCATATCTCAAATAAGAACGGCTAGGATGAGGTGGAGGCCGAAAGTAATGCAGATCATTGACAAGAACAAATGTGTACGTTCTAGCCTTTCAAGTGATCCTATTAGCTGTCATTCAAAGCTTGCAAGGGAACGGAACAATGGCGTCTTCGTTGTGTTGTAGGTTCAGCAGGAACCGAGAGTGTCCAGGGACGCAAAGGACTGCAGAGAGGAGAGGCAGACGGTACCCATGAGGGAAGCAGACTCGCAGAGGGACTGCAACGCGGAAAGCAGACCGGATGGAGAGGGAAAACACCCACCGGTGACCGAAGCTGCTGCGTGCCTACAAACTGGCGAGAGGCCAGGGTAGATCCTGGTCAGCAATGAAAGCCACAGAAGCACCTGGGATTCATGCAAACAACTGGAAGAAGATGGACAAGACCGTATAGGCACATGGTGGCAAGACCAAGGTTTGGGGAGACCCAAGGAGTGCTTGAAGACCACAGTGAAGGACAGAAGGAATACCCATCGGGGCAGAGGGGCCCACATCATGAAGATATACACTGAGCAATAATAAAGGAGAGTACACACTTTGTAGATACTAGTGGCATGCATAGACCTTGGCAGGAGAGTAAACCAAGGTTGTGAATAAAAGAGAGATAAAAGCCAAAGAGAATGTTGTGAGTAACCAAGTGAAGGGGACCCACATCAGGAAGACATACCCTGACTAGAGATACAGGGGAATATGAACTTTGCAGACATAGAGGATAATCAAAGACCTTGGCAGGGGAGTAAAGCAAGGCTGTGGGTTGAAGAAAGATCAGACAAAGCGAACTGGGAGACCAATCAAGTGAACAGGATTTGGGGACCCAAGCTGGGGAATGCACTCCAAACATTAATAAAGAGGAATACGAACTGTACGAGTGGTACTCACAGATCTTGCCAGGAGAATAAACCAAGGCTGTGGGGTGAAGAGAGACCTGAGAGAGAGAACATTGAGAATATTCAAGTGAAGGGGGTCTGGGACCCAAGGTGGGGGCACAACCTCAAACGGTGATTAAGAAGGATACAAAGCTTACGTGTATAAGTGACACTCAGAGACCTTGGCAAGAGAGTAAACCAAGGCTGAGAGTGGAAGTGAAGAAAGAAAGAGAGAGTTGTGAGTCCAAGAATGTTAAGTTCCCTACTTGGCAGGAGAGTGGGCCAAGGGGAGGGGCATTGAGAACGGGTCGAGGACCACTCTCCACACAGCTTGGGAGAGAGAACCAGGCTATCTTTCATTGTCACAACATCTGGGAGACATGCCTACTCAGAAAGGCTTGGGGACCATCAGCACAGCTTGGGAGAGAGAACCAGGCTATTCTTTCTAATCAAAATAGCTGAGAGACGGGTCTGCCCACCAAGGGCCTGGGACCCTCAAGACGGCTTGGAAAAGGTGTCCAGGCCATTCATCCTTGTTACAGTGCTGTAAAGCCAGACCTGGCAAGTAAAGATAAAGACTTATCCTGCTCATTAAAGATACAGAGACAATCCTGGATAATGTGAAAAGACTCAGGGGAAAGGGAATCAACCCCTTCAGTCTTGTGGAACATTTATGTGCTTAATTATACCTTTTTGGAACCTTTAGTTGTGACCTACAAAGTCAGGCTGCAGGTCAGCAGTCTGAGAGACATTTCCCTTTCCATCTTTTGTTGAGTTTAGCTGGTGAAGGTAGGTTAGGATTTGGACACAGGATGGTGATTTATACTTTGGACATTCTTACACAGACTGTTCCATTAGCTAGTTATGTTGAGGCAGGGAAACCTCTCTTAGAGGCAGGGCTAGTAAGAATTTTCTCCAACACCCTCCCCCGCCGCTTTTGTTATTAATAAACGTCTTTGCCAATCAACTTGCCATCCACAATTTTTACTCCTACACCCTCACACTCATACTGCTTCCTCTTGTCTTCCTCCAGGAGAGGCTTTATGAGCCATCCTGCATATACGCCTTGGCTGTCAGCTGTACCTCGCCTTATATGGTATTAGCTGATTCTGACCCAAAGGCAGGTGCGACCCAACCCCATTGATAAATTGCCCGAGGTAACTGGGTATATTCTAAGTGAGAATAGATTTCAAATATTATCCACCACTGACGAGGTAGAATGGCTGAATTAGATCTCCTCTGTTCCCTATGCTGGTGTTGAAGCAATAGATTCTTCTTCACTTATCACTAGTTTCTCTAGCATTATTATTCAGAACACAGCTTCAGACCAGCCTAAGGTGTCTAATGTGTCCACCTTATCATTTATGTCATGTAATATTGCGGGAGCAACAGACAAATTAGGTATGGAGGGTGTATTGGGGATCTTAAATAAATGTGATGTCATTTTATTACAGGAGACGTAGGCATTGGATAAGATTGTGCTGGTTGGCTATTGTGGTTAACATACTATGACTTCAAAAAAAGCACAGGGTATGTACTTTGGAGGCCTTGATGTATTGGTGAACTCCTCACTAACCTGTACATCCACAGCTACTGATTAAAAAAAAAGAATTCTCCAACTAATAAAATAAAAATTCAATATTGCGAGTTATAAATTAGTGATACACTGCAAGGATTTCAAACACTTCTTGAATAATGGCCCTCATTACGATTTGGGTGGTATTCCGGTGGTAAATCCACTGGAATACCACCCAACTGGATTACTGTTACCGCCACTTGGTCCAGCGGAATTACTGCTGGATTCCAAGTGGCAGTGACAGTGTAAATCCCCATTTTCTATGAGTTCATAGGACTCTATGGGGCTTTTTTGGCGTAATTACTGCAGTGTTAATTCTGACCATGTTGCTGATTTTTCAGTGGAGAGTTGGAGGATTTACCTCCATCATGGTGCTGGAGTTAAATCCTCCATTCAAGGGCCATACTCATAATATGACAGAGCGGGAACATTGGCGGTAATTCTGTTACCGCCAATATTTTCCTGCTCTGCCATACTTGTAATGAGGCCCAATGTTCTTCGAGAGCAGCCAAGCAATACCTGGACAGTTCTTTGGGGAGATTTTAATCTAAAAATAGATAATGGACCTCCCCCACATCTACTGCATGAAAATAAAGATAGCTTACTGGGTATCCCTGTGCCTTAGCCTCCTGGGTATCCCTGTGCCTTGTATGTACGATTCACCTACATATATAACTAGTCTTATTTTATATCTATGGCTATTGGAATGGCCATGTGCTCCCTCAACGGGTGAGTACCAAATGATAATCCAGGTAAATATACCTTTAAAGGCCACGCGGGTAGTTCTCCCGTTGATTATTTCTGTATTCCGGCCATGAAGTGGACGAATATTGCCAATTTCGATATTCAAGAACCCATACTTAGCAATCATCATCCAATTGTGTTGTATATCCACTGGTATGATGCCTTATCACCTCCCAATGACCTACCACATTTAGCAACAGGTCAACTAGCTTCATCTGGAAGGGGAATACAATGGGAATCTATTGAGAAGCCTGATGTATCATACAATATGCAAATGCAACATAAACTATCTGGGGCTCTGTCAGAGTTTTTGTCGTGGGAATAAGACGGCACGTACACTGATTATTTTAAGTATAAGTTTTATTAATTGAACTTCTATAAAGGATACGACTTGTTGCGTGGACTTCTTCACACAGGAGGGTTTCCATTCATCACTTGTCTTAAATGGTGTAACATAAAAAGTCAGTGCGTCTCATTCCTTTGCAAATAGGACACAATATTTGCCTATTTCTGGGGAATTCGACAAGTCTCTGCTCTTTGGAGGGTTATTTTTCTATTCCTTTCACCACAAAATGTCTTCCCCTCAGACTGTTCGAGTTATCAAGGCTTTCAGTACTTGTGTCACAAGTATATCTATGTTCAGAACATTGACCACTATATTTGTTTAAACTGTTTCTTTGCCTTTTCTTTATTTACTTTGGAACTAGTCTCTCGAACCCAAGGAAGTATTAGTTTTCAACTTGCCTGTTTTTTTTTCTTTGTATCAGATCCTTGTAGAATGGTTTCATTCTTGAGAGGATGCCCTTCAGAGTCTAATCAGCTCTTGTGTTATTTTTCGTGTTCCAGTCTCGCTTCTTACTCACTCGCTAGCCGCAGAAATCAAATACCGGCTCTTGGATCATTGCGATAAATCAATAACTTCCCTGAGTCGGGCCTCCATAAAACACGCCTCCTACGGCCGTCAACTGCCCGCTTCGGACTTCGTCTTCTCCTCGTCCACAGCTGATCGGGCGGACTATTTGCTTACAGCTGATCGAGCGGACTATTTCTTTGCAGCTGATCGAGCGGACTATTTCTTCTGGTCGGCTCGTCTCTTCAAGACCAGTACTGCTCACGGGACGGGAGTCACGACTCTTTCGTTTTTTCAGCTGGCATAACACTGGCGAGCGGCTTCGTTTTCTCCAATATAACTCGTCAATTAACTACTTTGGCGCAACGGCGCAACACTTCTCATTAAACCTTAACTAACGCAGCCGAACGATGCTGAAAGAAAGGTTTCTTGGATTTTTCCTCTTATTCTCTGTTACAGCGGGCTGTCATCAATAAGCCCATTCGTAACAGACATTTTCTTCTTCACCTCCCTCAGCCGTTTCCTGGCAACCAAAGATAAAGAGGATTAAAGAAAAGAAGCCAACCCTCCACTACTGGTACATGTTCTAATGTATCACAAAGTTGTCAGTGAAAACTAAGCACCGCCCACTCCTCATCCTTTCACCATCTCCCTGTCATGCAGCCTGTTATTGATGGATACCTCCTCCTTGTGATCCAAATCATGTGGATTAACCCTTTCACAGACCCCCCCTTCTGGGCCATTACGTTCGGGAAGGCCATGGGCATGTGACAAGAAGTCTGCTGGGGCCAACAAGTGACCCGGATGATGGACAGTTTGAAAGGAGAAGGGCTGAAGTGAGAGAAACCATCTTGAAACTCTAGGATTAGTGTCTTTGTTCCGTGTAAGCCAAACCAACACAGCATGATCCGTTACTAAGGTAAAATGTCTTCCCAGTAGGTAGTATCTAAGTGCCTCGATGGCCCACTTCACTGCTAGACATTCTTTCTCAATGGTTGCGTAATGCATTTTGAAGCAGTAGTTTTCTGCTAATGAATAAGATGGACCTCTCTGTCTCACCTTGGATTTGAAACAGGACTGTCCCAAGTCCTGTTCCAGAGGCGTCAGTATGCAAAAAGAAAGGAGCAGTATAGTCCGGACATTGTAAAATAGCTTTATCTGTAAGAGCATTCTTAAGATCATTAAAGGCTTTTTCGGTCTTCTCATTCCGCCATTCCCTTCTGGAGGGAGCAGATGACCTCAAAAGATCAGTCAGCGGTGCTGCGATGGTTGAGAAGTGATGAATTAATCTCTGATAGTATCCTACGAATCCCAGGAAGGCCTGGACTTGTCTGGCATTTGTTGGGAACTGTAGCCGTTGAATTGCTATACATTTTTCTTCTTGTGGTCTGATAACTCCTTGACCTACAAAGTACCCCAGATATTTTGTATGGAAATTGGCTATATAAGTTTTCTTTGGATTAATGTGAAGGCCTGCTTGTTGTAATGTCTTGAGGATGGCTTCCAGATGCAAGAAATGTTCCGACCAAGATTGACTGAATACGATGATGTCATCCAAATAAGCACCCACATATTGTTCATGACCCTTGATAAGCGAATTCATCAGTCTCTGAAAAGTTGCAGGAGCCCCATGTAGACCAAATGGAAGAACTGTGAACCGATAAAGTCCAGTGGGAGTGGCAAAAGCTGTTTTCTCTTTATCAGGTGGATGTAACGGCATTTGCCAGTACCCTTTGGTAAGATCAATAGTGGTTAGAAATTTTGCTTTTCCCAGTTTATCTAGTAGATCTTCTATTCTGGGCATGGGATAGGCATCAAACTTTGAAAATTCATTCAATTTTCTGAAGTCCATACAAAAATGAGACCTCCCGTCAGGTTTGGGAACAAGGACTACCAGAGAACACCAGTCACTATGGGAGGGTTCTATCACTCCCAACGTGATCATTTCTTGTACTTCCTGATTGATGGCCTGTATCTTGGTTTCAGGAATCCTATATGGTCGTAACCTAACTGTGGTACCTGGAGGTGTTATTATATGATGGAAAGCCAGGGTAGTCTTTCTTGGAACAGACGAAAACACATCCAAATATCGATCTAGTAAGGATGATAAATCCACTCTTTGCGCCGGATTCAACTCTGGATTTATATTCAAGGCTTCTTTTACGCTAGTTTTCTCAGTCTGTGGAAAATAGTCAACCTGTATTTTATTGGTATTAATCATGGCCAAGTTTTGAGCAGGTTCTACCCATTTCTTTAATAGATTCACATGATAAGACTGTAAAGGTATTTTCCTCTCTGGTTGACGAGCCCTGTAGGTCACAAGTTCCAAGTACCTCCTCTATTGTATAGGGACCTCTCCATGGGGCTAACATTTTGTTTTCCGAGGTTGGTAAAAGAACTAACACTTGGTCTCCAACCTGGAAACTTCTCATCCAACAAGAGTTCTGGTTATAATACTGTTTTTGGTGCCCCTGAGCTTGTAGTAGACTGTCCCTAGCCACTGCATGCAATTTTTCAAATCTCTCTTTCAACTGGTAGGCATATTCTGTGAGAGAAACGTCCTGTGAAGGCTGTTCCTCCCAACTTTCCTTTAATATATCTAACAATGTTCGTACTGGTCTACCGAACAGAAATTCAAAAGGCGCAATCTCCAATCGATGACTCTGGAGTGTTACAAATTGTCAGTAATATCCATGGTAATGTTGTATCACAATTTCTTTCTCCTGGTGTAGTTGTTTTTCTCAACATTTGTTTGATCGTTTGATTATACCTCTCGACCAAACCATCTGTTTGTGGATGATAAACTGCCGTCTTCAGATGTTCGATTTGAAGAATTTCACATACCTGTTTAAGAACGCTGGACATAAAACTAGTGCCCCAATCTGTCACAATCTCTTTAGGAATGCCCACACGGCTTATAAATGGTACCAGTACGTTACAGATTTGCTGGGCACTAATGGACTTCAAGTCGAAGGCCTCAGGATGTCGCATGGAATAATCCATGACTACTAGACGATATATGTGGCCTCGACTAGTGGGATCAAGGGGGCCCACAATGTCCATACCGATGCAATGAAATTGTTTGAGAATTAATGGCATCGGTTGTAAAGGTGGTTTTGAAACATTAGCTCTATTTTTATTCTGACACTCCTCACAGGCCTGGCAGAATCTGGCGACCTGGGCATATACTACTGGCCAAAAAAACCTTGCTAAGATCTTCTGCGTCGTCTTCTCGGTTCCCAAATGTCCTTCTCCAACTTGTAGGTGGGCTACTTCTAGTACCGCCTTATAATATTTACTGGGAAACAGCAATTGTCTGATTGTCTCCTCTCCTGCATTTTGCATAACTCAGTAGTATAATCCCTTCTCGCGGATGAAATTGGGTCCCTTCTTCATCGTATTCTCAGCAGCCATGTCTCGAGCATGTTTCAAAAGTGGGTCCAGCTCTTGAGCCATCCGAAAAGTATCACCCTGCTCATCTATCTTCCAGTCGACCGCTATCGGTAAAACATTTCGTTGTCCCCATTCTCTCTTCATCTTTCTTCTGTCTGCGTGACTCTTTCGCTCTTTTCCCAGAGGGCCAGTAATTTCGTGGTCACTTTCTAACCAGTTTCTCTCTATGTTTTGTACCAGATGGGAAAAATTGCGTACATCAGACCCAACTAGAAGAGGCTCCGGCAATACAGGCATTGCGGCAGCTCTTACACCTATTCGCTCCCCAGCCACTTTTATCTGGATTTCTTTAGTTGGATACATTTTCACATCCCCATGCACACACCAAATTGGTACCTTTCTACTCGACTCAGGCATTCAACCTACCAGATCAGAGCTGACAGCGGTCTGCAAACTCCCAGAATCGATCATTGCTCGTGTCTGCTTTCCATCGACCTCAGCATCACACGTATATACATATGGAGACTTGTTTGAAAGGATAGATTCCGGTAAATCGCCCTCCTTTGAGACCTCGAATGTTCCTACATCCATCGGTTCCGACTTGATTCTTTTGGGGCACAGTCTAGCTAGGTGTCCCCATTCGCCACTCTCAAAACATTGTGGACCTCTGTTGTTTATGCTTGGTTGCCGAATAGTGGGAGGGCCTTCACTCGTAGGTCTGGGTCTGGTATTTTCCCAGTCTGGTCTTCTTATCATAGAATTCGGCCACCTTTGTATATTTGTAGGTCTGGTTGTTGAAGAAGGACCAGTGATGGTTCTAGGAGTTGCTGTATAAGTTATCATTCGGCCTTGACGCGCTTTCTGGTAGGCAGATGCGATATTGACCGCTTCCATTAAACTGGGGCGATGGTGTTGCCTAACCCAGCGTTGGATGGGTAAGGGGAGTGCTTCTATGAACTGTCCAATATAATTTTTTCAGCCATTTCTTGTGTAGTTGTAACGGTTTGCAACCACTTTTCTCCCAGCTCCTTCACACGACAATATAACTGATGTGGGGTTTCCTCTCTTTGGAGTTTGATTTCTCTAAACTTTATTCTGTAGGCCTCCTCATCATGACCAAGTCTTTCAAGTACTACCCTTTTCATGTCTACATAGTTGGTGTCCCCGGTAGGGTTTGCAGTTTGATATGCGCTCTGCATCTCCCTCGTCATTAGGGGCGCAATGTAATGGCACCACCTATCTGCGGGCTACTGGGCATTCCTTGCCACCCTCTCAAAATTTACAAAAAAATGGGCCGGATCCTCCCCTGGAGCATACTTCTGCAAAACCGATGCAGGGACCTGTGAATGTCTCCGTATATTCGTGGCATCTCTTAGCCGTGCCTGCTGGAGCTGCAGGGATTGTTGAAAAGCCTGTCGATCAGCCTGTGCTTGTTGACTTTGCAATTGTAGAGCTTGTTGTAAAAGGTGTTGACCTTCACTTAAAGTTTTAATTAAGGCCTCCAGGGTGTTTAGACTCATCCCACCGTTGCCACCAAATGTCAGAGTTTTTGTTGTGGGAATAAGACTGCACGTACACTGATTATTTTAAGTATACGTTTTATTAATTGAACTTCTATAAAGGATACAACTTGTTGTGTGGACTTCTTCACACAGGAGGGTTTCCATTCATCACTTGTCTTAAATGGTGTAACATAAAAAGTCAGTGCTTCTCGTTCCTTTGCAAATATGACACAATATTTGCCTTTTTCCGGGGAATTGGACAAGTCTCTGCTCTTTGGAAGGTTATTTTTCTATTCCTTTCACCACAAACTTTCTTCCCTTCAGACTGTTCGAGTTATCAAGGCTTTCAGTACTTGTCTCACAAGTATATTTATGTTCAGAACAATGACCACTATATTTGTTTAAACTGTTTCTTTGCCTTTTCTTTATTTACTTTGGAACTAGTCTCTCAAACCCAAGGAAGTATTTATTTTCAACTTGCCTGATTTTTTTTCTTTGTATGGGATCCTTGTAGAATGGTTTAATTCTTGAGAGGATGCCCTTCAGAGTCTAATCAGCTCTCGTGTTATTTTTCGTGTTCCAGTCTCGCTTCTTACTCACTCGCTAGCCGCAGAAATCAAATACCGGCTCTTGGATCATCGCAATGAATCAGTAGCTTCCATGAGTCGGGCCTCCATAAGACACGCCTCCTACGGCCGTCAACTGCTTTGTCTTCTCCTCGTTCACAGCTGATCGGGCGGACTATTTGCTTACAGCTGACCGAGCGGGCTATTTCTTTGCAGCTGATCGAGCAGACTATTTCTTCTAGTCGGCTCGTCTCTTCAAGACTAGTACTGCTCACGGGACGGGAGTCACGACTCTTTCATTTTTTCAGCTGGCACAACACAGGTGAGCGGCTTCGGTTTCTCCAATATAATTAGCCAATTAACTACTTTGGCGCAACGGCACAACACTTCTCATTTAACCTTAACTAATGCAGCGGAACAATGCTGAAAGAAGGGTTTCTCGGATTTCTCCTTCTTATTCTCTGTTACAGCGGGCTGTCATCAATAAGCACATTCGTAACAGACATTTTCTTCTTCACCTCCCTCAGCCGTTTCAATGGGTCGTTAGACATTGGAAATTTAACACTCTCTATGCCTTCAGATGCAAAAGATTGAAGATTTTTTGTTTTTTTCGTTATGCCCAGTATTACTCCACGACTCAAAGATTTGTGATACCCTGGGTTTGAGCGCAATCTCAACCAAACTCTTTGAGTTATATATTTTTTTGATGTTCTTTGATTCGGCTGATCACAAACTTTAGATGAGGTCTGTGTTGCTAAAAGGGCGTCATCTCGATATCCAAAACTGTCTAGCTTTACAGACTTCCCTTCACCATTTTGAACTTTGCTTTCATTTACTTTAGATGGCTTTTTTTTCCGTTGTGATCATAGAGATGGTTGGGTTTGGGAGAAGTGTATTTGAATCCTTGACAGCCAGTTGTTTCTTGGTTAGAAAGATGGGAGCAATTTTCATGTTATCACACTGTGCTGTAGCTGTGTTTTTTACATTATTTTTCTTCTTTTCCAGGTGAAGATTTGTTTTCAGAAAAATTGGGGTCCATTTTAGTGTTTTTGTTATGGGATCCTTTTGAAGTAGACCATCTGGTTCGTTCCTTGTTTGTTGTTTCTCAAGTTTTGATTGTCCTTTCAGAGCATTTTCTGCCATTTTTATTTTTGGGCTATTACTTCGCTCTGTCTCCTCCTCAGTTTGCAGACCGATACTTGCTTTTATGACCACAGCAGTTCCTTCCATTTTATTGCTGTTGCCTGTTTTGATCTTTTCAGGCTTTTCCTTATTGAACTTCTGACTTTCATTTCCTGCCGCAATCTTGCTTTTTTCTGTGAGGCTTTGTAGGTCTTTGACGTTACATGCAATGCTATCCTGTTCCTCACTACTGCCATTGGTTATTAGGTTTGTCTTCTGATTTATTTTTCCTTTTGCATTTCCAGTTGTATTTTTTTTCGGCCCTTTTTTTTGTTTTTTATTTCCCTTTGGGGTGTGTTGATTTTTACCCCCTCTTCTTGTAAGACGTTTTCTCATTTTCCTTCTGCCTCTTGAGGTCTGTTCACCTGGTTTTTGCCAGTCTTGAATTTTCTCCATTTGACTCCCTTTTACCTTTTCTTGTTCCATTTTTTGTATGTCCTCTTCAGAGTCTATGTCTTCTTCTACTACATTGGCAAGCCTTCGGAATTCTTCCAGTATCGAGTCTAATAGTGGTGTTTCATCAAGCGAGTATTCTTGGATTTTTTCTGTAGTTCTCTCTGCTTTGTTTATATTCGGATTTCCTTTCAGTACTGATAAAACCTCTTGCAATAGACTGTTATTTTGGTTTCCAATCTCACTCTTTTCCTTCAATGATTGCTGAATAGAGGATATGTCAAGTCCTTGTTTTACTATTTCCAGGTTTAGAGCCTGGATCGGGAGGTTCAAGTTTGTGTTAGTTGCGGTCACCAGACCTACTAAAGAAGAGTCACAGAGTGCTATTTCTTTTGCCATCTCTATAAGTGTCCCATTTTGTGCTTGCACCTCCGTTTTTAACATCTCAAAGACCGAGACCAATGAATTGAGAACAAAATTCAAAGCTTTCAACGTGTCTGTACTTAGATCTGTTTTTGTTTTCTCATCTTCAGTGTAAGCTAAATCTCTTTGGTCATTTAAAAGTTGTGTCGCACTTTTTCGTGATTGTGGGTTTTGCGGCATTGGTGATACCACCTTGTCCCCCTCGTTTGGGATGGAGGCTTCTTTCTCCAACATTGCTGGCGATATATGGATTTCTGTGCTAGAGGATGGAGTTTGGGGTTGCCTCCGGTTTTCCCAGAGCATGAGTGATTCTCCTTCAATATCACTGTGACTTTTATGTCGTTTTCTCCCAAAGTGATTTTCTATTTTCCATTGAATTCTTTTCGTCGTTGTAGTGTACTCCAAACCCCGCTTCCAGTTGTTTACTATTGCGACACTCGGATTCTTTTTCTTGAGGCTGTCCGCTGGAGTGCTATGAAGTTCTTCTGCATGTACCAGAACTTGGATTTGCTGGGGGGTGCTTGGCATTGCGTTCCCCTGGGTGTGTTGTTCCATGGGTATATTTACTTCATGGCTTTCATTTAAGTATGATCCATCCCCTTCGCCCCCCATGTCTTTTGTACTACGAAGTTTCATTGGGCACTCTTTTGAACGTGAGCACTTAGCAATAGCAGTATCAGGCAGCCATGAAGCGCTGTCTCGCACAACACAGCAGCTCAGTTAGATGTTCAAGGCAATGAAGCTCCGATGAATTAGCCCCCCAACCAACGGGGGACTATATGCAAAAAGAACACTCACGTCCGATGATCGTGGCGTTTCAAGACAGTTTTAGTTTTTTACTTGTCTCCTGTAGAGACTCTGATAGACATATATATCGCAGCCGGATGAGACAGGGACCGCAAGATCAAAGGAGCGAGCTCCAACAGTCTCTCGCGGTTCCCAATCAAGTTAGAATCTGTGTAGAGAGATGACGATCAACCTTACGGTGCTTTTTTGGGGATTAATGGCTAGGCATTCTGCAATCTCTGCTGTTCCGGAGCTTTCAGTCGAGTGATTTCGTATCCGCACCCCCTCCTCCACGCACTCCCAGCAGAAACAGTATAGCAAGACGCCTTGCCCTTGACTCCGCGTTCGGGCTTAACGCCGCAAGGGTGATGAGGCCGTGCTTATAACAGCTGATTTCCTGGTTTCCTGGTGGACGTGGCCAGCAACTCCAGTTCCCTTAAAGCGACAGGGGTGAGCTTAAAGGTAAACGTTATGAACGTTATTTGCAGTCTGTTCTTTCTAGGAGTTCGTTATAAATAAAGGCACAGTCCTGCACTCCTGGAGCAGAGCTCCGCTTTCACACACTTCGGCAGACTCCCCAGCACAGCAGCAGAAACAGTATAGCAAGACGCGTTGCCCTTGACTCCGTGTTCGGCCTATAGGATGTTCCATCTTGTCCTCCAATTCTTGTTTTAACACTGCTCCAATGGCATAGTCGGATGCATCTGTCTCTACCAAGAAAGGTCGATTTATATCAGGTTGGGCTAGGATTGGAGCACGAGTGAATTCCAGTTTCAGTTGTTGAAATGCTGTCTCTTGAGTCGCAGACCAATGGAATGGAGTGTCTTTCTTTAAGAGTGTTACAATGGGATGTACTATGTCAGAAAATATGCGTATGAATTTCCTGTAAAAATTAGCAAGTCCAAGGAAGGATTGGATCTGTTTAACTGAAGTGGGAGCGGGCCAAGACAGGATAGAATCAACCTTGGATGGGTCCATTCCGATACCTTTGCAACTAAGCACGAAGCCAAGATAATGAACGGTTGATACATGGAAAAGGCATTTTTCAGGCTTGGCCAGGAACTTGTGTTCACGTAGGCGTTGTAAAACTGCTTGTACATGTTCTTGATGGGCCTGAGGTTCTTTGGAGTAAATTAGAATATCGTCCAGATAGACTATGACAAAAAGAAACAACATGTCAGAAAAGACCCGATCCATAAAGCGTTGAAATACTGCAGGGGCATTTGGCGAGACCAAAGGGCATCACCAGATACTCAAAGAAGCCAAAGGGAGTCCTGAAGACAGTTTTCCACTCATCGCCTTCTCTTATGCGAATGAGGTGGTAAGCACCCCTGAGATCGAGTTTAGTGAAAATGACAGCACCTCTCACTGCCTCCAGAATGTCTGAAATAAGTGGTAATGGATAGCGGTCTTTGAGTGTGCATTGGTTAAGGCCACGGTAATCCAGACAAGGTCGAAGTTCCTTAGTGTCTTTTTTAGGAACAAAGAAGAGAGAAGCACCGGCTGGAGACTTGGAAGGTCGGATAGTACCGTTTGTCAAATTGGTGGCCAGATATTCCCGAAGGGCTTTCTTTTCAGGTTCAGACAAAATGAACATTCTCCCGAAGGGAATTACAGCAGCTGGGTCTCTATCAATGGCACAATCCTCGGGTCTATGAGTTGGAAGAGCTTGAACAATTGCTGTTGAAAACACATCTGAGTAAGTTTGGTATGCCTAAGGAATCTGGATAATGTTGGATACAGTTATGACTAGTAGCTTGGGCTCCTGGAAGTCCGCTGAAGGACTTTGCAATGTGGCAAGAGATAGACAATGGGGCATACAGTGTTCTGAACCGAGAAACAAGGACCCTGCTGCCCAATTAATGTATGAATTGTGTTTCTGTAGCCAAGGCATGCCTAAAACCATGGGGTAGTGGGCAGATTTTATGATGTCAAATCTAATCATTTCTTGATGGTTGTTTATCTAAAGTAGTATCTCCTTGGTTTGATGAGTTATGGGTCCAGAAGACAAGGGTCTGCCATCAATGGCCTCAACAGGTTGCATTATCTCTTTGGTTTCACGGGGAATGTGATGGCTGACGGCCCAATCATGATCTATGAAAATGCCCATGGCTCTGCAGTCCACTAAGACCAGGATGGGGTAGGTTTCTTTTTTGGAAGGTGACAGAAATGTCTGTAGAATCACAAGATTGTTCTGTCCTGAGATTTCAAGGAAGGAATAGATGAGGAGCAGACATCTTTCTCCCGAAACTGTGCTCCACTTAGGATCGGGAGCTGGCATTTCCCGAACGCTGAGGTGGCGCTATAGGACACTCTCTTACAAGGTGTTTATCAGAGGCACAGTACATGCACAGTCCTGTATTAATCCGACGGATCCTTTCTTGGGGAGAAATTGGTCCTCGGAAGGCGCCTAGTTGCATGGGTTCTGGATCTGAGGCTTGTGATACAGTGGTTTCTTTTTGGCAGGGGTAACCTGTGGCTGCCTTTGGGGATGTTGATTTAGACTTCCTTTTCTCTGCCTTTCTTTCCTGGATCCGGAAATCAATCTGTAGGGAGAGGTACATGAGAGCTTCGAAGGAGCTTGGGCGAGCAACCCTAGCTAATTCATCCTTTATCTCGTCATTCAGACCTCTTCGAAAGAGGGTGAAGCTGGCTTCTTGGGACCAATCAGCTTCTTTTACTAGCTGTTTAAAGCGAGTCACATAAGTGAGCATATCCTGAGTTCCTTGTTGGAATTCAAGCAGTCTTTCTTGTGCACTGTAAACAAGTTCTGGGCGATCAAGCATAGCCTTAAGGGCTTCCACAAAGCCATCGTTATCATCCCAGGTTAAGGCATTGCCCGTGAAATGTGATATCATAAATCCCACCTTTGCTCTTGGGGTGGAAAAATAGTACGGTTTGAAGGCAAAGTGTACTAAACAAGAATCAAGGAAGGCATGGAGGGTTTTTGATGAGCCATCATATTTGTCCACCACTCCTCCCAATAGGACACTTTCTTTGGCTGCTGAGTCACGAGATAAGACTAACTGCTTTAATGCCGCATTCTCAGCTTTAAGATTCTGGACTTCAGTGGTTAATTCTTGCATACCTCGCATGAGGTCTTGAACTGCGGCTTACATATCTGCCTTTGTATCAAGTTTGAGGCGTCTCAATCTGTCACAAGTCTCTCCCCTTCTCACCTGTTTCTCTTTACTTGCAACCTTCTTGGAAGTGGCTTCCTTCTTTCGTAATGTCCGAGATTTATACAGGCCTGTGCGCGAGTCTTCGCATTACAGCGTGAGGTTTACGTGTGTCCTCTGCTGGGTAGCGTTCAACATCCAGGACTGGGAACCAGGAAGGAAACAGTGACCAGGCTCGGAGGTACGGAAGCATCGTAGGACCGAGCACTGAAAAGATCCAGGAATGAAGCGCGGAGGTGGGTAAGGAAAGGGAAGGAAATGAACGGGAACTAGGAATAGGAAGATGGGAACAAGGACTCGAGAGAGAGCACAGAGCAGACTCGGGCAACACACGTCTAACTACTCCAAGCAGTAGCGTTGAGATGCGCAGGGGCGTGGCCGTTTAATAGGAAGTTGAACGTAACGCGCAAAGGCTGGTAAGCAGAATTTTGAAACTGACGGCCATGTTGGAAGGATCATGGAGTTCAGACCACGGTGCATCATGGACCACGAAGTCCAGAATGGACGTGTTCGGCGGTTCATGACAAGGGGTTGGAGAGTGCTCCTTCCCCCAAGCCAGTGAGAGTCTGACTGTGTGATAGGTCTCCGGAGGAGAATGTCGCACATGATGGCAGAAGCATCAGATAACTTGAAAGCAGGTCAGGCTCTTGTGAGGCATTGGCATGACCAGAAGGCCAAAATGGTTGAGTTTTCTCAAGACCAGCTAGTTCTAGTTATGGTACCTACAAGGCAGAGGGCCCTATAGGACAAATGGATAGGAACCTTCAATGTTGTGGGTAACATTGGAGAGGTCAGCTATACGGTGGACTTAGGCAATCCTAAGGAGGCTCCCAGCGTCTTTCACACCAACTGTCTAAAAGCTTATGTCTCAAGACCAGAAGTGGGAGCTTTACTTCTAGCTTCAGTCCAAGAGGAGGAGGAGAGTGCACCTCTTCCTGACCTACTCAGAGGCCAGCCTTTAGATGAGAAAATAGAAGGAGTTAATCTCTCTACTAATTTGACACCTGAACAACAGGAGGAGTGCAAGTTTCTGTTGAATCAGTATGCCTCCCTGTTTTCACTATCACCAGGCTTGAACCCTTGGGGCCAGCATGATATTCAAACTGGTGACGGTTCACCTGTTAAAAGCAGAGGTTATAGGATGTAAGATCCCACATAAAGGAGGAGGCCAACAAGATGCTTGATCTCGGGGTAATAGAGCCCTCTACCAGTCCATGGTCTAGTCCAGTTGTTCTAGTACCAAAGGCAGGATCCAAGGAGTTGAGAGTCTGCATGGACTATAGAGCTCTTAATGCAGTCACCAAGACTGATGCCCACCCTTTACCAAGAACAGATTAACTGGTGGATAAACTTGGTTCGGCCAAGTACCTCAGTACATTTGATCTCACTTCAGGCTATTGTAGTGGAGCGATGCGACCCCTGGGCTTGAGGCCAAGGATAAATCTTGCAGTCCTATTCTGGTTGAAGGGGGTGAAGGGAGGAGTTAGGCAGATCGAGGAAGAGACTGTTGCAGTAGTCCATGCTGCAGAGGACCAGATCTCTGGAGACATTGGGCATCATTACGAGTTTGGAGGCAGCCATGGAGCTATTAGCTCCATGGCTGCCTCCAAACCAGGCTCCATTACCAGGTTCCTCAATGAGGAATAACCAGGTCATTCCGACATAGGAGGACCCGGTAATTCCTCCTTGCAGGAACCATTCCCCATTCCCATTTGAGCCCCAATAGGGCTCAATGGGAATGGGGATGGAGGTAACAGTGGGCACATTACAAGTGTCACGTTGTTACCTCCCTCTTCCCCGCGCGGGACACGGAAAAGACGGCTAGTTTTACCAGACGTCTGATCCGGGTCCCTCAAAGGGAACCTTGTAATCGGCCCTGATGGAATGAAGGAGGCCAGTCCCGTACAGGCCCCCTTTATTCCGTCAGCGCCAGGGTCGTAATGAGGCCCATTGAGTTTCTGGAGGAAAGGGAGGAAGGAGGTCAGCAAGTCCATAGCCAGGTCTGTGTTGCCAAGGGTATCACAGAGCCAATTTAAAAGGGTGCCATGATTGACCATATCAAAGGCAGAGGAAAGGTCAAGAAGGATGAGAACAGAAGGGTAGTTGGAATCGAGTTTAGAGAACACGTTTTCACAGGTGTTCAGGAGAGCAGTTTCCGTGCCTCTGGCAGCTCTGAAGCCAGACTGATGGTCGTGGAGACAACCAACAGATTCAGTGTGGTGGATACGCTGGGAGATGGCCAGCTTCCCCAAGAGTTTGCCCAGGAAGAGGTTAATGGAGATAGGGCGGTAGTTAGCCAGACAGGAACATTTTGAGGAGAGTGTGCACATGGCAGTGCTTGAGGATAAAGGGATGGATCTAGTGGCAAAGGAGTGATTGCAGAAATCAGCCAAGGCTGGAGCAAGGGAGACAATGTTGTCCTTGTTAGTTCTGGAAGAGCAAGGGAGCACCTGTTTGGATGAGACTTTCATAGAGCAGACTTGTCTAGAAACCTCATCAAGTGATATGGGAGAGAAAGAGGAGAGTAGGAGGTAAGGGGATTGGGGGGCTAAGGGAGGCCTGTGAGAGGATGAGGGAGAAGGGAGTGGTGTAGAAGACAGTGAGGACCGGATGTCCTGAGTTGTAGAGATGAAGTGAGAGGCCAGTGCAGTCCACACTGCCAGGGAAGGCAGAGGAGAAAAGGAGACTGCAGTACGATTGGCGAGTTCTGTGCAGAATTTGAAAAGTTCAGTTGTGTTGTTAGTGGCCCCAGAAATGAGGGCTTGGATATAGGCCCTCTTCTTCGAGTAGATGGAAAGTCTGTATAGCATTTGGAGCAGGCGGCAGGCCAGGTTTTCAGAGGATGTACTTAAAGCCTGCCACTTACTCTCAGCAGCTCTGCCCTTGCGTTTCAGAGAGGCTAGGTCAGAGTAACACCAGGTGTTGCGCTTGGAGGCAGGCTTCATGCAGAGCCTCATGACAGAGCAAGGATGTCCAGGGTGTTGGAGATGGATAGGTGAAGGTTAGCAAGGTCTTAGATGGTCTAAGTATATCTTTGCTATTTGGGGATATTGAAAGCAAGATCGGCGGAGCTGACATTGGACCTTCACTATAGGTCGTACCTGACTGCCGTGGCCTCCGAATAAAAAAAGTGGGGTCATATTCCTATGTAATTGGCTAGGAAGTTATCCCTGATCAAGATGATCATTTTGCCTAAGTTGTTGTATTCATTCCTGAATATTCCGCTGTGGACTGTGTGGACATTTTTCACGGATTTAGTCAGGTTCGTATGAAGTGGGCACATCTTGCCAGACCCTATCCTGCTAGTGGCTTGACGGCCCCAGACTGGGAATTATACTACTTGATGGCACAAATGTACTTTGCTACCTTCTGGGCGGGTGCCCTGTCGGACTCCCCTCATGTTCAATTGGAGAGGCTGCAGATGGGCACTGCGCCCTTGGTGTCTTTGTTGGTTGGGGAATCGTATCGACTCTCCCATCCCTTAGATCCTGCGGGGGCCACGTGGACGGCTTGGTGGAGGCTTAATACCAGACTGAGCATGTGAACGCCCTATAATAGGCAGGTACCATTATGGGGTTTATGGGTGGTGTCACCCACGACTGATAGAAACATTGAAAGTAGCTGACGGATTGCACATATTCTTGGATTTTTATGTTGATGAATATTTTGTAGACTGGGATACTATTAAGGTTCACATAGGTGAAGCTCCCCTACAGTTGTTTTACTACTTTCACTGGAGAGCTACTTTCATGGCACACTGGCCGGCATTCCCAGAGAAGCCTCCTTCGCACACCTGTTTGAAATATAACTTATCTAACCCAGGCACCAAGAAGGATGTCTCTACACTTTATGCGCTGGCACAGGCCTTGGATACAACGCAGGACCAAAGGCCAGGGGGAAATGGTGTGCAGATCTGCAGGTAGAATTTTTTGATTTACAATGGTAGAACATTTTTAGGCTGACTAAAGAGGTCTCACTTTATTTGAAATTTCGTTTAATTCAATTTAAAACACTTAATAGACTGTATTATCCACCCTCTAAAATTAATCGCTTTGGCTCCTTGAGCGCTAAGGACTGTCCCAGGTGTCATGAGTTGAATGCCTCGCTGTTTCATATGTTCTGGGAGTGCCCTAAACTGGGTGGATACTGGGCATCGGTGCGCCAAACTCTGTCAGACATACTGTGTCGGCCACTCAGTCCTGGGGCTCGGGACTGTCTGCTGAGGTTCACGGGTAAGATGGCAATGGCTAAGCAGCAATTTGTGATCCTGGGGCTGCTGCTTGCCAAGACAGTTATCTTGTTGAGATGGTCTTGTGTCACCTACTCATGAGAATTGGCTGCATCATGTCATGTCGGAAAATTATACGGAGGAACTATACCCGTCACTGTTGCCACTGAGATGCTGTGTTAGAATGTATGGCAGGCATTCTGCCACTACCTGTTGAGAAGCGCTATATCCTCAGATTGATGCCACACATACTCTTGGGTTCGAAAATAAATAAAAGGAAATCAGGTGGGCATGAAAAAAACACAACATAGCAGAACACGCATTTCTGCATAGGTTAAATACAGCAGGTCACAACAATGTTGAACTATAGAAATATTGGATTTGAGGTACCGAACACAACAAAACCACCAAAAACCGCACCCCTTTTGCCATGAATGAGTGAGTGTGCCTTTTGAGCACCACATGCGATTGCGTCACAAAGTGGTGTGAGTAAGCCTCTGCGTCTTCCCCTGTACCTGCAAGACACCAGGTAAGCATTACAGTTTCCGAAAGTCAATACAAAAGCGACTAAACGTCCACCTGGTTTGGCGACTAGGCTTTGGGAGATGACCAAGGACTATTGGAAGGTTCGATATTACCTCACCTAAGCATGGGCGTAATTCCATCTTCAGTGATTTCTATATTAGTTTCAGGGATTCTGTAGAGTTTTAGATGTACAGTTTTCACTGGGGGAGTATGAATATGAATCTGCACTTTCCCAGGTTGTTCGGACAAGACCTCAGGGAACGGATTCAAAAGGTTGTGTATGTCTTTTTTCCGGTTAAGGCTCTGGTTCTCAGGGATTAAATTCACTTTCTTTCTTAGTCTACTAGAAGTGTGGCCATGGTAACAGTACCCTACTCTACTGGATCAGCCTTCTACTCCTTAAGGAGATTCATGTGGTAGACCTCATGTTTTTGTTGGCTGTTGGGTAGGAAGACCATGTAATTCAATGGATGTATTCTTTCTGTGATCTTTTATGGCTTGTGCTACTTGGAAATCATTTTATTCTCTAAGGTGGGTAAGAGAACCAAGACCAAATCTTCTGTGGAGAAATATCGGCTATGGCCTGTCGATCATACAGAGTCTTTTGATGCTGTTTAGCTCTTTTTGTTTTTATTTAACGTTTATTTGTTTTGTTTATTTAATGAATGTTATAGGCAAAATAAAGCATTATTGTTACACAAATGCTCGCAAAACCTTTTAACATTGATTTACAGAGTGGAGGACCAGTGTCCTTAACAATGGGTAAGAGGATGTGTATATAAGACCAGATGATGAAGCAGGGACAAGGACAGTAAAGCATGATATAGCAGCAGGATAGTGGAGGAAGTGCTTAGTTTTATGATGAAGAGATGAGGGATACGTGCTGTGTGGTTGTCATAGACAGGTAGGGGGAGAGGAGACTAGGTAGATGCGGTGGCATAGAATGCTATGCATGTGGTTCTTCAGAAAGGGGGAGAGCTAGGAGGTTGGATTTAGATAGAGATTGAGTGGGTGTAGTGCAGAGAGGAAGAACATTCCAGAGTAAGGGAGCGAGGAGACGGAGAGAGCGGAAACTAGAGGGAGCACAAGGGGCACAAGATGTGACAAGGAGGTGAGCCGAGAAAGGGGAACCAGGAGATGCGGGAGGCCGCAGGGGCATCATTTTATGTATGAAGAAACTTGGCCCAGTCCTAAGGATGAGGCATTAAACCTAAGACTGGATAAATGGAATGGTGAAAAGCCGAGAAAGCAAGTAACGAATAACCCGGTCTAGGAACACCGATTTTTTAGGAAGAGAGAAACTTGTCCGAGTCCTGAGAAAGGGTTGTCACTAGAAAGATCAGTTAATAACTTTAAAAACCTATACAAGAGGCGTCTAACCATACTGGCTGGGGAACAAACAAGAGACTCGAACCTATGAAAAAGGGAATGTACCCTATGCCTTCAGAGTTGAAGACTCGAGAAAGCCTAACATAGAGTCATATAATGAGCGACAGGAAATAAGATTGTCAAGTGAACAAGATAAAATAGGAGACAACCTCAGAAAAAGAATCCATGAAATGGAAGGCCTAAAAAGGGATCAAGACAAACCCAAATTAGGAAAGCCTGAATTAAAAGACTGGGAAGAGTCTGAGAGTTTAGACAAGAGCGTGAGAACATATCTGTAAGAAAGGTATTCTAAGTATAATACCACTGAAAGCACAAAACCGCTCAGTATTTGGAAGAGCTTCAAGAGTTGATCAAAGAGAATATCCAAGAAAATTACGTTATCAAATATCTCGGCCAAGGAGAAACCTGTATATTGTATATAAAGAGACTATCAGAAGGAAAGAAAAGACCAGGCGAAGAAATAAATTCTCTTGGCCCATTTGATTTAGTTAGATATAGTGGTAGGGTCAGGTAGAGTTAGTGTGGACAGAGGACAGTTTTACTTTGGACTTCCGGACATCTGGTGAACACCTTTAGTTTCTTTAGATAGGCAGGGAATTCCCGCTTGCAATAGGGAAAGATAGGCTTTATTTGTATAATTTCATTAAAAATCATTCAGAATGCCCTCAATGTATCCCTCTCCTTCTTCCGACCTACCACAATAAGCATACTGATGATAACTCTGCGAAGTAGAGAGGTGCTGGGGGTGGATGCGAGAAAAGGAAGTGTGATGAAAGTTAGGGTTGGTCGTTTTGTGAATAGAGAGAGCAGGTGAGGAAGAAGAGGGGTGGTGTTGAGGAAAATAGATGATAGGGATAGGAAGAGAGTTGAAATGGTTTTGAGCAGTGGAGAATGAAGAAAGAAGTATAAGATAAAGGAAGAGATAGTAAGAGCAGTGCATGATAAGGGCAGGGCTGAGCAAAGACGTAATTGGTACTTACAAGCAAGTACCAGACACAGAAAAGCAATAGCTCAAAGGCAAAGAGTCTGAAGGAAAGGCTAGAGGTTGTCCCTTAGCTGTTGGCCCTTTGCTGGGTCACCCGGGGCTGAGTCGCCCCAAGGCAAGACGTCAATTACTGGAAGTGGTGAGGAGTATCCAATAGACTTTCAACAACACCTGACCAAGGACTAATACCAATGGACACACATACCGATGCACAGACCTCAGAGTACTGCGCTACTGTTAGATACCAGCTCAAATGCTGGCTACCCACACTCTGTACAGCGCTCCATTGCTCTTCAGCTATGTCCAACCTTAAAACAATAAAATTAAAAATAAAATAATGGTGGGAATTGGAGGTGGGACCACCAGCCTGCGGCTTACCATATGTTGGTTCAAGACTTCTCGCACAGCTTTCATATAAGCTTTGAGCTTTTGGGAAATGGCTATGGCAACCTCCTCCATTTCCTCCCAGTTCTCTTTAAGCATGTCCAAGATGTCTCATGGTTCCCCTCTGTACAAATGCTCAAAAGGTGAAATTCCCAACAAAGCTTGCAGTGTCTTTCTAATAGCGAAGAGGGCCCAGGAAATCATTACATCCCACTTATGGCCATCGATTTCCACCCGTTTATGCAGGATCTTCTTGAGGGCCTGATTAAAACGTTTAAAGAGACCACTGGTTTGTGGATGATGGAGGTTAAAAGCCTTTTAATCTGGAGGCGCTATTTCACCTCTTGCATCAGTCTGGATATAAAAGTAGTGGCCTGGTCTGTGAAGATCTCCTAAGGAAGACCAACTCGATAAAAGGAGGGGTGTGGGTGTTTCAATATCTGTTGACTGGTGTTGTTTCTTAACAGAAATGCTTTGGGATACCGAGCTGTGTAGTCAATGATGACCAAAATACATTTATTCCCCAATTTGGAAGTCTCCAAGGGTCCAATAATATCCATGGCAATACGTGAGAAAGGTACCTCAATGATAGGGAGGGGTTGTAATGGGGCTCGGGATATTGAGGTGGCAGCGGTCTTCTAACTGATTTCACATGCAACCACGTAGTTGTTAACATTCAAATAAACCTGGCCCAATAGAATCTCAGTATTACTTGGCTCTGGGTCTTCACAATCCCTTGATGAGCAACCATATGATGGGAATGGGCCAGTTCTAATACGATCTGCCAGTGACTTCGAGGTATCACCAATTGGGTTTGGGAAAGGCCATCTCTTTTGGTGTCTCCAGGGTACAGGGGACCCTCTTTGATGAAAAAGAATGATCCGGCCTGACTACGGCTGTCCTTCTCGGAAACGACTTGCCCAGAGGCTTTAGTTAAAATTGGGTGGTTCCTTTGGGCGAAACCTTAATAAGGCAATAAAAGATGGTTACCAGGATCATTTCATGAGGGAGAGGGTGTCGGTGGGTCTGCCTCATTGAAACACAGAGGGCCTCTTAATGTTTTGGACAGTTTGTCTGCCTCTTGCAAGGTAGGGTTAGGGCTTGTTCTAGGATCCCTTGTGCCCTATCCTCCTCTACCTTGACATGGTATGGACCACGTGTATCTCTCCATTGTAGTCTGGGTCTATCACCTCGTCTGCCACATCCAAGGAATACCGCCAGGCTATCCCTGACTTAGTGGCCAGTCTGAAATAAGTGCGAGGTGGAGGGGGATGCTGATGCCAGTGGGAATTAGGCACCTTTAATTTTTAGGGATTTGCACGTCCCCAGTGCTAAAAAGATCAAATCATATCGACTGAGGGGTGAATTGAATAGGGAGTTTGGCAATAGGGCATAAACGCCAGATTAGCATTGGCCCATCCAGTGTTGGATGGTAGCAATCCTTTCTGACACCGTAAGTGGCGCGCCAGAAGTATGACTCAGACCAGAGGACGTCATTCAAAGTAGTTTTATTTAAATTATAAAATGCCTACTTGCCCTACTGCTAAGAGGGGATACATTACCTACAAACGTAAAACTAAGGTGCTAGTCCAAGTATCAAAATAACCAAAAACAAAGTCCTCCGTCCTAACCTGTCCCACTTTCTGGACCTACCACTAGATGAAACAAACAAAACAAAGAAACAGGATTCCAGCCTGGGGTTTTGTGAACACCTCCTAGCTGATCCCCTCGTCTTCATACAGTCTTGTAATATAAGTTCCTCCCAGGACACGCCCTGGGTCACAGCAACAGTTCTCATAAAACAAATCCAGATTTCTATCAGCTCCTTGTTTATACTGAAAGATAGCCAGTCAGTCCTTAACCACTCAAATTACTCAAATGCTTGTCACTTGAATCCAGAGGAGTTCTCTACTTATCCCCTTCCACCAATGTCTTCTCTTGTAGCCCCCCTCACTCCCTCGAGATTCCCTAGGGCATGACAGTATTGTCTTTACCCTCGGAGGTCGACTAGGCCTGGGATCCCTAGCCCCTTGTTTCTCATTCTCGTAGCTTTCTGCCAAAGGTTGGATCCCTTTCTCATTTTGGTACTCAACCTGATTATCTTTACTTTCTATTTGAGAGTACGTCCCTTTCTCCTGTTGGGACTCAGCAATCTGATTATCTTGGTTTGCAATATCTCCATCTTGGTCAATGCCACTTAGGACTCCCCGGTCCTGATTAAGTATGCTTTATCTGCTTTTGGGCTCCTTAGCCATAAAAGGGTTCAGGGTTTTGCTAATCCCTTCGTAGCAATCATCTGCACCCTTTCCTTCTTCCTGAGGGGCCTGTGTACCTCCTTTTCCCCAGTGCTTCCTCCAGGGAGGGTCGGTGATGCCTGTGTCAGCGGTGTTCATCTTGTACTGCCCTTTGGTTGCTTTTCTTTGTGGCAGTCTTCTCGGGCCTTGCCAGTACTCGCGGTTCACTACCTTGCTCAGATTCTCAGCACAGGGTTTGAGGAGCTCTTCTCCCCAACATCCCTAGATCGGGCAGCGTTTTGCGTGCTCCGGGCCCACCACGTACTCTACATCGTCCCGCCTCCAGGCTGTCTCTGTTCCGAGCTCCAGCAGCAGCTTCTGCTCAGCATGTCTCCTCCCCTGCCGTTACTCTCTGCATTAGGGAGTCTCTTCCTCCAGGAGATGATTTCAGAGTTTTTATAATGGGGTTTTGATTATAATTTAAGGAGGGTTCAGCAGTGGTGTCAGCCAAAAAAGGCTTTACCATCTTTATAACCTCTGCTGGTCCCATATAGGCTCAGAGTAAAGCTTTTATAGGGCTTCTCGCTCTAACCCGGGAGTCCTCGTTCCTAAAGTGGGAGTCACTCCCTGTGAGGTCCCACTTACCCAAAACCCTAGGGAGGGTTTTGCGGAGCGGGCTCAGCTCCCTAGCCTCAATGGGGGTGGCTTCCCCTTGGGGAGAAGGGATGAATACACTGGATTCGTCAAACTACCCAATTTGGTCTATCCTACTTTTTAGGGTCCAACTAGTGACAGGCCTTTTTGAGCAGCAACCTCCCTGTGGTATCCAAACCCTGCCTTCCTCACACTATGCATGAGTATTTGACATGGTATTATTGGGGCCTTCAAGGACTTAATCCATACACTTCTTCTGACGTTGAAACACGCTTGCAAGGAGAAAGATACCTTACTGACATATATTGCTCACCAACATGTAGATACTGTTGCATTACCTGTCACCATTGTGATTAATTTATCACTTCACAAAGTATGGTCCCTTTTCAATTTAAACAGGCAATTGTGTCTCCCTTATTAAATAAAACATTGTTAGATCCCACCATCATGACCAATGATTGACCCATTGCAGGCCTGTCATGGATGCTAAATTGCTGGAGAAAGTGGTTACAATGCAATTAACCAAGTTTGTAGACTCCTCTGGAATGCTGGACACATTCAGTCTGGTTTACACACACACTGTGGCACAGAGTTAGAACTCTCGACGGTCTGAGATGACTTTTTGACTGCTGCTGATAATGGTTGTATCTCTTTACTGGTCATGCTAGATCTCTGCACTGCCTTTGACACGGTTGACCACAGCATCCTCCTAACTCGACCTGAATCTTTGGTCAGTCTCTCTAACAGCAATTGGAACGGTTTAAGTCCTTCCTATCCGACAGATCTCAGATGGTGAAATGTTGCCCTTTGTGCTCAAAAGCCCGACAAGCCTGCTGTGGGGTTCCCCAGGGCTCCCCTTTGCCCCCCTTATGGTTTAACATTTACTTTCAATTACTCATGGCCTATTGAAGTAATTCCCGCTCTGTTTTCATCCCCATGCTGATGTCACACAAGGCTTCTTTAGAATTAAAAATCTGTGTGGGTTTTGGTAAAAGCAAACCACTTGTATGTCAGAGTTCCAGAATTGGATTATTCATAATGGACTAAAATGAAATCCCGCCAAAAGTGAAATTATTCTGCTCGATCGGAAACATTTATTCAAAGATCTTTTTAAGCTACCAAAACCTCTTTTTCTATACGACTTACCATTGCCCTATGTTGACAAAGTTAAGAATCTTGGAGTTTTCTAGCAAGCAGCTCTGGGATTAAATTGTCACATTTGAAGTAGTGTCAAGTCAGCCTTTTATACACAGTGCCTGATAGGCCTGTATATATAACAACGAGGACCGTTTTGGGATTGCCTACTGTGGGTTACCCAGTTCAATGTTCACACTTAAGAAACACACAGTTTCTTTGTTAGAATAAAAGTTTTGAAAGAGCAAACGTGTCTCCAAATAAACTTACAAGCGTATGTGAATGCACTGTGCCATGCTAAAAAACACATGTTGGACCACAATGGATCATGTGTTTGCCGCTTTCTAGATGAACAGAAACAGAATTTTAATGGATTTTCTCTATTAAGCGGGTGTAGAATGTTAAAACAAGGAAAAAGAAGAATGGTCGAATATTCTTCAATCAATTTCTAAGTTTATTTAGAGACACAGCTGATAGGCCTACCAGCCAACCAAATTCATCATCTTCAGATATCCCAAAATGGGGCCGTTAATCTTATTTTTGTACTTTCCAGTTTGAGGAGGATCTCCAAACACCACCACATTCTACACTGGCTGCCAGTCCATATGTGCATCCAATTCAAGATCCTGTGTACAGTCTTTAAATGCCTTAATGGTTTGTCCCCTTCCTATCAGGCCAGAACAATTCTTTGATGTTCTCCTGCTAGGTCTTTACAACCTTACCAGAACCTCCTTGTCACTCGCTCTGTGAGATTTAGATCTAGGGACAAAAAGAGATTTTCTGTAGCCAGGATGACACTTTAGAATACTTTACCTTGGCTTTGGGCTATTTAGACTTGTGGTGCCTTTCGGAAGGAATTAAAAACTCATCTCTTTTATTAAGTTATTTTTTAATGATTTCTTATTCACAGGCCTTACCCCCTGTATTTAGAGTTTCATGTGCGTCTAGACACAGATATATCCAGACATTGCGTTATAAATACTTCAATAAATCAATGGGCCTCATTACGAGTCCGCCGGTCCGGATTTAACGTTGCCGGTAAAACCATACCGTCACTGTTTACCGGACCGGCTAATTCAGACCTGCGATCCCGGAAACACCATCACCTCGGAGCCATTCCTGCGGTGACAACGCACCCTGAAACCACCTCGGCGGAAACAGCGCCTTGATACACTGACGCATCACTACCGGCAATGCATAACACCGTGTGCATTATGAGTAGCATGGACATGGAAAAACCGCCAACATCGTGGCGGTACCACCGGCACCGCAGAGATGGCGTTAAACAATGGCAGGTGAGCTGAATCAGGCCACAGGTCCACAAAATGAGGCCAGCTGCACCCTGCAGGTAACTGCAAGCCTACAAAAGGGCCACATCCAGGCCACCTCCAAACACAAGCATGCAGGCAGCAACTGTAGCAGTATTTGGTCTATTGAACCTACAGGCAGCACTGCACATTGTGGCAGCAGTGGAGCAGAGGAGGAGGAGGAGGCGGAGGAGGTGCAGGCGGCAAATTGCAAACTCTGTACCCATACCAAACCCTAATGTGCAGCCAGCACAACCCCACAGGCAGCCTGCAACCCCCCGCATAAGGGCCTCACCCTGGAACCTGACACCAGGGCAGATACATACATTGTACCGGGTTGACCGTCCAACTATCATGTCCATCTTCACCATGATCGAGGACATCAGCAGCCACATCGGCATCCGGACTGCAATCCCCCCCCCCTGCTGAAGGTGGTCTCGGTACTGCATTTCCTTGACTCTGGAACATATCAGCACACTGTCGGTGAGCTGCACGGGCCGTCACAACCCTGTCTCTCCAGAATATTAGACCAGGTACTGGATGCTCTGCTGCGCCATGTGTCAGAACACATCGCCCTCCCCCGTACCCCTGGCCAGGTCATTCACACCAAGTTGGCCTTCCATGCCATTGCTGGCATGCCGGAATGCATCGGTGCATTAGACTGCACCCACATCGAGCTGACAGTCCCATGTGCAATGGAGTTGGTGTACCGCAATAGGAAACAATACCACTCACTGAATGTCCAGATAGTATGTGACGCTGGACAAGTGATAACCCATTGCTGTGCACGTTTTCCGGGGTCAACACATGATTCGATGGTCCTGCGGAATTCGACATTGCCACGCTACATGAAACGCTATGCAGGACAAAGCACATGGCTATTGGGTAAGTACAACTGCCAATGCATGAACCCTGTGCAAGGGGGGGGTGGAAAATGCAATGTCCTGGGCATTTGGGATGGTACAATTGCCAATGCATGACCCCTGTCCAATGACATGGACAGTCACCACACCACACACATATTACACATGTATTGCTATTCATAACGAAATCCCACAGTGTGCACTTACCCACCCTGCTAACGGAGAAGCACACCCTAGACATGTAGTTGCAGCACAAGCAAGGCCGACATGAGGAAGAGAGTCCAAGGCTGACATGAGGAAGAGAGTCCAACACCCGCCCAATGCTCCTGTGCTCCCACATTGCACATGATGTGTGCCTACCCGGGATTGTGAATTGACCACAAATTCACAGTGACCATTGACTGACAGCACCATGTGTGGATATCACTGCACAATGCCAAACTCACCAACCACACATGAACCCATGGGCATCACCCTGTGCTCATCGAGCTGTTGCCCAATATCAAAGCACCAATGTGACCACCAATGGCCCTGGAATGGTACTGTCCTACAAGTCAGATCATAGGATGCCCCATATGACCAATGCATGAACCAAACATGATTGTACTGCATCTGATTCACAAATAGAAACCACAAACACTAACATGCACCCTTGCTTCAAATCCCATGTAGGTGATGGAGGATATGCACTCACACCATGGCTGATGACGCTCATTCGCAGGCCAAGGAAAAGGCATGAGGAGGCCTACAACAGGGCACACATTCACACACGTGGCATGATAGAACATTTGGATTACTCAAGCCCAGGCTCCACTGCTTGAGCCGATGTGGTGGATCATTGCTGTACAGCCCAATAAAAATGGGTAAAATAGTGCTTGTATGTGCCATGTTGCACAATATGTGCATGCGCAGGAACGTTCCTCTGCCCCCAGACACAGAGGATGATGGTGATGATGATGACGACGATGATGGTGACGACGATGGGATGGGTGCACTCCCTGGCAGGGATGCCCAGGATGGACAACATGCATGGGCAGCACTAATTCACAATTTCTTCTGAGAGTCTCTACATGCACAGCATGGCAATATGTAATGTTGTACAAGATTAAATGGAATGTATGCACATTGAATCAAGGATGTCCACTCATCACGTCTTTTTCAACAATGCTTTATTTTCAACAATAAAGGGATGAAGGTGACTTGGAAAGGAAAAATGTACACCCGTGTCCACCCACCTCCCCAACGCACCCACCCCCAACCAGGCCCAAAGCAACTAACCCCATTACAGACCTCCCCCACTTCCCCAACGTACCCACCCGCAACCAGGCCCAAAGCAACTAACCCCATTACAGACCTCCCCTACCTCCCCAACGTACCCACCTCCATTCAGCCAACCCATCCCAAAAATGCGGACGACAGTCAGATGATCATCCCACTATTTACGTCCACGCTTGTGTGGGTCCGGCCAGCCGGCTTGAGCGCCTCTACGGGCTACTCGCAACAGTGCTTGTGGGGGTGGTGCTCGTGGACGCAACTGGAGGACATGATGTTATTCCCTTCCCTCACATGCCGTGACAGGGTCACGTTTCTAGTGGCAAATCGGCTTATTGCCCTCGACAGCCGTCGCACAGAGGTGGCAGTACTCTCCCTCCACAGCCTTGTCTACTTTTTTCAACCAGCTGTGTGAGGCTGGCCTGGTGTTCCTCTATGCACTGGAGGCGTGCACTCATTTCTGCCATCGAGGGTGTGGGCGAACGCATTGTGTTGTGCATTCCAGAGGGGCTGAACACCAGGTCAGGTAGGGGACTGATGTCAGCCACATCATCCTGCTCCTGTTGTGCATCGTCCGATAGTACAACCGATGCACTGTTGCCACTTGATTCCTCCTCCTCCTCCCTGGCAACAGGACAGGCACTGCATCCTGTGGCCATCGTGGTAGCAGGTGTTACTACTGTGGCAACAGGCAGAACTGGGGTCTCTGCGGGGATGGGGGCTTCCATGCCCAATGTTGGTGGTGCCGGTTGCTGTGTACCAGAGGTGCTGGCGGTGGAATCCTGCGCAGGATGGCGACATTGGGCACGTGCAGGAGGACGTGGCGTAACCTGTTGCACTGTGTCACTGTTGGTTGACGTGCCTGTGGGGGAATAGAGGACATGCTGTTAGTTGTGTGGTGTGATGTGAATGGGTCCATCACATGCAACGCACTACACAATCTCTGTCCACTTGCATGTACACACATTTGACAGGTGATGCACTCAGGTGTGTGTGTGTCTCAGCTTGTACTCAGTCACGCGCTGTCTGCATGTGCAGGGGGCATGTCTCATGTGCATTGTGGTTGTGGTCTGGGTCATTGGCTGGGGGGATGGGTAATTGGTGGATCCATTCGGTCAGTCCTGCCCTGGCTGGGGGGGATGGGTCATTGGTGGATGTGTTGGGCCAGTCCTTCCCAGGCTTGGGGGAGGCCGGGATGGGTCATTGGTGGATGCGTTGGGTCAGTCCTGCACTGGCTGGGGGGAATGGGTCATTGGTGGATGCGTTGGGTCAGTCCTGCCCTGGCTGGGGGTGGGGGGATGGGTCATTGGTGGATGCGTTGGTTCAGTCCTGCCCTGGCTTGTGGGGGTATGGGTCATTGGTGGATGCGTTGGGTCAGTCCTGCCCTGGCTGGGAGGGGGGATGGGTCATTGGTGGATGCGTTGGGTCAGTCCTGCACTTGGCTGGGGGCTGGAATGGGCCATTGGTGGATGTGTTGGGTCAGTCCTGCCCTGGCTGGGAGGGCATTCACACTCACGGGTTTCATCTCTGTGTACTTACCAGCATCGGTAGTTGGGCTGACTCCGGCCTCTCCATTGGCTATGCCTTGTATGCCTTCGAGGTTCAGGACACTGCTACACCTCGCCTCCCATGACTGTAGCCTCAGTGGCGATGCAGGCCATCCACCTGTGCCAGTGCTGTGCTGGCGGTGTGCTGCAGTCAGGTTGCACACTCGCAGCCGTAGACCATCCCACCTTTTGTGGCAATCTTTGACAGTGTGGTCGGTCACCCCGACAGCGGTGCACGTCCGTGCTGCTTCCGCCCAGACCTCCTTCCGCTACTGCTAGGTGCTGCACCTCTGGTCAGCGCTGAAGAGCATGGGGCATGTTCCACAATGTGCTCAACGAGCACCGTCAGCTCTGGCTCGCTGAAGCGTGGCTTCCGCTGTCTGGTGGCCGGGATGCGAGATGCCATCGTAGTGGTGGATTTTGGCTGTTCCCAGAGGTGATGTGTCCTGTGGTCTCAGATGATGGCAGTGGATTGTGTTTTAAATAATGGCCGCCGCTCTCCTTCCGGCTTTGGAGATCACAGTGTTTCCAGATCTGGTATTTCCGTTTCCGTGCCTGTGGAGGCGGATACGGATATACCACTGTTGTGGTTCATGGTGCATGCATATCCGTGGGTGTTTCCGTGCCAGCGGAGTCACCGTTTCCACGATGGGGTGCGATGGACAACCCGTAATCGCACCTTATTTCTGCATGCTTGCGGACGCGGTAACAGTATCACCGCCATCACGGAAAAAACAGATTCCGGACCGGCGGACCCGTAGTGAGGCCCAATGACTTTGCGGGTTCCAATCCAGGTGATAAATGGTGCCTTGTTGCCACTGCAAAGGAGTTGCTGGGGGATGTCAGCAAACAATCCCAACAGAGGTACATGTGTGTACTATACTTTTTTGAATGGAGAATTATGAAAACAAACTTGATTAGGCAGAATTACTGCAAACAATCTAATAAAGCCAGGCTTCTAACCCTGTTGCTGTTTTTTGTGTGGTGTGTCTTTAGGTCCTAAAAGTAGTTTCAGGACCCAGATATTTTTTTAGAATGAGGACAATAAAGCTTCAACTCTATTTGCATAACATATAACATATTTCTATATGATATGATATTTTATTTTATTTATAGCGCCCCTATACACAAGTGTTTCAAGGCGTAACGAGGCAAGGGGGAGCAAGGGAGGACAAGACAACTATCTTAAAAGGCGAAGTGACATTGAGATCGCGCAAGTGCGAGTGAGAGGTAAGGGGAAAAGTGCCCCGCAAGGGGAGGAGGAGAAGTGCGGGACTTAGGATCAAGACATAGAAAAAAGAGTGCGCCCAACAGGTGGCAGTGCAATGGTTAAGTGCAGACAACAAGTGTTGGAAAAGTGCACGTAGGTGGGACTGTAGGGATGCAGATACAGCCCCCAAGTGCAGGGTTGCCAGGAGGCAGTGCAAGTGTGCAACTGGGAGGGCAGGGACCTGGATCCGTGTTTCAGAGGGTGGCCAGGTAACTAGTGCATTATCAAACAGGAGATCAGCAGCAAAGTGGAAGTGAGAAGGCAGAAGCAAAGAGGAAAGTTTTGAGCTGCTTCCCGAACCAGAGATGGTTCTGCTCAAGTTTTAGAGAGGGAGGCGCCGTCCGAAGAGTGATATCTGCCCCCAACTCATTGCTTAGTAAAGCGACTGACCGTCAGGGAGTCAGAGGTGGAACAGCGAAGGGCTTGAGAAGGAAGATACTTCTAAAGATAAAGCTGGAAGTATTTTGGTCCCAGGCCCCAGAAGGCCTTGTGGACAATGAAAAGGGTCTTGAATTTGATCCTTGAAGCCACTCTGAGTCAATGGAAAGATTTCAGTGCTGGAGAGATACGATCATTGGGCTTGAGGCCAAGGACAAGCCTTGCAGTCCTGTTCTGGATGAGTTGAAGAGGACGGAGAGTGAAGGAGGGTAGATTTGAAAAGCGGCTGTTACAGTAGTCAAGTCTAGAGAGAACCAGAGCTCTGGAGACAGTGGGCCTGATCACGACTTACCGCCGGATTTGAGGGTCCGCCAAATCAGGACTTTGGCGGATTTCGCCCCAGCTCTGAGCTGGGGGGAAATCCACCGAAATTTCACGCTATTACCGCCGGCGGGAAATCCGCCGGCGGTAAGAGCGTGAAAATTCCCCATTGAGCCCAATAGGGAATGGGGAATGGGGATTAACATTACCGCCGAACTCGTGATCCGGCGCTATTAGCGTCGGGGAGTTTGGCGGTAGGGCTAATACCACCAGCGGTAATACCGCCGGCGTTACCACCAAAGTCGTGATCAGGCTCAGTGAGCTTCTGGGGGAAGGAGAGGAAAGGAACAATTCCTCTGAGGAGGTGTAGTTGGTAGTTTGACTTCTTAGAGACGTCGGAAATGTGAGGGGAGAAGGAGAGTGTGGACTTGAAGATAACCCTGAGCTTCTTAGCCTCACAGGTAGGAGCAGGAAGAGGGCCAAGGGAGTCCGGCCAGAGAGTGGTGGTAAAGTGGGGGTGCAGGTGTGCCGATGAGGAGAATCTCTGTTTTACTGACATTCAGGCAGAGATCACTGGTGGCATACCACTCCTGGATTGCAGACAGTCAGGGATTAGAGAAGGTGAAGAGGCGGCAGAGGGGAACCTGAAGATGAGCTGGGTGTCATCTGAATAGCACTGGAAGTTGGAGGAGAGAGCACCAATGCGGAGGGCGAGAGGTGTCAGGTATTGGTTGAACAACCAGGGAGAAAGGTTAGACCGCTGGGGAACACCAGAGGTGGAGAGAGAGATAGAAGAGATGAAGGACCGAAGTTGGACCTGGGACGGTCGGCCAGAGAGTAAAGAAGTCATCCATGCAAGAGCCTGATCCGTGATACCCAGATTATCATGGAGCCAGTTGAGAAGGATGGCATGGTTGGCCGTGTCTGCTGCATGCATGGTTGCTGAGCAGACATTGGCGAGCATCAGCTTTCGTGTATTGGTAGATGATGGAGTGCTAATGGGCTCTATGGTGACGTACATGAGATTGCTGCAATGCAGTGTCCGTGATGTTGCTGGTGAGCAGTGTTTTTACCGAAGAGTCGTGATGGTAGGCATGGGCTGTTCGCAGAGAGGTGTGAAACACTTATTTGAAGGAGCTTACCCTATGTTAGAGGAGCAGGGGTTCTGGTCCTGAGTTCTCCGGCCCAAACAGGAATTGCCCTTTTCTTTGTCTGCCCTTCACTTCTGAGGCCTGGGCTAGAGACACACTTGATCTAAGAGTTAGGAATGGAAAGGAAGGGGTAGGGATAAGCAGGTGTGTAGGGCTTAGGGCATGTGACCAAGATCCACGTGCACCTTCTCACCAACTTCAAAAGAAAAGAGGCTGCCTGGAAGGTGCGAAAACCGGTGGTAGGCAGAGCAACTGAGTGGCAGAGCCTGCTCACGTGACCAACAGCCTCCTCAATGCTGTCTACCTGGAGTCCTTCAGTAGCTGCCTGGGAGGCGCATAAAATGGTGGTGGGCGGAACAACTGAGTGGCAGGTCCTGGTCATGTGACCAGCAGCACCCTCAGCACTTTTCAAGTTGGTTTTATGTGAAATTTAATTTTGTGTCATCCCAAGAAAAACCTTGAAAGCCAAACCTTAACATATATTTCTACTTACTACAGCTGAGAATATATGTGGTCAAGTGCCCAAATTACAGACTTGGCTCAAATCCTAGTGTTATGCACTCATCTATCAAACACTGATGTCACTCCTCAAACTAATTTTCTGTAATAGCTTTAATGTCTCAGGCAATGCTATGTCATTCACAGATTACAACAGTGTAATCTAATTCTTTAATTGGCAAATTTCACATAAATTCACTCGCATTGCAAATTGAACCCAATACTTCCAGAATTTTAAAGACACTTGAAGTGATATCAATACAAACAATAAACAGCGTGCCTTGCATGTCTTTTCACTACACAAGGACTCACTAATCTTGGTACTGGCCTTGTGCAGGAGGATGCCATGGACAGCAGCAGGTCACACAGATCCAACTGTGGCCCCCTTCAGATAGGGACAGTCCCTCTGGCCCTTAATGGCTCGCAGCAGTGGAGTGGTGAACCTGCCTCAAATGACTAGATATAAACTCATGCTGCACCACTCATAGATATGTGCTTTCCTAATTGCCATAAAACTCAATCTATGCTAATTAGGCAAATGGCATAAGAGCACACAAATAGAGTGTGCCTTTAGCACAAGGCAGTGGCGCAACAGGCATGCATGTGCTTTGTTTTTTAATTTACATAATCCCCACATGGTGAGCACTGGCGCATAAGCAGAAGCGCTTATTTTCATTGGGGCGTTACGTTAATGGAAGGCAGAAAAGTCTTGCATAAGGCTTTTATGCTTCCATTAACTTCATGCCCCCATTTTTATGGCGGAGAGAAAGGGCGGAACACAACGTGCATTTCCGCTGCCTCCCTTCAACTCCGCATTGCACCAGCATGCATTTTCATGAGGGCACAAATGGGGGGGTCCCCTATGAAGCCTGCCGGCTATATCCATCAGCATAGACCAGGTGGACTCCATAGGGATCCATTGTAAACGCTGCCTGCAGGGGAGTTGCTAGGTCTGGAAAAGATCAGGTGCTAACCTAATGTCGGGATTGGTGGGACTCGGGCTCGCTATAGCCTTTTGGTTGTAGCACCGGAGCTTCTATCGGGGGCTACAACCACAAGACCTGGGGCTATAGCCACCAAAGCCTCCCCCCCCCCCAGCAATGCCTCTGGCTGCCTGCCATGCAGACACGGCAGGCAGCTTTTAATTACATTTGTAAACACTGCCTGCCATGCTCGGGGAGCTGCCTATGTGTATGTCTACACATAACAGCTCCCCAACACCAAATCGTGCCCTGGAGCAAAATAGTGTCACAGACACTTGACAACCTGGCGATTTCTCAGCCACCCTCCCAGGATTGGCTGACAGCGCATGGAAAGCAACAACATCTACGTCAGTGGGAGATTGGCACCAGGTAGAAAAATATCCAAGAGAGGGTTTTATGTGGCAGAATTTAATTAAAATGAGGTGAGTGCAGTAGGCTGTTTCACTTTACTGGACTCTCTCCCGAGCGAAAGACTTTGCTTGTCTGCATATAGGTTTTCATAAAGTGCTTAGTATTGGTCTTCATTTTTCACTACCTTATCACAAGTTGTATTATAACCATATAAGGCATTTTTGTGTGGGCAATTGCAGCTTTTATCTGGGCCACTGAGAGACATTTCCCTCCTCACCACTGTCCCCATGATCATAGTGGTTCGGATTGCCCCATACTACTCTTACACTTTTTGTGTTCTTATGGCTAACAACAATGTCAGCAAGTTATATATAACACATCATAAAGGCTTGGTACTTTATAAAATAGGTGTCATTATTATCATACCCCCATTTGCCATGCTGTGCAGGAGCAGGAGTCAAGCTCCACCCAGATGCTTCCATTGTGCAGACTGCAGTCTGCCCCTTCCTGCCTGATTCTCCTGCCATGCCACGCCCCCTGTCCCCGGAAGCTTTAAAGCTTCGGTTTCAGGGCAAAGCCCCAGTGAAGTCTGGGCTAAGTCCCAGCTGGATGCTGACTCTCTTCTGTTCACTATGCCTTACTCTATTCTCTTCCATTGCCACCTCAGTGCGTTACTCAAACTCACGCTCTATTCCACTACCTCTCCCTCTACCTCTCCCTCTCCCTGTAACAACAGCAACCTTATCTATCCCCCTACCATGGACTATACACAAATCATCAATGTTGGCCTTTGGAATGTCCGTTCACTCAACAACACAACTCATTTTGCTTTTAACAGTTTTTCCCGTTTCCACCTGCAGTATCTCTCTTTTACCGAAAACTTAGGTTTCTTCCCCAATTACAGTAATTCCTGCTGCACTCTCTTCCCGCCACTCTTTTTTCTCACACCCCCTGCTCTTCTAGATGCGTTGGAGGCATTCGTATCCTGTCTTCTGTTCCTCCAATTTCTCTTCCACCAAGTTTGCACCTAGCTATGCCCTGTTCTTTGAATATCATTACGCTATCTATTCATCTCCATCTCCCCTTACTTTCCCGGTGATTTACCATCCTACGGGACCTGTCACCACCTTTTGTGATGATCTTGATTCACTCATGTCCTGTCTTCTGACTGTTGACCATCCACTAATCCTCGCAGGTGTGTTTACTATTTATCTCTCCTGGACACATAAATAGGTTCCTTTAATAACGGTTCTTGAATCCTACTATGTATCTCAAATTCCTACACTACCTTCTCACATTTCGGCTCCTCTTTGAACCTAATCTTTTCAACAAACTGTGTCTTGTCCTCAGTTTCCGCTTAACCTCTCTCCCTTTCCAACCACTTCTTTTTATCGCCTTTGCCCTCCCTCAGCCTCTCACTCCTCCTCTAAATGACCTTAGGACTCCTCTGTCTATTCTGCTCTTACTTCCCTTCTTCCCTCTCTTGATGTATTCGCCTCCCTTTCAATTGACACTGCTTTATAATCCTTTCTAGTAGCCTAGCAAGCACCCTGAAGTAAGGAGGGGCAATTTAATATATATATATATATATCTTTATTTTTATAGTTAATTAAGTTATTACATAAATAAACAAGGGACAACGTCGTATGCGTCTCCTCAGCTTCCTTCTCTTCCAACTGTCCTTTTTCCACGTTCTCTCTCTCCCTTCCATTCTTCTTCCACGAGCATAGTCGCGTGCAGACGCACGCTTCACGGAAGAAGGATACTACACATCTCCCTTCTTTATATGGAAGGACTCTTTAGCATAGTTTCATCATCCCACATAGTCACAGAGATATCTTGGTGGTCTGGATTCTCTTCCCGACCTGGATCTGAACCTGTAACTCCAGTCCTGACTCTCATCTGAATCTGTTGCCAAGGAAGAAACCCTCTTTGATTTTCTGTTCAACACTTCACCCACACCTCGCACATTCCTACCTACATTGTCAACATTAGTGCCAACTCTACTTCTCTCACTGTCCAAATTTCCCAAAGCATCATACTGACTTCTCCATTTTTGACCACTTATATCCATTACCCTTTCATTGTTCCATACTCTATCATCCTGGGTTCTAATAGCATGGGAATAAACCTCTGCCACTCTCACAGGCTTAGACCATTTGCAACCATCTCTTCTCAAATTCTCAGGTAGTTTTATCCTCACCCAATCACCCACCTGAAACTCAGGTAATTTCCCAAAGCGTTTTTTATCATGCATTTTTTTGTTATCAATTTGTCTATGTCTAATATTTTCTTTTGCAATTTCTATTTTATTCTCACTACTCACAATATCATTCATCCACCCTGGATACATATTTGTATTGGCTTTCCTGCCCCTGTTGAGTTCAAACGGTGTGACTCCAGTGGAGCTGTGAGGAGTGAATCTGTGGGCCAATAGAGTCTCTTTGACCGTTACCTTCCATTCTTTCCCATTGGCCCATGCCAGTTTTATAGCATCTTTTATCACTCTGTTAAACCTCTCCACAATGCCATTGGTTTGTGGATGGTAAATGGCGCACAACTTATGGTGAATGGCTTTACTTTTGAAATATGTCTCCATTTGCTCAGATTTAAATTGTGAGCCATTATCTGTGAGGACTGTTTTGGGATATCCCTCTCTCTCACACACTTCTTCCATGAATCTTATAACATCACTTGTGGTAACTTTAGGTAAAAATTCAACTTCAACCCATCTGGTTAACATGTCAATTATAACTAGACAATACGTAGCATACCCATCACTCCAAACGGGACCAATCACATCCATAGCCAATTCGCTCCACGGACTTTCAGGAACCTCTCTCAAAACCATTGGATATTCTGCACCCTTGCACACTTTATCGCTCTTAGAGCAAAGGATACATTTTCTAACTCGGTCTTCGATCAGTCTATCACAACCGGGCCACCAATATGTGCTTCTAATTCTTCTTTTAGTCTTTACAATTCCCTGATGTCCTTCGTGAGCCATCGTTATAATCTTTTCTCTTAAGTTGGTAGGGGGTATCAATTTGTCTCCTTTCATGAGGCAATCACTTTGCAAATATAATTCTTCACGTACATCCCAAAAAGCCTTTATTTCTGGAGAAAGTACTTTATTCCTCTTCCATCCCCCTTCTTTCACCATCTTCACAACTTCTAATAGCGTAATATCCTTCGTCATGCCATCATTCCAATCCTCCTTGGATACTGCTTGGCTTGATATTTCACACACGGCTTCACTATCTCCAAAATCTTCTTCAACGTCATCAAGATTGGTCAAACGGGACAAACAATCTGCCGTAATGTTCTTAGAACCTGGAATGTACATGACTTTGAAACTGAACTCTTGAAGTCTTGTGACCCATCTCCTAATCCTGCTGGATACTCTGTCTAAACCTTTGGTACTGAATATTTGCACTAAAGGTTTATGATCTGTGTGTATGGTGAATTGTACGCCCCAGACAAAGGACCGGAACTTCTCAATGGCCCACTTGATTGCCAAAGCCTCTTTCTCAATTGTAGCGTAATTCTTTTCTGGTCCTTTGAGTAACCTAGATGCAAAAGCAATCACTAATTCTTGTCCATTATAATATTGCGATAAGGATGCACCTAGACCCACGTCGCTTGCATCAGTGGTAATTACAGTCTTTCTGCCTCTAACAAAACTTTGCAGTGCTGGGGCTTGGGCTAACGCCTTTTTTATGAATTGGAATTCTTTTTCACACTTCTTGTTCCAACTGAATTTCTTATTCATCTTCATTAAACTCCTCATTTCGACAGTGTGGTCTGAGAAATTCTCTATAAACTTGGCGTAATATTCTGCCATTCCCAGAAAAGTCCTTAGTTGATCTTTGTTGTCTGGAGTCTTCATGGATTGAATAGATTCTGCCAGATCTCTCTTGGGTCTAATGCCATCACCAGTTATTACATGTCCTAAGTATTCAATTTCTTTTCTATTGATTTTCGATTTGGCTTCACTCAAAACCATTCCAGCTTGGTGTAATTTGTGCAACACTCTGTTCAGCCTTATGTCATGTTTATCTTGATCATCTGCAAAGACCAATACATCGTCTTGAAAGAAAACCACACCTTCCATATCACCAAGTATGTTCTGCATTATTCTTTGAAAAACTGAAGCCGCTGATATTAACCCAAATGGCATCCTGCGAAATTGATAGAGTCCCTCTGGCGTAATAAAAGCCGTCAAAGATTTGGAATCATCATGTAATTTGATTTGGTGATATGCCGCTGTGAGATCTAGTGTAGAAAAAAACTTTGCTGGACCCAAAGTAGATATTAGTTCCTGTATATTGGGTAATGGGTGTCTGTCAGGGATCACACATTTATTCAATTCTCTCATGTCGACACATATTCTTATTTTTCCTGTGGTTTTCCTCACAATGACCAATGGTGAAACCCATTCCGCTGCATCAATTTTCTCAATTACTCCTTGCATTTCTAATTTGGTTAGTTCCTCTTTGACTTCCTTCTTAAGAGCCAATGGAATATTTCTGAGCTTTTGGGCTATCGGTCTTGATTCTTTTTTTATCAGTATCCGATGTGAGAAACCTTTTAAACATCCTATTACATCATCTCTAAATATTTCATTCTTTATCTTCCGAATGTCACCCATGTGTGATCCATCAATCTGGTAAACCATCTCATCAGCATTAGGATCTAACCTAACCTTGAGCGATTTTTGGTGTGTCCAACTGAGAAGTGCAGACTCTCCGCTTTTAGATACGTAAATGCGACCACTTGCTTTTCTCCCTTTGAAGTCTAAGTTTGCAACAAACCACCCAAGCAATTCTATTCTGACTCCACCGTATGCCTTGGGTTTGACATCAACTTCATGTAAATATTCTGGGCCGCATTTCCTCCACATCTCTTCTGGTATCAGCGTATACTTCGCTCCCGAATCCACCATCATATTGACTGGACATCCATTAACTAGAATTTCAGCCCTGGGGCTCTCTATGTGCGTGTCTTCATCAGTGACCATGAAAACACATTCTTCTCCATCATCATCGTCTCCAATCCAATTAGAGGATTGTTCTTGTTCGCCATTTGGGTTGGTCCTACAGCACTTTGCTATGTGACCTTTTCCACCACACCTTCTGCAAATCATCTTTAGAGCAGGGCATTCCTTATTGTCAGCCCAGTGGCTAGGGCTACCACATCGGTAACATCCTCTTTGTCTGGTCCTTCCTCTACCATCCTGGGGAAACATGCTCCTGTTTTGACGTTCAGCACCTGACGTCGACGTCCTCATCACATCGGGTCTATTCTTTCTCCTAGACTCGACTCCGCCGGGTCTTCTTGTATATGCTTGGTTATTGTACACATCTCTACTCTCGAAAGATCTCCGCTGTAAGTTGCTGGTGTTGGGTACTACTCCGTCTCTTTGTGATCTCACTTTCTTTTTTTTGTTGCCTCTAATAATTCCAATTTCTTCTTCTTGATCTGATTGTACTAGACTGATCGACGCTTTGACTGACACGTCTTTCATTCTATTCTCTAAGGTAGAAACACATGTTTCTGTGTGTTCTACTTCCTTGGCCAATCTAAGTACCATATCAAGTGTAGGATCATCTTCAGACCAAAGCCTCTCTCTGACCTTGCTGCTCCGACACTCAAGCATGAACTGGTCTCTGATCCTTTCATCGAGTTGTTGGTTGAAATTGCAATTCCGGGCCATTTTCCTCAAAGCAGTAACATATTGTTCTACAGATTCTTCCTTTTCTTGAACTCGCTTTCCGAATTTGTATCTTTCCAGAATGGTGCTCATTTTCTTGTCGTAATGTTTATTGAGTTTGGCAATTGCAATTTCATACATGTTCTTGTCCCTTGTTTCATCTTCTGTGAGGTCAGGCAGGTCCTCAAATTTCTCTTGGCCCGCTGGTCCTAAACAATGTAATAGTAAGGACTTCTTCCTCTCTATACTGTAGTTTACCCCACAAACTACATGCGCATAATGTTCAAAGGCTTTAAGCCATCGCTTCCAGGAAAGTATAGGTTCGCCAATTTCTGGTAAAAACATGTGTGGTGGTTGCACTCCTTGCATGGCCATTTTAATTGTATGTGATAGTTCGAGGATGGAGCTTAAAACTGTATTTCGTAAGAAAAATCGAAGTCCTTTATGTTCTCCCTTCTCACTGTGAAAAAGGAAGAGTGTGAGAAGTAATGAGGATTTGATGTGAGTATTGAAACCTATGGCGTTGGAATCTGTGAGTCTTAATATATATATTTTTTTTTTTTTTTTTTTTTTTATTTTACATCCACTGTGAAGAGGAAGATCACGGAGAGTGATGAAGATTACCGATTACTCGGCACGGAGTATTGCGTAATGAATTTAAGCAGGCATTACATCCACTGTGAAGAGGAAGATCACAGAGAGTGATGAGGATTACCGATTGCTCGGCACGGAGTATTGCGTAATGGATTTAAGCAGGCATAGACGTACGACAGTGAACAGTGAAAAGGATGGGTCCGCCTCCTCTGAGATCACGTAAAGTCTATTGGCGGTGAAAATATAAACACACGCCGTGGATGGATGGGCTTGAGATTGACAGCTGGGGCCAAGCCCGCCTCCTCCAGAGGCACGCACTGTCTATGGGCGGTGAAATTATTAACACGCCAATGATTAGACTTGAATTTAACTGCCGGGGCCCGCCCCTTCCTGAAAGCACGCAGTGCGGTGTGCGCCAGGCGGGGCCCAGGAGCAGTGAATAAATTAACTCGCCGGAGGCTCCACGGTCCTTGCACAGCCTGGGTGGGAGCCGCGTTCCTACCTGCTGTGCGGCCGGAGATCCTTCTCAACGGCCACAAATGCGTCTTCTTTTATCCTCGTCGCCATTGAAGTAAGGAGGGGCAATTTAATATATATATATATATCTTTATTTTTATAGTTAATTAAGTTATTACATAAATAAACAAGGGACAACGTCGTATGCGTCTCCTCAGCTTCCTTCTCTTCCAACTGTCCTTTTTCCACGTTCTCTCTCTCCCTTCCATTCTTCTTCCACGAGCATAGTCGCGTGCAGACGCACGCTTCACGGAAGAAGGATACTACACACCCTTAATCTTTATCCTTCTGCGCCCTTTTTCCCTTCTCATAAGCCATCAAGAGTCCAAGGCTGACACTGATCTGGATATCATGTCTGCTCTTCATTCAACCTATAGCACGTTACTATTCTTTGCTAAATAACAGCATTTATGGACACATATCCTACCTTGGTTCTTACTTTTGCCCCGACCATAGTCGGTATAACACAATATAATTTCAAACTGCATCTCCAGTCCTCTGCTGATCTCCCTCAATGTTAGTTGGTGGAGTCCCAAAAGTACCAGTCAGGTGCTGAATGTGTAGTTACATTTGGAGGATTTACGCTGCAGAGTTCTTTCTTGATTGTCTCCCACTTCCACTAGAGAGAAGGAAGAGGGACCCAAGGGTGAAGGGGGTTGAACATTGAGAGGGCAGTCATACATGCATTTGGGAACAGATCGTTGTTATAAATGGTAGCTCTAACATATTTACTTTTTTCAATGTTTTCACTGAGGAAGCAGATAAGATTGTTTCTTGGACTTTCTCTGTCCCTAAAAGGCAATCATCTCAACAGTAGCTTTTGCTTTTTTGCCCAAGAATCAGAGGTCAAAATGGAAAAATAGGATAGAAATGCTCATGTTTTGAATGCACAATACAGGATTTTGTAAAATGCTGATTTACATTCTAGAACCAAGACATCAAATGTTGACAGGTCTTGTTAAATATAGTGGCTAGATCACACAATGATTACTCAAACAGTTTCCAACAATTCAGGTATTTGAAGATTACCAAATATACTGCATTTTTTTTTACAAATCGTATTCCTGTTAAGTGAAGGTGAATTTAACAAATAGTAGCTGCCTAATATCTATGATAGCTATCTCTTATCCGCTTAAACAGTATGCATTCAAAAGGGCGTATGGGGAGATTTTTTTTAAACCTCAAATACTGGGACAAATTAAGGGGAATTTGACCAGTAATTCATCAGAGGTTAAAGCGCCTATTGGAAGATGAAGTATGGTTAAGAAAGAGCCTTTACAGTGCATCTGAATTTAATCGTGGCCAGGTGCTGAAATAGAGCGAGCTAGCGAGGAAATAAATGTCTTAGAAAGAAAGACAGAGGGAGCAGGACAAAGAGGGACGAGCCATAGTTATAGAGAATGAAAGAGAGGGGGTAGGTTACACAATAGGATATGTAATGCCATAGAGGATTTTTTCATCCCCTGATACATTTTAAAAGTCAGAAAGAATACTGGACAAGAGTTTTGTGGCCATCCCAATTTTAGGAATGATGTTTGGATACCTAAAATGTTCTAAGAATTTCATATTTAATGTTTGATTCCATGCTTAAGGTGGCAATTGTACGTACATTGATTCCCTGCCCAGAGAATAATTGTGTGAGTAAATTCCAATAACACTAGATGTTATTATTGATTTAATATGTGGTGCTTTAGGCATTCCAAAATGTTTGGAATGAGAATAGAGCCTCAAATGGAAGAGAATATTTTCATTACATCCATTAACACCCAGCTTTGGGGAGAACTTTCGTTAGATCTCATGGCAGGGTGGCTGTACAGATGTGGATATTTAATACTTGAGCAAAGGCATAAAAAGGGATATCTCCCACTTTATAAATTGCAAATATATTTGAGAAAGCAAAGAAAATATTTTAGAAACAATCTCACTTAAGAGATTTCTATGAAAAGTAGGTGGTGGAGACTTGGATGTAGGAGATGGATGATAGTCCATACAAATGTAAATAAATGTGCATGAAGGACAAGATATGCATGTCCACAACAGGTCAGTGGATATTACAGAAAGTGGGATCAATATTTGAATATGATATCCACGCTTTTTTTCCATGACCTGGTCACATGACTCGACATAGTTAATAGCGTTTGTGGTCAATATGGCACACTGCAGGTCAATATGAAGCTTGTCGTGACATTAACAGCAATTGTGTCTGTAAATCTTTCTTTAATAGCCATTGTTTCCCTGTAAAAAGCCTAATCCTTTAAATAGACTCAGAGTGTACCAAATTAAAGTGCTGTTCTAGTCCCAAGGATACAATAGGGGAAAGCCGAAACATTTATTTTATCCACGAAAATTGATCAGAACTGGAAACATTTACAGGCACATGAAGTCCTTCAGTTTCCTTCTTTCAACAGGGCACTTCCTGTGATGATCTTTATCAACAGCAGCAGCTGTAAAAAAACCAAAATCGTTCTTACAGGGGGAGAAGTGTCAAACATAAATGTATATGTACACTGTAAGGAAAGCATGGTATAAAAGTAAGACAGACACAAGTGACCACAGTTCAAGGGTGTTTATTGAACCTTATGAAGGGTGTGATAAACACCTATCTAAACCTATATCTAAGATGGGAGCAAGCTATGACCATCGGAATAATAACAATGCAGTCCTAGTGGAGTCTCGTAAAAATAAAAAGGCTTATACTAAAAATCCTATTGCCAATCGTTACGGCTAATTTACAAATAGTGTGGGGGAATGTTCATAAAAAAAGAAAGAATTGTTCAGAAAGTCAGGATGTTCAGGCCATTGGCCTCCCTTCCCCATGTTTTCAGCATGGGACAAGGCGGTTCGCTAGAGCATACCAGACTCTTGGGCTTCTTCGGCACGAGGACACAGTTCCATTACCAACATCAGGGCCTTCTGTTCACAAGTCTTTTATGTTATCAAAGTCTCTTGATTCAGAGGGCCTGATGTACCAAAAACAAACAAAAGGTTATTTCAAAAACACACAAGTCAGGTGAGTCACTCTTCATCCTGGAGCCCCCTCTTCCGGGCTCAGATCCCTTTAATACAACTAGTCTCCCTCAGCCGGGCTCGGACCAGTCTCAGTTCAATTCATTGGCATCCCTCAGTCAGGTTCACATTTGCCACAGCAATATGTTTTCGCAGGTGACTCACGGTTCACCCTGGATCCCCCTGTGCTGGGCTCGGATCCTCATTTGTACCACAATTAGTCTCCCTCAGCCAGGCTTAGACCAATTTCAGTTTGTATATCTGTTCTCGGTGACTCACGGTTCACCCCAGGTCCCCCTCCGACAGGCTCAGATCCCCTTTTTTCAGAATTAGTCTACCTCAGCCGGGCTCGGACCAATTACCATTCTTATTTGCTATCGAAGACTTTCAAATGTGCACAGGGTTTGGCTTGACCCGTTGCAGGACCACTTCCATTTCACAGTTTACAGTTTTTACACTCTCAGTTGGATACCTAACAGAGTCCTTCGAATGAGAACCCACATGGTGCCGGACCACTCTGTATGACATCTACATTGTTCACCATTCAAAAGCTCACTCACTCCTTGGATATTCAATGATATTTGCGTCGCTCATCACATGCGCCTTAAACTCTGGTCTTTGCAGATTTCTTCATACAATGTTGCCGCTTGCAACCTTGGTTCTAACATAGACCAGTCTGCTATCAGACTCCCAGACTCACCGGATGTGCTGACTTAACTAGAGTGGCTTTGTTGTCAGAGCCAAGGACAGTACCTCAGCAGCAATCCCTATGCCCCACCTCGGCTATCGATGCGGGAAAGCCCCGGGTACCTTTGATACACAATGCACCTTTCTTCAGTTTTAATTCCCGGTCTTATGTATCTTATCCTCGAGGGCTCGTGAAAGTCACTGTTTTCTTCCTCTGAAAAGGCCAAGGGCAATTCCCTCCTTGCAACCCTTTCTGGTCTCGCCATCTTTCTCCTTGTATTAAACTGCCATCTCGGAACTGCTGCTTTCTCTGGTGTTTTGCCTCACTCAACAGCGTGCTCTGCCTTTTATCCATGTGGGTAAGTGTAATGGAAGTCAGGTGTGTGTAATTATCAGTAAATGCCTGACCCTTGTGTTTGGAAATGTCAGGTATACGGCTCAGGTTTTAGTCCATTGTCGCTCATGGTGAACTATCCGAGACAACATGTTTGTGTCGGAAAAGTGGGAGTTTGAGTTCTTAGGTATCCTACCTGGTAGGAAGGGGAAAAGGTGTTACAACGAAGGGGATACTGCGACTCACCCTGCGGTGTCCCACTTCCACTCCCCGAGGACCCCTCGTCCAGGTGATTCTCCCGCACTGGTCCCCCCCAGGAACTGATTCCAAAAGCGATGGCTGTGTCCTGGCCACCTCTGTGACAGATCCCCGGGGACTAACGGATGAGACACCTTCAGGTTTCTCACATCTTTCATTTCAGTTATTGCTTTTTTTAAAATACAAATTCAAAGAACCCTATGACTATCTCAGTTTAAAAAAAAACAAGAAATCTTTTAAAAGGCCACATTTAAATGATTTCTAAAATACCTTAACTTTCAATTGCAACAGATTGCAATGAAAAGGGGACTTTAAATGATTTTTGGAAATCTTTTTTCTCTTATATTTCTAATGTGCAAACATGAGCTACAGTATTTGTCCTTCATTCTTTACCTACATTTTTTTGCATACATTAAAAAGTGTTAATCTTAAACGCCATCACCTTTATGAGCAGAATGCATGTCATGGAAAAGGTACACTTCAGGAGAATTTAAGAGAATCAATAACACAACAGGACTGCAGTTGTATTATAAGTGTTAGTGTACAAAAATACAGTCCATTAGCACCCAGGGGATAACAGCTGGCCAAGCAGTGTGTGCCAAATGCCCCTTCCTTTTATACAATGGGCACCTTTCTAATTGTTTTAAAAACATTACATATACGGGTTGATGACTTGCCAAGCAAGTGTTTTTTATTTTGTTATTTTATTTTGTTATGTCTGATCCCAGACTGAAGAACAGGACCAGGTGAGATATCAGGCACACATATATTGTCTTCTTGTATGTACCACAATGGGTATGTCCAGATTAACCCTGGCCCATCTGGATCACTGGGATCCACCACTATGGTCAGTACCATCTCTGCAACTGTCAACCATACCCATCAGAACCCCAAGCACGCACTCCAGATACTCTCCATTCCACAAATGATGTAGCAGTGTTCATGCACTCACCACTCCGTAGCTGACACCCTGTTAGCCTAACCTACACAGCACTCACCATTACCCAGAACTACATAGTAATGATGACTCTCGGAATGTGGCATTATTGCTTTATTCCAAAATGTTATATAAAAGGAAAACCTTGCTTGAAGAAGGAGATATGCAGCAAAAATACAGCACGAGAGGAAAGAGCAAATCAGATGCCCTTTTTCAACATCATTGATTACACCACTTATCAACTGTTTCAATGTTTCTTTGGATCAGGGGGTTGTCCCCTAACAACACTTGCAATCTAAGCAACTATTGACTGGTGGCTGGTCTACCTTGGATATCAAAGATTTTATAAAAAATGGGTACAAAACAATTTTAAAAAGATTGTTGAAGGTAACCAGATCCTGGACCAGTTGCAATTAGGGAAGCACAGAAATCAAACTGCCTGTGTCTCTATGTGGGACTATATCTTGGTCAACCCTGGTCAACTCTGGTGATCTGTCTTTTTTGGTGATGTTAGATCCTACTGTCGCCTTCAACACTGTGAATCACACAAATCCTTTACCCTGCTTATAAAACTTAGTTGGTATATCAGAACAAGACCTTAACTAGTTTCGCAGTTTCCTCTCGGATAGATCCTTGGCTGTTATAGAGGGTCCTTTGATTTCCGTTTCTATTCCAGCACCCTGCAGTGTTCCCTAGGCCTCGCCATTGTCAATATGTTTGTTCAACATTCATTATGAACCATTGATGATTATTCTTTGGAAATTCAGCCTGCTGTTCCTCTCTTATGCTGGTGATACAGAGCTGTTTCTCAGGGCCCCCAGTCCTTTTGAGAATGTTCTCCATCTTCAGCTTAGTCTCAAAGAAGTCAACAATGGGTGGTGAACAAAGGACTTCAACTAAACCCTCTAAAAACAGAGGCAATGTGGAAAACACCTGTTGAGGGATGTAGGTTGATACCACTTTCCGCTCTTTGGTCTTCCTACAACCTTTTCCTCCACGGTAAAAGAGGTCAGTGTAATTTGGGAATCCCACTTGAGATTAGGTCACAAAGTGAATGAAGTAGCAAGGTCTTCTTTCTTCCGCCTCCAACTGCTCAGGAGCACTCTTCCTTATCATCCTGAAGATGATCAGGCAACAATAGTTGGCACACTGGTTAACTCTCTGCTTGATTATGCCAATGCATTATACATGTGGGCGTTTCGGAATACCTTTTCATGGGGCCTTCAAAATGTTCACTATGAAACAAACTGGCTTATATTTAAATTTCCGAAATTCTCTTTAATTTCTGCTTTTAGAAACCTTTTATTTTGGCTGCCTATTCATCACCAGATTATTTTTGAGATACTTTGTTTAACTTTTATGTTTGTTTACGATGTGGCACCTCAATATCTTACTTGTAAGATTTATTTTTACAAACCAGTGAGATCACTGCAATCCTCACATCTGCATTTGTTGACTATCCCAGATACTGGCCCTCATTACGACTCTGGCGTTAACCAATGGCGCTAATAGCACCATAGTTAACGCAAGTAACTTACCGATTCCGCCAATGGTAAATGGGGAATTACCACCCCATTCCAAGGATGGCGGGGCGGTAATTCCCCATTTACCATGGGCCCTTCCCCATTCCCATTTTTGCCCCATAGGGCTCAATGGGACTGGGGAAGGCGGTAACCGCAAATTGCGGTACCGTAATTACCTCGAAAATCCTTTGCGGGTCCCTACTTTAACGGCTGGTCCAGACCAGCCGTTAAGGTCGGGAGCCGCAAAGGGACCTCGTAATCAGGCGTTAAGGGTTTAACGGCGCCGACACCATTTACGGCGCCGTTAACTCCTTAACGCCTGGGTCGTAATGAGGGCCACTGACTGCAAAACAAGAGGACACCCAGATGTAGTGTATACTGTATGGTACTTTGTGTTATGTGCATTATAAATCTGTCAAATCAATCAATCAATCACTTATTGCTTAATTAGGTGACTGGAGAGCCTGACTTAACAGCCCTGAGTGAAGGCAGTTAAAGGGGGTGATGGTACCTAATGGGCAGTAGTTCTGCTTCCACCTGAGGGCACTAATGCTTTTAGCACCCAAGCTGGGGGACAGTTTGCCCAAGAAGTGAAGAAAGCATTTTTTGGCTTTTTGCAATAATCCTGCTGCACCGCCATGGCTAATTGTGTACACAACGGTACATCACTACGTGATAAAGGGGCATGCGATGGCCTAAAGAGTAGTCAACTAAAGGCAGTGGGGACCATCTAGTGCCTTTGGCCCACCACAACAGTTGTGAACAAAGTGTGGGGCAGTGAAGGGCAGAGGGAGAGCACTGTAGTGGGGTAAGAACAGATCAGCCAGAGAGCTCGGTTTGGTAGGATGCAGAAATTCCAAATAACTGCGTGTTAATATCACCCTGAATTGGTAAGGATGACATAACCCTCAGCTGCAACTCCAGCCCTCTTATGCATGTTATGCAAAAGTACCCTCATCAGAAAATAATATTCCATACATATTACAACTATACATATTTTCCCATACAAATAATGACACACGTTATTGGTGAGAAGGCTTGGAGGGATTTATTTTGCCTTTTACTTATCGACATTTTCATGTGCATTCTGGCCAAATGCATCTCTTGTGTGTATTATTTGGTGGCTGTTCAGACTTGATTTCAAATTAAAATGTTTCTCACAGTTGGTGCATGGGAATGGTTTTACTCCTGTGTGTATTCTCTGATGTTTGATAAGATTTGAGCCTTTACTGAAACTTTTGCCACAGTCAGTACATTTGTATGGTTTCAGTCCTGTGTGTATCTTTTTATGGGTAATAAGATTAGAGATTTGACAGAAGCATCTCCCACATTCAGTGCATGAATAGGATTTTTCACCTGTATGTATTCTTATATGGGTGTTAAGGCTCGAGTCATGACGAAAACATTTACCACATATGGTGCATGTGTACAGTTTCTCTCCTGTATGTATTCTTTGGTGCTGGACACGAGTTGAGTTGCGAATGAAACATTTGCCACACTCATTACATGAGTATTTTTTCACTCCTTTGTGTGATCTCTGATGATTGGTAAGAACCGAATTCTGACTAAAGCATTTTCCACATTCATTACAAGCATATGGTTTCTCTCTAGTATGTATTCTCTTATGATTGGCAAAATTTTAATTATGACTGAAGGACCTCCCACATTCTACACACATATATGTTTTTTCTCCAGTGTGTATTCTTCGATGTTGGCTAAGAGTTTAAATTGTACTGAAATTCTTTCCACAGTCTGCACATGTGTATGGTTTTTCACCAGTGTGTATTCCCTTGTGTTTTGTAAGGCTTGACATCTGACTGAAAACGTTCCTGCATTCACTGCAAGTGTACGGTTTCACCCCTGTATGTATTCTCTGATGTGAGGCAAGACTAGAAATCCGACTGAAACCTTTGCCACATTTGTCACAATGACAGGGCCACTCTCCTTTATGATTCAACTGATGAACAGTCAGACTTGTGGACATACTGACCTTTTCCCACATTCATTGCATGGATAGGATTTCACTTTTTTCTGTAGCTGCTTTTTTTGTTTAATGGCTGTTGGTTGTCTGACAGACGTACTCCTTTTAATACTTGTGTAGGATTGAGCATTACTATTATCAGTGTTACTGAAAGGCAATATCTCACTGGAATCTTGCCTGTCTGCAGACATGGGGCAAGGACCCTGTCCTGTATCTATTTCAAAATATGTTATTAATTTGCTGACAGTGTCAACATCATTTGAATGAGGATGTATTTCTTTTACAGGGGTTTGGTGCTTGCATTGGGATGTTTTCTCTTTCTTGCAGACTTCATCATACTTTGAATACTGAATGGCTGCTTCATTTTCTGACTGCTGATGACATTTCTTGGGAAAGCTCTCTTCATCTGTGCGTCTCAATACTATCTCTGTTGGGATGAAACATGTAGCAAACATTAATATACAGACCCAGTTATTTATTTGCTACTAAAAGCCATAAACAGTAATAACACAGCTAAGTCGTTTCACATTTGAATACATGAATGCTGTACTTTTATTTTGCAATGTATGTGACACTTATCAACAAAACAGCAACATCCCAAATAGTGGCAATGTGGAACTACATCACAGAGTACTTTTATTGACAATAAAGGACAACCCTGCCTCTTAGAGGCGTGACAAATTACTTGACAAGCATAATCTTCATATTTCCTCCTGAGACAACTGGGTCATCTACTAGTGCTTACTTTGCTGGTGGTAAAATGCAAGTAAATGTGTGAATTCTTAATATCAGAATGTGACTAACACCTTTTATGCATTATCAAAGCTGTACATACAAACAAAACCTGGGCATTTTAGAACTATTCATCCATGTCATAGCTGTCCTCATTCTTCAAGTACAGGCGGGTAACATGGTTTGAAATGAAGATTCTATGAGAAGGAGCTAAAACCAGCTCCTGGGATTCGGGTATCATCCAGTAGGCAAGAGCTACTGCTGGGGAACCAGGAGCAAGTACACAATGCACTACACATCGAACTTCCATAAGAAATGCACATAACTCTCCACCCATCAAAGTTGATGTCACATATACATGTTTCTACGTCACCATTTGGCATGGGGGAGCCAAAGCTGGCTCCTGGTAATTGTCGCTTTTAAGCTAACCAGGCACTCCTATGCTAAAAGTAGGAGCTAAATAGCTTGCAGCAAATTTCAAACCCTGGAATAATCATGTCCTTGGTCCATCTGCACTGAAAACAAACCTCCCATCCAATGCAGTACCTTAAGTGTCCTTCCTATCCCCTTTGCTGTCAGACACCTACTGGGGCTGCTCACATCACTGCTGGAAGACGGCAAGACTCTGTCCCAACCATATCTCAATGACGCCCATCTGTTTAATTTGGACAAAAACATGCTAAAGGCCCAATTGATAATGGAGCTTTTACAGTAGGTTTATTACTGGTACTAAGTTGAATGTTACTCAAAGGAAATAAATCTAAACATTCTAGTGTTTAGCTCATAGAAATTCAGAAGCCTTACATTCTCCTCATCAGAATTGATGTATATTCCCCTTTCACAAAGTGTATTCTGTAGAGGAGAAGCCAAGTGCCTCTATCAGAAGTCCCACCCCTATTTTGCCTATATGTTGGAAGCCAGAAATTGCAACATGCACGACACCAATAATTATCCCTATACTGCGAAGAATCCTCGAAACAAGGTATCCATTGAGAAAGCCCTATATGATGTACCTGTGGAGAAATGACAGTCTCTTTAAGGAGGTTCCTGAAGAAGTGTGACACAATGAAGGCAAGAGACTGGTAACGTCACCTGAAGCAGAGATGACGAACCAAGAAGAGATGCCAAGGAAGAAGGTGAATAGACCTTATAGAAGTTGATGGTGAAGTAAAGAATCGAGTAACATTTAATGTGCGGAATGAAGATTGCATGTGCGGAGATCACTGAAGAAAATGCAAGCCGTTTTATAATTGTACAGATGCTGAAATGCAAGTAGACTAAGTAATCATGAACGCTGGCTATATGTAGTAAATGGATTGCAGGCAGTGCCGCCATTATATATATGTGTATAGAATCTGGATGTTCCACGTCGCACTTTTGCAAACTAGGACTTCAGTTGCAAAAAGGCTGAGAGTGTGGCGCAGTAGAGAAAGACAGCTGACGATGAACGAAAGATCGAGAAGGTTGTCTGGCCCAGTGTCAAGGGTTGGGGCAGCCAAAGAAACTGGTTATCTATTCGAGAAGATACAATGAATGTGATAAACTAGGCAAGCTCCTGTTTAGGTGCAATGGAAAAACAGTATGAGTGCCAAGTTTTCTTCATTTAATAGTATTAAAGGCAAAGAAGGGGCTCGATAAGAACACTTTGGGAGGCCTTTAAGGCAGACATAAGGGGGGTGTGCCTCTCCATGATGGTGGGGATGAGAAAGAGACTTCAGGAGACACTTCATCAGACGGAGGAACAGGCGGCGGGTCTAGATAAGGAAGCAGGGGAGGGGGCTCAAGTCGGGGATAGATTGGCACCATGCCTGGAACACTACCAAGACAGCCTGGTGGCCATGCAGCACTTTGATAGGGACAGGCGGGACATCTGGCTACATGGCGAGGGAGACAAAGCGGGGAAGCTGCTGGTATGGCTAATCAATCGGGAGGTTCCAAGAAGGGGGATAATCCAAATTAGAACTAAGACTGGGGAGATGGTGGGCTCCCAAGAAATGATCAATCAGATGTTTAGGGAGTTCTATGAAGACCTATATACAAGTGAGAATGGGTACGTGGCAGAAGCCATAGAAGATCTGATGGACATGATCCAGCTGCCGAAATTGGGGGAGGAGCTAAGGGCGGAATTGGAGGCCCCAATAGAGGAAGGGGACTTCTGCTGGGCGGTGCACGCTATGATGAAGGTCACGTCTCCGGGTCGTGATGGCTTCCCTATCGAATTTTATTCAAAATGTATAGACCTTCTAGCCCCCAAGAAAAGGTGTACGATGAGGCCTTCATGGAGGGGATTCTCCCAGACTCTATGAGGGAGGCAATTAAAATGGTGATCCCAAAGGAGGGCAAAGATCCGTTGGACTGTATGTCATATTGCCCATTTCTTTATGGAATGTGGATGGGAAAATCCTGTGCAAGATGCTAGTTGCAAGGCTGACCAGGGTGGCCCCAGAGTTAATTCCCACTGACCAGTGTGGGTTTGTGGAGGGTTTGAATACGACTATCAATATAAGTCGCCTCCATCATATTTTGGATCAAGTTAGGTCCCGCAAACAGGCCTTGGCGGTGGCCTCCTTTGACGTTAGGAAGGCGTTCGACTCTCTTGAGTGGAAGTGGCAGTTACGTGTCTTGAGGAAGTTTGGGTTTGAGGACAACTTGTGCAAGTGGCTGGCTCCACTGTACAATAAACCAATGGCAATGGTTAGAACGAACAACTGGATATCTAGGAAATGGGAGTTAGGTAGGGGGACTCGCCAGGGCTGTGCGGCATCTCCGATCCTTTTCGCCTCGCGCTGGAGCCCCTGGCACAATTCCTGCGACAAGTAATGTCGGAGGCAGGGATAGGTGTGGAAGGGGTGCAACATGTATTGTCACTTTACGCCAATGACCTCTTGCTGCATATTTCCAATCCGCAGGAGACCCTCACGGAATTCCTTGAGATCCTGAAGAATTTCCGCTGTATGTGGGGGAGACATTCACTCATAATACGGGCGGGGTGCTCTCTAGGATAGGGGACTCGGTCCAATTTTGGAAGGAGTTGCCACTCTCCCTTATGGGGAGGATGGCGTTGTTGTCATGCGCCGCCTCCGCACCTGGCGTCTTTGGCCCCGCTGCCGCTTAGGGACTTCCTGATTCCCGTCACGCTGACGCTACGTTCTCTCTATGCGGTCTAGTCTTCGCCGCCGTAGCGCTATTTAACCACTCCTCTCCCTGAGCACAGCGCGTTGCAACCTTCCACGGTCAGCTGCTTTTCCTCGCTGCCGCGGTCTTGCTACACGCTGTTTACCTTTGGCTCCTCGAGCATTTTTCTCTTACTCTTTCCGTCCTAAATACCGGTCCTACTCCGGTCCCAGTTTTTCGTTTCCTCTCTATCTCCATTTCCTTAGTTCCAGCTCTCTGCCTTTACCTTGTTTTCTTTACCTTTTGGCGTTTTACGCTGCATCACATTTCCACCTGGTTCCGGTTGCTGCTTTCTCCCATCATTCATCTGCATCACGTCCAGCGGCCATCAGGATACTTACCGGTCCTAGGGGGTTTTTGCCTACTCTGGCTTTTTTCCCCCTTCCTGTCTCTCCCGGGAGGGGGACACGGTCAGGGCGCATTTACACGCTCTCACTGTGGCTTCCTCTTGTGGGAGACACTCTCAACCTAGAAAAAAGGAAAAGGATTATACGGCGCATCGAGCACTCAGTCCAGCTGAAGAGGATTTCGACTCCACAGGTGAGGAGGTTGAAGAGAGAAAGAAGGGTATTACACCAGTGGTGGAATCGGAAGCTGACAGTTGTGCAAGATGGTGGTATTACCAAGACTGCTGTAAATCTTCGCTAATATACCCTATGTGGTGAATAAGGTATTTTTCAAATTGCAAGACAGCAAGGTGGGGGAGTTGTTACGGAGTACAGGGAGGAGCAGGGCCTCCCTCTCGGCGCTTCGCAGGTCCCGGGCCGCAGGCGGCCTGAGTCTCCCTGACTTTGAGAAATACTATATAGCAGCACAGCTACAGGCTGTCTTGGAATGGGGGCAACCAAGGGGGCGGGGGGGCGGTCGGACAATGAAGAGTCTGATAGGGGCATTGTCACCGTTCAGGTGGGGAGTTGAGCTGCTGTCGGACCCGATGGGAAACAAAGGATCCTCGGTTGAGTTTGAGGCAGTAAGGGGAACATGGAAGAAATACATTCGGAAAAAAGGGTTGCCTTCCTTGGGGAGTAGACTGGAAACTGCGACGGGCTATAGCAGGGGTGGGGATTCAGCGCCTCCACAGTAAGAGATGTGAGACGGTGGGTGATTTGTTTGAGGAGGGTAAACTACTCACATTTGGGGAATGGTCCTCTAAGTACGATTTGCCAAAAGGCATGTTTCTGGCATATGAAGCTATTTTTTGCAGATTGGCGGAGATGTGGGAAGGGATACCGGAAGAACCGGAGCCGAGTATGCTTCTAAGGGTATTTGTAGGACACGCGGGGGGGAGCTAGAATTTCAAGGATTTATAAAGCGCTAGTTAAAGGGGAACCCCAAGTGCCATTGAAGTTTAAAGAGAAATGGGAACAGGATGTGGGACACACATCTCAGATAAGGGGTTGGAGGTGGCCTGTAAATCGATCCGGAAGGTCTCACCGAACGCGCGGTTCCAGCTGATTCAATTCAACATACTACACAGGACATATGTGACCCCGTGAAACCAGAAGGCTATGAATACCACTCTTTCAGATGAGTGTCCTTGATGATCCCAGCGGGATTCTGGCATATGGTCTGGTCCTGTGGGGTGATTGTACGATATTGGAATAGCGTAATTGAGGAAGTGAATAGATTGGTGGGGTTGAACTTAGAACGCAACCTGCAGATCTGTCTTTGGGGGACCCTCCCAGGGGGGAAGAAACACAAAAGACGTAATAAACGGATAAAATTCTTTCTAGTACTGGCCACACGACGGATGACTATCAGGTGGAAGCATCCCCAAGGTCCAACAATATCCGAGTGGCTAAGGGACACCCGAAGTTGGGGGATGGCCAAAGTGGCGATACTACGGGGGAGGGGGGAGGAAACCGAAGGACTGGGGTCTACAATACAGTGGTCTTTACTTTTGAATGATCTGGCTAACTCCAACGACTTGAAACCACCCTGATGTCTCCAGAGCATGGGGAATGGGGAAAAGATGGATAAGGGGAGTCGCAATGGAGTTGGGGCCCAACAATGGTGTGATCCACGGGGCTATTGGACAGAAGAGGCTGAATGCCGCAAACGTAGGGATGGTTGGAGGGCTACCCGGCCATAGGAATCTGGAGATGTGAACTAGGGGAGTGGGGGTGGGCAGAGGGTTCTCAGTTTGAAGTATGCTGTTTGTTATGTCAAAAATGCAAATGAAGAGTATAAAAAAAGGCAAAGAAGGAGCTCAAAACATGGTCTCCTGTCACATGAGATAGATGGAAATAGACTTTGGGCAAGCTACATTGAAACTGAAGATAAGACCGTGCTAGCACTCCCTTCTGTTCTCAGGCGCAGTGATACTTTGCAAGGCCGAGTTCAAAGACAATTTGAATGGCAGACAGCAGGAGTGATGATGGATGATGGGCTAATTGGGTGGGGAGGTATGGTCAAGTCCACCCACAAACACCTGTGTACCATCCTGCGTGCTGCTAGCATGTGGAATATGCCAGAAGGGTACAAGCGTGCCAAACAATTGTAGAGGGCCACGTAGCAAAGAGCCCTATAGTTTGAAAGCCAATGAAACATTGTGTATTTTATGACACTGAAAATGACTTGCACTAGGGGTGGGCATAGTTGTCCACCTGAGTTTAGAGATCCAATCACAATCTTATCCCCCATAGAAAGTATACTAGATGTTCCCTGTAGATCAACCACAATCCCAAGTAGGTTTTCTTATTTTGCCACGTAGTATGACATCAATGATGACTGGTTTTTACTATATAACTGTGTTTTTTATGTAACACGTTGAGAGAAATACTGTGAGAAGTCTTTGATGTCCGTTGTACTCCCTGTTTTAGATAATTGTTAATAAAACAGCTAAAGTTTGCCAACTTCCTGAGTCGGTCTTAATATTGATGTAAGAGTTAATTCTGCATCCTCATCCATCCCATACAGCGCTACCTCGCTTAAAGGGCCTACAGGTTCAATTCTCTTGTGTTGAGGATTAACATCTGACTGAAACATGGGAGTTACCTGTGACATAGACATGTCATTTCAGGCACACATCCAGTATTCCAAAAGAAATATCCACTTCCAACTCCACATGCTGTGATAAACACTACTTTTGTTTTGGTTCCAGGATAAGGTGGATGTAGCACGAACAGTTACCATTAACATAAAAAACAGCCGTACTGATCTTACCAGAAAAAGTAATCAAGAGATGAGACAATTTTTACATTTATGGGGACCCAATTCAAACCAGTAATTAAGTCCGATATCTGGGATACACAATTAATAACATCACTAAAGTGGGGGATACTAAGGCAATATCTGCAATTGTTGCTCAACTAACGAAAATCAAGTGCAAATATTGCAGGTTTACCTAGATTCCCTTGCTAACTTACTATAGCCAAAACATCTTCCGTCATTGTTATATGGGATTGAATGTATATGAAACCCCATATGAAAAAGAACTTGACCACATAGAGGGAACTATCTAGAACAAAGCATTAAATCTACCATTATTTGTCCCTATTGTGGTTATTAGGCTAGACATGGGTATTTAATTGATTTACTCATATATCTTGACAAAAAGATTGATGTTGCTGTCTAAAATTGTAAAGCCGGCAAAAGCCTCTCTGTACAAGGAATTGGCAATAATATTAACAAAAGCTGTAACACACTTAAATAATTCTATAACCCCTGCATGTATACCTTAGTAGAAATAGGGTGCAACAGAGATTTGTTAGCACTTGATCCACTTAGGATAATACGCAAAGTAAGAGAACTTGACTGGATCAAACAATGTGTCAAGTTAGAGCAATACACTGTATTAGGGGATTATAAACTCACAATTAGGCGATATGACACACTTCCAAGCTACTTGAAGCACTCTCCTTGCCCCTTCTATCGACAGATTTATTTGCACTTCAGGTTAAACCAGTTGCGCACCATGGATGTTTGAGGTCTGCGAAGAGGAATTCCCCAAAATGACTGAATTTGTTTTGTGTAAAACAGAGGGCCTCCTAGAAAATTGGTGACATCTTTTTTATGCTGTGAATGTACAATTGATATTTGTAGGGAATTCCTAGTTCCCGTCAGTCTATTGGACCCTTCAGCACTTCCACAGAGGTCTTAGCCTGCTTATTAAGTTTTTCTTAGATTTTTCGTGGAGGACATAATGGTTATTTTTATAGGGGTTAAGCAATGGTTAGGTTTTCCGGGCTTATACTAAGGGCCTCCTCCTCGATTGTGGGGGCAAGCCTTTGGCTACACCATACATTTCTCATAAAATGACGGGAACCACTTAGCCCACATTTTGAGCAGATCTTATTTTCTTTTCTTTTGGTGATTCCTTCCCCAACATATTTAGTAGCTTATCCACCATTTTACATTGGGCCACTTTTCCAGTATCACTGGTGTTTTGAGAGGAATAATCAGAGCCGGAACTTAAGTTCCGAACTCTTCCATGAATAAAGCCCTTCAAAAACTCCAGCTTAGAGGACATTGCAGTTAGGAGAGCTTGCTGTTCGTGAAATTCTTCTGAGATTAGATTGTAGGAGTTCCCCATCCGGGAAAGGGTAACATTCAAAGCATGCAATGCCGAACCAGATGTATTAGGTGCATCATGCATAGTAGTATGCATATGAATAGATCCCTCATCTTCTTGTGAGAGTTCATGCAACGAGAGGTCCTGTGATGAAAGCATTTGTTTAGGGTCCAAGGGCTCCGAAGCAAACAGCGTTGGAGATTGGGACAGGTTTTCATCTAGCGCTCATTGAAGTCCTGGGGAAAAGAAAATCCTTCGTCCTTCCGAGTTTGTCTCCAGTTGATGAGGCGTAATTTTCCTCAAAGAAGACATTTCTTGAGCTGGCTCTAACGGAGTCTCAGACATGTTATTGTTCATTTTTAAACAGGATAACTGTAAAAGCGCCGTAACAGTCAGTGCTGAAAGCATAGTCTCAATGGATCAAGGAGGGAGGTTTAGTTTATGTAAATGTGCCAACTGCTGGTTGTTTGCAGCTTGAGCTGCCAGATTTGCAGTATTGGCAACCTTTGCTCATCTCCTTAGAGAATACATACTCATGTATTCCTGTCTTGGCGGGTAAAGCAGCTTGTTAGAAGGACGGAAACTAGATAGACTCTTCCATTTTTTCACCACCTTTATGGTGATTAATGCAAGCGCACATTTTACTAGGTTTGTAGGAACTTTACTCAATTACAACATCACTCCTTCGCATCTTTTTGTGTTCCTCTCCCATTCTCTTTTTGTCTCTCCTTTTCCTCCTACACTTCTCCTTAATACTCCACCCTCTCTCCCCCTCTCACCTTCTAGTCTTCCCCTCCGATATCCATCTCAACTACTCTTCTCTCCTTTCTCTCACCAGCCACACTTCACCTCTACTACTCTCTCCTCTCCTACTACTCTCCTCTCTTCATTCTACTACTCTGTCCCCCTCAACTCTACTACTCTCTACCCACACCTTCGCTCACATTCACTCTCCTTTCATGTCCTTAGTCACATCCCTATTGACTCCCTACTCTCCCTCTATTACTTCCAATCACATCCCTTGCACACAAATCCATACGCAGTATCATTTTCTCTCACCAACCAATACCTCACCTTGCACACTCCTTCAGCAATTCTCCTTCAAGCCCTTCTACACCGTCCTTCATCCACTGATATGTTGGCCCTCCTTCTTCTCCTTTGACCTCACCTGAACAACCCACACCTTCCTGCCCTTCCTTATATACTCTCCTTTCCCTCTCCATTTGCTCTTTCCCTCACCTGGTTCCCTGGGCCAACGGCTGGTTTACCTTTCCCAACAGGAGGTTTTTACAGGTGAACAAAAGCACAAAGGGGTTATTAAGCCCCACCGCTTTTTATGCAAAGGTCTGCCTGCATTCATCAACGGTGGCCCGCTGAAGTGAGAATCAAGTTCTATGTCCCAGTTCATGTGAGGGTTTCCAGGGGTGTGCGAGATGCCGGTTTCGCAGGGTGACTGTTCAGGGTCACCGGTGCAGATAAGAATATTATCCTTGTAGGTTAGACTTTGCATGCTGAGATCGCTGCTGATGGTGCCCCTCTCATCATGCTGACCCATGTCTCGTTGTGTATCTTAAAAATTAACAAGGGGGGGGTCCTGGGAGTCCCTCTGCCAGAGATTAGTCCTGGTTACGAGAGACTTACCCAGAGTCTTTAGCTCACTATCATTCACAGAGAAGAAATATCCTAAACATATCAGTCTTTGTCTTGCCCTGGGGCAGTCCAGCACCGAAATGCTAGACAATTCTCCTCTGAACAAGAGTACCAACAGCAACCCCAGACAAGTGTTTCGGGCTGGTTGGACTCATCAATAGGTTGGAGCTGTACCTCTCTAAGAATAGTGAGCAAGGGGTCCACGTCTGGATTCCCCTAGTAACTTAGGTTGAGACTCAAAGTTACTTAAATATGCAAATTACAAGGGGGGTCTTGGGATTCAGAGGAGAATTGCCTAGCATTTCGGTGCTGGACTGCCCCAGGGCAGGACAAAGACTGATATGTTTAGGATATTTCTTCTCTGTGAAAGATAGTGAGCTAAAGACTCTGGGTAAGTCTCTCGTAACTAGGACTAATGTCTGACAGAGGGACTCCCACGACCCCCCTTGTTAATTCATTGTGTATCTTGACACTTGATGTCTGCACTTACCCCTGCACTTGCCACAAGCTGGTCGCACTTACCTATTGTTTTATTTATTTTATTTATTCTTTACTGTTGATCCTATGTATTGCACTGCCCCCTCTACCTTCACCACGCACTTTCCCTTTCCTCCCTCCACTGCACTTGTGCGATCTCAATGTCACCTGGCCTAGTAAGATCGTTGTCTTTGTCTTCCTTCTGTTCCCCCTCCCTTGCCTCGTCGTGCCTTGAAACACTTGTCTATAGGTGTGTTATAAGTGCCATTTCATATCTGCTTTCAGTGGTGTGGATTGCTCTGAGGCCAAGCATCTTTGCACAGTATCTCTACCAGTCATTCTGCTTGCTTGTTCCTTCAACGCTATGTATGCTGGATATTGAAGTCCTGTGGGATAAGAACAGAACTGGCCAGCATTATAAAGTACAGGCATGGGGCAAGAAGAAATGTTACTCAATTCAAGCATGCAGGCACAGGTAGAAGCCCCTGGAGCTTGTCTGCCCTGATGGTCCTGTGGCATGTGTAGGAACTGTGAAACTGGGACTGGCCTGTGGTGAGGCAATAACACCAGGGGATCCTGCTCTGTGCCAGGGACCACAGGAATGTGAGAAGGTGAGCCAACCCATACCTCCACCAAGCCCAACATTCACTGGCTTGTGATGGCAAAAGACCCCCTAAGTAACTACTCTGTTGGTTCCCAGACTTTGTCAAAGGCATCACACAGATAAAAGGTGCAAAAGCAGATTTTGGTAGAGGCTCAGAATTCTAAAATTTGCTATGGACATTGCTGCTTTTAGCCACAGGTTTGGATAGCGATGACCAGCTCCTGAGTATTGCAGTTTAATTCTTTTTTTATTAAGCATTTGGCTTTACATTGAAAACCTTAAGCTTGTTACAAAACCTATTTTTAAAAGCAAAGAAAAAAGAGATAAAAAATGAAAACAACATTTATACATCTAACATTTTCTCTGGTGTAAATCCAGTCCAAGTCTAACAGTTTTCATTTTATGAGACGTTTGGAGAACCAAAGGCATTGAGAGAGGCTTTTGGAGAATCGGCTGACATGCAGCTTGGGGAAGCATTCTGGGAGAGCTGGTGAGAGCAGATGAGATCGATCTAGCAGGAAGCTTTGGCAGGAGACCAGAACACTGAGGGGCCAAGGAGAGAGGCCCTGACAGAGACTGTGCAGGGCTGGCAGAGGGAGCTGGAAAGGAGAGAGAGGCTCGAGTCCTGCTGAGAGCTTTTGGGAAGCTCGACCATACAAATGGGGAGTTTTGCTGATTGAGTATGAGGCCTAACTGATTGATAAAACATGTGTAATGGGGAATTAGGACATACACTCACACAGAGCTTTTGGTTTGATAGAAGGGGAGATCAGACGGGGATTATCTCAGAGAGAGAGTGTGGTGTAGAATGGAGAGGAATGCTGAATGCTGACACTTGCCATATGTATTTTGCTATTAGCAGTTGTTGTTATTAGGCATGCATTGTTATTAGCAGGACTGGATGATTGTTATTAGATTGCTTGCATAGAAGCCAGTATGCTTTGCTAGTACTGTTTATCATGCCTTGCTGTGCATGAATAAAAGTGTTTTTATTGTTGAATTATTTCATGTGTTTTCTTTGCATCTTATGTTATTTCATCTTGTGTCTATTCTTAGCATTAGGGTATGTTTGTGTGTCCATAGCATAGCAATTTGGCAGTAACGCAGTGCACAATCGCCCTGAGATACATTTGCAGGGGGGCCAGAGTCGTCCACCCCCCATGAGATAGATTTTTTCGTTCTCACAACTGGACAAAAAGGGAAATGCAGGGCAAAAACCAAAAGGGAGAAAATAGAAATAAAATTATAATGGAACAAGAATAGGGCAAGAAAATGAGAGCGTGGGAAAAGAATAAAGAAACAACTGAATTTTAACAACTAATGGTGGGCAAAGGATATGAAAAAGGTAAAAAGGCATCACAAGAGGGTGTGGCCAAATTAGCTGTTGGAGCAGCCGCTTTGTACCGAGATCCTGGCAACATCTTCTTGTTCGCTAAGAAATTAAGCAAATTGGGGTACAATTGATGGTATGAAGGCGCTGATATTGGAAAGGTAGGTGGTGAGGTGCAAATTAGGACAAGGAACTGGCCCCCAATCAACATTTTTAATGAAATGACAGAGGCAACATTTCCAAGAAGGTGGGTGCTGGGCAGGAGTGAAGCCTGGCTGTTACAGACACTGCTGAGGCCTCAGTGAAGGGAGAACAGGTGCACCCAAGGCACTGCTTTGAGGTGGATCGAGCAACACAGTCTGACGTAGAGAAGAAGCGGTGCCAGGCGTGGATCTCGCACTGCCCACAATTGGCAGACAAATGCTATCTTTGAAGGCGGTAGAAGCAGAGGTATGCATCTGTACCGGTGAGTGGGGAATGGGCAGGCTAGAATTTCCCCGGGCCATGCGGCATGCAGCGATGTGAATACTGCTTTATTGCAAGAGTGCTTCTGTTGAGAGGATGACGGGCTTGGGTACCCCTGGATCCTATGAACAGACTGAGGAATTCAAGCATGCCCCCATTGTCGGCTCTACTCATGTAGAGCAATCCTAGTAGAAAGCCTTGCAAGCACAAGCCAGTCCATTTGCTGTTTCCATTGTTGCCTCCCTGAAAGAACACACACATCACTTCTCTGAGGTACTTTCTCATTTAGCAAATAACCACCTTTTTGCGAAAGCAGAAAAATGTGTTTTCCATCAAGACCGGATTGAATTCTTGGGATATGTTATCAGTTCCTCAGGCATTCACATGGATCCCCAGAAAACCAAAGCTGCCCTGGGCTGGCCAGTCCCTCGGGAGATTTCCGGGATTCACCAATTTCTATCACTGCTTTATTGCTGGCTATTCCAAACTGATGGTGGATATTACTCAGCTCTGCCTTTTTGGCTCTCAAGAAGGCATTTATGGTCACCCCAGTTTATGGCATCCAGATGACACACTTGTTTTTATTGTGGAAACAGATGCCTCAGATGAAGCTATAGGAGCCGTGCTCCTAAAACGTAATCCTAGCACCAAAGCTGAGCATCCTATTGCCTACCACTCTAGGAAACAAACCCCTTGTGAAGTGAATTATTCTGTTATTGAGAAGGACATTGTGGCTATAAAAGAAGCCTTCCAGGAATGGAGACATCCTCTTCATGGTGGACGTCACAAGGTGGAGGTACGTTCTGACCACCGTAATTTACAGTATCTGCTGAAAATCCACTGTACGAACAATCGTCAGACATGTTGGGCTTTTTTCTTCTCGCAATTTGACTTCAACATAACATACATCCCGGGAGCCCAGAACTTGAAAGCTGATGCCATGTCCTGACTTCATGACCATGAAAGCATGGCTGCCAGCCACTGTGAACCTGTTATACCGGCTAAGCATTTTCTAAACATCATTACTCCATTTGTACAACAAGTTAGAGAAGCCACTGCTCAAGACCCAGCACCTTTCAGCAAGATTCTTTGATGCACAAAACTGAGGAGTTATGGTTTCAGGGTAACCGCCTCTATGTACACACAATGGTGCTTCGGTCTGCTTTTCTGTTCAGTCTTCACGATTCACGTGTAGCCGGCCACAGGGGGATCAAGCCTTGTTTGGATCTGGTCTCTTGACATTTCTGGTGGCCTGGTGCGTTGGTATCCAGCAACAAGTACAGGACTATGTTATTTGGTGCCCTATTTGTGCTCAGAACAAAACCAAATGGTGACATACCGCTGGGCTACTTCAACCACTGGAAATGCCATTGCCCCTGACTTCATTGTGGACATTATCATGGATTGCTTTTCAAAACTGCCACACTTCATTCCACTTGCTACTGTACCCAAAGCACCACAACATCTACAGGTTGCATGGACATTCTAGCAAGATCATATCGGATCGAGCACCACAATTAATTTCTCGGTTCTGGAAGGCCCTTTGCAGTCTTTTAGGAATATGCCATGCTTTGAGTTCTGGTTATCATCCACAAAGTAATGGTCAGACTGGATGTACCAACCAGTCCCTAAAGCAGTATCTGCAATGTTATTCTAATGCTCTACCAACAAATTGGTACCAGTGTCTGGATACGGCTGAGGTGGCTTATAACAAAGCCTGGCATTCCTTCATCAAGATCAGTCCTTTCTTCTGCACCTATGGTCGTCATCCTAAGATACTACATTTGTCGTTACCTGTGTAAAGCGTGGTGCCCTCTGCCAATAGCTGGCTGCAGCAACTTTCGCATGTACATCAGATGGTGGCAAAGGATCTCTGGGATTAGAGTGTGCGGTAGACAAACGCTGTAGATGACAATGTGTGGTTGAGAAGCAAAGACTTACCTGTTCGTAGCCTCCTTGTCATGGTGGCACCTCACTTTTTGGGTACCTTTCGCATCACTGCCTGTTTCTCGCCTGTGGCTTTCCGCTTGCAGTTGCTGGCTGGTTGACGTGTACATCCGGTATTCCATGTTTCCTTGCTGAAATCATACTTGGAGGATCCATATCGTCGTTCCTACCTTGGCCTACTCCTTTGGATGTCAATGGCATGCCTGAATATGAGGTCCACAATTTGTCCGATTCCAGATTTTGTTTCTACTTCCTGATCCACTGGAAAGGCTTTGTCGCCTGTGACCGCTCCTGGGAACCACCTTCCAACGTTCATGCACCTTGTCTGATTTGACGGTTCTACCTTTGCTTTCCATGGAAGCCAGGTGCTCTGGGAGGGGGGCAATGTTCAGGCTCTGGGTCTGTGAACGTCACAGCCCGCTGCAACTCACCTGGTGGTGCTACCCACGATGGCCTTTGTGGCACAGGGGGACCAGTAGGCGCATGGACCATCTTGTGCAATGCTGCAGTTTTGGGTTCAGCAATGGGAGCTGACTCAGTGGTTCCCGGATGCTCCCCTCTCTTTCCAAAGTTTCCTAGCCTGCTTGATCTTGGACTGCAGCTCCTCACAAAGGTACTCAGCCTGCTCCATCTGCCTGTGGACCCTTCCTGACCAGAATCTCCTGCCGTTTGTTTGTGGTGTCAACTCACATCGGCTTCACCGGCCAGCGCTTGCCGCTGTCCTTAGACCATGAAAATCCAGGGAAGCTGTCCCGTCGCATGGGGAGTTTACCCCTGGATACCTTTTCCTGTTTGCCTTATTGGGAAAGAACCTTGAGGGTTAGTCGCTGAGTCGCACTGATCACATGGCTTCACCCTGGAGAAAACAGGAAAAACAAAAAGCGTATCAACGCAGCCACAAACACATCAGCAAGAAGACCAGGTACTTGACAAGTAGGGTCGAACCAGAGAGTGAAGACATGATCTTCAGTATATGTGATGAAGAGGGAAGCATAAGGGAATATATAGGTTATCCCTTGCCTCTGACAGCTAAAACTACCCTGTTGGGAAAATGGGCTGTACTGAGGGAGTTACATGATATTCAGGAACTTTCCTGCCCCTATGAGACTCTATGTAAATCGCTAGTTGCACTATTTCTATCAACAAATGGGGATGCTTTGAATAGTTCATTTGTGTTAAATCTCCTGCATACTATTCCACAGCTATGAGTAATTTATGGTGATTAATGCAAGCACACATTTTACTAGGTTTGCAGGAACTTTACTCAATTACAACATAGGTGTGCTTTCATGTGTAGCTCACCTTGGTTCACAAGATCTCACCTCGCTTTCATCCTTTTGATCCTTGTAAGAGTTGTTCATGGAGATGGGTCCCGTATTAGTTAACAAGATTTCCCAAAATGAGATAGCTTGGCTTCAAAGGTCGCTGCGGGAAACATGCGGGAAACAACAGGAAACACAGCAAACTAACTTGCAGCACTCCGCTGTGCTTCGCTGGTGATGCTGGTTTTGTACAAAGCTCCTCCTTCTGAGTGAAACTGTATGAAAGACTCGGCTCATCGTGAGTCTATCGCTGAAAGTAGCACCCTGCAAGCACCAGCAAACACACTCGCAGCACATCTTGGATTTTAGATTAATTTCCCTGACTCTCTGGTTTCCTTAAGAGCCGTCCTACTTTCTCTTGTCTAGTGTGTGCCATTTCCTCTAAAGCCCAGGTATCCCTAAACCCCAGGCTTGGATCTAGAGATTAGTAATCGTTACTATTCTAGAAGCTCTCTAAATTGTTGCGATGGAAAAAAGGCAAATGCCTTCCCTCTCTAACTCCATCTGGGAACGATCTAGGTGGTCCCTCATCTAAAATACCCAAAGAATGCATAATCTAAGGACTGATGTCTTCAAGACACTCAGGCCCCATTGGCTCACTCCTTCGCATCTTTGTGTTCCTCTCCCATTGTCTTTTTGTCTCTCCTTTTCCTCCTACACTTCTCCTTAATACTCCACCCTCTCTCCCCCTCTCACCTTCGATATACATCTCAACTAATCCTTCTCTCCTTTCTCTCACCAGCCACACATCACCTCTACTACTCTCTCCTCTCCTACTACTCTCCTCTCTTCATTCTACTACTCTGTCCCCCTCAACTCTACTACTCTCTACCCACACCTTCGCTCACATTCACTCTCCATTCATGTCCTTAGTCACATCCCTATTGACTCCCTACTCTTCCTCTATTACTTCCAATCACATCCCTTGCACACAAATCCACACACAGTATCATTTTCTCTCACCAACCAATACCTCACCTTGCACACTCCTTCAGCAATTCTCCTTCAAGCTCTTCTACACCGTCCTTCATCCACTGATATGTTGGCCCTCCTTCTCCTCCTTTGACCCCACCTGAACAAGCCACACCTTCCTGCCCTTCCTTATATACTCTCCTTTCCCTCTCCATTTGCTCCCTCCCTCACCTGGTTCCCTGGGCCAACGGCTGGTTTACCTTTCCCAACAGGAGGTTTTTACAGGTGAACAAAAGCACAAAGGGGTTATTAAGCCCCACCGCTTTTTGTGCAAAGGTCTGCCGGCATTCATCAACGGTGGCCCGCTGAAGTGAGAATCAAGTTCTATGTCCCAGTTCATGTGAGGGTTTCCAGGGGTGTGCGAGATGCCGGTTTCGCAGGGTGACTGTTCAGGGGCACCGGTGCAGATAAGAATATTATCCTTGTAGGAATACATGTAGGAATTGCATGCTGAGATCGTTGCTGATGGTGCCCCTCTCATCATGCTGACCCATGTCTCGTTGTGTATCTTAAAAATTAACAAGGGGGGGGGGGCTGGGAGTCCCTCTGCCAGATATTAGTTCTGGTTATGAGAGACTTACCTAGAGTCTTTAGCTCACTATCCTTCACAGAGAAATATCCCAAACATATCAGTCTTTGTCCTGCCCTGGGGCAGTCCAGCACCGAAATGCTAGGCAATTCTCCTCTGAACAAGAGTACCAACAGCAACCCCAGACACGTGTTTCGGTCTGGTTGGACCTCATCAGTAGGGTGGATCTGTGCCTCTCTAAGAATAGTGAGCAAGGGGTCCATGTATGGATTCCCTTAGTAATTTAGGGTGAGACTCAAAGTTACTTAAATATGCAAATAAACAAGGGGTGTCCTGGGAGTCCCTCTGCCAGACATTAGTCCTGGTTACGAGAGACTTACCCAGAGTTTTTAGCTCACTATCTTTCATAGAGAAGAAATATCCTAAACATATCAGTCTTTGTCCTGCCCTGAGCATCCTATTGTTTACCACTCTAGGAAACAAACCCCTTGTGAAGTGAATTATTCTGTTATTGAGAAGGACATTGTGGCCATAAAAGAAGCCTTCCAGGAATGGAGACATCATCTTCTAGAGGTCGCTGATTGGCTGATAGCTCCGGTAACGCGGGCCGCGGAGGACATATCACATGTCATAATCACGTTAGGTCATGTGATGCGGAAGTACGGGCGTTCAATACTATTTAACCGCCGAACAACGAGAGAGGAATACGCTCCGTAATTGAGACCATGCAGTCGACAGACGTTCCAGTTGGATGAGAGCCAAACAGAGTGAGAAGGTAAACTAAGAGAGAGCCCTGTATGTAAAAAGGTTGCCCTTAAGGTACTCTTGACTCAGGTAGGCAAAATTTTGGGCACACTTTTTTGTAAACCGTGTAAACGTTGTATTTTTAGTGGGAATAAGGAGCTCCAGCTCAATTACAGCTGCCGACCCGGATCATGATGGGCCACAAGCGAGATTGACATCTAGAATAATCACTGCCAAACAGAAGGAAAAGTCCATCGGCAGCGTGTGTTTACCCCTTGAAGATACTAGGTAAATTACGGCCTTTTTTGAAACATGTGCCTAATTGATAAACAATGGGGAGTTATATATATATATATATATGGTTTCCCAATATATCTCTTTCTTTTCTGGTGCTAAAAGACAAGAAGAACACGTTAGGCAATTGATGTAGGATAATTAATTGGAATATATCCCCAATGCAGGATAGGAAACTGTTAAGCTCTGCAGAATAATATGAGGAAACTCAAGACAACTGCAGTAAATCTAAATGTGGCGTGTTTTTAATTAAGCCTCTATGGTGTTTTCCACAGGGCACAGTCCATTGAAAGGACTCCTGGCTATTCCCATGCGCAGAACATAATTAATTAACCAGTGCATGGTAAGTATGTAGAAAGCATAATAACATGCTTTTGAAACTTTTTTGGTAGCCTAAATTTTGGACATTAAGTGGTAATCGCTACTTTCTCTCCTTTTTCCTCCATTCTTTCTCCATATATATATTTTTTTCCCTTCCCTAGCAAGAAACGGTTCTTACTCTTTTTCAAGAATCCAAAGCAAATCAACCCAAGAAATGTATTTTGCAAACAGGGCAGAAGGACTCACAATTGTTTGTTAAGAACTTGGTTTGTAGAAGACAACATCAATTAAGATTTGAATAATACAAGTCTTGAAAATTTAAGTGTGTAGTGGGATCACGTTGATTCCCCTGAAGAAGTTCCCATATTTAGAGCAAGAAAATTGCCCCCATAGGACGAAACATGTTGGGTATGGAGTACTGTGAATTGATTACAGTGTCATAAAATCGATGTTATTTATTATGAGATACCTTTCAGAATAAAGGAGCAAGATATTTGATCCTAACACAAAGGCTTAAAAGGTTCCCAGTTTTAGGAAAAGGGTTCCTTATAGTGAAAACTGTAAATAAGCAACGCAGTGTTTTGCACTACATTTTTCTGTGATACTATTGTCTAAAATTGCACTTTTGGCACTTTTGCACTTTTTTGTATTGTGTACTTTGTATTGTAAGGTGGATCCATTCCCAGTGGTCAATAGACCACTGCGGGTGTATCAACCATTTAAAATATTGACCAAAGGGAAAGTCAATAACATGCATTTTTGCATTTGTGTATGTTTGTCTACATTATATTATAGATGCTTTTAATCACACCAGGTTGCGAGAAATTGTGTTTTAGAACTATATATATGTTTACTTGTGTAAAAAATTGCTTATTGAGATATATATAAAATAAAAATATTTTTATGATTAACATTTGTGCATTACCCAGTGCCTATTTGGTCCATGGTCTGGATGATCTTTTGACGAAAGAGTAAAGGAAGGTTTATTGGAGAAAGAACGTTTTAAGGAGAAGTGACGCATTGGTTCTCGGGTTTAAATATTTTCTGTTCACCAAATGGGCAGAACCTCTGTGTTTTTAAACTAGCCCATAGTCACTCTCTTGTTCATGAAAGCATGGCTGCCAGCCACTGTGAACCTGTTATACCGACTAAGCATTTTCTAAACATCATTACTCCATTTGTACAACAAGTTAGAGAAGCCACTGCTCAAGACCCAGCACCTTTCAGCAAGATTCTTTGATGCACAAAACTGAGGGGTTATGGTTTCTGGGTAACCGCCTCTATTTACCCACAATGGTGCTTCGGTCTGCTTTTCTGTCCAGTCTTCACAATTCATGTGTAGCCGGCCACAGGGGGATCAAGCCTTGTTTGGATCTGGTCTCATGACATTTCTGGTGGCCTGGTGCTCTGGTATCCAGCAACAAGTACAAGACTATTAGGCCGATTCATGGAATAATTAGCGCGGCGCAAGTGGGCAAAAACGTGCGAATCGCAGTGGAATAGCGAAAATCGCAGTGCAAGTGCGAAAATCGCACGAAAAGCAGCGCACGTCGATTCATGGAAGTCCGTGCGCGAGAAAACCAGCCGATGTGCGATAAAAAGTGCGCCGCGCACGTTGGAGCACAGGCCATCTAACAGCGTGCGCCAGGTCACAGCGAAAATCGCACAGGCCACAGCGAAAATCGCACATAGCGCGGCGCACGCAACAAAAGTAGGCGGAACACGGGCGTAACACTCGGAATGGGGAACAACTTGCAAAAACGTGGGCGTCACGGGGGAAGTACAGGGCACAAGTGCGCGGAACGCCCACACGCTCGCCTACAACATGTATTCATGGAATAGAATAGGGCAAAAAAGCGCACGCTCAAACCAGCGCACAGGCACAAACACGACCGCCACAAGAAAGCAGGCGGTAGAGTCTCTGCGGCTGTAAGAAATGTGCGCCAACAAATAGCACCCATATACTGCCATGATGAATGTCCTATACTGTGGCCCTCCAGGTCAAATGACGTGCAAAGGGGTACCCACAAACACGGACACGCTGACAAAAAATACGTGTGCGTGTATACCGGGGTGCGCGGGAAGTCTCACACGCGATTTGGGCGGGTATGTGGATTTCAGGGGTGCGCGGGAAGTTCCACACGCGATTCCATCAGGGTAGGTGTATTTCAGGGGTGCGCGGGAAGTTCCACACACGATTCCATCAGGGTACGTGTATTTCAGGGGTGCGCGGGAAGTCCCACATGCGATTACAGCAGGGTACGTGTATTTCAGAGGTGCGCGGGAAGTCCCACACGCGAATAGCCTGGGCGCGTGTATTTCAGGGGTGCGCGGGAAGTTCCACATGCGAATAGCCTGGGCGCGTGTGTTTCAGGGGTGCGCGGGAAGTTCCACACGCGATTACAGCAGGGTACGTGAATTTCAGGGGTGCGCGGGAAGTTCCACACGCGAATAGCCTGGGCGCGTGTATTTCAGGGGTGCGCGGTAAGTTCCACACGCGAATAGCCTGGGCGCGTGTATTTCAGGGGTGCGTGGGAAGTTCCACACGCGAATAGCCTGGGCGCGTGTATTTCAGGGGTGCGCGGGAAGTTCCACACGCGAATAGCCTGGGCGCGTGTATTTCAGGGGTGCGCGGGAAGTTTAACACGCGATTTCAGCAGGGTACGTGTATTTCAGGGGTGCGCGGGAATTTCCACATGCGAATAGCCTGGGCGGGTGTATTTCAGGGGTGCGCGTGAAGTTTAACACGCGATTTCAGCAGGGTACGTGTATTTCAGGGGTGCGCGGGAATTTCCACACGCGAATAGCCTGGGCGCGTGTATTTCAGGGGTGCGCGGGAATTATCACACGCGATTTGGCTTGGTACGTGTATTACAGGGGTGCGTGGGAAGTTACACACGCGATTAGGCTGGGTGGGTCCTCACAGGTGTTCCCTGTACACCCTCGACGGCCCCTGCAGGCAGCCCACAAAACAGGGGACTACCCTGCACACCTGCTCATGTCTCCCACCACCACACCCCCCACCATCCAGGGGCACCCTCCACCAGGCCCCCACTCATGTCTCCCACCACCCCCACCACCCAGCAGTGCAGGGGCAGCCTCCACCAGGCCCCCACTCATGTCTCCCACCACCCCCACCCCCCAGCAGTGCAGGGGCAGCCCCCACCAGGCCCCCACTCATGTCTCCCCCCACCCCACCCCCCAGCAGTGCAGGGGCACCCTCCACCAGGCCCCCACTCATGTCTCCCACCACCCCCACCCCCCCAGTCACCAGGGGCACCCTCCACGAGGCCCCCACTCATGTCTCCCACCACCCCCACCCCCCACCATCCAGGGGCAGCCTCCACCAGGCCCCCACTCATGTCTCCCACCACCCCCACCCCCCCTGCCACCATGGGGACCCTCCACCAGGCCCCCACTCATGTCTCTCACCACCACCACCCCCCAGCAGTGCAGGGGCAGCCCCCACCAGGCCCCCACTCATGTCTCCCACCACCCCCACCCCCCCAGTCACCAGGGGCACCCTCCACCAGGCCCCCACTCATGTCTCCCACCACCCCCACCCCCCACCATCCAGGGGCACCCTCCACCAGGCCCCCACTCATGTCTCCCACCACCCCCACCCCCCAGCAGTGCAGGGGCAGCCTCCACCAGGCCCCCACTCATGTCTCCCACCACCCCCACCCCCCCAGTCACCAGGGACACCCTCCACCAGGCCCCCACTCATGTCTCCCACCACCCCCACCCCCCACCATCCAGGGGCAGCCTCCACCAGGCCCCCACTCATGTCTCCCACCACCCCCACCCCCCCAGTCACCAGGGGCTCCCTCCACCAGGCCCCCACTCATGTCTCCCACCACCCCCACCCCCCACCATCCAGGGGCACCCTCCACCAGGCCCCCACTCATGTCTCCCACCACCCCCACCCCCCCAGTCACCAGGGACACCCTCCACCAGGCCCCCACTCATGTTTCCCACCACCCCCACCCCCCACCATCCAGGGGCAGCCTCCACCAGGCCCCCACTCATGTCTCCCACCACCCCCACCCCCCCAGTCACCAGGGGCACCCTCCACCAGGCCCCCACTCATGTCTCCCACCACCCCCACCCCCCAGTCACCAGGGGCACCCTCCACCAGGCCCCCACTCATGTCTCCCACCACCCCCACCCCCCCAGTCACCAGGGGCACCCTCCACCAGGCCCCCACTCATGTCTCCCACCACCCCCACCCCCCCTGCCACCATGGACACCCTCCACCAGGCCCCCACTCATGTCTCCCACCACCCCCACCCCCCACCATCCAGGGGAAGCCTCCACTAGGCCCCCACTCATGTCTCCCACCACCCCCAACCCCCTGCCACCATGGGCACCCTCCACCAGGCCCCCACTCATGTCTCCCACCACCACCACCCCCCAGCAGTGCAGGGGCAGCCCCCACCAGGCCCCCACTCATGTCTCCCACCACCCCCACCCCCCCAGTCACCAGGGGCACCCTCCACCAGGCCCCCACTCATGTCTCCCACCACCCCCACCCCCCACCATCCAGGGCCACCCTCCACCAGGCCCCCACTCATGTCTCCCACCACCCCCACCCCCCAGCAGTGCAGGGGCAGCCTCCACCAGGACCCCACTCATGTCTCCCACCACCCCTACCCCCCACCATCCAGGGGCACCCTCCACCAGGCCCCCACTCATGTCTCCCACCAGCCCCACCCCCCAGCAGTGCAGGGGCACCCTCCACCAGGCCCCCACTCATGTCTCCCACCACCCCCACCCCCCAGTCACCAGGGGCACCCTCCACCAGGCCCCCACTCATGTCTCCCACCACCCCCACTCCCCACCATCCAGGGGCAGCCTCCACCAGGCCCCCACTCATGTCTCCCACCACCCCCACCCCCCTGCCACCATGGGCACCCTCCACCAGGCCCCCACTCATGTCTCCCACCACCACCACCCCCCAGCAGTGCAGGGGCAGCCCCCACCAGGCCCCCACTCATGTCCCCTATCACCCCCACCCCTGCCACCAGGGGCACCCTCCACCAGGCCCCCACTCATGTCTCCCACCACCCCCACCCCCCCAGTCACCAGGGGCAGCCTCCACCAGGCCCCCACTCATGTCTCCCACCACCCCCACCCCCCACCATCCAGGGGCAGCCTCCACCAGGCCCCCACTCATGTCTCCCACCACCCCCACCCTCCAGCAGTGCAGGGGCAGCCCCCACCAGGCCCCCACTCATGTCCACTATCACCCCCACCCCCCTGCCACCAGGGGCACCCTCCACCAGGCCCCCACTCATGTCTCCCACCACCACCACCCCCCAGCAGTGCAGGGGCAGCCTCCACCAGGCCCCCACTCATGTCTCCCACCACCCCCACCCCCCTGCCACCATGGGCACCCTCCACCAGGCCCTCACTCATGTCTCCCACCACCCCCACCCCCCACCATCCAGGGGCAGCCTCCACCAGGCCCCCACTCATGTCTCCCACCACCCCCACCCCCCAGCAGTGCAGGGGCAGCCCCCACCAGGCCCCCACTCATGTCCCCTATCACCCCCACCCCCTCGCCACCATGGGCACCCTCCACCAGGCCCCCACCCATGTCTCCCACCACCCACACCCCCCAGCAGTGCAGGGGCATCCTCCACCAGGCACCCACACATGTCCCCCTGCCCCCAGGTCCTGATGATACTCAATCATGGCAGTAATGGGCAGCATACCCACCACAAACACCCAGGCAAGGATTGCATCCACCCACATAGTGAATGCAATTACATGATACAACCCCAATGGCAAGTATGTAAATTAACACATGTCCGTCACACACACATACACAACGGGTGCAAGTGAATGTCAAAACCCATATCATGACATGCATGAAACCAATGAGAAAATACCACAAGTGAAAGTTAAAAAAACATGTATTAAAGATGAAAAATAAGTAAACAAATCAAACATACAACAATGGGGATAACAAAATAAATGGTCCATGTCCGAGAACAAATGTAAAAATAAAAAAAACAAAGTAATCCAAAAACAAATGTTGTCCAAAGCAATGTCATGTGGAAGGAAAATAATGAAAAACCATTTCCTCATGGTGAACACAATAATCAATAAAAAAAATGTTTCTTCAAAAAGCAAACTATATACACGAATATTCCAGGGTCCATGAGCCCAACACCATAAATGAAACCTACTACTACCTAATGAAAAAAATATCTACAAAAAAGTGGCCATTGTCCGAGCGGTCCAAAAAAATAAAAATGAATAAAGGAAACATAACACTAACTAACTAAATAACTATATACAAAGGCAGCGGGCAAGTCCTGCGGCTCACTCGGTGATGTTGCTGGCCAGGGCATCATCGAACTCCATGCCGATGTCCTGGAGGCGGGACTCTGTCCTGGCCCCGAGGTCTCGCAGGGATAACCCCATGTCCAGCTCAAACTCCCTGCGAGCTTCCTCGAGGCACTCAGCCCGCCTCAACGCCCGACGCATGGAGAACTCCGCCCTGACCATGGTGAGCCGCTCCTCTTCCGCCCGCTGCCGCTCCGCACCTTTCCGCTGGACCAACTGCTCCCACACGGAGGACACCACCATCCCAGGGTTGCCCTGCCCTCCGGCCGATGCCTGCCCCTCCGATCTTGATGGCCCCGAGCCATGATGCCTCCCACGTCGAGCCTGCCGCTGCCTCCGACGCCACTGCCTCTGCCAGCACAACGGCATCCAGGCTGATGGAAACCACCGACGCCGTCGTGCACGTGCCCTGCCCGATGATGCTGTCACATCTTCCATCTGCTGGGGTCCAGTTGCTGTGTTGTCCACCCCTGCTGGACCTCCGACTCCCAACTGTGGCAGGGATGGGATCCCCACCGAGCTGGCTGCATTGGTTGGGGCAGGTCCACAGGGGGCCCTGGTGTCATCTGGGCCGGAAGACGGCAAGGAGAACGACTGGTGTATAGCCTGCACAGAGGAGGAGAGGGCCGCCAGATTGTCCAACACATGCAGCAAACCCCCGAACATGGCCGATCCCAATTGGGCCACGTCGGCACGGTGCACTTCGTGATGACGTGCGTGCTCCTCCCGGGAAGCATGCACGGCATCACGAATCACAGCCGTGCGCATCGCGACCCCAATCAGGACCTTCTCCACACGGCCAGGGGTTCCCATGTCCGCAGGTGGAGGGGAGTCAGGTGACATGGACATCCCCTCTACCTGCGGACGGGCCTGGGACGGGGCATCCCTGCTGGTGCATGGTGGTGCACTCACAGGGTCAGGGACAGCGACAGGCACAGGCCCCTCCACGGTGACCTGTGCTGCCCCTGGCCCTGGACTGCACCACTTGCACCAGCAGGGATGCCCCCACCAGGCCCCATGTGTGCCCCAGTGGCGGCCTCCTCCTCCTCTGTGCAAACCACCAACCTGGATGGCTCCTCACCGTCTCCCACCGTAGCAGGCCCCTGTGGGGGCTCACCCACCCCTTCCGCTGCAGCCGTGGGGGCATCCCCGCCGCCTTGCTCCACAGCGCCGTCTCCGCCCTCTTCTTCACTAGCCGCTGCGTAGAGGGAGACAAAGAACACAAGCATCAGGGTACTGTACAATGGTCCCCTAGACAGGAAGCAATAGCAGATGAGCACCACTGTCAAAGTACACTTCCATCATGTCCCTCCACAACACATGGGTCAGTCCAGGCAAAACACACACAGTAACAGGCATGGTGCATGCCATGGACATTTCCATGCATGTCCAATGGACTCTTGAAACATTCAATGATATGTAACTCACATGCATCATGGCTCATGCCTATCACATGCACACACTTCACCTCAGTCACATCCATCTGGCCCCAAACACACCAAACACAGCGGATACAAGGGTAATTTGGCTGCTTCACTGAATCTGTGCATTGTCACACACATGTGTCATGCATCCATGGCATGCACAAGTCACAGACACGCAGGTCAGGCACACAGACATGGCTACCATATATGTACCTGGCATCAGCACCCATCCCTCACCCCCACCCATGTCCAGGTACAGAGACTGGCATGCTCTCATGTTCAAAATCTGCATAGGGCTCCCCATGCGGCATTTGAACACATGCAACAACCATGTGGGTCACACATCACTGGTCGCACATGCATTACTATGATGTCCCTGCACATATACATGCATACATGGCCTATGGCACACATACAGGCAAGTATCATAGAACCAGCACACCGCAACATGCCCTGTCTCACACAGTAATGCTTGGACACTTACCGCTCAACTCCAGACGGGCCTCCCTCTCAAGGATCTGGGCTTGGAGCGCTGGGCGTACGTGTTCCAGGACCCTCATCTGGATGGAACTCATGCGGCCCCGGCCCCCCTCCACGAGGCGCCGGGCCTTCACAAGGGTCCTGGACCTCAAGTCCTCCCAGCGCTTCTTGAGCTTCAGGACGTTGCGGGTTGCCACCCCCTCCGCGTTGATGGCAACCACACAGTCGGCCCAGATCCTCTCCCGTCCTTCCTTGCTGGCGCGGGACGATCCAAAGAGGGCCTCATACTGCCCCAGGACATGCTCCACCAGGACACCAACTTCGGTGGCAGTGAAGCTGGTGCCCCTCTGCCCCTCTGGCCTGGGGTTGCCACTGGTGCCAGATGTGGAAGTGCCCGACATGGCAACCCCAGAGGCAGGTGTGGGTGGGCAACTGGGTCCTGGGGCTGGGCTGTGGAGCGATGTAATCCCAGTCGGGAGTCTTCAGTTCCAGCAGGGGTGGACACAGCAACTGGACCCCTGCAGATGGCTGATGTGCAGGCACCAAATGGCAGGGCACGGTGGCAGCAGGCAGGCAGGCAGGCAGGCAGGCAGGCAGCAGCAGCAGGCACGTGGGAGGCTGCTCGGGGCACTGGGGGGCAGTAACTCGGCCTTCTGGGCAGGAGCGTGGTCTCCGTGTGTTTTCGCGTGGCCAGCTTAATACGGAGTGATTTGGCACGTGAAAATCCTGCACGTCAGCGTGAAATCCGAGGAAAGGCCCTTAGCGCGTAAGCGCGTCAGCACGCATACGCGTTTCTATTGGACCAGAGTCCCTCAGCGCGTAAGCGCGTCTGTGACGTGACCCGCACGGGTGTTCCCCACTCAGCACGTGATGACGGAGCACACGTGGAAATACTGCACGTCAGCGTGTAATTGGACAAAAGTGCACGTACACGCGATTGGCCTATGTACGTGTATTTCATGGGTGCGCGGGCACTTACACACGCAAGTACGTCAGCGCACCTGTATCCCGTGGTGCGTGGGAATTGCCACACGCTATTGGACTGGGAACTGGATTCCAGGGGTGCGCGGGTCACACGCTCGCCTAGAACACGCGCAAAGCATAAATTTGCGCACTTTAACAATAACAAGCTCAGACGCCAGGATGAACATACCGTTCCTAGCAGCAGTGGCAGTGGGCTACCAAAGGAGGAGGAGGAGGATAGTCAGGGCCAGAATATTCACACCCAGAACCAGCCTTTTCGGGATGCCTGATGACCAGGTGTATGGGAGGTACAGGTTTCCACCACACATAATACTGGACCTGGTGAGTGAGTGGGAGGATGACCTCACATCACCCACCCTGTGCTCCCAAGCACTCAGCCCCCTGGAGAAGGTCCTCAATGTACTGCACTTCTTAGCCACTGGATCATTTCAGCGGACAAGTGCCATAGTGGGTGGGGTGTCACAGGCCACCCAGTCACGCTGCCTACACCAGGTCTTGAACATCATCACTGCACGCCCATCAGTCCGCAGGCACATATACCTGCCCAGAACACCTGCAGAAAGGCATGCTGCCGCCCTGGATTTTTACGATGTGGCACGATTCCCCAAAGTGCTAGGTGCCATCGACTGCACCCATGTGGCTCTACGTCCCCCCAGGGCATCTGAGCACATCTATAGGAACCGCAAGCACTGGCATTCCATCAACGTGCAGGTAGCATGTAATGCCAAGGGAATCATCACCTCAGTATATGCCAACTATCCCGGGTCCACCCACGACAGCTTCATTTACCGAATGTCCACCCTAAGCCGGGACCTAGAAGCTGGGCGGCATGGCGATACATGGCTGCTTGGTGAGTATGTATGCCACTGCACATGCATGCATGTTGGATACTGAGCAAGGTCACAACCCCAACAATGATACCAATCACCACCTCCACAGGGGACAGTGCCTACCCTCTCAGCCCCCACATGATGACGCCAATTCGGAACCCCACCACGCCACCCGAGGTAAGATATAACACAGCCCACATTACGACCCGGGGCATAGTGGAGCGCACATTCGGAGTGCTAAAGTCACGCTTTCGCTCCCTTGACCGTTCTGGCGGCCAGCTGTTATACGCTCCCCCAGTAGTGTGCAGGATCATAGTGGCAGCATGTGTCCTGCACAACGTTGCAACACGCCGGGGACTGGCCGTGGACATGGTGGTGGCCCCACATCCCCAACCACATGCACAGCCGCTGCGCATGGGAGGGGAAAGGGCACGGGGGGAGGCAGCCCGTACACAGCTAGTGGCTAATTACTTCACATAGAAATCACACCCCTGTGGAGTGCACACTGCCCTGGCACATTCCATCTGACAATCAATGATGACTCAACCTGACACTGATCCTGAATGTCTGGAGAATGAACCGTGAATACCATATCAGCCTGAGATTGTTCACCTGGAAGTGTCACAATGGCCCTCATTACGACCCTGGCGGAAATCGAAAAACGATGGCGGAAATGCAATACCGCCATCGAATACCGCTCGGTGCGATTATGACCCGTCACCGTAAAGTACGATGCCATTAGCGACACCGTAGTGAACGCCAACGCTAACTGCACCAAGTACGCGCACGCGCACCATGCGAAACCGTAATTACCACCATGGCGCAACGGTACGGGAATTCTGACCCTAGCGGACATGTACCTAACGCCATCAAGCATGGCGGAAAGTACCATTCCGCCATGGTGAGAAGTACGGCATCGCAAACCAACCGTAAAAGGCCCTACTGAGTGCCTGTACACCACTCCCTGGCCACATTGCACAACTCCTCGTAGGTGCAATGAAGTAACACAATGCAACCAGTGAAATGTACAAGTCACCCATGCATGCCAACGAACAAATGAATGTAGGGGCTCCAAGTGCCTTGTGAGTGGCCATCCATATTAGCCATGGCACCATTGCCGTACTGATGCAGCACAGGCATGTGAAGCTTCAAGTACAGCAACATGAACTGAAAACTGAGACAAACAAAAACAGGCCCCCCATCGCTTGACACCAGTGTAAGGCAACATTCAAAGCAGTATCCTGAGTGAGACTGCACCAGCCCTGTACTCCTGCCAGTAAACAAACCAACCATCAGCATAAGCATGTACCACACAAGTTGGCAGAGTGACTGAGCAGCCAGGCTCATCTCAAGAGGGGCCAATGGGAGCAGCAGGGCACAGATGGCACGAATACAGAAGCTATTCCAATGGACATGACCTCAGTCTCCCTCCAAGAAACGCACGCAAACACAGGCACCTGTGACCAGCCATATTCTGATAATCACATCATTCCACCAATCCACCTGGCTGACCGGCATCTGTTACACAAAAGCTAATCCCTCTCCCATGAGCATGACATCATCAAAACAGACATAATGGCAGCCCCTATCCCTGACCTTACTGGCCTTCGTAGGCAAACGCGCCCAGTACAGTACCACGCAACTATACTCAGAAGCCGGAACCCAAAGCAGATCTCCTCACAATACATCGCTCCACAAATAGGAATATGCTACATTACTTGCAAAGAATAATGCTACACGGTCAACATCATAATCAAAATTTAATGCACAACAAAATCACCCGGGCCATACAGCTATTAGGTCATGAACTCCAAATTATATCTCATAATTGTGGGCTGCATCCGCAATAAATGACCAGCTTCGTCTTGTGTGACGCCCTGTTCCTCCATGGTACACAGGGGCTACATTCACGTTCAAAAAGGCAACATGGAAGCGCCTCGAACCGCAGGGCCGTCCCATTAGGTAGGCACTAGTCCAGCTGAAAGGTCGAAATGTTGCTCCTAGCCACTAGTACTGCGTAAGGGCATGTGGGCCATTGGCGATCGTCCCATAAGATCGTAATGGTGCTCCACTGATTAACACGAAGCAGCAGGTGTCGGGAGTAAAAGCCATCTGCAGGAGTGGCATACAGATGGCAGCGGCAAAAGGGGAGGAGATACCTGTCACCCAAATGAAACGAAAAAGAATAGTATGGCCATCAGTACTCCATTTGAATTACTCACTTCAAAGATCACACTAAATCCACAGCCATATGCATGCTAGCCCACTCAAAAGGATTATTCGCACCCAAAAATCACTTGCGAATCATAACTATATAAATCGAGGTGAAAACACTATTACAAACGAGTGTTTGTGTGCATGCGTCTGTTAAAACAGAATCCATTAGATGGGATTAGTAACGTGCATAGACACAAGTGTTTGAAGGCGCGTCGAGACAGGGAGGGTTCAACAAGGGCAGATAGACGATGGTCCCACTATGGCAGCCCTGCATCACATAGCGCAGGGGAAGTTGATAGATTCCAAAAAGCCATGTACATGGCAGACTCTCTATTAAATCATCTGTCCATGCATCCATACATCATTCCCTCATCCCGGTATAAAAACGCCTGATTATTTACTCACATAACATTTGAAATTTCCATTGAGTCTGTGCGTAATCCAGTCTGCAAAATCCACTGTGCTCCATGCCGGAATTCTAGTGTTGTGAAGTAACATGTATTTGGGAACGTCCTGCCTTATCCTCCACTACGCTATTGCGCATCCCATACTATTCATATCAATCATTGCATTCTCGCCATGGCCCCTGTCCCAAGGACATTAAACAATAGAACTTTATATCTGCAGTCAGACCTGTGGGCGTCTCCTCGCCGCTAGCTGGAAACCGAAAGCGCTGTCCTTCGAATTCCTCATTTGCAACATCACGTCGAAAAGGCATCTGTGACCGCTTGAAATCACAAATCCATCCATTTAGTGCGGCAGTGTGTCAAAATGGCAACTGGCTTCACTCACAAATGGGACGCCCCGCCCGTCGGTGAACCGCGGTACAGTGCTGCATGAGGGTCCACCGTTAATCGAGTACTACATTCCACTGACCCTTCACAAGTTTGTTCCCGACTGCAAAGATAGTATGTGAAACAATGGGACCATAGCAGAATTAACATATGAACCAATATCTCACTGCCATCGGGATGAAATACATGATTGTAATAGCAAGATGCCATGCATCGAATTGCAGCGTTGTGTGCGGGACGTGCTCGCCCAAAGGGGATTGCAGCTTGCACAGGTGGAATGAATCACCACAGGTGGAGGCTATACAGCTTGAAAACACATAAATTGCACACCCAACCCCCTCCCACAACCACACCCACTCCAAAATGCTACCGGCAGGACTAGCGATGTTGGCCCTGGGGGACCTGATAGCACTGCAAGTACTCCAACTTCAAGAAGAAGACGAACACCAACTACTACAACAACCGGCCGCACAGAGGAGACGCAGGAGGAGGAGGAGGGCAAGGCAGGGCCAGCAAGGCCCACCGGCACAGCCACTACCACCACGCAGGCAGCCCGTAATCCCACGCCTCCAAGCACATCCGTTCAACCTCACTGATGAGCAGATCCACACCCTCTACCGTTTGGACCGGGACACCATAACCGCCATTGTGGACATGACACACGCTGACCTTGTCAGCATGATAGATAGCCCAACCGCCATCCCACCCCTACTGAAGGTGGTGTCTGTACTCCACTTCCTGGCCACAGGCACCTACCAGCAAGTTGCATGGCATTTCACAGCCACTGTTGTCACGGACACTATTGTAAGTGCTCGATGCCCTCCTGAAGCACGCAGACGACTACATCTCTCTACCACGCTCGGAGCAGGAAATTACGAACACAAAAGTGGGATTCCATGCACTTGCCGGCATACCGGGTTGCATTGGTGCCATCGACTGCACCCATGTGGAATTGGTTGTCCCACATGCCATGGAGGCCCAGTACCGCAACCGAAAACAATATCATTCTCTTAATGTACAAATGGTTTGTGACTCAAACAGGATCATTACACATTGTTGTGCCCGATTTCCTGGATCAACCCATGATTCCATGGTCTTATGGAACTCTACAATACCACGCTACATGGAGCGACACGCAGGGAACAGATCCTGGCTACTCGGTGAGTCTCATTTCATGCATGATAATGTGGGGTATGTGATGCGGCAATGACCTGGCAGGAAGGGGGGGGGTGCTTACGTAGCAATGTCATTCCTCAAACATCCTTTATTGTCCACATACAGGTGATGCCGGGTATCCACTGAAGAGATGGCTCCTTACACCACTCCGGAACCCACAGAACCAGCATGAGGAGGACTACAACCATGCCCACTCACGTACCCGTGTAGTCATAGAACAGGCATTCGGCCTACTGAAGGGTCGTTTCCGCTGCCTCAGCAGGTCTGGCGGGGCACTCCTGTACCGCCATGAGAAGGTTGCAAAGATGGTCATGGCATGTGTCATGCTACACAACATGTGCGTACGTAGAAATGTGCCCATGCCCCCTGACGCAGAACTGCAAGCACCTGAATATGGTCATGATCAGGGTGGGGATGTGGCAGCACCTCAAGGAGTCCGCGAGGCACAGGAGGGCCGTGAAATTCGTCAGATTATCATAGATTCATGCTTCTAGCACTCACGCCTGGTGGCTGATACATGGACACGGGACTTGTGGCACTGTGTGTGTCTGGAACATGCACAATATGGACTGTACGCCTATAATGGCCTCGTACACAAAGATCAATGTCCGCACATCTCATTGGATGATTGTGAAATGTTTATAGCATATGTGAAATTATGTTACACACCCCATCGACCCGCCACCCAAGTAAGCCCAACACACCCCCTCCACCCTCCTACCTCCCCCCCGAACACCAGTGTCCAAGGATGCTCATTGTCAGTGGGCAGACGCTATTGCAAGCCCCCTCTCCGGGTATCAGGGGCACCCCTGCCTGTGGAGCGCAGGTTCCTCCCAGATCTACGTTGGGGGCTGCCCTGGACGGAACTTGCAACGGATGATGTCTCTGCCTGCTCACGTCCATGCATGTCCCTAAGGGTTTGTGAGAGCTCAGTGAGCACACGCCGCACAGCGGCAAGTTCAGCACATACGTCTTTGGACGTCGCATGCAGTTCCCCCCTCAGGCTCTCGGTGCTTCTCTCCATTTGTACTCTCAGGCTCTCGGTGCTTCTCTCCATTTGTACTCTCAGGCTCTCGGTGCTTCTCTCCATTTGTGCCCTTAGTGTCTCTGTACATGTTTCTATGGCTGCCTTAGTACCCCCACATTCATCAGCATGGTCCTTGAGGAGCGTGGCCAGTTGCTGCTGTTGCACGATCACCTGGTCGAGGGACTGTTGCCTCTGCTGGGCCATGGCCATTTGCGGTGGTGTCACAGAGGGGCTGATCACCTCATGTTGCCTTGACACAGGGCTTGTGGGGGATGGCCAGTCGTCGTCTTGTGAGTGCCCCTGCGTGGTATCCTCATGGTGTATGGGATGAAACAAACAGGGGGATTGAGACAGGTCATGGATGGATCGTACATCGACATCACCGTTTTCTGTGTCGGAGCATGCTGCCATTAATGCAGTGTCACCTATGGTGCTGCTGCCACCAGAAGCAGTGCCTTCTGTGGCATCCATTGGGGGGCCTGTGGTGGTGGTGTTGTGGCCATGCTGGCTGCTGGGGTGCCTGTTGAAGTCCCCTCCTGTGTGCTGCCACTTGATTTGTGCTGCTGCCGTGTCTTGATCCGTGCAGCTGAGGTGGAGGGTCTTTGGCCGTTGGTCTTGGCCCTCTTTGCAGGTGTGCTGGTAGGGGTGTCCTGGAGCTCGTCGTTTGAATCGGACCCTGTGGTGGAGTAAAGGAGGGCGAGCGTTATTTATGGGTCTGTGGAAATTGGAATGCCAATGTATCACATGCATTGGGGTGGTACCTGAGGGTGATTTGGGTCAGGGCCTTGGGGGTGGTTTCATTTTTGTGTGGATTGAGGGTGCAGTTGTTTTGCAGCCTGCAGTTAGGGGGTGCCTGCTGCACGTGTAGAGGGTGTTTTTAGGAATTTTAATTATTTATTTATTTAATTTGACTTTTAATGTGCGCTATCAGGCCAATGTATGTGGACGTTCTCCTGGACATGTGTTTCTGTTGCACTATGTGGACACATGGTACTTCACATGATTGGACATTGTGGTTTTAGCATTGTTTTAGTTGGGACACCTACCTGATTCTTCGGATGTCTGCACTCCTTTCTCCATCCCTCCGACTCCCTCTATGGTCTCCATTCCAATGGTGGAGGCACAGATTTCTTCCCAGGGGGTCAACTTGATGGGTGATTCCGATCCTCCCCCGGTGGCTGTGGCAATGTTACGGTTGGCGGATAGTATGCTCCGTACGCGTATCCGCAAGTCGTCCCATCGCTTTCTGCATTGCTGTGGGTTGCGGGGTGCGGTCCCCACCGCACTTACCCGCTGTGCCACCAGGGCCCATATGGCCTTCTTGTTCGCAAGTGCCGTCCTGGTCATTTGCGTCGAGAAGACGATGGCAGCATTCTCCTGGAGGGTCTCTGTGAGCACCGTGAGTTCCTCACGGGAGAAGTGGACCTGCCGCTTGCGGTCGCACGCTTTTTTCGCTACTTTTCCCATTGTTATTGTTTTCACTAGGGTGGATGACGGGTTGGGATGTCTCTCAGGGTAGTATTTTTAATGGTTGTGTGGAAATTCTGATTTTATAGGTGTACGGCGTGCTGTTTCCCGTTCCGGGACCATGTTTTTGCTTCCGTTTCTGTATATTTACGGTCACCGTATTTTCCGATTGCCGCTCATTACGGTGACCGCTATGATCGGTGGCGGAATTGCACCTAGGTCGCCGTACAACGGCGGTGAGGGGCGTTTTGGGGACATTTCCGCCATCGCGGACTGTGCACTTCTGCCAAGGCGTAGTCCTCGTGCCCGATGGGTCAGAATTAGCCGCACTTTACTCCGTCGTGCAATGGCGGAAACGCTATTTACGCTATGGCGGTCAGGTCAGTTGCTTTCCGCCAGGGTCGTAATGAGGGCCAATGTGTGCATCCCTACCCACACAGACACCACCAATGCAGTTTTGTGGAGTTACACATTCAAGCAGCTAAAAAGAATACCCACTTGCAAAATGCAACAAGAGGACAGTGCCATGTCAGCCAACCCAACCCCAGCACCGCCACACGACACACCGTGCCATGTCATGCCATTTGCAGGTAAACAAAGTAATCCCCACAACATGACACTAGTGTCACTATGTACAGTGTCCCTATTAGAAACCTGCAACACCTGAAATGCTCACAGCAATGCCGGACCAACAACATACTTGAGCACGTACTACCATTAACATGACATCACAAATGTTACATATTAGTAGTCTCACCACCTGGAAATGCCTGCACTCCCACCACTACCAACTGTGCAGTGTTGGCGCCATGTAGAGTTGTAGGTGCACTGCTGCCAACATGGACCCCATCTCCAGACTAGAGGTCCTTGTGTAGACATGAGGAAGGGACCTGCAAATTGGGAGGTAGACACAGAAGATGAGTTACACATCAATGCAACATGCAGTGTACAATACAACAGCAATATGCACTAGGAATGTATACACAGTATTGACTACAGACTGCCCACACAGCTCATGGGAGACCAACGTCACTGTGTAATTCACTCTCACTTGGGCACACCCTTTGCAAGCCCATGGAAACGGGAAGCAGGAGGGGTGTGTGTGACTCAAACCCAAGCATCTGAACCAAATACATTACAAGCCTGCATGTGCCCAGCCACAATGCAGCGTATGCCCACAGGAACCACTGAAGCCAACAAATCGTCCCAAAAAAATAGGGAATAAAATAAATAAAAATAAAAATAAAAATAATAAACAATCAAAAATGGCCATTGATGGGCCCGGGGGGGTTGGGGATGCCACCCAGGAGGTCCGAGGACAGGATGCACACCAGAACCCACCTGCGTGGATCCTGGGAAAATAAAACACCTCCATGGGCTCATGGCCCACACGGCTACCCTGTTGTGGGAGTATCACTGCTGTCGCTATTATCACCCTGTGCAGCTGCATCCGGAGGTGGTTGCACTATGGGAGGCAGCCCACGCAAAGCCCTAGTCTGCTCCTCCATGGCTGCAAGCATGCGGGTGTGGTAGGTCTGGTTCTGGAGGATGAGTGTGCGGAGGTCCCCATGCAACAACTCACGGGATGCCCGGACCTCCGCCCTCGTTGCCTGCATCTCAGCTGAGAGCGTACGGGTGAGACGCTCCAGCTGCTGTTCTGTCCTTTGGTGTGTTGAAGCCTCAAGCTCAACAATAGTCGTCCTGAGGTGAAGGAGCTCCTGCCTCAGGGCTTCCCTGTGGCCCTGGGACTCAATGGAGATGGCCTCCTGCAGAGTCGCCAGTGCCGCCCGCCTGTCCCTGTTGGACCCCAACATGTCCTCCCTGTGTGACTGGCAGATGGAGTCGGTTGCCTGCTCTAGTCGCTCCATCAGCCTTTCTGGGGGGACAATGGAAGTGGCCACCCTATCCATGGCCTGAGCCATCATCTCGGATGATGCAGCCTGTTGGGTTGCCATACCGTAAATGGATTGCTCCCATGCGGTATTGCCAGGTGGCGTACGGCCACCACGTCGGCGGGCACCACACCTGTCTGGGGCAAGGCGAACTGCGCCTTGCTGTGCCGGCACTGCCTGAGGCTGCAGGACTGCATTCCCCCTCTGATCTGCTGGCCCAGGAACAGGATCAGATGTCGCAGAGTGTGACCCTGCATCCGTAACCACCAAAGGCGTAGCTGCCAACACTGACATCCCCATGGAGGGTTCTGACCCTGGTGCAGGTGGGTGAGACAGAACAGAATCCCTCCCTGGAACACTCACCTGCGACGGCACGTAGGTCTCATCAGAATCAACACCTGAGTACAGCTCGGGGGAGGTGCAGCCAGAGACACCCCTTGAGAGCACGACCTGCAGCACTTGTGGGTTCTCCCCCACCACCACACCACGTCCCTCACTGGTGGTTGGTCGGCCCTCGGACACCTCCTGGGTCTGCACCATCTCCACAACCCCAGCAGTATCAGGTGCGTCTTCCCCTGCAAAGACATGAAAACAAAGAAATGGAAACAGGCATTAGCACCAGGGCACACAATGAGGGCTGAGAAGCAAGAGAACCAGTACTTGATTGACACATGTCCCACATGACTAAAACCCTCCCATTCATGCACCCTCACTGCGTATGAAGTGCAGGCAAATGGCACACACTGATGACACCAAGATGGAAGATGAACACATTTTCTGCATGCTGCCTGGCAGTGGCATCACACATTGGCCTGTGATTGCCAGGTGAAACACACATGCCATCACACAGATGGCATGTACCATTGCTATTGAGTGAAGATGGAGAGGAGGGCAGCACCTATTCATTCAGTCCAGTTCCCGCATGTAATTGCTTTTCTAATTCTAACAGGTCAGATTTTTCACCTGGAGCTGCCAGTCTGAAATGGTCCAATTGCACAGGGACATGTGTGTACAAATGATATCCAGGTAACAAAGTCACTCCACTTTACCATAGCCATGTCAGACATGTGACTAGTGGACAGCGACATGGCTAGTAAAAGTGGGGGAATGCAAACAATCTGACTGAATGAACAGTGAAAAATAAGCAACTATGTTGTGGCAAGGTGACACTTCAAGGGCAACTAGCGTGCAGTTGGGCTAGATGTCTACTGTTGGCAGAAGGGATACTGCTATGGCCAAATGCAGCTGCGCAGGAAGTATTGCATGAAGCACATGGCTGACCCATACGACTCAGGCGCACACACTCTCACCTGGCACACAAACAGAAGCCCTCACACACACACCATGCACATGGATGACACACACATGCATGTGCACTCACCGGACAATGCCTCGTAATCAGCCAGATCTCCCACGCCTTGGATCTGTTCCTCCGTGACGTAGGTCCCAGCGACTGACTCATGTGGAGTGAGTTCCATGTCTACTACTGGAGACCCACCTCCAGTCACTAGAGTTGTGGCATGACTTGAGGCCAGTTTACTCTTTGCCCTGCGCTTTAGGTCATTCCAGCGCTTATAGCAATCATTGTCTGTGCGCCTCACGATTCCAAGGGCACTTACGATGTCCGCAACGGTCTGCCAGTGTGCCTGGCGTTGTGCAGGTGTGGTCTTGGATCCTGCAACAATGACCATCTCGTTGTCATGTCCGGACACATACTCGACAAGTGCATTCAGTTCGTCATCCATGAAGCTGGGCTTCCTGGACGGGCCGGACTGTGTAGCCGTGTCTGAGGCATCAGCCTGTGCCGGACGAGCACTCGTCCTCTTCTGCTTGGAAGGTGGTGGTGATCCTGAGTGTCCTGCGCCGCTCTGGACACTAGGGGCAGGAGCCCTGGTGGACTCTGTATCAGGAGTGTGGGATTGCACACTCAGCATGGGAGTTGGTGCAGGCATTGGCTCTAGTGTGATGGTGTCAGGGGGAATGTCAGCCGCATGGACTAGGACCGACACTGTCCTGGCTGGGTGTGTGAGGGCTGGGGTGGATGGAGCCGCAGCTGCCCCTGCAGCCTCTCCGCCCTGCCTCCTTGGTGCAGCAGATGACCTTGCTGCCCCAGATCCACGTGGCATGATGGCATCAACGTGCACCAGCGCACGTGTCGTAGCCCTGCTGACCTGGAAGTCAGCCATGGAGTCAGCCAGGTCTGGTGCCACAATGGGCTGGTCCAACAAGGGCTGAGCATGGATGGTGTCAGCCACATCAGCCTCAACGGGAGGGGGATTATGGGTGCCCGTGACTGGTCCTCCACACATGGGGGGACAGGCTCACCCTGCAAGTTACGACCACGTCCCCTACCGGATCCACCACGGCCACCACTTGTGGCTCTTCCACCTTTGCCACCCTTACGGAATCCTCGCCTCCCAGCCATGGCACTGATGTTAATGTGCGTATGGGAGTGGATGTAGACTATTGTCCTGGGCAATTGGGGGTCAAAGGGGTTGGGTACCAGATGGTAATTGTACCCTAGTGCTCTAGCAAGGCTGAATGTAACCCCTGGGGAAAGATGACGGGTCACGCAACGCACAGGAGGCCCAAAAAAGGGAGATGACGTGCACGCAACCCCTCCTAGACCACGTGTGCAGAAAGAAAAACCTGCACTACGCTGTGGCACCCAGTAACACAAGAATGAACGTATGCGTGTCACACGCAGCCTAGAATGACCTCTGAAGGGGTAGGCTACACACGGGGCAAGCACAGATGTTAGATACGTGCGTGACTCACCGTCTGCCAGGTAAAAGAGCGTGAAAAATGAGCGCGTTTGGTTGGCAACACCCCCGCCAAAAGAAGATATGTACGCTGTCTGAGGAGACAGGACAACAGTAGAAGGGAACAATGTTTGAGGGAACAGGCCCAGGTAAACCAGTACAAGAGAAAAAATAGAAAAAGCTGTCAGAGGTAACAGGGAGTACGAACTTGAAACGCTGTGAAGTAAATCGCGTGTGAAACGACAACAAGTACAGAATTCACCCACTCGCTCTCCACGAAAAGCAGTACAAGGAATTGGTGTTCTACACATACCTTATATGCAGGCCCACACGTACAGCGTCACTTACGCGGCGTGTACGTGCTAGGCCCATTCCCACCAATTACACGCTTTGTCACTTCTGCGTGTAGGTCCATTTGCACAAATTACACGCTTTGACACTTCTGCGTGTAGAGCTATTTCCACCAATAACACGCTTTGACACTTCTGCGTGTAGGACTATTTCCACCAATAACACGCTTTGACACTCGGACGTGTCACGCAACTTTTTCCTACGTGTGCACGTGACTTCATAGACACGCATACGCGTTTACGCGCTAAGGGCCTTTCATCGATTTACACGCAGACGTGTGGGATTTTCACGTGCAAAATCACTCACTATGTATCAAGCTGTCCACGCGTTCACACACAAAAGACCACGCTCCTGCCCAGGAGGCCAAATTACTGCCCCCCAGAGCCCTGAGCACGCTCCCACCTGCCATCTGCTGCTGCCTGACTGCCTGCTGCCCACGTGCCCTGCCATTTGCTGCCTGCACATCAGCCAGGGGTGCTGTTGCTGTGACCACCCCTGCTGGAACCAAAGGCTCTCGCCCCACAGCCCAGCCCCAGGACCCAGTTGCCCACCCACTCCTGCCTCTGGGGTTGCCATGTCGGGCACTACAACATCTGGCACCAGTGGCAACCCCCGGCCAAGGAGGCAGAGGGGCACCAGCTTCAGTGCCAGGGAAGTTGGTGTCCTGGTGGAGGATGCCCCTGGTGGCTGGGGGGTGGGGGTGGTGGGAGACATGGGTTGGACATGGGTGGGGGCCTGCTGGCAGGTGCCCCACAGCGCTGGGGGGTGGGGGTGGTGGGAGACATGGATGGGGGCCTTGTGAAGGGTGCCCCTGGTGGCGGGGGGTGGGGGTGATAGGGGACATGAGTGGGGGCCTGGTGGAGGCTGCCCCTGCACTGCTGGGGGGTGGGGGTGGTGGGAGACATGGATGGGGGCCTTGTGAAGGGTGCCCCTGGTGGCGGGGGTGTGGGGGTGATAGGGGACATGAGTGGGGGCCTGGTGGAGGGTGCCCCTGCACTGCTGGGGGGTGGGGGTGGTGGGAGACATGGGTGGGGGCCTGGTGGAGGCTGCCCCTGCACTGCTGGGGGGTGGGGGTGGTGGGATACATGGATGGGGGCCTTGTGAAGGGTGCCCCTGGTGGCGGGGGGGTGGGGGTGATAGGGGACATGAGTGGGGGCCTGGTGGAGGCTGCCCCTGCACTGCTGGGGGGTGGGGGTGGTGGGAGACATGAGTGGGGGCCTGGTGGAGGGTGCCCCTGCACTGCTGGGGGGTGGGGGTGGTGGGGGACATGAGTGGGGGCCTGGTGGAGGGTGCCCCTGGTGGCTGGGGGGTGGGGGTGGTGGGAGACATGGGTGGGGGCCTGGTGGAGGGTGCCCCTGCACTGCTGGGGGGTGGGGGTGGTGGGAGACATGGGTGGGGGCCTGGTGGAGGGTGCCCCTGGTGGCTGGGGGGTGGGGGTGGTGGGAGACATGGATGGGGGCCTTGTGAAGGGTGCCCCTGGTGGCGGGGGGGTGGGGGTGATAGGGGACATGAGTGGGGGCCTGGTGGAGGCTGCCCCTGCACTGCTGGGGGGTGGGGGTGGTGGGAGACATGAGTGGGGGCCTGGTGGAGGGTGCCCCTGGTGGCTGGGGGGTGGGGGTGGTGGGAGACATGGGTGGGGGCCTGGTGGAGGGTGCCCCTGCACTGCTGGGGGGTGGGGGTGGTGGGAGACATGAGTGGGGGCCTGGTGGAGGGTGCCCCTGGTGGCTGGGGGGTGGTGGGAGACATGGGTGGGGGCCTGGTGGAGGGTGCCCCTGCACTGGTGGGGACATAAGTTGGACATGGGTGGGGGCCTGCTGGCAGGTGCCCCACAGTGCTGGGGGGTGGGGGTGGTGGGGAACATGAGTTGGACATAGGTGGGGGCCTGGTGGAAGGTGCCCCTGCACTGCTGGGGGGTGGGGGTGGTGGGAGACATGGATGGGGGCCTGGTGGAGGGTGCCCCTGGTGGCGGGGAGGTGGGGGTGATAGGGGACATGAGTGGGGGCCTGGTGGAGGGTGCCCCTGGTGGCTGGGGGGTGGGGGTGGTGGGAGACATGGATGGGGGCCTTGTGAAGGGTGCCCCTGGTGGCGGGGGGGTGGGGGTGATAGGGGACATGAGTGGGGGCCTGGTGGAGGCTGCCCCTGCACTGCTGGGGGGTGGGGGTGGTGGGAGACATGAGTGCGGGCCTGGTGGAGGGTTCCCCTGGTGGCTGGGGGGTGGGGGTGGTGGGAGACATGGGTGGGGGCCTGGTGGAGGGTGCCCCTGCACTGCTGGGGGGTGGGGGTGGTGGGAGACATGAGTGGGGGCCTGGTGGAGGGTGCCCCTGGTGGCGGGGGGGTGGGGGTGATAGGGGACATGAGTGGGGGCCTGGTGGAGGTTGCACCTGGTGGCTGGGGGGTGGGGGTGGTGGTTGACATGGATGGGGGCCTGGTGGAGGGTGCCCCTGGTGGCGGGGGGTGGGGGTGATAGGGGACATGAGTGGGGGCCTGGTGGAGGGTGCCCCTGGTGGCTGGGGGGTGGGGGTGGTGGGAGACATGGATGGGGGCCTTGTGAAGGGTGCCCCTGGTGGCGGGGGGTGGGGGTGATAGGGGACATGAGTGGGGGCCTGGTGGAGGCTGCCCCTGCACTGCTGGGGGGTGGGGGTGGTGGGAGACATGGATGGGGGCCTTGTGAAGGGTGCCCCTGGTGGCGGGGGGTGGGGGTGATAGGGGACATGAGTGGGGGCCTGGTGGAGGCTGCCCCTGCACTGCTGGGGGGTGGGGGTGGTGGGAGACATGAGTGGGGGCCTGGTGGAGGGTGCCCCTGGTGGCTGGGGGGTGGGGGTGGTGGGAGACATGGGTGGGGGCCTGGTGGAGGGTGCCCCTGCACTGCTGGGGGGTGGGGGTGGTGGGAGACATGAGTGGGGGCCTGGTGGAGGGTGCCCCTGGTGGCTGGGGGGTGGGGGTGGTGGGAGACATGGGTGGGGGCCTGGTGGAGGGTGCCCCTGCACTGCTGGGGGGTGGGGGTGTTGGGAGACATGGGTGGGGGCCTGGTGGAGGCTGCCCCTGCACTGCTGGGGGGTGGGGGTGCAGGGGGACATGAGCAGGTGTGCAGGGTAGTCCCCTGTTTTGTGGGCTGCCTGCAGGGGCCGTGGAGGGTGAACAGGGAACACCTGTGAGGACCCACCCAGCCTAATTGCGTGTGATAATTCCCGCACACCCCTGTAATACACGTACCTGCCCAAATCGCATGTGAGAATTCACGCGCACCCCTGTAATACACGTACCCAGCCGAATCGCGTGTAGAACTTCCCGTGTATCCCTGTAATACACGTACCCAGCCAAATCGCGTGTGATAATTCCCACGTACCCCTGTAATACACGTACCCTGGCCAATCGCGTGTAGAACTTCCCACGCACCCCTGTAATACACGTACCAAGCCAAATCGCGTGTGATAATTCTCGCGCACCCCTGTAATACACGTACCTGGCCAAATCGCATGTGAGAATTCCCGCGCACCCCTGTAATACACGTACCCAGCCGAATCGCGTGTAGAACTTCCTGTGTACCCCTGTAATACACGTACCCAGCCAAATCGCGTGTGATAATTCCTGCGTACCCCTGTGATACACGTGCCCTGGCTAATCGCGTGTAGAACTTCACGCGTACCCCTGTAATACACGTACCCTGGCTAATCGCGTGTATAACTTCACGCGTACCCCTGATATGCACGTTACCCGCTTTGCGTTCCTTGTTTGGCAGCCCTGTAGACTGGTCCAGGGTTAGCGCAGCCCTTTGCGATGATTTAGCGATTTTGATGGCTTTTCCTTGCGCGAGGGCGTTCTTGGGGGCGTTACTGGCGCTGCTGCAGGGTCGCTGCGATACTCTGCGCCACGGCTGGTTTGGGAGCCTAAAATCCATGAATACGCTGTGCGCGGAAATCGGTTTTAGCGCACGTGCCTGGCGCAGACAATCGCACGCGGACACTCTGCGCCAGCCGCTTGCGACACTTTTCTGCGAAATTCTATGAATTACCCTGTATGTTATTTGGTGCCCTGTTTGTGCTCAGAACAAAACCAAATGGTGACATACCGCTGGGCTACTTCAACCACTGGAAATGACATTGCCACTGACTTCATTGTGGACATTATCATGGATTGCTTTTCAAAACTGCCACACTTCATTCCACTTGCTACTGTACCCACAGCACCACGACATCTACAGGTTGCATGGACATCCTAGCAAGATCATATCGGATCGAGCACCACAATTAATTTCTCGGTTCTGGAAGGCCCTTTGCAGTCTTTTAGGAATATGCCATGCTTTGAGTTCTGGTTATCACGCACAAAGTAATGGTCAGACTGGATGTACCAACCAGTCCCTAAAGCAGTATCTGCAATGTTATTCTAATGCTCTACCAACAAATTGGTACCAGTGTCTGGATACGGCTGAGGTGGCCTATAACAAAGCCTGGCATTCCTTCATCAAGATCAGTCCTTTCTTCTGCACCTATGGTCGTCATCCTAAGATACTACATTTGTCGTTACCTGTGCAAAGCGTGGTGCCCTCTGCCAATAGCTGGCTCCAGCAACTTTCGCATGTACATCAGATGGTGGCACAGGATCTCTGGGATTAGAGTGTGTGGTAGACAAACGCTGTAGATGACAATGTGTGGTTGAGAAGCAAAGACTTCCCTGTTCGTAGCCTCCTTGTCAAGTTGGCACCTCGCTTTTTGGGTACCTTTCGCATCACTGCCTGTTTTTCGTCTGTGGCTTTCCGCTTGCAGTTGCTGGCTCGTTGACGTGTACATCCGGTATTCCATGTTTCCTTGCTGAAATCATACTTGGAGGATCCATATCGTCGTTCCTCCCTCGGCCTACTCCTTTGGATGTCAATGGCATGCCTGAATATGTGGTCCACAATTTGTCCGATTCCAGATTTTCTTTCTACTTCCTGATCCACTGGAAAGGGTTTGTCGCCTATGACCGCTCCTGGGAACCACCTTCCAACGTTCATGCACATTGTCTGATTTGACGGTTCTACCTTTGCTTTCCATGGAAGCCAGGTGCTCTGGGAGGGCGGCAATTTTCAGGATCTGGGCCTGTGAACGTCACAGCCCGCTGCAACTCACCTGGTGGTGCTACCCACGCTGGCCTTTGTGGCACAGGGGGAACAGTAGGCACATGGACCATCTTGTGCAATGCTGCAGTTTTGGGTTTAGCAACGGGAGCCGACTCAGTGGTTCCCGGATGCTCCCCTCTCTTCCCAAAGTTTCCCAGCCTGCTTGATCTTGGACTGCAGCTCCACCCAAAGGTACTCAGCCTGCTCCATCTGCCTGTGGACGATTCCTGACCAGAATCTCCTGCAGTTTGTTTGTGGTGTCAACTCACATCCGCTTCACCGGCCAGCGCTTGCCGCTGTCCTTAGACCATGAAAATCCGGGGAAGCTGTCCCGTCACATGGGGAGTTTACCCCTGGGTACCTTTTCCTGTTTGCCTTATTGGGAAAGAACCTCGAGGGTTGGTCCCTGAGTCGCACTGATCACATGGCTTCGCCCTGGAGAAAACAGGAAAAACAAAAAGCGTATCAAAGCAGCCACAAACACATCAGCGACAAGACCAGGTACTTGACAAGTAGGGTCGAACCAGAGAGTGAAGACATGATCTTCAGTGTATATGATGAAGAGGGAAGCATAAGGGAACATATAGGTTATCCCTTGCCTCTGACAGCTAAAACTACCCTGTTGGGAAAAAGGGCTGTACTGAGGGAGTTACATGATATTCAGGAACTTTCCTGCCTCTATGAGACTCTATGTATATCGCTAGTTGCACTATTTCCACCAACAAATGGGGATGCTTTGAATAGTTCATTTGTGTTAAATCTCCTGCATACTATTCCACAGCTACGAGTAATTACATCAAGGGATATTAATCTGGTGACCTTATCGGAAGAACTGTCACCTAGCGACAGCAGATCACACATTGGATTTTACCCCATGTGATTGACTTTATGTCTTCAAATTCATCCTTTTTAAAAATGGGTTTCTCGTTTCAGAGAGATGGCAAGTATTTTCAACCACGACAGCAAACTGTTCTAAATAATATTAAATGTACGTTCTCTAGGGATGGGGCGGGCAGCCCTACAGATAAGGAGTGTATCAGCAACTTTTACTCCCTAAAAATAGGCAAATACTCCCAAAAAATTAAAATGGGGTGTAAAAATACACCCAATAACATTTTTGAAATTGACACATAGGAGCTTGTGCCCTTCCTTTCACCCAAACAGTTCTATGGATGTGTTTGGAACAATTAGTTCATGTAATACCACAGGCAGAAGCGACTATAATAATGGAAGAGGTCAAATGTATCTTTTAATATGCATGAATAACTTGGTGCAAACAAGTATTTCTCACAAAAACATTTCAGTTTTACAATTGAACATATGTTTACTCGTTTATAAAATACTCCCATTGGGAACAGGACTCATGTTTTTACCCCCTATAAAATCATTTTACTCCCAACTTTCAAAAACAGGGAGTAAAATACTCCCACTTCAAAATCTTATCTTGGACACTGGAGGCGGGTGTAAGTTACAAGGAGCCAATGCAAGATAAATCCATTGGGGGCTGTATGACCATGACTTGGGAATGGCTGAAGGCAGCGTTGGGTGTCAGTCCTCATACCATGGTTTAGCAAAAGGTTGGATATAATCACCCTCCTCTCCTTGAACACTAGAGGACATGCATATTACACAAAAGAAAGGGAGGGGCTGATTATATCTCTCAATATTATGTGATTGCATTGCAGGAAACTTATAACTTCTGCATGGATGGCTGTAGTATAACAACATGGAGGGGTAAGAAAGGACGACGGATAGGTGGTTTAATATTGAGGGCAAAGTCGCACATTTCATTAAAAGAACAACTCTGTGGGACCGACAAACAAACATGTAATATGCAGGGACATTTGTATGGGCCAAGGAAATCATATAAGTGGTAATGCATTGCAGACTAGAATGTTGATGATCACGGTTTATGATCCACCAGGGGGAAATAAAACCATGTCAATAATGCTGTATATAACAAATGTGATTAATGAATGGCAATGTATCAATCCCAATGGAGAAATAATTGTATGCACTGACCTAAATGCCTACTGTGTGATGACTAAGGTGGCAGAATCCATAACGGTTCGGAAAACAGATCTGCTGCAGTACAAAACCATGCTGGTGGAAAGTTGGAGGAAGTGGCTAGATTATGCTGCTAACTTTGGCCTTAAAATGCTAGATAGCATTCATGGGCAGGGTGGAACGTATAAGTTCTCTTTGAATAATGGGGACAACTGCTAAAGCCCTACAACTCCATACCAAAACCCCAGACTTGCCTCTCATCCAAGAAGAGATCATGAAGACATCCCCCTTAGTAGCAATATATCAGTACGCAATGATTGTAGGAAATTATCTGGAGAATTCGTGTGTAATCTTCAAGGTAATCGAATAAGATAGCACCAGTGGCATATGAAGAAATTAAATAGTCAAATTCCTTTGGACCCCCTGCTTAATACCTTTTATGAGGAGTTGGATGTTAACATGATCATCGAAAGAATATTGCAAACAGTACAATCAGAGGTCAAAGATATGATTAAAACTAAGGGCTATTCTAGGGCATCAAGATACATTATATTTGAACGACATTTTGCTTGCAAAGAAAAACATGGATACAAGTAATTAAAGGTTCAAAAGAACTAAGCTTGAGTCTCAATTTCAAAATTGGCTGCCCTGCCATTAAAAATTCCTTAAATACGGTCTAACCGCAGTTTATGTATAAAACATTAACAAACCAATGATTCTAACACATTTTGGCAGTTAATAAATAAGTACGTGACATATAGCACTAAGCGTGAAATTAATCTTGCGTTGGAAACACAGTGGAAACAGCATATTGTTCAACTTTTTATGATCCCAACCGTTTGGCAACAAATGCAGAAAAGCACATTGTGACTAATAGTCTGTATCCCTTTGATAAGATACACACAATCGAACATATCACTTCTCTAAGAACCAGTGGGGCACCAGGGCCAGATGGGTTTACCAATAAAATAATCAAAAGTAATCTGCCATTGTGGGCTTGGGTTATGAATCGACTATTCGAAAGGATATATAAGACAGGTATTATTCTAGAGTCATGGAAGTTTTCCACACATGATTCCAATATTTAAAAAAGGTGAAAGAATGAACCCTTTGAATTATAGATTAATAGCCCCCAGAAAAGGGTAAAGTTGCCATTAACTTTACTTTAGTCACTTTAAACCATAGACCCAGTACACCCCATCTTACATGGAGTATTGGAAAGGGTTAACTCTTACCTCTTTTTGTCTGTGCCTCTTGGAGCCTTGTTTTGCTCCCTTAATTTAAGACTTGGCTGGTGGCATTGGTATCTACCCTAACGTTTCTACCACGATTATCTTATATAAATGTGGTAATGTTTTAGGCTATTATATTAGCCTCGAACATAAACCCGCTTGACCAAATACATTTTATTTTGGTTCCGGCTGGGTTTATTCGCCATTTCTTTTTGGTAAAGTCTTTCTCGTGTTATTCTCTGCGCGCTAAACCAGGGAGGATTCCTTTGTTCGCTGTTTTTTCACAGGCTTCTGCACAGAAGCCCTCCTTTAGGCACCTGAAAGTCTAGATAGGCAGGATGTAAGGGAGGGATCTTCAGACCCCTGCCATGGGTTCCCTTGGTAACTCAAGTCGAACTCCTGTTTGATTGGCTAAGGGGACTGGCCTTGCCAGGCCAGCCACCCTGCTGTGTGATTGATAGCCATGCTTTATGAATGGGGGAAAACTTCTAATAAAAAGCAGGTCTCTGGGACTGGAAGATCAGAATCGCCACTGGAACGAAAGAACCAACGAGGAACTGGAACAAGAGGACCCCTACAATGACTGAACCTCCCGGTGAAGCCCTGCTGCAGGTCTGAATCTTCAGAATCTGACGACAGAGAAGATCCTCCAGGAAATTTCTTCCCTTGAGCTGGTGGGACCAACCAGTTCACCCAAACTACAAGCCAGGACCCCTCCTCTTGTCGAATTCGCTGTACAGAGCTACAGTGGGCCGGATAGCCAGGAAGGTCGGACCCTGCTTGGGTTTTAAGGAGCGCACCTTTTATTCGCTGTTTTTCTCTGCTGCTGGTTTCTTTCCTGGGTGGCGCAGGACCCTCCAGTCTTCCTACTTTATGTCAGTCCGACAGTCGCTTGAGGAACCGTGAGCCTGCAGGAACCACCAGGAACGTCTGCCTCAGCTACAGCTCCCTCTCCGTTTCAAGGTACTGTGCAAATCCAGTTGACCGTTTTGTTTAACCGCGGTAAAAGTGTTTTAAATCTTTTGCCAATCCGAGGGCTTGTCCTGCTCTTCTCTTTGAACTAACTTTTCTACCAACCAACCTTGTCCGGAATCTGTTCCACACACTATACCGCAAACTACCCTGAACTGTGAAATCTTGAGCAAAAGACATTTGACCCATTGGCTTTGGCCCTAAGCCTTTTCTATCTGATCTCCTCATTAAAGTTCCTCGTGTTCAATTGCCCTGAGTACTTACCTGTTGGTTTGCCTAATTTCTAATGACTTTGTCTTTCCCTCCCTTTTAAATTGCTGTAGTGCCATTTTGCTCCCACTTCTTTGTGTGAGCTTAACTTGTTTGGAAGTTAAGGGAAGTGGTGTGGTGTATTTATGATTGTGATTTCTGACTTGCTTATAAAAGTGAAATGTTATACAACTGTTGAGTAAATAAATATATATTCTTTTACTTGGAAACCTTGGGCCTCATTACGAGTCAGGCGTTAAGGGTTTTACTGCGCCGTAAACGGCGCCGACCCTTAACGCCTGATTACAAGGTCATTTTGCGGGATGGTGATTTTAACGCCTGCTTTTTGCAGGCGTTAAAAACCATGCCGCAAAGGGACTTGGTGCTAAGTACAGTGCCGCAATTTGCGGCACCGTACTTAGTGCCTTCCCCATTCCCATTATGCCCTATGGGGCGAAAATGGGAATGGGGAAGTGCCATTGCGGAAGGGGGAATTACCACTCCGCCAACCTCGGAATGGGGTGGTAATTCCCCATTCCGCCATGGCAGAGTCGGAGAGTTACCGGCATGGACCATGGCGCTATTAGCACCATGATCCATCCGCCAGGGTCGTAATGAGGCCCCTTGAGTCAGTGTTTGCCTGAATCATAGTAATTGCTGTCCTTTGTGTAACTATTTTTACTTCTCACATACTCTTGTGATAAGTCTGGCTGCTCTGCTACTGCTACCACTTTAACTGTGTAGTACAGGCTTGTACCAAAGGTCAAATTGTACTGTCACTTGTAGTCTTAATTGTGTGTGATGTTCCCAAAGGGTACTGCATATAATTCTGCCTAACAGTAAGGTCCCAGGTACCCGGGACGGAAGGGTCGGGGTCCTTTCAAGGGAATGTTCTTGGACTGATCCAAACCCTTATCCCCGACTTGATAATGCGGAGCCTCTCTTCGATGTCAGTCTGCAAAGTTTTTCTGTTGTTCTTTGGCTCTGGTCAGGTTTTCTGCTGCTTCTTTAAGCGTTCGAGTGATAGTCTTGTGCAATGTTGTAACTGCTGGCATTTCCCATTCGTCAAGTGAATCAAAGGTGGATGCTCAAGGATGCTGACCGTGCACTGTGTAGAATGGGTCTGTCCGGTGCTAGTGTGGATGGAGTTATTGTAGGCAAATTCGGTCAACCAGAGAATATATTTGCAGGACTCCTCAGTTTGTTGCAACATACAACTCAGGTATTGCTCCAAGGTCTGGTTGGTCCGTTCGGTCTGGCCATCGGTTTGGGAATGATGACTCGTGGATAACCGGAGGTCAATTTTGGCTATTTTGCAGCACCTCCTCCAGAGAGCTGCGACGAATTGTGTTCCGCGATCTGAAAATCAATACCGATGGGAAACCATGTAACTTGACAATTTGCTCCAAAAACACTGTGGCAAGGGTGGAAGCAGTGGGAAGCCCCTTCAATGGAATAAAATGGGCCATCTTGGAGAATAAGTCTACAATAACCAGGATCGTGTTAAACCCGTTGCAGGGAGGAAGATCGGTGATAAAGTCCATAGACAGCATATGCCATGTGCTGGTGGTACAGTCAAGGGACGTAGTAACCCTGCGGGACTTAACCTCTGAAATTTGTGTTGCGCGCAGACACCAGACGTTGCAATGAATTGGGCAACATCTTTTCTCCAGGTTGGCCACCAATAGCCCTTTTGAATTTTAGCCCGAGTCTTGGCAATCCCTGGATGTCCTTCCACTAATGATTCATGGTAGTTTGCTATGATCTGGTCTTGCAATTTCTTGATGGAGTATTTGTCTCCCCTAGCTAATCACTCCTGTTGTGCTGTTTAGTTCATCTGAGATCGGAGATCGGGTTTTAAGTCTTCCCAACAGGCGGTTGCAGCAATTTGGTTTTGGATCCGTTCTTCGGGAATAATGGCCACGGGCTCAGATGTTGTGAAAGCTTCTTTGTCCTCACCCATGCGTGATAGGGCGTTTGCTTTCCCATTGCATACTCCAGGTCTGTAAGTAATGACAAAATCATATTCTGCAAAGAAGAGAGCCCAGCGAAGCTGGTGTGAAGATTGGGCCCTGGCAGTCTTCAAGTATTGCAGATAGGGCTGTACTGAATAGCATATTTAGTATTCGGCCGAATACCGAATAGTTTGTCAACTATTCGTCCAAAGCCGAATATGAAGCCGAATAGTTGCTTTATTTAATAAATCATGTTCCAAACTTCAAAAATACACTTATTAAAAAAACAAATAAAGCACCATTTTAAATGCATTCTATACTTTTATCTCTCTTCATTGTAATAAATGTAGCATCTTTATTTAAAGCATAAAAGCAAGAAATAAAGCAGATTTAATCAAAATGTAGGGACCAAATGTACAGAGGATTGTTGCATATTCAGTGACAGTTAAAGTAGGAGGCTTCACAAATGCAAAAGGACTGCCTTTGTGAATCAGATGCATTGCATTCTCTATCTAGTTGCAAAGTCGATGCGGTCGAGTTTTGAAACGTCTTTGCAGCTCACATAGAAATGTATAAAATGGTTAATGTCGGCTCATGCAGGACACAAGTCAAGAGGGAATCTGAAATGCATGAACTCTATCTCACAACTATTCATCCCACCCAAACAAATGCTGCTCACATTTCTCTTATCTTAGCCACTCCTTCTCACCAATACACAAACATATGCAATTTATCAGTCCTGATAAAATATCAGATAATGTTAAACTCAGGACTCAAGTCCTTAAAAAAAGAATAGGGGGGACTATGACGTACACAATGGGAAGTGACATGACAGGTACTGAAATTATCTATGCACATTTCTTTCAGTTTGTCTTTTCCAACTGAAAAAAGTGCACATTGCATATAAACATTCTCCAAAAGAAAAGATTTTCCTGTATTGTTGCAGGCTAAGTATAAAAGATGAGCACCTTTTATGTCTAAGAATCTGTAACAAAACATACCCTAAAGAGCAGATTACAATATAAGATATTTTTCAGCTTTGTGATAGCAATTTGTCTGGTCTAATTCTATTCAGTTTTGCAAGCTTAAGTCTATATTTGCCTTTCTGTGTTCATGTTCCATTCTATTCAAATAAGAATGTCAAAGTATTCGGTAAGAGCCGAAAAGCAAGAAACTATTCACCCAGAGCTGAATAGCTTTTTTTCAGATGGAATTCGGCCGAATACTTACTCAAAGCCGTAGTTCGGTACACCCCTAATTGCAGATTACGGTGGTCTGTGATAACCGTGACCGTGTGTCTTGCTTCCAGAAGATAGTGGGCCTCATTACACGGATGGCGGTAAGGATTTACCGGTACCGGTAAATCCTTACCTGTTACTACGAGGTCCCTTTGCGGGTTGGGGGATGATTTAACGCCTGCTTTTTGCAGGCGTTAAAAACCAACCCGCAAAGGGACCCAGGGAGCTAATTACGGTACCAACCTCCCTTCAGTTCTTGTGCGATCCATTTTTCGATTCTGCAACCTGTGGTCAAGCTGTACCGTCAGATTGATGTACTCCGCACAACCTTCAGAAGGGTTGACCACTTGGGCTAGAACATCCTTTAGTTCTCCAAGCAATCCCTGACAAAAGAGTGTGGTCCTCTTCTCTACTGGCCAATTTGTCTGTGCTACGAGACGATTAAAGGTAGCGATATAAATCAGCAGATCTTGGTTTCCCTTCCCGAGGGACAACAGTTCGTTATCCAGGGCTTGTCCTTGGGTGTGTCTAGCAAACAATTTTACAATTTCCCGCTGGAATTCCCCAAAGTTTTGGAGTAGAGGATCATCCTGGTTTACTAATGGTATCAACCACTCCGCTGCGCTGCCTCCTAAATATGAAAGAACAAAGGCGACTCTTGCGCTATCGTTAGGAAAAGCCCCAGGCCGGCACAGAAAGTGAAACCAACATTGGCTCATGAATATGGCATACTTATTAGGATCGACAGTAAAACGTTTGGGCGGGGCCACTGGCACTGCACCTGGAAGCACCACTTGAACTGGTGGCGATGGCTGCGGCATAGGAGGCTGTGCAATTCCAGGTAATGGAAGGAACAAGGTACTTACCTGTAACTGTTGTTCTCCAGCATGGGTCTGGCATGGATTCACATGCTCATGAATATTCCCTGTCGTCAGGCTGGGAATCCTCGGTAAAGAAAAAATCAGTTTCAGTTTAATTTCTGAACTGTCTTTCTATTATAAAACAATCACTGGTCTCTGGGTCATACTGCCCCCAGCCAATGACTGCCCTCTACCTAAGCCCCTCCTCTGGCAGCCATCTTCAGATTTGGTAGCATGTAAAGTGGCAGTAGGACCAAGAGAAGAGCCGCAGAGGGGTAGGCGGGAGGGTTTGCATGTGAATCCATGCCAGACCCATGCTGGAGAACAACAGTTACAGGTAAGTAACTTGTTCCTTCTCCAGAATGGGGTCTGGCATGGATTCCCATGCTCATGAATACAATAGCAGTACACAAGTGCACAACCACGGGAGGTGGCAAGACTCAACATTGAGCATTTCAACAACTCAACATTAAGCATCTCTTACCTTCTCACCAGGCTCACCTTCAAGCGAACAGGTTGCGCAGCACTGCCTGACCGACTCTGGACTCCTCCATGGAATCCTGGTCAACGCAGTAGAATCTCGTGAAGGTGTGCGTCATCCTCCACGTAGCAGCCCTGCAGATGTCCAGCAGGGGCACACAAGATAGGAACGCCGTAGTAGCAGCGATCGCTCTGGTCGAATGGGCTCTCGGACGGCCGGGCAACGGTCGGTTTGCCAACCGGTGACAGTGCATGATGCAGCCGGAGAGCCATCTGAAAATGGAAGCCTTCGAGGCCTGGATCTCTCCCACTTGTCGTACCGAGGTGATGGCCCCAAGAAAAGCTGTCTTCCACGATAGGAACTTCAGCGGTGCCGAATGCAGGGGCTCGAATGGTGGACCCATAAGCCTGATCAGCACCACATTGAGCTCCCACACAGGGGCCAGAGCCTTCAACGGCGGGAACGAGCGGAACAATCATTTCTTGAACTCCTTCACCAGGCGATGCGACCACAGCAACGACCGACCCAGAGTTCTGGTGTAGCAGGAGATAGCCGCCAGGTGGATTTTGATGGAGGCATGTGCCTGCCCCGCCTTGGCCAGCAACAGCAAGTACGGCAGCACTTGAGGGGACGTGATCTGTATGGGGTTGATCTTCTGTGCACGGCACCAGACAGAGAACCTCTTCCACTTATGTCCATAGCACTTAAGAGTTGATGATTCCCTGGCCTTTGCAAGGACTTCCTTGCAGTCCACCGGAATGCCGTAGCCTCCGAACTCTAGTGCTGCAGAAGCCAGGCCGTCAGATTCAGCAATCCCAGGTCGTGATGTAGGATGGCACCTCCTTCCCTGGCGAGAAGATCCGTGTCCGTTGGCAGTTTGACTGGGGGGGACGCAGACATGTCCAGAAGGTCCGGGAATCATATCTGCCTCGGCCACTCCGGTGCGACGAGGATCATCCTACACCAGGACCGTCTGAGTCGACAGATGAGTCGCAGAAGCAACGGCAACGGTGGGAACGCATGCAGGAACAGGCCGTCCCAGGGGAAGGAGAATGCATCACCCATGCTCCCAGGCTGGGGAAACCTGCTGGCGAACCTCCAGCACTTGGTGTTCACCGCTGTTGCAAGCAGATCTATCTGCGGATTGCCCCATCGTCAGAATAGGAGATCCAATTGATCCTGCCGGAGCTCCCACTCGTGGCAAGTGCACAACTCCCTGCTGAGCAAATCGGCGACGGTGTTCTTTACTCCTGCCAGGTCCTGCGCTTCCTTGGATAGAGCTAGAGATCTGGTGCCCCCCTGCTTCCGGATGTAGAACATTGTGGTGGTGTTGTCAGTGAAGACCCGCACCACTTTGCCCTTGAGGGATGGAAGCAAAGACCTGAGGGCCCAGAACACGGCCCTGAGTTCCAGGACGTTGATGTGCAGGGACCTCTCCTCCGGGAGCCAAAGGCCTCTTGCATGAAGACCTCCGGTGTGCGCTCCCCATCCCTCCAGGGAGGCGTCTGTCATCACCGTTTCATGGTGCACTGGGGTCTGGAAGTCCATGCCCCCTGCGAGATGCGTGTGGGTGCCCCACCACCGGATCGCTTGACGGAAAGTCTCGTTGAGTGGGATCTTGTCTTCAAAGTTTCCTATCACTTCCATCCAACGGGCGTCGAGGAACTCCTGCAGTGGCCGCATCCGCAACCTGCACAGACGCACGAGGTAGATGCACAATGACATCATGCCGTGCAGGGACTTGATGGCCCACACCCTGGCCACTTCCATATTCAACAGCCGTTGTACCTTGCCCAGGATGGCCCTCGTCCTTTCCGCTGACGGTGAAGCGAACCGCGCCACTGTGTCGAGCCTGGCTCCCAGGAACAGGGCGTCCTGTGACGGTACCAAGTGGGACTTCACAAAGTTGATCGAGAATCATAGTTCCGTGAGTAGGCAGACGGTCTTCGCTGTGTGGTCGATGGTGAGTTCTGTTGACTTTGCTCGGATGAGCCAATCGTCCAGGTAGAGGTATAGGTGGATCCCCTGCAGGCACAGCCGTGCTGCCACCGGTGCCAGGCACTTGGTAAAGACCCTTGGAGCTGACTTCAACCCGAAGGCCTTGAACTGGTAGTGCCGCCCTTGGACCACAAAACGTAGGAACTTTCGAAGTCCTTTGTGTATGGGGATGTGAAAGTAAGCATCCTCAAGGTCCAGCGACGATAGGAAGTCGCCTTCCTCCAGCTGTCCCAGCACGTGTTGAAGTGTAACCATCCGGAACTTCTGGGCTTTGATGTATTTGTTGAGGTGCTGAAGATCCAGGATGAGTTGCCAGCCGCCGGTCTTCTTTTGGACGAGGAAGTACCGCGAGTATACTCCAGAGCCCCGGAGCCTCTTTGGGACGAGTTCTATCGCACCCTTTCTCAGCATGGCTCGTACCTCCAGAAGCAGCTGTGTAATGTGGTTTTCTTTCCTGGCCACAGGTGGGAAACGGGGGCACTTCCTTTGGAACTCCAGAGTGTGCCGTGGGCCAGGTCATCCAGCACCCAATGGTCATTGGAGATGGACTCCCACAGGCCGACGAAGTTCGCCAGCCGGCCTCCCACCCGGGTGCTTAGGTGGGGGCCCGACATCACGGCTGGTTCAGTCCTGTTTCACCGAGGCCTTTCCACCCTGGGCTCCTTGGCGACGACAATGGTATCCACCGGCCTTGCTGCGGCCTCTGTAAGCTTCCTGCGATGAGGAGCAGGCAGCTTGGCTGTACGACGATGAACTGCCGCCGAATCCTTTGGAGGCACCTTGAGATTTGCCTCCGGAGGTCCGAAAGGACAGCCATCGTTGATGAAGAGTGCCTAGGGCACGGGACGTCTCGGTGTCCGCTTTGATGGCCTGTAGCGACTCATCCACTGCTTTCCCAAACAGGTTGTTTCCTTTGAAGGGCATGTCCAGTACCCTGGTCTGCACATCCTGACAGAAGTCAGTGGCCCTGAGCCAACCGCGCCGGCACAGGCAAACGCTGTTGCCCATCTGACGAAAACCAGTATCGGCGATGTCCGTAGCTACAGTGATGGCGTGATCCGATGCCACCTCGCCTTCTTGCAGGATTTCCAGGGCCTCTGCCCTCTTGTCGTCCTGGAGGAAGTCCAGGATAGGGGCGATCTTGAACCACAGCTCCCTATCATAGCAGGCCACGATCGCGAGGGCGTTGGCCGCCTTAATGGTCGTCGCTGCCGATGAGATGACTCGACGTCCCCTGGCGTCTAGCTTCTTTCCCTCGCTGTCCGCCGGGAAAGTGGAGGATGATGCCATCGCCCCTGCCGCTTTCTTCTTGGCTGCTGCGGAGACTACGGAATCTGGGGTCAGTTGCGCCCTGAGGCACATAGGAGCGGAATCCTGGACCTGGTACTTCTTCTCGTACCGGTCCCTCTTCGCAGGGGCCGTGGAAGGGTTCTTCAAAATGGACAGTCCTTCGTCCCATATGTTGTACTACAGCGGGACCGAGAGTGCGGTTTTCTTCTTGGCTTCCCGTCGTTGGTAAAGAAATCCTTCTTTCTTTTGTTCCTCGGGGCACAGCTGGAAAAGCTCTGAGGCCCTGGCGATCATGGAGCCCGGGTGGGAGGCGACGGGAGATCCATTCCGTCGTTGCCACCGTCGTCAGTCCTCGTCGTCGCCGTCTCTGTCCCCGTCTTCATCTTGTCCCTCAGCGGAGGGTATGGGGTGAAGGCAGGAAGGGAGGGGGAGGATGGACTCGCCTCTGCTTGCTCAGTGGGCTCTCTGATGGTCCAGGTGCCGCTGGATCATCCGCTGCAGTAAGGGCAACATTGTCCTTATCTCTGTACACAGGGTCTGCAAAGTCATCAAGATTGCTCCTGAATTGTCCTGTGGCGTAGGCATCGGTTGCGACGGGATGGACGGCTGGGGTGTGGGGTCCTCCGTTTCCTCCACAGCCCGCGACTCCTCATCAGCTCCACCATTGCTCTTTACGTCCGCCTTGTCGGGATCCTTCCCATAGGTCCTGACCTCCTCGAACTTCTTGTCCAGGATAGCTTTGACGTCAGCCAGCTTATCCTCGGAGGTGGTATCTGTGTCCGTTAGGGCTACCATGCCCCCCCTCTTTCTCATCCCGGGGTTTCATGGGGGTCTTCTCGATAGGCTGGAAAGATGTTTCCCTACGGGGTGGCAGGAAAAGTCTAGGCCCGGAAGTCGTCTCCACTGGGGTAGCCTCCGCAGGCTTCGCCAGGGCCACCACGACTCCTTCAATCGAGGTCTTCGCCGGGTGAATCAGGGCCTTCACGACCTTGGGCGCGTCTGAGGCCTTCACCTTAGGGGGAGGGTCACCGCCTCGCCCCTCCCTTGGCTTTCCCCATCGGGATCGACCGGGGCTTCTCCCAAATCTTACCTGGGTTCTCTGACTTCCTTTTCACCGAGCCAGAGCGTTGGCTCGTGGATGATGGCATCGGTGACACAGCTGACGGCCAGTGTTGCGACTAGCTGGCGGCATTGTGGGTCATTGGCGACAGCGCCATTGCCCGAGCCGCCAGTGCATTCATGTGCCTTATTAAGCCAGTAATTGTGACTAACTCCTCTCATCTCCAGCAACTGCCCTACAGTGATAGCAGGGCAGGTTCAAAGCTCACATGTATATTCCTGTCAGTTGCTGGAACACAAATCCCCAACAGGCAGAGTTAATAATCATTGTTGAAGAACACTTACCATTGAAGTGGATCAGCCACAGCCGGTCTGGGCTGCCACGCACATGGACAATTGAAGAAACTAGGTCTATCTAAGGCGCTCCTGCAGTTGAGAAGCAGGACGGAGAGCTCATCCTCATAAATAAACAGTTGAGACTATATGGGTAGGCACATGCTCACCACATTCTGGGAAGAAGGGTTTGAGGGAAACCACAGCCATATCGCAGTCCACAACACAGGAGCAGGGGAAGAAACCTGACCCAGTGGAGCCACTTCCAGGGAGGGATCCAACCGTGCCCCAACGTCCCTGCAGAGACCAGGTGAGCGTAACAGAATGCACAGCCTCCCCGAATCTCTACCTGGGCATTATGGAGACCTCGGAAACTGACCAGTTGGCCCAACTACTGGGGGAACTGCGGGCCCAAGTTCATGCCTCCTTACAAGAAACCAATGACTTAAGAAGGGACCTTATTGTAGCCTGAGAACGAACTGATGACTTGGCAAGACAGATGCTTCAGGCACACGCAGGTCAGGTTCTCCAGCATGGGGTCTGTCATGGATTCACATACTCATGAATATTCCCCGTCGTCACGCTGGGAATCCTCGGTAAAGAAAAAATCAGTTTCAGTTTCGTTTCTGAACTGTCTTTCTACTATAAACCAATCACTGGTCTCTGGGTCATACTGCCCCCAGCCAATGACTGCCCTCTACTAAAGCCCCTCCACTGGCAGCCATCTTCAGATTTGTACCGCACGTTCAAATGTTGGGAGTCCTCGAGCTGTAGCTCTCGAGCTTTTACTGCGTATTGCGTTTTTTCAAAGAGCCTCAAGATACACCGATTCTTCTTCCAATCAACGGGGACCCGTTTCGGAAATTTCTACGCCCCTCAAGGGCAGATTTTCATCGAATTACACTTCTTGGAGGATTCTGGAAAACATTTGAGGCATACTCCGATTCGGACATGGCCCAGGACAAAGGAGATTCGACGCCTACTGGATACAAACTGTTTAGGAACTGCCCAGGATGTGGACTGCATACGTATTTAAGGAGGATGAGCACTCCCGGTGCCTCTACTGCTTACACGCCGACAAGTTGCACGTGGAGGAGGACTGTGCATTCTGCATGAACATGTCCGTCCGGACCATGAAGGACCGTATGGGATTAGCAGGCCACCCTTTTAGAAACGGAAGTACCTGTATCATTGTATGTCCAACAATGAAAAACACTCAGACTATTCGAACCCTCAACCGATAGCATTTGGTTAAAATCAAGATACTAGGGCCGAACAAATAAGATCAGCAGATAGATGTGTTTGTAAAGCTTCACAATTTCACAGTTAAAGAAACAATATCGAGGGAAGCCAGGAAGAGCAGAAATATTGAATATATTGACAGTTCTATGAAGATCGTCCAAGATGTAGTACAGACCAGACTTAATAGGAAGTGTACAGAGCTTAAAAAGGGACAGATCTGATAAAGGGGGATATATACTTTTGGGTTATTATCCAAGTTTAATGGCAATATATCTATCTTATAGCATCTCAGGAAGGGTCAAAAAGCTAGGAATACAGCTGGAAGGACCAATGACTACTAAAAATCCATCTATTTCATCTGGCCAAAGTGAGACAAAATTAGACCACAAGTGACTACTGGTCTAAACGGATGGATCATGGTAGGGGGGTCAAAGAAGGAGGATGATAGGCAGGGAATGGGTGCTGGAGATGAGTGAGGGGAAGGAATGCTATGAAATGAATGGCTGGGGTCTGTGAGTTGCCCTGACTGCGTAGAATGAGGGGAGTGGGCTAAACCCAGAGGAATGGCTTGGTGCTTGTGAATTTGTCGTTAAGGGGCACTGTACACCTCACAATTTTAAAAGCAATGTCTTCAAAGGACAGAGAGTAGGGAGCTCTGACAAAAAGGTTGTGAACTGGCTGACCGGCGAGGGGAGGAAATAGTATGAACTAGTTGCATTTAGTTTCTTCGGTATGGAAGAGGTTGAATTGTTAATATTGGTTGAGGGCAAGTTTGAGGGGTGTTCAATTCAGTGGCTAAAGATGAACAAATAGAAGGGATACTACATTCTGGCAGGCTGCATGGGGAGAGGCGAGATGCAATGCATTGAATGTTGGGAATCATGTTGGACTATGGCTGATAGACATATTTGGTGTTGGAACATAAGAGGGCTGAATACCCTAAATAAGAGAGACACATTATTCTGAGAATTACACTGAGAAGGTATATATGTAGTTGCTTAGCAGAAACACATTTGAGGTTACAGATCAAATCAGGATGAGACACAGGAAATAGCCTGCTTATAACAAATCAAGTAATAGGAGCAAAATAGATGGAGTTTCATTGCTATTCAACAGAACTTCAAATGTAATATTGTCAAGGAGGGTCGTTTTGTCATTATTAAGGGACAATTGGAGGGAGAATGTAAGGCATTTGCCTCAATGTATGCATCTAATACAGGGCAGGATAAATGTATCTTGACATTCCTACTTACATTGAAGGATTTCAAAGAAGGGAACTCTTTAGTAGGAGTAGATCTAAATGTGATCATGGATGGTATCTATGACTACACCTGTGCAGTCCAAATCTTCAATAGCAGGGCAGGCGCAGGTTAAAATTATGAATTATCTACTTGAGCTTGGTCTAACAGATATGGGATTAAGCACATTACTCATATTTGACTCTATCCTATTCAAAGATCGATTCTATTTTTGTCTCAGGCACCCATATTACATAGGGTGAAATCAGGAACCATGTCAGATCATGCTCCATTCAGAATAACCTTGGCAGTTATTGGAGTGCATTGGAGCCAGAGAAATGGAGATTGGAAGAATCCCTAATGAGTGACATAGCTGTGAGGGAGAATCTTAAAAACGTGATTGAAGACAGTTTGGCAACAGATGATGCAGATGACAACATTGGAAAACCACTGGGATGCAAATAAAGCAGTGGTTAGGGTCTTTGCCTCTGCTGCCTCACTGAAACATGTTCAGTATTTATGGGAATATGGGCCAGAAAGGGTGCTTTTAACTTTAGAGAGACAACACAAAGAAAAGGCCTTTGGAGGGATATATAGAAAATTGGTCACAATGAGAGGACATTTAAACACTTTGCCGGTGGCTAAGGCTGAAAAACTGTTGTTAAGAGCCAGACAGACATTTTATAGACAGGGAGGATGCTTGCAATAGTTTACAAGCTAGGGAAAATAAATCTTACATTCAAATGATCAGCAATGAAGTGGGGATAGAGAGTGGAGATGAGGAACATAAAAGGGAGACGTTTGGGAGTTTTTAAAATCAAAATGTGTACTTCGAGGGAAAGGTCGACATCAAGACACAGAATACATATTTTAATTCAGTATAATTGTCTAAACTGATTGAATACCAGAGCAGTTAGCTGAACTCTTCCATTGATTCCAATGAGTTTTGGGGGTTTATAAATATGTTAATGGTTAATTATAGGAACCCTACAGCTGAGCTAAGTATGAATGGGACCCTTACAGTACAGTACTTTTCTTCACTTTCTTCATCTCTTGATACTTTTTATCGTCTCCTCTCCTTTTAATCCATCTCGTAGACCTTCTCAACCTTGGTTTTCCACCCACCTCCAGTCAATGCAGAGTGCCTTAAGCTGTCTGGAAAGGCGATGGCTTCGTTATAAACACAACAACGACTTTAAAACCTATAAATCATATCATATCTTACATGATGATTGTCTTCTAGCTGCAAAAACAATCTTATTTCTTGGATATTCTTCATGTACTGTCAACTCATCCACAATTTCTTTTTTTCAAACTCTCTCTCATCTTCTCTCTCCTCCAACTCTGGACCCTTTCCTCAACTCCTCTCTATCTGCTTCTGACATTGTTTCTTTTTTCTCTTCCAAGTTGGCCTCTCTCCACCTTGCTATCGATTCTTCTCTGTCTCCTTCTCCAGTATCATCATTTTCATCTACTCTTCCTCCGGTTACTTCTACTTCCCATTTTTCCACAATCACAAATAACGACATCTCTCTTTTGATGACTCGTGCTCATCCTACTGCTGCACCTACTGGTCCTATTCCATCGGTCCTCATCTCCAAGGTCTATCCCTCTCTCCAATCTTATCTCACATCCTTCTTCAATATTTGTCTTCTAACCTCAACTTTTCCTTCCTCCTTCGAGCACGCTTCCATTATTCCTATCTTGAAAAAACCCTCTGCCAATCCCTCTCTTGTTTCTAACTTCCATCCTATTTCTCTTCTCCCATATCTATCTGAGCCACTCGAACATCTTATCTATCTACAAGTCTTTTCATTTGTCTCTAATAATTCTATTCTTCCTCGTTTTCAATCTGGTGTTCAACCCATGCACTCAACCGAAACCTCTCTTGTTACAGTTCTACATTAGTTGCTTACAAACCGCTACTCTAAACACTATTCTATTCTCATTTTATTAGATCTTGTTCATGATGTCCCACAAGAGTCTGTTTTAGGGCCTTTCCTTTTTTCTCTTTATACTTCTCCTCTTGCTAACGTTATTTCTTCTTATGGTTTATCTCACCATTTCTATGCTGACGACACCCAGCTCTTTCTGTTGGTCTCCTCCTTCTCATCTGACATTCATACCCAGCTGTCGTCATGCTTAATGGCCATCAAATCATGGATGTTCTCTCATTACCTTATAATTAATACTACAAAAACAGAATTACTCTTTTTCCCTTCTACTGCTATTCCCTCTCCTATTCCTCCTCCATTTGTTTCATTTCCTCCTTTTCAATTTTTCGTTGTATCCGCTGCTCGCAATCTGGGACTCTACTTTGACTCTGCTCTATCATTTAAACATCATATTTCTATCTCTTCTCGAGCCCGTCGCTATGATCTCTTTAATATTACAAAAGTTTGCTCTATCCTAACCTTTGGCGCAACTAAATTACTCATATCATCTTTAATCTTTTAAAGTCTCCATTCTTCCACTGCACTCTTTGGTCTCCCAACTTCTTGACTTGCTCCCCTAAACTTTGTTTTAATGCTGCTTTTCGGACACTCTTTTGTCTGACCTCACATGAATCATTATCCTCTGCTCTTCTCACTTTGGGTTGGCTTCCTTTCCATGCACAGCTTACATTTTATTTTATTTGCTTGTATTTAAATCACTGTATGGTCTTACTCCTGATTATCTTTTGTCACTGGTCTCATTCTACACTCCTCACCGTTCCCTTCACTCTAGCTCTCAGTTTCGGCTCGTAGTTCCAGCCCCTCCCTGTGCCCAATCACGCTTTTGCACTTTTGCTCACCTTGCCTCCCTGCACTGGAAACTTCTTCCTCTTTCTCTACGCTCTATCACCTCCTATCCTTTATTTCGCAAATCGTTGAAATTGCATTTCAGGCGCCCAATGTCAAGCGTCATCTGTTTACTTTGTACCATGTTTACACTTTTGCTATGTTAAGCGCTTTGGATTAAGGTGCTATATAAATAGCAAATAAATACAAAATACAAAATGTGTTGCTGTGAAGAGGGACGAGAAATTTATTTTTCGCATTGGTCCTGGAGACATTTGATGAGAAATTAAGGGCTAATGAAAACATATCAGTGATTACAATTGGGAAGATGGATCACAAGATGAGCCTCTTTGCAGACAAAATTATATTATATTTGACAAACCTGGTGATATGTTTGAAGGGAGTGATGGAGGAGATTGACGGCTTTGGGAAGTAAATATAAATGAGGACAAATTAGAGGTACTAAATCTGTGAGTTCCAGTTAAACAAAAACGGGTGTTAAGAGGATATCGCTTCCTTCAGGTGGGCAGCATGATTTATTAGGTACCTTGGGATAAGCATCACTCCATGATAAGCAACCATTCAGCAGGCAATTTACCCAGGGATATTAAAATCTTATAAGATATATATAGATTATTAATATTATTGTTATTGTTATTATTGAGATTTATAAAGTGCTAATGAAGGCCCAAAGGCATCTAGGCGCTAGTCGAAACAAAAAAACAGAAATCCGAATAGCAGAATGTCTGCAGCGAAAAAAGTACTGTGAGGCTCAAAATAGATGGGTTTTTAGAGCCTAGCGAAAATTAAAACAGTCCACAATTACCCAGAGCTGAAGGGGGAGGGAGTTCCAGAAAGAGGATGCAAGGACAGAAAAATACCTGCCCCCCCAGCCTGGCTGTACAGAATCTGGGGACCATCAGTAAACTGTGTGAGGCAGTCTGCAGCTGCCGGGTAGGGATATATCTAATCAACTTTGATTGCAGATATTGGGCGCAGCATTATGAAATGTGCGATGCACAATACAAAGAACCTTGAATACGGTTCTTGACTGGGAGCCAGTGAAGCTGGCGAAGAAGGCCAGAGAAATGGGACATTCTTGTAGCTTCCAGTGCCTGACGTGCTGTGGCGTCTTGAAGCAACTGCAGACGGTGGATCAAAAGAATCGTGTTGACCGAGATAGGTTTTGTTGCAGTAATCCAGGGAGCCCATGATCGATGCAGTCACCAGCCTGGGCCACAGCTCCAGAGGCGAAGAAAGGCAAGGCTTGCCTCAGGATTTTCAGCGTAAGAAAACCAGAGCTGCACGGTGCCAAAATTTGAGTTTCCCTGAAACCAGATGACAGTAAAGTAATGCCCAGACTCTTCACCGAATCGCAGGGTTTGGAGCAGGGTTCCAAAGAGTCTGGCTAGAAATCCGAGGACCAAAGCATGCAGTGGGTGTCAGAGCCAACCACCAAGATCTACGTCTTTTCCCCATTCTGCCCCAACCAATTCTTTGCCATCCAGTTGCCAAATTGAAAATAGACAGTTTTTCAGTTTTAAATGGGGGTCTGACATACGCGAGTTCTGGCGGGAAAGCAGTTTGGTATTATCCACAAAGGTGCACAAATTGACCTCATGTTCAAAGATGAGCTCTGCCAAAGGCTGAAGATAAAGGTTAAACAGTAGCAGAGACAAAGAGGAACCCTTGGGCCCCTCACAAGAGAGACCTACAGGGTCCGATTGAAATGGGGAAAGACACACTGATTGAGCACGACCGTTAGGTCGTGCTCAATCAGTGGAAACCCAGAAAAGCCCACATTTTCCAAACGATGTAGAAGAATTCCATGGTCGACTATGTCGAATGCCACAAAGAAGTCAAATCAAAATCCTGACATCTCTGCGGTACTGCAACAAGGCAGGATCATCCAGAACCGAGGTCATAACTGATTCTGAGCCGATGCAGGGTCTAAAACTGGATTGAAAAGGGTGTAGAAGTTGATGAGATTCCAAAAAGTGAGAAAGTTGTGGCGTGACTATTGTTTCCATCAGTTTCATCAGAAACAGGAGAAGTAAAGTTGGCCGGTAGTCATCAGTCAGGGCTGAGTCCAAGTGAGGCTTCTTCAGAAGAGGAGTAACCAAAGCATGTTTGAGATCTGCCAGATTGGCACTCGTTGAAAATGAAAATTGGGGAGTGGTGGTAAACAGAGGGATAACCGTCTGCGGCAATGCCTGAATGACCCTGAATGGCTAAAGGTCAATATGGAAAGCCAAATTAATTTTACATGCAGCACAAAATACTTCCTCGTTAAGAGGGTCAAACTGAAATGGTTACCACAGAATTTCCCTTCTGGAAGAGTCGGAAGGAGAAGGATCCGCTGTAGGGTTAGAATCAATACTACCAATAGAATGGCGCATCTTGTTCATCTTCTCAAAGAAAAAGCGGCTAATTGCATTGCATTGTGCTTGCATTGTGCTTGCATTGCATTGCATTGCATTGTGCTTGCATGCAAGACAGATTCAATGTTGGTGAGGGCAAAGCCGAATGTTTCTTTGTAACTTTAAACAATTCACGCAAACTGCAGGAAGCTGATAAAATACTTGGTATACAATTGAGATTTTGCTGACTTTATAGCCTTATGGTAATGCAGCACAGACAGCTTGTATAATTGGATCATAATTGATCCGTCATTTGCGTTCTAGATGACTGCATGTTTGTTCAAGTACTGTCAGCTCAGGGGAAAACCAGAGAACTGAAGATTTAGAACGAATATTGCTAGTTACTGCTAGTGCAAAAGTCAGCTGAGTTTGCCATAGCTTTAAGAAGAGCATTTTTCGGTTCACAGTTCTCTTTAGCTGTAAAGTTGTTAGTGCAACCCACAAGCCACAAGCCACAAGCTTGTTGGCCAGAAAGATGGGGCAGACTTTATTCCAATGCTGACGAGTGGCTGTAATTGTGTAGAAGCAGTAGCGAACAGTGGGGAGGGCAATAGTAAAAGGGATGACAAAATGGTCCGTCCAAGTCACTGGAAGAGGTTTATAAGGTTTATAAGTCGCAGTCAAGGCATTTTCAGAAAAAATCATATCCAAAACATTTCCCCGCTTGTGGGTAAGGAGATGGTTTCCAAGGGGGAGAGACATATCTGACAGGGTGGCAACTAGCTTCTTAGCATGGGATTAGAAGGATCGCTGGGCCACATATTAACTTCTCACATCAGAATCCGCTTAGGATGGGAGAGAGCCAATTCAGCGACCAGATGAGCCCGATCATAAACAAAATAAGAGAGAAAGATGGCGGCTGGTAGACAAAGAAAATATGTATAGTATCGTTAGGAGCAATATTTAGACCAATTAAGAAAAGCTTGCATGGTATATTTTGAGCAAGAGGGATTGATGTGCAATGTAAAGTGGCAAGATGAATCAGAGCCAAGCCACCCCATAGATAGAGGATGAATCCGAGCTGTTTGGGATAGCCATTATAAAAATGAACGTTATTCCCAGACTGATCTATTTATTTTAAAATATACCTCGAGCAAGACCAAAATGTATTCTCAAAGAGATGCAAGTTGACATTATGATATATGTTTTCAGCAAACCCCTGCGCTTTTGTGGATGCACAAAGGCCACTTGTTCATTTTCACTAATTACATTTCATTTACATAATTAAAAAAAGAATGTTCAACCATACTTAAATCTCCTTAAAGCAATGTCTCAGCTATCAGGTTCTGTTGAGGCTTAACTGCAGGTACACATTTTGTTGACTTTTGTGTCTCTTCAGCCCATAATGACAGGATAGTTTCTGCATCCATCAATATGTATTACTTGCTCTGAGCCATTTACAGCAAAAATGTAGGGATACCCATACAAATGTTTACATTAATATTAGAAACAAAATATTTATTCACCATTTTATACTGCTGGCATTACGTATCAGGCTGCCTTTTTGGTACAAAGAATAAAACACCACCCAAACTTTACCCATTTCTGAAAATCAAAAACGGACCACTTACCAATGCTTAATTTTCCTTGCTACCTTATGCAACATACTTTTTTTTTATCACGAACCCTTCAAACTATGTTCTGGCTGATTTGTATGCAGTTGCAGGGTTTTATGTCTTCGGAGCACATTATTTCAAATATAACATTATGTAAAGTATCACAAAAGAAGTGGACAAACAATTGATACTTTAGAAAATATGTACACATGCTGTAGGTTTCAAAGTCATTGCAAATTAAAAGCACTTTTTTTCACCAAATAGTATTTGTGTTAACATTTTACATTTACCTACAGTAAAATATTTGGTCTCTAATATATTTTGGAGTGGTGTGACTGGCTAGCTCAGGTGACCCGCTGCTTGAGGGAGCCTGCCTTCCATTGCTGCTGCTAGGAGGAGGAGCCCAGCTGTCTGCAACCCTGATCACTGCATCTAATCTCACTTGCTGCACGGAGCACGGCACAGAGAGTGGTGTGAGGAGTGGTTAGCTGTGGTTGTCTGGGGTGATGGGGCTGAGGGGGCCTTGATCTATCTCCCCACCCAGGGGTGGACTGGCCTATAGGGAACTCTGGAGATTTCCCGGTGGGCCTCTGTACCCTGGGCCTCTTTTCTGTGGTATTTCCAAATGTCCTCATAGGAAAAGCATTGGGGCTTGCTGAAAATGTGTCATGTGGGGACACTTTGAACTTTATTTCCAGGGCCTCTTTTGGTCCCAGGTAATTATTTCCAGGGCCTTTTTTAATTCCCAGTCCAGCCCTGTCCCCACCCCTATCTATCCACTCTATTTTCAATACTTTGTCAGTGCGACTCACAGGAGCGGGTGTGACCTCATCTAAAAACATACTGTGAGTCTGGTCAGTATTATTACCAATCAAACTGAAATCTGCTTAACCAGGTCTGTTGAAAGGACTAGAATGAAGCTGGCCAGGGGCAGGAAGTTGGGTCTAAGCAGTGCTAAGGTGGGCAAGACTAGTACTAATTCTACAACAACGGCCAGCCTCCCACGCCAGACTCGGCTTTTCTCCTATCAGCCAGGTGGCTAATCCGGTGAATTTACGTATGGGCTATTTTGGGCCACACCTGTCGCTAAAAACTCACTCAATTCTACGACCCCCCCTTTGTCCGACGAATTGCCGATTGCACCCTCTGAGCTGTTTTCAGGCGAGATCTACGCAAATACTATGACCTCTTTTCTCACCAACACAGTACCCATGCCCCAGGTTCTACCACGTCCTGCACTACCTGCATCTAATGACAGGGAAGAGGAGGGCCCGGCAGCACCCACTCAACTAGCGCAAACAAAGGCGTTTCTCGACCTAGATTGATAACAATAACTCTCTACTAAATCTTGTAATGAACCTCCATCGGAATTCTTTCGGACCAGCAGTGAAAAATGCCACTCTAAATTCTTCTGTCCTTTACAATAACATCATTGGAACCCAACCATCAGCTACACCTGATATGCAAAGGCTGCCTTCGTCATCTAGCTCATCCAGCAGCTACGAAAATGACACTGAAACCGTGAGTGAGGCAGAGGTCGGCCAGGGATCGCCGGACTCCCCCAATGCCCGCCCCGCCTATAAGGCACTGCAGACAGGAGGAGCGAGTCTGCGCCATGTTGGATGTAATAGTTGCCTGACTGGATGCTTTACTGCTGCTATGTACTAACATAGCAAAAGAACAAAGCAAAATGAAGACAATGCTGACTCAGTGGGTGGGAATGGCACAGGCCTGTAGCAACATGAGATCAGTAGTGCCGGCGTTGGAAGAGACTTCCATTCCAACGAGGCATAGCCCATCGAGCAGCATTCAACCTACGACTCGCAATACATCGGAAGCAGGCAAACAGGCACCTAGCACTTTTGGTCCCACAATCGATTTTACTAGCCAAGCTCAGCCTTTGTCTTGGCTTGCTCAAATAAATGGGGGCTATTCGGATGTATTATCCCCGGACACAGTGAATGTGGACGCCTTGACTAAAGAACTGGAGAAGTCTAGCCCCAAAGTCACAAACTGTCAAGGAATGGAGACCACTTGCAACATGCTCTGAGGAAATCTACCCAGTCCCATCTACACCCAAAAAGTCATAGTGTGATTGCCCCATCTGTAACCATGCAGGAAGTAGGAGGCAGAAAGCCCAAGAGGGGGGGGGGACTCATCAACATGATGCAAGAGCCGAGGGCCCAGCCCCTAACCACGGTTACTAATATCCTTCCTAATGGCACAAAAAGGCAAGTCGACCTGCAGGGCCAGCTGCAAAGGTGGTTACTACCGGGCGAGAAAGCAAGCAACACGACAGTGGCCCAAGATGAGTCCCCGGGTGGGAGCCTCGACTTCCCTCCATTTGCATTAGCTATTGCTCCTAGGACCCCGGGCAATGGACAGCACACAGAGCCACATACAGGGCGGACCTAAAACTCAATGGTCCCAAACCAGCCAGCAGCCTGAAAAAAGGTAGGAACAAAGTTGACAACAAGGTGGAGTCGTATTATGACCAGACAGTCCAATACGGGAATGGGATCAAATTGGAAGAACTTTCCCCATTCGACTCTAGCCCATTTATGAACCACAGCTTTTTACTGAACCTTTTCCAGTGCATCTCACCGTTCAGGAATATAACAAGCAGAGAAATAACAAGGATTTTCCTGCCGAAAGTCTACAGTGCTACTAATTGAACGGTGGTGGAGTTCACCACCCCAGCAATCACAGCCCTCCTGAGCCTCAATCACCATGATATAAAACAACTGGGATTTCAAATGACAGTTTGTAGGAAAGCAAGTGGCCCCACTCAAGAATCTGACTTGTTTCTCGAATCACTGCACTTGCACTGTATATCGAACATAGATATCTCTACACCCCATAAGGGCGGGCCAACGGCCCCAAGTCAGCAATTTGGAACCTTGACTCTTTTGAGGGTCAGGGTGGGGGTCAAGCATGAATACCAAAAAAAGGGACACCATTGAGTTGGGCATCTTGGAACTCGGGGGGCTTTAACTCCTTCCTGTATAACCCCAATGGCCTAAAAATGTTAACCACCAATGATGTATTCCTATTACAGGAGACATGGTGCATGGACAAATTCTGGGTGAATGGTATAATGTTAGCTGCTTGCCGGCCAAGTGGAATCCCAGCGGGCGAGCAATGGGAGGGTTGGCCATAGGGGCAAAAGTCACTCTAAATATGGTTCCCCTAGTAGTTGGCAATAACTGTGAGGATGTAAGCCAAATCACAGTCAAGCAGAAGCCTGCAATGTGTTTCAAGGACGCCAGCGACCCTCCCGGGTGAACGACAGAGCTGAGGAGGCGAGGCTAAGCCTGTGGTATTAACCTTGACTCGTGAATGAAAGCCGCAGAAACAAGAAGGGAATGCACACAAACAGTGTGTCAGTGAAAGACATGAAAGGCCAGTTTGTGCCAAGGAAAGATTGAAGCTGCAACAGTGTATCTTACAATTGAAGGATGCGCACATGCTGATGAGAAGCAAAAGAAAGTAAACCAGTGATGACCTTTTAAGTTGCCGATAACTGTGAAGCCAGTGATACAGAATAGCGGAAGTGGTCTGACGAAAGGAAGTAGCCCACTCGAAAGTCTCAGCAAAATGTTTTGATGTCTTGTTATAAAGTGGAAAAGTGAACAAACTCTGAAATGCGCAATGGTCAAGATTAACCCCGGCGAAAGGGGAAGTGAAAAGGTGAATGCTGTAAGAGAAAGATTTCTTTGAACTTTTGTGCTTGTGGTATGGAACTGCCAAGACCAAGAGACACTGGGGCAAATAACATAAAGGGAGAGCTGGAGTGAAAGTCGAAGTGGTCGTCTTTGACGTAAGTGAAGGTTCAGAGCCTGACTGAGGGAGACCTCAGTGAAATAAGTTAGGGGAAGGGAACCGCTAACGAATGTGAATAAAGCTTGGAGAACCCCTGCAAGCAATGTGATTGTGAGGTCTGAGCCCGGCTGAATGAGATCTACATTGAAAGAGATACTTTTGGGTTGTAAGATCCGAGCCCGACTGAGGGAGAGCTACGTGAACTATTGATGCCTTGAGAGTTGAGAGGTCTGAGCCCGACAGAGGGAGAGCTACGTGAACCTTTGTTGACCTGTGAAAGAACTTGTGGAAAGCCAGAATAAGTGACTTGAACGTGGAAGGCCAAGTGGGCCTGCACCCACGTTTTGAACTGCCTTTTTTTGATAATCCGAGCCAGAGTGTGTCATCCTGTTTACGGGGGGATGCACCTTACTTCCTGCTGTCCAACGTGGGGAGGAGAGCTGACTTAGCCACCTTGATCCTTTATGTTACAACACTGATTTTCCTTTGCATACATATTCCACTTTACACACTTTTTGTATAAGAGATAGGGCATTCATTAGGTTTTGTGATAAGCCATTTTGATTTGACAAAGACTGACCAGGACTGTGATTTCTTTATTCTTTGATGGTAGAGATTACTCCTATCATAGCTATCGGGTAAAGTAGGAGTTTCTCCAAACCCCAAGAATTTAATAAAGGTTTTGAAACCTGTAACTCTTGTGTCAGTGTCATACTTGTGATACCATACCTCCGTTACAGTGTGGAGAATGTTTGAGCACTTGTCTACAGTAATTCAATGCTAGTTCTCACAGCGGAAGACCATTTTAAAGAGATTAAAGGGCTACATGTGGCATACTAGGTGGAGAGGAAACCAACCTGCAAAGATCCAAGAGATAATTGGTGATATTAAAAGATCAGAAGTGAACAGAATGTTTAACTCTTGGCAAAACAAAAGTTAGACTAGTGCTTTAGCCCTTTGGATCAGATGAGAGAAGAGTTAGAACTCAAATTAATAAAGAACAGGAAAATAAGAGTTGAGTGAAGGTTCACAAAGCGTTGTGGAGGCAGCCACAGATCTTATTCAGGAAATACTGTACACCTCTTGGTCTGTCTACTGCCATGTGGTTTTACATGACTTCAAACCCTTTGTAGCTTTGGTTGTGTTCTTCTTACCATGGTGTGTTTGTTCCAGGCAAATAGGCAGACTGATTAGGGAAGATCTTCCTTTCCTTCAAATCTGATTTTCTTTTAAGTGTTCTTAAGTGTGCACTATCTTCATGTCAAGGAAGCCAACCAGAAACAGGAGGCACATCCCCAACCTATTTGCACTTCACCATTACTTAGTGCGAATACCAGACGAAGACAAATTTTTAAGAAAGCGCAGATTCTCTATATTACATAGGAAAATGCAAATGGAATGAAAATAACATATATGGAAAATGGGCTCAAACTCAGAACTTGGTCGTGCCTAGTTAACAAGGCTGGGAAAGCGACTTTAGCATAAAAAAAGCTATATTCCAAATTGTGCTACTGGTTGCAAAGATCTTGCTCACCTATAGATGTGGATTTCAACTCCTCCTTGGAGCAGTCCGAATCCCCATTTGAAAGCTCCTCCACTTTGACAAGATTCTCTATTTCCTGATCATCTTGAAAATGCTCTAGGACTGCCTCCTTCCAATCTTCAACCACTTCTATAATCTCAGGTTTCACAGTGACAGACTCTATGTTGGAGATTTCAACATCTTCATTCGCCTTAAAGTTAGAGCAATCAACTACAGGTGATGAATTACATGTTTTCATCTGTGAGACATTGCCTGAAAAAGATAAATATATAAATGTTTCACACTGCAATATTCAAAAGGATTATCCCACAAACACATGCAACAAATTTAGAGAAAATGTGAGTGCTTCTCTAGTGAGAACGAACATGGTTGAAATAACTTGTTATATGGGATGTATCCCACACTGGAGGGTCTACAATCACATTTTAGCTCACTGTACAGCACAGAGAAGAAATACCCATTTGCATTATCAGTTTGGTCCCCACAAGGGCAGTTCAGCGACAAAATCCTTTGCAATTCTATATATATATATTATACATTACTCACCGTAAACGTATTTCTGATGCTTCCACTCAGATAATAATCCTCTCTACGCACATCCTTAGAAAGCCCTCTTGTCCTTGGGTTTGAACTTTTGTCCCACCACGACTTATGACTATGTGCAGTCACGCCTCGATTTTGATAAATTGTTACGCAAAATCAAGTTACAAAATGTTTTTTGCCATCAATCCGGCCAAACCCAGAACTTTGTCATCTCGTTCTGGTACCACTGATCTATGTATCTCAGACATTCCTTCATTGTCTGACTTGGCCTGTTTGGATGATATGTCCTTTGACCAGATCAATATTAATTTTGCTGATTGGGCAATTTCCACTTAGCTCAAAAATAAGTCCAGTTTCAATCCACCTATGCCAGTGGGTGGTTGTATTGGGGACTTTCATGACCTTTGTACTGCTGACCTAAGCAAACTACGCAAAACCACTTTTTTTAGTTTCAAACATAATCTGACTTCACCACAACGCCAAGCTATGTTGGAATTACAAAATCTATCCAATATTGTGATCAAACCAGCGGATAAGGGCTCTAGGATTGTGCTTCAGGATCATTGTAATTATGTTATGGAAGCCAACAGACAACTTCGGGATCGCACATGCTATTCGGCGCTCTCATCTAATCTTTTTAGGATATACAGCTTGAACTTACATCTCTGTGTACCAAATGGTTGAAAAATGGTTTGCTTGATGATGATTTGCTTACATGTTTGGTGCCTGTCTGTTACACCATACCCACCATTACTTTTTGCTCAAAATACAGAAATCCTTGGTTCATCCACCTGGAAGACCTATTGTCACCCTGCCTGGTTCTCTGTTAGAGCATTTGTCACACTTTATAGATGAAACTTTGATTTTGTTTGTTTCAGTTTTGCCATCATATTTACAGGATACTAAAGACTTTTTGCAACGTATCAATGAGGTACTGCGGGAAGAAGGCCTTATTTTGGCCACACTTGATGTTGTCTCCCTTTATACTTCGATTGATCACAATGTGGGGATGAATGCTTGCAAGTATTTTTTGGACACACGTTCGCTTAATTTGCTTGGACACAGTACTATGATTTTAGAAATGTTACGGTTTTGTTTAACTAACAATATATTTCTTTTTGAAGGGACTTTTTTGTCCAGGTTAGAGGTACTGCTTTGCTCCATCATACACTAACCTGACTATGGGGCGGTAGGAAGCTACCTTTTTGTCTGATCTTCTTTCTGCCAATTTTCCGACACAGATTGTATCTTGGTGGTGGTATGTTTTTATTATTTGGATTGGTACAGAGATTGATTGGTTAGCTTCTGTATTAATACCAATTCAGTCAATCTTAGATTCACAGAAAGTCACATCTGTAACGAAATTGTTTATTTGGATGTCACTGTTACTCTTGACACCTTGGGTTTACATACCTCTATGTACATAAAATCAACCAATACTGGGCTCCCTTTGCATGCTACGAGTAACCATCCATCTAGCTGCATGAGGAGTATTCCGTATGGCGAGTTCATTCGCTATCGCCAGAATTGTAGTGATGTTACCCTATTCGATCACAGTTGTGCTTTGGCTGCTTCTGACTTTTTGGCACAAGGTAATGCGAAAAGTGCAATTGAAAATGCCTATATCAAGTCAAGAACACTTCAAAGGGATGTACTGCTCCATGGTATTAGGCCTACCAAATCAACTTCCAGTGAAGATCCACGCCTCAACATCACCTTTGACAGTTCATCTTCGAGGGTCAGAAAAATCATTCAAAAACACTGGCATGTCCTGATTATGGATAAGGATCTATGTTCTCTACTTTCCACCTGTCCGGTGCTCACTTACAAATGGGCGCCGTCTCTTAAGGACACGCTGGTATCCAGCTTTCTACCTCCTCCTGTCAAAAATCTCATTGCCACTAATTGGCTTTTCGGGTCTCCTTCAGGTATTATTCACCACGTGCCTGAAATGCAAAGTCTGTGTTCATGCTCTCGTCCACAAATCCTACATTCATCCCATTACTGCCAAAGTGTGTACAATCAAACAACTGATCACCTGCAATACCTCATTTGTGGTTTATGTCATTTGCTGCCCTTGTCAAAAGTGGTATGTCGGCAGTACCACCTGCAAATTGAAGTTGAGAATACTTCAACACCTAAGGGCAATAAACAATTCAGATCCATCGTATCCAATGGCAAAACATTTCAAGGAACATCATGGAATAATTGCCAATAATTGACTTTCTTCGCAGCCGCACACGTCACCAAACATCCTAGAGGGGGTGATCGTGTTTTGAAATTGCGACAGTTGGAAACGAAATTCATTCTTGACTTTGACACTAAAGTCCCTAAGGATCGCAATGTCCACTTTTTTGGGAGTTTAATTTCTCACAATTTTGCTATTAACTATTTTTGTTTAAATGCTCATAACCCATATTGATTGTTTCCCATGTTCTCCATCTTTTGCTGGCATACAATAGTTGGGTTGGGCTGTATTTGAAACTTTTTTGTTCTGTTTATTGCTTTTTGATTATTGGTTTCCATTTGGTTGTCTACTGTTGTGGGTTGGCAGCCGCCTGTCTGTGTGTAGCAGGGGACATAGGGTTTTGCATACTGTTGTCTGTGTTGACAGTGCAGGTTTTCATGCAGGTTGTATATGGGGAGGTATATTTCTAGGTTGTGACATGCATGCGGCTGGTTGTTTGGTTTATACATATTCCTCTACGGGTTGTGTATTAGAACATCATGTGAATTTGCATCCATTTATTGGTTATCTGCATTTGCAATTCATGCTTATCTGGTCTAATCCCATAAGGGGGGGCAAGGGTTACATTATGCAATATCATTGATGCATTTGCACTTTACTATGCTGCTTTGCACATAATTCTGTACCATTTTGGATGGATTCTGCATATATGTTCATCATAGCTGCTATCACTGGCAATTTATTGCATCCTGTATGATGCATGTTTTTGCTGCATCGGGATAATTTGTGATTTGCCATCTGCACTAGCACTTTATCAACTCTCTTTTGATTGCACAGACAGATTGGTATCTGCATTTTATGGAGGTTGACACTTTTATCTCCATTTATTGGAGACATGTATTTGTAACTCTTGCCTGTTGGGCCAAATTATATATGAGGGGATCCTTTCTGCATTTTAAATGTTGCATTAGCATTTTATTATGCTGGCTTATTTCACATTGTATAGTATCGTTGATGGTCTTACACATGTTTTCATCATAGTTGCTAGCATTGGCACTTTATTTTCATCTTCTATCATGTATGTTTTTATGCTACATTGTTAATATTCCTGGTATGCCATTTGCACTAAGCACTTGATGGGCTCTCCATGGCTGTACTGACTGACATGCTTTTGTAATCTATGGAGGCCCACACCATCCTCAGTAAATGCACACACTGTGGGATTCATCTGGTCTACCTCATATGTCCTTCCTTCCTTTCCCGTTTCCCCTCTGTTTTTACCCTGTTGCCACACCTGTCTGAACTTTGTTTATGCCATGGCATACTTCTGCTCACATTTTTTCAATCCAGCATGTTTGTTTTCATCTTGCTAGATATCTCACTATGCTACTTCACTGCAAGATGTCTGCTGTTGGTGCTACATGTCTGGCAATGGTGTTTGGCTGATGTCAACACAGTAAAAGGACTAGGTGTATGATTTTAAGCCCTTCCTGTTCTGCCCCCTGTATGTGAACAAGCGCTATGTAAAGCGCGAAGCGCATCTATCAGGACATGTTTTATTGGTGTCCTGCCTCTGCTGTATGTTGCTGTTTTTAGTTTTTTGTTCCAGCACAATAAACTTGGAGTCATTTGAACTCAAATTTCATTGTTTTTCTTTATGATGTGGGACAATTTTTTTTGACTCAGAGTGCAGTCTTTGCCACTGTCGCGGTTCCTCCTTCCTCTGCATATATATATATAGTAATGTATCATATATTATATATATATATATATATATATATATGTATATATATATATATATATATACATATATGATACATTACTCACCGTAATCGTATTTCTGATGCTTCTATCTGCTTACAATCACATGCTATGCATAGGCCACCATCTAGTGGTAGCCGAGGAGTATTACATTTTCTGTTTTTGAAACTGGAAAAGGGACGTCGACAGGCCATACAAGTAATACTTAACGCGTCAAGGTACCTCAATATTGTTTTGTTTCTGACATGAGGTAGCATGAAGTGTAGCGCGATTACAGATGTAATAACACAGATAAGAGTAGATAAAGTCAGAAATCATCCATGCACGTTCAACTCCACAGAGTAGGAAGGGTGGACGCATGTGAGTCTAAGCAGATACAAGCATCAGAAATACAATTACGGTGAGTAATGTATCCCTTCTGAGGCTTGTGGATCTGCTTAGCGAGGAGTGTCTGGAGAAGGTGGTGGGTTGTGAGAAGGTACAGCGGTAAATAGATGTGTTAGCACCGCTTGTCCCACCTGTGAATCTGCATCAGCATGTGTGTCAATGCAGTAGTGCGGAGTAAATGTATGTATGGAGCTCCATGTTGCTGCTTTGCAACTGGCATCCAGCAGGACATTTGCAATAAATGTTAGAGTAGTTCCTGTACCCCTGGTAGAGTGAGCTCTTGGTGTGAAAGGCAGAGTCTTGTTTGATAGAGAGCAGCAGAGTTGTATGCATTTCACTATCCATCTGGAGATGGTGTTTTTTGAAATGTGATCACCTTCCCTGCCAGGTGCCATGGAGACAAACAGTTGGTCTGCTATTCGCATCGGTTTTGTTTTTTTATATAGTAAAGAACCGCCCTCCTTACATCTAGTGTATGGAGTTTTTTTCTCAGCTGAGCTTGAAGGGATTTCAAAGAAAGCTTTGTCAGTGCAAGAGCCTTTCTTTGTTACTAAGAAGACACAATAGGTTTTCACCTAGGTTCATATCTAAGTTCCATGTCAACCTTTGAGGCAGTTTAAAAAATCCAAATTCTATGACTTCAGGAGCCAAGCTGCCAAGTTCATAGACTGAGGGTGTGGATGTAACGTGGTCCCCCGTGCTGTGTGAGCATGCTGTAGGGGCACAAGAGTTTGAATGGATCGCACATAGCCAGTTTGCGCAGATGCGGAAACCAAGGTTGTCTCGCCCACATAGGAGCAACAAGGATTAGTGTCAGTTGTTCCTGGTGCATTTTGTTCACCAACCTGCTCAGTAGCGGTGTTGGGGGAAAGCATAGGCAAATTTCCCTGACCAGTTCAGCCACAGGGTGTTCCCCATGGATCTGTGTTGGGGAACCTGGATGCACAGTCTGAGAATTGCGTGTTTTGGCTTGTGGCGAACAAGTCTAAAGGTAGGTAACCCCATCGGGAGAAGATATCATTTAAGATGTCTGTGTCGAGCTGCCACTCGTGCTCTTTGGGTAGAGGATCTCTGCTTAATGAGTCTGCCAGTGAAATGAGTTCCCCTGGAACATGTTGCAATGCTAGGAACCTGCCACGCTTGAGTGCCTACTTTGCCAAATATTTTGTGCTAGCCTGGACAGACTTGGGGAGTGTTTGCCCCCTGCTTGTATATGTATAAAATGGCAGTGGTGCTGTCTGTGAGGACTTGTACTGTCTGACCTGACTGGTGCACTTGGAAAGCTTGCAGGGCTTTGAGCACTGCTGGTAGTTCCAAAATGTTTAAGTGATTTTGGGCTGTGATCTGAGTCCACAGGCCATGCGCTGTGTGGTGAAGGTAATGGGCTCCCCACTCGGCGAGTTATGCATCTGTTGTGACAATTGCTTGCAATGCAGGGTGGTGGAAAGGTTTTCCCTTTAACAGGTTTTCCTTTGTCCACCAGTGTAGCGCTTGAACTAGGGTTAGCGAAACAACCACTAGATCGTCCCACTGACCGCTTGCCTGAGACCACTGTTTCACTAACCACTCTTGCATTGGGCACATGCACAGGCATGTGTGCAGAACCAGGTAGATTCATGAAGCCATCACCCCGAGCAGGCGCATTGCTTTGCATACGGTTATTTGGTGAGGTATTTGCAGCAGTATGTTTTGGACTCTTTTGTTTGACGAAAAGACTAGACCCTCTTCTGTCTTTATGACAGCTCCTAAGAACTGTTTTGTCTTGCTTGGAACAAGACTTGATTTTTTCTCATTGATTGAGAATCCCAATTGGAACAGGAGATTGATTGATCTCTGGGTATTTTTGCTTGCAAATTTGGGGGGATTCCCCTGTTATCGCCCAGTCGCCCAGACAAGAGTACACTGGTATTGATTCTCTTCATAGATGCACTGCCACTACCGCTAGTACCTTAGTCATTACCCTAGGAGAAGAGGCTATGCCGAAGGGCAGCACCTTGAATTGGTAGTATTGGTTCACTATTTTGAAGCGCAAGAATCTTCTGGCACTGGGAACATTGAAATATGAAAGTATGCATCTTTCATAGCCAAGGTTGCCATGTAGTCCCCCTGTTTTAACAGTGGGATTACTTCCTGTAGCATTGCCATGCAGAATTTCTGTGTCTTGACATAGGTGTTTTCAGGGTGCAGGTCTAGGACAGGGCACATTGTTAGGTCTTTTTTCGGCACAAGGAGGTACATTAAATACATACCCTTGTTTACCTGTTTTGCCGGTACGATTTCTATGGCGTCCTTTAGTAGCAGTGGTTTGACCTCTTCCAACAAGATGCGTTGTTCTTCTTGTGAAGCCTGTCTTTGTTTTGGCTGCTGGTTGGCTTGTGTTTGAATTAGCTCTATGCAATATCCCTGTGCCACGATGGAAAGTACCCACTTGTCCGACGTGATCCCCTCCCTATGCGTGGGTAAAGTGTGAAATACGACCTCCTACTGGAGTGGCATTGGAGGAAACCTCTAGCGGGAGGTCATTGTTTAGGAAGGGATGAGCCCCCTATCAAGGAGGAGGATCTGCCCCTACTTCTAGACCTTATTTGGCCTCTTTGAAAACCCTGTTGGGAGGACTGCCCTTGTGAAGAACCCCAGGACGAACGTTGACCACCCTGGGTGTAGTTAGAGGACCGCTGGGAGTTCTGTCCTCTAAACCGGCATGTGTTTGAGCCTCCTCTCTGCCCAAAGGGTTTTTTTAGTGAGCAGTTCCAGGGATTTGAGGTTATCCTATTCCTCCTTTGCGCTTTTAGGTGTTTCTTAAACTGCTTTGCCAAATAAAGTGTTGGGCTCAATGGGCATGTTTAAGAGGGTAGCCTGGGTCTCCAATTTGAATCCCGATTGACAGAGCCATGCGTGGGGTTTGATTAGTGTGCCTTCTTCCACGATTCTCCCTGCGTTGTATGCTGCATCTAGGTTATTATTAAGGATGCAGCTTGCCACCTGTCTCCCCTCAGCGATGGTGTGTGAGAGCTGTGTTTTTAGGGGCTCTGCGACTGAGTCTATTTGTTGTGCAATCTCGTCTCACTTGTGGCAATTATAGGTGGCTAATAGTGTAGTATTATTAGCTATTCTTGTTTGCTAGGCAGCTGAGGAAGCTACGTTCCTGCCCATGGTGTAGATCTTTTTGCTCTCCTTGTCAGGAGGGGCTTTGGCAACGGCCAGAGGGTTTCCTGCTCTCTTTCATGTGGTGGTGACTACTAGAGAGTCAGGCTTTAGCAGCCCCCTGATGTATAAGGGGTTTGAGAGGCAGGTCTAAACATCTTTTCGATGCATGGGTTGACTGCCCGAGTCAGACTGGGGGTAAGCAGAGAGGGCTGAATACACCTCTGGACCGATTGAATACAAGGGGATAAACTGTGCTGCAGATTTTTGGTACAACGTCCTTTCATCGCAGGATGTTTTTTCGCTGGGTTTTTTATAGTGGATTTTTTAACGGAAAAAAAATCATCAAAATGTATAGGGGGGTTAGAAAAATATATATTTGGGGTGTGGGTGATCGGAAATATACAAAATATTAAAAGGGGATGGGGCTTTAGGGGTGGACACCAAAAAAAAATCTGCGGTAACAAACCCTGCAAAAAAACATCCCACAATGAAATGACATGAAACCAGATTTTCTATCCACAAGGATGTCCTCCACAAAGTCTTTATCGACCTGGGTATCTATCTTAAAGTGCTCTGCAGCCTTTAAGAGCAGGTCATTGTATTACAGTTGATGGTGTACCAGGGAGTCAGCCACCGATGGGTTGGTGTGGTCTGGGGATTGGATGATGTATACGTCATCGTCATCATCATCATAGTATTGGTCTAAGTCCCCTTGGTCCTCTGGGTCTGAATATGAGCCAGGGTCATGTGGGCCTTGAGTGTCATAATAATATGTGTCTTGATACTACGTCTTGGTATGACTATGTAGTGGCCTCTGTGAGGTCCATGCAGGCTTTTCTGGCTGCGGACTGTATGCTTGCTGCCTCACTTTGTGGGGGGCCCTGATGGTTGTTGAGCTGTTTGGGTGTTGATCAAATAAGTTTATAAAACCGGACATTCTCCGCGTGACCCTATTGAATTGTTCTGGGGTCTACTGGGAGGAGCTTGGCAACACATAGGGTGCTGGTGTAGGTGGTGGTTCTGGGGTAGGGGTATTCTTATGAAACATTGCCCCTGAAAGGGTGCCATCAGGGGTAGAGTAATCCCTACCTTTTGTATCTTGTGACTTTGTGACTTAGGGTGTCGATGATTTGGAATTTTCTGACGTCATGGCCTTTAATAGGGTGTCTGGGATGGGTTTCTTTGTTAAGTCGCTCATCTTAGAGCTTTTTGCCGGGGCAGTCGATGCGTCTTTTGACACCCGGTCGCCAGGACCCGAGGACTTGCCAGCTTTAAACGAGGTGTCGGAAACAGAATTAGGCGTCGGTTTTGGGGGCCTGTCATGTGGAGATCGCGACTGCGATGTCCTACAGGACAGGGAATGTTTGGACCTTGCCTTCGACACCGCGTGTGGCTTATCGGTTGGTGACGTGGTCGACTTTCGGCCATGGGGGATGTGCTTTGTGTGGTGCGAACTGGGGATGCTTGAGCGGCTAGATTTCATCCCCATAGTAGGACCGCCGGCCAGCTTGTTGGGGTCAGGGGATCACACACGGGAATCCGTTGGATCCCGATCGCCCTCAGCGTCCCATCACTAGGGATGCTGATGTTGCCAACGTTGGAGGCACCCTCAATGTCCATGATGGCCTCGTCCTGCATGGCGTGGTGGGCCCAGCATTTAGTTTTGCGGTCCTTTAAAGTTTGGGCATGAACAGTTTGCAAGACTTGCACTGTTTTTCGGCATGGTCCATGGGAAGGCAAAGGTTACACACCTGGAGTAAATCCTTCCAGGGAAACTCCCTGTTACAGGAAGGACAGAATTTAAAAGGAGTGGTTTCCATCATGTATAAAGATGGCAGCCTGGTGAAATAAATGGGAGTATAGGGGAATATGCATTCTCTTAGTGAAACTGGAATATGAACCTCCCCCCGCTCACCCTACTGTGCAGGGCCGAGGCCTGTTGGGGCCTTGAAAGGCCACAGGCAAGTGTTCGTCGAGACGGGAGTCGCTGTCGTCGACGGATGGTCTTGTCCTCGATGCCGTTGCCGGAGATCTTGCGGAAAACGTTTGTCAAAAGGCAAATGTTTTTTTTTTTAAAAAGGCAGTTAAGATGTCCGCGGACAGGACGGGTGTCCTGGATGTCCGTAATTATCCAAAATGGGGGTGTCCTAAGGACACTATACCTGTCCATACTATCCGCAGGCAAGATGAAACTGTTCTTAGAACACATTCGGTGTCCAGGATGTCTGTAATTAAACAAAATGGAGGTGTCCTAAGGACACTATACCTGTACGTACTGTATGCAAGCAAATCGACACTGTTCTTAGAACACATTCGGTGTCCAGGATGTCCGTAATTAACCAAAATGGTGGTGTCCTAAGGACAGTATTCCCGTCCGTACTGTCCGCAGGCAAGTTGAAACTGTTCTAAGAACATGCACAGTGTCCGGGATGTCCATAATTATCCAAAATGGAGGTGTCCTAAGGACACTATACCTGTCCGTACTAACTATAGAACATCTACGCACATGCACACCACACCCATAAATCCTACGAACATCGCGCCTGTCCGTAACTGTCCGTCTCACTTGTGTCGCACTTTTAATTACTTTCAGGACCCGAACACTGTCCGTAGAACACCCGCGCACACGCGCACAACCGTTCCTGTCCATTTGGTGTCTTGCGGACACCCGTTCCCTTCGCGGACCTGAGCGTGTGTCCTGAATTGCGGATAGTGTCCGGGTCCCCGAACATTTTTAAAGTACTTTTTCAGACAATCCAATGTATTCTATAGTAAAAACTCACCATAGCACATGTCCCAGACAATGACCCTGACATTCTACATACTTTTTGGAACTTTTTGAGCCTTTTTCTGTGTTCGATCTGTCCGCGGACAGCGCGGGTGTCCGCAAAGCACGCACCAGCACCCCTATAATAGGCCACACCCCAGAGCACATCCTCATTGTGCTTCTGGCTATCTGACTGAGCATTGTCTACTTTAGCTGCTAATCTTCCAGATTTTGCTCATCTTGCTGCTTTCCATCAGACCTGATGGCATCAATGCTTGCTGCTCCAGCAGGTGCCACATCTATCTCGGCACCACCCCCATCCCCTCCACCACCACCACCTCCCCAAGGGCCTGGAGAGGGGAACAGGCGTGAGGATGTAGAGGAGGAGGATGAAGAGGATGACGAGGATGAGGTAGTGGAAGTCCGTACTATCAGCACTCGCCGTGAGTCTTGGGTGTGGCAGTTGTTTACCATTCATGGTGACGTACCAAAAGCACATGCAAACAAGACCTGCAACCAGTGCAAAATGGTGCTGAGTCGTGGGATGCCTGGTTCGAACAGCTTTGGTACGACATCTATGAAGCGACACCTAAGGTCGTTCCACGGTGGGGCCATTCGCAAGTTTGTACCTTGTGATCAACGTAGTAGGTTGAGCTCCTCTACCACATCCTCCGTTTCCGCGCCTCTCACCACAAGAGACACTCCTGTGGGAGAGCGCATCCCTCCAGCTGCCTCATAGGCCATCCATGATGCTGTTGACCCTTACCTTTCGAGGGTCACAGTTTTGTGTATGTACTGCAATGCAGTACTCTGCAGGAGGGAGAGTATTCGGAGTGCTTTCAAGACTACAGTCAATGAGTTTGAGAAGGTCTGCCCACTACCTAAATAAGGCCCACCCTACATCTTCCTCTCTCCACCTGCCATTTCTTATCCCCGTGGTTGGTGTCCCTCCTTTCCCCTCCTCTCCTAGTGTGTCGTGTGTAAAAAAAAACAAAAAATATAAAACAACAAAAATCCAAAAAGAAAGGTTCTTTTCAGAGCCGCCTTTCACAGTTAAAAAATACAAGTGGCAAATAAATGGAGCAGGGCCCTGTGCATTTTTTAGAAGTCTGCAGACAGTTTGCGAACATCTAAAATATTAGGGTGCACCCTATCAACACCATTACCCTTTTCTCTGGGAAGAAGTGGTGGCTCTGAAAAGAACCTTTTGGTGGTGTTTTGTGTTTAAAAAACTTGAAATAGTCAACACCTACTGCAAAATGGATGGCTGTTATTCAAAAAAAAGTCGCAATCCATTTTGTACATTTCTCCGAAAAATCTGATTACCAGCATAAGTAAGATGGACTCCATCTCTGCCAAAAATGTATGTGCTATGAAACATAATATTTTCATTGTGAAAAGAGGACATGCCAACATCTCTTAGAAAGGCACAAACAGCCTTATTGACATTGCGCCTCGCTTTCTCCATTTGTGGACCAAATGAAGAAGAACGCAGCCACAAAGTCCTTCTTTCATTGCAAATTGCAAAGAAATTCCAGACACATGTCCTCAACTGTTACCTCCACAATGAATTATAATTATGTCTGGATGATGCTCTGTCTCCAATGTAGCACAGAGAGGTACCAAGTCCAGCCACTTCATTCCATGCACTTCATGCCAGTGCACTTCCACATGTGGGAATCCAAGATCTACAGCTACTCCACAGTGTTCTGCATGCACCTCCAACCAATGTATCCATGAGTCTCCAAAAATCCAGATAATCTGTTTTCTGAAACACACAGCCATAGCTATCTGTTCTTCTCTCAGGAAAAAGACTTTCTGACAAACTCTCTCCTTACACAACACACCCAGTAAACTTTACTGACCAGTCCCTTGCTCTGCTCATTCTCATGGGCATGCATCTCCACCCAAAACTCCCTGTATGTAATACACGCTGTCCGCGGACTACCGCCATGTCCGCGGACATATCGAAAATCTAAGCGTGGTGAAGGTAAATTTAAATAGTGTGCCCCATTTCCCCTATGAGGTTGGCTCTGAAAAGAGCCTTTTTTTGGGTTTTTTTGCAGATGCTTGACAGACACCTGTTATTTTGTATTTTTTTGGGGGTTTTTTCTTCTTACTTTACTACTAAAATCTTCACATAACATTCTCCAAAGCAACCCTCACATTCCAAAACAGCATAGCATTTCCCAAAAAAGGTAAGGAAATGAATGCCATCTTCTTTAAAATAAACAGCATTACCGGAATCAATATTTTCATTATTACAGAAAAACATACCAGCTCTAAGCATGAAAGCACACATGCCTCAGTTGATTGCACACCTACCAATGTTTTGCTGAGGACAAAAAACAGAACTATTGTCCCATATTGCCCTAGGTAGCAATCCAGAAAAAATTACTTTGGCATTTGGAAGGCTGTTCATTACTGCCTGAACCAAGTGCTCCAAATCTGCCAACAAAGTAGGGGCACTGACATAGCCCGAATGGAAAGCATCATAGTGCAAAACTACCACATGGGGACTGTTCATCCTGCCCATATCTTCACAAACTTGTACAATTCCCTGTACATTGCAATCGGGCACAGTGCTCCACACCACCTCCACTCCTTTAACATCAAAATTGTTTGCCACATGCCCGCATTGAGCATACTGCTGTAAACCATGCACAATCATATCTCCAAGCAGCAACACCCTGACTTTCTCCACCTCTGCCATCTTCACTACACACACCCTCTTTCAACACAAATCCACAACCTCAAAATCTGATTGGCTGATCCCTGCAGTCCCCTTTCCATGCTGCATTTTCTGGAAAACCCCAGATGTGGCACGCCCTGTCCGCGGACAGCGGCGGTGTCCGCGGACCGCGTAACTCTTAGACAGCCCTTCTACCCTTTCCACATCACTCTCTGTGCCATTACCTCATTGGATACAGCTAAGAAGTCACACAACCATCCACCAATCACATCCAAGACCTCTACAACTAACTCCATCATCAGAGTACAGCACTTCCAATGTACTGTTGATCACTCTGAGTACAAGCCTCAAATCATTGGAAAGCACCTACTACAAAAACTACTGTACAAGTCTCCAAGATTTCTACTTACAGCTGCATGTATATCCACATGCATGAATACAAACTACAGGTATGCATATTTTATTCACAGTACATGTACAACTCTTATGAATGCATATAAACAGAGTAATGCCACTAAAACTGTATAACCTATAAAATGAACTTATTGCAATTGTTCCCATCTGCTATAATAACTGTCACTTCCAAACCTGTATGCTATCTACAACACAGCTTTAAAAAACCAAGTGAATTTCATACACTTAATATACTACTCATTTGCAAAGCATGTTGAACTAACATATTGTAAATAAAATATAGTAGTCAAATGAAATGCATGCATACACTAGGAGAAGGGGGTTCATTCCTGGCTATCTTGCTTGTGGGTTTCAAAGAATTATTTTTACACGTTGTAACTGCGATGTAATTTCGCTTTTGTGCAAGTGGTTGGTTTGTGATATCGTATACATATGGTACATTGGGGGGGTTCTTGAATCCCCTAGTTGCCAGCCGACGCGTGTTTCGACCCGAGGGTCTTTATCAAGGCTAATGGTACTGGCTTCTAGCCCCCTGTGGGGTCCTGGTGAGAAGTCTGCTGCTTGCGCTGCAGTTACAGTGGCTCCAGTTGGGCCTTGTGATGCCCATCATTTACTAAGACAATTAACGATTGCTCTATTGGACATTGCACTCCCAGAGTGTCCACATTTTCTTTTAGATCTAATGGTAAATAAACAACTTTGCCATGAATGCCTTTCACCAATTCAGAGGGAGGTAATTTTGCTGTTTTTGGTTGAAGGCATATTATTGCTTGAAATGGGTGCACTGTTTGAATTATGATGCTGTCATATAAATTGAGTTGTTGCAGGGGTTTTGGTAGTGGGAATAATTCCAAGTTATTTGTGATTGCACGTGAAGGAGTTTGGTTGTTTTCAAGTTTTGTAGTGCAGTAACTGCAAATTATTAAGGGGTCAGTTATTTCATATTTGTTTACTGCTATAAGGTAGAGAGCTAATTCAAACCATTTGGAATCTTCATTGTCTTCTATATTGTATGTTACGTCTATAGTTTTTGTGTTACTTTTATAAAAAGTTCTGCGGCAACACACACACACACATGGTTTGGTACTTCAGTGGATGTACTTTTAAATTTTAGTATTTCTTTTTTGTATGTGTGTAGTAGAAGGTTGCCATCTGTACAATTGTTACTAGCCTGTTGTAAAGCTATTGCATTTTGTAAGTGGCTTTCACTTCCAAAATATTTTTTATCAATATGCTCGATTTCTTCGAGTAGGTCTTTGGCTGTACCATGTAGAAGATTTTATTTAAATTGGCTAGTGCTAAAGCAGGACTTATAGCATAGTACAGTTTATAGACTAGATTTCTTATAGTTGAATGATGTGTTGATATCATTTTGATATGATGGAAGGTGCTTTTGCAAATAGGTCCTGAAATGCAGGTTAATGAATGTCCTTGTAGTCCTGTGTATTTGCTCACTGGACAGGTATCCATATTATGTAGCAGTTTCATTTTCAATTTTGTCTTTGCCTTTCACATACTGATTGAGGAACTGGCGTAAAGATTTGAAAGATTTTTTGGCAATATTACACATTGACGTGCCTGGCTATTTGTATACTGGACGTTCTGGTTCAGTCGAATGGAGAGGTAATACTGAGTTTTCTGGGGATATTTTTGTAAGCAGTATTTCTTGTTGCATTATGGTATTATTAAGTTTTTGATAACCTTGTCCACTACTATGTATGGCAATTGTGTTTGTTTGGTTTTGTTTGTATGCTTCTTCATCGCAGTTACAACGTGTACGAACAATTCTTTGAAATCCACAAGCTAGATAGCCAGGAATGAACCCCCCTTCTCCTACTCAACAAATGAGGTGTTTGGCTAAACCTCAAACTAGTTACCTGTGATCTTGCAACCTGCATTCCATCCAGATGCACCTAAAATACAGAGCCTAGCAAGGTCATTCTGCAGGAAGCCCATCGCGGGCATCACAAGGCCCAACTGGAGCCACTGTAACTGCAGTGCAAGCACCAGACTTCTCATCAGGACCCCATAGGGGGCTAGAAGCCAGTACCATTAGCCTTGATAAAGACCCTTGTGTCAAAACACGTGTCAGCTGACAACTAGGGGGTCCAAGAACCCCCCCAATGTACTATATGTATACGATACCACAAACCAACCACTTGCACAAATAATAATGAAATTACATCGCAGTTACAATGTGTAAGAACAATTCTTTGAAATCCACAAGCAAGATAGCCAAGAACGAATCCCCCTTCTCCTACTCAACAAATGAGGAAATTAGGTGTTTGGCTAAACCTCAAACTAGTTACCTGTGATCTTGCAACCTGCATTCCACCCAGATGCACCTAAAATACAGAGCCTAGCAAGGTCCTTTCCACATCTAGAGCCAACTACTCTTCTAGCATGCATACACTATGTTCAGATATCAAACAAGAATACTACTACAAAAACATAAAAATCAACTTCTAAATTAGCATCAGTGCTATAAACACACAAAATTACTAACTTCTTTCTTTTACAATTGCAGTGAAGACCACTTGCCTGAAAAGCAGCAGCATCTGAACTGCAAACAACATCTCTGAAGAAACCTGCTCATTCCACAAAAAAAAGAGTAAGTACAATACTACCTTAATATTCTTACTGTTACTCAAACACACTGTGTGGTTCATTCATGTAATTTGTGCACCAAAAGAACTGAGATTTCTGAACCATTCTGCCCACAAATCGCCATTTATTAAACAGGGATTAGCAGGCAGAATGACACACAAATTCCCGTTTTTTGGAACACAAATAACATAACTCAACCCCTAGAATGTTAGTATTACAAAAAAAAGAACTGTTTTAATGTTATACCATTAGATTTACTATTAGTGCTTCTCCTCACCACTAGCTCACTTTCTACTGTCATCTGATCCGCAGCATAGTAACACACAAATAGAAGTTTAGCCTTCCCAACTAATTGTAGCTGCCCAATGCACAATCACACACCACCACATACATCTTTACCATCAAACTCAGACACTCATGCACACAGCACACATACATTGCATAACAGCCCAACCCATACCTTTTTTTTTCAACAGACCCCCAAAAACCAAGTCCATAGAAAGCAACGCAGAAATAGAGCAAATGAAAATAAAAGTGTCCAAAATAAGCATCCATTTCTAGCAGAGTTTGTACAAAAAGTTCAAACAAAACAGCTAATACAGTCATTTAGCAAAACAAAACAAGCTTCCAGTAAAGAAACTTTGCCTCCTCTATCAAAATCTAAAGCGAAACAGAAAATGATTAACGAGAATTCAGCTACCACTACTGCTAAAACTGCTCCTATAAATCTTGATATAGTGGCAAGTAACCATACCAAAAAAAGTATTTTAGCAAAAATGTTCTGCCACAGAGTCCTTCAGAATCTTATAAAAACAGGAGACAAATCATGCACAACCCTTAAAACCTACCGTAGAAAATTAATCTTAGAAGCTTTGATAGAGAGGGCAATCCTTCTCAAAAGAAAGTTATTTATTTTAGTGTTAAACAGAATGAAACCACTAACAAAACTAACTACTAAATTACAAAAAAGACTTCTCAATAAACGGAATGTCAACAAAAATAACTTCTTAAATATCTGTGGAGGTGAATGGAGTCACACCACGAGCACAGAACCATATTTTAATGAAGAAGCAATTGCCATACATAGCAGTGGACAAGGTTATGAAAACTTAATAATACCATAATGCAACAAGAAATACTGCTTACAAAAATATCACCAGAAAACTCAGTATTACCTCTCCATTCGACTGAACCAGAATGTCCAGTATACATATGGCCATGCACGTCAATGTGTAACATTGCCAAAAAATCTTTCAAATCTTTACGCCAGTTCCTCAATCAGTATGTGAAAGGCAAAGACAAAATCAAAATGAAACTGCTACAAAATATGGAAACCTGTCCAGTGCGCAAATACACAGGACTACAAGGACATTCATTAGCCTGCATTTCAGGACCTATTTGCAAAAGCACCTTCCATCGTATCAAAATGATCACATCATTCAATTATAAGAAATCTAATCTATAAACTGTACTATGCTAAAAGTCCTGCTTTAGCACTAGCCAATTTAAATAGCAATCTTCTACATGGTACAGCCAAAGACCTACTCGAAGAAATCAAGCATATCCCGAAAAAATATTTTCGAAGTGAAAGCCACTTACAAAATGCAATAGCTTTACAACAGATTAGCAACAATTGTACAGATGGCAACCTTCTACTACACATATACAAAAAAGAAATACTAAAATGTAAAAGTACATCCGCTGAAGTACCAAACCGTGTGTGTGTGTGTTGCCGCAGAACATTTTATAAAAGTGACACAAAAACTATAGACGTAACATACAAAATAGAAGACAATGAAGATTCCAAATGGTTTGAATTAGCTCTCTACCTTATAGCAGAAAACAAATACGAAATAACTGACCCCTTAATAATTGGCAGTAAATGCACTACAAAACTTGACAACAACCCAACTCCTTCACGTGCTATCACAAATAACTTGGAATTATTCCCACTACCAAAACCCCTGCAAAAACTTAAGTTATATGAGAGCATCATAATTCAAACAGTGCACCCATTTCAAGCAATAATATGCCTTCAACCAAAAACAGCAAAATTACCTCCCTCTGAATTGGTGAAAGGCATTCATGGCAAAGTAGTTCATTTACCAATAGATCTAAAAGAAAATGTGCACACTCTGGGAGTGCAACGTCCAATAGAGCAATCTTTAATTGTCTTAGTAAATGGTGTACCTACAAAAGACAAAACAATTTGGCAACAACTCGTAGACTTACATAAAGTTAGACAAGCCTTGCAATATCTAAAAGACAATAATGACTACACAAAGAAATCAATATTGAAGAAAACCTAAGGGAAACAACTGAAATAATTCAAGAGTCACCAGAAACTGGTCAATTTGAACTTCTAGATCCTGCTACAGTATCCAATATTTTAGACCATTATACAATTCCTCCATTACAGTCTAATGACACCATAGATGATGCACTAGAAACGTACCAAATGTGACAAACCAAAGGATCACCAATCAGCATATGGGAAAAAAGTATAGAAGCACGTGCTTTTCCTCTACTCTTTCCTACTGGCAAAGGAGGAAGGTACGATGGTGTCCGGTCAAAGGTTCGAATCCAAAAGGATTGAATGCCATAGGGTCGAGTCAATAGGACCTAAAACAAAAGGGTCGAATTTTATTTTTAAATATATATTTTTTGGGGGTATTGACATCATTGAAAGGTGAACCTATTTTTAAAACCTTAGGACACAAACTCTGCCGTAGAACTGTTGGCAGCATAGGAAATGTCAACCTTTGGCAACATTTCCAATACAGAGAATTAACAGAAAACATGCACCAATCTGCAGACCGCACTTACGCCAACATTTTTAAAAGTATTAGAGTTGGTGTACTATCTCAAGAAGCACAAGCAATATTAAAAACCCGGCACATCCATGCACTTTATGGCCATAACTCATGTGCTACTGATGTCATGGAACAATTAGCACGCAAAAATGTCAATTGTATGTCCTTAATGTCAACTCTTGCAAGCTGTTCCAAATTCAATGAAACAATGTTGAAAAAAGAAATGCAACTAATAATTGAAACTTGCTCCACAGACAACCCATGTGGCAACAAGCCACAACAAGACTAACAGGCCGATTCATGGAATAATTAGCGCGGCGCAAGTGGGCATAAACGTGCGAATCGCAGTGGAATAGCGAAAATCGCAGTGAACGTGCGAAAATCGCACGAAAAGCAGCGCACGTCGATTCATGGAAGGCCGTGCGCGAGAAAACCAGCGGATGTGCGATAAAAAGTGCGCGGTGCACGTTAGCGCACAGGCCATCTAACAGCGTGCGCCAGGTCACAGCGAAAATCGCACAGGCCACAGCGAAAATCGCACATAGCGCGGCGCACGCAATAAAAGTAGGCGGAACACGGGCGTAACACTCGGAATGGGGAACAACTTGCCAAAACGTGGGCGTCACGGGGGAAGTACAGGGCACAAGTGCGCGGAACGCCCACACGCTCGCCTACAACACGTATTCATGGAATAGAATAGGGGAAAAAAGCGCACGCTCAAACCAGCGCACAGGCACAAACACGACCGCCACAAGAAAGGAGGCGGTAGCGTCTCTGCGGCTGTAAGAAATGTGCGCCAAAAGGTGCGCCAACAAATAGCACCTATATACTGCCATGATGAATGTCCCATACTGTGGCCCTCCAGGAAAAATGACGTGCAAAGGGGTACCCACAAACACGGACACCCGCTGACAAAAAATACGTGTGCATGTATACCGGGGTGCGCGGGAAGTGTCACACGCGATTTGCAGGGTACGTGCATCACAGGGGTTCGCGTGAAGTTATTCACGCGATCGGGCCTGGGGGAGCGGGCTTCGTGTATTACAGGGGTTCGCGTGAAGTTCCACACGCGATCGGGCCTGGGGGTGCGTGCTACGTATATTTCAGGGGTTCGCGTGAAGTTTCACACGCGAATAGCCTGGGCGCGTGAATTTGAGGGGTGCGCGGGAAGTTCCTCACGCGATCGGGCCTGGGGGAGCGGGCTACGTGTATTACAGGGGTTCGCGTGAAGTTCCACACGCGATCGGGCCTGGGGGAGCGGGCTTCGTGTATTACAGGGGTTCGCGTGAAGTTCCTCACGCGATCGGGCCTGGGGGAGCGGGCTACGTGTATAACAGGGGTTCGCGTGAAGTTCCTCACGCGATCGGGCCTGGGGGAGCGGGCTACGTGTATTACAGGGGTTCGCGTGAAGTTCCTCACGCGATCGGGCCTGGGGGAGCGGGCTTCGTGTATTACAGGGGTTCGCGTGAAGTTCCACACGCGATCGGGCCTGGGGGAGCGTGCTACGTATATTTCAGGGGTTCGCGTGAAGTTTCACACGCGAATAGCCTGGGCGCGTGAATTTGAGGGGTGCGCGGGAAGTTCCTCACGCGATCGGGCCTGGGGGAGCGGGCTACGTGTATTACAGGGGTTCGCGGGAAGTTCCACACGCGAATAGCCTGGGCGCGTGTATTTCAGGGGTGCGCGGGAAGTCCCACACGCGAACAGCCTGGGCGCGTGAATTTGAGGGGTGCGCGGGAAGTTCCACACGCGAATAGCCTGGGCGCGTGTATTTCAGGGGTTCGTGGGAAGTTCCACACGCGAATAGCCTGGGCGCGTGTATTTCAGGGGTTCGCGGGAAGTTCCACACGCGAATAGCCTGGGCGCGTGTATTTCAGGGGTGCGCGGGAAGTTCCACACGCGAATAGCCTGGGCGCGTGAATTTGAGGGGTGCGCGGGAAGTTCCTCACGCGATCGGGCCTGGGGGAGCGGGCTTCGTGTATTACAGGGGTTCGCGTGAAGTTCCACACGCGATCGGGCCTGGGGGTGCGTGCTACGTATATTTCAGGGGTTCGCGTGAAGTTTCACACGCGAATAGCCTGGGCGCGTGAATTTGAGGGGTGCGCGGGAAGTTCCTCACGCGATCGGGCCTGGGGGAGCGGGCTACGTGTATTACAGGGGTTCGCGGGAAGTTCCACACGCGAATAGCCTGGGCGCGTGTATTTCAGGGGTGCGCGGGAAGTTCCACACGCGAATAGCCTGGGCGCGTGTATTTCAGGGGTGCGCGGGAAGTTCCACACGTGAATAGCCTGGGCGCGTGTATTTCAGGGGTTCGCGGGAAGTTCCACACGCGAATAGCCTGGGCGCGTGAATTTGAGGGGTGGGCGGGAAGTTCCACACGCGAATAGCCTGTGCGCGTGTATTTCAGGGGTGCGCGGGAAGTTCCACACGCGAATAGCCTGGGCGCGTGTATTTCAGGGGTGCGCGGGAAGTTCCTCACGCGATCGGGCCTGGGGGAGCGGGCTACGTGTATTACAGGGGTTCGCGGGAAGTTCCACACGCGAATAGCCTGGGCGCGTGTATTTCAGGGGTGCGCGGGAAGTTCCACACGCGAATAGCCTGGGCGCGTGTATTTCAGGGGTGCGCGGGAAGTTCCACACGCGAATAGCCTGGGCGCGTGTATTTCAGGGGTGCGCGGGAAGTTCCACATGTGATTTGACAGTGTGGCTCCTCCCAGGTGTACCCTGTACACCCTCCACGGCCCCTGCAGGCAGCCCACACCACAGGGGACTACCCTGCATCCCTGGTCATGTCCCGCAGGCAGCCCACCCAACATGGGCATGCCCCCCAGCAAAGGCACATGTCTCCTTGAACTAATGAACACCAACACATGTCCCCTTGCACCCCCACCCCCCAGCACTGTGGGGCACCTGCCAGCAGGCCCCCACCCATGTCCAACTCATGTCTCCCACCACCCCCAAACCCCAGCCACCAGGGTCACCCTCCACCAGGGCCCCACTCATGTCTCCCACCACCCCCACCCCCCAGCACTGTGGGGCACCTGCCAGCAGGCCCCCACCCATGTCCAACTCATGTCTCCCACCACCCCCAAACCCCAGCCACCAGGGTCACCCTCCACCAGGGCCCCACTCATGTCTCCCACCACCCCCACCCCCCAGCACTGTGGGGCACCTGCCAGCAGGCCCCCACCCATGTCCAACTCATGTCTCCCACCACCCCCAAACCCCAGCCACCAGGGTCACCCTCCACCAGGGCCCCACTCATGTCTCCCACCACCCCCACCCCCCAGCACTGTGGGGCACCTGCCAGCAGGCCCCCACCCATGTCCAACTCATGTCTCCCACCACCCCCAAACCCCAGCCACCAGGGTCACCCTCCACCAGGGCCCCACTCATGTCTCCCACCACCCCCACCCCCCAGCACTGTGGGGCACCTGCCAGCAGGCCCCCACCCATGTCCAACTCATGTCTCCCACCACCCCCAAACCCCAGCCACCAGGGTCACCCTCCACCAGGGCCCCACTCATGTCTCCCACCACCCCCACCCCCCAGCACTGTGGGGCACCTGCCAGCAGGCCCCCACCCATGTCCAACTCATGTCTCCCACCACCCCCAAACCCCAGCCACCAGGGTCACCCTCCACCAGGGCCCCACTCATGTCTCCCACCACCCCCACCCCCCAGCACTGTGGGGCACCTGCCAGCAGGCCCCCACCCATGTCCAACTCATGTCTCCCACCACCCCCAAACCCCAGCCACCAGGGTCACCCTCCACCAGGGCCCCACTCATGTCTCCCACCACCCCCACCCCCCAGCACTGTGGGGCACCTGCCAGCAGGCCCCCACCCATGTCCAACTCATGTCTCCCACCACCCCCAAACCCCAGCCACCAGGGTCACCCTCCACCAGGGCCCCACTCATGTCTCCCACCACCCCCACCCCCCAGCACTGTGGGGCACCTGCCAGCAGGCCCCCACCCATGTCCAACTCATGTCTCCCACCACCCCCAAACCCCAGCCACCAGGGTCACCCTCCACCAGGGCCCCACTCATGTCTCCCACCACCCCCACCCCCCAGCACTGTGGGGCACCTGCCAGCAGGCCCCCACCCATGTCCAACTCATGTTCCCCACCCCCCCACCCCCCAGCAGTGCAGGGGCACCCTCCACCAGGCCCCCACCCATGTCTCCCACCCCACAGCAGTGCAGGGGCACCCTCCACCAGGCCCCCACCCATGTCTGCCACCCTCCCACCCCCCAGCAGTGCAGGGGCACCCTCCACCAGGCCCCACCCATGTCTCCCACCACCCCCACCCCCCAGCAGTGCAGGGGCACCTGCCAGCAGGCCCCCACCCATGTTCCCCACCCCCCCACCCCCCAGCACTGTGGGGCACCTGCTAGCAGGCCCCCACCCATGTCTCCCACCCCCCCACCCCCCAGCACTGTGGGGCACCTGCCAGCAGGCTCCCACCCATGTCCAACTCATGTTCCCCACCCCCCCAACCCCCCAGCACTGTGGGGCACCTGCCAGCAGGCCCCCACCCATGTCTCCCACCCCCCACCCCCCAGCAGTGCAGGGGCACCCACCACCAGGCCCCCACCCATGTCCAACTCATGTTCCCCACCCCTCCCACCCCCCAGCACTGTGGGGCACCTGCCAGCAGGCCCCCACCCATGTCTCCCACCCCCCCACCCCCCAGCAGTGCAGGGGCACCCTCCACCAGGCCCCCACCCATGTCTGCCACCCTCCCACCCCCCAGCAGTGCAGGGGCACCCTCCACCAGGCCCCACCCATGTCTCCCACCACCCCCACCCCCCAGCAGTGCAGGGGCACCTGCCAGCAGGCCCCCACCCATGTTCCCCACCCCCCCACCCCCCAGCACTGTGGGGCACCTGCTAGCAGGCCCCCACCCATGTCTCCCACCCCCCCACCCCCCAGCACTGTGGGGCACCTGCCAGCAGGCTCCCACCCATGTCCAACTCATGTTCCCCACCCCCCCAACCCCCCAGCACTGTGGGGCACCTGCCAGCAGGCCCCCACCCATGTCTCCCACCCCCCACCCCCCAGCAGTGCAGGGGCACCCACCACCAGGCCCCCACCCATGTCCAACTCATGTTCCCCACCCCTCCCACCCCCCAGCACTGTGGGGCACCTGCCAGCAGGCCCCCACCCATGTCTCCCACCCCCCCACCCCCCAGCAGTGCAGGAGCACCCACCACCATGCCCCCACCCTTGTCCAACTCATGGTCATCACCCCCCCACCCCACAGCACTGTGGGGCACCTGCCAGCAGGCCCCCACCCATGTCTCCCACCCCCCCACCCCCCAGCAGTGCAGGGGCACCCACCACCAGGCCCCCACCCATGTCCAACTCATGTTCCTCACCCCCCCACCCCCCAGCACTGTGGGGCACCTGCCAGCAGGCCCCCACCCATGTCCAACTCATGTTCCCCACCCCCCACACCCCCCAGCACTGTGGGGCACCTGCCAGCAGACCCCCACCCATGTCCAATCCATGCCCCCCTGCACCTGGGTCCCAACATTCCCCAATCATGTCCGTAATGCCCATCCTCCCCTGCCAAAAGGCCCAACCAACTATCACACCCACCCACATATCAAAGCCAATTACATGTTACACCCCCAATGTAAATAATGCAATTTAACACATGTCTGTCACACACAATGGCTGCAAGTGAATGACAAAACACCCAACATGACATGCCTGAAAGCAATGAGATGATACGACACATTGAAGATTAAAAAAATAATATGTATTGAACAGCAAATAAGAAAAAACACAAAGCAAATCAAACAAAACAAGATGAATGTCCAAGAAAAAATTATGAAAAATTAAAATAAGCCAATCAAGAAGATAATCCTGGGTCCATGAGCCCTACCAAATTAAACCTAACTGACTACTAACTAAAAAGGGAACTATATACAAAAAAGTGGTGCATTGTCCAATCGCAACCCAAAAAATATTCAAAAAAACAAAGGAAACCTAACCCTAACTATACAACTATATACAAAGGCAGCGGGCTATTCGGACGGCTCACTGGTTGTCGTCATGGGCCAGGGCATCCTCGAACTCCTGGTCAATGGCTTGGAGGCGGGCATGTTCCCTGGCCCCGAGGTCCCGCAGGGATAACGCAGTGTCAAGCTCAAACTCCCTGCGAAGACCCTCGAGGCACTCAGCCCGCCTCAGCGCCCTCCGCATGGAGTCCTCCGCCCTGACCATCGTGAGCCGTTCCTCCTCTGCCCGCTGCCGCTCCGCACCTATCCGCTGGCACAACCTCTCCCACACGGAAGCCACTCCCATTCCAGGGTTCTCCTGCCCTCCGGCCGATGCCTGCACCCCTGATGTTGATGGCCCCGAGCCATGATGCCTCCCACGTTGAGCCTGCTGCTGCCTCCGACGCAACTGCCTGTGCCAGCACGACGGCATCCAGGCTGATGGAAACCACCGACGCCGTCGTGCACGTGCCCTGCCCGATGATGCCGTCACATCCTCCATCTGCTGGGGTCCAGTTGCTCTGGTGTCCACCCCTGCTGGATCTCTGACTCCCGACTGTGGCAGGGATGGGATCCCCACCGAGCTGGCTGCATTGGTCGGGGCAGGTCCACAGGGGGCCCTGGTGGCATCTGGGCTGGAAGACGGCAAGGAGAACGACTGGTGGATAGCCTGCACAGAGGAGGAGAGGGCCGCCACATTGGCCAACACATGCAGGAAACCCCCGAACATGGCCGATCCCAATTGGGCCACGTCGGCACGGTGCACTTCGTGATGACGTGCGTGCTCCTCCCGGGAAGCACGCACGGCATCACGAATCGCAGCCGTGCGCAACGCGACCCCAATCAGGACCTTCTCCGCACGGCCAGGGGTTCCCACGTCCGCAGGTGGAGGGGAGTCAGGTGACATGGACATCCCCTCTACCTGCGGACAGGCCTGGGACGGGGCATCCCTGCTGGTGCATGGTGGTGCACTCACAGGGTCAGGGACAGCGACATGCACAGGCCCCTCCACGGTGACCTGTGCTGCCTCCTGCCCCTGGCCCTGGACTGCACCACTTGCACCAGCAGGGATGCCCCCACCAGGCCCCATGTGTGCCCCAGTGGCGGCCTCCTCCTCCTCTGTGCAAACCACCAACCTGGATGGCTCCTCACCGTCTCCCACCGTAGCAGGCCCCTGTGGGGGCTCACCCACCCCTTCCGCTGCAGCCGTGGGGGCATCCCCGCCGCCTTGCTCCACAGCGCCGTCTCCGCCCTCTTCTTCACTAGCCGCTGCGTAGAGGGAGACAAAGAACACAAGCATCAGGGCACTGTACAATGGTCCCCTAGACAGGAAGCAATAGCAGATGAGCACCACTGTCAAAGTACACTTCCATCATGTCCCTCCACAACACATGGGCCAGTCCAGGCAAAACACACACAGTAACAGGCATGGTGCATGCCATGGACATTTCCATGCATGTCCAATGGACTCTTGAAACATTCAATGATATGTAACTCACATGCATCATGCCTCATGCCCATCACATGCACACACATCACCTCAGTCACATCCATCTGGCCCCAAACACACCAAACACAGCGGATACAAGGGTAATTTTGCTGCTTTACTGAATCTCTGCATTGTCACACACATGTGTCATGCATCCATGCCATGCACAAGTCACAGACACGCAGGTCAGGCACACAGACATGGCTACCATATATGTACCTGGCATCAGCACCCATCCCTCACCCCCACCCATGTTCAGGTACAGAGACTGGCATGCTCTCATGTTCATAATCTGATTAGGGCTCCCCATGCGGCATATCAACACATGCAACAACCATGTGCATCACACATCACTGGTCGCACATGCATTACCATGATGTCCCTGCACACATACATGCATACATGGGCTATGGCACACATACAGGCAAGTATCATAGAACCAGCACACCGCAACATGCCCTGTCTCACACAGTAATGCATGGACACTTACCGCTCAACTCCAGACGGGCCTCCCTCTCAAGGATCTGGGCGTGGAGCGCTGGGCGTACGCGTTCCAGGACCCTCATCTGGATGGTACTCATGCGGCCCCGGCCCCCCTCCACGAGGCGCCGGGCCTTCACAAGGGTCCTGGACCTCAAGTCCTCCCAGCGCTTCTTGATCTTCAGGACGTCGCGGGTTGCCACCCCCTCCGCGTTGATGGCAACCACACAGTCGGCCCAGATCCTCTGCCGTCCTTCCTTGCTGGCGCGGGACGATCCAAAGAGGGCATCATACTGCCCCAGGACATGCTCCACCAGGACACCAACTTCGGTGACAGTGAAGCTGGTGCCCCTCTGCCCCTCTGGCCTGGGGTTGCCACTGGTGCCAGATGTGGAAGTGCCCGACATGGCAACCCCAGAGGCAGGTGTGGGTGGGCAACTGGGTCCTGGGGCTGGGCTGTGGAGCGATGTAATACCAGTCGGGAGTCTTCAGTTCCAGCAGGGGTGGACACAGCAACTGGACCCCTGCAGATGGCTGATGTGCAGGCACCAAATGGCAGGGCACGGTGGCAGCAGGCAGGCAGGCAGCAGCAGATGGCACGTGGGAGGCTGCTCGGGGCACTGGGGGGCAGTAACTCGGCCTTCTGGGCAGGAGCGTGGGCTTCCGTGTGTTTTCGCGTGGCCAGCTTGATACGGAGTGATTTGGCACGTGAAAATCCTGCACGTCAGCGTGAAATCCGAGGAAAGGCCCTTAGCGCGTAAGCGCGTCAGCACGCATACGCGATTCTATTGGACCAGAGTCCCTCAGCGCGTAAGCGCGTCTGTGACGTGACCCGCACGGGTGTTCCCCACTCAGGACGTGATGACGGGGCACACGTGGAGATACTGCACGTCAGAGTGTCATCGCGTGTAATTGGACAAAAGTGCGCGTACACGCGATTGGCCTATGTACGTGTATTTAATGGGTGCGTGGCCACTTACACACGCAAGTACGTCAGCGAACCTGTATCCCGTGGTGCGTGTGAATTTCCACACGCTATTGGACTGGGAACAGGATTCCAGGGCTGCGCGGGTCACACGCTGTATCCCGTGGTGCGTGTGAATTTCCACACGCTATTGGACTGGGAACAGGATTCCAGGGCTGCGCGGGTCACACGCTGTATCCCGTGGTGCGTGTGAATTTCCACACGCTATTGGACTGGGAACAGGATTCCAGGGCTGCGCGGGTCACACGCTCGCCTAGAACACGCGCTAAGCATAAATTGCGGACTTTAACAATAACAAGCTCAGACGCCAGGATGAACATACCGTTCCTAGCAGCAGTGGCAGTGGGCTACCAAAGGAGGAGGAGGAGGATAGTCAGGGCCAGAATATTCACACCCAGAACCAGCCTTTTCGGGATGCCTGATGACCAGGTGTATGGGAGGTACAGGTTTCCACCACACATCATACTGGACCTGGTGACTGAGTGGGAGGATGACCTCACATCACCCACCCTGTGCTCCCAAGCACTCAGCCCCCTGGAGAAGGTCCTCAATGTACTGCACTTCTTAGCCACTGGATCATTTCAGCGGACAAGTGCCATAGTGGGTGGGGTGTCACAGGCCACCCAGTCACGCTGCCTACACCAGGTCTTGAACATCATGACTGCACGCCCATCAGTCCGCAGGCACATATACCTGCCCAGAACACCTGCAGAAAGGCATGCTGCCGCCCTGGATTTTTACGCAGTGGCACGATTCCCCAAAGTGCTAGGTGCCATCGACTGCACCCATGTGGCTCTACGTCCCCCCAGGGCATCTGAGCACATCTATAGGAACCGCAAGCACTGGCATTCCATCAACGTGCAGGTAGCATGTAATGCCAAGGGAATCATCACCTCAGTATATGCCAACTATCCCGGCTCCACCCACGACAGCTTCATTTACCGAATGTCCACCCTAAGCCGGGACCTAGAAGCTGGGCGGCATGGCGATACATGGCTGCTTGGTGAGTATGTATGCCACTGCACATGCATGCATGTTGGATACTGAGCAAGGTCACAACCTCACCAATGATACCAATCCCCACCTCCACAGGGGACAGTGCCTACCCTCTCAGCCCCCACATGATGACGCCAATTCGGAACCCCACCACGCCACCCCAGGTAAGATTTAACACAGCCCACATTACAACCAGGGGCATAGTGGAGCGCACATTCGGAGTGCTGAAGTCACGCTTTCGCTCCCTTGACCGTTCTGGCGGGCAGCTGTTATACGCTCCCCCAGTAGTGTGCAGGATCATAGTGGCAGCATGTGTCCTGCACAACGTTGCAACACGCCGGGGCCTGGCCGTGGACATGGTGGTGGCCCCACATCCCCAACCACATGCACAGCCGCTGCGCATGGGAGGGGAAAGGGCACGGGGGGAGGCAGCCCGTACACAGCTAGTGGCTAATTACTTCACATAGAAATCACACCCCTGTGGAGTGCACACTGCCCTGGCACATTCCATCTGACAATCAATGATGACTCAACCTGACACTGATCCTGAATGTGTGGAGAATGAACCGGGAATTCCATGTCAGCCTGAGATTGTTCACCTGGAAGTGTCACAATGTGTGCATCCCTACCCACACAGACACCACCAATGCAGTTTTGTGAAGTTACACATTGAAGCAGCTAAAATGAATACCCACTTGCAAAATGCAACAAGAGGACAGTGCCATGTCAGCCAACCCAACCCCAGCACTGCCACACGACACACCGTGCCATGTCATGCTAATTGCAGGTAAACAAAGTAATCCCCACAACATGACATCACTCTCACTATGTACAGTGGCACTATTAGAAACCTGCAACACCTGAAATGCTCACAGCAATGCCGGACCAACAACATACTTGAGCACGTAGTACCATTAACATGACATCAAAAATGTAACATATTAGTAGTCTCACCACCTGGAAATGCCTGCACTCCCACCACTACCAACTGTGCAGTGTTGGCGCCATGTAGAGTTGTAGGTGCACTGCTGCCAACATGGTCCCCATCGCCAGACTAGAGGTCCTTGTGTGGACTTGAGGAAGGGACCTGCAAATTGGGAGGTAGACACAGAAGAAGAGTTACACATCAATGCCACATGCAGTGTACAACACAACAGCAATATGCACTATGAATGTATACACAGTATTGACTACAGACTGGCCACACAGCTCATGGGAGTCCAACGTCACTGTGTAATTCACTGTCACTTGGGCACACCCTTTGCAAGCCCATGGAAACGGGAAGCAGGAGGGGTGTGTGTGACTCAAACCCAAGCATCTGAACCAAATACATTACAAGCCTGCATGTGCCCAGCCACAATGCAGCGTATGCCCACAGGAACCACGGAAGCCAACAGATCGGAGCCAACAGATCGGAGCCAACAGATCGGAGCCAACAGATCGGAGCCAACAGATCGGAGCCAACAGATCGGAGCCAACAGATCCTCCCAAAAAAATTGGGAATAAAAGAAATCAAAATCAAAATAAAAATAAGAAACAATCAAAAATGGCCATTGATGGGCCCGGGGGGGTTGGGGAGGCCACCCAGGAGGTCCGAGGACAGGATGCACACCAGAACCCACCTGCGTGGATCCTGGGAAAATAAAACACCTCCATGGGCTCATGGCCCACACGGCTACCCTATTGTGGGAGTGTCACTGCTGTCGCTATTATCACCCTGTGCAGCTGCATCCGGAGGTGGTTGCACTATGGGAGGCAGCCCACGCAAGGCCCTAGTCTGCTCCTCCATGGCTGCAAGCATGCGGGTGTGGTAGGTCTGGTTCTGGAGGATGAGTGTGCGGAGGTCCCCATGCAACAAATCACGGGATGCCCGGACCTCCGCCCTCGTTGCCTGCATCTCAGCTGAGAGCGTACGGGTGAGACGCTCCAGCTGCTGTTCTGTCCTTTGGTGTGTTGAAGCCTCAAGCTCAACAAGAGTCGTCCTGAGGTGTAGGAGCTCCTGCCTCAGGGCTTCCCTGTGGCCCTGGGACTCAATGGAGATGGCCTCCTGCAGAGTCGCCAGTGCCGCCCGCCTGTCCCTGTTGGACCCCAACATGTCCTCCCTGTGTGACTGGCAGATGGAGTCAGTTGCCTGCTCTAGTCGCTCCATCAGCCTTTCTGGGGGGACAATGGAAGTGGCCACCCTATCCATGGCCTGAGCCATCATCTCGGATGATGCAGCCTGTTGGGTAGCCATACCGTAAATGGATTGCTCCCATGCGGTATTGCCAGGTGGCGTACGGCCACCACGTCGGCGGGCACCACACCTGTCTGGGGCAAGGCGAACTGCGCCTTGCTGTGCCGGCACTGCCTGAGGCTGCAGGACTGCATTCCCCCTCTGATCTGCTGGCCCAGGACCAGGATCAGATGTCGCGGAGTGTGACCCTGCATCCGTAACCACCGAAGGCGTAGCTGCCAACACTGACATCCCCATGGAGGGTACTGACCCTGGTGCAGGTGGGTGAGACAGAACAGAATCCCTCCCTGGAACACTCACCTGCGACGGCACGTAGGTCTCATCCGAATCAACACCTGAGTACAGCTCGGGGGAGGTGCAGCCAGAGACACCCCTTGAGAGCACGACCTGCAGCACTTGTGGGTTCTCCCCCACCACCACACCACGTCCCTCACTGGTGGTTGGTCGGCCCTGGGACACCTCCTGGGTCTGCACCATCTCCACAACCCCAGCAGTATCAGGTGCGTCTTCCCCTGCAAAGACATGAAAACAAAGTAATGGAAACAGGCATTAGCACCATGGCACACATTGAGGGCTGAGAAGCAAGAGAACCAGTACTTGATTGACATGTCCCACATGACTAAAACCCTCCCATGCATGCACCCACACTGCGTATGAAGTGCAGGCAAACGGCACACACTGATGACACCAAGATGGAAGATGAACAAATTTTCTGCATGCTGCCTGGCAGTGGCATCACACATTGGCCTGTGATTGGCAGGTGAAACACACATGCCATCACACAGATGGCATGTACCATTGCTATTGAGTGAAGATGGAGAGGAGGGCAGCACCTATTCATTCAGTCCAGTTCCCGCATGTAATAGCTTTTCTGATTCTAACAGGTCAGATTTTTCACCTGGAGCTGCCAGTCTGTAATGGTCAAATTGCACAGGGACATGTGTGTACAAATGATATCCAGGTAACAAAGTCACTCCCCTTTACCATACCCATGTCAGACATGTGACTAGTGGACAGCGACATGCCTAGTGAAAGTGGTGGAATGCAAACAAACTGACTGAATGAACAGTGAAAAATAAGCAAATCTGTTGTGTCAAGGTGACACTTCAAGGGCAACTGGCGTGCAGTTGTGCTAGATGTCTACTGTTGGCAGAAGGGATACTGCTATGGCCAAATGCAGCTGCGCAGGAAGTATTGCATGAAGCACATGGCTGACCCATACGACTGAGGCGCACACACTCTCTCCTGCCACCCAAACAGAAGCCCTCACACACACACCATGCACATGTATGACACACACATGCATGTGCACTCACCGGACAATGCCTCGTAATCAGCCAGATCTCCCACGCCTTGGATCTGTTCCTCCGTGACGTAGGTCCCAGCGACTGACTCATGTGGAGTGAGTTCCATGTCTACTACTGGAGACCCACCTCCAGTCACTAGAGTTGCGGCATGACTTGAGGCCAGCTTACTCTTTGCCCTGCGCTTTAGGTCATTCCAGCGCTTATAGCAATCATTGGCTGTGCGCCTCACGATTCCAAGGGCACTTACGATGTCCGCAACGGTCTGCCAGTGTGCCTGGCGTTGTGCAGGTGTGGTCTTGGATCCTGCAACAATGACCATCTCGTTGTCATGTCCGGACACATACTCGACAAGTGCATTCAGTTCGTCATCCGTGAAGCTGGGCTTCCTGGACGGGCCGGACTGTGTAGCCGTGTCTGGGGCATCAGCCTGTGCCGGACGAGCACTCTTCCTCTTCCGCTTGGAAGGTGGTGGTGATCCTGAGTGTCCTGCGCCGCTCTGGACACTAGGGGCAGGAGCCCTGGTGGACTCTGTATCAGGAGTGTGGGATTGCACACTCAGCATGGGAGTTGGTGCAGGCATTGGCTCTAGTGTGATGGTGTCAGGGGGAATGTCAGCAGCATGGACTAGGACCGACACTGTCCTGGCTGGGTGTGTGAGGGCTGGGGTGGATGGAGCCGCAGCTGCCCCTGCAGCCACTCCGCCCTGCCTCCTTGGTGCAGCAGATGACCTTGCTGCCCCAGATCCACGTGGCATGATGGCATCAACGTGCACCAGCGCACGTGTCGTAGCCCTGCTGACCTGGAAGTCAGCCATGGAGTCAGCCAGGTCTGGTGCCACAATGGGCTGGTCCAACAAGGGCTGAGCATGGATGGTGTCAGCCACTTCAGCCTCAACGGGAGGGGGGGAGGGGGGGAGGGGGGGGGATGATGGGTGCCCTTGACTGGTCCCCCACACATGGGGGGACAGGCTCACCCTGCAAGTTACGACCACGTCCCCTACCGGATCCACCACGGCCACCACTTGTGGCTCTTCCACCTTTGCCACCCTTACGGAATCCTCGCCTCCCAGCCATGGCACTGATATTAATGTGCGTATGGGAGTGGCTGTAGACAATTGTCCTGGGCAATTGGGGGTCAAAGGGGTTGGGTACCAGATGGTAATTGTACCCTAGTGCTCTAGCACGGCTGATTGTAACCCCTGGGGAAAGATGACGGGTCACGCAACGCACAGGAGGCCCAAAAAAGGGAGATGACGTGCACGCAACCCCTCCTAGACCACGTGTGCAGAAAGAAAAACCTGCACTACGCTGTGGCACCCAGTAACACAAGAATGAACGTATGCGTGTCACACGCAGCCTAGAATGACCTCTGAAGGGGTAGGCAACACACGGGGCAAGCACAGAAGTTGGATACGTGCGTGACTCACCGTCTGCCAGGTAAAAGAGCGTGAAGAATGAGCGCGTTTGGCTGGCTAAACCCCCGCCAAAAGAAGATGTGTACGCTGTCTGAGAAGACAGGACAACAGTAGAAGGGGACACTGTTTGAGGGAACAGGCCCAGGTAAACCAGTAATAGAGAAAAAAGAGAAAAAGCTGTCAGAGGTAACAGGGAATACGAACTGGAAACGCCGTGAAGTAAATCGCGTGTGAAACGACAAGAAGTACAGATTTCACCCACTCGCTCTCCACGAAAAGCACGTACAAGGAAATGGTGTTCTACATGTACCTTATATACAGGCCCACACGTACAGCGTCACTTACGCGGCGTGTACGTTCACCAATCACACGCTTTGTCACTCCTGCGTGTAGATCCATTTTCACCAATCACACGCTTTGTCACTTCTACGTGTACATCCATTTTCACCAATCACACGCTTTGACACTGGGACGTGTCACGCAACAATTTCCTGCACGTGCAGGTGACTATAGGCGCGCATATGCTGTTGACGGGTTTACGCGCTAAGGGCCTTTGCTGACGTGTGGGATTTCACTACCTATCAGGCTGTCCACGCGTTCACACACGAGAGACCACGCTCCTGGCCAGGAGGCGAAATTACTGCCCCCCCAGAGCCCTGAGCACGCTCCCACCTGCCATCTGCTGCTGCCTGACTGCCTGCTGGCCACGTGCCCCACAGTGCTGGTGGGTGGGGGTGTTGGGAGACATGGGTGGGGGCCTGGTGGAGGGTGCCCCTGCACTGGTGGGGGTGGTGGGAGACATGGGTGGGGGCTTGGTGGAGAGTGCCCCTGGTGGCGGGGGGTGGTGGGAGACATGGGTGGGGGCCTGGTGGAGGCTGCCCCTGGTGGCGGGAGGGTGGGGGTGGTGGGAGACATGAGTGGGGGCCTGGTGGAGGCTGCCCCTGCACTGCTGGGGGGGTGGGGGTGCAGGGGGACATGAGCAGGTGTGCAGGGTAGTCCCCTGTTTTGTAGGCTGCCTGCAGGGGCCGTGGAGGGTGTACAGGGAACACCTGTGAGGACCCACCCAGCCTAATCGCGTGTTAAACTTCCCGCGTACCCCTGTAATACACGTACCCTGGCTAATCGCGTGTATAACTTCCCGCGTACCCCTGTAATACACGTACCCTGGCCAATCGCGTGTTAAACTTCCCGCGTACCCCTGTAATACACGTACCCTGGCTAATCGCGTGTATAACTTCCCGCGTACCCCTGTAATACACGTACCCTGGCCAATCGCGTGTTAAACTTCCCGCGTACCCCTGTAATACACGTACCCTGGCTAATCGCGTGTATAACTTCCCGCGTACCCCTGTAATACACGTACCCTGGCCAATCGCGTGTTAAACTTCCCGCGTACCCCTGTAATACACGTACCCTGGCTAATCGCGTGTATAACTTCCCGCGTACCCCTGTAATACACGTACCCTGGCCAATCGCGTGTTAAACTTCCCGCGTACCCCTGTAATACACGTACCCTGGCCAATCGCGTGTTAAACTTCCCGCGTACCCCTGTAATACACGTACCCTGGCCAATCGCGTGTTAAACTTCCCGCGTACCCCTGTAATACACGTACCCTGGCTAATTGCGTGTTGAACTTCCCGCGTACCCCTGTAATACACTTACCCTGGCTAATCGCGTGTTAAACTTCCCGCGTACCCCTGTAATACACGTACCCTGGCCAATCGCGTGTTAAACTTCCCGCGTACCCATGTAATACACGTACCCTGGCTAATCGCGTGTATGACTTCACGTGTACCCCTGTAATACACTTACCCTGGCTAATCGCGTGTTAAACTTCCCGCGTACCCCTGTAATGCACGTACCCTGGCCAATCGCGTGTTAAACTTCCCGCGTACCCCTGTAATACACGTACCCTGGCTAATCGCGTGTATGACTTCATGTGTACCCCTGATATGCACGTTACCCGCTTTGCGTTCCTTGTTTGGCTGCCCTGTAAACTGGTCCAGAGTTAGCGCAGCCCTTTGCGATGATTTAGCGATTTTGCTGGCTTTTCCTTGCGCGAGGGCGTTCTTGGGGGCGTTACTGGCGCTGCTGCAGGGTCGCTGCGATACTCTGCGCCACGGCTGGTTTGGGAGCATGAAATCCATGAATACGCTGTGCGCGGAAATCGGTTTTATCGCACGTGCCTGGCGCAGTCAATCGCACGCGGACACTCTGCGCCAGCCGCTTGCGACACTTTTCTGCGAAATTCTATGAATTACCCTGTAGATACCTTAGAAAATTCTATCTCCAACACAGCTGGTTTGGAGAAAATATTAAAATTATCCTTAAACTGTAGAGTAATGCTTAAACATAACCTTGATGTGGAGCAAGGACTAGTTAATGGAGCAGTGGGTACAGTTGTTGGCTTTCAAACATACCCACGTGACAACAACATTCAGTTTGTCAATATTCTCTTTGACAAACTTTCAGAATTAAAAAGGATAGGGCGCTCAACAGCTCGATTCCTTCTTTTCAAAGACATGTATGTACGCAGAGAACAATTTTATCTAAGTCTAGCATACGCAGTCACCATTCACAAATTACAAGGTCTTACCATAGATAAAGCATTGATAGATGTTGGGAACACAGTCTTTAAAGAAGGCATGAGCCACGTAGCATTATCATGCTTACGTACACTTGACGGTCTATTTCTAATCAACTTTGATGCAAGTAAAGTAAACGCTGATATTCCTTGCATTTTAGAACACAATCGTCTGCGTTCACTATACACCCCCATCTAAAAACATATCCTGTTCCACAAAAAGGAAAACGTTGTAAAAGAAAACTACTTCAAACAGAAATGCAACAGGATCTCACTGCAAATCCTCCAAATAGAGTAAAAGAAGCTAATACTTTATCAATTAACACAACCAAAGAAGAATCTATTACTCAAAGTAACTCAGGTACATCTTCAAAGAAACAACACGCACTCCGAAAAAATGACTTGGACACAGACTATCTGGTCCATTCAAATTTTCAAGTATAACTGGTGTAAATTGCTACGCAAATGTAGCAATCAATATTCCATTTCAATTGCCACCAATTGTTGACAGCATTTACTTACACAGTACAGACCAATTGTGTTTGCAAATGTTAGTCCTTCATAGAAATGCAACCAACAATCCTGACAACACATAGGGTTCATGGAATAAGACAAGAATTGGACTACTGTGCTGGAATGGTGAAATTCACTATAAACTCACAAGAAGATCCACAAGAATTTCTAATGTACTTACTGGAAAACAAAAACATACCTATAAATGAAATCTTCCAGATTTCATACATGTGGAAACATACATGCACTCTCTGCAAACAATGTGGCACAGGAAAAAATCCCTAATGAACGCTTTGTGTATGTATCCATACCTAATTGTGAATCCGTTCCATTTCAGCAACTTGTACAAAATGCAAACCATGGCAGATTATGTACCACCTGCAATTCAGATAATCGCTCCACCTTACTAATACAAACACATAGTAAATACGTAATACTAATGCTTCTATGTTACAATGCAGATGCTACCAAAAACAACTGCAAGCTGACTGCATTCACACATGGTCAAGTATCACTTGGTAAGAAAATCTTCACAACAATAGGTATAATCTACCACGCAGGAGCCACAACCAATGCAGGTCACTACACTGCATATACAAAAAAAGAATTGTGGATGGTTTGAATGTAATGATAGTACCCTTACTCTAAAGCAGAGATTACCAGCAAATCTTACAAACGCTTATTAAATCTTCTTAAAACCAAAATGTAATAACTAATCTGTACTTAAACATTAAAAAAACTTCAATTAGAAAACTATAAACAGTTAGAATATGCCAACAGGTATCTAACTGCTCCAAGATTCTGCAACAACCAAACAGATAAATCAATACCACTAATAACTAATCTGTGCATAAACATTAATAAAACTTCAATTAATTAAAAAAACTATAAACAGTTAGAATACGCCAACAGGTATCTAACTGCCCCAAGATTCTGCAACAACCAAACAGATAAATCAATACCACTAAATTATAAGAAGAAATAAAGGGTTAGAAAATGCCAACATGTATCTAACTGCTCCAAAAATCTGCAACAACCCAACAGATAGATCAGCTACTTGAGAATATAAATAAAAAACTATAACCAGTTAAAATTCAACAACAGGTATCGAACAATCTGCAACAAGCCAACAGATAGAACCTTAGCCAGAAACAACAAGTGAACACTGAAAACAAACAAACACATATACTGTAGGATAACAAAAAAGGTTTTTTTAATCCAACATGGATTTTTTTTCCCACTGACCCAATGATTTTAAAAACAAACACAGAAACTGAGCAAATTGCACAGTACACTGGTTTGTAAACTACTAAATATGAGGGTCGAAAAAAAGCTGAAATGTCTATTATGCAATCTAATAAGTCTTTATAAAATACCTACACTAACATGATCTTTTCTTTTATCAGAGAAATTGAAAAAGAGTATCTGCTCCAGTTACCCAACTCATGAAAAAAATATATCCAATCACAAAAAATCAAACAGTGACAGGCCGATTCATGGAATAAATGTGCGCCGAAAATTCCGGCGCAGAGGGGCCTATACGTGCGCTGCGCCGAAAAATAGCGAAAAGCGCAGGGAAACCAGCGCACGTCGATTCATGGAAGTCCGTGCGTAAGAAAAGCATAGGACGTGCGGTGAAAAAGTGCGCGGCGCACGCCGGCGCACAGGTCAACCAACGGCGTGCGCCACGGCCACTGCGCTATCACTGCGAGCGCAGCGCACAGCTCTAAAGTAGGCGGAACACAGGGCGGGACACTCGGAATGGGGAATAAAATGGGGCACAACACTCGGAATGGGGAAGAATGTGGGCGGCACGGGGAAGTACAGGAGGCAAGTGCGCGGAACGCCCACACGCTCTCCGGCAACACGTATTCATGGATTCGAACAGGGCAAAACAGCGCTCGATCAAACCAGCGCACAGGCCCAAAAACGTACGCCACAAGTAAGCAGGCGGTAGCGTCCCGACGCACTTAACGAAAGTGCGCCAAAACCTGCGCCAACAAATACCACCCACATACAGCAATGGGCCATACCGTGACCCCAAAGGACAAATGAGGTGCAAAGGTGTACGCCATTAACACGGACACCCACTGTTCAACAATTCGCGCGTGTGTGTACAACGGGTTGCGCGAGAAGTCACTCGCGCGATTGCCCTGGGTACGTGTATCCCGGGGTGCGGGGAAGTCCCACACGCGATTGCCCTGGCCACGTCGATATCAGGGGTGCGTGTGAAGTTCCACACGCGAAAAGCCAGGGTACGTCAATTACAGGGGTGCGCGGGAAGTTTCACACGCGAAAAGCTAGGCTACGGGAATTCCAGGGGTGCGCGTGAAATCCTACACGCGAAAAACTAGGGTACGTCATTTACAGGGGTGCGCGGGAAGTTTCACACGCGAATAGGCTGGGCGCGTGTATTACAGGGTTGCGCGGGAAGTCCCACACGCGATTACAGCAGGGTACGTGTATTTCAGGGGTGCGCGGGAATTTCCACACGCGAATAGGCTGGGCGCGTGCATTTCAGGGGTGCGCGGGAAGTCCCACACGCGAAAAGCCAGGGTACGTCCATTACAGGGGTGCGCGGGAAGTTTCACACGCGAAAAGCTAGGCTACGGGAATTGCAGGGGTGCGCGGGAAGTCCCACACGCGAAAAGCCAGGGTACGTCCATTACAGGGGTGCGCGTGAAGTTTCACACGCGAAAAGCTAGGCTACGGGAATTGCAGGGGTGCGCGGGAAGTCCCACACGCGAAAAGCCAGGGTACGTCCATTACAGGGGTGCGCGGGAAGTTTCACACGCGAAAAGCTAGGCTACGGGAATTGCAGGGGTGCGAGGGAAGTCCCACACGCGAAAAGCCAGGGTACATCCATTACAGGGGTGCGCGTGAAGTTTCACACGCGAAAAGCTAGGCTACGGGAATTGCAGGGGTGCGCGGGAATTTCCACACGCGAATAGCCTGGGCGCGTGTATTTCAGGGGTGCGCGGGAATTATCACACGCGATTTGGCTTGGTACGTGTATTACAGGGGTGCGTGCGAAGTTACACACGCAATTAGGCTGGGTGGGTCCTGTCACCCTCGACGGCCCCTGCAGGCAGCCCACAAAACAGGGGACTACCCTGCACACCTGCTCATGTCTCCCACCACCCCCACCCCCCACCATCCAGGGGCAGCCTCCACCAGGCCCCCACTCATGTCTCCCACCACCCCCGCCCCCCACCATCCAGGGGCACCCTCCACCAGGCCCCCACTCATGTCACCCACCACCCCCACCCCCCAGCAGTGCAGGGGCACCCTCCACCAGGCCCCCACTCATGTCTCCCACCACCCCCACCCCCCCGCCACCAGGGGCACCTTCCACCAGGCCCCCACTCATGTCTCCCACCACCCCCACCCCCCCGCCACCAGGGGCACCCTCCACCAGGCCCCCACCCATGTCCCCTATCACCCCCACCCCCCAGCAGTGCAGGGGCAGCCTCCACCAGGCCCCCACTCATGTCCCCTATCACCCCCACCCCCCCGCCACCAGGGGCACCCTCCACCAGGCCCCCACTCATGTCTCCCACCACCCCCACCCCCCAGCAGTGCAGGGGCACCCTCCACCAGGTCCCACTCATGTCTCCCACCACCCCCACCCCCCAGCAGTGCAGGGTCAACCTCCACCAGGCCCCCACTCATGTCTCCCACCACCCCCACCCCCCAGCAGTGCAGGGTCAACCTCCACCAGGCCCCCACTCATGTCCCCCTGCACCCCCACCCCCCAGCAGTGCAGGGGCACCCTCCACCAGGCCCCCACTCATGTCACCCACCACCCCCACCCCCCCAGTCACCATGTGCACCCTCCACCAGGCCCCCACTCATGTCTCCCACCACCCCCACCCCCCCGCCACCAGGGGCACCCTCCACCAGGCCCCCACTCATGTCACCCACCACCCCCACCCCCCCGCCACCAGGGGCACCCTCCACCAGGCCCCCACTCATGTCCCCCTGCACCCCCACCCCCCAGCAGTGCAGGGGCACCCTCCACCAGGCCCCCACTCATGTCTCCCACCACCCCCACCCACCTGCACCAGGGTCAGAACCCTCAATGGGGATGTCAGTGTTGGCAGCTAGGCCTTTGGTGGTTACGGATGCAGGGTCACACTCCGCGACATCTGATCCTGTTCCTGGGCCAGCAGATCAGAGGGGGAATGCAGTCCTGCAGCCTCAGGCAGTGCCGGCACAGCAAGGCGCAGTCCGCCTTGCCCCAGACAGGTGTGGTGCCCGCCGACATGGTGGCCGTACGCCACCTGGCAATACCGTATGGGAGCAATCCATTTACGGTATGGCTACCCAACAGGCAGCATCATCCGAGATGATGGCTCAGGCCATGGATAGGGTGGCCACTTCCATTGTCCCCCCTGAAAGGCTGATGGAGCGACTAAAGCAGGCAACCGACTCCATCTGCCAGTCACACAGGGAGGACATGTTGGCGTCCAACAGGGACAGGCGGGCGGCACTGGCGACTCTGCAGGAGGCCTTCTCCATAGAGTCCCAGGGCCACAGGGAAGCCCTGAGGCAGGAGCTACATCAACTCAGGACGACTCTTGTTGAGCTAGAGGCTTCAACACACCAAAGGACAGAACAGCAGCTGGAGCGTCTCACCCGTACGCTCTCAGCTGAGATGCAAGCAACGAGGGCGGAGGTCCGGGCATCCCGTGAGTTGTTGCATGGGGACCTCCGCACCCTCATCCTCCAGAACGAGACCTACCACACCGGCATGCTTGCAGCCATGGAGGAACAGAGTAGGGCCTTGCGTGGGCTGCCTCCCATAGTGCAACCACCTCCGGATGCAGCTGCACAGGGTGATAATAGCGACAGCAGTGATACTCCCACAATAGGGTAGCCGTGTGGCCATGAGCCCATGGAGGTGTTTTTTTTTTCCCAGGATCCACACAGGTGGTTTCTGGTGTGCACCCTGACCTCGGACCTCCTGGGTGGCCTCCCCAACCCCCCCGGGCCCTTTAATGGCCATTTTTGATTTTCTTTTTATTTTTATATTTTTTAAATTTTCATTTTTATTTTTATTTTAATATTTTTCCCAATTTTTTGGGGACACATTGTTGGCTTCCGTGGTTCCTGTGGGCATACGCTGCATTGTGGCTGGGCACATGCAGGCTTGTCATGTATTAGGTTCAGATGCCTGGGTTTGAGTCACACACACCCCTCCAGCTTCCCGTTTCCATGGGCTTGCAAAGGGTGTGCCCAAGTGACATTGAAGTACATGGTGACATTGGACTCCCACTACATGTGTGGGTAGTCTAGTCAATACTGTGTATACATTCCTAGTGCATATTGCTGTTGTGTTGTACACTGCATGTTGCATTGATGTGTAACTCATCATCTGTGTCTGCCTCCCAATTTGCAGGTCCCTTCCTCATGTCTACACAAGGCCCTCTAGTCTGGAGATGGGGTCCTTGTTGGCAGCAGTGCACCTACAACTCTACATGGCACCAACACTGTTCAGTTGGAAGTGGTGGGAGTGCAGGCATATCCAGGTGGTGAGACAACTGATTTATTACATTACTGAAGTCATGTTTATGGTAGTACGTGCTCAAGTATGTTGTTTGTCCTGCATTACAGTGAGCATTTCAGGTGTAGGAAGTTTCAATTGGGGACACTGTACATCGCAACACATGTCACGTTGTGGGGATAACTTTGTTTACCTGCACATAGCATGACATGGCACGGTGTGTTGTGTGGCGGTGCCGGGGATGGGTTGGGTGACATGGCACTGTCCTCTTGTTGCATTTAGCAAGTGGGTATTAATTTTGGCTGCTTGAATGTGTTCCTTCACAAAACTGCATTGGTGTTGTGTGTGGGTAGGGATGCACACATTGTAACACTTCCAGGTGAACAATCTCAGGCTGATATGCTTTTCACGGTTGAATCTCCAGACATTCAGGATCAGTGTCAGGTTGAGTCATCATTGATTGTCAGATGGAATGTGCCAGGCCAGTGTGCACTCCACAGGGGAGTGAATACTATGTGAAGTAATTAGCCACTAGCTGTGTACGGGCTGCCTCCCCTCGTGCCCTTTCCCCTCCCATGCGCAGCGGCTGTGCATGTGGTTGGGGATGTGGGGCCACCACCATGTCCACGGGCAGGCCCCGGCGTGTTGCAACGTTGTGCAGGACACATGCTGCCACTATGATCCTGCACACTACTGGGGGAGCGTATAACAGCTGCCCGCCAGAACGGTCAAGGGAGCGAAAGCGTGACTTTAGCACTCCGAATGTGCGCTCCACTATGCCCCGGGTTGTAATGTGGGCTGTGTTATATCTTACCTCGGGTGGCGTGGTGGGGTTCCGAATTGGCGTCATCATGTGGGGGCTGAGAGGGTAGGCACTGTCCCCTGTGGAGGTGGTGATTGGTATCATTGGTGGGGTTGTGACCTTGCTCAGTATCCAACATGCATGCATGTGCAGTGGCATACATACTCACCGAGAAGCCATGTATCGCCATGCCGCCCAGCATCTATGTCCCGGCATAGGGTGGACATTCGGTAAATGAAGCTGTCGTGGGTGGACCCGGGATAGTTGGCATATACTGAGGTGATGATTCCCTTGGCATTATATACTACCTGCACGTTGATGGAATGCCAGTGCTTGCGGTTCCTATAGATGTGCTCTGATGCCCTGGGGGGACGTAGAGCCACATGGGTGCAGTCGATGGCACCTAGCACTTTGGGGAATTGTGCCACTCCGTAAAAATCCAGGGCGGCAGCATGCCTTTCAGCAGGTGTTCTGGGCAGGTATATGTGCCTGCGGACTGATGGGCGTGCAGTGATGATGTCCAAGACCTGGTGTAGGCAGCGTGACTGGGTGGCCTGTGACACCCCACCCACTTTGGCACTTGTCCGCTGAAATGATCCAATGGCTAAGAAGTGCAGTACATTGAGGACCTTCTCCAGGGGGCTGAGTGCTTGAGAGCACAGGGTGGGTGATGTGAGGTCATCCTCCCACTCACTCACCAGGTCCAGTATTATGTGTGGTGGAAACCTGTACCTTCCATACACCTGGTCATCAGGCATCCCGAAAAGGCTGGTTCTGGGTGTGAATATTCTGGCCCTGACTCTCCTCCTCCTCCTCCTTTGGTAGCCCACTGCCACTGCTGCTAGGAACGGTATGTTCATACTGGCATCTGGCTTGTTATTTGAAAAGTGCGCAAATTAATGCTTTGCGCGTGTTCTAGGCGAGCGTGTGACCCGCGCACCCCTGGAATCTAGTTCCCACTCCAATAGCGTGTGGAAATTCCCACGCAGCAGCCATACAGGTGCGCTGACGTACTTGCGTGTGTAAGTGCCCGCGCACCCCTGAAATACACGTACATAGGCCAATCGCGTGTACGCGCACTTTTGTCCAATTACACGCAATGAAATACACGTACATAGGCCAATCACGCGATGACACTCTGACGTGCAGTATTGCCACGTGTGTTCCGTCATCACGTGCTGAGTGGGGAACGCCCGTGCGGGTCACGTCAGACGCGCTTACGCGCTGAGGGACTCTGGTCCAATAGAATCGCGTATGCGTGCTGACGCGCTAACGCGCTAAGGGCCTTTCCTCGGATTTCACGCTGACGTGCAGGATTTTCACGTGCCAAATCACTCCGTATCAAGCTGGCCACCCGAAAACACACGGAACACCACGCTCCTGCCCAGCAGGCTGAGTTACTGCCCCCCAGTGCCCCGAGCAGCCTCCCACGTGCTATCTGCTGCTGCCTGCCTGCCTGCCTGCCTGCCTGCTGCCACCGTGCCCTGCCATTTGGTGCCTGCACATCAGCCATCTGCAGGGGTCCAGTTGCTGTGTCCACCCCTGCTGGAACTGAAGACTCCCAACTGGGATTACATCGCTCCACAGCCCAGCCCCAGGACCCAGTTGCCCACCCACACCTGCCTCTGGGGTTGCCATGTCGGGCACTTCCACATCTGGCACCAGTGGCAACCCCAGGCCAGAGGGGCAGAGGGGCACCAGCTTCACTGCCACCGAAGTTGGTGTCCTGGTGGAGCATGTCCTGGGGCAGTATGATGCCCTCTTTAGATCGTCCCGCGCCAGCAAGGAAGGACGGGAGAGGATCTGGGCCGACTGTGTGGTTGCCATCAACGCGGAGGGGGTGGCAACCCGCAACGTCCAGAAGATCAAGAAGCGCTGGGAGGACTTGAGGTCCAGGACCCTTGTGAAGGCCCGGCGCCTCGTGGAGGGGGGCCGGGGCCGCATGAGTTCCATCCAGAAGAGGGTCCTGGAACGCGTACGCCCAGCGCTCCACGCCCAGGTCCTTGAGAGGGAGGCCCGTCTGGAGTTGAGCGGTATGTGTCCAAGCATTACTGTGTGAGACAGGGCATGTTGCGGTGTGCTGGTTCTATGATACTTGCCTGTATGTGTGCCATGGGCCATGTATGCATGTATGTGTGCAGGGACATCATGGTAATGCATGTGCGACCAGTGATGTGTGACCCACATGGTTGTTGCATGTGTTGAAATGCGGCATGGGGAGCCTTATGCAGATTTTGGACATGAGAGCATGCCAGTCTCTGTACCTGGACATGGATGGGGGTGAAGGATGGGTGCTGATGCCAGGTACATATATGGTAGCCATGTCTGTGTGCCTGACCTGCGTGTCTGTGACTTGTGCATGCCATGGATGCATGACACATGTGGGTGACAATGCACAGATTCAGTGACGCACCCAACTTACCCTTGTTTCGCCTGTGTTCGGTGTGTTTGGGGCCAGATGGATGTGACTGAGGTGAAGTGTGTGCATGTGATATGCATGAGCCATGATGCATGTGAGTTACATATCATTGAATGTTTCTAGAGTCCATTGGACATGCATGGAAATGTCCATGGCATGCACCATGCCTGTTACTGTGTGTGTTTTGCCTGGACTGACCCATGTGTTGTGGAGGGACATGATGGAAGTGTACTTTGACAGTGGTGCTCATCTGCTATTGCTTCCTGTCTAGGGGACCATTGTACAGTAGCCTGATGCTTGTGTCCTTTGTCTCCCTCTACGCAGCGGCTAGTGAAGAAGAGGGCGGAGACGGCGCTGTGGAGCAAGGCGGCGGGGATGCCCCCACGGCTGCAGCGGAAGGGGTGGGTGAGCCCCCACAGGGGCCTGCTACGGCGGGAGACGGTGAGGAGCCATCCAGGTTGGTGGTTTGCACAGAGGAGGAGGAGGCCGACACTGGTGCACACATGGGGCCTGGTGGGAGCATCCCTGCTGGTGCAAGTGGTGCAGTCCAGGGCCAGGGGCAGGAGGCAGCACAGGTCACCGTGGAGGGGCCTGTGCATGTCACTGTCCCTGACCCTGTGAGTGCACCACCATGCACCAGCAGGGATGCTCCGTCCCAGGCCCGTCCGCAGGTAGAGGGGATGTCCATGTCACCTGACTCCCCTCCACCTGCGGACGTGGTAACCCCTGGCCGCGTGGAGAAGGTCCTGATTGGGGTCGCGATGCGCACGGCTGTGATTCGTGATGACGTGCTTGCTTCCCGGGAGGAGCACGCACGTCATCACGAAGTGCACCGTGCCGACGTGGCCCAATTGGGATCGGCCATGTTCGGGGGTTTCCTGCATGTGTTGGCCAATCTGACGGCCCTCTCCTCCTCTGTGCAGGCTATCCACCGGTCGTTCTCCTTGCCGTCTTCCGGCCCAGATGCCACCAGGGCCCCCTGTGGACCTGCCCCGACCAATGCAGCCAGCTCGGTGGGGATCCCATCCCTGCCACAGTTGGGAGTCGGAGGTCCAGCAGGGGTGGACAACACAGCAAGTGGACCCCAGCAGATGGAAGATGTGACGGCATCATCGGGCAGGGCACGTGCACGACGGCGTCGGTGGTTTCCATCAGCCTGGATGCCGTCGTGCTGGCAGAGGCAGTGGCGTCGGAGGCAGCAGCGGGCTCGACGTGGGAGGCATCATGGCTCGGGGCCATCAAGATCAGAGGGGCAGGCATCGGCCGGAGGGCAGGGCAACCCTGGGATGGTGGTGTGTTCCGTGTGGGAGGAGTTTGGCCAGCGGATAGGTGCGGAGCGGCAGCGGGCGGAAGAGGAGCGGCTCGCCATGGTCAGGGCGGAGTTCTCCATGCGTCGGGCATTGAGGCGGGCTGAGTGCCTCGAGGAAGCTCGCAGGGAGTTTGAGGTGGACATGGGGTTGTCCCTGCGAGACCTCGGGGCCAGGACAGAGTCCCGCCTCCAGGACATCAACATGGAGTTCGATGATGCCCTGGCCAGCAACATCACCAAGTGAGCCGCAGGACTTGCCCGCTGCCTTTGTATATAGTTATTTAGTTAGTTAGTGCTAGGTTTCCTTTATTTATTTTTATTATTTTGGACCGCTCGGACAATGGCCACTTTTTTGTACATATATTTTTCATTAGTTAGTGGTAGGTTTCATTTTTGGTGTTGGGCTCATGGACCCTGGAACATTCCTGTATATAGTTTGTTTTTTTGGGAGATACATTTTTTTAATTTCTTATTGTTTTCACCATGACGTAATGGTTTTTCATTAATTTCCTATGACATGATATTGCTTTGGACAAAATCATTTTAATTTTTTATTCCTTTGTTTTTTTGTTTATCACTTTTGTTCTCGGACATGGGCCATTTATTTACTTAGCCACATCGTTGTATGTTTGAAAAGTTCACTTATTTTTGGTATTTAATACATTTTTTATATTTTCTTACACTTGTGTTATTTTCTCATTGGTTTGTTACATGTCATGATATGGGTTTTGACATTCACTTGCACCCATTGTGTATATGTGTGTGACAGACATGTGTTCTTTTGCATACTTGGCATTGGGGTTGTGTCATGTGATTGCATTCACTATGTGGGTGGATGCAATCCTTGCCTGGGTGTTTGTGCTGGGTATGCTGGCCATTACTGCCATGATTGTGTATCGTCAGGACCTGGGGCCAGGGGGACATGTGTGGGGGCCTGCTGGCAGGTTCCCCACAGTGCTGGGGGGTGGGGGTGGTGGGAGACATGAGTGGGGGCCTGGTGGAGGGTGCCCCTGGTGGCGGGGGGGTGGGGGTGATAGGGGACATGAGTGGGGGCCTGGTGGAGGGTGCCCCTGGTGGCGGGGGGGTGGGGGTGGTGGGAGACATGAGTGGGGGCCTGGTGGAGGGTGCCCCTGGTGACTGGGGGGGTGGGGGTGGTGGGTGACATGAGTGGGGGCCTGGTGGAGGGTGCCCCTGGTGACTGGGGGGGTGGGGGTGGTGGGTGACATGAGTGGGGGCCTGGTGGAGGGTGCCCCTGGTGACTGGGGGGGTGGGGGTGGTGGGTGACATGAGTGGGGGCCTGGTGGAGGGTGCCCCTGGTGACTGGGGGGGTGGGGGTGGTGGGTGACATGAGTGGGGGCATGGTGGAGGGTGCCCCTGGTGACTGGGGGGGTGGGGGTGGTGGGAGACATGGTTGGGGGCCTGGTGGAGGGTGCCCCTGGATGGTGGGGGGTGGGGGTGGTGGGAGACATGGTTGGGGGCCTGGTGGAGGGTGCCCCTGGTGACTGGGGGGTGGGGGTGGTGGGAGACATGAGTGGGGGCCTGGTGGAGGGTACCCCTGGTGACTGGGGGGGTGGGGGTGGTGGGAGACATGAGCAGGTGTGCAGGGTAGTCCCCTGTTTTGTGGGCTGCCTGCAGGGGCCGTCGAGGGTGACAGGACCCACCCAGCCTAATCGCGTGTGTAACTTCGCACGCACCCCTGTAATACACGTACCAAGCCAAATCGCGTGTGATAATTCCCGCGCACCCCTGAAATACACGCGCCCAGGCTATTCGCGTGTGGAAATTCCCGCGCACCCCTGAAATTCACGCGCCCAGGCTATTCGCGTGTGGAAATTCCTGCGCACCCCTGAAATACACGTACCCTGCTGTAATCGCGTGTGGGACTTCCCGCGCACCCCTGTAATACACGCGCCCAGCCTATTCGCGTGTGGAAATTCCCGCGCACCCCTGAAATACACGCGCCCAGGCTATTCGCGTGTGATAATTCCCGCGCACCCCTGAAATACACGCGCCCAGGCTATTCGCGTGTGGAAATTCCCGCGCACCCCTGAAATACACGCGCCCAGGCTATTCGCGTGTGGAAATTCCCGCACACCCCTGAAATACACGTACCCTGCTGTAATCGCGTGTGGGACTTCCCGCGCACCCCTGTAATACACGCGCCCAGCCTATTCGCGTGTGGAAATTCCTGCGCACCCCTGAAATACACGCGCCCAGGCTATTCGCGTGTGGAAATTCCCGCGCACCCCTGAAATACACGCGGCCAGGCTATTCGCGTGTGGAACTTCCCGCGCACCCCTGAAATACACGTACCCTGCTGTAATCGCGTGTGGGACTTCCCGCGCACCCCTGAAATACACGCGGCCAGGCTATTCGCGTGTGGAACTTCCCGCGCACCCCTGAAATACACGTACCCTGCTGTAATCGCGTGTGGGACTTCCCGCGCACCCCTGAAATACACGCGGCCAGGCTATTCGCGTGTGGAAATTCCCGCGCACCCCTGAAATACACGTACCCTGGCTTTTCGCGTGTGGGACTTCCCGCGCACCCCTGGTATTCCCGTAGCCTAGCTTTTCGCGTGTGAAACTTCCCGCGCACCCCTGAAATGGACGTAGCCTGGGATTTGACGTGTGAAACTTCCCGCGCACCCTTGAAAATCGCATGGGCCGCTTGCCGTGATGGTCCAGGGTTAGCGCAGCCCCTTGCGCTGGTTTGTGATTTTTATGAGATTTCCCAGCGCAAGGGGCGTTCCTGGGGGCGTAACTGGCGCTGCAGCGAGTCGCTGCGCCACTGTGCGCCACGGCTGCCTGGGGAAGCTAAAATCCATGAATACGCTGTGCGCCGGATTCGGTTTTGGCGCACGCGGCTGGCGCAGACTATCGCACGCGCACGCTGTGCGCCAGCCGCGTGCGCTACTTGTGCGCTGAATTCTATGAATTACCCTGTGAGTATATTCTAATAAAACACATACATACTGCTGCATAACAGAACCATTGAAGCAAACATCTTACCATACACCACAATACAAAATGTTTACTTCCATGGATATATTATACTGCAGTGCTTGTTACGAAACTCTACAATCTTAATGACATGACGTAGCCAAAACCTCACATACAAACTATACAAATCAAACAGTAAACGAACTGTAGATTTGCAAATATTTGATAGATATTCAATCCTATGGGTGTGATCTATGGGTGTGATATGCTGCACTGGTTGTGGCCAGGGCCTAGAGTCTTGGGTGAATGGCCTACAGCCTTTGGTCATGCACCCAAGACTGTAGGCCCTGGCCACAACCACCGCAGCATATCACACCCATAGATCACACCCATAGGATCAAACATTTTAACTATGCCATATGGGCATTTTTTATGTCCGCGGACACCGCGCGTGTTCTAAGAACAGTTTTATTTTGCTTGCGTACAGCACGAACAGGTATAGTGTCCTTAGGACACCCCCATTTTGGATAATTACGGACATCCCGGACACCGCGCGTGTTCTTAGAACAGTTTCAACTTGCCTGCGGACAGTACGGACACGAATAGTGTCCTTAGGACACCACCATTTTGGTTAATTACAGACATCCCGGACACCGAATGTGTTCTTAGAACAGTTTAATTTTGCTTGCGTACAGCACGGACAGGTATAGTGTCCTTAGGACACCCCCATTTTGGATAATTACGGACATCCCGGACACTGCGCGTGTTCTCAGAAAAGTTTCAACTTGCCTGCGGACAGTACGGACAGGAATAGTGTCCTTAGGACACCTCCATTGTGGTTAATTACGGACATCCCGGACACAGAATGTGTTCTAAGAACAGCACGGACAGGTATAGAGTCCTTAGGACACCCCCATTTCGACTGATTACGGACATCACGGAGAGTGAGGCTGTCCACGGACAAGAGGGGTGCCTGCCACCTAAATAAATACAGCATTTGACCCATCTCGTACTCCCCGACCCTCCCCAAACACTCTTACACACCAACACACTTGCCAAAGTTGTATTTCTCCCCCATTTGTCACCGCGCTGTCCGCGGATCCAAGATGGCGGGTGCATCGGAACAATCCGACGCACTTCACGCACTTCACGCTCTTCCCCATGCAATCAGCGAACACGTCACATGTCCGCGGACATGACGCGAGCCGATCAGCCAATCGATTTCCTCTCCGCGGAGCGAGCAGGGAAGTGTGCCCGCAGAGTGGACATAGATATCACACATTTTTTGAGACCCACTTTTTGATAATTTTTTAAAAAAACTACTGGATGGATTTTCACCAAATTTACAAAAGCACACTTTCGGGACCAAGCCGCTGCTCCTGCCGCAAATTTGGTGAAAATCCGTCCAGCGGTTTGGGCTGTAGGTGTGAGCAAAATGTTTCCCCATTCAGTCTAATAGAAAAAAAAGACATTTTGGGACCCCCCCTAGAACTTTGCCCCGCCCCCCGGACCAAACCTCACCAAACTTTGCAAATCCAGAGTGGACCATATACTTTTTTTGCAAAGTTTGGTGAGGATTTGTCCAGAGGGAGCGAAGTTATAAGCCACCCAAAAAGTGCTCTTCCTATGGGATTAGCAACTTAACCATAACTACACAGCCACTACTGTGGCTGTGTAACATATATATATATATATATATATATATATATATATATATATATATATATATATATATATATATATATATATATATATATAGCAGCAAAAATAAACAACGCGTTTCACCCCCGAACCGGGCTCCGTCAGATTTAACACTTGTTGCTGGTATGTTCATGTCTTTTATCTTCCAGGTAATCCCTCATTTGTGTCTATGCTTATTTGTTTCAGGGTGAATCATGGGTGCCATCTTGGAACACATTATAGTCATGTGAGTTACACAGTAAATCTATAGGTGCCGTACGTGTTGGAAGCAGGCATGTTGCATTTCACACATTTAACACAAATATATATCGACATTACTACTGAAGCTATTACTGTGCTGGTAATTCTATTGTGGTCTAATGCCTTGCTCTACCCCATTGTATAGCTTGATTTGGTCGTTCCACTATTTGTTTGTGTCATACATATGTCCTACTGTTTGAACGCCTTCTGGTCTTAAAACATGTTTCATTACCCAATTGGTATCGAATATCTCACAGGCACGTCTGCCTGGTTTACAATAACTTTCCTGATCCGATGTTTTACGTAATAAACCCCCAATTAAAGTGCGTTGTGCTTGTGTAATACAATAATTCGAACCTAGCATAAGTGATATTAAAATCTAATTTATAAGACCACATTGGTTTAGTCGTCATGTAGTCTAGTAATGACAAATGGCTTGCACATTTAAGCTGTAGTGGAGTGTTGTGTGCATAGTGCGATTACACTACCATATATCTCGTATGGTGTATGGAACAACGTGTAGGGAATGTACTGCCATATAAATGTAGGTTATGAGGAAACATGTTCTCTTCATTGTATATCTAAAGGATGCGTGTTGTTCCCTGTGACTAAAGCGCATGTTGCCTGGTGCAAATGTGCTGTTATATATAAAGTGCATGCAGTGCATCGTTCTCATTTTCATATAAGGTACATACATATATCCATATCTATATATATACATAAACAGGAAGGAACAAAGCACGTTTGATCACAAAAGAACGTACAATAGATAAGAAATCAGATTTGATAGAAATCAGTGAGATTCTTACAATGGGGTAAGTTCGACTGACATTCTGACCAGGATATGGAGGCGAGCAAATGGAACAGTCACTGGGGACAATACATGGGTGGATTTACATAGATCAAGGACAATCCACATTAGCAGGCCTTGCAAATTCTTCGAAATGCCACTAATCTGCAGGTCGATTTCCTTAATTGTTAAACTCGTCCTAACAGACATGCACTCACCCCATAATTAATTGGGATACAAATGTATGTACCTGCGCTTACTGTGAAATGGTACATGTCATGGTGCGCTCTCTTTTGGCAAGCCTTTCTGGAGTTGGTCTTTTGGGTGCAGTACTGTGGCCTCAGAGTCTCTTTTTATGTGCCACAGTGACACAAAAACCAACTCTGCGATTAGGGTGCAACTACACACTTTTGAATCAACTTTTTAAACTGCACTTGCACCTAATGAGCAACAGCAATTTGCTGCATGTTGACTGGTTTCAAAAAGCAGAATTGATTGTGGAAAGTGGTCCACGAATGCCTCCCATGTCACTGAGAATGTTCCCTTCTTCGCCGTCCTCCCTCGAACTAAACCGATATTCTAAGGAATGTATTTAGTGGGACAACACCTCCACTTCCAATCGGGCTACTTCATTTCAATGATTTATTACTGGCTCTTTCTGAGAGCTGCTGTACTTTGAATGGGACAGAAACATAACTTATCAAAGGGATTGTTATACTTAATGAGACCGTACTAACCCGTTTCAGTGTGTCTTTATGTTTAGTGTGACATCACTCCTCTACAGGGCAGTTATGCTTTCAATGGGACAGAACAGACACTTCGTAGCAGTTCTACTATACTGTTTGGGTGTCATCATGCACAATACTGCAGGTTTTTACACAGGAGGTACTTTGTGCTCAGTGTATGCAGCACAGTATACTGGAACACTCATGAGGGTATGTCTCGACATACTGAGTATCGTCTTTAAAGTGCTGTACACAAGTGTGCGGCAAAGGCCTTATCCAGATATATAAACACTAAGGTTCGGGATAAAGCCTGATTTTGAGCTCCATGTAAAATAAGAAAAGTGGCATTCCTTTGCTACATATTTATTTTGATGAGAATGTGCTGCAAATAAGAATAGTGTTCCATCAGTTAATTATACTTTTATTATTGTACATGGAGTTCAGAGTTGGGCCCAATGTCGGCTATATTGAGTGTGCACCTTCGGATTGATCCAGGTATATGGAGATATGGAGTGTGCCTCCAGGGTATGCAGTGCTGTGCCTTAGGTAACTCAGAGGGCTATCCAGACATACTACATTAGCTCAGAATGTACCCATCAGAGGGAAACTGCAGGCAGACTGAGCATGCTCACAGAGTACACCGTGGATTGTACAAGACTGCAGTGTGGGCCTTATATCTAAATAAGGCATTGAGTGCACTTCTAGTCTACCTACCCAGTTCTGTACACAGAAGTGCAGGGTAAGGCTTAACCGGACGTGTGCGAGTGCACAATGCTGTGAATTAAAGTGCAGTGGAGGGGTATACACAATCGCATACCGTTTTCAGTGTACGCAATGCTTTAGGTTAGCATGGATTAGAGTTTATCCAGTGTTATTCAATAGACAGCTTTTGCAAAGATGTGCTGTGTGTAATTACACTTTACATAGTGATGTACTCAAAAGCACAGCTATGGTTTTATTTATGGAGCCATGTTGAATGTGATCACATTATGTGCAGTTCTGTAACTCTTGCCCTGGTCGGTCTTGCACATCTAAATGGTACACGTTCTTAATAAAATCTCCTCGACTATGTGAGTGGGCGATTTGACATTTTTAAGTGCTGGTTGGTGGTACAGACAGCTGTAGTAGGGATGTGACCACAATGGATTAAGTGCTAGAGTGAAGGCAGAGAAAGTGCGAGACAGAGGCAGGTTAGAGGCAAGATAAAAATGTTAGCTAAATGGAAGATGAGAGGTGGGGTATGAGGACAACTCACATGCGAAGAGGTAGATTTCCATGCAAGTGGAGCAAGAAGAGAGAAAGAGCGCAAGTGACAGGAAGTACAGGGAGGGTGAGGTGCCTCAAAGGCAGGCGAGGAGGAAGAGCAGAGATTACGAGAAGGCTTGTAGAATTGCATGGAGGAGGACATGGTGCCTTAACATGGACAGATTTGTGAACCAGGAGAAGAAATTCAAATCTGGCCCTGTTTTGCATAGTCAGTTATCCAGCCTGGTGATGGGTCTTAGGAAGCAGAGTGAACAGTTAGATTGAGGTATGCCAGCTCACGGTAGCGCTCGAGCAAAAGAGCCCCAGAAAAGAAGAAGAAATCAGCCTTTGCTAATGGCTCTAGCTGCTGCAAGCTAGTGGAACAAGTAGGAACCTCAAACCTATTTCACATTAACAATGAGACACAAATGAGAAAAAAAAATGATTTTAGTTCCACTAGTTAAATGCGCTGTTAGGTCAAACTGTAGAGCAAACAACAAATGTATAACAATATTAGTATCGATAATTCAAATGCCAACACAAAGATAGCTGTCCAATGATTCTTGTGTAAAGGTTTTTTTCAGTATTAAGTTGCCAGAGAAGTTTGCCGACACGTGTTTCGACCTTCAACGGTCTTTCTCAAGGCAAAACTCTGTGTATCTCAAGCAATACATGATGTAAACCGCAGTCGTTTAGTGCAAAACATTTAGAAAAGTAACATTCATTAAATGACATAAAGGTTTAGAACAAAGTATTAACCATACATGTGAGGTCAAGGGCATTGATAACAGGGGTAACATCAAACACATTTGAAAAGACATTGGGCCTCATTACGACCCTGGCGGTAAGGGGTTTACGCCAGCGTTAGCTGCGCCGACCCCTTACCGCCAATTACGAGGTCCCCTAGCGCCATGGCGCTTTTAACACCTGCTTTTAGCAGGTGTTAAAATCCATGGCGCTAAGGGACCATGGAGTTAATTACGCCACCGTAATTTACGGTGGCGTAATTAACGCCTTCCCCACTCCCATTATGCCCTATGGGGCAAAAATGGGAATGGGGAAGGGTAAATGGGGATTGGGGATTTACCGCCCCGCCTAGGTCGGAATGGGGCGGTAAGTCCGCCAACCACCATGGCGTAAACGTAGTTTACGCCATGGTGGTAAAGTCACGGCCCAGGCGGTAACTTACCGCCTGGGTCGTAATGAGGCCCATTGTTCAAGTCAATACATTATCATGCCACAATGCGAATGAATGCATTCAGGAATATGTCATCATATAATCAAGGCAAAATGAAAAGAAAGAAGAGAACAAAGGCACAATGAGTCTCATAAGATGATACCCTAATACTTCAAATACAGTTGAAGAACTGATATTACAAAATATCCAATATTGGTGTATGTTAAAGCCATGCGCTCTGTATATCATCTTGGGTTGTGTTAACGATATGTCATGCAATCATTATTGTTACATGTGCAGCAACAGCCAAAGCCCTGTGCCACCGTCTGTTGTACAGTCAACTATGCCTGTTCATAATCCTTGATGCGCTAGCGAGACCTGATATCACTCCCACTAAGTGATGTGCTGAAAAGACCCTTGTGTTCAACGTGTAAGACTGGATGCAATAAAATAATGGTGACTCTATCATAGCAATTCAATACTGCACGTGTATACAAGGTATGTTACCAAAACTCATATGTCCATCGTCTGGCTCTTCATGATGAACCACTGCTGGTTTCAGCAATAGTGATATGTAATCAATTGTCCTGCATCGAAAAATAAAGAGCAAAAGTATATAACCTTCTAGGATTAAAGAAGCCCACGACTAATCTTGGTGCACTCAATAGCCAAAAAGGGGAATTAAATAAAATTGATTACCTGTTGGTTGTCTTGTAATTACCAGCAGGGATGAATATGTAGCGTGGAATCAATCTATTGCATCATTGAATATTGTTAATCAATGGAATTATCTAATGCGTGAACTAAAAGAAAGTACGACCATATTTGAAAAGTGAAATAGTATGAAGTTTGATTTTCCAAATCCTATATGTGTTGCATTTGAAAATGCGTACTCGCTCCGAGAGCGAATCCAGATCCTACACGCTGGTGTATCTTACCTGCAATGTTCTATCGTCAGTGTTTCCCCGTCGGGTGTCCGCTTAGTCTCGCTACGCTCAGGCAATACAGTCCCTAAAGATTAAAGAAAAGCACCTAATGCGTGCTTGGTATGTCACCTGTCGTGTGCTAGTATGTGATCGCGTGACTGTCTATACAAATGCAATGTTACTGAATATGTGAATTATTACGTGCATCTTCCGACAAGCATAGTGCTAGCGCATGTTATATTACGGTCAGTAACATTCCCATGGAAATCCACATATCAAACATGAATGGAAAAATAATAAAGAATGAAAAAATGCACGATCAAAATTATAGATCTAAAAATTTTAATAAAATGTGCACTATCTGCACCCAATGATATTGTTAGGTAAACTACCTTGTATACTTCAAAAATAAGATAGGTACTGTGAAAGAGTGTTAAATGATATTTTGAAACAATGTACTCTAAAATCAATTATGTGTAATTCCTTGTAATTTTGTGAACAGGCGCAAGACCAAATGATGTCAAAATAAATTGTGTATAATTCCTTATAGTTTTGCAAACAGGCGCAGGACAGACAGGACGGCCAGCACTGGGCTCCACCATTGCCACACAGATTTACCATAGGAATGAGTACAAAGATAATGCAGCATCAGTAAAAAAGAAATTGCATTGCCATACATACACAGTATGGTGCCCACACCAGCAGCCTACTACCAAAAGACATGTAATTCTGTATCTTTATTAAGACCCATGGTGGTGCATCGGAGCCGACAGATAGTGCGTACTTCCAACTTTCGTAATAATGCTTGACGGTCAACTCCCCTCGGGTGACAGCCAATAAACCGTATGTCTTTCACATCATACATTTGGTGGTGTTCCTGCCAATGGATGGCAATGGGCAATTTAGGATCAGTACTATTCAAATGAGAAAAGTGTTCTGCAGAGTGGTAGTGCAGACTGTGCAGACCGGAGTCTTTTCACAGTGGACACTGTTTACCCAGCTTTCTCAACCTTTCAAAAGGCCTCTCCAGCCGCGGAGCGGCCGCGGAGTGGGCTGCAGAGTGGTAGTGCAGACTGTGCAGACCGTGTCACGACCACGGCATCGGTCTCCGCCGCTGACTGCCTGCCAGCATGAGTAATTACAACGAGGAGGCGGACATCGTAGCCTCGAAGACATCTCCAGTCATGGAAAATCTGCTACAGCGACCGCAGGCCTCAGCCTCAGCCACAGACACAAGTCCGTGGTCCGGACTGCCTCCATTGAACAACCCCAGACCGGGCACAGGTACGGCACCTCTTCCACTTCCTAATTCCGAAAATTGTTCTCTTATTTCCATTCCCATCCCCGTTAGTGTGTCTCCCAGTACCCGACCTGCGTTCGTGTCTGTGTCTTTAACCTCCCCTCCTTGTCTTTCCGTCACGTTTCCCCCTTCCCCCCCCTTCCTCCCGTTCCCTCCCTTTCATTGCCATCGTCCCTACCCGTTCCCTTTACCTCCTCCCCCTCTACCCCCCGTACCTGTGTGTCGGCGGGCTTGGAGGCAGAATCCACCCGTCGCGTTCTCCGTCCATTGAAGGAAACGCCAGCGGGGAGACCGAGTTTGAAGAAGAGGGACGAAAGGCAGGCAGCGCCGAAACGGGTGCCGAAAAGGACAATAACTTCATCTCAGCAGGATACGCTTGAGGAAAACAACGCAAAAAGTGCGAGGCTGTCGCACAATCAGAACAATAGCAACACACTCACCGATGCGGCTGTGACATCTGCTGTAACGGCATCGGCTCCAAGAGAGGATCCAAACCACCAGATGACAGATTTCCTCATCCAAGAAGAGGGCGTACATCAAACAAACAAACGGACACACTTCGAGAGTACACACTTGCAGGTATTGGACATGGTGAAACAGGTTGATTGTGCTTACCAAAAAGAAAGCACCTCTGATCCTGAAATACCTAAGGAAAAGATCAATAAAAGAACGGGACAATTGCCCGTAATTACAGAAATACATAAACCGAAATGTAACTCACCCTCAAAGGTGGATAGCGAGGAATTAGTTTGTGCCGCCCAAATACATACGGCCAAAAACCTGGAAGTGCGGGAGAGTACCGCAGAGGATAACCTTTTGAAATTACATGACGTAAACAGCATGACCAAAGAGCCTAAATGGAGAAGCCAGCTTCAAAATCCAGCTGTACTGGATTCTACATCTTGCAAATTGAAAGAAGTGATTGAAGTCTTAACAGGCTCAACCACTCCAAATGGGAACACTGAAATACCAGAGGTAACATGCCCACAAATGGTAATTTTGCCGAAAAAGAGAAAAGAAAAACAAGGATTTTATAACGACGACCAACTTAAACTACCTTTATTGACGTCAACGAAAATTCAGCGACACACTCATAACAAGGTCAGAAGGAGACAGACCTTAAAACCCAAGGTCCCCTTAAATAAGAAAATGGGCCCAATGAACGGACAAACTAAGCCTTGTACAGTGTCACTTCTAAATGACTTCTTTAAGAAAAAAATGGAAAGGCGATCTCATTTTCAGCGAGATCTCTCGGATAACGAAATGTTAGAAAGCCTTACTCATCTAGAGACAGAAACATCAAGGGTAAGAGTTACCTCTGAGGACCCATTGGAAAACTTGGGTCTACTGGGAAATACTGTAACCAGGACTGTAATAACGGGTGCCTCACCTCTCAGATGGCACTACTTGAACAAAGCTACATCCCTAAATGCAAATGATGAACAGCAAGATGGGATAGGTGAAAAACCCAATCAAGAAAGACTGCTTGACAATATTGAAGGGGAAAACTCAAGCTTCGAAGGCAGGGGGCAGGATCAACTGCTAAGTACCAATTTGATGGAGACCTCACTTAATCAAAGCTGTCACGCCATGGAGCAAAAAAACACTGTGACGAATAGAGGTGGAAGTCTTGAACAGCACCCTGTCTCTATACAATCACCTAAGTCAAAAAGCTCCGCCCAGATTAACGTGATGAATTTAAACACCTCCACTAGGGAAACGTCTCCTGAGCCAACAGAAATATCTTTAACGATCAACACGCCCACCGTAATGGGCAGTTTAAGTAGAACTGCGCATTTTTCTCCCCAGTACCCGGTCCACCAGAAGCTGGACTTACCTTCCATAATGTCAACAGTAACAGTGACGCTGGCTCCGTTCTCTAAGCTATATGAGAGCATTAACGACACACTTCGAGACCAGGTGACCATGCTATCCATAATGCAGTCGAAATTGCAATATTTGGAAGGGTTCATTCTGGGATGCCAAGGATCGGAAGTCGGCGAAAGAACATATGGGAAAAGATATCCCGAACGTGAACCTCTTAACCACCTGACAGACGAATATCCGTTTGTCGAAGAAAGTGCAAACCGACAGCTGCAACATCCGAAGGGTAACGCAGCTACCCTGTTCATCACTCCAAACGAACCCGATAGAGCGTTAACCACACAAGACCCTGAAACCGAGACTTCAGTTACCAACTTGGCGAGCGAACCTTTGGACGCCATCATAGCCATATTGGAGGAAGACGACGTCCGCTCTGCGCTTAATCAATTCATTGCTACAGAATCAGAGGCGGAACAAGCGCCCAATCCCTTCTCTTACATAAAAAGAGTAGAAAGTACAAAAAAATCCAATAAAGGCTTGGGAAAGAATACTAAGAAATTCACGTATGGAATATTTAACCAGCAAAAATCTATAGTGAGCCAAACTCCCTCAAGGAGCTCCAAGCCCCAAGTTCAGAACACACCTTTCATTGAGAGAGCGAAGAAAAAAGATGCTCCTCTTAAAACAAAAGAGATAAAAAATACACACCAGAAACATACGATGGAAAAGGGACCAGCTTGTCCAAAAGAAATTGTGCCCGTCCTAATGGTTGAGGACGAGTCGGATTGGAGTATTCAGACAGTCGATGAAACTGGATCTGAAAACCGCCCAAAAAAACAAGCGAAGAGAAAAGCAATTGAATCAATTCTTGAAATTTCAAACAGTGAACCACCAAAGAAAGTACAAATTGTTGACAATTTTGTTCCGTCGCCAAAGTCCTCGAGGAAAACTCAAAACTCACAAAAATTGGAGGTAGAGAGGAACGTAAAGTCGAGGATAAATATTATGGCTGAGAAAAGATCGGATCGAACACGCAGTGAAGGCCCAAATATTTGGAAAAGGAACAAACCCCGGAACGCATCTCCACCTTTTCGGAAACAGGAGGTTAGACCTGATCAGAGAAAGAGCTCCAAACCCTTAAGAGGAACAGAAAAAAAATCTCAGACTCATACTCACGCTTCATTTCGGATGAGAACGAGAGGAGAAAAGAGGAGAGAAGACCTCCCATAGAAAGCGCGCAGAAAAACGCAGCAAAGCGTATTGTTAGCGATTTTACTCTCAGGTTGAAAAACATTAACCCAAGACAGGATGACCTGATCATGAACAGAACGAACATCATCAGAATCCTAAGCAAAATTACCAGTTTGAAAAACATTCAAAATAAAGATTTGTGGATAGTCGAACCAAGTACCTCAGGCAGAACAGACTATTCATATATACATCTTGACTCTGAAAGTATCAAACTGCGCCTACTGAAAGAAGCGAAAAACCTTCTGGAAGGGGGTTTCGAATTACTGGACATTGGGAACTCAAACACCCAAATAGAGAAAAAACCTAAACCTTATGGAGAAGTAAATAATGAGAAGGAACTCTCTCAACCGAATAGGGAAAACCGTGTCCGCTATATCAGCCGGATGCCTCATGTCTGCCCTGAGCAGAAAACACAACTAATAAACAAACAGAGAATTCAGAGGTCTAATCGAGAGGAGAACGGAAAACCGGGGAGAAACTATGTAGCAGAAAATAACCAAGAACCGATCCAGGGGCGAGGTAAAGGACACCAAGATCGATCACGAAATGACCTGACATTGAGGAGCTGTGGAACACCAAGGGAGTACAAAACCACGGTGTGGGCTTGGCAAAAATCCGAGACCAACCGTAGGCAAAACCATTAGCAATGATGGTTGGAAAAGAAGAGCTGCCCCGAAACACCCAAGAAGAAGATCTCAGACAAGATCACCGATTTATCGCAACCACTAAGACTGGGATGCTGGAATACAAGGGGTTCTACGCACCTTACTAAAAGGACTGATGTCAACCTGGGCACCTTTGACGTCCTTTGTCTCCAAGAGACGTGGCTGACTGCCAAGCCTCAATTGGATGGTTACGAATTAATTTTCAAGAGTGCTAAGAAAGGAGTAACAGGGCGTCCATCTGCGGGACTCATAATCGCAATTAAAATTGGAACAGGACTTGAAGTTTATGAAATTTCGTCGCCACTGCACTGGATCCAAGCTGTAATCTTGACAAGAAAGCCTTTAGCCAATGAATATCAAGGGATCACTCTGCTCCTAATAAATGTTTATTGGAACCCGGTGACGACAACAAACGAAGACTTTATTAAAGAACTTCATAGCCTCTGGGAAGAAACCCAAATAAACTGGCCGGACCACAGTATAATCATCAACGGAGACTTCAACGCAACTTGCGATGGTATCGGTATGTCACCAAAGCAGACGAGTCAAAAGACCCCAGCACGGGAAAGAGGGATTCTCCTCGACAAGATAATGGCTGACAGGGATATGCACAATCTTCACTGGATTCGCTCCAAACTAAACTTGGAGATCCCGTCATGGCAAAGGGGTGACCAAAAGGGGACAATAGATCACATCTTTGTATCAAGAGAAATTTTGCCAAAGATCCATTCTTTCAAGGTGATTCGCACAGAGTTTAGCGACCATAACCTCTTAATCTTAGAAGGTTGGGTGTCACGACCTAAATTAACTAAGAGCTCTCTGCCGCTTGAGCCCTCAGAGAGAGGTAAAAGAGTGAAGATCTCACAAAAGGGATTACAGCAACTTGAAGCGCAATACGTAAGACCTGAAACTAAAATTACGACACAAGGGCTAAGGGACGAGAACGTTCTGGACTACACTCCCTTATTAACTAGATTCCAGATGGATCCAATTAAAACATCTAAACCACAGACGGGGCATCGACATTCCTATAATAAGGATCTAGTAACGAAAAGGCTGGAACATAGAAGGCTGAAGAAACACTATCAGAAGTTCCCTTCTATTGAGAATAAGGTACAATGGCTAAAGGCTGTGCAAGAATATAGAAGCTGGTTGCTTCACTACCGTTATAAACTTTATTCGAATGACTCAGAACAAATGTTGATAGCAGTTTGTGGAAACAAACCAAAAGAATTTTGGAACCTGATCAAGGGGACCCAAAGCAATGTCAACGACAACATCCAGAACAACGTGGGAGAATCACACTGGATCGAGCATTTTTCCAAATTATTTGCTCCAATCGTAGACGAGAATAACACCTACTCGCCTACTAGAAAAAGTCGCCCTAAGGATTCAACGTGGAATATCCCTGTCGACAAAGAATTAATTCTGAACAAGCTTACAAAATTGAACAACTCCAGGGCGCCGGGGCCTGACGGCATTAGCAACTTAGACCTTAAAAAATATCCAGAACTATGGGCAAGCTTTATGAGCAAGCTCTTTACAAATTGCAACCAGTCGAAAGACATCCCATCAACATGGAAAAAGGCGAACATTGTCCCGATTTTTAAGAGAGGCGCAACTGATGACCCGAACCATTATAGGCCGATTGCTCTTTTGGACGTCATGGGAAAAGTGTTTGCGTCCTTTGCATTGGATGATTTTCAACAATGGGTCCATTCTTCCAAATCTACGGATCCTTTCCAGAACGGCTTTGTTAGGAACTCAGGGACAACCACAAACATCTTGCTTATGAGCGCCCTGAAAGCAAAAGCGCTACAAGGCGGTCTTCCGATCTATGTCGCCTTTATTGACCTGGTACAAGCATTCGACCAGGTCAATAGACAACGTCTTTGGTCGAAATTAGAGGCAAAAGGGTGCCCGGCCTCAATTTTAGACCCCATAAAGGCCTTGCATCAAGGAACCTCCATCCAAGTTCGGCTTAGTGCCGAAGGAATTCTATCCGAAAAGATCGTGACAGCTAGAGGAGTGAAACAGGGTTGCCCTTTGGCACCCTCTCTATATAATGCATACATCGCAGACTATGGGGAATCAAGCCTGGCAATTAGACATTTTCCACCAGCACTGGGCGGAGAGAAGATCAATCGTCTATTATACGCTGACGATATTATCCTGATGGATATGACACCTATTGGTCTTCAGCGTCAGTTGGATAACCTGGTAGCATATATGTCAAAAAACAATCTCCGGTTAAATAAAGAAAAAACTAAAGTACTTGTTCTGGGGAAACCACCAAAAAAGCTCCAAAAATGTTCCTGGTATTGTGAGGGCAAGAAACTGGAAACAGTGCAGGCTTTCAAATACCTGGGAATTATAATTAGTAACGAGAAAAATGAAAAGACCATGCTAGATACACTTTGGACAAAGTTGAAAAACCTTACAGCCCAAGCTAAGGCAGTGGATAGAAGGCACGGACGCTTCTCGTTAACTCCCACTCTGAGGTTCTACAAGGCTAAGGTGGTACCTGCACTGATATATGGCATAGATGCTATGCCTTCGGTTTCAAACTCAATCTGGGTGAAATATGAAGGCTACTTCTGGCGAAGTGTCCTGGGTTTAGCGTCATCAACTCCCATGGCATTAATAAGGAGGGAACTCTGTATTTCATCACTCCTGGCAGTCAAGATGAGAGCATCGTTGATGCTATATCGCAAAGTTATTAATAAGCTGGAAGCACGAGTGCTAGACCTCATCCGCAAAGAATTGACAGAAGGAGATACCTGGATGCTTGCGGAGTGGGAACAAGCAAACCTAGCACTCCTGAAAGAATTAGACTTATCGGTGGAAACCTTAATCCAAAACCCAAACAGAGTGGTGGCAAAACTGTTCGAAGCGGACTGGATCCACACACAAGAACTGGCAACCGACTACTCACTAATAGCCAGTCTGCCAAATGCTCCCATGAAGCTAAACGCAGTTCGAGGATACCTCCACAAATTCCCGGATAAGAGACTCAGTCGCCTATTTTTACGATTTAAATTGAACCAACTGAAAACCAATGAGATCTTGGCAATTCGTAAACAAGCGCAAACGAACTTATGTCGTTTCTGTAAATCAACTGAGCACGTAGAAACCTTAAAGCATCTAATAATGGATTGCACAGGTTTGGCGACAGAAAGATTCCGCTTTCTCATGGACCCATTGAAGTATTATGTAACATTAGACCGGGAAAATCTCTGGTCATTATTGAACAATGGGAACAATAAGAGATGCGTGATAGGCGTAAGTTTGTTTCTCAAATCATTGAACTTACAATGAGGGAAAATTGTAAGGATGGTTATGCCGCACTCAAACGGTGAACTACGTTTGGATTCTTCGATCCTATGTATGGATAGAGACTTGCTATCACTATCATTATCAAAAAAGAATCTTGGCGAAGGGAAAACATGATTTGGAACTGATACACAAAGCTAAACGGAGTCAGGGCCACTTTATAACCTGTAAATAGGAGTTTACTTATGGTTTTCCGTTTTGTAAAAATTGTAACACAATTAAATCAAAATAAAAAAAAAAAAAAAAAAGAAAAGTGTTCTCTAATGCAGGTTCGCAATTCCCTGATTGTAGAGCGAACATATACTTTGCCACAAACACATAAAATCCCATACACTACATATTTTGATTTGCAGTTCATGAAGCCACGTATTTGGATAGTGAGACCATTGTGACATGTGAAAGAGTCAGAGCAAATTGTGAACTTACAAAAATTGCACATTCCGCATTTAAAGGTGCCTTTGGGGTTGGGTTGCAAGCGATATAATTGTTTAGCCTGCAGAGGCTTGGGATCAAGAAAAGAATGACAAAGATGTCCTCTAAGTGTCTGATTACACGTGAAAATAAACCTGGGTCATTCAGTAATGTAAGAATGCAGGTCTGCATCTAACTTTAAGATGTACCAATGTTTGTCGAGCAGTTTGAACAACACATCTGTGTTTTGCGCATACTTAGTGATAATCTGAACTTCTGGATAGACAGTAGATTTATTAGTCTCTGGAACAGAAAGAATAGCTTAACGTGATGTGTTATTGGCTCGTTACATACCTTTCTCGATGCATTGGCTTGAATACCCTCGTTTCCGAAACCGTTCCTTAATCAATGCACATTCGTTTTTATAGACAATTGGAGTACTGCAGTACTGCAGTTTCTGAATGGAATATTGTCTATAACTGAACGTTTATGACAACTAGCAGCATTCAAAATGGAGTCAACAGCCGTGGATTTTCTGAAAGTCTGCCTATGTATTGTCTGATTTGAAATACTGATTATTAGATCCAAAAATTAGTGACAACTAGTAGCATTCAAAATGGAGTTCACAGCTGTGGATTTTCTGAAAGTATGAGTATGTATTGTCTGATTTGAAATACTGATTATTAGATCCAAAAATTCTATTTGGATATGGTTAGCATGTCCGGAAAATTCAATACCAAATGTACTGTCATTCAAATACTCTGCGAATTCACAAAAATATTCTGCGGTACCATTCCATATAAGCAAAACGTCATCGATGTACCTTTTCCATTCCACAATGTTGTCAGTGAATTTGTGTGAATTGTAAATGTAATTTTGTTCAAAGTACCCCATAAAGAGGTTGGCCAACGATGGAGTATACTTAGCCCCCATGGCCACTCCCCTAGTTTGCATATAATATTGACGATTAAACAGGAACTGATTGTGATCTAAGGTAAAAGCCAAAAAGTCTTTAATCATTGCTACATGCTCAGTATAAGAGGAAGAATGTTTCCGGATGTAATATCTATGGTATCTAGCACCAAATTGTGCTGAATTGAGTTGTATAAGGCTTTGACATCAGAACTAGCTAACAAGTAATGATCAGACCATTTTATAGATTGCAATATTTGTAAGGTGTGTGTGGTATCACGTAAATAGGCTGGGAGCGTGGGAACCATGCTCTTGATGGCAGTGTCGATGTATTGTGACAGGCCTTCTGTGGCCCATCCTAGACCACTCATGATAGGTCTAACCTGTGGCAGTTTGGAGAACTGTTTATGAATTTTGGGGAGGAAGTACATAGTAGGAATGACCGGACATGGTCGAAATAGATAGTGCTTTTCTTCGTCAGTAAGTAACCCACGTGAGTGCCAGTTTTGAATAAGGGCAGATAAATCAGATACTGTTTGTTGTGTTGGATTCCCACCGAGCAATCGATAGCACCCTGGGGTGGCCAAATGGTTGTTGGCCATACTGATGTAATCAGATTTGTTGAGTATGACTATGTTCCCGCCTTTATTGGCTTCTTTGAAGACTATGGGCCTCATTACGACCCAGGCGTTAAGGGTTAACGCCGTCGTTAACCCTTAACGCCTGATTCTGATTTTAACGGCTGCTTTAAGCAGCAGTTAAAATCCATGGCGCTAACCTGCCATGATGCTAAATACGCCACCGTAATTTACGGTGGCGTAATTAGCGCCTTCCCCACTCCCATTATGCCCTATGGGGCAAAAATGGGAATGGGGAAGGGAAAATGGGAAATGGGGATTTACCGCCCCACTCACCTTGGAATGGGGCGGTAGATCCGCCATCCACCATGGTGTAAACGTAGTTTACACCATGGTGGTAATGATGGCGCAATTAGCGCCTGGGTCGTAATGACCCCCTATATTTGGGTCCTTCATGAGATTATCAAGTGCCTAGTCAATTCAATCACTGATTGGGGAGTCAGGCTGGGCTTGTATTGTTTAACCTGAGTATGGACATTTTTTTAAAGTTTCAGCTTGCGTATAAATTTAAAAAGATCTATTAGTTAGTCTTGCAGGGAACTCTCAGGCTAAGGGCCTGGGTGATTACAGGAGTACCTGGAGACAGTCAGGCCCTTTGGGCGAAGCTGATAGACTCATTGGAGAGTCCTGGGTGCCCAAGACAGCTAGATCCTACAGGACAGCCTGGGCTAAATGGGGTGGTTGGTGTCTGGCGAGGGCCGCTCATCCTGCTTCTGCGGATGTGATCCACGTTGTCAATTTATTGGCGGCCCTGGTAGCTCAGGGTAAAGCTTATAGAATGGTGAACACCTACAGGTCAGCCATTTCAGCAGTGCACGCACAAGTACTGGGCGCTCTAATAGGTGAGCATGCACTGATATCCAGGTTGCTCAAAAGAGTGAAAGCCATCCGGCTACCCAAGCTGAAGTACTCACGTTTGTGGGATGTAGAAGTAGTCCTTCGGTTCTTGGAAAGATGGCCAGACAACACAGATTTATCCAGGAAAGAGCTTTCTGCAAAGCTAGCGATGCTGTTGTGTCTAGCAGCATGTAAGAGAGTTTCAGACGTGGGGGCTCTTGATATGGATAGCAAGAGTGGTGTCAGAGTGGTCTGCTGTGGGCCACTATTGGATTTGGAGTGTATCTTTCAGCTCTACTGAGGAGGTGGATCTTTGAAAGGCTGTTCAGGCAGACTGTCTTTAAAAACACCACATGTGTGCGAAGGGCGGCACGAGTGGTCTGCTGTGGTCCGCTCTGGGGACACCCGTAAGCAGACCATTACAACTATTCTCTACACGCATTTATCTAGCCTAGCTCGTACCTCCTCCTCTGCAACCCTCCCCTTCGCTTAAACTGACTTTAGACACATGACCAGAATGGAGGGTGCCGTACATAAACAAAGAAACCAAAAGCCGCCGTTGCCCTGTTCATACGCTCTGTGCAGTTATGGTAAGCGACAATTAGTCGCCATCAGGAGAAAAAAACGGGCAGACCACTTCCTATGGCTGAAGTTTGGAGTATTGTGATGGATGCATTAGCACCTGTTCATTTGTTTCCATCATCTAATAAAGACCTAGCCAAGGCCAAGACACAGAACATTGTGGCGGACGCCCTGGCGGTGGGCGATTCGACCTTGGCTATAAGCGAAAGGATTATTACTGCCAAAAGTAAATGGACTAATAGTAAGACACCTTTGCAACGTGAAAAGATCACTTGTATGTTTTTCTTCTGTATCGCATGCCCCAGCATAGCATCTTGTCTGCCAGCATTGGCAAGCTCTCCAATTTCGACTAGTAATATAGATCATAATAACTCCCTTTTAAATATGTGCCTTCATCTGTACAGAGCTTCGATAGGGGGTTTAGGGGTTAACGCAGACACTATTCTTCCAATTGCCGAATACCAACTTGCCAGCAACTCCTGATTTGGAGCATATTGCACACATGGTCATGGATGAATCTGAACTTTCAAATACGGATACCACTGGAGACCCAACTGAAGACTCTTCCAACCAGCATCAACGTAGTTTTACCTCAAGCTTCAATAGGATTGCCATATTCGGTCTGTGCTCCATGTTGCCAAATGTACAGAGGGCTATAAAGCATACATTATCCAGACTCGTGGATGTTATCCTATTGGACAGTGCTAAAGACGAGGGGCAAGGAAGCAAGGGAATACCTGAAGAAGGCTACTTCCATGAAGTAGGTGACATGGGGAATGACCTCAGTATGTTAGACTTGCCACTTTCCATCACGATTAATTTCTCCTCATCATTGGAACCTGCCTGATTCGGCTCTTTAATTGCTGTAAGGCCCTTTACGAACCGGAAATCACAGTCAGGGATGCTTCATTGACTTTGCCCTCCCATGGAAACTATCCAAATAAGACGTAAAAAGAGGAAAAACAAGCATAAGGCCATAGTAGTTGCAACCTCTAGCACCAGACTATCGACAAGGCCCCCTGCTAATGCAGGCTCATTGGCGTCCTTTTCCAAATCTCTTAAGCCACCAACATTATTGACTTGCTTGGGAGCAAATACCCCCCACAATAATAAACAACAAGACTGGAACCTTGGGAAAATGGTTAGTTTCCAGGACCTGAGCCGCTGGTAATTCCAATGGAAAACATCAATAAAAACAGGCGTGATCAAATTAATGGGGAAGTCAATATCATTACACAGGCTATGCAAGCAAACATTGGTATGGGGTGCTACATCAGTCCCAAATTGGAACTGTTCACATGCCACCTGCCTACTTACATTGCTCTCCAGAAATGTATATAGGATCAGAAACATGACGTGGGCTACTAAGTCTGAGCAACAAATATTATCTGCCCCACCAGCGGCCTTTGTAATGGATTCTCACAGACACGGTGGCCACATTGCCAGCTCTAATCCTGCAGAAACACGAGAGCAGTGTTCCCTGGTAACTCGAAACACTTCACGAAGTATACACATCAAGGAAATCATGCCAACTGATAGTATTCCCTTTTAAAATATAGGGAACTTCATTTGTTTTATCGAGTGAATGAGCTGAGGCTACTGGTACCACAAGACATAGAGTGTGTTGAACTGCCTATGTTATTTAGTCAAAGTAACTGGGCATTGGTTACTTTTGCAAGCCTGGTAGTTGTGGAAAAGCTGATATTCTCTGCCAAGGAAGTCTGTGGGTTTTGCTATCCAGGTCCAACCATCCGCTGTGTGTGAAGAAAGATTTAAGAGCCCGTTAATTACTATGGTGGATGGGGAAAAAGGGTCATAATCCCCACAGGGATCCCTTGTCAAATAAATTATGAATCAGAACTGTGTAAGGGACAATCAGCAAACACAGGCAACTGTAAGTTGGGTCCCTTTGTTGGAAGGTACCCATCATTGACGCTCTGAGGCTGAGCCACTATTTTGGGTTCTTTCATGGAACACACAGGGTTTCAGATCATTTGCTACTCATGTTGATGGTATTAATGCTTTGAACACTTTTTTTCTATTACAGAAGACCTCACTATTAATAGCCATGCAGTTTGATGGTTTCAAAATATTTACTTTGCCTGCTACTAAATCCGCTAAAGGACGGCCCAAGGGGGGTTTGTGCATTGGGGTTAGATATAATTATGATGTACAACGACATAATCTTTGTTTTGATTGCTGCCACCGTTTGAGTGTTGAAGTCAGCAACTTCCCTGGATCAAATGTTTGCACCCTGGTGATAAACCACTATGATTCTCTTGAGGGCTCTAACACTAAGGATCTATATGCATGTGTGAGAGAAACCTTACAAAATTAGAGGTCTAAAAATCCAAGGGGGGCAATCTTAATTGTTGGTAATTTTAACACACATTGCATCTTAGTGGAGAACGAGTGGATATTAGATAATGGCTTGGAGTTACGTGGGAATTCCACTACTCCAATCACTGAGCAAAGCCTCGAACGTCTCAAAAAGGGACGCAGGTGGACTGGGGTCCTTCGCAATTTCTATCTAGCGCCCTTTGTCCCTATTGACAGTGAGAATCTACTTGATGTGGTGACCTGGTCGAGCGGATATAGTTCCTCCTGTTTGGATTGTAAATTTGTTAAGAAGACACTGCGTATGTCAATGTTAAAATATGGGATTGTATGTACCCGCCTGAGTGATCATTCAAAGATGATAGCCACATTTAACATAACAAAGCCCAAAAGGTGTAACACTATTCTAGCTAAGGCTTCAGTTACCTCACAAGGGCATCGAATTAAATGGGCAGAATTGAATGTTAAGGTCAACACTAGTATAATGGCGATGTTCCTGTCCCCGCTAGAATTATCTGAAGGTGACATTCAAAAACTGTTACAACAAGTGTGGCTGCTGATAAAGAGGGCAAAAATGGTAGGCATACTAGGGAAGGGGGCCCTGCCTCTCGCTGATGCCGCCATGCATAAGGAGAAGCGTGCGCTTCAGAAGACCATTGCAGCAATCAAGAGAGACAGACAGCTCCCATTGACTAGGAAAAAACTATGATTGAGAAGCTTACCACCAATTACAAGAAATGGATACGATTACATAAGCAAAGTATCAGCTCGGCTAATAGGAACATGGTATTTTCCCTGATCAAAACGAATGATGCACACACATTTTGGTACCTATATCCCTCACATCTTGTTGCATCTTCTCCAAAACAGATTTGCAGCATTACCGAGCTGGACTGGTCCAAGTATGTGAGGAAACTATATTGGAACTCTTTTGTGAGTCGAGATTTTTGATCTAAACCCCTTCTGCAAGGTGATCTTATGGTAGAAACAAGCGAGCCTGAACTATTTGACATTCTCATTAAGCTGAAATCCTCTCAGGCACCGGGCGCTGATGGCATGGCTAATGTCCTAAAGAGCAACCCTGGGTATCAAGTGCCATTTTTACACGCTATGTGTGCTGACATCATTGCATAAGGAGTCTGCAAGGAAGAACATGTTTGTGACAGATTGATGGTGTCATTGGAATGCAGAGTAAGTCTGATGGATTTCTTCTTAAGCCTACAAATGAGATAGGGTGGGCTTCATCATGAAGGCAGTTAAACAAAGTAGCTAAGCCCTTGTGCTGTAATTTTTGTTGAATGGGTAGCCAGTGTAGACTCCTTCTGGCTTCTGTGACCTGTGCATTGTGTTTAAGTCCACACGCGGCATATACGGCACCATTCTGATTTACTTGCAATTTTTTTATATTGGTCTGTGAGGTGCCAATTAAGAGGCTGTTGCAATAATCTAACTTGCAATTTATGATAGAAGCTGCTAGCATAGCAAGATTTTCAGTGTACAGGAAGGGGTGGATCTGCCAAAGTAAGTGTGTATAGTAAAAGCAGGATTATTTTAAGTAACTGACCTGACGGTTGAACGATAATAGGGGATTAAAAAAAAAACAAGGTTTTAACAATCTTGGAGACAGGATGATATGTTGGGTGATCATACATGTGTCATAGCTGGGGTCGAGCTTTTTTAGTTTTTGTTGGGTGCCCAAAATAAGTAACTCGGTCTTGCCATTGTTAAGGGCCAGTGAATTCAGGGCCATCCAATTTTGAATTTGAGTAAAGATATGATCAATGCGCTCTAAGTCATCAATGTACACACCAGATAACCCAATGACGATCTGTGTATCGTCGACATAGTTTGCTAAATATATGCCCATAGTAGAAAGGAGGTCACACAGGAGTCTTGAGTAGACATTGAAGGTAGTGGCAAGAACAAGATCCTTGGGGCACACCACACATAAGAATTGAGTTATTAGAATAAGCATTATCTTTAGTGACATTCATACTTCTCGGGCCCAAGAATGGTCGAAACCAAGCTGTTGTCGCTGGAGAGCATCTGCCTACTGTGGGCAGTCTATCCGCCAGAAGTTGATGATCAACAAGATCGAAAGCGGCAGATAGATCTAAAAGCAACAGTAGTGCTGTGTTACCCTCATCAATAAGACCAGCAATGTGTGATTTCAAATCCAGCAACGCCGACTGCGTCCCATGATTTGGGCGAAAACCAGATTGCTGAACAGCTCAAATGTCATAGTTCTCCAAAAATACCTGGTACTGCAAATAGGCTATTTTGTCCAATATTTTTACAATGAAAGGAACATTAGTTTTAGGTCGATAATTTCCATCTTCTGCTGGGTCCAGATTGTCTTACTGCAACATGGGTGTGACCCACACCTCCTTAATACTTTCTGTTGTATATGACTCTTGAAATGAACGATTTATGAATCTGGTTACCCAGGGAGCCAAAGTAGAAGGAAACTCCTTAAACAGGGATGCAGGGAAAATGTCACCTTTACAGGAAGTGGGTTTGAGTTTAAGAACCAGTTCCGTAACCTCATCTATGGAGACTGTTTTACGGGTGAAAGAGGGAAAATCCAGAGCAGATAGTTCAACCTTTTTAGTGGTAGGTTCCACATGGGTAGGTAGTAGATTTACTTGGGCATTTATATACTCCTGATGTCTGAGTGTTTTGTTTATAAAACTGTCATGGATGTGTTGGCACCAGATATTATCTTCAGGTGTAGAAGAGATGGTGGTGCATCCCTTGAGTTCCTGGGGAAAAGCTCCTTAGGCCGTGATTTGGCTTCCAGGATCCGAAGATTTAAGTGAGTTTCTTTGGCCTTGAAGATGACAGTTTTGAACATTTTGGCTGCATGTTTGTAAGCACTATGATTTGATTCTGTCGGATGTTTTAGCCATACACATTCTAGTTTGCGCTTGTGTGCTCGATCCTCAATAACCTCAGTTGTGAAGGGAGTGTTGAGGATGGTAGGCTTTTTTATACGTGAGGATTTTAGAGGATCCAGTGTCTCAAACTCGTGATCCACAGCTGATCTAATGCCAGAAATCTTCAAAGGGCATGTTTTCTTCAAGACAGGGTAGCAGAGGGAGGACCATAGCATGAAAAGCTTTGTGATTGACCTTACGCAGATTTCGAAATAGGTGAGGTATGGGGGACTGCGGGTTATAAATTAGTGCAGTCTTATGATCAATTTCAAAAGAGACAAGATGATGATCTGACCAAATACACTTTTTGACCTTGATGTTCATGATCATGAGATTTTTGGACAGGACCCAGTCCAAGGTGTTACCCCCTGCATGGGTAGGGGGCCTTGACATGTTACTTGACATGTTACACTTACTTCTGCAATTGTATTTGCTCTCACCTCTTCTACACTCTTTTTGACTGCTTACTCTGTGTTCTCTCCTCCTCTCCCTTTCTACCTTTTCCTATCTTCTCCCCTCCTCCCCTTACTTTCTTCTGTGCACTTACTCTATCAGAACTGTCCCTGGACCTAGTATGATAGCAACCTCATCTGTCTCCTCCCCCCTCCTCTTAGTTGTCTCCCCCCCACACCAGCACTATCTGAAATGTCGTCAGGCCCAGTACAATAGTTGCTAGTTTTGTACCTCCCCTCCCTTTCTGCACCCCTCTCTCTCACTATTTGTTTTACTCCGACTCTACCAGAAATGTCGTCAGGCCTAGTACGGTAGTCGCCTGTCTGTTTACTTTTCCTTCCCACTCTCCCCCTCCCTTCCTTATCTATGTCTTAGCTCTTGCACTATCTGAAATGTTGCCAGGCCGAGTATGATAGTTAATTTCACATCCTTACTGTTCATGGCCTGTAAGAATGTCATTGGGCCTCATTACGAGTCCAGCGGTAGCCGTGCAGGAAAAACCGGCAGGCTGCCACCGGGCCCGAAATACCCATCCGCCTCCGTGAAAGCCGGAATCACCGGGGCATTACAACCCCGATGACCCGGTAATTCCGGAGGCGGAATCCCGTAAATCCCCATTCCCATGGAGTCCCATACGACTCCATGGGGATGGGGACAATGGAAACACTGGCTCCGTCTATGACGGAGCCAGTGTTTCCATTTCCGTTTTGCAGGCAGGTGGCGTTACTCCCGCCAGGTCAGGCCTGGCAGGAGTGACACCTCCCGCCTGCAGAACTCTGAATCAGACGGTCCGGAAACAACGGTGGTGGCGGATTTACCGCCACCGTTGTTTCCGGACCGGCGGACTCATAATGAGGCCCATTGTATTTTCCCTTGTTCCCTCCCTTGCCTTGAAGCGCTTTGAAACACATTGTGTCTAGGCACTATATAAATAGACTATCATATCATGTTGATAACATCTACATTGTGCAGAGATTTCATAAGATATATAGCCTCACAATCCGTAGGGTCATTTGCCCAGAGATTAAAATCTCCCAAAATGATAGTGGGAGAGTGTCACTTGCAAGGAATGCTAATAGTTGTTCCTCAAACAGGGGAGTCTGCCTAGGTGGTCTATATAGGAGTACAATATTTAGGGTTGATACAAAGTCAAGGCTGAGTTTTAAGAGGGCGGCTTCACAATGATCCAAAATAGAAGAGCTAGATACGTGTAATTTAATGGGAGATTTAAAAATCACGCTACTCCACCACCTCTCTTTCCAGCCTAGTAAGATGGAGGTGTACTTAACCGGTAGGCGTTGCTAGTTGGAGGTAGTGGTGGGCGGCATCGTGGACCCAGGTCTCAGTCAGAGCGCAGATGTCTGGTTGGGACTGAAGGATAAGATCTGATATTTCATGAAAATGTTTTACAAATGATCTTGTATTCAGTAACATACAGTTCAATTTGTGCTTATTGGGGGAGATATTAGGTGTATCAGTGCTTGATGTATTTGAAGATAAAGTGATAGACTGCCCGTTCGTATTTACAGGTGTGTTCTGGTCTGGTAAGACAAGGATTGGTGTTTTATGAGAAGCCGATACCGGCATGTGATTATTACATGATTCAATGTTTTCAGTACATACATCCTGCGACGAGGTCTGCAGTCTTGTTCTGCAGTTTCTAAGAACAATAATAATACAGTCCTAGTGGCGTCTTGTCAATCTAAAAGGGCCTATACTAAAACACCTATTGCCAAGCCTTACAGCTAATATACAAAAAGTGTGGGGGATGGTCATGAAAAAGAAAGAAGTGTTCACAAAACGATAAGTCAGGATGTTTGGGCCGTTGGCCTTCCTTCCCCATATTTTAAACACACAGGGCAAGGTGGTTCACTCGAGCCAAGCACACACTCTGGCTTCCTCGACACGAGGATACAGTTCCAATACCAGCATCAGGGACTTCTGTGCTCAAGTCTCTTGTCTCACCAAAGTCGCTTTATTCAGAGTGCCTGATGTACAAAACAAAAATAGAAAGTTCTTTTCTTCTTATAATTATGTGCTTCGGGTGTCTCTCCCTGGATCCCCCTTAGCCGGGCTCAGATCCCTTTTCTATTACAGTGGATTCCCCTCTTCCAGGCTCAGATCCCTTTTCTATTACGGTGGATCCTCCTCTTCCGGGCTCAGATCCCTTTTCCACTTTCAATTAGTCACCTTCAGCAGGCTAGTACCAATTGCAGTTTACTTTATACTTATTGAAGACTTTCGAATGTACACGGGTCTAGCTTGACCCGTCACATGGCCACTTCGCTAAAAAGTTGCTTTTTTTACAATGCATTTGCCGTTCAGTTGGATACCTAACAGAGACCTTCGAAGGAGCACCCACGTGGCGTCGGACCACTCTGTACACAGTATTTTATTTGGCTTTTTCAAAGTAAATTCCCTCCTTTAGTTACCACTTGTTCGCACCTCTCATTACATGCGCTCCAAGCACTGTCCTTTGTGGATTTCTTCATACAATGTTGCCGTTTGCAACCTTGGTGCAAACACAAGCTGATTTTGTATCAGTTTTTCTCATTCACTGGCTGTGCTCCTTTTACTGGCGAGGCTCTCTTGCAAGAGCCAAGGACAGTACCATGGCGGCAAACGCTCCTTCCGGCCTGGGTTATCGACACGGGAGCAGCCCGGATACCTTTGATGCACATTGTAGGATTGTTCAGCTTCAGTTCCCAGTCTCAGGCTTCTCACTTTCCAAGGCTCGTGAAAATAATGGTTTCTAGAGGTCAAGGGTACTTCCCTCCTTGCAACCCTCTGCGGTCTCGCCGCCTTTCTTCTTGTGTTAAACTGCCATCTTGGGACTGCTGCTTCCTCGTGTGTTTTTCTTCGCTCAGGGTGTGCTTTCGTGCTCTGCCTTTTATCCGTGTGGGGAAGTGTGATGGGAGTCAGGTGTATGTAATGATCAGTAATTGCCTGACCTTGCCTGGTCATGGTGTTGGGACATGACAGGTATACGGCTCTGGTGTAAGTCCTTTGTCACTCACGATGAACTGTCCATGAGAAAGTGTTTGTGTCAGACCCCTGATTCAGGTGATCCTCCCGCACTGGTCCACCCCAGGAACTGGCTACATTAGCGATGGCCATGTCCTGGCCACCTGTATGACAGATCCCGGAGCGGAGACTAGCGGGTGTGACACCTTCAGTTTCTCACACAGGGTAAAGGCCATTCAGCGTTCTCTTTTCGGTGCCACATAGGAGATGAAAAGTTGGATGTTGCGCGCAACTACAACTACATATATCAGGGATTGCCCTTTTATTGTGTCCCCAGCTCTTCAAGATATAAGCTGAGCATATCATCAAAAGCAATGCAGAGGTGGCTTGAGGTGAAGGGTTTTATAAACAGAGCTGGAGGCGGATCTGTGCAGGGCCTCTTTGTGGTTTATTCTAACCCATTGTACCATGTATATTATATGAACTGGAAACTCTTACAGGGAACCATATGGAGTGGCTTGACATCCGGGAAGGAAATATACTAAGATCCCTATTAGTTCATGAAGATTTCGGCCAATATAGGCAATATTTCCTGGGCGAGTCCTCAATATAGTTAGTAATTTGTTGTTGTCAGCACGATTGGACACCTATATTGTGATCGTTGCAATATGCAAAGATATTAATTGTTTTCTATTGGTGTCCTTTATCTGTGCACCACTATATGTTGTTTTTTAGGGTGATTGTTAATTCAACAATAATCACTAATGGTCTACTCTGTTTTATTTCTCTAAATTGCTTTATTTTTTCAGTTCCACTTCACACTCTTTGTTTTCTCTTTCTCACACTTTCTTTCCCATCTACACGTATTTCACCATAGTTATTTTCCATGGTTCATCAGGAGAGAATCTGACAAAAAGAAAATTTAAATAATTTACAAAACAGAATAAAGAGGAACTGCAGCACCACTGAAACATTTCAAAAAAATGTAAAAAAGATAAAGGAGAAACTCAGTCAAAGAGGCTATCAGCCCAAAACTCTGAAAGCAGAAGAGAAAGCTGAGAAAATTTTGAGAAGCTATCTGCTAACTGATAATGCGAAAACGACAAACACAATGGCTAGATTAAACTTTATCACGATTTACAGTAGTGATGCACACATCACAAAAGGAATACTAAAGAAGCATTGGAACATCCTAAAGACAGATGAAACTATCAGGAAATACCTGAACAAAAGCCCAACCATTAAACAACAGATTAGCTTAGTTTAGTTTATTTACTTGTATAGCGCACCCCACCCAAGGGTATCTGGACGCTTATGATTTAGGTACATGGATACAAGGTTACAAGGTGGCAGCAGAACAAACATAGATCACACAAAGTAGGGAGGAGGCGTGTTAAAGTTCACCTTCCCTACAGAAAAAGGTACTAGAGGTGTGTTGAAAATCAACTTAAAGCTGTAGCTAAAGAAAGGGTCAGTGATCCATAAATCACAAAGGCAAGAGCATACAAGCAGGTAGCTAAGTGCAGAGGGTGATCAAGCCAAGGTGTCATTTATACATATATTTACAGGTTCTAGATGCAAGGCAGTGAATCACAGTCTAGGTGTGTAGGTTCTTCCAAGATGGAGTTATGCTCAGGAGTCGTTTGGGCTGAGGAGCCAGGCTTTAGTTTTGGCTCTGAAGGTCCGGAATGCGGTCTCTACTCTGATGTCAGAGGGGAGGGAGTTCCAGCATTTTGCTGCCAGCACTGGGAATCTGGAGCCACCTGCTGTTTTTAGGTTAAATTTGGGGATAGTGAGTTGGTTGAGGTAGTTGGATCTGATGGGTCTGTTGGTCTGGTGTCTCGAGAATTCAGCTGACAATTACGAGGAAGCCGTGTTGGCTAGGCATTTGTGAGTGATGACGACTCATCAGAGTGTAATTCTGTCAAGAATGGGTAGCCATTGAGCCTCTCTTCTATGGGAAGAGATGTGACTGGAATGCAGGATATTAAGGGCTCATTTTAGTGCGTTATTTTGCAAAACCTGGAGTTTGTTCATCGGGACCTCCGTGCGGAATTTAAACAATGTGTTACATTAGTAAAGCTTAGAGAGAATGAGTGCTCTTGCTATTGTAGTGCAGCTAGTGGTAGATGAGAAGGGCTTGCACGCATTGATCAGTTTATTGGTGTATGCTGTGGAGGAGGCTAAGGAGTTGACTTGTTTATTTAGTGTCAGTGTGGAATCAAGGTATATGCCCAATGTTTTGACTTCCCTCGAGACTTTGATAACATTACCATCAATGTTGAATGACTCATAGCATGCGTCTAATTTATTTAAGCGAGTTTGGGATCCAATGATAAATAGTTCAGCTTTATCATCGTTTAAACAAAGGCTAAGCGTGGCCATCCAGGCTTGGATCTTTAGATAAATGTCATTGATCAATTTGGAGTCTTGAGTGTAGCAACCAGTGAGTGTGACCAGGATCTGGGTGTCATCCGCATAGTTGGTATACATGACACCCAGACTGTCAAGGCGGTCGATTAGGAGTTTTGTGAATGTATTGTAAAGCGTGGGCGATACATATGATCCCTGTGGAACTCCACAGGTGATGGGCACAGGTGGTGCTGAGGCCGTAGATAAGAAGACCCTTGTGGTTCTATTAGAGAGGTAGGAATTTATCCAACTGGCTGCATTAGATGAGAAGGCAGCTGCTGAGGTTAGGTGTTGGGTCAAGATGAGGCCCATTATCTCTTACCACTGGGTCAAGTGAATGCCTTAGAATTCCCCCCAGACGGCGTTCTTCCCAGACCCTGTCGCATCGATATATATATGTAGCTCTTTAAGCCACCTGGCCCGTCTGGGCGCCAGGATACTGGTGTCTGAAATGTCAAAATGTTGCATGGCCTGCAGTTGCAATGTGTCATTACCTACCTCTTCCCTAAGCAAGAGAGTGAAGGGAGTGGAGCTGGATTGAGGGTTCTGCGAGCTGCTATCCACCTTGTTGCCTGACATGAGCCCCAGTGAATTGTAAATGCTCACCTTAGACTTCAGAGCAAATGTCTGAAAGGATTTCTGTGTTGTGTGTTGTCTGGTTAATGCAGGGCATATGAGAAATGTTCTGGGGCCTGTGCAGCGTGCATGCGTCTGTGACAGTGGCGTTCATTTGGCTCATTAATTGATTTGCTTTGGTGAGGCTGTTCTTAATGGGTGGGCAGCCAGTATTCCTCCATGGCGGTGTCTGTCAGCAGGATATGTGGCTTGCATGGCTTAGCATGTGTAATCTCTGCCGGCACACGTTCTAGTGATATCCTCTATGGCAGTGCTTTACTCAGAGTCTTTGAGGTTCATGGACCTCGCAGGGCAATCTGTGCAGCTGCGGATACAGGGCACGGCTTGCTGTGGCTCAGTGGTAGCTGCGCATAGTAAGAGGATGTTACAGCGCGCACCTGCAGCGGTGAGGAACGTGTCAGCGTTGCCGGAGCGGCTGTCGGGGCATCTATCATCGATGCGGAATACTCCTTGGGAATCGAGTCACCTCATCGCCATTGTTAAGTAACAGCATGTAGTTATCAATGAATCCGGCGTAACAATAAATCAGAAGTCAATGATACACAGAGACAGTTACCTCTTTAATCAAGCGGCGCGAACTGTTGCAACGGATGGTAATGCCCACAAGAACATGTGGGTTGCAACCCACAACATAACAGTAGAAAGGAGACAGAGTCTCCTTTCTGGAAGAACAATAAAAACAAGACGTTACAGCTACAGTAAGCAATTTCTAAACAGGACGTTACAGCTACAGTAAGCAATTTCTAAACCAGTGTGCCACATCCATACTTGCCAACCCTACTGATTTAGGCAGTAGGCTACTGCTTTTTAAGCAGGCCTACCGCCTACATATTTGGGTGACAAACCCTACTGCTTTTTCCAGTGGCAGGTCATTTATGTGACTCTAAGGCAGGCTGCTTGAGACCGGGCATAGGACAAAGCATGCAACACATTAATTTGTCTGTCTGTGCCGTGGGCGGGTAAGTGATTACTTTGAGTGATCGGCTCAGATCAATCCATTGACCTGACAGCTACATGACTCTGCCCTGCACTCTTGCCGGGACAGAATATCGGTGAAACACCAGTGAAGACAAGTGGCAGAGCGTACCACCATAATACAGCATCTGCATGTCAGACGGAGGAGGGTATCAGTCTGTTGTTCAGTATTCAACTTGCACTGCAAGAATAAGTATGTACTCGCAGGGTGCTCTTACAGAGCAGTGGCAAACGTTGCATACCAGCTCCATGTGATTATCTTCTGTGAAGTTAGGTAATTTAATTTGGTGTTAACTTACCATTCAGAAGTATACATTTTAAACATTTGTGCATCTTTCCATGTTGTGTTGTTTGAAGGGTTGTGTATTTTATAGTGCTCCAGTGGTTCCAAAAATGTATGGTTTGTATTTTTCTGAGATGTCAGCATTATTTTTGAAACTTGAACAATCCTACATCTTTTTGGTCACAGAATGTTGGCAAGTATGCACATGTCGCTTTATTCAATGCATGGAGTGGGAGCCAGGTGACCTCTCCGATGATCTCACACTGCTAGGAGGAGCCAGGTGACCTCTCCGATGATCTCACACTGCTAGGAGTTTAATATATCGTAATTTGTGTGCATGCTTTACACTTACTGATGATGTGCCAGTAATTAATTATATAACTGATAAGGAAACATGCATTTGTTTAATTCTCATATTCTCATTAAAAAAAAAAAAACATTGGCACGCATTTAAACAAAGTAGGGGATGTGCATTTTACTTGTTGCAAACCCTTAGCACAGAAAACATGTATGTAGACCGCCTTCAGCGCTCCATTCGTGAGAAGTCCATATAGTCGTGTTTTTGTTTGGAATTCTGGGAATTGTAGTTTTCCTAAATTTCAAATGGGGAAGAGAAAAAAGAAAAGTTCTAGAGTCCAAGGCCGACAAACCAGAGCTGCATGGCTACGCGAAAATTAAGAGATCTGCGTCAAGAAATGTCAGTTTATCCGGAGCTGAAATCAGTTTTGAGCAATACAGATTAAGAAAAAATGGGTAGGGGAAGGGTGGTGAGCTAGATGCAACATTTTGAAATGAACCCCTGCTCACCTTCAGCTGGTCCTGGGGAGAGCGTCTCTCTGCTCTTTGTTAACTTTGTTTGATTTATTATTTTCCTTTGCAAAGTCGCCTTTCCTGTACTGCGCATTAAAGAACAAGCGTGGACTGGCAGCACGGCATGCTGCAAACGCACCGGAACCATACTTTACTAGAGCATAGGAACTAACCAGGAACAATTTTCTGACACTCGGGGTTTGGTACAAGGGTTTACAAAATGAGGAATAACCTTGCAGGCAGACACACAACTCCTCTCACCCGGATACACGAACAGGCTAACACAGCTGACCGAAATGAAAAAGGAGCATTTTGCTTCTGCCAGCGTCTACGCCAATCCATTTGATTGAATAGGGAAGACTACTAACCTTTCCTTCTTATATGTCAGTGCATGAAAAATAAATGTGGCCATATTGTAAAGAAGGGTTTTCGCAATTGCATAGTTCATTTATTTTTCATTTGTTCATTAATTTAACATAAACACCGAGGACTTTCAACGCCGCGAAATGTTGTGTATATCTTTTGTTTGTTTATTGGAATAGGGATGTGAACATTTTGATACATAGAAAATGCAGCTGAATTTGGACCCACAATCTGAAAAAAGTGTACTAAAGTATGTTGCTGCAAACTGTTAAAAATCGTTGAAACGTGTTCTTCAAAACAGGATAAGAAGAGCAAAACATTTGTGGTAATCTAGTTTGGAGTGTTATAGGGTGCAAAGCAGGTGGATACTGCAGAATTAAAGGATAGTTCTGGGACTTTTTTTTTATTGTCCCTACGGTTCGGCCATGTGATTTTAAGCATAACTCGGTAGATCGTAGAAAACTTTCCTATGGACCTTACCCGACTTTTCGTCCATTATCGCACTCGAAATCAGCTGCCATTTTCTGATAATCCTATCATTTCCCCCCATCGCCCTGGCTCACCTGCTTTTGCGGCACTAAATCAAATCCCCCGCCCCTGAAACAGACTTTATCAAAACATTCATATTCCCCGCCTCTATCCGTGACGTGACTGTGCGTAGGCAAACGCGCCCAGGCGTCTTCTACGCGACTCCACACAGAACCCGGAAATCAACACAGATTAGCTCACAACACAGCGCGCCACAATTCGGAATATGAAACTGTACTTTTAAATCAAACCGCAAGATTGTAAATTTGGTAAAGTACATTTATTTGACATCAAATGTTTAGAGAATATTCAGCGATTTGCATTTTTATTTGCTCACGTTCCAAAAAGTTCGTTTTGAGGCACGCAATGTTCCTTTGCTGTACACAGGGTCTTAGATCATCTCACAATACAGCGCCACAATTCGGAATATGAAACTGTGGTTTAAAAGCAAACGGCAAGATTGTACATTTGGCAAAGTACATTTATTGGACATCAAATGTTTAGAGAATATTCAGCGATTTGCATTTTTCTTTGCTCTCGATCCAAAATAGTTAATCTTGATGCAAGCGATGTTCGTGTGCAGTACACAGGGTGTTGGTTTACGAAAAAATAAGCTCTTCGGTCGCACTGATAATCGCATGGCTGTTCCAACAACGAGGCACTAGGCCACCACAACGGTCTGTATGTTGCACCTAGCCGTTAGTACCGCGTAAGGGCATACTTGTACTTGGCGATCGTCCCATAAAATGGTCAGGGTGGTAACGTTGTTCACGCGGAGAAGCAACTGGCGGTTAAAAAACCCATCCGCCGGTGTCTGTTACTCGTGACACAGACAATAATGAAGGATGTACCTGTTTTAAAAACATAAAAAATGAAATTAGTCTCACCATCAGATCTTTATTAAAATTATTCATTTTATATATTAGGTCGGGAAATTATTTCATAGCTAGGACAGTGCAACTGGGTATTATACGTCAAGGGGGGGCTGTAGGATACTGAGACAGTCCCCCAGTGCAGGGGTTGACAGGGAGGCAGTGCAGGTGGAGAGTGGAAGGGCCCAGGACCGAGGTCGCACACAGTGGACCAGTTGTAGCAGGGGAGAGGGAGAGAGAAAGCAGAAGCGAAGAGGAAGGTTTTGAGGTGCTTCCGTAAAAGGAGATGGTTCTCCTCAAGATAGTGCGCGGTACAAAACAATATGCCACATAGAACGAACAAGTACAACTTAACCCGTCTTTAAAGCTACTGTATAGTAATTAAATTGCGGTATCAACTCATCTAAAGAGTTACTTACATTATATTTGCATTTTCCATTGTGCCTGTGCGTAGGGCAGCCCCGAAATACCACTCCTTCTATGCCGACGTTATTTCTTCTAATGAACGAACATTAAATGGCTATCGTTTCTGAAATTTTATTCATTATCGTTTCTTACGTTATTGCACCACACCCCCAAAAAGAAGTCTTTGGTCCCGGCCTGTCAAGGTCAAATAACAATGGAACCTTATACTGAGTCGTGGGCCATTCCGGCACCCGAGCAAAAAATCAAAGCAGCTGACCTTCACTTTGAACGAGCACACATTCCTAGTTAGCTACATTCATCTCACAGGACTTGAAATTTACACTCCATCTTTGCATTTTGTCTGCGTGCTTTGGAACCCCAGAGAACAATAAATACGGAGACATTGTATATTTTTTGAAAAATGATTTGTATTACTGTTTGGTTTAATTTAATGCGTAAATGAACAAGGTTGGATAGACACATTGCATGTACACTGATCAATCACTTTTATTTACACAATACATAGCTACACATATTCAATGGGCCTGCGACATGAGGAGACTCGAGAGCAAAGTCACAGGTGACACCCGGGTGGTTCGCACTACTGCACGGTGAAGGGAGGGGCAAGGGTGGAGAGACACATTGCATGTACACTGAGCAATCACTTTTATTTACACATTACATAGATACACATATTCAATGGGCCTGCGACATGAGGAGACTCGAGAGAACAGACAATCAAATGACAATCATTTAAACCGTGATGTGTATTTCTCAATGAGCTCTGCTTTAGGTGGACATGGAACAGAGGCAATGTTGGGTGGCAATGCAGTTGTCCCCTGCACAGGTTCGTTCACTACTCCATGTATGTGCCTATCTAGGACATCAACAATAAGTCTCTCAATAAACTCATATTGCATATCCTCAAACACTGGTTTGATCACCCATTGTTTACTTCTTTTAGTGAAGGCCTTATTGTAGCGAAGCGTCCCTAAAGTTCCGGTCGTCTACTTTGTTGACGGCCAACATTATGGTTATGTGCCAAGACCGCTAGAAGAGTCCGATTTATCATGCCCTCCATGCCAAAATGCAATCGTTTTGGCCTGTACTTTAGGCACATATTGTGGAACACCTCCAAATCTCCTGTGTGGCAGAATTCCGTGAGTCCCCTCAAATCTCTTGTTATAGTTTTATCAAATACAATCTTTTCAATGGCTTTGTGAGTGGGTGATGAAGGAATCAACCACTTCTTCTTCCGTGCCTCCTCTGTGGACAAATGGCCATGTTCACAATTTTGGAAATGTTGGTTTGTGGTCCAGTGGTGAACGTTGATACAGTGTAGCATTACTGACCGCCATTTTTCCAGTAGAATTTCCAACGACCCTCCACATGTTTTTGAGCTCCACCAAAGATGGTTGCTGATTGACTTGGACCACTGTGAAATACCTTGCATATCTTTTTTTTTACCTGCAGCCGACATTTTTTTATTGATTGTTTTTGCAAGATGCCAAACGTCAAATTGGTGATTTATATTTTTGTACTCTTCTCTCATTGTCTTGGCAATTGAAACGTGTCTGTCCGTGGCTATCAGGTCGATCACCATTCCCCGCGATTGTAGTTCTTGCAATGATGCCACAAAGCCAACTTTCTCCATGGCCACTGAGGATGTACTTTGTGACACCTGCACGACCACCGAACTCACAATTTTCTTACTTTCCATGTCCTGAAAGTGGTAGGTGCAGTACTTGGCTGAAAATCCTGGGCTGTCGCACTGTCCATCACCGGCTAGCTAGAACCGTTTGCCCGCAAATGTACTATCAATAGACATTTTTTCCATTCTCCAAGCTTCGCTAATGGCTGGAAATAGATAATCGGTTTGGTATTTGTAGAACTGAGTTTTCGCAATGAAATGGATTCCCACAAACTGAAAGAAAGACTCTAACTTTTTAAAACTTGAACCACTAAAAAGTGCAGCCGCTGCACAAAGTAGATTGCCTGCTGGCAGTTGCCCCAGCATGGGTTGTGCAGACCATGAGAAAGGATGATATTTTGTACAGGTGGCATGTATTTTAAGGTTAGTGCCTCGAATTGCACGAGTCACATTAATCAATGGCTCCCCACATACTTCCCCACCAACCGAATGCCCACATTTCAACCGAATAATAATATCAATCAAACAACTATCGAATACAATGAATTTGGCCTCTTTCCTTATACTGTCACTCTGCATCCCAGCTGGTTCGGCCAGTAACGTTGAGGACATGTCACTCACATGAAAGGTAGAATCTCTGATATCGTCTTCCGTTATGTTCAGTGATATTGATGGTGTTTCATTGTCGTCCACTTCATTCTCTTCCATTGCAACATCTGTTCCTTCTCCGGCGATGGGTGAATAAAACAATTTCTTCAACTTTCTCGCGGTCTTAGTTTTTGCGGGTGTGGATTCTGTGAATTGATCTCCGACTGCACCCGAACTACCAGGAGAACATTCACTATCAATGGCTGGATGTGGTATAGCTCCGTTGTCAATCACTTCATATACTTCCCATTGGCACGATGCATCTCCAGTCGCAAGTCCCTGCCAAAAGGTTTGACAAGCAACATCTCTCGTTCGCTTCACTGTCTGTGTAGATCTAGTTCGTACACCCACTCGCAACTAGAGGACAGATTGTAAAAGGGATGTTCAGTTTAAACACAACTTACGGTATTGAACTATTAACAGTGAAAAACAACATAATATAGTGACCAGGACACTAACCTTCTTTTGCTTTCTTTTCTTTGAAACTTTCTTGCCTCGAACTTCAACATCAGGACGCTGTTGCTCCGACTCGTGTGTGCATGTCTCCACTTCCTCTTGCGCTGCAACGACTATATTTTCATGATAAGCACATCCATCACGCACTGACGCTCCATTGACTCCCTGAAACATAGAACTTTCATTAGTATGTATAATAATATCGAAAACACAAAATGTACTTGGGGACCAATACCCACATACATCTCAATAGCAAAACACGAATGAACGCTTTGTGTAGAACATTCAAACGACAATTATTCACGCATTGTTGATCTAGTTAGATGGAACTGTCAAGATCCATACCTCGGGCTCCTCATAGACTTCCATTGATGATATTATTGAAGATGATGCTTCAGTAACTCCCTGAAACACAGTAATTGCATTAGTATGGTTTTCTATTTTGTTAAAAAGAACATAAACTTTGTGCTGGCGTCAACGGCTCATCTAAATAGACCTGCACAAATGATCAGTTGTCTAAAATAAATAATGGATATGTAAATATGATTCGATTTGCTCGATCGTTGGAAGTGTCACCACCCAGAGATCTGCATCAACTACTAGGGGTGATGTTCTTGTAGAAGAAGCTCCGTCATCTACCTGAAACATAGTACTTGCGTTAATAAAGAAGGAAGTATAGCGGATGTAATCACGTCATATGATCTCGCTTGATCGAACTGTCAGTATCCATACCTTGAAATGCATAAGAACATCAAGGGACGATGTAACTGTGGTGCACACTTCTGCAAGCTGTTGCGCCGACCCGTAACTGCATGCTCCCCCTTCTTGGGCTAATGCTCCATCGACTCCCTGAAACATAGGACTTTCATTAGTAATGAACACAATATTGAAAAAAGAAGACACATAGGAGGGCGACGACAGAAGGACATATCAATGGCTAAAAACGAAAGAAACATTGTGTGTAACAATCACGCTACAAGAATGCAAGATCTGATGATCTCCATCGATGGAACTGTCCGGAAACGTACCTCGAGCATCTGAGTGACATCAGCGGTTGTCGTCAATACGTTGGACTCCTCAGCATCTCCCTGAAAGACAGTACTTGCATTATTTTGGATAAAAATATTTATAACTTAAAACAAAGACTAGAGGACGAGTACAAGGGTGTACCATTAGGTAAAATAATTACACAATCAATTAATACTATTGATTTACATGCCTAAAAGAAGTCAATGGCAGAATAGCCAAGTAAGATTACCCGATAGGCGCTTGAAGTGGCTGATGACTGCAATAACGACACGGATGGAGAATCTTCCGCCTTCATATTGAGTGGATACATAAATGGGGAAATTATTGCTAGCTAATGCTACACACTACCGCAAGGCCGAGAGATAAATACGTAAACTTGACTCACCAGTGGAGGGATGTGGACGAATAGAGTGGGAATAGCGGTTGAGAGCAATTTCCGCCTCGCTCGCGGTGTGTTCTTCTTTATTAGCATTGATGTGGAGTACATGTCAGAGCTAAAGTGCCTGCTGCAGATGCGGTATCGATCACCCCTCTTGTCCGCAAAGACTTCTAGGACTCTACTTTCAAGCTCAGACGGTGGATATCCGCAATATCGGACCCATTCTCTGATCTGATCTATTGTCTTAGGGAAAACATGCATTATAGTACCTTCAGATTTATTATGGGTCTTCGAAGGGCAACCGCCAATGGAACAGGCAGGCATTGTGGAAAGTTCTGAAAAGTAAAGATCAACAATTCTCTATGAATACCAATGTGTTAAAAAATTAAATGACACATAAAAGGTTCAATGCAAGGTTCGTTTTGGTTCTTGGAACTATACACGTTATTCACATGCGGATAAGTATTTGAATAACTTTAAAAAAATAGAAAGATAATTTGACTAGACTCAGAAAGACTTCTGTCTTGAACGAAAAGAAATTGAACGCAAAATGATTATGGTACATGGCCTTACCTTGACGAACAAACAGTTAGATTCCGGGATCAGAGTAGTTTCTTGTCGTAGAACAGGGAGCAGTTCACAGGTTGCAAACTGACGAGTTTCCTCGAAGTGGTCACGGAAGTTCACAGAGACGAAGAGCAGATAACCAGCACCTTCACGGGTTGACTAGCAAAGCGCAAAGAAGTTCTCATTAGAAATATGAAGTGGGTTATAAAGAATTCAAAACAGGGGTGTGTTTGTGAATGAATGACGTGTATATGTCGTGGCATTATGCGGTTTGCGGGGGGCGTCCAGCGTGAGGGGGGATGCTTGGCAGGAGACACGGGGTCTGGAGGTAGACATGGGAACAACAACCCATGCTCTATAGACCACTTTGAAGTGCACATGGTCTTTGGCACCTCTTGGCCTTTATCGCTCCCTGACAGCTCCACTTGCCAGCACAAGTACCCCGGTGCAAACTGCCTTTGATAGGGCGGGGGGTGGATTGGGGCGGTGGTCATGCAGACAAGACACAGGAAGACTCCTGAATGGAGACACACTTATGTTGATTGCAGGGGGGCGTCCAGCGTGAGGGGGGATGCTTGGCAGGAGACACGGGGTCTGGAGGTAGACATGGGAACAACAACCCATGCTCTATAGACCACTTTGAAGTGCACATGGTCTTTGGCACCTCTTGGCCTTTATCGCTCCCTGACAGCTCCACTTGCCAGCACAAGTACCCCGGTGCGAACTGCCTTTGATAGGGTGGGGGGTGGATTGGGGCGGTGGTCGTGCAGACAAGACACAGGAAGACTCCTGAATGGAGACACACTTATGTGGATTGCAGGGGGGCGTCCAGCGTGAGGGGGGATGCTTGGCAGGAGACACGGGGTCTGGAGGTAGACATGGGAACAACAACCCATGCTCTATAGACCACTTTGAAGTGCACATGGTCTTTGGCACCTCTTGGCCTTTATCGCTCCCTGACAGCTCCACTTGCCAGCACAAGTACCCCGGTGCGAACTGCCTTTGATAGGGCGGGGGGTGGATTGGGGCGGTGGTCGTGCAGACAAGACTCGCTTGCCGCAGGGCCTCACCAAGGAGAGGCCATCTAACTGCATGTAAGAGGCAGGCTGCAGGATCTAGTACATGGAAGGCAGGGGGGTGAGTTTATAAATACCTCACCCTCCCAGGAGAATATATGGGTGCAGTTCACCCTGGAGACCCTGGATGCCTAGGCAGTTAGTCAGCAGCAGGCTGGCCTGTGGTGGCAAGCCGGCACGGGCCAGAGGGGGTCATCTCTGTACCCGGTGACCAAAAGGATGATTTATTATGATCAACCATATTGATTATTTACCTATAACCATGTTTTGTATCAATAAAATCCAACAGCCTTTTATTGCCAACGCTTGAACAAAGTGGTGTGGTAAGTATTTTTGGGGGAGGAGGCAAGGCCGGGAGGCTTGATGCCAAACCGCAAAATAACATATGTATGTCTGCTGCATATGGGTTCAACGGTTATGTGGATTGAAGGTGGGCGGCCAGCGTGAGGGAGGATGCTGGCCGGAGACATGTGGTGTGACAAGACAAGGCACAGGAAGACTATTCAATGGAGACACACTAGATTCATTTAAAAAATCAAAACAACTATTGTTAAAATATATGTTGGGTTTTATTTTAGGACTTAATTTCAATTGAACATAAATAATAAACATTACACATAGTAAAGTTCCGGTTGCAGCACATCCAGGGAAAATCCGCGGTATTGTCCACTGTCGCTGGGGAAATGTTGTCTAATGGCAAGTACCGCACAGGCAGGTATTACTCTCCGAACGCGGTGTCCGAGCCTCCCGTGAAGCCACCAAGTGAAGCAACGATAGGCCACCAGCCTGTACCACCTGTGAAAAAGAAAGATGCGAGCTGTATTAAAATGACAAAACTTTCTTATCACTGTCGATTCAGGTAAAAAATGTCATTCTGCTTTGAAAAAAATTCTATCTAGAAAATGCACAATATGGAACCAATTTACATGCGTTCGAATGATATGTAGATGTAATTTTATATGTGGGAGACGACCATGAAATAGTAGTGGCATCACTGACATCACAACCAGAGTATACCTACTCGTTACTCGGATTACGTGGACGAACAGTGCTGCGAAGTTCGTGCATAAGCACCATCATCATCCTCAACACGGTCCGTGAGAGGCAGGCTTCCCTGAACTCTGGCAGCTCGCTGATGCATTGCGGACTTGGCTCGCCTTCCGAAATGTAGGCCAAGCACCCGGAATTTTCACGGCAGCAGCAGTTCTCCTCCTCAGTTGGCATTAGCTTGCACCGATTGCACGTGCACCAGGTGGAGACGCCGTCCATGCGACATGGTCCAGGCTCTTCATCCGTTGACTGGTCCTCCCAACTGCCGTCCGAATCCCCATCGTTTTCGCGTGCTTGCCTTTCCAGTAGTTCCTCCTCGGTGTACTCGGGCTCGTACATATACGGCATTATTGTAGCCATTGTGTGGTAAAGAAAGTAAAATAATTTACAGAGATGGTACAGGTGTTCACAAGGCCTAGAAGCGGCGAAGGTAGCTGACCAGAGCACAGAAACGAGTCACAGAATACTCAAAGTAACACAGAGAGAGGAATGGAATCGAAAATCTGCTGCTGTGTGTTGTGAAACGGTGTGTTTATACTTATTGAGGAAAGAGGCGTCCTGCCATTTCCATGGCGACACTTCATTAGCTGAGGCGCAGCGATTGTTGACACGAAACGTGCTTTGGCGTTGGGAAATGGGCGGTATGCGTCTGCTGATGTCAGGCTCAGGGGCGGGGGATTTGATTTAGTGCCGCAAAAGCAGGTGAGCCAGGGCGATGGGGGGAAATGATAGGATTATCAGAAAATGTCGGCTGATTTCGAGTGCGATAATTGACGAAAAGTCGGGTAAGGTCCATAGGAAAGTTTTCTACGATCTACCGAGTTATGCTTAAAATCACATGGCCGAACCGTAGGGACAATAAAAAAAAAGTCCCGGAACTATCCTTTAACCGAGGCAGAAACAGATAGTATGAGCCTTGGTTCCAGTATACTTTACCTCCACGTGACTCTTCCTCATCTAAGTACTTACCTCTGAAACCTCGCCTTTCTTTTCTTTTGATGTATAATACCCCTCCCTTACCCACAAGCCCCAGTTCAATCTTTCCTGTCCTCCGGCCAGGAGTGTTTTCAGTGCAGGGCACTGGAGGGCTACGGTTGCCGGCCTACTGCAGGTTTCTTTTTGTGTTGCTTCGGGACCCCTCCTGTGGGGAACACACCAGGTTTGCCCTGTGGAGCTCGGGGGCCGATTGAGCATTGAGGCTCTCCCCTGGCTCCTTGCAGGGTGTTGGGGCTTGCGGGAGGCAGCACCTTGCGGTGGCCTTTGATACCATCCCCATGTTGTCTGGTCTGGAGCGTGCAGGTGAGTTCCCGTTGTTGGTGCGCTGCTGCGCTGTACCTTGGTGCTGGCAGCGCCGATAGGTATGGTTGCGGCCTGACTGCTGCTGGGAATGTGGGCAATCCGGGTTTCTCCCGTGTGTTCCCGGTGCCTGTTCTTGGAGGTTTGGTGCGGCCGGTCGTGATCAGTGTTCTTTCTGTGCTTTCAGGCTTTTTCCCGGAGCACCTCTAGGTACGCCAGGGACTTGTCGGTTATCGTGGTTGGCTTATTCTGGCAACTTGTGTGGGAAGTTACAGTAACTAGGCTGGCGCTCTTGTGATCCCATTGCTTCCTGGTATTTCGTGCTGTCTGTTCCTTTGGATATTTTGGCACGCTCTCACGCACCCCTGGCCCTCCCTGGCCTGCTAGGGTCTCGCTGGGGTGTTCTGTGCCAGATTGCGCTCTGATGCAAGCACCTCAGACTCGTCTGTGGGTGGATTATGTGTTTGTCGGGGGTTTCCTGCAGAGGTGAAGTTTGGCATTACTGCTTCTGCCTATGTGGCGTTTGTGCGCTAGGTGTAAAGCTGCGTGGATTCCCTTTGTGTCTCTTTGTTCGTTTCTATGATTTGTATTTGGTGTCCTGTTGTAGTGGCTTACATGGGACTCGACACAGTGTTGTGATGTATGTTCCAGCGTCGTTACAAATCTCCCCAGAGTTCGAGAAGGATGCCGGAGTCGGTTAAGGAAATGATGCCCTTGCAGACCACACCGTGTCCTGTGGGCTCTTTTAATGAAGTATAATCTCGCAAATTATACCGTCTCAGTGTGCACCGTTACATAATGATTGGCGACGAGGAACGAAGTGCACAGGGCGAGAGCCTCCAGGAACTCAAGCGGCTGCTTGACATGTTCGAAGAAGAATGCCGGTTATCACAGGAAAGATCCAACGCCCTGCTTTGAGCCAGCGAGACCAGCGCCAGAAGCAAGTCAAGGATATATCAAAGGCAAGTGATTTTGTAAGAAGGAAACCGGGCACATGCCAGGCGTCATTGGAACTGTGCATCATTCAAGTTAGCCAGTGCCGACGAACAACCCCTGACCAGCGAAGTTAGAGGAAGGAACCCTACTACGTCTCCAAACATGATGCAGCCATTTTAGCTAGCACTGGTTGTCATAGCAACACATGCACAGAACGTAGAGGAAGCGTTCACCACTTCATTCAACCAGAAGATATTGACTATAACATGAGAATAGAACTGTAAAAGACTCAACATCTAAAAGAATACACTCCACCTGCAAAAAATGAAAAGACAAAGTTACCTATACAACAGCACATTTAACGAGCATTAGTCAGAGACAATGGAAAATACACCTGCTCCTTGTCCTTTCGTCACTAATCCTGGCAGCTCCACCACACCATGGGAACATTGGGTGGACACATTTCAAGTATACTTAAGAGCCGTTGGTGGCGTGAAGTTTAATGATGACCTTAAAGAGACCACTTCACTAAATTGTATAGGAGCTGAAGCACTCCGAATTTTCCGCACTCTACCTAAACAGGCAAGAAATGATGATGGAGCAGGGGATCCCACTGGTACCAGCAGCAATAGGCGCTATAAAACTGCTCTCCGTGAACTTACTATAAAAACTAATGTGGTCCTAGAAAGATATCACTTCTTTTCTACGAAACAGAACAAAGGCAAATCAGTGGACACTTATATTGCAGCATTAAGGCGACTCCTTGCAACATGCAAGTTCACAGGTATTGCAGATGAATATCTAAGAGACCAACTAGTGCTCCACACTGCTGATCCCCAAATTCTGCAAAGATTATGGCAAGCAAAGGATCCCGCATTAGACCAGGCAGTAGAGATCGCCAGAAATATTGAATTAGGTGATGAATGCATGAAAGCTATACAGAACAAACAGGAATTAACAGAAGGGAGGAGTGTACATATAGAGGGCGAAGATGACAATGAGGATACTATAGTAGGATTGATAAGGAAAAGGTCCAAAGTGGCATCCAAGATGAAACCTGCAGATAGAGGCAGGAGAGAGAAGGAGGGCAATACCTTCACCCAGCTTAATAAAACACAATGCAGATGTTACAAGTGTGGTTGAAGCAAACATCCCTGTTTGCAGAAACAGCATAGGAAGAGGAAGGTTGAGCCCCAATAGCAGAATAAATGAAGAGGGTAGCCGCCCAGGTAAGCTCAACATCAAAGCTTTGGAAGAAATAGGTGGCCCAAGCAGTCTGTGATCCATATCAAGTTGCAAGGAAGAACAAGAAGTGCAAATCCTAACAATCCGCTCTGAAGGAAAGAGAGGCCCATAGGAGTGCATGAAAGTTGATTCCATACCCATACAAGTGTTGGTAGACACGGGGTATCCCTATACAATGGTGGATGTTCACACCTATGTTAAAGATTTGGAAGTACGACCTGAAGATTTAAAAATAACCAACATCAGAGCCACAGGGTATGGTAAGAGACCTATAAACATCATAGGATACAAGTGGGTCCATCTTAACTTTAACGGTAGAGAAACATACTGCAAATTGTATGTGGCAGAGAACGGATCGTCAGTGGTAGTATGGTCGAGCAGGCAGCTCTCCGAATAAAGATACAGCCAGGTAAAGTGCCCCCAATGTTATGTGTGGCAAGCTAAGACTTTAACTCCAACAAAGGTTTAGAAAAAACATTTCCTTTGGTGTTCAACAAAAGAATCTGGATGCTTAGAGGGTTCGAACAGAATTGTGTTGAAAAGTGGTGCCATACCAATTGCACACAAAGTAAGAAACATTCCTTTTGGCACAAGAGAAGCATTAAAGAAGTGATTAATAAAGCTTTGTGAGCAGAGCATTATCGAACCAATTGAGTCCTCTGAATGGTTATCGCCCATTGTGATTGTACGCAAACCAGACAACTCCGTAAGGATGTGTGTTGACCTTACGGACTTTAGGCCAATATTTGGATAGACAGACACCCCTTACCAGATATAAATGAAATGTTAAAGACCATGAAGCCTGCCAAATACCCCCTTGGAGCATTTAGGTACCAAGGCATGCCCTTTGGCCTAGCATCCGCTTCGGCCGTCTTCCAAAGATTGATGCAACAACTTTTTGGTGGTCTTGATGGCGTATTATATTTCCAGGATGACATTCTAATTGCACCTATGACAGAGGATGAACACAGCGCCAAGAAAAGGGACTTACATAGAGAATTGATAAATGCAGAATTAAAGTGAGAGAGGTGACATACATAGGGCATACCATCAACTCTGAGGGAATTATCCCAAAAAAGAACTTAGCTGAAACAATATCAAAGTTGCCGGCTCCTACCAATAAACACCAAATACGCCGTTTTTTGGAATTGGCAGAATATTATTCAAAATGTGTGCTATATTTTACAGACAGAACACAGCACATGAGGGCACTCATGAAAAGGTCGACAAGATTCATTTGGTGTGAAAAATGCTAAGACAAACTCAAGAATATAAAAAAGATTATGGGGGTAATTCATAGAATTTAGCGCACAAGTGGCGCACGCGGCTGGTGCACAGTGTGCGTGTGCGAATGTCTGTGCCAGCCACGTGCGCTAAAATCCATTACCGCGCACAGCCTATTCATGGATTGTCGCCTCCAAAACCAGCCGTGGCACAGAGTGGTGCAGCGACCCTGCAGCAGCGCCAGTTACGCCCCCAAGAACGCCCCTGGTGCAAGGAAAAGCCATCAAAATCCCCAATCCAGCGCAAAGGGCTGCGCTAACCCTGGACCAGTTTACAGGGCTGCCAAACAGCAAACGCCAAGCGGGGAACGTGTATTTCTGGGGTTCGCGTGAAGTTTCACACGCGAAAGGGCCTGTGCGAGTGGGGTACGTGTATAACTGGGGTTCGTGGGAAGTTTCACACGCAATTTCAGCAGGGCACGTGTATTTCTGGGGTTCGTGTGAAGTATAACTGGGTTCGCGGGAAGTTTCACACGTGATTTCAGAAGGATACATGTATTTCTGGGGTTCGCGTGAAGTTTCACACGCGAAAGGGCCTGTGCGAGTGGGGTACGTGTATAACTGGGGTTCGCGGGAAGTTTCACACGCAATTTCAGCAGGGCACGTGTATTTCTGGGGTTCGTGTGAAGTATAACTGGGTTCGCGGGAAGTTTCACACGTGATTTCAGAAGGATACATGTATTTCTGGGGTTCGCGTGAAGTTTCACACGCGAAAGGGCCTGTACGAGTGGGGTACGTGTATAACTGGGGTTCGCGGGAAGTTTCACATGCGATTTCAGCAGGGTACGTGTATTTCTGGGGTTCGCAGGAAGTTTCACACACGAAAGGGCCTGTGCGAGTGGGGTACGTGTATAACTGGGGTTTGTGGGAAGTTTCACACGCGATTTCAGCAGGGTACGTGTATTTCTGGGGTTCGCGGGAAGTTTCACATGTGATTTTGCTGTCAGAGCGGGGTACGTGAATTTCAGGGGTGCGCGGTGAGTCCTACACATGAATTGGCAGTGTGGGTCCTCCCAGGGGTTCCCTCTATACCCCCACGGCACCTGCAGGCAGCCCACACCACAGGGGACTACCCCCCACCCCTGGCCATGTCCCGCAGGCCGCCCTTCCACCATGGGCATGCCCCCCAGCCAAGCCACGTCAGCTTGCACCCCCACCCCCCAGCAGTCAGGGGCACCTGCCAGCAGGCCCCCACTCATGACCCCTGCACCCCCACCCCCCAGCAGTCAAGGGCACCTGCCAGCGGGCCCCAACTCATGACCCCCTCCACCCCCCAGCAGTGCAGGGCACCTGCCAGCAGGCCCCCACTCATGTCCCACTCATGACCCCCTGCACCCTCACCCCCCAGCAGTGCAGGGCACCTGCCAGCAGGCCCCCACTCATGACCCCCTGCGCCCCCATCCCCCAGCAGTCAGGGGCACCTGCCAGCAGGCCCCCACTCATGACTCCCTGCACCCCCACCCCCCCAGCAGTCAGGGGCACCTGCCAGCAGGCCCCCACTCATGACCCCCTGCACCCCCACCCCCCAGCAGTGCAGGGCACCTGCCAGCAGGCCCCCACTCATGTCCCACTCATGACCCCCTGCACCCCCAGCCCCCAGCAGAGCATGGCATGTGCCAGCAGGCCCCTACTCATGACCCCCTGCACCCCCACCCCCAGCAGTGCAGGGCACCTGCCAGGAGGCCCCCACTCATGACCCCCTGCACCCCCACCCCCAGCAGTGCAGGGCACCTGCCAGAAGGCCCCCGCTCATGTCCCACTCATGTCCCCCAGCACCCCCACGCCCCCATCATTGACAGGCACCTGCCAGCAGGCCCCAACTCATGACCCCCTACACCCCCACCCCCCAGCAGTCAGGGGCACCTGCCAGCAGGCCCCAACTCATGAACCCCTACACCCCCACCCCCCAGCAGTCAGGGTCACCTGCCAGCAGGCCCCCACTCATGACTCCCTGCACCCCCACCCCCAGCAGTCAGGGGTACCTGCCAGCAGGCCCCCACTCATGACCCCCTGCACCCCCACCCCCCAGCAGTGCAGAGGACCTGCCAGCACGCCCCCACTCATGTCCCACTCATGACCCCCTGCACCCCCACCCCCCAGCAGAGCAGGGCACCTGCCAGCAGGCCCCCACTCATGACCCCCTGCACCCCCACCCCCCAGCAGTGCAGGGCACCTGCCAGCAGGCCCCCACTCATGGCCCACTCATGTCCCCCAGCACCCCCACCCCCCCATCATTGACAGGCACCTGCCAGCAGGCCCAGACACATGTCCCCCAGCCAACACGTCATCACAATCCAGATCCCTGGCTCTTCTGGCCACACAAATCCCACCCCACGCCACCCCAGTCCAAACACCCAACCAAGCTTTACATCCACTCCAAATTGAAATCACCATTACATGATAGATCACAAATAAGCAGTATGCGCATGAGTACAAGTCTGTCCGACCCACACAATGGCAACACATAACTGAGAAAACCTACATTGTGACATGCATGAAACCAATGAGAGAAGACCACACATTGAAGTAAGAAACAAAAATGTATTCAAGTCAAAATGAAGGGAATGAAATAAAAACACACAATAATGGCAATAATAATCAAAATGCAGCATGTCCCAAAAAATGATAAATAAATAAAATGAGAATCCAAATTAATCCCAATGAAAATGTGTCCAAAGTCACTGTCCAACAAAGCAAATCCAAAGGGAAAGAAAAGCGTTATATCCATTGCTCCATGGTGAAGAAAAATAAAGATGAAGGAGAATAATCCACTGTAAAACTATGTACAAATAGCAAATCCAGGATCCATGAGCCCAACGACATAAATGAAACCTACAATGAAACCTACCTAATTACTAACTATATACAAAAATGTGGGGCATAGTCCATGCGCCCCAAATGAAAGAAAAAAGAAATGAAACTTAACACTAATGAACTATATACAATGGCGGCGGGCAAGTCCAACGGCTCACTTGTTGATGTCATGGGCCAGGGCATCATCGAACTCCTGTTCAATGTCTTGGAGGTGGGCCTGTTCTCTGGCCACGAGGTCTCGCAGGGATAACGCCATGTCCACCTCCAACTCCCTGCGAATTCCCTCGAGGCACTCAGCCCGCCTCAGTGCCCTGCGCATGGAGTTCTCTGCCCTGACCATCGTGAGCCGTGCCTCCTCCGCCCGCCGCCGCTCCGCACCTATCTGCTGGCCCAACCGCTGCCACACGGAAGACACTCCCATTCCAGGGTCCTCCTGCCCTCTGGCTGATGCCTGCCCCTCTGATGTAGATGGCCCCGAGCCATGATGCCTCCCACGTTGAGCTTGCCGCTGCCTCCGACGCAACTGCCTCTGCCAGCACAACGTCATCCAGGCTGATGGAATCCACCGACGCCGTCGTGCACATGCCCTGTTCGATGATGCCGGCACATCCTCCATCTGCTGGGGTCCAGGTACTGTGGACCTCCGACTCCTGACTGTGGCAGGGATGGGATCCCCACCAAGCTGGCTGCGTTGGTCAGGGAAGATCCACAGGGGGCCCTGGTGGCATCTGGGCCGGACGACGGCATGGAGAACGACTGGCGCATAGTCTCCACAGAGGAGGAGGGGGCCGCCAGAGTGGCCGACACATGTACAAAACCCCCGACCATGGACACTCCCAACTGGGCCACGTTGGCACGCTGCTCTTCGTGATGACGTGTGTGCTCCCCCCGGGAAGCATGCACGTCATCACGAATGTCACACGTGCGCAACACAACACCAATCAGGACCTTCTCCATATGGCCAGGGGTCCCCTCGCCCGCAGGTAGAGGAGTGTCAGATGACATGGACATCCCCCCTACCTGCAGACGGGCCTGGGATGGGGCATCCCTGCTGGTGCATGGTGGTGCAGTCACAGTGTCAGGGACAGTGACATGCACAGGCCCCTCCGCAGCGACCTGTGCTGCCTCCTGCCCCTGGACTGTACCACTTGCACCAGTGGTACCACCCCCACCAGGCCCCATGTGCGGCTCAGTAGCGACCTCCTCCTCCTCTGTGGAAACCACCAACCTGGATGGCTCCACACCGCCTTCCGCCGTTGCAAGCCCCTGTGGGGCTCACCCACCCCTTCCGCTGCAGCCGTAGTGGCAGATGCAGCACCAGTCCCCTCACTCCCGGACGATGGTAAATTCTGGGAGGGTGACTGGGCCTTGCGTCGCTGGCGGTGGGGGCATGCCCACCGCTTTGCTCCACAGCGCTGTCTCCGCTCTCTTCATCACTTGCCGCTGTGTAGAGGGAGACATAGAACACAAGCATCAGAGTACTGTACAATGGTCCCCTAGACAGGAAGCAATAGCAGATGAGTGGCACTGTCAAACATCACTTCCATCATGTCCCTCCACAACACATGGGTCAGTGCAGGCAAAACACATGCAGTAACAGGCATGGCACATGCAATGAATATTAGCATACATGTCCAAGGGACTCTTGAAACATACAATGCTGGTTTGAAACTCACATGCATCATGGGTCATGCCTATCACATGCACACACTGCACCGTAGTTTCATCCATCTGGCCTTGTACACCCCAGACACAGTGGATACAAGGATGAGTAGGCTGCATCAGTGAATCTGAACATTGTCACAGACATGTGTCATGCATCCATGGCATTTACAAGTCACAGACACGCAAGTCAGACACACAGACATGGACTCCATACATGTCCATGACCGCAGCACCCATCTCTCACACCCAATCCATGTCCAATAACAGAGACAGGCATGTATTAATGTGTGCATTCCGCATGCTGCTCCGCATGTTGCATTGTAACACATGCACCTACCATGTGGTTCACACATTGCTGGTCTCACATGCATGACCATGATGTCCCTGCACACACACATATGTACATGGCCTATGTCAGACATACAGACAACCAGCACCCTGCAACATGCCCTGTCTCACACAGCAATGCTTGGCCACTTACCGCTCAACTCCAGACGGATCTGCCTCTGAAGGATCTGGCGTGGACCGCTGGTGCTTCGCATTCCAGGACCCTCATCTGGATGGTACTCATGCTGCCCCGGCCCCCCTCCACGAGGCGCCGGGCCTTTACGAGGGTCCTGGACCTGAAGTCCTCCCAGCGCTTCTTGACTTGCTTGATGTTGCGGTTTGCCACCCCCTCCGCGTTGATGGCAACCACAAAGTCGTCCCAGATCCTATCCCGTCCTTCCTTGTTGGCGCGTGATGTTCCGAAGAGGGCATAATAATGCCCCAGGACATGCTTAGCGCACGCTGTTTGGAGACGTGTGCCCCAGCGTGCGCCATGCACGGATTTGGCGCACAACCAGTGGGAAAGTAGCGCCCAGTGCTTTCTCACGCTTGCGCCTCCTTGCGCCTGCTTGCGCTGGGATTTTCGGCGCACGTTTGTTCCATGAATCGGCCCCTAAATGTTTAGTAATACGGCCTCAAACATCATCCCTGTGTGTGAAAACAGAAAAAGAATATTGAGGCTGAGTACCCCAAAAGGAAATACACCGAACACGGGTTACAAAGGAACATACAAAGTGCTTTATTTTATACTGAACCCAGTTACAAAAAACAGAACAAAATTAGATAGCTATCGGCCCTCAGTACAACACAACGAACTCCAGCGTGGTTCAGTGTGTTCAGTGATAGACGCTGTACATTAGAATGCATTCGCTTTTTTATACATTTAGTGGGCGCGATGTCCAGCCCCACTTCGGGTTAATATTCCTTTTAATACATCACCGATCTAGGGTTTGTGCCAAGCCTCAAATAACCGCATATAACTGGTTTGCCTTTAATACATGTATCAACAAGCGTATGCAATAACTGTGTATTCTAAAGTTTTCCATGCAGGCCTTCTTAAACATTAATACCATGTAGTTAAACAGATGTTCTTCGTTCAGTATTTGAATACATTGTCTCAACATATGCTCGTGGATTAGTTTCATTGCATGAGTAATCCTTCTACACATAGGTCAATGAAGGACAAGGTCTCAGTTCATGACCTCAACAAGTGGCCTGCAGGCAAATTACACATTAGCTATGTACAGAGGTCAAGACGGCCATGTTATATTCTGGAATGACATCGTCCACCATTTTAGCTAACAGGGTGACTTTTACACAACGAATCCTAAAATGGCGGTTTGACCTAAAATGGCGGCTTACATGGATTTAAGGTCAGGACCTTGCAACACAGATTTCTTTCGCAAGCGACTTTCGAGCAGCTTGCCATAGGCCAATATTAATATATTTATTACAATAGGAGGCACGATATACTTTCTGTTTCGACAAACCCTCCTCTTGGCCTATGCCAAGTGCTAAAAACTACATGCATCATTGTCCATGCACCCTGAATCACTATCAGAAATATCTATTGCCATTAGGTCTTTTGCTAAAATATCCTTCAATACGTATTCTTTGGAAGTCTTATCTGGGGCATACACTTTATGTCCTATCGAACCTATCGTTTGTGCGCAACATCCCCTAGTATCGAACACATACCAGGCAGACACTGAATACAGCAACAAAGAAACAACAGTATTCCCAAAATAATCAATAAGACCGAAAGCACCTTCCAACCCCAAGATTGCAAGAAGTCCCAGAACCAAGCACTCAGATTCCAGTTTCCCTCAGGAACATGCACTTCGGAACTAAGGACGTGCAGATTCTGTATTGCCTTGAAGATAGTTGGGGAGGAATCTGGTACGAAAACACAGCAAGCGGCCTCCACTAATTTGCTTACTCTACCATGCTCAGCGAGAATGACAGCTAATGCCATTCGATTTTGAAGTGCTACTAATCTTATCGCCTTTTGTTCTAACGTCATATTATAGAGTATGTCCGTGGTCCGGTTGATGGTTCTCTCCAGTACTCTCGCTAGTTTTCTGTTATCTTCTGAATTCGCTATCTGCCCCCAAAATGGCACAACTGATTTAGCTATATCTCCCAAGACTTGTACTGGGATGTCACCATTCCCATCCCGCCGTGGACGAGCCTTCGAAACTTCTTTTGTACTAGCTATAAACACCCCAGGTAACAGGATCCCTAAATAACAGGTTCCCTGCCAATCCATGGGCAACCACAGGAATGCTACATTACCGCAGACAAAGTAGATAGGTTCACCTACATACAAAGGTCTGTTCTCCCCAGTCAAATTTGCAACGTTGGCACAACCTAAAAAATGTCCCATTGACTGAGTTCCATTCCTCTGTATGCAAAAAGAAACTGAATCAGGGCTATGGGTAACAGTGTAAGAAGGAGGCATGGCATCCTTATTGCCTATCAGAGCCATTTTAAAGGAAATCAAAGATTGGAAAGGACGAGACAGTTTGTCAGAAGGCCTAATAGAAGCAACTTTCGGTTTACTCCTATTTGCAAAAAGCGAGCATCCCAGGGGAGTCAAAACACGTTTCTCAAAACTATTCAAATTGTTGCCATCAAAGTTCCCTGAGATGTTATCATTTCATCGGCCAAAGAACAGTGCTCTAAGAGAAGCATAGCAGGCAGTTGTCAACGGTAAAGGATGAATATACCAACCTAGCCCCTTATCCCCGTGTTGTGGTAATTGTGAGCAGACCCAGCAGTTGGATTTATTAAAAACATGGTTTAACATGGTTTTCGCAGTGGTCATGGCCGTAGCATTCATGATAAGTAGTAGAGTGTTATCGTGGTACCTTTGTCTGTGCTGGGAATCCCGAGGGGATAAAGTGTGCAAATGTACAAAGGGAGTTGGAACAATGGGTGCACTTTCAGTAGGCAACAAAAGTTCGAAAGAGTGAGTTTCCTCGAGGTAACATAATCCTAAGGCAGCGACTATTAAAAAACCAAATAACATTATAAGAATACAGCAATACGTTTTCGGGGCCCAGGCATTTTGTCCATTGTCCCGGTTGGTCACCCCCCTTATTTACAAGTCCCATACGAGCGGTAGCGATGGCGGGCATCGTAGTCTTCAAACGAAAACTCCAAAGTTTGTTGCTGGCGCCCTCCCGGTCGAGCGACTTCTTAATCCTTCCACCACCCCAGCCAACAGAATCCCCTTTCTCAAATTTGGGCAAAAAGCAAGCCCTCGGTGACTCTTTTCCTTCTCCGAATGCACAGCCGAACCGTGCCGTAAGTCTATCAGATGCACAGCAAAACCGTGCCGTAAGTCTATCTTCGTGGTTGCAGGTTATATCATACTTTTCCTGGTACTGATTGATCCGGAAACAATATGTCGTCACTTCCTGCTGGAAGCAACGTGTCGGAGGCAAGTGAAGGGGCTGAATTTGAAACAGCCGTTTCTGGGTGCAAAATTTGCGGAGAGTGTGGAGACAAAATGGCAGCTTCCCCAAGCCTCCCGGGCTCAGAGATATTCTCCGACACACTCTCAGTGCTACTTACTGCTTTGGGATCATTGGTTGCAGTATCAGCAAGGGGTTCTGTTTCTGTAGCGTGTGGCACAGGGCGAGGAGGTTTCTTGATGTGCGATGCGTGGATCCAGTTCTTTCGTCCAGCTACCCGCACCGCTGTCTGGGTGACCAACAGGACTTGGAATGGCCCATGCCAGCGAGGCGCGAGGCAGGAGGTGCGCTCAAATGATTTGACGAGCACCCAACTCCCAGGCCGTATGCCGTGGCCTGGGCCCTCGTATCGCACAGGTAAAGCTTCTTGTACCTGGTGATAAATCAAATACAGGTTTTTAGTCAATTGGCTACAATAATCTGAAAGTAGTACATTTTCAACATTCTTTAAAGTTTGACATTTTGGAAGGTTCCAGATATTGGCAGGTCTCCCCATTACCACCTCAAATGGAGAGAGCCCAGTCTTAGTTTGAGGGGTTGTACGCATGGCTAGTAACACGATCGGTAAGGCGTCTGGCCATTTTAGTTTGGTGCCGGCACACGTCTTAGCGAGCTTGTTCTTGATGATACTGTTGTGTCTTTTTACTAGTCCGGCGCTCTGAGGATGTCTGGCCGAATGGAACCGTTTGTCAATTCGTAACACTGTACATATCTGTAGAATTACAGCGGCGACAAAATGTGGACCATTGTCCGACCAGATAACTCTCGGCAAACCGAACCGGGGGAAGTATTCCTTTAACATGGTTTTCGCAGTGGTCATGGCTGTAGCAACCTTAACAGGGAAAGCCTCAACCCATTTACTAAAAGCACAAATGACCACGAGGACATACTTTAGATTGTTGCATCGTTCCATTTCAATGAAATAAAAGTGAATAACTTCGAAGGGGACAGAAGGTGGGCCAAAACTTCCCCTTGGAGTTGATGTCCGCTTTCCCACATTGTGTTGTAGGCAAACCATGCAGTTCTGGACATAGCGCTAGGCAATTTTCGAAATCTTGTCATTTGCCCAAACTTTTTCTAACATTTTCGTAACCTGCTGGGAACAAACATGTGTAGGGCCGTGTGCAATGACAACCATCATCATGACATAGGCGTCATGTAACAGCCATTTTCCTTCGACCATGTCCACCCATCATCATCAAGTTTCCCCAAGGCTTCAGCCGACCTCTTAGACTCTTCCATTGTGGCATCAGCTTGGATATCCCATACAGACCCACCACCCTCATCCATTACATAGGCATCTACAGTCTCCCTTGAAACATACATCTCCGTGAAGAGATCTGTGGCAGTTTGTCTAGCTATCTGATCAGCGAAAGCATTCCCTTTTCCAATATCATCTACAATCTTTCGATGTGCTGCACATTTCATAACTGCTAACTGAGTAGGGAGCGCAAGCGCTGAGAGTAGTTGCACTATTAGGGAGCCATGTTGAATCTTGGTGCCATGCGAAGTTAGGAACCCTCTCTCTGACCAAAGTCTCCCAAAGTTGTGAACCACCCCAAAGGCATACTGACTATCAGTATATATATTTACTGCAAGCCCATCGGAAAGTTCACAAGCTCGGGTCAATGCTATAATCTCTGCGGCCTGCGCAGAATTATGCGTAATTCTCTTAGTTTCCACAACCGTGCTCAATGTGGTGATTGCATAAGCGGCTGTGGATGTACCATCTGGAAGTTTAAAGCAGGAGCCGTCACAAAACAGCTCTCCTTGCGGATTATCCAAAGGAGTATCTTTCAAATCAATTCTACCCTTTGTTTCTTGTTCGGTCGTATACAAACAATCATGTGACTCTTCATCGCCGCAAGTAGTATCTTGCGGAAAAGGTAGGATCTCAGCCGGATTAAGGACACAACACCTCTTAATTTGAATGTGAGGAGCAAACAAGATCAATTCATATCTTGTCAACCGTGCAGAAGTGAGGTGTTTCGTTTGAGTTCGGTTCAATAGAACATCTACAGAGTGAGGCACCATCAGGGTTAGATCATGGCCTAGGACCATTCCCTCACTCTGTTTTACAGACGCAGCAGCAGCAGCGACAGCACGCGAACATCTTGGCAAAGCGCATGCTACAGGATCAAGGGCGGAATAATAGTAACCGCACGGCCTATTCTTCCCTCCATGTTCCTGCGTTAATACAGCCAAAGCACATCCATCACATTCATGCACAAACAATACAAAGGCCTTTTCATAGTTTGGTGTGCGCAAAACTGGTGCAGAGCATGATGCAGTCTTAAGCAAGTCAAACGACTGCTGGTGTACTGCGTTCCATGGCAATGGCGAAGAAATGCCCTTCTTTGTCAAAGCCACCATCGGTTTGATCACTAGTGAGAAATTCAGGATTCACAACCTACAGTAAGAAGCCATACCTATCAAGGCCCTAACTTCCTTCTGTGTATTTGGGACAGACATGCCAGAAATGTGTTTTATTCTTTCAGGTGCCACTCTTCTTCCCTCCTTTGACAGGAGATAGCCTAAATAGGTGACCTCCTGACAACAATATTGAAATCTTTTGAGCAAAGCTTTGTGACCATGCTTAGCTAGATGAATAAGTAATAACACAGTGCCCTCCTTACAGGCACTCTCAGAGTCAGCAGCTAGAAGCAAATCATCAACGTACTGAAGCAAAGTACAGGTAGAGGGCAATTCAAGGGTATCAAGTTGTTCTTTCAAAGCCCTACTATAAATACTAGGACTCTCTGTGTACCCTTGAGGTGCACGAGTAAATGTAAATGAGCGTTCCCCCTAAGGTGAATGCAAACAAATATCTACTATCTTTGTGTATAGGAATACTAAAGAACGCATTCTTTAAGTCCACAACACTAAAGTAAGTAGCTGTAGCTGGAATCATGGTTAGGATTGTTGTTACATCAGGCACAATTGGAAATTGTGGTGCCACAACTTTATTAATGGCACGTAAATCAATTATAAAATGAAATGGAATTACATTATCGCCTTTCTTGTACACGGGTAAAATCGGACTATTACACAAACTTCCTGAAATTTCTTCAATCACACTGCGATGCACAAAATCGGAAACAATGCATTTCAAAGCTTGCTCGCCCTTGGCAGCTCAATTCCATGTTTCAAAACTATCTTAACAGGCTCAATCTGTAAAACACCGACATCATTGTCGTCGACAGCCCACAAGCTCTCTGATACATCAATGAATTCTGGAGGCAAAGGTCTAATCAAAAATTGCGAGGCAGAACATTGCTGTGTTATAATCGTCAAGCGCACTCCATCAGAAGAACAATAAATCACTGCATTTAATTCTTTAAACAAATTCAACACCAGCAAGTTCTCTCCGCAATCCGAAGTCAACAGAAATGGACACTGGTCCGTAAAGGGACCCAAAGAAATAGGTACCGGCATAGAAACAGGACAAACAACTGGTGTACCAGAAAACCCTACAGAAACATTGGTTTGCCCTGACAGTGGAATGTTTGGAACCCGCGAATGATCAATGGAACACTTCTGTGCTCCAGTGTCTATCAAAAACTGATGTTTCCTATTTCCCACCACCATTTCAACGTAGGGACCTTTCTGATTGACGGGAATAGGTGTAGGTTCCAAACCCTGCTTCGGGTAATCCTAACGAAACAGAATATCATCAAAAGGAAGCTCTTCAGATAAATATGCAGCGGACGGATGATCAAATATATTCCTGGTGTCCACACTCGGAGTCTGATTGTCCTGCGAAAAAGGTTGCTGAGGGTCCTCTGTAAACTGACCTCTACCAGGTCCCGCTACGCCCGGGCGACCTCTCGATCGCCTACCCATATTACCAAATGTATTATTCAACCTTTGTTGAAGGACGGGGCATTGTGCTCGCCAATGACCCTCTCGACAACAATAAGCACACTGGTTAATATTCACAGGACCCAAGGGCACATTCCCCTGCGGGACATACTGACCTCTAACCTGAGAACTATCCCCTCTGGGGCCCCTAACAATTTGCTGCAATAGCACTTTAGTTTTTAAATCGCCTTTCCGTTTTTCAATCCTATCTTTTTCATTATTGACACGGTTCTCATAGTACTGAGCCATGTGCAGTACTTCTGATTGTGATTTCGCCTGCCAAGCGCTCTCAGAAGACATAATTTGTGACTGGATGTCAGGCAACAATCCACGTACAAATTTGTCCACAAATGATCTTTTCCCAGACCCTGTGCCTAAGTCTTGTCCACTGAAATCCGAGAATACCTGTTCGAACCGATTAAAGAACTCGGTAGAACCTTCAGACTTCCCTTGGACACAGGCCGTAAGCTTGTCCCAAATAATTCTCTTTTCGGGAATTATAGTTTTTATTTAGCAATGATTCTATCAGGCAGAGTTAATATCACCTGTTGCGGTCTTTCGCCAGCTGGCCTTTCCCTATCGAATCTGGTTATATTCGCCCATGTATCTCCCAACCAGGGCACATCGTCAATAGTTCTAACTTGTTTCCATAAATCTACGGGCAGGAGTACAGGAAACAACAAATCAATGTCACCTAAGGTGAACACTGAGGACTGCAAAACGGATTCTATCTCTTTATAGAACCCTGTCGGATTTTTCCTAATATCGGGGATAGATTGCCTAATAGTATTCACTTCCTGTCTTGAGAACGGGATGTGAACAAACTGTGATACATAATGTGCAGGAATGTTCACAGCGACTATATTATTTACAGCATTGGCCGCAACCTCAACCTTCGGGACAAATGTCGGAGGAACCTCTCTCATAGGCAACTGAGAATAGGTGACTCTGAACGCTTACTAAGCAACAGAGCAAAGTCGAGCGCTAAAGCACTCGAAGAAGTGTCAAGTGAAAAAGCTCTCTTATAAATGCTCAATAACTGTGGGACAACTAATCTTCCTTTTTACACATTCATCCTGCAGGTATTCTACCATTACCTGTATCACTTTCCTCTGCATTTCTAACGTATATTGACTATATGTGTCATATACCTCAACTGGAGTTATCGATATGTCTGAAATCCATCTAATCGCGTCTTTCTTACAAATTCGCATTTCCTCCGATATCGGTTTACGACACGGAAGGAACCGTTTCTGTACATACATATTCTCCTCTTCATCATCCTGATTCTGTAACTTTTCTAACTCCTTTCTATACCCAAATAACCTCTCGACATGCTCATTTACCTTCTCCACAGTGTCTCTAGAAAGCACTAGAGTATTTAGATCCCTTAACCCTTGCGGAACATCCGCATTATTTAATCTTCCCCACATTATACCTAAACCTTCAATAAAAACATTTTTCTCAGGAAAATTATCCGTATTACAAAGTGTGGCAAAAACGCTAGCTTGATCATCCTTCTCCATACAATGCTTAGCCCATGCAATTAACTCACGTTTCTTCTCCGGCGGTACAGTATTGCGAGTGACAACTTTTGTTCCTGTACCTCGATCGATTACAAGCGGCTCAGGACCACTTGGAAGAGAGGGAGCAGGCAAATTCGATGGAGGTACTATAACTGGTGCGATAAAAAGAGACAGAGGAGCAGGTGGAGGAACAAAAACCGGAGGAATAGTAACAACAGGGTGAGCAGGAAGAGCAGGAATAACAGCAGGAAGAGGTACAGCAGTGGAACATACGGAGGTGGCGCAGAGGCACCAGGCCTTCGTTCATTTATACCTAACTAATCTTACCTCGTGTATGGTGATTTCGGCAAATCTGCCCGCCACGATAAGTGGACCCTCGTCAAGATGCCGTCTCTGACCACACGCTTATCGTCCAAGGATCGGGTCGTGCAGCGCTGTTGAGGTGTCGCGTCTCGTTCAGGGGGCCCCTTATGTCACACCGTCCAATCCCGGTCCGATAGCGTGCGTCAACCTTCAACAATCTGGCATCAATCTTGAGGGTCCCTATTCGGGCGCCAACTGTGAAAACAGAAAAAGAATATCGAGGCTGAGTACCCCAAAAGGAAATACACCGAACACGGGTTACAAAGGAACATACAAAGTACTTTATTTTATACTGAACCCAGTTACAAAAAACAGAGCAAAATTAGATAGCTATCGGCCCTCAGTACAATACAACGAACTCCAGCGTGGTTCAGTGTGCTCAGTGAGAGACGCTGTACATTAGAATGCATTCGCTTTTTATACATTTAGTGGGCGCGATGTCCAGCCCCACTTCGGGTTAATATTCCTTTTAATACATCACCGATCTAGGGTTCATGCCAAGTCTCAAATAACCGCATATAACTGGTTTGCCTTTAATACATGTATCAACAAGCGTATGCAATAACTGTGTATTCTAAAGTTTTCCATGCAGGCCTTCTTAAACATTAATACAATGTAGTTAAACAGATGTTCTTTGTTCAGTATTTGAATACATTGTCTCAACATATGCTCGTGGATTAGTTTCATTGCACGAGTAATCCTTCTACACATAGGTCAATGAAGGACAAGGTCTCAGTTCATGACCTCAACAAGTGGCCTGCAGGCGAATTACAATTAGCTATGTACAGAGGTCAAGACGGCCATCTTATATTCTGGAATGACATCCTCCACCATTTTAGCTCACAGGGTGACTTTTACACAACGAATCCTAAAATGGCGGTTTGACCTAAAATGGCGGCTTACATGGATTTAAGGTCAGGACCTTGCAACACAGATTTCTTTTGCAAGCGATTTTCGAGCAGCTTGGCGTAGGCCAATATTAATATATTTATTACAATAGGAGGCACAATATACTTTCTATTTCGACATGTGGATCCCTGTGGATGCCAGTAATATTGGTTTTGGCTGAGTACTAAAACAAGTTCAAGAGAATGGCATAGTACCAATTGCTTTTGCTTCACAGGTACTAAAAGTAGCACAGTTGAATTATTCAACAATGGAAAAGAAAGCATTAGGAGTCAAGTGGACTCTAGATCATTTCAGAAGTTTGATATGGGCCCTTCCTGTATTTGTCAGAACAGATCACAAACCACTGATACACATTTTAAATTCTAAAAATCCCCACTTAATTTCTCCCAGGATACACAGATGGTTCCTTGATATAATGCAATTCAACATAAGGGTAGTATACATGCCAGGCAAAATGAATGTCATTGTGGATTGTTTCTCCAGACTGCCATGGGATGACGAGGGACAAGACCAGAGCCAAAATGATGTAAGAGAGATTGAATCATTGCACACATTGGGCCTCATTACGAGGTGGGCCGTAAGGGATTACTTTTATTTATACTTTTTATTTATACTTTTATTTATACGCAAAGGGACTCTGGAGCTAATAACGGTACCGCAATGGGGGCTCAAATGGGAATGGGGAAGGGCCCTGGTGAATGGGGAATTACCAGTCCCGCCAACCTTGCAATGGACCGGTAATTGCTCCATTCACCAGGGCGGAGTCGGAACGAGTTTGGAGGCAGCCATGCGCTAGTAGCGCCATGGCTACCTCCAACCTTGTAATGAGGCCCATTGAGTCTGGGTTCTCAAAGGAGGAGTGGGCCTGAGCGTCATCTGAGGATACTGAACAAAAACTACTGCAGCAGTCTGTACAGGAAAGATGGGAGAAGGTTGATCATGATCTCAAAGAATACTCACAAATTCGAAATGAAATTGCATTAGAGCCAGTGTGCGTTCCGCCAGTGACTTTAAGGAAGAAGATCATGAATTTAGCTCATGAAGGTCATTGTCACGCTCACCTGGTCTCCATTTGGGCATAGCACGTAGCCGTACGAATGATGTCTGCACTGGCGTAGCTCTGATGTCCTCTCCCCTGTTATCACCCCTGGAGGCGTTTGTCTGCAATGTTGAAACAAGATATTAGCTATTGAGTGGGGCTGGATTGATCCCACCTCCTTCAACTTCCTGATGCCCAACTCCTCTTCTGGCTCACCTTTGAGTTTTGTGAGGTTGGCTCTCCGTCCTGCTTGACTTTCAGCAGGGGCGCAGTAAGCTCAGTCTTTCCCCGGACACAGTTACTTCACTGGTCCAGAGTGGCTGTTGCTGTGTCTGTAATATCTGTATTAAGCAGGTAAGTCTCTATGCCAATGGATGCTTGGTATAGGTGCTCAATGTCTTTATTTCCCAAGGTTTAAACATGTTTTGTCTTTCTTTCAGGCGCGGTTTCGTGCGGTGGTTTGGATGAAGAATTGACTCTCCTAGGATGCTGTGCAGGTTACCTCCAGGTGAGTATTAGCGTGGGTGAGTGGCGCTGGATGGCTGAATAATTGTTTGGTTTTTTCGTGCACGACTAACCTGCTGTTTCTATTCCTTCTACGCAGGCGCTGTGCAGCCCCAGGATGATGAATGGAAGAACCGCTCCGACGTATTCCGGAGGAATGCAGATCCCCGGGTGAGTATTGGATGCTTGCGCGGATGCCCTCTTCCCAACAAGGACGGCAATCCGAAAGATCATCTGAAGGCGAGACTGATGGATGAGAATTGCAGGTAAGGCCTTTGTCGCTGTAATAACACCTGTTCTTCTATAACACCTGTTCTTCTCTCTTTCTTCTTCCAGGCACCGATGGATGGAAATCTCAGAACGGGCCTGGCTGTAGAAGCTCGAGGATAGAGCAGACACGGTGAGCGTTACGCTGCAGGAGTGCAGAATAACGCAAAGCGTGTTCTGCCTGCAGGGTGTGGCTTAAATAGCCTTGCAAGTAGTTCCAGGCAAGTAGTCCCTTTACCAACCCTGCCTTTCAGGTAAAGTAGTCCCTCGGTCACGCCCTGGATATGCAGAAAGGCTCAGCCTCACTAGGCTGAGTAAGTTGTCCATATGGTTCAAACCATCTTATGAGCCTGGCGCCAACGGCGCCAGGACTGAGTCCAGGAGGTTCTGGAACACTCCTTTGGGGCTTGATAAGCCCTATTGGATGTCAATGAATGGGGTGGGCCCATCAGTTCCAGGGGTTTTGGAGCACGCACCATGACAGTCATCTCGGTAGGAATCTTCCAAAAAGAAGACTTAGAGAGTGTTATTGGTGGACAGGGATGTGGAATGAAGGCGAAGATTTGGTGAAGAACTGCCAGGCGTGCACTGTAGGTGACAAGAGCAAGAAAATACAAGCTACTCTGCTACAACCAGTGGAGGTTCAAAATATGGTATGGAAAAAAACTGGCTATAGATAGACCATTTGAGACATTGGAGGCACACAAAATGTATGTTGTGGTGTTAATGGATTACACTTCAAAGTGGGTTGAATGGGGAGTAATGTGGAACACAATAACAACAGGAACGATTGTGAGATTCTTGGAGGATGTGTTCAGTAGAGAAGTTGATCCTCACGAAATTGTATCTGATAATGAAGCACAGTTTTTGTTGGAGGAGATGCAGGCTTTCTTGAAGGACCGAGCAATAGAACACAGACTTACTTCTCTCGTCGCGCCTAGAAACTCTTCTTTACAGGCGCGTTATAAATGACTTATCATATCACTATACCATCCTATGGCCAATGGGCTAGAAGAACGTATGAAGGGATTTTTTAAAAAGTATAATCCAGCTGGTTGTGGCTAATTTGTTGCCTTGTAAAGATACACTTAAAGAAGCACTCAATGCTTATAGAATGACTCCCCATTCCACGACGGAGGAGGAACCGTTTGTCATGATGAGGGGAACAACAGCATCTAACATCTAAGAGAATCGATATTGAGGGCATTTTAAGCAGTGTAAAAGAAAAACAAAAGAAATACAAGGCATATTATGATCATAACATGCATGCAAGAGAAGCCAAGTTCAGGAAAGGAGATTGGATGTGCCTGAAGGAACCTAGGAAAGTGTTGAAGGGATTGTCCAAATTCAGGGATGCACAGAGAGTGGAAAAAAGGTCAGTAAAGTTTGTGATTTTGGATGAAGGAAGAAGGTCGTCATGCAATGATGTCGTGCAATACTCCAAACAGGGAAGACCAACTGATGCGACATATACCTTTAGAAGCGAAGGCCCAGCTCATGGACAGGTACTGTCGACAGATGCTGTAAGATCACAGTTGGGGAGCAGTGATGATTCAGTCAGAATGATGCATTCAAGGAACAGACGATTTGCCCCGAATTTCAAGAGTAACTATGTCTATTATTAATTGTATCCGTTTACCTTTAACACCTGTCCCGTCTTCCTTTCTCCACCTTTTTCCTTCATTCGCTTTTCCCCTATTCATTCCTTATAGGGGAGATGTTGTGAAGTATGCTCAAGCGTCGTTCCGAATCTCCCCTGAGTTTGAGAATGACGCCAGAATCGGTTAAGGAAATTATGCCCTTGCGGGCCACACCGCATCCAGTGGGCTCTTTTAATAAAGTATAATCTTGCAAATTATACCGTCTCAGTGTATACCGTTACATAACACACAGTGAAGTAACTAACACGCTAAAATGGATCATGCTTGTCATTGACTGTCATGTTCGTGTGCAGTAGACAGGGTGTTGGTTTACGATAAAATAAGCTCTTCGGTCGCACTGATAATCGCATGGCTGTTCCAACAACGAGGCACTAGGCCACCACAACGGTCTGTATGTTGCATCTAGCCGTTAGTACCGCGTAAGGGCATACTTGTACTTGGCGATCGTCCCACAAAATGGTCAGGGTGCTAACGTTGTTCACGCGGAGAAGCAATTGGCGATTATAGAAGCCATCCGCCGGTGTCTGGTACTCGTGACACAGACAATAATGGACAATGTATCTATTTGAAAAACATAAAAAAAGGAAATTAGTCTCACCATCAGATCTTTATTAAAATTATTCATTTTATATATTAGGTCTGGAAATGATTTCATAGCTAGGACAGTGCAACTGGGTTTTATACGTCAAGGGGGGGCTGTAGGATACTGAGACAGTCCCCCAGTGCAGGGGTTGACAGGGAGTGCAGGTGGAGAGTGGAAGGGCCCAGGACCGAGGTCGCAGACAGTGGACCAGTTGTAGCAGGGGAGAGGGAGAGAGAAAGCAGAAGCAAAGAGGAAGGTTTTGAGGTGCTTCCGTAAAAGGAGACGGTTCTCCCCAAGATAGTGCGCGGTACAAAACAATATGCCACATAGAATGAACAAGTACAACTTAACCCGTCTTTAAAGCTACTGTATAGTAATTAAATTGCGGTATAAACTCATCTAAAGAGTTACTTACATTATATTTGCATTTTCCATTGTGTCTGTGCGTAGGGCAGCCCCGAAATACCACTCCTTCTATGCCGACGTTTTATTTCTTCTAATGAACGAACATGAAATGGCTTTCGTTTCTGAAATTATATTCATTATCGTTTCTTACGTGGTCCCGGCCTGTCAAGGTCAAATAACAATAGAACCTTATACTGAGTCGTGGGCCATTCTGGCACCCGAGAAAAAATCAAAGCAGCTGACCTTCACTTTGAACGAACACACATTCCTAGTTAGCTACATTCAGTGTAAGGCCGTCTTACAGGACTTGAAATTTACACTCCATCTTTGCATTTTGTCTGCGTGCTTTGCAGCCCCACAGAACCATAAATACGGAGACATTCTATATTTTTTGAAAAATCATTTATATTACTGTTTGGTTTAATTTAATGCGCAAATGAACAAGGTTGGATAGATAAACATATTCAATGGGCCTGCGACATGAGGAGACTCGAGAGAACAGACAATCAAATTACAATCATTTAAACCGTGATGTGTATTTCTCAATGAGCTCTTCTTTAGGTGGACATGGAACAGAGGCAATGTTGGGTGGCAATGCAGTTGTCACCTGCACAGGTTCGTTCACAACTCCATTTATGTGCCTATCTAGGACGTCAACAATAAGTCTCTCAATAAACTCATATTGCATATCCTCAAACACTGGTTTGATCACCCATTGTTTACTTCTTTTAGTGAAGGCCTTATTGTAGCGAAGCGTCCCTAAAGTTCCGGTCGTCCTACTTTGTTGACGACCGACATTATGGTTATGTGCCAAGACCGCTAAAAGAGTCCGATTTATCATGCCCTCCATGCCAAAATGCAATCGTTTTGGCCTGTACATTAGGCACATATTGTGGAACACCTCCAAATCTCCTGTGTGGCAGAATTCCGTGAGTCCCCTCAAAGCTTTTGTTATAGTTTTATCGAATACAATCTTTTCAATGGCTTTGTGAGTGGGTGATGAAGGAATCAACCACTTCTTCTTCCGTGCCTCCTCTGTGGACAAATGGCCATGTTCACAATTGTGGAAATGTTGGTTCGTGTTCCAGCGGTGCACGTTTGTACAGTGTAGCATTACTGACCGCCATTTTTCCAGTAGAATTTCCAACGACCCTCCACATGTTTTTGAGCTCCACCAAAGATGGTTGCTGATTGACTTGGACCACTGTGAAATACCTTGCATATCTTTTTTTTTACCTGCAGCCGACAATTTTTTATTGATTGTTTTTGCAAGATGCCAAACGTCAAATTGGTGATTTATATTTTTGTACTCTTCTCTCATTGTCTTGGCAATTGAAACGTGTCTGTCCGTGGCTATCAGGTCGATCACCATTCCCCGCGATTGTAGTTCTTGCAATGATGCTACAAAGCCAACTTTCTCCATGGCCACTGAGGATGTACTTTATGACACCTGCACGACCACCGAACTCACAATTTTCTTACTTTCCATGTCCTGAAAGTGGTAGGTGCAGTACTTGGCTGAAAATCCTGGGCTGTCGCACTGTCCATCACCGGCTAGCCTGAACCGTTTGCCCGCAAATGTACTATCAATAGACATTTTTTCCATTCTCCAAGCTTCGCTAATGGCTGGAAATAGATAATCGGTTTGGTATTTGTAGAACTGAGTTTTCGCAATGAAATGGATTCCCACAAACTGAAAGAAAGACTCTAATTTTTTAAAACTTGAACCACTAAAAAGTGCAGCCGCTGCACAAAGTAGATTGCCTGCTGGCAGTTGTCCCAGCATGGGTTGTGCAGACCATGAGAAAGGATGATATTTTGTACAGGTGGCATGTATTTTAAGGTTAGTGCCTCGAATTGCACGAGTCACATTAATCAATGGCTCCCCACATACTTCCCCACCTACCGAATGCCCACATTTCAACCGAATAATAATATCAATCAAACAACTATCGAATACAATGAATTTGGCCTCTTTCCTTATACTGTCACTCTGCATCCCAGCTGGTTCGGCCTGTAACGTTGAGGACATGTCACTCACATGAAAGGTAGAATCTCTGATATCGTCTTCCGCTATGTTCAGTGATATTGAAGGTGTTTCATTGTAGTCCACTTCATTCTCTTCCATTACAACATCTGTTCCTTCTCCGGCAATGGGTGAATAGGACAATTTCTTCAACTTTCTCGCGGTCATAGTTTTTGCGGGTGTGGATTCTGTGAATTTATCTCCGACTGCATCCGAACTACCAGGAGGACATTCACTATCAATGGCTGCATGTGGTATAGCTCCGTTGTCAATCACTTCATATTCTTCCCATTGGCACAATGCATCTCCAGTCTCAAGTCCCTGCCAAAAGGTTTGACAAGCAACATCTCTCGTTCGCTTCACTGTCTGTGTAGATCTAGTTCGTACACCCACTCGCAACTAGAGGACAGATTGGAAAAGGGATGTTCAGTTTAAACACAACTTACAGTATTGAACTATTAACAGTGAAAAACAACATAATATAGTGACCAGGACACTAACCTTCTTTTGCTTTCTTTTCTTTGAAACTTTCTTGCCTCGAACTTCAACATCAGGACGCTGTTGCTCCGACTCGTGTGTGCATGTCTCCACTTCCTCTTGCGCTGCAACGACTATATTTTCATGATAAGCACATCCATCACGCACTGACGCTCCATCGACTCCCTGAAACATAGAACTTTCATTAGTATGTATAATAATATCGAAAACACAAAATGTACTTGGGGACCAATACCCACGTACATCTCAATAGCAAAACACGAATGAACGCTTTGTGTAGAACATTCAAACGACAATTATTCACGCATTGTTGATCTAGTTAGATGGAACTGTCAAGATCCATACCTCGGGCTCCTCATAGACTTCCATTGATGATATTATTGAAGATGATGCTTCAGTGACTCCCTGAAACACAGTAATTGCATTAGTATGGTTTTCTATTTTGATAAAAAGAACAGAAACTTTGTGCAATCGTGAACGGCTCATCTAAATAGACCTGCACAAATGATCAGTTGTCTAAAATAAATAATGGATATGTAAATATGATTCGATTTGCTTGATCGTTGGAAGTGTCACCACCCAGAGATCTGCATCAACTACTAGGGGTGATGTTCTTGTAGAAGAAGCTCCGTCATCTCCCTGAAACATAGTACTTGCGTTAATAAAGAAGGAAGTATAGCGGATGTAATCACGATGTAACTGCGGTGCACACTTCTGCAAGCTGTTGCGCCGACCCGTAACTGCATGCTCCCCCTTCTTCTTGGACTAATGCTCCATCGACTCCCTGAAACATAGGACTTTCATTAGTAATGAACACAAAATTGAAAAAAGAAGACACATAGGATGGCGACGGAACTGTCCTGAAACGTACCTCCAGCATCTGAGTGACATCAACGGTAGTCGTCAATACGTTGGACTCCTCAGCATCTCCCTGAAAGACAGTACTTGCATTAGTTTGGATAACAATAATTATAACTGAAAACAAAGACTAGAGGACGAGTACAAGGGTGTACCATTAGGTAACATAATTACACGATAAATTAAAACTATTGATTTACATGCCTAAAACAAGTCAGTGGCAGAATAGCCAAGTAAGATTACCCGATAGGCGCTTGAAGTGGCTGATGACTGCAATAACGACACGGATGGAGAATCTTCCGCCTTCATATTGAGTGGATACATAAATGGGGAAATTATTGTTAGCTAATGCTACACACTACCGCAAGGCCGAGAGATAAATACGTAAACTTGACTCACCAGTGGAGGGATGTGGACGAATAGAGTGGGAATAGCGGTTGAGAGCAATTTTCGCCTCGCTCGCGGTGTGTTCTTCTTTATTAGCAATGATGTGGAGTACATGTCAGAGGTAAAGTGCCTGCTGCAGATGCGGTATCGATCACCCCTCTTGTCCGCAAAGACCTCTAGGACTCTACTTTCAAGCTCAGACGGTAGATATCCGCAATATCGGACCCATTCTCTTATCTGATCTATTGTTTTAGGGAAAACATGCATTATAGTACCTTCAGATTTATTATGGGTCTTCGAAGGGCAACCGCCAATGGAACAGGCAGGCATTGTGGAAAGTTCTGAAAAGTAAAGATCAACAATTCTCTATGAATACCAATGGAAACTCAGAACATGTGACTAGTTCCTTGCATGTACTGTCTTGAACGAAAAGAAATTGGACGCAAAATGATTATGGTACATGGCCTTACCTTGACGAACAAACAGTTAGATGCAGGGATCAGAGTAGTTTCTTGTCGTAGAACAGGGAGCAGTTCACAGGTTGCAAACTGACGAGTTTCCTCGAAGTGGTCACGGAAGTTCACAGAGACGAAGAGCAGATAACCAGCACCTTCACGGGTTGACTAGCAAAGCGCAAAGAAGTGCTCATTAGAAATATGAAGTGGGTTATAAAGAATTCGAAACAGGGGTGTGTTTGTGAATGAATGACGTGTATATGTCGTGGCATTATGTGGATTGCAGGGGGCCGTCCAGCGTGAGGGGGGATGCTTGGCAGGAGACACGGGGTCTGGAGGTAGACATGGGAACAACAACCCATGCTCTATAGACCACTTTGAAGTGTACATGGTCTTTGGCACCTCTTGGCCTTTATCGCTCCCTGACTGCTCCAGTTGCCAGCACAAGTACCCCGGTGCGAACTGCCTTTGATAGGGCGGGGGGTGGATTGGGGCGGTGGTCGTGCAGACAAGACACAGGAAGACTCGTGAATGGAGACACACTTATGTGGATTGCAGGGGGCCGTCCAGCATGAGGGGGGATGCTTGGCAGGAGACACGGGGTCTGGAGGTAGACATGGGAACAACAACCCATGCTCTATAGACCACTTTGAAGTGTACATGGTCTTTGGCACCTCTTGGCCTTTATCGCTCCCTGACTGCTCCAGTTGCCAGCACAAGTACCCCGGTGCGAACTGCCTTTGATAGGACGGGGGGTGGATTGGGGCGGTGGTCGTGCAGACAAGACTCGTTTGCCGCAGGGCCTCACCAAGGAGAGGCCATCTAACTGCATGTAAGAGGCTGGCTGCAGGATCTAGTACATGGAAGGCAGGGGGGTGAGTTTATAAATGCCTCACCCTCTCAGGAGAATATATGGGTGCAGTTCACCCTGGAGACCCTGGATGCCTAGGCAGTTAGTCAGCAGTAGGCTGGCCTGTGGTGGCAAGGCGGCACGGGCCAGAGGTGGTCATCTCTGTACCCGGTGCCCAAAAGGATGATTTATTATGATCAACCATATTTACCTATAACCATGTTTTGTAACAATAAAATACAACGGCCTTCCTTTTATTGCCAACGCTTGAACAAATCAAAACAACCATTGTTAAAATATATATTGGGTTTTATTTTAGATCTTAATTTCAATTGAACATAAATAATAAACATTACACATTGTAAATTTGCGGTTGCAGCACATCCAGGGAAAATCCGCGGTATTGTCCACTGTCGCTGGGGAAATGTTGTCTAATGGCAAGTACCGCACAGGCAGGTATTACTCTCCGAACGCGGTGTCCGAGCCTCCCGTGAAGCCACCAAGTGAAGCAACGATAGGCCACCAGCCTGTACCACCTGTGAAAACGAAAGATGCAAACTGTATTAAAATGACAAAACTTTCTTATCACTGTCGATTCAGGTAAAAAATGTCATTCTGCTTTGAAAAAAATTCTATCTAGAAAATGCACAATATGGAACCAATTTACATGCATTCGAATGATATGTAGATGTAATTTTATATGTGGGAGACGACCATGACATAGTAGTGGCATCACTGACATCACAACCAGAGTATACTTACTCGTTACTCGGATTACGCGGACGAACAGTGCCGCGAAGTTCGTGCATAAGCACCATCATCATCCTCAACACGGTCCGTGAGAGGCAGGCTTCCCTGAACTCTGGCAGCTCAGTGATGCATTGCGGACTTGACTCGCCTTCCGAAATGTAGGCCAGGCATCCCGAGTTTTCTCGGCAGCAGCAGTTCTCCTCCTCAGTTGGCATTAGCTCGCACCGATTGCACGTGCACCAGGTGGAGACGCCGTCCATGCGACATGGTCCAGGCTCTTCATCCGTTGACTGGTCCTCCCAACTGCCGTCCGAATCCCCATCGTTTCCGCGTGCTTGCCTTTCCAGTAGTTCTTCCTCGGTGTACTCGGGCTCGTACATATACGGCATTATTGTAGCCATTGTGTGGTAAAGAAAGTAAAATAATTTATAGCGGTGGTACTGGTATCTGTTCACACGGGCTACAATCAACAAAGGTAGCTGACCAGAGCACAGAAACGAGTCACAGAATACTCAAAGTAGCACAGAGAGAGGAATGGATTCGAAAATCTGCTGCTGTGTGTTGTGAAACTGTCTGTTTATACTTATTGAGGAAAGAGGCGTCCTGCCATTTCCATGGCGACACTTCATTAGCTGAGGCGCAGCGATTGTTGACACCAAACGGAAAATGGGCGGTACGCGTCTGCTGATGTCAGGCTCAGGGGCGGGGGATTTGATTTAGTGCCGCAAAAGCAGGTGAGCCAGGGCGATGGGGGGAAATGATAGGATTATCATAAAATGGCGGATGTTTTCGAGTGCGTTAATGGACGAAAAGTCGGGTAAGGTCCATAGGAAAGTTTTCTACGATCTACCGATTTATGCTTAAAAACACATGGCCGAACCATAGGAACAATAAAAAAAAGTCCCGGAACTATCCTTTAATGCATTATGCTAGGGGTGTTGGTTCATTGGTTTGATCATTTTCCTTGTGCATTTCAAAGGATGCTGCTGTGCTGTAGCTGCACCATCAACAGCCTACGCCCGCTAGGGTAAAGTCGCTGGAGGGAGCACGGCTTCCTGGCATTAGAGCCAGCTGGCTATGAGGGGTGACTGAAATAAGGAAAGCTCCCAGTATGCTATTACTGCGGTGGGGGTGGGCTCATGCTACAGTGAAAGCAGTTCTCATTGTGATGTCTCTGCTGACATAGGGGCTTGTAGTGTGATGTATCGGCTGAATGGTTCTATACTGTCACCCCAGTCAGGGAGTTATGAGTATGCTGTCACTACAGCTATGGCATCTCCCAGGCTGATGCCACAGCTTCTCCATGGGTGCTTTCATTGTCAGTGAGTGATAGTCCACTAAAATATGTCCACACTACAGTTATACTGCACCTGGGAGCTGTCAAAATGAAGTAATGTTAAAGAACAAACACGTGGCTACATGTGTCGGGGAACCCCCATTTCAAGCTCCCAATGGCACGAATGTGAACACACTGAGAAAAACCGGCTCTGAGGAACACTGTGTAACAAGCATTGGCAAAGCCAATAGTTTCGGTTTCTAGTGATTGAATCGAATGCCTTAGCATTTTAAAAAAAGCAACGAAAAAAGCATCGAATGCATTTTTTTTCCATTTTCTTTCAATTTTATTTTTCCCTTTTTTTATGGCCCCCCCCTCCCAGCCCATGTTTTTTTACTCCTTAAAGCCCATTATAATTAAAATAAAAGCTTTAACTCATTCAATGCTTTTTTTTATGCTTTTTTTCCGATGCGTTCGGCATTCAATGCTTTGTATTCGATGCAATGACTGGATACCAATAGTTTCAGCTTTTGTTTACACATAGGACAGACGTTTGCCAGTCACTGCCATGACAGTACTACAGCAGGGTCATTGTGTCCTTGTATTGGGTTTCCCAGTTTGTGTCTCTGCATGTCCTTCTCCCTCTGGTTCCCTTGCGATTTGGTGGGTTTCCTTGGTTCTCCGGGATGCTTCTTGCCATTTGGCGCTGCTCCCCTCCCCGGTCCGCTTATTCCTTTTTGGGGTACGGTTTTGGCTTTTTGTTTCCGGGTCCTCCCTTTAGGGTTGCGTTTGGCTTCCCTGGTGGCTCATCTCCTCTGGCTGGGAATTGTGTTTTTTCCCTTGTGGGTCGGTCCTGGCACTTTTAGATCTGGTCTGCCTGGCTCTATGTGTCTAGGGGTTTTCTGTTTCACTGGCGAGAGTAACACCTGTGTCCCTCCCAGGGTCTGTATTGTGGTTTTGTTGGGCATGAAGACACAGTGACCCAAGCTACTCAAGATAAGTTTATTGGTCCGCAGGTACACATCAGGTAAGTGACATAAGTAGGTATCCAGACAGTAAGACACTGGCACATCCACACCTTGCAACTCCAAGATGTAACTGTCACACATAGAATCCCCAGCAGTCACTTGCACACACCATTCTACAATGCCCTAGCTACATTCCAAAGCGCATCATAACGTTCCACATGCATGGTACTTGCATCTCCAGAGCAAGACTACTACAGTCTGGTTTCCGTGGGACCTGTTTTTTGGCACCTGGATGGGGAAGGTCTTCTTGTCTCTGGAATGGGTTTGGTGGCTTCGGCGGCTGTGGGTTCCTGCTCGCCTGTTGCTTACTATGCTGGGGTGCATGGCCTACGGTTGTTTCTGGTCCTGTGGGCCCGCCTCTATCTGCATCCCCTGGTCTCCTGCCTTCTGGCCCACTGGCTCCCGACTTCTCCGGCATTCATAGCCCTTGTCCGGGTCTATCGGTATCTGGTGGCGGTTCTGCTGTGGTGGTTACTGGTCCGACTTCTCTGGGTGGGGGTGGCCCTGGTCCACCCCTTGTGGACCTCTTCCTACCATTGCCTGCGGGCGAGGGTGGGGTTCCTCTCTGGGTTCCCATTCAGGCGCAGGGGTTGTGTGGTCCAGCAGTGCTTCATCGCTTGTCCTACTGGAAGGTAATGTGTGCCATTCTCCGGGCTCTGTTGTATTTCTGGGTGTCCCTGGGGGGGACGGGCGGTGGTTGTGGGGCCGAAGGCTCATCGACCTTGGGCTCTCGTTGGTCCCTGCGTGCCCTGGCCTCTTGGATTGCTGCCTGTGGGGAGTAGCCCCTGGTGTTTCTGGTGGCCACACATGGGTGGTTTGGCTCTTGCGCAGTCTCTTCTGCCTTCTCAGGGTTTTCTGGTCCAGTGCTTGCTTCTGTCCTCTGGGCTGGTCGGCTTTCTGTCTTGTGGCCCTGTGATGGTCTCTGGGGACGATTTCTGGATTGGTGTGGGTGGTCTCGGGTCCTCCCCCATCGATGTGGTTTGCTTTCTGTTCTTCATTTGCTCCGGGAGGGGTTTGGTATGGGGCTGGCGGTTTCCACGCTTCGCTCCCTGTGGGCCTCCATTTGGGTCCTCAATTGAGTTTTCTGTGGCCCGTATGGTGGGGGATGCTTTGTGGGTTTGTTCCTTGCTGTCTGCCTGCTTATCATCCCAGTGCTTTTAGGTGTCATTCTCTGTGGGATATTCCTCTGGTCTTGCAGTTTCTCCGGGGCCCGCCTTTTGCAGCTTCAGCGTTGGGCTCCTTGCTCTTTGGTGGCGTTCCTTATTGCTGTCACATCTGCCCAGCATCTGGGGTTGGTGGAGGCTTTTTTGTGTTGCCCTCCCCTTCTGTAGGTGCTCCCTGGTTCCATCTTTTTGCGCTGTGTCTCTGTGTTTTCGCCATTGGTGGTGTCTTGTTTCACGCGTCCCAGGATCTCATTCTCCAGGTTTTTTTTCAGGATCCCCAGTCCCTTGATGGGGTTGCTTGGCACGCCATTGGTGTTCGGTGGGCAGTGTTGGTATTCCTTTCTCGGTTAGTACTGTACTGGTTGCCTGCTTCTTCCATTTTGCGTTGCTGGGGCTGGGCAGGACGGTCTCAGTGGTGTTCCATTGGATCCATTCTGTCCTCTCTGTGGCTTCTGACTCTGCTGGTTTGTGAACGTGTCCAGAGTCGTTCCACGTGGAGTTGGCGGCTTCCTGGGTGGTTGCACTAGGGGTCTCTCTGCTGAAGTTTTTGTGGGCTGCTGCCTGGGCAGCCTAGTGCACGTTTCTCTGGCGTTACTTGCTGGATGTTTCTATGATGGCTTCTTTGAGGTTGGCATATTGTCTGTTGGCATGTGATTCTCTGGAGGAGTTTTGTGCTGATTTCTGTTGCAGCACTTCTGTCTCTCTGTTTCTTTGGGACCTCTCCCCTTTGGCTATGCTTTGGTATACCTCAGAGGTAAGTACTGAGATGAGGAAGAGGAATGTGGAGGCAATGCTATGATTACTTACTGGTAATCTTCATTGCCCCTAGTCCTACACTTCCTTGTCACAGGACTGATGTCCCTCCCTATGGGGAGGGTCTCTTGCTACGGCTTGGTTATTGCAGGGCTTGTGGGTAAGGAGGCGTTATACATAAAAAAAAAGCAAGTGAAAAAGGGTTAGTGGGTCAGAGGCGGGGCCTCAGAGGTAAGTACTGTGACAAGGAAGAGTAGAACTAGGGGTAATGAAGATTACCAGTAAGTAATCATAGCATTATTGAGGAGACTTTTATAATATATGAACCTGCAGCTGTGGCCATTGTTATCAAAATCGGCCTTATTTTACCACAAAAAATGTTCTCTGAAAATGTTTCCTGTACACAGCTTTCAGAGTTTAAATGGAGTGTGTGGTATGTGTGTTAAGCCTTAAAAATTGGCCTCATTTGTTTATTATTACTTTATCTGTTTCATTTTATAAAACTTTACAAATTAATGCGTACTTACAGTTTCACTTCATTTAACAGTATCCGCTACTTGCCGTATCCATGTACTGGATTGAGCACTTAAGTCGCTGTGCTGCCTCCTTCCACTGCGTACCAAAAACTCTTGCCCTCTCCGCTACGCTCCACTTAGGTCCAGGGTTATGAACCCACGTTGGAGCGGTGTTATGCTTGAGCTAAAATATGGCGCTGATGCACAGTGCATTCTGGGGGCACAAAGAGCTATAATGGATATTTATTCCATGCCTCAGTGAAAACTGCACTTGCTTTGCTAAAATACATGCTTTCAATGTTATTCGTTGCTGAGCCTGGTAGGCAGGACTCAGTCAAGGACATTGTGCTGGGAAAGCTGGTTTTGTTATGTCTTGCTTAGGATGAGTTATGGAATTGTTTTCCGTGGTCCTTTAGAAGAGGGAAGCTTTGCTCCTCGGGGGTTACTGTCAGTTGACCCGGCCGGCAACCAACGGTCACTCAGCAATGCGCAAGCGCTAATGCCAGAAGGTTCGAGAAATTGCCACCCCTTTTTGTGGAGGGTATATATGTGAAGCCCTGGAAAGGTCAGGTGGAAAAAACACTAAGACCTCAGTCGGAGGGGGGACGCCTTGTTCCAACCTTCCTGTGGGCTGCTGTGCTCTCTGCCTGGCTGTTACCGGGGTCTTCCAGCCGCTTCTGGCGAGATGAGGGATTCAGTTACGCCCATGGTGATCTATTTTCTCTTGAATTCTCTATCTTTTCTGTGATTTACTTCTGTTTTATCACTTGTTGCTTCTTAGCTTTGAATAAATAGCCGTATAAGTGCTCCTTATTTTGCTAACTGCGTATCTGATTGTGAGTTATTGCTCCGTCTACCTGAATTCAAAGTATTTGCTTTGCTCTGCAAATGTACTGGTGATAAATAACTGTCCGTGCACTCTTGGCGAGCAATACAAGCGGGAAGGTGATGCGAATTGCCGTAATAGAAAGAGGACTTCTGCGTTCTCCAGGCTGTATGACAGCCGGTCCTCTCCACGTCTCCACCAAACACCCTTGCACTCCTTGCTACGCTCTGTTTAGGTCCAGTGTTATGAACCCATGTTGGAGCAGGTGGGTGATGCAAAGTGCTGCAATAGAAAGAGGATTTCTCCGGTCTCCAGGCCGTATGACAGCCTTTCCTCTCCACGTCTCCACCAAACACTCTTGCACTTCCCGCTCTGCTCCGCTTAGGTCCAGGGTTATGAACTCACGTTGGAGCGGGCAGGTGATGCGAATTGCCGCAGTAGAAAAAGGACTTCTCGGTCTCCAGGCCGTATGAAGGACGATCCTCTCCGCGTCTCCACCAAACACTCTCGCACTCCCCGCTACGCTACCCTTAGGTCCAGGGTTATGAACCCACGTTGGAGCGGGCGGGTGATGCGAATTGCCGCAATAGAAAGAGGACTTCTCCGGTCTCCAGGCCGTATGACAGTCGGTCCTCTCCACGTCTCCACCAAACACTCTCGCACTCGGCCTCAGTTTACAAAAAATGCTCTCTGACAATTTTGCATCGTTTACCTGTACACAGCTTTCAAAATCTTCATTTTTATTGCAAAAAAGGCTCATAGCTGCGCAAAATCGTCCTTATTTTATTTAAAAAATGCTCAGACATGCAAGCTGCTTTTAGAAACCATCCTTATTTTGTTGCACAACTTTAGAAATCGTCCTTATTTTATTGGAAAATATGTTCAAACTTGAACACAGCTGTCAAAATCGTTATCTGCACACCAAACCGTCCTTATTGTAGTGTAAAAAAAAACACATTTCTCATCCTTTCTCTGCACATGGGGAGCTGCTAAATAAAGGATTGCAACTAGGTTTGCAAATGCTTCAGTCTCTTTCTACCTAGATCCGGCATTCTAAGAGAGCAGCCAAAGACCAGCGGATACCAGAAAGGTGCGGGATACCACATATTACATAACAACGGTATTATACAAATGTTCCATGCTAATGTTAAGGAAAGACATGATTCTTTTAAAAATACGGCAAAGTTTTATGTTGTTAAGCCCGGATGGGCACCCAAAGAAGGACAGACACGCCGAGGTTGTGCGCACATCTTTCTTTATTCATTGCACAACATAAACTGCCCAAACACCGTTCCCCCCCCCCTAGCGTCTCTCGTCACGTGACGCAGCTCACGTGACCCTGCGTCGGTCTCTTAAGGAGACACTCGCACGATAACATCACGCCCGGACAAAATGTCCTTACAACTTTCTCAACATTCTTCAACCAGGCATGCTGGTTTCTTCACGACTCTTGGGGGCCGGCTGCTGGCGGCTTCTCCTGGGTCCTCTTCTGGCCTCTCTGTTCTCTTTACTCCTGGGCATGGCGAGAATCTGGGGGGGCGTCCATAGGGTGTCTCGAGGATCTTGTGGAATGGGTTCTGGATCCAAGGGCTGAAGTCTCTCACTCCCATTTGTCACTGTTAGTTTGAACTGTGAGCTGTTCCGGGTGATTTCTCTCTCTTCATTTTCGGCCGTCAACATGGTTCCTTTTACTGCTGTGACTTGTAGGGGTTGTGGGTCAAATCTAGGATCAGTTTTCTTGACTGCTGTCTGCTGTACTAACACTTCATCTCCCACTTGAAATTCTTTTGGGCATGCTCCTCTTCTTTCATCTGCCTGATTGCGGGCTCGTTCTTTCCACTCCGTGTCTCTCTTTACGATCCCAGGATCTGTTTCTGGCTTGTTTGCTGGATTTTGTATGACCCGTGTGCAAACTTGATAGTTCACCATGAGTTCAGCAGGGGTCCTGTTGGTGGCTTCGTGTGGTGTGTTACGATAGTCTCGAAGCATCCTGCACAGGGTCTGGTGGGCATCGATGTTTTCTAGTCTGGCTCTCTGTAGCATCTTTTTGATGGATGACATAAATCTCTTGGCCATCCCATTGGCTTTTGGCCAGCAAGGTGTTATCTTCTGGTGTTTGAAACCTAGGTGCTTGGCGAATGTTGCAAAGTCATGCCCACAGAATGGTGGGCCATTGTCTGACTTAATGGCTTCTGGTATTCCCCATTCACTCACAACCTCGTCGAAGACGGGTGCTATGTGAGCGAAAGCTGTGGACGAGGATCTCTTTACGATTGGGAACCTTGAATGTTCGTCGATAAATAGAAGCAGGTATTCACCCGATTCCAGGGGACCATAAAAGTCCACTGTGACTTTTTCCCACGGGTGTTCTGGAATCTGCTTTGGCTGTAGTGGTATGGGTGCATCAGTGCTGGCCGTGCATTGACACGCCATGCAGTTCCTTACCCACCGGTCCACTAGAGCGTCAAGGAAGGGGAACCACACGTGGCAGCGTAGTTGCCGTTTGGTGTTGTCCGCTCCGCAGAGTCCCTCGTGGGCTGTCTTGATTATGTCTGACCATAGGGCGGCTGGAATCACCAGTCTGCATCCTCTGAGGAGTATGGTTTTGTCTCTCACGGCTAGCTCTGTGTGGACTTTCGCCAGCCTCTCTAGTTCATCTCTGTTCGCACCGGGATGTGTCATCAGTGCCCTCCTCTAGTATTTCCACTTATTGTGCTCAGTAAGTTTAATCACTAGGGCCATGGATGGGTCAGCTGCTGATGCCAAGGCAATGGCTTCCAGTGATATCGCTGGGGGCAGCACGTTCGTGGTTATATAGCTTATGTATTCCATGTCCCCTGATCTCGGTGTTGGCTTTCCTGTGAGGTGTCTGGACAAATAGTCCGCTGGGTTATGTTCACCCCCCGAGCGATGGATGATCCGGTAGTCGTATTCTTGTAAGCGAATGCCCCATCGTTCAATTCTGGGGGGCATCTTTGTTCGTGCGTTGCCAAACAGTGAAAGTAGGGCCTGATGGTCGGTGATAAGGGTGAACCTTTTCCCTATAATGAAATTGTGAAAATGTTCACACGCCCAGACTGCGGCTAGGCTCTCCTTTTCTGCCTGGGAATATGCGGACTCGGGTGGTGCTAACGCCCTGCTGGCGTACGCAACTAGATGTCTTGGGTGCGTGTCAATTTCGTTGGTCTGTGCGAGTATGGCTCCCAGTCCTACCGGGCTTACATCGACTACTATTTCAGTGTGCCAGTCCGGGTCAAAGTAGGCGAGTTTTCTAGCTTCTGCCAGCGACTGTTTGATAGTGTAGAATGCTTCCTGGCATTCCGCCGTCCAGGCAAAAGGCATTGCCTTTGGGAGTAGCTTCCGAGGGGTTCAGTGATTGTGGCGTAGTGCGGATAATATCTCGCGCAGTACCTGGCCATGCCAAGAAATGATCTGACGTCCACTATTTGTCTTGGTTCTTGAAGGTTGAAAATTGTGGCAACCTTGTCGGGGTCAGGGGTCATTCCGTCTGCAGAGAAGATGTGTCTGAAGAATTTTAACTTGGCCTTGCTGAATCGGCATTTGTCAACATTTAGGGTGAGGCCTGCATCTTGGATGGCCGTGCACGTAGCAGGAAGGGCGACATCATTTTCTTCTTTCGATCGGCCGAACACAAGAATGTCGTCACTATAGTTCAGTGAACCTCTTATTGGCCGTATGATTTGTCTGATGGCTTCGTCAAAAATTTCTGCGGCTGATGATATTTACCGAAATTTAAATGCTTGTAGCGAAAAAGCCCATCATGCGTGGCAAAGGTGGTGATTCCTCTGGATTCTGGGTGGAGTACCATCTGGTGGTACCCTTGGTTTAGGTCAAGTTTGAAGAAGAGGGTAGACGCGTTTAGTTGTACAATCATGTCCTCAATTCTCGGGCCTGGGTGTCGCTCTCGCTGGATAGCGTTGTTGGCTATCCGCATGTCCACGCAAAGTCTGAGTCGTCCTCCGTCTTTCGGCACAAGTACTAATGGGGAGACCCACGGGGTCGGGCCTGTAGCCGGCCCAATTATTCCATCTTCTAGGAGTTGTTTGAGTTCAGCTGACACCGTGGCTTACAGGTGGAAGCCAACCCTCCTTGGATGTTGCGGAACGGGCCGGACGGTGGGGTCAATGTGGAGTTTCACGGGTGCTCCTTTTAGTTTCCCTAGGCCTTTGCAGATAAGGCGGAATTCTGTCACAATGGTCTCTTTCGACATCATGTCTATTGGGGTGGGCCCTGATTGGACATTGAATACGTTGTCTCTTGTCTCATGAGTTGGCTCTGTTGAGCAGATTATGTCACCCTCTTGGACATGTATGTCAATAAGTCCTAGTCAGGACGTGAATGTCTGTTGTCGTGGAGTGGTTGCTGTGGATGAGACGACGGCTAAAAGAACCAACTGTTTGTAGAGGGGTTGCGGTGCCCCACTGGTATATTTTGGAGGCAGATGGTATCAAGGTCAGTTTGTCGGGAATCTGGTGAAACTCTTTTTCTCCCATTATGTTGACAGTGGCTCCTGAGTCAACTAGGAAGCAGAATTGTGTACCTCCTATCTCTACTGATATCTTGGGTCTTTCATGTGCTTCTCCTTCATACATGATGAGATTGACGTATTCGTCTTGTGGGTATTGGTCCTACAAGTCGACTTCGTAGTCAAGTCTTTGTTGGTCTGCCTCGTAATAGATCTGGTGTGTTGGGGGTCCATCATATTCATCTCTTATATGGGATACCTGCTTGTGTCTCTCGTTTTCCTGGCTTTCATCAGTCGGGTAGACGTCTTCAACTACTCTGACATATCTTCTTGGGTTTTGGTGGTAGGGGCGCGTTTGGTATGTTTGGGCTTGTGGGTTCCTGTTGGGCATTTTGAACTGGGGGGCAATGGGCAGTCGTTGTGTCGGAAACGGTCTGCCTTCCCTGCAGACCGACTGAAAGTGTCTCTCTCTGCCGCAGTTGCCACATCTCTGGTATAGTGCGGGGCAAGTCCCTGCGTGGGGGAACGCCATCCCACAGCGGTAGCACTTGCGCTGGGTTCTCGGTGTCATTGAGTAGTTAGGGTTGGAGGCTCTCTCTGCTGGTCTGGTGACGTTGGGTTGCATGGCCGCTATTAATTCGTTCTTATCTTGTTTCGGCCCGGTGGTGCCTGCTATCTGTGTTACTTGTTTGTCGACCCTTTCTAAGATCCTAGCCATCTCACTCACTTCTTCTATGGTGATTGGCTTATTGAGGAGTTGCTTTTTTAGGGTCTGGGATACGCATCCTTCAATTACTCTCAGACGTATGGCCTCGTCGAGTGAGAAAGGGTAAAATTGGCAATTCGCTCCTTTTATGAGTAGGCGGGTGATGAACTCATCAACGGTCTCGTCGATCCTTTGCGTGCACTGATTAGAAATGTACCTTTCGTAGTCCCTGTTGGGTTCAATTACCAGTCCCTTATTTAGTGCCACAATTAGTGCTGGGAAGTCAGCTTGTTCAGCCGTTGGAATGGTCTTCAGCAGGACTTTGATGTCGTTCCCTGCAAGGTTTAGGAACATGCTGCGTAGTCTGGGTGACTTTTCTTCCCCAGCGGCATCTATGAAGGTGTTGAAGTCTCTAACCACTCAAACCACCTCGGGCCTTTGTCCGCTTGTGGCATCATGGAGAAGGGGGGGCATGCGCCATGCAGTGGCTGCCGTGTTTCCTGTAGGAGTTGGAGGGGTAGGAGCTTGCTGACCTTGGGGCAAGCTCATGGTGAGGTGGTGGTGGTGAGCGAAATGGGTGTGCCGCTGTTGGTAGTATCAAATTAGGCCCTCTGTAGCTGCAGCAGGTGTGGTATCTGGGGCTGCAGGTGGATGAGCTCGGGCCTGCTGTGCTATGCCGTGACTGTCGGTGTAGGGGTATCACCCACCTTTTTCAGGATTCTGCTGTGCCTTGGTTGCGACCGCTGGTGGATTGCTGTGCAGTCGATGCGTGGGGCACTTCATGTGCACCCTGGACCAGTTGTCTGATGGCGTGGAGTTGTTGTGGCTGGAGGATGGGCCATGTGATGCTGGTATGTGCACTGGTTTAAGATGGGCCTGGGCCTGGGATCAGGCGCCCCTTGAGCATGTGGCGTTTTGTGATGGAGGAGGAGGGCGGGCCTGGGATCAGGCTCGCGTAGTTGCAGGCCTCTGTGCACAAGTGGCTTGCGCGAGTCTGTGATGGAGGAGGAGGGCGGGCCTGGGATCAGGTCCGCGTGGCTGCAGGCCAGGATGAGGCTGCGGAGTACTGCGGTGCGTGGGAGGAGGAGTGCGGGCTAGGGATCCAGCACGCGCCGCTGCAGCCCAGGATCGGGTTGCCGTGTGTAGAAGGAGGAGGGCGGGCCTGGGATCAGGCGCGTGCGTGCCGGCGAGGCGGGTGTTGCCTGCGGTGTGGGCAGCAGCTGGATTGCTGTTGGAGGACGGAAGGAGGAGGAGTACTCAGAGGTCCTGGAGACACCTCGTCGGCAGTTGTTAAGCCCCGATGGGCACCCAGAGAAGGATAGACACGCCGAGGTTGTGCGCACTTCTTTCTTTATTCCTTGCACACCATAAACTACCCAAACAACGTTCCCTCCCCCTAGCGTCTCTCGTCACGTGACGCTGCTCACGTGACCTGGCGTCGGTCTCTTAAGGAGACACTCGCACGGTAACATATGTCTCTCCAAATTTGATTCTCACAGAATAGCATCCAAGGGAAAGTACATATGAAACGTACTAAATAACTGCCCTTCCCCTGATCCCACGAACACAAGAGAAAACAGTAGCCGTAAGTGAAAACATAATGTGACCTTAACTACCAATCACTGTCCATCAATAATGTCTTTGAACCGGAACACTTGTGCTCTTCTTTGATATGAAAACCTGATGGTTGTATTGCTCTAAGAATGTTCAATGTTAAACCACCACATCTGATCAACTGCTAACATACTCCAATCCGCCGTGCTACTCTGAGCCGTTTTCATCACGGTTCCTGAAATAAACTGCAAAGACACTCACATTACCTCCACATCTCTCTTTCTTGTTGCAGTACTTACTTGTAAGGTCCCTGACCGCCATCTCAGGAATCCATTCAATCTTTTAACTAACACCCATACCTGCCCCACCCCATCTCAGAGAGTACAATACTCCCCACCCCCACAACATGTTAGTTTATATTTTCCTGCATAACTATCAGGTTCCTGGGTTGGTGGCTGGGCCACCTGCTGCTCCATTCTTCCTTTCCCTGCTGGGTTTGGGGGAGGTGGGCACCTGTATGTTTCTCTTCCCCTGCACTCCCTGCTGGGTGTCGGGGTGCATGGGAGTTGAGGCCCTCAGTCTCCTGGGCCCTTTTGCTTAGCAGGGGGCCTGGTTGGGCACCTTCTCCGTGGGGTCCTGCTGGAATGGCCTTGGATGGCATCTTCCCAGGACAGAGAATCACTCTGCACCCAGGTATATGTAATTGAGGGGTGGGGTAGCCCTTGGTTGTCCTGCTGTGGTGGAGCTGTGGCCGCGTTATAGTATGGCTCCTTTCTTCGTGGGTGGCAGCGAGGCCTTAAAATGCAATGAGGGAGGAAGGGCACAACTCAATTTCGCAGATGTGGTAAGGATGAGCAGTGACTCTTCGGGTAAATGTTACTTTAGTTCGTGCAAACAGGTGCAACAGGGTGTAGAACCTAGGCCGCCAGAGACTATTTAACCATGAGAAGAACTAACAGAAACCCGTTGTTGCCAACGGGAAACCCTTGTTGCACTCTTGGGGGACAACTGTCCAAGTAAATTTAAGTGGGTACTCAATTTGTGTAACCACGCAATGTTTGAAAAGAATAGTCCAGCAAAATCATATAACACAAAGGTCTATAGAGAACATGTTCAGACTAAAACAGGTTCAACATTTTAATGTTGGCAGAGAAGATCCCCACCAACCACAACACTTCTCAGTGTTACTGGGTATGGAAATCAAGGTGAATATAGAGAGAGAACATTCCATAGCGAGAATGCAGTATTGAATTAACCCAGTAGACTGTCAATCTAGAAAAAGAGGCACCACTCAATCATAAGGTTATGTATTATGTTGGCCGAAGAGCAACCGTCTCATGCAGTCAGTATTAGAGATATATAACCATAAGCTTGACTAAAGTGCGGCCATTTTAAGGTGACTGAAAATCGGCATTTTGTTTTCTCTAACGTTTGCTTTTTGCTTTCTGTTAAACTGCTTCGCTGAAATAAGATTCTGCTTTACTAGTGCACAAAGCAAGGCCAAGGGAGACATGCTGAAACATAACGTAGCAACCAGACAGAAATGCCCGGTCTCCTCCCGTGCACTATCCTTGAAAGAGAGCAGCAAGGCATCCTAATCAGCTCACAGGTACCAGCGAGTCTCGAAAACACGATAGAACTGCTAGAAGCGAACATTAAATGACTTGAATTATGCTCTTCTTTGCGGCCCCCCTTTCCCAAGCTCTGGAGAATCCTGGAGAGCGAGTTGACCTCCAGCATCCAAATAGAAACTAGGAGATAGGAAGGCCTGGAATGTGTCTCTCCCCCCACACGCAGCTTGCTAGCGAGAACAGAAGAATTATGTTCTCTTCAACAAACACTTATGTCTGCAGACTCACAAAATTGCAAACTGTTGCTAAATAAATGTTTAAGGTGTCATACTCGTCACCATTGTCAATCATCATGCCCAATTCAAAGGAAATATACAAGGGGCGGTATTTGATGTGACACTACTGATTGCAAGATGCTTGTTTTGTATATATGTAACTCTTGTACGTTTTTCTCTCTCTTGCATCCCCCGGGGTTTGGTAACACACGTCGCGGGGCGTGGGACCCAGTTGGCCAACTGAGACTATTTGCTTTGCAATAAACCCTAGATTTTGGGAATACATCCTTGTGTCTGGCGTATCAGTTTGTGTGTGGTGATTGTGCCTTGTTTCCATACGCGAGGGTCCCCTAGGGGCCCCTTCAAGATGCCGCCCGAATAGGGACCCTCCCCCACTTGTTCCATCGTGTACGTTGTAAAATAAGGAAGGCAGAGAGAACGGCGAGGAAGGGGACGATCGAGCCGGGATCAAGAGGTGTTCGGGGCACCCCTGCGTAAGCGATGAGAGACTCCTTTGCAGATCTGCACACAACTGATCCCTGATCGACGTGCCCGGCCAGAGAACAAGGAGGTGAGGGTCCCGAAACAAGGCAAAGTGAGCCAGGATACGCAGACACAACATCATTGGTTGCGTCAGTATACGGACGAATTGTGTCTTGAAAGACAATTTGACAAATCAGGTGAGTCGAACCCCAATTCAAAGTCGTCCTGATATTGATTGAGAGTTGATTTTGCAAAATCAAACACCCAGTGTAAGGTTGATTAGCCAAGGGTAAGGTTAAAACATGCCTGGGGTATTGTCCACGTTAGCGGAATTTTTCCGCTGCGGTGGACAATCTTTGGAAACTCGCCAGGTCGCGCCACAAGTGGGAACGCCGGCGTATGATATGTATGTAAAATACGGTGTGGGAGCGATAATGTTTTGTGAGATTTGGCACAGGCAAACCAGAAATCAGGAAGACCTTCAGTGGCCGAATCATGGGAGTTTTGAGATGAATAGGATAGATAATTTGGAAAAGGTGTTAATAAAAAAGAAAACGCTCCCTGCAGCATTTGATATCCTTAGGGATTGGAGGAGGGAAGCTATGCTTTGTTGGAGAAGTAGAGAGAAACATGCGCGCAGGCATAAATCGAAAGCAGAGAGAGCAGAAGAAAAGGAGGAGGAAGAGTGGACTGATAGTTTGAGAAAGTCAAATAGACGCGACCAGTTGAGTATAGAAAAAATATATCCACAAAGAGAATTGCATGGATCAGATGAATTGATAGAAAAAATATTGTCTGATACAAAGCAAGGCCCAAAGCAAGAAACTCAAAAACTGCGTCAGTAACTGTCACTCAGCCCCCTCCTGTTGCTCAGCCCCTCCCAAGTGTTCAAATCCTAGCACAGCCACAGACTGCACACGCAGCGCTTCCTGTTAGCCAATCAACGCCACAACAGATACTGCCCATACCCGTTGTCCCATCTGCACCTCCCTCCCTAGAGATCGTTTCTGTCCCATCTGCCCCTCCTGTAATTGAACTTGAACTTGTTGAAACAAGAGAAGGGACCAGACAAGGTGGATGCGCGAGAGTGACTCGTAGCGCGATTACCAAAGAGAGAAGACGGGAGTTGCAAGAACAGGCAGAGATGTAATAAACGGGAACGATGGGACGTCAGCATTGGCCTCGATGTATGATTTCAGAAGGAGCAATGAAAGACAGGTAGTGTTGGAATTCATGGGTGAATATTTATTGGCTAGATGGAAACAGTTAATTGGGAGGTTACCGCCCCAACGATTGTTAGATTTGAATGCATTAGCACGTTGTAGAGATAGAGATGAAGAAATAAGGGAACATGTAGACAGACTGTTTGAACTTAAGAATGAACTTGATAATGAATATGCTGAAATGTTTGCCACGCCTGGGTATAGGAGTAGAGATATTAGAAGAGACAGGAAGGAAGCGGTAGAGCCATATATACAGCAGCGATATTTACCATCGTCAATACAGACAGGCGATAAACTAAAAGTATGTATAGGAGAGGTGCTAAGATGGATGGTAGATCCTAGTATTCCTTCTATGGAAATACATGAGATATTTGATGAATACCCCTTGCCCATAAAAAGAAAAGCACTACAGGCGATGGCTGAACACTTGATAGATAAAGATATAACTGATAAGAAAGTCAGCCCCCCCGAAATAATGGCAGTATATAAGAGAGCACTAGAACGAGAGCACTGAAACAGCTTTATCACTTTACTTGGGAATATTATTGCATATGAGAGAAGGGGGAGGAAAGGTGAGTGCGGTATTTCCAACGAGAGAAGTCCCACCTACCTTTGTGAGATTCCTGCAACAGCCACCGCAGGGGCGCAGGTAACGCCAGCCCATTATACTGCCCAATATGTGCACGTCCCCTTCTCCAGACAAGAAGTGAATGATATAAAACAGACGATTCCTGATATAAGAAAGAATCCCGCAGGATTTTACAAAGAAGTAGAATCATGTCTGCAGTCATGTGTGCTTACGATGGGTGACATAGATCTAATATTCCCAGTAATCTTGCCATCAGACACATGGAAGCAGATAAGAAAAGTGGATGATGTAACAGCCTATGGTGCCACATGGGCGGATCTAATATTGGAAGATAGGGATAAAGAGGTAGGGGGAAAGCCAGGGCCAAACATGGTAGCACTGCCAGCACGAATAATACAGAAATTGAAAGGAATTGTTCCGGAGAAGAGAATTCAATGGGACAAGTTGACTGAATGTGTGCAGGGCAAGGGCGAGTTGGCTACAGATTATTTTAATTTATTCGAAGAGCTATTCACAGATTTTAGTGGACAGGATGTAAGCACAGAAGCGGGGAAAAGACTATTTGTCGATAAGTATGTGAGAGGCTTAATACTCCAATTCAAAATTTAATAATGACATCAGAAAGTGCATGGCAAGCAAAAACGTTGGGCGAAGTATTACACATGGCCCAATACTATGAGAATAGAGTAAATGCGGAGAAAGAGAAAGAAGTGAAAGATAGGGCGAATTTGAAAACGAGGGTGCTACTCCAGCAAGTAGCGGGACACAATAGAGGGAGAGGGAATACACAAGGCAGAGGTAATTCGAACAGGCATCGAGGGCCTCTGGGAATAAATCAGTGTGCGTATTGCAGAGAGGAAGGTCACTGGCGAGCGCAATGTCCGCATCTGCAAAATAGAAATGGGAGTGGCCAGAGAAGACAGGATAGGGGGCATCCAGGAGCGAATGGGCATAATAGAAATAACATGCAGCAGCACCAAAATAGTCAAGGGAATAGTGCCCAAAGTCAGAACCAAGCCTAAAATCAAACCTCTACTCAGAATCAGAGCCAGCAGAATATGCAAAATGGAATCGAGGAAGAGGCGGGAACATTTCTGATACTCATTTGAATGCGTACTATAATAACAGCAGCGACTACACATCGGATGATGTGTTGTTTCCCCAATAGGACAGCCCAAGACAGGGGTTGGAACCAGTGTCTATTCCCGTGAATCAGAAAGGACCCTACGTAGAAAGGAAAGTCGGGAATAGTGAGCACAGCTTCCTCGTGGATACGGGGGCACAAAAATGTTCAATAGACCATCACTTGGTTCCAGATATACCACTGTCAGGGCATAAAAATATTTCAGTAGGGTTCGCAGGTACCCCAGTAATAAATCCAGTATCCCAACCAGTACCTGTAACATTAGGTCCATTCACTGAGTATTGTCCATTTCTCTTAACAGAAAATTGCGGGGAAAATTTATTAGGATTAAACCTGTTGAAAAAACTGAGTGCAGTTATTCACTGTACACCAGATGGAGTATGTTTGTCTATTTCACCACAGAATGTACCAGTATCAGAATTTTTGTCCAAACCTTTGTCAGGAGGATTGAGTGAAGTGCCAACTTGTATATGGGCGATGAATGACAATGATGTGGGATGCTTGAAGATAGAGCCAGTGAAAATTACACTAAAAGAAGGAGTAACGTTGCCGCGTATTCCACAGTACAAAATCTCAGCAGGAGAGAAAGGATTGAAAAGTATTGTGTCTGATTTGGTAAAATTGGGGGTCATTGAAGAGATTACAGGCAGCACGTGTAACAGTCCCATTCTTCCGGTGTATAAGAAAGGAGGTAATGAGGTACCATACCGTTTCATAATTGATCTGCGTGCACTAAACAAAGTACAAACAAAGTAGTAGATCCTCAATTTCCATTGGTCCCAGATGTTACCACGATTTTGACAATGATTCCTGCTTGAGCAGAATACTTTAGGGTTATTGATTTAAAGAATGTTTTCTTCAGTATTCCAGTACACCAAGAAAGTAGATATCTGTTCGCCTTCACATTAGGAGGGCGATCGTTCACCTTCACGCGCATTCCCAAAGGCTACACAGAGAGTCCAAGCATCTACAGCATTGAAAGAACAACTAGATATGCTAAAGTTACCAACAGGCTGTGTATTGTTACAATATATAGATGACTTGTTGATTGCTGCAGATACAGAGGAGATTTGTAAAGAGAGTACCATTTTACTATTAACACACTTAGCAGCGCATGGCCAAAAAGCCAGTTTAAAGAAGTTTCAGTATTGTCGAAAGGAAGTGGCTTATTTGGGTTACTTACTTTTGAAAGAAGGTAGAAGACTAACGCCAGAGCGGATAGAAAGTATTTCTGGTATGACTTTTCCAAAAACAAAAGGGAGTCAGAGCTATAATAGGCATGGCTTCTTATTGTCGGCAGTGGATTGTAAATTTTGCCCTAATTGTGAAGCCAATGGTGGAATTGACGAAGAAGGATGTTGTGATGCCTTTGCAGTGGAATGAAGAATGTCAGAAAGCATTTGACTTGCTCAAAACTGCATTATGTTCTGCTCCAGTTTTGGGCACACCAAATTATGAAATTTTTTTCAGATTGTTTGTGCATGAGAATGACGCTGTGCGTTGGCAGTTTTAACACAGGAACAAGGTGGTAGAAATACGTACGGCTATTTTTCTTCTGCGCTGGACCCTGTAGCGCGCGCATTACCACGATGTTTGCGGGCTGTTGCAGAGGCTGCTGCGTCAGTGAAACAAACGGAAGGGATGGTATTGGGGCACACCTTAATTTTGATGGTGCCACATGCCATAGACGTTCTATTAAATAGAACGCAGACGCAACACCTCATATCTGCTAGATTGACTAGATATGAAATTGTCCTGTTCGCGCAACACATCCAAATCATGAGGAGTAGCACTTTGAATCCTGCAGAATTAACGTCCCCTGCCCACGGAAGAACTTGGTGACAACGAATCACCTCCCCATGATTGTTTAATGGTTACTGAGGAAGAAACGAAGGGAAGAATTGATTTAACAGATATCCCACAAAAAGAGCCAGATGGAGAGTTATTTTGTGACGGCTCCTGTTTTAAACTACCCGATGGCACATCAACTGCTGCCTATGCCATCACCACATTAAAAAGTATTGTGGAGAGTAAAAGAATCCCTTACAACTCTGCACAAGCAGCAGAGATAATAGCATTAACCAGAGCTTGTGAGATTTCTGAGAATCTGAGTGTAAACATATATACTGACAGTCAGTACGCCTTTGGCGTGGTTCATAACTTTGGCCGACTTTGGGCTGAGAGAGGTTTCCTAACATCACATGGGGCCAGGATCCAACATGGCCCTTTGATTGTACGATTGCTGTCTGCACTTATGTGTCCAAAGCACCTAGCAATAGCGAAATGCCAGGCGCTTAAAAAGGTAACGTGTAAAGTGGGAGAGGGAAACGCATTTGCAGACAGGATTGCGAAGCAAACGGCCACTGATTTGAGTACTAAGATGTTAACAGTACAGTCTGAAGAGGTGCCCTGCATGATAGAGAATGGAATTGCCACTGTCAAAGAGATGCAGGCGGAAGCCACTGCTGATGAAATCAAAGGGTGGGCTGAGGGCTCTGCAGAATTCGATTTAGAAGGTTGCTGGGTGGACAAAGGATCTAGAAACTGGATGCTGCCCAATTCCTATGTAACTGCAATTGTCATGATGGCCCACAGCCCTACTCATATTTGTGCCAGAAAGATAGTTCAGCATCTAGCCACGGTATGGGAGAAAGCACACATAAAGAAAAATGCCGAGAGGTTGGTCCAGAATTGTATTACGTGTCTACAACACAATGTGGGGAAAGGAACGGTGACTCCAACAGGCAGTTTTGGCCCTCCCTCTATGCCTTTTGAGGTAATCCATTTTGATTTCATAGAGGTGGTGTCCATGGCCTTCAGGGCGTTCCTTATTCTGTATCACATTCTGCCTTTTGAAGCAGCATCTACCACACAGCTACACACACGGCCAACACAGCCTCACCCAACAGACTCCTTATCGCCCCCAAGCCATGCCCCCCTGACCCTGCGCATGGCAACCACCACATTGGACACTATGACACCTACCTTAGGCCTCCAGCACCTTAACACAGACTTTAACCCATACCTCAATGACCCAGCCCTCTGGCTGGAACACTTCTCTAATAAACCTACCCCGAACCAACCGTGTTCCTTATCTCTCAGAAACAAAAGATTAGGAACCAGATTCCGCATACGCCCCACCCGTAGTAACCTCCCCAAGCAAACACGGCACACACCACCGTGCCCACCCACTACCCCCATCAATGGCAATCCCCCCTCTATAGAGGCGAAACTCCCGTTTATCAAGGGCGCCCTCATCAACGCCAGATCCCTCTCAGTGCACGCACTAGATATAGCAGACCTCATAACATCTTCAGATCTTGACTTTATTGCCATAGCTGAAACTTGGCTTCATGCCGCATCCGGTCCTTCCTTGTCCCTTGCCCTACCACCCGGCTTGGGCATCTTGAGATGTGACTGCACCTCTGCCTCCCACACCAGAGGTGGTGGCCTAGCCATCATCCACAAAACCACGCTGGATTTAAGAGTATTGACCAACACTAAACTCGAGTCCGCTGAACTATTATCAGTCAAACTCGCACTTACACCTAATCAAACAGCTACCCTCCACCGAATCTACAGGCCCCCAGGCCCTGCACCCTCCTTTGTCGGCAAAATCTCTACCCTCCTCCTCGATAATGCAAAAACAAACTCACAAATCATCATCCTTGGAGACCTCAACCTGGGACTTGGCGACCCCAAAGATCCCACTGCACTAGACTTGGAAAACGCCCTTTCCAACTCTGGCTTCACCCTGCTCATCTAAGAGCCCACGCACTCAAAAGGTAGGACCCTTGACTGGCTAGCCAGCTCCAACTGTAATATCAACGTCTTGGCTAACACCCCTTGCTTATGGTCAGACCACCACATTATCACTTTTAATATTGAAGCCTCCCCCCGTATCCAGACCTTGATAGCACCTGCTCTCCCGACAAGAAATAAAAAAGACATAACTAAGGAGAAACTTCTCCCTCTGCTACTCTCTTCACTCAAAGCGGCCACCGACTCCTGTAATGACCCTACCATCCTAGCTGACATCTATAACTGCAGCATGCTCACAGCTATAGACACTATTGCCCCCATTAAACTGAGGAAGGCCAAACCACGGGCACACCTTAACTCGTGGTTTACTCCACAGTTAAGAGTATTCCGCAAAACCAAACGCTGTGCCGAGAATCGCTGGAAAAGTCAGCCTTCTGACGCACACAAAGACAGTTTTTTCTTGGCAACACTCACATACAAAGCAGCCATTGTAGAAGCGAAAAAAGAGTCCCTTAATAATCGCATCCTCCAAGCTGACTCCAATTCTAAGGAACTTTTGAAGATCCTAAAAGAGCTCGAAACTCCTGTTACCCCTCCTGATACGTGTATTAAAGATAGTAAATGGTGTGCGAATATTCAGGCAGCGTTACTGAATAAAATCACCACGCTTCAATCTAAAATCATGGCTAAACAAGACAGTCTGAAACTGGACAAACGCCTTTGTACGCCAGCTGGGGCCCTATCCCCTGACTCGCCCAATCTGAAACGGTTTGCCTTCTCACCGCTCACCGTTGCAGAGGTGGAAAATATTATCCTGAGGATCAAACCTTCCAACTGCCAGGGTGATCCCTGCGCTGCCCCAATCATCAAGGAATCTGCCCACGACTTGGCACCATTTATCACATCCTTCATTTATCACATCCTTCATCGCGAAGCACTGCAAAGGACTATTTGCTGTGCCGCGGTCCAAGTCTCTCTGGAATCTGCCTTATCTCTGCCTCGCTTCCATTGGACTCGCTGGATCGGATTTCCTCGCTTGTTGCTGGCGGGCTGCTGCTCGCGCTGGAGGAAGTCCTTTGCAGGAACACCATCCTGCCTGACCTTAGCCCTGATTGAACACAGGTGTTCTGCCTTCCCCCTCCTTCTGCTTTGGTAACGCCTCCCGCGTCACTACATAAGCGCTAAGACCCAGCGCACCCGCGCTTCGCACCGCGAAGCACTGCAAAGGACTGTTTGCTGTGCCGCGGTCCAAGTCTCTCTGGAATCTGCCTTATCTCCGCCTCGCTTCAATTGGACTCGCTGGATCGGATTTCCTCGCTTGTTGCTGTCGGGCTGCCGCTCGCGCTGGAGGAAGTCCTTTGCAGGAACACCATCCTGCCTGACCTTAGCCCTGATTGAACACAGGTGATTGGAGGACTGCCTTTTCCCAAATCAAACTTTTGCTCCTGCGAGTGTGCACAACTCAATCTTTTGCTCGTGCGAGTGTCCTGTGCTCGTGCGATTGTGCTCGTCCTCACATACACTATTGAATTGTTTTCATATCAGCTTTATTAGAATTCTGATATTTATTTATTTATTTATTTATTTTTTCTTCTCTTTTCTCTTAGGTGTTCTGCCTTCCCCCTCCTTCTGCTTTGGTAACGCCTCCCGCGTCACTACATAAGCGCTAAGACCCAGCGCACCCGCGCTGCGCACCGCGAAGCACTGCAAAGGACTGTTTGCTGTTTGCGGTGCACGGCGCATGGTGCCTGGTATTCTCTGCTGTGGTGTATGTAAGTGGCTCTGTTATCTCTCCCAATTTCAATATTGGTTATTTGATTCTTTTTTGTGCACACTTGTATTTGAAAACATTGTTAGCATGTATATGTGATAAGGACTTATTGCCCTACCCCATTCATTGTGCTATCCTTTATGGATACCTCATCTCTCATTCTAAGGAACGGGAAAAGATTGAAAGACTCCATCAAAAAACGTCTGTCTAATAAATCACAGAGAACAAAAATGGAGCTCTCTCAATCTTCTGAAGAAGGACAGCCTTCTTCTTGCCCCATTCCCCCGCAAATAAGCTCCATCTCAAACGTTGACGACTCTGTGGTGCAACAGTGTTGCATTGATGCTCATCAAGAACCTTCTTCCCTAGTTTCTATATTAGAAACAAATACTAATACTCTATTTTCATTGAAAGCGGTTAATGATTTAGACATCAATTTTGATATGTTTCCCGAGGTTTCTGAAAAAATGTCCATCCCAATTTCTGATACCTCGATGCTCGCTCCAGTGGTTATTGACGCACTTGAAAGAGGTATTAGCCTTTCCCTAGGCCCTTCCACCCCAGCAGCGGCATCCCGTGGTATGCGTGAACAAGTCCACCTTCATCCCACTCCATCTGTTCCTTCTCATATGCATGTCCTTCCTGCCACATCACCTAAACCTATAACTGATTTTTTTGCACCATGCAATTTAGATAGCTCCCTAACTACAGATGTTGATCCTTTGAAGAAACTTCTCCTTGATGATCCCCCAAACCTAGACACTTCCAATAAACACTTGCCCCAAGAGTCTCTTGCTCACTCTTTTGCATTACATCCCCAATTGTCACCCATTCCTCAAGCAGAGAATTCTTCACAGCTCTTGGAACACGAATTACATTCATTCCCAGTTCTCACCCGTATATTAAACTTATTAGATAAAGGCCATGAACTGACTCATCTTCACCTAAAGGACATCAAAGAGGCAATCATGACTAATTCTCTTCAACTTTCCAAAATTGAAGGATTCATGCTTGCTCAGGAAGCTTGTCATTCTTTTCATAGTAACTGCGCTGAACGCAGTGCAGAGCTTGTAAGGAGGAATCTTCAATCCACCAACTCAAACATAGCTCAATCTTCTCAAAGTACTCAAACCTCCGATACAACTTTTTTATTAAAAGGTAGACCGACCTCATTTGCAAATGTTGTCACTCCAACACTCAATCCTGCCTTGGCTGAGACAGCGGCTTCACATATCGATTTAATCGAAGTGGCCCAATTGCAACATGAAAGAATTCGACAAATTGAACAGCTACTCTTTAATTCTCAGTTATTTTCTAGTGATCTGTTCAAAACTACAAATCCTGAACAGACAAATATTCCTTTCGAAACTTCATTACACAGTCCTACAGCTCTCACTAATTTTATTGATGAAGAGGAGGCTAGGGAGAAGCTCGAAACTACTGAAACCTCTCCAAAGTTTCATCATACCTCTTGCAGAATGAAAAGATCTTATTAAAGAGCTCTAAAACGCAGAAATAAATCCAAGGCCTTTAAAGCTCCCTCGGTCAATGATAACAAGGCCACTACTCTTATACAATCTTTAAACGACATCCAAATCATTCCTGATGTCACCACTACCTCCTCTTCATTGGGCATCGAAGAACTTCAATTTAATGTCAGTCAATTAAATGAAGAAAGTCTATGTGCACTTCAGTTAAATTGCACCAATAAATCTTGCAAAGGAGCGAAAAAAAAAGTTGCTTGTGCTCCCTCTCTCCCTCCTATTGCTGAGGTGATATCCAACAACAAAAATGATGCATTACTGCCCACAAGCACCGATTGCCATACTACCGGTACCTCATTGCTACAGGCAAATCTTAATTCATTTTTTCCCTCAGTGGAGAACAAAAAAACCTCTAGCAACCTCAATTTAAATATTTCTACAAAAGCAAGCACTTCTTTGATTGCCCCTGAGTCCACGTTTGCACAGGTGATGATTCATCAAGCCTCTTCCTCCTTGGCTCCTTCTGTATTGAATACTTTGTCTATGCACAACCTTGCAGCTCCTGTATCAACCCCACGCATAACCTCTCAAATATCCAACTCTCCCAAGGTGATGATTACTTCTAACTGTTCTTCTTCTTTGGAATCTTCCTCAACTCCTGTTTCACCACCAGTGGTGTCCTGTCCCAATCATGGTGAAGCAAAGAATGTGGCCCCTACACCTCCCTTTTCACATCCCTTTTCCACTGCATGTATAATTGATAGGGAACTTTGTTCTTTCAATGACATTCCTGAGGAAACTCAAACTATGATCGGATGGTCAAGTAATTCTCAAATAAATGGACGAGTGTCTATCAATCGTTCATTCTTGATGAATGCTCTTTATAAAATTCCTGCCCTGCTTAGTTTGGTTTCCCAGGATGTTGAATGGATAAAGCTCCCTCTGATCAACAACAACAGGATGTTGTGTAAGGTTTTGTCACCAATCATTGCAAAAGTCATCTGGGAACACAAGGTGGATCTTGTTTTTCTGGGGCTTGAATTGCAAGCCTTTCCTTCACCTGAAAAGGTGATGCAATTCCTTGAATTTAATCCTCCATCGCCACCCAAAATTAATGCTACAGCTGACAACGTCTCATCCTTTTCCTTAGAAAATGAAAAAATTCTCTCAAACCTAGCTTTGTTGACATCCGCTCTAAATGGTCTTTTAGGAATCTTGCCCTCAGGAACACTATCTGATGCAGCTGTGTCTTCTAACCCCCCATCTATTTCAAAATCATAATGTAAACATTTCCTTATTCAATCTTGGAATTGTTGTGGTTTTAAGAATTTGCAAACATGGTATAACAACAAGAATTTTGCTGAGCTACCTTCTCTCTTTTTTTTACAAGAAACAATGCAATGTTATGATTTTCAATTTGATGGATTTACTGCTGTACACAATGGTGCTTTTCTTCCCCCGGCTGGTTGCCCCAGTGGGGGACTTACTTTGTTACTTAACAATAAGCTTCTCTTTACGATAATTCAAACTATTACCAACCAACTGTGTCTAGCCACTATTAATGATATTAATCTCTCAGTGAAGACACAAATTATGCTAGTCTCATTATATTGGAATCCTAAATCTCTCTTCTTAGACTATGCTCTTCATATTCTGAATGTTATGCTGGTGGACGCTTTTTGCATCTACCCAGACATCATGATTATCATCTGTGGTGATTTTAATGCATTCTTATATGAACCTTTGAACCCTGCTTCACTTAACATGTCATCCCATCACTTTAAGAACGCTCGTGCAAATGGTAAAAGATGGGTGCAATTTCTCTCACACTGGGATCTCGTACTACAACCTCATTGTCAAGCATCCTTTTTTACATGGAGGAGGGGTAACTTTCATTCGTCCATTGATTATATAGTTGTATCTAACCATTTCTCAGGTTTGTCCTCTCCTATTAACGCGAATTTCCCTTTGTATGGAGACCATGCTATACTATCAACTACTTTGTCTGTGGAATCAGCGTCTTTTGATAGATCCCAAATTCTAACTTTAATCCACAGTGACCGCCATCTTCTGTCAATTAGATGGAACACTTCAACTTGCCGCCAAATAACCTTTTTGGTAAATCGTGATTGGTGGCCCCTTTCCAGGTATGATGATCGCAATGCTCAGACCATAATAGCCTGGAATCTTAACATGATAAAATTACACCTAATTACCATTGCAAACTCCTCGGCAAAACACCAAAATGCAAGTAATGCTGATAGTCTTTTAGCATACCGCTTAGGCAAACTCAAGCATGAAAGAAACACAGCATTAAGAACTCTAAAAAAACAACTCGCCTCTATGGGTAGTATTAGCTACATAGGTGCTAAAAAAGATCTATTAAGGAACCACAAAAACAGAATAAAGGCTGTGCGTTTTTCTCATCATTTAACTGGGAATCAAAATATGGTGAGACTAATCTGCAATAAAAATATCAGGGACATATGGAAAATTCTTAGGGGTGCTAACAATTATATTCAACACTCTTTTGAAACGGCCCTAGATGGCAACTCTTGGGCGATTTTCTTTAAACAAAAATATCTTTTACCAAGTTGCTTTAAAGAATTTGATATTAAGGTGTTACTTTCACAGATTCCTTTGCTCTGTCCTTGGTCTTTAGAAGATGTCCTCTTTGCTATATCTAAATTGAAAAGCTCAAAATGTGCAGGTCCTGATGGTCTCCCACCCTGTGTCATCAAAGATGACCCGCAATTCTGGGCTGCTACACTTCTAAGGATTTTACAATCTATTTTTGTCGCGAAAAGGCTTCCAGTCTCATGGACTACTTCCATTATTATCCCCTTACATAAGAAAGGGCCGTTAAATAATCCTTTAAATTTTAGGCCCATAGCATTGATTGATGTCGCAGCTAAGGTGTTCGCATTACTTCTTTTACAAGATGTTGAAAAACACATTGTAGGTGATCGCATATTAAATAAAGTACAGACAGGTTTCAGAAAAAATCTGGGAACCCAATTAAATGCAACTATTTTAGCTCATCTTACTGCGGGGGTACATAATTCCCTTACTGGACCCATCTTTATCGCTTCTCTAGACCTGTCGTCCGCATTTGATTGCGTTATTCGCAGTAAACTCTGGGAAAAAATGCTAAAACTAAAATTCCCGACTTCTCTATTTGCACTCATAGCTATGCTGCACCACCAGACTTCCTTCAGAGTTCGAATTTCCAACAATGGCCTAGTGACTGAGGCTATCCCTACATCAATTGGTGTGAAACAAGGTTGTAACCTCGTGGCAGTACTTTTCAACCTCTACCTGTCGGATATTGAAGATCTCTGGGATTCTCCATTGATTAACGCGGTTCGACTTGGCAAGCTTAAACTCTCGTGGCTAGCATATGCGGACGATGTGCTACTTTTTGATAGCACACACTCTGGTCTCCAGAAAAACTCGAAATATTCTATCAATTCTGTGTAGCAAACAACCTCACAATAAACTTTGCTAAATCCAACATCCTAGTTCTATCCTCTAAGAAAAAGGTGCGCAAATTTTGTTGGCACATCAATCAAAATCGTATACAAATTGTTGACCAGACTATTTAGCTTGGTTACAATCTCGCCAATAATTCCTCTGCTTCCTTTTGGCATAAAGCTTTATGTGGAAAAATCATACCTTTGCAGAATCAAATGAAAATAATTTTTCGAAAATATTGTAGGTTTTCCTTGGTACCTTTGCTGGAATTCTATTCCAAGAAAGTGGAAGCAATTATTTTATATGGTCTTGATATTTGTCTCTTAGATCTATCCACTTTTTTTAATAAACTTCAAGCGAAATTATGGAAGGCTACTTTGGGATTACCTGCATATCTTCCCAATGCTATCCTTCGTCACGAATTAGGCCTCAATTCGCTGTCTGCACGGTATAATTGGCGTATTCTTAAAATCTTTGCCAAGATGAATTTTCCAATTGAAAATTCACTATATGAAGACCTCTATTTCATGTTACATACTTTACATCCAAAGTCGATAAAGAATTTTTAAAAGCGTATATTCTCGATTCTTTCCGGAATAAATGTCGTCCCTCACGATCTAGAGCATCAATTAATCACTGCACATAAACGTCTTTTTTGGAATGATTGGGCAAATACCTGCGATCAAATTGCATCTTATTCTTCATTCTCTGAATATGCTTCCTTCAGACACAATCAAGTGCCACGACCTATCTTTTGCTATGCCCGAGTGCGGAAATTCGAATGCAATATATGCGCTTCCGTTTAGATCTTTCTCATACTAATGTACGCACACAACATTGGGTAAAAGATGCTAAGAGTGTGAAAAATACTTCGTGCAGATTCTGCAAAGATATGAATATCCCTGAAACCTTAAAACATCTATTTCTTATATGTCCTTTCTTTGAAAGAGCTAGAATATCTAACTTCTATGCTTTCACCAACACACATTCACAAGTTGGGAGAGAATTAATATGGTCTTGTTGCATGTAGGGATCTTGTAATTCCATCATTCTTGCAACTGTTCGTCTAGTGAAAATTATTGATTCAGCCTTAAATTTGTTTAATGTGACTTAAAGTTTATAAATCGATACATTTACTTTTTATTCTAATCTACATGCTATAATGTCTATGTTAGTGAATCTGGTAATCAAATCTAATTCATTATTTCCTCTGTAAAGCCTTCATTTGTTGTAGATACATGCTGCAAGGAAAGCCATTATATTCACTTGTTTTTTTTTAACATTTGTAACTATGAAAGTTCTTTTATATAATGTTGTAAAGTAAGGAATTGCATATGTATTGTATTGATATTTTGTAAAGATGCGTTTGCAACAAAAACAAAATTTTAAATTAAAAATAAAAAAAAAAAAATGAATGCCTCCTTTAAAAGTGGAACTGTCCCTGACAACCTTAAGGACGCATGAGTGATCCCCCTGCTAAATAAAACCCTCCCTTGACTCTAGCATACCTACCAATCTACCAATTACCGACCTATTACTACTGTCGCATTCCTGCTAAAAATGTTAGACCGCGCAGCATACCTGCAAATCCAAGAGTACCTGGAAACCAACAATCTTCTAGGTCTTAGACAATCTGGCTTCCGCCCCAGACACGGAACAGAGACAGCTCTACTAGATTTAAAAACTCAAATCGAAGTCCTAAAGGACAACGGCAAACTTGCCTTGTTACTTCTACTGGACCTCTCTGCGGCATTCAACTTGGTCAACCACCAGATCCTATGCAAGCATTTTCACTCCGCGGCCCATTTCTTTCCGTCAGCTACCACCTGGATCAAATCATTCTTGAGTAATAGATCCATGCGGGTCTTTTCTCAATCCGCTGCTGCAGATCCTTCCCCTATTCACTGCGGCGTCCCCCAGGGCTTTTGCATGTCGCCAACACTCTATAATGTTTTTACAAAACCGCTCTTTGGTGTACTTGACTATCTGGGTGTCTCTTATACGAATTATGCTGATGATACCCAGATACTCATTCCCATCACTGGAGACTACTTGGCTGACACCAAGGCCCTGAAGGACGTCTACCTGGTCATCCAAGCCTGGATGGCAAAACACCAATTATGCCTCAATGATGACAAGACTGTCTTGAGCCGGCCTACCAATCGTTCATCATCGATGGCAACACCATCCAAGTTTCGATAGACACTAAAACCTTAGGTGTCTACCTTGACGCCACCTTATCCTTAACCCGACAAACCAATGCAGTCAGATATGCCTCAGCATACACCTGCAAACTCATTGCAGCTTGCAGGCCATTTCTGACCACCCCCAACACAGTCACACTGGCCAGAACCCTCATCGTAGCGCCCTCGACCTAAGAACCAGCCAAGAGAATCTGAACAAACTGCAAATCTCCCAGAACAACGCTGTTAGAGCAGCCCTAAACATCCCGCGTAACCATCACATCTCGGAATCTGGATCCAACCTACACTGGCTACCGGTCAAACAGAGAATTGCACTGAAAGCCTTAGGCCTTACTCACAAATGCCTAGCCAAACAAGCCCCCCGTATCTCTGCAGCCGGCTTTCCCGCCACAAGCCTACCCGCTCTCAAAGAACCGCCCAGAACTACTGTTTAACTATCCCTAGGTTCAAACTACAAAAAGCGGGTGGATCAAGCTTCCCCGTCCTACTGTCCAAGCTTTGGAATGCCCTCCCCCTCACCATCAGATCAGAAGAATGCTTTAATACATTCAAATCCAAAACAAAATCTTGGCTCTTCAACCAGCCTTGAAAATCGGATCTCTTAAGTACCTGGAAGCGTGCCCTAGCAAACGCATGTTCTACCTTGTAAATGATGTATATTGCTGTATATTCTAATTACTCTGTACTGTATTTATGTTTGCCATGTAACCATGTTCTAAGTTGTGCCCTGATGCCCCCGGGTCTGATGGTGCGCGTTACAAATAAAAGAAATACAAATACAAATGGAGAGATTCCAAAACTTGAAGTATGTTTTAGTGGTCATATGTGCATTTAGCAAATGGATGGAAGCATATCCGTTGAAAGACTGCACTGCCATGAGCACGGCGAAAGTAATGTTAAAGGAGTATTTCTCCCGTTTCGGCTTGCCCCGTGTCATATGGTGAGATAATGGTCCACATTTTGTGGGCGCAGTGATATTACAGATTGGCGCAGGTCTCTAGATCGATAAGCGATTCCATTGTTCGAGACATCCGATGTCGGCCGGTCTTATTGAACGCCACAACGGTATCTTGAAATCTAAGATAAGCAAGATATGCGCAGGAAGCAAGTTAAGCTGGGTAGATGCATTACCAATAGCGCTACTGTGCATGCGAACATCTGTGCAGGCAAGAACTGGGCTCTCCCCATATGAAATAGTCATGGACAGACCGGCGAATGTTTGGTATGCACCTCAGTCGAAAAGGCTGAGGGAGATTGAATACCCTGTGCTCAGCATTTATTGTAATCTCTTGATTCAAAAATTGTGTTTGATTCATCAGCAGGTGCAGGAGGCATTACCGATCAGATACACTGGCCCGGGACATGCACTGGAGCCAGGAGACTGGGTGCTAATTAAACATTTTGAGCGAAAGACATTGCTTGCACCCAGGTGGTGTGGTCCCTATTTGATACTCCTGACAACGCAGACGGCCATTCGTGTGGATGGATGGAAAGTGTGGATACACGCAACCCATGCCAAAAAGGTCCCGTCACCATCTGAAAAACTGTTTGATCGAGACGACCAGAAAGAAGCAGAAACAAAAGACACGGTTGCCAGTTCTTTGCCACAAAATCTGCCTGATCCTGAAAGAAAGCCTGAAAAGATTGCTGTAAAAGAGGAAGGGCAAAGAGTGCCCCAACGGTGTCCAGCAGAATCTGCATCACTGCTGGCAGACACGAAACGTGTACCACTTTGGCGCCGACCAGCATCTGCCATTGTGCCGCAGCCTGAAACGAAATTTGCATCATCACTGTGGCGCACACCATCATCTGCTATTGTGCCAGAGGCTGACTCCGAGCTTGAGTCTGGAAGTGTGCCAGCACTGTTCATTGATCACACGGTACCAGGAGCAAGGCGGTACAATCTACGACGTCGAAAGTGTTCAAATCTTCATTTTGTTTTGCTTCTGTTTCCTACTCTCGGATGAAGTAGGAACTGGAGGCCTAGAGGAGAGCGGCGTGAGGGTTGTGCAAATCGGACAGCCCAACAATGAGACTCCTCGGTGCTAACATAAAATCCATGTGTCCTGAACCCGAGCGAACAAGCGGTTGCACATGGTACAAAGGCAATTGATAACTGCTCTGAAGTTCTTTGAGCGATGTGCAAATGCATAAGAGATCTTGCCTAACGTATAAGCAATCCAGGCTGCTGAGAACTGGCAGAATAGACTGTTGACATTTATTGAACTCATTGACATTCGGACAAGTGCCACCAGGAGAGATATTCACGACGAACATTGCTGGAGAAGAAGGACCGTGAGAGAAAATGCCAGAACCAGCTTTTGCCCCCTCCTGCACCACTGCTGATAATGAATTAAACATAGAAACTGAAAGATTACACAAAAAGAGTTATAGAAAAAATTGTATGCTGATTTTAACAGTAATTATGTGCGTAATGAGTATAATAGCCCCAGTAACAACAGCACTGGTATTATGGTATTTGGAAGAGATGCACCCCTTGGAGATTCTCTTGCCTGTAAGAAACATCTCCACCAATGAAAGCCCTGTTCATGTAATTACTTATACTCTGTCCCCAATGGAAGAAAGACATGGGGAAGGTTACGGTAACAACACATTATTGCAAATAATGAATATAACAGATTCCATTTAAAAAAAAAAAAACAACTGTTGGGTGTGTGCTAATTTGCCGTAGCATGGTGGCAAAGGAATAGGTTGGTAAGTACAGCCACTGACATTGAGTTCTGCATGTAGTGCATCTCTGAGTACATTATATTATGGAAAATGGAATAAAAGTGAAACGGGTCAATTAGACAGCACAAACATGAACAAATTTGAGGAAATAATCATGAGACCTATAGGTTGCTCTATATTTCATAGAGCACGAATGATAATGCCAAAAGCTACGCCCAAACCAATGCCACAAGATAGATTGTTCGTGCCAGAAAAATCATCTGTGATCATATTTCGCATGAGATCAGAAGGAAATAAAGATGCAGTGCCTCCTCCTATACAGTAAACTACAGCCCACGTTCTGTTCCTTTTTGCTTAAAGAAGAAGGGCTCCTATTTAGTAGGGACATTTACTAGATGTATGAATACAGCAATTCTTAATAGGGAAGTAGAACCAGTGTATGTAGGTGACCCTGTGTATTTTACATGTGGAGATAAAGCGTATCCCTGGTTACCTAGAAACTGGGGAGGTACATGCTATTTAGGACTTCTGTTCCCTGGAGTGTTTTTCTTAAAAATATCAGACATAGGCAAACTATCTAGATCTAGGCCCCGAAGAAGTACTGAAGGAGGATTAATGGTAGAAGACGTAGCAAAATCATTTGTACCATTTTTGGCCCAAGCAATAAACTCCTATAATATTTGACGGTGTCACGGCTCGCTCCCTTCGTTCCCGTCCCCGCCACTTGGGGGCATGTTCTGGGGTTTATTCCTTACTGGACATTTCCTTCGAACCCTATGCTACAGTGCTCTGATGAATTGGGAGCGTTTAAACCTGATTTTCCAAGTTACTTCCCTTCCGGATCCATTCCAGGGTTTTGGCAGCCAGCATGCTACTTAAATCAAATGACTATGTTTCCCAGAATGCCTTGGCTCACTGCTTCACCTCCTACTTTCCAGAATGCCTGGCTCACTGCTTCATCTCCTCCCTGGCAGCCAGCATGTTACTCAAATCAAAGGACTACGCTTCCCAGAATGCCTTGGCTCACTGCTTCACCTCTTGCTTCCCAGAATGCCTGGCTAGTGTCACGGCTCGCTCCCTTCGTTCCCGTCCCCGCCACTTGGGGGCATGTTCTGGGGTTTATTCCTTACTGGACATTTCCTTCGAACCCTATGCTACAGTGCTCTGATGAATTGGGAGCGTTTAAACCTGATTTTCCAAGTTACTTCCCTTCCGGATCCATTCCAGGGTTTTGGCAGCCAGGCATTCTGGGAAGCAAGAGGTGAAGCAGTGAGCCAAGGCATTCTGGGAAGCGTAGTCCTTTGATTTGAGTAACATGCTGGCTGCCAGGGAGGAGATGAAGCAGTGAGCCAGGCATTCTGGAAAGTAGGAGGTGAAGCAGTGAGCCAAGGCATTCTGGGAAACATAGTCATTTGATTTAAGTAGCATGCTGGCTGCCAAAACCCTGGAATGGATCCGGAAGGGAAGTAACTTGGAAAATCAGGTTTAAACGCTCCCAATTCATCAGAGCACTGTAGCATAGGGTTCGAAGGAAATGTCCAGTAAGGAATAAACCCCAGAACATGCCCCCAAGTGGCGGGGACGGGAACGAAGGGAGCGAGCCGTGACACACGGCTATACAGAATCTTAGAAAAAACAATAAACGGAACAACAGATATATTATACAACATGACATTAGAGGAGAAAGGGATTAGATTAATGACACTTCAGAACAGAATGGCTATTGATGTAATCCTGGTTGATCGTGGTGGTGTTTGCAAAATCGTGGGATCAGCGTGTTGTGTATTCCTAAATGACTCCTATCCCACGCGATTTTCGAAGCAATAAGAACATTACACATTTTAAGCTCTGAACTCCATACCGAGGAAGGGGGTTGGGATATAAGTTCCTGGTTTTGGGACTTATTATATTCATGGGGATGGAAACTATTTGGGATCCTAGTAACAGTACTCAGAATATTCATGACATGCTGCATACATTGTCTACCTGTAATATGCACCGAAATGAGTGAAGGATGCGTACAGATGTTAGAAAAAAAGAGCACTATTAAATCAAGTACCCATGGTGATAAGGAAACAAAAACATTTAAAGAATTCATGTCAATCAATATAGATGACAATGAAGAGAAAACTAATAATCCGCAAGATTCAGAATCAGATACTTGGTCAGAAGAGGATGCAATGTACGGCTGAGACGTTTGGCATACAGCCAAAAGGAGGGTTTGTTGATCTAGAAAAATAGGCACCCCTCGATCATAAGGTTATGTATTATGTTGGCCGAAGACCAACCGTCTCTTGCAGTCAGTATTAGAGATATATAACCATAAACTTGACTAAAGTGCGGCCATTTTAAGGTGACTGAAAATAGCCATTTTGTTTTTTCTAACGTTTGCTTTTTGCTTTCTGTTAAACTGCTTCGCTGAAATAATATTCTGCTTTACTAGTGCACAATGCAAGGCCAAGGGAGACATGTTGAAACATAACGTAGCAACCAGACAGAAATGCCCGGTCTCCTTCCGCGCACTATCCTTGAAAGAGAGCAGCAAGGCATCCTAATCAGCTCACAGGTGCCAGCGAGTCTCGAAAACACAGTAGAAATGATAGAAGCAAACATTAAGTGACTTGAATTATGCTCTTCTTTGCGGCCCCCCTTTCCCGAGCCTTGTAGAGTCCTGGAGAGCGAGTTGACCCCCAGGATCCAAATAGAAACTAGGAGATAGGAAGGCCTGGAATGTGTCTCTCCCAGCACACGCAGCTTGCTAGTGAGAACAGAAGCATTATGTTCTCTTCAACAAAGACTTATGTCTGCAGACTCACAAAATTGCAAACTGTTGCTAAAAATGTTTAAGATGTCATACTCGTCACCATTGTCAATCATCGTGCCCAATTCAAAGGAAATATACAAGGGGCAGTATTTGATGTGACACTACTGATAGCAAGATGCTTGTTTTGTATATATGTAACTGTTGTACGTTTTTCTCTCTCTTGCATCCCCCGGGGTTTGGTAACACACGTCGCGGGGTGTGGGACCCAGTTGGCCAACTGAGACTATTTTTTTGCAATAAACCCTAGATTTTGGGAATACAACCTTGTGTCTGGCATATCAGTTCGTGTGTGGTGATTGTGCCTTGTTTCCATATGCGAGGGTCCCCTAGGGGCCCCTTCAAGACTGGAGCTCACCGCTCCCCCCCACATCCTGTATTATTCTTGTAGCGTTAGGGCTGTGACATGCACTCCATTTATGAACAACCGCATAGGCAGATGCTTGTTAGCACACCATATAGTCCCTGATTCACAGTCGTACCTATAGAGTCTACGGCTGTGTTTTGATTACATTAGAGAAGTGTGGGGCATCAGGGCGATACCCTCGGCTGTATGCCCTGCGCTTCTCTTACTCATACCCCACAATTTAAGTGATTTCAACCGTATCCACGGCGGAGATCCAGATTATACATGAGTGAATTACAAAATAGGCATGTGCGCACACAGAACGAGCATGTGTACACATGCTCGTGACTCTATGGCACACAGCACAGTCCTATGACACCAGATGGCACATTGGGAATTATATAAACGGAGCCCAGCTTAAACCCACGTACCAAGATCTCTCCTCTACTCCCAGTGGGTGGGGCCAGGATCCTTGGATACGGCATATACATTAATGGTAGCCATGAGCATGCAGCATGCATGCCACAACCCATTCAGTACTATGTAACTGCTGAGGCTGACCCTGGCGTGACATATTCGAGTAGTACCATATACAAATGTCATACATGGCACTAGTAGCAATTAGTGACTATTGGGGAACCGTTCCCACACACAACTTGTCCCACAGCAATATGGTGTCCTGTGGTGCTGGGGCACTGCAGAGCATGCACACAGGCACAATGACAATGTCATAAACACAGATCTCTCAAGTAGTGCAGACGGCTGCCAGAGTGCTCAAACGAGTATACTCGAGATTAAGTTAAGTCCTGATTAAGATTATGAATCTGGACACAGTTTAACAATATTGTTTCGTGGGCTCCAAACACAGAAGATCTGTATATACCAGGCAGAACACACCATATTTACGGTAGCATTAGGCATGCAAGATAGTTATTTGGCAACACACGCCACTGAAACAGCATTCAACCAGCAGTATATTGCGGCAGCGTAACGACCATTAGCTGAGCGTATATGCTATTTTTTTACATATCACTGCAGTCCGTAGCGTACACATTAGTTACAGTGACACAATACTGTAAAAGTATCACACTCTCCTTGCTGTGAGAACCTTAATATTCCTTCATATTGCCACCAGTTGTCGGAACTGCATATAGACTCAGGAGTGTTTGCACGAAACATGAGACTCACACTGCTCATCTTACACTTACAGCTTACCCGTTGTGGTGTTACCGCATAGTGAAGCTGTTAGGACTCACCGCCGGGATGCAAATGCGACAGGAGCACTGGTTGCAAAACCTTGAGAGTCACTGTAGAATTCTTCCCACAATTGTAACCTTCTGCTGTGTAAAAGTTACGGACAGAAGGATCAAATATTTGGAAGAGGAGACACACATACCCGTGGACGCCAACTGGGAACAACAGAGAGAAAACCAGGATCAGTACTGTTGGTATTGCCGTATGACCAGAAGTATCAGAATACTAGAACTTCACCAAGCTGAATGGCAACAAGTCAGTGCTCACTTCACAGAAGGGTAGTGGTTGTATACTCAGTGGGATCGGGAGATTCCCTAATCAAGCACCTACAAGAACAAAACAAGAACCTTTTGAGGAATCTATGTGTAAGTAGTCTCAAAGTACAATATACATGGAAGGGGAATGGTTCTTACCATTAGGTGTTTTGCAGTCTGTCTGTGATCCCAGGTCCAAAGGCCCAAAGCCCTACCCCGACGGCACGAGGACGCCTGAGAGTCTTCCCAGCAAGTCCCAATATCCACAGCCTAACCCGATGGCACAAGGATGCCTAGGAGTGTAGCAAAAAGGTCTCTAGTCTTTGATTCTCCTGAGCTGTTGATGTCAGAAGCGTGTCCCTGAGAAATGAAGTTCCAAGGGTCCAAAGGAGTTGGTTAAGCAGGCTGGTATTTCTGCAGGTAGGACAGCTAGTAAGTTCCTTGTGGAAGGATTGGTGCCAAGCAAGGCACGAAGATGGAAGTAGGAGCAGGCAGAAGAATCTGTTAGGGTTGATGGGTCTGGTAACGTGCGAGCAATGAAGAACAGAATCACAAGTCAGAGGCAGTCCGGTATGCATAAATGAAGGATTGGTGCCAAGCAAGGCACGAAGATGGAAGTAGGAGCAGGCAGAAGAATCTGTTAGAGTTGATGGGTCTGGTAACGTGCGAGCAATGAAGAACAGAATCACAAGTCAGAGGCAGTCCGGTATGCATAAATGGGTTAGCAGGATGCAGACAACGTAGAGACAAAATCGGAAGGAAAGCACCAGTCCGTCGAGTAAAAGGAAGCTCAAGCAGCCGCAGGGTGTAATGTTGAAGTCGCTAGGCAAAGGGAGTCCAGTAAGCAAAGAAAAAGGAGTCCTGATATCAGGAAGATCAGCAGCAAGGACGAGGTAAGGAAGGGGGCAGGCAGAAGCAGGAAGACAAAAGGGCAGAGTCGAGTCAATCCAAGAGATGAAAAACTGGTCCAAAACACTATGATCCAGGAAACAGAAACTAAGACGCGGGTCCACACACTTCAATCAGAAGCTCTGTGCAGCAGTCTGAGGGCCGGCTTTGTTCTTAGCACGTCACGTGATGGGTTAACGGCAGCGTGTCTGTGCCAGAGGCATCCTCCTCGTTGCCAGGGCAACCGGTAGCAAGCGAGAAACGGTGCTCGACTTTGTAGTTTAAGATGACATCCAAAATGTGAAATGCGAGAAACCAAGGATTTCGTTTTGGATGGCAACCGTGTCGGCAAGTTGCTTTTGACAGGTATTTCGTCCCCAATCTGTGTATGTCAGCGATTCCTAACAGAAGCACTTCGATATTCATAATTGGTCCGCAGCTGTGCATGTGAGGATTCTTCCACAAAGTTGTACCACCACCACCGGCGGGTGAGTAGGATACCTCAATAAATTACATTGTTTACATATGAATTCACATGTCATTATAAGTGACAGTTTGGCCACAGCTTGCAAAAAAGAAATTTGAAAACTGGGCATGGATCGTTACCAATGAAGCAATGTCAAAATTAAAATCAACAGAGGAAATGAGAGGCGTGCACAGGAAATTAAACGAACCAGCGCGATATTTATTGCACTGTCCATCTCGTCAACACCAAACCCAATTCTTAAGGTTTCGAGTCAATGCTTTAAAAACGAAAGGAGTTCTTTGGCAAAGAAAGGATAAATCTATTGACGATAATCTCTGCCGTTTCTGTAAACAGTCAATTGAAACAGTCAAACATCTGCTAATCGAATGCACTCAAACTGTCAGACAACGCTCACTACATCTAGGAAATTTTGCACCACTAGATGAAGATATGGAGAGATGGTGGGGGCGGATCATTTCAGGAAGCAACATAAGACTTGCATGTGCGACTGTGAACTACCTTGACTCGATTCTGAAAATGGACTCTCTTAACTAGAATTACCAGCGAGAGTCTGTTTTAGAAGACTGGTGGAATCTATTTCTTGGCTATGAAGTGATCTCTTTCTGTTGAAACAAAAGTTTGTCTCTTGAATTCAAACTGAAGTTTTTCAATAAAAAAAAAAAATTAAAAAATAAGTGACAGTTTATGATACTACACACCGGGCAAAAAACAGCAACACTTACAATGTTTCCTCCCTTTACAGGACACCAACACTTGTGCATATCCAAGTGGATGTTTCCAAGTCAGTGTACACTAGTTTCTTTAAATAATTCCTTTTAGGTAGAACTGACTATATATTTATAGTTAACATTTAGATTAATTCACACACCATTGTCCTTTCAGGGGTACATCAGAAAAATCCCACAAAGTATTTTGAATATATTGAACACATTGGAACACTAAGTCTCAAAGCCCTGAGGATGAATCAAATATCCGAAACGTGTTGGCTATAAGTTGTGGCTGACACAACATTTGAGCTTGTTGGAAGATCAAAAACTTGATGCAATTTCCTGTACATAGTGATTTGTTCTAATCTTCAACAGAACTTTATATGTATGGTTGAACCAGAGTTTTTTCTTTTGAGAATCAAATTTTAGTTGGACAACGATACATTGCTGTTTGATTTGTATTGAATTGTTTCATATTAGGAATGTTCTCTATCTATCTATATTCACCTTGATTTGCATACGCAGTAACACTGAGAAGTGTTGTGGTCGGTGGGGATCTTCTCTGCCAACATTAACATTTTGAACTTGTTTTAGTCTGAACATCTCTATACACATTTGTGTTATATGATTTTGTTGGAATTTTTTTTTCATACATTGGGCCTCATTATGAGGTTGGAGGTAGCTTTGCCAGTAAAACCGGCAAGGCTATGTCCAAACTCGCAACTGGGTCTGGCACCTGTGAAGGGAAATTACTGGGGTATTCTGGCCCCGCCGGACCCAGTAATTGCCCTTTCGCGGGTGCCGGAACCCGGTACATCCCCTTTTCACATTGAGCCCCTTAGGGCTGAATGGGAATGGGGAAGTCGGATGCACCGGCACCGTTTACAACAGTGCCGGTGCATCCGACTTGCTGTGCTCACGGGTGCGGCTCTGCCCGCCAAATCAGACCTGGCAGGCTGACAGGCACCCACGAGCATAGCTCTTAGTATGGCGGTACGTTAGCAACGGTGCCGGTAGTGCTACCGGCAGTGTTGTTACCTTTCTGCCATAGTTATGATAAGGCCCATTGTGTGGTTACATGAAGTGAGTACCCACTTAAATTTACTTGGATAGTTGTCCCGCAAGAGTGCAACAAGGGTTCCCCGTTGGCAATAACTGGTGTCTATTAGTTCTTCTGCCGGTGAGGCCTTGCCCTAGTCGCAGTCGCCGGTTTCTGTGTGGGCGGAGATGGGGGTGGGGCTTCGGTCCTGGTGGCGGCTTGGGGAGCTTCAGAGGACACTGATGCTAACTCTTAATGGGAACGTGAAAGTACGCATCCTGGAGATCCAGGGATGTCAAAAAGTCCAAATCCTCAATCAATGGGATGATCCTCTGCAGACTTGAAATGCGGAGTCTCCACAAACTTGTTGAGCATCTTGAGGTCTATGATCAGTCAGAACCTGCCATTGGGTTTGGACACCACAAATATAACAAAGTAAAACTCCATAGCCTTTTTTTTCCTGAGAACTTCCAAAATTGCCCCTATCTCCAACATTTCCAGGACACTCTGAGAAATGGCCAGAGCACACTCCACCTTCCTGGGAAGCAGAGTCACCAATGCTCCCGGTCATGGCGGAGGCAAGACAAATTCGATCCAGTGTGCGGTAGTAAGGCGGTAAGGGTTTACCGGTACAAGTAAAATACCAGTACCGGTAAACCCTTACCGCCGTCTGTGTAATGAGGCCCAGTGTTTTCCGTTGGTTCACCCCTTACCAAACATAGTACTGAAACCGGTGGCCTCGGGTCGGGGGCAATGTTTGGAGCCCAGATTGCTCGGGTGGGGGGCAATGTTTGGATCCCAGAGTGCTGAGGGGTGCTGGACGCAGATGCAGGCTTCACAATCGTCCAATTGGAGGGAGCTGGCGGCGATCTTCCTGCCTCTAAAAACATTTCACACCATAAAAATATCCAGATTGATAGCAGTGACATCCTTCTTTGCAGCATGAGCCAACACCAGGATCGCGGCGAGTGGTCCCACCATGTCAAGTAGTTTGTCTTGACAACCCCACCAGGATATGTTAAGGCCCTGTTTAAGGTACTTGCCCTATTTCCTATAAATGTAATCATTTTCGGGCTCAGCACTGGGTTGTCCCCTTCCTCTTTTCCTGGTGCAACCTAGGCTCTCAATGTGTACCTGAATTGTTTTTCTAGAGGTACTCTCAGTCTCCTACAAAGGTGTTTAGCACTCTTGCTATTGTCTCCCACCTCACTTAAATGGGGTGGATGAGGGTGACCAGACTGAAGTCGCCCTCAGGATCTTCCACCTCCTTGCTGCAACCTAGTCATCACTTGCCCCAGATCCTTCTGTGTCAAGATCTGCTGGCGAGGACTCTTTGCCGTCCCCTTTCTCCAACACAGGAGGACAAACTGCCTGTGTCCTGAATGAATTTCGCGCACCTGGCATAGCTTTTATCCATCTGTTATTTCGCCAGGAAGGCCTTTTTCTGTTTTTTAGAGGGTCCACTTTAGAGTCTGCTGGCTGTGAAGTCATCTTAAAGGGATGGTCTACTAAAAATTTTTATTTAAAAAATAGATAGGCCACATAAAAAAAAATACTAGCATCCTCCGTTTTAAAACTTCCTATGTAAAATTTTGAGCTATTCAAGCTCAAAATTCGAAAAAGCAAGCACAGGGGCGCAGCCATTTTGTGAAATGGAGGCCCTCCTGTGCTGGCTTTTGCTTTTGCGGCACTAATGAAGGAAAAGCCAGCCAGCTGTAGTAAACAAAGTCTACCGCTGGGTGGCTTTCCCTTCATTAGTGCCGGGACTCGGAGGACGCGGACCGGAGACCAGAGCAGGAAAGCTGCAGCTGAATCTCGGTAAGTGCTATTTATTTTTTTTACAAAAAATAAGCACTAGCTGCGTTTTTTTTTCTAAGTTTTCCGGGCTGGAGGAGCCCGGAAAACTTAGAAATAAAACCGCAGCTTTAAAAACGTTGTATTTATGTTTGCGGTCGCTTTTGAAGCGACCGCAAACATAAATACAACGTTATTGTGTCGGAAAACGCTGCAGTTTTTCTTTCCAAGTTTCTCAGGCTCCACGGGGAGCCCGAGAGCCCCAAATGGAAAAGCAGATTCAGGCAGACACAACGCGGCATTGCGGAAAACAACCGCGTTGTGTCTGCCTGAATCTGCTTTCCCATTTTGGGCTCTCGGGCTCCCCATGGGGAGCCCGAGAGCCCCAAATGGGAAAGCAGATTTAGGCAGACAACGTAGCATTTCCCCACGGGGAGCCCGAGAGCCCCAAATGGGAAATCAGCTGCAGGTAGAAACACTACGCGGCATGTAAACATAACCGCGTGTGTTTCTGCTTGCTGTGGCTTTCACTTTGGGTCTCCGGTGCTCCCCTGGGAGCACCGGAGACCCAAAGTGATAGCCACAGCAGGCAGAAACACACGCGGTTGTGTTGGAAAACGCTGCGGTTTTTCTTTCCAAGTTTCTCTTTTTTATATGAGGCAATGAGACGATTATCTTGCATTTTGTGCTGATGTGTCGCCCCTCAAAATCACTGTGGGGAGCCGTAGTGCTTGAACGTAGGCTCCTATTCGCTTTTCTTGCAGCAGTCCACAGAACCTACTTATCTGCAGTCTTTATTGCTCACTTTTCTTCTCATTTTTGTTTTTAATGAGGAAACCCGCGCTTCCTCACTCCTTTCATCAACTACACGTAGTCCAGATTTGTAGTACACTTGCGCCTTTGTAGCATCCAAATGGTATGTGCACTGGCATGATGGAGTTGCAGGGTAGGTGATCCTCTACAGAGAACCGGACACCACTGCGTGCGGGTTACAATATTGTCGGATGGGAAGGCAGCGCTCTTGTTGCTCAGCAAGTACCTCCCAAAATGGCGGACCCACCGAGACACATGTGCAAGCAGTGATCAATAGCAAAACACATGAGCAAATGCGGTGATTGTTGCTTTGGTACTAATACCAATGCTATCGGTAAATGTTCAAGAAACACAATCACGCACATTTAAACAGTACCAGAGAACTGTCTCTGAGTACCAAATAAAGACGAGTGTTCCAGTTCAAAGACATTTGGGCCTCATTACAAGTTTGGATGTATTTTAGTGGTAAATCTGCCGAAATTTTGCACAATGGAATTACTGTTACTGCTACTTGGTCCCGCGTATTCACCATGATTACAATTGGTGGTAGGCTGATAAATCCACCTTTTTTGGAGTCATAGGACTCCAACGAGAGTTCAGTGGAATTACCACTGGTTTTAATTCTGCCTATTTTGCCGCTTTTTGCCAGTAAGGTGGAGGATTTACCTCCAGCATTTTACAAGAAGACAATCCTCCCCCTTACCACAAAACCGGTGGTATGGTGGTATGGTAATGCAGCAGAAATGCAGTGTTAACACAATTACCACTGCATTACCATCCTTTTTTCCCCCTCACCTCCCTCCTAATGAGGCCCAATATGTGTTGATGGAGAGTGATTGGTAGTTAAGGCACCATGATGTCTTCAATTAAAACTACTCCTTTCCTTGGTGTTCATGGGAAGGGGTAGTTCTTTGGGAAGTTCCATATGCCTTTTCTTTTGGCTGCTGTTCTCTGTAAATTAAAGTTGAAGCATAATATGAGCTTGTGGTCTTGCCATCTCATCTCATCTGCTTTGTCCTTGGATCTCTTTTTGTGTCTCAGTTCGCACAGGTATAGATCTCTTCTGCTAACCTCGTGTACTGTTAAGGGGGCCAAGGAGGGGCATGGGGAAGCTCACGTGAGAGGCGACGGGTAAAGCACAATGCTACATCACCTCCTTTGCTTGGGCTGGAGAAGTGGAGGTTGGACATTGATGAAGTGTAAAGCTTATAATCCTGGCCGGCTCTTTTCTTTGTCTGATCTTCTCCCTCCTGCTGGTAGGTGGGGTGCTGGAATCCTTTCAAGCTCTATGTTGATGACTGTCTGTACTGCTAATATCCTGTGCCTGCTGTGCAGCATCTGGAACTTCATGGTCTGGTTGGTGTGGGTACATACTTTTTAGGGAATCCCTAGGAGGACAGAGCCCTGATACCTTTGGGTGTTCTGTATCAGCCTTGCAACCCTGTGTGTGCTGACTGTTGGGCTCTCCTGTGACCTGTACTGTCTTTCCGTGTTGCCTAGGCTGACATCTTGTCATCTTCCACCTCGTCCCCAATTCATCAATAATGTTGGTGAGGAACACACTGTACACACACACACGCATGCACGCACGCGCACACACACACACACACACACGCTCGCACACACACTCTCTGTTTGTTATCTCAATTCCTGTCTTTTTATACTTTCAGAGACCCTGGATATCTCCACAGAACGTTTTTGGTCGTACTTTGTGGCCTGTTTGTCTTGAGCCTTGCAAATGTTGCAAGCCATGTCAACAATGTCAATGGGCCTCATTACGACCCTGGCGTTAACCATGGCGCTATTAGCGCCATGGTTGACGCTGGTATTTTACCAACACCGCCATGGTGAATGGCGGAATTACCGCCCCATTCCAAGGTTGGCGGGGCGGTAATTCCCCATTCACCATTGGCCCTTCCCCATTCCCATTTTTGACCCCATAGGGCTCAATGGGAATGGGTAAGGTGGTAATTACGGTACCGCAAATTGCGGTACCGTAATTACCTCGAAAGTCCCTTTGCGGGTTCCTTCATTAACGGCTGGTAAAACCAGCCGTTAAGGTCGGGACCCCGCAAAGGGACCTCGTAATTAGGCGGTAAGGGTTTAACGGCGCCAACACCTTTTACGGCGCCATTAACCCCTTACCGCCTGGGTCGTAATGAGGACCAATGTGTGGGCGTAGGGTTCTTTCAATTTGCCCACAGCAGATTGTGCATGTTGTTCGCTAAACAACCCCCCCCAAGATTATGCCAGTCGTGGAGTTGAGAGCAAGTTAGGGGCTGCAAGTGCTCTCTGAACGGCCAGGTGACCATCCATTTTGGTGACATGGACCATCTGAAGAGTTTCTTGAATTAAGCAGTGTTGACTGGCACCACGTGGCCTTTATCTTTAAGCTGGTACATGGCCATACTAAAATGCTGGATGCCCGGCTGTTGGAGAAACTGTGGCATATGCCTTGATGTTAATTAATTAATTTATTTTTGAATTTGTAAAGCGTGCGCAAGCCCTTAGAGTTCTGGGCACTGGAAACACCAGTTATATCCCCTCCCCTTATCAGTCCCCCCTCCCACCCTCTCCGCCTTAATCACCTCCCTCCACACCCCCTTCCACTCCTTATAAACCCCCTTCGCTCCTCCCATTCCCCTTCTCCTCCTCCTTCCCATCCCTCCCTCTTCCTCCCTGTACTACTCTACTACTCTCCCCCTCCCTCTCTCTAATTGCTCTAAATACTGTTTTGTTGGTCTGATTCAAAATTCAAAATTGTTATTTGCTTCTACTGTTACTGTTAATTTGTTATCGTAAAATGTACCCTGTTGTTAAAATGTGCAGCGCTTTGGCGTAAAGCGCTATATAAACCTAATAAATACAATACAAATACAATATATGTGGCCCACAGGCGAGTCATAGAAGCATCATGTGAATTGGCCCCCATTGTCTGAAACTAAGAACTGGGGGATCCTTTCGCTCTGAAAAATGGTGTCAAGTGCATTGATGGTGGAGAGTGTAGTGATTTGTTGGAGAAAATGTTTTTCAGTTCCCTTGGACAGGTAATCTGTCAGTACTATTGCATGCCTTTGGCCCATTGGCGAATGCTCCATGGGACCTAGCAAATCGATACTGATCATTTCCCAGACCTTTCCAGAATATTTTACAACAACTGGTGCAGGTGAGTGTGTCGCCCTATTGATCTGACCCATTTTGGGCCTTTAAAAAGTCCATTTTTGCTGCCCCGATGCAGCGCGTTGGCTCTTCCCAGGCCCCTGTCCTCCCTCCTCCCCTGATTTGCCAGAAATTCATCCCGACCACCTCCAAGGGTGTGCAATTGCACCCGTAGCCCAAGGCACCTTTTACAACAACTGGTGCAGCTGATTGTGTTGCCCAATAGATCCAACCCATTTTGGGCCTTTAAACGACCTAGCACATTCCAAGGCCCCAGGCCTTCACTTCCGGCCTTGCCCGCCTCCCGTGCCTCCCTCCTCCTCCCTCCTCCCCTGATTGGCCAGAAATCCATCTCAACCACCTACGAGGGTGTGTAAGTGCACCCGTTGCCCATACCTGCCTACATTTGAAAATCCCTGCCCACACGCCCCGCCCACCTGTCAAAAAGGTAAACTGGGTTGTTGTAGCCTTCAGTTTGCTTACTATAGCATTGAAAATAATTCATTCAATGCTATAGTAAGCAAAATGAAGGCGGCGCCGCCACCGAAATAATAGTGCTTTCAATCCATGTCATTGGATTGAAAACACTATTATTGCTACAGCGGTGCCCTTCGTGTGCTTATCCCAGGCCTTAGCCCACACTTCCTTCCTTGACCGCCTCCCGTCCCTCCCTCCTCCCGATTGGCCAGAACTCCATCCCGACCAGCACGAGGGTGTGCAAGTGCACCCGTATGCCAGGGCACCTTTTACAACAACTGGTGCAGGTGAGTGCATTGCCCTATTAATCTGACCCGTTTTGGGCCTTAAAACCTTAATAAAAACCGAATTTGCACAAAAAAAAGTATAATTTTGCTGCCCCCGACCCAGCAGCTCCAGCTCATCCCAGCCCCAGCCCCTCACTTCCTGCATTTCCCGCCTCCCGTCCCTACCTCCTCCCTGATTGGCCAGAAATCCATCCCGACTACCTCAAAGGGTGTGTAAGTGCACCCGTTGCCCAGGGCCCCTTTTAGAACTGGTGCAGGTAAGTGCATTGCCGGATTGATCCGACCCATTTTGGGCCTTTAAAAAGTAAACTTTTGCTGCCCCTGACCCAGCGCGTGAGCTCCGGTCATACCAGGCCCCAGCCCCTCACTTCCTGGCTTGACCTCCTCCCATCCCTCCCTCCTCCCCTGATTGGCCAAAAATCCATCCCGATCAACACCAAGGGTGTGTAAGTGTACCCGTTGCCCAGGGCACCTTTTACAACAACTGCTGCAGGGTAGTGCGTTGCCCTATTAATCCGACACATGTTGGGCCTTTATAAAGTACATTTTTGCTGCCCCCGACACAGCGCATGAGCTCCAGCTCATCCCAGGCACAAGCCCCTCACTTCCTGCTTTGCTCGCCTCCCGTGCCTCCCTCCTTCCCAGATTGGCCAGAAATCCATGCCGACCACCTATGAGGGTGTGTAAGAGCACCAGTTGCCCAGGGCACCTTTTACAACAACTGGTGCAGGTGAGTGTTGCCCGATTAATCTGACCGAGTGTGTGAGCTCTGGCTCATCCCAGGCCTAAAGCCCACACTTCCTGCCTTGACCGCCTCCCATTCCTCCCTCCTACCCTGATTGGCCAGAAAGCCATCCCGACCAGCACCGAGGGTCCACCCGTCACCCAGGGCACCTTTTACAATAACTGGTGCAGGTGAGTGCACTGCCCTATTGATCCAACCCATTTTGGGCCTTTAAAAAGTAAATGTTTGTTGTCCCCGACCCAGTGCGTGAGTGCCGGTGTAACGTCACTTTTTCCTATCTGTCAGAAAATCCTATCTTACTGACTGAGCATGCAAGTGCATGCTCAGTCCGTACTTAAGTGATAGTATTTTTTGACAGCATGTGGTGTGCCTGTCTTTCTGGGGTCCCCGGGGTGTAATTTCTGTAACTTGATGTGAGCCAGGCTCACTGAAGTAACAGAACAAGTTGAAGCCACATTAGGAGCAACTCAAAAACAGACGCAAAAAGCACAAACCCAGCGGATGAAACGCAGCGGAAACTGTATGTATAAGCTCCCAGGATTCTAATAAGCGCTAAATGTGCAAAACATATGAAAGAATCCATCCCAAATATATATTTACGTGTATGTGAACTAAGTGCATTATTAATGTGATAATAATGCACTTAGTTCACATACACGTACATATTTGTGAAAAAAATGACATTACACCGGTGTTGTATGCTATCCTGCATCCCATGGTAGCTTGTGGGAGACAAGTGTTCGGCAATCTTTGGAGCCACGCTCACTTGGATGCCCCGCACACCCACAGATGGCTACAGCCATACAAACAGCATAAAAATGAAAAATGAGAAAATACAGCCTGATAGCCCGCCCTCCAACAGCTCTGTTCCTGGGATTGGCCAGTGATGTTTGTAGCTCTGCTGCTGCCCATTCCTGTCATCTGTGGGGATGCAGAATATCATTAAAAAGGCAGGCACCAACGAAATTTAGCTCCTAGAAAAAGGATCAGAAACATGGGACGCATTTTGTTTCTTCACAGTGTCACAGCCCCTCTAAGACACACAGTCTGCGTAATAAACCCAACAACACGTTTATTTTTCTTTTGCCTTCGGCAGCCGAGGCTTCCTTATTCATAATGGTTTTTTCCAACTGAAAGACCACCAGTCACCTTGCAAATCTGTTACAGTTAAAGAGGCTGATTCATGGAATTAAATCTGTTACAGTTAAAGAGGCTGATTCATGGAATTATTTGCGCCAAAAAACGGGGATTTGTGCGCCATTCTGCCCGCAAATCCCTTTTAACAAATGGGGATTTGCGGGCAGAATGGCGCACAAATCCCAGTTTTTCGGCGCAAATAATTCCATGAATCTGCCCCAAAGTGTGCAACACAATAAAGCACACTTTAAAAATGTGTTCACACCCACAACGTCTAATAGCTTGATATCCTAAAACGTAAAGTGTGCTTTCATGTCCTCAGTTGAATATTCTTAAAACCATCAATAACACCACGCTGGAGTTTTGAGACACATCTCCAAACCAAAGTGAGTTTTTTAGCCTCTTTTATTGTGTGTCTTAAAGCGCTGAAAATAAAGTGAGTACATAGATATTTTGCCTTTTGCATCTTATAGTTTTTCATTCAGGATATGGAAAATAAAGGTACACCGATATTATTGTGGCCCAACATGCTGCTGCTATAAGTATTTAGATGTTGTCATGATGCTTTACTATGCAATTTGTGGATTTTGCAAGTAAACTCTATAGGACAGTATTATTGCAGGTCTTCACACCCAAAACTTAAATATTTGTTCCAAGTAAAGCGTGGAAGAAGATGGTTGTGCGCAAGTTGCAGAGTGGGTTAAAATCCCTGCTTCGCTTTTTAGCGTAAGTGTGTGATCCTGAGCAAATAATGTTATCTCACAATGGGCCTCATTACAAGTACGGCAGTAACCCTGCTGGTGCTACCGGCGGGTTGCAGCCGGACTTGCAATATTTAGTGGCACCTGGCTTGCCAGAAACACTGGGGGATTACAACCCCAGTGTTCCGGGAAGTCAGGCGCCGGTAAGCGGTAAATCCCCATTCCCATTGAGTCCCATAAGACTCAATGGGAATGGGGATGACGGAAGCACCGACACCGTTAATGGAGCCCCATTGAGGAAAACAGAAATATTATCACCTACTTTCAACACTGTTTCCTCCACTTCACCTCCTTTCTTATGAAGAAGGATCATTCACAACTATTCAGCGATCATTCAGTGTTTCAGCTCCCTGCTGGCTCGTGATAATTGGCGGCTATTAACCTTATCTTTATCTCCATTATAATGTATGCCCTCCCCCCCCACAGGGGTATCAGGTAATATTTTCGCCACCAAAAATATCACCGTACATATGGTCGTCGGGAACGGCCATAGGCGATATTTTTGGTGTCGAAAATATTAGTTGCGGGGGTGTCCCCTGCACATAAAAAACATGATGCAGAGGTTGCGGGGGTGTCCCCCGCAGGGTCCATGTGTTATTTTCGCTGCAAAATATGGCAATATTTTTGCATCGCAATATTTTTGCATCGCAATATTTTTGCTGCGAAAATATCACATGGAACCCCCACAGGAGCCTCAGACTCCTTTCTGCTCTAAGCAAGGGGAGCCCCCAACCATCATGTTGAAATAGTCCCCCACACATCTTCACCCAGGCCTGCAGAGAATATTCCATTATGTGTCGAGAGGACATTTTATCAGACCTATGTGCCCCACTACATCGAAACAATTTTGGCCTTGCAAATTATGGCCCATACCGCACGTCACAGCGTTGAATATATGCACATGTACTAGAGGTGCAGCATTAATACATTTACAAAAACAGTACAAACAATTTTGATAGTGGAGGTGCAGGATATCATGGCCTGAACGCACCTATGATAATTCGCATCCCCTGTCTCCAGGGGGTTAACTCACAATGACACATGTGGTCATCCTGTTTTATGTTTAATCTGGTCCCAACCAATGTATCAGCACCATCTATCTCCTCCCTGGACACCCCCATACCTTTTGATTGTGGGGGTGCAAGATATCATGGTCTGAACACATCTATGGTAATTTGCATCCCCTGCCTTCCTGTGGATAATTTACACTGACAAAAGTGGTCATCCTGTTTTGTGTTTACTCTGGTCCTATCCAATGTAGAAGCACCATCTAGCCCCTCCCGGGACACCCCCATACCTTTTGATTGTGGGAGGTGCAAGATATCATGGCGTGATTGCACCTATGGTAATTTGCATTCCCTATTTCTCTTTGGGTAATTCACACTAAAACAAGTGGTCATCCTGTTTTATATTTACTCAGGTCCCAACCAGTGTATCAGCACCATCTATCTCCTCCCTGGACACCCCCATACCTTTTCATTGTGGGGTGCATGATTTCATGGCCAGAGCACACCTATGATAACTCACATACCCTATTTTTCATGGGGTAATTCACAGTAACAAGTGGTTATCCTATTTTAGATTTACTCTGGTTCCTCTTAAGCGATGTATATGCGATGTATATGCAGCCTCTAGCCCCTTCCTAGATGTCCCAAAACCTTTTGATCAGTGAGGTGCACAGAAGGTTGAACCAAGTGCTGAATAATCTGTGGATGACTTGTGTACACTCTGTGTGGGAGTGGTAACCAGTGACTCCAGGGGGAGCTGTGATTGTGAGTGTATGTGAGATGAGCAGTAGTGTTGTGGTGTGCAGAATGTATAAGAGGTGTAGGTGAAGAGTGTAGATGTCGAAGGAGTAGTGGAAATGAGAGGTGAGTGATAGAGTGAAGGAGTAGTGAGTGGTATAGAGGGCAAATGATATACAGGAGTTTTAGAGGGGCATATACAGTGGTGGAGACTGTCATAGGTGAAGAAGGGGAGTATGATGGATAAAAGAGCGAGGAGTGTGAGAAAATTGAATGGGCAGAGGAGGAAAGAGGTGGAAGGAGATAGGGAAAAGGGAGAGAGTCGGAGGAGAGCATGGAAAGTGTTGGTAGTAATAGAAGGGGGAAGGTAGGGGGTAAGAATTGAGAGAGGTCGAAGACAAAAGTAGAGAGTACGATCATGGAACGGAGTGAAAGAGTGAGAGGGAGCGAGTATGGCTACCCAGTTCTATTTTTATGCAAAACACATTTCAATGGATTGCTTTTCTCCCGCAGATTCCTCATCAGATAGATATCCATTCCAGTGTCAGCTACTCGCAATTCTTTTTTGACATGGGGCGTTACTGCAACTCGACTCGCCCATCAATCCCTCTTGACTCCAGATGTAATGTTAGTAGCCCTACATATACCGCGTCAAAATGCCCCTGTCCCTCAGTTCCTCAGTTTCTTTTTTCCACACGCTCAGCATGCTGCTCATCGGTACAACTCATTTTCTCTCAGAGAAATATTATTTTCAACCTACGAATTTTCATCTTATTCAATGCAGTTTCAACATTATGTCACTCCCAAGGTGTCAGGCTTAATGCAGTGCAAGTACTGTTGTTCCAAGATGTCCATTACAGACCCACACAGTGTCTACGTGTGGTGCCTCGGCATCGGTCACATCAATGAGGACTGCGGTTCATGCATGAAGATGAACCTGAAATCACTGCGAAGAGGGCTACGAAACTCGCATTAGGTTCACCCCTGTCAAAGTCTCTGGCCTGCTGGACCGCCTAGTGGTCGAAGCTCAATACGGAGGGACCCTCTCCAGCAAAGGATATTAGGCACCATAAAGAGACCAAAAAGTGATCACATTTGCGCAGCCATTCCTTGTTCTCCTCTTCCTACAAAAAGAAATGGCGTCATCGACAAATGTATGATTCTGGTTCCTCTGGCATACGCGTTAAGTCGGCTTCAGGGCCTACATCTAGGACCGAGTGGGAGGTTTTTAAAGAGCCGATGCTCATTATGTTTAAGAAAGCAGCTACAGGTATGGGTGACTCCTCAAAGCAGCACACTCCATCTGGTGTGGATCAGTCGGGGTCAATGTCTGACTGATCGTACATGCCTCAGTGGCAATCTGATTTTTTTCGGCACTATGGCTTTGATTTTCGGTGACAATGATGTACATGAGCCGTTTGACATTGATCTTGCAAATTCAGGCAATGGAGGCACATATCTTTCTCAGATGTGGCTGATTTGATAGCCGTGGCAGAGGGGCTTTGAGATGCAAGTGGCTTGGACACTTCCTCTGATGTGGAGACTCAGCAAGCCCACCCTTATGGTCAAGAAAGTGCAAAGTATCGTTCCACAGTGGACAGGGGAGTGGATGCACTAGGTAGCAGAGCCCCAGCCAGAATTCGGTCAGGATATGATCTGACTGACATTTTGGATGAGGCAGCCCCTACAGAAAAAGCCATGCCTTTCAATATGGCCGTTGCTGACCCCATCACCACCTTGTGGGAGAGATCTTGTACCACAGCACCTATGGATTCTTTCTTCACGACGGAGCCCCATACACAACCATGATAATTCGCATTTCCTGCCTTTTAGGGGTTGACCCACAGACAGATAACAGGGTAGCCTGTTTTATATTGATTGGAATCTCAACATATGTTTCTGAATCATGTAGCACTTCCATGAATTACCCCCACCCATACTTATTGTTGTGGTTCAAGATATTATAGGTTCCTAGCAAAGCCTTACTCTCATTACAGTTATTGGATCATGTCATGCAAAGCAAAAGAAAGCGATGGAATAATGTATGCGGACCTCACCCCCTTACACATACTCCTTTGATACCTCAGTCATACTCTGTCCATGGGTGCCACGATAAGAGTTAATAGTAGATAATGCGGCAATGGGTCAGTCATCTGTAGTAAGTGGGATACAGACAAGGTGGTGGACCAACAGAACACCTGCCAAATAAGTCAGGTGTTAAGGGTATTTATTGTAGACGTTATGCTGGATATGGGGTAAATGAGCATGGGTACTGAGATTGTTCTCATTCAATCAGATCTAGTCTTACAGCCTGGTATTGGGGGTAGAGCAGGAGCTCTATGTGATTGTGCACAGAACCACCCACCTTAGAAGAATATTCCCATATCGTGGTACCATTATTAGAGGAGTTGATCAACATGGGTACCCCAATACCTGCCCCCACAGGAATAGGTGTGGAGGGGAAATGCAACAGGGTCTCGGGGACCCTCAAGGCCCCACTGTGCAACTCACAAGGGGATCGTTCCGTTTGTGCAAACATTCCAAGGTCTCCAGATTGTGTCAGTGAGCTATGCCTCTTCTGGAGCTTCAGACGATGTTTGAATGAAGCCACTTGTACCTTGGGCTCTTGCATGACAAACTTCCAAAAGGGGATCTCAGAATGTAGAGCCACTAAAAGGGTCTTGGATAACAAGCTGCCTGTGTAGATGAAACAGGTGGTGCAGCCAGGGCAATAATGCAGTGGAAAACGAAGGAAAATAAATGGCATAAGAACACCCCAAAATAAATGTGATCACATCACTTATGGTTGAATTGCAATTTAGCAAGAAATGTCTGGTCTGTTCCAGCAGAGAGAAGTGACTGATTTTAAGAGCATCATGTATGACCTGAATGATGACAGTTTCAGTGCCGAAACTAGATTGTTAATCACAAGAGGCTGTGTTAGTTAATCAAATCATGGAGTTGGTTGGCAACTGGCTACTGAAGGATTTCTCCAATTAATAGGAGGATAAAAATTGGACAGTAGCTTACAAGATTGTCAGGGTTCAAGGTACTTTTTTGTAGGAGGGAGGATGAATCCTGTTTTAGGGTCCTTTGAAAGATGCCTTGTGTGAGTGAGGTATTTACTGTTTTAAGGAGGGAGGATAATGGCATTCCCCTTGATCTTTTAGGATGTGTGACGATCCTTCAGATGGCGTCACTTCTCCCCAGAGGGGAGCCCCTTTCCATGAGGCCAGTGAGGTGTGACCTCTAACCAGTAGTCACCCTGGGTGTGGTAAGATGCGGGAGGATCTCATGGGGAGGGGTCTCCCTTCCTGGGGATAAGGACGCGAGTCTGAGATACACCCCCTTTATCTCCAAACCCCCTGGGCTGATACCAATACCCCAGTTCACTGAATGTATGGTGAAGTCTGAAACAATATGTTATTGTAACATTCCTGACAAATCTATTAAGATAAATACATAGATGAAGAAAAGTCGGAAAATGCAACAGTCAAGTGGGAAGAACACTCCACCAGCTGTAAGCAATTGGACCAATGTTAGGCTGGGGCTGTCCCCGCTCCTTAAGCTAAACAGCAAAGAAGGACATTATTCTCGCCACCCGATGATGAGAGTGGAAGCAAGTGATCTTTGTTGCAGTGTTGCCCATCCGGCTAGACCCGAGTGACCGCGGTTTGCAAAGAGGATGAGAACCTGCCGAGCAAGAGGGCCTCCGGCGAGCCTGTGAAGCAGAATGTGGGGACTATAAAGAGGCAGCAGAGGTGAGCAGCGGGATGCCTGAAATGTTTGTTGCAGGTCGGTTTGACGCCAGCATACTGAAAGTGAAGAGAAGCAACAGTGGTGGCATGACCTGTAATGGGTGGATCATTAGGTCCAACAATTGTGCTAAAACCGCAAGTCTAACGTGAAGCCGTGTAGATGACAGCAGTGAGAAGGACTAAGATGGTGGCGTACCCTGTCGTGGGTGGACCAATTGGCCCAACAACTGTGCCGAGACCTTCAAGCATAAGATTTGGCTGCAGAGAGGAGTAAATCGTGGAAGTAAAGTGATACAAGAAGTGAACCCGCGCCCCCTGGCAAAACCAGTGAAGAGGTTCCCCAGGGAAAGGTAACTAGAGCCAAGATAAGTCCGGGAGGAGGCCGGGAAGAGTTGAGACTGTGAAGTATCTTGAGAAAGTAGTTGATTTTTGTCCGCAAATCCCTGGCCAGTTCCACAAACGTGTGGTCCTGGAAAGTCAAGAATACCTAAAGGGTCATCTTACTAGTCCCAGTGGGGTCCAATTTCAAGTATCAAATAACGTAGAAGATATTGACATTTCCCAAAGCGAATTACAAGAGTTGATTTAAAAAAAACAGAACATTGAGGAACTAGCTAGGAGAAGGGAGTCCTTCTTGTAGCCTTTCTTAGAACTTTTCATGGAGCTCGTTTGGTTGCTGCAACTCTTTTTGCTGAACTTTCAAGAACTTTTGTTTGGAAAGACTTTCACATCCACGAGAAGGGAACCATTCTCCTGGGCTCAGAAATTGCTTGAACTTTATTTATTATTTGGTGTAGTGACAGGGAAAGATAGAGGTTTTGACCAAGACAGAACTTTACCATTTGGACTCTATGGACACCCTGACAGACCTCAGTTTACTTTCTTTAAGTAAGGAAACTGCCTATAGAATAGGGATAGATAGGCTTTGTCTTTGGTTAATAAAAGTCTATAGCAATCAATATGGCACCACTTGGTCTGTCTCATTATTCCTTGCCACCACAAATGACAGTGGGGATCATCTTTGTATGCTATGTGGTTAGTTTAAGTGGCATGAGGGCAACGGGAGTGAAGGTGGTCCTGAATTGTGTTATAAGCAGTGGGGTTGAGAGCCATGGGGAACTACGAGTTTGGGGTATGGATCAATTGCCATATGTTATCTTGATGAAAAGGTTGTTCATGACGTTACACTTTTCTTTAGAGTCAGGGATTAAAGGGTCGGGAAGTGGGTTGAGGAGTTTTTGACTGCTGTGAAGGGAGCTTTACACTTGTTGGTGGGGGACATAATAGTTGATGAGTAATAAGCAGTTTGGGCTTTTATGAGACAGGCAAGTACTGCATAAAGCCCTGAAGTTGAGGAGGGCTTTATTCCTCTATGCTTAGCGAAGGATGCCAGCGATGAGGACACCCAGGCAAGGCTGGATGTATGGAAGGGCATGTGGCTTGTGATTGGCTGGTGGGCTGGAGGTGACTGTGCTGGCAATCTGACACTGAGCCCGGGGGAAGAGCACGGCAAGGGAGAAGAAGGCGAGGCCCTTAAGTAGTATCTAACATGTTATGCACAAGGATATCATGTGTTAGCCGAGTCTGTGTGCTCTGTGCCTATCGCAGGTACAGATCCTTCCCACATTAGTGGATCTGTCTGAACTTTATCACAGGTTGACCATGGAGCAATCGCAAGTCAGTGAGGCTCTCTTTTTTTATAACTATTACATGTTATGCACAGAGGTTTCTAATGTCAGCGACTCTGTCTTCTATGTGCCTGTCAAAGAGAACTCAAAGAGTTGTCTTTTCAGCAAGCCTGCCTACTCTCTACCAATTATAGATGATACACTCCCACATTAGTGAATCCATCTGCACTTTTTCTATCACTGGTTAAACACGGGCGCCCTGACAGGTCAGCAGGTCTGTGTCTTTTCTATCGTAGTATATGCACACAAATATCACAAGTTAGCAAGTCTCTTTGCTATGTACCTATCACAAGTGATGCGTAGAGTCACCACACATCAGCGAGTGTGTCTGCAATGTGTTTATCAAAGGTGGTACCAAAAGCCTTTATATGATAGTCTGTTGGCTATGTGCCTATCACAGTTAATGCAAAGAACAATCCTATGTCAGTGAGTCTGCTATGTGCCTTTCACAGGTAGTCCACAGAGCCATCACACACTAGCAAACCTTTCTTCTATGTATTGTGACAAATCTCAGGGTGTTGTCACTGCTTCCACAGGGGGAGCACCTTCTCAAGTGCCCAGGTGGGTGAGTCCATTACCCGAGAGTCCCAGAGGGGTTGTTACTGAGCGAGAGGATTGCATGGGGATGGAGACCAACTATGAGACCAGTGATGGCCCTGGGAGAATGCAGTATCCCCGCCAGTCACCTGACCCTAGAACTCTTGCCTACCATGACCCCACCTCTTCTTTAACTTCTCTCTCTACCCCTTTATCTTACACTATGTGTTTTGGTAGACCAACCATAGTAGAGAGTACTGAGGTGGAGCAGATCCCTAGTGAGTCACACCATCATGGCCCATTCAGTACTGGGACGATGAAGCGGCACGGAGCAATATAGAGTGCCTATCGATACCAGAACATGCACTCTAGAGGTTCTTGACAACCGGTCAAGTCAAGACAAGTTAAAAAGGAAGAGGGACTTGACAAAGTGTGAAGCCGCCCTGGAGGAAGCATGAGTCGGAGAACACTCAGGGAAGAAGTAAGGCAGACCAGGGAGCAGTGGAGCCTGCTGGTGTGCAGAGGCCGCATGGTGTGCAGCATGGGAAGCGCTCCTGGCAACCCTGAAGGTAAGCAACTGGGGACGGACAGTCCCGCGCCGACGAGAGCAAACCTGGTACGACGGAGCCAACAAATGCCAGAGAGGAGAGAGGAAGCAGGGGAAGCCCCACCACTGATGGCAGGCATGCAGGAAGCATCAAGAGCATTACGCACCAGCAACCAAGGTACGTGGAAGAGCGGGAGGTGTTGGAAGCCCTGTGAACATAACGAAGGCCAATTACACAAAGAACAGAGTCTGGGATCTCTGCAGTTCAGACATAGATCAAGAAGCAAGAGTTTCTGTGCAGAGGGGACCTGGCCTTGCAGTTGTGGCTGGGGTACTACCATTGGTGGCAGTACCTGACTGATTTGCATATGGCTGGACCCATTTTGCAATGGTGCAGGCGGGCTAAAAAACGGTGGAGTGGAAGGTTGCCCAGAGCAATGCCAGTGGTACAGATTCATTCAAAACCTTCTACCCATCACTTTTGTGGTTATAGTTTGTCTCACTATGTGAGAGATGGTATGGCCAGATGTGGGTCCCTTACTCGCTGTGCCATAGGGAACCAGTCTGCACCTCACTGAGGAGGCCCAACAAGACCAAAACATGTCTGGCATTGCTTGTGTTTTTGTGCAGAGGGGACACGGCCTAGCAGTATGGGCTGGGCTGCTACCATTGGTGGCAGTACCTGAATGGTTTGCATATGGCTGGACCCCTTATGCAATGGCTCTACGGGCAAGAAAACGTTGGTGAGGAAGGTTGTCCAGAGCAATGCCAGAGGTACAGATTCATTCAAAACCTTTCACCCATAACTTTTGTGGTTACAAGAAGGAAGAGTACCTGATCTTACTTGTGCAAGTTCTTGGTCAGAAAACAAACTAAGTCAGCCCCTCAAAGCATGAGACTATAAAGAGAACTGGGAGAGCAAAACCTATAAGCATAATACTTGGCACGCAAGTGAACCAAGTCTTTGTTTGTGTGATGGCATATAGTAGTGGAGGAAACCAGATCGGCCAGTCAGGGTCGAGGACCCACCACAGCCTGGGAATGCATCCAGGCTGTTCTTCCTTGTCGCAGTACCTGGTGGGATGATGCTAGGGCTGCCAATCAGGGTCAGGGACCCACCACAGCTTGGGGGAAGTGCATGATAAAGCACTGCTATGTTGGCAGACCCGTGCACAAGCCGTCCATAATAATAGCAGAACCCCAGGAAGCTTCTCATCTCCTGCAGATTCTGTGGGCGGGCCAGGTTTCTAGAGCTTCCAACTTGGCAGGGTCCTTCGGCTGACACCACATGGCAAATATACATTACACTGGTTCGACAAAACTGGCACTTATCCAAGGACACCTTTTTTGATCCAAAACCTTCAGTAGCCTTTGGTGATGTTCTTCTAAGGTCCGTCCAAAAACATCATCCAGGTAGATCAGAACCTTGAGTAGATTCATGTCACCCACAGTTCTTTCTATCAGGCCTTGAAACGTGGCAGGCACTCCCGATATCCCCTTTGTCCTTCAAGTAAACTGGTAGAACCCCAAGGGGCAGATGAATGCAGTCTTTTCTTTGTCTTCGGCAGCATAGGAATTTGATAATACCTACTCCGTAGATCTAGGACTGAGAATCATTTGCTCCCAACCAGACAGTGAGGAGCCTTGTCCACTTGATGTGTGGTGTATTGATCGGGGACTGTTCTGCTGTTTAGGTGCCGGTAATCAATTCACAGTCACACATCATTATTTTTCTTTCATGCCACCACTATGGGGGAAGCACAAGGGCTTCTGGATTCCTGGATGATACACATCAGCCGGTGCTAGTCTCTGTGACCTCTCTTGGAACGGGGTGACATCACTTAAATGGATGTGATGCATCTCCTTGGCTTCACCTAAGTCCCAGTCACTGGTTGAAAAAACATCTGCCTACATGGACAGCTGGTCTTGTAGATGATCTTTCTCATGTTGGCCGTCATCTTGATCCTGCTTCTCCATGCCTTTCTTGAGGTTGGCCTGTTAACAAGCCAGGTGCATCTTCAAAGATTTTGCAAACTGTGGACCGGCCATTTCCATACACATCTTGGCTAGCGTGCCGAACAGAGCTGAGGATGTGCCCATGACTAGGGGTACCTCCGGATTTGGGTTCCTTGTGGTGCACACTAAGGCCAAGGTGAAGTTCACCCCAACCACTTCTCGATTTAAATGGATTTTCACACATGTATATCCCAGGTATTGACAGGCGGCATCTCCCACGCCCATCAGAGTTAGCCCCTCCAGCGGTTCTAATGGCATATGCAACATATGTTAGTGATAGTAGGGCTCATACACGATGGTGACCTGGGAGCAACTGTCCAGTTATGCTGTGGTCCTCTGCCCCTCAAGATCAACTGGGATGGTCATGGTGGGCCCGATGAGACCTGCTGGATTGCCTCGATGGAGCAGATCTTGAGTCCGTAGTCGGTTGCAGCTCGCTGGCAGCACATCTGTGGTGTTACTGACCTCATTAACTAGACTGAGAAGGTCAGCTGTGGGATCCTCCTGAGCCTTACTTGGATACGGGATAGTCTGTAGCGTTGGATGTGATGTCCTTGTTGATTTGCTGGAGTTAGTTTCTGCGGAGCTCACTCCTGTAGTCTAGGTTCTAGCTGCTTCTCCGCTACAACCTCCTGTGTGTTTCCCGACAATGCCCGGGCCGCAGTGGATTTAAGAGCATTAAAGCGAGCAGCTACTCTGGCATAATCTGGGTCTCGGTCACACGGTCGAGTTGAGTGGTGCTCATCCCCACATGAATGGCAAAATCTCCATGGTGGTAACGATGCAGAGGACTGGGGAAAATATTTGAGGCTCTTTTGCTCATCGATACACCCGTTCTCGGGATAATGGGAAACCACCTCTGCCTCGATTTTGGTTTGCAATCGGGCTTTCCCGGGTCGTGAACTGAGTCTGTAGTTTCCTGACTAGCTGTTGCAGCTCTCCAATCTGTTTCTGCTCAGAAATGGTATTGTTGGGCGTTGGGATCCTGCCTTGTACTGGCAGGCTCTGTACATTGATATCACCTGTTTTTTCTTCCAGGGCCCTAATGGACCTTAGTAGTTCCTCATAGGATGGAGGTGTATCCAGTTTCTCCCACAGCCTCAGTTGCAGTATGGGTATAGCGGCTTCCTTGCCCCCTCCAAGTAGTTGCTTCAATCGACATTGGTTCAATCGGGAAGTCCCTACTCCTCCTCTATGGTGGCCTAGGCATACATTGTGCTCAATCCTCACCAGATGATCAGACAACTTCTCTCCCAGTTTCAGAGAGGTGGCATAAAACCTCATCATTAAGTCCTCTCCTGGCTCATTAGTGCCAAAAGCTCCCTCCAGGGCGCCCATCACTTGCTGGGAAGTTGGGTCAGGACTCAATGCTCGAAGGGACTGTACCATCTGCAGTGCAGGCCCTCTCAAGGCCTCTATTACTCGTTGTCTCTTCTCTTGGTCAGACACTTTCCAGTCGTGTAGCATAAGCTGAGTGAGATCTGCCCATAGTTCATAGCCCTCCTCTCCTTTAGGTACAGGTTGCTTGCCTGAAAAAAGGTTTAATCTAGTGTAAGTTCCATGTTCTGTAACCAAATGGGACGGGGATTGGCACACCATAGTTACTTTAACAGCCTCAGCCACTGCAGCAGCAATGACTATGGCATCTTTGGTGGGTGGAGCAGCATCCAGGCACAGAGGTATTCCGGGCCAAGTGTCTAAGGTCCATATGGGGCAGGTAATCACAGGCTACCCACCTCAGATCTTAGGGGTCAGGGTTTTACCTGTAAGAGAAATACCACCATACCATAGAATATAACATTGTGTATCTTGACCAGGTATGCGCCCCACATTGTTCACTTTCCCAGTGATGGGTTCCAAGGGACTGGTCATGGCTAGTACCTCATCAGTCGTGATGTAAGAGGACCTCACCCACTACGAAGCAGGCCTCTGGACTGAGCCATTCAGCTTGTACCCAATGCAACATATATTCATGTGCCATTTTAGACTTTGCCTCATCACGAGTTGGGCTGTATCCCCGGCTGTAATACCGCCGACTGTAATAGCCCTAGCACTGACTGGTCCAGTGGTATTACCACCGGATCACTGGTTGGGCCTTAACGGTAAATACCCATTCCTGATTGGGTCTATTGGATCCAATGGGGAATTTTCAGTGCTAAAACTGTGGGCTAATACAGCCGGCTGCAATACCGCTGAAAACAGGGATTTTCACCTCCAGAAAAAAGCTGGAGGTAAAACAGCTGATTTACCGCCTAACTCTTGATAGGGCCAGCCCTTAAATGCGGCGGTAATACCGTTACCACCGCATTTAAAGGCTACAGCCCAACTCGTGATGAGGCCCTAAGTGTAAATAAACCACCAATGTATTATGCAGTGCCTAGTACCTAGCCGTTGAAATGTACCCCCACTATCCTTATACACTGTCAAAAAGTGCTCTTGGTAGGATTTTCTGACGGGTAGCAAAAAATGACAGGTCAGGCTGTCAGATTTTCCTACCCCGTCACTTTTTCCTACCCCTGGGTGGGTTGCCCAATGCCTGCTCTCGGTAGGATTTTCTGACGGGTAGGAAAAAATGACAGGTCAGGCTGTCAGGTTTTACTACCCCGTCACTTTTTCCTACCCCTGGGTGGGTTGCCCAATGCCTGCCCTTGGTAGGATTTTCTGACGGGTAGGAAAAAATGACAGATCAGGCTGTCAGATTTTCCTGCCCCGTCACTTTTTCCTACCCCTGGGTGGGTTGCCCAATGCCTGCTCTCGGTAGGATTTTCTGACGGGTAGGAAAAAATGACAGGTCAGGCTGTCAGATTTTCCTACCCTGTCACTTTTTCATACCCCTGGGTGGGTTGCCCAATGCCTGCCCTCGGTAGGATTTTCTGACGGGGGTGAAAAAATGACAGGTCAGGCTGTCAGATTTTCCTACCCCGTCACTTTTTCCTACCCCTGGGTGGGATGCCCACTGCCTGCTCTCGGTAGGATTTTGTGACGGGTAGGAAAAAATGATAGGTCAGGCTGTCAGATTTTCCTACCCCGTCACTTTTTCCTACCCCTGGGTGGGTTGCCCAATGCCTGCTCTAGGTAGGAATTTCTGAAGGGTAGGAAAAAAATGACAGGTCAGGCTGTCAGATTTTCCTACCCCGTCACTTTTTCCTACCCCTGGGTGGCTTGCCCAATGTCTGCTCTCGGTAGGATTTTGTGACGGGTAGGAGAAAATGACAGGTCAGGCTGTCAGATTTTCCTACCCCGTCACTTTTTCCTATCCTTGGGTGGGATGCCCACTGCCTGCTCTCGGTAGGATTTTGTGACAGGTAGGAAAAAATGACAGGTTAGGCTGTCAGATTTTCCTACCCTGTCACTTTTTCCTACCGTTGGGTGGCTTGCCCAATGCCTGCTGTCGGTAGGATTTTCTGACGGGTAGCAAAAAATGACATTACAATTCCTGTCAGATTTTCCTACTGATAGGATTTTCTGACAGATAGCAAAAAGTGACATTGCGCTGGCTCATCCCAGGCACCAGCCCCTCACTTCCTGCATTGTTTGCCTCCCGTCCTTCCTGCTCCCCTGATTGGCCAGAAATCCATCCCGACTGCCTCCGAGGGTGTGTAAGTGCACCCATTGCCCAGGGCACCTTTTATAACAACTGGTGCAGGTGAGTGTGTTGCCCTATTGATCCAACCCATTTTGGGCCTTTAAAAAGTACATTTTTGCAGCCCCGACCCAGCGCGTAGCTCCGGCTCATCTCAGGCCCAAGCCCATCACTTCCTGCCTTGCCCGGTACATGTCCCTCCCTCCTCCCTGATTGGCCAGAAAACCATCCGACCACATCCGAGGGTGTGTAAGTGCACCCTTTGCCCAGCGCACCTTTTACAACAACTAGTGCAGGTGAGTGCGCTGCCCTATTGATTCTGACCCATTTTGGGCCTTTAAAAAGTACATTTTTGCTGCCCCCAAACCAGCGCGTGAGTTCTGGGTCATCCCAGGCCCCAGCCCCTCACTTCCTGCCTTGCTCGTCGCCTGTCCCTCCCTCCTGCCCTGATTGGCCAGAAATCCATCCCGACTGCCTCCGAGGGTGTGTAAGTGCACCCGTTGCCCAGGGCACCTTTTACAACAACTGGTGCAGGTGAGTGAGTTGCCCGATTGATCCGACCCATTTTGGGCCTTTAAAAGTATATTTTTGCTGCTCCCGACCCAGCGCGTGAGTTCTGGCTCATCTCGAGACCCTCACTTCCTGCCTTGCTCGTCTCCCGTCCCTCCATCCTCCCCTGATTGGCCAGAAATCCATCCTGACCAGCACCGAGGGTGTGTAAGTGCACCCGTTGCACAAGGCACCTTTTACAACAACTGGTGCAGGTGAGCGCGCTGCCTTATTGATCCAACCCATTTTGGGCCTTTAAAAAGAAAATAAGATCAAAATACTGTGATTGCTCTAATTAATCAGGTATAATCTTAGCAGCTTTTCTCAAGAATCAAGTAGAACAAAGAAGGATTGTTGTGATGCAAGCAGACAAACACAATATTTATTGACTGTGTTAAAACGGTTCTACTTTTTTTGATGAAGTGTAATACTTAGTGGTACTTTACTTCAACAAAACGACTTTATTTGTTTTTTGTTTTTACTTTTTGTGTTGTTAAATGGGGTTCCCCATAACACTTTAGCCCCAACCCGAGCCGTTTACACTTCCTATGTCCCATACCTATTAATACATATATATCTATGTACTTCCCTACAAAGTAGTTTTGTCAAAGTAAAGTACCATGAAGTATTTTACTTTGGCAAAACAATGGCACATCGTCAATAGATATTGCTAATTAAGTCTTTCAAGAAACTGTACACTTTGTAGTTGAAATCAGGGATTGCAAATTTCGATAATCTGCCGTCATATCTCAGACATTTAAATCAGACCTAGGGAAATATTTGCCTGGTGGGAATATTATTATATAGGACATTAAATTAGGTATGGGTGCCACTCCTTTGTAATGTGTTTAACTCATTTATCAGTTATTCAACCTCCTGTCTCGTGCATATTTTCCTCATCTATAAAAAGGAGACTGCTCCCTCCCTACTATTTATAGGCCAATTTCTTTAATGGTAGTTCCTTTAAAATTTTTTGTAACGTGGTTCTGGACAGATTGTCAGAGTGGGTAGAACAAAAAATATATATTGGCACCTATTCAACTAGACTTTTTCGTGAGGGTTTGGATATTTCTGGTAAAGCACTAAGGGCCTCATCACAAGTTGTATCCCAGCTGTAATACAGCCCAAGTGTAATAGCCCTAGCACCGATCGGTCCGGAGGTATTACCGCCGGATCACGGGTTGGGTGTTAACGGTAAATCCCCATTGGATTCAATGGGGCATTTTCAGCGCTAATTATGCGGGCTAATACAGCCGGCGGAAATACAGCCAAAAACAGGGGATTTTCACCTCCAGAGAAAGGCTGGAGGTAAAACAGCCCATTTAGCGCCCAACTCGTGATAGGGCCAGTCCTTAAATGTGGCTGTAATACCGTTACCACCACATTTAAGGGCTACAGCCCAACTCGTGATGAGGCCCTAAATCTTTATCTTAAAGTGGCTAAATCCTTGTTCATCAAGCGAGAGAAGCTCTATGTTATGTACATCGACTTTGCTACAGAGTTTGATGATGTTAATCGTCCAATATTATGGGACAAGTAAATAAGGGGATTCCTAGTGATATTTTGAGAACTATTATGGCTGTCCATTCAAATTAACAGAAATAGTGAGGTACAATAGGAAGAGTCAAGTCACATCACTCATTAGAGACGATTGTGGTGTGAGACAGAGCTGTGTCCTTGCCTCCCTCTTATTCAGTCTGTTTACTAACTCTCTGTACATTGACTTTTGTCAGTTAAATCTGTATGCCCAGGACATAGGACATTTTCAAGTTCCTATATTGGCATACACGGATGACAATGTCTTATTAGCACCCCACCCCCAACATCCTTTACAGAGGCGTACACATGCTTACACTAATTCTATGGCCAATTTGGGCTTAAACATAAATGCATCTGTTTACTCCCTCAAGGGCCTGCATCATGCAGCGTGTAGAGACTACCGGCCTCCAAGGCCATACTTGTCCAATCACCGAGCCTCCAATATGGGACTTCATCACTGTGGGTAAAATCTGCATATGTGACTAAAACATATTCTGTAATATTATGTAGTATTTGTTACCAAGGCCATAAATCAATTATTTTGTATGGGTAGGAGTGAAGATGTTTGCCTGAATATACCAACGAGCATTTCTGTAAGGGGCAATTGACTATTTTAGATTATGAAACACCTGTGCCCAGGAAATTGACTCATCAGTGAAGCATTCACAAGAAACCTCTATGGATGTTGGGAGTTGTTGAAATATGAGTGAAAGGGCTTCCACAAGTTTTTCCTTCCTGGCGAGAGTATACCAGTTAAGTATCAGAAATGTGGCAACATTTGTGTTCATCATAGATTATGTTATTGGAAGACATACAAAATGTCATAGCACAATCTATCACAGCTAAATAAAAAAGAAAAATTAAGCAGCATACATCAATAAGGGCTACTGTTTAATACACCTCATCGCAACATATCACTTAACAAAATATACAATCACATCCAAAAAACAGCAGTCAATAGTCATTTCAATTTGAGCTTGGCCATGGTTACTGGATACCTTCTCTTATCACATTATCTTATAAATATTTTGTAGTGCTGGTCTACATATCGTGACCATATTAGTGTTGATGAAAATGTAACATTCTGCATTTTCAATTCTGTATTTCTAAAAGGGTTACAAATGCAGTTATTTTTATTTATGTGGTAGTGCAGCATTGAAGAAAGTGAGCTGTATTGATGTAGGCAGTTTTAGTAACATTTGTGAAATTAATCTTGCCAACAAGCTTTGTAACTACATGTAGAATTTTCTATTGCCAATTACTCTTCCATCTGAAACTGTACACCTACTGATTATTCGTGCACCTTTTTGACATGTTATATTGCTGAGGGCCTCTACTGAAAAGATTCAGACCAAAATATTTCTTGTGGTCCTGGAGTAAAGCAGCTATTTGGTCTGATGGATTTGTAGTCCTGAAAGGAGGGATGTACAGGTAGTCACATTGCTTAGTTCATTTTGCCTTGTCATTCTGTTTTTTTATTACATTCAATTTGAGTATCCTTCATTTGCGACAGTTTCCTATCCTTTACACTTTTGTTTTGTTCTGGGACAACAGTTTCCCCCAACAATGTACTGGTATATTCAGTGGTTTCCATCTGAAAAAAGCATTGTTTTGTGCCAATACTTTTCTCAGCCCACCTTTCAGCATACGTTCTACTCTCTGCAATATCGTTCTTCTTTTAATGATAATGTTGTTTAAAATATGAATAGAACTACACCTCTGATTGTTTGGCTATGTAAATGGCTCTGCAGTTACACAATGAAACTGCCTCTATAGAAAATCTGTCTCCTTTTTCCAAACAATGGAGTGATCCATTTGGCACACAGTCCAGTGTAATAGGCAGGAGTGATCAATCTCGAATTGTTAGGTGGCAATTCTCCTTCTTGAAGGCATGGTTCAATATTGGTTTCTTCTAATTGTTATTTATACTGTCAGTGTTAAATTTGGCCTCTCCAGTAAAATTTCTTCTTCTGGTTATTCCAACTCTTTTTTACTTGCTGCACACTGTTGTAATAGTCTATGTGAATGATGTAACGATGGTGAAATTCTATCAAATTGGATGAAATTGTATGAGAATATGTTTTGTATGTAATGAATTTTTGAAAGGTTAAATTCTTCTTTCAGCCAACCAAAAAAAATAAAAAATAAAAAATAAAAATAAAATACTTGCTGCATTTGTTGCTTTGTTCTCCATGTCTACTAAACAAACAGTTTGACTTTCAAACCTGTTATAGTCTACTCAAGGTTTAAAGGTAGAAGTACCGGGGTGCACTGTACTTGGGAAAATGGTACAGCATAGACATTTCAGCACTTTGTTGTTGCAAAAAATCCTGTCAGGCTTTCAATGGCAGACATGTGAGAGTTTACAACATGCTAGACATACATTCTGTTTCTACTCTTGTGCTACTGAACAATTGCACGTAATGTTTTGTAGATTACCTGGTTGAAATAGGTTCAAATCAATTATGACTCTGGAGCTGCAGAAAAAACAAGCAATATCCAATTGCCATGTAGCTTGTACAGTTTAATGACTACCTTTAACATGTACTATTTTATCTTTTTAATGCTTGATCTAGCTACAGTCATTGGTTCTAAATCTGACTGCCCTATATTTTCCTTTCTTCCCTCGGGTTCAGGTTTTTAGCACAGCTTTATATTCCAATTTTTCTTTCACACAGTTATTCCATCTGGATATGATTGGAGACATTTGTTTAACAATTTGAATATGGGTTATCAATGACTATCAAATGAAAGTGATACCTATAGTGCATTCATAAATAGTACATGCTGTTTTCTGTTGTGCTCCTTAGAATGATTATGGTTTAAAAATTGGGCAGGTTTACATACATGGCTACACAAAGAGCTCAGTGGCATGTACAATAGTAAGATGAACAAGGAAACTTTATGAAATACTTCCAGTTGGATATTTAAATACTGTATCAACCTCTTAACTGTTCATATCAGATGGCATATTGGTTACCATGATCGTATTGTCACTTCAATCATAGCTATCATGGTTTTGCAGATTTTGCATAATTCTAACCACATGAGGATGCAAAAGAAAACATTGATTTGATCACTTTCTCTTTCCTTTCTGTGGCTTGCGATGTATTTTCTGGTGTGTGCGTAGATGTGTTAATTGACTGAATCGTTTCCCACACTCACTGCATGGATAAGGTTTCTCTCCTGTGTGAATCCGTTTGTGCGTCTTTAAATGTGGTAACTGGCTAAAGGTTTTCCCACAATCAGAACATGTATATGGCTTTTCTCCAGTGTGCATTCTCTGATGTATGACCAAATCACATGATTGAATGAAACTTTTTCCACACTCATTGCATTGATAGGGTTTCTCTCCAGTGTGAATGCGTTGATGCGTGATTAAGTGAATTAACTGTCTAAAACTCTTTCCACACTCAGTACATTTGAATGGTTTCTCTCCAGTGTGCATTCTCTGATGCCTTTTTAGATGTGGTACCTGGCTGAAACACTTTCCACAATTAGCACATGGGTACGGTTTCTCACCTGTGTGTATTCGTTGATGTATACCCAGATCTGATGATCGAATGAAACTCTTTCCACATTCAGAACATTGATAGGGTCTCACTCCTGTATGTGTGTGCAAATGTTTGTGCAAAGAGGATGAACCACAAAAACCTTTTCCACATTCAGTACATTCAAATGGTTTCTCTCCCCTGTGCATTCTCTGATGTGTAGTTAAGTTTGATAAGATGCTGTAACTCTTCCCACAGTCACTGCACGCATAAAGCTTCTCACCAGTGTGTACTCTTTGATGTCTGGTTAGCTGGGCTAACTGGTTGAAACTCTTTCCACATTCATTACATGGATATGGTTTTTCTCCCGTATGTATTCTCTGGTGAATTAGAAACTGTGATGACAGGTGAAATTTCCTCAGACATATAGTGCAAGAATATGGTTTTTCTCCTGTATGCATTCGCTGATGTATAACAAAGTGCGATGAAAATCTAAAACGTTTTCCACATACACTACAAGAATATGGCTTCTCTCCTCTGTGCGATGACTGGTGTCTAGTTAAAGGTGATAACTCACGGAAACTCCTTGAACACTGGTCGCAGCGATATGGCTTCTCTTTTGAATGTGTTCTCTGATGCTTTTGAAGGCTTGATGAAACATTGAACCTCCGGTCACATATCTTACATACATATGGTTGCACTCCTGTGTGTATTCTTTGATGTGTTGCCAATCCTGAGGTACTACTAAAATGTTTCCCACATTCTGTGCAGGTATAAGGTTTCTCTCCAGTATGTATTCTCTTATGTACTCGAAGATGTGATGCCTTCCTGAACCTCTTGGAACATTCCCCACAAATATATGGTTTCTCTCCCGTGTGTATCCGTTTGTGTGAGGTCAGAGCTGATGAGACAGTGAAACTTTTCCCACACTCCCCACATGCATACGGTTTCTCTTCAGTGTGTATTCGTTGGTGTGTGCGGAGAGATGACGAGTCACGAAAGGGTTTACCACATTCAGTACATAAATATGGTTTTTCACCTGTATGTATCCTTCTGTGTGTGGATAAGTGTGCTAACTGAGTGAAGTTCTTTCCACAATCAGTACATGCATATGGTTTCTCCCCAGTGTGTATTCTACAATGATTTCTAAGGTGTGCTGATTTACGGAAAGTCTTCCCACAATCAGAACATAAATATGGTCTCTCTCCTGTGTGTATTCTCTGATGTTCTGTAAGGAGTGCTATGCCACAGAAGCGCTTATCACATTCTGTGCAGACATAAGGTTTCTGTCCAGTGTGTACTAGGTTGTGCCGTGACAGATGTGCCAGCTGTTTGAAAGTTTTCCCGCAGTAGGAGCAAGTGTATGGTTTCTCACCTGTATGTATTCTTTGATGAATCTGAAGGTGCGATGATTGACGAAAACCTTTCCCACATACGCTGCAGACATGTGGCTTTTCTCCTGCATGCATCATTTGATGTGCGTTTAGTTGTGTCAGGTTTCTGAAATTCTTTCCACACAGAGTACATTTAAAAGGTTCCTTCCTCAAGGATAATGTGTGAGTTAGTTGGTGTGTGGTCAATTGTGATAACCTATTGAAACATTTTCCACATTCCTTACACTGATGAGGACTGGGTTTTGCTTGCAACAACTTCTGTGTAGTTGGAGGTGACAAAATGCTAAAACGCTTCCCATGTTCACTACTGGTGGATGGCTTGTCTTCTATGTGTACCAGGTCATTTATTATTACAGTTGAAGACCCAGTGATGTTAATTCCACTTTCAGTACCAATTGATATGTCTCCCATATGATTTTTACAGTTGGCTATGGCAGCCAATTTGATGGTATCTCCTCCACACTTAGTTGATTGGTCCAGTCCATTTCTAGCAAGGTGCACATGATTGCTTTGGTACTTATTTTGTTTCTTGATAGTTACTTCTCGTGCAGAATATTGTACTACTTGCTTGCTCACTTTTCCTAAGAAGGGTTCTTGTAGTACATGTTGGTCTGTATAACCACCACAGATGCCATCCTTTGAATGTATTCTTGGACCAATCTCAACTGGAACGAAACAATAATACAGATTAGGTGTTTATAAATATACATGGAATATTAGGCGATGAGAGCATGAATAGCTGCATTTTTGGCAACTCCCTCTTCTGAAAGCTAACCTTATGATACACAGGTTTGACCACATTGCTCTTATTGAAAACTTAACTATGCCATTATCTGATAACTTCTCATGTGACTTTATATTCTGAGATTATAGAAGTAAAAATCCCAAACTAAACAACTGAAAGTAAGTATTATTTAAATTCACACCTTTGTGAAGACATACCAATAGGTTTTTCAGAACTCAAGAACAAATAAACACATTATATTCACACTTAACACACTGAAACTAATGTGAACGAGAACAGTACAAGTCAATATTAACCTTAGCCAAGGCAGCCTACTGCATGCCAAAACTGATAGTGTTAAACATGGGACAAAACAATCTCATCCCAAAACGTCTTACATGATCCAGTTGAATCCCTTAACTGCTTTGCTGCTATGCTCAAGTCATTCTACATGGAATGGGAAGGATGTGAACGTTCACACCCATGACACATTCATAAGGACATGTGTCCAGCACTGTAGCAGGAATTGCTGTTGACTTGAAGAGATTACATTTCTTAAATTGTTCTATGACAGAATATACAAAATCAGCTAGTCTTGTCAAAAACTCCTTCAGCCCCATTAGCTAAAACAGGCTTGACAAGCAATGCGTGGCTCTCAGCTGGAATCCCCTAGCACAAAGCCTCCAGGCTTCTAAAAAAGAATGCTCCATCATCAGCAGCTACTCCTCGATTATATATCTGCTAAAGCAATTGTGCAATACAGTATCTCCCCTTGCCCCTAATATATTGCTGGGGGAATGTCAGCTGGCCTTCTGCTTGAGGTACAGCAGGTAAACTGCCATGCTGAAGGTTGATGATGACACTCTACAACATGGAAAGGTGTCATACAGTTCTGGTGCTGTTACTCATCTACTCTACAGGATTTGCAATACACATCAATGGAATCCTCATCTACACATTAGGAGATCCCCTCGGGCACTAGCGAAAGAGCCATGCAGTGGTTGTCCCCGTTCCACAACACTCCAAGGTATTAAAAATGGAAGACACAGTGATTTACATGCGTCAGGCTTGACATGCAGTAAAGCCCCCAGTCTTTCTTGGACTGCAGTTATGGGCGACCCTTCCCAGATGCCACTTTACTGTCTCTGTAATGAAGTAAGATGTATTGAGAGTAATATTGGCATGAGATCTCCTTCTTGGGAAGGGGGTAAAAGCCCACACCCGCCCCACAGGCTAGGCTTCAGAACCCATTGTACTGTAGACGAACAAATGAGCAATCTAGTGGCAAGCATAATAGCTACTTAGGCTTCAACGTCTTTTCCTAGTTAATCTCAGGCAGATATATATATATATTTTTCTGCCAAACAAAAACCCTTAAGGGCGCCTTAATCAAAAGAAGGGGGGTTTTGGAAGAATAGTACAAGTTGTTCTGAAAGAACAGTCTCTACATATTTCCAAACACTAGAACACATTCGGCTTCTTTCATCAAATAATGTGCAGGCAATTCCAAAACAGTGTAAGCCTGCTTGGGATCAATAAACTATACAGCAAAGGAAGGATCGGAGAACACCCACATATTTTATCACCTCCTTTTCAAATTCATACTTCATGTTTGACTGATAAACTAGTGCTAATGCATCATTTTCATTGTGCAATGTTTATTGCTTAAAATGTTTCTATAATACACAGTCAATAAACACATAAAATACAATATTAAAATGCTTAAAAATCAATCAAGCATTCAATAAATATTCCGTACAATGTCATCACTATCATTAAAATAACACAAAAATACATCAATTATTAACAACACATTTTCACAAATGGCTCAATATAGTACTGTTCATAACACCAAGAATGGATTTCAAAAACATTTGTGGCTCTTTCACTATATCCCAAGTGGTGATACCCTCAGATGCCTGTGGCATACAGGGCTATACTACAATACTTTGCAGCACATATATATTTAATGTCTGGGCACTGCACTACCAATATATTTCTTTGAAAATAGTAATGTGCCAGAATTAGCATGGTACAGCTGTGATGGCACTTTCCCTACCTGAAATTTCAAAGTGTACCTCTTTGTTAAACAAATACCTAAATAATCAAAGGTTAAATTTTTTTCAATTTACAACTATTAATAAGCAAGCATTGGCAATGCTAACAGTTTCGGCTTTTGGTTAGGCATGGGGAAGGCACTTGCCAGGCACATACGTATTGGTATTAACTGGCCATTGAAGGTCTCAGGTGCAAAATGGTGCAAATGCCTGGGCATCTAAGAGCAGTGCTTGTCAAATGCCTAATACTTGTACACAAGCCAAAATGGTTGGCTTTGCCAGTGCTGGTTTTTAACAGAACTTCAGTGAAGGACACGCAGAGTGCCTCTGAATCGAGTGGCTGAAGGCAGACCTGGTAAGACATTTTTATTACACTCGTAGCGGATTTACAACTCCAAATAAGTCATTAAATCTCAGAAGAATGCTTTGAATAAACACTGGCAGGCACTTCAAGTGCAAGGTTTGATGGTAAGGCTTGGTTAAAGCAAGCTCAAAGAGTTCCCATGAGGAGGTGTTTTTGGTGGAGAGGGGCAGGAACTGAGTGGGAATGGCCATAGGGATTAGCATGGCCATGGTGAGTCAATAGGTGTCCAAATAACCAAGAAACACCTACAGGCTGTGCCACCCCCCCATAGGCCATTCCTCCCTATCTGTACTCTAAAGCAACAATTTCGGTATAAAGTGGGGTTACAAGTGACACCTAGCAGCGCAAAATAAAAAGAAGGGACCCTCTTCTTTGTATATTAAATCAGATGTAGTAGGCATACTTGCCATAACGTTTACATATTCTCAAATGACCACTGTGTTTCAACTCTAAGTTATCTACCCTATCACTGCTTGTTTCAATTCAAGGTGTTCTCCCACATCTGATATATTTCAAGCTCGGTTGTATCCCTTTCACCACCATCTTTCAATTGTAAGCATTTCCCTCTGCTTGCATTTTCTAATCTAGGCTGTAGTCCCACTACCGCTGTGCTCCGACTCAAAGTGTTTCCCAATACTGCTGGATTTGTAATCCAGGCACCCTTCCCTTACTGCTCGTCTCAAGCAGGGTGGCCTAGTGTTCCTACCCCAGCCCCCCCTGAACCCTTGTCACCCACCAAGCCAGACCCTAACACAGCCATGACTGCCAGCACACACTCAAGCTGGGCACACCAATAATGAAGACCACCACCCATCATACAATTCTCGTCCATCAGAACAACACTCACCCAGAGTCACGCTCTCACACACGCCCCCCAAACTCACAAACAAGCGGAGCTCTCTGGCAGTCTGTAAAACACCCAACCGCTCGGCCTCCTTTACCCTCGCAACCTCATTCATGAACCCTCCATACACACTGTAAAACCCTTTCATCCCAAACCCATCCACTCTGACCCTACCCACAGATCGACCCCTAGCCACTGTGAGAAACCAAAGGGTGTCTCACTTGCTAGTCCCCAGGGATCTCTCTCTCAGGTGGCCAGGGTACGGCTATAGCCTTTGGGTCCAGACCCTGGGGGTGGACCAATGCGGGAGGATCACTTGGGTGAGGGATCTTCAGGGAGTGGGGCTTCTCCATTGTTCCAACTGACCACTCCCACCCTCCCCTGATCGACACAAACACTGGGCCGAGGAAGAGGACGAATTAGAGTAAAGAGGCTAACACTTACAGATCTCAATGGACATGTCCCGTTAATAAGGTCAGGCAAAGTCAGGCACTGACCTTAATCACATACATCTGTTACCCATTAGCTCCTTCACACGGATAAAAGGCGGAACATAGAGACACACTCTGAGCAAGGTGAGACACGAGAAGGAGCAGATCTTCCAGGGAAAAGGCAAACCCACTGGAGCAGGATGTCAAGGGCAGCGTCCCACCGGAGTTTCGTACCTGTTCTGGCACAGTGATCCGTTGTGACGAGGTGCTGTCAGACGAGTTGCCTTTGTGATGCAGGAAATCAACTTGACAAACCCCAGGATTATGGTACCTAGTGTTGCCAACCCAACTCCCCACCCCATGTAGAGACCTCACCTGTATTTACGTGCTGTAGGGAAAGTGCAAAAACTGACAGGGGAGGCACAGCAGGAATAGCTGAATCCAATGGCAGGATACCTCTTGGGGTCCAAAGGGGTAATGCACGAAACGGGTCCACAACCTAAAAGGGGAACGAAAAAGGCAGTGCAAATAGTCTTAATTCCCTTCTGCATACAGCACACTCCTAACTAAGAGGCAGTCCAATCCCTAAGAAGAGTGGAGCCTAATGCTCAAATGTACAAATGCAAGCACACGCGGTAGTTCAAAGGGGCAAAGCGGGGTCTCTTCAAGGGTCTGTAACAACTCTGGAAGGTGGGTGAGGCGATGAAGAATAGGTTCCCACTATTCGAGGAGGGTCTCCACTTGAGGGCAGAGTCGATTCCAAGAGTTGGGAATAGTTTGCTAGTTTACACTAGCAGTGGAAAGGAGAGGGGCCCTTAGGGGCCACTCGTGCGTAGAAATGAATGGAGGTGCTAGGGCCACCGGCTAGGGTTGCGATTACTCACCAACTCCCCAGCGCACTCCAGACCAAACTTCGGCAATCGAGTCCACTTCGGTTGCAGGTTCAAGTGCGGCAATTTGGCAGCTCCGCGGTTTTCAGCGATTGAAATACAGTGATGATTCCCAAATGGGACAGTGGCCATTTCTCTGCTCCTGGTGGATGGATCAGGCCAGTTTCACTGCAGCAGACTTCAGGGGCAAGAGGGGCACAAATGCAGCGCACCTGCAAAGGTCGTCACCAGGGCTGGGCGACACGGTAACCGCGTATGCTCGGGTTCGGGCGCACTCTTCTCACTTCAGACCTGGGAACGCCAAGTGTACGAAATTCGGTGTGAGGGTGCCATGAACACAGAGCTAGCAATATACCAAGTTTTGAGGGCCTCCTCGAAACGGCGGCAAAGATAGAGCAAAGGTCCTGCATAAGCTGGTCAGCCCACTGGATGGCCCAGGGACACTGCCGAGAAGGCTTACTTGCAGGGTTTGATGAAGGTGCTGAGAATAGTTAGTCCCACTATTCCAATTGGTCGAAGCGTCTTCGCAGTCCTTCTAGGATGACCAGATGCAGAGGGGCCCCACAGGACGACAGCGGGCTCCGGGTGCCAAACCTTCCAGCGGGTCACCAGCCGTTCTTCGACTCGGCTTCTTAGCTTCAGGATACTTGGATCCTATCCTTCGTTCAGTGAGAAATCCAGAGATCGACATGGTATTGGTGTTTGGGGGCTTCTCTTATCCAGAATCTCCTTCGCGCCAAAACAAGGAGAACCCAATGGGAGATCTGCTCACATACAGGCATACCATACGTGGACCAATCACGGACCACGTCCCAGGCATTCACAGCACTCCAGACTCTCTGGCACCCAGGATGCATATTGGGGATAGACACCCCAGCCCACATCCTGGAAGCACACACAATGCATGCAGAAGCCCGCAAAAGCTTGGCGTTTCGCGGGAAAATGCATGCCCAAATAAGGACTGACCCAGGTCGGCTCGACCTGGGGAAGGCGAAGGTGCAAGATGGCCAAAGGACAGGACAAAGAACCTCGAGGCATGGCCATTTTGGAGCCCGGCCATCTATTCGTGCCAAACAAGATAATCACGGTTTACCTGGCAGGAAACAGTTAAAAATACATGAAAAAGATAAGCTGCCACCAGCCCTGTCCGTGACACATCTGCGCATCTCCTAAAAAATCCTTGAGAGTATCTAGGGCCTTTGGAAATGACTAAGAGACCCAAGTGTACTGTACTGGAAGGTAGAAACTTGTTAAATGTTGCAGAAAAGTTGCAACATTGGAAAGGACTAAGGGAAACAGGTACTGACTGTCTTAAGGGCATGTCAGTTTCCCCATTAAAAGTGAGCCAAAGCCCAGAGGATTGCAGCAGAAGGCTGTGCTCCCCTGGCAAAGTCAGACTATGGTGTCAAACAGCAGCAAAAAAGTTGGGGGTACACAACTGGAGGGAAAATGACACATAAATGGAAATCTTTCCTAACACTCGACCCTCCCAGAGCAAGGGCAGGGGGAATTAATCCACCCCTGCATGAGTCTCATGTTCAGGTCGGTTAAACATTTTGGACAACCCATCAGCATTGCTATGTTGGACACCTGGCCTATGCTCAATAGTGAAGTCAAAGCCTTGCAGACTTATGGACTACCTGAGCAACTTTGGATCCTCTCCCTTCATGTTCATTAGCCACTTTAAGGGCTTATGGCAATTTTGCACAGTGAAGTGGGTCCCATAGAGGTAGGGCCTCAGCTTCCTTAGGGCCCACACAACAGAGAAACATTATTTCTCTACTGTGGACCATCTGAGCTCTCTGTCCTTAAGCTGGCGACTAATGAAGCCAATAGGGTGTTCTTTACCCTTCTCATCTACTTGTGATAGTACAGCTCCTATCCCAGTGTCAGAGGCATCGGTCTCCACAATAAAAGGAATTTCGTAATCAGGGGCCCTGAGAACAGGGGCCTGGCACAAGGAGTATTTTAAGCCATTGAAGGCCTTCCCACACTCTTCAGACCAAGTTACCTTCTTTGGTTTCCTAGGAGTTGTGAGAGTAGTCAGAGGGGCAGCTATAGTGCCATAGTCTGCCATGAAATTTCTATACTACCCAGTGAGTCCTAAACAGGCTATCACTTGGGTCTGAGTAGTGGGGTAGGCCAGTCTTGTACTGCTTGTACATTACTGGGTAGAGGATGTATCCTACCTCCACCTACTTCATGTCCAAGGTAGTCAACTCAGAAGTACCTGCTTTTGGAACCAATACCACTGGGCTGGGCCAAGGACTACTAGAAGGTTCAATCACCCCAAGATCCAACATTTAGTTGACCGCTGTCTTAATGTAAGACCTTACTTTGTCTGACATCCTGAATCCACTACTTTTGGTAGGCACACTGTCTCCTGTGTCAATGTCATGTTTGCACCAAGGTGTCAAACCAGGAGACTGTGAGAAAAAGGGGGAAAATTGCTTCAGCAAACCTTTCACCTCTGTTGATCAGCAGTCAGGCGAGGGGCCACTTGGACACCCTCAATGGAGCTGTCTGAAGGACTGCTGTGGAACAGGTCAGGGAGAGGTTCTGACTCCTCTTCCCTAACATCTGAAGCCAGCAGCACTGCAGTGATTTCAACTCTTGGGATGAAAGCCTTCAGCCTATTTCCATGGAACACTTCTGGAGCCTGACCAGCCCTTCCAAGGTCCACTAAATAGTTGACCTCACCCAGTAATTCCACCAATGTGTAAGGAACTGACCATTTGTCCTGTAAGGCTCAAGGCCTTATAGGATTCATGGTCAGAACTTGCTGACCAGGTGTAAAACTGATGAGGGGAGCCTTCTGGTGTTACGCTCACCTGGCTCCCACAGAGGCGTCAATCTGGACTGGACTGCTGCAGTGTGCACCAACGTGACGCGTAGGGCCGAGATGGCCCACCTAGCTTTGTTTGCTTGCCCCGTAAGAATATTCTTCTGCAAGTGGAGAAAGGGAATTAACCACCCGTGGAGTTGAGCGTAAATCCCCCCATCCCGCTGTTCTCCCCACTGATCACCTTGGATGTTCCCTCTTATAGTCTCACCTGATGATTTGAAAAGATGAGCTCTCCATCCTGCATTGATCGCAGGGGCGCGTAGATAACCAGTTGCTTCACTGGCTCAAAGGAATTGGTGAGTTCCAGGACAATATTGAATCCGATATTCCCGGCAAGACGCCGTAAGTATGTAGTTCGTAAGAGTTCAAAATGCCTGACTTTCACTCTTGTCCGATTCCTTGCAGGTTGCAGCTTGACCCTACGGAAGAGTTCCCCGTGGCAACCGGTAATGTTCTGGTAAGGATTTGTATTATCCAACACAGTTCGATAAAATAATGTCCATATGTAAACTGTTGCTTTCTCCCTCATTCAGGCGCTGAGAGAAAGTATGAAGTCTCAGGGAATAATGCCTCTGGCGGTAAAATCAGGTAAGTCTTTTGTGGTGAGGAGGGTTCCCCTTGTTAGTCCCTTGTTTCACCTTGCTGTCCTCTTGTTTCCCCTTAGGGGCCGGGGTTCGGCTAGGATGCAGTGGAAGCTGCGCCGATCCGTGAAGAAGAATAGTACCCCCGGTGGTAAAATCAGGTAAGTCTATGGGGGGTATTCCTCTGTGTATTCCCTTGGCTCACCTTGCTGTTCTTGTCTTCTCCTTAGGTGCCGGAGTGCGGCGGTAACATGCAGTGAAATGTGAAGATGCTGCGAAGGCCGGTGAGTTCAGTACGGTGCTGCAGCAGGCGAGGTGACGCGCATAAAATAACTTCTTTCTTCCAGCTCGAAGGCGCGATGGATCGGGAATTCAGGTAAGGATCAAAGGTATTGCTCTTGTTCTAACCTTTTCTCCTTCTTTCTCCTTTTTTCTAGGAGCTCCAAACTCGAGGCGGGCGTGGCAGAAGACTGGATGCAGACTTGCAAGCACGGTGAGCGTTACGCTGCTGGATGCAGAATAACGCGAAGCGTGTGCTGCTCTTCGGGCGTGGTTAAAATAGCCTCCAAAGTAGTCCCAGGTAAGTATTCCTCCCCAGCCCCACCCGAGTAAAAAAATAGTCCCTAGGTAAAATAGTCCCTTCCAAGCCTCGTTTGGCTTGGAGCTCTTGCAGCATGGTCTGCATCAGGTAAGTTTGCAGCATGGTCTGCATCAGGTACATTTTAATCTATGAGCCTGGTGCCTATGGCGCTAGGACTGACTCTCCATATGAGCCTGGCGCCATAGGCGCCAGGACTGCACCCAAATAGCCCCTAGCGGGGGTTGTTGGGCTTGCTTGGGGTAACTTGATGCCTGCTTCCGGGGTTGCTGGACTTGGTCTGGGTCTCTGGGGGTAGGCATCATGACATCTGGTCATACCAATGTTTCACCAGTGCTTGCTCTGCCTTCAGTTTCTCACTAGCCAGACCCATCGGGAGTACCATCCTTTTTCTGAGCCCTAGCACATAGTCTACTACATTGGTAGTAATGGGAGGAGCGGGCATCTCCCATCCCTCCTTAACTATGGCCAAGGGCCCCCTCACAGGGTGACCAAACAGAAGCTCAAAGGGGCTGAGGCCAAAACCCTCCTGTGGTACCTCTCTGTTGGCAAACAGTAAGCATGGTAACAGAAGATCCCATATTCTTCTGTGGGGTTCTTTCAGAGCCCCAATCATACTTTTTAAGGTCCTGTTAAACCTTTCAACTAGACCATTGGTTTGTGGGTGATAAGCGGATGAAAACTTAGAGGTGACACCACATTCCTTGCACATGGCCTGCATATACTTTGACATAAAGTTGCTGCCCCTATCAGACACAACTTCTTTAGGGAAGCCAACCCTAGTAAATATGCCAAGTAAGGCTTTTGCAAATGACTTGGCAGTGACAGTCTTCAATGGGATGGCCTCAAGATATCTAGTGGCCTGGTCGACCAGCACCAGGATGAACCTATTGCCTGAGGATGTTTGGGGATCAAGGGGACCAACAATGTCGATCCCTAACCTCTCAAATGGTACTCCCACAACTGGGAATCGTACCGGTGGAGCTTGTATTGTTGAGCCACTCTTACCAGATAACTGGCAGGTGGCACAACTCCTGCAGTGACTTTCTACTTGCACCCCCATCTTGGGCCAGTAGAAATGCATGAATAACCTTTGCTTGGTTCTCTTGATACCAAGGTGACCAGCAAGGGGCACTTCATGTGCCAGCAACAGGAGCAAGGGTCTTACAGCAAGGGGAACCACCAACATCCTATGGTCTCCTTCTGTAAACTCTGTTGGCTCACTGTAGAGGAGCCCACCTTCCCAATAAATGCTATGCTTCCCAGGAGGTTCACCCTCAAGCTGGGAGCAGGCCTGTCTCCTTTGGCGTTCCAGAGATGGGCACTCATTTTTGCCCTTACTGAATTCATCCCTGTCAGGACCACCATCTACTAACAAGTCTTTTAGTTCAGGATGGTCATTTGGATCACATACTTCAGGTAACACCTCTACCTCATCAGGTCCAGGTCTTTGGCCAACTACCTCCACCTCAGTGGCAGGTGAGTTAGGGGGAATATTATCTTTCCTTCTTTTGTCTTTTTTGACTCCTTTAACCTTGGGTTTCCCCTTTGGCTTGGGCATGGCAGTGGTCTTGGCCAGGGCTCCCCTTGTTTGAGACCTTGTGCAGGGTCTTTCTGCTGTATCTCCTATAAGCCCTAAGGCTCTGAGATCATTTCCCAGCAAGACCTTTTACTGGGACATCTGTCTGTATATTCACTGGAATCCTGACTACTGTACCATTAAAAGTAAAATTTACAGGTATAACTGGGAACTGGAGAGGTGGGCCATGAGCCAATTTATGGACATTAGAGGAGCTCTGGCAACTTCCTCTGGGTCTACCAAGGTAGAATCCACTACAGTTGGACTGCACCCACTATCCCTAAGAGCAGGAGTATCTACTCCATTGAACAGCACCCTGTCTTTGAAGTAGTGCTTGTTATTGTCCGGAATCCTAGAGACTTTAGGCTCCCAGGATCCCAGGGAAACTAAAACTACCTCAGAATCTATCCCACTGGGGAAGGAATCTGAGGAGAAGGATGCCCCTGTAATCTCTTCTTCCTCATAGGAGGAGAAGGCCAGATTAGCAGAGTGGACCCCCAAGGTTTTGACCTCACATCTGGGGTCCCCCTTCACACAGTCACTTGTTCCACAAGCCACACAAGATCCACTGGGTCTGTGGACATAGGGAGGCTTCCTGTAACCAGAGTAATGTTAATGTTAAAGGATATTTGTACCGCGCACTATCACCACCGGAGTGGTCCCCTCGCGGCAATGAAAGAGGGTGAGCGGTGGGGTGAGTTAGTGGGAATGAGCTGGAAAAGTGCAAGATAGCAGTGATGTGGGTTGGCAGCCTCAGCCCGGTGGGTCTGTTGGCTGGGCTTGTGGTGTTTTATTGTCAGTAGTCGTCGTGTGCTGTTGTGCAGGTCTATGTGTGGTTTGTTTTGTTTTGTTGTTGCAGTGTAGTGAAATGTGTGCGGATTGCTGCGTTTTAGGCTTGTGGTTGTGTTTGGTTACAGTTTGAGAGGCGTATGCAGAGGGATGAAATTGTTAGTGGATTGGTTAGTTGGCATTGCTGTCCTTGCAATTATGTCTAGGTGTGATGCTTGCTGCCATTCACCATTCCATCGGAGTGTGGCGCTCGGTAACCTTCAAGATTCTTTCCAGATGTGAGGCAGTCCGGTGATCACGATTCCTATTCAAGTGCTGCACTAGTCATCATTCACAGTTTTATTTAAGTGTTCTAACATTCGCATTTCTATTTAGGTGCGATGCGGGCCAATGTTAGGAATTCCATCCAAGTGTGGTATATGCTAACATTCACAGTCCCGTCTAGATGCAACGCGGGCTAAGGTTGAGAATTCCACCCAAGTGTGGCACATGCTAGCCTTCGCAATTCTGTCTAGTTTGCAACGCGGGCCTAGGTTAAGAATTCCGTCCAAGTGTGGCACATGCTAACATTCACTTTCTTCTCTAGATGTGACGCAAGGTAAGGCTAAGAATTCCATCTACGTGAGGCACATGCTAACCTTCACAATCCCATCTAGATGTGATGCGGGCTAAGGTTAAAAATTCCATCTTAGTGTGGCACATGCTAACATACACATTTCTATCTATATGCAACGCGAGACCAGGAAAAGAATTCCATCCAAGACACACACTTCCATCCAGATGTGACGTGGGTTAAGGTTAAGAGTTCCATCTAAGTGTGTTACATGCCAACATTCACAATACCGTCCAGATGTGACGCGTGCCAAGGTTAAGAAATCCATTTAAGTGTGGCACATGCAAGCATTATTACTAGTTCTTTTTTGGAGCATAACCTCCACTACCCTGTGTGTTCTCTTGTGACTTACCCTTATTTTTCTTTTTGTGGCCCTTCGGGAAGGAATTTTTATCAGATCCCCCACCCTCCTTATCTTTGGGCTTTTTCCCCTCCTCCTGCTTACCAGGATGAGTCTTGTCCTTATAGGGCACTCTATGTGACACCCACAAATCTACTGCAATGGCCAGCTTCTTAGGATTTAACTCCTTTGAATATGCCAAATGCTGCTTAAGTTCAGGGGAACAAGATGCAAAAATATGTTCAAGCATGACAAGACATATCAAATCCTCAAAGGTGGAGACCGTATAGCCTTCAACCCAGCCAGTCAAGTCTTTTAAAGAATCAGTCACTTATGACACCCAAGTACTTCCTTCTTTCTTTTTATACTCTCTGAACCTTTTAAGGTATTGGGCAGGTGTATTCCCAAACTTCAAAATGAGAGTTTGCTTTAACATTGCAAAATCAACTCTTTCAGCTTTTGACATTTACATAATAGCACTGCAGCCAGAATGGGGTAGTCTGCTGAACAACCATGCAATTTTATCAGCATTTACAACCTCTTGAACTTCACATGCATACTCAAATGCATTCAACCAGTCCATAATGTCATTCTTCACATCATACACACTGAGCAGATCGTTTGGAAATCTTGGATGAGAGGAGGACCCAGACCCATGTCCAGATCCCTTGGATCCATTTGAAGCTTGAAGTTTGGCCAATCCCAACTGGTGATCCCGGTCCTTCAGTTTTTCTGCCTGCTCTATTCTCAGCTTATCCATGTGAAATTCAAGCTCCTTCTGCCTAAACAGCAGTTCTTGTTTCTTGAATTCCAGCATGGCGTCAGCATCTGAGCTTGCAGAGGAAACATTAGACATAGGATGCTCCCTGTCATCATGGGCACCACTGATGAGGGCAGCGACAGAACTGTCGAAGCTGCTCCACCCCCTTCTGCACTCTCACCAGAGGCTATGGCATTGAGTTGCAACTCTTGCAATTCCATGACTCTTTGGATCATTTCCAATGTTGTACCTTGAGCAGATAAACCTCTCTCGGTACACATTTTTCTCAATGTTTCTGACCTAAAAGCATTTAAGGTTATAATGGTACTTGTTTCCATTATATAAGATAGGTCTATGGCCTTTTACAGTTATCACTACAAAGTTACTATGTGTCTTGGATAGGAATAACTTGAATGCCTTCACTAGTGTGCAACACTGGATACCTTCAGTCCTATCCCACTGCTGTACACCAATTTGTTAAGATGGATTTGTTTATCTCTGGCCTGGTGGCCAGAGGTTCAGAAGGCCAGCCTAGTTTCTTGGAACAGGGTAAGCTTCTGGACAAGTCAGACCAATCAAGGTAGCTTGGCGGTGGTCAGTAAGGGATACCGGGCACCGGTAAGGAGACCGGTGCCGGTAATCCCCTACCGCCCAATTCCGAGGTCCCTTAGCGGGAACCATAAGGGACGTTTGGTCGGACCACACGTCCTTTATGGGTCCCGCTAAGGGACCAGGGTGTAAATAACGGGCTTGCCATTCGCGAGCCCGTTATTTGCACCATTCCATTGAGCCCTATGGGGGCTCACATGGGAATGGGGAATGGTTTGGTCAATGGGGACTTACCGGTCCCTCCAGGGTCGGAATGGACTGGCAAGTCCCCATTGAACCAAACCAGAGTCGTTACCGGTATGGGAGGCAGCCATGGAGCTAATTGCTCTATGGCTACCACCATACTCGGAATGACCCTCTAGGTCTCAGGAGGGGTGAGGGTGACTGAAAGATCTCAATGAGCACGCAGAGTAAAGGACACTTACATATCACTCCCAGTCAGGTGTAGATATATTAAAAATACAAATACATTTATTTCAAGGCCTTTGAGTTTCAACACACAAATCAAATCACAGTAATACTTATTAAGCCAACACAATCCCATCTAAATACATATATACAAGACCAATGGGGTCTAAAGGGGTAACGCAGGAAATGGGTCCACAAACTAAAAGGGGAAGGAACCAGGCAGTGCAAATAGTCTTTTGTCCCTTCTGCATCCAACACACTCCTAACTAAGAGGCAGTCCAATCCCTAAGAAGAGTGGAGCCTAATGCTCAAATGTACATGCAATGCCAGCACACGCGGTAGTTCAAATGGGCAAAACGGGGTCTCTTCAAGGGTCTATAGCAACTCAGGAAGGTGGGTGAGGCGATGAAGAATAGGTTCCCACTATTTGAGGAGGGTCTTCACTTGATGGCAGAGTCGATTCCAAGAGTTGGGAATAGTTCGCTAGTGCGCACTAGCAGTGGAAAGGAGGAGAGGGGCCCTCAGGGGCCACTCAGCGTAAAAATGGATGGAGGCACTAGGGGCCACCGACTAGGGTTGCGATTACTCGCCGACCCCCGGCGCGCTCCGGACCAAACTTCGGCAACCGAGTCCACTTCGGTTGCAGGTTCAAGTGCAGCAATTTGGTAGCTCTGCGGCTTTCAGCGAGGAAGATACAGCGATGATTCCCAAACAGGACAGCAGCAATTTCTCCGCTCCTGGTGGATGGGATAGACACCCCAGCCCACATCCTAGAGACCCACACACAAGGCATGCAGAAGCCCGCAAAAGCTTGGCATTTTGCAGTAAAATGCATGCCCAAATAAGGACTGACCCGGGTCGGCTCGACCTGGGGAAGGCGAAGGGGCAAGATGGCCAAAGGACAGGACAAAGAACCTCGTGACATGGCCATGTGGGAGCCAGGCCACCTATTCGTGCCAAACGCGGTAATCGTGGTTTAGCTGGCAGGAAAGGGTTAAAAATACATGAAAAAAGATAAGCTGCCACCAGCCCTGTCCGTGCCACATCTGCACATCTCCTAAAAATCCTTCTAGAGTATATAGGGCCTTTGGAAATGACTAAGAGACCAACGTGTACTATACTGGAAGGTACATTGTACACTTGTTACATGTTGCAGAAAAGTTTCAACTTTGAAAAGGACTAATTGAAACAAAGGGCCTCATTACAAGGTCGGCATGACGAGGTCCTTTAGCGGATCCCGCGAAGGGCGGCTGGTTTTAGCAGGCACCCTTGTTGGGAGCCGCTAAAGGACCAGCATGCTAACAACGGGCCCGTTATTAACAGGCCCGTTGTTAGCATGGTCCCCATTCCCATTGAGCCCTATGGGAATGGGGATGAGTTCCCTGAATGGGGAAATACCGGGTCCTCCAAGGTTGGAATGGCCCGGTAATTCCCCATTCAGGGAATCCGGACCCGGTATGCGGTAAGGGGGTAGCCATGGCACTAAAAGCGCCATGGCTACCTCCAACCTCGGAATGAGGCCCAAAGTCTCCCAGTACTGACTGTCTTAAGGGCATGTCAGTTTCCCCATTAAAAGTGAGCGAAAGCCCAGAGGAGTGCAGCAGAAGGCTGGGCTCCCCTGGCAAAGTCGGACTATGGTGTCAAACAGCAGCAAAAAAGTTGGGGGGTACACAACTGGAGGGAAAATTACACATAAATGGAAATCGTTCCTAACAATGAGTGATGGGAAAAGGCCCCAAGAAGCGAGGTGCCAGCTTCCGAATTTCCATGCTAGGCCAGATTTTGGGGCCAACCTTATTTAACACCCCGGAGGGGGTATCAAAACCAAATCTGTAGGAATCATTCCTCTTTTCCCAGAGGGCATAAAAGCTTCCATACTGCTACAGATATTGAAACCTATCGAGTCTTTCGTGGCAACAGAGGGGCTAGAAGTTCTATAACTACGTTTTTGAAATTGTAGGGTTCCCCAATTAGTTTCAATTGAGTCAGATCCCACTCTGACACCATATGTTAGGAAGGCATGGTATCAAAGCAAGACAGACGCAAGTGGTCACAGTTCAAGAGTGTTTATTAAACTGTAAAGTGGTTGAGATAGACGCCTAATCTAAACCTAAATCTGAGATGGGAGTAAGCTACGACCACCAAATCATAATAATACAGTCCTAGTGGAGTCTGGTCATATAAAAGGGCCTATACTAAGAAAACCGATTGCCACTCCTTACTGCTATGCTGCAAAAGAGTGTGGGATAATATTCACAAGAAAAGAAAGATGCGTTCACAAAATGATGAGTCAGGATGTTATGGTCGGGGTCTACCTTCCCCACATTTTTAGCACGGGACAAGGCGGGACTCTGGAGCACAGCACACTCCTGGGCTTCTCTGGCATGAGCTTACAGTTCTTTTTCTCAATATCAGGACCTTCTGTGTCCAAGTCTCTTTCATGCAAAGTCTCTTGGTTCAGAGGGCCTGATGTGCCAAAACAACAAAACAAAAGTTCCTTCTGTTACTCTTCACTTTGGGTGATTACCCTTCACCTTTGGATACCCCTCAGCTGGGCTCTGATCCTTTTCTCAGTAGTCAGATTCCCTCAGTCGGGTTCTGACTTTACACGCTTGCCAATTGTAAACAGAGGCAATCACGTCTTGCTGGGTCACCCTGTTAGCTTGTGGCAAGTGTTGGTTTCGCACACTTATTGTTCGCACAGCGTTCCCCTCAGCCAGACGCAAATGCCTGTTTCACAAATTCTCTCAATCGGCTCACAGTCTTACAATTGTCAAAACTTCTGTAACGTATCAAGGACTTTTGATTGTACAAAAGATTTTAGCTTGACCCTTCTATGATCACCTTGACACTTCACGCCGGCCTTCCCTATGCCCTCTTGGTATTTGTATTTTCGATACTTTTATAGTTTTCACATTCTCTTTGTTCAGGAGAGGGGTATCAGCTAGAGACCTTCAAATGAGTACCCACGTGGTGCAAACCACTCTATCTCTGGTACCAAGTTCATTCACAAAAAAGACCTTTGTTCATTTATCTTCCTAATGTTGCCACTGCAACCTTGAGCCCAACACAGTCCGGTGCCCTATCAGGTTCTTCCGACTCACCAGCTTTGCTGAGCTCATTGGCGTTTCTTCTGCCACTGGAGTCAAGGATGGTACCGCAATGGTGACCACGTCTCCCCACCCAGGCTATCAGTGTGGGAGGGTTCCATGTACCACTGACATCCGTCACACCATTCGCCAGCAGCGATCCCCAGTGTTCTGTTTTCTTCGTTGAAGGCTTCGTGGGCCTGGGTCGAAAAGGGCAAGGGCAAGAGGAACTTCCTCCTTGATGTCCTTTCAGCTCTCACCACTTTTCTCCTCCGTTTGAACTGCCCTCCTGGAATAGCTGCTTCCTTGTGCGTTCAGCCTTGCTTAGAGTGTGCTATCATGTTCCGCCTTTCCCTATGGGGAAGGGAAAGGGCAGTCAGGTGTGTGTAGTTGTCGGTAATTGCCTGACTCTGCCTGACCCTTGTGTTGGGACATGCCAGGTAAATGCCTCTGGTCTTAGTCTGTTGTCGCTCACAGTGTGAGAAAGTGTTCGTGTAGGCATGGGGGGGTAGGGTTTCTACATATCCTATCTGGCAGGAGGGGGAAAAGGTTTCATAAGTAAGGGGATACCACATTTCATCCTTCGGTGTCCCACTTCCACTCCCGAAGACCCCCCCATCCTCCCTCACTGGTCCACCCCCAGGAACTGGATCCAATAGCGATGGCCGTGGCCTGGCCACCTGGATGACAGATCCCTGAGGACTAGCGAGTGAGACAGACGGTGGTTGGTCATTTTTTCGAAAAAATAATGTGGAATGACAATTTTTTCGAAAAAAAAATGTCGAAAAAAAAATGTCGAAAAAAAAATGTCGAATTCCGTTTTTTTAAATTATATATTTATTTTGGGGTTCGGGATATAAAAAAATGGGTAAAACAAAAAAAAAATAAAAAAGGGGGGTTGAGGGGAACCCCCCCATTTCGAAAAAAAAATGCATTAAAAAAAAAATTTGACATTTGTTTTCGACATTTTTTTTCTCGAAAAAATGACTTTCGACATTATTGGTTTCGACATTATGACTATAAACCGAGACAGACACCTTCAGGTTTCTCACATTAGCCATGGAATACCTAAAACCACCGGTTAGGAAGGGGATTGGATTATGTCCAGGGAAATGGGTTCCTGGTGGTCCGCAACATGCAACAGTAATGGATGGGTATGTTGTCTAATGGGACCCGTTGCCAAGGGTGTCCCATCAATGACTTCTGGTTCCTAGTGATTCCATCGACAGCCAAACCATCGACAACTATACCATTGACAAAAAAAGCATCTAAAAAAACCATTGAATGCATTTTAAAAATAAATGTAAATGAGGGTTCCCCCAACCCCCATTTTTTAAAACATTAAAACACATTTTTACTAAACTAAACCCTTTACCATTTAAAAAAATGCATTCAATGTTTTTTTTCTGATGCATTTTTTTCAATGGTATAGTCTGTTGATTCTTTGGATTCGATGCAATGACCAGATACCATGACTTCTACCAGTGTAGCGATGGCTTTTTCAACAGTCGGAATACCAACTCGTACGGCAATGTTGCAAATGATGTAGTTCCCGGAAGCCCCGGGGTCCACAAGTGCTTCTGTGGAAAAAGATGTGGTGTTGCATGCCAACAGGATCTTCAAAACAAACAGTGGAGCAGCCGGCACTGGTTTATTCTGGAGGGGCCTGTTGACACCCTCTCTACAGACAACAGGCTAGCTAGTTTTCCATCAGTTTTGGTGGTCTCAGGGGACACAATTCCCAATAAAGTGTCCTGTTCCCCCACAGTTCATACACAAATGGTTCTGACATCTTTGTTTCCATTCTGTTTCTGTTAGAAACCCACGCATAACCCCAACTGCATTGGTTCTGGTGCGCTGCTACCTGATGTGGGTGTGCTTTGCGTCATCGTTGTGGAACGAGGAAAGGTGAACCGTTCAGATTTCTTGCGTTCATTCCTCCTCTCAGTGAGGCGGTGATTCGTGCATAGAACCAGTTCTATTAAGGCTTGCAAGGTGTCCGGTTCCGGATTGCGTACAAGTTCATCCTTTATTTCCTCTCGTAGGACACGCTTGAACAATGTTTTCTGGGTTACTTCTGGACACTGAGCTGGATAGCCCAGGAAAAAGGGCATTACCTGTCAAGTTGCTCAGAATATACCCAATTTTAGCCTTATCCTGTGGAAATGAATTGGACGGTAAAGGAAGTGTATCCCACAGTGGTTGCCAAACTCTGTAAGCTTACAGGGATCCCTACGTATTTTGTCGGGGAACCATGAGCCATTGCACCTTCTGTGTATGAGGCGGCAGCACCTTGGGTGACTATCTGTTTTATCGTGGTATTTAGGTGGCCACTTCCAGTCGCAGATTCTGAAATTCATCGCAGAGTTCTTGAATGGCTTCCATGTCAGGAGATTGCAGGTGTCTTATTCTGTCAAGGACAGCGTCCCACCAGAGTTTTGTACCTGTTCTAGTGCAGTGATCCGTTGCGACGAGGTGCTGTCGGATGAGTTGCCTTTGTGATGCGGGAAATCAGCTTGACAGACCCCAGGATTATGGCACATAGCGTTGCCAACCCAACTCCCCACACCACGTAGAGACCTTTCCTGTATTTATGTGATGTAGGGACAGTGCAAACACTGACAGGGGAAGCACAGCAGGAATAGCTGTATCCGATGGCAGGATACCTCTTGGAGAAGACAACAGCAGCCGAAGGTGAACTCCGTGGCCCACCAAGGAGATGCTAAGGGCAGGAAACCCGGCTGGCAGACAAACCAGCAGAGAAAGGAAGGACTGGTTAGCAGAAGGAAGGATGGAAGGCAGGGACAAGAAGAAGGAGGAAGGCAAGGCAGAACAAGACCAACAGACAACTGGAAGAGAGCAAGGCAGGCAAAAAATGTAGTGAAGCAGCAGAAACGGGCTGCTGTGACTGGGGGCTTAAATAAATCAGCGGCACAAAAGAGAGGCTCTCCTGTGTCTGGTTGGCAAATTTTAGCACCATTGCCGCCACAGCACGCATGGACGAAATGCAGGAGCCGGGCCCCATCGCATGTGTGTTACAGCGGTCATGGCAGCGACCATGGTAGCGCAACCCCCAATGCCAGGATGGGGATTCCACGCTGCAGGGACCAGCGTCAACGTGGATACAGGCGCCAAGACACAGGACGCCGACAGGTAAGCAGAGGGCACTATGCGTGGCCTGGGTGGAATAGTAAGGGGCTCAGCGGCACGCGTGTGGCATGGGTGCAGGACACAGGATGACGATCGAAGTACCAGAGTGAAGGGTAGGGAAACCCTGAAGATCCCTGCAGGAGGTCATTGCCTCTGGGAAACCGTGAAGGATACGCAGCAAAAGCCAAATCCCAGACAAGAAGAAGCCAGCATTGTGTGCCAAAGATGCCAGCGACCCTCCCGGGTGAACAACAGAGTTGGGGAGGTGAGGCCAAGCCTGTGGTATCAACCTTGACTCGTGAATCAAAGCTGCAGAGACAAGAAAGGAATGCACACACCCGGTGAGTTAGCGAAAGACATGAACGGCCGGTTTGTGTCAAGGAAATATTGAAGCCGCAACAGTGTATCTCACAATTGAAGGTTTTGTGCATGCTTATTAGTGATACAGAGTAGCATAGTGGTCCGGTAAAAGGAAGTAGTCCACTCGAAAGTCTCCATGAAATGTTTGATGTCTTGTTATAAAGTGGCAAGTGAACTAACTCTGAAATGCGCAATGGTCAAGATTAATCTTGTTGTAAGGGAATTTAAAAGGTGATTGCTTTAAGAGAAAGATCTCTTTGAACTTTGCTGATTGTGTTATGGAATGATCAAGACCAAGAGACACTGGGGAAAATAACATAAGGGAGAGCTGAAATGAAAGATGAAGTGGTCCTGCAGAGGTCTATGCAAAAAGCCTTGCACACTCGAAAGTCTTTGACATCAGTGAAAGGTGCAAGACCGACTGAGGGAGATTGGGAACATGAAATAAATTAGGGGAAGGGAACCCCTAACGAATGTAAATGAAGCTTGGTGAAGGGAACCCCTGCAAGTGCTTTGATTGCGAGGTACGAGCCCGGCTGAGGGAGATCTATGTGGAATCAGGTAGTTTATGTTGAGAGGTCCGAGCCCGACAGAGGGTGACCTATATGAATTTTTGATGCCTTCAGAGGTCCGAGCCCGACAGAGGGAGACCTATGTGAACCTTTGATGAACTGTGAAATAACTTTTGGTAAACTGGAATAAGCGGGCCTCAACCCACGTTTCTAACTGCCTTTTGATCAGCCACCTTGATCCTTTATGTTATAACACTGACTTTCCTTTGCATACACATTCCCCTTTACACACTTTTTGTATAAGAGATAGGGCAGGCATTAGGCTTTTTAAGTATAGGCCATTTTGATTTGACATAGACTGACTAGGACTTATTTGATGGTAGAGACAACTCCCATCACAGCTATAGGGAAAAGCAGGAGTTTTTCCAAACCTCCTTTCACCACACACCCTCCAACTCTCAAACCAGAGGAGCTCTCTGGCGCATCATGAAACACCCCATCCCTGCCCTTCACTCTACATCCTCTGCCCACACACCCCTCATTCCCAATCCCCCTTTCCCAGCTACCATACCGAAAGACATACAGCCACCTTAATCCACACACTGCACAGCCTCCAACTCTCAGACCAGAGGAGCTAGCCGGAGCACCAAGATTCACCCTTTCCCTGCTCCTTATTCAACTACCTCTGCCCACCCAGAGGAGATTGTGGGTGGGGGATTCGAAGCGGGGAAAACATAACTGCCCACCACCAGCACAATCCTTGTGCCAACTCTCAAGAACTCTCCGTCCACTTCAGTCCCACCCCCTCCTCATCTTCAACCCCTCTTTCCTACCCACCCTCCCGGAAGACCTTCACCCACTCACCTCCACACACCGCACAGCTCCCAACTCCCAGACCAGAGGGGCCTTCTGGTGTTCCAAAAAACATGACTGCCCACCACCAGCAAAATCCTTGTGCCAACTCTCAAGAACTCTCTGTCCACTTCAGTCCCACCCCCTCCTCATCTTCAACCCCTCTTTCCTACTCACCCTCCCGGAAGAACTTCACCCACTCACCTCCACACACCGCACAGCTCCCAACTCCCAAACCAGAGGGGCCCTCTGGTGTTCCAAAAAACATGACTGCCCACCACCAGCACAATCCTTGTGCCAACTCTCAAGAACTCTCCGTCCACTTCAGTCCCACCGCTCCCATCCATCCCCTCGACAGCCAGAACCCTAGGGACCGACTCGCGTCACACTTCTTGAAACTCTCATACGAGGGGAGCTCCCCTGCATTCCAATAGCCCCCCTCACCTCCTGCACCCTCCGACCTCATACCTTCTTTCCCATGCACTTCTGACCCATCCCGCACCCTCTCCAACCCCACTTACAAGAAATCCTGGCGGTGCTGTGACAGCCAAAGCCCACTCCCACTGCTCCCATCCCTGCCCCTACCAACACAACCGGTCTAACTTCCACCTCCCCTGCCCCATCTACACCTCCCTTGACAAACATGGTCCCCGACAACATAACCACTCTGTCCCCCTGACCACCACCACATAACCCCCCGGCCACTCCTTTCCCTTCCCTCTGTATGGCACGTCCTGCCCATTCCCGAACCATCGCCGGAACCCCCTTCCCTGAAGACCACAACCCTCTTGCACACTCCTTCAGTACCCAAATACACAAAACCCAGACGTAGAGACCACCCCTCGCCCTCAACTACACATACCTTGCCAGCCCTGCATCGGTCTACCCACCACATCCTTCCTAGCCCCTCTATAACACCCCCTCAGTTAACTATACCTCCCACCTCCGTCTTTGAACACAACCTTTACCACCTCCATCTCCAACCACCCTCACCTTTAACACCTCACCCATCCTCTGGGCACCAAACCACCACAAGACCACCCCCGGCCACTCCTTTCCCTTCCATCAGTATGGCACATCTTGCCCTTTCCCAAACCATGGCCTCAACACCCTTCTCTGCAGACGCCACCTCCCTCTCGCACACACCTCTAGCACCCAAACACACAAAACTCAGAGGCAGAGACTGCCCCTCGACCTCAACTCTACATGACTCGCCAGTCGTGCATTGGTCTACCCACCACACCTTCCCTAGCCCCTCTAGCACGCCCCCTCTGGTACCTATGCCTCCCACTTACTTCTTTGAACACAACCTGTCCCTCTCCATCTCCAACCACCCTCACTTAACCACCTCATCCATCCTCTGGGCACCAAACCCAAACAGAACCAATCCCACCACCAATGAAGGCCCCTGCTTCACTTACCACCCCCACCAACCTCTGAGACATTCACTATCAACCTAACCTCCGATCCTACGCCAGTCCTCTCTCGAAGGCCTGAGATGCCCCTCCCTCTTCCCGCTTCGGATCCCCCACCCACACTCTCCGCTCCCACCAACAGAATTCCTCCCTCGGATATACACTGTCCCTCCAGTCACACCGACCGACCCAGTCCAACCGATCACACCATCCTTCCCAGTGACCAACACCATCCCACCGGCCACACTGTCCAGCCTAGTCCAGCCAGCCATGGACACCTGGGGAAGCACTGCCTCCACAACTTCCCACAAACTCACTTGCCTCCTTTTCAATGCCTGCTCCGTGGCCAAAAACAGACACAGCATCAATGACCTCCTAACCTCTGACAACCCTGACCTCATTTTCATCACTGACACATGGTTCTCGGACGATTTCAAACCAATCTCACACAAAGCATTCCCACCCGACTACTCACTCATCACCCACAACAGACCCTTTAGAGGAGGTGGAGTAGCCATCACCATCACCTTCACCAAAACACAGCCATGCACATCTAACTGCAAATCCCTACTAGTCAAACTCTCTCCTACTCAACTATGGGCCCCCCGGATACAACAGATATTTTTGGCAAACAGCCTATGTGACTCACTAGCAGCCACATTAATTAACCACCCAGCACTCACCATATGGGGGACTTCAACATCTGGTTTGATGTGCCCAACAACTCCATGACCCAACCCCTGGTTGACAGTCTAGAGGCACTGAACCTTACCCAGCACATCACAGGACCCACCCACACTGTTCTGCTCTTTCAACCCTATCACCTGCTCTCCGCAATCTACACTGGCTCCGAATTGGACGAAGGGCCACCTAAAAATCCTGTGCATTACTCAAGTCCAAGCACGGCTCTTCTAGTGGTTCCCGCCTCCACTTAAGCCAGGATTGGATGGTCCAGCTACTTAATCCTGGCGCCAACATTGTGGAACTCCGTGCCACCCCACATTCGACACAGCCAAGACTACATGAGTCTCCGGAAAGCACACAAAACCTGGCTTTTATGATTTGATATGGCATTTGTAACGCGCCTATACACAAGTGTTTCAAGGCACGACGAGGCAGGGAGGGGGGAACAAAGGGAAGACAGACAACGATCCTACTAGGCCAGGTGTCATTCAGATTGCGCAAGTGCAAGGGTAGAGGGGAAGGGAAAAGTGCAAGGGGAAGGGAGAGGGGAAAGTGCAGTACAGGGGTAGAAGAATAACAAGATAAATAATAAGGGCCAGCTGGTGGTAAGCGCAAGGTAAGTGCAGACAAGTGCTGGGAAGGGGGGCTGTAGGGATACAGAGACAGTCCCGCAGTGCAGGGGTTGCCAGGGACGCAGTGCAAGGGGAGAGTGGCTGGGCCAAGGACCGAGATCGGTGAGAGTGGCCCAGTTGCAGAATCAGTGCAGTTTCAGTCAAGAATTTAGCAGGGGAGAGGGGGAGAGAAAGCAGAAGCAAAGAGGAAGGTTTTGAGGTGCTTCTGGAACCTGAGATGGTTCTCCTCAAGTTTCAGGGATGCAGGAAGGCTGTTCCAGAGGGAGGCCCCTGCCGCGGAGAGAGATCCACCCCCAGCTCGTTGCTTGGAGAAGCGGCTGACCCTGAGGGAGTTGGAGGCGGATGAGCGAAGAGCTCGAAAAGGAAGATATTTAGGAAGAGAGAGTTGAAGGTATTTTGGCCCCAGGCCCCAGAAGGCCTTGTGGACAATGCAGAGGGTTTTGAACTTAATCCTCGTAGCCACTGGGAGCCAGTGTAGAGATTTCAGTCCTGGAGGGATACGGTCCCTGGGCTTGAGGCCAAGGACAAGTCTTGCAGTCCTGTTCTGGATGAGTTGCAGAGGGCGGAGAGTAGAGGCAGGCAGATTTAGATAGAGGCTGTTACAGTAGTCCAGCTTGGAGAGAACCAGGGCTCTGGAGACAGTGAGCTTCTGGGGGAAGGAGAGGAAAGGAAGAATACCTCGGAGGAGGTGCAGCTGGTAGTGTGACTTCTTAGAGACGTCACATATGTGAGGAGAGAAGGAGAGTGTGGAGTCGAAGATGTCCCCAAGGTTTTTTGCCTTGCAGGTAGGAGCAGAAAGAGGGCCAAGAGAGGCCAGCCAGAGAGCAGCAGGGAAGGAGGGAGTGGGTGTGCCGATGAGTAGAATCTCAGTCTTACTGGCATTAAGGCAGAGGTCATTGGCGGCACACCATTCCTGGATAGCAGACAGACAGTCAGAGATGAGGGAAGGAGAGGAGGAGGCCGAGGGTAGCCTGAAAATGAGCTGGGTATCATCCGCATAGCACTGAAAGTTGGGGCAGAGAGCAGCGATGCGGTGGGCAAGGAGTGCCAGATACTGGTTGAACAGCCAGGGAGAGAGGTTAGATCCCTGGGGGACACCACAGGTAGAGAAAAAGATATCTGAGAGGAAGGACCCCAGTTGGACCTGGGAGGGTCGATTGGAGAGGAAAGAGGTCAGCCACGCCAGAGCCTGACCAGTGATAGCCAGGTTTTCACGGAGGCGGTTGAGCAGGATGGCATGGTTGACAGTATCAAAGGCAGAAGAGAGATCGAGCAAAATGAGAGAGTGTTAAGAGTCAAGGTTAGAGAGCAGGTCTTCACGGATGTTCAGGAGAGCAGTTTCCATGCTTCTGGCAGCTCTGAAGCCAGACCGATGGTCATGAAGACTACCAACAGAATAAGCATGGAGATTAAGCTGGGAGATGGCCAGTTTCTCCAGGAGCTTGCCCAGGAAGGGAGTATGGAGATTGGCCGATAGTTAGCCGGGCAGTAGGGGTCGGAAGAGGGTTTCTTAAGAAGAGGGTGCACAAGGGAGTGCTTAAGGGGGAGGGGAAGACTCCAGAGGCGAAGGAGTGATTGCAGAAGTCAGCCAGGGCAGGAGCCAGGGAGTCGATGTGGTCCTTGATAGTTTTGGAGGAACAGGGGTGAACCTGTTTTGACGAGACTTTCATAGATCGGACTTGTCTGGAAACCTCTTCAGCAGAGAAAAGGGGAAAGGCAGAGAAGGAGGGAGGAGGAGTGGCTGCAGAAGGGCTAGAGGAGCAGGAGCAGGTTTCCCCTAAAAACAGGTAAGTTACCCTTTTGGCCACTCAACCTACCACCATCGGCCAAGAAATGGCTTGGAACCCCATCAAAACGGGTAGGTAAGAGCAACCAAGACACAGAAGCTGGCTCCAGGGATCGATTAAATTCAACGCCATGAACCTGTTGGCCCCCCTGCATGCTCGGAAATGAACGCCTAGATGCTCTCATGCACCTACATGTTGAATTTGCTGCCATAAACCAGTCTTGAAATCAATGCCCAGAACTCCAAACCCGAGGCATAATAGCACTTATGTTCTTACGCTATGACTGGGCTTGTTCATTGTCCTACGCCAGGTATACACTATATTCTCAGACCACAAGATGTTTATCTCTATTTATCTGGAAACTAATGTCCAGGACTCCAAACCTGAGTCTTAGTAGCACATATGTTCTTACGCCATGAGTGAGCTTGATCATTGTCATCCTCCAGGCATGCACTACAGTATCTGTTCAGGAGATGTCTATCTGTGTTATTCTTACTTGTCTGCAAATTAATGCACAGAACTACAAACCCAGCGCCTAGCAGCACTTATGTTCAAACAATATGATTGGGCCTGATCTTGTCACCCACCAGGTATGCAAGGTGCTCTCTGTTCAGGTGATGCTTTCCCGAATCCGTCTGGGAATTAATGCCCTGAACTCCTTTTACCTTGGACCCAATATCACCTATGTTCTGCAGCTTTGTTTGGGCTTGCTCTTTGTCTTTTGCAGATATGCACAACGCTCTCCTATCAGATGAGCTCCCTAGCTCCCAGCTTCAATAGCTGTTTCTGAGCTGCACATTTTTTGCCTACCTACGATGTGATTTGCCACCTCAAAGGCCCTATTGCCGCCTGACTACAAAATGGCTGAGGCAACGTGGTCCCATAACGAGGCTGCTTCCAGTTGCTAAGCAACCAGGCCTCTCTTTGCTCCAATCCCCTCCGCCGGCAGGCGGAAGCTGGCCCACGGGACAAGGCCAAGGAAAAAGGCCTGTCTGCACCCTGTTCGCATCACTGGAGAGCTACTGGTCCGCTCTCGAGTGACTGCCGCTCCTCTTCCCCCAGGCATTTCCCACCGAAGCTGACTCTCATCACGGGCGTTTCCCCAGTCACAGCCCGAGGCAAGTACTTACCACCATCTTCACTACCGCCGAGACTTGGATCCCATTGACGCTATGCGAATGCCATTCTGAGCCCACGCCCAACCACAGGGGTCCTATTCCAACATTCGCCAGGCTTAAATCTTCGCCACGAGCAATACTAAACTCTGCATTAACTTCATCTTGTATTTCCGGACCTAAAGAGTGTACGCTCCCGAGTGTTTCACTACCTTCTACCAGTACACATCTCACTGCATTCTCTCCTAGCATATCTATGTTGCAAACTAACTTAATGATCTAAACCAAGCATATCTACTCACCTTGTATTCCTCTACTAAAGAACTTTGGCCCATTGTTGCACTTCATAATTGTATTTAGCTCACTGCATACCCGATAGCAGGCTTGCTTCGCCCACAGTACCATAACAATCTGTTCATAGCACTCTGCATTATACACCATTAGGCTTGTGCTGTTCTTTTTTTCAAAATGTAATTGGCACCCCGCTCTATTCGCTAGCAGGTCTACGCGGCCCACTGCTGCACAGCTAATTGTATTCAGCCCACTGTATACCCGAAAGCAGGCTCGCGTTGCCCACAGTAGCATTGCAAATTGTTCTTAGCACTCTGCTTTATACACTAGCAGGCTTATGATGCTCAGTGTTGCATATCTAATTATTCCTAGCCCGTGGCACTACCCAGCAGCTTACATGTGCCACTCACTCCTTACCGGTATGCTGCCCATACCCACTGTTTCATAGCTAATTGTATCTGGCCCATTGCATTACCCACTAGCAGGCATAGATGGCCCACTGTTGCATTTTTTAATGTTCTTGACCCTTTCCATCAATCACTAGCATACTGGTGCTCCTCACCAATTACCTGTATTTTGCATTTTGTATCTGATACTTTGCATCACTCACTAGCATATTGGTGCTCCTCACCGATTACCTGTATTTTGCATTTTGTATCTGACCCTTTGCATCACTCACTAGCATACTGGTGCTCCTCGCCGATTACATGTATTTTGCATTTTGTATCTGACCCTTTGCATTACTCCCTAGCATACTGGTGCTCCTCTCCGATTACCTGTATTTTGCATTTTGTATCTGACCCTTTGCATCACTCACTAGCATATTGGTGCTCCTCGCCCATTACCTATATTTTGCATTTTGTATCTGACCCTTTGCATTACTCACTAGCATACTGGTGCTCTTCACCGATTATCTGTATTTTGAATTTTGTATCTGACCCTTTGCATTACTCACTAGCATACTGGTGCTCTTCACCGATTATCTGTATTTTGAATTTTGTATCTGACCCTTTGCATTACTCACTAGCATACTGGTGCTCCTCACCGATCACCTGTATTTTACATTTTGCATCTTGCGCATACCCACAGAAAGCATATCTATGTGCCCAGCCCCTCATCACCTGTACCACTAGAGGAGTTTTGTGCTCCCGCACCTCGTGAATCCACCAAATCTCTACCTAGCTCCTAGTTCCACCTACATGGCGACCCTATGGACAGTAACGCTCACCATGGCGACCCTTCTGCCTCTTGTTCACTCCATAGCACCCACTAGATTCTTACCTAGCCTCCAATCCCTACATCCCAGATCCTCAACCAACTGGCAAACACCCACCCTCACCAGCGTAGATGCCATATCACCAGCTGAATGGATCACCCGCTTCGCCTTTCCACCCGCACCCTGGACCCCTTGCCCAGTAAGCTTGAGGAAATTGAGACTAAGTTCCCATTCCGAGCCACCACTGGCACTCTGGTTACCATGCCCACTAAGTTTAAGGAACCTAAGACTAGGCTCTTGCTGCCCCAATAGTAAGTCAGCTGTTAGACAGAATCACCTGCAGTACCCTTTGGGAACACTACAGGCAATTAAGACTACAAGTGTAAGCACAATTTCACCTTTGGTACAAGCCTGTACTACACAGTAAAGTGGTAGTGATGGCTGAGCAGCCAGACTTATCTCAAGAGTTTAAGTGAGCAGTAGAACAAGTTACACAAATGACCAACCAATACAGTGATTCACATAAACACTTACTCAAGGTTTCTTGGTAAAAGAATATACATTTATTTACTCAGTCAGTTAAAAAACACTCCACTAGCACAAGCAGCTCAATATCACACACTAATACACCACATAAATCCAACCGGTGAGTAAATGAACAAGTTTAGCTCCAAAATGAAGTGGACGCAAAAGGGCACTTCAGATACTTAATAAAGGAGGGAAAAGACAAGGTTATAAGAATGGACAGTCCAAATACACAAATACATTCATAGGCAGGGCAAAGGGTTTCAGTTAAATACAACCAGCAATTCCTCTCAATAGGCCGGGGCCAAAGTCAATGGTCCAAAGTCTTTTGTATAGGATAGCACAGTTCTGGTAAGTAACGGTTAAGTCTTTGCCACAGATTTTTAAAGCATTTGGCTAGGTGAAAAGTTTGACGAATGTTAAGGGAAGGACAAGCCTTCGTAGTTAAGGAAAGTTTCACGCACTTTCTCGATGGCCGAAAAGATTTCCGACCGCGTTTGCACAGTACCTTGTCAATGAAGAAAGCTGTAGCTGAGGCAGTTGTTCCTGACAGTTCGACCAGATCTCGCTGTTCATGAGCTTCAGTCGTGGGGACAAGAAGGAGGACGTCAGGAGGTTCCTGCACTGGCCATGGGAGAAGCCAAAAGCTGTAGCAAGACGTCGGTTTAAGGTGTGTGTGCCTTAAAGTCCACAAGCTGGTTTCCTTCCCTCTGGCTATCCGGGTTTCAACAGCACTTTGATGAAAATTCGACCAGAATAGGACGGTGTCCAGGTGTCTTGCGAGTTGGTTGTTCCCACCAAACTCAAGGGAAGAAGCTAACCTTGAAGGGCTTCTCTGTCATCGGAGTTTCAGGCAATTCGGACCTCGGTCGTCCAGGAGTTGCAACAGTCCTCTTCCTTCCTCTCCTCTTTGGTTCTTTCGTTCCAGTGGTCGACTCTGCTTTCCAAGTCCCAGATACCTGCTTTTAAACAGTTTTCCCCCATTCATTCCAGCCTGGCTGTCACTCACACAGCAGGGTGGCTGTCCTTGTCGGACAGCCAGCCGGTCAATCACGCCAGAGTGGATTCAGGTCTCATAGGAGACGAAGCACAGGGAGTTTCGGGCACCTCCCTCACATCCTGTCCACCCCATACAGCCAGAGGAGGGCTTCAGCACTGAAGCCCGCCAAAGGCCAACGAACAAAGGGACCAAAACTGGTTTGGCGCGCAGAGACAAACACAAGAAGGACCTTTCCTAAAAGAAATGGTGAAAAAAGATGACTGTAGTCTGTTTTTACAGATAGGTCTTGGGCGCCATATTGGAAAACATAGCTGACCCGATTTTTTGCTACCGTTGTTAGCGGTCGGGAAAAATCATGGTAGTTTGATCTAAACCACTGCCACCAGCCATTTAAAGTAGGAAAGGTTAACATTTTACTGTTACATCAGTGTTTTGATTTAGGGGAAGCTAAGCAACCCCTCCAGCACTCTGTAGGAAGATAGTGTGTGCTGGGTCAGTAGATTTAAAGAGACTAGTAGACTCAATTTAACTTTACATGCTCTGGGAGACAGTAGTCAGTCCCAGAGAAGGTATTTAAACCTTGGGGAGTCTGAAAGACACCCCTGTGCCACTGCACTGAATGTGCTGTGTGACACACAGAAAAAGATGATGGCATGGAGTTTGTTTAAAACACCATAACCAAAGAACACAAAAGTAAAACACACATCAAAATACATGAAAGAGTGGGGAAAAAAAGGCTCACACTCTTTCCAGGTAAAAGAATAAAATCCTAGAAATCCAGCAAAGTTGCTGGTGGTCTCAAAGGGTAAGGGAAATAAGCACATATTGAGAATTCTCCCTAACACCAGCCCATAGAGCACGGCCCCATTTAACTCCAATAGGGCCCATAGCTCTCCACCAACAAACCCCCCACCCATGCTGAGTCACCTATGCAAATATATCAGTTCTCCTGTTCACCCTAGCCTACCTCAGGGAGCCCTAGTCACTAACATCCCTACACTCAAAGGTGCACTTATAAATGCCCGCTCCCTGATTGCCTATGCTCTTGACATAGCCAACCTCATTACAGATAACCAACTGGATTTCCTTGCCGTAACAGAAACCTGGCTGAATCCCACGGCAGGACCCTCCCTATCTCTAGCCATCACCGACAACTATACAATCATCCGCTCTGACAGAAACACTGGCAAAGGTGGTGGAGTGGCCGTCATAGCCATATTCCACCTGACCCTCAGAGAATTCCCAAACACAGGCTTTCCTTTAGCTGAACTCCTTTCAGTGAAACTCCTGCTGTCGGATACTCGTACCCTCCTACTTCACCTCATCTATCGCCCCCAGGGGCCATCTCTTCCTTTGAGGAAGACATCACCCATCTCCTAACCTGGAATACCAAACCGGGTTCACAAATCATTCTACTAGGCGACCTTAACCTGGGCCTATATGACTCCAATGACACTAATGTCACCATACTAGACAATACTATCACTCAACTTGGGTTTAAACAACGTATTATCGAACCAACCCATTCCAAAGATAGAACGCTGGATTGGCTGGCTGACTTTAACTGCGCCACCACAATACTCAACAACGCACCATGTGCGCGGTCGGATCACCACTGCATCACCTTCTCTGTACTACCAGGCACCCATAATATCACTCATACTGCCCTGGCCCCCAATCTCTGTCAAGGAACAAACAAAACATATCTCTTGGCAACCTTCTGCCTCTATTACAACCCATTAATGATCCTCCCCTCTATACAGAATTGGATCCTTCCTCTCTGGTTGACCTATACAACAACACCATTGAGCAAGCCCTAAAACAAATCGCACCTCTGAAACTAAGAAAGGCTAAACCAGCCGCCCACTTAAATAAATGGTTCTCCGCTGATCTAAAAGCACTTCGCAATGCTAAAAGATCTGCTGAAACCAATTGGAGAAAATCTCCCTCAACCATCAACAAGGATAGTTTCTCCTCAGCTGCAGCCTTTTACAAAGCAGCCATCACCAATACTAAAAGAGAGATCTATAAGACCCGAATATAGAATGCCAAATCTGGTACTAAAGAGTTATTCTCTATCTTAAGATAACTGGAGTCACATGTGCCGCCCACTGATGATTGCACTAAAGACAAAGCCTGATGAGCTAACATCGAGAAAGCTCTATCAGATTAAAATCTCCCTATTGCCAAACAAAATTGAGAAAAGAAATTAGCCTTGCTCCTAACGCTCAGTCACGCAACCTGCCCACTATTCACCCGCCTTCGTGCCCTCCTTTCCACTTCTCTCCAGTTACTACTGAAGAGGGGGCAAACATAATAGCGGGTCTAAAATCTACTAACTGCCTTGGCGATACCTGCCCAGCTCCAATCATCAAGGAAGGAGCTAAATAATTAGCACCCTTCATCACCACCCTGATTAACGCTTCCTTTAAAGAACGGAAACAGCCCTTCTAGACCTTAAAATCCATATGGACGAAGCTAGAATCCTACTCGTTTTTGTACCTATCAGCGGTGTTCGATCTCGTCGACCACCAAATCTTGACCAAACACCTGTCTACCGCAGCAGCATTCTCCCCTAATGCCACCAGTTGGATCCAATCCTTCCTCTCTAAAAGAACTACCCCCCTCTCCGCCGGCCTACCCAGTTCCCATCAACTGTGGAGTCCCCCAAGGATCTTGTACCGCACCAACGCTTAATAATATATTTACTAAGCTCCTCTTTGATTGTCTTGATAACCTGGATGCCACCTACACCAATTATGCAGATGACACTCAGGTCCCCATCACACTCACCGGCTGCTATGAAAGAGATTCTGAAAAACTTAATGAAATCTATCTCGAAATTCAGGCATGGATGGCTACACACAGCCTCTGCCTGAATGACAAAAAGACAGAACTTCAGATTGACCCCCAGGTACAAATCCTTTAACATCGACGGCAATATCATGAATGTTGCCAATGAGGTGAAAACCATTGGCGTCTATCTAGACTCCACCCTCTCCCTAAAAAAAAGTAAATTCCACAGCCTCTACAACAGCTTTACTAACAAATTACTCTACGCCTGCAAACCTGTTTTATCCACCAACAGCTGCCTCACACTAGCAAGGGCCCTGATTCTAGGCTCTACTGAGCATAACAGATTACAAGTTCTCCAGAACAACGCCCTTCGCTGTGCCTTGAACATACCACGCTCTAGTCACATTTCACCCTTCAGATGAGACACACTCTGGCTTCCGGTAAGGGACAGAATTAAACTACGTACACTCGTCATCACTCACAAATACCTGGCCAACTCGGCCCCCTAATACTTGACCAACAAATTCTCAAGACACTCCTCCACCAGACCCATTAGATCGACCTACCTACACTGCCTCAATATACCCAAGTATGATCTAAAAACGGCAGGGGGCTCCAGCTTCCCATTACTAGCAGCCAAGTGCTGGAATTCCCTCCCCACTATCATTAGAGCCGGACCCTCTTTTTGGACCTTTAGATCCATGGTGAAAACATGGCTTTTCGCCCAGCAAAAATAATACTGAAACTGTATACTGTGACTAGTTTACCACTGTTTATATGCCTGCCACCCGCTCTCCTGACTTGCTTGGTAACACAAACTAGCCATTATACTAACTGCTGTTATTGTAAACTTTGTATGTACTTTCAACTTTACCGTGTGATGATTTGTATTTGTATTGGCTCAATTTTGTAAAACTTGTACATATGTTTCATTCAATGACCTGTGAATTAACCTGTACCTGTAACACTGTAAACAAGCTAAAGTGCCTTGATACCTGACGGTTAATTGGGCTATAGAAATAAAAAACTAAACTAAACAAACTAGCACACTCAGCTCTCACAAGGGACAATGATGCGGTATCATTTCGCAATTCAAACTATAAACTAAGACGGGAATAACCAACCACTCGCTGTAAACAAATACCCGTTACCCGGAAAAATTGGCCCATTAGCACTTATGTTCTATCATTAGAAATGGACTGTCTTTGTTCCACCTTTAAGGGAATACGCTCTTAAATCAGGTGAGAAATCTGGCACAGCAAGCTCCTACAAGTGACATTGATGGGCTGTCGCCTGTTATTAATACTCAAACCACACACTAGACCAGGAACACTCGCACCTCCGCTGCCCATAATAATGTCAGTCAGGCACAGCACCAACAACACAGCCTGGTCTGATGCTGGACCTTTGGGTTCACTGAGTACTGGTCATCAAATCTAGGATATGCTCGTAAATCCGATATAACTGAACTGGATATAACTGCACACTGAGAAGGTGTCACCCAATAAGCATTTGCAGACTTAACATGACACAGGGAGTACCATAAACCTACAATTGCTTAGCACAGTAAATGTTTGGAATCAGGCAACTCAACACTGATGACACTGTCAAACAGGGAAAGACACGCTCAAGCTTGGGAATCAGAACTAACTCCATACAAGATCGAGAATGTCTCTCAGAGAACTAAAGCTCTGAACCTCTAAAAATAGGGACTCCCTCCAATCCGCATAGAAACCCACACATACCAATATCTGAACTCTCTCCTCTGCACCAACAAACAATAGAATACAGCTATACCCCTCAATTAATTCGGCCTAGCTGCACACATACTTATACACCACCATGAACACCTCAATAGCCTTTGAAACGCAACTATCCCCGGCCTAGCTGCACACTTAGAAGGTAGTTCATGGAATGATTGTGTGCCGAAATGTGTGGTGCAAGTGTGAAAAAGCCAGCACACGCTTGCGATTCGCACGCAAGCGATTCATGGAAGGCACTGCTCGTGGCTTTTCCAGGAGCTGCGCCAAATCCACGCTTACCTTACACGTCACTGCGACTTTCCAAACGGTGTGCGCGACACACATAAAAAGGGGGCGGAAACACGCAGAATGGGGAACAACGCATGAAAATGTGGGTGTAACGTGGGATGTACCGCAGGGAAATACACGCAACGCCCACACGCTCGCGAACAACACGTATTCATGGTTCCATGTAATAATGTCGCCACAAAAATCTCGCCATACAAAAATATTGCCGAAAAATGGCAGTTTTTTGTGGCGACATTATTGCATGGAACGCCCCTGTCCCCATATATATGGTCACCCAAATAATATCGCCACAACCTTTTCCCAGTGATATTATTTACGGCGACCATTTATATGGGGATAATATTACCTGATACCGTATTCATGGAATCGAGTAGGGAAAACCTGTGCACGCCAAAATACACGCACACGCGTAAATACGTCCGCCACACGAAAGCAGGCGGAAGTGCCCCTGTGCAGTATAAAAGTGCACACAAACAACAAACAAGCATATACAGCTACGATGAATGTCCCATTTCTCACAGCAGTGATCGTGGGACACCACAGCAGGAGGAGGAGAATGGCCAGGCCCTGAACTTTTTTGCCCAGGACCAGCCTTTTTGGGATTCCTGATGACCAGGTCTATGGCAGGTACAGGTTTCCACCTCATATCATCCTAGACCTGGTCACTGAGTGGGAGGGTGCTCCCAAGCACTGAGCCCCTTGGAAAAGGTGCTCAAAGTCCTGCATTCTTTGGCCACTGGGTCTTTTCAGCAGACAACTGCCATAGTCGGGGGTGTCTAATAGCCCACGAAGTCACGCTGCCTTTACCAGGTGTTGGCAATCGTGACTACACGACCCTCAGTCCGCAGGCACATATAAATGCCCAGAACACCCGCAGAAAGGCAGGCCATGGTCCAGGACTTTTACGGGGTGGCACATTTCCCCGGAGTGCTCGGTGCCATTGATTCCACCCATGTGGCCCTAAGTCCACCTAGGGCCACTGAGCACATCTATCGCAACCGCAAGCACTGGCATTCCATCAACATGCAGGTTGTATGCGATACCAAGGGAATCATCCCCTCTGTCTATGCAAACTATCCTGGGTCCACCCATGACAGTTTCATATACAGAATGTCGGCCCTACACCGGGACCTGGAAGCTGGGAGGCATGGCAGCACATGGCTCATTGGTGAATACAAATGCCTGTGCACATGGATGCATGTCACACACAGACAAATAAACAAACCCAACCTTTGTTCTTTCTAAATCGCCAAAGCTCACACTTCGCCACCATCACATTTACTTGATTCTTTCCGTTTGTCGTGCGTTGTCATGTGCTTGATACAGGGCCTTGCGCATCATTCAATCTATTTTACTCATGCATGTGCGTGTAACACTCTCTAACAGGTCAGGCATTGCTGAAGTTGCATTTAACCTAAATGTCTCATTATGCTCTTTCTTGAGATTCCTACAGGGTTTATAAAGGTTTACAAAGTTCCTGCTTGTTCAAATGTCACCTATAGATTTAATTGTCTGTTCAATCTAAATCTTCCTTTGGAGTGATTTATTTGCATTTTTGATTTGATCATTGCACCCTAAATGTGCTTCCAAGTGCATGTCACATCCTTTTTCATAAGTGCCTGTGCACTACGTCATGATGTTTCATTCACTTCCTGTATGGGGTGCACATCCGCATACTTCTTTTTCCCAGGCATCAGACGTAGGACAGCATCGCTCTTTCCAGGGAAACCCATACCAGTGTTGCATCTGCATCATTCACCATGGAGGAGAGTGGATGTTGTAGGTAGTGTGCCTCTATGCCTAATCACCTTAGGACTCCTACTTCTATGCACTCATGCATCTATTTCATGGAGGTTCTGGGCTTGCCTTTATTTCGTAAAAATAGCCGGTTTGTAACTTGCTTTAACATGTTTCCCAGTATTGTGAGTGGACAGCTATTTCAATCGAGATGCAATCACCATGTGTGTGCGTTGTTCCTTGCCCCAAATGGAAAGTTTTAAGTTTCTCATTTCAGAATGTCAGGCGGTATCCCTTCAAAAGTCTCCACAGTGTTTCCCTTTACCAGGTTTTCCAATCTCTTCTTCAGCTCGGTTCCTAAATGTATCACATTCCTCTGTTTCATTTAACATTTTAAATATCCACATACTTCCAATGTGGTAATGGTGCAGCATCTGACACTTACCCAGGGAATCCTAAAATATGCTCGAATGCATTTATTAAATGTGTCACTGTTTTCTCAGGGTCACATAGCCCAATCAATGTATCATCTACATTATGTATGGGCTTATTTTCATCTTCTCATGTGGCAATAGGTGTGTTGTGTTGGTTCTGCTCTATAGCTTGTGATAATGGCTCTATGACCATCACAAATAGGCAGGATGATAGAAACACCCTGTTTTCGTACCCCTATGGATTGTGACGTTTAGTTATTAAGGTGTGGTGGACAAATACTACAAATGACATGACCACTGCTGATGGGTTCTGGTAAAGTATTTATTTAGTGTTTGCTTGTTAGGCACTTATACAATACGAAAATACTGTTTCAAAGCGCCCACAGGACAAGGGAGAGAGCACGAGTGGGAAATACCTTAAAATACATTAAAACACAATATTTAAGTGCAGTGGGGGGGGGGAAGAGGACGAACCTACTATGCTTGTGAGTATTCAGAACGTGCAAGTGCAGCAAGGAAGAGGGCAGGGGGTAAGTGCTGGGGAGTCTGGGATCATGGGTTAGCCACAGATGAAGTGCTAGAAATGTTGAGTGCTACACGCCCTGGAGCCGCGAGGGGTGTAAGTGAGACCCTCCAAGGCGCACGGTGTAAGTGAAAGTGCAGAGGATAGACAGGAGCTGGGCCGAATTGGGTGCGGGAGGTCAGGGCCTCTAGGATGCATAAGGGCCCAGGACACCAATCGCAGCAACTGTGGGATTAGCAGGGGATGGAAGAAGGGAAGGAGGAGGTAAAGAGGAGCTTCTGGAATTTAAGAAGATCACGCTCAAGCTGCAGAGGGAGGGGGGAGCCAGCTGAGAGAAGTGCCCTGATGCCTGCCGGCTTTCGGCACGCTACAAGCACATAAATAAAATAATAAATGGAAAAGCAAATGACCACATACACTCTAGAAAAACGCTTTACACACAGAGAGTTGGAGCCATAGGAGCGTAGTAGTCTATAGGGAGAGTATTTAATAAGTGACAGTTGACGATAGTGTGGTCCCCAGGCCCAGACCACCTTGTGGATGATGCAGAGGGATTTGAATTTAATCTGTGCAGCAACCGGGAGCCAGTGAAGACTTTTTAGTGCAGTAGAGATGCGGTCCCTGGGCTTAAGGCCAAGGATAAGTCTTGGTGCCCTATTTTGGATTAGCTGGAGGGGTCGCAGAGTGGAAGATGGTAGATTTAGGAGGAGGCTATTGCAATAGTCAAGCCTAGAGAGAACCAGGACATGGGTCACATTGAGCCTCTGGGGGATAGTGAGAAAAGGGAGAATTCCTTTGAGAAGGAAGAGCTGAAAGTGAGACATCTTGGCAATGTCTGAGTGTGAGGGAGGAAGGAGAGAGAGGAGTCGAAGATGACTCCAAGGTTTCTGGCTTCAGAAGAGGGCGCAGGGGGAGAGCCCAAAGAGGAAGGCCAGAGTGAAGGGAAGAAGGAGGGAGCAGGGGTCCCGATGGGAAGGATCTTAGTTTTACAGGCATTGAGGCAGAGATCGTTGGCGGTGCACCAGGACTGGATGGCACATAGGCAGTCAGGGATGATGCAGGGTGTAAGAAGGTTGGCAGGAAGTTTGAAAAAGAGCTGTGTGTTGTCCGTGTAACACTGGAAGTGGGAAGAGAAGGAGGAGATGAGGCATGCAAGTAGAGCAAGGTAGATGTTAAAGTGCCAGGGTGAGAGGATAGAACCCTGGGGGACACCACATGTGGAGATGGAAGTAGGAGAGGAGAAGGTGCCCAGAATGACTTGGGAAGAGCGGTCAGTAAGGAAGGATGTCAGCCAGTCTAGTGCCCTTTCCGAGATACCAAGGGTATCATGGAGCCTTTGTACAAGGATGGAATGGTTGACTGTGTCAAAGGCAGAGGAGAGATCGAGAAGGATAAGGACAGCTGGGGAGTTTTAGTCCAGAGATGCGAGCAGTTCTTCACGGGTGTTCAGAAGAGCAGTTTCCGTGCCTCTGGATGCTTGCAATCCAGATTGACGGTCGTGGAGACCACCAACAAGATCAGTGTGTGAGTTGAGTTGGGGAAAAACCAACCTCTCCAGCAGTTTCCCCAGGAAAGGGGTGATGGAAATGGGGCAGTAGTTGGCAGGGCAGGAAGGATCTGATGAAGTTTTTTTAGGAGTGGGCGCACAGTGCACTTAAGGGAGGGGGGAAAGATCCTGTGACAAAAGCGTGATTGCATAAATCAGTGAGAGCAGGGGCAAGAGAGACAATGGTATCCTTGATGGCCCTGGATGAGCAGGCGGAATCCTGCTTAGAAGAGACCTTCATGGAGCAGATAACTCTGGTAACTTCTTCAAGAGTGACAGGGGTAAAGGAGGAGGAGGACGGAGGAGGGAGGGCGGGGGATGGAGGTGAGGGGATGTGGGATGGGTTATGAGGGTGAGTAGCAAGGGTGGTAAGGATGTCCTGGTTTTGGAGGCAAGGTGTGAGACCAGTGTACTGCAGAGAGTCTGGGAAGGAGAAGGGGAGGAGGAGACTGAGGAGAGGTTGGGTAGTTCCCTGCAGATCTTGAAAAGTCCAGCCGTGTTATTGTATGCACCGGAAACCTGTGCCTGAATGTGGGTTCTTTTCTTGGCACAATGGAGTGTCTGTATTGGCTTTGGAGCAGGCAGCAGGCCAGTTTGTCAGAGATGAGTCTGAGGTTTGCCACTTCTGTTCTGCTACCCTGCACATACGTTTCAGGGCCGCAAGTTCGGTGTCATACCAGGTGTTACGCTTAGAGGCTGACTTCAAGTGGATCTTCATGACTGGGGCAAGAATGATAACAGTATTGGTGAAGGAAAGGTGGAGGTTGCTGAGGGCAGAGTCAGAGGTAGAGTCAGAGGTGGGGGTGAGGGGTGATGAAGGTGGCAGCGAAGGCAGCCGTAGACACTCGTTTCATCGGGCGGATGTTAGCAAACAAGGTTGGTGGGACTTTTGGGGGGTGGTCAAGGTGCCAAGGGGACTCAAGAGTTAGCAGAGGAGAGAATGGTCAAACCAGGAGAGAGGGGTGACTAATGAGGGGGAGAGAGAGATGTCAGAGTGTATGAGTGCTTCTAGAGTGTGTCCAGCTAAGTGAGTTGGCCCAGAAGGGAGAATGGAGAGGGAAAGTGAGGTGCAGAGGTCAGTGAACAGAACGGATGCAGAGCCTGGGGAGTTCAGTTGGATGTTGAAGTCACCCAGTAGGAGGAGGTTGGATGTGGATGAAAGTTAGGAAGAGCAGAAGTCAGCCTATTCAGAGAGGAACAGGGTGGTGGCGCCTGGAGGCCGGTAAATGGTCAGTGTGGAGATGGGAGAGATGACCAACTTGCAGACCAGGCTTTCAAAGGAAGAGTAGAGCTGGGTAGGTAAAATGGAAGCAGCAACCCACTTGTAGAGGAGGTCCCAAATAAAGCCTGCACTCCAGTCGCCTATTTTAAAGTACCAGGAACGTTCATACCAAGATATGTGACGTATGATGAGCAAATAAATCAGCAGAGAGCCGCATTAGGGCTCTGCCCAGTACCTATTAAGAGAGCAACACCTATTCAAGTACCGATACCAAGAAAACCATGGACAGTACGGTATCCATTAAGGAAACCTCACCAGCAAATGAGGCAAAATGAAGATTGTCTAAGTGCAGTCCCGGAAGAAACCAAAACGGTTTTAATGGAAGATGAATGGTGACGTCACGAGGACCCGGACTAACGTACAAATAGACGAAATGATGACCCGAGAATGACACACAGAGACGAAACGCCATGAATAAGGATATCGTGAACCTAGAAGGGGAAAACGATGTTGAAATACAAAGAAGCTTAAACTATAAACAGGATGAAGATATTCAACCAGCTAACACCTGTACATATGCTTGGAACCGCAAGAAAGCTAAGAAAACAGTACGGCTATGCTAAGTAGATGAATAGTGCGGCAAGCGCCATTATACATAATCTACCTCAAAACGAAGCACAGTATTATAAGTGTAATTCCACTTTGCAAACGAAAAGCAGAATCAACCCAGGTTACTAAAGGCCGCATGAGCAGAGATTCATATTCTAGCAAAACGAGAAGAGACGGCTGAATCGAAACTCAGCAGATGCAACTCGTGCCAGGAGAGCCAAGGTCATACCAATAGAAGGAACGAACAGTAGCTACATATAATTGAAACTTAAGAACAGAATATCCTGTCTCTGAAAGGTCGAGATAAGGAGGCATAGGCAGGTGGCAAGCTGAATAAGAATCAAATACACAAATTGAGAGAAACTAGACAAATTCACAGTGTGGGAAGCACGTGACCAGCCGAGCAAGGAGAAGCACGGGCTCACACCTACACTTGGCATCCGCCCAGGAAGAGATAACAGAACTTTTCCAGACAGAAGATGCAGTTTCAAGGCCAACCACAGTCAAATTATTGACACATAGTTGCTGAAGTGATGATTGATTGTAACCTTAGTTGGAGGAAGGCCGGGTAACTAGGGGGCACTCTGCAGCTGGTTGACCATTCTGCGTGCTGCTGGGTTGGTGCCAACCCAATCACAATGGACCAAATAATCTAGGGTCCTATAGTTAGTAGAACCAATGGGATGTCATACTTTTAGTGATGTCTACAGTAGTCATTTTTTAAGGAAGGGCTTAGACGCCCACCTGACAGTGTTAACCCAATCCCCTCACTCCGTTACCATATACAGATATAGTACCTATATTAAAGTTACCTTTTCCTAACCAATAGAATTGCATATTAACTTTTGAGTGTTATCTGTCAATTATGACGAGTTTTCAGTATAAATGCTATAATTTTTATGAAGTTCATCGGAGTTGAAGCGAGAAGGACGATCGCATCACTGCTGATTTCCATGACTCCCCGTTTTTTGTACTTGTCATTAAACAGACTCCCTTTGCCAAACCATTGAGTTGTCCTTATTGATTGGTGTTGGAGTAATAAATCTGCATCCCCATCCATCTCAAGGGTGCAGCTATCTCATTTTAAAGTACTTTGGGGCAAACCTCGGCTCTATGGGCCGGCCGGGGTCTCCGGAGTACACACTCAGGGAAGATTAAGGCAACTGAGGCTTGGAGATGATCTTGAAGCCATCAGAGAGAAGGGACTCAAAAGCAGTGACTGAGTCGACATTGAACCATGTCTCGGTAAGAGCCAGAATGTCGAGGACAAAGTCTTCAAGAAGGAGACAGATGTCACCAGAGTGTTTGTTGCCAGGAGGAGGAGGTCTGTGCCTTTGAAAGTTTTCTGAGGTGGTGTACAGGGGCGTGGTACATCAGTCAGAGGAGGGGAGAGAGAGTATAAGGTGGAGATGCAGGAGAGGGAAGGAAGTTAATGAGAGAAAGCAGGATCCGGTCAAAGAGAAGGATGTTGGGTTATGGACCCTGAACCAGGATAGTGCCAGTGTGTGATAGACATTAATGAAGCAACGTGAGGGTGAGAAGCCGCCCAAGAGGACTTCCCACTTGGTGCCACCGCTGAGATGAGATGGGGGGTCCATAGATCTGGAGAGGGGACAGAGAAGAGGATAGCAGTGAAAATGTCTCTCTAGGAAGTGCTGACATAGGTATCTGCGTTGGGAAGACCAGGGTTTGCACTCAAGAGGTCTTTTTTGTGCTTTTTCTATTGGACTTTGTGAGAGAGGGGAGGTAGGTGATCTTGTAGCAGTTAGAGCATATGGGAGAAATGGAGAGAGCCATAGGTCAGCAGAGGTTTGGACAAGGAAAGAAAGAGGAGTCGCTGCACAGTACAGGTCTAGCTAAACTCACAGGAGGCCTGGTAGGAGAAGTCAAAATGGAGGTACATAACAATGTAATGCAGGAGGTTCACAGATGGAATATAAACACATCTAAATCCGATTTTAAAAATGGAGGCACAAAACAGTGCAATGCAGGAGGTTCAAGATGGAATACAAACACACCTAAATCTGATTTTTTTAAAAGGAGGCACAAAACAGTGAAATGCAGGAGGTTCAAGATGCAGGAGGTTCATGATGGAATACAGACACACCTAAAGCCGATTTTGAAAAAAGTTAAATGTAGATTAAGAGAAGATTAAATGTAGGGACAGCTGTAGAGCTTCTAAAAGGGAACCACCTATTACACTCTGTCTAGTGCTTCTTATATGTGAAAATATTTCTGGAAGTGACCCTCGCTTACGATCCATGGATTTACACCAATATTACCCTTTTAACCTGCTTGCCATTACCTTGGCCAATAGTTTCACATCTGCATTTATCAACGATATGGATAAATGATTTGCACATTCCAGGAGATCCTTACCTGGCCCCATAGTCACTGATATAGGGCCTCATTACGGCCATGGCGCTCCCGTAATAAAGGGTGCGAGTACGGGACCGGCACCCTTCTTTACGGGACGCCCTATTACGAGGTTCCCTTGCGGGACCTGGTAAGGACTCCTGGTAAAACCAGGCGTCCTTACCGGGTCCTGCGAGGGGACCAGGGAGCTAATAACGGGTCCGTTATTAACAGGCCCGTTATTAGCTCCCTCCCCATTCCCATTGAGCCCTATGGGGGCTCAATGGGAATGGGGATGGGTTTTTCCAATGAGGACTTACTGGGTCCTCCATGATTGGAATTGCCCGGTAAGTCCTCATTGGAGGAACCCGGTACTGGAACCCGGTATGGAGGAAGCTATGCCCTTATTAAGGGCATGGCTACCTCCATACTCGTAATGAGGCCCATAATCATTTTGTCAAATTCCTCAGGTAGTTTCTCTAGCTTCCCTTCATCCTTTAGCACAATAAAATCCCATGAATTCAAATGGAAACTGGTTAATGCTATGAAAGCTCTTGGGAGGACCATATGCTTGACTACATATATTCTTTCATCATCACCAATCACACACCTCCTCTCTTTCAACTGTGACACAAGCAGCTCTCCCTAGTCATATTGTTAGTGTTGAAATAGAAATAGCAAATGCTCCACCTTTATCTTAAAGATATTATTCAGTTCATACTGGGCAACACTGAATTTCCATTAGACGCTATATTTAGGGTGTGTCTTTCTGTCTTTCAGAATGCCTTTATCGCATTCTTCTGTCTTTCTTGTGTCTGTGTTTCTTAGGCCCTTTACAGCTGCATACTATGGCACGTATGCTCTCAAGTCCACCTTGACCTCTGACCAAAAGGTATCGACTTAGCCTACAAATACCTAGGTTACAGCTAAACTTTGTTTCATATCCTGCTGTATGTCTTTCTTCCAATTTGGGTCTCTTAAGAAACTCATATTGAGCTCCATTTTATCACTTTCATTGTCATCTCGGCCCATCTTGGCGTCCATTGTCACTAATGCATGATCTTGTCCGCAACCTTTCCAGGGCCAAATATGGGGCCATTTTCGAATTTCCTCCCAATTAAATTCATGTGCTAGTAGCCCATCCAGAAAAGATAGGGAGATTTTGTTGTTATTGAGATCATAAATGTTGTGCATAGCATGATTGCAGTATCCTGTATTTTCAGTTTGGCCATCCTTAATCTGGCATCATCCCCATTCTAGATTTTGGGGTTGTACATGTTAATGACTTTTGGGTCAAGATCACCATCCTCTGTTTCTTCCCATCATATAATGGCACTACTTGTCACTTCCCCATCCCTATGGGCATGCCAAATCAAGCTAAGCCTTTTATGACTCCTTGTAGTAGTAATTGCAGCAGCGATATAAGATCAATGTGTGCATTAGTTTATGCCAATGGCATCCAAGCAAAGCATTTGAAGTCCCACCTTATCTCATTCATGCTAGTTGTAGGTTTTCCATTATCTCTCTCATGCCTGGTGGTCTCCCTTTTTTATGGAGTCACATGTTTCACATAGGCATTCTGTGGCCATTCATCTTGCCAGTTTCTACCAGTTCCTATCATCATAAGGATTCCAGGGATCCCTGCATCCCGGAGCATCCTGGTCATCACCATTTACAATTGTGCAATTGCATCTGAAGCTCCCAACAAAACTAAAAGCAACAATGGCAGACAAATGTGACCCGTCATATCTTCACTCTTTGTATAACCAGCATGCTAGGCATATTATTTGTTTATTTTGACTGCACTTGCTAAAAGCTTATGTTTTTGCTTCCTACCAGCTTATGTGTATTCTTTGGAAATGGTTTCTCAATTATTTTCATCAGCCCCCCCTATCTTTGATACGCACACACTCCTCCATTTTCTTCTTTTATGCCCTAACATACTGCTCATCCTTTTTTATTAGTGCTCTCCAACTCTCCCCTCCGCAATACTCATTTTGTTATTAACTTGCATTGACTTTTCTCAAAATTCTATTACTAATTACTTTTGACTCCCTGAAAGGATTTGGATGAAATTGTTCAAGCAATAAGCCTAGCACTGGCTGCTGGAGACGATTCATAACATGGTTCAAAAGTTATGAAGAAAACAAAAAAAAACTTTTGGGAATAATCCTATACATTTTCCTATAGAAAAAAAGGTGCTGCCATTGAACACCCACAGCGTGAAAACCGCTGGGCGGATTTACACCAAATAAGAAACACCTGGACTCAAAATGCTGTAGATGTGCCTGGACTCAAAATGCTGTAGATGTGCCTCTTGTTGGTTTGGGGTAAAACCGTGCAGTCATTTTGAAATAGTTTAATGGAGACGGGGGTGCTCCACAGTCCCAAAACACTTGTATTTATATATCTCCCATGGTCTCGGGAGGATAGCTCAGCGGCAACGTGCTCGCCTTGGAAGCAAGACGACATGGAGCCACACAGGTTCGATCTCCGGGTCCGCACTTAGCAACCTCTGGGTATTAAGCACGTTAATACTACCTATCATATCATAGCATAGCATCATTGAGGCTATTTAGAAATGAAAAGCAGCTATTTTCTTTCATCGATGCAAGGGATTCCCACAGTGATCCTGAGGGAAACCTTAAAAGAAAAATGATTAAAATGATACTTGGAAGAGGGAGAGGGGTCGTTTCATATCGGGTAGTGGTGGAAATGGTGAAAGAGGACCACATGTGTAGTAGGAAAGTTGGGGATTGGCTGGGGAGCCCGTTTGTTCCAGACCATTGTCTTCTTTCTCAGAGAATCCTGAGGGATTTTCACAGGATTACCACGTAAATGTCGCAAGACAGATTCAAAAATAAAAGGCATCACACAAACTGGTGAAATAAAGGGACCTGGTTAACAGGAGACATCTGTTATCTGGTCAGGCGTACCAGCCATTACAATGTTCCAACATTGTTTTCCAGAATCCTAGCCAAGCTCTGTTGTACGGCTATCACTGGATCGGGACGGTGGATAGTATGCTCATCCCAAGTACCATGACCTTGAAGATGTTTTCAACAAGCAAATGACAGAGGAATTACCACCCTGTCGTACTTATGAATGCCCTATTGATCTAGCGGACGGGGCCTAAGTACCACATGGATGTATATACTTGCTGACTCCCAAGGAAAACCGAATACTACACGAATATCTGATGACTGCTTTAAAAAATGGTTTAGCCGTCAATCCTGTTCTCCTGTTGCCTCGCCCATTCTTCTGTGCCAAACGAGAGATCGCCCTCAGCCCTGTATTGATTATAGAGTGCTCAATGATATCACTGTTAAAAACTGCTATCCCTGTCCCTTTATTTCTTTCCTCTTGGACCAGCTCTGTACAGCCACTGTGTTTACGAGAAATTATACCTGAGGGGTGTGTACAACCTAACACGTATCTGCCATGGCAATGCGTGGAAGACTGCCTGCTGTACTAAGTAGGGGCTTTATGATTACCTTGTAATGCCATTTGGCCTGTGCAATGCACGGCCAACTTCCAGGACTTCATCAATTAGGTCTTGAATGACTTCCTGGATCGGTGTGTCATAGCATACCTAGATGAGATTCACGTCTATTTGAAGACCTATTCATAATACATTCAGCATGCAACACTGCCCTTCAATGCCAGAAGTATCATAGTTTCTAGGCGAAATTAGAAAGATGCGCTTTAAAACAAAGCAAGTTGAGTTCTTAAGTTTTCTCTTAACTCTTCAAAGGGTACAGATGAGCAGAACTAAGGTACGAACTATGTTATAATAGCCCCACCTACTTGCTTGAAAGCCCTGCATTTATTCCTGGGCACCTCCAGTTCTTATAGACATTTTATCCACTCTTTTCCTCCATCGTGGCCCCCTTAACCCACTTGACGAGTTAGAACGTATGGTTCTGGTGGATGACAGAAAAACAAGAGGCTTTCACAGCCCTGAAGGAGCTTTCACATCAGCCCCAATCCTCCAACACACCGATCCAGAACAACAATTAAACATGCAAGCAGATGCTTCAGCCGTGGCTATTGCCAGTTCTGTCCCAAAGGTGGCGATAGACACATTGGCCTCATTTCGAGATTGAAGGTAGTCATGGCGCTATTTGCGCCATGACTGTCTCCAATAACAGTACCGGCATCGGTCTCGTTCAATGAGGACTTACCGGTGTAGTCTGACCTTTGCGGGACCGGTAAATCCCCATTGAAAAAGCCATTCCCCATTCCCATTTGAGCCCCTATAGGGCTCAATGGGAATCGGGACGGCGCTAATAACGGTACTGCAAATTGCGGTACCGTTGTTAGCTCTGAAGTCCCTTAACGGGTCCCGCCCATAACGCCTGGTCAGACCAGGCGTTAAAGGATGGACCCGCTAAGGGACCTCGTAGTAGGGCGGTAAGGGATTACCGGCACCGGTCTTCTTACCGGTGCCCGGTATCCATTACCGCCATACTCGGAATGAGGCCCATTCTCTCTATACAGTGGCCTATTCTTCTCATAAACTGACAGCGACCAAACATTCATACACGGTCGCAGATCGAGAAATGTTGGCCGTTAATGCCTCTTTCCAAGAGTGCAGAAACCACCTAAAAGGGGCCAAACACCAGGTGCTCATCTACACTGACCACCAAAACCTGCTAGACTTGGCTTCCTCCAAGTGTTCTAAAGCCCACTGGCACCTTTTCTTTTCTTGATTTCCTGATCACCTACTGGCTAAGGGTCTGCATGGTAAAGTGGATGCCCTTTCATGCCTTGGTATATGGGAACTGGACTTGGGCTCTTTGTGGCTGCACTCCATCTCTCTTCCTGCTGGACTTCTTATGAAAGTGGATGACCCACCACTCAGAACATGTGAGCAGCATGGGCCTCACTGTAATTTAGGGTCTTCCTGTCATGTATGGGCGGCTGTATCTCCCCAGTACTGACATGCACCAACAGGCATTGTAGTGGTGCCATGACAGCAAGCTATCAGTCACCCTGGTCAATGAAAGACATTGGAGGTGGTGTTGGTGGCCATCTATGGGAAAAGAGGTCGTAGATGCTGCATCATCTGTGATCAGTACAAGTCAGAAATGGGCCATCCTATTGGGCTTTTGCAACCATCCAACATTCACAGTGATGAGTACTACCAAAGTGTTGTGGACTGCGAGTTCAACTCTTGTAAGTGAGAGAGTGTGGGGGGTGTGGGTGTGTGTGTGTGTGTGTGTGTGTGATGGAGGGACCTCAGTTTAAGAAATTGTGGTCGTCCCAAACACATAGAATAGAATTGCCCCACTTACAGGGATATGACACTGTCTGGGTTATCATTGACTCATTCACGAATATGGTCCGCTTTATCCTTTGCAGCGGGGTCCCATAGCTTCCCTTTTTTCTTTAATATATATTCTTTCATTATGGCCTCCACACAATTACCATATCTGATTGTGGTACGCAATTCCCTTCACAGTTCTGGCGGGATCTAGCGTCCATTCTGGAAATAGATGCTAATTATTCTTTGACATATTCACCCCAAATGGATGGCCAACCAGAAAGGGCAAAACACACCTTGGAGTAATACCTTTGTTGTCTCTGTAACATCAGGAATCATAGACACCGCCTCTCGGTCTTGGCGAGCTTGTGTACAATAATGTCCTCCTTGCTCTACTAGGACTCTCTCACTTCTATGCAATGAATGGTCACCATCCCTGCATGCTGCCTACTACCTTGCCGCCATCTATGGCAATCCCTGCAGCCAAATCCTACATAAGTATTTCCATGCGACACAGGTGCACAAACAACTACAGACATCATGGGAGAGAATGAAAAGTTCTAGCGACACTCAAAGTAGAGCAACACCTGACTGCAAAATAGGCGACCAAGTGTGGCTTTCCACAGCCTACCTCTGCATACTGGGGGTTCATAAGCTTTGCCCTTGTTATGGGGGCCCTTATTCCATCACTGTACACCTGTTTAGCCGTTAAATATCTGGCTGTTACAGTTAAGGTATCTGAGAAATGTGAAGAACAGGCAATTCTGGATTCCTGTCTTACTATAGGGGTCTTGTACTACCTCCTGGACTGGAAAGGGTACGGCCAGGAGAAGGAAGATTGGGAGCCAGTGCATCACATGCGCACCCCCTTTTTTGGTGGCTGGATTCCATCGATTGAACCCTGCGCATTTGGTGCGTGGGTGGCAACGTTGCCATGGCACTTGGGAGACAGGGTACACAAAAGAAACCACAATTCCTGGTGTCCCGAGTGCCCGCATCATCATCAGCCCAGGAAAATCAGAGGAACCACCAATACGGAAGTAATGCCCCTGCATCTCGGCAGCCCTGCACTCCTCAACAGTGTTGCTACCCTGCAAGCAGCATTTGTCTGTCTCTCGTTCTGCTGACCTATTAGTTTGATTCTCCGGCCCTGGCTGAATTGGCTGTTCTTTTTTTACTCCACAATTGGATTATCCCAATTGGTACTCAGCGACCTGGAGGGCTGGCTATTTGGAACTGACTTGGTTTACGCTCACTGGATTACTACTACTGGCACACGATGGCAGGGTGGATACTCTGAACAAACCTGGATTGCACCCCTTGGATTACAATTAGATATGTGCTTGCTTGGCTTATACCTCTTCAATTAACTTCTTGTTCTTTGTTTGTGTTGCCTTAGTTCCTAGCTTTGTTTAATTCAGGTCAGGTCTATGCAAACTGTTGTTTCCTCATCTGGTGCAGCATGTGGTTCACACAGGTTCTCCATCTTTACGCTGCTTCTCTAGGGTCCGAAAAGGGGGAGACGGGTGGTGAGGGAGTGTGGAGTATGTATGTATAACCCTGTCTTTTTTTCCCTTGCAGCCTGGGAGACTGGTGTAAACCCACCTCTGCCTTTTAGAGAGACTACTCCCCTCAGAAGTGTTACCATGTCTGTTAGTCGAGATGCGGTCAGGAGGAAATTCTACTATCCTGCAGGGCATCAGTACATCTTAGTGTGTCCTTGGCACTCCGTTGGGTCCCTCTCTCCCACTCGTCTGGCTGCTTTGTGCTGGCTTTTCTCAGGGCCATAGCTGTGCAGAGTCTCATAGGAATTTCTGCGGTTTCTGCCCTTCTGGATCTTTGGATGTTTTCTGGCTGCTTGGCTGATTATCTTGCACAGGTTCTGATCTGAAAGCACAAAAGAAACACTGGCGAGCATTCTGGTAACGAGACAAGGCCATGAGAGCTGTTCCATGACCACGGATGTTGCTGCTTTCAATTTGTCAGCTAGCAGCCGCAGGGCACCTTCCTCCCCTGACTCGCCGTACGAATGGTGGACCCTCTGCAACATTTCCCTTCACTAGATGCTTCCTGAACTCCCCAGTGCTGCTGGACTCTTTTGTTCACAGTGAGAGTTTCTCCAACTGACTATTGCACTGGTTGTGTGCATTGATCTTGCATTATACTTGGTAGGCTACTTGTCTACTTGCACCCAGCTCTCACTGCCATGTATGTTATTACCCATGCAATAAATTTTATGGGTGTGCATCTTGGGAGGCTTTACCCTTATGGAATATTTTGGGGTGACTTGCAGGTTCGGGCTGCGGAGGCTGGCAAACTCCTTCATATAACATCTCCGGGGGTTGCATCACTTAGGTGGTGGCTTCCCCAGGCTCCCAGAGTCCCCCTTGCCTCCACCACAGCCTCTCCACATGGGTTAGACCTTACCTGGGTGACTAAGGATGGCAAGAAGCATGTTGTCCTGGGATGACTACCCCAACAATCCCCTTCAGGATTAACCCAGATGAAAGGGATGCATCCTCACCTGGTGGAATCCTGAAGGTGAAGGTGAAGATGAAGGGGAAAGAGAAGATGTCTGAAGTCCCTTCTCCTGGTGGTCCGGACCCACAGCTATGAAATGAGCTGAACCTTTATTGTTCATGACTGCAGTGTATTTTGTTGGGGAGGCAAGGCTAGCAAATAATATATAGAAATATTTCCCCCATAGTAGAGTCTCTGGCACCCGAGAATGATATACTTGTATCTAAAAGTGATGGATTTTCTGTTGGTGGATTTGTTCTAGATGAACCTGAGTGCTATTCACATTGTGGATTGTATTGCAATGTGTTTCAAGCAATGTTTATATTCAGCAAGGCTGCTCCTGAGTAGTGTTCTAAAGGTCTTGTTTATTTATGATCCTGTAAATGTAAAAATGGCACTGCTTGATTCAACAATGCTAGTCTCAAGGAAAGGCTCAGTTACCTTGTTCTAAACAATCCCTAGTGGACAGGGTTTGGTTTGTTTTATCATTTGCTACATTCAATTCTTGAACAACTCTGAATTCCCTTTTACCTTAGAAATGTACTCTTGCAAAAGGTTTGATAGGTTTTTGGAGCAGATTGTTGGTGTGCTGATATATCAAGAATTATAGAACTGAGTTGTGCTGAACACTTACTGCCTTCTTCTTATTTCTTTCATGTACGGTGGTTGAGGCTGAAGCAGAAGTCCTGGAGGCTCAGTGGATCCCCGGCAGGTAAGGGTTTCATTGGAAGAAGTATTGAAAGCACCTGCATGTGCTGGCAGTCTTCTCATACAGTGAAATCCTACGATGACGAGCAAGATTTCTCAAGCCTCCCGGGAGCCGGGGTCATCATGGAATTTGTAATTATTTCTGGTTCTTGTCAGGCTTTACAGAAAGACAAAGCCAAAATGTTGTAAGGATCTTTTTTTTTAATACAGGAAAAAACTAGGCTTTCTCAATAGGCAGTGTTCTGTTATAATCACAGAGCATTATGTCCCATTCACTAATAAGTTCTTGCAGGGTGACCGAGAGCGGTCCAGATGAAAAAACGACAACACAGCAATTTGGAGCCCTAATCCCAGCTACAGGATGATGTAGTTCTTTACAGTCAGTCAGGGACCCTATAGAACATTGAACATACCTCTGCACTTTGGAGTGTCTAAGAGATAATTGTGTCCTCTGTTCCACCCAGACAAGGTGGAGAGAGTGCCAGGACACAAATTCTCTGAGCTCTTGTGCTATGTAAGCTTCTTCGTTATAGGGCAAATGTGCACAAGCAACCAGCATCCGTTGACCTCCTCATTTATTCAGTCAGACAACTAGTACTGACTATGACACAGGAAACTGGCTGGAAACAAACAGTTGTAGAACTGTTTTACAGTCAGAGCCTCTGTCTGTCCTTCATATTGTCTTTCTCTAACTCATGAGCAGACCGGTCTGGCTTCGAACTTCACATGGCTGTTGTAGCTACCAAGCCCTAGATACTTGTGCCATCTGCAATCTTGGGGACATTACATAGAATGGGTTTCTTCTTGCTCCAATGCCATTGATCCCACATTTGCCAGGTGAGCAGGGTCCTTACAATGCTTTTGTTGTTGATCTTATAATCCAAAGCTCCCGGGATGATCAACTGGAGTGTGGTTAAGTGTATATTGCTTGCATGATGTACCTACTATGGAAAGGGTAACTGCCTTGTTCCTAGATTGTAATATCTGATTTTTGTGAGAGAAAAGGCGGGGGAATGTGAGGCGATGGTGTGGAGCTATGTAGAACACCTTAGGACCCTGACATGATTTACGGTGACAAGTCTCCCTTCCACACTTTCCCACCTTTCATCTAGTTGATACAATTTGGAACACTCCATTTTCGTGAGGAGGTTGAGGGATCGACCTTTACACAGACTAGGATGCAATGCTACATTACATTAAGTAATCAACAAAAAAGCAATCAAACATCAAACAGTGCAATAAGACCTGTAGACATGTATGCAATACCAATCTATATGTACAGTTCAGAATCCTCTGTTTGGGGACCTTCACAAGTGACAAGCAGGGAGAAAACAATCATGAAGGCAGTCATTTTCAACATGTGCTTTTGCCCAAATAATAGCAACAACAGTGAATCACAGCCAGTTTTCTTAACAGAGAGCTGTGCAAAAATGAATGGAAAAGTCATCTTGTATTAATTACCAAAAACAATATGTGATGAAGAAGTCACCTCTCTAAGCAATGCAGAATTTAGGGGAGCTATCAAAACTACGGAATGGTGCATAAAGCTCTTGCTATATGTACTGAAATATTCTATGTTGAAGATTGGCTCACTGTACGTGGTCTTACAGATTCGAAGATCATGTTCAATTTAGTAGACATGTTTCTGCTCTAGAAATATTATTTAAGGAAGGCATGGACCATACCATTGTTTACATACTACAGTTCCTACAACATGCCCATACAGCTTGTGTTAGGTATGACCCATTTGATAGGACCACAATGTATCTTCTGGTCTTGGGGCTTGACATGACTGTGTTGTTGTCTTTTGGCCCCTTTCATGTTCAGTTTGTTTGTTAATGATTTCAGTGACTGTCTGCTTCACTTGAGACTACAGTTTTTCTGTTCCCAATTGTTAATCATTATGGGATCAGATTGTCTTATTAAATTTCTAGGGTCCTGTGGTGGCTGCCTTACAGAAAAATCCATATGAAATACAAGAAAAGCTAAGAGAATTGCTTTTTTCAGAATGTAATTCTCAGAAATAAGCTTGTAATTCATGGGGAAATCTAGGAAGTGGTAGATTGCTTTGATTAAATTTGGGATTAAATTCATGAGTGGTGGAAAGCCCATGTACCATGACAATGGTGGTCAGAATGAAATGGGGCATATAATCATGCATGTCAACTGTTAAATTATAGTTTCACCATAGTTTTAACTAAGTAACAATTAAAACCCCAGCAAAACATGTTTTAACTCCTCTGCAAACGAAGCAGGGGGGTCCGTATTGTCTACACTGGCCCCCTTTAGATAACAACCAGAACTTGATGGATGGAAATGCTCAATTCATGGTGTTGTCTGCCAGAAATGGGCTTACCTTATGCTAATCACACTCAATCCTACCCCTATAGTAGCAGGTCCAGGCAGTGCAGCACGGTCACATCGCCCCTGCATTGGGAATCAAGCGTTTTCAGAAGGCATCTTTGGGATTATTGTTCAGCAGAAAGATGGATCTGACAGTGCTAGAAGAGCAAAGTCTGATACTCCTAAACCTAACTAATATGGTAAAATGCAATAGTCATATGAATCAACTTCATGGTTGAAAAACTGCATATACTGAAATAACTTTTCTTTCTTCTGAAAAAGTACAAGCCTTGAAGCGATGCATGCTGAACTGAACAACTTAGAACCACAGATGAGTAGGGTGGGGAGTAAATTAATGGTAGCCAAAGATACTGATCTATTATCATAAATAAGCTGTGATTTCAACACACAAATAGAGAAAGTATGGCTTGTTCAAAGCGCTGCAGATTACATTTTCTAACCTGTATAATATAGTTACTCTCTTTAAACCATACTATCTCTTGGAATAATTAAAGATCCGCCCCATTTCCCCCAAACAGAGAGTTAAAGTGACATGGCATTTAGAATTCAGTAATTGTTCTTTATTTGCAACTAGTGGAAAAGCCTGTGTACACTGGCCAGAGGCGTGCCTTTTATTATTGTAAGAAAGAAAGTAATTATTTCCTAAGGCAACAGCTCCCTCTAGCTGTGACAACAGGCGAAGCTATGCAAATTGACGTTGTCTCTATATATCTTAAGGCAACAGCTCCCTCTAGCGGTGAAAACAGGCTAGCTACTGCATCGGACAAACATACCTCTGGCCTTTTATTATACTGTAGATTTATTAGCTATATACCAGAGTTACAATGGTTTACGGTCAAACATCAAAATTGGTATGGTGGAAGTGAGGGAGAATATGGTCGTGGGTGCAAGGGTTGGTCTATGGTTTGAAATCCGTGCATTTGTATGCATTCAATCATGAACATATTGGATACATAATCTAAAAAGGTTGGAACGTCATGCTCCACTCTGTGTGAGAGGTCAGAAATGTGAGACAGACAACTTTGTGAAGAATTTTCAACAGGTGCCATTTTATTAACTTAAAAGGTTAGATAAACGCCTTACTATCCCTACCCTGACAAGGATTTCCCTACCTAAAACAAACTAAAGGAAGCACTCTAACAAAAGGTTTCTGTCGCTCTCACTTATACATACAATTAAATCAGGTAATACTTAAAATAACAAATATGACAGTTGGAGCCACAATATGATAACTGTAATCCTTCCAAGCTAGATGACTTCCCTTTCCCCAGATTCAAACACGACTATTCAACAGTTACAAAGAATAAGGAAATCCTGTCTCATAATAAAGTTCGGAATCATTTCTTTTCATACTTCCAACTTGACAACAAACGTTCCAATATAGTTCCACTTGTTCCAACTTGAACTCAACCAACGGTTCCAGAATATTCTGTAAGGTTTTTCCTCTTTTCACTTTTAACAAAAGAGCTCAAAGCAACTTCTTCTCCTAGACCAAGAATGATTTCTTGTTTCATTCGAATCAACAATAAAAAATGTCTTTGTTAAGATTGTTCTGCAATAGTTCACAAAACATTGGTTTCATCAATATTGGATAATTCTGAAGTTGTTCATACAACACTGGCCTCAGTGATATATGTTTGTCAGGAAGATTCTGCAATAATTCATACAACCATCTTAGTGGTTTGGCCACATCTTCTTTGCGACACTTCACCACCACACCACAGTACTTCCTCAACTTTCACCTGGTCTACTCGCCTGCCTGACCTACTATTACAAAGTTCTCTGCTCTGGTGTACTATCCTGCCATAACAGAACAAAAAGGCTTCACAGCTCTCTGGACTGATGTACTCTCCTGCCAGGCCAGAGTATACTACTAACTACAAGTACTTATGTGGTAAAGGTAAGCTTCCAACAAATTATAAATGTCTCTTCCTTCAAGACAACTTTAAGAATCTCTACAGGGAAAACAAGAACCATACTGGTGCTGTTTGTTACACACTTATAATTGTCCAGTGCAATGCAAGTTATGCTCAACTCCTTCTGAATAACTTCTACCAGCAGGACAGCCTTCCTGCCACTCGTGTTTCCCCTTTCTTTCAACAAACCATTGTGAACAATCTTCATCTGCCACATTTACCCTTCTTTGTCTTAAGCAACATTGTTTATATTCATTCTGTTGTTGTATTGCTCTTTCTCTGATTTGTTGGTAGAAAGAAGCTAGCTTAAGAACCACTTCCTCTTTGCTTCTGTAATGGGGTTTATGGTTATTTTTCTCTAATGTCACTCCTTCTTGGCTTTGGCAATGATAGTTTTGGTTGACTTGTTCAAGTCTTGTCCCCTTTTAATATTTGTTCTTCACTTGCTCCTTGCAACGATAACCAAAATATTCCCTTGTGTTCACAATGTTTCTGCTCTGCCCATTTGACTCTTTAATATCAGTTTGGTATTCAAAATTAGCGTTAAAGGCTAGCATTCGCTTAGGGAGCATTCCGGCAAGGTCTGAAATGGAGGGGAGATGGGAGCTATTTAGCTCCTGGTTGGAACCCAGAAGAGCCTGGTTAGCTTGATACCAACAGCTACCAGGATACCAGGAGCTAAATTTGTCTCCCAAGCCAACTGACTTCGAACAGACAGACCTATGTGACTTTAACTCTGTGAGTTTGGAAAATGTATAAATAAACATGAGAACACATCTATTCCACATTTAAAGCATAAGGGGTCCTAAATAATGGCAAAAGTATATGTTTGCATCTTATCTGGAAGTTAAATTTGCGGAACGCTATCTACTAGCTCCTCGTTCCCCAGTAATAGGTCCTGGTCACTGGTTAATGCTGGATACCCAGGAGCCGCTTTTAGCTACTACTTATTCAATCTTAATTTTGATCCCTGATTCCGGGGTTTCCATTCTTAGGCAAACTCACCGGCCTGGAAGCTGCTGCTGCCTCTTCTCCTGCTTCAGTGGCTCCTGCCCACTTCGGTTGTTCTCCAACGGCCAGCACCGCTTGGAAAAGGAGCTTGCCCTGCCCCTTCGACACTCTGGTGCTCGCAAGCAGCCCAGAGCGAACAAGCATTGCAGAGAGTCTCTCTCTTCCCACTGCATGGCCTCTGCAGTTCAGAGCTCCTGCTCTGATGACCCTCTTAAGGCCCGGGTCGGCATTCACACCAGTCGTGATCCCAGCATCTCCTGCATTCAACAACAGCCGCTCGCAGCTTCCACTACTACTGGGTCTCCAACTGCTTTTACTGGCACAGACCTGAAGGGGTTTGAAATACCTCCTAGTACCTAGGTCATTAACATCAATTAACTGCACACTGCAGTTTTGTGCCTCTGTTTCCCTCTCCGTCATCACAGTACTTTGAGCATTGTGGGACTTGAAGTCCACAATGTTCAACTTACTTTCTCTTACAACTTTGATTTTACAATAAGGCATTAGAATATTAGGGTCTCTTGAAAGTTACAAAAGGGTTTTTTTTCATTCCTCTAGACTTGCTTCCTCCCTCATGTGGTGATCCTCCCGCAGATGCCACCCCCAGGGTCAGGATCAGGAAGCATCTGCCTTTCCCTGGCCACATGAGAAGGACCCCAAGTCAGGTGTTCTGGGGGAATCATGTCTGATTCATCACATCCATTAGCAAACAGTGTGGCTAAGCTGAAAAAAGAACTGGGTTGAAGAGCAATACACTCAGATATTGCAGGTAAGAAAGAAAATGGACAAATAAAGATTGCTAGAAAGATACTTGTTTGTGTACAGACCACGCAGCAGATGGTTGCTCAAGAACCAGCAATGGTCATGAACTGCATACACTCCAACAGCTTAAAGTTCTGTCTTTTGGGCAGGGGACACATTTTCTTTGTTTGACCTCCACATTATATCCCGTTGAGTCAGTAGCAGCATTATCTCTGAAGGCAGGTAGTTGAACCGGAAGCACAGACTGGTTGGCCACAAAGTCAATGATCATAGTTCTGGTGAGGCATGAAAAAGTCTAGCAAGTTGTTGTGAACTACAGACCAATATTTCGAATGGATTGTGTCCTCCCACATATTCCTTATTTTTGATATAATATCTCTCCAGCTTTGCTGCTTCAGAAAAAAAAATCTCAGCAGAGGGCGCTGTATGCTGTGTCGTTGTATTGATGTCCCTCGAGGGCCTCTGTCGATCGCTGATGTCACCATGAGCATAAATAGGACATGCAGCGCCCGTTGGCTTCAGTTCTGTTTTTCCGAGCTTACAGCTGCGAGTAATTACGGCACGCTTCAGTTATTTGCAAGAAAAATGTCTTCTTCATCTACTCCTTCGACACGAAAGTCGGGTTTTAAAAAATGCCATAAAAATGTCTATCACAGATCCTCACTGCATCTGCATGTGGTGTCTTGGCTCCGGGCACCGTACCGACGACTGTAGGACCGGTCAGGCCATGACAGAGAAAGCTCTCATGGAGCGTAGAAGTAAACTGGCTTGGGGAGGGTAGCTTCGAAGTCTTCTTCGAAGAGAGAGAAAAAGTCTGGCGAGTCTAGAGACACTTCCCAGCATAAGAAATCAAAGGGGCCCGATCGAGATGTCGATGGCGGCAATCTTCGTCTTCTTCCTCAAAGAAGGCGAAGAAGAGACGTCATAGGTCTCCTTCATCTTCGAGTGATTCCTCTAAAGAGGTAATCAGATGCCCGACGAAGTCCGATTCCCCGGCAAAGTGGGAGGCAATTCGGTCAGAGATGATGCGTATTTTCGAGAATGCTGCCTTGACCCCCTTGAAAGAAACGCACAAGAGCCATGCCCCAGTCGCTCCGAAGGATGACAAAGGGAAGTCGAAGGTTACAACGAGCACAAAGCCGACAATATGTCGAGAAAGTTCTCTACCCGACGAGAAGTCGTCAAGAGTGTCGACGAATCGGGAACCGAGTCCTTTGGTACCTCCAAAGAAACATAAAGCGTTGAATGCCTCGATGATTTTGTTGACTCTGACAGAGTCAGACCTGTCGACGTCAAAATCAAAGGCAGCGCAGAGTAAACCAGCACCATTTTCTAAGCCGTCTTCGACACTGTTGACGACTATTCTGACTTTGTCACAGTCTCTTGGCATACAGGACAAGGTTTACAGACCTATCCCTAAAAAAGACTTTTTAAAGTCTATGGGCATCATTACAAGTTTGCTGGTCCGGAAACAACGGTGGCGGTAAGCTTACCTGCACCGTTGTTTTTGGACCGGCAAACTACGAGTCTACGGGAGGCAAGCGGCACCCACCCGCAGACTTCGACTGAGACACTGGCATTGTTACTAACATTTCTGTGGGACTCAAATGGGAATGGGGACTTATGAATGCCGTCGTCTGATTTACCGGACCACCGGGCTGTAATGCCCCAGTAATTCCAGCAAGTCAAGCAGTGGTAAATCATCACGAGTATGGCAGCAGCCTGCCGGTTTTACTGGCACGGCTATCGCTGGACTCGTAATGAGGCCCTATGTCTTCGATTTATGAGGAGCAACAACCCTCTAAAGAGGATTCCCCTCCTTTTGGCTTGGAATTGGGCACCCCCAATGTGCCAGAAGAGCTAATTTATGAGTCAAAAATCTCCAGGCAGCTAGTGGTTTGGATACCTCGCCTGAACTGGAATTTGGCAGGCCTGAACCCTCTGAGCATGCAGATTCGTCCTATAGAAGGCTCATTAGTAAAGTCACAAAGTTTATGGGGTGGAGCAGGCCTTCCTCAGCATATGAACAAGATGATATGAGCGACATATTGGACCAGGGTCCACAGAAGGTCCCAATTTTGCCTTTTCATATGGCACTGCAGATAAGAGTTACTGCTAATTGGGACAGCTAAACAGAAGCTGGACCTGAAGGTTAACAAAAACTTTGCAAGGAAGTACGCGCCTTGCAGCACTGTCCCAGAATACCTGACCAAGCATCCCCCTCCTGAAAGCTTGGTAGTTCAGGCAGCTACGTCAACCAGGCATTCACCTTATACCTCTATCCCACTGATAGGGACGACAAGAGGGTTTATGCCTGGGCATGTAAAGTTTTCACAGCAGGTAGTATGGCCTTAAAATCCACCAATGTGACTTGCACTCTGTTCAGATTCACTTTTCCCCTGTGGGACTGTGTTGCCATCAGCAGATCCATGGCTGCTAGCACAGTACTATGCAGATTTGCGTGGTTGAGGAAGTCGAGGTTTGCACTGTACATGAGGGCTAGACTGCTCAATATGCCTATTGAAGGCGCGAGGTTGTTTGGCAGCAAGGCGGATGAGAGTTTGGAGAAGCTGCAGACCTCGAAGGCGGTGGCTAAATCCCTAAGCGCCACCATTAGACAGCCCCAACACCCCTACTCAGGCTCATCTTCCTGAAGGGGTAGGTCATTTCGTTTCTATTCCTCAATTGGAAGAGGAAGAAGACAGGTTGGACAAAGGGGCCAAAGAAAATTCCCTCGTGGTGGATGAGGAAGGGGTGCTAAATCAGCCCCAGGAACTGCAACTTTACCCTCAGCCGCTTCTGCAGCCGCATCTAAGCCACTCTGAGCCCTTGACCCACAAGACCCTGGTGGGAGGCAGGATTTCTCGGTATCTGAACGAAGGGCGGGGCATTACTTCAGATGCATGGGCACTGGAAACGGTAGCCCAAGGTTACTGCCTTCCTTTTAAAAAAAAAGCCTCAGGATCATCCACCGGGATACAACTCTGTCAAAATTCAAGATCCGCTCCTTGTGCAGGAAATTAAATTTTAACCCTGCTAGAGAAAGGTGCAATAGAACCTGTGACGGCGAGGAACAAGGGTTGGTATTCCCCTTAGTTTCTGATTTCCAAGAAGGACGGAGGATTGAGACCCATCTTGGACTTAAGAAAATTGAACAAGTTCCTCAGGAAAAACAAGTTCAAGATGGTTACACTTTCTCAGATCCTTCAGGCTCTCCAACTCCAAGACTGATTGTTAATATTGGACCTTCAGGATGCTTGATTTAATTGGCGGTTCTCATGATCAGTTTCAAGTTCTGCCATTTGGGCTGACCTCTGCCCAAGGGTTTTCACCAAGTTGATGGCGGTAGTGGCAGCGAGTCTCAGGAGAGGGGGGATTCACGTCTACCCCTCCTTGGACAATTGGCTGATCAGGGCTTGGTCACCCGAACAATTCCGGGAACATCTCAGTATCACCTGCCACTCCCTTCACAGACTGGGCTTCTCTCCCAATTACAAGAAGTACCATATGATACCATTCCGAAGGCACCAGTTTATTGGAGCAGTCCTGGATACTTCCTCAGGGAAAGCCTCGCCTCTCGAGGTGAGAGCTCAACACATTCTGCAGATGGTAACAAAATTCCAGAATGCCCAGCACCTTCCAGCCTTCAATTTTCTGAGGTTGCTCGGTTTCATGGCATCCTGCATTTTCCTGGTGCCAGAGGCTCGCTTGAGAATGAGATCCCTTGAATGGGCTCTCAGGACACATATGGTTGGTCCGAATTCTCATGGAATATGTCGGACCAACTGCAAGTTCCGAACCGAGTTGCTCAGGACCTTCTATGGTGGACTTGCAAAGACCATATTTTAAAAGGAGAATCTTTTTAGCAACCATGGCCGGAGATAACGGTAGTGACGGATGCCTCACTCACGGGTTGGGGAGCCCACACCAATGACCTGACAATCAGAGGTCGTTGGTCTCCATCGAAGTCCAAACTAAATATGAACCTTTTGGAGATTAGGGTTGGAAAAGAATGTCCTGATAATGATGGACAACACAGAGGCCATATACTACCTCAACAAGAGAGGAGGCGTAGGGTTACTACTACTGTGAAGAGAGGCAATGCAGCTCTGGTTCTGGGCAATACAAGAAGGAATCTCTCGGTCGGCAGATCACCTAGCCGGAGAGCAGAACACGGCGGCGGACCATCTGAGCAGGCAGAGCACATTCTCCCACAAGTGGGAACAAGCTCAGGAAGTCCTTCAAGAGATCTTCACCCTTTGGGGAACCTCTCAAGTGGATCTGTTCGCGACCGGTGCCAACTGGAAGTGCGAAAAGTACTGCTCCAGGGAATTTCCCCCAAGAGGAGCTCTAGCAAACGCGTTTGTGGTGGACTGGGAATTTCCACTCCTATATGCGTTTCCTCCAGTCCCCATCATTCCTCACGTGATCAGGAGGTTGAGAACGTTCGGGAAATCCATTATTTTAATTGCCCTGGATTGGGTCAGAAGGACGTGGTACCCGGACCTTCTGGACATGTCCATCTGCCCTCCAATAGGTCTTCCACAAAGAGCAAGAGGAAGGGCGGGTTTTCCATCCAGAGGTCAAAACACTCAGCCTTCATGCATGGTTTCTGAGAGGCTGAGATACAAGGATTGGGACCTCCCAGATGGCGTAATGGGTTTTTAAATGTTTTTATTTAACTGCATATGGTTAAATTAACTTTTCGCATTACAAAAATAAAACTTTTAAAAATACATATTCCAAATATAAAATACCACATTCCAAAAAATCATTGTATACCATGTAGAGAAAGGAAAAATAAAAGAAGACTGCATTGTAGACATAATACTTGAGAGGAAAAAGAAAAACACAAACATGCTCAATTACATAATCTAATTTTCACCTTTTCCCAAATATGATACTCCCCAGCAGTAAGTACAAGAGATTGAGATAACTGCAAGCAGTATCCCCAGGGAAGCCTTGATAGGTATTTTGTACATAGCTTGGACAAAGAGCCAGTTGATCTGTGGTCAAAGCCTGATCGTAATAACATGTCTAATCCTCAATTTTAGCAAGATGAAATTCAATCATTGATTTGGGAGCTTCACTCAGTCCGATAGCCAAAAAATGAGAATACGTTTTTTTCCATTGAGCAAAACCAAACACTCCTGGTCACTCTGCATAAGTGTTCTACTGTGTGATTCAGGAGGTTTTGTTCGTGGGAAACATCCATCGTAATATTAGCCCACAGCCTACAAACAGCAAGTTTCCACAGTGAAGGCAGTGACTGCAGTCCGAGTTCAAGCCTTGCAGCCTGAACAGGAACTGAGCCGGGTAAACCCAGCAGGGAACAAAGTATTTTCCCCTCTAATCGTTCCAACCAACCCACTGCTCTCTCCGGGAGAACCTCCAGACCATACATTATCCCAGGAATAATTGACTACTTATAGACCTTCAGCTTAGCCTCAATAGACCTCCCACCCAACCTATTGACAAGACTCCTAAGTACAAGCCATTTAGACCAAGCCTTTCCAAGGACAATCCCTCCCACATGGGAATGATCCTTCGAAGCCCTAACCGTCATGCCCAAGTACTTATATTCAGCAACTTGTCCCAGGGGCTGGCCATCAATTTTACAGACAAAATATGGGGAGCCATACTTTCGCTTCCCGATGTTCATAATTTTTGTCTTGATGACATTTGCTTTGAGGCCGTGTTCCCTGGCATAGACAGTTAGCGTGTCCAGAGAGCGCTGTAACCCGATAGCTGTTCGATCAAGAATAACAGTATCGTCAGCATAGGTGAGACAATGGATACCCACAGAACCAAATCTGAGGGTGGTTTTTCGCTAATCTTAAGCACTGCTCAAAGTCGAATAGGTAAAGATTATACAGGATAGGGGCAAGCACACATCCCTGCTTCAGCCCTCTGTTAGTAGATATAGATTTTCCCTGATTGTGTGATCCGAATCTGAACCTCAGTATCAGTGTAATTGCTTTAAAAAATACAAAACAGAGGGATCTATACCGCAACACTCTAATTTAGACCAGAGTTTTCCCCGATAAACACTGTCAAAGGCCGAACCGTAATCATCAAAACATAAAAACAGTGCTTGGTCGAAGTTTTGTAAGGTGTCTTAAACTAATGTAAGCAAAACCCACAGGGAGGACTCCTTCCTAAATCCCGTCTGCGTAAGATTTAAAAGGGCACCCAATTTGACAGTGTCTCCAGCAACAACTTCGCAAACATTTTGGATCCACTGTCTAGGATTGCAAAGAGTCTATAATTCTCAGGCATATGCCGAGAGCCCTTATAAACTGGAATTATAATGGAGGATTGCCAAGTCTTTGGCAATCCTTGCAAATGTATAAAAATAATTGTTGCAGGGCCACTGCCCAATATTCAGGCTTGTTCTTACAGATGATATTGCAGAGACCATCAGGGCCAGATGACCAAGATGCTGCCAATTTACTAATAATCAAATTGAAATCTGCTTCCTCAACCAGCCTCCCCACCACGATATTAACCATTGAGCTAGTAGCTAAGATCGGAAACGAGTCCTGTTCCACCCAGTAATTTTGCCTAATATGGATTTCCCAATGGGACTCTTTAACAGAGCATACTTCAGGGGCCCACCCTCCATCAGACTGGATCGAATAAGGTGCCAGAATTTCCTAGAATATCTTTCTTGGATGTGTTTGTTCATAATCATCCAGGATGCGCAGGTCATACCATGTCGATGATTAATAAGATAGCATGTATATATGCCTCTCAAGAAAGAGATTTCTTGGTTTCGCACTTACTGGCATAATGCCTTTTAACCCCATCAATAGCCACCCTTAGCGCTCTCTTCTTGGAGGCAATAATTGCATTGTACGGGGTTCCCAACTTTTTGGTACCACATCTCGTAATAATAGACCTGGCAGATTGTGGCGCATACCTAGCAACCAGCGCATCTAGTTTCCAGGAGCAGTGTTGTACTGAAGGGATACCCTTAGCTTCTGCCCTAGTCAACCTATAATGGAGATTTTGCTTTCGGCTAGCAACTAAATTCTTGTACCAGTGCAATTCAGCAATTGGTTCAGGGATAAGAAGGTGGATCCATTCCAATGTGACACACCTATGGTTCTTTCTTTCCTGTTGCACTTAGCCAATCTGGGGCTCCAGATTGCAACCATTAAGGGATACCTGGCAGCGCCTTCAATTTTCAAGCGCTCCTCGGAAGAGGATTCTTATTTTAAAATCTCCTTGATTGTACAATTCTTAAAGGGACTTACTAACGTATACCCTCCAGTCCCATTTAATGTTCCTGTTTGGGACCTAAACCTTGAATTAAAGTTCTTGATATGTATCCCATTTGAGCCTTTACATTCATGCCCTTTAAGGCTCCTGACATTAAAGACTGTTTTGCTTATTGCAATAACATCAGCCCGCAAGTTAAGCGAGCTGCAGGCTCTTTCGTGTAAGCCTCCTCATTCTACTTTCTATAAAGATAAAGTTATTCTTAGGGTAAAACCTTCTTTTCTACCGAAGGTAGTCTTCGACTTCCATTTGTCACAAAAAAACAACATTGCCAACATTCTATCCTTCTCCTCATTCAGATAAAGAAGAGGAGAAATTACATAGACTAGATCCGAAAAGGGCTTTAAGTTTCTATATTTCAAGAACGGCTAAATTTCGGCAGGTTGATCAGCTTTTTATTGGGTATACTGGTCCAAAATTGGGCCTTGCAGTTACCAAACAAACAATATCCAGATGGATTATCTTGGCTATTGGTGAATGTTATAGGCTAGCGGGTAAGGACCCGCCGGAAGGCCTACAGGCTCATTCCACAAAGGGCATGGCAACCTCTGCAGCTCTTCAAAGGGGTGTCCCAATTAAGAATATTTGCTCCGCGGCCAATTGTTGGACAATCCATACATTTGTAAAACATTACTGCCTGGATTCTACCTCCAGTCAGGGAGGACTCTTTGCAAAAGCCATCCTCCATTCGATCCATGATCAAACCTAAATTAATTGATACTCCCACCTCCAAAACAAACACTGCTTTGGGAGTCTATCAAAGATGAGGAATATGTGGGAGGACACAATCCATTCGAAGAACAAGTTACTTACCCTGGTAGCGTTCTTTCGATTGGATGTACCTCCCACGTATTCCTCATCACCCCTCCTAGCCTACGCTGCCGTACAATGTACGTGTATTACACTCTACGCTTTCTGAGAGCCTACAGTCTTGGATATGCATGGTAATTCCTCTAAAAAGGGGAAAGAAAAACAGAACTGAAGCCAATGGGCGCTGCATCCGCTATTTATGCTGATGATGACGTCGGCGATCAACGGAGGCACTCAGGGACATCGATGCGACGACACCGGATACAGCGCCCTCTATCAAGAATTTTTTCTGAAGCACTAAAGCTGGAGAGATATTATATAAAAGTTGAGGAATATATGGGAGGAACATCCAATCGAAAGAACGTTACCAGGGGTAAGTAACTTGTTCTTCTTTAGCATCAGGACTGCACGGCCAGTGTAAATGTACTAATGAGACCGCAGCTAAGTAAGTCCTCCCAAAGTTTAATATGATCACATCAAATAATAAACAATAAAGTGTGTGCGTTAGTAGTTGAGTGGGTGATGGGAATTTATGAGACACTGTTGGGTTAGTTAGAGTCCTTCCATTGTTGTAGTATGCAGTAATGGCAACATACATTTACCATACCTATTTTATAAGTCATTTTTCTAGGGACATAAAACACAACTAAAAGAAGTCAGAAAACACATCAGTTCTCCTACCCAGAAAATGCCCAGAGCAATAGGTCACACCCGTAAGTATCCTTTCGGAAACTGTAACCTGCCAAGATGTATTATTCTTTGTAAAATAAAATAGGGGACAACTAGATATGAGGTTAAAGGTACAAAGAAAACTAAATGATGAAGGATTTACGGATTACATTGGCCTTCCTCTGGCATTTTATGCAACCTTCTATGTCTTTACCTTACATTAGTACTCCAACATCATAATGGAAGGCAGGTATTTCTTGCAATAAAGGCCCAGATGTTGATGTTGGCATTGATAGTAATAATATACTTATTTGTGCAGAGTTCACTGGCATAGCGAGGTAAAGAGACACATATTAACTTTTTTTAATGTATGACTTTAAGCTCATGGAGAGTGTCTTGTTAATGAGTGTTTTACATAACACTGTCCCATGGAGTGTTTTGACAAACTCTATGCAACATAGAAAGTTATTCACAATTCTTGTGGACAGGCCTCGACATTTGCACTCACAACTAGCCATTGGCAAGTGATCATTGGCACTTGGCGTGTAAGCAATGGTGTGATGTGTGAATTCATACAATTGAGTGGCGAGTGACTTTTAAAGACTGGCCAGTAGCTTGCAACTTTCATTTTTTACCCCTGTTTGGGATATAGCAGAAGAGCGTGTGACCCAGAGGGGGACCTTGAGCACTCTGTCTGCTCCTCACATCTAGCTTTAAGGGGAAAAAAGGTGAGACCTCCCTGCAGCAATAAAATAAAAGGCACAAGAACCATGCCGGTGCTACGGTATTGGCATTCTACAGTTGGTTGCTAGGCAACTGAGACACCATCTGCATGCACCCCGACCAGTTCTCAAGAAGCAGAGGAGCATTTCTTTGATGGTGTCCCTGTCCCACCCAGCCCTGTACCAGACACCACAAAATAGCAGCGTGTGAATTTGAACCACCACCAAGTTAAATCAATAGTGTTTGTATGCGTGAGCGTTTGAATTCATTAGCTTTTGAATATGAGTGAATAAGATATGTGTGCGTATTAGTGCATTTCCGAGACTGTGTGCGCGTATTCAAGTGAGATAAATATATGATTTTTTAACATGAAAGGTGAATATAGGTGATTTTCAGTTACCAAAGCCGGCGGACCGGTGAAGGCCAGGAAAAGGCCCTGTTAGCCCCCGTTTGCCTCGGGGTGCAACGAGTGAGCCACTTAATCCAACTCTCTACTGCTGCTGTCACCTACAACTGAACTCCTGGCACTTTGACAACACGATCTCTTGTCAGAACTCTCTGCACCTAATGCGACATCCTTCATTACCCGGCTGCACTGCTGCCATGTGAGTAATACTACGCTCCACCATATTTCAAGTATTTGCATTATTTTTTTCAAGTATTTGCATATATATTTCAAGTATTTGCATATTTCAAAATTTGCATTGTCAAATGCCAAACTGTTAGCCCCCCCTTGCTTGCATACTGCATATGTTTGACTATTTGCCTTTTTGTAATCTGCCTCCTTGTAATCTGTAAATGCCGTTTTGTAAATCTGCTCCTGAGCCCCTGATCCTACCAGCGGTCTACCTGCTTAGTGCTACTCTATACATTAGGGCGCCCATGCCCATATCGATCTGCATATGATATCTAGCCTTTGGTGCATCCAGTACTTAACCTGCTCTAGCCTATCGTACCCCTTTACCACTGGACAGCTGCACTCAACTCAGTGCCCTATCCTCCTGCTCTATTGTGCCCAATTGAACCTGGAATAATCCCAGATCATTGTCTCCCACTATAGACGACTTGCAGTCAGTCTGCCACGCTACCTTTACCTACCTTACTACGCTGCTCTGCCATGTTGCCTTTACTCTTGTGATTCATATCCTGCCCAATGCGCCTTAACACCTCGATTCTTTCATAGCCAACAGTGCCATAACACTGGAATGACAGCATATTTGTGCCACAACATCGAGACTTGCTTTACGCCTGACTTAACATCTGTAACTCGCATTTAGCATATGCTATTTAAACACATTGTGTGTTGCAGCCATCCATTGTGTATCCTCTGTGCATCTCACCGCCCATCCCAACCTAGGTAGATTTAACTCCCAGATAGCAAACCTAGTGAGTCCTAGACAAGCAAACCTAGTAAGTCCCCCTTCAACATGCACTCACTCACAACCAATACCTGCCCTACTAACTTTCTCTCATTGATCATTTGCCTAGGTGCATACACCACCCTAACATCACAAATCCTACCAACTATGTCTCACACTACAAATAATGAGTTCCATCATACAGCTCCCCCAGATGGCCTCAGACCCAGCACAGGCACTAGCATCCCCTGCCAACTAGAGGCTAGAAACATTAGACGTCGCTCAAGTCTCAGTAAATTATACGAACCTCTTGCCAGATCCATGCCGGCAACCAACAATAGAACCTCCCACTACCCTTTCCTTAAGACGAATAATAGCTCAACTAATAATGACAACCTTTTCACTCAGATCACACATACCTCCAACAATCAAGACCTATCTCCCTCACCCTCCACTATGACATCACCTGCCACTCCACTTAATGCAGCATTACTTAATGCTAGGTCTCTTGTGGCACATGCCACTGACATCGCCGACCTAATACTGGCTAACAACCTTGATTTCCTAGCCATTACGGAGACCTGGCTTCATGATGCAGCTGGACCTCTGCTCTCCCTGGCTGTCCCGGATAATTACACCATAATCAGACAAGATAGAGAAAATACACCAGGCGGTGGAATTGCCATCATTTCTAAATCCAGCCTCTCAATGAGACTAGTCACTACCCAAAACACACTCTCCTGCGAAACCCTCACAGCAAAACTAACTCTCACTAACTCCCAGACACTAACCATTCACCTCATCTATAGGCCCCCGGCCCTATTGGAACATTTGAAGAGGACATTCATACTCTACTCTCTAACAATCTTAAAACCACATCTCAACTGCTGGTCCTGGGAGATTTCAATCTGGGATTCAATGATCCATTAGACATGCATGGCACTGCCATTGCGAATACCTTATCTGAACTAGGTCTAGCCCAAAAAATCCGCAAACCCACCCACACCAAAGGGAGAACCCTCGACTGGGTGGCGGAACATAACTGCACGGCTAATATCACCTCCATTACTCCCTATCCCTGGACAGACCACTTTCTCCTATCCTTCTCACTTCTCACCATCAGACCAATCATGCCAACCACACCCATTGCTCCTCCGTGTCTAACAAGAAACAGAAAAAACATAACAAGGGACAAAGTGATCCCAGCCATCCTTCCTACCCTCAACAAGCTAGCAGACAACCTTGACCCTGAAACACTCGTCAAAGAGTATAACAATATTATGCTAACCACTCTAGATACCATCGCACCCCTCAAACCCAGACCGAGCAAACCTAAAGCACATCTGAACAAATGGTTCACGCCCCAACTCAAAGACCTTAGACTGCTAAAAAGGAGCCGTGAAAACACCTGGAGACTTCTCCCTTCCACAACCAACAAAACCAAACTCACCGAAATTTCCTCTCAATACAAAAAAGATACTTCATTGCCAAACACAATTACTACAATAAACGCATCTCTAGTGCCAACTCTAGCACTAAAGAACTGTTTTTCCATCCTTAAGGAACTTGAATCCCCCATCAGCACCCCTGAAACCTGTACAAAGGACAAAACATGGTGCTCTGACATACAAGAGGCCCTCTCTAACAAAGTGACCACCCTTCAAAATAAAATAGGTCTAAAAAAACAATCTCTTAACCTCCTCCTAACCACAGCACCCCGAATGGCCCCCCAAAGGTAATAACGGCGGACTCAACCCCGATTCAATTTCACCAAAATGTCCACTCTTGAGGCCAAGAAAGTTATTCTCTCACTCAAGCCGTCGAACTGCCAGGGAGACCTCTGCCCTCCCCAGCTCATAAAAGACGCTGCAAGCGATCTTGCCCCCTTCATAGCCAAACTTATTAATGCCTCATTCACATCCGGCACAGTCCCTTCCAACCTCAAACAATCATGGGTGCGCCTATCTCCAGATACAAAAATATCTGGAATCTCACAAACTACTAGGTGCTCGCCAATCTGGCTTCTGCCCCCAAAACGGAACTGAGACTGCCCTCATTGATTTAAAGGCTCAGGTCGACGAATTGAGAGACAAAGGGAAAACAGCCCTCCTCCTACTTCTCGACCTCTCAGCTGCATTCGACCTTGTGGATCACAAGGTCCTTTGTAGACACCTGGACTCAGCTGCCAACTTCTCACGTGAGGCCATACTATGGATTGAGTCCTTTTAAGCGAAAGAACCATGAGGGTCTTCTCACCCTCCACTGCAGCCGACCCGATCCCCATCACATGTGGTGTCCCCCAAGGCTCCCCTGTCTCCCCCACTCTATACAACATATTTACTAAGCCCATCTTTGATGATCTGGACCTTCTTGGTATCACCTACACTAATTATGAAGATGATCCCCAGATTCTCCTCCCACTTTCAGTGAATTATCAGGAGGATTTGGCCTTGGTGAATAGGGTGTATCTCATCATCCAGGCATGGATGGCTACTCATGGTCTTTGCCTGAATGATGACAAAACAGAGCTTATTATCCTAGGAACTCACAAAAAAAAGGACTGGATTAATCATCCTTCATCAATGACGGTAACCTCATCAAGGTAGCCAAGGAGGTAAAAACACTTGGTTTTTACCTCGACTCTACCCTTTCTCTAGCCAAACAAGTAAACGCTTTGACTTCTGCCATGGCCTACACATGTAAGCTAATTAGATCCGCCAAACCCTTCCTCTCTGACAACAATTGCATTACATTGGCAAGAGCCCTGATCCTATCTCGTCTAGACTACTGCAATACACTCTACATTGGGGCCAACAAAGCTACTATCCAAAAGATCCAAATCCTTCAAAACAACGCCCTAAGAGCAGCTCTTGGCATGCCCAAAAGGTCACACATCTCCGCGTTAAGGCATCAAAACAATTGTCTCTCTACCCTTAACAAGATTCAACTAAAAACAGCCCCCCTTACACACAAGGCTCTGAACAGTGATGCCCCCAGCTATCTCACCAACAGATTCCAAAGAGGATCCTCCACTAGACCCTCAAAACTTATCAATACCAGGTGCATCACCATCTCCAGATTTAGGCTCGTCAAAGTGGGTGGAAATAGCTTCCAAGTCAAAGCTGCCCAATAATGGAACTCCCTACCACACCACATTAGAGAAGACCAATCTTACCCTAGGTTTCGACAAAGCTACATCAACTGGCTCAAGTCAAATGACATCTAACCGCACCCCTCCACCTATCCCTAGTCTGGATCCTACTCCAGTACCACCTATCTCCACTTCCACCTGTATATATATGCTGACATGTATCACACCTATTCGCTGTTACTGGAACCAACTTGTATATATTGTATATCTTTCACTGTGTAATCGGCATTAATACTGTTATGCTAAATATGTAACCTGTCAAAAAGCTTCGCATTTTCTGTAACTGCTGCGCCCTGCTACCCCTGGGTCTGGTGCGCATTAAAAATGAATAAACTAAACTAAACTAAACCATTACTGACACAGTTGGTGTCTGTAGCCCTATGAGTGATTTACAGTACACATACTAGAACAGAATGGTATTGGGTAATATTATTCCCACCAATAATGTCATATATATAGTCATCGGGAAACGGCATAGGCGACATTATTGATGGGGTTAATGTTAGGTTTAATTGGGAGCCGGGGTTGCATAGGTGTCCCCACTCCATTTAAAAAAACATGGGGGTTGCAGGGGTTTCCCCCACAGGTTCCATATGGTAATATCGCTGCAAACAAACGTCACCATTCTTGTGTGGCAACATGTTTGCGGAGATATTAACACATGGAACCCACAGAAGGTGGCCACTCGTTCATGTAAGTGATTTACAGTCACCAATATGGCATAGATTTGCGCTTACATCTTCATGAAAGTTATTTACAGTGACCATCGATACATTGTGGCTGAAACTTGAAGGTGATTTTCAGTCACCTCGATAGATTGTGGCCACAGCTTCAAAACATTGACTTACAGTGTGTAGCATATGTTGTGGACTCAGACATCATGAAAATGTTGTAAAATACTGCAATGTACTCCCATGTACAGGTGGTGAAAAGGCATATACTACCCTAGAGAACCGATTGTAAATAATATAGCATTTTACTGAGTTTTTTCTAAAATATTTTACCATAAAATGGGCTCTTTCAAAGCATTATTTTAAAAATTGGCTCAGGAAAGAAACCTTCCCCAATCTCCTACATTACCTATGCCTGCCCCACTACGCTCGATTGCTCACGTTAATTAGTAGATGTTAATGCCTCTCCACTAGAATTATTCACCTGCCACCACTGACACCAATAGTTTACAATGTCAGTGGCTCATCAGTAGCTGCCTCCAGCAATGGCATGTACATTATCATTTATATGGCCTTGAATTATGGCTGGAACGATTGGGCACAACGCGCCGCCCCCTTTTTTCTAAGCTAGATAAAAGATGTAAGGTTTGATGAAAAAGCTTACATCTTATCACCCAGTAGAGTTTCAGCACCTCCCGCCGGCAGCATAATCATACTGCGCATTGTGCATGCGGGCCAAGGCCAGACCCGTGAGTCTGAGGCTTGACCTTTGCAACTACGATGAGTTTGGGGAGGCCCTCAGCAGGGTTCACAGAGGGACCCCACATTTTGTGTTACACCACCAGTAGAGTTCACAATGAACACAGCAACACAGATTTTAGAAATGAAATTAAGTAAACCAAGAAAGTAAACCAATGCTCATCTGTTAAAGCACCCACCATTAACCCAATCACACTTACCTAGTGAAAGAAAAACCTTCTTAACACCAGTCATATTGCTTCTGAGCAGCTTTTGGTGAGCCTCTAGCCTAAACATCCACTAAAACAATGTGAAGAGAAAAAAAAAATTATTATACAAAAACAAGACACAGCCCAATGAGGAAACATAAACAAAGAAGAAGATGGAGAGCATATACTGCAGGGACCTGGGGTACGTGGTGAACAGCAGCAAATATAGCTGACAGCTGGGAGATACCTAGAACCTGCTTTAGGCGTAGAAGAGCCTGGTTAGCTCTGCCCAGCAACTAGGAACGACTTTGGACTCCCCAGAATATCTAGTGCCTTACACATATCCCTTTGATATTAATTATGTGTGTGTGGAATTGTGCAGAGCGCAGCATTAGAAGACACCTAGAAGACATTATAAAGCAAAATGGCTAATATATAAAGGGAAAAATAGCATAGATTGCACCCCAGTCACTTAAAATAACTTTTTTTGGATTGTCTCGATCCATAAAAGTACGTAAGCAAATTCACAGATCAACAATATCAAAATGAAAAACAACATCAATAAATCTTCCTCGAACCCCCAAAATATTCATTTAGAATCTAATACTCTAAAAACTGAATTTCTGCTTAAGCAAAAACAAACCATGAACGTTGTTCTAATGCATTCATACCTCTCAAATTGTGATCTAAAAAACGAAGCATTCTATTATACAGGAAAGGCTGCAGCTCATACACTTTGCTCTCACATAGTCATGGCTCTCATGCATACAATGATACTGCATTATATCAGCTGGAAGGTGCGCTGACATTCTCATGAGCGGCCAATATACTTTATTGGAAAATCCTCATAAATCCTCTCCTTCTCTTTGAATCAGCTGTTAAAGTAAGGCCACTGCAGAACATGCGACGCAATCATGAGCAGACGAAAGATAAGGTGGCACGCCTATATAGTCTTGCACTCATGTTTTCCTTCTCTTGTCGTTATATAATCAACACAATTGCAATCCTGCTTACAGAAACATGTACTGCCCTCTGTTCCAATCAACCCATTCAACCTCTGCTTGCCAAATGGCATTATAATTGGCAAAAACCCCAAACTTGGACGTGTAAGCATGAATTTATATTTTATAGATGTTACACTTCTTAAACATTCAACAGAGGCTGGTATTGGTGCCCTGGGGTAGTAGCCATATGTTCCTTGGTACCCAAGGGAATAAAGGCAGGGTTCAAAAACCAACGCTGCAAACCTTTGGATCACAAAGTTTGACTTCTAAAATTCAAACATGGTACTCTATTACAGACATGCCTGAGCAGCTCCTTGGTTAACACAGCTTCATAATTTCTCCATATAGTTCCCCAGCACAGCAGTGGCGGCACAGACATAAAGGGCCTCATTACAGGGATGGCGGTAAGGATTTACCGGTACCGGTAAAATACCGGTACCGGTAAATCCTTACCGCCTTACTACGAGGTCCCTTTGCGGGTTGGGGGATTTAACGCCTGCTTTTTGCAGGCGTTAAAATCCAACCCGCAAAGGGACCTCGGAGCTAATTACGGCACCGCAAAATTGCGGTGCCGTAATTAGCGCCTTCCCCATCCCCATAGAGCCCTATGGGGTAGAAATGGGAATGGGGAAGGGCAATGGTGGAAGGGGAATTACTGCCCCTCCAACCTTGGAATGGGGCGGTAAATCCCCTTTCCACCAAGGCGGTGCCAGTATTTTACCGGCATGAGCCATGGCGCTAATAGCGCCATGGCTCACCGTCTACCGTGTAATGAGGCCCAAAGTCACTTAAAAAGGCAAGGCCATCCCTGTATGCATATGAATTGTGTCCCATTAAAAGGTTTGCATCTCATGTGGAAGTTAGATTTGCAGCATGCATTATACTAGCTCTGCCTTCTCCATCTCCTTCTTATTGGGTGATGCCTTCATTATACCCAGGAGCAAACATAAACACACTGGGCCTCATTACGAGGTATGCCGGTAGCCATGCCGCTATTGGCGGCATGGCTGCCGGCAAAACCGCATCCGTGTCCGTGTCCTCGGAATGAGGACTTACCGGACCATTCTGAGTTCGGATGGCCCGGTAATTCCTCACTCGAGGACACGGACACGGTTCATCCCCATTCCCATTTCAGCCCCCATAGGGCTGAATGGGAGAGGGAGTAAACAACGGGCCATTACGAGATGGCCCGTTGTTTGCTCCCTCTTCCCCTCGCGGGACCCGGTATGCACGCCTGGTTTTTCCAGGCGTGCTTAACGTGTCCCGCGAGGGGACCTCGTAATGTGGCGGAACGGGTTGAACGGCACCACAGCCTTTTACGTGCTGTTTAACCCGTTCCGCCAGGGTCGTAATGAGGCCCACTGTTTTCTGCACGGCACCAATAAACATATATAGGCAACATACTGACAACTATCTTCCTTATAAAAAATATCTGCCAATGTATTCCTTCTCTTTTTAATGATTAAGAAACATACTTAGAAGTTCAAACGCCTGACCTTCAAAGTATACGTTTCAAAGTGAACAGGTGCACTTGCTAGAGTAAGAAAACCTATGCAACTGTAGTACCATTTGTAATAGTACATCACAGGAACACATCCAACAGTGGTGGGGAGTGTATGATGTATGGACCTATGTGTTAGGGAGGAGCCATTCCTTGAAGAGGAGATACTTTGGTACCCACTCCTTTGAGAAGTTGTATGAGATGTGTGTTCCTAAAATGGCACTGCATTGCGGGTAAGGAACACTTCAGAGACTTTCCCAATTCACCTCATCACGGATTCCACAGCCATCTACTTGCCTTAAGTGTGTATTGCCACCATGGTTCCCTGGGTGCCAGGGCAATTGATACAATAAGGAATTCTAAGTGGATGCCTACTATGCCGACAGCAAAGGGGCACTATGTTTGCATTAAAAACAGCAAATCTGGCCCTATTACAAAAATGTTGAGTGGGCTCCCAAACAGTATTTTGCTTGGGACAGCATACATCGATTCCACTCTCTCCTTCTCCTCTAACATTTTGGATATCTCTAAAAAATCTCACTACCAGCTGCACCTCCTCAGAGGTATTCAACCTTTTCTCACCTTCGCCCAGAGGCTTACCGTCTCCAGAGCCCTGGTTCTTTCTAGACTGGACTATTGTAACAGTCACTTTCTCAATCTTCCTACTTCCGCTCTCTGACCTCTACGACTCATCCAGAACAGAACCACAAGACTTATCCTTGGCCTCAAGCCAAGGGACCGCATCTCTCCAGCACCGAAATCCCTCCACTTCGCCCGGGGCTGCAAGGATCAAGTTCAAGACCCTCTGCATAGTCCATAAGGCATTCTGCAACTCTCTCTCCCTAAATACTCTCCTTCTAGAGCCCTCTGCTCATCTGCCTCCAACTCTCTCTCGAGGAGAGCCGATTTTCAGAATGGAGATTTGGGGGTAGATCTCTTTCCTCTGCAGGTGCTTCCCTCTGGAACATCCTCCCTGCCTCTCTCCGTCGTGAGCCTGATCACCTTAAGTTCCGCAAACTCCTCAAGACCATCCTCTTCTCTTCCACCTCTCTCTCTCTCTCTCTCTCTCTCTCTCTGAAGACTTGTGTGCGGCTGCTCCGACCGGTCCTGTCAAAAGCTAATACTTTGCAAGGATTACCCTGAAGCTGGCGATCCTCTCCACAAATTGCACTAGGAGAGATCCCGGAGTGGTGCTGAAATCGGATGAGCCTCTCCCGAGTTGTAGCAGGGCCATGGGCCGGAGAGGTGAACTTCAGTTTAGTTTTTTGTCTGGCGGCGCCAGATGGGTGTGGCTGTGGCTTTTCCATTTCTGAGGTGTCAACTCGCCTCGTTTTCCCCCCGGTGGGCCCCCACTCACACTGCACTATCAGAGCTGAATACTACTGCGTGGGACCCCCTATCTGAAGGTGAAGTAACACAATCCTTAAATCCACGGCAGCACCCATCGGTTGCAAGCACTGGGAGCAGCCAGACTGGGAGAGGGGCCTGATCAGCAGTTGTTCCCCCAGAGCGGTATTTGGCTTTATGCGTTGCAACAGTGTCAGAGCTGGAACAGTGAGGGATACATGGTCCCGTTCGAAGTGCGCGCATTAATGTAAGTTATTAAGGGTTTCATTAGACCCCCACAGACACAGCATAAACCCACATATCATACTTGGGCACCCAATTAAATTTAGCCTCCCACCTCTGTTATATACAGGCATCCACGGTGCTCTCCACGGGGATGATTATTGTTTCCTGCTTTTTCTACGGCTCTTACTTTAAGGTTATCACTGCCCTTTGCAGGAATGGGCCATGGGTGTGACACTTGAAGAAAGTTCATTGTGTAACTGTGGAGCTATAAGTCGCTCTCAAATCAATATCATACAGTGAGCATATGGAGATCCAAACAAAAAGCAAATAATACTTGTGTACTGCATCTTAACAATCTGAAGCTCAATTCAGGGCATTGGCTGGACGCTCAGCCCGTCACGCTACTTAAAGCAGTCCGCACATGCCGTGAGGTAAAAAGAAAACTTCCACAGGAGGCCGTGCAGCAGTCCACCGGGCCAGATCCAATTCATTGCACAGACTTTGGGCTAAAGATCCTACCACACCTGCCTCTGCACGTAAAGTTGCTCCTTTATTCCGTGCCACTCTGAAGAGTTAGCCATGGCCGCACCAAAGAGGATTTCGCAAAACGTTTTCAGGGTTTCCAAGAAAAGTTTTCTGTCTCCTTTCAATTGCAGTTTTCCACGTTTACATCAGAGATTAGGCAGTCATTAGCAGATTTACGTAAGGAAATTTCTGTATTGGGAGATCGAGTTGACACGAATGAGAAAGCAATACAGGTACTTGAACAAGAAAGTAAACAAGCAGATGTGGCAATAGAAGATCTCTCAAGGGTGGCACATAATCTCGAACTGCAATGCAAGGATTTGGAAAAAAGATCCCGTTGCTCGAACATCCAAATTAAAAATCTCCCTGAAACAGTGACAGACTTGGAGCTCAAAGGAGCTGTCACACATATATTCTCTGACCTACTATCAGGGGTTGAACCAGATACTATCAAGCTGGACAGAGTGCATAGGTTGGGCCCAAAGAGGACAGAACCTGGAGCCCGTCTGCAAGATGTTCTTGCTGCTTGCGCATTATACCCACTAAAAGTGCAAATTCTTAAGGAGGCGAGGAACGCAACCCCAATCACTTACAACGGGTCAGAGATCCAACTGTTCCAAGATCTTTCTCAAATAACCCTTCATAAATGCATAGATATGCAAGTGGTGGTGAAAACTTTACAGTCGCGTGGGAACAAATATGGATGCTCTTTTCTGTCTGGCTTGATTTTTTTGGTTGAAGGACGACAGTATAGAATAACTTATCGCAAAGCAGGTATAGCTATACTTCAAATAGATGAGGACACTACCACAGGCCCAACGGGAAAAGTGATAGCCTGGTCTACCACGCAGTCCACTCCTCCGGCAGGATCATTCAGCGATTGACAAGGGCGTAGAATTAGGGCCGCACAGAAAAACTATCAGAGATCTCGCCTTAAAGGTCTGGTTTCAAAGGGGTTCCGTCATAGACTTGTCGTGTTGAACAATATGAAAACTACGGACAGAAAGTGGTAATCCTAACTTGAGCATCGTCGGAGCACACCATCTTGGACTCAATCTGTTCAGGTAACAGATGGGGGTTTTAGGATATCCCACACTTTACCCTGGGTTAAATGTTGATTTACAGCCGGGGGTCTGCACCCTAGGATACACTAGGTACTGTGACTCATGCCTAAGGGCTTTAGAAGTGGGCTAGTGGGAACATTTCTAGTTGGAGTAGGAAATGTTAGTGGTCGGGGGAGGGAATGGGCAGGAGAGGGAACCGTAGTGCATGGGGTGTCTAAATGTAATACACAGATTCAGACGTTTGTTAGCTTTACTGTGGGCTTGATGTCAATATGTAGCATTCAGGTGCCTGATGCTCAATATTAGGGGTCTAAATACCCCACTTAAGCAGAGAAAATGTGTGAACATACTGAGGCATCACCAACCGGACCTGGTGGCGCTTTAGGAGACTCATATCCGTAAATCAGATAGGCACAAATTGTGTCTGCTCATTACCCTATAATTGTGCAAGCGAATGCACAAAGGCTATGTTTTCGTGATTGTGGCGCTTGAGTCTTTTACTCTAACAGTGGCGTCAGTGTATGCTCCCAATGCAGGCCAAAAGGGCTTCCTAAATATGACCCTTGCACAATTGGAATCTTTCATGGAGATAGAAATAGTACTTTTTGGAGGCTTTAATATTGTCTGGGACCCTATACGCGATCGTAGCAATATTACTTGCTATCCCCAACCTCCCCCCTCCAGTACACTAAAGCAGAAATGTGCACAGATGTCCCTGGTAGATATTTGGATATCATTAAAGGGTCTAGACAAGGGGTACATGTTTTATTCCCATATACATCGCTCCTTTTCACATACTGACTATGCTTGGGCCTCAACTCCACTGTTAGGTTGCATTCAGCAGATTGTGTGACACACAATAACATTGTCAGATCACGCTCTGATTTCCATATTCCTCAATATTCCACAAATGCGACAGACTATATGGGCTTGGAGATTGCCGCATGACCTTTTGAGGGATCAGGTGATTAGAAATAGAATAGAAGAGAAAATTGGGGAGTTTTTTGATCTTAACTCTCTCGGGGTGACCACTCTGAATGTGACTTGGGATGCTTTCAAGGCAACTTTAAGGGGGACTCTGATAGCTGAAGGTGCTGCTAAATATAAACAAAAACAGGCACTGGAATTAGAGCTGGAGGAAGATCTAAAATCTGCAATGAAAAATTGGAATGAAACACGGGGCCGGGTGTACAGAAAATATATAGAATGGCTGAGGGTAGGTTAAATCTCTTTCATACAAAATAAACAGAAAAGTCCCTGTTATACCTTAGACACAAATGTTACATAAAAGCTGATAAGACAGATCGGCTCCTAGCCAGACAACTCCAGCAGAAAGCTGCATCTCAAATTATACAACAGATTTTGGCTTCCTTCAGGTGAGATGTGTACTGAAACTCCCCATATTATTTCGCAAATTCCTACATTTTATACCAATTTATATCAATCGGAACTTCCTGATTCATGGCATGAAAAAGTGTACTTAGACGCAGTCACTCTGCCCCATATATCAGTAGCAGATCGGGACCTGCTCGACCAGGATATAACTGCGGATGAAGTCGACAGGGTTATAAGTAATCTCCCCTTAAACAAAGCCCCAGGTCTGGATGGATATCCAGCTTTGTTTTTATAAAACATGCCGAGACATATTAGTTCCCACACTAAGCCACCTGTATAATTCTTTCGCACACTCTGGCAGCTTATCACCGACAATGGAGGAAGCGAAGATTATATTAGTTCCCAAACCTGGTAAAGACCCGTCCATATGTGGGTCATATCGCCCAATTGGGTTCATAAATCTGGATGCTAAAATGTACACAAAGGTCTTGGCTAACAGGAGGGAAGATTTGATGCCTTTGTTAATACACCCAGTTCAATCAGGCTTTATAAAACAACGGCAGACACATAACAATAGGAGAACGCGCCACATATTGGAGAAAGTTGAAAAGTTCTGCTTTCTTTAGATGCTGAGAAAGCTTTTGATTGGGTCAATCGGTCGTTTCTTTTTTGGACTCTGGCTAAGATGGGGTTTGGGCAAAAATGGCGAACTATAGAAGACTCATTGCTAGTCTTTTAAATAATGCCCTTTTATCTCCTTCTATAGCTTTACAACGGAGTACAAAACAAGGATGCCCATTGTCGCCATTGCTATATGCATTGCACCTTGAGCCATTTCTTGCTGAGATCAGACAAACAGAAGCAATCTGAGGGATAGATTTTGGGGGAGTCCCACATAAAATTATGGCATATGCCGATGACATGATGTTTTTAGCATCTGACCCTTTGACTACATTACAAGCAGCAGAACAAGGGATAGATAAATTTGGCATTGTCGCCGGTTTGAAAATTAATATAACTAAATCAGTAATCTTAAACTTATATTTTACGGATGATCATGTGCAGTTGCTACGAGCACATATACAATTCGGCTGGGCTCAGTAAGCGATACAATTACTTGGTGTAACAGGAACACGCACAATAGCAATGTTGTATGAGGTTAACTATCCCTCTCTCCTAAAACAAATTAAAGGACACTTGTTAAAATGGGGTCCGTTGTCACTTTCATGGCTAGGTAGAATCAACTCAGTAAAGATGGTGTAACATTGAGTATACTAATGACTCCCACGTCTAGAGGTGGTCTTGGGCTTCCACAATTTTAAAAATATTATCAAGCAACGCATGTAAGGGTCCTGAAGGAATGATTTGCGGAACAATCTGAGAAAAGATGGGTCCAGATGGAAAGGGAGCTTGGTGGGTGTCAACTTGGGAGATAAATTATGGTTGCCTAAACAAGACCGGCCCCTTAATATGCATAATAGCAAGATTATGAGCTTAGTAGAGGAAGTGTGGGACACAGCAGTGAAGAAAATACCAGCTGACGACTTTCCCTTCTCCCCTTACACCTTTTTTTAATGACCCACAATTCACCCCAGGCCTTGAATCGCAAGCATTTGCTAAATGGAAACGAGCGGGTTGTTACAGATTGTGTGGAATGTTTCAGGGTAATGCTCCAAAGTCTTTCACACAATGTAAATTAGTATTTGGCCTCTTGGAATCTTGTCACTTCCAGTATTTTCAGGTGCAGCAATGGATATTAGCTCCCCCAAACAAGAAAGCAGCAATCAGAGAACTTACCGAATTTGAAAAAATGTGTAACTTCCAACCCTGGAAATAAAGCTCTGATTTCAAATTTGTATAAAATCATAGCCGACAGGACTCCCAACACCACATTGCCATACAAACATCATTGACATCAGACACTGGTGGCGAGATAAATGAAGAAAACTAGACTACAGGGGCCTAGAGCAAATAGATGGTGCCTTTTAGTTGTTATTGTAACTGAGCTGAGACAAAGATCTCGGCAACATTGCAAAGCATTTATCATTTTACAGCTTGCAGCTCCACTGGTGATTGCCCAAAATTGGAAATCAAAGAATCCACCAAGTGTCAGTCAATGGTTCTCCAAAGTCTGGAAACATTCTTACTCTTGAATGGGTTACTTACCTAATACAAGGCGATCAATTCAAATACGTTAAAGAGTGGCACATGGTTCTGGACTTTTTTCAAAGTGACTAAAACATTGCTTTTTGCCCACAGAAACATTGTATTTTGTGCATTGTATAAACTATCTGAACTGTGCTTGGACATGTACTATGGGAGGGTTGGGTTAGGCATGGAGGAGGGAGGGAGGGAAGGGTGGGTGGAGGACAGTTGGTGGGGGTTCTTATGTTTGTTGTTATCCAAAATGCCAATAAAAATACATTTTACATTTTTGTTTTGTGAGGGGGTTCTGGCAGTTTGGGGTTGTGAGATTGAGGAGAAGTTACTTTATTTGGTGGATGTTTGGGAAATAAAGATGTAATCAGTGTGCTCTAGTTTCCATTCATGTCCCTGATTATGTATTTTGTTTTTGTATTCATATGAAGAACGGGGATGTCAATTTCACACAGAAATAACTTACAATAACATGGTTACAGATGGTGGAAGCATGCCCACAAAAGGTGCCTGCACAATAGCATAAAGATGAGAACAAGTAGTAAGCCAGTTTATGATTGCGTAAAAATATTAGGACATATGCCCGGGACAAAACAAACCAAACAGAAACAAAATGTATATCAGAGAAAAGGTGACTGGGGATTCTAGAACTGTCGGCTCCAGGGATGGCAGCGTAAAAGCGTTGCTCCTGTGCCCTAAACTAATTCCCTCTTAATATTTAGTATGTCTGCACCAGGTACCCCTGAGGTGACTCACCCAGCCAAGAGACAGAAAGGATTGGAGAAAGAAGACAGTGATGAAAGTAGAGAGGACAGACTGCTGGAATGACTGACCAAAGTGACACTGGATGTTGCAGAGATAAAAGCAGCACTCTTTAAATCAGAAGACAAATTTGAGGAAATGGTCAAGAGAGTTGATTCAGCAGAGACACATCTGAATACGGTGGATGAGAGGACTCAAAGACTGACTGACCAAGTGAGAGAGCTGAAAATGCTTAATGAGAAAATTGCTTTGAAACTGTCTGAACAGGAAAACCTTTCCCAAATAAATAATCTTTGAATTGCCGGACTTCCAGAAAATGATGAGAGAGGTAATGCAATTGATTTTCTACAAAAGACCTTTCCGGAGATACTGAATTTAGACTCAAAGATATCTTTAGAGATTGAGAGAGCTCATCGTTTTTTTGGGACCTAAGCCATCAATTAGGGAGAAGCGAAGGCACCTTATTGTTACATTTTTGAGATTCCCAGTGAAGGACCTTATTTTGAAAAGGGCCCGGGGATTGAAAGACTTTGCATGGGGTGGCAATAAAATAATGATATTTGTGGATCTGAGCAAAGATGTCCTAGAAAGAAGGCGTGCCTTTGACAAAGCCAAGATGAAAGCTCTGGGAAAAAACGTGAAATATTATATGATTTACCCTGCCATATTCAGGGTTATAACTGATGGTCGTCTGCACTCCTTTACTGAGCACAAATCTGCTGAAGCTTTTTTGTCTGATTTAGATTCAGATCCCATGGAAGGCAAATCCTCAGATACAGAGTTCACAAAAGTGACAAGGAAAAAAACGAGAGGTCTGAGCAGCCCTAAATGTAAGTATGGATATTATGTGTTTACACTGTGTAGGTTGAAGTAGGAACGGAACTTAATTTAATTTTATTAATTGTTATTAATCTTGAATTACTCAATATGTACTTCAAAAATGCATATAAAATGGCCACTATGAAACTGCCGTTATTTTATCTACTTTGAACGCTATGGATTTTATGTTGGAAAAAAATAATAAACCCTGTGGGTCTGGAACTGAGGAAAGCACCTACGAACGTGCTCCGGAATTACATAATCTCTAAACACGTTTGGGAAATTGAAGACGCGTGATGCGGTGCGACATGCAGCCATATTATGAGACCCTGTGGAGTGACATAGTGCGGCCAGCGGTGAAGTGGGGAAGAGAGAATGGACGATGGCATGTGACAGAGGAAAACAGATCTGGATAAATTAGCATGTGAGTTGTGATGTCCGTGCTCACTGTGCCGCCTTATGCTACAATGGCTCTCTTCTCCTCAGTTTCGTTCCCAATGGCGGAGCGAACGCATGAGTCATCACCTCCTCACTTGACGGCTCATTCCCTGTTCTTTATTGGGTCATGTCGGCTCTCTCTATACACTTTAATGGTATGTGGAAGCATTAGATGTGTACTGGTTTATGGCACTTATCCGGCGGTCTGACTCGCGTGTGCCACTTCGTGCTGCTGGCTTTTCAATGGATACAGTTTGCTGACCTCTATAATGTGAAGGATTAGGCTGGGTACACGTGGGATGGAGAAATAAGGAGTGAATGGAACCATATAGCGCCGGAATGTTACAGTGCTTTTCTACATGAATAACATTTTAGGTTGTGGATTAAATGGAAGGATGGAGCTCTGGTGGAACGTTGAGCATATGAAAGGGATCAGAGATGCGATATTGGTGCTGCATGGTGAGATTCTCACGGATCGGTCTGAATAGGAAATAATATTTGGCATGTAGTGGATGGAAACGCACACCATTAGGTTTCTTTTGACGATATTGAGAAGGAAATGGATGGCTGAATAAGACTGAAATATTGACTGACCCACATATTATGTACTGCAGCCAGGCATGAAGGTATACACGCGAGACAAGGACATCTTGGACAGATATGATTTTTTAAGAGAAGAGGACGGGATATTACTCCTTTTGAGAACGAATATGTGTACTAATAGTGATTGTACTGTTGTTGATGTTGATTCTTTCCTCTTGTTGACACAAGTCTAATTGCAGGATATTGAGTGAGATGTTAATGCATATATATTGAAGCGAAGGGGTATTTTATTTTAGGGAGGAGGGGGTGAAGTAAGGGAATGACACCTCATGCTAAGCTATTTACTACTAAAGGGAAATGTGACTGTATGTGTTGTGATATGGCTAACAAGGGCTAGAGGGTGGGTGCTATGGTGGTTGAGGGGAATAACATTTAAACTAGTTTGTCATATATGATATATAGAACTTGAATAGATGCATACCATATTTGTTTATTGTTGATGAAGAAGTAGAGTGCATTAGCTATATTAAGAGTAGTACTGGTTGAATGTATCAGATGTGACATATGTATGTTGGGGGCAGGGTTCTAAAATTGATGGTTGTTACATCACAACTGTACAGATATATATTTAATATATTTATTCTGTATAGGAAATGACTTCTAGCAAGCGTATTAGGTAGGATGGTGGGAACTATTGCTATAAGGAACACTTAATAGAGAGGGTAGTGGTTGGACTATTGGTTATGCTGGAAAGGAATTGAAGGGAGTAAAGGGGGAGGGAGGATAAAAAGGGGTGAAGTTGTGGAAAGTACTGATAATAAGGAACTGTATTAAAATGGGCATAGATCTACTGGTAAGTATAGTTCGGAACAATGTGTTTGTTGTACATAAATGTACCCATTCAGTGTCTGATGGATGTCAGACTCTGCAAGTTGTGGCTTATTGGTTTGGATTGTTGACTGTTAGTATGTCTGTTTGGGTGAAGGTGCTGTATTTTTTGTTTGTCTTATTTTAATGATGATTGGTTTAGTGGAATTGGAAATGTGTATATTCAAGTTATGCTTTGTAGACAAGAAAGTATAGAACACTAAAGTATGAAACCGCTGGATTTTGTTTCGTGGAATGTTGAAAGGTATAAATTGTGCTTTTAAGCTACGGAAAGTTATGGCGAGGATCTGGAGGAATAGAGGAGATATAATATTCCCTTCAGGAAACTCATTTGAATGATCATTCGGAATGTCTGTTAACTAACTCTAGGTATAAGCAAGTTGTATCTAATTGTTATGACTCTATAGCGAGGGGAGTAAGTATATTGTTTAGAAAGGGATTACCAATCAAAGTAGAGAAAATAATAAAGGATGATTAGGGTCGTATATTGCTAGTAGATCTGCTATGTGATGGTAAGAAGGTGACAGTAGGAACTGTGTATGCTCCATGCTCGCCAAATACACAGTTCTTCGCTAAATTGAGTGATCTACTGAATGAAATGGTGGGAGAAAATATAATTTTAGGGGGGGATTTTAATGCTGTGATGGGTAGTAAATTAGACCGAAGATCAGATTGTAGATATGGCAGTGAGGGAATAAGTGAAGAGTTTTGTGATTTTGCACATAATTTACTATCTGGTAGATGTGTGGCGGGAAATGCATCAAGGGGAGAAGGAGTACACCTTCTATTTCCTAGTTCATAAATCATATTCGAGGATTGATTATTGGCTTTTTAGTATTAGACTAGTGCGTTCGGACATTAAGGAGAGAGGAATCTCGGATCATGCATTACTTGACATGCAAATAAATATAAAGAGTATGAAGGATAGATCCAAGAGATGGAGGTTGAAGGCAAGAGCACTTAAAGACTTGTCGGTCACTACAGGTCTGGAAACATTTATTAAAAATGTCTTTGATGAAAACAAGGGCACGGCAGACTATGTTTGGGATTGCTTTAAAGCGATGTCAAGAGGAGAGCTGATAAGTAGGTCGACACATGCTAAGAGGAAAAACGTGGAGGTTATTAAAAAGATGGAGGAAGGTGTTACAGAGTTCCAGAGAAATTGTGCAACCTTTGAAACAAGAGTCAAATAAGATGACATTGAGGAAGTTGGAGGGTGAAATGATGAATCAAGTACATACAATGGCAGAAAAAGGGATATTTTATACCAAACTGAAATGTTGTGAATTTTGAGATAAAAATGGTAAGATGTTAGCCAAGGTATATGGACTTTCCATCGAAAATGAATTCATCAAATTAATTTCCATTGAATTTTATTCATTGAAAATACTTTCCATCGAAATGCATTTTCATTGAATAAAATTTGATGGCTTTCGATGGATTTTAGGCTTAGGGCTAAGGTTAGGGCAAGGATTAGAAATAGGGTTAAGGTTAGGGCAAGGGTTAGAATTAGGGTTAGGGTTGGGTTAAGGGTGGGATAGGGTTTGGGTTAGTGTTTGGGTTGGGGTGGTGCCCTAGGGGGTTAGGGGGAACCCCCCCATTAAATAATAAACACTAAAACATTACATGAAGCTGGCCAGTGCTGAAATACTTTGAAGTTTTCAGCACTGGACAGCTCCATGTAACGTTTTAACGTGTAAAATAAATGCATGGAAATGCTATCTTTTACATTTAAAAGTACATATCCATCGAAACTTGTCCATTCCTATATTCGATGGACAAGTTTCGATGGATATGTACTTTTACATGTAAAAGATAGCAATTTGATGCATTTCCTTCGATGGATTTCCTTTTCGATTGAATGTTTTCATTGAAAAGACCATAAACCGTTAGCCAATTAATAAATAGCTACTGAAACATGTATTACTTTCATACAAACTGATGAGGGGGAAACTTTATTTAAAAATGTAGAAATATGTGAATATTTCCGTGATTTCTATTCACGATTATACAAAGAGGAACTTTCTAAGTGATGAAGATCTCAATCATTTCTTTAGTAAGGTTAATATCTCAAAATGATCACCTGAAGGGAAAATAAAGTTGGAAACAAAAATTGAAGTTAATGAGATAAATGATGGGAAACAACAACTAAATGGTGGGAAGTCGCCACGGCCTGATGCCCTGATTTCTGAATTTTATAAACTGTTTGTGACTCAGTTATCGCCAATTTTATGTGAGGTTTTTAATGATTTTCTGATGTCAGGAACGTTATGCGAATCAATGAAAGAAGCCTTGATAACTGTAATACCTAAACCAGACAAAGATCATAAAAAGTGTGAAACTATAGACCGATATCATTGTTGAATGTGGATCTGAAAATGTTTACTAAAATATGGTCAAATTGGCTGATGGAATGTGTGGGAGGCTTAATTGATGATTCGCAAGCAGGCTTTACTCCGGGGAGATTCAGATATGATAATGTTAGAACGGTGCTAGAAGTTATAGGCGCGCACATCGAGGGGGGACCAGACACATTTATAGGTTTTTTGGATGCTGAAAAGGCCTTTGACAGAGTTCATTGGAGGTTTCTGGGATATACACTGATGAAAATGGGGTTTGGTCCCATGTTTATGCGAATGGTTGATTGTATTCACAAGGACATTACAGCAAAAGTATTAATTAACGGGCTGATATCCAAATCCTTTCCGCTGTCAAAAGGTACCAGGCAGGGATGGCCACTGTCGCCATTTTTGTTTAATTTAGCTTTGAAACCACTGGCGGCGTATACAAAGCAGTGTGAGGAAGTTAAGGGAATTTGTATAGGAAATACTGAGATCAAGATTTTAACGTATGCGGATCATAAAATGATTCTCCTTTCAAACCCTGAGGTGTGTGGATCACTGCTAAAGCAAATGCTTGAAGAAGTTGGTGGGTTGTCGGGCCATAAAGTAAACTGGGACAACACTGAAATGTTCCCTCTATCCAAGACATGCAATAGGAATGCATTAAAATCCTGGAACTGCAAATGGTCCCCAAGTGGAGTAAAATATCTAGGTATAAATATAATTAGAGTTTTAAAGAAAATTGTTCAGTATAATATTGATAAATCAATAGACAAAATAATAATGAATATTAAGAAATGGGAAAGGCTTCATTTGAATCTATGGGCAAAAGTTAATGCGATAAAAATTGTTTTATTACCTAAAGTACTGTATACTATACAATAATTACTGCTACTAGTCCCAGATAAACTGTTGCAGAAATTTGATAAAGTATTGAAAACCTTCTTATGGGGAGTAGGTAAGAGACCGCGTATCCCAAAATATATTCTGTTGCGGGATGTTAAAGAAGGAGGATTTGGTTAAAATACTAAAGAGCATTATTTTGATATTGATGATGTAAAGGGTCCCATCTGGTTACGGATAGAGAGAGAGATTTGTGAACCTTACCGCCTGGATAGCCTCTATAAAATGGGAAAATTATCGGGGAAAAGATTGAAATTACAACCAATGGTGGAAACTAGGCAGGCTTTAATAACATAGTTTAAGGAGAATGGTCAACGTTTTGAGTTTAATTATGACGCATCGATATGGTATAATCAGGCACTACAGTTGCATAATAGATGTTTACATTGGCAGAGTTGGATCAAGAAGGGTATATTGAGATTAAAGGATTTACTGGAGGGGGATAGGATGCTAAGTTTTGAGGAGTTGCAAGATAGGTTTGTTTTGGACAGGAAAGAGTTTAGCCGATGTATGGAATTGAACCCATTGATGAATCAAAGAATAGGCATGGTTGATGAAGGATTGGAGGAAAGGCCGGAGATTTTCAAACTGTTAGGCGGGCGAGAATACAATGTACGCGCTTTATGCCTATGGGGTTGGATTATATAGGAGCATGGGCAAAGCTAAAAGATACTTGGTCAAATGATATCAACATGATCATATCGGAGGAGGAATGGAGGGACCTTCCTAGGGTTATAGCGAATGCAGGAATGGTTATGTGTTTGTGTTTGATAAAGCAGAAAGTTGTTGGGAAGATTTATTGGACACCAGTAAATATGTTTAAGTTGGAGTTGAGGACTGATAAAGAATGTTGGAGCTGTGGTAATGGTGGGGGAGCTCTATTGCATCTACTTTGGAATTGCCCGAGAGTACAAGGCTTTTGGAAGGAAGTTCCAGTGGAGTGGGGCGAGTAGGGAGAAAGAGCGGAAGTGAAAGAAGGCACAGGGAGGTTATGGGATGGTGAGATTGAGTGCAAAGGAGGATTAGAGGGAACAAGATGGTGAGTAAACTGAGATACAATAAGACAGGTACTGAGGAGCAAGACAATTGATAGCTTTGTAGACTAGGTGAAGGAACTTGAACAGAGAGTGGTTGTGCATGCAGAGCCAACCAGCAGGATGTCAGTGGGTAGAAGTGGGGAGTATCTGGGGAGGTAGTAGTGAGTGCTGGTAGCAACGTTGAGGACTTTGTTGAGAGTTAGGAAGGTGTAGGGAGGAAGGTTAAGGAGTAGGCTTGAACATAAATCCAGTTTGCTGAGCACAAGAGTGGCGATTAGAGTTTGTGTACAGCGCTTTGTAAGAAAAGAACAGATGTTACTATTGTTGAGGAAGTTAATAAAAATAGCATTGACAGTGGTAGTGATGAAATTATGCAGCCATAGGTCGTTATCAAAGAAAACCCCAAGATTGCAATCCTTGGGCAAGGGAACAAGAAGGTCAGGTGGAAGGAGATAGGAAAGTGGAGGATAGGGATGGCAATGGAAGCTGAGGGAAAGATGACTTCTGTTTTTGAAGAGTTCAGCATGAGTGATGTCAAATTTGTGATAACATATGTGTGCTTGTACGCTGCGCAAAGAGGGGCTCATATTTAAGGTGAATAGCTTCCCAAACATGCTTATTTGTAGGCGTTACACACACACACATACGGGGGGGGTAATTTTGTTATTGTATATTGTACTGTTACCGGCAATTACAAGTGGCCCGCAACTTTAACCTGCAGAGCCCTATGTGCACTCCTAAATATAATTCCTAGAGACCAAACTGATGCCAGCAGGTTTCAAAAAGGGCTTGAACCTGTTTAATTTCATGAATTTTAGGAAGAACACTTCTTAATCAATGGGACACATTGTTACTTACCCTTAAGCTCATTTGTCCACTTCACTCCTGACAGATCAGCTTATTTGGCATCCTCTTTGCCCATTTCAGGCACACTCCCCTATGGCATCAAGAAAGATCCTTACAAAGACGAATTTGGTAGTCACATAGAGCGGGTTTTGGCTTGGGTTTTGGCTTCTCACTTCAGGCGTACAGTAAAATGAATAGTGAAGGCTTTTGAGAGACACTTCCGCCCACAAAAGCTGATCCAGTGGACAATCATCAACAAATGTATGTAAAGGTTGTAGTGATCCAAACAATGTTTTTGATTGTTCAGTGTACCTTAGTCTAGAGGGGACAAAGTGACAGCCAATCAAAATGTCCATTTATGATGGGTGTGAACATTGAACACATGATATTGCGACTTCCTAACGACCACTACACGATATGGAGAGACAAACATAGAGGTCATGCAGATACCGCGCATGCCACCAATGATCAATATTAAACAGCACGCAAGACCTTGCTTTGTATTGAGCATTATTGTGCTTTTGTTGGCAGGCCCACCCACGGCACCTGGAACTGCTGTACTTTCTCCCTGTTGTTTTCCATTCGTTTATTGATTTCTTTCAATGTTTCGGCCCTCCTGCTATTCCGACCTTGTGCATCTGCAAATGCTAACAGACATCCTCAGCTTTTAACCTGGGACTTCAGGATGCACCGTACATAAGTTATAGCCTCTTCTGCTATGCAAAAGTGTGTTTTGTTTCATCAAATTTGTCACATTCTCAAATCTTAATAATGTTTCCTTCTTGAATTTAGCATTCCACTTTATATGAAGAATGAAAATTATTTTGTCTAGTATATTTCTATAAGCTCTTATATATCATCGGATTCAGAAAACGCGAATAAATGATAGGCTATAACGTTTGGTGATTATGGATGATTCCACAGAGGATGGGACTCGAAAGATATGCTGCGATATCTGTGTCTTGTTGCCAAGTTGAACTATCAAAATTCAGCCAATCATTTTTTCTCAATGCACAATACATATCTGGGTGGGAATCTTGGTAGGTTTGATTGATATCAGAGCTGGATTCCCCACACTACCAAAGTTGTACAAGCGGGCACATCACCTTCTCTCTCTCTGTCTCTCTGTCAGTCTCTCTGTCTGTCTCTCTGTCTCTCTGTCTCTGTCTCTCTCTCTCTCTCTCTCTCTGCCTCAGTCGTCCACTTTAGTATTGAAATAAGGAGTGCCTAAAACAGTAACCACCTTAAGAAGCTGTAGAAAAACTAAACAACCACTGTCAAAAGCTCTAGTCTTGACTTCAGTTTATGCATTGCAAAGAGGGTCTACGAAGAATGAGGCAATGAGGGGCAGTGAGGGAGCAGAGAGAAAGAGTATTGAAATAAGGAGTGCCCAAAACAGTAACCACCTTAAGAAGTGCTGTAGAAAAACTAAAGAACCACTGTCAAAAGCTCTAGTTTTGACTTCAGTTTAGGCATTGCAAAGAGGGTCTACGAAGAATGAGGCAATGAGGGGCAGTGAGGGAAAGAGGGAGCAAGAGAGAAAATCATTCAAAATAACGCCCTCTGAGCCACCCTTTAAATTCCCAAACACGACCACATCTCTGCTTCCAGGAAAGCAGCCAACTGGCTCCCCATCAGCGAACGCATCAAATTCAAGACCCTTGCCATCACCCTCCGTTGCCTTTTTCAACTCTGCACCGGCCTACCTCTCTCAAAGACGTTCAAGACCCGTCTCCACTCAGTCGACTCGTACTGCCAGCAGCCTGAGCTTGACTGTGCCCAGATTCAAGCACCAGAGAACCGGAGGCGTAATTTCCCTGTGACCACATGGTAATGTGTGATTACCAGGCACTCTGCCTTAAAGTAAACATCGAGAGATAGACGTTGGTTGCCTCAGCAGTGAAATATTGCAAGTGGTTCCCTGTTAGGTATGAGCACCTCATGCTAGTAAACCTCCATTAGAAAGTTAATAAATGGTTTCTGCTGGATCCAGTGGAAGCATGTGGGATTCACATGATAAAATAAATTCACCCATGGACACCTTGTGAGTTCGTTCGTGCTGGCCATGGTGAGGGACACTGCACACTAAGCCTGCGGTCTATTTTGAATCCTACGGGCCAAATTCCTTCTGGGAAGGAGGGGGAGTTTGACTCATGTACAGCACTAATTAAGCTTTTAAAATGTCTGAGATCGGACATTACAAATCTATCCAACTAATAGTTAATTGTGCCTTATATTTAGACAATAACTACCTTCTTAAGTGCTTGCCTATGTCGGTGTATGTGATTATGTTTGCATGTGAGAGCCTTCCCAGTGCCCCTCTTACCCCCAGTCCATTATAGTGCCTTAAAGAGGTCTTGCCTAACTCTAAAGTGATTGGGGGTTCGGGAGGACCCTGGTTCCTTCCCAACACTATGTTGAAGAAGGTTGGTGTCCATCCTTAGTATGTGTGTACATGTGTATGGGATTCATAGAGCCCACAACTAGCTGGAAACTTATCAAGCTCTGTACATGGGGGATGGACCCAGAGAGGTACAGGTACGTTGAGGCATGGGTAGCATTAGCAGGGGGTGTGAGATCTGGATGGGGGAAAGGGTTGGATGGAGCGATCAGCTATTGGAGAGGTTTTCTTTCAAAAGTACGGTCTTCTGGTCACTATCTGCATTGGTAACTTGTTCAGAGGCAGGATGCATAGCAGTATCATTTCATTACATTTAGCTGCGGCTTTGAATCAAGCTGCCAAAAGACAGTCACTCCAAAGCACTTAAGAGTCCAAGGTTGTGTTTCTTTGAGCTAGCATTGGGGATATTTGAGTCCAAATGAGATACAGGCCTCTACTTAGGAAAGCATTAGGAGGTGCTTACGATAATGGGGATGAACTTACGTGGCAAAGGATGATCTCTCCTACCTAACAAAGGGTTCTTTGTAGGCATGGCAAAGGCACATCACACAGCTTGTAAACAGTGAGGGCATCGCTGATATGCGTGCCACCTAAGACTGATCATGGGTCTCAGGTGAGTATGTCAGACACTGGTCCTCATTTTATATTGATGAAGAAGCCAGCCAACCATTTAGAAATAATCTGCACTGGTTCTAGTTGGTGGTATGTGGGTGTTGGTAACCTGCACTACCATGGAGACACACATAACTCTTTATTGGTTTTTGATAATGTCCAGTAGTGCTAATTGATTGATATTTCTACGCAGCCTGTCCCTTGATAATTGGCTCAGAAATGGCTTTGTTTCCTTTCATTTCCAGTTTTAATAACAAACCAAAGCATTATCCCTAGATGGACACCAGGAGATGCCTGAACAATGGCCTCTACGAACGTGTGGAAAAAGAAAACATAAAGACAAACATATGCATATGCCTGGGCCTTTAAAACAACACGAACAGTTCACCACCATAAATGCTATTCCACAAAAGGAGCCATAAACATCCCAAAGGTTCTTCAGCGTATGTGACAGATATACATAACAAAGCACCAATCCTGATGGGGGATCAAGGGGAGACAAGCTAGTTTGGCTGGACGTACAGATAACCCAAAGTGAGCTGAGATCATATTGGGATTTTGAACCATGTGAAGTTTCAAAGTACATGAGAAAGAGAACTGGGGTACCATGATAGTATCCTCATGCAGGCCCCTAAGCATGTCATGACTACTATAATGCCAAAAAGAAATGGCTCCCACAGATGAGGGATTCTGCCTTGTAAGCCCTAGGAGCTTAGTTTATTTTATTTTATTTAATACTCATATATATCACCAAACTAACCCGCAGGCATGAGGGCGTTAACAACACAAAAAACAGCCATACAAAACAAAAAATACAAACAAACAAGTAACACTAAATAATCCATTACAAAAATGAAGGAATATCTGACAACTCACAACGACCTACAGCATTACAAACAACGGACCATTGAACCATTTAAAACAATGGATCATAAAACAAAATCAACATGTATTTTGGTACTTTGGTCATTTTGCTCATGATATAATTTTGGCCTTCAGATTTGAAAAGCATTTGCCTAGTGGCTAGTGTCACTGGTTCATTGAATCATCATCTATTCTCCCTGCATTGGCTATATGTTCTCTGCGTAGTCAACCATGATTTTCAAGTTTGATGGTACATTTGACAGGCTTTTACAAACGCTCAAAAAGCAAGGAAGATTACTTTCCCCACATCCTACAGCTATGCAGTCTCTATTACTAAGGGAGCACCATTTATCAATCCATACTCTACGAAGGACTTTCAAGTCATGCGATCTTATGCCCCCGTGCCACACTTTCTGGTGTCGGCAGGCTAGGGCTTTATTTCTTAGAGCTTCTCTTGGTTAATTTCTCACTGGCTTCTCAACATTTGTGGTGATTATATTCCTCTTGTTCAAGATTAGACCTCTTACATTCCTGTCTGTAATAACCAGCATTTTAATTTGTCCTATGCGGTTGTCCCTTGGAATGGGAGTCCTGAGTGTCCCATGTGTAGTACTTGCAGATCTGGTTGGACCTTAACAACCAAACCCCTATTGCGGTAAAGGAGGAATGATCCTGTCGGCATTCCATGATTAGCCTGAGATAGGAGTAAAGGTAAAGCAAACACAGGCCCCACTGCCAACCCAAGGGTAACAGGATTAGAGGTGGGGGGAGTTGGAGGCAGAGAGTAGTGCAGAGTACAGAGCAGGGTATGAGAGCGTGAGAGGGTAGAGGGAAGATTGAATCAACTGGGTATCTATAAGGTACATCCCCTATCCATATAGAACATTAACGATAGGGATAGAGTAAGGACAGTTAAGCAGTCCAAGAGGGAGCTTAGTCAGTCGACCTTTAGTGTGCCATTGTGAGTACAAGTCAGCTCTTACACAGTATGGAGTCAACATTTGATAGCTACTAACCAGGGGCAGAGGCACCTGGGTTAGGGAAGAGAACCAATTCAAAACAAGAGATAGGGATGGCCCTTGGGCCCACAAGAAGTGAAATAAAAACCCTTGAACTGCCTCTAAGCCTTAGTGTGATTCTTGTTCCATCTGTGGTTGACTGCTGAAAGAGCGTTGACACTGACTGGTGCATATGACGGAGTGGGCACTGATGTGCATTCAATTTGACACACCTTCCTGGAATCATTTAATTGTCCTTCCGATTTAATGCTCTGTTGAACACATATTTACATTGCTACATTGGATATGTCTTTTTCAGTCTTGTTTGTTTGATGAATGGATTGAGTGGGGGCAGCATAACGTTTCAAGATAGTTTGGACATACTATTGGTTGTAGCACCTGTTGTTGGACGGGACACACTGACATCCCAACATGTATAGCACCTATGTTTTAAATTGGCCTGGCAGTGGTCAAATGGATGTGACTAAAGTCTTCTTTGCTTAAATGTTCATTTAATTTCTGTTTAGATGTATGTTTATTTCAGATCTTTAGAGGGCGGGAGACAATGGTTTTATTTTCTTGGAACATGGATTGTGTCTTGGAAACACATTTGCTATTTCTGTTTTGATTCTGTTACTACAGAGAAACTCAATAAACATATTGGGTAAAAAAGAGAATGAGGGATACGTGCATAACATTTATGGACATAAGCACATATGGGAATCATACATGCTAAGCTTCTGGTTTTTGGAAACATACATGTGCTGTTAAGTGTCAAAATACACTCATTGAATAGCACATGCAGTAAAAACCGTGCATTCATAAAGGCAGAAAGAGATATACATGAGCTTCCCACTGTGTAGTAACAGCACAATATATACTAATAAGCACACATGCCAGCAGCCACTAGCTATACAGAGATGATAAAGTCAGGGAGTATATCAAGGAAGGATTGTCATCTGGCAAGGGTAGGGAAGCCTTGGCTTTTTTTATTGACAATACAATTATGCAGGTAATCCATCTCAGGAAGGGTGGTCTGCTAATCAGACCACCCCCTTTCAGCAAACTCCATGCCAGAAGCATAGTATACAACTGTGCTCTGCTGTATCAGTATCCTGATCAGCATCCCCACCTCTCCCTTGACAATGAGCAGGTTCAGAGGTCACAGGTGCCCTGTTTGACAGCTACTGTGACAGCAAAGTCACTGAAGTACAGAGACTGCATTAAATTGTGCACCTCTGTTCCACAATCACATAATTATGATACGCTATCAGCCTGGTGCCAGGATCCTCTCGAAATATAAGCCATACCTAGGTTATGGTATGGTGGGTGATTGCTCACATAATTATTAAAATCCACATGTGATTTGTAGCATACCAGTGTCAACCATGTGAGCTCAGACCAGCTATGGGAGGAAATGCGGGTTTCACAGACCTACTTGTCTACATTCCAGTGAATATGACATTGGACAGGATGCCTGCCTCTGTTGATACTATGGGAGGCTGGGTAACCACTCCCTGCCAGGCACAGTGAATCACAACAGGAGAGCCTGGCTTCAAAGAGGCAATTTTATAACAAACGTGTGCCTCGCGACAGGGGGTTACACACAAAAGGGCATTTAAAGTGACTGGCTAGAGTGGGGGACAGGTTTAGGCAATCAGGCATAGCAGAGCACTAGGAAGAAAGGATTCCTCTATCTTGATTTGATTTTCTGTGGGCTTTTCTTTCCTTCCCATCTCCTACACTCCCTGCACAGCAAAGCACTTTAGGTATGATGCAAAAAACACAAGTCACTAGTTATCTAAACAAGGACTGGATCTTTTAAAGAAGGCTTTGTTTTAACCAACCCCTTGTGATGTGTTGCCTTTATAAGGAAATGTTCTCCCCCTCTTTATAGGATTAATTTTGGGATTCCAGGACATCAAGAAAAATGTATTGGGAGAGCAGAGCTTTCCAAATGTTCAACCAGTAAACTGAAGGAGTGCTCCAAGACAGAGGCAAGCTCTGCTCCTTACCCATCCCCCGGGCACATTGCGGCAGAGCTGCTGCTGGAGAAAAGCCTGCCTTACTGCCAGCTATACTGTGTGGGATGTTTTTACCCATGCATCCGAGCCCTACCACAAAAACTGTGCCTTACTGGCATTGAAAACATCATGATGGCCAGAAGTTCCCAGAAAATGCACAGGGAAATGCATGAAGAATAGGCTGCCACCCATGTCTGCCTATGTTGTGGGCACAGAAGGGCACTGCCTAAAACCACCATTGGGCTACACACAGTAGCCTGAAACCATTGCAAAAGGGGCAATGCTGATTGCAAAAAGCAACCCATAACTATTGGAAATTCATTTTCTTCAGGTCAAATATGGCTAAATTATGGGCACAAAATTATTTTACTGCAGAACCACACCAGTGCCATGTGCTGAACCTGGATAATATACTTCCATGTAAAATCTCTTGTTTGAAATGCATTAATTCAAGACTGATCCAAAAAAATAATGCATGCAGTACCCGCTTTGGACTCAAGGCGGCGCTAGCGGTCTAAACTCTGACAGGAGAACTGCTACTTCAGAAGCTAATCAGCCTTCTGTGACAATTGGGACTTCAAAAGACTGTGAGTTAATTAAAAATCTAATCACCTGCTGTTCCCAGAGACAATCTGATTTGATTAACAGGCCAAAAGGCTGGCAAACCTTCTCACCTCAGAAAGCCCAGGATATCACATGGTCATGCTAACCAAAGGCAAAGTGCCCCCCTGGTCTGTTGACCTCAGCTTGCTGGAGCCCACACAAAAGACCTTTTCCCTTGAATAGGATATGGTGATTTTGACTGTTTCCTGTCAACAAAGATCTGCCAGCCAGGAGAGACATGTGATCACTGTCATCCCCAAACTTTGGGGGCGGACTCAAACACTGCAGTACTTTGAATTGAAAGCAAATATATATTTTACAGAAATACTGATAACTCTTGGTAACCAGATGACAGAAATGTGAAATTTGGGGATCCTTAAAATGAAAACTTTGCCCACAATTCAAGCCCAAACTCCAATTTGTGTGATGTTCTGGGGCAAACCCCCGCTATTTATTGATACTACAGACTCTGTGTTTAAGCTAGAGACATGGGAATTTACTGGAGTATGTATGAACAGGCCGTGTATATGTGTATAATTTTTAATGAAAAACCAATGTTGTATAACCCACTAAAATCGAAAATAAGTTGCCCGTTCTTTTCCCAAGCTCCTAGAAACACCAGAGTCGGAACAGTGCCTACCTCATGTGATATATGATGTGTGTAGGTGAAGTAAAAACAACTGTGTATTTGGGAAAATATGTATTTGGATCAAATATAGATTTGTGTGGAAAGATGACAGGGGAGGGCCCTCTGGCCATAAAATCTACCTCATCACTCTGACTCACAACTCAGTTCCCCCAAGCATGGGAGAGGGGAGAATTGGGCCAATGAGAGGGGCGGGTTTAGTTATGACCAACGCACACACCCACTTTCCAAAACACATAAAAAGAGACTGCTGGGACAGGTAGAGGCATTCAATTCCATTTGCTGCGGTGCATGCTGACCGACGACTTCACATCCAGAGATCCAACACTTAGACTTCCAAGCTAAACAGAGACTACAGAACTTTGAACCAAGAAGGCCCACTGCAAGCAAAAGTATTTGTCAGCAGGCCTCAAAATCATTTGCAAACTATTCCACAGCCGGGCGAGCTGTCTGAATTCTTTTGCCAAGAACTCTTGCCAGTACCCAGAAAGCAGTGTTACATCCAGAATCCACTTGATCCGGACCGGAAAGCAGAGCAGTATCCAGAACCAGAGGCCGCTGAATCCAGAGAGGCTAGACCAGCAGAGCAGAGCTGACCCAGATCGCTGTGAGCAGAACCGGTGCCTGATTGACCCGCCGAGCAGACAGAACCGCAGCCGGACGTGTTGACCAGATCCGTGACGAGGCCTAGTTCAAATTTATATTGTGAGTACCTAGCAGAACTGTGCAGAACCAATCTCTTAGTTAAAATAATCTAATCCAAACTATTTTAACCTAAGTAGAACAGCCTCCTAGAAATCGTGTCATCTGTCATTTGTAAAGCTGCACAACTGTCACCTGTCAATTCTGAAGCTGCAAGCTGTCACCTGTCATTTTGAGTTTTACTTTAAATCCGAAAAACTACCTTTATTTAATCGTCCGTATCTCTGGAACCGTTTGGGCTAGGAACGAGATTTGCTACTCCTTATACTTTTGCCGCAATCGCGATTCACGCACTTGCGAATTTACCGCAATTTGCGATTTTGGCTCAATTTCTCCACTTGTCAAAATAGCAGCTCCATTCTTTCCTTTGTTCAAATCTGTTTGCAACTTGGTAATAACTCATAGAGCATTGCTAAAGTGAGCCTGAACTAATACCAACACGCATCTCCCACTCACCCTGAATCTCTAGAGGGAATTAAAATCATTGGCACATTTTCCCATCCATTGCCATCACATTTAAAAGCATTTTGGGCCTGTGTTTCAAACTCCTACCTGTTTCCTCTAAGCTTGCTGGGGGGGGAACTGAATTTCGTATTGTATTTGGTTGCATTCCTGAGAACTGTGTGCTCCTCTTTCCATCTCCTTCCATTTCTTACATTGCATAGGGGAGGGGGGTGAATTGCCAGAGAAAAAGTGATGATCTTAACTTTTGCTAAAACCATATCAAGTATTTCTGTACTGCATTTTATTCCTCATTGCTTTTCCCTTGAAATCATAAAAGTATTTTTGCTACTTTATCCATCCTATACTAACTCCTCATTGATTGTAAAGAAGTGTGCTAGTGCCAGATTACCCATTGTTGGTCAACATCATATGTCTAAGTGTACTGTCAGATATTAATTTATTATAAAGTGTGATAAATACATATATATATATATATTGTTTAAATTCTCAAATAAACCTTTTAATTTGCAAAACAAACCTACTTCTTGGCTCAGTGGGATCAGGGGGATTCTAAGAGGAGGGTGTTATACAAGGGTGGTCATCCAGAGTACTGAACTAGACATAAAAATACATTAATAAGGGTTTTCCTCAGCATCCCAGACTAGGCATTTACTTGGCTGCAGTGTTGATTGAATATCGCTTACAAAAGTGGGGGCTCGGAGCCGGGATATTCTGGGTTAGATTTACCATTTGTGCAGATTAATACAGTGTGCCAACTGACCAGATACACATATCCGGTTAGATCACCACGCTGTTTTACACTGTGAAAGCACCCCTCAAAGGAACGCTCTAAGGAAACGGTCTGGTTTGCAAAATAAAATACAAACTTCTGTAAATCAGGAATGAACTCAAAATCCAGAATGACGACCTTGGTTGATATGAAAATAGCCAGAGAGCACTTCTTACATAAGCTATTTGTGAGAGGTGAGTGGACTCATCAGGACCAAACGGTCTGGCTGCAGGCAATCGCGCAACAGGTCACTGAAACAGGGTCAGATATATGGAGAGATCAGGGTCCATTACATGTGGCCCTGAGTGAATTATACATGGCTCCTAAAGTTAAAGATGAACACGACAAGATGGTTAGGATAGCGGCATATTTGTATCTATATATGGGAGCCATGCAGGACAAAGGTGCTGAAGGCCAAGATCTGGCAAGTAGGCAACAGCTGGCGTTAGAAAAGGCCCAATCTGACCTGGTCTCTTCTGAGCAGAGGCTGCAGAGGAGCCAGGAGTCAGAAAATGATAGTAGGCAGTATATCATTAAAATAAAAGAGGACATGGATAGACTGCAACAGGAGAAGGCTGACCAGGATACCAGATTTCTGGCCTTGCAGAAGGAGTACCAAGAAGGTTTGGACTCCCTTCTGCAGAGCCAGAAAAAGCTGGAGCAACAACTGGACTTCAACAGGGCATGCACAGAGCAGGTAGCCACCCTGCAAATTCGATTAGACAGAGAGAAAGAGGAAAGCAATAAATTGATTCTGAAAGACCTGGATACCCAGGCAGAGTTTGATCAGGAGCACCAGAAAGCTGGTGCCTTCCAAAGGCAAAGGGACGACCTGGCGGCACAGATGCAGGCTCTTAGTCAGGAAAGGGATACCTTAGGCCAGGAAGTCTGCCACTTAAAAAGGAAAATGTAAGAAAATCACCTGGCCCTCCAGGGACTGGGTGACCTCCAAAAAGAACACCAGAACTTGTTAGAGCACACCAAGAGGGTGGAGGATGCTCTGGCAAGAAAGGAGCAGGCCAATAGGGACACAGCTCAGGAGGTAACCCTCCTGCAGCAGAGACTGGCCCAGTACTCCAGGACCAATCAGGAGGCACAGAGAGAAAATGAGGCTCTCTGTCAGCACAATGATAGGCTCCAGCAACAGGTAGCGATGCAGGAGAGACTGATAGAGTCTAGTAAGGCCTTAACTGAGGAACTGAAAGCGCAGGCTCTTGCATTGCAACAGGAAGCAGGGGCGGATAGAGATGAGGTTCGCTGGGAAAGAGAAACTCCTGAGCATAACCTCAGGAGCCCTAGTACCAGAGGCCTTCATCTCTCCCAGTCCCTGGACTCTGCCACCCCCATGTCCCCTCGCGCACATGAGCCCAGGGCCACGGGGATGGCAGATTACTATCCAGCTAGAAGTATGGGGCTCATAGGCCAGTACCTCCCAGGAATGGATGGGTGGGTATCCGGGTATGGGCACCCAAGCACACTGCAATTTAGTGGGGAACCCCAGGAGAGTAGGCCCATTAAGGGCATCCTGAAAACCTCTGCCCAGTTAGGTCAGTGGGGGGGATACCCAGCAAATCCTGATAGCAAGGAGAAATCTGAAGACTCCTCTGAGTGTCACAGGACACAGGAGACCAGGTCCCCACATTCTGCCAGCCATTCCCAGGCCTGCAGAATCCGGGAAAACCTGGAAGATCAGACGGGCACCTCTGGGAGCAGCGCTTCTGAGTCGGAGGATGAATGGACCAGGGTTACCCGAACCAAAAAGGCCAAGAAGGCAAAAAGGGACTTGCTTAAGGACCCATTGAAACAAATAAAGGCAATAAGGAGTGTCATCACGCCTTATCATAAGAACGCCAAGTATTCTGTTTGGGAACACTTGGAGCTCTATGAGCAAATGATGGAGACTTTCCATTTGAAGGACAGCCAAAGCTGTATTCAATCAGTAAAATGGACCTTCTCACCAGAATACTCAAGTTTCTTTGCGGGGCTGGAGGATCAAAACCATTCAAGGTGGTCCACATACAGGGCGGCCATCTTGAAACATTTTTCTGTGCACAGAAATCCTCAAGAGGCTCGCAAGGCAGCCTACAATGTGCAATGTGGGGAGGATCAGGCCCCACAAGAGTTTGTGCAAGAATTAAAGCGTGCTTTTGCGCAGACCACCAGAAGGGTGCGCACGGATAGCAGAGAATTTATCAATACGCTTTTCCATGCCTTACCCAAATACATAATGACCCAGCTCGTGAGAGATTTTCATGAGAAAAGATCTTTAGACTGGGTCATTGAACAGGCTACCCGGATCTATGAGGTGCAGAAGCCCATCGAAAATAAAAATAATGTGCCGAAAAACCCCAAAACCAACAGCACCCCTGCTGCTGCCAAGGTGGCAGAGGTAAAGGTTGCCCCTGTTTTAGATTTGGAGATGGGGGGGCCTAAAAACCTGCCTGCACCAAATAATTCACAGCCCAGAAGGCCCTCGGGCCAGTCACAGACAGGGAGTCGAGGAGGTAGTCCCACAAATGGGGTCCCCCGCCCCCCTTACTATGTAAGTCCCTGTTACAAAGGAAACCGACCAATCCTGGGTTATGTGTGGACTCCTCCAGACCAAGGGGGGGGATCCAGCCAAGTACCTGACCCGGGGAACTTCCCTCCTAACTTCCCCCAGGAGGGCAGAAATTCACCAAATCCTGGGCAGAACTTTTTCCCCAGGTATCCACCCAATTTCCAGCCCCAAAATCATCCATCCTTCGTTCCCCAATTCCCTGAGCCCAGACAACCTAATCCGGGAGAGGGGAGGACAAGGGTGGAGGGGTACCAAAATCTTCCCAACCAGGGGTACTACCAGAGAAGGGATAGCTACCCTTCCCGGGATCAGCCCAGGGGAGAAAATAGAGCCCCGTATCAGCCTGAGCGGGTTTCACAACTTGAGCGCCAGGTCCAAAATATGGCACGAGATCTGGGTCACATACTGAGGGCTCAACAGAACCCTCAGATGAGCATGCCACCGCAGAATGACCCAAACTCTGGACCTGGTGCTCCAGAACAATGACGGGGGCAGCACCCCGATAACCCACCGGTTCCCAGGGAGGAGGCACAAGGGAAGGGGTGTGTAAAGCCTTGGAGGAAGCTTCCTTCCCAACTTGTAAACAGCCCCTGGAAAACCAGGAACCGGAAACAAAATCTCCTACTCCTGAAAGTCTGCCACCCAAGGAGCAGAGAGGAGGTAGGAGAAACAAAGTACCCAAACAGACCCAGTTTGTGGAGGAGGTACAGATCTTCCAATTTGAGGGAGAGGGATCCTCAGAGGATCCTGGGGAAAGGATCTTCTCCTTTAGAGATGGGTGAACTCCTCCCAAGGAAAAATGGGTCCCAAGGGACGCCAATTCAGACTGGGGAGATGTAGAAACTGAGCTACCGCCGCCCATCATCTCATCCCAGAACCCACAATACCGAAATCCCCTGGTTCAAGCCCATCCTGGTGACTGCCTCCAAAAAGGGGGGGTGGCCCAGAACCGGAACTAGGGGAACCCACAATGGCTCTGATCTCCAGTTGCCAACTTTTTCTTTCAGATTCCCAAGACTCTCCACAGAATTCTGCCCAAATCTCTTCTCTCGCCATGTCCAAAACCAGAAAGTTAGCCCACCAGTTGTCCAAAAATGTGCATTATCTGTGCCCCCTTGAGGAGAAGGAGGGAAGATACTATGCCCGGTACAAGTACAGGGGCAGGGTACAATCTTGGCACTGGTGGACACTGGATCCCAAGCTACCCTTCTGTTCAAAAGGGCCTTTGAGGAACTAAATGCAGGAAGGGGGGAGAATTACCGAATTCCTCTCACCTCTCTTCCTGGACAACTGCAGAACTTTGACGGGAAGGAAATTCCCGTTGAGGGGACTGCAGACTTGGACATTAAAATTGGGCGACACAAGGTGAAACAGCCGGTCATAGTAGTGACTCCAGAGGGCACCCCTTGTTTACTAGGGAATGATCTCCTGAGAAGGTTGTCACCCCTAATAGATTGTGTAAACAAGGTCCTCTGGACCCAGACTAGCCGACCCATAAAATTAAAACAGAGTGTCGACCATGTTAGTTTAAACGGCACCTGCCACATGGTTGAACAAAAATCTGACCAAGTAGAATTTCACTTCCAGAACAACCAAACTCCAGACGTGACAGTAATAGCAGTAGGACAACAGACTGGTAATGGGGGGTCCTCTCTATTTCTGAAAATCAACCTTCCTTCCAGTTTAAGGTGGTATTCCACACTGGAAGAAAACACTTTGAAATTCTTCACCAATCCACAATCAGAAACTCCCACTCCTATAGTCCAGAAAGATGTGAAATCAGCTCAGAGCCTGGCTGATATTCAGCAAATTGGAGAGCAGTTGTTCATCCCTGTTCAGTTAAATGATGGGAAGGACTCTGTTCTCGCTCGAGTGTGTGTGAACAACGGTAAGAGCTTCATCAGCGAAGCCATGTTCCGCCAACTCCCAAAAGATCCAGCCATTCCCACATTCAAACTGATAGACAAATGGGAAATGGACCTGGAAGCACCTAATGCCAACCATCTCCTGCCCAGCAGGTGCATGCTGAAAATCTCCATTGGCAACAAGAGCATAGTCCATAATTGTTGGGTCGTGCGAGACGTCACTGCCGCCTTTTACTTAGGCAGTGACATTCTCAATCGCTTTGCCATTGGTTTGGACCTAATAAACTTCAAAGCTTGGTCCCGATTAGCAGATAGTTCCATGGGCTTTGATGATCTAGAAAAAGCATTTAGGTCAGCTCAATTGCTACCTTATGCAGTTGAAATTCAGCTCAAAGAGGAAGTCACCATCCCAGAAAGGACCCGACAATTCTCCCTGGAAGTGAAAGTTAAAAGAGGACAAAAATTGCAAAACCCTGATGCTTATATTCATCTAAATGCTTCTCTCCAACAGCAAGGGTTAGGGGTAAACCCAACACCATTAGTCAACATAGAACATGACACCATTCCAATAGAGGTGGATAACAGCGACTTACAGAGTATTACTCTAGCCGAAGGCACCACTATTGGAATGGCAGTTGATGACCGACATTTCTCCATTGATTTAGGAAATGAACTGTTAGGACCAATCCCCAAGGACTGTTTTGACAGTGACAGTGAGGACAATACAACACCAGACAGGATTTTCACCCGGCATGAGGGGAACTTCCTGGTGTACACTTCTTGCCCTTATGGTAAGGAAGATGTGACTTGTGACTTCAGGAGGGATGAGGTGATTTTCCAGATCCATGAGGGCTGCCTTTCCCACCTGAAGCCTCCAGTCCAAATCAGCACTCTGACCAGGGACTTCTCCACCCAGCTGGAGGAGGCCGCTGAAATAGCCAAACCAGAAGTCTTTCCAGGCTTCAGGCAGATGGTGGAAGAGAGCGTCAACCTAGCTGATGCCTGTGTGACTCTGGAACAGAAGCAAAAGTTGAAACAAGTTTTCTTGGATTTCCAAGATCTCTTTGCGATAGACTCATATGACTGTGGTCGCACCGACATCCACACCACAACAATTCCCACGGACCCTGGAATGACTCCAGTGTTTGTGAAGCAATATTGTTTGCCTCTCGCATCCATGGAGTCCCTTACTGAAATAATTAAGAACCTTAAGTCCCGGGGAATAATCTGTCCAGTCCACAGCACTTTCAATAATCTGGTGCTGGGAATATTGAAGCGAAACGGCCAGTGGAGACTCTGCGCCGACCTTAGGGAGCTCAACAAACGGGTCCATACTTCCCGATGGCCTCTGCCCTACATTGACCAAGGGCTGGCCCAGATTCAGGGGTCACAGGTATTCACAGCAATAGACCTGACCAATGGATACTGGACCGTGCCTGTCAGTAGGGAGGACCAATAAAAACTGTCTTTTACCTTTGGGGGCAAGCAATACACATGGACCCGGACTCCCTTCGGATACCTCAACTCCGGCAATGAATTCAACATTTTCCTACATAAGGCCATGCCCGACCTGGGTGCGAGGGGTAACCTGGCTTATGTAGATGATGTCCTCATCAAAAGTTCATCTGTGGAGGAACACATAGCGGAGATCTGTTATGTTCTGACACAGTTGAGGGCCGCCGGAGCAAAACTTTCCTTTCAGAAAGCACAGTGGTGTAGAACCCGTGTTAATTTCTTGGGGCATGAGATTACTCCTCAGGGTCTCTGTCCCCAAGAAAAGAAAGTGGAAGCACTCCAGAAACTGAAAGACCCCACAACTCTGTGGGAACTAAGGAGCCTCCTTGGACTGACTAATTACAGCAGAAAGTTCATTGAAGGCTACGCAGAGATCACTAGACCCCTGATTCATCTCTTGAAGGGGGGGGGTCAAGTGGGAATGGGGTCCAGAACAATCCGAGGTGGTAAGACAACTCAAAAGAAGCCTCTCACAAGCGCCTTGCCTAGCTTACCCCGTCAGAAAAAAGGAGTTCTTCCTGGAGACGGGGTTCTCTAATACGTGCTTGACGGCAGTATTATACCAAAAGCATGACAAGGTCAATAAAGTAATCTCCTATGCGAGCAAAACTTTATCCTCTGTGGAGGAAAAATTCAACGATTGTGAGAAGGCACTCCTGGCAACGGTGTGGGCATTGAAGAATTACCGCCCGTTTATCCAGGGGGAACACATCATAGTGGAGACTCCACACCAGCCTCTGCAATATCTCCAAAGTGACAGAATCCGGGCCGGAAATGTGAGTAATTCCCGAATTACTTCCTGGATTCTGTCAATGCAAGGCTTTCCTGTGGAGGTCAGATATGGCCAAAACAAGAAGAGTCCCCTCGCGCAAGGTCTGGCTGACTTGCATGATTGTGCCAGAGAAAACTGTCTCGAGGACGAAAGTCTAAAAACCAAGGACAACATGGAGGCATACCTTAATTCCCCACACAAAGTCTTTGAAGAAGACAAGTGTGAGGGAATGCCCACTGTCTATGTGGATGGATGCTCTTACCTTGTTGACAACGACGGGGAGAAAGAACTGGTGGCTGGCGTAGGGAATGCATGGGTGAAGGAGTTCCCAGAACCCTCCGCTGGATACAAAATTGGTCCCCGAAGTAGTCAGGTGGCAGAATTGATGGCTGTGCATCAGGCCATCCTCACTGCTGTCCAACATCAACTCCACGAACTGGTCATAATCACAGATTCGGATTATGTACGGAACGGGTTCGTGGAGCACCTGGTTAATTGGAAAACCAGAGGCATGTTATGTGCTAATAACAAACCCTTGAAACATGGGAAGTGAATCCAAAACATTGATGATCTGGTCACATCGAATGGGATGACCATCTACTGGAAAAAGATCAAGGGTCATTCCAAAGTAGAGGGACCAGACAAAACTGGAAATGACTTAGCTGATCAGCTGGCCAAAACCGGGGCCATCCAAGGGGATCTAATAGAAATAGAGTCCCTGTTGGGGGAAATCCAGGTCACTGCTATCACTAGGTCCCAGACAAATGCTCACAATGATCTTTCAACTGCCCAATGGAGCAAGGAGACCCCTGATGCTGATTTAATTACAGCTCAAAAGGGGGATCCAATAATTGGTAAGTTTTACCAACACCTTGAGGACCCTGAGAACTTTCCCCTGACGGATACCGATTACATTGGGAAAGAGGACCTAAGAGTGTTAATGAAATGTCCAAAAATGTTCCGGATCCAAGACGGTTTGCTGGTAAGGAAATCCAAAGCTGGCCACGATCAATGGGTGGTTCCTACCTCATTCCGAAGCCTGATGTTAAGTCACGCCCATGACGCGGCCACCGCCGGTCATAGGGGGTTTCACACAACACTGGAAATCTTAAGAGAGGTTGCATACTGGCCACACATGGGGCAGGACCTCGACCAATACTTGAAGGGGTGTCTTGTGTGTGCACAATTTCAGCCATCATCCCTCACACACTGTGCGCCTCTCCAAAAGAGGGGGATGACACTGCCATGGTCAGATTTGCAAATCGACTTTGTAGGCCCTGTGATTCGCTCGTCTAGAGGAAACAAGTACATGTTGACCGTTACATGCTTGTTTACCAAGTGGGTGGAATGTCTCCCAGCCCCAAACTGCAAGGCAGAAACAGCAGCTGCCCTGATGATTAACCACATCTTTTCCCGTTTTGGTCTACCTCAAATGATTGAGTCAGACAGAGGTAGCCACTTCACCAGTGAAGTAATGACAAAGATGTGGGAGATACTGGGGGTCAAAAGAAAGCTACATATTGCTTACAGGCCAGCTTCTTCTGGAGCAGTGGAGAGATATAACCGAACCATTGTTAGCATCTTAAAAAAGTTTGTGGCAGATTCTGGGCCAAGTTGGGATATCCGATTACCTCTGGTCCTAATGGCCATCAGATCTACCCCTTCATCTGCAACCAAAATGTCACCATTTGAGTTGATGACTGGACGCAAGATGGTGCTTCCCCAGCATTTGCTCTACAGAACCCAAGAGCAAACGTTGATAAATGCCTCCACAACTCATGAGTATGTGGAGAATTTAAGGAAACACCTTCAGCATGCTTTTGCCTATGCTCAGCGGAATCTAGAAAGATCAGCCGAGAGCATGAAGACCCACTATGATTTAAAAACTACCCGAAAGGAATATAAGGTGGGTGATCGGGTCTATCTATACAATTTCCAAAGGAACCAGGCCAAACAGCGAAAATTCTTGCCTACATGGAAGGGACCGTTTGAAATTATAGACAAGATCTCCCCTGTTGCCTATAAGATCTACATCCCCAAAGGCAGTCTGGCGGAAGGGGAAGGCAAGTGGGTCCATATTAACCAGCTAAAGTGTTGCCATCCCAGGCACACTTTGCAGCAACTGGAGGAGTCCTCTGCAATACCAGAGGGGACCGCTCCAGATTAATTCAGTTCCAACCCTAAAATATCCCACATATAGTCTCTAAAATATTATACTCTTGTAAGCCACTGTCTTTGAATGATAACTTGTATCTCAAAAGTAAAATTTTAGGTATGTTAAAGTATAAAATTTATATGTCTGCCACACCATTAGTAGTGATGGAAAAATGTCTACGAATAGGTATTGCCGCTTTTCCTTTGTCGTCCTAGGAGAAAGAAAACCTGGAGACTGGCCAAGGAGAACGATCCAAGGACTGGGAGTAAAGATCCGAGGGGCCCGGGCTACCGCCCAATATTCCCATCAGGACCGGCGAGGAGAACCGATCAATCTAACCGGATGGGGAAAAGATGCTGAACTGTGCCATCTACCGGAAGAAGATGAGGAAAACATCCCAGATCGTGCGAGTTCCATCTGTGAAGGATCAGAATGGCCATCGCAAGAAGGGGGGGCTTGTGGGATGTTTTTACCCATGCATCCAAGCCCTACCACAAAAACTGTGCCTTACTGGCATTGAAAACATCATGATGGCCAGAACTTCCCAGAAAATGCACAGGGAAATGCATGAAGAATAGGCTGCCACCCATTTCTGCCTATGTTGTGGGCACAGAAGGGCACTGCCTAAAACCACCATTGGGCTACACAGAGTAGCCTGAAACCATTGCAAAAGGGGATATGCTGATTGCCAAAAGCAACCCATAACTATTGGGAATTCATTTTCTTCAGGTCAAATATGGCTAAATTATGAGCACACAATTATTTTACTGCAGAACCACACCAGTGCCATGTGCTGAACCTGAATAATATACTTCCATGTAAAATCTCTTGTTGGAAATGCATCAATTCAAGACTGATCCAGAAAAATAATGCATGCAGTACCCGCTTTGGACTCAAGGCGGCGCTAGCGGTCTAAACTCTGACAGGAGAACTGCTACTTCAGAAGCTAATCAGCCTTCTGTGACAATTGGGACTTCAAAAGACTGTGAGTTAATTAAAAATCTAACCACCTGCTGTTCCCAGAGACAATCTGATTTTATTAACAGGCCAAAAGGCTGGGAAATCTTCTCACCTCAGAAAGCCCAGGATATCACATGGTCATGCTAACCAAATGCAAAGTGGCCCCCTGGTCTGTTGACCTCAGCTTGCTGGAGCCCACACAAAAGACCTTTTCCCTTGAATAGGATATGGTGATTTTGACTGTTTCCTGTCAACAAAGATCTGCCAGCCAGGAGAGACATGTGATCACTGTCATCCCCAAACTTTGGGGGCGGACTCAAACACTGCAGTACTTTGAATTGAAAGCAAATATATAATTTACAGAAATACTGATAACTCTTGGTAACCAGATGACAGAAATGTGAAATTTGGGGATCCTTAAAATGAAAACTTTGCCCACAATTCAAGCCCAAACTCCAATTTGTGTGATGTTCTGGGGCAAACCCCCGCTATTTATTGATACTACAGACTCTGTGTTTAAGCTAGAGACATGGGAATTTACTGGAGTATGTATGGACAGGCCGTGTATATGTGTATAATTTTTAATGAAAAACCAATGTTGTATAACCCACTAAAAGCGAAAATAAGTTGCCATTTCTTTACCCCAGCTCCTAGAAACACCAGAGTCGGAACAGTGCCTACCTCATGTGATATATGATGTGTGTAGGTGATGTAAAACAACTGTGTATATGGGAAAATATGTATTTGGATCAAATATAGATTTGTGTGGAAAGATGACAGGGGAGGGCGCCCTCTGGCCATAAAATCTACCTCATCACTCTGACTCACAACTCAGTTCCCCCAAGCATGGGAGAGGGGAGAATTGGGCCAATGACAAGTAGAGAGGGGCGGGTTGAGTTATGACCAACACACACACCCACTTTCCAAAACACATAAAAAGAGACTGCTGGGACAGGTAGAGGCATTCAATTCCATTTGCTGCGGAGCATGCTGACCGACGACTTCACATCCAGAGATCCAACACTTAGACTTCCAAGCTAAACAGAGACTACAGAACTTTGAACCAAGAAGGCCCACTGCAAGCAAAAGTATTTGTCAGCAGGCCTCAAAATCATTTGCAAACTATTCCACAGCCGGGCGAGCTGTCTGAATTCTTTTGCCAAGAACTCTTGCCAGTACCCAGAAAGCAGTGTTACATCCAGAATCCACTTGATCCGGACCGGAAAGCAGAGCAGTATCCAGAACCAGAGGCCGCTGAATCCAGAGAGGCTAGACCAGCAGAGCAGAGCTGACCCAGATCGCTGTGAGCAGAACCGGTGCCTGATTGACCCGCCGAGCAGACAGAACCGCAGCCGGACGTGTTGACCAGATCCGTGACGAGGCCTAGTTCAAATTTATATTGTGAGTACCTAGCAGAACTGTGCAGAACCAATCTCTTAGTTAAAATATTCTTAATCCAAACTATTTTAACCTAAGTAGAACAGCCTCCTAGAAATCGTGTCATCTGTCATTTGTAAAGCTGCACAACTGTCACCTGTCAATTCTGAAGCTGCAAGCTGTCACCTGTCATTTTGAGTTTTACTTTAAATCCGAAAAACAACCTTTATTTAATCGTCCGTCTCTCTGGAACCGTTTGGGCTAGGAACGAGATTTAGGATCTAAGCTTTCCAACAAGCCTAGAACCGACTTGCTACTCCTTATACTTTTGCCGCAATCACGATTCACGCACTCGCGAATTTACTGCGATTTGCGATTTTGGCTCAATTTCTCCACTTGTCAAAATAGCAGCTCCATTCTTTCCTTTGTTAAAATCCGTTTGCAACTTGGCAATAACTCATAGAGCATTGCTAAAGTGAGCCTGAACTAATAACAACACGCATCTCCCACTCACCCTGAATCTCTAGAGGGAATTAAAATCATTGGCACATTTTCCCATCCATTGCCATTACATTTAAAAGCATTTTGGGCCTGTGTTTCAAACTCCTACCTGTTTCCTCTAAGCTTGCTGGGGAGGGAACTGAATTTCGTATTGTATTTGGTTGCATTCATGAGAACTGTGTGCTCCTCTTTCCATCTCCTTCCATTTCTTACATTGCATAGGGGAGGGGGGTGAATTGCCAGAGAAAAAGTGATTATCTTATCTTTTGCTAAAACCATATCAAGTATTTCTGTACTGCATTTTATTCCTCATTGCTTTTCCCTTTAAATCATAAAAGTATTTTTGCTACTTTATCCATCCTATACTAACTCCTCATTGATTGTAAAGAAGTGTGCTAGTGCCAGATTACCCATTGTTGATCAACATCATATGTCTAAGTGTACTGTCAGATATTAATTTATTATAAAGTGTGATATATATACATTGTTTAAATTCTCAAATAAACCTTTTAATTTGCAAAACAAACCTACTTCTTGGCTCAGTGGGGTCAGGGGGATTCTAAGAGGGGGGTGTTATACAAGGGTAGTCATCCAGAGTACTAAACTAGACATAAAAATACATTAATAAGGGTTTTCCTCAGCATCCCAGACTAGGCATTGACTTGACTGCAGTGTTGATTGAATATCGCTTACAACTGGTATCCAGGACCTCATTGGAGGTGAAGGACTCCTGCACATGTGAGCCAACCCCGGGTTCGGAGAACAAGAACAAGGACTCATCTTGTCCCTGAGCCCCTGGATTGGGACTCACAACAACCAAAGAAGCAAAGCAGCTTTCTCCCTCCATTCCACTACGTCGAACTGCTGTTGAACCATTATTGACCTTGTTTGAGTGCATTTGAACCAACAGAACCCACGGTGCTGCCTCTAGTACTTCTTTGAAACTCCTTGAACCAGTTTACCACCGTACCACGCCTACTGAGCGTTTTGATTGCCCCAGCTCGGACAAGAAGCTTGCTGCATCGACCCTGGTGATCTCGACCCACAGACTTTGACTGTTGCATTGAACCACAGCAAGCATCATCTTGAACCCAGCTTCACGCCTGCTCCCCGTCTGAATCAACACTTCTTGCAACATCTGAACCTGGTTTGATTCTCACACACACCATTAAGAAGCCTAGTTTGACGGCATTAAACCACAAAGAATTAAGCTACTGTTGGAAGGCTCCAGCCGCCCTTTTGTTGGGAACCTAGAAACTGGTTAAGCACCCCTTTTTATCAATTTTTCCCAAAGACATCTTTTTGACATTGAAGTGATTAATTTCCTTTTCCTCCCTGCTAGGTATCCAGAGTGCTTGCATCATCACATTCTGCATTTCCATGTCTTCCTTTACAGGGGTGTTTTTTTTTAAAGTGTTTTCTACTATAGAATGTATTGCATATTGGCTTGTTTAATTAAAGTATATATTTTGTATAGAACCTTGGTTGGACATTCCTTTATTTTGTATGTTGTACTATTACTGTTTTGGATGCTACTGTCTCATATTCACACCCCTCTTAAGAATATAGCCTGCCCTAAGCCCACATTACCCCAAAAGGTGATGGAGGTATAGATCTTAGCTGCGCCTGTTGCACCTTTATGTTTGGGGTGACTGTATTTTTTATAGACGTGAGGTTGAGTAGGCGGTTTAGCAACAACTCGCCCTTGTACACATGCGGGGCAGTAGTCATATTGCCACATATATGCCCCATTCCACTCTTCAGATGGTAGTGCAGTCGTGTTTTTCTTTGCATTCTCTGACTTCTAGTCCTGGATCGACCATTAATAAATATAGGGCTACAAGCCCCAAAATGGAAAGAAAATATAACTGAAAGAAGTGGAAAGGTGTGCACAGTGGCGCAACGGCCATTGGGCAGATCGGGCTTTAGCCCCCCACCCCTTTGGAATTTTGGGCTATGTTAACTTGACCAGGCTGACCTACAAAGGCATAGCAGGACAGAACAGGTCACATACAATAAACAGTGTCCGGGGCTTCACAGTTAACTAATGTACATCGTTTCATAGTTAGCACCTGCATTCGTATATGCATACGTTTTTAGGCAATTGAAATTGTGATGGGGGTTAGTAATTGCAAGTCAGTGGAGTGATTGGAAGGAGTGGGGCAGAGGACAGTTCATTCTCACAGCAGTTCTTAAGTGGGTGCTTTCAGGCGTAGGGAGTTAACTGCTTGTAACATTGAAGCTGCACTAGAATAGTAACATTAGAATATGTAAAGCAGTTAGATGCCACCACACAAGTATGTTTGCCCCTCCCCCACAGTCTCTGAAGACAGTGCCTTTTAAGGGTCAGCCCCCCGCCCCCGAAATGTCAGCCTGGGCGCATGGTGAAACATATACTGATGGCAATATATTTAAATGGAGGGTGCATGAAAAGATGCAGCTATTAAGTATTGGGCTCCATTAATAATACCTGTGCAATACAGCCCCGAACCCAAAACGCAAAGAAGTCTGAATCTGAGTAATCATGCCGTATATAAAAACGATATAAGCATAAAGGGGGGATATTCCGCATATGGCGTAAAGATGTGTGGGTTGGTGTACCTGCTTCAGAGATATGTGCACAAGGGCCTGGTCAACCGTTTCATTTTCACAAGGTCTGTATGCCAGTGCCAATAAGTTATCAAGTAGGAATAAGTGTACTATCAGGAAGATGAACTGCCAGGCTGCCATGGCATTGCAGCACAAAAACCTACTTCAAGCTTCAATGAGACGCTAAATTAATCTGCATTGTTAGCGCACTATTAACGCAGAAAAAAAGACAATGAGCAAGAGAGCAGCTGTACGTGGGACGATAACATGTAGAAACCCCTGACGGAGGGAGCCAGCAAAGGTTGTGCACGAGCTGAGATCCCTCATTATCTATGTGGAAGGGATTTCTTGCGGCATACATTAGTTCATATATCCCTCGACGCCCTACACCAATGGGAAAGGAGCTGTTACTTTCCTACCTGGCTAGGAACCTGCTCGGGCATTTCCTGCTGCATGATTTACTGCTGCGTTCTGGGGGCGGCGCAGGTGCCAATCTACGCGAGAGCCCTCGGAGTGAAGGATGCATCAGCAGACCGCCCACTTTATCGCCCTGCTGACACTCACGGCCCCGAGTGCTGGCGGGTCAGTGCTCAGCATCACAGGAAGATACCGGTATTTCTTCCAGTTCAGATTACTTACAGCAATCAGAGCATACTAGAGATGGAAGAAGGACTGTCAGCCGGCGCGCAGCAGCGATCAGCTTCCCCTGCCATCTAGCATCAGGGCACACAGGAGCACTGGGCAGCGCGCAATCTATCCGTGTGGTGGTTCTTGTTTTAAAATACCCTGTTGTCTTTAAAATGCCATTCCTTTCTTTATATTTTTATGAGCAGATACAACGTTCTCGCTTTTGTCGCCAAATCATCACTTTGGCTTTTTCAAATGTTGAATTAGTAAGTATGGGTGGCATAGAATAGAAGAACCCCCTTAAATGTGTACAGTTGGTGTTCATTTACTCCCAGTTCCCTGATCCTCATATTTGCCTCCAAATCTTCCTAGACATGACAATTACGCACATGCTAAAATAATGCCAAGGAGCTCTAAATTCCTAATAGTATCGAAAGTCGATCTCAAGTTGCCCCATAGTGTGAGTAGCTCATACACCCCTTATTTCACCTTTGCCTTCCGACATTGGATCAGTTGATAGGATAACTTTAGTGCCTTGATTCTGAGCGAAATATGCATGTACAGAGTTCACCTGGTGTCCCTTGCCATACACGATGGCCAAGATCGTGTAGCCAGCTACAATGTCCGGGTCCATGGGCTCTTTCTTGGCCTTAGCCTCTTCCGCCAGCTGCCGAATTCTCGTAATTGGCCCTAGCATGTCCAGCAACTTATCAGGACCTCCAGGACCTATCGATGCCCCTCTTCACGTCCCTGCCATATCTGCCCAGGAACGTAAGGATTCTGTCATTGATTTCAGGGGTCTCCGCTACCCCGTCTGAAATCCTCGGTCTTGGGCACTCCGCTTTCAGTGTAGATCTTGCCTGCTTGCTGTATGTGTGCAGTAAGTCAGCTTCTCTTTTTAGCTCACATCATTGCTTTTCTTGTTTGTTTGCACTCATTAGGTTTGGGCTCATAGTTTCTGCTTCAGTGACAGCGGTGCAGCCAATATCAAGAGGGTATGACCGGATTGACCCACCAGATCTGCCTATATCTGAAAAACCAAATAGATGACCTAAGAGATGCAGGCAAACCTGCACTCCTCCTACTCCTAGACCTCTCCGCTGCCTTTGACTTTGTAGAGCACAACACCCTATGTCACCATCTCACCTCCACAGCAAACTTCTCCCCAAGGGCATGTGAATGCATCAACTCATTCCTACAGGAGAGAGTAATGAAGGTCTTTTCAGAATCAGCTAATGCCACACCGAGTCCTATCAAATGTGGAGTCCCACAGGGCTCCTGCATAGCCCCTACCCTGTATAACCTCTTCACCAGACCCTTATTCAAAATCTTGGACTCACTGGGCATCTCATATACCAATTATGCAGATGACACCCAGGTGCTCATACCTCTCACAGGGGACTATCTAGCTGACACAAACACCCTCAACTTCATTTACTCCACCATCCAATCCTGGATGGCAGACAACTGGCTTTGTCTAAACAGTGACAAAACCGAACTCCTGCTGATTGGGTCTCCCTTCACATTGAACAAACTTGCCAAGGTATATCACACATTCACTATTGACGACATCCCCATCACAGTATCACAAACGATCAAGACATTGGGCGTGTACCTCAAACCAAGCCTGACCATGGAAAGGCAGGTCAATGTCATCGCTTCCTCTGCAGTCTATCATTCTAAATTGATCAACACTGTCAGACCATTCTTAACCCAACAGAACTGTATCACCATAGCTAGAGCCCTCATCGGCTCTAGACTGGATTACTGCAATGCCCTCCTCATTGGCACATCCCAAAAGAACCCGGCCAAACTTCAGATAGCACAGAATAATGCCTTAAGGGATGCCACCGGTGTATCACGCAGGGAACACATCTCTACGATCAGAAGACAGGCACATTGGCTACCTATCAAGGAAAGGGTCGTCTTCAAAACGCTAGCCCTAACCCACAAATGTATTCATGGCTTCGCCCCCAGGTACCTAATTCAAAGGATTTCCAGACAAACAACCTCCAGACCTGCCTATGCCAACCGCATCACGGTTCCTCACACGCGCAGAGTGTGTGCTGGAAGATCTAGCTTCCCAATTATGGCTGCCACTCTCTGGAACAAACTCCCAGACCAGATTAGATCTATCGAGTCCCATGCCGTCTTCCGCAAGGCCCTAAAAACAAGGCTCTTTGTCTAAAGGGTCTATCACCATGTGCAATTTCTCTACTTATGTTACAACACTGAATTCGACTCATTGTGTAATGTAGAATATTGTACTTTGTAACATAACCCTGTAAGTAACTGTATGTTTTAAGCATCACACCTGGGCTGCTTTTTGTAACCCACGAGCAAGCCTCCTTAAGTATACTTATTGCACCTCGTTGCCTGGAGGGCTGTAGTGCGCTCTACAAATACAAAAAATAAAATACAAAATAAATATACCAACAGAATACAGATTTTCAAAACATTCGTTACAGAAAGTCATGATTCTATTAAAGACTCGGAGGCGAAAGATTATGCTCAAACTTCTCTTTACTCACTCGAGCAGCATCAATAAAACAACAATCATGAAAAACAATAATCAATAAACTACAAATCCCAACAAAAACCAACACATTTGTAGTCCATTTTTCATAGGTTGTTATGAACACGTGACTTCATTCCCCAATCACGATCACTTCTCCTCTATAACATGTTCGGTTTCCATAGTCCTTCCTCTTTCTTTCGCTGAACTAATTCAAACTTGTGCCCCAGCCGGTAGACGACTTAACTCTCCCTTATATTCTTCTCAAGGCGTTGTTTGCTGCTCCGTCCCTGAAACAAATATAAACTATTACCAATCTCATTATGAACGGTTGGGCAATCGCATAACAAGAACATTATCATATCAAATACAAGCTTGCATTATTTTTCATATATCACATTCATCTACTTCTATAGCAGCGATTGAAATTGGGTGGAATAATCTTTCGCCTCCGAGTCTTTAATAGAATCATGACTTTCTGTAAGGAATGTATGGAAAATCTGTATTCTATGTCAAGACTCGGAGGCTCAGATTATGCTTGTTTAAAATTTACCTACCACCAACGACGCCACCTGCTCCACTGGTCTAAAAGAAACACGCGCACCGAGGGAAGTACAGAGGAAGTACTGTTTACTGGCGTGCCGTGCTCTGTGGAAATTGCCTGGGATTAAGATCAAGCATTTGTTTTGCCTGCACGGACGTTCGTGAATTGCCTCGCTCGACAGCAGGAGGAAGTCTTTTTCCCGAACACCTTGGACTGCCTGATCTAGTGGCACTGGAAGAAGGACTACTTTGGCTGGGCTCCGCCCTTGTGACGCCCACACCGCTTGGAAGCCTCCTACATTTACCCAGCAGGCAGCGCACTCGCGCGCGCACCGTGGGAAGTACAGAGGAAGTACTGTTTACTGGCGTGCCATGCTCTGTGGAAATTGCCTGGGATTAACATCAAGCATTTGTTTTGCCTGCACGGACGTTCGTGAATTGCCTCGCTCGACAGCAGGAGGAAGTCTTTTTCCCGAACACCTTGGACTGCCTGATCTAGTGGCACTGGAAGAAGGTGACTGTTCAATCTCCAGCATGCATAACGAGCATGCTTAGTACTCTAGCGACTACGCGAGTACACTGTGCACTCAGTGTTCATGGGTGTTCATGGGGTGTTTAGCCTAATATTCATCTCGTGATTTTATCGTGCACGCGAGAAGTGCACTGACGTTGTATGTTGGTGGATGAATAAGCTAGTATATTGATTGGCTGTTTTTTTCTGTCCCTTTCTTTGGAAGGACTACTTTGGCTGGGCTCCGCCCTTGTGACGCCCACACCGCTTGGAAGCCTCCTACATTTACCCAGCAGGCAGCGCACTCGCGCGCGCACCGTGGGAAGTACAGAGGAAGTACTGTTTACTGTTCACTGTGCAGTGTGCGGTGCTCTGGCTGCTGGGGGAGTAAGGTAGGTTGACTGCAATAATTGTAAAACCAAGGCACTCTTTGGATAATTTGAGCACTGGGTAATCAGCTCCTTCTACTCGAGTTAATATGGTGAATGGTCTCCGTAGTGGGCGACAAATCCATAGTAAGATGAGCAATGATATGGTTGATACTATGTTAATACATGCAGATAATGAGGCAATGGTAGACTCTGAGAGTGAGGAGAACAACTCATCTAACAAGGTGGGAACGTCGGCATGTGTAGAAACCCTTGGCGATTTGACTGGTAAAATAGCACAGCCTGACATCTTAGTGGAAACCATGCCCGAGAATAAGTCTGATACCGCACTAATGACCTATAACCTCAAAGCAATGAATCATGACTCCGATAATGGCGTTCTGAGTGAAACCTCAGGAGATTATCCGAAGGGTGATTTATTAGCAAAGATGAGTATTTCCACCACTAAACCTCGATTCTCTGATGTTTCAATTATTGCACCTGCAATTGAGGCATTGTTGGACAGAAGGATGCGGTTGTCTAGAGGGCCCTCCACCCCAATTAAAGCCAATAAGTACTGTATGGAGGATGTACATGTCCATATTGATGCTGATCTAGAACCGAGCTTGAAGGACCAGGTGCATACCTCTTTTGACGACCAAATTGGTAACAACGAGGGGAATAAGGAACTTAAAAAGTTAGGGACCAGTTCTCCTTCAGAAATAAAAATCCCCTCTGAAGGGACTCCTAGGATGTCGGAATTTCTTCCGGCTTTGGTACCCTCCCCTGTTGAACCACAAATTACCTTGTCGGCCCTAGAAGCCGAGGCAGAACGTAACTTAATTGAGTCCTCTGATATTGGAGCTGAGTTTCCGGTATTGTCTAGAATCCTGAATCTTCTAGATAAAGGACATGATCAGACGCATGTACAACTAGGATATTCACACAGTTTGTTAACTGACCTTCTTACAAAGGTCAACAGAATAGATGGGTTATTGTTCACGTGTGATATGGTAGCGGCTCTCTCTCAAGGGAAACAAAGAGTGAGCTCCTCACTGAACAATAAAGCCTCCCAAACACCCGCTGACCCACGATTGGGATTCATGGCGACACCTACTTTTGCTGCGGTTACGGCTGGTGATACTACCAAAAATGATGTGCCTGTAGCAGCAGAAATAAAACATCTAACTGAGCTGGTATCGGCCAATGCAGAGGCCATACAACAAATAATAGCCAGTATAACAAGGGGCGATAGTAGGGAACAACTTTTGGACGTTCAGATGAGTAATGATGATGTGATTACTGTTCCGATTCCTTCGACACCTAACCTACCAAAAGAGGAACTTTTAGATAGTCCCTCAACCAATTTGATTGATTTAGAAGATGAGGCTCAGTTAGGGCAGCAGGAATTGCGAACGCCGACGATTGAGGCACAGGTATATGAACCTGTCCTGTCAAGGAAACAGAAAAAAATGCTCCTGAGAGCTACAAAACGTAAAATAAATCAAGCAAAAAACCTAAAAACATAGAACCAGAAAATGACTCTTAAAGTTACTCTGGATTCACTGAAGGTCAATCCAAAGAACTTGTCGCATGATGAAGAGAGGATTGATTTATCGCAACTGAATAAAGAGTCACGGGCAGTATTGAGCATTGACACTACACATAGTCCTGGCGATCCACAGCAATTGCCGAATAAACCCAACACCGGAAGAGATCTTGGGGAGACGGCTGCGGGAGAGCAGGGTTGTTCGCCCAAACAAAAACAAACAGACTTGACAAAGTTCTTTCCTGCCTTATATATAAAGAAGGCCTCCAATAAAATCAAGGTTGCAGCTGTGAATAAAAGCACGAAAATAACAGTTGCGAATAAACTTACTATAACTAAATCTAAGATAAATAGTAAAGGACAGGCGGACTTGGATCGGCCAGTGATGAATCAACCCCCCCCTACAGCGGGACCTTCGTATAGTGCTAACAAAGCTCCTGTATTTAGGGCAGCAACTGATGAGGGGGACGAACTTGAAGAGTTGGGTGCTTTGCAAGGAAAGCAAAGTATTAACAGGGACCTCAATAGGTCAAAATTAGAATCATTGATTCAGAGTGATGAGGTCTACGCTGAATCCTACTCTAACGATCAAGTGGCAACAAAAGACAAAATGTTTCTAACCCCTAAGATGCCTTCTATTATGGGATGGGAAAGCAAACAAATAAACTCTTCCAAAACGAGCTTAAATCGCTCGGCGTTGCTTAAAGCCTTTCAAGAAATCCCAGCACTACGTACGATTAGAAGTAATGATATAGATTGGGTTCGTTTGGCTCACAATAATCCCACGCGGATGATTTGTGGCTATCAGTCACACATCATCTTAAAACTGATTTGGGCTCAGCGTGAAGACCTGGAACTACTGGGATTACATCCTTGTCTCTTTAATACCAGTGAACTTGCTGAAATTTTCATTACGACTGTTCCGGATTCCCCGCAAATACCTAATGCAGTGGGCTCCCTACCACTGATCAATGAGGAGGTGCTGAAACAATTTATGAACCTAGCAGCATCCCTTATGGGTATGATGAGTATGGGGGCTTTGACTGCACCTGCCCCGCATCCTAAATTAGGAAGCAAATAGGATGAAAATTTGGGGATTGGGATTTTCTCGTGGAACCCATGCGGAAGTGCTAATTTAAGGTCATGGAATGAGACATTAGATAGTGACAGTCGCCCTGGGATTTGTCTGATACAGGAAACTATGTGCATGGGTGACTTGGTCCTAGAAGGATTCGATGCTTATCTACAGCCTGCTAGAAGAGGTGATCAAGGCCGTCCTGCTGGAGGCCTTGCGATATTCTTTGATAAGCAGTTAAAACTAGAATCCTCTATTGTGTGGGCTGATGAAGCTTTACTGGTGGTGGGAATTGTATACAAAGATATCGTGGGTCAGGAGATTCTGATTGTTGACTTATATTGGAATGAGGTTGCAGTTTCTTTTGAAACAATCACTAAGCGTCTGAATCATATTTTTGAACAGGCTGTGATTCGGAACCTAACCCTGAATGTAATCATTGGAGGTGACTTCAATTCCACCTGTGTAGTCATAGATAAGAATGGGAAAGAGGCTATACATGATGTAAAAAAAAAATCCCAGGCTAATGGTTTAAGGTGGTTGGAATTCTTTCTCCAATGGGACATTCAATGTGTCCCGTTCCTACCGGGAGGACCCATTATACCTGGGCAAGAGGTACCTGTGCGTCACTTATTGATTATATTTTAGTGTCTACTAGGCTCTTAGAATTAATGGACCCTATAGCGATTTGTAATGTTGGGAAGGGAGATCATTTATCCTTGAACTCTAACCTTAGATTAAATGTGACATTTTTTGATAATATTCCCATGCTTACTGCAATTGAATTTGATCGCGCAGGAGCCACAATTAAGTGGACTTCTAGCACGTGTAATGAAGTTACCGCCAAAATTGAAAATGATTTGATCAACAGGTGTTGTGTCTCTGGTGGTATCTCGGGGGTCATTATTGAGATCCAGAATTCCATTAGAGTTGCATTTCATATAGCTTGTTTGATGAAATATAAGGCTATTAAGCCTATAATTACGCACCATCATCACTATAATTTAAAAGTAGTCGCTCTAAGGAAAGAGAAACGTACACTGCTTAGACAGCTTACTAAATCTAATGTTCCAAACGATGTTTTTAATGAAAGCAAAGCCCATATTAACACGACTTACAAAAGACACCTAAAACTAATGAGGTTTGAATTGATAAATAAGGATAATCAACATCTAATTACTTTATTATTAAAGAGCAATACTAGACAGGTGTGGGCTACCATGCGATCCCTGTTTGCCAATATTGAGTCAATTGGAGAAGCGGCAATATCGGCAGTTGTCTGGATGGCGTATATTAAGGCTAAATTTACTAAACCTTCGGCTTTCTGCGGCCATAGGGATATTTTAATCTTTAGGCCTACCCGGTGTGGCTGCCCATGGTCGATAGAAGACATAACCATAATCATTAAGAAAACAAAAGGATCTAGAGCCCCAGGTCCGGATGGGATTCCACCGTGTCTTATTAAACTTAACCCGGACTTGTGGGCAAGAATGCTCAAAATAAAATTTGATGCGATTTACTGTTTGGGCTACATTCCTAAGTCGTGGTGTATGGCTAATATCATGCCTATCTACAAAAAGGACCAATTGAATGATCCGGCCAATTATAGGCCGATAGCTTTGATGGATGCTGCAGCAAAGATCTTTACTAGTCTGCTACTCCAACAGATTAATCAGCATATCATAAAGTGCAATCTTCTCTCGAAATATCAGACTGGCTACCGACGCCAAATGGGTTGTCAACTTAACGCGACACTCATTGCTCATGTATACCAACAAACTAGATCTTATAAGGCAGGACCGGTATACATGGCGTCACTGGATCTCACTGCTGCATTTGATTCGGTAAGTAGACACACTTTATGGACAAAATTGACCAAATTTGGATTTCCTGAGCAGCTGGTGTCTATCATTGCTGCCCTTCATAATCAAACCACTTATCGAATTCGGTTGACTAGCAATGGGGCATTCACCGATATAATTCCCACTGAGATCAGACTGAAAGAGGGATGTAACCTTGCCGCAGTCCTCTTTAATTTATATCTATTAGACTTGGACGAGCAATGGAGGGATGCCATCATTTTTCCAGTGAAACTGGGGGCAACTATGCTAAATTGGTTGAGTTTTGCAGATGATTTGTTATTTTTCGATAGGACCCCCTTTGGGTTACAGTCAAAATTGGCCCTGTTTCATTCTTTTGCTAGCAAACATAATCTTGAGATCAATCTTAAAAAATCCTTCATAATAACGTTTATTGAAGGTCGGAAAAAAAATGTTAAATTTGAATGGGGACTGAATGGGATTGCTATTCCTAAATCCACTGCCATCCGCTATTTAGGCTACCAACTTGCTAGTTCGTACTCTTTGGAAGGATGGAAGATATTTCTGGCCGATAAGGCAAAAATGTTAACTATACAGATGAAAATGATTCATCATCGTCTGGGGAAATACTCTATGATCCCTATAATGACATTTTATAATCAAAAGATTGAACCCATACTATTGTATGCTCTAGATATATGTTTGCTTGATGTGGAACCAATTCTTGACGTGATCCAAGGTAAAATGTGGAAAACTGTTTTGGGTCTGGCTCATTCGATCCCAAATGTTATTGTGTGTCATGAGATGGGCTTACTACCATTATCAGTGAAATGGCACTGGCGACTTCTCAGGCACTATGGTAAAATGCTAGTGCCCTCTAAAGAATCACTCTATGAAGATCTAGAATCTATGATAAAGAAAGGACACCCTCCATCATTTCTAAAATATAAGAACAAGACGGAGGAGTTGCTATTTAGTGCCATGATCTCTCGGGATGAGTTGGTACTGTGCTTGCCCTCATGCAAACTTAAATACTTCAGATATCATTGGTGTTGATTGATTGATAAAATTAATGAATATCATACTTTTGGTGAATACGCAAAATTTACATGGCAGTGGGGACATCGGCCTATGTATCAGGCTATTTTTCCTTGCGAACGGGCCAGGAAGACGTATTTGAGATTTCGCTTGAATCAGTTACTTACAAATGAGCGACTGATGTCATGGAAATCCTATAATAATTCACCTAATAATGGTCAATGTAGATTCTGCAATGATAATACCATGTTGGAAACATTGAAACATCTGACAGTTTACTGTGTGTATTTTGAATCTATTAGAACCCATATACTTGGTAAATATCTGTACACAGTATCTACCCTAAGCAGAGAGGCCCTCTGGCAAAGATGCATGGCAGGGATGAATCAAAGCCTCATTATTGGTTTAACAAATTTCTTAACAATTATTGAAAAAAAATTGTCAGAAAAGCTACCAACTGAAAGTGATGAACCATCAACTACTTATCAAGATGGCTTCACTAGAGGAACATTGCGTTTGTACTAATTTCTGTACCAGCTTGGGTAGTGCTTTTCAAAGTTGTAGCCCTATGTATATGTTTTTGTGTGCAATTGGGATATGAAATGAAATTAATTGAGTGTTTTTTACCTCTGTCAAGATCCAAGTAGTGAACCCTGGACTTTTAATATGTGATGTTGATGTCTAAACCGGTCTAGTAATACTAGCGATGGTCTGCTATGTTGATGTATAATCAATAGTTTTAGATTCTTAGGAATAATTTATGTAGAGATGTTGTCTGGGTTTGGATGTAAAGGAGGGTGCTTGTTATGATGTATGTGAATTATATGAGATATTATTGTCTTGTTTGTTATGTTTTTAAAAGAATTTTGTAAAGGTTTGTAAAACAAACCATAAACAATAAAAAAAAAAGAAACATTCTTAAACTTCTCTTCATTAGACCAGTCTGCCGCCTTCAGAATATCTTCCAGATGGGCTCCTGCCATAAAAGCAGATGATGCCATAGCACCTCGTGTGGAATGTGCCCCAAACTGACTTACATCTACTCCTGCTTCAGCCATGCACCACCTGACCCATCTAGACAAAGTGGCTGATGCTACTGCTCTAAAAGGTTTTCTAATAGCTATCAGCAATTGATACCCTCCCACAGATCTCACTCTATTCGCTCTTTCTTCATACACTTTCAAGCATCTAACTGGACACAATTTAGGTTTCCCCGGAAAAGCCATGTACTCAACCGATTTAATGTTTGTCTTTGTTCTCTTCTCTATGTAAAATACTACCCCTGAATGTGAAAAGGATTTCCTATTTACTTCTAAAGCCTTCACATCGGATACTCTCTTACAAGAAATCAGCCATAATAGGGTAGTTAACTTAGCCCACAACGCTTTCCTAGATAAAAACTCATTGTCTGCCCAAGTCTCAAACATCTTTAATACTATACTCACATCCCATAAAAGAGAATGTCTAGGTGCAAGTGGTCTCATGCATCTGATGCCTTTCAGAAGCCTACATACCAGAGGGTGCTCGCCTACCGGCTTTCTCTCAATGTACACATGACCTGCCGAAATCGCTGATCTATAATTATTAATGGTCCTGTAAGCCTTTGCCTGCGCTGCCAAGAAATTCACTATGTGAACTACATCTGTACGTACGGGATCAACCTTTCTCTCCATACACCAATCACTCCATTTACTCCATGCCACTCTATAGGCCTTCCCTGTAGCAGGTGCCCATGATTCTCTAATAAATTCTTGAGCTGTCCCTGAAAGCCCTGGTTTAGACCAATTTTTCCTGAAATCGCCCAAGCTATGAGACTCAAGTTCCCTGACCTCATCAATGGATGAATCTCTCCTGCTGGGTTTAACAATATATCCTCTCTTCCCGGTAACCGAATTGGAACTTCGTAAGACTACTCCAGAAGATCCGGAAACCAAGCCTGACCTCTCCAGTCTGGTGTTATCAAAATGACTGTGGCTTGTTGTCGCCTGACTTGCACCACTGTGCGCGCTATCATGGCGAACGGAGGGAAAGCGTATTGTCTTGCTGATCTCCAAACCTGGAGAAATGCATCTGTCGCTGTCGCTTCTGGATCCGGTCTCCAGCTGTAAAACCTGGAGATCTTCTTGTTCAGTCTGGAGGCGAACAGATCTGTCTGACACGGACCCCTGCGATGCATTATCTCCTGAAATACTGAGTCATCCAGCTACCAATCGCTGGAGTCCCTCAAGTATCTCGAATTCCAATCTGCTACCAGATTGAGATCTCCTGGCAGATGCTCTGCTCTCACGCTTATTCCCTTTTAGAGACATATCTGCCAAAACTCTTTGGCCATCTCCGTCTGCCTCTTCGATCTCGTTCCGCCCAGTCGATTTATATATCTGACCGCCGAAACATTGTCCAACTTCAACAGAATGGCAGCTTTCACTCCTTCCCGGGTCCAACACTGAACTGCGAAGGAACCCGCCAGAAGTTCCAAGCAATTGATGTGGAGACCCAGCTCTTCGCTCGACCATCTCCCTCCTGTCGATTGGTCTCCACATCTGGCTGCCCATCCCCATCGGCTGGTGTTGGACTCTATCACCAGGACCGGGGATGAGCCAAATATTTCCCTGTCATTCCATGCTTCCATGTGGTATTACCACCATTCCAGTTCCAATCTCGCTTCCCGCGACACCCTCACTTTCTGTTTGTAAGATAGACCTCTCCTGAGATGATCTATATTCAGCCTCTGCAATGCTCTGTATTGCAGAGGCCCTGGGAATATTGCCTGAATTGATGATGACAGACGGCCTACTAGTCTCGCTATTTCCCTCAGTGAAACCTCTCGCTTCGTCATCATACTCTTGATCTCTTACTTCACTGAGTTCACTTTGTCCAACAGGAGCTTGAGAACACCATGTGTCGTCTCTAAGCTGAACCCCAGAAATTCCATTTCCTGCTCTGGCTCTAGTTCAGACTTCTCCCAGCTGTTGTAGCAAACCCGTAGTTATCCAAACCTTTTCTACTAGAACTTTCTTGTCCTGACACATTAGACAGATATCGTCCAGGTAAATGATCAGCCTGATCCCTTGCTCTCTCAGGTATGCTACCACGGGTCTCAATAGCTTGGTGAAACACCATGGCGCTGAAGCCAACCCAAACGGAAGGCATTGGAACTCCCACTTCTGTCCTTTCCATAGAAACTGCAAAGGTTTTGTCTGTTCTGTCTGAATTGGAATCGTTAAGTATGCATCTCTGAGATCTATCCTTGTCAACCAATCTCCCTGCTGGAGAACATCTCTTAAAAGATGAATCCCTTCCATCTTGAAGTGCCTGTACAGTAGGAAGTAATTCAAACCCCTCGGGTTTATCACTGGCCTTACCTTGCTTTTCCTTTTCACTAAAAACAGATTGCTTACAAAACCTCCCGGACATTTTGAGGCTGGCCCAATTGTGTTTTTTACCCTGAGTAACTCTATCTCCTTGTCTAGAAGTTCCTCGTCTTCTCTGCTGAACTTTATCTGCCTCGGCAACACCTCCTGATATGGCTCTTGCCAAAATTCCAACTGAAAACCTTGCACGGTCTGCCTTATCCATGCATCTGAGGACAACTCCTCCCCTTTTCCTACATGCAACTGCACTCTCCCTCCTACTGGAGGAATACTCACATCCAACCTTTTTGTGTATTTTACATCTCTCACCTGAATTATTCTGGCGCTGTTGTCTGCCATTGTTCCTCCAACCTCTACCCCTGCCTCTTCCCCTGGAAGGGAAGAAGGGGTTGGATCTCCGATCTTCCTGTTTCCAAGAAGCTCTGTCTCTATAGGGGCCTCTATACTGGGCACGGTTGGACAAGTGGCCCTTTCCTCCTCCAGCCCTGTCGAAAACCTTCCGGCCAAATATTTTCTTCAGAGAAGATTGGGCCCTATCCATTGAGACATACGTACTGGCGAATTTCGCCATTTCCTTAATGAACAGGTCCCCAAACAGCTTGCCCTTTACTGCCATTGCCTGCTGAGATGCCGCCATCTCACCCAGCCTGGAATCTAGTTTCATTAGGATGGACCTACTCCTCTCCGTGGCTTACTGTCATGGTACCCGCCCCCAGACATCAGGAACAGATCAACCAGCCCAGGGTACTGGCACCCAGGGGGACCATTAACGCCCCAAAAGATTCCCTAAGGGCTTCCTGGACTCGGTCCTGGCACCGTTGGCGCCAGGCTCATGCTGCCATCACAAGTAAGGCAGGTTTCAAAGGGAGAGAACCACGTGCAGACCAGTCTGAGGCAGGTTGAAGGGACTATTTTACCAAGGAACTACTTGCTAGGGTGTGGTTGGAGGGACTACTTTACCTGGAGACTACTTCTTGAAGGCTATATAAACCACGCCCTCAGTACAGAACACGCTTCGCGTTATTCTGCACTCCTGCATCATAACGCTCACCCTGTCTGCTAACTCAAGGCCAGTCTTCAGCCACGCCCGTCCATTTTGTCTCAAGCTACCTGCAAGGAAGGAAGAGAGAGAAGAGAACAGAACAAGGCTCTTATCTGATGCTCCATCTCGGTCGCTCTGGAGTCTCCGCTTCTGCTGAGCTGAAAAGGAAAAGACACCAGGTTAGCCACGCAGACCACGCAAACTACATCGCTATCCAGCGCAACGCTAATACTTGCAGATTCCAGCGATCCATCGGAGCACCATCACTCAATCGCCTGTCCATCACTCGATCCCCGCTCCGGAGCTGCCGCACCTGTTGAATACAAAAGAAGACATCAGGTTAGCCGCACAGTGGGGAAAGGCCTCCTTTAGACTTTTAAATCTTGCCCAGCACCGCTACTCACCTGAAGGCAGCACTTCCTAGCGGTTCCACAAGACATCACCATGCAATCTCTGTCCTGGAGATACCGCATCTGCAGAACACAAAGAACAGCAGGTTAGTAGCGCAGAGAACAATACCGTGTGGAAAGACTATCCCATAACGCTGGTGCAAAACTTACCTTGAAAGCCAGCTACCATTCCTGGAAAGGACCTGTTCCATATTAAGCCCCGAGGGGAAATCTGTAAGGAAGAGGCACAGGAGTGAACTTTTGGCAACTTGAACTCTTAAGCAATCCATACAATTGGAATAAAGACTTACCCATTGAGGCGCAGTTGTCTGGAACTCTGCAGGATCAGTGAAGTAACTAGATCCTTTAACTACTACGCACCCCTGCATACAGTCGCAGGATGGAGAGCCAGCCATTCATAACACTAAGGTGAGACATAGCAAAGGGGTGCAAGAGGAGATCACAGGAGGCGGGAGTTGCCTTCCCTTATGGTTGGGTAACATTTAATTTAACATTTTAGGCAAACCTGCTTTCGTGCTGGAAGGGGAAATCAGAGGGGGCACAAGGAACCACTCAACACCGGACCGTCCAGTTCCGTTCGGCACCCCTGTGGAGACCAGGTGAGCGTAACACTAACACCGTATTAGCGTTCCCTTGCAGACAGAGGGTCCTCTGAGCCCAGCCAGCTACAATGTCCGGGTCCATGGGCTCTTTCTTGGCCTTAGCCTCTTCCGCCAGCTGCCTGATTCTCGTAATTGGCCCTAGCATGTCCAACAACTTATCCTGGCAGGACCTCCAGGACCTATCAATGCCCCTCTTCACGTCCCTGCCATATCTGCCCAGGAACATAAGAATTCTGTCGTTGATTTCAGGGGTCTCCGCTACCCCGTCTGGAATCCTCGGTCTCGGGCACTCCGCTTTCAGTGTAGATCTTGCCTGCTTGCTTAGCGGCGCCGTCAACCGTCTTCGGATGTATTCCTCAATCTTCCCAGGAGGGTCCCACTCATTGGACCTTGGATGCACAAAGTCGTCAGGATCGAACTCGTCTCTGAGAGGATCCTCCTCTTCCCTCCGGCCTCTTTTACTCTCAGGCTGACTTTCATCCTGTTCTGTGGAGGTCTGAGATTCTGATGAGGTGAATTCCTCAGATCTAGAACTGCTCCTGCAATAGTCGTCATCCGACTCGCTTGAGCTTGCGGCTCGCCTCTCACGAGACCTCGCTTTCCTTTTCCCCGAGCTGGATCTGCGGGGTGAACCCGGGGGGTCTGGGCGCTATGGTCCCTGCGGGTTTTATGTTTGCTTCCCCCCTTCTTCCTGTGTGCCTTGCCTTGCGACAAGGCAGCCAGGCCTCGCAAAATGCCACTCGCTCCGCGGGGCCTCTCGGCACTCTCCATTCTCTGGACTGCCTCACTCATGCACAGGCCGCTGATGCGAGGACCTTCAGATTCGTTTGAGTAATCACTCAGTGCCTTAATAGATCTATTTGCAGTTTACCTGGGCTGCCCCTGTCAAAATGTATATCTTATATTGTAGCTTAGCGAGTCCCGGAATCAATTAGCAGTCTTGCCTGGGACTGAGCCCGTCAATGAGATCTTGCACAATCTCTTAATGCCTCCTCCCAAGAAAGGCAGAACAATGAGGGGTCTAAATGATTTTACCTCGTTGAACCAGTCTTGTATGCTTCCAATCAAATTCCTTCTTGCCTGCGGTACTTGTTCTCGCCACCATGTGGGGCCCGCGGCTCACAGAACTGAGCTGCTGCTCTCCTGCAGTGATTGGAATCACAGGAATGCTGACAAATGATATCTCCGTGATCTCAATAGGTTGAAAAAATATTATAACTCTCCCGCACGCACACCGCCGACCTGCTTACTTACAGAACGTAAGTTCGCAATGGCGCCGGAACTCCAGGAGATCACAGTGCCTCCTAACGAGGCAAAGCCGACGGCGGAACTAAAAGTCCCGTTGCGTCTTCCCCTGCGGATATGCTCTGCCAGTAAAACCCACGCGCAGCGTGCCTACACGTTTATCTATGCACGCGCGCCGCCTAAAGCGCATTTATATACATAAGTATTGTCAATCTAATCACCATACACATAAAGTAAATTAATGTCACTTTTCTCGGCTGCTTGAGCAACAAAGAAAGAGGAAGGACTATGGAATCAGAGTGTGTTATAGAGGAGAAGTGATCGTGATTGGGGAATGAAGTCACGTGTTCATAACAACCTATGAAAAACGAACTACAAATGTATTGGTTTTTGTTGGGAATTTGTAGTTTATTGATTATTGTTTTTCATGATTGTTGTTTTATTGATGCTGTTCGAGTGAGTAAAGAGAAGTTTGAGCATAATCTGAGCCTCCAGGTCTTGACATAGAAATACTGTCCCCTTCACCCTCAGAGTGTGGGCGGGCGGCTCCAGCTTCCCTAACATGACAGCCACCCACTGGAACTCCCTCCCCCTTCATTGGGATGATTGTCTCCCAATCCTCCTTCAGGAAAGCCATCAAAACCATGCTCTTTGTTTGACATTGCATGTCTGACATCTGCTTTCATGCTGTCCACACTCATGTTTGCCTTTTTACTCTCTTTCTAAACGTGTAACTGCAACAAAACTCTCTGTACCAAGCTTTCTATGCTGAGGCCGCATTCGTGTAATGTTGAATCAAGCCTTCTTAAGTTGTGTCATAGCGCCTCGATGCCGTGGGCTGCAGTGCGCTCCACAAATACAAATAAATAAATAAATAAATAAAATTGATTGAACACCTTACAGTCGGTCACACTAGAGGGCAGAACAGTCCCATGGTGTGCTGCTTTACATAAGACTGATAATAGTGGATTAAAGGGGAAGTTCTCTCAGAAACATTATAGGGCCAATTTATCGGGCATGTATTTTTGAGCGTACATTGATTGATCATAAAAAAATTCTAATGCAGCTTACCCTAGTTTTTCTCACATTTACACCTGTGAAAGCGACGGTGGGTGCCGCAATCTTGTGCTAATCTTATCCGTTAATCCATCGCTCTAAATTAAAGTGCCCTCGCAGCAGTAATTCAGGTCACCCGCCCTAAAGCTGACATTACTAGTCAAAACAATATATATATATTATTTTTAAAACTTTATTTTGCATTTGGTTAACAAAATCTTAAGCACACAAGAAAAATAAGAACATACATTATCATCGCATAACATAATACATTGCATAATCACACGTTTAATAAAATCCTCCAGAATTACTTTGTTATGTATTTAAAATATTCTGATAAAATTCCTATACATTAATGAATAGTGTCTTAATTTAATTTCGTATGTGTTAATCTTAAAAGCAAATACACTATATAATATCCTAACAAGCAAATTGTATTAAACATCAGCTCACATAAGTCAATTTAAAAACATGTCTTATAGGTGATGTGCTGCTGCAGTAATCACGATGGATTCTGCACAGTAGAGTATGTTCCAAAATTGGTCCATTTCAATGTGTTCAATACGGTCCACAAAGTTCCCATATGCCTTAAGATACTGAACCTTCAGGCCTGTGCACCATGTTAATACGTGCCTATTAGTTTCGGTCTCCTTGTGGCACAATCTACATTTTCTATCTGCCATTTGAGTGTTTGTCCAGGCACCCCGATATTCAGCTGTGGGCAGTAAGTAAAATCGAAGGAATATATATTAAATCTATTTAAGGCCGGCCTAGGCAATCTGGTGAGGTAGGTACAATGCGAGTTATGTAAAAATCCTTATGTAGCAAAGGTCCTGTATCTTTTCTTTTGTGCTAGTTTATCCAGTTTGTTGCTTCTGTCCCAGTCTCTCGCCTTGAGTTTTAGAATCTGGTCTCTGTTCAGATTGTCCCGTATGAAGTCCCTAGTTATATCTAGTGAAGTTAATAACAGATCAGACGTAAGCTCTAATTCAAGCATAAATTAGTTGATCTGTTTACCAGGAAATGTACTGGCTATGATGCTCAAATGTTTGTTAGTGTTAGTTACTGGATACTTCAATTTGCGGTATAGTTTGGTACCTTGTACCATCCAAGTGGTTACAAGTGAACAGAGATCAGATTACACTCTCAATGCTTCCACTGGAGCACTAGGTAAATTCATAATTGATCGCAGGACCTTTGCTTCAAATGTTTTCAACCATTCGGTCTGCTTCCAGGAAAGAGCCTGTAGTCCGTAAAGCAATGGAGGTACAATACTAATGCAATATATGGTCAGCAGTCCTTCATTGCTGTTCCCTCCTCATGTATCTTTTAATAACCATCCTTTTTTTCCAATTCTTAAGAGTGATGTTATAAAAAAGGTTGGTGGGATTGGCTTTAATCGGAAAACCCAAGTAAATGTAGCTATCCATAGCCATAAGATTGTCTTTGCCCAGCCTCCAATTAAATGTAAGCTTGCTAGGCAGTTTCCCAGCTCAGCACATGATTTTAGTTTTTTTTTGTATTGATTACCATATGATGTGCATGGGCGTATTCGGCTAAGGCGTCCACTGTGCACTGCAGGCCTTAAGGCGGTCTGATCAAATATGACTGTATCTTCTGCGTATCCAAGCCACGAAATTAGTACCCCGCTAAGCCTCAAAGGGACATTTCTTACTCTCTCAAGGTGCTCCACCATGTCCGAAGTGTAAAGTTTATACAAAAGAGGTGCTAATATGCATCCCTGTTTCAATCCTTGGTTCGTGGGCATATATCGAGTGAGTTCACCCTCATGGGTAAGGCGGACAGCAACCGTAGTTTTTGTATGTAAAAGTTTCAGAAAGTAGAGTAGTTGTGGATTGATTCCCCATGCAGCAAATTAGTCCCATAGTCTCTGTCGTGATACCAAATCAAAGGCCTTGCTGTAATCGATAAAGCAACCATAGATGTTGGAATTCAGGACATTTCTTGCTTCTGCCATTATGTATTGTAGATAGGTTGTCAAGTGTTCCATATGTCTTCCTGACGCCAGTCTGATATGGTTTCAGCAGCTCCTCTTTCAGGACCCATGCATTTAGTTGTGTAAGAAGAACACTTGAGAATTGTTTTGTCTTGTGTCAAGCATGGCCAGAGGTCTGTAGTTAGTTGGATCATGCCTATCTCCACTCTTATGAATTGGTATCAGTATAGATTTTGTCCAACTATCAGGCAGTCTACCACTTTTTTCTATGTCCCTAAACAATTCCCATGGCGTCTTAGCTGAAAAGTCTAGGTTTGCCTTCATGGCTGCATTTGCTAGTCCATCCGGACCTGGGGCACAAGGAGATTTTTTATTTTTATTATGTTTATTAATGCGTCAACATCAAAATCTTCATCTAAGAGTTTAGTGGTAACAGTATATTCTTCCTTAGCGGGTTTCTCTATGACATTGTTAGAGTATAAGCTCTCAGATACCCCCTGTAATTCGACAGGCACGTTAGCTGCCAGATGTTCCCTGTCAAAACTATATGCATATTGACGTTCGGGGGCAGCGTAGCCAAACGTATCCTATCATGACCCACGTCATAACGTTACCTAATGGAGAACCAGGAACAAAAACACACACATCTAGACAAAACACAAAAGTTGTGTTTCTTTACACAAAAAGGAGAAATTATATTTTGAAGAAAACAGCAATAGATGGGAACGTGACAAGTACTTTTATTTTTGAGGTAATTCTTGAAAGAGATGATTATGGCCACGAAAACATTGATAACTTTTGCAAATAGAGGTTATAGCTAGCAAACATTGCATGCTTCGCATTTTGTTGTATAACTGTGAACAGCAATCTTATAATGCCGATTCCGTTCATCGATCGATTAATCCCAGTACTTGTAGTCTTCAATTAAAGTAAAAAAAATTCCATCACCGATGTTTGTCGACGCACATGGTGTTCCGTTAGTGTGAGTAATGGAGTATTTTCACTTTCCAATGCTTCACTTTTGCATTCGCATGTTTTCAGGCCCTATAGGCTGCCATGTTGCTCCTTATTACTGCAACCGCAAAAGGGTACAATAGTGTCTGGCGGTCGTCCCAGATAATGGTTATCACAGATGCGTTGTTGACGATTATTGTCCAATTTCTGTTGAACCCATCAACAGGAAGATTGAAACCATGGCAGGCACACATCGGTAGTATATAGCTATTTAGATTTGGGAATGCAAAATTATATTTCGGTACCCAGTTTATAATAGAATATACAAAGTACATAAATATGTTAACTATCCATTTCTATTTAAATTAACACGTACAATGTCTATTCTTTGCTTCCAGTTGAACATTCATCTGTCATCAAGCATACACAACATTTGCCATCCTCACCCACCTAAATATTATGTAAATGTATGCTTACATTATGTCTTTATTTCCCAGTCTCTCTATGTGATGGTGAACAACCGCTTCGGACGACAGATCTGAGTAATAAAAACGTAACTTTCCTATGTCCTCTTTCAATATAGTGAATCTTATCAATTCTGGGTGGAAATTCAACACATTGGGCCTCATCACGAGTTGGGCGGCATCCCGACTGGTCTCTGATTATTTTATTGTAGTGCCGCAATGGATAACAATGCATGTTCAAGATTGCATAAAAGCTATTATGATAAAAGAGGTGTTGGGAGTTATGGGGGTGTTGATGCGCTTTATCGAAAATTACAGTGTGATAAACACCCCGTCACACGTGGAGATGTTAAGGCCTGGCTATCTGGTCAGGAGACATATACCCTTCACAAAAATGCTAGAAAACGTTTTAAAAGAGGAATGACTCTGGTATCTTCCAGAGACCATCATTGGCAGGCTGATCTCATGGACGTTTGCCCTTTTGAAAAGCAGAACGACAGTGATATTTGTTTAATCAAAATACTCTTTTGCCGAGGTCTTGAGGGATAAGACGGGTGCAAGAGTGAAAGCTGCGTTCAAGCATATCTTCAGCAAGGGACGCGTACCTGTAAAATGACAAGCTGATGCTGGTAAGGATTTTTTTTATATTTTTATTTTTTTATTACTTGTTTTATTTGAAACAATTTTTACAAGAACAAAAATGTATCCTCCAAACCTCTGAAGTGCATAGCATGAAACAGAAAACACATCAAATCAGACATATAGATGTAATACTCAGAATAAAGGGTCCAAAAGATGCAAAGTGTAGCCACTATATATGGTGAAAATACAGATTCGAGAGAAGTAGAGGAACATAGGAATGTAAACGCGTCATGACAGGAGTCCATGACATAGGTTTCCTTAAAAAAACAAAGAAGAAAGAGGAGAAAAGATTTTCTCCCTTAATATGTTGTTATCATCACCAGTCTCCAGTGAATCCACTTAAGACAGCTTCTTTGACAATTCAGTGTCTATTTGTGGAAGTCTATACATTGTGCGTTCACCTTCAATCAAACCTTTCCACCATGTTTGCTCTTTAGGTGTTACCGAGTATTTAAACAAGTGTCCCATATAAACAGTTCTTTTAATTGGCAGACCCTTACATGACAAAAGCAGATGTCTTAGTGTTTCCACTTGGTTTTGAATTGTGCAGAAGCAACATGTATTTGAGGATGAAGTACCTCTTAAGGCCCTAATTTCATTGGTCGGCAAGATGTTTAGCCGTGCCCTCATGAAAGTTGTCCTTAGTTTTTTGTTCAGGAATTTTCCCCAGTATTGTCTAGTCTCGTGAAGACGATTCGATGAGGGGGGAGATGTGCAACCAGCTTATATTCCAATAGTTTGGTCAATGTTTGCATCCAGTCCAGCTCTTCCAATTTCTTTTTCACCTTTGTTGGGTTGGACATCAGTTCTTCTTCGTTGGAGTTTATATCTTCCATCTTTGTTTGATTTTTCTCAGCAAGTACCTTGTTCTTTCCTCCTTTCAATTCGATGTTTATTATATCAAAGATCTTCAAACGATCTGGTAGGATTACTTTCCTACAGAGCATCATACTGCTTCTATCTACCGTAGCTTGAAGTGAAAGGATACACAACTCACAGCGTATCGGTGGCAGTGGGGTTGACTTCGGAAAGTTCAAAACCTAACGCCAGAAGTAGCCCTCCAGTTTGGGCCAAGTTTCTTCAGGGATCATAGGCATTGCGTCCGCCCCATAGGTCAGGGAAGGAACAATCTTTCCTTTGTAGAGCTGTATTAGTGGAACCAAAGTGAATCGACAACATTTGTTGTTAATGGCCCTCGCTTGGACTGCCAAATTCTTTACCTTCTTAAAGAGTGCTTCTTGCATGTTGGTTTCTCTCAGAGTGTTGCTCAGTATAACACCCAAGTACTTGAATTCCTTCACATGTTCGATCTCTATACATTCCAAATAACACTTTAATTTCTGTTTTTTTCTCATTGTTTGTTCAAACGTCATTATTTTCATCTTTTTCTTGTTGACCTGAAGGTTATTGGTTTGGATGCATTTGACCAAGTTATCAAGCTGGCGCTACAAACCTATTGCGGTCTGATCTAATAAAATAAGATCATTTGCGTGCAATAAACGGAAGATTTTTTTCCCCTACCATTGTTGGCGGAAAAGATCTTACTTCAGACTCAGAGTCTCGAAAGTCCCACAAATATAAGCTAAAAGGGTGGGAGCTAGCAGACAACCTTGTTTTACGCCTCTCGCTGTCCAAATTGGTTTTGATAAAATTCCGGCTTGGTTCAACCTCACCTTCATAGACGTGTTTGTATGTAAAGATTGTATTGGGTCGAGAATCCCACGTGGACCAGGTCAACAAAGATCACGTATACCTTTGGGTTTCCATCTTTTATTCTCCCTTTTAGTGCACTCAAAAGAAGAATGTTCTCGGAGGTTCCTGCATTCTTAACAAAGCCCGATTGGAATGGATCTGCCATATTTTCGGTTTTAGCCCAAATCTGAAAACGGTCCAGGGGCATCGAGCCACAGATCTTCCTGATAACGTGCTATTAGACGATCATTTTCAGCATTATCTCTTAATCCACTTTTAAATATTGGCACCACTGTGGCTGTTCTCCAAGACAATGGAATCGACCTTGTTTAGTTGATTTTGTTTATAACCTCTGAGATGAAACTGGCACATTCTGTTGGAAACTCTTTTAAGTGTGCGTTAGTTAGCCCATCCGGGACCGGGGCCCTCGATGTGTTGAGTTTCAGTATTTTCGCCAAAATCGATTCCTTGTCAGAGGGAATGTACCATTTTGTATTTGGAGACGTTGGTAGTTTGTTGTTACACATGTTGTTTCGTGGAGGAATTCTCTGACTTAGGTGTTTATCGAGGAATGAGAAAGGTTTCTTAAACAACGTGGAAAAATGTTTTATCCATGTTTCTTCACTGACATTATTATGCAAAAGGTTGTTTTGTTCCCTCGTCTTGGTTTTAATAAGTGACCAGAATTCTCTTTGCTTCCTTCCACAAATCACTCTTAACATGCCTTCCGCATCTAGATGATATAATGTGGCTCGGTAGGATGTTAACCAGTTTTTCTATGTTTTCAAAACTGTTTCAGCTTTTTCTATGTTTTCCACCTTACCATATTCTAATGCACAATGTTTCTCATTTATGTATTCGATGCTGTGAAGATACATTGCGTTGTTCTGGGAGACAGATGAGATGTATGCTGCAGTTAAGTTTCTTACTTCAGGTGCCATTAACCTTAAACGTGTTCTACCTCCACATTCTTCTACAGCAGCTCTCATCCTAGCCTTTATCTCACACCTCGTGTTCCACTTCATCGTTAATAAATTATGGTCACTATGAACTGTCCGTGTAATAGCAAAGGCTGTTATATGTGGAAGAATTTCTTTTGACAAAAAAAGTGGTCAATTATAGCTGAACTTCCATTTGTTCCCAAGTCGGTATTTGCTCAACCTCGCTTCTCATCATTGAGTGGAGATTATGCAGCTCTCTAGGGATCATTAGGGACAACCACATAATCCCTCTCTGCAAAGTTGGTGGCATTGTTCAGTTAATTTTCCGTTTTTTTAAAGTTGTCGGATAGGTTATATTCAGGTCCCCACTTAGTTTGATATATTTTGGTCATATTTCTGCATAGATATCGTCAAGTATGTTTTCCATCATTTCTAGAAATGTTGTGTTAATCATAGCTAGGGGATTCCAATATGTGTTAATTTTGATAATATTGTCCCCATCATCGTCCTGGTCTAAAGACTCTTCCTTTCTCCAGTTTAGCTGTAGCACTTGGACGAATAGGGTTGAAACCAAAGTTTTTATGTGACAGAATTCACACCCTGAACGAATATTGGTCAACAGGCCTGATGTTAGGCGGCCCTCAGCGCCCTTCAGGGCAGGTGAAAAAAAGATCTTGTAACCGTCCATATGTGGCTTTTCGGTTAACCATGTCTCTTGCAGACATACTATATCAAAGGAACCCAAATTTACATTGCTGGGTGACAGGAGGTGAGTAAACCCCCCTCATGTTGCATGAGCCCAACGTTAATTGGGGAGACCTTTAGGTTTTTGTGGATCCTCACAATGTGGGTCCTGTTTGTAATTTGGTTTGGTGGGTGGCTATCTTCGCCTTGAGTTAGCCAACGATTCTGGGATCCATGCCCATTTTTCCATCTCTCTGTTCGACATCATTGTTTCTGTTACTCCTATTTCATTCAATGTGTCCGTTGAGTTCCTATCCTTGTTGAAGGCCACTGTTAGTTTTAATGGGGGACCATTTGGCTCACGCCCTATATTTAGGGGATCTTGAAAAGGTATTATTTTTTAAAATTTGCTGATCCTTGTGGGAAACCTCGTGTTGTAAAGGGTGAGACCCCTCTGTATTTGCTTCCGATGAGGATGATCTTGGCTCTTTAAGTTTGTTTTCTTTGTGATTCCTTGTAGAACCATTAGTATTTATATGACCAACAGTTTCTCCTTTCTTGGTTCTTTATTTATTATTACATTTGAATCTTGAGAAGTTCTGGATTTGTGTGCCTTTGAGTATTCGTGGTATTCAGAATGTTTTTGCTTTGTTTCTTGAGAGATGTATTCTTTTGGGTCAAAACCCAACATTTGGAAACTCTCTGTTACGTTGAAGAACATATTCCTCACTACAGGAGATGGAATATGGAGATATACGTGGTCTAATCTCCCACTAGATTCAAATTCCACAATTTTAATATCCTCAGTGCAGATCTGGCGCAAGTTTGGAATGCATTGGAGAAGAGTCATTGTCATGGGTATCAGGCAGGTAGTTGGCGCAAGTTGGGTGGAGGCTTGGCAGGCCTGGCATAGGCACACAAAGAACCAATAACAAATCCCTCCTTTCATTCCTTCCTAGTGTTTGTAGTAACTTCCTGGTTACCACTTCCTGTTGCCAAACATAATATATAAGCCACACCCAAGATTCGTCCAGTGCTTTGTGCTGCTTACTGTGAGCTGTATCAGCAACACACTTGCCGTGCTCTGGATCAGCCAGCATCTGCTTACCTGCTCCGGATCATCCTGTTTCTGCTTACCTGCTCCGGATCATCCCACTTCTGCTTACCCGCTCCGGATCATTCAGCTTCAGCTTACCTGGTTCTTACTCCACACCGCAGCTATCTCCAGTCAAGAGGGGACTTCTACACCGGCACCTGTAAGAACCAAGAAGAACAGCGTTAACACGCGCACATCAGTAACGCTGCGCATACTCACCGAATCTTTCCGCAATGCTGGAATCCAGGTTAGTTGCACGAGCCACAAACCCCTGTAAGAAAGAAGAGACATTATTCATTGCGCTCGCTCCAATAACGCGGACACTTATTTCACTGCACTCTCTCTCTCTACTCGGTGCATACTTACCAAAAGCCTCCGTGCAAACTTACCTAACCACCAAGTCTCCGGAAGCTGAACCTGGACTCGAGGCACTAATACCACATAAATTCTCCTGCAAGGGAAAGGGAGAGACATTACCAGGTGCTCTCGAATTGAAGGCGCTGCGCAAACCTACCAGCAGCTAGCTTCTACATGCAGCGCTACTCACCCACACAAATACTGGCAAACAAAGACAATACGGACAATTTTGGACACTCAACATTCTCCGCGCAACGTTGACTTGTGGGAAGGACTTTCTAGCCAGTGAAGAAACTGGCACCTTGAACTCTCGTCCTCGCTGTGAAGGCATAAAACAGCGTTTGGCATCTGAACTCAGACTACAGACATTGGCCTCAATCACATGAGTGAATCGCGCCCCTGCAAATGCAGGATGGAGTGCACAACCTACTAAAGATCAAGGTAAGCCCATAGGGGGACATCACAGCACACAGTAAAGAGAAGGGAAAGGCCAAGTGGAATCAGGTGAATTCAGGTCTGAGTGTACGCCTTGGGCCTCATTATGACCCTGGCAGTACGGGGTTAACGGCGCCGTAAAAGGTGCTGGCACTGTTTACCCCGTACAGCCTCATTACGAGGTCCCCTCGCGGGACCCAGGAAGTAACGCCTGGTCAAACCAGGCGTGCTTACCGGGTCCCGTGAGGGGAAGTGGGAGCAAACAATGGGCCAACTCGTAATGGCCCATTGTTTGCTCCCTCTCCCATTCCCATTCAGCCCTATGTGGCTGAAATGGGAATGGGGAAGGACCGGATCCGGGTCCTTGGAGGGAGGAATTACCGGGCCTTCCGAACTTGGAAAGGCCCGGTAATTCCTCATTCTGTGGACCCAGATGCAATTTCGGCGGCAGCAATGCCGCCAATAGCGGCATGGCTACCGCCGAGGTCGTAATGAGGGCCCTTGTATTTGACAGGTATTCCTCCGGGTGAGACAGGGGAAGTGAAGACTCGGTGTCCGTCAAGGAAGGATCGTCCATCTCTCCTGCATAGACACAGGTGAGAGTGACAGAACAGGAAGCCATCCTCCATACCTCTGCCGGAGCGATGGAAACCTCTGAGGTAGACCAACTTTCCCTATTGTTAGGTGAACTACGGGCCGAGGTGCATGCAGCCCGCTCAGAGACAAATGCGCAAACTGGTAGTCAACAGGGACAAAACAGACGATTTGGCAAGACAGCTCCTACAGACCCAAGCTGGACTAGCACCCCTACCAGGTGGAGTTCCACAGGGGCAGCCTACCGTGGCACCTGTAGACACACCCGTTCAGTTATTGCTTCCAGGCAACATCCCTTTAGCACCCCCAGAACGCTTATCTGGGGATCCCAAGAAATTTGGAGCGTTCATGAATCAATGCCGGCTACATTTCATATGCAAACCAGACACCTTTCTGAACGACCAAGCTAAAGTAGCTTTTGTCCTCTCCTATTTAGGAGGGCACGCGGCAGACTGGTCTGTCCCGTTAGTGCTTAGGGATGACTCTTTACTGAGAAATTACCCAGGTTTTCAGCGTGAACTGGAAAAACTATTTGCCCATTGGACTCGAGATCAGGCACTGGATGATGAGCTACTCTCTCTGCGATGGGGTGGTCAGGATCTTATCTCATATGTCACCACATTCAATCGCTTAATAGCCGAATGAGGTTGGCCAGAGGAGAAATGAATAACGTTATTTTATCAAGGACTGAGAGGATAATTAAAAGATGTCTTGGCGCAAGTAGTTAATCCTCCAGAAGATTACAGTGAATACATCGACCTAACTATGCAACTAGACCACCGGTTACAGGATCGCAAGGCCGACCGAACCAGATCAAAGCATAGACCAGTGTATGTCCGACCAAAGGAAGCGTCCCATCGACAGGCCTCAGAAATACACTCAGAGCCCATGCAATTGGGTGTTCTCAGGGGACCACTCACCAAGGCGGAGAGAGAACGGAGGCGTCAGGAAAAACGTTGCTTATATTGCGGCCAATCTGGTCACTTCCTCCGGAACTGCACGATTAAACCTCCACAGAAGACAGTACTAGATAACACAGAGGAAGACAGAGGTGCGGTAGCGGAAAACTCCAACGCCCGGCAGATGAAGAGGTTGGTCTGTCGAGCCAGGAATGGAGCACTCAGATCTCACATTTCAGTATTCCTGTGGTTTTGGTAGGCCCTTCACAGCCCACCCGAATGTATGCCCTCTAGGCTTTCATAGACAGTGGGGCTATTGGGAACTACCTGGACATAGACACCGCAAAGACCTTGGGATTAGCATTCCTCCATAAGGACACCGCAGAAAGCGTGACAGTGGTGGATGGCACACAACTCCTTTCGGGACCAGTAACACAGTGTACTTCCACCATCACCTAAATCTGCCAAGATGGCCACAGAGAAAGTATTAGATTTGACCTTATCGCTGCACCCAATTCCAGCTGATTCTTGGGATACCGTGGCTAGAGACGCACAACCCAAAGATAGATTGGCGTGCTCGAACCTTATTCTTTTCCACGGAATGCGCCTCTTGTTACGACATCAAAGGGATCAAAGGAAGCCCATTGTTAGCTTCACAGGAAAAGATAGCAGGTTTACGCTTGGTGGGCACTTTAACAGAGCAATACCAGGGGTTCCAGGATCTGTTCGCGAAGGAGCAAGCTAATACACTACCACCACATCGAGTTTACGACTGCCAAATCGACCTGCAACCAGGGGCACAAGTACCGTGCAGCTGCATTTATGCATTAACCGAGGAAGAAAACACTCATCTACGGACCTACTTGGATCAATACCTGGCCAATGGCTTCATTAGACCATCTAAGTCACCAGCCGCCTCCCCTCTCTTCTTCGTACCAAGGAAAGAGGGGGACTTAAGAACGTGTATTGATTAACGGGCCCTAAATCAAGTCACCATAAAAAATAAGTACCCATTACCTCTGATACCAGTACTCATAGACCAGGTGAGACAAGCAAAGATTTTCACCAAGCTAGATTTACGCGGCACATATCACCTGGTACGCATGAAGAAAGGGGACAAGTGATAGACTGCGTTCCGTACCCGCTATGGCTTGTACGAATACCAGGTCATGCCCTTTGGGCTTTGCAATGCCCCGGCTGCGTTCCAGCATTTTATGAATGATGTGTTACGGGAACTCCTCGATGTCTGCGGAGTAGTCTACATCGATGACACTCTGATCTACTCCACCACTCCCCAAGAGCACGTAACCCACGTGCGAGCTGTACTCTGCAAACTGCGTGAAAACCAACTGTACGCAAAGCTAGAAAAATGCTCCTTCCACATCACCAGGTGGAGTTTCTGGGATATGTACTGACACCACAGGGGATAAAGATGGACAATAGAAAAGTGGAGGCAATCCTCACTTGGTCCTCACTCACGTCTATAAAGGGAGTACAGAGTTTCCTAGGGTCTGCAAACTTTTATCGACGCTTCATTCCAGGATTCTCACATATTGTACATCCAATAACATCCTTGCTGTGCAAACACCGAAAGTTCGAATGGACACCAGCGGCGGAAGAAGCTTTCCGAGCTCTCAAGGAAATATTCACCTCAGCTCCAATTCTGCAACACCCACAACCCAATTTACCATACATCGTGCAAACGGACGCTTCAAGCATTGCCATGGGGGCCGTATTGTCTCAACAAAATCCTGAAACCGGATGCCTTCACCCCATTGCCTTTTGGTCAAGGAAATTTTCCCTAGCAGAATTAAACTATGCAATTTCTGAGAAAGAACTCCTAGCAATCAAAAGCGCACTGTGTGAATGGTGGCATTTTGTACTAGGAGCAAAACATACCATCACAATAATAACAGATCATCGGAACTTGCAATAGGCAGCTCCGTTGGGCCCTTTCCTTAATGGAATACGACTTTGTAATCACCTACCACCCGGAGTTAAGAACGGGAAAGCGGATGCATTATCCCGCATTGGCACAGTAGAGGAAGTCTACAATGCCCCTAACCCGGTGGAGATCATACCCAGCCATAAAATTCTCTATCTCTGCCTCGGCCCATCTCCGTTAAATACTCTGCAGGAAACAGTAAAAGAAAATATGTCTGAAGAAGACCTACTGGCTTGGGACGCGAAGGGAGATCAGTTCACCATTCAAGACAAACTACCAAACTACCAAAAACACCTCTACGTTCCAACTAAGGATCTGCAACAAGCAATGATATCAGACTACCACGACTCGCTGTAACCCATCCGGGTATAGCCAAAACCATGAGGAAAGTAAGCAAATCTTATTGGTGGCCCACTTGGTGAGACTCAGCCGGCCTCCTTCAGCCAATCAACATTCCACCAGTGCCCTGGCTCACTCTATCAATGGACTTTGTCACTGATCTACCTCCTAACTCAGGTTATAATACCATCCTCGTAATAGTGGACCTCTTCTCCAAAATGGCCCATTTACATAGCTCTAAAAGGTATTCTCTCAGCTCAGACCCTGGTGCAGGTTTTTCTAGACCGAATCATCAAGTTACATGGATTCCCTACCATAATCGTTTCTAACAGAGGCAGCCAATTTGTATCTCGTTTTTGGAAAAAATGTTGTGCCCTGGCAAGAGTAGAAGTCTGTCTGTCTTCTAGTCACCACCCTCAAACGGACGGCCAATCTGCGCGCACGAACCAGACCATGGAACAGTATTTGCGCTGTCTATTACCCCAAACAAGCCAAAGCTGGACAGAAATTCTATGGATGGCAGAGTATGCATACAACAACTCAACACATTCATCAACACAAGCAACACCCTTCTTTACTATATATGGTCGAAACCCCAGAACGTTGGTCTGCGATCCACCAGAAAAGATTCAATGCCCGCAGTAAAGAATCTACATGCCAGCATCATGAAAGCAGCCAGAGAAGCCAGCAGGAACCTACAGCAAGCCAAAGAAACACAGAAAAGAAACGCTGATCACCATCGACGAAAAGCCCCAGTTTATCAAGTGGGAGACTCGTTCTAGCTGGCAACTAGACACATTGCTTTAAAAGGTCCCAAGAAATTTCAGCCTAGATACATCGGCCCATATACAATAGAAAAAGTAATTAATCCAGCAGCCATGAGACTGGCGTTACCTCAACATAAGCGTATACATCCCGTATTTCATGTGTCACTATTAAAACCAGCACACCCCGGAACCCGAACTTCCACACCTCCCGCACCCATACAAGTGGGTGAAGAAGCGCCAGAATATGAAGTAAAAAACATATTAGATTCCAAACAAGTACGAAAGACCCTGTATTATTTGATTGACTGGAAGGGGTACGGACCCCAGGAAAGATCATGGGAACCCAGCACGCACATATATGCCCCCCGATTGGTGCAGAAATTCCATCGGGACCATCCTGAGAAACCAAAGCCGTCATACACACCATTGGGGGGGGTCTTGAGGGGGAAGACTGTCATGAGTATCAGGCAGGTAGGTGGAGCAAGCTGGGTGGAGGCTTGGCAGGCCTGGCATAGGCACACAAAGAACCCATAACAAATCCCTCCTTTCATTCCTGCCTAGGGTTTATAGTAACTTACTGGTTACCACTTCCTGTTGCCAACTCATGAGCTCTCTAGTGTTTGGGTGTGGCTGGCTATATAAACCACACCCAAGATTCTTCCAGTGCTTCAGGTTGCTTACTGTGAGCTGTATCAGCAACACACTTGCCGTGCTCTGGATCAGCCAGCATCTGCTTACCTGCTCCGGATCATCCTGCTTCTGCTTACCTGCTCCGGATCATCCTACTTCTGCTTACCTGCTCTGGATCATTCAGCTTCAGCTTACCTGGTTCTTACTCCACGCCGCAGCTATTTACAGTCAAGAGGGGACTTCTACACCGGCACCTGTAAGAACAAAGAAGAACAGCATTAACACACGCACATCAGTAACGCTGCGCATACTCACTGAATCTTCCCGCAACGCTGGAATCCAGGTTAGTTGCACGAGCGCACAAACCCCTGTAAGAAAGAAAGAGACATTATTCATTGCGCTCTCTCCAATAACGCAGACACGTATTTCACTGCGCTCTCTCTGGGCCTCATTACACGGACGGCGGTGGATCAAGGTGCTAGTAGTACCTTGGTGCATGCCGGTAAAATACCGGCACCGCCTTGGAGGAAAGGGGAATTACCGCCCTATTCCAAGGTTGGTGGGGCGGTAATTCCCCCTTCCCCCATTGCCCTTCCCCATTCCCATTTTTGCCCCATAGGGCATAATGGGAATGGGGAAGGTGCTAATTACGGCACCGCAAATTGCGGTACCGTAATTAGCTCCCTGGTCCCTTTGCGGGTTGGCTTTTAAAGCCTGCAAAAAGCAGGCGTTAAAGTGTCCAATCCTCAAAGGGACCTCGTAGTAAGGCGGTAAGGGTTAATGGTCACCGGTACCATTAACGGTGACCGTTAACCCTTACCGCCGTCCGTGTAAGGAGGCCCTCTCTCTACGCGGTGCATACTTACCAAAAGCCTCAGTGCAAACTTACCTAACCACCAAGTCTCCAGTAGCGCTGAACCCGGACTCGAGGCGCTATTACCACATAATTTCTCCTGCAAGGGAAAGGGAGAGACATTACCAGGCGCTCTTGAATTGAAGGTTCTGCGCAAAACTACCAGCAGCTAGCTTCTACACACAGCGCTACTCACCTACAATAATACCGGCAAACAAAGACAATACGGACAATTTTGGACACTCAACATTCTCCGCGCAACGTACACTTGTGGGAAGGACTTTCTAGCCAGTGAATAAACTGGCGCCTTGAACTCTCGGCCTCGCTGTGAAGGCATAAAACAGAGTTTGGCATCTGAACTCAGCCTACAGACATTGGCACCAATCACATGAGTCAATCACGCCCCCTGCAAATGCAGGATGGAGTGCACAACCTTCTAAAGATCAAGGTAAGCCCATAGAGGGACATCACAGCACACAGTAAAGAGAAGGTAAGGGCCCAGGGAAATCGGGTGAATTCAGGTCTGAGTGTACACCTTGTATTTGACAGGTATTCCTCCGGGTGAAACAGGGGAAGTGAAGACTCGGGGTTAAGGGAGGTTCGTCCATCGCTCCTGCAGAGACACAGGTGAGTGTGACAGTCATGATGTTCTTTCTATTCAGGACTGTTTCCTCTTGATTTTCTCCCAGTTGTTCCAATTTAAAGTTTCTCACACTTTTGATTTTTTCCCTATAGGAAAGACGCCTTTGATTTCCGTTTTCGTCCCTAGGTTTTGTTCTCCAATCTCTCTCGTGAGATCTCTGATGTTCTTTTCTAAGCAAGTCTCGATCTCTTTGACTTAATTTTGATGCCATCATTTTCTTCAAATCTTCTTTATTTTACTTAGGCGTTTGAATTTTTATCATCTGTTCAGAGGTTATGTGTTCTTCCTGAGTTTTGGATTATCAGATCCCGTTCCTTGCCAATTCTTTGCTCAGTAGGTGCTTTTATACTTTTTTGATAGTTTAAGCGGGTTCTTTCCTTTTCCACTAGTATTTCCCATTTTTTCGCTAAAGTCATAAATGTTGAGCTGTAGTTCGCACTCTCAAGGTTTTTCACTTCTGCGTGGTGGGTATTTGTTTTTGATAAGTTCTTATCTAAGTTTGGGGATACTAACTTGGTTTCTGATTCTTCTATTGTATATTGTGATACATCCATCAGATCTATGCTTCCGTCCGATGCTTCGATAGTTATCGTGGAAGCATTAGAACCTTCATCTCGTTGATCAGCAAGACGAGTAGTTTCCCCCTGTGTTTTTGTTCGTGATAAAACTTTTCTTGGCGCAGGAATAGGGAACTGTTTATTTGTGTCACTCTCTTTGCGTTTTTCCAAAGGTTGCAGTATTCCTCTGTGTTCGTGAATGCAACTTTTCTTGTTGTAAAATATTTTGTAATTGGTTTCTTTTTTTAAAACAAAGGGTAGGTATCGTTGTTAAAATTCAGAATTTCATCATGATGTGCCTGGAGATCTTGGTTGCTTGATGAGATCTTTTGTCTATGTTCTTCAAGAAATATACATCCGTTTTTAGAAATTTTGTTTACAGAGGTTGAAGTTGAATTTACCACGGTCCTCCCGCAGACATTTTTAGACAAAATCCCTTGAGGTAGTTTCTGCTGGTTTGTTTTAATTGTCCTTGAATTTTGAGTTGGATCTTCGTTTGTCTTCTCTCCAACTTCACTGTGTGGAGTATTAATTAACATGATCTCTCGAAGTGTGTTTGGTCCAGATGTAGTCTGAGTGCTAAGTGATGATATTTCTGGATTGTTTGTTGCTTTAGTTCTCTCTCCCGTGGTGTTTGTTTCTGTCTTGCTTGGTGTTGTTCTTTCTGTCACCTCATGCTGCACCGATTATTTTTTTGCCTCTAAAGCTGTAATGTACCCCTCCACGTATATCAGCTTTGCATGCATCATGGCAGAAAGCGTTGTATGGTCTTTCAACATTTTGTTAATGGCCTTGTATAGTTTGGTAAATAGGGCTAATGTGATTGTCACTGCGGACATAATTGCGAAGAGATCTGTTTTTTTAGTAGGAGTTTCAGCGTGACAGAACAATCAACTATTTTGTTGTTGGGGAATATATCTAAAGAGCCGTTGCAGGGCAAGGTGATATAAAAGCCGGTGTTTTCCATCGTCTTCTCAGTGAGCTACTCTGCTTTTTATATCCTCTAGAAATGCCGCATTGACCCAACTGTTGAATTTCTCAGGTCAACCAACCCATTTTACCAGGTGCTGTTTCTCAGACCCCTTACCTTTACTCTGAATAATTTTTGTAACTCCTCTGTATAGAAATGACCGCTTACAACTTCACCAGCATAATCAGTCAACTGGTATATGTAAACCCCCTCTTTCACTGATGCTTTTTCTACTATGAAAATGTCATCAGTAAAAGATTGGTGGTAACCTTTTGCAAAGACACCTTTTAACTTGAATACTCGGACGTGGTCCCCTACGCGTAAGGTTGTTGTCTTGATCTTCTCCGATAACCTTCCAGCATACAGATTTCTCCACGCATCTAATGAGTTTTCAGACGTTACAGCCTTTGGAGTCATTTTAATAGACTAATGATAGCTGTCATTATACACATCTATAAATGTCTGTGATATGTCCACATAGCGTTGTGTATTATAGGCTGTGAAATATCTCCATAGTTTAGATTTCAGGGTTCTATTAAAGTGATCAACAACCGCTGCTTTAACCTTCGTGTGTGTTATAAAATGATGCATGCCGTATTGTTTTAGATGGTTTTGGAGGGGTCTATTTAGAAACTCCTTACCAGCATCAGTTTGTTATTTTACAGGTACGCATCCCTTGCTGAAGAAATGCTTAAAAGCAGCTGTCACTCATATATCACCGTCGTTCTGCTTTTCAAAAGGGCAAACGTCCATGCGATCAGCCTGCCACTGATGGTCTCTGGAAGATACCATGGTCATTCTTCTTTTGAAACGTGTTCTAGCATTTTTATGAAGGGTATATGTCTCCTGACCAGGTAGCCAGGCCTTAACATCTCCACGTGTGACGGGGTGTTTATCACCCTGTAATTTTCAATAAAGCACATCAACACGCCCATAACTCCCAACACCTCTTTTAACATAATAGCTTTTATGCAATCTTGAACATGCGTTGTTATCCATTGAAGCACTACAATAAAATAAGCAGAGACCAAGCTGATGTATGACGTTTTATTTATTTATAATGGGTATTATACATATGGGGTGAGCCGAAGCGTTACCAGCTCTATTATTTTATGGGACACATTATATAGCAAGCTATACACTTCCACGTGGACTCCCTGTCTATAACTCTGCAGGCACCAGATACTCATAGCATTTACCAGATCAGTTAGTTCAGAGGCTTGTAAAACACAACCTTTAAGGCAGAAGTATCTTGCGTACCGGTCATCCACGTGTTGATGCATAATGGCTCTAGGATCCAAGTATAAAGATCCCACAACGTATTGGAATACATAACCGTATTCATAACACGCCGGCATCTTGATGATGTTACAGATGTCCCTTATACAGATTGCACTTTCACAAATCCGCTCATATTGGAGTGTCGATATCACAAGCTCCCACAACAGGTGTGGGCTGTTTACAGCTATTCTCGGTTTCTGCATAGCATATACAGTTTTTTGAAACACATACGTCCCGGCGTCAGGTCACGCTCCACACACCGAGCTTGTCCTCCAGAAACGCTACCGTAGAAACAATGGTACACGTATAAGGAGCAGGTTTATTGTATTTTGTATCTTTAAAAAAGCTTGTCTGCGTACCGGACACTCCTTATGGCTCGTCCTAACACTGTACAGGTTAGAAAAGTCTTTCTGCATTAAACAGGCTACATGGTTTCTAAAAACCACGGGTGCTGCCACCTGTAAAGATTTAATTTTTTTCTTAGGCTTGCGACATGTGCATATTTCCAGGATTGTTTTGTTAGTAGATCCCCATACTAGCATGTACACGCATACCCATGGCTTTATAAACACATTTAAGCATCTGATAAACGTTATATGACTTCAGCATCTGACATATCCGCTGTATTGCTCCAGTTTGATAATGCGAGAGTAAACAATCATGAGCATCCTGCTGAGGGTCTACGCCTTTATGCCCTTCATACCATAGGTAATAGTCACATTTCAATCATGTTTCCACAACACACGTTGCAAAAGCTTGAACCATTACAGACTCCAAAAGGGACATAGTTTCATTTTCTTCTTCATCAGAATTTTCAAAACGTTTTAAAATGTCACATTTCTTACACATATTACCACCTGGGAATGCTGCACTTTCGATCCTTTTTGAACAGCACACGCAATAATAATTGATGGCGTTGAATGCGTTGGTCCGCCCCATCGCGCCGTCAATTTTATCTGCCATTTTCTGCAATTCAAAAAAGAAAGAAGTTTAACTCTTGAGCATATGTTTTCACAGGTTTTTCACACACCAACCTAGCCATATTTTATTACTTGCCATAGTACACATTGCAGAACCAGCCGTTTCCATCTCACAGCCGCTAGCAACGTCCATAAACAACTTGTCTTCTTCGGATGCTGGTCCTAACCCAGGCATCATTGCAGCCTCTGAAAACATGCGCTCTAAAACATCCATATCCTCATACAGGGACTCCTTAAGAGCCTTAACAGACCCATCCATATCTACGTAGTCTGCATTGGTGTATGGGCCATCTACACCATCCCTGCATTCATCAGCGGTCTTGCTAGTAGAAATATTCTCTGTCAGGTAATCAAAAGTGATCACAGGCTGGCTTTCACACATCTTATCCATAGCCGCTGTGTCATCAGGTTCCCCGTCGACAGCTGTCGTTGTTGCCGGAGGACTTTCAGGGCTGTAGTATTTTTGAAGAGTGTTCAAGAAGTCGGCCTCGGTATTATTCTTAGAGTAGTAGCTGTAGCGCTTCATAATTCCCGGTATCGCGGTCGCTGAGCTATCATATTTTTCCAGGACTTCAGGAGCAGCTTGTACCTCCCTCCTAAACCCCATCTGTATATATATATGCACCCTGCACACCACACCCCTAAAGATGGCCCCCGCTCAGGCATCATCTCCAGGTGCCCCAACCATGCACAAACTGCGACACACTTCCGTGTCTTTGTGAGGGACATCCGGGGTAAGCCCCCGAGGGGCCGCTAGGGACTCCAGGTCTTGGGGGAACTTCCCAGCTAACACCTATGATGTCACATCTGGGGGCGACACCCCCGGTAGGGTCTAGGTTCCTGTTAAACACCCCTACATCACTTCTGGGATGGGATTTCCGCTCAGGCGGAACTTCTGGGGCATCCCTCATGACGTCACGTCCACCCCGGGATCTCCGCTTCGGCGGGACATCTGGTTAAAGAGGCATGGAAACCTGTCAAACTTAGTTTGATGACTAAAGGTATCATAGTATTCTACGCAAGCACTTAGCACAATTTCTACTTGCCAACTAAGTTAAACTACATATGTTAAGAGCTTTTCATTGCTTTCATTCTGTATGACTGCTGCTCCACTTTTCTGATGAGATTCTTGAAGTCTTGTGAGCTCAATACAAAAAAGAGTTTGGTAGCACCCCCAGTAAGAACCATGAGTAATAAAATGATGGTAGATTGTGGTACTCACTTGTGTACATGGTCCAATAACACACACAGAAGAGTGTAACAGTCAGGTATTACATATTATTATAATAATACCATTACTAGTCATATATGATGCACATAATATACAATACTGTCCCCAAAAAACTGAAGGGACACAATAATGTGCGCATCTGAGATTCTTTTCATCCCCTTCTATGGCCCTTTTGGAAATTGTTAAGCGATTTAAAGGAAAGATCCTCCACTTCGAGTACAACACAAATACATACCATTGGTCAGACTTACTCCCTCTCCATCACCATATCCATGGATGACACCTCAGGCAATTACCTCTGCTTCCATGAATTGAAATATGCAACAAACATTACAAGAAAGTGCAATATGTCTGCAAAATAAATGTCAAGTCCACTCAGCGTCTTTCACTGTGTGTGTTGCCCATGGGCAGTCCCCATAGCTACAATTACCATCAAGTGCCCTACCAAAACTTAATCTCTTGTCTCGCATAACATGAATGGCAAATAAATCTGATCAGACATTTACATGCGAACACGGGCAATGGAAGAGAGTGATTTACAAGAAATTACTAGTTGGGCAATGTGGCTAAATGAAAGGGGGGGTGTGCTAGGTAGGGGAAGAGAAGTCAGTAAAGAGTGATGGGATGGCGCAAAATGGTAACTGAGGTTTGACATTTTATTATAAGTAAACAGAATGAAGGGGCAACAATGATATGGTGCAAGGGAAGAACACCATATGGTGTGGTGCATGTAAAATACAGGTACATTAGACAGAGGTATAACTAATGAAAGCTGGGTCATTAGATTGAGTGGACGTTACAACATTTTTATCCTTGACTTTTAAGCCAATGCAAGTGCTTGTGGAACTGATCTACTCCTTACTTGTTCTAAAAAGGTGATGCATAATTGCGTTTAGAACATATATTTAAATCACGAAAACTGTTAATCACTAATGTTAGTACAATACGACAGAGAGGTAATGTTCCGCAAAGTTTAAAATTAAATTAATCTTTTTTTGCATAGTAAAATCCATACATCGTCAGCCTACGTGCGCAGCATTGTGCACATTGAGACCTTAATCTCAAGTGCCAAAAAAAAGGCGCTGACTCATTGACATATCAATTTAACAGTATTTTGTCTAAAGTTAGCATATGATGGTGCATGCTGAAAACGTTGGTGGATTACTGGAAAAAGTGGGGCTACTGCGTTCAAACTCATGCCCCTTTGACTTCAGCCCGGTAATAATGCTTTCTTAATATCAGTCACAACACTAATAGTTATTGTTCTGTCAATCCAGGTCCAGTGTGCAAGATAAACTCTCCCAATTTTAATAGTACATCTTGCATCTATTGTATTTTAAATATTCAAATATGTGGTTCCATTACGTTCAGTCGATCTTCTATTTCTTGTAATGAACATTTTGATGAGCCTTTTTACGAATTGTTTGGGAATAAAAAAGCATATGTGTAGAGATTAATCAAAAATACTTTTCTATGATTTGGAAATAAAGGCAATTACTTTAAAAAATGACATTTTTTATTGTTTTAATATAAATCAATGATATTGGGCCTCATTACGACCCAGGCGGTAAGTTACCGCCTGGGCCGTCACTTTACCACCATGGCGTAAACTACGTTTACGCCATGGTGGTTGGCGGACTTACCGCCCCATTCCGACCTTGGCGGGGCGGTAAGTCCCCAATCCCCATTTACCCTTCCCCATTCCCATTTTTGCCCCATAGGGCATAATGGGAGTGGGGAAGGCGTTAATTACGCCACCGTAAATTACGGTGGCGTAATTAACTCCATGGTCCCTTAGCGCCATGGATTTTAACACCCGCTAAAAGCGGGTGTTAAAACCTCCATGGCGCTAAGGGACCTCGTAATTGGCGGTAAGGGGTCGGCGCAGCTAACGCTGGCGTAAACCCCTTACCGCCAGGGTCGTAATGATTGCATCTTGTGAGAGTGATACAGGGAGCCTGTGTGATGTGTGAGTGGTGTATGATTGTGATTTGGGAGCAAGTTCTGTGTGGATGTGTGCAACCAGGTTGAAAGGGGGTGGGCCACCAGCAGTTCTGTACTGGTGTTGGTTACAACATACTTGACATGTTTACGAATTAATTGGCAAGGGGGGGAGGTTTGAGGTTCAGCGCTAGGATCTAATGCATTTAGTTGGAGTGAATAGAGCTGCAGGTGAATGCAGGAGGCGGGATTTGCCGAATCTGCCGCCAGGTAAGGAACCACAAGAGCAATTGTTTTGCAACCACACTGCGCGTAAACACTAGTTGAGTCCAAAGTGGTATAGTAGATTTTAATTGACTCTGAGGTAGCCTGACACGTGTTTCGGGCACTTGCCCTTCAACTGAGGCTACAGAATTATTTGTATATACACAATATTGAGGTACAGAGTTAAACAGAAGCAAAAAATTGGGGACCCAAGGTAGCAGGGCAACCAAGGCGGAGGGCCACAAACACATACATTAATGGCATGAGATCGCAAGATTTTGGTCCATAGTATTAAGAATCAAATTCAAATTTTTGAACAATTTTCAAAGAACCAAGACAACATAACAGAAGACAACCAAACGTAAATGCAAATGAAAAACCATACCATATATATAAGCGAAATTCATCAGGTCAAGGTGAAGGGGGAAAGGAAATAAAACAGACAACCATTAGCTGGGAGGTTCTAGGTGGGCCATACAACATGGAAGCTAGTGGTGAAGAGGGAATCTTTTTACCTGTGAGTCAGGTGTGTTCAGTTTGGGCTGAGGGAAAATAACCAGTAGATCTGATTAGGGCAGCACATGGATTGCCATTTAAATAAATTGACGCTTACAACAATATTGGGAATTAATGTATTACCAAAATACTTACCCTGAATAGGGTTAATTGATAAAAGATAATTTCTCATGCGCTCCACTGAAAAACAATTATGGGCGCAAGAGATTAGACATGTACTAATCTATAATGAACTAACATTTGAAAGAGGGGCAACTGCCAAAATAATACCTGTCACATGCAATTGCACTCAATTATATGTAGAAGCGTTTCCGCGTGTCTTTGGAGTAGAAGATGGAAGGGGAAGCCGTCCAATTGGCGTGTGTCCAAGATGAGAGGGAAAGGGGAAGGATAGAGAGACCAATTAATTGATTGCAGATGCGTGTCTGGCTAAGTAAATGCGAGCCGCGCAGACCCTGCCAGCCTAGGGGCCTGCGTAAAAGTATTGGACTCACCAGTGTCTCCGCTGAGTAAACCGAACTGGAGCCTGCCGGCCGCGGCTCATACTGTCATTGTTATGGCAGCCAGGAGAACGCACAACGACCGCAGCCGTGCGTAAGGGGACGTACGGCCGCCATCTTGGTTGTATATATCTTAGTGCGGCCTAGTGGATGGGAAAAAAGTTAGAAAAAGAACGGAGGCCGGGTGCGTTGCCACTAAGAGGGGAGAGCGATGCACAAGTGCGCTCGAATTAAGCCGAGCCAACAATTGCACTTGATTCAGTCCCAGTGAATTATCAGTGCAAATTAAGCCGGCATTACAATGTGTGTTGAAATAATTCTAAATGATAATTAGCCCAATTAGGTAAGTTTGACAATTTAGAGTTGGAATTAGGGGGGCAATAAAAAATTGGCCCGTATCAAGACCTGCCAGTTGCGCAAGCGAGATAATTAAGAATTCATTGTCCAATCATAAGGAAGTTGATACATAAGGCACTTGATAGTTCAAAAAACGTAAAGAGAAGGTCATCCCTTCCTAACCCCTCAGTTGGGCACTTTGAAAACAAAGAGTAGAGTGAAGATTTACGGCAGCTAAGTGTATGGCACAAGGAGAACCTCCAGCATGGGAAGGAAAGTAAAGTGTATAAGTTACATACGAGTTGGATTTAGACAAACCAATTCATATAGTACAATTCACTCATAAAAACACAGAAAGTTCATGATCTGTATTGAGGCCATGTGTGACCGTGCGAAAGCGGCAAATAAGTCGCGCTTCTAACTGGCGTAGTTTCAGAACCAGATTGCCACCTCGTTGTGGTAATGAAACCTTGGCCATCCCAGTAAATCTAATTTCAGCTTTGTTATCCATTTGGTGGATTTGTTGCCAATGTACAGATAATGGGTATTTGGAGTCTACTTGAGAGATGGAGGCCAAGTGTTCCCTGATTCTAATCTTCAAAGGCCGAATTGTACTGCCGATGTAGCGCTTCCCACATACACAAAGAATGCAATATACACAGAATTTAGTATTGCAATTCATGAAAGAGTTAATTGTATATCTGCCCAAATGGCCAAATTCTAGTTTCTTAGTTTCAAGTGCGAATGCGCACATAGAGCATCCCCCACATTTACGAAAACCACTTGTGCTTGCTGACTGTAACCAAGTTAGTTTAGATTGCGGATTAGACATAAATGAAGGTGAGAGGATGTTTTTGAGATTGCTAGCCTTGGTGTAGATGAAATTAGGCGAATTATCTACCCAGGGAGTAATATCTCTGTCCAATTGTAAAATGTGCCAATGTCTCTTGACTATACTGTACAGTTTTGAACTCTCTGTGTTGTATTTGGTAATAAGTTTCAATTTGTTGCTGTGAGTACTCTGAGGGCGTACTTTAGGAGTGAGTAAATCCTCTCTCTTCAGAGATTGCACCTCCAGTAGAGCTTTGTCAAGGAGGTGACTGTCGTAACCTCTTTCCAGAAAGCGGTTGCGGATAAGTGAACATTCGGTTTTGAAATCCTCATTTGTTGAGCAATTGCGTCTAGCACGTATAAATTCTCCTTTGGGAATGTTGCGTGAGACCGATTTCTTGTGGCAACTGCTCGCGTGAAACGCTTCTACATATAATTGAGTGCAATTGCATGTGACAGGTATTATTTTGGCAGTTGCCCCTCTTTCAAATGTTAGTTCATTATAGATTAGTACATGTCTAATTTCTTGCGCCCATAATTGTTTTTCAGTGGAGCGCATGAGAAATTATCTTTTATCAATTAACCCTATTCAGGGTAAGTATTTTGGTAATACATTAATTCCCAATATGGTTGTAAGCTTCAATTTATTAAAATGGCAATCCATGTGCTGCCCTAATCAGATCTACTGGTTATTTTCCCTCAGCCCAAACTGAACACACCTGACTCACAGGTAAAAAGATTCCCTCTTCACCACTAGCTTCCATGTTGTATGGCCCACCTAGAACCTCCCAGCTAATGGTTGTCTGTTTTATTTCCTTTCCCCCTTCACCTTGACCTGATGAATTTCGCTTATATATATGGTATGGTTTTTCATTTGCATTTACGTTTGGTTGTCTTCTGTTATGTTGTCTTGGTTCTTTGAAAATTGTTCAAAAATTTGAATTTGATTCTTAATACTATGGACCAAAATCTTGCGATCTCATGCCATTAATGTATGTGTTTGTGGCCCTCCGCCTTGGTTGCCCTGCTACCTTGGGTCCCCAATTTGTTGCTTCTGTTTAACTCTGTACCACAATATTGTGTATATACAAATAATTCTGTAGCCTCAGTTGAAGGGCAAGTGCCCGAAACACGTGTCAGGCTACCTCAGTGTCAATTAAAATCTACTATACCACTTTGGACTCAACTAGTGTTTACGCGCAGTGTGGTTGCAAAACAATTGCTCTTGTGGTTACTTGACATGTTTGCCTACTCAATTGTGTACAGGGTACAAGGTGTGCCATCTGACATTGGGTTTATGGGTACTCACCAGCCTCATCCGATGTCGCACCTCCGGTCTCTGCTGCTCCTACTCCCTCAATGGCCTCGAGGTGCATGACGCTGCTGCATGTTTCCTCCCATGGCTGCAGATGGATGGGGGATGCAGGTCCTCCTCCTGTGGCTGTGCTCTGGGTGCGCTCTGCTGACAGGATGTTCTGCACCCCGAGAGAGATTGTCCCACCTTTTGTGGCAGTCCTGGACTGTTCTTGGGGTTGTCCCAACCGCAGTGACCTTCTGGGCCACCTGTGCCCAGATGGCCTTTTTGCGCATTTGCGCTTGCTGCAGTAGGTCACTGCTGAACACTTTTTCAGCTTTTGAAACTAACTTGTCGGCCTGCATGTTTAGTTCAGCCTTGCTGAACCGCGGCTTACGCCTATGTGCTGCTGGTACCCAGGAAGCCATGTCTCTGGTTGGGTATCTGTGCCTGGAATGTGTCTGTGACTCCTGTGCACAGAGGATTGCAAAGGATTGTGTTTTGTTAATGGCCGCCGGTCTATTTCCTGTTCCAGCGATCATGTTATTTCCGGTCATGGTAATAACGGCACCGGTAACAACTGTGCCAGTAATTCCGGGAGCATGAAGCAGGAATCGGAATTACCGGCATCAAGGGTGCTGGTGTGGGGGATTTGGGGGGAGTTTGGTGGTATTACCAGCATGCCAGTGCACCTGTTTCCAGCATGCTGGAATGCGCTTGCACACTGGCACGGAATCAGCCGTTGATTCTGACAGCAGTGCCGCATGGACACGGTAGCACCGGTATGCTGGTAATTACTAATCATTTCAGCATACGTGTAATGAGGCCCAATGTCAGATCTTCAACAAATACAAAATACATCTGCTTGAATATTGGCTTTGTCACCCAGTGTTTGCTTCTTTTTGTAAACGCAATGTTGTAACAAAGCATCACGAAGGTTTGTGCAGTTTTTGCTTGTTACCTGCCAACGTTCTCGTTGTGTGCAAGTACAGCCAGTCTTGTTCTGACCTCCATATCCTCTATTCCAAAATGTCTTGCTGACCCTATCCCTATCACCTGTGGAGTGCCCCAGGGCTCATGTGTCTCACCGGCACTGTATAACATATTTACCAAGCCCCTATTCGATGATCTGGACCATCTTGGCATCACCTACACTAATTACACAAATGATACTCAGATTCTCCTTCCACTTTCAGGGGATCATGACAAAGATTCGGACTTTGTAAATAGAGTTTACATCATCATTCAGGCATGGGTGGCCGCACACAGTCTCTGCCTGAATGATGATAAAACTGAGCTCATTATCCTGGGCACCACATCCAGCCTCAAGAGATTCAGCCCTGTCTACACGTCATTCAACATTGACGGCAACATCATCAAAGTTGCCAAAGAGGTAAAAACCTTGGGTTTTTACCCTGACTCCACCTTTACATTTACCAAACAAGTAAACTCCATGGCATCCGCCACTGCATACACATGCCAACTTATCAGAGCAGGTAAACCCTTCCTTTCTATAAATAGCCATATTATTCTGGCCAGAGTCTTAATCCTTTCCAAACTGGATTATTGTAACTCCCTTTACAACAAATACATTGTCAAGAAAATACAAACACTTCAGAGCTGCCTTAAACATTGCTAAAAAAGAACACATCTCAGTGTTGGGAAGACAAAACTGTTGGTTATCAACCAGTGATAAAATCTGGTTAAATGCCTAAATAATGCAGCGCCTCACTACCTTACCGAGAGAATCAATAGAAAATCCTTGTGCAGGCCCGTTAGAACAGCCAATACTAATTGCCTATCCGTGCCTAGATTCCAACTGTCCAAAGTCGGGGGTAGCAGCTTCTCAGTTAAGGCAGCGTTGCTTTGCAACTCCCTACCCTATCCTCTATGAGCTGACCAAACCTACATCAACTTTAGACAAAACCTTACTAAATGGCTCAAAGACACCGATCAGTAATTAGCTCCATACCAGTGGGGACTGTAACCTTACCCAGTAAACCCTGACCACTTGCCCTGTGTGCTAGGCATTAACCGCTTTGTATATATTGTGTACATATTCTGTACAAATGTGTATTGTGTTGTATATTACTATAACCCTGCCTGTACATGTCCGTCTCTTATACTATATGCAACCTTATCTTTTTATGTATCTATGATCCGACCTTTACTATACCTGTAATTGTATATATTGTCATGTACCTTTGACCTTGCCTGTAACCTAAGCTTAAAGTCTTCATGTATCTCTGCGCCCTGATACCCCAGTGTCTGGCGCGCATTATAAATAAAATAAACAAGCTACCTTTTGGGCCTGTACTTTAGGCACATATTGTGGAACATCTCCAAATCTCCAGTGTGTCAGAATTCGGCCAGTCTCTTCATGTCTCTTGAAAGCGTGTTGTCGGACACAATCTTCTCAAGATCTGTGTGAGGAGGGGAGCCTGTCACCAACCACTTTTTCTTACGCTCCTTACTCAAAAGTCCATGTGCACATTTGCAGAAATGTTTGTTTTCTTCCCAAGAGTGTATGTTTGCACAATGGTGCAACATTGAACACCATTTTTCAAGCTGAATATCTACAGATCCATCACAAGTTTTTGAGCTCCACCAAAGATGGTTGCTGATAGACTGACCAATTTAAAATGTTTTCTGTACCTTTTTTTTACCAGCTGCTGTAATTTCTTTAGAAATTGAGTTTGCTACATGCCATATATCATATTGATGCTGTATGTCAGAAAACTGCTCTTGCATGGCCTTTGCTATTCCAACGTGACTGTTAGTGGTTATCAGGTCAATTTGAATTCCTCTGGACTGCAGACGTTCAATTGATTCAATGAAACCATATTTCTCCATGCCCACAGAAGATGTACATTCAGACACTTGCACAATGACTGTACTCACTATTCTTTTGATTTCCATGTCTTGGAAATGGTAAGTGCGGTATTTAGAAGAAAACCCGGCATTGTCACACTGTCCATCACCAGCAAGCCTGAGCCGTTTGCTGCAAGAGCATTGTCCATTGATATCCGTTCTAGATTCCAGGCCTGGCTAATAGCTGGGAACAAGACATTTTTCTGATCTTTGTAGTATTGGGGTTTAACAAGGAACTCAAGTCCAACAAATGTACAGAAACTTGAAATTTTACTAAACGTTGATCCGCTAAACAACAAAGCAGATGAGCAAAGTACATTTCCAGCAGGCACTTTTCCAAGCATCGGTTCAGCAGACCATGAACATGTGTTATGATTGTGGACACAGCTACCTTTGATCTTCAGGTAGGTGCCTTTGACTACACGAGTAAACTTAACCAATGGCTCTCCACAAATCCTCCTACGTAATTTATGATCACATTTTAATCATTTTCATAATCTCTACCAGACAGCAGTCGTATACAATGTATTTTGGCTCCCTTAATAGCCAATCGTCCTGCAGTATAGTGGTTTGGGATTCGATGGTGGTGGACAAGTCCTCCACACTGGGAAGAGTAAAGTCCAGATCATGAGCCCAATCTTCTATCAATTGCGAAAGATTCTTTAGTTATTTCAGTGTGTGATATTTCCGGATTTTCCGCATGTATTGGGGAAACAAGGAACATTGTCTCTTTCTTCGAGTGGCATGTTTTAGAGGGTGTGGATTGTGTGAGCGATTCAAGCAATTCAGAAAAATATTCTCCGCTGTATGTCTCTTCTGGGTGACGTTATGTGCAGTAACAATGATCCATGTTTACTTTCCATGGGTCACTGGTGACGTTCCATTCAAATTTCCGGCCACTGGACATCTGCATCATGACTCTGAATCTTGAGAGGACCATGCTGAGACTCAAAATGTACTTGCCGCAAAGTGACATCGGTTTGGCAAACAACATCATTAGTTTGTGTTGTTGTCTGAGTCTTTATGCTCCTCTTCATCGTAGGCCTGTAATTGATTTAAAAAAAAACATGATTAATTTATAGCACACATACAGAATATTGGAATTACAACCTCAAAATGCAATATCAATAAAATATCTTCCGAATAAATTCTTTTAAAAAATGAACCTTTTTTATTATTTACCCTTTGTTTCCTCATTTTCCACGAAACAGTCAATTTTGATCTGCCAAATACAAGACCAAGCTGAAAAATAAACAAATTGAAAATGTATAAACCAAGCAATTTACTCTTCCACTTCAAGAATCATATATACATATATTAAAATAGAGCCAAATGTACATATGGAAACCATTAAAACATATTAAAAATTACACGGAATAAACAATTGGATGTTAACTGATATCTTACAATATCTTATGTATACCTCTGGTCCATGTATCTCTTCAATTTCTCCTGCTTCAGTAGTACATTCCTTGTACATAACAAATTCAACAAAAATGTTCAATTGTTAAACAATTTAGGGGGTAATTCATAGAATTCAGCGCAGAAGTAGCGCGCACGGCCAGCGCAGAGAGGGAGCGCGTGCCAGCGTGCGCCCGCCACGTGTGCCAAACAGCATTCAGGCGCACCACGTATTAATGGATTTCCCAAGCCATTTGCAGCTGTGGCGCAGCGAACATCCAGCAGGGCCAGTTACGCCCCCAAGAACGTCCCTTGCGGCGGAAAAAGCCATAGAAATCCCCAATACGGCGCAAAGGGCCGCACTAACCCTGGACGAGCTTACAGTCCCCCTACACTGTAATTGTGTGAAAAACTACGCGTACCCCACTCTTGGCAGCCAAAATGCGTGAAAATGTACTCGCGCATCCCCTTGAATACGCGTACCCCTGCTTGCGGCAGCCAAAACGCTTGAAAATCTCCCCACACACAACCTTCAATACGCGTACCCCACTTGCGGCAGCTAAAACGCGTGATAATCTACTCACGCACCCCCTTAAATATGCATAATATGCGTACCCTGCGCCTACAACATCGCGTGGGCTGTGAGATGCCCCCAACTATGGCACTTGTCCGCTGAAATGACCCAGTGGCCAAGAAATGCAGTACATTGAGCACCTTTTCCAATGGGCTCAGTGCTTGGGAGCACAGGGTGGGTGATGTGAGGTCATCCTCCCACTCAGCGACCAGGTCTAGGATGATATCGGGTGGAAACCTGTACCTGCCATAAACCTGGTCATCAGGCATCCCAAAAAGGCTGTTCCTGGGTAAACAAATGCGGGACCTGGCTATCCTCCTCCACCTGCGGTGTCCCACGACCACTGCTGCGACGAACGGTACATTCATTGTAGCAGTATGAGCTTGTTTGTTGTTTGCGCGCACTTTTAAGGTTACAGTAAATCGCTGTAATACAATTTTTACATTCTTATTAAGATAAAGTCAGACACTGTATATGTGTAACGTTTTGAAATTGTACTGATAACCTTCCGAAATGTCACAGGGAGTTGGTGTGAGATCATCGTGCAAAACATAGGAAGTTAATTGTTGCCGCCTAAACAATGTTGCATTGTAATGTTTTTTTTTAACCTATTCAGCTTTGGGTAGGCAGCTAAAGTTTATGAACAAAAACATAAACCATTTATATAGTGAAAGGTTCCTTGTTATTCAGTTACATCGTACATTTTTGTAATGGTTTATTGTCGTTGTTGCATATATTTGGATGATAAATACAACAAGGCTATTGATTTAATGCTTGGCAATTTGCTGACAGTATTGTAAATTGTCAAACATGTATCACTTATCTTAATTTTAAACAAAATATTGTTAATCAACAACTATTAATACACATTCTCTATTTTCCTACCTCATCCTCCATACCAGTAGGAATATACGAATAATACGCAGTAGAGGTTCCAGCATCTAGCGTTATCAAAGTAATTGTTACAATAAAGTTGTAACAGCAAAATAAAAAATAACATTACATGCATAAGATTGTGATTTTGACATATAATCCTACATGCCACTTTTCCTCAATAACAAATACAATACATAGCAATGATCAATATGTTTTAAGTAAGTTAAACATATAAATATATCTGAAGGTTTATTATAAAAAAATTACTTAAAAAGCGATTGAGGGTGATGTTGACTCCTGATTAGTGGTCGATGTAGAACTGTGTTCCTTTATTCGATGTATATATTCCAAACAGTGTTCAATATAAAATGTACATTAGTGTTATAAGTTATACCACATTAAACACTCAAAAATAAGTTTACATGCATGTTGCTTGCCTCACCGCATGGATATATGACATGTATATGGTTTCCTTCGTGGTAACGGTCTTATCATGACTACTGGGTCCCTCCTCAAAAGAATTTCCAAAACTTCCTGGGTGGCCGCTTACACTTCCTGGTCTAAGGATAGGTAGGGTTGGGCAATGCTACTAGGGCTCTTCCTCATCAACCAACATGGCCGCCTGATGTTACAACCCCTAGATTGGGCAAGCGGTCTAGTCTTCTGTCACTCTGGAGCACTTAAGCCCCTCCCCTTTGTTCAACGGCGCTTCGCGTCTTCAGCTGTGTTCAGCAGACCCTTACCGCGGTTCATCCCTCTGACAGGAATTCCTCAGTTCCCTTGTAATTCATAGATACCCCCCTCTATAGTGCCATGGTCATTGTTTTCCCGTGTCATTCCGCAACTACTATTCCGTGAGCTCTGTGAGGAGTTGGCGTTCGTCAGTGAGGAGTTGGCGGGAGACGCATTCCTTTTGGTGTTTCGTCTGTGAGGAGTTTTCGAGACACTCATTCCTGTTCTGTCTCCTTTCCACAGCAAGTATCATTTAGCTCATTAGCTTCTCCACTGATTATCCGTTCTTAATGGCGAGTGCTCTGCTTGCATTCGTTCTCCAAGGGCAAGTGTATGTTTTAACCGCCTAGTAATTGTATTAGTATTACGGAGCTTGGGGGTTTAGTGGAGATTTTGTTTCTAGGGACAGAGGTGTTCCTCTTTTTTCTGTCACAGTTAGGTACACGAATTCTACACATGAAGGTGCCTTAAAGGTTAAATGTTTGCGCACATTCAGTTTTAGACACATTAGAGTGTTTCTTGCAAGGAATTCGTTAGCAATATTATTTCTGGCCGGGAATTGTCAGGAATAGCACTTTTGAGGTAGTTCCAGGAGAACCGGAGAATAACCTTACCTCTCCAGTCACAGTTGTGTTGTTGGAATAGGTTGAATGTTTTTCCACCTCACCATTAGGCATTTTCTCAACACCCTACATTCCATATAGGGCTGTCCTTCTCCCCTTGTTTTGTCCACTCCTAATCTATCCTTCTTCAGAACACGCACCCCTGCGCAGAAGCAGGATGGAGAGCTAACCAAATCACCAACTAAGGTAATTGAGCAATACAGTTGCTGGGATTTTTTGACCTATAATATTTTCCCTACATTAGGACGCATTCCAATTGTTCTTGTGTTGTGATTTGTTTTCTGTGGTATAGAAAGAGAGTCCAGTTGGGGTAGTGAACAACAGATAACTGCGCACCCTGAGAAGTTTCAGAATATCACGTGGTGTCCCCGAGGAGTCTAAGGTAAGCGTTACAGGTCTGTACTTCCATTAGTGTGGTCAACGTAAAGAGATACATGGTAATTAACACATTTACCAAAAAAATCTATTTTTGGAGTACGCTATATACGTTTTTAGAAAGGCTCCGCTTGCACTCAATTTATTGTCCATTCCTAAAGTAGGATACACAAAATAGTCTAGAGTGAACAATGTATAAACTAATGTACATTGTGGCGCAAATGAAACTTAATAAAATATTGATAGAAATATTCACAAAAAATGTTCATCGTGTTACCTTTTGACACGCTATTTCAATTGATTATTTGATCATTTATAAGACAGATGTCTACATACTAATTGCATAGGAACAGACATAAATATTTATACATCCACTACTCACCCCAGTCAGCGTGCGCTGAAATTCAGTTGGAACTGCATTGGGAAGTAATTTGCAAAGGAGTCTGGGGCAACGCTTTTTAGTGTACTTTGATGGTTCACACATATCTTCTGAGAAGTGCCTGCTGCAGACCCGGAATCGATTTCCCTTCACATCATCCAAGACATCCTTGGCTCTGCTTTCAATCTCGGACACTGGGAATCCGCAGTTCAACAGCCATCTTTTTATTAAATACAAATCCTTTAGAAATACATGCATCACTATACCATGAGTTTTGACAAGGCTGATATTCGGACAACCAAAAACGATACATGAAGACATTGGCCCTCATTACGACCCTGGCGGAAAGTGACTGACCGGACCGCAACAGCGTAAATAGCGTTTCCGCCATTGCACGAAGGAGCAAAGAGCGGTCCATTCCGACCCATCGGGCACGAGCACCACGCCATGGCGGAAGTGCAAAGTCCGCGATGGCGCAAATGGCCCCAAAACGGCCCACACCGCCGCCGTACGTCGCCCTAGGTGCAATACCGCCACCCATCACAGCGGACACCGCAGAGTGCGCCTACCGGAAAGTACGGTGACCGGAAATATACGGAAACGGAAGTAAAAACATGGGCCCGGAACGGGAAACAACCCGCCGTACACCTATAAAACCACTAAAACCACACTACCACTAAAAACACAACCCTGAGACACACCCCAACCCGTCATCCACCCTAGCGAAACCAAGTAAAATGGGAAAAGCAGCGAAGAAAGCGTGCGACCGCAAGCGGCAGGTCCACTTCTCCCGCGAGGAACTCACCGTGCTAACAGAGACCCTCCAGGAGAATGGTGCCGTCGTCTTCTCCACGCAAATGACCAGGACGGCACTTGCGAACAAGAAGGCCATATGGGCTCTGGTAGCACAGCGGGTAAGCGCGGTGGGGACCGCACCCCGCACACCACAACAATGCCGAAAGCGGTGGGACGACCTGCGGATACGCGTCCGCAGCATACTCTCTGCCAACCGCAACATTGCCACAGCCACCGGGGGAGGTCCTGAATCACCCATCAAGTTGACCCCCTGGGAAGAAATCTGTGCCTCCACCATCGGAATGGAGAGCATTGAGGGAGTCGGAGGGATGGAGAAAGGAGTGCAGACATCAGAAGAATCAGGTAGGTGGGCCAGATAAAATAATGCTAAAACCACAATGTCCAATCATGTGAAGTACCATGTGCAACAGGAACACATGTCCAGGAGAACGTCCACACACATCGCCCTCATAGCGCACCTTAAAACCACAATAAATACATAAATAATTAAAAACCCCTAAAACACCCACCACACGTCCAGCAGGCACACCCTAACTGCAGGCTGCCAAACAACTGCACCCTCACCCCACACACAAATGAAAGCACCACTAAGGCCCCGACCCAAATCACCCTCATGTACCACCCCAATGCATGTGATACAATGCCATTCCAATACCCACAGACCCATTAATAACCCTCGCCCTCCTTTACTCCACCACAGGGTCCGATCCAAACGACGAGCATCAGGACACCCCTACCAGCACACCTGCAAAGAGGGCCAAGACCAACGGCCAAAGACCCTCCACCTCAGCTGCACGCATCAAGACACGGCAGCAGCACAAAACAGGTGGCAGCACAGAGGAGGGAACATCAACAGGCACCCCAGCAGCCAGCATGCCCACTACACCACCACCACAGGTCCCCCCAACGGATGCCACAGAAGGCACTGGCTCTGGTGGCAGCAGCACCATAGGTGACACCCCAATGATGGCAGCATGCTCCGACACAGAAGACGGAGATGTCGAAGTCAGATCCATCCATGACCTGTCCCAATCCCCCTGTCTGTCCCATCCCGTACAACATGAGAATACCACGCAGGGGCACCCACAAGACGACGACTGGCCATCCCCCCCAAGCCCTGTGGCAAAGCAACATGAGGTCAACAGCCCCTCTGTGACCCCCCCGCAAATGGCCATGGCCCAGCAGAGGCAACAGTCCCTCGACAAGTTAATCGGGCAACAGCAGCAACTGGCCACGCTCCTCAAGGACCATGCCGATGAATGTGGGGGCACTAAGGCAGACATAGAAACATCAACTGAGACACTTAGGGCAGAAATGGAGAGAAGTACAGAGACACTAAGGGCACAAATGGAGAGTAGCACCGAGAGCCTGAGGGGGGAACTGCATGCGACGTCCAAAGACGTATGTGCCGAACTTGCCGCAGTGCGCCGTGTGCTCACTGAGCTCTCACAAACCCTTAGGGACATGCATGGACGTGAGCAGGCAGAGACATCATCCGTTGCAAGTTCCGTCCAGGGCAGCCCCCAACGTAGATCTGGGAGGAACCTGCGCTCCACAGGCAGGGGTGCCCCTGATACCCGCAGAGGGGGCTTGCAATAGCGACAGCCCACTGACAATGAGCATCTTTGGACACTGGTGTTCGGGGGGGAGGTAGGAGGGTGGAGGGGGTGTGTTGGGCTCACTTGGGTGGCGGGTCGATAGGGTGTTCACCATGATATCACATATGCCATAAACAAGTGCACGATCAACCAATGAGATGTGTCGACAATGATCATTATGTACTAGGCCATCCTAAGCGTATAGTCCATATTGTGCATGTACCAGACACACACAGTGCCACGAGTCCCGTGTCCATGTATCAGCCACCAGGCGTGAGTGCTAGAAGCATGCATCAATGACATGCTGACGAATGTCACGGCCCTCCGGCGCCTCGCAGACTCCTTGAGGTGCTGCCACATCCCCACCCTCATCATGACCATCATCAGGTGCTTGCAGTTCTGCGTCTGGGGGCATGGGCACATTTCTACGTACGCACATGTTGTGGAGCATGACACATGCCATCACCATCTTTGCAACCTTCTCATGGCGGTACAGGAGTGCCCCGCCAGACCTGCTGAGGCAGCGGAAACGAGTCTTCAGTAGGCCGAATGCCTGTTCAATGACTACACGGGTACGTGAGTGGGCATGGTTGTAGTCCTCCTCATGCTGGTCCCGTGGGTTCCGGACTGGTGTGAGGAGCCATCTCTTCAGTGGATACCCAGCATCACCTGTATGTGGACGATAAACGTATGATGTGGAATGCCATTGCTACGTACGCACCCCCCCCCCCTTCCTGCCAGGTCATTGCCGCATCACATACCCCACATCATCATGCATGAAAAGAGACTCACCGAGTAGCCAGGATCTGTTCCCTGCGTGTCGCTCCATGTAGCGTGGTATAGTAGAGTTCCTCAAGACCATAGAATCATGGGTTGATCCAGGGAATCTGGCACAACAATGTGTAATGATCCTGTTGGAGTCACACACCATCTGTACATTCAGGGAATGATATTGTTTTCGGTTGCGGTACTGGGCCTCCATGGCATGTGGGACGACCAATTCCACATGGGTGCAGTCGATGGCACCAATGCAACCCGGTATGCCGGCAAGTGCATGGAATCCCACTTTGGTGTTGGTAATGTCCTGCTCCGAGCGTGGTAGAGAGATGTAGTCGTCTGCGTGCTTCAGGAGGGCATCGAGCACTTGCAATAGTGTCCGTGAGAACAGTGGCTGTGATATGCCATGCAACTGTCCGACTGTGTGCTGGTAGGTGCCTGTGGCCAGGAAGTGGAGTACAGACACCACCTTCAGTAGGGGTGGGATGGCGGTTGGGCTGTCTATCATGCTGACAAGGTCAGCCTGTGTCATGTCCACTATTGCGGCTATGGTGTTCCGGTCCAAACGGTAGAGGGTGTGGATCTGCTCATCAGTGAGGTTGAACGGATGTGCTCGGAGGCGTGGGATTGCGGGCTGCCTGCGTGGTGGTAGTGGCTGTGCTGGCGGCCCTTGCGGGCCCTGCCTTGGCCTCCTCCTCCTCCTGCGTCTCCTCCGTGCGGCCGGTTGTAGTTGGTGTTCGTCTTCTTCTTGGAGTTGGAGTACTTGCAGTGCTATCAGGTCCCCCAGGGCCAACATCGCGAGTCCTGCCGGTAGCATTTCGGAGTGGGTGTGGTTGTGGGAGGAGACTGGGTGTGCACTTTATGTGTTTTCAGGCTGTATGGCCTCCACCTGTGGTGATTCATTCCACCTGTGCAAGCTGCTCTCCCCTTTGGGCGAGCACGTCCCGCACACAACGCTGCTAATCGAGGAACGGCATCTTGCTATTGCAATCATGTATTTGTACCCGATGGCCGTGTAACATTTGTTGATATGTACATTCGGCTATGGTCCCATTGTTTTACATACAATCTTTGCAGTCGCGAACAGACTTGTGATGGGTCAGTGGAACGTAGTACTCGAGTAACGGTGGGCCCTCATGCATCACTGTACAGGGTTGCAACGACGGGCGGGGCGTCCCATTAGTGGGTGATGGCAGTTGACATTTTCACACACAGCTGCACTAGCTGGATTAATTTGTGATTTCAAACGGCCACAGATGCCTTTTCGACGTGATGTTGCAAATGAGGAATTCGAAGGCCGGCGCTTTCGGTCTTCGGCTAGCTGAGAGGAGATGCCCACAGGTCTGACTGCAAGTATAATGTTCTATTGTTCGATGTCCTTGAGACAGAGGCCATGGCGAGGAAGCAATGATTGATATGAATAGTTTGGGATGCGCTATATTGACGTGGGCGATGAGGCCGGACGTTCCCAAAATCATGTAACTTCACAACACAGATATTACGGGCTGGGACACTGTGGATTTTGCAGGCTGCATAACGCACAGACTCAATGGAAATCCCGAATGTCTTGTGAGTAAATATTCCGGTGTATTTATAACAGGATGAGGGAATGATGAATGGATGCATGGCCAGCTGATTTGATACAGGGTTTGCCATGTACAGGGCTTGTTGGAATCTATCCGCCTCCCCTGCGCTATGTGATGCAGGGCTGCCATAGTGGCACCATCGTCTATCTGGCCTTGTTGAGCCCTCCCTGTCTCGACGCGCCTTCAGACACTTGTGTCCATGCACGTTGACATTCCCATCTGATGGAATCTGTTTTGACAGACGCATGCACAGGTACACTCGTTTGGGATGGTGTTTACACCTCGATATAGATAGTTATGAGTGGCAAGTGGTTTTGGGGTGGTGATGATCCTTTGGAGTGGGCTAGCATGCATATGGCTGTGGATTTAGTGTGGTCATTGGAGTGAGTTGTTCGAATGTAGTTCTGATGGCCATTCTGTTCTTTTTCTTTTCTTTTTGTTGACAGGTATCTCCTGCCCTTTTGCCACTGCCATCTGTATGCCACTCCTGCAGATGGCGTTTACTCCCGACACCTGCTGCTTCGTGTTAATCAGTGGAGCAGCATTACGATCTTATGGGACGATCGCCAATGGGCCACATGCCCTTACGCAGTACTAGTGGCTCGGAGCAACATTTCGGCCTTTCAGTTGGACTAGTGCCTCCCCATTGGGACGGGCCTGCGGTTCTGTGCGCTTCCATGTTGCCTTTTCGTACGTGAATGTGGCTCTGTGTACCATGATGGGACAGGGCGTCACACAAGTAGTAGCTGGTCATTCCTTGCGGATGCAGACCACAATGGTGATATGTGTTTTGGAGTTCATGGACTGATGGCTGTATGGGCTTGGTGATTTAGTTGTGCATTAAATTTCTATTCTGATATGGCCCGTGTAGCGTTCTTCTTTGCGAGTGATGTGGCATATTCCTATTTGGGGAGCGATGTTTTGTGAGGAGATCTGCATTGGGTTCCGGTTTCGGAGTATAGTCGCGTGGTACTGTGCTGGGCGCGTTTGCCTACGGAGCCCAGTGAGGTCAGGGATGGGGGATGCCAATATGACTGTTTGGATGTTGTCATGCTCAGGGGCGGGGGATTGGGTTTTGTGTAACAGACGACGGTCAGCCAGGTGGACTGGTGGAATGTTGTGAGTTTCGTGATATTGCTGGTCACAGGTGCCTGTGTTTGCGTGCGTTTCGGGGGGGGAATGTGGTCATGTCCATTGGAATGGCTTCTGTATTCGTGCCATCTGTGCCCTGCAGCTCCCATTGGCCCCTCTTGTGGATCTTTTGTTCGTTGGCATGCATGGGTGACTTGTACATTTCACTGGTAGCATTGTGACTTCATTGCACCTACGAGGAGTTGTGCTTTGTGGGCAGGGAGCGGTGTACAGGCACTCAGTGGGGCCGTTTACGGTTGATTCGCGATGCCGTACTTCTCACCATGGCGGAATGGTGCTTTCCGCCATGCTTGATGGTGTTAGGTACATGTCCGCTAGGGTCGGAATTCGCGTACCCTTGCGCCATGGTGGTATTTACGGTTTGGCATGGCGCGCGCGCGCGTACTTGGTGCAGTTAGCGTTGGCGTTCACTACGGTGTCGCTAATGACTTCGTACTTTGCGGTGGCGGGTCATAGTCGCACCGAGCGCTATTCGATGGCGGTATTGCATCTCCGCCATCGTTTTCCGATTTCCGCCAGGGTCGTAATGAGGGCCATTGTCTGATTGTACAGAGGATCTGCAAAATAAATAAAAATAAATATTAGAATTAATAAAGTATCACAGTGTGTAAATCAACCGTCACATTACTCTTATAGTAAACCTTTTTTTTATTTAAAAAACTGCCCTGTAACCTGATCTGACTATCACTGCGATTAAAGTTAGTCAAAGATTATTGGTCTACAACAACCATAAACGTATGACTCATACATTTTATAAACTATGAGCAACCTAAACAAAAAATACATTGAAAATATAGATTGCGAAACATTACATATGGAAACAACACACTGTAATATTATGTGCTAAGCCAGAGAGAAAAATACATAGAAAGGTTGATAATTGGGAAATCTTTGCGATAAAATAAAATGAGAATACAGTAAACTTTGAGTATAAAGCAATAGGAAGTTGGCGAGCTGAAAATGATGACACTTCAGAAGCCAATAGTTGACTAAACGTTACTTGTAAGAACAGATGAGCCGATTCGACAAGAAAGGTAAAAAGTGGATTGATGACGATATTAGTTGTAGATTGCAGAGCTGTTTGCTTGGTAAATTGCAAGGTGTTTATACAAGCTTAGAAAAGTGGGTGTCTATGTGAACGTTTGACGTGCTCGTTCCCGCCAGCTCAGCCCCCTCGCGAGAACACGGTCACATGTACGAACTGTCATTGAAACTGGAGGGGATATGGATCAGTCGAGCGCAATAGGCCTGGAACATAGTCAGAGGACACAGAGATATGTAGATTGCAGGGATGGTGTCTTCAAAGGGGAGTCTGGAGAAACCGGGTCTGCAGTGGCCATGCGGCCAGTGGTCCCCGTGCAAAAAAAACCTTTGAGGTGTACATGGTATTCGCCACCTTGAGCGTTCCATCCACCCAGCCCCCTTGCAAGCGCATGGTCACTGGTGCAAACTGACATTGATATTGGAGGGGGGATGGATGTCGATTAGGCAAGCACAATAGGCCCAGAACAATGTTCAAGGGACACATACATATGTTGATAACAAGGATGGGGTCTTCAAAGGGGAGTCTGGAGACACTGGGTCTGGGGTAGCCATGCATCCAATGGTCCCAGAGCAAAAGAACCCTTTGAGGTGTACATGATATTCGGAAACCTTGAGCATTTGCATCCCCACAGCCCCCTTGCAAGCGCACGGTTACAGATACGAACTGCCATTGATACTGAAGGGAGGATGGATGTGGGTAGGGGAGCGCAGTATGCGAGTAAACTTGTTAAAGCACACCGATTTGTCATGATCACATTAGATGTTTGGATGTGTGTTGTAGACTTACAAAACATTTCTAACAACTTCTAATATAAACTCAGTTCTTTTTCAAAGTTTATTTTTTAGTTTGCTGATCTGCATGGCAATGACACACTATAAATTGTACTGCTGCGGTTGAGGTACTGTCTGTATAAATTCCTGGTATTGTCAGTAGTCACTGGGGAATTTCTCACAAATGGCTCGAACCACACAGGCAGGTATTATTCGCTGAACGCGGAATTCCAGTCTTCCATGAATGCACCACGTAAACGCACGATAGGTCACAAGCCTGTACCACCTTTGTAATAGATACAGAAATGGTTTACTTGAATGAACCCAATAATTGCCTTTATTTTATTTGCACTACCTTCTAAAATGTAAGGCATTGTTATGCTTTAAAAATACCTTTATGAAAAAAGTATTGACAGTACTTGTGATTTCAAGTAGGGATAAATTAGAAATGTGAACGTGCAGTCCAGCAAAAACAGTTTTGGACATAGGGAAATATTGTTTTTAACTTACAAGTGAAAGAAACGTAATTGTTCGGATGCTGAATCTAATGATGAATACTTTGTTTTGAAAATAGAAAGAAAAATGTTTTGAATTGAGTGAAAAAAACTTTTGTCAGTGATCCAACAAAGTTATAATGATGTAGGAGAACAACATAAAATGTTAGCCATCTCAGTTGTCAACCATACAACATATATGGAGTGAACTTACTCGTTACATGGATCACGAGGGCGAACTTCAGCTTGAAATTCATGAATAAGGACTATCATCATTTGCAGCACCGATCTTGTATGGCAGGTTGCTCTGAAGTAATGCAGCTCAGTAACACATAGCAGTGGTGTGTCTTCTTAGGCAATGTAGGCCTAGAAGTAAGAGTAATCTCTACAACAGCAGTTCTCCACCAAAGTAGGCATAAGCCCACAACAATGGCAGGTACACCAGGTGGAAACGTCTTCCAATGCGACTGGGTTCAGGATCCAGTGATTGATCGGCATGACTTTCATCTGATTCCTCATCGTTTCAGATTCTTTCTCTTTCTAGTATTTCCTCTTCTGAATATTCGGGCTCATACAGGCAGGGCTGAATTGTTGCCATAGTCCCTGAATATTGAAGAAGTACAAAATCAACAGTGAGAAAAATAGAAGAAAGTTCGTCCACAGTAACAAAATGAGGTTTTACATTAAAAATTCAATGTTAAAGAAAGACAAGAGAAGAACAAGCCATGTTACAAAAACCCATCATGCAAAGACAAGATTACTAGGGTCAAACTTTGAAAGTTCACAAAAACACATGCAAAGAAAATACCATGTTATAGTAGAATTTAAATATGTTTTGGTAAAGAAATGTTTACATAATTTAAGAAATGTTTAAATAATAAGCGACTACTGAGTGAATTCATTTTAGGCAGTGTAACCTCAGGTCGTAGCACTTTGAAGATAGCTGAACAGAGCAGAAAAAAGTCAGGGAGGCTCGAAATGAAATATACTGACAAGAAGGAAATAGAAACTCCAATATTGTGTGATCAGGAAGGGTTTGTGTATACTTATTGAGGAAAGAGGCATATTGGCATTTCCCTGGAGGCACGTCAATAGATTGCAAGCAGAGGACATTCACATGAGACGTGCACTGGCGTTGTGAAAAGGGGTGTAAGCGTCTAATGATGTCAGCTTTAGGCAGGGGCGTAGGAGACACATAAAATCTGGGGGGGGGCAGGGGACATCTTGTGGTCTTTGCTATATTTATTTATTTATTTATTTATTTATTTATTGTGTTTTAGTCAAAGAACTCGACTTTTCACAAAATTAGAATTAAAATAGCAGTACGTAATAAATTACAAATATCACTGTATAAAATAAGAGAAAACAAAAACTGAAACAGTAGAAAATTAATGGATGCAGCAGCAAAGAACATGCCTTTGTATGTTGCATTTCTGGATTTTTCATCTGACTATGAGTTCATGGTAAGAGAGAGGAAATAACAATTACTTCCAGTGGGCCACAGGTAGGATGCCAGCTCGTTAAGAGGCAGATCACCTGTAAGTGGACTCCTGCCAAATAAAGGAGTTTAAGGCTTTTCTACCAACTGCAAGCTGCTACTTTTTTGTGTGGAGCAAGGAGACATGTGTGTCTCTTGGAATGGAAAGTTGGGGGTTTCTAAGAAAGAGGAAATCTTGTTTGTACCTCTCAGGAAGCCCTGTTATGGGAGTAGAGGGACCAGGTATGTGATGTTGCTGCTTTGACTGTCCTCCGGGGGTGTACAGCAAACAAGGAGGATGAGCGATCGCAAGCCCACCCCCTTACAAGCACTCCCCAGGTCCGCGGCCAGATGTGTCGTACCCGGGGGATGCCTAGTAGGTGGGGTGTATGTGGACCCAGGGGGTGGCCAGAGGGGCAGCCCGCTATGTGGGCTGCCCCTCTAGCCCCCCTGCGAGGGCCGGGCCAGCCTCTCACGATGAGTCTGATCCCTCTTATTCCATCTCATGATGGCTTCAGAGCCTAGCCTTTCTTTGCCTTTGTTATTCTGAACTCGGTTCCATTCTCTTTTAACATTTGCTGCAAAGCCTGATCTATTTGTTTCTCTCATATGTTACTAGGATGGCAGAGCATGGGTCCTCTGCCCTGTTACATTATTCAAAGAGCCCCTCTGGCCTTTCTTTGCCTCTCCCTTGTCTCACTGCTTGCTTGCTTAATACATACCTCCTTGCTTGAACACTCAACATATTCTCCCTAACACAACAAAGGCAGCTGCAGTCTGTTTTAACTTCTATTTGTTCTGTGTCTTGAATTGGCCTCTTATTTCTGCTTTTCTGTCTGCAGGGTAAAGGCATTTGCCAGTCACTGACACAATGGTTCTACCTGTCCATAAGAGGGAAACAGCTATCCAATATTGGAAGAACATGGGCATATTATGCCAGAGGCTGGCAACTGCCTTCCTAATGCATACACAAGAGACACAACTCTTGACTTTGCTTCTAACAGTAATTCAGTGGATGAAGAAATGCGAGAGCACACATATTGCTTATAAAGGAAGGGGATGATGTCACACTTGGTTAAGACATTTTGATCATGCCAGGAGCTAATTTCCAGCTGCAATTAAGGGATTACCTTTTAGACTTCTGGCTTTAAATAACGTTAGTATCACCTGGAAAGCACAGAGGTTGCTCAACCGGGTTCCTGGAGCATGAGGGGTACCCTACTCGTGGGCATGGATGATTGGAGGGCATTCTTGCCCTGTTTTGGAGCCTGGCCCCCACAGCCATGATGGGGGAAGGGCCTATTAATTTTGGTTGTGCGTACCCTTTGAGGGTGGGCAGACATTGCCTCCTGCTTTAGCCCACTAACAGCTCTGCTTTGCAACTTTATCACACATACCTGTCAGGTGGCATGTAACTCAATGCTACTAATGTTATCAGCTTCAGAAGTCTGGAATCCTTTGCCACATCAACTAGGCTACAGGCTTGCCACCTGAGACTTAACCATGTCTGAGTCGGCATCTGTCGCCCTGTGGGGAAGACACACGCAGAAAGAGCAGGGCGAATCGCCACATAATGTATGACCCACAATCCCTGACAAAGTCTGAAATTTAGTGGAAAAAACACAATTTTCACTTTGTCTGGGATTGTGGGTAATACATTCTGGGGAGATTCAATCAAGTCAGACCTCTGTGGATTCCCACGGGTGTCTTCTTTTCGGAAATGCATGAGGTACCCTGTTTTCCTTCATGGCTTCAACGTCTAGGCCCAAATCTGTAGATTGTCTCCCCAAACCCTGTGGGGGTTACCAGTGTTTTAGCCTTTTCCCTTTGCGCCCAGGTAGGTGCACCCACACATGTGAGGTACTGTTTACATCGAGACACCTGTGGGAACGCGGGAAGGTAGGAAATGTGGTGTTGGCCGCGTGTTTCGGTGGGTGGCAAGAGGGAAATGTCTGAAATTGTAGATTTTTCACTAAATTTCAGACTTTGCCGGGGATTGTGGGTAATACATTCTGGGACGATTCGCACAGGTCAGACCTCTGTGGATTCCCACGGGTGTCCTCTTTTTGGAAATGCATGGGGTTCCCTGTTTTCCTTTGTGGCTTCGACACCCTAGGCCCAAATCTGTATGTTGTCCACATGAGCAAAATCTGCTTCGCCGAAAGGCTTGGGGTTACCAGTGGGTTAGCCTTTTCCCTTTGCGCCCAGGTAGGTGCACCCACACATGTGAGGTACCGTTTTTGTCGGGACACCTGTGGGAACGCAGGATGGTAGGACATTTGTTGTTGGCGGTGTGTTTCAGTGGGTGGCCAGAGTGAAATGTCTTAAAATTGTGTTTTTTTCCACCAAATTTCAGAGACATTTCTCTCTGCCCACCCACCGAAACACACCGCCAACAACAGATATCCTACCTTCCCGCGTTCCCACTGGTGTCCCGACAAAAACGGTACCTCACATGTGTGGATGCACCTACCTCGGCGCAAAGGGAAAAGGCTAACCCACTGATAACCCCAAGCCTTTCGGCAAAGCAGATTTTGCTCATGTGGATAACCTACAGATTTTGGCCTAGGTTGTCGAAGCCACCAAGGAAAACAGAGAACCCCATGCATTTCCGAAAAGAAGACCCCCGTGGGCACCCTTCTTACCCCTAAAAACATCCATGGTGGTTTAGTGACCCCCACACCCACCCAAAACAAGTTATAATTTTTTTTGTTTTTTCTTTTGTTTTGCCTCTTTCCTAGGGGAAGATTGTGCTAGCAATCTGCCCCCAGGGAGGGCTATATGAGATGCCCCCCATCCATTTGGAGTGGAGGGGAGAGGGCCACCCCCCTTTCCACTAAAAACATCCATGGTGGTTCAATGGCCCCCCACACCCACCCAAAACATGTTATAATTTGTTTTATATTTGTTTTGCCACTTTCCTAGGGGCAGACGGACACATGTGTGTGGCCATCTGCTCCCAGGGGGGCAAAACGTACTGCCCCAGGCTTGGGGGGTAGCTCTGCCAATATTTGCAGTGGCTTCCCCCCCACCCCAAATGGATGGGGGCATCTCATGTACCCCTTCCTAGGGGCAGAAATCTGCCCCCAGGGAAGGCCAGACTTAGGGTGGGGGAGAGGGCCACCCCCTTTCAAACACAAACAATCCTGGTGGTCTAGTGGGCCGTTACCCAAAACAAGTTATAATATATATATTTTTGTTTTGACCTTCCCTAGGGACAGATGGCACATGTGTGTGACCATCTGCCCCCAGGGGGGTGGCAAAACGTACCGCCCCATGCTTGGGGGTGGGGTGGCTCTGTCAATATTTGCAGTGGCCTCTCCCCTCACCCCAAATGGATGGGGGCATCTCATGCACCCCTTCCTAGGGGCAGAAATCTGCCGCCAGGGAGGGCTACATAAGGTGCCCCTCATCCACTTAGGATGGGGCGGAGGGCCATCCCCCTTTCAAACACAAACAATCCTGGTGGTCTAGTGTGCCCCTCACTCCCCCTGCCCCTCCCAAAACAAGTTATAATATATATATTTTTGTTTTGCACTTCCCTAGGGGCAGATGGGCACATGTGTGTGGCCATCTGCCCCCAGGGGTGTCAAAACGTACTGCCCCAGGCTTGGGGGGGTGGCTCTGCCAATATTTGCTGTGGCCTCTTCCCCCCCCAACCCCAAATGGATGGAGGGCATCGCATGTACCCCTTCCTAGGGGTGGAAATCTGCCCCCTCAGAGGGCTACATAAGGTGCCCCATCCACTTAGGGTGGGGGGAGAGGGCCACCCCCTTGCAAAAATCCTTGGTGGCTATTGGTCCCACCCGCACCCACACCACCCAAAACTACATTTTTTTTAAAAATCATCTTTTTTTTGTTTATCCCCCCTTCCCTGGGGGCAGTATACCACCCATCTGCCCCCAGGGTATTGCCCACATGCTTTGGGGGACAGGGGGGCAATACCCGCCCCCCATTCAAAAACAGGTCCCTGCACGACACACCAAACACATATTCTGGGGGGGGGGGATAAATGACATTACACCCCCCCACTTAAAATTGTCGGGGGGATTTGTCCCCTCTGTCCCCCTATATCCTACGCCCATGGCGTATGGGGCAGGTGATCTGAACTACTGCCGCAAAGGCATTTGAACTTAGGCGATGGATCAACGGATAAGATTAGCACAAGAGTCTCTCCTCCTTCACCCTGCGCAGTCCGGCTTCAGAGCTGGCAGAGGCACAGAGAGTGTACTGGTCTCCGTCCAGGACGACATGCCAGGCTGGTAGACTCAGGTGGGGTGGGTGCTCTGATTTTGTTAGATCTGTTAGCAGCATTCAACACTGTCGACCACCCCATCCTGTTGTCTCGGCTGGCCCAGATAGGCATATCCAGCCAGGTACTAGCTTGGTTCGCATTGTTCCTGGCGGATCGGAACCAGACTCTCTCCATGCCACATTTTCTATCTGCCCCCTGTCATCTCTGCTGTGGAGTTCCGCAGGGGTCGTCTTTGTCTCCGATCCTGTTCAACATCTACATTTGGGCACTTGTGTGTCTCACCGCTCCCACAGCGTCAGGTGTTACTCGTATGCTGACGACAATCAGGTGCTGATCCGACTCGACCTTGATCGGGGTGAGGTGTGCCTGTGGGAATGCCTGTCCACTGTGGGAATATGGATAAACCTCAATTGGCTCTGGGTCTCCTCTTTCTGGCCTACCTTCCTTGGTGCCCTCCCCTCCACGGTAAGTAAGGTGAAGAATCTGGGTGTTATTCTCTCGGCTTCCCTGTCTATGGCAAACCAAGTTGCTGGGGTCTGTCAGGCGGGACACTTTCAGCTGAAAGTTTTAAAGTGAGTCCTCCCCCTTATCTCTCTCACCTCTGCCCTCCAGTGGTAGCAGCCCTGATATTATTGCGGCTGGACTGCTGCAACTCACTGTATCTGGCCCAACCCAAGGGCCTCATTCAGCGTATGCAACGCCTACAGAATATGGCAGCTCGGGCGGTGACTGGAACCCCGTATGGAGCACACATTTCTCTGGTGCTACGTTCACTGCACTGGCTCCCTGTTAACAAGCGCATTAATTTCAAGACACTTTGCATAGTCCATCGCGCCTACATGAACAGAGCGCAGAGTTCTTGCAAACAGAATTCTCACGTTATACCCCTAGTCGACAGCTACGCTCTGTCTCTGCAAACCTTCTTGCCGTACCTCCCTTCCATTGTATGAGGATCGGAGGTAGGGCTTTTTCCGTAGCCGGTGCCAGAATATGGATCAAACTCCCCCTTTCAATAAAAAACTCTCAAACAATCTAGCTTTTAGGAAAGCTGTTAAAACCCTTCTCGTTTAACCATCTTTGTGCTTGCTCTATTATTGGCCTCCGATATGGATGCCAGTTCATCTATCCAGTGCCAAGATACCTTTGGGTGGTTGTGCGCTTAAAAAGTAACAGTAAAAAAAGAAAAAAAAAAGATGCTGGTACCCGCCCAGTCGTTTTTGCATGTGTAAATGTGGGAAAACTAAGGTAAGATGCGTTTGAAATTTGTTTGCAAGTGATCGATGTATATGCTCAGAAATACATGCCCGATCAATTGGGCCAATAACATTTCTGAGTGAACTTCCCCTTTAAGGTCCAGTCAGGGATCGGGTCAGCATGAGGCATGAAAGGGGCACATAGTAAACAGCATTCCATACAACATGTACAAAGTAAAATAATGAGTTATTTGTTATTGTATACAGTCTAGGGATGTCATTTGAAGGGCGATGCAGAAACATATGGAAAATGTGTATACGATACAACAACAGTAGTTGCATGCTAAATCTACACGAGGGAATCAAGAGGGAGGGATAGTGATTGATGGGTCTGTGACTCATCAAGGGTTACGGAATACCTTTTGAGGGCAAATTTGAATGGGAAAATGGGTGTGATTTTATTGATGTCAGGAGGCAGGGCGTTCCAGAGATACAGGGCAGGAAGGGTGAAGGGGCAGTAGCGAGATGCAGCACAGGGTGAATGCTGGACAGTGAGATTAAGAATAGCATTGGAATGAAGAATACAATCTAATGATATCCAATGAGTCATGCAAATCCAAGGCATTTTTGCTTCCCCAACATAGCATGGCCCATTGGGGATGCTAGCTGAGTAACTGCATGTTTGCATGTGCAATGAGAAGCACTATTGTCCCTCCTCACACATACAAACAGAGCGGGTCACTTCGTCATCAGCGCTCTGGCTCCTGTGCGCATGTGCATGAACCAGGAAGTGCGCTTTGCTTCCTGTTCATGCTATGCAGAAGCTGGAGTGCCGGGAGGGTACATCAGGATCGGGACAGAAGGTATGTGAATTTTAATATATGTATTTATGTGAATATGCTTGTGTTGTGTGAAATGAGTGAGTGTATAATGATGGGTGAGGATCTGAATGAGTGACTGCATGCTGCGTGTGAAGGTTTTGTGAATGTGTGTGTGTGTGTGTGTTTGTACTGGGACATGGAGCTTATTTCTTTATGTATCAGCCAAATTCAGCTCCCTGTGCGAGGCAGTGGGAAGGGCCAGGGGGGCAAGCATGGTCTTTTTTTACTGCCAATTTATGATAGATGCAGAGTAAAAAATACCATGCCTACTCCTTGGGCCCCCCCAGCACCTCACACGCACACATAATCACATTGTGTGTGTGTGTGAGGTACTGGGGGACCCAGAGGACAGGCATGGCATTGTTTACTGGGCATCTATGATAAAGCAAGCATGATAAGTGCTATTGTGTAGCTAGACTGGCATTTTAATGTAGCCAGTGTAGCAATTTCTTACTATAACATGCCTTTTTGTATTGGGCATCTTTGATAAAGCAAGCATGGTAAGTTTTATTATGTAGCTAAACTGGAATTTTAATGAACCCAATCTAGTCACTTCTTTCTGTGGGATGATATTTTGTATTGGGCATCTTTGATAAAGTAAGAAAGATAAGTGTTATTACGTGGCTAGGGAGGCATTTTGATGCAGCCATTCTAGCCATTTCTTATTATGGTATGACATTTGTATTGGGCATCTTTGATAAAGCAACAATGATAAGTGGCATTGTGGAGCTAGCCTGGCATTTTGTTGAAGCTAGTCTAGCTATATCCTACCCTGGCATGATATTTTGTATTATGCATCTTTGATAAATCATGATAAGTCTTATTATGTGGCTAGTCTGGCATTTTGGTGCAGCCAGTCTAGCCAGTTCTCAATGTGGCAGGATATTTTGTATTGGGCATCTTTCATAAAGCAAGCATTATAAGTGTTTTTGGGCCTCATCACCAGTGTGGCCGCCTGGAAATATTTCCAGGCCGCCGCATTACAATTCTGCCTGCAGGGGCCATCACGCCAGCAACTCTGACCCTGCCTGGTGCAACAGCCCCGGTAAGCAGAGTTGTCACGGAAGCACTGGCACTGTTAGCAACAGTGCCGGTGCTTCATACTTACCGAATCCGACACCTGACTTCCCTTGCCGCCGGGACTTGTAATGTCCAGGTGGCACCGGGAAGTGAGCCCCGGAAACAGTGTCCCCATTTGTTCCTAGCTCTTACAAGGAAAACACCACAGGCTTCTTTGTACAACAATTTATTGGCATTTTCTGGAAAAAACCCAAATGTTCTCCTTTTTGGTTATTTTCTCTGACCGCCCTACAGCAAACTAGGATTCCTGGGTGGCGTTACGACCGCTTACATGTGGGAAAAAAGGGGCCAACTTTGGCCGAGATATCTCATGTAACAAAAAAGTTACAAGGGATTGAATGGCGACATACTGAAATCACCAAAAAAGGCCTTGGCACTGGGGGGAAATAACCATGGCAGTTAAGGGGTTAAGATGGTAAAGCCCCAGAGGAGATATCATTGGTAAGGTAGCTCAGTTAGTTAATTCTCCAAATGCAGATTGTGCACAGGAATATGTAACACCTGTGTTCAGCACCTCGCTTAATCTTCCAGTGGGATAATAGGCAGAGTGAATGCATTCAGCTTCCGATGCAACACAGCATTTTCCAGGTCAATTGGTTCAGAAAAAGTGGTGGAAAACACTATTACTGTCGCTTTTTCTAATTGGCCAGATTTTCGTGCATTTTCTGGATGGGGTTCGGGAGCCGAGTGGACACACCAGGACCCCCTGTATTTCCAGCTCCACCAGACAAATGCAGCCTTACTGCCACCATGGATTCTCATGCTGGAAATAAGGAAAGGGATTACTCTGGGATCTGCTTGGAAATTAAACCTGGTAAAAGCGGGCGGAGTCCAGAGGAAGCAATTGTCAATTCCGCCAGCAATCGTTATTTGCGTGAGGTATTTACACTCTTCCAAAGTGGAAAAGCAATGTGATTTCATCTGCCTTTTACACTAAAATCTTCCATTTTGTGGTGGAAAAGTAAAAATGTGCGCCAATGGAAGTGGTCCACTCCATGCAGTTTACTTTGTGCCTTGATGCTTGGGGGTTTTGCGTGATGTTACACATGTAATAAATAAATAAATAAATACATTTAACATGACCCCAGATAAATGCCAATTCATGATCAGAATGAGTGAGCATGGCATGTCGCTGGTAAGAGGGTGTCCTGTGCTTCCTGAGTGCATTGGCAAATGCCCTTAATTGCCATCTCGCGTTAAGCAGGTGCTTAAACCCATCACTGTGGATTGCGCAATAATAAGTAGACAGATGTATTTCAAATTGCCAATTTCGCTCTTTGGGTGACATTGTCAAATTGGGAGAATGTTGCCCAGCATGTTCTACTTTCTCTGCGGAGTGAATTGTGCCCACCCCGAGGAAGAAGTGTGAAAAACCCACAAGAGCACTGTGCCCTGCTCTTTCTGTGTGTGTCTTCCCCACAGGGCGACAGATGCCGACTCAGACATGGGTAAGTCTCAGGTGGCAAGCCTGTACCATAGTTGATGTGGCAAAGGATTCCAGACTTCTGAGGCTGATAACATTAGTAGCATTGAGTTACATGCCACCTGACAGGTATGTGTGATAAAGTTGCAAAGCAGAGCTGTTAGTGGGCTAAAGCAGGAGGCAATGTCTGCCCATCCTCAAAGGGTACGTACAACCAAAAGTAATAGGCCCCTACCCCCATCATGGCTGTAGGGGCCAGGCTCCAAAACAGGGCAAGAATGCCCTCCAATCATCCATGCCCACGAGTAGGGTACCCCTCGTGCTGCAGGAACCCGGTTGAGCAACCTCTGTGCTTTCCAGGTGATACTAACGTTATTTAAAGCTAGAAGTCTAAAAGGTAATCCCTTAATTGCAGCTGGAAATTTAGCTCCTGGCATGAACAAAATGTCTTAACCAAGTGTGACATCATCCCCTTCCTTTATAAGCAATATGTGTGCTCTTGCGTTTCTTCATCCACTTAATTACTGTTAGAAACAAAGTCAATGGTTGTGTCTCTTGTGTAGGCATTAGGAAGGCAGTTGCCAGCCTCTGGCATACTATGCCCATGTTCTTCCAATATTAGCTAGCTGTTGCCCTCTTATGGACAGGTAGAACCATCATGGCAGTGACTGGCAAATGCCTTTACCCTGCAGACAGAAAAGCGGAAATAAGAGGCCAATTCAAGACACGGAACAAATAGAAGTTAAAACAGACTGCAGCTGCCATTGCTGTGTTAGGGAGAATATGTTGAGTGTTCAAGCAAGGAGGTATATATTAAGCAAGCAAGCAGTGAGACAAGGGAGAGCAAAGAAAGGCCAAAGGGGCTCTTTGAATAATGTAACAGGGCAGAGGACCCATGCTCCCCCATCCTAGTAACAAATGAGAGAATCAAATAGATCAGGCTTTGCGGCAAATGTTAAAAGAGAATGGAACAGAGTTCAGCTCTGCATTCAGAATAACAAAGGCAAAGAAAGGCTAGGCTCTGAAGCCAGCATGAGATGGAATAAGAGGGGTCAGACTCATCGTGAGAGGCTGGCCCGGCCCTTGCAGGGGCGCTAGAGGAGCAGCCCACATAGCGGGCTGTCCCTCTGGCTACCCCCTGGGTCCACATACACTCCACCTACTAGGCATCCCCCGGGTCCAACACATCTGGCCGCGAACTGGGGAGTGCTTATAACGGGGTGGGGTTGCGATCGCTCATCCTCCTTGTTTGCTGTACCCCCCCAGAGGACAGTCAAAGCAGCAACATCACACACCTGGTCCCTCTACTCCCATAGCAGAGCTTACTCAGAGGTACAAACAAGATTTCCTCTTTCTTTGAAAACCCCATCTTTCCATTCCATTAGACACACATGTCTCCTTGCCCCACACAAAAAAGTATCAACTTGCAGTTGGTAGAAAAGGCTTCAACTCCTTTATTTGGCAGGAGTCCACTTACAGGTGATCTGCCTCTTAACCAGCTGGCATCCTAGTTGTGGCCCACTGGAAGTAATTGTTATTTCCTCTCTCTTACCATGAGCTCATAGTCAGATGAAAAATCCAGAAATGCAATATAGAAAGGCATGTTCTTTTCTACTGTTTTCTTCTTTTCTCTTGTTTTATACAGTGATATTTGTAATTTAATAAGTACTGCTATTTTAATTCTAATTTTGTGAAAAGTCGAGTTCTTTGACTAAAACACAATAAATAAATAAATAAAGCAATGACCACAAGATGTCCCCTGTCCCACCCAGATTTTATGTGTCTCCTGTGCCCCTGCTACCATGCATGGTAAGGGGCAATGGCCTCGGCTTCTCAGAGGCCATGACAGACCAGAGTACTGGTCCCAGGGGCTGTAGGGTGGGCAGAGAGAAATGTCTTTGAAATTTGGTGGAAAAAAACACAATTTTAAGACATTTCACTCTGGCCACCCACTGAAACACGCCGCCAACAACACATGTCCTAACATCCTGCATTCCCACAGGTGTCCCAACAAAAACGGTACCTCACATGGGTGGGTGTACCTACCTGGGCGCAAAGGGAAAAGGCTAACCCACTGGTAACCCCAAGCTTTTCGGCAAAGCAGATTTTTCTCATGTGGACAACCTACAGATTTGGGCCTAGTGTGTCGAAGCCACGAAGGAAAACAGGGAACCCTGTGCATTTCCTAAAAGAAGACACCCCTGGGAATCCACAGAGGTCTGACTTGTGCGAATCGTCCCAGAATGTATTACCCACAATCCCCGGCAAATTCTGACATTTAGTGAAAAAACTACAATTTCAGACATTTCCCTCTTGCCACCCACCGAAACACGCCTCCAACACCACATATCCTAACTTCCCGCGTTCCCACTGGTGTTCAGATGTAAACAGTACCTCACATGTGTGGGTGCACCTACCTGGGCGCAAAGGGAAAAGGCTAAAACACTGGTAAACCCCAAAGGGTTTGGGGAGACAACCTACAGATTTGGGCCTAGGGTGTCGAAGCCATGAAGGAAAACAGGGTACCCCATGCATTTCTGAAAAGAAGACACCCGAGGGAATCCACAGAGGTCTGACTTGATTGAATCGCCCTGGAATTTATTACCCACAATCCCAGACAAAGTAAAAATTGTGTTTTTTCCACTAAATTTCAGAATTTGTCAGGGATTGTGGGTCATAAATCATGTGGCGATTCGCGTAAGTCAGACCTCTGTGGATTCCCACGGGTGTCTTCTTTTTGGAAATGCATGGGGTTCCCTGTTTTCCTTTGTGGCTTGGACACCCTAGGCCCAAATCTGTAGGTTGTCTCCCCAAACCCTGTGGGGATTACCAGTGTTTTAGCCTTTTCCCTTTGCGCCCAGGTAGGTGCACCCACACATGTGAGGTACTGTTTACATCGGTACACCTGTGGGAACGCGGGAAGGTAGGAAATGTGGTGTTGGCCGCGTGTTTCGGTGGGTGGCAAGAGGGAAATGTCTGAAATTGTAGTTTTTCACTAAATTTCAGACTTTGCCAGGGATTGTGGGTCATACATTCTGAGACGATTCGCGCAAGTCAGACCTCTGTGGATTCCCACGGTTGTCCTCTTTTTGGAAATGCATGGGGTTCCCTGTTTTCCTTTGTGGCTTCGACACCCTAGGCCCAAATCTGTATGTTGTCCACATGAGCAAAATCTGCTCTGCCGAAAGGCTTGGGGTTACCAGTGGGTCAGCCTTTTCCCTTTGCGCCCAGGTAGGTGCACCCACACATGTGAGGTACCGATTTTGTCGGGACACCTGTGGGAATGCAGGATGGTAGGACATGTGTTGTTGGCGGCGTGTTTCAGTGGGTGGCCAGAGTGAAATGTCTTAAAATTGTGTTTTTTTCCACCAAATTTCAGAGACATTTCTCTCTGCCCACCCACCCAAACACACCGCCAACAACAGATGTCCTACCTTCCCGCGTTCCCACTGGTGTCCCGACAAAAACGGTACCTCACATGTGTGGATGCACCTACCTCGGCGCAAAGGGAAAAGGCTAACCCACTGATAACCCCAAGCCTTTCGGCAAAGCAGATTTTGCTTATGTGGACAACCTACAGATTTGGGCCTAGGGTGTCGAAGCCACCAAGGAAAACACAGAAACCCATGCATTTCCAAAAAGAAGACCCCCGTGGGCACCCCCTTTACCCCTAAAAACATCCATGGTGGTTTAGTGACCCCCACACCCACCCAAAACAAGTTATATTTTTTTTTATTTTTGTTTTTGTTTTGCCTCTTTCCTAGGGGAAGATTGTGCTAGCAATCTGCCCCAGGGAGGGCTATATGAGATGCCCCCCGTCTATTTGGAGTGGGGGGGAGAGGGCCACCCCCTTTTCCACTAAAAACATCCATGGTGGTTCAATGACCCCCCACACTCACCCAAAACATGTTATAATTTGTTTTATATTTGTTTTGCCCCTTTCCTAGGGGCAGATGGGCACATGTGTGTGGCCATCTGTCCCCAGGGGGGCAAAACGTACTGCCCCAGGCTTGGGGGGTGGCTCTGCCAATATTTGCAGTGCCCCCGCACCCCAAATGGATGGGGGCATCTCATGTACCCCTTCCTAGGGGCAGAAATCTGCCCCAGGGAAGGCCACATAAGGTGCCCCATCCACTTAGGGTGGGGGAGAGGGCCACCCCCTTTCAAACACAAACAATCCTGGTGGTCTAGTGGGCCCCCACCCCCACCCAAAACAAGTTATAATATATATATTTTTGTTTTGCCCTTACCTAGGGACAGATGGCACATGTGTGTGACCATCTGCCCCCAGGGGGTGGCAAAACGTACTGCCCCATGCTTGGGGGGTGGGGTGGCTCTGTCAATATTTGCATTGGCCTCTCCCCTCACCCCAAATGGATGGGGGCATCTCATGCACCCCTTCCTAGGGGCAGAAATCTGCCGCCAGGGAGGGCTACATAAGGTGCCCCTCATCCACTTAGGATGGGGTAGAGGGCCATCCCCCTTTCAAACACAAACAATCCTGGTGGTCTAGTGTCCCCCCCCCACTACCACAGCCCCCCCAAAACATTTTATAATATATATATTTTTGTTTTGCCCTTCCCTAGGGGCAGATGGGTACATGTGTGTGGCCATCTGCCCCCAGGGGGGGTCAAAACATACTGCCGCAGGCTTGGGGGGATGGCTCTGCCAATATTTGCTGTGGCCTCTTCCCCCCCACCCCAGATGGATGGAGGGCATCTCATGTACCCCTTCCTAGGGGCAGAAATCTGCCCCCAGGGAGGGCTACATAAGGTGCCCCCATCCACTTAGGGTGGGGGGAGAGGGCCACCCCCTTGCAAAAATCCTTGGTGGCTATTGGTCGTACCCGCACCCACCCCACCCAAAACTACATTTTTTTTTAAATAATCTTTTTTTGTTTATCCCCCCTTCCCTGGGGGCAGATGACCACCCATCTGCCACCCAGGGTATTGCCCACATGCTTTGGGGGCCAGGGGGGCAATACCCGCCCCCGCCATTCAAAAACAGATCCCTGCACGACACACCAAACACATATTCTGAGGGTGGATAAATGACATTACATCCCCCCCACTTAAAATTGTAGGGGGGATTTGTCCCCCCTGTACTCCCATGTCTGACGCCCATGGCTTTAGGGGCAGGTGATCTGAACTACTGCCGCAAAGGCATTTGAATTTAGGCAATGGATCAACGGATAAGATTAGCACAAGATTCTCTCCTCCTTGACCATGCGCAGTCGGGCTACAGACCTGGCAGAGGCACAGAGAGTGTACTGGTCTCCGTCCAGGACGACATGCCATGCTGGTAGACTCAGGTGGGGTGGGTGCTCTGATTTTGTTAGATCTGTCAGGAGCATTCAACACTGTCGACCAGCCCATCCTGTTGTTTCGGCCGGCCTAGATAGGCATATCCGGCCAGGTACTAGCTTGGTTTGCGTCGTTCCTGGCGGATCGGACCCAGACTCTCTCCATGCCACCTTTTCTATCTGCCCCCTGTCATCTCAGCTGTGGAGTTCCTCAGGGGTCGTCTTTGTCTCCGATCCTGTTCAACATCTACATTTGGGCACTTGTGTGTCTCATCCGCTCCCACAGCGTCAGGTGTTACTCATATGCCGACGACAATCAGATGCTGATCCGACTCGACCTTGATCGGGGTGAGGTGTGCCTGCGGGAATGCCTGTCCGCTGTGGGAATATGGATAAACCTCAATTGGCTCTGGCTCTCCTCTTTCTTGCCTACCTTCCTTGGTGCCCTCCCCTCCCCGGTAAGTAAGGTGAAGAACCTCGGTGTCATTCTCTCGGCTTCCCTGTCTATGGCAAACCAAGTTGCTGCGGTCTGTCAGGCGGGACACTTTCAGCTGAAAGTTTTAAAGCGAGTCCTCCCCCTTATCTCTCTCACCTCTGCCCTCCAGTGTTAGCAGCCCTGATATTATCGCGGCTGGACTGCTGCAACTCACTGTATCTGGCCCAACCCAAGGGCCTCATTCAGCGTATGCAACGCCAACAGAATATGTCGGCTCGGGCGGTGACTGGAACCCCGTATGGAGCACACATTTCTCTGGTGCTACGTTCACTGCACTGGCTCCCAGTTAACAAGCGCATTAATTTCAAGACACTTTGCATAGTCCATCGCGCCATACATGAACAGGGCACAGAGTTCTTGCAAACGGAATTCTCACGTTATACCCCTCGTCAACAGATACGCTCTGTCTCTGCAAACCTGCTTGCCGTACCTCCCTTCCATCGTATGAGGATCAGAGGTAGGAATTTTTCCATAGCCGGTGCCAGACTATGGAACAAACTCCCCCTTTCAATACAAAAACTCTAAAACCATCTAGCTTTTAGGAAAGCTGTTAAAACCCTTCTCGTTTAACCATCTTTGTGCTTGCTCTATTATTGGCCTCCGATATGGATGCCAGTTCATCTATCCAGCGCCAAGATACCTTTGGGTGGTTGCGTGCTTAAGAAGTAACAGTAAAAAAAGAAGAAAAAAAAAGATGCTGGTAACCCGCCCGTCTTTTTTGCATGTGTAAATGTGGGAAAACTAAGGTAAGATGCGTTTGAAATTTGTTTGCAAGTGATCGATGTATGCTCAGAAATACATGCCCGATCAATTGGGCCAATAACATTTCTGAGTGAACTTCCCCTTTAAGGTCCAGTCAGGGATCGGGTCAGCATGAGGCATGAAAGGGGCACATAGTAAACAGCATTCCATACAACATGTACAAAGTAAAATAATTAGTTATTTGTTATTGTATACAGGCTAGGGATGTCATTTGAAGGGCGATGCAGAAACAAATGGAAAATGGGTACAGGATACAACAACAGTAGTTGCATGCTAAATCTACAGGAGGGAATCAAGAGGGAGGGATAGTGATTGATGGGTCTGTGACACATCAAGGGCTAGGGAATACCTTTTGAGGGCAAATTTGAATGGAAAAATGGATGTGATTTTATTGATGTCAGGAGGCAGGGCGTTCCAGAGATACAGGGCAGGAAGGGTGAAGGGACAGTAGCGAGATGCAGCACAGGGTGACTGCTGGACAGTGAGATTAAGAATAGCATTGGAATGAAGAATACAATCTAATGATATCCAATGAGTCATGCAAATCCAAGGGCGTTTTGCTTCCCCAACATAGCATGGCCCATTGGGGATGCTAGCTGAGTAACTGCATGTTTGCATGTGCAATGGGAAGCACTATTGTCCCTCCTGACACATACAAACAGAGCGGGTCACTTCGTCATCAGCGCTCTGGCTCCTGTGCGCATGTGCATGAACCAGGAAGTGTTCTTTGCTTCCTGTTCATGCTATGCAGAAACTGGAGCGCCGGGAGGGTACATCAGGATCGGGACAGAAGGTATGTGAATTTTAATATATGTATTTATGTGAATATGCTTGTGTTGTGTGAAATGAGTGAGTGTATGATGATGGGTGAGGATGTGAATGAGTGACTGCATGCTGCGTGTGAAGGTTGTGTGAATGTGTGTGTGTGTGTGTGTGTGTGTTTGTACTGGGACATGGAGCTTATTTCTTTACGTATCAGCCAAATTCAGCTCCCTGTGCGAGGCAGTGGGAAGGGACAGGTGGGCAAGCATGGTCTTTTTGTACTGCCCATTTATGATAGATGCCTAGTAAAAAATACCATGCCTACTCCTTGGCCCCCCCCAGCACCTTGCACGCACAAATAATCACATTGTGTGTGTGTGAGGTACTGGGGGATCCAGAGGACAGGCATGGCATTGTTTACTGGGCATCTATGATAAAGCAAGCATGATAAGTGCTATTGTGTAGCTAGACTGGCATTTTAATGTAGCCAGTGTAGCAATTTCTTACTGTGACATGCCTTTTTGTATTGGTCATCTTTGAGAAAGCAAGCATGGTAAGTTTTATTATGTAGATAAACTGGAATTTTAATGAACCCAATCGAGCCACTTCTTTCTGTGGGATGATATTTTGTATTGGGCGTATTTGATAAAGTAAGAAAGATAAGTGTTATTACGTGGCTAGGGAGGCATTTTGATGCAGCCAGTCTAGCCATTTCTTATTATGGTATGACATTTGTATTGGGCATCTTTGATAAAGCAACCATGATAAGTGGCATTGTGAAGCTAGCCTGGCATTTTGTTGCAGCTAGTCTAGCTATATCTTACTCTGGCATCATATTTTGTATTATGCATCTTTGATAAAGCATGATAAGTCTTATTATGTGGCTAGTCTGGTAAATTTGGAAGCCTCTTCTGGAATAGTAAGGAAGAAAACCTGATTTGAATGTTCGATCCGGAGCTTGGCTGGATACAGCATAGCATACTTGACCCCCAGTTCACGTAATGTCCTCTTGGCTGCCAAAAAGGTTTTGCGCTCCTGCTGAACAGAGATCGAGAAATCAGAATATAAGTGGACCCTGGAGGATCCTAATAGGAGTTCACCCTTGGCTCTCGCTGCCCTGAGTAGTGCATCGCGATCGCAATAGTTCAAGACCCTTGCAATGATGGGTGTGGGGGTGCATCAGGTTTATGTTTCGCCATAAGAGCACGGTGGGCCCGCTCTATATCAAATTGAGGGGACAGTTTAGGGGAATCAAGCAGTTGAAGTAAGGTGTGTTCAATGTAGTCCTCCATGGGGCCTTCAATCCTGTTTTCAGGGATCCCGATGATGCAGAGGTTATTGCTCCTGGAGCATGATTTGAGATCCTCATTTTTCTTGGCGACCTCCGACACCTGTCTAGCTAATGTGGCGACCTCCGAACGGAGAGCCACCATGTCATCCTCTGCCGTACCCACCCTGGACTCGACCTCCGTAACCCGGCCATCCGTTCTTTCCATATGGGCTTTGATTGATGAAATGGTCCCATTTATATCGTCGAGCTTAGAATGAAGGGTAGAAAACCCTTCTCTCATGAATTCAAACATCTTCTGGGATTCAGCTGGGTTCAGAGGTGTAGATGGGGTAGGCTCTGGCTCCGAACCAGGTTCAGTCAGCTTAGCTGGGGCTTAGGCAAACATATTGATGGAGCTTTGTTTTTTGCCAGCCCCCTTGGTCATGGATCCAGCAGGTTTCACGGTCCGCGAATGAATCGCATAGAGGTAGCTAGGGCAATCCCACAGGGGCTGCGTTCCACGCAGGCTGCAGGACTGGTTACAAACTTGTGGTCTGAAGGCAATAGGTATGAGTGGATCAGCTGTGTAAGCGGGGACAGGCTCCTGGCAGGGAAATAGGGGTCTGAGAAACCTCGGGCAGAACTCAGGTGGGTAACCGGGAACAGAGGGCCCCCGAATGGGGAAAAGGTGCTGGAATGTCAATATGTGTAGTTATGCGCTGGGATAGTGCAGGGTTGAGTGTAGGCCCCAGAAGTGGCAGAGGAGAGGCAGTCAGGAAAATGTATAGCCACCAGAGCCCAGAGATGGAGGCAGTGTGTTCAGCTCCCAAGTAGATTCATGCAGGTGTGCAGACGCCTGCGTAAAGATGCCAAGGAGAGATGGTGGTATGACAGACCCTGAGGCCGAGGAGCTTGGGGCAGTAGAGCTTAGGATTTGCTGCCACAGGATACAGATCAAATAGGAAGTGATCCGAGGTCTTTTGTAAGCTTGAACCCATCCCTGAGGAACCAGGTTTAATATGCGAAATGCTCCATAGATGGTTACAGGTCTGAACACAACACATCAGTAATTTCAGGCAGGCCTCCCAGTGGCCGGATGTCTAGTGTCTCTCCCTGTGTCAGGGGAACTGGAGAATGTACTGTGTCGTCCCACGTACCAAGGGGAGAGTGGGGTCCCACTCTGCCAAGGCGTTTAGTGCTGGGGGCGTGCCACTTTGGTTATCTGTTGCGGAAAGCAGGGGAGATGGGGCCGGCACGTTGCAGGGGGAGAGCGAGAGCCCCGCAGCCTTGTTGTTGTTAGTGGCGGCCCGGGGCTTTACGCCAAGTGTTCGCCTCCAAAGCGGAGGAAAGGGGGAGTTGAGGTCTGTGGATAGCAATAAGTATTAGCCGGTGGGGGGGGCCCAGTCACTCTATGCGTTTAGGCATAGCCAGCAACTGTGCAAAGCGGTACCACCAAGGAATGGACTCACCATGTGGTCACGGAGCTGCCGGTCCATCGGATCCTCCTCGCACCAAGATGGCACAGGTCCTTTGATGTGGTGGATGTGTTGCTCTCGGAAAGGCACCCCCCTCGCCGCAAACTGGGGAATTATTGTTCACGCTGACCAGGAAGCTCGGGCTCCGGCCCGGATCAGAGCACACGGGGCCATTGTGTAGATGGTGCTCATAGGAGATGGGGGGGGACAACAGCCCAGCATGGTGGTATGTGGGGGCCTGAGTGACCCCCGGGACGAGCGCTGGACTCCTTCCTCCCATTGCACGCCGGTGGCCGCAATCACTAGCCCCTCCCCCAGAGGAGGCCCCACAGCCACAGCAAATCTCAGTGCAGGAGGCGGATCTCCCTGGAAGCTGCAAGCGGATCAGGACGCCACTGCCTCTCGGTCCGCCAAGAATGCTAATATCTGCGCAGCAGACTGGAATCTCAGCCCAACATTCATGTGACAGTCGGGGGAGGCTAGGTAGTAGGAGCCTCCAGTCTTCGTTCTCGAGTAATAGGCGTACCCCGGCGAATATTAATGTAGATATGGTCACCCAGCACAGAGTTCCTGTTTAGGCGGCCATGCATCTTCAGCGCAACAGTGCCCCTCCCGACCCTATGACTTTTTTAATCAACTAAGGTCCGGAAAATTACTCCCTTCTCCTGATGGTTGTGCTTTAACAGCTTCACTTCTTTTAGAGTCCTGGTTATCATGCAATTTTCAAATAGTCTCTTGTTATCCTTTGTATCAGCTTCCGTAGTTCCCTTATGGAACTGATAGTCTTTCTCTCCTCTTTAGTGGAGTTTTCTTTCCCCTTATTTGTATTCTTTGTTCTGGCTTAAAGGGTTCTGAATATTCTGTTCTAATGCCTTCTCTTTTGGGGCTTTTATTTTCCAGATAATTATCATTCAGCTTTTCCTCATATAGACTTTCTTGTACAACATTTATCCTAGGAACATCTCTGGTCTTTAGTACATAGATGCATCTATTTACTTTTATACTCTTTAGGTCTTGCAAAATGGTTTACTTTTCCCCTTTTCCGAAGGTAATGAAATCCCATTCCTATTTCTCTCACTCTTCAGGTTTTATAGGCTTCTCTTTATCACATGGACACAATTCAACTTTATCAACTTGGTTTTCCCAGTTTCGTCACAGGTACTGGGACGAGTTGCTCTGATGCTTTAATGAGTCCCCTTCGTTTTCCTGGTATCCCTGTTCTTCCCGTTACCTTCAACTTTGTGGGTGAACATCTGTGGTGTTGGTAGGTACATGGGACCATCTCCTTCCTTCTTGGTTTGCTTTCCACGTCGTCCGCTTCTTGGGGGTTTCTCCCACCGTTTCGGCTTGTCAATGCTGGTAGTGTCAGTGTAGTTGAACACGCAGACTGCCCACCATGATTGCTTCATGGTCACGCCAACACTGAGTTTTCCGCTCCAGCTAACTCACCTTCATATACGTCAGGCTTCCAGCGCCTTCCTCTCTGCCTTGAAGCAGTTCTGAATTTTGCGTGCCTCTTTCGCTCCACCTCCTTCTTGTGTTCTCTGCACAGGGGCCTCCTTTGTGTGCCCTCTCTCTTCAACATACTCGTCCCAGTTAATTGGAGACTTTGATTTAAAGAGACAACTTCACATTCTTTCTGGTAACAACATAACTTTCCCCTTTCTCTTTATCCTGGTCTTCGAACTTGCAATTATTTTGCATATTTGCTGGTTCCATACATGCCATCAAGTGTAGGGCATCAGGGAGTTCCTCACAGGAATGGCAAACCTTGTTCCCAAAGGAGGAGTCTCTCCCGGTGAGGTCCCACTTGCCTTGAACCCAAGGCATGGTGTTGCAGAGTGGGCTCACCGCCCTAGCCTCTATGTGAGGCTAGGGCGGTGAGCCCACCCCCGTCTTCCCCCTTGGGTAGAAGTGACGAAATCCGTCACTTCACCGCAACCAGCTGTTACTAATAGTAAAGGAATATAATATAATGTAGTTTACTAACATGGTTATTTAAAAAAATACTGACATGAAAATGATAAGATGATGTGTTATTTATATAGTGCTTTCACCAAAGTGCTGTATATAGAACATATTTACATACAGTTATCACACAACCTAAGTTGGTAACATGAACAAATATACTGAGTTGTTATGTTTTGAGAATATTAAGTAAATTATAATATATATTATGTCTAAGTTTTTCGTGGTACTCATTTTAATGTAAGGTGCTCCTCATCAACAGCATGTTGAAGAGATAGTTTGTTTCCGGGTGTGGCTGGTGTCACAATCGTTTGTTTTTCAGTTTTGCCTTGGGTTATTAAAAGTTTAGAATTGCTTGATTCTTTGCTTGATCTTGTACTGGCATATGTGCACCAATTGTATGGTTCTCAATTTTCCCTTCGGCAGATAAAGGAGTCCAACATATTTGTTTACCATTTGTTCCACATGGTATGATTCCATTCTGTTTTCTTTCCCCTTTCAGATTTTTCTATTTCCACTGGGATATTCTTTGTGGTGTTAAAGTGTGGTGATTTTTTCACTTTATTCTGCTTTTGGTGATGCTCAATGCTTTAACACCTCTTGTGTAGTTGCAGAAGCCATGTAGTTGTAATTTTCTGCATGATCTTATTTTTCATCTATTAAAGTAATCATTTATACTATGGGCCTCATTACGAGGTAGGCGGTAGCCATGGTGCTATTAGCACCATGGCTACCCCCTTACCGCATTCCGGGTCCGGGTTGTCGAAATGGGGACTTTCCGGGTCATTCCAACCTTGGAGGACCCGGTAAGTCCCCATTCCGAGAACCATTACCCATTCCCATTCGAGCCCCCATAGGGCTCAATGGGAATGGGGATGGAGCTAATAACGTTATTAGCTCCCTGGTCCCTTAGCGGCTCCTGCTAAGGGCGCATGCTAAAACCAGGCGCCCATAGCGGGACCCGCTAAGGGACCTCGGAATAGGGTGGTAAGGGTTTACCGGCACCAGTCTCCTTGCCGGTGCTCGTTAACCCTTACCGCCCACCTCTTTAATGAGGCCCTATGTCTTAATTTATTTAATGTAGAAGTAAATCATATAGTAATCTGTAACGGTATTTACAAATAGTTTCTAAATAGTTATAATTTTTGTATTATTTATGTGTTTTAAATGATTAATTGTTCTGTAAAAATGTTTATGCACAAGTTAGTAATATAAGTAAAGGTATCAACTTTTACAATATTGTGCATTTTTTATATAAAATTGGAATAAGAAATGTATTGTACTCAATTGGTTTTGATATTTTTAAAGGTATGTCTGTAAACCAACTCAGATAGGGTCACATCACAAGTTGGACGGTAATCTGGCGCAATTTCCACTGAGTGGGAATAGCATTACCGCCAGGTCATTCTGCGGTATTAGTACTGCATCACAACCTGGCGTGAACACACACCCGACTCTGGCGGTAACGCCATTAGCGCCTAGTGCAAACTGCACCGAAATAAGGGTTGCTGCTGAAATATTGGCGCTATTAGCGCCACCTCCGCTATTAGCGCTGGCACTAATAGCGCCGGCAGGAATTGCGTCATCACCGGAACGGGAAGCATTGCGTGGCCATTTTGAAAAACACAATCCATTAAATATCTCCACTTCCTGCAGCCATCCGGTTCTGGAAAGAAGCCAGAATATCTCAGGAGAGGATCAGAGGCAAGGTGGCATACATCGTCTGGGAAATTTAAGTGAGGGGGAGCAGGTGGTCCTCAAAGATGAGGACATTGCCCACTGCAACAAACTATATGGCAGTCAGCGGCCGAAGACCACTGGCAAGCTCAGGACAACAATCTAGCATGCCATCAGCCAGAAGGTGACTGCAGTGGCGGGTGTATCCCGTGACAGAGAGGACTGCCGCAAGCAGTGGAATGACCTGAGGGTCAGGGTGCGGGGACTGGTGTCCCAACACCACCAGGAGTCTCTGGTGACTGGTGGAGGCACTGCGGAGCCACTGGTCCTCACCGTCTGGGAGGAAAAGTGCAGCACGGTGCTGGACATAGAAGGACTAGAGGGCGTCGGTGGTGCGGAGACGGGTGCAGGCAGCCACGAGGCAGGAGGTGAGTCAACCCACCCACCCAACACAATTACATGCACAAATGACAGCCCAGCATATGATGTCCCAGTGAACAGAGGCTGGGCGTGCCAACAGGGTGGAGTGACAGGGTGGCACATCAGCCACCCTCCACAGCAGCCATGGGGCAGGGCACCAAAGGCAACCATGAGCGTCAAAGCACCTAGAAGGGGTGACAAGTGACCTATCCAAATGCCATGCACACCACACCCCTGATGGTGCACCCTGTGCCAGCGGGATTGTGGAGTGTGTGCGACCACAACACCATAAGCAGCCACACCAGCATGTTTTGGGCCCAGTTGGCCTGCCCCATGTTGGTATGGCAGACAAGCCACAGGGAAGTACACGTCCTACACCCACATGTGCTCAGCTTTCCATTCACTGTGCACCACAGTGCAAACCTTCTGGCTGTACATCAGTGCCCCATAGAGCCATGCCAGTGTCATGGAGTAAACTACCACCTCCACATGTGAGTGCCACCCGGGGAGGGGATGTGGATGCATGAAGGACCACAGGCATGCATGTCATACATCAGCTGCCCCATCATGAACACCCTGCCCTCTGCACACACAGGTCAAACACCAACTGGCGATGTTTCACAAACTCATTGCTACCAGCATCCTGATGATGCTGGGCCCACATGCAATCTCCCCTCACCAACCATGCCCTTATGTATGGGGTCCCACTCTGTACCATAGCAAATGTGTCTTGCATGCCAACACACGTGGGGCAACCATACCTGACAACATTTTCTATGTCTCCTATAGGTACTCATGCATCACCAGATGCATCGGAGGAGGAGGTTGGGAGCTGCGTATCCAGGCATCAAGGTCTGCCACCACCACCACCCCGCAAAGTCCCAGCCGTGAGAAACCACAACCCAGCAATCGAGACCACACCTGCTGGCATTGAGACTGTGGAGACACAAGGGGACACAAGCCCAGTGTCACCGCCTACAGAAGGCAAAAGCAAATTGTGGGGGCGGGAGTGCACAGCTAATTGATCTTATATGTAGGTTTGGAGAGTATACATTTTGAGTCATCAAGTTGAAATATTTGTAAACATATTCTGGTATTATTTCAGGTGCAGGCGGGCTATCGTCACAAGACCACTTGGGACACAAACTATGTAGAAAACCTGAGCTGCGTATTGCTAAGCAGTAAGCCCAGATGCACTCCTTAAACCAGCAGACAAGGGTAGAGCCCTAGTTCTGATGAACAAACAGGATTATCTCGAGGAAATTGAACGCCAACTAAGTGATGAAGAAACTTACTTTGAAGTCCCTATCAATCCTACAGAAACAGTGCGAGGACTGATCAAAAGAGTCCTAGATGAGGCCGAAGAGAACAACGTTATCTCTGAAAAAACACAACGCTTTCTTGAAAATCAACATCCTATCATGCCAGTGATGTACATTTTACCTAAAATCCACAAGAGGCTGGTAAAACCTCCTGGACGCCCAATCATAGCGACTAACAGTATTCTTGAACCCCTAGCACAAAATCTGGATAAAATTCTTCAACCATTGGTCCAAGAAACGCCAACTTACGTCAAGGACACGATGCACTTCTTGCAACTTTTGAAGAACACACAGTTTGTAAATGGAAGAGACACATTATTCACCGTGGACGTCACGTCTCTATACACGAACATAGCCCACGAAGCCAGGCTAGAGGCAATTGAATGGCTTATACTTAAAACCGATAAATGCCAAGGTGACAGACTGTTTGTCCTTACCCTCTTGAAACTGGTACTCAGCAATAATTTCTTCAAATTCCAAGATAGATTCTTCATCCAGACATCAGGCACTAGCATGGGAGCAGCCTTAGCACCATGCTATGCCAATGCATTTATGTATTACTTGGAAAATGAACACGTCCTAACATTGCCAAGATGGATGAGACATCTGTCTCTATACGTGAGGTATATTGATGATGTCTTCGGTATATGGACAGGCCCGCAAGATGAGTTGGAAGAATTCTTCACAATGATGAACGGGATGAATCCGCGCATCAGGTTCACTACAGAGACAAGCATGACGACCATTCATTTCCTTGATGTAGAAGTTTATGTAACTGAAACGAAATTGGAAACTAGGATCTATACCAAACAAACCGACAGGAACAGCTTATTACTGGCCACAAGTTTTCATCCAAGACGGACCATTGACAGCGTACCTCTCAGTCAATTTTTACATTACAGGAGGAATATCACTGATAACACTGAATATGAACGTCAAGCGCCTGCATTGGAAACCAAATTCACAGCAAGAGGCTATGATTCTACACTAACTACTGGTGTAGCAGGAAAGGTTAGAAACATCAACCGAGATACACTACTGGTACCCAAACCAAAGAAACCCGAAGAACCATTGGTATATGTCACTACTTATTCCATTCAGAGCATGAATATTAAGAGAGCGATAAAAAAGAATTGGCCAATGTTACAACTGGACCTGCAACTACAACATCTTTTTTCGGATCTTCCAAAATGTGCCTATAGAAATAGCAAATCCCTTTGGAAGAGCCTAGAGATTTCCTCTCCAAGTACTTCAACTCAACACAAAGGAACAATCCTGTGCTTCAATTGCCAGCATTGTGGCAATATCATACAGGGCAATTACATCACACATCCCCACTCGGGGAAACACATACAGCTACGACACTCTTGCACTTGTGATGTCCAAAATGTAATATACGCACTGAAATGTCCCTGTGGACTTTAATATGTAGGAATGACCACTAGAAAAGCCAAAACGAGATGGGCCGAGCATAAGTGCAACATTCGCACGAAGAGCCCAAAATCTCCCATTGCAATACACTTCACAGAGGCACGACACACAGTGGCACAGCTGCAATGCGTTATCCTAGAACAAGTAACTCCTGCTAGCAGAGGGGGGGATGTACAACGGAAACTAGCCCAACGTGAAATTCTATGGATTGAACTTTTGGACTCATTGAATCCTCGAGGCATGAACTCCGAGTTTGATCTCATGTGCTTTCTGTGAAATACCCTTTTTTGGTTCTACAGAGATTCAGATTACACTAATGATGTTCACTACTTGGTGGTGAATTTGGCTAATTCGAATGCTCCTTAATACCATGTAACGATGAATCTAACTGGTCTTGTGACCCTATTCAACTGCAACTGTTCTTGCCTGCTTTCAAATTAATGTCTGTTTTTTTAATGTTGATGTGATGTAACATCGTTTAATGTTGATGTGAAGTAACATACCTGATTGCTGTTGTATCTCGGCTGTAAAATTCGAATATGGAGGCTATCTGCCCTTTAATGACTGATCCTTAATCACTCTAACTAGCGACAGACCTTAGGCTCCTTTTAAACCCTCCTATCACTACCACTATATGGATGCATCAGTCATCTGGAGTTTGCACTCAAGTGAGTCCGCCTTTTTGGAATACCAATAGGACCCCGTGACCCCAGCATGTACGGCTAAAATCCATTATGAGTCCCGACACGTACTCCTCCGCAAAAAAGCCTTAGGAACACAGTTAGAAATGTGTGACCCTGTGAATTGCAATATAGGTAAAATGCAGTACCTTCCGTACTAATCCTGCTGTACAATTGGCGTGGGGCGTTGCTATGACAATGCCATGGCGACTGAGTGCCCACACCAATATGGCCGACTCTCAGACGGCCCCGCACGCATACGCGAGTTTGCCAGGACTACACTGAACGCTACCCGCATTCGGGCTGCGGACTCTGTAGCAGCCGGCACGCACTGTGGAGCCTCTGTAAATAGGTGAGCCTTTTTACTCTGCTGGACAGCATCAGAATGAGCAGACTTCCTCTGAAGTCACCTAAGGTGCCCCTATTACCGTGGTGCGATGCACTTGGCTTGTGGCATTTATTGAATTAAGCTATCGATCGGCCCATTCGTTCTACCTCTGATCTGCTTCATGATTACTCAGGATGAATTACACACAAGAATAATATATACATAATCTTCTTTTAGGGTTTCCCTTGCGGCACTCTGCCGCTTCCCAGTCTCCTGTGATCTTCATTTGAAGACTGGGTGAGTGCTTGGATCGAGTTCATATTGGACTTTTTTATTGTGAGAATTTGGCTCGTTGTAATTGAGATTACTGACTCAAATTACTTTACTGTTTCCCTGTAGATAGGCCTGAATTTGGACTATTACTTTCCTCCGTGAGAGGTTAGTGCCAGTTACCTCCATTTGACAATTCAGCCTCATCAGTTAGCCCATTTAATTAATTAGATTAAAATATCTGTTACTTTTGATTTTCCCACAGGAAAAGATTTAAAGAATAGACCCACTGCTGAAATACCCATCGAATATAAGAACAGTGAAGCCCCACCCTGAAGATGGATGAAACGCGTTGGTTATTTGCAATATCTATAAAATGGCTTCCCTGGAGAGAGCTGCTATTCCGTAAAAAAACTCCCACAAAGTCTCCCGAATAGGGAACTGATACGCACATGAGAAAATTGTATTTGATGATTAACACGACACACTGTGATAATTGCATGATTTTGAGAAGGTCTTTGTCATGTCCCAGAATGTGTGTATCATACTGTTTGTGTTTTTTATAACCTTGTTTGAAATCTTACTTTAAATAAAATGGTGACAGGTCAATTAAAATGAACCTTAGCCCTAAAGATTTGTGCAAAGGTTGTTTGACATTTCTGGTCTATTGAATCTTATAGTTTCGTTTGAAATTACCGCTGAAATGTTTACTGAATAATTATCATAAAACCTTCTGAAATCACCCGCATTAACGCAAGCTTTTGGCAACAAAGAATTAGTTAATGTTGTGTGAATTGAACAATTGAACGTAGGTTCTTTAGGAGTGCATCTGGGCTTACTGCTTAGCAATACGCAGTTCAGGTTTTCTACCGCCTACAGAAGGGCCACATACCTCGGAGAGCCCTCCCCGCTGCCAGCGTCCACAAATCCCAGGTAGCCCTTGCCACCGCCGGCGTGCTCAGACACCTGAGCAGGACGTTGACACGCCCTCTTATGGTTCCCCTGAATTCAGCCCAGGGCCAGTGCACAGCCCCTCTCCAGTAGCCACACACCACCAAGCAGCACCGCGCTGTAGAGGCTGGAAGAGATGGAGCACAGACAGAGGGAGATGGAGGCAATAGGGCGCACACACACTGAACCACTGCCAGCAATCCATGACCACCTCCAAGGGGCCAGCCGCAGGATTGTGCGGAACATGCCGAGGATCCGGGCAGAGGCAGCTGGCTGTACGGCCTCCCTGACAGTATAGGGGCAGAGTGGTCAGGCAAATGTCTAAAGGTCTCTGGGCATTCGCTGACGCCATCCACCAGGGCCCCAAATTGGCACGCCAATAGCTCAAGAGGCCATGCTCCGTCCTTTCAAGTTCGATAACCCCCACAAAATCACAGCAGAGCACACCACGGCGTCACTCCCAGCGCCATCTGCGCCCAAGATCACTGGAGCTGGCAGTGAGGGAAAGAAGCCACCGTTGTAGACAACATCCAGAAACCTATTGCCCTAAGTGGCCATGCTTGGGAGTTGGTGGTGGAAGGAGGGAGGAGGAGGGGGGATACTGTGCTGGGGAGTTGGTGGTGGGAGGGGGCAAGGCGAAATAGTGTGCTGGGGAGTTGGTGTGGTAGGGAGGGGGGATAGTGTGCTGGGAGGTGGTGGTGGGAAGAGGGAGGGGGGTTAGTCCGGGCATATAGTAAGAAGAAAACAGTTGACCTACATCAATGCAAGGACATTCCTGATTGTGTCATTGTGGTGTTTATTTACAGCAGTGACAGTCACAAAGTGGTGCATGGCTTGTGCCAGGTAAATGACTTAATATACATTGTCAATCAGTGCCTGGCGAGCCAGTCTCGCATCCCTCACGTCATCTCTGATGTTGCCTGCTGTGGCCCCTGTCTCAGGCACTTCATCATCATCAACTGGGGGTGGCATGTCCACATTAGTGGGTAGGAGTACATTCCTCCTTATGTAGATGTTGTGTAGCATGGAACACAGAAGCACTATTTATTTTAACTTTTTCTAGAGTGTATATGAGGGCTCTGCCTGAATGATCTAGGCAGTTAAACCGTGCCTTCAGGAATCCAAAGGTGCGCACAATGCACACACAGGTCCATCTGTGTGCGTAGTTTTAGGCTACGTCGTGCAGTGTTCATGGATCCCGCACAGGGATCATTAGCCATGCCAGTTGTGGGTATCTAGAGTCACCTGCATGGGGAGAGGCACAGCCCTTAGTCACTGTGAAATGTGTGGGGGTGGACTTACACAGTATCATGGCAATGGTCATCATGTGCATGCATATAGAGCTTCATCCCATGTCTGTGCATGCTGTGACACTGGTATCATGCATTGTTTTGGCAATACATGTACACTGTTACGTTGTAGCAGCAGTTTTGTGATGTGTCTGTCATGACATGTGTTCCTGGTGGCTGTCTTGTGGCTGTGTATTGCTCTCTTGCATGTGGGATGCTGGGTTGCCTATCACCCTTCACTACGCTTCTGGGGGCAGTAGGTCAGCATTGCGGGTGGGTGGACATGGGTGCGGCACTGGCAGTGCTGCTGTTATGTGATACAGTGTTGTTCTTTGTTTGTTATTGCTTTGGATCATGCATGCTGCATTGTGTTACTTGTAGTCATGTGTGTGGTTTGGTGGTTTGAATTGCTGATGTATGTGTTCGTCAGCATGTCCGTTCAGGTGTGCTCAACATGTGCATGCTCCCTGTGCTGTACTCTGTCATTGGTGCAGGTGCTGGTTTTGCATTTACTTGTCATGCCATGCTTTTTGTCATTATTCACACCACCCGCCAATTTGGTCAAGTGCTTCACAGTGCATACATGCAGGCAGTTTTACTCATCCACTATCCAGGTCCGTTGTCCTCTTTGCCTCCCCATGTATCCTGGCAGTGAGATGTTCTGAAGGACCATCGAGGCATGGGTGGGACCTGGGTAGCGGGCACAGCAGTGGGTGATGGCGAGGTTTGGGTTGCTGGTCATCTGCACACCGAGGGAGGGGTGTTGCTTGCATTTTCGGTACACTGCTTCATGGGCCTGGTGGGCCACCAATGCAGCATGGGTGCAGTCCAGGGCTTTAGTCACATTAGGCAATTTGCCTTTGTGGCATTGACCTGGGCTGGGGTGGTGGGCAGTGTGATGTGGTGTTGCACATGCCACAGGAGGGCATCCAGCACCTGTGGAAGTACTGCACAGAATTTGGGCTGTGCCATGCCGTGCATCATGGACACAGAGAGCTGGAAGGTGCCAGTAACTAGAAATTTCAATACTGACACTAGCTTACGCAGTAGGGGCACAGCTGTATGGATGTTTATCCTGCTCCCTATGTCCCGAGGGTCCACAGTGAGGGCCAGACCCTGGAGTTGGGTGCACTCCTCCTCCTCCCCCTACCCCACACTGCCTGTGCCCTGGCCTGGTTGTCCTGTATCTCTACTTCCAGGCGCAGCATGAGCAGCTGCCTGTCCAGGCTCAAAGTGAATGATGGCTGCATGGTGTTGGAAACAATATTTGGGGTCAGGTTTGCCTTATGTAGCCCTATGGAGTGCATTAGGAGCACCTGTGGCTTCATTTCTGAAACTTGTGTTCGTTTACCTCCAGCTGGAGGCTGGAGGTAATTGCGCCATGTCTTTGGCAGTATTAGCGCTGTTTTTTTTCACCAATACCGCTGCACATGGCTGTGAGTGTGGTTGGAGTTTCCGGTGCAAATACCGCCGGCTGTAATAGCTCCGGCTGCAATAGCGCCAGTTGATTTTACAGTCAGCTGTATTGCACCAGCTCGTGATCGGGCAGAGCGGTATTGGCAGCGCTAATTCCGTTACCGCCACTTTTAAGGGTTACCGCCCAACTAGTGATGAGGCCCATAATGTTTACTGAAAAAATTGCTTGTTTCTGTGGGTGTGTGTTGTATGCACACTTAACAAAGTATATAATTTGTAGGCAAACATGTACGCAGTTCCGCCTTTACATTTAAGTTGTTAATAAATATATTAATTTGTAAACAGATTCACATTTATGTTTAAAATGTTGATAAATGTATTACTTTATTAGCGCATACACCAATGATGTGTACATGTATGCAGATGTGTTATTGTGCAAATATGGAGATTATATGTGAATGCGTCATTATATAAATGTGTATGCTACTTAATATGCTGAAGCTTGCAAATGTAATGTGTAATGTATACACAGTATGGATGGCCCTGTTTGTGTATAAAATTCACATACCTGTCAATGTGTACATCTGTGCATATTGCCATTAACGTAATTAATTAAATACATAATGTTTAATGTATAATTATGCTCATATATTTATCTGTATATATGTATGTGTAATGGACTAATATATCAATTTAAAGTTTTATGCTTTAATATTTCCATGTTGTTGCAATATGTTTTTTCTAGTTATTACTTTTATGTACAGGTCGTTATTCCATTGTGCAAGTGTTGTACTTAAAGGCGTTACTGCCTACGTGTTGTTAACGAGTACAATGTTTTTTTTAAAATTAAAGTGTGCATGCTTGCAACATCAGCAGTTTGCAAGTAAAGTAAGATTTACATCCATCTGGCCTAACGCTCTTGTGTTCGTGGTTCATCATTTCTAAAACGTGAATGGAAACCAATGTAAGTTTTTAAAAGTGTCTATGTAATTGTGTGTGTGTTTATATTTACAATATAACATATTTGTGTACGTGTTAATAATGCTATTTGTGTATGAATTTCAAGTACATATGTGTTTCAAGTTAATGTGTACATATTGCCATTCCATTAATTCCAGTGCCTAATCAGTAATATACTACTATGTTACAGGGTACATGTACTCAAATGGATTACAGTGCGCATACTGTAAGGGTGCAGAGGTAAGAATCTGACATAGAGGAGTCATGGTGATTATTAGAAACTTGTATTCAATGCAAAAAGGAAAAGAAAACCCTGTCTCGCCAAGCTCTTAGAGGGGGTTCCCTGCCTCAACTGAAATACCTAGTGTCATCAGAATTTCCAAAGTAAAAGTCCAAATGTCCAATGTCAGAATCCTAACTCTGTTCCTCACATCTAAGTTTAAACTAAATTGAAAATACAATCTTTCCAGCACAAAGGGAGTGGTACCCTTCCCCTGGACAAAAAAACAGACATTGAGGAATTGGGGAATATCTCCCTTCTCCCTTGTTCAGGCTTTTCATAAAGTTCAACAATTGTTGGGGGAAATTCTGTCCCGTTGTTGGCCCTTCTCAGGATTCTTTTCTGTCCCTGACCCTGTTTGGCAGACCTGGTTCCTTTTTACCAGGCACAGTTGCAAACACAACACGAGTTTGCATATGTTTCCAAACTGAAGTGGGTCCTTAGCCCTGTTTAGCATACATGGTTTCCTCTCACCATGCACTGCTATGAAGAAGAACAGCCTGGATGCACTTCCCAAGCTGTGGTGGATTCCTGATCCTGGTTGGCAGACCTGCTTTCCTCCCAATAGGCACTTCAATGAAGAAGAGCAGCCTGGATGCACCCCCCAAGCTGTGCTGGGTCCTTGACCCTGGTTGGCAGACGTGGTTTCCTCCCACCAGGCACTGTGATGAACAAGAGCAGCCTGGACGCACTCGCAAGCTATGCTGGGTCCCTGACCCTGGTTGGCAGACCTTGTTTCTTCCCACCAGGCACTGCGATTGAGAACAACAACCTGGACGCACTCCCAAGCTCTGGTGGGTCCCTGACCCTGGTTGGCAGACCTGGTTTCCTCCCACCATGTACTTCAATGAAAAAGAACAGCCTGGATGCACTCCTCAAGCTGTGGTGTGACATACAGACTTGGCTTACTCACTTGCCAAGTACTGCATGTACTGTCTATCAGCTTCACAGTTCTCTTTATGTAGATGCAGGTCCCAGACTCGCAATTCTTACTTTATTTTTTCACTTTGTAGGCTTGGTTCACTCTCCTGCCAAAACCTTGCATAGGTCCATGTCCATTCATCCATTTCTCCCATGCTTTCAGGGCGTCAGACCCTCTTTTCCCAGCCTCTCAGCTCGTGCCACCAGCTCCTTGGGCATCCAGTGTCTCACCGGCCACCTTCATACCTTACTGCGTGGTCTGCGGGGCAGCAGAGCTCGGTCATGGGGCTCCAGTTTTCATTCTGGATCATTTCTTGCTCTGTGGCGGCTCCACAGTCCTCTTCTCCTTCCTGGCAGCATGTTTCCTTCACTGCCCTCTTTCTGGGGATCAGCTCTCACTCTACAGTGGCTCTGCAGTCTTTTCTGACATTCCTGGCAGAGCGGTTTCCTCCCTGCGCATCGCTCTGGTCTTAAGGATGCCCGGAGTTTCAGCCCACCTTTTGGTCGTATAGTTGGTCCCTGACCCTGGTTGGCAGAACTATGTTCCTCCCACCAGGCACTGCGTTGAAGAAGAACAGCCTGGATTACTCCACAAGCTGTCGTGGGTCCCTGTCCCTGGTTGGCAGACCTGGTTTCCTCCCACCAGGTACTGCAATGAAGATGAACAGCCTGGATGTACCCGCAAGCTGTGATGGGTCCCTGACCCCAGTTGGCAGACCTGGTTTCTTCCCACTAGGCACTGTGATGAAGAACAACAGCCTGGATGCACTCCCAAGCTGTGGTGGGTCCCTGACCCTGGTTGGAAGACCTGGTATCCTCCCTCCAGGTACTGCAATGAAAAAGAACAGCCTGGATCCACTCCCAAGCTTTGGTGCCCCCCTGACCCTGGTTGGCAGACCTGGTTTACTCCCACCTGGCACTGAGACTAAGAGGAACAGCCTGGATTACTCCGCAAGCTGTGGTAGGTCCCTGACCCTGGCTGGCAGACCTGGTTTCCTCCCACCAGGCACTGCACAGAAATCAACAACCTGGATGCACTGCCCAAGATGTTGTGGGTACCTGACCCTGGTTGACAACCTGGATTCTTCCAACTAGGCACTGCGATGAAGAACAACAGCCTGGATGCCCTCCCAAGCAGTGGTGGGTCCCTGACCCTGGTTGGCAGACCTGGTATCTTCCCACCTGGTACTGCAATGAAAAAGAACAGCCTGGATGCACTCCCAAGCTTTGGTAGGCCACCCTATCCCTGGTTGGCAGACCTGGTTTTCTCCCACCAGGCACTGCGATGAAAAAGGACAGCCTGGATGTACTCCGAAGCTGTGGTTGGTCCCTGACCCTGGTTGGCAGACCTGGTTTCCTCCCACCATGTACTACGATCAAAAAGAAAAGCCTGGATGCACTCCCCAAGCTGTGGTGTCACATACAGACTTGGTTTACTCATCTCAGTTTCACAGTTCTCTTTATGTGGATGTGCATCCCAGACTAACAATTCTAACTTAAGTTTCTCACTTTGTAGGCTTGCTTCACTCTCCTGCCAAGCCTTTGCATAGGTCCATGTCGAATCAACCGTTTCTCCCATGGTTTCAGGGCCTCTGACCCTCTTTTCCCAGCCTCTCAGCTCGTGCCACCACCTTCCTGAGCCTCCAGCACCTCTCCGGCAACCTGCATACCTTACTGCGCGGTCTGTGCAGATGTTGGCTCCTCTGGGGCAGCTGGGCCCGGTCAGGGGGCTCCAATGCCTGTGGAGCTCTCTCGCTCTGCGGCGGCACCACAGTCCTCTTTTCCTTCCTGGCAGCGCATTTCCTTCATTGAGCTCTCTCCGGGTCTCGGCTCTCACTCTATGGTGGCTCTGCAGTCTTTTTGGCGTTCCTGGTAGTGCTGTTTCCTTCCTGCGCACCCAGGGGTCTCAGGGATGCCTGGAGTTTCAGCCCGCCTTCTGGCCGTACTGTTCTCTCGTTGTGGACCAGCCTCTGACTCTCTCCCTCTGTTCTTGGTGTCCCGGTCAGCTTCCACCTTCACTCCTGGTCCGTGCTTGCTCCCGCAGCTCCTCCAGGGTGGCCTTGACAGTTCGTCAAGTCCTTTGTTGCTTTTCTGATGTCTTCTTCCGATCGGCTGTGCCAGTACTGAGTGAGGTATGATGTTGTGTCTCACTGCATGTTGTCTCAGTACTTTCTACTTTTGTTGGACTACAAAAATGCATGGTATGTGAGGGTAGGGTGGAGAGGGAGGAGGTGAAGGAGAGCTGGGCTTGTTATAGGGAGGAGGTCTAGCGTCAGGTGATTGGGGGGCATACTGCATTCTCCCACAGTAGTCGTCACTGGTCCCATAGGGGGTTTCCCCTCCCCATGTGATTCTCCCACTGACTTCAACCCCCAGGGGGACTATCGGGTAGCGCCCTCACCTCCGTGGCCTCAAGGAAAGCACCCCCCCATTGGAAGCAGTGATGATACTGTGTCTGGGTCGCTTGGAAACTCACCGAAAAATTACTAAAGTAGTCAAAAAGGAGTGCACGCCAGTGCAAGAAGTAAAGCAGTTTTATTCAAGGCCCAGGAGCAGCTGGGACAGCTATATTCAAACAGGTGCTGGCAAAGAAACACCCCTAAATCTAGAACTTTTATACATTGCAAAGTAATTAGCATTCGTGATTGTTGTGCGATATGAAAAAGTCTCCCCACACAAAGCTGATATACAAAAGCATACATTATGTTCAATAATTGGGTCCATGAACATTCCCACACTGCCCTCAACTACAACATGTGATATCACAATCCACCCCCAATTCCCACAGCACAAAATGAGTTCATTAAAACATTTGAAGCGACCAGCAGAACTTTAATCAACTGCCCTGACCGCCTCATCTCCGTCCCACACAAGAAGCGCTTACCACCATGTCACCTTCAAAGCCTTGAAACACGGACGTAATGCTCCACAAATGTTGCATATCAGGGTCACTGTAACCTTTTTCCTAGGGAAAATGTAATGCAGGGCAATTTGACACCGCAGTGGTTATTTTTGGCTCAATTAGAAAATAGTTTTTACAAGTGATTTTTTTATTCATTACTTGCTGGCAGAACCTGCGAGCTCTAATATATGACCTCGGAAAATAACAACCAGTGTACACTTCTTTCAGAACTGGCCTGGGATCGCAGACTCTGCACAAAGTCACCAGCCACAACAGTTTTGTTCCATGCAGAAAAGGCTAACACACATTTCCTGCAAAAGCAAGTATTTGAGGTCTGTTCACTGCATTTCGTCCTACCACTAAGTTTGATTATACTTATCTGTGCCACTGTATCTATGGATTAGTTTTATTAAGGGTTTTATTTCACAAGTATCAGAATGAGCCCCTTCCCCTTTTTACAGTGCTACTCTCGCAGCTGATAAGTGCACTACTTTATACCACGTTGAACTTGCATCGTTATTACATTATTCCCCCCTTTTATTAATGTATTAATAACTAAATCTTTTTGGGCCTCCCATTCCTTTTTAGCAACTTCATCTTTGTGTATCCAAATTTGTTCCAATCTTTTTATCTCTCCTCCATTCTCTTCCCGACCATTCAAATCTTCCACCACCCATACACACCCTTTCCCATCCTTTAGACATTGAGTCCAGAACTATTTATAATATTCTACATGTGTAAAAACCCATCCATCGGGATCCTCCTCTTCATCTTTCCCCATTGTTGTGTTCCTACTCTTGATTTCAAAACCTTTTTCGTCAATACTCAGGGGTAACATCAACTGTGCTTTTCGCTTGTTAAAATATACTTTAAGAATGTTTCTAATAATGCAGAAGGTGATGAGAATGAGAACCAACACGGGGACAGTCGCTCAAAACAATCCAGAAAGCCATGTGGATACCCAAGTGAAGATGGTGTCCAGCCAGTCTTTTGCCTGCACTCCATTAACTTTGCTTGTCATTTCTTCCTGGAGTGTCTGTATCTCTTGTATGGCTGCTGTTAATGTTTCATTTGAGGCATCACCATCAGATTGGATGTACAGCAACTGGTCCCAAGTTTTTCACAAACTCCTCCTTCAATGGCTGTTAGGAGGTCTGTTAGGCAGAATCCTGTGCAGTGCCATTAGGGACCACTACACACAATTAAGACTACACGTGGTAATACAAGTTCACCGTTGGTACAAGCCTGTACTACACTGTTAAAGTGGTAGCAGTAGCGGATCAGCCAGACGTATCTCAAGAGCAAATGAGCAGTAGTAGAGATTACACAAAGGACCACAATTACTGTGACTCAAGCAAACACTGACTCAAGGTTTTTGGTTGAAAAGTAAAAATACATTTATTTTAAACCATCTGTTCACAAAACACTTCACTTCTATTAATGTAAACCACTACACGCAACCAATTCTCTTTGTGCAGAACAACTCAAGGTAAGTACCTTATGTTTTGACGGACCGGTGTTATGAAACAAACAGCGTTACCGGGAATACATATGCGATCACTTTTTGACAGTAATGACAGTTTGGTCTTACTAAAGATACGCATACCCGCGGGAAGAAATGATACCGGGGTAAAAAACACTTAGCACCTGAGTTAACAAAAGAGAGTTGGGGGCAAAAATCATAGGCAATATGTTTGTCGAGGCAGACAGAATCAGAGAACACTTTCCTACAAGTGAATAAAAGTCAATAGGCCTGCGCCAGTGTCAAGTGGAACAGGGTTCCTGTTGTCGAGGATCACACGGTTAGATAGTTCAAGATTCAAGGTTGCCAGGAGTACTTGGATATTGTCACAAGAGGAAGCAAAGGTTATAAGAGGGAAGGAAGATAAGCACAAGCCTTTGGTGAGGAGAAAAGGGATTCACCCTAGTGCCTCGAGGTCGGAAATAGTACCTTATTCAAGTGAAGAAGAGCTGGTGCCACGGCAGTTGTTCCTGGTAGTTCCCGTAGACTCACGGTTCCTGTGACTTCAGTCGTGGGGACAAGAAGGAGGACGTCTGGAGCGATCTGCACTACCCAGGTAGGAGGCCAGCAGCAGCAAAAGCAACGGTGAATAAAAGGTGCGCTCCTTTAAAACAGGAGATGCTCTTCAGATGGCTATCCGGACCACTTCAGCTGTGTGCAGTGATTTCGACCAAGAAGAGGATCCTCTGCCTGTGGAAGACGAGCTGGTTAATCCCACCAAGCTCAAAGGAAGAAGACTCCAGACTGGATCTTCTCTTGTTGTCGAAGGGTAAATAGCTCAGGACTGCAGCAGAGCTTCACCAGGACTTGGTAGTTGCAGCAGCCGTCTTCTTCTCCGCTTCTCTTCAGTTCCTTGCAGTTCTAGTGGCGACACTGACTTCCAGCCCAAGAGTGCTGCCTTTTATGTGAAAATCCCCCATTCACACAGCCTGGCTGTCAATCACCCAGCAGGGGGGTTGTTCGGCCCGGACAACCACCTTAGCCAATCATGCCAAAGTGCGACTTGGGTTTCCAAGGATACCCTGTGCAGGGGGTGACTACACCCCTCCCTCACATTCAGCACACCTAGACACCCAGGCGCCAAAAGGAGGGCTTCTTGAGAGAAGCCCGCCAAAAGACAGTGAACAAAGAAGGCAAACCTGGTTTGCCGCGCAAAGGAAAACACAAGGACTTTAACAAAAAGAAATGGCGATTAAACCCAACTGGAGCCAAAATAAAAAGTGTTTGGGCGAGCGGGTTTCAAGTTCGAGGCTACTAAAATAGCCTAAAACATTACCACGTTATGTAATATAATCGTGGTAGGAAAATTAGGGTAGATACCACTGCCACCAGCCAAGTCTCAATGTTAAGGGAGCGAAACAAAGCTCTAGAAGACACAGATAAAAAGGGCTAGGAATGAACCCTTTCCAATACTCCATGAAAGATGGGTTGTACTGGATCTGTGGTTAAAGTGACTATGTAAAGTTAATGGCAACTTTACCTTTTCTGGTGGACAGTAGTCACCCCCAGCAAATGGAGTCGGTGGGAAGTCTAAAAGACAACCCTGTGTCACTGCACGGAAGGTGCTGTGTAACACACTTAACAAGTGGGGCTCATGAACTTGTGTACTCCAGAGTCCACAATCATACAAACAGTAAAACTACACATGGCAAAACACATATAAGAGTAGGAAAAAAGGCTCACACTCTTACCAAGTGGAAAAATAAACTCCAGAAATCCAGCAAAGCTGCTGGGGGACTCACTATGTGAGGGAAATTAGCCATAGAATGAGAATTCTCCCTAACAAGGTCTACCACACAACGATTTTGAAGGGCCACCAAGTGCAAAGCCCTCATCTCCTCTTCAATTGCATTCAAACCTTTTGCTGTTGAATTTGTCAGCTGCAATAAATCATACAATGTCAGCTGCAGCCATTTTGAATTGGCTGCAGCTTGTACTGCTGGAAGCAACAATGAAGTAAAGAAGGTAGCAGCCATGGAGAACAAACAAAACTCACCCGGGATAGCAGCCAGGTTCTCCAATGCTCTTTTGTGTGAAGTAATTACTCTCCCGTTTCCTTCTCCTCATTATATTTTGCTGCTCATTTTACTGGAGCATTTTTCCCTGCAGTGCAATCTTCCTGGCAGTGCTATTTCGGGGCACCACTAGTGTAGGGCTGTGCAAAGTGACAAGAGCACAAACTCCTAACCAGTCAGGTGGGGGATGAGCATATGCTTTGATCTGCAGCCTCACCAGATATCCATCACTGATGCTGTTCACTGTGTATTAGACCCAGGTAAATGGACCACTTCACCTAAAACACAAAGGGAATCATGTAAAGCTCTTTATGTCAGCTGGTTGATGTTTTTCATGTAGCCAGGTTAAGGCATGCACATATTTTCCCCCAACTTGTTCAGCAGCTATCATTCACCTTGTCTGCCACGTTTTGTTCAAAGCCAACCAATCCTTCAGCACAACACTGGATTATTCCCCCTCCACTAGTCCTCAAACCAAACCGCTCCCTCTATTCTCATAAGTGGCCTTGTATGACACCAGGGAACACTTTTCCCTTCTTTAGTTGAGCACTTCAATTTCCTATGGTCCTGTATTTGCAATTCACTCTTTTCTGGACCTTCTGTCACATGTTCTATTACCTTGTTCCTCGTCTCCTCGTTTTCCATAATTTTTGTCAATTTCACAAAATTATCTTCATCCACCCACTGGCCTACTATCTTTTTTCCTTGAAATAAACTTCTGTTTTTGCACAGTGACCAGTGCATTAGGCATCCTGCTTCCTCAGAAGACACTCCTTGGGGCAACAAAACCTTGGATGCTCCTACTACATGTGGAATGAGAGAGCAGACATAGCATGTGCCATTTACTCTCTCTCTCCCCACGTGCATAATTTCATCGTACCAAACATTTCCAGTTAATTAATGATGCACCTCTTCATTGCCATGGTGGAAGCCCTCCCCTTTCACCATATTTCTTTTTTCCACCTTTATTTTTTCATTCATTAGTGTTTCATCTTCATCATGTGGTGCTTTGGGAAACAGTGCTGTTGTCTTTGCGAACGTCGTACATATGAACCCACCCTCACCAACCTTCAAGCTTGACAGTAGTTGGTGTTGAATAGATGACATTATGTGGGCCAGTGAAGCGCTCCTCTTTCCACTTTTGAACGTGGTTCCTTGCGAGGACTTGGTCACCCGGGTAAAGAAGTGCTGCTTGTTGAAAGTGTTTGTTTGGATCACCTGAATGTCCAGATTGGATTTTAGTCCTCCTCTGCAGGGATATATATCGAAGGGATTCAGTAAGTTCTTTGAGATACACTTCAAATTCCCCCCCAGAATAGAAGAAGAGTTTACATCAGAGATTGCACGCGACAGCAGAATAGGTGCATGCATTCTCCGCCCTGTAACAATCTCATGAGGAGTCAGGTGGTGATCTCCTCCAGGCGTATTTCACAGTGCAAACAAAGCAAGAGGCAAGCAGTGTGTATTGCTCTCCCCAGAGTGCACGGAAAAACATAAATCACCAATGCAATTATACTTTGAATGCAGAAAGACGCAATAACTCGCAACCACACAGTCTTAGAAGATAATCAGCACTTATACAGAAGTGTATTCAAAGTTTAGAAGCAACCAGTGATAACATAGAAATAACTCACAGAAATAACATAGACATAAATCACAGAAGAAGCAAAGAATTCAAAAGGAAATACATCACCGTGAGCATAACTGAATTCCTCATCTCGCCCAGAAGCGGCTGGAAGACCCCGGGAACAGCCAGGTTGAGAGCACCACAGCTCACAGGAGTGCCAGACGTAAGCGTCCTCCTCCGGCTGAAATCTCACCTGACCACCTCTGGGTTTCTGCATATATACACACTCCGCAAAGGGGTGGCAGTTCTCGAACCTTATGGAAATGGCACTTGCGCAGTTGATGAGCAGCCGTCGGTTGCCAGCTGGGTCAATCGACAGCCACCCTCAAGGAGCAGAGTGCCTCCCTCCTCTAAAAACCCGCTCCACGGAGAACAGTAACAAACCATAACAAAGTTAGCTTTCCCAGCAGAAATGTCCTTGACCGCATACCAGGTTTGGTAAGCATGTTTTCCTCAGCACCGTGAATCTAACACTCAGCAATGTGTGCAGCTTTTCACTGCGGCATGAAGTAATTATCCATCATGGCTCCGAGCGCTCCCAGAATGCACTGCGCACCAGCGCCATTTTAGTTCAAGCATAACAATTCCACCCTTGGATATTTACCTTCCATAGCCCGGTGGCAAAGGAGCCGGTCTCTGAAACCAACGAAACGTTAAAACTAAATTGGGAATACATTGAAGAGAACAACAACAAGCTATTATGATAGCTAATATAATGAAAATGCAAGCAAAAGCATAACGTAGTGTACCCCAATATCAGGTATCCATGAAAATAACCAATCTCACCAATTCCCAGTCCGATCTTGAGACACTTGAGAAATGAGATCCCTCAAACCTCGAATATGACTTTCAATGGATCGTGAATGGTCACTTAAATTAAAACAACACATACCTTCAAATGCGTTACACCCTAAATTATGCTTTAGCAATAGATACTCAACAGCAGCTCTGTTCTGCAAAGTTGCTTTTCTAATAACTTGACTATCAAGGAGTAATTCTTCTAATGCCTGAGAAGTATGATTAATGCTTTTCACTACTAAACATGCTAATTTCATCAACGACTTGTAACCCCCAGCAGCTAAACCCCAAACTCCCACTAATGAAAGGGTTAATGCTAGAACCTCAGCTTCTGATAACAAGTGTACATGTGAATCACAATCAGGAGATAGACCCATAGATTCGAAAGTTGACCGTTTACCTCGAGTTATCTCTGGGTGTAAAGGAAACATCATTAGTCCTAATTGAGTTAAAGCACATGGACCTGCGGAAATGTTAGCTGGAATATAAGTGTATGTGATGTTGCCACATGAAAAGAGCCATCCTGTTGGAAGTTTCACATGATTCAAATGACTGGCAGCTATCACTGTATGATTACAAGACATAGTATTATTTACACTGGTGCATGTGCGTGGCACTCGCAAACACAGTCGCTGCTCAAACCTTGTATGATTGTGTTGTTTGGTTAAATCGATATGTTGGTATTTGCCAATTTCTTGTGCATTGCAGGTCATAAAATAACATACATCACCTTGGGTTATATTATAAGTAATAATACGTGTCAAATTTCTCCATTTGCGATCGGTTTCTTGGCAGAACCTACAGTACTCATAAACAGAAAAAGATTGCCTAATATCCGAATCTTGAACCAAAGAATCATTGTGTGTGACGCCGAAGATATGCTTTAAAACTGGAACCGGCGTCGGCACTGCTACTAAACACGTAGTCAGTAAAGCTTCAGCATTGGGCACATCAGTAAGACAGAAGTGCGATATGTTGAGCACCTGCTGTGCCAGATATATCCACATTTTCTCCACCTGGGTGATCATAGGTGAATGTTTTTGCCGTCCTGAAAATGCTTCTCACATGACTGGCATCAAGGTTGTTTTCACTTGCTCCTGACGTGTTTGCCGCATTTCACGAATCCATGTCTTCGTTCTGGCTGGCTTTTCAGCATCGGCATAAGGCTGCTTTGGGACAACATTATTCATCACTATCAGTATCCCCTTGATCACTGGCACAGATGTGACATTTTTCGTTGGTAGCAGCAGGCTGTTTAACTCTCCCAAATGGAGTCCATTTAGTACCACAATTACACCAGCCAGACACGGGATCTACCAGGCAAACCCAGAAAAGAGATATCAGTGTTGTACATCACTCTCTCAGGTAACATTTGTCTGCGGACACATATTGCCATTTATTTCTACCAGGCTCCATGACTAAAACTACTTGATCTTTGCCTGATGCAATGACATCTGCTGGCACTGGTGGGCCACTTGGTTTTTCCACCCACACCTTTGCACCCGGTACCATACTGTCTGAAGAGCTAAAATCACGATCCCCACGGGTAGTTAACACTGTAGGAGGCACCACCTTCTTAATCATGGACAACTTAACAGGAATAATGATTAATTGGGCCACTCGATCACCCTTGTGGATTGATAAAAATTGGTCCCCACTATTCATTAGGATGACTTTAATCTCACCTTGGTAATCAGCATCAATTACACATCCCAACACTTCAACTCCCTTCAATGTAGGCCAGATCTAGGGGCAGTCCATCCCATATGCTCTGGGGGAATTTGTGCTCCAATTCCTGTTTCAATTGCAACCATCCCTCTCGGGTCTAATCTGATTTCTTCATGGGAATGCAAGTCTACCCCTACTGACTCTGGAGTTGCTCGATAGGGAGCTAAAGAACCCTGAGTAATTTCCCAGTACAATAGTGTTTCTCCGACTGAATTGGGTTGAACCTGTAAAGTAGGAGTCATTAATCGCATCAAAGGAGTTTCATGCTCATACACAGGTCTATTGTTTAATACTTGGACCGCATCAAACACACGATCACGCCAGCCTGCCAAATTGCGGTCTCTAGATTTGCGCAACTGTTCTTTCAATAACCCATTAGTTCGTTCAATTAACCCTGAAGCAGCTGGATAATAGGGTACGTGATACACCCACTCAATGCTCTTTTCCTGACAATAATCCTGGATCAATTTGCCTTTGAAACATGACCCATTGTTACTTTGAATTTGCAAAGGCACTCCATAATGTAGTATGATCTGATCTAATAACCTGATGGTGTTCAGTTGTGTTGCACGTTTGCACGGCAAAACCATCAAATATCCTGAGTAGGTATCCACAATAGTGCATGCATACTGACAACCTCTACTGATTGGCATGGGACCGATAAAATCAATCTGCCAAATTTGACCTGGTCATTTTCCTCTTCGCAATGTACCTCGAACAATCTGAGGGATAGGTCTATGCAGTTGGTGTTGGCACACTGGACATTGCAAAATGATAGTTTTCACTACTTCTAAAGGAAGACTGATTCCTCTAGCTTGTGCCCACCTGATAGTAGCCTTTTCTCCAAGGTGGCCACATTTCTGATGGGCCCATTTGGCCAAACCCTCCAAATCGTCTTCCTGAGCCTCTGCATCCACAGATGAAATCTTGGTGTGTTCGTCTACAACAGAATTAAACCAACGTTCTAATGAGTCTGTGGCACAATGCGCGTCCACATGATATAAAGTGACTTCACTTTGTAATAACATTTCTGCAATATCTTGCCACAGTTCTTTTCCCCACAACTCTTTTGAATGAATCTTCCACTCATTCTTTTGCCAACTTGGCAACCATACTGCCAATCCATTCGCCACTGACCATGAATCTGTGTACACATAACATTGTCCAGGGGTCTCTTGTTTCAATGTCTGGTAAACTGCGTAAAGCTCTGCAAACTGACTGCTCTTCCCTTTCCCTGTCGTCGTCAACATCTTTTTTGTTTTGGGATTGTACGACACTGCTTTCCAGCGCCGCTCAGTTCCCACATATCGAGCTGAACCATCCGTGAACCAAGCATGCTTCGTTTGCTCCAAGGTCAAATCGCTGTAAGGTACTCCCCATTTCACGGGAGACTCAAGTTTTTCAGGCCCTTCCGGTGGTATGTAATCTGAGGGCAGTATGTTGGCTACTTGATCATGTAGTTTTGCCACTCCACCCTTCCCTGATTTGGCTCTGTCTTGAATATACCATTTCCACTTAATTATGCTGGCTTCTTGAGCATGTCCTATTCTATGCGTTTTAGGAGAGCTCAGTACCCATTGCATGATTGGTATTTCTGCTCTCATTAATACATCATGGCCCACCGTCATTTGCTCAGTATCAACAAGGGCCCAATAACACTCCAGCAATTGCTTCTCAAACGGAGTGTATGAGTTACCAGCATCGGGCAACTTACGACTCCAAAACCCCAATGGCACACGTTTCTTGTCTTGTTTCTGCCACACACTCCAGTTAGCATAATTGCCTTGTACAGACACATTTAATTCCACTTGGCCTTCCTTCAATGGCCATAAACCAAGCACCTGCTACACGGTGTCTTTCGCCAGCTCAAAGGCTTTCTGCTGCTCCTCCCCCCACTGAAACTCATAATTCTTTCGCGTCGCCTTGTAGAGAGGGGCCAATATCTGCCCTAAATGGGGAATGTGCTGTCTCCAAAACCCAAACAGCCCTATAAACTGCTGAGCTTGCTTTTTGTTCATTGGAGTGGTGAATTCAAGTATTTTCTGTCAGGCTTTTGGCACCATTTCTCGATGCCCATGATGCCACTGAATCCCTAGGAATATCACTGTTTCAGCTGGACCTTGAATTTTACTCGGGTTAATCTCCCACCCTTCCTTCTTCAATCCTTCCATAATGACATCTAACTGGCTTTGCACACTGTGCTCATCCTTGCCCTGAATCAAAATATCATCAATGTAATGAGAGATGTGTATGTAAGGTTTGCACAGTATATTGTGTAAGTGCTCTGCCACCAGCCGGTGACAGATAGTCGGGCTATGTATGTACCCCATAGGTAGCCTCGTGAAAGTGTACTGACGTCCACTCCACGAAAATGCTCTTGACATTCTTCAGCAATTAGCACAGAGAAAAATGCATTGGCTAATTCGATCACTGCATACCAAGTCCCCTCAAACTTTTGGACATTCTCAATCAAGGTAATGGCATCTGGGACTGTGGGCACTAAGGGAGGTGTGTGTTTATTCAACTCCCTGTAATCTACTGTCATCCTCCACGACCCATCTCCCTTTTTAATAGGCCAGAGAGGATTGTTCCATGCGGTGGTAATAGGGCGTAATACACCCGCCTCCACGTACTCTTTGATGGTGTCTGAAATTTCCTTGTGCCCCCCAGGAATGCGGTATTGTTTCATTGCTACCCGCTTGGTTGCCACCGGCACTTGCACTGGGGGCATCTTCAATTTGCCTACGGTAATGGGTGTAGGCACTCACCCCAAACTGGTACGTTTTACCGCCAAGTCCCAAGGTTGACCCTTCAAAAATGTCAAAGCCAATTATATATTCAGGTATCGGGACAATCAACACTTGGTATTTCTGCCTATTCAAATTGCCTATTTTCATCTCCACTTTTGTTTGTACTGCGGGGGTCTCCTTTCCCCCTACACCTGTAAAAGTAAACTGTTTGCCTTTAAATCGTGTTGGATTGCCATGAATCAAAGAGGCCTCCGCCCCGGTATCTATCAATGCACGCACCCCTTGTGTATTTCCTGGCTCCCAAAAAATCTTAACATCAACATGAGGCCGCCTATCAACTTTTATGCGGGCAGACGCTGCCGGAGCTTGGCCAAAGCCCTACTCAAACTTCGAATGAGTGTGACTCGACTCCGCCTCTAACATTGCACTCACCACCTTTCTCAAATCAGCGTATGTTGGCTGGTACGGGGAAGGTGTCCCCATAGACCCTTTGTCTTGTTCTTCCGCAGGGGGAGCAGAAGGTGAGTTGTCCCCCTGTAGCGTGGTGACTACTTATTTCTTAACCTGTTTATAGTGCTCTTTGGCTGCAAGTCCTCGGTTTTTGTATTCATACATCACTCTGGTTTCAATGCCATCAATGTCTTCGTGTAGCACACCATCTTTTAACAAAGCCAAAAACATGTCTTTTCGGGACACTCGGGAGTCTCTGCTATCTTGCCGCCTGCCTTTGGTTCTTCTCTCACTACGCCCCTCTCTCTCCCGTGGCTTGTTATCGCTCTTATCCCACTCACCTAAATCTGCAAGTTGCCGAATGGCATCCGCTACCTCATCAGTAGCTTTGCCCGTCATACCTACGAGCAAAGTCATAATGACACTTTTGTATGCGGGTGGCGCGGTTCTAATCACCATGTTTCGAGTTGAAACTGAGAGCGGCACAACTTCCATGTGATCAGGATCATCTATGTGAATAGCTTCTTTCATAGCATGCTCTCTGACTTTTTGAATTGCTTCTCTCAACGTATACCACTTCGTTTCTTTGCTAGGCCAATCTGTGGTAATGGGGTATTTATGGTTACATGCATGGGCTACCAGGTGCAACAAAGACACCTGTGTATCTTGACCATTTGCGTCAGGGGGCGGTCCTGCCCTTAAGACCTCCTGTACATTGGTGTCAATTGACAGGGGTAAAAAGCAGTGAATCCGTAGAATCTACCAACAACCCTGCAGCACCCCCATCTAGCAATCTCAGCATCCATGTCAATAAAGCTTCCCCTGATTTTTGCCTCAAACGGGTAATAATTTCCCCAACCTCCTGCTTTGTGTAATCCTCTAGCGTGGTTAAATCCACCATTCCGCCAGCAGGATTCTGCGGGTGGGGTCTGGCTCGCCGTCTTCTAACGGGCTTAGCCGCCACTGTTTTCTGTTTCACTTCCATTTTGGGGTCAGACTCATTTGCGGAACTACTTTCTAGACTGGTTGAATCAAAAATATTACAATCCCACTTGTCCGGATCCCAGTCCACACCAGCGGTAGTTATTACAGCTGCCACCTTCCTTTTGTTGACCCCTCCTCGTCTTTTCCTATACTTATACCGGGCTACTCTGACTGCTGCCCTCTTGGCCACAGCCTGATATGTGTCAGCCTTATCTTTAAACAGTTTCATTTGAATCTGCAGCATTAACGCAGTCTGCCTTTCTGCAGCCAGCTCTCTCTCTAATCCCAAAACCTCATTTTTCATTTCCACCTTCATTTGATGTATTTTCCTATGAGCATGCAAAAGAACCCAACCTCGCCTACCAAATGCCACACATTTTCTGCCACGTTCTACTGGAACTTGTTGCAAGCATGCCATTACAACAGACGGATCGGCATCTCCCAATCCTTGATCCCATGTTTCACTTAGACCTGCACCACATGCCCACGCCTGGGCCAACTTATCATATGGACTCTTAGTCCAGCCTGGAATAACAACATCAGAACAGTCACCGCCAGCGGTAACGCTCTTCTTCCTGAATAAACTACTCATTATCGCAAACAAAACAAAACCTCTTTATATCTATACATTTTTTCTCTCCACGCTGCAATCACTCCCACAGGCACGAACACACCGGCAAAGGGAAAAACTTCACTACTCTAAAACTTCACTTGCAAGATAACCGAATCCTATCCACGTTCAAACAGATTCTTGAATACTCGGAACAACTCATCACAAGTATCCTGTTTGTGACGGCAAAAATGTATTGCTCTCCCCAGAGTGCATGGAAAAACATAAATCACCAATGCAATTATAGAGCAAATACTTTGAACGCAGAAAGACGCAATAACTCGCAACCACACACTCTTAGAAGATAATCAGCACTTATACGGCTATTTATTCAAAGTTTAGAAGCAACCAGTGATAACATAGAAATAACTCACAGAAATAACATAGACATAAATCACAGAAGAAGCAAAGAATTCAAAAGGAAATACATCACAGTGAGCGTAACTGAATTCCTCATCTCGCCCTGAAGCGGCTGGAAGACCCCGGGAACAGCCAGGCCGAGAGCACCACAGCTCACAGGAGTGCCGGACGTAAGCGTCCTCCTCCGGCTGAAGTCTCACCTGACCACCTCCGGGTTTCCGCATATATACACACTCCGCAAAGGGGTGGCAGTTCTCGAACCTTCTGGAAATGGCACTTGCGCAGTTGATGAGCAGCCGTCGGTTGCCAGCTGGGTCAATCAACAGCCACCCTCAAGGAGCAGAGTGCCTCCCTCCTCTAAAAACACGCTGCGCGGAGAACAGTAACAAACCATAACAAAGTTAGCTTTCCCAGCAGAAATGTCTTTGACCGCATACCAGGTTTGGAAAGCATGTTTTCCTCAGCACCGTGAATCTAACACTCAGCAAAATGTGTGCAGCTATTCACTGTGGCATGAAGTAAATATCCATCATGGCTCCGAGCGCTCCCAGAATGCACTGCGCACCAGTGCCATTTTAGTTCAAGCATAACACAGTGCACCAATGATTTTTCAAGCGTTTGCATAAACTTTGCCAATTGAATCTTCAGCAGTCCATTCATCTTTTCTACCAAACCGTTGGCTTGAAGATGGTAAACTGTGCGTAGTTTATTCTTTATTCCCAGGAGTGTTGCTATTTCCCTTATTAAATCATTAGCAAAGTGCTGCCCATTAACAGAAGTAATTTCATATGGAATATCTCAGCTCAGGAACACCTCCCTCACAAGAAATTAGCCGCAGAGCGGGCATTTGTATGGGCACAGGGACCTGCCTCAAGCCAACTTGAGAAGGGACACACAGCTACAGGCAGTTACTTGTAAGAAGTACATCCCTCTTGCATGTCAACATAGTTCATTTGCAAGTGCCAGAATGGGCCTTCCAGTCGTGGCAAAGTTCCATGTACAACTCTCAATGTGTGACCTGGCAGAAATTTCTGGCAGGTCATGCAGTTATTTATGCATTCTGCAACATACTCATACAGATTTGGCACAAACCAGTCTTCACTTATCCCTGCAGTCACATGCTCTTTTGATACGTGGGTAGGGTAGTGAAGCTGTTCCAATGCCAATTGTAACAGTTTTCTCGGCATGACAACCTTTACTGTGCTATCATGTCATCAAACCAAGTCAGTTGAGGACAAAGAACATCCTCGCCTCTTCCATAAATCTTTTTCAGCATCTGATGCTTCTCCCTGCAACTCAATTATCTGCAGTATTGAGGTTTCATTAAATTTGTCTGGCAATGCATCTTTTTCTTTGTTCACTTTTAATACTGCTATTAGAGGTATTTTTTCTTTTTCACCAAGGAACAGCACAAGTGACCCTTTTGGCAGATATGCTGCTTCTTTCACTGCTCTGTCTGCTCTTTCTTTTCCAAGTGAGATAAAGTCTTGCCTTCCTGTATGAGCTTTGCACTTTATTAACCCTAGCTCTCCTGAGAGGGGTAACATTTCTGGTAGTTTACTCAGTAATTATGCATGCTGAACTGGAGTGCCTTTTGAACCCTCTCCTTTCCCATCTTGCTAACCCTGAGTGCACTGTTGAAGTAATGTAGGCCGAATCAGCAGATATGTTCACTGCTTGGCCCTCTGACATGTTTAGAGCTTCAATCAAGGCCACTGGCTCTGCTGCCTGTGGAGAGTAATGGTTTGGTAGTCACGTCTGTGAGTGCGCCATCAACTCCTCCCCTTTGTGTACTCCTTGTCTATGCCCCACCATTGCGCAACCTGAATGCCTTTGCCCTGTGGTCTGGTCAATGCTGGAAATTCCATCAATGAAAATCATGTCCCCCCTTCGATCACTTCTTCCTTAACCAGGGTGTTTCCAGCACTCCTGTCTATGCATGCTATGCAGTCACGTACATAATCCCCTTCCTCTATTTTCTCTGCAATTAACTCTGCTGGGTGTATGGTCCTACAGCTCACCACTTCTATTGCTTGGTTTGCTAGTATTACCTCATACCCTGATGATCTCTGAGTTGTCAGTGTTGATTTTGTTTTCTCCAATATTGCAAATAATGCATGTTCCACGTGTAAACTACTGGGCACCCCATAGTAATTGTGGAAGCATTTTCAATAGCAAATGCAGCAGCAGCAAGTGCCTGCTCACATGGGAATTGTCCCTGCATAACTGCATCCAGTGACCCACTGCAATATGCAAGTGGCTTTTTCTCTGTCAGTACTGCTGCCATTAATTTCCATCTAAATGTGAGAACATGTGAAACGTTTCTTTGTAATTGGGTCTTGCTAACACTGTTACATGTGCTAACTCGTGTGTTAGCTCATCAAAACTTTCACCCATTTCAGCTGTTAATTTTATGTGTGTTTTGTTTTCTTGTGCTTCTTTTAGTACTTGCAACAGTGGCCTGGTGTATGTGGAATAATCAAAAACCCATGCTCTGAAGTAATTGTACAAGCCCAAAAACTGCTGTATCTCTTTCACTGTTTTTGGTTGTGGAGTTTTGTGTATGTCCTCTACTCTTTCTGGAGTTATTTTTCTCCCATCTGCTGACGCAATCTGACCCAAATACACCACCTCTTTTTGACAGTATTGTAATTTTTCTTTGTCCTCTTTGTATCCTTTGTCTGCTAGCAAAGTCAGTAGTATCATTAAGTCCCTTCTACACTCTTCTTCTGTTGGGCTGCACATCAATAAGTCATCAACATACTTATTACTGTGCTTGCAACCTGCAAATTGCTCAAGTCCATTTGTATTACTCTGTTAAATATGCTAGGCCCTTTGTAGTCCTCCTGAGGCATTCTAGTGTGTTTGAATCGGGTCCCACGATACGTAAGAGCAGTGAGATACCTGGTGTCTGGATGTAGTGCAATAGAGAAAAAAGCGTTTTTTAAATCAACTACTGTGAAACAGTGTGCCTCTGCAGGAATGCTGCAAAAAATGGTTGCAGAGTTGGGGACCAAATAGATACCCTGCTTCAATAATATTGTTCAGAGGGTGTATATCCTGTATAGAAGTCCATGCCCCTCCCTTTGATTTCTTGATTGGATAGATAACTGTGTAGCAAGGTGATAAACTCACCTGGATTATGCCTTGTCGCCATAGGCCATGCAGTGTCTTGTAAATGCCCTCATCTGCTTCTCAAGAAAGTGGGAATTGCTTTACTCGTGGCAATAATGCTCCTTTTAACTTAATGCGTACTGCTGCAGCACCTTTAAGTATTCCTACATCATGGGGTCCTGTTGTCCACAAGCGTTTGGGCACATATACAAATCCTACCGCAAATATTGTGCTTTCTTTTTTGTTATCTGATTCATTTGTGGCACTGCCCTTTCTTTTATGTGTACTGGGCAAGGTATGCTCAGATTCTAACACTACCTCTCCTTCTTCTTTGTCTTTCGTTACAAACAACTCTGTTTCACTTACTCCTGTTAATGTCAGTATGGGATCAATACATAATATTAACACTATTTCAAGTTGTTCTCACCAGTGGCAACCGGTATAGTGATGTCTTTCCGTACAACTACTTTCTCTAGGTACAGTATATAAGAAAGGAAAATCCCCCCCTCTGTCCTATCTGAACTGCTACCTCTGGTTCCCCCTCAGGGTCTTCAGTTACTGCTATAACTGGACACACTCGCGCTGCCTGTCGGCACCTCTATCAGGAAAATGTGTTTGCGGATGATGTACATGGGTTACCACCCACCAGTGTGACTCCTGTGTATGGAGCACGGTATTCTGTCCCAGTATTGTTACCCCTTCTGCTATTTGTGACTGTACTGGCACCTGAAGCACACCCACTGTACCTTGAGTTCCTGCCAGTTCCCCACCTTGTGTCTGCACTTGTCCCTGGGTAGAAATACCTTGTGTTTGTTTGGGCTGTATCTGTAAATGCTGTTGTTGCGGCATTACCTGCACCTGTTGAGTAGTCTGTTACATGTATGTCGGCTGTTGTTGCCCTGCCTGCTGTGAGAAACCTGAAGGTGTCTCACCCTCTATTGCCCGGGGATCTGTCATCGAGGTGTCCAGGTCATGGCCATCACTTTTGGATCCAGTTCCTGGGGGTGGACCAGTGCAGGAGGATCACCTGGGTGAGGGGTCTTCGGGGAGTGGGACACCAGATGGCGAGATGCGGTATCCCCTTCCCTGTAAAACCTTTACCCCATCCTACCAGGTAGGATAGTTAGGAACTCAACCCTCCCCTTCACAACACAAACACTTTCTCATGGACAACTTGCTATGAGAGAAAATTGACTATATCTGATATGTCTCAATACAATAGTCAGGCAAGGTTAGGCAATTACTGACTATTACACACACCTGACTTCCATTACACTTCCCCACACAGATAAAAGGCGGAGCACGAGAGCACACTGTGAGTGAGGCAAAGCACATGAGGAAGCAACAGTTCCAAGATGGCAGTTTAACACAAGGAGAAAGATGGCAAAACAGAAGGGGATTGGAAGGAGGGAAGTGCCCTTGACCTTTTCAACGAGAGAGCGTTAGTTTCACAAAACCTTACGAATAGAGAGTGTAAGATCAGGAAACCAGGCTGAAGAATCTTGCACTGTGTGACGGAGGTACCCCCGGCCCTTCCACGTCGATAATCAAGGTGGGGAGAATCGCTTACTGTGTTGGTACTGTTCTTGGCTCCTACAACAAAGCAGCATCAGTGAAATCAACACAGCCGTTGAGTCTGGCAGGCCAATACCAGACCAGTCGGTGTTGAAGCCAAGGTTGCAACCGGCAACATTATATGGTGTGCGCTGAAGCGAACAGTGTATGAAACGCATGTGATAAACAACACAAGTAAAATTGGACAACAGATGAGTGATTGGACTTTGAAACCAAGATACAATGCCTTTGACAGAGTGGTCCGGCACCGCGTGCGTGTTTATTCAAAGGTCGATGTAAGGTGTCCAACTGAGAGGTGTCAAAAGCGAAAGAGTGACAAAGAATTGTGAATCGAAGTGGTCCTGCAATGAGTCAAGCAAAATCCCGTGCACAATCGAAAGTTGTTGATAGAGTGAAGTGAAACTGATGACAAAGTAGATAGAGTTGGCCCGAGCCCGAATCAGGGAGATCAATTGAAAGCTTTTGGGATAAAGCAAGTTTGTGTAAACATTAATTAAATCGGTCTGAGCCTTGAACTGTGGTCACTTGTGTCTGTCTTACTGACACCATGCCTTCCTTACACTGCGCAATAAGTGGGCATGTTCGTGCACAATGTCCAAAATTCCCACATGCAAAACACTGTACTCTGAAACGTGGCGCCATTCCCCTTTATCCTATTCCCCTTCCACGTGCACAATATCATCTCCCAGTCAGATACTGTCCTATGTACCCATTTCCCCCATCGGCCTGCATCACCCCTGGCTGCTGCTGCACGTTTATGAATGCGGGTTGCTGCTGCATCTGTACCACTCCCCACTGCTGGTTGGGTGGCGCTTGAGTGTAACCTCCTGGATGCATTACTGTGGACACTGGAAGCCCTCCTTGTTGAGGTTGTGGAACGACAACTGGCCCTGTGAGTACTGCTCACTTCATATGTATTTTTGCCAGTTTTTTCTAAACTAATTTGCTTTCCACTTTTGTTGCATTATTAACTGTCTCTGTATCCTTCTCCTGCTTCTTTTAGCAATAGTGTACAATATTTGCCTGTATTTCAGTCCACCGTTTTGCCTCCCTGGGAAAAAGATTAGAGGGTCCCCGATATGCAACATTTGTGTAGTAGTATGTCTATGGTTCAAGGCTCTGCCGGTGACAACGTGGTAAGAGCTTCTCACGTGAATGGGGATGAAGAGACCAGGGCGGTTGATTAAAGTTCCGCTGGTCGTCTCAAATGTTTCAATGAACTAACTTTGTTCTTTTGGAATTGGGGGTGGATTGTGACTTCACATGTTGTAATTGAGGGTGGTGTGGGAAGGTTTGTGGACCCAATTATTGAACATAATGTATGCTTTTCTATAAGGGTTCAAAGTGCGAACACCAGTACCCTGGGATTAGTCACAATACATTAACAGTTTTGAAGTAAATTAACCTCTACACCCCTTCAGTCCAAAATGTTGCTGTTCGTTCTCCATCATTTCTGAAACACAAATTGAAAACTATGTGCATTTAAGTATGTAAATTTGTGTATGTGTGTTTATATTTGTGCAATTGTTACAATTAACAACTTTTTACTTATTTTTAATTGGGTTCAAACAAGCTGTATTCAGCATTATTAACCATGAAAGCGTTATTACTTTGACAACAAATTTAAAATCAATTATAAATCATGTTTCCGATAAAAACATTTTTTTTTACATTACTACAATACCAGTTTAGCTCTGCTCAACCGCGCACTATGGAGAATTTTGCAATCAAAAAGACTGCGTTCACATTGTTAGTGCTTTTACAGAATGCCACTGCTGCTTCAGCATGCCTAGTACCTTTTAATCTAAATAAAGGTACAAGATAGCATCTCCTGAGATCCGAGTACCCAGGACAAAAAAGCAGGAGATGTTTTGTTGTTTCCTCTGGGTCACCACAGACTTTACATTGTGTATCTGAGGAGTGAGACCACCTTGCTGTAAAAGAGGCCACCTTTAACGTGTTAGTGCAGAGATGAAGAAACAGGGCTCGAGCATACCGAGGTGCCACACAGTCTAAATATGGCTCAAAGCCCTCAGTCTGTTTCAACCTTAGATACAGAACACCAGTGCAGTGCATGTCCTTCTCATATTACTAATCATGGCATCATTGCACTTTATTTTAGCCACCTTGTTCGAGATAGGTAGTAATTCCACAGAATTGGACAAGAAATGTATAATTCTACTGCTTGATCCAGTTGAGCTGTGCATGGGAGTGTCAAATTACAACATGGGTGTGGTTTTGATGACTATGTCATGGATGTTTGTAAAACAATAAGTACGAGAGATGTTTTGTTGGTTTTGATTGGCTCGTTTTTTGTTCTGGGTCAGGCTGTTGTGGTTGGGCATGGCTAACTATGCTGTGGACATGGATGTTTGTAGAAATGTGTACTTTCAAATAGTGTGCCTTTTCATGTAATACATGAAACAGTTGTGTGGCTCTGTGCTGTGAACATCTATTAGGTATATATGGGGTATCTAATTTGTGTTCATATATGTTTGGTTTTATTTTTAATGTAAATGCATACAAAATCCATTTGGATTAGTGGTGATTCATGGATGTTTTGATTAGAAAACTATTTAAGAAGTGGTGGTGATGATGTTGCCATTGTTGAACGTTTCAGTCAATTTGCATGGCCACTGTGGAGCAAAGTGTATCCCATTAAAACATCCGAAGTAACAATAGTGTAATAGTTTTTACATATGGTGTACATTTAAATAATGTTTGTAGTTCTTTATTTCTCAAAAATTAAATTTGTGTGTAAAATGTGTAACCGTGTATACATGTTTTGTACTTTAGTACATGTGAAAAACTGTTGAAAACCAAAATAAAATATTGTTATTCTTTTCCCCTCTAATCTGTGAATATTTGTATTCATTATGTTGTCTGTACATATGATGTGTCTGTGCCTTTAGGCTTGAATGCTCCATAATGTGTGTACTCTCCCCCGAACCACAGAATCCAAATGGATTCGACCCTCCCACCGTGGTTGGCACGGGCACCTGATTATCAAGAACACAGGTGGACACATGGCAGCCAATGGGGGGAAGATGACGTGGCACCTAGGGGACCCTCATGCATGGAAACAAGGCACAATCACCACACATGAACTGATACGCCAGACACGGGGTTCAATTCCCAAAATCTAGGGTTTATTGCAAAGCAAATAGTCTCAGTCGGCCGACTGGGTCTCATGTCCCGCAACGGTTGTCACCCAGACCTTGTGGGACGCAAGAGAGCGAGCATTTTACATCAGTTAGATATATACAAAATGACCAGCATATTATCAGTAGTGACACATTCAAAACCACCCATTATGTATCCTTCTTTGCTATGGTTCGATGATTGACAATTAGGACGAATATGACACCCTTAAGACATTTATTCAGCAACAGTTGCAATTTGCAAAGATGCAGACACCATTCTTTGTTTTAGGGTACATAGTGCTCTTGTTCTACATGCAAGCTGTGTTCGTAGGAGTGACACATTCCAGGCCTCCCTATCTTCGAGTTTCTATTCGTGAGCTAGAGGTCAGCTCGCTCTACAGGGGCTCAGTGAAGGGGGGCCGCAAAAGAGAGTATAATTCAAGCCATTAACTGCCTATTTCTACAGTTTCTGTCGTTTCAGCGAGACTAGCTGGTACCTGCTTAGTGATTAAATGCCTTACTGCTTACTTCCAAGGACTTGTGAGGGAGGAAACCGGGGCATTGCTGTCTGGGCTGTCTGGGCTAATTTTTCAACATGTAACTTGTGGCCTTGCTCTGTCCATGAGCGAAACGAAATAGAATTCACTTACAGCAAAGCATTTTGAACAGAAAAGCAAGGAAAGCGAAAATTACAAAATGGCGAATTCTATTACTACAAAATGGACGCTCTATGGTTATGCTGATGATTCTGTACTGGCGATGCTGGCTATATGATGCGGCTGGTTTGCGGCCAACATAATATACCGTCTATGCTATGGTAGGGTATTTTCTAGACTAACAGAGGGATTAGGGAGAGGTTGTGGATAGGGTGGGGGAGTTTAGAGAAACCGGAAAGAGGTGTAGGGAAAATGCATTGGGATAGGTAAGGGGAAGCACATGGAAAACATAGATACACATGCTAATAACCTGACACACTCCTGCAAACATACTTCAGACTGACCCCTACCATCACTTCACCTCCTGTACCCAAACTCCTTCTTTAAACATATATCTACCTTTCCATTATATGCACGCAGTTAGGAAGGTTAAACATGTAACAAGAAACAAGATGAGCATGGAATCATGACAACATATAGCAAGCGAAATTAAACAGACTGGGGAATTTTCTCAAATGAGTATACAGACACATGGCCCCAGGGGCAGGCAAACCAAATATGACATAAACTTGAATCAGCTTCTCTGCATTGACATAATCGTGCTTGCTTTATTTTCTGTAAAACTGCCATGTGTTAGCCGTGCACATGCGTCCAAGACTTAACCTTGAACCCTTGTTTTTACAACCAAAAAAACTGTTGCGAATTCGCGCACCTTCCCTGCTGGCAGCATACGCGTTTACACATGCACAGGTTCCTATAATGATTTGCAAACAAAATATGACACGTTCCCACTTGGAACGTAATGGTTGTCCAATGAATGTGTCACACTTTTCCCAGCGTGACCTATGTGCACAAGAAAACATAAGACTTATCCCTCATTTGTAGAATGAGCAGAAAGACTGCATCACACAGTCGGCACACCAACCAGAAACATGCATAGCATTATGCAAGTGAAAACTGTGTACTTAGCTTGTTGTCCGGGAGCCCCACAGAACTACCCAAGCGCCCAGTCCGCGTTTGAGCGTTAAGAGCAGGCACCCCTGAATGTCACTGCTGCAATGCCCTAGCCCTGTTCCTCTGCCCAGTCCTCCGGCATGCAGTGGAAGCTCCTTGGAATGCTTTCCTCACCCGGCACGTCCACCCATGCTTACAAACTAATCCGCACCTGGCACGTGCGGACCAGTGTCTAATAAACAGGCTGTAATTACAGTCGACTGCCCCACCGTGCGAACGTGTTGAACTACATAATTTACAAAGTGCTGCTGGGGAATGTAGTTCCAAAGACCTTTCCCTTGCTGTAATGTCAATCAGTCACGTCCCATGCTGAAAAACTCCATGTCTGCCCCAGCCCTTAATACTGACAGTGTGTGATGTTAGTTATGTATGCGCATGATATGATATGATATGATATGGTATTTATGACGCGCCTATACACAAGTGTTTCAAGGCGCGACGAGGCAAGGGAGGGGGAACAGAGTAAAGACAGAGACAACGATCATACTAGGCCAGGTGTCATTCAGATTGCGAAAGTGCATGGGAAGGGGAAAGGGGAAAAGTGCAGCACATGGGATACATAGAATAAATACATCAATAATAAAACATATGAGGCCAGCTGGTGGCAAGTGCAAGGGTAAGTGCAGACATCAGATGTCAAGTGCCGGTCTGGATACAGAAAACAGTCCCCAAGTGTGGTGTTTGCCAGGGACGCAGTGCAGGTGTGCAACTGGCAGGGGTGGTGAACTGGGCCCGCGATCAGAAGGGTGGCCAGGTGACCAGTGCAGTTTCAGTGTCAGACAGGAATTCAGCAGGGGAGAGGAGGAGAAAAAGCAGAAGCAAAGAGGAAGGTTTTGAGAAGTTTCCAGAACCGGAGATGGTTCTCCTCAAGTTTCATGGAGGCAGGGAGGCTGTTCCAGAGGGAGGCCCCAGCCGAAGAAAGAGATCTACAACCAACTTGTTGCTTGGAGAAGCGGCTGACCCTGAGGGAGTTGGAGGCATATGAGTGAAGAGCTTGAGAAGGAAGATATTTAGGAAGAGAGAGTTGAAGGTATTGAGGCCCCAGGACCCAGAAGGTCTTGTAGACATGCAGAGGGTTTTGAACTTAATCCTCGCAGCCACTGGGAGCCAGAGCAGAGATTTCAGTCCTGGAATATGTATGTGTGATAATGTACGATTCGTAAGAGGTATTCCCAGGACGGGTAGTGTGTGTGCGAATGTGTGCATGTGAAATGGGTATTATGTTTCAATGCTAGATATGCATGTGAAATGACCATTTACCATTACATACAATTTATAAGTGATGTACTGAGAGCTTGTGTGTGTATGTGTGCGTGAATCTGCGTGTGTAACATGTATTGTGTTTGTTTGTGTGCATGTGAAATATGTATGTGGGATTACATACAATTTGTGTGTTTTTCAGTGTGCCCGCATATGTGCATGTGAAACACACTGTATTTTGCATGTGTACATCAATATACAATACTTATGTACATTAATTAAGCAATATCCCCCGAGCCGCGGGGGCATTACCGAGTGAGGTAATGCCCCGGGGCCCATATTTATAGGCCAGAGCCAAGCAAGTGCCTTAACGAAGGCTCCGGGTCGTGACCTGCGTCAGTATTGACCCCGCGGCGAGGGGCATATTGCTATTAGTACACCGGGCCGCAAGACCGGGTTACTAATAGCCTTCTTTTCTGATCTGTAACGCAGCAGCGTTTTCAGAAAACAGAAAATAAAATAAAAAAAATGTCAAAGAAAATGGCCGCCGGGAAAGGGAAAATGGAGTCCATTTTTCCCTTTCCGTGGCGGCCATCGGGAGCAGACGTGCTGGGAACAAAAGTGTTCCCAGCGCGTTCGCTCCCAAAAAGGCATAAATAGGAAGGTACATGGGGATGGGATTGTGAGCAAAAAAAAAAAAAAAGAAAAAAAACATACTTGAATCCATGGCAGTGGACGAAGGCAGCCTCCTCATTGGTTGAGTGGCTGCCACGCCCCCGCCAGGGACAAAGGAATGGAATCCCAGCCAAGGGATTCCGGGGGAGGTATGGACCTGGCGAGGGCCAATCAGAATGTTTCTCACATTCTGGTTTACCCTCGCCGGGTACTAATGAAATATAGATAAATGTTAAAAGTCACCTTTCTCAAAAGTGGCAAAGTTGTCGTCACGGTACATTAAATCGTTTTAATATGCATGTCCGTGCCAAAATTCTTAAACATTGAAGTAAACAATTTTTAGTTATGTGGGCTGAAATCATGTTTGCGGGGGCTAAAGGAACACTTTACAAAAGTTACATGGATTTCCCCACATTTTTATCAGTGTCAAACATAGGAGGAAGGTGTAACCCCTGGGCCAAAAGGGTCCACTGTCAGTCCTTGGGAGTTACCTAGAGGCATAGCAGCTAGGGTGTTAACTGCATAGGGAGAGCAGGTAGGATAGGATAAAAAAGGAACGCACAGACACAGTGAGGGTTTTACATTTATTTTATTAATGTGTGCGTTTACTTGACTTACCTGACTGTACCACGGTGTCCCCATTTTTGGGATCACCTAGAACCTTCAGAGACTTATGACAATGGGCAGGCCCCCACGCCAGGCACTGTGAACATTTCTCTCTGAGGATTCCATTCCAGGAGTTTGAAGCTGTTAAAACAAATGAAAAAAAGAGAACCTTTGGAAGAACGGTTGGAAGCAGGACAGAGGAAGGAGAAACGGTGTTGCCTGGAGGGATGTGGCCTCCATCGCCACTAGGGCTCAAGTGACTCTGTGAGCCGGGCCACACAAGGCAGCTGTGGCATGGCAATATCCAGAGATACCTGTTATGAGCAACCCAGGCTCCGAAACAGCCTAGGGAGCTGTTGGCCCACCCACCGGGCAGTCCAAAAGAAAGTAGAATGTCCCGGCCACATGTTGGCGTTGGCCCAGGTGGAAATATGGCATGACCCGGGACTGTGTGAGCTCGGTGGCCACAGGCAAGGCAGAATGGCCTGGGAGCAGTATGGCCTGGGTGGGAGACCCAGAATAAGGAGACTGGCAGAGAGCTAAGCATGGAGGAAGGTGGTGCGGCCTAAGGGAATAATCCTGCCCACCCCAAAGCCAGATGGGGAAGGTGATGATGTTTCCTGTACCTCACTGGCCTGGGCTACATGTTCAGGGCAGGACAGGGAGGGCGGCTGAGGTACTTACTTGCTGGGAGACATGGCCCCAGACCGCCGGTGGCCCCACCCAGGTAGGAAGAACCTGGGTGTGGCTGAGTAGTGGACTCGCCCACACGGGGTGGCCCTGCTCAATGTGAAACAAAAGGTCAATGTTACAGCAAAAAGGAAAGGGCTGCTTTATTAACACACCTTGACAGTTCTTACAGCATCGCTGCATAGGAAATGGGCTGCTGTAGCCTCGAAAAGGATAAACTAGCTCCACCACAGAGAAAAAGCGAGCACACTAACCAGCAGCACCCATGCATTCAGGAAGCAGGTTGAGTATCTGTCATACCACCCACGGCCGCGAGGGGTTGAAGATAATCTATGGCCTACCGATGGGCTACTATGCACAACAAGACAAAGAGGTACTGTATATAGACTTTTTCATAAGGACACAGGACATTTATTTAGGGCAGACTACAGCTGCCAAAAGTGGTTTAAATAAAGTTGGTTTGAATGTTTAAAGAGGGGATTTAATTGTGGAATGTGGGAGCCCATGGAAAATAGGGGAGAGTTGCCTTACAGGGTTTATTATATAACCGTGTTAACAATCGGGCAGCCAGGGTGAGTGGAAGTATACAGGGTGGGCAGTTATTAGATATATAACATTAAGTTGGCCTATGTTGTTTTTTAATGTAATTGGCCGGAAGAGTTAAAAACAAACTCTCTCTTATGTACTCTGCCTTATTACATACATGGAACCCAGGACAAATCCCATCTTCTCTGAGAATATTTGACATTGTTATGTTGCAGGTTGCTCTGTGCCCGTTCCTGTCCAGAAGGACTGGAGGGTATGGGTGATCACAGTGTGGTCCCTCTCTGGCATGGAGTAAAGCAATATGTGCTCTCCCAGGCCAAGTGCAAACTGGGCTACAAAGGCAAAATCGAAGTTTCATAATTCCTTGTGGCTGGGAACCAGTGGTCCAGTAGGAAGTGCAAGAGAGATTTCGGATGGGTCTGTGACCAAGGGACCATCGATGTGCCCGCCTCATGTACTGGTGAAGGCCTAACCAGGCTCTGGTTGACATCTCCTTGCCCTTTTAGTACTAAATCCACATGGCATTGTATGGCTAGGGCTTCTGCTCCTGTTGCTGGGAGAGCAGCCGCCCCTTTTTTGTCTTGAACTTGATCCTGATGAATAGGAGGTCCTAATGTGGAACCATTTCCAACTTACTGTTGCTGATCTTCAATATATGGGATTTGAGAGCATACCCACTTACAATGACAATGGTATATCTCTTACAATGGTGCTTGGGTCAGACATCGTGAGAGGTGTAAACACAGGTTTGGCATGGAATTGTACAGCAATAGTGGTAAGGATCTTGGTAAAGACACCCATGGTTGATTTTATTTCATAAGTTAGGACTTAAATGTGGTATGTCTTGTCCACTACTTTAAATCATGGATATTTTTGGGTTGACACTTGAATTGGTACCTATAGATATGTTGCCTCCAAATATAGAGCTGTCATCAAGTCTCCTGGTAGGATTGAAACAATGGCATGCTACAGGGGCTCTATTTGAAAGTATAGATGATTAATTTAAGTATATAAAAACCTTGGACCAAAGGTTCACTATAAAGCTAAACCAATAAGTTCAATTATCCTTTTCTTCAGCCCTTTCAGCTCAAGGACTGGTCTGAAATACCCTGGTGGTTTTCTGACCAAGAACAGTTGTGAGAAGTAACCAGTTTAAAAATCAGATGCTGGGACCTTGACGAATGCTTCCTTCTGAAGAAGCTGCTGCATCAATATCAATAAAGTTGTTTTTTTTAGGATCAGAAATTCGCAGAACTCTATACATTAGCGCTGCAGATCACTTTTTTAACTCTCTAGCTTGAGATATCACGCTATTCTTAGACAAAGTAACAGAGACAGCCCACATCCAGATAGCCATGTTTGGGCCATGGAACCTGGGTGGGACTTGTGGGTTTTTGGTGGGCTGAAGATACTCTACCGCTTCATTGAAACTTCGGTTGAAGGGTGACAGTACTGGTAGAGAGGAAATCTGAGAAGTTGTTTTGGAGGTAAATGATTTCTTGATCTTGGTAGGATGGTCATGTTTCCGATCTTGGAAGGACTTCTCTATGAAGTATTCCAATATGAACTGAACTCATTTGGACCTAGAAATGGAGGGTTGGTAAGGGCTGCTTTGCTTTGCTGGCTGCTTTTCAGTTTCCCAGCCATTGGTGTAACCTTGCTGTGATTAATGAGCTTCAGCCAGACGCCACAACCCTCATTATGGGGCAGTTTATGTCTGCGAGGATTGTACCTTCTTTTCCATTATCTCCAGTGGGGTGCTACATCTGCTATTTTTTGGTAAACTGTGAACAGAGCTTGGAAGGAACAGGGATTGTGCAGTGTAGTCTGAATGTGCCTATGCGTGGATGTGATCAGATTTATGGCAGGATAGGTTCTTTTTAGGACACATCAATCCTTTATCTCATTTCATACATAACGCATTTTCCATGTCCTCATGGAATGGGAATGCTGTAGATTGTGAGCTTTCAATTGGCAAAACAATATCTTTTCTGATGGGGGAGCAGGAGTTTGGAGCACCCGGTACAAGCACAAATTATCAAACACCAGCTTCAGGTCCTATCGTTTTGTATACCTCCCTGCAAAGGTGACCCCTTCATCCTCTTCAGTAGTATCCAGTACAATATTGGGCCTCATTACGAGTCACCCAGTATGGAAATAACAGTGATCTAGAGTCCTGCAGGCGGAGGTGTCATTCCCGCCAGGTCTGACCTGGCGGGTTTAACACCGCCCACCTGCAGGCGGACGTGGAAACACCGGCACCATCATGAGATGGTGCCGGTGTTTCCATGGTCCCCACTCCCATTGAGTCCTATGGGACTCAATGGGAATGGGGATTTACCGAATTCCGCCTCCGGAATTCCCGGGTCACAGGGGTTGTAATGCCCCGGTAATTCCGATAATCATGGAGGCGGAATGGTAATACGAGTCTGGCGGTAATCGAGCCGGAAAAACCGGCAGGTTACCGCCGGACTCGTAATGAGGCCCATTGTCTTTTCTATCCACTGATATTTCCACTGTCAACAGGCACACCGCTCTCTTTGGATGGTTGTGGCTCTACAATGCCCCCTTCAAGCTGAATGGCATTTTGTTCTATAAGGATCTCTGCCACTGGCCTTTTGACCAATTTTATAATCTCAGCCCCTGTAGGGATTACAGGGGTTTGGGAAATATGTGCTTATGATGCTGATGCCCATGCTTAGACAGTGCTTACAGCATTGTCAGAGAAGGAGACTTGGAGGAAGACAATGGGGGATGTGTCTTCTCTTTCCACTTGCCTTCCTATGCTTCAATTTGTCCTACCCCTAAAACAATATCCAATCACTCCACGAGGACATCCATATATTTTCTATGGCCACCAATCAACAAATGCTCAGAGGAAAGAGCTAACCTTTCTCCTCTATGTCAGATTTATTTTATAGTAAGCACCGAGGAGGGCTGCCCATTTAGAGATTGCTTTCATGTAGGAATCACTACGCGTTTACCATTTATACTCCTGACACAGCCACGTTATGATAATAATTTTCTTACAATTTTGGCATGGGGTGTGTTTCCATATAGTAATAAAACCTAATGCAAGGGCTTTAACGATGGGCCCCGGTGACGTACCCACCCTTCTATCAGCACCCTGGGTTTTCAATCTAAAAACCTGTGGTGCTGACAATGATCTATTTTGTTTGAATGAGCGCGTTCATTTACCTAAGATGGCCACTGTGGAGATGGAAGGCGGGCTCCATCCGGTGCCCCTCTTCCATTTCTATGGTGGTCAGGGATGTGGCGGTGTTGGGCCTGGCCTCAGTTCTTCTCGTGACAGTCTCTTTTGGCAACGTGGATGGCCCTCATATAGTAAGCAATGTGACTACTGGGGGAGGACAGGATTTAGTTGCAGCGCGATTATTGCAGTAAAAACAGATCTAATGGCGAGTCATCTATGTGAGATCTTCACAGAGAGTGTTCTTTTTTTAAATTTGTAAAGCATTGCTACCTAAAACTAGAATTACCTGCTGTGATCCAATCCTTATAATAATGTAAGATGTACAGTAGAATGTACCTGTGTAGGCAGTGTCCACAGTTACAGCCTAATGTCAAGGAAACCTAAGCTAATAGTCAACTGAATTGCATCATTCACTCAAATGAAGTGCCATATAGTAATTCCACTAAGTCACACATTGTTTATTATTTTTTTTTTTAATTAAAATTCAGTTTATTACAAACTTGTTTTAAAGGCAGAGAATAAAAGAAAAAAGAAAACAGAAAGAAGAGAAGAAATAAAGCAAAAAAAATGTTCACAATCACTGAGAAGTCCATCTCAGTGCTTAATATACAATGTCCGTTCCTAAAGGTTATAATTAAAATCCAACAAAAGAACAGAAAAAGCAAAAGGCAAAAATATGTAGGACCAATAATGGTTACACTCTATATGTATTTTTTTTTCTACATGCAAAAACTCTTATGTTTGTTTAGTCAATAGCAAGTTCCTTTCTTCCAGAAAAAATGTTAGGGCGAAGGTCAGCTCTTCTCCTTCCAACATTTTATTCCACCAAATGTTTCCATTCCGAGTTGGATAGAGTTCTATCTCTTTGCCCATACTTTTTGTTCGTAGAGATCTCAGTTTCGGGCAGAAGATCACTAAATGTTTCAACGTCTCCTCGTCCTTTGTACAGCATTGGCAAGTCAAGTCTTCAGGTTCACCTATCTTTTTTCTTCTATTCTGCACTTCTTTTGTTCCAAACAGGTTCAACCTGAACTTAAGAAAGATTCTCCTTTAAATTTTACAGGGAAATATCATCAGGTACTTTGGAATCTCATTACATGCCTTTGTCTCTGATGGATATATCCGCATACATGCGTGTTGCGCCCTTTTCTCAGCTGTTTCAATCTAGTCGAATGTCCACAATTCTTTTTTTTACAGCTTCTGGATTTGTTGTTAGCTTTTTTTTATCGGTACCAAGTTGTACCAAGATAATTTTGCAGTTCTTTATCCATTTTTCAAGAACACCTTTGGGATTTTGCAGGGCCGGTATATTTAGAATCTCAAATTGCTTCAAGTTATGTTTATCTCCAGCCCATTTTCGTCAATATATGTTTTTAAAGCTGTTAATTTCCGCTGGAGACCTATCGGAGTCCGGTCCAAGAGGACAATGTCATCTGCATATAACAGCCAATTCACTTGATTTCCATTTATTCTCGAGGGGAAGGATGTAAGTTCCTCTATTGTATTCGTTACATCTGCTATAAATTCATTAGACAATGTTGAACCCAGCGGACACCCCTGTTTGACCCCTTGAGAAGTTTTTATCGGGCATGACAGTGTACACATAGTATCTAGGCTAATGTGTATCTGTGTATCTGTGTGCAATTCCTTAATGGCCATTATCAAGCTAGGAGGGCAATTCCTAGACATCAGCTTGGTCCACAGCCGTTCTCGATCTACGCCATCGAAAGCGTGTACAAGATCGACGAATGCCAGATAGACTGCTGTTCCTTTCCTTATTGCTTCCATCTTTATTAAATTCAATAAGAGCAAGTTCAGCCCACAGCTTACAAAGCCCGTCTGACGAGGATCGAACAAGCCTGTCTTTGTGGTCCACAAATTTAGTTGATTGAGGAGTTGTGTTGCAAAGATCTTTCCCAACACATCCAGTAAAGCTATGGGTCTGTAGTTTTTAGGTTCTGATCTCAATCCTTTTTAAAAGATGGGTACAATTATTGCTGATCTCCACAATGCTGGTATTCTTCTTGTTTTTATGATTATTTCAAAGAGGATTTCACAAAATTCCGCCCTTTCGCTTGGATGTTTTTTTAGCAATTGGTTTGTAAAACCATCAGGGCCAGGGACCCGTGAAGAGCTTATTCGTTTGATGTTATCTTCTATATCTTCTCTCGAGATCTCGATATTCCATTTTTCCAGGTAAGGCAAAGCTGGTTCAATGCTTGCTCCTTGTTTTTTAAAGAGCTCCACATAATGTTCAACCTATTGCGTTTCCCTTACAATATTGTTTTGGATTGCACATTATGATGTTTCAACCTCGTTTATGATAGTCCAAAAGTTTCGGTTGTTTTAATTCCTCAGAGCCTCCATCATCTTTTCCGCCTCTTGTTGTTCCATAATTATTTTGTGGCTACGTATCCAATTTCTGTATTTCATTTTTAAAATTCTCTTTGCCTTACTATTTCCGGGTTCACTTTTCCCCATGGCTCTTATATCTTTACGCAGTTCTCTCTTCTTTGCCACAATTACTGCATCATATGTGTGTTTATTATGAATGTTTTTACCAAATTTGTTAGATCTTTCAGTATATTTTTGTAGTATGCAGTTATATTACAGATCGTCTTCAATGTTAGTGACTCCCTTGTTTTTAATTTCTTTTGTTATATTTATAATTTTTGTACTGTTCAACTTTAGCCTGTTTCTTCCTTGTTCCAAGTTCGCACTTGTTTCCAGGTGGTTGTCAGTTCCGCCCTTTCCAATGGATTATGATTTTCACGAGATTATGGTCACTTTCAATTGTTCTAATCACATTTAGACTACCAATGTTTTAGCCACACTTTCTGATATGAAGTAATTGTCTAAGATTGAGCTCTGCTTGCCTCTTTCCCACGTCGGTTTTGGGGGCACGTCGGCCGGTGTATTGCCGTTCAGGAGGTAGATATTTCTTGCCTCCATTTCTTCAAGCCAAACTTTTCATACTGCCTTTTCATTGGATGGTTCATTTTTGTTACTTATCTCATTGCTTCCTTTTTCCAGCTTGAAGATTTCCATGTTTATGTCCCCACATAAAGTAATACTTGATTGTGGTGTTTCCAGCATTATTTCATCCAGGATATCAGATATCTTATCAACAAAGACCAATTCCCCTGCAGCCTGATGTTGCCTGTATATATATATATATATAATGAATATGCTTGATCCCTTTTTGGAACTTTGCCCCCTCAACTTAACTTCCGTTATCTGTATATATTTGTATTTGTATTTTATTTATTTGTATAGCGCACCAGGCCCAGGGGCAACCGGGCGCATAACTTGGTTACAACATAAGAAAAACAGACAGAGCAATAATTATAAAAGATTACAGGTATAATACAGGATTTACAAGTTAAGCAATGAACCTAGAGCTAGATGTCTTGGGCGGCCAACCAAGTTTTGGTAAGGTGTTTGAATCTCAAGAAGGAGGGTTCTGCTCTAAGCTCATAGGGAAGTGTGTTCCATAGTTTAGCTGCCATAATAGGGAAGCTGATTCCACCTGATCTTTGGAGATTGAAACGCGTAACGACAAGGCAGTTAGATTGAGCCGTTCTGCGGGGTCTGATGGAGTTGTGGAGGGCAAATCGGTTGGCCAGGTAACAAGGAGCTTGGTTGTGAAGGCATTTGTGGGTAAGAGCCAGGGTCTTTAGGGAGATTCGGTGTGGGATGGAAAGCCAGTGAATGTTGCGTCTAGTGTCAGATATGTGTTGGCGCCTGGGAATGTTGAGGGCAGCTCTAATCGCATTGTTTTGGACAATTTGTAACTTGTTTAGGTTGCAGCGATTAGTACCTAGGTACAGTGCATTGCAGTAATCGATCATAGATAGTACAAGAGTCCTAGCCAGGGTAACACAGTTGGTTGCAGAGAGAAAAGGGCGACATGCTGTAATAAGCTTGCAGGTATATGCCGATGTGGAAGAGACTGAGTTGGTTTGTCTGGTCAGGGATAGAGTAGAGTCAATGTAGATTCCTAAGGTTTTTGTGTCCTTGGCGGTAGGGATAGTATTCCCATCGATGATGAAGGACTTAAACTCAGGCTCGAGTTTGTTAAGTTTTTGAGGTGAACCAAGAATAAGGAGCTCTGTCTTATCATCATTAAGACAGAGTCCGTGTTGTGCCATCCATGCTTGGATGACTTGGTAGATCACATTTACAGCTAGGGAGTCAGCAGCGTAGTTACCTGAGATGGGGATTAGTATCTGCGTGTCGTCGGTGTAATTGGTGTAAGTGACACCCATATAGTCCAAGATATCGAAAAGGGGTTTAGTGAACACGTTATACAACGTGGGTGAAACACAAGATCCTTGTGGCACGCCACAGGAGGCAGGTGGGGCAGCTGCTAGTGGGGAGAACACGCGCATTGATCTATTGTCTAAGAAGGACCTAATCCAAGTTGAAGCTTTATCGGAGAAGTGTGCAGCTGATTTAAGGTGGTGGCAAAGAATATCATGATTGACGAGATCAAAGGCCGCCGAGAGGTCCAGAAGGAGTAAGAGAGCAAGTTTGCCTTTGTCTTTTAGATCTTCAATCTGTGTTTTTAGATCTATGAGGGCAGTTTCGGTGCCATGACGTGGTCGAAATCTGGATTGCCTGAGTCCAAGAAGTTTGTTGGATTCAAGGTAATCTTGAATTTGTGGATATGCTGCACGGTCGAGGATTTTTAGTAGAAACGGGACCGTGGTGATTGGCCTGTAGTTTGTGGGTATGCTAGCGTCCAAGGTAGGTTTTTTCAATAGGGGGATGACCCACGCATCCTTTAGATTGTCAGGTACAATCCCAGAACTAAAGGAAGAGTTGATGAGCGTAGTGATGAATGGCGCTAGGTCGTGAGCTGCTTCCTTAATAATGGGCGCCGGACAGAGGTCGCCTTGGCAATTGGATGGTTTAAGGCTGGTGATGATCTTTTCTACTTCGGAAATGGAAAGTGGAGTGAAGCTAAAAGGAGTCAGAGAATCAGGGATGGAGTGGTTGAGGGTGGGGATAGGGTTAGGTTGTGGGTTGGATTGTAGGCTCGTTTGTTTGTTATTGATTTTGATTTGGAGGGAGGCAATCTTGCCGATGAGAGCCTCTTGGATTTTGGTGCACCAAGTGCTATCTTTGATGCAAGTATCTGGTGCCGTGAAGGGAGTTTCAAGTTCTTTTAGGATTCTAAACAATTCTTTGGTGTTAGATTTGGCTTGTTCGATATGTTTATTGTAAGTGTCTTTTTTAGCCTGGAATATGGCTTCCTTGTAGTTAAGGGTGGCCAGGAAGAGACACGATTTGTTCGCTGCGGACTGGTTGCTTTTCCAGTGTGATTCGGCAGTTCGTTTTTCTTTGCACAGGGTTCTGAGCTGGGGAGTGAACCAAGAGTTCAAGTGGGCACGAGGTTTGGGTTTTCTTAGTTTGGATGGGGCGATGATGTCTAAGGCTTTTTGCATAGCGAGGTTAAAGGTGTCGACCAACGCCGTGGGGTCAGAACATGAACTAACGTGGTCATTGAGAGCAGGAAGGAGGAGGGGGAGGAGTCTGTCGCAGGTGATGTCTCGTTTGTTGCGGGTGGCAGTAGCCGGTGCAATGAGAGGAGCAGGGCTGGCAGGGTTGGACTGAATGTTAAACGTAATTAAATTATGGTCTGTCCAAGCATACTGTTGGTTAGAGATGATGTGGATGGGACAATTGTGGGATGCTATCCAGTCAAGGGTTCTGCCCTTAGCGTGGGTAGGTTGGTTGATAAGCTGTATGAATCCTGCATTCATAAGTATATTATCAATGGTCGTGGCAGCGGTGTCATTGGGATCAGTAAGGCCAAGGTTAAAGTCCCCTAATATCGAGGCTTGGGATTTGGTTTTGGTGTTTTGAGTGATGATGTTAGAGAGGTCCTCAGCGAAGGTGGATAACGGCCCAGGTGGCTGGTAGAGTAGATGGAAGGTGATGGAGTGGTTAGGGGTGACGGCTAGTTTGGCTATCAAGGCTTCCATAGAGGAAAAATGATGCACAGTGGAGAGGTGGAAGTTTAGAGCATTTTTATAGATAATGGCAATGCCACCACCTTTGGACTGGTTAGAGTTACGATCAAGTCTGATAATGTTGTAACCTGGAGGGATGGCAAGGGAGAGTAGAGGACCGAAGGCTGCGTGAAGCCAAGTTTCGGTGATAGCCATAAAGTCAAGGTCGAGAGTTAGGATAAGGTCAGCCACTTCTAGAGCGTGTGCAGTGAGTGATCTAACATTGATTAGCGCCCCCTTGATATTGCTAGTGTTAGGGAGGTTGGAGTGAGGTGATGATGGGTTTTGCATGTGTGTGGACGAGGTGGGGGTCAGAGGCTGTTTGTTAAAATACGCAGGGTGATGGGAGGCGTGTGTGAGTCGCAAGCCAAGTCTGGCATTTCTCACAGTGACGGAGCATGGTATGTTTGGTGAAGGTCTGGATGCAAAATGTTGGAGCCATTATGCAGGGTGGTTGAGGTAGGGGTTGGTGTGGTGAGCGGTGGAGGGCATAGTTGTGGTGTTGTGCAGGTTAGGGTAACAGAAGGAGGCGGTGGAGTAATTGAGTACGGTCCCACCGGTGTGCTGTGTGAGGTGGAGTAGGGTGGGCAGTATTCTTGCAAATATAATAGTGAGGGTGGAGGGCATGTTTGCCTAATACCGTCTTAAAGATAGGTGCCTACCAGATCTATGAAAGGGTAATTGAGGTAGAGGTGCTGTCGTAGGGAATTACACAGAGTAGCATGTACACAAAGGTAAACATCAATGTCAATGCGGACGGTAGATGCAGTGGCATGCACAGAAGGTGAGACAACAGTAACCACGGTAGCAGTGTATTAAGGTACAGATGCCTAGACGCCTAGATACGAATTTAGCAGGAGGGAGCCATGAAAGCACTAGATTAAAATGCAGAGAGGCACAAATTCAAATGCATAATCCAGGGATACCTAGATTCCATTTTAGCAGGAGGGAGCCAAAAAGGCACTGGATTAAAATGCAGAGAGGCACAAATTCAAATGCATAATCCAGGGATACCTAGATTCGATTTTAGCAGGAGGGAGCCAAAAAGGCACTGGATTAAAATGCAGAGGGTCACAAATTCAAATGCATAATCCAGGGATACCTAGATTCCATTTTAGCAGGAGGGAGCCAAAAAGGCACTGGATTAAAATGCAGAGAGGCACAAATTCAAATGTATTAACAATGAACACATCAATGTGATTTGCCTATGAGGAGAGGGCGTAGTACAGATGTCCCCCAGGGATGTAGAGTGCATAGGTCTGACTAAGGTGGCGCACTGTTGCGAATGTTTAAACAACCTTAACGTTTAATACAGTGGCTGCAACACATTGTAGGTGCGGGAAAGGTAATAATGAGCGCTGATTGAATGGATAAGGTAAAAAGGGTGCAGGTGGAGCAAGTAAGACAAACGGATTACTCACAACCTCATAAAATGCGAGCAGGGGCTATGGCCCTGGGCTCTGGTCAGCTCAGGACAGTCTCTGGACAGTTGTGGACCTTGCCCTCAGGGCCTTACCAGGAAGGGCCGGCTTGCGCCTCCCGGCGACTGGTGGGTGGAGATGTAGGGTGGAGGAGCCAATCGCCCGGCGTCTCTGCTCAGCTGGTGAGGAAGCACCGAGAAGGGGATGCTTCAGAGGGCACGGGCGGCCATCTTGGAATGGTTACTGCCTCCTGTCCTCTAATGGCGCTTGTGAGGAGGTGGCTGTGTCAGAGGGGCAGCAACCACTTTGCAGTACATGCAGAGCGCAACAAACAAAAGCGTTTCAATTATGGAGATTAAAGGCTTGGATTCTGATGAAAAAGGTTACCGCGCCTAACGCGCTAAGAGTAACCCAAAAAAGCATGTCAGGCTGTAAGTGACATACCTTTGTGCTGTCCTGCACAAGTTGTGGAAGTAGGTCACTGCTCCTGCAGTGGCTTAGAGCTCCTGCTCCAGTTCGAGGGGTTGTCGAGTGGAGATGGAGATGGATTCACAGTATTCATCATTCGGAAGCCACAAGACCTTTTTATCAAGGTAATTAAGCCTGACATTGGGCAACCCTTTGCCATACTTATTGCAGGGTTAAATGCCATTTCATACCCTTCAGTGTTCGGTGGCTTTACAAGACATGTCTCCTGGAGACACACAAAATCTAAGGCTTTAAGACTTTCTTGATCCTTACCAAACAAATGGGCTTGTCCTCGTGTGTTCCAGGACCCCATCTGTATTACAGTAGTATTGATATCTGAACATTAGCTGGGAACTTGCGTCGTCTGCGCTCCAGCTAACCAGCACCAGCTCTCATCTTCTCTACTTTTTGCTGAAGCACGCTCTTGCAACCTCTGGATCTTTGTGTCTGAATTCTCACAACCAAAACTTATTTTTATTTTCTTCAATGGACTATGGACTTCCCCCACATCACCTGTACTCTCTTCCACTTCTGCTTCTTCTCCATCTGATGCATTACTATTTTATTAGCTCCTCCATTCCTTGAGCCACTATTACTCTGTCTCACATTTGTCGAATACGGATCCCAATTGGTTTCGTTTGCTTTTTTCTGTGCCCCCAGGTTTTTGATCTCTCTTAATTCAAATCCTATTTCGTTCGACTCATTTCTAATTTCCAGCAGTATTTCACTAATTGTTTTACATATGTAGAATATCTCTGTCCAAAGTGCACTCTTCTACGAATTCCGCTGTTTTTATGTCATTAGTAGAGAACGATTTCAGATGTGGAACGTGATGAACAGTTGTAGAACGTTATATCTATTAAGCACAAGACCGTCGTTCCTGTAGACACTTCTGTCCAGCCATAAGCCATGTCCCAATTTTGTCTTTTGTTTCTTTTCTGGGCCTTGGTTGTCTTTACGAACCTTTGGACTGTTATCAGCTCTCCAATCATTTTCCATTTCACTCAAGTGTTTCCTTTTGTTATCGCCTCTTAAGGACTTATCTTTCTCAGCAGCTTTCCCTTTATTCTTATGTGTCTGATTAGATTGATATTTAAATTGCATGTTTTGTGTTCTTGGGGTGTTGTCCAGTATTACAGTTGTCTTTTTTCTTTTATCCTCAATTGTCATGAATAGTCCCATTTCTAATTTCTCACCTTCACACACGGCTTTTGGGTTAGAGATCTTCTTAGGTGTTGTTTCAATTATACATATACGCCTTCCGATTATTGTTGGTAGTACTTTTGCCACTTCTTTCTTTAATCTCGGTACCTTTTCATCTTCTGAATCTGAGCACAAGCCTGCTTTCTCTTCCAAGAGGGTTACAACTTCTTCTGGATCCTCATATTCCTCTTCCTCATAGACAGAGAAGTTGAGGAGGTCCTCTTGAGTGATCTCAATCTCTCTCTCCACTTCCTTTGGATCATTTTCTTTTCGAATTTCTTGTTCCATATCCACCTCTTCTCTTTTGCTTTCTGAGGCAGAGTTTGGCAATGCATTACACTAGTTTGATTTTCTGTTTGTATTGTCACGTTCAGCGCTTTGATGTTTCGCTAGAACTTGCATGAGTTCTTAGTATTTGCTTTTTTACCACGTGGCATGTTCTTCATCTTCTTTTTGCATTTGCCTTGCTTTGTCTTATTCATGGTGAGTTTTTGTGCATCATCCTTTTTTGATCTATCAAAAATGGCATAACTACCACTAGCTTTTTCTTTCACCTTGGCCTCTTCATTGTCAGGCAGGTTGGGATTTGTGCTTAGACCTTCTGCGTTAGCTTACGTAGAAGGTTGCACGGGGAGTTTGGCTTCTTGTTCCTTATGGTTTTCTGTTGTTTTTGTCACACTTTCACCTAAAGTGTCACTCAGGTGTTCAGCGTCTTGTGTCATGCAATTAACCTTGCCATCCTTTCTCGATTCGCCAACTTCATTTGAAGGTTGATACACTGTGAGTCCCTGGCTTTTTGATTAGTTCCCAGGATGATCTGATTATCCATGTTAGTTTGATTTCTCACTTTAGGAAAATCATCCTGTACACCACCTTGCCCCACTTTGCACATTTGTTCTTGTTTCAATATTGCTAATGCTTTTCTAGCAATCTCAGCTAGTAATCTTTTGTCCTCTCCATTATTTTTTAGGAGATCTTTCAGCATTTGTAATGTATTCTAATTTTTCTCCATTTCATTTATTTTCTCCGCAACTTCCATCTCATCCTTTTTCATTTTGGCGTTCAAAGGTGCAATTAAAGTATTTTGGTCCCTATAGTTTTCATTAAATTGTTCATACATTTTGACCAGGGGCGCAACTGCTATTGAAAGTGCAGTCATAATAATAGGTTTCAGACAATTTACCGCCTCTTCCATCATCTCTTGTATGGTCACATTCCCTCGAGCTCCAGAGTTTTTATCTTGTCTTTGTCTCACCGCCATCCTTCGTATTATAGGAAATTCCCTTTGTACGAACGAGGAGTCGGAGATGACTCGTCTGATGAAAGGCTTGTGTGCTGAATTTCTTTATGTGACTCTTTCGATGCCTTTTAGATCTTCCTGGTCTAAGTCTTTTTTGTGAACAAGTTAATGTGTCCTCGGGCTATTCTCGACCCTTCTTCTCTTTTGAGGATGTGGGTAATCATTTGGGGCCAGTGATTCCATACAATGTTTACTATTGCTCACTCTCTTCTCAGCCTCATTCGTGGTTCTTTTACCAGTTGCCACGCTATTTGAGCAATTCCCACTTTCACACTCCATTCCTACTGCACGTCTGCTTACTTTAGCATTCAGCAGAATTAGATCTTTAAACAACTGGTCAGCCCCCGCAATGGAATCACGGCGACCTTCCCTCTCCAAATTCACCCCTTGCAAAGATTCTCTTGAGGGCACTTGACTGTTAGGTTTTCCCGTGGGTTCCAGCTCAACAATTTATCTCCTTATCCATTGTAAAGGTATCCACGCCTGGAACCCATTCTTCACACGTGTTTATTTCTGCTGATCCTGGTGTGATCATTGGTGTGACCCCTACGCCATTTCCTCTGTTGTTACTCTTTCTCAGAGTTCAATTTTCAATTGTCCTTTGACATTGGTCATAATTACTGCAGAGTTCATTTTCTGTCTCTGCACATTCTAATGAATCAAAGTGTTGCAGAGCAGTCATGTGAGCCAGTTATTTTAGTTCTTTCATCTGGGTTACCTATTTCCCCGGCTGTGTTATTTCTTCATTTGCAGTTTCCTCAAATGTAAATCTGGTAAGTTTGAGCTCCCCATAGGAGTTAAGTACACCGATGATGGTGCCGGCAAAATCCGATTTATTTTTTTCTCAGTGGGGTCAGTGCATTTTTTCTCCTGTGACTCAAGCCTCTGCACCGGGACCTGCACCGATGCCTGCATTCGAGGTTGTGACGGGGGCCGGAGCATAGACTCGGAGGGGGCAGCGACAACATCAGAGGTTCCAGATAAGAGTCTCTCACTTGTTCGTGTCTCCAAGCTTTCCCCCGCACCTCCGCCCCCTCCTCCCTTTTCCATGTTATTAAGCGTTAACGCTTTGTTATTGTGCTCTATTATGTCATATGTTTCCGTCAAGCAGACATCCACTCCATTCTTTCCACTTACTTGAGTTGCTTGAGTGGCGCCCTTGTCGGCCATTCGACCCAAGGTCGCTGTATACACCGGCACCAAATTGCATCTTCTAATTTGTGAGCGGGTTACCGGTTGACCTGCGCTCAAGATTTTCTCTGCCCCATGTTCTCTAACAAACTCCATCGAACTCTGGGCAAATATTGGCTTCACCCCCAAACACCAGAAGCACCAGGAAAACCAAGAACACTCCCATGTCACTGTGCGTCATCCGCGGGTGACTGGGGGTCTTAAACAGTATGCTCCGCTACCCTGTAAGCTCTGCCTCCACCTCACGGATTACAGTTTCAGAGCGAAAGAAAAACACAGGATTCTGCTGTTAGCCCAACACCAAGGACACTCCCACGTCACTCTGCGTCGCTCCGTGGGTGACTGGGGGTTTTAAACAGTACGCTCCGCTGTAAGCTCCGCCTCCACCTCACGGATCACAGTTTCAGAGCGAAAGGAAAACACAGGATTCCGCTGTTAGTCCAACACCAAGAACACTCCCACGTCACTCACACATTATTTCAACCCATCAGTGGAATAGCATCAGCAACTGTCATAGTGAAACACACACCACCCCCAAACACAGACACATATTAACTGCAAACTGATTGTGCAACAAAAACAATGACAAGGAATGGGCATCCCTCATGATGCAATGATGTGTAATCAATATTTGTTCTTGCTAATGTACTCAGATCACAATAATGCTGCGATGTACATTGCACAGTTACATTGTTATGCAGTGTGACTCCATTCAATTTTGCAGTCCAAGAACCATGGAACAATGCAGCCCGAGACAGATTTATGGTGGTACAAGCCTATTTTAATGCTATGCCAAACGGGCCAATCTTTCCAGAAAAATAATGAGTTTGTGTTGTATAAAATCAAAGGCACAACACACTTCATCTGTTATGTTCTGATGTTTACCGCTTATACACAGACTTCTATGGACTTTCACGAACACCATATTCTGAGCGTATTCTGACATTTTGAAAGGTTCACATTACATTTGTTTTCCTTTGAAATAGTTGCATCTAGTTGTTGCCCATTTTTTAAATGCATACCTTGCTGATTTACACTAGTAATGTCAACATCCCAAACCTTAAACACATACATTTTATTCAGAAAATAATGTCATATTCTAGAAGGTAATGGAGCAAATGTATTTATTATTTGCAAAATGATTAATTCGCCAGCATTTTCCAAAAATAACTTTAAGCAATTCATTTTTCAAAACACTTCAAATGAATTTGTGTTCATAATATTTACTGCGGTTCAGCCTCACATTCTACTTTCAAACTCTACGAATGAACTGTGGAAAAATGTTTCTTCTCTCTGCTGGAACACGATGGATTGCTCCATTTCATACATGACAGGTCTTCTGAGGACGGCCCTCGAATCTTCTTCTAAGAAAAGAAAAAACGATTTACTTCTTTTTGTGTACAGCGCTTTGGGTGTGGACATATTTGCAGACAAGCAAGAGCAACTTCCAGAAAGAGTAGGAATGTCAACATATGACCGGGACATTTATGTTCATTTCAATAGGTTTTTAAGAGTGTCATAACATGCAGAGTATCAGTTGCATACTGATACAGAAATTAATAACGAAAGGATGAGAAAATACAAATTGACTAAAACTGAAAGTTAATATAACAGCTAACCCTGTTGCAACCAATCATGTGTTGCCTTGCCAATAACAGTAACAATCACAAAATCAACTTCTACCCAAGACATGGCCACCTAAATATTCTTAACCTACCTCCTTTCAAAATACTTTGTATACTTATTTTAAAAGGGAATAGAGAGAAGGAAAACAAACACACACAAGATGATCAATGCAAGACTACAGGCACCCATTAAAGCAACACACAAAAAGAAAACAGTAAACATTAAAGATGTCCAAATCCTACAGAAAAGACTTAACCATAAGATTCCACTGTCCACCTTATATATCGGCATATGTCTCAAACCCACTCTTACATTGCTATCTTACCAGTTTCCTTTGCCCATTCCTCAGTTGTGACTATTTGGCCATGAAGGCCACTCTATCTAGCCACTCTCTTCCATCTCTAGGCAGTTTATATGAAGTAGCATCACATCTCAGGATACCCACAGACCTACTGAACCACTATTATTGTCTACTAATAACCACTTTTAATACCTGCTAATGTGTAACAAGGATTTCATGCAGCAAAGAAATAGAGAAACACAATAATAAGTTGTAACTCGACAAATTATTTCTCGTGGATGCTTGCATTTTCTGAAGGAGCGTTAACCTCTCTTTTGAAAAACCACCCACTACTGCTAGGAGACTCTTAAATAAATGTTCAACAGCAGAGAGCCACAGGTGCCCCGTCATTCTATACTGGCACTAGTTTCACTGCAAGGGGTGTTGTCTCGGATACAATCGACTTACACTCTCTAGATATGCAAATATAACCTTGTCACCTGAGGACTCTGAACCATTTCAAGTGCATCTTCAAACGAGCAAAGTAAATTAGGTAATTGATAATCCACACAAAACATTGTAACTTTTAAGGAATTGAATTTCTTTCCCCCTAATTGATAGTGTCTTTAAGTAGATTCTCAAGCCGCTGCAAGATTCTCCGGGCAATGGCTCATACCTCAAACAGTGCATCCTGAAGTTTTGAAAAAAAACATGATTTTTCAAGAACTTGTTATGGAACCTGGTTTACAAAATGATGTCTGTATATAGAACAAATGGTGTTACTAAACTTTACATAGCAGAGTGCTTAAACACTCTGAAAATATGTGTAGTTTACAAACCCGACAGCAGAGCCATTGTCTCTCTTCTCTTTGGTGAAATGAACATCGAGATCTTCATGTACTGTTTTTGGTATGTTTTTAACACTCAAAATATAAGAAACAAACAATTGGAAGCTTGCATGTTTGGTTATTCCTAGGAAACACATGTATATTGCCTGTCTCTTCTGATATTTACTTTCACTTCTCAGTGGTATTTTCGGAGACACCTGCTCGACCCACAGGAGGCTTCAGAGCCTCAAAATCCCCCCCTTTGCATAATGTAGCTGTTTAGCAACTACATAGTGTAGCTCTAGCAAAGGGTCTCTTTGGTGGAAGAAATAACAGAGGCATTTGAATAGATTGATATGAAATGCAAACACAATTTTCTCTAAGCAAGATGTGTTAGTAAAAGGAACGCCCATTATGCTCTGAAAACCAAGTATATGTTCTCTCCGTTTCTAATGATTCCACTCGGCTAATCCTACATGTAGGGTTGTTGACCACTAAGAAACGTTTGCATCTTTGCAACATTGAATGGCTGGGTTTATATCTTGCTTCAAATGTTTCTATTAACAAAGGCAACGATCAAGTGCCCCTGGGCACGAATGGCCGAAATAGATGGTAACTTGTTTTGCACATGAATGAATTGTGAAGCAGCAGGAAGGCAAAGGGGAATGTTATCGGTGCAGCCAGGTTAATATATACAAGCGTGTCAGGTAGCTTGTAAGTAAACAGGGTGGCAAACTGATAAAACACGTGACTCAAAAGAAAGGTTGTCAATACTTTAGGTCTTGCTGGGTTCAGGTTGGGATGACTAGGAGTCTATCGACAAATAAAAGGAGTGTTCCTATCTTGGTGTTAAGAATGGCTAAATTATAAGGTGTCAGGACTGTGTCTCAGCTCTCTCTACTAGCAATACTGGTCTCCCCCTGGATTCCTACTTTATAAACAGTCTCAGGGATATAGTGCCAAGCCCACTTCTTCTCAAACAACAGAGTCGCTGGAATTAAGCGACAAATGCCTCATTGCCCAAATCACAGTCACACGAATCGAATGGCCATCTCGCTTCTTGGCCAAAATCACAGTCACATGAATATTGTGCCCAAATAGCTATTTCTAATGAACCACGGCTGATAGGGCCTGGCTCACGTCATATTCCTCCACTGGATATGGTGCCATTCCCACCCTTCAAGGGCATATTGCCCACCCCACATTTAAGCGATATGGTGCCCAGCACGCTCAGGGAGATAGTGCCAAGCTCACTCAGGGGCAATAGGGCTAGCTCACTCGGTGATAGAATGCTCAGCTCACTCAGTGATAGAAAGCTCAGCTCACTCGTGATAGAATGCTCAGCTCACTCAGTGATAGAATGCTCAGCTCACTCAGTGATAGAATGCTCAGCTCACTCAGTGATAGAATGCTCAGCTCACTCAGTGATAGAAAGCTCAGCTCACTCAGTGATAGAATGCTCAGCACATCTCACTCGGTGATAAAATGCTCAGCTCACTCGTGATAGAATGCTCAGCTCACTCAGTGATAGAAAGCTCAGCTCACTCAGTGATAGAATGCTCAGCTCATCTCACTCGGTGATAAAATGCTCAGCTCACTCGTGATAGAATGCTCAGCTCACTCAGTGATAGAATGGTCAGCTCACTCAGTGATAGAATGCCTGGCTCACTGTTCAGCAGTCCAGGGTTTCCTTCAAGAAAGTCCAGCTTTCCAGCACCGCAGGCATATCAGGTATAAGGCCAGTAGCTTAATCAAGTATAGGGCCAGTAGCTTAATCAAGCCTGTAGGTTTCTACGGGCTCCTCTGCTTCTTCAGTGCTTACACACCATTCAGCTTTGACCATCCAAGCACCTTCTATGTCTTCATCCGTTCTTCTGGCATATGATGGTGCTCCCCGAGCCATGTTCCTTCTGGTTCCCAACTGACTCCCCCGTCAATATTATACCAAACATGTAGGCTGTGTGTTTCACTTATTTAATTGTTTCTGGCTTTTGTGGGGCTGTGCCATTCAGAGACTTAAAATGATCAGCAACCATCTTAGTTGTAGGCCGCCACCTGCACTCTCTCCTTCGGTTGGGATAATACATGTATGTAAATATGTTCTCTGTAAAGTGCTTTGTGTTAAGGCGCTATATAAATAACAAATCATTATCATTATGATATTGTACGCACATATGTTCTATGTAAAAAGTGAAGAGAGGTTCCAGCAATTGGCAAGGGGACTCTGCAGCTTCCATCAAGTAATTCTGCAAGCTAGCTTGTGGCTTTGGTAACAAGACAGTGGTAGGCTAGCTTTAATGGGGTGCCGGCACACAGAGCCGATTTTCCATCCCTACACCTGTTAGGCATGACAAGTGTAAAATATACACCACACTACAGAAACAGCAGGAAACACCTTTATGCATTATAGCCGTTATCACCTGGGGAGTATAAACACCGAACTGCAAGAGCATAGGTGATTTTGAAAGAGGCTTGTGCATGGACCGATACATTGAAAATGACAAACGAGTTTTATAAAGAAATGAAAGATCCTTTGACAGATCAATCCTGACTACTATAAAATGAGAGAATAGTCTGCTGAACAACACAGTAGCAAGTCAACACATTTTTTTTTTAACTGCCAAGGGATCAAACCGTTTAAAAAAGGACTCCTATTTGCTAGCAGAAGAGGGGGAAATATATAAAATATTATTAACGCCTACAGAGAACCAACAGAAAAACACATAGGAGCGTTATTTGGTGCAACACCTGGTTGGTAAGCGCACTTCATGTCAGGTCACTCAAGCTTCAAAAGGTTTCACGTAGGAAGTATCAAATGGCAAAGAAGGTTTGTGTCGAAATAATGTCAACTTGTGTTCCCTCCAATGGAATGTACTGCCTTTTGTGCGCATGTGACCTACTACTTATATTCGCATGTCCACATGGAAGGTCATAATCTGGATTTGTGAACATGGGCCAGGGGTAAGGAATGCCACGGTAACACTAGATGGGCAGAACACCTTGGGCCAGATGTACCACGTGGCTACAAACTTGCAATCAGGTGCAAATCCGCAAAACACTTCCCAATGTATGAAAGCACCGACAAGTGTTTTTTGCAACCAGTGTATAGCACTGCAAAAAAAGTGCAAAGTTACAGATTCACAAATAAGGAATTGTAAACAATATTCTAAAAATATATTCCGTATTAGCGAAAATCCACACAACAAACGAAACCCAAGCAACAGTTACCACCTCACCAGAGCTGGTGTCAATTAGGTGCAGAGTATTATTTCAAAAAAATTAAAAATACACATTTCTCAGAACACCTACAATTAGCATGCCTGTATGCTGTGGGCAGGCATATGGGGGCATTAGATGCTGAGATTGAAAGCGGCCTGCAAAGATACAGGTTGGAGTGCATATACAGGCTACCAGTTACAGGTGTTGAGCAGGGTGAGGAAATGGTATATGGGCAACACAGGCTGGGCACCTATGGTAATGACCTGATACAGGATTTAGATCTTAATGCCATGTGCCCTCACAGTATACATTTCCCACACAATCCCCCCACCCCCACACCAAAAGAGCTGCATGTCTGAAGGAAGATCACTGTGCTTTCACTCCTTTTCCTAATCTGATAGGTGCCATAGCCAGGAGCCATGTCCTGCTCTGCCCCCAACAGACAGTGGCTAAATACAGAGGGGGATGTTCCCATCAGGAATAATTGACAACTAGCTATGATATTATGTACTGCATCTGAGCTTGGCCCTAGCCTCATCTCTCACTATGGTATCAGATCTGTGCTAGGAAAAAGTCAATCAAGCCTACATAAAGGACAAGCAGTCAAACAAAATGATACTGAAAGTAGCTCATGTACAGATGCTGAACTTATGTATTCATTATGTAATGCATAAAAATTCACATAGAATAAACATGCTTCAATAGGAACAACAAGAATACATCAACAATGCTGTGATGAACAGTAAAGAAAAGAAAAACGAACAAAAAACTGAGCTAACAGTAAAGTCTTGATACCTGAACTCAGGGATCTGTAACCTAGATATAGTGCAAAATGTATTCCTGTGAATTGCTCAGGCACTGGTTACACAGACATAAAGAAAGTAAACAATGGGCCTCATTACTAGTCCGGAGGTAACCGCAGCGGTAAAACAGCCTGGTTACCGCTGGACTCGTATTACCATTCCGCCTCCTTGATTCCCAGAATTACCGGGGCATTACAACCCCGGTTTCCCGGGAATCACGGAGGCGGAATGGTGTTAATCCCCATTCCCATTGAGTCCTCTGGGACTCAATGGGAATGGGGATCATGGAAACACCGGCAGCATCTCGTAATGCTGCCGGTGTTTCCTCGTCCACCTGCAGGCGGGCGGTGGTAAACCCGCCAGGTCAGACGTGGCGGGAACATCACCTCCCGCCTGCAGGAGTTGTGATCGCCCGGCATGGAAACAACGGTGGCGGCGGGTTTACCGCCACTGTTGTTTCCATACCGGGCGATTTGTAATGAGGCCCAATGTCACTAAAACATCACAGGTCTACGTATAATGGTGTACCCCTACATATCATGCACTTAATATATAAACAGCTGGAGTAATTCCGCTTAGTCAACACAAAAAATAATAAACAATTGTGGACTTCCAGCAGAAAAGGAGATCCAGCCCACACGTTTCGGTAACAGATGAAATTCTACGCCTTCGCCAGGACCAGGAAGACTAGATGACCCTGTGAAAGAAAATATATGTTTAACTATACAAAATGGCATATACCAAACTGAAACCCTAAGTGCAATGCCATTACTGACCATGTAATGGAATATTATTTAAAGACTGACACGTCTGATCCAATACCAAGTGCAGAAAAGGAAAGAGAGCGTGCTGCAGGATATTCCAGTGACATTGAAATGTTTCCTGCGCTTCCTCTGCCGCCTCTGTGTATCAGCTGCTGCTTCTGCTGTAGACGTTACTCTTGTTCCCTTTCTCCAGAGACCCTTTCCGCTGTTCTTCTCTCCAACCTATGTGAGGCACTTCTAGAATGTGGATGTGTATCCTCTCCTCTCGTCCCTGTGCAGTTCCACTCACTCTCCCGCAGAGTTTGCATCACTCCGGGTGCTAAATGATTTCATCAGACAGTGTCATGGAACATGTTTTAATGAGCAAATCTTTGTGGTTAGCTAATGAAGACTTCAGTCCCTCTTTGCTATTTTCAAGTTGCAAATATTCTCTATTTTTGCACCTCAGAAGTGTCAGCTCATATGTTTGGGCCCTTATGTTTAAAACAGCATGAAACCATTGATAACAGAGACAATATTTGAGAACATTCAGATAAATATGAAAGATAGCAGGTCTTCAGATAAAAAAGAGCCTTTATTTTCTCTCCAATGGCGCTTTAATTGATGTATCTGATCATTGGTAACTTTAATTGCTTTGAATATGTGCTGGGCCATCAGTGCCCTCTTGGAACTACATGTGAGCGAGTCTGTGGCAGCGCCCAGCTGCTCTACTGGGTTCTTCGAGTCAGCGGCTGTGGCCGACCATGCAGTTCACAATCGCTCTGAAATGTGCCTTTGCTTCAAAGATGCATGCATGGAAATTGACTGCAAGTTTGCGGTTTCTTCTTTTTCGCGCTTTGGGTTTACTGACCTTTCACCGTTCCATCAGACTCAGGGTTCCCTGAGACTTTTAATCCCTTGTTCGTATTTGAGCTGATAGTATTCTCACAGGTTTTATTGAAATTCCATTAGTCTGTATGGATGGCGAGCCCAGTGAATCCTGCTCCATCCACCCTGGGGGAGGCACGTAGGGTAGCGCCTATACCAACCCAGGCCCCTGTGGCTCTGCCGGCTCTGAGTAAAGGACGGGGTGTTCAGACTGCTTACATCAAACTGCTTCTAAAAAACACAGCATTGGACACAGAAGACTTCTCCATTTACTGACATGTCTCAGACATACCATTCCAAGCCAACATTCTAGAAAGCTATGGATACAGCCACAGCTTCGAGCTTGATAGTCCAATAACCTATTAGATCACTTAAAGGTCTGTTTCAGAACAATAAAAGGAACCAACTGGCACCGGAATTGTGATAGATCTCCATCTGCTAGCGGAATCTCCCAGATTTCTTTAAATGTTAGGCGGTCTAGTAACTGGATTCTGTCTTGAAAGGCTGATCCGCAAAATAGTCTCACTTTCAGACAGTGCTCTGTGTTTTAAAAACTGATATTGGTGGGTTGGCACCTAGATGGGCCTGTGGGCCAATGCTGCGCATCAGTAATTGCATGCCAGCAGCAAGTTAACAGCAACTGTGCGCCACTTTCTAAATGTTCACCAAGACATAATAGCCGTTTTTGGATAGAAACTGCTATTAATGTGCAAGGAACATTCCAGCCCATTATCAGGAAGGAGGCTTCCAAAGGAATTCTTGCTGACACGTCTAGAACCAAAGTTATCCTACATTTTACATTGGCGTTTTCTGGACAATCCCATGATCTGGTGGCCCTTTGGTTTAAGGTAAATGTAAAGCGTTATCTGATTTGATATAATGGCCAACGAGGAAATACAGTTATACATTGCTAACACCATCTGATGTAATTTTATTTTCACTGGTTTCAAGTGATCTGTTATGCACCCTCGATCCTGGCAGTTCTCTAGTCAAATCTCCTTGTGGCAGCGCTACGGTATTGCATCACAATCCAAGATGGTGGCCACATGCTCTTGCTGCGTGGTGAGGTCAGGACATTTTCATTCTGACACACAACCGCTAACCTGGAAAAGAGTAGCTGCATGGACCGGGTAAGCGCTGTGTTGCAATTGTTCTCATTGCTATACTCTGTGTTGTTTCACACACTCATTGCTCCCTCTCTCTTCCTCCAGCGTTCTGCGCCTCCCGTTCCCTGTCTGGTTCCAGATCCTTTCCTGTCTCCTTGCCTGGCTCCCCCCTCACCTACCTGTGCTTTCCTTCATTGGCTCTCATTAATGGGGGCTTTCCTGCAGCTCCGCCCAATTCAAATGTTTCTCTCCTCACTTGGATCACAGAGGCATTTTCAACAGCTACCACTCCTTTGAAGTTCTTCCGGCAAGATCCTCTGCATTCCTGGAAGGCTCGAACATCTCCTCTGGGTTTTTTTCCCCAGAAGTTTTTTTTTCCCTGAGACCTGGCTCTCTATTTGTGGCCTTGGTGCCTACCTGAATTGCATGCTTGGGTTGCACAGTGGCTACCTGGAAGGACAGGCCTTGCCTCTTCACCTCTAAAGACACTAAACCTAAAGAGGTAATCATTTCCACTGACAGCTTGCAATGCCAAAAGAAAAAGAAGAAGAAAACCATGAAGCAAGTCCAGGAATGAGTGGCAGCCATACCAGGGCTGTCTCTAGAGGTATCAAACTTGAAAACCGAAAACGTGGTTTTACGGCAGGCTTTGCTGCAGCAAGAACTGCATGCAGACATTGATTGGTACCAGGGACCACCGATAGAGAAGTATAGTGGGGAACCAAAGAGGTATAAAGAATTCCTTGACGCTTGCACCGTGGCATTCACTTTCAGACAAGCTGCCTTTCCCTCTGATCACGCCAGAATGGGTTTTGTAATTTCCAACTTGACTGGAAGTGCCTTGTCTTGAGCCACATCTCTTGTAGTGGCCGAAAGTACTTTGCTGGATGACTACAAGAGTTTTATCGAGGCCTTTGCCAGTATATTTGATCGTTTTAAACTCACCTACACTAAGAAAGATACGTTACTGGACTTCACCCGGGGCAACATGGATGTCCTCACTTATGTCACAAGATTGAAGCACTTAGCCCATCAGACAACCTGGCCTGAAGAGGAGTGCATAACGTTTTCAGAACAGGGTTATCGGACGAGCTAAAGAATGAGCTTGCCCGCGTTCCCAGACCTGCACCCTTTGAGGATTTAGTTAAACTGGTTCTTCAAATTGACTAGAGAGAGGACAGGAACGAAGGCTTGCTTGAAGTCTTGCTCCTGTTTATCAGCCCCTGCTGGTTTCTGAGCAAAAAGGCAAAGAGGAGCCCATGCAAATCGGCACTGCCAGGGGGCCTTTAACCAATAAGTAAAGGGCACGATGCAGAGAGAACAGGTTGTGCATGTACTGTGCCTCCCCTGACCACCTAGTCAGGATGTGTCCTCTGGACCCCCCCCAACAGTCGGGAAACGCCAACTCCCGCTCATAGTTGGGACCGACGTTCGGGAATCTAAGGTCAGTCCCATGAACATGGAACCTGGAATTACTACCAAATTAGGTCTATTGATCGTTCGGATTCTCTTGTTCATCATCGAACAGGAGGCTATAGTTACACATGCCATGGTGGATTCAGGAGCTATTCATGGATCAAGATTGGCCTGCAAGATGAGAATACCTATTGAAAAAAAGGATCAGGCGGTACAGGAGGAAGGTGTCAATGGATCACTGTTGATTAGTGGACCCATTCAGAATTATACTGGAAGACTCATCATGACAATCCAACAACACAAGGAAAATATCCTTTTTGACCTGATTGAGACAGCACATTCCCTTGTTATCCATGCACAACCCCTGCATAAATTGTCGGCATGGACACTGTTTTTGGGATCTGAGCACTGCATGCAATCTTGCATGAAAGGCGATCCCGATGTGATTGTTGAATATCCTTCCAAAGCCTCTGCATTGATTTCTTTTGTAGCTTCCATCCTCCCTGCTAAGTATGCTGCCTTCTAGGATATCTTTGGTACAGAAGAGAACAATACATTACCCTCACACAGGCCGGAGGACTGTGCCATAGACTTGTTACCTGGTTCCACGGTTCCTTTCAGTGGACTGTATTTACTCTCACCGGTGGAAAAGAAAGCACTACGGCAGTACTTAGATGAACACCTGCACAATGGACTCATCACAGAATCCAAATCAGTGGGAGAGTCATCCTTTTTTTCATTCGTAACAAGGATTCAACAGAATTGAGGGCCTGTATTGACTACAGGGGACTAAACAGGATCACAGGGAAAGACAAATATCCATTGCCTTTAATTCCCGACATATTGGAAGCAGTTCAGAATGCCAGGGTAGTCCGAAAATGAGACCTCTGAGGTGCCTACCTCTTGATAAGAATAAAGACAGGTGACGAATGGAAAACAGCATTTCGAACACAATTTGGGCACTATCAATATCAGATAATGCCCTTTGGGTTAGCCAACGCCCTGGTGGTGTTCCAGAGATATATGGACCGTCTATTTGTTGACCTACTGATGCACTCGGTGGTAATTTATCTTGACGACATCTTAATATTCTCGGCCACCCAGGAAGAACATGATGGTCACGTCCATCAGGTGTTGGAGAGACTGCAGTCGCAACAATTAAAAGTGAAGTTGGAAAAGTGTCAGCTTGATGTGTCGTCAGTATCCTTTTGGGTTACATACTTTCAGGAAATAGAGCAAACACGGACCCTAAGAAGGTAAGGGCGATCCTACAGATGTCTGCCCCTCGTTCTGTAAAGGAACTCCAAAGGTTTCTGGGTATGGCACATTTTTATCGAAATTCATTAACAACCTTTTGGCCATAGTCCTTCCATTGTCCAGACTCCTCAAAAAAGACGCCAAGTTCATCTGGTCTTATACCGCTCAGAAGGCCTTTGAGGTTTTGAAGGAGTTATTCACCACCGCCCCTCTGCTAAAGCAACCAGACTACCAACGTGCCTTTATTCTGGAAACTGACGCCTCCGACTTGGCCGTAGGAGCAGTATTAAAACAGCGTTTGGAAGACCGCATTGAAGATCCTCTGGCCTTCATTTCCAAGACCTTATCTCCCGCACAAAGTAATTGTTCCGTCCTAGAAAAGGAGCTGTTCGCAATTAAGTTGGCCTGCAAAGAGTGGAGACATCTGCCACTCAGTGCCCAACAACCTATGGAAATTCGAACAGATCATCGGAATCTGATGTCCTTGCAAAATTTCGAATGTCAAAACAGTAGGCAGGCTCGATGGGCACACTTTTTCGCTCACTACTCCTTTGTGATGACTTTCATTCCTGGTTCCAAGAATCTAATCGCTGATCTTTTGGCTCGGAACGGCCATTCATCGGGAGAAAGACCTGTGCGAGGCAAGATGTTTCCAGCCTCCACATTCATATATACCATTGATACCTGGCTACAACAGTTACAAGACGCCAGTGCTAACAATCCACCTGGTGCCAATTTACCCAACTCATTCACCTACAAAGATGGCTTATATCATCACCATTCTGCCATTTATGTGCCTATCTCAAACTTCTGCCTGACAATATTACAGTTGGGGCACAGATCTCTTGTGGCCGGTCATCGAGGTCAAATGGCTACCATGGACCTCATCAAGCAGTACTTTTGGTGGCCTAAACTCTCCAGGGACATGAAGGAATATATAAAGGATTGCAAAAAACAAGACGACTCGTCAGTTACTAGTAGGTCAGCTCTGCTCTCCCTCCTTGCCCTCTCATCCATGGCAGACAATATCAACCGACTTCATTGTGGAGTTACCAGAATCTCAAGGTGTACCGTTATAATGGTCACTATCGATTCCTACAACAAGTTAGCTCACTCTTCTTGGTTAAAGAAGATACCAACTACAGAGGAGATGAGTGCTATCTTTCTAAAGGAATTTTTTCCGATTGCACTGACTTCCGGAATCTATCATATCTGATTTGGGTGTTCAATACACCTCCAGGTTCTGGGGGGCATTCTGCAAACAGCTGGGTATCTCATGTAATATGTCCTCCGGTTATTATCCAGAGACAAATGGACAGACAGAGCATCTAAACCAAACCCTTGAGCAATATCTACAGTGTTTTACCAACTTATCTCAAGACAATTGGATGGCTCTTCTACCATTAGCAGAGTTCTCATATAATAACACTGTTAATTCTGCCACAGGGTAATTGCCCTTTTTTGGTTTTTATGGTTTCCATCCTGCCTGGTTTCCAAAACTATCCTCAGTGGTCACATTAGTACCTTCAGTGGAGCAACACCTGAATCTCCTTTATGACGTTCAACAACAAAACCTCCAAGCCTTGAAGGACTCACAAGACAACAGCAAGAGATACACAGATTGTAAAAGAAAAGGAACAGATGGGTATCGGAAAGGAGAATCTGTGTGGTTGTCCTGAAGATATCTCCCCCGGAGACTCAAACCAGGCCAGTTCTCTCCAAAATATTTTGGACCATTTCTTATCATCAAGCCTGTCAATCCGGTGGTCTACAAACTGAAGTTACCCATTTCCTGGCATCGAAACCATTTGGTCTTTCACATTTCCCTACTAAAGCCTTTCACAGGACGGACTCAAAACCACATTGTTCCATCTTTGGAAGATGACACAAGTGAATATGAAGTTAATAAAATATGTGATTCCAGGTACTGTTGAGGAATTCTCCAATATTTGGTAGATTGGAAGGGATATTCAAAGGCAGAACGATCCTGGGAACCTTCCACCAATGTTCATGCCAAACACCTAGTGCACACCTTCTATCAGCTCAACCCTTGCAAACCGGGAGGATTCTGGTATAGAAGGGGCATGATGTAATGCATTCTCAGTCCTGGCAGTTCGCAAGTCACATCTCTTTGTGGAAGCGCTATGGTATTACATTCCAATCCAAGATGGCGGCAGCACGCTCTTGCCGCTTGGTGAGGTCAGCACGTTCTCGTTCTGACACACAACCGCCAATCTGGAAACAAGTAGCTGAACGGAGTAGCTGCACGGACTGCAATTGTTCTCATTGCTATATGCTGTGTTGTTTCGTTTCCCTCATTGCTCGCTCTCTCTTCCTCCGGCGCTCTGCGCCTCCTGTTCCCTGTCTGGTTCCTGATCCTTTCATGTCTCCTTACCTGGCTCCCCCCTCGCCTACCTGTGCTCTTCTTCTTTGGCTCTCGTTCCTGGGGGCTTTCCTGCTGCTCTCCCCAGTTAAGCGGTTTCTCTCCTCACTTGGATCACAGAGGAATTTTCATCTGCTACCGCTCCTTTGCAGTTCTTCCTGCAAGATGCTTGGCATTCCTGCAAGGCTCCAACAGCTCCTCTGGTTTTATTTCCCCAGAAGTTTTTTTTTCCCTGAGACTTGGCTCTCTGGGTGGTCTTGGTGCCTACCTGAATTGTATACTTAGAAGGACAGGCCTTACCTCCTCACCTCTAAAGACATTAAACCTAAAGAGGTAAGGAATGCCACTCACATGACCTCTGACAGTTATCAGAACCTTTGTGTATCACTGTCCGGGTCTAGGGTTAACCCACAATCTGGGGTTCACCCTCAACAAAGTGCATGATCAGCCCTGATCACTTTCTTTGTTCCCTGCCTGGGAAGGATTGGCACCTTTCCAGAGGAACAGGACATGACCCAGGGGGCCAGGCGGGAGTCAGTGTTTCAAAGGAATCCCTGCCAGCACAGTGGGGAAGTCATACTAGGTAGATAATGACTGGAGACTATTTGAACCTAGGCAGACATTAGAGAGAGGAAAGTACTGTAGCTTCAAAGAAGCACTGTCCATAGAGGTAGGATCCTGCCATATTGTAAACAATTAGGCTCCACTCCTTTGTGGGCTCCTTCTCAACTCCCTGCAGCCAGAAAACTCTGGTAGCTGACATCAGAAAGCAAAAACGTGTTTTACCACAGCTGCCATTGCTTCCTTACTGAAGCCTTGAAAGGGACCAATCCTCTGAAGAAAAATGACTAAATAAGGGTGTGAAGCCCCACCACCACCTAGTTGAATCATCTCAAGAAGGACTTTACAGGAACTTTATTGTGGTACACTCAACCCAAAGCCCTGAGGTGAATGTAAACCTTTCCAGACTCTCCCCTCAACCACTTAACAGAAACATTTGAAGTGACCTAATGTTGTACAAGGCCTACCAAGACACTGGTACCAAGGACCCCTGCCACTGCAAGTGGCCTCCCCTGTAAGTACTTACTGGTAACATTCCTGGCTGAGAAGGGAAGTATAAGTCTTGCCTTATCCTCTGAGATCCTGGACAGTGTTTCACAGCCCCGGGAACCAAAGGCACAGTTGTGAGCTCTCCCTCCTGCCTCAAACTGCTTACTGAGTTGACTTGACAACTTTGGAGTCATTTCAAGCCTTTGCTAAACCCACAGGTGTGTTTCACATTCTATGTTTTTCCAGACCACTTCAAACTGGTTTGGGCCGCTGATTCAAAAACTGCCTGTCTGGTCTTCAACCACCTCGAGCCGATTGGTGCTGCAGGGCCACATCCCATGGCTGGATCCCTTCCAACTGGCTCAACTGTCTCAACACTGACCCAACCCGTTGGGAAGCACGTGACTCATCCCACTGGAAAGCACCTGACACTGCTGCCTTGATCCCTACTTGACCCATTGGGAAGCACACCGCTCATCTGTCTTGATGGCAACTCGACCAATTTTGAAGCGCCTGACTGAACCATCTCGACATTGACTCATCCCGCTAGAAAATGCCAAGATGTCCAGCTCGATGGTGTTGAGCCCCAGAAACAAGACTGAACGATATTTGCATAGTGGTCCTGTTCTCCTGGTCTAATTGTAAGGGCCTTACTGACATTTATGACCCAACTCCTTACTTTATAAAGACCTGTCCCTAAAACATTGCTGAAAAGACACTTGCCTGCAGACCCCTGTCTTCATATCCAGAGTGCCCTATTCTTTTAAAAGTCTTCATATTCTGTGTATTCATTTACTGACGTTAGGGTTGTTAGTGTTTTTGCCTGTTGTTTTAGTTTGATATGAATGTCTTCTATTTTTATAGCATCTTATATGGAAATTTACTTTATTATGGCACTACAGTACTATTGTTGTTTTGGATGATTCCTTGCTGGCTCACACCTCTCTTGTAGAGTATAGTCCGCCCTCGGCACACACTACCTGTAAGAGGCAAAGGAGGAGTATAATTCATATTGTGCCTGTTTCCCCTTTGTGGCTGATAGTTTAGAGTAGATTGGGTCTGAGTAGAAGTTTAGAAAATACTATCCATCCCTGGATACCTGCAGAGCAATGGTCATTTCATCACAAGTATCCATTTGGGACTGCCTCAAAATATTTGCAGACGGAAACAGCACTTTGCCACTCCTGGACATCTCTGTGGAAAATTCCAGCAACACCTTCAGCAGCTGACTCACAAAAGCAAGCAAATGGTTGGTGGCTAGTGACATAAACCTCAATCCGGGCAAAATAGAAATAATTATATTCATGCTTCAGATCACTGCTGAAATGCCTCTACCATGGCCCCCAGAAATGGGTAACTGCCTTAGAACAACTAATTTGATCAGGAATCTTGGCATACTGATGGGCAACGACAACAAACTGGAACCCCAAGTAAATGCAGCAGTCAAAAGTGCTTCTACCATCAATGTTCAATCAGACAGATTAAGCCCAATCTCACTTTACCACACAGAAAGTTGGCCATCATATTTCTGTTTCTCTCAAGACTCAACCTTGCCAACAGCATGTATCTCGGAATGCCTGACTAGCTCATAAAAGAATTACAACAGCTATACTATTGCTCAGACTTAACAGGAGGGAGGGAACCCATAACATCAGCTCTTGGAGCGCGGTACTGGCTACTAGAGAGAATCCACTATAAGGTCGTCTTGATCCCTCCCAGACCCCTAGAAGGCTTAAAAACATAATTAATGCAAAGCAAAATCTAACACTATCAACCAACCAGAGATCTAAGATCTAGAAATGACATGCTAGTAGAAATCGGAAGATTCTTCATTAAAAGGCCACTTGAAATTTAGGAAATTTGTAAAATCCTGGGTTTCCAATGCATAATCAAAGGTAATTGGCTAAAACTTAACCTATGGAACCAGAAACAGCACTTCTCAACAGAGCATGAGCAGAGGCGTTGCTATGGGGGGCTTAAGGGGATATAGCCCCGGGTCTTTTGGTTGCAGCCCCGGATAGAATCTCAGGAGCTACAACCAAAAGGCTAGCTAGACCCCAGTCCCGAAAGTCGCAACATTAGCGTAGCCCCGGATCTTTTCCAGACCTAGCAATACCCCTCGGATAACCCCATGTGGCAAGCTTGTTTGTTTCAGCAGATTTCAAATCTAGCAACAAGCGGAGTCAGCATACGATGCATGCTAGAAACCGCGACTATGACGATTATAAGGAATACAAAAGATGTCCATGCTATGGCGTTCAGTTCGGTCAATCAAGAAACCGAGCAAAGGTCTAGATGCCGAAAAAGTGGTACAGTTATCTTTAGGAATACATACAGAGGATGGAAGTAATACTGCAAGCCCCCTTGGCTAAGGGCCCAAGGCAAAGGGCGGCTCCTACAGTAGCGGCTTCACAAAGTGTCTGCAGGTGTCAGCATGGGAAGCCATTGAAGCCAGCAGCGGACAGACACCAACAAAACTGTAAGTGTGGCATGGGTGGGGTGTAGAGCAATTACTGTACTCCAGAAAACCCCTGCCACTCTACCTTACCTTCCCATAACGTAAACTGCCATAGAATTACACCACGCACACCTAGAGAGATCCGAGCACCAACCTAATTCAAGGCAGGACTGTAAATGATGTCCTGCATAACATTCTAACATATTTGCATTACTAACAAGTGCCACTCCCAGAGACAATACTGAAAATTAGCCAGCCTCACATTGAGACGGGTGTAACAATGTTAGCATTTCCCACTCTTAGCTTGAATTGTGAATAATAGCATGCATCACTCTTAGATGGAATTGTGAAAAATAGCATGTGCAACACCTAGGTGGAACTTCGAATGATAGCATGTGCCTCTCCTAGATTGAATTATGATTGGTAGCACATCCCTCACGTAGGTGCACTGTGAATGATAGCATGTCCCACTCCCTGTTGGAATTGTGAATGTTAGCATGTGTCACACTTAGTCGGAATTGCAAATGTTAGCTTGTGCCACATTTAGACACAATTGTGATAAATAGCATGTGCCTTAATAGCGTCACTGTGATAACGTTGAACTTAGAAAGTGTGCCCGAATAGCGTCGCTATGTTAAAGTTGAACTTAGAAAATTTGCCCTAATAGCGTCACTGTGTTAAAGTTGAACTTAGAAAGTATGCCCTAACAGCGTCACTGTGTTGATGTTGAATTAAGAGGGTATTCCCAACATCATTCAGCGTGCCTTAATAGCATCACTGTGTTAAAGTTGAATCTAGAAAGTGTGCCCTAATAGCGTCACTGTGTTAAAGTTGGATCTAGAAAGTGTGCCCTAATAGCGTCACAGTGTTAGAGTTGAACTTAGAAAGTGTGCTCTATTAGCGTCACTGTGTTAAAGTTGAACTTTGAAAGTGTGCCCGAATAGTGTCACTGTGTTAAAGTTGAACTTAGAAAGTATGCCCTAACAGCGTCACTGTCTTAATGTTGAATTAAGAGGGTATTCCCAACATCATTGAGTGTGCCGTAATAGCATCACTGTGTTAAAGTTGAATCTAGAAAGTGTGCCCTAATAGCGTCACTGTGTTAAAGTTGAATCTAGAAAGTGTGCCCTAATAGCGTCACAGTGTTAATGTTGAATTAAGAGGGTATTCCCAACGTCATTGAGTGTGCCTTAATAGCATCACTGTGTTAAAGTTGAACTTAGAAAGTGTGCCCTAATAACGTCACTCTGTTAAAGTTGAACTTAGAAAGTATGCCCTAATAGCGTCACTGTAATAATGTTGAATTAAGAGGGTATTCCCAACGTCATTGAGTGTGCATTAATAGCATCACTGTGTTAAAGTTGAATCTAGAAAGTGTGCCCTAATGGCGTCACTGTGTTAAAGTTGAACTTAGAAAGTGTGCCCTAATAGCGCCATTGTGCTAAAGTTGAACTTAGAAAGTGTGCCCTAATAACGTCACTGTGTCAAAGTTGAATCTAGAAAGTATGCCCTAATAGCGTCACTGTGTTAATGCTGAATTTAGAGGGTACTCCCAACATCACTGAGTGTGCCGTAATAGCATCACTGTGATAACGTTGAACTTAGAAAGTGTGCCCGGATAGCGTTGCTGTGTCAAAGTTGAACTTAGAAAGTGTGCCCTAATAGCATCACTGTGTTAAAATTGAACTTAGAAAGTGTGCCCTAATAGCGTCACTATGTTAAAGTTGAACTTAGAAGGTGTGCCCTAATAACGTCACTGTGTTAAAGTTGAACTTAGAAAGTGTGCCCTTATAGCATCACTGTGTTAAATCTGAACTTAGAAAGCGTGCCCTAATAGCCTCACTGTGCTAATATTGAATCTAGACGGTATTCCCAACACTACTGAGTGTGCACAATAGCGTCACTGTGTTAAAGTTGAATTAAGAAAGTGTGCCTAAAGCGTCACTGTGTTAAAGTCGAATCTACAAGGTATTCCCAACATCATTGAGTGCGCCCTAATAGCGTCACTGTATTAACGTTGAACTCAGAAAGCATGCCTAATAGTGTCACTGGCCCTCATTACGACCCTGGCGGAAAGCAACTGACCTGACCGATATAGCGTAAATAGCGTTTCCGCCATTGCACGACGGAGTAAAGTGCGGCTAATTCTGACCCATCGGGCACGAGCACTACGCCGTGGCGGAAGTGCAAAGTCCGCGATGGCGGAAATGTCCCCAAAACACCCCTCACCGCCGTCGTACGGCGACCTAGGTGCAATTCCGCCACCGATCATAGCGGTCACCGTAATGAGCGGCAATCGGAAAATACGGTGACCGTAAATATACGGAAACGGAAGCAAAAACATGGTCCCGGAACGGGAAACAGCACGCCGTACACCTATAAAATCAGAATTTCCACACAACCATTAAAAATACTACCATGAGACACATCCCAACCCGTCATCCACCCTAGTGAAAACAATAACAATGGGAAAAGTAGCGAAAAAAGCGTGCGACCGCAAGCGGCAGGTCCACTTCTCCCGTGAGGAACTCACGGTGCTCACAGAGACCCTCCAGGAGAATGCTGCCGTCGTCTTCTCGACGCAAATGACCAGGACGGCACTTGCGAACAAGAAGGCCATATGGGCCCTGGTGGCACAGCGGGTAAGTGCGGTGGGGACCGCACCCCGCAACCCACAGCAATGCAGAAAGCGATGGGACGACTTGCGGATACGCGTACGGAGCATACTATCCGCCAACCGTAACATTGCCACAGCTACCGGGGGAGGATCGGAATCACCCATCAAGTTGACCCCCTGGGAAGAAATCTGTGCCTCCACCATTGGAATGGAGACCATAGAGGGAGTCGGAGGGATGGAGAAAGGAGTGCAGACATCCGAAGAATCAGGTAGGTGTCCCAAATAAAACAATGCTAAAACCACAATGTCCAATCATGTGAAGTACCATGTGTCCACATAGTGCAACAGAAACACATGTCCAGGAAAACGTCCACATACATTGGCCTGATAGCGCACATTAAAAGTCAAATTAAATAAATAAATAATTAAAATTCCTAAAAACACCCTCTACACGTGCAGCAGGCACCCCCTAACTGCAGGCTGCAAAACAACTGCACCCTCAATCCACACAAAAATGAAACCACCTCCAAGGCCCTGACCCAAATCACCCTCAGGTACCACCCCAATGCATGTGATACATTGCCATTCCAATTTCCACAGACCCATAAATAACGCTCGCCCTCCTTTACTCCACCACAGGGTCCGATTCAAACGACGAGCTCCAGGACACCCCTACCAGCACACCTGCAAAGAGGGCCAAGACCAACGGCCAAAGACCCTCCACCTCAGCTGCACGGATCAAGACACGGCAGCAGCACAAATCAAGTGGCAGCACACAGGAGGGGACTTCAACAGGCACCCCAGCAGCCAGCATGGCCACAACAGCACCACCACAGGCCCCCCCAATGGATGCCACAGAAGGCACTGCTTCTGGTGGCAGCAGCACCATAGGTGACACTGCATTAATGGCAGCATGCTCCGACACAGAAAACGGTGATGTCGATGTACGATCCATCCATGACCTGTCTCAATCCCCCTGTTTGTTTCATCCCGTACACCATGAGGATACCACGCAGGGGCACCCACAAGACGACGACTGGCCATCCCCCACAAGCCCTGTGTCAAGGCAACATGAGGTGATCAGCCCCTCTGTGACACCACCGCAAATGGCCATGGCCCAGCAGTGGCAACAGTCCCTCGACCAGGTGATCGTGCAACAGCAGCAACTGGCCACGCTCCTCAAGGACCATGCTGATGAATGTGGGGGTACTAAGGCAGCCATAGAAACATGTACAGAGACACTAAGGGCACAAATGGAGAGAAGCACCGAGAGCCTGAGAGTACAAATGGAGAGAAGCACCGAGAGCCTGAGAGTACAAATGGAGAGAAGCACCGAGAGCCTGAGGGGGGAACTGCATGCGACGTCCAAAGACGTATGTGCTGAACTTGCCGCTGTGCGCCGTGTGCTCACTGAGCTCTCACAAACCCTTAGGGACATGCATGGACGTGAGCAGGCAGAGACATCATCCGTTGCAAGTTCCGTCCAGGGCAGCCCCCAACGTAGATCTGGGAGGAACCTGCGCTCCACAGGCAGGGGTGCCCTTGATACCCGGAGAGGGGGCTTGCAATAGCGTCTGCCCACTGACAATGAGCATCCTTGGACACTGGTGTTCGGGGGGAGGTAGGAGGGTGGAGGGGGTGTGTTGGGCTTACTTGGGTGGCGGGTCGATGGGGTGTGTAACATAATTTCACATATGCTATAAACATTTCACAATCATCCAATGAGATGTGTGGACATTAATCTTTGTGTACGAGGCCATTATAGGCGTACAGTCCATATTGTGCATGTTCCAGACACACACAGTGCCACAAGTCCCGTGTCCATGTATCAGCCACCAGGCGTGAGTGCTAGAAGCATGAATCTATGATAATCTGACGAATTTCACGGCCCTCCTGTGCCTCGCGGACTCCTTGAGGTGCTGCCACATCCCCACCCTCATCATGACCATATTCAGGTGCTTGCAGTTCTGCGTCAGGGGGCATGGGCACATTTCTACGTACGCACATGTTGTGTAGCATGACACATGCCATGACCATCTTTGCAACCTTCTCATGGCGGTACAGGAGTGCCCCGCCAGACCTGCTGAGGCAGCGGAAACGACCCTTCAGTAGGCCGAATGCCTGTTCTATGACTACACGGGTACGTGAGTGGGCATGGTTGTAGTCCTCCTCATGCTGGTTCTGTGGGTTCCGGAGTGGTGTAAGGAGCCATCTCTTCAGTGGATACCCGGCATCACCTGTATGTGGACAATAAAGGATGTTTGAGGAATGACATTGCTACGTAAGCACCCCCCCCCCCTTCCTGCCAGGTCATTGCCGCATCACATACCCCACATTATCATGCATGAAATGAGACTCACCGAGTAGCCAGGATCTGTTCCCTGCGTGTCGCTCCATGTAGCGTGGTATTGTAGAGTTCCGTAAGACCATGGAATCATGGGTTGATCCAGGAAATCGGGCACAACAATGTGTAATGATCCTGTTTGAGTCACACACCATTTGTACATTAAGAGAATGATATTGTTTTCGGTTGCGGTACTGGGCCTCCATGGCATGTGGGACAACCAATTCCACATGGGTGCAGTCGATGGCACCAATGCAACCCGGTATGCCGGCAAGTGCATGGAATCCCACTTTTGTGTTCGTAATTTCCTGCTCCGAGCGTGGTAGAGAGATGTAGTCGTCTGCGTGCTTCAGGAGGGCATTGAGCACTTGCAATAGTGTCCGTGACAACAGTGGCTGTGAAATGCCATGCAACTGTCCGACTGTGTGCTGGTAGGTGCCTGTGGCCAGGAAGTGGAGTACAGACACCACCTTCAGTAGGGGTGGGATGGCGGTTGGGCTATCTATCATGCTGACAAGGTCAGCGTGTGTCATGTCCACAATGGCGGTTATGGTGTCCCGGTCCAAACGGTAGAGGGTGTGGATCTGCTCATCAGTGAGGTTGAACGGATGTGCTCGGAGGCGTGGGATTGCGGGCTGCCTGCGTGGTGGTAGTGGCTGTGCTGGTGGGCCTTGCTGGCCCTGCCTTGCCCTCCTCCTCCTCCTGCGTCTCCTCTGTGTGGCCGGTTGTTGTAGTAGTTGGTGTTCGTCTTCTTCTTGAAGTTGGAGTACTTGCAGTGCTATCAGGTCCCCCAGGGCCAACATCGCTAGTCCTGCCGGTAGCATTTTGGAGTGGGTGTGGTTGTGGGAGGGGGTTGGGTGTGCAATTTATGTGTTTTCAAGCTGTATAGCCTCCACCTGTGGTGATTCATTCCACCTGTGCAAGCTGCAATCCCCTTTGGGCGAGCACGTCCCGCACACAACGCTGCAATTCGACGCATGGCATCTTGCTATTACAATCATGTATTTCATCCCGATGGCAGTGAGATATTGGTTCATATGTTAATTCTGCTATGGTCCCATTGTTTCACATACTATCTTTGCAGTCGGGAACAAACTTGTGAAGGGTCAGTGGAATGTAGTACTCGATTAACGGTGGACCCTCATGCAGCACTGTACCGCGGTTCACCGACGGGCGGGGCGTCCCATTTGTGAGTGAAGCCAGTTGCCATTTTCACACACTGCCGCACTAAATGGATGGATTTGTGATTTCAAGCGGTCACAGATGCCTTTTCGACGTGATGTTGCAAATGAGGAATTCGAAGGACAGCGCTTTCGGTTTCCAGCTAGCGGCGAGGAGACGCCCACAGGTCTGACTGCAGATATAAAGTTCTATTGTTTAATGTCCTTGGGACAGGGGCCATGGCGAGAATGCAATGATTGATATGAATAGTATGGGATGCGCAATAGCGTAGTGGAGGATAAGGCAGGACGTTCCCAAATACATGTTACTTCACAACACTAGAATTCCGGCCTGGAGCACAGTGGAATTTGCAGACTGCATTACGCACAGACTCAATGGAAATTTCAAATGTTATGTGAGTAAATAATCAGGCGTTTTTATACCGGGATGAGGGAATGATGTATGGATGCATGGACAGATGATTTAATAGAGAGTCTGCCATGTACATGGCTTTTTGGAATCTATCCACTTCCCCTGCGCTATGTGATGCAGGGCTGCCAAAGTGGGACCATCGTCTATCTGCCCTTGTTGAACCCTCCCTGTCTCGACGCGCCTTCAAACACTTGTGTCTATGCACGTTACTAATCCCATCTAATGGATTCTGTTTTAACAGACGCATGCACACAAACACTCGTTTGTAATAGTGTTTTCACCTCGATTTATATAGTTATGATTCGCAAGTGATTTTTGGGTGCGAATAATCCTTTTGAGTGGGCTAGCATGCATATGGCTGTGGATTTAGTGTGATCTTTGAAGTGAGTAATTCAAATGGAGTTCTGATGCCCATACTATTCTTTTTCGTTTCATTTGGGTGACAGGTATCTCCTCCCCTTTTGCCGCTGCCATCTGTATGCCACTCCTGCAGATGGCTTTTACTCCCGACACCTGCTGCTTCGTGTTAATCAGTGGAGCACCATTACGATCTTATGGGACGATCGCCAATGGCCCACATGCCCTTACGCAGTACTAGTGGCTAGGAGCAACATTTCGACCTTTCAGCTGGACTAGTGCCTACCTAATGGGACGGCCCTGCGGTTCTAGGCGCTTCCATGTTGCCATTTTGAACGTGAATGTAGCCCCTGTGTACCATGGAGGAACAGGGCGTCACACAAGAAGAAGCTGGTCATTTATTGCGGATGCAGCCCACAATTATGAGATATAATTTGGAGTTCATGACCTAATAGCTGTATGGCCCGGGTGATTTTGTTGTGCATTAAATTTTGATTATGATATTGACCGTGTAGCGTTATTCTTTGCAAGTAATGTAGCATATTCCTATTTGTGGAGCGATGTATTGTGAGGAGATCTGCTTTGGGTTCCGGCTTCTGAGTATAGTTGCGTGGTACTGTACTGGGCGCGTTTGCCTACGAAGCCCAGTGAGGTCAGGGATAGGGGCTGCCATTATGACTGTTTTAATGATGTCATGCTCAGGGGCGGGGGATTAGCTTTTGTGTAACAGATGCCGGTCAGCCAGGTGGATTGGTGGAATGATGTGATTATCAGAATATGGCTGGTCACAGGTGCCTGTGTTTGCGTGCGTTTCTTGGAGGGAGACTGAGGTCATGTCCATTGGAATAGCTTCTGTATTCGTGCCATCTGTGCCCTGCAGCTCCCATTGGCCCCTCTTGAGATGAGCCTGGCTGCTCAGTCACTCTGCCAACTTGTGTGGTACATGCTTATGCTGATGGTTGGTTTGTTTACTGGCAGGAGTACAGGGCTGGTGCAGTCTCACTCAGGATACTGCTTTGAATCTTGCCTTACACTGGTGTCAAGCGATGGGGGGCCTGTTTTTGTTTGTCTCAGTTTTCAGTTCATGTTGCTGTACTTGAAGCTTCACATGCCTGTGCTGCATCAGTACGGCAATGGTGCCATGGCTAATATGGATGGCCACTCACAAGGCACTTGGAGCCCCTACATTCATTTGTTCGTTGGCATGCATGGGTGACTTGTACATTTCACTGGTTGCATTTTGTGACTTCATTGCACCTACGAGGAGTTGTGCAATGTGGCCAGGGAGTGTGGTACAGGCACTCAGTAGGGCCTTTTACGGTTGGTTTGCGATGCCGTACTTCTCACCATGGCGGAATGGTACTTTCCGCCATGCTTGATGGCGTTAGGTACATGTCCGCTAGGGTCAGAATTCCCGTACTGTTGCGCCATGGTGGTAATTACGGTTTCGCATGGCGCGCGTGCGCGTACTTGGTGCAGTTAGCGTTGGCGTTCACTACGGTGTCGCTAATGGCATTGTACTTTACGGTGACGGGTCATAATCGCACTGAGCGGTATTCGATGGCGGTATTGCATTTCCGCCATCGTTTTTCGATTTCCGCCAGGGTCGTAATGAGGGCCACTGTGTTAATGTTGAATCTAGAAAGTACGCCCTAATAGCGTCACTGTGTTAATGTTGAATCTACAAAATGTGCCCCATTAGCATCACTGGGTTAAAGTTGAACTTAGAAAGTGCGCCCTAGCAGCGTCCCTGTTTAAAGTTGAACTTAGAAAGCGTGCCCTAATAGCATCACTGTGCTAATTTTGAATCTAGACGGTATTCCCAACATCATTGAGTGTGCCCCAATAGCGTTACTGTGCTAAAGTTAAACGTAGAAGTATGCCCTAATAGCGTCACTGTAATAAAGTTGAAGTTAGAAGTATGTCCTAATAGCGTCACTGTATTACAGTTGAATTAAGATGGTATTCCCAACATCATTGAATTTGCCCTAATAGCGTCACTGTGTTAAAAGTTGAATTTAGAAAGTATTCCCAACATGATTGAGTGTACCTGGTCGCATACACTTTACTGATTACCACAATATCACACTACTACGCTTACTCTCTCCTATTCACCACCATTCAACTAGAACATAGCAGTACTATGACACATTCGGTAAAGCTGTTCTCATACTAACATGACTCATCAAACTACCCATCATCCTAATAAAACACAGCTAGCTAGCACATACCAGCTAGCTTAGGCGTCTCCTCAGGCCTAACGCAGCCAGAACTCAGTCTGGATGTCCACCCTCCAGACTGAACACATTCAACTGATCTCCTCAGCACCACACCTACTGCTAAGAAGCAGCTATCATGCAACAACCACACCAGCTGCACACATACCTGGTGCGCCCACGCACTTTACGACTCTCTCTCTCTCAACTGACTTGAACTGCGGTTCCCGAGGGCGTTCAACCTACCAGCGCTTTGAGATCATACCAATGATACATAAGGCGCTATACGAATGCAAAATAACATAACATAACAAAAGGGAACTCTCAGTATTGGCCTTGGGACATGCGATTTTCTGCACAAATAATCCAAAACTAGAAACAAAAACAAAGATCCGCGAGACGAGTTTTCTAAGAGTGCAAGGGGAAACATATCTGAACTTAAAAGTAGTTTTAGATCGCTTGACTGACAATATAAATTCATTAAGCAGAGTTCTTATAAAGCATGAGAAAATGGGGGAGAAATGCTGGCAAGCTTGATGAGTAAATGATTGTTTAAGTGCATTCGCAAAGCCTTAGTTTCATCCAAAATCAGTTTGATAAGCAGAAAGCACCCACTCTAACTTTACCATACAAACACCAAGAGAGCGTTTAACGAAAAACCTAATTTGTAAAAACATGTGACCCACTACTTGTGGGATTCACCTTTGGCCCTCACTGAATAGACACAGGTAAGCTGCCACCAATACATGTACATTTATCACAGTGTCTGTCAGCATGAGATAGAGCAATGCATGTTTGGCTGGACTCGGATGAATATCATAAAACATGCTCACACAGGGATATAAAAAATAAATAAATATATACAAAACCCTGCAATCACAAAATGCCTATATCAGTATGAGGAGTCTAAGGTGCAGGTGATGGAGACCGTGATAGCAGGACTCACACGAGACCCTTTGTATTGAAACATAATATTTGTTACTAGGCTTGAACATTGTTGCACAATGTGAAACATGTTGATGATCTTGAAGAAGATGAGGATGGCAAAAATCAAACAGCATTGTAGATAAGCCATTAAAACACGCATGCTTTATCAGTCAGAACAACTGTTGTGTTACGTTTTTAATGCAGTTAACACATAAGAAATGCCATCTTTGATTACTGTGATCATTTTTGTGATGTATATGAGACTGCAACAAAACGTTTAATGTGCAAAAAGATATATATGGATGCTGTATGTTGTACATTTTGCTATTAAGTTAGTCATTGTTAAAATATGTATAGTAACTTTTAAATGTGCATTTATGAAATCAGGTCCCTCGTGAGTTTCAGATGCATTTCTTGTCTCTGTTGAATGATGATTGTTAATAGAAATACTGAGACAAAATCAATAGTATTTACAATGTAGGAGGGTGTGGGTGGATGCCCTTGGGATCCAATCTTTTATGGGAATAAATCCACTAACAACTAGGATGGCTACGTGTGACTTCTGACATGCCTACAGCAGAACATCTTTTTTTTTTTTTTTCGAATGGCTAGGATTCCACACACCTCATTTTTTTATTTTTCATACAAAGAAAGTAGGAAACATCTCCACATAAAAAGGCATGCCCCCACAAAGACAATTGGATAACACCACAAGGTTCAAACAGATCTCGTGCCAGGAGAAGTACTGTCAAATGAAAAAGAACAGTGTCAGACGTACAGAACAATGCCAAGTATTCCGATTGCAGAGTGGACCTTATCCAAACATTTTTGCCAAAACCAATGGACCTGTGGGCGTTCCCAGAGAGTATGAAAAAAAGGTGCCCTCCGCCCCTCACATTTGACACTATCAGCATGTTCTGCCCGGCCCCACTTGAATAAGGCAGTGCAGGAATAATAGACTCCATGCAGTACTTTGAGTGGTGTCAGTTTTATACGGGCCGAGATACCAATTTCCCTTGGGAACAATAAGGACTCTGCCCAGTCCTCTGTTTCCAACGGGCCAAGATCCAGTTCCCATCGTGCCAAGTCTTTTGGGGCAAATGCAGAAAGGACCTGGTATATTGTAGAGATAACCTTCATAGTTATGCGCTCCGGGAGAAGGTTCGCTTCTATCGGGGAGCAGGTTGGCACATTCCGAAGTGACTGGAACTGGGCCGATAGGGCATGTGACAGAAAGGTATCAGTACCCCCTGCTCACCACATCCCCCAGATGCCATACAACTCTCCCAAACCCTGAGTCTACCAATCCTCGGCTGAACAAGGGTCGCTCTGCCTCCCAACCTCAACCCACATGTCATTGGGCATCCCTCCATATCTGCCTAGTGTTCTGCATCATGGGTGGGAGCAGCCGTCTCTTTCGACAACCATAAGGAGGTAAACCAGCCATTCATCTGCTTTCAGTCTTGACGTGTGGCAGCGACGAGTCCCCATGCAGCCAGTCATTTACAACAGCCAGTTGGCCAGTCCATTAATAACTGTGCAGTTTATGGAGCCTGATGCCCCCCTCCCACACCGAGCGCTGCAGTGTAACCAAAGCGATACAGGGCTGACCTCCTCAAAAAGGGTGCGAAGAGTGGGTTCCGCCCTGTCAAATTCAACCTTAGGAATCTGCAACGGGGCATTCTGAAGGACGTACATGTACCTCGGGAGAATCAGCATTTTGAATAGGGCCGCTTTCCCAAGTAATGTCAACGTGAGGTATCTCCAGTGAGTGACATCCCGCAAATACCTATTCGTAGTTGAATGTAGATTATATTGCACGTAATTGGTCAGGTCTGGGCCTTCCCACACCCCTAAATACTTAAAACCCTCAATCAAGATCTGGTATGGATAGCTCTGGGGAGCGTCGTTCCCCATCCCCAGTTGCAGGAAAAGAATGGACCCATTCACCGTTAAGCCGTTGGCCACCTGGAAGTCCTGCAGGGTACACGTAACTCAGGCACATGCCTCCTGTGGCTTACTGAGGTTGATCAAAAGATCATCCGCATATAGCGAGACGTTGTCCTTGCCGCTGTGCCTCCAGCATAACCCAGACCAAGTATGGTCAGTTCTTAAGCGGATGGCCAGTGGCTCAATAGCCAGTGTGAATAGAAGGGGGGACAGAAGACAACCTTGCCTCGTCCCTCACTCCAGAGAGAAAGCCTGGTAGGTCAGCCCATTTGGCTAGACCTCTGCAGTCAAAGACGAATATAATAAGCGCACCCACCCCAGGAAACTGTCCCATACGGGTCAGCACCTCCCACAGTAACCCCCACTCCACTGAGCGAAGACCTTTTCCAGGCCCACCCGAAGAAGCACAAGCAGCTCCTCCAGCGTGTGTGCCTGAGATATAGCCATGAATAGCCTACGAATGTTCAACCTGGTGGACTTGACAGGCATAAAACCACATTGATCCGGGTGGACCAAGGATGTGACGACTCTGGTGAGGTGCTCCGCCAGTACCCGAGCAAGGATCTTAACTTCCCGGTGATGATGCAAATGGGCCTATACAAGGTACAGGACCTGCTTTGTGAATAACAAGTATGCAGGCTCACCTGAGGTCCTGGGATAACATGCCAGTGGCCCTTGAATGGATGAACACATTATGTAAGTGCGGTAACATTGTCTCAGCTAATCTCTTCTAAATCTCAATGGGGAACCCGTTGGTCCCGGGACCTTCCTGGACATACGATGCGATACAGAAGCAGCCACCTCCTCCCTCAATCTGTCTCCAGGGTGTCCTTCTAAGCGGGGTCAACCTAAGCAAGACGACATCTGCCAGAAAGGGAAAGCCCCTTTGCCTGATCCCCAGTCTGTCGGAAGCGGTAAAGCTCCTAATAAAATGTGTCAAACACCCATGCTATCCCCACGTCCTCCACAATCCTAGTCCCCCCCTCCACACATCTCATTGGGGATAAGGGTAATATCAGAACATCATTGTGAAAAGGAACTGGGTAATTTATGTAAGAGCAAAGGATGCACAGGTCCAGGCTGCATTAGTCCAGGCCAGGGCAGTGGCTGAGGTTCTGCACCTCAAGAAGAAGCCGAGGTGGCCTCACAGCATGCTTACAGAGAATTCAACCCTCACTTCTAGAGACCACATGCAAACTGCAATTACCTTGTGCATTGTTGCTTGGACCAGCCCCTCTCTCAGCAGCCATAAGATTGATGTTAGGCTCAGGAATATCCAGATTCATGCTACCTTGACTACGGCTGCTGGCTCGACAGGAGCAATCCCTATCTGGCATGCAGATGGACTGCAGTCATGACAGCACCTCAACATCCACTATCCCTTCCCCCTCAACCACAATACCCTCGGCACTGCAGTCCCGAATGTGCCCCAGCAGGTGGCCCACCCGCAGTGCCTGTGGGTGGTAATCCACACTCAGCAGGCCTTAGCCTCTAAAAAGGGACACTGATGTTTCTGGATTTTATGTTGGTTATGGGGTTCTGATTGTGCTTTGCGAGTAAGGGTTGTGGGAATCTAAATCAGGGCTTTGGACCTTTGTTTGTTTTTTCTGTTAGTAAGATGGGGGAAGTGTGTTGTGGGCCTTCCAAATCAGATGGGGGTCCCAAATAAGTAATTTGAACTTTTTGGTTGTTTTTTGGATTTAGGAAGAGGAAGGTTGGGTGTTGGGGTTTTGACAATCTGGACTTGGAAAGTTTGGGTGTTGTATGTGATTTAGGGAGAATCATTTTGATCATGGACATTGGGCTAAGCATAATAAGGTGAGATCTGTGGAATAAATTATGTATTACCTTCTCCATCTGCAGTAGTGCATCAACATTGTCTCCATGTTTTCCACCTGCCCCATGTCCATCCGCTGCATCACTGGGGCTATCCACTACCCCCACCTAATCTGGCATGAGCACAGTGCATCTTATACTGTAGCAATACTATGTCTCACAGATAACACTGAACTCACTGAGTCTCAAGGGTTTTTATTAAATTCTTTGGGGGCTTACAGTCACCCCTCTCTCTCTCGACTTTCCACAAACCTCCTCCCTAACCCAGGCACCCGTTACCCTTGGTTAGTTCTATCAACTGTTGGCCCCTATGGATTAATAGCTGCCTCATACTAAGGGCGTTCTCTCTACAATAAGACTAACTAACTCTACCATGGACTTTCTAACTTTCCCTACTCACACCACAGCTTAGTGTTCTAATGTGAAAATAGGGTTTTATGCCTTGCAGCCACTCAGTATGATTTACCTGGTTCCACTCACATCCACCTTTCCCCCTCTCTTCTACTCCACCTGCACTTCCCTTGTCAGCTCCCCACCAACTTCCTTTCCCTCCGATGTTTCCCTCCGGCTTCCACTCTGTGATGTTAACGTATTCTTACTCCTCCTACTACTGTCTCCTCCTGTCTTACTACTACTCTTCCTCTTCCCACTATACAACTACTCGTTCCTACAAACTACTATAGCTCCTTCTCCCACACTCCTCTGCCTCCCACTTTACTAGTACTACTCCTCCCACACTACTACTACTCTTCCCCCACTACCACTCCTCCTCCTCCCACACTACCAATATTCCTCCTTCCGCAATACTACTACTCTAGATCTTCCACAACTCTCACACCAATACTCCTCCTTTTACCAAGTACCTGTTTTTTCACATTTACACCTTATACAATCCTTTCTATACACACGTCTCACAAACAGGCACCCTCACACTACAGAACCACTATCACTCCTAAACCAACGCCTCACCTTGCTCCAAAACTGTTATCAACAATCTGCCTCTCCCTCCTGGTGAGCATAGGCACTCAGAGTCAAGGCTGGAGACATTGGGCCTCATTACACGGTAGGCGGTAACCATAGCGCTATTAGCGCCATGGTTGCTGCTGGTATTTTACCGTGTCCGCCTTGGTGGATGGTGGAATTACCGCCCTACTCCAAGGTGAGCGGGGGCGGTAATTCCCCATTCACCAAGGCCCTTCCTCATTCCCATTTTTGCACCCATAGGGCATAATGGGAATGGGGAAGGCGCTAATTACGGTACCGCAAATTGCTGTACCGTAATTAGCACCAAGGTCCCTTTGCGGGTTCGTTTTTTAACACCTGCTAAAAGCAGGCGTTAAAGTACCAACCCGCAAAGGGACCTCGTAATAAGGCGGTAAGGGTTAACGGTCACCGGTAGCATTACTGGTGACCGTTAAACCTTACCGCCGTCCGTGTAATGAGGCCCATAGTTCTGCACAGAAACATGCTGGCAAGGAAAGGTGCAGTAATGGACATTTGTCTCTCATTGGCCGTGCCTCCCTTGTTCCCCAGGGCTGGCACTCTCTTCGTGCCTCTCGTGACAAGGGGTGCTTTAACCTGGCTGACAAGGTCAAGGACTTGGCATTGTCACATATGGAATAAGCAGCACAACACTGCTCGCCGATAAACGTTATTAAACTTTAACTTTTATATTGTGATGCACTGCAGCTCTATGACTACAGTTCTTCAGCACACAAAGCCCACTCTCAAGGGTGATCCTGGGGTTGATGTGCATTTTTGTAGATCTTTGTTAGCTTGGTGTCACAGGCAGCCTTACTGAGGTCATCAGCCATTGTTGAGCCATTGCGTTTTGTGAAGTTTTTTTGAGTATGTGCCTCCATGACCCCTTGGTGTTCCCAATGAATGTGTGTGGTCATCAAAATGTCAATCAATGTTTGGTTTGTTGGTAACTGTGTTTGCTTTAAAAGACTTTGTTGTGCAGGTTGTATCTCATTCCCTCTGTATATTTAGGCTTAAGAAGACATGAGGCAGTACAGGAATCATGACGAGCTTTCAGGTAACCATTCATTTATGACAGGGGTCTGCAACCTTTGGCGCTCCAGATATGTTTGAAAACAACTTCCATTAGCCTTGGCTATCATAGTCAATGCTGAGGGATCATGGGAGATGTAGTTCAAGCAATCTGGAGAGCTGCAGATTGCAGACCCCTGATTTATGATGTGCACTTATTTATGCATTTTGATTGGCTACGATAATCCATCCATGCATTTCTTTACAAGTGATGTTATGCACATTGGTTTGAAGTCTCCTTACTGGTTTTGGGGACCAGCAAGTTGACAACTGAAGGGGGCTGCGCCACCCCGGCCCAGTGATTGTTGGGGCTTGGATCAGTATGGGTAGGATACCCTTGCCACCCCAAATGGGTCCCATTCACGTGGCATGAGACAATCATGGCACCAGCCCAGCCCCCTGTAGGCCAAGTCAGCCCTCAAAATTCTGTCCGTGTACAAGCCTCTTGTGAGGTCCTGTGAAATGATGCTAGTGTCCCCACCTTCCGAACTAAGTGAGACTGGCAGTCTCCCTAATCAAACCCAAAACTAAGAAAGATGTCCCTTTAAGGACATGGATTTCGTTGAACACAAAGAGAGTAGCAAGTGCTTGAGTACTGTTGCAGTTTCACCCAGTACATCAAAGGGCTTTTCGGGAAGAGTTTGCAATGCCTGCAGTTTACTAGACAAGGTCCGTGGGTACAATGTTGCTAGTTCACAACTTCCTGAATGCTGAGAGCTCAGCGAGGAAGGCTGCATTTCAGTCCATTGACAAGATTATTAACTTCCTACCAGCTACCAGGACTCTCTTTGATCTCCCTCACTTCACACCTACTTCCTTCATCAGGCATGGATGATGATGATGATGCAAAACAGTTCCAGATTAAAATTTCTTCTCCTGGTTCACACATCTATCCATGGTAAGGCACCACAAATTCTATCCGTCTCTATCCAACTTCACAAGCCTGCTCGTACTATCCGCTCTGCCTCCTCGGCTACCCTTATGGCATCTCACCCTCTCTGTGCTTCCTCTCTTTTCTGTGCCTGCTCTCTTCTTGCTCCAAGAAACAGTTCACACTGATTTGTTCAAAGCCAAGTTGAAAGCCTACCTCCTAGCCTTTGAGCTATGCTCTTAACCTACCTCTTATCTGCCGTCACATGAACATATTTCTTTTGCCTCTAACTTGCCTCTGTCCCTCACTTTCTCTGCCTCCACTCTAACACTTCTTCCATCATGTTCACTACCTAAAATAGCTGGCTGTACCACCTACCTGCACCTAAAAGTCTCTAATGCTGATTGCCCTTAATCTATGTAAGTCCAGCCATGTATTGTCCCCAGTGACTGTTCCATTTACTCCCCACCACAAACTGGTCAGAATGTCAATCAAGCGCACCCCATTGTAAGTAGATCACTGCTTCCCGTTAAATATTATATCTGGGGTGCTCGCAAGCTTGCAATCAAGATGGCTGCTTGAATCTTAGCTTTGTTCTAACACCCATTCTTCCATACATGCGGCTGGGGCAGATTGCGAGGATCCTTTCGACCCGATCTTTTGAGGGATTACCTGCCTGGGGCTGTGGTGGTATGACTAACACCGTGGGCTGGATTGGCTCTTTGAGGTGGTTGGAGGCAGTGTGGGTGGTCTGGTGGTGCTGTCGGAGCCCCGTTCCCGTGACCCTAACTGGGTAGTCTTCGGCTGCACTTTAGGGAGCCTCAACAACAACAGGCCGGAGTAGTTTTCCACCCTCCAACTAACAGGCTGCCTGGAGGTGTAGCTCGAAACCGGCCTTTGGTGAGCACGGGACACCAGGCACAACCTCTCTTTCCCTGGTACCCGCCCGAGACCCAGCTGCGGGGGCCCTGTGCTGGTGAGTCCTGACTGGGGCAGGCTGCTGACGAGGCCCTGCGGCTGAGCACTGTGTGCCTCTCAGTGCATTATATACCATTTTTGGGGTGTTTTTATTCCTTTCTTCTTCCTGCTCAACTGTCTTCTGGCCATTGCATCACTTGTGGGTTGTGACTCTTGACTTGCTATTCTGCCCCAGCTGATCTTGCTGATTGCAGAGGACCTCGCCCCCCAAATTCCCCAGTCTGTGTTTGGAACCACTGGGCTGAGCTTCCCCTATGGTCAAGGGCAATAAGAGGCAGTCCAAACGATCCTTCACAAATAAAAACTATCCTGTAGCTCCCAGGCAAAGATTGACCACACCCAGGATGACAGCCACAGGGGGTCCGCTGAGAATGGGTACTGACCCTCAAGAAGACTGCTCTGAGTTGTCTATCATCCTGAGTCAGATGAGGGCTGGGTTTGACTTAGTGTTTTTAAGGTTAACAAGATGCAGAAATATGTAGAGACCGAAAGCAGTCGTATCTCGGAGGTGGAGAACCAGGTGGGTATCGTAGAATACTGAAGCAAACCACGTCATTGAGATTCTACAACAGGAGATTAAGGGGATTCAAGCCAAGAATGAAGACTTGGAAGCAAAATCGAGGAGAAATAACGTGTGGGTGGTTGGCATACCTGAATATGATCCCGGCAAACAACATAGAAACGTTGGTGGAGGCCTTTTGCAGGGAAGTACTCTGAGATCTTGCACTTTCTACACAGTTCTTGATCAAAAGGGCTATGTGTGGCTGGCCAAAATCACTGACCGGACCAGAATGCCCGTCCAGTTACTGCCCATCTGCTGAATTATTGTGAACGAGATACTGGTCTTAAACGAGCCAGAGAATTAGGCAACCTACAGTATTAGGAAACTAGGATCTTCTTCTACTGGGATTTTACCTCCTTCATTCAGAAGGCCCGCCTACCATTTACATCCGTGAAGCTCAAACTGAGGGACATGGGCTTGAAGTATGCAATGTCATACCCATCCAAGCGTCAAGTCATCGATGGTAACGAAACTCACTTCTTCACCGACCCGAAGGATGCTCATTCTTTTCTGGTCCCCCTCCCAGCCCCTCGAGGTACTGGTCCTCCATAAAGTCTTTAAACAGAGAGGTGGGTGGGGATGATTGGTTGTTGGCAATTTGAGGGCTGTCATTATTGTTATGGCACATGGTAGAGGTATAAAGTCTAAGGGACTCACATGTTGTGATAAATGTTATTCTGGTTCGTTTGGATGCTTATGCTGGTCCACCATTTGGGGCAGGGTCCCCCCAGCAAGTGCTTATGGATGTAACGCCATAGCCTATTTTGGTTTATACAGAATGTTATTGGTGCTCGTTCTCCCCTTCAGGTTGGGGCAGCATGGATGAGCGACTCGAAGCTGCTTCAGGGAAGTAACCCCAGGTTACAAGTTGGGGAATGTTTATTGTTAAGGGTGGGGTTTGTCACTGCAAGTTGTGGCCTGCCAGTGTGGGAGACGTCTTGCCAAGGGAGAGCAGGGCGAAGTTTAAAAATGTTTCACATTGCAATGCAGATTTGTTCAGGTCGCAGAGTCTCATGGATATCACTGACCCGTGACTATGGCACCTACTAATTCCTCCCTAGTTAGGGCTTACACCAAGCCTTTCCAGGGTGTGTGTACACTGTTAAGTTGGAATGTCTGGTGTCGTAATAACCCTATAAATGCGTGCAGGGTGCAAGCTTATTGTGAAAGATATGGAGCTAAATTAATCTTTCTATAGGAAATGCACCTTTCCGGTTCTGCCAACAAGTTCTTTGCCAAAGCTTGGGGCTCCTCCACTTATTATATGTCCTTCTCGCCCAGCTCGCATGTGATTCTCACTTTAATTCACAAATCGCTCCGTTTTTACGTACATGGACAAGAGCGAGATCCCGAGGGGTGCTTTGTAATAGTTAAGGGCGCTATAGCCTACATTACTCTCAACATTGTTAACACGTACGTTCCAAATATCGATGACCCACAATTTCACAATCTACTCCTCAGTAATGTGCTAGGTACCTGTATACACAGCTGATATTGGTTGGGGATCTAAATACCCTTCTAGATACCGCTTTAGACAGGTCCAGCTGTGTTCCCAGAGTATTTCAGCATCTGTAAGGGAAATTCACAAGGGAATGGAGGATCTGGGGTTAATAGACCTGTTGAGGATGCCCCATCCGGAGCATAGGGAATTCATATATTACTACTCAGTCCATGATATGCTATCTCGGATTGATTATATTTTGGCCGGGGTGGGATTGCTTCACAGGACTGGGGAATGTACTTCCCTTCCCAGGACACTTTCCGACCACTCACCTGTTGTATTGACATTTCGCCTGGTAGAGGGGGTGCTCAAGCATACTTTTTGGTGCTTTAAATCCCAAACATTATTGTACATATTCTTCAAGAGTGTCGTTGTGGCAATTATTAACACTTATTTTGATGCCAGCATGGGTTTGGTTCCCCTAACATCTACTATTTGGGAGGCGCTTAAAGTTTATCTCTGTGGCTGCTGTTTGGGGATCCAGAATGGTGTCCTTAAATCTATTAGGATGAGTCTGACGGAGCTTGAAGTAGACATTAAAAAACGTCTGTGCCTGACCATAGCGATGACTCATTGGGATCCATAAAAGCCAAATTGGACCAATTCCCATCTCTGGCAGATCGGGTGGAAACATTTCTCTCTGCCTGGGTACAGGCTTACAAATATGGTGAGGACGCAAGTTCGGGCATCTCCTGGCCCGGGTTGTTGCATTTAGAACATGGCCTTACAGTTACAGCAACTATTGTGAACGCAGAGGGGACTCCAGAATCAGAGCCAGCTGATATTGTGAAAGCTTTTTTATACATATTATGAGAAGCTGTATGACAGATGGGACATGCGCACCTCTACTGAGTTTACTTACAGGATGTACCAATGCTCAAATTGGACCAGAGCACTATAGAGCTCCTGAATGTCCAGATTACAACTACAGATATCATGAAGGCCATTGCTGCTCTTTCCACTTCTAAAGCTCCTGGATCTGATGGTCTCAGAGCTGAATTCTTGAAGGAGTTCATTCCTAGGGTGGTTCCACACCTGCTAAAAGATGTGGCGAGAGGCTTTGCATTGGGCTCTCTCCCTTCCACTATACGCATAGCTATGATCAGGTTGATTTTGAAACCTGGGAAGGATCCTACAAATTGTGAATCTTACAGGCCCATATCCCTGATCAATCTAGAAACAAAGATATTTTCTAAGATTTTAGCTGACTGTCTGATGTCACAAATATCGTCATTGATCCACCTTGATCACTCTGGATTTATGCGAGGCCGGTCCACAACGTTAAATTTGAGGCAACTGTTTGCAACATTAGCCCAATTTGACCTTGAAGTACATGCAGTGGGAGCGCTATTGGACGTTGAAAAGGCATTTGATTCCATAGCATGGGACATTCTCTTTGTGATTCTAGAGAGGGTCGGAATTTCTGGTTACTTTTTGTGATGCATAAAACTACTACTAGGGTCGGATTATTGGCGAACACCTCGGATTCATTTTGATGGGGCCGTAGATTAGGCAGGGGTGTCCCCTATTGCCCTTGTTTTTTACTGTAGTGATTGAGCCCTTCGCAGCTAAGAAAATAATTTTGCATGTGTTGCATGGACTGGCTCTTAGGGGTCAGAGGGAGATTGTTTCCTTATATGCCGATGACATTTTACTGTAATTTACCAATTTTTGTGAAAAACCTGGTGGCATTCTCCCACCCACTCCCTCGGGATCTTCCATTCAAGTTGCCAGGCAAGAGCCATCGCCTTTGGATCCCGACCCTGGGTGTGGACAAGCAAGGGAGGATCACCTGAATGGAGGGTCACGGGGGATTGGGAGGAGGATACCCGAGGGCGAGACCTGGTATTTTGCCAGTACTGAAAACACCTTACCCTACTCTCCCTCAGTCTTTATGGGGTGTTTACAATCTCACCTCATCACCTCCTCCCCCTTTCTAATAAATACTGAGACAGAGAAGAGGCGACTAGGAGCAACAATGATTACCCATAGGAACAACATGGGAAAAGTAAGGGAAACCTATTTCATAAAAACTACTGTGCCATTAAGAGAGTCGGGCAGAGTCAGGCATTGGTAGGGAACCATTCACACCTGACTCCACTTGACTGTGTGTTGAACTATAAAAGGTTTGGTCTGTCACAGAGAAATGAGCGAGCTGGGGATGCAGTCCAGACCGGTGGAGCCCAGAAGCGGGGAGAAGCAGGAGCTGCAGGCAGGAGGAAGATGGCGCGTGGAGGCACTGGGCCGGTGTGTGTGGGCTTCAGAGTGGTGAAGGAGCCGTGCCTCCAGGGAGCTGGAGAAGTGCTGCCTGCATTCCGCAGGCTATGTCTAGCAAAGTGCTCATTCCCTTGGGATCAGTGCTGACCCCAAGGGTGCCTGAGGGGCAGGTGGTGAGACCCTTACCTCAACCCTGGATTGCCCGGAGGAACCAACTCTCAAGGGGATGCTGCTCGGTGAGTTTCAGGAAGAGTTTAAGAGAAACTCAGGAGCGTCTGTTTAAATGAGAGCATAGCGGGCAAAAGGTATAAACCGAAAAAGTGGCACAGAATCGGAAAGAAAGTAAAGAGAAAAAGCTGAAAGCACAGCGAGGAGACAGAAAGCAAAAGAAAAACAGTGAGAAAAGCAGACCAGTGTGAAAGGCCAGTAAAAACCCAATCAAAGCTGAAAGCGAGGGAAAATGGAAAGAAGCAGCAAGTGACCCGTAGCAAGAAAGGGGCACGAGAAAAGGCAAAGTACAGTACTTGGGGCACGATAAAGAGGGTGAAAGTGTGCACGAAACAAAAGAGGGTGCAAGTGTGCACGAAAAGGAAAGCAGATCAGCAATGTGCCTGGGGCACATTAAAGAGGGTGCAAGGGTGCACAGAAAGGAAAGCAGAGAGTGCAGGTGTGCACGGAAAGCAGAGCAGAAGAGATGGGATGCAGAAAGCATCTGAAGGAAACAAAAGAGTAACAGAAGAACGTGAGAGCAAAGAGAAAGGCAATAGGGTCAGTGTGGGCGCGCCTCGGAAAAGCAAAAAGCCTGCAGTTTTTTAAAGCCTCTGATTCTACCCCATGAAAGAATGGTTTATGAATTCAAGACAGAACTTTAATAAATTATGTGTTGTGTTTGGAAACTGAAAGAGGCCTAGAACTTGGGGGGGGTGGAAGGGGGAAGAGACCCTGAGAGTCCCGTTAAAGAAATCAAAGTACACCCTGATAAAGAACTGATTTTGTGTTTCAAAGTTGAAAGGGGCCTGAGCTTGGGGAAGGGATCACTAAGAAGCCTACCAAAGTTAGAGGCTTGTTCGTTTTTGTTGGACTGGTGAGAGGATTGAAGCGTGGGGTAGGGAGCCCTGAGAAGCTTACAAAAGGAACTGTGTTACTATTTTCCATGGTGTTTTTTTCTGAAACTTGACGTGGATGAAGCTTGGGGAAGGGAACCCCAAAGGACTTAAAAACACTGAAGGTCGTTAGAATAGCTGCAAGGGACCTTTGGAGAAGGTTTTCTGTGGATTGAACTATTTGTGTGAAACTGACCCAGCAATACCTCATAAAGAAAACCACCTGAAACCAATCCTGGATTCCAATTTTGTTGAACCACTATTTGTCTTATTTTTTAAAAGACTTCCTATCACATTTTTGTATAGAGTGAGGGCAAGCATAGGTTTAGACACTGACAGACGTTTGTTTTGGACTCTTAGACAACAACGGCCATTAGAAACATCAGTTGAGGGAAATATCCCTTTAGAGCTAGGGCCAATAAGGCATTACACCAACCCAGCAACTGTCTCTGTCTCTCTTGATACCATGCCTGTCTCATAGTATCCCGAGTCACCTGCAAGGGGTAAGGACCCAAGGTTAGCCTTATCTTGCAAGTAGCCAAACTGTGTAAATTAGCCACATTTTACGCTTAGCCTGTATGTATAGGTTAGCCACATTCTGCATCTGGTCTAACAGTATAACTAAGCCTCATGCTCCCTGCTGTGACCTGAGACAGGCCTGTGTAAGATCTGTATCTTGCTGGGTTATGCTCCCTGAGATGGATTGCTGGGGTTAGGAAATGTATTGCCACAAACTATCCATACTAAAAACTCACCATTCTACATACGCACCCTCAGACTCTGAACTAAACACAACCATAGCTCTACAGCACTATTAAACGCACACAATTCACTACACCCTACATGAAAACAAACCATACACAATCATGCCTGAACACCACATGACAGCTAACAAATGAAAACACCCCAACGCTCAGTGATCGGTTTCAACAGTCAGTCTGTGCATGTCTGCTCCAAGTCTCACCAGGACATCCATCTCATGGCCCTAGGTGGCTTGATCTACAGATGTACTGCCATTGGATGGGGAAGGGGTGTTGCATGCTGGTACCTGTAGTGCATTATTTGTGGATTTTCTTTTGGGTATCTCCAGCCATGTATTGTTGCCTGTCAATTGAGGCGTGAGCTGGTTGGTCCTGCATGTGCAGGGTGCTTTCTGGAGATGCATTTTTGACTCCCCCAGCCCCTTGCCTGTGACCCATGCTGCAATGGAGGTGTAAATGTACATGCACTTACCCAACGTCCAGGTTTTTGTCCTCTGTGATGTGCCATGTACGCTGGCAGGGTGTTGTTCCGCAGGACCATGGAGTCGTGGGTTGATCCTGGGAACCAGACTCAGCACTTTGTGATGGTCAGGTCGGCTTCACAGGTCACATGGACATTGAGAGAATGGAGCTGCTTCCAGTTCCTGTAGACCTCCTCTGAGGCGGGGGGCACCAGCTGTACATGCGTGCAGTCCAATGTTGCAAACACATTGGGCTTTCCTTGCGTTCGCTTAGAAACAGGCTTTGGTGGCGTTGGGCTGTGCCTAAGAAGGCAATGTGCTGGCCCACATGGTGCAGCAGGGCCTCCAGTACCTGCACCAGCACTCTGGAGTAGGCAGGCTGCAAAATGCCATGCAACTGGCTCGCAAAGTGCTGAAACATGCCAGTGGATAGGAGGTGCAAGACCGACACCAGCTTCAACAGCGGTGGTAGGACTGTCATGACGATCCTGCTCCCAATGTCATCCTGGATAAGGGTCAGAGGTCAGGAATGGTCTCCCTGTTTAGGCGGTACAGGGTGTGTACGTGGCCGTCTGTGAGGGCTCAGGGTGTGGCCCTTGTGAGAGGGATAACAGCACGCCTCCACCTTCGACACCTGCATCACCTGTATCCCCATCCTCATCCTCCTTCTCTTTCTTTCCCTGGCCTCCTGTCGCCCCTGCTGCTGCTCCAGCACCAGCAGCCGGACATCGGCATGGAGCAGCTCCAGGTTCATGGTAGCGGCAAAGAGTGGCAGCATGGTTGTTTTGGAAAGTGTTCCTGGGGAAGGTGTGGCCCTCAGTGGTCGAAGTGTACGAAAAGAAGTAGTGGAGCTATGTTCCCTGCCGGTCTGCCCCACTCTCGACAAACCCCATCGCTGCTCCCCCTCCCACAAACAGTACAGACCGCCAAACAAACACACCTATTATTTAAGGGAATGTTCAGTGCAGCACACTGAAGTGCAAACTTCAACTTCTTTCTACAGTTTCTTGTTAAAATAAAAGTATAGGAACAGCGAAACTGAAAAAAAAAAAGTATAGGAGCACCGCTCCCGACCGCTCCCGCCCACTTCGAACTCTGGTGGCCCTTAAGTACTGTTCTGTGTGTATTAGGTGCACCTGGGTGGATTGCGTGCACTTGTGGCCTTATTTACCTCACCTGTGTCCATTTACCAGCTGCTCTGAGGTGATGTTATTTCTGGCTTGCTTTTTTCCAGTATTTCTGGCAATTATCTGCCGGTATTACCGGCAAATCTGGTCTCGTAATCCCATTGTGCCCTTATTACTGGCACAGCTTTACTGCGTTGCCAGTATTTGCTTTGATGGAATTACCTGCACCAGTGATTTCCGTGTGAAGTGCTGTAGGCGCTCGTAATTCTGGCAATGTAAGTACCGGCAAACATATACTTTGCTGGACCATAAAACTGCTTATAAACGGTTTCACCAGCACTCTTACTGTTTTCCGGCAAAGTTGTAATGAGGGCCTATTTGTGGATAACTTGTTAAGGGTGTTTGTTATCCATTTGAGGAGAGATGTATTCCTTATTCTGGGTGATTGAGGTGCATTCCGTTCTATCCATGTTGTGGTGCCTGTGCCTGCAAGTAGTTCTTCTTGCTTGATATTTTTCCAGCGTCTCTTGGTCGTGGGGAGAGGGGCTTAATATGTATGTTAAAGGAGAGTAATACAGGGATCAGGATCTTGAATGGAATCAATGGACACACTGTAATATCTGGTTGTGATTTCTGATAGGCACCTGGCAAAAGAGTTGAGTTTAATTTCCAGCCATGAATTGAAGTCATCTGGGATGATTAAATATTCCCTGTCCTTCAGGAGGTTAGTCACTGTCTCAGAGAATTTCTCTTCAAATGTAAAGAGGGGGTAGGTACATATGTATAGAACAGAAGTGATTGCTAATTGTCTGGATTGTTCAGATCGAATATTCATTGGCAACAGTGCTTAATTTGTAAATAAATAAGTGCCAGGGCCCAAAGAATCTTGGCCCCCTAATGCTGGGCGGGTGCCGCAGCCCGTGTCGTTACAGGGGTAGATCAGCCCACCACAATTCCTACGTTATAGAGGCGAGTAGAATGCATTCTGTACTCTACGAAGAGTGTTCAAACTTTGCATGATTGCAAGTGCAAGGTAATTCTATGGACGGTGTATGTCAAGGGGCCAAAGGTGGAAAAGAACTCCCTTTTGTGAGGTAAAAGACGGTGCTTGCAGAGCCTTACCTGCCAGCAGGCCAGGCCTGCTCTCGGGAGTCGACGGCTTCCCATCTCCGCGCGGGTCAGTGCAGTACATGAGCCTAAAGGCTACCTTAGAAAGGACCGGGAGGATAGCTAGCTTGCAGCAGTAGCATGAGCCCTAAATACCGACGCGCATTTACAGACGCAGCAAGTACAACCCATCGCGCAGTGAGACCTAAAAGCTCGTTAACATTCTGGGTGTAGTGCAGCTGCACTTAATTGTACAGTCTACGGTTGTCCACTTAAAGTCAAGAAATAAACACATTCTATAGAAAAAAGAAAAAAAGGCACAAAAAGAGCAGGGTAAAAATGATGCAGGCAAAATAAATCTCAGCTAAGGAAATATTCCAAGTAATGGGGCAGGTAAAAGTAGCATAGCTGGGGACTGTCAGTTCTCCCCGAGGCTTCTTCACTGTAGAGCGAGCAGCTTCATATTAGAGAGACGCTGTTGAACGTATTCATAGTTCGAAATGAGGGTAAAAACCGCTCAAATGTTACTTATGCTAGACTGGGGGTTTCTATAGACCATGCATCAGGGACAAATATCACAAACTGGTCCGCTTTGATTTTCAAGATGCATAAGATGCAATTATGGCAAAATGGGGCCCGCCATAAACTTTCTGCAGATTTTGAATCATTCATTTTACAAAATTTCGAAATGTATTTTTATTTGAGTTGCCCACAGAATAGGCAGAAAAAAACACATAGATGGAAATACACGGAAGCTTTTTTTGGGCATGCACACAACACATGGAAAAACAGAACACTTACAGAAACAGAACACGCAAGTGCATACACATGCACCCATCATTCGGACATGCATACAACATGCTAAGAACACAACATCACATATGGAAATGGAAGAAGCACGCTTATACGCAACCTCCACCTGGGTTGAATAGACACCTGAGACATCTAATTTAGGCACGCGCACTACACGTGGACAAAAACACAAACACATGCCGAAATGAAACATGCACTTATATACACACCGACTAACATGCGTTAACAGAGAGGCCCAGAACACATAATGGAGGTCCTGCGTACAACATGATTCGTGCGTGTGCACAACATGGAGAAAACACAACAACCCGCACGGAACATGCATGCCCATACAGCCCCACATGCTGCCGTGTGAGTTCAGGTTTGATATGAACTTTGTTAATCTTGTTAATATTTGGGAAATGGTTTCTTTGTATTGTGCGCATGCACATTAACATCGGCATTTAAGCGTCAGTAGACTCTACTTTGTGTACGTAGCATGGTTAAGTTGGGCTAGAAGAGCTCTTTTCAGATGCGTATAACTTTGGCGCTGTTCAATGAATCTGTATGCCACTTTCCCAAACAAATATACACCTGGCAGCAACTTCTTCATCAGATTCTGTCAAAGGGGAGCAGAATTATATGAGAGGTCTCAAAAATGCCATATTCACATTCATTTCTCTCAGCTACAGCCTAAACCACTAGCTGGGATTACACCATACTTTTGTCTGGCCCTGGAAGCGTGCTTTTGAACTTGGAGCAGATCCCTCCAGAAGTGTCTTTAATATTACCGCTCCAAAGGTCCAGAAAAACCTGGGTCTACGTGTAGCATTCCACAGACACACCTGCCCATGTTTGGGCAGTTGATGGGTCATTAGTTCTTGACCGACGCAGCTCAGTGCAGTGGATGAGGTAAATGGCATACAGTAGCCACTTCGTTTGGCTCGGAGTGGCCTGTGGCATGGCAAAGTGCCCACCTGCTATGGCCATCCGAACTTCGCACTTTCATGGAATCTGTTTCCCTAGCAGGCCACCTTGGAGAACAGTTACTGCTCATGAGGGGACATGACAGATGAGGAAGTGAGGAAGTGGCGGTTGGAGAGGTAAGTACGGGGCTTGGGTGAATGTGTGCGTATGCATGCATGTCTGTGTGTAAGAATATTTTTGGATTTGGGAAGGGGGGGCAGGAGTCCACGAGGGTGCGGGCCCCTTGTGTCCCCGCTGAATCTGCAACAGGCTGTGAGGGTAGGAGGAGGGAACAGAGCTGCAGGGGTTTCCTGTCCCTGCTGCACTGAATCGTAACTGTCATCCTTGTCTCGGGAGGATAGCTCAGGTGCAACGTGCACGCCTTGGAAGCAAGACGACACGGAGCAACACAGGTTCGATCCCCGGTCCGCTCTTGGAAACGTCTGGGTATTAAGTGTTTTATAAATAACCTATCAAATCACATATCATATCATATCCTTGTTCGTGAACCTAGAGGTATAATAAACACACAAACCCTGTAGTTCACAATGGGCTACTGTTGTGGTTGGTTTGGTCTTTATTTGCAGTGACTGTGCTGTTTATCCTTGACGTGATGAATCCAAGCGGAGTTTCATGGGACTTGTTGGATTCAAAACTAATAAGTACACACAGAGGTCGGGCACAGTTCAATCCATAAACTAGGTTTCGCAGGTATCAAAAATCTGTGAAGATTTCGGGCATCCGCCAACCCCCACGTTCCTAATTATACTTGATTCTGACCCGACATGGGCGCTTTATTTTTTACTTTCAGACCTGCGGGTTTCAGAGTGACTTACCGTTGGAGTCGGCGATGGCATGACTTGACACGACTCTGTGATTCAGGTTGGGGGTGGGCCGTGGCCACGAAAGCAAGGGCCCGGGCCGGCTGAGGCCAGCAACAACTAGTCCGTGTGCGCACCACACATGGCTGGGTGCTGGCTCAGGAAGGCTCCCTATCTGTCCGACCACACCACACCCTAACACAACTGTGTGAACCAGAAATGAAGATGGTGCTGTGCCTTCAGCCCACGTGACCAATACTTAATTTAATTGGCTACGAAGAACAGCTAATGGAAATAGTACATTCCATGTTACTATACAGAATGTATCAAATAATTTGTCCTGGGAGGATAGCTCAGAGGCAACATGCTCGCCTTGGAAACAAGACAACACGGAGCAACACAGGTTTGATCCCCGGGTCCGTGGTTAGAAACCTCTGGGTATTAAGCGCGTTCTAAATACCCTATCATATCATATCAAATACTGCATAGTAACACAGGATGTTACTTTTCATTGGCTGTTCCTGTTTCACTGCGCTGTAGTCAGGTAGGCGGCAGGGGCTGGCCAGGCCCAGCCAGCCATGGCCTGCTGCAAGCAGAGTGCGAGATGATCAGATCAATACACAAACAAAACAATTACATGCCATGCGCCGGCCTGCATGATGAGTCGGTGCCCAAAAAAAGAGTGCTGGTGTTGCCCACCGGCAAACACTGTCACAAATTAAGCACTGCTTGGCAAAGTTTAAACTTTATACAAATGCTTTTGTGAGGTATCTGTTACCAGTTTTATTCAGCATACCCACATAACAATTCAAAGGAAGTAGCTTAGACAATAGGTGTAGTTCAGGAAGCAAAAATAGCAAACTCACTAACCGCATTAGTCTAGAATGATGCTGCTTGGCTCCTCAGAGGTTCCTAAAAAACTGACCAAACCAACCAACATTCCAATCTCTACATTGGTTGGCTTTAGAGCAAATGGCCCATTTTAAACCTTATGTGCTTTTAATTTGGCAATGGTATTTAACATTGTGAAAAAATCACTGAGACCGGCCTAGCAAAGCCTCCTGGTCTACCATGGTAACAAAAGGCGGTTGATCATTCTCTGAACTGGCTTCATCTTTACTAAGTAATTTTCTTTGTTCTTCGAGAGAAACCTTTTTCTCTCCTCATTGCCTGCTGAGAATGAAGACATTGTCAAAAAAGGCTAGGATAGACAATAGCTAGATAGAAAGCCAGACAGAGACAGACATGGAAAAACAGACAGGCAGACAGACAGACAGACAGACAGATAGACAAATAGATTACAGTCTATATGCTACTTACCAACCCCAAAGTCAGTCCTGTCCTCAAGCACATGGTCTTTCATTCGAAGAGATGCCTTGGTCACAGGAAAACCTTAAAAATAAAACACATTTTAACAAACTAGACCAAGAGTATAACACATTTCAATTTATGATAGGTCAATGGTGCGCAAGCTTTTTCTACTGAATCCATATTAACAGCATTGATAGCACATATAAGAACACACATTTGAACTGCCATGCATTAGATCATCGACAGTATGCACATATTCCAAACCCGTTAGTGCCACAGTGGCAGATCAACAGAACAAATACTTGTCAAATATGTTTTCAAATACTTTATTCCTGTCAGTATGTGCAGTGTGATAAAAGCGTATAGGTACTAGAAGTAGTTCTTGAACTAAAAAGGATTTTCCCTTCCATTAACAGTCGAAGTGAAATTTGTAGGGAAGCTGCAAACCATAGTAATGGAAGGTGTTACTGTCCATCGGGGATTCTAGTCTACCACTTGAATGCAGCCTACTTCCTTCTCCTCATCCCAGAGTGTTATCAAAGATGTGGGCCCTGTCAGGCAGGGTAATGGGATACAAGCCTATAGATATTAGGGGTTTTTCGACAACTGAAATGGATGGTCCTGTCTCTGAACTGACCAAGCAAAAGGTCTCTTGGTGTTTAACTGTTTCTCTGATATCCTCGTGCCCCACTGGATCTTGTCTACTTCCCTTTCCTTGTTCCAGTTATACATTCCCTAAACAGTTCTTGACATCCCACAGCGCTCCATTGCTTCGCATTTTATAAATCCCATACATACATACAAACATCATGTCTAGATTATAGTCTCCAACCCACTTCTTTATTTTTATTTAAGCATTTATAAAGCGCTCTAAACCCGGAAGCATCAAGCCGCTGTTACAGGCAAGTTATGGGATAAAGCAGTTATGTAACAGACAGAGGTAAGAGGTGAGTAAATGAACACATTGTCAGGCCATGTGAGTCTTTAGATGTTTCCAGAAGACCCAGTACGATTGTTCAGATCTGAGTGCCAGGGGTAATCTGTTCTAGTTCTTAGAGGCAATGACCAGGAAGCTTTGCCCTCCTGATCTCTTTAGTCTGAATCTTGGATTGATGTGCTGGTGAGTGTAGGAGGAGCAGGAAGGTCTTGACGCTCACGCTTTTTTATTTTGTTAGATAGATAGATAGATAGATAGATAGATAGATAGATAGATAGATAGATAGATAGATAGATAGATAGATAGATAGATAAATAGGAGCATCACTGGAGAGGCGTTTGTGGGTGAAGACAAGTGTTTTGAAAATGAGGCACTCACATATAGGGAGCAAGCAGGCTTTTTTTCTGGTTGCCGAGATATGTTCTCTTCTGGGGATGTTGAGTGCAGCTCTGATTGCGTTATTCAGGTTTACCTCGAGTTTGTTGACATTTTGAGTGGAGGTTTCAGCATAAAGAATTTTACAATGATCCAGTCTGAATCCAATAAGTGCTTGGCAATAGTGAAACAGCTGTCCAAGGACAGGAAAGGTCTGCTAGTGTTGATTAGCTTGGTGGTGATGCAGCAGAGGATGCAATAGCGTTGACCTGTCACGTGAGCGAACATCCGACATCTTGGTGAACACGCAGAGTTTTGACTGTGCTCGAGACAGGGATAGTTATGTTGTCAATGGTAAAGGTATTGTAACCTTGGCCAAGATTGATGAGATCTGACATGGGGAATTTCTGTCTCATCGTCATTAAGACAGAGGAGATGGAAGGCTTTGCAGGCTTGGAGTGGAGTGAAGCATGCAGAGTGTTTGAGTCGGTGGCATAGTTTCCAGTTAGGGCAGGAGGATCTGTGTATCGTCACCTTAGTTTGTATAGGAGATGCCCCGGCCATCGACCAGGTCAAAAGAGGGGTTTTCTGAATATGTTATAAAGGGTCGGAGAGACATAAGATCATAAGGGAACCCCCGCAAGTAACAGGGGCTGGAGGGGCAGCAACGTTGTCTGCAAAGACTCTTAGAAAGCGGTCTGTCAGAAAGGAGGAGATCCACTCCATAGCTTTGGTGGAGCAGTGGACTGCAGATGCCAGATGCTGGCACAGTATTTGATGGCCGATGAGATCAAAGGCTGCGGACAGGTCAAGCAGAAGGAGGAGGGCTGTGTTGACAGTGTCCTTGATCTCGTCAAGTTGGTTTTTTAAGTCTAGTAATGAAGATTCTCTGCTGTGGCTGGGTCTGAAACTGGCTTGTCGTAGCCCTCGGATGTTGTCGGCCTCAAGGTAGGCCTGGATCTGGATGTAAGCTGCACAATCCAGGCTTTTAAGGAGGAAAAGAACAGTGGTAATAGGGCAGCAGGTGGTGTGGATGGATGGGTCAAGGGAGTTTTTTTAGCAGGGGGCAAACACAAGTGTCCTTTAGGCTGGATGGAACAGAGCAGGTGGAGAATGAGGCATTGATGAGAGTGGTGATGAAAGGTGAGAGGTCTTCTGCACAGTCCCTGATAACAGGCGCCAGGCAAATGTCCCCTTGGCAATGGGTACGCTTGAGTCCTTTCATTACTGCTGATTCTGTGTCAGTTTTGTAGGTAAATAGTAAGTCTTTTCGTGTGACTATGGGACGAGTGTTCGGAGATCCTGGGAGGGGTTGCTAATGGCCAGTTTTAAACTAAGATCACGTGCAATGTAATAGTGGTGGTGTAGGAGAGGTTTAATTTGGCTGTGAGAAGCTTGCTGCAAGTGAAGGAAGAGTTGTCGACTTCTCTGATAGGACAGGAATCTTTTACTATGAGAGCTATCCGCCGCCTTTTGAAACTAGTCTGTCTTTGCGGAGGATTGTATAATTAGTAGGTAAGACTAAAGTGAGTGACGGGACGTAGGCCCAATTTAGCCAGGTTTCTGAGATGGCTAGTAGGTCTAGGTCATTGGCTGTGAGCAGGGATTGATCTGCCGTTGACTAAAGCTCCCTTTAGGGATGAGGCAGGACCGTTTAGTGTCGGCTTGTTGTTGAGGGCGTGCTGTTTGTTAGAGGTGCCATTCTTGTGGACCTTAGAGGATAGGGGGGGGCGATGTGAAGTTCTGGTCAATTTGTGGATTGGCTACCACAGGAGGGGTGATATGGGTGGAGGGACAAGGGGCAGAGCTGCTGATGGCCCTGGGCCTAATGAGCTGATGGCGCTGGTTGTCGCTTATAGGGGTGTTCAGAGAATGGCAGTGCAAAGCAGTTTTGGTCCTAAGAAGTTGTTTCACAGTGATGAGTACCTGTGCAGTGGCAGGTTTTAATTTTGGAGATAGTGAGATGGGAGGCATAAGGCTGCTTCCCAGTGGTTGGGAGGCAGCTTGGAGGGACCCAAGGAGGGGACAACTGGTGGTGTATTACAACGGGCAGTGAGCGGCTGGTGGGCAGAACAGTTGACATACAAGGAAACCGGTGTGCCTGCTTGCGGATAAGGGCCTGGTCCGCACTGGGTCATGCTACAGTGAGGTGAAGCTGCATTAAGGTGCAAGCATAAGTGCTGATTCTGTAGAGGTGGTGACAAGGGCACTCAATGGAATGATGAGTAGTTGGCAGTGCGTGATCCTAGGCCGGTCAGTCTGGCTCTACCTGGGCACGGCCAGAAAGCCCTAGCAGTGTAGGTAGCGTGGGAGTAGGTGTGGGGGGCCTGTGGGGTGAAGGCTATGAGCATGGTCAGACTGAGACCCCTGGGGGCCAAGGCAAGGTGAGAGGAAGTGGGAATGGTGGGATGGAGGAGTGCGGTGGGAGTTTCTTTGGTACAGTAAGCATAATAGTGCATCCGGTAGGGCTTAGGACCACATACCTTGTTAGGTTAGGTTCCAGGCGGCCCTCCAAGGCCTGACGGGGACAGACAGGATGAGTGAGCCTTAGGATGGAGTCTATGGAGGCGGGCGGCTATGCCTGCTGGCTCGCCTGGATAGGCTCAAATGAACAACGCTGTGGCCAATCCTCTGCGACCTGTGGCATGTCAGAGACAAGGCAGCTCCGAGCTTCGGAGGGAGATGAAATGGCAGCATCCATTTTTAACTTAGCTGCTGCTCCACATCTTGCGTGGCCAGCCAAGCGGGGCTCGCATCCTGGCACCTTGGTTGGAGCTGCTGTTCCGTGTCTTGAGTGATTTCTGTAACTTGTGAAAATAGCCCAGCAGGGCTTACCTCAGTGGTGGTGGGGCCCTGCATGAAAGCACCGGCATGCACCTGGAGATGAGCGGGGGCCAGCTGCTCGAGGTAGTGCTCATGCAGCAGATAGGGCCAGACAGCCAGACCAGAGTCTTAGGGATAAAGCGCCCTGAATACTTCTTGACTCTTCCCATAACACAGCCTCACGGATATAGCATGCAAGTGCTTATAATCCTTCCAGAGATATGGTGCCCAGGTAAATGTCCTCTGCTACCAGGAATATAGTGCCCAGCTCCCTTCTGTCAGGATTATAGTGCCAAGCGTGCTTCTTTCCTGCTCTAAGATGTTATAGTGCACAGTTCCGTTGCGTAAGGGGTACAGTGCCCTGCTCACTTGTTTCAGAGATATAGTGACCAGCTCACGTAATTTCAGCTTCCAGGGATTTAATGCCCAGCTGAATTGTCTCAGGAAAATAGCACCAAGAATGCTCTGCATCAGTACAATGGTTCCAGGCCTCTCAGCTTTCCCAGGCCTCTCACATCTCCTATACTCATTACCTCTTGCAGACCCCTTAGCTCTTTCAGGCCTCGCAGCATTCTTAAGACTGTCAGCTATTTCTGTGCATCGGGTGTAAATTCCTTTTTGCATTTTTTCTGACATTTCAAACTTTCTCTTGATCTTACCTCACAGTGATTTTATTAAATATAAATCATCTCTCCCCTGCTCTCAGAAATTATTATTCTGACACTTCTTCTTGGAAGAATTAGATGTTTTCTCGTAATCGTTACAGAAAGTTGTATCAGAACCTTTCAATGTGTCATCATCATATGTTTGTGAATCGTTTGTTAACAAAATGTTCCAGGAGCTACGCACTTGCACAGTGACATCTATAGATGAGCTGGTGGGGATCATTCGTCTTGGGATGAAATCCTGTGAAAGTTCTCACAAAATTGTTATGACTTCAGTGCTTACATTGCTTGTTATGAGACAGTTTATTTCCGAAGTGGCCAACATCTGCGAAAAGAATTCGCAGACAGGACGCTTTCATCGAAAGGGAGCTTGTCAGGAACTGCTCATGCGTTCACTGCGCAGTGCGTAATGGGGAAGAGGGGACCTCCAAGGCAGCTGAAAGTGAGGCAAGTGTTGTATCCCGCACCAATACCATTAAAGGAGCCCGACTCCTGTATTGACATTGCCACTGGCCTATCCCATGCGTGTATATAGCCCATGCTCAGAGCCTCCTGCTGGAGCTCAAGTGAGTTGCAGCGTCAAGGGAATAAATTAAGTTCACTCCCATATGCGCCTCCGTTTATTCATTTCCCTCAGTGTTTCCAGGCCCTGTATGAACTTTTGAAAGACCAGGCAATGTCGACGAGGATGAGATAGACTTGGGCAGCCACCTCCTGCATTCTCACTTCCCAAAAAATCACCACAAATGTGTAGTTGCCACACGTGCAAAATGTCGGCGGTTGAGCAAGAACAGCTGGCCAGGAGGATGGCATGCACAATGCCGGTGCATTCCGAAGGCCGGTGTCTTTCGACATGCAAGATCAACAATCTCTCGGGCCAAGGTGGGAGAGTTGGCTGCAGCGTTTTGAAAACTACCTGAAAGCTTGTGACGAACTTGCGTCTGATCGCTTTGCAAGAAGATTAATTATAAACCTGGTGGGAGATGGCATAGAAGACCTCATCCCCACGTACTAGCCAGAAGATGTGAAAACCTTTGTCGGCCTCAAAGAAGCATTATGTGCCTACTTTGATCCGCAGCGAAACATAGATCACGAAAGACACACATTCAGTACAGCTTGCCAACTCACAGGTTCTCACCTTTGCGACACGGCTTTGCAGCTGGTGGCCCACTGTGACTTTCACAAGTTCTCAAACTAAGAAGTGATACACCTCAGGATAATTGGTGGCCGTCTATTGTCAGCATTCAGAAAGAAGCTATTGCGAGAACTGCTTCCGCTGAGTACCAATTTACAGATGGCCAGGACAGAAGCACGCGCCGAGATCCAGGCGACCCAAATGGAAAGTAACAAAGGACCCACGAAGGAACAGATATATCAGGTGACTCAACAGGGATGCAGTCAATACACTGGTGGCGGCCAGACGAGAAGTCACATATCCACGAGCAGGTGCTATCGCTGCGGACTGACATTCCCACATGACCCTGGCATGAAGGGCCGGGTGTTTGGACAATAGTGCCCCATCTGTGCGCAAGAAAATCATCTTGTCATTGTTTGTTATGCCCCCCAAGCTGATCGCAGGGCCCCCAATACAACACACAGATGCAATTAAGAACCTGCATGCAGCATGGGGCCGAGAAGAGATACAGATACCCGACAAGATGTCTGAGATATACGTCAGATCACTGGAAGATCTCCCTCGCTTTCACCAGTGGATGAGAGAGAACCATGGAACAACGCATGCATGATGAATGCTGTGACAACATCGGCGGAGAGCAATGTCATCATGAGGGTAGGAGAGCACCCAGCGAGCTTCGTGATTGACACGGGGCTACTCCTACCATCATATGTATCTCAGAATATCACAAGATGTCGAATCGTCCACCACTGGTTCCATCTGAACTAAGAATTTTCCAATGGGGAGCTAAGGGCCCTGTGCGCAATCACATACAATTCTCCACGACTCTTTGGTACAAAGACCAACATGCTGCTATAGAGTTGCACGTACTACAGGGTGAGGCCCCCCGATAAATGTATTGACCTGCCCTACTGTACTCACAACGGGGATAGCAGCTGTAACCTACAACATTCAGCAGGATGTCTCCATCCTACAGAGCTTCCCAGCCCTGTTTACTGGACTGGGCTGCCTTAAAGGCAAGCCCATAACGCTACACATCGATGAGTCGGTCACTCCAGTTGCTCAACACCCCAGGAGGATACCTTTTCATCTCCAAGCCCAGGTGGAGAAAGAAATTCAGAGCCTGATTAAACAAGACATAATTGAACGGGCCTATTGCCCTACCCCATGGGTGTCTCACATAGTGGCAGTTCCCAAAAGGGACACGCTCAATGCAATACGCATATGTGTCAACATGAGGCAGGTTAACTGTGCAATCGAACGCGAGAGACATCCCGGGATGCACTTGGATGACATGATTAATCTATTGAATGGAGCTTCTCAAAACTTTATCTCAACAAGGCATACCACCAGATAAAAATAGACAAGCAATCGAGATATATCACCACTTTCGCCACCCATGTTGGGCTTTTTAGGTACAAAAGACTCAGCTTTGGAATTTCATTGTCGGCAGAGATATTCCAGGAAAGCATAAGAAAAGTCATTTGCAATATAAAGAACTGTTTCAACTACAGTGATGACATTCTGGTATTTGGAGCCTCCACAGAAGAGCATGACGAGGCCCTATACAAGGTATGAACTGCACTAATGGAAGCAGGACTAATGCTAAATTAGGACACATGCGCATTTTGCAAGGAACACCTCAAGTTCTTTGGGCACATATTCCCGGAAAAGGGCATGAGTCCTGATTGAAGCAAGGTCACAGCAATAACAAAGATCTCGCCACCTAAGGATGTCAGTGACATCAGATCATCTCTAGGAATGGCGAGCTACTGCAGCAGATACTTGCGTGACTTTGCCACTGTCAGCGCCCCACTCATAGAGCTCATGAAACAGGGACATGTATTTCAGTGGGCCGTAGAATGTCAGAGTGCGTTCATACAGATCAAACAGGAAATAGTCTCGTCAGAGAACATTGCGCACTTCAGCCTAGAGTTATGCATGGAACTACCAATCCGGTAGGATTGGGAGCCATATTGGTGCAACATCCTCCAGGACAAGACAAAGCAAGGCAAGTAGTTGTATATGCCAGAAAAAAACTCTCGGATGTGGAAGTCAAATATTCTCAACCTGAAAAAGAGGGGTTAGCAGTCTTCTGGGCCTGCAAGCATTTTCAAATGTTTCTCTTGGAAAAGGCTTTTACTATCATCACTGATCATCAGGCACTGGTGACCATTTACAGAAATTCACACTGCAAAATGCCTCCTCGGATAGAAAGATGGGGCCTACGATTACAGGACTTTGACTTTACCATAATACAGAAGCTCGGAAAGGAGTATAACCCAGCAGATTTTATGTCACAACACCTTTGGTCCAACAACACACCAGAAACATCAATGGTGGAAGAATATGTCAATTTTCTCAGGCAACAAGGAACTCCAGAAATAATCACCACCCAAGTGCTAAGAGAACATACTCATCAAGATGTTATGTTATACAATTTATAGAGCGCACAAACGCCCGTAGGCACCCTGGCACTAAAAAGGTGAACAAAAAACCTAACTACCGATTTTAGATCACAAATGTCTTTAGCAAGTGACGAAAAGCGAGGTAGTCACTGGTCTTGCGCAATGGCAAAGGAAGGGCATTCCATGCCTTAGCGGCAGCAACTGAAAAGGCACGTCCACCAGTGTGCATCAATCTGAAATGGGGAACTGCAACAAAAAATGGGGATTGAGAGAGTAGGCACCAATTTAGAGTATAGTGAGGGAATTTGTCCAGGTATTCAGGTCCCACACCGTTAAAGGCACGGTGCACCATACACAAGGACTTAAACAAAATCCGCTTTTCCACTGAGAGCCAGTGTGGCTGCCTCAACAATGGAGTCATGTGGGTGGCAAAAGGGGGCCGTAAGATAGCTCTAGCAGCAGCATTCTGCAACAGCTTTAGGTGGTTAACCAGATAGCGAGGCTAAACTAGGTACGAGTTGCAGTAATCTAAGCCACTCATAACAAGCGCAGCAACCATCGGGGCCTGGCATTTTTCAGGCACAAATGGAAGGACTTTCCTGAGTATACAAACTTTAAAGTGGCCGCTCTTACACACTGCCGTGACCCGACCGTCCATAGTAAGAAAGGACGAAATAGTAACCCCCAGATTCTTCACTGATGGAACAGGAACGGGAAGAGGGCCAAGAGCTGCGGACCAGCAGTCATTGGTCCAGTAAAGAAGAGGTGAGGTAGTACCCACCACCATCACCTCGGTCTTACTGCCATTGAGTTTCAATTGACAATTGGATGTCATCCATTCCCCTACCTCCTGAAGACAACACCTAAAGCGACTGGCCGTATCAGCCTGGTTTAAGTCAAGACGGACCAGGATTTGTGTGTCGTTGGCGTATCAATAATAGAGGAAGCCATGGTACAGAATGAGAGACAAGAGGTGCCTAATATAAATATTAAACAAGATTGGTGAAAGAGCAGAACCCTGGTGAACCCCACTGGAGAGTGGAACTAAACTAGAATGAAAAGGCGGGAGGGAGACCAATTGAGAGCGGTCGGCCAGAAAGGAAGTGAACCAGTCAAGTACTCTACCAGACAGCCCGGCTGTAGACAGCCTGGAGATCAGGGTAGGATGGTGAACTGTGTTGAACGTCGCCGACAGATCCAATAGAACAACCGCGCCGACACCACCCTGATCCACCAGGCGAGCCAGTTTGTCCATTTACTGTAGCCTCATATTCCACCACGTTGAATTGTGGCAATTTCCATTCCAAGCTAGAAGAATCCATCAGCAGGCCCAAACCTCCCTTGGACCAATTTAAATTCTCCTGATTCCAACTGATATGATTTTTCTACCCATTAACTTGTAAGTCCCTTGGACCACCCAGGTTTTCGGCAAACATATTAATCTCAAAATTAGCTTTCAACATACCATGGTCACTCCACGTATTTTCCAGAATGTCAAAACGTGTACACCTTTTTGAAAGGAAAGAGTCAATGAAGAAATAATCTAAAGCGGATTCACTTTTTCCCTGGTGCCATGTACACTGCCACATCACTGCACCCTTACCGTCTCCATTCAGTACGGTTAAGCCAACTGAGGAAAGCGATGTGATCCACTCACTTCCCGCCATATTTCTTTTATTGGTCTCACTGGAATTTGGACGGAATGATATCCCATATTTCCTCTGCCCCTTCAGGGATTACGCATGTTGTGTTTAAGTCACCTGCCAGAAGTACTATGCCTTTAGGTTCCTCCAAGCGCCGGTTCATAATATTTGCCATTAAGTATTCCAGAAAGTCATTTAGGGCTTCTACCTCCTTGTGCCAATAGACATTGATAATCAGCACATCCAATGTATTCAGTGCTCTGGAGATGGCCAATGCTAAAAGGCCCTAGGGCAGACCTAAGATCTTATTACAAACTATTCCTGGTCCTGATCTAACTGCTGTGACCAATCTCTCTGCAGGCCTTCCCTTACCACTATATTTGGCCGGTTGGCAAAAAACTATATAACCATCCAACATTAGGGCCTATTGCATCCATGTTTCCTGTAGAATGATGCACATTACATCTCCTATTTTGGACATTACTTCCAGGTTAGAGAATAGATGCATGTTTCCCCAAGAGTTCCATGAGACCACTGAGAAGTAAGTATCCCCTTTCCCGGTATTACCCATAGCAGTTATCCTTTTGCTCTCTGCGCATATGACTAGCTCACTGGGCCCAATGGAATCTGTATGTCACCAGTTGGATGAATGCCCTCGAAATGGGGGCATGCCATTTCAAAACAACTGCTTTGAGTTGGATCTAGGTGCGTTGTTGCCCTCAAAAGATTCCTCCAGTTTGGATATGTTCTTACAATTACCATCCACATCCCTATTCCAGTTATCCACCACCCCATCCCATTCATTGTTAATCCAATCTGCGTAGAACCCGAAATTCATGATATTTGGCCTTTCTGAATATATTAAATCAAAGAGCAATTTAGATCTAAAAGGAAGGATTTAGCAATTGGTATCTTTCTTATCCGGAAATTCAACCCTTTCAATATCCACAGAGGAAAGAGCGTGCAGATTAGGTAGCTCTTAAAATATCAGCAAAACATTACTCCTGTTCACATGTACGCATTTCATTGCATATGATCTTCAGTGTTACTTGTGAACCCCTATTCAACCCTGTAAAGATCCCTTGATTATTGTCTGCAAACCTCGGAGGCTTACACAAGAGGCCATTACAATTGGCATTCACAGTTTTCCTTTAAACTTGCAGTTGCTCTGGTTGCTCTGATCGTACATGGGGCTTATGGCTCAGTTTATCTACTTCTAGCATTTGTTTCATTCCCAAGTCACACTGTGTCGAAAATTAATCTTTACCACACACCCCCATATGTATGAGCCACAGCAACTATAGTCCCTTGTGTGTTGTCAATGTCTCTCCTTAAAGCATCCCTCACTATTTCCTCATTGGTTATTGCCTGTGAACTTGTATTTCAGTGTGTGGAGCGTGTGGCATTCAAGACAATACTCGTTGCCTCAGTTTCAGTTGCAACTCATAGCCTAAGTGGCCCACTAATTGGACGGCAGACTAGTCTATTATTAATCTGCCCTTCCTGCTCCAACCCAGTCTGTGTTGCCACAATTAGGCAACAAAAATTGTCTCTCAACCAATTTTTCTCCATTTTCAATCATACACAACCCTTGTGTTTTGTGTAGCTTGTTCATTTGTGGTGGACCCGTTTCAATGCTCCCAATGAACACCCAGCAGTTGCCCCAATCGCTTCCATCCCTGCCTCCTCGCACAGCAGGGACAGTGGACCTGAAACCGTACTAGTGTATCGTAATTTCTTTCTATGCTTCAAAGATTCCAAAATCATTGACTTTTTCATAAAAGTCTGCATTGGAACACTTTTTTTTCCTCATTGTCTTTTGATTTTTGTGCAAATGGAAGTCGCGTTCATTTGATCATATGTTTTCCAACATCATCGAATCAACATGCTCAATCAGACTGAGGTCGTGAATGTCATGCATGTGTGAACAATCAATGGCTGCAATTCCTTTCAAACCTGGCTTCTTATTAACCGTGTTCAGATCAATAGTTTAAAACAAATCTGTAATTGTCTGCCCGGCTTTCGAATGAATTGTAGGGTGAGGCGATGAACTATGCCCAAGGAATGGTTTTAGTGTCTTATTTAATTACTTTCCCTTCTTTGATCGCGCCCCTGTACGCAAAGCCTCTTCCTTAAACTTCTCATTTGGAGGCAAGCATACAGTGTTGTTTGTCACCCAGGTTACTCATCAAAGTTGCCACCATTTGAGCTTCTCTGATCTGAGAGCTTGCATGAATATGGGTAGGAACATTGTCCAGACCACTGCCTTCCATTAATTCTTCCACAGTTACAATTAAGCCGGCTGCTTCCAACGTGTGAACGCCAGTCGGACTACGGAGGCCCGCTCGCAAAGCCATTGTTAGATTTCCTGTAGAAAGGAGAGAGGTGATTTCCCCCTAAAAATGACCAATTCCATAACGGGAAATGTCTTTTTGAACAAATGTCCCCAAGAAATGGATACCGAGGGGATGCAAGACAGAAAGTCCCCACAGTTGCCTTAAAAAGTTAAAATGAAGGTTTAAAATGTAAAACACACAGTACTCCAAAAGCTTGAAGGCACACAGGGCTAATATCCCACAGTTATTTAAAAAGATTTTCACAATTTAAAAAGTTCACGGCTCAAGGAGCAACCGCTCCGCTGTCACTGTGTACAAATGGATTAAATAACACATGGCTCAAAGGGCTTATGCCCCGCAGTCACTGCGTACAAATGTAATAACACACATGGCTCAAAGGGCTGATGCCCCGCAGTCACTGTGCACAAATGTAATAACACACATGGCTCAAAGGGCTTATGCCCCGCAGTCACTGCGTACAAATGTAATAACAAACATGGCTCAAATGGCTGATGCCCCGCAGTCACTGTGCACAAATGTAATAACACACATGGCTCAAAGGGCTGATGCCCCGCAGTCACTATGCACAAATGTAATAACACACATGGCTCAAAGGGCTGATGCCCCGCAGTCACTGTGTACAAATGGAATAAATAACACATGGCTCAAAGGGCTGATGCCCCGCAGTCTCTGTGCACAAATGTAATAACACACATGGCTCAAAGGGCTGATGCCCCGCAGTCACTGTGTACAAATGGAATAAATAACACATGGCTCAAAGGGCTGATGCCCCGCAGTCACTGTGCACAAATGTAATAACACACATGGCTCAAAGGGCTGATGCCCCGCAGTCACTGTGCACAAATGTAATAACACACATGGCTCAAAGGGCTGATGCCCCGCAGTCACTGTGCACAAATGTAATAACACACATGGCTCAAAGGGCTTATGCCCCGCAGTCACTGCGTACAAACTGAGTAACACACACAGCTCAAAGGGCCGATGCCGCGCAGTAACCATGTACAAACGAGCATAGCGAATGCATAGATGCTTAGATGCACACTATGGTACAAATGATGCAAATTATGCATAGTTGAATCTAGCACCCCAAGCTGGAAATAGTAATGGGAGAGGGAACAATCCAAATGGTATAGGTTTTCTTTCTTTACTTTAGTTGCCCGCGTGCTGTGGCTGAGTTATCCTAGGTAATCTGGCCGCCGGCGTCGGTGTGTCTGGCGAGTTAACAGGTTTGTCAGACGTTTGATGATTTGAAAATAATAGCAGAGACCTACCTCCCATCCCCCCAACCCCGCATCTGCAGCTGCTGCGCCCCCTCTGACCACCGTCAGATCATTTCTCACACCACTTGTCCGGGGTCAATAATATTGCAAGCTTATGGTACTCAGTTTATCAAAACGGGTGGATAAATGGCATCATCTGCTAGCCAAGGCGAGCGTGTTGAGATTTAACTAAAGGAATGTGCATGTCTTGGTAAAGATAAAGTCAGGTTCTTGATATTTGTTTGTCCTTGTTCATGACCCTATTCAACAGGTATTCCACATCTTCTTGCCCTGCTCTCATCTCCTTCCCAGAATGGAGGGGCTGTGAACATTACCACTCCCACCCGAGAACTGAGTACTAGTGCCATTTTCCTGTACTCCTTAAGCATCACAGCAAAGAACGTGAGACACACATCCCAGAGATAAGGGTTGATGGGGCCAAACTAGCTAATCCTATGGTTTCAGTAATTCTGATAGACGTTTTGTCTGTGTTTGCCTTTACCTTGTTCTCTGTTACAAACAACATTTTGAGTTGGATTGTTTGCTGCAAAGAAATGTGGCATAGTATGTTGTGAGAAAATGCATAAGGGCTACAAATGACAGTAAAACCATACCTTTCTCCACCTTGTCACTATCCAGGGTTCTTCCAAGGAGAAACACTGTGCCAGCCATTATAGCAGCCAAGGTCAATATCATCAAAAGTATAGCCCACCAGCGTGTCTATGTCAAAAAAGGAAATGGTTAACTCATTGTGAATGCACGTGGTGCAGCAATTGTTAACTAGAACGAAGGCTTCACTCTACACTTTAGTAGATATTTAATACCAACACTTGTACAGGCACTGGGTGTAATGTTCAGTCATAGCAGGGATGTAGCCCTTTGCATAGCTTCAATGAATTCCGATAAAATGGTACATTGCACAATTCATTTGTATGGTATTTTTGTTAAGTGAAATTGTATTCAAGTTAATGAAAGATTACGCTAGTGGGAAACATTCACATAATAACATCTGCACATATGGGTCCAGTACAGTTCACAGGACATTTGGTCTGGGTGCATTTGGACGAAAGACAATGAGCAGGGGTCCAGTGAAACCAATGAAGAAGTGAAGAAGATCAAGCGGTAGCACGTGCAATTACAGTATGCAATCACAGCTATTACAGCATCAACATAAAAAGGTCATCATTTGTTAGTGCATACATATCAATGAAGCCCTCACTATACAAAATGTACAATTTACTATAAGTGCAAGGACACATATCTTAAACTAGATGGTTGAATAAGTACATTTGAAAAACCATTGTTCAGGTTTCTTGATATCTGCAAGGGTGAACAATGCAGGGAGTGCTTGAAAAAGATATAAAGGTTTTGGAAAGAGGGCCATTTTCACTGCAGTCATCCTCCTATCTAGGAGTTTTAATTTCCCCCCAACCCCATATTTCAAGGTCTTGTTAAATTTGAAATGTTATCTTATTCATTACAAGGCATTCCAGACACTTGCCCAACATTTGAAATTAAGATGGGAGGAGCAAGTGTACTTTGTGAATCTTTGTAATGGAAAAAAGATATACTACTAAATAAATAGTGTGTCACCAGTCTACAGGCATGGCTATTTAAACAATCTACAGCATCCTGAACAACACCTCCCAGCAGTATAATCATTTGTGCATGCAGGATTACAGTGTTATACATCTGCTTGATAGACGCTGTCCCCTCCTTCAAATAAGGCACAAGCATACAGTGTTTACACCATGTGAACCAAGGTCAGCGGGGAGGCCCAGTTCTTCCTTCCGCCTCACTCGTCGGAGCGGAACCCTTTCGGAAGTGTCTCTCATCGGGGACGCAGATTCCCTGAGCCTTCTGCTCCATGGTTCTGCCAGCAGCTCTCTGTTTCCTCAACCCATGTTGAGAGGAAGAAGACTCCATGTTTCTCTACGCTCAGCGGTTTTGAATGTCCAGGCACCAATCAGATTGGTTCAACAACTAGAGTGCATAGCTTGTTTCCTCCAGGTTACCTTCCTCATACCAGTACTTAAAAAAGGCATCCCTCGACCCCATTGACCCTAAGAACTACATGCCGATCTCCAACATCAGATTTCTTGCGAATCGCATTGACCGGACTGCATAGAATCCAACAAACCCCTCAACACCACACAATCAGGCTTCAGACCTTGACATGGAACAGAAACCACTCTGATCTTGTTCTGTGATGATCTCAAGGTCACAGCAGACTGAGGGTTGCGCAGCGCTAATTCTCCTCGCTCTCTCTGCAGCCTTTGACACCGTTAACCATTGAATCCTGCTTGACCGCCTCCACTCCCAACGCACCTGCCATTTCGGAAGTGTGGGAATGTGACTGGTTGGGCTATGTCAACCTCTTTTCCTGCAGGGACTTTGCTGGAGACCTATAGCAGTAGTTGTGGCAGGATTGCTTCCGCCGGCGGTCTAACTGCCACCATAAAGGGCTTGACCTCACTTCTGCTGGCAGTCTGACTGCTACCAGAAAGTGTTTGATGTCCCTTCCACCAGTAGTCAGACTGCCACATTTTCCGACGGCGGTGGCAGACTTACATCGATTGTGTTGGTGTGTCTGCTGTCAGTCACGGATTCCGCCATCATTGTTTACACTGATACTGCCGCGATGGCACAAAGGTCATAAAATGGCTGTGTATTGTCAATCTACGTCAGAGAATGGGGGAAGGCTACGTTAGTGGACTTTTGCCAGATTTTATGCCACACTCTAAATGAGCTCCAAAGTGTTTCCACAAGAATATGGCTCTGGATTGTCCATATTGCAAATAAGGATTTATATATTTATATGGACTTGCCCCAGAGTTTTTGACCAATGATTTAAACAGTACAAGCCTGCATTTTGCCTGCCCTTTTTATTATTATTATTTTATGGGTATTTATTGAACACAGATCTAGCTTCAGGAAGCAATTGAGTGCTTTACAATCATAGTGGGAAGAACACAGTGAGGGAAGCAGAGAAAAAGGAGCATTAAGCTAACAATGGAGGGTGGGCAATTGGCAGCATGTGAAGAAGACAGTGGGGATCAGATCACTGAGTCTCAGGTTGGGTGGACCTAGGTGTTCAGGAGGAGCCATTCCTTGAAGAGGAAGGTTGTAAGCTCTTGCCTGAACTGCATTTATTTATTTATTACATTTGCAGTGACGGGCAAGACTGATGTTGATGGAGCGAAGGTTCCAGAGTTTTGGCACACAGACATAGACGGCCTGTCTTCTGGTTCTTTCCTTCCTGCACTGTCGTAATTCAAGTCTGCACATTTCCTTACTTCTGGTGGATCCTCTGGAGAAGCTGAGTTGCTCAATGAGGAAGGTTGGGAACTTCAGGATGATAATCTTGTAGAAGATGCGCCATGATTTGAAGATGATACAGGCTTGCAGTGGGAGCCAGTGCAGTTTGATAAGGGTCGGGGTGATGTGGTCGAATTAGCAGAGTCCTTTAATGAGTCTAGCCCCTAACCACAAAATTAGCACATCTTTATTGTCTTAAGGGTCTTTCATTTGACTTGGCTAGTAAATCCATCCGAGAAGAAGGCCCATTATTTGGACTTCTTTGCCTCTCACTTTGAGAATGGGAATTAACAATGTAAAGTTCAATTATTCTCTTAGGACTTTTTGTTTTAATAATTTTCTTTACAACTCCCTGGCCCTTCCTGTGTCAGAAACAAAGAGCTCTGAGTTGACTAGTTCTGTAGCTTTGGATCATATAAATGGGCGTACCAGCACCCTCATTGGTTAGTCTTAGTGTGTGGGTGGAGAGCTGATGGTGCCTACCCTGCTTCTGTCAATGGTGTTTCTCCCTTGACATTCTACCAAGCTACGGAAGTAAAGCACAAGTAGTTTTACTTTTGCTTTGGGCGCTCATATCCAGGGTGCAGATGGGATCCTTACAGGCGAGATCAATGATGCAGCAAAGAAAGTGTGGTCAGAGGACCCCCAATTTTCTTAGGGGGTCGCTTCTTTTTTATTTCAAAACATAATGTTCTATTCTAAATGTACCTATGCGTGGTTTACAAAAAAGGTTGCCTTTGCACTGCTAAGAATTAAAAAAAACACGTGAACTTTGAAGTTGATTTTGTGGCATATCTATGTACTCTAAATTGTACTGACTTGATGTATTGGACACTGGTTATATTTTTACATGTGATAAGATAGGCTGTGCCATGCATAATGCAGTATTGTGTTGTTGATGTAGGTTTTGGGCCTCACCACCTGTCCGTATTCACCTTGTGCTGGGATTCCAAGTGTGTGAGGTGACAGCAAGACATGACAGTATCATGTGTACACTGAATGTACCCTTGGTATTGTTGCTGGCACCGAAATGTAAACCAGCCACTTACTTTCATCCATGAAGCGATATCTTCAATTTCAATGAAACCCAGGAATTTGTTCTTGAGTCTGGCAATCGGTCCATCGGCATCGACAAGGCGGCACATGTGGAATTTATCACAGTAGCCTTGCCTGTCTCCACATGGCGAGCCTGGAGGCAGGGATATCTGACGCCCATTGAAATACCTTAGAAGTAGGGTGGAGGAAGTGCCGGCACATGTCTGGGCATTTCCTGGGTACAGAGAAGAAAAGAAAGCATGCTTTAGTGTTCTATATGCATAACCAGTATGTTGCACATTGCTATTAGCAAATAAAAATACTTGGAAAAGCCATATCCTTGTACTATGACATCACACCAGTGGAATATGGAATTCATAATCCACTGGAGTGACGTCATGGGGATGAAGTACAACACGTTTTTGACCTCCCTTGGATCTCCTCACACCCGGGGCAAGAAGAGGCTAAGCATGCTGTCACTAAAGGATGCATTGCGCTGTCCTCCAAAACAGGCCTCTAACACTGAGAGTTGTCACCAAAGCATGCACGGCATTGCGCTCAGAAACAGGCCCCTGACACTGAAAGGTCTCATTCTGAGTGCAGTGAAAGAAGCAGACCCAACGCGCTCCCTCTATGTCAGAGAGCAGTGCCACACAGTTGGCAGTTCGTTGGCTTCTCTCTACCAAAAGCCTACTGCTAGTGCTAAGTGCGGCCTTAGATTCTGACAGAGCTAGAGCCGCAGCCCTGATTCTTTGACAGGCTAGTGACTTCAGCATCGTAAAAAACACAAATTCGAACTCAGAGTGGGAGGGAAAGCTGAGCAAGCTCGGGGAGATTGACAGGATGGCAGACATTTTGTTTGCCACTTTTGCAGAAGGGGGTACATAAGGTGGTGGCAGGAGGCCAAGTACATTTAGTTTTGACTTTTAGGTAGATCTGTACATGTCATCTCTAAGCTGAAACTACTAGTTTGGGAATGAGAGTTTCTAAAAAGTGATACACATGGGGCTCATTATGAGTTTCCAAGTATCGCACTGGGAATTACGGCAGGATCCCGGGAACCTACTTTACTGTCTCTGCTGCCTGATATCCCGGTATCACTTGTAACTCCATTAGTAATGGTGCCGGTGATATGGGCATTTACCTGCCGGTAGAGGCCTGATCTACCGACAGGTCAGTCCTGCCGGTAGATCAGCTGCCCTACTGGCAGACTTGGAATTGGCTGGTCCGGAAAGGTGCTGGTGTACGTTGTTACCTGAACTTTATGTACAGACTGGCCATTTCATAATGCAGCCCCATACTCTGCAGGTCTGCAGTCATTTTCCATATGGCTTTGTGCCCACTCCTTCAGTGCCAATGGCCATGCTAAGGAATACGATGTAAACTGCTTCCCCACCCCACTTATCCTACACCTACTGGGGGTTTCCTTTATATGCATGTTAGTTTTCCAGCTTTGCACGCTGCAGCCTTGTAATATGACATAATGCTCGTTTGAGGCCTGCTGTGTCTTGACGTGACACGGTGCAGTATGATATGAAGATTAAACGGAAGCCAGGGTTACATTCAACCTTCTTTATTCTCTTTCTTTTCTTCTTCTTACTAACCTCTCCCCTTCCTCCTTCCTCACATCACTTCCCTTCCTCTCCTATTAACAACATAGAGGATGTGACATCCCCCCTTTGCCTAAATATGAAAGTATCACAGTTATCTTAATCGCATTTCTTCTATCGAACGCTTCAGTCTTATAACAGTTCTTTGCAGACAAGTCTTTGATAATAAATGTTTGAACAATGACATCCTCACAGCTGTCTTCTGTGTCTATGTCACCATCCACATTGGCAGACATATGACAGTGGCTACTTTCTGACATAGACCCGTGTTAGAAAGAACTTTCTGAAGAATTGAGCATTTCCCGTGATTTGAAGTCCATCTCTTCCAGCTTATATCATGGACCCAAAAACTCTTGGCACTGTCAATGGCTTGTGATGAAATGCCGGAATATCCTTGTGAGTTTGTGATTGCCGTACAAATACTTGATCTCCTTGCTGGAACAAGGAATGTCGTGCACCTCTTCTCTTGTTGCATATTGCTTCTTTTATGCTTTCTAGTGCTGTTTCATTCTATAGTTCCTCTAGTGTATCTTCATCAACGAGTTTCTCTGTTATATTGGATACACTTGTCTTCACATGTCTGTTGAACATCAACTTGGATGGGCATTTTCCAGTGGTACTGTCAACATCTTGTAAGAGTGATTGCTTAGTGATGTATATCTGGACAGTTCTTTTGATGTTGTCCATAAATCGCTCCACTGTGCCATCAGCATGTGGCCATAATGATGTGATCTTCTGATGACAAAACCACATGTATTCGGCAAACCGAGCAAAATCTTGGCTGCTGAAAGGAGGTCCATTGTTTAATTTTACTGTGGAGGGAATTCGGTATGCTGTGAATATCTTATCAAGGGAAGGGATTATCTTTGAAGCTACTGTAGACTTGACCATCTGTATATCTGTGTATTGTGACCTTTCATCCATTGCTATGAATGCTATGATCATACATGTGCCACTTGACAACGGACCAAACACGTCGATGGTAACTTCTTCCCAGACCGCCATTGGCAGCACTGTCATCTGTAGAGGCCCTCGGTGGGAATGTTTATGGTGCTATGGCCAAGCAGGTGGAACAGTGACTGGGTGTTGGCTCTTCCAGAGCATCCATTGTGTGAAACCATACTTTTTCCAGCAGGAGACGTATAGTTGACACAATCCCCCGTTGACCTTCATAAGCCAAGCCAACCATTTTAGCTTGAAGGGATAAAAGAATCACAATTCTGTTTCATTTCAAGATGATGCCTGATGGAGCAACAGAGAATGCATTTTTGATGAGGGCAAATACCTTGAGAGCTGAGAGATCTACACACATGGTATTATTGGATGCAGTGGGCATTGTATGACACTTTTCAGACTGAATGCAGTCTTTGATCTATGAGAGTGTGTCATCACGGCCCATTTCTTGCTGGATGGTTTGTCCATATATGGCTTGTGGGTATACATGATGCACAACATAGTTAATGTATTGGTCCGCTTTAGAAGGTGGAGTGTCATGCAACATGGGAAGCGGATGTAATGATAGGAAGGCAGCTGGGTTGTCTTCTTTCCGAGTGAATATTATCAAAATGATATTCCTTTAATCACAACCCCATTGAGCAATTCTGGGTGTCATTTTTGCTTTGTGTTTTCCATTTACTGTCGGCAGTTTCTGCTGATTGGTGATGATGGTGAAGTGTCTTCCATACAAAAAATGTGCTGGTTTTCACAGGCCCACACGAGAGCTAAGCTCTCCTTTTCTGCCTGGGAGCAAGCTTGTTCTGTTAGAGTGAGGCTGCGACTGGCGAAGGAAACAATTTCCTTGCAGATGAAGATGACTTCTTGTGTTGAGCCAGGATGGCCACTAGGCAGACTGAACTGGCATCAACCGTCAGTTCAGTATCCAGGTCTGAATCATAGTATGCCGTGCATGTGGCTGGCTGACGCAATGCAATCTTTGATTTGTTGGAAGGCATGATGACAGCATGTAGACCCATGAAATTCACAACCTTTTGTGGTGACTAGTTGCATTGGGGTGCTAATAGATGTCTTTGATGTATCTCGTGCAGTAGATCACCATACCTATAACTGCAGCTACATTGGCAGGAACACGCATGTTGTCCAAAGTCTGCACTTTGTCAGGATCAGGACAAAGACCAGCGTGTGAGAAAATGTGTTCAAAGATTAAGGTGGATTTACTAAACTCACATTTGTCAGCCTTTCGAGGCATTTGTGTACCCTCAAGAGCCATGCAGACTCTACGGAGTGTTGCATTGTTGTTCAAAAGTATGTCATCACTATAGTTGATGCATTGAGGAATATGTCGGATTAGTTTGTATATTTCCTCCTGAAAAATGTCTTCAGTTGATGAAATACCAAAGTCGTTTGTATTGAAATAAACCCTAATGGGTGGCAATTGTGGTAATGTATCAGGATGATGGGTGTAATTCCAATTGGCAGTAGCCTTTATTTAAATCTAGTTTCAAGAACACTGTTGTGCCATGCAAGAGATGCATCATGTCTGTCATCGCAGGAGTGAGATGACGTTCCCTCTGAATTGCTTGGTTGGGTGTGCACATAACTACAAATATTCAAATATGTCCACTAGCATCTTTTTTAGGTACAGGGAATATTGGTGAGACCCATGGGGTGGGGCCCATGACAGGCTCTATAATCTCTGGATGTAGCAAAAAGGCAATTTCATCATCCACTTGCAGTTGGATATTCAGAGGAATGCTTTGGTAGTGTTGTGCATTGGTTTTACAGACTCATCGATGTATACTTCAGTTTGCCTTTTTTTTAAGTTTGCCAAGTGCTTAAAATAAGGATGGGAACAACGTTGTGATCATGTCATTGACACTGAAGGTGAATGGTGACATGTGTCGATGTAGAGCTGAGGATGCATTCTCTTGGGACTGTAGCTCTGATGATATATATGTCAACTTGCAAAGATTTTTCCTTACAGGTAGGATTCACTGAAAATACACCTTTGCATGGGAGAGGTGACATTGACCCATATGGATATATGTCTATTGATTCAGGTTGTAGTTGTGGGACTTACATTAAGGACGTGTATTCGTTATCACTTATTACATTGAGAGTCACCCCTGGGTCGATCATAAATTCTCGAGGATTCCCATTCACCTGCAGTAGAATGATGGAACTGTGTTCATTGGCAGTTGGGTTGTTCAATGTGAAGATGTAACCCGCTTTATATCCTCACTGGAGGATGAGTCTGTATCATATTGTGACCGTGAATTAGCCTCTAAATAGCATAGTTGCTGACACATCTGTCTGGCGCAAGGGCACTCTGGTGACCTATGCATGCACGTGTGCAAAGGCCGACTGTGATCGGATGTGGGTTTGGCTGAGGAAGGTGGCATTATGCGACGGTGCTCTAGTAAACACAGTCAGGGTTTCAATTGTGGAGATGTGTCCCATTGACGCGATCATTGGGAGACATTTTGTGAATCGGTCATAGCTTCAAAGATTCTGTACACAATTTGAAATGGTCCGCTCGACCATGTTTGACATGTGTGACCTATGGTAGGGCATGGCCACCTATGCATGCGGAAAATAGTATCCATATCTATAGCAAGTGTGATTGGGCATTTGTTTAATCTTCTTGGACGTAGTTATTGGGCTCAACGGTGCTGAGGGTGGTTGTGAGAATTGTATTTCTTTCATCGCCCATGCTTGCATTTCTATGGCCATTTTCGTGCAAGCCATGAAGACAATGTCTTTGAGAGTACGCGTTTTCTGTAGGAGTTTTTTCTAAATGTTGAAAATTGGCATCTTGCAATTACTCCAGACTGCAGTGCTTCTTTGTTAGACTATTTGTCAAAGTTGTCTATGGTTCTGCCCTTAATGTGTCTCGTAGTGTGAAAGTCACCCATCTTAGTTGTTGGAAAACTTGATTACTTTGGGGAGGGTATCTGTCATCCCTGTTCCAATTCCAGGTTTCTAACTAGTTTACAGGCCAAGTAAGAATAAATACTTTCTGCATTATATCTGTAGCTAGTTTTATGGTCTTCTTTTTCAGAGTAGATGTCTTAAAGTCATCTATCTCTTTTGTAATTTCTAGTAGTTTCTCTCTTGCATTGATGATAAAAGAGTTATCCAGAAATGTGCTTCCTCCTCATCTACTTGGCGTTGAAGATTAGAGCCAATGCGTTGTGCTGTGGTCATAGTGAGTACCATCAGGTCCCTACTTCATTTGGTGGCGCTATAGCTAAAGATGGTCTTGTATTCATAATCATCTAAGAATAGGCAGGGCTCATAAGAAGATAATTTGACAATTGTGCCCACTTTGGGGGACCCATTGTTTATGAAGTATGGTGAGCGTTTTGCCCCTTTCAAAATCTGGAAATTCCTTCATAAGTATTTAATTTGTGTGTTTTAAACATGAAGGTTCACATATTTCCCCTTTATATCTGTCTTTTACAGGGTTTTTTGTCCTGAAGAAGGCAATAGATTTTATTGTTAGCTGAAACGTAGTGTCATTTTATTTATTTATTGCATTCGTTACACGCCCAAATCCGCAGGTATCATGGCGTAGGTTACATGAGGCATGATTAGCTGGTTACAGGAAGAGATATAATGTTACAGTATATGATATGGTACGAGAGCTGAAGAGTCTCAGCACAGGCATAGCATGGTTATTATACACAAAAGGAGAGAGCTAGGAAGCGCAGTTCAGACAAAGCGGGAATTAGGGTGAGACAGGGGAATGAGGAGCTTGGTGGCCAGGGCAGACTCGTGGTAAGTACCTGTTGAAGAGCCAAGTTTTGGTGAGGCTCTTGAAGCGATGATGGGAGGGCTTGTTTCTGATATGTGCGGGAAAGGAGTTCCAAATTTTGGGTGCAGCTACAGGAAAGCTAATCCCCCCTGCTCTGGTGCTCTTGAATCTTGGGATGTGCAGGTGAGTACTAGAGCCTGATCTGAGGGCTTGAGTGGTCTTTTTTTGAGAAACAGTGTTGTTTAGGTATAATGGGGCTACATTAGTGATGCATTTATGTGTGGTGATAAGGGTCTTGAATAGGATTCTGGCATTGATGGGAAGCCAGTGTACATCTCTCCTGATGTGGGAAATATGCTAATTTCTTTTTATACCAAACGCTGCCCTTAGGGCTTTGTTTTGTATTATTTGCATTTTGTTGAGGTTAATCTTTGTGGTTCCTAGTAAGAGGATGTCACAATAGTCCAGTTTTGATAGAATTAGGGCACGAGCAAGGGTAAGGCAGTTTGGGGGGGGTCAGATATTGGCGGCTGAGGGCAATAAGTTTAGCAGTGTATGTGGTAGTTGAGGCAAGGCTACTGATATGTCTGTTCATTGTGAGGTTGGAGTCTATGTGGACACATAAGGTTTTGACATGTCTAAGTACTGGGATGGGAGTGCCATCTATGGTAATGGTTGAATAGTTGGCATGGAGGGTTTTTTGTTGGGATGGGGGACCTACTATGAGGATCTCTGTCTTTTTGTCATTGAGACAGAGACTGTTTGTGGCCATCCAATTTTTAATAATGACATAGATTTTATTAATGGTAGCTGAGTCTTGTTCGTGGTCTCCTGAGATAGGGATGAGAATCTGGGTGTCATCTGCGAAGTTAGTGTAGATGACACCAATGACATCCAGTGCTGAGAATAGCAGTTTTGTGTAGGCATTATAGAGGGTGGGAGAGAGGCATAAGCCTTGTGTCAATCTGGAAAAATGAATACCCTTCATTTGAATGATAGACGTAACTTGATGGCCGTGGGCCAACCGTCTTATGCACCGAATTGGGGAAATATGAACTGCTATGCTTGACCGATGAGCAGCCATTTTAAATGTAGTAAGAATCGCCATTTTGCTTGTTAACCATTGCTCATTGCTTTTTGTCTAAAAACTGCTTTGCAGCTTGCAATTCTTGCGGATTCTGCTTACTCTGCTCAACTGTTAACATTGTTGTCTGAATATGAAAGGACAAGGTCGCGGGACTGAAGAGTTTGCTGAAACTCCTCATGAGTAGCCCAGAGAGGAATGCCCACGCTCCCTCTCTGTAGCCTTGGGAGGAAGCTGCAGGGCATTTAATCACTTCACAGCTGCCAGCCAGTCTCGTACGATGGTAGAAGATGTTAGAATAATACAGTTAAAGGCTTGAATTATGCTTCTCTTACGGCCCCCCCTTCGCAAAACCCTTTAGAACGTGTTGGCTACCAGGACACAAATAGTACCTCATAGATAGCAAAGCTTGGAATGTGGCTCTTCCCCCGTGTACAGATTGCTTCCAAGAACAGAACCACTGTGTTCTAAAAGATGCCTCTGCACTTTCTAAATTGCACATTGTTACTAGAATAGACATCGAAAGCATTATAATCGTCATAATCGTCGGATATGTCCATCGTCATCCCGAGTTCAAAGGGACTTAATACAGAGGGGTGTTGAACATGACTTTGCTGATTGTATGATATGCATTTTGTATATATGTAACTGATGTACGTAATTCGCTCTCTTGCGTCCCTCGAGGTCTAGGAAACTCACGTCGCGGGGCGTGAGATCAGAATTGGCCAATTGATACTATCTTTTGCTTGTAATAAACCCTAGCATTGGGAATTTGAAACCTCGTGTCTGGCGCATCTTTTCGTGTATGGTCATTGCCTTGTTTCCATAGCACGAGGGACCCCTAGGGGCCCCTTTCAAGATGGCGCCCGAATAGGGACCCTCCCCCACTTGCCCCATCGTATGCATTGTAACGGAGTAAAGGCGGAAGAACGGCGAGGACGGGACGGTCGAGCCGGGATCAAGAAGTGTACGGGGCGCCCTGTAGAAGTGAGGAGAGATTCCTTCCGCAGATCTGCACACATCTGATCCCTGATCGACATACCGGGCCAGAGGGCAAAGGAGGCGAGGGTCCCGAGATGAGGCAGAAGCCAGAGAAGCGCAGACACGACGTGGGGAGAGGTTGCGTTAGAACAGGCGACTTGTTTTATCAGGTGAGTCATTCCCCGATTCAAAGAGAAACCTGATTTTTGGTAGAGTGTTGATTTTGCAAACTCAAACGTCCAGGTAAAAGTGGCTAACCAAAGGGGAAGGTTAAAGAAACATGCTTGGAGTACTGTCCACTTTAGCGGGGCTTTTCAGCTGCGGTAGACAGTCCTTGAAATATGGCCAAAGTGCACCGCCTGGGGGAACGCCGGCTTATGATATGTATGCGAAATATGGTGTGGGTGCGATAATATTTTGTGGAATTTGGCATAGGCAAACTAGAAAGGAACCCGACCATCAGTGGCCGATTAATGGTAGTTTTGAGATGGGGAGGATAGATAACCTAGAGAGGGTGCTGATTAGAAAGAAAGCTCGACTGCAGCTTTTGAGACCGTCAAAGATTGGAGGAGGGAAGCGATGCTCCGACTAAGGAGTAGAGAGAAGCATGCACGTAGGCATAAAACGAAGCTTGAGATAGCAGAAGAGAAGGAAGAGGAGGAGTGGACGGAGAGTCTAAGACGGGAAGGGAGACGGAACCAGATGAACATAGACAGAATATACCCGCATCGGGAACTACACATAGCAGATGAATTAATGGAACATTTGTTAACTAACACGGGTCGAGGCCCAAAACCAGAATCGAAACCAAACACGCCAGCAGTGACTGCGTGGGCCCAACCAACAGCTCTCATACCCCCTCCCGCAGCCCGAGCACTTCCCCTCACGCAAGCGTTAACCCAAGCCCCGCACACAGCACAAGCACTCCCACAAGCGCAGACCGCGGACACACAATTTCCCAGCACCCAGCAAGGCCCTTCACAGATGCCACCTGTGTCACTTGTCCCATCCGCACCTCCCGCTCTAGAGACAGATTCAGCACCATCCGCCCCTCCCGAAGTCGAGATTGAGACTGGGGAGGTGAGAGGCGGGGCTGAAGGAACAGGATTTGGACAGGTAACTCGAAGCGCAATCAGCAAAGAGACAAAGATTGAATTACAACAAGAGGCAGAAATGTACATAGAAGGAAATGATGAGACGGCAGCATTGGCCTCATTGTATGGGTACCAAAGAAGAGACAAGAGACAGGTAGTGTTGGAATGCATGGGGGAAATTCTGGTGGGAGAATGGAAAAAGATACTTGGGAATTTACCGCCACAGCGGTTGTTAGATTTGAATAAGTTAGCATGCAGTGAGCAAAGAGATGAGGATGTAAGAAAACATGTGCACAAACTGATTGAAGTAAAAAATGAAATGGAAGACAGATATGCTGAAATGTTTGCTACACCTGAGTATAGTAGAGAGTTTATTAAGAAAGGTAGGAAGGAGGCGTCAAGGTTGAGTATAAAAAAATCATGGCCGAGAGTTTTTCCAGGTGGTACAAAGCATTTGCCGGTACCGGGACAGATAGGCGATAAACAAAGATTGCAGGTATGGGTAGGGGAAACAATGCGATGGATGTCGAACAAAAGAACGTCAGTAAAAGAAGTAAGTGAGATATGTAATGGGTACCCATTGGAGATGAGAAAGGAAGCGATGCAAACGATAGTAGGGGTGTTACTGCAGCAGGTCATTGGATACAATAGAGGTAGAGGTAATGCACAAGGCCGGGGAAATTTGAATAATATGCATGGGGTGTCATTGGGATTAAATCAATGTGCGTACTGTAAGGAGGAAGTACACTGGCGAGCGCAATGTCCGCACCTACAGAATAGAGGTGGGTTTGGTCAGAGAAGGCCTCATAGAGGACATCAGGGGTCGAACGGCCCAAGCAGAAGTAACATGCAGCAGCAGCAGCAGGGATATACCAATGGAGGTACTCAAACCCAATCATATGGCCAAAACCAAGCACAACAGAACCAGACATTGAACCAAAATGTTCGAACCAAAATCAGGGTGGGCAGGGCCAACAGAGATCAGAGTGGAGGACATGGACGGGGAAATGGGAATATTTTTGATACACAGCCAAACACGTATTATAGCAGCAGCGGTGACTACACATCAGACGATGTGTTATTTTCGCGATAGGAAAGTCCACGAGAGGGGTCGGAACCAGTGTCTATTCCCGTGAATCAGAGAGGACCCTACGTAGAAATGAGAGTCGGGAATAAGGAGCACCGTTTCCTTGTAGATACAGGGGCACAGAAGTGTTCGATAGACCACCACTTGGTTCCGGAGATACCACTGTCGGGGCAAAAGAATGTTTCAGTAGGGTTCGCAGGTACACCAGTAATTAACCCCATGTCCGAAGCTGTCCCAATTACAATAGGACCATTTACGGAACAGTGTCCATTTCTTTTGACAGAGAATTGTGGAGAGAACCTGCTAGGATTAAATTTGTTAAGAAAATTGGGGGCAGTCATACATTGCACGGCAGACGGGGTGTTCCTCACGATGTTGCCTCACAATGCACCGGTGACGGAATTCATGTCAAAAGAGTTGCCAGAAGAGTTAAGTGGAGTACCAACCTGTCTGTGGGCAATGTATGATAATGATGTAGGATGCTTGAAAATAGAGCCAGCAAAAATAACTTTGAAAGAAGGTGTTACATTACCACGAATTCCCCAGTATAAAATTTCTGTTGAAGGTGAGAAGGGATTGAAAAGCATTGTTACTGACCTGGTGAGATTGGGGGTGGTTGAGGAAATTGCAGGGAGCACGTGCAACAGCCCGATTCTTCCAGTTTACAAGAAAGGAGGCAATGAAGTACCCTATCGTTTCATAATTGATCTGCGCGCATTAAACAAAGTGGTAGACCCACAAATCCCTTTGGTCTCAGATGTCACAACAATACTGACAATGATACCGGCCACTGCAGAATACTTTAGTGTAGTGGATTTGAAGAACGCATTCTTTAGCATCCCAGTGGATAAAAGCAGTAGATATCTGTTCGCGTTCACTCTAGGAGGTCGATCATTCACATTCACACGCATTCCACAAGGATATACAGAAAGCCCGAGCATTTACAGCAGAGTGCTAAAAGAACAGCTAGACATGCTAGAACTACCCAAAGGTTGCGTACTCTTGCAGTACATAGATGACTTATTATTAGCTGCTGACACGAAAGAGATCTGCAAAGAAAGTACTGTATTACTCTTGACACATTTAGCGACCCATGGTCATAAGGCAAGTTTGAAGAAATTCCAGTATAATCAAGAGGAGGTGTCTTATTTGGGATACCTACTTTCGAAAGAAGGGAGAAGATTAACACCAGAACGCATAAAAAGTATTTCTAGTATGCCTATTCCAAAAACTCAAAAAGGAGTGAGAGCTGTAATAGGCATGGCCTCTTATTGTCGGCAGTGGATCAGTAATTTTGCATTGATTGTGAAGCCGATGATAAAATTGACTAAAAAGGATGCAGAGATGCCTTTGCAGTGGGATGAGGAATGTCAGAAAGCGTTTGAGCAATTGAAAGTTGCATTGTGTGCTGCGCCAGTTTTAGGCACTCCTAACTATAAAAAGATCTTCAGACTATTTGTGAGTGAGAGTGAGGATGTGCATTGGCGGTTTTGACACAGGAACAAGGTGGAAGAAATAGGCCGCGTGGCTATTTTTCTTGCGCGTTGGACCCTGTAGCGCGCGCACTACCACGATGTTTGCGATCTGTCGCAGCGGCTGCTGCGTCAGTGAAACAAACGGAAGGAATGGTATTGGGGCACACTTTAATTCTGATGGTGCCACATGCTATAGACGTTCTATTAAATAGGACGCAGACGCAACACCTCACCTCAGCTAGACTGACAAGATATGAGCTCATCTTGTTATAACACCACATCCAAATTATGAGGTGTAGCGCATTGAATCCTGCAGAATTAATGCCACTGCCCATAGCAGAAATTGGTGACAACGAATCAACACCCCATGATTGTTTAATGATCACTGAAGAAGAAACAAAGGGAAGGATTGATTTGAGCGATATCCCACAAAAAGAGCCAGATGGGGAGTTATTTTGCGATGGCTCTTGTTTTAAATTACCTGATGGCACATCAACGGCTGCATATGCAATTACTACCCTAAAGAGAGTTGTAGAGAGCAGAAGGATCCCCTACAATTCGGCACAAGCTGCAGAAATAATAGCACTGACCCGAGCCTGTGAACTCTCTGAGAATCTGAACGTAAATATTTATACTGACAGCCAGTACGCCTTTGGCGTGGTTCACAATTTTGGCCGACTTTGGGCTGAGAGGGGTTTCTTGACATCACATGGAGCCAGGATTCAGCATGGCCCTTTGATTGTGCGATTGTTGTCTGCGCTCACGTTTCCAAAGCGCCTAGCTATAGTAAAGTGCGAGGCGCATAAGAATGTAACATGCAGAGTGGGAGAGGGAAACGCGTTTTCAGACAGGATTGCGAAGCAAACAGCCACAGATTTGGGGAATAAAATGATGACAGTACAGACTGAGGAAGTACCTTGTATGATAGAGAATGGAGTTGCCACAGTCAAAGAAATGCAGGCTGAGGCCACGACCGAAGAGATTCAGGGGTGGGCTAAGGGCTCTGCTGAGTTAGATTTGGAAGGATGTTGGGTGGACAAGGAAACAAAGAACTGGATGTTGCCAAATTGTTACGTAACTGCAATGGTTATAATGGCGCATAGCCCTACCCACATTTGCGGAAAGAAAATGGTACAGCATTTATCCACAGTATGGAAGAATGAGCACATAAAAAAGAATGCAGAAAGGCTAGTGCAGAATTGTATCACGTGCCTGCAACACAATGTAGGAAAGGGAACCGTGACTCCAGCAGGTAGTTTCGGCCCACCCTCTATGCCGTTTGAGGTGGTCCATTTCGATTTCATAGAAATGGAAAGGTGCCAGAACTACAAGTACGTGTTAGTGGTAATCTGTGCATTCAGCAAGTCGGTGGAGGCATATCCTTTAAAAGACTGTACTGCCATGTCCACAGCAAAAGTAATGCTGAAGGAGTATTTCTCCCGGTTTGGGTTGCCTCATGTCCTGTGGTCAAACAACGGCCCCCACTTTGTGGGCGCAGTAGTGCTACAGATCTGTGCAGGTCTGCAAATAGAGAAGCAATTCCACAGTTCCAGGCATCCCAGTTCTGCCGGGCTTGTGGAGAGACACAACGGAATCCTGAAGTCAAAGATAGCAAAAATTCGCGCTGGGAGCAAGTTGAGTTGGGTGGATGCATTACCCCTAGCGCTGTTGTGTATGCGCACGTCTGTGCAGGCTAAAACTGGGCTCTCCCCTTATGAGATTATGATGGGGAGACCAGCAAATGTATGGTGCGCACCGCAGCCCAGAAAATTATGTGAGGTCGAGCATCCTATGTTAAGCACTTACTGTGGACTTTTAATACAAACGTTGCGTTTGATTCATCAGCAGGTGCAGGAGGCGTTGCCGATGCGATATACAGGACCGGGGCACTCACTGGAGCCTGGGAGCTGTGTGCCAATCAGAAACTTTGAACGGAAGACAGCATTAGCACCCAGGTGGCGCGGCCCCTATCAAGTACTTTTGGCAACACAGACGGCCAACCGAGTGGACGGACGCAAGGCATGGATCCATGCTACCCATGCCAAAAGGTTCCCAGCGTCACTGAAAACTTTGCCTGATCCAGACGACGAGAAAAAGACAACGGTCTCGGAAACGAAAGAAACTGTTGCCAGTCCAATGCCACAGCATCAGCCTGAGCGAGAAGTGAAAGTTGAAACAAAGTGCAAACGAGAAGTGAAACTCGAAACAGAGCCTGAGGAGGCTGCCAGTAAGGGGGAAGGGCGAAAAGTGCCCCAACGTTGCTCAGCGGAAACAATATCACTGCCGAACGACACAAACCCTGCATTGCAAACACGAGCAGAAACAACGCGTGCACCCCTTTGGCGCCCACCAGTTCTCGCAAATGCACAAAGCCAGAGAAAGAAACTACATCATTGCCACGGCGCCCATCGCTGCCCATCATTGTGCCACAGGCTGACACTGAGCCTGATACTGGAAATGCAAGGGCACTATTCACGGATCATACAATAGCAGGAGTGAATCGATATAATCTGCGGCCTCGACAGGCAAAGTGATCCACAGATCTTTGGTGCTTTTCTTTTTGGCCTTTGGTTCTACTCACGGACGGAGTAGGAACCAGGGGCGTAGAGGAGAGAAGTGTGAGTATTGTGCAAGTCGGACAATTCAAAACTCACGGCTCCTCGGTGCGCTTATAAAGTACATGTGTCAGGAGCCAGAGCAGGACAAGCTGGACGCACATAAGTACTAAGGCTGATAAAGTACATGTGTCCTAAGCCAGAGCGGGACAAGCTGGATGCACATGGTACTCTATCAATAAAGAACTGTTCAGAAATCTTCTGAGCAGTGGGAGAAAGAACAACTAATCTTGCTCCGGAGTGGATAAATGATCCAGGCTGTGAAAAGGCTGGGAGAATTGAACTGTGACATTTTTCGTTGAACTTTTCTGGCATCAAGAACGAGAGACATTCACGAAGAACTTCGCCAGAAAGAAGAAGGACGATGAAGAACAAGTCAAGACCGGTTTCAGCCTCCTCCTGCATCCCTGCTAAAAAAATAATAGATTTAGAGACTGTAAATTTAGGGGAAAAGCATGGTAAAAGGAATAAGGTACTGATTTGGACATTGGTCCTATGTTTCTTAAGTATGATAGTACCAACAATAACAGCTATCACACTATGGTTCCTGGAGTACGTACACCCATTAGAAACACTTTTGCCAAAAACAGCTACTGAAAGCCCGGTTCATGTAATCACTGGTACTTTGCCCCCAATGGAAGAAAGACATAGAGAAGGTTACGGCAACAATACATTGTTGCTCATCATGAACATGACCCAGGCGGTGTTAAAGAAAAAAGATTGCTGGGTTTGCGCCCATTTACCACAGCACGGTGGGAAAGGAATAGGCTGGTATGCACAACCATTGCCATTGATTTATTCCTGTGAAGTAACATTAAGTGCAATGTTCTTTGGGAAATGGAACAAGAGTAATACGGGTCAGCTAGATGAGACCAATATGAATGAATTTGAGGAAGTAATCATGAGACCTGTGGGTTGTTCCATATTCCAAAAAACTCGCGTATTTGCACTAGAACCCGTGAGAAAGAATACACGAAAAATAACAAGACTAGATAGATTACATAGGCAGAATAGACCAACCCCGCCAGCAGAAAGAACATCAGTAATGACATTTCGGGTGAGGGATGAATGGAACAAAGATGCTGTGCCCCCTGCCTTTGCAGTGGATCACAGCCCCAAAACTTCTCCCCTATGTCTACAGAAAAAGGGTTCCTATAAAGTAGGAATGTTTAGCAACTGCCTGAACATAGTGGTTTTAAAACATGAAATAGAACCCGTGTACGTGGGAGACCCTGTTTATTTTATATGTGGAGAAAAAGCATATCCATGGTTACCTAGGAACTGGGGAGGTACATGCTACCTAGGTCTACTGTTTCCAGGAGTGTTCCTCTTGGAGACAGCAGAAGTAGCCAGACGAACAAAAGGTAGAACTCAAAGGAGTAGTGAGGCTGGAATGATAGCAATGGATATAGCCAAATCATTTATACCGTTCTTGTCCCAAATAGAAAACTCTTACAATATAAGAGAACTGTCTGGAATATTACAAAAAACAATAGATTCCACAATGGACATTTTATTGAATATGACGTTAGAAGAAAAAGGAATAAGACTGATGGCACTTCAAAACAGGATGGCTCTCAATATAATATTAGTTGATCGTGGGGGAGTTTGCAAGCTTGTAAAAACTGCATGCTGTGTGTATATAGATGACTACTCCCCTACAATATTTAAAGCGATCCAGAAATTACATGTCATAAGTTCCACACTCTCTACTGAAGCAGGGGGTTGGGGGATAGAATCCTCGTTATGGGGATTATTGCGGTCTTGGGGATGGAAGTTAATTTTGATACTAATGATGGTACTCGGGATATTCATAACATGCTGCTGTTGCATACAGTGCTTACCAATAATATGCACTGAAATAACCGATGGATGTACTAAGGGATGTATGCACATGGTGTTGAGAGGAAAACAAACGCATGGCCGGAATAACAGAGACACTGAGGAAACAAAAATAGTAAAACAATTCATGGCGATAGACATTAATGATGGAGATGATTCAGATGCAGATACCCCAGACTCCTCCTCAGAAGAGGAGGATACAATGAATAAATAAGACGTTTGGCACACGGCCAATAGGAGGGTTTGTCAATCTGGAAAAATGAATACCCTTCATTTGAATAATAGACGTAAATTGATGGCCGTGGGCCAACCGTCTTATGCACCAAATTGGAGAAATATGAACTGCTATGCTTGACCGACGAGCGGCCATTTTAAATGTAGTAAGAATCGCCATTTTGCTTGTTAACCATTGCTCATTGCTTTTTGTCTAAAAACTGCTTTGCAGCTTGCAATTCTTGCGGATTCTGCTTACTCTGCTCAACTGTTAACATTGTTGTCTGAATATGAAAGGACAAGGTCGCGGGACTGAAGAGTTTGCTGAAACTCCTCATGAGTAGCCCAGAGAGGAATGCCCACGCTCCCTCTCTGTAGCCTTGGGAGGAAGCTGCAGGGCATTTAATCACTTCACAGCTGCCAGCCAGTCTCGTACGATGGTAGAATATGTTAGAATAATACAGTTAAAGGCTTGAATTATGCTTCTCTTACGGCTCCCCTTCGCAAAACCCTTTAGAACGTGTCGGCTCCCAGGACACAAATAGTACCTCATAGATAGCAAAGCTTGGAATGTGGCTCTTCCCCCGTGTACAGATTGCTTCCAAGAACAGAACCACCATGTTCTAAAAGATGCCTCCGCACTTTCTAAATTGCACATTGTTACTAGAATAGACATCGAAAGCATTATAATCGTCATAATCGTCGGATATGTCCATCGTCATCCCGAGTTCAAAGGAACTTAATACAGAGGGGTGTTGAACATGACTTTGCTGATTGTATGATATGCATTTTGTATATATGTAACTGATGTACGTAATTCGCTCTCTTGCGTCCCTCGAGGTCTAGGAAACTCACATCGCGGGGCGTGAGATCAGAATTGGGCAATTGATACTATCTTTTGCTTGCAATAAACCCTAGCATTGGGAATTTGAAACCTTGTGTCTGGCGCATCTTTTCGTGTATGGTCATTGCCTTGTTTCCATAGCACGAGGGACCCCCTAGGGGCCCCTTTCACTTGGGGGACTTCCAAGGGGGCTGGGGTGGGATCGGCAGTCTCGGTGCCGATGGAGACTCTAGAGGATTGATCCGCTAAAAATGACTTTTCCCAAAGGGTGGCTTCGGCGGAGAAGTAAACATTTTCAACGAGGGCGTTGCAGAGCTTTTCGCGATCAACCAAATCAAAAGCAGCGGACAGGTCAAGTAGGAGAAGGATACACATTTTCCCGTAATCTCTTATGCTGTCCATCTGGATTTTGAGGTCTAAAGGGCGGTTTCAGTACTGTGCTTGAGTCGGAAGCCAGATTGTCTGGCTCCTAGCAGCAGGTTACTTTCTAGGTAGGTAGAAAAGGGGCAGTCATGTTGGGATGGTAATTTGTGGGTAAGGAGGGGTCTAGTGAAGGTTTTTTTTTAGCAATGGGGTGACCCATGCTTCTTTAATTCTGTCTGGCACAGAGTTAGTGTTGAAAGAAGCATTGATGAAATTGGTGATGATGGGTGCTAGAGTCGGGGCACAGAGTTCCGGGAAGCTATCACCTTTGTAGTTGGGTCGGTTTCAAGGTGCAAATGGTATTCAACACCTGGTCTTGGGTGACATTAGTGAATCTAAATTGGGTGGTATTTTTTGAAGTGCAAGTGTCTTGCACAAGTGAGGGTGGGTTTTTGTTGGCCAAGAGGTTCCTTTTTGTTTGGATTTTATTTTGCAGAGTGAGGATTTTGGACGTGAGAGTGCTTTGGATGGTGCTCGTGTTGGTGGGGTGGTGGGCATAGGGGCTTCCAGTTCTCTCAGTATGGAGAATAGCTCCTTGGTGTTGGACGAGGCATTATCTATGTGGGAATTCAGAGAGTTGTCTTTCTGTGCTATAACTGCTGCTTTATAGGCTTCATTTGCTATTCAAATTAAGTTGACTGAGTCAGGGGATGGGGTCTTTTTGTGCGAGTGCTCCAGCACTCTTTTGTGACGACAGAGAGACAGAAGTTAGTTCGCTTGGCGTTATGAGGTGTTTTGCACATGAGCGGGGCAACTGTATCGATGGTGGTTTTTGGACAGTCATGGTAGATATCTGCAATGATGTCAGGATGGGTGGTTGAGTGCAGTGGAAATGTTTTGAGGGAGGCAGACAGTGAGGTGTGAGATTATCTACTGTCATGGCTACATTGACCCTGTCATGTATTCTGTTTTGATGTTGAGTTTGTCTAGCATCTCTGAGAAAATATGTGATATGTTTGGTTTTTTCTTTTTGCACATTTTGGTGTAATGTTTGCTTATATATGTATGCTTTACATGTCGTGTAAATAGTGTATATGTTACTCATGCGCTGTAAATGTATTCATGTTTTGCTATTTTTACTGAAGAAAATATGAGATGAATTTCATATGTTGAATCAGGCAAACTTGCTTTAACATTTCATTTACAAAAGAAATGTTAGTTTGAGGAGTGTATTTTGTCTGTTGGTATCCCGCAGATTAATGCAACGGGGCTCCTCTTGCCAGCATTCATGATACATTGATTGTATGTATGAATATATGAAATGTTATAGGCACCCTTAAATGTTGTCCGATAGGAACAACCCCTTTGTTGTCTTATTGGATTTGATAATTTGATGTGAGACATGTATAGAGATACATGTGCATAATGTACACATTCTACATGTACATTTTTTACAGGTATTCTACCTTCATTTTGAGCATGTGCAATGTCCATATCCTACATATACATGTACATTTTGTATAGGTATGGTATGGTATTGTATTGTTTCTTTATAACACGCCTATACACAGGCAAGTGTTTCAAAGCGCTCAAGGAGGGTGGGAACAGGGGGGAAAACAACTGTCGCTCAGAGCCCTTGAAATTCTGAGACGATAATAGTCTACACAGGCAGAGTAAGTGCGTAAAACACATTTAACAGTTGAGACACAGCAAATAGGTCTGATGGCGAACTGACAGATGATCTTCAGGCGTGGTGCATTCGGGTTGTACAAGTGCCCAGACGGTCACAGGGAGGGCGAGGTCCAAGTACACCCAATCGGTGGGGACTGGGGTAAGTGCAGAGAGAGCCACTCTCTTTGTTTGTTTCACAAGTGCAGTGAGGGTGGGTGGGGTGTAGGGCCTTGAGGCAAGTGCGAGAGAGGACTGGCGGAGGTGTCCGGGACCTGTGAGACTCTGAGGTATGGTACACCAGGTGGCCAGTCAGCAAGCTGTAAGGAAGAGGAGGGAGAGAGGGAAAGAGCAGAGAGCTAGATTAGCAGGGTAGAGGGAGAGTTAAGGAAAAGGAGAAGAGGAAGGTCTTGAGGAGTTTCCGGAATTTAAGAAGATCAGGCTCAAGATGGAGGGCTGAAGGGAGGCTATTCCACAGGGAGGCACCTGCTGAGGATAAGGATCTCCCTCCAAATCTCTGCTTGGAGAACTGGCTCACTCGCAGAAGGTTGGAGGTAGATGAGCGGAGGACTTGTGAGGGACACTATTTAGGGAGGCACCGTTGCATTGCAGGTCGGTAGGTCCCAGGCCCCAGAAAGCTTTTCTCCCTCCAAATCTCTGCTTGGAGAACCAGCTCACTCGAACAAGTTTGGAGGTAGATGAGCGGAGGACTCGTGAGGGACAGTATTTAGGGAGGCACCGTTGCATTGCAGGTAGGTAGGCCAGAAAGGCCCAGGCCCCAGAAAGCTTTTCTCCCTCCAAATCTCTGCTTGGAGAACCGGCTCACTCGAAGAAGGTTGGAGGTAGATGAGTGGAGGACTCGTGAGGAACAGTATTTAGGGAGGCACCATTGCATTGCAGGTAGGTAGGTCAGAAAGGCCCAGGCTCCAGAAAGCTTTGTGGACAATGCAGCAGGTCTTAAACTTGATCCGTGCGGCCACAGGGAGCCAGTGAAGGGATTTCAGCGCCAGAGAGATGCAGGCCAAGGATAAGTCTTGCAGTTCTGTGTATGTGACATTCATGGGACTCATACTCGTGTACATCTCCTACACATATGTGAACAGTTCGTATATATAAAATGTACATTCATTCTGCTCACATATTATGCACTCCTGTAGGTATGGAAGCTCATTAAGTGAGCTCTCTCCTTGGTGTGAGTTTTGAACATGTACAAGAGGCATATTTGAGGTTGTCAGTTCGCACCAGTATGCACTTTACATCCCCTAAAACTCACATCAAAGTCAGTGCTGACTTTCATGTGAGTTTTCACACATATAGTAGCATACATGTACATGATATACATCTTCTACATGTACGCATATTGTTTGTATCAAAGCTGCACATTCATTTTGTGCATGCGCTATATACAGATACAACTTTAATAGTTAATATCTCAAAATTGGTTGATTTTCAAAATATGTTTTCAGTGTACCAATTCCTGGTGAGATCTAGGTGCACGCCACCAAAAATTCTGAAAATCTAAGTGGACAATTTTGAGATATTTCGGCTGAAATCGTTTATTTTTTTACTATGGGAAAACACCATGTTAAAAGATTTTCCATATGCGATAAAAGTATCATTTTTTTAGAACGATGACACAGACCCTGTAAAGTTCCATGCAGAGGCGTATTCCCCGAAATTCTACCGTGGATTTTTTTCAGACTTTTCCATGCACGCCTTCAAAACTTTGCATTTATTTTCTGAAACTCCATAAAACATTTGTCTTCAATGGCATTATCTATCTCCAGCTATCATTAGCTATCTTACCTTTAATCTCTGTATCTCTATCTTGATATCCCTATCTCTATATCTTTTCCTCAGTACATCTCAATCTATCTCTACCTCTGTCTCGCTGTCTCTCTCCATCGTTGTCTATCTCACCATCACTCTGCCTCTCTCGTACTCTTTCTTTCAGTCCCTTTCTCACTTTCCCTCTCCCTTGCTCCCTCTCTCAAGCGCTGTCTATGTCTCTCTCTCTCTCTGTTTCTTCCTTTCACTATATACATATATTTTTATCCATCTATCTCTATCATTCTTTATCACCCACCCTATCTCGCCATCTCTATATCTCTATTTCTGTCTCTATATTTCTATCTCACTCTCCATATCTCACTGTAACTCGATCTTGATTTTTTTTTCTCTCTCTCTTTCTCTATCAAACTCCCCTCTCCCACAGCCGACAGTGAGATGACAGATTGGGTGCCCCTTGCTCTCAGCTCCCATCCCTACCATGACATGTCTGCTTGGAGTGCCAACTTCAGCCTGGGTATTCATCAATAGAAAGGCTGATATTACTGGGGAAGACTTCCTGCCAGTGAAGGCAGCCCATTGTTTTCGTGTTAGGAGGAACCTGATTTGAAAAACATATTTTCATCACCTAGACAAAATGCGTTTTAAGAAAGGGGCTGAAAAGGATGCAATTCCTTGAGATCTTCACATTTCTCACGTCTATTCATAGACATGTTTTTTTTTATTGGGTATTTATAATGCGCCTATACACAATATGTTTCGAGGTGCAACGTATGCATAAGCACAAGAAACTCACCAAAAAAGTGTCAACATGGCTGCAGGTTTACCCAAGCGTTCGTTTCAGAAGTTAACGTGCCCTGTGAACTCAGGATCTGTGTATTAGGGTTTCTTTTCATGCAGTATATCATTGGTGAGCTCATTCGGGATATGGCCCTGACTTGAAAACACTCATTAGCAAAGGGTTTTCTGCTTCTATAAGTGAAACTGTTCACTGCATTGTCAGCTACTACCATCATATTCCAGGTACTCAGATCATATAAAGTAATTCTTGCTCATTTTGGAGGACTTTTTAAGTTAGATTCTATTTTATTAAGGGTTTATTTGTACTTGATTTTTCTTTCCTTTCCTTTTTTCTTTTCTCTCTATTTCCTTATGTTTCATCTCTTATTTATGCTTGATCTCTTTGTTAAACAAATGTGTTCTTTGATAATCGTGAAAGCTTTGTAATAAACCAAATACATTTAATAAAAATAAAAATAAAAAATAATTGGCATATCAGTCAAATGCCAATAACACAAAGGAGGTAAGAAGGGAAGAAAAGCCTGTGCTAGACCACCTTCAAAAAAAGGTCAACAACCTTTACAACTATACATGAGAGTCAGACAGGCCTTGTTTAAATTCCACGTTGGTAACCTTGGGTCAACAAAGTGATTGAGAGAAAAAAGATCTGCCCTTGCAAATACGCAAAAATGTACACAAAATTAATCAGGGTTTTCTCAAACAAACACATCTCATACACACCCTTCTCAACATACAATCATCCAACATGTTTATTTCCATCAACCACACACAGAAAAAGAGGGGGTATAAACAAAAATGAAAGGAAATTCGTCAGGGTACTGTCACATCTATGTCAGTCATTTGTGCACTAAGTAAAACACAAGAACCCACACTTCAAATGAGTTTCTCCTAATTCAATCCTATCTGTGTCTATATAGAAATACAAATAAGGGCATAAAAACAATGTGCCACTCTAGTCTTCCTCTCGAATATACACCCACAGCCACAACCCTTTGTTGATTCCATTAGTTACCTACGGGAAAAGAGAAAACAAGAAGGACAATTAGAACATGGTCCAAATGTCCTACAAAACTAACCAGTATATAATTTACCAGTTACGAGTTTTTTTTAAGAAATAAATCGTTTTGGCTAAATGAACAGTGTTCACAAATCAACACCACAAGCCGGCATAAGTACAACACCGGGGTCCGAGTCCAAAGCCAGTCCCCACCACCCACTACCACATTAGATGGCAGCTCTTACAAACATGCCTCTGTTGCTGCACCCTAACTAGCATACCACATTTAACTTTGTGATACAAATGCTTACCATCAATCAGATGGTCCGCAAGGCCCAACAGGGTAATCTCACACGGGGGCAGCTCGAAGGGCAGTACATGCACCAAGCATAGAGAATCTCCTTTATGGGGTATCCTCCATCGAAATGCACATTTTTTGACACAACTATTTTCTTCTGTAACGGAGTGGAAACAACAGAAAAACATAAGCAGACCTCAATAGGTCTATTTCAAAAGAAAATGGAGAGAGAAAAAGGGAACCAAAATGTTGCCCTTCTCCAATCCGGGCCGCGTGACAATTACCTTCTAAAATAGAATTCTATTCGTGTTTAGGTAAAGTTATCTCAGCCTTCGAGATCCAAGAACGAGGAACAGAGAGACGGGAAGCCCCGGTGTCTCTGACTTTTCTTACAGCATGCTTGCTAATGCAGGGTCTAACATGTGTAGACACTAGCAGAGAGAGGGAGAGAAGAGCACATGAGAAAGCGGAGAGATGCGGGTAAGTATAAACCTCGCAGGAGCTCCTTAACCAAAACGCATAAGGCTAACGGCTGTTTTTTACCTTGCTGCAGTCAAACTTCTTTCCGTGCGTTGCCGTCTTACAATCAGGGGCGTAGGCGTGGCTGGATGTGCGTGTCTAACTGCCCTACGTAGTCCTTTATACAGGAAATGAAAGTCGTCGGTGCATGATGATTGGAGCGCTTGTACTCAATCACGTGACACTATTTAAAGTGTCAGCGCAAAATGCCCATTTGAACTCCTATTATGCGTCACGTGTCTTATTTATTTACACCTTCCAACGTCACATCGTGATGGTTAGACCAGAAGCAGAACATGTGCACTGTCACGTGTTATTTATGTTACTGTTTACGTGTGTCTAAACCAATGATAACTCAATTTTCATAGTCCCGCTGTAACGTGCTATGAACACAGCGACACCCAGAAATGCACACCACGCCCTCCACTGCAGCAACCCCTCTCCGCGCGTGCCACCCATCGACATCTCCACCCGCCCGTGGACTGAGCACGGGAACCAATGCTCACGGGCACAAGGCCTGCCGTAGCCTCCCACGACACGCACCACGCTGCAACCGAGGGGCAATCCACTCGAAACGGAACACCCCCATTTGGTAAGGACCGGATAAATGCCATCTGTGGGGCTCAGGAATGAGGCGAGATGTATCTGCCATCGCGGCTGGAATAAGAGAGATATATATATACCACAGGGCTTAGGTGAGTCAAAAGAAGAAAGAAAGAGGTCCTAAATTGTCCAACAATCTCATTCCTCAGACCAACTCAAAGTCAAATATTGAGCCAATCGATTTTATCATTCAAACCTGTGATAGCGCTTTTGGTAAAAAAAATTGATTGTTGTTCTTTTCGAAAAACTAAGCGTTTGTCTACATTGGTGTCAGTACTGGATGTTAATTTATATATGACTGTCCATTGTAGGTCTTGGTCTTTGGTTTTATGTTCAAACTCGATCCAATGGTCGACCAATGGAGCATTTGCAGTTCTATTTCTGAGGCAACTCTTGTGCTCCCCTATCCTTAATTTCAACTTTCTGTCCGTTTTTCCAATGTAGAATTTTCTACAGGGACACCAGATAGTGTAGATGACCATACTGGTATTGCAATTAGTGAGCTTAGTTTGTTTCCACGGTGTACCAAGACCCAAATCTACCTCTGTGCTTCTTTTAGAGTTGCAGTAGGTGCAGTGACCACAAGGAAAATGACCAATTATTGGAGGCATATTCCATGTCTCTGTAATACTTCTTTGCTGTTTCATTCTGGTAGTAATATCGTTCCTAGTAATGTAATCTTTGATATTTTTGCTGCGTTTGAACGCAACCACCGGTCTAGGGACTGGTGTCTCGCTTTTGCTCAAGACGTGCCAATTTTTTAGTACACTTTTCTTGATTTGGTTAGATCTGTCACTGTAGGTGTTTACAAATACTAGTTTCCTGTCTTGGTTTTTCCGTAAATTGTGTTCTCTGTATTCTAATAAGGATTCCTGATGGTTATTTCTAGTCCTTTTCAAAGCCTGTGTAGTTATTTGTTTAGGATAACCCCTTTGTTCCAAGTTGTTTTTCATGTTGGTCGCACTTACTTGAAAGTCTTCTTTGGTAGAGCTATTCCTTTTTAGTCTTAAGAACTGGCTCAGTGGTAAATTATCCCGAACATGTTTTGGGTGGAAGCTCTCATAGTGGAGCATTGAATTTCGGTCAGTTGGTTTATTAGTCAAATGCCCCAGTTAATCAAACCACATATTTGGTATTGCCATCAAATACCGGATACTCCTGTTATCCACTAGATATTCCCATCAATTGCCCAGGCACTTTAATTAAAATCCCAGTATTGTTCTCAAATGCTGGATACTCATTCCGTTCCCATGAAATGCCTGCATGCTCATATCATGGCAGGTATTGCCATTGAATGCCAGGTACGCCCATCAGATCGCACAAATTGTCATGAAATGTTGGGTATTCAAATCATATGCTGGATATTGGAGTCAAATGACCAGGAACCCACAACCCATTTTAAGGATTACCATAGCATTGCCATGTCATTCCACTGTTTAGAAAACCTTGTCATGTTTTTGTACTCACATTATAGAATAGTGTTCCCATCTCTAGCCCTTATTTGACAATATACTTACATTATAGCATTGTATTCTCATCAAATGCGCTAGTACTCATGCTGTATGCTCAGCATGGTCACCTTATGCCAAATACTCTTTGGTAAAGTATTCCAATCAAATGCCCAGATGCTCTTATATTCCATGTACAGCCCTGAAACACCAGGTAATGACATGACATGCCCAGGGGTTCCTAGTCCTCACATCATACTACAGGCATTCCCATCAAATGGCAGGTAGCCAATATCGTATGTCTCCTAATGCAATTGTTCACCGTCCTCGTCCCCACAGGACAGAGTTCCCAGCATGTGGATAGAGTGGGAAGCAGAAGCCTTGCGCTCATTCATAAGACAAGACTCTGCACCTTGCAGAAAACATCCCCACTCGCAGCCAAACACTAACCTGCAGATATTTTTGAACCCTTTAAAGTAATTATCAGGAATGAAGAGCCCACATATGTACTGCATTCTCGCCTATCCATATAAAATTCAATCAGCAACTGCAAATGCCAGGACTATTGGCATTGCCAATGCTTGTTTTGCATTGGGGTGGGTTGTGGTGTAGGGGAGGATGGCAGTAAACCACCCATTATCATTTAAGCATCACATACGGATAGTATTGCTTTCTGCCTCTAACTCCATCTCTTCTGCAGGGCATAACAACTGTGACATATGGGCGTGAGGCATACACACATAACATTGAATATGGGTAATTAAAAACAGCAGGGTGCATTTCACCTCTAGGTTCCAAGCGACATTATATGCAACTCGAGCTTCATTATCAATGTCAATGAGTCGTCCCTCTGAACGCTGCAGTGGAATATATCCCCTGTTGAGTGTTGCCCCTCTAAAAGTCCATATTTGTCTAAGGTAGTGTCTGCAAAATTTTTGTTGTATTCAGTAATTGTTTAAACATCAACGGTGTGATTACAAATACATTCCGTTAATATGCTATACAGACCCTGCTATTCGTGAGAAGGACATAATGGGCCTCATTACATGGTAGGCGGTAGCCATGGCGCCACTAGCGCCATGGCTACCCTCCTACCGCATTCCAGGTCCGTGTTCCCGGAATAGGGACTTACCGAGTCATTCCGACCTTGGAGGACCCGGTAAGTCCCCATTCCGGGAACCATTCCCCATTCCCATTTGAGCCCCCATAGGGCTCAATGTGAATGGGGATGGAGCTAATAACGGGCCCGCTGTTAGCGGGCCCGTTATTAGCTCTGAAGTCCCTCAACGGGTCCCTTCACTAACACCTGGTAAAACAAGGCGTTAGGGACGGGACCCGCTAAGGGACCTTGTAGTAGGGCGGTAAGGGATTACCGACAACGTTACCCTTACCGGTGCCAGTAATCCCTTACCGCCTACCGTATAATGTGGCCCAAGGTGTTATTCTTCTATCTGGCCACAACCAGGGCTTGGGAGACCCACGCCATCAGACCTCATCATTTGTGTTCAAATCATGGTTTTTACCTTCCATTATATGGCCATGTTTTGTTGTGATGTAGTACATCATATATCAGTGCCCAATGGTAGTACTGATCATTTTATCTTTTAGGTTTTCTATTTTATTTGTATTTAGCCAATTCTTACAGCTTTTTACAAAAGATGAAAGTTTTAACCAACAAACAATTAATCCAAAATTCAATCATTACACAATTTTGCAGTTGGTCTACATCATAAATTTACATAAAAGAATATTTTTTAACATATCATTAAAATACATATAAAAGTGTCAAAGTGACGTTAAGTCCGAAAAATAAAATGAATTACACGTAAACATTTTTTTTAGAGCAAACTGGCTGACATCAGCAAGCTTAGGACCCCCAAGGTTAATTTGGTGTTGTGACCGGAAGCCGCTCTCTCCCAGAATCCAATTGTAGAAAGCCAGTCTATATTATATACAAATTGGGAAAGGAGTCTAACTTTCACTTCCCTCAATGCAGCACAATCGATTACTATGTGCCTTCGAGTTTGCATAATTCTGGCCCCACATTGCAGGCAAGAGCTGCCTTTGTTTCCGGTGGTGTCTCTAGCAGCCCTTAACTCACCTGTCAAGATTAAATTATGGCGAAACCTAAAGAAATCAGCCCTCCTCCTAGGATCCGGGAATTTGATTAAATAACCAGGCAGAGAGCCACTAGATTTGTCAAGGAACAAAAGTGGTTTAGCAAGCTTCGAACTGTGTCAGTTGTTTTGATCCAGTCTACTTCCAAGAGCGCTTTTTTTTACACTCTCAGGATTCCCCACCATCTCATTCAGACTTTTGTCTGAGCGCCCCAGGCAATTCAGACCGATCTCCTTCAATCACAGCAGTTCTGGCTGCTTACCCTGGTGAATTTGAGCTGCCACGTCTACATACCAAGAGCCCCTTGTGGGTACCACAATGGAGCGATATAGAAAAACTATCCTTTGCTTCAATAAGACCACCTCGGAAAGGAGTCCCAGTTCGTATCTTATGCTTGAGATGGGCAGAGACTGCAGTAAGTTTAAAACCTTCTTCCAAATGTTCCCCTCCTTTTTCTCCCAGTCAACTAACCATGCCTGAAAGTCTGAATCCATCCATTTGGGGATCACCTTCCCTTTGTAGTATCGTAACTGCAACTTTTGAGACAGAGGGAGTGGCATAAAGGACCAATCCCAAGTATTTGATCTCAGACTTCACAGGGATATCAAGGTCATTTAACCTCCATTTCAAATTGGGGATGCGTCTTCCTGTATTTTAGAGGGATTAATTATTAGGTCATTAATTGCAGCATATCTCATCATCCCCTGTATCAGGCGCTGAAGGCCTATAGGTGTATAGTCTACAAGGACCACATTGCCTGCGTATACTAGCCAACTCAATAGTTGGTTCCCGATTTTAGGGGAAGCAAGCGCACATAAGGTAAGGACCATGCCCAAATCTGATATGTAGAGGTTAAATAGGCAGGGTGCCAAAATGCAACCCTGCCTAACACCTCTACCATTCAAGATTAGGCCAGAGAGGTTACTGCTTGCATCCAGTCTCACCTGAATCTTTGTGTCTTCATGGAGATGCCTAATAATAGCCAGTAGTCCAGGTGGGATACCCCAAGCATCCACCTTTGCCCACAGCCTATTTCTGTTAACTGTATCGAAAGCAAGGGACAGGTCTATCAATGCTCCAAAAAGGACAGGCCCGCCCCTGGACCAAGATTTCCCAATTAGCGTGCGCATTAGGACCCCATTTAGTGAGGTTGAGATGCCTTTTCTGAATCCTGTTTGATGTTTCTTAAGGATTCCGTTCCCCTCAGCCCATGCCTCCAGTTCCACTAAGATTAGTGATGCAAAAATCTTGCTATCATGATCAAGAAGGGCGATCGCGCAGTACTTGACTGCCAATGCCTGACCCCCCCTTCAAGATCGGCATAATGATAGCCGAAATCCATGAAGGCGGAGTCTCTTCAAATTGCCAGATGGTCTCAAAGAGATTATAGAAAACAACTGACCAAGCTCGGGTGTTTGATTTCAGAATCGAATAAGACAGGCCATTTGACCCAGGGGCTGTTGAAGACGAGGCTCTTGTTATCACCTCCTCCATTTTGTCCCTAGCAATAGTCATCTGCCACCATTCCTGATGTAGGGATAGCGCGCAGAACTCAGGGAGGTGCCCGTAAAGTTTCTCAAAGTGTAAACGCCACTCCTCCTCAGGGACAGTATTACCCTGTAAACCCAACTGAGATTTCTTCCCAGAATTAACAATCTCCCAGAAGTTCCTTGTATTAATCGTACTAAGGGCACTAAACATATACTCCCTGTCTCTTTGCAATCTCATAGCACAGTGGGTTTTAGACCAGTTCTTATAATCAGATTGTAAGGGTTTACATTCGAGGGATATGTCCTGCGGATCTCTCATACCATTCCTAAGTACTGGAATTGCTCTTCTGAGTTCCTTATTTTTCAATTCAATTAGTCAATTCATCAAATTTGTGCTGGTGTTGGGTCCTATCTTTTGCTGTCGTCAAACTGGGATGTTCCAGGCCCCAAATAAGGTCTGTGTAATTAAAAGGGTTACAGTCCCTTGATAGAGTTACTTCATCCACTTGACCTAAATAGCATTCTAGTTTATAGTTTAAAGAAAATCAATTTTTCCTAAACTTCACCACCTTATTACCTCCCATGTTCACTTCTAGGGGTACATCGTAGGTCTCCCGGGCATGTTGAATTCCCAAGTTAGATCCCTTCTGGATTTTGATTCGAGAATACAGTAGCACTGAAAACCGCTAGGGAAGCATTTGCAGCAACGGCCATCGCTGTGCACTGATGAGCGCAACTCCCACCATCCACCTTTGCCACCCCTGACCTGAGCACAAGGTTAGTGTCCCTACTACAGGAGAGCCATCTCTCCATGATCATAACAGATCCTTCCCACCTTTACAGAAAGTGTCTGAGGCTAGTTTGCTTTCTGTTTTTAAAGTCCTTTTTATGTGTTCTCTCACTTTCAGGGAGACAGAATTCAGAGGGCTGGAAGAAGGCACCAACATTGGGAGACGAAACATCCATGGACTTGGATCCACGCCAGCCCATCCACACTAAAATGAGGGAATCCCACTCCCGACGTAGACCTAGGATTGGTCACTTTTCTTACTGCAGCTAGACCTACATTTCTATTTTTAATAACACATACTTTTTCTTTACTCACAAAAGACATCTTTGTTCGCTTACATTCTTTAGGTTATGCTTCCACTTTTTTGTATGTATATATGTCCACTGTGATACTCAATTTTGTTTTGTTCAAATATGGAGTTTTTAATGGTACTTCTCTAAAATAATGTGTACTAACACTATGAGACTTATGTTTGACACCACCTGTTTAAATTATAAACCAGGATGTATCCCCTTAAATGCTTTACAACCAGGACTGTAAGAGTTGATGAAAAAGATGAGAAAACTATGTAATAAATTCTAGATTACAGCCAAAGAAACAAGGCTAGTTTAACTTTGCGATTGTTACAGACTGCTTGATTTGTTTACTGTTACTTTGCTTTGTTACATTCACCTCAGACCAAAGTATAGGGCCTTTGGCAATTGTTTCAATGCCATCACAACCTTTATGAATAGAAAATCATACACGACTAATAGTATGCACTAATCAACAATGGTGGCTACTGTTCTTGTGTTATACCTCTGAATTCCCAAGTTAAGACTAGCTATCAAAATGTTATGATCGCTACGGTCTGTTTCAGCAATTTGAAATGTATCAGAACTATCCAGCAAGGCCTTAGAAAAAAACAGTTAGCCATTAGACCATGTCCCTCTCGCTCCATTCTCTCCCCCAATGCAACCATCCACCATACACACGTTCCAATCAGTCAAATATCTACCCACTTCTCACCATTCCATAACGAAGTAGAGTTTACAGTAGATTTAACCTTAGCCGGAAAGCAAGAAGAATTTCGATTCCCCACTAAATATTATTTCTACATTCTGGTTATCTTTCATCTCTACAATTAGCAGTGCTGATATATCCACAACAAAACTTAACAAGGGTTGAAACTGTGGGGTTCCAGTAGACGTCAATCAAAATTAATATACAAAGCTGCCCATTCACCACTGTGAGCACGAGCCGCGCAGATTCCGTGGTTATCAACTGGAATTTTCACTGCACACAGTAGAATTGAATTCCAAAGAGCTATTAAGTGTCTGCCAGACGGACGGCCTCCATTCCGGTGCGTAGCTTTCTGTTCCACAACGGTAAAACCATCAACATTTATTGTGCTTGTTCACCAAGTTTCCTGGAGCAAGACCATGTCGAATACTCCAAATATATACTTTGACATAGTAGTGTTCTTAAAGCCTCTGGAACCCCGCGTATTCCAATTTAAGAGTTTAATCCGATTTTTCACTAAAGCCTCTCTTCAGACAGTCCAAAGCGCTGAAACAGTTCAGACAGGATGGAAGGCAAAGCAGTGAGGATATTATCCTTCTTAAAACCAGTCGATACTCTCTCTCTCCCCCTGATCATTTGTATCTCCTGTTAACCTGACCCCCTTTACCACGCTATGCAGATTACTGGACATACCCAGCAAACTATATAAATGTTCTCATATGGAACTATACAAATAGCAGTTAAACAAATGTGCAACTGCATTTTCCTGTTTCCACGTCCCACACATGTGTAGCTGTTCATCACTACTGAGGGCCTTGCAGGTGATTATAGATGATTCAGCATCAGCCTGATCCAGTCATACTTGTCACAAGTATTGGCAACGCCAATAGATTTGTTATTTGCAGTTGCTTATTACATGTCACGTGTGCAGTCAAGAATGGTTTTTTTTAATACAATTTTCTATTATTTTTTACAACAAACAATCAACATTCAACAAATCCAGCAGTTCTTGTCATAATACTTTAGCATCATGTATGTATCGTTAAGTATCTACTGCTTTCCCCTTACCCACCCCCCAACTCGAGCCTACTCCACTTCACACTCTGCTTTTTCCCTTTCTGGGGATACTTCCCCATCAGTATTCTCAGAGGTTTCATGATCGCTTGGGTAGTCCTGGGCGGACCCCAACAGTGTGGCCACTAGGTGTTTCCAGGCAGTCAGGGTTTCTGCTTCTTCCTCCCCTCCCCTACTGCCCGCTTCATTCCACACTGCTGTTTCGGCTTCGGTCCATTTCTGGAGAGCATTCCACCAGACCTCTACCTTCGGTCTGTTGCATGCTTTCCACCCCATGGCAATTCTGCGCTTGGCAAGTATGTAAGCCAAGTCCTTAAGTTTTCTCACATTTTTCAATTTACGCTGTCTAGGGAGCCCCCCCAAACATGCATGCCCACACTGATTCAACGTTTAGCTTGATCCCTTTCTCATTTAATCGGTGGGCTACTTCTTCCCAGAACTTTCCAATTTCTGGACATGTCCAAAACATGTGTATCATCCCAGTTTTTTCTTCCCCACATTTGGGGCATGTTTGTCGTTCAGCGCCCTTGAACCGAGCTATCCTCTGGGGGGGTCATGTATGCCCTGTGGGTTACTTATAGCTGTATTTGTTGTAGTCTCGCATTCCTAGACACTTTTCTGTGATACCCTTGAACCCGCTCCCATAACCCGTCATTCATGAGTTCCCCTGCCTCAGTAAAGAATACAGTTAAAGCTGAACCCTACATAATCAGTCATTCCAAACATATCTGCAAGTCTGCATAAAATGAGTAGTGGACATAGTTAAAATATGCATGTTGTTGTGATGTTCGGAGTCTTTTTACCATGTCTTTTTACCATGCCTATTAATAGCGTTATGTGTCAGCAAGCACTAATTTGTAGACATGCTTGGAAATCTTAAAGTTATTACTGTGTATGTTGGACTTATTTATGTAATAGTGATGATCAAAGATGGTAAAGAGTGAGCTACGGTGGGGAGGATGGAACTGAACTCGGGTGGGTAGGGTTGAGTTTGTCTCTGCGAGATATGAACAGGAGTGTGGTAAGGTGGGTGGTGCTGATCTGCGGTGAGGATGGTTGACCAGGCTGAAATATTCGGTAAGTTTGAAGTTTGAAGTTTAGTTTATTTGTAAAGCGCACCAGGCCCATGGGCAACCGGGCGCATAATCTTAAATTACAAGTTACAGCAAAGTACACACAAAGGACCAGATTTACAGGAAGGCGTAAATACACAATACAAGATAAGCAATCCAGTGTGGCATATGTACACAGATAAGATATAATACAAATAGGGCAGGCTAGCGGGGGAACCTTATGCTTCCTGGGTGAACAGCCAAGCTTTGGCGTTGTTCTTGAACATTGGGAATGATGGTTCAGTTCTTATGTGGGTTGGCAGGGGATTCCACAATTTGGTAGCTAGGACAGGGAAACTCACACCTCCCGCTTTATGGAGTTTGAATCTAGGCAGGGTTAGCCTGTGGGTTTGGGCTGATCTGGTGGGACGGGAAGAAGAGTGGAGTGCAAGGCGCGATGTGAGGTAGGGTGGGGCCTCGTTGTTTAGGCATTTGTGGGTAAAGGCTAGCGTTTTCACGGCAATTCTTTGTTTGACCGAGAGCCAACGCAGATCCGATCTAAATGTAGAGATATGGGACCGTCTCAGGATGTTGAGAGCTGCCCTTATGGCATTATTTTGAATAGTTTGGAGTTTATTGAGGTTAGACTGACTAGTCCCAAGGTGGAGTGCACTGCAGTAATCTATTTTGGCCATGATGAGTGTTCTAGCCAAGGTGGTGCAGTTGTGAGTGTTCAGAAATGGTCTGCAGGCTATGATAAGTTTACATGTGTAGGCAGAGGCCGACCTAACAGCATTAGTTTGTCTGTTCAAGGAGAGGGTAGAGTCCAGATAAACGCCTATGGTTTTGGTGTCTTTGGAAACCTTGATGACGTTGCCGTCAATAGTAAAGGACTTGTAGGCTTGGTTAAGTTTGTTAAGACGATAGGTGGATCCTAGTACTAAGAGCTCAGTCTTATCGTCGTTGAGGCAAAGTTCATGTTGAGCCATCCAGGCTTGGATGACCAAATAAACATCATTCAATGCTTTGGTATCGGCTGTGTAGTCACCGGTAATGGGAATGAGTATCTGGGTGTCATCCGCGTAGTTGGTGTAAGATACACCCAGATAGTCAAGCACATCGAAGAGGGGCTTGATGAAAACATTGTACAATGTAGGCGATACACAAGAGCCTTGAGGGACACCACAGAGGATGGGAGAGGGGTCTGCCGATGCTGAAGGTGAGAATAGACGCATAGATCTGTTGCTGAGGAACGAGTGGATCCAAGCATTGGCAGAGTCAGAGAAGTAGGCAACAGATTTTAGATGTTGACAAAGTATTTGGTGGTTGACCAAATCAAATGCTGCAGATAGGTCGAGAAGGAGGAGTAGAGCAAGCTTACCGTTGTCCTTTAGTGTCTCCATCTGGGTTCGGTGCCATGTTTGGGACGGAAGCCTGATTGTCTTAGCCCCAGGAGTTTGTTGGACTCGAGGTAATCTTGGATCTGCAGGTACGCTGCATGATCAAGAATCTTAAGCAGGAACGGGAGCATCGTGATGGGTCTAAAGTTGGTCGGGATGTTGGGGTCAAGGGATGGTTTTTTGAGTAGTGGGATTACCCACACATCCTTGAGGTTGTCAGGGACTGTACTCGTTTTGAAGGAGGCATTTATGAAAGATGTGATGAACGGGGCAAGGTGGTGCACAGCTTCTTTAATGATAGGAGCTGGGCAAGGGTCACCATGGCAGTTGGATGGTTTGAGGTTGTTTATGATTCCCTCTACTTCAGGGATGGTAAGAGGGGAGAATGCGAATGGTTTAACGGATGGGTTGGCTTGGGGTTGGGAGCTAGGTGTGGTTGAGAACAGTGGTTGGTCTAGCTGTAATGACTTTTTTTTATTTCTGATTTTAGTTTGGAGGGTGGCGATTTTACCTAGGAGTGCTGTCTGGATATTAGTGCACCAGTTACTATCTTTGGGGCAAGAGTCAGGGGGTCCTACAGGTGATTCAAGTGCCTTTAGAATTTTAAATAATTCCTTAGTATTTGATTGTGCTGACGCAATGCGGTTGTCATATGAGTCTTTTTTGGCCTGGTGTATAGCTTCTTTATAGTTGAGGGTGGCTAATAAGAGGCCGCCCTTGTATGTGTCAGAAGGGTGACTTTTCCAGTGTGACTATGCATTATGTTTCTCTTTGCGTAGCTTTCTAAGCTGTGGTGTAAACCACGAGTTAAGATGTGCGTGTTGTTTGGGTCTTCTGAGTTTGAGTGGGGCAATGGAGTTTATAGCTCTGAGAACTGACTGGTTATAAACGTTGGCTAAGGTAATAGGGTCAGAGCAGTTGGAGGCATTATTGAGAATGGGGAGGATGAGAGGGAGTAGCTTTTTGGTAGTTATGTTCTTTTTGTTTCTGGTGAGGGTGGCTGGGGCGACGAGAGGCGCTGGTAGAGCAGCTGCTTCAATTCTGAAGGTAATGATGTGGTGATCCGACCAAACGCAGGGGGCGTTAGAGAGTAGGCGGATGTTGCAGTTGGTGTCACTGAGCCAGTCTAAGGCTCGCCCTTTGTTATGTGTAGGTTCTTGTATGTGGTGAGAAAAACCTAGATCTGTTAGGGTGTTGGCAAGATCAAGTGCTGCAGAATCATTGGGGTCTTGGTAACCTAAATTAAGGTCACCAAGGATAATAATTTGAGAGTTTGTTTTCGCTTTGTCGAGTACTAGGGTGGTGATGTCGTCCCTGAAGGAAGTGGGGGGACCAGGTGGTCTGTAAATTAAATGGATAGTGGCCATTTGGTTGGCCGATAGTCTGAGTTTGACTGCAAGTAGCTCTGCGGTTTCCATCTTAATACTTGGTAGAGTTCTAAGTCCTAGTGAGGTTTTGTAGATGAATGCAATTCCTCCACCTCTGGCAGTGCGGTCACTTCTGGTGATGGCATAGTTTGGTGGGATAGCTAGTGAGAGAGCTGGGCCAGAGGCGGGGTGCAACCAGGTCTCAGAGATGGCAATGAAGTCAAGCTCCTGAGTCTTGATAAGATCCGCAATGTCCAAGGCGTGAGCTGCTAGAGATTGTGCGTTGATCATGGCTGCCTTGATCAGGCCGGCGTTGCTAGGCCTTGCCTTAGTCTGGCTGATGTTGCCAGGGGCGGCAAGGTTAGTCAGAGGGCCTTGGGGTAAAGGTGAAGTAAGGGATTGTGGGGCAAGCTAGGCTTCGTGGTTTTCAGAAGTGTGTTAGGGTGCATGGGGTGACCCTTCTTCCCCATAAGTCTAGAGCCTAGTCTTAGGTTTCTTAAGGCGGTAGCGCAAGGTTGATTAGGTGTGGTTTTTTAGTGAAGTGATCAAGCCATAGGGCCGGTGCATTGAGGTAGATATTAGGATGCTGGGGAACAGTACTCGTGCCGGTATCAGCAGGTCTGCAGGTCGGAGCCATGGTTGGGTGCTAATGGGCTAAGGGATGATAAGTAAAGCGCACAGGTGGGTAGCCACAGTAAGAAGAGTACTTTTAATGGTAGGAGGAGGAGGTTTTGGGCCAGTAAGCGTGGTAACATGATACCAGTGTTGGGTGGAGTAGGGCACCAGACCAATGTGGCGGTCACTATGTGGGCCAAGTGGAGTGCAGCAGGCTAAGATCAGGAGGCTCAATAGGCTATGCAGTTCAGAGTGCACTAGTATTAACAACGAATGTCGGGCACACCAGGGTAAGACAGAGATCAGGAGGCTCAATAGGCTATGCAGTACGGAGTGCACTAGTATTAACGACGAATGTCGGGCACACCAGGGTAAGACAGAGCAAAATGCGGCACAGCTAGGTTTGAATGTCGAACACCTCAAGGTACAGCAGTGCAAAATGGAGCACAGCTAGATTTGAGTGTCAGGTACAACACAGTAAACAGTGCAAAATGCAGCACAGCTAGATTCGAGTGTCAGGTACAACACAGTAAACAGTGCAAAATGCAGCACAGCTAGATTCAAGTGTCAGGTACAACACAGTAAACAGTGCAAAATGGAGCGCAGCTAGATTCGAGTGTCAGGCTCAATACAGTAAACATTGCAAAATGCAGCACAGCTAGATTTGAGTGTCAGGTACAACACAGTAAACATTGCAAAATGCAGCACAGCTAGATTCGAATGGTAAGCATATCAGGGCAGGTAGTGCATTACACAGCATGCTAAGTCCAGTTTTTAAGTTAATAGGCTATGCAGTGCGAGTACGGCCAGGGTAAATGTCAGTAATGTGTGCATCGTGAAGGCAACTACGATGCGCAGGCAGCACAAGATCGTGAACATAGTATTGGTCAAGGTGGCGATGTATTGTTCAGGGAGGATGGCATGAGGACTTACGAGGTAAATGGGGTGGCATTACCTTGTGCAGATGCTGGAGTTCAGCTAGATGAACATTCGGATTTGGGTATGAGAATGTCACCTGGCGCCGGCTGCGCTCGGTCAGCTCAGTCAGAGCCGATGCCTTTTTTCCCCGCCTTACTTCCACAGCCGGCTTCCGCCTTACGGCAATTGCTATTGGCTTATGATTCGATGTAGCAACCAATCGGATGGTAGCTACTGGCCTGGTGAAGCCAGGCAAAAGTGAAGACATGCCAATGCAAGTGCGGCGGCCATCTTAGGATATGGGAGCACCACGAGTGCCCCAATGGCAGATTGAACGAAAAAGGGGGCTGATGCGCCCTCGCTCTAAATAGGAGCGTGAGTGAGCACAAGAGTAGGATGATGCAGATTGTGCGTTCTGGGCATAAATGCGAGGCAGTTTTTCATGCAGGGTACGGAGGGGCTTGGGACAGCTGATAGTGAGTCCCAGAGCTTACCTCACATCCAATGTGGGTCGATGAGGTGCTGCTCCTGCAGTGCACCGCGGCGCTGGGGAGGAAGGTAGGGAATGTTGTGGATGGGAGAGAGCGGGCTGGGATGAGCCAGGGTTGGGGTAGGCAGGAGTGAGCCTTGGTGGTTGGGTGGTCATAGGAAGGGGTGAGTCTGGGTTGGTGGGTTGTAGTAGGCAGGGATGAACATTGGTGGGGGAGGTAGGGGTCAGCTACTTGGGTTTGTTGGGGATGCTAGCCAGCACTGTCAATCATTTTAATCACAGAACACAAGATGCTATAAAGATTTGGAATTTGATTTAAACATGCCCCCCAACATTCTGCCCTTCTTGATATTTAGTGCCCTCTTCTTATTGCATTTAAACTCTGCTTGTTTTGGTTTCATTACGTACCAATATGGCTTTCAGGTTATCAATGTGTTGCTTATCATGCACATAAAAAGACTTTACTGAAAATTAGCGCAAGAGGTCCCGTCTATGAGAAAACAACAACATAATGCCAGAGACGTGCTTCACAACGAATGCTAGGGTAGGGGCAGAGGAAGTGATATATTAGTCATTTCTAACATTTCATTGACTCTGTCCTTGTCTTACTCGTCTTTTGACACCACAGAAAATATAACTGTGCTATTTTGATCCCTTAGTTCCCTTCGTTCCCTCCTCCTTCCCTCCTTCTGCACTCTCCTCACCTGAGCTGTCGGAATTGTTGTTCGTAGACTGTAGGTTCCGCCTGGCCAGGTAATCCTTCTCCCTTCTTGGATGAATGTGCTTGTCACGGAAGGAAGCCACAGTTGCCGCTAGGAAACAGCAGTTCCGTGGCCCCTTTTCCGGAATCAAGCCAGAGGAAGGGAAAAACCCAATCAGGAAGAAAAAACCCTTCGTAGTACTTGAGTTCACTTCTTTTTCCTCTCCGTAGGTGTCGGTGAAGGCAGAGCAGAACGTGAACGAGCAGTATGGCTTGAAGGTCGGGCAGCACCTCTGAAGGAGGCAATGAAGGAAACAGCACTGGCAGAAGGGACCTCCGGAAGGCAAGCCGAGGACGGGTGAGACCACCCAGTAGCTCCGAAAGAGGGAGCCGAATCTGGTAAAGAAAGGAAGTGGGGACAGAAGAAGTTCGGGGAAGTACAGCCAGGAGGCGGAGAGAAAGGAGAAAGAAACAGGTAAGAAAGAGAAAGGTAGGTCCGGAGAAAATAAAGAACCGAACCTAACGAAAAACACTGAAGAACGCTCAAAGGAAAGCGTCAGGAAAACACTTTGCGGAAAGAGCGAAGCGGTGGACAGTGGAGCGAGGAAAGGCTGAAACCAAGCAAGGAGAGCCAAGCCCCGGGAGCGCATAAACCCGGAAGAGAGACTTCCGTAGCGGGTTGCAAGGCGGAGTCTGCTGGGAAAGAGGAAGTATTTAAACTCCCCATCAGGCACCGCCCACAAGAATGGCCGAGAATGATGACCATAGAAAGAGGACTAAAACACACCGCCCCTGGGCCGCCTGTAACGCGGAAGAATCCGCCAATCGCGGCGGCGGCGGATGACAATAACCTTCCCTGTAAGACAGGGTGACACTACAAGCAAGGTTTTTTCCAGTAAGTCTTTTGCTCCCCAGCAGCCACAAGTTATGTTATGTTATGTTATTTTGCATTTATATAGCGCCTTATGTGTCATTGGTATGATCTCAAGGCGCTTGTAGGTTCAATGCCCTCGGGAACCTCAGTCCTGCTCTTGGGGTCCTTCCCAGTTTAAGAATGTGGCCGATGATGACTCCTAATGAAAGTACCAGTGCATGCAATAGGGCTAAGAATCAGGCGGGAAAGCAGCATAAAGTGCTGCATGAAAACGTGATGTTGTCTTTATATTATTGTACAGTAAAATAAACAAAAACATTTTAGTTACCGATGATACAGACTGCCAGCTGTAGATCTCGTTTTCCCATGGTTTCCACCATAAGGTAATGTTTGTCTCCCCATGCAAGGGAGCCTGAAATGTTAAATGGATACCCGTGTCATCCCTGTTGGAGCTCTTCACAATGGGGTATATGTATGTTTTTATTTTATTTTTATTTTTTTACAGCTTTATGGTGTTCTATTTATTAATGTGATTTCTTTATTTGAGAGGTGTGGTCAATTGGAGTTATGTTAGCTCAATTTTGTACGATTATTGTAATGTTTGTTGATTAAATTAAAATAAAATGGAAAAAATAAATTTAAAAAAAGCACTGATAACAAACACCCTTCCTTATAGCATACACCACAACATCAGGAACAGTAAAACTGTAGGCAAGGATGCTTACAATACCATTACTTAGGCCCCTGGTGGGATAGATATTTAAGCATGCAAATGTCTTGCTATTACAGTGCTAAGAAGTGTGACATAGCAAGAATGTTAAATGTTAACAATCGTCTTGTTGTCACCACTATCAAATGGTTCTGAGACGTTGAGCAAGGGTCTCCTTTATCCAAGATGAGGAGGGACTCAGCCCTATTGAAGCCCCTCAACAAACCAATCACTGATTCTTTGAGAGAAAGAAATGGTTCATGCAGGAGGACAACTTAGCCTGGCACAGTACACGTAATAATCATGAGAGAAATTGGTGGGTTAATTATGACAACAAACTGGCTTTCAAAAGGCACCTTCACCAATGAAAAAACTGCTACATCATAGATTGGAACAGGAGGCCACAAATATTTCTAAGGAAATCTTCTTGATTGTTGATGAATTAAACAATCATTCTGCTATGACGCCCACCAACCATGCTTCTGAAGAACGAGTGGAATCACATTGTACTCATTTAAAAAAAATCAAATCAGCACTTTTAGAGAGAAGCCGGTCCATATATTATACAACTCACTGAAGATGCTAGCAATCATGAAAGTCAGCATAGCAATTCTGCCACTAACTTAACGCTTTACCATCCTCTGTCCTGCCAAATGTTCAGATTCACCCAACAATCTTCTCCCTCCTAAAATCTCCAAATCATCATCTCTTTATTCCCTCGTTAGCAACAGGTGCAGTACCTAATGCATAGAAAGAAGCGGTAGATCACCTTTCAACATTTTAGAGACATCGGATTTGAACAATTTTAGACCAATGTCTCAGATCCTTTTTTCTAGCTAAGCAAGTGAAACAAATTGTGCTTACTCAACTTCCATCCTCAGTACTGAATTACCAGATTCTTGATCCATCCCAAACCAGTTTTATACCTCACTTCATCACAGAGATTATCCCTACAACCATGTTCGATAAACTGAAAGAAGAACTCAATGGAGGTGGACCCGGTCACCAATAATTCTGGATTTGGCAGCAGGGTTTGATACTGTTGACCACAACAAGGCATGAGCGTCCAAGTTCTGAAGTGGATTCGTTCTTTTTTGTCAAACCTTTCACAGACTGATAAATTGGGCAATTATACCTCCAGCAAGAACGCTTCATCATGTCACAGGTTTCAGTTCTCTCCCCCCTGCTTTCAAATCTGTATATGGTCCTGTTGTTTAATATCATCCAAAAACAGGGCTTATTTTTTCTAAACTACGCCAATGATATACAGCTGTCGATACATCTTTCTGGGGACAGGGAAACCACTTGTACCACCCTCAAGAACTAATTAATAGCAGTTAAAAAGTGGATGGATGCTATCTGTCTTAAAATGAATCCATCCAAAACTGAATTTCTCGCTATTGTTGCAATGGCATAGATGGGCGAAAAAATGGTGGTGTGGAATGTTGCCGAGAGCACGGCCAGTGGTAAAGATTTATTTAAAACCTTCCACCGATCACTTTTCTGGTTATAGTTTGTGTGTGTCAGAGAGGATACCCAGACGTGGGACCATGCTCGCTGCACCATAGAGAACCAAGCTGCACCTCACTGACGACACTCAACAAGGCCGAAACATGTCAGAGGAGCTTGTGTTTCTGTATAGAAGGGAGATGGCTTAGCAATTTGGGCTGGATTGCTCCCATTGGTGGCAGTACTACACGTATTTGCATATGACTGGTCCCTTTATGCAATGGCGCAGACAGGCTAAACAAAACGGTGGTGGAGAAGGTTTCCCAGAGCACTTCCAGTGGTTACAAATGATTCAATACCGTCCCACCCATCACTTTCTTGGTTATAGTTTTCACTGTTAATGTTAATTCTGACCCCATGGACAATACCCTCTTGACTAATACACTTGGAAAGGTTCCAGTCACCTCTGAACCACTCCTGGCGAGCCCTTTGAACTGCATCGCTCAAACATCACCTTTGAACAGCACAGGGATTAGCCTTGAACTGACTTGACGCCAGCTCATGGCCTGGACCAGCACTATTTGCCACATCCGAACCTGGTTCAGCGCTCAAGGACAGCATCCCGAAGCCCGGTTTGATGCTGCTGGACCAGGCATTGGGATGCTCAACAGGCCAAGAACTGAAAAACGTACTGATGAGAGGCCCCATCCCCTGGGTCCACTTTTGGAATAATCATGACTGATAAGGCACTCATTTGCATCTTTTTCAATAAGACATATTCTTTTTGGTGACATTGTTTGCAGTTTCTTGCCTTTCACCCCTGCTACATTCCCCAGAGTGATTGCATCATCTACATTCTGCAAATGCAGTGTTCTTTCCACAGGGGGGGCATTTTCTAGTGTTTTATAGTACAGTTATATTGCATATGGTTTGTTTAATTCAAGTATACACATTTTTTAGAACTCTGATTGGACATTTCTTTATTTTGAACTGTTGTACTATTTCTGTTTGGGTTGTTACTGTCATCAATTCACACTTTTTTTAATACAAAAGCCTTCCCTCAGCCCACGATACCGCAAAAGGCAAAGGAGATATATTTCTTGACTGTCCCTGTTTCACCTGTATGATTGGGATCACTGTTGGTTTGTAGAAGTAATGGATGGGGTTCTCAAAGGTGGATTCCAAAGGAGGGCTGAGTAGGGGGTGTTGGCGCTATTCATCCTTGTACTCTTGTAGGGCAGTAGCGTGACAAGGCCAAGCCCTTGGTCTCGTCAAAGGCGGTTGAGAGCACCTCACCACGGGTGGGTGAGGTACAGCAAGAAATACAGAGCCAGTTTTTCCGCTTGGGGAAAGATCTGTTGAGAGGGGCCAATTCCTGCACCTGCCCTCCCTTGTGCAAGTATGTTTTTAAGCCGAACACTGTTATCAGCAGCCTTGACTCGTTTTCCAGATACTTAGCAGAGTCTTTCTGTTAATTTCAAGGTCGTGCTTCAGTGTCAGAAGTAGAAGAAACCCACACTCAGAAGGGAGATCAGACACATCACCTGACCGCCATGATTGGCTGGGCAGAGAGAGAGAGAGCGATCCGCCGAACAGAAGAGAAGCTGAAACGCTACTGCCGTAGCACACCAGACCAGCCAGCGTGATACAACAAAGAGAGTGAGAAGCTGCATCCCTATGCAGCAGATCAATTGACCTCGTGGAGCAGCTTAATAGTGTAGGAAAGAAGGTTTAACAACATACAGGACCCCACCAGCGCCCCATGGAGCAGAGCCCCGGAACACAAACATGGACACTGGCATTCCGGGATGCATCTCTGGTACACAACTAGCTCCTAGGGAAAAAGGGAGCAGGGCCTTGGGCACTACTTATGCTTTCCCACATTATAAACACACATTACCCAGGCTGGGGAATCTAGAGTAAGATTAGCTAGGGAAAGGTACGCAATCATGTCCAAGAAAGGGGGATAAAAGCAGAGAACAGGAAGCAGGAAGTGTGGGTTTTTCCAGTGAGGTGGAGAACGACCAAGAGACCAGCAGGAAGGGAGAAGGAGTGGAAGATTGTGGAGGTGAATTGTGGAGCAGGTGAGGTATTGGCTAGGGAGTGAAGGTGATACTGTAATGTGAGTGTGCGTGTTTGTGTGGTGAGTGTTTAGACAAGGTAGTGTAAGGAGTGATCGTGAAGCGATTAATTACTGGGTGAAAGGAGTCTGACCATGTAGAGTAGTGTGAGGGGGAGTAGAAGTGTGCAAGAGGGAGTAGTAGTGTGCAGAGGTTCTAAGCTAGAACAGACTGAAAGGGACAATCATAGGCCCCACAAAACCTTCAAATAAAACCCTTGAACCACCTCCGAGCCTGGGCTTGATTCTTGAGCCATATATGACAGTAGTCAATATGTTACACTGCAGTTTATAAAGGTCCCAAAAAAATACAAAATGTGATGTCCAAGGTGGCTGTTTTGGTGCCTAATGGTGCTGATGTTTTTAAAAGAGGTCATGTTCTTTGCAGTTGTATGGTGACAGACAGTTGTTGGAGTACTTTGAATGTACCCCAAACATGTTCCCTACAAAGTTTGCAAAATGGGGCCACTCGAGCCCTAGTCCCTACAAGGGCCCTAGCATTAAAACACCTAATTGGCTTGTGGTTGGAACAAGATGATATAACAGATTGGACAAATGAAAGGGGCAGAAGTACGTTTGGAGAAAAGGATGATTCACCAGGATTTTGCTGGACTGGGCGGAATGTATTCTGGACTCACATCTCCATAATGCCCCATGACTCCACAGAATTGTAAGTGAAAGCAATAGAAACAAGTGCAGTGGTGACAGATGCAGAAGATGTATTCCAAATAACAACCAAGGAGTTGGTTCCTCACAAGAGTCGGTCAGAGAATTCCCAAAAGATGGAGACAATGCTGCCATCATTCCTCTTGGAAACGTGTTCAGTCTATACATTGACAGAAAATAACAACTGAATTTGACCTTGCATACAGAGAAATGTCCTGGTCCATACTGTGGAGTCAAACTAGCAATAAACTGCATATGATGCCCATTTGGCATTAGAAATATTGGAAAGAAAGACTACCAGGATGGCAAATACTTGCATTGTACAACATTGCACTTGAATCTACATAGTAACGTGGGCGCCCGATTGAACAACATTTTAAGGCACTTAACCACAGTGAAGACAATGTTAAATGCTGGGTCATAGACATGGCACACCCAAACAAATAATACATGTATACGGATAGGAACTTTCTGTTTGTATAATCATTTTTATGTATCGATATCGATAGGTTATTTATAATGCACTTAACACCCAGAGGTTTCTAAGCGCTGACCCGGGGATTGAACCTGTGTTGCTTCGTGGTGTCTTGCTTCCAAGGTGAGCATGTTGCCTCTGAGCTATCCTCCAAAGCTCAAAGTATGCATTGCCCAGGTTGTGTTCTCTGGAGTAATGGATGGGGATCTCGAAGGTGGATTCCAAAGGAGTCCATTGGCATCAGAGATGGAGAGGACATTGTGGGGAAGGTGCTCTGGGTGGTCTCTTTACCCACTTGTGCTTACAAATCTGTTTGAATAAAACAGCCTGGACAGCCTTACCTTGTTTCCGGACTTCATTGGTGTCAACTACCATATATTACCTTGCCTACAAGAAGCACATGTGTGCTTATAAACACACATGTATGGTCGCAATTCACAGTTTGAGTAGCTGTAGTTTGGTCAGTTATCTGGCTTATTCATTGATCCATAATTTAAGATCAGACTTTTGTCCACCATATACTTTCTTGTCTAGGACTTGGATGAATAAAATGGCCATACACTGCCATACATAGGAGGCAATGTACTTCAACTTGTGAGTGCCTTTATACTATACTTTTCAGATACGTCCTAGTAGAGATTTAGACTTGCCATCCTCTTAGGCAAGTTGTGAATATAGTGTTACTATGTGGCAGCACTTCACTTTTGCAAAGAAATTTTTATTTCAATATTAACTACCAGGCAAACCGCAAAAGTATTGAAATGTTCTAAACATTAGCTCATCATAATTAATATGTTTTGAGGAATGAATGACGATCAACAACACCCTTTGCCTAGAGTTTATTATCACATGAAAGACTTCACATTTTAAATCTGTTGATGATGTTTACCTGGAATTCAAGGGATATGCAATAATGCTAGATGCAATGAAGTTGGGCACATATTGCATCCCATAAACGCTCTCAAAATTGCAGATGCTACAATATGAGCCTAAAATGAACACACAGTATTTATCTACAGCACCATGGCAGCACCAAATAACTAAGGTATGACGTGCATGTCCGATTGCCAGGTCTACATGTATATATATGTATATATATATATGATCACTTATGAGCACGTATCCACTATTCTTGATTCCCACCCTTTGGTCCAGACCAAGGAACCCCTTGCTCCAATTTAAGCAATATTCTCTGACATTGTTCATGTACAATTGTGGGCAGAACCCCAGGCAAGAGGTATCCACATGTCTCACCTAGGAGGGATCAGGGAAAATAGATCCTCTAGTTCTATGGATGGAGAATCTTTCAGGGAAGACTCAAGCATGGCCAAATCTTGAGTTGTAGCCCAGGCTTCTGAGTGAAGCCTGCAAAGAGACAGTACACCCAGGTACAAAGTGTTCTGTGAAAAGGGCCTCCACTGCAGAGGGCATGCAGAGCAGCCCCTGACTGGACCAAGCACCAGCTGGTGCTCATTTCTGTTATAGCAAGGATGACCTCAGAGTGGAATACAAGATCCTTTCATGATGTGGATTCGCCAGTTTTCAACATTCCAAGCCTTTCCACTAAGGGAGGAATTGAGGAATGCAAAGAAGTCAGTGTCCGGTCTCCATACTAGTGCATGGAAGGAACTTTGCCACCTGGGAAAACTGACCTACCAGTTCCTTCATGCCAGAATTGTGTGCTACCAGGAGGTGATACAGGATGGAACTCACAGAGCCCCATTCCTAGTCCATGCCGCCTGCTCAGGTTAGACCAGGCAACCCTAGAAAACGGTCACTACGTCAGTGCTAGATACCCCTACTCCTGAGGTCCCACACCACAGCTGTATAAGATGTCTGCGGCAGGCATCAATATCATTAGCGGGATAAGCATAAAACTATGGGTCATGGAGCCTGGAACCATTGTGGATTAAGATATCCCCTCTGATATCAGGGGCTGATATGGACATGTTAACAGAATACACCAACAAGAAACCAATAAGTCCAAACCACGGGGTCCATTATGCCAGAAAGGACCCTTTTTGTGCTTTACCAATGTCTGCTGGAGTTGGAGGTGGTGTGTCATCTTTGTTGTGGGATGCCGTATACCAATAGGACCCTCAGGATGGCATGGCAGATGAAGCCAACTGGGGAGATCAGGGCTGCCAAGAGAAGAAGTGCTGTGGAAGATGGGAGATGGTGGTGAGCTGCTGTTGAACTGGGATCACTAGGCAGGATTTCCACCTGATTCAAACCTTGATTTTAAACAATAAAATAAATAAATAAAGAATAGGAGCCCATATATGCTGCCACCATGGGGAGGATACCTGGGGTAACTATGCCAGCTGGCCTAGGTGCAGGATCCTAGACAAGACAAACCATCTTCTAAGAGAGCTGAGGGGCCAACATGTGTGAAACTTCTACAAAGTGAGCTGGGCACTATACCCCTGAAAGAAGTGTAATTGGCATTATATATATCTTTAGAGGTGAGACAGGCAATATATCTGTAAAGCAATTATCTTGTCACTATTATCCTCAAGACATGCATGGGGGCATATATCCCTTCACTGGGGAGATGGACATTTTAGCCCTAAAGAAGTCAGCTGGAACTATATCCTGAAAAAGCATGTATAAGCTGGGCACTGTATCCCTATACGAGTGAGTTGTGTTCTATATGCCTATAAAGAAAACTAACACTGTAAATAAGATCCAAAGAAGTGAGCCAGGCCCTATCTGGAAGAATTATATATTGCAAGCTGCAGTCTATAATCTTGTGACTATGTTTTAGAGTACAGAAGTGCACATGGTGCTATCTGATTATACAATTCTTGTTTTTGATGATGAAATGCAGTGTCTTCGCTTGGCCGCTCATACAGTCCACTAGACATTGAATGGTTTCATTGCTTTTGAATTAGAAATGAGAATAGTAACTCTTTAAAAGTGCCTAGAAATCCTAGCACCATAGCTGGACTTTGGGATTTGATTCTACTGTAATCAGACCACACAACACAGCTACAAAGCAAGATTGTTTTACATTTCAGCCTGCAAATTTGTTTGCATTTCATGTAATGCCCCTGCGGCGAGGGGCATATTGCTATTAGTACCCCAGCCTGCAAGACCGGGGTACTAATAGCATTCTTTTCTGTTCCGATACGCTGCAGCGTTCAGAAAAGAAAAAGAAAATGTCCAAAGAAATGGCCGCCGGGAAAGGGAAAACAGAGTCCGTTTTCCCTTTGCATGGCGGCCATCTGGAGCGTGCACGCTGGGAGCAGAAGTTTTCCCAGTGCGTTTGCTCCCAAAAAAGGAAAAATGGGAAGGTAAGTGCGGCTGGGAGGTCGGGGAGAGGGTGGGGGAAGAAAAATAAAAATAAAAAAACACATTCCTGATTCCCCAGCGAGGGACGAAGGCAGCCTCAAGCCGTGTGGAAGCTCGGAGTGAGTATGGCCCCGCTACAAGCCTCCTCATTGGCTGAGGGGCTGCCACGCCCTCTGCCGGGAACAAAGCAGTGGAATCCCAGTCTAAGAATTCCCGGCGAGATATGGAGCTGGCGAGGGCCAATCAGAATGTTTGTTTCATTCTGGTTGACTCTCGCCGGGTACTAATATCTCTGAAGGCCTGCATGACAGACTGATTTGTTTCCCAAAAATAAAGAATCAAAACATAAGCCCTAAGAAGAGGAAGCACTTACGTCAGATGCCAATCAAGATACATTACACATATCAAAACGGTGGCGCAGCTTGGAGCAAACACAATAAGATAACATTAAATAAGTTATAATTAACTAGCTGTACATGTTAAAGCAAGATATTTTAAAGTAGTTTGTTATGTTATCTTGCATTTGTATAGAGCCTCCTGCCATAGTTTTTGGTGTCGAGTCGCTTTTGGCTGTCAATGCGGCAAAGGTAGAGTGTGATAGAATATTCAGTAATGGTAGGGAGGAGCAATGCCGAATAGATAGTTGGATATGGGCGAGTAATAGATAAGATGTTCAGGAAGGCATGAGAAGGAAAATGTAGACAAGCTATGTGTACAATTGAAACACATTTATCGTCGGACCTAACTGTATTTTATGGGGCACAGCACTAAAAAGAGAGATAGCAGAAGAAGAGGTGATTTCTGCACCAGGGGGTATGTCTGAAATGTACTCACTGGATTTTGGGCCTGGGCATGTTCAATCCATGCCCAAGAAAACACAGACAGTAAAGCCCTTCTACTTACTTCCGTAGGCCCCCAACATCGTTTGGGTGAGGTTACATGCCAGGAATCCGAAATTTTCAAAGTAGGCCCCAAACGGCCATAATTACCAGGTTTTATACATGGGAAAGCGAGGAGGAAATGTGGACACATTTAACTGAGGGTGAAGTTATGACCTTGGCTTCCTTGGGGGAAGAAGCCCCAGTCCAGTCTTTCTGGATGTTCCTCAGTCCTGCTAGGACCTTTAAGGTAATGGTATATTGATGCGTGCATTCGGAAGTGCTTGGAAGTGCGGCTGTTGGGCTGTGTCACGCTGCTGGAATCGAACTTTGGATCGAGAAGCCGACTTTTCTGTAAAGGCGTCGGCAAGCTGAAGTTTAGCAGTTTCCTTATCGAGCGAAACGCGCAACATTGTGGACTTCATAGTGAACTCGAGGGTATCTATGTTCCCAATTCCCGCTCTGATGTATCTGATTCAACTTGACCGCGGGTCCACCGCGGGTCTCATATGAGGAGAGAGTAACCCATTCTGGCTTTCTCCTCCCTTTAGCCACGGCTACTGGTTCAGCACATTGCTGGCCCACCTGCCCTCAGCAACTTCCACTTCCTTAAAAGCAGAGGTGCACGCACATCTCGTGCGTGCATCCGGAAGTGCTTGGAAGTGTGGCTGTTGGGCTGTTCAGCTGGCGGAGGGTGGAGGGGGTAAGAGTTAACTTGGGCTTGTAGACTTTTGACTAGAGGCTGGTGTGTCTTGCTGCAAAGGGTTTAACTGGACACATAACCGTGCATTGTGTATCTCTGCAGATATCATTTTGAAATGGGGAAAGTTAAACTTCCGCCCCGCAAAGATGCGAGGGATGACTTTTTTATTGCGGTAAGCACCAGAAGGGAGAGTTTGGCCAGGGCTGCAGCCTTACCGCTGCCGGAGGCCAACGAGGACGAGGCTGACTTACTTCAATGTGCACAACAATGTTCTCAGCTAGAAAAACAGTCGGAGGACAACATTAATCCCTCGCAAGAGGCCGAATTCCTAAAGTATGCTCAAGAATGCTCGCTTCTCGAGAAACAGAGTGAGGACGTTATTGATCATTCTCAACCGCTCTTTGGGGAGGATGATTCAGCGAACACTGTGCAACCTAATGAGCTGGTAATTAATACAAATAAAGAGCATGAGAATACCTATAAATTGAAGGATAATGATGTGCATGAGAATCTGAATTATGATAAACTGCTTGATTTCTCAAACGGCACTACATTTGATAAGGAGAATGCTATTAAGATCAGTTCAGATTCTTCTCCCTCAGAATTTACGGTAATGATGACAATTTTTAATCATTTAATTCTGTCTGAACTGCGTAAGCAAACGGAGTGTCTGATCAATTTAATCCCTGATTTCAAAGCGTTACCAGATAGATTATCTGACAAACTGTTAAAATCTCTGAGGAAAATAAAGGAGTGGGAAGGGGAGGTAAGGCCGGTTGATCTTACGAAGGATCCTCTCACGGAAGAGATAATTCTGGTAGATGCCTCACAAGAACAGGCACGAGACTCTTTTGGGACGGGAGGAACACGTCGTTGGATGACACTGACCTAAGTTGGACAAATGGGTCAGTGGACCAGCTGACCGAATCTAAACTGTCTAAAAGACAGATTAAAAAAATGGCAAAACAAAAAAAGAAAAATACAAATAAAAAAGGAGTAACTGCCAAAACATCTAAAAAAAATTAGAGAAATCTTACTCAGGGGGAAGAGTTTGAGGAATCTCCAACTAGAGGAAATACACAACAGCAGAACAAAAACATTCTAAAGGAGGATGGTAGGGTCACCAATAAGGTGAAGGACCAAGCGACACAAAGTGTATATGTACAAGGTGATCAACAACTATGTGAAGTAATGAAAAATAAAAACAAAAGGGATGAGGTATATGAAAGCTTCAATGCGGCTCCTCCGCAGGACATTACAACTAATATTGGGTGGCTTGTAAAAGCCAAAGAGCTAAACCATTCCACACGAAGGGAAGGACCCATGACTAAAAGTATTACGAAGGAGAATTAAATATTTATTGATAAGGCCCCGGGAAGGAATATGATCCCTATTGCTGATAATGTGGGCTTGGGAGCAGGGACTGGAAAATTTCCCAGGGTAATGAACCCAAAATTCTTTCCAGTCCGTCCTTGGGCAATACTAATCTTTGTAACCAAGACCATGGGCCGGATAGTGGGGCAAATAACCTGTGTGAACTGAACTCTGAAGCTATTGGTGGGGTTCAGAGGGGAAACATTTTTCACCAAGATAACCAGAAATCAGCAGGGAAAATACAGGAGAATGTCAATGATGAGACCCTTTATCAAAACATCCTCAGAGTGCTAAGAGATAAACAGCAGCAGGAGGTGCCCAAAATTGGAATTGAAATGCGACAGAATAATATGAGGGAGGAAACATATGAAGAATATTGGGGAGGGGAGAGGCCTATAGAAGGGAAAAGGTGATGAAGGAGAAGGACCAGCTACAGCCACTTCAGACACTGGACCTGAAGGATCCAGTGAGACCGGATCTTCCAGCCCTAGTACTGACTACATTATTCCTAGATCAGAATAACATTGCCCTAAATCGACCCTATATTTTGTCTTTACTGGGTCAGATTCCAAACCTAAGCCTAATTGAATCCACTGACATATATCTGGTCGATTATATACACAGGCAGAGGTTGGACTATGTCCGTATGGTGATACCATCCCCATTGGACAGAAACCTTATGATGAAAGAAGCCGAAGAACTGTATCGTAGGGGCTTCGATACCTTTGAATATGTTCAGACCCAGTCACATCCTATAGCGACATCTCGAAATACAAGCAGAGAGCAGAAGGAATACCCTTCAAACAAGAAGGAAGGAGAAAGGGATGAGGAGAAGGGAAAGGAGGAGAAACAGGACTGTAGATGGCTTGCCTTGACCTTAAGAGAGTCCATTGACAGCCTCAAAAAACTAGAGAAGCCACTTTAGTAAAGGCAAATGGTACTCTGAAATTGTTAACCTGGAATTCGAGAGGCCCGGCCAATCTTTTACATAATGTGAATTTAATGAGGGACCTGGCACAAAATGATCTACTCTTCATCCAAGAAACTTGGTCAAAGGTCCCTTTATGCTGGGAGGGTTTTACGGTGTGTTCTCTATGTGCCCAAGGGGGAGGCAGAGGTTGTCCCAAAGGTGGACTCTTTATTGCAGCAAAGAACCACCTGAATCCCAAAATTATGGGAGAATGGGCTTTTGCCCATAATTTTTTGGCTGTGGGTTTCTTACTGTTGTATAATAACAGGGACACACCCTTTTTGTTAGTCAATATTTACTGGAACCCGGGTGAACTCTCGGACAGGCAATTATGGCTTGAATTATGTAATCTAGGGTCCCTATTGCAGAACTGGTTGTTAATAAACACAGGAGGCCAGATAGTGATCGCAGGTGATCTCAATGCAGTTATTCATGGGGATTCTTTTAGTGGGGACATTCTGATTAGCAAATTGGGGGAACAATCCCAAAGGGTTGATAACCTAAGGTGCAGGGGGAGAATGTGGTCCCACTTCGCGGAGATGTGGGGCTTGGAAATTTTGGTAAATCTCCTACCAACCTGGAAAGCTAGAGGCTGTCATTCGACAATTGATTATATCATATGCTCAGGGGACCTGTTCAATCATTCTGGGAATCTTGAGTGCATTGAGAACACCTTTAGTGATCATTGTATCTTGTCTCTGGAAATATGTATCACTGTACCTATTGAGTCTAAAACAGGGTTTGACTATTATATTTACGTCAACCAAGCAGGGAACCGAATTTCATGGACGGGAAAAAAAAGTAGAGAGTTTACTGCATCCTTGGTGGCGGACATAAATAATTTTTCAGAACAGCAGAGGAAAAAGACTTATGCGGTCAGTAATTTTACTGAATATATCTGCAGCTCTTTGGAAAAACTGGGCAACACTGATAACAGGGTGATCCTACTTAGGAAAGACAGAGCCCATAAGTTCGACTTAGAAATCAGAGAGAAAAAGCGGGCTATGAGGAAAGAGATCAGATTGATTAAGAAATCGGGATTGACCTTAATTAATATGGTGGATAGGATCAAAAAAATCAAACAAAGTTACAAAAATTGGTCCATACAACATAGAATAAACAAAGGTCAGAGTGATGGGGAAAAAATGCTGACTTCGTTAAGGGGCCCTAATTCAAGAAACTTTTGTCATCTAATTAATAATTGGGACAAACCCCAGAAAGAGCTACTTGTGAATCCCATTAATGAAGCAACGTGGCAGGGTCACTTTGCTACCATGTAATGTCCTAAGAAGGACGAGGACGGGGTCCCATGGAAACATGAAACAAATTGGTTCTTGAATTTTACCACATGGGAGATAAAAAACTTAATTGTAAAATCTAAAAATTCGGGGGCACCGGGCCCCAATAACTTGTCCAACAAAATCCTTAAGTCTGATCCCGAATTATGGGCTAAAATACTCTCCACTTTGTTCTCCAACATACTTGTTACCAAGACCTTTCCATTGTCCTGGAGGGTATCTATTATCATACCTATATTTAAAAAGGGTTCCCGATTACGTCCTAAGAGCTACAGGCCAATTGACATTGCCGACCCGGAATCCAAACTGTTTTCGTCACTTGTTCTAAGAGATATCCGGAAATGGATTGACGACAAGCAGGTTTTGGATATGAGACACTTCGGCTTTAGGAGTAACATGGGGACGGAATGCGGGGGGCTCATCTTGCATTGTTTGAGAGCAGAAGCAATGAAAAAGGCGGAGACCTCGGTCTTCATTGCTTCAATGGACCTGAGTTCCGCTTTTGATTTGGTGGATAGGAATATACTGTGGACTAAATTAAGAACTTTAAATATGCTGGCAATCCTGTTAGATATTGTAAGGGCAATCTATTCTCAGACGGATGTGAGAGTTAGATTGGATTCTGCGGGCACCCTCTCTGGTCATTTTACCATTCATAACAGATTGCGCCAAGGCTGTAGACTGGCTTCCACTATCTTCAACATATATGTGAGTGGCGCATATGCGGCTCTATTAAATAGGGGGTTAGTTCCACCTAGAATTTCGAAGATACGTATGGCCTGGTTAGCATACGCGGATGATTTTCTTCTCATTGACACCACTAAAGTGGGATTACAACGTATGCTCAGAGCCTTCGAGGGTTTAATTGACTCAATTGCATTAAAGGTGAATCCGGACAAAACAGTGATTGTTCGCCTGGGAAGGAAGAACAAGAAAGCAAATATGCTAACATGGGTATCCGGGAATATCAGACTTAAAGCAAAAGCGGAGTTTAAATACCTGGGTTTCTCAATAGCAGGTGTACAATCCAGACACCTACTCAGAACACAATTGAAACTTAAGGCCGACATTGCTATTTCTCAAATGAGGGCCCTTGATGCAAAATTTGGGAAATTCTCAATGACCCCTCTTAGAGAATATTACACAAAAAAAAGTCATTCCCAGATTAACATATGGGGCTGAATTCCATCTCTTAGCATGTGAAGGGGAATGGGCCTCGATAGAAAGTTACATCTGGAAATCCGTAATGTATCACCTTCCGAAATGTATGCCATATAATTTAGTGAAGTACGAAATGGGTCTAAACTCGCTCCAGGCACTGGTGACCTGGAAAAGAATGACGTTATGGAGGAAATGTAACTCTTCAGATACCAACACTCTGTACTGTTATGCAGGTAGAGATACATCCAATCCTTTTATAGTGGAATTGAATGAGGAAATTATAAAAAGCTTGAAGCTAATGGGGATTTCAGCCACCTCACTTAGGAATAGCCCGGCTAGGGTGAAAGAAAGTGTGTTGGGTTTTGACTGGATCCATACAAAAAATGTAATACTGAGTACAAAACTATATCAACAAGTGTGCATTAAATAAATGGCTCCCAGGGATGGAAAGCTACCTAAACAAGTATCCAAATATAACAATACGAAATGATTTTATGTGTTTTAGATTCAACGTATTGCCTACTAACCAAATACTTTCAATCAGATCTACTGTTCAATTAACATGGCCGTGGTGCAGGCTCTGTTGGGTAGAAGGTACGGTAGAGGACCTGAAACACATATTGTTGGTATGTCCGGCATTGAAGGAAAAAAGACTATATTTTGCTCAATATGTTCATAACACTGCGGAAGTGGATAGAGAATTTATTTGGTATAAGAAGTTACACAACTGCAAAGGCAATCTGAATATCAGGGTTGCAACATTTCTGAGAAACATTTGTGCTCTGTTTTAAAATATATATAGAACTTTTAAAACTGTTAAATTTCCTTTTCTTTTGTTTTCAATTGTGGTTTGGTTTTCTTACTATGTAAGAGTTTTTGCGACTTAATTTTGGATGTTCATTAGGCCATCTCATGAAGCCATGGCAGAAAAAAATGAATGGTACAAATGTGGTATAAGTATTACTATGTATTGCAAATTAGAATAATGGTTTCCGATAATGTTATTTTGCTTCTGTCTGGAATCTTTGTAATGAAAATGAATGTTTTGCAAAGGTTTTTCTAAACCAAAACAAACAAATATATAAATAAATAATATTGATGTATGTGACATGAATCCTCTTAGGCTGAGGCTGGGCGCTTATGGGAGTACATTTACATAATCCAGCCTTCTTCTCCTTTGACTAGCCTTCTCGCCCTGGGCTGCAGTTATTGTGTCCTGTTACTAGAGGGCATCATACACATGTTAGGGCAAAGCAAGGGTGTATGGTCTACTGAACAGATTAGATTTTCAATTCTTAAGATTAAAAGGTCAAAACAAAATCTTTATTTTACAAGTAAGAACTGGTTAAGGTCTAGGGTTTAGATCATTGGCTGGTCAAGGAAAACTTCTGCTACTCAAACATTCAGAAAAAGGAATTATAACTTGAAGTGGATATTTGCCGGCCTCTAGCAAAATGGTTGGAATCCTCGTTTTCACTAGCCTAAAAGGACAATGGGCAGATATACCTGTGTGGACAGATTGGGCATGCAGTAAATCCTAATTAGATGTAAATCAGAGGCCGAAGATAAGGGCAAGCATGGGCGCAATGAGAAGCCCACGAAGAGAGACATTCAGAGAGGCATGCAAACCAAGATCACAATGTTAGGGAAGTACCAACCTGACTCAAAAATCAGCCAATAAACGCAGGTGAAGCTAACACTAGAAATGTAACTTTAAGTATTGTCGCAAGCTTTTGAATGACTGAATGCATTCACCAACTGTAACTCATACTTCCCTCTAGTACTCATAATGTCCGTTATTTATGAGAATTGGGCATCAACAGAATTTGGGTGGAAATCAGGCTGAGATCAGAGTTTATAGCTCTCTGGCTCTAGGTGGCCAGTGGGCAGCAATGCAAGAAGCACTTAGTAGTAGGGTGGTTAAAGCCTTTACATATATTTTGTAAGATGGGCATTGGTTTAGAGCATATTTGGGACAAACCAGAGACTATGGCCCTCATTACAACCCCGGCGCTAAACCATGGCGCTATTAGCACCATGGTTGGTGCCTGTGTTGTAACGAGTCTGCCATGGTTCAATGGGGAAATACCGCCTCATTCCAAGGTTGGCGGGGCGGTATTTCCCCATTTCACCATGGCCCTTCCCCATTCCCAATTTAACCCCATAGGGCTCAATGGGACTGGGGAAGGCGCTAAGTACGGTAGCGCAAATTGCGGTACCGTAATTAGCACCGAGGTCCCTTTGCGGCACCCTACTTTAACGGCTGGTAAAACCAGCCGTTAAGGTCGGGTCCCGCAAAGGGACCTCGTAATCAGGCGTCAAGGGTTTAACGGCGCCGATACCTTTTACAGCGCTGTTAAACCCTTAATGCCAGGGTCGTAATGACCCCCTATCTCTAAAGTAGCACAAGCAAGTGTTAAACAACAGTATAACAAAAAAGTTATGAATATTTTTAAGAACACAGAAAGACTCATATTCAGAAGTGAAAAGATGTGTAGGTATAGAAAAATATTTAACGCTATTGAAGAAATTCACAGAATCAAATTTGTTTCTGGAGTTGGAATTTTACACATATCTGAATTTACTGCTAAATGGAATTGCAATAACATAGGATAATGTTTTTGTAAATCCTGGCCAGTTTCAATATAAAATCATGTCCATGTTAGCGCTTTAACCATCAGGCTAACTTTGAGAGTCAATAAGAGTCAATAAGCTTACTTGGTGCTATATCCCTAAGAATGTTCACTGATCAAGAATCCAGAGGGAAGTCAGTATCCCTAGTAGATTGGGAACCTGAACGCACTACATTTTGTCCCCCTCCTTCAACCTTTGCCAAGAGACTTCCAAGATAGGAAAGGCCTGTTGCTTTTTAGATAAAAACCTAGCACACAGTGGGGCTCATTAAGAGTATGGTGGTGTGGGGGAAAAAGTGGCGGTAACGGAATCACTGCCACTTTACCTGCTCTGCCATACTAAGAGTTCGGCCTGGGAGTGGGAGATTTACCTCCAGCATCATGCAATCGGACGAAGACTCAATTCCATATGGACGGGTGCATTCTGACTACATGGGAGTGCAAACAATTTATTCAAGAATTGGTGTTTGATAGAACTGAGTTCCACAGAGTTTGCACACACATTTGTGAACCAGATGAAACTGCCCCTCTACCATGGGAATTAAAAAATGTCAGGATTGCGGCACTGTGTTTATTAAGATTAAGGCAAGCATTCTCAGTTTGGGTTGACCAAAGGCCTTTGTCACAGAATTTCACACCAAGATAGTCATAAATGTCTACCTCTTCAAAAGCACAGTTGTTAATACTGACAGCTAGTTTAGAAGGTTTAGAGAATCTAGATATAAACACTAGTGCCTTGGTCTTCCCAATATAAGCTTCAAAGTGGAGCTCTTTACATGTATCCAAAAAAAGTATTCAGGGTCAATCTTAGTCCCATTGTAAAGGTAGACAACAACACTGCATCATCCGCAAACAATAAACCTGGGACAGATTCCTCCCCAGCCTTATTGATTAGGTATTTGCTCTATGTTGCTCTATGTTCATGACATGTTGGATTGTTTTTTAATTCCTAGGAACTTTAATGAATCCTGTGGAGTCATCACTGATCCCCAGCCTGAGATCTCCTTCCACGTGGCCAGGCGACGGCAGCTGCTACCTGATCCTAACCCTGTGGGTGGTATTATGGGGGCGGATCATATGGGAGAAGAGACTGTCGGGGAGATGTGGTGACTCCATCAGGAGGAATGTGGTATTCTTCCTTTATAAATGAGGAGGACCCTATCATTCCTAAATTCCCGATGGCATGCTGTCATTACACAAAACACTCCAGTTATAAAACTCAAACCTTTCCTAAAAATCATTCTAGACTAAATGCCCTTCATACCTCACATGTACATAACACAGAAATCACGTTTCCTATCCCTGATGATTCTGTACTAGGTAAAAATCTCAAGCAAAATCTCCTTGGAAGTCCTTACAATCCTATGGACTCCAACTCCTATAATGCCTCAAGTACTGAGATGAGGGAGAGGGAGAACAAAAATGAATGGGGATTGAATGAAACCCTAAAACAGATGTGTGGATTGGTAGTTGCAAGGTGAATCAGCTGCGCAGGATATTTAAAGATGGTTTTCACTGGCAATCAGAGGGTGGAGAGAGGAGATGCAGACTGGGCATCACACAAGACAGAATCACGGGTGAAGGCAAACACAAGGGAGCAGGCCGGTGCTTCCAAGTTTCCTATTATCAGCATTTCACACCGGAGTGGCGAGAGATCCAGAGGAGCGTATCAGGCTTCAAGGAAAAGTCACAAGGGGACCGTCAACAGAGGAGAAGCTGTGCAGGACGCGGTTGAGCCGAGAATCCGCCACTTCACTGGCGAGTGACTGTGGGAAGAGCTGAAAGCGGGTCTGCCAAGCGGGGTGTGCGATTCCCGCACTGAGGCTTCGCTGCAGCGACATGCATCAGGTAGGAAATGCCATGAGACACCGGTGAGTTGGCCCAGAGATAGCAGAAACCCCGGGGCGCACTGACAAGCACACAGACAGTTGAAAGTGCATTTTGAAGATAGACCAAGTAAATTAAAAAGACTGAATTTGCACAATTCCTGTTGCTATCAAGAACAAATCAAAATAAACTTTTAGGCACCAACAAGGGTTCAGAATGGAGATCAGTCTTTTTCCAACACTAATGTGAAAACACATTTGTACTTCAGATTTGCCTTTGGGATGGAAATATATCTGAATGACGCATCATCCCCACCCCCAAAAACTCTCAGTTTGTACATTTTGACAGTTGTCTTTAGATGCTGTTATTGTTTCATGACAAAATGCAAATATTCTTGTGATCAGCCAATTAAAGAGATCCAATTAAATCTGCACCAAGCAGGCCACTTTGATTACAGTGTGCATATTCTATTTTACTGGCAATTTATGTAATGTTGCCACAGGCAGCGCATTTTGCTTACCCTCGTGTCCTAGATGAGTATCTCCGAGTTCGACATAAGAGCATTAAGAATTGGTGCACTAGAAGCGCACCCTAGACAAAGCCATGTTGTTATTTTCAATGTCCAACTCATGTCTGGGTGTAACATCTAGGATGGGACATTTTACTATTGAATGAGAATAGCGAACATGCTTGCAGTTTTTTGTTGTTTGTTAATAATGTGTGCTGTTCATCTGCTTTTCTGTTCACTGGCAACATATCCTTTACCTGTTCCATATCTTGTATCATATTTATGGATTTATATTGTCTGAAATCAACTTATTTGATGTTGGGGTGAGCCTAGATCTTGGGACTTGGCTTATACTTTCATGCAATCTTAATGAATTGCCTAACTTGCAGCGCCACAAGTCAATAAAGTATGTTGTTGCGGCGTGCATTCCTGTTGGCTTCAGGCGTAGATCTTGTACACAGACATATCAATTCTCTCTATGCACAATTACATTCGCAAGCTATAAGCGTCCTTTTGTGACATCATAATTTCTCCCAAATTTGGGGCAGCAAAAGCAGAAACCTGAGGCAGGGCTTCCTTGCTTGTAGCTTTATACAAAAGGACAACATGCATAAAAGAGGAATATCTCACCCGGTTGTTGGCAGCATAGCTGGCATTTTTCATACATTGAGCTGGTTTCACAGTCACACTTCTCCAAGCCATATTTGGTGCACAGGGACTGCATGCACAACTATTGAAAACAAAGACAAATCATTGAATCAGATGGAGCACCCAAAATCGAATCCGCTGTTAAACCTGCCCTCTGTACTACTTCAAACAGATGGCAACATCCTGCGGGTGCCCGGGGCTGCATTACTGTACACTGCCATTGTTGGACACCATTTGCCTCAGTAATGGGCTACTGGCAAGCTTTTTTCTATGGTTCTAGGAGACATATCCAAATGTTAGAGAAGGATAGCTGATTGAGTTAAGTGCTCTCTGCGGAAATCAGTGTTTAAACTGCAAGTCAAAAATTCCAATCCCACCAGTGACGTCGCAGCCAGTAATCATTCCAAAGTCAATAACTTGAGTAGACTTTGGGTATCTCAATAATTGTTTATTTCGCTATGTAAGAGCAAAACAGTTTAAGTAAGTACAATATAAAAATACAGTGTTAACAAACTTTAGCTTGGTACCTCGGCATACCGCCTCGCAAAAACAAACAACTACAATTCAATGGCTTCCATGGAATGTGGGGGGATGATCATAAGAATTAGGGGCCGCAGGGTCCAGGGGAGGTGAAGAGCATCTCACAAAATGGAGGTTCGGGTGAAGCAGGCAGTCATCAGGGTGAAACACAGGCTTTGATTCATTAATAAAGCCAGAGCGCATTCATCCTGTTTGGCTACTACTGACCTCCCGAGGTGCGCTTAATGGAAAACACATGCCAGCCGTTTTCCTGCTATGCTTATGATATTTCTATTATCTAACTCTTACCTGCTGTATGGCTCCATACATGCCCTTCCTCAGACCACCCACCTGCCTTGTACATGAGGGGGCAGAGTTCCACATGACGTGAATGAACCAGTTGAATGCAATCCCTCCTTCCGGACATCAATGATGTTCTCTCTGGTCCATGGTAAGGCTCCTCCCTATTCCAGAGATTGCAATTGACACCCGAGGGAATACAAACATGTAACTTCCCCATGGAAGATCTGCTGGTTCTTTTGCTGCCCTGGAAGGGCACACTGAGTGGGGGCAAAGCTCATTTGCATGTGGGCCTCCTATATGAAAATTAACCACACAATCCCCACTGTATCACTGTCCACCCCAATTCTTAGTCATCCGTCAGTCGGGTTCACATTTGCCTCAAACAACACAGTTCACTTTGGTTTTAACACAATGCAGGATTTGCTTCCCTTGACTTCCTTGTTACCTTGTAATATTCGGAAATCTTAATGTCTTTTTAAACAATTGAGCAGTTTATTCTCTCCACACAAAATGACATCACGTTCCCCTCTTCCGGGTGCAAACGCCACCTTCACAATTCCTGTATTTTTGTGCACATTTTTACAATGTGTCAAAGACTTTCAATTGTACAAGGGGTTTTGCTTGACCCTTATATGACCACTTTGACACTTCACGCTAGCCTCCCCTAGGCCTCTTGGTCTGATAGTTTCGATAATAAAAAGTTCTTAGTTCAATACTTTTGCTTTCTGCATTTGAAGGGTACCAGTCAGAGTCATTCCAATGGGCACCGGACCACTCTAACTCTGGTACCAAGTTTGTTCACAACAATACCTTTGTCTATTATCTTCTTACTTAGAGTGTTGACACTGCAACCTTGAGCCCAACACAGTCCGTTTCATTATCAGGGTCCTCCGACTCACCGGCTGTGCTGAACTCGTTGCCTCTTCTTTTTCCTTGAGAGTCAAGGTCGGTACCATAGCGGCAAGTGCTTCTCCCCACCCTGGCTATCAGTGCGGGAGGGCCCCTTCCACCCTTGAAACCTGTCGCATCACTCGCCAGCTGCGATTCCCGGTCTTATGTTTCCTTTAGGGGAGGCTTTGCAGGTCTGCGTTGAAAAGGGAAAGGGCAATTCCCTCCTGGCTGTCCTCTCTGATCCCACTGCCTTTCTCCTCCATTTGAAATGCTGTGCCGGAATGGCTGCTTCCTTGTGTATTCGGCCTTGCTCAAAGTGTGCTCTTGTGCTCTGCCTTTTATCCCAATGGGAAAGGTAAAGGGCCGTCAGGTGTGTGTGGTTATCAGCAATTGCCTGACTCTGCCTGACCCTTGTGTTGGGACATGTCAGGTCAACGGCTCTGGTGTTAGTCCGTTTTCGCTCACGTAATGAGAAAGTGTTTGTGTCGGGCAAGGGGGGGGTGGTGTAGAGTTTCTAAATATCCTAGTGGGTAGGATGGGGAAAAGATGTCATAAGGAAGGCGATACCGCATCTCACCCTTTGTTTTCCCTCTTCCACTCACCGAAAACCCCTCATCCAGGTGATCCTCCCCACAGGAACTGGATGATATGGTATGGCATGGTAATGTTTATTTATTTAGTACCTATACACAGGCAAGTGTTTCAAAGCGCTCAAGGAGGGTGGGAACACAGGGAAAAAACAACAGTCGCTCCGAGCCATTGAATTTCTGAGATGATAACGGTCTGCACAGGCAGATTAAGTGAATATGATACATTTAACAGTTTAGATACAGCAAATAGGCCTGATGGCGATTCTGTGGTTTTTTCAAGTGCACATTAAGGGGTGAAGACAAGGGAGAACAGAAGGAGCGATCTTCAGGCGGGGCTGTATACAGATCGTGCAAGGGAGGGGCAGGGGACCAAGTGCACCCAGACGGTAGAGACTGGTGAAGTGCAGAGAGAGAAGCTGTCAAGGATGTATTACAAGTGCAGTGAGAGGGTGGGGTGCAGGGCCCTGAGGCAAGTGCAGAAGGACTGGCAGGGGTGCCTGCGACCTGTGAGACACTGAGGTACACCAGGTGGCCAGTCAGTAAGCTGTATGGAAAGGAGGGAGAGAAGAAAGAGAAGAGAGCTAGGTTAGCAGGGTGGGGTGAAAGAGAATGAAGAGGAGAAGAGGACGGTCTTGAGGAGTTTCCAGAACTTAAGAATATCAGGCTCAAGACGGAGGGTGGCAGGGAGGCTGTTCCAGAGGCTGGCACCTGCTGAGGAAAGGGATCTCCCTCCAAATCTCTGCTTGGAGAACCAGCTCACTCGCAGAAGGTTGGAGGTAGATTAGCGGAGGGCTCAAGAGGGACAGTATTTATAAAGACAATGTTGAAGGTAAGTACGTCCCAGGCCCCAGAAAGCCTTGTGGCCAACGCAGCCACAGGGAGCCAGTGAAGGGATTTCAGTGCCAGAGAGATGCGGTCCATGGACTTGAGGCCAAGGATAAGTCTTGCGGTGCTACTCTGGATGAGTTGCAGAGGGCACAGGGCAGATGCAAGGAGGTTGAGGAAGAGGCTGTTGCAGTAGTCCAGTCTAGAGAGAGCCAGGGCTCTGTAGACAGTGAGACACTGAGGGGAAAGTGAGAAAACGTAGAGTGCCTCTGAGGAGGTGTAGTTGATAGACTTTTTTGAGATGTCAGAAAAGTGAGAGGAGAAGGACAGAGTGAAGTTGAAGATGACCCCAAGGTTTTTGGCCTTGCAGGTGGGGGTGGGTGCGGGGCCAAGGGAGGCCGGCCAGAGTGAGAAGGGGGAAGCTGGAGCAGGGGTCCCAATGCAAACAATCTCAGTTTTACTGGCATCGAGACAAAGGTTGTTTGCAGCACACCATGACTGAATAGAGGACAGACAATCCAGTAGCGATGGCTGTGTCCTAGCCACCTGGATGACAGATTCCAGGGGACTAGCGAGTGAGACACCTTCAGGTTTGTCACACCACATAACTATGAAATGTACTATTTAGGCCCAACATATATTATGAGATATCACCCTTCATTCTCTACTGCAAGATTTTGAATCATTAGCACCCAATCATGGGGGGTTGATCAATAGCATTGATAATAGTCCCTTTCAGTGAGCAAACCAGGGAAACCAGGGAAGACAGTGTTAAAAAAGGATAAAAAGAATATCATTACAAATATTTTTCATGAGTGTTTAGAATAGTAAAGGTGTAGTGATTGATTAATTGAAGGTCAAATATCGCCCTTGGTTGAGTATCCAGAGCATGTGACAAAACATATGTATATGAACATAGCAGGCAGGGATATGTGGTACAGCAAAACATAATGGCTCCATCCACAATTGGTCTTCGAATTTCGAATTTCAGGAAGCAACACTTCCAATTTTGGAGAAAATAATTTGCAGAAGTATATTGCAGTCAGAAGAAGGCAGCAAAACAATAAGCATAAACCAAGACAGATATTCAAAACAACACAACGGCAAGCAACTCCAATTCCTTTCTTCAAGGTCAAAAATACAAGTATGTTGGGCAGAGAAAATTGTCTTCATGAAGCCTAACTTGAGTAAAGCATGTGTGCTCTGGGAGTTATCAAAATATGCTTTTCCAGTAATATTTTGAAAGATATTGGCCCTCATTCCGAGTTGGGCAGTAAGGGATACCGGGCACCGGTAAGGGGACCGATGCCGGTAATCCCTTACCGCCCAATTCCGAGGTCCCTTAGCGGGAACCGCAAAGGACGTGTGGTCGGACCACACGTTCTTTACGGGTCCCGCTAAGGGACCATGGCGCTAATTCCGGGCCTGCTCTTAGCGCCTTCCCCATTCCCATTGAGCAATATGGGGGCTCAAACAGGAATGGGGACTGGTCAGGTGAATGGGTACTTACCAGGTCCGCACAGGTCGGAATGTCCCGGTAAGTCCTCATTCACCCAGACTGGACACGGACCCGGGTTTGGAGGCATATAGCGCCATGGCTACCTCCAAACTCGGAATGAGGGCCATTGTTTAGGTATTTCACTCATGTTTTTCAAACACTCAGTTCAAAAGTGCACAAACTGTCAGTCATGAGGCACATTCAGCAAAACCAAAACTGGGAACAGGTGGGTATAAAATTACTAAGAAGAGTTGCACTACATGTCGAATTCATAAATAAATTAGCATCCAAATAGGCCATAATAACAATATGTTATGTTTCCAAAGTAAATCATTTAATCTTACAAAATTATAATAGTTGGAGTTTTCTGTGACAACAATGATCACAATCTCTATTAGTTTCAGAGCAAGTGCTATGTCTTCAGGACAATCACGGTCTCTACAAAACAAATAATATAAAATAAATGTTGTGACTCTCCAGCATGGTGCTTACATCTTTCATTCAATTAAGCACAACTGTCAATATGTTAAATAATACCACCCACTACATGACAGTATTAGCTGCTTTGTTAGTTCCAAAGAGTTATATGTAAAACAGCAATTACATGGATAGAGATACAGTGTAACAATAAGGTTTAAAGTGTGTTTTTCAAATTAATTATTGCATCCAGGATGTCAAATGACATATTTCCATGGGTAGTTAAACAAGTATTACAACTAGACTGATGCTATTGATCTCCCGAGGACAACTTTAAGCTAAACAAATATAAATAAATTAAACAAATTAAAAAAAGGAACAAAGAATTTTTGGGTGAAATATGAAATCGCATTAATTAGTGATATCACTCTAAAGATTATTATGCAAACAAAGGGGGGTCTGGGAATCTCTCTACCAGCACGAACACAGCCCAATGACCTGTTCTTGGGTGAATAACCCCTGGGAGAGACTCTACCAAGTCTTTAACTCACTGTCCCTTTCACAGAGAAGAAATTTCCCCACATACCAGCCTTTGTCCTGGCCAAGAGCAGTCCAGCGCCGAAATGCTAGGCAATTCTCCTCTGAACAAGAGTACCATCAGTAACCCCATACATGTGTTTCAGCCTTGTTGGGCATCATGAGTGAGGTGAAACTGGTGCCTCTCTAAGAACAGTGAGCAAGGGGTCCAAGTCTGGATCGCCCGGTTAACTTAGGGTGAAACCCAAAGTTAATTTATGCAAACAAAGGGGGGTCTGGGAATCTCTCTACCAGCACAAACACAGTCCAATGACCTGTTCTTGGGCGAATAACCCCTGGGAGAGACTCTACCAAGTCTTTAGCTCACTGTCCCTTTCACAGAGAAGAAGTTCCCCACATATCAGCCTTTGTCCTGCCCAAGAGCAGTCCAGCGCCCAAATGCTAGGCAATTCTCCTCTGAACAAGAGTACCATCAGTAACCCCATACACGTGTTTCAGCCTTGTTGGGCATCATCAGTGAGGCGAAACTGGTGCCTCTCTAAAAACAGTGAGCAAGGGGTCCACGTCTGGATCGCCCTGTTAACTTAGGGTGAAACCCAAAGTTAATTTTTGCAAACAAAGGGGGGTCTGGGAATCTCTCTACCAGCACGAACACAGCCCAATGACCTGTTCTTGGGTGAATAACCCCTGGGAGAGACTCTACCAAGTCTTTAGCTCACTGTCCCTTTCACAGAGAAGAAATTTCCCCACATATCAGCCTTTGTCCTGCCCAAGAGCAGTCCAGCGCCGAAATGCTAGGCAATTCTCCTCTGAACAAGAGTACCATCAGTAACCCCATACACGTGTTTCAGCCTTGTTGGGCATCATCAGTGAGGTTTCACCCTAAGTTAACAGGGCGATCCAGACATGGACCCCTGCTCACTGTTCTTAGAGAGGCACCAGTTTCACCTCTCTGATGATGCCCAACAAGGCTGAAACACGTGTATGGGGTTACTGATGGTACTCTTGTTCAGAGAATTGCCTAGCATTTCTGCCCTGGACTGCCCCTGGCCAGGACAAAGGCTGATATGCAGGGAAATTTCTTCTCTGTGAAAGGGACAGTGAGCTAAAGACTTGGTCGAGTCTCTCCTAGGGGTTATTCACCCAAGAACAGGTCATTGGGCTGTGTTCGTGCTGGTAGAGAGATTCCCAGACCCCCCTTTGTTTTGCATTAATTAACTTTGGGTTTCACCCTAAGTTAACAGGGCGATCCAGACGTGGACCCCTTGCTCACTGTTCTTAGAGAGGCACCAGTTTCACCTCACTGATGATGCCCAACAAGGCTGAAACACGTGTATGGGGTTACTGATGGTACTCTTGTTCAGTGAATTGCCTAGCATTTCGGCGCTGGACTGCCCCTGGGCAGGACAAAGGCTGATATGCAGGGAAATTTCTTCTCTGTGAAAGGGACAGTGAGCTAAAGACTTGGTCGAGTCTCTCCCAGGGGTTAGTCACCCAAGAACAGGTCCTTGGGCTGTGTTCGTGCTGGTAGAGAGATTCCCAGACCCCCCTTTGTTTTGCATTAATTAACTTTGGGTTTCACCCTAAGTTAACAGGGCGATCCAGACGTGGAACCCTTGCTCACTGTTCTTAGAGAGGCACCAGTTTCACCTCACTGATGATGCCCAACAAGACTGAAACACGTATATGGGGTTACTGATGGTACTCTTGTTCAGAGGAGAATTGCCTAGCATTTCGGCGCTGAACTGCCCCTGGGCAGGACAAAGGCTGATATGCAGGGAAATTTCTTCTCTGTGAAAGGGACAGTGAGCTAAAGACTTGGTCGAGTCTCTCCCAGGGGTTATTCACCCAAGAACAGGTCATTAGGCTGTGTTCGTGCTGGTAGAGAGATTCCCAGACCCCCCTTTGTTTTGCATTAATTAACTTTGGGTTTCACCCTAAGTTAACAGGGCGATCCAGACATGGACCCCTTGCTCACTGTTCTTCGAGAGGCACCAGTTTCACCTCACTGATGATGCCCAACAAGGCTGAAACACGTGTATGAGGTTACTGATGGTACTCTTGTTCAGAGGAGAATTGCCTAGCATTTCGGCGCTGTACTGCCCCTGGGCAGGACAAAGGCTGCTATGGAGGGAAATTTCTTCTCTGTGAAAGGGACAGTGAGCTAAAGACTTGGTCGAGTCTCTCCCAGGGGTTATTCACCCAAGAACAGGTCATTGGGCTGTGTTCGTGCTGGTAGAGAGATTCCCAGACCCCCTTTTGTTTTGCCATAATTAACTTTGGGTTTCACCCTAAGTTAACAGGGCGATCCAGACGTGGACCCTTTGCTCACTGTTCTTAGAGAGGCACCAGTTTCACCTCACTGATGATGCGCAACAAGGCTGAAACACTTGTATGGGGTTACTGATGGTACTCTTGTTCAGAGGAGAATTGCCTAGCATTTTGGCGCTGGCCTGCCCCTGGGCAGGACAAAGGCTGATATGCAGGGAAATTTCTTCTCTGTGAAAGGGACAGTGAGCTAAAGACTTGGTCGAGTCTCTCCCAGGGGTTATTCACCCAAGAACAGGTCATTGGGCTGTGTTCGTGCTGGTAGAGAGATTCCCAGACCCCCCTTTGTTTTGCATTAATTAACTTTGGGTTTCACCCTAAGTTAACAGGGCGATCCAGACGTGGACCCCTTGCTCACTGTTCTTAGAGAGGCACCAGTTTCACCTCACTGATGATGCCCAACAAGGCTGAAACACGTATATGGGGTTACTGATGGTACTCTTGTTCAGAGGAGAATTGCCTAGCATTTCGGCGCTGGACTGCCCCTGGGCAGGACAAAGGCTGATATGCAGGGAAATTTCTTCTCTGTGAAAGGGACAGTGAGCTAAAGACTTGGTCGAGTCTCTCCCAGGGGTTATTCACCCAAGAACAGGTCATTGGGCTGTGTTCGTGCTGGTAGAGAGATTCCCAGACCCCCCTTTGTTTTGCATTAATTAACTTTGGGTTACACCCTAAATTAACGGGGCGATCCAGACGTGGACCCCTTGCTCACTGTTCTTAGAGAGGCACCAGTTTCACCTCACTGATGATGCCCAACAAGGCTGAAACACGTGTATGGGGTTACTGATGGTACTCTTGTTCAGAGGAGAATTGCCTAGCATTTCGGTGCTGGACTGCCCCTGGGCAGGACAAAGGCTGATATGCAGGGAAATTTCTTCACTGTGAAAGGGACAGTGAGCAAAAGACTTGGTCGAGTCTCTCCCAAGGGTTATTCACCCAAGAACAGGTCATTGGGCTGTGTTCGTGCTGGTAGAGAGATTCCCAGACCCCCCTTTGTTTTGCATTAATTAACTTTGGGTTTCACCCTAAGTTAACAGCGCGATCCAGACCTGGACCCCTTGCTCACTGTTCTTAGAGAGGCACCAGTTTCACCTCACTGATGATGCCCAACAAGGCTGAAAAACGTGTATGGGGTTACTGATGGTACTCTTGTTCAGAGGAGAATTGCCTAGCATTTCGGCGCTGGACTGCCCCTGGGCAGGACAAAGGCTGATATGCAGGGAAATGTCTTCTCTGTGAAAGGGACAGTGAGCTAAAGACTTGGTCGAGTCTCTCCCAGAGGTTATTCACCCAAGAACAGGTCATTGGGCTGTGTTCGTGCTGGTAGAGAGATTCCCAGACCCCCCTTTGTTTTGTCTAAAGAATATTACTTTCTCACAGAAAATGTCCAAGCCATCTGCTAGTTTTTAATCAGAATAATGTAAAGTATGGCTCTCAAAACAACATGAAGTAACGTGGACATGTATGGAAAAGTATACATACCAATCCAAATTAAATTCATCATTCATATATCGGGGAATATGTGTGTTGTGAAGGATGCATTGTTTTGACAAAATGGAAATGCATTTGGCTAATTTGTTGAGAATAGTATAAAAGTGGTTGATCCTGTGACTCTGGAGCGAACATTTGCGTAACCCTGTTCCATTGGATTGTGGCTGTGTGACTGCTTTGACCAACGTAATAAGTTCTGCAGGGGCAACGTACTATGTACATGACATTTGGCTGCATCACAAGCTCCATAATCCTTGATGAATATGTGTCCTGTAGTGGGATGATGCATGATATTCCTCTTTGTTACATTGGGGAAAGTTACAAAGTTCAGACAAGGCTTAGTGTCAGATGTCCTTGTGGGTATTCAACTTTGATAGTCCATTTTAGGGTGCAGTGCTTGCATTAAACAATCACTAACGTCTTTTCTAGGATGATAGGCAAATATTGGTCTGAAGTTGAACAACTTCTTTAAATTGTCATCTTCTGGTTAAAATGCATTCCCGATTTATCATTTATGAGGTGTTTGTTTGATTATATTGTTTTGTAGGGAATACCTGAAAACATAAATTAAATCAGGATTAGACACACTCCACTACTGAGTAAGAATTTCATGCATGTTATGTGGCTGGACCTTTTCTTGGTCTTCTTGAATTTTGTATTCACATATTTTTCCAGCCAGAATTGTGTTTTTCATTATTTTTGACTGCATTTCATGATCATTATCATTAGGTGTTATTCTTTTTACTCTGAGCCACTGGCTGTAAGGAATACTTTCATGGTCTGTGGAGAGTGAATCTTAGATAGAGTCAAATATATTCCTGGTCTGTTGATTTAGTCTATACATTAGTTGTGAACGTATAGTCAGAAATGTGCACGCCTCCATCTAAGAGATTAGTTGTATCATTGGTGTTACAGTTGTGTAGGTAAACTGGATTCTGTCATCTACTGTGTTCAAATATGTAAAGAGGTTATGAAACACTTAATTTGTCCTTAACCAAAAACCAGAAATGGTGCCGACCTAGCAACACCAGTCTTTCATATGTTCTTTCCCATTATCATTCTTCAATAGATGATCAACTCAAACCTGTGCATTAATATATTTGCATGGACAGGAGCTATGATGCCCCCATCACTGTATGTCCACATACATGTACCTGAAATCTAGAAAAGAACATTGACCTTGCAATAAAAGTAATTCTGCGATGACATCATGTCAAGTAAAGTGGGTAAAGTCATTAGTAATTGTTTAGCAGTCATTTCAACTGCTTCTATACCCAAAGAGGAATGTAGGCAAAGCCACTTAAGAATGATACCGAAAATAAACATCCTGTGGTGTAAGTACTGCAAACTCTATGGATAATGTGTGGGATATTTGATGTAGGTGAGGTCTTCTGTAATTAGGGATGTAAAGTGGTATCTAGATCTGTACCCAGAGGTTTAAAGAGACTGTTAGATGCTGCTACAATACATCTTACTGGTGGTTCAGTCGCATGTTTATGAACCTTAGGAAGGATGTTATCAGATTTCTGAGCTTGACACAGATAATGAAGAAGTGCTTTGAGTGTCAGTGTGCAATGGTTGGTTAGGAAAATGTATGTTTTCTCTGCATTTTGAGTTGGGAAAATATGAAGAGCTACTTTGGTTAGGACAAGGTTAATATTGTTGCTTATAACAATGAATCCCAGAGTAGAGTTCATCAGTCAGGCAATTGTGAGTACCTCTTTTGAATTGTATTAGCTTTGTGACTAAGTTAGATCCATCCTCAATCCACAACTGACTTGTACACTTCTTGTTCTTGTTTTTACTATTTTCCTCCCTATGCACAACACCATTTTAATCCAGATGTATGAGTATTGATAAGCACCTGATTTAGGTAAGTTACTGACATTTAAAATCACAAGTAATTTGAAGGCCTACTAGAAAAATGATTATTCCAATAATATCCCTCCACCACCTCCAAACCGTCTTGCAGTTAACTGATAGATGCTTGCATTATCCTATTTCTCTGAAACACTTCCAACATTTGCTTCATCCAAAAACCTCAATCTGAATATTTTAGCAGGAGTCAATAATTGTTAAAGGAAATACTTTCCCCTGGTAATAGATCTCTGAAATCGGTGTACACCTTGGGAATGTCTGCCAAAACGTGTAGCCATATCGAGTGTCTAATTCTGTACACTAGTCCAAGGTACATTTACAGAGCAAAAAAAAAAGAGGCTGCACTGCCCCCAATAAGGGGTGATAGAGGTGTAGCCTCCACAGGGTAGCTCCACTCCTCCAGGGGTGGAGACAGGAAAGAGGGAGCTAGGGTGCAAGCAGCAGCATGCTAGGAAGAGGCCTTCCATCCAGGAGGCTTTAAATATTATCGCTGTCACAAAGAAAGCCTCTTTTTCTTTGGCAGGGAAGTTTATTGGAGGTGTGCTTTAACCGAGAAGGACCTTTGCACAGAAATGACGAAACATTCACCCGGAAGTAATCAAGACTGGAAGTGACTAGGTCCTCAGCTGTGAATAGCAAAAGACCACTCAGAAGGAAATGCTGCCAGTGTGGTTCCCATGGTGCTAGTCATTTGCTTGAATCACGTGAACGGTGACTCTGTAATAAAGTGACCTGTTTTACTCCACGCTTTAATGTTTGAGGTCTGAGAGAATGGGTTCACTCTTTGATGGTGGTATCTGTTGGCTTTTCAATGAGAAAGATTTCCCTTAGTTCCTCAAGGAAGGGCCCTGAATGTCTTTATGAATTTGTAAACTACCTCGCAAAAATTATGAATGACAACGTGTTTAGCATGTGTAGTGAACAAGGTATATTCTGATATTTTAAGGTTTCAAACCAGTGCTGAGCATTAGCTGTGCTACTTATTAAAAGCAGTTTTCAGGTGTTTGCCCTTGTTTCTCCATTGTGACATAAGGCACATTGGGATGACAAGAGAGAACAAACGTGTATTTATTTGTTCGTGCAGAAGGTTTGTTTCTCAAAAGTTCATGGAAAATCTAACGGTCAGCCTTGGGACTCAGACTGAATGGTAAAGAGTGAAGATACTTTTATAAATATCTGTGAGACTAACAGGCCACAATGCCAGCTTCTGGCATATTCTATCGAGGAGCAAGATGACACTTTGTGATGACATCTTTTGTAGAATACCAGTATGCTAGCCTGTTTTGCACACTCAGGAGGGGAACAAGAGGGTGTTCACCTTTCACAAATACCCATCTAGGTGCCTGCCTCTGAGTTGTGTGTTGGAGAGATTGGGGTTCCCCCAGAAGCCTGGACAGTGTTGGGAAGTATAATTCCATCTTCATTTATTATTTTTGATAGCTGGTCTGTTTCCTTTTTTATTTTTCTATCGCAAAATAAATATTGGAACCATTTTTATGAATCAGCCAGTGTTTGTTCAGCAAAGTGTCACCTGAATAGTGCCGAACCAATCAGATTACAACGGCTTGTAGAGTATTTTAGGCATCAGACACATTTGAATAAATGTTAACTTCCCCTATGAAACACAAATTCAAAGCCTGCTATCTTTGTATGGCTTCATTCTTGACCTCCAATAAGGGATCCAAATTGTAACTCTCTATTTTAGATAAAGCTTTCTAGATGCCGCCCTGCTCAAAACCACTCTCTACATTTATCTGAGAGTGCTTATCCGGGGTCATGAATTTCAATTTTTCCCTATTTACTTATACTAACTGACTGCAATATTTCTATTCTTGCCTCCAGTATTGCAGGAATGGATGGAGTTGAGCTTCTCAACTAACAACAGCATATCACCAACATACACCATCATTTAGAATACGATGCCCTTGTGCAATGTGTTTCTCAGCAAAGAGACAGTGGCCCTCATTACAACACCGGCGGTAACCAATGGCGCAATTAGCACCATGGTTGCTGCCGGTATTGTAACGAGTCCGCCATGGTGCAATGGGGAATTACCACCCCATTCCAAGGTTGGCGGCGCGGTAATTCCCCATGCACCATTGGCCCTTGCCCATTCCCATTTTTGCCCCATAGGGCTCAATGGGAATGGGGAAGGCGGTAATTACGGTACCGCAAATTGCGGTACCGTAATTACCTTCAAGGTCCCTTTGCGGATCCCTACTTTAACGGCTGGTCCAGACCAGCCGTTAAGGTCGGGAGCCGCGAAGGGATCTCGTAATTAAGCGCTAAGGGGTTAACGGCGCCGCAGCCTTTTACTGTGCCTTTAACCCCTTAGCGCCAGTGTCGTAATGAGGCCCAGTGTCTCAATTGTCAAATTTTATAATGATTGTGGCAGTAAGAATTACTCTCTTATACATGTTCCTATTGGAAGACTACTTTAATCGAAAAAGTCAACACAATGTGCTTACTAGCATTTGCTCAGCTCAGACAAATAGGTAAAACCACCTTCTGGCCTTAATGTCACAATTCTATAACATGATGTTTATCATTTTCCATAACATTACTCAGGCCTTGGAGGAAGGGTGGTCGCCCCCTTGCAAAGACCAAACCTATGAGAAAGAAGGGAACTTACACATTAGGAGATGATTTCTCGTATTAGCATAATTGACCTAAAAACATTTGACCTAAATCATTTGATCGAATCCTTTTGACCTTTTTTTTTAATGTCAAATTTAATTAAATATATATATGGGGGTGGCTAACGGTATAGATTAGGTTGAGAAGTGGCCGGGTTGCGGGGGTCTCCCAAAAGCTTTTTATACCCAAATAAAGGTTAAATAAATTTGATCAAATGTGATTAGGTCAAATGTTTTAGGTCAAATAGACCCAAACCGATTTCTCAGCATCATCCAGAAAAGTACTGTGATGTGGGAGCAGAGAACAATCTTATGCAGTGGTCGGTGTTTGAGGCCAAATGTAGGTTCTCTGTTTTATTGTTGGCTGTTAATCCAAGTGAAAGAGGTAGGAGGTTGGGAGTGCGTTCAGAGAAAAGCAGGACACCCTGATTACAGCAGCATCGACAGGAGTGTAAAACCCTTTACTTAATTCACACCTATGTCGCTTACAGTGAAGACAAGAATTGGCAAAGCCAATCGTTTTGCTTTTGTGCTATAACGGTACTACCTGGCCATAAGAGCATGACAGCTGGAGAATGGTGGGAATACCTGGGTATATGATAGCAGTGGCTGGCAAATGTCTAATACCTATACAGACCCAAAACTGTTGGCTTTGTAAATGCTTGTTTTTAACAGCACTTCTGTGCAATGTTAGTGCAATGTTAGTCAGAGGAGCCTAGACATATCCTGGGTTCCAAAATAGATTGGGTCCACTTGAGTCGGGACACACCCAGCACATTTCTTGTTCAAAGAATGAGATACTGTAAGGTGACTAAACGTACTACTGTACTGTATAGGTTTCGGTTATATACAAAGATTAAGCGCTTTATTCATAAAGAATAACGAAACTCATAAAAAGCACACAGGAAGCACTTTTTAATTGCTTGATTCTGAAAAATTTGCAAAAATGTATTCAAATATGTGAACGTTTGGTTTCTTTGGGGGGTCACACTTTCACTCGGACCAAATGTAAATCTTTTCCACACGTTCATTTACTTATTGTTAAGTGTAGTTACTTTCGACAACAAACGTCTTAATGCTACCCAATCTAGAAAGGGTATCCAGGAGGCGCTCTAATAACGGCACAACTATAAACTATACAAAAAGGCACTCAGAGAAAGGTCACTGCGCAACATGTGTAAAGGTGCAGATTTACTTGAATAAATAAGTGTTGGAATGCAATGGTTAGCGTAAGAATGTTCTAGACATTACGGTTTTGTTCAGCTCCCCTTCCCGATTTTACATCTGTACATGTTCATCATACCCAGCCTCTTTGCTGCATCTGTATCGCCTGTTCAGCCCTCCTTGCCGGTTTTACATCTGTACGTGGTCATCATACCCAGCCTCTTTGCTGCATCTATATCCCCTGTTCAGCCCTCCTTGCCGGTTTGACATCTGTACGTGGTCATCATAACCAGCCTCTTTGCTGCATCTATATACCCTGTTCAGCCCACCTTCCCGGTTTTACATCTGTACATGTTCATTATACCCAGGCTCTTTGCTTCATCTGTATCCCCTGTTCAGCCCACCCAGCCTCTTTGCTGCATCTGTATCCCCTGTTCAGCCCACCTTCCCTGTTTTACATCTATACATGTTCATTATACCCAGCCTCTTTGCTGCATCTATATCCCCTGTTCAGCCCTCCTTGCCGGTTTTACATCTGTACATGTTCATTATAGCCAGCCTCTTTGCTGCATTTATACACCCTGTTCAGCCCTCCTTCCCGGTTTTACACCTGTACATGTTCATTATACCCAGCCTCTTTGCTGCATCTATATCCCCTGTTCAGCCCTCCTTGCCGGTTTTACATCTGTACGTGTTCATTATAGCCAGCCTCTTTGCTGCATTTATATCCCTGTTCAGCCCACCTTCCCGGTTTTACATCTGTACATGTTCATTATACCCAGCCTCTTTGCTGCATCTATATCCCCTGTTCAGCCCAACTTCCCGGTTTTACACCTGTACATGTTCACTATACCCAGCCTCTTTGCTGCATCTACGTCCCCTGTGTTCAGCCCACCTTGCTGGTTTTACATCTGTACATGTTCATTATACCCAGCCTCTTTGCTGCATCTATATCCCCTGTTCAGCCCACCTTCCCAGTTTTACATCTGTACATGTTCATTATACCCAGCCTCTTTGCTGCATCTACGTCCCCTGTGTTCAGCCCACCTTCCCAGTTTTATATCTCTTCATGTTCATCATATCCAGTTTCTTTGCTGCATCTATAGCCCCATTCTCCAATCTAGTTTTTGACTCTCTGGAGAGAGTTCTCTCAGATTCCTACACTTAAACGTGGTTACAGAGCAGGCCCCCCATTTGATTTACTGATCTCTGTAATAGCTGCACATTATTAACAGCGCTTCAGAATGCTCGCACAAAGGACTATTTTGGTATATACTCAGGGCTATCAAATTAGGTCAAATAACTGCTGCCTTCTTTGTGCAGTGTTAAAAACGAAGTGCACCAGGCTCATCCAGGGCTTTTCATACCTACCCCATTCATGCATATCTTTGTTTCCAGGTGGCAAACGGTGTAATTTGGTTTAGAAGATGGTTTCAGGCATTTTGCACTTGCTCCCGTACAGTAGCTTTCAAAGGCGCACTCGGATTCCTTTTGGCATGGCGCTCCTTGTGCAGCATAGCTGCATTCATGGTTGCAGCATAATCCTTGGCTGGGACTAGAAGAAAAGGAGAACAAACGAATTGGGTAGCTTGACACAAAACCAAACTCCACACTTGTGATTGTCTCATTTTCGATGTGGGGGAGGGCTGCCATCCGGTTTTGTTGAGAAGGAAATACTTTTGGTTATCTTTTTTAATGATGAGGTTCTGGCCCATAGGAACATTGGGAGAGCTGTGGCAGGCCCAGTCAGGCCATGCTCGCCTCTGATAGGTTAGCAGTGCAGTGACAGTGTCAGCCTTATTTTTCCAAAAAACGTTTCCCCCTAAAAAATATAATGCATATAAGTGAAAATAATCCAAACTAGGAGACCCAGTGCAACTCGCAATGCATTTATAATACTAGAAATACAAAAGCTGCCAAAATATATCAGACTGAACAAAGGTATGTAACCACTAGGTCCATTTCACTATCATGTGTAATAGTGTCTAACGGAAATCCATGAGAAGGCAGATGCCATTCCCCGGGTAAACATCACTTTCAACTTCTTTTAATGGCGTCACTCCAAAACCAAACCTATATCTTAGTTTTAGTTTAGGTTTATTCATTTATATTGCGCCTTAGGACCACGGGTGCAGATACAAGCAAAGTTCACCAACAAACAAAACAAACGAATAACTAAACAAACAAAACAACAATCATAAAAAACAAAATAACATAAACCCAGCTCTGGACCTAAAAAACAAAGGTAAAAAATACGATGATACCTAACTGCATGGCTCTGTTTGCAATGGGAACAAAGGGAGACTACCACACAGATAAATGTGTCAGCTATGGGATGATATTACAGGGGAGGAACAGATACCATTTCCTCAACTGAGTGAGCTATATATAGTCAACCAGAATGTTCAAGTCTGAAGATATAGTAGTCAAGCTTTTACTAATGCTGAGGATTTGGGGGAGATTACTTTTAACACATCCAATGACAATATCGTCTCTGTTATAAGAACACCATTCCTAAATCATAGCCTACTATCCTATGAGTCCATTACCCAGTTTCTGATGCAAACAGGCCAGAACCTTATTCCTCAAGGCTTCTCTGGGTTCATTTCTCGACGGCTTTTCCATGGTAGTGATAATGATGTCCCTGTTATCCAGTACCAGATCACTTATTGTACAGTTTGCGATTGCTGCCATTTTCTTAGCAGAGATCTCTATGCATAGGGGCTCTTTGCCTCTGACCAGTAGTTTCAGTTCTGGATAAACTTGCTGAACTTGTATGGAACTTTGCAGGCTCACGTGACTGACCTGCCACGTTGTGCAGATAAGGCGGAGATAGAAAGGAAGCATCCTCACCCTGCCATTTCTCTCCAATCTCACCTCCTGCCACATTATTAACTCTGGCTGTTGGTAAAATAGATAAGATAGTTTAGCAATGATTATCCATCATTGTCTGAGGACCCTGGGACTCACCATGGTTGACAGTCACAAGCCACTGCCGGAACTCCTTTAGATTGGCAGAGAGGTTGAGTTTCAATATAATACTCTCCCTCATGGACTGCCAATCATTTGGCTTAAAGCCTGTCTTTTCCTGGGTCCAAATATCTTGCAGTCGGCTAGTCTTTAATGGGCCTTCTCCAGCCAAAGCCTGCTCCTGCGATACTGTTGTAGATAAAGGTTAATCAGGGACATGAGTGGAAGGTATATTTTGTACACTGCCCCTAGCACCCAAGCCATTCACCTGAATCCTGCTGTAACCTCTAGAACTGGACTCTTCAGCAGCTTTTTTGACTATCTCGATATCTCAGACGTTGTTGTCTCCTTCGTATACTCCTTTCCAAGACATCTGAGATCCGACTCACTCTCAGTGATGATGGGGTAGAGGGGACTAGAGGCTCCAATGGGAATTGTTTATCCACATCAGGGTCTTGGGTGTAACTGCCCTGAACAAATGACTCAGTAATTTTGGGCTGGCAAGAGGATTTGGCTTCTTCATGGTTCACATTTAATGAACCACCACTCTCTCTTATATGAGCGTTTGAGCATTTAGCTATGGATTTCGAATGGCAAAACCTTGTTGTAGACATTCTTTCCAAAATATAGAACATGGATAATATAACAAAATAATATCAATTATATCAAGTAGTATTTATAAAATAATAGCGAGTGGGCAAGCAGTCCAACAACCCTACGAACTCAATGGATTAAGCAAGATGCACTAATACAGGCTCATGACACCAGCCATGGCATATTAAATACGACATGGCGTGTGCAACATGCCCCCATCCTGAAACAGAAATATCTTTAGATCGTCTCAACTCTGTCTGTACTCTCCGTTATTGTTTCACCTCCAGCCCTCCAGGACGAATCCCAACACCAAGGAGAGGAGAAGGCAGAACGGCCACCACCCACCACCATGGACGGCCCCAAAGAGACACCAGAGCACTGAGAAAGAAAGGGACGCTGCAGACAGAGGCTTGCACCTCCACAGACAGAGGGCTGAATGCCAAGGTACAAATAGGCAGCAAGTCACACGTGGGCACGCAGCAGCAAATATGTGCGTGCACGAAACGTCAGCTTCCACCAAATGTAAGAATGTAGGTAATTTAACGTAATAACTGGACTTCACTATAGTTGTAGATCGACGCAGGCTTTATTTATGTCATTGTTCTCATGCGCCATTAGGCTGGAAAGGAAAACTTTATTGGTGAGTTTTCGTTGTCTGTACTCTGAACCAACAGGTAGCAGTAAATACTTGTTAGGCACGCTCAATTATGTTGAGAATTAAACGTTCAGTAAACTAAGCAGAATTTGAGATAATATTAAAATGATGTCATATTTAAGCAATATGCCCCAAGCGCGGGGGCATTAACAAGTCAGGTAATGCCCCGGGGCCCATAGTTATAGGCCCAAGTGAAGGGTTCCGAGCGCGTTCGCTCCCGAAAGACAACATAGAAGAAGGTAATTGGGGTGGGCTTGGGAGGGTGGGGGAGATGGAGGGGAAGAAAGATAAAAAATAGACATACCTGAATCCCCGGCAGGGGATGAAGGCAGCCTCCAGCCGTGTGGAGGCTCCTCCGAGCCTCTACACGGTTGGAGGCTGCAACGCCACCTGCCGTGGACAAAGGAGGCAGAAGGTAAGTGGGGTGGGGCTCGCTTCGCTCAGGTGTGTAACTATGGGCCCCGGGGCATTACCTGACTCGGTAATGCCCCCGCCGCTCGGGGCATATTGCTTAAATGTAAAAACAGGTAGCCAATGACCAATGATTGTGATAAAGATTTGGTAACAGTTGACATAGGTCATTGAACTGCAATGAGGCTTTGCGAAAACACATAGCTGGGGGATTATGCTCACATCCATAGTCTGGCTCCTGGAAGACTTGTAAACCACATTTTAGTTTATGTCTTTATAGCTAGAGGGCCCTGATGAGAGCAAATGAACATTGTGGGAGACATTGGGCCTCATTACACGGTAGGCGGTGAGCCATGGCGCTATCAGCGCCATGGCTCATGCCGGTAAAATACTGGCACCGCCTTGGCGGAAAGGGGATTTACCGCCCCATTCCAAGGTTGGAGGGGCGGTAAATCCCCTTTCCGCCATTGCCCTTCCCCATTCCCATTTCTGCCCCATAGGGCTCTATGGAAATGGGGAAGGCGCTAATTACGCCACCGCAATTTTGCGGTGCCGTAATTAGCTCCGAGGTCCCTTAGCGGGTTGGATTTTAACGCCTGCAAGAAGCAGGCGTTAAATCCTCCAACCCGCAAAGGGACCTCGTGGTACGGCGGTAAGGGTTAAAGGTCACCGTTGCCATTAATGGTGACCGTTAATCCTTACCGCCGTCCGTGTAATGAGGCCCATTGCCTCTTCCAGTTCTCGTAAGAATGGAGGAGAATCAAGGTCACTTGACATTGAAGGAGCACCTCAAACAAGTTCAGAAAGTTCATTGGGGGGAAGCAGTTGCTCCTGACACTCTTTTCTGATTCGGGAAAAGTCCATTGCTGAATTGAAAAACTCTTACCTGGCTCCCTGAACAGACTGATATCTTTTTAATCAATTCAACTGGCCAAACATTTGAACAGATAGTTCTGCATCATGGAACTTGTACAGGAATTCATTCTGGACTTTAGCTACTAAGGTTTGTGAGCGAATCTCGGTTCCCTAGTAAGTAAACCAACACAAATGCATATGAACATACACCCGCACTGTTCAATATTGGCTAATGGGCCAGAACAGCATGAGTTTGATACCCTGTCCTGTGGTTAGAGGCTGGACTCCAGCATAAAGCGCAATATATAAAAGACCAATTTAGTTTCATTGTTTTATTGTGTGCAATAACACAAGGTAAGAGTGGCCATCATGCTCACCTCATCTAGAAGCTAATCCCCGGTCTCGATTTAAATCGTTATGTAAAAGAAGGAAAACACATAAAAACCTGTCTTCTATAATTTCACTGCCAGGCTTTGTATCTCGACCACCCTGTACAAGGGACTCACCCCCTCTCTAACCAACTTCACAACTTAACCTAAAACAATTCCCTTCAGGAACATCTCTTGGCCTCCCACCAGCTGACGTGGGCATAGGCTACCTTCTTCCAAGGAGCACCAAAGCAACTTGGGCAATGTGCTTGCTGCCATCCTTCTGAAATTCGCCCTGCTCCTGTCCAGTCTCTTGTTAATGATCCCCAATCCCTTCTGACACTATGCAATCCATATATGTAAATGTACACCTACCCCAGATGAGCTTACATCACTCTTTCCCTTTGAGGACAGGTCAGTATTTCACAAATTCACCAACAAAAGAAGTAAAGAAAACACTGAACAATGAACCATGAGGGTCTTTTATCAAGTGTATCCTGATCCTCCAATTCAAAGAGGTAGTGGAAGGAACATTGGAGGAACAATGGATCCCTGTGCTGATCTAGTTTCGTATACTGTAGTGCGTCCTGCTTCCAAGCACTGGGTTCCTGAGGGACAATGCTCAAATAGTCCCGTATGGTGAGGTATAAGAGGAAGACTAGAACCCCATCTGTAACGGTGCTGGATTTCAATAATGTCACCAGTTAAGGTAGTAGATCAGGCGCAAGCGAATGATGAGTCTTACTACTTTGGTTCGAGTGTAGTGTAGGTTTTATTGGCATAGTGTTGCCACAATCTTAGAGCACATGCAGTGCTAGTCACATGGAGAATGCCGACACGTGTTTTGACCTGAAGGTCTTTATCAAGGCTGTGCGTGGTTGGTAATGCTGATATATATATATTCCCAATTTGAGAAAGCTGGAAGGCTGGATGGTAACTTTCAAAAGATCACTGCGACCACACATCTCGTCTCCAGAGGACACGCTGGCCTGGCAGTTGCCATCCAATCTTCTCAAATTGGGAATATATATCAGTATTACCAACCACACACAGCCTTGATAAAGACCTTCAGGTAGAAACACGTGTCGACTTTCTCCATGTGACTAGCACTGCATGTGCAGCACAGCCAATGGGAATGGAGAGCACAGCCAATGGGAATGGAGTCTGGTAGAAAGGGCATAGCTATAGCTCCTGTAACAGAATATTTCACACTGCCAAGGCAAACAATAAACAGCATCGTTAAATCTCTTCATGAAGAAAGGCAAAGCCAACATAAATACAGCGCTGCGTGAAATTACTGAGTTCAAAAGTTTGACCACCAAAAGTCCCCCGCATATATATTTGTGGGAGAGACCCCGCACATCCCCCCTCCACCATACACCTATACATTTTTATTAACTTTACTACCCCCCCACATATAAATATGCAAATAAATGGGGGTCAGACTTTCGGTGGTCGGACTTTTCCACCTCAGTAATTTTGTCCTATTCCATAAATACACATATAAACATATATAGTATAGCCATGTCCATAAAAATGAAAATTCAAGGTACAGCAAAACTGAAGAGTTTTGAATGAAACAGAACCACTGGCATTGCTCTGGGCAATCCTCCAAACCATGGGGTTTCAGCCTCCCATGCCACTCCAGAAGGTGAAAAACCATTTGCAAATCAGGCTTGGTCCGATCCTGTGAGGGGTAGTCCAAACTGACCTACTAGGTCACATCCCTTCCGCATTAGACCACAAGCAACATTGGGCATCAGCAGTTAAGGGTAGCTGTGTACTCTAGGCAAGGCAAGGTACAAGTCATCCAGTGAAATATGTGCAAATGACCAAACTTGGAGGGTCTAGTCTAAAAATGCATTTATTTAACCCAACTCTGAAATGGTGCAGGTGAGCGCAGTGAGAGTGTAACTGGACGGTTATTGTACACAAACCCCAGCGTCCTGCAGCCCTCATCCCAAGCACACACAACTGACACAAAATGTGGAATCTTGGACACAGGAAAACATTATATCACTTCTCCCTCCCTTGTAAAACAAAGCCAACTAATAAGAGGAAGATAAGAAAACTGAAAAAAAAAACAATAAAGGAAAAATAAAGAAAAACACAGTAATAAAGAACTGTTCCATAATTCCTGTAAGGATTAGAAAACCCTAATGAAAACTTACTACATAAAGTGATAATAAATAATGAAAAATGACTACATTAAACTGTGAGGACTTGTACACCCTCGCTACAGACGGACACTCATTGCATCAAACAACAGCCTCACCACTCCTAGACACATTACTAACCCCCACACGCATAGTCCTTGAACTTGATGGGTGGAAGTCTAATCCTTGTGGGGCGACCCGAGCCCACGCCTTCATTGTATTGGGCCCCATCTTGACCTGTAATAATGCTCCCACTGGACCGTGCTCTTCCTTGATCCACGTGCGCCGGAGGAGTGAAACTCTGCTGCACTGGCAAACTAGCCTCCGGGATTCTTCCCCCAGCACTATTGACACTAAATGGAACATCACGCCCATCATCCGGAACCACAGGGCCAAACTCAACCCCCTCACCCTTGAGCACCACAACTCTCCTTTTACTCCACCTGGTACCATCATCCAGTACCACATACCCTGCACCGACCTTGATCACAACTGAGGGATCCATGTATACACTGGCCCCTTTGGGCACAAACCACGATTTGTTTACCCCAACACAATCACCCACTGACACAACAAGGCACCTCCTCCCTAACAGCCCCTCCCTTGCCTTTTCCTGCCATAAACGCACACTTTCCAAAACCTCAACCATGGCCACATCAGAGCGAACACCGCCACCCAAAGCTGCAACCCTAAATTTGGAGCCAGGTTTCCTGCCCCTCATGAGTTCAAACAGGGAATAACCAGTAACCATTGACGGTGTATGCCTGTATGCTGGCAGCGCCTCAGACAACTCCTAGGTCCAGCACAAACAGTTGGCCACCGCTAACTGTATTACCCCCTTGACAAAACGGTTCATTCTTTCCACTAAACCATTTGTGGACGGATTATACAGTGTAGTCTTGTGGCCCCTTATTCCCAACTTTCCCATGAACTCCTGCATGCAAACCGACACAAATAGCACCCCGTTATCGGTAACAACACTGCCTGGCACTCCTTCCCTTTTAAAAAACCTTGCTCGGGAGGGATACGATCTTCCCGGCCGTGAGTGTTTCCGAAGCTGTGGCTTCCACCCAACGTGAGGTATAATCAACCAACACTACGACGGATCTTAACCCTCCGCCCAACACATCCATGGGGCCCACAATGACAATCGCCTACTTTGACCACACATCTTCAGGGATCTCTATGGGGTACACGGGCTGTGCTCTGAGTTCTTTACTCTTGTCGCTTACCGGACACGCCGTGCAATCTTTCACAACCATTTAGACCTCCTCATCCATCCCCGGCCACCAGTATGAATCCCTCAACCTTATCTTCATCAATGACCTTCCCAAATGTCATTCATGTGCCATATTTACCAACTTGGTTCTCAAACTGAAAGGAGAAACTAACCTCTCTCCTATAGCAACACCCCACAGGCCTTCAGACAACTCGCGCCACACGTGCTTGTAACTCTTACCTATCACCTTGCAATCAAACTCAGATACTCCTCCTCTCAAACCCTCTCTGATCTTCGTCAACTCAGGATCAACGGCACACTCCTTGTCCCACTCACTTTTGTCTACAGCAGGAAACACAATGGTCACCTGCGTATACTCCTCAAAATCCTCCTGCAACTCATTACCATCGCCAACTGAACTAGGCAACCACGATATCTGCCACAGCATTTTTGGCTCCTGGAAAAAATTCAACCCTGAAGTTGAATTCCTGCACGTCAGCCATCCATCTGGCAATCCTAGGAGAAACTGAAGACATCCCCTTTGTCATCAACACATTAATGAGCGGCTTGTGGTGCGTCCGTATCACATAAGGAATGCCCCAAAGAAATGTCCTGAAATGCTTTGACGCCCACACTGCAGCCAATGTCTCCCTCTCTTTGACCGCATAATACTTTTCTGCATCCGTTAGCACCCTAGAGGCAAATGCTATGGGGCGGCTTATCCCGTTCTCCCATTGCTCTAGCACTGCCCCCATTGCGAGCATCCACAGTCAGCACGGTCTTACTGCAGGGATTACAAGAACCTAACGACGGGGCATGATCCAGGTCGCCCTTTAATTCCACAAACTCTTTCTGGCAACACTCTGTCTTCTCAAATCAAACACTCTTTTTTAACAGTGCCTGCATGTTCACTGTTTTTTTTGCATACAAGGGAATGAACCGAATGTAATAGTCATCCCTAGAAATGACCTAAACTGCTCCTTGTTCACAGGAGCAGGTTCCTCTCTCATCACCCTTACCATCTCCTCCTTGAGGCTTATTCCCTTCTCATCCAGCGTGTCACCCAGGTACGTCACACTTGGTACCCCACCTGGCACTTTGACCACTTCACGGTCAACCCAATTCTTTCCAAAACTCTCATCACCTCAATCACTCTGTCATCATGATCCTTGGGATCCTTCCCCCTCACCAATGTCGTCCTGGAAGTACTCAACACCCGGCACACCACCAAACAACTTCTGCATGATCCTCTGATGCCGATGCCAACCCAAAGGGAATGCGACAGAAACGATACGCCCCGAAGGGCGTGATAAAATATGTCAGGACTCTTCATGTTGATCTATCTGGTGGTAAGCCGAAGATAGATAAAATGTGGCGAAACATGTAGCACTCCCTACAGATGCCAGAAGTTTCTTAATATTGGGCAGGGGATGGCGGTCAACCCATATATTTGCATTGGGCTCTCTCCGATCCACACACATTCTTAGATTTCCATCCACCTTTCGCGCCAATACCACAGGTGACAACCATTCGGAGCATTCAATCTGCCATCCCCCTTAAGTTTTGTGAGCTCACTTTTTAAACCATCCCTGGATATCACAGGCACCTTCCTTACTTTGTGAGCCTTGGGTATCGCACCCCTTTTTAGCACAATTTTGTGTGCGAAACCCTTAAGCCTTCCCAAACTCAAAAAGAATACCATGGGGAAAGCCTCTTTCAGATACTCAGCGGTTATGATCCCCTTGGTAAGTGTTCCTTCACTGCCCTCTATGGATAATAAAGGAACTGGTTTCACAGGACGTTATTTCTATCTCTAAATCCGCCTGCTCGTCCCAACCCAGGACTGTGTCTCCCTTGTGAGCAACATAAAATGTGCCCCTTGAATACCACCTTGGCACACTCATACCCCAGCACTTTTATGGATATGCGACTATATGCCTACGGACTTATGTCAGAGGGAATTAAAGAGGACACCTTCCTACCGTAACTTTTGACACATAGCTCTGGCGACATCACGGTGTATGGTGACCCTGACTCTACAAGCATTTGCAATTGGATACCATTGACCATCAGGGTGGCCCATGGCCCTTTCTTCTGCGCACTCGACACACTCAACAACACTCCTTCACACACACCCTAACGCAGCCCTCCTTCACGCACTCCCTCGCTGACATATCCGACCACACCATAGGACCCTCCTTCGGGACCCAACATCCTCACAGTCTGTCTATTCTCAGCGAGTTTTCGGCACATGCGTGCAAAGTGTACCCTTCCCTTGTACCTCCTCCTTGTAACAGTTTTACTGCTGCATTTAAGAGACCGCCCAATCTCGAGTCTGGCGTGTTTACCCCTAGCTCAGAGCTGTTGTTGGCGGCACTTGTTTTTAGTGCTGTTGACTACTGCAACTATCTGGCACAGCCCCGTTTTCTTATTAACCTGCTTCAACTTCTTTCTGAAAGACATCATTCTGCCCCGGCCCAATAGGCAGACTTGCAACAGACAGGGCCAGGGTAGTTGGGTCTGAGGCAGAGAGGGACCCTTCCAGAAACATCCGCTGTGGCTGTACAGTTTGTGCAGAAGGATAGATGGGAGCGGGACACCCCTCTCCCATAGGTATTAAACAAGCAACATTCACCAAGGCAGTTAGTGAGCTGGGTCTTGGTGGCTGGGACAGCCATAGCCAATGCCGGTGTAGTGGGGACTCCTGCCCCTGGGCTGCCCAAAAATTGTCGGATCTCCTTAATCAGCATGTGAGCGTCACTGAAGGCTGCGGGTGCTCTGGCCACGTGAGGATTTCCTGGAGCGCCAAGGGGAGCCTGAGCAACTTTGTTTCTCAATTTCATGTTCCTCCTCAGGAGCCTCATTTTCCGCTTTGCGCCCAGTTTGGGACCCGGGGCAAGCTCGGGCCCATAACACACTAGTGGTGTAGGTGCATAATTCTCACCGATGTCTTGGACGAGAGACACAGGCATGATGGGCCCCCATGGAGTACTTCAAGGAAGTGGCAGGGCTGGAACAGCAGATCTCCTCCCAGACAGTCAAACAATCAACACGGGCAATCCCAGACTTCATTTTGTGTTAGCACCCAGGTAGTTTTTGAGGGGAGGCCTGTGCTCGAGTGGACTCAGATTTTTCAAAGTCACATACGAGGATCCATAAAGTCAACAAGACAGCAAATCCAATCTTTTGGGATGCCCTGTATAGGCTACATGGAGGAGCACAGAGGAACAGAGAAAGGTAAGAAAGAAATTACCTCCTTGGAAGGCAGAGCGGCACCTCCTGCACCTCAGCACAGGGACAGAGTTCATAGACTACAAACCACCTTCTTCGCTTCTGTGCGAGGAGGTCAGGCAAGAAACATGAGTGGCAATGCTCGCCCCTACGGCCCGCGAACACCCTGTGGGACGCCAAGCAGGAGGGGGCGTGGCCAAAGTGGCAGCAATCTATTCCGGTGAACAGGGAACACCCCGTGGGGCGCCAACAACCGCCGCCCTTGTTCCCCGGCAGGCTTCAGCCCTGGCGGGCAAGTCTGCTAGTTTTAAGCAGGAGGGGGTGTGGCCAGAGCAGCAGCAATCAATTCCGTGAGCAGGGAACACCCTGTAGGACGCCAACTCCCGCTGCCCTTGTTCCCCAGCGGGCTTCAGCCATGGCGGGCAAGTCTTCTAGTTTTAAGCAGGAGGGGGCGTGGCCAAAGCAGCAGCAATTTTGTCAGTTGAGCAGGGAACACCCTGCCGGACGCCAACACCCACTGCCCTTGTTTCCCGGCAGGCTTCATTATTTCCATTTAGGAGCTTCATATCCCATACTAACATAACTTGTTTACTCATTAGCCCTCTTTCAATTGCACCGGTCGAACAAGCATTTCAGACCTTACACCACTCCTCGTCAAGACATTCACTATTCCAATACCCCATGATCACGCAACCAGAGTCTTCTGTCATATTGGTGTCCAAAATAACTGTTAACCGGGTCATACAAATTAACAAATCACCACCACAGGGATTAAAGTACACATTCAAAATCAAACAGGAGTCCAATGCTGATTTCTGTCCTCTGTCGGTGCTATCTAACCTTATCTTAACTGCCAAAATATCGCTAGACCCCACAAATAGACATTCCATTGAGAAATCAATGCCCATCCGTAATGTACATAGCAATGCCCCAAAAGGTCTGCCTTTAGAACCTCTACTTGTAGGCTCATGACAAATAGAAAAACCCTCCAATATAGGATCATCGATGAGCCATGTTTCTTGAAGTAAGATATGATGACAAACATCCCAGAGACTATAGGGTCTGATCAGGTGGGTAAAGCCCTGTGTGTTCCGTGAAGCCAGTTTAAATTTGCAATCTCAGTTGCTAATGTTTGGCCTTCCATCCTTACCACGCAAAGCATTTATTATAGAATACAAATCATACGATACAGACCTATTACTTGCTGTGCACCCTGAAACTGATCAAGAGTAGTTACTGTCATTGTTTAACCTAATAACCAATGGGTCCCAAGGAGGTGCACCCATCTTTCAGCAGTCACCAGATCATGTTGTCAGATTGTTTGATTGATTGTTACACTATATCCTAGCGCTTCAAAGGTACTTTCAGACAGAATCCAATTTCTGATAAACTCATCGTTAAGCCCAATCGAACTATGTCCACTCTCGTAGGGTGGAAAAACTCCACTTGAGTTAAATCAGCAGACTTAATTAGATTTAGCCTTGGAATGTCATCAAAGAGCACTAGGATATACTGTCTATTTAAAGGGTATGAGCCATTCACTCTAAAATTAAGCTCAGTATTGAGATAGGATAAGTCTTCTAGTAAGAAGACTTAAATCTAGGCCAACAAAGGTATTTTTGGAATCATCCATATTGGAAATAGGTTGCATGTCTTAATGTTGTATGAATGGCAAACATTCTTCAGGTCTTACCTGCAGAGCTTTCCTGGCCTTAATTTACACTGCAATTCTGTTGCCTCATTAGCACCAAAGCAGCACAGATCCGTGTCTTTGCTTCCTACATCACATTCTTCTCCTTCTTCCACAAGTCTGTTTCCACAAATAGGCCGGTCACTTTCTAAAATAAAGGAAAAATGTGACACACCACACAAACCCCAAAAGCCAAAAAACAATTGCTGATCTGGTTGAACACAAGCATCTTCTTGGGCTGTGGTCATATGCATGAAGACCAGCAGTAACTCTTTAAGAAGTACACAATAGACCTACACCATCACGAGGGCACCACTGGAAGTCAGGCCAGCAAGTGGCAGAGCAAGGGGAGGAGCTTGAAAAGACTGTCTATTGTCATGAACTCCTTTCTCACCATGGATCACCACTCTCCCTTCTGGCAACCAAACTCTGAAACACCCTACTTAAGCAACTTCACCTGGAAAAAAAGACATGCAACGCTCAGGAAACAGCTCAAGAAATCAATCAGTTAACTGGACTGGTGAAACAGCAACAAACCAAGATCTTAACAAAAAGAAACAACCTCGGACCAACCATGACTTGCCTTTCCTCATTGAGAGAAACATATTCATGCCTTCTTGTCATTTAAAAATAAATAGGCACTACACCTGAAAATCCTATATCTTGGTAAATTGGATTCATCAACCCTCAAATTGAAATCCTAAATGGAATTTAATTCTTGTACATCCACTCAGGCGAGACACTACAGAGAACCAATCGTCAGACACCCATCCAGGTACCAATCTCATTTGTGCCTGCACACTTTGTATCATGGATTAAGCTGGTTTTCAATGTTGATGCTACATTGTTGCTGCTATACATGTGAATAATGTATTATCTAATTCATTTGGTATTAAGTACAAACAGATGTATTCCACAGTCATGCCTTTTCTGTATGTATTTCTAATTCCCAGTTGATTCATGGGTTACAGGGAATCTACTTAAAATGATCTTCAAGCCGACAAGACAATGGACTAGACCTGAAACTCCCAAACCAAAGAAGGTCTTCACAATCAAGGTCCAGGAGGAAATGAAGACTGTAACCCTCCCACCACCTCCCTCTCATCTGACACTAACTCCTAACTAATAAAATCTCGTGATCTTATACCTCATTCCCCATCTTGCGATCCACAGGGTGTAATAAACTAAACAAATTCCTATCCACTCCATCTTCTATCGCTCAGTGCTGCTTGTGCAAGCAGGGGACCCGGGACTGCCCTATAGACATCCTGCCTTGGCATATACACCCTGCCAGAACACAGAGTTTTCATACTGGCACACAGTTAATGGGTACTTTATGACCTGCACTTATCAACATGACAGGTTTCTGCATCTGCATTTCCTTCTACCCTACCTAACACTCCCTCACCCTCCTCTCTTACAGGGTCATGTGCAGTCAGGCCAATATTATTGGCAGAAGAGTGCTATATAACGCCACTGCCCATTTGCTACTGTATCTTTCAGATCCCAATACATCCCAATGATGCCCACATAGTACTGGAATGGCATTGACAGGTGATCCAAAAGGAGCCCTTTGCCCCCTCTGACACCAATGGGCGGCAGGAGACTTCCAAATGAGTCCTATTATCAATATGGACTCTTTAAGAGATGTAATTTGGAGCACTGTGGGCCCTGTGCAAGCAGAGAAGTGGCATTATGATTGCATTTCCATTAAGGTTTTGTTCATGGTTACCAGACAAGATGTATATATGCTCACTGCTTATGTAATAACCGAAGAACTAGACATGGAGCAACCAGAGGTTTCACTAGATCGACTCAAGGGATGAAGCATGCACGCTTGGGTACTCATTTGTTATGTCTTCTAACCCAATCCAGCTTCTGAAGCCACAGTCAAGACAACAACATGAAATAGTCATACCGGAGTCCATAGGTTGGTTGCACCTCACCCGATCCCCCCACTACAAACAATGACAAATTTCAGCTGTAGAGGGTAAGAAGACATGGCACAGGGGGTGGTAATGAATAAGCATAAAAGGGAAGATGGAGTAGTGCAGCAATGTGGAGCAGAGTGGAGGGGCGATGACAGGAGAGACTGGAGGATGTGAAGGTGCAACAAAAGCAGGGGGTGAAGCAGGAGAGGTTAGAGTGGTTGGAGGTGCTAGAGAAGATGAAGCAAAAGAGATTGAAGGTGGTGAAGATGCAAGATGAGGGGGTGAAACTAGCAACTAAGAACAGAGGAAAAGCAAGTGTTGAAGTCTGCAAAAGGTGAAAGGATAAAACGGTGGAGAGTATGAGAAGGAATAAGGAGAGAGGAAAGTGTAGAATTCCCTTGGAGACCAAAGGAAAGCAACAGAGGATGAGAGGCATTGTACATTTGCACGTTGTCTGGGAGCAGAGGGTCTAGAAATGAGAATGTGTCAGAGCATCAAGGAGGTTAGCGTTAAGGCAGTTCCATGTAGGAGGAGTAGTTGGATTTGGGAAACTGACCATAGGCACCTGGTTCGCTGGTATGGTTGAAATATTTTCTGTATACAAGCAGGTAGCTCAACAATAACAATGTAGGGGTGTGTGGTGTAAGGAGTCCGTTTGTAATACAATTCTTTCTTTATTTGAAGGCAGGGGAGCATCTTCGTGTGTGGCAACATTCAAGCTTGTGCTACGCCCGTTCCGCTCATCTTGACGCAGTACTCAGGAACAGATGAGGCTGCTTGTGCAGATATAGTTTTTCAGGTAGGAGGTAAGTTAATAACGGACAAGGTTTTAGAGCACTGGTGCACCTTTTTCTTTGATATACATAACAATGGATAATTCAGGACAAATGTGCCATGGGGATGCACTCCCTGGGCAGAAACAGGGCCAAACTGATCAAGAATCAGTGGCTGACGGATATAGGTCATAGAATGTATAGACGCCTCTTTAGCGGATGCACTTTACAAGGCTTTCACAGCCAACATGGAAGCCTTGAACCAACAGACTTTGATGATTTAATGTTAATAGGCCTACATCCATAATTACCCTATCCCCTGCACCTAGTGTCATACAATGGGTAAGGTGAGTGTTGCCAGTAACATGAAATGTGCTCTCCCTGGAAGAACTGCTCCTGCTAAAAGGAAACACTCAGTGCAGGAGGGAGTAGGCCACTGTGCCCACAGATTCCAGGGCTTCAACAGATATGGGACCATCATTGAGAGAATTTCTGGGTGCCCTTACGGGTGTCTCTGGTCAGGTGGAGGAACAGTACTGTCTGCAAGAGCAAGAATGGCTCTAGGCCTATGACCAGTGGAGGAGTGAATTAACTTCCAGGCATTATTCCTGCAGATGATCCAGATGGGATGGATGTCCTTTCATTTGGGATCAACACCAATGTTGATAATGGGGCATGTTTGGATGAAGGGCCATCCATTATGCAGCATGGCTTGCAGGTTTTGATGTTCAAGATAGCTAATATCCATATCCCACCCCCAGTTTGAGAGAATAGGCCCCCTATAGATGGGAAGCAGACTATGCAGATCTGTATCTCAGAAAGAAAATGCCCATGAACACTAGTATCTGAATGAAGGCAGAATGCCCCCCAGAATTCCCTTCCAAACTAATGCTACACCCAATACTGCTGTGTCCTTACAAAAAGAATAGATACAGCATAGTTCACCTACCATGACTGAGTTTGAAAGGAATCCAGGACTTTAATAAACATTTTGAATGTGACAGAAGATGTCAATATCCATTAGCTGTAGAAATTATGGGTCTAGTACAGATGAGTAGCTGGCCCCAAATTGAACTTTGCATTCTGGTCTTTGCTAATGAATCTGTTGCCATGGGAATTCTCCCAAAGGTTAGATCAAAGTCGAGTGGCATAGCAGAGGCTAAAGATTTTTCTTACACCGGAGTACATCTATTCAGCATTTCCTTGGTTTAAGGCCTGGGTAACTATGTCAACATGTTTATGTCACTAGACAGGGCCCAGCCACCTTTACAAAATAATGTTTACTCCTCTGGTCTCTTTCAGGGATGAACAAAGAAGAAGCAGTTCGACAGTCACTTCCTTAAATCATCAAGTCTCAACAACAGACAACGCAGCACCCAACAAGTGCTTCAGTGCCCCAAACCCACCTTTTTCCAGAGTGAGACCTTCAAGAACCGATGTTCCACAGGAAAATTCGTCATCAAACATTTCCCCAGGTAGTGTGACAGGGTCTTATTCTGCCAAGGTAAGGGGGGACAGTGTCCGGAACGCAGTGTTGGCCAGCTCGCAACACCGTAGTTACCAAAAGGAGACTGCCCCTTCTCCCGTACTTACTGTTAAGACCCGTCCTTCCCCAGCACACATTTGCACTACAAATCCCATCAGCCCATGTGAGGAGAGAAGTCAAAGGAGAAATGGAGCACCTGGCCCGAATGATTCCAGAGGAAAAAGTACATGGCCCAAATACCACCAGAGAAAAAGTACCAGACCCATAACCCGGTCAAAGCTATTAGAAGGCACTTGGAGAAAAACAGCAGAGACTAATAATCGGTGGTAAATGCAACAGGTTAAGTCCATTGGTCCATGAAACCCAGTCAAGTGTGAGAATGGTGAAAGAAGTATATTTTTATTTGTGCCACTGGTAATATAACCGTTGCACATAACACATTCAGCAAGATTATTACAAAAATTACATACAATTGCACAATTAATCAATCACCTTGTAAAAAATAACAATTGAAACAAATGCTTCATTAATACATAACAATCTAACTATAAAAAACCCATTAAAAACCCTAAACAATTAATACAGCTCTCACAATCGATGTAAACATTATTAAGACCTTACACAGGAGAGGCAAAATGCCCCCTTATTCATATACTTAAAAGGTAATTGATCCCCACTGAGGTGATTTTAAAACACCAAGGTGAAAGAGATTACAAATTGGATAATCTGCCGTCGCACGATTCCAAATGTGGAATGCAGCTAATGTGACCACAAGCGATTCTGCGCCATACAGGGCACTCCAGAACTGGTCTGAGACATGATCTAGAAAAAGGGCATAACCCTTTTTATAGAGCTCTACCAATGACCCACAATTGGTAAGCACATGTCTAGCCGTTTCCACATGCTTGCTTCAGATTCCACAGATTCGCTCCTCTCTCGGGATTCCTGTCCATGCTCATGTGTTGCTAAGTACAGGGAGAAGGTCAAAACAAAGGTATACAATGAAGCAAATCAGTGGAGGGAATGGGAAAGAAGTATAAAGGGTCAAAGCAGACAGGACACAGAGAAAGAAAACACCTGTAAGGAAGGCATGGTATCAAAGTAAGACAGACGCAAGTGACCACAGTTCAAAGGTGTTTATTGTTCTTTATCAAGGGTGTGATAAACGCCTATCTAAACCTGAATCTACAGATGGGAGCAAGCTGTGGCCATCAAATAATAATAATGCAGTCCTAGTGGAGTCTTGTCAAAATAAAAGGGTCTATACTAAACAAAACTATTGCCAATCCTTACCGCTCAATACAAGTAGTTTGGGGTAGTGTTTATGAAAAAGAAAGAAGTGTTCACAAAATGATAAGTCAGGATGTTCAGGCCGTTGGCCTCCTTTCCCTACATTTTCAGCACGGCACAAGGCGGTTCCCTCGAGCATAGCACACTCTTGGGCTTCTTCGGTACGAGGACACAGTTCCATTACCAACATCAGGGCATATGTGCCCAAGTCTCTTAAGTTATCAAAGTCTCTTGATTCAGAGGGCCTGATGTACCAAAACAAACAAATAGTTGCTTCACAAATATTCAAGTCGGGTGATTCACATTTACCCCTCGATTCCCCTCAGGCGGGCTCAGGTACCTTTTCTACCACAATCTTCAGTTTGGATCGCCCTCTTCTCGGCTCAGATCTTCTTCTCCAATGCTTATAGAATATCTTTTGTCGGGTGACTCACGGTTCACCCCAGATCCCCCTCAGCCAGGCTCTGATCCCTTTTACACAATTAGTCTCCATCAACCGGGCTCTGACCAATTACAGTTTGTATTAGCTATCAAAGACTTTCGAATGTGCACAGGATTTAGCTTGACCCATTGCAGGACCACTTCATATTCACAGTTCACAATTTTACACTCTCAGTTGGAAACTTAACAGATACCTTCAAATGAGCACCCATGTGGTGCCGGACCACTCTGTAAATGGTATCTATCTTGGTTTCAAAGGTTCAGTCACTCTTTGGATATTTAATTATATTTGTGTCGCTTATCACATACACCTCACACTCTGTTCTTTGCAGATTTCTTCATGCAATGTTGCCACTTGCAACCTTGGTCCTAACACAGACCGGTCTGCTATCAGTCTCTCTGACTCACCGGCTGTGCTGACTTTACTGGCACTGCTTTGTTGTAGGAGCCAAGGACAGTGCCACAGTGGCAATCACTCCTCCCCGCCTCGGCTATCGATGCGGGAGAGCCATGGGTACCTTCAACACACAATGCACTTTTCTTCAGCTTTAATTCCCGGGCTTATGTGATCTTATTCTCGAGGGCTCATGAAAGTAGCAGTTTCCTCTGAAAAGGCCAAGGGCAATTCCCTCCTCGAAACCCTTTCTCGTCTTGTCGTCTTTCTCCTCATATTGAACTGCCATCTCTGAACTGCTCCTTCCTTGTGTGTTTTGCCTTGCTCAGAGTGTGCTTTCATGCTCCGCCTTTTATCTGTGTGGGGAAGTGTGATGGAAGTCAGGTGTGTGTAATTATCAGTAATTGCCTGACTCTGCCTGACCCTTGTTTTGGGACATGTCAGGTATACGGCTCAGGTGTTAGTCCATTTTCTCTCACAGTGAGCTGTCTGTGAGAAAGTGTTCATGCCGGTAAAGGGGTGGAGGGGTGAGTTACTAATTATCCTACCTGGTAAAATGGGGAAAAGGTGTTACAGGGAAGGGGGTACCGAGTCTCACCATCGGGTGCCCCACTCCCACTCCCCAAAGACTCCAGGTGATCCTCCCGCACTGTTCCACCCCCCAGGAACTGGATCCAAAAGTGATGGCTGTGTCCTGGCCACTTGGACGACAGATCCCTGGAGACTAGCGGGTGACACACCTTTTCATTTCTCACACACCCCAGCACACTGACCCCCAACAAAATGACAAAAAAACAAGCACCTACATGGTTTCAGCAAGTGGTGAGACATCGGGAATCAGATCCTAAGGAAATGGGGGAACACCCGGATTCCAAAGACAAGAACATGGCCGCATCTGACCTCAAAATGGCAGCAGGCCTATTTGAAATCCTGAAGCCCATAAAGTCAGGAAAAAAATAAAAGACTTAACCGAATAGCTTTTGGACCAGAAGGGCCAATGGTAAGAGGCCCGGGATGGAGCCAACTGCCATGGAAGTGGTCTCTCATTTCTTAGGGTACCCGTGTGTTACAGATAGTAAGGACCTTTTGTTATGTTAAATCAGATGTTCCTAAGATAATTGATTACTGATTGCTCAGGAAGTGAAAGGTTTATTGAAGAAAGGTAGAATAGATTAACATGTTTTCATCTCAGGGCATAGTGAGCAATACTTTTCTGGTGCATAAAAAAAAGAAAGGGGTTTGCACAGTTTTCATCATAAGGGATTACAACAAAAACATTGCCCACCATAATTTGAAGATGGACATTTGCTCTGTTGAGAGACGTTTTGAGGCCAGGAAATTGGCTTGTGGGGCTAAAGGCGTAACTAACATTTCTTATTTGCATGTTTCTCAGGAAATTGCTCCAATTTTCTAGTGAAGGGCTGTCTTACAAGTTCTCTCTCATTCGATCTAGTGTCAGCTCCCCAGTGATTTACAAAGTTCCTATGGCCGTGGCAGTGTTTCTGAGAACAAGGGGGATGCACATGTTAATTGTTTTGGACTTCATTCTGATCATGGCTGGATCTCAGAAGGAGGCGTTACCTCACCTTCACATAACCACCTCCCTCCGACAGTAGTTGGCATTCATCATTTACTGGGAAACATCTGAAATATAACATTCACAAACCATGACCCTTTTGGGAGTTTTAGTGGATTGCAGACTTCCCCTGCCCAAGGTTTCATCAATCAAAAAGGAGCTGCAGAAGGCCTGGTCTGCTTCAAAGGTTAATAATCCTGCCACTGAGAAGAAGACTCGACTACTCAAATTGGGTCCCATTCTCTACTGAAGCTGAGGCACTGGCTGACAAATCTGGAGACCTGGAATGGAAGGACAGTTTGTCTTCTACCCAGATATTCAGATGCAAGTCTGACGTGTTGAGGCATGAAGTGCTATCCTACCTGAGGTGTAGGTTCTTGGTCTCCCCAGGAATGTCTGTGGCACAAAAAATGTTTAGAGATTATTGCCAGGTCCTTTGATGTACACAGCTTTGTGTGATAAGACCATGGATAACAGGTTGGCGGCACATTACATAAACAACCTAGTGGAGATGTAATCATGCTCCTGACATTGGACGGACTGCAGAAACCAGTGCCTACACAGCAATGTCTTTCGCCGCTGATGGACCTGTTGGATCCTTTCCAGAAAAACCTTTTCACAACCAAACTCAATGTCCACCGTCCAAGGTTTTTCAGTTGTAAGCTGAGCAAATATACACCAAAAACGACAGTTACCTTCTTCCAGAAACTATGCATTTATGCCTTTCTTTATTATTGCACGGATCCTACTACATACTTAAAAGCAGGGCACTAATGTGCTAATGATCACTCCTTATTGGCCATCTCAGGTTAGGTCCCTCTACCATTTTTTTACCATTTGTCTCAGGAGGATAGCTCAGCGGCAGCGTGCTCGCTTTGGAAGCAAGACGACATGCAGCAACACAGGTTCGATCCCCGTGTCCACGCTTAATATCCTCTGGGTATTAAGCGCATTATAAATAACCAATCATATCATATCATTGGCATTCCCATCCGATTTTCCAAATCAATTGTCGGGATTCAGAGAACTGCTCCTGAACCATCTTGACACATCTCATTCTGTAATTGTCAAGTTCCCTTCAGCTTATGGCTTTGCCGATTTTGGGTGTTCATGGATCGTTGAAGGCCTTTCAGATGCCACTTTGGAATTTAGCCAGCATTTGTGATCACCCAGTACCCTCCGGGCCTATCGAACAGCCTGGAAGGTTTGGGTTCATTTATGCAGTAGGTGGATCCTTTTCAAGCAGATGTTATTCAGGAGGTAAACTTCCTGGCTGAATGTACCTATTCGTCGTATTGCTCTGTAAATCTGTACAGATCGGCATTTCTTCTTTATATAGACTTGTGGGCGTTTGCCAATTGGCCCTCATATGCTATGCAGTTTGTGTGTCCTTGCCTACAAGACCTTAAAATTCTCTCTGGAATGTTAATGTGGAACTATTGCTGTTTAGGAGTAAGTCATGAGATAAAGGTTTGTCTCTACAGGAAATACCAGCTACGCTAGATCTATCTAGTAGATGTTTTACACCTGAAGGCATGAGATTTTTAGTATCTGCTGTTGAGCAAGAACAGGTTCATCATGGATTGAAAGCTTTTACTTTTAAGAACTGCCTTGTCTTTGTGTAGTATGATGTCTTAAAGAAAATTAAGATCGTATGGAATGCCTCCAAATGTCTGAAGATCAGTTCATTTTTGTCCATAAATCTCATCATCAGGTTTCCTCAGGCAATTTAGCACAATGAGTTAGATGGGTTATGTTTTTGGCGGGTATTGAAATTCCGGTATTTGGGGCTTACTCTGCCGGAGTTGCTGCGGCTTCCAATGCCTTTTGGTCTAGTACCTGGCTGGAGGGCATTCTTGGGTCTGCCCATTGGTCTCAGAATCAGCGGTTTCACATTTAACAGCACATCTATTTTACATGCTGTATATGCGCATGACATTTCCCAGCTTTGAAACGTGCATGATAGAAAGCCTCTGCGCTAAATCACAGAATGTAAATTTCTCCTACTGCAATGTTATGATGGAGAGTCTGAATTCGATAAATGTCATGGGAGTGAGTTTTATCCACCCCTATTTAGCCACTATCTGTTCTTTGTCTCCCTGTTACAGCCCCCAAAGATTTTACTAAGCAGCAGTTCTCTTAATTGAAGAGCTGGGAGACCAGGTTTACATTTTCGACCAAATGGATATTCTTGGTAATCCTGCCAAAGCTGAGGTCCATGTCTATGGATAGTAACATGCAAAAAAAGAGGAAGAACGTTTAACCCTTATGGTCCTTTTAATTAAGGTAACACATCGTACAATGGATGGGATGGAGAATCACTCTCACACCAAACAAGAAGACCGACTCAAGTAGTTGACAAAATGTCTGTTTTATTCTCAATTGTCGCACAGCAAGGTCTCAAAGCATTTAATAAAAAACATTACTTTTATAGCAAAAACCTGTTATACGTGATGTGATACTACATGGCAAACTACAAATTCCGACACAGGATTGTGGTTGGTTCAAGGGGAACATCTAAGTATACTTTCTATAAGGGATTGGATTATGATTGGGTCTCTACAGTCAGGTGGACAACTTGTGCCCTCCTCTAGTGCAAGTCATCCTCATCAGTTACTAGATACACAGTACATCATTGGCTCTCAAACTATAAGGCCTTTTTTTATATGGCCTCCTTCAATTAGTTGGCGAGCTTGTACTTTTCTGTACCATTCGATTCACTAGCAGCACATTAGCTGGTACCCGAGGTGCTGGTGGGTGGACTTGACCGTACCTCAACACCTAATTAGCCCATCATCTCTCATCACTCATGCTGTCTGCCATTCAGATTGTCTTTTAACTTGGACTTGTAGTAGCTTTCCTTCTCTGGGAATGTAAGGGAGTGTGAGCATGTTCTTATCAAGGTTCAGGCTTGCATGTCCACTTCTATTTCTATCCTGAACTCACGTGACAGGAGACCGTAAATTTGCCCATTTTATAACATTTAATTGTCTTCAATAAATAAACTTGGCACCCATGGTGTTCTCTCTTTGCAACTTAACAAGGGATGCCTCAGTGTCTCACATTCACTGTTCTTCAAGGACTGATAACCAGTTTTTGCTTCCTTAGCCTTTGACACCAGGCCAAGCAGTCTTTCTTTGGTCCATCTTCGAGCCTTGGCTGATTTCTTTGCTGCAACACACACACAGCTATCAATCCTTCCATATATATATATTGGTGGCAGTGCCTGCAGTCTATTCACTACGTATAGCCAGCCTTTACGATTACTTAGGGCCTCATTACACTGTAGGTGGTAAGGGTTAACTGTCACCGGTAAGGGTACCGGTGACCGTTAACCCTTACCGCCTGATTACGAGGTCCCTTTGCGGGTTGGTACTTTAACGCCTGCTTTTTAGCAGGCGTTAAAAACCAACCCGCAAAGGGACCAGGGTGCTAATTACGGTACCGCAATTTGCGGTACCGTAATTAGCACCTTCCCCATTCCCATTATGCCCTATGGGGCAAAAATGGGAATGGGGAAGGGCAATGGGGGAAGAGGGAATTACCGCCCTGCCAACCTTGGAATAGGGGGTAATTCCCCTTTCCTCCAAGGCGGTGCCGGTATTTTAATAGCTCCTTGGTCCACCGCCTACCGTGTAATGAGGCCCTTAGTCTACTTGCGTTACAGCTTCTGTACAGTTATAAAATGGCTTGCATTCTCTGCAGCGCTTCTTCACACGTGCAATTTTCTTTCTGCACATTCAAGTCTTCTCGATTCTTTACTTCACCATCAGCTTCTATAAGGTCTATGCATTCTCTTCTTTGGTCATCCTTCTCAATGCGTCACGCTCATTTCTTATGATGTCACCAGCCTCTCCTTTTCTCATCTTTACTCTTCTTCAGTTATCTCCCTCAAGAGACCATCATCTCTTTGGGGATACATCACATAGGGTTTTCTCAGTGGATACCTTGTCTCAAAGGCTTTTCGTGGTATAGGTACCATTACTGGCATTGCACATGTCTCAATTTCCGGTTTCCAACATGTAGGCAGATTAGGGGCAGGACTACCTGTAGAGGCATTCAGCTGCTCCTCTAAAACAGGGTGGTGCAGCTTATAGGGAACATGTGCTACAGTGATTAGTTGTAATGTCCGTTATACACTTTCGGTAACTAGAACACCATAAAACACCAAATAGAGAAAGAACCACTGACCTGTCCTGATGTTATTGATGGGAAGAAAATCAGAAGCCCCCCTGAAACACCTCCCTCCGTTCCAAGGCTCTAACAGGCCAGAAGAAGAGGAAGTGCCCCAGGGAAACCCTCTGGGGAAGAAAACCCTGGCTGGTCCGGAGTGTGGAGTTGGTGTTGTAGTCGTGAAGAACTGGGCGTGCCTTCAATCCACTCTCAGGGTTAGTGCGTCTAATGCAGATTGAGAAGGAGAAAGGAATATGAGTTAATCTTAGGGAAAGAGATAGAGCTGGATAGGTTTTGAGAAAGGTATTAAAGATAGCAGTACCATTTAAGCATGTCTTAGAATTGAGCACTAATTTCTGATGTGCTGTAGTCTCAAATGGTAGTTGTGCAGCTGCAGTAAGAATATAAAGATGTTATAATGCAGGACTAAACTATGTACTAGATACGTTCCTGAAAGAAGCTCAAGAATACCTGTGATTGGTGTCTGGCGTTAGCGAAGGCTGAGTACGGTGTGGGGGATCCGTAGTGTACTTCGGAAAACAACGGAGAGCTAAAAAAGACGTAACCGAAGTTGAATTCAGAGTAAAGGGAGAAAGGATTTTATGAAGAGAGACCGCCACCCTGGGAGCCCGTAATGTCAGAGGCTCTGTTAAGACGTACCCGAATGTGTTCACTTCCCTTGTTGTGAAGCCGCTGGGCAGGATTAGAGAGTAGCGCGGCTCGGAGTGTGTCATGTAAGACGGTGTGTGCAGGGTAAGAGTCCTAGATAGAGAAAGGAAGTTTTAGTCAAGATTGATAGGTATTCCTGTAGAGAGAAGTAATAGTTTTCCTAGGTTCGAACTCACGAAGCGTTGGTTGTTAGGAGTAGCAATGCACCCGCACGTTGTCTAGAGGAGAAAATAAGCAGGACTGCAGAGCTGGAATGCTGAGACAGCTACCAGCCACCATCTTGGAGGAAAAAATTTAGGAAATGCGGGCATGCAACCAACGGTGCCAAAGAGACCACTGCCTCCTAAGGGATGTAACAGTATGCCCCCTCCGAAAGGTAGACATACCCGGCTTCCCAGGATGACACCGGTGAAAACATCTGACCAAGCGCGGAGCATGCACCGCAGAAGCTGGTTCCCATGAGCACAGGTCGGGGGTATAACCTTGCCAATCCACCAGGTATTGGAGGTGACCCGATAGTAACGGGAATCGCAGATCCCAGCGACCTCAAACTCAGCAGTACCGTAGCAGTAGAGACCGGGGGAGGACACGCATTAACTTGCCGGGCAAATCGGTCCCCCACTGCCTTTGTTAGCTGGGACACGTGGAAGACCGGGTGGATCCTGGACCAGGACGGAGGCAGACGGAGGTGATAGGCAGCAGCCCCCAGACAATGAAGAACAGAAAAGGGCCCAAAGAAACAGGGAGAAAGTTTCAAAGGAACCAGATGTCGGGAAGGAAACGCAAAGCCAACCACACTTTGTCGCCCGGAACCAAATCCGGAGCATGGGTCCTGCGTCTATTAGCAGATTGTTTGGCACGTTCTTGAGCATCCAGAAGCGAGGAGCGGGCAGCACAATGGCCACTCCGGATGTCCAGAAGAAGGCTATCCACGTCTGGGAAGGCAGAGGCAGACGGTAGTCCCACTGGGAAACAGGTAGGATGGAAACCATAGGAGCAAAGGAAAGGGCTGGAACCCAAGGAAGTATGATGGGCGTTATAATCGGCGCATTCTGCCACTGGCAACAATGACGTTCAATTGTCCTGAGAAGCGGAAATGTAGCAACAGAGATATCCCTCAAGCGTTTGATTCAGACGTTTGATTCAGACGCTCAGTCTGCCTGTTTGTTTTCGGATGGAAACCTGAGCTCAGGCCACGGGAGATGTTGAGGAATTTGCAAATCCGACGCCAATATCTGGAGATATACTGCAGTCCTCGAATCCGAGACAATGGTGTCTGGAAACAATGCAAGGAAAACACACGAGCGATACACATCCTTGTCATCTGAGCTGCAGTAGGTAGTTTTGGCAAAGAGATGAAATGAGCCAACTTAGTAAAGTAGTCCACTGTAACCATCACAGTGGTACAGCTGTCGGAAACTGGTAAGTCCACGATAAAGTCGGTTGATATCATCTGCCAGGGACGAACAGGAACCAGCATTTTCATGAGAACACCTAGAGGGGGGCAGCGAGGGGTCTTAGCCTGCAAACAAACAGAGCAGGATCAAACATAATCCTGTATATCCTTAGGGAGACCAGGCCACCAAAAGTTACACTGGATTAGTTCAGTAGTGTTAACGATTCCCCTGTGACCTGCCAGATGTGAATCGTGGCATAAAAGTAGCACAGACTTCCGGAGTTCGGCCGTAGGAATAAAAAGTTTCTTTCTCCGATAAGCACAACCTCGTACGAGTGTAAGTTCCATGGACGTTAGTGTTCCGGGTTCATCCCGTTGTAGACGTGAGGTGGCCTCGGAGACAGATTGCAAAGAAGCGGTGATCACGTGTACAAACCGTGCTCTGGGGAAGAGAGCTTCAGATCGGAAAGGAGATAGGCCTGCAGACTCTTTCCGGGACAATGCGTCAGCTTTGAGATTCACCCTACCCGGAATAAAGGTGAACACAATTTCATAGGATGAAAAGAAGTGTAGTCAACGGGCTTGTTGGCTATTCCTTGTCTGGGCGTATTGCAGGGCTCGGAGGTTCTGGTGATCTGTCCGGACATCGATCGCGTGACCAGCGCCCTGCAGCAGGTGTCTCCATTCCTCGAATGCCCGTTTGATGGCTAGTAGCTCCTTTTCAAGGACCGTGTAGTTAAGCTCAGAGGGAGACAGTGTTTTGGATAGATAAGCCTCGGGACACTCTATTCCTTGTTCGTTCTCTTGAAGAAGAACTGCACCTAATGCATGATGGGAAGCATTGGACTCCACAATGAACCTATTAGATTGATCTGGAGGAAGCAGAATAGGACCTGTAATGAAGCGGTTCTTTAGGGCGTCAAAGGCTTTCTTTACTTGCATCGGACCAGTGGAAGACCGTAACGTTTTGAGAAGAGCAGTAAGGGGTAAAATAATCTCAGAGAAGTTGGGGATAAAACACTGATAAAAGTTGGCGAATCCCAAAAATCGCTGGAGGTCTTTGATGCAGGATGGAGAGTGCCACTCTGCGATGGCTGAGACCTTGCGTGGATCCATGGAGACACCTTCAGCAGATATGATGTAACCCAGGTAGGCAACTTTCTTGCAATGGAACTCACACTTGTCCAGCTTGCAGAATAAGTTGTTGTCTAACAACTGCTGTAATACCACCCTAACATGTTGGACATGCTCCCCCAGCGAAGAGGAAAAAATAAGAATGTCATTGAGATGTACGATGACTGTATGTAACAGAATGTGGTCCATGAAGTGCTGGAAGACGGCCGGTGCGTTCGATAGTCCGAAGGGCATCACACGGTACTTGTAATGCCCTAAGGGTGTACAAAAAGCCATATTCCATTCATCTCCTGCCCTGATTTGGATGAGATGGTAGGCTCCATGTAGGTCCAACTTCATGAAGATCCTGGATCCCTTGACAGCTTCCAGGATGTCCGGAATCAAAGGGATGGGGTAACGGTCGGGTGTCGTAATTTTGTTCAGGCCGAGATAATTAATACATGGCCTAAGTTCAGTCGTATCCTTCTTAGATACAAAAAACATGAGGCGCCAGCAGGCGAGGCAGATTCTACTATTGAACCGTTATGTAGGTTCTTCCTAAGATATTCCTTAAGAACCTCTTTTTCACCAGAGGAGAGAATGTACATGCGTCCAAAAGGGATAGGTGCATCTGGAACCAATTCAATGGAGCAGTCATCCCAGCAGTGAGGAGGTAGTTCCGCATATTATGCAGTAGAGAATACTCATTGAAACATCAAATATGCAGTGTGAATCTCCTGTATCTGGTTCAGAATAGTCGGTCTTGATTCTGGTATTGTATGAGTGGATGTATTGCGAAACCCTATAGCCCCTTCAGAAAGACAGTGGGAAACACACTACTCAGAACCCAAGAAAAAGGTACCCGCAGTCCAGTTGATAAAAGGGTTGTGGACTCGGAGCCAGGGTAAACCAAGGATTACCGGATAATGGGCTGTACGTATAATGTCCAATGTGACAATTTCATTGTGGGAAGCAATTGTCATGCGTAAAAGGGATTGTCTGTTCACTAATTGGACCAGAAACCAAAGGACTGCCGTCCACAGATACTACAGGAATGGAAACTGATTTGGTGGAACGGGGTATACCATGGGTGACTGCCCAGTGGTCATCGATGAAATTACCGGCAGCTGCACTGTCAACAAAGGCTGGAACCTCGGTTGAGCCAAGAGAATCCAGGAATAAGGTCATCTTAAGAACCACAATGGGAGATTCGCGAACCTCTGTGACGTGAGATGACATGTGTGTTTTCGGGGAACTAACTGCACATTGGCCCTCATTCTGAGCTTGGAGGTAAGTATCGTCCCTTACCGGCATGGCGCAAACAGCGCATCCGTGCTGGCAGCAGTCCGCTAATAGAGGACTATTATGACTTCGCGGGCACGAGCTTTGCGCCATGCCGGTAAGGTACCTTGCACAATGCCGGAAAAGGGCCCCAAAAAGCCCTTACCGGCATCAAGCGCATGGTAGATAACACTATAGACATAGTCCAAAGCGGCATTAGCGGTGACGGTAAATAGCGGTGATCGTAATTAGCGGACACCGCTATTTACAGTCACTGTAAATAAGTGGAAGCGGAAATAGCGTCATTGCACAGGAACAGGAAGGAGCACGGCGGCCATCTTTAAAAACTCAATCCATTGCCATCCTCAGCAGACAGGACCACTGGGACACTGGTGATAGTCTAAAAACTACATCCTACTACCCAAGAATGCCTAAAGCACTGAAGAAGGGATCTGCCCGCCTCCGGAAGAAAAGAATCAGCCAGGACGAGCTCCAGATGCTCGTGGATACTCTGCATGAGCATGCAGCCACAGTATTCTGCAGCAACATGAGGCGAGAGGCAGTGCTGCGCAAAAAAGAGATCTGGGCACTTGTTGCCCAGAAGGTCAGTGCAGTGGGCAACACACCCCGCACAGTGAAAAATTGCCAAAAGCGGCGGGATGATCTGCGCCTAAGGGCGCGCAACATACTTTCAGTAAACCGCACCCAGGCCATGGAAACAAGAGGACCCAGTTCACCCATAAATCTCACCCCGTGGGAGGACACATGTGCAAGCATGATTGGCCCTGAATCGATAGAAGGCGTAGGTGAGATGGAGTGTGGCGCCACGACATCTGACAATGGAGGTGAGTGTCCAAAGTAAACACTGCTATGCCAAATCTGATGAAAGTCAATGCCAATGTCAGGCCAAAGAGTCACACCATGGTCAGCCACACACACACACTCCCCGTAAAGTAGGCCAAAGCATCACAGACACATGCTGATGCCTGGTGCAAGGCAATATCGTACATGACACATACCACACAAAGCTGGATATTCCACGACGCACACAGCATGCATGACCAAAATAGTATGCATGTCAGACAGCACTGTTCCTGGCCAACATGAGTGACGCCGACATATGGCTGCATTTACCTCCCATGTGTGAAATGACGTGCCCTTCCCAACACAAATGCCTATTACCCACAATTATGTGAATGAGCAATTGTCCCAATGTATGCATGATGCCTATCCAAACATCACTCATGCCGTCCCTCTCTTCCACCCCCAAAGGCAGTGAGCATGACAGTGAAGAGCAGGACACCACCTCTTCACAGGCCACGCCCAGTAAGAGGTCCCAGGAGGACAGCAATCGTCCATCAACCTCCAGGGGACAATCCAGGGGGCGCCGTGTCCCAGCAAAGAAGCCACCGCAGGAACACAAAGCACCTGCACCACCAAGGCACGTGGAGGGCACACCCCCAAAACCCCCCCACCCACTGTTCTGCCTGTGGACACCTGTCAGACACCCCATTCTGACGAGCCCAGTTTGGCTGGGGAGGTGGCAGCCACGGCACCCCTCACAGTGGAAGACAGCCCGGATGACATCTGGGGCACCATCGAGGATGACACAATGGATGTGGTCCACACCTCAACCCCAATTGCATCCCCCCAGGTATCCACGAGTGATACCGTGCACACCAACAACCCAGACCAGTTTGGCCATGAACAAACCCAGGGACATATCAGTCCAGCATTCAGTGTTGGGGAGGATGAGCAGGCTGGGCATGCCAGCCAGATTCCCAGCACAGCCACAGGTCCAGTCGCAGGACCACAGCAGGCTGACCTGCTCACTTTACTCATCAGGGAATTCATACAGGACAACCGTCAGGCCAGGAAGGAGTGGCGGGCAGAGGTGTCAGCACTGGGCCGGATCTTGACGGACAACACCAACCGAGAAGGTCTCGGGCCTCCGGCAGGTGCTAGGGCGCATCGCTGATGCCTTGGAGACAGGTCATCCCGCCCCACAACCTTAGCAGGAGACCACACCATCCACCAGCAGTTCCACCCAAACCAGCCCACTCCATCGGTCGGTCTGTGCAATGCGGCGACAGGACATGCCACCCCCTGGCTCTGGGAGTGCCGGGTGAATGAAATGGCAGCCTCATGTAGGCTTTGTGGACTCAATGGGACTTGTGTGGGGGAGTTCGGGGGGCATGGGGGGAGTGTGTGTGGGGGAGTTGTGGGGGGGAGGTGGGTGAGGGTGTGTGGGGGAGTTGTGGGGGGAGGTGGGTGAGGGTGGTTGAGGGTTTTGTCACTTACGTTCATATTGTTCCATTCAATACACCGGTTGTGTGCAAAAGAAGACCTGAGTGGACATTCATCATTGCGCATGTGTCATTTAATCATTCACAGTGCATATTGTACATATACCCCCACATCCAGTGCCCTATGTCCAAACATAATGTAACCCTCTGTTGACATATGTGTCAGAAATATTGTGCGATCACTGACTGGCGCACAGCAAGTCCCTCCTGAGCATCGCCACCGTGATGATGTCCTGCCACATCTTCCTCATCACCTTCATCATCATCAGGTGGTAGCAGTTCCATGTCAGGGGCTAGGGGTATGTTCCGGTGGATGCACATATTGTGCAGCATTACACATGCCATGGTGATCTTGGCCACCTTTTCATGCCTGTAGAGGAGTGCCCCACCAGATCGGCTGAGGCTGCGAAATCGTGCCTTCAACAGGCCAATGGTCTGCTCGATGACCACACGTGCACTGGTATGGGCACGATTGTAGTCCTCCTCGTGCCTGTTCTGTGAGTTTCGGACAGGGGTGAGGAGCCACGGCTTCAAGGGATAGCCACCATCACCTGCATGAGAGGGGAATGGAGGTAAATGTTTGACGAATCATGATAGACAGCTGTACTAGTCACACATGCCTGCAGGTAATCGTTGCCCACATGCACATGTTTCTGGATGCATTTACCCCATTTTCAGTCCCTCAATGTGTCCTGTACCATGGACTAATGGTGTGGGTTGCATATTCAAGATGATACATGGTGTCCATTGACATCTTGTTGCACGTGCATCGTGGATGCATACAGCAGTGTTGGAGACAAATCTGTGTTGTGTTCTGTGAGATTTACTTGGGGGGGGAGCGTTGGCAGTAGTCTGTGCAATATTGGGCATTCAGCGCGACACATTCCCATGGTGACATGCAGCACTACCAACCCGGTGACACAATGTGGATTCCCTAGTTGGTTCAGTTCAATGAACTACCAGTGATGATTGTCCTGTGTGGTGATGTGCTGGAGACAGCAACATAGTGCATATGCACTGCATGGTGCAGGATGGCGTTACGGAGGGTGGGGCTGCTGATGAGTGGTGCATGCGTTGTGGGATCTGGGGTGGTTTCCTGTTATTCAAATAGTGATAGGTGTCGACCTTACATCATTCCTATGTGATTTGGGTGTCATGTTCCGTTTGTGATGCTTTGGGGCACAGTGTTCGGTGATGTGCACATCGTGCAGTCACACCAACATTAGCAGCATGGTAGAGTATGCACCCCCCATTGCCACCCAGGTGGAGAATGCATCCCCCCCCATTGTCACACAGGTGGAGTATGCATCCCCCCATTGCCACCCAGGTGGAGTAGGCATCCCCCCATTGCCACCCAGGTGGAGTATGCATCCCCCCACCTCACAACCCCCATGCACTGCCATGGCCCAGTCAGGCAACTCACCATGCAGCCAGGCATGTCATCCAGCATGTTGCTCCATGAAGCGTGGTAGCATTGAGTTCCGCAGGAACATAGTCATGAGTTGATCCGGGATATCGGGCACAGCAATGTGTGATGGTCTTGCTGGTGTTGCATACCATCTGCACACTGATGGAGTGGTATTGCTTGCGGTTGCAGTACACCGCCTCCATGGCATGCGGGACCACCAACTCCACGTGGGTGCAGTCGAGGCCACCTACACAATTTGGCATGCCTGCCAGTGCATGGAAGGCAACTTTTGTATCAAATATCTCCTGGGGAGTCTGTGGGAGGGATATGTAGTCCCTTGTGTGCTTGAGGAGGGCATCCAGCACTTGGTTCAGAATCCAGGAAAATAAGGGTTGTGATATACCATGCATGTGCCCCACTGTGTGCTGGTAGGTGCCTGTGGCGAGGAAGTGGGGCACAGACACTACATTCAGTAGAGGGGGGATGGCGGTGCGTATTTCTATGAGGCTCACTATGTCGTCATGTATCAGGTCCACTATGGTGGTAATGGTGTCCCGGCGGTACACGGTGTGGATCTGCTCAGGTGTTAGATTGAATGGACTGGCTCTGGTGCGAGGGATTGGGGGCTGCCTGCATGGTAACGGTGGCTGCACTGGTGGGGCATGCTGGGCCTGTCTCACCCTCCTTCTTATCCTGCGTCTCCTCTGTGGTGGCGACAGTTGTTGTGGTTGTTGTTGTTGTTGATGATGTTGTGGCAATGCAAGCAAGTACTCCAGCTCCAGTAATGCTACTACTACTGGAATCATCTTGGTGTGGGAGGGGGTGTGGTGTGTGTGTGTGCTCCTTTTGTATTGGGCCTGACTCCATTGCCTCCACCTGTGCTGATTGTGTGCATCTGTGGCAGTTTGGGACACTGCTCAGGGCTTTTTACGGCATGTCTGCGATGCCGGTATTTACGGCGTGGCGGTAAGCACTTTTTACGCCTTCATGAGGCCGTTATTAGCATGTCCGCCTCACTTGTGATCTACTCCGGTTTACGGCATGCCGCTAATGCCAGCATGGTGGGTCGCGTGCACGCAAACAGACCGGTATTAACAACATCGTAGTTTACGATGCTGTTAATTGCGGTCTGGTTGTACAGAATATGCCGTAGCGGTAATCAATGCCGGTATTCCTTTACCAGCATCGTTTTTCCTTTAGCACCAACCTCGTAATGAGGGCCATTGATTCCCTAACCGTGGTTCCCCTGACGGAAGGGTGCGGGCGTTTCCCTGTCTTCGGACAGGAGCAACTGGGCAGTTTATAACTGCATGGTCCTTAGCGCCACAATACATACACAGCCCGTGTGTTCAGTGGCGGGAGCGTTCTTCTGGAGACAAAGGACCCCGGGCTGTGCCGATCTGCATAGGCTCATCGGACACCTGGGTTCTGAGAATCATAGTTATGTCATCCGGAGGATTGCGAGAACCCCTGGGTTTCCTCCGTTCACAGTGTCGTTCTTGTATTCTGTAGTCCATCTGCATGACTTGAGCTATGATCTCAGCTAGATTGGGAGGACGAGGTACAAGTGAAACCTCGTCCTTTAGTTCCTTGTTTAAACCACACCGAAATAAGGTAATAAGTGCATCGTCAGCCCAAGCCGTGCCAGCGGCCAATTGTTTAAACTTAGTAATGTACAGCAGTAAGTCCCAGGATACTCGTCTGAAATTTAACAGTTGTTCCTGAGCAGACAGAGTAATCTCTTGTCTTCTGAACATGGTTTTGAGACTGTTCACGAAGGCAGGATAGGAATCTAAAAGGGGATTATGTGTGGTAACTAGTGGTGTAGCCCAAGCCAGGGCTGGACCAGTTAGATGACCGATCATGTGACCCACTTTATCACGGTCACTCTGAAAGAATAGTGATTTGAACGCGAACTGCACGGTACAAGATTCCTGAAATTCCTTCAGCTTGTGTGTATTACCATCAAACCGACCACTAGGAAGTAGTCCTGGAGGGAGCTCTGAACAACTGGGAGTCCTTCCTCCATGTTGTCTCAAGGCGGCATTTTCTTGTTTAAGAGCCTGAACCTCAGCTTTAGGGACTGCAAAGCTGCTATCAATTGTTGCTGCTGTGCCTGACCCACGATGATGGAAGTTCCTCTATAGGTGTTCAACCGTGTCCAGAGGCTTAGCCAGGATTGTCTAGCAAATGGGGCCTGATGCTAATGTAGTTGGGCCCACTGCACTGACAAAAATATCTGTAAATACCCACACAGCGCTGCTGAGTGGGCATTTACAGATTTTGGGTGGGCCTTGCCCCTCAGGCCCTACCCTGCCCACGCCTCTGACAGTGTCACCACCGTTAATATATTTGGCGTTGCTAACTGTAATGTCCGTTATACACTTTCGGTAACTAGAGCACCATAAAACACCAAATAGAGAAAGAACCACCAACCTGTCCTGATGTTATTGATGGGAAGAAAATGAGAAGCCCCCCTGAAACACCTCCCTCCATTCCACGGCTCTAACAGGCCAGAAGAAGTGGAGGTGCCCCAGGGAAACCCTCTGGTGAAGAAAACCCTGTCTGGAGTGTGGAGCTGGTGTTGTAGTCATGAAGAACTGGGCCTTCAATCCACTCTCAGGGTTAGTGCGTCTAATGCAGATCGAGAAGGAGAAAGGAATATGAGTTAATCTTAGGGAAAGAGATAGAGCTGGATAGGTTTTGAGAAAGGTATTAAAGATAGCAGTACCATTTAGGCATGTCTTAGAATTGAGCTCCTAATTTCTGGTGTGCCGTAGTCTCAAATGGTAGTTGTGCAGCTGCCGTAAGAATATAAAGATGTTATAATGCAGGACTAAACTATGTACTAGATACGTTCCTGAAAGAAGCTCAAGAATACCTGTGATTGGTGTCTGGCGTTAGCAAAGGCTGAGTACGGTGTGGGGGATCCGTAGTGTACTTCGGAAAATGAAGAGCTAAAAAAGACATAACCGAAGTTGAATTCAGAGTAAAGGGAGAAAGGATTCTATGGAGAGAGACCGCCACCCCTGTAGCCCGTAATGTCAGAGGCTCTGTTAAGACGTACCCGAATGTGTTCACTTCCCTAGTTGTGAAGCTGCTGGGCAGGATTAGAGAGACGGCGCAAACCGAACCGGGAGGTTGCGCACCGTCCAGCGCTGCTCGAAGTGTGTTGCGTGAGACGGTTTGTGCAGGGTAAGAGTCCTAGATAGAGAAAGGAAGTTTTAGTCAAGATTGATAGGTATTCCTGTAGAGAGAAGTAATAGTTTCACTAGGTTCGAACTCACGAAGCATTGGTAGTTAGGAGTAGCAACGCACCCGCGTGTTGTCTGGAGGAGCAGATAAGCAGGACTCAGTTGTGTGGCGGAGCTTCCGTGCGAGAGTTGCACTGCAGAGCTGGAATGCTGAGACAGCTACCGGCCACCATCTTGGAGGAAAAAATTCAGGAAATGCGGGCACGCGACCAACAGTGCCAAAGAGGCGACTGCCTCCTAAGGGATGCAACATTAGTGGAGAGAACTATGAATCACTGTTATTATGGGAGCAAAAAAATTGGGCCCTAGGTTTGCAACCGTCCCTGCTAGGCTCTGTCCATTTTTTGGTGCCCTTATGATTGGTGCAAGGTCACAGGATGGTGAAGCCCACACCTCCTTATCGGTATGATAGGGGGGATTTCCCGGATACCTAACGCTGTTTGCATTTAGTTAACAGTGTGGGTTTTATTCAATTCTGGTGTGGGCTCATGGGCCCAAATGTGGTCAACCGACACGTGTTACGACCTCGTGGGTCTTTATTAAGGCTATTGGTAGTTGTCTTTGCCGCTGTGGGGCTACTGTATCTGAATTGGGTGGGTCCTGTGTATCTCAGCTGGGCTCTACATGGGCCCTGTTTAACGGTTTTGCGTTGCACTGATGGGAAAAGTAGTTCTATAAGAAAGGGTTGTTTCAGTTTCTTATTGCTATAAGTAAAACATACCAAAGAGGATTGTGTATTATTCACCTCTGTGCTTTTGAAAGAATACCCACTCTCTATGTTAACCAACAAGGAGCAATTGCATTATTCATGTATTTGCTGTCAACAACAATGAATTGTTTTTTTTCTCTCTTGCATTGACCATCGCTACGCTCAGGACCAATAAGTTCAAAGCTGCCCTTTTAACAGCTGTTATTGATGACAAATATATAAATAATGTTAAATTACACATTTAGATTTTAACAGATGTCTACTATCATGGTTTTAATAGCCTTCCTTATTTTGTTTGCTTCAATTTAGAAAATAATATAAATTCCTTCCGAATATCATTACATGCATCTTTCGTTAATTCAAGAAGGAATGCATTTAATTCAGTGTGGATTTTTATGGTCACCTGTGAGAAATTACCATCTGGAAAGGGTTCAAAGCCCTGGCATTTTGAATTTTGATTAACAAATAGAACAGTGAGGTCAATTCCATCTCAAAAAGGGATAATCTGCCAACCAGATTCCCTTTTTCCTTCAACTCCATGACAAAAGCATAGTGCACTTGTGCCATGGCGCATCAGTAGCCTGATCAGCAGCTCTCGCTCTACTCGTGTCACAGAGCAGATTCAAAGGTCACGAGATGCCCACTTGACAGCCATAGAGACATCCAAGTCCCTGCGGTGCAAAGGCGGCATTTAACATATGCCCCTCAGTACCCAAAACTACAGTGATCAACTCTAAATAAAAGCTATGCCTACGTTTAGGCATAGTGCATGGTGATACTTATGATCAGAACTACCACATTCCAATTGATATTGCACATGTGTCAGCTCCGGCAAGTCAGCTCCACTATGGAAAGTGATGTGTATTCTGATCAGCTGGCAGGACAAGAACCTGGAGGGTTGGTCTCCTCTTTGATCTCTTTATGAGGGCAGTTAACACACTCAACTCGAAACAACCGCACCGCAGGCAGCTGTCCTGGGCCCGGGCATCAAGGCAGCTCACCCATTCAAAAGGAGTAGCCTCACAGCAGGGTGCTGCATGTCTAAGGGCCTTTGTCCTCACTGAGAATGGAAGGGGGCAGGATCATGAGAGGTTGGAGGGCTCTGGTCAAACGAAGGAGGCTTCCACCATCTTGATTTTCTCTGTCTCTTTCTCTCTCTATTTTCTGTCCCCTCCACTTCCTCTGGAGCAAAGCACTTTGGGTGTGACATCAGAAGAGCAACGTCCACTTTGTACAAGAGCAGGGATTGGACCACTAAAGCATGCTAGCCTTAGTCCAATCAACTGAGGACTTTCGCCCTTAAAAGAAGGGGTCTTCCACCCCTTCAGCAGATTCACTCAGTTCCTCTTGTATCCTTTATGGCTGTAGATTCGTTCTGAAGATCTCACTTGACTTCCTTCGGGATAGTTTCACTCTCCAAAGCTCTCAGCCGGAGGTGAAGAAGGAATCATCCAAGAAAAAAGAAGGATCTGTCCCCTACCACTACCAGGCCATATCAAGAGTAACCTCTGTTGTGGATCAGGACGTACCACTCTGCACTGGCACTTCCTGAGATGGGAGAGCAGACCCTGAACGGAACATCCTATCTTTGAGACCAGCCGAAGCTCCCTGTTGACTGCACCAAACCAGTCGCTCCCTGTTGACTTCACCTACAACAAGAGGGAAGTCGCTGGCACTGGTTGCTGTGCTCCTCCACCAATCGAACATTTGCTTGTACCTTCGACCAGCTTAAGAGCATAATGTTCCAGCCAAAGATCGTCACCTGGTAGGCACAAAGTGGCTGCTGAATGCCGGTATCGAAACAGAAACTAACTGGGCGTTACAACCATGGTTCAGCCAGGCTAGCCCTCGAACCACCGCCTCATCGATCACACATCAACATACTCAAGATCACTTCTTTCACGACTGTCGCCCACCGACTTGAAATGCTGGAGTATCACTCATCGACCTCTCCCAGCGGCGAAACCCGACTGAGCCTGGCCAAACGCAAAGCATTCCTGGGACTGCCCCGATGTGCATTCTCGAAAAGCCGCCGTTCTACTGCACATAGCACCTGCATTCGCCCCTACTCAATGCCCGCTTGCTGCCGGGGCCTCCACGATCCTACATGCCCGAACTGAGCCTGATCAGATTACATCAACGTTCGAACCCGGGTCTGACTCCATCAGCTCACCAATAGCGCTACTTTCTGTAGTCTGTTGCATCTTCTCTGTTCTTGCTTTGGTGTGGGTGTCTTGTGGAATAATCTTTTTTCGTTCTATGTGCAGATGGTGTGTTTTAATTAAAGTGTTTATATTTTTATAGAACTTTAATTGGACATTCCCTTTATTTTGGACTGTGATACTGTGTTGTTTGAGTCACTACGGGTTCACATTCACAACCCTCTTTAGAGTATTAGCTTCCCTCTGCCCATGTTACCACAAAAGGCAAAGGAGGTAGATCTCTTAACTGTACCTGTTCTACCTTTATGATTGTGTTGTGTTTTGGTTTGTAGAAGTGTGAGGGCTCAGTCGCCCATTTTACCCCTATTCATCCTTCTACTTCTGCAGAGCAGAATCCAATATGTCACAATGGTGGCAGAAGTGGGATTTGAAACAGCCAGCCAAAATAAAAGGTCCAGTTAATGCTAGCTTTTACTGCCAATGTGTCTTTACACCATGGAACTCGACATGAGAATGATGTAGACTTTGACAGCAAGTGTCTTGCAAGATCTCTGTCTAGGGAGGGGTCTTCTTCAGGCTAGTAAGGTGAAGAAAGCTGAACTGATAAAGATGCTCCAAGCTTTAGAGGATGCTAGGGGGATGGAGGGCTATCCGGGGCTGGATCCCCTAGACCTATTGCCCATACACCCGGGGGCGTGGAAACTGCTGAGGAGAGCGACAATGATAGTGCTTCTCAGCATTCCTCCCACTGGGTGGGCACGGTGGTCTCCCAAAGGACACATTCATGGATGGGTTCCAGCGCTTTGGCCAGGCCCCTAGGGCATCTTGCTGTGATACACCCTGATAGGCTCTACCTCCTGCAGTAAAGGAAAGTAGCCCTGGAGGAATGGAAAGAGCAGGCGGCAGAGGCCCTGGCAGAAAAAAAGCAAAGGGAAGTTGTGATGCTGTGCAAGATGTAGCTTGAGGCCCAGAAAGAGGGCACCAAGTGTCTCCAGCAGTGGCTCCCAAGGAAAGCCTAGGCGCCACCTCACCAAGGACTTAGTCCAGCTGTATGAGGAGTGGATGGACATTTTCGACTTGTTCGAAAAAGCTGGAGTTAGCTTTCGGCCTCCAGGAAGTGGAAGAGGAGTTGGGGGTGCAGCCCTTATGAGCTGTCTACCGACAGTTGGAACTGATATCATTATTTAGCTGACTCCAGAGGAGAGGCCTGACTATTCCAAGATGAAGACTGCTGTCCTCAGGAAATTCTGCACTACCCCAGAACAATATCTCAATAGCTTTAGAGGGCTTGCCATAAAAGGGGTGTCCAGTCATAATTTCGAAAACATAATTTCGAAAGTCAAAAAAGTCGAATCAAAAATGTCGAAAAAAAAAATGTCGAATTGTTTTTTTTTTCGATATTTTTTTTTGGGCTCTAGTTTCTGTGAAAAAAATAGGTAAAAATAAAAAAAAGGGGGGTTGGGGGGGAACCCCCCCATTTCGAAAAAAAAACGTCATTAAAAAAAAATTCGACATTTTTTTTTTTCGACGTTTTTTTTTCGACTTTTTGACTTTCGAATATTTTGTATTCGAAATTATGTCTATGAACCCATAAAAGGGGAGTCAAACCTTTGAGGTGTTTATGCATTAATCCCTGAAATATCTGAGTGGTTGGGCCACAGGTAACAAAGTTGAATTATGGGCATGTTTAATCTGATTCCATTTCAGAGCATTCTTAAACAACATGAGATGGAGTTACACCAGCATCTAGTGGACAAGAGTTTCACAGACCGTCAAGAGCTTACAAAGGCAACCAACCAATTTGTGGCTACTCATCTAGTAAAAGGCAGTGGCCGTTGCTTCCAAACCAGATGGCAAGGGGCTCGAAAAGAGTAAATTCAAGAAGGGCCAGGACAAAGGTCTGCACCCGATTGCTAATAGAGGGCCCCAAACTCCAGAGGGGAAATACCAGTCACCTGCATCGTCCGCTCTGTCAGAAAGGAGAAGTGAGGGCACCCATAGCACTGGGGCACCCACATTCACCTCCCCTCAAGGCTGCCTTGTCTGTGGAGATTGGAGATCCTGTCTGCAAGAGTAGACCCAAGCCAGCAGTAATTAGCGCTATGCTCATGGAGGAGGATAGATAAGTAGACAGTAAATGTGGGCATCTCAGCTGAGAAATTCCCACTCGGCCTGGGGTTGGCTGAATGCACCCTCATATCCATGAGTAGGATAGGTACTGGGTCTGCCACGAGGCGCCGGTTTCCGTGAATACAGAGATTTCTTTGGACTACATGTTTATTAAAGGAAGCAGAGCACCAGCACTTCGTCCTCTCAGACTAGTCAGGATATTTGCTGGTCTCACCTGTTGCCCATTGGCTATCGTGGAGTTCAGTTGGAGGTGAGAAACGTCTCAGCTCTGCATTGCTGTTAAAGATTCCATTCCGGTAGACAGTCTGCTGGGGAACGATAAACCTGGTGCCAAAATTATGGCCATGGTCACACGATCTAGGGCAAAGGAGGCAGCCCGGAAAGTAGCCCTGTTGGCCATGGGATCAGAGGCTCTCCTGGAAGGTGACGGCATAAGACCTGCTCCGCCGGTACTACCCAGTCCACATAAATACCTGCTCCTGCTGGAGAGGGTCTCGTGGTCACTGAAGTACCAGCTGCTGCGGCATCCAATTCAGTGACCTCAGGGTTGCCTACAGGCATATATTCCAAACTGAGGTGGAGGACACGCTAGCTTCAGACCTCAACCGTCTCCTCGAGCTAAGTGACTTGTCCATAGCTGGGGGCCTGACTCGGGCAGCCTTTTTACAGGCACAGCGTGACTGCCTGACTTTGGCAGATCTGCAGGAACAGGCGGAGAAGCAGTCCCAGGGGGAAGTCCCAGGTATGTTCAGGGTGTACTGGGAGAACAGTCTCCTGTACAGTTAGCCCAATACTCCGGAGGCAGGAGCCAGCCGGTGTTTGGTAGTTCACAAGTGGCGCAGAAGGTTCCTGTTGGAATTAACTCATGACATCCTACTGGCAGGTCATGTCGGAATGCCAGGCTGTCTGCCCACTTGTATTGGCCCCAGATGGGTCTAGTTTAGTTTAGTTTAGTTTATTACTTGTATAGCGCACCTAACCCAAGGGTAACTGGGTGCTTATACATGAATACATAGTAGGTTACTTAACAGGGTACAGTTCATACACTGATTTACAGTTACAGATTCACACAGAACAGAGAAGAAAGTATTTACACATAGATTAGGTCAGGGTGATTCTAACTTATAGCAACAGAGGTTACAGTTGACCACTGTGATTGTGATTCAGCGGTAGCTAGGTACATAATCATAAAAGATGCTCTGTTTGTGCAGCATATTCAATATATACAAAATATACAGTGTGCAGGGAGGGACCAAGTCTGGTGTGTTAGGTGGTGGTTTGGGAGAGAAGCCAAGATTTGGTCTAGGCTCTGAAGGCCCAAAATGAATTTTTGGCTCTAATGGCTGGCGGGAGTGAATTCCAGCACTTGGGAGCGAGCACTGGGAAGCTGGATCCTCCAGCCGTTTTTAGGTTGTAGTTGGGAATCGTGAGTCGGTTAAGATAGCTAGATCTGGTAGGTCTGTCAGACTGAGTTCTAGAGAATTTGTTCATTAGGTATTTGGGTGCTGTGTTTGATAGACATTTGGGTGTGATGACTAGGGTTCGCAGAGTGATTCTGCCACGGACTAGTAACCAGAGTGCTTCCCTCCTGATGGCAGAGATGTGGCTGGAGCATGGAATGTTTAAGGGTGATCTTAATGTATTCTTCTGCAGGACTTGGAGTTTGTTAATGTTCCGTGAAGAGGAACCGAGGAATAAGGTGTTACAATAGTCCAGCTTTGAGAGGATCAGTGCTCTGGCTAGTGTTAAGAGGCTGTTGGTAGAGAGGTAACGACTACAGGCATTTATAAGTGTGTTGGTGTAGGCTGTGGTGGAAGCTGTGATGTTTAATTGTTTTTTAAGGGATAAAGTGGAGTCCGGGTAGATACCAAGTGTTTTTACTTCGCTGGAAACTTTTATGGTGTTTCCATCAATGATGAAGGCAGAATAACGTTTGTCTAATTGGTTAAGGCGTGCTTGGGAGCCAATGATAAGGAGTTCAGTCTTTTCATCGTTTAGACAGAGACTGTGGTTCGCCATCCATGCTTGGATCTCTAGGTAGATGTTGTTGATCATTTTCGTGTCATTTATATATCAGCCAGTGAGCATGATGAGGATCTGGGTGTCACCTGCGTAATTCATATAGGTGACACCCAGATTGTCGAGGCGGTCAAAGAGAGGCTTCGTAAATATATTATAGAGTGTGGGGGAGATGCAAGATCCTTGTGGAACACCACAATTGATGCGCTGTGGCGGGGCAGATGCTGATGGTGAGAAGACCCTAGTGGTTCTGTTTGAAAGGAAGGATTGTATCCAGCCAGCGGCATTCAGTGAAAAGGCTGCTGCTGAGGTTAGGTGCTTGGTCAGGATTTTATGGTCGACAAGGTCGAAGGCGGCTGAGAGATCCAAGAGTAGGAGAATGGCTAGTTTGCCGTTGTCCTTTGATTCATCCATCTTGCTCTTTAGATCTAAGAGAGCTGTCTCAGTGATGTGTCTAGGTCTGAAGCCCGACTGACGTAGACCTAGTAAGTCATTATCTTACAAGTGTTTCTGAATTTGGACATAGGCTGCATGGTCTAGAATTTTTAGAAGGAAGGGGACCGTTGTTATAGGTCTATAATAAGTAGAGATGCTGGGATCTATTTTTTTTTTTTTAGAAGTGGTATGACCCATGCTTCTTTGAGATTGTCGGGTATTGAACAGTTTTTGAAGGATGAGTTTATCAGAGCTGTAATGAATGGTGCAAGTTCTATAGCGTCATGCTTGATGATTAATGCTGGGCAGAGATCGCCTTGGCAGTTGGAAGGTTTTATCTCTAGAATTATGTTTTTTACTTCCTTGATAGAAACTTGGTGAGAATTGGAAGGGTGTACACAATGGGTTTTGGAATACGTGGGATCCGGTGACAGTGTTAGCGTAAGTGGGTAGATTATTTTCTTTTTCGGGTCGAAGATAAAATAATGTGTCCGGTCCTGCCACACTTGCCAAGCATCCAGCAAGGATGGCAGCACCACAAAGGCTACCATAATTCTACTACCGTGGTTGGGAAGCCTTTAGAGAGGATAAGTATGGACGTTGTAGGACTTTTGGATCTGCAAACCTCCTCAAGAAACCGGTGCATCGTGGTAAAGATGGATCAAGCCAACCGGTACCTCAAGGCTGTCCCGTCTGAGGTACATCAAAGCCCCTGTGGCGGGGAAGGCGCTCAGCGGGATATTCTCTCGCGTGGGAAGTCATCTCTGACAGGGGATCCAACTTCATATCAGCGTATATGAATGCAATGTTGGATGAATGTGTAGTAACCTACAAGTTCTCCACAGCCTTTCACCCACAAAGCAACAGTCTTGGTGAGTGGTATAACACGACCCTCAAGGGCATGATTGGTGACTTGGAAGAGCCCCTCAGGAGAAAGTGGGATATTCTCCTACCATGCCTCCTGTTCTCTTACCAGGAGGTGCCACAGAATGGTGTTGGGTTCAGTCCCTTTGAGCTCCTGTTTGGCCATCCTATTAGGTGTCATCTAAGTCTGGTGTGGGAAGGATGGGAGGGCAATCCCCAAACTCCTTCCCACGACATAGTGGACTATGTGCTTGGTCTTCGATCCAAGATGGCTAAGTGCAGGCAATGAAGCACCCCGAACCTGAAGGAAAGCCAGGAGCTTATGGACCACTCGCATGACATGAAGGCCACCATGACGGAGTAGACGCTGTGCCAGATGGTCTGGATGTTGGAACCCGTCAAACCCAGTTCATTGCACAAGTGGACTGCACCTTATGTGGTGCTGGAAAATATCAGTGAGGTGAACTACCTCATTGATACGAAGACCCAGAGGCAGACGCATCAGGTCTTCCACGTGAACCGGCTCAAAGCCCATTACAGCCGAGAAAAATTAGTGATGGCTCTGGTCACAGATGTCGAGACCAAGGAGGAGACAGATCCCTTCCCCGACTTGTTGCACACAGAGCCCTCTGACGGGTGACTTGAGGGAGTTAAATTCTCTTCAGACTGCCAGCGGCTGCTGGATAAGTTTGCCGGACTGTTTTCACCGACTCCTGGAAAGATTGATTGATGCGTCCATGATATCAACACCAGAGACAGCAAACTGGTTAAAAGTAGGATTCAATGGATGTCTGGCAAGGTCAAAGACACCAACAAGGAGGAAGTCTTGAAGATGTTGATCTGGGGGTGATCGAGCTGTCCCACAGCCCTGGGCTAGCCCAATGGTACTGGTCCTTACATTGTCTAAGTAGCAGGAAAACAAAGGTCTGCTTTTGAGTGCATTATTGGGAGCTTAACACTGTCACAAAGACAGGCGCAAACCCCATCCCTCGGGCATAGGAACTGATTGGTTGGTTAAGTGCTGCCAAGTTCATGAGTACCTTTGACCTCACGGCAGGGTACTGGCAGGTTGTCCTGACCGATCATGCGAAAGAGAGATCCACATTCTTCACCCAGGATGGGCACTACCAGTTGATATTTTGAGCCTTTCGTATTAAAAAATGCCCCTGCCACCTTCCAGAGAATGGTGAGCCATGGCCTACCAGGGCTGGAACACTACAACATCGCTTACCTAGATGATGTGGCGGTATTTAGCAAAACTTGGGAAGAGCATTTATTCCATCTGGAACAGATGCTCCAAGACATGCGGAAAGCTGGCTCGACTATCAAGGCATCTAAGTGCCACAAAAAGCATGTTTCTGTGGCTTACCTGGGTCATGAAATAGGTGGCGGTAAGAAACAGCCTCTCAAGGCCGAAGTCCAGGTGTTGAAGGATTGCGACATCCCAATTAAGTAGACTCAAATGAGGGCCTTCCTCTGTCTCACAGGTTATTACCAGCCTTTTATTAAGGGGTATCCGACCCTTGCCCTTGCCTTAAACAAGTTCACGTTGAAGAAACTGCTGAAAAAGGTCACCTGGACCCTTGCCTGTCAGTCGTCCTTCCAGAGCTTGAAGGATCGCCTGTGCCAAGCCCCAGTTCTAAATATCCTGAATTTTGGGAAAGAATCTATCATACAGATAGAGGCTTGTGAATTTGGCATCGGTGCAGTCTTAGCGCAACTGAACTCTGAAGGGGTAGAACAACCTTCTGCAAACCTATGTAGGTACTTGACCAAGTGACAGCGTATCTGGGCAACCATTGAGAAGGAGGCAGTTGCAGTAGTTTGGGTGGTACACAAGTTTAAACCCTACATCTTTGGGGCTTTCTTCGCTGTCCAAACCGACTACAGACCTCTGAGCTGGCTTATGGCCATGTAAGAGGAGAACCCCAGGTTACTGCATTGGGCCTTTTCCACCACAGGGATTAGAGATGGACATCCAACACGAACCTGGGTTGCAGCACACCAACACAGATGGCCTCAGTAGGTACTTTCGCCAGGAAGATGAGCCAGACCTTTAGAAGGCTGAGTCTCAAACATTTTGGCTGGGGGCTTGTGAGGAATTTGCACCTGGGAAGGCTGCAAGCCCTGGCTTTTTAGATCTTTATTAACAAATAGAATGCTGAGTGTAATTTCATCTCAAGAAGGGATAATCTTCCAACCAGCATTCCCTTTTCCGCCGACTCCATGTCAAAAGCATAGTGCACTCAGGCCCTGCCACACCTGCATTCACCCTTATTCAACGCCTGTTTTCTGCTATGGCCTCCACAATCTTACGTGCCAGAACTGAGCCTGATCTGCTTGCATCGACATTTGACCCCGGGTCTGACCAAGAACTGAATCCAGTTACTGTTGACTTTGAACTGCCCCCCCACGGTCCACTTGGACCCTAGAGACTGGTTAGGACATGATCGCTCCTGTTTCAATAAGAAATCCTTTTTACGGTAGTACCTTACCTACCACCCCTGGAACTATACTCAGAGTGCTACTTTCTCTAGTCTGTTGCATCTTTTCAGTTTCGTCCTTTAGGGTGGGTGTTTTGTGTAGTAATCTCTTTTTGTCCTATGTGCAGATGGTGTGTTTCAATTAAACTGTTTATATTTTCATAGAACCTTGACAGGACATTCTCTTTATTTTGGACTGTAATACTGTTTTTTTTGGGTTACTACTCGTTCACCTTCACACCCTTCTTTAGAGTAAAGCCTTCCCTCGGCCCATGCTACCACAAAAGGCGAAGGAGGTATAGCTCTTAACTGTCCCTGTTTTACTGTTGTGATTGCATTGTGTTTTGGTTTGTAGACGTGTGAGGGCTGAATGCGTCATTTTGCCCCTATTTGTCCTCATACACCTGCAGAGCACAATCCAATTCGTCAAATCACCCCTCTTCGAATTCACCATAAAACGTCAGCAATTGTTCTTCCACAAATCCCTCAATCACTTATCATCAAGGTAGCAGGTTTCTTAGGATCTCCCAGGTCAGATGCTACAGGTAAGAATGTGGTTCCATGGTGGAGATTATGGAAAATCATCTACAAATCTCCTTGGACATTTTTTTCTCCATAATATGCACCAATTCAATGGGTGCTAAATTTACAGTAGCAGGAAGAAGAGAGTTCTGGCTATGCTTGTGGAAGTGGTTCAGACAGCAATGCACCTTAAACTTTAATGTCTGGATCACAAGATTTGTTGTTTCAGAACGTATCTGGATGTTATATCTGGATATCTGGATGTTATTTCTACGTGACCGGTTCTCGCTGTCCTCTAACCGTTATTATGTGATCGCCTTATGCATCTGCAACGCCACCACACTCTGCTCAAGCTGGTCATAGGAATTGGCCTGATCACAAAAAGCAGAGTCCAGGTCGTTTAGCCATTGTTCCACTTGCTGAACATTGTGTGTTAGTTCCTGGAAAGAGCCTTTTAGCTCCTGAAGGGTGGATACCATTTCTTTCTGGATAGATTGAAGTAACTGTGCAATATCCCCCTTAGTAGCTGGCTGCAAATTGAAGTCCAATACAGGAAGCAGATCCATACCTGCCGACCCAGATGGAGCTAATTTTGTTGATTGTAGCAAGTCTTTAATGGAAGCTGTACACTTGTCTTTGGATTTGCTAAACTTCATATCCGGTTTTTCAAGCGTAATCAGGAGAACACAAACTGCTGCCTCAAAAAGGGAGATCTTCAAAGAAATACCCGGAACACAGGCAGGAAAAACAGCGAAGTGTATCCACACCCATGAATAATCTACATCAAACGAGATGATCCAATCCAAGAACCCACAAACCAGGTGTATGCGCAGCAACAAACAACCCATGGTTAAAGTGATCCAGGGGGTGTTATAGGCCAAAAAGGCAGAGCCATCAGGGCCCTACAGAGAAAGAATCAAGCCGCCAGGAACTGCGATAAAAAAGGCAGCACACGCACAACCATGGAGCACTAGCAAGGTGCTTCAAGTGTCAAACAACTCCTCAGCCTGTAGACAGTCTAATAGGTAAGCCAGTGCTCCGGGGCAGCTCAATTCACAAGAGTAGCAAGGCAGAAGTAACAAGGCATATCAGCCCATATGCAATCAGTTACTAAAAAGAACAAAAAAGCCATACGCGGCTGCTTGCTAGTAGCTGAACCTAAGCCATTCAGCTCATACAGAGCGCTCCGTGTTGAAGTCCCCAGAGCGGTCCACGCTGAAATCTGGGTAATGCAGGTGCGGGTGCAGAGCGATTGGTGTGCTCACACGACGTGTCCAACAGGCGCATCAGAGCAAGGCCGCGCCTCCATGCTGCACTGTAGATGCGGCCAGAATCCAACTGTTGCCGCCTCTCTTACCACCTGCAGGGGGTTGCAGCGATGTCTACTGATAATTAGAAGGGTATGGAGTGATCCGCTCACCATCAAAGAGCGCCAACCGGGGCTGCGCGTTACCAATGCGTCGAATGCTTTCCCCGCTGACAGCTGCTGGCAACCACTATCAGCAGCCAGGGGATCACAGGGCCTGCTGAGAACATGAAGGCAAAGGGGACACCCGCCGATACAGGGAAGTGTATGCAAGTTCGGGTAGGGCACACAGCCTGGGCAACTTCTGTAGCTGCGGCTGCATAAATGGTGCGAACGCACAGCTGCCTCGGATCACAAGGTGAACGTGGCCATCTTGGACGTCTAGGCTGCACACAGCGCAGAAAGTGTTGTCAAAATTCAAGTCGCAGCAGCAGGGCGATCACGTCGAGACTGCACCAGGGTGATCCCACGGCTCTCCGACAGCCATGCCCACCGCTCAGATGTTAAATTATGAGTCTGGGTCACCACAAAGCTGTGTATTCCTTGGCTGGGTTATGGAGCTCACAGGTCTCACAACTCCATTAGCCTCCAGCCAGACCACACTCTGGTATTATTATTTTATTTAATTTAATTTGATTTAGTTGATAGACAACTTTTCCAATATATGCAAAAATACACAATAATACAAAAACAACAACAACAAAAAAAGAAAAAAGGGAATAAAATACCAAGGGTACAAAAGATAAACATATAAAACAAAAACAATGAATAAAAACAAAGTACTTTACATTAGATATTCCTTTGCCGATGATTTGAATGCAATATCAGAAAATTAACCAATGGGACCCATACAAAATTAATTTGAGGCGGCTACAACAGGCAAACCCATTCTTAAGTATTCGACAATCACGATATGTACTTTTTCTCTCGAGGTTGAGAACATAATTTGCCATTTGTAGTCACTTGAAGTGCATGTGTGAAAGGTGATAATACTCTGGAAATATCTTTCGCTCACCAACATTAGTGACAGACAATCTACTAGTAGATGTTGCAGAGTTTCTTTTTGCTGAACATCAATGCAATATCTGCAGTAGTTTTGTTCCTGAGGGATCAGTTTCCGTCTAGATAATACATCTCTCGTACCCCATAGATTAAATCTAATCCGTTGGAATTCGGATCGTATAGCCGGCGATGGACATTTCAGCAGGTACTGAGCAATGATACCATAAGGCTTGAGACCAAACACCCAAATATGAAAGTCTTTATAGAGCGAGCACTTCGCCAAAGTCCCCGCCCAATCAGCGCGATAGAATTTTACTTTAGCACGGTCAGGGTTCTGGAGTAACAGCTCTATCGTTACATTTGCCTCACTCATATGGCTAAATACACACTTCAGCCATTTCATTGGATATGTATTAGAATATTTTAACAAGGCCGAGGCTAAAACCTCTAGAATTGTCCCACTATTTATACCCAGCAGGCACTTCCGTAGCAGGGCACACTGTCTCCACCTTGCCTGTGCATACAAAGACACTAACCCCAACTCATATCGCACCATAGCGATCGGCGTTGCTTTAGGTAAGCCTAAGATCGCCTTCCAATACTTAGCCTCTAAGGCCTCCCATGGCGAGCCTCTGTCTAACACCATACTCTCCACACCATACAATACGATCGGGACGACTTTCATTTTGTAAAAATCTACTGCATGTTTCAGGGAAAATGTACCCAATTTTATATGATAATTCTGGATTGTGAGGTCAATTGGAGTAGTTTACTCTGCACCATTGTTCCTATGTCAATCTTAGATTGCTTATTTGAGATTTCTATCCCCAAATATTTGTATTCAGACACCTTTTCCAACTTGGTGTCTTGTATCAACCATGTATGTGTAAGGGGGGGCTCCTTTTACTTCCCCACTTGAGAGGACAGGCAATTACTTGTGATTTACTGGCATTAATTACCAATCTGTGTTTGCAGGCGTATTCCCCAAGCCTTACAAGCAACCGATACAGACCTTGGGGGTCTGGGACAAAAGGACGAGGTTGTCTGCGTACAACAGATATGGGATCTGCTGGGCACCAAACCTTGGCGGATCACCATTACAATGCAGAAATTCGTTCCCAAGATCTAAAATGAAGAAATTAAACAAAAATGCAGCCAACACACAGCCCTTTTTCACGCCACGTGATGTTTCAATTTCTGGAGACAGCTTCCCATCAAAGCTCATGCGAACCCGCATCGATGTATTAGAGTGGAACAAAATTATCAGGGACAGTAGGGATATTGGGCACTCATACGCTTTCAATTTGTTAAACAGCAGATCGCGATCCACAGAATCAAATGCTGCCTTGAAATCTATAAAGCCCATACATAAGGGTTGAGATCTCTCTAGCTGCTGTGCCTGGAGGAGGTTGAGTATCATTATATTAGGAATTGTTCCTAAACCCTTTACAAAGCCAGATTGTAATGGATCGACCAGTTTTTTAGACGACACCCAAGCTTATAGTTCCTTCAGAATTAGCCGACAATATAGTTTTCCCGGGACATCGAGTAGCGAGATTGGCCTATAGCTGCTCGGTTCCAGTCTATCCCCCTTTTTATAAATGGGGATAGTAATTGCTTGCGTCCATGACCTTGGGAGGCACTTTGATGCATTTATAGTCTTGAAGATTTTATAAAGGACTGTCACCCAAATTTTAGGGAATTTTTTTAGCTCAAAGTTTGACAGACCATCAGGACCACAAGCTTTTGAGTTAGAAGCGGTAACAATCAGATATACAATATCATCTAAATCAAATGCCAGATGAAAGGGCGCCAAGGGCCTGGTAACTTCGCTAATGCTCGTAGGGGAGGGGCAGGCATAAAGAAGTGAGAAGTAATCAATCCATTTCTGAGTAGACACTCCTTTCACCTGTAAGCTTATCTGGAAACCTGTGGTAGCATGATTTATGGTTGACCACATTTACGCTATGTTCTTACTCGCTAAGGTTTTCAGCATGCTAGCCCCATCCTCCTGGTACAGGATCGCTTGATGTCTTCTGCCCCAATTTCTATACCCTGTTTTCGCTCTTGTAATCAGCGTTTTCCTGATCAGGAGAGGTGCATTATGGGCTACTCTTAGTTCATAACATAGTCTTGATTTAATTTCTTTTACATCTTTATCAAAGACATGAAGATGTAGCGATGATTGCTTCGATTTGGTGCCTTGTTTTCGGAGCATTTGTATTAGATATGGATGTACCTTCAGACCGTTTCTTAACAATACAGTGTAATCATGGTTGCCTTTCTCTAACAAACAGTCAAGGCTAGTTACATAATTCTCTGACCATCATAGTTTTTTTCCCCCCTGCATACACTGTACAGACTGAACCCTTGTGTTTATCCACTTTTGAGTCCTTTAGCGGAACCCATCTCCATTGGGTTTCCAGTTTATTATGGTCGCTCGCCTCTTTTTTTATCACACAAAAGTTCATTACCACAGGCCAGAGATCCATGCTTACATAGATATAATCGATAACCGATTTACTGTCTCCTTTTTGCCATGTCGGGGCCAGGGGTATATCAGATGGGAAGGCACCATTAAGGATTATCAAACTTCTATCTTTAACGAAGGAATCCCATCTTTTCCTTCTGTTTTTATTTTTGCTGCCCGCCATACTCAAACAGTTTAAATTTAAATCGCCCGCCACTACAATTCCCCTTATCTTTGGGTCCAACACCACGAGATCTAGAATATTATTTAGATCTTTAAAAAAGGCGTCATCCGACATGGCAATGGGGTTCCAGTATATATTCACAAGAGCATAAACCTCTATACCAGCCGTTAATTTTGCCAACATCATGTAGCTATTTGGAGTGGCCCAAGGCTCAGAGCTTATGCCTCTGCCCCTTTTCACGGCTATCAACAGTCCTGACATCGGGTGACCCATTTGAGGTTTCACTGCGGGTTGAGATGTAGGTCATAATTATCCCATATTGGGACATCTGTGAGCCACGTCTCCTGCAAAAATACAATGTCATATTTACGCAGCTCGTTCTGGTCGTTGTTTATGAGGTGGGAAAATCCTCTGGTGTTCCAGCTTACCATTGACAACAACTCCTCCCGCCCCCCATCCTCACACTAGTTCTGTCCAAGGGCCTTAGACTTCGAGCCATGGCGCTGGCCCTCGTGTGTTGTGTTCAATAGAGGCTCAACCACGAATCCCAATGCGAACAACTCATCCTTGGCCTGCCAGGTTACATTTTGTACCACTCTTGATTTGAACCACAAAATTACTGAATTCAAATTGGAGCGAACAGGGAACTCCACTAATGACAAGTCTGATGAGACTATATCCTGTAGTTGATGGATTTCTGAGAAGATAACCATCACCGCCCTCCTGTTAAGATCATACTGCGTGCACGAGGACTTCTGCATGATAACCTCAAGGGAAACGATGTAGGCAGATTTTTCATAGGTGGTTTAGGTTGGGTATTTTTCATCTGCTTTCCCCTAGCCTGCATGGGCTTTTCTTCTATGTGAGCGTGAGGACCCTGCAGTCTCTTAAGGGCATTTTCGATCAAAGAAATGATCGGCCCCGTTATTTGTGTCAGATCCCCAATATTATCTTTCTGGGCCGGATTTCCTTGAGGTTGATCTGCCAGGCCAAACACTTGGGGGTGATTCGCTTCCACGGCCCTATCAGGGACACTAGGGGTAGCTCTTACCTGACTTACTTTTTCTAAACTCAGATTACGCGGTTGAAATGGCTCAGCACCCACAGCTCTTTCCAAGGCCAATTTACTTTGCCCACTGTCGGCCTTTTGGATTGCACTCACCAAGCTCGGTTTATCAGGTGACAATAGTATAGTGTGTGATGCTTTCGCCATATCGGCATCTACCGCTTTCCTGATCTCTGCCCGATGTGCGCTGATGGCAAGATCCTTGGCTTCCAACTCTAACGAAGGTTTGAGAGGGGGATTTACTGAGTTGGCTTCCCGGGAAGTCAATTTTTCTTCTATTCCCTTATCCGAGATTGCCAACTCCCCCACTAAATCGTATAAGGGTGGATAGTCCAAGGCTTGAAGGGGACACAAATTTAGAGTCCCATTTTTTCGACCAAGGGCTCGGGCTAAGTATTTTTGTTTAATGGCCTCAGAAGCAGCTATGGTAGTGCGTTTAGGGAGTGAAATTACCTTAAAAAATGTTTGACCGACGATTTTCCTATCGTCTTAGGGGTCTGCTGGTTTTTTGGTAATTTTTTCTCAGGTATTTTTGGGGTCTGTTTTCCTCGCTTGCTTTTCTGTTTATCGAGGGATATAACTACTTCAGGTGTTTTAGCTTTCGGCTGTCTCAGTGGAGGATTGTAGCATTTTTAAGCTATCTTCCCCTTGGGCCAACTGCCCGCCTCCCCCTCTCGAACATACATATATAACATCATCAAAATACGGAATCACTGATTCAACCACATTTGATTTTAAGGTCACATTTCTAACATGATTCTCTCCTGTATTAATGTCAGCAGGCCTGTCTGTTTGAACTACGCTACAGTGATTGCTTGTGGTTTCAAGTCCCTTGCTGCAACCGAGAAGTCCCATATTTTAGTTAAGGCAGCCTCATTCAGGACTTGCCCTTTCATAATTTTTTCCATACATTTACTCTGGAGATTTAATTTCTGTTCACATGCTAACAAAGAGCTTGACATTGCGGTTAAAGCAAGGTTCATAGCCTGTAAAGCGATCCCCCAACCATTTTCCGACTGCAAATCTACCACCGACGTGTTCAAACTCTGATTGTGGGTTGACAGAGTTGTCACTTCTAGTTCATCATTAATGGTATTGGGTTCTCTTACTGACATTACTGACTCATTTGCCCGACCTTGTTCCTCACTCCTGGAGAGGGCTGCACTTATAGAACTCTCCGAGAACATTACCGGGGAGGCTGATAAGTTCTCAGGGAGTAAATTGTTTGAGAATACAGAGCCGTTTGCCTCCAAATCTATCACAACAATGTCAACTTTCTGTCCCTCGGAGTTAGGAAGTTTGCAGGGACCAGGAGCCAGGGCACCAGTTGCTGGTATTGATTCCAATAGGGCCGTGTCCGATATGGAGGAATCCTTCAGCGGGAACTCGGTAGGCGGCTTCATCAGTTGGTCGTGTGTTTGCAAGTCAACAGGGTTGTCACTTAATCTGTTACTCAGGCCTGGTAGGTTACCACACTCACCACCATCCTTCTCCGTAGGTTTAGGTGTTGTGGACCCAGACTGAGCCCGGAAGGCAGATAGAGACCCATTGCAGAATTTACGTATATGTGTGTTCCCCGGTGCCGGGTCTCTTGAGCCTCTCCGCCTCGGGGTTGAACAAGAGAGGCCATTGTCACCCTGTTTTCTGGCGCCCCCAGTATTCATACTCTTTAGTGGCTCTGTTCCGGCATACCCGATTTTAAGGATATGCGCATACTGGGTAACCTGTTCCTATCAGCCAAAACTAATCAAATTGGGGCTAGCGCCCCCCCCATCAGGGATGGGCACGATTAAATAGGCCCTCCCAGCAGTGTATAGCAGAATAGAGTTCTGGCAGACAATGTGTACGGGACTGTGGAAACTAACTCCACTCCCCTCACAGGCCCCTAAATCCCTGCTAGCCCCCACTCTTAAGGCAGGAGGCAGGTGGCAGGGAACTCTCCTTAACTCACCCGTTGCACACCCTTTACACTCACATACTCCCCCACTGGAGACTGACCGGCGCTGTGGGATGATCGCCAATAAATCCTGGGCATTCGTATGCCCTCCGAAGCTCGAGGGCAATCCAGCGCAGGGCCTGCCAAGCTGGAGCTGATGGAGGCTCCTCTCTCGTCACCCGCCCCTTCAGCTCACCGCTCACAGCGTCTCTGCTTGTCTCGTCTCGTCTTAGTTCGCGCACTCGCACTCGCGAGCTCAGGAGACAGGAGACAGGAAACAGAGGAAAGGACCCTCTGACGCAGGAAAACGGAGGGAAGCGCAAGGAAACGTGTCAAGCCGCACCTCTACAATGACTCACGTCTCACGAGTCAACCACTGAGGCCGCTTCTGACACTCACACCAGCAGACAATGGAGCACCCTGGTATGTGTTTTCTTAATATAAAAGGTATGCATCCATCTGAAACTCTGGTATTCCTCAAATGTAAGGAATAGGAGAAAAAAGAATAACATGGTGGTAAGGCCCAGATTACTCAACAGTAATATTCATTAGTTATAGTCCTGCTCATCCTGATCACAGAAAATAGGCCCACCTCACCCTCAATCTAAGGGATGGATTCGGAGAAAATCTCCTTTAAAAATAAACTGGGGGGTTTTGAGTAAGGCAGTGGCATCATACTTCCCAATTTAAGCGGTGGAGCCTAAAAAATAGATATTTAAATGAGTTCCTGTTGTGTAGGTGGGTCTCCTCAAAAGTAAGAACTGTGACGGTAAAGCGCAGGACTAGAAGTACTGAAGATTACTGGTGAGCAATCTGGACATTAATTCTTATCACTTTTCAACAATAAATACTGCTTATTGGGAGCTGATGGTTGTTCTGAAAAGAACAGCAAGATCATAAGAACTGGAATCTTAGGTTTGCAGGCAGCACATGCCTCTTCCCCCGTGGGAAAACTACTCTGCTGTGTATGACACACTACAACAGAAGCAAAAGCCAGAGGTCTATTGATGTTGTGAAGTTCTTTGCAAAGTAATTTGATCACTATTCTGAGACCTTTCAAAGAATTTCCCTCATGCAACCTCCTGGCATGTTATTCTAGAGAATGAGAAGAATAGCCCCTTTGTTACTGAATTGTATATCTTGGCTTTCTATGAAGAGTAGCAAAAGGTGTTACTGTTTTAAAATTCTCATGCTACCCATTTAATTGACAATGAACTAATTGATATCTGAGTCATCAGATGCGGTGACGTGCGGGATGCACATATTGTCTACTGCTCATGATATCTCGTTAAGGGTGATAACTGATGATAATAAACTCGGAATCAGGTTTTATTCCATAGAGATGCAGGGCACCGGTGACAGGATTCGGTGTGATCCCATGTTAAAGATCCTTTTCAGATCAGTCACCATAACAGAATAGTGCCCCTTTGTTGCACATGATGTGCTAGTCTGAACGCATTGAAGGGATTGTGTTATGTGTTGCTACCTATTTTTCGTTTTAGCTGTCAGGTCTAATTTCATTAATACCTTCCCTGAGCCGGAATTATTGGATGAGGGTACGGAGGGCAGGGATGGCATCTGCAAACATAAACAAAGTATGTAGGTGTCATTCAGGTTTATGTCTTCCCCAAAAAGTGGGAAGAATGCGATCTAGGGAGACCAGGGAATGTCTTTTGGATCCTGAGAATGATTGAGATAGAAACGTGCAAATGGACAAAGGTCTTTTGCTGAATTCTGACAAACCTGGGGACTGTGATGTTGTGATCTGGACAAACCAGGCCTTGTTTTGTCATGATAAAAAATTCAGAAATGTTTTCTTGTCTACTTTGTGCGATATGCCGCATATGTCAATGGTACGCAGTGATTTTAACTAATTAAATTACAGCGAATGCTGTAATAACGAAAATGGTATGACAAAAATTATCGATTTTTTTTGTTTAAATGTATATGGGGGTGCGGTAAGTGGTTAATATGTGTGTGGTGGGTGTAAAAGCATAGGGAAAACAACACAGAAATTCGATATTTTTCGTTATACATTTTCGTTATTACAGCATTCTCTGATTTAATTAGTTGAATTCACAAGTAACCTATGGCAATACCATACTGAAATGATGAGAGTTGCTGGCCCGATAAAAACAATTCTGGACAAATGAAAATACAATGCTCATACCAAGGTCACAATTATTGGCTTTGTGTTGTCTTGAGTGGGCAGTATGCACTGCAGACCCTGGAGGTCAGCTCTAAGTTATGTTGTAGTGTATTCTACTCAGCATGAAGATCATCATTGACACCTTCAGATAACACCAGCCCTGCTGCAAGACAGCCACAGGTCACCCGTCCATGTTCCCTTGCTCTGATCTATCTGCTGCTCGTGGAGGGAGCACTCATGTGCTGACATTGCCAATGCTCCAGGAGTTCATCCAAGGCTCGCATCAGGCAGATTAATATACACGAAATGCAACACCGTTTGTTGTGTTTTGGTAGTATTTGCATGATTTTAGTAATAGATTTTGCAGCATCAACAGCTAGCCGATGACGGGTTCTCCCTGTGTGAAAAGGGCAGGGAGCTGCACTTAGTGCACTAGAATGGTGCAATGAATAATCACACAGAGCTGGAGGAGGTTTCAACCTGCCTTTATTATTCGTGCCGGCAATTGCCGAGCGCGATTCCCCCATCGCGCATGCGTGATTCTCCCACATTCCCATTGGCGGGTGCTTTCAGTGACGGAGCTCGGCTGCTCCATTACCTGTGTCCTCTCCAGGACAGGACAACTCCCCCCTTCGGGCAAACAAAAAGTCACTTACAGTTCTGTGTCCTCATATCTCTTCAATGAGATACACAGGCCTTCTGATGCACCTGGTGGACCTGGTCCGACGTTCATCCTGCTGGTCCCTTGGCTCTCCTTCTCTGGCCTGCTCTTCATATGGCGCAGCAGTGCCTTCTTCCTCTCAATCTTCTTGATCTTCTTCCTTGTATAGCTTGAGGTGAGAGACGTTCTGAGTAACCACTCTCCTGGGGGAATGAGCAGTTATCATTGTTCCGTTCACATGAGATATCATCAGATGCTCTGGATCGAATCTTGAATCTATCTTTTTATCTTGTTGTCTGTGTACAAGTACTTTGTCACCTATTTATTAGTCACAGCTCTTTGCTTGCCCTCTGTTGTCAGAGTACTCTTTCATCTCTTGCTTCTTCCCGCTTCTCGAACCTGCTTCACATCGCCACTCACTTCTTCCAATAGGTGAGGCAGTCTGGTCCTTGTCTTTCTGCCAAACAGTAACTCTGAGGGAAAATTTCCTGTCGTGCCATGTGGTGAGTTTCTATAATCCCTCAGCATGCTGCACATGACCTGGTTGAGTGACATGGGCTTTAGTTCGTTTTGTTGGAGAACCCTTTTCAGAATGCCGATGAATCGCTCAGAAATGCCATTGGCCTGTGGCCATAGTGGAGTAATTCTTCTGTGCTGAATGCCCATGTATTGTATGAATTTTGCAGACTCCAGGCTGCTCAAAGGTGGACCATTATCGGACTTCAGAACTTCTGGAATACCCCACGCAGAGAAGATATTGTCCAATGCCGGTATGACAGTGCTAGCTGCCATAGAAGATATCAGGTGCACCAGAGGAAAACAAGAGTACTCGTCCATAATCACCAGCCAGTATTTATTTTCTTCAAGGGGCTGAAGAAGTCAATTGCGAGGTGAGTCTACGGTTGTTCAGGCATGTCCGACATCATCTAGGATTCTGGAAAATTTGGTCTGGAGGTACTCTAACATAGGTGACATGTATTGGTTGTGTTCTCTGCCATTTGGTCCAGTCCCCGGAAACATATGCTATCTCTTATTTGTCTTTTTGTGGCCACTATTCCACAGTGTCCTTCGTGTGCTAGTCGATGATGGATTATCTTAGGTCAACAGGAATCACTATTGGAAGTCCTCGCATGACGAGACCTTCCACCGATATTGACAATTATGCTCTCATGTTATTGAATGCACCCAATTCTGCGGCAAAGTGACCTTCAGGTCCATCCACCTCCCGAATCGGATTATATTCTGTACCTTCTTCAGTGTGATGTCTTGCCTAGTGTGATCCAGAATGATTTTGGTCGTGATTGCCCTGGGGGGTTGTGGTGTGTAAGAAAGTTAACATGTTCCTCCGCCAAACTCTTGTCAGTGGAGTTGTTTGGCAGCAGATGTCGCAACATAAAGTCTGCCGGGTTGTATTCCTTACCCCTCTTGTGAGCAATTGCCAAGTGAAAATCTTGTAGCTACAGGCCCCACCTTTCTATTCGTGGAGGCATCTTGCATCGAGAGCTTCCGTAAATGGTCACTAGGGCCTGGTGATCCGTGACAATCGTGAATGGCTTGCCCAGGCGAAACATTTGGAAATTTTCGTAGGCCCAGACAACGTCAAGACCTTCCTTTTCAGGTTGCGAGTATCTGATCTCCACCTTTGAAAGACTCTTGCTGGTATAGGCAATGACTGTCCGAGGACATTCTCGCCCCGGTCGATGTTATGCTAGAATTTCTCACATGCCATCAGGGCTGGCATCGACAATTACCTCTGTACACAATTTCAGAACAAAATATGCCAGATGTTCTGCTGATGCAATGTCACTTTTAATTTGCACAAACGCATCTCCGAAATGTCATGACCATTGGAATGGTCTGCCTTGCTTAGTGAGTTTTCTGAGGGGAGCGCTGGTGGTCGCAAAGTCTCAAAGGTATCAGTCACAGTAGCTAACCATCCCCAAGAACAACCTGACCTCTCTGATGTCTTTGGGGGGTGACATCTCTGAAAAGGAAGCAACTTTGCTCCTGTCAGGGCTCATGCCCTCTTGTGAGAAGATGTGTCCATAGAACTTGAGATGAGACTTGTGCAATACACATTTTTAGCTTTTAAGTCTTAAGCCAGCTTCCACGAGTGCTTCACACACCTGTCGGAGGGCTTGATCATGTTGTGCTAACATGGCTCCAAACATTAAGATGTTGTCACAGTAATTGAAGCAACTGTTCACATGGAGAATTACTCTCCTGAAATATTTCAGCAGCCGAGCAGATGCGAAATTGAGTCTCTTATATCTGAAGGGTTCAATTGGCGTGGCAAATGTGGTGATGTAGCGGGATTGTTCATCTATCATGATCTGATGATATCCCTTATTCAGGTCAAGCTTTGAGAACACCTTTACTCTGTTCAGTAAGCTGATCATGTCATCCAGATGCATTCTGGGATAACTCTCACGCCCAATTGCTTTGGTCGCTTGGCGCATGTCGTATGCGTATTATGTTTGTGGATCCTCTTTTGGGTACAGCGACTATGAGAGAAACCCATGGAGTTGGACCATCGGCGGGTTCTATTATACCTTCGCTCAGTAGACATTGTATCTCCTATTCCACAAGTGGCTGTAGATGTACCAGAATCGGTTGTATACTAATTGACCTTTTCACAATTGACCTCGGGAGAATTGACCTCGGGAGAATTGACCTAATTTAGAAGGTCAATAAGGAAATATATGCAGGCGAAATCCCCTGCAACCTCTACACCCAATCCAAAAACCCCCGCAATTCCCCTCCCAAACCCCTTATACTATTTATAATCCAAAACCAACCCAATACATATATAAAATAACTAAAATAATATAAAAGTCAATTGTGCAGAAGGTCAATTAGGACCACTATAATTAGGTCAATTGTGCAAAAGGTCAATTGTAAAAGGTCAATTTGGGTAATACCCCAGAATCATCCGCGGATGTTGAGCACCAGGCGGTACCGATTCATCAATTTGGAGCGTCACAGGGACCTTCCTGTCACTTGTCTGACGTGTCACACAAGATATCTCACCTCGCACTTGCATCTCCCCTTGGGCCATTGCTGTGTGTACTGAATACTTGTTTGGGCAGTGTACAACTGTACCCCTGTGGCCGTCCAGGCGGAGAGTTGCAGATGACAGCCAGGTGATTTTCCCTGCCGCATTTGGTGCAGGCACGTCCGGATGCCGGACACTTCACTCCTTCCTGATGTGGGAATGGGAGGCCACACCGATAACGTCTTCCAGATTAAATAGGTTCTCTGGACATGTTGCCACTAGCGTATCTGCTTCGGACTGCTGGCGAGGCTTGATAAATCTGCTCCCTTCCAGGCACTTTGGTGATTTAGATCTGGGAGGCTTGTATCTTAACAATGGACCAGTTCAATACCACTCCATGTAACCTGCTAGAGAGAAACATCCGACTCAGAGCTAGACTGCCACGTCTATATGACGTTAAAAATAAACAAACTATTCCTCTAGGGGCCAGTCCTATCATGACTGCTCCCAACTGCAACTTGCCTACCCGATCTGCAGATAGACGACCCAAGACACAAATAGACCAACCGCAGGTCCAGAAGAAGCCTAACCTTCCCCCGCCTAGAATCACACAAGGGAAAACTACATCTTCCACCCTGTCAGGTGCCCTCATCAACGCTAGATCCCTCATAGCACATAATACTGAAATTGCCGACATACTTGCCTCAGCTGACTTAGATCTTTTTGTGATCACTGAGACATGGTTCCATGATGCCGCAGGTCCCGCACTCATGATTGCCATACCCGACAATTACAATATACTAAGAGACGATCGCCCCAACTCCAGGGGAGGTGGCCTTGCTATAATTGCCAAAACTAAATTAGCTGCTAGACTCTGCCCTCACCCTGAAATCACATCCTGCAAACTCCTCTCCGCTAAACTTCCTATTTCAAACAACAGTATCCTAACGGTCCTCTTGGTATACAGACCACCAGGCTCTCTGGGTAATTTTGAAGAAGACCTATCCAGCCTCCTCAGTAACATCATCAAAGACCCTACCCAGCTCCTTCTGCTAGGCGACTTTAATCTGGGCTTTAATGATGTTGATGATAAACAGAGGAGAAGAAGACTAAGTATGACCAACTTAGTCACACAGCCGCTCTCCGCTGTACCCAAAAATGGGTTATGGGATTAGTAAAAGTTTCTTCGAAATTGTTCCTGTATGCAAACAGAACTACTTGTATACAATTTCGAAATGGTAGTCAGAAAAAAGTCCAAGTTATAGATGAATTAGATAATGGTTTATCAAAACAATATTGGTTAGAGCAACACACTAATACAATCTTAGTGAGGATGCAGCTACACATCACATGGAATCGACTTCATATGCCAATGCATTTCGGAGTATACAGACTCCTTCATTAGGGCAAGTCTTAATTGTAACAATGTGGACACATACCGCAAATATACATGTGTTTGTCAATAAAAGAAAAGTAGTTGAAACACATACCAGAATGTAGAATGTTCAAATTAGCGTTGAAATGAAAATTGGGGAATACACAACAAAAAAACTGCAGTAAGTGAAAAAGCAAATGGTAAAACATTGTGGAACTGTGGAGATCGAGAGACAAATGGTACCTCTATTATGGTGTGTAGCCAGTTTAGCTTTTTAAGATGTCAGGCGTGTTGATGAAAGTAACCCACGCAGTCCAATGAAGGACAGTAGTCAAAAACGGCTTTCTAAAAGCATAAAAGTTTCAATAATCAGAAGCTGAATGGATTAAGGTGAGGCAAGTAGCCTACAGTAATCTTAATTTAATGTGGAAGTATCTGAATGTGCAGCGCGGCCGTGAAGTAAGTCGTCCGATCGCTGCAAAGCATCGCCGTTTTGTGGCGTTGCTTAGAAACAGGTTATTTAAATAACCACGTGACCGCATCGCGTCTGGAAAAAGGCACGATGCGGGTGTGTTACAAATGGCTCTGCATACGCGATTTGTGGGCCCTTAAGAGGCAAACCAAGCAAATGTGTAATCTAATGGGGGAAAATAAGGAATTCTAGAGTGTATGATATCAAAAAATAAAAAATCGAATAAGCAAGGAACTAGAAGAAATACTACGAGAAAAATGCTAGGTCAATGTAAAATAGCAAGCATGGAGAAAAAAAATATAACATTCAAATTATATAACCTAATGAGGTTAAATCAGGAATTCTAGAGTGCATGATATTAAATAATGAAAATATCGAATAAACATGGAAATAGAAAAATTCCTGCGAGAAACATGCTAGATAAATGCGAAATAGCAAACATTGAGAAACAAATAAAAGTCGCTGAGGGTGACATTGAAGCAATGCCACCTTGGGTCTCAGACCAGACGTCCGGGAAGTGCGACAGCAAAGTTTACACGAATGTGTATATATGTAACACAATGTGAAAAGGTAGAAGGCCAAATAACATAGTCGGCATGCGAGTTTTACAATGAAGGTGGCATAGGTTAGATGTCTCATAGGGACACAGGCAGCAGTTACAGAAAAAAACAACTTGTAAAGCAGCTGGAGTGACAAAAGGCAGTGGAATGTTGTCATACGTAAAATGTGAAATCCATGTACATAAGGTCTCAAGATCAAGGTAGAGCCACAGTACTAGTGCTTACTGTAACACTGTCAATATACCATAAGAAGATATAGCAATGATGAAAAAACAGCTTGTAAAGCAACTGGAGTGACAAAAGACAGTGGAATGTAGTCAGACGGAAAGTATGATGTCAATGTGTATAAGGTCTCAAGTTCAAACTAGAGCCACAGTAAAAGTGCTTGTTGCAACAATGTCAATATAACATCATCAAATATAACAATGATAGTTAATCTCTTCATTGAGCCCATTAGGAGATAAACTCCCAAGTTTGTCTATCCAAAAGGTTTCTCTCCTATTAAGCCGCAGACCAAAATCCTCATGTGGATGGACCTTGTTCTATACCTCAAGGATCAGGAACTTGATTTGGGTTAAATTGTGTTTATTTTCAATCCAGTGGCGAGCCACCGCAGAATTAGGATTGGAGTTCCGGATACAAGAACGATGTTCATTCCAGCGTACTTTTGCTGCTCTCGTGGACTGGCCCACATAGTACTTCCCACAGGGACACTTAATGCCATATATAATGTTGGTACTGTCACAAGTTCCAAATGTTCTCAATAAAAAATTTTGGCCTGTGCGAGGATGGTGTATTATGTTCCCCTTAAGTATCAGGTTACAGTTGGCACAGTGAAGACAGGGATATGTCCCAGTTCGTTGGGTAACAGGGTCTCTCAAACCGGGTCGTGTGTGAACCAGTTCATCTCTCAGATTTCTACTTCTCTGGTAGCGAAAACTGGGAAGTTGGTCGAACAAATTCTGTACTCTTATGTCGTTTTTGAAGATGTTCCAGTGTTTCTTGATGGAATTTTTAATTGTGTTACTCTGTACAGAAAATTTCGAGACATATACTGGTGATTTCAGTTCTCTTGGGGATTTGACAGTGTTGGATAACAAGGTACTGCGGTCACATGTACTCACTCTCTGTGATGCTGAATCCAATTCAGATGTTTTGTAACCACAAGATAGAAATTTTTCTTTCATTATCAATTGTTGGGCTAGACAATCTTCGGGATCGCTCACAATTCTTTTTACACGCAGTAATTGACTATATGGCAAGTTTCTCTGAAGACTGGGTTTGTGGAAACTCAATCTGTGCAATAAATTATTGCGATCGGTGGGTTTCCGGAAAAGTGTAGTATTGTAACCAGTATTACTCTTGGTTATTTGTACATCCAAAAATGTGATCTTGTCTTTGGATATTTCGCTGGTAAACTGCATCCGATGGTCAATGCTATTCAAGTAATTAAAAAAAGTATCAAAAGTAGCTTCTGTGTCTGTCCAAATTCCAAAAACATCATCTATGTAACGTGCCCATAGATGTATATGCCTGTTCCAATCTGGCTTTTGGAGTACGTTGTCCATTTCAAATTTGTACATAAAGCAATTCACATAGGACGGTGCCATGGTGGCACCCATAGATGTTCCAGAGACCTGTAGAAAAAATGTATTGTGAAATTGAAAATATCCATTTTCCGCTAGAAACTGGAGGGCAGCCATTATGAATTCTTTTTGTGCACAGATCTCAGGTGTTTCCAACAAAAGCCATTCTACTGATTCCATGCCCAAATCATGGGGTATCGAAGTATATAGACTTTTGACATGAATCGTAAATAACAAGTTGTCCGGTTGAAAAGTGGCAGTATTCAGCTTCTGTAGAAAGTGTGTAGTATCTCTGATAAAAGTAGACGTTTTTTGAATCAAAGGTTGGAGAAAAAAGTCAATATACACACCTAGCGGTTGATCTATGCTGTCCATACCTGCAACAATAGGTCTTCCCGGTGGTTTGGTTGCATCATTGTGAATCTTAGGGAGTGTGTAAAAGTTAGGGATTCTCGGATGGTTATTGTACAAAAATTTGCGAGTGTGTTCATTTTTCCATTCCAGTTCCATGGCTTTGTCGAGTAAAATTTCAAGATTTTGTTTAATGGACACTGTAGGATCATGATCCAAAGGTGCATAGATGGTGCGATCTTGTAATTGTCTATTGCATTCAGTATTATAATCAATGGTGTTCATGATCACCAACGCACCCCCTTTGTCTGCTGGTCGTACCGTGATGTTTTTGTCACAGTAAAGATTCCTGATGGTTTTAATTTCATGGGGTTTAAGATTTTTATGTGGTGGGGTCTTGTAACTTATCCGTTGCAGGTCCTTGGTCACAAGTTTTTGAAATATGTCAATAGATGGTACAGAAATGGGAGGTATGAAACCGTTCTTAGCTCTGAATTCTTGAAAATCAGGGGCATTGGATGTATTTTCATGCATTTCTAATTCTTCAAAGAAGACTTTAAGTTTCAGTTTCCTCACAAATTTATACAATTCGATCTTGGTGTCAAACAATGTAGTACTGTACGTGGGTACAAAGCTCAGACCCTTTTGTAGTATGTCTTCTTCCATCTTATTAAGAATTCTGTGGGATATATTGATGACTAGGTTTTCTTGAGTTGTAGATATGTCTGTGGCTTGTTCCTTGAGTTTCCTCCTCCCCCTGCGGGTTCTTTTGGTCGTGCGCCTAAAAAAGCTGTAGTTGTGGGTGTTTGCATTGACGGAGTCGTCATGCAACTAGAATTACTGCCCTGTGCCTGCTCTTCTTGGGTATCAGGGTCCCTTTGTGCTTCTGAGTCTGAGCTAGATGTATTGTCAGAGGGATATTTGTATAGTTTCTTGGGAGCTGTTGGTCCGTATTTCTCCATCCAAGTATATACCTCTTCGTTGATGTAATCAGAGGTATCTCTTTTGAACTTTTTCACTTTCTTCTGCTCAAGTTCAGTTTTATACTCTTCGAGTTTAGTGTTGATATCTGCTAGAATGATATCATATTCTTCCTTGCCCAACGAGTCTACAAGTTCTTTCTAAATTTCTTTAATTTCAGTATGGAGGGAAATCAAGTTTTTGGACAATTCTTGAATTGTTAGAAGAATCAGGTCGAGACTGCATTTGTTCAAAATGGCTTCCCACCTGCATACAAATTCTTTACTTTCTTTACATAGCGTAGGACGCAATTGGATCCGCAAACCTCTGGGGATTCGTTGGTTCTTAAAGTAACGACCCAATGTAATTGCGTGGAGTTTCCGATTGATTTCTTTACGTATCAAATATTCAAGTTGTTTGATCCGTTTAGGTCGCACTTGCATGTGTGCCGATGGTTGTCTCACTAATGAGTTCGAGTATGGCAGCCGCCTCCTCGGTGGAAAACCCTAAGGTTTCTGCGCATTTATTGGAAAGTCCTTCGATGTCTTCAAAGGACATGTTATTTTCTATGGTCTCGAAAAATGTATTACTAGAAAACAGTTTCAAAAGTAATGTCGATAGGTGTGTGCCTCCACTTCTGTGTGTCTTTACAAACGGGCGGAGCAATAATCGAGGTACGGAACAAGTGGGCACCACTGGATATTAATCTTTAGTATAAGTATAAAGGTAGAAAAAGAAAAATGGAGATTGTCAAAAAGACTTTAAGGGAGCAGGCTGTGAAGAGTCTGGAGACACCCTGACTCGAAAAGTAACAGTGGAGAAGAAGACTAAGTAAGGCCAACTTAGTCACACAGCAGCTCTCCGTTGTACCCAAAAATGGGTTATGGGATTAGTAAAACTTTCTTCAAAATTGTTCCTGTATACAAACAGAACTACTTGTATCCAATTTCGAAATGGTAGTCAGAAAAAAGTCCAAGTTATAGATGAATTAGATAATGGTTTATCAAAACAATATTGATGAGAGCAAGACACTAATACAATCTTAGTGAGGATGCACCTACACATCACATGGAATCGACTTAATATGCCAATGCATTTCGGAGTATACAGACTCCTTCATCAGGGCAAGACTTAATTGTAACAATGTGGACACATAACGCAAATATACATGTGTAAGTCAATAAAAGAAAAGTAGTTGAAACACATACCAGAATGTAGAATGTTCAAATTAGCGTTGAAATGAAAATTGGGGAATAAACAACAAAAAAACTGCAGTAAGTGAAAAAGCAAATGGTAAAACATTGTGGGACTATGGAGATTGAGAGACAAATGGTACCTCTATTATGGTGTATAGCCAGTGTAGCTTTTTAAGATGTCAGGCGTGTTGATGAAAGTAACCCACGCAGTCCAATGAAGGACAGTAGTCAAAAACGGCTTTCTAAAAGAATAAAAGTTCCAATAATCAGAGGCTGAATGGATTAAGGTGAGACAAGCAGCCTACAGTAATCTAAATGTAATGTGGAAGTACCTGAATGTGCAGCGCGGCCGTTAAGTAAGCCGTCCGATCGCTGCAAAGCAGCGCCGTGTTGTGGCGTTTCTTAGAAACAGGTTATTTAAATAACCACGTGACCGCATCGCGTCTGGAAGAAGGCGCGATGCGGGTGTATTACAAATGGCTCTGCATACGCGGTTTGTGGGCCTTTAAGAGGCAAACCAAGCAAATGTGTAATCTGATGGGGGAAAATAAGGAATTCTAGAGTGTATGATATCAAAAAATAAAAAATCGAATAAGCATGGTACTTGGGAACATAATACACCATCCTCGCACAGGCCAAAAAAATGTATTGAGAACTTTTGGAACTTGTGACAGTACCAACATTATATATGGCATTAAGTGTCCCTGTGGGAAGTACTATGTGGGCCAGTCCACGAGAGCAGCAAACGTACGCTGGAATGAACATCGTTCTTGTATCCGGAACTCCAATCCTAATTCTGCGGTGGCTCGCCACTGGATTGAAAATAAACACAACTTAACCCAAATCAAGTTCCTGATCCTTGAGGTATTGAACAAGGTCCATCCACATGAGGATTTTGGACTGCGGCTTAATAGGAGAGAAACCTTTTGGATAGACAAACTTGGGAGTTTATCTCCTAATGGGCTCAATGAAGAGATTAACTATCATTGTTATATTTGATGATGTTATATTGACATTGTTGCAACAAGCACTTTTACTGTGGCTCTAGTTTGAACTTGAGACCTTATACACATTGACATCATACTTTCCGTATGACTACATTCCACTGTCTTTTGTCACTCCAGTTGCTTTACAAGCTTTTTTTTCATCATTGCTATATCTGCATATGGTATATTGACAGTGTTACAGTAAGCACTTGTACTTTGGCTCTACCTTGATCTTGAGACCTTATGTACATGGATTTCACATTTTACGTATGACAACATTCCACTGCCTTTTGTCACTCCAGCTGCTTTACAAGTTGTTTTTTTCTGTAACTGCTGCCTGTGTCCCTATGAGACATCTAACCTATACCACCTTCATTGTAAAACTCGCATGCCGACTATGTTATTTGGCCTTCTACCTTTTCACATTGTGTTACATATATACACATTCGTGTAAACTTTGCTGTCGCACTTCCCAGACGTCTGGTCTGGGACCCAAGGTGGCATTGCTTCAATGTCACCCTCAGCGACTTTTATTTATTTCTCAATGTTTGCTATTTCGCATTTATCTAGCATGTTTCTCGCAGGATTTTTTCTATTTCCATGTTTATTCGATATTTTCATTATTTAATATCATGCACTCTAGAATTCCTGATTTAACCTCATTAGGTTATATAATTTGAATGTTATATTTTTTTTCTCCATGCTTGCTATTTTACATTGACCTAGCATTTTTCTCGTAGTATTTCTTCTAGTTCCTTGCTTATTCGATTTTTTATTTTTTGATATCATACACTCTAGAATTCCTTATTTTCCCCCATTAGATTACACATTTGCTTGGTTTGCCTCTTAAGGGCCCACAAATCGCGTATGCAGAGCCATTTGTAATACACCCGCATCGTGCCTTTTTCCAGACGCGATGCGGTCACGTGGTTATTTAAATAACCTGTTTCTAAGCAACGCCACAACACGGCAATGCTTTGCAGCGATCGGACGACTTACTTCACGGCCGCGCTGCACATTCAGGTACTTCCACATTACATTTAGATTACTGTAGGCTACTTGTCTCACCTTATTCCATTCAGCCTCTGATTATTGGAACTTTTATTATTTTAGAAAGCCGTTTTTGACTACTGTCCTTCATTGGACTGCGTGGGTTACTTTCATCAACACGCCTGACATCTTAAAAAGCTACACTGGCTACACACCATAATAGAGGTACCATTTGTCTCTCAATCTCCACAGTACCACAATGTTTTACCATTTGCTTTTTCACTTACTGCAGTTTTTTTGTTGTTTATTCCCCAATTTTCATTTCAACGCTAATTTGAACATTCTACATTCTGGTATGTGTTTCAACTACTTTTCTTTTATTGACTCACACATGTATATTTGCGGTATGTGTCCACATTGTTACAATTAAGACTTGCCCTGATGAAGGAGTCTGTGTACTCCGAAATGCATTGGCATATTAAGTCGATTCCATGTGATGTGCAGCTGCATCCTCACTAAGATTGTATTAGTGTCTTGCTCTGATCAATATTGTTTTGATAAACCATTATCTAATTCATCTATAACCTGGACTTTTTTCTGACTACCATTTCGAAATTGGATACAAGTAGTTCTGTTTGTATACAGGAACAATTTTGAAGAAAGTTTTACTAATCCCATAACCCATTTTTGGGTACAACGGAGAGCGGCTGTGTGACTAAGTTGGCCATACTTAGTCTTCTTCTCCACTGTTACTTTTCGAGTCAGGGTGTCTCCAGACTCTTCACAGCCTGCTCCCTTAAAGTTTTTTTGAGAATCTCCATTTTTCTGTTTCTACCTTTATACTTATACTAAAGATTAATATCCAGTGGAGCCCACTTGTTCCGTTCGTTGAGGATAAACAGACCCATTCTATCCAATCTATCCTAACCAATCATGGCCTTACCCAAAAAGTCTTAGCCCCTACACACATGAAAGGTCGCATATTAGACTGGATAGCTAACAGAAACTGCACTACCACCATTTCCAATATACTACCTCAGACATGGACTGACCACCACCTTATCTGCATCTCATCCACCATAGAGCCTCCTAAGCCAGCCAACCTGGAAACAGCTCCACCTATGCATACAAGAAGAAGCAAAAAAGACATTACGGTTGAAAAACTACTTCCGCTTCTCCTACCAGATCTTAGAGCTAGTACTATTGACACTAATCCAAATACGCTAGTGGAGACATTTAACAATACTATGTCCAAAGCATTGGACGCCATTGCCCCTATCAAAGAACGCAAAAGTAAACGAAAAGCCCACCTTAACTCATGGTTTACCCCCCATCTTAAAGAATTACGAACCCAAAAACGTAAACTACAAGCAATTTGGAGGCACACACCATCAATTGAGAATAAAACTCTACTTGACAATCTTGCCAAACATTCCAAATAATTCAAACTAAAAAAGATACATTTAACGAGAGAATTAGCAAAGCTAACTCCAACTCGAAAGAACTCTTTTCCATCCTTCGGGAAATGGAAAATCCGATTGCTTCTATTGACAACGTTCCCAAGGAGAAATAATGGTGCACGAGTATCCAAAATGCCTTAGCGAACAAAATTACAACTCTTCAATCTAAAATTGCAAAAAAAAGCCTCCCCGAGTGCCAATGCAACCCAGACTACCCAATTGCCTGATACACCCAGAACAGTCACCCAATTCAACTGTGAATCATTCAGATTCACCAATATATCCATAGTGGAAACTGAAAAGGTGATATCTTCCTTGAAACCTTCCAATTGTCAAGGCGACAGCTGCCCTGCACAAGTCATTAAGGACGCAGCCAGAGACTTAGCACCCTTCATAGCTAAGCTAATTAACACATCCTTTAGGACTAGCACTGTACCCACTAACCTCAAACAATCTTGGGTACTGCCCCTCCTCAAAAAACAGACCCTTGACCCAGCCATCCCTACTAATTACAGGCCCATCACTACGGTACCATTTCTCCTTAAAATTCGACAGAGTAGCCTACCTCCAGATACAAAACTATCTAGAGACGAACTAATTACTAGGATAGCGCCAATCTGGTTTCAGACCACTACATGGCACTGAAACGGCCCTAATTGACCGTAAGACTCAAATCGACGAGTTGAAGGATAAAGGCAACACCTCTATGCTCCTCCTCCTTGACTTATCGGCGGCCTTTGACCTGGTGGACCATGCAGTGTTATGCAACCACCTAGCGTCTGCCGCCTACTTCTAAAGTGAAGCTATAGCTTGGGTACAATCCTTCCTGGCCAACCGAACGATGAGAGTGTTCTCCCCTTCAGCCTCGGCGGACCCAATACATATCACCTGTGGTGTCCCACAAGGTTCATGTGTCTCCCCCACAATGTATAATATCTTCACTAAGCCACTCTTCGACAAACTTGACAGACTGGGGATAACATACACCAACTATGCGGATGATACTCAGATCCACATACCACTTTCTAGCAACTTTGTCGAAGATAAAGCTCTAGTAAATAAGATTTATCTCCTCATTCAGGCATGGATGGCCTCTCACGGCCTCTGCCTGAACAACGACAAAACCGAGATACTGATCTTGGGCTCCGACTCCAACCTCAAAAAACTCAGTCCCAATTACCGTGCCTTCAATATTGATGGCAATTTAATCAAAGTGGCAACTGAGGTAAAAACTCTAGGTTTCTACCTCGACGCTACACTCTCTCTCAAAAAACAAACCAATGCCCTCGCTTCCTCGACGGCCTACACTTGCAAATTAATCAGGGCTTGCAGACCTTACCTCTCCAAATCCAACTGCATAACATTAGCCAACGCCCTAGTAATGGCGAAATTAGCCTACTGCAATGCCCTCTACTCGGGGGCCAGCAAGTCTATCATAAACAAAATGCAAACACTACAAAATAATGCCCTTAGAGCAGCTCTGGATATACCTCGCAGAGCACACATATCCAATACTAGGAAAGAGCATCACTGGCTAAAGATTTGCGACAGAATCCTCCTTAAAACACTATCCCTCAGTCACAAAGGACTGAACAACAACGCCCCTCCATACATTTCGGATAAACTAAATAGAAAATCGTTCACATACCACACAAGAGCAGCTAACCACCTCTTGCTGGTAATTCCCAAATTTAGATTTAAAAAAACGGGCGGAGCCAGTTTCCCTGTAAAAGCTGCTTGCGCATAGAACACCCTCCCTGCCGCACTGAGAGATAATCTACCATAATCGAGCTCTAGACGCCACGTAAAAAAGTGGCTTTGGTCTAACGCCAACTAACTAACACTCTTGGCCTGACTCACCATTGGCTACCCATGGTGAATAACTACTATGTCATTCCTGTTCCCTGACCTGACTTCCTCGTGGTATAGGAACCTCCTGTACCCTTATACATGCTTGCTAAATTGTTAATAACATTTGTACTGTATCTTCTGTATGCACTATTGTATGTAACTAAGCTCAAGTATTCTTGTGACTGCTGCGCCCGGCTACCCCTGGGTTTTGGTGCGCATTATCAAATAATAAACTAAACTAAACTAAACTTGTGCATCCGCCCTGGATTCTGTACTGGTCATCTGCAATATAGTGGCCAGCGGTAGAGGTTCTTGGAGAAACTTGTTTCTGAATGACGATGACAGACATCCTCATATGATCCTCAGTCGGAAGGCCTCTTCGTTCGTGAACTTATGGAAGTCATAGTGTGCCACCAGCTTGCAAAGACGACTTGTGAAGGCGTCCATCGATTCACCCACCAGCTGGCACATTGTATTAAAAAGGTGTCTCTCTTGGTCAATGTTGTGTTGATGGGCGAAGTACGTGCTCAGCACTTCTTTGAGGCCTGTGTATATCTTGACGTCTTCTCGCAGGAACGTGGGTATAAGGTCTTCTACCTCATCTCCGACCAGATTCACTAACAACCTTCTGTCAAATCTGTCAGGCACGCTTTCATCATGGGCATGCAAGTAATTCTGCACCGCGGACATCCTCTTCACTTGGCTCCCCTTTTGACATTTTGGAGACTAGATGTCCTTGCAAAGGCCTCGGGATTCAATCTCTTGAACTTCGGTTCCTCTTACTGGAATCCCATCCTCGTCGCCATTGTCGGGTTCTCCCTGTGTGAAAGGGGCAGGGAACTGCTCTTAGTGCACTGGAATGAACTTTGGTGAATCACACCGAGCCGGAGGAGGTTTCAACCTGCCATTATTATTTGTGCCGGTAGCTGCCGAGCGCGAGATTCCCCCATCACACATGCGCGATTCTCCCGCATTCCCATTGGCGGGTGCTTTCAGTAATGGAGCTCGGCTGCTCCGTTAACTGTGTCCTCTCCAGGACACGACAGGCGAGTGCCCTTCATTTAGACAATGAGCATACACATTGGATAATGAAAATGAATTCCTGTTAGTAATAATGTGGTATACTTTGTAAACTTATTAACTTTAAAAGTCAATAAAAAGTTATTTAAATCGCAATGATTTTGGAGTGAGAGGGAGTTCAGTGTTGGGTACCAGCAGAGAAGCAAAGTTGGGGGGGGGCATGTTCTGGTGTCTCACCCTGGACACAATATTGTCTAGAAACTGCCCTGCTTACCAAGAACCCTTTATGCAATTATAAACGGATAAGAACCTTTTAAGTCTGTGACTCTGCGTACAGGTGCACACACAAACATGCAGAATCACAATACTTCATCAATGGGGAGCATAGTATCAGGCAATGAAGTCAGTGCCACTTACCCACAAAGCACTGGTCTTTCTTGGAATGCAGGATTTTCCCAATGAAGTCGATAGTGCATGCGGAAAACCAATTGCTGTGGTACTGGTTCTCGTCCACGGCGTAGGGAAACATCAGGTAACTGCCTTGTTTGTCGCCTGCCTCAAACCGTTCACATTCTTTGCCACCATCATGCTAAAACAGCCAAAACCGATATGTTTGTGCTCAGAAACATCCAAAAGGATCCATTAAAGGATTACTAAATGCACACTTCAATTTAATTCAAAATAAAAGGCTCTGAAAACACCAGTGCAGAGAATGCCGCTTACCGAAATACTGAGATCCCAGAGTGCGCAAGCAACCCATGGCCCTGCCTGAGAAGGTCATCCAGCCCTATTTTTTCTTGGAATTCTGGGACTTGTAGTTTTGAAATGGAAAAGAAAAAACTACAACTCGCAGAAGCCAAAGGGAAAAACAGGACTGGATGACCTTCTCACGCATGACCATGGGAAACTTGAAAGTTCTTATATTGTGAACTATATGGCTGCCATGTTATTTAAAACCCCCTTTTAAATATTTCCCCTTTGAGAACAAAGGTAAAATGAAATAGTGATGCACCAACAGACAGTAACAGAAGAATACAAAAATCAGATAGCAGCCCTTTTATTGTAAGAATTCAGAGACAGTAGTGTGAAAGAGCTACCAACTTTGAGTTTACCCGGTCTAGCCAGTGATGTCAAATAGGGGTGACAACGACTTAACACTTTAAAAGCCACCGCCCACAACCTCCACTCCTCCTGACATAGACACTCAGCAAGAGCATGATACCTCAGCTAGGATACTCAAAATTGGCTAGGATACTGACACATATGAAGAAAAAGGGGGCCCTGCCACATAGCGGGGAGATTCCCATTGGACACCCCCCCTCCTTTGGTCAGTACAATAAAACAATGAAATGAATACACAGACAACTTTTTTTAAAGGTTCTTTGGAAAACACAAGGTCACAGTTTATTAGGAGCAAGACAACTTGGGACGGTCCCAGCCACATCACAAAAACAGTCAGATACGGGTGAACCATGTCACCTCTTTAGCCACTTGCAAAACTGACAAACTGCTGGTTACTCCCAGCTACACTGGTACTACCAGCGGGACACTCGGGGGCACTGACCAGGAGATTGTTGGCCTAGAGCCCTAAGGATGGGAAGTCAGTGCCCGTCGAGGGATCGGCTCGAGCCCGGCCAATCCCGAGCCTCTGCAGCTGCAGCGTGAAGTCCCTCATTGGCTAGGACCGCCCCGATACTCCGCCACGCTTTGATGGTGGCTCACGCTGCCATCAATGCCCCCAAACTTTAGGACCTTACTTCTCTTTCAAACTTTCACCTAACATCCACATCGTTACCATACTCACCATTGGTTTATCTGCAACCTGCCCTCCTTAGCGCACCCAGTATAGCAGTCAAGAAAACGTTGTTGCCTTTGTCAGATAAGTGGACCCCGTCTGCATCAAAATGGGAAGGCATGGAGCTCAAGCAGCAATGCCCTCCATACCCCAGGCCCTCTGCCTTGGTGAATTTCTCAACACTTCTGTTGAGGCGCTTCCTGGATTTTTCCATGCCAGCCACAGAAATGGCGTCTCTCCAAACCTGTCTTTGCACCATTTCCGACCAGAATATTTCTGTCCTGGTAACTCGTGCGCCACTATGCGCAAAGTCACCTGTATTTGGGCCAGCAAGCGTCCGCGACCTAACTTGGCCAAATCTTTGCCCCCTAAATGAATCAATAACCTCCTTGGTGCTCGCCTCCACTGGAGTCGCCAGTGAATGGCAGGCAGCAAGGAGTGCCACCTCATTCCAGGAGTGCCCAGCCATAACACTCGGTACCCTTGAATCCCAGGTTGTGGCCGATCGTCCATTGCCTAGCCCTTTTCTCCGCCCGTGCCACAAATGAGTGGCCGATCAGCCACACTGCATCATCTGTGGGGAAAAACATACCATATCATAAGTTTTTTCGATCCCCCAGGATCTAACCCGCCCAGCTACCCAGCCCCGGACCTTGAGTGCGCTTGGTATCTAGTACTCTTCTGGAAATGCACTGTGCTGGGGGCGGACATAGAGCCGATAACGGCCCGACTCCCACCTACCCACCTTCATGATCGCCCGAGGAGACATGCCCTGTTTGGAAGGCTGTGGTAGCTGCGCCTATCCTAAAACTATGTGTGGACCATCCTTCACCTTGGATGCCCAAGGCCCTCAAAGCCATTGCCAGCACTTTGCGAAATTGGAATACAGAAAGGGGGGAAGTGTCGGCGTGGGTTAGCAGGGGGCCAGCACTCGTGGCTCTTAATTGTATAAAGAGCTTAAAAAGGTGTACCGGGCAACATCCCGCGAGGGGGGCCCCATGTAATACTATGTTATAACCTTTTCCTTGCTGGTCCGTTTTGCTTTTCCTTAACAATATACTGACCCCTTCACCTGCGTCTTTATGGAACAGAGATACATCCCCCAAAGCAATGACCCTCCCAGATGTGTCCTTCTTGGATGCAGAAACTAGCTCACTAATCCTAAATGCCCCAAAAAAGGCCCTTGCGAATGCCAACTTGAATAGCGCCATTTCATATTCACTGAAGCATATGCTAGGTAACATGGCCAACAACTTTACCAATAACCCAAAGTCGATTGGCCTGCGCACATCCTTAGACCTTGGCTCCGAACGGGCCCAGCCTTTTAATGCAGAGCGCACCAAAAACCCTTTTGTGGGATCACCTTTCCCCTCCAGTTTGAAGTGGAAGGCCACCGCAGCCAAATGCGATGCCGCCCAGCTCTTTGACATGCCTTCTGTTTGTGCCCAAACCACAAAAGCGCGTACCTCTTCCTCAGCAGTCTGATTTTCGCCCTGCAGATAAGAGATCACGCTCTTGAATTTACCATAACCTTGCTGGTATCTACATCTTACTCCGGGCGTGAGTGAGCGCTCACTCAACTCGGCGAGCGCCCTGTCCACACCACCAGCTGCAACCACTCCTATGTGAACTGCGCTCCCTCCAGTTTGCCCTCCGGGTGGGCCTTCCGGAACTTGGACCACTGAAAGCGAGAAAGAGCCTCAGCAGCAATATTTGCAGTGCACGGCACATGTCGAGCTCTAAATTCAATGTTGTGGTACAGACATAATTCCACCAATTTTCTGAGCAAGCTCAACATTGCTGGGCAGGATGCCGACTGTAAGTTAATGGCTCGTACCACTGCATTGTTGTCTGACCAAAAACGCACCCTCTTGTTGGCCAGAACCTTAGGCCATAACAACAATGCGACAACAATGGGAAACATCTCTAAGACCATTATGTTCTTTGTTCTGCCCTTCTTGTGCCACTGCTGTGGCCACTTCTGGGCACACCACTCAGGCCCTAGGATCACACCGAAACCTTCGCTTCCTGCAGCATCCGAAAACATCTGTATCTCAGCACTGGTCTCCCACGGGGTTTGCCAAATCTGCACCCCATTAAAGCTGTCTAAGAATCTGTACCACATCTTTAAGTCTTCTTTCAGGGCAGCGCTTAATCTAATGTGGTGTTGTTTCTGAACCACACCTGCTGTTGCCCTGGCCAGCCTTCGTGCAAAGACCCTGCCTGCTGGGATAACTTTGGCCGCAAAATTAAGCTTACCCAGAAGTTGCTGCATTTTTTCCAGGGTAGTCCTGTCCCTTAACAAATTATTCACAATCTCAGCCTTCAATCCCTTTACTTTATCATCCGGTAACCTACAAGTGCCCTCAACAGTGTCTATCTCGATGCCAAGGAATGTTAGGACCCTACATGGGCCCTCTGTTTTTTCAGGAGCTAAAGGAACCCCCATCTCTCCCATCAATTGTTGGAAAGCAGACATTGCAATTGCACAGTCACAGACCCTTCCTTGCCTGTAAATAGAAAGTCGTCCAGATAATGAACCATTGCCCCCCGCTGCTCTCTTCTGCGCGCAGCCCACTCCAGAAACGTGCTGAATGTTTCGAAAAAGGAACAGGATACTGAGCAACCCATGGGCATATACTTGTCTACAAAGAAACCCTCCTTCCACTGGAAGCCCAGCAAATGGAAGCTGGCCGGATTCACCGGTAATAAGCGAAATGCAGACTCAATATCCACCTTGGCCATTAAAGCCCCTTTTCCCATACTGGAAACCCCCAGCATGACCTGATCAAAAGATGCATAGTGAACAGAGCATAGTTCCGAGCTCAACCAGTCATTCACTGACTCACCCTTTGGGTAGGAAAGGTGGTGGATGAGCCTGTACTTACCCGGCTCTTTTTTGGGAACTATGCTTAGGGGTGACACAATGAAGTTGGGGAGGAGTGGGGCATCAAAAGGTCCCGAAATTCTGCCTAGTTCCAGTTCTTTGCTCACTTTCCTATCGACCTCCCCCGGCAGATCCTTCGCTGAAGTTAAGTTCCTAGCAAAACGGCAGGTCAGGGGTCCCTCGTAAGGAATAACAAATCCTTCTGTGAAACCTTGAAATAGCAAATCCCTCTCACGCTTTCTGGGGTAATGGTTTAGGTGTTCCACTAAAACATGCAAATTGACTGGTGAGGGACCCTTCTTAGATAAATCCAAATGATGTATTGCTGCAATTGTTACCGGGGGGAAGTGGGTGGTGATGAGGCTCTTACTGTCCTTTCCGCTGGCCCCTGCCCCCAGAGCCGCCTTCCCGCTTGAAACATTTGACCAGTGGATGGCTACCCCCACACATACCACACTCATGGCTGTACCTACACTTGGGACCCCAGTTGCAGCTGCCTCTGTTAAAAAACCGGCATGTTTTATTCCCTGTTTTTCTGTCCTCTTGGGTTCCGTTTGTGCTACCAGATCCTGCAGCTCCTGACTCTTGGCCCCCCCATCCCTGGGGGGCATTGTGAAAGGGGTGCCCCTTACCCCCGTTATTTTGCTTACCATACCAGTTCTTCTTCCCGCTTTTGTAAAAATCTGCCCAGACAATACTCGTCCTTTGTTTACCACCCATGTAAGTGACCCAACCGTCCATCTCTTTCTGGTCCCATGTCACTGCGGGGCATTGTTCCATCATATGTCTAAACTGCCTGTCATAGTCGATCCACCCTGTAGAACCGTACTGCTTTGCCTCACCTAAAATTGTTTCCCTGTATTTGACCAAACCTGGTCCGTGCTCAGGATTCTTTTCCATCACTATTACTGACAATATATAACGCTTTCTCCCAGTTAGCGATGTCCTCCTCCGGATGATACTTCCGGTGCCTCTTATTGTTTCCTCAGCACTTAAAGTGACATTGGGGCCGGCATCCTCTACTGCCAAAAGGCTGAATATGTCTATCTTTTTCCTGGCCCATATCTGTTCTCTAATGTCATGGGGTATGTGCCAGGCCAAGGATGACTTGCCCGATAACAAGGGGGCAATTGTCACAGACTGTTCCGCTCCTAAAGGCGCTGAAGGTGAGGCAAGAGGAGGAGTGGGGGTGCTGATGCTAGGCCATGGGGCTCTCGCGGGAGCAGTGGGGGCGGAAGTGGTGGGTAGATGGTTATTCGTAGTGCTCAAACTGGTACCCTCCCACACGCTCCTCGCCACCGGTAGGGTAGCCGCCCCTGCAGCAGGAGCCCCACTTCCCCTGACCAACAACAACAATTCTTCCAAAATCATCCCAAACCTTTCATTACCTACCGCGCCACCGACTGGTGGCGTTACTCCTGAGTTCCCAGCTGAAACCTGTAACAGGGGTGGTGCTATGGGACCCATTTGCACTTGGTTAACACTCACGACCCCCGGCGCTGCTACCGGTGGCAGGGCTGTAGCCCCCGTCCCAACTTGCGCCAGCTCGCTGGTAGTTTGCACCATAGGCACCACCTGCAACATTTCAGTTGTTTTCTTACCCTTTTGCTGGCGTTTTCTATTGGCAGGTAAGGGCTTCAGTGTGATTTCACTCGGGGGGGGGAGTATCTACCACGGGGGGTGGACAGATCTGGGCATCTTCCACCAATTGTTGGGGGGGCGGTGGTTGGTTATTTCCTAGCACTTTCTTAGCCCAGCCCTTCCTTTCACTGCGCATCCTTTCTCGAAATAACGCCCAGATGGCCCCTTCGTCCTCCTCCTCACTTGAACCCGGAGTGTTGGGCACTTCCTCAATGGAGTGGAACAGGTCCTGTGAGTCCTCCACCGACGACATCCTATACTGAAGATGGGAAAGGTTTACATTAATACCCTCATCAATGTACTGTACAGTGTTGGGCCGGATAAAGTGCACCTGCCTACCGCCTGTTTTCACAAACTTGATGAAAAGAAAATTATTCCTTGCCCTCTACCTTACCACTCTTCTAATCTTTTCGAGAAAAAAGGCTTACATTTTTCTTAACCGCTGCTTCTTTGCCTGTCCTGTATTCAAAATAAAAACCATGCAATCAAACATTTGATTCTTACAACCTTTGTGGATAGTGCCACAGCGCCTGGCTTGATCAACCCGCCTTAATGCTTTCTGATGCCATGTCTACTTCACAGCCCTTTGTAAGGCGGCTGACTGGAACCTGCCACCATTAATGCAGCAAGCGTGGCGTGGCGCCAAATGGTCGAGCACAAACAATCAGGGCCGGTGGCCACACAGAAACAGAAAACATGCTGGCCCACAAAAAACATGCTGACCAATCCGAACGCAACGCCACAATGGGCATTGAGAAAGAACTGAATCAGTCATGCAAGCAACAGGTGCCCCTCATGATGAGGCGAAGCCGCCCGCGCACCCCGAACACACAACGTTCAGGCTCAAATACAAAACAACACTCGAAACTAGAGCCCAGGCCCAGGACGAAGAGGCATACAACCCTGTGCCGCCCTTCATGTCGCGGTGTGGCTGTGTGCAACCTGCTGCCGCCTGCCGATACACCAATCACAAAAACCGAGGCATCGGTTCACGGGAGATCCAGGCAACAATGCCCGTCCATGCTGTGCATGATAAACCAAACACAAAAGTCGCGGCATCCACTTAAGGGGGGGGGCGAGGCAGAGAACCACACCTGTCTATGCAGTGCCTGATGCGCCCGCCAAACATCCACTGAAGTCAAATCGCGTTACCGGGCATGACGTTGCCCGGCTGCTATAGTGTCAGGGCACCAAGGGCTGCACGATGATGACTAAGCTGAGGCGAGGGTGGGGGGGGTGCCCCATGCAATCAGATAGAACTTGCAGCATCCAATCCCCAACTGCACGCTGCACGGCGGCCCCTTCCACCGAAAAAGTCATTTAGCCTTACAATAAAAAACCTGCCCCCATCGGCACATGGCGTGGCAACACTTAATTTAAAGAATATAGGTCCGCTTTTGCCTAAACTTAACTGGCGAGTCTCTCCGACTCTTCACCTGGCCGTCGACTCTTACATTCCGGCAACATGCGCGAAGGTAGAACTGTATCCACCGCATATCCCTAAACACCACACATGGCGCGGCGGCCATTAAACTTGTTGTATCCAACGGACATAATACGCAGCATTTGAACAAATAAACGTGGCACGGCGGCCATGAAAACTGTGTCCGAACTTATCCCCCCATCCATCCTCGTTAGAGCAAGCCCAGGGACAGTATTTAAAAAGAACAAACCATAATACGCATCATTGATCAAATAATTGCGGCACGGTGGCCATGAAACTTGTATCCAAACGTATCCCCCCCTGCATCCTCGTTAGAGCAAGCCATCGGCACAGTAATTAAAGAGAACAAAAAAAAAACATTTTCGCCATTAGGGGCATCACCATCGACAATAATCACTTGTTCTGACACATTAGAATTCATCCCAGCTCTGTGGCGCGGCGGCCATCTAACGCATAATACAACAAAGCCATTTAAAACATTTGCAACTAAGGCCCTCTTTCTTTACCTCGAGCCTCCTCATATTGCAACCATTTAGCGTCGTGCCCCCCAACCCTAGTAACCCCGCCAGCACTCAAAAGCATATAAAAGAGCATATAAAAGTGTTTGAGGGGGTAAAACAGAAGCAGGAAGTAAAAGAAAAAAGGAAGGGGGGGTGGCGTGCACCCCCGGCGCAGGAATTTGTTCAAACATTGCATAAATCGGGTCCGCTCAAGCTGACGCGGCGGCCAGCGAGCAGACCCTTCTCCCGTCCCCCCGATACTTACCAACTCCTCTGCGACGGCTGATCGATGTTGGAACTGCTGGGCACGGATTAACACAAGGCGGGAGCTGCTGGGCAAAGAGACTGATGGGCCGCAGCTCCCGCCCTTATAAGCGTCCCCGGGGAGACCCAACCGGAAGCCAGGTCCCCGGGGACGCCTCTTCCGCCTTGCCGAAGGGGGGGGAAGAGGAGAGGCATGACCAACAACCGGAAGGGGGTGGCCAGAGGGGACAGCCCGCTATGTAGGCCGTCCCTCTAGCGCCCCCTGCGGGGGCCGGTCAGCCTCTGGTTTGTTGGGGTGTGTGCTAGCTGATTATCCAGTGCCATGTCTCTGAGCACCGATGATACACAGCCAAAGGAACCTGAAGCCTTTTGAAGGCAGCGCTCAGAGGAAGTGAGTCCCTCCTGACACTCTTAGGATTGGGAACTTGTTTGGGCTGTGAAGAGGGACATGTTGCTGTATTTAGTGTTGCTCTGGCAGGGCTGTACAGTCTGTTGAAAAGGGGGGCCCTAGGAGGAATGCGTACCTGTTTCCCCCAAGGAGGTGATTTGGACGCTGCACACTGGACAACAAGCGGGTCTGAGAAAATTGGGGCAGGCGACTTTCGGGAGCAAGCAACGATTGGCCATTGTGTCATGTTGGGTCACGTTGTTCCTGATCTTCCTTGCCTCAATAGTTGTGGTGTGTCGGCCTGGGCTGGGTTGTGCGTGGGTGGTGGCCAGGCAAGTTGTCCAGTGTTAGCAGAGCTGGGAGATATATATAATTGTGAAAAAAGGGAGACGGACAAGAATATTATCTGGGGATGTATGAGGGGTTTGGGTGAGAGGCGGTGGGGGTGGAGCAGCACCTGTTGGGCCCGGCTAGCTGGTTTAGTGGTGTTCGAGCTGGGGTTACAGGGCGTGGTGGCCAAGGGGACAAGATAGTTGCGACTGGTGGTGGGGGATTTCTGGAATGTGCCTTGGTCGCGGACCAGTTTGGGCTGGTGCTACAGCAGCGGATGAGGGAAGGTGTGTGGCCTGTGGTGTCAGGGTGGGGGAGTCCACTACGGCAGGGGTGCGCGTTGGTGCTCCCTCCTGGCTGGTGTGGCGCGGCCACTCAAGGGTGGTGCGTCAGTAGGTATTGGGCAGCCTTCTTTAGTTATGGCTGCGGTCTGAGTTAGGAGTCGCGTCTTTGGGCAGGGAAGCCTTAGGTGCGCCAACTCGGGCGAGAGCTGCACAGGAAGAGCAGGAACATGGGTTTAGGATGGTGTGACGGGGCATTTTTTGGGCACTGTTGGGGGGACACTGGCAAGGGGGGCTGTCATTAGAGGGACTCAGGGGTTCGCGGTTTGTGGATTTAAAAATAAAAGAGGATCTGACAAAAACTTGATAAACTTGCAACTAGTGTGTGCACTATTGGCGTGGCATAGTTTGGGGGCAGCGGCCAGATAGGGGGGCGCCATGCCCAGGGAGAGAGTGGATGCGCGGGCCCTGCGCGAGGCCTTCAGCCTTATTAGCATGGCAACTAAGGTCCAGTTGGTGGATGCAGGGGAAAGGGATGTGAGGGAAGGTAGACCTCAGCGCAGGGTGGCCTCGGACGGGGCCCTCGTATCCGTATTTGTATGCACCCCTTCAGCAGGGAAATGGCTGGTAAGGGATAAGGAGAGTATGAGGGGGGGTTAGGAAGTGCAGGGAGGATATGCGGAGCACGGTACACCTTTGTTCAGGGGTAAGGAGGGGCAAAGTGAGAAGGGGCATGCAGAAGGTGGGGTGAGGGAGAAGACGGCGTAGGTAGGACTGGAGGAAGGGGACAGAGAGGAGTGAGGTCGTGGCAGCGGTGCAGAAAGGGGAGGACGTTCTTGAAGAAGAGTGCAGAGGAAGGGGGGAGGACGCCCTCGCCAGTGGTTACACAAGGAGGGGAGAGGTCCAGGACGGTACCTACGGACTGCAGAGCAGCATAGCAGGCGCAGTACGGCCCTTACCACAGCGGAAGGAAGGGCAGAGTATGGGACGCTTCTGCCGGGGAGAGTGGCGCAGGAAGGGGTTGGGACGGCCCCTCCAAGAAGATGACAAAGCAGCACTGGTGTGGATGCCCCTTGCTGGCGAGAGGAAGACCAACCTGGCCCAGGTGGGCTCACCGAACAAGCATAGTATATGGCTGTGGAGAAGGATGGCAGGGAGGGGGATTGCATGGTCTGGGAAGAGACAGCGCATGAGAATTGGGGGATGCAGAGAGTATGGAAGAGGGAGAGTGGGTGGAGCAGGAGGAAAGGGTGGGGGAGGTTAGCGGTATGGTACTGTGCGGGAGAGGTGGTCTAGGGGCGGGCCTAGTGGCTGAGCTAACAGGCAGAGTAGATCTACTGATATTTTTTGTGGCTAGGATGGCAAGAGTAGACGAAGAGGACAGACCACTGAGAGGTGAGTAAGGGAGAGATTGGTCTGTGGTGTGGGTCAAGTTGGGGGCGAGGGTTTGGGGGCAGAGGGCAGAGTTTGGGGAAGGAGGATGCCGGGGGGCTGCCAAGGCACTGGTGAGGGTGGATGGGAGGAGAAGGAGCATGGTGGAGGTACAAACAGACAGGGCACCCGATAAGGAGGTACAGGTGGCAGAGGGGGGCAAGTGGTACAGGGGTGACGTAAGGGCGAGGAGTAGGTAAAAATGTGACCATACATGGGTATGACAAATCATGTAGGGCGCACTTGATGGCAGCCACCAAAGAGAAAACTTGGGCATGGGATGTCATTAAGCTTTTTCATAGGGAAGGGAGAAGGATGGTTCAAACGAGGAAGAGAAGGAGCTGGCAGCGAGGTCATAGGTCACTGTAACAATTGATAATTTGACATCAGCCTTATTGATATATGCCAGTGTGTACTGTGAGAAAATCCCAGAGAGGAATGTGGCGCTGTTCAGATATATAGACGTTATTAGGAAGGCGTGAGTTCCGGGGGTTTCACATGGATAAAGTATGAGGAATTTAGGGCAAGGATGGAGGAGGACCAATCGGCAGTGTGAGGTGAGATTGGCATGAATGTGTGGATACAGTGGATGGCGCAGATGCAGCCGGTGCTTACGTTGCATACAGCAAGAGGCTTGCCTGTGCCATACCGACCGTATCATTGTCGCCCTGCCTAGGATGGGGTGGGGCAGGAGACAGGGGGCAGCCATCCGCGGCATGCTGGGCTTTTAACAAGGAAGCGTACTTGAGGTTGGTCTGTTAGTTCCGGCACAAGTGCAGCAGGTGAGCGGGATGGCCCCTTGTCACTCAATGTTTTTCATGGAGAGACAGGGGAAGGGGTAGGGGTGCATGGAGAGGGATTGTGGGGAAAGGCCTATACTCCACTTAAATTGGAGAAGTTGGACTAATGGCTGAGTTTTTACCCAGGCAGGGTAGCAGCAAAGATTTTGGGGGATGTGTTTTGGGAGGGTTTTGGGTTGGGATATCAGGGGCTGAGGGAGAAGAAATGGGCAGAGAAATTGAAGTCTGCAAAGGAGCGGGCAGACATTGTTGAGAAGAAGTTGCAAAGTTAGTGGCAGAAGGAAGGGTGATAGGACCATTTTTGGTGTTGCCTGGGGATTTGGTAGTCTCCCCATAGGGGGCGGTCCCCAAGAAGGTGGAGGGGGAGTTTAGACTGATCCATCATTTGTCTTGACCAGAGGGGATTTCAGTAAATGATTTCATTGCAGAGGAATTTTGTGCAGTGTCCTATGCGAGTGTGGATCAGGAGGTGGGGCTTGTGAGGGAGAGTGGTAGCGGTGTATGCTTGGCCAAGTGTGACATAAAGCAGCGTTCCGGTGGCTGCTAATGCATCTGGACTATTTCTGGTGGTTTAAGATGCAGTTTAAGGATACGATATTTGTTGATAAGGTGCTGCCCATGGGGTGTGTCTTGTGCACTGTTTGAGCATTTGAGCTATTCCCTTCAGAGGTGTTTTACTTGCAGATCAGGTTTCAGGGGAGTGTTGCATTACCTTCATGATTGTTTTATTCATCAGAAGGGCAGGGAGAAAGGGAGAATGTCAGGAGATGCGGCTGGTCTTTCAGGGGTTGATGGAGGAGTAAGGGGTTTCCTTGGCAGAGGACAAGACAGAGGGGCCGGCATTGGTCTTGTTTTTTCTGGGGATAGAATTGGACTCAGTGGCGATGATCTCACGCTTGCTGGAGGACAAGATGAGCAGTTTGGTTTGGATGTTGGAGAAGGTGGCAGGGACGCATACATTGGCACTGCAGGCATGCAGAAGTTGCTGTGGCACTAGAATTTTGCCTGCAGGACAGTGGTACCGGGGTGCACATTTTGCAGAAACATTGCGCGGTACATGGCTAGGGAGAAGCAGCCACACCACAGACTAAGGGTGTTGTCTGCCATCAGGGAGGACTGTAAGATCTGGTTGTATTTTCTGGAGGATTTTAAAGGAGTGTCGATGTGGCTGCTTGGGGACCCAGTGTCATGGGAGGTACCAGTATTATCTGACTCTTCAGGGGCAGGAGGATTCGGGGTGTACTGGAAGGGGAAATGGTGTGTCGAAAGGCGGACACTGCACTGGAGAAGGTTAGGGAGGAGCACTGCTTTCTTGTAGTTCTTTTTGTTGGTGGTGGCAATGGCATAATGGGGCAAGGAGCTGGAGAATAAGAAGGTGAACTTTAATGTGGATAACACAATGGTGCTCAACGTAGTAAACAGGCAGTAGGCTTAGGATCTCTGGGTGTCCAGGCTTTTGAGGGAACTTGTGCTGTGGTGTCTGAGGTGGAATAGTGTGTTCAAGGTGAGGCACATGCCTGGAAAGGATAACAGCATCACCAATGCTTTACCTCATTTCAGTGCTAGAGATTTCATGGGTTGGCACCAGACGCAGAACAGGAGGGGCACCAGATCCCGGTGGAACTGTGGCAGCTTTGAAGAGTGAGAGCGCTGCATTTAGTGGAGGAGTCACTAGCTGCAAGTTCCTGTGTGGTGTACAGGCAGCGTGGTTATACTCCCTTAATGGTGGGCAGAGTTGGAAAGTGATATGCAATGCGGAGGAGAGAAGTAGGGAGGACGTGGTGAAATTCATACGGGATTGCATGGGTAGGGGTTGGTCTAGGGTGACAATAGTGGGGAAACTGGCAGAGATTGACTTCTATGGGAAGTGGTTCTGGGGTTTCCAGCCTAGTTGCGGTGAGATGGTAAGTAGGATGCTGGAAGGTTGGGCAAGGGCAAAGAGGCAGGGGAATGGACAAGAGAAAGGTGGTTTTGGCTGAGTTATTAGTGGAAGTGAGTCAGGCTATTTGGGGGATATGTTGGCCCTGATGGTTGTTTTTTGGGACGTTCAGAGTATCAGAGCTGGTGTCAGGATGGGGGTGAGGGTTTGAGGTTGGAGGATGTGTAACTGATGGAGGACGCATTGGATATTAGGATCAGAAGGGCAAGGGGCTGTGGGTTCATTTGCATAAGGGGGGGCTGGATTTGTGCCCTATCAGAGTGGTTTAACATGGCAAAGAAGTGCGGGCAGTGTAGGTCTGGTTATTGCTCATGAGAAAGGAGAGAGGGTGACGTCAGGGCAGGTCCTTGAGGTGAGCAGAAAGGGGTAGACTGCCTACAGGAGGATGCTGGGGCATTTGGTACTCATTCTTTTAGGATTGGTGCGCCATCCAAAGGGATGCAATTGGGAATGACAGAGCAAGGGATTAAGAGGTGTCATGATTCCTGCCCCTCATGTCCCCAGCCCTCCAAGATGTCAGGCTGGAGCCAGGCCACGATCACCTACATGGCCCTCAAGGGCCTCTCCATCCCTCCAAAGACCCACTTGGAGTCAGACTTGGCGCTTGTGTCACCAGACTCACTCACTCCCATAGGATAACATTGGGGATTGGACTAGTAGTGCTTTGATGGGGACAAGATGGATGCCCCCACATATTTCGGTTCCCAGAACTGCATGTGCAGTCTAGTCTTTTGGGTGTGGTTCAGCCCAGAGACACCTGGGATACCCAGAGACTATTTAAGCCACGCCCAGGCTGAGAAACATGCTTTGTGTTTTCTGCACCTGCAGCGTGACACTCACCGTGTTCGGATCGGTCTCCAGTAGGCCTGCATCTTTCTTCTGCGCTCAGCTCCTGCAAGAACAAGAACACCGTTAGGAACAGCCTTACCTTGCGGCGCTTCTGCCCATCATTCATCACTTCTTCTGTTCTGCGGGCATCTTCGGCGGTGTCATTCCCATCCCGGCACGCTGCTTCCTAAGGAAAAGGGAAAAGAACAGAAAAAAGGCAGTAATAAGCATTCAGCAAATCTTCGCTCACTTTTAAAGACTGTACAAGCTTCAAACGCTTACCTGAATCCCAGCCGCTCTGGGAGAACTTTGTCTCCGGAACTTCTCATCCACCTGCAAGAGGGAAAAGACACTCCAGATTAGCGTTAAAACATCTAGAGGCGCCGCATACCGCGCTTACTCACCGCATTTCTTCTTCATAACTGGCATCCACGCTGAAAACGTCGCAGCACCTAAAAGACACAGAAAAAGAACTCAGTTCAATACAAATACGAAAGGGTCGCATCGCGCTCTCACTCACCTTCAGTGCTACTCATCTCAGCAGCACATAGCCATCCCCAGACGCCGGCCATCATCTAAGGAAGGAAAGGAACGAAGTTAGAGAACTGTTCAAAAGAATCATTATACTTGCCTGTCGGACTCTTGCCAGTGAAGTAACTAGGCAGCAACAAGCCTGCATCAATCAACGGGCCCCTGTGCTGAAAGCAGGACAGAGAGCACACTTTCCAAGAAAACAAGGTGAGCTGTGGATCAAAAGAAAGGGTTGGACCCCGGGGAAGAAGGGGTTCAAGCACACAGAGACAATAGTGAGTTAAACTCAACCAATCCTGTGTTTCAGGATCAGACTCCAGTCGAGTAGACTCCAGGGAGGAGTTCAAGGTTGTAAGAGGTCAGAACAGGCTGAGTGACGTCCCCGTGGATACCACGTGAGCGTTACAGAACACAAAGCCTCACATCAAAATCCACCTGGGCGTCATGGAAACGTCAGAAACCGACCAGTTAGCCCACATGTTGGGGCAGCTATGTTCCGAAGTACATGCAGCCAGGCAGGAGACCAACACCCTGAGGAGAGAGCTGATAGTAGCCGAAGAACGCACTGATGATTTAAGCCGGCAACTTCTCCAGTCACAAGCAGGGCATGCACCATTGCCGGGAAGCGTGCCCTCGATGCCAGCACCATCAGCCAATCCCATTCAGATAACCCTTCCTGGGGCAATTCCCTTGGCCCCGCCTGAAAGATTTACGGGGGATCCAAAGAGGTTTGCAACGTTCATGAACCAGTGTCGCCTGCACTTCCTTTGTAGACCAGGGGCCTTTCCGAATGATCAATCACGGGTCGCTTTTGACTGGTCTGTACCCTTTGTGGCCCAAGATGATCCCTTTCTGCATGACTTCAGGGGCTTTCAGCAGGAGATGGAAAAGCTGTTTGCCCGTCGTACTCATGGGCAGGCATTAGACAACAAACTTCTGTCCCTACGCCAAGGGAATGAAGACCTATTAACATACATAGCCACGTTCAATAGACTCGTAGTTGAAGCAGAATGGCCAGTGGAGAAGAGAACCACGTTATTTCATCAGGGGTTGCGGGGGGAGCTCAAGGATGTTCTCGCACAAGTAGTGAACCCCCCGAAAGACTTCTCAGAATTCATTGACCTTGTTGTTCAACTGGATCAAAGGTAGCAGGACCGAAGAGCAGATTGAACCAGACCGGACCCTCGCCCTATGTATGTGCATTCAAAGGACAATATTGCCCACACAACGGAAGGTTCAGGTTCATGTTCATGAACCAGTGTCGCCTGCACTTCCTTTGTAGACCAGAGGCCTTTCCGAATGATCAATCACGGGTCGCTTTTGTGCTATCCTACCTGAGTGATAGCGCCGTGGACTGGTCTGTACCCTTTGTGGCCCAAGACGATCCTTTTCTGCATGACTTCAGGGGCTTTCAGCAGGAGATGGAAAAGCTGTTCGCCCGTCGTACTCATGGGCAGGCATTAGACAACAAACTTCTGTCCCTACGCAAAGGGAATGAAGACCTATTAACATACATAGCCACATTCAATAGACTCGTAGTTGAAGCAGAATGGCCAGTGGAGAAGAGAACCACCTTATTTCATAAGGGGTTGTGGGGGGAGCTCAAGGATGTTCTCGCACAAGTAGTGAACCCCCCGAAAGACTGCTCAGAATTGATTGACCTTGTTGTTCAACTGGATCATAGGTAGCAGGACCGAAGAGCAGATTGAACCAGACCGGACCCTCGCCCTATGTATGTGCGTTCAAAGGACAATATTGCCCGCACAACGGAAGGTTCCGGAGAACCAATGCAAATCGGGGGGGTCAGATCCCCCTTGACTAAAGTGGAAAGGGATAAAAGGAGACAGCAGCAGTTATGTCTGTACTGTGGAAGGTCAGGTCATTTCCTTAAAGAGTGCCCTGTGAAGCCACTGAGGAGGACGGTAGGGGCCACGGACAAGGAAGATCCCGTGAAGGAATTGGAAAACTCCCCAGCCCGGCAAGTGTAGGGGACCACTTGTCGAGCAAGGAAAGTGAACTACAGACCTCCCATTTTGCACTATCTGTAGTCTTGATCAATCACCAACAACCATCTCGGATGCACACAGTGAGAGCGTACATTGACAGTGGAGCCGTTGGGAATTACATCGACCAGGATCTTGCGGCAAAGATGGGGCTTCTGTTACGCCCTAAATCAACCACTGACACTGTTACCACTGTCGACAGCACGGAAATAGCTTTTGGTCCAGTATCCCAATGCACTGCAGCTTTAACCCTTCTGTGCCAGGATGGACACCAAGAATCTATCGTTTTCGACCTCATTAAGGCACCACAGTTCCGGTTGATTTTGGGAATGCCATGGTTGGTAGCTCACAATCCTCGAATCGATTGGCGAGCAAAAGAATTGGCCTTTCCCGAGACTTGCGCCCACACATGTTATCGCCAAGAGAAACAACCAATAGACACCAGAACCTCCATGCTTGCGACTGTGGCAATCGGCACCCTACCAAGTGAATACCAGGACTTTCAAGATGTCTTTCAGAAAGAACAGGCTAATACCCTGCCACCGCACAGACCATACGATTGCCAAATCGACTTGATACCCAGCACACAAATCCCTTGTGGGTGAATTTATGCACTCACGGAACCAGAAAACCAGCACCTGAAGGCCTAACTTGACCAATACCTGGCCAACGGGTTCACCTGTCCCTCGAAGTCTCCAGCAGCCAGTCCTCTATTCTTCGTACTGAAAAAGGAGGGGGACTTGAGAACGTGCATCGACTATCGCGCACTGAACCAGATTACCGTAAAAAAAAAGCTACCCCCTGCCACTGATCCCTGAATTGCTTGATCAAGTCAAAGATGCCCAAATCTACACAAAACTAGACCTGAGGGGGGCATATCACCTTGTTTGCGTAAAACAGGGGGATGAATGGAAAACCGCTTTTCGCACCAAATACGACTTGTACGAATATCAAGTAATGCCCTTTGGCCTTTGCAACGCGCCTGCAGCATTTCAATACTTCATGAACGATGTCCTACAGGAATTGATTGATATCTGTGCTCTAGGGCACATCGACGATATTCTAGTATATTCCGCATCAAAGCAGGACCACGTTAAACACGTCCGATTAGTATTGGAGAAGCTCCGTCAATACCAGCTCTACGCCAAGCTTGAAAAGTGCTCATTCCACGTCTCCGAGGTGGAATTCCTGGGCTTTATTCTCAGCCCGAATGGAATCTGAATGGATATACACAAGGTAGATGCTATCCTGAACTGGCCATCCCCAAATTCATTCAAGGGGGTTCAAAGTAGGCTGGGTTTTGCAAACCTCTACCGTTGGTTCATCCCAGGATTTTCGCAAATCGTGCAACCCATCACGTCATTGCTAAGGAAAAGCAACAAAAAGTTCCAGTGGACAACAGAAGCCGAGGAAGCTTTCCAGGAACTCAAAGCAAGATTCACATCTGCCCCAATCTTACGCCACCCTTGCCCTGATCTCCCATACCTGGTGGAAATGGACAACTCAAGCATGGCTATGGGAGCCATCCTCTCACAAAAAGACCCCGAAACGGGCCAGTTACACCCTGTTGCCTTCTGGTCACGTAAATTCACACCCCCTGAACTCAATTACGCTATCATAGACAAAGAACTCCTGGCCATTAAGTCAGCCTTTAAGGCATGGCGACACTACCTCTTGGGCGCCAGACACACACTCACCGTAATAACTGACCACCGGAACCTCCAGTACCTAAAAACGGCAAAGGCCCAATCCTCACGACAACTACGTTGGGCTCTTTCTTTTGCTGAATATGACTACGTGATTACATTTCGACCAGGTGTGAAAAACGGGAAGGCCGATGCCCTCTCCCGTATGGGGTTGGAAGAGCAATGGTATCAGACCCCTGACCCAATAGCAATCATCCCGAGTGACAAGCTCCTAGGAATCACAGCAACCATAACTCAGAAAGAATTACATGATGAAATCCAAAACCTGATGAGTCCGGAGCAATTACAAGCGTGGAGTGCACAAGGAGAACATTACAGGATAAAAGATCAGTTGCCCTACTTCAGGAATCGTTTATTCTTACCAAACCAAGAACTACGAGAACAAGTCATGTCCGGTTATCATGATTCCTTGATCGAGGGCCACCCCGGAATCGCTAAAACCCTAGCCAAGATAAAACGAAATTATTGGTGGCCCACGTGGCGTAAAGACATTATCCAATACATCCTATCTTGTGGAGTGTGTGCTCAAAACAAGTCATCCAAGCAGAAACCGGCTGGGCTATTGCAACCATTGGAAATCCCACTAGCTCCCTGGCACACGATGTCCCTCGATTTTATTACTGACTTACCACCCAGTCAAGGGTTTAACACTATTCTTGTGGTCGTGGACCTATTTTCAAAAATAGCACATTTCATTCCTCTTAAGGGGCTCCCAAATGCTTCCACTCTGGCAAAGGTATTTCTTGAAGGCATCATACGGCTCCATGGGTTTCCTTCAGTATTAGTCTCAGACCGAGGTACTCAATTCGTATCTAACTTCTGGAGAAAATGCTGCTCTATGGCCCAGATCAACGTCCGGCTATCCACCAGTCACCATCCCCAAACGGATGGTCAAACTGAGAGGACAAATCAGACGCTCGAGCAGTATCTGCGTTGCATGTTACACGAAGCTGAAGGAAGCTGGTTCGACCTATTATGGATAGCTGAATATGCTTATAATAATTCCCTACACACCAGCACTGGGCAGACACCCTTTTATACCATGTATGGCAGGTACCCACGTACTTCTGAGTTGGACGTTCCTACAACCCTGGAAATGCCAGCAGTCAAAACCTTGCACACGACCATTTCTCAAACCTTTAAAAGGGCAGCTGAACACCTACTTCAAGCTAAGAATCGCCAAAAGAAGTTTGCTGATCAACACTGAGCAAAGGCCCCCAACTACCAAGTGGGAGACAAAGTCTGGCTGGTGTCTAAACATGTGCCCATTAAAGGAACCCGAACTTTCCGTCCAAGATACCTGGGTCCATTCACCGTCACCTCCATGATAAATCCTGTGGCGGTCAGACTAGCTTTGCCGTCAAACATGCAGATTCATCCTGTGTTCCACGTGTCTCTCCTTAAACCTGTTCAACCTGGGACCCGGGTAACAACGCCACTGCAGCCAGTAGTAGTCACCGCGGAGCCAGAATTCAAAGTCAAGGACATCCTGGATTCAAAGTACGTCAGATCCAAATTATACTACTTAGTAGACTGGAAGGGGTATGGTCCACAAGACAGGACATGGGAGCCTTGTGAGTACATCCATGCACCTCGCTTGCTTAGACAATTTCATCAAAACCATCTAAACAAACCAGGACCAGACAGAAGATCCACCTTGAGAGGGGCCTTGGGGGAGGAGTGCTGTCATGATTCCTACCCCTTATGTCCTCAGCCCTCCAAGATGTCAGGCTGGAGCCAGGCCACGATCACCTACATGGCCCTCAAGGGCCTCTCCATCCCTCCAAAGACCCAATTGGAGTCAGACTTGGCGCTTCTGGCACCAGACTCACTCACTCCCATAGGATAACATTGGGGATTGGACTTGTAGTGCTTTGATAGGACAAGATGGATGCCCCCACATGTTTTGGTTCCCAGAACTGCATGATACATAGTCTTTTGGTTGTGGTTCAGCCCAGAAACACATGGGATACCCAGAGACTATTTAAGCCACGCCCAGGCTGAGAAACATGCTTTGTGTTTTCTGCACCTGCAGCGTGACACTCACCGTGTTCGGATCAGTCTCCAGTAGACCTGCATCTTTCTTCTGCGCTCAGCTCCTGCAAGAACAAGAACACCGTTAGGGCCAGTCTTACCTTGCGGTGCTTCTGCCCATCATTCATCGCTTCTTCTGTTCTGCGGGCATCTTCGGCGGTGTCATTCCCATCCTGGCATGCTGCTTCCTAAGGAAAAGGGAAAAGAACAGAAAAAAGGCATTAGTAAGCATTCAGCAAATCTTCGCTTATTTTTAAAGACTGTACGAGCTTCAAACGCTTACCTGAATCCCAGCTGCTCTGGGGGAACTCTGTCTCCAGAACTTCTCATCCATCTGCAAGAGGGAAAAGACACTCCAGGTTAGCAGGGAAACATCTAGAGGCGCCACAACCCGTGCTTACTTACCGCATTTCTTCTTCATAACCGGCACCCACGTTGAAAACGTCGCGGCACCTAAAAGACACAGAAAAAGAACTCAGTTCAATACAAATACGAAAGGGTTGCATCACGCTCTCATTCACCTTCAGCGCTACTCATCTCAGCAGCACGTCGCTATCCCCGGACGCCGGCCATCATCTAAGGAAGGAAAGGAACGAAGTTAGAGAACTGTTCAAAAGACTCATTATACTTACCTGTCGGACTCTTGCCAGTGAAGTAACTAGGCAGCAACGAGCCCGCATCAATCAACGTGCCCCTGCGCTGAAAGCAGGGCGGAGAGCACACTTTCCAAGAAAACAAGATGAGCTGTGGATCAAAGGGAAGAGTTGGACCCCGGGGAAGAAGGGGTTCAAGCACACAGAGACAATAGGGAGTTAAACTCTACCAGTCCTGTGTTTCAGGACAAGTCTCCAGTCGAGTAGACTCCAGGGAAGGGTTCAAGGTCGTAAGAGGTCAGAACAGGCTGAGTGACGTCCCCGTGGATACCAGGTGAGCGTTACAGAGGTTAGGGCGTTGGAAGTCAACACAGTAAAAGGTCTATATCAGAAAGCTGGGGGAGTGGAGTGGTTAAGGGGAGGGGTAAGGGGTTTGGGGCGGTTGCAGAATTGGGGTCTCGCATTTTTTGATTTCCACAGATGTTGCTCGATGGAATGAAGAGGTCCCCCAGATTTGAATCTGCGGCCACTCCATGGTGAAATGGGCAGGGAGGCACTCAACTGTGATGTAGTTATGAGGACGGGTTGTTGAAATGGTCGGGTTGGGGGTATTGAGATGGGATTAGTTGTTACCCACTTTCGCAGGGTTGAGAGAGCAACATGAGGTGCCGCCAGTGCTTTTTTCGCACGTGGGACAGAGTGATTTGGTCAAGGAGCCAGGGGTGGCATTGATAAAGAAGGTAAAGAGGAACTTGATTTGGTTGAGGGAGATATGGCCGGAGGTTACGATATACTGGACGGAATTCATGCCAAGGCGGTGTGGAGAGGGGCTAATAAGAATGGGGCTGTGGAGCGCACAAGGAGAAAAATGAATAGGGAGATTGGGTCATTTTGCAAGACGAGGGTGCACATGCTCACAACCAGGACATAAAATATGAGGTTTTTGATTTATTTCAGGAGCATAGGGTGCACCTGTTTATGATGGGTAATGAGTATTATGTGCTTTATTTGAGAATGGCAGTGCAGTGGAGGAGTTGCAGACTTGGAGTTAAAAAGGTGATGGTGGTGGGGCAGAAAGAACATCTGGGGGCAGGGTTTTTCTGAGTGCTAGGCAGTCCTTTGGAGGAAGGTTGGGGATGGTTGGGGAAGCAGAAAGGGTTATTAGTGGGGTAAAGGAGGGGGTTAGCGCCTTTTGCACTGACAGGCTAGCCCAAGGGTATAAGAAGGGTGAAGAGGTATGGAGGAAGGAGGCACGTGGCCTTGGCGAGAAGATGGGAGAGAAATGTGGGAAGAAGGGGTGAGGAGAGGGAACAAGGAAAATTAATTAATTAATTAATTCATTATTTGTTTGTTAATTGTTAGTAGTCAGTAGTCTGTAAGGCCAAAGAGCCAGGTTAGCAGTTTGTTGTAAGCTGTGGCCTGTTATATTAAAGCAACCTTTTTCACTACACACAGGTCTGGTTGGGGTTTGTGCAGTTTAGACCAAGGTGATCCCTGAGGGGCACGCATTCGTGTTTCCCTCCAGGGTGATTTGGACCCTGCACTCCGGGCAGTGAGCAGGTCCGAGGGCTAGAGATCCCTTTTTAGGATACATTTGGGAAGTGAAGGGTCCGCAGCAAGCGACGATTACATGTTGTGTTATATTGCCCGCCCACCCACCCCGGTTTTCTGTTAGATGCGGTTTCTTTGGTGGGGGCATTTGGTGTGCAGTTAGGTAATAAAAGGATGTTCACTTACAGCGGGGATGGTGGCATTGGTGTGAGAAGCTGGGGCATTAGGTGATGAGGTTGATGTGATAGATTGTTTATTGTTGTTGCTGATGTGGAAGGTCAGCCGGGCTGTGCAGGCAAGTATAGGAAGAGGGAGGTTGGTGTTGAGGGAAGCATATGTTAAATGGAGGCATTGTGGGGGAGCTGGGGACACAGTCCTTTGGCGGATGGTTGGGGGAAGCAGAAAGGATTATTAGCGTTGTAAAAGAGGAGGTTAATGCTGTTTGCATGGACAGGCTTGACCGAGGGTTACAAGAAGGGTGAAGAGGTATGAAGAAGCAGGGGTGTGGCCTCAGGCAGAAGGTGGAGAGAAATGTGGGAATAAGGGTGAGAGGAATCGGGGGTGGAGGAGGGTTGAGGGGAGGGGACAAGGAAAATGTATTAATTAATGTATGAATTAATTATTTGTTTGGTTAATTGTTGATGGTCAGGTTAGAAGTTCATTGTAAGCTGTGGCCTGCCACATTAAAGCAACCGTTTCCACAACATGCAGGTCTGAGGGTTTTTGTGCAGTTTAGCCCAAAGGGAAGTATCATGGACTTGCTGATTATTTGTTTGGGCTATTAGTGTCGCTTATGACACCTATAAGCCGAATCTATTGCATTGGAGTACAGATTTGGAGGTATGGGGCATTTGAGAATGGAGGAGAATGGATGCAGAAGAATGACATATGAGGAGGGACACAGCCTGTAGGTGTTGTTTGGTTATGTGCCCACCCATTGCCTGCCAGTGGCCATGCTAATCCCTGTGGCCATTCCCACCCATTCCTGCCTCTGCTAGCCCGAAACACCTTGTCCTGGAAACTCTTTGAGTTTGCTTTAATGTAGCTTTACCATCAGACTTTGCATTCAAAGTGCCTTCTAGCGTTTGTTCAAAGTAGTTTTCTGAGAGTTAATGGGCATGATTACGAATGTGGCGGTAAGGCAACAATAGCGCCGGTAGTGCTACCGGCACTGTTGTTACCATAGCGCCACATTACGAGTTCTGCTTGCGGGTGCCGCTCTGTACGCCTGGTGCAGAGCGGCACCCGCGAGCAGAACTTGTGATTGCACCGGCACCGTTATAAACCTTATTAAGGGCACGGCTACCACCAAACTCGTAATGAGGCCCAATGACTTAATTGGAGTTGTAAACCTGCTACTGCTGTAATAAAAAGGTCATACGGTCTGCCTTCAGATACTCGATTATAAACACGCTGAAGAGAGAAATAAACCTTTAAGATACTTTTCTGAACATCTGATTTCTAGGGCCGGCCAGAGCAGAATTGTAGGGTAATGTTGAAAGCAGTGTTTTGCAACCCCGAGGCATGGTTTCAAATGATGCTGTTGCTAGCTCAGACAATGGTCCTCATTACACGTTGTGCGGTAAAAATCAACATTTACCGGCATGGCGCTATTAACGTGTCCGCCTTGGCAAGAGGGCGCTAATAGCGTACCATTACAGATACGCGGACACAAGCATAGCGCCATGCCGGTAATGACCCTACCGCCATGCCGCTAAAGACCCCAAAAAGTGCTATTAGCGGTAACCGTTAAAATGCGGAACCAGAAATAGCATCATCGCACAGGAGCGGGAAGGAGCATGGCGGCCATCTTTAAAAACACAATCCATTGCCATCCTCTGCATCCAGGACCTCTTTCGGCAAGACTCCAACACAAAATCATCCAGGACAGCGCGAAGATGCCCAAGGCCATCAAGAAAGGCGCTGATTGCCAGCGAAAAGAAAAATTCAGCGACGAGGAGCTGATCATGCTTACTCAGACCCTTGCGGCAAATGCCAATGTCGTTTTTACAAATGACATGCAGCGGGAGACCCTCCTCAAGAAAAAGGCCATCTGGGCAGAGGTTGCCCGCAAAGTCAGTGCGTTGGGCACCACCACCCGCACTGTCAAGGACTGCCGAAAGCGGTGGGACGACCTACGGGTCCGTGTACGAAACATCCTGTCCGTGAATCGCAAGCAGGCAATGGCCACAGGAGGTGTGGAATCGATCAAGGGTGTTGGAGACATGGAGCATGGTGCGCCCACTTCATCAGATGGAGGTGAGTGTATACATCAAACAATGCAGTGAAGGGTGATGGGGGCCCCCCAAATATGAGTCCATAATCAGGCCATCGATCCAGCCACAAACCTACATGCACGCATCACCACATACACGTGCAACACAGACCCATTCATGCATGACCCACCGACATCCCCATTACCGGATTCCAAAATAAAAAGGCCCCAATGCATAGAGCGACATGACGTAAACATTCTGCATAAGGCACGTAGAACCATAAACGATGATTTTCCCTATTTTTGTCCCCTACAGGGTCACAGACAGACACTGATGAACCGGGCACTGTGACACCTGCTCCACGAGCTAAGAAAAAGCCCAGGACACATGATAGAGGGGACACCGCCACCACCTCAAGGGGAACCGGGAGGAGTGATCAGCAGCAGAGGGGCAAAGGCAGCAAGAGCACCAGTTCTACACAGCCTGAGGCCACGGCTGCTGCAATTGTTCCACCCACGGCAGTGTACCCCATGACATTGGAAACTAGCACGGAGGGCCCACACTCTGCTGCCACCAGTTCCACTGGTGAGGCAGCAGCCACCGCCCCGCTTTCGGACATTGAGGAGGCAATTGACGTTCAGATTCAAAGCCAGACCGCCTGCCCACCACGGTCCATTGAGCCAAGCCCAAGGCCATTATCACGATCAGGTAGCCATGCAGAATCCGGCAACGAGACTGTGGAAGGGCGATGGAGCCCTCAGGTGTCCTCACCTGATGCCAGAGGCATGGACCAGGGCGCAGCAGCCACCCCAACAGCTGGATCCCGTCAACACGACCTTGCTACCATCAGCCAGAGGCAGGTTGAAATCACTGCGCTGGTTGGCCAGCATGTGGCAGAAGCAGCCCGTCTGAGGGATGACCTTAGTTTGTATGCAAGCCAGACAAGAGATGCCATGGAGGCATGCACAAACAGGATTTGTGAGGAAATGGCCCAATTTAGGCAGGCACTCACATGCAATGCGGACGCCATGGAGCGACAATACCCCCCCACCGCAGGATCAACCGGGCACCTCCTCCTCTGCAAGTTCCCGACAAACAAGCCCCCGGCGCCGCTCTCTGCGCACCATGAGATGCACGCCATCCCAACCACCCAATGGCGGAGGAGCCCATGAGAATTAGGGCCAGCAAGAACTTGCTGGCACATGTCGAGCAGGACACCTGCACACTATGAACCTCACATGGAGGTGTTGTGGGGGAGGGGGGAAAGGGTGTTTTTGGGAGTGTTGTGGGTGGAGGGGGGAAAGGGTGTTTTTGGGAGTGTTGTGGGGGGAGGGGGGAAAGGGTGTTTGCACAGTTGGGGCCATGCACTTTTTGCACACATTATGATCACAATACACTGTTGAAAATTTGAAACACAGGCTTGGTCTCCATTATTGTGTATGTGTACTTCATTGGGGACAGCGTCCTTTGTGGGCCTCACCACATACATCAGGGAAACAATACCCATCTCCAGCCATAATAGTTTTCTCTTGTATCTCATTACATTTGATACATCAGATGCTGACGCTCATTGTGTCCCTCCTGGCCATGCAAGAGGCAATGGCCAGGATGTTGCCATGCTGTGTGGCATCACTTCAGTGGTGCAATAGGTGTGTGGTTCAATGGTATGGCTAGGGCCTTTTCAATGTGCCCTTTGCATGCATTCAAGTTCACATTGCTGTCTTGATGTTGTGCTGTGCTGATTCTGTAGTACCATCTTGACGCCATGTTGCTGATTTGTGTGGTATGTGGTGTGGCATGATGTGCAATGTGGATGTGGATGGATGTGCAATATTCAGAAACCTGGATTGTACTCTATGTTGTGCAGCTCATAATTGCATGTGGGTTCTCCTCAAGGTTTGCAAATGTAAAACATGGTGGTTGTGTTGTTGGTGAGCGCCCGAACCACTCTGCTGTGAAGTTGCGGACAAAAGTACTTGAGGGCCCAGAACACAGTATGCAATTCCAGGACATTGATGTGAAACTCCTTTTCCTTCTGTGACCAGAGATCCCTGGCATGGAAGCGTACTGTGGTGTGCTCCCAGCCCTCCAGGGACAGGTCTGTTGTGACTGGGACCTGATACTCCGGTAGTCCCTGGGTGAATATTGTCCCCTCAAGAGCTAGAGATTTGCTTCCAGCAGGCATCGAGAAATTTCTGGAGAGGACTCATCCGAAGCCTGCAGTGCTGGATCAGGGGAATGCAGGACAACATAATCCCTAGCAGTGATTTCAGGTTGCGGACTGATGTATTTGTTTTCCGTGAAAGCAGGGAGGCCTTTGCAAGGATGAACTTCACTGTGTTTTCAGATGCCGATGCAGGACAGCATGTTGAGATGAGATCAAAAGAACAGAGCGCACTGAGAAGGAGTCAAGCAGGACTTTGCATGATTGACTGAGAATCCCACCAATGACTACAAGGATTGTGGTCTCTTTGTGCTGAAGAACCAGGGGGAAAGACTCGTCCCTGACCAACCAGCAATCCAGGTATGGGTAAACGTGGATCCCGAATGATTGAGGTGAGTCGCAGGCGTGGTGCAGCATTTGGTAAACAACCTCAGTGCATATTTTAGGCCAAAGGGCAAAGCCTTGAATTGGAAGTGCCATCCCGCTACCTTAGGAACAGCCTGTGGCATTGATGAATCGCAAATCTAGAAATACACGTCTTCCAAGGCCAGTGACGACAGGAAATCGTCTTCCTGCAGTTGGCTTGGGATGTCCAGGAGCGTGACCATTTGGAAGGCATGAGAGTGAAAGAATTTGTTGAGGAGGCGCAGGTCGAGTATGGGTCTCCAGCTGCCCGATTTCTTCTTAACAAGAAAGTATCTTGAGTAGACACCTTTGCCTTGCTAGTAGACTGGGATGTGTTTGACTGCTCCTTTGGCAAGGAGGGACTGGATCTCGTGTAGAAGTAACAAGAGGTGCTTTTCGACCTTTGACAATGGAGGAATGGAGGGCGGGCCCCCGATGAATTCCAATGTATGCCTGTGGTATATTAAAGACAGCACCCATTTGTCCGTGATGATGGAGCACCACAGCTCGCCAAAATTAGAGAGTCACCATCCCACTTTCCCATGCATAGTAAAAAATGTCATGCCACGTTAAGAAAGCATATGCAGACTAACACTACTGTCAGTCGGCCTATACTTCCTAAATATGGCAATTCTACTTGCCATCAAGGCAAAAGAAAATATACCCAACCATCAAGAGAGGGTATCAGGTAATATTATCCCCATCAATAATATCGCCATATATATGGTTGTGGCGTAAGGCCATAGGCGATATTATTGGTGGGGATCATTTATGGGGATATTGGGACCGGAGGTTCCGGGGGTGTCCCCCACTCCATTAAACAAATTATGGGGGTTGCGGGGGTGTCCGCCGCAGGTTCCATGGCTTAATATTGCTGCAAAAATATGGCAATATTTTTGTATGGTGATATTTCTGCGGGGATATTAACACATGGAACCCCAGAGAGTAAAGCTGAGTGCAGTCTTCGGCAGTTTGGCATCTTATGGAACTATTGTTGCTAGAGGACTGCTTTTGGAGATATGTAGAGATCCTTTGAGAATCTCGGAAAGGGTGCAAAGCACCTGCAGAGCTCAAAGCTGTGTGCACTCATCAGCAGTTTGTAGGGGGTCAAAGGTAGCTGGGAAATACTCAGTTGACCCTCAACTACCTGGTCAAGCCCTCCAAGTGTGGAAAGGCAAAAACTCACTCTGACACGTGTGTTTTACTTTTGTGACTTTTGGTTTTATCCCTTAGTGCCGAGAACAATTCAGATGTGAATTGTTGCTAATTATGCACGGGCAGTGGAGTAAGACACTAGTGATAAGGGTTCTAGTCGTCCCGATCTGACAATATTATGCAGTAGCGTTCAGGAAAAAAAAGTCTAACTTAAAAACTAATATTAAAACATGCTTCAAAAAAGCACAACTGAGAAATCAGGACAAAATGACGTCTACGCAGCAGAGGAGTCAAGGGTCAAAGCGTAAACCTCTTACAATGCGCTCCTGGTGGCACTAGATGCAAACATTACTGATGGAAGAGAGAGGATCCACCCGCTCTAATATTATGTACAGCCATTGATACCGTGCATGAGAGTCTTCAAGAAGTAAGTGAAATTCGAAGTAACCCGGTAAAAACACTTAACACTCTAGATTACACAGATCTTTTTGGCTAGATCACCATCTCTATTTTGCAATGACTTTAAGCCTTCTTCATTTGCATACTACCCTTCCCAAGAAGCTCCATCGTCGACTAAAAATGCAAAACTTCTCTGACGCTAATCAACCCATGCTACACTCTTCTATAGCTGCTCTAAATTTCCTCCTCAACGTCTTATTAAAACTGTATTATAACATACAAAGGGATCTTAAGGACCAAATATCTATAATACACATAATGAACAATAAAGTGGCCCTTGTAGAGGGCTTCATTATTGCTAAATAAAATAATCTGGTGGAGGAGACTCGTTTTAGGTCCGGCCAACCGCAATATCATGCAGATAAAAGATCACGTGACTTGTTTCACTGACCTACATTGCTGAGGATATGGTATTAACGGGGAAAATTCTGAATAATTCTGTTCAAAATGAATGTACCATTGCACTTGTGGAACCATCATATCACAGTGCACAAGAGCAAAGGAAGGCTAAAACGAAAGGGTAGTCAAAACACAAAAAAAGAAAAAAAACATTAAGAATATTAAAATGCTTGTGAGAAAATGTTTCAGAAAACTGACAAAACTCCTTGATTGAAAATAACCAACTGAGGTTCCATGGAAGAGGATTTACAAGAAGGTGAGGAACAGATACAGTCATGGGTAAGGAGCCTAAGAAATTAACGTAAGCTAATTTAAAAGACACAAAAAGGTTTGGGAGCCCCTCTACAGAGAACGAATATGGCCAAATAACCTGGTCTTTGGGAAGGTGCTCAATCGGGAGGCTCCACAACCGCGTTTTAGTTCACTATAACTTTCACAGAGGTGAAATATCCATTTGCATATCAGTGTGGTCCCACCCACTTGGGCAGTGGATATTTCTCTTTTGTGAATGGTGCAGTGAGCTAAAACGTGGGTGTAGACCCTCCTGAATGGAAGAAATACCATAGAACAGAGTATCAGGCCCATGTTCGTTCTCAGTAGAGTGGTTCCCACAGTCTTGTTTAATTTGTAAAACTTGGGGTTCCACCCTAAGTAACCAAGTGTAATCCAGACGTGGACCCCTTGCTCACTGTGCTTCACCTCGCTGAGGAAGACCAACAAGGCTGAAACACATGTCTGGGGTTGTAGATGGTGATCTTGTTCAGAGGAGAATTACCTAGCATGTGTGTGCTGGACTGCCCTTGTGGGTGGGACAAAGAATGATACGCAAATGTATTTCTCCTTTGTGAAGGGTGCAGTGAGCGAAAACGTCATTGTAGATTCTCCTGCGCGGAAGACATTCCACAGAACAGGGTATTTGATCCATGTTCGTTCTCAGTAGAGGGGCTCCCACACTCTTGTTTAATTTGCAAAACTTGGGGTTCCACTATGAGGAACCAAGTGTAATCCAAACATGGACCCTTTGCTCACTGTGCCTTAGAGAGGATTAGCTTCACCTCACTGAGGAGGCCCAACAAGGCTGAAACACATGTCTGGGATTGCTGATGCTACTCTTGTTCAGAGGAGAATTGTCTATGATTATTATTATTATTATTATTGTGCTATTTATTTAGCGTGGACCTAGCTTGGAAAAGCAACAGAGTGCTTTACAGAAGTATACAACAATACAGATACATAACGGAGCACTTTACAGAGGTATACAACAGTACAGATGCATAACAGAGCGCATTCTATCATTTTGGTGCTGGACTACCCTAGTGGGTGGAACCAGACTGATGTGCCAATTGATATTTCTCCTTTGTAAAGGCTTCAGTGAGCTAACACGTGGCTGTAGACCGTCCTGAGTGGAAGAAATTCCATAGAAAAGGGTATTTGAGTCATGTTCATTCTCAGCAGAATGGCTCCCACACTCTCTTGTCTAATTTAAAAGACCTTTGGCAAAGTCAGGTTACTAAAATATAATTTTATTTTTTAAACAACAGCAAAAATATGCAAGTAATGAGCCCCCCATATGGATGGACAAGAAATATCGGCTCAGGTAACAAATGAAAACAACAGGCAGTTGAAAGACTGTGAGGTAAAGACCAAATGTGAGTCAATAGTAAACATATCGGACATCTCGATAATATATTCTGAGGGAGGTTTTGAGTCAAACGACTAGCCGACTATCATTACAAAACTCAAAGGGCAAAAGTCGCTGAAAGTGAACCTTTTCCCTTCATGTCCTTAAAAGGCAAATGGCTCCAGATAATGGGAAAAACAACCATAAGCATAAAAATTGGAAAGGAGAGGAGAGCACTGAATCTAAACTGATGGAAAGAAGTAACAGCGGGATTAGGAGAGAAACATCAGCAAATGAGACATTACGATAAAGGGGGCTCTCTGTACAGAAGCTTCTCTGTGAGCTTGGAAAGCATTTTAAAATCAAATTGTCCAGTGTTACTGAACCGAAGTAACAGCTTAAAGGGCTACAGGAGATACCCATGTTTATCTAAGAAATATAACACCTAAAGATATTGAACTGGTAACATTCCTTGAAGCTGACAGAACCGATGTGGTTAAAATAGCTTTAGTATCTGCTTTCCTAAAAAATATCGTACTGGAACATGCTCCGGTGATAGCTATGGTGGGTTACGATATCTACAATATCAAGGCGACAAACCCATTGGGAAAACCATCACAGGGGAGAAGGATCTGCAAGAGTGACAAGAATTTGGTGAACTAAAGATATGCTGTCCCTCCAGGCCTACTGGAAAGCATTGAGTATTATTCCAAAATTACAACAATTTGGCAGGACAAATGAACAGCCAAGAATGGGCTTGAAAGGCAAGAGCGCTTATGTCCAGGGGAAACAACCCCTCGATCTGCTGAGAGTACCTAAACATGCTATCCTCCTGCAGCCACAGCCAACTATTTAATGGATTGATTGCAGTCTCTAGTTTGACTACATTTGATATTATATGCTTACAGGAAACGTGGCTGGAGGAGTGTCCAGCCATGGTGGAATACACAGAGAAGGGATTTAGGGGACACCCCTTCAGTAGTTTGATTGTAGCGATATGAAAAAAAAACGTAATCTGAGCTGTCATCAAATAGAACTTCTGTGTAAAGACATTCTAGCACTAAGACTAATTTGGGATGAAGTGGGGGTAGGAAGAGTAATGCATGTTTATTGGTTAACATGTATTGGAACCCTAGACATTCCTGGTCGAACCCTTGCTTAAAAGCATGAATGACATCCGCTCGGACTGGTATCTAGCAAACCCCCCGGGTTATAATCACGGATCACATAGACTGCAATTGTATGAAAGAGCTGTATGGAGAGGTGAGGCACAATGAAGAGTCAACTGCCAGGATGGAAAGAGGTAGATTATGGAATAAACTGGTGCATTCCTAGAATCTGATCAGATTCAATGGGAACATTGACGGGATGTTCCAGCCAGACATATTTGGTGAAATTGCAATAGGCTATCACTGTGCGTCACTGCTTCCTTTTCATAATTGTACAGTTTTTGAGGAGAGTGATTCCCAAGCTAGTGACCATTCCCTTCTAACCTACTAAATTAACATGAATATTGATTGCAAACAAGTGGCTCCGCTATATAGTAATATTGCCCTTTAGGCTCAAACCATCAGAGTAAGCTGGAATCAAAAAGTGGTGAGTCGTTTTAATAAGTGAATGCACAGAATTGCTTCTACATCCTCATGAATTTGGAGACGTGGTAAGAAAAGAGGTGGCCAAAACTACAGCCAAAGTCATATTATACAGATCAAATTTCGTGAAAACTAAGAACCGTGTTTTTGTCATACGGGTAGTGGAAAAAAGGAAATGTCTTAGAAAATAAATCATATACTGTAAGAAATATAAGTAGGAAGACGAATTGAGGATACAGATAAGGAAAAAATATCAAGGCTTTAAAAATGTGATTGAATCCTGTAAAACCCTACAATTGCAACATAATCCGAAATAAATACTGCCCATTTTGATGAGTAAAAACAAAAATATCTTTTGGGAATTGATACATTCAGGCAAGCAGATGCATAGCAGAGTAATAAATGCTATATCCGAAACATTAGGGATGTCATATTATGCTCTAGAATATGTCAGACCTACACAAAAATGGTCATGCCCTACTGCTAAGTTATCCAAAGTGTGACCTTTAGAGGTTGACCTAGAAGAGATAGTGATGTTAATTAATATATCTAACAAATCCTGCACTCCTGGCGCGGAAGGCCTTGCCAATATAACTTTAAAAGGAAATCCTGAGATGCGGGCGCTTATTCTCTACACATTGTTTAAGCGCATTCTTGTCTTAAAACTGTTCTTGCTTCCTGGAGTACAGCCATAGTCGTCCCTATTTATAAATAAATGCAATAGGAATGACCCGGGTAACTATCGCCCAATTGCACTTTTGGATGTGCCCAGTAAAATGTTTGCTTTTATAGTCTTGTAAAAATTGAATTTATGGCCAGACTCTACTCGACATGTGGACACTAACCAGACGGCTTTTGAAAAAACATAGGAACTTCCCTAAATGGCTTTATAATGAATCTAATCCAACAACAAGCCCCTTGAACAACAAACCCATTTATTATGCACTGAATAATTTGACTATAGTTTTTGACCAAGTAAACCAGTAAAGGTTATGGGAAAAAATGCGCTCTTGGGGCTGCCCACACTTCATACTGGACATTCAGGTTGGATAGGGAGGGGTCCCTTCACTCTCCTATACATACGTATAGAGGTGTGAGACAGAGGTGTGCGATGGTTCCCTCCCTGTTCAACCTCAAAAAAATATATATGATCTTACTTATGCAGATGATTACATATTGCTCGTCCAGACGCCATTGGGTCTTCAATGGTTTCTTGTTTGTTTTGATTAATTCACCAAAGATTTGGATCTTGGAATCAATGGACGTACAACAAAAATGTTTATTACACAAGGTATCGGGAAACCTGTAACAACAAAGTTTCATGGTCTCTTGGAAAAGAACCACTAGAAAGGGTGAATATCTGGAAATACCTGGTTTTTCAACTGTATTATTCAGTTATAATGAAATCTAAGTTTATCGAAATGAAATCAAAAATTACGTCATTAGTAGCACAAATGAAAGTAAATAGCAAATACGGGAAATTCATGCTCATTCCATGTATTAAATTTTACAAAGCAAAGATGGTTCCCACGCTAATCTATGGGGCAGAATTTGGAGATCCTAATTTTGCTTGGTGGAAAGTGGAGGCCAAATTGTAGAGAAGCAATTTAGGGATTCCGGCTTGTGATTTTAGCTTGCTCTTATATCAATTAAAGCAATGGTAGAATGGAGGCGCATTGCTTTGTGTAGGAGTATTTTAATCCCTACTCACTTGAAACTCCCTTTACATTGATCTTCATAATATGGTGGTTAAAGGAAACCTCTTAGTTTTAAATGAATGTATCTCTAGACCATTAGAATTCTCTGACAAAATAAATGAATCAAAGGAGTAACTAATTTCAGCCCTGCAACTTGTTAAAAAATGATATTTTGGACAGAAACAACCGAGGGAAAAAACAAATATAAAACATACTCACAAATAAGTTATGATAATAAAAATTATAATGAGCTACCTGAGTAGCTGAAATTAATTCATCATAAATAGTATAGAGGAATGTTCATGAAATTGAGATTTCATGTATTACCCACTAGAGAAATGTGTGGAATAAGACATAAGTGGCCATCACAGATTAGGAATTGTAGGTTTGGATTTTCTGGTGAAGAACCAGAAACCTTGAGACTACTCTTTATTGAATATCCAAATCTGACAATGATCCATAAGAGTTATTTCCAGAAATGTGCTTATAATGTAAACACTATGAGACTGGACCAAATTTGATTCAGGGTACCTAATGGAAATGATAATCGTTTGTCAATTGCAGCTATTTAGTACATTCAGGATTTACTAAAAATATGTCCAGACACGAATAATGAAAACTCAGGAAAGGTAAAGGGAACATACTTATATTCTGCTAAGCGTGACATAACAAAATGAATGTTGTATTTTAAATGAAATTCCTTTTTAGATAGGTTCCTTTTCTTTTTTATTCGAAAGCATGAGTTGTGATATTTCGCTATTTTGTTTTATTTATTGCGAGGTGGAATTCAATAATTTTGTAAATGTTATGAAACCATATACAAATAAAAAAATATACATATATAAGTGTGATTGCTAGGCTGACCTATGCTAGTACTGCCAGTCTGCATTTACTTTCTAACGGTGGCATGACATTTTTCACATGGCATCAAGGGTAAAGCAATCATGACAAGTGTTATTACGTGGCAAGTTTGACTTATGGTTTCAGTGTGCATTTATGTACTTACTGTTGGATGGCATCTGTTACTTTTTACTTGGCATCAAGGGTAAAGCAAACGTGATAAGTGTTATTGCATGGCTAGACTGGCTTACATTGGCGTCTGCAGTCTAGCCATATATTATTTTTGTGTCACAGCATTTTTGTACTTGGAATCAAGGGTAAAAGTGAACATAAGTGTGATTGCATGGCACACTGACCTATCTTGCTATTGCTAGTCTGAATATACTTTCTTTCTGTTGCACTGCATTTTTTACTGGCTGGGAGCACTTATGTGGTAATACTGGCAGATGTTGGTGCAGCATGCATGACCTGTATGGGTACGGCCAGCATGAACAGGTTTTATATACTGGCATATGTTGCGGGAAAAAGCATGATGAAAATGTGCTGCAAAATGGTCCTGTGCACTGTTGGTGACTGGCATCTATTGGGTTTTTCATGTACTACCATACAAAAAAAGTGGTGGCTTTTTACTCAGTTTTTCTGAAAAAGTGCTGTAAAGTGCATCATTTTAACCCATTTTTAAAAAGGTTCTCAGGGGAGAACCGCCCGAACCACCTTTGTTTCGGTCACACCTGCTATTAGACATATGCATATAAACCCATCCAATTAAAAAATGCACCAGCTGCCACTGACGATATCCAACAACTTTCTCATCTCTCCTTTTGTATCAAGAGTCGATGTCTGGTAAAGTATCCAGTGGGGATGCATGGGAGCCACTGTTTAGCCCCTGGACTTTCCTCCAATCGAGCTCCCACAAGCCACTGCACACCCCTCTTTTACCTGACTTCCTTTCTATTTCAATGTTCCTGTATGGAGAGCATTGAAAATAATGTGTAGAGATTTGAATTGTATGCAAGCCTGAAGGGGATTGTGCTGCCACCTTCAATGTGCGATCAAAGCAGGGCTTGACCAAGGGGTGAAAATTGTTGTGGGGTGGGAATTATATGATTTGTTCTGTACAATATTCATTATGTCACCTTTACATGTTTCTCTTTTCACACCCTTAGAATCGTTTCCTTGATGAAGAAGCTGAGCTAAGGCCACGCCTTTATCTCATGAACTTTCTGTTGGGTCTGTACTAAATAAAATGACCAAGTATGATGGGTTCTAACCCTGAAATTCACTTAAGGTTTCTGTTTGGCCCCTCGACCATTACAACATGTTGTGGTTCTCTGCTGTGGAAGCAAAAGCAGAGGAGGGCGTCTTTCTTGTAGCACAAAAGGGATTATGTTCTCTCTTAGCTCGAGGAGGGGGATAATAATATGGTTATCCTTTTATGTTATGTTATGCTATGTTATTGAGCATTTGTATAGCGCCTTTTACCACTGGTTTGATTCCAAAGCTCTGTGGGTTGAACGCCCTCGGGGAACACAGTCCATGTCAGTGGAGAGAGTAATGTACTAAAATGTGCGTGGGTGCACTCGGTATGTGTACAGCCAGTGTGCAATAGTGGTGTCTAGCTGCATACTAGTACTAAGTGTGAGGCAATGGTTGTGTGAAATCAGTAGAATGTGTGCAGCAAGACCAGTGGACTTGGTATCTGCATTCTAGCAGTGCTGGTTTTTGAGAGTGAGATTATGGGCCTCATTACAAGTTTGGCGGAACAAAAATTATGGTGCCGATAGCAATGTACCAGCACCAGGGCTTTAAGTGGGCCGGGGCCTGCCGGGGCCCGGCCCCGGCAGTCTCCAAAAAGTGGGACTGAGCCGGGGCCCTGCCGGGGCCCCCCCTTCCACTGCACGCAACATTGGCGGGATGCATTATCCTGTCGCGGCGGCAGCCGCGACGGGAGATGCGCCTGCCATGAAGTCAGGCGATCTGACAGAAGTGGCAGCCAACCACAGCGATGCTGTGCCTGGCTGCCACTTCTGTAAATCATAGTAACTGCCTCTGGTGACCTCTCGCGCGAGGGGTCACCAGAGGCAGTTACTGTCCCTTTGTTTCCCCAGGTCGCCGAGGCGTCTTTAACCCTCGGCGAACCTGGGGATTCCTCGACATTTTTCGAGGTTTATGAAAGATGGCTTGAAAAGTACACAATTCAAGCCATCTTTTATAAAGCTTTGCCGACGGACAATTTTGTCCGTAGTCAAAGCTTTATAAAAGATGGCTTGAATTGTGTACTTTCAAAGCCATCTTTTATAAAACCGAAATGTTTAAAAAAAAAAAAATGGCCTGAAAAGTAGGCAAACCGTAAGCTATGCACACACACACATATATATGCATGTTATATATCTGTGTGCGTACCTTACTATGGTTTGTGTACTTTGCAAGCCATCTTTTCTAAACATAGAAATACTTCTATGTTTAGAAAAGATGGCTTGCAAAGTACACAAACTATAGTAAGGTACGCACACAGATATATAACATGCATATATATGTGTGTGCATACCTTACGATTTGCGTACGTTTTAGGCCACGCCCCCCACAAGCCACGCCCCCAAATGAGGGCCCCCCCTCGATTTCTTACCCCACTTAAAGCCCTGACCAGCACCCTTTATGGACAGCCAAACTGGAAGTTTGCCGGTAGGGGCACAGAACTTCCAGGAGTCCTGACCTGCCGGGAGTTCATGCCCCTACCGGCATGCTTTTCCCTGAAGCACCGGCACCGTTACTAACGGTGTCAGTGCTTCAGTTTTCCCATTCGCGTGGAGTCCTATGGGACTCCATGGGAATGGGAAATAACGCTATTGCCGCTGCCGCCAATGATGTCCCGGTAGCACTGAGGCCCTATGTGTGCATCTCGGCCGATTTTGAGGATTATAGCTGTGTTCTAAAAACTTTTGAGGTGGACATGGAGGTGTGTAAGTATGTGTGAATAAAGGCCAAATTAATCGAGGGGTATAGCTGCATTCTATTGTTTGTTGGTGCAGAGGAGAGTTAGCATAGTGGTGTGTTTGAGTGTCTATGTGATTGCCAAGTGGATCTTATTCCTGTTGAGCTTCCACTGCCTGTTGAGGGGGTGGTATCTCCTTTGGGTTTGGGCTGTTAGGCTAAGGTCTTGGTGACGGGAAGACAGACGGTTGGTGACAGGCAGATCTGTCCCAAAACTCATGTTGTAACTGAATTGGAGCTAGCGACATACTCGGTCAGTAGTTCTACTAAATGGATTCCTTGATAGGTAGTTCCACTTACACATTCCCAGATAATTAGGATTAGTAAAGAAAAAGTGCTAGAAGGTTCCTTGGAAAATATTTCTCCTCAGTGATTTCCAGACTTGTGAGATTAGGAAGCAAGGGCATTTCCTGGACTGATAGCGTAGTGCATATTTGCATGGCAATGATCAAGTTCATAAGTGCTATTAGTGGTTCGGTGGTAGTTCTGCTAGATAGATTCCCGGTAGGTAGTTCTGCTAAATATATTCACTGGTAAGTGTGATTAGCATTATAAGTGCTAGAAAGCCCCCTGGTATCTAGCTCTGCCCATGGATCTCCTGATGGGCAGGATTAGCAGGCATGTGCATGTGCCTTCTTGGACTGATTGTGTGGTGCAAATTGCATGGCCTTGATCAAGCTCATGAGTGTTATTAGTGCTTGGTATACGAGTCTAGTACAGTCAGTCTAGATTATTGGTGATAGATAACTCTCTGCCTCTGAGCATACGGTATTCTTGTGGATGAGGTAATGAGTCAATTTCGTCAGGTACATGGGTGCCACTACCATTTGGGTTTCAAGTCTAGGGCAAATGCTCCAAGAAATATGGGTAGATATCGTCTGGCCTGAGCGTCTATGAAAGAGTCCGTAATGAGCGGGATACCACGCAAGTTGTTGGTCGTAGTGGTAAGTTAAGTCATTCACTGCATTCCTTTATGTGTTTTTAGGCAAAGAGACAAGTTTTGAGTGCCTTCCGGAAAGCAATGTAGTCTTTGCTGGGTCTGATGTGTGAAGGCAGTGAGTTCCACAAAGTTGGTGCAAGGGTTGAGTAGGTGGACCCTCCGATCCTGGCCGAATTGGAGGTGGGGACCACTAGGAGGAGCGCAATCGGGTTATAAGGCGTGATCTTTAGTTGTAGGAATTTGAGGCCTGCTTTGTGCACTGCTCGGTGGTTGATTCATAGGAATTTGAAGGTGATCCTGAGTCCAATTGGGAGCCAGAGTAGGGTGCGGTGAGCAGGTGAGATGTGGTCCGTTCATCTCAATGTGACAAACAGTCTGGCAGCCGAGATTTGTACTCTCTGGAGTTTGTTTAACTGGTAGGCCGGTGCACCCAGGTAGAGGGAGTTCGCATAGTCAAGTCTGGACATGGCAATAGACATGATTACAGCCAGTCTGTTGGGCTAAGAATGGTAAGGGAAGATACGCTTAAGGAGCCTAAGGTGGAAATAACAGGATTTGGATGCATTGTTGATGTGGTGAGGCAGAGTTAGGTCCGAGTACATTGTGAAGTCAAGGGTTTTGACAGTGGTGGCGGTCACGGGTGGGGGCCGAGTTAGGGTGGCCAGGGAGTTAGTTGGGGAATAGAGCAGTTTTGCTGCATACCATGATCTCCGTTTTACCTGGGTTCAGAAGGAGATGATTGGCAGTCAGCGGTCAATGCCTGTGAGACATGCTGCTAGATCCCGACGAGGGTAGGTGGTCGATGTGGGAATTCTCAAGATGATTTGTGTGTCATAGACATAGTTATAGCATGTGATGTTGTGTGAGCGGATGGTCCTGGGCAGAAGGTTCATGTAAAGGTTGAAAAGAAGGGGAGAGAGGCAGGCGCCTTGGGGTACACCAGTGTTTACTGGGCGTGCAGCATGGGGAGAAGGGGGAAGATGGGTGATTTGCTGTCTATGAGGAATGAGGTAATCCTGTTGAGTGCTGAATCTTGTATTCCTAAGTAGGGCGGTCACTCAAGGAGGAACATGTGGTTAATGGTGTAAAACGCTGCCGCCTTCTGAGTCTGCAGTGACTTTGAGGTCATCCAAGATGGAGATCAGTGTGGTTTCTTCCTTGGCATGGACGGAAATCTGACTGTACGGGATCTAGGAGATTTTTAGATTCCACAGAACCATTGATCTGTGAGTAAGTAGTGCGGTCAATGAGTTTTGCCAGAAATCTGGTGTTGGAGATCAGCCTTTAGTTGATTGGTAGGAGAGGGTCGAGGGAAGCTTTTTTAAGCAGAGATTTGACATGCACAGTTTTGAAGGATTTTGGGAAATTGCTAGAGGGAGTCATTAAGAATGGACCTCGCCAATTCTCCTGCACAGGACGGACAGCTGACAGATAGTAGTTTCGCAAACTCCTCGCCAGAGATTGGGTTGAAAGAGCAGAAAGAAGGGTTCTCTGAGGAGAAGGTGGTTGGGTCTGGTGGAGCAGGTGTTGAGCGGTTGGACAAGATGGAGAGTTTGGCGTTGAGGGTGGCTGTCCTTTCTAGGGCTGTTTCGTGGAAGTGTTCAGACAGAAACATCCAATATGAGTATGTGGTGTATGCATTTTTGTGAGAATGAAGATAACAGTGCTTTATAGAATTTGCTGGTGCCTGAGCAGATATATTTTATCTATAAGGAGATCAGAGATCTTATCAAGTACACCAACAAACAAGATGGGGCTCAGTAAAAACAAAAAAAACAACATATTGGATTGCTTATGGGGTGTCTAGCAGAGAGAAAGTTAGTTCTGGGCCAGAACGGGTCTATCAATATATGGAAGGATTCTGGAGCCATTCAGCTGCTCCATGATGCATACCTGAGTGCATTGTGAAGAAGGCTCTGTTGTAGGGTCTGCCATTTTGTAGAAGTCATATCTACTGTGTAAGCTTGGGGTAGGCGTTACAGAATATTTCCTCTATGAGCTTCTTTTGTCCCCTATGTGGCTAGTGCATTCTTCTTCTTGGGTTTTCTAAAGCGAGCAGGCAGTTCCATGATGCCTGGATGAACATTGACAAGCGCTGTTTTGGCCAATAAATGATGCAACATTTCCATTCCCTTGATCCCAAGCTAGACCAACTGCTAAAGTTAAAGTGGGAGACGTGCAGCACAGAGTAGAAACATGCGATATCTGTGAAAATGAGCAAAATAGCAGGTGAGGCCATCATGGCATAGCCTTTGTTCAAAGATAGCCTATTTTTTAAAAGTCAAGGCCACTGTGTAAGATGGCGAGAGAGTTGTCAAAAGCTGCTTTGAAGAGCTATATTTTGTTTCCCTGCTACTTCGGACAATACTGTTTTTCCATTTGTGTGCTGTGATCCATTTCATTTGCAATTATTGTTGTTATTTATGCTTCTTGATGGTTTGTTCTGTGCATTTAAAGAATGTATCTCCCAATACATAACAAAAATATTGTCCACTAGCTAATGTACCCAGCATTGCCAGGGATCTTATTTTCTTATAGGCACTATTTGTTAGAAATACCTTAAGGTAGCTTTACACTTTTTGGAAAGGCTCCATAATAATAATAATAATAATAATCCTGCATTTATACAGCGCTACGAACCCTCAGGTATCTGAGCACTCCTTTTTATCACCCACGGTGTGTGGTGCTCATTTATCGACCTCGGAAGGATGAAAGGCTGAGGTTGGCCCTGCTGGGATTTGAACCTGTGTCAGCAGGCTCTGCACGGATATCAAAGCGAGCGCTCTACGAAAGGTGAAAAGAACTAATCACTACATTTTCCCATTATTTCTTTAAAAAAAAGTTTTCTTATATAGATTACACAACACAATATATTTTTCTTCTTAAAAAGTCATTCTGAAATGTATAACAGTACGTGAGAACATCATGGAGATCTATGGCAGCATGATGCCGATGGTGGCAACAACTATGGACCTAAAGATCAATCTTACTAAAGTACATGTTCATTGCAAGGCTTGTTTATAAACAACATTTTTTGTTTCCTTTTCCGGTGAACACTGTCACTTCAATTACTTTGGGCAGCATTTTTTTACTGCATATCCTTGTGCCATTACACAGCCTAGGTGGGCTCGAGATTGCGTAACGGCATGATTGGTGTTCCAACTTTCTGCTGAAGGTGATGAGGTTGCATTCCCGGAGGGGTCGAGTGAGTTATGGAATTATGTTGGATAGTGTATGGCTTTGTTGGCATCCACGCCCCTATCGATTGAGTTGTACTCAGTAACTGTGCCTGGAAGCATATCCTGGATCTGATCCTAGGGCCTGGACCTCGAGTTTAGTTCCTTGTGTCGGGACCGGTCTTTCTACGACCATATTGATGTTTCCCCGATTTCAGGCAAACGCTTCATGTGTGAAGGTGCTGAAATCCGGGGAAAGGGGTGGGGTGTCCAATGTCATGTAGCTAGTAATCTAGTAATGTCCAGGGTGGCCTAACAGGTAACTATGCAAAATGTGGTGCAGATTGGTGAAACAATGTGGAATTGTATAAGGAAGCTTCAACACAAATCCTGCCACAAATGTTCACTTTTATATATATAAAGATGACAAAGAGAGTGCATTTCATGGGCCCATTGCATCCTGACTAAAGCAGTGTTTTCGCGCGTCACCTCTTAGACGGTAGTATATGGCTGTCAATGTTATTGTTTTCTTGACTGTATCAGCCCCATGACGATATTTCCATTCACTGTATGTTCTATTTGCATGTGGCAACATTGAGCTGCAGCATGTCATGATACCTGGCTGATTTCCAGAGCATGTGTGGTAGATAGCAGTCAGATAAATTAAGACGAGAATAATGGAACAGTGCAACAAGTGAACTTGGTAATCAGTTCTACCGGGTCTCATTTTGACCAGTCTATCTACGTCTGTTCCTTAACTTTGTTTCCGGTCTGTTTCCTTCCATGCTACTCCCTCACCAACCGGTTCACATACCGGCTGTCTCGGTTCTCTTTACTACCTTCTATGTACACCATTTCCGATTGAAATGGCATTGCCATTACTCAAAAATACAAATACAAACACGTTATGAAGTGTAAACCTTGGAAGATCTCTTCACTGGGAAATCTACACAAGCAAACATTGGCATAGCCAACGAGCATAGCTTTGCAAATTCAGAGGATAAGTTTTTTTCGTCCTGTGGGGCCCCCCAAAACATCTGACCCTCTTCATTTACAAAGCCAGAGCTATGGACTTTGCCAACGCTTGTTAATACTGTTTTTTTTTTTAACACATGGATGTGGCAGATTTGGGAAGTTCGGCCTATTCCTGCTAAGCAGTTTCACTTGCATAAATCCTTGAATGCTTTAGATGTAATGGAGACGGGTCGAAAGAATAGAACGCTCAGTGGGGTCCTAGTGTAAATCCAAAGTGGATCCCACAAGGGGCGGGGTGGGGGCGGAGTTTGGGGTGGGGGCACTGCCTGAGGAGGCAGGGTTTAGGGGGGCAGAGCTGGCAGTTGACCTTCGATCAAAGGACATGTCCAAAATGATAGTTTAAAAGGGCACTATTTCTTTCATGCTGCTTTTTTTCCAAACTATATATCAATTCCACTTTAATCTACTTTCATGGCACTGGTGATGAGTTACTTAACTATGCGGATAATAGTTTTGACCAGTGTTGCTAAGTAAATATTCTTTAAAAAGCACAATTTGTATCCTATTTTATAAACACAATCCCCCTTGGGTACTATTCAAACAGGGTGATTTCTGTTCACCATAAGCAACGTTTTCTTTTACTTGAACCACACCCGGCACAGCTCCTGCAGCTCCCGTCTGAAAGCAGTTGGGTAGGGGTATTTATTATTGCAATGTTTGTTGGATACTTGTATATTTATTTATTTATGCAATGTTTGTCGGATACAGGTATCCGGGAATACAAGCAATTAGAGCTAGGGTGTCCTCTTTTTTAGGGGGCTGTGTGGCTGAGGACCAGATACAAGCATATACAACAAGAAATGCCACTGAACCCTCCTACACACGCACTAGGTGTGTCTAGTTGCAACAAGTGCTGCCAATCATGTCAGTCGCTAGATCAAGACAGGAACAATAGAGATAACACATTTTTTTATCAATAAGTATGAAAACACTTGAAACTATTTCCATATAAAAAAGACAAAAATGCATTTTGTTTACACAGGATATCACATAAAACAACATTCTGTAAAAGTCACTGATTTCAAAGGTTGGTCTGGTTGCCACAAAGGTTACAGGTATCCGACAAACACTGCATGAATAAATAAATAATCCGGGTCCATGTATCCGACAAACATTGCATGAATAAATAAATAAACTGGGTCGTGGCACTGGACTGTAACTTCCTCTGGTGACCCCTTGCACAGGGTCACCAGAGGAAGTTACAGATTGCTCGCTGGCGCTTTTATTTTTTTTCCCAGTGCTAACTCTGGCCGGATCATGAGAGCTGGCTACACATCTGGTGCCGGATCTCGGATCCGGCTAGAGCCGGCCCAATCGGCAGCACTGGGCAGCAATAATAGCAAACTAAAACCTATGATTTCATTTTGGTACTCACAGGTGCGCCCAAGCTGTGGGCAAGTTCATGTGCTAAAGTAATACCGATAACCCTGGGAGGTAAAGGCTGACCAAACGTCTGCACAGTGACCAGTCCGGTATTCAGTGAGGCTTCATTCTTCAGCACCTTTCCGAATTTGGTGGTTTTCGAGCATATCCCACCATAGTTTCCTAAAAAAGAAAGCAACAAGCATTAAGATAACCATAAATACTACCATAGGACTTGTATAGCCACAGAATGGAAGCAGACAACAAGCAGAGAGGGACATTTGCTCTTGCTAATGTCTTATTTTTAAGCCAACCATAACAATTTCACATATTGTGGAAATCAGTCCATAACCATTTTGTACAGTTCAATAAACCATAAAGCAACTATTTAAACCTATTTTTAAGGCATCTCATGGCCCACATACTTTCTGAAATTGCAGTTTAATTCTCTCTCAAATTAAAAAGGGGCATGTGAAGTAATTCCGCACTCAGAAAGATTTTGTGATTGGCTACCAAAATGAAACTATAGCACTTCAATGGTGGTGCTGTTATAAGCATCTCTTTTGGAATTGAAAAGGCCCTTTCTGCAGAACATCTGTCTGAAGTGAATGATCTTTTGGAAAGGGAGGGACAGGAGGCCTTGACTGTAGGCTGAATATACAAATGCGGGTCAAAGGATAGATGAACGTGCAACAAATCCACGGTTAGGATAACCACAGACGAAGTGGACTTTTTGGTATTACCCAAATTGACCTTTTACAATTGACCTTTTGCACAATTGACCTAATTATAGCGGTCCTAATTGACCTTCTGCACAATTAACCTTTATATTATTTTATATATGCATTGGGTTGGTTTTGGATTACAAATAATATAAGGGGATTGGGTCGGGGGTTGCAGGGGGTTTTGGATTGGGTGAGGGGTTGCGGGGGGTTTCCCCCCCGCATATATGTCCTAATTGACTTTCTAAATTAGGTCAATTCTCCCGAGGTCAATTGTGAAAAGGTCAATTAGTATACAACCGACTTTTTCATGGTTGCACCAGTATATAGTTATAAAGGTTCGAACAAGAAATTGGAAGCTAGTCATATTGTGTTTGTATTGAACGATTTCTATTGTATTAGAATACACATTTTGTAATTTTCTGCTGTATTCTGCTTCAGAATTTGGCTATGACATTAGCAACTGTGGGAGGGGCACCAGCCAATCAGGAGAGAAGGAATGCAGGCTGTATTTGGCAGTGTGCACAAATGCCTACCTCTGGCGCCTCTCGCACACCACCAGATTTGTCTTGGCCTGCACCCTAGTCCTCAAATTCTCCCTCTGCTCTCCCCCCGCCTAGCCCTCCAAACGAGCTTCCAGCAAGCCACAGACCACACACCCCTCTTTTACCTGACTTCCTTTCTATTCCAATTACCCTATATGGGGAGCCTTAAACATGATGTGTAGAGATTTGCATTGTATGCAAGCCTGCAGGGGATTGTGCTTCCACTGTCAATGTGCGATCAAAGTAGGGCTCGAACCAAAGGGTGAAGAAGGTTGTGTGGGTAGTGTGTGTGAATGATAGGAGTCCTCGGCGGAGCCAGTCTGTGTTTTATTCCTGATATGCTATTTGCATGACGTCTATGTGGAACCCAGCGGCTGGGCAGTGTTGGATGGAGTTGAGGAGAAGTTGTCAATCAGCATCTATCTGATCAAGCATGGCACCTGCATCCAGGCCTATACACTGTCGCTTAGGTAGATAAACTAATACCAACATGCAATGCAAAAGGCACTGCCTTAAGGGTAGTACCACCTGCCCATAACATCAGAACAGCTGAAAAATGGTGCAAGTACCTGGGCATATGATGTAATTACCTGGCAAATGCCTGTCTAATACCTAAGCCCCAACTGTTTGCTTTGCGATTGCTCACTTTAAACAGGACCTCCGTTCAAGGAACAAATGCATAACATACTGCTTATAAATTAGCAGGCTTAAGACACACATTCATTATCAAGAGATTTTTATTACACCAGGTCCTCGTTTACGGAGGCAATTAAGTAATTAAAACTCCAAAGAATGCTTAGAAATAACACTGCTAGGCCCTTTGCAGCACAGCGTTTGATATTCCTTTCATAGTTAGCTCTAAGCGTTCTCAAGAGGGAATGTTTTGGTGGGGCAGGTAGCTGAAGGGCATGCCATAGGGATTAACATGGATATGGGTAGTCAATGGGCAGGAAATGACCAAAAACAACCATAGGCTGTGTGTCTCCCCTCGCATCCCATCTCCATCTTATCTGTGTTCCAATGCAATCATTGTGGCTTATACCTAATAGCCAAAACTATGAAAGGATGGATGTAAGGTATTGAATCAATCATAACCACTGGCACTACACAGGATAGCCTTCCATACCATGGCTTGCAAATCCGCATTGGACCTGCAACTGTGATACGCCCTGCCCAAAATACTGGACCACAAGGCCTGAATATGCCTGTCATAGCTTGTGTTCCCGTGCAGAGGGGACATGGCAAAGCAGCTGAGACTGAACTGCACCTTTTGGTTGTGGAACCAAGACTCATTTGCCAATGGCTTGTTACCTTCTGTACTGGGACAGGCATACTAAAGAATGATGGCATTGGTGGCTGGATAGTGCTAATGATTAATTCAAAGCCTTGCATCTGTCCAAATTAGATCTTACTACACTCTCCCCTCCAGAATTACATTTTTCTTACTACCAAACTTATTTTCTTCCTGATTCTCAAGTTGTGAAAACAAGCAGAATATATATATATATATATATATATATATATATATATATATATATATATATATATATATATATATATAATAGAATTGGCAAGGGTCCTCAGTCGGTTGATGCACTTGCCGCAGATATCTGTGTGCAAGCTGCAACTGACTAGATTCTACCTTACATGTACCTTAAATGTGTCAGCAAATCATTTCCCCCTGAGACTAACAAAATGAGTAACATTGAGACGGCTCATGCCCGCCTTTGTTAGGGGAGGAGCAGTTAACAGAGGTGCTAGTTGGCTTAATCCCTGGGGAACTTTTATACTTCATTGTTAATGTCGCCTGCTGCCATTTATTGTTTGATACAGTTAAATCTCTGTACGCATGATGTGAATAACAGTTCTGTCCCCTCAACAAATAAACCTACATTAAATTACAGAAATAAACTTGTGATTTTAGTTGTGAGAATATAGCTTTACTTTGTAACTGAGAGGTTTGAAATGAAAGATGCCCAGTGCAGTGTTCTTGTTTTAATAAACATGAAACACAGGATCGTGCCAGGTAGTTGCAGGCAGCCTGATTGAGCATCAGTGTTATACCTTGCTTAGAGGTCTGAATGGCCCTCCACCACCCTGCTAGTGTGTGCTTTCCTGGCTGTGGGGCAAAACTCACTCCACAGGCCAAGCAAACAGACACCAGCCAGGCATCCTGCAGTGCAGCCCTCAGAATACCAATCGCTCCGAAGTTTCTGCTGTTGTCAGGGACGTCATTTCACCAAATTGCCAGGGGTAGCAGAAGTGGCACCACATGACCTTTGACCTCTGATGACATCACAGGAAGTGATGTAATTTACCCCCTTTCCCCCACCTCGAAGTGACATCACGAGAAGCGATGGAACACAACCTTTCACCCCTTGACAAAACAGGAAGGGACATCACACATTGTTCCTAAGTACACTACGAGAAATATGGTTGCGATATCACTATAATGTTATTAGCACTTGCGCTTAAGCGCTTATACATACAATATCACTCAACCTGTGTTGGTTCTCATTTATCAACCACAGAAGGGTGAAAGGCTGAGTTGAGATCTTTGAGAACAGGCTAAATCAGTGGCTCACCACCTGAAGTGTGCCTGAAATAAACCTTTATGAGTCTGGCAATTATTGGATAGAATTTGAGAAAGACAAATTATGTGTTATTCCTATTCTTTCTTATTTAGCATCACTGCTCAAAATGACACACTTGTGGAACCGCATTTTCTTTGAGAGGCCTGAACAAGAAAGTCAGCCACTGCAAAAAATAAAGAGCCACATGCCACTGGACACAACCCATGAGTTTACATTTAAAAAAAAAAGTTAAGCAAAAAAAAAGTTACAAAAATATATTTTTTTTCTAGGGGTAGCAAGGGAGTCTTCAGGGGTCGCAATTGCGACCCCTGACGATCCCCAAATGACGTCCCTGGCTGTTGTATTTAATCCTGCTTCACACACTGCCCAGCGCTCAGGGCTCAGGATCTAAATGCCCCGGTCCCTGTGCTGGTGTTAGCACCATTGGAAAGGTCTACTTTCTAGGGGGGTAGGCGGAAGTGTCTTTGGACGGCCAGACCTGGCGTACACTGTGGACGGAAAGGTGTAATCACAACATGACTGCTATTTGTTTAGAATCAGAGGTCTGAAACCTGTGGCTCTCCAGAAGATTTGTACTACAACTCCAAACCCCTTAGTTCATTATTCTGTCTATGGCTGTTGAGATGTGTAGTCTAAAACATCTGGTGATCCAAAGGTGAAGACCCTTGGTAGTTGCGGCATTGTTGCTGGAATTTTAATGCACATGACCGCAGGAGATGATTGAAATAATTTCGGATTCTAGTTAATTAGCAATGGCATTTTCTGAGATTTTGCTTAGTAATGGCAAATGAGTTATTGGGCAGCAATGGTCGTTCAAAATACATTTAGGACTAATACTTTGGAAAGTAGATATATAATGGTAAAGGTTCATTATATAACTGTTATGCCAGCATACAATTATATTCATTAAACATAATTTTATCCCTAAAACATAAAATATCACATTCTGTACTTGAATGGTAGCAGGGGCTTAAGTGGGCCAGCACCTGCCAGGGCAGAGTCCCGGCAGTTTCCATAATGTTCATCTGAACCAGGGCTCTCCGCGGCCATAGGCCCCCGAAACATATTATACACGTACATATTTAGAAGTTTTGATTGTAAGTTTGACTACACGTCTTTACGTCGGTCATGCCCCCTTAGGTCATTCCCAGCACTCAAGCTACACCCTCTAGTTATAGCCCCCCCCTCTATTTCTCATCCCACGTAAAACACTGAATAGTAGTCAAAGAGACAAACTGAGCACAAGTTCTAAATCTTCTGTAATGAATTAGTAAAAAAATGTCTCCTTTGCCAGCGGAATCAGACGAGACGTGAGCGCAATACAAGTTTGTCGGTATCCCGCCATTAATTGGGGTTGTCTTTTTCAGACTTCCCACTTAAAAAATTTTGGGACTGACTACTGTCTCCCAGAACATGTAAAGTTGCCATTGACTTTATTAGTCTTTTTAAAACCACAGACCCAGTACAAAACTATCTTACATAGAGTACTGGAAAGGGTTAATAATTATCCCTTTTTGTCTGTCTCTCATAGAACATTATTTTGTTCCCCTTTGTTTAAGATTTGGCTGGTGGCAGTGGTATCTACCATATTTTTCCTACCGCGGTCTATGAAAATAGCTTGGTATTGTTTTAGGCTATGTTAGTAGCCTCGAACTTAAATCCGTTGGACCCCATTTACTCTATTTGGTTCTGGCTGGGTTTATTCGCCATTTCTTTTTGTAAAGGTCTTTCTCGTGTTTTACTCTGCGTGCCAAACCGGGCTTGGTTCCTTTGTTCACCGTCCTTTGGCGGGCTTCTGCACAGAAGTCCTCTGTAGGCGCCTGAGAGTCTGGGTAGATAGGATGTGAAGGAGGGGTTTGAGAACCCCTGCACAGGGTTCCCTTGGAAACACAAGTACCACTCTTGTTTGATTGGCTAGGTGACTGTCTTGCCAGCACAGCACCCTCCTGTGTGATTGACAGCCAGGCTGTGTGAATGGGGGAAAACTGCATGAAAAGCAGGTCTCTGGGACTTGGAAGGCAGAGTCACCACTGGATCGAGCGAACCGAAGCGAAGCTGAAGGAAGCGGACCACTACCACGACTGAACCTCCCGGTGAAGCCCTGCTGCGGGTCTTAACATCCAAACTTCGACGACAGAGAAAATCTGCAAGGAATCTTCTTCCCTTGAGCTGATGGGACCAACCAGTTCACCAAACATCAAGCAAGGCCTCCCTCCCCTTGTTGAATTTGCTCTGCACAGCTACAGTGAACCGGATAGCCAGGAGGACCAGACCCTGTTTGGGTTTTAAGGAGCGCACCTTTTAGTCGTTGCTTTGCTCTGCTGCTGGTTTCTTCCCTGGGCAGTGCAGGACCCTCCAGTCTTCCTCCTTCGTGTCAGTCCGACAGTCACTTCAGGAACCGTGAACCTGCAGGATCTGCCAGGAACTTCTGCCTCAGCTACAGCATTCTTCTTCTTCTAAGGTACTGTTCAAACCCGGTTGTTTGGTCCGTTCGACCGCAGTGAAATTTTTTAGATCTTTCACCAATCCGAGGGCTTGTCCTTCTCTACTCTTTTGAATAACTTTTCTTCCAACCAACTTCGTTTCCAATTCTTGGCAAAGACTTAACCGCGAACTACTCTGAACTGTGTGATCCTCTGCAAAGACTCTGAACCATTAACATTGGCCCAGGCCTATTGATTTGAATCCTCATTGTAGCACACCTTTTCTAGATTGCCCTGCCTACTTACTTGTTGGTGCTGCTTAATTTTGTATACACCTTGTCTTTCCCTCCCTTTTTAAATTAATGGAGTGCCATTTTGCTCACACTTCATTTGGAGCTTAACTTGTCCAGAATTGGTTGGGTGGTGTGTAGTATATTAAGATTGTGATTTTTCTGCTGCTTTACTTAGTGAACTGTTTTACAAATGTATGTGTAAATAAATGTATATTCTTTTACTCAGAAACCTTGAGTCAGTGTTTGTTTGAACCATAGTGATTGCTGTCCTTTGTGTAACTTCTGATACTGCTCACTTTACTCTTGAGATAAGTCTGGCTGCTCAGCCATTGCTACCACTTTACTGTGTAGTAAAGGCTTGTACCAAAGGTGAATTTGTACTTGCACTTGTAGTCTTAATTGTGTGTAATGTTCCCAAAGGGTATTGCATATGATTCTGCCTAAAACACCCCATTTGCTTCATCAGCAGGAAGGTGAAGGAACCTGAGACAAGGCGGGCAACCATTGAAAGAGAATGTTTTTTTTATTGTGTGGTCACTGAAGAAGTTCAAACCATACTTGTATGGATCTACTTTTGTGATTGAGACTGACCACCAACCCTTGAGATGATTGATATAAATGAAAGAGGAAAACCCTAAACTACTGAGATGGTCGATCAGCCAGCACGGGTTTGATTTTACCATTGAACACAGGTCTGGGTGTCACCACCAAAATGCTGATGGTCTCTCCAGGATGTTTGAACGACTGGCGTAAGGAGATTCATCCAGGAGTGAATTAAATCCTGGGGGGGACGAGTGTTGCTAATTCCCCTTACCTTTTGAGACCCCCAGCAACTTTGCTGGATTTCTGGGATTTGATTTTTTTACCTGGAAGAGTGTGAGCCTTTTTTCCCACTCTTCCATGTATTTTTTATGTGTGTTTTACTTTTGTGTTCTTTGATTATGGAGTTTTAAAACAACTCCATAGGCATAATCTTTTTCTGTGTGTCACACAGCACCCTCAGTGCAGTGGCACAGGGGTGTCTTTCAGACTACCCAAGGTTTAAATACCTTCTCTGGGACTGACTACCGTCTCCCAGAGCATGTAAAGTTAAATTGACGTTACTAGTCTCTTTAAATTTACAGACCCAACACACACTATCTTCCTATAGAGTGCTGGAGGAGTTGCCTAGCTTCCCCTGAGTCATAACACTCATGTAACAGCCGAATGTTACCCTTTCCTACTTTAAATGGCTGGTGGCAGTGGTTTAGATCAAACTATCATGATTTTTCCCGACCGCTAACAACAGTAGCTAAAAATCGGGTCAGCCATATTTTCCAATATGGCGTCCAAGACCTATCTATATAAACAGACTCAGGTCAACTTTTTTTGCCATTTCTTTTAGAAAAGGTCCTTCTTGTGTTTGTCTCTGCGCGCCAAACCAGGTTTGGTCCCTTTGTTCGTTGGCCTTTGGCGGGCTTCAGTGCTGAAGCCCTCCTCTGGCGCCTGAGTGTCTGGGATGGACAGGATGTGAGGGAGGTGCCTGAAACTCCCTGTGCTTAGTCTCCTAGGAGACCTGAAAGCACTCTGGTGTGATTGGCCAGCTGGCTGTCCTGCTGTGTGAGTGACAGCCAGGCTGGAATGAATGGGGGGAAACTGTTTAAAAGCAGGTCTCTGGGACTTGGAAAGCAGAGTCAACCACTGGAAGAAAGAACCGAAGACGAGCTGAAGGAAGAGGACTGCTGCAACTCCTGGATGACCGGTGAAGCCCTGCTGCAGGTCCGAATTGCCTGAAACTCCATCGAAAGAGAAGCCCGCCAAGGTTAACTTCTTCCCTTGAGTTTGGCGGGAACAACCAACTCGCAAGCCACCTGGACACCGTCCCCATCCACACCTTAAACCGACGTTTTGCCAAGCTTGTGGCCTCATCCCTGGGCAGTGCAGGAACCTCCCGGTGTCCTCCTTCTTGTCCCCACGACCTAAGCTCAGGAACAGTGAGATCTGCTCGAACTGCCAGGAACAACTGCCTCAGCTACAGCTCTTCTTCACTCTAAAGGTACTGTGCAAACGCAGTCTGGAAATCTTTTCGGTCACAGCGAAAGTTTGTGAAACTTTCCCAACTTCGAAGGCTTGTCCTTCCCTAAACATTTGTCTAACTTTTCGTCTGACCAAATTCTTCTAAAATCAGTGGCAAAGACTTAACCGTTAACTACCAGAACTGTGCTATCCTATACAAAGACTCTGAACCATTGACTTTGGCCCTGTAACGCTCACCTGATTCCCGTAGAGGCGCCGGTCTTGACTGGGCGTATACCGTATTTGCAAAGGTGATGTGTAACACACGGCTGGCTCTTTGGGCTGGACCTCTGTGCACTGTATGTCTGACTTGAAGGGTAAGATGTCTGCAGATAGAAAATATGGGATTAAGGAACTGGGTTATTGAATGTCTCTCTCTTCTTCCCTTTCTCTTCTCCTGTAGAACCCCAAAGGTTAACGCTCTCACCTTAGGTAAGTGAACGCCGTGCTCTCCATCTGCCTCGGGGCAGGGTGCTATAACCAGTTTCTTCACTGGATAAGGGGAGCAGGCCTCTTGACTTCAGAGGACTGCTGTCTGTCGTTTACTGCACGAACGGTAAGTTTCGAGTAATTCTAATGTCTTTAAAGTCTTTAGTAATGATGTTTCTTGTTTTGCAGGGTTCCGGCGATGGCGGATGACGGGCTGAAGTGAGTTGAAGATAGAGCCCGTGTGATGAATAGAAGCGCCTGGAAGCACGTAAGTAAGCGCTTGTTGCCTGCTTCACGATGCGCTCTAACTGTCTTTTTATTTTGCAGGTACAAGTTCGGAGCGGCTGCAGGGTGCCGGAATACCCACTGGGTTAGATGTGGAAAGGAGTAATGGCACGTGAGTATTAAAGTTCCCCAATGTATTTAAACGCACCTTGTTTTGTCTTTCAGATGCGGGATGCAGCGCCGAAGGCCTCCGGAGCGTGCAAAGAGTTGGTAAGCTTTTGTCTTTCAGATGCCGGAATGCAGTGTGAAGACCTCCGGAGCGCACGAAGAGTAGGTAAGCCTTTGTCTTTCAGATGCCGGAATGCAGCTCGAGGCGTTGGTGACAGCCGATGGACCAAGTAAGTGAAGAGCTGTCACTGAAGACCGTAATGCTAACCTGTTCTTTCTTGTCTTTATAGGTGTTGCTGAAGACTGGATTCAGGATGGTAAGCCTTTTTCCTTAGGCCCAGGATCAGATGCAGAAGACACGATGAGCGTTCTGCTGCAGAGGATGCAGAATAACGCAAAGCAAGATTCATCCATCGGGTGTGGTTTAAATAGCCTCCTGTAGTGCTTAGGTGTCTCCTTCCACAGCCACGCCTAGGTAAGAAAAGAGTTCCTGCTTTCCAGAAGAGTTCCAGTGTTCTGAATCTAGGGAGTGGCTCCTGCCCCACCCAACAGGAAAAGTAGTTCCAAACAGAAGAGGATCAGAGGCTCAACTGGCAGGCAAGTAAGCAGCATGGTCTGCTGCAGGTAAGTCCACCCAAGCATTATGAGCCTGGCGCTTCCAGCGCTGGGACTGGGCATATTTATGAGCCTGGTGCCACTGGCGCCAGGACTGGGTCCAAAAGGTCCCAATTGGGACTGGTTGGCACTCGGAACCTGGGTTATGGATCTGCTTCCAAGGGAGTTGGGAAAACCCTGACCTTTTGGAAGCAGAGATCATGACAGGCCCAGGCATATGAACTGAATTGCTGGTTGTAGTTTAATGAAACCCTTTGCCCTGCTTATGCAAGTATTTGTGCTGGGAGCTGAACTTGTTCAGTAACTTATTTGGTTGTGTATTTGTGGTTTATTAGTATATGATATTGAGCTTCTCTTGCTAGTGTAATGTTTTCAAACTGTGTAAAATAAATGTATATTCTTTTACCAAGAAACCTTGAGTAAGGTGTTTGTTTGAATCACTGTATTTGTTGGTCCTATGTGCAACTTGTTCTACTGCTCACTCAACTCATGAGATATGTCTGGCTGCTCAGTCACTGCTACCACATTACTGTGTAGTACAGGCTTGTACCAAAGGTGAAATTGTACTGACACTTGTAGTCTTAATTGCATGTAGTGTTCCCCAAGGGTACTGCATGTGATTCTGCATAACAGGTTAGATGAAACTCCTTACAGAAAGCCCTATTTCTGCATATAGGGAAAGAGGCCTGGTGTTCCCCGCAGGGCTCCAGCTTTTGTATAGCCAGGCACACAGAGTTTCTCTGCTATACACCTCATTGTATATCTTGATGAGGTACGCTGGATGGGACTGCTTACACAAATCCCTGTTAGCCCAGCTTTTAGTTTGCACACTGGCATGAGGCAAACACTAAAGTGAATAGCAGTACAGTGAAGCATTATGCTGCATTCTGCTGCTATACCCCTTTCATGGTACATTTGGTACACACTATCACATGGGGGTGGTCCATTTGGGTGCCAGTCTACACCACACAATGTGAAAGGTATAGTGACTTACACATGGTATCTTTCTATCTAGACACAAGACACTGGTTCTCTGCAGGTGCCAAGGATTGCCTGACATGATGATAGTAAATAATACACAAAGGCGTTGCTAGGGGGTGCCTGCGGGGGCTCTAACCCTAAGTCTTTTGGCTGTTGTCCCGGATAGAAGCTCAGGAGCTACAACCAAAAGGCTACAGTTAGCCCTGAGTCCCGACAGTCCCGACATTAGTGTAGCCCCAGATCTTTTCCAGACCTAGCAACACCCCTGTGTGCATAGCTACACCTGCTGAAACATGCCTTGCACATATGTTTGTGCACCATGTATCCGCACATGTGCGAGAACATTGTATATCTGTCCTTGTCCTGACATTGACCTAAACCGGGTCAGTCATCTGCCAGGTCTTTACCCAGCTTCAAGGGGCACAAGCTTATGGCGACATGTTGCTAGTACATGCATAGAGCTCTAAATCTAATAACAGCCACCTCAGGAATTTAAGATCTCTCTTACCAATTTTTCCTTCCCATGCCAGTCCAATAACGCCGCTGTAATCCCTGTTGGTGAAGAGGTAGGAGAGGCAGTAACTGTTCCAGTTGCGCTCTGAGTGCAGCTCGAGAAGTTTCTCAACACCAATTAGAGAGGAATGCATCGGATCCGAAGGGTTTTTATCTGTAAATATCTGCAGAGCGAGATGGGATGATCATCAATACACATATATTATGGCCAGCAGCACAGTATAAAGCAATTGCAAACATGCCACGGGTTCTGCAACTAACACATTGCAACCTTTGCCTTCTTTTTATTTAGATTCAGTGCTACACCAGCAAAGTCTTGCAAATGTAAATTGAAGGTCTACTGTAGAAAACTGACTGGAGGAGACCTGTTGCGAGAGTAAAAAGCTGTATAGTCCCGTCCTGAACTGTGGGGAGTTATTTGTAGTATTTGCCCCAGTTGGTTGACATGTGTGTTCCTTAATGTGCAGGGTCTCTTAATAAGAAGGTTCTACCTTTGCAATAGGATTTCTTACACCAGTGATGAGTGGCTCAGGGATGTCCAACTCCAGGCTTTCAGGGTCAGAACCCTGATAGGGTTTTAGGATATCCCTCATTAATACTCATGAGTAAGATATGCTTACGTTTATAATCATTGTATGCAAATTTATCTCATGAATATTAATGCCGAACATCCTGAAAATCTGACATGTTTCGGCCCTCGAGGCCTGAAGATGGACAACCCTGGGACAGATTGGATGTTTCTGGTTGTACTACAAAGTCTCTTTGATAGACAGTGGAATACTGCTGCTGTACACACTTGTATGCATCATTGTTATAGACTTGACCCTGGCTCCTTGTTTGGCCAGCAGTCAGAGTGGTTCTCTTAGTGGTGTCTTTTTTCCAACATCCTTTCTAGACCTGGTTGCAGCATCCTTAATGGGCGATGTATGTTTAAGGAACTGAAATACATTTGTAATCCAACTCCAGAGGTCTAATGCATTTTCAACAACCCAGCATACCATGGAGCACTGAGAGGAAGATTTCAATTTGTACAAGCTTTGTCAGACACATTAAAATTGATTTTGGTACAGACAGATCAACAATGATGCCTACCCTTTGCCGAGCAATGTCCCACAATACGTCCACGCTCCAAGAACCCCAAAACATATGTTAATTTTTACCTTTTTTATTACTGGTCCTACAGCGGTCACATGTTAACAATCCACATTTCCACATTTTTGAGGGGGCCCAACATAGGGTGTGAATTATGAGTGCCAGACCTGAGTAAACATAGGATTTGCTGCAATTGCTCCCCGCGCCGGAATAATTACCCAGATGCTATAAAACTGGCCCCCAACCTGATGTATTTCGGGCCAGGACTCAGGATCTATGATGTATTTGCTCAAAATAATCCTGGGCAGGCTACCTCTTTTGTTTGATCAGTCAGATCGCTTTAAAAAAACGTTTTTGGTTTAATTTCAATTTTTAAACCAACTGGTCAATTAGCAAAAAATAATTTTGTTTTTTCAAACAAATACGTTTTTAAAATCATCCATTTCATCCATGGGGTGTTACGCTCAGTGCATTTTGGGCGTAGGGCATCTCAGCAGCACACATGATACAGAAAACATTTTTATCAGTCTGTGATGCACTTAGCACTGTTCATGAGAAGCCTATTGAAAAATACTCACAGCTAGTTTTGTAACTATTGGGCTGGGCCAATAGCTCAGGGGTAACACGTGTGTCTTGTAAGCAACTCAACACAGACTCGAGGCCCAGTCCCGTGCTTAGACACTGGTCTCTGGTATTAAGCGTGTCATAAAAGATGAATTAATTAACAGGCATAATTGTCCTTATTTATATGAGTGTGTACACAATCGAGTCTGCAGCTTTCTACACCTCCAGCTTTCTGCTGGGCCATGCCACTGACAGATACCCCCTTGTGTAATTGGGTTACGCATCACATAACACATCTCACTATAAAGTATAAACAGCTTCTCTACAGTTACAATCCAATAGACTGAGTCGAGGCTGCAGTAACACTCTTCACCAGCAAGTACCAAGTAGAAAGACCCTTAGACACACAATGGCAGGTGAAATAATAGAAGAAAATGTTATTACATCTTCATGTCACAAAACTAAAGACTTAAACAAGAGAACAAAAAAAAGCAACAAAAAAAGACAAATTCATATATGTAGACAAAGAGTGAAAAAAGCACTCCATGCAGGGATACGTGATGTTGATAACACAGGGACATATTCTAAAGTGTGCAACCCTTGTACCCTTGTGAGTTTCAAAGCATAGCAATGAATTAAAGAGCACACACTGAGAACTTCCTCTGAAAGCAGCTTCGCTAATACATCCTTAGAACAGTGATCTTCGGTTCTGTAGGGAATCCTTCCAGTCTTATTCAACAAAATCATGGTTTTGATCATAAACAATGGGCCTCATTACGACCCAGGTGGCCACGGAATGAACGGTGCCGGTAAGGGACCGGCACCGTTAATTTTGGGCCTCCCTATTATGAGGTCTGCAGTGGGTCCCGCTAAGGAACGCCTGGTCAGACCCCTATGGGGGCTCAAATGGGAATGGGGATGTACCGGGTCTGGGTCCCGCGAAAAGGATTTACCGGGCCCTCCAAGGTCAGAATGGCCCGGTAAGTCCCCTTTTGCCAGACCCGGACCTGGCACCCAGACTTGTAATGAGGCCCAATGTATTTTACATAGTCGTGAACTACTTGTAACAGTTAAAGGAGGATAGCAAGAGGACGCTGAATAGATGAGTGGGGTGCAACTTGGGAACATAGCCTACGGAAAATGTACCATTCAAATTAAATATAACACTGTGAATCCAATCGCTTCTTGGTATCTAGAAGACAGGTTGATGGCAAGGTAGTCGAAAAGACTTCTCTTTGTTTGAGGGGTTTATCAAAATGGCCTCCCCTTGAAGGCTTGTTAAGTATCTCTAAGATTGCGCAAGAATCTGAGAAATGTTGGGGTGATGTTTGATCAAATCGTGTGCCACTGGTGATTTCTGATTTATTGTTCTTATATTAGACTAGTGTGTGGGGGCTGGTTCCAAATACCCCAGAAGTGCAAGGACAAGCAGGCGTTGGATGCAGGAAGCTCTTGTGCGTACAGCCCATCAGCTTGATGAAGAGAGAGGGGAGCTGGGAGAAAGCACATAGGTTACAGGATCCTCTTCTATGAGAAAGTACCTGGAAGGAAACACATCCATGCTCCAAAATGTAAAAAAATTAATTAACAATGTTGCAACATCAAAGATGTTTCAGGAATGTTTTGGAACAGAAGCTTCTGAATGATATCTCGGGGCACTGTAAGATACTTATTGATTTTAAATGTAATTTTAGTGCCAAGCACATCTGTAGCCTAGGGGCTGGATTACTGTACACTTGCAGATGCTTGAGCGACAATTATATGTACGCAATTACATTGCTGCCAGGGCAAAAAGAGTACAAATCCGTTTTCACTTGAACAACAGAATCGCACGCAAGGAGACGGTATTCATGCAAAGGCAGGTTGCCTTTGCGCTTACCCAGTTGTATGCAGGGGCGGTATTTATGAATGAACAATTCAGCATCAGCAAACATACAGTGGCAGAGTACAAAAGCCCGCCTATGCCATATCAATATACCCAATATGATAAGGCAAAATGATGAACTGCTGGGCTCAGAGTTGAGATGGCCCATGACTCCAAAGATTTAGCATCTCTTTGTGAAACCAAATATCCTCTGAAGTGGGATGAAAGATGCACGTAATAGGTCAAAGAAAGGCGTAATAGCTACTCTGCGTCCTGGGCTCAGAGGAAGGGCGGAGGAAAAGGGGTGGCACACAGCCCATCTTTCCGAACTGTCCTCCAGCCCGCCCCCCCCAAGATATTGAGGCTGGGTCCGCCTCTGGTTGTATGGTGATCGCACCTGCGGGTTCAGGGCACTTTACGACTTGACATTAAAAAGATCCGGTGTGTGGATACCGCATGACATATCAGAACAGTGGACACATTTCACATAAATGATGCAACATCATGCAGTACCATGCGCAGGGAGGTTTTCTGGTTGTACATTGTTTGTTCGGGTGAAATTGCTCGAGGCCGATTTGTTCGCAATTTATTTATTTTTTAAACAAATTTCCTCTGAAACATTAGGTGGGCGAGGGGGGTGGCCCCCGCAACCCTCTTCATCCCCCACCATAATTAAATACCTAAACCCATCCCCCATATATATTTGTGAGGAAATGTGTTACGTAATTGTGAACAAGTGGGCCTCAGGCGTGTGTGCCGGCTGTTTTAGAGTCAGAAACATACCTTCTCGCTACAAGCTTCTCTCTACGTGGCGTGGGTCCCGTAAGGCCACGAATGGCCACAAAGAGTCTTGCAAAAGGAAGTGCTTCGACTATGCTGTCGCCATCCTTGGACTGTTGTGCTCACCTTCCCAGTCGTGGCGGCCTGCCATCCCAAAACAGTGCAATCTTGCAGCTCGAAGAATGTTTTTTCTGCCAATCACTGGATCACCGAAAGCCCAACCCAGCTCTCTTCACAAATTGAAACCAAAGCAAAGCATATTTAGGGTTTATTTGATGGGAGAATGAACGTTCCTGCCAGATACAAACTTGGATAATGAGTGAGCATGAAATAAAGTAAAGTTGCCACAGAAGGAATCAAACTGTTTCGAAATGGTCCATGAAACAGAGACCAGGTCGAAAAAAAAACAGATGGCCTTCCCCATCCAGGAAGCAGTGACCACCAGCTGAGAGCAATTCACACAATTGCAAACACACCATGAAGGATTGAGGTTTAAACTAATCTCTAGTCCGGGCATGAAATCCAAACCTAAACTGCAGGCAAAGGGTGCCCCACAAACAAAAAGGCAAATGTGAATATGCAGGTTAAAAAGTAATGGTCGAAATTCTGCAAAACACTCTTTATTTCACACTCCTCCTGGTGGATAAATCCCAGATGCGAGCGCTTAACTCACTGCATTGTCTTGCAGGATAGCAAGGATAATTAACTTATTTTTCCAAAGTTTATGTGTCTTGAATAGCGAAGCATCAAGCCATAGATACTGTGTGTGACCATTGCAACATCAAAAAATCTGTGCTGTTAGAGCTCTTGACTATAACATCGACTCAAGGAGCCCTGTTGTGCATATGCAAATTGTAAAGTTGTGCTCTTCTTGAAGAAGACGTCAGCGACACCAGGTAGGGAAGTGAACTATTTTACTTAAGTTCCAGATGACAAGGTAATAACAAGCAAGTAAGTCATAAGGTAAGTATAAAGGAAGGTACAGGAAACATCCTCCGGCTCCCACTCTCACAGGGTCTCAGCCACCACCTGATATCCATGGAACATTCAGGGCACTCACACCACAACATTCCACTCACAAGCATTCCACCAGGCATTCCATCAGGGTAGCATGCACACAGGACCAGGGAAGGGAAGACACAAGACACAACACATCTCCCTCCTTACGCAAACAATTAAACAAGGTACAGAATAAAGCCCACAGGGGAAACCATCTGGTGAAGCGGCCAAAGTGTGAAAGCAACCAACACTCAGGTCCCAACCAACATCAAAACTCCCCCCACCACTCATTCCATTCCTGAGAACAAGGAGCAACGCTCCAACCAACCTTACCCCCTCAATGTCTTGCAATAGAACAAGGCAAACCACCCAAACACAACTCACAGTCTCATTGCGGGCCCACAATAAGACACTAACCAAGGGAACCAGTCCAAAACCACAACTTCCAAGTCCATAAAGTCACCAACCACCACCATCTCACATCCTACCACCAGCAACTGCGGTACACTGAACGTCAGTACAACCTCGACAACTACAACTCCAAAACACCATCCTAACCAAACACAGCAGAACACAAGGCTTCGGGTACCAAGGCATATATTAGTTTTCAGAAAATTGATTAGCAGAGTTTGCTAATTACATTTTTCTTGGTTAGCAAAAAAACCAATTTAATTTGCAATTTTGTACTAATGTGTTTAATAGCACCAGAAGATACTTGTACCCAATATATAAAATGAGCAACAATACAGCAGTTTTGTGTACCGCTGAAGTAAAGCATTAGTGAGATAAGCCAGGCCTTACAAATTCTTTAAAATTCCACTAGACCTGTAAATTGAGTAACTTAGTTTGCCCACTCGACTGAAGAGACATGCACTAGACCCATGGCAACGCATGATAATACATTTTAATGCACTTTCTGTAAAATGGTGCATGTCACCACAAACCCACTTTAGTTTGGCACACTGCAGCCACCCAGATGCCAGCCATGCACAGTAGTTTGTATTTGGCATTTACTGCAAACAACGTAAAGTTTAAATAAAAGTTTCAACATCCCGTGCAAATGCTACTGGCCCTTCTTAAAATCTACTCGACTATGTGAGTGGGTGAAAATACTTAGCGAGCCCTGGATGAGTGTCTGTAAAACGGTCAGCTGCATGAAAGGACACAAATAAATAGATCCGATTAAAAGGTTATGAAAAAAGTTGGGCCAGCTCTCAACTGCAGGTGAAAATAGAGAATGCAATCGTAATCATAGAGCAAAGTGAGCTCTGGAGGCCAACTACAGTATACAGTTTTGCAGTAGGTCTGTAGATGTACAGACTGGATGAAACTATTGATCACTACTTTAAGTAAATATCAAGTTAGCTGTGTGCATTCATTGTGTATAAGACTAAGCAGAGTGGATGGCGTAGCGGGCAGAGAACTAGGTGGAGTATTGTAGTTTGTGGCCATCTCACTTTCAGGGTAGAGGGTATAAAGCAACATGGTAAGATGTCAAGGAGTATGGGGTCAGCTCATGGGTTGAGCACCAGTTGCAAGCTGTATGTAACCAGCAGGCCACAGAACTAGGTTTGCCATCAAAGCATGTCGCTGCATGGTCATGTACATTTTCAAAGGTGTTCACTAGTCAATGATGCATCTTCCCCAACAAAATGAAATCTGGTTGACACTGAGATTTAGATACACTTCACTGTAAAGCATTGAGACAATGCAGTGTTTCAATGAAGCAATACTGAAATTATGCATTATGCAACTTATAACATTTTTAGAAAAGTAATTGCAAGAAGCCTTTTAATAAAAACGAACTAATTGCAAGCCTTTCTAAACAAAAAAAGAACTAAAACGTACTGGTCTCTGGCAGATAGGATACAGTTAGGTTAATAACAGTATTATCCCGATTTATTTCTGGTTTACAATTATTTGACAAAGAAAAAGAAATGTGCGTAGCACTCCCACACAGGCCTTTTGGCACATGAGTGAAGGGTTCGATTACTGCTGCACTCTCTCTCCATTAACCCCTTAGAACTTGCAGTGAACAGAGAAAAGAGGGTGCAGAGAGCTCTGGAGGGAAGAGGGGAATGCAGGGCGAGCTGTGCTTTCATTGAACAGGTAACTTAAATATCTAGCTTTGCTACACAAGTGCCAAACCTACAGAAATGCATAGCAAATTGCTCTGCGACACTGCTTATTTTAAGCATTGGGGTACCCACAACAATGCACCAAAGGAAAAGAGGCCCACCCCCTTGAGGGTACCGGGCATCCGAATCAGTGTCTGCAAAAGCACAAACAGGTACCCCCCACTCCGCAAGTGAAACGTCCAACCACCACCAGGTGTCCAACACCCTGCCACCACTCCCAAAAGAAAACATACAAGACCCCCAAAGTGCCGGATGTCCAGCATCCCGGGTGGCCCGTGGCCAGGTCAGGCTCTCCTGTAGACACTGCACCACGCAACACACAATTAGCCTCACAACACAAACAAAGGTAAATGAACCCTAAGATACATGGTAAACGAGAGGTCCCTGCTCTTATCTAGTTCATGCCTTAAGCTACAAAGTGCATCATATTAGGTGTTTCTGTGGAGGCAACATGTATTAACTGAAAACACAAAATATAACATTTATGTTGCTGAAACCATTAGATAGGCCCAAACTTATTAAAAAGAGGCGATGTCATTTTCACTTTCACTGCTCAAAACCCAAGATCACCACAGTAACGCCCACTCCAAGACATCTTACAACACTACACACATACCACTTCCTAGCAAACTCCACACAGGCAAACTGCAGCATTCATACAGAGCAAACCAAGTACTGTTAACAGGCCTCACATGACATAAGTGCTAAAGTAAATAAAAAAGTCCCTGGAGCAATGATCCCTTCAACCGGCGTCAAAGCCCTATTAAAGCAAACTTCGAAAAGCATTTCACCAGCAGGAATCCATACAGATAGTTTCCCGGTCTGTACTGCCCTCTGACACAGTCTGGATGAAGGATGTCATAGTTGAACACTTTCCTTCAACATACATGCACGGAAACTGACACCACCACCACAAAATGTTAAAACTGACCCTGTGGTGTACTCCATAACCGGGTGCCAGCAATTCATTGCCACAGTGCTTCAGTTCCTCTGCTGCCAAGCGCGATCACCACGAGATTCAAGAGTGCTTAATTGCTTCCACTTCCAGCCACACTCGACAGCGGGGCTCCTTTATTATTTCTTATTAAAGAAGACCTCAGAGACACCAGGTAGGGATGTGAACTCTTTTACTTAAGTTTCAGATGACAAGGTACTAACAAGCAAGTAAGTCACAAGGTAAGTATAAAGGAAGGTACAGGAAACATCCTCCGGCTCCCACTCTCAGAGGGTCTCAGCCACCACCTGATATCCATGGAACGTTCAGGGCACTCACACCACAACATTCCACTCACCAGCCTTCCACCAGGCATTCCATCAGGGTGGCATGCACACAGGACCAGGGAATGGAGACACAAGACAAAACAGATATGCTAACATATCATCCTGGAAATTTGCAAAATGTGAGAAGAGCCTGCTCTCCTGTACCAGAAAGTAGTCATGTAAAGGGAAGTTTCACATCATGCGCCAGGGTGCGATCACACGGGACCGTCCACTAGGGTGGGTATAATAGCTGCAAGACCTCTGCACAGTAATGTTGCTGCTTAGATAGACTTTAGGTCGTTTTCTGTCAAATAAAGGGCAATTATTAACTTGCACCAAGAGACAGCAAAATGTCCAAATCAGGAATATGTCCCAAGGAGCTGTGACAGAGCTAACTTTGGTTCCTTGGGCCATGGAGCAGGACCTGGGAAATCTGAGGGCCAGAGGAAGCCACCGGCTATGTGATGCAAGCCCTGGAGATGGTATATGGGGATCCTACAGCGCTCCTCCATGACCCTGAGTAGGCACCATGCCATCTCCCCTTCAGGGAGACTTCCCTGGTAGGGTCCACCTGGGAATGTATTTCAAGAAAAATGAGGAAATATCCTCCAAAGTATCAGATGCAGGAGGAGTGGTTTTAGGGTGAGAAAACCTTGGGAAAGGTGTGTATGGGATGGCAGGAACACTAGAGACCGGCTGCTAGCCTTGGACTCAAAACTAGAGTGCACTCAAGGAGGGGGACTCTGATTCAAACGCATCGTGATCACACACGTCCTGCTGAGAACACAGACCAGAACCGGAGGGAGAACACACATTGCTGAAGAGAGGATGGCACACAGGCACACAACACCTGGATATACTTGGTGAGAAGGGTGTCCACCTGGGGGGAGGTGGAACCATTCTGCATGCACTAATGCAACCCTAGGCATATGTTGTCACAGACCAACCAATCCAAACTCGCACTGCAAGAAGTATTGGCCAAACCAACATATAATAGGAGACAGAAACTACCTGGTTATAGGGGAGCATTACAGAGAATTGGTTTCATAGCAGGGGGGGCAGAAGAAGCAAGGTGGGAGGTGCAGAAGGTGATCAAGCCAAGTACCCAATGCTGTGTGTGTTAAAGAGCAGGAGGTGGCTATGGTTGGGGCTTGCAGGACAGAAAAGAGCAACGAGCCTGCTGAGTTTCTTGACCCAGATGCTGGCAGGAGTCAGAGGTCACTAAGAGAGGAGCCAAACAGTAGCCTGCGTGAGGCTGTAGCCCAGATCATGTTGGTAGCTAAAAAGCCTGTACTGTCATGATCTCTGCTTCCAAAAGGTCAGGACTTACCCAACTCCCTTGGAAGCAGACCCATAACCCAGGTTCCGAGTGCCAACCAGTCCCAATTGGGACCTTTTGGACCCTGTCCTGGTGCCAGTGGCGCCAGGCTCATAAATATGCCCAGTCCCAGCGCTGGAAGCGCCGGGCTCATAATGCTTGGGTGGACTTACCTGCAGCAGACCATGCTGCTTACTTACCTGCCAGTTGAGCCTCTAATCCTCTTCTGTTTGGGACTACTTTTCCTGTTGGGTGGGGCAGGAGCCACTCCCTAGGTTCAGAACACTGGAACTCTTCTGGAAAGCAGGAACTCTTTTCTTATCTAGGCGAGGCTGTGGAAGGAGACACCTAAGCACCACAGGAGGCTATTTAAACCACACCCGATGGATGAATCTTGCTTTGCGTTATTCTGCATCCTCTGCAGCAGAACGCTCATCGTGTCTTCTGCATCTGATCCTGGGCCTAAGGGAAAAAGGCTTACCATCCTGAATCCAGTCTTCAGCAACACCAATAAAGACAAGAAAGAACAGGTTAGCATTACGGTCTTCAGTGACAGGGCTTCTCTTACCTGGTCCATCGGCTGTCACCAACGCCTCGCGCTGCATTCCGGCATCTGAAAGACAAAGGCTTACCTACTCTTCGCGTGCTCCGGAGGTCTTCGCACTGCATTCCGGCATCTGAAAGACAAAAGCTTACCAACTCTTCGCACGCTCCGGAGGCCTTCGGCGCTGCATCCCGCATCTGAAAGACAAAAGTAGGTGCGTTTAAAGACATTGGGTAACTTTATTACTCACGTGCCATTACTCCTTCCCACGCCGAACCCAGTGGGTATTCCGGCACCCTTCAGCCGCTCCGAACTTGTACCTGCAAGATAAAAGGACAGTTAGTGCGCATCGTGAAGCAGGCAACAAGCGCTTACTTACGTGCTTCCAGGCGCTTCTATTCCTCACACGGGTTCCATCCTCAACTCACTTCAGCCCGTCATCCGCCATCGCCGGAACCCTGCAAAACAAGAGACATCATTACAAAAGACTTTTAAAGACATTTCAAATACTCGGAACTTACCGTTCGTGCAGTAAACGACGGACAGCAGTCCTCTGAGGTCAAGAGGCCTGCACCCTTATCCAGTGAAGAAACTGGTTACGGCACCCTGCCCCGAGGCAGATGGAGAGCTCGGCGTTCACTTACCTAAGGTGAGAGCGTTAACCTTTGGGGTTCTACAGGAGAAGAGAAGGGGAAGAAGAGAGAGACACCCAATAACCCCAGTTCATTAATCCCATATTTTCTATCTGCAGACATCTTACTCTTTGAGTCAGACATACAGTGCACAGAGGTCCAGCCCAAAGAGCCAACCGTGTGTTACACATCACCTTTGAAGATACGGTATTCGCCCAGTCAAGACCGGCGCCTCTGCGGGAATCAGGTGAGCGTTACAGAACGCAAAGCCTACTGCAAAACTCTCGCCCAGGCGCTATGGAAACCTCGGATACCGATCAGCTAGCCCAGTTACTTGGGGAACTAAGAGCAGAAGTGCATGCAGCCCGTCAGGAAACGAACGCTCTAAGAAGGGAACTGATCATTTCCAAGGAGCGAACAGACGATCTTGCTGGACAATTGCTACAGTCACAAGCCGGACAGACCCCATTACCCGCATCAGGGGCAAATCTTCCTTCAACATCCTCTATGAATCCAGTGCAAATCAACCTACCTGGGAATGTACCTCTGGCTCCGCCCGAACGATTTTCTGGTGACCCAAAGAGGTTTGCAGTATTTATTAATCAGTGCCGGTTGCATTTCTTATGCCGGCCAGCAGCCTTTCCAACTGATCAAGCTAAAGTAGCTTTCGTGCTTTCGTACCTTAGTGGCAATGCGGCAGACTGGTCAATCCCTGTAGTTAATCAAGATGATCCGGTTCTCCATGATTTTCAAGCTTTTCAGCTCAGTATGGAAAAACTGTTCGCAAGACATTCACAGGGGCAGGCCTTGGACAATGAGCTTCTTTCGTTGCGACAGGGTAATCAAGACCTTTTGGCTTATATTGCGTCTTTCAACAGACTGATAGTGGAAACTCAATGGCCTGAGGACAAAAGGATTACGCTGTTTTATAGAGGTCTACGTGGAGAGCTCAAAGATGTGTTAGCCCAAGTAGTGAATCCCCCGCAAGACTGTTCGGACTATATAGACTTAGTCGTTCAAATAGATCACAGACTGCAGAACAGGAAGGCCGATCGTTCCAAGTTTGATGCTCGAGTATTTTCCAAACCACCAACTCCTTCCAAAGGAGTAGACTCCGGGGAACCCATGCAAATAGGGGGCCTGAAAGGACCACTCACACAAAAGGAGCGGGAAAGGAGAAAACAGTTGCAATTATGCCTCTATTGCGGAAACTCAGGGCACTTTTTTCGAGACTGTCCGGTGAAACCAGCCAAGAAGGCAGTAGGAGCTGCAGTTACCAAGGTCACAAACTCTGAGCAGGGAAACGACCTCGCCCGACAAGAATAGAGGTCCTCTTGCCGAGCGTTAAAACCAGTTCCGTGACCTCGCATTTCGTGATACCTATGGTCCTCATTAGCCCTGATCATCCGGATCGATTACATGCGATTGAAGCTTACGTCGACAGCGGTGCCATCGGCAATTATGTGGATCATGAAATGGTTTTGAGGATGAATCGAACTCTTTGTCCCAAGGCTGTAAAGGATGTCATTACTACGGTGGATGGTACGGAGATAGCCTCCGGACCAGTAACGCATACCACTCAAGAAGTGACGCTAGTAAGTCAAGATGGACACCATGAGAAGATCGTGTTCGATGTGATCAAGGCCCCTCAGTTCCAGATTATTCTAGGAATACCTTGGTTAGAGAAACACAATCCTCAGATCGATTGGCGAGCAAGAACGGTTCAGTTTCCAGAATGTGTCTCTGTTTGTCACCCTCCACCTGGTGTTGCACTGGCAGCAATTTCTTCGGAGACTCCCCAGTTACCTCCCGAATACCTAGAATTCCAAGATGTTTTCCGGAAGGATCAGGCTAACTCTCTACCTCCTCATAGGTCTTATGACTGCCAGATAGACCTGATACCTGGATCTACTCCTCCTTGTAGTAGAATGTATGCCCTCACCAAGCCTGAGAACCTTCACCTCCGACAATACCTGGATCAATACCTAGCGAATGGGTTTATGCGTCCTTCCAAGTCCCCTGCTTTTTCAGCTTTGTTCTTTGTTCCAAAAAAAGAAGGGGACCTTAGAACTTGTATAGATTATCGTGCCCTGAACCAGATCACCGTTAAGAATAGATATCCGTTACCTTTGATCCCTGAACTCCTGGACCAAGTCAGAAAAGCATGCATATATACAAAGCTGGATCTTAGAGGAGCCTCTCCACTTGGTACGAGTAAAAGAGGGCGATGAATGGAAGACGGCCTTCCGCACCAAGTATGGGCTATTTGAATATCAGGTCATGCCCTTCGGACTTTGCAATGCCCCGGCCGCCTTTCAATATTTTATGAACGATGTCCTCAGAGAGCTCATAGATGTGTGTGTTGTTGTTTACATTGACGACATCCTCGTTTATTCCTCATCGGAATCTGAACATCGGAAACACGTGAAAATGGTCCTCGAGAGATTGTGTCAACACAAACTTTTCGCCAAGTTGGAAAAATGTGTTTTCAACGTGACTGAAGTTGAGTTCTTGGGATTCATATTATCACCTAGCGGAGTGCGTATGGATTCAAAGAAGGTCGTTGCAATTCTCAAATGGCCATCACCATCCTCCGTAAAAGGTGTTCAAAGCATGTTAGGCTTCGCTAACTTTTACCGCAGGTTTATCCCCGAATTCTCTCGAATAGTCCAGCCCATCACCGCCTTGTTAAAGAAAAACAAACGTTTTGAATGGTCTACCGAGGCGGAGCAAGCTTTCCAGAATTTGAAGACTAAATTTATCTCTGCACCAATTTTAAAACATCCTCGCCCCGAACTCCCCTACATCGTTGAAACTGATGCTTCGAGCCTTGCCATGGGGGCAGTTCTATAACAAAAGGACCCAGTAACCAATCAGTTGCATCCCGTGGCATTTTGGTCCCGCAAATTCTCGCCTCCTGAAATCAATTACACTATTACTGATAAGGAACTTCTGGCTATCAAGTCTGCCTTTAAGGCTTGGCGGCATTATCTTCTGGGGGCCCGACACACCGTTACTGTGATTACGGATCACCGAAACCTGCAATATTTGAAAACCGCAAAAGCCCAATCCTCTAGACAACTCCGTTGGGCACTATTCTTTGCCGAGTTTGACTTCATAATTACCTATCGACCTGGTACAAAAAACGGTAAAGCTGATGCCCTTTCTCAGATGGGAGTGGAAGAACACTTGATCAACCCTAAACCTGTACCTATCATTCCCGAACAAAGAATTCTGGGTGTAATCGCCACACAATCCATAGAGGAAGTTAAGGATAAAGCCAGGCAACTTGTAACTCCAGCAGACATACAGAATTGGCATCTGCAGGGAAAGGACTTTGCAGTGAAGGACAACTTATTGTATTTCCAAGAACGATTATACCTGCCCAGCACAGATTTACAGAAAAAGGTAATCTCTTGTTATCACGATTCCTTAATGGAAGGACATCCCGGTATGGCCAAAATCTCAGAAAAGATCAAACGCTACTTCTGGTGGCCGTCTTGGAAAAAAGATATCCGAGACTTTATAATGTCCTGTGGAGTATGCGCCCAAAACAAGAGTCAAAAGGAAAAACCAGCCGGCCTCTTATGCCCTATTGACATCCCACCTCGCCCTTGGCATACGCTTTCTATGGACTTCATCACCGATCTACCTCCATGCTCCGGATACAATACGATCCTAGTAATCGTGGACTTATTCTCCAAGATGGCGCATTTCATTCCACTCAAAGGCTTGCCAACAGCAACAACTCTGGCTCGAGAATTTCTCGAAAACATCGTCCGACTGCACGGTTTTCCTTCAGTTCTAATTTCGGATCGAGGTAGTCAATTCATTTCTCATTTTTGGCGAAGTTGCTGTCGGTCGGCTCAAATTGATGTGAGACTATCGACCAGTCACCACCCTCAAACCGACTGACAAACCGAGAGGACCAATCAAACTCTGGAACAGCATTTACGCTGCATGCTGCAACAAACTGAAAAAACTTGGAAAGATATCCTTTGGATAGCCGAATATGCCTACAATAACTCTGTCCACTCGGGAACTGGGAAAACCCTGTTTTCTCTTCTATACGGCAGTCACCCTCGAACCTCGGAGTTGGATCCACTGCAAGATCTTGGAACACCAGCAGTAGACTACCTGCATTCTACAATCACCCAAGCCTTTAAGGAAGCCGTTTCTCACCTTCAAAGGGCTAAGGAACAATACAAGAAAGGAGCAGATCAACATCGGAAGGAAGCCCCCCAATATCAAGTAGGAGATCAAGTCTGGTTATCCACCAAATATCTACCTCTAAAAGGACCACGCACATTCAACCCAAGATACCTTGGTCCCTATTCCATCACTACCATAGTAAACCCAGTAGCGGTCAAGTTGGACTTGCCCCCTCACATGAAGATACATCCGGTCTTCCACGTCTCTCTATTAAAACCCGTGCAACCTCAAACCCGACTAACTAAATCTCCAAAACCTATCCTAGTTGATGGAGAACTCGAGTTTGAAGTCAAAAGCATCCTGGACTCCAAGATCTCCAAATCTAAACTATTTTACCTAATTGACTGGAAAGGCTACGGCCCCCAAGAAAGATCCTGGGAACCTGCAGAATATGTCCACGCTCCTCGTCTAATCAAAAGATTCCATCGAACATTTCCTGACAAGCCCAAACCCCCGGAGAAGCCCGGTTTGGGAGGGGCCTTGAGGGGGGGTGCTGTCATGATCTCTGCTTCCAAAAGGTCAGGACTTACCCAACTCCCTTGGAAGCAGACCCATAACCCAGGTTCCGAGTGCCAACCAGTCCCAATTGGGACCTTTTGGACCCTGTCCTGGCGCCAGTGGCACCAGGCTCATAAATATGCCCAGTCCCAGCGCTGGAAGCGCCGGGCTCATAATGCTTGGGTGGACTTACCTGCAGCAGACCATGCTGCTTACTTACCTGCCAGTTGAGCCTCTAATCCTCTTCTGTTTGGGACTACTTTTCCTGTTGGGAGGGGCAGGAGCCACTCCCTAGGTTCAGAACACTGGAACTCTTCTGGAAAGCAGGAACTCTTTTCTTATCTAGGCGAGGCTGTGGAAGGAGACACCTAAGCACCACAGGAGGCTATTTAAAACACACCCGATGGATGAATCTTGCTTTGCGTTATTCTGCATCCTCTGCAGCAGAATGCTCATCGTGTCTTCTGCATCTGATCCTGGGCCTAAGGGAAAAAGGCTTACCTTCCTGAATCCAGTCTTCAGCAACACCTATAAATACAAGAAAGAACAGGTTAGCATTACAGTCTTCAGTGACAGGGCTTCTCTTACCTGGTCCATCGGCTGTCACCAACGCCTCGCGCTGCATTCCGGCATCTGAAAGACAAAGGCTTACCTACTCTTCGCGTGCTCCGGAGGTCTTCGCACTGCATTCCGGCATCTGAAAGACAAAAGCTTACCAACTCTTCGCACGCTCCGGAGGCCTTCGGCGCTGCATCCCGCATCTGAAAGACAAAAGAAGGTGCGTTTAAAGACATTGGGTAACTTTATTACTCACGTGCCATTACTCCTTCCCATGCCGAACCCAGTGGGTATTCCGGCACCCTTCAGCCGCTCCGAACTTGTACCTGCAAGATAAAAGGACAGTTAGTGCGCATCGTGAAGCAGGCAACAAGCGCTTACTTACGTGCTTCCAGGCGCTTCTATTCCTCACACGGGTTCCATCCTCAACTCACTTCAGCCCGTCATCCGCCATCGCCGGAACCCTGCAAAACAAGAGACATCATTACAAAAGACTTTTAAAGACATTTGAAATACTCGGAATTTACCGTTCGTGCAGTAAACGACGGACAGCAGTCCTCTGAGGTCAAGAGGCCTGCACCCTTATCCAGTGAAGAAACTGGTTACGGCACCCTGCCCCGAGGCAGATGGAGAGCTCGGCGTTCACTTACCTAAGGTGAGAGCGTTAACCTTTGGGGTTCTACAGGAGAAGAGAAGGGGAAGAAGAGAGAGACACCAAATAACCCCAGTTCATTAATCCCATATTTTCTATCTGCAGACATCTTACTCTTTGAGTCAGACATACAGTGCACAGAGGTCCAGCCCAAAGAGCCAACCGTGTGTTGCACATCACCTTTGAAGATACGGTATTCGCCCAGTCAAGACCGGCGCCTCTGCGGGAATCAGGTGAGCGTTACATGTACAGAGCCTTTAGCGCACCCAAACCCTTGAGGGTGACCCTTAGCTGGGGTAGGGACAATAACTACTGCAGCCTGAAATGGACATAGCTGGGGGGATCCTACCCAATAAAACCCCTAGGTCAAGAGGGGAAATTTGCAAATGCTTCGCCCCGGTAAGGGCTCAAAGAGACCCTTAGTGGAGAAGGAGTGATCTGGATAGTCTTGCCCGAGTGGGAGTGTGTAGCTCACTTGACAGAGCCCCAGAGGACTGCCATGATTAGGATCATCTACTGAGGCCAATTAAGGAAGTGTGTTGGGCACTTAAAACCACCCTGAGACTGTGAGTTCATTCAAGGACTCTCTTCTGGGTGGAGAAGGCCCAGGACTGTGTGTATTAGAATACAAATTGGATACTGTACTCAGGGCCATGGGTCCTCTTAGCAAAGTCTCTCTCACTGGATTTGATGTACCTCTTCATACTGACATTGTTGCCTGAGAAGCTCCCTATTTTAGTTGATCTGCCATGACTCTAAGTATTCCTCAAACCCCTCCTTGCACAGAACAAATAAAGGTGTTGAACTGACCTTGTGCTGCATAATATGTTGTATTTACCTTGTGACAAAGCATTCCTGCGCTTATTTCACGAAGGAGACTTTAACTAAAATCTCAAGTTTGTGTTGGCTGGCAGCAACCAACCATATAAGCTCCTGAGATGTCTGTTCCTGTTAATAAAAGATGCATATCAGGGCACATGGGAATAGAGGGAGAAGACAAAATATGTATTCCCTTGCCCTTAGGGCTCAAGGAAGTGATGGTTGGGGGATAGGCCACTAACAAGCAAATATATATATATATATACAAAACAAGGGGGATTCTGGAAGTCCCTCTACCGGCACAAACACGGCCAATTGACCTGTTCTTGGGTGGATGGCACCCTGGAGAGTTTCAACCAAGTCTTTAGCTCACTGTCCCTTTCACAGAGGAGACATTTCCCTGCATATCAGTCTTTGTCCTGCTCAGGGGCAGTCCAGCACAAAAATGCTAGGCAATTCCCCTCTGAACAAGAGTACCAACACCAACCCCAGACACATGTTTCTGCCTAGTCGGGCCTCATCAGTGAGGTGGAGCTGTACTTCTCTAAGAACAGTGGGCAAGGGGTCCACATCTGGATTGCCCTGGTAACTTAGGGTGAGACCCAAAGTTACTTAATATGAAAAATAAGGGGGGTTCTGGATGTCCCTCTACCGGCACAAACGCGGCCAATTGACCTGTTCTTTGTGTGGATGGCCCCCGAGTGAGTCTCAAAAAAGTCTTTAGCTCACTGTCCCTTTCTCAGAGGAGAATTGTCGGTGCATATCGGTCTTTGTCCTGCCCAGGGGAAATCCAGCACCGAAATGCTAGGCAATTCTCCTCTGAACAAGAGTACCAACAGCAACCCCAGACATGTGTATTGGCCAGTCGGGCCTCATCAGTAGGAGAAGGCACATAATCATAATATATGATTGTGCCAAAGACCTGCCATCGTAGGCAAGTATTTGAAATGGAAAGGAATTGATACTGGTCATGTAAGAACAAGGATGCCTGATTCAATATATTAACCTACAATTTAGCCAGGAAAAAAAGAAAGGGGAATTTGTTGGGAAAAGGCAGTCAAAAGCAAATAGGGATTTTTTGTGGAGCAATTAGGGCGACTAGATTTCCAAATATGAAAAACTGGGACAAGCCACCGATATCAGAGAGGACTACAATTTGATAGTGCCAAGCCAGCCCAAACACACACACACACACACACACACACACATGCACACACGCACACACAAAAGAGCGCACACACATTCAGTGGGGTTGAGTGGGTTGATTGCCTTCTGCAGAAACTCTGATGTAGTCAGATAAGCTTTGTATTACTCTGAGATTACAAAATAATTAGGGTATAAAATGTCTATAAACATGTCCTTGAAATGTTTGGGTTTCATCAGTAAAGAGACACATTCTTAGTGCCCCAGTTCTCCTCATTCGTGTCGGACCATCTTAAGGAATTGAGGGCATGGGGCACATAGCCTTTTTGAGCCCTCTCAAACTAAAGAAATTGAGGCAAACAGAATCTTTGGCCACACAATAAGCATGGGTGCTCCCTTTTCATCCTTACTGGAATTAAATAATAAGTGGAATTTCAGGGGCAACATTGTCAGTTCATGACCAGGGTACTTTTGTTCTAGCATAGCTACAGGGCCCTTTTTAACAATAGCAACCACAAGGCCGTAGCATAATTGCAGGGTACAGATCAGAAGCTGTATGACAAAGGAACACATACCCCAGCATAGAAACAGATTAACAACCTCACAGAATATAAAAGTGCTCAGGTATGGATACATGGGACAGATCGGAAGCAATGAGGAAGGTACATAGCATAGCCGGAGGATACAAATTAGAAGCTACCCGGAACATGCACATATCAGGACTTTCACTGAGATTAGAAGAAGGCCAGGGTTTTCAACTGGTATTGCTGTTAGTGAGCAAAGAGATAAATGAGTTTCTGGTGTGTGATATATCAATTGTAACTATTGTTTTATATGAATCAACACTATAGCCAGTTAAACTCTGAGTGAGTTTTTTTTTTAAAGCTCATCATGAGAACTTAATCACTCTTAGGGGCTGACGCTTTTCAAATATTTAGGGACTGGCAAATGTGAAAGAGTTGAGTTGCCCAGTATCACACACTTTAATTAAGAGGTGAAGCTGGGATTTGGGCCAGTGTGCAATTTCTGAACTTGACCAAAACTGTTCTCCAGTTCTTCTCATATAGCAAGGTGTAAACATGTGTGAGTGTTTGATTTTCATGTACTAAAATAATACCCCGTTTTGTAGACCTGACTTTGAAAGTACACAAATCAAAACATTAAAAAATAAAAACTTTAGAAAAGCATGTTATGCTAAATGCGAATGATGTTAGCTTATTTTTCTCTATCATCAAGGGAAGTATACAAGCACCAGTCCAGAATACTAATCAATGTAAAACGAAATAATCTCATGAGGGTTTTTCCATCCCATTGTATTTTAAAGGTTTAAACCCTTGTGGATTGTGGATTGCTGTTCATTATGTGCTGAAGAACATTTGAAATTGTACAAAAAAACATGTTTTTGTGAAAAATAAGTAGTGAGACAATGAGACAAGATGATTTGTCAAAGATCACTATATCCTCTGGTGGTGAAGCCAGAATATGAGTATCAACACTAACAGGGCGATTCATGGAATTAATGTGTGCTGAAATTTTCAGCGCAAGCGTGCGAAAGCGTGCGAAAGCATGCGAATCGCAGTGCCAGTGCGAAAATCGCAGCAAAACCCGCGCACAGCGATTCATGGAAGCTCAGACGCCAGGATGAATGTACCGTTCTTAGCAGCAGTGGTCTTGGGATACCGCAGGAGGAGGAGGAGGATAGTCAGGCCCAGAATTTTCACGCCCAGAACAAGCCTTTTTGGGATGCCTGATGACCAGGTGTATGGGAGGTACAGGTTTCCTACTCGACCTGGTCAGTGAGTAGAAGGATGACCTCACATCACCCACCCTGTGCTCCCAAGCACTCAGCCCCCTGGAGAAGGTCCTCAATGTACTGCACTTCTTGGCCACTGGATCATTTCAGCGGACAAGTGCTATAGTGGGGGGGTGTCACAGGCCACGCAGTCACGCTGCCTACACCAGGTCTTGGCCATCATGACTGCACGCCCATCAGTCCGCAGACACATATACCTGCCCAGAACACCTGCAGAAAGGCAGGCTGCCGTCCAGGATTTCTACGGGGTGGCACAATTCCCCAAAGTCCTAGGTGCCATTGATTGCACCCATGTGGCTCTACGCCCCCCCAGGGCATCAGAGCACATCTATAGAAACCGCAAGCACTGGCATTCCATCAACGTCCAGGTAGTATGTGATGCCAAGGGAATCATCACCTCAGTATATGCCAACTATCCAGGGTCCACCCACGACAGTTTCATTTACAGAATGTCAACCCTAAACCGGGACCTAGAAGCTGGGCGGCATGGCGATACATGGCTGCTCGGTTAAAATAAATGCCACAGCACATGCATGCATGTCAGATACTGAGTAATGTCACAACTCCACTAATGATACCCATCACCACCTCCCCAGGGGACAGTGCCTACCCTCTGAGCACCCACATGATGACGCCAATTCGGAACCCCACCACGCCACCCGAGGTAAGATACAACACAGCCCACGGGGCGTAGCGGAGCGCACATTTGGAGTGCTCAAGTCACGCTTTCGCTCCCTTGACCGTTCTGGCCGGCAGCTTCTATACGCTCGCCCAGTAGTGTGCAGGATCATAGTGGCAGCATGTGTCCTGCACAACGTTGCAACACGCCGGGGCCTGCCCGTGGACATGGTGGTGCCCCCACATCCCCAACCACATGCACGACCGCTGCGCATGGGAGGGGAAAGGGCACGGGGTGAGGCAGCCCGTACGCAGCTGGTGGCTAATTACTTCACCTAAAATCACACCCCTGTGGAGTGCACACAGCCCTGGCACATACCATCTGACAATCAATGATGATGACATAAGGGACAGTCAACTGTCACAACCATACCAGCCTGAGATTGGTCACCTGGAAGTGTCCATCCCTACCTACAAAAACACCACCAATGCTGTGTCATCAAAAGACACATTTCTATGCTGCTAAATTCATTACCCCCTTGCAAAATACAACATGACAACAGTGCCATGTCACCCAACCCCTCCCCAGCACCGCCACCCAACACACCATGGCATGTCATGCTATGTGAGAGCAAACAAAGCAATCCCCAAAACCTGACACAAGTGTCACAAAGTACAGTGTCCCTAATGGAAACTGGCCACACACAATATGCTCCCAGTAATGTAGAACTAACAACACACATGACCAAATACTTACCAACAATACAATGCAGCTACACAACCTCAAACATAGCAAAAACATGACAGTACTAAGTTAAAGTAGTGGCAGTCTTACAACCTGATTATGCCAGCACATCGACCCCTTCCAACTGTACAGTGTTGCTGCCACGCAAATGTGTAAGTGCACTGCTTACAACATGAACTCCATCTCCAAAGTAGATGGCCTTGTGAAGACATGAGGAATTAACCTGCAAATTAGGAGGAAGACATGGATGCACAAGCACATATCAATACACCATGCAGTGTACAATACAACAACAATATTCACTTGGAATGTAAATACATTATTGACTACAGTCTGCCCACACATCTCATGGGAGTCCAACGTCACTGTGTAAGTCACTGTCACTTGGGCGCACCCTTTGCAAGCCCATGGAAACGGGAAGCAGGAGGGGTGTGTGTCTCACGAACCCAAGCATCTAACCCAAACTCAGGAAAAGCCTGCATGTGCCCAGCCGGCAACACACAAGGCAACACACTGTAAAAAAAAATCAAAAATCAAAAATCAAGAAATAAAAATCAAAAATCAAAAATGGCCATGTGGGGGTCAGGGGGGTGGGAGGCTACCCAGGAGGTCCGAGGACAGGGTGCGCACCAACAGCCACCTGTGTGGATGTTGGGAAAAAAAACACCTCCATGGGCTCATGGCCTGCACGGCTATACCAATGTGGGAGAACTGCTGCTGTCGCTCTCATCACCCTCTGCTGCTGCATCAGGAGGTGGTGATGCTATGGGAGGCAGCCCGCGCAAAGCCCCGGTATTGTCCTCCATGGCAGCAAGCATGCAGGTGTGGAAGGTCTTGTTCTGGGGGATTATAGTGCGGAGAGCCCCATGCAGCACCTGACGTGATGCCCGGATCTCCTCCCGAGTTGCCTGCATCTCAGCTGAGGGCGAACGTGTGAGCTGCTCCAGCTGCTGTTCTGTCCTCAAGTTAGTGGAAGCCTCAAGGTCAACAAGAGTCTCCCTGAGGTGATGGAGTTCTACCCTCAGGGCTTCCCAGTGGCCCTGGGACTCTATTGATATCGATTGGCGTAGAGTCTCCAGTGCCGCCCGTCTGTCCCTGTTGGATGCCAACATGCCCTCCCTGTGTAATTGGGAAATGGAGTCTGTTGCCTGCTGTAGTTGCTCCATCTGCCTTTCAGGGGGGACAATGGAAATGGCCACCCTCTCCATTGCTTGAGCCATCATCTCAACTGATGCTGCCTGTTGGGTTGCCATACCATATATGGATTGTTCCCATACGGTATTGCCTGGTGGTGTACGGCCACCACGTCGGAGGGCACCACACCCGTTTGGGGCAAGGTGATCTGCGCCTTGCTCTGCCGGCACTGCCTGAGGCTGCAGGACTGCATTCCCCCTCTGATCTGCTGGCCCAGGAACAGGATCAGATGTTGTGGAGTGTGACCCTGCATCCGTAACCGCCAAAGGCAGACTTGCCAACACTGACATCCCCATAGAGGGTTCTACCCCTGGTGCAGGTGGGTTGGACAGAACAGAATCCCTGCCAGAAACACTTACCTGCGACGGCACATAGGTCTTGTCATCCGAATCAGCACCTGAATAGAGATATGGGGAGGTGCACCCAGAGACACCCCTGGACAGAATGGTCTGCAGCAAGATTGGGTTCTCACCCACCACCACACCACGTCCCCCACTGGTGCCCGGTCGTGCCTGAGATTGCTTCTGCACCATCTCCTCAACCTCAACAGCATCAAGTGCGTCATCCCTGCAAAAACATGAAAGACAAAAAATGGAAACAGGCATTAGCACCATAGCACACAGATAGGCCTGACAAGCTACAGAACCAGTACATGATTTATACATGTCCCACATGACTGTAACCCTCCCATGCATGCACTGTCACTGAGTTGGAAGGGGAAGCAAAAGGCAGACACTGATTACACCAAGATGGAAGAGCAACACATTTGCTGCATGCTGGGTAGCACTGCCATCACACATTGGCCTGTGAGTGGCATGTCCAATACACATACATGACACATGCCATCACACAGATGGCATGTACCATAGCCATGGTACATTCCACAAGTACATCCATATGTCAGTGAATGAGTACTGTCAGCCATCCATGTGAGATGGACATGATGAGATGAAAAATGCTACACAGTGTGACAAAATACGCATGTGCCACACACTGCAACACATCCAGTGTACAAAAAAACAGTGTTTGCAGGCCGATGTACACATCAATAGTTGTGCACTTCAACATGACAGGAAACAACTATCATGTTCCACATTCAAACAGGCCCCAAAAATGTATGTGATCAGGCCAATACTCAATCAGCCTGAATGGTCAAATCATTCACCTAACAAGGTAACACATGTGGGCCAATGTGGGGTTCATCAATGACAGAAGCATGTCACAAATGTGACAATAGGGCTGAGGAATGTGTAACAAAAGTGGGAGAATTGAAACAATCAGCCTGAAAGAACACTGAAAAATACAAACAATGTTGTTGCAAGATGCCACTTCAAGGGCAACTGCCGTAATGTTGCGTTAAAATTACTACTGTGGGCAGAAGGGATACTGTCACACCCAAATACAAGGCCGCTGAATGTTTTGGATGAAGCACATGGGTGACCCATACCACCCAGGCACACACACCCTCACCTGGCACTCAATCAGAACCCGTCGCCCAAACAACATACACATGCATTACACACACATGCATGGGCACTCACCGGACAATGCATCATAATCAGGTAGTTCTCCCACACCTTGGATCTGTTCCTCTTTGACGAAGGCCCCAGCAACAGACTCATGTTCAGTGAGTTTGTTGTCCTCTTGTGGAGACCCACCGCCAGTCACCAGAGTAGCGGCATGATTTGAGGCCAGCTTCTTCTTTGCTCTGCGTTTCAGGTCATTCCACCGCTTGTAGCAATCATCAGCTGTGCGCCTCACAAATCCAAGGGCACTTATGCGGTCCGCGATGGTCTGCCAGTGTGCCCTACGTTGACCAGGTGTGGTCTTGCACCCTGCAGTCACCAACATTTCGCGACTATGTGCCGACACATAGGACACAAGTGCATCAAGTTCCGCGTCATTAAAGCAAGGCTTCCGTGACGTGCTGGAGTGTGTAGCCGTGTCTGGGGTCTCAGCCTGTCGTGCCAGAGCACCCTTCTTCCTCTTCTTTAAAGGTGGAGCGGAGCCAGAGTGGCTTACGCCGCTCTGGTCAGTAGGGGCAGAATCACCGGTGGACTGGGTAGTAGGAGTGTGGGAATGCACAATTACCATAGGTCTTGATGCAGGCATTGGTTGCAGGGTAATGTTGGCAGGGGGAACGTCCGTTTGATGGACCTGGACTCACACTGTCCTGGCTGGGAGAGTCAGAGCTTGGGCGGATGGAGCTGCAGCTGTCCCTGCAGCCTCGGGCAGCAGATGACATAGCTGCCCCAGATCCACATGGCTTGGTGACAACAACTTGCATCACCACACGTGGCCTAGACTTGTTGACCTGGAAGTCAGCCTGGGAGTCATCTTGTGCCAGGTCAGGTGCCACAATGGGCTGGTCCAACAGGGGCTGAGCTGGGATGGTGTCAGCCACGTTTCCCTCAACCATGGGGGGGGCATGGGTGTCCCTGATTGTTCCTCCACACATGGGGGTATAGGAGAACCCTGCAAATTCCGGCCACGTCCCCTACCACGCCCACCATGCCCACCTTTTGAAGGTCGGCCACCTTTGCCTCCCTTACCGCTTGGTCGCCTCCCAACCATGGCACTGATGTTGTTGTGCGTATCAGAGTTGCAGTAAACTATTGTCCTGGGCAATTGGGGGTCAAAGGGGTAGGATACTAGATGGTATTCGTACCCTAGTGCTCTAACAAGGCTGTCTGTGACCTCTGAGGGAAGATGACGGGTCACGCAACGCACAGGCAGCCCAAAATCAAACATAAACGTGCACACAACCCCTCGTAGACCACGTGTGTGAAAAAATGAACCTGCACTACGCTGTGGCAGCCAGAAACACAAAAAGAAGCGTACGCGTAATACACAAAGCCTACAATGACCTCTGAAGGGGTACGCGACACACGGGGCAAGCACAGTTGCTAAGTACGTGCAGAACTCACCGTCTGCCTGGAAAAAGAACGTGAAAAATACGCGCATGTGCGCGTTGGCAACACCCCCGCCAAAAGAAGAATTGTACGCTGTCTGAGGAGACAGGACAAAAGGAGAAGTGAACTCTGTTTGAGGAAACAGGCCCAACAAAAAATCAGAAAAGAGCTGTCAGAGGTAACAGGGAGTACGAACTAGAAACGCTGTGAAGTAATCGCGTGTGAACTGACAAGAAGTACAGATTTTACCCACATGCTCTCTACGAAAAACACGTACAAGGAAATGACGTCCACATGTAGCTTTTAAACTGGCCCACACGTACATGTCAGATACGCGTGTACGTGGGCCCTTTCCTCCAATTACACGCGTCGGGGAGTGAGGAGTCTGGTGCCGCGTCCCAGGCCGCAGCTGCCGAGGGAAGGCCCAAGAGGCGGAGGTCAGAGTTGGACTCCTCGGCAGCAGAAGGGGCAGCTGAGACCCCACAGGGTCCGACGGAGGAAGATGACACGGAGTCATCCAGGTTGGTGGGGGGTTTGGTGGAGGAGGAGGCCGTGCAAGGGACAGACATGGGGTCTGGAGGTGGGGATTCCACTGGTGCTAGTGGTGCAGTGCAGGGTCAGGGACAGGAGGCAGCACAGGCCACAGCGGAGGTGCCTGTGTGTAATCCTGTCCACGATCCTGTGACTGCATCATCCCGCACCAGCAGGGATGCCTATGTCCAGACCCGTTTTCAGGGAGGGGATCCGCTTACAACAACTGACCTTCCTCTCCCTGCGGACATGGCTATCCGGGACCGGGTTGAGCCTGTCCTGGGTGGGGTGGCATTGCGTCAACGGGCCATGCGAGGTGACCTGCAGTCTTTTCATGAGGAGACTGCACGTCATCTTGAATGGCTCGTTGACCGCGTTGACCTACTGAGACAGCTCACCAGGGCCGGATTCCTCCGTTTGCTGGACCTTGTTCCGACCCCCTCCTCAACTGAACCCCCTATGCGCCAGTCGTACTCCATGCCATCTTCCCACCCATGTATCACCTGGGTACCCTGTGGAGCTGCCTCTGACCCTGCGGCCAGGCTGGTGGAGGACACATCCCTGCCACAGTTGGGAGTCGGACGTCCAGCAGGGGTGGCCACATCAACAACTGCACCCCAGCCGTAGGAGGATGTGCAGGCAGCAAGAGCCATTGCATAGACAGAGGCACAGCAGCAGCAGCAACAAGGTGGGAACCATGATGGCTCGGGGCCTTCGTCATCGGAGGGGCAGGCATCGGCCAAAGGGCAGGAGGACCCAGGACTGGAAGTGTCTACCGTGTGGCAGCGGTTGGGCCATGCTATAGATGCGGAGCGGCAGCGGGCAGAAGAGGCAGGGCTCACGATGGTCAGGGCGGAGAACGCCATGCGGAGGGCCCTGAGGCGGGCCGAGTGCCTCAAGGCAGTTCGCAGGGAGTTGGAGGAGAACATGTCATCGTCCCTGCGAACCCTCGGGTCCATGGAAGAGGACCGCCTCCAGGACATTGAGCAGGAGTTCGATGATGCCCTGGCCCGGGACATCCAAAAGTGAGCCGTCGAACTAGCCTGCTGCCATTGTAAATAGTTTTTAGAGTTAGGTTTCCTTTTCGTTTTCCTTTTATTTGTGGTCAATGGACAATGTCACACACATTTGTATATAGTTATATTTTTAGGTAGTTTCTTAGGTAGGTTTCATTTGTTTAGTTGGGCTCATGGACCCTTTACATCGTTGGACAATGGATTGATTTATTTTTGGGATTTAAGCACATGAATTAATGGATTTTTATTTTGGACAATGGATTGTATATAGTTACATCATGGATTCATTTGGATTTTTTTTTCATTATGGACATGGAGTAATGTTTTTTTTTTCAGGACAATGTATTGTAAATAGTTGGACTATGGATTGATTTCGCATTTTTAATTATCATTATGAACATGAAACAATGGATATCTTTTTTTTACCTTTTTTTGGATTTGCGTTGGTGGAGGGAGAGTGTGGACTGTTCTTCTTTCAATTTTTTTTGCATTACTTATCATTTTCATTCTTTCATCTTTTTCACATGCTTTTCATTTCATGTTTGATATTTTGGTATGCTTTCATTTCATTTATTTATTTATGTACATAATACATTTTCATATTTTAGTTCCATGTGTGGGATTTGCTCATTGGGTTGATGCATGTGAAATTGTGGTTTTACACAGGCAATGCCAACCAGTGTATGTGTGTGATGGACATGTGTTGATGTACATAGTTGAGTTTTGGTTTGTGTCTTGAGATAGGCATGTCAGTGTGGGGTGGATTGGGAAATCACTGCGTCTCAAGAATGGGGTGTCGTGGTGTGGTAATTTTTGGTGTAGAAGTGGGCCATGACTGTGCATCTTTATTTCGTGTAGGGGGGGACATGAGTGGGACATGAGTGGGGGCAGGGGAGTTGCTAGGTCTGGAAAAGACCCGGGGCTATGCTGATGTCGGAACTGTTGGGACTGGGGGCTAGCTAGTCTTTTGGCTGTAGCTCCTGAGATTCTATCCGGGGCTACAACCAAAAGATCAGGGGCTATAGCCCCCTTAGCCCCCCCTAGCAACACCCCTGAGTGGGGGCCTGCTGGCAGGTGCCCCTGACTGCTGGGGGTGGGGGTGCAGGGGGACATGAGTGGGACATGAGTGGGGGCCTGCTGGCAGTTGCCCCTGACTGCTGGGGGGTGGGGTGCAGGGGGCATGAGTGGGACATGAGTGGGGGCCTGCTGGCAGGTGCCCCTGACTGCTGGGGGGTGGTGGTGCAGAGGGACATGAGTGGGGGCCTGCTGGCAGGTGCCCCTGACTGCTGGGGTTTGGGGGTGCAAAGGGACATGAGTGGGGGCCTGCTGGCAGGTGCCTCTGACTGCTGGGGGGTGGGGGTGCAAAGGGACATGAGTGGGGGCCTGCTGGCAGGTGCCCCTGACTGCTGGGGGGTGGGGGTGCAGGGGGACATGAGTGGGACATGAGTGGGGGCCTGCTGGCAGGTGCCCCTGACTGCTGGGGGTCGGGGTGCAAAGGGACATGAGTGGGTGATCAGTAGTGCAAGCTGACATGTGGCCTGGCTGGGGGCATGCCCATGGTAGATGGGCTGCCATCCGGGACATGACCAGGGGTGCAGGGTAGTCCCCTGTGCAGGGGCCATGGGGGGTATAGAGGGAACACCTGGGAGGACCCACACTGCCAATTCACGTGTAGGACTCCCCGCGGACCCCCGAAATTCAGTACACCACTCTGACAGCAAAGTCGCGTGTGAAACTTCCCGCGCACCCCCGAAATACACGTACCCTGCTCAAATTGCGTGTGAAACTTCCCGCGCACCCCCGAAATACACGTACCCTGCTCAAATCGCATGTGAAACTTCCTGCGCACCCCAGGGATTCCCGTGATGTTTTACACGCGAAAGGGCCCTGTGCGAATGGGGTACGTGTATTCCTGGGGTTCGCGTGAAGTTTTACACACGAAAGGGCCCTGTGCGAGTGGGGTATGTGTATTCCTGGGGTTCGTGTCAAGTTTTACATGCGAAAGGGCAACGCCCGTGCGCGATACGTCACAGACGCGCTTACACGCTAAGGGCCTTTGGTCCAATGAAATCGCGTATGTGTGCTGACGCGTTACGCGCTAAGGGCCTTTCCTCAAATTACACGCTGATGTGCAATTATTTCACGTGCCAAATCACTCCGTATCAAGCTGGCCACGCATACACACACGGAAGACCACTCTCCTGCCCTGAAGGCCATTTTCCTGCCCCCAGATCTCCGAGCACGCGTCCACCTGCCATCTGCTGCCGCCTGACTGTCTGCTGCCCACGTGCCCTGCTATTTGGTGCCTGCACATCAGGCATCTGCAGGGGTCCAGTTGCTGTGTCCACCCCTGCTGGAACAGAAGACTCCCGACTGGGATACCATCGCTCCACAGCCCAGCCCCAGGACCCAGTTGCCCACCCACTCCTCCCTCTGGGGTTGCCATGTCGGGCACATCTCCATCTGGCACCACTGGCAACCCCCATCCAGAGAGGCAGAGGGCCACCAGCTTCACTGCCACCGAAGTTGGTGTCCTGGTGGAGCATGTCCTGGGGCATTATAATGCCCTCTTCGGAACATCACGCGACAACAAGGAAGCACGGGAGAGGATTTGGGATGACGTAGTGGTTGCCATCAACGCGGAGGGGGTGGCAACCCGCGACATCAAGCACATCAAGAAGCGGTGGGAGGACTTCATGTCCAGGACCCTCCACAAGGCCCGGCGCCTCGCAGAGGGGGGCCGGGCATGCATGAGTAACATCCAGATGAGGGTCCTGGAACGCGGAGGCCCAGCGCTCCACGCCCAGATCCCCCAGAGACAGACGCGTCTGGAGTTGAGCGGTAAGTGGCCAAGCATTGCTGTGTGAGACAGGGCATGTTGCAGTGTGCTGGTAGTCTGATGCTTGCCTGTATGTGTGATATAGGCCATGTATGGATGTGTGTGCGCAGGGACATCATGGTCATGCATGTGAGACCAGTTATGTGTGAACCACATGGTTGGTGCATGTGTTTTAATGCAACATGGGGAGCTCTATGCAGAATGCACAAATGAAAGCATGGCTGTCTCTGTTCCTGGACATGAAGGGGGGATGAGGAATGGGTGCTGATGTCATGTACATGTATGGTGCACATGTGTGTGTGTGTGCCTGAGAAGTGTGTGTGTGACTTTGAAACGCCATGGATGCATGTGACTTTGAAGGCAACATCTTGGTTTACAGGGGCCCTTCTACATGGATGTTGATGTTGATTGCAGGCGCCGGGACTGTTTCTGCATGTGTGTTGTGTGCATTCACCCATGTGTTGTGGAATGACAGGATGGAAGTGACATTTGACAGTGCCACTCATGTGTTATTGCTTCCTGTCTAGGGTATTGTGTACTGTACCCTGATGCTTGTGTTCTATGTCTCCCTCTACGCAGCGTCAAGTGAAGAAGAGGGCAGAGACGGCGCTGTGGAGCCAAGAGGAGGGGATGTCTCCACTGGGCGGCGACGCAAGGCCGAGCCACCCTCCCAGGAATTACCATCATCCGCGAGCGAGGGGGCTGGTGCTGCGTCTGCCACAACGGCTGTGGCGGAAGAGCCGGGTGAGCCCCCACAGGGGCTTCCAATGGCGGAAGACGGTGTGGAGACATCCAGGTTGGTGGTCTCCACAGAGGAGGAGGAGCCTGCTACTGAACCGCACATGGGGCCTGGTGGGGGTAGTACCACTGGTGCAAGTGGTGCAGTCCAGGGGCAGGGTCAGGAGGCAGCACAGGTCACCGCGGAGGGGCCTGTGCATGTCGCTGTCCCTGACCCTGGGACTGCACCACCATGCACCAGCAGGGAGTCCCTGTCCCAGGCCCGTCCGCAGGTAGGGGAGAGTGCCATGTCATCTGCCTCTCCACTACCTGCAGACGAGGGGTCCCACGAACGTATGGTGCTCCGTCCTGGTTGGTGTCGCGTTGCGCACGCGTGTCATTCGTGATGACGTGCGTTCTTCCTGGGTGGAGAACGCATGCCATCACGGAGAGCAGCGTCGTGATGTGGCACTGCTGGGAGGGGCCCTGGTTGGTGGGTTCCTACATGTGTCGCGCACTCTGGCGGACCTCTCCTCCTCTGTGGAGACTGCGCCAGTCGTTCTCCACACAGTCTTCCGGCCCAGATTCCACCAGGGCCCCCTGTGACCTGGCCCGACCAACACAGCCAGCTTGGTGGAGCTCACATCCCTGCCACAGGCGGGAGTCGGCGGCCCAGAAGGGGTGGACACCACAACTGGAGACCAGCTGATGGAGGATGTGCAGGCACCATCAGACACGGCACATGGACAGCAGCAGCAGGAGAAGGCTCTAGGTGGGAGCATTGATGGCTCGGGGCCATCAACATCGGAGGGGCAGGCATCGGCCAGAGAGCAGGAGGACCCAGGAATGGGAGTGTCTTCCGTGTGGCACCGGTTGGGCCAGCAGATAGGTGCAGAGCGGCGGCGGGCGGAAGAGGCGCAGCTTACCATGGTCAGGGCGGAGTTCTCCATGCATCGGGCTTTGAGGCGGGCAGAGTGCCTCGAGGCAACTCGCAGGGAGTTGGAACAGGCCATGAGTGCCTCCCTGCAAGACCTCGGGGCCAGGACAGAGGCCCGCCTCCGGCAAATAGACATGGAGTTCGATGATGCCCTGGCCCGGGACACCACAGAGTGAGCCGCTGGACTTGCCCGCCGCCATTGTATATAGTTAGATAGTGTTCGGTTTCCTTTCATTTTTTCTTTGTTTTGGTTGTGCTTGGACAATGCACCACGTTTTTGTATACAGTTTTTTATTAGGTAGTATTTTTGATAGGTTTCATTTCATCAATTGGGCTCATGGACCCTGGAGTGTTCATCTGTACATAGTTCACCATTGGATTATTCTCTTTTTTTATTTTCACCATGGAGCAATGGTTTTGACTTTCTTTTTTCCCTTGGATTTGCTTTGTTGGACTGTGACTTTGGACACCATTTCTTTTGGATTTCTTTGAATTATGATTTCTTGTTTTTTATTCTTTTACGGACATGCAGCTTTTCTTTTATTATTCCCATTGTTGTGTGTTGGATTTTGATTACAATCATGTTGTGTTTAGTACATTTTTTTCTTCATACTTCGATGTGTGGTATTATCTCATTGGTTTCATGCATGTCATGATATGGCTTTTCACATTCACTTGCACCCATTGTGTGTGTGTGACGGACATGTGTTCATTTACATACTTGCCATTGGGGTTGTATCATGTAATCGCCTTTTCTATGTGGGTGGATGCAACACTTGGTTGGGTCTTTGGGCTGGGGAGGCGGGCCATGATTGAGGATCGTCATGACCTGGGGGCAGGGGCACATGAGTTGGGGCCTGCTGGCTGGTGCCCTGCAATGCTGGGGGTTGGGGGTGCAGGGGGACATGAGTGGGGGCGTGATGACAGGTGCCCTGCACTGCTGGGGGGTGGGGGTGCAAAGGGACATGAGTGGGGGCCTGCTGGCAGGTGCCCCTGACTGCTGGGGGGTGGGGGTGCAAGGGGACATGAGTGGGGGCCTGCTGGCAGGTGCCCTGCACTGCTGGGGGGTGGGGGTGCAGGGGGACATGAGTGGGACATGAGTGGGGGCCTGCTGGCAGGTGCCCTGCACTGCTGGGGGTGGGAGTGCAGGGGGAAATGAGTGGGACATGAGTGGGGGCCTGCTGGCAGGTGCCCTGCACTGCTGGGGGGTGGGGATGCAGGGGGACATGAGTGGAACATGAGTGGGGGCCTGCTGGCAGGTGCCCTGCACTGCTGGGGGGGTGGGGGTGCAGGGGGACATGAGTGGGGGTCTGCTGGAAGGTGCCCTGCACTGCTTGGGGGTGGGGGTGCAGGGGGACATGAGTGGGACATGAGTGGGGGCCTGCTGGCAGGTGCCCTGCACTGCTGGGGGGTGGGGTGCAAGGGGACATGAGTGGGGGCCTGCTGGCAGGTGCCCTGCACTGCTGGGGGGTGGGGGTGCAGGGGGACATGAGTGGGACATGAGTGGGGGCCTGCTGGCAGGTGCCCTGCACTGCTGGGGGGTGGGGGTGCAGGGGGACATGAGTGGGACATGAGTGGGGGCCTGCTGGCAGGTGCCCTGCACTGCTGGGAGGTGCAGTCCAGGGGGACATGAGTGGGGGCCTGCTGGCAGGTGCCCTGCACTGCTGGGGAGTGGGGGTGCAGGGGGACATGCCTTGGTGATCAGTAGTGCAAGCTGACATGCGGCTTCCCTGGGGGGCATGCCCATGGTGGATGGGCTGCCTGCAGGACATGACCAGGGGTGCAGGGTAGTCCCCTGTGGTGTGGGCTGCCTGCAGGGGCTGTGGAGGGTGTAGAGGGAACACCTGGGAGGACCCACACTGCCAATTTACGTGTAGGACTCCCCGTGCACCCCCAAAATACACGTACCCTGTTGAAATCGTGTGTAAGACTTCCCGCGAACCACAGTAATACACGTACCCCACTCGCAGAGGCCCTTTCGCGTGTGAAACTTCCTGTGCACCTCCGAAATACACATACCATGCTGAAATCGCGTGTGAGACTTCCCGCAAACCCCAGTTATACACGTACCCCACTCACACAGGCCCTTTCGCGTGTGAAACTTCCTGCAAATCCCAGTAATACACGTACCCCGCTCGCACAGGGCCTATCGCGTGTGAAACTTCCCGCGAACCCCAGTTATACATGTATCCCACTCGCACAGGCCCTTTCGCGTGTGAAACTTCCCACGCACCCCCGAAATACACGTACCCAGATCCAATCGCGTGTGAGACTTCCCGGGAACCCCCGTAATACACGTAACCTGCTCCAATCGCTTGTGAAACTTCCCGCGAACCCTAGTTATACACGTACCCCACTCACACAGGCCCTTTCGCGTGTGAAACTTCCCACGAACCCCCGTAATACACGTACCCTGCTCCAATCGCGTGTGAAACTTCACGCGAACCCCAGTTATACACGTACCCCACTCGCACAGGCCCTTTCGCGTGTGAAACTTCCCGCGCACCCCCGAAATACATGTACCCGGATCCAATCCCGTGTGAGACTTCACGCGAACCCCAGTTATCCACGTACCCCGCTCGCACAGGGCCTATCGCGTGTGAAACTTCACGCGAACCCCAGTAATACACGTTCCCCGCTTGGCGTTTGCTGTTTGGCATCCCTTTAAACTGGTCCAGGGTTAGCGCAGCCCTTTGCGCTGGATTGGGGATTTTGATGGCTTTTCCTTGCGCGAGGGCATTCTTGGGCACGTAACTGACGCTGCTGCAGGGTCGCTGCGCCACGGCCGGTTTTGGAGGCTAAAATCCATGAATACGCTGTGCGCGGAAATCGATTTTAGCGCACGCGGCTGGCGCAGACATTCGCACAAGCACACTGTGCGCCAGCCGTGTGCGCCACTTGTGCGCGAAATTCTATGAATTACCCCCTTAGGTTCCTCAGTTCACCTCTCCTGCTTAACACTTTATCCCGTTCATTGAGGGTCGCTGCCCACATTTTAACACTCTTCGGGAGTAACTGAGCTCTAGAAGTGCACTATTTAAATGCTATTAGTCATTTGTAGAGCTACTTCGTTCTAGTGCAGGTACTTTGTGTTTGAACACAATTGGTGTTACTCTCTCTAATGTATATGTACATTTACGCTCATCAACCTCAGACATAGGAAATGCACAATTGACATTGGCAGAATTTAGTACTGTGGTTTGGCATATGAATAAAGATTTCTGTAACAAGTCCTTAACACACTAAGCTATCTTACGAACCATAGTGGCACTCAAATTTCATCTGGTTTTGCAAGTGATATATTGTCCACAAAAACATGAACACGCTATAGTTATACTATGTAGTAAACACACACATTGTATACACTACAGTGAACAGAGAAAGCATTGCATGATCAACTGATCCGAATGGTATATACATGCCAACAACCGCTAGGCAGCAGGTGGATAGCCTTACCAGCGCACTACAAAATATCATTATGATTTTTTTTTTAATGGGCAAAGCCTTCTTTGAAAAAGGCCTATCTGGTCCTCCCACCCACCCCCCCTTTAGCCTCTACGGAAGACGTCACTGTGCTATTGGCCTTAGCAGACCCAGGCGTAGACGGAGCACAACCTCGACAGGCTTCAAAATGTCCCCGCGAGGTGAGGCTCTGCATGATTTACACGCACAAGCTTTGAACGAATTTGGGAGGCACTACTATTCTCATCCCGTAGATGGCACTATCCGAGTTTGGCATCACAGCGTCAGTTTCATCTTTTGGGGTTAAACTATTTTGCAATATTCTGTAGGGAAAATATAATAGAGTGCATTGTTTGATTTGTGAAACATATTATTATTATACTACAAACGTGCCATTCGAACGATCTATTAAAATGAATCAATAAATGAGAATCGTCGATTTCTTGTAAAGGAACGAAGGGCATGGAACCTGCCCTGACTTAGTTTGAGTTTATTAGGTTTTTATATTAAAATAGATGCCACTCTCTTTAATGCCAGACCTGAAAACTCGGCCCTGTCTGTTACTCCACTCCTACAGTGACATAGGCCACGCGTCTTTCAAAGGTTCCTTAGGTACTTACAATGTTTAGGCAGTGGTGGACGGTTCCTGGGCCCCGCACCCAATATTGTTTTGGAATTTGTTTGCACCCTTTTTGATTTCTTAGCTCACTTATACCTCCTTTAACCCTACTATCGCCTGCCCGTACACAGGGGCCTGGGGTTGTGTTCCAAGAGCTCAGGTAGGTAGGCGGGTGTACGTGCGGTGCATGCCTTATATGTGATTCGGGCAGTCTTTAAGAGTATTGTGGCTGGGACGGGAAGCGAATGCAGCAATCGTAGAATGGGAGAACTATGGCCCAATTTCTTGTTTCCCATCATGAGTTTTGCTGCGAAGTGTGGGGCAGTGGGGCCAAGCGCATCTCTTGAATGCCAGTGAGAAGGGTATATCCCCTTCGATGTGGGAGATTGCCAGTTCTTGCTCGATGGTTCTGAAGTCTCTGGATGGTCATGTGAAGAGAAGACGGGCTTCTGGTGGCTCCCGTTGGGGCTAGTAATTTTATAAGAAATACCATAGCGTCAGAACCCCAAAACATATGTGAACCAGTGTTAAGAGACTGTGTGAGCAACATAGTGGATACATTCAGAAAATACTACTTCCTAAACCAGAGGACACTCAAGGCAGCTCTAGGAGTCCTCCGTTTAGTTACATCCGCCATCTTGCAACACAGCGGGTATTATAGATGCACCAGAGCTCTTGGAGAAGTTGGGCAACATTGGGGTCCCCATAGGCAACCATTCCTGAGAGACTGGCAGGCACGTTAGGGTGAACAGTGATGCAATATAAGTCTGGATACCCTTGGTTGCTCTGGTTGGGCAGCAGCAGGTGGCTTGGGTGACTGCCGCAGTGACACTGCATAGCGATCTTCATTCAGGTCATGGCAGGAGCAGACATTCATGACTGGGAGTGGGGAGCAGGATGTGTGCTGCAACTGCCAGGGCAGCTGATCTGCCAATCCCTCAGTGGAGGCAGAGAGAGGAGCCAGATCTTAGGGCAGCTGTGAAGCAGAGGGTAACTCCAGAGTGCAACAAAAACAGGGTGTGTGTCTTGGCTCTGTGTAAACTCCATGGGGGCCTCAGTGTGCCAGCTCATGGTGAGTGCTCGGTCTGGGATGCCGAGGGGATTGTTATGACATCACTCTCGGCACTGGACTCTGCAGGGGGTGCACACTAACAGCAACAGACATAAAGGTAGGACTGCTGTCAGAGTTCCGGCCTGTCAAAACTGATTAAGTGGGAACTGGAGGTACTGCACAGACTAAGCCAGCTGAGCCAGAGGGGGACACCCATTAATGAATTGTAGAGAATGCCACCATATAAATATAGGTTGTCCTAAAGTAATAACCCTCAGGATGAAATCCCTTAAAAGAAAGAGATAGGTCAGTTTAGGCAATAAATATTGAGGTAAATGTGTGTGTCAGATCAAAAACTATGTCTAGTGTGAAAGTATTCCAGGGGATAATGCATTTCTGCAGTTTGATTTCTTTGCATTTCTAAATGAATACATATCTGGAGAGTGAATACTCTCCAGTTTACTTTGAAAAACAAAACACACAAAACAAAAAGAATGGGAAAGGCCAAGGTGGAGGATATTGACTTTTCTGCCCTAATGGGGACCAAACCCAAACAATGTAATGGAGACCAGATGCCCTTGTGAAGTTCTTCCTTGCTACAACGACCTTTTCTGGAGGTTATGAATGCAACTGGAGCTGCCATTTCCAGAGTGGAGGGTACATTATATATCCTTCACGGAAGAGTTGCATTGCTTGAGGAGAAAGCAAATGTCCTGGAAGGAAAGGTAAAAGCAGTTGACCCTGTTAAGCTGATTGATCCTCTGGTGACACAATTAGACACAAAAGTGGATGCAACAATTAAAGGAAACAGGGCATTAGCCTCAATAGGGGAATATCTGGAAAACGCGATAATTGCAAACCAGATCAGGGTCTTAGATCTGCCTACTAGAGCAGTATGGTAGTGACCCCCCCCTACTGCATTACCAAATGGATTGTTGAGCTTCTAGGCCTAGATGAACGAGGAGGACCCGATGTAGGGTGGACCGTATTTCAGGCTAAATATCAACAGAGGCCACTTAGGCTGGGAGCCTGGGCCAGGCACAACTATTATCTTCATAGTAAGTGATCACTGGGAGAAGGAAAAGATTCGAAAGTCGCAGTGAAGAGGGTGACCCCCGAACGTGATAACCAGACGATGCTACTCTTCTCAGATCTGACACCAGAGACTATAAGCCTGATTGAGATGAAGAACTGATTTATAGCCATAGGGGCGCAAACAGGTCTCCTCCAACCATCAAACCTGAAAGTAACATGGGATAAGAAGACTATATTTTCCAGCAGCCGGATAAAGCGGCGGAATTATTGAGGCCAATCCCAACGCATCACATGGGAGCAGATGAGGACAAGGATGGAAGAAGCGCGAAAAAGACACCAGAACAATGAAGAAAAGAAGCCATTTAAACTAAGAGGGTTAGAATCCATAAAGTTATCGATGTTCATAATGAGGGCAATAGTTGCTGCTTAGAGAAGAGAGATAGTTAAAGCCGAAAGTTCAACAACTATGGACCACACCTGGCCTGGGTGTACCACATTATGTACGAAATGTTGACCTTCCCCAACTCCCGACTCGTTGCGTTTTCTTTTTTTGCAGAGGACCCCCAGGAAAGAAAGCGCAAACTAGGTGCTACATGTTGGAAAAGTTGTGGAACTTCAGTTAGTGTAAAGGCTTACAGCCTGGTTGCTTGATTGTATGTTTATTGGTGTGATTGTAGTTTATTTTCTTCAAAATATATTAAAAATAAATGGGGAAAGAAACGGATGGGACTCATGGACAGTCAATCTGGAACTGTTCTATCAAATGTCTTGTATAAGATTATGTAGCTCTGTCTGTGCAACCGACGGGCGCTTTGATACACTGCCCTGTTGTATAAGCGCCTTATCAATAACCAATAAAATAAAACACATTAAAAAAAAACACCAGCAAATTGTACATTTTGATTTTCCAGAATGTACAGACCAGTTTATGATGATTCTTCTGAATGACATTTTGTCTCCACAAATCTTGGGGTGCATAAGCAGCTTGGGAGAAAAGTGTCTCGATCTCTGCGGGAGCATAATGTGTGCAGAAAGATGAAAAATGCGATTTTGTTCACGTAAAGCACGCAGAATCTTCAGCACATGTGATCACCATTGGAAAAGCTGTCATGGATCAATCCACAGTACATGTAGGTCAACAATGGCAGAATGCCACAGTATACAAGGGCGTATGCTTGCTGAACCTTTCCTGTTTCTATCTGGTTTATTGATGGGTGGTCAGCACTGGTGGTGCCCTGGAGCAGATAGACAAGGCCAATAGTTTACTGCGAATTAGCAATCCAGGAATGGAAATATTGCTTTGCCTCAAATGTTTTTTTTTCCTAAATGAATACTGCCTGCTGAGTGCAACTGAACTAGATTTGCAAAGGAAGGCTGGCAATTAAAAGGTCCTGCACTTACTGGACGCAATGTTGGGAGGATTCTGCCTTGCTTTTAAAATTGTTGGTGTATTTTTTGCAGACTCTAAAGGGGTGAACTAGTGTCAGGCAAGATGCATGTTAATATTTCCCAGATTCAATTTACTGATCACTTTCCAAACTGAAATAAGAAAGGCAATTCGGATACATATTCATGTTGATAATAACAGACGGATTTAGGGCTCTTTTGGGGAAGAAGGACAGAATGGAGAGACTTGAGTGAGTTGTTCTGTGGGGAGGTGGGCGAGCGCGCGCCACAGAATGACTCGGGGCGCATTAGACTAGGATAAAACAATACAAGGAAGTGGAACATTTATAGCAGATTGCAGAGCAGAGCATGACAGAGTGAGATTAATATAAGAAGGGTGTAGATGGTTGATCGCCTGTGTAGGGTTTTGTAGACAACACAGGTGGGTTTGAAGGTAATCGTCTCGTTCATTGGCAGCTGGTGAAGCATCTTCATGGCTGGAATGATAAGGGAAAAACATATGACCTACAAGTCCTGCGCAAGACGTGCTAGTGGTGGATGGAGTTCTTGATGACACGTTTGACTTGAGGTACAAATGTGTTAAAGGTGAATGCTGGGGTTTGGACCTTTTGCAATGTCAAAAAACATGGCCTCATGGGAGAGAACCACCCAAAGAGTAGATGAGCAGGGCTATATTTTCTCACTGCAGGACCCCAGTCTTTGTCCTGTTAAGGCAAAGCCAGTTCTGTTGTATCCCTTGGTAAAGGCCATCGCTGATCTGGCAGCCTTCTGATTGGTCTCATATCTTGATGACCACCAGCATACATGTGACATCAGATGTAGAGTGGAGGTAGGCATTCATGATTTTCTAGCGAGTGGTAAGTGTGTGTGTGTGTGTGTGTGTATGTGTGTGTGTGTGTGTGTGTGTGTGTGTGTGTGTGTGTATGTGTGTGTGTGTCGCTGGTTGGTTAAGAAGGTTTACAGCGTTTGATACTTTTGGCTATGCCTTCTCGAAAAGGGGAGGAGTCGCAGAAAGGGGGTGTAGTTTAGGGAGTTGCTTTAGGGAGTTCAAAGCATGTGCCATCATCTGTGGTGAGCGGATCGACAAAATTCTTTCCTGGGAGAAGGGCATTATGCCATGACCCTGGCACTGGGAAGGGCGATCAATGCCCATAACAGATGCTGGGTATAGCAGGTTGTGTTCGATCTTGATAAGTTCTTCTGAGTGTTCAGCCTCATTGATGCAAGATTAGGAATAGGCCTTAGGGCTTCTTGTGAGTGTTTTTGTACCACATGTTGTGAATCTGGCAGGTGATGCGGATCATGTGTACTTGGAGCTCTGCCATTGCCTGGCCAGCACCCTTGCTCTGGCCATCATGTGCCGGAGTTCAAACGACATTGGGATCTGCAAAGCATGTCTTACTATGTGTCAGAGACAGCTCTGCAGCATTTAACAAAAAGTCCCAAGAGAGCATAAAGTTATTTGAGGAACTTAATATTGATAATGCTAGTTGCATGAGTCAATTCATCAGACACGTTTCAGGAATATTAACAGACTGCTATTTTTTATAATTATGCCTAAAACCTCAGCTCAGAGATTTTAAAGGCACAGTTCTTACGCCACAGTGAACTCGGGAAACAAACAGCATTCACCTACTTGGATTCCAATAAGAACATGTGCTCTTAAAAAAAAAAACATCTAAAGTTCTGTACAATTTAAACACATTGTTTCTTTTCAATAAAAACATTAAAAAATTCTGGATAATTTAACAATGCTGGCATCCAGGAAAATGAAAATATGTGAAGGCCTGTGCCTTCAGTAATGGATTCTACTGTGCTAAGTGAAAGGGAGGCACAAAGAATGAGACAATATTGCAGCATGACCCATGTGAATGTTCTCTCAGTCATCCTTCAAGCTGCAGGTACATAATAGCAAGAAAAGCAATGACTGTGTTATCTGCAAAGGCTTTTCCCCATAGGCAGGAAGCATTCTTGGAAGGGCTTGCTGCGAACATCTGTAGCCTAACTGGGATTTGCTGCGAAGTGAAGAGCGCCCAAAAACCAGGTTTTGAAACTTTTCATTTGACTAAGTAAAAAAAATACGCTGTGATAGAACCATTATCCTGATCTTTTGGTTGTAGCCCCGGATAGAATCTCAGGAGCTACAGCCAAAAGACTAGCTAGCCCCCAGTCCCGACAGTTCCGACATCAGCGTAGCCCCGGGTCTTTTCCAGACGTAGCTACTCCCCTGTTATCAGCTAATGTTCGCAGAGCGAATGAACAAACAAAACAAGAAGCACACACTGGACATTTCTTACTCGTAGGAATAAAAGGAGCGTTTTCACTTCAGACTTCCATGCGCGATGAAAGCGCATGCATGTTACGCAGGTCTGCGAAAGCCATGTTATCTAAGAGACATACATCTGACGGCAGGTCATGGAACGCATTGAAAACAATTTACAGCTCTAGCACTGCCGAAGTGTCACACTTCAAGAAGGCACACAGTATTAATGTGTATGCAGCCAACCTTGCGTATTCTTAAATAACACAACTGTCTGTATCTCCGTGGCAGACCAAGCTACACAATCACTCTAGGCGACTTCCATATCCAAACAAGCTTAAGAATGTCACTTTAAAACACTCTGTACGCAAATGCGTTACGTCAGATGTAAACAAGAGTTCTGCAGCTTCCATGAAGTGCCAGTGTTGAGCAGTGGCTTTCATTCAGTTCCTTGCCACATACAATGTGAGCATCCCAAAATCTGTTCCCAATGTCCAGTGGTTGCTTGTTATGCTTATGCTTAAAAATGGCATAGAGGCTTGCATATAATGTGGCAAAACCACAATACAATCCACTACCTATGTATGACTGGTGCATGGTCCTCTGTTATGCCAGTATGCTTCATACTCGATATGACTGGTGCATGGTCCTCTGTTATGCCAGTATGCTTCATACTCGATATGACTGGTGCATGGTCCTCTGTTATGCCAGTATGCTTCATACTCGATATGACTGGTGCATGGTCCTCTGTTATGCCAGTATGCTTCATACTCGATATGACTGGTGCATGGTCCTCTGTTATGCTAGTATGCTTCATACTCGATTATTCGGGCAGCCATTTGAGCTCAGAATTCCAAGTTTGCCATTGTCGATCGCTGATGTCTTCTGCCCCATTCGGGGTTCCGAACAGTAGTCTTCCATCGCTGTTGGTGAGACGCGGTGCTGGTAGGTTGTCCTCTGGTGCAGTTGATATGATTGCCTAAATAGTCCTGGGCTGAGATTTGACCATAGTGTGTCATGAAACAGACATCTATGTTCAGACGTCTTGTTTTCTGAATTGAGCATCTTCAAGTACTCCTGCTCCCACGTTCTTATTGAGAGGCCACTTGTCAATGCCATCTCTGACAGACCCTAAAGTGTGTGCCTGTCCTGTGTGAAATGGCAACACACCTGTGCTTCTGTTTGGTGATTTGAGATGGTGTATTTATGTCGGTTCATTCTTTCACAAAGCTCTTGGCCTGGCTTACCAACATATTTCCCTTGTGGGTATTTCTAGCGTTGGATGAGGTATACATTATGGGATGATTTGCAACGGCATGTCCATAGTATCTGTATCGTTAGCTTATGTGAGGTTTTTAGGTCATTTTGGGCACTCAGGTGTTGGCATATTTTGCATCTTCTTCCATTGCACATCTGGTCAGGGACTGTGCAGGATTTCTTAGTCACTTCCACACAATTAAGGGAGCTTCATTGCAAATGTCGCTCAGCTCATCATCCCTGCTGAATACTGGCTGTAGGTCCTTAAGAATTCTATTCAATTGTGTTAGTGCTGGATGATTAGTGATCGCCAAGGGTTTCTGTCCTGTAGTTCCACTGTCTCGGCACTGTAGCTGGTCGTGTTTGGGGATTTTCAATGCAGAGCCAAATTTCCTGTCAGTTTGTCTGGTTAAGTAACACTTTTGCAAGAAGGATGTACGGAGTGTGGCAAGTTGATTGTCCCTAATCTTCCTGTTAGACCATGAACAAACCTAACAGTTGGCCTAGCTTGTGGAAACATTGTTGCCAAGACATGGCACCCACCATCACCTACCATAACAGTTGTCCTAGCTGTAAACAGACTGTTATAACAGTTGGCCTAGTTGTAAACAGACTGTTTTGTGTGGCCTGGATACAAACTGGTCCTCTGAAGGTACTTCTTCCTGTCTTTCGGTGTCTTGAATACGGTTTCTCTAGATGGGTGTTCCTTTCAACAGAGATAGTGGCATCCCGGAAATGTATGCTTTTCTTGGACTATTCCATGGTGCACTTAATGAATTGTTGGAAGCCATTTAGTGATTCATGGATTTGGTTAAGAGAATCTTCGCCTTCTGCTAAATAAGGAAGATGTGATTAATGTATTGCTGGCATGTCAGTGGTATCTGAGATTGCAGTTGTTAGAACAGAATATGACGAAGACGTTTAAACGATTAACTCGAGACGAAGAAAAAAGTCGAGAGTTTAAGTGGAGCCAGGCACTACGGAATCGAAACTGCTTCATGGTAAATGGCCAAGCTATAGGGGATCAACCCCCTCAGTCAACATGGTCGTCTCAGAATGCGCAGTCAATAATTGACTACTTCTGGGTATCTCAACATCTATTTGAAAGCGATCTGACTTTGTCAATAAGACCTATGCCTAGTAGTGATCATAAGCTGCTCAGACTGACCTGTATGATAGAATGGTCATTCGAACAAAGATCCTACGAACCTACTATTTCCGTAAATACCGGCGGTAATCGTCTTAGAATTGACAGTGCCAGGATCGAAAAACTACGCCAGCAATTTTGTCAAGACAGCGATCTGTCTGTGAATTATGCTCCCTTGCTTTTGGATTTTATTACAACCAAAGCTGCAAACCACATAATGGGTGCAACTCACAAACATCTTTCGTCTACAATCCTGACTCAAGCCAAACAGGTTATGCGACGCGACATTAGAGCCCTAAAGAAGTCTTGTAATTCAGCCAGCGCGAAAACTACAATCAAAGCCGCAATACGTGTGCGTCGTCAAGCATACCGTAACTGGTTGAAATCTCAGAAACTAATAATTGAGCAAGACAAAGCCGAGCTTCTAATGAAACATCTAATTCAGAAGAATTCTCGGGAAACCTGGATAATTCTGAATACAGGCAATTCGAGACATCATCAAATACCATCTAATACGATTGACGCCGCTACATGGGAACATCATTTTACTAAAATCTTCAATAAACCATCTAATGAAGATAAAAGAATACCCATAAATGAGCTAACATCTTGGAATCTTCAAATAACTGTGGAAGACATCAGAGCTGCATACGAGCCCTCAAAAGCTCGCATGCAGCAGGCCCAGACCTAGTATCCAACATGATGCTGAAGAAGAATGAACAACAATGGGCTACCTTTATTGTACATTATTTGCACGCCTGTCCACTTCAATGACGATACCAGATTCTTGGCGTGTGGCGATCATAGTGCCAATCTATAAAAAGGGCAACAGGGCTAATACAACCAACTATCGTCCGATTGCCCTGTTGGACACCATTGGAAAAATCTTCGCCTCTTTTTTACGACAAAGGCTAACGGCATGGTCCATAGAAGAGAAAATCTTTGACATCCGGCAAACAGGCTTCACAAAAGGCGTAGGTGTAGAGGTAAACCTGCTGCTAATAAACATACTAAAACTTGAAAGCCTAAAAGCAAAGTCGAGATTATATCTAGCATTCATCGATCTGAGGGGAGCTTTTGATGGTGTAAACCGCAGTAAATTATGGCAAAAATTAACAAATTGGAAGTGTCCAAGCGACCTGCTTGCACCGATAAGAGCTCTACACACACAGACTACCATCAAAATAAGATTAAACAATCAAGGCTCCCTATCTAAGCCGATCTCAACAAACGCAGGTGTGAAACAGGGATGCCCACTAGCACCTGAACTGTTCAAATTATTCATTTCTGACCTCCCAGCATATCGTAAAGACGTGCGTTGTTTTCCACCGAAATTGAACAATAATGAAATAGGTTGCATAATTTATGCTGACGACGTAGTTTTGCTGGACCAAACACAGATTGGTCTGCAACGCCAGCTAACAAATCTCCACGATTATCTAAAAAAAAATGACCTGGAGCTGAACATCGAAAAATCCAAAATTGTCATCATTGGTCACCACCGCACTGATAAACAGAAAGCTTTTGTGTGGAAAATTGACGACAAGCGACTGGATGTAGTAAACTCGATCAGATACTTGGGAATAACATTCAACAACTCAGTGCATGAACATCATTGGAAGGTCGATATGGTCAACAGAATGACCCAATACAGCATTCAAGGCCAGCTGCTGAATAGAAACTTTGGAAAGTTCACTCTAGCACCAGTCCTGACCTTCTACATCCAAAAGGTGATGCCTGCAATTACCTTCGGTTCAGAGTCTGGTTGGAACATCGATGCCTTGTTCTGGCAAAAGTTAGAAGGGATCTACTGGCGGCATGTCCTGAAGCTGCCTTCATACATCTCGATGATCCACATAAGACATGAATTATCCTTAAACTCCCTACATACTCATGTAATGTGGAAATCACTAATGGTACTACGCAAAATGAATTTGATCCCCATAACGCCAGCATTTGAAATCTTTGCAGGGGAAAAAACTACAGGAAATTCGAAACTGCTAGACGAGTGGAAACAACTAATGATATCAACCTTATCTAATGCCGATCTGACCTTGGAAGATCTGCTGACGCGACCACAATCCATAAAAACAAAATTTGAACAATGGTGCTGGATTAAGAACAAGGAGCGACGCTTGCAGTTGAAGACCACCCTAGACTCTGGAATCGAAGAACATAAACTAAATGTTACAAGTAGATATTTAACGAATTGTCCATCCCGTTACCATCGCGAGCAGTTTCTAAGATTTCGACTAAACGCAATCAAAACAAAAGAAATGATGTGGGGTCGTCACTTTAAAGAAGCAAAGGATAATTTATGTCGCTTCTGTTATAACGAAATAGAATCCTTAGAACACCTGATTACCAAATGCACGAAGACAACGTCAAAGAGAATGCAACATCTAGGAGAATATATCCCAGCAGATTATATCACACGAGACTGGTGGTCCTACGTAGCAGCCGGTCACAGCACAAAATTAAGCTGTGCGGTAATAGACTACATAGACGCCTTAAATCTTGAAGATCTGTAAATGATTCTCCGAAATTGAATCTTTCTTTCCACTTAGAATATCGGATACAGTACCATGAATTGGCTTTTGGCTGGATGATTTTCGATGAATGATGTTATTTTGTAATAAAAGTCTGATGCCACATTGCTCGCAATGTGGTACTTCAGGCTGATGTTTCAATAAAAAAAATAAAAAAAAGAACAGAATACAGCAGCAATGCTGTACAGCACAAAGCCATCATCTTGTGGAAACATTGTTGCCAAGACATGGCACCCACCATCACCTACCATTGACTGTTTCAGTCTGATCCGATAGAGACTACAGTGTCAATGAGGGACATGGGAAAAGTTGCAGCTGCTGACGAGTGGCGATGTGCATGAATGTTAGAGCCGGGTGTGACAAATTGGATTCTATCCTGTTGAAGTAAAAGGATGAGTAGATGCTAAAAAGCCCACTCAGCCCTCACATGTCTACAAAGCAAGAGCCAACACAATCATAAGGAAAAACAGGCACAGTTATCAGATATACCTCCTTTGCTTTTGATGGTAATGTGGGCAGAGGGAAGCCCATGCTCTTAAGAGGGGTGTGAATGTGATGCAGTAGCAACCCAAACAGCATAATCATAACAGTCCAAAATAAAGAGAATGTCCAATCGAGGATCTATAAAAATACATATACTTTAATAAAACACACCATCTGCAAAAATAACTAAATAGAAAAACACTACACAAAACCCACCCCTGAGGAAATAAGATCAAATAAGCAAAGATAACATACTGCTGTACTCTGCGTACGGAATCAGGGGTGTAGGGCAAGTAATAAACACAATGATCTTTTATAAGGATATGTCTTTGGATGAAAAAGGTACAAAAGTGACTTAACCAGTCTCTAGTGCCCAAATATGGAGCAGAGGGCCAGTTGTTGGTCGATAGTATGTTGTGTTAGGTCTTGGTCAGGTTGACAGCATCATACCCGGCTTCGAGCAGTGATGCGAGCAGATCGAGCTCAGTTCAGGTACATCGCATTGTGTGTGCCCAAGCGGCAAGTGGGCATCGAGGGGGTTTGAATGCAGTAGCTTTGTGCTGTCTGAAAGCGGATTTCAGCAAAGCAGGTTGGGGCACTCACCAGGATCAGTTTGTGGGTGAGCTGGATCAAGTCAGGTTGTAAGCACTGGGATACTGTTGCTTCGATGTGTGTTTTGGTTAAGCAGAGGTTTGAGGGTAAAGTCGAGTCATGGCTTAACCCCTGGTTCAAGTCGGCAAGCCACTCTCCAGTGGTTTGTGTCAGGTGACGTTGTCGAGTGGTTGATTCGAGCCTAGCAGGCGATGGGCTCAGTGAGGGCATGATGCAGCGTCAAGCAGGTCCAAAATGCAAACACGTATTTGAAGGTATGTAGAAGCGCTGAAAAGCTGCACCAGCGGTATCCCTTAGTATCAAACGTCACTCGACGTCAATTCGAATGGCACTGACATGGCAGAATGGGGAGCCTTAGCTTATCTTGTCCTCCAGATGTTGTGAGACCCACTTCAGGGATATGCTTTGGCCCTTGTTCTCGTACTCCCAAGGACTAGGGAGACTGGTCTACAACTGAAGGTATCCTATAACACAGTGCGGTCCTTAGTACCATTGTGGCTGGCAGAGAGTCAGGTCTTGTCCCAGTAGCAGGACATCCCCAAAGGTCCCTGGAGATGGCTAGGGGACAGAGCTCACTTCTGCCTCAGACACTCAGTCTTAAATTCACTGGTGGAGGACTTTGAAGAGATCAACTCTCCCAACAGAGGTGAAATGAAATCTTCTTTAAATGTTTGTTTGAAGTCCAAAAGAGGATTCAAAGAAGTGTTGGGAGACCCCTTCTTTTAAAGACCAATGCCCACAGATGATTGGACTAAAGCTACCCTGCTTTAGGGACCCATACCTGTTCTTGAAGCAAATGAACCTTGAATCCTGAAATCACACCCAAAGTGTTTTGTGCTACAGGAAGTGGAGGGGACAGGCAGGAAACAATATGGTGGAATTGGAATCTTCCTCGCACTGTACAGATCTCCTACTGTCAACATTAACCTTGCCCCCTTTCCTTCTAAATAGGATCAAAGGCCTTTAGATATGCAGCACCCTGGTGTGAGACCAAGCCTTTAGTGAATGGGTGTGCCCTTCGATTCCTGTTCACAGGCCAGCTTCCTATAGAGTGCCTGTCCCTGGAAAGGGTGTTACCTACCCTTACAAAGGAAGAAAGAGCGACAATCCCCCTAGGCTAATTCCTGCCAGAGAGGGGCAAGGTCCAGCCTGTCTGGGGGGCATACACATAACCTTTCCACAGCTGAATTGGGCTTGCAGGGCTGACAAATGTGTGATATCAATTTCATGTGGCTTGGATAACTATGAGCAATGCTGTCCACCATACTCTAAACTCAGGTACAACATCCTTTGGTATCAGGTAATAATATCGCCGTATATATGGTTGCCGTAAATAATATCGCTGGGAAAATGTCGTGGCGATATTATTTGGGTGACCATATATATGGGGACAGGGGCAAAAAAAAAAAAATTACAAAAAATAAAGTTTGGTGGTTGCAGGGGTGTCCCCCGCATGTTCCATGCAATAATGTCGCCACAAAAAACGGCAATTTTTCGGCGATATTTTTGCATGCCGAGATTTTTGTGGCGACATTACATGAAACCCATCCTTTTAGTTATGTAGTTTCTGGAACAGGTATTCATATCTTAAAAGTCACCCTTGTGCAGAAGTGGTTTTGGCTGTCAGCTCAGCTGTCAATAGGGCACCTGTGACCTGAGCCTCCTCTGTGCCACTGTAGGGCATTTGCTGCAATCAGGCTACCGATGAAGCAGTGCATAGGTGTACACTAGGCTTTTGGCAGGGAGTTTATGAAAGGGGAATCTGATCAGCAGATTACCCTCCCAGTGATGAAATTACCAACATCATTCTATTAAATGACTACAAATCGGAGACCACTAGGGGGCGCAGGGAAGATGGCCATGTGAATGACGAGCTCCCCATATGGTGCTGTAATTTGGACTCAGTCGCATCCCTGAACACTAAAATGGGATTGCTTTGATGGCGGCAGATCCCTGATAGCCCTGGGCACCACCAAGGGTGTTTGATTTTGGATCGGTTTTAACTTGGATCCTTGTGAGGCAGTGTTGGAGGCCTTTGGGGCTTCAGCAACAGGGCCAGATATTGAAGGGGATGGGTTGGCAGTCATTCCTGGAGTTGGGCCATGTCTGATACCATAAAAGGCCCATGTTTTTGCAAGTTGCCAACACCAGGGTTGGGGGATTGTGCGGTAGACTCTGTACTAATCCCATGGTGGGGATGCAGTCTTTTGCCATTGTAGAAGCAAAGCGGGGTGGTGGCATAGAGACCCTCCACTCTGGTATCCATAGCGTTCTCTCTGAGATTAAAGCACTCCAGGCGGAGGTACAATCATTGAGATGCTCATTGAGTTTGGGTTCTTGGGGACACGCTGTCTCACAGTTTTATGTTTTTGGGGTATGCGGGATGGGTAACAGATAAGGCAAGGCTGATGGGATTGGGGGGAGGGAGGTTCTTTTTCTAGGTTTGAGGGTCCTGCTGGTTGATATGCAAGAGTAGATATACGCAAGGCACATTAGGTACGTTATGATTATTTTAGATTATGGCTGAGATCCGTATTGCTACGTTCATTGTAAAGGAATTGAATTCACCACATAAGCTCTTCCTATTTAGAGAATTTAGAAGGCAGTGGCTTTCTGGACTGTTTATACATGAGCCACACTTTAGATGAGGGGAGAAATCTTGATTTCTACTGAAAACTATCAGACAGGCCTTCTTGGCCTCAGAGGGGGGTCAGGAAGAAGGGAGGCATGGGCATCCTCCTTGCCAGATCCTTTGAGCTTCACGAGGTACAGGTCAGGAAGGAGCTAGAGGGTAGGCTGTTGTTGGTTAAGGGTGTGATAATGGGATATCGCGATACCATGGCCACTCTCTCTGCCCTGAATCAGAGTCACCTGTGCTTTCTAGAACCGGGAATAACAATGGTAGAGCAGTGGTCAGCAGCCCTTACGATACTGGGTGGGATTTTAACATGATTCAAGATCTGCCTTGGACTGGAAGATGGGGAGAATTGAGCTAGCCTTCAAGCATCCTTTTGAGGACCACTGTTGGGTGAATATGTGGAGGAACATGCATGATAGTCCAGAAGGTTATATGTTCTTTTTGACCCCACATGATTCTTATACCAGTTTTGATATGCTCCTGATCACTAGGGAACATATTGGATTGGTGTCCACTATTCAGGTGGAACATCGCACAGTCAGAACACTATATGGCCCTTGCCACGATTTTTCTGGGTGAAATGTGGAAGGCTAGTTTCAGGTGGCGCTGTAATGACTCTCTCGCTTCAGTGATGTGTTTTTAAGGACTTTTGGAAAAGGGGACTGAGCGTTTCTTTGCAGTTAATAATACAGGGGAGGGTCACCAAAGGTATATTTGGAAGGCGGTGAAGGTCACATTTGGGTACTTGGTGGAATGTGATCTGAAGGAGTATATTAAAAGTCTCAGAGACAGATTGCAGATGGAGAGGTAGTGGGGCCAGCAAGATCTTACTTTCCATAAGAGAGAAGAGGTAGGAACTACATTCCCTGGCACTGGGGGAGATACATAGGAGCATGAAAATCACCAAGCAGAGATACTGCACAAGGGGACACACAGTGGGCACCATCTTGGCTGACAGAGTATGAACGGTAAGGAAGGACAGGCGGTTGGAAACGATTGTTGATGGGGAAGGTCGGTATGTGGTTCTTCTGATGGGATTCCAGATCGCTTCCCAGAATTTTATGAGACGCTATATGATGGGGGTAATGGGAGGCCTCATAGCAAAATTGAGGGTTATCTGTTTGAGTATTTCTACTCTGAGCACTGTTAACTGGGAAGGCCTGAAGGTTGACATTTCATCGGAGGAGGTTAAGAAAGCTATCCTCCATAGGAATCCGGGTAAAGTGCCCAGTGAAGATGGCTTTATTTATATTTATTTTTATTTTTTGCATTTACTTCAGCCTTTTATAAGTGATATGTTGATCTTCATGCCCCGGTCTTGGCTGCGGTTTTTAATGATATCAGGAATGTAGGACGATGTTCCTCCCACATTCTTGGAGGCTCTCATTACAGTGATTCCCACAGTGTTCAGCATATAGGTGATGCAATGTGGATGCAAAAATGTTCACATTGGTCCTTGCATCCAGATTGGATGTTGTGCTCCTGTGGTCCACGCAGACCATGCTGGTTTTGCCAGGAATAGGCAAGCATCTAATAATCTACGGAAGACTTTGCTCTACTGGGGTCTCAGGATGTCTGCCAAGATGGGGCCCTGGTGCTCTCCCTCGATTCTGAAAATGCTTTTGATCGGGTTGACTGGTCATTTATGAGGGCAGTTCTGCAGAAGATGGGTATGGGCAATAAGTGGATGGGGTGAGTGGAAGCGCTTTACTCATCCTGCTCGGCGAAGGTGCTGCATAATGGTGAGGAACTGAGAGCCTTTGGTCTGCAGAGAGGCGCTAGGCCCTTTTGCGTCGCTACTGTATGCCTTGGTGATGAAACCCTGGGTGGCTGATTCTATGTTCTTTCATCAATGGTATTTTTTCAACAGCATTTTTTATGAAAATGTTTTGCTGAAAAACCCATCAAAAATGTATTTTAATATTTTTGTGGGGGTTCACTCTTGAGGCCCCACTCCCCTATTGTTTTTTTACTATTCCTGACCATCCCAACCCTTTATATGCCCTTTCCACCCCCCACCCCTATATATTTTTCGTTGGGTCTTTTCAGCAAAACATTTTCATTAAAAACCCATTGAAAAAATAGCCGTTGATGAAAGAACGGGGTACCGGGCGGATAGTCAAGGGGTGATGAGTCAGTTAGAGGGGTGGTGATTCAGGGGAAGCCTTATAAATTTAGACTGTTTGCGAATGATGCACTGCTAGATGTAACTACACCAAGGCTCTCGCTCCCGCCTCTCCTTTAGGGTTTGGGGACTTATAGGAAGCTGTCAGGGTGCAAGATAAATCTGCATAAATCTGTGGCTTTCCTCATAGGGCCACTACAAGCGGCAGAATGGGAATATATTAAGAGCCTGACTTTTGTGGGGAAAGAAGAGGGATTTTGCTACTTAGGGGTGTGCATTCTGTGTGAATTAGATACTATGGCCCTCATTACGACCCTTGCGGAAAGTGACTGACCGGAGCGCCACAGCGTAAATAGCGTTTCCGCCATTGCACGAAGGAGCAAAGTGCGGCCCATTCCGACCCATCGGGCACGAGCACCACGCCACGGCGGAAGTGCAAAGTCCGCGATGGCGGAAATGGCCCAAAAACGGCCCACACCGCCGCCGTACGGCGCCCTAGGTGCAATACCGCCACCCCTCTTAGCGGTCACCGCAGTGTGCGCCTACCGGAAAGTACGGTGACCGGAAATATACGGAAACGGAAGTTAAAACATGGGCCCGGAACGGGAAACATCCCGGCGTACACCTATAAAAACACTAAAACCACACAACCACTAAAATCACTACCCTGAAACACACCCCAACCCGTCACCCACCCTAGCGAAACCAAGAAAAATGGGAAAAGTAGCGAAGAAAGCGTGCGACCGCAAGCGGCATGTCCACTTCTCCCGTGAGGAACTCACCGTGCTAACAGAGACCCTCCAGGAGAATGCTGCCGTCGTCTTCTCCACGCAAATGACCAGAACGGCACTTGCAAACAAGAAGACCATATGGGCTCTGGTGGCACAGCGGGTAAGTGCGGTGGGGACCGCACCCCGCACCCCACAGCAATGCCGCAAGCGATGGGACGACCTGCGGATACGCGTCCGCAGCATACTCTCTGCCAACCGCAACATTGCCACAGCCACCGGGGGAGGTCCTGAATCACCCATCAAGTTGACCCCCTGGGAAGAAATCTGTGCCTCCACCATCGGAATGGAGAGCATAGAGGGAGTCGGAGGGATGGAGAAAGGAGTGCAGACATCCGAAGATTCAGGTAGGTGGGCCAGATAAAACAATGCCAAATCCACACAGTCCATCCATGTGAAGTACCATGCGTCCACATAGTGCAACAGAAACACATGTCCAGGAGAACGTCCACACACATCGGCCTGATAGCGCACGTTAAAACCCACAATAAATACATAAATAATTAAAAACCCCTAATACACGCACTACACGTGCAGCAGGCACACCCTAACTGCAGGCTGCCAAACAACTGCACCCTCACTCCACACACAAATCAAAGCACCTCCAAGGCCCCGACCCAAATCACCCTCAGGTACCACCCCAATGCATGTGATACAATGCCATTCCAATTCCCACAGACCCATCAATAACCCTCGCCCTCCTTTACTCCACCACAGGGTCCGATCCAAACGACGAGCTACAGGACACCCCTACCAGCACACCTGCAAAGAGGGCCAAGACCAACGGCCAGAGACCCTCCACCTCAGCTGCACGCATCAAGACACGGCAGCAGCACAAATCAGGTGGCAGCACAGAGGAGGGAACATCAACAGGCACCCCAGCAGCCAGCATGCCCACAACACCACCACCACAGGTCCCCCCAATGGATGCCACAGAAGGCACTGCCTCTGGTGGCAGCAGCACCATAGGTGACACCCCATTGATGGCAGCATGCTCGGACACAGAAAACGGGGATGCCGAAGTCAGATCCATCCATGACCTGTCCCAATCCCCCTGTCTGTCCCATCCCGTACAACATGAGGATACCACGCAGGGGCACCCACAAGACGACGACTGGCCATCCCCCACAAGCCCTATGGCAAGGCAACATGAGGACAACAGCCCCTCTGTGACACCCCCGCAAATGGCCATGGCCCAGCAGAGGCAACAGTCCCTCGACCAGTTGATCGAACAACAGCAGCAACTGGCCACACTCCTCAAGGACCATGCCGATGAATGTGGGGGCCCTAAGGCAGACATAGAAACATCAACTGAGACACTTAGGGCAGAAATGGAGAGAGGTACAGAGACGCTAAGGGCACAAATGGAGAGTAGCACCGAGAGCCTGAGGGGGGAACTGCATGCGACGTCCAAAGACGTATGTGCCGAACTAGCCGCAGTGCGCCGTGTGCTCACTGAGCTCTCGCAAACCCTTAGGGACATGCATGGACGTGAGCAGGCAGACACATCATCCGTTGCAAGTTCCGTCCAGGGCAGCCCCCAACGTAGATCTGGAAGGAACCTGCGCTCCACAGGCAGGGGTGCCCCTGATACCCGCAGAGGGGGCATGCAATAGCGACAGCCCACTGACAATGAGCATCTTTGGACACTGGTGTTCGGGGGGGAGGTAGGAGGGTGGAGGGGGTGTGTTGGGCTCACTTGGGTGGCGGGTCGATAGGGTGTTCAACATGACATCACATATGCCATAAAAAGTGCACGATCAACCAATGAGATGTGTGGACATTGATCTTTGTGTACTAGGCCATCATAGGCGTACAGTCCATATTGTGCATGTCCCAGACACACGCAGTGCCACGAGTCCCGTGTCCATGTATCAGCCACCAGGCGTGAGTGCTAGAAGCATACATCAATGAGATGCTGACGAATGTCACGGGCCTCCGGTGCCTCGCAGACTCCATGAGGTGCTGCCACATCCCCACCCTCATCATGACCATCATCAGGTGCTTGCAGTTCTGCGTCAGGGGGCATGGGCACATTTCTACGTACGCACATGTTGTGGAGCATGACACATGCCATCACCATCTTTGCAACCTTCTCATGGCGGTACAGGAGTGCCCCGCCAGACCTGCTGAGGCAGCGGAAACGGCCCTTCAGTAGGCCGAATGCCTGTTCTATGACTACACGGGTACGTGAGTGGGCATGGTTGTAGTCCTCCTCATGCTGGTCCCGTGGGTTCCGGACTGGTGTGAGGAGCCATCTCTTCAGTGGATATCCAGCATCACCTGTATGTGGACGAGAAACGTATGATGTGGAATGCCATTGATACGTACGCACACCCCCCCCCCCCCTTCCTGCCAGGTCATTGCCAATTCACATACCCCACATCATCATGCATGTAATGAGACTCACCGAGTAGCCAGGATCTGTTCCCTGCGTGTCGCTCCATGTAGCGTGGTATTGTAGAGTTCCTCAAGACCATAGAATCATGGGTTGATCCAGGGAATCGGGCACAACAATGTGTAATGATCCTGTTGGAGTCACACACCATTTGTACATTCAGGGAATGAAATTGTTTTCGGTTGCGGTACTGGGCCTCCATGGCATGTGGGACGACCAATTCAACATGGGTGCAGTCGATGGCACCAATGCAACCCGGTATGCCGGCAAGTGCATGGAATCCCACTTTCGTGTTTGTAATTTCCTGCTCCGAGCGTGGTAGGGAGATCTAGTCGTCTGCGTGCTGCAGGAGGGCATCGAGCACTTGCAATAGTGTCCGTGAGAACAGTGGCTGAGAAATGCCATGCAACTGTCCGACTGTGTGCTGGTAGGTGCCTGTGGCCAGGAAGTGGAGTACAGACACCACCTTCAGTAGGGGTGGGATGGCGGTTGGGCTATCTATCATGCTGACAAGGTCAGCCTGTGTCATGTCCACAATGGCGGCTATGGTGTCCCGGTCCAGACGGTAGAGGGTGTGGATCTGCTCATCAGTGAGGTTGAACGGATGTGCTCGGAGGCGTGGTATTGCGGGCTGCCTGCGTGGTGGTAGTGGCTGTGCTGGTGGGCCTTGCTGGCCCTGCCTTGGCCTCCTCCTCCTCCTGCGTCTCCTCCGTGCGGCTGGTTGTAGTTGGTGTTCGTCTTCTTCTTGGAGTTGGAGCACTTGCAGTGCTATCAGGTCCCCCAGGGCCAACATCGCGAGTCCTGCCGGTAGCATTTCGGTGTGGTTGTGGGAGGAGACTGGCTGTGCAATTTATGTGTTTTCAGGCTGTATGGCCTCCACCTGTGGTGATTCATTCCACCTGTGCAAACTGCTCTCCCCTTTGGCCGAGCACGTCACGCGCACAACGCTGCAATTCGGGGAATGGTATCTTGCTATTGCTATCATGTATTTGTACCCGATGGCCGTGTAAGATTGGTTGATATGTTCATTCTGCTGTGGTCCCATTGTTTCCCATACTATCTGTGCAGTCGCGAACAGACTTGTGAAGGGTCAGTGGAACGTAGTACTCGAGTAACGGTGGGCCCTCATGCATCACTGTACCGAGTTGCAACGACGGGCGGGGCGTCCCATTCGTGGGTGAAGGCAGTTGCCATTTTCACACACAGCCGCACTCGATGGAATAATTAGTGATTTCAAACGGCCACAGATGCCTTTCCGACGTGATGTTGCAAATGAGGAATTCGAAGGGCGGCGCTTTCGGTTTCCAGCTAGCGGCGAGGAGATGCCCACAGGTCTGACTGCAAATATAACATTCTATTGTTCAATGTCCTTGAGACAGGGCCCATGGCGAGGGAACAATGATTGATATGAATAGTTTGGGATGCGCAATAGCTACGTGGGCGATGAGGCCGGCCGTTCCCAAATACATGTTACTTCACAACACTGGAATTACGGGCTGGGGCACTGTGGATTTTGCAGGCTGCATAACGCACAGACTCAATGGATGTTTCTAATGTTATGTGAGTAATTATTCAGGCGTTTTGATCCCGGGATGAGGGAATGATGAATGGATGCATGGGCAGGTGATTTGATACAGAGTTTGCCATGTACAGGGCTTCTTGGGATCTATCCGCCTCCCCTACGCTATGTGATGCAGGGCTGCCATAGTGGGACCATCGTCTATCTGGCCTTGTTGAGCCCTCCCTGTCTCGAGGCGCCCTCAGACACTTGTGTCCATGCACGTTAACATTCCCATCTGATGGATTCTGTTTTGACAGACGCATGCACAGGTACACTCGTTTGTGATGGTGTTTGCACCTCGATATAGATGGTTATGAGTCGCAAGTGGTTTTGGGGTGGTGATGATCCTTTTGAGTGGGCTAGCATGCATATGGCTGTGGATTTAGTGTGATCATTGAAGTGAGTTGTTCGAATGTAGTTCTGATGGCCATTCTGTTCTTTTTCTTTTCTTTTGGTTGACAGGTATCTCCTCCCCTTTTGCCACTGCCATCTGTATACCACTCCTGCAGATGGATTTTACTCCCGACACCTGCTGCTTCGTGTTAATCAGTGGAGCAGCATTACGATCTTATGGGACGATCGCCAATGGCCCACATGCCCTTACGCAGTACTGGTGGCTCGGAGCAACATTTCGGCCTTTCAGCTGGACTAGTGCCTCCCCATTGGGACGGCCCTGCGGTTCTGTGCGCTTCCATGTTGCCTTTTCGTACTGAATGTGGCTCTGTGTACCATGGGGGAACAGGGCGACACACAAGTAGTGGCTGGTCATTTCTTGCGGATGCAGCCCACAATGGTGATTAGTGTTTTGGAGTTCATGGCCTGATGGCTGTATGGGCTTGGTGACTTTGATGTGGATAAATTTCTATTCTGATTTGGCCCGTGTAGCGTTTTTCTTTGCAAGTGATGTGGCATATGCCTATTTGGGGGGCGATGTATTGTGAGGAGATCTGCATTGGGTTCCAGCTTCGGGGTTTAGTTGCGTGGTACTGTACTGGGCGCGTTTGCCTACTAAGCCCGTGAGGTCAGGGATGGGGGCTGCCTATATGACAGTTTGAATGTTGTCATGCTCAGGGGCGGGGGATTGGGTTTTGTGTAACAGATGCCGGTCAGCCAGGTGGACTGGTGGAATGATGTGATTTTCGGAATATTGCTGGTCACAGGTGCCTGTGTTTGCGTGCGTTTCTTGGTGGGGGACTGTGGTCATGTCCATTGGGATGGCTTCTGTATTCGTGCCATCTGTGCCCTGCAGCTCCCATTGGCCCCTCTTGTGTTTCTTTTGTTCGTTGGCATGCATGGGTGACTTGTACATTTCAATGGTTGCATTGTGACTTCATTGCACCTACGGGGAGTTGTACTTTGTGGGCAGGGAGCGGTGTACAGGCACTCAGTGGGGCCGTTTACGGTTGATTCGCAATGCCGTACTTCTCGCCATGGCGGAATGGTACATTACGCCATGCCTGATGGCGTTAGGTACATGTCCGCTAGGGTCGGAATTGGCGTACCCTTGCGCCATGGTGGTGTTTGCGGTTTGGCATGGCGCGCGCGCGCGTGCTTGGTGCAGTTAGCTTTGGCGTTCACTACGGTGTCGCTAATGGCTTCGTACTTTGCGGTGACGGGTCATAGTCGCACCGAGCGCTATTCGATGGCGGTATTGCATTTCCGCCATCGTTTTCCGATTTCCGCAAGGGTCGTAATGAGGGCCTATATTTCAATTTAAATATTTGTGCCTATGGGATTGGGTGCATACAGGCCTGTATACATGGGGGAAAATGCCATTGTCCTGGATGGCCAGATTGAATTGCATCAAGATGATGCTTTTGCCCACATTTCCTTTTGTGTTTCAGATGATACCGGAGGTGGTACTGACTGATTTTATCCAAAAGGTTCAAAGGGCTCTGCTGCAGTTTCTTTGGAAGGGGTCAAAACGTTGGTTTGCATATGATACACTCAGATTACACAGAGAGGCTGGGGGGTTGGATTTTCCAACTTAGGGAGGTACTATAAAGCAGCTCAATTTAGGGTGGTGGTGGGCCATCGTGACCCTCAAACGCTCAAACAATGGGTTGATATAAAAAATGCTCGCTTGACCCCAATATCACTGGGATAATGTTTATGGGCCCTCAGGCGGGTCCCAAGGCGGGTGAGGGAACATACGGTTTTGGCATTATTGTGGAGTTTGTGGATGTAGGGGAGGCATATGAGATGTCTCATGACATGGCCTTCTCCCATGAGCTGTATTTGGGTCCCAGACAAATGTAAACACAAAGCACACCTGATTTAAGTGTTTAGTTGTAATTATTATAGTCGGTGTATCTAGTAATAAAGTTTAGATTTTGGAGAATTCAAGGTGCGGGGGAGAAGACTACAACATTGGCATCTAGGTTGTAAAGTAATACAAACAAAACAAAAAGAGTTCCCTATTAGGAAACCCCTGTCCCCTGCAAACTGTCTATGGCCTAAAGGTATTAGCCAAATATTTTGTACATACAATGCCCAAGTAAGTTATCCTAAATATAGGCTAACAAGTTAGGCTTGTAATAGTTTAAAAGCAAATTCAAACGCTTGGACATTTTTTAACAACCAAAAAGATTTTTCAGCATTAATAATTCAGATGACCATTCCATGATTCATATAACCAAAATATTTATTGTGCAAGTAGCCCAGAGCATTTCGAGTTTGACTCTTGATCAGGGGCAAGTGTTTTCAATAGGTTCTACAAAAAAGGTACAAACAAATATAAAATAAAATTAGTTACACATCTGGGCATACCCGCCCCACTCAGGGTGACTAAGCAAAACAAAACAGGTGATGGGTCGAAGGTTTAGAATTCATCTTAACCTCTGGCATTGCTCTGGGCAACCCCTTGCTAAGCCATTACAAAAGTGGCTGTAACCCAGTTCGTGTCACTGTGCAACTCTGGTAATTCACGACTTTTGATATCCGTTGATGAGATAATTCTCAGCTCAGGCACTTGATGTAATAGACCCCGAAGTCATGCACGGTTAAGGAAAGGGCTTTCATTAGTGGGCGTTTGCTCTATTACTTTAATCCTTCTGCTAAATAAGCCACCTTGATAGTGAGGCTTATGTGAGGGAAATCGAGCCTCTGAGGGTGTGAAATGAACCGTTTGGCTGAGTGTCCCCATAATCCAATTTTCCGGTAGGTTATTACATTGAACCGCAGTGCTGATTTTATGAGCTGGCAGGGGGGACCCAGGCTCGCTCATTTTGGAAGTGGGATTACCAGGCCAGTTTGTGAGGAGAGAAGTTGATGCCGAAGTGTTATTAGTGCACCTGTCCGGTACCTGAAGCCATTTATTAATGGTGCATGTAGAAGGAGGTGCAGGAGCAGTCGAAATAGAGGGATCAACGGCTTCTTTACGCCTCAGTAATAATTCATAGCGATTCTCTGGACACACAAATAATCTCCAAGTTATTAATCTCAGCCAGAGTATTTCTCCTGGGCCTCGTACCATGGTGGGAAGAAATTATGTTCAAAGTCTTCCGCTTTGCTTTGTGTCTTCTCTGTTTGTTGCTGCTCACATTTTTACCAGACGGTGAAGGGTGTATAATCACAGAAGAAGTATTACTCGGGACAGATTTCTCCACCACACCGGGGGTCTTCCTGAGGTCATCGGTCCTCAATGCATTGGATCTTGGAGGCAAAAAAGATGGAGGAGTATCTGCCATGCTCTCAATCACCTCGGGAGTAGATGGACTCTCCCAATTAGAATTCTGCTCATTACGAGAGCCCGGAGCAATACTGTTGGCAAGAATAACATCAACCACAAGAGTTAGCTTCATAGCTATCTGGTCTTGAACTAAAGTAGAGCAGAGGCCAAACATGGCATCTACTGTGATGGCAATGGCATTTAAGCTTGGTGTAAATGACTCATCTCCATGCTCAAAATGTTCAGAATTAAAACAGGTATCCGAGTTCTCACTGTTGATCTCCAGTTCTTTTGCAGATTCAACTGCAATACGCACCAGATCAGGGCTAGCAGATAAGTTAGTATTTGGAATGGTGTCACTGACAGCCTCCCTATGCATCTGGGGAGCAGACAAAGATTCAATAGAAAATGGTTATTATCTATGCCAATCGAAATTGTGGGAGAATTTAAGATAGGGAAAGCTGTTGCTGGCCATGGTGAGGTAAATAATGCTACGTTAGTGGGCACAAAGAAACCAGCGATTTTAGATTGTTCCGCTATGGCAGAGCAGACAACGGCACATCGGGTTTTAGGACCAACCGTTGATTTTGCTCGTCCATGGGGAGCTTGATTCCGAATCACTGCTGCATGGTGATTAGATCTGTTCTGTAGAGTGTATGAGCGAGGTAGAGGAGGTTTCCTGGGCTTCTCCTTATGAGCTCTAGTGGCCGATATAGTCATAATAGAGTTGAGTCACCTATTTACAAAGAAGGCTAGTGCCCTGTGATGCTGGAAATGCATTGGAGGGACAGGGCCTCTGTATCCTTGTCCTTTAATGCCTTATCATTAATGTTCTGTCTTGTTTTCCGCACAGGAGTTCATGTGGGACTTTTGGCGGTGCAGCTCTCCCTCTTTGGGTTGGTGAAAAGACCCTTGGGATACCCTTATGGCACCCATAGGTGGGAGTACGACCCTGTACTCCGAGTGAATGTTTTTTGGCACCTGTGTGTGGTCCACAGAGCAGGGTATGGGCTGGTGGCACCTCCATGCTGAATTTGATAGGTGCTCTGAGTGTCCTCCATTTTGGGATACCCAGGCCCTGCCATTGGAATCAGTTGATTCCTGATAGGAAACAAGATGGCGCCTGTGGCCTCTTGCTTTCTATTGCCTGTTACCTTGTATTCCCGAAGTCTCGGGAAGCCTTGTCCCTTCCCCCTGACTGGTTGTTGGGTGGAAGTTCAACATATGGTAGTGTGGGGAAGTCCAGGCCAGGCTGGCAGGAGCCTTCCCAATGACTGTATGCTATGGATTCGCGCGTGGGGTGGTAACCAGGTGAATGGAGTGTGTGACGAATACGCATTTCATGTTATGGGTGTCTAGATCTGGTGTTTGACACAATGACTGAGACAGCCCTGCCCGAAACTGGTATGAATGCAGTGTGGAGTGCTGAATGGCAGAGTGCTTGTCTGAATCCACCTTCTGTGTTGCGAGTTTCTGGATGGAGAAGAATGGCCTGAATGCACTGTGAGCCTGATTAGCTGCCTGACTGCCTGAATTCTCTTCTGAATGATTGGTTGCCTGAGTGTGACACAGCAGAGTGAATGGGAGATCAACAGTATATCTGGGGGCCTCTCACTGGGGGAAATCATTCAGAAGCTGAAGTTGATACTTGATGCTCAACCTTAAAGCCCGCAGGAAGAAGAAGAAGAATTGCTGCTGCTGTCCTTTGCTAATCTGAAAGCTGTGTGACTGTCAAGGAACTGATTCAAGAGAGTACCTGGCTAGGAGACCTCTTCCCGAGCTACAACGGACCATTGTGCACCAGCTGATCTTTGCCAAAGCTCCCTGGATGTCAGACCATCAAAAGGCTGCCGACCGGAGAAGGAGACCGCCGCAGAATCACGAAGCGAGGAGCCCGGACATTGAAGTCCATCACTGTCGACGACTGCCGTCACCGACCGAAGCCGCAGTGCTCCTTTGCCTAAGACATTTGATACAAGGACTCCCTTGCTCATCACCGTCGACCGCTTTCGTCCTGCCGCAGAAAGTCAAGGTCATCGTCGACCGAGGAGAATCCGCTGGTGGGTTTCCCACCACCCGAAGATCTCAGAGACGCTGACGAAGCTACTGAATCCAGCCGTGGTCACGTCCCGTTCGCCGACGCCAGACGTCGACGACCTGACGCCCTTGCTGGGCCAAAGTTCTTCATTGACTCTGTGCGGCAACAAACTATCGACGTTGATGTGCACCGCATGTGTCAGCTTGCAGGACGTTCGACAGATCCGAAGCTGCTGCATCAACAACAGTGTTCACCTTTTTCTTCACCGAATCTTGATGACCGTGGCTCCTGCCTTATAGGGAGTGCACTCAAGAAGGGCTTGTCGACGACTCAGCAAAGAACTCTACGAAACCAGGTATTATGGAGTCATGGAACCTTTAGAAGGGATCGAGACTATACTGAGCATAATTGGACTGTGCTGGTCAAATGCGCTTTATTTACAGGTTGCCCAGGTGGGGGGAATCTCACACAGAACTCTCTCATGGTAGTGAGATAGTCTGTTCTGCCATTGCTTGATTTAACTTGCTTTCTTTCTGTGATCTATCATTGATTCATCTTATAATATGATTCGTATGCCATATGAACTGTTAGCAGTTGATGCATTTCAAAGGAATCGATAGTTAAGAGTGGTACCACGTAGATCTGTACATATTTGCCATTATAGTATTGCCAGAGTACAATGTGTGTTATTGTGATTGTGTATATAATTTTGAACCTTATTTATATAAAGACTCTTATTTCACTAAGATAGTGTGTGGAGATTCCTTTGTGGGTGCTTGGGGACTACACTGTACTTAAGAACCAGCCCGCATCACCTCCTGAGAGCTAAGCCTTGATTGCTCATCCATTCCTACCAACAATAGAGAATCTTGGCTGGGGTGCTCTGTGCTTCGACTCTGCCATATAGAGAGCAGGAGTACAGATAACCCTGCTCCAGTATTTACATGCCCACTGACAAAGTCTCTCGTAAACACTCTGCAAAATGGTCACCTTGGTCTTTAAGCCCTCTAAGTTGCAACTCTAGTGTATGAAGCAATAAAAGCCATTTAGAGTTAAAAGTACTCACTCTTTTGAGGTTTCAGCCTTTGATTGTATGTTCGGTCCATGAACCACATACCACTGCGGACTGCCGCAGACTGCAGCAACTTACTCTCTACCTCGCTCCATGCTGTGATTAAAGGGAATGTGTGCTGTGCACGCAGGAGTCCTCCGGGTACACAGTTGTCCTGCAGGGGCTTCCTCATAAGTCAGGATACTGATGCAGATTGCAGCACCTTGCTCTCAGCCTCGCTCTATGCAGAGATGAAAGTTTTGAAGGGCAAGTGTTCTCCTCACATAGGTGTCCTCTTGGTGCACCGTTACCCTGCAGGGGGTTCCACACAAGTCAGGATACTGCCACAGACTGCAGCAACTCGCCCTCTGGCTCGCTGCACGCAGTGTACGCATGGAGAGTTGTAAAGGGCAAGTGTGCTACTCACACAGGAGTCCTCCCAGTACACAGCTACCCTGCATGAGGTTCCACACAAGTCAGGATACTGACCTTGCTCTACCTCCATATTAGAATATCTGCATCTATGGGTCCACCACACCACCCCTTGGAGACTTTGGCACATTTCCTGTTTTTTGCAGTGGTCCTGTATTCGAATATCTGTGTCTACGTGTCCACCAACCCAGGCAGACTTGGTTTTTGCCTATGTTGCATGATTTAAAATCTGAAAAGAATAAATGTTAGAAGCATTGGTAGAAAACTCTTACCATATAAGACAAGGCATCATAACTTGAAGTGACTAATTGGTACAAGGCAGCTTAAAGTTAAAGCTAAGAGAGATCATTGTGTATTGTGTATTAACTCTGCTAGCTCGGACTCTAAAGAGCTGTTTAAAATTCTCAGAGATGGAATCCCCAGATGTTAAGCCTCAGAGCCCAATTCCCAAGGATAGGGACTGGTGTTTCTCCATTCAGAACACGCTAACGGATAAAATACACACTTCAAAGCTGGATATTGCTAAAAAACAAACTATAGTTTTGTCTCCTCCAAATTGCAGTGATGGTGTTATGTTTGATATTCCATCCTTTGAATTTTCCACTATGATGGAACAGGAGGTTGCATTCATCATAGCCCCACTTAAGCTCACAGTATGCACAGGAGATCCCTGTCTAGCCATCATTGTTAAGGAGTGTGCTTCCTTTCTTATTTAATCTATTACCTAATGTATTGTCTCCCTTAGCACTGCCTCTGCGCCCGCCTCCATTAAACAAGCCTGGATTTCCCCTTTGTTAAAAAAGCCTCCTCTTCATGCTAGTCTAGCAACTAATTATACGCCGATATAAGCTCCACCTATAGAAATACAATCTGCTTTGTTGTAGGCATGAATGTGATTCAGTAGCGAGCCAATCAAGGTTCTATAAAAAATGATATACTTTAATAAAGCACACCATCTGCAAAATCACTAAATAGAGAAACACTACACAACACCCACCCATGAGGAAAGAGCAGACAATAAACAAAGATAGCACAATGCAGCTCTCTGAGTAATGAATCAGCGGTATAAGGCAAAGAAAATCCACATTGTTCTTTAAAAAGGATATGGTTCTTGGGTGCAAAAAGGGGATCTGTGACCTATCCAGTCTCTAGGGCCCAGAACTGGTCCAAAGGGCCAGTTAATACAAATATGACCTCTCTGCAGTTCTTGGTGGTTCGACAGCGTCAAACCTGGTTTCAAACAGTGATGCAAGTGCATCAAGCACAGTTCGGGCACAAAAGATCATGTGGGCCCAAGCAGCAAGCCTGCGTCATATAGGTTCTAATACAGTAGCAGCTCTGTGTGGCTCGAAGGTGGCGTTGGCAATGCAGGTTGGGTTATTCACCAGGATCTCTTCGAGGTCTAGCCGAGTCGAGTTGTAACCACCAGGAAGGGTTGATGCATGACGCTCTAGCTGTTTGAATCGTTGGGTGACAGTGGTTGAAACGGTGTTCCTGTTGTTCTGATATGTGGTTCAGCCAAGCAGACGTTTCAAGGTGCCGGTCGGATCAAGTTGAGATGTAACCCCTGGTTTGAGTCAGCAAATGACTCTCCAGCAGTTCAAGTCGGTTTCTGGTGTCGAGCAGTAGATTCAAGCCTAGCAGGTGAGAGACCCAGCAAGAGCACGATGTAGCGTTGAGCAGGCTCAATGTGCGAGCAATTGTTTGAAGGTTTGGAGGAGTGACAAAAGTTAGCACTAGCGGAATCCCTTGGCATTGATGGCATTAAGTTCAGCTTCAATAGCAGTCCAACCGGTTTGGAGGTAGCAGATCTGGTCCTTCGGGTGCTGTGAGACCCAATTCAGGGTCTTGGGGATAGTGTGAGTCCTTTCAGGGTCTGCTCTTCCAGCCCTGGGAGCTTCTGGTGTAGAATGGAAGATCCTGGTTCACAGCAAGTGTCACCCCCAATTTGCCCTGTGTCTCTATAGGGGGAAGAGCTCTCCTCTGCCTTAGGCTGCACCTGCTTTACCTCGGTAGTTGAGGCCTTTGGAAAGTACAACTCTCCCAAAAGTGGTTCAGTAATTCCTTCTCAGGTGTTGTTCCAGAGTGAATCAAAGAAGTTGTGAAGGATCCCTTCTTTTAAAGGTAAAGGTCCACAGGTGATTGGACCGAAGCTAGCCTGCCTTAGTATTCCAATGCCTGCTCTTGGAAATTTGCCCTTCTGACATCACACCCAAAGTGCTTTGCTCTACAAGAAATGGAGGGGGCAGGAAGGAGAGTTAGAAGCAGAGAGAAACAAAAGGGTGGAAGTCTCCTTCCACTATACAGAACCCTCCTGACTACTCTAACACTACCCCTACCTTCTCACTAGCATCAAAGGCCCTTAGACATGCAGGACCCTGGCGTGAGGCTACTCCCTTTGAATGGGCGTGCTCCTTTGATGCCTTGGCCCAGGATAGCTGCCTGGTGGGCGGCTGTCTCTGGCAGGTGGTGTTACCTCACCTCACAAAGACATCAAAGAAGCTGCTATATTTTGGAGGTTATCCTACCACCATCATGGGCTGCTTATGATCATCAGAGTTTTGGCGCAGGGGGCATATCCTAGATGAAGCCCCGGTGCTGCAGTGATTTGTCTATTACTACAGCTGTCAAATGGTCAACTGTGATCTCTGAACCTGCTCTCTGCCACTGGTAAAGCAGGCGTGGCAAATCAGAACCCAGATAGACGCTACGCTTCTGGCATGGAGTTTAGGAAAGGGGAACCTGATCAGCAGATCACCCTTTCAGAGATGGAATTACCTACATCATTTTATTAAATAATACAAATCAAAAAAGCCAGGCCTTTGACAGCCTTGCCAGGTGGCAATTCATCATAACAGCAATTACATTTCTTGGCATTGGCCAACCCATTAACACTTCAATCACATTGAACTGCTTCTTCTAATATGGCACTGTCACAATAGCTACTGACACTATTTGCACTGAAGTTACGGCCATATTGGGACCTTTTACAAGTAGTGAATTCATATTAGGAATACATGCGAAAGACAATAAGGCATACTTACATCTAATTTTTTTACTTTAAAGTTGATATGTTTGATGCCATGAAACTCTGCCCGCTCATAAATTGTGTTTACAGCTTTCAACAACCCATCGATCTGTGGAGAGCAATAATGCAAACACCAATAAGATACAGACAAGCTCTAGGTTTAAGGTGAGCAATAGTGAGGTGAAAGATGATCAGAGAATTGGGTAAATCCAGTGTAAAGCAGGCCCCTGCAGCCTCTCAACATCTGTGCAGGTAGTAAGTCTAAAAGGAAGATATCACTCCCAATATGTAATTAACTGTTTCAGGTGGATTATGGGCTTGCCTTTATTTTTTTCTGTGAATTTTTATATCAATATCAACTCCAATAGTTTACATGTGGAGGTAAAGCACAGCGCTTGTGCTGCACTGCCTGGCCTCCCACAGCATGAGTTGTAAACAAGAGGACCTTCATTTTGTGCTGGCTGGTGGTACAATGTGATGCGCATGTTGCACATCACATCGTGCAACAAGCATGCTTCACAATTTGGGCACACCTTTCCCCTTTGGTACAGGAAAGGAGCATTTTATCCCCAAGTTACACTGGGGATAAAACACTGTCACAAACCAAATTCAATAAAAACAACACATAGGAGCTCATTTTCAATTATTGAGTAATTTGATGGCAGAGAGCCGTTATGTTTGCACAGCAACATAAATGGGTAACCACTGCACATTTTCATCATTTCCACTGAGGGGTGCAAATGCAAAGGGCAAAAGGCACCATACAAGCATGTATGCCAGGCAGAGTTTACTTTTGTTTATGAGCGCCGCTTGCCATGCTCCCTGACATGCAAGGGTTTCATTTCAACTGGGAACACTGCTTATCCCACTGGAAACACTGCTTAACATGCATGCAACTAAAACCCTCACTGACATGCAAGCGTGGCGGGGAGGGTTTGATCGTCATTGTACAAGCTCCCAGTGTGTACAATGGATCCCTGCTGGGACCATCATCTTTATTCTGGTGCATGGTGCTGGTGCATGAATCAGGCGGAACCCATAGGTAACTCCAGCATTTGCACCAGCATGAAAATCCATGCCATTGTAGATACTGGAGCATTTGTATAACGGAGAGGAAGGGAGCGGCGGAAACGCACCTTACGTTCCACCCCTCTTCCCCGCCATACAAAAAATTGAAAATGAACCATGGCATGATTGCAAGGCTTTAAAGCATTACTCAATGGTTTTACGTCTTGCAATCACATAACGGGCCAATGGAAATTGAGCCCCATTGAGATTTCCTGTACAGCAAGTCAAAATCTCAAACCACAAATCATTACTTAAGCAGGGCTCTCTTGATATTGCCTTGCCATATCCCTCATCAAACACAATCAGTGATGTATGCATGTGAAAACATTAGCTCAGAGTTTATATTGAATTGCTCAAGACTGGCATTCTTGCTCTTTCAATGCAACTAGCATTCCACTTGCTTACCAATAGAAGAAAGTCTAGATTACCTCTTAGGTTTTCCACTATGCAGGATAAATTGGGTCCCCTCAACTATGTAGCCTGATCAATAGGATGCAAGACCTTGCTCTTATTTCCCTGATGAAGGTCATCACCATAGTTCTTCTTTTAAAGAAGCCTACACCCAAGTCTTAGGAGGTCATTATGACCTTGGAGGTAGCCATGCCGCTATTTGCCAGCGGAAATAACATCACTGCCAGAATGGGGAGCACAGCAGAGGCCATCTTGAAAAACTCAATCCACTCTGAATCTCCCATTTCCTATTGACATCTGGACACCATACTTGGTAAGCAACATGTCTCAAGACAAGGGAAAGGCACGCTTGCCTGAAATCAGTCTTTGGAAGCCTAAGTTCACAGAATCCAAGTTCACTGCACTGCCTGATGCAGGTGTTGAGCATGCTGAGGAGCTGTTCAGGAGCAGGCAGAGGAAGACCTAAGCACAGAGGAAGGCGGCCATATGGGCAGACACAGGTGAGAGTAGTGGGCACTGTTCCCTGTGATGTGAAGGACTGCTGCAAGCAATGGAATGACTTCAAGGGGAGGGGTCGGAGCCTGATCTCACGACACAAGAGGGAGAGTGCTGCCACAGGAGGTGGCACCGGGGAACCCCTCACCCTTTACTTGACTTTACTTTCACATTTATACAGCACATCCAGTTATTCGTGGGCTTAAGGACGCACATATAACATGTAGGACAGAACAACAGTACAAATTGCGGGACAAATATTCTTCAGAGTGAGCAAATGTTTTGAAGAAACAGGCTATCCATGGGTTTAGCAGAATAATAGCATTTTCAATTTCTTCTTGAAAATTACAGTGGATTTGGTCTCTCTTAAATCTAGTGGAAGCAGGTTCCACACAATTAGGGTGGCTATGCTCAAGGCTCCCTTGAGTGCATTACTGGTTTTACAGTGGCATGTTTTTAGTTGGGATGTATTATTTTATCTGAGAGGCCTCAGGTTCTGTTTCTCCACTATGCACTCCCTCAGGTAGGCTGGCATAAGACCTAAAGAACATTTATGAGTGATCAGGAGCATTCCCAATTGGACTCTTGCCTTCACTAGCAGCCAATGCAGACCGCGCCTAGCCTCTGATATGTGGTCTCTGCATTTGAGGTTCTTAATTACCCTGACTGCGCCATTTTGGATGAATTGAAGGTGGTTGATTTTGGATTGGGGAGTGTCAATGAGGAGGCTACAGCAGTAGTCGATTTTTTTGCCTATTATGTCTCTCGCTATCGTCTCAGCGTTGTTTTGCGTGATAAACGAGCTGAGGTGTGCGAATAGTTTTATATAATAGATTGATGCAGATACCAGATTGCTCACTTGTGATTTCATGTGTAGGATCTGGTCCAATATTATGCCTAATGTTTTCACTTTCTTCAGTACCTCTAACTTGGAGTTGGCTATGGTGAAACTGTTAAACATAGGATCTAGCTTAGCCAGTTTATTTTCAGTGGTGACCATCATGATCTCGGTTTTATCATTATTTAGAGCAAGGCCATTTTGTACCATCCAGGTGTGGATGAGGTCATATACCTTATTGATGTTACTCTCATCCATGCTATGAAAACCAGTTAATTGGATGGCACATTGCGTGTCATCAGCATAGTTTGTAAAGGTAATGCCATTTTAAACCAGGAGAACGAAGAAAGGCACCATAAAGATGTAATACAGGGAGGGAGAAATGCATGCCCCCTGTGGCATGCCATTTATACTAGTGAGACTGGTTTGGCCTCTGCTTCCCCACTGACCACTCTGCATTGTCTTTCATTCAAGAAGGACGCAATCCACGGTGTTGCCTGGTCTGAAAATAGGGCCACATCCTTTGGCCTGGTGGACAAGATGGAGTGATCAACCAGGTCAAACGCCACAGAGAGATCAAGAATCATGAGGACCGAAATCTGTCCACTAGCCATTCTTTCAAGTAGTTTGGACTTCAGGTCGAGGAGAGCCGTCTCGGTCCCGTGGTATTGTCTGAACCCTGATTGAAACTTGTTCAGGATGGGATGGCTATTGATATGTAGTGAGATTTGGTTATACGCAACCCTATCCAGGATCTTAAGAAGGAAGGGTGTGTTGGTGATAGGACTATAATTAGTCAACGTTACTGGACAGAGACTAGGCTTCTTTAAGAGGGGTGTGATCCAGGCTTGCTTTAGTCCTTCGGGGACGTGGTTTTCAGCAGACGATGCATTCACAAATTTAGTGATAGCCGGTAATATCATATCTGAGCACTCTTTAATAATCACAGCGGAACACGGGTCCCCCTTGCAGCTGGTGGCTTTAAGCTTCCTGATAACCTTTGCCAACTCATCCTCAGTAATTGCTGAGAAGTAGAATTTTTCTACCCTCATGCCGTGGGAGGAGAAGGCCAGCTCCATTCTCCACATGGAGGGCATAGAGGGTATTGGGAGCATGGAGGCCGGTGCAGGAAGCCATGGCAATGCCGATAAGTCTATCAGACCCCACGTACATGTGAATGCAGTGGCCAATAGCATGCGTCCCCAGCATAGATGTGCACAATGGGCAAGGGCATGGGCAAACACCTGGCAATAACAGCAAATGCACAGTGAGCACAGGCACGTGGCAAGGGAGGCAGGGAAATGTAGACATGCACGTGCACATTGTGATGATTCACCAGATTCCATCACTGCTCCCCAGAGGGGAGCCCTTCCCTATGAGGCTAGGGAGGTGAGGCTGCTACCCAATAATCTTCCCAGGGGCACGCAAGTTATTCTGGGTTGAGGTTGGGAAACCCCCTCTAGAGGAAGAGAGAAATAGGTTTCTTACCTCATTTAAATAAAAGACTACTTCCAAAATGATACCCCTTCATCCTAAAAGGGAATACCAATATTTCATGTGCTCAACGTTTACCTACAGCGTCGCCGTGTAGATAAACACCTCAGCGAGAATTAACCAAAAGAACACCTTCTGCAATTTGAGCTAGCTCCATTTGCTAAGCCCTATATATGTGGATACCATTATCCATGACCAAGCTAAAATGCCCAATCCACAGGAAAAGCAATATTTACAAAACTCCTGTCATCTGTACCCTTAAGTCAAAAGTCTAGGCCAACCGCCTGAACCTTTTACCTCAAAGATCAGATGTTCCCTAATCACGAACAACTGACATCTACTTCTGCTCCTTTCTCTACTATACTGCAACAATAGTCAACAATACTCATCACCACCCCACACCCAACATTTCTTTACCACCCCCCTCAATTGCTGTGTGGCTGACTCAATATTTAGACTCCATGATCCACTGACGCTGCGTAGTCACTGTATCTCCCCAAAACTGCCACACTGCACTTCTGGTCTGCTGGGCTCCTCACGGACCGTCTGCAGGATATTTTCAAGACAGCTCCTGACGGCCTCTGCATGGGGTAAACTTCCCATGTGGGCTTGCTCTCTGCAGGGCGCCTCACAGCCCTCCAGGCACTGCGATGGAAGAGATGGCTCTATGCTGAACGGGGGTAGTGAACCATCACTTTGCTACCAATTTGTATAGGTATGCCAGAGAGGACTGGGGTTCACACCACGCATTCACCGTTCAGAGCACTAAGGGCCCAACGAACCATCCCCCAGCATACAGACGGAGGACTCAGCCAAGTGCAAGTTAGAACTGTCCTTTATTTTCCATAACAGACAGGGATCATACAGGAAAAACAGAATTGTCCAGCAATCACTGCTCCTGAGCCTGTGTTAGGGGCTTTTGTTGAGGTCGGACATCACAAATCAGGGCTCTGCCCCAAAAACCTAAGAGCATGCATGATCGGATAGTTGGGGTGGTATTACCTATAACTGGCACATATAGAGGTTATCTAACTGGCCCTTGCATTTCAGGTGGCTTGCCTGAACCTTTCCCAGAAACGATCTATTACATTGTTGCAGGGTCACAGGATTACTATAGGCCCTTGCCCTTTGCCATCCACTCCTGGATTTGTGTTCCCTGATTGGCTGGAGCTGATCACCCCAGACCTTGTACCCAGCTCTGTTTTCAGTGCTCCATGCACCTTCTCAAGGTGATGAGAAAGACTATGGGCCTCATTAGAAAGTAAAACCGGAAGGCTACCTCCAAACTTGCAAGAAAGTCTGGCACCCGCGAATGGGCAATTACCGGGGTATTCCAACCCCGCCAGAGCCAGTAATTGCCCTTTCACATATGCTGGAATGGAGATGCCTGTAGCACCGGCACCATTCATAATGGTGACTGTGCTACAGGTGTGCTGTGCTCACGGGTGCGTTTCATTCCGCCAGGTCAGACCTGGCGGAATGAAAGGCACCCACGAGCACAACTCTGAGTTTGCCGGTCCGTATGCAACAGTACCGGCAAGCTTACCGGTACTGTTGTATGCGGGCCGGCAAACTCGTAATGAGGCCCTAAGTGTCCTCATTGTTGCTTTCAGTATTACCACTTTGCCTTTGAGAGTGCCTGCCGGGTTGCAACATTTTAAAACAACGCATGTATCACTGCGTGTCTGCTTCACTGAGAACTGCTCTTATTTCCACAAGCAAATGGCCATTGTTCGGCTCAGTTGCACCACGTGGGTGAAGACCACAATATTGAGCTTTCTGGTCTGCAATTAATGAAGATTTATTCTGCTATTTGTGCAGATGGCACCTTATCTCTGAGGATTAGGAATGTTCTGCTTGTCTCTGACCTTGGCTGCAAGCCCTGGCCTGGTGCTTCATGCAGCCTAATTCTGCTTTTCTTCGCCTCTCTTTCTGAGGCCTGTGGCTTCATGTAATTCTAGTATAGTTGTGATATAATTGCTATATGTCTATATTGTGCTATTCATTTTATAGGTAAGTAGTATATTGGCTCTTCCAGGTTCCTTAAATGATCCTGTAGTTCCATATGCTTAGTTGCAATAAGCGTCTGCAAGTTTGCTCTGCATCTCTTGCTTCCTTGCGTTTCTACGTTTCTGCATTTGGCTAATGAGAGAAAATAATAAAGGCTTGGGGGCGCTGTTGCACGCATTAAAGATGGCCGTCTGAAAGGGGAGCTCCGGCTCATACAAAAAATCCTGTATTAAAATATCCTTCCTACGCCGCTCTGCACATGTTTGCAATGAAGATTCATGTGTCGGAGGGTCTCCTACACGTACCCTCAAGAAATTGGGCGAATCCGTAGCTGGACTGCCGAGATATTCCACCCAGAAGACGTGCGTGCCGTGTGTAAGCGGCGTCACCGCCCAGCGGCTCCGCGGAATATTCACTGGAGGCCGGAGGCGGAGTGCGGAAGACCCGGCCACGGTGGGGGAGACATTTTGCTAGTGAGAGAAAATAATAAAGGCTTGGGGGCGCTGTTGAACGCATTAAAGATGGCCGCCTGAAAGGGGAGCTCCGGCTCATACAAAAAATCCTGTATTAAAATATCCTTCCTACGCCGCTCTGCACATGTTTGCAATGAAGATTCATGTGTCGGAGGGCCTCCTACACGTACCCTCAAGAAATTGGGCGAATCCGTAGCTGGACTGCCGAGATATTCCACCCAGAAGACGTGCCGGCCGTGTGTAAGCGGCGTCACCGCCCAGCGGCTCCGCGGAATATTCACTGGAGGCCGGAGGCGGAGCGCGGAAGACCCGGCCACGGTGGGGGAGGGGCGCAGCTGTGTGCGCGGTGGTGCAGAGCACCCTGGAAGAGCCACGGTACCCGATATCCTTGGGCCAGCACATGGTGATAGCCCTGCTGCTGAAGCGTACGAGGTGTGCACCCGTGAGTGTGCTGTGGGGGAGCCGGAGTGCACATCTACACAAGCTCCAGGCCCCGACTAACGTGAGCCGTAGCTGCGTCGTCTCCCTGGGGGACCAGGACCTGCTCCTACGAGGGCGCCTGAGTAAGGTGGGGAAAGACACCGCCAGCGCACTCCGGCCCGGTAGAACAAGTGAGTGGAAGCCTCGCCGCCCCCCCCAAACCCCTGTGGCCGCCGCTGTAATAAAGCCCATGGAGGGATGGGCACCCGACACGGCAGGGGACACGGAGTCAGTCCGGATGGTGGGATGTGAACGGGACCCACGGCGACACAAGCATAATACGAGGCCCGGCAAATACAGTGGAAGCCACGCTGTACAGAAATAACGTGGGGATCCTGAGGGACCATTTCGGGGCTGCGCAGTCACTGACAGTTGGATGCCTGGGGCTGCACCCCCAGGCAAGAGGTGAAACACTGATGCCTGCTCTATAATTACCCCTGCAGTGACACGGGGGAGCCACTAATACCCTGAGTGGGCACAGCAACGTCAGGCCTGGGCTGATGACCCATCCACTCCCCAGAGTGGACCAGCAAGACGCCCTGTTAAGGACTATAGAGCACTGGACATTCTGAGTAACCAGGGTGGGTCCGCCTGGTGGCAATATCCGTTCAGATGGGGGGAACAAGTGGAGGAGAGCAGATACCTGAGCCAGGTAGTGGGTGTGGAAGATACAGAGCCCCCATACTATTTGGTTCTTATCAAGGACACGATACGTGGGATGACACAACCCAAACCAAGGACATTCACTAACCTACATGGGCCGCACCGAGAGGAAGGGTGCAGGAGGTAAAAATACTGGCCCAATGGACTCCTTCGCCAGCTCCCAGCCGTGCAGGGTGCCCGATGGGTCACAGCAACCACCGGACATGCAAGATGAAGACCCCTTAGAACGCCTGGCAACACTGGTCCAGAACAGGTTTATGGCAGTCAATGTCAAGTTGGACGACATAGTGGCGACGATCGGATCCTTGAAGGCCAGAGTGGAGAAGAAGAGCTCACGTATTACGGAAACGGAGAATAGAATCAGTGCAAACGAAGACTTAATTTCACAACATGGCCGAGACATAGCCCAACTCAAAACAGATCTTCGTAAAACTCAGAGTAAATCTGAGGATTTAGAATCGATATCTCGTAGAAACAACATCCGGATTGTTGGGGTTGCAGAAACCTCTGGCAAGGGTGATATGGAGCGGCAGGTAGAACACCTTTTAAAAGATATCCTGGGGCCTGAGTCTTTCTCTGAGCATTTTCTTGTTGAGAGGGCTCACCGCATCCTGGCGCCTCCGCCGAAACCTGGGGCACCGCCTCGCACCATAATAGCACGTATCCTTAACTATAGAGACAGGGATGCTATCCTCCGACTCTCCAGAGAGAAAGGCACGTTGCACTTTGAACACAATAGAATTCTCATATACCCGGACTTCTCTGCTGGGGTGCAAGCACAACGTTGATCCTATGAACCGGTGAAAAGGCAACTACGGATGCGAAATGTACCCTATGCCCTGATCTTTCCCACAAAGATCAGAATCCAACACGGAGGTAGAGCCCACTTTTTTGAAAACCCCACGGAAGCCATGACATACGTGGAGGCTTCCATCCCTCTGCCTCCCAGAGACAGGGCACACGATCAAAACGCCGGAATCCAGCCGGGAGCTGAGAGGCTTGTCCCAGCAGACTGAAGGGCTCCCATCATCTAATCCTTGCCACAGGAAGTCAGAAACAATTACAGAGAGCGGGCTGGACACAGATTTAATGTAGCTTCGAGCCGTGAGCCCCCGGTAAGGTGGCCGGATGGCGGCAGCAGGCTACCCTCAGGAAAGTTCCAAAGTTTTTTGGGGGAATGCCCATCGGGAAAGTTCCGAGCGTTGTTGGGCAACATCGTCATGTTGGGGGAGATGATGTGGGTGGGGGGCCAATTTGTTGTGATAAAATTCATTTTGTTGGGATATATGGGATTCAAGATGGGTGGAGGTGTTTCGGGAACCCAGTTGGAAGGGTTTTACAAGTTAAAAGTGGTGGTCGCATTGCTGCACATGACATTCGTCCGGGGAAAACCGGAACAAGGAAAACGATATTAACACACAGTCATGCCATACGCCGGAGCGAGAGATAAGGGACTGAAGTTAAAGCTCCTCACGTGGAATGTTCGGGGATTGAACAATAAAGCTAAGTCTAGAAAGGTGGGAGCCTACGTCACTAGGTATCATCCGCAGGTGATCATGCTGCAAGAGACCCATACACTCCGAAAGGTAAACATGGACTTCTTGAAGAACTGGGGACAAAATAGATATTATACAGATTACTCCACACAGGTGAGAGGGGTTCTAACTCTTATACACCCCTCTGTTGGTTTTCGATGCGATAAAAGCAAAGTGGACATTCACGGACGCTACGTCATAGTATGGGGTAGTGTTGCTGGAAGGGAGGTGGTGTTGGTAAATACCTATGGTCCGAACTTAGATGACCCTGATTTTTATGTGGATGTGGTACATGAAATAGGATATACGGGGCTTGAACAGATCCTGTGGTGGGGATTTTAACACAATCCTTGATGTCACACTGGACTGCTCCAATACAAAGCATCGAGCCCCCTCCAAGGCGGCAGTGATGCTGCTACAAATCCTGTCACAATTGACAATGGTTGACTCATGGAGAACACTACATCCATATAAGAGACAATACACATTTTACTCATCGGTGCATGACACTGAGTCCAGAATAGATTACTGGTTGGCCTCCACAAGCCTCATGCATCAGATAGAAAACTGGGAAATACTCCCCCTGCACCCTTTCAGACCAGTCTGCTGTTATAATGACAATAACATTGGGAAACACAAAACCCTCAGCTAGGAGATGGAGGATGCCACCAGATATCCTCAAAGATCCAGCAGTAGCGGAGGCATTACATATAGAGGTGGAGCACTTCGTCGAAATTTATAGGGGCTCAGTGGATAGTCATCATACCCTCTAGGGAGGCCTGTAAGGTATGGGTGAGAGGAATACTGCTTTCTAAGTCCACAGGCATGTTGAAGGCGGTTCGGATAGAGCTAGAGGAGGTGGAAAAACACCTGGAAAACCTGGAAGCGAGATACACAGATAAACATGACAATGAAACCCTCTCAGATATCAATCGTAACCTTTTGGAATTCAATAAACTAGCTACCTGGGAACTGCTTTATATGTCAACCCCTCATAGAGCGCGTAGTTATGGTGAGGGCAACAGAGCAGGGCGCACCTTGGCCAACCTACTGAAAGCCGAAAGGCAGCACTCGCTGATCTCCAGTATACTAATGGAAGACGGTTCAGTGGTCACTAGTGAAGATGGGATAAATAGGGAATTCACCCGTTTCTACTCAGACCCTTACTCTAACCATGACTCGAAATCAGCCGAGTATGTGAAAACGTACCTCAACAGCATCACTCTCCCAACGCTGCCCACGGAATACAGGCTTGCATTAGACCAACCCCTGACCACTGAGGAAGTCACCGAGGCGATCAAATCATTGGCCAGCGGCAAAGCACCGGGCTCGGATGGGCTTGGAGCAGAATTTTATAAGGAGTTTAACGAGGAACTGACCTCGGTGCTAATGTCGGTGTGGGAGGAGGCTGTGGAGGTGGGTACCCTGCCATCATCAATGATAGAGGCCATAATAACAGTATTGCTGAAGCCCAGGCGACCACCCAATGAGATGTCCTCTTAGCGACCCTTGTCCCTAATAAACTGTGACGCTAAAATATTTGCCAAAATTCTGGCCACAAGACTTCTTCCACACATGCCCACATTGGTACATCCAGATCAGTGCGGCTTTATCCCTACTAGATTGACGGCTCTCAACCTTAGGAGGCTGTTCGGCATCATGGCCCAGATAAAAAAGAAGCCCAGGCAGTTGCTGTTTCACTTGACGCTGAAAAAGCGTTTGATTCAGTATCATGGCTGTACTTGTTCAAAGTGCTAGAGAAATTCGGTATAGGCCCATACTTTTTGAGATGTGTCGGTCTGTTGTACTCCGACCCCGGAGCCAGGGTGCTGACCAATCGCATGATGTCCGACTGGTTTGGGCTGGGCAGTGGTACGCGACAGGGATGCCCATTTTCCCCCATACTATTCGCCCTCACAATGGAACCAGCTGCGGCAGCAATCAGGGAGCACCAGGGGCAAAGGGGCATCACGATGGCCGGCCTGACCCAATCAATATCTTTATATGCAGATGATACATTGTTATATATCCGAGAACCAGATGTACACTTAGGCCCGGCGATCGAGACCATACAGGAGTTCGCCGAATACTCAGGCTACAAAACTAATAGGTCCAAATCCGAGATACTCCCCCTGAACCCCGCCCTGGCCAACACATGTGGTCTGCAATGGTCCCCCACCAAAATAAGATATCTGGAAATTATTGTGTCTGGTGAAAAAGCCTCCCTTTATGCTGACAATCATGAACATCTATTGAGTAGTATATCCACCAATTTCCGGTTATGGACAAAACTCCCTATTTCACTTATTGGTCGAGTGGCCATATTAAAAATGGTAATACTTCTGAAATTACTATATATATTCACTAACATTCCGTTGTGGCCGGGTGCACAGTTTTTCGCAGCCCTTTGATCCTTGACGGTGGAGTTTGTATGGGGAGGGGGTGCAGTCAGAATGAAATGGGAAAAAATGGTGGAGCCCTATAGCAAAGGGGGAATGGCGGCCCCAGACTTTGAGCTATACTACCTGGTGGCACAAGCCCAATTTATCAGATACTGGTATGATGAACTGAACACCTCTCCCCACGTTGTTATCGAAAAGCACGCTGCTCGCCCAACTGATATAGGGTCCATAATCTTTAACAAGAAACATAAAGATGATTGTCCATTTCATCCGGTTAGCATAACAGTACATGCATGGTCTAGACTCTTCCGTAGGCATGAATTAGTGACTCCTTATTACTCGGAAGCACCCTTTTGGAACTTCCCCGGCATAGCACCATCGTATGACCCAGATGGCCGAACAAATTGGGATCCAGAGGAGGAAGTTAAACTCAAAGATATCTACCCTAATGGTAAATTCATAACTTTGGAGGAATTTAAAGTTGGAATGGGGTGGGATCAACTGAAAATACTACAATATCATCGAATGCGGATGGCTTTTAAAGCTAGATGGCTTCTATTCCCTGACGAACCACCCACTCATCTATGCCTCGCTGCGCTGTCCACCCAACCGGGGGTTGGTGTCTCGGGGCTCTATGCAGTCATGCAGGCAAGTACACCTACAACAAATAAGATCAAACTATCATGGGAAGCTGATCTAGGATTCACAATTTCAGACGAGAAATGGGGAAAATACTGTGATTTAACTAAAATAGTGTCCATCAATGCAGGCCTCCGCCAGATCCAATTTAAGGTTTTAAATTAAATTGCCGGTGATATTCTGGAAAGGAGCTGCATCACGTGACCTGCCATCACCCCTGAGAAGGCAGCTAAATTCACACGAGATGGTTCAGTCAGTTGCCTGAAATGTGGGAGCGAACATGCTGACTCATTCCATATGTATTGGAGCTGCCCACCCATATACAGGTTCTGGGGCGAAGTAGCATCCATTCTAGAAGATATTACACAGATCCCGGCAGACCTAACACCCCAAAAATACTTATTCGGAGATATTGGGAAGACCTCAGAGGTGACCAGACGATTATTTAATGTAGCATGCATAGTGGCCAAAAAATTTATATTGCAACAATGGAAGAGTACATACGCACCACGTGCAAATCACGTCCTTAAAGAACTGGCTTATGTCAATGAATGTGAGGAACAATAGGTAATGTCGCTACCGAGGCCATGCAAACCCAAAGATATCTGGGCTCCGTTCAGGGTATACTTGTGTGAATCAGGGTCAGCTGGGAGTAGCCCGGCTGGACTCGGTAATGTACCAACTGTGTAGACTCTATAAACTGTGATCATGTTTCGATATCGGATAAGTAAATTGTTGAATGTTATGGAATGTCGTGTTGAAGAAGTGAAGTGTACCACCACAATTAATAAAGTTTTTTTAAAAAAAAGAAAATAATAAAGGCTTTTGACAGTATGTATATGTATCTGTCCTCTATCTACAGAACTTCGTAAGCATGTTCTTCGTGTCTGCACAAATGTGTCCATGTAACTTTGTGCATGGATGCAAATTTGCTTCAAGGCTAACGTTACTATGTTGTGGTGTCTCTAATGACATCAGCACCATTAGATATCTGTCATTAGTCAATCAGGTCCAGTGAGGTGCCTCCATCCATATTCAATTAGGCACCTGTATCCAGGAAGACATCAGCTGGATAAGGTTTGAATGGTTCTCTGAGAGAATATCTGTTTGCATATGTGGATGTCACTGGTCATCCTGGGGGCTGGCCAAACAGTGACTGGCATCTTGCATTTATGGCTCTTCGGTCTTTCATGATTATGGGGGTGAAGGGGGGCATTCTAGGGACCCTCTCTTCACAGTATGATGGGATAATGGGCTGCCTTGAGTAAATCAAAGGCTACCACCGAACGATGTTGGGCTATCTGCATATGTCAATTGCCAGTGATCTTCTGGAAAGGAGCTGCATCGCTTGACCTGCCATCAACTCCTTCTACAGGAAAGGCTACGGGTTTATCCAGACAAGGAACACACCATCATTATAGCACAGGTGTGATCCATAAAGACCCCGGCGGCGCCTGAATCCACCATAGCCTGTACTTCCCAGGAAAAGGCATCAGAATACCAGAAAGGGATTTTGATCGATAACAAGGGAGTCTGGTGTGACTGTGTATGTCGAACTGCAGTAAACAATGTCTTTGAGGGACTCTTGGAAAGCTCCCACTCCTCTGTCCCATCTAGGAGTGGGAAGTGGCATTTCCCTGACATCTTGGAGAAGCCAATGGACATTGGCGTAGTAAATATACTGAAGACCCACTCTACAGTACATACACAGCCCCATATTCTGCCGACGTGTTCTTTCTTTGTCAGAGAGTGGACCTCTGGCTCCCCTGATCTGCATAGGTTCTGAAACATCAGAAGAGGAACTGACTTGAGGAGGTGGGTGAGGCAGAGTACGTGCTACAGCTTTTCTTTCTTACAGGGAGGAGAGAGGTAGATTGAGGAAGAGGCTGTTGCAGTAATCCAGCCCGGAGCGAACCGGAGATCTGGAGATATTGAGTTTGTGGGGTAAGGTGAGGAAAGGGAGAATACTTCTGAGGAGGTGGAGTTGATAGTGGGCTTTCTTGGCAAGGTCAGCGATATGAGGTAGGAAGGAGAGTGGCCGAAGATGACACCCAGGTTTTTAGCCTCACACGAAGGTGAGGGGAGGGGACCCACAGAGGGTGGTCAGAGCGTAGGAGGAAAGGAGGGGGTAGGAGTCCCAATGAGCAGGATTTCAGTCTTACTTCCGTTTTGATGGCTGCATTAGTAACAGAAAGAAATCTCAGAAAATAACTTAGTCCTCTCTGAATTGTCATCCCAACAACACCAAGACCCAGATGTCAATAATAGTGTGCCAGGAAGGGTTCCCCAATTTTATGCACTGCATCCGCATGCCTCCCGGAAGAAGGTTAATTTGAAACTATATAGAATCCCTGAGGTGAGAAGGAAAATAATCCTTCAAGAACTGGAGAAAATGTTGGAGGTGGATGTAATAGAGCAGTCTAAAAGTCCATGGTGCTCGCCAATAGTTCTAGTTACCAAACCAGATCAGTAGTGGAGGTTTTGTATAGACTTCCGGAAACTGAATGCTATTTGGCAGTTTGACAATTATCCAATATCTAGGATTGACAACCTAATGGACAACTCTCAGAATGGACCTGCCTTATCAAAACCTCCGATCTAAGGTTGTAATATGGTTGAAAACATAGGCTTTTAGATGCAATCTGGTGTTAAGTCTTTCGTAATCCACCCCCCTACATATAATGTACCCTCATGTATATACCTGGATATTTATATATAAGCCTGCTGTTACTGTGTTTATGTGTATATAAGCCTGCTATTACTGTGTGTATGTATATATTCTCGTTGTTGTAACTAAGTTTCGCATATTCATGTAACTGCTGCGCCCTGTTACCCGCGGGTATGATTGTGCATTATAAATAATAAAACAAACAAACAAACAAACAAACAAACTAGGATAAGCTTTCTTTATCTCCATGATTAATCTGACAAAGGGCTCTTGGAAGGTGCCATTGAACCCCTCCGACAAAGAAAAGACGGCTTTCTCCACTACAGGGGGATTATTTGAATTCATGGGCACCAGCAACATATCAAAGATGGATGGACAAGGCAATGCAGCCCTTTTCCCACTTCTGCGTGCATACCTTGATGATATACTGATCCACAGTAAAACCTGGTAAGAACATCTGTTTCACCTATATGAGGTTATAAGGGCCCTGAAACCAAGCCAGATTAACAGCTAAACCAAATAAATGCCACCTGGCCCAGTCAGCCGTGAAGTACCTTGGGTTCTTTGTGGGGACCTGCCTAGTACAAACCTGGCTTGAAAAAGTTAAGGAAGTCAGAGAAACACCTCTGCCTAAAGCAAAGAGAGATCTTCAGGCATTTTTGGGTCTCACAGGGTATTACAGATGATGTATCCCCAGACATTCTACTATAACATCTTGTCTGATGGATAAATTGAAGAATGCTGAGCCCCAAAAACTGTGCTGGTAAAAACAAGATCAAGCCTGTTTTGACAACTTGAAGCGCATCCTCTGAAGTGAACCTGTACTAAAAGTTCCTTATTTCGGCAAGGAATTCATGCGGCAGCCCAGGATGACCTTTTGCCCATTCTTGTATACTGCATAGTAAGGGTTACTACTTTTACTATTAGCGCTGATGTCATTATTGCGGTGTTGCAGACGAAAAGCTTCTTTTGCAATCATTTGCCCGATTATCCTGATATTCTAAAATAGCCGACGTATTCTCCACAGCCGTGTAGCAGACGAGCTACGTTCCCGTAACCATCTGCCTTCTGATTGGCTACTAATGACTTCTTACACAGACCATCAAAACCGGAGGTGGATGCCGTGTCTCCCAAGGGCCGCAATCTAAGGGCCTGTCTGCATCTATCTGCGTCGGAACGCAAGACGCATGTATGCATACCTGCTAATAGTAAGTGGTGCCTGCATATCCCTTCCAAAGTTCCCTCGTCCTGCATAAAGTCTGCCAATTCTCTCTGGAACTTACTTTGGACATTGGCGTTAAATTGTTCCTCTGCTGACATTCACTCTGCTCACAGTGCATACGCCAATTACTCACCCACAGCCCATATATATACGACCTTTTAGCGCAAACCACTTAACCTTGTCCTCTCCACATTAGCTCAGCTTCTCCATGCATAACAAAATTGTATACAGTACTGTTATCTGCTATATTATTGTCAGGATCATTATTTCCGATATTTCATTATTATACAATGCATAATGTTACCTTTGATCTACTGCCAATCTTGCAAATGCAGTGTTTATCATGTGTGTGACCCGTAGTCAGCTGCGGCCTTGCACCTCTCATCCAAACATTCAACATAGTGTGTGAACCCCATGCACATGCCCATGCATTGCCACAACGGGAAATTCTCAATCTTGTTTTACTCATCTGATTTTATGCTCGCATGGCCTCAAAGTGCAACCTATCTACCTATTGATTACGTTACCCTGTTTCGTAGGTCTTCATAGATATACGCCAGACACACAACGTGTACCCACTTCCTGATTACCTAGAGCGCAATACCCTTAATCTAATAGGCGCTCTAGTGAGCATTCAAATACAATACTATAGTAGTCCAGACCTCGTCCCTATATAAGACAAACAGGCAATCTCTTCCCACCAGCTCACCATAGCCTACCCATACCTCGCCTCAAACGCAGTCTTCACCAGTCATGCCAAGCTGGTTATTAACCGCTCTCATGTTTCCCTTCTGTATCATCCCTGACAGCGTACCCTGCCTTGGGGTAAACCACTATGTAGGATACAGAAATGGTCTCTCAAAGGTGGCCTGCCCCCGGCACCACCCTATCCCTTGTCCCACACCATTCTTACCTTCCCGCTCATCTTTTCCACCCACCACCTTTATCCCACCCACCACCAGCCTGAATGCCATCACGTATGCACACACATCAGAGTACCCTCAAAAACACACTAACAATGGATCCATCCTCTCTCGCCCCATCGTAGGCAGGACCAGATGCTCTCACCTACGATCACAAACTCTATACCGAGCCCATACTGGCACATCAGACCCTATAACCTCCAAGCTCACTCCGACGGTGTCACCACAAGACCAAAACCACCTCCAAAGCTGACCATGTTGTCATTCGCCCTGTGAATCCTACTTTGATGCCATCGAAATACACAACCTTATCACGGAACTACAACTCACCAAGCATCAGGTCCCCTCCTGACACTAGCAATTCAACCAGACTACACCATTCTTAGAACTGACAGACCCCACGTGCATGGTGGAGGAGTAGCCATCATAGCTAAAACCAAACTCCAACTAGTTTCCTGCTCCATTGAAAGCATCTCAGGTTATGAACTTCTTCTAGCCATTAATGGAAAAAACCACTATCAACTTTTTGGTCATCTGTTGAGCGCCCAACTCCAACAGCCATCCAATACAGATATCCCGTTAATGCTAGCACCACTCGTTAAACCTAATACCAAATGTGTCATCCTTGGTGATATAAACTTAGGATTTAACAACAGCTCAGACTCTAAAGCAGAAGCCTTACATTCCGCACTCAAGGACATGAGTTTCACACAATTAGTTAATGAACCTACCCACATTAAGGGAAGAAAACTGGACTGGATCCTCACTCTTAACACCACACTAACCATCAATGCCATCTCTCCATTAGACTGGACAGACCACCACAACATCCAATTCACATCATCTCCGATGCGCCGCTTCCTACCAAACCCAATGTAACTAATACTTACGAAACCATAAACAGTTGCAAGCTCACACCTGAATATCTCAACCTCATCCTCAGCAAAACACTAGACACATTATTGATTGCCAGCGTTAATCCCGGCCTCCTAGCAGACACTTACCACAACTGTCTCACCTCTACCATCAATGCCGCAGCCCCTCTAACTACCAAAACCAAATGCTCAAACAAACGGCCATGCTTCTGGTTTATTGATGACCTAGTTTTACTCAGAAGAAAGAAACGCGCCATTGAACATGCACACAGAAAACATCCCACTATAGAGTTGGAAAATGCCCTACAGTTGGCAAATAAAAACTATAAAACAGCCATCATCAGCCTCAAAGCTGATGCCTACAATACCCGGATCAGTAATGCAGCCTCCGATTCCAAAGAGCTCTTCTCCATACTGATAGAATTGGAAAACCCCACTCCTGACACCAATACCACCAATTCCAGTAAAGAATAGTGCACCACCATCCAAGATGCACTAGCCGCTAAAATGAACCTCCTACAATCTAAAATTACTACCAAAAAACAATGCATAGCTACCAAACCATCCAGTCACATCCACATTGTGAATCCTGTCGTGAATACCTGCCCACTGTTCTCCTTCACCCCAGTATCCCAAGACCTAGTTCTGGACACCATCTCTAAACTTAAAGCATCGAACTGCAAAGGAGATTCCGTCCCAGCTCAGGTAGTCAAATCATGCGCCCATGCACTCACACCCATCATTACCAATTTTGTAAATGCCTCATTTAATGCCAACCTGGTCCCAGTCAGCACTAAAGAAGCCTGGGTCACACCATTACTAAAAAAAACATTAGATCCTACTGTACCCACCAACTACCGTCCAATAACAACAGTCCCCTTTTTACTCCAAAACTTCGACAAAATAGCATACAATCAAGTCCAAGCCCACCTGGAACACAATCAGCTCCTAGGTACTAGACAATCCGGCTTTAGGCCCAATCATAGCACCGAAACAGCCCTACTGGACCTTAAAATCCAGATGGACACATTCAGGGACTGAGGCAAACTATGCATTCTCCTCTTGTTAGACCTATCGGCAGCGTTTGACCTTGTCGACCATAAGAAGCTCTGCTCCACCCTAGTCAAAGACTTCAACTTTTCCATAAATGCCACCATGTGGATTAAATCTTTCCTAGATGAACGAATCTCTAGAGTCTCTATAGGCAAAGAAGCTGCAGACCCCATTCCCAGTACCCATAGGAGTACCCCAAGGCTCCTGCCTATCACAACCCTTTACAACGCTTATACTAAGCTTTTCTTTTCAGCCCTGGACGATATGGGTGTCGTCTACACCTATTTTGCAGACAACACCCAGATCCTCATCCCACTCACAGGGAACTACACCCAAGACACATTGACAATTAACAAGATTTACGCCATCATTCAAAACTGGATGGCAATTAATAGTCTCTGTCTCAATGATGAGAAGACAGAGATTCTCATTGTGGAGTGAAAGTCCAACATAGGTGCCCTTCATCCAGACTATTCATCCATTAACATTGACGGCACTATGATACCTGTCCTGAAGCAAGTAAAAACCTTAGGAGTTTATCTGGATGTAAATCTCTCAATGACCAAACACATCAGCAGCCTCTCGTCATCCACCTCTTCCACTGTCAAACTAATTACCCTCAGCCGACAATTCCTCTCCCCTACCAACTGCATTACCCTGGCCAGAGCCCTGATACTCTCAAGACTCAACTATTGTAATGTATTGCTACTAGGTACATCCGTCACCAACCTAAAAAAGCTCCAATGGATACAAAACAAAGCCCTGCAAGCAGCACTAGGAATTAGAAAATCGTCCACATCTCTATGTCTAGAAGAGAAAACCATGGGTCGCCTGTCGCAGCTAGAGTAATCTTCAAAACCTTATGTATCACTTTTAAATGTCACCAGGAAAAAGCACCCACCTACCTAAATAAAGCAGTAGAAAAAAGAAAAGAATCCACCAGAGCGCTAAAATCCAACAACCTCCTTCTTCTCACCACGCCTCGGTACAAAAATTCCAGAGCGGGAGGCAGCAGCTTCCAATACCTAACATTGGAACTCCCTCCCACTCAGCATGAGAAAAGAGGAATCCTTCATGGGATTCAAAAAGGCACTCAAAACCTGGCTATTTAACCAATATTAACAAAGCATGCCACCATTGTATCTGTATATATGCTAACCTGTTTATTTTTAAATTCGTCTTATCTTAATACTTTTATGACTGTTGCTTGTAGGTTCTCTATAATCTCCCAATGTATATTAACTCGTAAACTGTCTGTAACCTCGCTGTGATACCGAAGGGTTTGGGCATGTAACAAATGTAATAAATAAATAAAACAGATGGATGCCTTCAAGGTGGGTCTCAGGTCTGTCCTTTCAATGAAATAAACCGCCATTGAGTTGGAGGCCCTTGTCATCAAGTGAGACGTAGGACATTTACGATATTATTTAACTGGTCATAAATTTGAATTGGAGACTGACGATTCTGCCTTGACATGGCTTAGCTAAAGAAAGAACAAACACCAACTTGCTTCAACTCGCAGGGATCTCACCTGTAACCACAATCAGGGAAAATACCTATATAGGACCATGGCCCAGTTATGGGGCTCTCTCTTAACGGTTATATTGGCCAGACGGTCAGGGCAAGGTGCCATAGACATTTTTGAAGTCTGTTTATCTTATATTAAACATCCTCCACAGTGAAGTCTAGGATATCTGCCACCCCAAGGTAGTCGTCATACACCAAGATATCTAAAGCTCTAGGCCCCCTATATACATTTCATGGAAATACTAGTGGAAACGTCTGTGTACACAGGCTAATGTGCGTGAAGGAAGGCATTTTCAGAGTGTAAATATATTATGAGGTGCATTTTAACGTAATTTATGTTAGTAGAAAACAAATGTTTGTAAAGGATCTCCTTTTACGTGGAGGAGTAGTAACCCCTAACAAAATCTCACAGAATTCATTGAAAGTTCAACGAAGTACATACGGCCAAATGTTGCATTTGCTCCTCGTTGTTTTGGATTCCACTTAGCCTAGGGATTTTGGACTCAAATATATAATGTTGAGGGATGTCAGGGTAATATAATTCACGTGCAGCATGATTCGAAGTAGACATGAGATTATAAAATAAAATAAATTGGAGTCAAATAAAGTTTAAAACGTTACATGAAGAATGTTATTGATATAATACATAAAACGAAATATGACAATGAATAATTACATAATACATAAGTACATTACAGTAATTTATTAATCAAACGAATTTCTGTTTATATGTTTTTTTTTTTATTTTATCATTGTTGAAATACACATTTTGTTTGCCTGAAAAATGACCTTGAAGTTTTATTGTTGTATGCGTAAGGCAACAGCCCCCTCTAGTGGTGGCAACAGGCGAAGCAGGCAGGAAATACACATTTTTTTTGCATAGAAGATGAACTGGAAGTTTTTTTTGTTGTATGCGTAAGTCAACAGCTCCCTCTAGCAGTGATAACAGGCGAAGTGGGCAGGATGGCTTTGGACAAACATACATCTGGTCTTTTATTATGCAGTATTATTCCATCCAGAGAAGCCTCCGAGACAGGGCTAATTTCTGTTTTTAATAGGGTGGGTGAGGAAAACTGTTTTATTAAGGACCAACATTTCCTAGAATCCATATTTCCAAGGGCCTGGAACATAATCTGCCATTGGGCACAGACCAAGGAACGTTTGTGTGCCAGAATCCAATTTTAGTACCCCATCTTTAACGTGACAATCTTACTCTTTTTCTCCGGGGTGGAAATATGCATATATTTTGTTTCTTTCAAGGCCACCTTTAAACGTTTTTTCTTTTCAATAATTGCCATGTCAGTGATTATGTAAGGAGCGCCTGGATGCTAAAATAACCATGCACCAATGAGATCTTCTAATGTTGTCAATATAGACTCTAAAGTTGTTTGTCCTGGCGGATTATACACTTTGAAGAACAGGACTTGCTCTGACTTATTATTTCTGTTTAAGGTGATACTCACCATTATTATGTAAGGATTCTTCCTCTTGTACTTACTTTCATACGTAGATTTTTTTTGCACCAATGAGGAACCCCAGCAGAGCCTGCCTATGTTGGAATGTTTAGCTATCCTCTGAAACATTTGGTATCCATCCAGTGACTAACAGTCAGTCATCCAGGTTTCGTGTAATGGGAATACATCTGAAGACAGGATTTATGCCTGACCCTGCTGGTTCGTCGTAAAATAGTTACATTCTCTAGTATCCCTCGAGATTACCTGAATCTGGTTATTCTTCTCTTAAGTCATCCCCTTACATTTCCTTTCACCTGGTGCCCTATTTTATCTGTGTTGCACTGATTTATGGCAGCTAGAATTTTTTGTATTAGGTAATACAGATTTTGTGAGGCTTGTGTTACTTGGTTAATTTGTCATTCACTTATCAAGGGTTGACTATTTGTTTCTAAACAATCTATTTTTCTTTCACTACCGAAACCCATATCCATAAGTTCTACAGCATGGGCCATTATCAATATGACGATAATGGGTGAGAGCAAGTGGACTATCGCCCAATTTCCTTCACAAACTGATGTAGGTAGCTCCACCAATGCAATGTCCTTGGATGTTATTACTCTTAAATCTATACAGTAGAATTATTATAACATTGTTTCGAATATGATTTGGGCTATCTTGTCTAGCTTGTAGTTCCAAAATATGTATTGTCTTTTTGCAGTATTTAGTGCCCTATTGCTCTTCCAGAGTGCAATGGAGTTTGTTCTTAATGTTACTTCTCATCATGGGTACGTGTTCTTTATTAAAACCGTCTCTTTCCCATTCATGTTTGGCTAGTTCTTCATCCTGCGTATGTTCTTGTGCTGCTTTCTCCATCTCTTTTCCCTTCTTGTCAAACAGAGTTTTTTTTTTTTTACTTCTCAGCCATGTTAGGGCTTTTGCATGCTCTTATTGGTGGCATTCTCCTTACATCTGACCTCCGTAGGCGCCATTATGAGCTCATAGTGGTCATTCATTTCCTTGCGGTCAATGTGATTGGAAGAGGTTACCGCAAGCGCTTGTCACACTCCTCGTTGAGTCAATTTGCTGTGTTTCTGAGGCACAATACTTTTTCTAGGGCATTGTGTCCACTATTCAGGCCTCAAAGTCTTTGCCTGCGGCTCCTAAGGGTGCATTTCCTTTTATTCTTACGTGGAGCCACATCAATAACAATTGTCTCTTTATTCATCCCAGTACATGGGGACCTCACCAAGCGTTGGTCAATTTGTGTATTTCTCCCATGTACACCTATGATCGTATTTTGTGTATCATCTTCAGCAGTTGTGAGCTCAGCAGTGTGTTCCACCACTAGCAGAACAATAGGGCTATTTGCCTCTAACACCTTGTCTACAAGACATATGAGTCTAGTCTTAATAGTCTGGCATTTCCTATGTAAGGTATTGCACAATGCTACCAGTGCTTTCAATATCACCAGCATCTCAGGCTTACCATTTAGAAAATCTGCCAAGGAGTCGGACAAAGAGAAAATGGAGCTGTGCACTAAAGGCGATGAATCTAATTTTTCTGCAACTTTTGTCAGATTGGGTGTGTTTGAAAGATTACCGATTGTGGTAGTCAGTCCTGTTGTTTCTCTCTCATTTAGTGGGTCAGATATCACTGGGGGCTCCACATCCTTCTGGAGGCTCAAGCAAAGGTTCAAAAGTGAGTTGTTGTCTATAGGATTTATGGGGTATAAACCTGCTTGCATCTGTGCATCTGGTAGATAGTTGAGTACTCACTTGTGCCTCCCTGAGATCCTTCCATATTTTCTAGTGGACCTCTTACTTTCAGAAATGCAGTGGTTTTCCCTTTAATAGTGAGATTAGCCCTGCCATGTTTGTCTAGTCTCTCCACTATCTCGCCAGCGATGTGGTTTCTCTGCATTTTGTTCTTTTTTCTTTTCTTTATCAGTTTGGTGACTGCTGAAATGTTTTTACCAGCGGAACGTGGCTACTACGCAGCTGATGCTTTTTTACAAACTGCGGTCTTGGCAGGATAACAATTACGACAACAATGCCACTGTTCTTACATATATCTGAGGTCTTGCTGTATCCCAAGCAGGCATCACACAATCTAACCTTCTGTCCAGCCACTATCAATACGCTTATTTCCACTGCCAAAGTGTCGGTTAATTGCAAACATCAGCACCAGCTCTGCCGGCTCTGCAACTGTAAAGGTGGGTGTAAATTAAAGCACTATAATTCAATTATAGGAAGCAACCTATGTACTCCGATCAATCCCACCAGTTATACAATATATTCAAAAATGGGAGCTCCCTGGTACTGTGGTTGGAGCAAATACAATGGGGTTTTTAATTGTCTCACCCGTGTGGCTCCGTAAGGGCAGGTATAGACTGAAACTCCATTGTTATTTACAATTGCAAAAGAAAAATAAGCAACCCACAGGGGGCTCAAAGGCACTAGGCCCGAAGTCGCTCCCCTACATAGCAGTTCACTGTTTGAGACAAAGGCCATCCACCCCTAATTGAACACCTTCGTTCCTGTCTGTGGCATTCCTGCAATCTTTAGGGATAACAAGAAAAACATTGCAATGTTTAAGATCGCAGGTTCATTTGCTAATCCAGATTAATCGGGTGGATTAAAGCCTGTGTTTGTGTCCCTTCAATTGCCACAATGCAGCATAAGACAGTTCACACTCTGCTACTATTTACTGAATATATGCATATAAGCCACCGACGGTGGGCTTAAAGCACAAAGCCTGCAGTCACCCCACCGGCGCAGGAGTTCTCGATGAGGCAGCAACCGAGCACTGCTAATCGGAAACCTTAATTCAAATTAATTATGTTCCTGTGGTCATGAAAATCTTGCAAATCAGTGCGAGTGCAGCAACCATTAGCCTCTGTTACAGAGCAACACACAAATGTATCCCAGAGTTAAATGCAGTGGGATACCGCCCAGCACTAATAGCGTTACCAAAACTCGGTCCGGCGCAATTAGCGCCGGATCATGAGTTGCAGGTGGGGAGGGGTGGCGGGATGTCCCCTTTCCCATTGGGTCCATTGGCTTGTCGGTGCTATTGCTGCTGATGCCAAAAGTGCTGCAGTAATAGTGCTGCAAATGGGCAGTAACTCGCCAGATTTACCTCCAGCTCACAGCTTCCTGATGGTCGTCCTTGTAACTGACCATAGTATGGCACCACCATTCTTGCCCAAACGAACTATAAATTCACCTTTCTCACATTGGAAGGATGTGTCTTAGTCTCCTCCTGCCTATTGGAGACCTTGAAACACTCTGTTTTTCCTACTCTTGGTTTTGCCCTGCTCTCAGTCTAGTTTCCGGTTCCCTGCCTGTCTGCCTTCCAGTTTCCAGTGTCTGCCTGGCTGTCATATTCCCTTTTATGTTTGTCTGCAAGTTTCCTTGCTATCCTGCATGTCCACACATTGGCGCCCCTTGCCTGCCTAGCAGTCTATCTGCCAGTATGGTTGGTCCTTTCTTATAGTAAAGACTAGCAGCCCCATTCATGGAATATTGCGCAGAGATGCCTGCGCGCTCTGTGTATTCATGGAAAATTGTATTCATGGCCCTCCAGCAGCCGAGGAGCAGGAGCCCCTCACATCATTGCCGGAGCAGCAGCCGCCACCATTATAATATACGCTGCATTTCTTCATTTCAAGATGGCCGCCCCACCATTGTGAGCTGCCTCCCAGCTCTTGAGGAACTCCTCCACTGAACCAAGCAGCCGATTGGCTGTTCAGCATCTTTAACTGCCCTATCATGAACCGTGAGGTGTGAGCCATCCCACGTTCTAAGGACTACGTTGCAACGACTATACCTGTCCTGTGCCTGTCAATTGCTAACAGTGCACAGGGCCAAAACATATGCCCGTTCCCGCCTTACTGTGCCTAGTCTCCTTGTGGACCTCTGACATTCGGTAAGCAGCACCTACCTCCTCATCGCCATAACTTGCTGCCAGACTTTGCCCCTTGTTACCTACCCCCTATTGTGCTAGGCAAATCCGTTACCTTACTGTGTCCGTTGCTCGCAGTTCTACTTGACTTGGCTTTAATGTCACTCGGCTAAGGTCATCACGTCCCACATAGTAAATACTGATTTCATAATTGTTGTACAGCTGCCTAATAATCGACTTAGTGTCTATCTACTGTACTCCCACCATATGGCTGCTCTGGTCATGGTCTGCCTATTTCTTTCCTCTGGTTCACATGTGCATGTTGTTAAGAATGCTGCACTGTATCATATTATAAGGGGTGTGACTTTATTCTGATATGTTTACTTAGCTACCTTATCTAGTTCTGCAACCTCCCCTTAGTTAACATTTTCGGTGCTCTCCAGCACTCTTGTACACCTATAGCGTTACCTAATGCTATCTACTACTGCTGAACGTGTCTCTACGGTCTACATTGTCAATGACTCTTCCCATTACTGTGAATTGTATTACTAGCCTGCCTAGGCATGAAACGCCATTATCATTATCTGCATACCTATTTACTCACTTAGCAAGGTCTGTAGATCATTAATACGCTGACCCTTACATCTGTATGTGCGTACCCGATTGGTACCCTCCTGTTCTTGAATATTGTGCCTCCTGATTTTGAATAGTTTTCACTGGCCACATTTATACTGCTTTATCTGCTGCCCCTAACAGCACCAAGTTCCTAAATTAGTAACTTGCGCCTGATAGTGCACACCGCATCTGTGTTGTTTAATGTATTCCAATACTAGCCACTCTGCCCCTTTAGTGTAATAGTCTAGAAGTGAATGCATTGCTCAATATCTCATAGACTCACTGCGGGCCGATTGACTATAGGACCAACTGAGCCCGATTCACTGAGTTCCCTACTTTCTACTAGTACCATTACATTACTTTTCTTTGTTTATTTGTTGGGCTCACATTCATTAACTACATAACCGTTACATGCATGAGTCTCACACGTCATCACCTGCAGCTGTAACATATTACCTCTGCCACTGGCACCTAACTCATGCACAGAATTAACTTTTTTGCAGCCCATCAAACTCTTCCAGCACACACCATTATGCATTGGTGCTACATTACTCTTGTTCATTTATTGCACATTTCCACTAGACGCTGGACCCTTCAGTCCTGCCCACCTACTGGGCATCACACATCCCCCTTCTCTTCTGAAGTAGTCAATAGCCACACTCTGTGGTTTAACACCATGGTCTGTGCTAACCCATATCTGAATGATCCTGCACTCTGGCTACATCACTTCGCCACCAGACCAACACCAAATCAACCTTGCTCTACCACTAGCAGAAACCTTAGATTGAGTTCCCAGAGTCACCCCGATAAAATGGTGTTCATACCTCAGGGCGCATAATAGCATACCTTCTTCTCACAATAATATCATAAGCAACTCTGCTCAAATCACACCACTCTCTTATCACCTGAGCACCGCACTCAGAAATCTAAGACTAGGAGCTAGACTGTGTACTAAAACCTTTCGACGATATTCACTCAAGAGAAATAAATATTCACAACAGCACAACAATCCTGCTAATTCAGCTAATGTAATAGACACTAGCCTGGCCACCAACACTTTGTCTGATAATCACTTATCATTGCAGAAAACCCTCTCAAAAGACACTTTTATCAAGGCAGCCTTGGTGAACGCTAGGTCCCTCCCAGCCCATGCATTGGACATTGCAGATTTCATAACCACTGAAAAGCTTGACCTTCTTGCAGTCAAGGAAACATGGTTAAATGCGGCATCCGGCCCTTCCCTGGCTCTGGCCATCCCAAACGATTACGCTATCATCAGATGCGATAGAAATACCAACCAGGCGAAAGGAGGCGGTATCGCTTTTATCTTAAAAAATACTATCAACATCATAGTTATTCACGACTTGCAAATCTCCTCTGCTGAATCTCTATCTATTAAATTACCTTTATCACCTAACCACACAGCAACAGTGCATCTTATCTACCAACCACCAGGACCTACTTCTACATTCCCGAGGACATTGTGACCCTCTTATAGACCAAGGCCAAACCTAATTCGCAAAGTATTCTACTTGGTGATTTCAACCTAGGGTTCAATGACCCTTTGAATACTAATGCCCTTGACTTGGCCAATACACTATCAGATCTTGGTTACAACCATAACATTCACGAGCCTACACATAACAAAGGAAGAACCCTTGACTGGATCGCTAACCTCAATTGCACAACTGATCTTATATCCATCTCACCTTGTATTTGGTCGGATCACCATAAAATAACCTTCTCTATCAAAGCCACTACACAATGCTCCAAACATTGCTCCAGCTGCCATCACCAGGAATGAGAAAACCATCACTACTGATAAACTTCTCCCATTAATACTCCCCCTTCTTAATAATACATCTTCTTCAGACCCTACAGTTCTAGTGGACACATATAATCAGACAATACTGAAAGCATTAAACACCATCGCCCCTCTAAAGTTGCGTAAACCTAAACCACAACTTCACCTGAACTCCTGGTTCACACCGCACTTAAGAGAGTTGCGCAAAGCTAAGAGAACTGCGGAAGCACACTGGAAAAAGTGCCCTTCTGCATCTAATAAAAGCACGTTGACCATAGCATCGTCCAACTGCCAAGAGGCCATCATTCTCGCCAAAAAAGACACTTACAACAAACGTATTACACAAGCTGAATCAAACACAAAAGAACTGTTTAAGATTCTAAAAGATTTGGAATCTCCTGTTGCCCCCACTGACAAATGTATCACGAATGCCCTATAGTGTACTAACATCCTGAAGGCTCAACTTGATAAAATAGCGCTGTTACAATCTAAAATCAAGCTAAAAAATGCATTCTACTTTCTGATCCGGATTACAAACAACATTCTGACAAGACCACCACCCCCGAGTTCGCATGTAAACCATTTAGCTTCTCACCTTTGTCGATTTGGGAAGTGGAAAACATCATTAGGAAACTTTAACCGTCTAATTGCCAAGGTGATTCATGCCCTGCTCCTATTATCAAAGCAGCTGCACACAACCTTGCGCCTTTCATCACTAACTTCATTAACGCCTCTTTTAAAACCGTAATAGTGCCTGATAACCTAAAAGACGCTTGGGTCATCCCTCTAATCAAAAAACCCACACTTGACCCAGCCAACCCGTCCAATTATAGGCCCATCACAATGGTGCCCTTTTTACTAAAAATACTGGATCGGGCTCCTTACCTGCAAATTCAGGCTTACCACGAATCCAACAACCTGTTGGGACTTAGGCAATCTGGCTTCTGACCTAGACACGGCACGGAAACAGCCTTGATCGACCTTACAACACAAATCCAAGACTTAAAAGATAAGGGCAAACTAGCCCTTCTATTACTGCTTGACCTCTCAGCAGCTTTTGATTTGGTCAATCACCAAACGCTTTGCCACCACTTGAAAACAGAGGCACACTTCTCTAACTCAGCCACTACATGGATCAGTTCCTTCCTTGCTAACAGAACTATGAGGGTCTTCTCCCCAACTGACTCAGCAGAACCCTCCCCGTACTTTGTGGTGTCCCGCAAGGCTCTTGTGTCTCCCCTACGCTTTACAATGTCTTTACAAAGCCTCTCTTCAACATCCTCGACTATCTGGGTGTCACGTATGCAAATTACGCTGACGACACCCAAATACTCATTCCCATCACTGGAGACTATACATCTGACAGCAAAACCCTTAACGAAATCTATTAAATAATACAAGCATGGATGGCACAACACAGACTTTCTTTAAACAACGATAAAACTGAGTTGCTAATCCTTGGTTCTCACGCCAAACTGAACAAACTTAACCCTGTCTTCAAATCTTTCACCATAGATGGCAACACTATCAATGTCTCCAATAACACAAAAACACTTGGTATCTACCTTGACAACACCCTATCCTTTACCAGACAAACGCGGTGTTACGCTCACCTGGCTCCCACAGAGGCATCGATCTGAACTGGACAGCTACGGTCTCCACCAATGTGACGCGTAGGGCCGAGATGACGGACTGGACTGGCCCACCTAGCTTTGTTTGCTTGGCCTGTAGGAATATTCTTCTGCAAATGGAGAAAGGGAATTAACCACCCGTGGAGTTGAGTGTAAATCCCCCCCCACACCCCTGCTGTTCTCCCCACGGATCACCTTTAATGTCCCCTCTTATAGTCTCACCTGATGGTTGAAAAGATAAGCTCTCCATCCTGCATTGAGCGCAGGGGCGCGTTGATAACCAGTTGCTTCACTGGCTCGAAGGAATTGGTGAGTTCCAGAACAATATTGACTCCGAAAAGTATGTCGTTCGTAAGAGTTCAAATGCCTGACTTTCACTCTTGACCGATTCCTTGCAGATTGCAGCTTGACCCTAGTGAAGAGTTCCTCGTGGCAACCGGTAATATTCTGGTAAGGATTTGTATTTCCAACACAGTTCGATAAATAATGTCAATATGTAACCTGTTGCTTTCTCCCTTATTCAGGCACTGAGAGAAAGTATGAAGTCTCGGGGAATAATACCTCCGGCGGTAAAATCAGGTAAGTCTAATGTGGTGAGGAGGGTTCCCCTTGATAGTCCCTTTGTTTCACCTTGCTGTCCTTTTGTTTCCCCATAGGGGCCGGGGTTCGGCGAAGATGCAGTGGAAGCTTCGCCGACCAGTGAAGAGGAATAGTACCCCCGGTGGTAAAATCAAGTAAGTCTATGGGGGGGGTTACTAATATTCCTCTGTGTATTCCCTTGGCTCACCTTGCTGTTCTTGTCTACTCCTTAGGTGCCGGAATGCGGCGGGAACATGCAGGAGGATGCAGTGGAATGTGATGATGCTGCGAAGGCTGGTGAGTTCAGTGCGGCGCTATAGCAGGCGAGGCGACGCGCATAAAATAACTTCTTTCTTCCAGCTCGAAGGCGCGATGGATCGGGAATTCAGGTAAGGATCAAAGGTACTGCTCTTGTTCTAACCTTTTTTCCTTCTTTCTCCCTTTTTTAGGAGCTCCAAACTCGAGGCGGGCGTGGCAGAAGGCTGGATGCAGACTTGCAGGCACGGTGAGCGTTACGCTGCCGGATGCAGAATAATACGAAGCATGTGCTGCTCTTTGGGCGTGGTTTAAATAGCCTCCAAAGTAGTCCTAGGTAAGTATTCCTCCCCAGCCCTGCCCGAGTAAAAAATAGTCCCTAGGTAAAATAGTCCCTTCCAAACCTCATTTGGCTTGGAGCTCTTGCAGCATGGTCTGCATCAGGTAAGCTTGCAGCATGGTCTGCATCAGGTAAGTTCTACTCTATGAGCCTGGCGCCTATGGCGCCAGGACTGACTCTCGACATAAGCCTGGCACCATAGGCGCCAGGACCGCACCCAAACAGCCCCCTAGCAGGGGTTTTTGGGCTTGCCCAAAATAACTTGATGCCTGCTACCGGGGTTGCTGGACCTGGTCTGGATCCCCGGGGGTAGGCATCATGACAGAACTCCCCCCCCAAGGCCCCTCCTAAAGTCGTTCTTCCCCGTGGTTTTGGTTTGTCTGGAAAATTTCGGTGGAATCTTTTCACCAATCGAGGTGCATGCACGTGGTCACTGGGTTCCCAAGACCTTTCCTGTGGTCCGTAACCTTTCCAGTCGATTAAATAAAAAAGTTTTGACTTCACCATCTTGGAGTCCAGGATGTCTTTAACCTCAAATTCGGGTTCCCCGTCTATAAGGATGGGGTCTGGTGGCTTGGTTAGTCTTGTCCCTGGTTGCACTGGCTTCAAAATTGACACATGAAAGACGGGGTAAATTCGCATATTAGCAGGTAAGTCCAACTTGACGGCCACCGGGTTGATAATGGCCTTAATAGAGTAGGGTCCCAAATATCTAGGGTTAAAGGTCCGCATTCCCTTGAGAGGTATGTGTTTTATGGCCAACCATACTTGATCCCCTATCTGGTACTGTGGAGTATCACTTCTATGCCGATCAGCATCTTTCTTATATTTCTCCTTCGCTTGTTTTAAATGTGCAGTTGCCTCCTTAAAGGCTTGTGTAATCGTAGCATGTAGATGGTTCACTGCGGGCATTTCTAAGTGTTGGGGTGAGTCAAGGTCTGAGATTCATGGATGGTGCCCATGTAGGGTATAAAAGGGGCTTTGTCCAGTTCCAGAATGTACTGAATTATTGTATGCATATTCTGCGATCCAAAGAATGTCCTTCCAATTACTCTCAGTTTGATGTAACATACAACGCAGGTATTGTTCAAGAGTCTGGTTGGTCCTCTCCGTTTGACCATCGGTCTGGGGGTGGTGACTGGTCGATAATCTCATGTCGATTTGCGCCAATTGACAACATTTCTTCCAAAAATGTGAAATGAATTGACTGCCCCGGTCAGAGACCAACACCGATGGAAATCCATGTATGCGAACAATGTTTTTGAGGAATTCTTTGGCCGTGATTGAGGCTGAAGGTAATCCTTTTAAAGGAATAAAGTGGGCCATCTTGGAAAAAAGATCCACAATAACTAGAATGGTGTTAAATCCATTACAAGGAGGTAGATCAGTAATAAGGTCTAACGATAAGGTGTGCCATGGTGTAGGTGGAATGTCTAAAGGTTGTAAGAGTCCAGCTGTTTTTTTCTTTTGACTTTTGTTTTGGGCGCAAATGCCACAAGACATCACAAATGATTTAATATCCTTTCGCCAGGTGGGCCACCAGAATGGTCTTCTAATTTTAGCTTCAGTTTTTTGCAATACCTGGGTGCCCCTCCATTAGGGTATCATGATAACGGGAAATGACTAGCTCTTGTAGTTTCTTGTGTGGCAGAAATAGCCGCCCTTGGTAATAAGGCAGATCATTGGTGACAGAGTAGTCCGGGCCTTTCTTTATCCAGTCCTGCAGGCTGTAGGATCAAAGAGTTGCTGTATCTTTACCTGAATGTCCTCTAGTGTCTGTAGAGTAGTCATGCCAAGAATCCTTTGTTCGGAAATTAAAGGTACTGGTTCTGGGTTCACTTCTGCCTCTCCCATCCCTATTCGGGATAAGGCGTCTGCTTTACCATTCTTACAATCTGGTCGATAGGTTATCACGAAATCGAACTCGGCAAAGAACAATGCCCATCGGAGTTGACGTGACGATTTGGCCTTGGCTGTTTTTAAATATTGTAAATTCCAGTGATCAGTGATCACAGTCATGGTATGCCTGGCACCGAGAAGATAGTGCCGCCAAGCCTTAAAGGCGGATTTAATGGCTAATAACTCCTTGTCGGTAACCGCATAGTTTAACTGAGGTGCCGAGAACTTTCTGGACCTAAATGCTACTGGGTGAAGCTGGCCAGTTTCAGGGTCCTTTTGAGACAGGACAGCTCCAATGGCTAGACTGGATGCATCAGTTTCCACTATGTATGGAAGGTCAGGGCGCGGGTGCTTTAATACAGGTGCAGACGTGAATTTCGCTTTCAGCTCTTGGAAGGCATTTTCAGCTTCTTCAGTCCACATAAAGCGTTTATTTTTTCGCAAGAGTGCTGTGATGGGATGTACGACATGTGAAAAATCTGGGATGAATCTGCGGTAGAAATTGGCAAAGCCGAGCATGCTTTGTACTCCTTTAACTGAACTTGGTGATGGCCACTTAGGATTGCGTCGACCTTTCGTGAGTCCACTCGGACTCCCTTTGGGGTAAGGATAAACCCAAGGAATTCAACTTCTGTGGCATGAAAAATGCATTTTTCTAGTTTTGCATGTAGTTTGTGCTGGTGCAATTTCTCAAGGACTGCTCGGACGTGCTTCACATGGTCAGATTCTGAAGAGGAGTATACTAGAATATCATCGATATATACGACAACACAAACGTCAATGAGTTCACAAAGGACATTGTTCATGAAGTATTGGAAGGCTGCTGGTGCATTGCACAACCCGAAAGGCATCACCTGGTATTCGAATAACCCATACTTAGTGCGAAAAGCAGTCTTCCATTCGTCGTCCTCTTTTACACATACCAGATGGTATGCCCCCCGGAGATCTAATTTAGTGTATATACAAGCGTCCTTCACTTGGTCTAGTAGTTCAGGGATCAGAGGCAATGGGTATCGGTTCTTAACAGTTATCTATCTGGTTCAATGCGCGGTAGTCTATGCACGTTCTGAGGTCACCTTCCTTTTTGGGCACGAAGAACAAAGCTGAAGATGCAGGGGACTTGGATGGGCAAATAAAGCCATTGGCAAGGTACTGGTCTAAGTATTGTCGTAGGTGAAGGTTCTCAGGTTCCGTAAGGGCATAAATCCTGCTACAAGGGGGTTGTGCACCGGGTATGAGATCGATTTGACAATCATACGATCTGTGAGGAGGTAAGGTGTTTGCCTGTTCTTTTTGGAAGACATCCTGGAATTCTTGGTATTCTGGAGGTAGTTGCAGGACTGCTGTGGTTACTGTGGCCAGGCCTGCGTTCTGATTTTTCTTTGGGTAACAGGTTTGTGCACAATCCGGGAAGGTTATTCTCTTCTCTCACCAATCAATACAAGGATTATGTGTTTCCAACCAAGGTATCCCCAGTATTATTTGGAACTGTGGGGCTTTGATTAGATCAAACACAATAGTCTCTCGATGCCCATCCTGACCCAATAGTGTCATCTCTGCGGTGGAATGAGTTACAGGCCCAGAAGCAATTTCAGTTCCATCGACTGTGGTGATGACATCTGAGGTGGTTTTTCAGCAGAGAGGTAGATTCATCCTGGAAGCCAATTCATAGTCCACATAGTTTCCTGTGGCCCCGCTATCAATGTATGCCCTTACTGCGTGCATATGCGATGGCTGCCCTGGATCTACGAGGACCATTGGTATGATGAAATGCGAGGTCTGAGTATCCTTCTTCAAGCTCGGCAAGCGGACCTCTACGCTTGTCGGGCGTTGTCGTTTCCCGAGTCTGACTTCATATAGCTTTTATCAGCAGCTCCTACCACCTTCTTGGGTGGTTTTACAGGGCAATCCCGTAGAAAATGCCCAGAAGTTCCACAATATAGACACAATTGCATTTGATGTCTCCTTTCTCTTTCCTTCTGGGTTAAGGGTCCTTTAACCCCTCCGATTTTCATGGGTTCTGAAGCATCTGCTCCTTTGGGGTTAGCGTGGGTTTTGACCAACACCCGATTCTCAAACTTGGCTCGATCAGCCTTTCTGTTCTGAAGTCTGTGATCTAACTGGACCACTAAGTCAATATATTCAGCGCAGTCTTGAGGTGGGTTCACGACTTGAACCAAGGCATCCTTGAGTTCTCCTCAAAGCCCTCAATGAAATAACGTGATTCGTTTTACCTCCGGCCATCCAGTTTCCACTATCAACCTATTAAAGGTTGCGATGTAGGATTGAAGGTCCTGGTTACCCTGTCGTAGGGACAAAAGTTTGTTATCCAGGGCCTGTCCTTGGGAGTGCCGGGCAAATAGTCTTTCCATGCTCGTTTTAAAGCCCTGAAAATCCCGAAGAATTGGGTCATCCAGAGTAACTAGTGGAATTGACCAATCAGCTGCACTGCCGCTGAGATATGACAATACAAAGGCTACCTTGGCTTGATCGTTTGGGAAGGCTCTAGGTCTGCATAAAAAGTGCAAGCGGCATTGGTTCATAAACACGGCCAACCTTGTGGGATCTCCGGCAAAGCGTTCGGGTGGAGCTAATGGAATATTTCCTGGTAGGTTTATTTGCACAGGGTTACCCGATAACACAGGAGCTGGATTTCCCCCGGAACCTGGTAGGAGTGCTTGTCCAGCCTGGCTTTGCAATAGTTGCCTAGCAAGGTCATCAGTTTGCTCCTTTGACAAAATCAGTTCTCTCCTAAGAGCATTGGTTTCTTGACGGGCGGAATGAACTTCAGCCCTCAATTCCCCTAGTAATTGGGCCAATTGGTCAGTCTCTGAGGTATCCATAATGCCCGGGTGGGAATTTGTGGGTAGGCTTCGTGTTCTGTTACGCTCACCTGACTCCCACAGAGGCGTCGATCTGAACTGGACAGCTGCGGTCTCACCAATGTGACGCGTAGGGCCGAGATGACAGACTGGACTGGCCCACCTAGCTTCGTTTGCTTGACCTGTTGGAATATTCTTCTGCAAATGGAGAAAGGGAATTAACCACCCGTGGAGTTGAGTGTAAATCCCCCCGATCCTCTCGCTGTTCTCCCCACGGATCACCTTTGATGTCCCCTCTTATAGCCTCACCTGATGGTTTGAAAAGATGAGCTCTCAATCCTGCATTGAGCGCAGGGGCGCGTTGATAACCAGTTGCTTCACTGGCTCGAAGGAATTGGTGAGTTCCAGAACAATATTGACTCTGAAAAGTATGTAGTTCGTAAGAGTTCAAATGCCTGACTTTCACTCTTGTCCGATTCCTTGCAGATTGCAGCTTGACCCTGGTGAAGAGTTCCTCGTGGCAACCGGTAATATTCTGGTAAGGATTTGTATTTCCAACACAGTTCGATAAATAATGTCAATATGTAACTTGTTGCTTTCTCCCTTATTCAGGCATTGAGAGAAAGTATGAAGTCTCTGGGAATAATACCTCCGGCGGTAAAATCAGGTAAGTCTAATGTGGTGAGGAGGGTTCCCCTTGATAGTCCCTTTGTTTCACCTTGCTGTCCTTTTGTTTCCCCTTAGGGGCCGGGGTTCGGCGAAGATTCAGTGGAAGCTGCCCCGACCCGTGAAGAGGAATATTCCCCCCGGTGTTAAATCAGGTACGTCTATGGGGGGTTACTAATATTTCTCTGTGTATTCCCTTGGCACACCTTGCTGTTCTTTTCTACTCTTTAAGTGTGGGAATGCGGCGGGAAAATGCATGAGGATGCGGTGGAATGTGATGATGCTGCGAAGGCTGGTGATTTCAGCACGACGCTGCAGCAGGCGAGGCGACGCGCATAAAATAACTTCTTTCTTCCAGCTCGAAGGCGCGATGGATCGGGAATTCAGGTAAGGATCAAACCTTTTCTCCTTCTTTCTCCCTTTTTCTAGGAGCTCCAAACTTGAGGCGGGCGTGGCAGAAGGCTGGATGCAGACTTGCAGGCACGGTGAACGTTACGCTGCTGGATGCAGAATAACACAAAGCATGTGCTGCTCTTTGGGTGTGGTTTAAATAGCCCCCAAAGTAGTCCTAGGTAAGTATTCCTCCCCAGCCCCGCCCAAGTAAAAAATAGTCCCTAGGTAAAATAGTCCCTTCCAAGCCTCATTTGGCTTGGAGCTCTTGCAGCATGGTCTGCATCAGGTAAGCTTGCAGCATGGTCTGCATCAGGTAAGTTCTAATCTATGAGCCTGGCGCCTATGGTGCCAGGACTGACTTTCCACATGAGCCTGGCGCCATAGGCGCCAGGACCGCACCCAAACAGCCCCTAGCAGGGGTTTTTGGGCTTGCCCAAAATAACTTGATGCCTGCTTCTGGGGTTGCTGGACCTGGTCTGGATCCCCGGGGGTAGGCATCATGACACGCGGCGGTAGCAGCATCTGCCTACACTTGCAAATTAATCACTGCATGCAGGCCTTTCCTCACGACACCCAACTGTATCACGCTTGCCAGAACTTTAGTTTTGTCCAAAATGGATTACTGTAACGCCCTTTACTTGGGAACCAGCCAAAGAAATATCAACAAGTTACAAGTAACTCAAAATAATGCCATCAGGGCAACCTTTAACATCCCGAAGAAGTCTGACATTCTGACGCACAACTTGCGATGGTTATTGGTCGATCACAGAATTTCACTCAAAACACTTGCTCTAATACACAAAGTTAGGGCTAATCTCGTCCCAGCTTACCTTACCAACCAACTCTCCTCACGTACGTCCTCAAGACCACTTACAGCTGCCCAAGCTCATACAATGTCCGTACCGAGATTCAAACTTCAAAATTCTGGGGGTGCCAGTTTCCCAGTCTTGGCGTCCAAGCTATGGAACATGCTCCCTTCTTCCCTCAGATCAGAACCCTCCTTCCATTCATTCAAGTGTAATACTAAACAATGGCTTCAGGATCTGGACTCATCGACAGCTTAGCTTCCTTATAGGGACTTCAAGAGGCCTGCTCCCTATCGAGCACCTTCCCCACTATCTTCCCTGATGGTACCTCCTACTAAATACTGTGTATTGAATGAGTATACTGTGTACCGTTGTCACTTTGTAACCTTACCTTAACTTACTTTGCTATTGAACGTTGTAACCTGTTGTGAAAATGTTCCTGCTGTACATATGTTGGTGTAACTTTGATATGCATGCGCCCAGTTGCCCCAGGGCCAGAAGCACTTTACAAATAAAATAAATACAAATACAAATTGTTTGCGCAAAGTAACCGTATATGCAAGTTGTAGCCGGAACACCCCCGACACGCCCCCAAGCAAAGCAAAAACAGCCAGAAACAGCTACATTTGCATGCTCCCCAGGCGCGAATACATGCACCTTTAAACCGTGATGGGGTCCCCTGTAACTGTTACCTGCACCCCGACAACATAAATACGATTTATCTTAACTCGGGTAAAACACAGAAAATCTGTGTACGAACCCCCATAAACTGTTCCTGCACCCTGCTACACTGCATACACGTACCCCTAAGTTAGATCGGAACCCTGGCTGCGTACCTCTGCGGAGTGAATCTTATGCGCAAGTGCCTGTACGCCTGCCTTCAGGTGGCAGATAGAATGAGGGCTTTTGCATGACCATTTACTTGCCAAGAGGTTGCATGGTCGGATCCATGAATATGTGTCGTCCCGCGCAATTGTGGGCGTGCGATGGACTGCCTGTGGGCCGCCCTCGTAACGCCCACATTTTCCCTTGTTCTGCCTCATTTTACAAGTTCTGCCCCCTTCTCCGCCCTCTGCGCAAACCACGCACACACTCTGCATGGTGTCTCGCGCAAGGCACTCGGCCGCTCGCAGAGACGTGCCGATCCTGCGCTAAATCCCCATAAAGTACAAAAAAGTGCAGCACAGTCGCTTGCATGAATCGACAAATGGGATTTCGCACGCAGTTTGGCGTGCAAAGTCCCTATTTACCACACAAACAATTCCATGAATCGGGACCTAAGTAATTTAAATCTCAAACACATGAGAATTTAAAAAAACTGATTTAGTTACTTGATATCTGCATCAACAGTCTTACCTTTATTCACAGTAATATGGTGTTAAGGTGCATTCATATTTACCCTACCTCAGAAGAGAGGCAACCCAGAGGAAGTCGTGTGCTTATGTGCACTCTACTGGGGCCTTCCTGCTCACGTTGCCTAGCACTTTGCACCTGCGCCGCGGGTGCTCCCAGGGGGTGGCTTTTTATAACCCTCCCATAGTCTGAAAATGTTTTTGACTTTTACTAGAGGGAATAATTAAGGGAAGAAACTCCTGAGCGTTTTTTGTTTTTATCATTTCTCCTTTGATTAAGATTTGAATGCGCGTTGCCTTGCAATAAATAGGATGTAAATGCCGAGCTCCAGTTCATTCCATTTCTGAAAGGGGCGAATCAGAGTAAAACAGAAAACATCAAACTATTTTGTGTTATATACTTTTGTAACGAAAAATCTACACTTCCTGAAAATGACATCACTTTGAAATATTGTTTTTCCTTGCTCTAAATCTAAAGGTTATTATTAAACAAAACACACCACGACCACGTCAACAGAAAAGTAACGTCTTCCCATTGATTATTTCAAACATTTATGAACAAGAAGTATTTAGAGAAGACTTACCTGCGCAATCACCCTTTCCACGCTGCCAAATCGCCTGCAAAACAAGTAATCTGCCTTAACGTACAATAGGCACGTTGTGCGTGAAACGTCAATGCTTCTTTTCGTTCTCGTGTACCACTCCTCCTTCAGAGAATGACAAAGCAAAACATGAAATGGTGTGCGCAGCAGAAGAGTACTTCTCGGTGTTTCAAAGTAGGCCACGTTTAGAACAGAACAGATGCTGTATTCATTTTTAGTTTTACAATGTTAGCGAACAGTTGTTACACAGCGGTAGAATTGGGCAAGGGTTCAAAAAACTTTCAGGGTACAGTTAGGGAAAGATGAACATTAGTGTAGCTGAGGGATCCAGGAGTTCAGTGGTGTGTGCAGTTAGCCCCAGTGGCAAGTCAGTTGAGCAGTTACAAACTGTTTCTACTAAATCCTAATCCTAATTAAATTAATTATTCTTTCTTAACAACGCTTAATACCAGAGAACAGTCTATAAGTGCAGGACCGGGATTCGAACCTGTGATGCTCTGTGTTGCCACAGTGCCCCTGAGCTATCCTCCTGGCTGAATGCTATGTCCCATGCACTGGCGCGATCTCAATGTCACCTGGCCTAGTTAAAATAGTTGTCTCTGTCTTCCCTCTGTTCCCCCTCCCTTGCCTCGTTGTGCCTTGAAACACTTGTGTATAAATGCCATGTAATATCATATCATATTGTAATATAAAGTGATTTTGTACAGTGAAAATGGAAGTGCAGCCATTTACTGTTTACTCGGGCGATATTCCTTAATTTCGTTTGCTGTGTTGCTTTTCTTAGGACTATAACTTTTGCGTCTGCCCAAAAGTATAATAATTAGCGAGAGTACTGTAGTTGATAACTGAAAAAGCGCCATTCGATGAGTTTGTTGAAAAAGAGAATAACACTTATTCTTATTTTAAGACTTCATATCAAGCTTACATGTTAAACATCTTCCAAAACAAAAGTAATCTCCTCAATTTTCTCATTGATAAAGAATTAATTGTAATTTCCACATTAGTTATTCATGTGTTTAGCCTTTTCTGTAAAGTCACCGATACACGTGTTTTACCACCTTGTGTGATGGATCTTCAGGAGGGTTTCATTCTATTAATCCATTAGGATTCTTAGTATCGACTGGAAAAACTGGATAGAAGAACCCAAATTTCTTTTGGTGTCCATGTAGTTTCCTCTTAGTATATGGGTAGATTGGATTTGTTTTTTTATTTCTTTCTTATTCCTTATTTCCATATTAGAACTGGATATGATAGTGCAGGGCGGAATAGCGTTTCTTAAACGACAGCTCCGCTCACAGAACCCGGCATGTATTCAGTAACAAACATGGTCAGGCTTCACAGTTCCAAGATGCGGATGATTATTTACTGGCTCGGCCTGTATCTCCAATCCCAACCGTGTGGTTTAATGTGTTGTAAAGTTGTGATGTGTAGTGCCCTTCTGCCATTTTAGGGGGCCTCATTGTGCGTGGTTATACAAGGCACGTAGGGGGGAGGGAGTTGTTAGTGGGATAGAGGTAGATGTGAAACCTTTGGGGTGCATGGGTGAAGATCAGAAGTGTGTGGGTCCTGAGTGCCGCTCTGGTTCATTGTGTTTGGTGGTGACACTTGGAAATATGTTTATCCAGAGGGGTGAGCCCCCGTTCTGATAAATTACAGCACTATGTGACTGGATTATCCACAGAAGTGCAGGCAGTGGTGGAATACCTACAGAGATGAGCTTCGTTATAGATCAATTAAAGTTGATGTGGCAGCTGATAGGTCTGAAGTAGCCGTGGGTGGAATTATGTGTGTACAGTGTAAGGAGGTAGGAGATTTTACAAAATAGTAGGTTAGTCAGGTAGAAGAGGGGGGAGACAGAGGGTACTTGAAGTGGAGAGGGGAACAGTAGGGGGGCTATATGGGGGTGAGGTAATTGGCAACATCCAAGAAGCTGATTAGGGTGGTATGTTGGCTGTTTGTGGTAGCATTCGGTCATGGAATCGGACCTCAAAGAGTCCATTCTCCAGAGAGTCGTTGTCTGAGCTTTGCATGTGGGCTCCTGCTAAGCTCATATAATTTTAGGGTTGCCCTTCACTTGGTGAAAGTTGCAGAGAGTAGATGTATAGTTTGTTACACAGCATCCGCAGGGACCAGGAAAAGACACCAAGATCTCACGGCTATGTTTTTCTGTTTTATTTGGGTAATAGTCATAAAGTGGCCCACTGAAAATAAACAGAATTTCCTCTGAACCAATGTAAAAATGTCAGGATGGTTCTCTGCAGTTCTTAGAGGGCCTCTCCAACCCTAGGTGGTCTCACAATGTCCTACCCAGTTCCTCTGTGGTTCTTAGGCCTACCTCAGGTGAAACTTGAAAGTCCTTGCCATTTCCTTTCTGTCCAAGAAGGTTCCATCCACCCTAGTTGGCATGCCTCAATATATGCCCCTTTGATGTTTCCCATGATCTACTCTAATTCGGTTTGGGATTTCCAGGAGCACCAAGTATATTAAGCACAATGTGTTCTCAGGGCCAAGCCAGTAAGAGGAGTTTCTATGTTGGCAGCCAGGAAGAGATGGCGGTACTCCTTCAGGCTTGCTCTTCTCTGTACCCTTATTTTTCCCCCCTCCCATGTTAGGGAGAATTCTCTGTTTAGGCTGAATTTCCTAACCTAGTGAGTCCCCCAGCAGCTTTGCTGGATTTTTGGGGTTTATTTTTTTTCTCCTGCCAAGAGTGAGACTCTTTTACCCTCCCTCTTGGACATGATTTGAGTGTGTTTCTTTGAATCTAGATGTGTTTAATGGGCTATGGGGTCTTTTACTCCATAGGGCTTCATGTGTTTTTGTGATGTGTGTTACCCAGCACCCTCCGTGCAGTAACACAGGGGTGTCATAGTGACCCCCCAGTATAGACTCCATACCCTGGGACTGACTACTGTCTCCCAGGGCATGTAAAGTCACCATTGACTTTACTAGTCTTAAATTCTGAACAGAACCAGTACAAACCATCATATTGTGGACATACTGGCTGGGGCAATTCGATTGCCCCAGGGTCTGTTAGTCGAGGGGGCACGTCTCCGTCCCCCCTGATCGAGTTTTGGCTGGTGGCAGTGGATACTACTTTTTATATTCAACCGCGAATATTTTCCTATGGGATTTCCCATTGTTTTAGGCTACTATCTTTATTTAATTATTTACGGTAGCCTCGAACATACTGCCGGTTTATTTAATTAATATTCATTCTCCGGTTGGTATTTCTTGCCAAAACTTGAGTCTAAAATGGCGTTTGTGTTCTCTTCTGTGACTCCAAGCCCTTTGTTCCACTTTTTGGCGGGCTTCTCCACAGAAGCCCACTAAAGTGGTGCCACTCTGTCTGGGGTACTTAGGAGGGGTGGAGGGTAATTTAGGCACCCTGGTCTGAGTTACCTAGGCAACTCAAGTCGCACTCCATCCTGATTGGCCCAAGTGGTGAGCCGGCCGGCTCACCACTTAGCATGTTTGAGTGGCAGCTAGGCTGAGTGAATGGGGGTTTGCTGCATAAAAGCAGGGCTTTGGGGACTGGAACTTCAGAAGTCGCCACAGGACCTAAGAATCCGACGAGGGAGAAGCTGAGCCGACCTGCCACGACACCACCACCGGTGGAGCCCTGCTGGACTGCCTCACCACTTTTCCCAACGACAGAGGAGATCTCCCGCTGGAGAGTCTTCTTCCTTTGACTGGTGGGGATAACCAGTTTCACCGTCTTTTCGCTTTCCCGACGTACATCGTGGCCGCCTTGCCCATGCCAAGCACCCCGGCAACCGGGATACCACGTTTTACCACGACCGCGAAACAAAGGTACCACCTTTAACCGGAAAACTCCACGTCTGGTTTCTTCCCTGGTAGTGCAACGACCTTCATCTTTCCTCCAAGTCAAGATCTTCTCTTCCCCTGGGCGACAACGCAACTTGCACCCACTACCAGGAACAACTGCCACCGCTGGAGGCTCCTTCCCACTTAAGGTACCGTGTCCCGCCTGGCTTCCCTTGCTACCGACTGTACGGGGTAGATTTAGCCCCCGGCTTTCGAACCTGGGATAGTCGAGGACACACTGGCTAAACTTTCTAAAGCCTCTCTAAACTCTTTTTGAACCCTCTGCAAGACTTTCTAAGCCTAGTGTAACTGTGTGATCTTGGGCGCATTTGTGCTCTGCTCTCTCTAAGAGTGGGCCCAGCCTTTGGACTTTGGCTCACCAGTGACTTTTGCTCTTCTGCCTTGCTAACAGTGTTCCTGAACCTTAGAGTGGTGTACCTTTCCATATTCTGTCTTTTTCCCTCCCTTTCTCACAAACTTATTAGAGTGCAATCTAGTTAAGCGCTCACCTCTGTATGCAAATAAGTGGTGTTTTACTGTGATTTATCTGATAGGGAAAAAGGGGTGTATATATTACAATAGTAACTGTGTTTAGAATATTTTACAATAAGAGTGCTGGAGTGTTTCAACTGTGTGTTTTTAAATAAATAATTATATACTTTGATACCAAAGCTCTGGTCAGTGTTTGCTTGTATTATTGTATCTGAGTGCCTATTGTGTATACTTTGCATACTGCCTAACTCTTCTTGAGGGAAGTCTGACTGCTCAGCCACAGCTACCAGGTAAATCTGGGTGGTACAGACTGCTACCAAGTGGGTTTACTGCCAACACCTGTAGTCTTAAATCTTTTGCAGTGGTCCCTAAGGGAACTGCACAGGTTTCTGCGTAACACTGGTGTACAGCGGTGGGATTTGTATTGAGTATAGACTTTAGAGTGCTTGAGGATACCTTAGTACAACTAACCACAAAGCTTAGCACTGAAAAAGTAATCTTTCTAACATGTCAACTATGGAAACTTATAGTCAAGAGTCCCTTGCTACAAAAGCTGCTGATTGTTTAAGGGTATTATGTAAGCATAAGAACCTCCTGACTAAAGGCAAAAAAATGGAATTAATAGAAAGGTTGTTAGCTAACCAAAGTCTGGATGATGGGTCTGAGGAACCTACCATGCCAGAAAATGTAGATAACAGTATAGAAATTGATATTGATCAAAATGTTCATAATCTTGAGGAAGAGTCAGAAGAGGAGGGTGAGGCTGCTGTGACTGTCCCCCCTAGGCCTCTGTCTGCACTGCCTGCTGTACCTACTGGGCCTTTGCCAAGTCCCACACTTAGTCCTCAATATCTCGAATTAGAGAAAATGAAACTTGAACTAGAGTTCAAAAGACTGAATACTCTGGCTGAACAGAGACATCAGGAAATGAATCAAGAGCTAAGGGAAATGGAGCTCAAGCATGAGCTAGAAATGAAGAAATTATCTGTCGAAAATGCTTCTCTCGCTGGCTCCTCTAGAGGTTCCAGTCCTAAAAGACCCCGGATGCCTAAAGAATTGGTTGGTATGTATGAGCCTAAGTTGGATGTGTTGGATTGGTTGTCTCTGTTTGAATATAATCATGGGCTCCAGAACATCACAGGAAATGACTTACTCACCTGGTTGTTCTCTAGGCTTCCCCCTGTTGCAACTGATGTGGTAATGGAGTTGGGGGAGGAGGATAGGAAAGAGTATGAATGTGTAAAACTAGCTCTGATAGCTAGGTTTGGGAAGACCCCTTCCCAGTATCTTAAGAGGTTTAGAACACTCAAAAAGCATGATGGTACCCCTTGGGCTACCTGGGTGAGTGAAGGGTTGAAAAACTTAGAGGGATGGATTAAGGGTTACAAAGTGAACACTTATGAAGGTATAAAGAATCTTTTTATGCTGGAGTCAAATTATGATGCCTGCTCTCCTGAGCTCAGACGGCACATGGCTGATTCAAAGGAATTAGTTTCCCGAAAGCTAGCTAAGGCTGCTGACTTGTGGGTTGCCAACAGGGCCACTCACAAGGATTCTGGGGTAACTCAGAAAAAGGATGAGGGGAAACAGCCTAAAAAGGACTCCAAAGAGAATTCTAATACTGCAAATCCCAAAGAGGGCCCCAAACAATACCAGAAGGGTAAGCCACCAGGGAAACCACAGCAGAATAGTGTCTCCTCTGGTGCCAAACCAGAGGGAGGTCAGAACAAGCCTCCATTCCAGAAGGCATTTGGTAAATGCTTTGTTTGTGGCTCTACTGACCATATGAAAGGAGATACCAGATGCAAGGGTAAACCTTCAGGGATCCAACTTGCCTCCTTAGCCTTCGCTCCAGAAGAGGACGTCCCAATGGCAAGTGGAAACTTTCTACTGCTGGCTGATGAACCCATTGGAGTCTCAGCCAGTGTTTCTTTAGTCTCTCTGGGGTTGTGGGAACAACAGAATTTAGATGTGTATAATTCTATCCCAGATAATACTAAAGAGTATTATAAAGACAGTGTCCAGGTAAATGGTCAGGAGACTCCTGCCATTAGAGACACTGGGGCCAGCATAACTGTGGTGGATGAATCATTTTTCAAGGCAGAGGATGTTGCTAAGGCACCCAAATGCCTCTCCAAGTTAGCTGGAGGGCCTGTGCAGATGTGTCCCCAGTTACCAGTTCTCATCCAGTGTAATGACATGGCTGTAAAAATACCTGTCAGTGTACAATGTGAAGTGCCAGGTAGGGTCCTGTTGGGTAATGACCTAAAAGCTCTTGGAGTTGTGCCACATACCCCCAGACCACCTAGTAAAAGGTTACAGGAGCTCACAAAACCTGCAAGGGAGAAAACCCTGCAAGGGTTATCTCCTGAGATGATGACAGAGATCACTCCTTTACCACTGGAGAAACTCACTGCAGTAACTACCAGATCAGGAGCAAAGGGGCAACTCAAGACTCCTAGGAAAGAGTCCGCAGCAAGCACTCCAGTGCTTCCAACAGTTACACCTGTAACTCCACCTCCAGCTGAGGCTGAGAGGGAGGTACAATCCTGTATGGTTGAACTAGACTCTTAAGAAGAGCTAGTGGGAGGCCAAGAACTTATTGGAGATCTAGACCCTGAGGACCATCCTGAGCTGCAGCTTTACTGGCAGAAGATGGGCCCAGCAGGGCAGCTTTCCGTAAGGGACAAAGAGAATGTCCAACTCTGGAGGGTCTCCGCCAACAGGCAGCTGCTCAGGCTGATGGGCAAGAGCCTGGGAAGTATCGGTTGCACTGCGAAGATGGCCTCTTTTACAGTGAACCAACTGAGTCTGAACCTGGAGACTACAAACGCCTTGTGGTGCCTCAAGAAAACAGACAACAGTTCTTGCACTTAGCCCACGAGATTCCTTTGGCTGGTCACTTGAGTTTCAAGAAGACCAAGGAAAGGCTCTCACTCTACTTCTATTGGCCAAAAATGGGGGCCGAAGTAGATAAGTTTTGCAAGAGCTGCCATACCTGCCAAACTTCTGGTAAGGTTGGCGCCAAGAATGTGGCACCATTAGTGCCTCTCCCAGTTGTGGGAGTTCCATTTGAGAGGGTAGGGATTGACATTGTTGGTCCCCTTGATCCCCATACCTCCTCAGGCAACAGGTTTATCCTTGTTGTAGTAGACCATGGTAGTAGATACCCTGAGGCAATTCCTATGAGGAATGTTACAGCTCCGGCTGTGGCTAAGGCCCTCCTTGGTATTTTTACCAGAGTGGGGTCTCCTAAGGAAGTAATATCCGACAGGGGGTCAAACTTTATGTCCCACTACATGAAAGCCACGTGGAAAACCTGTGGAGTTACTTACAAGTTCTCAACCGCCTACCACCCCCAAACCAATGGGTTGGTAGAAAGGTTTAACAGAACCATGAAGAGCATGATAGGTGCTTTAGAGGAACCTCTGAAAAGAAAGTGGGACCTTCTACTGCCATGCCTTCTCTTTGCTTATAGAGAATTCCCTCAGGAGGGAGTAGGTTATTCTGCCTTTGAACTTCTCTATGGCCATCCGGTCAGGGGTCCATTGGCCCTGATTAAGGAGGGGTTGGAAGGCGCTCCTCCCCTCAAGCCAGTCAGAGTGACTGACTATGTGATAGGTCTCCGAAAGAGAATGTCACACATGATGGCAGAAGCTAGTGATAACCTGAAGGCTGGACAAGCTTTGGTCAAGCATTGGCATGATCAAAAGGCTAACATGGTTGAGTTCACTCAAGACCAGCTAGTTCGCGTTATGCTCCCAACAAGGCAGAGGGCCTTGCAAAACAAATGGATGGGACCCTTCAAAGTTGTGGGAAAACTTGGAGAGGTCAACTATCTGGTGGATCTGGGCAGACCCATGGAAGCTCCTAGAGTCTTCCACACCAACCGACTGAAGGCGTACATCTCCAGACCTGAAGTAGGAGCCTTACTTCTAGCTTCAGCCGCAGAGGAAGAAGAGAGTGAGTCTCTCCCTGATCTCCTCAGAGGTGTACCCTTAGATGAAAAAATTGAAGGAGTCAGTCTCTCTTCAGATCTGACACCTGAGCAACAAGAGGAGTGCAAATCTATGTTAAATCAGTTTGCCTCCCTGTTCTCACTCTCACCAGGCTTGACCCCTTGGGGACAGCACGAGATACTCACTGGTGACTGTCTGCCAGTCAAAAGCAGAGGATACCGAATGTCAGAAAATGTGAGAACCCATATCAAGGGGGAGGTCAAGAAGATGCTTGATCTCGGGGTAATAGAACCCTCTACTAGTCCATGGTCTAGCCCAGTTGTGTTAGTACCAAAGGCAGGGTCCAAAGACTTGAGATTCTGTGTGGACTATAGAGCTCTTAATGCAGTCGCCAAGACTGATGCCCACCCTTTACCAAGGACAGATGAGTTGGTGGATAAACTTGGTGCAGCCAAGTACCTCAGCACATTTGACCTTACGTCAGGCTATTGGCAAATAGCCTTGACAGACCATGCCAAGGAGAAAACTGCATTTTCCACCCCAGTTGGCTTATACCAGTTTAAGGTCATGCCTTTTGGATTATAAAATGCACCTGCTACATTCCAAAGGATGGTGAACCAAGTTCTAGCTGGGATGGAGGACTTCTGCATGGCATACTTGGATGACATTGCAGTCTTCAGCCACTCCTGGGAGGATCATGTGAACCACCGAGGACATGTTTTGCAGGCTCTTGGACAGGCCAATTTGACTATCAAGGCAAGTAAATGCCAGATAGGTCAAAGTAAGGTGGTCTACCTTGGACATGAGGTAGGAGGTGGAGAAATAAGGCCTTTGCTCAGCAAGATTGAAGCTGTGCAAAATTGGACAACACCTACTACTCAAACCCAAGTGAGAGCCTTCCTAGGCCTCACTGGGTAATACAGGAATTTCATTGAGAACTATGGGGCTATAGCTTCTCCACTGAATGTAATCTCCTTCCCAAAATTCCCTAAAAAGGTCAAATGGAATGAGGAGTGCAATCAGGCCTTGAAAAACTGAAAAAAGCTCTTTGCCAAGCTCCATTATTGAGAGCTCCTGACTATCACCAAACTTTCATTGTACAAACTGATGCCTCCAATGTAGGTATAGGTGCAGTTCTAAGCCAACTGGATGAGAAGGGTAGGGAGCACCCCATTTGCTTCATCAGCCGTAAGCTGAAGGATCCTGAGACAAGGTGGGCAACAATAGAAAGAGAATGATTTGCTATTGTGTGGGCACTGAAGAAGTTTAGGCCATACTTGTATGGTTCTACTTTTGTCATTCAGACTGACCACCAACCCTTGAGATGGTTAATGCAAATGAAGGGAGAAAATCCCAAACTATTGAGATGGTCAATCTGCCTGCAAGGGTTTGATTTCACCATTGAGCACAGGTCAGGGTGTCACCATCAAAATGCTGATGGACTCTCTAGGATGTATGTCATTGACTAGAGGTATGAGGTTCATCCAGGAGTGGATTAAATCCTCCTGTCCCTTAGTCTGCGGGGGGGGGGGTGAGTGTTAGGGAGAATTCTCTGTTTAGGCCGAATTTCCTAACCTAGTGAGTCCCTCAGCAGCTTTGCTGGATTTTTGGGGTTTATTTTTTTTCTCCTGCCAAGAGTGAGACTCTTTTACCCTCCCTCTTGGACATGATTTGAGTGTGTTTCTTTGAATCTAGATGTGTTTAATGGGCTATGGGGTCTTTTACTCCATAGGGCTTCATGTGTTTTTGTGATGTGTGTTACCCAGCACCCTTCGTGCAGTAACACAGGGGTGTCATAGTGACCCCCCAGTATAGACTCCATACCCTGGGACTGACTACTGTCTCCCAGGGCTTGTTAAATCACCATTGACTTTACTAGTCTTAAATTCTGAACAGAACCAGTACAAACCATCATATTTTGGACGTACTGGCTGGGGCAATTCGATTGCCCCAGGGTCTGTTAGTCGAGGGGGCACGTCTCCGTCCCCCCTGATCGAGTTTTGGCTGGTGGCAGTGGATACTACTTTTTATATTCAACCGCAAATATTTTCCTATGGGATTTCCCATTGTTTTAGGCTACTATCTTTATTTAATTATTTACGGTAGCCTCGAACATACCGCCGGTTTATTTCATTAATATTAATTCTCCAGTTGGTATTTTTTGCCAAAACTTGAGTCTAAAATGGCGTTTGTGTTCTCTTCTGTGACTCCAACCCAAGTCGAGCCCTTTGTTCCACTTTTTGGCGGGCTTCTCCACAGAAGCCCTCCAAAGTGGTGCCACTCTGTCTCGGGTACTTAGGAGGGGTGGAGGGGAATTTAGGCACCCTGGACTGAGTTGCCTAGGCAACTCAAGTCGCACTCCATCCTGATTGGCCCAAGTGGTGAGCCGGCCGGCTCACCACTTAGCATGTTTGAGTGACAGCTAGGCTGAGTGAATGGGGGTTTGCTGCATAAAAGCAGGGCTTTGGGGACTGGAACTTCAGAAGTCGCCACAGGACCTAAGAATCCGACGAGGGAGAAGCTGAGCCGACCTGCCAGGACACCACCACCGGTGGAGCCCTGCTGGACTGCCTCACCACTTTTCCCAACGACAGAGGAGATCTCCCGCCGGAGAGTCTTCTTCCTTTGACTGGTGGGGATAACCAGTTTCACCATCTTTTCGCTTTCCCGACGTACCTCGTGGCTGCCTTGCCCGTGCCAAGCACCCCGGCAACCAGGATACCACGTTTTACCACGACCGCAAAACAAAGGTACCACCTTTAACCGGAAAACTCTGCGTCTGGTTTCTTCCCTGGTAGTGCAACGACCTTCATCTTTCCTCCAAGTCGAGATCTTCTCTTCCCCTGGACGACGACGCAACTTGCACCCACTACCAGGAACAAATGCCACCACTGGAGGCTCCTTCCCACTTAAGTTACCGTGTCCTGCCTGGCTTCCCTTGCTACCGACTGTACGGGGTAGATTTAGCCCCCGGCTTTCGAACCTGGGATAGTCTGGGACACCCTGGCTAAACTTTCTAAAGCCTCTCTAAACTCTTTTTGAACCCTCTACAAGACTTTCTAAGCCTAGTGTAACTGTGTGATCCTGGGCGCATTTGTGCTCTGCTCTCTCTAAGAGTGGGCCCAGCCTTTGGACTTTGGCTCACCAGTGACTTTTGCTCTTCTGCCTTGCTAACAGTGTTCCTGAACCTAAGAGTGGTGTACCTTTCCATATTTTGCCTTTTTCCCTCCCTTTCTCACAAACCTATTAGAGTGCAATCTAGTTAAGCGCTCACCTCTGTATGAAAATAAGTGGTGTTTTACTGTGATTTATCTGATAGGGAAAAAGGTGTGTATATATTACAATAGTAACTGTGTTTAGAATATTTTACAATAAGAGTGCTGGAGTGTTTCAACTGTGTGTTTTTAAATAAATAATTATATACTTTGATACCAAAGCTCTGGTCAGTGTTTGCTTGTATTATTGTATCTGGGTGCCTATTGTGTATACTTTGCATACTGCCTAACTCTTCTTGAGGGAAGTCTGACTGCTCAGCCACAGCTACCAGGTAAATCTGGGTGGTACAGACTGCTACCAAGTGGGTTTACTGCCAACACCTGTAGTCTTAAATCGTTTGCAGTGGTCCCTAAGGGAACTGCACGGGTTTCTGCCTAACATCCCACCTCTCTGGTCATGTTCTGTCCTTCCTTACCGCCTTGTGTTCCTCTTCCCACGTCCTGGTCCTGCCTAGGGCTGACTAGGTCCACTGGAACCTTCCTGAGCTGACTGAGTACAGAGGTTGCTGATCTCTAGTCTCTGAGGGTCACCTTTTGATACTTCTGCTACCACATCTAGATCTTCATGGGTGCTGGGTCCTTCCTACTGGATTGAGAATCCTCTCTACTATTGATCTCTCCAACCGTATCTGCTCTAAACAACATCAGAATGAACTCAGTGCCCCTTCTTTGCAGTTCCCTCAACTTCCGTCGCCATCTCTGGCCACCGTTTGGTCCATTCGTTCTGGAACCACTCGTCCTATTCACTGCCACTATCACTTTATGATGTCCTCACCTCTTCTATGTCATGGTCACAACCAACTCTTGATGTGATTACCTCTGTTATATCTCCAGCACCACATCGTCCGGGGGTAACCACCTCCTCTGACTTGCTGATAACACCCCCTCCTTCTGCAACATACTCTTTTCTTACTGATACCACCACCTTTTGGTGTAGCCACCTTACCTGCTTATGGATGTCACCACCTCTTGCTATAAGCCTCTTTGCCTTACAGATGCCACTACCTCCTGATATAACCAACTCAGCTATACTGATATCATCTCCTGGTTTATTAACCACATCTGCTTTACTGATGTTGCTGCCTCTTACTATACATACTTTTGTCTTACCGATTCCACCACCTAATGATGTAACCACCTTGGCATTACTAATATCACCACCTCCTCCTTCCCACTGCTGTGATCTCACCATCTACTTCGGTCTCTCAAGTCTCTGCTCTATCCAGCATTCTCTAGTCTCCAGCCTTCTCCAAACACAAGTCCCCTGCTCCTGCAACCCACACTGCCAGACTCAGCTGCTTGGCTTATATAGGGTGGCTTCCATTTCCCCTGGTTAGGGCTCTGGGTGAGAGCCAGCACCTATGGTTCTGAGCTGTTAGCGGATTGGGATTGACTTCTACTTCCTTCAAACCCTCCAGGGTCCACTTGAATATGAGGGGTCTGGCCTAAGCCTATATCAAGTTCGTGGCTATTTTGGATTTAGTATGTGTGTGCACGTGTGTTTGAGTGTGTGTGTGTGGGGGGGTGCCTGTGAGTGCTGCCTATGTGCTGCTGTGTTAATGGCAAGTAACGTTGGAGGGGAGGATTATGATTGCTTGTTGTGTTTGTGGGTTTGCAGAACTCGCAAGTGGGCCAGTGGACCCAGATGGGTCTACAGACACAGACAGGTCCTCAAACCTCACAGATCCTGCAAAATGTGGGATTGTGGTTTCCCTGTGCCACTGGGCTCCTGACAATCACTTCCTTGGTGGATTTAGGGTGTGGGACAGGATGTTGGGGTCGAGGTCAATGCCTTTGGATGGTGTCAGGTGGGTAGGGGTATAGGTGTCCCAATATGATACAATATGATAAGTCATTTATAACGCGCCTGTACACAAGTGTTTCTAGGTGCGACAAGACAAGGGCCCTCATTACGACCCTGGCGGAAATCGAAAAACGATGGCGGAAATGCAATACCGCCATCGAATAGCGCTCGGTGCAATTATGACCCGTCACCGTAAAGTACGATGCCATTAGCGACACCGTAGTGAACGCCAACGCTAACTGCACCAAGTACGCGCACGCGCGCCATGCAAAACCGTAATTACCACCATGGCGCAACGGTACGCGAATTCTGACCCTAGCGGACATTTACCTAACGCCATCAAGCATGGCGGAAAGTACCATTCCGCCATGGTGAGAATTACGGCATCGCGAACCAACCGTAAATGGCCCTACTGAGTGCCTGTACACCACTCCCTGGCCACATTGCACAACTCCTCGTAGGTGCAATGAAGTCACACAATGCAACCAGTGAAATGTACAAGTCACCCATGCATGCCAACGAACAAATGAATGTAGGGGCTCCAAGTGCCTTGTGAGTGGCCATCCATATTTGGCATGTCACCATTGCCGTACTGATGCAGCACAGGCATGGGAAGGTTCAAGTACAGCAATATGAACTGAAATATGAGACAAAACAACAACAGGCCCCCATCGCTTGACACCAGTGTAAGGCAACATTCAAAGCAGTATACTGAGGGAGACTGCACCAGCCCTGTACTCTTGCCAGTAAACAAACCAACCATCAGCATAAGCATGTACCACACAAGTTGGCAGAGTGACTGAGCAGCCAGGCTCATCTCAAGAGGGGCCAATGGGAGCTGCAGGGCACAGATGGCACGAATACAGAAGCTATTCCAATGGACATGACCTCAGTCTCCCTCCAAGAAACGCACGCAAACACAGGCACCTGTGACCAGCCATATTCTGATAATCACATCATTCCACCAATCCACCTGGCTGACCGGCATCTGTTACACAAAAGCTAATCCCCCGCCCCTGAGCATGACATCATTAAAACAGTCATAATGGCAGCCCCTATCCCTGACCTCACTGGGCTTCGTAGGCAAACGCGCCCAGTACAGTACCACGCAACTATACTCAGAAGCCGGAACCCAATGCAGATCTTCTCACAATACATCGCTCCACAAATAGGAATATGCTACATTACTTGCAAAGAATAACGCTACACGGTTAATATCATAATAAAAATTTAATGCACAACAAAATCACCAAGCCCATACAGCTATTAGGTCATGAACTCCAAAATATATTTCATTATTGTGGGCTGCATCCGCAATAAATGACCAGCTTATTCTTGTGTGACGCCCTGTTCCTTCATGGTACACAGGGGCTACATTCACGTTCAAAAAGGCAACATGGAAGCGCCTAGAACCGCAGGGCCGTCCCATTAGGTAGGCACTAGTCCAGCTGAAAGGTCGATATGTTGCTCCTAGCCACTAGTACTGCGTAAGGGCATGTGGCCCATTGGCGATCGTCCCATAAGATCGTAATGGTGCTCCACTGATTAACTCGAAGCAGCAGGTGTCGGGAGTAAAAGCCATCTGCAGGAGTGGCATTCAGATGGCAGCGGCAAAAGGGGAGGAGATACCTGTCACCCAAATGAAATGAAAAAGAATAGTATGGGCATCAGAACTTCATTTGAATTACTCACTTCAATGATCACACTAAATCTACAGCCATATGCATGCTAGCCCACTCAAAAGGATTATTCCCACCCAAAAATCACTTGCGAATCATAACTATATAAATCGAGGTGAAAACACTATTACAAACGAGTCTTTGTGTGCATGCGTCTGTTAAAACAGAATCCATTAGATGGGATTAGTAACGTGCATAGACACAAGTGTTTGAAGGCGCGTCGAGACAGGGAGGGTTCAACAAGGGCAGATAGACGATGGTCCCACTATGGCAGCTCTGCATCACATAGTGCAGGGGAAGTGGATAGATTCCAAAAAGCCATGTACATGGCAAACTCTCAATTAAATCATCTGTCCATGCATCCATACATCATTCCCTCATCCCGGTATGAAAACGCCTGATTATTTACTCACATAACATGTGAAATTTCCATTGAGTCTGTGCGTAATGCAGTCTGCAAAATCCACTGTGCTCCAGCCCGGAATTCCAGTGTTGTGAAGTAACATGTATTTGGGAACGTCCTGCCTTATCGTCCACTACGCTATTGCGCATCCCATACTATTCATATCAATCATTGCATTCTCGCCATGGCCCCTGTCCGAAGGACATTAAACAATAGAACGTTATATTTGCAGTCAGACCTGTGGGCGTCTCCTCGCCGCTAGCTGAAAACCGAAAGCGCTGTCCTTCGAATTCCTCATTTGCAACATCACGTCGAAAAGGCATCTGTGACCGCTTGAAATCACAAATTCATCCATGTAGTGCGGCAGTGTGTGAAAATGGCAACTGGCTTCACTCACAAATGGTACGCCCCGCCCGTCGGTGAACCTTGGTACAGTGCTGCATGAGGGTCCACCGTTAATCGAGTACTACATTCCACTGACCCTTCACATGTTTGTTCGCGACTGCAAAGATAGTATGTGAAACAATGGGACCATAGCAGAATGAACATATGAACCAATATTTCACTGCCATCGGGATTAAATACATGATTGTAATAGCAAGATGCCATGCGTCAAATTGCAGCGTTGTGTGCGGGACGTGCTCGCCCAAAGGGGATTGCAGCTTGCACAGGTGGAATGAATCACCACAGGTGGAGGCTATACAGCCTGAAAACACATAAATTGCACACCCAACCCCCTCCCACAACCACACCCACTCCAAAATGCTACCGGCAGGACTAGCGATGTTGGCCCTGGGGGACCTGATAGCACTGCAAGTACTCCAACTTCAAGAAGAAGACGAACACCAACTACTACAACAACCGGCCGCACAGAGGAGACGCAGGAGGAGGAGGAGGGCAAGGCAGGGCCAGCAAGGCCCACCAGCACAGCCACTACCACCACGCAGGCAGCCCGCAATCCCACGCCTCCGAGCTCATCCGTTCAACCTCACTGATGAGCAGATCCACACCCTCTACCGTTTGGACCGGGACACCATAACCGCCATTGTGGACATGACACACGCTGACCTTGTCAGCATGATAGATAGCCCAACCGCCATCCCACCCCTACTGAAGGTGGTGTCTGTACTCCACTTCCTGGCCACAGGCACCTACCAGCACACAGTCGGACAGTTGCATGGCATTTCACAGCCACTGTTGTCACGGACACTATTGCAAGTGCTCGATGCCCTCCTGAAGCACGCAGACGACTACATCTCTTTACCACGCTCGGAGCATGAGATTACAAACACAAAAGTGGGATTCCATGCACTTGCCGGCATACCGGGTTGCATTGGTGCCATCGACTGCACCCATGTGGAATTGGTTGTCCCACATGCCATGGAGGCCCAGTACCGCAACCGAAAACAATATCATTCTCTTAATGTACAAATGGTGTGTGACTCCAACAGGATCATTACACATTGTTGTGCCCGATTTCCTGGATCAACCCATGATTCTATGGTCTTGAGGAACTCTACAATACCACGCTACATGGAGCGACACGCAGGGAACAGATCCTGGCTACTCGGTGAGTCTCATTTCATGCATGATAATGTGGGGTATGTGATGCGGCAATGACCTGGCAGGAGGGGGGGGGATGCGTACGTAGCAATGTCATTCCACAAACATCCTTTATTGTCCACATACAGGTGATGCCGGGTATCCACTGAAGAGATGGCTCCTTACACCACTCCGGAACCCACAGAACCAGCATGAGGAGGACTACAACCATGCCCACTCACGTACCCGTGTAGTCATAGAACAGGCATTCGGCCTACTGAAGGCTCGTTTCCGCTGCCTCAACAGGTCTGGCGGGGCACTCCTGTACCGCCATGAGAAGGTTGCAAAGATGGTCATGGCATGTGTCATGCTACACAACATGTGCGTACGTAGAAATGTGCCCATGCCCCCTGACGCAGAACTGCAAGCACCTGAAGATGGTCATGATGAGGGTGGGGATGTGGCAGCACCTCAAGGAGTCCGCGAGGCACAGGAGGCCCATGAAATTCGTCAGAATATCATAGATTCATGCTTCTAGCACTCACGCCTGGTGGCTGATACATGGACACGGGACTTGTGGGACTGTGTGTGTCTGGAACATGCACAATATGGACTGTACGCCTATAAAGGCCTCGTACACAAAGATCAATGTCCACACATCTCATTGGATGATTGTGAAATGTTTGTAGCATATGTGAAATTATGTTACACACCCCATCGACCCGCCACCCAAGAAAGCCCAACACACCCCCTCCACCCTCCTACTTCCCCCCCGAACACCAGTGTCCAAAGATGCTCATTGTCAGTGGGCAGACGCTATTGCAAGCCCCCTCTCCGGGTATCAGGGGCACCCCTGCCTGTGGAGCGCAGGTTCCTCCCAGATCTACGTTGGGGGCTGCCCTGGACGGAACTTGCAACGGATGATGTCTCTGCCTGCTCACGTCCATGCATGTCCCTAAGGGTTTGCGAGAGCTCAGTGAGCACACGCGCACAGCGGCAAGTTCAGCACATACGTCTTTGGACGTCGCATGCAGTTCGCCCCTCAGGCTCTCGGTGCTTCTCTCCATTTGTACCCTCAGGCTCTCGGTGCTTCTCTCCATTTGTGCCCTTAGTGTCTCTGTATTTCTCTCCATTTCTGCCCTAAGTGTCTCAGTAGATGTTTCTATGGCTGCCTTAGTACCCCCACATTCATCAGCATGCTCCTTGAGGAGCGTGGCCAGTTGCTGCTGTTGCACGATCACCTGTCGAGGGACTGTTGCCTCTGCTGGGCCATGCCCATTTGCGGTGGTGTCACAGAGGGGCTGATCACCTCATGTTGCCTTGCCACAGGGCTTGTGGGGGATGGCCAGTCGTCGTCTTGTGGGTGCCCCTGCGTGGTATCCTCATGGTGTACGGGATGAAACAAACAGGGGGATTGAGACAGGTCATGGATGGATCCTACATCGACAGCACCGTTTTCTGTGTCGGAGCATGCTGCCATTAATGCAGTGTCACCTATGGTGCTGCTGCCACCAGAAGCAGTGCCTTCTGTGGCATCCATTGGGGGGACCTGTGGTGCTGCTGTTGTGGGCATGCTGGCTGCTGGGGTGCCTGTTGAAGTCCCCTCCTGTGTGCTGCCACTTGATTTGTGCTGCTGCCGTGTCTTGATCCGTGCAGCTGAGGGGGAGGGTCTTTGGCCGTTGGTCTTGGCCCTCTTTGCAGGTGTGCTGGTAGGGGTGTCCTGAAGCTCGTCGTTTGAATCGGACCCTGTGGTGGAGTAAAGGAGGGCGAGCGTTATTTATGGGTCTGTGGAAATTGGAATGGCAATGTATCACATGCATTGGGGTGGTACCTGAGGGTGATTTGGGTCAGGGCCTTGGAGGTGGTTTCATTTTTGTGTGGATTGAGGATGCAGTTGTTTTGCAGCCTGCAGTTAGGGTGTGCATGCTGCACATGTAGAGGGTGTTTTTAGGATTTTTGATTATTTATGTATTTAATGTGACTTTTAAAGTGCGCTATCAGGCCAATGTATGTGGACGTTCTCCTGGACATGTGTTTCTGTTGCACTATGTGGACACATGGTACTTCACATGATTGGACATTGTGGATTTAGCATTGTTTTATTTGGCCCACCTACCTGATTCTTCGGATGTCTGCACTCCTTTCTCCATCCCTCCGACTCCCTCTATACTCTCCATTCCGATGGGGGAGGCACAGATTTCTTCCCAGGGGGTCAACTTGATGGGTGATTCCGATCCTCCCCCGGTAGCTGTGGCAATGTTACGGTTGGCTGATAGTATGCTCCGTACGCGTATCCGCAAGTCGTCCCATCGCTTTCTGCATTGCTGTGGGTTGCGGGGTGCGGTCCCCACCGCACTTACCCGCTGTGCCACCAGGGCCCATATGGCCTTCTTGTTCGCAAGTGCCGTCCTGGTCATTTGCGTCGAGAAGACGACAGCAGCATTCTCCTGGAGGGTCTCTGTGAGCACGGTGAGTTCCTCATGGGAGAAGTGGACCTGCCGCTTGCGGTCGCACGCTTTTTTCGCAACTTTTCCCATTTTGATTGTTTTCACTAGGGTGGCTAACGGGTTGGGATGTGTCTCAGGGTAGGATTTTTAATGGTTGTGTTGGGATTCTGATTTTATAGGTGTACGGCGTGCTGTTTCCCGTTCCGGCCCCATGTTTTTGCTTCCGTTTCCGTATATTTACGGTCACCGTATTTTGCGATTACCGCTCATTACGGTGACCGCTATGATGGGTGGCGGAATTGCACCTAGGGCGCCGTACGACGGCGGTGAGGGGCGTTTTGGGGACATTTCCGCTATCGCGGACTTTGCACTTCCGCCGTGGCGTAGTGCTCGTGCCCGATGGGTCAGAATTAGCCACACTTTACTCCGTCGTGCAATGGCGGAAACGCTATTTACGCTATGGCGGTCAGGTCAGTTACTTTCCGCCAGGGTCGTAATGAGGGCCAAGGAGTGGGAAACAGAAGGAGGACAAACAACAATCTTACTAGGCCTTGTGTCATTCAGATCGTGCAAGTGTGCGGTAGAGGGGAGGGTAGAAGTGCCAAGGAGGGTGGTGGTTGGGGGGTGAGGAGAAGTGCAGGTGGCTCAATAAGTGCTGCAAGAGGGTGGCTCTTAAGTGCAACGAGAAGGGACTTTAGTGTTACAGATACAGACCCTTAAGTGCTGAGGGAGCTTGAAGGGAGTGCAAGGGCAATTGGACATGCAGAGGCCTGGGCTCGAGTTCTGGGGTGGCCAGGTGACCAGTGTGCAGAGCTATCAGGGACATTAGCAGCGGAGAGGAAGATGGAAAGCGGAAGCAAAAAGGAAGGTCTTGAGTTGCTTGGAAAAGTGTCTGACCCTCAGATACTTGGAGGTGGATGAGCAGAGAGCTCGATAAGAAGATGTTTAGAAAGAGAAAGTTGAAGGCAGTGCGGTCCCAGGCCCCAGAAAGCCCTGTGGACGATGCCACAGCTCTTGAATTTGTTTGTAAACCTTGCAATAAACTACTTAAACAGGTTCTTTTGTCATGTGGCTATTCGTGGAAACAGCTCTGCTTCGTGACAATATGCATGAAATGATTTGGTCTGGTTGACTTTACCGAAAATGGACAGGCTGTTGTTCAAGGTTCATTCAAAGTAGTTAGGGTTGCTCCTGCTTTAATTGCTTTCATGGAAATATTGATTTGGCGTCTCTGATTAAACCACAAACAGACCCAAATGAGTCAGATCTCCTATATTTCTGATGCATTGTTTGCGAGCCTTTTACAGCTGTGTGTGAATACACCAAGAAACGTTCTGCCTGGTTGATCTCACCGAGAATATGTAGTCTGTTGGTTTTGATTGATATTTGATTGATATTTTATTTCTATCGCGCTCATACACAAGTGTTTCAGAGCGCGACCAGGCAGGGAAAGGGAACAAGGGAGAACAAAAACAACGATCTTACTAGGCCCAGTGACATTGAGAACGTGCAAGTGCAGGGTAGAGGGAGAAGGGGGAGAAGTGCATGGAAGGGGGAACAAAAGAAGAGTCAGAGCGAGAAGGAAATAAAACAAAAATAATAATAAAATAATAAATAAAAAGGCAACAAACAATGGGAGTGCAGCCAGCAAGTGCTGGGTTTATGGCAGCAGGCCGTGTAGGTCTGAAAGTGCAGGAAGAAAAGGGGAGGTCTGTATGGGTGCATGGTGCAGAGGGAGAGCAGAATCAACAGGGGAGAGGGGAGGAGAAGGCAGAAGCAAAGAGGAAGGTTTTTGAGGTGCTTCCGGAACCGGAGATGGTTCTCCTCAAGTTTTAGAGCGGCAGGTAGGCTGTTCCAGAGGGAGGCCCCAGCCGAAGACAGAGATCTACCCCCAGCTTGTTTTTCTTTGAGAAACGACTGACCCTGAGGGAGTTAGAGGTAGAGGAGCGGAGTGCTCGAGATGGGAGGTATTTGCAGAGGGATAGCTGAAGGTATGTTGGACCCAGGTCCCAGAAAGCCTTGTGGACAATACAGAGGGTTTTGAATTTAATCCTTGCATCCACAGGGAGCCAATGGAGAGATTTCAGAGCTGGAGAGATATGATCCCAGGGCTTGAGGCCAAGGACAAGTCTCGCAGTCCTGTTCTGGATAAGTTGTAAAGGGCGTAGAGTAGAGGCAGGTAGATTAAGAAAGAGGCTGTTGCAATAGTCCAGCTTAGAGAGAACCAGAGTTTGGGAGACAGTGAGCTTCTGGGGGAATGAGAGGAAAGGAAGAATATCTCTGAGGAGGTGCAGTAGGTGCAGTTTTTGTCTGTTCGTTAAGTAATCTGGAAGCTCCAGTTAGAGGCTGTTGGCAAAGTCTAGTCTTGGGAGACTAGTGCAGTGACAGTCATGGTTTGGTGCATGAAGTTCACATATGGCATGATTGCACTGGATCATTTTAGAGTTGAAAGAAGGAGTGTCTTATGATGGCTTTAACCTGCAGTTCAGGTGTGAGGGTGCTGATCATCGTGTTCCAGGTTTTTGACAGTTGTCATTAGCAGTGTGCAAGATTGCACTTTTCTGGGCCAGGGATGGGTGGGTATTTGATGTTGCAGAGCTGAAAATTATACATTCAATTTTGGTTGGGTTAAATAGCAGTCTAGTTATCATCCTCCATATGTGGACTTGTGTGAGGCATGTGCTAAGATCCAGTTTGCTTGATGTAAGAAAGCTTACAGATGATTTGAGTATTGTCTGCATAGTTGAAACTTGTGAGTCCTTATGAATCAGTAAGTTCCAGGAGGAGGCATGTAGATATTAAAAAGAAGAGGTAAGAGGCTGCGTCGGTGGGGCACTCCACAGGTGAAGATGCCGGGACATGACCTGAAAGGGGGCCAAAAAATGTATCCATCTGAAAGCCGTTCCCTTTCATCCTATTTGCACCAATTATTTCAGTAGAATTTGGTAGACGATAGAAACAAATGTGGTTGAGATGTGCAGTAAGAGGATGAGTGCAGTAAGGGTTTGCGTACCATGTCCCAGTTTGAGCAAAGTGTAGATTCTTTTCATCAGTTGCGACTCTATACTTCCCATCCTCGATTCTTTACCAAATTTAGTAAATAACTAATCCCACTAAATCTGAATACACACACATTAGGCAAAGTTGAATCTATCTTTTTGCCCCCAAAATGAATGCTGAAGAAACCCCGGGGGCTGAAAAATCACGACCAACATATCTCAAAATTGTCCATTTTAATTTTCAAAATGTTTGGCAGACACATAGGAGTTTAGCTGCTGTTGCCCATGCCAAATACATTCCGAAAATGGATCAGCCAAATACGAGACATTCACTTTGTTAGCTCAGAAAAAGGTCTTGATACTTCCGTACATGCACACAAGGTGTGGCAGGACAAATTAACTAGAGTATGTGTGTGGATCAACATGCATAAACATCCACAACTGGCACACCCAACATTAAAGGCATGTGCTGTAGCACTGGAGAGACCAAATGAAATAAGACTTGCAGATAAACTGTGCAAGGCTCACAATTATCTGCAATACCCACAGACGTGCACACTCCTCCACAACACACACACACACACAGCCTCCGCCCCTCCCCCCCTCCCTGCATGGAATAAACAATGCACTGCACAATTCAAAACTTAGTAACAAAAGAAAACATAGTTTTGAAAAAAAAACAGGGATTCCCTGCAACACAAAAGACAAAACATCCAGTATGTTTTGATAAACAACAGAGTTTCGATGGGCAGTTAAATGAACACCATCGCCGGGGAAAACACGTGGCACATGTGAGACATCCTGCTTTTATTCACGTTCTGCTAAGCTTTGTAAATCCTGCAATGTGCTGCTGTGCCTCTCACCCTTAATGTATAGGTGGTGATACACGGAAAAACAACATATCACGATGGAAACTACTGAAACAAACACTCCAGATCAGTCCTCATTTGACACAGAAAGTCAGTGCCCTTCGTGAATGGCTGCTGGTTATTTTTTAATTGGAGGGTCGTAAATATTTCCCTCAAAACACTCAGCGACAGAGTTTAGTGCTGGAGCCCGAACCAACTAAAGACGTTTCGGGGTGGATTTCCCATGAACACATTTTTTGAATAATTGGTTAAAATGGTGCATTGTACAGCACACTAAGTGAAACATTGGGTACAAAGCCAGGCAGTTTCCAAATGGATTTGTAGACTAATTCAGGAACACATTTAATTGATGCAGGTTACTAACATTGCACAGAAGAATGTCCCACTGCATTTTCATGATGCCTTTGCCCACAATATATGCCAGTATAAAGACATTGGGCCTCATTACGAGGTAGGAGGTAGCCATGGTGCTATTACACCATGGTTACCCCCTTACCGCATTATGGGTCCGGGTTCTCGAAATAGGGACTTACCGGATCATTCCAACCTTGGAGGACCCGGTAAATCCCCATTCCAAGAACCATTCCCCATTCCCATTCGAGCCCCCATAGGGCTTAATGGGAACGGGGATGGAGCTAATAACGGGCCCGCTAGCTCCCTGGTCCCTTAGCGGCTCCCGCTAAGGGACCTCGGAATAGGGTGGTAAGGGTTTACCGGTACTGGTCTCCTTACCGGTGCCCGTTAACCCTTACCGTCCACCTCGTAATGACGCCCATTGTCATGCTGGCTGTGCCCATACATTTCCATGCTGGACGCACCAATATATGCCAGTAATGACATATAAGAACACACACATCTTTGCTTTGCGCACAATGTCAGTAATGATACTAAAGAAAAACATGTCCACACTGGTTCTGCCAATTCATGGCAGCATCCCAACCTAAAAGCATACTGCAGTTGGCTTTGCCATTACAAGTGCCATACCACAAATTGAAAACCTGTCCAAACTGGCTGCACCAAAATGCCATTCTAGTCAGGTAATAACACTTACCATGCTTGCTTTATCATAGATGGGCAGTAAAAATGTTATGGCACAGTAAGAAATGGCTGGACTGGCTACCCCAAAATTCCAGGCTAGCCATTTAACAATACATCATAATTTTTTTCTGTTAATCACATTGTTTACTGGGCATCTATGTTAGATGCCCAGTAAGAAATGCAGCTGTTGCCGCACCCACGCTCCACACTCTCATTGCTCCAGTTGCTGGCAATCAGCTTTCCTTCACTCCAGTCTGTTTCCCGTGCTGCGAACCTTCTGCAAGTGTGGTTCTCTCTCCGGGACACAATGTACTTCTCCCTCTGGCCGTCCCCCGCGTATATGAAGTCTCTCGTGGTACACACCGGACCAAGAACGAAGATGCCATCCTGCAGTTTCCTCTCTGCCTTTGAATGTCAGCGGGCCAATCGGGTCCTTGCAAAGGCTAGAGCGCGTACTGTCGTTCGTGTTGGTAATCATTACTTGCAGCCTCTTCTTCATCCCAGTAGTTATTACCTGGGATGTATTATAACAATGCATGGGGGTTTCAGGGAATGTGGAGAAGTATGGGTTTTGTGGGAAAGGGATATTGTGTTCTCCCAAGCTGGTCACTACTCCCAATGGGGTCGTCCCTCCCCATGAGATCCTCCAGCTGAGCACCACCCCCAGCAGGAATATCAAGTAAGGTCCTCACCTCCGTGGCCTCATGGAAAGGGCTCCATCATCTAAAGCAGTGACGACACCTTGAGATTCATCACAACTGTTATGGGCCAAATTGAAACAGTGGGGCATTTAAGTTGATCTCCTTCGCCTGATTTAGGCATCCATGAACACCCTAATATACAAGTGAAGCTGGACCAAGCTGGATCTTTGTCTCACACACTCCCTACTTTTTCCGGTGTCAGACATGCATTTTAGCTCCATGGGGGGGTTTAAATTTGCATGAATCGGATGTTGGTAATTTTCTTGATTCAGCTGCTTTTGTTTCCCCTAAATTAGGTCATCTGAATGTTGCTTGGTTGGAATTCACTGATGATTTTTTGCTTTGTGACTGTGGACAGAAGGGACTTCAATGACTGATTGACACATCTGTGGATTATGCAAAAACAAATAAAAAAAAATCAATCCAGGGAAAAAGAAGGTAATGCAAAGTACCCTTAAAAAAAATTGACCACCTTTCGATGGCGAATTGTGCCTGTCGTATTGGGGCAGGCAGACAGTTTTGTATACCTTGGGTTTCCAATTACTTCGAAGCTCCACAAAACCCAGTTTTGAGAATGGATGCCTAACAGGGCTAATGTCCAAGCAAATGTCTAGAATTGATGCTAATTGCAGAAAGTTTTTGTTAATTCCACTTTAAAAATGTTTACGAAGGTAAAGTTGCACCAAAGATTTTATATGGTATTGAAGTCTCGCAACTGCGTGTTTAGGATTTTTTTCTCCTGTTGGAAGGGTTTATTTGGCGCAAGGCATTGAGGGTTCCTAACAAGGTGCTGATTGCAGCCATTAGGTATGAGCTTGGGACAGTATCTTTAGTTACCACGGCTCGTTGGAAACTATTGTCATTCTATCGCAAGATTATCTGCACTATTCAGGATTCTCTATTCTCTGACTTGAATGATATCATGGTTAGGGTGGGGGTCAATTTCTGCAGAACTTTTCGTTATTCTGTATTAACTTATTGTTGTTGATTGATTCGTCAAAAAGTGTCCTTATGAGTAACCCTGATAAAGTAAAACAAGCATTGCATAGACATGAATTGGATTTTCACCCTTGGGGGAATGCATAGATATGAATCTCTCTTTCATCTTAGTTTGTAGCATAAAAAAGGAAGAGTACTGCCACCCTATTTGTCCATCTATCCGAATAGATATGTTCAAGTCTCCTTTATAAGATTCAGGTGTAATCTGCACCATACGAAACAATTATTGGTTAGATATGGAACGATTCCCCCAGAGATGGCTAAATGTATATTTTGAAAATTAATGAACTTGAGAATATGAAACATATTTTGGTTTATTGCACCGCACTCCACGGCAAACAAATGACTTGCTTTAATAAGCTTATAGACTCGAACACCTTTATTGATGTTATAGCCTTTTGGGTTTGTTGCCTTTTATGCTGCTCTAAATCTATTGTCATGGCGGTGATGGGATTTATTAATTGTTTGGGATGGGAGGGAATCTTTTGTTCATAATTGTCAGTGGGCCTCATTATGAGGTAGGAGGTAGCCATGGTGCTATTGGCACCATTGCTACCCCCTTACCGCATACCGGGTCCAGGTTCTAGGAATGCGTACTTACAGGGTCATTCCAACCTTGGATCACTCAGTAAATCCCCATTCTGAGAACCATTCCCCATTCCCATTCGAGCCCCCATATGGCTCAATGGGAATGGGGAAGGAGCTAATAACGGGCCTGCTAATAGCGGGCCCGTTATTAGCTCCCTGGTCCTTTAGCGGCTCCTGCTAAGGGACCTCGTAATGCAGCGGTAAGGGGTTAACGGCAACAGCACCCTTACCGTTACCGTTAACCCCTTACCGCCGACCTCGTAATGAGGCCCAGTGTCATTTCAACATTTTTAGGCCATATAGAAAGATTAGTACCCTTAATGAATTGTGTGATTGTGCCTAGGTCTGATGATTAATGACTGAAATGGCCACTACCATTTAGTATGAACTGAGTATTGATTGTAAGGATATTATGGTAGTCTATCATGAGTTTGTAACGAGGAAGTCTTTTGGGAATTTTGTAAACTCTTCTTCATGAAGTGTTTTAATCATGTGTTATATATATATATATATATATATATATATATATATATATATATATATATATATATATATATATATATATATATATATATATATATATATATATATATATATATATACACATATATATGTGTCATGATGCCTACCCCCGGAACACCAGGCCAGGCCCAGCACCCCCGGGAGCAGACATCATGCCCCCGGGTAAAAGCCCAGTGGCCCCTTATAGGGGCTCTTTGGACTCGGTCCTGGTGCCGTTGGCGCCAGGCTCATTTTGGACATCAGTCCTGGCGCCATAGGCACCAGGCTCATAAAGGAAGGTGTTTTGTGCGCTTACCTGATGCAGACCATGGTGCAAGATTCAGGCCTCCCTGAGACCTGAAAGGGACTATTTCTTCATTGGGACTATTTTGCCACTCGGGCGTGGCCAGGGAAGGATACTTACCTGGAACTACTTTGGGGGCTATTTAAGCCACGCCCAGACAGTAGCTCACGCTTCGTGTTGTTCTGCATCCAAGCAGCTGAACGCTCACTGTGTCTGCTCCTGCATCAGGTCTCCAGCCACGCCCGCCTCGATCCTGGAACACCTGTAAGGAAAGAAGAGAAGAGAAAACCAAGAATTTTATCAAACTTCTTACCTGCATCTGGAACCTTCACGCCAGCGTTCCTGAGAAAAGACTTTCATTTAAAAGCACTGCGTTGCTCGCTGCAGCGCCTCGCTTCACTCACCTGTCCTCGGGAGTTCTTCTGGCTCCACCGCGACTGTCTGCACCGGTCGCCACATCTCTGCGCCTAGGGGAGAGAAGAAGAGACAAAAGGTGAGCAGAAGGAACATATGAGGAAAGCCTAATTTTCCGCCATAACACTTACCGGTCTTCTGTTGATGGATCATTCCTCATTTCGGGTCGGCGCCGCTTCGTTGGCAGGTACCGCACCCCGGCCCCTATGGGGAAAGGACAAAAGACATTACTGGAGGAATATAAAGACATTAAGAGGGATCACCCCCATCGCTAACTCACCTGAGTTTACCATCGGCAATTCAATCCCTCAACGCATCGCCTTCATTGTGCACCTGAAATAAAGGACAGATCACAGGTTAGGAAGGCAACAGAAAAGGAGGCTCAACACTTGAACTTTTGTAATCTTCATACTTACGGCGTTCCGCTCAGAAAAGTCAAGTGGATTTTGCCAGCGCCATTCTGAAAACCAGTGAAGTAACTGGACAAACACGCGCCCCTGCACCAGAAGCAGGATGGAGAGTTCATCCTTTCAAACCATAAGGTGAGCTTCAACCGGGGATTTCGGAAGAAGTTAGAGAAGAACGAAGGGGGTAAGGGGGGAGCAAGCACACTATTCTGCAGACTGTTAATCCCCTTTCTCATCTGCAGAAGGATATTCCTACGGGCCAGACAAGCAAGATTTGAGGGTCCTGTTCAGTCGGTGTTCCGAGTTCTGCGCATCACGCTTGAAGAGGCCACAGCAACCCAGACTAGACCAGCGCCTCCGTGGGAGTCAGGTGAGCGTTACAATATGTATATATATATTCAGTGAAAAAACTTTGTTAAAGGGACATTATGGTTCAAAGTAAAACTGAAAAACCCCTGAAATTCAGCAGTTATGGTAACATAAGCAACCATAACTCGCGCCACTGTGCACTGCTAACACTAATACCCAGGACATCAAAGATGACATCACAAATGTCATTGATGACATCACTGATGACATCACATGGCTGGCTCTCCCTTTTTATCCTTTACTGACATGTTGAAGCCACATAGTTTTCTTCAGTAACAGTCAGGAAGTAAAAATTGAAAAGGTACTATATTTGTAGACTTAGGGTCAAGTCACATCATATGAAACATATACATAGCGGAAGACACAGGCTTGAAAGAGAGCAATCCTTTCTGTGCATGAAGATAATCACGGTTCTTAGCGCTATATGAATGGAAAAATATATGAATGGGAAAATATTATTATTTTATTATTAACATACTCCGTTGCACTATCTTCGATAGCAAATAGTTTCACGCCCTAATAAATAAAATGATGATTTTTAATGAAGATCGGCTGGTGAGACTAATTTATGTTTTTTCAAACAGGTATGTGGCCCCATTTTGCCTATGTCACGATTTACAGACTCCAGTGGATGGGGTCTTCAACCCAGGTGCAGGTCCAAATATGCAACTTCATGACCCTCACCATTTTATGGGACAATCGCAAAGGACCAATATGCCCTTACGCAGTACTACCGGCTACAAACAACATATCAACCAATAGGGTGGTCTAATGGCTCGTTGTTGGAGCAACCTTCCGATTATCAGAGCGACCATTTACTGCTTTTATCATAAACCAACGGCCTATCTACCGCAAAGGGACAACGTGTGGCTCAAAATAAACTTTTGCTGATCGACAGCAGAGACAATAGCAAATCACTGAATATTCACTAAACATTTCATGTGAAATAAATGTACTTTACCAAATGTACAATCCTGCTGTTTACTTTTAAACCACAGTTTCATATTCCGAATTGTAGCGCACTGAATTGTTAGCTGATCTAACACCCTCTGTACCGCAGAGGAACATCCCGTGCCTCAACATGAACTTTTGCGGATCGACAACAAAGACAAATGCAAATTGCTGAATATTCTCTAAACATTTGATGTCAAATAAATGTACTTTACAAAATTTACAATCTTGCTGTTTGCTTTTAAATCACTGTTTCATATTCCGAATTGTGGCGCGCTGTGTTGTGACATAATATGTGTTGTCTTCCCGGTTCTGTGTAAAGTCACTTAGGACTGCAGAGGACTGGGCGCGTTTGATGACGCACCCTGTAACGTCACAGAGAGAGGTGGGGAATATGAATGCTTTGATAATATCAGGCTTAGGGGCGGGAGATATGATTTAGTGTTGCAAAAGCAAGTCAGCTAGGTCAATAGCGCCAGTCGTAGGATTATCACATAATGTCGGCGCACACCAGCCGGATTTATCGTTTCTTTAGTGGACAAAAAGTCAGTTGACCCCCATAGGAAATTGTACTATTAGCGGACAAAAGGAGTGGTCTTAAAACACTTTCACCCTGACAACGAACAATACAAACAACGTTCTCAGAACACCCCCATTTTGTGTAATTGCAACCATTTCGGGACACCCCGAGTGTTCTTAGAACACATTGAACTAGACAGATTACAATACGGACAGCATCCTGAGGACACCCCCAGTTTGTGTATTTACGAACAATTTAGTACACCGCGAGTGTTCATAGCTCATTTTAACTTCCCTGCGAACAAAAATGACACATACTCCGTCCTCTAAACACCCCACCATTTAGTTTATTTACAAAATGTCAGAACAGCCGTGTTCTCCGCGGACAAATCGAACGCAACAAAAACGCCTAGCACATAAAAAAACAAAACATTGAACCTATCTCATACTCCCCCACCCTCCCCAAACACTCTTACACACCAACACACGGCACTAAATACAATTCTTTATCCAAGATGGCAGGCGCCACAGAAAATATGACGCACTCCACGCCCCTCGCCGTCCAATCAGCGAACACGTCGCATGTCCGCGGACATGACGCAAGGCCATAGGCCAATCGGGGTGCTGTCCGCGGAGCGAACAGGGAAGTCCGTCCGCGAAGCGAACACAGATATCACTAATTTTTTTGCCTTACATTTTGGTCATTTTGGTCATTTTTAAAAAAAAACTACTGGACGGATTTACACCAAATTTGCAAAAGCACGATTTCGGGACCAGGCCGCCGCTCCTGCCGCAAATTTGGTGTAAATCCGTCCAGCGGTTCGGGCTGTAGCCGTGCGCAAAGTTTTTTCCCATTCAGTCTATGGGAAAAAAAAAAGTTTTGGGACCCCCCCTATAACTTTTCCCCCCCTGGACGAATCCTCACCAAACTTTGCAACTTCAGAGTAGGCCATATACTTTTTTTGCAAAGTTTGGTGAGGATTCGTCCAGGGGGAGCGAAGTTATGAGCCACCCAAAAAGTGCTCTTCCTATGGAAACACCATCTTAACCATAACTACATGGCCACTACTGTGGCCATGTAATATATTTGTTTTTATTTTTTTATTTTTTTTAAAAGTAAAAGGTTTGCTGTATTCTCAAGTCATGCTAAAGCTTTCAAGGTCTTCAGACAATATCTAGGTCTGGGTTATCTAGTGCCTGACTCTTACTAACTGGATCCGAACTAAAACACTTAAGCGAAATCCTTGAAAAACAAATCTTCAGAAATGCTTGTTTTATTGCCTGCGTATAAGGAGCACCAGGTATTAAAATCAACGAGCGCCTGGCTTTTTGCTTGTGGGACACAACCTTCAGATGTATCAAGCTATCCAGTATGGATTTAAGGAACTTTAGAATTTACTGCAGGCAAGGGATATGCTGACGTTGAAATAAAGGAAGGTAAATTGAGATACTCAAATCGCATCCTGATAAATGGATTTCCAAGAATATTTCTTCAGCTCATAAGCGGGTTAGGTCTTGTAGAGTATGGAATGCTTAAAATTAACATGATGCCAAAATGCTTTGTCCAGTTTTTTTTTGGGCACATGATGTTTAGGCATTCATTTTTGTCCACGAGAACACCAATTGCATGCAGTTTAGTGAATGTCCCGTTGTAGGAGAAGGAATAGTTCAGGTGTGGAGTTTGCACTTAGGTGGAGGATCAACGATGTCCATGATGGTGCAGTTCAGTGGAGAGATGTCGATCAGCTGTGGTGATAGGTGCACATCAATGGAGAAAGAGGATGAATGACTTTAGTGGGGGTATTTAGTAAGCTCATTGGCAGGTGAAGGTCAAGTGTGAGTCACGGGGCACGGAACACATCAGGTGGAAGGAACTAGGAGACTTTCTGTCAGTTCCATTAATTCCACTTGTTCCTGCTGCCCACAGGTTCCTCTTCGCTTCCCCTTATTTAAACAAGCCACACAGAAAAGGCAGCATACTCATTCTATATAAAATTGTAATCTCCTTGTATAACCACAATGCTTGCCATGATTTACCATCTCGTTTCCACTTTGCCCCTCTATGCCATTTGGCTCTAGCTAAGATATGTTACTTTTGTTACAGTTACAGTGAGAAATGGCAGTTGTGCTTCTTTCAGTTCAGCAATTTCTCTAAAAATGATATGGTGAACATGCTCTATTATTTAATTTAATTTGTCACAGTTTGTATGCAAATGTGCCCCATTGTTTGGACCTAGTCCATCTTAATGCTTCATAGCTCAGCGGCAGCGTGCGCGTCTTGGAAGCAAGACGACACGAAGCAACAACAGGTTCGATCCTCGGGTCCGCGCTTAGAAACCTCTGTGTGTTTAAGCGCGTTATAAATACGTAACTAAGACAACCAAACAAAAAATACGCAACTAAGAAAAACAAACAATTCCTGTAACAGCGCCTCGATGCCTGCGGGCTGTGTGAGCGCTTTATAAATATAAAATAAAAAAAATAAAAAAAATAATGTAATAGAGAAACACGCAGTTACTATGGTGCACAAACGGTTCAATTTTAGCATCACTTTGCGCCTGTTTGTTTTCTCTGCATTGGACTGTAGTTCCAGCTCCTCTTCTGTTTTTATCCCTGGGATCCGGCTCTGCACTATCTGCCTACTAAGAGGAGCAAACACATCCCAGCTGTGGCATCTACACTTCTGATACCATTCAGCATCTCTAGCCCTGCATTTTCCCGTGTCCTCTGCCTGACGAATCCAGTAAAATGTCACTAAGTTGACTGCAATCTCCTTGGATAATTGGCTAAATACATATCAGGTAAATTGCACACGCACCTGAACATTCCAAAACTATTCAGGCACCACTCTGAGGCATGGGGCATTATCTTAAACACAATTCTCCTATGCTTTAGTCTCTTACCTGTGATTCAATGTTTGTTCTCAAATTCTTTAACTTCTGATATATCGCTGAAACCAAGGAAGAATTCACACTTTCCAAAAGGGAATAATCTGAAAGGTAAAATATTATTTGGTTAATAACTTTAATCAATTCCTTTAAAATAAGTACACCAAAACCATTTGGGGCTGTAAAGACTCTCGCAACACTTGGTAAAACCCATTGGGGCTTACTTTATAATAAATGCTCATTGTGTTCAGTATTCTGACAACAATAGCACTTATGTAGCGTTGGATCCCCTGCATGCAATGTTCTACTTCTGCAAAACAGAGTGTAACAGTAAAGAGCAAAAACAGGTGAAATCGATGTACTCCTTACTTTTATTCTGCATCTTGTAAAAGATGTAATGTCGCGTGCAAGTAATGCTTTGCAGATGGCATTTACAATGCATTCCTTTGGAACCCACCTTGGTTTGATGGCTTTATGTACCACTCCAGCACAAACAAAATGAACCCTGTTTTCTTTCGTTTATAATAGAGAGGCTTGTGCGGAATGGCTCTTCACAATGCTCCTTGTCAGCTCCTTAAGGTCTTGGCAAGTACGTCACTGGGAGGTCCACACTGAGAAAGTGGATCCCCCAGTAAGGTATGACAATGGACCAGGATCCTCATGTTTTAAAAAGATGCCCTGCAGATGTATATACGGATTTCTTTAACTAATATTACCCACTGATCTCATATATAGTTAATGACTAGGTTTGTTGAGAAGACAAAGGAGTTTGAGGGCTTCAGAGGCTAGGTCATTGGTTTGGAGAGGAGGCGGGAACTTGTAGGAGGACTCTGCAACCCCCGCCGTGTCCCGTCTCCTTGCAGCAAATACCTCTGGCACCAAGGACTCTGGTAGGCAAGCTTTCCTTGATTGCAGAGTCCACTACATACCTTGTGACAGGGTCAGGCACCTGACCTGGTCACTTATCCTCGCGTTAGGCACCCCACACCACACTGCTCTGTGTCCTCTGCTCTACTGCAGTATGCATTGCACTCCTCTGCTCACTGAGCAAAATAAGGGTTCATGCCCTGAGCAAAATAAGGGTTCATGCCACACCGCTCTGCACACCAGCAGTCCTGGGATTTTCTGTACTGAAATTGACGTGAAGTTGTGAGAGCAGTCACTACATCACTTGTCGGTGTATCTCTTGCGACTTAGAATGCAATGCAAACAGGGCTTGTAGTTCCAAAAATGCAAACATGCTGGGTTCAATCACACCTGAGAAGGCCACATAGGCATTTAAACAACAATACATCTCCTCCAAAAGCACATTTGGTGACCTTGCATGCATCCCTCTGTACAGAAAATAGCGCTTTAACTTTTCAGTCTGTTAGAGATTAATGTCAAGATGACTTGATCTCTTCCAAAGGGCTTCCAACTCTGCCTGTATAACACGCTGTAGCCAAGGATTGCATTATTGAATTTCCTCTATCATATAAAATTTGCATATTTATAGTAGTAGAAATATTAACCAAGAGGACCCACCTCTTCCAAAGTAAAACCCCTTGCCATGGCCAAGACCATAGCTTAAAACATGCAAGAGCATAGCTTTCATTTTCACAGCCTCCCAACTCGCATAATCACTGACTAACCAACAAGCATTGCTGGCCACTTTTGGAAATCCTCTACATTGTTGCTATCCATCAATCATGACCGCTTCCAAACCCATTACTTAGAGACTGACAGGGGAACTGAGAGAATTAAACATTGGACCAATATATCCAATGCTAAGTCAATGACCTCCAGGATAATTGAGTAGACTGCCTTGTATTAGCTGAATTTGCATACAAAATCAAAATACACACAGCCACTAAATGCTCCCCTTTCTATTTGGCATACTGCCATCACACCAAAACCATTACATGGAGTATTCACATTGAACATTCACCACCACCACCAGTTTCATACACACACTACAAGGAAACCAAGAAATAGCTCAAAATATGCAGCCACATTCACTATGCCCCATGCAGAACCATGCACATAAGGGACAAGAATGCCATATTCAGAAAAAGGTGGTCTCCATAACAAGAAAGGGTAATGCAAGCAAATAAATGGAAACATATCCAACATGAGATACTTCGGATGCAACTCACAGTTGGGGGGAGGAGGGAAAGGGATATCATGTTGGGGGTTAAAAAAGTTAAAGGCTAAGTTAAGGAAAACATTTCTCCACGTGAGGCATTATAGACACGGAAAGTGGGGACAGAAGACTGGACTTCAGCTCTCAGCAGCTGCCCTGCTTATAAGACCACATAAATTCTACCACAGGACGGCGAATGAAACATGAAACATCAAGTGGCATTGAATCCCACAACCCGAAAGCGCTATTATTGCTATATTTTGTTATATGACAATATATTTATCTAAATGCTTCCCTCTACTACTCACTGCGTACTGCCTACTGTAACAAGTACAATGAAATGCCAAAAAAAGTAATAAATGGAAACATACACATTTCAAGATCAATTAAAGGGTGCTGTCATGAATCACCTTTAAGTGATCACCAGTGGCAGCTAGTAGAACATGAACAGACTAGTAAAAATGTGTTACACTGACTCAAAATTGTGGCCTCCATTTGGCTCTTGGAGAAAGCCATCCTTTTTCCCACTGTCTCTAACGAGGCCTACTATTTTTAAAGCACCCTTCCAGCTGCCCATCTGTCAGCCAGCCCTCCCCCACTCCATCCTGGCCCAGCATGTACATTGCTCAGTGCAGAAATGTTATGTAATGTGAAAGGTTCTTGTAGTGCGCACTACTACGACCTGTGTGGTCTCTTGGCACTCTGCCGGATCTGTAATGCAAGGAGGGTGGCATGCCTGTTAGTAGGACTGAGCAGGAGAAAAGCAAGAGAGCTGTGATGTGCTCTTGGCAGCTTCCGTTCAGAAATACCGGTCACTGAGCGTAGGTGCGTTTTCAGTTGGTAGGCATCATGTGGTGTTGGGGTGAGATTGTGTATGGTTTGTTTTGCTTTAGGGGTGTTGGAAGTGCGTGCAGTTTGTGGTGCTGTAGAGGTGTGGTTTGCTTTTTGTTCAGAGTTTGAGAAGGCGTATGCAGAGGGGTGAGTTAGTGGAAATACATTTCCCACACTGACATTCTGACTACCTGTGACCTATATCCCTCCCCCTGCGGTTCATTCTAGTGAAAACCAATTACCATCCCCACAAATTCCCCCAGGAGGGATGTTTTCCCTGTCCCTAGAGGTCAATCCGTGTGTGGCACAGTTTCTGCCCCTAAACTTCTTCCTTTATGTGTGATGCATTTCACACCCTCGGCAGTCCATTTACGTGTTCTCCCTCCCCTGTACCTATCTTCGGCACTCTATCAAGGTGAGATACATTTCTGGTCTCCAACCGCCCTTCCAGGTGAGACACCTCTCTCATCCCCCGCCTTCCACCCCGGTGCAGCACACTCCCCACCCCCAATCAATACATCTGTGGTGTGTAACAATTCCTGCTCCCATCAGTCTGTTAGGTTTGATGCATTACCAATCTCAATTAATCCTTCTCATTGGTGTGATGCAGAGGTTATATAGTAGCTGTTTCCGGGCACTGCAAGGACAATAAGGCTTAGCTATACTATTAGACTGGATGCTGAAAGCAGTTAATCTGCATATATGTGGTAAGTGTAAGGGTGGTTGATTTACACAAATAGTCAGGGGCGTAGGAGATCCATAAAATCTGGGGGGGACAGAAGAGATCCTTGGGGACTTTGCATTTTTTATTTATTGCTTTTTGAATTCATTTATTGTGTTTTAGTCAAAGAACTCGACTTTTCACAAAATTTCAATAGCAGTACGTATTAAATGACATATATCAGCAAAGCATAAAACAAGAGAAAAGAAGAAAACAGAAGATAATTAAGAAAAAGAAAAGCAGTTCAGGGTATAAATCCTTCAGTTTGGTGTCTCACTTCAGAAGCTCAGTTCACGTAAACATTTGACCACTTCCCATGTCAAAAGGCTTTCATGGCCTGAGCAAAGCTCGTCCCAAAAAGATTGGGTGTCCACCCACCATTCGTGGCTTATCCACAAATCTCACAAACTTTATAACCCTCTTAACGAAGGCTTTCCTGCAGACACAAACCACAGAGTAAAATGATCTGTCAATTATTTTGTAGTGAGTGATGATCATGAGCCTAGGTGGGTGGGGGGAGGGACTGGGGCGCTGCAACCTTTGGCTCTCTGGATGTTTTGGACTTCAAATCGAATCAGACCCAGCCAGTATATTCCATGGGGAAGTACAGTCCATGGGGAGCGCTCATGGGAGTGGTAGTCCAAAACACCTGGCTAGACGAAAGCTTGCACCCATGACCACACAATTCCAATTCCTAGTCTCTGTCTTGTGCTCCTAGAGTTGGTTCTTTCATCCCTTCTGCTTATGCACGTCTCTCCTTATTTGTCTCAACTTAAATATATGGTGCTCCCTGTGAGCCTATGCTGTGATGTATAGTGCGAATGGGTACGCATGCGTTTTCTATAGCGGTATAGCCTTGTACACAAATTATGTAAACCCCTCGGCCAATCCCCCCTTCTCCAGTGCTAAATCAGGATTTCCAGTTGCCAACTAGAGCCCGAGTTTAGGTCCCTGATCCTTCTAAATTGTACCTTCTTTGCCTCTGGATACTGTCCCCCAATGTATACCCCCCCCAGCCCTACCCCCTTATCTGCTCAGCTCACTTGGAGGTCTTGACACAAACTTTACCTACAAGAATTAGCAGCAGGTACATTCCACAAAGTTTGCTCGATATTTGCCACAAGTGTACCCGCCCGACTGTGCTCTTGCATGGCTTTTTTATTCCCACAAGGCCCAGGTGGCAGGCGGTTCTCTGGCCCACCTCACACTGGACCTATAGTTCCTAATCCGAAAACAGGCTCCCCCTGGGCCAGCCCCTCCCCGCGACGCACACCTCCCCTCAGCCACAGCCGCCCACTGTCTTTTCCTGTTAACAGAAATAAAACGAGGGTTTGTGTCTCAGGTTTTTCAATTCATGAAAGTCTGCCAAGTTATGACATGCATGGTCAGACAAATGGCCCATGTTATTATTGAACTGAATTAGCCTGCACTAGACTATTGAAAATGCCCTATGTCACCTGGAACACCTAATAGTTAGCAAAGATGAAAATACCACAGCAAAATACCACAGCAATGGACTCACACCCATTTTTTGAAAATAGCCTTACTGTGCAGTGTTAGACACAATCCCGGTCTGCAAAATTATCCAGCTAGGACTACTATATCGAAAATGGACGGTGTCTCCTGCCAGTGCTAACAACACCTGAAAAAGCCCAAACAGGCTGCCCTCATATCACTCGAGTCATACATATATGACAGAGCAGAGCTGGACCTGTTTTGTACTGATAATGTACTTCTGTTAGAATGCTAACACTGCTATAGTCTCAGAGCATTGCAAGGGTACTTCTGAGAATAACTCATACACTTGGAATTCTATTTGTATTTGTATTTATTGTGTTTATATAGCGCTTTACTCCAAAGTGCTTTACATTTTAACAACAAGAGTACATAGAATATAATAAAAATGGAAGCACATTACAAACATGAGACACACCAATAAAACAGTATGTAGACCAATTTACCTAGGTCAAAAGACAAGAAAAGGATGGGGGAGGAGAAAGGGGGATAGATGTAGGGAATCAGGGCGAATAAAAATGAAGTTACAGGGGAGAGGAGGAAGGGTGAGAGGAAATGGAGGGGGTAGTGAGAGGTAAGTAGGGGGATAAATGAGGGAAGTGAGAAGGAAGTAAAGGGAGGTAATGAGGGATGGCAGGGCAGGGAATGGAGAACAAGAGATTTCAAAGAGGAGCGGAACGAGGAGTAGGTGGGGATGGAGCGGATAGAGAGAGGTAGAGAGTTCCAGTGTAGTGGGGCAAGGAGCTGAAAGGAACGGAAATGAGAAGAGGCACAAGGGGAAGGGGGATCAGTGGGTACATCATTACCTTACACTTGACCGCAGAACAAATGTTGCAGCATGATTTATGTCAGCTTTCTGCACACCGAGATCAATGGGACACAACCGACTTTGCCATGAGTGGGATAAGAGACATTCAATCTGTGATATCTGCTATATAAATGGTGTATGAAAGTGACTTTGCGGTCAACTTCACAAAGACGTGTTATCCCGAGGTACCCATTAATACCATGAGAACCCCCCCCCCCCCGCCCACCGAGGTCCACAAACCAGGCTGCCACCCTTAAAACCATTTCTCGAAGCAAATCCCCATATTCATTGTGAGATAAGCAAGAATGTCATCTCTCATAAATCCCCTTTCTCACAGAGGGAAAACCCAGAGTGAATGTGGAAAAAAGAATTATGGATTCAGAAGAAACTAGACTACAGGAAAACCTAATCTGGTCCTAAAAAACAAGCAAATTGTTAAGCACTAATTAGGTCCTAAAAACCAGCTAAGATGTTATGGAGCATGTCCCAAGGCCAAGTTACACGGACGCTGAGGGCAAATGAAACACAGAAGGACTTCATCTCCCATAATGCTCTTCTCTTGCCCACGGAAGTCCTGGAACAGATCTGAGAAACACAGTTACAAATCCAGGTGTCGGAAGACGATGTGCAGTGCAAGGCCAACCTACAGGAGAGGCAGTCATGGAAGGTCAACACACCCCTCCCATTTAACACTTAGCGAGTTGGAAAGAAGTGCAGTCCTTTGCAGTACAAAAGTGCAGTCCTTTGCAGTACAACAATCAGACACACAGAAAGGACTCCACCACTTTCCCCAAACCAAAAGGAGCTTTGAATAGAGGAAAATTAATGTTTGTCACACAGATGCTACCATGAGGGTAACAGAGTCTCCAGTACCCAAACCCATCAATAACGTCAATGGAAGAAACACCCACTTAATGCAGAGGGCATAAGAAAGGTTTGTACAACCTCATCACACCCAAAAGGAGTTCCAACATGCACACACACAAACACACACAAACACACACTGACCTGCTGGTATATGAGATAGCAAAATCATAAGTCAAAGAGAAGAAACCCTCCACAGAGAGCAGAGGCGTCAGAAACAGTTCTATCCCCACACCCAGCCTGAAATCACATGTAATGATTTCAAAATGGCAGCTGACCTATTTAAAGACATCCCTAATGGACCCTAAAACCACAAAGCATCCCTGCCACTGCACTGAGCACTCCCAGAAAAGTGCACAAACCCTCTGGCTAACCTGACAGAAGCTATTCAGTACAAACGCTACACAAGGGCTGCCTTCCCAGTGGCCCTTCCCGAGAGCTGGGCTGGTGAATTGAAGTATCGTAGAGCAGGAAAGAGGCTAGGACTGTGGAGAGGAGGAGATTGCCACCAGAGGAGTGGGAAAGGCATGTCATGTAGAGATGCGTATCTGACCACCAGAGAGTGAGGACTGGAGCACAGCCCCAAGATAATGCAAAGGGACCGCTCCACATTGATATGAGTTACATTTTGTAGATCGTGTTGATAGCTACTGTTGATTGTAATGTATGACTTATGTTTTCCTGTGCCACATTTTGGATGTATTGTATTGCATTCAATTGCTGTATTATCACATTTACTGTTACTAGTATGGTAAATTGAATAAAAGAGTGAGTCATGCCATAACTAAGCTCGCCCAGATCCTTCTCATATATATACACACTTTTTGTGCAACAGCCTCAGGGAAATATGTACTGTCAGCATATATAGACCAATGTTGAGTTCATATATATACAGAATAAATAATAAAGACAATGTTTACTTTGATTGTATGTCTGGGAGCAGATCTTGCTTCTCTTCCGCGCTGGTTACTTTACACAGCATATTTTTCTTAGAGAAGAGTGACTGGTGAATTATGTTATTAATGTTTCTTTTAAATTCTAATCATTTGCTAGTTTATTATAAAGTATTGTTCTTAGCGCCTATAATTTAATAGACAGCATTCCATTCAATCAGATACTACCCTACACCATACTGTGTCCAATTGTAATGTAAAGTAGCCACTGCTTGCCTATCAAACCAAGTCAGAGGTGAGTTTGATGCAGTCTTCAAGGACCTCTAAATCTGCACCTGCTCTTTGTAATTGAGGGGAGCTGGCACTTCAGATGCTCTTGATGTTGGAAATGTGTGATGATTGTGCTGCAGTTGCACTTACTGTTCATGCTCTTTTCAGAGCTACAAACAGGAGACAATCACACTTCATCAGTCCTAGTTATTCAAGGAAGCTGCACATCATGCTCATGGAATTGGTACTTGCAGCACCTCCCTACCATGATCATCATTAGGAACAGATGGCTGGTCAACGGTCACCCACACCTACACAGCACATGCCCACTTACAGAACAAATAGATAGCTCAGTGGGTTAGGTGTGTGCGGTGGAGATCCGTTTTCACAGGTCACAGGTGCAATTACAATAAGTGGCAACTCAGATGTACACTATTCACAAATGTGTACCATTACAATGAATAAAATTAACACTGGTACTGTGAATGATGGAAACAAACGCTATAAAGAAACAATTCAGTTACTTTTATTTTGACCCGGGTCCATGCACAGTGTGCCTTGTGTTCACAGATTCATAGCAAAGTGTTTCAGTGAAAACGTGAATGCATCATAATCAGATAATATGGCAGTACGTTGGGTGAGGACCTTTCACCCCTGGATCCCCCTCTTCTGGGCTCACATGCACAAAGAGTTTCTAACAGTATCAGGACCTTCGGTAGTTATGTATCTTATGGTTCCGAGGGTCTGATACAACAAAACAAGTTCTTTCTTGATTATACTCATGGTGGTGCTTCTTCACCCTGGGTCCCCCTCTTCCGGGCTCAGACTCTTCTCTATTGTTTGCTTCCTTCTTTGGATGATGTTTCTTTATCACTGGTTCCCCCTCTTCCGGGCTCAGGCCCTTCTCGAATATGAGCCTCCCTCAATCGGGTTCAACCTGGACTGTATTGAAAAAATCTCTTCCGTTGCATTTATATCTCGTGGACTGATAGTTTTTCACCCTTGGATCCCCCTGTTCTGGGCTCAGACCCTTCTCGAATGTTTGCCTTCCTCCGTTGGGTTCACTATGTCCTTTTCTGGTGGGTGATGGCTTTTCACCCCTGGATCCCCCTTTTCCAGGCTCAGATCCTTTCCGAATGTTTTCTTCCCTCTGTCTGGTTGACTATCCCTTTTCTCAGCAAAATTTCACATGTGGTATTCAAAATTCTTAATGTCTTTTTAAACAGTTCACTTTGCTCATCCCTCTGTCATGGGTTACTTTTGTTAACACACTGTTCATCGGGACTTTAGGCTTTGCCCCTTTTTATCGTCGGTTTCACTCTGCCAAAATGTTCTCTCACCATGCAGGATGCGTTTCCCTTAGCTTTCTGTTACTTCCTGGGCAAAGACTTTCAACTGTACAGCGGATTTTTCTAGACCTCTGTATGACCACTTGGTCACTCTTCTCATGGCCCTTGCACGGCCTTCTGGTATTGGTAGTTTCAACAAAAATGGGCAACCAACTAGAGTCTCTCGCCATACACCCACGTGGTGCCGGACCCTTTCAGTTGGCTTTCCCCTGCGACCTTCACAGTACTTAGAACTTTCCTTAACTTGCAACTTTCATTCAACACAGTTCCGTTTCTTATCGGTTCTCCCCTCGACTCCGAGCTGGGGGTAAATCCTGCTGGACCCGTGATTTGGCATTACCGCCGCATTTAAGGGTTACCGCCAAACTCATGATGAGGCAGTAAATGCGTAAAATGACTACCTCGCACCATTAGGCTAAATGCCAAATATGACTACCTCGCAAAATTAGGCTAAATGCGAAAAATGACCATCTCACACAATTAGGCTAAATGCAAAATGTGACTACCTCACAAAGTTAGGCTAAATGTGAAACAGGACTACCTCACGCAATTAGGCTAAATGTAAAATGTGACTACCTCACACAATTATGCTAAAAGCGAAAAATGATTAACTCATACAAATTAGGCTACTTGCTAAATATGACTACTTTGTTCAATTACGTTAAATGTCTGTAGGTATATTACAATAGCTAATAGTGATGGGGTTTTAGTGAAGTACAGTAATGGCTATACTCCCCACCCACTTACCTTATTAGTTGCCGCTGGTTGACTTTGGCAGGCTTCCAAGGCAAACACGGGCAACCATGGAGTGGAGCTGCTTCTTCAGGAGCTAACGTTTTTGATTTGTTGCCCTTAGCCGTAGGCCACCCGGGCAGAGGCTGCCCAGGCTCGACCACTGAAGGAGAGCTTCCTGGTGGCAGGGGGCAAACACAGGGAGGGAGGGCAGGAGGAGGGTGGGGCGTGGAGCGAGAGGGTGCTGCACGTAGGGGCTGCAAACATAGCCCACAAAATACTGCTGCACCAGAAAGGAACGCAAAAGAGGTCGCTGGGCCTTACCTTATAGTAGCTGCACCCACGCGTACAGGAGCTAAGCCGGTTGTGGTATAAAATGGGCCTACGAGACAGGGTTTTCAGGTGGAGGGGTCCAACCACAGGAGGGGAGGGCGTGGTGCAAGAGAACGCCAGAAGCAGGGGCTGCAAACAAAGCCCACAAAATGCCTATGGGCCAAAAAGGAGCGCAAAACAGGTTGTTGGGCCTTTTATACAAGAGCAGCAACAGTAGGTGTACCCACGCCCTGAAGGAGCAAAAACAGACTTCTGTCCACAGGCTTTGCTCAAGCCCATACATCAGAGTGCTGTCACCTAAGATCTCATATTGACCACAGGTACAGGCAATACTGTATTTTGGCACATGGAAATCGTTATTGTCCTCCTCTCAGCCAATCAGAATGTTTACAGTGCAGTCTATAACTACAGGTATTGACTGCATTCTGAACATTCTGCCTTCGGAAGCAGACAGGGAAACAACAATGCAAATTCCAGGCAAGGTTTTGTTTCAAGAAGACAATTTCTCTCTGGCAGGACTTTTTTTGCTGCAATATGCTATTTAACACACGGAAGAGAAAGGTAAAACATTGGAAAATGATTTCACTTTCTTAGAGAGAAACTGTTTACTTATTTTACATGACACCTTATACATGCTCATGTTGAACCTATTCCAGTTCAACCAAGTACAATTAAAATGCTTCACTTATGAAGACAACCATGTTATTTAAATAGTATAAAATAAACCATATTTAATTTACTATTTCAGTTTGTCTATTTACTTTACTCACTCTCAAAGCACAATATATAAATTTAGCACAAAACTACAAAACATGTATTGCAACTACACCATGTGCTAATGGCCTTACAGACCTTGGGCGATGTCATTATCGCTTGGGACCCTGGATGTAAGTATATGTGTTCTTTCATATTCATACACATATTGAACCCCGCTAGAGTGAGACTAGCTTTCCCACACCATTGGCAAGTCACAGACCTAGCCAGTGCAGGGCACCCCTGGGATTAGCCTCCCCTTTCTGAGTGTTTGTGAAAACAATAGAGTCAGACATTGGTACTGAATCAAGAATCTATGTAAGGACCTAGAATTATATACCCACATGAACACACCTTGGTTAGAGGGATTCAATAGGGAGGTTTAGGGCAGGTGGTGAACACAACTATGCACACAGTCTACAAAGATATTTCATATAAAATACAGATAATCAGATCAATACTGCAATGTTCAACAAACTACTAAATGAGGAGCACAGCATGTGACGACTTCAATGCTGACATCCCAGCAAATCCGGCCATGGTATACCACTCTTTAACTCTTTGTGGAGCGGATCTACCACTCTTTAATCACTTAGCCAGATGGGTACATGAGCTCTTAAAGGCCTGAAGAATCGTCATTGTTCCTGCAGTTCCGATAAGGCTGCACCTTGACAGGCATACCCACAAAATTACTTTCGTGCCTCGGTATTCTATTGACTGGGCATGAGGAATACAATGTTGAATCCATTATAGATTGCAAGAAGTTGAGAAGGCGTCTTTAGTATCTCATTCATTAAAAGGGATATGGTCCCAAAGAAAAATCATGGGAATCTGCTTACTAAATAAGTGCCCCTCATCTCCTGTGGCCTTTTCATGAATGTTATTGTTCAAAGGTTATTCTGCTTTAACACCCCGATATGTCCAGACCAGCTTCCCCTGAGCTATAGTTCCCCCCAAACCACTCTATTTCCCCAGCCTTCTTCTTGGACTTGGCCTGTAAGCTCCTGGCCGTAAAGCATTGGGTCCACCTTCCACCCTCTTATCACTTCCCTCGCATATTCCTTCATTGATGTGGTTCTGGGTCACACTTGTGGATTCCCTGCACTGCAATTCATGTAGCAAACATGGCATCAGTATTTTGCAGAAGCCACAGAGTAAGCCTGTACACGTGCAGTTTGTCCCGGCCACCACCTTTTTTCAGTCTTATGCCTTGTGGTTTGGCTCATACCAGGTGAAGTGGGGCCTTTACCTATACATGGCTGTAGAGCTAGTTTGCTTGCTGTGCCACAAATAGATAGTTCCAGAAGGCTGTATGTTATCTTGCTTATGAGCCCTAGAGAGATCACTTTGGTCCCCTGTTTCTTTGATCTACGGCACTCTCACCCTCTGCAGGTTCTAGTCTCTTTTTCTGTAGGGCTCTGACACTGAGTGGTCATTGATGCCATCGGTCCTCTGGGTGTTCTCAGCTGTTCTCTGTTTTGAGAAGCTCGCAGATTAAAGAATCTACAATTATGGTCAACTGTTCCTCCTTTGTGAGTGCATCATCTGGTTCCACTAAAGTCCAACACCGCCTATTGCCTTTCCAAATTCGGATCCCTCTTTTACTTGCTAAACGAGCGGACAACTTGCTCTGCATTTCCCTTCCTCCGAATGATAACACTTCTATGGTAACCTGCAATTACTTCGACAAGGTAGTTCCTAAGGCAGGGATCTTAGTAACCTAAGTGCAATAACAAACCCCCCAACTAAACTCGTAGCCATGAGATGATTAACCACGAGACAACCACTACAAGGAGGCTCCCATCCCTGGGAGCATTATCCCTTGGCACCCATACATTTTAGCCACTTATGAACTTTGCTACCATGAAGCTGTGAGAAATTCCTCAGCCTAAGGGTTGATGGCCACACAACAATCCACCACACGAGGGACCACCACTGCATGGGTGACTTCAATGCCTAACCCAACCTCACACACTACAACTACAACTGTTGTGAAGCATACTACGACGAAGCTGCGGAAACTCCCGAGACCAAGAAACAATGTCACCACAGTTTTCACCCCTGTAACCAAAGGGCACCCAAAGAGCATTTGAGGCCCGGACAAATGGAGGCCACCCCCACCACGACCCTACAACCACAACAAGGGGGAATGGCCTGAGCCCATGTGGTGAGCTGTGAATGCACAGAGCTCCTGTTGAGATCCTTAATTGATCCTGTTGTTCGGCAGTAACTGATAACCCTAACCGCAAACAAGGACACCATCCCGTGGGGGAAACCAATGCCCTGCTGGGAAGCATTGTCCCGATAGTAATCGGATTGGTTGGGCTGGAGAACGAGTGCCAGGAACCCGGGCCCCGTTGGAGTAAAGATGGTGGCCGGAGCCACACTGCAGTGAGAAGTAGGAGGAGGGAAGGAGGCGCTGTTCCGTAGAACAATATATTCTGAGTGACCGGGGTGCTGAGTGAACTACTGGTGGGCCCGCGGCTGGGGGCTGCATGGAACCTGGGCCGGATGGCTCGTGGAGAGTGCATGCTCTGAACTGAAGCATTCGTTGTGCATGCATTTGGTGCAGTCCTACCTGCGGGGCTGGCAGACTGGTGCGCGTGGATCCCTGATGATAGAGGCAACGGTGAGTGGACCCATGCACTTCGGCTGACGGGGTGTCTGCCCATTAACAAGGATCGAGTTGGGACCTGAAGCGGAGCCGGGGTAAACTGACCAACAACCGGTGCCTGTGAGGTGGCCCGGGCACAAGCGGGCGTGGGACCGCCTGCTTTACTTTGAAGAATCTGCCACGTTGAAGCAGGTATGGCAGAGATCTGAGAAGCTATTGTTGTGCTATGGACCTGCCTGAGTGGGGATTTGAGCTCTCGCCTTGTGTGATTTACCTCGCCTGAAGTGCTTGCAGCGTGCTAAAGCTGGAGGCAGCCTAACTATGGCCCTCACTGGGACCCATATCAAGCACTTGCTGTTGCGCTATGGCCCTGCCTGAGTCGAGATTTTAGTTCTCCCTGTGTGTATCTACTCTGCTCGATCTGCTTGCTTGTGGCTAGTGTTAACGGCAGTCTAATTATGGCCCCCACCAGGACCCATATCAAGGACTGCAAGGATTGCATGTTAATTGGAGACCTGGCAACTGGCGGTCTGGTGGACATTGCGCCCTCCTCACGCTGGGTTCTCAGGTGTTGTGAGTGAGATCTAGGGGGCAGCGGGATGCCTGCTGTGCTGCTGGGGTGCAGCACGGTTCTTGAGTACCTGCTCTGCGTGAAGGACACGTGGGATATGAGATGACCTCGGAAGATCTGTTGCCCTCTGATGCAATGACTGGCCCTACGGGAAGCACATGTACTGGGTGCTTAGTGTGAAGTGACTGCTGTTACTACAGGACGGTGGGCTTTAGCGGGAAACTGTCTGAGGCCTGAACAGGACATAAGTGAGGACATCTGGTGGTGCTGACGAAAGTGTGTGCAGGTGCAGTGAGGGGGCTTGCACTTGCACACAGGGAATTAGCGTGGACTCCCCCGGCGGCCACCTGAGATGGTGGATGCGCAGAGTGGGAATTAGGTGGGAGAGAATGGCTGCACTAACATATGCCTGGAAATCCTGGCACTCGCAGCTAACAGAACCCCGGATACTATGAAGAGTGGACCCACCGTCACCTATGCCATGCAGATCTGATGAAAAGCACTAATCCCCAGATCTCTAACCATGGGATGCCTGCTGTATAACGACTGGAGAAAGGAGAAGGAGTTGCTGCATTGAGGAAGAGTACATATCAATTGTAATGCTACTAAGCAGACCATAAGCTGACCAGGAATCAATAATTCTGTGCAGCTAGGAAGGTGGTGGTGCAATTAAATAGAAACTGACACCCAACGGCATGCTACAGACTACTCCTGAATCTGACTTTGGGCCTCTTATGCTTGAGGGGGTAACCTGCTCCCAGTTCTGGCTAGAGTGCGCAGACCCTGTGAGGCTTGTCTCCCCTGGCTACGGTGCCTGCTCTGGTGGTTCTTGGGATGCATCTGAAGACTCCTGCAGGAACCGGGGCTGCACTGTGGACTGCCAGTGTCGGACTGCTACAGGGTGTCCTGGGGTGGAGCGCGGCTAACTGAATAAGAGCACCGTAGCGCAGAAACTAAAGCTGGGACTCTGGCCGTTGTCTGCATCGGTCTTATATGAATATGTCCCCCACCAAAGGCAAGGGCAAATGCACAATCATGGATTTGTTTAATAATTCAGGCAGGCCCCGGGATCCAGTACAGAGTACGTCTGCACCACAGACAGAGTCATGTTCTCCTGGCACGGGCACCAAGAAGATTTGGCGTTGTAATCTGGCTGAATGGTTAAAGTCATCTGAAACGGAGCTAAAGGAAACGCGGGAGTCCACAAACGACCTGGAAATCCGGGTCAAGGAGCTGGAGAGAAGGAACACTGCTCTGGAGCCGCAGTCAGAAGATGCTGAAGGGAGGCTCCGACGGAACAATGTCAGGTTACTTGGGCTTCCAGAAGGGCTCGAACTCCAATCAGTATGTGGAGAACTTATTACTGCAGGAAATTGGTTCCGGGAACCTATCGCAAGGATTTGCGGTTGAGCGCGCTCATCGCTCGCTGTAAAAGAGGACCCCACTGGGGTCACACCCTAGACCAGTAATTGCGAAGATTCTAAACTTTCAAGACAGGGAGATGATTTTGAAGCACTCAAGGGAAGGTGGCGAGATCCAGTGGGACAAATTGCCATTTATCCAGATCACACGCCAGCGGTCCAGAGGGCCAGGAATTCTTTTGTACCGATTAAAGCGAGACTCAGACACCTGAATTTTAAATATATGCTTATGTATCCTGCCAGGCTCAAAATTATCTACAAGGGCAGAGCACACTTCCTGGAAACCCCTGCGGCAGCCATGACAGTTTGGCTCGTGGGGTGGACCCTATCACATGATGCAGTGGGTGATAACATTGAGGCGGGTTGGCTTCTCTAAGGGATGGTGCACTTGGGCTTCACATGGCAGGCCCTCTGCTGAACTGCAGGTGCCTTATGAGATCTACTTCCATCAGAACAAACTGTTTCACCAACGATGGGGGTAATGTTTGATCATCTGTCACTGGTTTTACTGGTCTGTCCCGTGCAGTGTTGGCCTGTTGCTGACACCCAATACTTGGCACACAACAGCCTGGATAGGCGCAGGTGCTACGGGTACGCCTGAGCGCTGTACACACTGTACAGTTGCTGAGCGAATGTATGTTGTTTGGTTTACTATGTTGTTGGTTACACGTTCTTCATGCATTTGGATAAACATGACACACAGCATGATTCTCTGGCTGTAATGGAAGTGGGGGACAGGGCAGCAAAGGGTGACCCATGACTCGGGGTCAGCCATGGCAAAATGGTGGGGGGTGGCTGCCTAGTTGCACAGAATAGGTCCCAGACATTTTCACGATGACCCCCATTAAGGTATTGACATGGAACGTGCAGGGGCTGGGCACGTAGTTGAGCAGGATCGGGTAAAATCCTTCCTAAATCAAAAAAAGGTGTTAATTGCCTTGCTACAGGAGACCCACCTGACAACTGAGGAACTGGAGGGGGTCAGAGAACGCTGAGAGGGGGCAGGGGTATGAGGTGGCATACTCTAAATTTGCTAGAGGGGTGTTTATGTGGATAAACAATACTGTGCCGTTCCAGCTTTTAGAGGTGGACGCGGATAGGGATGGGAGGTATCTCATTTTGAGGGGTTATATAGACCACATTGAGGTGTGCATAGTTAACTCTTATTCTTCTAATCATGGTTTTCCATCACATGTTAACACACTCTGTGCTCGAATCCCGCATCACCAGGAGTGTTTTTTCATATGGGTTGTGATTTTATTTGCACCAGGGATCCTATGTGGGACAGGTCCTCTCCTCCTGAGGGAAGTCTAGCACCTACGTCTGCAGCTCTCAATGCGGTGCTGGCCAATCTTGACTTGGTGGATGTCTGGAGAGAACTGAATCCTGAGAGTAGGGGTTACTCCTGTTACTCCTCACCCCATGCCCTGTTTACCAGGATTGATTACTTCTTTGTCAGCTGGCCTCAAATGGCAGACATAGGTGAAGCAGAGTACCAGGGTTGGACAATATCTGACCACTCCCCACTGTTGATGAAGTGGAACATTAGAAGCCCCAGGCCTCCCATCCCATTGCGGCGTATGCCAGCAGACACCATAACAGACCTCTTCAGAAGACGTTGGAGCAGTTTCTAGAGCAAAATGTAGGCAGTGTAAAGGAGTGGGGTACTGTGTGGGGAACTTGAAAGTTGTGGTTAGGGGCGATGTTATAGCCAGTGCGGGGGGCATCTGTAGAACACTGAGGGCTGACCTGTAAATGTTAGAAAATGAAATCCAAGACATGGAGCCCCGGGATGCGGGTCAGCAGACCAGTGAAGAGAGGTTGGCTGAAACCAGGCATCGCTGCCTTGAGGCGTGGGGGAGGTTATAAAAATTCAACTTCACTGTTAGAACTACCAGAGCACATGCCGAGGGAGAGAGGCTGGGTAGGCTTTTCTCGTGGCTCTGCAGGAGGGAATATACCAGACACCTGACCACAAAGTTGAGAGAAGAAAATGGTTGCATATGTAGGACACAGCTAGAAATTAATAATATTTTTGCCAAGCATTACTCCCAACTGTATAGTCACAAGGAACTGGTCCCTTACGGAGAAGTGACAGACGCTCTCTCAGAAATAGAGCTCCCCAGTCTGTAGGTTGCGCGCTAGACCACACTGGACCAATCCATCACGGTTGAAGAAGTGCGTGATGCGATTGCTTCCTTTGCCACTAGTAAAACTCCGGGCAGAGATGGGCTCCTGCCTGAATTTTACAAAACATATGTGTCGAGTGTGGCCCTGGTGTTGCTCAAGGTTTTTGAAGAAGCCTTCTCAAAAGGCGAACCAGGCAAGTATTATGGAAACCCTGGTAATTCAGATCCCTAAGTCAGGGAAGCTCACGGATAAATGTGAATCCGAGCAATCTCTACCCATGTTAAATTATGATATGAAATTTTGACAACAATACTGCCAGGCCGTCTTATACATAGTGATCAGACTGGTTTTATCCTTGGCCGTAACACCGCCCTGAACTTGAGTCGACTGCAACACATTATTGCACAGACTAATGGGTGCCCTGAACAGTGTGCAGTGGTGTCGTTAGATGCAAACAAAGCTTTTGATTCGCTGTATTGGGATTGGCTGTTTGCAGCATTGTGGGAATTTGGGTTTGGCGAGCAGTTCATACGTTGGGTAAAGATCCTATACACATCACCGATTGCAAGGGTTAAATATGGGAGGCAGGTGTCGGCGGCTTGGGAAAAACACAGTGCAATGTGCCAGGGGTGTCTGTTATCGCCCATGCTGTACGTATTGGCACTATAGCCTTTGGCGGTCTACCTTTGCAAAGAATTCCTATAGGCAGGCATATGGGTTGGTGGTACTGGTCATTTAATATCACTATACGCCAATGACATTTTGCTTTACCACAGGGACCCGCACCATAATCTACCAATAGTTATGGAGGTACTGGACAACTTTGCTAAGCACTCTGGAATATTTTTGGCAGGGAGAATTCTTGCCTGCTTCCATTGGTGGGGCTCCGGGGGGGTTGATGCTGACGATTTACCGGAATTGGGACTCTTGTGGTATGTGTAATCCTTTAATTACTTAGAGGTACACATCATGCACACACCTGAAGGCGTGCACATGCGAAACACAGCGAAACATAGCTGGGGTGGTGAAAGGCCTGAGGAGGTCCATGTCATTCTGGTCTAGGCTTCCATTGTCGCTGATGGGTAGGGTTGCGATTTCAAAAATGATTGTCTTACACAGATTTTTGTATTTTTCTTAACTAACATTCCTCACTACATTAATATCTCCTTCCTCCACTTGTTGGACTCGCTGATCAGGGGATTCTTATGGGGCTTGTCTCGCCACAGGTTTGCTCTTGCAACACTGTGCCTACCTTACAAGGAAGGAGGTGGGCAACTCCCAAATCTGGAATGGTATTACCTGCCGGCACAACTCAGCTTTATCAATAAGTGGCTGTCAGATGACGTTCTTCTGAGTCGCTGTTACAACAGCAGCTGGTGGCCCCTGCCCACCAAAAAGAAGTGCTTTGGTTACCGCTGAGCTTCCTGGGCGCTACACCTCTATTAATTAACCTGGGCAGGGAGGTGTGGCACAGAACGCTGAAACCATTGAAGCTTGATCGCCCTTACTCGCCTGAGGTACCGATAGTTGCAGATGTATGCAGACATAGGGAGGACCTTGCGGCAGCACGCCGCTGGGAGGGCTGGGGTGTCTCTACTTGGGGCGACCAATATGTAGAAGAATCGTATATTCAAAGAACTAGATGCCATAACTAAACAGATGGGGTTGCCCAGTGGTCAATTTTTGCGATATCTGAGACTAGTGGGGGTGGCTAAACAGAAATGGTCAGGGTGGCCTGAAGAACCAGAGGCGACTCCACTACTGACTTGCATGTATTCCCTGGAAGATGGCTGACGACCGTTATCCAGACTATATAGCGGCTTAGCCAATAGACCCAACACTCGGAGATCTGAGTTGAAATCATACTGGGAGGTCGACCTCTGGGAAGACATTGGGGAGCGGGAGTGGGGACGCATACTAGGTTTCCGCGAGAGGTGTCTCAACCCCTGTTTCTAATTAATTCAAATGATGTGCTGCACCGCGCCTACATCACACCTAGCAGGGTCCCTAAGTTTAACAGTACTAAGAAACCAACATGTCCCTGGTGTGGCAGTACAGGGGCTGATTTGGTTCACATGTTTTGGGGCTGCTCAAAGGTACAGAGTTTCTAGACCTGCATTGAGCAAGCGTGTAGAAAGTCTGGGGTTACAAGGTATACCTGGAGCCCAAAGGAGTACCTGCTGGGAGCATACTCGAAGAATAGCAAACATAAACATGTCATTAAGTCTATGGACATGGCATGCATTCTTGCTAAGCGGTGCATCGCCATGGCCTGGAAATCAACTGGAGGCCCGCAGTACCTACGCTGGTACAGGGACTTTGAGACTTGGGCTGAGGTGGAGTCCAGAGTGTGGGTTAGATCAGTGCACAACCTTGAAGCGACTATTGGTGGAACCTATGAGTCTTGGAGGCTACTGATTTGGGACATGTTTCACCCCTCTGATGACAAGCCACCGTGTATATCACGTCACTCTGTAAAAACCTGCATTGATATCCTGACTCTCTGAGTCCTGCACCCTGCCAAGTACCTCCTATGCCCCTAGGCTAAGCATATTATTGAATATCATGATCCCAACACTTATAAAGACTGCCCATTGAGGGCCCCCACACACCAGGCCTGAGCATAGAACCAAAAATGCTAAATACCTAGTTTACATGCGTGGAGAATTTGGTTTTGTTGTTAAAGATGTTTAACTGTTTCTTATGCTTTCAGTTAGCCTTGAATGTACGCCTATTATGCTTGAACTAATGCACAAAGGTCAATGCTGCACAAATGCATGTTTATAAATGCTAATAAAAAGAATTTAAAATAAATGACCACAGCAAGGAAATCGCCGCTGTGCTAGCTGAACAAACACGGCCGACTCAGTTGTGTATTTGCCCAAAACCACAGTATAACCAGTGTGGTCAGAACCAACAGGACCTATTAACATCAGCAACCCCCCCCCTATCTCGGGAGCTGACGATCTGGATTAGGTTGACACACAGCCACAACATCAACAGACCACCGATTAACAACAATCACACAAAATCAACTGCAAATATGGCCCCATTCAATGAGGGTGGGAAGCAGAACAAGAAAGACAAAAGAAACTACACTCCCACCAAGCAACAAGATCTACCTACCAGAATTCAAAACCCCTCTAAATCAACTCCAACCCCATTGAAATGAATTAAAGATCCAGACACAAACTAGAACAAAGACACCAGAAATCAAACAGCCCACAACAAAGGACCCGGAAAATACAAGAGAATCCCCTAATATCCAACCAATTCACTGACCGTAACACACAGAACCTGGCAATGGAGAAGACTCCTTTGGAAAGACACCTTTAAGAACCAGAGCTAGACTAGAATCCCTCACCACCTATACCCCTTATATAACCAGATACTGGAAAAAGAACCACCCTAAAAACCAAACCTCTAACTGCAACGACTCAGAACAGAGAACCCCATTGGTCAATCTAATGGAACTCCTCAACGATGGGAGAGATGGCACAACTACACACTCAGCAATAAATTGGTGAGCCAAACATAGAGTCGAAGGACTGATGAACCCTGCCCCCATTGAAACGCCAGAAATAACACCTAACAAAGAACAAGTCAAATCACACACACACAACACTGCAGCCTACTCAACATACAATCTATGGCAAAGCACAAAACAGAAATGTGTGACCTCCTAAGTGAAGGTGGCACAGACGCTCTATTCTTCACAGAAGCATGGCTCTCAGACAGGCAACTATAAAGTAATCACTCATGAAGGCATACCGGACAACTACAAACTATTGCAATCTAACAGTGGAATCGGAAAAGGAGGAGGAATCGGTCTAGCACACAAAAATCACATCAGCTCCTCATCATTACACTCAACAGACATAGAAGGCTGAAAATCACTCCTAGTCATCAAGCTCAATGGCCCTCATTACAACCTTGGCGGAGGACCATGGTGCTATTAGCACCATGGTCCATGCCGCTAAGGTTACGATTCCGCCATGGTGGATGGCGGAATTACCGCCCCATTCCAAGGTGAGTGGGGCGGTAATTCCCCATTCACCATTTGCCCTTCCCCAGTCCCATTTTTGCCCCCATAGGGCATAATGGGAATGGGGAAGGCGCTAATTACGGCACCGTAAATTACGGTGGCGTAATTAGCTCCAAAGTCCCTTTGCGGGTTGGATTTTTAACGCCTGCTAAAAGCAGGCGTTAAACACCAACCCGCAAAGGGACACTTGTAATCAGGCGTTAAGGGTTAACGGCGCCGACGGCACCGTTAAACCCTTAACGCCTGAGTTGTAATGAGGGCCAATGACAAATTAGAAATACTCTTCCTTCTGATCTATAGCTCGCCCACCTACAACCCTAACTTTGCTGCAAAACTCACTGATGGCAGAGCTAACCTTTCCACAAATCACAATGACATTACTGTTCTGGGAGACTTCAACATCTGGTTCGAAAGAGAAAATGAAACCACATAGACTCCCACAGCGCCCTACTGGAAACTCTTCATCGCAAACAAATAGTGAACGGGTCCAATCACAGAGCGGGACACACAATAGATGCAATTTGCTGCAGGGATGAACTTTTGACTGCCACCCCAGTATTGCCAATCATATGGAGTGACCATGATATGATCCCTTTCGCAGTCAAAATCTCAAGCTGCATGATGCCCACAAAAAAAACTCTCCCCGACAAACAAAAGTAACTTGAAAAGACTTTACCTTAAAATTTTAGCACAACTATTAGAAACTACCAAACCAGACACCTCCCCACTAAATGAAATGACACCAGACACAGTTGAAGAGAACTTTCACACCTGGATCACAGATGCATTAGACCAACTAGCACCTATAAAACCCTTCAAACCCAAACCAAAACAAATTACCAACAAAATGGTTCACAGAGGAACTGAGGGGGCTTAAAAAACAGTAAATTAGAAAAGCGAGTTAGGAAGCACTCCAACCAGATGAACCAAATTAACTACCAATGGAAAATGTGGTTATACAAATTGACAGTCCTGAAAGCCAAAAAACATACTATACCGCAAGAATCAAATCTCCAACAAATCCACAAAAATAAATGTTTCGATTCATCAAGTAAATAGAAAAAACAATGTCATACAACAACTGCATTGTACCCTTGCAAACCCTATGCAACAGCATCATGGCCTACCTAAGAACAGAAGTAATATAACAGGCCATGGAGGCATCCCGCATGACCACAAACAACACCCCCCAGAAACCAGGACCCCAACAATCAACACAACACTTAATCGATTTGAACCGATAAGCGAGGAAATCCTCGACAAACGATTCCAACATACCCTGATCTCCCAGAGACCCATTCCCACTGGACAGCTACAAAAAACGACTTAACCACAACACAACAACACACTACATCTGACTACTAATGAATGTAACCCTAAACAAGGGAATAGTACCAAAGACATTCAAATCAGCGTACATCAAATCTAAAAATAAAGATGAGACAGGAAATACAGATGACCCTACTAACTTCAGATGCATATCAAACTACCATTCCCAGTGAAAATCTTGGGGAATCACCTGCACAATGAACTACTCAATCATGTAGAAAGCAATGGAATACTTGACCAGTCCCAGGTTGGCTTTAGACCCATGAGAGGAGCAGAATCAGCACTCCTTTTCTACATGGGACGACCTACAAATTAACGCAGATAACAACATCCAATCGGTCTATACTACTGGACGTATCAGCTGCCGCCCATATGATCAAACACACAATTCTAATCAAGAGACTGGAGGAATACAGTATTTAAAGTTCCACACTACTATGGATGAAATATTTCCTCACCAACAGAACTGAAAGAACACACAATCCACCATTTACAACAAACACCGAAAATATCACCTGTGTTGTTCCACAAAAATGGACTCTCTCCCCACAGTTTTATGACCCCCCCGCCCCTAAATGAAGCTCATTCAAACCCATGGACTGACAGTATACAACTACGCTGACGTCACCCAACTCATCTTCAAGATAACTAATGACCCTGACAACACCCTCAATAAATGCCTCACTGAAATAAATACCTGGATGACAAACAACAATCTCAAAGTAAACCCAACGAAAACAGAAATAACGATTTACCCACGAGAAGACAATCCATCAAAGACATCCCTTACCTAACCCCTGAGCATGGGAACCCAACCAAAGACATCCACAGTGATAATAAATATGGGAAACATTATGGACAACAATTTCACCTTAGAATCACAAGTCAGCGCAGTAGCCAAAGAATTGTTCTACCTCCTGCGATGAATTAATTAATTGATTATTTTTTTTATTGGACATTTGAATGGTGCCTATACATAAGTGTTTCCAGGCACCACAAGACAAGTTTGGGGTGGGGGCTGGGGGACATGGGAAAGAGGTAGAACAAAAAACAGTTATATTGGCTTTGTGACAATCCTACCGTGCAAGTGCAAAACAAGGTGGTAAGTGCAGGGGGAGGGGACGAGGCAGAAGTACAGGAGTGGGATGCCCAAGGGAGGGGGGTGGTCAAGTGCTGGGGGGCCAAGGCAGCAAGTGCCTAGGGGAAGAGAGGGAGAAGTGAGGACGAGTGCACTGGACAGGGAGGACCAGGTTAGGGCTAGTCCGGGGAAGGGAGCCCACAGGCAAGTGCAGGCAAATGATGCTGGGGGAACCGGTATGGGGTGGGCTGCCCCTGTGTGACTCTCAAGGGACCAGGCCCCAGTCACAACAGCAGAGGGAATGTTAGCACGGGCGGGGGAGAGGGAAGGAAGAGGAGAAAAGGAAAGTGTTGAGAAGTTTTACAGAACTTAAGAAGATCTGGCTCAAGCCTGAGGGGGCAGGGAGGCTGTTCCAGAGGGAGGAACCAGCAGAGGAAAGGGATCTACATCCCACTCTCTGCGTGGAGAAATATTTGACCTGCAGAGAGTTAGAGCCAGAGGAACAAAGGTATTTAGGGAGGGAAAGGTGGATGTAGAGAGGTCTCAGGCCGCAGAGGGCCTTGTGGATGATGCAAAGGGTCTTGAATTTGATCCTTGCCATCCCCGGGAGCCAGTGGAGAGATTGTAGGGCTGGAAAGATGCAGTGGGCTTGATGCCAAGGATAAGTCTTGCAGTCCTATTCCGGATTAGTTGAAGGGGGCGAAGGGAGGAAAGAGGCATATTGAGGAAGAGGCTGTTGCAGTAGTCCAGCCTAGAGAGAACTAGGGCTCTGGAGACATTGAGCTTCTGGGGAAGGTGAGGAAACGTAGAATGCCCCTGAGGAGGTGGAGCTGAAAGTTGGACTTCTTTGCAAGGTCCGTGACATGTGGAGAGAAGGAGAGAGAGGAGTCAAAGATGAATCCAAGTTTTTTTGCCTCACAAATGGGTGAGGGGAGGGGGCCCAAGGATGCTTGCCAGAGAGTGGGGAGGGAACAAGGAAATGATAGTGAAATTATATTTTATTTATATCACACTCATACACAAGTGTTTCAGAGTGCAGACAGGCAAAAAAGGGAGGGGAACAAGGGAGAACAAACAACAACAAAATAAGAGAAAAATAACGATCTTACTAGGCCCAGTGACATATAAGAAAGTGAAGTGCATGGAAAAGGTAAAAGGGGGAAAGTGCATGGGGGGAGTGGAAAGTGCAGAGGAGGGAAAACAGAAGAAATGTTAAATTAAATAAATATATAAGGGTGATAAACCCTGGTAGTGCAGCCAGCAAGTGGCAGGTGAAAGGTAGTCAAACATGGTATATCTGATAAGCGCAGAAGAAAAGTGGGAGGGGGAATGTATGGGTACAGATACAGAGCCCTAGTGCAGGTGGTGGCCTGGAGGCAGTGCAGGAGGGTGGCAGGATGAGCAGGTACCTGGGCCCGAATGACAGACGGTGGCCAGGTGCACGATGCCAAGAGAAGAAACCGGTCAACAGGGGAGAAGGGGGGCAAAGGCAGAGACAAAGAGGAAGGTCTTGAGGTGCTTTCGGAACTGGAGATGGTTTTCCTTAAGTTTCAAAGTGGCCGGGAGGCTGTTGCAAAGGGAGGCACCAGCCGAAGACAGAGATCTACCGCCAGCTTGTTTCTTTGCAAAACGACTGACCCTGAGGGAGTTAGAAGTAGAGGAGCAAAGGGCTCGAGAGGGGAGACATTTACGGAGGGATAGTTGAAGGTATTTTGGACCCAGGCCCCAGAAAGCCTTGAAAATAGCCAGAAATAACGATTTACCCACGAGAAGACAATCCATCAAAGACATCCCTTACCTAACCCCTGAGCATGGGAACCCAACCAAAGACATCCACAGTGATAATAAATATGGGAAACATTATGGACAACAATTTCACCTTAGAATCACAAGTCAGCGCAGTAGCCAAAGAATTGTTCTACCTCCTGCGATGAATTAATTAATTGATTATTTTTTTTATTGGACATTTGAATGGTGCCTATACATAAGTGTTTCCAGGCACCACAAGACAAGTTTGGGGTGGGGGCTGGGGGACATGGGAAAGAGGTAGAACAAAAAACAGTTATATTGGCTTTGTGACAATCCTACCGTGCAAGTGCAAAACAAGGTGGTAAGTGCAGGGGGAGGGGACGAGGCAGAAGTACAGGAGTGGGATGCCCAAGGGAGGGGGGTGGTCAAGTGCTGGGGGGCCAAGGCAGCAAGTGCCTAGGGGAAGAGAGGGAGAAGTGAGGACGAGTGCACTGGACAGGGAGGACCAGGTTAGGGCTAGTCCGGGGAAGGGAGCCCACAGGCAAGTGCAGGCAAATGATGCTGGGGGAACCGGTATGGGGTGGGCTGCCCCTGTGTGACTCTCAAGGGACCAGGCCCCAGTCACAACAGCAGAGGGAATGTTAGCACGGGCGGGGGAGAGGGAAGGAAGAGGAGAAAAGGAAAGTGTTGAGAAGTTTTACAGAACTTAAGAAGATCTGGCTCAAGCCTGAGGGGGCAGGGAGGCTGTTCCAGAGGGAGGAACCAGCAGAGGAAAGGGATCTACATCCCACTCTCTGCGTGGAGAAATATTTGACCTGCAGAGAGTTAGAGCCAGAGGAACAAAGGTATTTAGGGAGGGAAAGGTGGATGTAGAGAGGTCTCAGGCCGCAGAGGGCCTTGTGGATGATGCAAAGGGTCTTGAATTTGATCCTTGCCATCCCCGGGAGCCAGTGGAGAGATTGTAGGGCTGGAAAGATGCAGTGGGCTTGATGCCAAGGATAAGTCTTGCAGTCCTATTCCGGATTAGTTGAAGGGGGCGAAGGGAGGAAAGAGGCATATTGAGGAAGAGGCTGTTGCAGTAGTCCAGCCTAGAGAGAACTAGGGCTCTGGAGACATTGAGCTTCTGGGGAAGGTGAGGAAACGTAGAATGCCCCTGAGGAGGTGGAGCTGAAAGTTGGACTTCTTTGCAAGGTCCGTGACATGTGGAGAGAAGGAGAGAGAGGAGTCAAAGATGAATCCAAGTTTTTTTGCCTCACAAATGGGTGAGGGGAGGGGGCCCAAGGATGCTTGCCAGAGAGTGGGGAGGGAACAAGGAAATGATAGTGAAATTATATTTTATTTATATCACACTCATACACAAGTGTTTCAGAGTGCAGACAGGCAAAAAAGGGAGGGGAACAAGGGAGAACAAACAACAACAAAATAAGAGAAAAATAACGATCTTACTAGGCCCAGTGACATATAAGAAAGTGAAGTGCATGGAAAAGGTAAAAGGGGGAAAGTGCATGGGGGGAGTGGAAAGTGCAGAGGAGGGAAAACAGAAGAAATGTTAAATTAAATAAATATATAAGGGTGATAAACCCTGGTAGTGCAGCCAGCAAGTGGCAGGTGAAAGGTAGTCAAACATGGTATATCTGATAAGCGCAGAAGAAAAGTGGGAGGGGGAATGTATGGGTACAGATACAGAGCCCTAGTGCAGGTGGTGGCCTGGAGGCAGTGCAGGAGGGTGGCAGGATGAGCAGGTACCTGGGCCCGAATGACAGACGGTGGCCAGGTGCACGATGCCAAGAGAAGAAACCGGTCAACAGGGGAGAAGGGGGGCAAAGGCAGAGACAAAGAGGAAGGTCTTGAGGTGCTTTCGGAACTGGAGATGGTTTTCCTTAAGTTTCAAAGTGGCCGGGAGGCTGTTGCAAAGGGAGGCACCAGCCGAAGACAGAGATCTACCGCCAGCTTGTTTCTTTGCAAAACGACTGACCCTGAGGGAGTTAGAAGTAGAGGAGCAAAGGGCTCGAGAGGGGAGACATTTACGGAGGGATAGTTGAAGGTATTTTGGACCCAGGCCCCAGAAAGCCTTGTGGACAATGCAGATGGTTTTTAATTTGATCCTTTCATCCACTGGGAGCCAATGAAGGGATTTCAGGGCTGGAGAGATACGATCCCAGGGCTTGAGGCCAAGGACAAGTCTTGCAGTCCTATTCTGGATTAGTTGTAAAATGCGGAGAGTGGAGGCAGGTAGGTTTAGAAAGAGGCTGTTACAATGATCGAGTCTGGAGAGAACCAGAGCTTGGGAGACTGTGAGCTTTTGAGGGAAGAAGAGGAAAGGCAAAGTACCTCTAAGGAGGTGCAATAAAAAGTTTGACATTTTGGAGACGTCAGAGATGTGTGCAGAGAAGGAAAGTGTAGAGTCAAAGATAACCCTGAGTTTTTTAGCCATGCAGGTGCGGGTAGGAGGAGGGCCAAAGGCGGCCGGCCAGAGAGTGAGAGGAAAGGATGTAAATGGTGTACCAATAAGGAGGATCTCTGTCCTGTTGGCATTTAAACATAGAGCGCCAGGGGACCACTCCGGTGGTGATAGTGCGCGGTACAAATATCCTTTAACATTAACATTAACATAGATCATTGGCAGAACACCAATTTTGAATGGCGATTAGATAATCAGAGATGAGAGAAGGAGAGGAGGAGGCTGAAGGAAGGCTGAAAATGAGTTGGGTGTCATCAGCATAGCACTGGAAAGTTGAGAAGAAAATTGAGATGCAGTAGGCGAGAGTTGTCAGGTATTGGTTGAAAAGCCAGGGTGAGATGTTAGACCCCTGGGGTCAGGCGTCCCAATAAGAAGGATCTCTGTCTTAACGCTTAACAGCATTAAGGCAGAGATCATTGGTAGAGAACCATACCTGAATAGCAGATTTTGAGTCCAGGTCAGAGAGCAGGTCTTGATGGGTGTTCAGGAGAGCAGTTACCATGCCTCTGGATGCCCTGAAACCGGACTGGTGGTTATGGAGGCAGCCAGCCATTTCAGTGTGGAGGGTCACTTGGGGGATGCCCAACTTCTCCATGAGTTTACCCAAAAAAGGGGTGATAGAAATAGGGTGATAGCTAGCCGGCAAGAAGGGTCAGCCGACAGCATTTCCAGGAGAGGGTGCACAAGAGAGTGCTTAAGGGGTTATGGGAAGGAGCCAGTTGCAAAGGAGTGGTTGCAGAGTTCAGCCAAGGCTGGGGTGAGAGAGGCGATGTTGTCCTTGATGGTTCTGGAGGAGCAGGGGGCACCTGTTTAGAGGAAACTTTCATAGAGTGGACAACTCTAGAGATCTCATCTGGTGCAATTGGAGAGAAGGAGAGGAGTATGGGGGGTGAAGGGGCCAAGGGAGGCAAGAGAAGGAGGTGGGGTGCAGAGGGCCTGTGAGTGAGGAGGAGAGGAGGATACTGCAGTAGGATTGGCAAGTTCCTTACAGATTTTAAAGAGCTCAGCCGTGTTATTAGTGGCTCCAGAGATGCAGGCTTGGACATGCGCCCTATTCTTGGAGCACATGGTGAGACAGTATTTCCTTTGGAGTAAGCAGCAGGCCAGTTTGTCAGAGGATGAGCTAGGTGCCTGCCACTTCCGCTCTGCTGCCTTGCACTTGCGTTTCAAATCTGCAAGTCAGAATCATACCAAGAGTTGCATTTGGAGTCAGGCTTCAAGCGGATCCTCATGAAGACGGCAAGGATGTCCAGGGTTTTAGAGATAGAGAGAGGTCAGAAGGAGAGTCCAAAGAAGGAGGGGGGATGAAGGAAGAGGCAAATGCAGCAACTGACACACGCTTCATCGGTCTAATGACGGAGAAGGAGACTGGCAATGCGGGCGGAGGCATCATCAGGGGACAGGGGAGGTCAAGGTGGAAAGAAGGGAGAGAGTGGTCAGACCAGGAGAGAGGGATAGTAAGAGAGTTGGAGAGAGTGAAGTCTGTTAAAATGAGAGCATCCAATGTGTGTCCGGCAGAGTGGGTTGGGCCAGAGGGAAGGATAGTGAGGGGAAAAAGTGTTGCAGAAGTCACAAAAGAGTACATTAGCCACATCCGAAGAGTTGGGATGGCTCTTAAATTACCAAAGGAAGTTATGTTTCGGGGAGGAGGCAAGAAGTGAGGAGGACATGTCTGCCCATTCTGAGAAGAAGAGGGAAGTTAGTCCTGGGTGCCCGTAGATGGTAGTAAAAGTAAGAGAAAAGGTAGGCAAGACAGACAGCTTGCAGACCAGGCTTTCAAAGGATGAGTAGGTTTGAGTGCGGATGATGGAGGCAGGAACCCACTCAGGGAAGATCAGAGCCTCTCCGCCACCAGGTCGGGAGGACATCGGATTAGACAGGATCTTGTAGTCATCAGGGAGAAGAGTGTTAAAAGCAGTGACGGAACTGGCCTTGAACCACACCTCAGTGGGAGCAAGGACATCAAGGTATTCAAGGAGGAGACAGATGTCAGAGGAGATTTTGATAGCAGAGCGAGTGTTGAGGGTAACTAAGTTAAGCTGGTTGACCCCTTTAAATGATTTGCTGGGGCCACAAGGGTGGGGTGTCAGCACAGGGTGGTCCAAAGGGGGTTGAGGGAAGGAGGATTGGGGAGAGAGGGGTGGGTGGAAGAGAGATGGAAGACGCCTGTTAAGAAGGAGGAGGTTGGGCTGGGAGCCTTGACCATGATAGCGCCATTATGATAGACATTAATGGTGCATTTGGAAGATGCAAAGTGATCCACGAGCACTTCCCATCTGATGCTGACAGTAATGGGAGAGGAAGAGAAAGGGGAGAGGACAGAAACTATATGGGGAGTCCATAAGTCAGAGGAAGGAACAGCAAAGAGAATGCCGGTGATAGTCTGTCTGGAGGAAGCATTGATGTAAGTGTCTGCAATGGGCAGACCGGGGTTGGAACTCAGAAGTGCCTTTTAAATGCCTTCCTTCCAAGCTTCATAAGGGACGGGGGATAGGTGATGGAGAAGCAATTAGAATAGATAGGAGAGATAGAGGGCAGCATGAGAGCAGAGACAAGAGGAGGTGGGGAGTAAGAGGGATACCAGGGTAGAGGGTTGGAAGCACTATGCAACAGTAGAATCTCACCAAGCGGCCAAGCAGACAAAACAAACTAATCAAGGAGCACACTAGAGATGCCCAGATTTAAAAATCATTAACAAATTGGAAAGCACATCTAGAATCGATTTTTCACAGAAACACTTACATGCAGCAAAAAGTGGAGGATGCACAGATGTAAGGCACACATTGGAGACAGGGCATACAGCAGATCAACATGCAATGCAAGAGAGAGGCATCTACATTAGATTAACAGGCCAGCAGGAAGAGTAGGTATGTGGAGATAGTTGCAGAGGTGAGTGACAAAGCAGGGTTTAAAAGAGAGCATGATTTTGGTGTCTTTTGATGAAGGAATGCATGCCCAGGTGGTCACTAGAAAAAGGGGGGTGGCATGTCAAATGAGGTCTGCATGGAAGCGAGTCACGTGGAGAGGGCCGTAGTGGAGGTACACATTTGTGAGGAACAGCAGAGCAGAATGCAGGTAAAGTCAGGAGTGCGTGCACATGCACACGGCCAGTGGGTTTTAATCGGCGGCTCGAGTGACCCAAGTTGGATTTTGAGGGATAGAGGGCAGCCGGAGTAGCAATGATGATGCAGGGTGTAGGGTGCTTGCCCTTTTAATAATACTTCAATTCTACACATATAACCCTCATGATCATCTTGTTGGTATTGTCTAGGATGGACTACGCAAATAGTCTCCCCCTTGGATGCCCAAATGCCTCACCAAAATGATCAATTAATCCAAAATACTGCAGCAAGACTAGTCCTGAGACTAAATGGAAGAGGCCCTATCACACCAGCCCTAAGAAGTTTACACTGGCAACCGGTAAAGAAACTTATCAACATTAAAGCCCTATGCATTGCCCAATAATCATTACACTGACAAGGAGCCAAATTCATCCAAGCCCAAATCACCTGATACCAACCAGGAAGAGACTTAAGATCTAATACCAACCTCCAAATAGAAACAAGAGACTATGAGAAAAAGAAATCGAGAGGAATGGTCTTCTCCTATCTGATAGGAAAACTATGGAACTCGATCCTGAAGAAAATAAGAATGACGGAAGACCACCTAACTTTCAGGAAACTACCTACAATCTGGCAATTCAACTCGCTGAGATAAATTTAGGCCAACTATACAACAACCACCCTCATGAGCAGATTACCCAACCAATATAATGCCTGATGCTACAGACCATATGGTGGAATCAAGAGATAAATACAGAATGAAAAACCATAACATAGCTACACATACTCAGAGATCACCCAAAACCCACTACCCACTTCTCCCTTCCACACAACCCACAACTCCAACCTACGACACCCGCCCAGAGGGCTAGTGAATCAAAACATGCAAACCGCATGTCACTATCTAACCAAGCTATATACCCAATAACCACTGGCAACAAGCACCTCAAACACTGGATACAGCCCTTCTGGACACAAAAGCCCAGTCCACAAAACAAAACACTCAAAGAAATCTCACACACACAGACACCAGTTTCTCCTGGTTCTACATGCATCAACAGATGAGCACTACATATATCCTATCCCTCTCTTCCCCATTAAACAACCCAACCCACTTTTCCTCACAGAGCCACGTGAATGCCTAGAGACAATGAAAATGGCAGTGGTGCAAGCTATAAATCCATGTAACATAACATGACATGTAATTTTATCTATTAAACTATGGACCTTTTTCTCGTTGAGCTGTCAGTATAGCCAGAGTCATTGCATACATCATTTAACAAAAATGACAGATTCTCAGCCCAAAACAGCCCTGCATTGCCACACCAACGCCAACCTAAACCTTACTACTAAGGAAAGGGTGAGTGATCCAATATGAATGGACAAACTGGCAGAGGCTCTTGCAGTGCGCCCCCACCGTTCCAGGCATCGCCCACCAATAATTCAGCCAATCAGTCTCTGAACCCACCACCCCACAAGCCCCTCAAATAGAAGCTGATGGTGTTTTTTCTCTCCAGGTCAACCATCTCCTTGTCTTTGTATTGGTAGCTCAGAAGGAGGATAATCATAAGGGAAGGGGCTAACCAGCACTGCTTTGGATGGGGACAGATGTTTTGGTTAAGAGTTTTGTAATTAGGAGCCATGGGTTTTTATTATTATCTTTGTATTGCTTTTAATATGTGTAACAGATTATTAAAATTACTTTGAATCTGTAACAAGCATAACATCCTAAAACTACCCCAGCAATGTACCAATGTTTCCCCTTCCTACCTCAACCCTCTTTCACCTTCATAGTTGGATCAACAGAAGCAGGATAGCAAAACATGGACAACGGACTAAAGAAAGTAAACATTTGAGGGGGGTATTTGATGATGAATTAAAATATTTGAACACTTTAAGCTTTTCAGCCCCTTTCTCAACTTTTACCTCAAAGCCACCAAGACAATTAATGTGTAACACGAGTCAGATCTTAAGTCTAGAAAATCTAATTGGATAGTACTTGGCTAGTACTCTGGTCAATTTCTTGTTTCAGATGTTAAACAGTCCCAAAGCCTGTAAGCAATGTGAACAAGTAAAGTCTTTTTTTTATGTTGTTTCACACATGAAAGAAACAGGCCCTGGATTGGAAAAAATAGGTAATCCTAAATGTCTTCTTATTTTTCATTACAAAGAATTTAAGTGAGGTTATTTTATGTTAAAGGGATTATTCATGGTCCAGTTGGTGATTGGGCGCTGTGGAAATCCAAAAGGGAAACAACATTATCTGGTGGCAATGCCCTAAATTGGTGGGATTCTGGGAACAGGTTGTCCCAGAGATCAGTGGACTATGTGGACATTGGGCAGCATATGCCTAGTAAATAGGTCCCTGGGTCCCTAGGGGTTCATTGTCCACATTTTCCACTAATCTCTGACAACCTGCTCCCAGGATCTACCAATTCAGGGCATTGCATCAGATATGTATAAATGTACCTGCCCTCCTGTCATCACTCCATCACAGACCATCTAAGTATCTTTTTCAATTCTTGTTCCTTGTGTTGTTGATGGTAGAGAAAGTGAATGATCTTTGAGCACACTTTTTTCTACTTCTCTGTGGCCAATATATTTATGCCATGCTCTAACACAAGGCAAATCCCCCTCTTCCTTAGGAGTATTCAACTCTGCAAATAGTTTAGAGATGAGCCATTTTCCTTTTGATGCTGTTGAAGAGAAAATCATGTTTGTGAAACTAGGAGGGGCTTTAGGTCACGCTTTCCTGTTGCCCGAATTCAGTAACCAGTGCCACAGAGGGAAATACCCAATGCTCTCTCCTTTGCCCAGACTAAAGTCCTCCTAGGATAATTAAATTAGGTAATTTCTCAATTTGAAAATATATGGATTGCAAATTCACAGCTGCCGGGCTGCTATCTCTCAAAATCATTCCTGTTATATGTCAGAGTAAATTGAGAATTCCCATCTATAGGGGAAAATGGGCCAATGTAGGAGGAGAGACCTTTTCTTAACTGCCAGAATCTCTCACACCAACATAGCAGTCTCACACATTATTCTATGGTTACTTCCAGAGTTTGTCCCTCCTGTTGCCTCTAACCTTAATCTTTGAATTTCCTTTGCTTCTTTCCTCATTGCCTTTTTTCTTTATATTTTAATTCCCTTTGCTTTCTTCCCTAAGTGGCAGTTTGATGAATAGGCCATGATTTGAGGATGTGCTGTATGGATGTGGTGGCTGATAAGCGATGCAGCCCTATACAAGCAGGGGACAAGACTTGGAGACTTTAATGCAGCAGATTGTCGGCCAGGCATTTCCCTGCTGGAGTAAATTACTAAACCACCACAGTTGCAACAGTTTTAGAAACATATCTCACAATGACTTTGCAATGTTGGAAGGCTAGGCCACTGACAGACCTGGTATGGATTGCATTTGTCGCACATAGGGTGACATTTTTTATTTGATTTTATTGTTTATAGCGCAAACCTAGCTCATGACCAGCAGAGAGCTTTACAATAGGATTGTGCCATAATTAGGCTTGGTATTTTATCCAGTAATGCAATACTGTTGGCGCAGGGAGATTTTTATGTGCCTGGTGGGTATTGTTGAAAGCTAAATTCTTATGGTTTTGCAGAACTGGAGGATGATAGGGGCATTTCTAGCCTCACAGGGATTGAGCTCCAGATGGCTGGGGCGTGGCAGGAGAAGGACTGCTTGCGAGTCTTCTCTTTGCGGGATAGCTTTGACTCCAACCTTTTGATAGTTTTGCTATGTCAGTTGCAAGAGCCTCTGGAGGTGTGGAGTTTAGCTGCCATGAATGTTGCTGTTCCCTTTGAGACTGCTTTGTAGGTGATACATGAAGGTTTGAATACGATCCTGGTGGGTACAGGGTGCCAGTGAAGAGTGCGCAGTGTTGGAGAGATATGGCGCCATATGTGGGCACTTATAATAAGGCAGCTGAAGCATGGTTTTGCTGCTTTGAGGGGGGCAAGGTGTGCAGCAACAAGAACATTTTGCCCATCGATGTGTGAGATAATGAGGGCTTGGACCATCGTATGGAATTTGTTCAGTTGAATGAAAGGTTTTATTTTACAGAGTTTGTGGATCTGTAGCCATGCAGTTTGTGTCTTTTTGGTTATTTGATTTTGTAAGGAAAGGGTAGTGCCAGCAATCAAGCCCAGGGATTTGAAAGAGTTTGACATCTGAGAGATGAATCCTTCCAGGCACATGTATGTCCTCCAGCTATTGTTGCACAAGTTATTGTTTGATGGGGGAACTAATGAGGACCAGCTCGGTCTTGGTTGAGTTCAGTTTAAGGTAAGCATTTGATACCCATGTTTGGATAGTATGCAGGCATCTGTGGAGGTGAGCAAAGTACTGGGGGTCACTGTCCTTAATGTACAAATGAGTGTCATCAGCTCACTGATGAATGACTATGTTAGGGTCATTTAGATTTCCAAAGGGTTCCATGTACAGATGGAAGATGATTGGGGAGAGAATGGAACCCGGGAGGAAGTCATCTGTGTAAGTAGTAGGTTTGAGTGAAGTGAGTGTGTCTGAGCGATCTTTAGGGGAGAGGAGGGCGAAGTCTGTCCAGGACAGAAGTGCCCGGTGGGATGGATAGCAGGGCTCTGTCTGGTTTGGAGGCATCAATGTGACCTCTGGTTTTATCAAAGACATTAGAGGTAAAGGGCTGGGTTTTCATTGTTCTCTGAAGTCACTGGTCTTTGGGGAACAGGGCGATCAGTGTGAGGATGCATTCATCCTTTGTTGTATGGGGATGAGGGTGAGGGTTGACCAGTTCTGTAGTGGTGATATGGGCATGAGTGAGTAATGAGGGTAGGGACTCTGAACACGCTCTAAGCACCCTTAATCTCGAGTTCTGAGGTGGGTTACAGCTTATCCAAGACCAGATTCCAAATTGGCTGCAGATGTGTAAATATAGCTGTGTCAGCAGGTATGCCAGAGTTACATGCAAGCAGCTGTAGAATTCATTATCATTCAAGCGCACCATTTCCCAGAAACATTAACACTATAAATGTCCTTCTAAGTGTCCCTGCAAGCCCTTGCCTGCAGTGATATGCTCTGGGGTGTCCCTGCTGTGAGTTGGTACCCACTCCTGCCTCCCCCCATATAGCTACACCATTATTCCCCTCCTCCAGGGTGCCTTAATACTTCTCATAGTTACCCTACCAGAGGTGCATCTCCACCAGGAAGTTGCCAGTTCATGTCCTTCCTCTAGATGCTCTTTACACCCCTTGCCAACACAATAGCAAAGGATTTCCAAAACATCAAGCTTGCCATCTATGCTTAAAGCCCTACCCTCACTCATATTCTTCCTCTCTCTTTACTGGTTGGCTTTGCTTGCTACATTTCTTCTGATATTCTAATATTTCAGAAATGTTAGACACCAACCCTTCTGTCCCTCCCTTTCCCTAACCCATTCTTGTAAAACAACATCCATTTTGGTTACCTTAAGATTCCACATTTCGTTCGCAATAAGACTCTATTCCGTGTATCCTATTTTTCAGCTTAAAATGTTTGCAGAATGATGTTGCTGAGCTCTTCAGAAAAAACATGTTTGACAAAGAATGATAAGCTCAGTGTTTGTGCAGGCCTCAGACCTTAAACAGCCTGCTGCAAGTATGATAAGAGATAATATATGTCTTCCTGCCTCTTGTCTCCCAGAACAAATTGCCCGGACCTGAAAATATATGTACCAATGATTAACGAATGCAGAAGACAATTGGTACATTCCAGGAAGGGGGTATTCTAAACAAACTATCCAGCTACAGGTGCACAGCGACCTATGGTCGAGCAAAACATAGATTAGGTGCACGGAAACGTATCCTTGCGCTGGGAACAGTTTGAACTTTGGGAAAGGTTAACGTGTGCAAGCATGACACTGATGAGAAATGTATGTTTTCGCAGAAAATGTATACGTTGCAGGAAGCCATAAACTGTCTGGAAATTGACAATCTCAGCAACTAAAATATGTACATAAGGCGAATAAGCCAAGATGTAAATTGCTCATTTCTCTATGGCTGTACTCAGTGGTAGATGAACCTGGGTCCCCTTGAAGCGAATAAACTGTTTTTAACATTTGACTCATGACTTTTGGTCTTTCTTATCTTGTTTGCTGTACCAGATTTTGGATTCAGAAATTGGCACCCAAAGTAGGACTCTCCTGAGGGTGATCCATCGCTTTTTGAGGACAGAGTAAACAGACGCTGGGACCAAAGAGAACCAGCGGCCCATGCTGATCTGAGACAGAGATTTTCACAGCTGCTACGCGTGACTCCATGTTCGTCTCTTTAGCCAGAGGTCATCCCGGCAAAGGTCCTGAATTGTAAGCTGCGACTGAGTTTTGCTTTTTCTTTGAAAGACCACCAGCCACAGGATTCGTTTGATGGGAGATTGCTTCTGACTTTGAATTAGGTGAGTTTGTTTTAAACCGTTTGTATATATAACTAAATATTTTACAAAATATTTTGCCAGTTAAGACTGTTTTTGAGTTAAAAAATGCCTGTTTTCAGTAAGATGCGCACAAGTTGGGTGGCACTCTACTGCAATAGAAGACAACCTCATGGGTTAGAATATGGTCAGCCTGCCCCACCTGAGGGTTCCCCAGCAGATGAGATGTATATAAAATGTGGGTTAGGAGCGATAGTTTTTAATAGTGTTGGGCACCGCCAGAACAGACAGATAGCAGACCTTCAGTGGCCGGAATATGTTTCTTTTGAACTCATTAGAATACAGCACTTAGAATCAGTGCTGTTACAAAAAAAGGCTAGGCCAACTGCTTTTTATGCTAATCGGGATTGGCGCAAAGAAGCCAGCCATCGCATCAAAAGTAGAGAAACATTTGCTTGCAGACATATTACCCAAGCAGAAAAGGTCGGCTTGAAGCAAATAGACTGCTGTTAATATTTGACTTGTGGCAGTTGGTCTTTCGAACCTTGTTTGCCGTACCAGATTTTGGATTCACATTCTGTCCGTCACCCCCAACTCAGCTCCTGCATTCTCTCTGCTTTGTCCTGCCACTCTAGGTGAACTGGCACTCAGCCTCTGGTCTGCCAGCCACTTTTGCACTTATCTAGACTTCTTTAGATCTCAGATCATTAAGGAACTTGCACCACTCGGCAATTCCTACCTCTACCTCTCTCTCTAACCTTCTTGTTGTCAGGGGTCTATAAATCCTGAAATAAGGGGACACCATCAGATCTCTCTGAAAAGAGACCTACAGCTGAGCCCAGTGACAGTGTATAACTACCAACCTGTTTCCCTTCTCCCTCACTATTCTATGTGCATCATTGCATACCTGGAAACACATGAATGTAATGATTCCCACCAGTCTGGGTCCTGCCGATGTCACTCCAATAAAATAGTTCTTACTCATTTATCAAACGTGTACCACCTGTAAATAAAGTAAATACTGAAAATTGATCATCCTGTTGCAGACGTAAATACTCTAAATATTCATCATGTAACATGCACACCTATTATGATTCTCTGTCAGTGTCATCAACCCTTTACAGTCCTCTCCCCACTACCTTACTTGGTTAATGTTTCTGACTTTGTATCTCATTTACCACTGCAAATCACCCAATCTGGGGATACCCAACTCAGCCATACGTGTTAAATTTATGAAAGTGCTTCTATTTGTACAAAAGCAAATTAGTACTACCTCTCACATGAGACCATTTAAGCAGCTGAGCGGCACTTACTAACAATTCACCAATTTCTAACGAGACAGATTGAAGTAACAGCAACAAGTATGTCCCTGCTATTTCTGAATGAGGTTTCTACTCTGATGAGGTACAGACTGATATATTGGGAATTATAGATAGACTGGTGCCCCAGAAAAACTGCTAAAAATGGCCTGTCCAACAAATGTACCTTTCTTGGCCAAATCAGATTGTCAGATTCACCAGTACATATTCACAGATACATCTAAGCCGATCCAACCTATCAAGTGGTTGAAAGTCCATAGGACTGCTGTGACACATTTTAAGTAAAATAACCATCTCTCCTCTTCACACCAACCTGAAACATCCAAACAATTAAAAAGACAAAGAAAAAGGGGTTTAACCACAGAAGCTACATACTTTGCTGCATTGCCTTGAAATAATTTCACAGATACACAATCAATGCTGTGCTTGTTCAGGCTAAATGATACTCGTTTTCCCACCGAGTTATTGTAACCAATTTCAGTATGATTTCAGGTTGACTTATCATGTGATTTACTGCTTTATAGGTAGCTGTATTGAATGCAAGATACCAGTTCAGGTTTTGAAAGAAGACAATGAAAGGTTGATGCATAATAAAAAAAAATGGGCTGGGAAGCGATAGACTATTGCTTAACTTGCACAATTTGCAACCAGGAAACATGCGCTCATAGTCCAGTTATTATCACTAAACCAACATATGTGATCCTGGGCAAATCACTTTACATTGCTGTGCCTTAATTCCTTTAGCTGCCAAATTGGGATCACCTTGAAGTAATTCTTTTATGTGTGCACTATACAGAAATACTCACTCTTGCATGGTTTAATAGACTACAGTCTTGCCCTATAAATCAAATTATCGAAAATGCATGTAGTGCATGCAGCATGCTGAATTGTCTCTATGCTCACTCATGAACATCACTTAACAGCCATGACTCTCACCTCCCAGAAATATGAAATAACAGTAGAGTCCGATGTAGAATTCTGTCTAGAAGGCATGAAAGAATGTGATTTTGACTAGGAGTCCTTGAACTGCCCGCCCATTTGAGATTAAATAAAAAGTTTTTAAAAAAGGACACAGACGATGGTAGCCATCTCATATTTGGAGGGCCCTTATCTACTTTGAACCGTAAAATATTTCGGGTCATAAATCAAGGAAAGTGTTTTAGGTGCCTGGAATCACCAGCGAAAACCAGGTAGTTTGGGTTTTCCGTAAACTGGTTTAAGCATGACTGATTATAAATGTGCAATGCATCCTGCAAGTGCAGCGCATTATAGTGAATTATCAGAAGGACCAGCAAGTGTAGTAAAATGCAGCCCTTGTTCCATTTAGATCTTCATATTAACATGCCAGATCCCGACTCGTCACGCTATCCGTTGTAGTTGGATACGCTCCATTGCATGGTGGGAGATTCCACAGTCAACCCCCGCCCCAACTTTACCGAGTACCAGAGAACCCTACCGATTACTCTACAGCCCATAACGAACCACGCCAGGGAACTGTTAATGGACGTCGATTAGTTCCACACGTGAATACAACAAATGCTTGAAAAGATGTTCGATTCTGACTACTTACCAATGTCATTTTCATGATAAATGTATGAATGGGCATTGGGGCTTCCATGGTCTGTATTGGCTTCCATGGGTTCTATGTAGTAGGTTCCGTTCCTCGTCTGGATGGAACCTTCAAAGAGCCCATTGATTATAGAACCGGAGCAGACAGATCCAGCTTCATCTGCAGGACAGGAAAAACATCGCAAATCATTCATTTTGAGCTGAAATCTCCCAACATCAAGCAGAATATGTGAACACCTTTTCAGAACCGCAGCTGAGTAGGACAACACTGCGCTCCACCAAAATCGTGGACAACATTTTCTCACCAACACTTTAACAATACAACAACTGGCATTGCTGGGAACATATATGTAACCTTATGATGGTAAGGATATTGTGATGAAATCCATATTTTCTTTTACCTCGCAGTTTTCCAGAGTACAGAAAAGAAAAGTCTGCTTGAGATGTTTTCCCCTTTTCAACTACTTCAAAGTTGTCTGCAAAAGAGGTTGTGTCCCTCTTCAGCATCATCCTGAACGTCCTACAAAGCAGAAAAAGGGCAATATATTCATGGAACCATTTATTAGACTGCAGGAAATCAGTCTTGATATATTCGTATCCACATTTTCAACAAACAGGAAGAAAGAATGTTATGAAGACAGAGAGAAAGATATGACATTGTTTGCATGGAAATAATGGAACATCAGCTCTCTCACTGTCCTCAGCAAATCTTCCTTATCACGTTGAAGTAACTACTCTATGCAGACTGAAATAACATTCTTTTTCTAGCAAGGGCCTGCAACCTGTGCTCTCCAGATGCTTTGGACTACTACTCCCATGATCCCTCACCATTGACATTGCTGGGTATGTTTGATGGGTGTTGTAGTCTGAAATATCTGGAGAGCCAAAGGTTGCAGACCCTTGATTTGGTGAGCTGGTATCTCTGATCTAGCAACCGAGGGCATATTGTGTGAATGTGGACATCTGGCACTTGCACATTTCCACTAAAGGGCCAGACTGCTCCAAGCATCTCTATTAGGTTTAACCCATGTGCCTGTTCAGAGTTCATGTCAAAACATTTTAAACAGTTTTAATGTATGGCTTTGTATTTGTGGTCGATCGACAAACCACACAAATCAACAATTTACAGTTCCACCGGATTTAGTTATGAATGAAAGGGATTTGGGGTAGATTCCTATGCAGTTGCCACAACAGACCAGGATTTCCCCTTTCGGGATTGGTCTAAGTCAACAGTGTCTGGATAGGTCAAATAATCATGGGTGTTAAGGTATATGTCTTCCCAATGTTCTTGTGACAAAGTCCTCTGCCTAACCGAGGGGATGCTCAAGATAATGGATGCTGGATCCTGCAGAGGTGTAAGACGAATCCCCAGACAACCCACCTGGTCCCACACACTAAGGCAGGGGCAATCAAAGGAACACTAACCCACAAATCCCAATGTCACCCAGGTTCAAGCCCCTTCAGTACGCCTATAAGCATAGTACTGAGCATCTAGAGAGCTATTGAAACCCCCTGCCAGACTCAAGCACTCAGAGTAGGCATTGATGCCTCTCACTTTAAGGAAACAAAGCTGAAACATTTTGAGATCACCAGCGAGTAGTTAGATACATTTATTTCTACGATACAGCTATCAAAATACACCTTTAGGAGAGTAAGTTGGGCTAGCACAGACTGCGGGAGTCCAATGGATGCAAAGTTGCACTTGAAAAACAAAGTCAAATGGAACTCACACACATTGCCCACGCAAGGGATAAAATAAACAGTCATTAGCACTCTCGATGGAACGTTGCGCGGTTTATAGTAATAATTTCGAAACCAATAATGTCAAAAGTCATTTTTTCGGAAAAAAAATGTAAAAAAAAAAAGTCGAATTTTTTTTAATGCATTTTTTTCGAAATGGGGGGTTCCACCTCCAACCCCCCTTTTTAAAAAATTGTTTTTTTGTTTTACCCATTTTTTTTATCCCGAACCCCAAAATAAATATATAATTTAAAAAAACGGAATTCGACATTTTTTTTTTCGACATTATTTTTTCGAAAAAAATGTCATTCGACATTATATTTTTGGGAAAAATGACCGACCACCACGTTGCGCTTTGGTCAGCAAATCAGGATTATGGATTCTGAGCAAAATTGGTGAACAAGTGTTGGTGCGTGGAAGGTGCTTGTGCAATACTGTGGGTGTGCCTGAGGAGGCAGCGAATGTGAAGAAGGTAGTGTGCGGAGCACACCTGACAGGTTGAGGAGCCGTAGAGGCTCGAAGTGATTTATCAAAGTATTGTGATTACATTGTGTTCCCTCCTTAACAGCAAACTACCAAAACCCTCAATTTGAGGGCAGGTAAATGCAAGCACGATGTAGCAAGGGAAGGGCAGAGGTGACATGCCCCTACAGCACCTGTGTAAGATGCTCCCACCTTATCCTTATAAGTACAAAATTTGCACGCATAACATAGAATGGTCTAAAGGCACCAAGGAAAGCTAACTAGACCATGGCCACCTTGCAGATGTTTCTCCAAAGATGTGCAGCAACCACTACTGATGCATATACTGGGTACCTATAAGAGGAAGATGCTAGCACGCGCAATGCCTATATTTGATCTCTGGAGAATGTTTCAATAGGGCGAGGGGGACACAGCGAGGCATCAGTGGATGCTAAGCCAGAAGGAGGTGCAGGGGCCCACGACCCCACCTTCCAGTCCCGCACATGTCCCTCTGAGCATGGTCTCTGATGACACAGACAAGCAAGGGATGTACCCATTACAACAATTAAGAGCAGCAGAGGTGTATTCAAATCTGACATATAAACCACCTCCATACATTAGGGAAGAGGGGCAGAGAGGCACAGTTCGGCTAACCACTGAGCGAGGAGCAATCAGTGAAGCGCAGCAGGACGCGAAGGAGGGGCTAGGGAGCATAGCCACAAATTGATGGATAGGGGGACATATTCTCCTAAAACTGGAAGGGAAGACGGATGGGAAGACAAAGGGAGCAACTAAGGTAATGGAGGTTTTGAGGGGGGGCAGAGAAGAGAGTGATTGGGCAGAGATAATTGAGGAAACGGACAGAAAGAAGAAGGAAAGAGAAGAGAGACTAGAAAGAAGAGAGGACAGGGAAAGGGGAAGAGAAGGAGCAGGTGCAGAAGGAAAGAGAAGAAAGGATAGAAAGGGAGCACAGAGAGAGGAAGAGAGAGGAGCGGGAACAGTGGGACAGGAGGATAAGAGGGCTAGAGGAGATCAAGAGGCAGAGAGAAGCAGTGGAGCAGGAAAAACACAAGTTGATAGAGAGGAAACAAAAAAAGTTGCAGGTGGACAGGTTGGCAAGAGAGCATGCACGCAGTGAGGAGGATGAGCGTGCAATATGGGCAGTAAAGACACGATGGACAACGGGACGGGGAGATGAAAAAATTGGAGGTGGCAGACAAGCAGAGCCAGATAGCACGACAGTACAGAGCAGGGGTGACATGGAACCGAACAGGATAGGCCTACGGGCCTGGGGGGGAGAAAGCGGGTACAACCTGCGTGACATCGACATTAACATGAACCCAACACAGACACAACAACGATAATATTGAGCTTTGTAGATGACTTTTGCAGTAACCTGCGCTCGGGATCCGACAAAGAAGGGCGAAACAGTGGGGACGAGAAGGAGGAACAACGTAGGCCCCAATCAACAAGGACAAGAACGGACAAGCAGGTGACATCGGAGAGAGCGACAAGTGCAGGGGGAACAGGAGGCGGCAAAGACGAGCGCACACCACAGTCAGTAGACGAGCTATGTAACAATGATGACCTAGTACCATACTTAACGAGACTCAGAGACCTCCCAGGACGAAGGCAGAGGGAGACATCTATAGTATGTTCCAGGGAGAGGATCCCGGAGGGACTAAACAACGACCTCTGAATACCCAGAACAGAACTGAAAGACGTGTACATTGACATTAGAAACGAGGACAGACAGGTCCGATTGACTGGAAGCACCAGTGGGGAGGTAGGGTTCAGACAATGCCCCTGCTAGAAAAGGGAGGGGGCCAACCTCAATATATATCATGGAAGCATTTTGACATGGGAAATGTGAGGTGTAGGTTGCCATTGTTATCGGCGGGTGCTGGGAAGTGTATATATGAGATGGAAAGGATGACAGCAGGCCAGAGGTTAGCAGTAGGGGACGTGAAAGGACTGTTAGTAGCAATCCTCGGGGACGCTGCTGATGACGTATGGAAAAGGGTGTGGTTCCCCAGAGTGACCACCCAGAACACGGCGCACAATGGTTCACCGTTCGCAAATTGCAGGGCTGCCGTATGGCAAGCCTTAAGGACACAATACCCAGACACGTCAGACATTGTAGCCCTTATGTCTCTCAAAATGGAACCAGACGAAGACCTCTTACACTACATTCAGGCGATCCAAGAGTTTTGGAGCCTTGAAACTCGAGAACCGTGGGACAAGACAGTAGCTGTATTTTACCACATATTATGCAGGGGATTGCCAGAACCAGTAAAGAAGCAGCTAAGGAAATTGATAGGCATGGAAGCAAAATCTTGGCCAGAAATACAGCAAACAATCATTCATCACTGTAGTCTATTGCAGGAAAAGCAAAAAAAGAAAGCACATGAAAGGAAGTTATAGGATGCCAAACTAGTACAGAAAAAACAATCAAAATACGTCATGTAAAGGGTGGTACTAACCAGTGTGAGCACACAGGGGACACAGCAGTAGCAGTACACACCACCACCCATGGGGGGAGGATTCATGGGATGGGGGAACATGCAGCAAGAGTTTTGAGAAAGAGGGGGGCCATCGAGAGGACGTGGATTCAGGCCACAGATACATCATAACCAGAGGAGCTTTCCAGGAGGGTTTTGGGGATATGGGCCGGAGGTGCAGCAGGGCCCAGGGGATATTGCAGGGGGTTTCCAAGGGCAAGGGAGAGAGCCACCATAGTGTTGGATGTGGGGCAGATGGGACACATTTTGAGAGCTTGCAGAAGCACGGGGATGCAGCAGAATTGGGAAGCACAATACCAGCAGGCATATCAGGGGGACCAGGACAGCTATTACACGCAAGAACAGCACCAACAACAGGAGGAACAGATACAGAATACACAGGTTCTGTACCTGGTGTATATTTTGTAACTATGTAAGCTTTGCATCTTCATACTGCTGCGCCCTTTTACTTACGGGTCTGGTGTGCATGACAAATGAATAAACAAACAAACAAACAAACAAACACACCAGCAGACACCACAGATACAGAGCACACACCAGCAGACACGACAGATGCAAGCACATGTACCACGGTATTTGCAAGCACCACAGATTCGAGGAAACACACAGCAGTTGCCACAGATACAGGACCAAATGCAGCAAAACAACAGCACAGTGTCACACATGGACTCCAATGCAATGGTCCCCATTAGAAAACTAGGAGGGGTCACCATGGTGGGGGAACAACCCCTTTTCAGGGAATGCGATGTCCTTATACCCTCAATAGTACAGCCCACAGACGGACTTCATGTGTTCCATCCAGTCGATCACACCCAACCCTGCGCAGGAACCTCGCATAGGGCTGGCGATAGGTGACAAAACGTTTTCCTTTCTTGTCGATACAGGGGTGGCTCGGTCCTGCATTCAAGAGGGGGCATTCATGCCATGAATACTCAAGGATTCTCCAGGGCTCGGGAAGTGGTTCCTTTCCCAGACGATATCTCTCTTTCTATAGGAGAACATGATTTATCTCTGCCTTTACTATACTCTTGACAGACACCTGTAAATATTCTGGGACAAAACATTATGAGCAGACTGAGCATGACAATTTCATTCACAGACAAAGGGATAGTGTGCTGCACACCAGGAATACACATGATCAATTTAAGAGAGATCATCCAAGCCTATTGTTAATATTAGTAACCCTGAGCTTGCTACCTCCCTGTTAGCCCATTGTAGTCAGGCTGAAAACTGCTCTCTACATATCCTAGAAGAGCCATATATTACTACAGCTGACCTATTAGCACCTATGAAACTATTTAAACACAGAGCACGCCCCTCTGAACCATGGTTTACTAATGAACAGAGAGAGAGCAGAGAGGAAATGGCGTGTCTCATACCTAGATAAAACTAAAGCTGATTTTCGTAGGACCCTGGTTATATACCATACTGCTATTACCAATGCTAAAAATACTTATTTTGGACACACTATGGAAGTGGCTTTAAACAAGCCTGAGGCTCTATTTGACTTAGTGCAATCTCTTTCAACCCCTATATCTAACTGTTCCCCGATAACACCCTCCCAGGCACTATGTGATTCCCTATCCTCCTTCTTTGTAGATAAAATAATTGCTTTTAGAAAAATAAACAACCTCCTACTACTACACCAGCCAATACCTTATCACTAACTGGTTCACTAGTCAATGCTAGATCTATGGTAGCCCACGCTACAGAGATCTCTGACACCTTAACTAAGGAGAACCTAGACCTACTAGTCATAACCGAAACATGGCTCCATGAGGCGGCTGGCCCGGCCATCATGCTAGCAATACCGGATGGCTACCAACTACTAAGAGTTGACAGACCTCACACCAAAGGAGGTGGCCTAGCATTATCCACAAATCCACTCTACCCATCAAATTAGCTACTAACGTACTATTTCAATCATGTGAACTCCTTACTGCTAAACTTCACCTCTCGTGCAACCGTACCCTCACTATGCACGTCATCTACAGACCTCCTGGACCACTAGGATCCTTTGAAGATGACCTAACTAGTATCTTAACCAATAACACTAAAGACCATGCTCAAATCCTACTACTGGGAGATTTTAACTTGGGCTTCAATGACTGTAATGACAAACACGCCCTATCCGTTGCTACACTCTTGAATGACTATGCCTTAACTCAAAAAGTCTCCTCACCCACTCACGTCAAAGGTAGGACCTTAGACTGGGTTGCTGATCGGAACTGCAACATTAGCATCACCAATATTCTGCCACAATCTTGGACCGACCACTACTTAATTGTATTCAACGCCTCACTTGACCTTATCCGACCCAAACCTATACTCATGGCCCCGCCTCTCCCCACCAGAAATAAAAAAGATATCACAGCAGAACGAATCCTACCACACCTTCTCCCCACACTCGACAATCTAGACTATACTACAGACCCTACTCTGCTTGTGTAAGTCTACAACAGCACAATGATTAAGGCACTTGATTTGATTGCTCCCACCAAAACTCGCAAAAGTAAACAACTCTGTAATTTGAACAACTGGTTTAAACCACAGCTGAAAGACCTCAGAATCCAAAAAAGAAAGTTACAATCAATTTGGCAACACTCACCCACGGTGGAGAACAAAATCAAATTAGTCACATTTGCCAAACAGTATAAAAAGGAAATTATAACCACCAAAAGGAATACCTTTAACAACAGAATATCTAAGGCTAAATCAGATACCAAGGAACTATTCTCTATCCTCCGGGAAATGGAATCACCCATACCCCCGACTGATAACATCCCTAAAAATAAACTCTGGTGCACTAATATACAAAATGCCCTGGCGGCCAAAATTAGTATGCTCCAAACCAAAATTGCAAATAAAAAAGCCGCCCTGCTCCTGCAAACTGAACCCATACCTCAATCAGAGCCCCCCCTAAACCAGCCTAACATTCCTCACCCATTCAGCTTCAGACAAATAACCATACTAGAGACAGAAAAAATCATACTATCTCTAAAACCATCCAACTGCAAAGGAGATAACTGCCCTCCCCAAATCATAAAAGATGCAGCTAGAGATCTAGCCCCCTTCATCTCTAAACTCATTAATGCATCCTTTAAGTCAAACCTAGTGCCTAATAACCTAAAACAATCCTGGGTGCTCCCCCTCCTAAAAAAAAAAACACTTGACCCTGCTATACCGACAAACTACAGACCCATCACCACCATCCCATTCTTGCTCAAAATCATCGACAGAGTAGCGTATCTGCAAATTCAGGATTACTTAGAAGCCAACAATTTACTAGGCTCTCGGCAATCCGGCTTCCGTCCCCTTCATGGAACCGAGACAGCCCTGATTGACCTCAAGACCCAAATTGACGAGTTGAAGGACAATGGCAAATCAGCTATGCTACTCCTCCTTGACCTTTCTGCGGCCTTCGACTTGGTAGATCACGCAGTTTTATGCAATCACCTCAGTTCTGCCGCTCATTTTTCAAGTGATGCCATAACCTGGGTACAATCCTTCCTGGCAAACCGGACAATGAGAGTATTCTCCCCCCTAGCAGCCGCTGATCCCACACAAGTTTCATGCGGTGTCCCCCAAGGATCATGTGTATCTCCAACGATGTATAACATATTCACTAAGCCTTTGTTCGACAAGTTGGACAGACTGGGTGTCATCTACACTAATTACGCAGATGACACGCAGATCCTTATCCCCTTTTCGGGCAACTTCTTGGCGGACACAGCCTTAGTGAATAAGATATATCTCCTCATTCAGGCATGGATGGCATCTCACGGCCTCTGCCTGAACGACGACAAAACTGAGTTACTGATCCTCGGCTCAGAGTTGGCCATCAAAAAATTGGACCCTAATTATGCTTCATTTAACATAGACAATAATGTCATTAAAGTGATGCCTGCAGTCAAAACTCTCGGGGTCTATCTTGACTCAGCGCTCACCTTCAAGAAACAAATCAACTCACTAGCATCCTCCACTGCATACACCTGGAAACTGATCCGAGCATGCAGACCATTTCTAACGGAAACTAGTTGCATTACTCTAGCGAACGCACTTATCATATCCAAGCTGGATTACTGTAATGCCCTATATGCTGGTTCTAACAAATATATCCATGACAAACTCCAAATGCTCCAAAATAACGCTATCAGAGTAGCCTTAAACATTCCTAACAGAGGTCATATCTCCACCGCTAGGAAGAATATCCATTGGCTAAAAATCAAAGACAGGATTGCGCTTAAAACCTTATCCCTTACCTCTAAATGCCTTAACAACATAGCGCCCCCCTACCTGGTAAACAGAGTCAACAAGAGAGTCTCAAACCAGCCCACCAGAATGACGAATGCCTACACATTAGTGGTGCCCAGATATAAAAAGAGCACAGCGGGCGGATCCAGCTTCCCGGTCATAGCTGCTCAAACCTGGAACAGACTCCCCCTTGACCTCAGAATGGACCAACCCTACACTAGCTTCAGGCGGAAAGTCCTCACCTGGATTCGGTCCATCGACACTTAGCCTGACCACCTTACCGCCACTTATTCTAGAGACTGCGTATGAGTATAACTAGATTACTGTTTTCTAGACAACCTGCTCTATCTGCATTTCTGTATTTCTGTACTGCCTGTACATGCGTTCATCTTATCTGTATAACCGTTTTTTTGTCTTGTAACCAAGTTCTCAAGTAACCTTGTGCTGCCTGCGCCCAGTTACCCTTGCGGGTTTGGTTTTTGCTATACCAAATAAACAAACAAACAAACAAACAAACAAACACTATAAATAAGGAGGCAAGGGTTCTCACTGTGAATATGACACCTGTTGAACCTCCACCTGCTAAGGGGACTTGGTCCACCTTCCCTGTCTTCACACACTCTGAAGTGCTTCTGGCCATTCAGCAGCTAAAATCTGCCTCTCCCGCTGACGCCATACCCATGGTTCTTATGAAGGAATCTTCCGCTGATCTGATTGCTCATATCACCTCTGCTGTTAATCTGTCTATTTCCACTGGAATTATCCCCCATGCTCTTAAGCATGCCCTGGTTATCCCTTTACTGAAGAAACCATTGTCAGATCCTGCAGTACTTGCTACGTCCTATCACACTAGTGCCGTTTCTCATGAAGGTCCTGGAAGCCCTGGTATCTCCTCTCTTATCTACCTTTCTTGAGTCCTCCCAATATTTGGATAAGTTTCAGTCTGGCTTTCGGCCTGGAAGAGGCACTGAATCTGTCTTAAACTCAGTGCTTGATGACCTGGTAGGTCTGGTTGATCAGGGAGGTGTTGGAGCTGTCCTGTTACTAGATCTTTCGACGGATTTCGACACCATTGATCACTATACCCTGATCCGGCTTCCGTCCCCTTCATGGAACCGAGACAGCCCTGATTGACCTCAAGACCCAAATTGACGAGTTGAAGGACAATGGCAAATCAGCTATGCTACTCCTCCTTGACCTTTCTGCGGCCTTCGACTTGGTAGATCACGCAGTTTTATGCAATCACCTCAGTTCTGCCGCTCATTTTTCAAGTGATGCCATAACCTGGGTACAATCCTTCCTGGCAAACCGGACAATGAGAGTATTCTCCCCCCTAGCAGCCGCTGATCCCACACAAGTTTCATGCGGTGTCCCCCAAGGATCATGTGTATCTCCAACGATGTATAACATATTCACTAAGCCTTTGTTCGACAAGTTGGACAGACTGGGTGTCATCTACACTAATTACGCAGATGACACGCAGATCCTTATCCCCTTTTCGGGCAACTTCTTGGCGGACACAGCCTTAGTGAATAAGATATATCTCCTCATTCAGGCATGGATGGCATCTCACGGCCTCTGCCTGAACGACGACAAAACTGAGTTACTGATCCTCGGCTCAGAGTTGGCCATCAAAAAATTGGACCCTAATTATGCTTCATTTAACATAGACAATAATGTCATTAAAGTGATGCCTGCAGTCAAAACTCTCGGGGTCTATCTTGACTCAGCGCTCACCTTCAAGAAACAAATCAACTCACTAGCATCCTCCACTGCATACACCTGGAAACTGATCCGAGCATGCAGACCATTTCTAACGGAAACTAGTTGCATTACTCTAGCGAACGCACTTATCATATCCAAGCTGGATTACTGTAATGCCCTATATGCTGGTTCTAACAAATATATCCATGACAAACTCCAAATGCTCCAAAATAACGCTATCAGAGTAGCCTTAAACATTCCTAACAGAGGTCATATCTCCACCGCTAGGAAGAATATCCATTGGCTAAAAATCAAAGACAGGATTGCGCTTAAAACCTTATCCCTTACCTCTAAATGCCTTAACAACATAGCGCCCCCCTACCTGGTAAACAGAGTCAACAAGAGAGTCTCAAACCAGCCCACCAGAATGACGAATGCCTACACATTAGTGGTGCCCAGATATAAAAAGAGCACAGCGGGCGGATCCAGCTTCCCGGTCATAGCTGCTCAAACCTGGAACAGACTCCCCCTTGACCTCAGAATGGACCAACCCTACACTAGCTTCAGGCGGAAAGTCCTCACCTGGATTCGGTCCATCGACACTTAGCCTGACCACCTTACCGCCACTTATTCTAGAGACTGCGTATGAGTATAACTAGATTACTGTTTTCTAGACAACCTGCTCTATCTGCATTTCTGTATTTCTGTACTGCCTGTACATGCGTTCATCTTATCTGTATAACCGTTTTTTTGTCTTGTAACCAAGTTCTCAAGTAACCTTGTGCTGCCTGCGCCCAGTTACCCTTGCGGGTTTGGTTTTTGCTATACCAAATAAACAAACAAACAAACAAACAAACAAACAAACACTATAAATAAGGAGGCAAGGGTTCTCACTGTGAATATGACACCTGTTGAACCTCCACCTGCTAAGGGGACTTGGTCCACCTTCCCTGTCTTCACACACTCTGAAGTGCTTCTGGCCATTCAGCAGCTAAAATCTGCCTCTCCCGCTGACGCCATACCCATGGTTCTTATGAAGGAATCTTCCGCTGATCTGATTGCTCATATCACCTCTGCTGTTAATCTGTCTATTTCCACTGGAATTATCCCCCATGCTCTTAAGCATGCCCTGGTTATCCCTTTACTGAAGAAACCATTGTCAGATCCTGCAGTACTTGCTACGTCCTATCACACTAGTGCCGTTTCTCATGAAGGTCCTGGAAGCCCTGGTATCTCCTCTCTTATCTACCTTTCTTGAGTCCTCCCAATATTTGGATAAGTTTCAGTCTGGCTTTCGGCCTGGAAGAGGCACTGAATCTGTCTTAAACTCAGTGCTTGATGACCTGGTAGGTCTGGTTGATCAGGGAGGTGTTGGAGCTGTCCTGTTACTAGATCTTTCGACGGATTTCGACACCATTGATCACTATACCCTGATAGCCCAGTTATCGGCTGCCAGCCTGTCGGACCAAGTTCTTAGCTGGTTCTCAGCGTTCCTGGCCGACCGTTCTCAATCGGTGTCCCTCCCCCCTTTCGTTCTGCTCCTGTCTCAATCAGCTGTGGGGTCCCCCAAGGCTCCACACTGTCCCCCATTTTGGTTAATGTCTATATTAGACTCTTGATAGTTCTCCTGCAGTCACACGGTTTGCGATTTTATTCCAACGCTGATAACATCCAGATTCTGGTGCGCCTGGATCTATCTCAATCGGATACTGCAGCCCATTTGAGGAACTGCCTGGAAGAGCTAAGAAGCTGGATGACCTCCAATTGGCTCAAGCTGAATGCCAGCAAAACAGAGGTTCTAGTTGTAGGCATGGCTTCCCCTCACTTGTATTGGACCATCGACTTCTGGCCTCCCTCCTTGGGCCCTCTTCCTACGCCTGTTGCATCAGTAAGAAACCTGGGCATAAGAATAGCCGCCTCTTTGACCATGGTGGACCAGGTAGCAGCGGTATGTAAGATTGGTCACTTCAAACTACGTACTGTAGGAAAAGTTCTTCCTTTCATCCCAACCGCTTGCCAAGCGCCTGTGGTGGCTGCCCTGGTTTGAAGCGGAATTGATTACTGTAATTCACTCTACTTAGGTCAGCCCCTGTAATTGCTCAAGCAGCTGCAACTTCTTCAAAATGCTGCAGCAAGATCAGTTCTTCGTCCTTCCTTTGGCACACACATGTCCCCATTACTTAGACAACTCCATTGGCTTCCTGTTGAGGCTAGGATTATGTTTAAGTCTATGTGTATGGTTCACCAGGCTTTTTACAGCATCGGTGCTGAGTATTTGCAAGCTACGTTTGTTCACTATATTCCTACTTACATTCTTCGCTCCCAATCCGTTCATCTTCTAGTTGTCCCCAGGTTCAGGCGCACTCGCACTGGTGGGCGCGCATTCACTGTTGTGGCAGCAAAGGCCTGGAATAAACTTCCTCTTGACCTTTGAAAGAATTGCTGACCACCTCTGCTTTCGATGGACATTAAAAACACTGCTATTTTAGATTCTCTTCTTCGCCTCTTACTATCATGGTTCCTCATAGTGCCATGATGCCTTAGGGCGTGCGTGCGCTTTACAAATTCTATTAATATAACATAACATATTGTGGACGGAAGGTATAGAGGGGGGTGCCAGTGGACGTGTAGCTTTTCCAGTACAGGACTGACATCGATATTGCATGGCTCTCAGGGATTGCAGGAAAGATGTGGCGTGTTCCAAACGAGTATCTATTCAGACCTGTGATACCATTGGACGAGGCAGAAGCAATGATAGTGCCAATAGAAATTGCGGCAGTGGTTGTGAGAGAGGAGTGGATAGCAGAACACGGGATGGACGACATAGGACGGACATGGCGAGTAGTGATTGCGGTGGCAGAAGGGTGCAGGTTAACTACAGCGACAGATGAAGAACTATTCAGGGACAAAGGGTCAGAGAGCTAGATGGTGTTAAAAATGAGTGTGACAAATTGGCTAAAAATACATTGCAGACAGTTACCACAGAGGATGGCAATGGCGCTGGAAGCACCACCATCCTTCTGCGAGGAGGATCTGGCCAAGATACCAAGCTTCCTATGGACCACAAGTCACTATGATGTGGGGCTTCTAAAAGGAATAGTGTGAGTGAAGATAAAGCTGAAACCAGGAGCAATCTTATCCAGAGTCAAACAGTATCCCCTATCAAAGGAAGGAGACAAGGGCATTTAGGAAACGATTGCAGCACCGGTGGAGCGAGACATTATAGTGCCATCTGAATCCCCATGCAACATGGCGGTGTACCCAGTCAAAAAATCAAAAGGGAGGTTGTGGCGTTTCATCCAGGATTTGTGCCCACTAAACTACATTGTAGAAGCAGAGTATCCATTGGTTTCAAATCCAGCGACAATTTTGTGCAACATCCCGGCAGAAGCCACCTGCTTCACAGTCATAGGGCCTCATTACGAGTTTGGAATTTAAAGAACTAGTGGTACGGAGTACCAATGATTTATGTATACTTCCATCTCTGTGTGGACCTCTGTGTTTCGGACTGTTTACATCCACCTGCCTACGCTCCCAGGACTGATCTGCATGCCCATGGGTATTGGACTTAGTGCTCACACTCCCATATTTCCGGCAATGTCGGGGGTTCTCGACTTCCAGTTGTGCCCTCATAATGTCGGGTGCTTTCAGCACCTTCACAGGCCCCTCCTCAACACCAGCTCACCAGTATTTACACCAGCTCATCGGTAAAACCAGAGGTTTTCGCCAGTACCTGTAGTTTTGCTGTATATCCAAACTGAACATACGTTTCGATAAGATTTCCTGTTGTACAAATTCAAGGATCTGACAGTCTCTTGTCCTTCTTCTCCAATACAAGTCAAGACTGGAGCCTGGCCTTCATTTCTCTGTACCTTTTGGTTCTGCCTCCAGTGGTGTACGGTATTGTTTGCCTGCGCAGAGTAGGGTTCAGTGGGCTGAGGGGGCTATCCTCAATCCAATCAGGTGGGCATCTTTGACTAAGTGTATTTTAAAAGTAATCAGTAAAACAGCATTGTTTTCTTTCTTTAAAGCAAAACATTATGTCATATTTGCACCAATTAGAGTTTAGAAGCTGTCAAGTATTAAAAGTATAGATCGGGATGACCTCTTAACTAATGCATGTGATCCTGAGCAAATCATTTTATCTCACTGTGCCATATCTGCCAAAACTGGGATGTCACTTATAGATCTTTTGTTGTGGGTGATGGCAGGGCAGGACCCAATAATTTGGTCTTTTGGGAGTGAAGTAACAGGACTCGATGTATGGGGCTTGTATTGTGGGAAGTTAGGAGGCTGGAGGTCATGTGCCTTTTTATGGCTTGTCTTGTGCTTGATTTGATTATAGCATTTGTAAAGTGCCACTACTGCAAACGTAATAATTTCTAGGTGCCTTCTGATTAGATTGAGACAGCTTGCCTAGAGAGGAAGGCAGGATTTTAGGAAATGATCTCTCTGAAAGTCACCAGTCTTTAATGATGTTAATGTCCAGAGATTAGAGATTTAAGAGGGCTGGGGCCTGTGCAGTCACCTTTATTACTGGTCTTCGAAGGTTGCAAGGATAGCAGAAGTTGGCTGGAGGTACAGAGTTCTCCTTGTCGGATAGGTTATCCCTTTAGCTATCAAATAAGGTGAGCAAGTCTACACACTTAAAAGTAACAGAACAGATTATAAAATGATATATCTCTAGACCGGGAGCCAGTGAAGAGGGCAGTGCAATGGACTGATGGGGTCTATCATTGTTGGGTCAAAGATAAAATGAACCTCTGCATTCTGTACCTCCTGAAGGTGCTCAATCTGAGAAGCCCATCACATGTAAATGGAATTTAGCATAATCCAAATTGCAATTGAGTTGAGAACCAAAGTTTAGACAGTGGAATTTTGGGGAGGGAGTTGAAAGGCAGAATAAGGTAGCCCTGGCAAAGCTTTTAAAAGTTGTTCTTATGGAAGGAGCTGATCTGAGTATACAGACTCAGATCAGGCTTCCAAATGGCATGAGAATGGTGAACTTTCTTGCTAAATGGAAAAACTTGACTGAAGATATTTGGGGATAGGCAAATCAGGAGGGGTTGTGAAAGACATTAACAGGCCCCAAAAGAAGGACCTATGTTTTTGAGGAGTTAAGTGTTTGGATCCTATAACCAAGCCAGAACCCCTGACTTGGCTCTACCCATGAATTCTCTGGCTCCCCAATCTCTAATTATTGGTATCTTCTTTAAGCTCTTGGTGAGAGCTCTCTGTGTTGGCTATGTGTGTTGTTTCCCCCTCCTGCGGTGGGTCTGCATTATACTGAGCTGATGAAATGCTGGGCAACCATCTTAGCTCCAGGAAGAAAAAAACTGTCTTCATTATGGCTACGTGCTGGTCTTCTACTATAGTTCCCTGAGGCCATTTTGCTTCCACACGTGTTCTTGGTTGGTTATGTTTCCTTCTGCTGCTGCTTGCTTCAGTTTCTATTCTTTGGTTAGTTTGTGAGCGGGACTCTATACTCGTTCCTTGTTGTGTTCCTCTCACTGAGCTCCTCAGCTTCCATACAGCAGGGTTCACATCCAATTAACCATTTCCACCTATGCTTTGGCAGTAGCCCATGGGCTCTAGGGTTAATGCTTCTGAGGATTGTGAAGTCACCCCCATTGACAAAGCCTACAGATCTATGTTGGGTTTCTGCTCTCTCCACCACCTGCATATAGGTGCTAGATTAGAAACCTGACACTATCAGTGTAACTGGGTCTTGATAGTTGAATATAGTGCCACTCAGGTAAGGGCAAAGACCAGATGATAGAGAAAGGTCTCTGCGGATCCCAATCTGTGCCACTTCCAGGTAGCTCATTGCTCTAATTAGGTAACCCTGGTAGGCCAGGTTTCCCGGGCTGCAAAGCACCCTCTTGGCCACGTGAAGAAGGTAGATGTCTCACTTTATCACACGTCTCTCGTTCTATCTATTGCTCTTTTCAATAATCCTTCAAAGGCTCTTGACTCCTAACCTGTATGTAGCTGTTCCGTTTTTTCCATAAGACACGAGTATGTTTCTAACATAGTTTACATAGAAGATTCACCAAATTAATGTGTGCCTTTTAAGCATTTAGACTGCATTATACATGCCTTCTCTCTTCTAATTCATGTCGTTTGTAAAGGTATCGTATGCCACTGGTATGGTGTTTAGCATTTTGGCCTGTTTTGGTGAAGGCTGTAGTGAGGTACAGCTCTGAGTTTCCAGAAGCCCACACTCCGACAGTGCACAGTACTTAACAGTGCATATAAGCATTCATGTTTCCAATTGAAATGTGTTGGACTTGCATCACATGCAGGTACCATTTCAAGACAAACACGAGGAACAGCATTACAGGGCCTGAGTAAAATCTTCAAAACATGCATTTCATTAGATCAGCATTAGGACAGGCGTGCATAAGTTGCATTATTATCATTTCTATATCTGATATGGGACAGTTTTGATGGGATACACTAGTCTCTCTCCTACTAACTGGGTATATAACATTCATAGAACAAGAAATGAGGGACGAAAATCAGAGCTCGATATATTTAAGGCAGAATTTTTCATAGCATAGAAAAATACCTTTTATTTTTATTTATATAAATCTGTAAAACAAAAGTGGCGGATGCATCCCACCCTCTGTAACAAATAAGACCACAATGTCCATGACTAAATCATATACACTTAAGGTACAGACAAGACCAACATATTGTAATTGTACTACTCTTCATATGTACTAAAGTACCACATTAAGAGTCATATAACAATGAATATACATATAAATCATTACCTAAGTGCAAAATCAAGTTGCAATAATCCAGCAATCAAATATCGATTGGCAGTGGCCAAATCATCACTTTGTATGCATGTGTTCAAAGGTAAAACCAAAAACAAAGAGGTGATGGCTGGAAGGTTTAGACTTAATCTTAACCCCTGGCAATGCTCTGGGCAACCCTCCAGACCACCGTTCTTCGCCTGCCAAGCCATTACAGAAGGGAAAGACCATATGCAAATCAGGCTTGGCCCCACCCTAAGAGGGGCAGTCCAGCCCGAACTGCTAGGCCACATCCCTTCTGCACGAGACCACAAGCATCCCCAAACATGTTTCGCCCTTGTTGGGGCTCATCAGTGAGGAGTAGCCTGGGTCTCTAGGCCCAGCAGGCACGGGACCCACGTCTGGGCACACCCGTCCCACTTGGGGTGACATAGCAAAAACAAAGAGGTGATGGCTGGAAGGTTTAGACTTAATCTTAACCCCTGGCAATGCTCTGGGCAACCCTCCAGACCACCATTCTTCGCCTGCCAAGCCATTACAGAAGGGAAAGACCATATGCAAATCAGGCTTGGCCCCACCCTAAGAGGGGCAGTCCAGCCCGAACTGCTAGGCCACATCCCTTCTGCACGAGACCACAAGCATCCCCAAACATGTTTCGCCCTTGTTGGGGCTCATCAGTGAGGAGTAGCCTGGGTCTCTAGGCCCAGCAGGCACGGGACCCACGTCTGGGCACACCCATCCCACTTGGGGTGACATAGCAAAAACAAAGAGGTGATGGCTGGAAGGTTTAGACTTAATCTTAACCCCTGGCAATGCTCTGGGCAACCCTCCAGACCACCATTCTTCGCCTGCCAAGCCATTACAGAAGGGAAAGACCATATGCAAATCAGGCTTGGCCCCACCCTAAGAGGGGCAGTCCAGCCGAACTGCTAGGCCACATCCCTTCTGCACGAGACCACAAGCATCCCCAAACATGTTTCACCCTTGTTGGGGCTCATCAGTGAGGAGTAGCCTGGGTCTCTAGGCCCAGCAGGCACGGGACCCACGTCTGGGCACACCCGTCCCACTTGGGGTGACATAGCAAAAACAAAGATGTGATGGCTGGAAGGTTTAGACTTAATCTTAACCCCTGGCAATGCTCTGGGCAACCCTCCAGACCACCGTTCGGTGCTGGACTGCCCCAGGGCAGGACAAAGACTGATATGTTTGGGATATTTCTTCTTTGTGAAAGATAGTGAGCTAAAGACTCTGGGTAAGTCTCTCGTAACCAGGACTAATGTCTGGCAGAGGGACTCCCAGGACCCCCTTGTTAATTTGCATATTTAAGTAACTTTGGGTCTCACCCTAAGTTACTAGGGGAATCCAGACATGGACCCCTTGCTCACTATTCTTAGAGAGGCACAGATCCACCCTACTGATGAGGTCCAACCAGACCGAAACACGTGTCTGGGGTTTCTGTTGGTACTCTTGTTCAGAGGAGAATTGCCTAGCATTTCAGTGCTGGACTGCCCCAGGGCAGGACAAAGACTGATATGTTTGGGATATTTCTTCTCTGTGAAAGATAGTGAGCTAAAGACTCTGGGTAAGTCTCTCGTAACCAGGACTAATGTCTGGCAGAGGGACTCCCAGGACCCCCTTGTTAATTTGCATATTTAAGTAACTTTGGGTCTCACCCTAAGTTACTAGGGGAATCCAGACGTGGACCCCTTGCTCACTATTCTTAGAGAGGCACAGATCCACCCTACTGATGAGGTCCAACCAGACCGAAACACGTGTCTGGGGTTTCTGTTGGTACTCTTGTTCAGAGGAGAATTGCCTAGCATTTCGGTGCTGGACTGCCCCAGGGCAGGACAAAGACTGATATGTTTGGGATATTTCTTCTCTGTGAAAGATAGTGAGCTAAAGACTCTGGGTAAGTCTCTCGTAACCAGGACTAATGTCTGGCAGAGGGACTCCCAGGACCCCCTTGTTAATTTGCATATTTAAGTAACTTTGGGTCTCACCCTAAGTTACTAGGGGAATCCAGACGTGGACCCCTTGCTCACTATTCTTAGAGATGCACAGATCCACCCTACTGATGAGGTCCAACCAGACCGAAACACGTGTCTGGGGTTTCTGTTGGTACTCTTGTTCAGAGGAGAATTGCCTAGCATTTCGGTGCTGGACTGCCCCAGGACAGGACAAAGACTGATATGTTTGGGATATTTCTTCTCTGTGAAAGATAGTGAGCTAAAGACTCTGGGTAAGTCTCTCGTAACCAGGACTAATGTCTGGCAGAGGGACTCCCAGGACCCCCTTGTTAATTTGCATATTTAAGTAACTTTGGGTCTCACCCTAAGTTACTAGGGGAATCCAGACGTGGACCCCTTGCTCACTATTCTTAGAGAGGCACAGATCCACCCTACTGATGAGGTCCAACCAGACCGAAACACGTGTCTGGGGTTTCTGTTGGTACTCTTGTTCAGAGGAGAATTGCCTAGCATTTCGGTGCTGGACTGCCCCAGGGCAGGACAAAGACTGATATGTTTGGGATATTTCTTCTCTGTGAAAGATAGTGAGCTAAAGACTCTGGGTAAGTCTCTCGTAACCAGGACTAATGTCTGGCAGAGGGACTCCCAGGACCCCCTTGTTAATTTGCATATTTAAGTAACTTTGGGTCTCACCCTAAGTTACTAGGGGAATCCAGAAGTGGACCCCTTGCTCACTATTCTTAGAGAGGCACAGATCCACCCTACTGATGAGGTCCAACCAGACCAAAACACGTGTCTGGGGTTTCTGTTGGTACTCTTGTTCAGAGGAGAATTGCCTAGCATTTCGGTGCTGGACTGCCCCAGGGCAGGACAAAGACTGATATGTTTGGGATATTTCTTCTCTGTGAAAGATAGTGAGCTAAAGACTCTGGGTAAGTCTCTCGTAACCAGGACTAATGTCTGGCAGAGGGACTCCCAGGACCCCCCTGTTAATTTGCATATTTAAGTAACTTTGGGTCTCACCCTAAGTTACTAGGGGAATCCAGACGTGGACCCCTTGCTCACTATTCTTAGAGAGGCACAGATCCACCCTACTGATGAGGTCCAACCAGACCGAAACACGTGTCTGGGGTTTCTGTTGGTACTCTTGTTCAGAGGAGAATTGCCTAGCATTTCGGTGCTGGACTGCCCCAGGGCAGGACAAAGACTGATATGTTTGGGATATTTCTTCTCTGTGAAAGATAGTGAGCTAAAGACTCTGGGTAAGTCTCTCGTAACCAGGACTAATGTCTGGCAGAGGGACTCCCAGGACCCCCTTGTTAATTTGCATATTTAAGTAACTTTGGGTCTCACCCTAAGTTACTAGGGGAATCCAGACGTGGACCCCTTGCTCACTATTCTTAGAGAGGCACAGATCCACCCTACTGATGAGGTCCAACCAGACCGAAACACGTGTCTGGGGTTTCTGTTGGTACTCTTGTTCAGAGGAGAATTGCCTAGCATTTCGGTGCTGGACTGCCCCAGGACAGGACAAAGACTGATATGTTTGGGATATTTCTTCTCTGTGAAAGATAGGGAGCTAAAGACTCTGGGTAAGTCTCTCGTAACCAGGACTAATGTCTGGCAGAGGGACTCCTAGGACCCCCTTGTTAATTTGCATATTTAAGTAACTTGGGTCTCACCCTAAATTACTAGGGGAATCCAGACGTGGACCCCTTGCTCACTATTCTTAGAGAGGCACAGATCCACCCTACTGATGAGGTCCAACCAGACCGAAACACGTGTCTGGGGTTTCTGTTGGTACTCTTGTTCAGAGGAGAATTGCCTAGCATTTCGGTGCTGGACTGCCCCAGGGCAGGACAAAGACTGATATGTTTGGGATATTTCTTCTCTGTGAAAGATAGTGAGCTAAAGACTCTGGGTAAGTCTCTCGTAACCAGGACTAATGTCTGGCAGAGGGACTCCCAGGACCCCCTTGTTAATTTGCATATTTAAGTAACTTTGGGTCTCACCCTAGGTTACTAGGGGAATCCAGACGTGGACCCCTTGCTCACTATTCTTAGAGAGGCACAGATCCACCCTACTGATGAGGTCCAACCAGACCGAAACACGTGTCTGGGGTTTCTGTTGGTACTCTTGTTCAGAGGAGAATTGCCTAGCATTTCGGTGCTGGACTGCCCCAGGGCAGGACAAAGACTGATATGTTTGGGATATTTCTTCTCTGTGAAAGATAGTGAGCTAAAGACTCTGGGTAAGTCTCTCGTAACCAGGACTAATGTCTGGCAGAGGGACTCCCAGGACCCCCTTGTTAATTTGCATATTTAAGTAACTTTGGGTCTCACCCTAAGTTACTAGGGGAATCCAGACGTGGACCCCTTGCTCACTATTCTTAGAGAGGCACAGATCCACCCTACTGATGAGGTCCAACCAGACCGAAACACGTGTCTGGGGTTTCTGTTGGTACTCTTGTTCAGAGGAGAATTGCCTAGCATTTCGGTGCTGGACTGCCCCAGGGCAGGACAAAGACTGATATGTTTGGGATATTTCTTCTCTGTGAAAGATAGTGAGCTAAAGACTCTGGGTAAGTCTCTCGTAACCAGGACTAATGTCTGGCAGAGGGACTCCCAGGACCCCCTTGTTAATTTGCATATTTAAGTAACTTTGGGTCTCACCCTAAGTTACTAGGGGAATCCAGACGTGGACCCCTTGCTCACTATTCTTAGAGAGGCACAGATCCACCCTACTGATGAGGTCCAACCAGACCAAAACACGTGTCTGGGGTTTCTGTTGGTACTCTTGTTCAGAGGAGAATTGCCTAGCATTTCGGTGCTGGACTGCCCCCGGGCAGGACAAAGACTGATATGTTTGGGATATTTCTTCTCTGTGAAAGATAGTGAGCTAAAGACTCTGGGTAAGTCTCTCGTAACCAGGACTAATGTCTGGCAGAGGGACTCCCAGGACCCCCTTGTTAATTTGCATATTTAAGTAACTTTGGGTCTCACCCTAAGTTACTAGGGGAATCCAGACGTGGACCCCTTGCTCACTATTCTTAGAGAGGCACAGATCCACCCTACTGATGAGGTCCAACCAGACCGAAACACGTGTCTGGGGTTTCTGTTGGTACTCTTCTTCAGAGGAGAATTGCCTAGCATTTCGGTGCTGGACTGCCCCAGGACAGGACAAAGACTGATATGTTTGGGATATTTCTTCTCTGTGAAAGATAGTGAGCTAAAGACTCTGGGTAAGTCTCTCGTAACCAGGACTAATGTCTGGCAGAGGGACTCCCAGGACCCCCTTGTTAATTTGCATATTTAAGTAACTTTGGGTCTCACCCTAAGTTACTAGGGGAATCCAGACGTGGACCCCTTGCTCACTATTCTTAGAGAGGCACAGATCCACCCTACTGATGAGGTCCAACCAGACCGAAACACGTGTCTGGGGTTTCTGTTGGTACTCTTGTTCAGAGGAGAATTGCCTAGCATTTCGGTGCTGGACTGCCCCAGGGCAGGACAAAGACTGATATGTTTGGGATATTTCTTCTCTGTGAAAGATAGTGAGCTAAAGACTCTGGGTAAGTCTCTCGTAACCAGGACTAATGTCTGGCAGAGGGACTCCCAGGACCCCCTTATTAATTTTCAAAGGTAAAACCTACATGTTTCAGTCCCTGGTGCTATATCCTGGACATTTATCAGGCATCAACAATAACATTGGATGGTTTAGCAGTCCAGTTTATTCAGTTGGAGGAGGCAGTGTAGAGCACACATTTTCCCTTCATATTGCTTGATGTGTGATGCCTGTTACTGTACACCAGTGACTAGTGCTGATTGGGTGGCAGACCAGATTGTTGCATTACCTAGTGGGTGGGGTTGAGGTGCGGCATATGGTGGGCATGAATATGGTTTCTGTTAACAATTGGGAAGGGAGGAGTGTACAAATGACTGGCACTAGAGGTACACATAATCTCTTAATGGGAAAGCAAGAATTGCAGGATGAGAGAGAGCAACCATCATACTTGGAGGCCCTAAGTGGCATCCCAAGTTTAGATAGTAAAGTATTCCCTAATGTAAGGGAGGCATGGTATCACAAGCATGACACTGACACAATGAAATGGGGCCCCAAAGGTTTCAAATATCTTTCATATCTCAGACCCCATTAATAATGTTAGCAAACAGAACTCAGAAGCTGTACTGGCCAGAATTAAAGAGCTAACAACCTCATGGTCACCCCTTTTTCTCTCTTGGTGGGGCTGCCTAGAAGCAATTAAGATGATGATATCGCCCATTATCCTTCATCTCCTTTACATGCTCCCTATTTCCTTCCCCTTTTCCTTTTTAAATCCATTGACTCCTGCTTGACCAGATTTCTATAGGGAAAGAAAAAGCATGGAATTTCACTGAATACATTTTAAAAGCCCCAAACTTTAGGAGGTGTCAACTTCCCAGACTTTAGGAAATATCACATGGCCTTTGTCATTAAACAAACACAGAGGCGGTTTATCCAAGAGGAACTCATGTATCTGCCTAATTGGGTTTGTCTGGAGAGGGCCATGGTTTCCCCAATTACCCTTGCAGATATCTACCTTATTAAAGGTAAGAGTACATTGATTACATACTCCTGCATTCACCAATCTATACTTTATCTCAAACTTTATATGTTCCCATCCTTAACTAAATTGTCCTTATTCATCTCTCCTTTCATTTGGCTTATTCCCCTTACTAAAATTAAAGGCAAATCGTTTTTTGGAAGCCATGGCTATCTACGGGTATTACATTTTATAATCAATTCTTCTTGCAAAATGTACCCATCACGTTTAATGATTTTGAAACAATATTTGGACATCATTGCTGCCCTGTTTGAGAATTATGAATTATTTATGCATGATTCCAATATTCCTGATACACAGAGGCTATTGCATAAGCTGAACTCTAATATTACGGCCTCGGCTTATTATAAATTAATGATGTCAACATTACCCACTTCAATTGCTGACCATCTTCACGATGACTGGAGGAATGACTGCTTAATACCGGTTTTTCAATTATGCTAGCCCTCGCAGTGGAAATGCATTTCTAAAATTATTTCTTCAGCAAGCTTAACCCAAACTCTTTTCTTTTTTCATCACAGAGCCTTTATCACCCCTATCTCTCTCTTCAAATATGGACTATTGCCCAAACACTTTTGTTGGAGCTGCTCACATGTTCAGGTTTCTTTTAATCATATGTTTGTGGGTTGTCAATATGTTAAACCTTTTTGGAACTCTGTATGGCATACTAGCTACTCTATTTTTAAATTTCACCAGGATTTCTGTTTTGACTTTGTTCTTTTTGGAAGTTCCCTTTTACGAACTAACCCAGCTAACACATATATAAACTTTCTCTTTGACTTATGCTTAATAGTCGCAATCCAAACCATCACTAGTCATTGGAAAAACGCAAACCATGTCCATTATAAAATCTGGTGGAATAGTATTTGCAATATTCATAGATTAGAGTTGCATTGCATCTTCTCCTGATTTGTTATGTAAACATCAACTGAAATGGCAACCATTCCTCGATTACTTATCCAACACCGACTCTCATTAATATCATCTATGCATTATTTGACTTGATTATTTTGCATCCTCTTACCCCCTTTCCTCCTGCCCTCTCATGGGTGTAATGCCCTGTCTTTGTTCTGTCAGTTATTCATTGTTCGTTCATTTGTATTGTCACCCATTTTCCCGTTTATTTTAAAATCTTTAGATTTTCGTTACCCAGTTATTCATATATACTTGCCTTCTATTTACGCCAAATATTTGTTTATAAATAGATTTGGTTATGCTTCTTTCATATGCTTATCATATGTATGACATATCTGTAATGATTATTAATTGCCATGTATGTCTATTTCATACAATAACATCTTTTAAACATGACTCAGTGCCAGATGAAAATTAATTTTAGGAAATCTCACGATAAGAGATTGAACAAAATCTATAAAGAATATTACGTGTTTCTTAAATAATAGTCATGCAATTACATCAGTGGAGAAGTGTGATTAATTAGGTGTACACTTTTTTTTAAAACAATCAATCCTTGAATCCTCAAATAGATAAAGTTATTACAAGTATGATGCAAACGAATGTAGACATGCATTGATTTTTGGCATGCAATTGTATCATGTGAGTTAAGTCCACTCTGGCTGGCCATAAAGCCAAATTGCTCAGCATTGGTAGATATGCAACAGATGTTTGGGTACTGCCTGATTATTATCAATAGCTAAAGTAGAAAATTCAATTCTGGAAATAGTAATAGGGCTCATGCAATCTACCACAAATTAGCTATGTAATGTTATATGTCTCTTGTATAACACCTACTGCCAGTAGTATGGCCTTGAAGTGCTTTGTGGTTGAACACTCTTCGGATGACTGTAGTGAGAGATGTAAGAGGTGACCAAAGGATTTCCAAAATATGTGTGTGCATTTTTAGCCAGCATGAAGGTGGGTAGGGAGTGGGTAGGTCCCTAGAAGCAACCCATAGTTATCAGGTGATAGAATTGGTGCCGTAACAGATTGTCAGGGGAGTGGGAGTGTCAGAAGGATCACATTATGTGAACGTCTGGTCTGAATTTTGCTTGGTCTCTACTGTGTTATATTGGAGAAAGTGATGCATGTTTTGAGTATGTGTAATCGAGTAGTGTTTATTGAGAGATGAGTGGGCAGTGCCTGTGTGAGATAGACTGTTTCATTGTGGTGGTGTGCTAGATGTTCCATTGAAGAGAGACGGACACCTGGTTGGAAAAGATCTTGCAGAGTTTATTATAAATGGTTGACTGGGATGCATTCAATAGGTTTGAATTCGGATACTGAACTTATACACATTTTATGATTTACTACTATCATGACTTTTGTTCAGCCAGAGAGGAAACATCCATAAAAAAGGAAAAAGACTCAAGTGCTCTACCAAAAACAAGAAAATGTACAATTGTTTACCTATGTGTATACATTTTCTTCTGTAGTACGCCACACTAATGTAAGTTAGCCCAAACACAAGCACACAAAATAGGCTCCATCTAAAATGCCCTAAAAATAAAAATAATTAGAGCACTCTCAACATGACCAAAATTATATCAAATATCTAACAGAACTTTGGGTAGCATTTTTCCATAATATATGTGGTTCATTAAATATATTAAATTAAATTTATAAACGTTTTGATAGTAGGTTCTATACAATCACCAATGAAAAAATTCCCTATTATACATTGCCCCAATCCAATATGGACGAACAGTGGTCACGTGACACTAATGTCCGACGAGTACGTGATCGCGTGACCGAGATACCATAGCAATAGAAATTCGGAAGTTCCTAATCTTATATGCAGGTTATCATGCCGCGAGAACCAACGTATTCGTAAGGAATGAGGAAACAAATGAAGGCAAGGCATTATCTAGCATAAACGCCACAACAGCGACTTCTATTGTGGCATAATCTAAAACGTATTTAGCAAAAACAACAATGATTCATTCCTCATTAGAAAACCATCTTTTGGCTTTCATCCTATCCAGACCATGCTTTGCAATTACCATTTGTGACGGCACACAACTATTGTTTTCCCCAAACAAACAATTACAGTATACTCAGAAGCAAAAAACTTCAATCTGCAATTGCAAAACCGTAAGTGCTTTTTTCAAATTACATCACCATTATGTTTTATTTTTATCTTTCTCATAATGTTATTCACTTAACTAAACATATAAATCTTGAGTATTCATGCTAGTGTTTGGGCAACACCCACGAAGTACTGGTTTCTTATATTTTTTTTATATTTTTTATGTTTGACAAATGCAATGGAAATTTACTTTGAAAATTAAGAACCAATATCATTAAGAAATATAGGTTGTGAAAATGTTCAAACACAACAACAAAATATTTTTCTTTTCTTGTTTCGCCATTCTAGATATATGTTGATGTTATAAGTAAGCTCCCTCCTGAAGAACTGTCTGACATGTTTAAAAGACAGTGAAACACGTGTCGAGGGTCCCAAACAATTTGTGAACAAACCTAACAAAAATCCAATTTTGAAGAAACAACAGAAATAAAAAATACTGTTCAATACAGCAAACCAGAGTTCCTCTCTTCATTTTGAAATATAACAAAGAGTAATAGTAAAGGGCACAAATATAGCTTTCTAAACTTTCTTTCTATCATTCAATAGGGGTGAACCTGAAGGGAATGTGGGGAGAGAGGGAGGACACTCTGATGGGTGTTGCGGGAGGGAGTGTTGCCGGTGGACATAGTGATTATGTCATGTGGCCAATATTGCACCTATCAACAATGAACTTTATATAGCTACTGTTTTATTATGGATATCGATATGGCTTAATAATATAGCTAATCTTAGAAGTATGATTTTAAGGGATATTCCATTATCAGATCAAACACATTTCTGTAAATATTTATCCTATAACGTTTGTAAAGAAAGCATTATTACTTTTTAAATTGTGGTATTTTTTTGAAAACTCATTTGAATTATAATATCTTATCAAAAAGAGTTAAGTCGACAGCTGGGGGGTAAATATGAAGCTCACTTGTGGGGTATGATGCAGGCTAAATCACTAATAATAACCTATGTTGTTGGCTAGAACCTCACGGCTGCCTATCGAGCCTATCGAGTGAAAATTTGACTTTGCAAGTCTCATATTAAAGCTGCAAAACCTGTTTCTTTTTCTTTTTCCATCTTCTCAGCCACTAAACCTTCAAAATAACATTAAGGGTATTCAACAAAATTGCGAAACCTTCTGCCTCGTCCTCTGGTATTGTACCTTTCCTCTGCAGCTCCTTGTTCAACATGGCCTATGGAATGGGGGCTTGCCCAAAGCCAGTATTCTGGCTCTTTAATATAGGCTTCTTACAAAATCCAGTGTGTATAATTCCACAGTCTGAAGTAAAGGTCGATCGTAATCTTGGCCACTTTAAAATGTGTGACATTCAGACTGAATATTGGCAACCATCTCTATCTGGATTCCCCCAAGTTCCGGTTGGGAAGCCCCCAGGGCCTCAGAATGTAGCCGCTCCACCATCCTCTGGATCAATCTCATGTACTGATGTCACCCCTCTAATGGGACAATGACAATGACATTGGTTGCAGATTAAGCACTGCATTCAATTTAAAGCACACTGTATCATCCAGCCCTCAGTGCATGGGATTGGAAATGGCTTTCTTACCTTCAGATTTCAGCATTTCATCAAAACACATATTCTGGGATCTGCTAACTGCATGTGGGTAAAAATCCCAAAGCAAAGAAGATGGTGCTAGAAGACATGCTTCCAGCCAACTGGCATTGGCCATATTCACAATCACCCTACATTCCACAAGAGCGTTTCTCTTTCCAAGCTCTGCGATTGCATTTCTAGTCCGACCGTTTCACTGGCTCCAAGCTCAAAGGGTCCTCAGAGTATATGACACCTTCATAAACACTACAACAGATCAGAACAATGGAATATGTACCCTGACTGAGAAGCAACAGATGATTGTACAAGGAGATACATTAATAAGGTACAATAATATCGATACAATTAAAAGGATATACTATTAAGTGTACACGTGGAAGGACACAGGAAAGAGAGGATACCTAATAAGGTTAAGCAAGCTCATGGACTTGCACAATTTTCTTTAGCGATGTGTCTGCAAATTGCAGTCACATGTTCAAAATCCAAGCTGGGTCGATGTAGACCCTTATCCTTGCAAGATCGATAAATAGATCATCAATCAAACACGAATCCAACATGAAGCCCTCTATTAACACATGCTATTCGTATGTGGGTTTTCTTGATGACCTGGTGCTGACCCAAGAAATTATCCATTGGTGTGTGATCAACAAGGAAATCCAATTACTTGAAATAACCCACCAGTAAACTTTTCTTGGTAAAGTTCAAAATGAGGGGAGCAAATAAAAATACAGAAATGTGCATTTTCAAAAAGATGTTTTGAGTAGGGTGAATTCTCAGTGACAGATGAGCGTTTAAAAAAAAAAGAAATTGTGATTATTGTTCTAATGATTTGAACATGTTGACAATCGAACGAGGTAACTCAGCAGCATCATTTAGGGGGGGTTGCATGAAGAAGTGGCTGTTGTGACAGAGCAGCTAATGTGCTTGTCCCAACACTTTCGGCTCATGGCAGTAATTTTGGCTGTCAGAGGTCTGGCGAGGGCATGGGTGTCTCAACTCTTGGATTATGGAATGCCAACATGCTTAGACAATGTGGGATGCTTTGTTCCGCAAGGACTTCGTAATGTCTGGCATGTGTTTGCTCAGGAAAAATTGAAAGAGGAAAGTAGAGCCAGGATGCCAGTGTGCCCCAACTCTAGCTCTGTTAAAATGTCAGGATTAGAGGGGTAGAATTGAAGGGTGTTACGCATAGTCCAACATCCCTCCCTGCAAATCCAAGCCTCACGAAGCAGTTGTGATTTACTAAGCTGAAGAAAGACAGAGGTGAGGTTGGCGAGACAGACTGTCCCATCTGTGTGTACTAGGCCATACCTAAGTTCCTGCGGAGGGAGCGTTTTCTGCTTGACTGCCCCCACCAGTTGCATACCATTGTTGCCACTTATGCCAAGCAACCTTCTCGTCTACCCACGTCGTTTATGTCAGAAGGAATGTTCTACTGTAGGCGTTGCTGCTATTGACTTTTAGCATTGCACAACGAAGAGAGTGCTACACTATTAGAAACAGCACACCCTATCATGCAAGGTCTATTTCCAATTAAAGGACCACTCGGACTCGTCAGTCACCTTTCAAAACTTCTTTACCTTCATTTTATATTGTCTCTTTGGAAGACGGATTGAGATTGAAGCCAATCCGAGAAGTGTATCTGCAGTCGGACTTTCTGCATGGATGGTGGAGGAGATTGAGGCTGAGTATACAGAGGTCTGGGGTGTATCGTCCCAGACACAGTTGACTGCAAGAGCCGGAAAGACATCTCACATTGAATGGAATTGATATAGGCTTCCTTACCTGAATATGTTTGCAATGCATCACGATGCATAAACTCACATCTGCTAAATGGATGTGGGTTAGGATCAGAAAACTTGAAGATGAAGGCTGGGGATTTCATTTGATTTGATTTATTGAGATTTTTTAGGCACCTGTACAACAAAATGGTGTTTCCAGGTGCCACAAGGCAAGTGGGGAGGGAACAGGGGAGTAAATGACAATGGCAAAAGAAAACAGTAAATATACATGTGTGGTCCTACTAGACCTTGTGGCATTCGGACGTGCAAGTGCAGTGAAGAGAAGTGCAAGAGATAGGGGCAGGGGTAGGGGGGAGCAAGGTATGGGCGAGTGCTATTGAGCGCCCGTTAGGAAAGTGCCAATGGGAGCCAGGGGAGGAGGCCGCTGGCAATGTGGGTGTGCCTTCGTGTCAGCGGTCACTCACCATATTATCAATCATCTTGCTATCCACAAGAGATTGAAAAAATATTTCAGTGATTTGCTATTGCTTTTCTGGTCTGAGTGTTTCGTCAGCGCCTGGCTACATGAGCCCCCATAATATGGGAGCCCTTTATAAGCACTATACGACAATTAATGAGAGAACAGTGGAATATGTATTTTTGATGTATGTATTGCATTGTACATGATGTAAGCCTAGCTGTAAAGCAACCAGGAACTGTACAAAAAGGAGACACAGTAATAAGTTGAATTACTATGGATACACTTGACTTGGAAGGAAAGACTATTAAGGTGACTCTTGCAAGGCCATAGAGAGGGGCTACACAATAACATGTCCACAGCTCAGGGAGTCTTCCCGGGTGTTTGTGCAAGCGGCATTCCCAGATTCAAAATCCAAGCAGGGCCAGCAATGACCTTTTGCTTAAGGCAGGAAAAAAATGAGCACCGGCCCTGGACATGGTAGCAGTCTCCATTATTTGTTTAGATTCGTAGGGCTTGGAGTGCTGGATTTCCCTATCTATATAATGGAAGACTACAAGTCCCAGAATCCAAAGAGTAAAATCAGTATTTGAATGGGGCATGTTGGCATGCGTGTGCCGCTCTACTCTTTTGCCCTCATCTCAGGTCTCAGAGCTTCAACTTGGCTCTCATGCCAGCCCATGTAGAGAAGATTAGCTCATCAACCCCGGGTTTCGTTATTTGAAATACGGTATTTGTAACTTGAAATTTCCAATGATAACTAAGACTACTTTTCCAGAATGCACTGGTCTGTTAGAAGTGGAAAGAAGCCTGAAGGTGACATGGAGTCTTCTGGCTACTCTAGGCATTAACCAGCTTCAGCGCTTTGGCTGACACTCCACTTCCCTGTGGTAGTTAGCGCCTGGATTTAACCTCTGTACCCTGGTTCCATCTTCAGCCGAGGCGCCAAGTACGTGGGTGCTCTGGGGCCCCTGAGGAAAGGCCAATTGTGTGAAAGTCCCCATATGTTACAATAAGACCTGTTTTTTTGCTGCCGCCCCCCCCCCCCCAGGAAAACCAAAAGTCTATACCCGGAATTCTCCAGCATCCAGGACCTGCAGTGTTCTCGTCTTGACCCCTCACTTGTCAACTACTCCATGTTCCCCCATGATGATTAGCACCTACTCCCAGTCTTGGCACCCGCCTCTCCCCAGACGTTTGTACTTTGTTGCTCCCCCACGCCCACTACTTGTGGTGTGTGACCCTCCCAAGTGTGTTGCCCATTTAAGAGAATGTGTCCCTCCCATGTGTATTGCCCTTTTAACATGGGTGTCATGGGCCAAGCTAATAAACGGAGCCCCTGCAGACACGTGCACCAGAACGAAAGAGGAATGACTGGTCCGTCCCTCATTTAGGCCTGCAGGCCCACACCGTGAAAGCATGGACCTAGAGGCCCTGATGCTGGCGGATCCTCGTGCCAGCAAGGTGGCAGAGGTCTGCATGGCTATGGCTCGAACGCTCCCTCTCAAGACCGGGTGTCCCCCAGCACCCCTCTATGGTGCTGATGCGCCATAGCACCCTGGCGCCTGCTCGATGTCCATAGCAGGTCCCCCTCAATATCACTTGCACCCAACATGGGCTGCACCAATCCCTTCTCGGTCCAATTCTCCCACGCAATGCGCCCCGCACCCTGTCTCTTCCTCTGACCCATGCTTACCAGCTCTTTCACAAAAGATCACCCCATTTAATTTTTCACACAATACGTGCCTATTTGTAAAATCAGAGATTTCACAACCGCGCCACCCCACTTTGGTTATCGGGGAGGTCAGGAAAGCAGCAGATTTAATAACCTGTTTTTTATATGAGAAATTAAACTCGTGTACTTTGGGTAATTTTAGACAGTTTCACAAGCTCCTCGCCGCACTTGTGAACGCCTTTCGGGTGCTATGGGGTTGTCGCTGTGCAGGACATTCTTGGGGTGGGCTGGGTCAAGTGCTTCTCATGCTGAGCTTTTGCCAACATCAGCATTGTGGCTTCTACACTTTTAGGCAAACGATAAGCGACGGTACTGCTCAACACGCGAATTAGCATCGTACTCATCAGAGAGCTGACAAAGGGCCTTCAGACGACTGGGATGGGGTGTGATCTCTGGGCCATCAGCCCATCTCCACAGCAATCAGCCAAAATTGGAACAGGATGGGTGCCTAGTCAGAGCCCGCAAACCTAGGTGCTGCCACATGACCCCTCCCCCACCAGGCGCCAGAGACTGTGTCACTACAAGCAAACATGAGCAACGAGTTGGGGTACACACTCCATCTATCCCATTAGATTTTGTGACCTAGCGTGAAATATCGTGCGTGCCCCAGTGGTGGAAATGGAAAAAATGTAAAGGGGATCCCACAAGGCCGGGGTGGGGGGTGGAGTTTGGAGGAGGGGGCGAAGTTCCGAGGAAGCAGAGCTGGCAGTTGGTCTCTGCTCAAAGGAAATTTTCAAAATTATATTTAAAAAATGGTGTAATTTCTTTGATGCTTCTTCTTTGCAAACTCCTCGCTGTACATCAATTCCACTTTAAATCACTTCCATCACATCACAAACAATGTACAGTAGAAGGCCATCAGGGTATCACAGCAGGTTGAGACACCATTGCTGAGATGTTATATGTTCAAAACAGGTTGTTAGTTATATGACTTTTTGCAATTCCTCATAAAAAAACAAGTGCCCGGCCAGGGCATGGGCTGGGCTGGTCGCTTGCTTATGTTCAGGGCGGAGAAGGGGGAATTTCGGTCCCTGTAGTGAAAATCAAAAGTTGGCACCCATGAACCCCCAGTTTAATTTCCTAATATGTGCTGTCAGCACAAAAGAAGCATTTGTGATTAACCTGTTTAACAAGAATAAAACATCTTTATAAAGATAACTTGTGATAAAACACAAAGGATGGGGCAAACAAATTAGAGAGTATGTGTGTAGTAGTCGGAACAAAAAAAACGCATTTCAAAGAAAACTAGTCAAGTGATTGCAAGCAGCATTTTTGAGTTTGGAAATGACTTTTTTTGAAAGTGGAAAATGTACATTTGCAAAACAATAGTGAGCCCAGCACGTACAAAGTCTTCTCCCAACAGTGATGGCCCCCACCCATACCTGCCTAGTCTCCAGGTTTATCCCGGAGACTCAGGGATTCCAGACTCTTCTCCCGGTCTCCCGGTCTCCCGGTCTCCGGATAAGAGCATGGAGTCTCCGGGTTCCTAGATGTTTGGTGAAAGGCCCCTTGAACCTGTAAAACCGGAGTGATCTTGCAGCTTCTTTTCACGTGACAAACAATGTTAAAGGTTAACTGAGGAGAGCTGCAGTGAAGAAGCTGTGTGTTTTCTCAATTAATGCGAATGTGCAGGTGCCGAGGCATAGAACACTGCCTCAAAAGTGGGCAGGGCTGGTTGACAAAAGTGGGCGTGGCGGCGGGCAGGGCATCACGTGACTCAAATCTCTGTTCTTGTTCTTCTTCTTGCCGATAGATTTTTATCCATCAGCGGTGATTTTTGGATACCAAGGCTTGAGCCTCATTACTCCATCTTCTCGGGTTGATTATGTAGTCGTAGGTTTGTATTCTTCATAGTCTGTGTGGTCTTGTCACAGTAGGGCTGGTTTCACAGGGTCTTCGCAGTAATGGCCCGCGGGTAGCGGTCAAAGGGGTTTGCAGTGATGGCAGTGAGTCTTCTGATCAGAGGGTTCGGGTTCTGATCCAGTCCTTGGCACAAGTTCTTACTCAGCTTCACTAGATGTTCGTCTAACATCTCGATGTCCAGGTCTCTGTGAAGGTCTGCTCCGGGTTTTCTTTTTTGAATGTAGGCAGGTATGCCCCCACCCCAGTGATATTGATGGCCCATTGATTCCCATGGTGTCCCTTTCAGGCCCCACAAGTAAACAGGCTGAGCAGAGAAAACCTGCAGACGCACAAATAATGGCTGGGCAATAGATCACAAATCACCGAGCTCCCAGCATCCCTCTGCGAAGCTGGAGGCTTGGTAAAGTCTGGTCAAGGCTAAGGCAGACTGGGTCCCGAGATCCGGTCAGGCATCTGATGCTGAATCTCAGACCCCGCAAGAGCCGGCCCATTGACCAGTGCTGTTGTGCCCAGCTTTTCAAAGCAGGACACTAGATGAGCCAAAAATAGTAATATGCATGATGCAGCGGTCACAAAATGGAGGGCCGTGTCGTCCAACCTGCTTCAATGACACGCTCCAAATAATTTAGAATGAGGATGGTACATTTCAAAATTACGTAGCAGAATGATTAGGCCACACTTAAATGCACAGAACTTGCATGAGTGTAAGGGCCCGATTACTAGAAAAAGCGCATAGACTCCGCACGACAAACCACTTTGCACGTACCTGCATGTAAAAGCATGTTATGCACGTTCCCCATATTCATTGCATTTCAACCGTAAAATAACCATAGGCGCAAGTAGCGGCCGTAACCCGCAAGACCCTCATGCAAAGCATATCCAGCCAGATATACCAACCTTTGCACAGTTTGCATCCCTGCCATCATGCACCCCATCTATATAGCAGGACCCATCCACCCCCTGCAATCAAGGCAGCACCCCAGTGACATTGCGTATGGTCCCCCATAACTCCTAACCGCACCCTGAAAAAAGGCGTTACATGTCACGTAACTCAAGTGGGCCCCAAGTACATCTGTGTGCGAACCCCCGTAAATGACAGCTGCACCCCACTAATCTGCATATGCGCACCCCTAACTTCAACGGACCCGTAACTATGTGCTGTCACCTCTAAATTGCTACGTGAACCCTACCTCTGTGCACTGGATCCTATGCGCCCAGTGCTCTGCACATCCTATCAAGTGGCGGTGACGAGTCCACGAGGTTTGCATGTAAATTCCCAAAGTGAGGTTGTGCGTTGTGTTCCATGAATTCGGTTTGGTTTGTAATTGACTGGGCGTGACTGTGGGAAAAATGGGAAATATGCATGTCCCGCCCCTATTTATTTCTCAGCGTATGACCATCCCACACTTTGTGTGGAGTGCCACGCAAAGTGCTCGACTACATGCAAAGCAGTGACGGACCTGCGCAAGGTCCCAGAAAGACACGCAAAGTTGGTTCCATGAATCAACGAAAGGAGTTTTGTGCGCTGAACAGTGTGCAAAGTCACTTTTCAGGACACAAAACAATCTGTAAATCAAGAAGCGCTAAACATATTCACGTGAGAGAAGTTTTAGTCGCATTCTTTAACTACGGCCATGGCTGAAATCTGACCCTCATTTCTAGGCCTTTATGAAGGAAATCTTCAATCTCCAATGTTTTTATTTGGTTACACTCACAGTGACGGTTTTTCTCTTGTTTTTCTCTTGTTCCTTGGTTTTTCCCAATGTAATGCCATTCCCCAGCCCATGCGCTAATTTACAGAGCAGGTAAGCAACATTTGTTCTGTATATGTTTGTATATGTGTGTATATGTGTGTGTACGACTCAGTGATAAAAAACAAACATGCGCTGAGCTCTCAAGATGGCCCATGCCAGGTGTGAGTAGTTTATTTGCATTTTGGGGCTTGCAGTTTTGCTTTTCCAATTGTGAAGGTAGTAGAAAGACTACTAGTCAAAGAATGAAAAGCAAAAGCCAGCACTGAAAGGGTTACTCGCACCTGATGTTTGGTAACTTTAGATCCACAGATACAAAGTGAATCAAGGTATGCATTTCAGACTGGAAGTGTTCACCACTTTATGCCAGGCAACTCCTGGTTCCCGAGAAGAGGAGTGTCCAGCTGCCGCAAGATTGCACACTCTCACACTGTGACTGCAAGCAGAGGCATAACATCTGACAGTTCTCCAGGTTCAGGGCTAGCTGCACTGCTGTCATTCAGATCACAAGCCAGTGACTACGTTTCTCCTGCTCTGTATCTTTAGGCATAGCAAGGGGCATTGCAGGAAGGCAACATCTACCCAGGCCCTGAGTTTAGACTGGCCACCTCCCCAGACAAAATGAACAACATGAACAACTTGTACTGCCCTTCTGTTGGCCTTGCTGCGCCAGTTTCATGGGGCAATTTTCTGAAAGCAATATAAAACTGGAATGGGATAATGCTCTGGGGGGTAATGTGAGGGGGTACCGAATTTATTTTGGTAGGCAATTTTTTAACTGGTAGATTCATACCTGGGGCAATGGTTGAAACTAATAATAATAATGATTAGTTGGACTGCATTGATGGATGGCATCGGCATGACAATTTTCTAGAGGAAATCTGGTGGTCTTTTTCTGAGGCAATGTGAATCGTAGAATAAGAATGTGCTTAAATGGGCCAACATTGGCATGACACGTAAAACGTGGATAGTCATTTTGTGTGTGCAATCTGAAACTACTACAGACATTTTCGAATGGGCAACCGGAAGGTGGGGTAGCAATTATTTCTTGTGCAGTGTTAAAAAAATGCAGGATCTTTCTTTTGGGATGGTGGTGTAAAATCTATCATGATAATTATTCTTGCACTGAGGTACACATGGACATTTCTGGAGCAATGTAGAAACTAGAACACTAATGTGCTTAACTATTGCAAAACTGGGACGCGCTGTTGAAACTGGCATGTCAATTTTATAGACGCAATGGAGACACTTCCAAGACAAGCAAATTTCAAAAAGCAAGTATGACACTGTTCAAAATGGCATGATAATATGGAAATAACTAAGGCAGTTTTAACTGGCTTTGCAATGTGGAGATTGGCATGGCAATTACATACCTAACAAGATGTCAAAGAGAAGTATAATAGAGGAGAGAAATTCACAGAAAGTTGAGTTTCTTGTACTGCACCATTCCTGGGGAGTAGCCCTGGTGAAAAACCCAAAAGCAATTGTGCCCTGAGAGTTGCTGAGTGAACCACGGTAAAAGGAAGAGCTGTTTGCAAAAGGTTTGCTCTTCAAGTCAAATGAGGCTGGAGATTCAAAGTATATTGGCTGAACTCGGAGCAAAGAGACACTTGCAGAGTGGCACATGTTCACTGTATACCAAAGTCAAGAGAATGTGCTGAAATGCACAATAGATTCTATCTAAAGAATATAGAGCAAGAGTGATTAGAAAAAGCTTGACGAGAAGGGTGGCGCTATAAAAGCCCACTCAATCAACTAATGTCTGTGTATGAGAGAAATAATCAGTGTTTATATTTGTCTAAGTTTGTCTCCAACACCAATTCTTGGAAAATGTAACAGAGCACTGAAAATTGCTTTCCAAGCAGCCTTTTGCTACATTGCACTTTTTTGAATGATGCATTTGAAGAGTTTGGGCCTCATTACGAGTACGGCGGTAACTCTGCCGGTGCTATGGGGGTGGGGACACGGAAGCACCGGCACCATTGCTAACGGTGCCGGTGCTTCCGTAACCGGTCTGCCTACCATCGGCCCTGCGCCTGGCAAGGTCAGACCTGTTGGGCACAGCAGCTCAGGCAGGCAGACTCAGACTTGGTGAGCCTACCGGCACCCTCTTTTTCAGAATGGCAAACTTATAATGAGGTCCTTTGTTATTCTAAACTCAATTTCTGATAGTACTCAATTATTTGTAGTTCTGCTATTTCTTTTTTAGTTGCATTGCATTGATTTTATGTAGCTGTCACACTGCCTTTTGGCAATTCATAATGATTACAAAACAGCAAATGCAGGGACCGGAGGAGCAATAAACAGCCACAGAAAATCACATCAGAGTCGTTTCAGAAATCATTGTTATGTTATGTTTAGTTTCAGTGATTTTTACCCCATCTGCATTGTGCCCAGGCACTCTGGGTGATCTGAAAAGAAAGGGGGGGGGATTGAGGTTAGCCGAAAAAGAGGGAAAATGAAAGACAGGTATGCTGTTGTGTTGATGAGTGCAGACCGGGAATACCCTGAGCTCTGCATGCAAGTTTGCTTCTAGGGAGTAGTTGTCGGAGCACAGAGGTGTTTGACTCCAGAGGGGAGCTTTGTGCACCCATAGTTCTAGTATGCATTGGCTGGGTATGACGAATCAACTTCTGGGGCACCAGTAGTCCAGGGATGAATATCAGTTTCTAAAACATCAATCAGTCCCACACCTCTAGAACACCAGAAGGGATCCAAACAAATTTGAAACACAAGTACATTATAAACCTCCTTTTCCAATTTTGGTAACGTGGATGGAATGGCAGGCTTATCTCTTCAAGGTCGTGGATAGTTGGTTAGTTGCAACACATCGAAAATACAATTATTACCCAGTGATAAAAGGGACTCTCCACTCAAGGTTACATAAGAATATCTACTTTATTATTATTATTACAACAGAGAGTTCTAGCACACTACAAAATACAAGCCATCCTCTAAAGTAACACAGAGGACAGGCAGTTTCACGAAGGAAAGAGATGCACTCTGGATACTGACAAGAGGGTAGTCGGTAAAGCAATCAGTCTTAACTGTTCATGGTCATTTGGTTTCAGAACCAAGGGAGCAAGGGGTCACATATGTCACTAGGGGCCTTCGGAAAAGGTCCAGGGGGATAGAACCACAATGTACCTGGTGCTTGAGATGATCTTGGTCCTTGATGGCGTCAAGTCGGTTCCAGGATGCTTTGCAGCTCCTGGGACAGAGTTGAAGATGGGAGACAGCTGCGAGTATCAGGAGGCAGGCAGTTCAGCAAGCGAGGCTGGACGGACAGCTGCAGACTGGCCTACACAGCAGCTCGGGTCAAGAATCATTGTCTCTGCGCTGGTTTGCGGATATGAAACGCTGGTCGAGGTGTCCCGGATGGCTTTATTGACTGCAGCCTGACAACAGTCAGTGGTGCAGCCGGTCCCGGTTCTAGGGCTCAACTGCCTCGAAAATGTCCTTAAAAGATGGACGCTTGTTGATGCTGGTTGTGGCACTCCTCCTAGCTTCTTGGATGGGCATGTGTTGTCCTTTAAGGCGGATTGCCCAAAGCTGAGGAGAGTTTTTTCAGGCAACGGCCTTGTTCTTTGGTCAGAGAATCTCTGACACTTCCCACATAGGAAGATTGCTGGCAGAACTTAGCAGGGTATGCTGTGTTATGTTGTTATGTTATGTTAGGTAATTTGTAAGGCATCAAAGCCCAAAGGCATCCAGGTGCCATAAGACGGGAAATACAGTAACTATCTTACTATGTGAACAGAATGGTCTTTAGCAGTTTTCTGAAATCCAAGCGATTTTCAGTATTTCGCAATTGTTCAGGAAGGGCATTCCAAGTCTATGCAGCTTGCACGTGAAAGGCACATCTGTTCCCTTGAGCTCTCTTGATGCGATCCACTTCTAAAAGATAAGCTTTAGCAGATCGCAGATTTCTTTTAGGTTGATGGATTCTCAGCCTATTTTTAAGATAGACTGGAGCATCACCAAAAACACATTTATGACAACTGGTCAGTAACTTAAACTGAACTCTGGCTGAGACCGGAAGCCAATGGAGTGTCTTTCTGCCCACCGAGGTGGGCTCGGAGCGACTCATTTGATATACAATGCGCACAGCGGCATTCTGAATCTTCTGTAATTTTTTAATGTCTATTTTCCTGGCTCCCCCCAGGAGTCCATTGCAATAGTGCACTCTCGGGAGTATCACAGCTCTAACCAGTTGTTTGCGGTTGTCTTCAGAAACCAGTGGAGCCACTTGTCAGAGCACCTTAGGGTGGTAGTTGGTGCTTTTCACAATAACATCCACGTGGGCACCACTATCCAGACTGGCTTTACCTTAGGTGCTACTGAGATCTGACTGCCATCAATCAGGAAGTTTGTGTATGCCAGGCTCAGTTTCTCTCTGGCTTGTCTAGGGCCATATAGCATTAACTCGGTCTTTGCCGCATTAAGGCATAGCCAATTGCTAGACATCCAGCTCTTGCTTATCTGGTAGACTGAATCCAGCCCCTGTTGGTCTTTGTCATGTTCTCCACTGATCTCTAGTGCTAATTGGAAGTCGTCTGCGTAGTTGCAGAAAAAATGGCCCAGATTTTCAAGATCCAGGCATAGTGGGATGATATTGATATTAAAGACCAGAGGGGAGAGGCATGCCCTCTGGGGAACTCCACAGGTGGTGATTTCCACCTCTGATTCACTTTCCCCCCAGCGGACTCGAGAACTACGTCCTCCGAGGAAAGATTTGAGCCATATTATAGCTTCCACTGACAGAACCCCAACAGTGGCCATCCGATCCAGTAATATTTTGTGGTCCAGCAAGTCAAAGTCCGCTGACAGGTCCAACAGTATCAGCAGCCCCGGCTTGCTGGAGTCCAGCCTGGAGAGCATGTAAGTCTGCAGATTCAACAGGGCGCTCTCGGTGCCATGGAAACTGCAGAAGCCTGATTGTTTTTTGTGTAGGATACCCATCTCTGAGACATGGGCTTCAGGGTGTTGGACCTGTACTGGAGCTGCTGGATGGGTCCTCTGATCTCAGTATCTCCCTCTGTTCCCTGGAAGATGTTTAGGGGAGGGATCTTGTTTCCCTCTTGGAAATCCTGACCTTCCTTCACTGGTGGAAGCTGTAAGGCAGACTGTAGCTTCAGCCAGGGTCCAAATGAGTCCTTCTTCTTACTCCTTTCGAAGTCGTCCGATGATCTGCTTATTGAGGGACTCAGCCCTCTTTTAAAGCCAAATGGATCCCAGTGATTGGTGCAGGCTAAGTCTATCTTAATGAACCAATCCCGGGGTCCCCAAAACAATCTTCTGTTATGCGTGAGGTCATAACCAGCATGCTTTGCAACAGGAAAGGTAGAGGGTGACAACATGTACTACTAAGTTCCACCCATCTTCCTGTCGGTTGTGGATCAAAGGGTCTCTCTGGTTAAATGAGCTCCCTGTGGCTTTTGATCAACACGCAGGTCTCCCTTGAAGTTTGTGGCAAGAACAGAATTTCTGTCTCCATCAATTCACATACTTCTTGCCCCGGAAAGGGGGTTCCCTCCAGGGGTTGCCTACTGTAAACAGTTGTCCAGACATGCCATTCACTGCCTTTCATACAGAGGTGTGGGAGCTAGCTTCAAGTTGACACATTGCATATCAAAGAGGTGTTGGGGTTTCCAGTCCCCTTTTGTCAGTTCTGCGATCAGGTGTATCGCAGGCCTGTTTCAATTAACTCTCATCAGTATGCACTACCACCAGCAGAACTTAGTCACTAGAGAGGGCGGATCCTTGGAGCCTTTAATATTTTAATTAGGCTACCCATGGCCGGAGGAAGGTGTTGCCTTCCCCATTCCTGAGATGCTTTGATGTACACATGGCTGTCACATTCCAGGTAAATGTGACAGGGAGGACTGCGCCTGTAGGCTGTGTCACCCCAGAGTACACTTGACTATGTGTGTGTTGTGCGGTGAGCAGAGGAAAATGTGTGCGGATTAGCCCCACACATTTTCTGGGGAAGACCCATCATTCATGTTCATTACAAAACTTCAAAGAAGCCCAGTCGAACGCACACTCCCCGTGTGGGTGGTCAAATTCCTCACACTGGGAGTGTGGTATGTTAGCTGGTTGAAGAAGTGTAGCGCTCAGTAGTTTATAGTCTGATGGAGGGATCTTTACTTTGCTATGTGCAGGAGAAAGTTATCTAATAGACATATCCAAACACTGGGGAAAGAAAGAGCCGTCTTTCAGACTTTTGCACTAATTGATTTAGTCAATCTTGAAATAGAGTACCTGCATGGGGGAATCCTATAGGATATAAAGCATTGTGCCTAATTTTGTCTCCCACCATAACATTTGTATGTCCCCAGCTAGAATAATTAAGTCATGAACCCTGATGTGGGTGGGCATTACCGGTCAGATAATGTCCTGGGATCTCAGTTACAGGCCAAAGCCAAGTGTGGCCCTTAATGTGGGCCCTGGTGCCATTACCACAGAGGTGTTATAGCATGTAGTCCCTTCTTTCTTTTCATATTGGCCACAGCTGAGGAGGTTATGGGACAGGAGAACAGAGTTTCGGGCCACAGGCGGTCTCAGGTAAGCGGGGCCAGGGTCGGTATGGAATGGGGCATGCGTGGAAGAGGTGAGGGAATGGAAAAGGGGGCAGATGGGGTAAATCACAGGGAGAAAAGATGGTGGCCTCCCGCTTCTCAAAAGGCTGAGAAAGCGGGAAACACCATGAAGGAAGGCCTGCATTTCAGACTTCCTGATTGGCTTGGAGGTGGCATCACAGCACCTCTCAGGTGCTAAAAGCAAATGGTGGGTGGCCTACCATAGGTATCCTGTCTTTGATGTGATACCAAAGTCTTTGCTAGATAGTTCGGGAAATGGCCGTGTTCAGTTCATAAACCAATTAAGGACTTCTGAATTCAACTCTCTTCTTAAAATGCAACTATATTTAGTGCTAAATTGATGTAGTCTGATTCAAGTCGTGGATAAGATGATCTGCATATTTTGGTGCTGTTCAAGTTCCTTATAGTATGCCTGTTTTTTTTTCATAGACGCTGATGCAGTATTAAAATCTGGCAATGATGACTCTGAGGCTCATTGTGATGGGCTGAAGAAGCAGCAGCCGTACACAAGGCGGCGGTAGAAAAAAGGCATGTTACTCCGTTGTTGACAAGCAGCATGAATCAAAACCCACCATGAAAAAAAACATGTTTGTATCATAAACTAGCCATGATGCCCAGGGGGCTTGGGTTACCAAGGAAAAAGCCCAAGTGGGAGAGTGATGTGATCTTTATCCCTACAAACAATACCTTTTATGTTGATGTATTCGAGCTGAATCACGCATATTGGCCTGGGTTGGTTGAAAAAGCAAGGTCGTAAAAGCTAAAGCATTCATTTCAACCACAGTGATGTTATATGTGTAATTAGATTTGGCATCCGAAACGACAAGGATTAGTAGGAGTAGGAATGGTCTTCTGCCACATAGCAGGATATTATGGAAACCATCAAATCTTCCTAAAAGCAGGTCTGGCATTAAGGTCTCATGTTTTTCTCATGTTGACAGTAATTTTCGTGCGGCACCTTCAGCACCAGATCTTGCATCATGTATTTAAGCAATATCACCCGAGGGGGGAATTCGGGGGAGCATTACCGGGCCAGGTAATGCCCCGGAACTGTTAGAAGCCTGAGCGGTAGGGGGACATAGGGTGTATGGAAACACTTACCTGATTATCCGGCTGGGGAAGATGGTGGCCGCCAGTTCCCAGGAGGCTCGGAGCGGGTGCTTTACCATTTGATAACGCCCCCGTACTGACCCTCCTCATTGGCTGGGAGGCCAAAACCACGCTCCCGCCGGGTACTAATTGGTTATGTGCCAAGGGGAGCTGACTCTCAGGCAGCAGGTAACACTGCAGCTCAGCCACTGCCATCTTGGACAGTTTGTGGCGTCTTCATGTCAGCACACTGCCTCACCTCCCTTCTTGCAAGCCATTGAAGGTGGCGTGAGAGGGCAGGGTACATGGGTGGACTGGGCAGTCACCAGCAGCTCAGGGAGCATGGAACTCCAGTCCATTTGAAAAACTTTGAAACCATTCCCCTCCAAACACAACACCGCAAGTGTCTCCTCGCCAAGGAGCACCACTGCAAAAAGTAAGAGCTCCACACTCATCGCTAAAATGGCTGTCACCATTTAATTGGCAGAACCAGTGCCAATATTATAGTCACTTCAATGGTACACAATCTTATCACCTTAATAAAGAAAAACTATTTCAGCCCCTCAGGCACCCGAGCCCAACATCATCAAAGCGAGTACAAATACTCCCAGCCAGCACCCAGGAAAGTATGTCACCAGTCCTGGAACTGAGCACGAACAGAGCTGTGCAGATGAAGATAACTAGGACCAACCACCCGCTCACACCTATGACCGACAGGGGGAGGCGCTGCAAAAAGTCTTCCTGGTCCTATTGCTGTGCTAATGCCTGATTTTGATTGTTCTGTCATTGCCCCAGCAGCCCCGGTCTGAAATGGGGGAACAGGGAGGGCAGCGATCACAAGCAGCGAAGTAGCTCCAAACTAGCAAGAGGCCGGCCCGTGAGAGTATTGGATGCTGATAGCCCACCGAGAAAATCTCTGACCTGTTTAATAGCTGGTCCACCCCTGGAAGAGTACAATGGAACCCCTTCCCAAGAGTGAGCAGGCGGTGCAGTGCACGAGCAGGCTCTTTGGCTGTGTCAAGCTCCCTCAGGCAGTGGGGCAATTGAGCTGAAGCTAGAGTGTGAGGTGCCAAACACACTGCACAGAGGAGAGGAGGATACAGTATAAGAGCGGTGCCGTGCTGTGCCGGCTGGTTAGTGGGAATAAGAAAGAGAGGTGCAAGCTGAGAAGTGGGGGGGGGACCTGACAGGCTGAGGAGGGACAATGATGAGATGAGCTGGGACGGCTGAGAAGTGTGGGTAGGCCAAGAGGGAAGGGCAGCTTGAGAGTGGGCTGCAAACTGAGTGAGGCATGCTGAATGAAGGAGTGGGATGAAAATCAAGTCAGGCTTGGAGATGGAAGCTTGTGAGCCTGAATGTTCCATCCAGCATTCCTGCACAGCTCGGTTACATGACTTTTTCCCTAATGTGCCCTGATCTGGGAACTCATCCGAGAGATGAATACCATTTGTGTCCCCAATGGAGCCCAGGGTCATGTTACACTATGCACCACGTTTTACCTTTGCGAGTAACAATGGAAAGCTGGCTGTGTGGGTTCCACTGGTTGGTGGCAGCCTTTTTGTTATTCCAGTCGGGTAGGGCCTGCTGTGTCGTGGGGTGCCAATACAAGAAACCTCACGCATAATCAAGTACCAAGCCCAAGAGCCAGACATTGTTAGTACATTGGGCAGACTGGCATACATGTGTCCGTATATGGTCATGGTTACTGCCTGCTGTGGACAGCAAAGGCAACAGGTGCCAGGATGAGATTTGATTATTGTCTTTTGCGTATACGCTCAGTGGTTCAACCCTCTTTTCATGCCTTAAATGTTCAAAAGGGGCCTCCGAAGGTTGAATGTGGAAGGCTCCACACTATTTGAATAGATGTAACCCTTTGGCTGTAGCATTGGTTCTTTCCCCAAATGTAAACATCCCATAAAGTGAAGGGTCTGCTCCATTACCTTGTAGCACCTACTGACAGGCCCCAAGGCATGCAAAAGGATTCCAAAATGAAGAATAATTGTGAGGTTGCTCTAAATGAAGCTGCCAAAGACCTTCATCATGGTAGACGTATGCTTCGATACCGGCTGTTTCAGACTTCCTGCTACCAGAGAGAGAGTGAGACCAAAGTTGGTGCTCCCAACACCTAGCTAAGTGGAGCCCGTTGCCAGACCACCAGAACCCATGCACTCATGATGCCTTGCCTCCAGCCATGTGTGCACACAACATGAAGAGAAAGAGCACCAGCCACTGAGCGCACCAGCAACTGAAAGCATATGGGACCTGTGATTGCTAAATGCCACTGGAACTATGACTAGATACTAAGAAGAAGCCCAAATGAACTTTGGCTTTCAAAGGAGAGCCTCTCCTACTGGAACGTGGTCACTGAACCAACTAGAGACTGATGCACCTCAAATCAACATGTTTAGTACTTTAGACCTGCTTCTCCTTTGGAAATCAGCCGAATCCATGTCTGTCCTGCATGAGTAAAGGATCCCAAACAGCTGCTTCAATGCTGCCACGGAGGAACCAAAACACCAAGAACCTCCACTGGTTTCAAATGTTTAATGGCTGCAGTTGGAAACTGCTAAAGACACTCAACTGCAAGCGTTTCTCATCCCTGCTCCCCTTCGGAAAGGCTCCAGAATGATCCAAGCAGGATCCAATGTGTGACTTTGAAATTGTACTTAACAGTGGCCAACAGCATAGTATTATTGCGAGCATTCCATTTAGCAGATTACAAACTCACCTGTCTCTCCAACTGTTGCTCATGAGGGACTCAAAGGTTAAGGAATACTAGTCCTGTGGTACCCATAATGGCATCCGATAAATAATCGTCATCATTTACCGCCCCTGTTGACTTTGGACCCCACTGTTACCCTTGCTTGATTGGGTAAAGGGTCTTCTCTGCTCACCACTTGAGACTTTCGAACCCCAAAAATGGCCCTATTAATGCTCCTTCATTCTTACATATAAACTGTGAGGTATAAAGCACGTTTTCATATGCGCTAGTATGAACATTCGTTGATCCAAAGTAATACTGCACCAACCTGTATTCTTGTCTATCCAAGCCTTTCCTGCGGGCCATCCTCCATCTCATCTCATCTCAGCGGTGTGGAATTATGGAGATATTGGCAATCACCCCACTACATGAGAGGTTGTCATTGGCAGATGCACTGGCCACAAGAGTCTGAATGGAGGATAAGGGAAGCTATGAGAGAGCATGTTAGAGGCGGGGGCTAGAGGAGTAAGGAACCTGTATGCCAGTCAGCCCCAGATCAGGACAGAGCCGCAACAGGGGAGACTACGCAAGCCGAGCGCTTCAATTCTGGATAGAGACGCAAACTAACCAACCCTACTAACAATTTCCCTTTCTGCATACACCTCTCAAACTCCAAACCAAACACAACCAAAACCTACAGCACAACTAACCGCACAAACTTCACTACATTGCAACAACAAAACAAAAACACACATAGCCTTGCACAACAGTACACGATGACTACCGGCCGCAAACACCCAAGGCCCAGCCAACGGACCCACCGGGCTGAGGCCGCCAACAGCACATCACTGCTCTCTTGCACTCTTCCTGCTTCCTCCCACTAACTCAACCTCCCCTCCTCTTTCAGAGCCGCCAGAGCGCCAAGGGACCACTACAGTGGTGATAGTGCGCGGTACAAATGTCCTTTAACATTAACATTAACATGTCTGTAGCCAGTGGGGGCCGGCCCACTATGGGTGCCGCCCTTTCACTCTGGAGGGGCTGCTAATGATTCTGTAATGCAGAGTCTTCCCTGTCAGTAAAACTATTAGGGGGTGCTTTGCATGTCTGCTCCACCCAGTGCTTGCAGGTACACGGCATTGTGCGGCACTATGTGAGACAGAGTGTCATTGCATATGGGGGTCTGCAGGTTCCCTGGCCTTGCAGGCACTGTGTGGTGAAGGGAAGCTGTGGCCCATGGGATGCCTGATCTGTACTGTTGTATACCTCTGTAAAGCGCTATGTTGCTTCTCGAAGCTAGGTCCGTGCTCAATAAATACAATAATAATAATAATAATAATAGCCTGGCCCATAGGATGCCACCAGGGCACATGCTCTCGTGGCCTCATAGGAGCCATGCAGTGGTGAGACGCTGGCAGCGCTTGTGGTTCATTTCCCTTCCTGCTTCCTGTTCCCAACTGCTGTGGTGGGGAGCAGCAGGGAGATGAGCGGTGTGACCAATGCCATGTGAGGAAACTCAAACCAAAGGACCTGAACAAATATACGTTTATTAAATGATTTAGAGCAAACTTGACTGCAGAGAAAAGGGGAACAGGGGGGTACAAGAGAGTGGTGGTGTTAAGAGAAGGCGTAAGGAATGCCATGGTCAATAATCACTAATCAGTCAAATGTTGGGCCCAATCAGACGTGCGTGGGTGTGCTGTTCTGAGATCCGCAGGCATAGCGGGGAAATGCTGGTTTTCTTGATTTGTCCTTTCTGCCTTTCTAGTCTTTCTGCCTTTCTAGTCTTCAGTGCCAGATTAAACCCAGTGGAGGTCCCTAGGCTGTCGAAATGTCAGTGCCCCCCTCACAAATTATCTCCTAATAGGTTTTTGATTTTCCCCACCGCTTTATTTGGATCCGTTATCGCGGGCCCCTAAAAGGAGTGGGGCCCACAGGCCGGTGCCTACTTGTCCTAATGGATAATACGGCACTGCTTGTCTTTAGTCTTGCAATGGCGTGGCTTCTAATGTTGTGCTGGCCTCTGGAGAAGAAGAGCTTTTTCTAGCAAGTAGGATTGTGCGTTGGCCGCCATGTCCATGTAAGAGATGCAGGTTATCTTGTAGGTAAGGTTGGCTTAAAGGAGAAGCCAACAATGTTCTTTGTGGATGGACGTGCTGTAGAATGAGTTCTTCTGGCCTGTGAGGAGGCTAGTCGCTGCATGTTGGATGGCTTTTAGAGGGGCCTGAAGAGCTTTGGCAGTGCCATAGCGAGCAGTACAGTGTGGCACAGTCCATTTGTTTATCCCCAATGTGACTTATATATACTTAGAGGTTGCGTGGCATGGCTTTTTGGGGGATTTTCAAGCCTGCAAGTATGCTTCTCTGAAACGCTGTCCTTGCCAAATTACAGCTGGAAGAAACCGAAGTCATCAACCCAAACCAATCACAAAGGACAGGGAGTGCAGTAAATGTTCCCCACATCCCGTACCCGAACGAGTCTTGGGAGGATAGCTCAGCGTCAACGTGCTTGCCTTGGAAGCAAGACGTCACGGAGCAACACGCGTTCGATCCCCGGGTCCACGCTTAGAAACCTCTGGGTAATAAGCGCGATATAAATAACCCATCATATCATGTATATGTGGTTAGGTCGGCCATCCTAGCTTGGAATGCCTTGTTGGACTCACTTTAACAAGGTGAGTGAGGAGCAGGCTTAGACAGGCCTACAGGACAACAAGGCAGTGCCCAAGGTTTATACCCAACATGCTATTGTGGACCAGTTTTTGGGTAAAAGTTGGCCAGTTTTTCACATACGTGGGCTGTTTTGAGTTACTTCACTGTGCAGCTTGTAGTCTTGACCATTAAAATGCACAATTGTCAACACGTTTCACCAAACAACGAGTCTATCACAAAAGCAATGAAGTGGCATTTGAGGCGGAGGGCCACTGTTTCCCCTGGTGCCGAGCCAATGTTATGCCCCAGAAGCCCCCTGATGAGGAAAGGAGGGTGATCTGCTTGCTTAGACGCCAGCCATTGCGTGGGATTGAAGCGATTCTAGAGTTAACTGAGAAGGAGCTGCATGAAACATGTGTTTGCAAGTCCTTTTTGGAAAGATAGTAAAATAACACTGACTCACCTAAGAACGGGACGGTGGCAGTCTGGGTTGGAGGTAAACAGGGCCAGTTTTACGCCAAGGCATGGGGACCACAGTTTGACACTTAGTTCCAGCCTTCCACCCTACTGTAGCACGCCGCGTCCATCTCCGGCATCTAAACGTGGCGCCATATTCTGTGCGCCTGAACACCCCCCCCCCCTCAATTATACTTCCACGTCAGTAAATCCAATTCCCAGGCTTTCAACCAAAAGGTGTGTATTTTGCTCCCTCCGTCCCCACCGCCACTTTCACCCAACGCCGACCATTCTCGCTCCGTGTATTTCTCCAAAGCAATACACCCAGCCAAATGCCTTTCTCTTCATCTACGCCGCCCCCGCCCTCCATGCTCGTTCAGAGGAGACCCCGTCGTGTAATTACTATACAGTACTTGGACACATGACTGTTTCTAAAACCCATGACTTCCCAACACACCTCGCTTTTGGTGAAGGAGGTGAGCAGGAAGCCAGTAGATTAAAGAACGTTCTTTTGATATGACAATTAAGATGAACTATGTAAATCTAAAGGGCCCCATTCAGACACAGTTTGCGAAGCTGATGACTGCACTTGTGAACGTCTTTCGGATACTGTGTGGGTGTCTCATGCCCGCTGTGCAGAGCATTCTTGGGGTGGGCTGGTGTTCAGGCTGTGCTTTTGCCAACATGCGCATTTTGCCTGCTAAATTGTAGGCACACGATAAGCGACGGCACCGCCCGCTGAACGCGCGAATTAGCATCGCACTCATCAGAGAGCTGACAAAGGGCCTTCAGATGACGGCGATGGGGGTGTCATCTCTGGGCCACCAGCCCATCTCCATAGCAATCGCCCCTATTGGAATAGGATGGGTCCCCTGTGAGACCCCAACACGGGGTCATGCTCCATGCCTTGGACCAGTCCGCCTGCTACTGCGTCACTACAAATAATTCTGAACACACGGATTGGGGTATTGCACCGACCGCATAAAGATACGATTTTGTGAACGCTGTAAAGTGCACATTACATGACTACCATACTTGAATGTAAAGTTCCTTATTAAAGGTGACCCATGTACTAGCACTACATTAACTATATTAAGCTGAGCCTCGGGAGCAGTGCTATGACCAAAACACACGTCTGCCTCAGCGCCCTTCAAACCCGCGAGACAGAATCAAGAAGCCGCATTTAAATGTGCATTTAAAAGATGACGCTTGCAGGATTCCGAATGTAACGCTCGGGGCGTTTATTTGAGAGAGAGTTCACTCGCATTTTCTCCCTGCGCTCCCTGCGGGTGTGGGTTACGCACCCTAATTTTTAATTCTCGGGAATGGAATGATGATTTCCCAATTCTAAATATAAAAGGCCAATCTAGGACTGAGGAGCAGCTCGCGCCTGAAACCGCTGCCTTGCGACCTCTGCATGCATTTGTATTTTGTATTTTTTTGTTGGTATTTAGTTGAGATTTATAGAGCGCTTTACTCCAAAGCGTTGTACAAAAAATAACATGCAGTACAACACGATTCAAACTGACCAACTATATACCTCTCAACTCACACGCTTTTGGCGGGTGTCACCCGCCACTTAGGCAGCTCTCTCACCCGTCAAGCTCCACACAAGCCCACAGGAATCAATTTCACCCACCAAATACTAAATCGGGTGTTTTCACCAGCCCAGGGGCCATGAAAGGTTGAGAGCTATGCAACCATACACATTTTACAGGGTGAGATGGAATGAAGAAGAAGAATTCTTCACTGAAGTACTGAATAAAGGATAACAGGTAATAGAACAAAGAGAGTAAGGAAAAGAATTCCAGTGCAAAGGGGCAAGAAGGGTTGGTGGATTATCTTACAAACACCGAACTGGACTACTGTAATGCTTTGTTGGTTGGGCTACCTAAATACCAACTCCAACGGCTTCAGGTGACACAGAACTCCGCAGTGTGACTGATTCACTCTCTCAGAAAAATTCGATATCAGTTTTTCGCAGCAGCCTTCACTGGCTCCCAGTGCAGGAGCGAATACAGTTTAAATTGCTATGCTTGGTTTTTAAATGCATTCATGATCTCGCCCCTGCCTAACTAACATACAAAATCGTAAACTATAAACCTTCCCGAGCACTGCGCTCGAAGGTCTGTTGGTAGTTCCCCCCTCCAGAACTACTACTTGGGGTGACAGACGATTTTCTGTTGCAGGTCCTCGAGCCTGGAATTCTCTGCTGATATAGACCTTCGTCAAATACATTCTCTAACCATATTACGTAAACATTTGAAAACATATCTGTTTGTGTAGTGTTCTGGTTGATTGGCATTTTTTAGGTTATCAGCACTATATTAATCAGCTGCGCCTAGATGCAGTTTGCTGCAGGTTCTCTTTGAGATACGCGCACTACAAATGCAAAATCAAACCAAATCAAGGGAAAAGGAACAAAATCGTGATTGGGCACACAGAGGACGAGGGACAGATAATAGAAATTGAGACTGAGAACTAATGGAATGAGCGGGAGAATCAAAAGATACCAAAGACTACAAATAACTAGGAGCAAGACTATAGAATAAAATTTGAGACGAGAGGAGAAGGAAAGCCAACCAAGTGAGACAAGAAATTGAGAGATAGAATCACGGGGGGATAACAAATACAAGATGCAAATAGAAGCATGAAAACAGACTTAAGCAGAGCCAAACGTGAAATGGGAAGACCAAAGAGAATAGCTGAACAATAAAAAAGGCGAGAAAAAAATAAGAGACAAAATAAGAAGTTTAGTAGTGCCAAAGGTCAAAAAAAGACGAGCTATCAGAATATTAAAAGGATGAAAATGACAAGAGTGAGAAATAGTAGAAATATGATGAGAAAAGGATAGATTAGTGTCAAGATAAAGACTGAGGTTACAAGCAGTACTACAGAGAGGTAACAAGAAAGGAGGGAAAAAGACAAAAGGCGGGGGGTGGGGGAGGGGGCAGACGGAGGAATACTGTTGGCAGGAAAGAACAGGACTTCAGTTTTGGTTGAGTTCAAGACAAGAAAGGGGTCTGACAGCCAAGACTTTGTTGGGAGAAAATAGGAAGGTACATTACCGTGATTAGCAGGTGAGAAGGAAGAAAAGCATGTGCAGAGTGAGATGAGCATTTGAGCCTGGAAGGGCTCCCCTCTCTGCGGCTCTCCAGCCCAGAGGAAATGTGCTCCCAGCTGCATCAATATAATACTAGGCCCAGTCCAGAAGGGACCGAAACACTGCTTGTTGTTAGGCAGAATCCTGTGCAGTGCCCTTAGGGACCACTACACACAATTAAGACTACAGGTGGCAATACGAGTTTTACCTTTGGTACAAGCCTGTACTACTATGTCAGAGTGGTAGCAGTGGCGGAGCAGCCAGGCTTATCTCAAGAGTATATGAGCAGTAGCAGAGATTACACAAAGGGATCACAATTACTGTGACTCAAGCAAACACTGACTCAAGGTTTCAGGTAGAAAAATATAAGTACATTTATTTTTAAACCATTCGTTACAAACACAACACTTCTATTAAACTTCAATAAAAACAACACGTTAAATATACTACAACTAACCAATTCACTTTGTACAATAAGTCTCAAGGTAAGTACCCTGTGTTTGAATGAACGGGTGTTATGAACAAAACACGTTACCGCGAATACGATCACTATTTGACAGTTCGGTCTACTAAACAAACGCGTATCCGTGACATGAAATGCTACCGGGGCAAAAACACACTTAGCACCTGAGATACCCAGAGGGAGTTGGAGGCAAAAATCACAGGCAATATTTTGGTTAGGCAGGCAGAATCAAGAAACACTCAGAGACAGGAGGTCAAAAGTCAAAGGGCCGGAGCCAGGGTCGAAAGACACCGGGGCCAGTTGCCGAAGAACACACGGTCAGACAGTTCACGATTCAACGTAGCCAAAAGTACTTCGATACTGTCAATGTTCGGACGCAAAAGTTATAAGAAGGAGGGAAGACAAGGGTAAGCCTTGGAAATGAAGAAAAAGGGATTCACCCAGTTTCCTCAACAGAACACAGTACCTTGTTCTAGTGGTGCAGCTAGTGCCCTGGCAGTTGTTCCTGTTGGTTTCCCGCAGACTCACGATTCCTGGAGCTTCGTTGTGAAGGAGGACGTCTGAAGGGGGTCTGCACCACACAGGGATGAAGCTGGCAGCAGCGACAAGGAATAAAAGGTGCGCTCCTTAAAAACAGGAGAGGCTCTCCAGGTGGCTATGCGGACCACTACAGCCGTGTGCAGCGATTTCAACCACGGAAGAGGATCCTATGGCTGTAGAAGATGAGCTGGTTATCCCCACCAAGCCCAAGGGAAGAAGACTCTGGACTGGATCTTTTCTGAGTCGTTGAAGGGCAGATAGCTCAGGACTGCAGCAGGGCTTCACCGGGACGGGGTAGTTGCAGCAGCCGTCGTTCTCTCCGCTTCTCTTCGGTTCCTTGTAGTTCCAGTGGCGACTCTCTGAACTCTAGCCCAAGAGACCTGCCTTTTATGCGAAAACCCCCCATTCACGCAGCCTGGCTGTCAATCACACAGCAGGGGTGTTGTCCAGCCCAGACAACAACTACCATGGCCAATCATGACAAAGTGCGAGTTGGGTTTCCTAGGATACCCTGCGCAGAGGGTGACTACACTCCTCCCTCACATTCAGCCCACCTAGACACCCAGGCGCCTTGAAGAGGGCTCTGGGCAGAAGCCCGCCAAAAGACAGTGAACAAAGAAGGCAAACCTAGTTTGCCGCGCAAAGTAAAACACAAGAAGGACTTTAACGAAAAGAAATGGCGAATAAACCCAACCGGAGCCAAAAGAAAGATGACTTGGTCAAGCGGGTTTATGTTCGAGGCTAATATAATAGCCAATAACAGTACCACGTTTATCTAATATAATCGCGTTAGAAAAGTTAGGGTAGATACCACTGCCACCAGCCAAGTCTAAATGTTAAAAGAGCTAAACAATGCTCAGGGAGGTACAGACAGAAAAGGGGTACAGATTAGCCCTTTCCAGTACTCCATGTAAGATGGGGTGTACTGGGTCTGTGGTAAAAATGACTATGTAAAGTAAATGGCAACTTTACCTTTCTCTGGAGGACAGTAGTCAGCCCCAGCGAAATGGAGTCAGAGGGAAGTCTTAAAGACAACCCTGGGTTACTACACTGAAGGTGCTGTGTAACCCATACGAGAACAGGGGCACCTGGAGTGGTGTGCTCCAGTGCCCAAAATCACACAATGAGTAAAAACACATAGGCCAAAACACATGTAAGAGTGGAAAAAGAATGTACACTCTTAGAAGCCCTTCAAAAGACAGTGAACAAAGAAGGCGAACATAGTTTGCCGCGCAAAGTAAAACACATGGAGCCAAAAGAAAGACGATTTGGTCAAGCAGGTTTATGTTTGAGGCTGATATAATAGCCAAGAAAAGTACCACGTTTATTTAATAAAATCGCGTTAGAACAATTAGTGTTGATACCACTGCCACCAGCCAAGTCTAAATGTTAAAAGAGCGAAACAATGCTCTAGGAGGTACAGATAAAAAGGGATACAAGTTAACCCTTTACAGGACTCCATGGAAGATGGGGTGTACTGGATCTGTGGTAGATTGACTAAGCAAAGTTAATGGTAACTTTACCCTTTTCTGGGGGACAGTAGTCGCCTCAGAAATGGAGTCGAGGGAAGTCTCAAAGACAACCCTGCGCCACGGCACTGAAGGTGCTGTGTGACACACAAAAAGAAGGGGGCTACTGAAGTGGTGTACTTTAGAGTCCACAATCACAAAAACAGGTAGAAGCAAATAGCAAAACACAGGTAAGAGTGGGGGAAAAGCTCTCACTCTTACCAAGTGGAAAATAATTAACTGCAGAAGTCCAGTAAAGCTGCTGCGGGACTCACTAGGTGAGGGAAATTAGCCATAAATGAGAATTCTCCCTAGCACTTGTCTTTAAATGTGCAAGAGTACAAAATGTTCTCTCAGTGATACATAAACAAGCATTTATGTTATGTCTCTGTGTTTTATACCGCAGTCCACTGCCATTTGCATGGTCTCTTGGCCCTTTTCTAGTTGACCCGAAAGAGAGGGGTCAGGGTTTTGTTAGTGAAGGAAAAGGGAAAACACAAGATGTCTTTGCTGTTAAGTACCCAGGTAGGGTGTGTAGTCTTTAGTCTTTTTCCTAGTGGCTCGTTCTATGCAAAACGTGTGTTGGAGCGTAGAATTTGAATGTGTTAGCGTAGGCAACAATCAGTGCAGCCCTTGATGGGCCATGCTGACATCCTGGAAGTGCTGCACCTTGGGTAGGGTAACTGTGTGAATTCCTAAGGCACATTGGAATGGGCCGTTGTCCCACCAGTGCCATGCCTGCTGCTAGAGCACGTTGGAGAAGGATGGGTGAAGGCATATGGGAGCAGGCAACAGTGGGTACCCAAAGTGGAGCAACATTGCTTCAGGAGTGAATCCCCGAACGGACAACTGGGAGCAAAATTGCAGTGGGGAAAATTAAAATTGTGACATCTAGAAGCAAAATAACAGTGGGATAAAATTACAGTTCTGCATATATAATCAAAATCAGTGGGACATCAAGGAGAATGATTGCATTGGGACGCCAGGGAGCAGTGCACTATACTGTAGGAAGTGGAATAGGTATAAAGATAGAGAAGGACACAAACAAGAAGCCAAATATAGCAAGGCATAACATGGAGCAGCAAGGCATGCCAAGGCATAAAAGGCATAGCAAAGCTATTACAAGCCTTAGTTACGCATGAAAGGCCCAAGAAGGCTCTCCCACCAAGGGACTCTGCAGACAGTTCCCACTGCACTTTGCCACTGCCAAAACCTGCCCCTCTCTCTCTCTTTCTCTCTCTCTCCCTCTCTCAAATCGAGATATTGTGCAACACGTGCAACAAAGATTGGCACATTGGCATTAGAAGGGGTGGGCTTATTGAGGACTCCACTCATTACCCCAAGGAAAATGCCAAGGGTTATTGGAGACATTAACCTTTTGGTTTGAATTGCAGATAGGGGAGGAAGGATAGCTCAGGGGCAAAGGGTTTGTCTTGGAAACAAAACAACGCAGCGCAACACAGGTTCGAATCCCGATCCTGACTTTAGAAACCACTCCTTGTTTTAAGCATGTTATAAACGAACAATTATAATAATAGGTAAACCCCTTGTCCTCATTTCACCATCCTTCTAATGTTGTTTAGCAGCTCAAACCGCACTCTATCCTACTCAGGTGCTGAGCTTAGCAGGACTTCATGGTAAAGAACAAGGTTTTTGTAAGGCGATCACAATACAGGCTAGAATAATGTGCCTCAGTGTCTCCAGCAAGCCTTAAAACCCCTCACCCACAGCACACACAACCATAACCCATGAATGAATGTCCTGCCCCAATCCCACCCGACCCCTCGCCTGGTGTTGGGGCAGCTCCATAACGCAGCTGTCAGAATGTGGCTGGAAGCCTGCCCTGGCCCTTCATGGGGAAATTGATGTGATGAGGAGCAGGCAGGATGAAAGGTGGAGTGTGCAGTCATAGCAGTGCTCAGTTCATCAGTGTGCACCATCCCTTGGCCTAAGGGCGGTGCCCCTGCTCAATTGAAAGCTAATGCTAGGGGCACTGTGAAACTGGCAATGGGAAAAAGTCTGGGGGTAATGTGAAGTGGAAAGGGGCAATCTTCTAGAGCGATGTGAAAGAGGCCTAGGACACTTGTGGGGGTTATGTGAAAGTGCCATTAGGCAATGAACTTGGGACAAGGTGAAAGGAGGATGGAACCATTTTCTGGAGATGATATAAAAATGGAATGGGGTAAAACGCTTTGAAGACTTTTTTTTGTGCAGTGTAGCACGTTCCAAAACATCAAATAAAAAAAACGTTTAGGGGTAATGTGAAATGGGCAAGGAACCTTTATGGGCCTTATGTGACTGACATAATCACAATTAGGTGGAAATGTCGAAAACAATCATCATGATTCTGGTCATGGCACCGCCAAAATTGGAAATACGGTGGTCAATTTTTCTGGCAATGTGACCAAGACAAAGAGAATGAGAAGGGGTAGAAAAGGGGCAGCATCAGCACAAAACTGTGAACACTGGGAAAGTTGCGTTTTGAGAGCAATATGAAACTAATCTGTGCCTTTCTGAGGGCAGAGAAAAGTTTTCATAGCAAGTAATTGGGGTTTGTAAATCAGCAAGACAATGTACTCAATTTGGGAATGCAAATGTTGAAACATGCTAAATATGTTTCTGGGGCTTTGAGCAAACTAGCATAAACATTTCCTTAAAGGGGCGGCAAAGGTCGTTTTCTGGTTAAAATGTAGAATATTGAGAACCAATGAGCTTTGCTGGTTCAAAGCCACACTGCACTGCTGGGAATGACACGGCACATCCCCAGGGCCTGGCCAACAGGGGCAAAGCTAGTAGGCTACTGTTTTAATTGACATCATAATACGAATTTGAGCAAGGCCATTTGAATGGCATGATAATGTGGACATTGGCATGAGAGTGATTTAATTTAAAGGATAGCACCTCTGGAATATTGCAGAACATTCTAGAATCAACCTTGTGGTATATTTGAGAAGCACCTTTGGCAGATTGACACATCGGATGTCCTAACAATATTTGAGCAAACCCTTATAACATGGAGTACTCAGGATTATGAGAGCAATACCCCTACATTATTTTGAAGTTTGGCATGTGGTGGCAGCTGGCTTCCCTATGTTATTAAGTCTGATTGCAAAAATCCTCTTGTTAACTGTGGCAAATTGGATTGAATACATCAGGAAATCATAAAAAACACTTCTTATGGGCAGCAGACCAAACACTTCATTGTCCTAGCCAAACTTAATACTTAAATGTTATGCTATGTTATGTTATTTTGCATTTATATAGCACCTTATGTACCATTGGTATGATCTGAAGGCGCTGGTAGGTTGAACGCCCTCGGGAACCGAAGTTCAAGTAAGTAGAGAGAGAGTCATAAGGTGCATGTGAGCACCAGATATGTGTGCAGCAGGTGTGGTATTCGTGTGATAGCTGCTTCGTAGCGGTAGGTGTGGTGGTTGAGAGATCAAGAGTATGGGCCTCATTATGAGGAGCCTGGTAAAAACGGGGTAATTACCGGCATGGAGGTACTAGCAGGTCCATGCTCCTATGATGCCGCTAATAGCGGGTGATTACGCGTGCGCGAGCACGCCCAAACCCCCATGCCGGTAATGGCCATACCGGCATGCCGCTAAAGGCCCTCCGACCCCCCGATAGCACCATCACGGGACCTGCCGATACCGCCTCTGCCTAGGAGGAACCCCTTAATACCGACCCGATAATAACAACATGCTAATACTGGGCTCGTAATGCCGGACCCGGAAGTAACGTCATGGCGGCAGCCATCTTTAAAAACACAATCCATTGTCATCCTCCCAAACCACCAGTTGCATTCAGGAGAGACCAGTGCCATTCCCTTCACCATGTCGAAAGCTACCCGTAAAACTACATCCCGCCTGCGCAAAAAGCGTTTCTCAGATGTAGAACTTAACATGCTGGCAGACACCCTTGCAGCACATGCAGATGAAATCAACCTGCAGAACCTGAAGAGGGAAGTGCAGCAGCGCAAAAATGAAATCTGGGAGGAGGTAGCCCGCAAGGTGTCGGCAGTCGGCACCACCCGACGGACAGTGAAGGACTGCAAAAAGAGGTAGGATGACCTCTGCCTCAGGGTTCGGAATATCCTGGCCAGCAACAGGAGGGAGGCCATGGCCACAGGCGGCGGTCCCCACTTATCTGCCAAACTGAGAAGCTGGTAGGAGACTGCAAGCACATTCATCCAGATCAAGTCCATCAAGAGATTTAGGGAGATGGAGACGGGTGCCGCAACATCTGCAGATAGAGGTGAGTGACCCTGCAGATCCCTGTAGGGAAAACCATGACGTAGCACAAGTGATGTGGAAGAGAGCCTAGGCAAGGCAATGCATGTCCCAACACACACATCAACATATCCTTGTGCAGATGGAGGGCCAAACCCTGCCACATTGAAATGCATGCTGAGTGCCAATCCCATTACCAACACACAGTCAACACACATGGAACGTGCACACATGGACATCACACAAACCGCAACATTATGGCATGCGACCTGCCATGCATCAAACGCCAAAATGCCCCCTTCATAGTACCCTGTGTGACACACCTGTAAACTATGAATGCATGCTAATTGTAATACTCCACAGCACCATATAATGCATCTAGCATGTAACACCATCACTGATGCCCTGCATCTCTTCTTCCCCCCAGGCATCGATGGAGAAGATGCCAGCGTGGATCCAACTGCAAGGGCATCCACGTCCCGGCCAAAGACAACGGCCACCGACAACACCACCTCTGGGGCAGCCTCGCAGCCCACACCAACACCCAGGGCGCCTGACACCGTAGACACTGATCTGCCTACATCAATGGAAGGCAAGGCTGTTGACCCACTGAGCAACACTACTACCCCAGTGGAGGAGGATGTGGACTGGGATGTACTGACCCATATGCCATGTACACGCTCCGCAAGCCCCGTGCCCACCCCCCATCCCACATTCAACCCTCACCCACCTGCAACAGTGCGGATCCCCTGCTGCATGACTCTGACCTCAGCAGCCTCCACGAGGACAGCACTGCCATTGCAGGCCCGGTCACAGCATCCTCGACCACTGCTGCTCCCACTAACAACCTCAAGGCACGGCTAGCAAGGGTGGAGGCCAGACATGACTCCATGTTGGACCTGTTCAGACAACATGTGGCCAATGGGGAGGACAGGAGGGGTGGGATAGTCCAGGCCATGGCAGCAACCACAGGCACCAAGGAGGCAAACACTGCCGCCGTCAATGCCTCGATGAGACACAGTCTGGGGGCCATCACGCAGGTCCTCACTTTCATCCTGCTGCACATGCAGCAGGCACAACCTGCACCAGCCGTGGAAATCCCCACGGCTTCCACCCCATCCACCACACCCGCTTCCTCTGCCCCCACTTCCTCAGAACCCTCCAGCCCTGTGCGTCTAACAAGACGTAGTGCGAGGCACTCTGAAATGCTGCCCCCGGACAGCAAGAAGTCCAGGAAATAGTGTAGGGGAACTATGGGAGTGGCTCAGATGGTGTTGGTGTTGAACGGGTTAGTTAGGGGGAGTTTACCGGGGGGTTTTGGGAGATTACTGGGGGGGTTTGGGAGTTCACTGGGGGGTTATGGGAGTTCACTGGGGGGCTTTGGGAGTTTGGGGACTTGGGGGGGTTGCACTTTCTCCACTTGTTATCGATACACCCGTTGTGTTAAAAAACATTCAATGGCTGGATATTGTTTATTTCGTGTGTATCCATTTAATTAATGACGGTGTACAGTGCCCAGCTCCACACATTCCCTGTGTGCATGTCCACATGGACACAGTGTACAATGTGTCACTGACACATATCTATCAACGTCCCTGTGGGTCAGCAGTATTCGTCAATCAGTGATTGGCATTCTGCACGGCCATCCTGTGCATCACGTACAGGCAGGGGTGCTGCTTCCCCTCCATGTTCATCCTCATTATCCTCATCCGGTGCATGCATGTCAATGTCCGGTGGCAGTGGTACATTTCTCCGGACGCACATGTTGTGCAGCAAGACACAGGCCATGGTGATCTTTGCCACCTTCTCAGGTGCATAGAAGAGTGCTCCATCAGACCTGCTTAGGCAGGGGAACCGTGCCTTCAATAGGCCAAAGGTATGCTCAATCACTACACGGCTACGGGTATGTACCCGATTGTACTCCTCCTCATGTTCCGCGGGGTCCGCACAGGGCTAAGTAGCCACCGCTTCAAGGGATATCCTCCATCACCTGCAAGCAAATACAGATAGGTCTAGGTGAGTCACTCTGAGCTGCCACCTTCAGGATACACAGTCATGGCCGCAGCTATTTGCTGTCGACCTGCACATGTCCCTGTAGGTATGCACGAATATTGTTTAGATGCATTCTATAGTGCAATATGGTGTGGTAGTCTGGATGGTGTTGTACAGATGATGCAGGGTGAAATCATGCATGCTGATGCGCATGTACTGTGGTTGTAGGACTATGTTTTGCCTCCCATTTCTGCTGTGTATACTACACTGTGCATGGTCACACTAGCCACATTGGCACAGTTGCAATCCTGTTCAGTCATGCATTGCTTGACATACCCATGGTGGCAGGTTGTGCATCTTACATGTTGTCATTGATATACGTAATTGGTCAAATGTGTGCCAGTGATGTGTCATGTTGGGGTTGGGAGGTTTAGGTCAGGAGTGTTTAGCTCTGCGTGCATTCTCCACTCACTGTCAATTCCCACCCAGGTGGAGTATGCACCTCCCCCTTTCCCACCCAGGTGTAGTATGCATATCCCCCCCCTTTCCCACCCTGGTGGAGTTTGCATCCCCCCTTTCCCACCCAGGTGGAGTATGCACCCCCCCTTTCCCACCCAGGTTGAGTATGCATCCCCCACCCTTTCCCACCAAGGTGGAGTATGCATCCCCCTTTCTCGCACAGGTGGAGTATGCATTCCCCCCTTTCCCACTCAGGTGGGGTATGCATCCCAACACATCACTACCCCAAAGCACTGCCATGGGCCAGCTAGGCAACTCACCAAGCAGCCAGGCACGTGGTCCAGCATGTCGCTCCATGTGACGGGGTAGCGTGGAGTTGCGCAGCACCATGGCATCATGTGTTGATCCGGGAAATTGGGTGCAGCAATGTGTGATGATGTTGCTGGAGTCACATACCATCTGCACATTGATGGAGTGGTATTGCTTGCGATTGAGGTACACCGACTCTACAGCATGGGGGACTACCAATTCCACATGGGTGCAGTCCAGGGCACCAACACAATTGGGCATGCCTGTCAGTGCATGGAAGCCTACTTTGGTGTCGGCTATCTCCTGGGCAGTCCGTGGTAGGGATATGTGGGTGCTAGCGTGCTTCAGGAGGGCATCCAGCACTTGGTTCAGCATGCGTGAAAATAGTGGTTGCGAAATGCCATGCAGCTGCCCGGCACCACCTTTAGTAGCGGGGGGATGGCAGTGCGTATTTCTATGAGGCTGGCAATGTCATTGCCTATCATGTCCACTATGATGGTGATGGTGTCCCGGTCCAACCGGTACAGGGTATGGATCTGGTCAGGGGTTAGATTGAATGGACTAGGTCTGATGCAAGGGATTGGTGGCAGCCTACGAGGTACTACTGGCTGCACTGGTGGTAATTGCTGGGCCTGTCTCGCCCTCCTTCTCCTCCTGGGTCTCCTCTGTGCTGCCTGTTGCTGCCGTTGTAGTTGTTGTTATAGTTGCTTTTGTTGCTGTAGTTGTAGCAGTATAGGCATGTCCTCCAGAGCCATGATTGCAAAAGCTTGTGGTATCATTTTGGTGTAGGAAGGGGTGTGGTGTGTGGGTGTACTCCTTTTATACAGGGCCAGGCTCCATTGACTCCACCTATGGTGATTGTGTGCACCTGTGGCAGTTGGCTTGAGTGCTGATTGCTGTTTACGGGTGGTCCGTGATGCCTGTATGGCCGCCATCGTGCAGGCCCTGATTACCGCCTTCGGGATGCCGGTATTTGCATGCCTGCATGGGTTGTGATGTACTCCTATTACCGGCATCCTGGTATATACTCCCCGAAGGGCCGCGTGTACGTGCCCATGCCGGTATGAGGAGGCACAGTACGGGCGGTGCCGGTATTGGCGGGTTGTCAGGTCGTAATGCCCCGGACCCGTTAACGATGCCGGTATTACCATTCCGCCTTCCTTTTTTCATTACCTCCATTCTCGTAATGAGGCCCTATGTGTTCGTTCTGGCAGGTTGTTATCCAGACCGATTCTGGCTGGAGGGTGAGTAACCAGCTGTGTTTAGTTAGGATGATGGGCAGTATGAGGCAAGTGATGGTATGAGAACAGCTATACCGAATGGTGTCATAGTATTGCTGTGTTCTAGTTGAGTGGTGGTGTAAAGAAGAGAGTAAGGGTGGAGATGTGATATGGTGGTTTACCTTAGGTGCTTGAGATCGAGCACACTCCATTAGATTCATGCACTCCAACCATTCCATGCACTCCAACCATTCCAGGCACTCCAACCATTCTATGCACTCCAACCATTCTACCATTTTATGCACTCCAACCATTCTTTGCACCATTCTTTGCACAGCTATCCTGCATGCTAGTGGGCAAACCAGATGCTCCCTATACCACTAAGATGCAAGAATATGCTCCCATAAGTGAAGGAAACGCTGCATGAGCTACAGATAATGCTCACCATACAGACAAGATAGGAAAAACCTACACGTTCAGACTAGATGAAAGATTGATAGCGAAAGGGGTTCCATGAAAAATAACCCTGTCCCAGAGTCATGCCAATCTGTGGGACGAGATGGAAGCCAAGATGATGCCTAACATAACAAAGACATTGGAATTGGAGACAAATCAATGTTTTAAATGTAACATGTGCAAAATGTCCATTGCGCAATCAAGGAAAGCAAACTCTCCATCTGTTCATAACCATCTGGATCTTTCCTCTGCCTTTGACATGCTGAATCATGCCACCCTGACAAATCGGGTGCTGTGACACCCTTGACATCACAGTTCTGGCACTGGACTGTCTGACCTTGTTCCTCTTCAACCGTTTTTCCCAGATTCAACTGGGGCCCTTTTCTCTCCCTCCCCTATCACACTCGCCACCTGTGGCATCCCTCAAGCCTCTATCCTCTCACCATGGCTCTTCAACATTACCATGCCCCTCAGGCCCACCTGATCTCCTCCTTCACTCCTCACTTCCAGTTTATGCAGATGACACGCAGCTCTCCTTCAAGCTTCCCCCTATTTCCTCCTCTTCCCCCACTCTCATACATGACTGTCTGACTGACTGCGTTTCATGGGTGTTGCCAATGATCTTAGCCTTAATGCCAGTAAGACTGAGATCCTTCTTATGGGGACCCCAGCTCCCTCCTTCCCTCTACCTTTTGGCCGCCCTCTACGGGTGCCCTCTCTCACCCTCTTGTGAGGCAAAAAACCTTGGTATCATCTGTGACTCCTCTCTCTCTCCTTGACTCCTCACACTGTGGACCCTGCCAAGAAGGCTGACTATCAGCTGCACCTCCACAGAGGCATTCTCCTTTTCCTCACCTTGCCCTAGAAACTCAATGTTTTCAGAGTTCTGGTTCTCTCTTGGTTTGACTAGTGCAACATCCTCTTCCTCAATCTTCGCAACTCTTCCCTTCGCTCCCTTCAGCAAATCCAGAATAGGGCTGCAAGACTTATCCTTGGCCTCAAGCCCAGGGACTGCATCTCGCCAGCCCTTGAATCTCTCCACTGGCTCCCGGTTGCTGCGAGGATTAAATTAAAGTCCCTCTGTATAATCCACAAGGCTTTCTGGGGCCTGTGACCACGCTATCTCAAACTCTCTCTCTCTCCCTAAATACCTCCCCACTAGAGCCCTTTGCTAGCTCTGACTTCTCTGTAAATCAGATGCTTTTCCAAGCTTAGAGTTGTGGGTAGATCTCTCTCTTCCGCAGGCATCTCCCTCTTTGATGGGCCTCCCTGCCTCTCTCAGACTTGAGCCGGACTGCCTTAAGTTCCGGAAACTCCTCAAGACTTTCCTCTTCTCTTCTTCCTCCACCCTCCTGCTCCCATGCCAATGTCGCCTCTGCCTGAGACTGGTGGCCTGGTTCCTTCAGAGTCTTACAGTGCGCCAGGCCCTCCCCTGCCCAGTCTACCTCTGCACATATTCCCCTGCCCCCCCCCACTCCAAACCCTTATCCTGCACTTGTCCTTACAGGCCCCCCTCATACACTTAGCTGTTCGGCTTGCACCCTGAAGTCCTCCAGCCGCTATGCACTAAGTTGTGGCTACCCAACCCCTGCACTTCCCCACCTCCCCTTCCCCCTTGCACTTCTTGCTACCGTACTTGCACGATCAGATGTCGGATGGCCTTTTAGGATCGCTACTATCCTCCTTTCTCCCCCGTCCCCCGCCTTGCTGCGCCATGATACACTAGCGTTTAGGTGTATTACAAATGAACGAGCGAATGAATGAATGAATGAATAAATAAATAAATAAATAAATCAAAACTATCTGGAAAGTCTGCATACTGACCCGTAACCAGCAGACCCCGTTGGGTCAAGGTTTTGATATATAGGTCACTAGAGACTAGAATAAGAATAAGAATACAAGCCAATGCTTTCATGCACTGGGGCGAATTTGCAGCCAACCATGACAGTGGGGGTAACATAACTAATTTTGGGAAGAGAAAAGGAAGGCCAGAAAATCGATGAAGCAACAAAAAAAATCCCAATTGCAGAATCGGCACCTATGGGAAAAAAGTAGGAATAAACATATATACGGAATGAAATTGGTCAAAATGTTCCAACAACTTCAGACTGAATCTCCCAGGTAAAACAAATCACAAGCACAGACAGACAGAACCCCAGCCCAAATGTCACATGAGCTAAAAAATCAAGGGTATCAAAACAGGGGATTGCCCGACAAAATCCTAGCAGAACTGCTCTGGGCAGTGCCATGCTCCTGGGCTGCAACCTTTATCCAACCTTTATCCTCCTGTCCAGAGACTAACAAATCTCACAAGCATGGGAAAAGCAGTCCCATTCCACAGATCATGGTAAGGGGCACTAAGAAGACCCATACCTCCAGGAGGGAAGGTCAGAACCTTAAGCCGTGGGCATTGTAAACTAGAGCGTTAAATGCCTGCCTCTGGCACCTCAAATCCACAAATATGGCCCGGTCAAAGGTGGCAGCATGAGCTTTGTGCATTGTAATCCACCACGCAGCAGGGAAAACACAGATACACTCTTTCAAATGTAAAACAAATTCAAGGTGAGGTAAACGAAAAGACTGGGGCTAATATGCATCTAAACTTACAATATGTATTAACATTATTAGGGTGTGAATTAATCCATAGCAACTTTGGTCTAAACAAAGCCATGAATTTAAGAAACAAAACAACTATTAACAATAGTATTAGTAATTACAACAGTTCATGGCTTTTTAACCTCATTGGCATTTGACAATATCAATTTGTAATAAACATGTGTAAAACAGCAGCAGACCACACGGTAACAAAGATATTCCAGACATTTAACAGATACACGAACAATGTAAACCAAAACCAGAAAGGGAATAAAAACTTGGATCAGATGAAACATTAAACCACTAATTCACTGCCCCAATATAAACAAGGTAAGCGTCATCAAAAAGTTAGCAACAAGCTAGCATTCCTTGGGCCCCATTACGACCCTGCCGCTAGCCGTGCCGGTAAAAACGGCACAGCTGCCACTGGAGTCCGTTTTTATCCGGTGCCTGGCAATGGGGAATTCCAGGGCATTACAGCCCCAGTGGTCCCGTTGATTCCCCATTGCCAGGAGCCTGGAAAAATTGCTCCCCATTCCCATTCGAGTCCCATAGGACTTAATGGAATGGGGAGGACAGATGCACCGCCACTGTGTGCAACAGGGCCGGTGCATCCATCAACATCTGCGAGCGGGTGCCTTTCTGCCCGCCAGGTCAGACCTGTTACCGTTGTTACCGGATCGGCTTACTCATAATGAGGCCCATTGTTTCTTTGCAACACCATATTGCCAATCAAGGAAATACTTTGGTTACATTTTTTTTAAATTATTTCTTAATTATTAGTTATAATCAAATCCCCCAGAAGCAGCTCTGGCAACAGCGAAACATGTGTTGCAGTGTATCCACACATGAAAGAAACAAAATAGATATTTTCACAAAACTACTTATAAATGGAAATTTAGGGTAAATTCTTGGAGTAAACGCATGCAAAGCATATCAATTTGTTTTGTTCAGCCTAAAACAGCCGAGCAGAAAGGCCAATATATGGTGTATGCGGCATACGCTCAAAATAACAAGTGATCGCTTCCAGAGCGGATGATCTCTTTTTGTGTGCATATAGGAGTGGATGCGCTGTCCATCATACTCTTGCCTGCAGTGTGAATGTGCCCATGAAAATGGGCTGGTATGCGTCTGTTTTGCAGATTGTCTGTCACATACATACAGAGGGGTGGTCTTGCAGGGCCACCACTAACATTTGTGGGGCCCTGGCCGACAACATATGTGTGGGGCTACCTAATTTGCATATGTAGTTACATCAGTGATATAGTAAATCACGTCACAGAAAGAGTCTTTAAAACTCAAAGCAATCATTGGAATTTACATTACCAGAGGTTACCTGGATAAGGTAAAGAACAAATACTCTTAGTGATGTCCAGTATAAGAATGCTCTGTTATTATTACATATGTGGAAACATCATGGCAGCTGCTTTTTTTGTAGACCTGGGAGAGTCAGCCAATTTAGAGGTAGGGTCAGGCCTGGGCAGAGCCTGGAGGTCTGGCTCTGAGAGCCAAGCACAAGCCGGTTAAAGGCTGTGCAAAACAGGGGAGGGGCCTGTGTCCAGGGTTGGGGGGCTGGAAAAGGGGCTTCAAGGGTTAGGCTGCAACAAAAAGGCCAAGAAAAGTGGATAAAAGGGACTGGGTCAAGAAAAAGGGTGAAAGGGGGTAAGAAAAGGGGTGAAAGGGGATTAAAAGCGTCTGGGGCATGTAAAGTGGCAAAAGGGGGCAAGAAAAGGGGCTGAAGGGGGCAAGAAAAGGGGCCAAAAGGGGGTTGGGCAAGAAAAGGGGCAAAAGGGGGAAAGAAAAGGGGATAAAAGGGACTAGGTGGCAAAAGGGGCTAAAGGTGACTGGGGGCAAGAAAAGGAGCCGAACAGGACTGAGGGCAAGAAAAAGGGGCAGGGGTCTAGGTTGTAGGGACAATGCTGGTGTTTTGGGGAGGGTGCATGGGCTGGGGCAGGAATAGGGATAATGACATTTTGTGGGGGTGGGGAAGAGATTGGGAAGGGGAGTGAGCACCAGAGGAGCATGAAGAGTTGGTAGGCAATGTCGGACGTATGTGATTTCTTCAAATATATCTTTCCTACTGGATATTTCACTGAATCCATTTCACTTAAAAACCCGAAAACCATATCTTCTTTACCCTTACCTCACACACCATCTATTATGCATTACACATATACCAGTTCCCCTACCTTTTTCTGTCAAATATATTCATTCAAATCTGAGTAGGGGAAATGGTATTTGAAGAAATCTACCGTAACGGGCAAGGCCTTCCAACTCTATCTGCACACTTACCTTTGAAATCGTTGCCAGTCACCGTACGGTCACACTAGGAAGCACTCCTGTCCTGTCCCAGCCAATCAATGAGGAGATTGGGCCGGACAGGAAGTCAGGAGGGCCTGACCGGAGGTCAGGCATATTGCATTTCTTTTTGTTTAGGCACACATCTTTTTGGGGTCGAGGGCAACCGGCAGGGCTTGTGTCCGGCCCTGTTTTAGGCAGGCCCTGACCCTAGAGGAGGCTGAGGTCAGAGCTCAAGCCTTAACCCAGGCCGGCCCATGGCCTATTGGGCTCACACAGCTCTATGGTTTGGAGTAACAGCAAGTTTGAGCTAAATCAGTTCTAGGGACTTCAAATTTCAGCACTTAAGGTATAGTGAGATAGAATGATTTGCCCAGGAGCACACAATTTGGTTAAGTTGTGAAGCCAAGATTTGAAACCAGTCTGCAACTCAGACACTTGAACAAATATTTTCCCAGTTTCAATTGGTGTAAATATTGTCTGCAGTTGGGTTTGAAAACACCAGAAAACTATCTGACTGTGGAATGCAGTGCAAACAAAGTGTGATTGTGTTATGCCAGCTGAAGAAAGCTGTTTTTGCAGCCGTTTCATAATTGCTGTTATTTTTATGGTGTAGATATTTGGCCATATTGTCCAAGCTAGCAATATGCTTTTAATTGTGAAGCTAGAGATGAGGATTATTCTAACTGTTAAATTAAATGGATCCCCAAGCAATGCCTTTGTTATTTTTAAAACATCAGGTGAGCTGCATAGCTCAAGAATTTCTCTTGCGTGCCCACCGGTTCCAACAACGTCAGTGCAGGTATTGGGGCTGAGGCAAAAAAAATGCCTCTACTGTGGGATTGCCTTATCATATGAATGAAGCACAGCTTATTTTCTGGCGAAGTCTTGAGGCAGTGAGATCAAGCAGTTTTGCAGATCTCCAAATAATAGCCAATAAATAAAATAATAAAATAAGCACAGAACTGGAAGCAGGGAAAACACAGTCCAGAAACCTCTCTTTCCTCATACCCGGTGAGTCACCATGGCTCATTTTCCGTCTTCTCATTTCCCCTCTTCATCCCCCTGTTTGGTTTTCAACAATACTGTAAAGATTACATGAGAGGTACTGTGAGGGGCAGAAATGAAAGCCGGACACAAAGTCAACATTTTTTGGTTAAATACTTTTTTTTAAATGTAAAGCGGTAGGAAAAATGCCTCTCTGACCCTAATTCTGAAGATGAGTTTCAGTTTTCCACCTAAACACCTAAACTAAGGATCTGTCTGTGTCAGGATGTCAATCACTGAAAAGCCATCCTTGTGTCCAAAACGTCCTATCCCGACCCTCACACTATAAGCAAAACAACACAATGTGAAAGGAAATGTCTTCAACCTGATATTGCCAAAAAAACGCTCACAACTAAAAGTTAAAATGTTCCAACAGAAATGTTCTCCAAGGTGAAAGACCTTGGACCCATAGGGTAGTTTCCATCCCCTGGATTTTTTAAATGGGCTGGCAATGTCTCTTTTACTAACAGTTCCTTTATGTTTCTCCTTGATTCACAATGTTCCCGTTTAAGCAACACGTTCTGCAAGAGTCTTTCTTTAACACAACTGTCTTTTTTGTAAATAAATACTGTTCTTCTGTAGTTTTCCTTGTAGCTTTACAACTCACCTGGTATACTCCCTGGCAGGACTCTTTATGCAATTCCCACTGCCTGGTGTACTCTCCTGCAAGGACTTCTCTTGTGGTTTCACTTGCATGGTATACTCCCATGACATGACTTCTTATACTTTTCAATTACCTGGTGTCCTTTTCGTGCCAGGACTTCATATGCATTTCATTGTTCCTTTGTATCACCAAAACTGACTATACCGTGGTGCACTCAGTATATCTGTCTGCGGTAATATTTGTTCAAACTTTGCCCTACACTTGCATCTCATGCATTTGTATCTCAATGGTCTTGACTCTGCACTTTGACTTTTCTGCATTACAACAAACGTCTTATTGGGATTTGATTTTGTACTTTGCCTTTTCTGCGTTCAAATATACTTTGTGTCATTTCTGTATCAGTACTCTCAAACATTCAAATGGTCTTTGTCGTGGAGTACTCTCACACATTCAAATGGTCTTTGTCGTGGAGTACTCTCACACATTCAAATGGTCTTTGGCGTGGTTGCCGGAACACCCTGGGGTCCCCATTTGCTTCGGGTCGACTCACTGGTTCTCTCCAGGATCTCCGTCCTGCTCGTGCTTCTGCAGCGTGGCTCTGCTGCTCGCTTCCAACTCTGGATGCTGCAAACGCCCTTCCGGCTTCCTTCGGTTCCTTCCACTTTAAACTATCTGCCAAAACACTATTCCTGCTGGCAATGGGCCCTGTTGTACAGTGGCTGCTGGGGAGTTTGGTGGTATGGGGGTATTTGTTTCCAGGCGTCACAGGGGTTTGTAAGGTGAGGAACAGCAGGGCCTCACTGGGAGTAGCAGAAACGAGCACTGGCAACACCAAAGGTTTTAGTCTTTTTGCAGGCATGGGCAAGGCATTTTTCAGGCACTTTCATAATGGTACTTAATGGCTTAATGGCTGCTAATGGTAGAAGCTGCAAAATATTGTAGGTATCTGGGTATATAATTGCAGAGCCTGGCAAAAACCAATTTAATACCTATACGCAAGCCAAAACTGTTCACTTAACCAATGGTTGTGTTTTCGGCTTGGAGAGACAGGAAGTTGGTGGAAATGGCCATATGGATTAGCAAGACCACGGGCAGTGAGTAGATGAGTAAATAAACAAACACCTGGAAGCTGTGTGTCGCGCCTCATATCCCATCTCACTATTAGCTGTACTCCAATGCAATAGTGTTGGCTAATAGATCGCCCGCTAGTAGCCAAAAGTAAAAAGGGTCTTGTGCCTTGAAGCAGCGCACTCCCTCTAGAATACAATCTGTGTTACTTGGAATACACATATCAGCTGAGGTCTGTGGGATGGCAGGAGTGCGGGGCACTGGGCGACGATTGCTGGTCTGTCCCACTACTATACAAGGGTGTTCTGAGGCCGACTAGTCCTTTGAAGGAGGGTGTTAAGGCCCCACCACTGTTGGGGCAGGCAGAAACCCACCTTGCTTTTTCAGGGGATCATAAATACCCCACCCGGCAGGGAGCAATCCTTGACTGCATCCTGTACAGCCTAATAGCGTCTTCTGGAAAAAGGCCAGGTAGTGCCTGCACAAATGCTAAGCGCAAAGCACTAGACACACAACTTGCATCTGTGCGCATAGAGGGGAGGACAGACTCTCCCTCAAACAACTACCCTCACTCTGTACCAGGAACCATCAGAGACTATTGGAGTATGTATGCAACCCTCCAGTCCACATCGTAAAGCCCCGAGCCGCGCCACCATCTGCAACTCACAATGGTGACTTGTGCAGCACGCAGAACAAATTGCAATAAGTGACATTTGTGTACCTTCAGTAATGCTTTTGGGTATTTGAAGAGCATGCACCACAAACCTAATTGCCTCTGGGACTGGGAGCTACAGTCCCATAATTCGAGCTGAACGGTTAAAAAGCTCCCTCGTTGTAGTCGTCTTGTCACAGACACAACACGTTTAACAGTTTGGGCTAATAACAATGAGGGTGAGGGAGCTTACAACAAGTAACAAATATTTTGTTTAACTGCAGAGAGTAACTGCTCAATGATGGAAAGTCATCTGTGCTGTATGAGATAGAATGCCGGGTCAGAGTGGGGCATAAAATAGTCTCGGGCAAAAAGAAAAAGTGGCCCACAGTTGCGACTTGTAGCAGACTGAATAGTACCAAAGAGCACGTTTTTTGATTAAATGTGATGCAAATTGCGAAATTTTAAGAATATGAATTCAGCAAGAATGGTCAAAACTACTAGCCACATCGTGAAGTAACTCATCAAACTGGCCCACATTGGCCAAAAAAGTTGCCCACTTTGACCCAAAAAACGGGCCCACACTAGCATTTCGCGTTTTTGTTTTCAGCATTGCCCTTTCGCCCTGTAGGCCAGCCCGAGCCTGATAGGGTAGGAGATCCAGAATATGGGAGGGCCGCTCTGAACTGTAATCCCTACTGAACCGCAGTGATAGGGATAGGGAGCTGGTGGCAGTCACTGCCACCGGTCTCCTTTCAGATCCCGATGCACCCCCCTAACCTGAGCAAAGTAGTGAAATGGATTTGAACATTGTACTTTGCCTACTTCCTACCAGTGGAGCACAATGAGGCATCAGCCCTGGAGTCCTGTATGCTTGTTCATAGCTGCATATTGTGCCCATGTCATGGTTGAGACGTTCAGACAATCCTGGTTTACCACCAGCCAGTGCCAGTTTACATTGGGGACTTGTGGTCTGTGTTTTTCTTATTACGTTAGGCCTTTACATCTCAGAAGGCAAATTTGTTTTGGTTAATGCGGCCAAACTGGCAAATGGTACCAAACAGGACATGTGGAGGGGGCACCTGGCAGCTGCGCTTAACCATTTTGAAAGCTTATTTTAATCAAAGATCATTGTTGCAAATGTACATTTTTGTGCTAATGTACATACTGTTTCTTTTTTTTTTTGCTGTACATTTGTTTCCAGTCAAGTCAAGTTGATAGTCTCTGAAAAAATCGATTGATGAATCGAAAGCAATGAATTGTGGCTTCGAACAAAGGTGGGAACCGCGCAGTGTCTTCTTTTAAAACCATTTTCAGCGAAACATCACTAAGAAAAACATGGTGGGCTGTTCCGTGCGATTAAAAGCAGTATCCCCGTGGGTTGCTGCTAATTTGTCGGTTGTTACCGAGTAAGGGTTGTTGTCTCCGTGAGACCTTGTTTCTATGGTCGGTTGGTCCCACAGGGCGACGCTGGCAGCAGGGCATGCTCAGGTGCTGATCGGGTGGTGTCTTTTTAAAACCCACATGCCTCTGGCATCATAGCGAGAACAAGACCCGCGGGAGCTGCCGTACCTGTTGTAACCGGAGACGATGGCATCTGTCTGACGTTCTTTTCATCTGTATTACCATTAAATGAGCAATGTGTAACTTAGAAATCACAACCACCACAGAAGTTTCGAATTTGCCACATTATACATGATCGTCTGCTTCATACACTGTTGAATTAACCGAACACATTATTACGGCATGTTCAAATTGTCTAAATTTAGGAACACAATTGCACATGGGGAATTAGTTAAGCACCTGGCAGTGCACGATGCAAACGTTTCCGGTTCAATGATTACCTGGAATTGGCTGTATTTCAACCCTGAAGGTGTGAGAACTGATTTACAGCCTTCTATGCCATTGACGTGTGGAAGTTTCTGGAAGGTTGCTTATGGTGTTAACATTGCTAATGTACCTAACGATGGGTTTGAGAGTGGAGATCTTTTGTTCTGGCTCCAGATAAAAAGAAGCATTGGCAATGCCAACAGTTTGGGCTTTTGTGTAGGCATGGGAAAGGCACTTGCCAGGTACTGCCATAATGGTATTAACTGGCTATTGATGGTAGCAGGTGCAAAATGGTATGAGTACATGATCATCTGACAGCAGAGCCTAGCAAATGGCTAATAGTTATACACAAGCCAAAACTGTTGGATTTGCCAATGTTTGTTTATAACAGGACTTCAGCCAAGGACACACAAAGTGCATAGAAATCCAGTGACTGAAGGCAGACCAGATTAAGACATTTTTATTACATCAGTAGCAGGATTACAACTCCAATTAAAACGTTAACTCACAGAATACCGAGTTAAATAAAACACTGTCAGGCACTTCAAGTACAAAGTTTGATGCTAAGGCTTGAATAAAGCAGGCTCAAAGATTTTTCATGAGGAGGTGATTTGGGCAGGAAAGGGCAGGAACTGGGTGTGAATGGCCATAGGGATTAGCAGGGCATGGGCAGTGAATGGGTGGCCAAATAACCAAACAACACCACTGAGCTGTGTGTCCCTCCTCATATGCAATTTCTCCCTATCTGTACTCTAGTGCAATAGTTTGGGCTTATAGGTGTCGCAAATGGCACTTAATAGCCCAAACTAACCAGCAGAATGCAAAACATCAGGCAATTCAATGCAGTTCCTAGAGGGTGCAGGAAGCCATTTATGTCTTATCTATGAAGTGGTATCTACATAAACATGTCAGTCCCAATGGACATCCCATGAACATGTTAAAAAAAGTATACTAAATACAGTAGCCACATGTGTGTGTTTTTGGAAAATGAACATTTTATTCCCAGCGGGAAAAAACATAAAAACGATACTGTTTAAATACAAATACAGACTGAAGCCAGTGGAGACCATTAGAATCTAGGAAACATTTATAGGGTTCTTCCCTAATCAATTGGGATTTTCTTTATAGCAATTCCCTAGATGTCAAAAACCCATGTGCATATTACGGGATCGAGTATAAACCATTGCATCTTGTGCACTGGAATTTCCACCTAGGAGAAAAGTTTTCACGTAAAGAGCAGTTCCCCAATAAGGGACTTGAATACACTTATATGAGAATTGTGAAACTTTTGCTATCCACTTCACCTGTGAAGTTAATTCACGTTTGCTTTGTATTGTTCGCAAAGCAGATTTATTCAGCCACCCCACCATGTGAACAGAGAATTAAATCTGCGTCGACTGACAGAAGGGAGGTTTTAAAATATAAATGGCATTTTGCCTCCCTAAGTGACCTAGGATACGTTAACACGAAGGCCGAACCATTTCTGGCGTTGCTTGTGTTTCAGTGCAGACTAGAGGTGGCCTCAGAGATAGGCTTGAATGCTTCTACTGGTAGCTGGACCACGGCTGATATGCATATTGATGCCACATTTCTGTAATGACTCAGAGGGACTAAAAGAGAATTGGCTAAACCAGCGATGTTTGGCTTTTGTATAGACATGAGATAAGCTTTGGCCAGACATGGTGGTGGGATGTGATGTATTCCCGCATCCTTATCTCGCCAATATCCCTGGAACATGCCATGCTACATATTCTAACTCCCTCTGCTAACATCATATGTTACCCTCAACAGCATGTACAAAGCTCCTTTGCTTCGTAGCTATGCTTGCCCCATGTAAAGCCCAAATAAATACATAAATACATAGATACACTGCCATGATGGTCCTACCTGGCCATAAAACGGCAACATATGTCAAATGGTGTTAATACATGGGCATATGAGAGCAGTGCCTCAAAAATTCCTATTTTATGCCCATAGAAGAGCAACATCTGTTGGCTTTGCCGATGTGTGGGTTTAACAGCAGTTCAGGAATGGATGCCAGGATACATATGATATAGCATCCAATTGTGTAATTCAGTACATCCCACAATCAGGCTACCTGCTCACAATGATTTTCCACAAAGACTCGGATATTATGTAGCCCCGTTGTGGGTTTCAGTATTAGTCAAGCCAATAGAATTAATCAAGTTCACCAGTTACATGTGCGAGACACTGTCGGTGATAGGACCTCCAGGTATACATAGATCTCTGCAGTAGATACATTAACCTAGTGTAGGTGCATATTATTTACACGTTCTAGAATGAAAGGAGCTGTTGTCAAAAAAGCCACAACTGGTTCTTGGCCAGTTTGCAGCTTTGATGGTCACTTACCAATTATGTCCTCTACACAATTAGGTGGTTGTCACTGTGGCAAAATAAAGGTGCCTACATATTTCAAACTCTGCAAAATCAGAAAAAGAAGTATGGCAATGGGCCTCATTACAAAGTTGGCGCTCCGGTAATAACGATAACGGTAAGGCAATACCGCTATCGTTTACTGGACCGGGCCATTATGAACTGCGATGCCGGTCTCACCAGCATCGGCAGGGACCCGCTGTGACCGTGAACCTCCGTACCAGACTGCGAGGTGCAGCCGCCGTGCCAGTAATACCGGCATTGCGCAAGGAAGAGGACATTACGAGCCGCAGGGACATGTACATACCGGCATCCAGATGCCGGTAAGAAGGGACACCAAGATGCAGGTAACACTGGCATCGGAGATCACTCATTAATGGCAATCTGCTGTGTTCCCAACTGCCACAGGTGCACACAATCAGCACAGGTGGAGGCAATGGAGCCTGGTCCGGCACAAAAGGAGCACACCCACACACCACTCCCCTTCTAAGACCAAAATGATTCCTCTTGCAGTTGCGATACAGGAGCTGGAGGACATGCCTGCACTACTACTCCTTGAGCAGGCAGTACACCAGGGATTATAGAGGACACACAGGAGGAGAAGGAGGATGAGACTGGCCCAGCAAATACCACCAATGCAGGCAGCGATTCCCCGCAGGCAGCCACCAATCCCTCACATAAGGGCCAGTCCATTCGACTTAACGCCAGCCCAGATTCACACCCTGTACCGCCTGGACAGGGACACCATCACCACCATTGTGGATCTAATACATGACGAATTGGTCAGCCTGATCAACATCCGCACCGCCATCCCCTCTCTGCTGAAGGTGGTGTGTGTGCTCCACTTCCTGGCCACAGGTACCTACCAGCACACAGTGGGCCAGCTGCATGGCATCTCGCAACCATGTTTACCGGTGTGCTAAAGCAAGTGCTGGATGCACTCCTTAAGCACGCAAGGGACTACACATCCCTACCACGGACAGCACGTGAGGTGAATGACACCAAAATTGCATTTCAAGCACTGGCAGGCATGCACAATGTCATTGGTGCCCTCAACTGCAACCACGTGCCACACATGATGCAATGGTGCTGCGGAACTCCTTGCTTCCCAGCTACATGAAACGACATGCTGCACGACGTGCCTGGCTGCTGGGTAAGTCTGATCACAGGGCCATGGGGGTGTTATTGGGGGTCAGGGGGATGACATGCATAAGCAACCTGTGTGCGTACCTGGCACATTTTTTTTTGGGGTGTCTGGACACTGTCCTTGGTGCCAACACTGTGCCCTTGTGCATTCCAACTTGATGCATGACACTGACAATGGATGCAGACGTACCATGGCTGTGCCTCATTGTGCAAGTGTCAGATACAAATCTGCACCCACCCTAGCACATTTCCACTGTACATCATCAGACCGCAGCCCCAGGTACCACAATGCACCATCCAGCAGTCACAAAGCCAAATACAAATGAGCGTATCAAAGGATCTTACAGGTCATGCTGTCGACCGGGAAATCATATTGTTCCTCCTATACAGTATGAATACATGTATATTGGCCTAAGCCAAGCCGATTTGCGAAGAAAATCTGCGTTACAAGGTCTTGACCTTAGATCAGTGTAAGCCGCCATTTTAGATTCTCTCTCTAAGGTCACCCTGTGTTCTAAGATTGTGGACAGTGTCATTCCGAATGTAACATGGCCGCCTTGACTTCTGTGTACAAACTAATATGTAACTTGCCTGCAGGCCACATGTTGGGGTCATGAACTGAGACCTTGTCCTTCGTTGATCTGTGTATAGAGGATTACCTGCGCCAACGAAGCTAATCTGCGAGCACATGTTAAACATAATGTATTCAAATACTGAAATGTGAACACTTGTTTAACTGCATTGTATAAAGATGTATGAGAAGGCTCAATGAGAAATCCGAAGACACATTGTTGCCATTGTAACTTGTTGGTGAATGTATTAATGGTAAATCCTAAATGTATAGATGCATGAACTCGGCATGAACCCTAGATCCGTGATGTATTAACTTGCAGGTGGGCTGGACATCATGTTTCAAACTGTATAAAAGGTGCGACTATTCTAATTTACAGCCCCACTCACTGAGCACACCGAACAGTGTTGGACTCCACTGTGTTGTACTGAGCGCCCGATAGCTATCTGTTGCTTTGTCCTTTGAAACTGTTCAGTATAGAATAAAGATCTTTGTATCTTTCTTTGTAACCCGCGTTTGGTGTATTTCCTTTTGGGGTACTTAGCCTCGATATCTTCTTTTTGATTTCACAGATGGTGCCCGAATAAGGACCGTCAAGATTGATGCCAGCTCGTTGAAGTTTGACGCAAGCTCTCGGACCGTGATCGGACGGTGTCAATAAAAAGGGGCCCCTTTCTGAATGAGACGCGACACCTCAACAGCGCGGCACGGCCCGATCTCGGGACGGTGAGCACGCAGTCCGAGTCGGCATCTTGACGAGGGTCCACATATCTGAAATCAACAAACACGAGGTAAAATTTGTTAGAGAAGAACTTTGTAATCCGATCGGACCTTCCTTAGGATTGATCAGGTGAGTCTTGACCCGATTCTTAAGCATCCTGATAATTTGTTTTTGCGCATTGTATCTGCAGATACAATTACTGACCAGGTAACACCAGTATTCTGATATGCCTGGGAAATTGTCCATCTGTTTCAGGGCGTTATTCTGCAGCGATAGACAATCTTTGGAATTTAGCCATCCGGCACCACAGGAGGGGTCGCTGGCTTGTACTATGTACTGTAAGCATGGCATTGGTAGTATAGTGTTTAATGATATTTGGCACAGACAAACTAGACATGCTTCCGAACTTCAGTGGCCGATCAATGGTAGTTTTGAAATCCCTCATATTGAGTATTTAGAGTCAATTTTATTAAAGAAAAAGGCTAGACCTGCAGCATTCGATGTATTAAAGAATTGGAAAAAAGAAGCTTTACAGCAGCTTAAGAGTAGGGAAAAACATGCGTGCCATCATAAAACGAACGCCGAAAAAGCATTGTTATATGACCAAGATAAACAGTCTGAGTTAGCTAGGAATATGGATAGGGATTTCTCACTTGGCATTCAGAAAATCTATCCTTCTAAAGACTTTCATGTTTCCGACGAACTTATCGATAAATTGTTAAATGAACGAAGGCCTGGTGCCACTGCGCCACCTTCGTATGTTCCTCATCCTGCTGGTTTGCCTCTTCCTGCTGTTATTCCTGCTCCTCCTGCTCCTCCTGCTGTTCCTACCATTCCTCCTGTCGTTCCTCTTCCTCCAGTCGTTGGTCCTCCATGCATAGGCTAAGCATTGTATGGAGGGGGGTGTTCAAGCTAATGTTTTCGCCACACTTTCTATTATGGACAATTTTCCTGTTTTTTATTGAGGGATTAGGTATCCACTTGTGTGTAATGTGGGACAGATTAGACGATCCAGATCTCCCACAAGGGTTGAGGGATCTGAACACTTTAGCGTTTTCTAGAGTCACTGTGGAGAAAGTACAAGAGCATGTTGAGAGGGTATTTGAGTATAGAAAGGAGTTGGAAAGGTTACAGAATGAGGAAGAAGATAGTTTGGGCATTATGTGTGTAGAAGCGATTCCTCCCTTGTCGTAAATCGATATCTGAGGAAATGCGAATTTGCACGAAAGACGCGATTAAATGGATCTCAGACACGTCGATAACTCCAGTTGAAGTATATGACACATATAGTCAGTATATGCCAGAAATGCAGAGGAAAGTGATACAGGTAATGGTAGAGTACCTACAGGATGAGTGTGTAAAAAGAAAGATTTGTTGTCCCACAGAGTTATTGAGTATTTATAAGAGAGCTTTTTCACTTGACACTTCTTCGGCTGCCTTAGCGCTCGATTTGGCTCTGATGCTTAGTAAGCGTTTGGAGTTGCCTACTTCTCAGTTGCCTATGAGAGAGGTTCTTCCGACACTTGTCCCAAAAGTCGAGGTTCCGGCGGATGTTGGAACAGGTGAGCAGGCCTATGAAATCCCTGCACATTATGTGTTGCAGTTCGTTCACGTCCTGTTCTCAAGACAGGAAGTGAACACCATTAGGCAATCTATTCCCGATATTAGGAAAAATCCGACAGGGTTCTATAAAGAAATAGAGTCTGTTTTGCAATCCTCAGTATTCACCTTAAGTGATATTTATTTGTTATTTCCTGTACTCCTGCCCGTGGATTTGTGGAAACAGGGGAGGACTATAGATGATGTAGCGGGGTTAGGAGATACATGGGCTAACATAATTAGACTCGATGGAGAAAGGCCAGCTGGTGAGAGACCGCCGCAGGTGATATTAACTTTACCTGACAGAATCGTTGCGAAATTGAAAACTATAATTCCCGAAAAGAGAATTATGTGGGACAAGCTTACGGCCTGTGTCCAAGGGAGGTCTGAGGGTGCTACCGAGTTCTTTAATAGGTTCGAACAGGTATTCTCGGATTTCAGTGGACAAGACTTAGGCACAGAGTCTGGGAAAAGGTTATTCGTAGACAAATTTGTACGTGGATTGTTGCCTGACATCCAATCGCAAATTATGTCTTCTGAGAGCGCTTGGCAAACTAAGTCTCAATCAGAAGTACTGCACATGGCTCAGTACTATGAGAATCGTGTCAATAATGAAAAGGAAAGAGTTAAAGAAAGAAAAGGTGACTTGAGGACAAAAGTATTACTACAGCAAATTGTTAGAGGCTCTAGAGGGGGTAGTTCACAAATTAGAGGTCAGTATGTTCCACAAGGAAATGTGCCCTTGGGTCCTGTAAGCATTAACCAGTGTGCCTATTGTAGGCAAGAGGATCATTGGCGTGCACAATGCCCGGTCCTTCGACAAAGGTCAACTAACACATTTGGGAATATGGGTAGATGACCCAGAGGTCACCCGGGTGTAGGGGACCCTGGTAAAGGTCAGTTTGCACAGGATCCACAGCAACCTTTTTTGCAGGATAATCAGGCACCAAGTGTGGATACTAGAAACATATTCATTCATCCTTCTGCCGCTTACCTCTCTGAAGAACTTCCTTTTGACAATATTCTGTTTCGCTAGGATTGGCCGAAGCAGGGTTTGGAACCGACGCCTATTCCTGTTAATCAGAAAGGTCCCTACGTTGAAATGATAGTGGGAAATAGGAAACATCTATTCTTGATAGATACAGGGGCACAGAAGTGTTCCATTGATTATTCTCGGGTTCCAAACATTCCACTGTCAGGGCAAACTAACGTTTCTGCAGGGTTTTCTGGTACACCAGTCATCTGTCCGGTTTCTTCACCGGTTCCTATTTCTTTGGGTCCCTTTACGGACCACTGTCCATTCCTTTTGACTTCAAATTGTGGGGAGAATCTGCTGGGGTTGAATCTGTTGAAGGAATTAAATGCGGTAATTCATTGTTCTTCGGATGGAGTGCGTTTGACGATTTTACCACAGCAACTTTCTGTCTCTCAATTGTTGACTAGACCTTTGCCGCTGGAATTTAGTACAGTTCCGGAGTGTTTATGGGCAATTGACGACAATGATGTCGGCGTTTTGCAGATCGAGGCTGTTAAAATTGTTTTGAAACATGGAATAAAGCTGCCGCATATTCCGCAGTATAAGATTTATGCCGATGTTGAGCAAGCTTTGAAATGCATCGTCTCTGATTTTGTACATCAAGGGGTGATTGAGGAACTCGCAGGTAGTTTATGCAATAGTCCGATTTTGCCCGTGTACAAAAAAGGCGATAATGCAATTCCTTTTCGATTCATAATTGATTTACGTGCCATCAATGAGATCGTCGCTCCACAATTTCCAATTGTGCCTGATGTGACGACAATATTAACCATGATCCCGGCTTCAGCTACTTACTTTAGTGTTGTGGATCTGAAGAATGCTTTCTTTAGTATTCCTCTACACAAGGACAGTAGATACCTGTTTGCGTTCACCTTAGGGGGATGTTCGTTCACCTTTACCTGTGCACCGCAAGGTTACACGGAAAGTCCTAGCATCTATAATAGGGCTTTGAAAGAACAGCTTGATACTCTTGAATTGCCTTCTACTTGTACACTGCTTCAATATGCTGATGACCTGTTTTTAGCCGCTGACTCAGAGAGCGCTTGTAAGGAAGGCACTGTGTTGTGACTTATTCACCTGGCTAAACATGGTCACAAAGCTTTGCTTAAAAAGCTTCAATATTGTTGCCAGGAGGTCGCCTATTTAGGCTATCTTCTGTCAAAGGAGGGAAGAAGATTGACACCTGAACGGATAAAACCCATTTCTAGCTTGTCTGTCCCAAATACACAGAAGGAAGTTAGAGCCTTGATACGAATGGCCTCTTACTGTAGGCAGTGGATCCCCAACTTTTCGTTAACGATTAAGACAATGTTGGCTCTGACGAAGAAGGGCATTTCTTCGCAATTGCCGTAGAACATGGAGCACCAGCATGCATTTGATTTGCTTAAGACTGCATTGTGCTCGGCACCGGTTTTGGGCATACCAAACTATGAAAAGGCCTTTGTGTTGTTTGTGCATGAATGTGATGGATGTGCTTTGGCTGTATTAATGCAGGAACATGGAGGGAAGACTAAGCCATGCAGTTACTTTTCTTCCGCCCTTGATCCTGTAGCATGCGCTTTGCCAAGATGTTTGCGAGCTGTCGCTGCTGCTGCTGCGTCTGTAAAACAGAGTGAGGGAATGGTTTTAGGCCATGCTTTAACCTTGATGGCGCCTCACTCTGTAGATGTTCTATTAAACAGAACTCAAACACAACACCTGACTTCCGCACGGTTGAGGAGATATGAATTGATCTTGTTTGCACCACACATACAAATTAAGAGGTGTTGTGTCCTTAATCTGGCTGAACTCTTACCTTTCCCGCAAGGTACTGCTTGCAGTGACGAAGAGTCACATGACTGCCTTTACACTACCGAACAAGAGACAAAGGGTAGAATTCATCTAAAAGATACTCCATTGAACAATCCACAAGGGGAGCTGTTTTGCGATGGCTCCCGCTTCAAACTTCCGGATTGTAAATCCACAGCTGCTTATGCAATCACTACACTGAGTCCAGTCGTGGAAACCAAGAGAATTACGCATAACTCAGCGCAGGCCGCAGAGATTATAGCATTGACCCGAGCTTGTGAACTTTCTGAAGGGCTTACTATGAATATATACACTAACAGCCAGTATGCCTATGGGGTGGTTCACAATTTCGGCCGACTTCGGTCCAAAAGATGGTTCTTAACTTCACATGGCACAAAGATTCAGCATGGCTCCCTATTAGTACAGCTGCTCTCATCGCTTGCACTCCCTACTCAGGTAGCTGTTGTAAAATGTGCAGCACATCAAAAGATTGTAGATGATATAGGAAAAGGAAACGCTTTCGCTGATCAGATAGCTAAACAAACTGCCACCGATCTCTCTGCAGACATGTACATTTCAAGGGAGAACACAAATGCCTATGCAATGGATGAGGGTGTTGATTCTGTAAAGGATATCCAAGCCGATGCCACATTAGAAGAGTCCAAGAAATGGGCTGAGGGCTTGGGGAAACTCGATGATGATGGGTGTTGGGTGGACATAGTTGAAGGGAAATGGTAATTCCTGACGCGTACATCATGATGATGGTTATGGCTCATGGTCCTACACATATATGTGCCCGTAAGATTACAAAAATGTTGGAGAAAGTTTGGGCAAATGACAAAATCTCTAAAATAGCTGAGCGCTATGTTCAGGACTGTATGATCTGTTTACAGCATAATGTGGGAAAGGGAACATCAACTCCCAGGGGAAGTTTTGGTCCACCTTCTTTCCCCTTTGAGGTCATACACTTTGATTTTATCGAAATGGAACGGTGCAATAATTTGAAATAAGTGTTAGTTGTCATCTGTGCTTTAAGCAAATGGGTTGAGGCTTTTCCTGTTAAAGATGCTACAGCCATGACTACTGCAAAAACTATGTTAACGGAATATTTTCCGAGGTTCGGGCTACCCAGAGTCATCTGGTCGGACAATGGTCCACATTTTGTCGCTGCTGTAATTCTGCAGATATGCATGGGATTACAGATCGACAAACAGTGCCATTCGGCCAGACACGCTCAGAGTGCCGGACTAGTAGTAAGACACAACGGCATTATCAAGAACAAGCTCGCTAAGACGTGTGCCGGCACCAAACTAAAATGGCCGGACACCTTACCGATCGTGTTGTTATCCATGCGTACAACCCCTCAAACTAAGACTGGGCTCTCTCCCTTTGAGGTGGTAATGGGGAGACCTGCTAATATCTGGAACCTTCCAAAATGTCGTTCTTTGAGAAATGTTGAAAATGTACTTCTTTCAGATTACTGTAGCCAGTTGACTAAAAACTTGTATTTGATTTATCACCAGGTGTGAGAGTCTTTACTTGTACGATATGAGGGCCCCGGTCATAGCATACAGCCCGATGACTGGGTTCTCGTTAAAGCATTTGAGCGATCGTCTTGCCTTGTACCTTGGTGGCAGGGCCCCTTCCAAGTCCTGCTAGTCACACAAACGGCTGTGCGGGTGTCGGGCAGGAAAAATTGGATCCACGTGACCCACACCAAGAAGATTCCACACCCAGCGCCATACGATACAGAAGAAACCGAACCCCTCATCAGTACTGCAATCAACGATCCCAAAGCAGTAAACAGCATCGAGGATGTGTCCGAGACTCTCCCTGAGCCAGGGAGGCCTGGGGAAACAGCCATTTTGCCTCCAAACTCTCCAATACTTTTGTCTCCGGAAGCTGTTGTTCCAGATCTTGCATCCTCTCTTGTTCTTGATACGTCGCTTATAACGGGAAGTGACAACACGTTGTTCTCAGATCACTCAGTACCAGGAAGCACGAAGTACGATCTACGTCCAAGGAAATAGACTTATGGCACGGTTCGGCTGTGCATTCAGAGAAGAAAGAAACATCATCAAGGGCTTGCTTTTGGCCCAATTAGTTGTTCAAAAGGGGATTCTGTTGGCTAGGGTTTGTGGAAGGACTAAGAGGTTGCTCGGCCTGGAGGTCGCCAGCTAATAACATTGGCGTGTTCGTTTGAAGATTACAATGCCTGTAACCACTACCGCTCGTACAGGACTGATAAATGAACGTGTGACCAGCTGCGAAAATTGACAAACTGTTTGGACCCCGAAAACATACTGCTGTCTTTTTATAATGTTAATTGGTTTTATAATAGTCATTGTTTTAGGCTTCTGATATCCAGAAGTACACCCGCTCGAAAATGTGTTGCTGACTGAAAATGTACCTACTGTTTCTCCTCCTTTCGTGCACCTGCACACTCTATCTCCTAGGGACTCTCAGCATAGACAGAGATACTACAATAAAACACTATTACTCATCATTACCGCTACACATGCCATTTTTAATAAATCCAACTGTTGGGTCTGTTCACATTTACCGCAACACGGGGATAAGGGGCTAGGTTGGTATATTCATCCTTTACCTTTGACAACTGCTTGTTATGCTTCTCTTAGAGCACTGTTCTTTGGCTGATGGAACGATAGCATCTCGTGGAATTTTGATGGTAATAATTTGAATAAATTTTGAGAAGCATGTTCTTCTCCCCTGGGATGCTCACTTTTTGCGAATAGGAGCAAGCTTAATGTTGATTCTATTATGCCTTCTGATAGACTGTCTCGTCCTTTTCAATCTTTGATTTCTTTTAAGATGGCTCCTATATGCAATAAGGATAAGGATGTCACGTCTCCTTCTTACGCTGTTAACCATAGCCCCGATTCAGTTTCTTTCTGCATACAGAGGAATGGTACTCATATCAATGGGATATTTTAAAGGTTGCGCCAATGTTGCGAATTTGACTGGGGAAGACTGGGGAAGGCAGGCCTTTGTATGTAGGCCTTTGTATGTAGGCGAGCCTGTCTACTTTGTTTGCGGTAATGTAGCATTTCCATGGTTACCCAGGGATTGGCAGGGAACTTGATATTTAGGCATCCTGTTACCCGGGGTATTCATAGCCAGTACTGTAGAGGTTTCAAAGGCTCGTCCACGGCGGGACGAGGATAGTGACAGCACAAGTTCTGGGAGATGTAGCGAAATCCTTTGTGCCATTTTGGGGACAAATAATGAATTCTGAAGATATCAGGAGACTAGCGAGAGTACTGGAGAGAACCATCAACCGGACCACGGACATACTCTATAATATGACATTAGAACAGAAAGCAGTAAGATTAGTAGCACTTCAGAACCTGATGGCATTAGATGTCATTCTGGCTGAACGTGGTGGAGTGTGTAAATTAGTGGGGTCTGCTTGCTGCGTTTTCGTGCCAGATTCCTCCCCAACTATCTTACAAAATCTGCACGTCCTAAGTTCAGAAGTGCACGTTCCTGAGGGAAACTGAGATCTTAGCACTTGGTTCTGGGACTTTTTTTGCGATCTTGGGGTTGGAAGGTACTTTTGGTCTTGCTGATCATTTTGGGAATTTTGTTGTTTCTTTGTTGCTGTATACAGTGTCTTCCAAGTATATGTTCGATGTTAGGAGGTTGTTGCGCACAGGCGATGGGTACATTAGGACGCAAGGTACATGCCCCAGACAATAACTCCAATGAGTATGTGCTGAAAGAAATTTTGATAACTGATCTAATGGCAATAGATATTTCCGATAGTGATTCAGGGTGTAATGGACGTTGATACGTGGAGTTGTTCGTAAAGTGATCAGAAGTAGTTTTAGTACTTGGCATAGGCCAAAAGGAGGGTTTGTTGTACGGAAAATCATATCGTGCCTCCTATACAGTATGAATATATGTATATTGGCCTAAGCCAAGCCGCTTTGCGAAGAAAATCTGTGTTACAAGGTCTTGACCTTAGATCAGTGTAAGCCGCCATTTTAGATTCTCTCTTTAAAGTCACCCTGTGTTCTAAGATGGTGGACAGTGTCATTCCGAATGTGACATGGCCGTCTTGACCTCTGTGTACAAACCAATATGTAACTTGCCTGCAGGCCACATGTTGGGGTCATGAACTGAGACCTTGTTCTTCGTTGATCTGTGTATAGAGCATTACCTGCGCCAACGAAGCTAATCCGCGAGCACATGTTAAACATAATGTATGCAAATACTGAAATGTGAACACTTGTTTAACTGCATTGTATAAAGATGTATGAGAAGGCTCAACGAGAAATCCGAAGACCCACTGTTGCCATTGTAACTTGTTGGTGAATGTATTAATGGTAAACCCTAAAAGTATAGATGCATGAACTCGGCATGAACCCTAGATCTGTGATGTATTAACTTGCAGGTGGGCTGGACAGCATGTTTCAAACTGTATGAAAGGTGCAACTATTCTAATGTACAGCCCCACTCACTGAGCACACCGAACAGGGCTGGAGTTCGCTGTGTTGTAGTGAAGGTCCCGATAGCTATCTGTTGCTTTGTCCTTTGAAACTGTGCAGTATAGAATAAAGATCTTTGTATCTTTCTTTGTAACCCGCATTTGGTGTATTTCCTTTTGGGGTACTCAGCCTCGATATGTTCTTTTTGATTTCACAATGCATCCATGACTGGGCAAGACAAAATGCCACTCATGGAAACCCCCATCACTGCCCCTCCCTGACAGTAACACCGCATAACACCATGCAAACAAGTGCACATGAAGGCAAACTCAAAAATACCATGCCACAAGGTCTAGAAAATGGAATCCTTCAAGTAGTGAACATCACCAACCTGTGTGCGACTTGTGCAGTAACAATCCACAGTACTTAAGTGCCAGCATGCCAGTCAACACCAAGCCACATCCAGTGAACGTATCCCTACATTGGCAGACCATACCAACAACCACATTGGGCCATTGTCACATGTGTGAAGATGCTGAGGGGCATGTGCATGGCGTCATCAATCATTAGTAAGCATGATTGCCAAAACCACCTGTAACATGTTGGACATCAGCCAAATGCATCAAACATTTCCCAACATGCTTATGGTAACATCTTTTGGCACACATCCTTCACATGTGAGTACATTATGGACTTTCGCACCTCATCTAGGTGAGCGGTGAATCTGATGTCAATGCCCCTAAGTCGTGTACGTCACCCAGGCCCCCATCATGGATTGCCAAGTAGTACACATTCCTGATATTTGTGCAGATGCGTTGTCAATAGCTGCTGTTGAAGACCCACTGCATATGAACATGAAAATTGTAGTATGCTATGCACAAATGCAATGGAATAAATACTCACACGCATAAATTATTGTGATCCCATGCAGGTGATGCTGGCTATCTCCTGAAGCCGTGGCTTCTCACCCCTGCCCATAATCCGCTGAACAGGCACGAGGAGGACTGCAATCGTGCTCATACACGCACTTGTGCGGTGATAGAGCAGACCTTTGGCCTGTTGAAGGCATGATTTTGCTGCCTCAGCAGGTTGGGTGGCGCACTCATCTACGGGCCTGAGAAGGTGGGCAAGATTTTTTCTTGACACAACAGGTGTATTGATCTGGTGAAACTATTTACATGAATGAATCCCCCAACCCACAACAACCCCACACACCCACAGCTCAATATGTCTTAAAACAGACTGCAAACCAACACACCCAAGGGTCCCTGGCTATTTATGCCCCCTTTTTGATGGAGGGGGTTGCATTTCTTGATGGCGCATGCTGCGCAGGGACCTGAGCACAGGGCTAGTTTGTGTGCAGCTTGCAGGCGTGGTGCTCGTTGATGTAGTTAGTTGTGGTTCAGGTGCGGCAGGACGGCGTTGGTCCATGTTGTTGGCCATGCGGTCAAGGGTCTGTGCAACAGATGTGAAGCCCTCATGGACCCACTTTGCAACACGGTTGATGGCATGGATGATGGCCACAGTGTTGTCTCTGTAGGCCTTGCGCGTTGCCTCCTCAACAGCCAAATACTGCCTTACCATATCGTGCATTGATTCTTGTCTCCCCTCCATGCGGGTCAACCGTCCCTCTAAGTCCCCGATTGATGTGCGTTGGGAGGGTTGCAAGGGGGCGGTGGTGACATGCTGAACACAGGGCTGTGTGCTTGTGGAGCTGGCTCCTCCTCGCCGCAGTGTCCTTCGGCCTCATGCTCATGGTGCCCTGTGGTGTGTCCTGTGGGCTGGGCGTGTGTCCGCCATCCCCCAACATGCCGACTCCTGCATTAGGATCCTCCTCAGGCCCCTGGTCCTCGTCAGAACTGTGGTGGGCAGATGCTGCAACCTCGCACACGGAACTGGTGGCTGTTGACTGTGTGCCATCCATGTCACTTACCAGTGATGTTGGCTCATCCTCGGTAAGGGGTGTCTCCTGGGGGGCCGATTGTTGCATGTGGGCAACCTTCCTGGCCGCAGCATCTTTTGGCAGGTGTGGCTTGCTGGCACAGGTTCCTCCACCATGGTGCTCCAGGGTGACAGGGGTAGGTGGCTGCTCAGCCTGTGGTAGGGACTGTGTACCCTGTTGGGCACTGGTGTGTGCTTTGGCTCTCCCTTTGGTTGCTGCTGCACCCCTGGATGCAGATGGTCTGGTGGCATTGTCCTCACCCCTGGACTTTTGTGCAGGTGTTCTTGGTTGTGCTGCGGCATCATCGCTGTTGATGTCTGAATTTGTGCCTGTGGGGGATAGAGAGGCATGGCATCAGTAATGGGAGAACTTTCACCCTGCATGCATTGGTGGGTGGTGGTGTAGTTTTGGGCATGTGCTTCATTGTGTGCTGGTTGGAGTGGCAGGCATGTTGCTTGCAAGATTTGGGGGGGATTGTATTGGCATCCCTCAGGTCCAGCCGCGATGTCCATGGTGTCTGTTGTGAGGCCTAGAGGTGTGTTGTGGCTTGCGTGCTGTGTGCAATGTGCAGTTCGGTTGGGTATCGGGGGTGTATTCGGTATTGGAGAGGAATGCAGCATGCATTTTGATGTGACAGTCGTGAGGCCAGCATCTCATCAGGGATGTGTGTGTGTGTGTGTGTGTGCATGCATATGTTGGTTATGTGTTTTAGTGGCAGGGATGTGGCGTTTGGGTGATGAATGTGTGTAGGTGTGGCTGATGGGCCATATATTTGCTCTCATCGACCTCAAATTTGGTGGGCAACTTTGTACTTGGGATGTCAGGGATGTGTGGGGGCTTCTGAGGTGCGGAAAGGGTCACTCACCGTCATAATCCGATGGTGGTACTCAATACTCTGCTTGTCCGACTCTTTCTATCGATTCCATGTCCGTGATGGAGCTACTTGTTTCCTCCTACCTGGCCAACTTGGTGGGGGAATTAGGACCGCCGCCTGTTGCCTGCCCCTGGCTGCGGTTGGCAGAAAGTATATTCCTGACTCGCAGGCGCAGGTCATCCCATCTCTTTCTGCATTCCTTGACGGTGTGTGGTGTTGTTCCCACCGCACTGACCTTCCTTGCAACCTCCTCCCATATTTGTTTCTTATGCAGTTGCGGAGCACGCCGCAGGTCCGCACAGAACAAGCCTCAGGCACCAGGCTCATACACCGTGAAAGACATGTGTTCAGGGAACTACTTTATTTAAGGCCTAGTCCTAGGAACCAAGCTATGCGGTATAGTGTTTTGAGTGTGGTGGCCTAAGGACTATTTACCTGGACTACTTTGTTGGGGCTATTTAAACCACATCCGAACAAGACAACACGCTTTGCATTACTTTGCAGTCTGCAACGTGATGCTCACCGTGTCCAGCTATACCCACAAGCCTCGGAGAAGCAGAACCTGCAAGGAGACAAAAGGAACATCGTTAGCAGCAGCATCTTACCTGCAATCTCCATCTTTATCCGCTCGCAGCTCCTGTGAACAGCTTCCTTGGATCTGCATGCCTCCCGGACCGTAAGACCTGAAAGAGGAAGGTAAAGACAACATTAAAGAAGGCATTAGAGACATTTAAAAACTACGAACTGCTCAAAAGGCTTAACTGGCTGTTTGCCTCTCGGCAGGCATCGCTCCAGAAATTCCACACGCACTAGGTGAACACTGCGACCTACGAGAAAAAGAAGGAAAACAGGTTAGCAAAGGCAAGACATTGCAGCGCTGCGCATAGCGCTTACTTACCGCATCATAGCGCTCATTACACGCCATCATTTACCGGCCCAACTCAGCCAGTTCACCAAGCTGAAGCTCTGCATATCTAAAGGAGAAAAGAGACATTATTAAACAAAGAAAGGCATGCAGGAATAACAACACAATATGAAAAAACAGCAATAAGACCTACCTGAAAGGCATCAAATGGGCCGGCGTCAGTGAAGTAACTGGACCGCACACGCCCATGACAGACAACACGCCCCGGCCAAGAAGGCAGGATGGAGAATATGCCTAATTCTACAACAAGGTGAGGAGAGGGCCCAGAGGGGCTAAAATCATATGGGGTAGTGGGAAGATACTTACCTCGAACGGCCAGTCTTGAACACAGCCCTCCTGTATTTTCAGGTGGAACCTTCCCCACAGACCACATCTGGGAACCACTGCGAAGTATGCCAGCGAGCAACCTGGCTGGGTTGCGTCCCTGTGGATACCAGGTGAGCGTAACAGGGACGTTACCGGCATGGCAGTGCATCTGTTACCGGCATGACGATACGCGCGTGCATGCTGACTCATAATCAAATGCTGATTACAGGGACAGTACTACCGGGACACGTTCGCACCAGCATGCCGGTAATAGCTGAGTTTTTTACCGCCTAACTCGTAATGAGGCCCAATGTGTATGTGTTGCATGCTCCAATTTGGAGCAAACATTTAATATGATGTCTATATGCATATAGCAAGTACACCCACTAAGCCAGGAGCTAAAAGAGTGGGGATGGGCCTTTAATCACTGTAACCTAAAACATGCCACCACATAAGAAGCAAGTACACAGTTGTACATAAAGCAAGTTTATTGTACAAAAGCTCTGGGGAGTGTCTAGGTGGTATTGAAGGACCAAACTAACCATAGTCTCAACAATACAACATCAGTTGACAGCTTATATAACTTTTGTAACAATTTAAAACATCCTCAGATACTTTATTACAATACACCCCCCAAATATGATTGGTCAAAACCTCTTCAAAGAAATACCATCTTTTCCCAATTATTCAAGTTTCATTGGCCAGGGTCTACTTCATTATCATCTTCAGATCATATTCAAAACACACCTCTTCTTGGGATTCGTTTTAGTAGCTGATGACATCAGTACATGGTAAAACACTGGTATTAAAAACATAATTAATTGCTAGTAATAACTGGCCTAAGGCCTTTAACTTTAGGTATGATTGCACATGGTCCTGCTGACGTGTTTTAGCAAATAGAAGAAGGTCTGCATAAACAGGATATTCTTTGAACTACAGATTGTGATCTCCATTCCACAGACACCTGGCGCCTAAAAAAGACCTTCTAATTTATGTGGCCACATACAGCCTCTGATGACCTGGAAAAACACATAAGCAATGGACTCTGACCTCGGACCTCATGTTTATTACCACCAAGCAAATGCCTAACCCGCTCTATTGATTTTAATACAAAGGGCAAGATAACATCTGTTCCCTTGCAGGGACCGTAAACCTTGCCCTGTTCGTACAACCTTCTCACTAGGTAACTTACTCTCTTTTCCGTCAAAAATGTCCCTGCTACTTAGAATGCAGGTGTAACAGCTAACCGTGGACAAAAGCCCCCATTGCGTGGATTTGTGTTTGTGTTGCAGCTGCACTTTCAATATTGCATCTTTATAAGTGCTTGAAGATCTAATATGTATACATTATAAATGATTGTAACACTAAAAGTAATGTTTAATGAACTCAATTTGATTCATATGGATTTGCAACAATACCCCAGTTTGCTGCCACCCCCCTGTCATGAATATGGTTTACACAACATGAATCCCTCGTAATAAAGGGGACCCTCCTTCACTACCCTGACATTCCCCCCTTTAGTTAATACTTTAACTAACACATCATAGTCATCTTCTTGGGGTACATCTCTACAACCACCTCTCACCCCAGTCTCAATATGGGCATACTCCTCTGCAGAATCAACCAAACTCGTGCCCCACTATTTCCACAATCTACCTGCCGCTCCACACAAGCATGCCAATTTGGTGGAGGAAAAATACCAGCTTCAGTTTGGGTATTGGTATGGGATGAAGAAGTGGTGGTCCTAGCCTTGGACATGGCCGCACCTGTTTGTACCTGGGCAGAGCAACAATGTAGGATGAATTGGCAGGAACAAAAAAGAATAAGTAAAAAGACAAAGATAGGCATCAGTCTCTTCACACCAAGGCTCAACCAGGGAGGTACCCATGAAAACAAAGAGTCAATCCATAGGTCGTTGGTGATCCCAACCTCAGTTTCGATGATCACCTTCAGTTTATGCAGAGCAGCAATTGTTCTGGTGAGCATGCCATTTTCGGTGTCTTTGGGAGGCACAAATTCACAGCAGGTATTCCCGATTTTCTGGCATACTGCGCCCTCCATTGCTGTCAAGAGGTTGAGTATGTACCGGTTTTGCAAAATTATGGGCCTCAGTGCCCGTAATTCTTCCTTAATGGCACTAAACACTGACTTAGAAGTGTTCACAATGATCAAGAGTTTATACCTTGTCACCTCGAGCTGTTAGACATTTGCCGCTGCTTGGATGCCAGGTGCCAGGAGGGAGGTAAAAAAAATGTTGTTGTGGCTAAACAGCCGATATCGATCAGGAATGTCTGTTAAGGCCTGTGATGATGCTGCTGAGAGGTAGTTGGACCTTTTCCTTTGTTGTAATTGTTTGGGATCTTCACTATCAAACATTGTCTATGATTCGTCTATATACAGTGGTGAAGGGGATGCAAGGCGACAGGGGGTGATGGGGGCACATAGGTAATTTCACGCATTGGATGGGCAAAAATGAGGTGCTCTTCAGGGATCACAAGATGGGCACATGAAGGGTAGAGAGACAGCACACACCTCGCCAGGCTGGAGGCAACGCCTGTATGCACTCTGTCCACAGATTCAAAAGTTGTTGAGAAGGGCAGCCGTACCTTCAGCCAATTCTGCAATGTGTAGAGTGTAACTGTAGTTCCCATTTATGCCAACGAGCACCGTGCCATCACCCTTAAAACATAGAGAAAAATGGGCAAGTGTTTGTATCTTAACAGGGTTTTCAGGTTCCCTGAGCCACGTCAGATACTGCAAATGATTTCTGCATACTGTCCCACACTCTTTGTTTATTTGTACCACACCTTCTTCTGAGAGTCCCCTCATTCTCGGCCATCCGACCCATGAAGCGTGTGTCAGTTGGGCCTTTCGCGCCACTTTCTCCCTCCCTCTTCCCCCCTTGGCTGACTCACACCTTGAAACAGCTCTCTCCATGCTCCAGTCTGCTATATCCGATACTCTCGATGTTCTTACCCCTGTCATGAGGATCCGCTTGAAGCCCAAAGCCAAGTGCAACTCTTGGTATGACTCAGACCTCATCACCCTTAAACGCAAGTGCAGGGTGGCTGGGAGGAAATGGCATGCTTCTGGTACATCCTCTGACAAACTGGCCTGCCGCCTGCTCCAAAGGCAATACCGGCTCTCTGTCTGCACCAAGAAGAGAGCCCACATCCAAGCCTCCGTCTACATGGCATCTAACAACTCAGCCGACTCTTAAAAATCTGCAAGGAGCTGGCCACCCTCCCAGGCCCTCTACACGGCCCTGGCTTCTCATTTCATCTCTAAAACTCAGGACATACTGTCCTCTCTCTCTTCCTCTATCCCTCCTCCCTCTACTCCCTGCTATTCCTCTGGCCCTTCTGTGGCCACCTCTCCTCCCTCCTTCTCTGCCTTTCCCCTAATCGTCTCTCCTGTTTCTAGACGAACCCGATCTATGAAAGTCTCATCAAAACAGGTTCACCCCTGTTCCTCCAAAACCATCAAGGACCACATTAACACCCTGGCTCCTGCTCTGGCTGATTTTTGCAACCACTCCTTTGCCACTGGAGTCTCCCCCTACCCAAAGCACTCCCTTGTGCACCCTCTTCTTAAGAAACCCATGCCGACCTTTCCTGCCCGGCTAACTATTGTCCAAACTCCAACACTCATTTCCTAGGCAAACTCCTGGAAAAACTGGCCATCTCCCAGCCTAACCTTCACTGTGAATCTGTTGGTTGTCTCCATGACCCTCAGTCTGGCTTCAGAGATGCCAGAAGCAAGGAAACTATTCTCCTGAACATCAGTGAAGACCTGCTCTCCAACCTTGATTCCAACACCCCCTTTGTCCTCATCTTACTTGATCTCTCTTCTGCCTTTGACACGGTCAACCATGCCATCCTGCTCAACCGTTTCCGTGATAACCTGGGTATCACCAATCAGGCCCTGGCTTGGCCGACCTCCTTCCTCTATGATCGAGCCTCCCAGATCCAACTTGGGTCCTTCCTCTCCTCTATCTCTATCTCTACCTGTGGTGTTCCCCAGGGGTCTAACCTCTCTCCCTGGCTGTTCAACCAATACCTGGCACTTCTTGCCCACCGCATTGCTGCTCTCTGCCCCAACTTTCAGTGGAATGCAGATCGCAATCAACTCATTTTCAGGCTCCCTTCTGCCACCTCTTCTCCTTCTCTCATCTCTGACTGTCTGTCCGCCATCCAGGAGTGGTGTGCCACCAATGATCTTTGCCTTAATGCCATTAAGACTGAGATTCTCCTGATCGGCACACCTGCTCACTCCTTTCCTGTCACTCTCTGGCCAGCCTCTCTTGGCCCTCTTCCTGCTCCCACCTGTGAGGCTAAAAACCTCAGGGTAATCTTTGACTCCACACTTTCCTTCTCTTCTCACATCTCTGACATCTCTAAGAAGTCACACTATCAGATGTGCCACCTCAGAGGTATTCTTCCTTTCTCTCCTTCCTCTAGAAGCTCACTGTCTCTAGCGCTCTGGTTCTCTCTAGGCTGGACTACTGCAACAGCCTCTTTCTAACTCTGCCTGCCTCTACTCTCTGCCCTCTGCAACTCATCCAAAACAGGACTGCAAGACTTGTCCTTGGCCTCAAGCCCAGGGATCATATCTCTTCCGGACTGAAATCCTGGAGAGATAGGCACGTTATAAATGCCATATCATATCATATAATTCCTCCAGCTATGCAACTATTCACCCCTTGCTCCCATTGAATTTTATAAAAAAATAGCTCCTTCCAAGATCAATTGGGCTCTTCGAGCGTCATGAGCATGGGGGATGAGAGGGCAGATGTAGCAATATCCTATGGATCTCTCTCTCCCCACCTTCCTCATATGGCCATGCCACTGTTGTCAGCTGGGAAACCATGTGCATTCATTATGGGATTGGGATTTAATGTATCATTATCAAAAAATAGTTATCAACATTTCTTTTTCCTCTTAACATTTTCTCCTCAGACTTCATAAGATTAGACCATTTTGATTTGTTTCCAGTTCTACTGTTCGTCATCTTCAGACATGATAACCCAAGGACCAAAAAAACACAAAAACATTATTTTTTACACAATTTACAATCTTAAAAATTCCTTTTCTTATACAAAAATTATTTAAACTACAGATCTCCATTCAGACTCCCCTTTGCACTGAAACGAATGGTGAATCTTTAGGGCATACTTAACTTCTATGCCTGCTCCTGCTACTGTGCAGGTGGAGGGCTGCCGGTATCCCATCAAGTGTCTTTCAGGTGGATCCAACTCTTATTGCCCTCCACCTCCATGGCAGTCGGAGTCACGTAGACCACTGTATGTGGCCCATGGAAATGCTGCTCATTCCAGCGACGCTGAAGATGCAAATGTAGACTCTGTCCCTGGGGAGAAGCTGTATTTTGTGCTGATCGTCAGTAGTCTCGCAAACAAAACATGATTATTTAAATTTGCACACAATTTGGATAACCGGGCCATAAGGACCCATTGTGCCTTTCTACAAACCTGTTGGCACAATCATTGCTTTATTACTAGCAGTGAAGTGATTTCTGTGAAAAAGGCATTAAAGAAGTGATCTCCGTTGTTGGATTTTAGAACTTCACAAATTCCACACCTCGGAATACCTCTCTCACCAGAAATCTCACTGCTGATTTAGCATCAGGGTGTACGCAAGGACCAACCTTAAGCCACTGGGAGAATGGACAAGCCACCATGACAAGATATCAGAAATTACTGCACCTCATTATCATGTCCACAAAATCGATATGGAGCTCCTTGAATGTACCAGAGGGCCTGGGCAAGACCCCCTCAGCGACCGCACGGTAATTTCAGGATTGATTCCCTACAAATCTACTTACCTGTTCTTATAATTTAGGGATAAACCAATCTTTCTGGTGCTCTGCTGCAATTTGTCATCATGAAGTATGTGACGGATAATGTAGTTGCTCTAGGGCCAAAAGAAGCACCTATACAAGCACCTATACAGGCATTACTACCTTCCCTGTCACTTCCTGTCTCCAAAGCAGATCTGTGGGTTAGAGAACACATCCTCTCTTTTTCAATAGCTCCTGTTCTTCTATAGAGGCTTTCGCTTGTATTGCTATTATCTGGAACACCGGGACTGTGGTGTATAGTGCTGGCAACTGTAAAAATACGCAGCTACCTTTGCTGCCTTGTCTGCAGCATCATTTCCGCAAGCTATTGAATTACTGTGATTAGTAGCGGCAGCGCACTTCACTAGACCTATTTCTGCTGGTAAGGTTAACGCTTCAATCAGCCAGGATACAGGGAAAACGTCAGACCTCCTAAATCCTCTTCTCTGCCATCTTGATAACCTATAATGGATGGTGGAGGTGGCATGGCCGGAGTCAGAATAAATAGTGACTACCTTCCTCTTACACATTTCTACCACCTCTGTAAGTGGCACCAGCTCCGCAATTGTGCAGAGTAATGAGAAGGCAACTGTTTCTTCAGTCAGACCCTGTGATCCCCATCCACAAGACCCTGGACAGCTGCGCCCGTATGCCTCTCACCCATCTCTTGGTTGATCGTCGAAGACCCATCAACAAAAATCACCTCGCCCCCCCCTCCAGAGCATTCTCTTTCACATTCACCCTCTCTTCCTTTTCTCCCTCATACATGGGCCATTCGTAATCAATATCCTTAGGCTGCACTGGCTCTGCTACAAATGTTGCAGGATTGAGACAGGAGCCACCAAGTCTTGTATTAAGGAAGGTGATTTTCCCTTGTCAGGCAAAACGATGTATACACAGGGATTTTCTCGAGCTGTCCTGTTGGTTCTTATACTGAAAATATTTGTATCAAGGTGGGTAATCAAAGTTTATCAGCGCCTTTGTTGTATTGTACGGATACCCCAGCAAATCCTTTGTGAAGGGACATCCTGACCAAGTTGGGGATGTTGATTGCCTTCATGAAAGAAGGTATTGTATGCTCGACCTCAGGATTGTATCTAGTAAGGGAAGCAGCGTGTTTTCAGACCTATTGTAGCAACAGTGCGATTAGCGGGGTTCCCGTGCACAGAGCATTGTATCTCTATGGGGTGATGGTTTTGTTGATTTGGGTCCCGGGGATCAGAAATAAGTCCTGGCAAGTACCATTTGAGTTTTTATTTCGGCCTGATGTTCCACAGGAAGTAATGCCAGGCGTCATTGTTACAATTCTCTTAGAAGCTGTAGTAATTCAGAAGAACAGGGTGGTTCTCTGAATCACAGATGAGGAAGGCAGAGAGTGGAACACAGTTCTGTGCATCGATCCAACCTTATTGTTAAGAGATGTGTCTGACAAGCTCTTTAACAGATACTAATCAATGAGAGCCTCCCTTGCACCAAGTAACCACCTGCCCAGGCAGTAACCAAGTAATCACGAATAAACCTTTATATGACTTTGGAAGTATTCATGTAACATGTTGAATTTGTAAAGTCTCCCTGCATCCTAAGCTTTTTGTGTAAGTATTCCTATATCATGTAAGAAACCAAATATTCTTGTAACCTACGCCATGATACCCCAGTGTTTTGGGCGTATAACCAAATGCAATAAATAAATAAAAGAAATACATTATTTCCTATTGGCTCATTAAACCAGGGACCCATTCCTCAGAACCTGTAAAATGACCCTCTTCCCCGTGGAAATCCTCTTCTGCCCCTCAGAAACCCTCTCATTGGCCTTGGACAGGGAACATACCCTTCCACCCAACTCTGCGTCATACCCAGTTCACTGTGTCCCTGTTGTCCCAGTTGCCCCTGCTTTCCTTCCAAAGAATTTGTAATTACTGCCCCTTCTATAGGCATGGAAGCATAATCAGTCTACCATGGGGTGCCATCCCCCGTCCTCTCTCCTCAGCCTCTGTACCCATGGCAGCATCCCTGTTCTCCATGTCCACCTCAACCGTTCTAATAACTTAGTTGTCCAATCAAACAATAACCTCACAATTTCTCAACCTTCCTCCATCTATGTCCCTTACCTGTCTTCTCACTTCCTCCCGCTCTTCATCTCTAAGCCGCCATAACAGCATTACCTCTTCTTTCTCTGTCATTTTCAATTCTTCCTCCACTCTTCTAACTATCGGCCTCACTCTTTGTTGCTCCCCCACCATTAATCTATCTCGTAACCCAGCAGTTGGGGGAGTTATCGCTTTCCCACTCTCTGTTTTCAACCTATCTGCAACTCTAACCATGAATGAGCTACTCTTCCACTATCCTCAAAATCCCAGTTCTTAGAAATCGTTACTGATGGAGACATTACCTGTGCCCGTACTGCAACCAATGGAATAGATGCTGGGGAAAATGGCGGTACGAACTCAGGGTGTGGGGGGTGCAGAAGAAATTCCTGAACCCTGATTTTTCGGCCCTCCCCCACAATTTAAACATTATGCCCCTTTCCACTTTTTTCATACATCCACCATAATTCCAAGATGTTTAACCGCTTTTCTATTTTCAAGCCCCTGTGATTTGTAGTTAAAAAGGTGTGCAGGTTCTACAATATCTCTGTATCATAGGATTCCTTAATAGGCCAAGAATGTATAATTTTCCCCTTACTCTCCTGCAACCATTCCCTATGATAATCAGGCCGCGAGGATAGCTCAGGGGCAACTTATTTGTCTTGGAAGCAAGATAATGCATCACAATACAGGTTTGAATCCTGGTCTCATGATTACAAACTGGTCTCTGACATTAAGCGCGTTATAAAAGAACAATTATTATAATTTATATTTTAAAATGTTTGCCTTATAGCCAAGCACCACATTCAACATAGTCTCCATACTGCTAACCAAATTATCAAAAAATTGTTTCACATAAATCCAATACCAAGCCGAACCTGCAGCATGAAAATGTTTTCCAGCAATAGCTCCCTTTTTACCCAATTCCTCAGTCACACTTCATACTCATTCACTGTATTCGCCTATACCACAATTACCTCACTTCACCATTTACTCCAATTCTACTTCTCACTCATACACAGAAGACAGCATCTTATCAAAAACACTCACTGGCCAATACTTCAGAGATATCCCCACCACTCGAGCATAGGAGGGGTGCAATGCTTTCCACCACAGCACCGCTGCTCTCTTCACTACTAGTACGATTTTTGTGCTACAAAACCGTCTTTTCCTGACTACAGGAAGTTTCCCTGTACTACTTCAACTAACCAAGAAAATCAAGGTGAGGGGCTTCCCCCGAACAGCAAATACAAATCAATGTAAGGCCTACTTCAGAAAGGTATCTACGGTTGGACTTATCCTATGATACCAGCCAGTGCCTTAAGTGGCACTACAAATCGAGCCGGGGCTCATCAAGGGGGCGTGGCCTAACAGCGGGGGTCTTGATGGCCCGTTAGGCCACGCCCCCTTAACGAGCCCGGGCTCAATGGGCTACTGCCACCCCTGCCAGGCAGCCTTTCGTAGAGATTAGCACCCTCTCCCCTATGGGGAGAGGGTGCTGATCTCTGCATTTATTGGGTGTAGGCTTGCCTGGCAGGGGACAGCGCCTGCCTATTCAGCCTTAATGGTGGTGCTGCCCCTCGCCAGCTGGGGAGGGGCAGCACCACCATTAAGGCTGAAAGGGTGAGGCCACTGGAAGCAGAGGCCTTTTTCCTAAATACTGAAACTCCCGCGAATGCGCGGCAGCTCCAGTATTTAGAAAGCAAGCCCTCTGCTTTCAGCGGCCTCACGTTTTTTCCATAATGGTGGTGCCGGCCGACGGGAATCTCTTGATTAAAGGGATGCCTCGCAGGTGCGGCGCCACCATTATGGCTGAAAGGATTTTTTTCTGTAGCCTGAAGCTCTCGCAAACGAGCGAGCGCTTCAGGCTGTAGAAAAAAATGCCTTTTCGTGTAGTGGCCGGGGCTGCCAGCGGAGATTACTGGGCCCTGGCAGGGCCCCGCCTCAAAACGAAATTTTGGAGCCTGCCAGGGCCCAGCCCCGGCAGGCCCCGGCCCACTTAAAGCCCTGATACCAGCCCACCTTCAGGTGAGGGCTCCAGCCAACCAGACAAGCAAATTAAAGGGTATCAGGACAAGCTTCACACTGGGTGTGTGGGGTAAGATACCCCCTGACACCTCTAAAATAACAAACTAGGTCAGAAATGCATACAAAGGACTTAAAACACAGAACAGTTCAACCACTCTATCAAAAAACATCCACTTTTCGAAACACTGCAACCGCCACTAATTTCACACCCACACATCAAGTCTACCCTTACCCCCAAAAACTAAAACAAAACCCCTTAAATCAAAGAAACAACCCCTTTATTATCCCTATTTTCAAACATGTACTCACGTGAACCAGAGGTGATTGTGCTTCGTCAAATCGTTCCGCAGAGCTAAGCCACAGCACCATGTCTCTGGGGATCAGACGGACCTTTAACCAATATGGTGTCCGCAGACCTCTTTTTCTCTGTGCACGGAAGACTGGTCCCCGTCGCGAGGTGCCATAGCTGAGAGGTGTGGACAGAAGACCCCCAATGTCTTGGAACGCCTGGGCTTCTACCCTGACTCGCCAAGTGTGGGGATGGGTCTTTAATCACCTTAACCTATAACAGGCCCACCACTTAAGAAGCGAGTACAGGGTTGTACATAAAGCAAGTTTATTGTACAAAAGCACTGGGGAGCGGTTAGATGGTGTTGCAGGACCAAACTCAACCAAGCCTCAACAATACAGCATCACTTTGCAGCTCATATTCCTATTGCAACAATTTAAAACACTCCCAGATGCTTCATTACCATCAAACCCATCCTCCCCCCAAATATGATTGGTCAAAACCTCTTCAAAGAAATCCCATCTTTTCCCAATTCTTCCATTTTCATTGGCCAAGCTTATCTTCATTATCATCTTCAGATCATATTCAAAACACACCTCTTCTTGTGATTCGTGGGAGTAGGCCATGACGTCGGTACATGGTTCAACATTTGTATTGAAAACATAATTCATTGATAGTAATAACTGGTCTCAGGCCCTTAGCTTTAGGTGCGATTGCACATGGCCCTGCTGACGTATTTGAGCAAATAGATTTTCTTTGCAGATTGCGATCTCCATTCCACAGACTCCTGGCGCCTAAAAGGCCTTGTAATTCATGCAGCCACATACAGGCGCCTAAAAAAGACCATCTAATGTATGCGGCCACATACAGCATCTGATGACCTAACAAAACGCTTAACCATCGTCGGCCATGGGCCTCATGTTTATTACTACCAAAAAAATGACTAACCCCCTCTAAAGATTTTAATACAAAGGGCAAGATAACATCTGTTCTCTTGCGGGGACTGTAAACCTTACCCTGTTCGTACTACCTTTTACTAGGTAACTCATTCTCTTTTCCGTCAAGAATGTCCCTGCTACTTATGTGTAACAGCAAACCGGGGCCAAAAGCACCCCATTGTGTGGATGATGTGTTCGTATTGTTTTTGCAGTTTTAATATTGTATCTTTCTACGTGCATGAAGAGCTAATAAGTATAAACTCCAAATGATTGTAACAATAAAAGTAACATATGATTAACTCCATTTGATTGATATGGATTTGCAACACTACCCCAGTTTTCTGCCATCCCCTGTCATCAATATGGTGTGTGCAACATTAATCCCTCCTTAACCACCCAACAAAAACCCTAAAAGGAAAGTGTGAATGATGAAGATTTTACAGGCAGGAAACCCTGATTTTCTTAGGCTCTGTACTGACTGAACTGTTGGAATATATTTCTTGAAACTTAAAACACAGAATTCTTAGTGAAAGAGAAGCAGAGATATTTTATATCTGCGTTAAACTTGTCTAGGGATGTGAAACTGAAAGTCATAAAGTGCTGCACATATGGCACTGCCTTATTGGGAAAAAAACACTTATATGTGATGGAAGTTGATATCAACATGGTTTGCAAAGCGTTTTTTGATGTTTCATGAAATCTAGTTTTCTCCGATCTTGTTCTTTGAATATACCTCTATTTTTTTCTTCCCCTTTCCTTTATGGGTGAGTCGCCCGCATCCCCTCCCTGCAGCCACCAACCTATTTATACCCCTCTGCCACTGCTATTCTAAGTGTATCCACCTTTTTTCCTTCTTGGATGCTAAGCATTCCTCTCTTACTATCCTTCTTGATCTGTCCATAGCTTTCGACTTTGTGGATCACTCACTTGGTCTTTCGTATCTTGTTTCCTTTGCCATCTTTGATTCTTTGCTTCAATGGTGCCAATCCTACCTCCCCAATGGCTCCTTTTATGTCACTAGCGTTGGCAATACCCCTGCCCTTCCCACTTCTCTATGGTGTCCCTAAAGGTTCTGTTCTGGGGCCTCTTCTCTTTTCATCATATACCTCTTCTCTTGCCAACATAATAAAATCCTTTGGGCTTGCCTACCTCTCCTAGGCTGGTGACTCTCAGCTCTTTCTTTATCATCTTGTGTTGCTTCTATTCAATTTAGGATTGCTAATTGTCTCTTTTTCATTCAATCTTGGATGCACTCTTGTTTCTTCCATCTCAACTTTGAAATACTTTCCCCCCTCCTCTATTTCCTGCTTCTCCCACCCCTCAGCGATTTCCGTCCCTTATCCCCCTCTCACAGCAAGCCTGCAACCTTAGTGTCACCGTTGATCCTTCCATTTCTTTCATTTCCCATATCTCCCACACTGCTCGCTCTCGCCAGTTTCAGCTCTTTAATAGCTGCAAAGCCCATTCTCTTTTTACTTTCAAAGCCACTAACTCCTCATCTTGACTTTGGTTCTCTTTCGCCTGGACTACTGTTCCGCCCTCAGATTTTGTCTGCCTGCTTACCAACTCGCTCCGCTATGCTCAATCTTCAATTCCGCTATCTGTACTCTTTTCCTGATCGCTCCTCGCACTACTTTCTCTAGCTCCCTTTTGTCTATCTCTTGGTACCATTTACACTCATGTCTTCTCTTCCACTACTTATGCATTGTTTTTAAATGCACCCACAGTCTTGCTCCCCCTTAGCTCCCCGCTTTTGTCTCCTTTTATGCTCCTCCTCACCCACTTCGTTCTCAATTTTAGTTCTTTCTTGCAGTCTGTAAACCTCCCTGTGCCTCCTCTCGTTTCCGATCCTTTTCCCTCTTGGCTCATAAACATTGGAACACTTTACCTCTCTCTATCAGCTCTGCTCCGACATTGGCTTCTTTCAGCTTTGCTCTAAAAATGCATCTTTTATCCAATGATTTTGTAACCTGTTACTTTTCCTGCTATTATTATACAGTCTCCTTTTTGTGCAGCGTTTTGGAGAAAGCACTTTATAAATGCAAATACAAATACCCTTCCCTCTCAACCTCTTTATTTTTAGGCACTTTCCCTACGTTGAAATTAGTTTAATGTTGTTTATTGATCCACCAGAGTGATGAAAAAACCTGTTCCTTTCCACAGGTGCCCATTAATTATTAATACAATATCAATAAAAAGTAGCTATTGGTATGTGCCCTTTGTAGAAAGTCATTGCATATAAATCAAGTGCTGAACTAACAGTTGGTGAAGTCATTTATTTTTAACCAGGGCTGATTTGCAGCTGCAATGAATCCATCTCCTTTTAAAAGACTGATTAAAAATAACAACAATTATCCAAAAATGTATTCTATTTTAAAAGATTATCAGGACGGGATCAAACTGAGAAAATCACGGAAATACTTTAGGGATGACAATGACGATGAAGAGGATCATGTATTAATGTTTCATGTTTCAAATTAAATGATGATAAAAGTACAAGTCATTCCAGGGAAACGACACAAACCTCATCCACAGGTAGTTCCGAGGCTGAATCAAAAGGTGGAACTACCAACCAATCATTATCAACTAGCACTAGTGCAACAGATACAATGGGGTCTACTAGTCAAAAATATTTGTTTGAAGAAATCAAACGCTACAAGCGAGGGAATCGACAACAGAATTACAAACATGTCAGGTTTCAAATACCTTTTGTACAAGGTACATCAATACAGGGAACGTCATCAGAGGAAGAAGAGTAGGCAGACGCAGTATAGTACCAAGCAGAGACCAAGGACAAACAAAGAGACATACTGGGTCAAGCTGTCGGAAACAAATACTGAAGTCTAAGCGCAACCAATAAATATTGGCATAATTTGATCTAAGAATGTCTATTTGAAAATTGGCAATTCAAGAAAAGCAGAGTACTCTGGGGAGCAATCATTTCTACAATTTAACTTTGACGACACAGGGGGCTGAGGCTCTGCTACCAGAAATTTGCAGCTATCGAATCACTAATAAAAATGCAGTGCGATAAATTCTATATACCTAAGCACTTTAAACCCATGTAGCCCCCATCCAGACTTTCTCTCTAGCTATAGGCATGACCACGGATTGGCTGGACAGGTCGATACGGCTGCCACCCTACAACAGGGTGCTTCCAATATTGCAGTTCCGGTCGTGACCTCCTGTGAGCAAAGTGGCGACTTTTTCTTCTGTATGCGCATGTTCCTTTATTCTAGTGTTGCCCCTTGTTTCTAAGAGTTCTAAAATGGTGGATAGTGCATTCCTTGCCCCATACTATTGGGCATGTTGGGAAATACCCCTTCTCAAATTTACAACCCAACAGTAGTTGATTTAACCGTCAAACACTATGATTGATGTTGTTAATCATTCTGGGAACGAGGGGTCACAGCATTCCATTTGCAAACAAAAGTCCCCCCGACCCCTGTAAAAAAAATGAGGAAAACAAAAAACATACCTTTAGGTAAAAAGAATAGACCGGTTTCCCAAAACTTTGTGCGTGAGCTGCTAAAGCATCCTCAAGTAAAAATAAACCTTAAATCAAAAGCAGCAGACGCTAATATAATTGACGTGTTCAAGGTGGTGGGCACTCAGGCTTCGAATGTGCAGCCATTGAATTCTTCTGTTGGGCCTCTAGTGTTTAAACCTCCACCTTGGGGAAGACAGTCTGAATTGCCTTAACATAAAGTACAGTGGCCTGCCCAAACTTTACCCTCAGCCCATAGTTGTTCAAACCTGCCGTGGGTTGGTTCCATTGCCAGCTCAATTTTAGAAAAACCATTGCCAACTCCTCTGGTGGCTCACACTGATGTGATAACTAACTCAAAGCCCATGGGAGAGACAGATTCGTCCCACATTAGTCTTATTCCCAATAACAAATGTACGGGATGTTCCATCCTTCCTGCACAGCAAGGCTGGACATCCCATTGGCTGCTGCCCACTCGTGTGGCCCAGAATACTCAAATATCGAATCAAACAAATATTCTGAGGAGTTTAACATCTACCCTAAAATTGCCCTATGCTCCGCTGCCAGATCCACGGAAATGTCCATCATATTATCCTGGCGGTTTACAGGCGGATTCTGGCTTATATGCAAACTCAGACAATGTGGTGCACAGTGTTGTTAGGAATGCTAAGGGAAGTGAGTGTTATGGGGATCCTCGCTTCATATTACCTAATTGATCAGCACCCCTGTGGACAAGGGTAGACAATGTCCAAATTGCTTTCCCAGTAACACAAGACAGCAGTTTTCAAGGCACTAAACTGCTTTTGTAAAGTTTATTGCCGGAAAATAGAAACATTCATCTTAATTAAACTAATATACCAAGATTGTTTCACTCAATACCTTCGTTTCAGGCAATTGAGACAGGTAATATCGAACAAGTTGATTTTATAGATCACTACAGAACAGATTGAGCCATTTTTAAAATCTAAGATTTTAATTGACCTGCTGATGAAGGATTTACATATGATTAGATAGATCATTGGGTTTTGACCTTTCACCATACTATGACCGTAAGCATATTATTGGAGTTTCATCTGAAGGGGGCAAGAATTGCTTATCACCTCGGGAAATTGTAGTCTCCCTTCGTAGAGAGAATGACCAACTGCAATAAAGTCAGCTATCCAGTAATATACCGCTTGCCCATTACCAGCATGAGGACTGGCCCTGGTTATCAATGTCCTCGAGTGCTGAAAAGAATCAGAGGTTCTCATATTTTCCCTACATTTCAGCCTACAAGCTTTTCTTTGACCCTTTTATCTTGGAACTCTATGGGACATTCTATGCTGCTGTATAATCCTGCAGTAGGTCAACTGTTGAAAAATCATTATCTTGTTTGCCTTCAAGAGACATGGTTGGTGCAATATCCAGCATTCAAAGGTCTACACGATTAGTTCTGAAATAGCTAGAAAGGGTATGTTGCCCATCTGTATTTATTTATTTTATTTGCATTTTTTAAAGCGCTCACAAAGCCCGGCGGCATCGAGGCGCTGTTACAGGAATATGTCTCTTAGTTGCGTATTTATAACACGCTTAATACCCAGATGTTTGTTAGAACGCACCCGGGGTTCGAACCTGTGTTGCTTTGTGTCGTCTTGCTTCCAAGGTGAGCACGTTGTTGCTGAGCTATCCTTGCGGGACGGGTTTACTTTGATTTGTCTATGCAGGCAACAATGTATCATCAATTCAAGTGAACTAATGTTTGGAATTTTAGGAATGCATGCGAGGTTGTCACTTGATTCGCACATTGATATATTAGTGCTTGATATTTACTGGCACGCAGGCACGGGTCTCCTTGAGACGTTCATTGATTCAATCATGGTTTGCAATATCACTTGGCCCAGTAAGATCGTTGTCTCTGTCCTCCCTCTGTTCCCCCTTCCTTGCCTCGTCGCACCTTGAAACACTTGTGTATAGATGTGTTACAAATGCCATATCACATCATATCATAGCCATGATTGGTTGGAAGATAATTCAAGTGGCCAGGTGATTGTTTTAGGAGATCTTAACGCTTGCTGCATGTCCATTCAATCAGAGACAGACCTTCCTACTTTGGTTCAAGGGAAAAACTATTTGGGTATACTTGGTCTAGAAATTTGGAAGGTCTCTGTCTAATAATGTTAAATGGTTCGATAGCAGGTAACGTTTCAAGTAATGATACTTGTACGAACGGGTTGTCCCATTCAACGATGGGCAACATATTTACTAGTAATGGGATTTACAACAGATGCACCCATCTTTTCATTGTACTAAATGATTATAGTGACCATAGTTACCCGTTAGATTCCTGAAATCGAATGTAATTCTTAGTTTAGAACTCAAGATCCTGCAAAATAAAATATTTGGGTGAAGGGCAATTGCGTATTACGATATCAACGGGATGCCAAGAGCATGTTAAACCGTCTTGAGAAATAAAGACACTTGTTCATTCTGGTATCTAATGATTGATATAGACTATTGCGAGCCTGAACCTAGAATTTCTTCAGTTTCTGAGAACCAGTGGGTCTCGCATTTTGGGAATGCGTTCTGTAATCAGAAAGGTGGGGCTGATATCATGCATTATTAACACCTGAAGACTGTAATTGGAGTTTGGGTGCAGAGCGGGACTCAATTCTTGGAGACATCCTAAAAACCAGCTCTTCACGAGCGCTAGGCCCCAACAATCTACCAAATATACCATTGAAAAGGGACACAGCCACTTGGGCATCAATTTTGGCAGCCCTTACATAAGAACATTGGGCCTACCTGCACTTTTCCCAGAACTTGGTCGACTGTCTACATCCTTCCGATTTTTAAAAGAGGCTCACATGCTGATCCACTGAACTTCTGCCCCATCAGGATCTTGGAGGCAGATAGAAAAATGTTCTCGTCCCTGCCCCTACAGTAGTTGGAAGTTTGGGTTCATATGAAGGCTATTCTTAGCTAGGTTTGGCAGAAAAACTACGTATCCGTTTTTTTCCCACGATTTACCTTTCTTCTGCTTTTCCTGCAGTTTATCGCAGCCTTTTGTGGGCAAAATTGTAGCAATGAGGTATCGCTAAGGGCTTATTTAGGGTAATAATTGGTCTTAAGACTGATTCCAATATACAGGTGTTATTGGATCACGATGGAACATTGTCTCCCCCAATATCAACATTTAGAGGCATCAGGCATTGCTATGTTCTCGCCCCCTGCCTGTTTAATCTTTACTTGAGCGATAGCGAGGAATTTCTACTCTGTGGGCATTGGCTACTCCGAGAATTCACAATTTGAAGCCAATTTGGCTCGCCTATGCCGATGATTCTTTTCTTTTTACATCACCCTGATTGGTCTTCAACACCTATTGGCTGCTTTTTCTAATTTCACTGTAGCTCATAAATTGAAGATTAATCCTAAGAAAACCAAAATTCTTTACTGCACCAAAAAGAAAAAAGTTAAACCATTTACTTGATGTATTGATCAGGAACCTCTTGAAACTGTTGGTTGTTTTCTACAACTGGAAGTCCCTATCTTTGTTAAACAACACAAACGGCCAATTAGGGAATGGTTATTTTCTCATGGGGGCAGGGAGCACGCAGTAATCAATTAGTACGGGTTGCTTTAAAATATGGTAGATTTTCTATTTTACCCTGTGTGAAATTTTATGAATGGAAAATTGTCTCAAAAATATTGTATGGTATAGAACGTTTACCACCATGGGCTCTGGACTTATTGCCCAATTGAGGGGAGGATGTGGAGGAAGGTCCTGCAGTGATTTGGGTCTTTTACCCAGTGATCTGGCTGACAATCCAATGAGAGTTCAAAACACCTTTCACTCCTACGAGTCACCAAAACATTTGAGGATCGATTTTAAATCAGTTGGAATCCTTGCACCTTATCTTGCCATCTATCCCCATCATTCCATCAGTCGATTGTTTTTTAGGTACAGACTGAATCTAGTTCTTACCAGGCAGGTGCTCCCTTGTTATAATAAATCACCAGACGAGTTCAGTCTTTGTTGCTTTTGTAATTCAGCTACCTCAGTCGAGGCTTTGGAGCATTTATTAATTCATTGTCCCAATCTCCAAAGTTTGAGTATTTTGCATAATTATTGGTCCAGATGTCACATGACTTCTTTTGGCAATTTTTCCCAGCTGGACGATCTACTTCATTGGTTGTGGCAGTTACAGGTTTCTTGATATCGCTGAATCTGGAGTGAGTTGTGGATGTTAATAGTTTTATCCTCTTTTTATTCAACAATTTCATGGTTTACCATATTATAACAATTTCATGGTTTACCATATTATATGGCATTTTTAATAATCTTTTTTAGAATTACAAGTGTCTATGATTAAATTGTTTTTTATTGTTTTTTAATAATGAAATAATATTTGTAATGCATTTCTTTCCATGCATGAGACAATCCAGTATCGTTGATGAATAACATTATTTAAGGTGTCTGTTGAATCGCTGCAGTTTTCTTTACATATTTTCTACAGCTTGAATAAAGGTTTTTGTGTCCATATGAAACCATACCCTACAATGAAATAATAATGATGCAGAATTTGGAGCACACACAATCCTTTATTCATGAATATGCTGCAAATATAGCATTTATCATGCTGCAAATTCAGCCCCATTTCTTAGTTTGTTTATTGGTAAGTTGTAAAACACTTGGGCAAAACCAACCGTCACTTTTGATTGTGCAAAAAAACTGGAGGGAAACATAAACATCAGAATGAAAAGGAGAGATGGATGACCCGGGAGGAGAAAAAATATAGTTGAGATGAAAATTAAGGAGTAATAAGAGAGTGCTACGTAGTGAAGGTGTAGTAAGCCCATTTTAGATGTTTTCTTACTAGCAAGTAGTTTCAGAGTACTGGAGCTTGCTAGTGATATAGCACCTCCATCTTGAGATGGGAGGGACAGTGTCCTGGAGGAGTGGAGCGTCCAGGATGGTTGGTATTCAGGGTCGGATTGGGTCGTCGGCCCATCGGCCCGTGGCCGATGCAAAATCATGGCTGGAGACCTGGGGGCCGGTTCCTGAAGACCATGTGGGCCGGTTTCGGCCCAGGCATGGGCTTCATTGTGAAGCCTTCACACTTCAGGAACCAGCCCCCAGGGCCTCAGCCTCGCCGGACGGATGGATGCAAGTTGCAAAGGATCTGTAAGTAAGCAACTTACAGATCCTTTGCAATTGCAGCCCTGCGCCCGCCGCCGCCAGCCCGCCGCAGATGCAGAGAAAGGTAACACTCTTTCTTTGATAAATGCGGCGGGCCGGCGGCCAACTGCCGCGGCCCGGCCGCGACACCCTGGCGCCAGCAGCAGTCAGTGTTACAAAACACTGGGAGGGAGCGGCAATGCTGGGCGGAGCTGCCTCAGCTCGGCCTGATCCCTCCCAGTGTTTTGTATTACACTGGAGCCAGGCTGCACGTATTGGACCCGGCTCTCCCGTGCTCGCAACCACATCCTTGATGCAACCCTTCGGTGCCCCATTAACTTTTCCTTGGCCACAGGGGCCGGAGCCTGGGGTTTGCTGGGGGTGCAGGATGATTGATTGAGCCAGGATTAGTGCACAGCTTTAGTCTGTGGGATCTGCGACCAGGGAGACCTGGATTATCAAATGTGTGGAGAGGAGTGCGGTTCACTGGTGGGGGCGGTTTTGCTTTTGCATCCGCGTGACAGTTAGGACACACATAGGTGATTGCTGCCTAACCTAGGGTGAGCGTAGTTGGGCTGTGGTGCATTTACACAAGCGAAAGACGTGATGTCTTTGCGGGGGCGCTGGTGGTCATTGCGCCCTTTGGCAGGACATTGGGCATTGAGATGATGGGCCTAGATACCGCCAGTGAAGGGGCTCGTTTTCTGAGTCCGTCAGTAGTTGGTGCGTTTTTCTACCCGACGGAGCTCGATGCATGCCTGGGAGAGGGGTCCTACACTTGCAGCTGGTATTCACTTTTTAAACCAGCATTTTCAAATTATGCAATCAATACCTCTGCTGCCAGGCGTTATTTCTAGGGTGCCGTTGGGGAACTTCAAAGGATGGGCTCATCCGTGAGCTGGGCACAGAAGATGTGGGCTTTTAAAGCTCCCAAAGCCCACCTCTTGTGCCCGAAGCGCAACGTACAGACTAAATGCTAGAGGACCGGGGGGCGGGGCATGTCCTGGGCTCAGGCAGGTTTGGGGAAGAGAGAGTCTGTGCACCCCAATGGTAGCACCGTCTCTGCGGAGCTCCCCCGTTCTCCAGACACTGTGGAGCTTTTCAAGCACAGTGACACACCAGGGGTACCGACGTGCCCATTGCATCGAAAGACGGGGTCCACAGCTGTACGGCACGCAGCGGCTCAATGGCAATGCTGTACACTTAGGAGGATAGCTGAGTGGGTTAAACTTAAGCCCCCCATAATGACTGCTAGTAGTCATTGTATTAAAAGACACAGCAGCAAGTCTGATGCAACCTCTTTCATGTGTAGTATATTTTAAAGCATTCCTGAATCCCTGGCCTGACCTTCAGATCACTGCGTACCGATGTTCCCAGAGCCTGCAAACGAGTTGTGTGACTGTGCCATCCTCGAGCATAGCAGGAATAGTGCCTTCACTGCATGAGCTGCTTCAGCACCTTCTGAGCAAGAGGCACTAGAACCAAATGAAGCGTCCTCTTGATACCTGCCCAAAGTCCGGGGACACTGCAAGGGGCACACAATGCATCAGACTCAGCACGCACACGGACATAAGAAGCGCCTTTTATCATTCGAGTGCTGTCACCATCACTACTGGTAAGTGGTAAGCACTTTTCTTTTAATTCAGTTTTACTGTTCTGTTCCTATGATGTTATTTTAAAAAGAAAATGCTCCAGAATGGTTTCATTTTAAAATAAAAGTGTAGGAAGAAGTTGAAACTTGCACCTTCAGTGCACTGCACTGAACATTCCCTAACAGCAGTCACATGTGTTTTGGGGTTTGTAATGGGTGGGGCCAGATGAACGGTTATGGGGTTTGTGGGGAGCGGTGCAGGCCAGTAGGCAACATAGTTCCACTACTTCTATTCGTACTCTTCAACCACTGATTGCTGGATGTTTTAAAGTCTGACAATACAAAAAATGTTAGCCAAGCAGTCCAACTGGCTGCAATAAAAGGAGCACTACTGAGTAGTTTGGTTTATTAACATCCAGTAAACTTTCAGTAAACAATTTTGATAAAACATCCTATGCATAGGGAGATTGTTTTCTGTCTTCCCACTGTATTCTCATCAAATATATGGACAGTGTATGCTATGCAAAGTATTCAAATCATAAGGGCCACCCCCTCTCTGCCACGCACACAAACACACCCACAGTCTTTCTCTGGCAGACCAGGGTGCCGGGGCAACACCATTTTGCCTCAGGTTTCCCTGGAGTTGTGGTGTGGCCTGAGTCCGGAGGGCACAGGCATTAATGCCCCCTTCCATGTATTACACACCCATGGACACATTAAGGCATAACGAGACCAAAGACAAACCTTAAACGGCCAGGCCTAAAATACATGTGACGTACAAGAATGGCTAAGCCTATGAAATAATGTGCACTAGGTGTCCAGGCATCAGTCAATGGTCGACTGCTCTGCACCCTGAGAGGACAGGACATTTAAACATCACAACAGTCATATGTAAACAAAAGTATCCATATGTTGGTGCGAACAAATGGCGCTATATAAATTGTTGCACGCTACAAACCATTTTTGAGGCTCCGTGCGTAATGTGTCCTGTGGACCCATTTTGAAAAGTTGGCCACCCTGTTGCAAAGGGCAATTTATCCAGGCGCGAGTTTTTGGGATAGCATTTTCTGTAAAGTCGTGAATTTACCCGATTCACGGATGATGGTTTGAGAGGCACTTTTTTTAAGCGAGGGGTGGGCCACTTTTTTTGGGTGTCCGGGCCTATTTCTTGTCCCAGTCCGACCCTGTTGGTATTTCTTAATGCGAGGCTTACAGGAATTAGTACCCCGGCAAGGGGGGAGGGGGCTGGCGGCCTCCCAGCCAATGAGGAGGATCGGAACAGGGTCTTTAACACATAGGGAAAGATCCCTGCTCCGAGCCTCCTCAGAGTGGCAGGCTGATATCTTCCCTCGCCAGGAATCAGGTAAGAGCACTACCCCTGCCTCCTGCGCCCCCTTATTCCACCCCACCTTTCCTCATATTTAAGCCCCCCAACCTCTCCCCACTTACCATGAGATGCATTATCACTCACTGGCACCAGCAACAGTAGTGTTCCCGGTGCATCTCCACCTTTTGAATGGCCGCCATGGAAACGGAGAAGGGACTACATGTATTCCCTTCTCCCCAATCCATGGCGGCCATTTTTTGTGTTTTTGTTTCCTGGAGTGGCGAAACGGTTTACACGCCATTTCACAACTCGAGAAAAATACTATTAGTACCCGGTACATCATGCCAGGGTAACAATAGCAATAGAACCCTCAGGGGGGCATTACTGGTCTGGTAATGCTCCAGGGTTTACATAAAAGCCCTCGCTTAACTGATGCCCCGGGGCATTACCATACTGGTACTGCCCACCCCTCCTCAAGTTCTACTGCTTAATTAGTGACCTAACCAGTCTCTACGGCCCAGGATTGGACCAAGTGGGCAGTTATTGGTCAATAGAACTTTTTTTTTTTATAGTTCAGCATGGATCGAATGTGTTGAACGGTTCTTGAAAACACAGTTCAATAGCAAAAACACTAGGATCCCAGCTGTCTTGTCTGTGCTGTGAGACCTCATTTAGGGGCTATAGGGCAAAATCAGTCATTTTCTCATGCTCCCAAAATTAGGAGAGGCTGGCACACAACTGCAGGGGTCCTTAAACACACTGAGGTCCTGTGTATCGCTGTGGCTGGCAGAAAGGCAGGCCTTGTCCAGCAGCAGGTCACCCCCAGTGATACAGCAGGGTGGTTAGGGGGACAGAGCTTTCCTCTGCCTTGCACTCTGTCTTCACCCCACTGGCGGAGAACTTTGGAAAGATCAACTCTCCCAACAGAGGTTGTTATATCCTGCTCATGTATCCCTTAGCACACACTCTTATGACAACATGGAATTCTCTTCTGCTGAGAGTCTCACGTGAACAGTTGAAGGAGAGACCTGGCTAAAGTAGGATGGGTGATCGGTGTCTGTATGCTGTACCTTACTGATGACCTATTATTGATGAGATGACCTGTAATAACATTGCTAGAATAAACTATAGCCTTATCTGAAGAGGTGGCTCATTGTCATCGCTGTGTGCATCACCTAAGAATGTAATAGAGGTCCAATAAAATCTTCTTCAAGTGATGATCCAAAATATGATTCAAAGAAGGGGTGGGAGATCCCTTCTTTTAAAGGTAAACGTTCACAAGTGATTGGGCTAAAGCTAGCTTGCCTTGGTGGTCCAATCCCTGCTCTTGAAAGAAGTGGACTTTGCTCTTCTGATATCACACCTACAGTTCCTTACTCTAGAGGAAGTGGAGGGGACAGGCAGGAGACAGATAGGCAGAGAGAAACAAAATGGTGAAAAGTGCCCTTCCATGTACAGAGCTCTCCTGACTACTCTAACCCCAGCCCTTCCTTTCTCACGAGGATCAAATTCTTTTAGAAATGCACCACTGTGGTGTGAGGCTACTCCCTCTGAATGGGTGTGTGTGCTCCTTTGATGCCTGGGTCCAGGGCAGCTACCTGGTGTCTCTGTCAGAGGGCGTTACCCAGAGATATCAAAGAAGAGGCATGGCCATACAGGTTCATGTCCTGTCATTTGGCCAGAATAGACGTCAACTTCCACAGCAGAGTTGACTCACAGGAGCCGATGCATGTGTGGTATTACATTTGATGTGGCTGTAATAATTATGAGAATACCATCCACCATACCCTAACTAAGGTATGGCTATTGTTCAAGATAATTCTGTCTCCAGGAGGTACATCCATAATTATAGGATTTTGAAACAGGGGTGCATTTCATAAATGCAGCCCTTGTGCTGCAGATACCTGGCTGTCACTGCAGCTGTGAAAAGGGCACCTGTGACCTCTTAACCTGCTCTGTGCCACTGGTAGGGAAGGCACTGCACATCAGCGTACTGATGCAGCTGGACACAAGTACATACTATGCTTTTGGCATGGTGCTTATGAAAGGGAGATCTGATCAGCAGATATACCTTTCAGAGATGGAATTACCAGCAACATTTTAATAATACAAAACAGAGTTCCTATACCATTTCCAAATGGCAATCCATCACAATTTCACACCTAGAAATCTTACATGCAAACAGATCTCAGGGTACTTATGATATGCAACCTCTACACAAAGCAATGCAATCTTGCCTTTCTGTCTCTTCCTAACTAACCAAACCCACCTACTCTCTTCCAGATCCGATAGAACACCTAGAGACCAGGCAAATGTCAGTGGTTTATAGTACAAATCCTAAAAAGATAATATGGGCATCCTTACCTTTTAAATGAATAAGATTTGATCTTGGAGAAAGTGTTGTCTTTTTTCTTTATTTTAAATAATTTGGATATGTAGCAGCAGCGTTGAATATTTCTTCCACTGTAACAAATAAATATTAAATCCAGAATCCTCCAGCTACCTTTTTTCGATAAGACGCTGGTTTCATATGTTATGAGTACCTTTGTGTATGACTAAAGCACCTGGAAGATGGTGCAAATACCTGGGCCTATGATGTAAAAATAGTCATTTGAGGGAGTACCAAAGAAAATGCTGTCACAAAGACATACAATGGGAGTACATGACCATGGTGCTAATACCTAGCATGTGGTGTGAGTACGTTAGCATACCACAGCTGTAGCTTGCATGCGACCTGAGTACCAGCACATATGATTCCTATATCTCCCCCTTGCAAAACAAATGCACCACCTGAGGCCTAGCCTTTACATCATAACCCCTCATCACCAGTGCAGACCCTATCCCACTCGACTGGTTTGACACATGTTGGGATGCACTTTCAGACCACCGTCCCTCCTAAACGAATGTATTAAAAAATGTATTAAATCACGGAAATGAGCACGTGATGGTGTAGGGGGGAGAAGTGTATGTTATGGGTGGGGATAACTGGCAGGAGTAGGAAATCAGAGAGGGGGGAGTTAATCATCAGTTGTGTTGCAATTGAATTATGCAGGCTATCGTATGTATATATACACGACAGTCATAACACAAACTAACAAAGCATCTATGAGTAGGTCTGAATCTTTGCAGGCCGTGTTTTCACAGAAACACAGAACAATGGAGGTTTATCCCGCGCCTCACCATTGCATTCCGGGTCACAGGCACTGCAAAGAACACACATATGCCTCCACATTAGTTAGGCATTTGAACTAATTAGGTAGGAATGTATGCAGCCGTAGAAGTGAAAGGCTGCAACCTAGTACCAAGGTCATATTACTGAGAGCGAAGGCAGAAGTATGGGATGCCAAAACATGAACTACTATTTAAGGCATTAGCACTCCCCAGAATGATGGTCACTCTATTTGATCTACCAGATGTGCAGAGAATTGGGCTCTAAATCCTTTAAGAACTGGATTGATTAGTGGAACACTCACTCTCAAGGGAGGGGAATTGATAAAGGAGGACAACAAAGAACAACATCACCTATGTTTTGTTCCAAAAAGAGCTAATGCCCATACAGTGGGGAGGGCATTGTATTGATGGGGGCGCCAATGTATCTGGGATGAGAAAAGGGCAGCTCTGTCCACAAGGACCAGGCTGACCTCGAAGAGTCGCACTGAGTTCACACTGATAACCATGTACATGTCACGTGGTTAGGGAAAAAAGGAGGGTGGTGCCAGTTGATGCTAACCAACTGCTCTACAACATTCCATGAAGGACAAAAACGTCATCCATGTGTGGTGAAGATGAGCGAGAAGAAAGCAAAACCAATTGGAGAATGGGCTATATGTAATCATTAGCATGTATATGGGCGGTAGCCAATGAGGGTGGGGGATTAACAATGTATATTGAATACATCACTTGTGATGATAGCTTGAATCCTGTACGGAAGACGCCAGAGAGCTCTGTGGCAGTGGAATTATAATACCCTGTCACCTTTTCTTTTTGCATACAAAATAAAACTCTTGTCTTCCTCAAAAGTGGGTGCACCTAGTCTTAATTCCTAGCGGGTTGTATTTTCTTGGTCTGATCACTAGGAGTTGCCCTACACACACCGATTTCCCATTGTTATTCGCCCATTCGACAAAGGCCCACAAAGGTCATGCCAAACCCCCATCACCAACACTGCTCATTCAAAACCTTCCTTGTCAATGAGCAATAAGCAAACTTCACAGACTTCCCCACCGCAAGGAATGCCTCTGCCCTCAAAGAATTATTCAGCAACTCCACTATGAAACTGGTGGACATTCATGACCCCCTAAAAATCAACAGTGTTAAGACCAAACCATCCCCCTCTTGGTACACCGCCTAGCTTACCTCCAACAAACGCTCAATCAGAGCACTAGAGAAATTGTGGGGCAAAAACCATAATCCTGAATATCTCATCAACCTCAAATCTCTCAGCAGCAACCATAGGATTCTGATACCAACCAAGCCCATGTTGCTTACTACCCCAGCACCATGGCAGCAGCCTCTAACAGGAGAAAACCCCTCTTTGAAGTAGTAAACATTGCACCACGTCCTCACCCGACCCCGAGGTGCCAGCAATTAGGCACAAATATGAGAGAATGAACTTTTTGATTGGGAAGTTAGACAAAATCCAACTGATTATCAAATCAACCTCCCCCAGCATTAGTGCCCTACACTTCAGCCGCACACTGCCCCTCTGGACCAAATTCTCTCATCTCTCTCCACAAGACAGCCTAAAAATGCTCACCTCTCTCAAACCTATCACCTATTCTGACAACATTATTCAGGCCTCCGTCATTAAACAATTGACTAGCCCAGTGCTCAATGCACTCCTCAGCATCATTAACGCCTCCCTCGCTGAAGGGATTTTCCTAGACACCCTCAAGACTGGGCTCATACAACTGCTTTTGAAAAAAATGTCCCTAGTCCCAGACGACCTGGCCAACCACCAGCCCATTACAAATCTCACGTTTTTCGGCACAATCTTGGAAAAAGTAGTCGCTGAACAACTACTCACCAGAATCGAAAAACTCCAATATCAGTCAGTGTATTGTCCAAATGCAGCTTCAAGACAGCCACCATTCAGATGGTGGATGATGCCCTCCAAATCCCAGATGAGGGTGACTCATGCATCCTCATCCTTCTTGACCTCTTGGCTGCATTCAAATCAGTCAATCACCACATTTTCCTCTCCGTCCTCGCAGACAGGATGGGATTAATTTGTTCTGTCCTGAATTGGTTTACCAGGGAGAAATCAGGATGTCTAGATGAACATGTTGCATTCTAACTGACTCCCAGCTTCTTGTGGAGTCCCCCAAGGCTCCATCCTCTCACTGATCACTTTGAACCTTTACATGGACCCTCTGGGCACCCTCCCGAAAGATCCTGATACAGACATCTACCAATACGTGGATGATACTCAGTTATGCATGAGAGTAAAAAGCCCACAGGACATTAGTCGTCTCTATGATTGCCTGCGATCATCCGATCTTGGATATCCACTATCTACACACAAGAACGGAAGGCCCTTTTGAAGATTGGTCTGTGAGACACCCCAAGGGAGTCTTCACCTGTGGCTTTCAAAGTGAGTGCATGTATTGGTCAATGAAAATATATAGAAAATCTAAAAATCTCCAATAACACGTAAAAGCTCCTTACTGCATTGAACTGTATTGTTGTACGGCATCCTTGTATGTTTGTTCTTATTTATTAGGTACTCCTATAGTGGTACCGACAGGATTCATCCATATTGTAGTCGTTTTTCCACATCGCTATTAAAAGATGAAGGTGGACACGACGCTATGTCCTATGTATAGACATGATTTCACAATAATAGTGTGTGAGTAAATTAGGAGGATGGCATATTTATATTTATAATTTGATCCACCCTACTAGATTTAAAGGGACGTTATTGTTGTTCCTGTTCTTTGTCCTGAAGATGGTTGGCGTACATAGCGGACTGATTAAAGTCTAGAAAATACAACCTAAAACATGTGTTGACCTACTGTCTGATTAGAGACAGGCAGTCATTTATATGTGAAGATTGTATTAAGAGGATATAAACTGAATAATGATATACTAGACTATTGGAGTATGACTGAACTTGTGAGGTTATAGAATATTGGTGTGAATGTTGGTATGATAAAGTGAAATGAATGGTATGTAGGGTTGAATGTTTTTGTGGATCTTAAACAAGTGTAAACTGTGTTTTATGTTTGAATTATTTTTTTACACCATTGGGTGTTACTTTATATACAAAAAATATTTACAGGGTAATTCAGGGAATTCAGCGCACAAGTGGCGCACACGGCTGGCGCACAGTGTGCGTGTGAGACTTTCTGCGCCAGCCGCGTGTGCTAAAATCCATTTCAGCGCACAGCGTATTCATGGATTTTAGCCTCCAAAACCAGCCGTGGCGCAGAGTGGTGCAGCGACCCTGCAGCAGCGCCAGCTATGGCCCCAACCCCTCCCCGTGCTCCATGCACAGCGCACAAATCCCGTACATGGCGCACAGGACCCGAACCACGAAAACGCCAGTAAAACTCCCCGTACACACCTCAGAATACATGTACACCCCGGCGCGGGGAGTTTCCCAAGTGATTGGCCCTGTGCGAGCGGGGTACGTGTGTTACTGGGGTGCGCAGGAACTTTCACACGTGATTGGCCCTGTGCGAGCAGGGTACGTGTGTTACTGGGGTGCGCAGGAACTTTCACACGCGATTGTCCCTGTGCGAGCGGGGTACGTGTGTTACTGGGGTGCATGGGAACTTTCACACGCGATTGGCCCTGTGCGAGCAGGGTTCGTGTGTTACTGGGGTGCGCGGGAACTTTCACACGCGATTGGCCCTGTGCGAGCGGGGTATGTGTGTTACTGTGGTGCGTGGGAACTTTCACACGCGATTGGCCCTGTGCGAGCGGGGTACGTGTGTTACTGGGGTGCGTGGGAACTTTCACACGCGATTGGCCCTATGCGAGCGGGGTACATGTGTTACTGGGGTGTGCGGGTACTTTCACACACGATTGTCCCTGTGCGAGCGGGGTACGTGTGTTGTTGGGGTGCGCAGGAGCTTTCACACGCGATTGGCCCTGTGCGAGCGGGGTATGTTTGTTACTGGGGTGCGCGGGTACTTTCACACGCAATTGGCCCTGTGTCAGCGGGGTACTTGTATTACTGGGGTGCGCGGGAACTTTCACATGCGATCGGCCCTGTGCGAGTGGGGTACGTGTATTACTGAGGTGCGCTGGAACTTTCACACGCGATTGGCCCTGTGCGAGCGGGGTACGTGAATTACTGTGGTGCGCGGGAACTTTCACACGCGATTGTCCCTGTGCGAGCGGGGTACCTGTGTTACTGGGGTGCGCAGGAACTTTAACACGCGATTGGCCCTGGGCGAGCGGGGTGCGTGTGTTACTGGGGTGTGCGGGTACTTTCACACGCGATTGGCCCTGTGGGAGCAGGGTACATGTATTACTGGGGTGCACTGGAACTTTCACACATGATTGGCCCTGTGCGAGCGGGGTACGTGTATTACTGGGGTGCGTGGGAACTTTCACACGCGATTGGCCCTGTGCGAGCGGGGTACATGTGTTACTGGGGTGCGTGGGAGCTTTCACACGTTAATTTGCTGTCAGAGCGGGTTACGTGTATCTAGTGTGGTGCGCAGGGAGTCCTGCACGTGAAGTGGCAGTGTGGGTCCTCCCAGGTGTCCCCTCTACCCCCTCCACGGCCCCTGCAGGCAGCCCACACTACAGGGGACTACCCTGCACCCCTGGACATGTCCCGCAGGCAGCCCGTCCACCATGGCCATGCCCCCCAGCCAGGCCACGTGTCACGTTGCACTAGTGATCACCAACTCATGTCCCCCAGCACCCCCACCCCCCAGCAGTGAGGGGCACCTGCCAGCAGGCCTCCACTCATGTCCCCCAGCACCCCCAGCCCCAAGCAGTGAGGGTCACCAGCCAGCAGGCCCCCACTCATGTCCCACTCATGTTCCCCAGCACCCCCACCCCCCAGCAGTGAGGGGCACCTGTCAGCAGGCCCCCACTCATGTCCCCCAGCACTCCCACCCCCCAGAAGTGAGGGGCACCTGCCAGCAGGCCCCCACTCATGTCCCCCAGCACCACCACCCCCGAGCAGTGAGGGGCACCTGCCAGCAGGCCCCCACTCATGTCCCCCAGCACCCCCACCCCCCAGCAGTGAGGGTCACCTGCCAGCAGGCCCCCACTCATGTCCCACTCATGTCCCCTAGCACCCCCACCCCCCAGCAGTGAGGGTCACCTGCCAGCAGGCCCCCACTCATGTCCCCCAGCACCCCCACCCCCCAGCAGTGAGGGGCACCTGCCAGCAGGCCCCCACTCATGTCCCACTCATGTCCCTCAGCACCCCCAGCCCCCAGCAGTGAGGGTCACCTGCCAGCAGGCCCCCACTCATGTCCCCCAGCACCCCTACCCCCCCAGCAGTGAGGGGCACCTGCCAGCAGGCCCCCACTCATGCCCCCAGCACCACCACCCCCTGCAGTGAGGGTCACCTGCCAGCAGGCCCCCACTCATGTCCCACTCATGTCCCCCAGTCCCCCCACCCCCCAGCAGTGAGGGGCACCTGCCAGCAGGCCCCCACTCATGTCCCCCCCTACATGAAATAAAGATGCACAATCATGGCCCACTTCTACACCAAAATACCACAGCACGCCACCCCATTATTGAGATGCAATGATTTCCCAATCAAACCCACACTGACATGCCCATCTCAAGACACAAACAAAAAGTCAACTATGTACATCAACACATGTCCGTCACACACACATACTCGTTGGCATTGATTGTGTAAACCCACATTTTCACATGCATTAATATAAAATGAAAGCATAACAAAATAGCAAACATGAAACATGAAATGAAAAGCATGTGCAAAAGAAGAGTAAATGAAAAGTATAACCAATACAAAGAAATCCAAAAGAAAAATAGTCCAAACTCTCCCTCCACAAACGCAAATCCAAAGGAAACGTAAAAAAAAAAAACATTGATCCATGGTGAAATCAAAAGAAAAAGTTCTAAATAATCCATTGTCCAACTATGTACAATCCATTGTCCAAAAGAAAAATCCATTAATCCATGTATAAAATCAAAATCAATCCAACGTCCAACTATGTACAATCAAATTTCCAAGGGTCCATGAGCCCAACGAAACAAATGAAACCTATCTAATAACCTACCTAACAAAAAAACTATTTACAAAAGTGTGGGGCATAGTCCAAAAGCCCCAAAATAAAGAAAAAAAAGGAAACTTAACACTATAAACTATTTACAATGGCGACAGGCAAGTCCTGCGGCTCACTCAGTGATGTTTTCGGCCAGGGCATCATCGAACTTCATGTCCTTTTGCTGGAGGCGGGCCTCTGTCCTGGCCCCCAGGTCTCGCAGGGAGGCACTCATGGCCTGTTCCAACTCCCTGCGAGTCGCCTCGAGGCACTTTGCCCGCCTCAACGTCCGACGCATGGAGAACTCCGCCCGGACCATGGTGAGCCGCACCTCTTCCGCCCGCCGCCGCTCCGCACCTATACGCTGGCCCAACCACAGCCACACGGAAGACACATCCATTCCAGGGTTCTCCTGCCCTATGGCCGATGCCTGCCCCCCTGATGTCGATGGCCCCGAGCCATCATTGCTCCCACCTAGAGCCTGCTCCTGCTGCTGCTGTGCATGTGCCCTGTCCGATGATGCCTGCACATCCTCCATCAGCTGGTCTCCAGTTGTGGTGTCCACCCCTGCTGGACCGCAGACTCCCAACTGTGGCAGGGATGGGATCTCCACCAAGCTGGCTGTTTTGGTCAGGCCAGGTCCCCAGGGGGCCCTGGTGGAATCTGGGCTGGAAGACGGCAGGGAGAACGACTGGCGCACAGTCTCCACAGAGGAGGAGAGGTCCGCCAGAGTGCGCGTCACATGTAGGAACCCACAAACCAGGGCCCCTCCCAACAGTGCCACGTTGCAACGCTGCTGTTCGTGATGGCGTGCGTTCTTCGCCCAGGAAGAATGCACGTCATCACAAATGTCACGCGTGCGCAACGCAACACCAATCAGGACGGAGCCCATACGTTCATTGGACCCCCTCATCCACAGGTAGTGTAGAGGAAGATGACATGGCACTCTCCCCTACCTGCGGACGGGGCATCCCTGCTGGTGCATGGTGGTGCAGTCACAGGGTCAAGGACAGGGACATGCACAGGCCCCTCCGCGGTGACCTGTGCTGCCTCCTGACCCTGGACTGCACCACTTGCACCAGTGGTACTACACCCACCAAGCCCCATGTGCGGCTCAGTAGCGGACTCCTCCTCCTCTGTGGAGACCACCAACCTGGATGTCTCTGTACCGTCTTCCGCCATTGCAAGCCCCTGTGGGGGCTCACCCGGCCCTTCCGCCACAGCCGTAGTGGCAGACGCAGCACCAGCCCCCTCGCTCCCAGATGATGGCAAGTCCTGGGAGTGTGACTGGGCCTTGCGTCGCCACCCAGTAGAGGCATCCCCGCCACTTGGCTCCACTGCGCCGTCTCTGCCCTCTTCTTCACTTGACGCTGCGTAGAGGGAGACATAGAACACAAGCATCAGGGTACAGTACAATATTCGCCTAGACAGGAAGCAATAACACATGAGTGGCGGTGTCTAACGTCACTTCCATCTTGTCCCTCCACAACACATGGGTGAATGCACACAACACACATGCATAAACAGGCACGGCGCCTTCAATCAACATCAGCATCCATGTGCAAGGGCCTCTATTAATCCAAATGTTGCCTTCAAACTCACATGCATCATGGCTCGCACTGATCCCATGCACACACATCACCGGAGGGTCATGCATCATGCCTTGTACACCACAGACACATTGGATAGACACAGTGCATACAACGGTGACCGCACTGCATGAGTGAATGTACACATCATCACGGACATGTGTCATGAATCCATGGCGTATCAAAGTCACAGACACACTTCTCAGACACATACACATGTGCACCATACATGTACATGACAGCAGCACCCATCCCTCACACCCCCACCATGTGCAAGAACAGACACTGGCATGCTTTCATGTGTGCATTTGCCATACAGCTCCCCATGTTGCATTGGAACTCATGCACCAACCATGTGGTTCGCACATTACTGGTCTCACATGCATGAATATGATGTCCCTGCACACACACATCCATACATGGCCCATGTCACACATACAGGCAAGTATCAGACTACCAGCACACTGCAACATGCTCTGTCTCACACAACAATGCTTGGCCACTTACCGCTCAACTCCAGACGGGTCTTCCTCCGAAGGATCTGGGCGTGGAGCGCTGGGCATACGTGTTCCAGGACCCTCATCTGGATGTCACTCATGCTGACCTGGCCCCCCTCTGCGAGGCGCCGGCCCTTGTGGAGGGTCCTGGACCTGAAGTCCTCCCAGCGCTTCTTGACGTGCTTGATGTCGCGGGTTGCCACCCCTTCCACATTGATGGCAACCACTATGTTGTCCCAGATCCTCTCCTGTCCTTCCTAGTTGGCGCGTGATGTTCTGAAGAGGGCATCATACTGCCCCAGGACATGCTCCACCAGCACACCAACTTCCTTCACACTGAAGCTGGTGGCCCTCCGCCTCTCTGGCCGGGGGTCGCCACTGGTCTCAGATGGTATTTCCCCCGACATGGCCACCCCGAGGCAGGCATGGGTGGGCAACTGGGTCCTGGGGCTGGGCTGTGGAGTGATGGCATCCCAGTCGGGAGTCTTCTGTTCCAGCAGGGGTGGACACAGCAACTGGAACCCTGGCTGATGTGCAGGCACCAAATACCAGGGTACGTGGGCAGCAGGCCGGCAGGCAGCAGCAGATGGGAGCGTGCTCGGGACTCTAGGGGGCAGTAATTCGGCCTTCTGGGCAGGAGCGTGGTCTTCCGTGTGTTGTTGCGTGGCCAGCTTGATATGGAGTGATTTGGCATGTAAAAATCTTGCACGTCAGCGTGTAATTCGAGGAAAGGCCCTTCGCGCGTAAGCACGTCAGCACACGTACGCGGTTTCATTGGACCAAAGGCCCTTAGCGTGTAAGCGCTTCTGTGACGTGACTCGTGCGGGCGTTTCCCAAGTGACGTGGGCATAGTGGTTCAGCGCATGTGAAAAACTGCACGTCTGCGTGTGAATGCGTGTAATCCGAGGAAAGGGCCTAAGCGCATAAGTGACGTGACGTGCGCAGGCGTTTCCATCAAAACGGGTGCATGTTCATCGTACACGTCCAAAAACTGCATGTCCGAGCATCAGCTCGTGTAATTGGAGAAAAGGGCCTTAGCGCGTACACGCATAAGTGACGCTGTACGTGTGGGCCACTTTAAAAGGTACGTGTAGGACCCCATTTCCTTGTACATGCTTTTCGTGGAGAGCGAGTGGGTGAATTCTGTACTTCTTGTCGGTTCACACGCGATTACTTCACAGCATTTCAAGTTTGTGTTCCCTGTTACCTCTGACAGTGTTAATTTTTTTTGTTTGGGCCTGTTTCCTCAAACAGCGTTCACTTCTTCTTTTGTCCTGTCTCCTCAGACAGCGTACAATTCTTCTTTTGGCGGGGTGTTGCCAAAGCTCACACGTGTGTTTTTTTCACGTTCTTTTTCCAGGCAGACGGTGAGTCGCGTACACATTTACCAACTGTGCTTGCCCCGTGTGTTGCGTACCCCTTCAGAGGTCATTGTAGGCTGCGTGTAACACGCGTACGCTTATTTTTGTGTTTCTGGGTGCCACAGCGTAGTGCGGGTTCATTTTTCCACGCACGTGGTATACGAGGGGTTGCGTGCATGTTACATTTTGTTTTCGGGGTACCTGTGCGTTGCGTGACCCGTCATCTTCCCCCAGGGGTCACAGACAGCCTTGCTAGAGCACTAGGGTACGAATTCCATCTAGTATCCTACCCCTTTCACCCCCAATTGCCCAGGACAATTGTTTACTGCAACTCCCATACGCACAAAAACATCAGTGCCATGGTTGGGAGGCGACCAAGCGGTAAGGGAGGCAAAGGTGGCCGACCTCCAAAAGGTGGGCGTGGTGGGCACGGTAGGGTACGTGGCCATGATTTGCAGGGTGCCCCTAGACCCCCATGTGTGGAGGACCAATCAGGGACACCCATGCTCCCCCCCATGGTTGAGGGAAACGTGGCTGACACCATCCCAGCTCAGCCCTTGTTGGACCAGCCCATTGTGGCACCTGACCCGGCATAGGATGATTCCCAGGCTGACTTCCAGGTCAGCAAGTCTAAGCCACGTGTGCCGGTGCAAGTTGGTGTCACCAGGCCACGTGGATCTGGGGCACCGATGTCATCTGCTGCCCCAAGTAGGCAGGGTAGGGAGGCTGCAGGGGCAGCTGCAGCTCTATCCACCCCAGCTCTGAGTCTCCCAGCCAGGACAGTGGTCCTGGCCCATCAAACTGACGTTGCCCCTGCCAACATCACACTTCAGCCAATGCCTGCACCAAGACCTATGGTCATTGTGCCTTTGCACACTCCCAGTACCCAGTCCACCTGCGCTTATGCCCCTACTGACCACAGCGGCGCAAGCCACTCAGGCTCTGTTCCACCTTTGAAGAAGAGGAAGAAGGGTGCTCTGGCACTACAGGCTGAGACCCCAGACACGGCTACACAGTCTGGCACGTCAAGGAAGCCTAGCTTTAATGACCCTGAACTTGATGCAATTGTGACCTATGTGTCGGCACATAGCCGTGAAATGGTGGTGACTGCAGGGTGCAAGACCACACCTGGTCAACGTAGGGTACACTGGCAGACCATCGCGGACCGCATAAGTGCTGCTTAAGTGCCCACTGCTGATGATTGCTACAAGCGGTAGAATGACCTGAAACGCAGAGCAAAGAACAAGCTGGCCTCAAATCATGCCGCTACTCTGGTGACTGGCGGTGGGTCTCCACCAGAGGACAACAAACTCACTGAACATGAGTCTGTTGCTGGGACCTTCGTCACAGAGGAACAGATCCAAGGCGTGGGAGAGCTACCTGATTACGAGGCATTGTCCGGTGAGTGCCCATGCATGTGTGTATAATCCATGTGTATGTTGTTTGGGTGACGGGTTCTCATTGAGTGCCAGGTGAGGGTGTGTACTCCTGAGTGTAATGGGTCACCCATGTGCTTCCTCCAATCCATTCATGTGCCTTTGATTTGGGTATGACAGTATCCCTTCTGCCCACAGTAGCCAATTAGCCCCACATTACTGCTGTTGCACTTGAACTATCATCTTGCAACAACATTATTCTGATTTTTTCTGTGTTCATTCAGGCTGATTGTTTAGATTATCCAATTTTTCATATGCTTTTTTCATCCCTAATGCCACATATGTGACATGCTTCTGTCATTGTTCACACCCCACATTGTGCCACTTTAGTTACCTGGTTGTGTGAATGTTTAAAGCATTCAGGGCGAGGGAGTATTGGCTTGCTGAAATTAATTTTTAGGGCCTGTTTGCATGTGGAACATGATAGTTCATTCCTGTCATGTTGAAGTGAGCAACCATTGATGTGCCCATCTGCCTACAATCACTGTCTAATTGTACACTGGATGTGTTGCAGTGTGCGGCACATGCATATTTTGCAACACTATTCTGCATTAATCTTCTCATCATGTCCATGTGCATTGGATGTGTGACAGTATTCATTCACTGACATATCGCTGTAGTTGTCTAGTTTACCATGGCTATGCGACATGACATCTGTGTGCTGGCATGTGTCATGTATGTGTATTGGACATGCCACTCACAGGCTGATGTGTGATGCCAGTGCTACACGACATGCTGCAAATGTGTTGCTTTTCCATCTTGGTGTCCTCATTGTCTGCCTTTTTGACTCTCCTTCAGAATCATTGACAGTGCATGCATGCCAGGGTTATAGTCATGTGGGACATGTGTTAACCATGTACAGGATCTCTGTCTTGTCAGGCCTATGTGTGTGCTATGGTGCTCATGCCTGTTTCCATTTCTTGTGTTTCATGTTTTTGCAGGTGGCGACGCACTTGATGCTGGTGAGGTTCAGGAGATGGTGCAGACCCAGGAGGATTCTCAGCCACGACCAGGCACCAGTGGGGGACGTGGTGTGGTGGTGGGTGAAAACACTTTGGTACTGCAGACCATAATGTCGAGGGGTGCCTCTGGGTGCAGCTCCCCAGACCTCTATTCAGGTGCTGAGTCGGATGATGAGACTTATGTGCTGTCGCAGGTAGGTGCTTCTGGCAGGGATTCTGTTCTGTCCAACCCACCTGGACCAAGGGTAGAACCCTCTATGGGGATGTCAGTGTTGGTAGGTCCGCCTTTGGCGGTTACGGATGCAGGGTCACACTCCATAGTATCTGATCCTGTTCCTGGGCCAGCAGATCAGAGGGGGAATGCAGTCCTGCAGCCTCAGGCAGGTCCAGCACAGCAAGGTGCAGATCGCCTTGCCCCAAACAGGTGTGGTGCCCGCCGACGCGGTGGCCGTGCGCCACCAGGCAATACTGTATGGGAAAACTCCATGTACGGTATGGCAACCCAACAGGCAGCATCAGTAGAAATGATGGCTCAGGCAATGGAGAGGGTGGCCACTTCCATTATCCCCCCTGAAAGGCAGATGGAGCAACAACAGCAGGCAACAGACTCCATTTGCCAATCACACAGGGAAGACATGTTGGCGTCCAACAGGGACCGACGGGCAGCGCTGGAGACTCTGCGCAAATCCATTTCAATAGAGTCACAGGGCCACAGGGAAGCCCTGAGGGTGGAACTCCATAACCTCAGGCAGAGTCTGCTTGAACTTGAGGCTTCCCGAATTGTTATGGCAGAACAGCAGCTGGAGCAGCTCACACGTTCACTCTCAGCTGAGCTGCAGGCAACACGTGAGGAGATCCGGGCATCCCGCGAGGCCATGCGTGCAGAAGTGCAGGCAACCCGTGACGTGCTGCATGGGGATCTCTGCACTTTAATCCTCCAGAATCAGACCTTCCAGCCCTGCATGCTTACTGCCATGGAGGACCATACCAGGGCTTTGCGTGGGCTGCCTCCCATAGTGCCACCACCTCCTGATGCAGCAGCAGAGGGTGAAGAGACTGACAGCAGTTCTCCCACAATGGCATAGTCATGCAGGCCATGAGCCCATGGAGGTACTTTTTTTTTCGCAACATCCACGCAGGTGGGTGTTGGTGTGCACCCTTCCTCGAACCTCCTGGGTGGCCTCCCCCCGCTTGGCCCCACATGGCCATTTTTTTTTTACAGTGTGTTGCCTTGTGTGGCTCCCGTGGGCATCCACTGTATTCCAGCTGGGCACATGCAGGCTTGTCCTGAGTTTGGGTTAGATGCTTGGGTTCGTGACACACACACCCCTCCTGCTTCCCGTTTCCATGGGCTTGCAAAGGGTGTGACCAAGTGACACTGACTTGCACAGTGACATTGGGCTCCCATGAGCTGTGTGGGCAGTCTGTTGTCAATACTGTGTGTACATCCCTAGAGGGTATTGTTGTTGTATTGTACACTGCATGGTGTATTGATATGTGCTTGTGCATCCATGTCTTCCTCCTAATTTGCAGGTTCCTTCCTCATGTCTTCACAAGGCCGTCTCCTTTGCAGATGGAGTTCATGTTGTATGCAGTACACTGACACATTTCGCGTGGCAGCAACACTCTACAGTTGGAAGGGGTCGATGTGCTGGCTTATTCAGGTTGTAAGACTACCACTACTTTGACCTAGTACTGTCATGTTTTTGCAATGTTTCATGGTGTGTTGCTGTATTGTGTTGGTGGTAAGTATTTGTTCATGTGTGCTGTTTGTTATTGATTACTGGGAGCATATTGTCTGTGGGCAGTTTCCATTTGGGACAGTGCACTTTGTGACACCTGTGTCAGGTCTTGTGCATTGCTTTGTTTGCTTTCACATTGCATGACATGCCATGGTGTGTTTGGTGGCGGAGCTGGGGAGGGGTTGGGTGACATGGCGCTATTTTCATGTTGTATTCTGCAGGGGAGTAGTCATTCATGCAGCATAAATGTGTGTTTCTTTTGTGACACAGCATTGGTTGTATTTCGGCAGGTAGGGATGCACACAATGTAACAATTCCAGGTGACCAATCTCAGGCTGGTATGGTTGTGACAGTTGACTCTCCCTTATGTCATCATCATTGATTGTCAGCTGGTATGTGCCAGGGCTGTGTGCACTTCACAGCGGTGTGATTTTAGGTGAAGTAATTAGCCACCAGCTGCATACGGGCTGCCTCACCACGTGCCCTTTCCCCTCCCATTCGCAGCAGCCGTGCTTGTGGTTGGGGATGTGGGGGCACCACCATGTCCACGGGCAGGCCCCGGCGTGTTGCAACGTTGTGCAGGACACATGCTGCCACTATGATCCTGCACACTACTAGGGGCGCGTATAGCAGCTGCCCACCAGAGCGGTCAAGGGAGCGAAAGCTTGACTTGAGCACTCCGAATGTGCGCTCCACTATGCCCCAGGTTGCAATATGGGCTGTGTTGTATCTTACCTCGGGTGGTGTGGTGGGGTTCCGAATTGGCATCATCATGTGGGTGCTCAGTGGGTAGGCACTGTCCCCTGGGGAGGTGATGATGGGTATCATTAGTGGGGTTGTGACATTACTCAGTATCTGACATGCATGCATGTGCATGGGCATTATACTCACCAAGCAGCCATGTATCACCATGCCGCCCAGTTTCTAGCTCCTGGTTTAGGGTTGACATTCTGTAAATGAAACTATCATGGGTGGACCCTGGTTAGTTGGCATATACTGAGGTAATGATTCCCTTGGCATCACATACTACCTGCACGTTGATTGAATGCCAGTGCTTGTAGTTTCTGTAGATGTGCTCAGTTGCCCTGGGAGGACGTAGAGCCACATGGGTGCAGTCAATGGCACCTAGCACTTTGGGGAAGTGTGCCACCCCGTAAAAATCCTGGACGACAGCCTGCCTTTCTGCAGGTGTTCTGGGCAGGTACATGTGCCTGCGGACTGATGGGCGTGCAGTCATGATGGCCAACACCTGATGCAGGCAGCGTGACTGCGTGGCCTGTGAGACCCCCCACTATGGCAGTTGTCTGCTGGAATGAACCAGTGGCCAAGAAGTGCAGTACATTGAGCAACTTTTCCAAGGGGCTCAGTGCTTGGGAGCACAGGGTAGGTGATGTGAGGTCATCCTCCCACTCACTCACCAGGTCGAGTATTATGTGAGGAGGAAACCTGTACCTCCCATACACCTGGTCATCAGGCATCCCAAAAAGGCAGGTTCTGGGTGTAAAAATTCTGGGCCTGACTATCCTCCTCCTCCTCCTGCTGTATCCCACAACCACTGCTGCGAGGAACGGTATATTCATCTTGGCGTCTGAGCTTGTTTGTTGTTTGCACGCACTTTTATGCTGCGCAGGTCCACGTACGCCTGCTTCCTGCTGGCGTACGTGCTTCTGGATTAGCGCATCTTTTTTTGGCGCACGCATTGGCCCCGTTCGATTACATGAATACGTGTTGTAGACGCGCGTGTGGGCGGTCCGCGCATTTGGCTCCTGTACTTCCCCCGTGACGCCCACATTTTCACGCGTTGTTCCCCATTCCGCGTGTTACGCCCCCTGTTCCGCCTACTTTCATTGTGTGCACTGCGCTATGTGTGCTTTCGCTGTGTGCGTAGCGCACGCTGTTTGGAGACGTGTGCGCCAGCGTGCGCCACGCAGGATTTTAGCACACATCCAGGGATTGACACGCGCACGGACTTCCATCAATCGCTGTGCGCGGGTTTCGCTGTGATTTTCGCACTTGCGCTGCGATTCGCACGCTTTCGCATGCTTGCGTGGGAATTCTCAGCGCACCTTAATTCCATGAATCGGCCTCTTAAAATGTTTGTTTTGAAATGAAAGTATTGAATCATTTGTTAGTATTTATTTTTAAAAAACAAATGAATATGCTGTCATCCTCCATCTAAGGGTTCCATTGTGTATTGTGTTGAACATTTAGCCCATAGGACCCTAGATTTTCAGGCAATCCCTTTATTTTTGAAAACCTGATCATATGATGTCAATACATGGCAGATGATAGGAGCACCCAACAAAGCTTCATGGCATACCCAATAGACATATGGCAACAAAACCCAATTCATGCGCCCTGTCATTCCCACAACTCCACCACAACCACCTCCCCTTGACTGATTACATGGCAATGCACTTCCACATTGCAGTGAAATGTTTTCTGCGCTCTTTTACCCAATACATTCCTGTGGTGTGGGAAACATTGGGATACGTATGGGACATATATGGCAGTTGCACAGAATATATATGGTATATGGTTTCAGTACCTGACCTTAAAATGTCAATGAATGGCACATGATGTGAGTACCTTAAACAGCCTCATGGCACCCGAATGGCTAGCCGGAAAGAAAACCCACTTCATGCACCCTGTTATTGATCACCCCTCGATTATAAATAAATACATAAATATAGAAATGCATTTACATACTCTACTGAACTTTATTCAGCATTTTAAGAATGCTAAGTAGTCCACCATTCATGAAAGATGCTAAGGCACTGACCAGCTGGTCAGCAGTACAAGCCACAAATTAACTATTCATAGGCCCAGAATCAACAGCTGTATTCAAGTGGCTTTTTGCATGTTTATACAACAATGTCTATGTCTCCATGCAATTGGGTCTGAGGGTCTGTAAATTGATGTGTGACTCTGCACAAGTCTGTGAGTGTGTGTGTGTATCTGTGTGTGTGCATATTGATCTGTTTGTTTGTGATTGTATGTATGCATGCGTTTCTGTGAGTGCATGGATAATTATAGGTAGAAAGGTAGGTAGAAATCTTGTTAGGTGCAACAAATCGCCTTATACGAGGCATCAGGGTGCCGGAAACAGATCTCAGTTGTGGGGTGCCAGAAGAAGTCAAACTCTAGGGTATAGTCAGGTCTTCAAGTGTCTCCTGAAAATGTAGTGGTCAGACTCATCCCGAATTGCAAAGGGTAAAGAGTTCCAGAGAGTTGAAACCTGGACAGCAAAGGGACGGCCGCCTCATCAATGTCTCTTGAATTTAGGAATGGTCATGTGTTTAGCAGGGGTGGAGCAAAGATGTAATCCAGGAACATTATGAGTGAAATTGATCCTTGTTAAAGGAGAACCCGTTTTCTAATAAGCTTTCTTCCTTAGACACAAGCCTTTAAATTCCACTCTTTAGCCAGAGGAAGCCAATGCAAAAAGCGAAGAGAAGAGGAATTATGACCATATTTGCTAAGAAGAAAATCCAGTCACAGCTGCATTTTGGATATGGTGTAATTTAAATAGAGATTTCTTTGAGAGACCCAGATAGACAGCATTGCATTAATCAAGGCGACTGGAAAGAAAAGCATTCATAAACTGCACTTTCTCAGAGAATGAGAAATAAATGAAGCCCATCAGAGTTTTTAGTTTAAAAAAGCAGCTGCTCAGCGCTTTGCTAATTTGTCCCTTTCAGGACAATTCAGGGTCTAACCAGACTCCAAGATTACATACTGAATAAGAAGGTTTGGGATAGGTTCCCAGCGCGGATGGCCAGAAATCCCACTTTCCCAAAGATTCTTGAGCGAATACATTAATCTTATTTGGATTACAAATAAGTAATTCTGTTTTTTGTTCATTTAGTTGAAGGAAGTTTGTCATCATCCATCTCTTCACTTTCTCAAGGCAGCACTTGAATTGGTAATTCTGGTTCGCGTTTGATTTACCGACGCATAAAATTAGCAGGGTGTCATCAGCATAAATGTAACAAATCATACTGAAGCTACGCATTAGCTCTGCCAAAGGAACCACATAAAGGTTGAAAAGCAGAGGGCAAAGAGAGGGTCCCTGAGAGACCCCACTGTGGTCATCTCTCATGGCTGAGGAAAAGGGGGGAAGGCACACTATTTGCTTGCAGTTACCTAGAAACAATTGAATCCATTGCCATAGTTTTGCCTGTAATCTGAGATTAAAGATATGGTACAAGAGGTGATTATGATCTACCGGACCAAAGGCTGCAAATAGATCTAACAAGTACACCAGTACTTGCATTAGCCATAATTTTAGGTCACCCTGAGCAGCTAGCAAGACAGATTCAGTATTATATCCCAGGCGGAAACGGGACTGTCAGCCAAGTTGTGATGTTACTACAGTTGCCAATAGTTCCCTTATATTGGGGAGTTGTGAAAGCATCCAGTAATTGACCGACTGTGTACTGTCCAGTGAGGGCCTTTTTAGAACCAAGAGTTAGGGGCTATCTTCAATGGGTCAGGAACCTTGCCCACTCTTAATGAGTGATTAATGAGGCATAACTCTGTGTGGGTATGTGGCCTTTTGTGAGCACATTTGTATGCTTAAGAAAGTGTGTGTGTGTGCGTGCGTGCGTGCATGCGTGCACATTGGTAGGCGTGTGACCGTACATGTGTATTTGGGTATTTTGAACGCATCATGAAGTAAGACACAGACAACAGACTTAAAGCTCAAACAAAATATATTTATTAACTTAAATGTCAGGATGGTAGAAGGCCTAACTTGCTCTATGCTAAGGTGGTATTTCCCTACCTGAACGAAACTAAGGAAAGCCTGAGTCAAAGAGTTCAACTTAAAAGTCTGTCCTATTCTTGCACTCACAACTAATTCTAACCAATGTATAGGGATGTTACTAACTAACAAAAGGAATAGTGCTTAACTCCAAGCCCGACTCCAGAATGCATCATCTAGGTGGGCCAGAGGTGTTATTGGGGGGGGGGGGCTCAAATTCCAGTTGTTGTGAGAGCAGCCTAACCCACACAGGAGCTCCATTATATAGCCTTCCAAGCCTCTGGAACAAACAATACACGGGTTAGATTCTGTTTCCATACAGACACTTTGGACAGTTACCCAAACTGCATGAGCTAATGAAGATCAGTACTTTATAAACAGTCCCAGCCATGACATCCTCTGGTCGGGCAGTCTGCCACACCTGTTTGGTCAGAAACCCACCAGTAAGTCATACGACAGGAAGCACGGAAACACTGCCCATGCTCACCATCTTGCCCTCGGGGTGTGTGCGTGCATGCAAGGGATGTAGGCGCACGCATGTTTTTTGCCCCCATGGCATATCGTATGTCCACACCCAGTAGTACACTAGTCTGGTTCTCTCCCTGTTCTCTGCCTCTCTCTTCTGCTTTCTTCCTGCCTCCTTCATTCTCTTGCTGCCTGTTTACACTGTTTTACCTCTCCCTGCTCCCTTCTTCCTGTCTTTCCTGCACCACCTGTCACTTCCTACTTGTCCCTTCCCCTCTGTCCCTGTCTTCCTGACTGTTCCTTCAGCTTTTTGACGGCCCATCTCCTCCCATCCTTCTCTTCCTTCGTATTCATTTCACTCGGCTCTAACCCTCACGTCCTGCCTATCCCTTCTGCTTTCTCTGTCTGCCCTGCACCTCTCCTTGAATCCTTTGCATCCTCAGTGCCTATTTGCTCTACTCTACCCCACCCCTCTATTGCTGCTTATTACTTCTGTTATTTTCCTGCCTCTATTCATCCTTCTCTTCGTCGCTGCCCTCTCTCGTTCTGCCCCCTCATCCATGTACTCGCCATTGCCTGACTCATCCTTGTACTCACACACTCTCCCCCTCATGCCTCCTTCCTGCCCATTGTCTTGGAGGCCTATTTGAAGATAGGCTGTGATAGCCCTGATGCCCCACAATGCAGTGGAGCACATGGGCCTATCGGTGAGGGGAGGGCAGGAGAGGGCTCGGGGCACACTGAAATGTGTTCCTACAATAAAAGGGATGCCCCTCTGCGCCCCTCATATCTTAGGGCATTATGCCTCTTCTCTGACACTGATTGTGCATCGCATCTACTGCTAGTGTGACCCCGGGACCCCTTCCCCACCCCTGGATATGCATGCACCCCCATCCACCTACATGAATAATGGGAGAAAGTGGCACAGGCAAGGTGCAAGAGGGCTGGCATGACAGGGTGAACAAGAATCCAGACAACATAGGGATAGTAGGGGTAGGAAGAAGGAAGAGCAGTGTAGTAGGCTAGTAAGGGCACAGGAAGAGGTCACAAACATGAGTATGTGTGGGGATGAGTAGGGCGGGGCAGGGAGAGACAAGATGCAGTTGCTAGGTGTATGGAGAGTTTGGGGAAATATCTTCCAGCCAAAAAGAGACCAAAGAAGAGGCAGGGAAGAAAAAGTGAATGAGGCTTGAAGTAAGAGAGGGGAGACTGGGGGAGCTGAGGAGACTGAACAGGGTGATCATGCGATTATCAGAGAGAACATGAGTAAGGGAGAAAGTCTGAGGGCAATCCATTGCAGTGTTGTTGGGGGATCTTGCACCGCCCCTCCCAGAGTTGCATGAGGTGCCCTCACCACCCAGAGTTGAAGCCTGTGCCTACACCCTACTCCCAGTGTCGCAGACAGTGCCAGCTGCTCCGCTTGGGCTGTGGGCGGTGACTGTGCCCCCAAGTGCGCCAGCAGTGGGTAAATCAACCTCTGCTGACATAATCAGACTGGGCCAGGAGTCACTACCATAAATACAGTCGGATGCAGTATGGGATTTCTTCAAACCCCATGCAACAAGATGGAGGCCTCCATGGCTCACTCAGTGAGCGAGGGATTAATCAATGTCAGTACAGCTGTGTGGACATTAGCCACGCAGCCGCTGACAAGTACTTAAAGATTTCTATGAGCCCTGAACTTTTCCAGCAACCAGCATATATTTTATGGCACAGCGTGGAGCGCGGGCGACAGGGTGCAGTTTTCTCCGCAGTTCGCCACAGGAGAAACAGACAGAAGCTGGTAAACTTCTCTTATATTCAACTACTCAAATCACAGTTATCGGACATTAAGCCCCAGGCTTCCAGAGACAATGGCCTGAAACTACCCATTATTAGTTCGCCTGCCACTTCGAGCGTGCTTTCAATCAAGCAAACTTAGCAACGTGGATAAGCAAAATGCTTCTCTTGCGATGTCGAAGATAATCCAAATGCAAATGAGAAAACATAAGAACAAAATACTCTTTTCCACTCCTCCCATGCCATGTGGGAGCAGTGGAAAAGAGTATTTTGTTCTTATGTGTTCTCATTCCAATTTGGATTATCTGCGACATCGCAAGAGAAGCATTTCTCAATACGCATAGAAGTGCCAGCCAATTAAAAAAAGTAAGCAAAACATCAAACTCACGTCTGACCACCACGTGGTTAGGGCCGAATGGCCTCTGCCTCCTCCACCTACTCCTACTCCGATCTCAACCAAGTTCCAAAGTAAAGTGTAGGCACTGCAGCAGGCCCCGTGACTGCATGCACTACAATATTGTGCCAGCAAAGGTGTTTAGGCCTAGCTGCTGCCCCTTGGACCACACCTGCGCATAGTGAGGGCACATGCAGCAATTACAGAATGTCACTGCTCAATCAATGCGCAGGCGTGGGCCAAGGCTGTCCGATCCAGCAGCCTTGCTGTATGTATGTGTTGCTCTGTGTTGTCTTACTTCCATGACAAGCACATTGCACCTGAGCTATCCTATTAGTGCTGCTTATTGTTTGGTACAGCACAGTGACAAAGTATGGAAGTGCTACCTTAAAGACTTCAGTTAGTCCAAAAATTGTGCATTTCCTCTGTGCCCAAAATCTGCTACGCTTATTCTCATTGCAAATGCATACGCATAACCAACTGCGATTTTCAAAAGAAAGACTGCACATTTCAAATAGAGTGCAAGACTCTCTTCAGCTCACCTGTACCCTGCACCACAAGTCTCAGAGCCCTGGAAAATCATGAGCTCCTGTAAAGCAGCTGGGATGGCGCAGTGTTCCAGCGACACTGTGTTTGTGGGGCAAAATAAAATATGGTAACCATGTGTGTGTGGGGTGAAATAAAAATAACTACTCTGTGAGTATTTACGTGGCTGCGTGGTTGTAAAGCCCACAAGGACATTGACAGGCCTGATTACACAAAAATTCGGACTTGCACATTTGACTTGTCCAGAGATAGAAGCACTGTAGAGCTCATTCGACATGGCACTGTGCAAGCTCTGCGCCACAGGGTGCCTTGCCAATCAATCGAAAGACAAAAAAAGAAAAGTGATTAGCGAATCCCCTGAGCAATGGAAAGCGGGTCCAAAGCAAAACAAGCACTGGCAATATGAACAGTTTGGGCTTTTGTGCAGGCATGGAAAAGCATTTCCCAGGCAATGCTGTAGAGGTATTAACTGGCTATCAGGTGCAAAATGGTACGTGTACAATGGTATCTAATAGCACGCCTTTATGCCTCCTAATTAACCCTATACTAAGCTGGTGACCACTGTGCGAGCTGTCGCAGTGTGTGTACCGTTTTCTTTTCGTTCATAAACGTAACGAAAAGAAAACTGTACACAAGCAACTCTTGGTCAGAGGCCTCCTTTCTAGGGTGGGGGGGCAGAGCAGGTTCTTGGGGGAGCCTGGCACCCCTGCCCCCCCTGCTGGAGCCAGGCCTGCTTAACTCAAAGTTCTGAGCTTCTTCCAGCTTGCAGCTCTCTTTCCGTTCCCTTTCCCCAAGTGCACAAAAGTTTCACAAAAGACTCAAGGTTATCTTTCTCCAGTTCAAAATGATACAGTTCTAAACAATCCTCGGGGTTCCCTTCCCCAAGTTCCAAGAAATACAGTTCAAACACAAAATGTCTTGCGACCCCGTTCTCTAGACAAGACCTGAAGTTCCTTAAGTCTCATGGTTCCCTTCCCCAAGACTTTAACTTCACCACGTAGACTTGTTTCAGTCTTTTCAAACGTGTAACACAATTTACGGTCGGCTTGACCCTTTTCCTGGTGTGACTCGCTAGTTCACTCACAATGCTTCTCCTTGATTTGTTTGACAATGTTTTTGTTTTTTTCTTATTCAGGGCTCACTGGTCTAGGCGCAATTGGCAGACCAAATGGTCCATCCATCACAGGTCATGCCACCAGGATCCCTCAGTTCTGGGGCCACACATGTTCTTCAGCTCCTGCCCCTGTGTAAGTCTCCTTCCCTTAATTCTTTTTTGCTGGCCTTTTGGCTTTATGTGCACTTTTTACACTTCTCTGGCTTCTCCTTATCACCCTTTTCATTCTGCCATCACGTGTCACACACCTCTTGCCAGTCGTTGGCCTTGCTGCACTGCATTCATTCATAAAGTTCACTTTGTATGGGTTTTGCTCATACCCCACCTTTTTGTGGCACTCTTTCACACTTGCAACTTTTCCTGTGGTTTATATTCACATGCACACTTTGACTGTCCTTCAATATTTGCTGTGCACTTAGTTTCACAATTTCTTCCAGTTGGTTATTCAAGTTATGCTTAGTTTTTAATTTTCATTCAGTTCAGTATGTACGATACCTTCATAATGCTTAAATAAAAGTGTCCATTCAGATTGATATGTATGATGCAATCGCAATGCTTAATCTTAAGTTTCTGTTCAATTCAGTATTCAATATATATTCGCTGAATTTGCTTTCAAGAGCCGTTGCTTAGTTACAGTTTTCTCGGAGCGCCCCAGTGCCCAAGTGTTCTCCCTGAAACTCACCGGCTCTTCTGCGTCTCCCTCCGATGGCCCCAGCAGCTTCCTCGCAAGGCTGGCAGGCTATCTGTCACAAGCCCTGCCTTCCTGCCGGGCTCTTATCTCTGCACACCGGCAATTGGAGAGATATCTCTCCGGACACGGACAGCGTCCACTCTCTCCCTGGTTCACCCACAGCTCCTGCTGCTCGGGCTATGTCCTGGAGGCTCACACACCTGTGGTGACAGCACGGCTGACTCGTCTTGGGCCCCACAAGTTCCCTGGGGTATCTGCTGGCATCCTGGCTCCTGGTTCAGTCCCACCACGGCTGCCTCCATACATCAAGGATCCTCTGCTGGTCTCTCCCACACAGACCTCCATGTTGCTCTCCTCATACTATTCTCCGACCCTCTGACCTTCATTTTATACACCTGCAACCACTTAACACTTTGCAGGTGTGGACCCTTACCCTTACCCTTACCTAGGTTTGCCTGACTATGATTAAGGGGACATGCCTGACCCTCAACGCTATCTGCAGGCATCTTCTTCGTCCTAGTAAAATGTAGGTGTAGTTTTCATCACTCTTGGTCTCCTCTTCCCAGTACTCTTAAATGTTAAATGAGGAGCATGGTCTTGCAGTAGCCCATACATGTTGGGGGAGGGTTAGGTTGTCATTAACAGGAAAAGGGGGTTACAATGTCTTGCCCATGGGTCCCTTCCTCTTTCTCACTATCCTTCCATGTCTTCAAGAATTATCATTCTATCTGACTCTATTCTGACCAAAGGAAATTGCTACCAACATCCCACAAAGGCTTCTGGGACTATGGGTTCATTATGAAATGAGTAGGGGGAAGTACTGTGTCTCCCTCAGGGCCGCCCTGTCCCCAATTACCAATGACCCTCCACCCTGGTGATCCTCCCTCGCTTCGCCACCTCGAGGGTCAGGATCGAAAAGCAATGACCTTTCCCTGGCCACATGAGAAGTGGATCCAAGGGAAGAAGATGTGAGGACGCCCTCAGGTTTCTCACAGTATGTATGAGTCTGTGGGAGTGCTTATATGTGTTTGTATGTGTGTGAATATGCCTGTCTCAGTGCATTTGTGCATATATTGGGAGTACATGGGAACATCATGACAAAACTAGCATTTGAGGGTACTACCTGGGTACATGGAAGAAGTGGCTGGATGTAGGATGGCAATAGTATGATGGCGTATTCACCAAATTATACCTGACCCCAGTATTCATATTCAGACATGCCCTTGTTCGGATCATTTTCTGATGAACTTGAAATTAGGATTACCTGTAGTGCCACCCAAACTTAACAGTAACCCACGGATCAAAACAAAGTACAGAAAATTGATACATATTTTATCATCTCACTTTTCTGCTGCCCTTGCCTCTAGGTTGGGCACAATAGCAACATTTGACAACCCTTCCGAGTTGGCTTGCCATCTCTCCAAAGCCATACAGACTACCATTGATGTCCTGACCCTGGAAAGAACTATGCAGATGAAAACAGAGACCTTAAAGAAATTCTGGCTTGGTGACACTATCGCAGAGTCAGGAAAAGTAAAGAGCCATGGAACGTGAGTGGCATAGAAATCTGTGCCCGCTCACCCATGGTAAATATAAGAATGCTGCACATGCTTATAAAAAAAACATTATTGAAGTAAAGGCACACCATTTTAACTCTCGCATAGATAACGCCAAATCCTCATCTAGCGAATTATTTAAGATTCTTCAAGAATTTGAAAACCAAACCCCATCTTTTCCATCCGTTATCAAAGACTCAGCATGGTGTCAAACAATTCAAGAAGAATTTCTTAGTAAAACCACAGGTCGTCAAGCAAATATTGCCAATCAAATGGCTCATCTAGCACCCAATAAAGGACAGGCCTTCAATAACACCTCTGTGGTAAAGAGCAATACGCCACTGATTCCTAAATTTGAATTTCAACTATGCACTGAACAAGAAGTTCATGATATCATCATAAACCTCAAATCCACTACCTGTGCAGGGGACCCATTCCCTGCTAACATCTTGAAGGACTCCCTCCCTGGATGTCCTGATCCCTTGAATCACAAGATGATTAACACCTATTTTAGGAATGGAATAGTGTCAGGAAGGTCTGTAATCTCCTCTTCCTCCTGAGATGCTCCAGACTCCCTTTCCTCCCCTTCCTCCTCACCTTGAAGTCTCCAGCGTTGAGTCAGCTTTGGATTGTCCTTTGTTCGAGTCTTCACCCCTTTTTTTTGAAGATAGGGACGACCAAGCTAGGACGCCACAGTGACACCCTTTGGGTGATCTGTGGCAATCCTCCTCGGTCGCTGGTCAATGGGGAAAAAGCCAGTGGCACAAAAAACGCTGGAGGATTTGGATCTTCAAGTGCAGAGAGGTTGTGGTATACACACTCCGGAGGCAGCAGCAGAGGGAGAGGAATCTGGTGAACACGGTCCAGAAATAGAAGAGGTTCCAACAAGGATCGGGTATGAGACCAGATAATGGGAAAAGTTCCAGGACAGATAGTCAGTAGAGGACTTGGCGAGGCAATCCACAAAACAGGCTATGGTTGGTACACCGGGAAATCAACAGGAAGTAGTTCCGATTCAGACTAAACAGTAGGGCTGGGCGAGGCAATCCACAAAACAGGCTATGGTAGGTACACGGAAATGAAATCAGAATAGGAACAGGGGAGGCCACTAAGGAGAGGACCAAAAGGTAAGCACAAAACAGGAAGGAAGCAGAAAACAACAGAGTAAGTACAGAGAGAAAAGCACGAGACGGGAGGGAGGAAGGATAAGAGACGGGAACGGAACAGACAAGGGAGGAGGAGTCAAGAAGGCGAGGAGAATACTGGCAAAAGGTACGGAGAGCAAGGAAAGGGAAACAACAGGGCGAAAAAGGAAAAGAAGGACTAGGAGAAAAAGGAAACTCCACGAACAGCAGCCCTGGAAACAGGACGAAAAACACTGTACGTTGCAACGCACCTGACCCCGGAAGTGAAAGGATTAAATACCGGTGTCAGGGACGTCGCAACAACAGCTAGACTTGCACCGCTCGCTTCCTAAAAAACGTGATGGAACCCGCTATGGCGGGCGCAGCTTCCACCTCTTCCAAAGCCGCCAGGTCCCCTGAGGCGTGACAGTATGCCCCCTCCTAAGGTCCACCCCACCAGGTTTGTTGGGGTGTCTGAAATGAAACCTACACAACAGGAGGGGAGTATTTAAATGTGATCTGGGTTCCCACGTGTCTTCAGACCTCGGGTATCCTTTCCAGTGGACTAAGTACTCTAAAGGTCCCTTATGATATCGAGAGTCACATATTTGGGATACCTCATAGATGTCTTCAGCAGGATCTGGTGGGACCGGAGTGTTCTTCCTTCTTCTGGACCACTTATCTTCCATGAAGGCCTTCAATTGAGAGGTGTGAAACACTGGGTGTACACGACGTAATCGTGTAGGCAGCTGTAAGCGAAAGGCTACTGGGTTGACTACTTGTGTTATCCTGAACGGTCCAATAAATCTAGGGGACAACTTCGATGGGCGTACCCAACGTGGTAAGAATTTAGTGGACAGAAGCACTTTGGAACCGACTCCCCAATCGGGCACCGGTCTCCTGTGTTTATTAGCTTGGGATCTATTTCTCTCTTGAGCCTCTATGAGTCCCAGCCTAGCCTTGTTATGAGCCTCTCTGATAGTCGCTAATGAAGCTTCCACAGAGGGCACAGTGGACTCAATGTTGGTCAGGGGAAGAAAGGTACGGGGATGATAACCGTACGTACAAAAAAAAGGGTTATTACCGAGGGCAGAGTGGCAAGTGTTGTTATAGGAGAATTCGGCTGTCGGGAGTAACTGGACCCAATCATCCTGTTGTTGGTTGACAAAACACGGGAGATACTGCTCTAAGGTTCCATTTAGACGTTCAGTTTGCCCATTTGATTGTGGATGGAACCCAGAGGTCAAGGCCCTTTCAATGCCTAATCTTTTGCATAAGGCAGACCAGAAATGAGAGGTGTACTGGCTGCCACGGTCTGAGATGATCTTAGCAGGCATACCATGTAGCTTAAATATGTCTCTCAGGAAGACCTCAGCCATGCAAGATGCAGAAGGTACACCAGGTAGAGGTGAAAAATGCGCCAGCTTTGTGAATGAATCGATGACCACCATTATACAGGTACAACCCTGAGACTCTGGCAACTCTACGATGAAGTCGGTCGATACAGTGGTCCATGGGCCTGTGGGAATGGCACAGGATTCCAACAATCCCAGAGGTTTTTGTGTGGAATACTTGTTACGAAGACAGGTAACACAAGACTGAACGTATTGTCTGGTCTCTTCCTTCATCTTTGGCCAAAAAAAATATCTTGATAAGAGTTCTTGAGTATTACGAATACCACGATGACCCGCAATCTTGGTATCATGGCACCAGGATAATGCTGTCTTCCTTAACGACGAAGTTGGCAGATTCAACTTGTCGCTGACCATATATAAACCATCCTTGATTACATAATCGGTCTTGTCGCTATGTTTTTCTGCTTCAAATCTCCCTCCAGAATCATCCTTGACCTGTTGCAGGAACGTGGACACCACTCCTATTCTCTGAGATCTTGCAAACATCAATTCTGTAGTAGCTTCTTGTTCAGACAGGTAGTCACTGCGTCGGGACAGGGCATCAGCCACTAAGTTTTGGTCACCCGGGATGTAAGTGATATTGAAATCAAATTGGGCGAAAAAATGAGCCCACCTAGCCTGCCTTGTGTTATAACATTCAAATTGACGCAATACCTGCAAGTTCTTATGATCCGTTCAGAGGGTAAAAGGGTGTTCTCCGCCTTGAAGGAGGTGTCGCCACTCTGTGCAAGCTAATTTCATAGGCAGCAATTCCCTCTCAATCACAGAGTAGTTACGTTGGCTGGGGTTCAGTGTTTTGGAATAATAGGACACCGGATGTTCCTTACCCTCATACTCTTGCAGTAATACTGCACCGATAGCGTCAGAAGAAGAGTCAGCTTCCACTATAAAGGGACGGAGCTGGTCAGGTTGCCTTAATATGGGAGCTGAACAGAAGGCTTGTTTGAGTTGTTGGAAACTCTCCTCGGTTAGAGGAGACCATTGGAAAGGGGAGGAAGATTTCTTAAGAAGCGAGGTCATCGGGAGTACCCGTTGTGAGAAGTTTGGTATAAATTTCCGATAGAAATTTGATAACCCAAGGAATCTCTGGATGTCTTTAACAGATTTAGGAGATGGCCAATCTAGAATAGAATTGACCTTCTGATGGTCCATAGCAATTCCCTCAGAGGAAAGAATGTATCCTAAATATGATATGGACGTTGCCGAAAACACACACTTTTCCAATTTGACTGAGAGGTGGTTGTCTTTGAGTCTGTGAAAAACCTCCTTGACATGAGTGTTATGCTCAACTTGGTTGTTGGAAAAGACCAATATGTCATCAAGATAAATGATGACAGAGTGTCCCAGGAGATCTGAAAAAAGTCTGTCCATAAAACGTTGGAATATCGATGGAGCATTTACAAGGCCGAAGGGCATCACTTGATATTCATACAAACCAAAGGGGGTCCTAAAGGCAGTCTTCCACTCATCTCCGGTTTGTATACGAAGCAGATGGTACGCGTTGCGTAAGTCTAGTTTAGTAAACACAGTGGCCGACTGCACGGCATGAATAATTTCAGAGATGAGGGGCATAGGATATCTGTCCTTAATGGTTACTTTGTTTAATCCTCTGTAATCTATACAGGGGCGTAGCTCTTGAGTGTCTTTCTTGGGAATGAAGAATAAAGAGGCACCAGCAGGAGATTTGGATGGTCTGATCAACTCATTGGCTAGATTCTTGTCTAGGTAGTCTCTCAGATACTGCCTTTCTTGCATAGTCAAGGGATACATGTGACAAAATGGGACCAAGGCATCAGGGTGCAAATCAATACAGCAATCTTCGGGTCTGTGAGGAGGGAGCTCCAAAGGGATTTTCTCTGTCACCACTTCAGTGTATCCCCTCAAATAGGATGGTAAACAATGTATGGTCTTAGATTCCACCCCACAGGAAGTTTAAATCGTAGAAAAGGTTGGTTTTGGCAAACAGCTTGCCTTGCAGAAGGTTGAATGAAAACTTAACAGGTTTCTGGACCAGACAATGGTGGGATTATGTCGGCGTAACCAACCAATGCGTAGAATCAAAGGGAAGTGAGCAGCTCTGATGATATCAAAGGAAAGGCGTTCTGTATGCTGCATGATACGCATGGTGAGAACATCAGTAGAATGGGTAATAAGGCCAAGGCTCAAAGGCTGGCCATCTACTCCCTCCACCTTCTGGTCCTCGGTCTTGGCTACCCGAGTCAGTCCTTGGCTCTCTGCCCAATGGGTATCAATGAAATTTCCTGCGGCTCCACAATCCAGAAGGGCCTGAGTCTGGATTGAGGTCTGGCCACTCAAAAGGGTGACTGTCATCACCATAAGTCGAGCATCGTCTGTACACTCCAAAGTGGTGCCTGAGAGGGTAACAAAGGGACTGGAACACCTCCCTCGGTAATCTGTCCCTAAATTTACCGAGGGTGCTCGTTTCCCGAGCGTCTGGGAGGTACATCAGGACAATCTCGAAGTAAGTGAGTCGAAGATCCACAGTACATACATAGATTCCCTTCTCGCCTCCTCCTGCGTTCTTCAGCCGAGAGAGGGGAGCGGGTGGTGCCGATCTGCATAGGCTCTTCTCGAGAGAGACGAGTGGAGGGAGGTGGTGCTGAAGGAGAAGGAACTGGAGGCATCGGAATACCACTCTTTATCTTACGTCGCTCAGCTCTCCGTTCAGACAGCCGGAAATCTATCCGAAGTGTTGCAGTGATCAGGTCAGCAAAGTTTAAGGGGCGTTCGATACGTGCAAGTTCGTATCTCAACTCTTCTCGCAAACCCCTCAGAAAGATAGCATACTGCGCCTGTTCTTGCCAACCTGCTTCCGCTGCAATCTGTTTAAATGAGGTGATATAGGACATTAAGTCAGAATTTCCTTGTCTGATGTCCAACAGAGCCTCGGAGGCCAGATAGGTGCTCTCGGTTCGAAGGAAGGTTTGCTTCATCAAGGTCTTGAAAGCTTCATAATCCTGAAGCACAGGATCAGTTCTATTGACTAAAGGGGTGGCCCAAGCCAAGGCATTGCCTGACATGTGAGTTATCATAAACCCAACCTTGGCATGACCAGAAGTAAAGGCCAGTGGACGAAATGAAAAGTTCAAGTGACACGCATCCAAGAACTCTTTTAGTCTCTTGGGCGTCCCATCAAACTTCCCAGAGTCTAACGGTAGGGGAGGCAAGTCGGTAGATGGTAGTTCCCGCTCTGCTATCCTCTGTTGTAGCACTGCATTCGCGCCCTTAAGATTCTGGACTTCCAGGCTCAGGTTTTGGACTGCAGATACTAGCTCCTGAACCTGCTGCGGAGTGGCCATGTCGAATTCGTGGCGTTGCAAACTGTCAGGAAGGTCTGTAATCTCCTCTTCCTCCTGAGATGCTCCAGACTCCCTTTCCTCCCCTTCCTCCTCACCTTGAAGTCTCTGGCGTTGAGTAAGCTTTGGATTGTCCTTTGTTCGAGTCTTCACCCCTTTTTTTTGAAGATAGGGACGACCAAGGTAGGACGCCACAGTGACACCCTTTGGGTGATCTGTGGCAACCCTCCTCGGTCGCTGGTCAATGGGGAAAAAGCCAGTGGCACAAAAAACCCCGGAAGATTTGGATCTTCAAGTGCAGAGAGGTTGTGGTATACACACTCCGGAGGCAGCAGCAGAGGGAGAGGAATCTGGTGAACACGGTCCAGAAGTAGAAGAGGTTCCAACAAGGATCGGGTATGAGACCAGATAATGGGAAAAGTTCCAGGACAGATAGTCAGTAGAGGACTTGGCGAGGCAATCCACAAAACAGGCTATAGTCGGTACACCGGGAAATCAACAGGAAGTAGTTCCGATTCAGAATAAACAGTAGGGCTGGGCGAGGCAATCCACAAAACAGGCTATGGTCGGTACACGGAAATGAAATCAGAATAGGAACAGAGGAGGCCACTAAGGAGAGGACCAAAAGGTAAGCACAAAACAGGAAGGAAGCAGAAAACAACAGAGTAAGTACAGAGAGAAAAGCACGAGAATGGAGGGAGGAAGGATAAGAGACGGGAACGTAACAGACAAGGGAGGAGGAGTCAAGAAGGCGAGGAGAATACTGGCAAAAGGTACGGAGAGCAAGGAAAGGGAAACAACAGGGCACAAAAGGAAAAGAAGGACTAGGAGAAAAAGGAAACTCCACGAACAGCAGCGCTGGAAAAAGGGCGAAAAACACTGTACGTTGACAGTACAGAGAACGCACCTGACCCCAGAAGTGAAAGGATTAAATACCGGTGTCAGGGACGTCGCAACGACAGCGAGACCTGCACCGCGCGCCTCCTAAAAAACGTAATGGAACCCGCTATGGCGGGCGCAGCTTCCACCTCTTCCAAAGCCGCCAGGTCCCCTGAGGCGTGACACATAGTGCCGACCTCGTTGAAAAACTCTTGGATTACACCCTTGTTGAAAAAGAACACAGTGGACCAAACAGTTGCAGGGAATTATCGGCCAATAACCACTGTGCCGTATTTACTAAAGATCATTGATAGAGTGGAATATTTGCAATTACAAAGTTTTGTAGAGGCAAGTAAAATTCTGGGCACACATCAGTCCGGCTTTAGAGCAAAACATGGGACTGAAACAGCGTTACTTGATCTTAATTCTAATATCTCAACCATTGTGGAGAATGACCATCCAGCCCTCTTGATGTTGCTTGATCTCCATGCAGCATTTGACTTTATTGATCATGGTCTTCTTCAAGAAAGGCTGATCAGTATCGCCAATTTCTCAGAGAAAGCTACCTTATGGATTTCATCCTTTCTGGGCCCCAGAACCTCAATGGTGGCCTTTGAATTTGCTTTCAAGGACCGTTGCTTAGTTACAGTTTTCTAGAAGTGCCCTGGTGCCCAAGTGTTCTCCCTGAAACTCACTGGCTCTTCTGTGTCTCCCTCCGATGGCCCCTGCAGCTTCCTCCTTGCTTGCGAGGCCGGCGGGCGCGCTGTCACAAGCCCTGCTCGCCTGCCAGGCACTTCTGCTGCCCTTGCCTCTAGGTTGGGCACAATAGCAACATTTGACAACCCTCCCGAATTGGCTTGCCATCTCTCCAAAGCCATACAGACTACCATTGATGTCTTGACCCTGGAATAAATGATGAAGATAAAAACAGAGACCGTAAAGAAATTCTTGCTTGGTGACACTATTGCAGAGTCAGGAATAGTAAAGAGCCATGGAACATGGGTGGCATAAGAATCTGTGCTCGCTCACCCATGGTAAATATAAGAATGCTGCACATGCTTACAAAAAAAAACACTATTGAAGCAAAGACACACCATTTTAACTCTCGCATTGATAACGCCAAATCCTCATCTAGTGAATTGTTTAAGATTCTTCAAGAATTTGAAAACCAAACCCGATCTTTTCCGTCCATTATCAAAGACTCAGCATGGTGTCAAATAATTCAAGAGGAATTTCTTAGTAAAACCTCTGGTCGTCAAGCAAATATTGCAATCAAATGGCTCATCTAGCACCCAATAAAGGACAGGCATCTATAACAACTCTGTGTTAAAATCCATTATCCATTGATTCCTAAATTTGAATTTCAACAATGCACTGAACACGAAGTTCATGATATCAACATGACCCTTGTATCCACTACCTGTGCAGGGGATCCATGCCCCACTAACATCTTGAAGGACTCTGGATGTCCTGATCCCTTCGATCACAAGATGATTAACACCTCTTTTAGGGATGGCATAGTGCCAACCTCGTTGAAAAACTCTTGGATTACACCCTTGTTGAAAAAGAACACAATGGACCAAGCAGTTGCAGGAATTATTGGCCAATAACCACTGTGCCGTATTTACTAAAGATCATTGATAGGGTGGAATATTTGCAATTACAAAGTTTTGTAGAGGCAAGTAAGATTCTGGGCACTCATCAGTCCGCTTTAGAGCAAAACATGAGTCTGAAACAGTGTTACTTGAGCTTAAGTCTAATATCTCGAGCATTGTGGAGAATGGCCAGCCAGCACTCTTGATGTTGCTTGATCTCTCTGCAGCGTTTGACCTTATTGATCATGGTCTTCTTCAAGAAAGGCTGATCAGTATCGCCAATTGCTCAGAGAAAGCTGCCTTATGGATTTCATCCTTTCTGGGCCCCAGAACCCCAATGGTGGCCTTTGAAAAAGCTGGCGCCTCTCCTATTATCTCCTCATTTGGAGTACCACAGGGTTCTTGCCTATCTCCAATGTTATTCAACATATCTACAAGACCATTTCTTGATCTTTTGGATGGTTTGGGTGTCGCCTATGCACATTACGCAAACGACACCCAAGTACTTCTTGAACTGACCGGCATTTACGACACTGAGGTCAAGACCATGGATAGCATCTATAATGAAATTCAAATCTGGATGGCCCATAATTCACTGGCGCTGAACAACAAGAAGACTGAGCTTCTGCTTATTGCTTGCGGCCATCGGCTGAAGAAAATGTATTCTAGGTACTCCCACTTTACCGTCATGGGCAACCTGATTCCTGTCAGCAAGAGTGTAAAAATCTTAGGCATCATGCTTGACTCCGAATTATCCATGAAGCAGTACATATCAAGCATTCGATCATCTTACGTGTATATAATTAAGCTTCTTCACGAGAATAGACCTTATATAGCTCTAATAAACAGATCTCTCCTAGCTACCGCTTTGGTCACCTTGTGGATAGTCTATTGTAACAGCTTACTCACTGGTACTTCCCAATCCAATCTTGTCCGCCTGCAGACCACTCAGAATTGTGCTGTCAGGGCAATTATTGGTTGTCAAATTCAGGAAAAAGCTACATTGGCTTCCTGTGAAACAGAGAATCAAGCACAAGATTCTTTCCTTGGCCTACAAATGCTTGAACTCTGTTACCCCTCAGTATCTGGGTAAATGGATTTCCTCCCAAAAACCAACTAGATTACTGCGATCTAATAACACCAATGCCCTACATCAACATCGATTTAGGCTAGAAAGGTTTTTGGGGTACGAGCTTTGAAGTGCGGGCGCCACAAGAGTGGAATGCAATCTCTTCCACCTCAAGATCCTCCTCTACCTTGGTGAGGTTTAAGAGGACTAGCAAAACTCTTTAACATCCCTGATTAAGCACCCGGCTCCTTACTACACTCCTCTACTGAGCCTCACCTCGTGTTGTCTGTCTGTTTGTTGTTATCTGTGCACTTTGAGGTCTACTGCCGTGGAGCGCTCTATAAAAATTTAAATAAATAAATAAATAGCTGCCAAATGTGGGGAGAGTGGGTACCAGGGCATATTAAGACACAAACGATAATAGTGGCATGCAATGGCAGTATCTGGTAGGTGATGCGTGGACCTATGGAAATGATGCTAATATCTAATTTTGCAGTGGGTGTACTTTTGAGTATCATGCTATGTCCATCACATGGAATGTGTACTATAATGGAACCACCTGTGTTTCAGAAACAGGCAACCATGGTTTACACCAACTGAGGGAGTTAGGCTATAATAAAACTGGCTTTGCCTAAACTCCACTAGCTTCTAGTAGAGTACAGCCTAAAGAGCCGAATGGCCTAGAATATCTACAGAGGTTAGTATCACATTATAAACTGAGAAGAAACCTTAGAAATGGCAGCTCCAAACTTGCACAATCTGCTTTATTCAGGAGGGCAATGCATGGTGTCAGACGCCCAAGATTCGTAATGCATTGAAACCCATTTTCAATTCCCTGAGCAGTCCCCCCTCTTTTCAGAAAATGTCTACAGACATTGCCATTTATTGAAACATTAAAGTGGGTGCTGGGAACCTATCCAACCATTATCATCATGAAGATTTCTTCAAGGACAAAGAGTCTAGCATGACTAAACGTTTAAACAAATACCTAGCACGGGGGTATGCAGCCTGTCTCTCCACTGTTTTGGACCAAGACTACCATTCTTACCATTTACCTTGCTGGCTAGGTGTGATGGGAGTCGTAGTCCAGGGCATTTGGAGAGGAAAAGGTTACAGACCCCTGACATAGCATGTTATGGGACTACATACTCATATGATGGAAACAAATGTAGTATGATGGACGTACATTCATTGCAATACTGATAAGTTTCTTCATTAACACTTGCTACTAGAATCTCGCATGTTAGACACATATGACCGGAATGTTTCTGTCTTGATGTTTTTGTTACGGCTCATGCAGCTATTATCATTACCTTTATAACTTAAATCGTTTTTTTTTTTTAATCAATAAAGACATGTGTCCAAATTAGATACACCACTCCAGTTGTAAACACATCCACTCATATAACCCCATATTAACAAACAAATGAGCAAGGTCAGGTCGATCTCTGCTGAAAAGTAACCACTGCTACACCCGGAGTGGGTAACCCCTTGTGTGGGTGGTCACATAATTCTCTTGAAACTGTTCTTCTGCACAAAAGGGTTTTATTTTGAATTGTAGTGGTGTAGTAATGCATTGGTAGTTTTAAAAAACATAGGACATTCACATTTGAGGACATACAAAGTGTAGTACCTAAGTACGAATGATTAAGTAGTCAATATTTGAGACATCTACTTGTACAGTTTGTTCATTCTCTATAGGTTACTTGGGAAGGAAGCTTAGAGAATTCAGTGGAATCATAGACAGGTAGGGGGCCCATAGAGTGTGGGCACAATCAAGAGTTGAAAAACAACTTATAATACATGTCAACACAACAGTGTTTCGGCCATTTTGCGTAGAACTGGGTGAGCACTAGTGGTGTAGGCCTTCATCAGGACAGGAGTGTCTTTACGAGTGGAGGGTCCTATGTGGTCTGTAGGAGTGAAACAGACAAAGAACGTGTCAGGATGTACGTGGTCAGCAAAAGATCTAGCAGAAAGAAGTTATGAATACTATGTAAGGCGGATGCCGGTGCTTAGTGGCTCAGATTCAGAGGTGGAAGGATCCACTTCTCTAGGATGCAGTTGTCATCTTGTCAACAGGCACGGTCACGCCTGTCAGGGGATAAGGATAATTCTCACATCAACTTCACGATGCACTGGGACTTCCAGGGGATTGACTTCCTAGACCTTCACATCTACAGGTCAGGAGACTATCTACACACAGAACTATTTCGGAAACCTACAGACCGGAACACCTTACTACACTTTGGAAGCTTTCACCCTCAAGGTATGAAATATAACCTGCCCTACGGACAGTTCTTGAGGATTAGGAGGAATTGCACCAACCGTGACACATATGAGAAACACGCCGCAGATCTACAAAACCGCCTTCTCAAAAGAGGCTCCCCGAAGAAATACGTGAAACACACAAGCAAACGAACAGCAAACATGGACCGTACTATCTGCCTCACCAAAACCACCAAAAAAGACCTGGACAGACTGGTATGCATGACAACCTACAGTCCCCTCAGCAATTTGATAAAAAGACAATCAAGCGGCACTGGCCACTGATCAAGAACACTGGATCTCTCCAAAAAGTGCCCCTTTTTGCCTTCAAGAAAAACCGCAACATCAAAGAGTCACTGGACCATACGTTTCTTGAAACTCCAAAACAACCCAATACTCTATGGAACTTACCACCTGTCCAAGGACACTACCGATGTGGCAAATGCATGGCCTCTCAGTTCACCGAGACAACCAAAGTATTCACACACAAAGAGATCTCGTGGACCTTACAGGATCACACGAACTTTAATACCAAAAGTTATTTACACTATTGAATGCCCATGTGGACTTCTATACATTGGGAAAACCATGAGAGCTGTGAAGACCCGAATTGGCGAGCACCGGTCTTGTATAAAAAAACAAGGTACCGGACAAACCACTAGTGGAACACTATGTTAAGAAGAACCACACCAACATGGATATAAAGTGGTGTGTCTTACAGAAAGTGAACACCACCCATAGAGGTGGAGACATTGGGCCTCATTACGACTCAGGCGGTAAGGGGTTTACGGCAGCGTAAACAGCGCCGACCCTTACCGCCTGAGTACGAGGTCCCTTAGCGCCATGGCGGATTTAACACCTGCTTTTAGCAGGTGTTAAAATCCATGGCGCTAAGGGACCATGGAGTTAATTACGCCACCGTAAATTACGGTGGCGTAATTAACGCCTTCCCCACTCCCATTATGCCCTATGGGGCAAAATGGGAATGGGGAAGGGAAAATGGGAAAATGGGGATTTACCGCCCCGCCAAGGTTGGAATGGGGCGGTAAGTCCGCCTACCACCATGGCGTAAACGTAGTTTACGCCATGGTGGTAAAGTGACGGCCCAGGCGGTAACTTACCGCCTGGGTCGTAATGAGGCCCATTGACAAAACCCTGACCAGACTAGAACAGAAATGGGTCCACAAACTACGAACTGTCAAAGAGGGTTTGAACATAACTGTAGAGTGGAAGCATTTCCTGTAAAATATGGCGACAGTATGTATGTCCTATGACAGAACACCCGTCTACAGCAATGTGTTTTATACAATATGGCTGCAGATGCTCTCTGAGAAACCACATCCACCTTGCATCTGGCCAGACTTTCATACAGATCCTTTCCATTTTCTAAAAACAAGAATTTGCACTGTGTAACAATTTGTTTTTTGATTTTGTGTCAAATCTTTTCTTTTTAAAGTAATTACATCTGTAAATTGATATAAACCATTGATGTCATACACCTGTCATGAACAACATGTGGGAATGAAGTAACACAGGCCTGATTTTATACTACATGACAGCTGATACCTAAAGGGATTTACAGTGGCTGACATCATCATCATGCGCCACACCTTGCATGACTTGCATTTTGGCCCGACTGACTGCCTGCATCAACTCCAAGCAGGCATCTAGGTAGTCACCCCACTACAGTGCCCTTGTTCTTTAACATGGCCCTAGCCTGCATTCTACACACTTGCATCCTCGACATCCGAGACGACACACTGCTGCTTCAACGATCTTGGCAGCTGAATGCACTGGCAATAGGTAAGCTCTACTGCACGCGGCTTTATGCACAGAAACTGGTAGGCCTACCCTCACTGTAAGGAATCTCTAAACAGTATGACTCTACACATTTAAACGCCCATAGCACTTTGTGCCACCTACACGATAGGCTGCATGACACGTGTTGTGGCACCGTAATCCAGAACTTGCACAGCCCACATAGATCACAGTCCACCCTTCCTCCAGGACCGTTGAGAAGGGGCACTCATTTTAATCACATTGTATTAAATACAGATTTGCACTAATTTCTCCGTACACTTGATAAATGGCATTTGTGATTCCACAGAAGCCCTTTTTATCCTATTTAAGCGCATTCCACGTTTAGTGGGACCACCACTAGGTCTACTCTCACCAAATCTGTTAAGACCTACACCACCACCTCCCTAGTCACACACTAACTATGGGCTAGAGAGGAACCGCACCCTTGGGGCGCCATTTAGTAATCCTACCTCCTTATCCCCTGACAGGCGTGACCGCGCCTGTTGACAAGATGACGATTGCATCCTAGAGAAGTGGATCCTTCCACCTCTGAATCTGTGCCACTAAGCTCCTCGGATTCGGTAAACACCAGCATCCGCCTTACATAGTATTCATAACTTCTCTCTGCTAGAGCTTTTGCTGACCATGTACATCCTGACACGTTCTTTGTCTGTTTCACTCCTACAGACCACATAGGACCCTCCACTCGTAAAGACACTCCTGTCCTGATGGAGGCCTACACCACTAGAGCTCACCTAGCTCCATGCAAAATGGGCGAAACACTGTTGTGTTGACATGTAGTATATGCTGTTGTTCAAATCTGTATTGTGCCCACACTCTATGGGCCCCCTACCTGTCTATGATTCCACTGAATTCTCTAAGCTTCCTTCCCAAGGAACCTATAGAGAATGAACAAACTGTACAAGTAGATGTCTCAAATATTGACTACTTGATCATTCGTACTTAGGTACTACACTTTGTATGTCCTCAAATGTGAATGTCCTATGTTTTTGAAAAATACCAATGTATTACTACACCACTGCACTTCAAAATAAAACCCTTTTATGCAGAAGAACAGTTTCATGAGAATTCTGTGACCACCCACACAAGGGGTTACCCACTCAGGGTGTAGCAGTGGTTACTCTTCAGCAGAGATCGACCTGACCTTGCTCATTCGTTTGTTGATATTATTGTACCGACCTGGGCAGAGCAAGGCAGTAACCAGGTACCCTTCCGAATACTCACTCATATAACCCTACATCTACGAAGCATACACCCAAAAACTGAACATCAACTCATGAATCATAGTTTACATGGCTATGAAACAAAATGAAAGCTGCGGTATCCCTACATATTATCCCCACCAAAAATACTGCCGTACATATGGTTGTTTCTCTCTCCACAGGCGATATTTTTTGGGGGGGGGATAATTTGTTGGAGCGGGGATTGCGGGGATGGCCCCCGCACATTCAAAAATAATGCAGGGGTTGCGGGGGTGTCCCCCGCAGGGTCCATGGCTCAATATCACCGCAAAAATATGGCAATATTTTTGCGGGGATATTAACACATGGAACCGAAAGCTGCTACTTCTGACGACCACAATTGATATCCCTAATGCCTTTCCTGACCCTATTCCTTCCTGTCGACATGGTGCATTTCAGGATGACTGTACTCTGTCATTTGTACAGATTTGGTGAATGAAAATATATGCCTCCTTTTTCTTCTGAGTGTGACCCAACCGTTTGCTTTAAGACTTGACTCAAAACACCTACTGCATGTGCTGTATAAATGACATTGAGCATGGTGTTCAGGATGTCCAAAGGCTGAGCATCTGAGTATCTGCATTTTAATCAAGAAAACAATGCATTTCACATTCTATACATTAACAAAATGATTACATATAGAGAAATACCTTTGATATGCATGAAACTCTACGGGAACCATAACATCTTTTTTCTCTGTAGCTCTTTTTGCTCTTTGGTGTTTTTGGTGTAAATCCTCTCTGTCATATGTCAGAATTTCATAGTATCTTACAAAAGCCTTTGAGGTACCTGCATGCATTCCTAAAAAAACATGTGAATTAAAAAGTTATTAAAACAATTCTTGTATTTTGTGGTTCAATGTAGCCTAGAAATGTACATTAAATCATTATTTGTAATTTCTGTGCACATTTTAAAATGTATCAAATGTCCAAGTTGAACTATATGTAATTCCCTTATCTTGTTTAGGTCTCGGTAAAGTGAGTATTAGCGCTCTAAGAAATTATGTTTTTTTGGAGTCTAAGAGAGGATACACTGGCATGCAAGGAATGCTAAGTAATCCATAATCTTTGACATACTGACCAAACATGTTTAGTTTTGGCTTTCAGTGGTTCCTGTACTATTGAACAGCAGGCTACAGCATTGTTATTTCTGTTATAATACGGACTAAGCACCAAACAGAGAAACTCTTTGTTTGTCACTGTGATTTGTGAACAGGTCCGTGAAACACCTGAAAGGGTAAGCACAGACCTGAACCCAGAGTAGCCAATCAAGTGGCCAATATGCTGCATCTGAATTCAGATATCACAAATTGATTTTGGCCTACTTTTGTGCACTTTTAAAGCAAATCACTGGACATTTTGCACCACTGTCTGGAAAACATGTTTTCTGTACAAGGCAATCGGGCCTTGCAATGGTCTAACACAAATCGATCCAGCTACTCAGGCTGTAGGTGACCAAATATTCATATATGCATAATAAAAAGGAACATATAGGTTTTGTTACTGCTCTATAACTTTGCCCCCTTTTGATGCCACTGCACAAAGCTTTCCAATATAATTCTGTCGTATCAATACTTGACTTGGAATATTTTGTGCAAATGCGAAATTCGTCAAACGTCACCAGAGTTATAATCTTCCCATCCAACTATCACCGACTAACTATATATATAATATATTCAGTGGAAAGCCTTTGTTAAAGGGACTTTATGGTTACAAGTAAAACCGAACCCCCAACCCAAAATGTGTCCGTTATGGTAAGCTAAGCAGCCATAACTTGCACCACCACCGTGCACTGTTAAGACTAACACCCAGGACATCAAAGTTGACATCACAAATGTCATTGATTACATCACTTATGACATCAAATATCTAGGCCACTTGTTTTTGTTCACTGACATATATAGGCCAGGTGTTTTTGCTCACTGACAGTCAGAATATAAAAATTTAAAAGGTGCTTTATATGTTTTTAAAGTACTTTCCTTAGAGTTTGGTCTCAGCTCATAGTGCACATACATAGGGCAATAAGCAGGCCTCAAACACAAAATTAATTTATATACATAAAGATGAACTTTAATGTTATTGACATTTTCTGGTGCTGTTGTTTCTTTTTTCCTTACTTTAGTTTCCCTGTATGTGCCTCTGATTTGTATGCATTGTGGGTCTTCATACGTATTGTTTGTACTAACACAAGTGTGTAGTGTCTTGAATTGTTAGTTATTTATTCCAAGTTTACCATTACTCAAAATTCTGATGTCATCAGCATAATGTGATCAATGGCCAGTGCTCATGGCTTGCATCCGTGGCCAGTCTCCACAATCCAATAGGGCATGGGCTTCGGCCATGCCACATTCCCCAATGGGCAAATCAGAGTAGACATTTGTTCTTGCTGAGGTACAGGCCCACTGCACAGGCAGCAAAGTTATATCACAATTTCTTGTACTTACTTTTTGACACTTTCAAAAAAGTAAAACACAGGACAGATTTGCAAAAGCATGCTTTCAGGTCCTTGTTGATGCTACTCGCGCAAGTTTGCGGCAATCCCGTCCAGCACTTCAGGCTGCAGCCACAAGCAGATTTTATTTTCCATTTAAACCTAGGGCTGTGGCCATGCCGCATGCCCCAATAAGGAAATCAGAATAGGCATTTGTTCGTGCTGAGGGCCAGGCCCAGTGTCTGTTCACCAAAGTTATATCACTATTTTTGTACTTATATGTTGACACTTTAGAAAAAATAAAACACAGGACAGATTTGTAAAACCATGCTTTGAGTTATCTGCTGATGCTCCTAGCAAGTGTTTGCTGCAATCTTATCCAACGTTATGACACTTTAAAAAAAATAAAACACAAAGTCATTTGCAAAACCATGCCTTTGCGTCCTTGCCAATGCACCTTGCACGAGTTTGCTGCAAATCCGTCCATTTTGTTTATTTTTTGAAAAGTGTTAACATGTACGTACAAAATTGGATTCGCGAACAGAGCGGCGTAGTCCGCGGACATCGTGGTAAAAACACGTTAAAACACAACATTGCACTTGTCAAACAAATTAAACTATCTCTGGGGAGGTGAGGGGTGATTAGGATGGGATGGGATATGGCCATAAAAAGCCATAAATCATGTGTTTTTCCTTCTGCGAAGTCCACAAACATCTCAGATGTTTAGAGACATTCCTGAAATGTTCGCAAATATCTCAGACGTTCCGGGACATTTATGCATATTTCTGCATCATAGGGTTGATGAAAAGCAATTTTTGGATGGCTTTTATTTTGGCGCCACTCAATGAAACTACATGAGATTTTGCAATAACATTTCAGACCTGACCCTTAATGGTTCTGCAAAGTTTGGTGCTGTTTTGCCAAGAGGGAACACAATTAGAGGGGGGTCCCAAAATATTGTAAAGGCTTATAAATGTGATGCCATTTGATGAATCTGTACAAAGGTGTGCATAACAATTTTAAACCTGGATATATATGTCTTTGCAAAGTCTGGTGGGATTCTGTCAAGAGGGGGCATAATTAGGGGGGAGGTCCCAAAATATTGTAAAGGCTCATAAATATGGTGCCATTTGACGAATCCACACAAGTTTGCAAAAAGATTTTAGATCTAGATATACATGTATTTGTAAAGTTTGGTGGGATTTTGTCAAGAGGGGGTTAAATTAGAGTGAGGTCTCAACATTTTAGATGGCTTATATATTTGCTGCTGTTTGGTGAATGTGGACAAACGTTTTCAGCAAGGTTATGGACCCAACCTTGAATGTTTGTGTAAAGTCTGAATGGATTTTGTCAAGCGTGGGCTAAGTTATATGACTATTGTATGAACATACATTCTGACACTTTGAAAAAATAAAACATGGTCCGATTTCCAGCAAACTCATGTAAGGAGCATTGGAAAGGACCTTAAAGCATGGTTTTGAAAATGTAGCATGTTTTATTTTTTGACAAGTGTCATAATGATGGTACATAAAATAGTGATACACCTTTGGTGACTGAGGTATGGCCTGTGGCCATGGGCAGTGGCCAGATTGTCTGGACCATGGCATAAGGTCATGACCCGGACAATCTGGCTACTGGCCATGGCCACGAGGGACGACAAATGGGTGGCCATGTCCTCCTGGGACCGGCTTTGTGGTAAAGTTATTCGAATGTGGGATAGGTTTGAAAGGGGAAAAATGTGCTCGCGATCATAAGGTCATAGGGTTCTCTCTTTGCCTTCTGCAGACTTTCATGGAAAGGGAAGAGGGGCTCTACCCCGCCTTCCCTTTCCATAGTGGCCATCTTGGAAAAGGATTTTCCTTCCAACAGCCTTTTTTAGCACCTCAGGTTCCCGCCTTGGGAACTTGGGGTGCTAATGTCTTTCATCCCCCATTGCAGGGGCTGGAATGGGGGATAACAGTCTGGAGCCCCCATTATCCGCCCTTGCTTTTCTTGGGCCGATAACATGGGCTGCCGGGCCGGTATCCCCCGTTCCAGTCCCTGGAATGGGGGATGAATGCCACATTATTCCCATTAGCATAACAAAATGCTAATGGAAATGTTGGAAAATCTTATTGCGTCTATGTACTTTACTGAGAAATGTAAAGTAGATGGAGCATATAAGATTTTTTTTAGTTCTATTTTTTAACTGTGAAAGGTGGTTCCTAAAGGAACCTTTCTTTTGTTGTTTTCCGATGTTTTATTTTTTTTGCAGGAGAGGTTAGAATGTAAGGTGGGCAGGGAAATGAGGGAAGAGGCACCAAGCACTAATATGGAGGGGCAGGTCGACAGGAGAAGATGTTGCTTGTGTGTTACTTCTAAGGTAGGGGGCAATGTTTCTCATGCTCCTTGATTACAGCTTCAAAAGCACTTCAAAACTGATTTCCCCAGCAGAGTGGTGTGTTGCAGTATATGCAGAGGACTGTTGTCTTCGAAAGATATGGATCAACAGCCTCTTTATTGCTTGCGTGGTTGCTGGTGGGATTTTGTGTCCCACAGAAGTAGGGTGTGTGGTTACAGTATTGGTTGAGGAAGATGAGGTGGAGGAAGACAGCCTAGTACTTGCTAAGAAAGGAACAACCTTTCTGAGAGCATTTCAGTGGGTAGATTTGGTGTGGCGGCGCATGGAGGTGGTCCCGTACGAGTACTGTCCAGGTAGTCTGTGACTGATTACAAAGTTGCACTAAGTGCATTTCACTTTGGTAGCTTTAGCCTTTGATACATTCCCAACAGTGGTAAAGAACTGCCCCTCCCATGATTCGCTCTGGGTGCTAGAGGTAGGCATTTCCTCTACCTCACCTTCTTGGACCTCTTCATTGTCTTTAGAAGTACTGCGCTTCTTTTGTTGTGTAGGTCCTCCAGCTCGAGGTGCTGGTGGCTCTTGGGGAGGAGGGATGGCAATAGTTGATGCCATTTTTAAGATAAATAGCAGTTTTGCTAATATTCTTCCAAGTATGTGCTTTGTACTAGATTGTTAATGTATAATGAGTAGGAATAGGTGTAGGAGCTGTGGAAGGGTACATTTTGAGATTGAATTTTCCTAGATTAGCAGAAAATGCAGTTCTGAACTGACCTTGAAGCACGGACTCAATCGTGAAGTGCAGACGTGTTCGCGGATACATCATCAAGCTTCGCGTGAGTGCATGGTCACGTGGCACTGTCCAGAAGGTCCGTGATGATGTCAGACGTTTGCGGATGTCAACGGGTGCAAAAACAGTAGAAAAAGTAGCAAAAGGTGTACAGAAGTGTTGAAAATAATGCTAGAAGGTGGGAAATGGCAGTGTTTTAAGGTGAAACTTTGTATATTGGACACAAATGTTGCTATATTGGGGTATGTATGATATTAGTAAGTTGTAGGAAAATAGCATGCACTGGTAAAAACCCATAAAATTCACTGAAAAAACTTTGTTGAAGGGACGTTATGGTTAAGTTGCACTAATAAAAACCTATGAAATTCACTGAATTAACTTTGTTAAAGGGACCTTATGGTTAAGGTGCACTAATAAAAACCTATGAAATTAAATGAAAAAACGTTGTTAAAGGGATGCTATGGTTACAAATTAAACTTAAAACCCTCAGAAATTCACTATGGTAAGGTAAGCAACCATAACTCCGCCACCACTGTGCACTGCTAAGACTAACACCCAGGACATCAAAGATGACATCACAAATGTTATTGATGACATCACTGATGACATCACAGGTGAAATTAATTTTGATGAAAAGTCCCTGCAAAGGTTTGTGTTTACAATGTTGGTAACAAGATGTCAGGGGTTATTGGGAAACATATCATGAACAACTTAATCTATTAAAGAATGCACTCATCTAAACAACATTGTATTGGAGTGTTGTTGTTAATACAGGAACCTAATCATAGATAAACATAGGCAATGGCTGCAGCATGCACCATAGAAGTACAATATTTATAATCTTGTAATTCTGGATAGTACAATAATCAATGCTACCTTGTTAGAGTTTTGAGTAATGTTAAACATGTAATAACTAGCTAACAATTCAAGACTTACTACACCCATTTGCTAGTACAAACAATACTTATGAAGATCCGCAATGCATACAAATCAGAGGCACATACAGGGAAAATAAAGTAATGAAGAAATAAACAGCATCATCAGAAAATGTTAATAACATTAAAGTTTATATTCATGTATACAAATGAATTGTTTGTTTGAGGCCTGCTTATTTCCCCAAGTATGTGCACCATGAGCTGAGACCAAACCGTAAGGCAAGTACTTTAGGAACATATGACACGAATAACGTCTAGCTATATAGCACCTTTTGAATTTTAATATTCTGACTGTCAGTGAACAAAACCCCCTGGCCTACATATGTCAGTGAACAATAACAAGTGGCCAAGATTTGTGATGTCATCTTTGATGTCCTGGGTGTTATTAGCAGTGCACTGTGGTAGCGCGAGTTATGGTTGCTTAGCTTACCATAACTGGCGAATTTCCGAGGTTTTTCGGTTTTACTTGTAACCATAGCGTCCCTAATCAAAAGCATTTTGAGTTAAGGTTAATCTTAAATGTTTGGTCTTCAAAGCGTGGGAATGACATAGTACAAACACTCACTTTATACCACTACAAATTCAGCTCGATTTTCAAAATGTTTTTGGACACCAGATAGTGAAGACATCTAGGTACATGCCAAACATTTTGAAAATCGAAATAGCCAACTTTGAGATTGTTCTTTCCTACCTGAAAATCTCATTCTAAAAATAAAAAGTGTTAAGAATGCAAGTAGAACAATATTCTTTTAAATATACAACCATCAATTAAAAACACACATTTTCCATGTAGCAGTGAATGCCTCCAAAATGTACTTTGGCAATTGTTTTAGAAGCATTCAAATGTTACTGGGAAATGTTGTTAATTAATTGCTTGTTGTTAATCAATTGCTAATGACATTTGACTCGCATGACAGATTTGGCTGAAGGTCTGCAGCCAAAATGTTTGTCAGGGCCTCCCTGTACCCCTTCATGACTGGACATTTTAGGAAATATCTGTTAAAAAAATAGAAATGTTATTAAGAAAGTTAAGAAATCACTGTTTTTGCCTGGTCTGCATTCATTTTCCCATAGAAAAAAAGTCCAGATGTCTCTCCATTGCACAGTCAAAACTGCTGGATGGAAATGCACCAGGTACAAAACAACCTGAACACAAAGCATTGACTTGATTTCCGGGACGGGCCGGGGGTTTTTGCAACCAGTAGTTTTTTAAAATATTTGACGCAGAAGCGGTGCATTGCAGCAGAGAAGCTGAAAGGCATTTCAGAAATGAAAAAGCCGCCATTTGCCGCAGAATTCTATTGCTAATAACGTATGACTTGCTGGATGGATTTGGATGAAATTTTAAAAACAGTTTGTCACGCCCCCCCAACGCCTCCACAACTGCAAATTGTAGAAACAATACATCACAAAATTAAAATGTTATCAAGAAAACAAAAACCCCACAGTGTCACAGTTTTCACCCCATTCATTGTCCCATAGAGAAAAAGTGCAGTTTTTAAACAGCCATAGCACGAAAACAGCTGGGAAGATTTGGACCAAATAAGAAACAACTTGGGCACAACGTGTTGACTTACATTACTTGACTGGTTTGGAGTAAATCCATCCAGTAGTTTTTAAAATATTTGACAGAGAAGGGGGTGCCCGCTGCACCTTAAAACCGTTATTTCAGCCTTGGTGCTTTTTACAGCAGAGAGGCTAAGCAAGGTTAATCACTTTGAGTTGTTGGGTGGATTTGGATGGGATTTTCCAAAGCAACAGTTTATTAAGAGCTCCACTAAACTGGAAATCCTGGGAACAAGTCATTGAAAAATGAAAATGTTATTAACAAAACATAAAAACGCAGTTTTCATCCTACTCCCATTCGTATTCCCATAGAGAAAAAGTGCCATATTTGAACAGACATGGCATTAAAATACTTGGCATATTTTAACCATATGAGAACAGATTTGGGCACAAAGCATTGACTTAAACATCTTGACTGCTTTGTGGTAAATCCATCCAGTAGTTTTTTAAATATTCAACAGAGAATGGGGTGCCCCCTGCACCTTAAAACCTTTATATCGGTCTTGGTGCTTTGCAGCAGAGTGGCTATGAGAGGCTTTGACTTGCTGGGTGGATTTGAATGACCTTTTCTAACCAAAGGTTTGTTAGCTACCCCCGCGCCCCCAGCCTGGAAATTCTGGGAACAATTCATCAAAAAATGAAAAAGTTATTAAGAAAACATAAAAATGCAGTTTTCAGCCTACTCCCATTTGCTTTCCCGCAGAGAAAAAGTGCCGTTTTTGAACAGCCATAGCATGAGAATCGCTGGACAGATTTAGACCAAACTTTGGAATGAACCCCCCACATCCTTATAGAGTATAATAATGTTCTCGACATCAGAAAGAGACTCAAAACTCCTCAGTTTATGTAGCCACTCCTAGGGGAACGCTGACTGTTTTGAATGACAGCGGTTAGATGGCCTGGCAGTAGCCTCTATATGAATACCAATAACAATAGCAACCACATCAGCCTAACGGTCCGGGGTGGGAAAGATGACACCATGTGAAGTTGGGGATTTGGGGGTCGGGTGGGGATCCTGCTGAGAGTAGAAAGCAGTCAGTGAATTCACACAGAAGACCGTGTGAATCCCACAAAATTACAGCGGAAACGCCACACGGCGCGCGCTCCAAAAAATAAATATGCGTCACGCAAAGCTATGAGTGATAGGAGTTGGAAAGGGTTAGAGATGGAAAAGGCAATTGAGTGGAGTGATGGTACATCAAAAAAAGAAGGGCGACACATGTTCAATACTTGTGAGGATGTGAAAGACTTTTTAATTCTGAGCAATTGTTCCTGTTATGCCAGGTATCGGCGAGCCACCACTCTAGCGCAGGCATTTCTGTTATTGGAAATGATTACTGTGAAAATATCACGGGAATAAGGAGTTAGGAAAAAAAGGTTTAACATTTACAGTGCCTACATCTTTTGGGCAGGGAAGCAATGGGTGTTTGGTAGCAAATGAATGGTGTGACATGGCCCGTGGCCATGGATAGTAAGCTCAAAAGAAAGATATTGGTGCAACATGTACAGAGGCCAGAGTTGAAGGCCATAGCTAGTGAGACCTCAAGAAACTATGCAACATGTTCGGCCGTGGCCACAATTAGCCCAAAATAAAATTATTGGAACAAACTTACAGTGGCCCCAGCAGGAGGCCATCACTAGTGGGCCCGGATAAACTAAAATATAGTAAAATCATTGAAATACTGTGAAAAACCATTTGCTAAGAGAGATTAAGGTGATCAAATTTAACGCAACAAAACCCCTGAAATTCACCACCCGCATTGCAATCAAGTCCAACTCAGAGAAGAAAATGCATCACACGAACCAAACAGTCATAGGGGGTAATGGCCAGGGAGAAAAAAAGCAATTGAGGGAAGGGCGCGGGGGGCTGGAATGAGGAGGCGGAACTTGGTGAGTGCCAGTGCAAAGGGACCGTGCTAACATACCAAGTCTCAACTGAACTGCACCTACTATGACTAACACTAACCCATTCCATCCTGCCTTCCTGAGAGCACTAACAGGGTGGACGTTTCTTCTTTCACTGCTCTTCAGTTACACTGACCCTTGCCCCACTTAACACAGTGTACCATGTAGATTGCAATGTGGGGGGGAGTGCAACATCTAATAAATGCCTCTCTGAGTAAACCTACAAACCAGATACACAGATAACGTGTAATCTCCAGCAGGGGCCATGTAAGTTGTAATGTTGTAAAGCTTTTTCAAAGGCTTCTTTCCAATTTCTGCCTAAAGAAGTGCAGGAATTCCACGAAAATTCATAAATATGCTAAATAAATTATGTTGTTTCCCTATGCTAAATAAATTAGGTTTCCCTAACTAAAGTTCTTCTGGATCAACATATATTGAACTGACACCCTAGTTAAGGTTACATCGCATCTGACACTTTATCTCACACGTTAAAATGAATAAATATTTCCTCTCGACTTTAATTCTCATCCCTGAAAGTTTCAACTAATCTAGCCAAATCCAAACACTAAGGCCAAATTTAGTAAAGTTGTATACCCACAATTCTTAGTGAATAAAACATGTTTTTGCAATGTGATTCCAAAAGAGGCTAAAAGATCACAGTTTTGACCCAAATATCGCGAAAAGGTCTGCTTTGATTTTTACCCATCAGATTGAAATAAAATCATCAATATTTACATGTATGTGCAGTAGGCAAAAAACGACAAAACAGATTTAAAAATGTATAGCAATGATTCACCACACCCATCAAGCAGTAAGGTAACATGACAGGAAAAAGATAAATATACAACGAAATGAAAATATTCAGCAAAATGCAAAAGATTATCTGCTACACCCAACAAGCAGTAGCGCTAGTGGGCATGCTGAGTAGGGTGGGAGGAACAAAATGAAATGAAAAAGATACCTAAAAATTAAAAATAGTTATCTCAAAGCACAAGATGATCCGCCGCACCCAACATACAGTATGGCCACCATACATGCACAGTATGGTTGGGGGTAAAAAATAAGAAATGAAAAATAATAATCAAAATGAAAAATATAGCTTGGAAAACACAAAAACATCTGTAGTCCACACATGCACGCACACACAGACACACACATCAGTAGATTACCAAAGGTCAAACACCGAATTATATTCTGCAAACCGCATGTGCACCCATCATTTGCAAAATATTCCACGCACACCATTAACAATCATAAATAAATTAGCTTTAAACACTTGCCGCTACAGAAAAGTCAATATAACTCACATTTAAATCGTACAATATTCCCTTAAATAAACTAAGAAAACTGTTTTTGAAAAGTAAAAGTTCAGGTTACTACCTATGAAGGTTACTTACTACCTGTGAAAATGTCACTGAGGGATTCTCTATTGTGCCCCTTCTATGTGTGCACTGCTATTTGCCTGATTGGTTTCAGGTAACACATCTTGGTTTTCATAGTCTGAAACCTGACCAATTGCCGAAAGCAGCAGTGATTGCCAGTTTGTACAGTCGCTGCCAAACTTGCCATCTCTCCTTTCTTTGCTGGTTACGATAGTGTTTCAGCCATCTAGTATGTATACGTTTCTGTTCCTTCACCTGAGCAGCTATGGTAAAGCTCTCTGTAGTATTAGCAAGCAATTGCCGAAGGTTCATTCTCAGGGATCTCTTAACATGCTGGATGTTCTTATCATACTTCTACCTGTGAGAGCCATTGACCATAGAATCCGTGCCATTAGCTGAAACCAACGCCAAGTAATTCAAAATGTCTGACCACAATCGGGGATAGTAGAGCAATACAAACCAGTCAGGGCAAGATGGCAGGTAAGGAGAACCGGAGTTACACTGAATATTACATTCTCAAGCAATAGCACCAGGCAAATGTGGTATTTCACATGGGCTACCAGAATGGCCATAGTCATACCCAAAGCAGAAGTTGCCAAGTACTGGGATCCTAATCCAATATTCATTGAATCCCAAATACGCCGGTTCTTGACACCACTCACTTCGACCTTGCCAGTATGATCCACTGCAGGTGATGAAAACTCGAGTTCTAGTAAAATGAACGGAGGGAAGTTATCCCTTTCCTCTCTAGGGAAAATGAGGAGGTCCAGGTTACGATGGAACATACTAGAACAACAAACAGCATTATCGATGGTAGTGGCAGAATAATCAGCAGTTCTGGTGTAATTACCTTGAGGTCATGGGGGCATCTGGTATTCATCATGCACATATCATCCATAGTCATAGCTCTTGCCCATATTAAGCCATGTGGGTTGAGATCACTCTAGTACCGAGTGAGGGCAACACATACTTGAAGGTATACATGCATTAAAGTCACCAACCAATATGGTCTCATAATTACAACTGTAGGTGGTGACTAGCCTAGTCACAATATGAGTCAAGACCTTAGTATATTGATGGCCAGGGCCGTCATAAAGATTACTTACAAGAAGATTCACAGGTAAGCCGCTCTCTGTGCTCCCCAGGACCAAGCCCGCCAGTACATATTCAGAAGCCACCTGGAGGTTAGTCAAACCAAGTGCTAAGGTTCAGCTGATTAGAAGTCCACCTTTGGGGCGGCCTACACTCCTTTAGAAGCCAGCGAAAATAAAGGTAAATTACTAGAGAGACAGTCCATTTCAATAAGGTGAGGAAACCCCCTTGTATCCCAAGAAAGGATGGTTAGGCCAGGGTCAGGGTCATTTCAAGTATTTATTGGGTAGAAATCCAGCTAACCATGGCCAATCCACTTCCCTGGGTTCACTCTGATCTGGGGGAGTACACACAATGTGTACCACTCTAGATGCATCCTGATTAGCAGCCACTGAAATAGTGGCTTTTGACTGGAGAGGAAAGGAAGAAGGGGGAGAGTGAACAAGGACACGCATCCGATGATTGGGAGCAGTAAATATACCAAATGCTGGTTGCAGAGAAAATGTCATATATTTCTTAGAAGGAAGGAGGAGATTTTGCACTGTGGCTGTAAGTGACTGTCCTACCTGCTAGTGGCCAGAGCAAATACTTTTCACAAGGAAACACATTTTGGAATTACTTTAAGACACCCGGGTGCATTCAGTGCCTTTAAGTGGGTGGTTTGTCTGTTAGTGGTCATTGGAAATACTTGTTAGTAATTGCAGAGAAACATTCTTATATTTCTTGGTAGGCAAGAGGATACAACAGTTATTGGCTGCATCTCAGTCAGCAACGTGCCATCTTGTGGCTACAGAGTAATGACTATTTTGAGAGCCAACATTCTTGGAGCACACAAAATGCCACAGGCAATAGGGATGCCTGGGGGGGAGGTTCTGCCCACTATCTCTGGAACAGTAGGGGAGTGAAGTTATAGATTGTATCTACTGACAAGCTAGGAGGAACAAGTTTAGAGATGCAGAATATGGGAAGTTACTGGTTTTTGCCATCACCATCCACACCCACTGATGATAATGAAGAAGATGATGATGATGACCAAGCTTCTACCAGCCATAGCACCAGTTTTTCGAGATGCTATACAGTCTATCCTGGAGGTAGAATCTTTTCCTTCTTCTTTTCAGTATTGAAGAAGCTTGAAAGAGGTGCAGATACGTAACGATCTTACAGTCGCAGGTGGCACTGAAGACAGAAAAGGTCCAAAATGCATTGGCATATCTGTGAAATACTGTTTCTGTTCTCTGTGGATAAGATCATTAAATATCTGACCAGCTACACTTTTGGTGAGTGACATCTGTGAATCTTTACAAAAATGTTTTTCTTTTCACATTTCTAAGTTTGTAATACAATGCATATACTTATGTTCTCTAATCTCACTGAGCATTTTGTATGAGCATTAGGAATTAGGTTTCTAGTATTTTTTCTTTGCATTGATTACCCTAAAAGCCCAGGGTCTCGCTGCAGTGCTCCTGGTATTTTGTTCACATTTTCATGTTTCTCTACACCTCAAATTGATAATGGTGCCCACTGTTTATTTTATTTTCTTAAGTTCCTGGTTTCTGTCATCACCATCCACATCCATTGTTGATGAGTCTGAGGATAATGAAGATGATGATGATGATGCCCAAAATAAAGTGGTCCTCTAGTCGAGGCCCCCACAATACATGCTTTTGAAAACCAGTGAAACAGAAGAGGAAAAGGAAGAGGATAATGCAACAGGTAAAGAGCTAGAAGGGAAGGACAAAGGTTTCATCTCCACCAGCCCCTTTGTAGCCAGAAGAGTGTAAGAGGATGCATCTTCTTGCTCCAGCAAGAAAGTCTGAAGTTGGGAAGTTCTTCATTCCACAGAACAACATCATCTCTCCACCTGAACTCTATGCAGCTAGATTATTTGCAAGGGAAAGTGTGGGATCAATTTGAGCACCACATTTTTGCGTTGCCATATGATGTACCATCAGCATTGGACTGGGAGGAACCCAGATGCCATCTACTGCAGCCCTCTCATCACCAGTCAGCAATCACCAGTTTGACCATGGCATGTACTGTCACTCCAGAAAAGTATTACTGCTGAATTGCAAAAGCTCTAGTGACTGCAGTAGGTTGACTAACTAGTTAGAGGTGCCACTAGCATTTGTGCTACTAGGGTTATGTTCTTGAATCCTGTTCCTGCTCCTTTACAACAGTAATGCACAGAGAGCCACCTACATCTCTTTCACTACCCGTCCGAGCTCCACCATCCTACTCCCTGTACACTAGTCCACAATCACTGCCTTAGCCAACACCTGCTGCACTAGCCTTCCGGTATATGGTATTTCCTACATTAGCACACACCTCCTCGATGAAACCACACATTATACACTAACCCAGGCCACTATGATATTCCACACCTTGTCACTAGCTCACACCTTTTTTTCTTTCCCACATGAAGGACCATCTGAAATTCAGAAAACCTCCAAAAACCTGGCTCTTCAACTCAGAATGGGACGAAAACCAATGAACATCACACGCCCTGCCACCCCATGAATCAAACACACAGCGGAAAAAGAAGGTTGAGTGGGCCTGACTAGAGTGAATTGCAGGGAAGTGAAGAGGTGTCAGAATGTGAGGGAGACCCAGGTGTACTCGTCCCCGTAGAGGGTCAAACCGGAAATAGGGAGGAAAGATGGGACCAACTTAATTGGACCACAGATAGAGGGCTAAAGAAAAAAAGGGTGTGCAGTAACAACTTGGAGGGTGTCTCATGCGCAGAATGGAATTACCATGATAAATGACCTAGGGACCCCAATAACCAGACAGACTGAAAGAATATGGCAAAGTTGTTAGCTCAAATAAAGGTAGGAAATCGGGTGGCCATACAAAATTCAAAATGCATATTGCACATTCTCGGTTACTTTTCTCTTTCCCAAAGACTTTATACTTTTGTGTACATTAGCTATGCATCATCCTACGTGGCAAACAGTAAAACCTATCGAGGGGAGGGATTGGTTAAGGGAACATATATACCTATACATATGTGAGGAGACCACAATTGTGTCCATTTCAACCTGCTATTTACTGTTATTTGATGTAATTGTGCTGGGTGCTATTACTCCTCTTGGCCTCTGGAGACTTGGTTGCTCCGTCTAACTTGTGCTTTCTGCTCCCTGGATTGTCCAATACTTGGCACTTGCAGGTGTTTTCGATTCTGCTTAATCTAAGAGAAATGTGCCCTTTGTTCATAGCTTATCCTGGTTAACTCCCTTTCTACTTTCCAATTTCGTCTTGCTGTGTCAGCCTTAGTCTTAGTAAACAGAAATTATTTGTTCCTCGCAGGAAGCTGTTTTCTGCAGCTTTTCTTATTTGCGGCCTTGGTTTGTCTTTAAGTTAGTTTTGACACAATCCGACATCCATCTTTCCATCAAGGCCGCTTTATTCATGTTATATTTTCTACTGAAGTAAGCTTCTATGTAACTCATCTACCTTGCATTTCTGCATACATACATTTGTTCTTGCCTGTCTTCTGGGTATAGATGATGTCTTCATCTCTTTATACTTGTTACTTGGACTACACTTTCATATCGTTTCTGTGCGGCATTGTGTCTTTCCTTTATGTCGTCACTTTCCTCTGATCTGTTTGCACTTACAGATCTTATGTGTCTGATGGTGTATGCCGACATCCTTCCACCACTTCAGTGCAAGGGTACATTCGATACGGTTGTCTGAGTGTATAACATCTCTCCAGTGGAGTAACTTTGCTGAGAATGTTGAGGGGGGGGTGACATCTGAAGAAAAGATGCCCCAGCCAAATGAATGGGGACAAAATGGTGTCATGAAAGTTGGGGGGGACAAACACCACTGTTCTCCCCTAAAATGATGCCCATGCATCTCTCATATGTTCGGTGTGGTATTGGGACGATACCTGGTGCCATGCACAGAGTCTTCCTGCTTTGCTTCCAGTATGACGAGGTGAGGGGGCGGGTACTAGAGGTAATGTCATCTGCTCCACTACAAGGGGATAGAGGTGCATCACAAACTCGGAAAAGATGTTCCTTGAGGCTCAAGGAGCACTAGCAGAACAGGGAATAGGGAATGTGGGGGTTATGGCTCTGCAAACTGGGATTTGCTAGGGGGTAACGGATGTGGACAGCAACTGGTATGAACACTGTGGGTGCAGAGGGTACCGCCTCTGAATAGGCCTGTTGATGTCCCACACCAGGGCACCCAATATAGGAGTGGTAATTGTTGCATACCGCAAAGGATAAAAGGGGAAGGAATATGTGCTGCTGGGAATCTAAATGGAGGATGTAAGACACATACCTCCTCCACTTGCTCACATGTCCTCCGCAAGACAACACGACTTGAACTAATCCATTCCTCAACCATTAGTTTACACCTTCATCAGCACACACATTACCTATTTGCCCACAATCGCTTTAACAGGCCAGCACCTTTTCTATTTGCACACCTCCACTAGACAACAACTCATTTGTTACTAGACAACGGCTCATTTGTTAGCCACACTTCTGCTAGTAGCTTATACTCCTTTTCTGGACCATACCTCATTCATCAGCGTACACCTTCTTTCTAGGGAGTGTATGGCGCAGCCCACATGTCTTGCACCCCTTCCCGAATGACCAGGCATGTAACCACAGGTGTGGAATGTGTGCAAGCTGTGGTGATGCCGAACTGTGTCCACACGGGTGCATTGGTCCACTCACCCTTGCCGTACTTGATGATCAGGGGTCTAGGTGTTTTAGAGTTATTTGGTTATCCAGGGACTGGTCAAATTGGGGTGTAATATAGGTTTGTATAGGAAACGTAAGGATTTGATTTCGAGTTGCATATGGGATTGAGAAACCAGAATAGTTTGAAATTGAGAGCTGTTGAATTTTTTACTTGTTGCAGCTTTTTGGTTTAAGAATGTTTGGGTAGGGAAGGGTGTTAGAACATAAGTAGTGAAATAATTAAGAGGCTGGGGAGTAGAGGAAGTATAATTGCCAGTGTCGGTTTTGGAAGAGGGTTAGGAGGATGTCTATACTAGCGTGTCAAGTGGGGAACAAAGAGCGTAGGCGGGTCTTACTAGCCAATAGGTTTGACTGACAGACATACTTTGCATGTAGCGTCCAGATTGAAACTGGCCCACACATTAATATGTATTTAAACAAGTTATTTATAGCGCGTGGAACACAGAACACTGAGGCGGAAAGTAGCCTTTGAATCTGCTGTCACACCTTCTAAAGAGCGTCTCTTCCTTGTGACGCAAGCGTCGAACGAGGCTCATTGAGTTTCAAAGCCCTAAACTTAGACCTGATGCTCCGACCTGACATTCCAGGAGCTAGCGTTACCGGCCTGTGGGCGCAGCTGCCCCACCCATCTGGAAATATTCCTTTTCACGATCACCCAGGCATTGCGTATGTATTCATTTCCATTTTGAGAAGAGGCAGGTTACACTGCACTTCGAGAAACTGCGTTTTCTTTTTTTTTTCTACTTTATTCAATTTTTCCAACAGACAAATTAACATGCAATAACTTCAACATAATAAACTTGTTTTACTGAGTCCCGAAATGTGACCACAGCTACTACACGCAGCCCTACTCAGCTACTGCAACATATTCTATGTGGTTACATACACTGAATTTACTGTTTCCGAATTTGGGTAACAAAAACATGTGGCTAAGATTACCGTGCACGCCAGGAGGTAAAAGAAAAGAGGAGTATAAAGCCAGAACAGGCCAGGAATAAGAAATACACTTAGCCTGAAATATGAAGTCTAAAAGACACATATGGATACGCAGCTACACAGGCACGATGTGACGCAGCAAGAAGCAAGCGGTCGTGTTGCAGAAATGTGAGCAAAAGTGGTAATATACAGATGTTAACACTCAATTCAGTGGCCGAAGTGTAAAAAATATTATAAGTAGTGGAACTATGTTCCCCCAGCCCCACCTCCTTCCTCTATCCTCCACCCCCTCAGAGCTCGCTACTGACTCTATTACGCCATCCCCCATTCAAACCCCATACCTGGGTCCTTCCTTTCCACCACCCCACCCCACACCGCTGTGTATTACAACAGTACATTACCTCCAACGACCCCTATCCCGACGCCTCCCTGGATTTCAGCTTTCAGTAACCATCCATCGCCCCCCAATCTCACTGATTAAGTGAAAAGCCCAGGACTATAGGCCTGCCCATTACCTGTACAGACACTGGGCCTCATTATAGGTTTGGTGGTATCTCGGCAGTAAGGGCATTGTTGATCCCCATTTAATTGGAGTCCATAGGACTCCATGGGGCATTTCGGCGGCCAAAATCGGGTGGAAAGTTGGCGGATTTACCTGTTGTTAGGCAGTGCTGTACTGCAGCAGTATATAATTCCACTGCATTTAACACGCACCGCCCAACTCGCAATGAGGCCCACTACTGTGCCTGCAGCAGTCCATGCCTAACTGCAGAAGACAAACACAGATCACTGCCAAAGGGAGCAAGAAGCGTAAACAAAGAAACAAAAGCAGTCAAGGACGTGCAGGTAGGAGTATGATGTGACGCTGCAGTGTTACCAGCAGGGTCCAGGTTCGAATCCCCGTTGGGGACTGTCACGGGTGAGTGCCCTTTAAGGCATCCCACTCGTGGGGTACATGTCACAGATGGATGTGACGTGGAAGGGGAGGGGGAAGTGCCTGAGAGGACTTCCAGTTTGTAACGGGAATAAACAAGTTGTGAATTACTCCGCTGGTGTCTTGGCTGTTATTTGGGGCCGTTAAACCCTAACATTTGGCGCCCAGGACTCTCCATCCACCAGCGGTCCTCCTTATCGCCATGCCGGGGATCGCCCCCCGTGTGCGTCCACACAACGACACCAGTGATCCCACCGATGAGCGGATCCCCGCTACTACTAAGGGAGCGCAACTGGACAAGCGCCTCCCTTTTCATCCTCTCCTCCTCCCTCGCACGCGATCCCGGGTTCTCCTTGTTTATACCTGCAGCCATCTGGGTTCCCTCAGGGCACACACGACCCCGCTGTGCCCACGTGTCCTGGACCTTGGAAAGACACGTGCGTGGCTGCCGTGCATCGGAGGATCCACTGCACACGGCGCCTGCTGCCATCAATCAGCAGGAGTGCTACCACGAGGCACCCACATACCATCAGGTGCACGACAGACATTGTAGAGAAAAAAATTCTGCTGCGACCTTCTTCCTCGTCCCAGTACCATTCTGAATAGGAGCAAACCTGCCCGTAGGATGACCCTCAGCAACCCACTCGCCGCTGCGGCCACTTCCTGCACACCACCATGAGTACAGCAGCTGTCCAGGCAACATCCAGCTCGCAGCCGCCACCAGCGCCAGCTGTCACAAGATCCACCGCCACAGCATGGCGCATGCCACCCCCGTTTTCCATGACGCCTCAAGCAGACAAAGGAGCAAGGTGGGTGGAATGGTTAGAAGACATCAATAACTTCATTGATGCCGCAGGGGAAGAAAACTCCCCTCGTCTACGCAGCATGTTCATAAACACAGCGGGCGGAGAGATAAAAACACTAATCAAAACCATTCTGCCAGCGGAAATGCCAGATTTTGAAGCCCTCATCGCGGCCCTGAACAAACGTCTTGTCATCTCCCCCAACAGAGACTATGAAAGATATGTGTTTAACCAATGCACACAGCGCAGTGATGAAACAGTGGACGAATTCCTCACGAGGCTCCGCGTCAAAGGTGCACATTGCCAATTTGACGCTTTTTCGCTTGATGAAGCACTTCGACTCAGGGTAATTGAGGGCTTTGTGTCGGCGACACTACAGAAACAACTCCTAAAGAAACCAGTCACCATCAAAGAAGTGAGTGAAAGGGCACGTGTACTCGAAAGGGTGGAAAAACAAGCCACGCACATAGCCAGCAACGTCACCGGGAAACACAACAAAAATGACGTGATAGCTGCAGTTCACGCTGGAAATAAAAACATTAATCCAAGTAACGCGTCGACCCCACGCATGCAGAGACAATGCTACAGGTGTGTGATGGCGTTTCCGCACACCGGATCCTGCCCACCTCTCTCTCAAAGGTGTGGCAACTGTGGTAGGGAAGGCCACTTCCAATCTAAAAACAATGGTGTGTCCCGTTGTTCTGGAACAGTGGTCCGGGTCTCATAAAATAAGGGAACAATGCTGCATTTCCCTGAAAAGCAAGGGATAGTCGTATCCTTTCGTTCTCTCACACTTTGACCTCTGCCTAAATTCGGTAATAGTAAAAGAGTTATATTTTTCCATACTGTGATAGCCGCAGATGATTCAGGAGCCCATGGAGAACGGTTTAATATTTATTTGACATGCACTAAGAGTATTACATAATGAAAATGCATTGTTTTTCAAAAGCACACTGCAGTCCCACTACACAGAATTAAATTAAAATAGAACAAACAATGACAAATCCAATAGTTTTGGCTGATGTAAAGAGAGGCGCACGTGCATGCACTGTTACAGGTTGTTGAATCTTTTGCTATTTAAAAGTTTGAATTTTGGTCGACCTATTTTTTATTTTTTCATCATGAGGGTCCCTCCATTCCTTCCTTCCCCAGCCCCTTACACTCCAAACCTTCATCTCCCCACTGCAAACCCACACAAGGTAGATTGAAACAACTGCATTCCAGACTGCAGAGTCAAAAGCTCCTTTCATCCCTAGTCAGTGTTCTACACTCTATCATTTGTTGAAATGCATATTAATGTGTGCTGCAGTTTCTCGCCATTGGTGGCACATTTGAAATGTGTCTCTTTGTCCAACCTGTAGGGTGAGACTCTTTGAGAGTGGCAGAGCTAGTAAGACCCGCCCATGTGTAGCCTTTTGCCCTACACTATAATTGCATGGATGTATTGGCGTCGTCCGGTATGGGCATCACATGCTCAATCACGCATGCCATTCCCAGGTTTTGTCATCAAAGCAATTAGGAATAATGTATGCAGATATGCATAACCAAGAAAATAAAGATACCCTGAACAGGGTAAAATGAACATGACCTATTGCTCTCTGTCCACAGAGAGATTCTTCTTTTTGTGCACTTGTTGAATATTTAATATCAAAATCCTAACTACTTTAATCGTTGCCACATCACATAAAGTCTGGGTAGAAACAGCATTGTTAGAGAGATGCTCAGTGAACACAGCTGTCCCAGGCACCATTGTGCGTCTTGGGAGGATAGCTCAGCGGCAACATGCTCGCCTTGGAAGCAAGACAACATGGAGCAACACAGGTTCGATCCCCGGGTCCGCGCTTAGAAACCTCCGGGTATTAAGTGCGTTATAAATAACCTATCATATCATATCATCATATCATGCACAGGAGTTGAGCCCACTGGTACTGGATTCCACACTGTCCACTTACAAAGGAAGAAAAATAAATCCTTGTGCCCAATAGCACAGTGTGCTCAGATTACAGTATGGCAGTTTACCCTAGCATTGTCAAATACCATTATGCCGAGTGAACGAAACACGGCCCGATTCCATACTGCCCATTTACAGGTGCAAGCCGCAAGGCCGCATGGGATTGTGCCAAGGAAGCTATGCCAGTTTCACTTGGCCCAGATAGCACAGAAGGTGGCTGTTTTGCAATAGTAAATGAATGAGAAAAAGAGGGGTGGCAAAAGGAAAGCAATACAGGAAGAAGTAAAGGGGTCAATGACACACAGAATTGGGGCTTCCATTGACAGTTTTAGGATGTGGGTGTACACAAGCAGGAAATCTGGGTTTAGGGGGCAGAGTCATGCTAAAACAGCCAGGCCGTATTTATAAACGGGCACTCGTCCCTAACTGCAGATATTTCTGTAAGGCCTGCACCCAGAAATGTATTCCCAGATTTCACGAGTTTGAGATTGCTGCACCCAATGTGGGAATCCTCACCCATTCCCAATCTCTACCTCACAAGTCAATGTCACTGGCCTATTCTGTCTCTAATTAGAAGCTGACAACCCTCTTGCAGAGTAATAACACGGCATCACTATGAAAGATGTATGTAAATATGTGGACCACAAAAAAAAGAGCAGAAAAGGGACACGTGATGCCGGATGGAGTGTTAGGCAGAATCACATGCAGTAACCCTTGGGGAACACTACATGCAATTAAGATTACAAGTGTCAGTACAATTTCACCTCTGGGACAAGAATGTACTACACAGTTTTGTGGTAGCAGTGGCTAAGCCGCCAGACTTATCTCAAGAGTTGAGTGAGCAGTAGAACAAGTTACACAAAGAACCAACAAATACAGTGATTCAAAGATACACTTACTCAAGGTTTCTTGGTAAAAGAATATACATTTATTTACACAGTCAGTTTGAAAACATTACACTAGCAAGAACAGCTCAATATCACACACTAATATACTACAAATACACAACCATTAAGTTACTGAAGAGGTTCAGCTCCCCTGAAGTGGGAGCAAAATGGCACTTCAGATACTTTTAAGAGGGGTACAAAGACAAGGTTATATGAATCAATAGCACAAATACTTGCATAGGCAGGGCAAAGGGTTTCAGTAAACTACAACCAGCAATTCAGTTCACAGGCCTGGGCCAAAGTCAATGGTTCAGAGTCTTTGTAAAGGATAGCACAGTTCTGGTAGTAAACGGTTAAGTCTTTGCCACAGAAGTTAGAAGAATTTGGCTAGGCGAACCGTTAGACGAATGTTTAGGGAAGGAAAAGCCTTCGAAGTTGGGAAAGTTTTGCAAACTTTCTCAGTGGCCGAAAAGATTTCCGGACCACGTTTGCATAGTACCATGAAAGTGAAGAAGAGCTGTAGCTGAGGCAGTTGTTCCTGGCAGTTCGAGCAGATCTAGCTGTTCCTGATCTTCAGTCGTGGGGACAAGGAGGATGTCGGTAGGTTCCTGCACTGCCCAGGGATGAGGCCACACGCTTAGCAAAACATTGGTTTAAGGTGTGAGTGTCTTAAAGACCACAAAATGATATCCTTCCCACTGGCTATCTGGTTTTCCACAGCCCTCTGCACAAAATTCGACAAGGAGGGGACGGTGTCCAGGCAGCTTACGAGTTGGTTGTTCCCACAAAACTCAAATCAGGCAATTCGGAGCTGCAGCAGGGCTTCACCGGTCGTCCAGGAGTTGCAGCAGTCCTCTTCCTTTAGCTCGTCTTCGGTTCTTTCGTTCCAGTGGTCGACTCTGCTTTCCAAATCCCAGAGGCCTGCTTTCAGTTTTCCCCCATTCATTCCAGCCTGGCTGTCACTCACACAGCAGGGTGGCTGTCCTTGCCGGACAGCCAGCCGGCCAATCACGCCAGAGTGCATTCAGGTCTCCAAGGAGACTAAGCACAGGGAGTTTCGGGCACCTCCCTCACATCTTGTCCACCCAGAAAGCCTGGTGCCAGAGGAGGGCTTCAGCACTGAAGCCCGACAAAGGCCAAGGAACAAAGGGACCAAACCTGGTTTGGCACGCACAGACAAACACAAGAAGGACCTTTCCTAAAAGAAATGGCGAAAAAAGTTGACTGGAGTCTGTTTTTACAGATAGGTCTTGGGTGCCATATTGAAAACCATGGCTGACCCAATTTTTTGCTACCGTTGTTCGCAGTCGGGAAAAATCATGGTAGTTTGATCTAAACCAGTGCCACCAGCCATTTAAAGTAGGAAAGGATAGCATTTGACTGTTACATGAGTGTTTTGACTCAGGGGAAGTTAGGCAACCCATCCAGCACTCTATAGGAAGATAGTGTGTGCTGGGTCTGTAAATTTAAAGAGACTAGTAAAGTCAATTTAACTTTACATGCACTTGGAGACGGTAGTCAGTCCCAGAGAAGTTATTTAAACCTTGGGAAGTCTGAAAGACATCCCTGTGTCACTGCACTGAAGGTGCTGTGTGGCACACAGAAAAAGATGATGCCCATGGAGTTGTTTTAAAACTCCATAACCAAAGAACACTAAAGTAAAACACACATCAAAATACATGGAAGAGTGGGGGAAAAAAAGGCTCAAACTCTTCCCAGGTAAAAAAATCAAATCTTAGAAATCCAGCAAAGTTGCTGGGGGTCTCAAAAGGTAAGGGAAATTAGCACATTCTTGAGGAATTTCCCTAACATGGAGCTACTGGAAAATGAGAATAAGGAATAAGAAATGGAGAAGAAGCCGCAAGAAAATGAAAGGTGGCTGCGTACCCTCACCATACAATTTGCGCTTATTCACAAATCAATGTTTTAGCAGTTTTAAACATAGGCCGGAGTTTCCAGGTGGCATAGGTTTGGGGGTGGTAGCACACATTGTCGCCAAGTGGGCCCATTTCATGAGCGATGCAGTCAGTCAGTCCTGGTTTTGCACATGCTGGGACTTGTAGGCTCATCTATTCAGTCAGAGCAAGCAATGTGCAAACACAGAAGTGACTGCAGGGATTACACGGGACCATTTGGCAGCCATCAGCACTGCATAAAACATGTCGTGTAGCTTGAGATGGAACAGTCAGAGAAGTCTGACATCACAGCACAGACATCCATGTGGAATGCTGGACCACTAACATCAAGAACATCCATCATCGTTTCTTTGCAGATTGGCCTACAATTACAAACAAACCAAAAACTGTGGAAAGGTGCACTTTGTTTCAGAATGCAATCTCAGTTCCAGCTGGACTAACGGGCTGATGTGCTCCTTTCATTTGCATAATTCACTGTCATGTCCATGAATTAGCTTAATATAAAAGTCACCTTGTATCATGCTTTTTGAAATGCCTTCCAATGACGACTGCCGGCAGCTTTACATCCAGTCCGGCTGGAGGTGGAGGAAGGGGGACACACTTTAAAGGAATGCAGCTCCATATGTGCACCAATGAGAGCAGGATTGAGGGACCATGAGATCAGGATGGAGGGAGGAGAGTGGCAGAGGGTGAGGAGCAAAGACGAGAAAGGAAGAAGATTATTTTGTAGGAACCTGGACTTTTAGTCACTAGTTTGGTAAGAGGGGGAGGCACCATAAGTGGTGGTAGAAATGGAACCACAGGAGTATCTATTCAAGTAGGACAGTCCTGAAGCTGCCATGTTAAGTTCAGGCACACCCTGCATAGATGAATTCCCCAAAGGAAAGAAACAGCCACCCAAAGTACTTTTGTAGCCTTACACAAATCTGAAACTTCACACTACAGGAATATTTTAGCCACACATTGCCTCAACACATTCCAACCAAAACTAAAAATCACATTTAGAGTATCAAAAATCAAATAACTAGAGTAGGTGCCAGTGACCACAGCCCTCTTTCTACCACCAGGGAGTCAATCTGACCTCCAATTGACCGCATGGAAGCCAACATAGTCATCAACGCACAGGGAAACCGACTAAAATGGTGAAAGGAGTCAATTTCAGACATAGAAAACAGATTCAATTCTATGATGGAGACAAACTGTGTAAATAATACAGATTACATTCCTCTACTAACAAAGTACAAAAAAACTACATCCTCAAAAAGATCGGCGGAAATCCCCCAAGACATGTGTTCGAGAAAATCCTGGTCCATAAACGCTGTGTGCTCAGAGAAATTCAACGCAGAGCAAAACTTACTGCTACACCAGTGGCACAGAAAGAAGCGGAAGACGCAGCTAAACATTACAAATGATGGGTTAAAGGTCACAGGTTAAATCTCTATCAACAGGATTCAGAAAACATCTTAAAAATCATAAGTTGCAGAAACACAAGGCAATTTTGGAGCACCCTGAGAGCTCCTCTCGACTTTCAAGAAAAATCTTTAACAAGTGAGATTGGTGAACTCATGTGGTTAAAACATTTTGAAGGCATGTACTTGGCTCCAACAACACCAATAACCACACATACAGGGCACAAACTCGGCCCATGGGTAAGAGTGGACGACCCGGAGGAGATCCGTTTACGGATCTTAGCCTTGAAGAACACAAGAGCCCCAGGGCCCGACGGGATCACAAATGTGGGTTTAAAAACAAACCCAAAGGAGTGGGCCAGCCTCCTAAGTAAAATCTTTGGAAGATCTGCGGACTTAAAAACTATACCGCCCTCATGGAAATCAGCCACAGTGGTACCTATATTCAAGAAAGGCGACAAAAAGGACCCAGCAAACTATCGCCCAATTGCGTTGCTGGACGTAATGGGGAAAGTGTTTGGCTCGATGCTACTAGACCGCTTTAAGAACTGGGCATCAAATGCTCCCTGTGAAGATCCTTTCCAAACAGGATTTAAGAAAAACATGGGCACTGCAACCAACATATTGCTACTGAATGTGCTGAAGAATAAAGTCTTGGAAGGAGGCCCGAGAATCTTCATGGCCTTCATCGATCTCACTCAGGCCTTTGACCGAATAGACAGGTCGAGGCTCTAGTTAAAATTGGAAGCGTGGGAATGTCCCCCTGAACTGTTGAACCCAATAAAGGCCCTGTACACTGACACCAGTATGCACATCCCCTTAGATCAAAACGGATTATTGTCAATTCCGATCTCAACAGTACGAGGTGTGAAACAGGGGTGCCCTCTAGCCCCGGCCCTCTTTCTGGCATTCATCGGTGATATTAAGAGTTCAGACACAGAAATACGATAATTTCTACCAAAACTCTGCAAAACTTCAATAACGAGGCTTCTCTGTGCTGACGACCTAGTCCTACTGGACCATACACAAATAGGACTACAACGGCAATTGACCAACCTACAAAGCTACATCCAAGATAACAAACTGGAAATTAATGAAAAAAAAAACAAAGCTGTTGACGTTCGAGGCATCTTCAAGAAAAAGAGAAAAAATACGATTACACCTCAAAGGTACGACGATTGAAAAAGTCTCAGACTTCAAATACCTGGGAGTCATACTAGACTCTACAAAACAAGATAAAGCAATGCAAGTATCATTAGGGTCGAAAGTCAACAGAATGGCAGCACAAGCTAGGGCCATAGACAAAAAGTTTGGTAGATATTCATTGATCCCAGTACGAGAATTTTATAGGAAAAAGATTATGCCAACATTAACCTATGGAGGAGATGCGATGATAAATCTACCAATGAACATCTGTCCAAAAATGGAGGCAACATTTTGGAGAAAAGTGCTTACGTTACCTAACTCGCCGCCAGGCGCATCTATCCGTCAAGAGCTGAGTTTGCCTTCTCTCAAAAGCACAGTGGAACAGTCAACATTAATGCTATACAAGAAATGTCGGATGGCGGAGCCTCCGTCAATCTACAATTTAATAAAAAGAAATAGAACGAAACAGCAGCAAAAGGCTTTCACAATGGAAGGAAGAGAACATCAGAGTGTTAGAACTAAAACAGGCCGACAAAGAAACATTAATCAATAACCCGAGGAAAATTCTAACAAAAGTAAGAGAGCTTAATTGGATATTGACTTTGGAAGCTGCAGGAAAGAACAAACTAACTACACATCTGCCTCCTAACATCAAAAAAGTAAACGAGCGCCAAGAATTTATCAAAAAATTTCCATGTAGGAAGGGGAGAGATGTTGCTACGTGCTTGCCTCAATCTGCTGCCGACAAATGAGATCTTGGCAATCAGAGGCAAATCCACATCTAATCTTTGCTGCTTCTGTAACACACAAGAAAAATAATCTATCCGTCACTTGCTTCTAAAATGTGCCAGTAACCAACACATAAGAGACCGATATTTGAGACCCATTTTCTCGGACTTCACTATTTCAGATGAACGAATGTGTTGGGCTCGCTTGATCGGAGGAGACAAGACACAATGGCAAATAGCAACCTATGAGATATTGGAAGCTGTAAATCTGCCGAGGCCATAGCCGACAACAAGGGCACATTTTAGATATACTCTGTCATTTTATGAGAAATTCACGACAAAGCACATTTTGTAAAAATCTTTTTTGATTAAATACAAATAAAAAAAATTAAAAAATCTCATTTGAATTTTCTTACGAAACGCCAGACACCCTCCAGATAGAATTTAGCCATGATTCATGGCATCTCACTTTGCCACAGCTCTCAATGAAGAGCGATAAGTCCCACTACCCAATTTAGCAATGCATGGGCTGGGGTCAGGTGGGTTACCATCACAAGGTCCAACAGGACAGCCTTGTCCAGTCAGTTGGTGATGAACTGTGGCTAAGGATGGTGTTGCTTTACCTGCTGGCAGGCTTACCCAACCCGTATCACCATAAAACTCTACTAACTAACGAAGGTATCATCAACCCTGATTCACAAAGGAAATACCACAACGAGAACACACACACATTCAGACTCTCACCCACACACACCCCGACTCGGCCAAAAGAGAATGCATGCAACAAACATTGTGCACATTCTACACAGAAACAACTCCAATGTGCTGGCCAGGCACAATTCAACTATCAACAACCAAAATAGTTATCAACCTACGCACCCAGCTGGCAGATAGAATGCCCCTCGTGGGCTAACAAACTACATTTCTCTGCCACCTGTAAACAAAACACCTTCCATCTATCCCTTCCATGGAGGGATCTCCAGACTGCCACTCCAGAGCACTGCTATGCAGTGACCAGGTAAGAAACACCTTCTTTAATTTATATGTTCTCCCCATTGTTGATTTGCTCCTAGGTACATCCCTCTGGGATATTTGCTCACGGTGAGTTTGCTCCCAGGTTCCTCACACTGTGATATTTGCTCGTTTTCATGGTGCTCCTAGGAACATCCCACTGTGGTATTTTCCTACTGTGATTTTGCTTTCTAAGAAAATACCACTGAGGTGTTTTCCCACTGTGATTCTGCTTCTAGGTGCAGCCCTCTGAGCTATTTGTCCACTTGATTTTGCTCTTGTGCATATCCACTGTATTATTTGCCCACTGTGATCATTTTCTTCTAGGTGCAGCAAACTAGGGTATTTTTGCCCACTCGAATTGGCTCCTAGGTGCTGTCTACCGTGAATATCTACCCTTTCATTTTGCACTACAATATTTGCTTATCTCCCAAAGCTATTTCCTCTGTGATATTTTCTTCCTGGCAATATCTTTGTGATTTCTGCCCCTGATAAATACCTGCCCTTTGGTAAGGCCCACTTGTTTTGCTCCCCTCTATCTGCTGTTTTGTCTCATTTGCTCCTCTCTGATCTCTGATATTTAGACTGTATACTTCTTCTCGAGTAAAGTGCACTGAGATGTCTCAGACTGTCCAGACCCCGTGTGGTGTTATCCTGCCAGTTTGCATGGCACAAATACCCCTGTCAGTGCACCCAGCCGATCTACCTTCTATAAGTTTTATTTCAAACTAACTCTACGCACCCGCCATGTAACAATGCTACATACCCACCGGGGCACCCCACTGGCAGCCTATAACACCATGATATGGGAAGAAAACAGAGTCCGAGCAGCGAAGAGGCTCAAAACGTTAACCCTCCTCGATCAGTAAGGTATCAAAAGTAATGGAACCCTCATATGAGACACACCAACCAATAGGTCTGCAAGAAATACCAGTCGAAATACAAGCACTTCATCTCAAGACCTCCCACCTTGTGCTTTTCAAGATACCCCAAAAGTAACCAGCAGCCGATATGGACCCATTGCACTCAATTTCATAAATCGAAAACCCAGTCAAAGAGAGAGATGACACTTCCATGATCAAGAATCATCAAACACAGAACTTCATATCTATCCTGGAACAAAGCAACAATCACACAAAAGACAAGTACCCAGGAACATGAAGAAACCCCAGTAATTCACTCCCCACCATACCTCGATTCAGCACATATCCCACCGTCCATCACCAACCGCTGCTCTGGTATCACCCTTCCTGGATTCATTTAGACAATCCCATCTCTCAAAGGAACTAACCTTCTCAGCCTCTTTGAAGATGAATCCAATGCACACAATTAAGCCTGATGCCAAAGAACCTATCACAAGGACCCAGAGCAACCACAAGCAATGCATCCTTATCAGCACTCACTCCATATCCAAACACAGCACAGGCATATACAGCTTAATCATCAAGGATAACACAGAGCTACTCTTCATCATGGAAGACTGCTCACTCTGTGGTATTATACAATGTCATCTTCTCACATGTTAAGATCAAATGAATCAACAGCACTGGCAAAAGAGAAGGTGGAATCACACTTGTGCACAAGTATTACCCTTATACACCATCTGTAACTGGTATCACTTTTAATACATTGCGCTACTTCACACATCCTTTTCTGCAATGAAATGTCCACTCCTGTTACCCTGGGTGAACCACCTCGCCATACTCTCCTGCCATCATCTGACCAACTGCGCTCACTTCATGGATTGCACAAGCTCTTAATTAATCGGCCCCAAAGAAGCCCTCCAAGTGTTCCCAAAACAAGCACGCTGACAGATGGTTTGCAGCCAATGTCAACCACCTGAAGAAAGAGTACAAAAGTTTAGAGCAGACATGGGTGAAAAATTACCTTGACATAGGCAATATTGTGCAGTGGTGACAGCTGCAAATGTACATGGTAGGCACCTCAATGGACACAACAGACCTTTATGCATAGCACATGGAGTCCACAGAAATGCACCCAGAAGGAAATGTTCAAAATCAACAAAGAATTAAAGAACCCAGCAGCCTGTAATGCCATGCTGACTCCATCCCAAAAAACCCAGTAAACAATCATGGCACACTCCAGGGGCAAAATCCTAAAGATCCAAGACCACCAGCACAAGAAAAAACCCACAACAAAAGTCAAACACATAATGTACAAGCACACAGAAAAACTGACATATCATCCCTGTTGACCATTCTATATTCAATATTTCTTATATGATTCTAAAGGAAGGCTATAATACCTTGCCAGTGGCACAGATAATGGAATTTCAGGGAATGGAACCGATAAAGGAGAAAGAACTATGGGTGAGAAGGGGATGTTCAATATCCCTCACGGATGCTTTGTGGTGACAGGAGAGCACAGGCAAGCTAGTGATTCCCACAGCACTATTGCAGAGTGCGCTCACGCAATTGCACTATCCTCCACATATGGGTAAGGACATAGTTGCTGCACACATTGGGGAAGAGTGGTTTTGTCCAAATATGGCAGAGCATATAGCCGAATTCATGGAAAACTGTGTCTCCTGTAAGAAGTTCACAGCTGGGCATACTTTAAGTGTATTGAGAGGAGCCATATCCAGCCCAATCGAGCCCGTCCAACACCTCCACATAGACTATATAGGCATGTTCCAAGTGTGCCAGGGCTACCGCTACATGATGGGGGTTGTGTGCCTGTTTTCCTGATGGATCGAAACCGGTCCCAACTCACACCCTGATGATCTCAGAGCTGTGAAATTCCTCGTTGGAGAGGTGTTCCCACGATGGGGGGTGTGTGAGGTCCTGTGGTCTGACAATGGACCTCATTTTGTAAATGAGACTTTTGAGCACATCACAACTCTATTGGGGATAAAGCACAAATTCTCCTGTGCCTATCACCAACAAGTGAACAGGGTCTCTGAGCGCCACAACGCCCCATGAGGTGGTAACTGGATGGTGCATGAGGCTCTCCCTGGCTCCTCCTACTAGGGCATTGACAGACGACCATGCAACCTCTAATGTGTTTGGAAATGAAATGCATGAATATGTCGCTTCTTTGAATGCTAGTGCCTTTTATTTATCGCCAACCTTCAGGCACGGCGGGAAAGGTCAAAGAACAGTGAAGAAGATAAAACCCTAGAAATGAATATAGGTCTCCTAAAGCTGCCACTACTTTACCATGGGCACACTGTCCTGTTGGGAAACTTAATTCGGCCTTGGTATAAGTCCAGGTTCGACGGGACGTACAGTGCGAATAAGGCCACAGATTGTGCAGTTAAACTAAGCAGTAAGAAGTTCTGGAACTACATTGGGGACGTTAAGCCCTGCCAAGGTGAGACCTCCTCATCCCCAAAAGAAGGCGATTTGATGCAAGAAGAAGAGCAAGACAAAGAAGAAGAACCACAACTGCGGCTAACTCGGTCCAGGACCAAAGAGTTAGGGAAGGACAATACGCACACCTAGATTAGGCACACTAGCTTTTCCTTGCATTAGTCATTCATGTGGTCCCCAATTGATAAATGCCCTTTCAAGAGTGTTTCATTAGATTTGTGATACAACCAGAAATAGACTGGATGATTCCTCCACATTAGTTTTTTTGTGCTTTTTTGCTTTATGTAGCTCAGACCTACCCAGAGTTGACCCACAGCGACCCCTTAATCATTGACCTACTCACTGACTCGATAATCCGTATAGTGTGGGAGCAATTGTTCTATGCAGCACTCACCCAATACTATAAACATAGAGCTTAACCTAACACCCTAACCTCATAACTAAGCAATTTTTGAGGCTGTTCAGGTGAGTTCTACAGATCCTTGGAACAATGAAAGGACACCCTCAGCAATAACAAAATGTAATTCGAAATGCTGTGATGATTTTTTGTGCCATCTGCATTCTCTGCCTCTTTACCATCCTTGTTTTACAAAGACTGTTATTTTCACACGCTTTAACCCCTACTAACGTAACTCCTATCCATGCCATCACAAAAGCCATATCTGAGCAGGCGAAAAGCACTGGAAAGGAAGTAAAGAGATTTAGGCTCAGGGCAGACATAAACTTCAGCCAAGTAAATTCCTATCTAACTGATGCTGCCGTATTACAAACAACATGTGGTGTAAGCACATGGCCAAGGTAGGGAAACAAACCACCGGAGAGAGCTGTTAAGTCTGCTCTCTCATCCCTTATGCCATGAGTGCATCCAGGACATTCGTAGCAACTGAAATTCCAAAGGCCAGAGCACAATGCCTAATGCATTTATCACTCTGCACCATTTCAAGGGAGACGAGCCACACTAAGATGGATGTCCAAAAAGACATTCCCGTATGGAGATAGTTACATCAAGACCCAAGAAATGATGGACGATTACTGGAGTACAGACAAGACCATAGAATATGTCACTGAAGGCCAGCAAAAGGGAGAAACAAGGGTAGTGACACGAAAAGATTTACAGGACCAAAGGAGATAGGAGGAATGCCAGAATGCTGGGAAGGACCGCAGATGCTAGTATATGGACAATTATACACAGCAGATGGGTTGAAGGAAGGGGTGCTTGGGAGCAAAGCACATGTGCTCCTAACTGTTCCAACGGAAGTAGTGCAAAGGAGAACAAATGCCTCAAGGAATGGGAAGCAAGTGTGAAATTGCTCACATGGGTGAAAAACGAAGTAGGGCCCATGCCCATCATACCACTTGAAGTAGCTTCTTTATGTTTCCAGAATGATGATCCAGTAAATGTTTAAGAGAATAAGGGGTGTAAACAAATCTCAGAGGTACCAGGCATGAAGGTTGGAACTGCAGTGCTTATGGACCACTACTGTGCCTGAAGGCCGAGGGCATACCTGCAACTGCCATCAACTGGGGAGGAATATGTTCACTTGTACAGTTGAACACACCAGCATTGGTAGTGTCCCGGAAGGACATACAAGCAGATTGATTCCCCAAGAGGAATACTTGCCAAAGGAAGAAGAGATCTGTAGGGTTGTCCAGAGTGAAAAGAGGAACTATGCATCATAAATAATGGAAGAGGCCATGGATGCGATACCACCAGAGCACAGGCTGTTCAGCAGAACGGAACTGTTCTATGCGTCCATTTTTCTAGCAGTCCAAACAAGCACAACCGCCAAATGGCTCCATATAAAACGTTGGGAGCTGATGCAGATGATAAATTCAACCGTTAAGGGGTTCAATGCCATCAAGGAAGAGCTGCGAGCAGTGAGGTTGATGGCTCTCCAGAACAGATATGTTCAAGACCTCCTCGCGGCCATGGAGGGAGGCGTTTGTGCCAAGATCAGATCTTCTTGCTGTACATTCATTCCTGCCCACAATGAAGACAATGGGACCCTGACAGAGGCCAATACCCAGTTACTGTAGGAAAGGACGAAGGCTGGTTGTCATATATCTTCTCATGGATACCAACATGGATGGTCAATGGACTGAAAATATTGGTGGCAGACCTGGTACTAATATTGTTCACCTGCTGTGTCATCAGAATAGCCATCACGCAATTCAAAAAGACCACTGAAAAGACCATAGGGATGAAAGTACTGGTGGACTTATGGACTGAAGAAGATGAAGAGACAAATATACAGAATATGCTGAAATCACAACTGATGCAGTGTCCTCTGTTCCCAGCAGGAACAGTGTTCGAGTTCCCATTCAACACCCTTGACTATTGGGGAAAATGGGTTTGGTGCAACCCTGGTGGAGAGTGCAGTTACTTGACATGGAGATTGGACGACCATGCAAAGTACCATGGATATCTCGGAGGAATAACAAAGGTGTGATTCCCAAGGTTACACGGGAACAGAGATAGTCGTTGAGGTAGTGTGGTCAACACGTCGATCAGAGGAGGATTTAAGACGGAGGTCCAAGTATGGCTCTCATGACCCTCACACAACTCTCAGCCCTAAAACTGAGACACGACAGATGCACCTCACTCTTTGACCCTTCCCCGTCATCATTGATGCATCGCAGATGTGAGAAACTTTACTTTCTTAGACAGCCATTCAGGTCATGCTCAGTCGATGATCTAGAGGAAATGGAGATGCCATCTATCAAATAAGTTGATTGACCCCAAATCAAGAAATCAATGATGTCATCACTGACATCACAAACTTAGACATAAAGTACATAGCCATCCATTCACAAAGTTACATGAACAGGTATTAGCTTATTGCACATAGACACAAAACACATGCTTATGACTCATGCAGGTGGATGACGGACAAACATACATATTCTATACATATATATTTCTATATCCTTCGCCAAAGCTGAACTGCAAGACGCCAAAGTATACGTATACCAAGCTTACACAGAGTTGACTGCCAATAACATAGAAAAGCCATAAGTACAAATATGGAAGCTATAGGCCCACTGAAGTGAATGAGGAAGCGGAGGCAAGGGCTGGCATGATCGCTGCAGCCAGAGGCAAGCAGAAGAATTTACCCAGCCAAGGACGAGTGGAGAACAAACGTCTCTGGCTACCAAGACGATAAGCCACCTGCTAGAAATTGAGTCGGAAATCCTCATATTTACAGGCAAGAGAGCTCCAATTCATGGCCTCAACACACGTGACCGAGCAGAAGAGGACAATGCCTATTCAATCGAGGCAGACGGAGAGAAGCTGTACCCACCAATTCAGAGGTGGAAAGATACAAGTGTTGCTCATGAAATGCCAACTGAATGTACTCTCCCAGGCTTAGGTGATTAGAGATGGCAACTTTAGGGAACACACAGCCCCTTCATGTTCATTATCATTGCCTTGAAAAGGTACACTCAGCCATCCAGGGTCCCAGTGCTGGGAGGACACTGTCATGGTGCCTACCCCCAGGCATCCGGACCAAGTCCATCAGCCCCGGGAGCAGGCATCAAGACATTTAGTAAAACCTCAGCAGCCCCGGCTAGGGGCTATCTGGGTTCAGTCCTGGTGCCTTAGGCGCCAGGCTCATAGTAGGAATCAGTCCTGGCGCCTAAGGCGCCAGGCTCATAGTCATTACTTACCTCAGGCAGACCATGCTGCAAATGACTCCAATCCAACATGAAGCCTGAAAGGGACTATTTTTCTACATGGACTATTTTTTAATTGGGTGTGGTTCTAGGGACTTCTTACCTGGGACTACTTTTGAGGCTATTTAAACCACACCCGACCAGCAACACATGCTTCGCGTTATTCTGTATCCAGCAGCATAACACTCACCGTGCCTGCAGCCTGCATCCAGTCTTCTGCCACGCCCGCCTCGAATCCGGAGCTCCTAAAACAAAGAGGAAAGAAAGGGACAAGGTTAGAAAACAAACTTTTTTCTATTCCACACCTGATTCTGGATCCATCTTGTCTCCGGACCTGTAAAGAACATCATTTCTGCACGCGCCGCACCTCCAGCTGCAGCGCCGCGCCTTTCTCACCAGTCTTCACAGCATCCTTCGGGTCGGCGCTGCCTCCATCATTTCTTCGACAAACTTCGGCACCTAGGAGACAAAAGAAAACCACAAGGTGAGCCGAGGGAACCAACAAATATAATTCTTACCACCATAGACTTACGTGATTTACCACCGGAGGCATCCTTTTGTGACTCTCCATATTTTCACGTGCCGCATCCGTAAAGAGAGACAAAACAACACGTTTTCCTCGTTCAACATTTACCGGACAGCGCCGGCTAATACAGACTCTTACCTGAGCGCCACCAGCTTCCACAAGAGCATCTTTTCACGAGCCAGCTGCAAGACAAGAAAGGAAGGGGGGAACAAGAGTGAACATCGGACATATTGAACTCTATGAACTTAATACTTACTGGTCCTCACCAGGAACCTCAGAGTCAATACTCTCCGGAACTCTCCCGAACCTTCAAACCAGTGAAGTAACTGGAATCGACACGCCCCTGCAAATCCACGCAGGATGGAGAGCTCATCTTTCAAGAATATAAGGAGAATATTTCTACGGGTTAAGCAGACAAGATTAGGCGGGCAGATCCAGTCAGTCATCGCTGCACTACACATCACGTGGGTGGAGACCGCAGCTGTCCGGGTCCGACCGACGCCCCTGTGGGAGCCAGGTGAGCGCAACAGACACATTCTGCCCAATCCTGAGTCACCTTTCATGTGAGGATTGAAACATGGAGAGGTGGTCCCAAGAGGAGCCATCTGATATGGCTATCCAATAGTAGAACTAACCCATACAGAACATATACCTAGTTCACTTAAACTGACCAATGTGATTGTGGATGGGGGGTTTTGTGATGTCATACCTGGATAAAACCGGGAGACACAAGCTCAGAAGACAAGAACCCTGGAAAATTCATGTTCTCCTAGTGTGATCCCTGACATTTATTATATGATAAAGAGAGTAAACTTTGCCCATGGCTGAGTCTTCCATTCCTGCGGTGGGGAGTTTTTGATGGGCCAGAGAGTCTCTCTGCTGGTAATTGGGGTGACTGCTATAGAACCCTACTGCTACAACACTCCTTATAGACACATGAAAGGATTTCCTCTGTAGCCAGTCAACCCAATCAGGGGAGTGGTTACTAGCTAAGGCCTTTTTATGGGGCCAGTGATGGACCATGGCAGAACAAGAGACACATCACATTTAAATCATCACTCAAGGTAGTGCACACACCCTTTAAAGAAAAGGGTCACATTTTATGGGGAGCCCCAAGAGATTTCTGTGCAGCCTTAAGGCACCTTCAAAATAATGAGACAGCACTTCCCTTTCCTTTCCATGTTTTCATATTTGTAGAATGAGAAACTAGATAGGGATCCCAAACATTGCTCTCAATACGCATGACTTAGCAATAGCAATTCTATCCATCAATGCTTGCATGGTGGGGCCGTAATACCAAAGACATGTCTTCTGATGGTAAACGGCTGGCTCTCTAGATGTAATAACTGTAAACATTACAGCATGCTTCGTGTCCTTTAGGAGATACTCAAACAGTCCTGGTTTTTGGTTTGCATGCTTGGACATTTTACACTGGATCATGGGCGTAACTATAGAGGGGACACAGGGGGTTTTGTCCCCCCCAACTTCTGTGACATGCCTTTTTGTCACCCCCATCTTTTGGAGGGAGGGTAGGAGGGCAGCAATCATCAATTATTCAGTGGTCAAAGTGAGCGGGAGCGGTCGGGAGCGGTGCTTCTCTACTTTTTTAAATTAAGTTTTACTGTTCCAATACTTTTATTTTAAAAAGAAACCGTTCTGGAATGGTTTCGTTTTAAAATAAAAGTGTAGGAAGAAGTTGAAACTTGCACTTTCAGTGCACTGCACTGAACGTTCCCTTAAACAGCAGGCGCATGTGTTTGGGGGTTTGTATTGTGTGTGGAGGGGTCGTGGTGATGGAGATTGTGGGGAATGGATGAAGGCCAGTCGGAACATAGTTCCACTACTTCTTTTTGTGCACTTCGACCACTGCAATTATGTAATTGGACAGCACGAGCCCAGATGGGATGCCCAGCAAGGCTTGCGCTGTCTCATTACATAATTCTGAGATGCCTGGCAGTCGCGCTGCAACACATTCAGGGCCGGGATGCCCTGCATGGCTCAGTCCCTCACCCTGGCTGGCCTGACTCAAAACAGCCAGGGTGCCGAACTGGGTGTTGCAGGGACTGGCGCCTGTGCTGCCACGCTAGCAGCAGCACTTCCAGGGGCCGCAGCTCAGAGAATCTTTTTCCGGCTTTGTGTTTGTGCGACACACATAGAGGAACTAGGAAGCTAATTCAGCTTGCTGGTTTCTGTCTGGAGGTGCGTGAGTGCGAAGAGGTTAGGTTGGTGTAACATGAGACGTGGCCCTGGCAGCATATGAAAGCGGAGCAGAGGTACTTTAAAAAAAAACATTTTATTGTGTTTGTGTATGTTTGTTGGGGGGCTGGGCTGCGGGCTGACCCTAGTGAGGTCACATATCACATTTGGACAGAGCTCACAGTACACATTAAGGCCCCAGTTATGAAGGCACACTAACAATAACAAATAGTGCATTCTTTGTGGCAAGCCACAGCTCTGCAACGCCTCTAAAATTAGTCTTGCCACTTTTCAGATGCTACTAAAGCACCGCCATCCTAATTTCAAAATGAAGTTTGTGTAAGGTGTGCCCTCACCAAGTAGAGTGGAAAGAGTCAAGCTGAGAAAACCTGTGACCCAAAACCGTCGTACTCTGCAAATTCAGTAAAATGTATTTGATTGCTATACGCCTTCCAAACATGGTGGATTTGTTAAGCAGTTGTTGCTCTATGTGCGCAGAAGGAACCATATGGGATTATGTGTTAAAAGCACGCTTTTAGAAGCCCTGTGTACTTTTCCCACTGCCAACAAAAAATATTTCACCAAACTGGCAAAAAGTATTTCGAGTTTTGCAGACACTTTTTCAGGACGGATTGGTGCAAATTAGTAAATGGGTGTCATGGTTCAGGTTACAGGCCACCAAAACTGCTTCACTTACCAGACTAAGCAGGAGAGTATCCAGCATTGTAAGAGTGTGGGGGGGAGCAACGAAATGCAGTGTGTGGAATTTCACATGGTCTCAGAGGCTCCCCCAAACCACCCACCCGTGCCCTAATCTACTTTTTTGGTAACATTAGTGGAAGATGGCATTTTAACACACAACAAAAAAAACTGCAGGATCATTCCAGATGCAGGAAACACACCTAGAGAGCTCTGTCCAAGCCCTCGTAGGTGAAATACATGCACACTTCCTAATTATTATATGGATTGCACCAACAGAAGTGAATTCATTCAAAAGGAGATTGCAAGGCTGATCATCAGTCTTTGATACTGGGAGGTACCATTGACGTGACTTCAGAATATATTGCCATAAATAAGCCAAGTGACATAACTTTGTGGTGCAAAATACCTAAATTGCACTATTGTTATATGTGGAGCAACTCTATAGTCATTAGGCTTTTCCATTATAATACCATGATACATTAACATAAGCTTTGAAGTGAATCAGAGTCACTTGCAGAGCTGCAGATAAGGCACAATGTGATTTGATCAGGATCACACACGTGGTTAAATGGTGGATGTGGACAATTTAAGCACCGCACACATCTTTCCAGGTTTAGTTGATATAGATATTTATTAAGGTTTTGATTTACATTTCATGTGCTTAAATAATTATTTATAGCAATACCTTGAAAGAAAACCTCATTACATAATAAACTAGCCTTTCATAGTAAACTAACCATAGACTATATACATTGTCATAGAAATGTGTTGAGCAATGGGAGTATGGCTTTAGTTTTATTCTCCCCATTCTGCATACAAAGTCACAATCACATCATGTAGATTAATGTGAGCCTAACAAATCCCCTTTGGGTTTTAAAGCCATAGTCATTATTTCATAAATTATGCAACATTATGCAGCCTTCTCACTTCTAATCACCTGTATTCACATTTATTAAGGGACAAAAGTCCCTGCTAAGTACCCACTCCCTCCCATCAGTACCTAATGGCTCTCACTGTAATGCTCTGTCAACAGAGCAATGTGTCAGGCTACACTGCTCTGCTGCCCAGAGCTCAATGAGGGTGCCGAACGGGAGGTGCCCTGTTACCAGGACAATGATAGTGCTGAGCAGGAACTCCTGCTCTGCACCCTCACCCTCCTGCCAATGTCCCAGTTTGGCTCTGAAAAGAGCCACAGGGGGAGTCAAGGTCTGGTGGAAATACTCGGACTGGGTGCGTTTGAAGAGGGTCTAATTTATTTGTAAATTTCTTTATTGGCATTTTGTCATAGAAACATGAACATGCTGGCATTTATTTTGAGGAAATAAAAGGAATAAATTGAAGAGAATAGAGAAAGAAAGGTACAAAAATAACATAAACAACAATAACTGTCTCCATATATTGGTTGTGCATTTCGGTGTGAGCTATCTCAGTACAGGAGGAGATGCTGGAGAGCAGGGGGGACAGGAACGGGCTTCAGGTAACTTTCCAAGGCATAACTGCTCGGGTGGTTTCATAATTAGCAAGTTGTTGCTGCGGGTCTGTGAGGCATTCATGGGGGCTTATCATCTGAGGGGTGGAACATGGTCCGTGTTAGTTCCTTCCATGCGTCCAGGGCCCCGCTCATGCAATCTGTGGATCTGGATACACTGTCTTCCCAGGCTTTGGTTCCGCACCCACCCATCGTTCCAGCTCTCTGAGCCATGTGTTGTACTGTGGGCCAGCAGGGCGTTTCCAGGCCATTGCTATGGTCCTTTTGGTTAGTACACACGCCATGTCCATGAGTTTCATTGTGTGTTTAGATTTGACTAGTCTGGGGTAGGTTCCCAGCAGGCATGTGCTGGGTGACCATTTGTATATCATCACGCCCGCCCTTGTGCAGGCGTGTTCCACTCTTGTCCGGAGGTTCTGTACCTTTGTGCAGGCCCATAGCATGTGGAACCGATCTGCATCTTCGCTGTTGCACCATACGCAGCTGGGTGATGTCTGCTTGTTAAATTCTGCTAGGTACATGCAGTACAGTACATTTAGTTGTATAAGGTGGAACCTGGAGTTCCTGGGCACGTCCGTAGGGTAAATGAGCACCCTGTCCCATTCCTTGTCGGTGAGCTCGGCTCCCAGGTCCTCTTCCCACTTAGACCGCAACATGTCACTATTAGGGTTTGGGGTGTCATTCAGTTGGCCATAAATTTGAGACACTGGCCTGCCGCCTTCCCCCAGGTTGTATAGCAGTGTGACTAGGGGGTCTGCCTCGGGTTCTTCAGGCCAGGTTGCCCACTTGGTCCGTGCTTTCTCTCGGATCTTGTGGTACCACAAGAACTGGCGCCTGGTATGTCTTCCTCCTCTCGTAGTGTAGCAAACTCCCGGAAGTTGTCCCCTGCGTACAGGTCCCCCCAGGTGTATACCCCGAATCTTTCCCAAAGTCTGACGCTACTCAGATCTGCGTTGGATGTGCATATGTCTGCCAGCAGCGGGATCTCTGGTGAGTATGGGTGTTTCATGTGCAAGAGTGTTCTGGCCCTGAGCCATATTTTCCAGTTTGACAAGTAGCGGTACCCTGCGCAAGAGCTGTCGGGGTGCCCAGATTAGTTCCTTCAATTGTATTGGGGAGATTATTTGTCGGAGCAGTGTCGTTCCAGACGTGGTGTCATCAGCCAGCCATTTGGTTACTTGGCTGAGTTGTGCCGCTATATAATATTTCTCCATGTATGCTAGTTGATCCCCCCTTGCCTGTGTGGTAGGACTAGCGTGGAGAATGCAATTCTGTGCCTGTTTTTCCCCCACAGTAAGTCCCGTAACAGTGTATCTAGCAAGCGAAAGAAGGGGGCGTTGATGTAGTAATGTACGTTCCGGAACCCATATAGGAATCTGGGGAAGACAATAATTTTGATGATTGATGCCCTTCCTATCAGATAAGGGAACCTTGGACCAGAATCCAATCGATCTGCGCAAGACGGGGAGTGCTGCCTTGGTGTTGTTCTCGTGCATTAGAGTGGGTGTGTGCAGGATGTTTACCCCTAAGTAGCGGAAGGATTCGGTTTGCCACTGTATTCCCAGTGAAGGGAGGTATGCAGCGTTCCATCCTCTCAGGTCTGCCAGGGGGAACAGGCATGATTTTTGCCTGCTGAACTGTATCCCAGAAACTTTGGAGTAGTTATCCAGAACCTCTAGTATGGTTGGTACATTTAGGTGCGGGTCTCTGATGTACAGGGGTACGTCATCCACATACAGTGAAATTATATGGTCCTGCCCCCCCCACTCTTATGCCTGCGTAAAAAAATTGTTTCCTGAAGAAAATTGCGATGGGTTCCAGTCCCAGGATGTAAAGCATGGGCGACAATGGGCAGCCCTGCCTTGTTCCCCTTTCTATATCCCATGCTTTAGACACGTATTTCCCGGTCTTTACTCACGCTCGTGGCCTTGTGTATAGCACTCTTACCCACCTAATGAACCCTTGTCCAAATCCAAACCCTTCCAGGACCATTAACAACCACTCCCAACAAATAGAATCAAAAGCCTTTATGGCATCCAGTGACAGCAGTGCATATGAGCCTTCTTCCTGATTGGTCTGATCTATTATCTGTTGGAGCCTGCGCAAGTTAAGAGAGGTGTTTCGGCCCGGTACAAAACTGCTTTGGTTGGTGTGCACTATCTCGCATAGGATTCTGGACAGTCTCGTGGCCAGGATCGTGGTGAGGATTTTGCGAGGGGGCAATAGGAGCCGCATTCCTCAGCAGGTTTGTTGGGTTTAAGTATTGGGACCACTAGTGTCTCTCTCATGCTTTCGGGTAGGACTCCGTGTTCGAATGCTTCGTGGAAGACTGTTAGGAAAATGACTCCCGTGGGTTCCTTATCCTTATCTCATGCCCCAGATGTGTTCATTCCTGCCATCAAAACCGTACGTGCGGGAAGAAACAAGGTCGCCTTCCTACCTGCTTCACGAGCGATGGCCCGACGTGTGTTCCTCACCGCCAGGACGCAGCTCATAGAGCGCTGCAGGTTGCCATGGCAACTAGGTTACCACAAGCAGCGTTCCGTGCGCACCCGGCGTGATTTCACGTCACGTGATGCTATGTAAGGTGACCCGGAACTAGACGCGGTGCTCCTAATTGAGTATCTTCGCGTTTCTTGCTTTTAGAATTCCTGTGCTGTTCTTGGTTTACGGACTTGGCTTACGTTATTTAGATTCTCTTATTGTCTAACCCTTGTCTGCATTGTCGTGACCATTTGGATTCAACCTTCTGCTTGCCCCTGGAGTGTTTTCTGATCTACGTTTTGTTTATGGTTTATGCCTGTTTGGAACTCTGACGCTCTGCCTTGCTCCCGGAATTTGCCTGCTGTTCTAGCTCACGCTATTGCATCCTTGGAACTATATTCTGTTATCTGTTGAATTTTATTTTGCTGGGTACTCTATCAAGGTATTTGCCTGCCAACATTCTGTGGTTACCCGATTCTTTGATTATGTTTTCAGCAAAACTCTGAGCCCTTCGTATCCTGCTTCTTGCTGGGAATACTGCTGAACTAGGACTATCGCAGAAAAACCTCTAGTGGAGGTTCTTTGATGTAGTTTCCTTTCTATCTCCGAACTCCTGCTTTTCCCTGAACACCTACCTGGAACTGCCAAGTTGATACCCTGCATGGAGGATTCAAGCTTAACCCATCTTCTGGTCCATTAAAGGAGTACTACCTTTTTAGGCGTCCTCGTGTCGTCGTGTCCGGTGGTTCCCTGGGGGCTAGAGACTGACCACCTTAGGGTTAGGCGTCCTCGTGCCGTCGGTTTCTGTGACCCATCGGGAACTGGAGACTGGTCATGATTAGTATCCTCTCTAGGATTGTTTTCTCTACTCCTTTGGACAAGAAGTACCTTACTCCATCTTCGGGGAGAACTGGTGAGTATAACCCACATTCCTGTAACCTGTTTCTCAACAGTGACTTTATTACCTCACGCACCTTACCAGGTCTCAGTCTTTGGTTTCTGATTTCGTCTATTATTGTATTGTAGGAAATCTTTGATTATATGGAATCTACTTCCACTTAGGACCCATAGACTACCAATCTCACGTACAGGTTAGTTTGTTTTCTTTTGGGTCTAGATTGATCTTGATCTCGTATTCTGACTACCATTGTGATGATAATTGGTATATCATTATTTAGATTTCGGTGATTTGTTCTGAAGTTGTCTCCTTGTGAGTCTTTGTGGAATATCCCGTCCCTGCGAGATCCAGCAGTATCCATCTTCTGGTCAATCTCTCTCCCGGTGTGTTTGCATTTGGCTATACACAGTAGTTATATTGTCTTGAGGAATTCCTTGGCTACACTACGTAGGCAAGACCGGCGGATTCCTGACAAAGACCTTGTGCAGCATGAGTGCCAGGGTCGATTCGTAGGTCTTATAAAATTCTGAGGGAAGCCCATCACTGCCAGGCGTTTTGCCTGTAGCTAGAGATTTAATTGCTTCCGCTATGTCTTCTATGTCTATGTCTGCATCTAGTGCTTCGACTTGTGCAGGTGACAATTTGGGCAGCCCTATTTCTTCCAGTGTGTCTATGATCTCCTCTCAGGGGATCTGGGTTTCATGGGAGTATAGCTTGGCATAAAAACGTTTGAAGTCGTCATTAATGCCCGATTGTGTTTGGTGCAAGGTACCTTCTTCATCCACTAGTGCTCTGGTTAGGTGTCTGGGGTGCTCCTTCCTGCAAAGCCAGGCTAACATGCGGCCAGGTTTATCTGCTTCCGTGTGTGCTCTGGCAGTTCTGGCGGTGTAATCAAATTTGGCTAGTCTACCCCAGGCCTCACTGCATTCCTCTCTTAGCTGTCTAAGGATGTCCTCCCTTCCGGCTCCGTCCGAGGGGGCAGCTTCAAGCCTCTCGATTTCCTTTTCTCGGTTTTCCAGATCCAACCTCAGGTGTCTTCTAATCCCGCCTGCTTTGGCTATAATTTCTCCCCGCATTACCACCTTCAGCGCATCCCACACAGTACCCACCCTACCCACACTTCCCATGTTCAGCTCTATGTGGGACTCAATAGCATCCCGGAGTTCCTCCCTAAAAGCCTGATCCCCTAGGGTCTCTGTCGGCATTCTCCACATGGGTATGGGGGGTCTGGGTCCCGTATTGTTCCACTTGACCAGGAGGGGTGCGTGATCAGAGACGGTTCTCCCCAGGTATTGGGCTTTCTGTATTTGGAATGCATGTTTCTTTCCAATGAGAATATAATGAAGTCTGGTGTGAAGGCCGTGTGGGAACGAGAAATAAGAGTATCCTCTCTCCCCCGGGTGCAATTTGCGCCAGGTGTCCGTCAATTCCAGTCGTTCTAACATGGCGCAGAATGCCGATGAGGCCGCAGTCGGGTCTCCCATGGGGGGTGTGGATCTATCTAGATTCGGATCGTGTACGCAGTTAAAGTCTCCCCCCCAAATGAAGACACAGTTCCTGTGTTGTGCAATCTTAGTGTACATCGAGTTCAGGTGAGCGGGGATGTTAGTATTGGGAAAGTACGAGTTCACAATGCATACCTCTGTCTGTTCGATGTGGCCCCTCAGTACCACAAACCAGCCTTCAGGGTCCTTCTCCAGCTCAAACAGTCTGAAGGGAAGTTGGGGATCGATCCAGGTGAATACCCCCCTCGCGTATCTGGAGTAAGAAGCTCCGAACCCCTGTCCTCCCCAGTGATCTTTCAGCTTAGTCTCAGTCTCTTTCGTGCAGTGGGTCTATTGTAGCAGGGCTATTCCGACCCTTTTCCTTCGGAGGTACGACCTGATTCTATTTCTGCGAAGGTAGGAGCCCAGGCTTCGCACATTCCAGGTTAAAACATTGATTCCTGTCGCCATGCCGTTCCAGAGAAGAGTTCCCGAGGTCTCTTTGGTCACCCATCTTGGGTCTTTGTCACAGCTCCCACGCAAACGGGGTATCGCGTCGTCCCTTTGTGCCATCTCTTCAGGCCCCCCTCCCAGGCCTCCCTAGGTGTCTGTGCTCATATCTGGAGACTTTTCAACTGTGTTAACTTTCATTCCAACGGATGACAGAACTAAACCAGTCAACAATAAACTGCCTCAAGCAGTTGCTTGCAATGCTCAGAGGTTCCCGCGTCGTCTGGACCTTCCCAGGTCATCGGGCGCGGGTGGCGTGCCGGCGTCCTGCCAGCACAGGTTTCGTAGGGGTGGGTCGTATCGGGCCTCATGTATGGTTCCTGGAGCCCCGTCCGGGACAACTTGTCGCTGCGCTGCAACTAGTTGCTGACGTGTTCAATGTTATCTACTTCTGTTTTGCGGCCCTGTTGTTGCATGGATGGTTAAGGTCAAATCGTCCATCTTCATGTAGTCTTGTGACAAAGAGTCCTGGTTTAGACCTTTTTTCCATTTGCGTCTCGCAGCTTCCGTTTGCGTCGTTGGTTCCGTTTCATCAGCCAGGTTATTGTGCTCCAGCCACATGTTTGCTGCAGCAGGGGTCTCCAGAAATGTCGCTTTTCCATTGTAGATGAACTTCAAGTGGGAAGGATAGAGCAACATGTACTTAAGATTGAGTTTCCGCAGCTTCGCTTTTATTAGCACAAAAGAGTTTCTGGCCTGTTGCACTGCAGGAGTGTAGTCGGGATACATTACTATCTTAGAGTTGTTTCGTGTGATCTCCCCTCCTTCCCTCGAGTATCTTAGGATCATTTCCCTATCGCGGAAGTTTAAGATTTTCGCAATTATTGGGCCTGGGTACGATCCTGGCGGGGGCCGTTTCTGCAGAGATCTGGGTGCCCGTTCAACAGAGAATCCCTGAGTGAGCTTCCCGGCCCCTATTTCCTGTAGGAGTAGGGTCTCCACGAAGTCGGTTGAATTCGGCCCCTCCATGTCCTCTGGTATACCTAATATGCATATGTTGCTGCGGCGGGCACGCGCTTCCGCATCTTCCGAGCGCACTTCCAGTTGGGCTATTCTCATCTCTAGCTTCTGGACCTTCGCCTGCAGCTCCGAAGTATTTTCAACAGTGCTTTGGAGGCTTGTCTCCGCCGTGGTCACTCTTTCTGTCAGCTTTCGGGCGTCTTGACGCATCAGGTGTGAATCTGACTTGACCTCCTCTATTTTCCCCTCAATGAATGACCTGAGCGCCGCTATGGCCTGAAGGACTTGTGTGTCTTGGGGTGCCTCATTGGGGGGAGGTGCTTTGTCCCCTGCGGCGGCTCCATTTTGCGGCTGTTTGGGCCTAGTTGTCGTGAATGAGTCCATTATGGATGTCTTGGTTTTGTTTTTTGGGGGGGCATCTCTTTTGTGGCCTAGCAAGTTGCCGTGTTGGTGGTGTCCTGAGAGGGGCTCGCAGTAGCCTAGCAGATACACCTCTGCTGTGGTGGTTCTCAGTGGGGCATCGCCCCGTTCATAACAGGCTCAGGCGTTTGTGCACAGCGCAGCTGTGCTCCGGCAATGGTGTTGTCCCGGCAGTGGTCTCCAGAGCCCTGTCTGCTGTAGGAGTCCAGCCCTACAGTAGTGGCTCACTCAGTGCGTCTCAGCCCCGTTTACGTGTCCTGGTTTGTGTCCAGTTGTGCCCTGTGGGCTTGGCAGGGTCCGATGTTGCTGCAGTGTGCTAGGCTCCGGCACCCGTGTCTCAGGTCGGTGTTGCGTGGTGGGGGGGAGACACTGGCCTCCTGTTGCTTGCTTGTCTGTGGGGACCTTCCGCCGATCCTCGCTCAGCCCCAGTCAGGGGCCCACGTCTGGGTTCTGGGTCTGATTTTGTGGTGCGCCTTCCTCTGCGATGCCTCAGCGTGCTCGGCAGGCAGTGTCCGTGCAGTCGCGTTCCCTTTCTAGTTCTCCAGAGCTTCCCGTGCCGTGAACACCATCCTGGGACCTCCAGCAGGTGGGATTATTTGTGCAGTGGTAGCGTAGGATCCCGCTGGCGAGCGTCCGCCCTGCCTGGGTCCCGCCTGGGCGCTCAGCTGGACCCCTGCCACAATCCGTAGCTCTTTCCTCCACCGCATGCAGCTCCCTGTCATCCAGCAGTGTTTGCTTTTTGCTTGGGGTGTGCGCCTCAGCCCTCATAGTTATGGCGGTGCTCACCTCGCAATGCCAGCAGCAGTCGCAGTCCCTGCACAGCGGCTCTCGACTGTGGTGCGGGTTCCGCGGGGCGACCACCTCCGCTTCGGGTAGTCTCCTACTTCCTCCGTCCTTGTTCTGCCTCGCGCCGCCTCAGGCGTTCTCGTCCTTTCTTTGAGTACCCAGCGCTGCGGTTCAGCCCGCACTGGTTCCGGGTAACAATTGGTCCGGGTAGAGCCTCTCTGAACTCGGCGGGTTGCCTCTCTCTTTTCGCCTTGTCAGGGCCTTTCGGTGTTAGCTCGCCCCTCCCCCTTCGCTCCCCAGGTCTCTGTTTAGGCCGCCATCTTGCAGGCCAGGGGGTCTGCTTTCCGCGGCTCAGTTTGGTGCGAAGCCCACACCGATTTTCGCCAAATCCACCGCCGCGCTGTGGGGAAGTGCTTCAGCTGCCTTTTGGTGACAATTGTGTGATTTAGAGTTGTGTGCAGCTGCAATTTATGAAGGATCACTCCTGTCGCCGGACGGAGCTCACCCAGGACCTGCCTTCACTCCATGAGCCCAGGCCACGCCCCCTTGAAGAGGGTCTAATGAACACACAAAGAAATATAGCTGCTCTCTGGAAAGCTCAGGCTCAGCATCTCACAGGAACTAAAAGGTGTAATTGCACGATAGCTCCGATTGGCTCTGATGATCTACACCTCATCCGCTCCCTCTCCATTCACCGTTCTTTCACTCTCTCCCATTTTGCTGCATGACACACCGCTGGATATACAAACATGCAGTCAAAAACACACACAGATTGATAAAGCGCTGTCTCCTAGTTTTCAGGAGGTGTAACAAAGTAGCTGATCAATAGCATTGTTATTTTAGTCTAGTTTTCTTCAGCACGCATGATGATGGCTCATGAAATATTTCAGAGGCACATGTATGAGCTGGAGAACATTGTGATTTCTTTGTAAAGAAGATGAATTGTCTTCTGTAAGGATATTTTGCTCAACTCGTTGCTACAGTGACATCACAAAATGTTTGGACTATTCTGATGGGTTTAATTACCGTACATATTGTGTGTGGGATGTTTTTGCCCATGCATACAAGCCCTACCATAAAGCTGTGCAGTACTGGCATGGAAAACATCATGATGGCCAGAACTCCCCAGAGAGTGCACAGGGAAAACATGAAGAATAGGCTGCCACCCATTTTTGCCTATGTTGTGAGCACAGGAGGGCACTGCCTAAAACCACCATTGGGCTACACACACAGTAGCCTGAAACCATTGGGAATGGCAATGCTGATTGCCAAAAAGCAACTCAGAACTGTGGGGAATTCATTTTCTTAATCCCAAAAATGGTTGCATTACCAGTACTCACCACTATCAGAAAGCCGGCTTTTTAAAACCACCAGACTTTTGTGTAAAACTGAAAAAATGAAACAAAACCAGGCCAAGGAAAGACTTGCTAAGAGGTGGAAGAATGTAAAACTATATTCTGAAATGACTTGAAGGAAGTAATTATTTAATGTATAGGTACAAATTGTCAGTTTGATTTGAATGTAGAAAACTGGGACCAAAAAGTGACATTTAGCTGAAACCTGGCTTAATGAAACTGGATTCTGCCTGACAACTACCTCCGACCGGAGAAACCTGTTCAGCCACTCTTCCCAGGCCTAGATGCATCCTGCTGCCCCTTGCCAAAAGGAGTTGTCACCTCTCTGATTAGATTAGGGGTGGAGCACCTGGGAACTGGAAAGAACAGAACAATGCAAATTCCTTGACTCAGGGAAATGTTATATTGGGGGCGTCGTAAAAATAGCTTCCTCTTGGGAGAAACTGGGGGGCAGCTGTGCCTCTGTGAACACGCTGGCTTGGGGGATAAACCAGTTATTCCACCTTGTGATGTGGGAAGCCACACCCCTTTTTGACCAGAGCATAATTTTAAAAAGATAGATAACTCATAGTGCGGACTTGTCAGAATTATATAAGTAATATCATAATTTTTGTGATTTTTCTGTGAACATTTTGAGAGGCGTTAGGACCCTGTGGTGTATTCTGGGGGGTTGCTAGCGGAAAATAGGGTCTCACTCCAAATGTATGCATGTTAAAAATCTGACACTTCATCAATGAATGTCCATACTCCTTGCGCACATGTGTGTAATTTTGGATAATTGCCCGATATTCCAAAACCAGTTAAAAAGCGCAAAATGTCATTTTTTAATGCAAGCCACCAGGAAGATCAGAGGCGGACAAGCATGGACCATAAGGAATATATAATGTGTACATGTAAGTTCAACAAATTGTATATCTGGGAAAGATGTATTTCAATCAAATATAGATTTGTGGGCAAACTGACCAGGGGAGGATCCTCTGACCATAACACCTACAGCATCACTCTGACAATCCATTCCTTCCCCCAATCATGGGAGAGGGGAGAATTGGGCCAATGACAAGTAGAGAGGGGCAGGCTTAGCTAGGCCCAGGCACACACCCATTTTCAAAACACATAAAAAGAGACTGCTGGGACAGGTAGAGACATTCAATTCCATTTGCTGCGGAGCATGCTGACCTACGACTTCACATCCAGAGATCCAACACTTAGACTTCCAAGCTAAACAGAGACTACAGAACTTTGAACCAAGAAGGCCCACTGCAAGCAAAAGTATTTGTCAGCAGGCCTCAAAATCATTTGCAAACTATTCCAAAGCCGGGCGAGCTGTCTGAATTCTTTTGCCAATAACTCTTGCCAGTACCCAGAAAGCAGTGTTACATCCAGAATCCACTTGATCCGGACCGGAAAGCAGAGCAGTATCCAGAACAAGAGGCCGCTGAATCCAGAGAGGCTAGACCAGCAGAGCAGAGGTGACCCAGATCACTGTGAGCAGAACCGGTGCCTGATTGACCTGCCGAGCAGACAGAACCGCAGCTGGACGTGTTGACCAGATCCGTGTCGAGGCCTAGTTCAAATTTATATTGTGAGTACCTAGCAGAACTGTGCAGAACCAATCTCTTAGTTAAAATAATCTAATTCAAGCTATTTTAACCTAATTAGAACAGCCTCCTAGAAATCGTGTCATCTGTCATTTTTAAAGCTGCACAACTGTCACCTGTCAATTCTGCAGCTGCAAGCTGTCACCTGTCATTTTGAGTTTACATTAAATCCGAAAAACTACCTTTATTTAATCGTCCATATCTCTGGAACCGTTTGGGCTAGGAACGAGATTTAACTTTCCTCTGAAAGCTTAGAATCTAAGCTTTCCAACAAGCCTAGAACCGACTTCTACTTTCACACACTCGCGAAATTTACCGCGATTTGCGATTTTGGCTCAATTTCTCCACTTGTCAAAATAGCAGCTCCATTCTTTCTTTTGTTAAAATCCGTTTGCAACTTGATAATAACTCATAGAGCATTACTAAAGTGAGCCTGAACTAATACCAACACGCATCTCCCACTCACCCTGAATCTCTAGAGGGAATTAAAATCAGTTGGTACATTTCCCATCCATTGCCATCACATTTAAAAGCATTTTGGGCCTGTGTTTCAAACTCCTACCTGTTTCCTCTAAGCTTGCTGGGGGGGGAACTGAATTTCGTATTGCATTTGGTTGCATTCCTGAGAACTGTGTGCTTCTCTTTCCATCTCCTTCCATTTCTTACATTGCACAGGGGAGGGGGGTGAATTGCCAGAGAAATAGTGATTATCTTATCATTTGCTAAAATCATCTCAAGTATTTCTGTACTGCATTTTATTCCTCATTGCTTTTCCCTTGAAATCATAAAAGTATTTTTGCTACTTTATCCATCCTATACTAACTCCTCATTGATTGTAAAGAAGTGTGCTAGTGCCAGATTACCCATTGTTGATCAACATCATATGTCTAAGTGTACTGTCAGATATTAATTTATTATAAAGTGTGATATATATATATTGTTTAAATTCTCAAATAAACCTTTTAATTTGCAAAACAAACCTACTTCTTGGCTCAGTGGGGTCAGGGGATTCTAAGAGGGGGGTGTTATACAAGGGTGGTCATCCAGAGTACTGAACTAGACATAAAAATACATTAATAAGGGTTTTCCTCAGCATCCCAGACTAGGCATTGACTTGGCTGCATTGTTGATTGAATATCGCTTACATGTGGGCTTACGGTGGCGTCCTTGCATTTGCCAGTGTTAGCAGAAGTGTTTCTAGAGAGCGTGCCGAGTGCTTGCAGAAGAGCCCTGATGACCCAAGTGTGAGGAAATCGATCATCCGCACGGGGAGTGTGCGCTCGCCTGGGCTTTTTTGGTTTTTCGATAATGAAAATAAATGATGGGAGATCAACCTCTGAAAATGTGTGAGGCCACTCCACATACATTTTCTCTGCTCACTGCACGAAATGCATATTCACATGTACTCCGGGAGGACGAAGCCTACAGGCGCCATCCTCCCCTGTCATGTTCAGATGGAATGTGACAGCCATGGGTACATCAAAGTATCTCAAGAAGGGGGAAGGCACACCTTCCTCCGGCCATGGGCAGCCTGATTAAAATATCAAAGGCTCCATGGATCTGCGTTCCTATTGTTTAGTTTGACTGGTGCCAGTGCATACCAATGAGAGATAATTGAGGCAAGCCTGGACAGACTACAGGAAAGTTGGGCTAACACTCCTTTGGTATGCAATGTATCAACTTGAAGCTAGTTCCCACCCCTCTGTATGAATGACAGTGAATGGCATGTCTGGGTACATCAGTTACCATATTAGGGAGACAGGCAGTCTACTCTCATCACAAACTTCAAGGGAGAACTGTGCTTTAATCAAGAGTCACAGAGGGCTCAGTTAACCAGAGAGACACTTTGATCTACAACAAACAGGAAGATGGGTGGGACTAATGTATATGTTGTCACCCTTTACCTTTCCTGTTGCAGAGCACTCTGGTCCTGACCTCATGCATAACCGAAGATTGTTGGTGGGGACCCAGGATTGGTTCATTAAGGTTGGCTTAGCCTACACCAATCCCTGAGGCCCACTTGGCTTTAAAAGAGGGCTGAACCCCTCACTTAGCAGATCATCCGATGACTTCGAAAGGAGTAATAAGAAGGACTCATTTGGACCCTGGCTGAAGGTACAGTCTACCTTACATCTTCTGCCAGTGAAGGAAGGCCAGAATTTCCAAGAGGGAAGCAAGATCCATGCCCTAAACATCTCCCGGGGAACCGATGGAGATACCAGACTTAGAGGACCCATCCAGCAGCTCCAGAACCGGTACCCAGCCAGCACACAGTGTGCCCTGCTAGGTTCTGCCAGCAAACTTCCTGGCTGGGAAGTGCAAAAGAGTCTCTGAACAAAGGACAAGGCCGTTGCCTGCAGACATTCTCCTCAGTTTTGGGCCGTCCGCCTTGAAAGGACGTCACAACCCTCAAACAGCGTCCATCTTTTAAGGAAAGTTTCGAGGCAGTCGAGCCGTCAAACCACGACCGACTGCATCACTGACTGTTGTCACACTGCAGTCACTAAAGGGGTCTGAGACACCTTGACCAGCCTTCCAGACCCGCCAACCAGCGGCCTTCAGCAGTCTGTCCAGCCTTGCTTGCCGAACTGCCTGCCACTTGATACCCCCAGCTGTCTGCCGTCTTGAACTCTGTTGCAAGAGCTGCAAAGCATTCTGGAACCGACAGACGCTTTAGCAGGTCACTTGGGAGTGATTAAGACGTCAGATAGGTTGTCTGCACACTTTTTTGCTGGCCGCAGTTTGGCATAAAAGTTAAGGAATTTGTCCTGTCCTGCCCGACTTGTCAAGCTTCTGGCAAGTCAGGTGGACCAGAAAGACCCCCTTAATCCCTTATTTCCACTACCCGTGGTTGGACATCCTTTTGAGAGAATAGGTATGGATATTGTGGGTCCTTTGGATCCTCAAACCAGCTCAGGGAACATATATATCTTGGTGGTGTTAGACCACACCACAATATACCCTGAGGCTGTCCCTTTGAGGAGCATCAAAGCCCCCCATGGTTGTGAAGGCTCTGAATGGGATATTCTCCTGTGTTGGATTCCCCAAGGAAGTCATTTCTGACAGGGGATCAAACTTCGTATCAGCATATATGAAGGCTATGTGGACAGAGTGCAGAGTCAATTGCTGGTTCTCTACATCCTTCCTTCCACAAACCAATGGGCTTGTTGAGTGGCTCCACAAGACCCTGAAAGGCACGGTAGCTGGCTTAGAAGAGCACATGAGTAGAACATGTGATATTCTTCTGCCATGCCTTCTGTTCGCCTACAGGGAGGTGTCACAGAACAGAGTTGGGTTTAGCCCCTTTGAGCTTCTGTTTGGACACCCTGTACGAGGTCCCCTCAGTCTAGTGAAGGAGGGATGGGAAAACAAACCCTAATCCCCATCAAGGGATGTGGTGGACTATGTACTCGGCCTTCGGTCTAGAATGGCAAAGTACATGGAACAGTCAACAAAGAGTCTAAAGGCCAGCCAGGAGCTAATGAAGCACTGGCACGATCAGAAGGCCACAGTGACAGTCTATTCTCCACGCCGGTGGGTGTGGATTATGGAGCCTGTCAAGCCCAGTGCCCTTCAGTACAAGGTGACTGGGCCTTACTGTGTGCTGGAAAAGGTCATTGAGGTGAACTATCTCATTGACGTTAAAGGACCTAAACAGATGTGCAGGGTCTTTCATGTCAACTGGCAAAAACCCCATTATAGCAGGGATGACTTGGTCATGGCATTAGAGACTGACAGAGAGACTGATGAGGAGAGCGATCACCTCCCAGACCTCCTGCACACTGAAGGCACAGATGGGTCAGTTGAAGGTGTCAACCTTGGAAGAGACCTGTCAGAACAGCAACTGACAGACTGTCGCTGTTTACTGGGACAGTTTGCCAGTCTGTTTTCTCTGACTCCAGGTCATGCAGATTGGTACACCCATGATGTGGACACTGGAGACAGTAAACTGGTGAAGAGTAGGATTCACTGGATGTCCGATAAAGTCAGAGACACCATCAAGGAGGAAGTTTACTTTCATATTTGTAACGCACAGACCAGTTACCCGTAGGCTTAAGGGCGCACATATAACATGACACACATACACAGATCCAATCAGTCAGGGGATAATTTTTTGTTTTTGTTTATCAGTTGACAGGTTTGGTAGAATCAGTTCAAAAGAATAGGAGCATTTTCAGTTTGTTCTTGAAGATGTTGGTTGATTTGCCTGCGCTTATATCTAAGCGTAACTTGTTCCATGCTAGTGGGGCTGCAATGCTAAAAGCTCCATTAAGAGCTTTACTGGATTTACAATGTCGAGTTTTTAGTTGGGATGTGTCATTTGACCTCAACTGTCTCAGGTTTTTTTTCTCAATGATGCATTCATTTAGATATGCTGGCATTATTCCTAATGTGCATTTAATACGTAATCGGCAGAATTCTGAATTGGAACCTGGCTTTAACAGGCAACCAGTGTAGTTCACGCTTTGCCTCCGAGAGATGATCCCTCCACTTCAGCTTCTTAACCACCCTGACCGCCCCATTTTGAATAGCTTGCAGGCAGTTGATCTCAGATTGGGCAATACCGGTCAGGAGACTACTGCAGTAATTGATTTTGGAGCCTATTATCGCTATAGCTAGCGTTTATGCATTGTCTTGTGTGATGAACAGATGGAAGTGTGTGAGAAGTTTTATGTAATATGTTGAAGCAGAGACCAGACTGCTCACCTGTGCACTCATGTTTAGACTTCGATCCAGGGTTATGCCTAGCGTTTTGACGTTTTAAAGTATTTATATCTCATGATTGGCAATAGTGAAGCTACTAAACAGAGGGTCAAGCGGAGCGAGTTTGATTTCCGTACCGAGCATCATGTGCTCAGTTTTTTCATTATTAAGGGCCATGCCATTTTAAACCATCCACGTGTGGGTGAGATCATATGCTTGATTTATGCTACTTTCATCCAAGGTATGATAGCCAGATAGTGGAATGATACATTGCGTATCGTCGGCATAGTTTGTAAAGGTGATATTATTTTGAACCAAAAGATCGAAGAAAGAGACCATAAAAATGTTATATAGGGTGGGCAAGGTACAGGCACCCTGTGGTACTCCAAATAATAGCATTGCTGATTTCGTTTGAGCTTCCCCATTGGTCACTCTACATTGTCGCTCGCTCAGAAAGGAAACTGTCCACTGTGCCACTTGATCAGAAAATAAGGCGAAATGTTTAACCTGGTAGCCAGGATGTCATGGTCCACCAGGTCAAAAGCAGCAAATAGATCTAGGATCATTAGTAGTGATAGCTGACTGTTGTCCATTCTTTCCAAAGGTTTGGGCTTCAGGTCGAGGAGGGACGTATCTGTCCCATGGTGTTGCCTAAATCCTGTTTGGAACTTATTGAGGATCGGATGGTCAATGAGATGTCGCGCGATTTGGTCATAAGCCACCCTGTCAAAGATCTTGAGAAGGAAGGGAGTGTTGGTTATTGGCCTATTGTTGGTCAGGGTTATAGGGCAGAGCCCTGTTTTCTTCAAAAGGGGTGTAATCCAAGCTTGTTTAAGTCTTTGGGGGACATAATTTTCCTCAAAAGAGGAATTCATAAATATGGTGAGTGCCGGCAAGATAATGTCTGGGCATTCTTAAATAATCATGGCAGAGCACGGGTCACCTTTGCAGCTAGTGGCCTTGAGTTTCCTAATAACCTCTGCAATCTCTGCCTCTAAAATGGGTGAGACATGAAACTGCTGTGGACTACTCACATTATTTGTGATCTGGTGTGCTCTACGTTTCCAGTGCTTGTTAAAGGTGGCTTTTATTACCTCTATACCCTTTTTGATTAGTGTCAGTTTCTTTGCCGTAGATTCTTGAATTGAGGTGCACCAAGCCTCATTGTTTACTATTGGTTCATTGTTAGTGCCCTTAGGGATTATGTTTGTTTGTTTGTTTGTTTATTTTACATATATGGCACGCCTGACCCAGGGGTATCTGGGTGCAAGGTTAAGGTATTGGATACAACATGATGAAGTTGTACAATTTATACAGTTTATACAATTTATACATACACATTACAGATGGAGCATTCGAATGGCAGGGAAGGTAAGTTATGCAGTTTATGCAATTTGTACAGTTTATGCATATACATTACAGATGGAGCATTAGTATGGCTGGGAGAGTCAGGTAGGTGGGGTGTAGAAAAATCAAAGGTAGATATATACTGGAGAGATGAATAAGTGGTTGTGAGTGTGAATGCGGGTGAGGTAGAGTTCTTTTTTGTTCAGTAACCAGGTGATGACGTGGCTTGTGAATATTTGAAAAGTTGGGCTGGTTTTAATGTCTTGTGGAAGAGTGTTCCACAATTGGGAGGCTAGAACCAGGAAACTTGTTCCGCCAGCTCGTTTGAGGCAGTACCTAGGCCCCACCAGACAGAACGTGTTGGTAGATTTAGTAATTCTGGCAGATGATTTCATTGTGAATTTGTCTGTGAGATTTGGCGTGGCTAGATGGTTCAGTGCTTTGTATGTGAGGCAGAGGGTTTTTAGATCAATTTTGATTTGAATAGAGAGCCATTTGCAAAGCGTTCTGGTGGTGGAGATATGCTCTCTTCTAGGAATGTTTAGTGCCGCTCTAAGTGCATTGTTTTGCAGAACCTGCAGTTTATTGATTATAGACTTGTTGGAACCTAAGTAGAGGCCATTGCAATAGTCCAATTTTGACTGTATAAGTGCTCTGGCCAGTATAAGGCAGCTATTGGAGGACAGTAGGGGTCTGCATGCTCTGATCAGCTTACCAGTGAAGGCAGTGGCTGATGCAGTCATGTTTATTTGTTTGGTGAGATTAATGTTGGCATCGAGGTAGAAGAGAAGGGTTTTTACATTATTGGCAATCAGGATGTTGTTACCATCGATGATGATGCTACTTTAGTTAGGGCTAAGTTTGAGCAAGTTGTTAGGTGAGCCAACTAGGAGTAGCTTGGTCTTATCAACATTCGAGCAGAGGCCGTGTGTGGCCATCCATGCCTGAATGATAATGTAGACTTCGATAATCCGGCGAACATCAGAGTCGTATATAACTGATAGTGTTAGGAGTATCTGGGTGTCATCTGCATAGTTGGTGTAGGTGACACCCAGATGGTCCAGTTTGTCGAAGAGGGGCTTTGTAAAAATATTGTACAAAGTAGGCGATACACAGGATCCTTGAGGGGCTCCACATGTGATGGGGATTGGGTTGGCCACAGCCATGGGTGAGAAGACACGCACAGTTCTATTTGCGAGGAAGGATTCAATCCACATGACAGCCAAGTTGGAGAGGTGTGCTGCTGATGACAGCTGGTGACAAACGATTTTATGGTCCACCAGATCAAAGGCTGCTGATAGGTCTAAAAGAAGTAGGATGGCCACTTTGCCTTTGTCTTTTAGGTCGTCGATTTGACTCTTGAGGTCAACATGGGCCGTTTCCGTTCCATGTTGGGTTCTAAAGCTGAATTGACGGATTCCTAATAGTTGGTTTGTCTCTAGGTAGTCTTGAATTTGCAAGTAAGCAACTCTATCTAAGATTATCAATAAGAAGGGGACAGTGGTAATTGGTCTGTAATTTGTGGGTATAGATGGATCTAGTGTTTGTTTTTTAAGTAATGGGAGAACCCAGGATTGTTTCAGATTACTTGTTACATGGACAAAATTGTTGGTGAATGAGGAGTTTATTAGTTTGGTAATAAAAGGAGATACATCTCTAGCTGCATCTTTTATGATCTGCGCTGGGCAACTGTCACTTTTGCAGTTAGAAGGTTTCAGTGATGCTATAATTCTTTGGACTTCAGGTATGGATACCTGATTGAAAGTGAAACCTGAGTTAAGGTGTGCGGATGGTGGTCCGATTGGACTGGTGATACTGCCGGGGTAAGTTGGTGCTGTTTGTCAGCTATTTTGGACTGGACACCTGTAATTTTATTGGAGAGAGCATTTTGAATGCTGTTGCACCAGGGTTTGTCCTTGGTGCAGGTATCAATAGGTGGATTGGGGTTTTCTAGTTCCTTGAGGATATTAAATAGTTCTTTTGTGCTGGAGCTTGCCTGATTTATTCTGACGTTGAAGGATTCTTTTTTGGTATGGGTTATCTCATTTTTATAGGTAGCAGTAATGTTGGTTAGGTTGACTTTATTTTCTGTGGAGGGGGTAGTTTTCCAGAGAGCCTCACGTTTTCTTTTTTCTGTGCGTAGAAGTTTAAGTTCAGGGGTGAACCAGGAGTTCAGATGTGCTCTCGGTTTGCCTTTGCGCAATTTTAGCGGGGCGATGGTATCTATGGCTTTAGTCATGGCCTCGTTGTAGGTGTTGACCGGCAGATTCAGGTCATTAGTAGAGAGTAAAGTATTGAATATGGGAGTTACCAGAGGTATTATGGCCTCAGCCGTAATGTTGCGTTTATTCCTAGTCGAGCACAGAGGTGCAATAGAGGGTTTCTTAGGCTCTAGATTGATGGCATTGATTTCTAGGGATGGGAGATGATGATCAGTCCACACAAGAGGTGAAGATTCTTTTAGGGTGATATTGCAGTTGAGGTCTGCAACCCAATCGGGTGTCCTACCTTTCACATGTGTGGGTAAGGTGCTTATCTGGCTACAGGGATAGCTGGTAGGTCTTTGGGATCATTATAGCCAAGGTTGAAGTCACCTAGGATGATATTTTGCGCCATGGTTTTGGTATTTTTAGCTACTAATGTGGTAATGTCTTCTTCAAAAGATCCGGGGGGACCTGGTGGCCTATATATTAGGTGGATGGTGATAGTATTTTTAGGAGAAGTTTGGAGCTTGACCGTGAGGAGTTCACAAGATGCTAGAGGAGAAGAAGTGGCTAGTCCCATATCTAGTGTAGTTTTAAAGATGATGGCTATTCCTCCTCCTCGAGCATTGGGTCTTTCAGCTCTGAGAATGGAATAGTGATCAGGGATTGCTAAGGTTAGAAGCGGGCCAGCTCCGTCATGCAACCAGGTTTCTGTCACTGAGAGGAAGTCTAAGTTGTTGGACAGAATGACATCTGCGAATTCAGTCGCGTGGGCAACAAAGGACCTGACATTTAGTAATGCCCCTTTTACGGGATGTTTTTGTGTGCCCTTCTGGATGAGGTGAGGACTGTTGACAGCTAAGTTCTTAGTCCTAAGAGTGTGGGTATTATTGCGCATGTGTGAGGGATTATAGGGGACTGTGTGCAGTTTGCTAGAGGACTTGGTGCTAAATTTGGCTGGGGGATTGAAGTTCGAGGTAAGTCTATTGCCTAATCTGGTGTTATGCTTTGTTATGTCAGGGTTGGTGGCAGGTGTGTCTACTCGTAGCTTGGATGCGGTAGGAGTGAGTATGGGTGTGCCATGATTAGGACTGGGTGGGGTATCATGAGTATGATAAAGTGTGCGAGATCTTAGGCGGTGACACCTCGTCATGCCAATGACAGGGAAGGAAAGGTTGTCAGCAGAGCTGGAGTGGAGGCAAGTATGCTCTGTTATGAGGGAATTGGTCCTAGTTTTAGTTTCAGATGTGTGGCTGTTGAAGTTGGTGGTAGCGGTAAGGATAATGCCTGGTGGCAATGGCGGTCTGGAAGGCAGAAAAGGTGTAGGGCAGGTGATAGGGTGGTGCGGGGGGCAGGCAAGTTCGGACAGACCATTTGTGTATGCTACATAGTAGGTACCGAGGCATGGTACGCTATCTTGGATGATCCAGTAGTGGAGCATGATTAAGGTGAGCAGGATTTTCATGGTGTGTAGATATTGCAGTCCAGGTACTTGCAGTGTACTCTCAGTCTCAGTGGGCTGCAAGATGGGCACAGTGGGCTACAAGGCAGGTACAGTGGGCTACAGAATAGGTACAGTGGGCTGCAATAAAGGCACAGTGGGCTTCAATACAGGCATAGAGGGCTACAGAACAGGTACAGTGGGCTACAAAATAGGCACAGTGGGCTACAGAACAGGTACAGTGGCTGCAATAAAGGCACAGTGGGCTGCAATACAGGCACAGAGGACTACAGAACAGGTACAGAGGGCTGCAAAATAGGCACAGTGGGCTACAGAACATGTACAGTGGGCTGCAATACAGATACAGAGGTCTGCACAATGGGCACAGTGAGCCGCAATATAGGCACAGTATGCTGCAATATAGGCACAGTGGGCTGCAAAATAGGCACAATGGGCTACAGAACAGGTACAGTGGGCTGCAAAATAGGCACAATGGGCTACAGAACACGTACAGTGGGCTGCAATACAGGCACAGAGGGCTGCACAATGGGCACAGTGGGCTGCAATAAAGCACAGTGGGCTGCAATACAGGCACAGAAGGCTGCAATATAAGCTCAGTGGGCTGCAATAAAGGCACAGTAGGCTAATAACATGGTGACCTGAAGCTTTGGGTCAATTTATGGCATGTGATGCGCAGGGAGCAACACGTGGAAGAGGTGTATGGAGTCATATGGGTGAAGCGAAGGACCATGATCATACATACATTGCAATAGAATTGATGAGAGTACTGAGAAATAGTGGAGGGCATCACCGTAGTCATGGAAATTACTTACAGTATGCCCGAGTTTGTGTGTAGGCGTGGATGCCTCCAACAGTCATGGAAGCAAAAGTTCGAGTTTTTGCAAGGAGAGATATATGGGAGAGCCGCTCACGCTCACCGTGGCGAACAGGGGCAAACAGCCTGTGGCCTTATAATGGCCTTGGGGGGGCGCTGGCTCTTCTGCCTGCCGGTGGATGTTTTCACGTAAATAAAAGCAAACAGTCATTGCCTAGCAACTCGAAGGACGCTCAGTCTCGCTTTCAGGCCGCATTGCCAGTATTTCCTTTTAATAGGAGCTAAGGTGTCCGAGATATCATGAAATGTACTAAGGAAAGAGTTAGTCATCTCACATAAAGTTTCTGCAAGCACGATTTCTGATGAAAGGGATGTAACCCATGGTTTAAGGTTTACCACTGTTAGCTTTCTGAAATTTCTAGCTAACTTCAGAGTCATTTCTTTACCAATTTTCATGGAAAAGAGTTTGTTGGTAATATAGAGATATATGCCACAATGGTCTGACCATGGGCAGGCTAAATCCTCTGGGTCTGACATCATGATGTAATGGGTTGTCACCCAATCCAGGGTGTGCCCTTTTATGTGCGTTGGAGATCTAACTATGTATTGAAAACTGAGAGAGGACAAGGCAGCTTCTAAGGTACCCGCTGTCATATCTGCCTCGTTCCCCAGCCAAAGATTAAAGTCTCCAAAAATTTGAAATGTATTATTGGGTTTAAGCAATGGTAAAACCCTTTTACAAAATTGGTCACGAAGATTGTTGCTGCCCCCGGGGCTCTATAGATGAGTAATAAGTTATCAGTCATGAAGACAGATGCTCACCCCATTCCTCGCGCAGATGAGCTCATTGACAAGCTTGGCGCTGCCAAGTACATGAGTACTTTTGACCTCACAATGGGATATTGGCAGGTCGGCTTGACAGATGGAGAGAAAGAGAGGTTGGCATTCTCAACACCGGAAGGACATTATCAGTTCACTGTGATGCCCTTCGGATTGAAGAATGCCCCTGCCACTTTTCAGAGGATGGTTACCCTGGTTTTGTCTGGACTGGAAAACTTCAGTGTCGCCTATTTAGACGACATTGCTGTGTTCAGCCACACCTGAGAGGATCATGTATCCCACCTGAAACAAGTGCTTCAGGCACTGTAGAATTCAGGTCTGACTATCAAGGCCATGAAGTGCCAGATAGCGCAGGGTACAATGACTTACCTAGGCCACCTGGTCGGTGGGGGTAAGTAACCACCACTCGAAGCGAAGGTACAGGCTGTGAAGGATTGGGACATCCCCACCACACAGGTGCAGGTGAGAGCCTTTCTAGCTCTCACTGGGTACTTACTACTGGTTGTTGATCAGAAGATATGGGAGTATTGCCATGCCCCTGAATGGTGTAACGTCCAAAAAGATGCAGAAGAATGTAACTTGGACCCCCGCCTGTCAACCAGGCTAGCGTGGAAATGCATATGGCCTCAGACAGTACTTTTGTCTTGATGACGAACCTGCCCTCAGTAGGGTGGTGGTTCACATATTGAGGCTGGGTGGCATGTGAGGAATTCGACCATCCACACGGGGAGTTTACGCTCATCTGGGCTTTTTTGATTTTTTGATAATTAAAATTAATGATGGGAGATCAACCTCCGAAAATGTGTGAGGCCATTCCACACACATTTTCTTTGCTCAGCACACAAAAGGCATTGTCACGTATACTCCGGGAGGACACAGCCATCCTCACCTGTCATTTTCAGATGAAATGTGATAGCCACGGGTACATCAAAGTATCTCAAGAAGGGGGAAGGCACACCTTCCTCCGGCCATGGGCAGACTAATTAAAAAATCAAAGACTCCATGGATCTGCTTTCCTATTGTTTAGTTCGGCTGGTGACAGTGTATACTAATGAGAGATAATTGAGTCAAGCCTGGAGGGGCTTGGTTGCAGAAAGACAACAGGAAAGCGGGGCTAACACCCCTTTGGTATGCAATGTGTCAACTTGAAAATAGTTCCCACTCCTCTGTATGAAAGCCAGTGAATTGCATGTCTGGGGCCATCAGTTACTGCAGGTACCCCTGCAGAGCGGACCCCTTTCAGAGGGGAGAAGTATGTGAATTGAGGGAGACAGGAAGTCTACTCTTGTCACAAACTTCAAGGGAGACCTGCACTTTAATCAAGAGTCGGGGCTCAGTTAACCAGAGGGACACTTTGATCTACAGACAGGAAGATGGGTGGGACTAATGTATATGTTGTCACCCCTTACCTTTCCTGTTGCAGAGCACTCTGGTCCTGACCTCATGCATAACAGAAGATTGTTGGTGAGGACCCAGGAGTGGTTCATTAAGGTGGGCTTAGCGTACACCAATCACTGGGCCTCGTTTGGCATTAAATGAAGGTCTGAACCCTTCACTTAGCAGATCATCCGACGACTTCGAAAGGAGTAAGAAGAAAGACTCATTTGGACCCAGTCTACCTTACATCTTCCGCCAGTGAAAGAAGGCCAGGATTTCTGGAAGGGAAGCAAGGTCCCTCCCCTAAAGATCTGCCAGGGAGATACAGGACTCAGGAACCCATCTAGCAGCTCCAGAAATGGTACCCAGCCAGCACACTGCATGCCCTGCTAGGTTCTGCCAGCAAGCTTCCCAGCTGGGAAGTGCCAGAGTCTCTGAACAAAGGACAAGGCTGTTGCCTGCAAACACTCTTCTCAGCTTTGGGCTGCCCGCCTCGAAAGGATGCCACAAGCCCTGCGAAGAAGCTAGGAGGAGTGCCACACAAGCATCAACCAGCGTCCATCTTTTAAAGACATTTTCGAGGCAGTTAAGCCCTCCAACTGCGACCGACTGCACCACTCACTGTTGTAACACTGCAGTCACTATAGCCACCCGAGACGCCTTGACCAGCGTTCCAGATCCACCAACCAGCACAGAGACAGCGATTCTTGACCCTGCACCACTGTGTAGGCCAGCCTGCAGCTGTCTGTCCAGCTTCCCTTGCCGAACTGCCTGCCGCCTGATACCCACAGCTGTTTCCTGTCTTGAACTCTGTTGCAGGAGCTGCAAAGTGTCCTGGAACCGACTCGATGCTGTCGAGCACCTGGAATATCTCACTCACCAGGTACATTGTGGTTCTGTCCCCCTGGTCCTTCTCCGAAGGCCCATAGTGACATTTACGACCCCTTGCTTCCTTGGTGCTGAAACCAAATAACCTTGAACAGTTAAGACTGATTGCTTTACCGACTACCCTCCTGTCAGTATCCAGAGTGCTTACCTTTCTTTTGTGAAACTTTCTGCCCTCTGTGTTTCTTTACAGTGTGGGTTGTATGTTGTAGTGTGCTAGAACTGTCTGTTGTAATAACAATAAAGTAGATATTTTAATACAACCTTGACTGGACAGTCCCTTTTATCAATAGGTAATAATTGTATTTTCGCTGTGTTTCAACTAACCAACGATCCACGACCGTGCGGAGATAAGCCTGCTGTTCCATCCACATTACCAAAATTGGACAAGGAGGTTTACAATTGACTTGTGTTGTAATCTGTTCGGATCCCTTTTGGTGTACTAGAGGTTTGGGGTGATTGATGGTTTAGAAACCAATATTCATCCCTGGACCACTGGTGCCCCAGAAGTTGATTTGTGACACCAGGGTGCTGCGCTATATAGCTTTGGAAGAGGTTGCTTGTGCTTTAATAGAGACTGGGCAGTGGACAGCCTTATTGGTCAACCACTGGAGCAGAGTGGCAGTGCCAGCAAGGTTACAACACAACATGGTGAAGTGCTGCTTCAATCAAACAAATACCCTGTTAATAATCAAAAGGTGAAAGTAATGTTTCTAATTCAAGGTCCTGCAAACTTTGGCTAGTCCACATCTCGTTGACTACAAAAACCCATCAGCTCTGGACTTCAAATCCCATCAACTCTAGCCAGCATAGTGAATGGTGAGGGCTCGTGGGAGTTACAGTCAAAAACATCAGGAGAGCCACAGGCTACAGCCCCCTATCTATTCAATTTATTTACATGTCAGCTTACAAGTAGTTTACATTGTATGTTGCCCCTCTCTGGGCTGCATAGTTACAGCCACTTTTAAAACCAAACCTGGCACTGCTTTGTGCACGTGTGGATACTGGAGTTGTGCACAGCATTAACAAAACAAGCAATTGCAAAGTCAACAGGGTTTGTCGGACATGGGTCAAGTGCAGCCTTAAACGCCCTAATCAGTGTCATCACAATGCAAAGTGCAGTCTTGAGCTCCCCAGTAATGTATTGCGTAGTCAGTCACCATCTGTAATGTGTACCTTCGCAGAAGCTTCTATTATGTGCCAAAGCCAGCATAGAATGCCCTAATGTCAGCACAAGGTTTGCATAGTCACCATATCAAAGGCATAACCTCACACGCACAGGTGCTGCCAACATATGCCACATCAACCCCCAAATGCCCCATTGTCCTAGTATAGACACCCATGTGCAAGATGGACTTTATCCTTAATATTTATTCAGTGCTTTCTGTTCACTAAAGCACTGCTTGCTATTACAATCACAATCAAGGCATAACCTCACACGCACAGGTGCTGCCAACATATGCCACATCAACCCCCAAATGCCCCATTGTCCTAGTATAGACACCCATGTGCAAGATGGACTTTATCCTTAATATTTATTCAGTGCTTTCTGTTCACTAAAGCACTGCTTGCTATTACAATCACAATCGTTCCAACAAGAAGCATAACACTCTGAACTGATGTCATTAGCAGATCCTGCTCAGCTAAACTGTCAGTGATGCATCAGGAGTGCATTACTAGATAACATTCAGTTAAACAAAATAAAAAATACCAATACACTTTAACCCATTATTAAAGCACAGCAATAAAGCTTACATCACAAAGTGACACATTTACTTGATGTGTAAGCAAGTTACAAATGCACAATAAATAAATAAATAAATAACACTCATTTATCATATTTAATCAAAACATGCACAATCATCAAGCAAAAAAAGTGGCGCTAAATAAACCCTATTCTGCCACGTCTGGGACATCTAGCACTCTTCAATAGACTGCCAGGACAGGCATCCAATTGCACTAATGTACACACAGACTATACATCTGTTCAGTAGAACACAAAGCCTGAAACATACAAAAGGACACAAAGATGGCACATAAAGATGTGCATTGATGCACACTTGCCACTCAGTTCCTTCTAAATTACTTTTTTCATTGCTTGTGGGGTGAGCAGCAAACGCATGAGGGGGCGCAATATTTGATGTCTGCCGTGGGCACCACATTGTCTAGAAACTGCCCTGCCTGGGCCAGACACATCTAGCAATGTGCATGTGTATGAGCTGCCCTCAGAACTGTGACCATTTAGGATTGGTTGAGGCGTTGCTGTGAGGGCGTGGGGGGGTTATAGCCCCAGGTCTTTTGGTTGTAGCACCGGATAGAAGCTCAGGGGCCACAGCCAAAAGGTTAGCTAGCCCTGAGTCCTGACAGCCCCGACATTAGTGTAGCCCCATATCTTTTCCAGACCTAGCAACGCCCCTGATCGATAGAAGCTCAGGGGCCACAGCAAAAAGGTTAGCTAGCCCTGAGTCCTGACAGCCCCGACATTAGTGTAGCCCCATATCTTTTCCAGACCTAGCAACGCCCCTGATCGAGGGTGGGTTGTGTCAGTGGCAAGGTGGGTTGTGTCAGTGGCAAGGTCCCCTCCCTTGTCCCTGCAGAATGTCAGTGCTCCCACACACCGAAGCCGACGGCCGGTTGGGCTTTCACAAACAGGACGGTTAAGCATAAAGTGGACATGACGAGAAGCAAATGTAATACATGTATGTATGGATATACTTCAAATCAATACACCCATAGGCCGCAGTCAAAAATAGAACGTGAACTTAACAAATGGCAATGGCATCCCGAATACAGAGGTATTTCCTGACCTGTAAACAACTAAGAACACATGTATGTCAATGGCGTACACGGCTGCGTGCATACCCACGGCTCTATTTGAAGTATAACAGGTTTTTCTTCATTGTTATTTTAGTAATACCTGCTTACCTGCCGATTCTCCATTTACATTTCCAATTTGAGGCGTAAAAAGTAAAAGGAAATATGGAAGGTAAAGCATAGTGCTGCCGCGCAGGGACGTTGGGTGAGCCGTGTGAGCAGTCAGGCAGCGCGAGAGGGCCTGGAATGCTGTCACACACAGGCACACGCCTGTGCAGACATGCTGTGCGGACTAGGAGCTCCGCTGCTGAAACTAGGAAGCGAAGGAAGGCCCTGGAGCCCAGCTAGGCCGCGCCCTGTACGGACTCCATAGGCATGTGTGCATACAGTGGAAGGAAAGGTTTCCCGTAACGGGAACACGCACCCTTGCCTTTTCTAGTAAGGACACGTGTGGTGTGACATCATGAATGGCGTCAGCGAATCTGCGTGCTACACTCATTCATAGCAACCGTTCAAGTAGGAGAGCAGGCAGAAGTTAGACACCGGGTACACAGGATGCAACAAAAGTGAGAGCGTGGAGCATCTGTAACAATACGTACTTCACATAGATGATTGTGGGGACCCCTTCTGTGCGAGGGAATCGGCACAGTGGACACAATGCGCTTCAGTCAAAGGGGGCCTTGGGGACAGGGCAGACAGTGGGTGCCGCACACTGAGCAAGTATTGAAGGACATGGGAGTCACTGGAACAGCAGGCATTGGGCCTCATTCCGAGTCGGGCGGTAAGGGTTAACGGTCACCGGTAACGAGACCGGTGGCGTTAAACCTTTACCGCCCTATTCCGAGTTCCCTTTGCGGGTTGGAACTTAACACCTGCTTTTTGCAGGCGTTAAAAAACCAACCCGCAAAGGGACCTTGGAGCTAATTACGGCACCGTAATTTACGGTGCCGTAATTAGCACCTTCCCCATTCCCATTGAGCCCTATGGGGCAAAAATGGGAATGGGGAAGGGCCCATGGTGAATGGGGAATTACCAACCCCGCCAACCTTGGAATGGGGCGGTAATTCCGCCATTCACCATGGCGGAGTCGGAAAGATAACGGCGTCAACCAAGGCGCTAATAGCGCCTTGGTTAACGCCAGGGTCGGAATGAGGCCCATTGTCATGTGGCAGGCTGTAGCGCGTGGTGAGGTCGGCCGCCTCCACGCATACTAATAACGATGGCTCCGCACCGGTGCATCGTTAGTGCACGAGCGGGGTCCGGCTAGCAACACCTACGCCTCCTTTTCCATTACTGTCCAGGCCCCGCGCCTGGGTACCGCACCTCCCTCCTCCCCCCACATGAAACTGGTGAAGAGCGGGAGTTTAAGGCAGAGCGGCATTCTGGCTTGCATTATCCACATTTTTTCCACACATAGACAACTTTCTGATTGGAAAACACATGGACACTTTCTTGGAGTCGTCCTAACAGGCAGTCCTATCCCTGCTCAGGCCACAATTATGCCTGGCCTAAAAAGCCTTTTTCCGGGTGGCTCTGCCAATCCTGTATTAAATAAATCCACTTTTAAAACCGGTGAGCCTCCTCACTTCGGTTCCCGCTCTTTCGAGAAAGGTCCTCCCTGGTATCTGACTGCCAGTTCAGTCACTTCTATTTCGGTTCTTTTTTAAAACCGGTGAGTGTCCTCGCTTCGGTTTCCACTATTGCGAAAACGGCCCGCCCTGGTATACGACTGCCAGTTCAGTCACTAACATATTGTGAACTGGAGAGCTTCCAGCCCTTTAAAACGGGTCAGCAATACATTTGAGAGGAATGGGGATGCAGAGGTTCCTCAAACATCAATAAAAAAAACGACTCAGGAAGTTGGCAAAAATATAACTGTTTTAATATCAATTATCTAAAACTGGCAGTACAACAAACGTCATCGGGCATATCATAGCATGGACTCTCAATGAACTTCATAAAAAGCACACCTTTATACTAAAATCTCGTCATAGGTGATGTACAACCTGCGTATTACTAACGCCATCCTACGTGTCAAACTACAAAAACCTACTGAAGAGAGTGATCTGGGGAACATCTAAGTATACAATTCATACTCGTCTAATGGGTGTGAGAAAGGTGATAGATTTCTTAACATCAGGTGGGGCAACTAAGCCCTTCCCTCTAAACACTCTAAACAGGTCACTATGAACGTCACTAAATATACAAGGTCCTATTGGTTACAAAATTATAGGACCCCTCAATCATGCAATCCTCTATCATTGGTTGGCTTCTAACCTCCGTCAGCATCTTTCAAGCCACGCTAGCCGCACGCAGGCCAGACTGCCAGGTGCTGGTTGAGTTAGTCTTAAACATCCGCTTCCCAGCAATTAGAACATCATCCATCATCACCTCAGTGGTTCATCACCTCAGTGGTCGGTTGTGAATTAGAGCCTTTGAACTTGTCCTTGGGAGTGTTCTTTTGCTCTGGAAGATACAGGGAAGTAGAAGTGCGCTCTGCCCTCATGGGTAGGTATGACCATCATGCTCGTCCAACTCCTACCCACGTGACTGGAGACCACGAAATTGAGATTTCAGTGTATTAAAAATACTATTTTCCAATGAGCCTCTGACGTCTTCTTTGTTCTCTCCAAGCTTCTGAACAGGAGGTTCATTCCTTCCCAAGATTGCAACTAATTTCTGTTCTTCTCAGCCGAACACGACCATGGCTTCTTGGCTCGTTCAACCTCGCCTTTCGGAAATTCGCCTGTAATCCATTTGTTTTCTAACTGTGCCATACGTGGAAAAGATGGCCTTTCTCCTTTAGCTCAGGTCTGCTTATGGTTCATGATGGGACCATCCATTCTTTACTCATTCCTATGTATCCATTCATTGGCGCTTGTCGCAATCTATTTTACTATGAAGCTAGCCTCATGAAAACTTAGTCTGCTTGCATTACTTACTTCATAATTTCTTGCGTTACTTACTTCATAATTTCTTCAGCATAAGCCTCTTCATCTTGAGCCCAAGATATTGCTTATCTTTGATACTTTCTTGATGCCTTGCTCCTGGTCGCTGTTGGTATGATGTTAACCAGGCTCTCCCAGTCTACCAGCAGGGAGACCCCAGCTCCCAGTTGTCTTCAATTCTGAAACTTGCCGCTCCTGTTTGCAAAGCACTCTGTGTGCCCTTCACTGAAGTCCTGTTAAAACCAAGCATTAGCAAAGCCAACAGGTTTGGCTTGTGTATAAGTAGTAATCTGTTGCCAGGCCCTGCTATTAGATGCCCAGGTAACTCACACTGTTTTGCACTACGCAAAAGCCCAAACTGTTGGCATTTGTGTCTAAGCTGTGAAAAAGCACAGCCGGGACTTCATAGTGCGTCATGACCTGGGTCCTACTTCTAGGTGCTTAGTCCCTTAAAATTAACCAGCCGCGCCCGCTATGATACAAAAATAAGCCAGGAATAAATCTTTCTTGAGCAGAGAAACATGGCTTTGCTTTAGTTGATGTGCAATCATATTACTAAACCATATTTGGGTTCTACCATGTATAAACTCAAATGGAGATTACTTGCTTTGCTTGTTTGCGAAGCCGCTGGCCAAGTGCAAAAAATAAAGGGGACTCACCAAATTATTTGCCTCGGGTCTCACCTCACCTTGTGATAGCCCTGATGGTGGTGTCAACTGCGCTAGTGCAGAGGGTCATACATGGCCACCAAAGAGTTGCAAAAACCAAGGCCCGGCTCCGCCTCAAGGTAGGGTTCCTGGCGCTGGAAGAAAAGGTTGAGGAATTCATGAAAGCATGCATATGGTGCCAGTCGGCCTCACCCGAACATGCTGAGCCTCGCATCAAGAGCATGGAAAGGAGCAAGGCACCATGTAAGACGATACACATGGGTTTTGGCTCCAATCACAGGGAGACTGACTTTTTGGTCGTGGTGGACCAGTGTTCCCGCTACACGGAGGTCGAATTTGTGCCATTGGCACCCCAACAAGATGCAATCCCCCCATTGGAAAAGATAGTTGCCGCTCATGGGTTTCCCAGCATGCTGTGCTCGGACAATGGGCCCCCGTTTCACAGTGGTGTGTTCCGAGAGTTTCTGGAAGAGAGAGGGATGTGTCACAGGGTGCGCCACAGGAAGGTCACCCCTGTGTGGCCACATGCCAATGGTGAAGCGGAACGCTTCATACGCACGCTGAATACATTCTTTTGCATCGCCCACGGGCAGGGCATGTGAGAGAGGAGGGCTTTATTCCAGTTTTTGCTGGAATACCGCACAACACCACACTGCTCTACAGGAGTAGCACATGCTGAGGCCCTCTTCTAACGCTGCCCTCGAGATCTCATCCCAGAAAATGGGCAAAAATCACCTGAGACCATCAACAATGATGAGACGAGGGAAGACAGAGAGAAGCTCATTGAGCGGGAAAACCGGAGAAGACACCTTCAAGATTACCCAGTGAAACTGGGAGATAATGTTTGGGCCCTGGCACTTATTATCTTACAATGTATGCACTGCCTAGGAGCAACAGGCATGGGATAAACGAGCCAATGAGATGTCATGCTACTAAATCTTCCCAGGCACGTTGATACCACCTAGGCGGCTTTCTGGTGCTACCAGATCAGACATTAAACACAACAATTTTTTAATCTCTGATTGGTAGAGGAAGGTTGTTTAGATGTTTTCTAAATTGAAGATGATCCTATACACTTCTTAGACCAATGGGAAGGGTGTTCCAGAGTGTTTCAGCATGCGCCAAGAATCTGTGGCCTCCACTATGTTTAAATTCTCCTCAAAATGGAATAGGTGGGAAGGTTTTGTTCTCAGATAACATGTGGGCATGTATTTCTGGAATCTCCGGCACAGGAAGCTGAATACTAAGCCATCCCACAACCTGCAGGCCATGCAGAGGGATTTTAATGGAATCCAACTCTCAAAAGGCAACCAGTGAAATATTGTCAGTGCTCAGGGGAAATGCTCAGGTTGCCACAGCCCCAATAGAAGCCATACAGCAGTCACAATAGGAGTAATGCAATAGCCTTAATGGAAGTCATGCAGCAGCGTTTTGCAGTCGCTGCTATCGGTTAATAAGGCTCTAACAATCCAAGGTAGGAGCTTCTGGCATACTCAGTGACAGGCCGAACCAATAATATGGTGGCCTGAACTCTATCTGGAAATCCTATTTACATTTCTGTGGGTAAAATGGCAAAAGAAAAACGTTTCCAATAGCTGCGGCAAGAAAGGAAACCGGATGCATTGGGCATAAATAATGTAGTATAAAGAAGACATGATACTCTGTATGCAAAGAACATGGGTGTTAGAGAGTTTTACGGAAGTTCACCTTTGCTAGGACTAGAGAAGACTCACTCTTAGGTGTACAGGGTTCCAGTTCTTATTTTTGGCATGAACTACCCAAAAGGTCTGGTAGAATTGGCACAGCAGCCAGTCTAGGACGGACAAGGGCTGTAGGTAAGTAAAAAGAATTCAGAGCACACCTATACTGCCTCATCACAATTTTGGCAGTAACCCTTAAATGCGGCAGTAACGCTATTACCGCCACATTTAAGGGTCTGCCAAATCACGGGTTTGGCAGGATTTACCCCCAGCTCCGAGGGAAAATCTGGCACGATTTTGCTGATTTTTGGCGCTATTACTGCTGCGCTAATACCGCCGGCGGTAATAGCACCGAAAATTCCCTATTGGGCCCAATGGGGAATGGGGAATTCCCAAATGGGCCCAATGGGGAATGGGAACTCACCATTCTGCCAAACCCATGATCCAGCGCTAATAGCGCCGGGGAGTTTGGTGGTAACGTTAATACCGTCGAACTTGTGATGAGGCCTCAAGAAGAAACTTATACTGTAGTATTATAAAAATGTGTTATTTATTATAAATACTTAGGCAACTAACACAACGGGCCTCATCATGAGTTGGGCTGTAGCCCTTAAATGCAGCGGTAACAGTATTGTTGGCAAATTTAAGTGCTGGCCCTATCACAAGTTTGGCGCTAAATGGGCTATTTTACCTCCAGCTTTTTTATGGAGGTGAAAATCCCATTTAGCGCCCAGTTTTCAGTGGTATTACCACCAGCTTTATTAGCCTGCAGTATCAGCGCCAAAAATGCCCCATTGGATCCAATGGACCCAATGGGGAATGGGGATGTACCTTTAATGTCCAAACCGTGATCCGGCGGTAATACTGCCGGACCGGTGGGTGCTAAAGCTATTACAGTCGGGCGGTATTACAGCCGGGATACACCCGAACACGTGATGAGGCCCATTATTACAATCACAAGAAAGTAAATGTATTCACATTTGTACAGTAAGGGCCTTATCATGAGTTTGGCCTGAGCCCTTAAATGCGGCGGTAATGGTATTACCGCAGCATTTGAGGGCTGGCGAAATCAGGAATTGGCCAGAAAATGGCATTTTTACCTCCAGATTTGTGCTGGAGGTAAAAATGACAATTTCCGGGCCGTTTTTAGCTGTTTTCGGCACTATTACTACCAGTGCAAATTACCGCTGGCAGTAATAGCGCTCCCCAAACCCATTGGAGTACCAGGATTTATCGTGCCCCCCGCAACTTATAATCTGGCGCAAATTTCCCCGGACCGAGTTGCAGTAGCGCTATTAGCGTTTGCCAATATCCCAGCGGTACTGGGATAGCGCCCAACTCATGATGAGGCCCTAAGACTTTTAAGCATTACTCAATGCAATGGTTACTTAAGATGAATACAGGTAAGTAGTCAGGTTGTCAAATCAATTCTTCTAAAACAACATTTAGTAACCCAACCCAGATACTGGTAAGTAGTTTTAAGCCACTTGTACATTAAGAAGTTCAACCCTCCCGGGCCACTGGACGGAAAAACAAAGGAAGGCAGAGGCTGTCAAAGTTGTCAAAAATAGGTTTTTTCTATGTTGCAGGTCAGTAAAATGTTTAGTAAAAAAGATGGTTGAGGGAGGTCAGCAAGACCCTTTGAAGGATTTTAGACCAAAGAACCACTGGCCGTAGGCCTGCAAAACACAGTTGGGTTGTCCACCCCAATGTGTCTCAGAAAGCCCAGGATGAGTCTGATCTAACACAGCAAGCACCCAGGTAAGTGCCTAGGTGTGGGACAATAACTTTACTTGAAGAAAGAAGATGGTACCACTGACGGGTCAGCAGGTGAGGCGACAGCAGCTCCTGGTCGGCGACTTGGCCTGGAGGCTGAAGAAGGAACATTGGGTGGATGCACACAGTCAGCTTGATGGATGCCCAGCCGATGATCTTCACGATACTGGCTCGTTGGGACTCGACTCTGGCTTTGGTTCTGCGATGGCTGATGCACAGCAGACTTCTCTCAATTTCTCCATTTCTCTGTCCCCGACTTGGAAGGGCAGACTTCTCAGAGTGAGAAAGAGTCACTGAGGTCCAGCAGGATGTTCCAGCCGAAACCGTGCTTCAGGAGACGATGGTCCAGGTCCCAGCGTATTGGGAAATTGCAGTCCAAGATGGTCACAGCTCTTCAAGGGACGGCTCAAAATGCAGCTTGTCTCTGTGAGGAATTCGACCATCTGCATGGTTGGTGTGCGCTCGCCTGGGCCTTTTCTGAAATTTTAAATGGAATTTAATGATGGTAGATCAACCTCCAGAAAATGTGTGAGGCTAATTCATAGACATTTTCCTATGATCACTGCACTACATATGCATAGACCTGTGCACTCTCAGTGGACACAGTCCCCCCGTCATATTTAGTTGGTATATGATATGAGGAGTACACAATGCATCTCCAGAAGGGGCATCCAACTATCAAAGGCTTCACCGATCGGCCCTGTCCTTTTGTTGACCCCTTTAGCTGGTGGCAGTGCTCTGCATACTAATCAGAAAGTAATTCAAACAGGCCCACACTGTGCACTGTGTCAACCTGATGCCAGCTCCCATGCTTAGTATAGATTGACAGTGAAATGTCATGTTTGGAAATGCATGTGTAGAGCAGTCATCCCTGCAGGGAGACCACATTCTGATGGTACGAGTATGTGGTTTGGCAGAGCCAGAGAGTCTAGGCTTGCCAACGCTTCAAGGGAGACTTGCCACTTTAATCAGGAACCACACAGAGCTCATTTAACCAGAGGGACCCTTTGATCCACAACAGACAGGAAGATGGGTGGGACTTAGTATTACATATTTTCACCCCTTTACCTTTTCAGTTGCAAAACACTCTAGTTATGACATCGGGCATACAGGAGATTGTTGGTGGGGACCCACGATTGGTTCATTAAGGTAGGCATAGCCTACACCAATCCCTGTGGTCCATTTGGCTTTGAGCCCCTCTTTTGGCAGATCATCTGAAGAATTCACCTGAAACAGAAGGATGAACTCATCATTTGACCCTGGCTGAAGGTACAGTTTGCCTTACATCTTCCGCCAGTGAAGGAAGGCCAGGACCTGCAAGAGAGAAGCAAGATCCCTCCCCTAAACTTCTCCGAGGGAACAGAGGGAGATATCAAATACAGAGAACCCTCCAGCGGCTCCAGAACCGGCACACAGCCAGCACACAGCATTCCCTGCTAGGCTCTGCAGCAAGCTTCCTAGGTGACAAATGCCAGAGAGTCTCTGAACTCAAAGCCAAGGACAAGGCATCTGCCTGCAACACACTCCTCAACTTTGGGCCATCCACCTTAAAGGACGGCACAAGCCCAGTGAAGAAGCTAGGAGAAGTGCATCGGCAACCATCTACCTACATTCACCTTAAAGGACATTTTTGAGACAGCCGAGTCCCTCGAGTTGCAACCGACTGCACCACTGACAGTTGTTGCACCGCAGTCGCTTAAAGCAATCCGAGATGCCTCCACCAGTGCTTCAGAAGTGACAATGATTCCTGACTCCAAGCTGCCATGTAGGCCAGCCTACAGACGTTCCTTCAGCCTTGCTCGCCGATCTGTGTGCTGCCTGATACCCACAGCTGTCTCCCATCATGAACTATGTCACAGAAGCTCCAGAGCGCCCTAATACCAACTCAACCCTGTCAAGCACTAAAAAAATCTACACCACAAGGTACACTGTGGTTCTGTCCCCCTTGTTCTTCTCTGAAGGTCCCAAGAGAAATGTTATGACCCATTGCTCACTTTGTTTCCTTGTACTGTCGCGATTATTTACTATACCGGCTGCCCCGCTGTCAGTATCCAGAGTGCATCCATTTTCCTTCTTTGAAACTCTGTCCTCTGCATTCATTTACAGGGTGGGCTGTATTTCATAGTGTGCTAGAACTGTCTGTTGTGATAATAATAAAGTAGATATTTGTTTACAATCCTGAATGGACAGTCCCTTTTATCATTGGGTAATAATTGTATTTTCACTGTGTTGCAACTAACCAATGAACCACGACCTTCCGGAGTTAAGCCTGCCGTTCCGTCCACTTTACCCAAATTGGGCAAGGAGGTTTATAATTTGCTTGTGTTTCCAATCTGTTCGGATGCCTTCTGGTGTACTAGAAGTGTGGGGCTGATTGATGGCTTAGAAAAGGAAAGTCAGACCTGGACCACTGGTGCCCTGGAAGTTGATTTGTCACAGTCTCGATACTGGTTAGTCCCACCCGTCCAGGGGAGGAAGTTGTCCAGTCTGGATCTTCCCTGTCAATCAGAAGAGGAGGTTGGAGCAGCAGTGGTCACTCAGGAGTCCTTGGCGATGGCTGGCAGTGGCTGCAGACGTCCTTCTTCTTTTTCTTCCTCTTATTCTTCGTTCCATAGGTCAACTCTCTCTTGCTGTCATACTGCAGGACAAAGGCATGGGGAGTTTCAATGTCCTCCCCCACTTCCTGCCCTTTCAGGCCCTCGGAGATCATTGGCAGGCCTCGCAAGGAAGCCCGCTAAAGACAAAAGAACTATCAAGAAATCCCCCACCCAGATAGGTAGAAGAACCCTCAAAAAAGGAGAAGTCGTCAATAGTTGGTGAAAAAAGAAGACAGGCACCATTTTGGTACAATGTGTCCCTCACTGAAACTGTGACAACAGCCTGCATGTAGGTTTCACAAAAAATAGGTCAAAAATATCCATGCTACCAGCCACTCAGATGAACTAGAAAGTTACAGGAGAAGTGGAAAAAGGTATACATTGTGTCCCCTCAGTAATCCACATAAGGTGGGGTGTGCTGATTCCACAAGATAAAATGTAGGTGGAATAGAAAGTATCCCCCTTTCCTTGGAAACAATAGTTATCACAAGCAAAATGAAAAGGGCAGCTCAAAGAGATCCCAGCAACACTGCACAGAAAGTGCTGCGTACTGCAATAATTCATTTCCGATGCCTTAAAAAGTGGAGGAAAGCATAACTACAAAAATGTACAACCCAAAGGGTTAACAAAGTTTGCCCAGAGATAAAGTATAAGACTCAGTGAGTGTGGCAAAAGGGTCCCACTCACTCTGGATAAATTATTTAAAAAAACAAGGGTCGGGAGGCCACCAGGGGGAAAGGCCGGATCGGATGGCAGCCTGATTCCATAGCTCCCTGTGTAGCCCTGGGAAAACGACACAAACTGCCCCGAAAATGCCACCCACACCCCAGTTGACCGCGAGATTCGGGTGTCCAAACCTGTAAGGAGCCTACCGGTCCTTTCCCCGTGTTCGGGGGCCGCCCTGGGCCTGAGATACGTCATCTTTTTGGAGGGGCTTCCCCTCCCCCTCCTGGCGGTGCACACAATAGCGGGCCCCGTGGCAGCTTGAGGGGGAAGGAGTCCAGCCCCTCGCCGGAGCAGCGCGCGGCACAGATGTGCCAGGAGCTTCACTGGCTAAACGCCGCTTTGCGGGACATCACCGCGAGGCGCGGCTCCCCAACAGACGAGGGAGGCACTGTTTCCTCGCGCTCGCCCGTCCCTTCTGGAGACCCTGAGACACCGGCCCGGGCCGACGCGGGACTGCGCCCGGGCCCTCTGCAGCAACGCCGACAGCGGGGGACGAGGAATCGACATCTTGCGGAGCCCCTCTCCATCCTAGGTGAGGCCCCCCCCTTTTGCAGCACGGAGCGAGGCGCTTGGAGCGCGCAGCCCCCGCACTCCCCCAGCTGACCAGCAACACAACCGCTGGGCCCTGCCACCACCTCGGGCCGACACGGGAGCGTGCCCGGGGGCACCCGCCTACCCCCGCCAGCTTGCCACGTCATCGGCTTCAGCCGTGGACACCGCACTGCCCCCCCCCCGCTCCCCTGGGCGCACTGATTTTACAGGTTCCCGCTTGGGCCCGCTCAAGCTCGCCACAGTCATTGCGAGGACCCCCGGGGCTTGAAAGACAGACCACCGGACATTACTCCCCCCCTCTCATTAAAAGGGGCAGGCTCAAAGGAAATAAAGGGCAACAAAGCCCCTACTAGGGTGGTGATCACCCGGCATCCTTGCCTGGGGGACCCCTCAGTAATCCAAGGCAGAGTTCCAGTAAAGGCCCTCACTCCGCACCAGAGAACCAATCGGCGCCCAGGGCATGGTCGGTGAAGACCTGTAGAGTACTGGAAAGACTGCGAACAGCACCAGGTCCACAACGGGAGGGGGTGCGGATCCTACTCCCCCAGAAGTAGAATTTGGGGGCGAGAACCCACGATACACCTCGGGACGCCAGGCACTTCCGGGGCGAACAGCGCCACATGAGTTGGAGGGAAACCTTAGCCAAATACCAGTTTGCTCCAACTCACCTGGACATGGAGACTAATTCATCCCCTACCCCAGCCGCCCCGGACCTGCACGCCATCCAGGGCAGTATCCAAACAATCTTGGATGAAATAAGAGGGATGCGGTCCGACATGGGGACTAAACTGGCTGACCTCACCACGAAGGTTTCTACACTGGAGGACCGAATCGAGGGGGTCAAAAATAACCAGGTCTCCGCCGACCTCCTTGAGGTACAAACGGAGGCTAGATTTAAGGAGATGCGGAGATGTGAGGAGGACCTTCGTTTGAGGGTTGATGACATGGAAAATCGCGAAAGGAGAAATAATCTATGGAACTTCGGCCTGGTGGAGGCGGAGGGGGAGGCGCAGGAGGAACTCGAAGGAAAGGTGCAGGACATAATCCGGATCGTCCTCGGAAGTGATTCATTGGAGACGGTTCTGCTTGATAGGACCCACCGAGCGGGCGGGGGAGGTAGAGGCCCATGCTCTGTGCTTGCGAGGTTCCACTACTACAGGGACCCTCGAGAGGGCAAAGACTTTAAAGGACATCCAATATGGGAACTCAAGAGTGACAATCTTTCAGGACGTCTCGGCACTCACACTTCAGCTGAAGAAAAAATGCGGGCCCATCACCAGATGGCTGCAGGGTAAGGGAGTCCGCTACCGCTGGGGACACCCATTCCATCTGGCTTTTGAGTGGCAGGGCGAGAGATACCAACTCGTAACGGAGGAGGACATTCTGAGAGCCATTGAGGACTTGGTGGGAGCCCCAAGCACATCACAGGACCGATGTGGAGACGGGGGAGATCGCAGCCGAGCCCCACAGGGACCTGACCCATCTCAGGGGAAGCTTAAGGTTAAGGGTGCACGGAAATTCCAGAAAACTCAACACCCCCCCACGGGGAGCCTGCATGAGTGCATCCAGATTGCCGTGGTGAACACAACAGCAACAAAAAGCCGTCACGGTGGTTACCCTGAGGTCCTGGTGACTGCAAGGGGAACGGGGAAGAAACTGACTCAAAATTGAAATTGAAATTGCAATTGAAATTGAAGGTGTTTTACATGGTGCCACGGTTGGCCGTTGGTTTTGTTTGAGGTGGGGGGGTGGAGAAGTGTAAAGTCGCGGGAGGAGTGTTGGGAAATTGAATGGGTTTTGCGGGTCGACACGGTTGACCTGGGTTCCTTGTTTGGAGATAAGAGAGGAGGGTAAAGCATAAATTCACGGGACGAGGTAAGATAGGGGCACTGCGGTTGGTGCCTCACGAGCCCCACGCCCAGGCTTGGGGAACACCATGGAGCAAACTGTAAAATGCGACCGCGGTGGGGGGTTCCCGAAATGAGGGGATTGATCTGCAGCGATGTGCATTGGTGGGTTGTGGGGCGGGGGTGTTCCCCGGAGACCCCGAATGCATTCGAGATTAGGGGACTATTTGGGGACAAGGACAGATAGACAAGTTTGGTTTTCAGGGACATTCCCAGGGCGAGGGTAGCAACCCTGGTGGTTCGTCGACTAACTCCGACACGAGTTGGGCGAAGGAGACAAACGTCTTGTTTGATGGGAAAGGGGGAGGGGTAAGTATAAAAGTTGAGGGGTACAACATGCCATGGGGTAGGGAGCAACAGGAAGACATAGACTCGAAGGACCACACAGATATTTTAACGAGCATGGGCAACGACGATCATGGTTGAAGGTCGAGTTGGTACGCTCAACATAAAGGGCCTGAACTCACAAAATAAGCGCTCCCTCACAAGCAATATGTTCTGCAGGCAGAGGCTCCTCGTCCTCTTTCTGCAGGAAACACACTATAGGAGGGGAGCGGAGTCGACGATCGTGGGGAAGGAAATTGGCAGGAATTTTTGGGCCTCACATAAATCTTCCAAAAAAGAGGGGGTGGGCATTCTCCTAGGTAAATCCATGCACCTCACACAGGTGGAGACGAAGAGGGGCTTTGGGGGCAGATTTCTTGGTATAAAGGGGTTTTCTCAGGGGCGGCGAATCACCTTGGCCACTATATATGCGCCCAACACTGGCCAGGTCAGGTTCATCCACAAGATACTTCAGGTTATGGACGAATGGGCAGAGGGGGCAATGATTCTGGGTGGTGACTTTAATCTCATAACAGACCCTCGCCTAGACTGGTGGTCGGCTAAGGGGACAGGGACAAAGGAGCCCACAAAGGAAAACCTCGCACTGAAGGACCTCCTGCAGGAATACTATTGGGTTGACGTCTGGCGAAAGTGTCACCCACCAGGCTCCCGGGGGATATACATTCTTCTCCCCCCCACACCAGGGGTATACCAGAATAGACCTATTACTGGTCTCCGAGGAGGGAGGAGGGGTGATAAATTGCCCATCAGTGGAGTCCATCACTTGTCCGACCACGATCTTTTGGTCATGGACTGGCACCTACAAGAGGTAACGCAGTTTTATAGATGGTGATGTAATGATACCCTCCTGAGAGACCAGGTATTCAAAGAATTCCTCCGAAAGGAAATTGAAGCCTATTTTATAACAAACGACACAGGGGAAACGTCGATGGCTATGGTCTGGGAGGCAGCCAAGGCCACATTTAGGGGCCTTCTCATAGCTGAGGGCTCAAGGAGAAAGAGGGAAAGGGCCCTGAATGAATCTAAGCTAAGGAGGGAACTGCAAGCCTTGAGGTCACAGCTTACTATGGGTGACATAGATCGGACGACCCTCCTGGGGGAAATGAGAGAAAAGAGGCAAGCCCTACACACAGTCCTACTCGGTGAAGTGGTTAAAAAGCTGAGATATACTAAGCAGAGATACTACGAAAAGGGAGACAGAGTTGGGACCCTCCTGGCGCATAGGCTGAGGGGGAACAGGGCGGACAGACAGGTGAAGTGTATTAGGGAGCGGGGAGGTAATATCCAAACCAATACTGATCAAATAATACGGTCCTTTGTGGAGTTCTACAAAACTTTATATGCCAAACAGGAGGAGGGGGCCCCAGATGAGCTCTGGAAATATTTAGAACATCCTATCCCCCGGCTCACTGAACTAGAGAGGGTTGTCTTGGAGGGGGACATAACGGAGGAGGAGGTGGAGCAGGCCATCAAGCGACTGAAAGTGGGAAAGGCCCCGGGCGGCGGCGGATATACTGCTGATTTCTTCAAGCAATTTCAAGGGGTTCTGATACAGCCGTTAACTAAGCTTTTCAATCAGATTAGAAACCCGGAGACTGTCCAGCCAACGTTCTTACAAGCCCTGATTATGGTCATACCAAAACCGGGCAAAGACCCTACAGACTGTGGATCATATAGACCCATTTCGCTTTTAAACATAGGCGCAAAATTATTTACCAGAATCCTAGCCGCACGTCTGGAGCGGTACCTTCCCCGACTGGTTCACCCGGACCAGGTGGGTTTCATACTTAACAGACAGGGCGCAGATAGTATGCGCAAGACCTTACATATCTTGGGCTCGAGGGAGGTCAGAAGGGAGGGCGCTCTTCTCCTATCCCTGGACGCGTAGAAGGCGTTCGACAGGGTGAGCTGGTCCTTTATGGGAGGGGTCATGTCGTCTTTAGGAATGGGTCCAAGGTGGCGGGGGTGGCTCTCCGCCCTTTACTCCAACCCCTCGGCGAGGGTGGTGGTCAACGGGGGGAAATCAGAGGCTTTCTTACTAGAGAGGGGCACCAGGCAGGGATGTCACCTATCTCCTCTCATTTACGCACTGGTGATGGAACCCTGGGCCATAGCGATTAGGGCGAATGAGAAGATTACAGGCATCGGGATGGGGGATATGCATTGCAAGGTGAGCCTATTCGCATATGATGTCCTGCTCTACCTCTCTGACCCTTCCCGGTTGGTTCCTGAGCTCTTGAACAGTTTGGAACAATACAGGACCCTAGCGGGCTACAAGGTTAACCTGGGGAAGTCGGCTGCATTCGTGGTAGGGCACCTCAATGAAGTGGATAGACAGTATGTGGAGGATCTTCTGTTTTGTGGCCAGGAGGAGGGCTTTTGTCACCTGGAGATCCATATACCACCTGATTTAACAGACCTCTTTACTGCCAACTACCCACCTTTGTGGTCCACAATCAAACGCGATATAGAGAGATGGTCAAAATCTGGCCTATCCTGGATGGCCCGACTTAACTCAATTAAAATGGTGATCCTCCCCAAATTCCTTTACTTGTTCCAAATGCTCCCGACCCAAATTCCGAGGCCATTTCTCCTGGAGATTAGACACGCTCTTTTGCGTTATCTCTGGGCGGGAAAGTCCCACAGAATTGCCTACAATGCGCTCACGAGGCCCAAGGACGAGGGGGGGGTCAACTTCCCAGACCTAGACACGTATTACAAGGCAGCCCAACTGAGGATCCTGGTTGACCACTTCGCACAGGGTACTAAGAAACAGTGGGTAGCTCTGGATAACAAACTCTTTTCCCCGGTCACCCTGGATGAGTGGTTGTGGGTCCCCAGGAGACGCATTACAAGGAGTATCTTGAACCATCCAGTCCTGGGAGTGTTGTGGTCCATATGGAAAGAGGGGGGTTACCTTAGATGGATCACGACCTGGCCTTCGCCCCTGAGCTGCATCTGGGCCCCCCCCCACTGATGGACGGGATTAATGACCCACTGGCCTTTCAGAAATGGTATGAGGCGGGCTTGAGCAGGGCGGGACAGCTTTGGGTGGACGGTGCATTTGACTCCCTTGGAGACCTCAGGGACCTCCTGGGCCTGGGTGACCTCTCTCCATTCTGATTCTTGCAACTTAAAGGGGCCCTCACCGAAAGTAAATGGGGGGGACACCCTTAGGAGGGACCTAACGGATTTTGAAAAACTTCTTATCACACATAAGGGCACTGAAGGGGTAATATCCAGGCTCTACAGCCTCCTGTTGTTGTCCACCCCGAGGGATCCCCCCCGCCCAGGTACAGTGGGGAAAAGACCTAGGTGCACCCATCACTGATAAAAGGTAGACCAAGATGTGTAGGCAGGCCAACCGCTCCACGGCTGCGTCCCAGTATCGTCATCAGGTCCTGAAAGTAATCCATAGATGGCACTACCCACCCCAGAGGATAGCCAGAATGCGGAAGGGGCATGACCCACATTGTTGGAAGTGCCACACCGAACGGGGTGACTATGTGCACATGTGGTGGAAATGTCGGGTGGCACAAACCTATTGGACTGAGGTCCTATCCTGGATAAAAGAAGTGGATGGCATTGATAGAACCCTGTCCCCATGGTTGGTCTTGTTTGGTATTGAGGTGAAAGGAGGCCCGAAACTGACACACGATCACATGTTACAGGTCATGTTGGTGGCAGCCAGGTGTTGCTCAGAGGTGGAAGGCCTCCCAACCACCAGGGGAAAAGGACTGGGTGACCAAATTGCGCGCCAAATATGACATGGAGTTCCTTACCCACTTGATTGATGAATCCAGGACCAACATCGAGGGACTGTGGCTCCCTTTTTTTGACAAATATGGATCAGTGAATTGAGTCTAAGGGAGCGTCTTGGAGCAACTGCCGGGGGTTGGGGGCCACCCCAGAGGAATGGTTGAGCCCTACGAGGAGGGCGGCATGGCCCGGGGGCTTGGGCCCTGCGTTCTGAAGTTCACCTAGGAACTGCCTATCACCCGTACTACATTTTGTCTTCTGTGTCTGACCCTTCTTTTGTTATGTTGCTCTACGACCCATGGCGTGGGAGAGGGAGGGGGGAGGGGGGGACTGGAGGGAATAAAGGTTGTGTATGCAATTTTGAATTTATTCCAGTAGATGTATGACTGTTGTTTCAATGTCATAACCAAAATGTTTCAATAAAACTAAATTTTCAACAAAAAAAAACAAGGGTCCAGCCAAAAGTGCTGGGGGACTCACAAGTGGGGAGAATATTGCACAACAATGAACATTTACCCAACACTGGGATAACTAACCTAAACTGTGTACACACTTGGTACAAACAGTACATGCAGAAGGACTGTGATTGCTGAGTACAATGACCACGAGAGAAAAGAAACAGGCTATGCTAGGTTCAAAAACCATGGGCCAAATCGTACAATGGACATAGTTTATAAGAAAAAAGGAAACCAACTTCACTACAACTCCAGAATCTCAGATATAGTCAACAGTTCTGCTGAACTTTTAAAAATTCTCAAGGATGTTTTGTCAAACAGCCCTTTCACCTCCACTAACCAGCGCTCATGAGACTTATGCACTAATATTCACAATACCTTTGAAGAATGGTCTGCAAAATCAGGAGCTCTGCATCAACACCAGGGGAAGGGCAGGAGCCCTCTTCCCTCCGGATCTCCCAACCGCACACACGCTGCAGGTGCAGTTGTGCGCGACCTCGCCTGCTCCATACTTGGAGTCATACATAGCTGGCAAACAGCTCATCTGAGGTGAGCACGCACCAGAGGCTTCTCCCCTGGGCTTGATCCCTATTTCTTCGTGCTACGGTGTTCCACATGCGGCATCTGGCTAAACCAGACAGCCCCCCGCCTGATCCTTTTTCGAATTTGCTGCCTTGATCACTGCAAGGCAGCGGTGCCAGAATGAGGCTGTTCTACCCGTTACCCAGCAACGCTTCCATATATTTTGCTACCCTCCCCGCCAGCAGGCAAAAGCCGGCACAGGTCCTCCCGTTGAAGGCCCCAAGGACAATGTTAATGTTAATGTTAATGTTAAAGGACATTTGTACCGTGCACTATCACCACCGGAGTGGTCCCCTGGCTCTCTGGCGGCTCTGAAAGAGGAGGGGAGGTTGAGTTAGTGGGAGGAAGCAGGAAAAGTGCAAGAGAGCAGTGATGTGCTGTTGGCGGCCTCAGTCCGGAGGGTCCGTTGGCCGGGCCTGGGGTGTTTGCGGCCGGTAGTCGTCGTGTACTGTTGTGCAAGACTATGTGTGTTTTTGTTTTGTTGTTGCGATGTAGAGAAGTTTGTGCGGTTTGTTGTGCTGTAGGTTTTGGTTGTGTTTGGGTTGGAGTTTGAGAGGTGTATGCAGAGAGGGAAGTTGTTAGTAGGGTTGGTTAATTTGCGTCTCTATCCTGAATTGAGGCGCTCGGCTTGCGTGGCTTCCCCTGATGCGGCTCTGTCCTGATCTGGGTCCGACTGGTATATAAGGTTCCTTACTCTTCTGGCCCCCACCTCTAACATGCTCTCTAATAGCTCCCCTTATACTCCCTTCATACTCCTGTGGCCAGTGCAATTGCCATTGTCAACCTCTCAGGTCATGTGGTGATTGCCAATATCTCGACAATTCCACATCACTGTGGTGCCTGGCGGTAACTAAGGGGCAGGCGAAGTGATGGTGGGATTGTCTGTGGTAGTTGACTCAGTTTCCGTGCGTGCTGCCTGTGTTCCAGTCTATCCGGTGTCACCCGTCTAGGTGCCGTGGGAGTTACCCTCTCGGGTCGGGGATGTCCGTGTCCTTTCTGGTTTAGTCATCCTTTTTTCGGTTTTGGTTTCCAGATTTAGTCTGTGGTGTCGAATAGCCAGGTTTTTAGTGATTTCCTGAATTTTAGGTGATCTTCAGTGTTTATTATTTCTTTTTGGATGTTGTTCTAGGTTTTTGCGGCTAAGTGGTAGAAGGAGGTGCCTCCAAGTTTTTTCTTAAGGTATGGTTTGAGTTCCAGGCGGATTTCGTTGCTTGATCAGAGGGGTCTCGTTGGTTTGTAGGCTGTTATTTTCTTTTGTAGGAATTCTGCTCCTTGTCCGCTGATTGCTCTGTGCGTTATGCACATTGTTTTGAAGGTGATGCGGTGTCTTACTTGGAGCCAGTGTAGTGTTTTTATGGCTGGAGTGATGTGGTCTCTTCTGGATAGTTTGAGGAGTAGTCTTGCTGCTGCATTTTGGATCTGTTGCAGTTTCTTCAGGAGGTATTCTGGTATTCCGAGGTAGAGGCTGTTTGCGTAGTCGATTTTTGACATGATTAGGGCGATGATAGTGAGTGTTTTGTGTGTGAAGGAGAGGAAAGGTAGAATTCTTCTTGCTGTGCGGAGGAGGAAAAAGCATTTCCTCACTGTCGCATTTATTTGTGGTTCCAGGGTTAGGGTGTTATCCATTAGGACTCCCAGATTTTTTTTAACCTTCAATGGCGTTGGTGCATTTCCCATTTCCGTAGGCCATGGGATGGTGGTTTCGTTCTCCTGGTCTTTGGATACGATCATGATTTCAGTCTTTCCTGGGTTGATTTTCAGGTTGTTGGCATCCATCCAGTTGAAGACTTCCTTTAGACAGTCGGTTAGGGCTGAGTGGTCAGCATCGGTGTCTTTGATTTTGTAGATGATCTGAGTGTCATCTGCGTAGTTGTAACATGTAATGTTGTATTTTTTTAAGATTCTGATGACCGGAGTCTGGTAGATGTTGAAACATAGTGGAGATAGTGAGGATCCCTGTGGCACTCCACAGTCCTTAACTCGTGGAGTGGATTTGAAAGGTTTTATCCATACGGTTTCTGTTCTGTCTGATAGGAAGGATTTGGTCCAGCGTAGTGCTGTGTCTGTTATGCCTATGTCTTCTAGTCTTTTGGTCAGGAGGTCGTGGCTTACTGTGTCAAAGGCTGCGGAGAGGTCGAGCAGAATAAGGGCTGAGGTAGTGTTTGAGTCTGCGTTAGTTTTGAGGTCGTCCCAGATGGATAGTAGTGCTGTTTCCGTTCCTCTCGCTGGTCTGAAACCGATTTGAGCTTGGTGCAGCAGGTGGTGTTTTTCTACATGTTCTTGGGTTAGTTTATATATGTAGGTTTCTAGGAGTTTTGCTGGGTAGGGGATGTTAGAGATCGGCCTGTAGTTGGAAAGGTCATCTACGTCGCCACTGTGTTTTTCAAGAGTGGCTTGATGAATGCTGGTTTGAAGATCTTTGGTACAATCCCTGTTGATAGTGATAGATTTAGAAGGTTTCTGTAGTGTTCTGCTGGCGATCCTTGCGCGAGGATTGATTTGTAGATGTCTGGTTGACAGGGGTCCATGGGTGATCCCGCGTTCTTGCTTTGTTTAACCAGCATTGCGAATGCCTCTGCTGATATTTTAGGAAAGCTTTGGAGTTTGTGCTGTGGTTCCGTGTTGGGTTTGTTGGGTTGTGTGTTGTGGTTGGTTGGTCGCTTTTGAATGGTTTGTCGGATGTCATTGATTTTGTTTTTAAGTGGTTTGCCAAGTCGTTGCATAGTTTTTCTGATGGGGTTGGGGTGTTATCGCAGCCTGGTGGGTTTCTCATTTCTTTAATGATGCTAAACATTTCTTTTTGTGTGTTGGTGGCATTGTTGATTCTGTCATCGTAATGTCTTCTCTTTGCCTTTTGAATTTCCTTTTTGTATGTGCGGATTTGTTTCTGGTGCAGTGTTTTTTTTCCTGGGTTGTATTCTTTCCTCCATTCCAATTCCATCTTTTTGTTTTTCTTTTTCATGTCGTTTAATAGTGGGGTGAACCATTTTGCCATTGCTCTTTTTTTTTGATGGGGTGAAAGGTTTTTCTGGGGCGATCTTGTCTATTGTATCCGCGATCCATTTGTGCATTATCTCTGCTTTCCCGTCTAGGTCCGCTAGCTCCAGTTCTGTAGTTGAGGGTTTTGTTAATTCCAGTTGTTCGAATAGGTTGCTTTCTTTGACGTGTTTCCAGTTTCTTTTGGTGGTGGTTGTGAGTTTCGGATGTTGGATGTAGGCTTGGGTAGGCAGAGTGATCACGAAAGGGATGATGAGATGATCGCTCCACAGTATTTGTATCAGAGGTGCCGTGGTGATGAGTTTTTCTTTGGCCAAAATTGCATTTAGGGTGTGTCCTGACGAGTGCGATGCTCCTTTGACTAGTTGTCGTAGTTTCATGGTGCTGAGTTGTTCAATTAGTGAGTTTTGGGAGTTAGCATGGTTGTCTTCAAACCAGATGTTGAAGTCCCCCAGGATGATTAGGTGTTCGTGGTTGATGGCTAAGTTGGTGGTTGCTTCTATGAAGTTATCGACGAATGTTGCATCATATGTTGGTGGTCTGTATACCAGGATGAATGTGATGTTGGTTTTTGGGCTCGCTGTTAGGTGTATCACCATGGTTTCGCAGTTGAGTATGTTGAGCGGTTCGTCAGTTTCTATTTCAGGTGCTCTTTGAATGCTATAGCGATGCCTCCTCCTTTTTTGTTTTTTCTGTTTATTTGTAGGCATTTGAAGTCGGTCGGAAGGCAGCTTTGGAGTCTGATTTTGTAGTTATCGTCCAGCCATGTTTCTGTGATGAACAGGATGTCTATGCCGTTATCGTCGAGTAGGTCGAAGATCTCTGTTGAGTGTTTTGACATGGATCTCGCGTTTATTAGATTGCAGTGAAGTTTGGAGGTGGTTATTGGTTTGGGCTTTGTCGAGGTCGTCTTCTGTTCGCTGTTGACGTTTCCTTCCTGGTTGGTCACTTGTTGGTCTGTGGGATCCGGGGTGTCGGCGTCTTCGAAGAGTTCTTCTAGGTTTTGTCTTGGGTTTATTTGTGTTTTCATCGCGTTTCGTCTTCCGGGAGTTGAGGTTGTTGATGGGGAGTTCCTCTTGCTTTGGTGATGTAGGAGGTTATTGCGTTGGTCGTCTGTTTGTTGTTTGTGTTGGTCATCCTTCCTTTACTTGCTTGTGTTAGGTTGTTTGATGTTGCCGCTTCTAATATTGGGTTGGATTGCCGTGGTGGCCAGTTGTCTGCGAGGTATGGAGTTAGGTAGAGGGATTTTTCTCTTCTCTCAGAGTTGCTTCGGTTTGTGTTCCTGTCTGTGGGGGTCCAGTCTACAGTTGTTGTTCTAATTTGCTGTTCTGGAGTGTTTGGTCTTTCATCTCTTCGTCTTTTCCTTGGAATGGGTCGTTTGCGCGGCATTGTCAGATTGAGAGTTGTTTAGTCTTTGTTTGATTACTTCTAGTCGGTCCTGCTTTGGTCTGGCTGTTTTGTGGTCTTGTGGTGTAGTGGTGGGTTAGGGGGAGTCCGCTAATAGTTTGGGCTCCGTCAGTCGCTGTCCTAGGAGGGGATAGGGGGTGGTAAGGGTTATTAAGTTGGGTGTTATTGGTGGCTCTCTTTACTGTCCGTCTCCCTGAGCGTGGTTCATTGTGGTGAGCAGGCTGTGCGGGTTGGGAGGGGTATCTGCTGGTTGGTGGGTGGTTTGGACTTTCGCCTTGTGATGCGAGAGGTTCTAGTTAGAGTGACCCCCCACCGTAATTCACTGGTGATTTGAGAGTTAGTTAAATTTGCTAGTAGGCTAGATTTGAGATACCTGTATGGTGGGAGAGAGGCCTTTCAGTGCGGTTTGGAGATCCTCAGTGCAATTTGGGCACAGAGGCCCTGCTAAGTTTGAGACACCTGTATAGTGGGAGAGGGGCCTATCAGTGCAGTTTGGAGAGCAGACAGTGCAATTTGGGCACAGAGGCCCTGCTAAGTTTGAGACACCTGTATATTGGAAGAGAGGCCTATCAATGCAGTTTGGAGAGCAGACAGTGGAATTTGGGCACAGAGGCCCTGCTAAGTTTGAGACACCTGTATAGTGGAGAGAGGCCTATGAATGCAGTTTGGAGAACAGACAGTGCAATTTGGGCTCAGAGGCCCTGCTAAGTTTGAGACACTTGTGCATTGGGAGAGAGGCCTATCAATGCAGTTTGGATATCAGACAGTGCAGTTTGGGTACCGAGGCCTTGCTATCAATGCAGTTTGGAGACCAGACAATGTAATTTGGGTACGGAGGCCCTGCTAAGTTTGAGACACCTGTATAGTGGGAGAGAGGCCTATCAATGGAGTTTGTAGAACAGACAATGCAATTTGGGCACGGCAGCCCTGCTATCAATGCAGTTTGGATACTAGACAATGTAATTTGGGTACGAGGCCCTGCTAAGTTTGAGACACCTGTATAGTGGGAGAGAGGCCTATCAATGGAGTGTGGAGAACAGACAATGCAATTTGGGTCCGGCGGCCCTGCTATCAATGCAGTTTGGAGAACAGACAATGCAATTTGGGCACAGCAGCCCTGCTATCAGTGCAGTTTTGAGAACAGACAATGCGATTTGGACTCAGAGGCCCTGCTAAGTTTGAGACACCTGTATAGTGGGAGAGAGGCCTATCAATGCAGTTTGGAGAACAGACAATGCAATTTGGTCACGGCGGCCCTGCTAAGTTTGAGACACCTGTATAGTGGGAGAGAGGCCTATCAATGGAGTTTGTAGAACAGACAATGCAATTTGGGCACGGCAGCCCTGCTATCAATGCAGTTTGGATACTAGACAATGTAATTTGGGTACGAGGCCCTGCTAAGTTTGAGACACCTGTATAGTGGGAGAGAGGCCTATCAATGGAGTGTGGAGAACAGACAATGCAATTTGGGTCCGGCGGCCCTGCTATCAATGCAGTTTGGAGAACAGACAATGCAATTTGGGCACAGCAGCCCTGCTATCAGTGCAGTTTTGAGAACAGACAATGCGATTTGGACTCAGAGGCCCTGCTAAGTTTGAGACACCTGTATAGTGGGAGAGAGGCCTATCAATGCAGTTTGGAGAACAGACAATGCAATTTGGGCACGGCGGCCCTGCTATCAATGCAGTTTGGAGATCAGACAATGCAATTTGCACTCAGAGGCCCTGCTAAGTTTGAGACACCTGTTTAGTGGGAGAGAGGCCTATCAATGCAGTTTGGAGCACAAACAATGCAATTTGGGCACGGCAGCCCAGCTATCAGTGCAGTTTGGAGAACAGACAATGCAATTTGGGCATGGCGGCCCTGCTATCAATGCAATTTGGAGATCAGACAATGCAATTTGGACTCAGAGGCCCTGCTAAGTTTGAGACACCTGTATAGTGGGAGAGAGGCCTATCAATGCAGTTTGGAGAACAGACAATGCAATTTGGGCACAGCGGCCCTGCTATCAATGCAGTTTGGAGATCAGACAATGCAATTTGGACTCAGAGGCCCTGCTAAGTTTGAGACACCTGTATAGTGGGAGAGAGGCCTATCAATGCATTTTGGAGAACAGACAGTGCAATTTGGGCACGGCGGCCCTGCTAAGTTTGAGCCACCTGTATAGTGGGAGAGAGGCCTATCAATGCAGTTTGGAGAACAGACAATGCAATTTGGGCACGGCAGCCCTGCTATCAGTGCAGTTTGGAGAACAGGTAATGCAATTTGGGCACGGCGGCCCTGCTATCAATGCAGTTTGGAGATCAGACAATGCAATTTGCACTCAGAGGCCCTGCTAAGTTTGAGACACCTGTTTAGTGGGAGAGAGGCCTATCAATGCAGTTTGGAGCACAAACAATGCAATTTGGGCACGGCAGCCCAGCTATCAGTGCAGTTTGGAGAACAGACAATGCAATTTGGGCATGGCGGCCCTGCTATCAATGCAATTTGGAGATCAGACAATGCAATTTGGACTCAGAGGCCATGCTAAGTTTGAGACACCTGTATAGTGGGAGAGAGGCCTATCAATGCAGTTTGGAGAACAGACAATGCAATTTGGGCACAGCGGCCCTGCTATCAATGCAGTTTGGAGATCAGACAATGCAATTTGGACTCAGAGGCCCTGCTAAGTTTGAGACACCTGTATAGTGGGAGAGAGGCCTATCAATGCAGTTTGGAGAACAGACAGTGCAATTTGGGCACGGCGGCCCTGCTAAGTTTGAGACGCCTGTATAGTGGGAGAGAGGCCTATCAATGCAGTTTGGAGAACAGACAATGCAATTTGGGCACGGCAGCCCTGCTATCAGTGCAGTTTGGAGAACAGGTAATGCAATTTGGGCACAGTGGCCCTGCTATGAATGCCGTTTGGGGCAACGAGGGGTGATCACATTGGTAGACCTTGGTGTAGCCTAGTGGCCAGGTATCTAGGGTAGAGCTGTACCTCTCCCGACCCCAGCCACCCTACCTTACTGGTCCATGTAGTTGCTGGTTGACGGCGGGCCACTGGGTTGGCTTCCCCTGCGGACACCTGCTGACACTTCCTGGAACCACCTCTGTTGGAGACGCCCTTGGCCTTGGGGCCCTTAGCCGCAGGGCTGCACGGGCAGAGGGCTGCCCTGGGAGGACCAATGATGAAGTGTGGGTGGACCAATGAGAGCGGGCCTGGGCGGGGCAGGAGGCGGGAGGGATCGGGAAGGAGGACGGTGCGGGAAGGGGGAGAGGCGTCTAGAGGGGCGCTGCAAAGGCCTAGGGCCCGCTTTGGATGGGCTTTTGGAGGGAGAGCTGGGCCAGGCAAACTCCTCACTCACCTGGCGTCCTCAGATGGAAAGAGGCGCCGGTGATCTCGGGTCGATGGAGCCAGGAAACACGGGCAGAAATGCCCAATCAGAGCAGGGGGGGCGGGAGGGATCGGGAAGGAGAACGGTGCGGGATTGGGAAGAGGCGGCTAGAGGGGCACTGCAAGGGCCTAGGGCCCGCTTTGGATGGGCTTTTGGAGGGGGAGCTGGGCCAGGCAAACTCCTCACTCACCTGGCGTCCTCAGATGGAAAGAGGCGCCGGTGATCTCGGGTCGATGGACCCAGGAAACACGGGCAGAAATGCCCAATCAGAGCAGGGGGGGCGGGTCGGGAGGCGGGAGGGATCGGGAAGGAGGACGGTGTGGGAAGGGGGAGAGGTGGCTAGAGGGGCGCTGCAAGGGCCTAGGGCCCGCTTTGGATGGGCTTTTGGAGGGGGAGCTGGGCCAGGCAAACTCCTCACTCACCTGGCGTCCTCAGATGGCCTTGTTTGTGCCCACAGCCACACACAGCCATCTGCATCGACACCAGGTGCGCTACCTCGCCTGCTACATACTTGGAGTCATAGCTGGCGAACAGCTCATCAGAGATGAGCATGCACCGGAGGCTTCTCCCCTGGGCTTGATCCCTATTTGTTTGTGCTACAGTGTTCCACATGTAGCATCTGGCTTAACCAGTCAGCCCCCCCGTCTGATCCTTTTTCGAATTTGCCGCCTTGATCACTGCAAGGCAGCGGCACCAGACCGAGGCTGTTCTACCAATTACCCAGCAACGCCTCACTATATTTTGATAAGCTGCCCACCGGCAGGCGGAAGCCGGCGCAGGTCCTTCCGAAGGGCATGGCCCCTATCCCCGCAAGTCACTCCTACAAGGTAAGCGTATTCCTCTAGCTCACCTTCATCCATTTGCCTCATCACAAACTAACAGTAACTCTCGAAATCCCTGGCCTGCACGCCCCGCGCTGCTTATTCAATTGGCCAAGAACTATATGAGTAACTGACTGTTTTTCTCATTCAAGCCTACTCATTCCTGCCTAAGATTTGCATGATTATTCTGATCACTACCTCTTGTTGTGCGCCCAATTGGCTCATATGTGCCTGTTTGACTGTCTACTACCTCATGTACTGCGGCCAATTGGCTCATATGTGCCTGTTTGACTGTCTACTACCTCTTGTACTGCGCCCAATTGGCTCATATGTGCCTGTTTGACTGTCTACTACCTCATGTACTGCGCCTAATTGGCTCATATGTGCCTGTTTGACTGTCTATCACCTCATGTACTGCACCCAATTTGTCCAGAATCATTGCCTTCTGTACTGCGCCCTACCTGCCTAGAGTCACTTGAACATTGAGCAACTGACTGTACAGCTCATGCCCCACACCCTATCGACCCTGTACTACGTAATCACTGCCTGTATTCCTATTACACAAATGTATCACATCACCACCTGCAGACCATCCCTCTCCCAACCTTGCAAACCCACACGCAGCTCCCTCACCCCACACCTCCATACTATAGCATTAACTCTAAGCCTTGCCATCTACTGGCTCACCACCAGCATGTTGCCACCATTCAATGATACACATTCCTCCCCATCTCAACACCAGACCATCACATTAATCTCTGCATCGGCTTTCATACCCTGCATCCACCTGGCCAGGCAGTGAGTCAAACCCTCCTACCAACGAGACTCACCAGGCTCAGAGCACGCTCAGAGCCCAGTCCTCACCCATGCATACCCATCTCCACTCTCCTTAGAAACCACTGTCTAAGCTCCCGCACATGCATATACCCCACCCTCACACCTGCAACAGACACCAGTCCTCCGACATCCCCTCTTGTCTCACCACATCCAGTCCCCCTTCTTGCTCACCTTCCCCAACATCGCTTATCCCACCCTCCGTCCCAAACCTACCTTGGCCCCATCTTCACGCCCCACCACCAATCCACATCCCGCCCAGTCCCGTAAAAATCCTTCTCACAGCCCTGCCCTCATGTATGCCCTCATCAGCTCTCGTTCTCTCCCCGCCCACGCACTAGAAATAAATGACATTATCACCCACCATAACCTCGACCTTCTGGCCGTCACGGAATCATGGCTCCATGAAGCCTCAGGCCCAGCCATCGCTCTAGCCCTCCCAGAAGGCTACACCATCCTGACACAGGTGTCATGGTGCAGGCACCCAAAACCCTGTAACTGGTGGGGCCATCCCAGACTTTGGCCCCCTTGGGGGCTTATCAGGCCCCAGCCAGTCTCACCTGGACTCAGTCCTGGCGCTGCTGGTGCCAGGCTCATGGAGGTGTTAGTTACATGGTCCACTAACTTGGCTCTGAGAGGCTGAGCCATTCAGTTCAGGGTGTGGCCTGGAACTACTTTACCTGAGAGAAGGGATACGGGCTATTTTCTTGGAACTACTTGCAAGGCTATTTAAACCCCACCCAACAATCTGAACACGCTTTGCGTTATTCTGCACTCCTGCAGCGTAACGCTCACCGTGTCAGATCAGTTCTTGCTTCCTTCTGCCACGCCCGTCCAGGGTCTTGCATTCATCGGCACCTGCGAACAGAGAATAACAGGAGTTATTTAAGCATCGAAGACCTTACCTGCAGTACATCCAGATCTCATCTCCTGCCTTCCTACGGCCCGCCACATCTGCAGAACAGAACGAAAAGTACCCTCTCGGGTAGCTACTCAACTGATCGGCCCGCTCCAGGAACTTCATTGGACAGTTCTTCACTCAGCAGCGTGCCGCAGCTCGACACCGCCACTTGGGTCTTCTATGCCTCTTCCTGGACTCGCAACGAACCTGCTGAACAGAAAAAGACAAACAGGTTAGTCGCACGTAGAAAAGTAAAGCTACAGAGGCGAACATTTGCATGCCCAGCACAGCGCTATTCTTAACAGCAGGAATCCTGAGCATCATTGTCAGGAGGGTCATCCATCATCCGAATGTCGCTTAACGCCGCAACTGTAAGATAATGACGGACATTAGTTACCTTGAACAGAAAGACTTAAAGGCAGTCATTCCAAGCAGTTATTGGAATAGAGACTTACCTGCTTACTCCCGGGCCTTCAACTTCAGCAACCTCCTTCGGATCAGTGACGTAACTCGATCCAGGAAAGACTGTGAACCGCGCCCCTGCCAGAGTGTGCAGGATGGAGAGCTCGCCCATTAAAAAACAGAGGTGAGCCAGAAGAAGTGAAGGAAAGATCGGAAGGAGGTGAAACCACTGACCAGCTCCCTTCGGTAGCTAATATCTTGTTTCGACTTGCAGGCTAACATCTCCTGAAGCAAGAACTAAGGGGAGACGCAAACTAGCATCTCCAGCCAAGCAGAGCAGCATCAGGACAGACAACACCCTACGCACACGAGCACGCCCCCTTGGAGACCAGTTGAGCATGACAGAACACGAAGCCTTCACAAAATTATTTACCTGGGCGTCATGGAAACCTCAGAAACTGATCAGCTAGCTCTGCTTTTGGGGGAAAAGGTCCATTCAGCTAGACAAGAAACTAGTGCCTTACGAAGGGAACTGATTGTAGCCAAAGAGCGCACTGATGATCTCGCCAGACAGCTCCTCCAGTCACAGGTGGGGCAGACGCTGCTAGCCGGGGTGGGGTCAGCAGTACCCCCCGCATCAAGCAATCCAATTCAGGTGGTCCTCCCAGGAGCTGTACCCTTGGTACCCCCAGAGCGGTTCGCTGGGGATTCGAAAAGGTTTGCGGTATTCATGAACCAGTGCCGTCTACATTTTCTATGCAGGCCAGGAGCCTTTCCAAACGACCAGTCCAAAGTGGCTTTTGTACTTTCATATCTTAGCGGCAGTGCTGCTGACTGGTCAGTACCGCTGGTCAGTCGGGATGATCCCATTTTGCGAGACTTCCAAAGATTCAAATTGGATATGGAGAAGCTGTTTGCCCGGCGTTGTCAAGGTCAGGCATTAGATAATGTGCTCTTGTCTTTGTGTCAAGGCAATCAAGATTTGTTAACATACATTACGACCTTCAACAGACTGGTTGTGGAAACGGATTGGCCAGACGACAAGAGAACAACGCTCTTTTTCCTTGGTCTGAGAAGGGAGTTAAAGGACGTTTTAGCTCAAGTGGTGAACCCGTCCAGGGACTGTGCTGAGTACATAGACTTGGTAGTCCAGCTAGATAACAGACTGCAGAACCGTAAGGCAGATCGTGCTAGAGTATTCGTGCGCCCCAAGTAAAATGCTTCAAGGACCACCGATGTGTCGGAACCCATGCAAATCAGGGGAGTACGGGGGCTATTAACCAAGGCCGAAAGGGATAGGAGAAGACAACAACAATTGTGTTTATATTGTGGTTCAGCCAGCCATTTCCTCAGAGAATGCCCAGTGAAGCCACCCAAAAAGGCAGTAGGAGTCGCTGGTAAGGTTGAAACAGAGTCTGAGCCGGAAAACTTCTCTGCCCGGCAGGCGTAGAGGTCTGCTTGCCGAGCGTAAAGAAGCACTCCCAGACCTCGCACCTAGTTTTGCCTATGGTCCTTATAAACCACCAGCAACTGTCTCAAATGCATGCAGTCAGAGCATACATTGACAGTGGAGCCATTGGAAATTATATGGATCAAGAATTAGCTTCAAGGATGAACCTTTCCCTTTCTGAAAAGGCAACAACAGACTTAGTCACCACAGTCGACAGAACTGAAATAAGTTCGGGCCCGGTAACACACTCTAAGACTGAGATGACTCTTTGGTGCCAAGACGGTCATCGGAAAACCACAGTGTTTGACATAATCAAGGCCCCACAATTTCAGATAATTCTGGGTATGCCATGGTTGGAATCACACAATCCTTGCATAGACTGGCGTGCTAAGAGGCTGACCTTCCCAGTCGACTGTGTTCAGACTTGTTATCCAACTAAAGGACCTTTGGTCACTGGAGCGACAACGATCATGAAACCAACTAACTCGCTATCTCTGGTATATCAGGACTATCAGGATGTTTTCCAAAAGGATCAAGCCAACACACTGCCCCCTCACAGGTCGTATGACTGCCAGATCGACCTAGTACCAGGAGCACAGATTCCGTGCAGGCGAATCTTTGCTCTCACAGAACCCGAGAACCTGCATTTGAGAAAATATTTAGACCAGTATCTGGCTAACGGTTTCATCCGCCCATCCAAGTCCCCAGCAGCTTCACCGTTATTCTTCGTGCCTAAAAAGGAAGGTGACCTTAGGACTTGCATCGACTACCAAGCATTGAATCAGGGCACTGTTAAAAACCGTTACCCGTTGCCTCTGATTCCTGACTTATTGGATCAAGTTAAAGATGCCCGGATTTACACCAAGTTAGATCTCCGCGGAGCTTACCAGCTGGTGCGGATCAGAAAAGAGGACGAATGGAAGACCGATTTCCGCACCAAATACAGGCTATTTGAATACCAGGTGATGCCTTTTGGCCTTTGCAACGCCCCATCGGCGTTCCAATATTTCATGAACAATGTTTTGCGAGAAATGATTGATGTGTATGTCGTGGTATACATCAATGACATTCTGGTATACTCCCGTTCTGAGCAAGAACATGTGAAACATGTCTGAGCAGTTTTGGACAAACTTCGACAACACAAGCTATTTGCAAAGTTGGAGAAATGTTTTTTCCATGTTACTGAGGTTGAGTTCCTCGGATTTGTTCTAACCCCTCCTGGTGTGTGCATGGATTCACGAAAGGTGGATGCCATTCTCAACTGCCCGTCGCCAACCTCGTTTAAAGGAGTTCAGAGTATGCTCGGATTTGCAAACTTCTATTAGCGCTTCATTCCAGGATTCTCGCAACTAGTGCACCCCATCACCACTGTGTTGCGCAGAAACAAGCGTTTTCAATTGGCCGAAGAAGCTGAGAAAGCCTTCCAGGAACTAAAACAAAGATTCATCTCAGCCCCGATCTTGAAACACCCTTGTCCAGATCTACGATACGTGGTCGAAACGGATGCTTCCAGTTTGGCAATGGGCGCAGTCCTTTCACAAAAGGATCCCGAAACGGGTCAACTACACCCGGTAGCCTTTTGGTCACGAAAATGTACGGCTCTCAAGCTGAACTATGCGATTACGGACCAGGAACTGTTAGCCATCAAGGCGGCCTTCAAAGCCTGGCGACATTACCTCCTCTGAGCTAGACACACCATCACAGTAATTACCGATCATCGCAATTTACAGTACTTGAAGGTGGCAAAAGCCCAATCATCTCGTCAACTCCGACGGGCATTATGTTTTGTGGAGTTTGACTTTGTAATTACCTACCGACCTGGCTGTCGAAATGCAAGGCGGACGCACTGTCGCGTATAGGAGTAGACGAGGAAAACACCAATCCCGCACCAGTGCCTATCATTCCTGGTGAGAGGATTCTTGGGATTACTACGTCTCTAACATTAGAAGACGTTCAAGAGAGTATCTCTCATCTCATGGATTCCAACACCCTAAAGGATTGGCCGACCAAAAGTCCTCACCATTCGGTCACTAACCAACTACCCTATTTTCGAGGACGTCTCTATGTACCCAGCAGAGAACTTCAGGAAAAAGTAATCTCACAATACCATGACTCATTAGTAGAAGGTCATCCTGGAATTACAAAAACTGAGGCCAAGGTCAAACGACAATTTTGGTGGCCAACATGGCATAAGGACATCAAGCAGTTTGTGCTATCCTGTGGAGTTTGAGCTCAAAACAAAACCCAAAAGAAAAAAATCACCAGTCCTGCTTCAGCCATTAGACATTCCACCAACGCCTTGGCATACACTATCTCTTGATTTTATAACAGACCTTCCTCCGAGTAACGGATTCAACACAATTTTAGTAGTGGTGGATTTGTTTTCAAAAATGTCCCACTTCATCCCGTTAAAAGGACTACACTCAGCTTCAATTATGGCTAAAGAATTTCTGGAACAGATTGTCCGAATTCATGGATTCCCTGTCATGATGCCTACCCCCGGGGACCCAGATCAAGTCCAGCAACCCCAGAAGCAGGCATCAAGTTATTCCAAGCGAGCCCAACAACCCCTGCTAGGGGCTATTTGGGTGCAGTCCTGGCGTCTATGGCGCCAGGCTCATATGGAGAGTCAGTCCTGGCGCCAAAGGCGCCAGGCTCATAGATTAAAACTTACCTGATGCAGACCATGCTGCAAACCTACCTGATGCAGACCATGCTGCAAGAGCTCCAAGCCAAAAGAGGCTTGGAAGGGACAACTTTACCTAGGGACTATTTTTTACGGGTGGGGCTGAGGAGGAATACTTACCTGGGACTACTTTGGAGGCTATTTAAACCACGCCCGAAGAGCAGCACACGCTTCGCGTTATTCTGCATCCAGCAGCGTAACGCTCACCGTGCTTGCAAGTCTGCATCCAGTCTTCTGCCACGCCCGCCTCGAGTCTGGAGCTCCTAGAAAAAGGGAGAAAGAAGGAGAAAAGGTTAGAACAAGAGCAATACCTTTGATCCTTACCTGAATTCCCGATCCATCGCGCCTTCGAGCTGGAAGAAAGAAATTATTTTATGCACGTCGCCTCGCCTGCTGCAGCGCCGCGCTGAACTCACCGGCCTTTGCAGCATCTTCACATTCCACCGCATCCTTCTGCATGTTTCCGCCGCACTCCGGCACCTAAGGGGAAGATAAGAACAGCAAGGTGAGCCAAGGGAATACACAGAGGCAATATTAGTTACCCCCCATAGACTTACCTGATTTTACCACCGGGGGTACTATTCCTCTTCACGGGTCGGTGCAGCTTTCATTGCATCCTCGCCGAACCCTGGCTCCTAAGGGGAAACAAAAGGACAGCAAGGTGAAACAAAGGGACAAACAAGGGGAAACCTCCTCATCACAATAGACTTACCTGATTTTACCGCCGGAGGCATTATTCCCCGAGACTTCATACTTTCTCTCAGCGCCTGAATAAGGGAGAAATCAACAGGTTACATATGGACATTATTTTATCGAACTGTGTTGGATAATACAAATCCTTACCTGAATATTACCGGTTGCCACAAGGAACTCTTCGCTAGGGTCAAGCTGCAACCTGCAAGGAATCGGACAGAGTGAAAGTTAGACATTTGAACTCTTACGAACTACATACTTACTGCGTCTTGCCCGGAATCTCAGAGTCAGTATTGTTCTGGAACTCACCAATTCCTTCGAGCCAGTGAAGCAACTGGTTATCTACGCGCCCCTGCGCTCAATGCAGGATGGAGAGCTCATCTTTCCAAATCATCATGTGAGACTATAAGAGGGGACATCAAAGGTGATCAGTGGGGAGAACAGCGGGGGGGGTTAACGCTCAACTCCACGGGTGGTTAACTCCCTTTCTCCATTTGCAGAAGAATATTCCTACGGGCCAAGCAAACGAAGCTTGGTGGGCCAGTCCAGTCCGTCATCTCGGCACTATGCGTCACATTGGTGGAGACCGCAGCTGTCCATTTCAGATCGACGCCCCTGTGGGAGCCAGGTGAGCGTAACAGAACGCGAAGCCTACCCACAAATTCCCACCCGAGCGTTATCGATATCTCAGAAACTCACCAATTGGCCCAATTACTAGGGGAACTGAGGGCTGAAGTGCATTCCGCCCATCAAGAAACCAATGCTCTTAGGAGAGAACTGATTTTGTCAAAGGAGCGAACTGATGACCTTGCTAGGCAACGACTGCAAAGCCAGGCTGGACAAGCACCCCTACCAGGTCCCGGGTGAAATCCAGCTCCTGTGTCATCGAGTAACCCTGTGCAAATAAACCTACCAGGAAATATTCCATTATCTCCGCCCGAACGCTTTGCCGGAGATCCCAAAAGTTTGCTGTATTTATGAACCAAGGACGCTTGCACTTTTTATGCAGACCTGGAGCCTTCCCAAACGATCAAGCCAAGGTAGCCTTCATATTGTCATATCTCAGCGGCAGTGCAGCTGATTGGTCAATTCCACTAGTTACTCAGGATGACCCAATTCTTCTGGATTTTCAGGGCTTTCAAATGAGCATGGAAAGACTATTTGCCCGGCACTCCCAAGGACAGGCCCTGGATAACGAACTTTTGTCCCTACAACAGGGTAACCAGGACCTTCTATCCTACATCGCGACATTTAATAGGTTGATAGTGGACACTGGATGGCCTGAGGTAAAATGAATCACGTTATTTCATCGAGGGCCTCGAGGAGAACTCAAGGATGTCTTGGCTCAAGTCGTGAACCCACCTTAAGACTGCGCTGAATATATAGACTTAGTGATCCAGTTAGATCACAGACTTCAGAACAGAAAGGCTGATCGAGCCAAGTTTGAGAATCGGGTGTTGGTCAAAACCCACGCTAACCCCAAAGGAGCAGATGCTTCAGAACCCAGGCAAATCGGAGGGGTTAAAGGACCCTTAACCCAGAAGGAAAGAGAAAGGAGACGGCAAATGCAATTGTGTCTATATTGTGGAACTTCTGGGCATTTTCTACGGGATTGCCCTGTAAAACCACCCAAGAAGGTGGTAGGAGCTGCTGATAAAAGCCATATGGAGTCAGACTCGGGAAACAACCACGCCCGACAAGCGTAGAGGTCCGCTTGCCGAGCTTGAAGAAGGATACTCAGACCTCGCATTTCATCATACCAATGGTCCTCGTAGATCCAAGGCAGCCATCGCGTATGCACGCAATAATGGCATACATTGATAGCGAGGCCATAGGAAACTATGTGGACTACGAATTGGCTTCCAGGATGAATCTACCTCTCTGCCAAAAAACCACCTCAGATGTCATCACCACAGTCGATGGAACTGAAATTGCCTCTGGGCCTGTAACTCATTCCACCGCAGAGATGACACTATTGGGTCAGGATGGGCATCGAGAGACTATTGTGTTTGATCTAATCAAAGCCCCAGAGTTCCAAATAATACTGGGGATACCTTGGTTGGAAACACATAATCCTTGTATTGATTGGCAAGAGAAGAGAATAACCTTCCCGGATTGTGCACAAACCTGTTACCCAAAGAAAAATCTGAATGTAGGCCTGGCCACAGTAACCACAGCAGTCGTGCAACTACCTCCAGAATACCAAGAATTCCAGGATGTCTTCCAAAAAGAACAGGCAAACACCTTACCACCTCACAGATCATACGATTGTCAAATCGATCTCATACCCAGTGCACAACCCCCTTGTAGCAGGATCTACGCCCTTACGGAACCTGAGAACCTTCACCTACGACAATACTTAGATCAGTACCTTGCTAATGGCTTCATTCGCCCATCCAAGTCCCCTGCATCTTCAACTTTGTTCTTCGTGCCCAAAAAGGAAGGTGACCTCAGAACATGCATAGACTACCGCGCATTGAACCAGATAACTGTTAAGAACCGATGCCCATTGCCTCTGATCCCTGAACTACTAGACTAAGTGAAGGACGCTTGCATATACACTAAGTTGGATCTCCGGGGGGCATACCATCTGGTACGTGTAAAAGAGGGCGAAAAATGGAAGACTGCTTTTCGCACTAAGTATGGGTTATTCGAATACCAGGTGATGCCTTTCGGGTAGTGCAATGCACCAGCAGCCTTCCAATACTTCATGAACGACGTCTTTCGTGAACTCATTGATGTCTGTGTTGTCGTAGATATCGATAATATTCTAATATACTCCTCTTCAGAATCCGACCATGTGGAGCACGTCCGAGCAGTCCTTGAGAAATTGCGCCAGCACAAACTATATGCAAAACTGGAAAAATGTATTTTTCATGCCACAGAAGTTGAATTCCTTGGGTTTATCCTGACCCCAAGAGGAGTCCAAATGGACTCACGAAAGGTGGACTCAATTCTTAAGTGGCCATCACCAAGTTCAGTTCAGTTCTAATTTTTCCTGTTTCCCAGTCGTATTTGTTGCCATGTTTCAAGGGGTCCAGAATTTGGCCAGCAGACAAACAGCCTCATTATGGTTTTTCCGGTATCCCAATGGTAAATCCAGTGGGATACCAGCAAATGGTAATAACGTTACTGGTGCTTGGAATGCCGGAATAACCGGCATATTCCAAGTGCCGGCAACGCAGTAATTCCCCATTCTATAGAGTCCCAGTTGACTCCATAGGGGTACATTGCCAGCATTACTGGCGCTGGCAAGACCGGTGCCAGTAATACTGGCATTTCTTGGTGGTGGGTTGCCAGAAGGACCGGCAGCTCGGAGCTTCTGGCAAATCCAGCCACCCCACCACCAAACCTGTACTCTGCCATTCTGTAAACATGCCAGTAAATGGATTGAATCTTAGAACAGTATTGTGTCGCGCACATTGCGAAGGGGTATGGCTCCCTTCCCCTGTTAGTAAAGTTTCAAACAATACTTTCTCACACAATGTCAGGACGTCCATTCTCAGATAGCCCGGGGGAATGACTCCCTTCCCCGAGCCTTTTTGGACCTAATTGCCGGTCCAGGTTACCAGCAGAATTATTCCCTTCTCCTGGTATCTTGCTATCAGTTCCTTACAACCAGGGGGTGACTCCCTTCCCCTGGTCTTCTTTTCATTAGGGTTCACACCTACATAACCCAATTCTAAGTGTTAGGAGGGTCTCTCTTCTTCTGTGATCTGGCCCCCTTGGTTTACTTCCCTGCTAAGTCCTACCACAAGGAAGATGACTCGCATCACTTTCTTGCTTTGGGTCCCAGACCCTGGTTTTTCTTCTTCTATGAACTGGCCCACTTGGTACACTCCAGTGCCAAGTAATGCCACAAGAAAGATGACTTGTATCATGTTTAGGGTCCCTGACTCTCGTTTGGCTGTCAGTGGGTTTATCCCTGCCACTGTGATGAGGTACACTCCCTTTGAAGTTCGCTTTATGGTGCTTGGGGTCCTCAACCATTCCATGGCAGTCAATGGACTTTGCTCCACCAGTGTGATGAAGAGGAGAAGGTTTGCAGGCTTTTGGCCCCTGCCGCGCCACCCAAGCATTAAGATTGCAAAGGGGCCTAGGGGCAACTGCATTCACCTTCTTGGTAAGCCGCCCCACATCCCCTCCAAGTCTCCCGTGCTATCCTTTACCTTACTGGGTGTTTTGGCACGTTTCCGAGGCTTCCTGGGATGGTGGGCATTTGGTTTAGCTTCACTGGCATCTTGCTTTCTCTGCAGCTGTGCAACAGCGTTCCCGGCTGCCTTCTTTGTTCTGTGAGGGGTCAGAAATGTGAGGTGGACAATCTGGTAAAGGGTTTTCGTAAAATGCCATTTCATTAACTCAAAAGGGTTTGATAAACGCCTCACTATCCCTACCCTGAAGAGGATTTCCCTGCCTATCAAAATAAACTAAAGGAACTCTAACAAAAGGAATCTGTCCCTCACACTTTTACATATAAAAAACATATAAAGGGAATATTTGGCGATTCAAATATATAATAGAAACAACAGTTTTCGGTGTGCGAGCAGTGTGTCTGGTGGAGAACTGTTGGACAGACCGCTGTGCTTTTGCTCCTTTTGCTTCGTAAGGATAGTCCGCTTTCTACAGCAACTGAAAAAGTTTCCAGCTTCCATCTACAAAAACACTGCGCATGCGCGGAGCGCTGCGCGGTGTGCAAGCAGTGTGTCTGGTGGAGAACTGGAAGACAGACCGCTGTGCTTTTGCTCCTTTTGCTTCGTGAGGATAGTCCGCTTTCTACAGCAACAGAAAAAGTTTCCAGCTTCCATCTACAAAAACACTGTGCATCCGCAGAGCGCTGCGCGGTGTGCGAGCAGTGTGTCTGGTGTCGGGTGGTGGAGTCGCGAGTAGCGATAAGCGGGTCCTACCCGCTTTTGGCTTCTCCCCTTGTGCAGTGAATTTACAACAGTACTGTCCAAATCACTTAACTCACACACGCCCGAGTATAACCTGCCCAGGCCGTCTACGAAAATAAACACAACGTCCTGCAGCCTCGTACCTAGGACCTAGCTTTTCTCTACTCTTCCGGATTTGCCACTGCCAATATGGCAATGCCCATTCCAACCGAGGCAACCCTTGAGAAATGGTGGCTTCGAAGCGACACCCTCTCAAATGAATTTGGGGGTGAAAGTCTCCTGTCGGCTGTACCCATGATTGCTTTGGATAATGACTCGGAAATGAGCCTGGCTGTGGCGAATCTACCTAAGATAACGGCAACTCAAAAATCTTTATGGACAACAAAACGCCATCAGACAACTACATCATTCTGCTCTAAATTAGGTGGCGAAGATAAAATGGGACAAGCGTCGAGGTGTGGAGCAGATATATCAGTCCAGGGGGGATTTCTGCCCCCCCGCGGACATCTGGCAGGCGGATGGTGAGGGCGACGGTAAGAGCAAAAGTCAAAACCAAACGGCTGTCATGGAAGAAGAGCGAGTGATCGATCAAATAGATCTACAGACCCCCATCTGTTCCACCGTATTGACGAGTGGTCTCTTGCCCGAGGCGGTCGGAGGACGGCCTCGGCAGGAACCTCAACGGTGGGGGTCGGAAAATGTGTCTCTCGCTTCAGAAGACTCCCGGCTACTCCAACCTCAAAACCCCCTGACTGTGGAAAACAGGGTGGAAAAAAAAATTGGAGATACCGAGAATCAGGTACCTCCACGAATAAATGCCCAAACGACAGTACTCATTCACAGAAGCACCAATCCACACAGTGGAAATCAAATACTACTTTCTCCATCAAACCGGCCTCTAAGATTCACCTCTGCATCTCTTTGGCCTCGGACCAAGAAGATTTATCTATAATTTACGATCTTAGGACCTCGGATGAGGAAGCGTTTGAAGCTTGTTCGTCAAAAAAAGAAAGACCTTTGACCAACCTCCAGCGCCCATACGGATGGTGAATCAGACCCAGAAACCTGAAGACTTGGCAAATGTGACCACCCCTAAAGATAAAAACCCAATCTTGGCAAAGGCTTCCCTAAAGGCTCAGGGAATCTGTAAACAAGTTGAAAACGAGCCCGCCTTCCCTGCAATAATGGAGCCAAACACAAAAGGACTGACAAAAATAAAGTCAACTCCAAAAAAATATACACGAAAAAACAAAGAAAATTGGGACCCAAAAACCAAGGGAGTGCAAAGTGTCTTTCAACTCCCCTAATATCGTAAATAATACTTTCTGAACCAACACAAAAGGAAGCTGGATCATGATTCGGAACTTTCTGACGCAGAGATCTTGGAGGCGGTACAAGACCCCTTGCCTGTAAGCAAAGCCAGAAAGACCAATCAAAGTTTTTCAAGGCCGGACCCAAAACCAAAGGCACTTGGCCAAAAGGAAATGATTGTTGAAAAAAACGACAAGCACAACAGCCCAGGACCCTTGTGCAGAGCTGCCCCCTCAACTACCAGCTCCGTCAAGCCCTCATAGCAGCAGTGAGAGGCCTCCTAGGTTAGAAGCAAAGGAAACATTAGAGGCTCCCCGGACTCAGGGGGTAGCTAGTCTTCCTCTGCCAAATACTCCATTAGAAGTATGATGTTCTCCGAAACAGGCAGCGGGACAAATGGAAGATAGACACGCATGGACTAAAGCCCATATACCAGAACCCCCGCAAGGCCGCAAAACAGAAGAAGAACTTCGTGCACAAGATTTATTACTGTCCACAGATAGAAGAAGTATGGACACAGTCTCTGTACATACTAGTGACAAGGGCTTTCACACGCCGGTCTCTAGTCGAAGACTTAGTGAAATATCAGCGCCTGCTCAAAAGGACTCCCCCAGCAAAAAAATAGATCTGCTGCAAATAATGTCATCATTTACAATAGCATTAAACCCCTTCGCTAAGCTCTACGAGTCCATCAATGAAACTCTCAAAGATAACACCTCCATGTCATCGGCAATGCTGGCTAAATTGACCTTCATTGAAGGCTTTATAACAGCCTTGGACAGAAAAAGCATGTATCACAGGCGACTATGGAGAAAAAAATTGCCAAATTGGAAGCCCAACTTATGGAAAAGCACAACTCCGCTAAATCCCATTACCTTCAATCTCTATTGGCTCACAGACTAGTGAAGGGCCTATCCATAAGGATTTGACACCCATTTTTGGAATAAAACCATCAGGGAACCCATCTGAAATATCTGAATCGAGGACCAAAAAAGAGCGAACAGAGCAGGTGTTGCGAAAAACTAATCCAACTCAAACTCAACAAGCTAAAAATGCACTGATACTTGAACCAAACAAAACTGAAGAAAAGTCATCCCATCCACTGCTGGTTTTAGGTTCCGGAACAAAAGGAAAGAAGCATGAAGAGACTAAAGTAAGGAAAACTGAACGCTCTCAAATTATTCCATCTGCTAAACCAGTTCAACAGCTTATGCCTACATCTCCAAAAACAATTGAGCAATTTCAAGAAAATAGTGATCTAATGAACCTGTCCCAGCACCACGATAATTTAGAAGATTCCCAAATCATGGCAATATCACCCCAACCAGAAGCCAAATCAGCTCTAGCAGCCGTAGCAAAAACCATCCTATCGAATGACTCTGAAGAAGAGGAGGATGACAAAGAAGCTCCCATACAAAGGCACCGGAGAACCGAGGCTGTTGAGGACCAAACGGAACCCAAAACTAATTACAAAACGAGCCTCAAAGATCAAAGACAAAATAAGGTGATGATCTCAGAAAAACAAACTGAACAACGTGAGATCGCCCGAAGGCCCACAAAGCACATAGAAAACTCATGGGCGTCAAAAGGATCAAAGGAACTTGATGAAACACTTGCAGGAACTACAGTCTATAAAATTGAACAAACGTCATCTAAAGAAGGGTACATGGTCCTAAATGGAAAAATGGTTCTCAAAACCATAGCCAAAATTAAGAATTTACAACATCTGACGACATATGATGTCAAGTTGGTGGAACCTTATCACTGGGACCATAGAGCAAAAGCATTCATTCATATAAAAAACGAAGCCCTTGCAGAAATCACCTCAGAAGTTTCCGAAGATTTGCATAAATTAGGATTTGACTTGTTCTCAGTTTCCAAACAGGCAGGAAAGCAACCAGAAAAGGAAATTCAGAAGAGGGCTTCTCCGGCAAGGGCCCATTACATCTCAAGAACTGAAGCATTGTATAATCAAAATCGCAGGCAAGATTCCTCGAGGAGCAAAATTATTCAGCATCAGTTGCCGAGCAATGGTCACGAATACATCGATCGGAGAAAAGTAGACAACAGGTTTGAATCATCATCAAAATGGGAAAACATCAGTCGGACACCGCATCACCGAAACAACTACAAAACCATGCGGACCCCAACAGACAGAAACAACCCTATTGACAAATGGGACGACTCCACGAAAAATCAAATGTGTCAGCAAAAGCGAAATGTCTCAGAGGGGCCATGGAAGTGGTTGGCGATCCCATAAGAAATAGCAACGAACAAGAAGTCCTTTAGAGCTTTCGATGTCTACAGAGAAATTGACCCTCAAATCGGCCAATAAAGAACTGGTTATGGCATCATGGAACACTAGAAGCTTCAACCATCTGACTCGCCCAAGCGACTTAAACTTGGGGAGTTTCGATATCTTGTGTTTACAAGAAACCTGGCTAACAGACCCTCCGACATTAGATGGATTCTCAATAGAAATTTCTCCAGCTTATAGATCACTATTGGGAAGACCATCTTCGGGCCTTTTAACGGCTATTCGCACAGGCTCAGGGATTACGCTGAAAACTAAAATCATTGAAGCATATGGTATGCTCGGAACCCTGACCTCATGGCAGCGCTATGACCCTGGGCAGGCTGCATCGATCACTTCAGACCTTGCGATAATGAACCTATACTGGAACCCGGAGAGAACTTCATCCAAAATCTTTTGCAGTACAGTGGCTCAAGCATCAAGCAATCGACACCATCACCGCAGACTTCGACATTGATAATCTCATAGTTTGCGGTGACCTAAATGCTAAATGGAAAACTCCTGCAATATCTGAAAAACCACTGTCGACATACTCTCTGGCAGACAAAAGAGGTTCTGCATAGTCAAAGTTGATGAAATCAAGAAACCTTTTCAATGCAGCCACGTTAAAAGACTACGAACCCCAGATTCCTACGTGGGAAAGAGATAAATCCTCTGCTACCTTGGACTATATCTTTGTAACTGAAGGTCTGATTCACTTTGTTACCTCTTTCAAAGTCGTGAAAACTCTGGAAAGCGATCAGAATTAGCTTGGGGAGCACATGTACCGGAAAGGCCCATATGCGCTTCAGAAGTAGAGCCAAACAAGCAACAATCCCGACTGCGCTTTACGGCTGAGAACATCAGAGCCAAAAAGGCCAGGTTGAGTACGGATCCTCAGTTCAGAACAACTAGCACAGTTGCTAAAAGACTAGATTACACACCCCTACTGTCGCCCCACAGGGTGGCCTTCTCAGGATCAAGGGGTATGAAACCCGCACATAATCATATCTATGACTGGTTGGTGGTGACCAAGAGACGTGAACTAAGAAATCTGAAAAACTTCGCAAGAAGGCACCAAACAGCAGATGCATGGTCCGAGTACCAAAAGGGTGCAATCCACTATAAATCGTGGATAAAACATCACGCAGCGAGCCTGTATCAGAAGGACACAGAAGCCATGCAGAAGTCCCTCGCCTCAAAAAATACAAGAGACTTTTGGAATTTATTAAAAACTACCAACGGGCAAAGAGCACCCTCTATCGCAAATGCAGTCTCGGAACAAAGCTGGACGTCGTACTTCAGCGCCCTTTTTCAGCCACCACCTACATCCGCAGAGAGGAAAATCCAGCAGTCAGACGATCATTGGATCCGGCTGACCGACGTGGAAGATATCTTGAGAGTAATAGCACAACTAAAAATCTCAAGAGCCCTGGGACCTGATGGCCTGTCCAACCTTGACATCAAAAAACATCTGGAAGATTGGGCCGCAGTCATAAGGGAAATCTTTATCTACTGCCACAAAACTAAACAGATCCCGGCATCCTGGACGGAGGCGGTACTGATCCCAATTTTTAAAAAAGGATCTAGGGATAATCCGTCCAACTATAGACCTATTGCTCTGTTGGACATTTTGGGGAAAATATTTGCGACTTTGCTACTCACCCACTTTCAGAAGTGGGCAAGAGCCTCCCCTGCAACTGATATTTTCCTGACAGGTTTCCAGAAGGGCACAGGGACGACGATAAACATCTTTATTCTAAACATCATCAAAGCAAGGGTGAAATCAGGTGCCCCTAAAGTTCATTTGGCCCTGGTCGATTTATCAAAGGCTTTTAATATGGTAGATCGCGAGAAACTCTGGGAAAAACTGAGAACCTGGAACTGTCCGACCCCTATATTGGATCCAATTATGGCCTTACACACTTAAACTTCCATGCGAGTTCGTCTGAGCCAGCAAGGCCTCCTGTCAAACAAAATTCTCACCAACCGTGGGGTTAAGCAAGGTTGCCCCCTGGCCCCGGCTCTGTTCATTGCCTTTATAGGCGACTTCCAGTACACCGAAGAAAAAATACGCTAATTTCTGCCAAAAGTGGGATTGTCAAAAGTACCCAGGCTATGGTACACGGACAACCTGATCCTGATGGACCAGACAAAAATAGGTCTACAGCGACAATTATCAAATCTCTCTGCCTATATGAAAGAAAATAACTTAGAAATCAACACTCAGAAAACAAAAATGTTGCTCTTTACCAAATCCATAGTCGACCAAAAAACCCCATCGGCCTGGTTCCTGGAAAACAGCAAGTTAGAAGTGGTCAATGAATATAAATATCTTGGGGTGTGGATAGACAATTCCCAGAGAGAAAACACCACTACGGAGGCTTTGTGGGATAAAACAAGAAACCTGACAGCCCAACTAAAAGCTGTTGATAGAAAATTTGGAAAGTTCTCATGGACACCAGCTTTGAATTTTTATAAGTCAAAAATAGTCCCTGCTCTAGCTTATGGAAGGTGCGCAAATCTAAACCTTCCGGAAGAACTATGGCAAAAATTGGAAGGTTTTGTGTGGAAGACAGTATTGGGCCTCCCTAAGTCAGCCCCCATGGCAGCGATCCGACGGGTCCTTGGTCTTACGTCCCTTGCCTCAACAGTGGAGCAAGGGGCACTCAACTCTTCAGAAAAATTGTCTCGTCAAACGCCCTCCCCATCTTTCAGGTGGTAGCAGAAGAAATCCAAAGAGGAGGGTGTAAACCTCTAACTGTTTGGGTCAAGAAACGGAAAGACAAACTGGAAGAGATAGCCTGCACGGAAGAGCTTCTAATCTCAAATCCTGGCAGAGTGAAAGAAAAAATAGTACTGCAAGACTGGATCTTGACAAACGAAAAAATTCTGTCATATAAACTATTGAAAGATCTTCCGCCTGGACACAACAAACCAAAAACCCCACTGAAACATTGCGAAAAATTCCCTGAAAAAGCTTTGAGAAAAATGTTCATGCGAGCACGGTTAAATACCCTACATACAAGGGAAATTTTGTCTATTAGATCAAAATCTACAATAGCCTCATGTCGACTATGTGAGAACCCTGCCCAACTTGAAACTGTGAGACATCTTCTGACGTCCTGTCCTGCGCTGTCTTCGGAAAGAGAGGCGTACTTGGCACTGCTACTATCCCATCCATCTGTAGTAAGTGAAGAGATAGGCTGGTGTCGGCTTATTTCTGGCGACTCTGCTAGATGGTCGAGGGCTGCAGCCAAACTTTTGGACATTGCTTTAAAAAAAGCAAACCTGGGAAATCTCAAATGTCAAATGGTCATAGATCAGTCTGATGACGATAGCCGAGAAACTGACTTTTGACTTTTGAAAAATGAAACTGAGAGCGGTGTCCCAAGTAGCCTCATCAGAACTTTTCAGTAAGAACTTTTTCAGTAAGAACGCTAAAAGTCTTTTGTAAAAATCTTTTATTGATTAAATGCAAATAAAACATTTTTTTAAAAAAAGAATGTGAATCCACTCAGCTAATCAGTCGCTCACATACTGCACCCCCTTAGGGGTTACTGTCATCTTCACTGAGGCTCAGAAAACTATAATGAAAGTTCCAGTGTTCTCTGACTCAGTTGTATTTAAAAGTAAAAACAAACTTTTAAGCATGCTCAATCAAAATGCGTTCTTTAATTCTTAAACAGAAGAGGAGGCCAACTGTACCCTCGATGTATCAAGAGCTCCTATGCCAATGCATTTCAGAGTTATTTACTTCTTCATCAGAGCTGAGCCCTCTATATAGTCACAATAAATCATAATATAATTTTATCCAACAGTGATGTTACCAGTTCATATAATTTTGGCATCATCAATTACAAATCAATAATGGAAATCCAATAGAGACATATGCATACCACCATTCCAATATGCAGCCAAATGTAAACAATTTCAGGGTAAGGGAAAAAGAAACAAAAAACGAAAGCAAAATCGGTAGTAATATAACAATGTGTGTGATTATGCACCAAGTTCCAATTGGTTGAAACTCAGGAAAGTACCTCTATCTTGTGACCAGTCAGTCGATACTTGTATTAGTTTATGTGAAAATTGTTGTGTACTCCCGTATTTCAACTTTCTGAAAATCAAACACAAATGTGTGCATCAATAGCATGTGTAGTCATCAAAATAAAGTATGTAAATGAATGTGCCTAACGAATAACGCTTACCTGCCCAATCCGTGCTGACATTAAATGTAATGCAGACTAACAGACAGTATCAGACTGTATTCTGAATGCCTCCCAGCTGAGACTCCTAGAAAGGGCTGAAGAAATGAATGATCATGTAACTGCTTGCTAAAAGTCTTTAAAGGCTATCACTACTTTCATTTGTCTTGTAGCGTCACTACTAACCTCTTCTCCGAACAGCAACAATTCAGTAATGGAAAGTGCACAAATTAGTATTACAGAAAATACTGAAACTTGGTGGTGCCCGCCTTTCTCCCTTTTTTTGGAAGTCTGATATAGGTTCCATTGGGAGGTAAACGGACTGAGTCGGTGGAACAAGTTTCAAATTTAAGGGTCCCCCCAATTTGTATCAATTGACTGCAATCCCACTACTGATAGCATGTCTGAGGGGTCAGAAATGTGAGGCCGACAACTTGCTGAAAGTTTTTCATAAAATGCCATTTTATTAACTCAAATGTGTTAGATAAACACCTGTGATGAATCAGCAATGATTCCCCACATAAACCTAGCCTGGCACCCTTCTCATGTGGCCAGAGGAGGGCATATGCTTCCTGATTCTGACCCTCGGGCTGGTGTTCTGCAGGAGGATCACCTGGGGGGGGAACAGGTCAGAAAGACTGGAAACCCCCTTGTTTAATTTTTCCCACAATCCCACACTTCTAATGGCGTATTACCAAGTAGAAGAAATAGGAAAACAAAATGTTGTTGTTATGGACAACAAGTCCCAGAATTCTCTAAGTACTGGGATGAGGAAGATGGCTCAAGAGCAATGTTGCAAGAGTAGTCAGCCTGTTAAGCATAATGACCAACACCTGAGGGAAGCAGAGAAGCTTAAAAGGCCCTTAAATGGCCCTCAGGTGAAGACCATTAGATGGAGCTGGAGTGGTCGCAGCAGTAGCAGCAGCAGAAGCAGAGCACAGTGTTGGCAATCCAAGCAGAAGTGGGTGAAAAGAAGGGACACTGGGACTTTGACTAAGCAGGTTTCTGCTGGCTGTCCTGAGAGGGTCCTGTGTCCCCTAAATCTGAAGTGCAGAGGTTGCACAGCAGAAGGCGTGAAGGAAGACTGCTTTTCCACATGTGAACCTGATTGCAGAGATTGTGCAGCAGGAAGGGTGCCAAAGACGTGGCTTGAGAGTGTTATGCAGCCGAGGGTCCCAGGAGCAACAGTAGCCCTTTGACTGCGTGGCAGGACCGAAGATACCTTCACAGAGGAGGGGTGTGTTTCCAATGAGGCCAGAAGCTGTCCCAGCCCTGCAGAATGCTATGGGAGCAAAACAGAAGCTGGTGAGTGTTACTGAGCGTTCTGATCCCTTGCTCGAACAAATGCAGGCAACTGTATCCAATTAGAGTCACTCGTGTATGAGTGAAAGCTATATTAAACCGACCCGTGATTGTCGGAAAATGAGAAGCATCAAAAGTAGCACTTGCGTGTAAGTGAACCTCATTAATTTCACTCGCTTAAGAGTAGAATGCTTTTAAACACGTTAATTGAATACTAAAACCTCTAAAAACAAATGAAAGATTGTTTGTGTGTGCCTAATAGTGACTCTGAGGTCAAGGGTAACATAAGAATCAATTGTGAAGCAGTCAAAAACAATGTGACACTGAAGTTAAGTGACTGAACATTACTAATTGCGAGTTTAGGGAACTCGCATTGCCCAAGCCAAGAATGAAACAAGTATTTCCCAAAGCCAAAGAGTGGTGCAAGCATTGTCCAAGGCCAAGAGAGATACAAGCATTGCCAGAGCAAGAGTGGGTCAAACATTGCCTAAATCCAAAATAGATTAACAACACAGCATACAGTTAAGCTACTCTGGTTGGCAGGAAGCAAAGAGGTGAATGCAAGGCTGTAAAACGGTGAAGCTTGTTGATGGTGATTATTCCCTACACGTTGGTCTAACTTACATTGCCAAAGCCACACGGAGCAAAAGTATAATTATATCCTTAAGGGCGTTTTGGTTGCTGATGCTGCAGAAAGACAAGAGTGGCAAAGAGGCTGCCCTTCTGAAAGGTGAATGTTCAGAGGAAGAGTGCATTGCCTACCTGAGGAGGTTGAGTAACGCTAACACTGTTGTGAATATTGTCTGTTCTAAGTTGCTAAAAATCAAGGAATTGCAGATTGCTGAAGCTGTGGTGAAACTCTTGGTTGTCAGTAGATTTAACACTTCAGAAGCTCAACTGAATGTGAAACACTATGGTACAAGTGTTGAATCCTTGCAGAAGTCAACCTGATGTAAGAGCTATTCGGGTGAATGTAGAGGTGCTAGGAAGTCATCCTGACAAAGATATAACCTGTAATGTCTACTGCTATTAAGAGAAATATGAGAAGTGCTTCCAAGAAGGTGTGTTTTTTTTACCTTGCCAGAAGTTGGGGTTTCTTTGAATATGAAAGGAACTGTGTTTCTTCTTTGACATTTATAAGTTGTGGCAAAGCTTGACATTTATAAGTTGTGGCAAAGCATCTTGACTTGGAACAATGTTGATGCTATTTGATGAAGTGGAAAATCATTGTTCAAGTAAGAAGAGAAATGTTTCTGTTGGTTGAACATTGGTTGACAGAACATTATTTTGACACATTGAAGGAGCCAAGAACTGAATTGGAACTGTGTTGCAAATCTGGATTTTCTTGTTCCTTTATGTTGAACATTGGAACTGAACCTAACTTGAAACCTGGGGAAGGGGAGCTCACTCAGGTTATTAAGAGAGACTGTGAATATATGTGAAATATCATTGTTGATGTTTGTTGTGAATTTCCATATATATTTTCATGTGTATTTTATGCTTAAGTAAGATGTCCAGATATCCTTTGTTAGAGTGTTTTCCTTTAGTTTTGATAGGCAGGGAAATCCTCATCCGTGTAGGGATAATGAGGTGTTTGCTGAAATGTATGATTTAATAAAATGGCATATTTTGAGAAATCATCCAAAGGTTGTCAGCCGCACATTTCTGACTGCTCACACACTTCAGTATACCTATCCTGGAGAGGATTTCCCTGCAAACACTCTAACAAAATTAATATGTCCCTCACACTTGTACATACAACAAACTCATAAAGTGAATATATGGCAATTCAAATATATAACAAAAACAACAGTTATGTCCAACATAACCATAATGGCTGTTGTTTCTCCTTGTAACCTGGGTGGGGCCCTCTTCCCCAGATTCAAAGCAGGATTTTCAACCGTCCTCGGTCTCACTGAGACATGGTCCACGGCCAGCTCTGTCACCAGCTTTGACACACTCCTACCTGACCGTTACAAGATCCTCTCCGTGCCCAGGCCCAACCGTTCGGGGGGTGTGGCCCTTATCTTCCCTGAGTGGATTCCTGCCACTGTCACTCTTACGCAGACCTACTCCTATTTTGAATGTCTTGTCTGCCGACTCTCTCTCTCTCCTAGCCATTCCCTAACCGTGGCTACTATCTATCTAACAACTCTTTAAAATCTGCAAGGAATTTGCCACCCTGCTGCAGTCTCTACCTCTCCTGTCCCCTCCCAGGCCCTCTGCACTGCACTGGCCTCTCACTTCATCTCTAAAACTCAGGACATCCTGTCCTCACTCTCCTTCTATCACCTCCCTCCCTCTCTTCCCGGCTCTTCCTCCGGCCCTTCTGCAGCCACCCCTCCTCCCTCCTTCTCTGCCTTTCCCCTTTTCTCTGCTGACAAGGTTTCTAGACAAGTCTGATCTATAAAGGTCTCGTCTAAACAGGTTCACCCCTGTTCCTCCAAAACTATCAAGGACCACATCGACTCCCTGGCTCATGCCTTGGCTGACTTTTGCAACCACTCCTTCGCCTCTGGAGTCTTCCCATCCCCTCTTAAGCACTCCCTTGTGCACCCTCTTCTTCTTAAGAAACCTTATTCCGACCCCTCCTGCCCGACTAACTATCGCCCAATCTCCATCACTCTCTTCCTGGGCAAGTTCCTGGAGAAACTGGCCATCTCCCAGCTTAACCTCCATGCTGAATCTGTTGGTAGTCTTCATGACAATCAATCTGGCCTCAGAGCTGCCAGAAGCACGGAAACTGCTCTCCGGAACATCCGTGAGGACCTGCTCTCGAACCTCGACTCCAACACTCCGTGTGTTTTCATTCTGATCGATCACTCCTCTGCCTTTGACACTGTCAACCATGCCATCCTGCTCAACCGTCTCCGTGATAACCTGGGTATCACTGGCCAGGCTCTGGCGTGGCTGACCTCTTTCCTTTCAAATCATCCCTCCCAGGTCCAACTGGGGTCCTTCCTCTCTGACATCTTTTTCTCTACCTGTGGTGTCCCCCAGGGTTCTAATCTCTCTCCCTGGCTTTTCAACCAGTATCTGGCACTCCTTGCCCACCGCATCGCCGCTCTCTGCCCCAACTTTCAGTGCTATGCGGACGATACCCAGCTCCTTTTCAGGCTACCCTCGGGCTCCTCCTCTCCTTCCCTCATCTCTGACCGTCTGTCTGCTATCCAAGAATGGTGTGCCGCCAATGACCTCTGCCTTAATGCCAGTAAGACTGAGATTCTACTCATCGGCACACCCACTCCCTCCTTCCCTGCAGCTCTCTGGCCAGCCTCTCTTGGCCCTCTTCCTGCTCCAACCTGCAAGGCAAAAAACCTTGGGGTCATCTTCGACTCCACACTCTCCTTCTCTCCTCATATATCTGACGTCTCTAAGAAGTCACACTACCAGCTGCACCTTCTCAGAGGTATTCTTCCTTTCCTCACCTTCCCCCAGAAGCTCACTGACTCCCGAGCCCTGGTTCTCCCGAAGCTGGACTACTGTAACAGCCTCTATCTTAATCTGCCTGCCTCCACTCTCGGCCCTCTGCAACTCATCCAGAACAGGACTGCGAGACTTGTCCTTGGCCTCAAGCCCAGGGACCGTATCTCTCCAGGACTGAAATATCTACACTGGCTCCCAGTGGCTGTGAGGATTAAGTTCAAAACCCTCTGCATTGTCCACAAGGCCTTCTGGGGCCTGGGGCCTAAATACCTTCAACTCTCTCTTCCTAAATATCTTCCTTCCCGAGCACTTCGCTCATCCGTCTCCAACACCCTCAGGGTCAGCCGCTTCTCGAAGCAACGAGCTGGGGGTAGATCTCTCTCCGTGGCAGGGGCCTTCCTTCGGAACAGCCTTCCTGCCTCCCTGAAACTCGAGGAGGACCATCTCCGGTTCCGGAAGCACCTCAAAACCTTCCTCTTTGCTTCTGCTTTCTCTCTCCCTCTCCGCTGCTAAATTCTTCACTGAAACTGCACTGAATCTGCAACTGGGGCACTCTCTCTGACCTCGGTCCTTGGCCCAGCCACTCTCCACTTGCACTGCCTCCCTGGCAACCCCTGCACTGCGGGACTGTCTCTGTATCCCTACAGCCCCCCCTCCCCAGCACTTGTCTGCACTTACCTTGCACTTGCCACCAGCTGGCCCTATTATTTATTTTTTATTCTACTTACCCTGTACTGCACTTCCCTCCCTCCCCTTCCCCTTGCACTTTTCCCTCCCCCCTACCCCTGCACTTGCGCGAACTAAATGACACCTGGCCTAGTAGGATCGTTGTCTGTCTTCCCCTTGTTTCCCCCTCCCTGCCTCGTCGCGCCTTGAAACACTTGTGTATAGGCGCGTTACAAATGCCATATCATATCATATCATAACAGTTCAAAATTATGAAAATTCCATTTTGCAACAAAGTTCCAATGACAAAGGTTTTCTTTTTTCACTTGGACTTTGACCAACTGTTCAAATAAGCGAGATGTTTTTATCTCTCCAACACAACTTCTTCTTAGGAACGAAATACACTTCCACAATTCTACTGTATCAACAATAATGATTTGTCAGGATTCCTCCATAATAGTTCAAAAAATACTTCAGTAGTCTTGCCACTTCTTCTTCACAGTCTTTAACCACAACACAGTACTTCAATGAATGTTACCTGGTCCATTAACCTGCCAGGTCTACCACTACAAAGTCCCTGCCCAGGTTACTCGCCTGCCAGGACTAAAAGCTTCTAACAGTACTACAAGTACGTCTGTGGTAAAGTTTACTTCAAACAACCTAGCAATCGCTTGTGGCTTTCAACATCATCAGTATGAACTGCTTCTGCTGGGAAGAAATGATGATCCTCTACTCCTAAATGATTTCTAGCAGGAGGGCTGCTCTCCTGCCACTCTTGTCTTCCCACTCTAACATCAACCAAATGCTGAAAATGGGTTTCTACCCCACTACCTCTTCTTTGTCTTAGACAGTGCTTGTTTGGGTCTTGTGCAACTATTGCCTCCTTCTCTCCGTGGCAATAGGGGTTACAATTAACTTGCTTCTGAACTTCCCTCACTTGGCTTTGGAAATGTTGGTTCTTATTAGCTTGTTTTAGTATTGCCCTTTCTTGGCTTTGACAATACTGATCATTGTCAACTGTCTTTAATATTGCCCTCTGCTGACTTTGGCAATAATGGTTTGTGTTAGCATCTCTTAATATTGACATCTCTTAACTTTGGCACTGTTTGTTGTTAACTTCTCTTAATATTGCCTCCTTTTTGCTTTGGCAATTTCTTCCACCTTTATAAATGTTATTATAACCTTGTTGTCTGCTCCCAAAGTTCTTATTCTGCCACTTTAGCTTCTTTGTATCAGTTTGATATTCAAAGCTACTCGTATTCTGGCAGTTTAACTTCTTTACATCAGTTCGGTATTCAAAGTTATTGTTTATGGCCAGCGGGTGATTACGGAGTGTTCCAGGGTTACACAATACTGGTGAACTCACTGGGTGCTGCATACGCATCTGCTCAATCTGCTTCCACTGTCCCTCCTGCTTTCTCTGCCTCTGTTTGCACAGCAAACTGCTTTGCTTTGCTTCCCGTGGCTCGCACCAGTCAGGAAAGGAGCGTTCCTCTTTCCAAGGACACTCTGGTGCTCGCCTACCACTGGAGCACCATTCACAACGGGGAAAGCTTTTCAACCAATGCTTCCCGCTGAGTAACCTCTGCACTCGAGGGCATCAAAGGGGGGAAGCGTTTCTCAATAATGCTTCCGGCATGCAACCTCTGCCATCAAAACTCGAGACTCTCTCGAGGCCCGCACCTGCTCTGAAAATAGCAGCGGCTCTGGCGTCTCTGCTTCCTCTACTGCCACTGCAACGTGGAATCTCGGTAGGCGCTCCACCTTCTACTACTCCTAATGGCCTGCACCTGAGGGGGTCCTATATATTTAACAGTCCCTCTCCGGTGTGGGTCATTAGAGCCACTAGACTGCACTTTGCAGTCTAGTACCTCTACATCCCTCATCCTCGTCCCAGTACTTTGGGCATTGTGGGAGTTGGAGTCCCCAAGGTTCAAATGACCTTTTCCTTCTGCAGTTTCACCTTTACAGTAGGCATTAAGATAGTAGGGTCTCTGGGAGAGTTAGTAAAGGGATTTTCCCATTCCTCTTAATCTGATTCACCCCAGTGTGATCCGCCCACAGAACATCCCCCCCCCAGGGTCAGGATCAGGAAGCGTCTGCCTTTCCTAGGCCACTTGGAAAGGGTTCCAGGACAGGTTTTCATGGGGAGCCATCTATTATTCATCACTGCTCCTTCCTCCGTTCAACACTGCTGTGCACAGGTCTGCTCCTGCAGCAGACCTCCCGATCATTAGATGCAGCAGACTGCCAACGTCCTTGCTGTTCACTCCCTCCGGATCAGCGATGAAGGGTTGAATCTCCCACGTTCGGTGAGCAGCACACCTGCCGGCTTCCGCTGCTGCCCGGGACAAGTGTTAAGTCTATTGTCTATTTTTATGAGACTCCCGTGACAACTCCATTGCGTAATTCTAGAACATTCCTGCTTCTTTCCTGGGCCACTCTTTATGGCTCCTGAGGGCCACTTCTTCTCAGTACTTGCATGGCTGGTGATCTTTATGTTTTTGAGGATTTTCTTTGTGCTAGTACTTGAGTCTGCTATACTATTTGTATTTTCATCAGTCTTCTTTGTCTCATTCCTGTTAAGGAAAGGTTTAGATTAGCTAATAGGTCTAGCATAGTGTTCTTAACAACATGATCTCAGATTTAGAAGAACTGATATTGCATTGGTACATATTAGCATTTCTAAAGGAGCTCTTTATAGACTTTGGGGTCTCCACAGTTAAAGAATGGTAAGACTCAGTCATGGGATGATAATTGTTACCCTTAGAACAACCTGGTGTCATTATCGGATTGTGGTGTTGAGCGTTAGCGTGGCAGTGCCTCAGAGCCAGGTTCTTATCCCCATGTGGATGTGGTGTGGTTTCCAGCTTGTGGGCTTGGGAGTTGAAGGGGCTGTATCTCAAACTTGCGTCCCTACTCCAAGGAGGGGAGTTCTTCCACATGTGGTCCTCCCGCATGTTACCACCCCCAGGGGGGCTATAGGTTAGCGGCCGCATCTCCCTGCCCTAATGGAGAAGTGACACTAGCTGAAGAATCGTCACATTTTGTACTCTTCACTTTCTTTAAAGCATTCACAACTACTGGCACAAGTATGATAAGTCCTTTAGTACTCTTCACTTTCTTTAAGATATTCACAACCACTGGGACAAGTATGATAAGTCCCTTGGTACTCTTCACTTTCTTTAAAGTATTCACAAACACTGGGATGAGTATGAATAGTCCCTTGGTACTCTTTACTTTCTTAAAAGTAATCGCAACCACTGGGACGAGTAGGATGAGTCTTGTTCTACTCTTCCTGCCCTGTTCCCCTCCTGGGTCTCCCGCCACTCCCATTACCTTTGTTCTCTCGGGTTGGTGTCATCAGTCCTTCTTGTGGGGCGGGCTCTCTTGTGCAGCTTGAACACTTCTAGTATCTCTTCTTTCTTGCTGTTTCATGATGCAGCTCCACAGACCCTGTTCTACTGTGATCTCTGCATTGTTTGAGGACCAAATGATCCACTTCCTCAGGGTCACGCTGTGACCTCGCCTGTCCTTAAGCATACACGGATTGGCTCCCTGCCCTCTCTGTGTCTCCTTTTTTTCTTGGTTGCCAGCGTCCTGTTGACTGAGGTCCTCCCGGACTCTCCTGGTTTCCAGCTCTCTCCATATTTTAAACTCCCAGGATAAACCAACATTATACGTTGGTCCTTCTTTCCTTCTTATTGGGAAGTGATGGGTCCTCCCCAGCAGAGACCAATAGTCCTTTGTCTCTCTTCACTGAGCGTTCCTTGTTACTCACTCGATCCTCTTTGCCTCAGTATGGTTGTCTTCCAACCACTGAATAATCTTCATTTCTTGCACACTCTTCTTCTCAGTATGTTTGTCTTTCTGTTTATTATTTTGTGTGATGTTAGAATAACAAACAGCGGCTTGTCTGGGATGGCTTTTATGAAGCTCTGATGGTCTTACTAGCTCCTCATAAAGGGGCTTAGGGAGTTCCTTGAAGGAATGGGAGTCCTTGTGCCCAAGAGTGGGGTCTCTCCCTTGGAGGTCCTGCTTACCGCCACACCTAGGGGGAATATTGCGTAGTGGGCTAATTTCCCTAGCCTCAGAGCAAAAGGCTCCCCTCTGGGGAGAAGTTACGAGATCCTGTGAATCGTCACACTCTGCATAATAGAGATACTTTGCTGCTCTTATGGCTCTGAGATATGCTGCCCATTTATCTTTAAAGATAATCTAGGCTGCGCTTCATAATGTTGATGTCATCTACGCTCCGCTGACGCACATGGAGGCACAGGGTGGTAAGATTGTAGAGGAGGTACCAGATATGGCCTGCACTCCTGCCCCCCATTTTGATGTGCCAGGGACAGACTCGCCAAGATATGTGACGTATGAGGAAAAAATAAACCAACAGAGAGCGGCACTAGGACTCTGCCCAGTGCCCATCAGAAGAGCAATACCTGTTGAAGTGCCTATAACCAGACAACCATGGGCAGCTCGGTACTCGCTGAGACAACTGTACCAGCAGCTGACACAAAATGAAGACTACCTACAGACTGTCCCCGAAGAGACCCAAAGAGCCTTAATAGAAGGCAAATGATGACAACATAAGAGCCCGGACAGACGTACAGATGAACATAACCGACAATCAAAAGATGACACACAAGAACGAAATGTAAAGAATAATGATGTAATGGACTTGTACGAAGAAACAATGTTGATATATAAAGAAACATACAATGAAATACAAAGTGGTGCCAGGAGAGCGGGACTAACTAAGAGACGGAGGGCAGAGAGCTAAACGAATCAAATCATTATTTCATTTTATTTTGATTTAAATACAAAAACATTACACATTTTAATCAATGTGGTTATAAAAGCATTCTATAAAACATGCATCCACACATTCATTCATTCAGTCTAAATAAATCCCTCTACCTCAAGGTGCCAGTGACTGCTGAGGTTCCCACTTTGGGTTTTGTATATAAAGAAACGTAACCATGAAGTGAGATGAAAATATGCAACTAACAAATGCCTGTAAATAGGCTTGGAACGCAAGAAGCTAAGGAAACAATACTACTTGCAATGCTTAGTAGAAGAATAGAGCGGCAAGCGCCAACTATATATCTACCTCAAAAGCACATTATACAAGTGCGACTCCATTTTACAAGAATTAAGCCCAGGCTGCAAGGGGCCAACCAGGCCGAGATTCATATCCCAGCTAAAACCAGAAGGAAGGAGCGGAATTGAAACTGAGCACAAAGCAGCTCATGCCTGGGAATTTGAGGTCAACTCCAAGAAGGGAGGAGAGCGGCAACTTCAAAGAAACGAAATTTAAGAGCATAGCAGCCAGCCAGTGAAGGTCGAGATAAGGAGGCCCCAGGCAGGTGGCAAGGCTAAGGAAGAATCAAATACACGAAAACAAGGAAAATGAAGCAGATTCACGGTGAACAGACACGTGACCAGCCAAGCGCGAAGAGGTACCAATGTCTGATGTCACCCAGAAGGATGCCATAACTTTCCTAATAAGAAGCTACAGTTTCGAGGCCATCCTCAGCCAACTAATTGACACATAGCCCTAAAGTACTGATTGATGAAAGGGAGGCAGGGTGAAACATGGGCCACACCGCATCTGGGTGTCCATTCTGCATGCTGCTAATTAAAGTGGAGATTTATGCCTTGGGGTGTAACCCACCCAATCACAATGGACCAAATAATCTAGGGTCCCATAGCTAGTAGAACCAATAAGACGTTGTACTTGTAGTGACGACTATCACGAGTGATGTAGAGGGATGGGCGTAGACGCCCACCCGATAAGAGTAATCCAATCCTCACACTCTGTTATCATATACAGATATAGCACCTATACTTAAGTTACCTTTCCCGACCAATAGAATTGCATGACAAACTTTGAGTGTTACACGTCGATGATGACGAGTTTTGCCTATAAGAATTGCTGACTGAATGAAGAATTTAGAAGTTGAAGCGAGACAGGCGATCGCATCACTGTTGATTTTCATTTGTTTCCCTGTTTTTTGTACTTGTCAGTAAACGGACTTCCCGTTGCCAAACCATTGACTTGTCCTTATTGATTGGTGTTGGAGTAAGAGAATCCTGCACCCCATCCTCCTCAAGGTGCATCTATCTCGTCTTAAACGTACTTGAGGGTGAGCTCTGATCCTATGGGCCCGTCAGAGGTCGCTCCGCCCTCTTGTACACTTGGTAGCGGTGAGGATGGTTTTGACCATCGATTAGTGAATTTTGATTATTGATAAGACACCTATTGACCGTCGACACGAAGTAACTCTAGGTCTTCGGCAATATCATGAGACCTTCGCCATTCGGCTGAGTAGACTGAGAAGCTTCCCGTGGACAATGATAGTGTAAGTCCATCAAAAACTGCAGTGGGTCTAAAGGAAACTGCCTTACAAAGCATAACCCTTCTCATTCCTACGGGCAGCCGATCGGACAAAAAGACCGAAGGAGGCGGTAAAGGAGGAGGTGATCCTGAAGATTCAGAGAGGAATGATGCGAGCGGTGAGTGAAACAAAAAATGTATGCTTTGGCAAATGTCCTTAGGCATTAGAACAAGTAAGGGAAAGGTAACGGAGGGAGGTGGAGAAAACCTAAATAGTCAGAAGTAGAAAAGACTGTATATATATATATAAGGGGTAATGACTCTAGAATAACTCAATATACAGAGAGCATACCGGGGTAAACACCTGAGATAAAGAAAGTATACCGGGGTAAACACCTGAAATAAAGAGAGAGGATACCGGAGCGGACACCCGAGAAGAGAGAGGATACGCCTTGTTCCTGTGCTTTAATATAGCGGTCAGAAGAAACGTGAACTCATAGTCCCACATAATAGGGAAAAATTAGGCTACTACAACGATTAAAGACGTTGTAAAAGGAGTTAGTTTAAACTCCATGTCGGGGTATTGATTAGAAGGCAGAGATATTGGATTAGGGGTGTTACGCGATTCTATAGTTGAGAGGGAATCGCACCTGAATTGATGTTCTTGAGTAAATTGGTGATATCAAATTTTGTCGGGAAAAAGATTGGATTGGAGATTGCGGTATTTGGTGCTCGCTCATATTGTTGGGAGTGGTGAAATTGCATGAAAGTATTGTTAGAAACAGAATTCAATCATGGAAGATATTAATCCACTTGCTCACTTATGTAAACAATTGCCTAAACATGCACCCACGCTTAAGAAATACAGTACAGAGTGGGTTAAGGGTACAGCCCACAAGATGTTTATGCCGTGGCCACAGAACGGGTCCTTATCTAAAGCCATTTTACAACATATGATGCCTTATTTGCATGCCACATATACAGGCAAAAAACTAGAGAAACACCTCGCTGTTCTAGAACTTTGGAAAATGTTCGAACAGTCGAAAGAGGAAGAGCCACCTGCAGACTGGATATTAAATGTATGCACGGAGGGGGGTGAGACGCCTACCACGCCACAAGCCCTGCCTGAAATAGAAACTGAGGGAAGTAAGATAGAGGGACTCTACCCACTAAGAGAGCTCAAGGCAGCTACAGGGTACAGCAACCCCGCATATGAGTCACCTACGTACAGTAGTGATGAAATTAAGGGGAAGGATCAGGATAAAAATCTTGCCTCCGCAATCCCAAGGGACAAGGAGAGAAGCGATGATGAGAGGGGGGATCAGACACAGACAAGTGCCCCTCTCGATAAGGAGCGAGAGGGGACGAAAATGGAAAGGAAGTGAAGACAGAATTGATGAGATAGCATTCACGAAAGACGAATGGATGGAAGGACAGATATTGTTGAAACTCGATGGAAAATAAAGTGATGATGTGAGACCGAGAGAGAAGTCTAACGAGACACAGAGAAGGGAGAAGGAGAAGGATAAAGAAATAAGGGATGAGAGAATAAAAAGGAAGGATAGGCTGAGGCGAGAACAGCTATATCGCAAAGAGCAAGGAAAGCCGCTCAGTCGCAAACAGAGCACAGCCTATGATCAGTACAGGCAGAACCTGCAAAGGAGAAGAAGAGCAAAGAGCATGTGAAAAAAGGATAAAGTGGCGAAAAGATGAGGAAATTCGAAGGGCAGATGAACTTGGAAATGAAAGAAGAAGGGAAGAAGACAAGGTCAGAGAAGAAGCGGGGAAGCGCAAAGAATTCGATGATGATATTGAACGTAAGCGTAGACAGAGGGCACGCGATCTCGAATATCTGGAGCGGGAAGTTAAAAAACCCAATCCTGTTGTAGAATGGGAAGACTTGGAATAATGTTTCCCTGCGTACTATTCAGTACCAGGCACGAGTGAGGCAAATATTGAAGATGACTTCGGCACCAGAAGCATCAGGGAAGCAATCAATAAAATATATGACGAAATGGGGTTGGAACCAATATCCCAAAGGGAAAGGGAAGACGAGCGCTTGGAAAGCACTCAGCTCTATGACACTGAGGATGTCCCCCGAAGTAGTGGGAGCAGGAGACTGTCTCTGGAAAGGCTAGAAATCAGTACGGACGACGATGACGCAAGGAGTTGCGTGAATTGGGAACAATCAGTGTCCGACTCTGGAGAGGAGACGGAGGGCGAGACAAATGAAAAAGGGAGACGGCGCGAAAAGCGGCTCCCAAGGGACAAAGGGGTACAATGGTCAGATGCTAGCGAGTCCGCACCTAGGACATCAGAGTCTGCCACGCAGCCTGACCGGCGAGCAGGAACACCCCATGATCAGAGGGGGTGTCAGCATCCGCCTAAGTAGACAGGCTGAGGACATTGCCATGCAGACGGCAATGCAGGAATATTACCCCAGCGATAGACAGGAGAGCTATGGGGAACGAGAAGGAAGACTGTGCGTTCCAATTTCCACTGTTAGAAAAGGGGGGAGTAAGACCACAATATATTCCATGGCCACACATGGATCGAGAGAACTTGAAGAACAAGCTTCCAATGCTGACATCGGGAGCCGGGAAGTGGATACACGAGTTAGAAGAGATGACAGGGGTTGTCACATTAGCTATAGGGGACATTAAAGGTCTCCTGATTGCCATACTCGGTGAGAGAGCAGACCATGTATGGGCACAGGCTGGGTACCCTGGTGTTACCATAATTAACACTGCCCACGACGGAGCGCCATATAATAATTGCAGAGCAGCAGTATGGAAAACCCTATGAGTGCTTTACCCAGACACTTCCGATATAGGAGCTGTAATGACTCGAAAAATGAAGGAGTCAGAAGATCCGTTGATTTATATCCAGAATTTCCAAGACGCGTGGGTGCTTGAAACGCATGAATCTTGGATGAAATCTATACCTGTATTCTACCACATATTGTGCCAAAGGTTGCCAGAACCAGTGCAGAAACAGCTCAAGAAATTGGTAGGAGTAGAGGCTAAACCTTGGGCTGAAATACAGTTGACTATTGCACATTACTGTAGATTGTTGCAAGAAAAGAATCGAAAAAAGGAGGCAACTCATAAGGGTGAGGAAACGAAGCTGGTGCAAAAGAAATTATCAAAGTATGCTCTCGAAGGAGCCATGCTGACAAGCCCCGCTGAACCGAACGAACAACAGGTGGCTAACCCGCAACAGAACAACCTGGGTAACGCGGGATTGTACCCGAGGGGAAGGGGATTTAGTGGAAGAGGATGGCAGAGTAATCAGGGAGGTTTTCAGAGTAATCAAGGAGGCTTTCAAAATGTGCAGATGGGCAATCCAGACATGTCAAATGGACAAATAGCCCAACCACCACCAGTGTGTTGGCTGTGTGGAATGACAGGGCATTTGGCGAGCTCGTGCAGAAGCCAAGGTGTGTGGCAAAATGGTCAAGGAATGGGAGCAGGCACAGTGAATCCGCCTGCAATCCCCCAACAGGGCGGTGCACAGAATCACACAGTGCAGCAGCAAGCACCAGGCATGCAGCAGGGTGCGCAGCAGGGGGTTCGACCCCCGAGCATGTGGAACTTGCCACAAGGGCAATTCCAACAGGCACCACCGCAAATGTCTCAGGGCACAAACTCCGGAAGGGGAGGCAACCCTGGGAATGGAGAAAATCCACAAGTTTACAGTGGTCCAAACTTATATATGAACTAGAACAGCTCATTGGGGACCCTGATGTGCTCTATGCTATCGGCGACACCACACCCTAACAGGGAACCAAGGGTGTATGTCATCATAGGGAGTAAAGAATATTCCTTCCTAGTTGACATGGGTGCAACACGCACGTGCATACGGGAGGGCAAGTTTTCCTTGTCCGGCGAGGCCATAGATACTCAGAGTTTCAGAGGAGCTCACAGTCGAGTTCCCTTTACAGTCGCACTCCCAGTCTCCGTAGGAGAGTGCAAAATTAATGTACCCTTATTGTATTCCCATCAGACCTCAGTAAACATTTTGGGTTGAGACTTAGTGACAAAATTGAACATGACAATTTCATTCACGGAGGAGGGCACAGTATGCTCTACTCCAGGAATGCATTATTCAACGGTATGCAAAATGATCAGAGCATACTCGGGACGCATAGCCATGAGAGCTATACCATTAGAACCAGAAGTCTTCGCATATGCCATGTGTGTGCTTATGGCGGGATTGCCAGACCTCGCAGATAGAACTATGAGAACCCCTGACGAGTTTCTATTCAGACCAAGAATACCTATGCATGAAGAAGAGGGACAAGTATTTCCCTTGACGATACATATTGCAGCTGTACGAGGGAAAGTAGCATTGGTCGACGGGTACGATGATGAAGGCAGACAATGGTGCGCCATTATCGCCATTGAAGAAGGGTATCGAGTGACTGACGTCGCCGATGATGATCTATTTGAAGAACAACCTGACTCAGAAGAGACGAGGGTGGAAGTAAGTCTCATATTTTGGGTAAAAATGATCAAGAGAGAAGTGCCTCAGAGAATGATGTTGGCACTGATACATGCAGAATACTTTGATGATGACATGGCCCACTTGCCTGTCTCAGTATGGACCACAGGACCTTATGACGTAGGCCTCCTGAAGGGGGTGGGAGAAGTGAAAATTAAACTGAAAACAGGAGCAATTTTACCAAGAGCGCGACAATATCCCATGTCCAGAGAAGCGGATGAAGGGATCGCGAAGACAATTTCCGCCATGATGGACCAAGGCATCCTAGTGACATCAGAATCACCCTGTAATACAGTGATTTACCCCGTCAAGAAATCAAAAGGAGGGTTGTGGCGTTTAATCCAAGATTTGAGAGCATTAAACAATATTGTTGAAGCCGAGTTCCCTCTAGTCCCCAATCCATCTACAATCCTGTGTAATATACCTGTCGAGGCAAGATATTTCACGGTGATTGACTTGAAAAATGCCTTTTTCTCAATCTGGTTGCACCGTGATTCACAAGACCCGACGTCAAAAAGCACGAGGTTGCCACATGGGTACTGTGAGTCCCCGTTCATCTATAATAGAGTCCTTCAGATGGACCTAAGCAATATTGCATTTGATAGTGTTGTCTTGCAGTATGTGGATGACATTCTGATCTGTAGCACCACAGAAGAGCAATGCAGGCGAGATTATGTGCAGCTACTGACTATACTGGCTGAGAAAGGCTATAAGGTTGACAAGGAAAAACTGCAATATTGTCAACAGGAGGTGCTATACATAGACCAGTTAATTTCGCATGAGGGGAAAAGGGTAACCCCAGAAAGGGCTGAAGCTATCATGAACACAGCAAAGCCACTCACGGTAAAGCAAATGCAGAGCTTTCTGGGCCTATGCAATTATGTTAGAGCATGGGTCTTCGATTACAGCTCGTATACCAAGCCCTTGCCCCAGGCCCTAAAGAAGGCCCAGGCAACAAAGGAAAAGATTGAATGGACTGAGACAATGGAAAAAGGATTTACAAAACTCAAGAGAGCGATTTGTACGGCTCCAGTTCTCGGGATTCCTAATTATGCAGAGGCATTCTACCTGTTTTTGCACACGAATGGCAGCGTTATGACGGCAGTGCTTGCCCAAAGAACCTTGTTGGGGTACAAGCCCCTGGCGTATTACAGTGGGAATCTGGACCCAGCAATGAGAGGCCACTTCCCATGCGAACAAAGTTTAGCTGACGCAGCGTTCGCCATAGAGAAAGCGACAACCATTCGAATGGGATGTTCCATGACATTTTACGTCAAGCACTCATTATTTGCCATCTTAGAGAAGCCAAAGGGTACGTTGACATCTCAAAGAGCCTCTGCCTATGAGATGATCATATCTACTCCATCGATCAAAATAGTTCGATGTAAAACAGTAAACCCTGCTACGTTCATAGCTGAGCCAGTCACTGAAGGAGAGCCGATACATGACTGTGCAAACTATGAAGAATTCTATGATGAAATCCCCAGGGTGAAAGAAAATGCCCTGGCGGGAGGTGAGATCATTTTCATTGATGGTTCTTCAAAAATCGACCAAGAAGACGGACAAAGATATACAGGCGTTGCCGTAATGAATTACATAGCAAACAGAGAATTTCAAGTACTCGTCAGTGCAGGAATACCATTTCATTATTCAGCACAGGCTGCAGAATTACTGGTGCTGATAATCGCCATTGAGATTCACGCAGACCAGGAAGTAACGGTGTACAATGGCTCCGCCTATGTGACATCCACAGTGCACGCAGGCCTAGCGTGCTGGAAAAGGAGGGGCTACCTCCGAGCAGACGGCACGCCAGTAAAACATGCAGCCTTATTGGACAAGCTGATTAAGGCACTACAGCTCCCAGCGGGCATAGCGGTCGTGAAATTCGCTGCCCACACCAAAGGGACAGATTTCGTGTCATGCGGAAACCATGCAGGAGACACGGAAGCCAAGCGTATGGCATCCAAGAGTGAAACGATCATGGAAGTAGAAGTGGCATGCACCCATGAACGAATGATGAAAGCACGAGCCACACCAGAAACCTATAGTAATATGGAGCAGACCCAACTGATGGAGATCCAAGGGGAGGCCGCTCAGGATGAAAGGAACCTATTAAAACGTCAAGGGTGTTCTTTAAGCCCCTCTGACGGATTGTGGCGGCAAGAGAACACTGGTAAACCAGTAATGCCTGTAGCCTTACTAAAAATAGCATTGGAACAGTTGCATTACCCATTTTACATGTCAAAAGAGAATCTAGCAGCAACGCTTGCAGAAGACTGGTTCATACCGAATTTAGCTGAGCATGTTGCATTCTTTATGGTGAACTGCATAATCTGCCAGCAATTCACAACTGGGCACACATTAAAAGTAGTGAGAGGGGTCATCCCTCGGCCATATGGGCCTTTTCAGAACTTACACATCGACTATGTCGACATGATTCAAGTGTGTAACAGTTACAGGTACTTAATTGTAGTGGCGTGTCCATTCTCTAGATGGATAGAAGCAGGTCCCTGTACAGACCCAGACTCAACCTGTGCAGCCAAATTCCTGGTGAGGGAAGTGTTCCCTAGATGGGGGGTGTGTGAGGTGATGAGGTCAGACAACGGGGCTCATTTTGTTAATACAGTCTTTGAACAGATTAGCTTGCTGCTTGGTATAAAGCACACGTTCTCGTCGGCGTATCATCCGGAAGGTAATGGTATCTGTGAGAGGTTCAACGGCTTGTTAAAGGAAAGGATAGCCAAGTTGAAGCTTACTCTAAAGAGGGGATGGTTGCACTGCCTTCCACTCGCATTGTATGCTCTTCGGAACCAACCAGGCTCCGACCATCATCTCACGCCGCACGAGATATTCACAGGAAGGAGAATGAACACCCCCGGAGACAGAGCTAGATGTGATGCCCAGGCAACCCGAGAGGTTCTAGGATCCGAAATGAAAGAATACTTGAACTGCATGACATCCAGCCTTACTGTAATTTCAGACCAACTGCAGGGACGACAAAAAGGGTGCAGCGCAGCACAAAACACAGCAGGAGATGCTGAAACAGATGCAGTTCAAGGTCTACGTACGCCACTCATCTTCCCTGGAGACACTGTGTTGGTAAAAAAAACACACAAGGAAAAGGTGGGACAAGCCAAGATTCAATGGCCCTTTCATCGTAGAGGACTGCACTCCGTCAGCTGTTAAACTACAGGGCAGGAGAGCATGGATTTTTCTAAATGACATTAAGCCCCATATCGGAGAAAACCCTCAAGCAGCACCCCACCACAAAGAAATTACAGAGAATGGGAAGAACCTCAGCACGTGCAGACGAGATCCATGACGAGGAAGAAGGATGCAGCAAAGCCAAGAAAAGAAAACTCTTTATGAAAGTTGTGGCTTAAACTGGACATTTCCTCTAAGCAAAAAAGGGGATAAGGACAACAACAGACACTTTGTTCAGCCTAGTTGCAGGGTGAAGAAGAGAATTTTACATCAGAGCCACAACACCTTTGGTAATACGAACGTTTGAACCAAGCCACTAAGCATTGTTGAACAACAAGACCCAAATAGACGTAGATCGAGGACTTTTGCTCTAAGGAACTTAACACAGTATCCTGAAGCAAACAACACTAAGACCTTGTTTTGCAGAACTTATGGTATCCTCCAGCAGAAATATCACAAGGGATGTGCTGTCTTGTTTCCAACTAGTACTAGAGACATATCCGTCACTTGTAGGGAGAGTCACCAGTGTCACAGACTGTATTCAAGAGTGTTAGGGAGAATTCTCATCTATGGCTAATTTCCCTCACCTAGTGAGTCCCCCAGCAGCTTTGCTGGACTTCTGGAGTTTATTTTTTCCCACTTGGTAACAGTGTGAGCTTTTCCCCCACTCTTACCTGTGTTTTGCTATGTGTTTCACTCTGTTTTTGTGATTGTGGACTCTGAAGCACACCACTTCAGCAGCCCCCTTCTTTTTGTGTGCCACACAGCACCTTCAGTGCCGTGGCACAGGGTTGTCTTTAAGGCTTCCCTCAACTCCATTTCTGAGGCGACTACTGTCCCCCAGAAAAGGGTAAAGTTACCATTAACTTTACTTAGTCAAGCTACCACAGATCCATTACACCCCATCTTCCATGGAGTACTGGAAAGGGTTAACTCGTATCCCTTTTTATCTGTACCTCTTATAGCATTGTTTCGCTCTTTTAACATTTAGACTTGGCTGGTGGCAGTGGTATCCACCCTAACTTTTCTACCGCGATTATATTAGATAAACGTGGTACTGTTCTTGGCTATTATATTAGCCTCGAACATAAACCCGCTTGACCAAATCGTCTTTCTTTTGGCTCCGGTTGGGCTTATTTGCCATTTCTTTTTGTTAAAGTCCTTCTTGTGTTTTACTTTGTGCGGCAAACTAGGTTCGCTTTCTTTATTCATTGTCTTTTGGCGGGCTTCTGCTCAGAAGCCCTCCTCAAGGCGCCTGGGTGTCTAGGTGGGCTGAATGTGAGGGAGGGGTGTAGTCACCCCCTGAACAGGGTATCCTAGGAAACCCAAGTCGCACTTTGTCAAGATTGGCCAGGGTAGTTGTCCGGGCTGGACAACCCCCCTGCTGGGTGATTGACAGCCAGGCTGTGTGAATGGTTTTTTTCGCATAAAAGGCAGGTCTCTTGGGCTAGAAGTCAGAGAGTCGCCACTGGAACTACAAGGAACCGAAGAGAAGCGGAGAGAACGACGGCTGCTGCAACTACCCCGTCCCGGTGAAGCCCTGCTGCAGTCCCGAGCTATCTTCCCTTCAACGATTTAGAGAAGATCCAGTCCCAAGTCTTCTTTCCTTGAGCTTGGTGGGGATAACCAGCTCATCTTCTATAGCCAGAGGATCCTCTTCCTTGGCCGAAATTGCTGCACACTGCTGTAGTGGTCCGGATATCCACCTGAAGAGCCTCTCCTGTTTTTAAGGAGCGCACTTTTATTCCTTGTCACTGCTGCCGGCTTCATCCCTGTGTGTTGCAGACCCCCTTCAGACGTCCTCCTTCACAACGAAGCTCCAGGAATCATGGGTCTGTGGGAAACCAACAGGAACAACTGCCAGAGCACCAGCTGCACCACTGGAACAAGGTACTATGTTCTGTTGAGGAAATTGGGTGAATCCCTTTTACTTCATTTCCAAGGCTTGCCCTGGTCTTCCCTCCTTCTTATAACTTTTGCTTCCGAACATTGACAATATCAAAGTACTTTTGGCTACATTGAATCGTAAACTGTTTGACCGTGTGATCTTCGGCAACTGGCCCCGGTGTCTTTCGACCCTGGCTCCGGCCCTTTGACTTTTGAACTCCTGTCTTTGAGCGTTTCTTGATTCTGCCTGCCTAACCAAAATATTACCTGTGATTTTTATCTCCAACTCCCTCTGGGTATCTCAAGTGCTAAGTGTGTTTTTGCCCCGGTAGCATTTCATGTCACAGATACGTGTTTGTTTAGTAGACCGAACTGTCCGAAAGTGATCGGAATCGTATTTGCGGTAGCATGTTTTGTTCATAAAACCGGTTCCTTCAAACACAAGGTGCTTACCTTGAGACTTACTGTACAAAGTGAATTGGTTAGTTGTGGTATATTTAACGTGTGGTTTTTATTTAAGTTTAATAGAAGTGTTGTGTTTATAACAAATGGTTAAAAAATAAATGTACTTATAATTTTTTACCTGAAACCTTGAGTCAGTGTTTGCTTGAGTCACAGTAATTGTGGTCCCTTTGTGTAATCTCTGCTACTGCTCATATACTCTTGAGATAAGCCTGGCTGCTCCACCACTGCTACCACTCTGACATAGTAGAACAGGCTTGTGCCAAAAGTAAAACTTGTATTGCCACCTGGAATCTTAATCGTGTGTAGTGGTCCCTAAGGGCACTGCACGGGATTCTGCCTAACAAAGATCCTGCCAACAAGAAAGTAATCCAGCAACTGCTGACTGTCCTTGCAGAAGCCTTCGCTGTGTTACCCTAATACAGTGAAAAGGACACAAATGCTTCCACCACAAGTGATAGTAGATGAACTCATAAACACGCTTTTCTTTTGCATCATAGAGGAGTGCCCAGCACTCGTCGGGAGAACTACCGATACTCTTACGTACATCAGAGATCCAAGAAACACTGAACATTTGCACCAGCTGTGGGCTAAACTCAGCTACCTGGTCGTGATCCACGCAGCAGGAAAGTGTAGAGACTGTTCACGTCAAAAGAAAGGCCTGTGATCCAGAAACCAGCAAAGCAGGACAAATGTCCCTGTCTCCCGAAGACAGCCGACAGGCGCACAACGTCCTGTTTTGTTTAGTCACTGACTTTCCAGAAATGGTGGGGAGACCTGCCGAGGTTGACGTCATCACCTTCATCAGAGATTCAGCTAATGTCGTGCATATGGGAACGCTCCTACATGGCATTATGCTCCAAGTGGAACTGTCCAACTTCCAAAGAGAGTATCTGAGGAGATTCCAATGAAACCTTCCGCCGAGTGACAGATCAAGGAAGCCAAGGCAGCTCTTCATCTTTCCGCCGTGGGACAGATCATGGAGCAGAGATGAGAACTTCACCATTTTATTTTATTTTATTTTTTACTTTGATTTTGATTGATTGCTATTTTTTCCATTTTTACATTGAACAGGTTCCAACATGTCTTCAGGACGGAAGCAAATTCGGGGGTGGACTGGGAACTGACCTATTTTGAATATGCACAATGAATGTGACTCACCAAAGGTGTTAGTCTAATCTTTTTCCATAGTCTAGCAAGGGAACTGTATCCCATAACCAGAGACAATCGTCACCCTCAAGAGGGGGGGGCACTTGCAAAGCACAAGACACTTTATGATACAAACTTTCTGAGAAACAATAATGGAGTAAGTGGAAAGAATAGAACTTTGACAGTTGCTATGATTGAAATGGGGGCCCAAAACAGTAACCTGGTCCTCCCACAACCAGAGGGGTGCCCCCGCTTCCCTGGAAGGAAATGCTGTCAATTATCATACCGCACGATTATGTGTATATGTATAGTGATTATCATTGTCTTTCTGTCATTAACAATCAGAACTGCATTCTTTATTGGTGCAGGAAGCGTTCCAATTTCAGTGCACCCATCGGATAATGTACGCATGAGTCCCACAAAAGCACCCAGACCCTATATAGTTATTCCAGTCCCGAGAAAATCTGATGGTAAGGTAAACAAACTAAAATTGAATGTAATTAGCAGTGATACATACACACTTGAGGTAACGGATGAAGAGAAAAGCTGGCGACAGCATCAGTGCGAAATGAATAAAAACTTAGCACTGACCACTACACGCACACACACACCGAATGCACATGAACCAGGGCAAGTGTCAATGGCTGCAGAACCTCGGACGAAGGCAACAGAAGGTACGAGACTGCCTGCCGAACAATCAGTCCCAGAAAATAGTAAAGGTGACCGAAAAGAATCAAGCAAAAGGCCAACTAAAGAGAATTCACTGCAAGCACACAAATGTTGATAGATCATGTATTCCCGTTTATAGCCAGAGCGAAGAAACTACATGAGGAACTGAAAAATAAAACTGCAGAGACTGTAGTGACAAGCACACCAGTTCCAACACAAAGAACAAGCACCAGGCCCACGATGCAGCCATACGTAGGGCTGATGGCAGACAGGTGGTGTCTAAAGGCACTTATAGAGGGCAGGACAAGAGCGCAAGAGGAGGGGAAGAGATTTGCAAAACCTCCACCCATCACATCGATGCAGATGAAGAAACCTGCTCCACCGACCAGCATGCCCGAGAGACCCTTAGCAAGGAAAAGTCACACAGATGCGTTTAGAGATGTAGTTATAGCTTACTACAGAAAGACACTAAGATTCAAGAGAAGCCCACATGTAGATAACAATGAACTAAACGATTACCTGGACAGCACAGCACAACTAGGAAACAACATATGGTACCAACACATGAAAGAGGTCGGAAGGAGTAAAGCAGAAGGAGACTGCTTCGTTTGTGCACTCCTACCGTACAGCATGGGAAAATCCAAAATCTTTGTGGCAATAGAAATTGATGTCCAGACAGCACACTGTATGTCGCACGTAGCAATGTGTGAAACCAGAGGCCAGTTCATGGGCAGTGATGCCTCTCTGAAATGGGCAACTGACTCAACTGATCCTGATGAAGATGATTATGTCCAAGACATAAAGACAAGAAACAGAGCTCATACTAAGAATCATGTAATCAGGTACGAGAAACCTGGAGTAAAAGGGGCTGAAATTAGATGGGAAGTGAATCAGAAGCTAAATGTCCAAGGAAAAACTCCACAGGAAGCTCGAAGTTGGAAGAACAGAGGCCAAATGCAGATTTGGGGAACAGTACTTTCACCAGATGGATGGGAGAAAGGAGTAGTGATCTGCAGAGCCTAGATGGTCATTGGTCAATACGAACCTACCATCAACATAGTGCGAAACGGATGCAACCATTATGGCCAAAACTTGCAAAACTACTCACATGGGTCGAAGACAGAGGAGGACCCTTGCAGATAGTGCCACTAGAAAACCCAAAGTTCTGTTTTAGAAATAACGGCACAAGGAAGATGCGAAAGAATCAGAACTGTGGACGAGTCTTCGACGCTCCAGGAATGGTACATGGAACCGAGGTGATTATGGATCATTTTTGGGCGTGTGGATCTAGAGCATACATCAGACTGCCAAGAGACTGGGGAGGCATATGCACAATAGTGAACGTCCACGTTCCTGCACTAGTGATCCCGAAAAGTGACCTGAATATTGACAGTTTGCCGAAAGCAGATGCTCATCTAAGGAAAAGGAGATCTGTGGAACTGGTATCCCAAATGAAGAGAGAAAATTACTTTTCTGCCAAATCAGAAGAAGCATTTCATGCAATCCCGTATGAACACAGGCTTTTTAGCCGCACTTCATCAGTATTCACAACAATCTTCATGCCAAGAATCCAAGTTGGAGTAAATACCAAATGGTTACAGATATTCAGATGGGAGTTATTGCAGGCCATCAACACTACTATAAAGGGATTCAACGCTATTAAAGAAGAACTAAGAGCAATCCGATTGATGGCCCTCCAGAACAGATATGTACTTGACATGATCACTGCGATGGATGGAGGTGTTGGCGCAAAAATCGGAGAATCATGTTGCACATTTATACCTTCGCATGATGAAGAAAATGGAACCTTAACAGAAGCCATAAATATGCAGACAACCCTACAGAACCAGATGATCGATGAAACTGATGGAGTTGATGATGACAGCTGGTTTGGAACTCTATTCTCATGGGTCCCACGATGGATGGCAGACATATTCAAGTTTCTGGGAGCCCTGCTATTGATGATACTACTAGGATTTTGTGTTATCAAGATAATCATCACACAATGCCAGAAAACTGCAAAGAAAGACATTGGGATGAAATTCATGATCGACGTCAAACCAGGATGGAAGCCGAGAGACCTGACAGATGAAGAAATAAAAGACTTTGTGAAGGTCAGCGAATTTGCGCCAGAAGGAACAAAGTTTGTGTATCCCAGAAAACGAAGAAAGTATGAAGGAAATGGATCTATTGCAGTCAAATGGACAATGCCAGTTTATGACCTGGAACAAGGACGAGCATGTAAAAACAGCAGGAAGTCTGTAAGAAGTGATAAAAATATGGACTGCAAGGAAACACACGTTCACACCATCATGTACAAACCCAGAAGACGATGAACACGATACGGAAGAACCAAGTAAGACGAATCCGGAGGAGAAAGCAGAAGTAGTCGATGAACCGACCAGAGGGGAGAGTGTAGAGGAGCTCCCAGATACGGCCTGCACTCCTGCCCCCCATTTTGAGGTGCCAGGAACATACTCACCAAGATATGTGACGTATGAGGAACAAATAAACCAACAGAGAGTGGCACTAGGACTCTGCCCAGTGCCCATCAGAAGAGCAATACCTGTTGAAGTGCCTATAGCCAGACAACCATGGGCAGCTCGGTACCCACTGAGACAACCGTACCAGCAGCTGACACGAAATGAAGACTACCTACAGACTGTCCCCGAAGAGACCCAAAGAGCCTTAATGGAAGGCAAATGGTGACAACATAAGAGCCCGGACAGGCGTACAGATGAACATAACCGACAATCAAAAGATGACACACAAGGACAAAATGTAAAGAATAATGATGTAATGGACTTGTAAGAAGAAACGATCTTGATATATAAAGAAACGTAACCATGAAGTGAGATGAAAATATGCAACTAACAAATGCCTGTAAATAGGCTTGGAACTCAAGAAGCTAAGGAATCGATACTGCTTGCAATGCTTAGTAGAAGGATAGGGCGGCAAGCGCCAACTATTTATCTACCTCAAAAGCACATTATACAAGTGTGACTCCATTTTACAAAAGCAGAATTAATCCCAGGCTGCAAGGGGCCAACCAGGCCGAGATTCATATCCTAGCTAAAGCCAGAAGGAAGGAGCGGAATCGAAACTGAGCACAAAGCAGCTCATGCCTGAGAATTCGAGGTCAACTCCAAGAAGTGAGGAGAGCGGCAACTTTGAAGAAACGAAACTTAAGGTGCATAGCAGCCAGCCAGTGAAGATAGAGATATGGAGGCCCCAGGCAGGTGGCAAGGCTAAGGAAGAATCAAATACACAAAGAACGAAAATTAAGCAGATTCACAGTGAACAGACACGTGACCAGCCAAGCACGAAGAGGTACCGACGTCTGATGTCATCCAGAACCCGAGGATGCCATAACTTTTCCTGATAAGAAGCTACAGTTTTGAGGCCATCCTCAGCCAACTAATTGACACATAGCCCTAAAGTACTGATTGATGGAAGGGAGGCAGGGTGAATCATGGGGCACAACGCATCTGGGTGTCCATTCTGCATGCTGATAATTAAAGTGGAGATTTATGCCTAGGTGTGTAACCCACCCAATCACAATGGACCAAATAATCTAGGGTCCTATAGCTAGTAGAACCAATAAGTCATCGTACTTGTAGTGACAACTATCATGAGTGATGTAGAGGGATGGACGTAGACGCCCACCCGATAAGAGTTATCCAATCCTCACACTCTGTTACCATATACAGATATAGCACCTATACTTAAGTTACCTTTCCCGACCAATAGAATTGCATGACAAACTTTGAGTGTTACACGTCAATGATGATGAGTTTTGCCTATAAGAATTGCTGTCTGAATGAAGAATTTGGAAGTAGAAGCGAGACAGGCGATCACATCACTGTTAATTTCCATTTGTTTCCCGGTTTTTTGTACTTGTCATTAAACAGACTTCCCTTTGCCAAACCATTGACTTGTCCTTATTGATTGATGCTGGAGTAAGAGAATCCTGCACCCCATCCTCCTCAAGGTGCAGCTATGTCATCGTAAAAGTACTTGAGGGTGAGCTCTGATCCCATGGGCCAGTCAGAGGTCGCTCCGCCCTCTTGTACAAGATCAGATGTAAACCAGGAGGCAGCGGGACGCGACGGGTTGCAAGTAGGTTTCAAAGGTGCTAGGGTATACACCACACTCAAAAATCTGAAACCAGATTTACAAGGGGTGAAGAAGTTGTCAAGGAGAGGGAGGCAAAGTTATAATGTATCATCTTAGCCAGATCTAAAGGCTTGACAGACGTCCAGCTCCTCTGTAAAGCTTTAGGTTCAGAAGAGAATGCCTGAGGAGTTGGAAGCACTATTTTAAAAGGGATTCAAAAGTGGTTGTCCAGGTCAGCGATAAAATTGATGACGCACAGACCAGTGCATGAGTGCAAAGGTCAGAGCAAGTGTACGTCCTTTAATGTGCTTTGGGCCCAAAACATATTCATGCAGGAAAATAGTCTGCATACAGGAGTTTAAAGATGTCATGACAGAATCATCCAGAACCTCAAACCAGATATGAAAAGTGCCAAACACAAAAAGGGTTTTATAATACAGTACTAGGTCAGTAATAAACAGGGAAAAGGATGTAAAAAAAACTTGGTCGGGGGAAGGAGGAAGGTAAACCACCAGTATGTGGAGTGTTAAGGGAGAAGAGACCACAATGCACGCAAAGCTGCTAAACATTGCAGTTACGCAGGAAAAGAGAACTGGGCAGGCTATCCTTATGGATAATCGCTACACTGCCTGCCGGAAAGGCTGCATCTCAGTCCACATGTTTGATGGAATATCCATCAGGTAACACGTGGACATGATCAGGAGAGGAGGTTTCAGAGAGCCAAGTCTCAGTGATACAAACCAGATCCGGGTCATGTTCAGAGAAAAGATGAGCCATTGTCAAATGTATGCGCAACAAATGAACGAATGTTAAGTTGCAAGGCACGCTAAGCAGGAAAAGCACTAATGCACGATGAACCTCGGGGGTCCAACCTTGGAGAAAGACAGTTTCCAACAGTGCTAAAGATAAAAGAGTTTCAGTTGTATGGTGTTTGGGACAGAAAGGTGGCTCCTCTTAGAACAGCTTTTAAAACAAATGTTTCAAAAGCAAGGCAATAAAATAAATCAAAGTTATTCACAAAGTTTATTATAGGAGCGATAGGTGCTTCAGTAAGTATTCCGGTTACTCACCGCCCTTACTCCGTTTTTCCCAAGTGACTTGACAGGTCAACTGGGGGTCATGGGAGGTACGTTTTGCCATTGTTGGATCCAGTAGAAGATGCCCAGAAGCTGTGGGTGCAACGAAGATTCTGATTGGATCTAGGAGCTGAGTACAACCCTTTCCGATGAAGAAATGCATCAAGCATGATACAGGTCTCTTCAGGACACTCTAACAGATGGGTAATAGCCGGTTCTAGTGTAATTCACCCCACATGGGCGACAGCAGGCATCTTTCCAGTTGCAAATGAAAACATGCTTCCAGGACAGGATCCCTTGATGCTGGGAAACTGAAACTTGGCAGGAATGTGACTTGCAGGACGAGTTGGACATCACCAAAGTTCTAGGTAAACGTGGAACGGTGGCACTTCTGGCTTGGTAGCCCAATCTAGTGCTGGGTGGTCCACTTGGTAGTCCAGGGACTATTCCAAAGGCTCAAGACTGCAGGAGCACGAGAAGATGTTGAGACTTGTTGGTCCCAACAGTCCAATGATCAGATCAGGTAGTCCAGCAGGGCTTCATCACTGTAATTGCAGGAAAGGTTGCCAGGTCTCATCAGGAGTCGCCCATGGGTCTTCAGTCACATACACAGCTACACACAATACTTGTCTCCATTGCTGATCTGCTGGAATGGCTGCAGGACTCCTCTTCTTACCCGAAATTCAGGTGAGTGGTCAAACTCAGCCCTCCAATAGTAAGTATCTGCATCACTCACCCAGCTAGCAGTGGTCCAATTAAGGACCACTGTGAGTTTCTTTCATGCATTCACACTAGACTTTCAGGCACCACAGTTTGTGGACTGGGACCAGACACTTCCATCCATTTTATGTGTCAACACACCAATGACATGCACTAGCCTACGAAATCAGTGGCTTTCCCGGGTAAATGCATGATCATATTAGGGATTTTCTGACCAGAGAAGGCAGGAAAAAGACCGACAAATGAAATGGCCAAAGGACCGAAAGGACAAACGAAAGATCCTGTAGCATGGCCATTTTGGGACACTAGCCACCTTTAGTAGCCAGATGGGCTAAACGCGTACGTGAACACTAAAATAAAAGCATTCCTGGTAAAAATGTAATTGCTGCCACCAGCGAGTCCTTAGGCAGATTTTTTAAAAATAACCAAAAATACTGGTGGCAAAAGTCTAGGCTGATACAAAAGTATCCCCATTGCACTGCATGGTAAGATGCAGTGTATAATGTTAAAAAGTTACCAAATAAGGTAAAAAGTATAAAGACAAAAGGGAACCATTGTTTCCCAGTACTCACAGGCTGATGGACTAGTCAATTTCCCCATAACAAAATAAGCAAATGACCAGGGAAGTGAAGTTGAAGGCTACACTTCTCTTTAGAAATTCAGGACAAGTCAAAATCAAAAGCAAAAAGTTTGGGGGTACATGGTGAAGTCAAAGCCTTGAAGATTTATGGACTGGACCACCTGAGCAACTTCTAATTCTCTCCCTTCATGTTCATCCGCCACTTTAAGGGCCGATGGTCAGTTTGTACAGTGCGGTGAGCCCCACAGAGGTATAGTCTCAGCTTTTGAACGCTCCACACTATGGAAAAACATTCCGGTTCCACTGTAGACTACTTGAGCTCGCTGTCTTTAAACTGATGACTGGTGAAACATATAGGAAATTCTTGCCATCTAACTGTGAAAGGACAGCATCTATCCCAGTGTCAGAGGCATCTCTCTGTGCAATGAAAAGTCTCTGATAGTCAGATGCCCTGAGCACAGGGGCCTGACAAAGTAAATCCTTCAGGCCTTGGAAGGCCTTCTCACACACCTTAGACCAAGAAAACGTCTTAGGTTTATTTGGAGTAGTGAGTGCCGTGTGAAGGGCCACTATGGTGGCATAGTCTGCCATAAGGTTTCTGTAATATCCAGTGAGGCCTAGAAAAAAAGCTCTCACCAAGGGTTGGGTAGTGGGGATGCCCAGTCTTGTACTGCCCGTACTTTGCTTGGAAGAAACTGAATCTTGCCCCCACCAACCTCATGCCCCAGGGTGTTACTCACCACTCCGAAATAGGCCGAAGGTGCAGAAGAAATGACCTTGGAGATGTTGGTGGTATAAGATTCAATATTCAGCCTTCCATCCCAGCTCCCCTGAGTACAAGACTCAGGCTTCCTCAAAGAGGGGCTCTTTTCCACAATGTACCTCTCTGCTGTTTCAATTGGGACAGACAGAGGAGTCAATTGAATAAAGAGCGGGGAGAACACACACCGCCAATACCAATGCTGCAAAGGAATACAAAGATATTAGACAGTGTTGAGATTATGCAAGTGATTAGAACAGCTGAAGTAATTGGGCAACTACCTAGATAGATATTGGAGTGGAGTTTCCTCGGGATGATCTACAAAAAATAACACAAATGAGTGGAAATGATCTAAGTCAGGATCGGTTCCAACTATAGCTATAGAATTGATAATAACTGACCTGAGTAAGGATAAATGGAGGAAGAGGATTCCAGGATTCTGAAGACAACGACAGGAGAAAATAACAAACAGGGAAGTTAGTATAGGGAAGTAACCACGAACGGCACGAGGGACGCACTAGTGCCGGGTTGGTGCAGTGCAGAAAAGCGTTTATATGCACGTAAGAGCAATCTCACAGGAAAGTCACTCAATGTCCCAGAATCCAACAGAAGACAAATATCCAAACTAGTCGTGGAGGTAACAAATAGCAAAGATGAGGATTGTCAATCAAGCATGTACCTGAGTACACGAGTATAGTTGAGTAGCTGTTGAGATGATCCGGATAGTAGACAGCAATTTGGAGTGCAGAGTGGCAACCAGGAATAAGAACCGCAAGACACAGAAGAGAGCCGGATCCAGTAGCGTTCTGAGTCCAAGAACCAGACTAGCACGACAGGAACAGAGGAGGAGACGAGGCAATCCAAAAGTCAGGCAAAGGTCAAAACCAGGAGTTCAGATGAGGAATCATGTAAGGAGACACGAAGAGGAAACGGACGAAACCGCGTGTAGCTGGTAACGCTAATTAGCAGCAACGAGCCCCTTGGAAGATGGTGGTTTTATAGTCGTAAGAGGGCCGTGGCTTGCTGTACATCTTCCACGTACAAGATGTGTCAGGTGACCCGGAGTGCGTCGACGTTTGTACTGACGCCATGGTAGCTTGTACCTGGACCATAGAGGAGCCTGCAAAGAAGTTGTATTCTGCAAGGGGAAGCCTGAAGTGTAACAGCATCCTCCCCCAAAGACTCCGGCAACCCCCTGGCGGAATGGAAGCTCCTCAGAAGAACCGGACAATGCAAATTGGAGAGTGGCTCCCAAGTAAGGTCCTCAGGCCCATACCCCTTCCGATCCACGAGGTAGAACAACGTAACCCCAGACACCCTACAGTCCAGGATACGCGGAGACCTCATATTCCTCCTCACCATCCACCAAGATCGGCGAAGGACGAGTAGGCAGACGGGTCCCGTGGACGAAAGGCTTGACCAGGGAGACGTGAAAGACTGGATGTATGCGCCATGATCGCGGCAGAGAAAGTTTAACTGCCACAGGTCCGATGACATCAGTAATAACATAAGGTCCCACATATTTGGGCAGAAGCGAGCGTTTGCCTGCAATTCCTAAATTGCGGGACGACAACCACACCTTCATGCCACTGCGATAGACTGGAGCAGGTGATCGATGCACATCAGCATACTTCTTGGCATGATCTTGAGCTCGGAGTAAATGATAGCGTACATCCCGATGAATCTTATCGAGATCTCTGATGCAATCTTTTGCTGCAGGATTAATGGCCGGTAATACCGGATCAAGTGGGAGTGCCCTAGGATGACCACCATACAGGACAAAAAAGGGAGAAACTCCAGTTGATGTATGCATATAGTTGTTGTATGCAAATTCTGCATAAGGCAGAGAAGTAAACCAAGACTGTTGGTACTGAAGGCATAAACAGCGTAGGTACTGTTCGATGGTAGCATTAGTTCTCTCAGTCTGCCCATCCGTTTGAGGATGGTAAGCCGAGGAATACCTGCCCTCAATAGCCAGAGAAGCTGTAAGAGCCTTCCAGAATTGTGACGTAAATTCTGTGCCACAATCGGAAACAATAACCGAGGGTAAACCAAAGAAACGAAACACATTCGTCAAGAACAGTCTCGCCAATTCTGGAGCAGCAGGCAAACCAGAGCAAGGTATGAACAATGCATATTTAGTGAAGTAATCAACGATTACCCAAATAGTGTCATAGCCCTGAACATCAGGAAGTTCCACAATGAAATCCATTGACAGCATCTGCCAAGGTTTGTACAGCACAGGAAGAGGTTGTAACAAACCGACTGGTTTGGCTCTAGAAGTTTTACACTGAGTGCATATGGAGCAAGTCAAAATGTAATCCTTTACATCACGAACCATGGAAGGCCACCAAGCCCAACGCCGTAAGGCTTCAAGAGTTTTTTGACTTCCTGGATGTGCAGCAATCAAAGAATCGTGAGACCACTGAAGCGCTAAATCTCTAACTTGACCTGGGGGTATATAGACGCGCCCTTGAATGAATGGCAAACCCTGTTTGATTTCCAGATTGAGGTCAGTGATCAATTTTGGTTGTTTTGAAACCCAATCAAGGATGATTGAATGCAAAGAGGGCTGAACCGAACAACCACAAACAACTTTGTTCGGTAGAAGAAGAAGAGCTTCGACCTGTTGAGACTGACCATCCGCATGTAAGCGCAAGAGAGTATCAGCTGAAACTTGAGCTTTAGCAGGACGGTATGTGATAACAAATTGGTATTCTGAAAAGAATAAATGGCACCGCGCCTGTCTAGCTGTAAGACATTTCATAGATTTGAAGGCTAACAGACTGCGGTGATCCGAGTATACAGTTACAAGGTGTTTGGCCCCCAGAAGGTGATGCCTCCATTCCAAGAATGCGTCTCTGATGGCTAAAGGTTTGTGTTCTATGATGGAATAATTTCTTTCGTAAGCTGTCAATTTACGAGAGAAGTAGGCAACAGGATGAATCTCTCCCGAATGAGGACAGGTTTGAGACAATACCGCCCCAAGGGCATAACCTGAAGCGTCTGCTTCAACAAAAAAAGGAAGCTCGGGATCAGGATGTTTGAGGACAGGGGCGGAAGTGAAGGCTGATTTTAATTGATCAAAGGCTCTCTGAGCTTCTGAAGACCATACAAATGGCACCTTGGCACTTGTCAGAGAGGTAAGTGGTGCAGAGATTTCAGAAAATCCATTGATGAAGCGTCTATAAAAGTTTGCAAATCCCAGGAATGATTGTAAAGATTTGACTGAATTGGGCACAGGCCATTCCAGGATCGCACTAATTTTGGACCGACTCATGCGCACTCGATTGTTAGTAAGGTCATATCCCAAGAATTCCACCTCTGAGTCATGAAATATGCACTTTTCGGATTTTACAAACCATCTATGTTCTCTCAGACGTTGGAGTATTGTTTTGACATGTTTTTTGTGGTCTTCCTGGTTTTGTGAATAAATCATAATGTCATCCAGGTAGACAACAACAAATTGATCAAGAATGTCGTAAAACAGATAGTTCATGAAAGCCTGAAAGGTGGTCGGGCATTACATAACCCAAAGGGCATGACAAGATACTCAAATAGACTGTAACGTGTTTCAAATGCGGTCTTCCATTCGTCCCCCTCTCTCATGCGGACGAGATTGTAAGCTCCTCTGAGATCAAGCTTAGTGAATATTTTGGAAGAACCCAATTGATCAAGGAGGACAGAAATCAGAGGAAGAGGATACTGGTTTTTTATGGTTGCTGCATTCAAAGCACGATAATCAATACAAGGACGTAGATCCCCTTCCTTCTTAGGGACAAAGAAAAGTGGTGATGAAATTGCCGATTTGGATGGATGAATGAATCCCATGGTCAAAGCCTTGTCTATGTAATCTTAAAGGACTTCGTCTTCTTTGAGACTGAGGGAATACTCTCTGCTGGATGGTATCTTTACTCCCGGTATTAGGTCTATTGGGCAATCATAGGCTCTATGTGGGGGTAGAGTCTCTGCCATCCCTTTGTCAAAAACATCTGTGTAATCTACATATTGAGAAGGTATCACAGAGGCAACATTTTTAGAGACAGCTCCAATATGCATAGTAGGAGAAACTAGCGCCCTGACTGGACTATCCTGGGTAATACCGAGTAATGTAGCACATCGAGTATTGCATATATTGGAAGGGAACTGAATCTGAGATGTCGACCAGTCGATGGCAGGATTATGAAGTTTCAACCATGGAATGCCCAGAATGACTTTGTAAGCTGGTGCTTTAATGATATTGAATGATATGTCTTCAGTATGGCCTTCATCAGTACTCATATGCAGTGGAACTGTTTGGTGAGTTACCATTCCTGAGACAAGAAGTGAACCATCCACTGCATTCACTGTTTCAGGTATAGTTTTGCGAACCAGTGGTAGTCTTGACATGGCGGCAAAGCATTGATCAACATAATTACCTGTTGCACCTGAATCTATCACGGCTGTTGTCTGGAATGAAAAACCGTGACCTATGGAAAATGTAACAGGTAGGCGGACTAAATGACTCGGATTCTGTAATATAGAGTCCAAAGGTGAGTTTCCCGACATAGGGACTCTGTCTACTGTCGGGATTTGGCGTTTCCCGCCTTTCTTTTAGGTTTTTTGGAACACTCAGGTAATAAGTGATCAGAGGCCCCACGGTACATGCAGAGATTGTGTGATCAATGATATTCTCGTTGAGCAGGGGTAAGCGGTCCCCTAACCACACAAATCTGCATAGGTTCAGGCGCAGGAGGTGAAGAAGACAAGGCCTCTGCTGAAACCGTGCTGAACAATGCTGTTATCTTTTCGCCGCGTCTTTCAGATTTACGAGCATCAATGTGAAGGACTAAGTCTAGCAGTTCCCCGAATGCCGCGGGAACTACAGGAACAGTGGAGAGGATGTCCTTTAGTTCATCTGAGAGGCTGAGAGGCCTTGATAGAAGATGGCTGTCTTCTTTTCTTCAGGCCAGTCGGTTTCTAGTGCAAACTGATTGAACCGGGCCAAATAAACCAATAAAGAATTGTTCCCTTGTCGATGTTTTAAGAGTTCCAGGTCAGTAGCTTGAGTAGTATAACGTGTATCAAATACTTTACTCATCATAGCAAAAAGGGCATCACAATTGTAAAGAACATGACTATTGGATTCCAACAATTGGTTAGCCCCTGCGGCTGCAGTGCCTCCCAAATGAGACAAAACAAAAGCCGCTTTAGTTGTAGAGGTGGGAAATGAGGCGGGGTGGCACAGAAAATGTAATTTGCATTGGTTAATGAAGGTTCGATATTGTTTAGGGTCGCCTAGGAAGCGTTCAGGAGGAGCTAGAGGGAACTGGGTTGTAAGCATGATCGGGTTTGATTCCTGCTGTGGAGGTGGAAACCCTGAACCTGATGCTGTAGCTCCAGCACCAGCCATCTGTGACGCTGGTGTGGTAACCAAAGACTGAATGGCATCCATGCATTGGCGCAGTGCTTCTTGTGCATTGGTCAAGTCGGTACGTAGATCCGTGACCATTTGCACGATTTGATTCAAAGCATCACTGGCCTCCGTGGACATTTTTTAAGGCTGCTAATTCTGTTACTCACCACTCTGAAATAGGCCGAAGATGCAGAAGAAATGACCTTGGAGATGTTGGTGGTATAAGATTCAATATTCAGCCTTCCATCCCAGCTCCCCTGAGTACAAGACTCAGGCTTCCTCAAAGAGGGGCTCTTTTCCACAATGTACCTCTCTGCTGTTTCAATTGGGACAGACAGAGGTGTCAATTGAATAAAAAAGCGGGGAGAACACACACCGCCAATACCAATGCTGCAAAGGAATACAAAGATATTAGACAGTGTTGATATTGGAGTGGAGTTTCCCCGGGATGATCTACAAAAAATAACACAAATGAGTGGAAATGATCTAAGTCAGTATCGGTTCCAACTATAGCTATATAATTGATAAAAACTGACCTGAGTAAGGATAAATGGAGGAAGAGGAGTCCAGGATTCTGAAGACAACGACAGGAGAAAATAACAAACAGGGAAGTTAGTATAGGGAAGTAACGAGGGACGCACTAGTGCCGGGTTGGTGCAGTGCAGGAAAGCGTTTATATGCACGTAAGAGCAATCTCACAGGAAAGTCACTCAATGTCCCAGAATCCAACAGAAGACAAATATCCAAACTAGTCGTGGAGGTAACAAATAGCAAAGATGAGGATTGTCAATCAAGTATGTACCTGAGTACACGAGTATAGTTGAGTAGCCGTTGAGATGATCCGGATAGTAGACAGCAATTTGGAGTGCAGAGCGGCAACCAGGAATAAGAACCGCAAGACACAGAAGAGAGCCTGATCCAGTAGCCTTCCGAGTCCAAGAACCAGACTAGCACGACAGGAACAAAGGAGGAGACGAGGCAATCCAAAAGTCAGGCAAAGGTCAAAACCAGGAGTTCAGATGAGGAATCGTGTAAGGAGACACGAAGAGGAAACGGACGAAACCGCGTGTAGCTGGTAACGCTAATTAGCAGCAACGAGCCCCTTGGAAGACGGTGGTTTTATAGTCGTAAAAGGGGCGTGGCTTGCTGTACGTCTTCCATGTACAAGACGTGTCAGGTGACCCAGAGTGCATCGACGTTTGTACAGACGCCATGGTAGCTTGTACCTGGACAATAGAGGAGCCTGTAAGGAAGTCGTATTCTGCAAGGAGGCCCGCGGGGAAGCCTGAAGTGTAACAAAGGGGTAGGTCACTGAGCCCTGACCAATCTCGTACATGGTAGACTTCATGGTGAGGTAGGGCTTCTGAAGAGCCTGTAACACATTCTCCAGGTATCTTACATGTTCCTCCCAAGTGGAACTGAAGACAGCTATATCATCCAGATATGCAATGCAGACGTCACCCGACCCATTGAGAACATGGTTGACCAGCCTTTGGAAAGTGACAGGTTAATTCTTCAAACTAAAGACCATTACCCTGAAGTCCCTCAGGTGTTGAAAATACTGTATTCTCCTTTTCATTTTCTGTCAGTAATATTTGCCAATACCCTGCACTGAGATCAAAAGTGCTATGGTACTTGGCAGAATCTAGCTTGTCCACCAACTCATCAAGGGGATGAGCATCTGTCTTGGTGACAGCATTCAAAGCTCTGTAATCTACACATAATCTCAAATCAGATGTACCTGCTTTTGGTATCAGTAGCACAGGACTAGACCAAGGACTACTAGAGGGCTCTATGATCCCTAGATCCAACATTTTGTTGACCTAAGACTTAATATGGGATTTCACTTTGTCTGATATCCTGTAGCTCCTTCTTGTAAGTAGGCACACTGTCTCCAGTATCTTTTTTTGTTATTTATTTATTTTTATTTTTGTTGTCAGAAAATGTGGACTTTTCATAAATATTTAAATACACAACAATTCATTATACAAAAGAGAAAAACAAATAAAATACCACCAAAATCACAATTAATTCAGTAGAGTTTATGACATACAAAGCAGGCAAGAGAGCTAGTGCAATGGAAGCTGTACATGACATCAATCTCATCAATATTTATCACAGCCAAAGTTAATGTGCATATAGTTTTATCGAGTTCCATTCATTTAAGACTCCTAGCAAGTCCAATGACAAACATTTTTCATTTCCGGCTGATAGTTTAAGCCAGAACTCTTCAGATCCAAGACATTCCACCTGATGGATCTGTGGCTGAGAGATCTTGTTGACTCACATGAAATTAATAGATGTATAAGGTCTTGAGGCACAGCTTCCCCACAGAGATCGCAGAACCCTTCATGAGGTTCCATTTTCTGACAACCCTCTGTACTTCTTTGGCAACTATAAGATTTAAACAGAATCTCAAGAGTTCCAATCTATCTCCATTTAGCATTTTGAAATCTTCGCAAGTATGGCAAGATGAAACCACTAGGTTTATTATTGATCTGGGATGATTTAAAGGATTTCATTTCGATGAAAGCCGACCTTGTCAATATCAAGTCTGTTCTCATCAGGTATTGCTTTACTTTGTCTGGATTCTCTATGAGTGCAATCTCAGAATGATCACAGTATTCAAAGATTCGACAAGCATAACATTTTAGACACATCAGGAAAGTACAGTTGCCTTGAATTAAGAGCTCTTTTATGTCTTCATATAATGATTTCTTATACGGAAGCTTCACAAATCTGAACAGAGCTAGTCTTCCAATCCCAGTAGGCTTGTAATGACTGTAGTCCAAGCTCATAGCACAAACGGGTGATCGAAAGGGACATTGGTAGACTGAGTACCTTCTTCCATAGACTCCCATCTAAATGGGACAAGTTGAGCTTTCGTGCCAGGGGATTAGATTCCAAACCATATAAAATAACCGGAATTACCTTCCCCATATAAAATGTGATCAATGGCAATAGTGAGAATCTACAGTACGTACTTAGAATCCTCTTCATTTGGCAAGTCAGTTGTAAGAATTTGCCCTACACGACAGTTTCCAACTCCTTTAATGATCTAATTTGTAGGCCCAAATATTTGACTTTCTTTGTCACTGGTAGCAGTTGATTATTTAACTTCCAGATAAATGTTTTTTTGCGGTTTGCTAAAGGTGATAATAGTGGTTTAATCGGGGTTTATTATTAAATCATTCTGCTCTGCAAATTTCTCAAAAGCTGTAATCATATGCTGCAGGCCTACAGGAATATAGTCTACTAAGACTATGTCATCCACGTAGGCCAACCAGTTTATCCTACAAACTCCTATTTTGGGACTGGCCAACACAAGTAAGGCCCAGACTTCAGCCAGATCTGCGAGATGGATATTACACCTCTATTGGTTGTATGGTAGTATTATCATGTAGGTATATGATGATCACCAGCAGACCCTCCAGTATTGCCCAACCTCTTAATTTTTCCCATAATCTTCCCCTATTCCCAGTGTCAAATGCTTTAGAAAGATTGATCCATGCTGCATGGATCGACTTTGTGCCTTTCTTCCCCACTTTGTCATTGATTATTGTCATTACAAGACCATTTAGAGTTGTTGAAAGCCCTTTCCTAAAGCCTATTTGATGCTTAGCTAGAATACCCTTGTGTTCTGCCCAGTCCTCCAGCTCTTTCAAAATTAAACCAGAGAAGATTTTACTGTCCGTGTTGTAAGGAACTCATGGTGGCAACAGTAAAGACAGACACAAGTGACCACAATTCAAGGGTGTTTATTAATTTCTATAGGAAGGTTGGAAAAACACCTAATCTAAACCTATATCTAAGATGAGAGCAAGCTACAACCATCAAATAATAAAAAGGCAGCCTTAGTGCCGTCAAATAAAACAGCCTATAGTAAAAATAAAACCTATTGCCAATCCTTACGCTAAATACAAACAAAGAGTGTGGGATAGTGAAGAGGAGGTGGCAAGCACGATTCGCACTCCTACTGCCCATTTTGAAGTACCAGGAACATTCACGCCGAAATATGTGATGTATGATGAGCAAATAAACCAGCATAGAGCCGTAGTGGGACTCTGTCCAGTACCTATCAGAATAACAGCACCTATTGAAGTACCGACACCTAAGAAAACCTGGACAGTAAAGTACCCATTGAGAAAACCATATCGACAAATGAGACAGAATGACGATCACCAGAATGCAATACCCGAAGAAGCTAAGAAGATGCTGAAGGAAGACGAATGATAATGTCATAAGAACCCGGACTGACTCACATATAGAAGATATAATGATCTGAGAATGATGACAAACAAGACGAAACACCATGGACAAGTGACATCCTAAGCCTAAAGTATACCAATTGATGTCAAGATGTCAGAAACTTGTGCCATATGCACGATAAAGATATTCAGTTAGGTTAAACGTGTACATATACAAAGTAAACGCAAGAAGCACAGAAATCATGAGGCTTGCTTATGCTTAGTAGTAAGATAGATTGCGGCAAGCACCACCTGTGCATATCTACCTCAAAGAAGCACTTTATAGAAGTATACTTCCAATACGCACAAGAGCAGAATCAACCAAAGGTTACTAAAGGTCTCAAGAGGAGAGCTTTGCAGCAAACAAATCGAGAATAAAAGAGGGAGAGGAGCTCAGACGAGGGTAACCATGACAAGAAGCCAAGGTCGGCTGAAATAGGCCAACAGTGGATACAATTAATGAGAAGAAGAACAGAGTATCCTGTTCAGAAAGGTCAAGATAAGCCACAGATGGCAGACGACTGGCAGAATTAAATTAAATACACGAAATTGCATGAAGGAAAGACCGATTTCACAGTGTCAGAATCATGTTACCGAGCAAGCAGAAGGGATGAGACTTTCACACCTATGCATGGACTCTTGCCATGCCCAGTCGCCTTAACTTTCCCAGACCAAGAAGCAGACTTGAGGCCAACCACAAAGAAATAATTGACACATGACCACTGGAGTGATGATTGATTGTAACTATAATTGAAGGGAAGCTGGGGTGCAGACAAACTCCCTGCACCTGGCCGGCTATTCTGCACGCTGCTAAGCGCAAGTGGAAAAGTATGAGTGGGGTTGATGCCAACCCAATTATAGTGGACAATGTAATCTATCTCCTATAGTTAATAGAACCAATGAGATGTCGTACTTTTAGTGGTGTTTACAGTAGCCATTTTGAAGGAAGGGCTTAGTTGCCCACCTGACATTGTCTATCCAATCCCCTCATCCTGTTACCATATACAGATATAGTAGCTATATTAAAGTTACCTTCCTAGAACCAATCAAGTTGCATGCTAAATTGTGAGAGTTACACGTCAGTGATGACGAGTTTTTGGTATAAATGTTATGTGTAATCTGAAATTAATTGGAGTTGAAGCGAGAAGGAAGATTGAGTGATTGCTAAAATTCATGAACTCCTCGTTTTTTGTAGTTGTCATTAAACGGACTCCCTTTGCCAAACTATTGAGTTGTCATTATTGATTTGATGCGAGAGTATTAATCTGCATCCCCATCCATCTTGAGGGTGCTGCTACTCATCTTAAAGTGCTGTTTGGAAACCCCCAGTCCTATGGGCTGGCTAGGGTCCCTACTGCACAATAGGATTCACAAGAAAGAAAGAAGTGTTCACAAATAATAAGTCAGGATGTGGTAGTCGGGGTCTCCCTTTCCCACGTTTTGAGCACAGGACAAGGTGGGACTCTGGAGCACAGCATGCTCTCGAGCTTTCCCAGCACGAGACTACAGTTCCGCTCTCAGGTATCTCAGGTCCTTCGGTGGTTAAGGCTCCTTTCTACAAAAAGTCTCTTGCCTCTGAGGACCTGATGGGTCTCAAAATAATAACCAAAAATGTCCTTTTCACATGTATGTTGGGTGATGACTTTCACCCCTGTATCCCTCTTTCGAGCTCAGATCCACAAAAGGTTCTTGGCAATATCAGAATCTTCGGTAGTTAGTTTCTTGCATCCAGGGGCCTGATGAGCTCAAAATCATAAACAAAAGTCCTTTCCTGATTGTACTCGGGGTAATAAGTCTTCACACCTGGGTCCCCCTCTTCCGGGCTCAGACCCCTCTTGAATATCAGCCTCCCTCCGTTGGGTTCACCCTGGCTTGTATTCAAAAGATTTCTCTGTTGTACTTCATGTGTCGGTGGGGTGATGGCTTTTCTCCCCTGGTACCCCCTCTTCTGAGTTCAGATCCCTCTGGAATGTTTGCCTTCCCTCCGTCGGGTTCACTATGGCCCTTTTCAGTGGGTGATCGCTTTTCACCCCTGGATTCCCCTCTTCCGGGCTCAGATGCCTCGCGAATGTTTGCCTCCCTCATTCGGGTTCACTACGGCTTTTTATCAATGCAACTTCATGGCACTTACAGATATTAATGTCTTTTTATACAGTTCACTGTGGACATACCTCTGCCGGGTTCACTCTTGTCAACACACTGTTTATCAGGACTTTTAGGCTTTGCCCCCTTTTCACTGGCATCCCTCTGTTGGGTTCACTCTTGCCAACTCTGCCAATCACACAATTCCTTGAACAGTTGCAGTACGATGCAGGATTCACTTCCCTTAGCTTCACAGTCATTTGCCGGTCAAAGACTTTCAGCGGTACAAAGGATTTTACTAGACCCCTGTATGACCACTTTGACCCCTTTCTCGCCTTTCCCAAGCCCTTCTGGTAATGGTAGTTTCAACAATAGGGTAATTGCCCAGAGTTTCCTGAGTGAGCACCCACGTGGTGCCTGACTCCTCTATAGTTGGTTTTCCCCTTTTGTATCAACAGTTCTTTGCACTTTCTTCAATTAGCCACTTGTTACTTCTGTTCATCACAGTTTGGTTTCTTATCGGCTCTCCCCTCAACTCACTGGCTGTGATGAACTGCTTGGCTTTTCTTATCTCTGGAGTCAAGGGCGGTACCACGGTGGACAGCGTCTTTCCCTGGCTTGGTTATCCCTGTGTACCATTTACATCTGCTGCAACACACACACGCTGGCTATTGTTTGCGGTTTTATGATTCCTTCCGCTGAGGCTTCACAGGCCTTGATAGGAAAGGGCAAGGTCGCGTCTCTATTGTCACCCTCTCGGTTTGCGCTGTCTTTCTCCTCCTCTTGAGCTGCCGTGCTGAGTTAGCTCTCTTGTCATGCGGTCTGCTTTACTTGTATGGTGCTCTCGTGCTCCACCTTTTGTCCCTGTGGGGAAGGGAAAGGGCCTTTAGGCGTGTGTGATTCTGGTCACTTGCCTGACTTTGCCTGACCCTTGTGTTGGGGCATGTCAGGAAAACTACTTTAGTGTTAGTCCGTTGTCTTGCGTGTCGGAATGAAGTGTTTGTGTCGGGAAAGGGCGGGGGTTAGAGTTTGTAAGTATCATTCGTGGTAGGATGGGGAGAGGGTATTATAAGAAGGAGGAATTATATTCTTATTCTTAGGGGTGTAGGTGAATTTGGAAGGGTAAGTTTGGTAGGGTTTATGAAATGAATAGGGGGAATAATGGGAACAGTAGTGCTTTATCAATGCTGACTGGGAAAAGAGGGATGTGGAAAAGAGTGCCCGCAAGTGTTCGTGTAGGTCGCAGGAAAACAGGGATTCTGGGAGACATCATTTTTGGGTGCAACCGGGTTTGGGATCCTAGGGGATTGGTTATATATATGGAGGGGTCGTTGAATCTGGGCAGGAGGAATTCAATGGTAGGAACTGAGGCAGATGTATTACAGTCTACAAATGCCGCAGGGATCTCATCCTCCTCTCCTTCTTCCCTGGTATAATACTGCATCTCACCTGGGGTATTTCCCCAAGCACAACCCCAGGCTCTCCCATCCAGGTGATCCTCTCGCTTGTCCGCCCCTAGGGTTGGGGTCAGAAAGCGTCGCCCCTTCCCATGCCACCTGAATAAGGTATTCTCGAAGTCTGCTTGGAAGAATACCCTCAGGTTTCTCACAGCATCCAGAAGGGCGATCAGGCAATAGTTAATCGGGTCAGACCTATTGCCCTTCTTATGGATGGGAACATTAGCCTGACTTGAGCTTTGAGAATGGTCCTGGGAGTTTATTCGCGCCCAGACCTTTTTTGTATTGCCCGGCAATACCACCTCTAGCATACTCTGCCCTTCCTGTGGACTACGCCTCAGTCTTTGTTCACAGGACCAATTGCGATATGCATTGTGCAGTTTCTTTTTTTGGTGAAGAGTCACTTCAGATAATTGTAATGCTCACCTGATTCCCACGGAGGCGCTGATCCCGGCTGGGCTGCTATAGTTTCTTCAATTGAGAAGCGTAGAGCTCGGACGACTCTCAGGACTGGGCTTCCTCTTATCGAATGTCTGACTTGCAGGGTAAGTTTTCTGCAGGTGGAAGAAAAAGGGTTAATCACCGTTTGATGGGATTCCTTCTCCCACCAATCGCCAGTTTCTCCCATAGCCTAGCTTTCTACTTGTCTCGGCGAGCTCTCACCTTAGGCGTATAAATGCTGAGCTCTCCATCCTGCGTCTGGTGCAGGGGTGCGTGGATTCCAGTTACGTCACTGGATGAGTTCAGTGTTGAGGCTCAAGTCTTTTGAGGCCTTAGTTGTGGCACTGGTGCTGGGATGCCGAAGAGCGATGCCGCTGTTACTGCACGAGCGGATGCCTGTAAGTATACTGTAGTCTGTAGGCTTTAAAAGATGGGCACCTCAATAATGTCCCTTTTCCTTTGTTTCAGGCCTCGGGATGCTGTGGGCGTAGTTTTCCGTTGCCGCTGCACGTGCCGATGCACGTAAGTATAATGTTCGATGGCCGCTTTTAATGGCACCTCTAATAATGTCCTTTTTCTAGTTTTCAGGTGCCGGGATGCTGCGGGCTTTATATCCGTTGCCACTGCACGTGCCGATGCACGTAAGTATAATGATCGTTGGACGCTTTTAATGGCACCTCAAATAATGTCTTTTCCTGTTTTTCAGGTGCCGGGATGCTGAGGTTGATGCGGCCGCTACTGCGCGTGCAAAAACTGGTAAGTTAAGATGAATGCGACTGCCTTCACCCGAGCCCCTTTTTAATTATGTCCTTTGCCTTTCAGGTGCAGAGAAGCTGCCGAAGAGAAGGCCGCGGTTAGCTCCGTTGCAATCACGGATGGATCAGGTAAGCGGGCGCGGCTGCGAGCGAGTTGCACTTTTCTAACCTTATGTTTATTCTTTTCAGGTTTTGCCGGTGACTGGATTCCGGGATCTGGTAAGTATTGTTCTGTGTCTTTCTTCATCCACAGGTTGCTGCGTGGAAGCTGAAGATGACTCTGGACCTGGAATGCAGGAGCCGACTCAGTGAGCGTCCTGCTGCTGCTGCAGAATAACGCGAAGCACGTGTTTTCCATCGGGCGTGGTTTAAATAGCAGAGAAGTGCTTCCAGTGTGTGTTCTTCCACCGGTTCCACCCAGGTAAGAAAAGAGTTCCTGAATGGAGGGAATAGTTCCTGCCAGCCCTGATGGCTGGGGACTTCAACCAGACTGGTTTGTTCTGGGTAAATATGCAGCATGGTCTGCCTCAGGTAAGTCCACCCAAGCATTATTACACTGTTTATCAATATGAGCCCGGCGCCTATGGCGCCGGGACTGAAACCCTTCATGAGCCTGGCGCCAAAGGCGCCAGGACACAGTCCAAAGGGCCCCTGTAGGGGTCTGCTGGGTCCGGAGTAGTGGAAGACGGGTCTGCTTCCGAGGGCGCTGGGCCAGTCCTGGCCCCTCGGGAGTAGCGCCCATGACAATAATTCACTGTACTTAAGATCACGTACTGCCTTATCTCTTCATAAAAATGATGTAGATGTTTGCCGAGCTGGGAACTTTGTTTGGGTCTGGATGCATCTAAATCCCATAGAAAACCCACAAAACTCCCTGGGTTGAGAAGATGTTTTATCATTATTCTCCCCTTAGATTGGATGTTGTCTTCCAAATTAGCATTTAGAGAGGAGCCATCATGTGAGAATCGTACCACTCGATTTCCATTTATGTTAACGGCTATCTTTGCTGGAAAGATATTTATCCTCTTGTTTGATTCAAAAAGGAAGGTTGCCCGTAATGAGCATTGATCACTCGTACACCGTTCCTTCACCCTCAAGTTCTCACATAGCTGGAAGAGCCCCGGGCAATCCACCAAATAATCAATGGTAGATTTCATTTTACCATTCAACCAAGTTGGCACTGGTTTTAGATCCCCCCTCCATGTTCCCATTTATGATTTGTAGATTCCAATCTGAGAAAAATCTAACCCATCTCTCACAATATCTCCCAGGAGAGGTCTCTTATGCCTTATTAAAAGACGAAATACAGTAGGCATTTAAATCACCCGCCAACAGAACTAGGGTATTGTCTGATTTGATGTAGACCCCTGTTAGCAGGGTGAAAAGATCCTCCAATATAGATGTATTACCATCAGAGATTTAGATTACACCAGGGAATGTTGAACAGATGCACTCAGAGCTTACAGCCAGGGAATTCTGTACAGCTATCATCAAGCCCCCCGAAGGTCTACCCCTGTTCGGGCGCACTGACAATTGTTCAAAAATTCTAAATCCATCTATTTTTACATTAAACTGCAGCCGGGTCTCCTGAAGGAATATCAAATAATGACTTAAGAATAAGATCCTACTAATGTTATCATTTCTAATCAAGTTGGATCCTCATGTATTCCAGCTGGTTCGTTTTACCCGCTCCTCAACTAAAGTAAATCATCCCGATCATTTAGTGTCTGTAAGACTTCTGTCAGGATTTCTGGGAGCAGCGAACAGATTCTGGCCTTACCGTTGCCATGTATCTCATTGTCACCTCGTTTACGCTGCCCCACCCCCTCCTTTCCTCCTCTTGTTTCTCCACAGTATTAGAACTGTCACAGTTTTTCTTAAACCCATCTTTTCCATTCCTCTCATTTTGCCCCCTATCAAACCTAGGGAGGGTATCTGACACCTCTATACCCATGTTTTAAAAGTCTGTGTCAGAATTTAGCATTACTTGAGCCTTCATCTATGTCTTTAAGGGCAATTTCCACTATATGTGTTGCTTCTTCATAGGGGAAGCGTATGTAGTTGATGCCCTGTGTGGAAAATAAATATAAGTCCGTAATTTTCTTGATTAAGGAATACGAGAGACGCAAAGACGCTACTGAGAACCGGTGAGTCCCACTGAGAGGTACGGGCCACCTTGCAGGAGGTACCACGTACAGAGAGATACACACTATAAGAGCTGGGGAGGCCTGAGCAAGATAACAGGGCCCCTGGGACATTTGACTATAACCTAAAAAGTCCATGGAAAAGGGTTTGGAACACATAGCCATGTTATACAATATATGTGAGGAAAACATGGTGGAAGTCCATGGAAAGCTGTCTCGGACCGGTAGGCACATAATAAAATAAAACAGTGGGGCAGAAAAGACTAAAATGAAATAAATGTTAAAAGAAAGTACTGGCAGGAGAGTATACCGGGAAAAGCCAAGTTGGTGAAGTGAACTACAAAAGGAAAGACCTGGCAGGAGAGCATATCAGACAAAGCCAAGTGGGCGTAGTGAACTACAGTGAATGTGAAAAGGAACCTGACAGGGGAGTATACAAGGTGTTTTGCAAATATGGGACCTGCACCCAAATTGTATCAAGGAACTATATTAAAGAATGTGGCAGTGGAGTATACCAGGTGTTGTTGTAATACAGAGAATCCCAAGGTAGATGCCTGCCCTTATGATTTTTGGATGACGTTGAATGTGAGAAGGACTTGGGGAAGGGAGACGTTTCCCTGGAATAAGTTGCAACATCAAGTACCCCCCTCTTGAGCTACAAAGAACTTGGTTACACGTTTGAAAATTTTCGTTTTGGTTAACAGAAACCTGGGGAAGGGAGTGATTCCCTGAAAATATGAACATTATTCATTTGGAACTGTTGTTGGATTTACTGCCTTTTGTTGAACTTGAACATTTGTGCACTGTGCAAGTCAGTGACATTTCCCGTAGAAGCTTAATGTTACTTTTAGAATGTGAGGGGTAGAATAGGATTTCGGACAAAATACATTTTTGCTTTGGAGAGGTCCCTAGATTTTGGTTGAGGTAGGGAAATACAGCTTAGATTAGGGATAGTGAGGCATTTTGCAACCCTCTTTTCATTTAATAGAAGTTTATGGCAAACAACATGAGTCCTCTGGGTCTGCGTTTCATTCCTGTTCCCTAACAACTGATAGACAAAATCAGTAGAGGGAGGATGTCAGTAGTATATCAGTGTTCTTTGCAGAATTACAAGCCTAAATGCACAGTAAGAATGGACCAGTCGATAGCACGGTTGTGGAGCTGGAGCTATGGCATTCCCAAAAATATTGTGAAATGAGCAGTTTTCATCAAATGAAAGATAGCAGTTTCATGATGATTGTTAATCCGCATTTGCAAAGGTACAGTATGAGCAATTATAGAACGTGAACTGAGGGGTTTCCCATCGATTCCATCAACAGGTTGAGCTTCAGCTTTGGTTACCCATGGGATTGCCTGTTTTTGTGCTCAGTCAGTATCCATAAATAATCCTGCTGCTCCTCAATTGACAAATTCCGTGGTTTCAAAATTAGAGGTTTGTGTTTCACAGGAAACATGCAATGCAATGAGGGAAATACCAATATTTTTTGTAGAACACACAGATTTGAAGGGACTGAACATGTTTTTTCATGACCACAAGCCCCTATTTTGGGCATGTAGGCTCATTTCCTGAGTGCCATGGACCACCAGCGGACATTCTCAGATGAGATGCATATTGGAAGCGCAGTACATGCACAAACCTAGATCTCGTCTTCATTCCACGTCGGATAGAGGACATCCTGAGATTCCCAATTGCATAGGTTCTGTTTCAGTAACCCGCATATCCCCTGTAACCGGTCTAGTAGGATGAGGACCATTTGTAACGCTCACCTGATTCCCGCAGAGGCGCCGGTCTTGACTGGGTGAATGCCGTATCTTCAAAGGTGATGTGTAACACACGGTTGGCTCTTTGGGCTGGACCTCTGTGCACTGTATGTCTGACTCGAAGAGTAAGATGTCTGCAGATAGAAAATATGGGATTAATGAACTGGGGTTATTGGGTGCCTCTCTCCTCTTCCCTTGTAGATCCCCAAAGGTTAACGCCCTCACCTTAGGTAAGTGAACGCCGAGCTCTCCATCTGCCTCGGGGCAGGGTGCCGTAACCAGTTTCTTCACTGGATAAGGGTGCAGGCCTCTTGACCTCAGAGGACTGCTGTCCGTCGTTAACTGCACGAACGGTAAGTTCTGGGCACTTCAAATGTCTTAAAAGTCTTTTGTAATGATATCTCTTGTTTTGCAGGGTTCCGGCGATGGCGGATGGCGGGCTGATGAGAGTTGAGGATCGAACCCGCGTGAGGAATAGAAGCGCCTGGAAGCACGTAAGTAAGCGCTTGTAGCCTGCTTCACGATGCGCACTAACTGTCCCTTTTATCTTGCAGGTACAAGTTCGGAGCTTTAGAGAAGCTGAAGGGTGCTGGAATACCCACTGGATTCGGCGTGGGAAGGAGTAATGGCACGTGAGTAATAAAGTTGCCCAATGTCTTTAAACGCACCTTCTTTTGTCTTTCAGATGCGGGATGCAGCGCCGAAGGCCTCCGGAGCGTGCGAAGAGCTGGTAAGCTTTTGTCTTTCAGATGCCGGAATGCAGTGCGAAGACCTCCGGAGCGTGCGAAGAGTAGGTAAGCCTTTGTCTTTCAGATGCCGGAATGCAGCGCGAGGCGTTGGTGACAGCCGATGGACCAGGTAAGAGATGCGCTGCCACTGAAGACCGTAGTGCTAACCTGTTCTTTCTTTGTCTTTACAGGTGCTGCTGAAGACTGGATTCCAGGATGGTAAGCCTTTGTTCCCTTAGGCCCAGGATCAGAAGCAGAAGACACGATGAGCGTTCTGCTGCAGAGAATGCAGAATAACGCAAAGCAAGATTCATCCATCGGGTGTGGTTTAAATAGCCTCCTGTAGTGCTTAGGTGTCTCCTTCCACAGCCAAGCCTAGTAAGAAAAGAGTTCCTGCTTTCCAGAAGAGTTCCAGTGTTCTGAACCTAGGGAGTGGCTCCTGCCCCACCCAACAGGAAAAGTAGTCCCAAACAGAAGAGGATCAGGGGTTCAACTGGCAGGTAAGTAAGCAGCATGGTCTGCTGCAGGTAAGTCCACCCAAGCATTATGAGCCCGGCGCTTCCAGCGCTGGGACTGGGCATCTTTATGAGCCTGGTGCCACTGGCGCCAGGACAGGGTCCAAAAGGTCCCAATTGGGACTGGCTGGCACTCGGAACCGGGGTTATGGGTCTGCTTCCAAGGGAGTCGGGCAAGTCCTGATCTTTTGGAAGCAGAGATCATGACAGCACCCCCCCTCAAGGCCCCTCCCAAACCGGGCTTCTCCGGGGGTTTGGGCTTGTTAGGAAATGTTCGATGAAATCTTTTGATTAGACGAGGCGCGTGGACATATTCTGCAGGTTCCCAGGATCTTTCTTGGGGACCGTAGCCTTTCCAGTCAATCAGGTAAAATAGTTTAGATTTGGAGATCTTGGAATCCAGGATGCTTTTGACTTCAAACTCGAGTTCTCCATCAACTAGAATAGGTTTTGGAGATGTAGTTAGTCGGGTTTGAGGTTGCACGGGTTTTAATAGAGAGACGTGGAAGACCGGATGTATCTTCATGTGAGGGGGCAAGTCCAACTTGACCGCTACTGGATTTACTATGGTAGTGATGGAATAGGGACCAAGGTATCTTGGGTTGAATGTGCGTGGTCCTTTTAGAGGTAGATATTTGGTGGATAACCAGACTTGATCTCCTACTTGATATTGGGGGGCTTCCTTCCGATGTTGGTCTGCTCCTTTCTTGTATTGTTCTTTAGCCCTTTGAAGGTGAGAAACGGCTTCCTTAAAGGCTTGGGTGATTGTACAATGCAGGTGGTCTACTGCTGGTGTTCCAAGATCTTGGAGTGGATCCAACTCCGAGGTTCGAGGGTGACTACCGTATAAAAGAAAAAACGGGGTCTTCCCAGTTCCCGAGTGGACAGAGTTATTGTAGGCATATTCGGCTATCCAAAGGATATCTTTCCAAGTTTTTTCAGTTTGTTGTAGCATGCAGCGCAAATACTGTTCCAGAGTTTGATTGGTCCTCTCGGTTTGTCCGTCGGTTTGAGGGTGGTGGCTGGTCGAAAGTCTCACATCAATTTGAGCCGACCGACAGCAACTTCGCCAAAAATGAGAAATAAATTGACTACCTCGATCCGAAATTAGAACTGAAGGAAAACCGTGCAGTCGGACGATGTTTTCGATAAATTCTCGGGCCAGAGTTGCTGCTGTTGGTAAGCCTTTGAGTGGAATGAAATGCGCCATCTTGGAGAATAGGTCCACGATTACTAGGATCGTATTGTATCCGGAGCATGGAGGTAGATCGGTGATGAAGTCCATAGAAAGCGTATGCCAAGGGCGAGGCGGGATGTCAATAGAGCGTAAGAGGCCGGCTGGTTTTTCCTTTTGACTCTTGTTTTGGGCGCATACTCCACAGGACATTATAAAGTCTCTGATATCTTTTTTCCAAGACGGCCACCAGAAGTCGCGCTTGATCTTTTCCGAGGTCTTGGTCATACCGGGATGTCCTTCCATTAAAGAATCGTGATAACAAGAGATGACCTTTTTCTGTAAATCTGTGCTGGGCAGGTATAACCGTTCTTGGAAATATAATAGGTTGTCCTTCACCGTAAAGTCCTTTCCCTGCAGATGCCAATTCTGTATGTCTGCTGGAGTTACCAGTAGCCTGGCTTTATCCTTAACTTCCTCTATGGATTGTGTGGCGATTACACCTAGAATTCTTTGTTCGGGAATGATAGGTACAGGTTTAGGATTGATCAAATGTTCTTCCACTCCCATCCGAGAAAGGGCATCAGCTTTACCGTTTTTTGTACCAGGTCGATAGGTAATTATGAAGTCAAACTCGGCAAAGAATAGTGCCCAACGGAGTTGCCTAGAGGATTGAGCTTTTGCGGTTTTCAAATATTGCAGGTTTCGGTGATCTGTAATCACAGTAACGGTGTGTCGGGCCCCCAGAAGATAATGCCGCCAAGCCTTAAAGGCGGACTTGATAGCTAGAAGTTCCTTATCAGTAATAGTGTAATTGATTTCAGGAGGCGAGAATTTGCAGGACCAAAATGCCACGGGATGCAACTGATTGGTTACTGGGTCCTTTTGTGATAGAACTGCCCCCATGGCAAGGCTCGAAGCATCAGTTTCAACGATGTAGGGGAGTTCTGGGCGAGGATGTTTTAAGATCGGTGCAGAGATAAATCTAGTCTTCAAATTCTGGAAAGCTTGTTCCGCCTCGGTAGACCATTCAAAACGTTTGTTTTTCTTTAACAAGGCGGTGATGGGCTGGACTATTCGAGAGAATTCGGGGATAAACCTGCGGTAAAAGTTAGCGAAGCCTAACATGCTTTGAACACCTTTTACGGAGGATGGCGATGGCCATTTGAGAATTGCATCGACCTTCTTTGAATCCATACGCACTCCGCTAGGTGATAATATGAATCCCAAGAATTCAACTTCAGTCACGTTGAAAACACATTTTTCCAACTTAGCGAAAAGTTTGTGTTGACGCAATCTCTCAAGGACCATTTTCAAGTGTTTCCGATGTTCAGTTTCCGATGAAGAATAAATGAGGATGTCGTCAATGTAAACAACAACACACACATCTATGAGCTCTCTGCGGACATCGTTCATAAAATATTGAAAGGCGGCCGGGGCATTGCAAAGTCCGAAGGGCATGACTTGATATTCAAATAGCCCATACTTGGTGCGGAAGGCCGTCTTCCATTCATCGCCCTCTTTTACTCGTACCAAGTGGTAGGCTCCTCTAAGATCCAGCTTTGTATATATGCATGCTTTTCTGACTTGGTCCAGGAGTTCAGGGATCAAAGGTAACGGATATCTATTCTTAACGGTGATCTGGTTCAGGGCGCGATAATCTATGCAAGTTCTAAGGTCCCCTTCTTTTTTTGGAACGAAGAACAAAGCTGAGGAAGCAGGGGACTTGGAAGGACGAATAAACCCATTCGCTAGGTATTGATCCAGGTATTGTCGGAGGTGAAGATTCTCAGGCTCGGTGAGGGCATAAATTCTACTACAAGGAGGAGTAGATCCAGGTATCAGGTCTATCTGGCAGTCATAAGACCTATGAGGAGGTAGAGAGTTAGCCTGATCCTTCCGGAAAACATCTTGGAATTCTAGGTATTCAGGAGGTAACTGGGGAGCCTCCGAGGAAATTGCTGCCAGTGCAACACCAGGTCGAGGGTGACAAGTAGAGACACATTCTGGAAACTGAACCATTCTTGCTCGCCAATCGATCTGAGGATTGTGCTTCTCTAACCAAGGAATTCCTAGAATAATCTGGAACTGAGGGGCCTTGATCACATCGAACACGATCTTCTCATGGTGTCCATCTTGACTTACTAGCGTCACTTCTTGGGTGGTATGCGTTACTGGTCCGGAGGCTATCTCCGTACCATCCACCGTAGTAATGACGTCCTTTACAGCCTTTGGACAAAGAGTCAGATTCATCCTCAAAACCATTTCATGATCCACATAATTGCCGATGGCACCGCTGTCGACGTAAGCTTCAATCGCATGTAATCGATCCGGATGTTCAGGGCTAATGAGGACCATAGGTATCACGAAATGCGAGGTCATGGAACTGGTTTTAACGCTCGGCAAGAGGACCTCTATTCTTGTCGGGCGAGGTCGTTTCCCTGCTCAAAGTTTGTGACCCTGGTAACTGCAGCTCCTACTGCCTTCTTGGCTGGTTTCACCGGACAGTCTCGAAGAAAGTGCCCCGAGTTTCCGCAATAGAGGCATAATTGCAGCTGTTTTCTCCTTTCCCGCTCCTTTTGTGTTAGTGGTCCTTTCAGGCCCCCTATTTGCATGGGTTCCCCGGAGTCTACTCCTTTGGTAGGAGTTGGTGGTTTGGAAAATACTCGAGCATCAAACTTGGAACGATCGGCCTTCCTGTTCTGCAGTCTGTGGTCAATTTGAACGACTAAGTCAATATAGTCCGAACAGTCTTGCGGGGGATTCACTACTTGGGCTAACACATCTTTGAGCTCTCCACGTAAACCTCTATAAAACAGCGTAATCCTTTTGTCCTCAGGCCATCGAGTTTCCACTATCAGTCTGTTGAAAGACGCAATATAAGCCAAAAGGTCTTGATTACCCTGTCGCAATGAAAGGAGCTCATTGTCCAAGGCCTGCCCCTGTGAATGTCTTGCAAACAGTTTTTCCATACTGAGCTGAAAAGCTTGAAAATCATGGAGAACCGGATCATCTTGATTAACTAGAGGGATCGACCAGTCTGCCGCATTGCCACTAAGGTACGAAAGCACGAACGCTACCTTAGCTTGATCAGTTGGAAAGGCTGCTGGCCGGCATAAGAAGTGCAACCGGCACTGATTAATAAATACTGCAAACCTCTTTGGGTCACCAGAAAATCGTTCGGGCGGAGCCAGAGGTACATTCCCAGGTAGGTTGATCTGCACTGGGTTTGTAGAGGATGTTGAAGGAAGATTTGCCCCTGATGCGGGTAACGGAGTTTGTCCGGCTTGTGACTGTAGCAATTGTCTAGCGAGATCGTCTGTTCGCTCCTTGGAAATAATCAGTTCCCTTCTTAGAGCATTCGTTTCCTGACGGGCTGCATGCACTTCTGCTCTTAGTTCCCCAAGTAACTGGGCTAGCTGGTCGGTATCCGAGGTTTCCATAGCGCCTGGGTGGGAGTTTTGCAGTAGGCTTTGCGTTCATTAACGCTCACCTGATTCCCGCAGAGGCGCCGGTCTTGACTGGGTGAATGCCGTATCTTCAAAGGTGATGTGTAACACACGGTTGGCTCTTTGGGCTGGACCTCTGTGCACTGTATGTCTGACTCGAAGAGTAAGATGTCTGCAGATAGAAAATATGGGATTAATGAACTGGGGTTATTGGGTGCCTCTCTCCTCTTCCCTTTCTCTTCTCCTGTAGAACCCCAAAGGTTAACGCCCTCACCTTAGCTAAGTGAACGCCGAGCTCTCCATCTGCCTCGGGGCAGGGTGCCGTAACCAGTTTCTTCACTGGATAAGGGTGCAGGCCTCTTGACCTCAGAGGACTGCTGTCCGTCGTTAACTGCACGAACGGTAAGTTCTGGGCACTTCAAATGTCTTAAAAGTCTTTTGTAATGATATCTCTTGTTTTGCAGGGTTCCGGCGATGGCGGATGGCGGGCTGATGAGAATTGAGGATCGAACCCGCGTGAGGAATAGAAGCGCCTGGAAGCAATTAAGTAAGCGCTTGTAGCCTGCTTCACGATGCGCACTAACTGTCCCTTTTATCTTGCAGGTACAAGTTCGGAGCTTTAGAGAAGCTGAAGGGTGCTGGAATACCCACTGGATTCGGCGTGGGAAGGAGTAATGGCACGTGAGTAATAAAGTTGCCCAATGTCTTTAAACGCACCTTCTTTTGTCTTTCAGATGCGGGATGCAGCGCCGAAGGCCTCAGCAGGCGAAGAGCTGGTAAGCTTTTGTCTTTCAGATGCCGGAATGCAGTGCGAAGACCTCCGGAGCATGCGAAGAGTAGGTAAGCCTTTGTCTTTCAGATGCCGGAATGCAGCGCGAGGCGTTGGTGACAGCCGATGGACCAGGTAAGAGATGCGCTGCCACTGAAGACCGTAGTGCTAACCTGTTCTTTCTTTGTCTTTACAGGTGCTGCTGAAGACTGGATTCCAGGATGGTAAGCCTTTGTTCCCTTAGGCCCAGGATCAGAAGCAGAAGACACGATGAGCGTTCTGCTGCAGAGAATGCAGAATAACGCAAAGCAAGATTCATCCATCGGGTGTGGTTTAAATAGCTTCCTGTAGTGCTTAGGTGTCTCCTTCCACAGCCACGCCTAGGTAAGAAAAGAGTTCCTGCTTTCCAGAAGAGTTCCAGTGTTCTGAACCTAGGGAGTGGCTCCTGCCCCACCCAACAGGAAAAGTAGTCCCAAACAGAAGAGGATCAGGGGTTCAACTGGCAGGTAAGTAAGCAGCATGGTCTGCTGCAGGTAAGTCCACCCAAGCATTATGAGCCCGGCGCTTCCAGCGCTGGGACTGGGCATCTTTATGAGCCTGGTGCCACTGGCGCCAGGACAGGGTCCAAAAGGTCCCAATTGGGACTGGCTGGCACTCGGAACCGGGGTTATGGGTCTGCTTCCAAGGGAGTCGGGCAAGTCCTGATCTTTTGGAAGCAGAGATCATGACACCATTTTCTTTTCTTTCTGACTTCCGTTCCTGCATTCGGAAATCTATTTGCATCACCAGAGTCATGAGTTTGCGAAAGGAAGAAGGACATGGAACTTGTGCAAGTTCGGCTTTAGATCGTCATTGAGTCCTCGCCTGATTAAGGTTACTTTAGCAGATTCAGGCCATTCGGTTTCAGAAGCTATCTGCTTAAATCAGGTTATGTATGACATTACATCTCCTAAACCATGGATAATGTTGAGGAGGGTTTCTTGTGCAGAGTATGTCAACTCACATCGAGCAAACATTTCCCTGAATGAGCAGAGAAAGGTAGGATTCTCTCATAAGATGGACTATCTAAAGTCACCAATATCGTGAACCAAGCTAGGGCATTTTTGGTTAAATTAGACAATATAAACCCTATATTGTCTCTTTCTGAGGAGAAAGACAAGGGCTTAAAAGAAAACTGCACCAAGCGGGTATTTGCAAATGCAGTTAATTTCTTTGGATTTCCATCAAACATTTCCATATTAGGAGAGGTTGTAGGAGGTCCAACGCCTAAAGTTCCATGAGATGCCATGATCTGACGGAAAGTGGTGTTTTCGGCTTTTAAAGCACGCAATAGTGACTGCACAGCGTTCATTAAGTCTTGCATCTGTGCCATTATGAAGATTACCTAAACTGTCCGCACAGGGAGTCTTGATTCTATTAAAGACACGGAGGAGAGCATTATGCTTCAACTTCTTTAATCCTAACCCTTCAGCAGTTTCAACAATTTCACTTTTGGAAAAAAAACCCTTTTTCTTTTTAAAGAACTTCAGTTCCCAACAGTTCTTTTCATATCCTGTAGTTCTACTACGACTTCCCATCCTGGGAACCATCAAGCCACTTCCTGCCTATGTCCCTTCCTCTTCTTTGGATGCTCTGAACTGATCACTGCACACTGTGTCCCCCGCAGACAACTCAAAGTCAACTCTGGCCCTGAGAGAACACCTCAGGACCAACAGAAACGTGATCCTCACCATACGGAACATGGACTACTCTCCCATCCTTCCGATAGGCCTACATCAGCCGTTCTTCTGGTCATCCACTGCATAAACACAAAAGCAAAGTCAGGGAGGGAGTATGCACACAATTGCCAGCCCCAGGAAAATGCAATACTGTTCGTAAAACGCAACACAGTGCATACGCTGGGTGGAAATAATGCTTGCCTCTGTGTCTTTGATAGAATCAAGACGCCATGTAAGCTCGGGTAGACCTTTTTCTATGTCAAGACCAAAGGTGAGCATTATTCTTGTTCAAAGCTTTGTACTTCTGCCGCGGCCACTGACATCACTGGCTTGAAGTAGAATGGCTTAAACAAAAAGTTGTTCATCCAAACTGATACCCGGAAAATACTGCACAGTGTTGCGCCGCCGGTGAACGCTTTAGATGCCATTGAACCCCTAACTGAGTCCACCCCAAACTTGGACAAATTTACGCCCACTTGCTGCATGAGCTCGCGCAGCCACCTTGCTGAAGTGGCCAATGCCACCACTTTAAACAGTTTCCTGCATACTATGAGCAGTTGGGTTACTCCCAAAGGCATAGCTTTGGCTGTTCTGAGGTTGTATTCGCGAATGCAGGATGCTACGCATAGCTGAGGCTGTCCTGTCAGGTAAGGATAAGAAATTGAGGTAGAATTTATCTTGGTCTTCTTGGCTAAGGTAAAGGTAACCCCTGTCTGGATCATGTATCTTTCCATCTATCTCCAACGCCTTGACATCAGAGACCCTCCTGCAGGAGATTAGACACAGAAGCTTTGCCAGCTTCCCTGATAGCTGGATATCGACAGGTATCTGTTTGCAGGCCAGCTCACCAAGAATTGTAATACTACATTTACATCCCACAGATATGCGTATTTGGGGAGTGGGGGTTCTGAGGGGTCAGAAATGAAAGCCAGACACAAAGTTGACATGTTTTTTGGTGACAGACTTTTATTCAAATCAAAAGGGTTGAGAAAATGCCTCTCTTACCCTATTCTAAAGAGGTGTTTCCCCACCTAAAAAACAAAAACGAAGGATCTGTCTTAATCAGGATGTCATCATTCAAAAAGCTATCCCTCTGTCCAAAACCTTCTATCCTGGCCCTCACACTAGCACAAAATAACAAAGTGACTAAGGAAATGTCTATAACTTGGTATTCATAAAAAGGTGTCCATAAATAAAAGTACAATGGCTTTAACGTAAATGTTTTCGAGAATGGAAAATACCTTGATTCCAGAGGGTGATTCCCTTCCCCTGGATTCTTCACAGGTATCACAAATGTCTCTAGGACTGACAGTTCTTTATGCCTTCCTTGGCCTACAACAATTTTGTTAGATGAACACAGATCAGTCTTGTAAGGAGTTCCTTCTTTTAACACAAACACTGTGTCTGCTTAACACTCTCTGTGTCATGAACCGTCGCCTTCGTCCTTTCTGGACTTCGTGGTCCCTAACCCATAGGGGATTGAATGCAGTAATCCTTCCAACATAGACGTCTGATACGGAATGCTGCTTGCCAGTCCTTGCGCTCCACACTCTGCGTTCTACTAAACAGACACGCCCCCGCGGCTCTGCACGTCTCAAGGCTACCGCTTGCTGTAGTTGGACGTGTGTTACCGGAGTTCGCTCGGGGCTTTCTTCTGAATCCTGGTTCCCGGTTCCTTGAACCCCCCTTCCTTCCTTCCTTTCCGCAAACTTACCTTCAAACTTCCTGGATTTTCGCCCGTGCTCGGGTCACGGCATTCGTGTCTCTGAGCTCGGACATTGTTCCTTCCTGGTCTCCGTCCTGGGCATCTGAACGTATCCTGGAGTTGGATTGTCATCCTCACGCTGGAATACGAAGAGCAGCACACAGGTTTATACAAATCCCGGACCGTGCGAAAGAAGTCACCAAAGAAGGTCTCAAGCAAACAACAAAAACAGGTGAGAAGGGCAGAGACTTGTGACAGATTGAGACGCCAAAAATACGATACAGACACAGAGATGGAAGCCGTGGTTCAAGACCTCATGCGAGGCATGCAGGAACTAACCACAGAAGTCCAGAACCTTAAGGCTGAGAATGCTGCATTAAAGGAGCTAGTCTTGTCACGTTATTCTGCAACTAAGGAAAGCGTGTTATTGGGAGGAGTAGTGGACAAATATGATGGTACTTCAAAGACCCTACGTGCCTTCCTTGATTCATATTTGGTACACTTCACCTTCAAGCCCTACTACTTTTCCACTCCTAGAGCAAAGGTGGGCTTCATGATATCACACCTCACTGGTAATGCCTTGACCTGGGCAACCCCCCTAGTCAATTCGGTCGACGCCCTCCTGGATAATTATGATGGGTTCGTGGAAGCCCTAAAAGCCATGTTTGATCGCCCAGAGCAGGTTTACAGCGCTCAAGAACGTTTACTAGAATTTCAACAAGGATCCCAGCATATGCTTATCTACCCCGCTTTAAACAACTTGTGAAGGAAGCTGATTGGTCTCAAGAAGCCAGCTTCACCCTCTTCCGAAGATGCCTGAATGAAGAAATAAAGGACAAGTTAGCCAGGGTAGCTCGCCCAAACTCCTTCCAGGCTCTTATGGACCTTTCCTTGCAAATTGACTTTCGAATCCGGGAAAGAAAGGCGGAAAGAAAGAAGTCTAAGTCAACCTTCCAAAAAGCTGCCACAGACCACTCAATCAGACCAGAGCCCACAGCTTCTCCAACCTCGGATCCAGAACCCATGCAACTGAGGGCCTTCCGTGGACCCATTACCCCACCAGAAAGAATGCGCTGGATTCACACTGGCGTATGCATGTATTGCACCTCTGATAAACATCTCGTGAGAGAGTGCCCTATTGCTCCGCCCAGCGTTTGGGAAATGTCAGCTCCCGATCCTAGATGGGGCACAGTTTCAGGAGAGAGATGTCTGCTCCACATCAATTCCTTCCTTGAACTCTCCTGGACAAAGTAATCTTGTGATGCTACAGGCATTCCTATCGCCTTCCAAGAAAGAATCTTGCCCCATCCTGGCATTAGTGGATTGCAGAGCCATTGGAATATTCATAGATCATGATTGTGTCACTTCTCACAACATACCACATGAAACTCGAGAGACAATGCAACCTGTAGAAGCTATTGATGGGAGACCCCTCTCTTCGAGACCCATAACCCTCCAAACTAAAGAGATCGTACTTTCCATAAACCACCATTAAGAGAGGATTAAATTTGACATTATAAGATCGGCCCACTATCCAATGGTTCTAGGCATGCCTTGGTTACAGAAGCATAACCCCTACATCAATTGGGCAGCAGGCTCCTTGTTTCTTGGTTCTGAACATTGTATGTCCCACTGCTTATCCCTAGTTACCTTACCAAGGTCCTAAGAAGACTCTCAAGAAACTCAGCAAAGTCCAGTCACTGTTTTTAACATCATCCGGATTCCCAGGGCCTATCAGACTTACATAGATGTATTCTCGACAGCCATTTTTCAAGCTCTTCCACCACACAGATCTGAGGATTGTGCCATCGATACTGAACCTTCAGCAGTAATCCCTTTCGGGAGAATGTTTATTTTGTCAGAACCCGAAAAGAGGGCCCTCTGGGAATACCTAGACACCAACTTGGAAAATGGAACTATACGACCATCCAAGTCCCCGGCAGGCGCTTCTCTATTTTTCGTCCCCAAGAAGGATTCCAAGGAGCTTAGACCATGCCTAGATTACCGTGGCCTTAACCAGTGTACTCTCAAGGATCGTTACCCATTGCCTCTCATCTCAGACATCCTGGAAGCAGTCAGAGGTGCAGTCGTCATCACAAAATTAGATCTCAGGGGTGCCTACCATCTTATTCGTATAAAGGAAGGATACAAATGTAAAACAGCCTTTAGAACACCCTTTGGCCACTTTGAATACTTGGTTATGCCCTTTGGACTTGCTAATGCCCCATCAATTTTCCAACATTTTATGGATCGGGTGTTTTCTGATATGCTGTTCCTCTTCGTCATTGTATATCTGGACGACATATACTCCAAGGACCACCAGAAACATGAAGAGCACGTAAAGACAGTCTTACAACGTCTACGTGAACATAAGCTCCTGGCTAAACCCGAGAAGTGTCTTTTCCATGTATCAACTGTTCACTATCTCGGATTCGTTCTTAGCCCAAATGGAATTGGAATGGACCCCTCAAAGGTTGAGGCTATTCTATCCTGGCCTGTTCCAACCACTGTAAAACAAATTCAATCCTTCTTAGGGCTTAATAACGTCTACCGGAAATTTATACCACAATTTTCTGAGATTGTGCATCCTATTGTTACTTTGTTAAAGAAAGATACCCCCTTTCGGTGGACCTCAGCCCAAGATTCGGCAGTCCTGCGGTTTAAGTCGGAGTTCACACAAGCTCCCATCCTAGCTCAACCCGACATTGATCGACCTTTTCTTGTCGAAACTGATGCCTCCAACTACGCCATTGGGGCAGTCCTGAAACAGGAACTTGGCGACAAGTTAGAACACCCCATTGCCTATCTCTCTCGTACCTTGACCCCCAGTGAAACTCACTATTCCGTCCTGGAAAAGGAATTGCTAGCCATCCGTCAAGCCTTCACTGATTGGCGTCATCTTCTTTGGGAAGCCAAACACCCGGTACAAGTCCGGACGGACCATCGGAATCTTCAAGTCCTGCAATCCCTAGAATGTAGAAACAGTTGTCAAGCCTGTTGGGCCTTCTTTTTTGCCCAATACCAATTTCAAATCCATCATGTCCCTGCAACACATAACATTATAGCCGATGCCTTATCCAGGTGTCCTGATTATGAACCCCTTGAAGATCGGACCCTTCCTAAGATGTTTCCCCACACAATATTTGTTGCCCAAGCAATTACCCTCCTGGAGGATGTTCAAATTCAAACCCAGTCCTCTGAACCTTGGAAGGAATTTAAGAGAAACAATCGATGAAATCTCAAAACAAAGGATGGATACCTGTTCAAGGACAATCGCTTGGTCATTCCCACTCCTGGACTGAGACAAAAGATCACAAGCCTATGCCATGATACTTTCCATTCAGGACATCGTGGCATCACCAACACTCTCCATCTAATATAAAGACAGTTTTGGTGGCCAAAGATGAAGGATGATATCAAGATCCATATCCAGACATGTGAAGTCTGCAATCAGAACAAACATGATAACAAAAGACCAGCAGGTTTCCTGCTCCAACCAGCAATACCAACAAGACCCTGGGAAATCATTGCCACAGATTTTATCGTGGAACTACCCTCTTTCAGGGGCTACACAACTATAATGGTTACCAATGATTTGTTCACTCATATGGCTCATTTTACACCTTGATACAAACTGACATCCTCATTTGAACTTGCTGGAATTTTCCTGGAACACATATTCCGGCTTCATGGGCTACCTTCCAAGATCATTTCTGACTGAGGACCCCAGTACATATCCCAGTTCTGGAAACAGTTATGTCATATACTGGGAATCCAATGTGCCTTGTCTTCGGGTTATCACCCACAGACCAATGGAGCCACTGAACGAGTAAACCAAACCCTGGAACAGTATCTTTGTTGCTTTGCCACCAAGGTCCAGGATGATTGGTCACTCTTAATACCTGTGGCCGAATTCGCATACAACAATTCAGATCATTCAGCTATCAAAACCAGTCCTTTCTTCTGTAGTCAAGGATTTCATCCTTCAGTCCTACCGTCCATTCTTCCACACCCTAGCCCAGTTCCTGCGGTTGATTCCTGGATTGAAACACTAATTAATGTGCACAAAGAAGCAAAGGAACACCTAGAAAAGGCTCTTAGAGATGTTAAACATTATGCTGACTCCAAAAGAAGACCTGGGCCTTCCTATTCAGTAGGCGATAAAGTCTGGTTATCCTCGAAACTCCTTCCCCGTCACCTACGGCCAAATAAATTGGCTCCCAGGTATTACGGGCCCTTTTCTATAAAAGAAATCGTCAATCCAGTGGCCTTTCGACTCTGACTACCAGAATCATGGAAAAGGATCCATCCAGTCTTCCACACCTCTCTGTTAAAACCATATGTTCAGCCCTCTCGAACTGCTCCAAGATCTACCCCAGTGATTGTCAATAACCAACTCGAATATGAGGTCTCCAGAATCTGTGACTCTAGGTACCGACGTGGTCAATTACAATATTTGGTCGAGTGGAAAGGGTATCCTCCCAGTGAGCGCACTTGGGAACCCGTGTCAAACATGAATGCCCCCAGGCTCATTCGAAGATACCATCTTATCCATCCGGGCAAACCCAGAGGACCTGGGCTTCAGAGGAGGCATACTGTCATGAACTGTCGCCTTCGTCCTTTCTGGACTTTGTGGTCCCTGACCCATAGGGGATTGAATGAAGTAATCCTTCCAACATGGCCGCCTGATACGGAACGCTGCTTGCCAGTCCTTGTGCTCCACGCTCTGCGTTCTACTAAACAGACACGCCCCCGTGGCTCTGCGCGTCTCAACGCTACCGCTTGCTGTAGTTGGACGTGTGTTACCGGAGTTCGCTCGGGGCTTTCTTCTGAATCCTGGTTCTCGGTTCCTCAAACCCCCCCACCTTCCTTCCTTCCTTTCCTCAAACTTACCTTCGAACTTCCTGGATTTTCGCCCGCGCTCGGGTCACGGCGTTCCGTGTCTCCGAGCTCGGACATTGTTCCTTCCTGGTCTCTGTCCTGGGCATCTGAATGTATCCTGGAGTTGGATTGTCATCCTCACGCTGGAATCCGAAGACCAGCACATGGGTTTATACAAATCCCGGACTGTGCGAAAGAAGTCACCAAAGAAGGTCTCAAGCAAACAACAAAAACAGGTAAGCAGGGGAGAGACTTGTGACACTCTGTGGGTTTTCTATTTGCCTGGTTACTACCCTGCCAGGAGTCCTCTTGCACTCTCAAATGCCTAGTGTACTCTCGTTCCAGGACTTCTCTTTATACTTTCAAATGCCGGTGTATTCTCCTGCCAGGACTTCTCTTTGTACTTTCAAAATGCCTGGTATACTCTCCTGCCAGGACTTTTCTTTACACTTTCAAATGCCATGTGTATTCTTCTGGCAGGACTTCTTTTTACACTTTCAAATGCCTAGTATACTCTTCTGCCAGGACTTCCCTTTGTACTTTCAAAATGCCTGGTATACTCTCCTGCCAGGACTTTTCTTTACACTTTCAAATGCCCTGTGTATTCTTCTGGCAGGACTTCCTTTTACACTTTCAAATGCCTAGTGTACTCTCCTGCCTGGACTTCTCTGTACTTTCAAAATGCCCGGTATGTGATCCTCCCTCGTATATCACCCCCAGTATCAGGATCAGACAGTGGCTGGCATCCCCTGGCCACATGGGCAGAGGTCACGGGCAGGAAGACAGTGATGACTCCATCGGATTCATCACAGGGAGCTCGGATTTGATGAGATGAACCACAGTTGGGTGGTCTCCTACCAGAGCGCCGTCAACTGACATATGTTCTGCCTATATTGCTGACCTATACATACCCAGCATTCCTGAAAGCCTTCCCACTTTCCAGGAGAGAGGCTATGAAACTCAGTACTGAAACTGCAGGTGCAAAAACTGGATGTAGGCTTTGACTCCTACACCAGTCCTCCCACTTGCTCCACTGTCCCACCTCTTTCTATTCCTAGTTGCCAATATTCTCACTGTCTGGTTATTTGTAGCACTTTCCTGTGTCTTCATTGCAATCTTTGTCTTATTCTTGTTTTTCCCATGCCTGTTCCCTTTCTCATCATTATTTATCTTCCTCAATCACTTTCCCAATCATTATTCCAGCTGTTGCAATCATGTATATGCTACTTATCACAAGGGTGCAAGGTACCTTCTTGTGCTCACTCATTCACTATATATTGGAATACCATTGAGCAAGGCGCATTTCCTATTCCAAATTGCCTAAACTTTAAAAATGGTTTCTCTTCATTGCTTCAACATGCCTTTCCCTCTCATCTATGTGATTACCCATTGTGTGCTTTTAAAGATACCCATCTATAACTACTAAAGATACCTACAATGCTTAAAATGGGATTACAAAAAAATCAGGGGTGCTTTGGTGTGTGCTTATATGTCTTATAATCAAGACCTTAAACAAGAAAGTATCTAGCATAACTCCAAACATTCAAAATAACGAATAAAACCTTAATATGGGAAGTGGATTTTGTAATTTTCAAAAAAAGTGATCTAATGGGACCAATCTGATCCATGTATGGGTAATGACTGGGGACAAATGCTAGTGTAAAGGCCCAAGGCTTTAGCAAAACAAAAATGCTTCAAAAATACATACCCTTACAAAATAAAAAAAACAAGGGCTTAAACACCCCACAATCATGTATAATCCAAAGAAATGCTCCCCAAGCACATCACTTCAACATAACGTCATGGAACAAAATATCAATTTCTTAATCTAACATTTCTTCGGCTGGTGTATGTTGAATCAAACTAAAACTAACATCCTCTACTCAAAAACACCATTGCTACTGATGTATCTCCTACTTTTTCAATGAGGGTTGCACTCTGGGTCGGACTGGGTCATAAAATTGTCTAGGGCACTAATGAAAAATGGCCCGCAGTTGGCAATTCGTTCCTTTTGTGACAGACTGTGTGAGTAGTACCGAAGGGGGAGGATTTTGATATAATGTTATGTAAATTGTGCATTTTAAAGAACATTTAATCAGTAACACCGGTCAAAACTACTAGCCGCATGGAGAAGCAACTTGTCAAACTGGCCCACATGGGCCAAAATTGAGACCCTTTGACCCAAAAATCTGGGCCAAACTAGCATTTTGTGTTTATGGTTCGGGCTGTGCCCCATTGGCCTATAGACCAGTCCTACCTGGTTGCACTGATTCCCCTGCTTCTCTTAAAGCTCTGTATTAAAACATTTGTTTTTCTCAAATACACCATTAAAACAATCTATTAATAATGTTGGTCCACAATCACTTTGCTATCATGCTGAACATTTTATTTTAACCTAATATATCAAAGATTTATAAAATCCCAAAAACATATTTGATATAAAAATGTACACTAGTGGAACATAATGTATATGTCTTCCCTTCCCAATTTCATTCCTTAACATATCAATCCAAAATATCATGCTCTTCCAATCTATTTTCTATTTGCACAATGTTATGTGCCTCAAATCACACATCTAAAAAAGGGATTCATTTTTTTTCTCCCTTGCTACCCCTAAAAAAGAAAAAGAAAATTTGCAAATGGAAAGCTCCTGGGCTGTAGGCAGTGCCATGTGGCTCTTTGTTTCTAGAGTGGCTGGCTTTCTTGATCAGGCTTCCTTTGAACAAAAAAATATTTCTGGAATTCTATAAAATAATTGTTAGACTCATTAAAGATTTATTTGAGGTGCATTTCAGGGGGTGAGTTGCATATTTAGTCTGTTTTTAAACACCTCAAATTCACAATGCAGACAAAAATCTCCAAATAGCATTTAGAGTAGAATAGTATCCATTTCGGACTATGTAATTTCTTTTCGCAAGTTGCAGTTATAGCATGTTTTTTTCTGCTGTTGTCTCTGTTACGATCATCACAAGACATTCCATCTCGGTGTCCTCGGTCATTTGACAACATCCTTGTGTTTAAAAGCGTCTGTACAGTGTAGAAATGTTTGACCATAGCACATAAAGTGGCCCTTGATTTAATTGTGCCACAATTAATGCTTTGTTGTAATGTGTCTGTCTTTTCATATCTCCATGGCATGCTGTTCAGGATGTTTGTTTGCATGTAGGAGGTAACGTGTGCCCAGAGTATGGGATGCCGTGTGCTTTCCCTGCACTACTCTAAATTCTTTAATACACAGTTAAGAACCCTCCCAATGGTATCTATTTTGCCAACCTCTGAAGCCTAAAAAGTAGATCCACGCAGGAATGACATGTGGCCAACTTTGCATCAGACCTGCAGATGAAATGGCCTGCTGTAAACCAGTTTAATAGTATCCGCTACAGAGTGGCATTTGCTTTCTGACTTTGAAAACATTCTGACATTTAATTGCTCATCTTACTACAGCTGGTAAGCTAGCTACAGGCGGTTTTGATCGCTGCTAAGTGTGTGTGTTTGATCTGCAGGTTCATCCTTGCAAGGCCTACTCAGCCTTTCATCCTTCTGAGGTTGATAAATGAGTACCAACACAGGTTGGGTGATCTTGTTTGTATATTTGTTCTATATAAAGTGCTAAAATAACACATTATCATTTGGCCTTGGACATCTGCTTACGTTCGCAGTAATTTGGGACTATAAACACTGATATTAATGATACATATGATGATCCATTCTTGTATGAAATGTATATCACATCATAGTGATATTGTAACCATATTTTTGTATTGTACTTAGACAATGCTTTGTGATGCCACTTCCCGTTTTGTCATGGGGTTAAAGGTAGTGTTCCATCGCTTCCTGTGATGTCACTTTGGGGTGGGGTCAAATGACATCACTTCCTGTGTCATCAGAGGTCAAGGGTTGTGTGATGTTACTTACGCTACCACAGGCATTGTGGTGAAATGACGTCCCTTTTCTTCATACCGTCACATAAAACATCCTCTGCATAAATACACCTTTAACTGCTTTTACTCACCCTCTGTGTCATTCCCCTCACGTCCAAACAGATATAGATTATTTTTATCATTATTTCAAAATGTGTCTTCTAATTCTCAAGTCAAATTTATCAATCATTAATTGTCACCAAAATACATTCCCTCAATCTCGCATTTTAGCATAACTCAATGTGTGTATATATTTATTTATTTTGATGTTTGCATAGCTCTTTAATCGAAAGCACTTTACATGAATGTTACCCTTGCCCAGTCAAAATTAAAACCAACTCTTCCTTCTGTGTCATACTTGCAAACTAGCTCAATCCATCTTCCTAAAAACCCAAATACATTCTTCTCATATTTACACTATTGGTCCAGGGGGTGGGACATAGCCCTAATGGCGTAGTCACCTGTCTGTTCATGAAAGAGCGAGGGAACAGGCTGCTCCTCTACATTCCATTGTTACTGTGGCTTTCCGATGATTAACTGTCATGGAAAGGGGAAGGGTCAAAGATATCAAAGACTGTCCAACATTGAGTTACTAGTGTGTCAATGAGGCAAACCTTTTGGCATGTAAAGATGGGAGATTGATGGTATGTGGGGAGGGACACACAACCTTTCGTTTTTGTTTGGGTTTAAAGGCATGGTCTAGTAAAAAAATGTATTGTCCCTACGGGTCGGCCATGTTTTTTTAAGCCTAAGTGGCTCGATTTTAGAAAACTTTCCTATGGACCTTACCCGAGTTTCCGTCCATTAAACGCACGCGAAAACAAGCACCAGGGAGCTGCCATTTTCTGATAATCCTATCTTTTCCCCCATCGCCCTGGCTGACCTGCTTTTGCGGCACTAAATCAATTCCCCCGCCCCTGAGCCTGTCATCAGCAGACTCGTACCGCCCATTTCCCAACGCCAAAGCACGTCTCGTGTCAACATTCGCTGCGCTTCAGCTAATGACGTGTTGCCATGGAAATGGCAGGACGCCTCTTTCCTCAATAAGTATAAACAGACCGTTTCACAACACACAGCAGCAGATTTTCGATTCCATTCCTCTCTCTGTGTTACTTTGAGTATTCTGTGACTCGTTTCAGTGCTCTGGTCAGCTACCTTTGCCGCTTGTAGCCCGTGTGAACACCTGTACCATCTCGGTAAATTATTTTACTCTGTTTACCACACAATGGCTACAATAATGCCCTCCATGTACGAGCCCGAGTATACCGAGGAGGAACTACTGGAAAGGGAAGCACGCGAAAACGATGGGGATTCGGACGGCAGTTGGCAGGACGAATCAACAGATGAAGAGCCTGGGCCTAGTCGAATGTACGGCGTCTCCACCTGGTGCACATGCAATCGGTGCAAGCTAATGCCAACTGAGGATGAGAACTGCTGCTGCCGAGAAAACTCGGGATGCCTGGCCTACATTTCGGAAGGCGAGACACGACCGCAATGCATCACCGAGCTGCCAGACTTCAGGGCAGCCTGCCTCACACGGGCCGTGTTGAGAATAATGATGGTGCTTATGCACGAACTTCGTGCAACTGTTCGTCCTCGTAATCCGAGTAACGAGTAAGTATACTCTGCTTGTCATGCCACTCCTATTTCATGTTCTTCTACTATATCCAAAATTACATCTACATATCATTGTAACGCATGTAAGTCGTTCAATAGTGTGCATTGTCTAGATAGCATTTGTCCGTGCAGAATGCCATTAGTTACAAGAATTGTCATTGACAACAAACGTTTATTAAACTGATCTTGGTCATTTAAAAACAGTTTGTTTCATTCCTTTTCACAGGTGGTACAGGCTGGTGGCCTATCGTTCCTTTACATGGTGGCTCCACGGGAGGCTTGGACACCGCGTTCGAAGAGTGATACCCGCCTGTGCCGTTCGTGCCATTAGAGAAACGTTCCCGAGTGACAGCGGTCAGTACAGGGGATTTCCCCTACTGTGCTGCAACCTGACCTGTATAATCTTTAAAGTCTTGTATTTTTGTGTCATGAAAATAAGATACAAAATAAAACACCACATATATTTTAACAACGTTTGTTTCGATTTTTTAAATGAATCAAGTGTGTCTCCATTCAAGGATGGACGTCAGACATCTGTGCTCCGAATGGGTGAAGGTCTGGTCGCTGTGAAGCAGGGTGGTCACTATCTATCTAAGCTAACATAACATATTCTCGATAATGCATGCACTAAATAACACTTGTTCAAAGTCTTTCAGTAGGTTATGTCTCTATAAAAGTCACACATATATCTATACTAAAAATTACCATTGGATTATACAGGCCTTAGGGTCTTGACCACTATAATACACCGGTTGAAGTGTGGGTCTGTGCTCACAAGAATCTCCGGTATGTGGCATTTGTTATTGATAAGCAACGATATACTATCATTGATATAAAGGCGATATACTATATATTGATATAAAGGCGGTTCGCGCCAGTGGATGAGCGCTGGCATGGGGGCTGTCAGGGGCGCGAAAGGCCAAGGTGCCAAACTACATGTACACTTCAAAAGGTGTCCCACGCCAAGGGGCCATCGGTCACATGGTCTCCTCAGACCCCGTGTCTCCAGCCAGGCCTCCCCTTGAAGCAGGCCGCCCCCCTGCAATCCACATAAGTGTGTCTCCATTCAGCAGTCTTCCTGTGCCTTATCTGCACGCCCCAGGGCCATCCATCCCACCCCCCTGTATCAAAGGCGGTTCGCGCCGGTGGATTCGCGCTGGCAAGGGGGGCTGTGACGGGCGCAAACGGCCAAGGTGCCAAACTACATGTACACTTCAAAAGGTGTCCCACGCCAAGGGGCCATTGTTCACATGGTCTCCTCAGACCCTGTGTCTCCAGCCAGGCCTCCCCTTAAAGCAGGCCTCCCCCCTGCAATCCACATAAGTGTGTCTCCATTCAGCAGTCTTCCTGTGCCTTATCTGCACACCCCAGGGCCATCCATCCCACCCCCCTGTATCAAAGGCGGTTCGCGCCAGTGGATGCGCGCTGGCATGGGGGGCTGTGACGGGCGCAAACGGCCAAGGTGCCAAACTACATGTACACTTCAAAAGGTGTCCCACGCCAAGGGGCCATTGTTCACATGGTATCCTCAGACCCTGCGTCTCCAGCCAGGCCTCCCCTTGAAGCAGGCCGCCCCCCTGCAATCCACATAAGTGTGTCTCCATTCAGCAGTCTTCCTCTGCCTTATCTGCACGCCCCAGGGCCATCCATCCCACCCCCCTGTATCAAAGGCGGTTCACGCCGGTGGATGCACGCTGGCATGGGGGGCTGTCAGGGGCGCGAAAGGTCATGGTGCCAAACTACATGTACACTTCAAAAGGTGTCCCACGCCAAGGGGCCAGCGGTCACATGGCCTCCTCAGACCCTGTGTCTCCAGCCAGGCCTCCCCTGAGGCAGGCCACCCCCCTGCAATCCATATAAGTGTGTCTCCATTCAGCAGTCTTCCTGTGCCTTATCTGCACGCCCCAGACCCATCCATCCCACCCCCCTGTATCAAAGGCGGTTCGCGCCGGTGGATGTGCACTGGCATGGGGGGCTGTGACGGGCGCAAACGGCCAAGGTGCCAAACTACATGTACACTTCAAAAGGTGTCCCACGCCAAGGGGCCATCGGTCACATGGCCTCCTCAGACCCTGTGTCTCCAGCCAGGCCTCCCCTTGAAGCAGGCCGCCCCCCTAAGACCACGACATACATATGTCATTCATTCACAAACACACCCCTGTTTCTAATACTTTATAAACCACTTGATATGTCATGAGAACATCTTTGTGCTTTGCAAGTCAACTCCTGAACGTGTTACCTGGCAACCACTGAGATCTACGCTAATCTGCTCGTCGTCGTGCTATCAGTGAACTTCTGTGACCGCTTAGAGCAAACCCATCAGTGTGCTACCTGTGGCCACCCACCTATTCTCCTGCAACATACTGCTCTGCTTGCTGAATCCAACTGTTTGTTGGTCAAGGTAAGGCCATGTATCCTAGTCATATTTCGCAGATTTTTAAATTTCTATCTATTTGCGAGTTGAGTACACAATAGTGCTAGGTTCATTGGTCTCATTGCTATTGACTTGAGTTTCCATTGCTATGCTATCAATAGATCTATTTATTTTCATCTGTGTCTATTGTCATCGAATTGCACCCTTCGGGTGTCCAGTCTATAATGTAAGCATGTTTCCTTCTCGTGCAATACAGAACATCCAAGGGATGAGTCACATGTTCAGTTTTTAGTCACATAATTTATACATTTCTGCAACTTATGCAAATACTAAGCCGCACATAATGAACTGGTATAGTTCCTGCGACCAAAACAAACCTTGCATTGATCATTGTAAGATTCATTTACTTTTGTATCAAATCTTTATTCTTGAAGATTGTATAATAATGTTGATATTTACTTTTCAGATTTATCAACAATTCCTGCCTGTTCGATTAGCGGTTGCCCTTCGAAGACCCATGCTAAATCTGAAGGCACTACAATGCATGTATTCCCGAAAACTGTTGATCGAATAAGAGAATGGGTCAGACATTGCGGATATCCACTGGATGAGCTGGAAAGTAGAGTCCAACAAGTCTTACAGGACAAGAGGGGTGATCGATACCGCATCTGCAGCCGGCACTTTTCCTTGGACATGTACACAACATCTTGGGTAACAAAGAAGAATAAACGGCGAACGACACAGAAATTGCTCGAAAACGCTATTCCCACTCTATTCGTCCACATTCCGCCACCGGTGAGTCAAGAGTCCGGATTTAGCTTTAGGCCTTGCGGTAGTGTGTAGGTATCCGAACGGATTAATTGATATTGTAGGTGTTCTATCCCTTGTAATAATTTCGATATTGATATGAGTGTATAGTTTTTTGAATAATGACATTTACCAATATATTCTTTTTCGATTTCATAACCCACAAATGCAATGTATATATATGGGAACAGGGAACTGTGCTGTATTGAGCATTTTACAAGTATTCTGTCGCCTTACATGGCTATTTTTAATATTGGCATTTCATTATCAATCATTAATTTACCTTTACAACTTCTTGACTATCCCTTGAATCTGAGGCAAGAACATTCTACATCCTTGACGTGGTCGCAGTTATCAACCACTTCTAGCGCGTATCAGGTAATCTTACTAGGCTAATCCGCTACAGACTTGTTTTATGCATGTCAAGTAATATTTTTATTTTATCGTGTAATCATTTCACCGAATGTTTGGTTAGTGCTTTCCAATTGATATACACCTTAGTTATCGTCCATTGGTGTTTGTTTTCAGTTATAATTAGTGTTATCCATACTAATGCAAGTACTGTCTTTCAGGGAGATGCTGAAGCATCCGCCACATCTACAACATTTCTAGATGTTCTTCAACAGCAGGAGGTATGGATACTGACAGCTCCATCGAGCGTCATCATCATAGCTGGAATTCTTGTCGTTTGATTGTTCTACACAATGTTTCATTCGTGGTTAGCCGTTGATATGTACCTGTGCTGTCGACCCCAGGTGTGTGTTATGTTTTCACTATTGTAATCCTCACTAATGCAAGTACTATGTTTCAGGCAGTTGATGGAGCGTCAACCCCTGCACTTGATGCAGAGCCTGACATTCAAGTAAATCCAGGGGAAGTGGAAGCAGGACCATGTGTATACGAATTGGCGCAACAGCTTTCGGAAGTGCGCACTACATTTGCAACATCCATAGATATTCTTCAGCAGCACGAGGTATGGATAATGACAGCTCCATCATGCGTGATCATATAACGTGATTCCATTTGCTATACTTTCTTCCCTATTAACGCAAGTGCTGTGTTTCAGGGAGACGACGAAGCTTCCACTACAATCACAACATCCAATTTAGATGATGCAGATGTAAATAAATCGGAGAAATAAGTTGATGAAATGTGATCATATTTAGATTTTCCTTGATTCTTTTGGACAATGCATCATTTGCGGTTATCTCTTTATATGTACCTGTGCGTTCGACCCCAAGTGTGTGTTATGTTTACAATATTGAAAACCATACTAATCCAAGTACTGTGTTTCAGGGAGACGACGGAGCTTCCACCACAATCACAACATCTCATTTAGATGATGCAGATGTAAAGGAATCGTTGAAATCAGTCGATGAAATGTGATCATATTTGGATTTTCCTTGATTCTTTTGGACAATGCATCATTTGTGGTTATTTCTTTATATGTACCTGTGCCGTCGACCCCAAGTGTGTGTTGTGTTTCCAATATTGAAAAGCATACTAATGCAAGTACTGTGTTTCAGGGAGATGCGGATGCCTCCTCTCCAATACAACCATTCATGGCAGTCCATGCAGAGCCAGAGGTATGGATACTGACAGTTCCATCGAAATAGATCATCACTGGTCGAATACTTGTCGTTTGATTGTTGCACAAAATGTTTAAATCGTGTTTGGCTATTGAGATGTACCTGTGTGTTCGTCCTCACGTGTGTTTTATGCTAACAATATTTTGATACATAGTAATGAAAGTACTATGTTTCAGGGAGACGATGGAGCCTCATTCCGTGCTGTCTATGCGGATACAGAAAATATAGTCGTTGCAGCGCAAGAGGAAGGGAGGACATGCGGAAACGAATCGGAGCTACAGCGTGCAGATGTTGAAGGTTCGAGTCAAAAAAGTTGCAAAGAAAAAAAAACAAAAAAAGGTTAGTTACAAACAGTTCATAACTTGAAAAAAATGTTTGTGCTGGGGACTATTTTATGTTTTTTTCCAGTCAATTCTACTACACTCAATCTTGTGTTTAAACTGAACATCCCTTTTCCAATCTCTCCTCCAGTTACCTGTGGGTGTCAGAACTATACACACACAGACAGTGAAGCGAATGAGAGATGTGGCTTGCCAGACCGTGTACACTCTGGAGGAACTATTAATTGAGGCGAGGCGTGTTCAGGCTCGAGATGCTCATGTCCAATGGCCAGAACATGAATTAACTGTGTTTGGAGACTACAGCAAAGTTGCATTCGACCATAGCTACAGTGCGACCGCACCACCACAAGAAGATGTTATTGGGCCTCATTACGACTCAGGCGGTAAGGGGTTTACGCTGGCGTAAACAGCGCCGACCCTTACCGCCTGAGTACGAGGTCCCTTAGCGCCATGGCGGATTTAACACCTGCTTTTAGCAGGTGTTAAAATCCATGGCGCTAAGGGACCATGGAGTTAATTACGCCACCGTAATTTACGGTGGCGTAATTAACACCTTCCCCACTCCCATTATGCCCTATGGGGCAAAAATGGGAATGGGGAAGGGTAAATGGGGATTGGGGACTTACCGCCCCGCCAACCTCGGAATGGGGCGGTAAGTCCGCCAACCACCATGGCGTAAACGTAGTTTACGCCATGGTGGTAAAGTCACGGCCCAGGCGGTAACTTACCGCCTGGGTCGTAATGAGGCCCCTTGAATGTATTGAAGATAGCTCTGAAGTAGTTGCAGATCAATTTACACAATCTACACCCGCCAAAAATTTGCCACCAAAAAACCTGTCGACATTGTTGTGTTCTCCCATCAATGTTGAAGTAATAGATGTCGAAATGACAGAGAATGAACCAGCCGCAGCATCCATGGACGCATCAGAACTTCATATCAGCGATATTACTTTCCAATGTGTTGAAATCTCCACAACGTCACAGGCTGAAACAACGTTGACGCAGGATGACAGTCTAATGAAAGAGAGCAAATACATTGTATTCGACAGTTTTTTGATGGAAATTATAAGTATGCTGAAATGTGTGCATTCCATTAGAGGGAAAGTATGTGGGAAGCCATTGATTAATGTGACTCGTCAAATAAAAGGCAGTAACGTCAAAATAAATGCCGCCTGTAGATTAAATCATAGGTTCTCATGGTCTGCACAACCGATGCTGGGGAAACTGCCAGCAGACAATCTACTGTGTGCAGCTGCATCACTTTTTAGTGGCTCCAGTTTTAGAAAGTTAGAGGCTTTCTTTCAGTTTGTGGGACTCCATTTCATTTCTAAAGCGCTGTACTACATATACCAACATGATTATCTGTTTCCGGCCATTAGTGATGCTTGGAAAATTGAACAATTGTCTCTAGTAAGTACATTCGAAGGCAAACCATTCATGCTAGCCGGTGATGGACAGTGCGACAGCCCTGGATTTTCTGCCAAGTACTGCACCTACCACTTTCAGGACATGGATAGTAAGAAAATTGTGAGTTTGGTGGTCGTGCAGGTAACACAATGTACATCGTCAGTGGCCATGGAGAAACTAGGATTTATAAAATCAGTGGAATATCTACAATCAAGGGGAATGCACATCAACCTAATAGCCACGGATAGACACGTTTCAATTGCCAAGACAATGAGAGAGCAGTTCCCACATATTAAACATCAATTTGACGTATGGCATCTTTCTAAATCAATCAATAAGAAAATCTCGGCTGCAGGGAAAAAAAAGGTTTTGAAAGTATTTTGCAGTGGTCACATTCAATCACCAACCATCTTTGGTGGAGCCCAAAAACTTGTGAGGGATCAGTGGAAATACTTCTTGAAAAATGGCGGTCACTGATGCACCACTGTACCAACGTTCACCGCTGGACAGCAAATGAACATTTCCACCAATGTGAACATGGCCCTTTGTCCCCAGAGGGGGCACGGAAGAAGAAGTGGTTGATTCCATCTTCACCGACACACAAAGCCATTGAGAAGATTGTTTTCGACAAAACTCTATCAAGAGATTTGAGAGGACTGACAGAATTCTGTCACACAGGAGATTTGGAGGTGTTCCACAATATGTGCCTAAAGTACAGGCCAAAGCGCTTGCATTTTAGCTTTCGGGGCATGAAACATCGCACTCTACTAGCGGTCTTGGCCCATAACAGCAATGTCGGATGTGAACAATCTAGGACTAGGGGTAAAGTAAGGATGCCTCGCTACACTAAGGTGTTTTCAAAACAAAGTAAGCAATGGGTGATCAAACCAGTCTATGATGAAATGCAGTTCGACTTTGTGAAAGGCCTTATTGTTGCTGTGTTAGAGAAGCACAGATATGGAATTTTGGACGTTTCTGTGCAGAGCAGTGATCCATTTCCACCGAACATTGTGACTGTGCCAAGCCCACCCGAAGCACAGCTGATTGTGAAGTACAAATCCCGGTTTAAATAATTGCAATATGATTGTCTTTTTGTAAATAAATGTTATTGTACAGTGTACCTGTAAACCTAACCCCTACCTTCACCATCATGGGTGGCGAACAAGCTGGGTGTCATCTTTGAATTCTCTCTATTCACCTCACATATGTGTATGTATATATTTTTCTCATGTCTCATCCCATGTAAATGTAAATGCTGCACACTGTTAACGGAGGGGAGGCTTGCGTATTGCAAATAATAAAACAAACAAACAAACAATAAATCTCACTTTTAACTCAACTCCTGTGGTACTTTATACTTTCCCTGACCTTCCGCAAAAAATTAAATGTCTCAATTTGGGCTGCAAAGCTCGCAGACAACGGGGACAAAATTGGGGCATTTAGAACGCGCCAGCCAAGCGGGCCGTGGCATTTGGGAGAGAAGCCAGTTCGCATTTGCACATTGAGGCGCACTACATAGACGGAGTCTAAACTTCAAGTTCTCACAGATGCCTATACTACGTGATGTTGCAAATAAAGAATGCGAAGGACAGCGTCCAGATGAGGCCCACAAGTCGCACTGGAAGTATAAGGGTGTATTGTTTTTTGACCTTGAGACAGGGACCATGCCGAAAGAACTACATTTGAAGGGAGTGCGCAATAACGTAAGAGACGAGGTGTCCAGTCAACTGGTCGACTGCAATTTGGTCGACTGCAATTTGGTCGACACCATTTGGTCGAATGCCAAATGGTCGAATTTTTTTTTTTTTAATATATATGTGTTTTGTGGGTTTTCGTGTTGGGAAAAAAATAAAAAAGAAATAAAAGGTGGTTGGGGTGGGGGGACCCCCCCAAAAAAAACCAAAAAATGGGTAAAAAAAAAAATAAAAAAAATTCGACCATTTGGCATTCGACCAAATGGTGTCGACCAAATTGTCTGTCGACCAAATTTTTTCGACCATTTGACTGGTAACCAAGAGACGATCAGGCAGAAAATTCAGAAACTAGACTGAGTTTCATTTTAGTTCAGTATACGAAAAACCGTTGTCAAGAGCACGGTCCGTTTTACAGACTGCATTACGAAGAGACACAATGGAAATTTCAAATATAATGTAAGTAAATCTTTACACGCTTTTATACCGGAATGAAGATTTAATGAATGGATGCATGAATAAATGAATGAATGAAGAGCTAGGAAAAGCAAGTAAAACGTGTTCGTAGTGGGCACATGGGCATGCAGGTCCACTGGTCTCACCGATCTCGGTCCTTGGCCCAGCCACTTTTCGCTGCACTGCCTACCTGCACTACGGGACTGTCTCTGTATCCTTCAGCCCCTTCTCCCGGCATTTACCTTGCACTTGCCACCAGCTGGCCCTATTATTTAATTTGTATTCAACTAACCATGTACAGCCCTTCCCCATGCGCGATCAGAAAGACACCTGGCCTAGTAGGATAGTTGTCTGTCTGCCCTTGTTCCCCATCTGCCTCGTCACGCCTAGAAACACTTGAGTATAGGCGCGTTACAAATGCCATATCATATATCATATCATTCCTCACGCATGTAGACCAACTGTCGTTTATCATTGTGTGTTTGCCTCGATTTATCTTGTTACTTTTCGCATTGATTTTAGAGATGAACATACTCCATTGAACTATGCTTGCAAGCAAATAGTTTCTGATTGGCCGTAATAAATAAAATGAGTAATATTAATGAAGTTCGGCTAGTGAGACTAATTATAATTTTTTTGTTTTCATAACAGGTATTTGATCCCATTCTGCCACTGCCATCTGTTTGAGACACCGGCGGATGGATTCTTCAGCAGACACCTGCAGCTTCGTGTCAACAACTGGAGCATGATCACCATATTATGGGACGATCGCCAAGGGCCCACATGCCCTTACGCTGTACTAGTGGCTAGGAGCAACATATCAGGCTGGACTAGTGCCTAGTTGAGGGAACAGCCTTGCGGTTCACCGTGCTTCCAAAGTGATTCTTTTTACGAAAATGAACACCCTGTGTACCATAAAGGAACAGCGCGTGACTCAAGATGAAACGGAACAGTTATTGCGGATACAGATAAAAGAAAATAAATGGCTTTCGGAGGTCACATGGCAATTGCTGAATATTCTCTAAACATTGAATGTCAAATAAATGTACCAAATGTACCGTGTTGCTGTTTCATTTTAAAGTACAGTTTCATATTCCGAATTGTGGTGCGCTGTGTTGTGAGTTGATCTGTGTTGGTTTCCGGGTTCTGTGTGGAGTCGCGCAGAAGACGACTGGGCGCGTTTGCCTACGCAGCACAGTAACGTCACGGAGAGAGGCGGGGAATATGAATGTTTTGATAATGTCAGGCTCAGGGGCGGGGGAATTGATTTAGTGCCGCAAAAGCAGGTCAGCCAGGGCGATGGGGGAAAAGATAGGATTATCAGAAAATGGCGGCTCCCTGGTGCTTGTTTTCGCGTGCGTTTAATGGATGAAAACTCGGGTAAGGTCCATAGGAAGGTTTTCTAAAATCGAGCCACTTAGGCTTAAAAAAACATGGCCGACCCGTAGGGACAATAAAAAATTTTACTAGACCATGCCTTTAACTTGATGAGCTCCCACTGCCATACTAGTCTATGGACATTCACACCCACTACCTGCCCATCCCTGACCAAAAACACAACTCTGGAAGTTGAATGTCATTGGTATTGTTAAGCAGTCTTCTAAAAGGTAATGGCTTTAATTATAGTTGTAAACCAGCTCCCTGTGTATTATTTATTGAACATGTTTATAAAGAGCGAACAAGGCATGAGTCTGTACAATAAAAACATATACAGTAGTCAACATGTACAATAGACAACATGTATCAAAATAGTGCAAAGGCCCAACACACAAGAAGCAATAATAATAAAAATATCTTAACCAAGTGCCTTCAGCCACTTGATTTGTAAGCAATGTGGGTGTCCTTGCACTGAAAAACAAGTATTGGCAAAGCCGACCATTTTGGCTCTAGCACAGTGTGAGGAGCCAGGAATGAGATGCGGACACAGAGGACTCATGGTTTGGATTATTAACTTGTTTTCAAAACAATAAAGGGGTTGGAAAATGCCTCACTATCCCTAATCCAGGAGGTATTGCCCTACCTCAACCAGAAACGAATGGGTCGGTCCTTTGTGAAGATGTCCAAAGCAAAATATGTACTGTGTCCAAAATCCTATTCTGGCCCTCGCACTTTAAAACTAATTCTAAGGTGCAAAGGGTGTTGGATCTCATGGTGCACAGATGTTCGACTTCAACAAAAAGATTAAAGAATCCAACCAAAAGTTCCAAGTGGATGATGTTCACCGTAATGGGGGATTGCTTCCTTCCCCAGGTTTCTCAACAACAAAAAGTTCCAACAAAGAATAATCAAAATCCTTCAGTTCCGGGGGAATAACTTCCTTCACCAGGTTTCTCCTTATGTTTCGAAACAGTTCAAAATCCTAAGGGCATGTAACTTTCAATGTATTATCTTCTTTACAGTATTTCAACTTGGCTGTGAGACCTAGGCTCGCAGGTCAACTGGTATATTCTCCTGCTAGGCTCTCTCTTGCGCTTCAACATAACAATCTCAAGGGCATGGATCTTCCTTAAGAGTCTCCTTCTTTTATACACACTTGATTGTGCCTGGTATACTCTCCTCTATGGACTTTCACAGAGTTACTTACAAACACTTGTCTTCACCTGGTGCACTCTCCGGCCAGGACTTTCCTATAATGACTTTTAAACCAAACATTTCACTTGTCCTGGTGTACTCCCAGCAAGGACCTTTCCTTTCATACATGAAACAATATTTGTCCAATATTGTGTATCTTTCCCTGCTCAATAATGTTAGTTTCTTTAATAGCTATTTTATTCATGCACGGGGATTTAGCCCCTTTTCCCAGTTTGTGTATATTTATTTGCCTTTCTTGCTTAATTCTGTCCCTCTCAGAATGTGGGCTCAATGACCCCTTTTTGGCATGGTTTACAAGTATGTTAGCCTCTTCACATGACTCTCATCTTCTTTCCATGAAGCGGTGCACTCTTTCAGGTCACCCAGTAACCCTTCCGACTACCTGTTCTTACCAGGTGTCTGTCATATTTTGATTTTTTTCACGCATCTCTGATTTGATTTCCTTCTGGTTGCTGACTTGGAGTTTGTCCCGTCAATCGCTTTGCTGTGCCTTTCGGTTCCTGCTGCTTTGCGCTTTCAGTTGTCAAGCCTTCTGCACTCCAGTTTCCTCTCTGCCACCTGGGTATGCTGGGTGTCCCACTTCTCAGCGTACTGGTCAGTTTCGGTGCAGCCCTGCATCTGCAGCTCACTTCTCTTGCTGCCAGCTGTGCTGCTTTTAAAGTTTTCGGCAATATTGAATAACCTCATACAACTATACCACTGTGTAGGCTTACTGATTTGGTGTCTTGTCTCAGTGGCTATTATAGCCTTCCTTTTATGATGTTGGGGAGGTTGGCCTGACATTTTACTGGGAGTTTTCATTACTGCTGCTTGCCTCTTCCTCGTTCCAGTAGGTGATGTCTTGGCTTTTGTGTCAGGTTGGAGAACACTAACAATAGGTCTGGCAAGGGTATCTGGGCGAGTGTTCCAGGTAGCCATTAAGGCATGCAGTATGGAGGGAACATCTGCAAATGGAATTGTAGGTATGTGACTTTCACCAATTATGTTGTATCATTCCTCCGAGAGCTGCCTTCCCCCAGGTGGTCCTCCCTTGTATTGCCACCTACAGGGTCAGGATCAGGTAGTGACTGCAGTCCCCTGGTCACATAGGGAGAGACTACCTCAGGGAAAGAAGTAATGACATAAACAGACTCATCACAACAGTCATTAGCTAGGCATTTGGCAGGTACAGCCATAATTTGCCATCTTATAGCCCGGTAGTACCATTAAGGAAGTGTCGGAAAATTGCTTATTGCATGCTGTGATTAATACAATGTGATTATTCCAAAGACCCTGGCCTGGGACCCTTCTTATAAGGCCAGGGAAAGGCAGACACTTCCTGATCCTGACCCTGTGGTGGGGGGATTCTGCGGGAGGATCACATGGGAGGTCACTTGGGAAATTGGGAGAACACATTACATTTTCCTAATGACTCCACAGTCTTGATTGCCTATTGTAAAATTGAGGAATTTAAAATAAAAAGACGCCCAAACAATGGGGACTTCAAGTCCCATAATACCTCCGGTACTAGGACGAGGAATCGGGGCTTGGAGGCTCAGAGATGCATGTGCAGTCTATTGTTTCTAATGACCCACATCTGAGACGGACTTTTGATTATTTAAGGTCCCTTCAGGTGCAGGCCATTAGAAATCATGGTGGAAGCCGTGGCAAAGTAGCTAGAGAAGCAGTGAGCAGCCATGCATGCAGACAGAGCTGAGTGTCGCGGTTTATTGTATGGCAACGCCCAAATCTTGGAGCTCCTTCCCCCACCATGAATGTGTCGCACATGAAAGCTCTTTGGATTTTCTATTAGGTTCTTTTTTTGATACGGCCTCCAACCAATCTCGCACACAACCTCAACAAATACCCCGTGCCACAATGGACTAGGAACCAAGTCGGCGTGTGTTAATACGATATTTATTTATTCAGGCAAATCAGGACCAACAGATTACAGCAGCCACCAATATTGTAGCAACACAAAGACAAAATCTCCTTTTTGGGAAAGTGCCAATAAGGATATGACACCAGACTGTGTAGTTGAAATATCTACCTTTTACATCACCCCTCGCCCCCAATGCAAGCAAAGAACAGTTCCAAGCACACAATAAAAATTAACAGAGTTATGCTTTTCTCCCAGCACCCCTCACCCCCCAGACATCCACTAGGCTTGACTGTTTTGAATGAAAGGAATGGGCAGGGAGTAGGAATGCGTATGTGGTGCTCACAGAAACAATATGGGAGACAGAAAGGAAAGGGGAAACTTTGTTTTGCAAAGCACAATGGTAAAATGGCTTTTAAAATTATTTATCACAACTGCTATGGGAAAGAATAGAAAGAAGGGAATTTCTTTTTCTTACACTTAAAATGATAGGCAGGGCTTTGGGGAATAATAGTCAGCACACAATGGGAAAATCGGATTTTGGAAGACTTGATTGCAAAAGCAACAGAGGAGACAGAAATGCAATGGGGAAAATGTGTGCTGCTACACCTGACAATAACACCCAGTGCTTTAGGTTTATTATGGAATGGGAAAATCGATTTTGGGATGCTTAACATAAGGGTAATGTGAGAAAGAAAATGGAAATGGAAATTCGTTTTTCAGAGCACAGTGGCACAGTGACAATTTCGTTTTTACACCCTGCGCACACACATGGAAGCAGGGCTTGGGGTTTAATTCTTTTGGCAAATCTCTGACTATACCAGCTCACAACACACTGGGAACAGATTGTTGGATTTGAATGCCACCAATACAGATCCCGTGAATTCAATCGGGGAATGAATTGATTTACTTTGAGAAATAGGCTAAGAATCTATACAGGCGAATGGGGATTTTTCAAGGGGACAATAACTAAAATACACAGGCAAGTAGGGGATTCTTCAATTGGGAATATCGAAGACAATGCTGAAAGAATACAGGGCTTATGCGATCTATGTCTTGGGGTATTTTTACTTACAGGAGAGGTCTGGACTGGACATCAGATAGCGTCAGGGCACCACTGCTGGGACAACCAAAAGGGTCAGTCAAGGGTCTCCAATCTTTCCTTCCAAGGACCCAAAGCAGTTTCTATGTCTCCTGTCTCCACTCCAAGATTAGGCCTCCCTCTGCTGGCATGTTTCTCCAGATTTCGACAGCAGATCACCTCATCGGATTAGTGGAAAAAAGGCCTGCTCTGAGGCAAGTTGGCTTATTTATAGTGCAGAGGACATCACAATGTGTCATGATTCTCGCCAAAGGGATTGGCAAACCTCCACTACCCCACTCCCACCTGTGTGCCGACAGGAAAAGGAAATGTGGGAATGCTTTAGAACACTAGAGGAGGAGAGCACTTCATCATCTCAATTTGACAGGGGGTTCGGCCTGAATTAAGAGCTAAAAATCTCACCACATGGCAAGTACCCTTAGTTTTAACATCTTGACAGATATGAATATATTTCTGAAAGCTACATGTGAAGGCGAATCACATAAAACTAGTCAGAAGTCTGTAGGTCATTCCTGTGCATAGATACCTTTTTTCTTAATTTACTCTGGAACTATATCAGTGAAAAATATGGCACTTTATGTGCTTTATATAGATCCTACTTGGCGTGCTGGTAAACACAAGGAGGGCCACATCACCTTTTCATGAATATCTTTAGTTGTGTTGATCCCACCAAAATCGTTTTGGCATGGTCAGAAGGAGTGTACTGTCATCTTTCCAAAAATCCTACAATGACTGTGGTGCAATGAATATTGTCAATTTTACGCGATAAAATAAATTTCTCCCATTGTAGTCAATGTGCAATCTCAATCCTCATCTGGCTAGGCCCCCACCCTGCTGGAGCACATGATGCCAGCAGAGGGTCTGTGTTTAGATTAGCTACCCATTCCAAGGGCTAATGACTGTGCTAATGCACATTTTTATTGAGGCTTGTGACCTGGGGTCACAAAGGCCGTAGAACAGACCCACTCTTATCTAGTCCACCCCATGTCTCCCATCTCAAAAGTAATTATTTTCTTGTATTTTTTAAGGTGGGCACTGACAATTAAAGCAGCCAGACCTCTCTCTCCCAGGCAACAGGGAGGGGAGGTGGGTTTCACATTTTGAAGAAATCATCATCCCGGCCCCTTGCAGCAAACAACCTGTAACACCTTATAAAGTTTCAAAATAACATGTGTGTTGCTTTGAAATTATCCATGTAACTGATGATAGGCAGAAACCATGTTCATACTTTGAAAGCTTGGCAAGCATTTTTTTAGCATATTTTTAGTGTAGAAGGAGAAATTGTATTACAAGCATTTGTTTATTTTACATTAAAAAATGCTCTGTTTCACTGCAGCTGCTTCAACACACAATTCTGACATCCCATTGAGGGTTCTGTGCAATGCTGTTTCGTAGGAATATTGGTACAGCTTTTTATGGATTTGACAAACATTTGATTTCCATGTGTCTTTTGCTTTCTTTTTGAAAGGCAGTTTGTATCTCTCCATATTTTGCAATTTTAGCACATTTCCTTTCCTCTTGATTTGAATGCACACAGCCTGGCACATTTATTTCTCGCATCCAGGGGTTATTTCACCCCACATGAGTAGTGAAGACGCCGGGACCGCCGCTGTTGATACAGTGGGAAATGTTGCAGAGCGTGTGATAGGATTAAGACGCTCAAACTGTAGAGATTGCTCAGCAGAAAGGATTTAGGTGATTGGCTGCCTTTTAGAAGAAGGAATTTCCCGCTCTCTGCTCGTCTCTCTGACAGCTGGCGAGCATCAGATAAACCCAGGACCAAAGCAGGCTCCTTTTGGGAGAGACGCGGGACACAGAAATTAAACTGGAGCTGTCAAAGAAGCCGCTGCTGCGACCCCATTCAGTCATTGCGATCGAAGAGCACAGACGTGCAATGAAAGACTGGTGAGTTGGCCTATGAAAGTTAACCCCGGAGCGCTCCGTGAGACACTGCATGCTGAGTATAATTACTTTAAATGCTAAACAAATGAAAGAGAGCATCTTTGTTACATGTAAAAAGGACCCAAGAGGAAGAAGTTAGTTGTTTTGATTGCTGAACTAATGAGAAAAAGCATAATTGCAACTATCCATATGTAAAGCAGAACCAAAAAAGAGATTTATAACAATCATTGCCAAAGCCAAGGGCAGGCAGGATAAAAGTAAACTACTACTATCATTGCCAAAGCCAAGAAAAGGCAATAGTGAATCCTAAAGGTAACAGACATTGCCAAATCCAAGAGAGAGTGGTCATTGCCAAAATCCAGGAGGTGCAATATTGAAACCTTGCTACATCCATCATTGCCAAAGTCAAGAGGGGGCAATATTGAAGAGCAATACCAACAAACCTTGGCTAAGCTATAATAGAAAAAGGGGGAACAGTTGGACATATGGCAAATGAAGAAGTGGAATGAAACATATGGGTGTTGTAGTTGTATAGAAGAAGCTGTGAACCTCAAACTTGTTGAAAGCTGACTTGAAGTTAACCTCATCACAAAGTACTTGAGGTAATGGTAGGAGTTATTTTGTCCTGGCAGGTGAGTATACCAGGATAGGGCCTATTAGTAGTAGTCCTGGCGGGTTAGTGAACCTGGAAAAAGACCTTGATGTACTAACTTGTGATGAAAGGCCACTTAACGTTGTTTGATGAACAGTGTTAAAAACCATCCTGATGAAAACATTGTTGTGTTTTGTTATTAATCAGTTGTCTTTTCTGAAGAAAAGAAGTCCTATTTGAATGTTCATTGGAAATATGAAACAAGGACTTTTTCATTTGATAAGCTGAAGCTTGTGGAAGATTACTTTTGCCAAGTGATGAACTTTGTTTAACCCGGAGATAATTCAAGGGTCCAGTGAAATAGAACTTCGATGTTGAAAGGAACTTTGAGATTATTCTTTAAGTGGAATTTGACGATTGAAACATTTTACTTGTTGGAAATTGTATTTGGAAATCCTGCATTGAACTTGGGGAAGGGGATCCGACCCTGTTTATAAGGATCTTTGGTTTCATTTGAATATAAATGTTATAAATATATTGTTGAATTTGAAAAGCCATCCAAATTCCTGTATGATTTCATTGTATGTATAAGTGTGAGGGATAAATACATTTCTATGTTGGAGTGTTTTCCTTTAGTCTTATTTTTGTAGGCAGGGAAATCCTAGTTAGGTTAGGGGAAGTGAGGTGTTTATCTCACCCATATACTTTCATTAAATGGCTACTTCTGAAAAACCTATACCAAGTTGCCCACCTCGCATTTTTGACCCCTCACAATGCCTCAACAAAAGTCAGAACCATTGGCTTTGTAACACCTGTTTTTGTAACGCATTGGTCCTGGATTCATTTGTCCTATCACACTTTTTAATATTCAGGGGACAATGTGGTCTCACATCTTTTTATTGCAGGTTTTCTGTAGGTGCTGAACAATTCCGCCCATGAGTACACCCTACTTCAGAATAGAAGTTGTGATACCTTTTATATGAATACCTGAAACAAATGACATTGAGATGGACTTCCATTAGTTTTAGAAGTTATGTTAATTGGTATTTTTATAGCACCAATGGTATCACCTTGAAGCACTGTGAGGTTGAACGCCCTTTAGAAGACCGTAGGCAGCGGACTGAGAAATTATAAATGCAGTAGTAAAATATGTGTGTGTTAGATTATACCCCTTGTTTAATATGCAATACACATATAGTAGCAACCACACCAGTGTCTAACATGCAGATAATAGAAATAATGAGACTGACCTGGTCTTCGGATTCAGCATGTAGATATGAGATGCTCACCTAATGCACTCTTCCTATGCCTGACCAACTGGCACCGAAAGAGTGCGCTAGGGAAACCCTAGTGGGGAAAAAAAACTTGAAAATAGAGAGAGGGAGAGTCAGTAAGAGTGCAAGATAAAATCGTCCCTTTCTGCCGGATATGATGCGTACCTTTCTTAGATGCGGAAACAACCGCTGGTAAGATGACAGGAGGCAGGACTTTGGGTGCCGGAAAGAAGGTAAGCTCCTTGAAAGAGACGTATATATGTTTAAGTGAAAACAGTGAAAGAGCAGGAATGTTCGTAGGTATGTGTGTAAATCCCACCTACCCGCGATGGCCAGTCCAGAAGAATGAAGCACAAGTGGAGGTGTCCTCTAAGTGACCGCAATGAATGCTGGGTGATGTAGTCTTGCGTGAGGCAGTCACACTCACATTCTGCAATAGAACGTCACAACATTACCTCGAGCAAGGGATGAGGAGAGCTGGAATTATTTAGACGGGAATTGGGCACCTACGTTATTGTGAGGAGAAACGGCAGACCGTTTGAAAGCCGAATCCGTAGCGTAGTAAAAAGACGTGCCGCGGGAGATCAGAGATTCCCTGGAGATGGAGGAGAAAAGTGAAGGAATGTCTGTAGAGACGGAAGAGAAAGTATCAGAACACATAGAATAAGTAATCACTGGTAAAACGATAACTCAGGTGGCATAAACACATGAAGCAGTAGCAATTCACTGCTGTGTCAGTTCCTGGGTCAGAAGTACTGCATCCAGGTGTAGAGGAGGAGTCTCAACAGTCACCTCCTGTAGAACTGGACTGATACCGGGAGATGAGGGCGCAATCATGGGGGAAGATGTACGAAGGGACGAGAGATGGCGCCAACGGTGCCACAAGGACCAGCTCCTTAGTCCCTTCGTAACAGTGTGTGCATTTACAGCCAATTTCGAAGGCAGCTAGGAGGGGAGTGGCTAGGTCCCTACAAGCAGCCCATAATTATCAGAAGGGGGGGTGGGTGCTAGAAAATTATCAAAGGATCCGGAAGAGTCAAAGCATCATGAGAGATAAGTTATGTGAACAGCTGGACTGAATTTCGCGGGGGACTTGGCTGTATTCTACTGGAGGTGCTGCTCGGACTGAAGCTGATGTATGTTTAGGGTGGGTGTAGTCATGTAGTATGTATCTCAGATGTGAGTGGCTTTGCAGAGCAGACCCCCGGAGAAACACAGCTGTAATCCCTGGGATGCAGTCTCGGAAACTTCATCATCTGATGGTGGTGTGAGAAACCTGAAGGTGTCTCCCTGACTAGTCCCCGGGAGTCTGTCATCCAGGTGGCAGGACAAGGCGATCGCTAAAGATCCAGTTCCTGGGGGTGGACCAGTGAGGGAGGATCACTTGGATGGGGTGGGGTGGTCCTCGGGGAGTGGAAGTGGCATACCGAAGGTTGAGTTGCGAGGTCACCCATCTTCTGACAACTTTCCCCCAACCTACCATGTAGGATACACCAAAACTTCCCCCCTCTCTTACTGACGTGAACACTTTTGCATATTACGAAGGACGACGGATTAACACTCGAGCCATTTACCTGACATGTCTCAAAACCAGGGTCAGGCAATTGACCAGAACCACACACACCTGACAGCCCTTTCCCTTCCTCACAGGGATAAAAGGTGGAGCACATGAGCGCAATATGAGCAAAGCAGACCGCACGACGAGAGAGCTAACTCAGCACTGCAGTTGAAGAGGAGGAGAAAGACGGCGCATACCGAGAGGGTGACCAGGAGAGAAGCGACCTTGCCCTTTCCGACCAAGGCCTATGAAACCTCTGCAGAAGGAATTGTAAGACCACTTACAATAGCCAGCGTGTGTTGCAGATGTCAACGGTACACAAGACCCTCCTCCACTGATAACCAAGCCAGGGAGAGACGCTTGTCTTCGTGGTACCAACCTTGACTCCAAAGAGAAAGAAAGCCAAGCGGTTCATTACAGCTGGTGAGTCGAGGGGAGAGTCGATAAGAAACTGAACTGTGTTGAACGAAATGTAGCAAACAGCTAATCGAACTGTGAAAGGTTAAAAGTACTATTGATGTAAGAGGGAGGAAAACCAGCAACAGAGGAGTCCAGCGCGACGTGGGTGCTCACTCAGGAAACTCTGGATGAATACCCGATTGTTGATGGTACCATAACCAATAGGCCTTGGGAAGGCGAGAAGGGGGCCAAAGTGGTCATAGAGGGGTTTTGTAAAATCCTCTATACAGTCGAAAGTCTTTGACTGACAGATGATTGTGAAACTAAGGGAAGTGAATTCTGCATCGTAAGAGTTGAAGGAAAAAGGCGCGATTGACAAGATTGGCAAGCGTGAGCCAAAACGAGGGATGCAGAAGAAGAGGGGGTGAAGTCCAAAGTCCCGAAATACAGTGTTTTGACAAGAGTGATCCTGGCCGAGGGATGTCCACAGTGATCTGTACAAAGACATTAAGATTTGTGAATGTCACAAAGAAGATTGTGTGGAAAGCCATACTGGGCCCGGAGGAAGGAAGCTAACCATTGAGAAGGGTCCAAGCCTGGAAGAGGGCGACTGAGGGGCGGAAAGGACATCACTGAATGTATATGTGAAAAGGAACTCTTGGAATACATCAGGCCCACGGCAGCAAGAGACTTTTAGTATAGGCCCTTTTATTTGACAACAACACCACTAGGACTGCCTTATTATTGTTTGATGGTCGAAGCTTGCTCCCATTTTAGATTTAGATTTAGATTAGGCGTTTTTCCAACCTACCTATACTTTTATTTATTTATTTATATTTATTTATTTATTTCTACCGCGCTGGAGCACACAGGCATTGGGGAACCACACGTACACGCATGAGCTTTAAGCACACAAGCCACGGGACAACACAGATCTACAGTTTCCAGGCGGGATTCGGATTATATTCATGGGATTTATCTGAACATGGCCCTGACAGAGACATAAAGTATGCAGACATGACGATGTCAGTTACACGTCTTTATTTCATCACTACAAATGGCAAACTGCCCAAGCCCCAAACAACCTGATCCCTCTGTACCCGCCCCCTTCCCTAGCACAACATCCCTTTCCTTGTCCTGTGGCCCGAGTTTAGAGCCACCCACATAATGATGTGGCTACAAGAGTCACGTTACAACGTGACATCTCCCCTCTTTTTACAGTACAGCTTGACCCATGCCTTTACCCCATTTCCTCAATCAATCTGAGGGGCTTTATGTGGCTGTGTTGAGGTCTTCTGTGGTGCAGAGGTTCTTGGGCGGGTGAATGTTTTCTTCCAAGCAGTTCTTCCTCATCAGAGCGTTCACTATCTCCTTGGTACGACTCATCTGAAAATGACCCATCAACATCGTCACTTGAAAACTCCCATCTTTCAGGTACGCGACCTGGAAGTCACTTGAAACAAGAAGAGTTTCTTTTGACCTCTTGTTGGCAATCTCCACTGCCAGTCACCATGTTGCCTTTTTTTGCAGTCACTATCAGTATTTCTGGGGAAAATGTCGAGTCTTCCTACCGTGCCTTTGGCTGGCACATCACTACCTGATCTCCTAAATCTACCTCACACTCTTGTGCTCTCCTTCGTGTGTCAGCCCATTCCTTCATCTTCTCTTTTTGTTCTAGATCTCGATCCTTGACTTGTTGTTCAAGGGTTGTGATGGGTTGTTGACTTTGACTCTCTAGTAGTCGTGTTCTGATGACTCGTCGAAACATGAGGTCAGACTCACTCCGGTGGTGCTATGAGAGGTGTGACGATAATCAAGTAGCAACTGATACAGTGCTTGCTCAAAGGGGTTGTTGATCAGATTGGCTATCTGTAAGGATTTCTTGACGCTGGCCATGAATCGTTCAACGATCCCATTAGCCTGAGGCCATCGCGGCTTTATCTTGCGGTGTTGGAACCCCATGTATTTGGCATAGTTCTCAAAATCATGACTTGTGAATGGGGGTCGATTCTCTGATTTCAGGACCTTTGGCATGCCATAAATAAATAGCATTCGGTCTATTGCTGCAATGATGCACATTGCTGACCTGGAATCAATGATCTGAGTGTCTGGAAATCTGTAATGTTCATCAATAAGTACTATTACGTATTTTCCATTTTGCAGTGGTCTAAAGAAATCGAGGGCTACCTCGCCAGACACCGCCGGGAAGTGTTGACATTTGTAAAGGATTTGGGTGCGGCCGGGGAGCCACTAGTGCGCATAGCTCACATCTACCCACAAAGTCTTCCACCAGAGCATCTAACTTCGGAAACTAGACCTTCTTGCGCAGAAGACGTTTCGTGGACGCTAATCCTCACCGACCCTCATGTGCTAGCTCAACCACACGTTCACGTAGCGAGGAAGGTATGACAACTTTTGATCCTTTCATCACAATGTGCTTCTCATTTACTGTCAGCTCATCCTTTACAAGTTCCAACACCCTGATGTCATCTTTCAAAGTCTCTTCTTCTTGTTTGGCTTGTTGTTTAGCATGTGACATTCTGTCAGTCCGTATGTAGTGAGTTATTATAGCAAGGGCTTTATCATTTTCTGATTCTTTACTTATTGTGGCCCACTCCACCGGCACAGATTGAAGATGATGTATGATGTAGTTGATGTAGTTATCTGCGATGGATGGACCGGCGCAGGCTGGGCCTGCTGGGTGTCTTGAAAGGTAGTCCACCAGGTTATTTTCCTTTCCTGGGTGGTGTAAGATGTTAAATTTGTAATCTTGAAGGTGTAGTGCCCATCTTGCTATTCCTGGGGGCATTCTTGCCTTGGGGTCACCGAAGATTGTAAGAAGTGCCTGGTGATCAGTGATGATGGTGAATGCTTTGCCATATAAAAAGAGATGAAAATATTCACAGGCGCACACCACTGTTAAGCTTTCATTTTCTTCCTGATAATAGGCTTCTTCTGTTGTTGTAAGGCTCCTACTTGCATATGCCACTACAAATTTTTCACTCGGTTCTGCATTGTGTTAATATGGCGCTGAGTCCCACTGGGCTGGCATCAACTATTACTTTGGTTTCTTTATCTGCGTCAAAGTATGCCACGTTGTCTGCTTTGGTGATGTTGTCGCAGATGGTTTCAAAAGCAGCTTGACAATCTGGAGACCACTTAAATGATTGATTTTTAGACAGAGTGGATTACTTACTGTTGCATAATCTTGTAGCTATCGGGAGCAATAGCTAGCCAGCCCGAGAAAAGATTGTAGCTCTGATATGTTTTGCGGTGGTTGCAGTGGTTGGGCTAAGTTGAGGGCCACCACTTTTTCGGGTTTCGGTCTCATTCCTTTTTCTGAAAATATGTGGCCAAAGAACCTGAGAGAGTCTTTTTTGCGGAACTCATACTTTGCTCGATTGAACGTAAAACCTGCTGTTTCAAGCACTGTACAGACTTTGTGGAGAGCTGCATCATGTTCTTCCTTGGATTTTCCATAGGCCTTCATCTGAGTAATTCAGACAGTTTGGGACATGATGGATGACCTTATGGATTTCTTCCTGGAAGATCTCTGCAGCCGACTGGTGTGTTTTGTATTGGAATAAGCCCAAGTGAGTTACGAAGTTGGTAATGTACCTGGACTCTGGGGCAATTTCAATTTGATAATATCCTTTTGTGAGATCCAGTTTAAAAAAGTATTTGGCTCCATGAAAAAGGTGAATCATATCTGTTATTCTCGGTGCTTGGTGTCTTTCTCTTTCTATGGCCTCATTTGCTCTCCTCATATCCACACATAACCTGATGGACCCATCTGGTGACTTCTTCGGTACAGGTACTATAGGAGACACCCAAGGAGTAGGCCCTGTTGCTGGCTCTATGACATGTTGTTTTAATATGTGTTAATTTCATCCTCAACTTGGTGTTGTATATTAATAGGTATGCCCCAGTAATGTTGGGCACCAGGTTTTATTTCTGGATTGATATGAAATTGGACCTTCCGGTTTTTTAACTTCCCTAGTCCTTTGAATATTTTTGGAAAAGTTGCCTCGATGTCCTCTGGCCGAGAAAAATACTTGTGAGCCATCAATTGGTACTTGATGTGGACCAGTTCCAGGCCCACTGCAGTCTTAAAGCTGAGAATGCATCCACTATTTGCTTCAGTCTTGAGAACATGTACCTGAACTTTTGAGACGTGGGATTTGTGTGCACACATAACTGTGATTACCCCTTTTCAGGGCAGGGCCGTGGTGGAGCCACACAGGTAGATGTCTACCATGGCTTTCTTGAGATTTGGCGCATTTGGTAGAGAGTCATAGGCTTCCTCACTAATTATGTTGATGGTGGTGCCAGTGTCAATGAAAAAAACCCATGGGTGTGTTTGAAGGGGCCCCTGAGGGACCCTCGTTTGTGGAAACAAGGCACAAGCACCACACCCGAACTGATACGCCAGACACGAGGTTGTATTCCCAAAATCTAGGGTTTATTGCAAAGCGAATAGTCTCAGTTGGCCAACTGGTCCACACCCCGCGACGTGTGTCTACCAGACCTCGGGGGATGCAAGAGCAAAAGAAATTCATACAACAGTTACATATATACAAAACAAGCATCTAGTAATCAGTAGTGTCACAACCTATACCACCCCTACTGCATTTCCTTTGAACTAGGCACGATGATTGACAATGGTGACAAGTATGACACCTTCAAACATTCATTTAGTAACAGTTTGCAATTTTGTAAGCTCACAGACATAAGTCTTTGTTTTAAAGACACATTCCAGGCCTTGCTATCTCCTCGTTTCTATTTGTGTACTGGGGGTCAACTTGCTCTCCAGGGCTCTACCGGGCTCAGGAAAGGGGGGCCGCAAAGAAGAGCATAATTCAAGTCATTTAATGTTCGCTCTAGCATTTCCACTGTGCTTACCAAGACTACCTGGCACCTGCTGTACTGATTAGAATGCCTTGCTGCTCACTCTCCAAGGATATGCGAGGGGGGGGACCGGGCATTTCTGTCTGGGTTACTGCGTTATGTTTCAACATGCCACTCACGGCCTTGCATTGCGCACCAGTGAAGCAGAATAATATTACAGCAAAGCTGTTTTACATGAGGCAAAAAGGCAACGTTAGAGAAAACAAGAAGAAAACAAAATGGCGATTTCAGTCACCTTAAAATCGCCGCACCATGGTTAAGCTTTTGCTACCTTTCTATTACTAAATACATGAGGCGGTTGGTCTTCGGCCAACAAAGTATAGTACCTTACGATCGAGAGGGTGTCTATTCTTTCTGAACTGACAAAACCCTCCTTCTGGCCGTATGCCAAACGCCTCATCCATACATTGCGTCCTCCTCCAACCGAGTATCTGAATCAGATTCTGAATCTTGCATATTACTGGTCTCATCTTCATTATCATCAATATCAATTGACATGAATTATTTTACTGTTCTTGATTTATCATTACCATGAGTATTTGATTTAATAGTGCTCTCTTTTCTATCATATGTACACACTCCTCACTTATTTCAGTGCGTATTACAGGTAGGCAGTGTATGCAGCAACAACATGTCATGAATATTCCTAGTACTGCTACTAGGATCGCAAATAGTTTTCATCCCCACAAATATAATAACTCCCAGAACCAGGAGCCTATATCCCAACCTCGTTCTTGGGTATGGAGTTCAGAGCTCAAGACATGTAGCTTTCTTATTGCTTCAAAAATCGTGGAAGAGGAGTCGTTTACAAATACATAGCACGCTGATCCCACGATTTTGCAAACACCGCCACGATCAACCAGGATTACATCAAGTGCCATTCTATTTTGCAGTGTCATTAACCTAATCCCTTTCTCCTCTACTGTCATGTTGCATAATATATCTGTTGTTCCATGTATTGTTTTTATTAAGATTCTGGATAGTTGTCATGTATTATAGGAGTTTATTGCTTGGGCCAAAAATGGTATAAATGATTTTGCTACGTCCTCTACTATTAATCAGTCTTCATTACTCTTTCGTGGTCTAGATCTATATAGTTTGGCTATGTCTGTTGTTTTTAAAAGAAACACTCCTGGGAACAAAAGTCCCAAATAACAAGTACCTCCCCAGTTTCTAGACAACCAGGATACGCTTTTTCCCCACATATAAAATATACAGGGTCACCTACATACACTGGTTCTACTTCCCTATTAAGAATTGCTGTATTCATACATCTAGTGAATGTCCCTACTGAATAGGAGCCCTTCTTCTTTAAGCAAAAAGGAACAGAACGTGGGCTGTAGTTTACCGTATAGGAGGGAGGCACTGCATCTTTATTTCCTTCTGATCTCATACGAAATATGATTACAGATGATTTTTCCAGCACAAACAATCTATCGTGTGGCATTGGTTTGGGCGTAGCTTTTGGCATTATCATTCGTGCTCTATGAAATATGGAGCAACCTATAGGTCTCATAATTATCTCCTCAAATTAATTCATGTTTGTGCTATCTAATTGACCCGTTTCACTTTTATTCCATTTCCAATAATATAATGTACTCAGGGATGCACTGCAAGCAGAACTTAATGTTAGTGGCTGCATGTACCAACCTATTCCTTTGCCACCATGTTGTGGCAAATGAGCACACACCCAACAGTTATTCTTTTTCAAAATTGAATGTGTCATATTCATTATTTGCAGTAATGTGTTGTTTCCATAACCTTCCCTATGTTTTTCTTCCATTGGGGACAGAGTGTAAGTAATTACATGAACAGAGCTTTCAGTGGTGGAGATGTTTCTCATAGGCAAGAAAATTTCTAATGGGTGCATTTCTTCCAAATACCATAATACCAATACTGTCATTATTGGGGCCAATATACTCAGTATACACATTATTATCGTTAAGCTCAGCATACAGTTTTTTCGACCATTTCCTTTCTGTGACCTTCTATGCGCTATGTTTAATTCATTATCAGCAGTGGTGCAGGAGGGGGCAAAAGCTGGTTCCGGCATTTTTCTCTCACGGTCCTTCTTCTTCTGCAGTGTTTGTCGTGGTATGTCTCTCATTGTTGTACTCGTTGGAATGTCAATAAGTTCGATACATGTCAACAGTCTGTTCTGCCAGCTCTTAGCAGCCTGGATTGCTACACGCTGGGCAAGATCTCTGTGCGTCTGCACATTGCTCAAAGAACTCCAGAGCAGTTATCAATTGCCTTCGTACCATGTGCGCCCCGTTCGTTCGCACGCGTTCAGGACACATGGATTTTATGTTAGCACTGAGGAGCCTCGTTTATTTGAATGTCCGATTTGCACAACCCTCACGCCGCTCTCCTCTAGGCCTCCGGTTCCTACTTCATCCGAGAATAGGAAACAGAGGCAACAAAAAGATCAGCAGAAATGCAGGTTTGATCACTCCTTCTTCCTAGGCCGTAAATTGTATCGCCTTGCTCCTGGATTCGTGTGATTAATGAATAGTGCGGATGCACTTTCAGACTCCAGCTCGGAGTCAGCCTGTGGCGCAATAGCAGATGATGGTGGGCGCCACAGTGATGATGAAGCTTTCATTTCAGGATGCAGCGCAATGAAAGAGGGTGGCCGCCAAAGTGATACACGTTCTACGTCTGCCAGCAGTGATGCAGATTCTGCTGAACAACGTTGGGGCACTCCTTGCCCTTCCTCTTTTACAGCAATCTTTTCAGGCTTTGTTTCAGGATCAGGCAGATTTTGTGGCAAAGAACTGGCAATCGTTTCTTTCGTTTCTAGGACCGCTGTCTCTTTCTAGTCGTTTCGATCAATCAGTTTTTCAGACGGTGATGGGACCTTCTTGGCGTGTGTTGCATGTATCCACGCCTTCCTCCCATCCACCCGAATTGCCGTCTGCGTAGTTAGGAGGATCAGATAGGGTCCACGCCATCTGGGTGCTAAGGATGTCTTTCGCTCAAAATTCTTGATTAGCACCCAGTTTCTTGGCTCCAGTGCGTGTCCCGGGCCAGTGTATCTTATTGGCAATGCCTCCTGCACCTGCTGATGAATCAAATGCAATTTTTCAATTAAAAGATTACAATAAATGCTGAGCACAGGGTATTCGAGTTACCTCAGCCTTTTTGGCTGAGGTGCACACCAAACATTCGCCGGTCTCCCCATAACAATTTTGTACGGGGAGAACCCAGTTCTTGCCTGCACAGATGTGCGCATGCACAGTAACGCTAGCGGTAATGCATCTACCCAGCTTAACTTGTTTCTTGCACATATCTTGCTTATCTTAGATTTCAAGATACTGTTGTGGCGTTCAATAAGACCGGCAGACGTGAGGTGTGTAGGACAATGGAATCGCTTATCAATCTGGGGACCTGCACAAATCTGTAATATTACTGCGCCCACAAAATGTGGACCGTTGTCTGACCATATGACATTGGGCAAACCAAAACGGGAGAAGTATTCCTTTAACATTACTTTCGTCGTGCTCATGGCAGTGCAGTCTTTCAATGGATATGCTTCCACCCATTTGCTAAATGCACATATGACCACCAGAACATACTTCAAGTTTTGGCATCTCTCCATCTCTATGAAATCAAAATGGATTACCTCAAAAGGCATAGAGGGAGGGCCAAAACTGCCTGTTGGAGTCAACGTTCCCTTCCCCACATTGTGTTGTAGACACATGATACAATTCTGGACCAACCTCTCGGCATTTTTCTTTATGTGCACATTCTCCCATACTGTGGCTAAATGTTGGACTATCGTTTTGGCGCAAATATGAGTAGGGCTGTGGGCCATCATGACCATTGCAGTTACATAGGAATTGGGCAGCATCCAGTTCCTAATCTTCTTGTCTACCCAGCAACCCTCCAGATCTAATTCAGCAGAGCCCTCAGCCCACCCTTTTATTTCATCTGCAGTGGCTTCTGCCTGCATCTCTTTGACAGTGGCAATTCCATTCTCTATCATGCAGGGCACTTCCTCCGACTGTACTGTAAACATTTTGGTATTCAGGTCAGTTGCAGTTTGTTTCGCAATTCTGTCTGCAAATACGTTTCCCTCTCCCACTTTGCATGTTACTTTCTTATGCGCCTCGCATTTTACTGTTGCCAGATGCTTTGGACACGTAAGTGCAGACAACAATCGTACAATCAAAGGGCCATGTTGTATTCTAGCCCCATGTGATGTTAGGAAACCTCTCTCAGCCCACTGTCGGTCAAAGTTATGACCACGCCAAAGGCGTATTGGCTGTCAGTATAGATGTTTACACTCAGATTTTCAGAAATCTCACAAGCTCTGGTCAAGGCTATTATCTCCGCCGCTTGTGCAGAGTTGTAGGGGATTCTTTTACTCTCCACAATACTTTTTAACGTGGTGATAGTGTAAGTAGCAGTTGATGTGCCATCCGGCCTATTTAAAACAGGAGCCGTCACAAAAAAACTCTCCATCTGGCTCTTTTTGTGGGGTATCTGTTAAATCAATTCTCCCCTTCGTTTCTTCCTCAGTAACCATTAAGCAATCATGGGGAGGTGATTCATTCCCATCAAGTTTTCCCATGGGTAGTGGCATTAATTCAGCAGGATTCAAAGCCCTACACCTCATAATTTGGATGTGTGGCGCAAAGAGGACAATTTCATATCTAGTCAATCTAGCAGAGGTGAGTTGTTCCGTCTGTGTTCTATTGAGTAGAAAGTCTATGGCATGTGGCACCATCAAAATTAAGGTGTGCCCCAATACAACAGCTCGCAAACATCGTGGTAGTGTGCGCTACAGAGTCCAGCGCAGAAGAAAAATAGCCGCATGGCTTATTTCTTCCACCTTGTTCCTGTGTCAAAACAGCCAACGTGCCGCCTTCACTGTCGTGTACAAACAATCTGAAAATGTTGTCATAATTTGGTGTGCCCAAAACTGGAGCAGAACACAACGCAGTTTTGAGCACCTCAAATGCTCTCTGACATTCTTCATTCCACTGCAAGGGCATCACAACATCCTTCTTTGTCAACTCCACCATTGGCTTCACAATCAGGGCAAAATTCCTAATCCACTGCCGACAATAAGAAGCCATGCCTATTATAGCTCTGACTCCTTTCTGTGTTTTTGGAATAGGCATACCAGAAATGCTCTCTATTCTCTCTGGCATCAGTCTTCTCCCTTCTTTCGAAAGTAGGTAACCCAAATAAGTTACCTCCTTTCGAGAATATTGGAACTTCTTTAAACTCGCTTTGTGGCCATGTGCTGCCAAGTGTGTTAATAGCAAAACAGTACTCTTTACAAATCTCTTCTGTATCTGCAGTGATCAACAAATCACCTATATATTGTAACAATACACAACCTGCTGGTAACTCTAGCATGTCTAGTTGTTCTTTCAATGCTCTGCTGTAAATACTCAGACTTTCTGTCTAGCCTTGTGGAATGCGTGTGAATGTAAACGATTGTCCTCCTAACGTGTAGGTGAACAGATATCTGCTTTCCTTGTGCACTGGAATGCTAAAGAACGCATTCTTCAAGTCAATAACACTAAAATACTCAGCTGAGGCAGGAATCATGGTCAAAATCGTGGTAACATCTGGGACTAACAGGAATTGAGGATCTACCACCTTGTTTAATGCACGCAGATCAATTATAAAATGGTACGGTACCTCATTACCTCCTTTCTTATACACCGGGAGAATAGGACTGTTACACGTGCTGCCTGTAATCTCTTCAATCACCCCCAATTTTACCAAATCAGAAACAATACTTTTGAATCCTTTCTCTCCTTCTACTGAGATTTTATAATGCGGAATACGCGGTAACGTTACTCCTTCTTTCAAAGCAATTTTCACTGGTTCTATCTTCAAACATTCAACATCATTGTCATTTATAGCCCAAATACAAGTTGGCACCTCACTCAATTCACCTGGCAAAGGTTTAGACACAAATTCGGATACTGGTACATTCTGTGGTGAAATGGTCAAAAATACTCCATCTGGTGTACAGTGGATTACTGCACTCAATTTCTTCAATACATTTAATCCCAAAAGATTCTCCCCACAGTTCTCTGTTAAAAGGAATGGACAGTATTCAGTGAATGGGCCTAATGTCACTGCTACTGGTTGGGACACTGGATTTTTCACTGGGGTGCCTGCAAACCCTACTGAAATATTTGTTCGCCCTGACAGTGGTATTTCTGGAACCAAGTGATGGTTTATCACGAGGAATCTGTGCTCACTATTCCCGACTTTCATTTCTACGTAGGGTCCTTTCTGATTCACGGGAATAGACACTCGTTCCAACCCCTGTCTTGGGCTGTCCTATTGGGGAAACAACGCATCATCTGATGTGTAATCGCTGCTATTATTATAGTACGCATTTGCATGAGTATCGAAAATGTTCCCGCCCCTTCCTCTATTCCCATTTTGCATGTTCTGCTGGCTCTGATTCTGATTAGAGGTTTGATTCTGAGCTTGGTTCTGATTTTGGGCACCATTCCCTTAACTATTTTGGTGCTGCTGCATGTTATTTCTGTTATGCCCATTTGCTCCTGGATGCCCCCTATGCTGTCTTCTCTGGCCGTACCCATTTCTATTTTGCAAGTGTGGACATTGCGCTCGCCAGTGACCTTACTCTCTGCAATACGTGCATTGATTCAGCCCCAGGGGCCCTCCATGCATGTTCAAATTAGCACTGCCCTGGGTGTTTCCTCTACCTCTATTGTGTCCCGCTACCTGCTGGAGTAGCACCCTTGTCTTTAAATTTGTTCTATCCTTCGCCTCTTTCTCTTTCTCAGCGTTCACTCTGTTCTTATAATATTGAGCCATATGTAGTTCTTCACTCAACGTTTTTGCTTGCCATGCACTTTCCGATGTCATTATTAAGTTTTGAATGGGAAGTATTAACCCTCTCACATATTTATCGACAAATAGCCTTTTTCTCACTTCTGTACTTACATCCTGTCCACTGAAATCTGTAAATACTTCCTCAAATCTATTCAAATAATCTGTCACTAGTTCATCCTTGCCCTGAACACATGCAGTCAATTTGTCCCATTGAATTCTTTTCTCTGGAACAATTTCTTTCAATTTCTGTATTATTCGCGCTGGTAATGCCACCATATTTGGCCCTGATTTCCCTCCCACCTCTTTATTCCTATCCTCTAGTACTAAATCCGCCCATGTGGCGCCATAGGCCGTTGCATCATCCATTTTTCTTATTTGCTGGGAATATTAAATCTATGTCACCCATTGTGAGTACGGATGACTGCAAGCAGGACTCTATTTCTTTATAGAATCCTGCAGGATTCTTTCTTATATCGGGAATCGTCTGTTTTATGTTGTTCACTTCCTGTCTGGAAAAGGGAACATGTACATATTGGGTGGTATAATGGGCTGGCGTTACCTGCACCGCTGCGGTGCCTGTTGCAGGAATCTCTACTTTTGGCACAGAGGTAGGTGGGACTTACCGCACTCACTGTTCCTCCCCCCTCTCTCATCTGTAGTAATATTCCGAAGTCGAGTGATAAGGCTGTTTCTCCTGTTCCGCGTTCAAATGCTCTCTTATATACTGCTATTATTTCAGGGGGGCTGGCTTTCTTCTCATTTATATCTTTGTCTATCAGATGTTCAGCCATTATCTGCAGTGCTTTTCTATTCATGGGCAAGGTGTATTCATCAAATATCTCGTGTATCTCCATTGTGGGAATACTAGGATCTGAAATCCATTTGAACGCCTCTCGTATACACACTTTTAGTCGGTCGCCTGTCTGTCTCGACGACGACAAATATCGCCGCTGTATATAGGGCTCTACCGCTTCAGTTCTATCTCTAATAATATCTCTACTCCTATACCCAGGTGTGGCAAACATTTCAGCATATTCATTATCAAGTTCCTTCTTGAGTTCAAAAAGTCGGTCTACATGTTCCCTCACCTCTTCATCCCTCCCTCTACAACGTGCCAATGCATTCAAATCCAACAGTCGATGCAGAGGCAGCTTCCCAATTAACTGTTTCCATCTCGCCACTAAATATTCCCCCATGCATTCCAACACTACCTGTCTTTCGTTGCTCCTCGTGAAGTCGAATATTGAAGCCATCGCTGACGTTTCATCATTCCCATCTATATACATTTCAGCCTGTTCTTGCAACTCTCGCTTCCTTGCTAATCACACTACAAGTTACTCTTGTACATCCCCTTTCTTCAGCCCTTTCTTCTGTTTCAACAAGTTCAAGTTCGATCACGGAAAGGGCAGATGGGACAGAACCAATCTCTAGGGAGGGTGGTGCGGATGGGACAGCAGAACCGGGAGGTGACTGTTGTGGCGCTGACTGGCTAATGGGAGGCACTGTTTGTGCAGTGTGTGGCTGGGCTGGGATTTGGTCAATTGGGAAGGGCTGAGCAACAGGAGGGGGCTGCGCAGTTACTACTGACGTGATAGTTTTAAGCCTCTCTTCTTGGACCTTGCTTCATGTCTGTCAATATTTTATCTATTAATTTGTCTGATGAATGCAACTCCCGTTGTGGGTATATCTTTTCTATGCTCAATTGCTCGCGTCTATGTGACTTTCTCAAACTATCATTCCACTCCTCTTCTCGCTTTTCCTTCGCTCTCTCTGCTTTCGACTTATGCCTGCACGCATGTTTCTCTCTACTTTTCCAGCGAACCATTGCTTCCCTTCTCCAGTCCCTAAGGATATCAAATGCTGTAGGGCGTGCTTTCTTTTTCATTAACACCTTCTCCAAATTATCTATTCTCTTCATTTCAAAACTCCCATGATTCGGCCATTGAAGATCTTCCTGCTTTCTGGTTTGCTTATGCCAAATCTCACAAAACAATATCGCTCCCACACCATACTTCACATACACCTCATACGCCGGCCACCCCTCGTGTGGCGTGACATGGCCAGTTTCCAAAAATTGTCTGCCGCAGCGGAAAAATCCTGCTAGGGTGGCAATACCCCAGGCATGTTTTAACCTTACCCTTGGCTAATCAAACTTACACTGGGTTTTTGATTTTGCAAAATCAACTCTCAACTAATATCAGGATCACTTTTGAATCGGGGCACGACTCACCTGATCAATCAAGTTGTCTTTTCAAGACACAATTCGTCCGTATAATGATGCAACCAATGACGTTGTGTCTGCGTATCTTGGCTCACTCTGCCTCGTTTCGGGACCCTCGCCCCCTTGTTCTCTGGCCGAGCACGTTGATCAGGGATCAGTTGTGTGCAGATCTGCAAAGAAATCTCTCATCGCTTTCGCAGGGGCGCCCCGAACTCCTCTTGATCCCGGCTCGATCGTTCCGTCCTCGCCGTTCTCTCCGCCTTCCTTATTTTACAACGTACACAATGGAACAAGTGGGGGAGGGTCCCTATTCGGGTGCCATCTTGAAGGAGCCCCTGAGGGACCCTCGTTTGTGGAAACAAGGCACAATCACCACACACAAACTGATACGCCAGACATGAGGTTGTATTCCCAAAATCTAGGGTTTATTGCAAAGCAAATAGTCTCAGTTGGCCAACTGGTCCCACGCCCCGCAACGTGTGTCTACCATACCTCGGGGGACGCAAGAGCAAAAGAAATTTGTACAACAGTTACATATATACAAAACAAGTATCTAGTAATCAGTAGTGTCACAACTTATACCGCCCCTACTGCATTTCCTTTGAACTAGGCACGATGATTGACAATGGTGACGAGTATGACACCTTCAAACATTCATTTAGTAACAGTTTGCAATTTTGTAAGCTCACAGACATAAGTCTTTGTTCTAAAGGACACAATGCTTCTGTTTCTACAAGCAAGCTGTGCGTAGGGAGAGACACATTCTAGGCCTTGCTATCTCCTCGTTTCTATTCGTGTACCGGGGGTCAACTTGCTCTCCAGGGCTCTACCGGGCTCAGGAAAGGGGGGCCGCAAAGAAGAGAATAATTCAAGTCATTTAATGTTCGCTCTAGCATTGTGTTTACCGAGACTAGCTGGCACCTGCTGCACTGATTAGAATGCCTTGCTGCTCACTCTCCAAGGATATGCGAGGGAGGGGACCGGGCATTTCTGTCTGGGTTACTGCGTTATGTTTCAACATGCCACTCGCGGCCTTGCATTGCGCACCAGTGAAGCAGAATAATAATACAGCAAAGCAGTTTTACATGAGGCAAAAAGGCAACGTTAGAGAAAACAAGAAGAAAACAAAATGGCGATTTCAGTCACCTTAAAATGGCTGCACCATGGTTAAGCTTTTGCTACACCTTTCTATTACTAAACACATGAGGCGGTTGGTCTTCGGCCAACCATGTATAGTACCTTACGATCGAGGGGGTGTCTATTCTTTCTGGATTGACATGTTGTTTACTTGGATGCTGAGGACAGGGCTATGTTGGGTTGCAGTGTTGTTATTTAAAGCCCACACATACCCCTTTTTACACTGGTCGTCTCCTGATGAAGACGATACACAGCTGGAAGGTGACTTCATTTCAATATAATGGACGTAGCGCCTTCGCCTGCTGCGTCGCGTGGTGTCAGATGGCTTATGTTAATCTTTTGGATATGTTTTCTTATGGTCTCTCTCATCTCGCCTTTGCCACCTCTCATCTGCATCTGGATCACCTTCATGCAGGCTTGTTGGCGCTGATCTTCTTGACTCCTTGAAACTTCTCCGGAAGTTGAGCTGAATTGGGGCTTTCTTGCACATGGCTCTGTAAGTGGCCTCGAGGTCTTCCCAGCTGCACCTGAAGTATGTCTTACCTAACTACATGCTCTCCACAATCTCTCCATAAATACAAACGGAAATTATACTTTTGACAATTGATGTGCCTCCCACCCCCCGCTCTTTCTGTAATGGTCATAGCCACCATAGGCAGCACATTTTTGTATCATGGCAGGGAACTCCGCTGCATGGGGGTGCTCATAACCACATCTGTAACAGGTAGCCTTGTTGCGTCTTGATAGTGAGTTGGCTGACGAAAACAATTTGTTGACCACTTCTTGATCAGACGACTTTGTCTGTATGGTGACTTTGCCTAGATTATCTAATTGGGACTCCACTGCCGCCTCCATGCGGGCCAGGGCAAGAATTTCATCAAGGGATTATTGCTTTTGTAGTAACATCTTGTGAAAACCTTGTGAGTCACACCCAGCTATTACTTGGGATCGAAGTGCCTCCTCATTGGAGTACTGATGGAATTCGCAGTGCTTCGACTTGATGCGCAATCGCATTACATAGTTGTCTATGGATTCTCCCTTCTCTTGACGTCTAGTATGGAAAATATGTCTTTCATAATCTACATTAGTCAGTGATGTGAAATATTCTGTCAATTTGGAGTGTAACTCATAATATGAGGCAGTATCCAGATTAATTAACTCGCCTATGATATCTCTTACTGCAGGACCTACTGCCATGGAGAGAATATTCTTGAGTCTGGCGTCATCTTTAAGTCCTATGGCACCTACATAGAAATTGAAATCATGTAGCCAAGTAGCCCACCTGGGTCCTAGGTTACTGGTATCTCGTATATCAAAAGCATGTGGTAATTGTAATACTTGAGACTCTCCACTTGTCGAGGTCTGCATCTCATTTGACGGGGTTCCCCCTGTAGAGGACGTGGGATCTTCCTCAGACATGTTTGCTGACATGGTTTCCTTTTAAAGCTACTTATAAGATTCAAAGTCATGGTAAAAGACTTTTATATATAGCATTCACACACTGAAACTTTTGAAAGTTCCTCTATGACAGTATTTACTGTTTTATTTTGTTGTTTTTGGGATCCCTTTAGCTTTGTTTACTTGTGAAGTTCTTCATTTTAGCTTTCTACTTTTTTTTCTTAGTCACAAATAGATTTCTTGTTGACCAGTATGTGGGTGGTCTATGTGCGTAGCACTGTTTCTTAACCACTGGTGGGCTGAAATCACTTTTCACCTAACTTGTGTGCTCACTGGCTTTATTTTAAAAGCTACGCAAGGCTTTTTTGCTGTGCCACGTTTGAGTTGGACTCCTTTAATATAATGCTTTTCTTTATTTTTTTCTCTTTTATTAACTGTGCCGGGCTTCCAACCTGCTCTGCTTCCTCCCCCTTTTTATTCTGGGTCGGAGGGGTTTGTGTGCGCTCAGCGGGTGCCAAACTTAAAATGTATATATATATATTTTTTTTCACTGACAGTGCCGGTCTTCCGGTATTAATCACTTAGTAAATACCTGTGATCCCGTCTGTCACCCGCAGTTTGTTTGTTTATTTGTTTGTTTATTTTATTTATATCGCGCACCTGACCCGGAGGTAATTGGGCGCTAGAGGATAGTAATGGCTACATGGCATAGTATAGACAGTTGTATGCATGAATACAGTTTGAGCATTCAAGGAAGAGTTACAATGGTACATATATACATTTTAAACATTATACATATTATTAATATGCAGTACATGGAGGTGCGCCGACACGCGTATACTGTGCCCGACAGCACCCTCCTCGTCAGTTTCCTCACTCTGTGACAGACTTAGCTTCTGTCACGGTGTGGGTTCCATTCGCGCGGTTCCCTGTTTGCCAGTTGTCGAGGCCCTCTAGCAGACAGTGCGAGGGGCTCTCTCGAGCGGAACATCAGCTGGGCCCTGACAGGGCCATAAAATACGGGGACACGACAATGTCAGTTACACGTCTTTATTTTATCACTACAGATGCCAAACTGCCGAAGCCCCGAACCACGTGACCCCTCTGTACTTGCCCCGTCCCTTTTCTTGTCCTGTGGCCTGAGCTGAGAGACACCTACATAACGATGTGGGATGGCTACAAGAGTCACATTACAACATGACAACAGCATTTATAAATTCAACCGCATTGTATTTATGATTGCAGTGGCTTTAATTAATTTATTAATACTTCGCCGGCATCCGGCAGAGTATTCAGAATTGCTGCGACTTTCTTTTCTAGTTTCCCAAGCACGGGAAACTAGAAAAGAAAGTTGCAGCAATTATGAAAACTATGCCGGCAGCCGGCGAAATATTTATAATTGCTCTGCCTTTCATTTTCTGTTTTCTGTGCTTCCCTGGGCGTGGGGAGCATGAAAACGTAAAATGAATGTGAAGGTAGCCTCCTCTCCATGTTAAGCTCTGCTCTGGCTGCAGTAAGCATAGGCTCCTGGTAAGGGGCTTTTGCTGCTTGATTATTTCCGCCAGAGCAGAGCCCCCATGTAAACACTTTGAGCCTCATTTACTCAAAAATTTACATAGGAACTTTCTTTATATATATGTTTTATTATTTCCCATATTTTGGGACAATAACATTTTTGAGCGCACTTCCCCTTTAAGGAATTGAATTAACTTCAAAATGTTTGAAGCAAATGAATACTAGACAAAAATGGGATAATGTAAAAGCAAAAGGTGAGAGTGGAAATGGCAGCAAAGGCACATCGAAATTCATGTTCGAGATGTGGCTTTGAGAATCGTAATAGCAGCCCAAGGGAGTACCCAGCATTAAGAATAATATGCAGGAAATCTGAAAAAGTTCACTTTGCCATGTTATGTCAAGGCAAACAGATGGGAGGGACAAAACATCAAAGAACATATAGGGGCAGATACTCATAAATAAGCGCACATGAAATGAGTGCAGAGAATGTTCTTCTTTCATTTGCACTCATTGCCGAAATGTTCAGGTCACCTTATTTTCAAAGGTAACCTGAGCATGTCAGGCCCCTTGCATACATTAGTGTCAGGAGTGTGCTCCAGACAGTAATGTATGAAAGGGTCCCGCAAACCGCGTGGTTGCTGGGAGCACATTTCTACGAGTTGGGGTGTCTCGGTGAAATGCCCGAGAAAATAGAAAGGCCTTTCCATCCCTGTTTGGGGGATGGAGATGAGAGTGTGGCAGCCATGGATGAAACAACGGCTGTCACACCTCAAAAGCAAATCATGACTGGGTCAGAAATGACCCTCTCATAATTTGTGTCGCCCCTGCGCCTATTTCTGCACATTTAAAAGTGCCTCCTGTGTGTGATGCGCTTTTAAATGTGCAGAAATGCCACTTATTTGCTCAAATTTGCAAGGGGGGGCATCTGATTCAGGTGCCCTTTGAGAATTAGACTATCAGACTGCTCCTTTTTTGGGCACATGTGAGTAGTGAATGGGGACAATGATGATCCACTATGCAACAAGGTAGTGTGTATCAGCAGTGTTGATGAGCAAGCTGAAGAAGAGTATCAGCCACCTATTACTGAAGTGAAAGTATAGGGAAAACTAACTTCTTTATTAGTGATATGGTTTAGAATCAAACCTTCCGCTATACAGTACGATAAAACAAGTTAACATCTCAATCATGACATTTGCATTGTTAGATTAACAGCATAAAATATTAGCTTTAAATCACAAATTATATACAAACAAAACAATAAGGAACAAAAATAGTTTAAAAGTGTATGCATCAATACAATTACATTACAAAATCTGGCAAAATGTGCATAAGAAATCTTACGAAGGCTAAAACAAGACATTTGTTGACCCTCCAAGGGGTGAACTGAAGAGATGTAATTAACATTCTACAAACATTTAGAAAGGTATGGTTGTCTTTTACATGAAAGTACATTCTGTGGCCACCTGTCTAAGAGTTTCAACAATTGTAGGATTCTTACCAAATCTATATAATCTAAGGGTTCTTGGGATGTTATTACGAGCCTGTAAGACTTCCTTTGTAGGTATTAAATTAAATATCAAATGCATATACGCGTTCCAAATCACACATCAGGGAATTTGTTCATGTACAATAGGACAATGTTCAATGATATCTCCATTTCGTTGATATTGTGAATACAATTTATATTTTTTTGTACTCTCACCCGTAGAGATCCAATCTATGGTATAACTTTTTATTCCCCCCGTTTTATCCAGAAGGTAATCAATGTTTCCACAGTAGAAATAATGGATTCTAGCAGTGAATCTCCAGAGGAAGTCCAAAAAAGCAATTCCCTATCAGTTGAATTTACTTTGGCAAAGTTTCAGGTATAGCAATACCAATTTAAAGTAGGACAAGAGGTAAAAACGCTGGGTTTTTACCTGGACTCAAACCTCTCATTCACTAAACAGGTTAATTCCTTAGCATCCTCTACGACCTACACGTGTAAACTGATCCGCACAGCTAAGCCATTTCTCTCCGATATTAGCTGCACGAGCCTAGCCAGAGCCCTTATCTTGTCTCGCCTGGACTATTGTAACACCCTCTATCTAAGGTCTACCAAAGCTATTACCAGAAAAATCCAAACCCTACAAAATAATGCCCTCAGAGTGGCATTAGGCATCTCCAGAAGAGACCACATCTCTGCGAGTAGCCGTCAGAATAATTGGCTCCCAATCAACGACAAAATTCTCTTTAAAACTCTGTCACGCACAAATCTCTTAACAACGCTGCGCCCATCTACCTGGTCGACAGATTCCACAGACAGGCTTCCCTGAGACCCTGCAGAACAGCCTACAAAGATTGCCTCTCTATTCCTAACTTTAATCGCTCCACAATAGGTGGCAACAGCTTCCCGGTGAAATCAGCCAAACTGTGGAACTCCCTACCTCCCACTCTGAGAACAGACCTTCCCTACCAAAACTTCCGGACTAACGCTATTCTATGGCTGAAAGCGAATGATCATTAAATGCATCAAGTAGCCAGGTTTTACTGCGAGGAGCACCGCCCCTCCACCCCACTGTTCTTTTGTGCATACTTTATTTCACTTACACCAGTATATACCACCAATGCCAGTAAGTTGTCTGCTTGCTCCTGTACTTTATTTTTATATATAGTGTACTTATACTTGTATGTATGTATATAATTACGTTGTTGCAACTAAGCTTTGCATATACATGTAACTGTTGCGCCCTGTTACCTGAGGATATGTTTGCGCATTATAAATAATAAAACAAACAAACAATACAGATGCTAGAACATTGGGGGTCCCCATACACATTCATACCAAAATCTACAAATGACCAAATATAGGCAAATCCAAATCACAAATTGTACAACAGCGACATAAACCCGAGGGGATATGCTGGTGGGGAACGTGATGTATTAGGATACGTTGTAGATACTATAGTGCACACAGATAGAGAAATAAAAGGCAAAGTATATGTGGTAAGAGCAGGAAATTGCTTATTCGGAAGGCAGCATCAGGGTAGACTAGGTATGTAATTCCATCCAGGGCAGAGCCAATAGATAAAGTCACAGACGATGTGACTAAATGACTTTTTCAAAGGCAGTGTCTAATAGGCTCAAAAAAGTATTTTCTTCTCATATAGGGAACTTAAGAGCATTTCCCCATAAAATTAAACTGACAAACTGTGTGTACACAAGGTGAGACCAATACCATTAGGTATCAGGGAAAAACTAAGAGTAGAGTTGAACACTCTCTCAAGGCAGGGATAATTGAACCAAATGAGAGCAGCAAAAGGTTGTCACATGTCGTAGTACCTCAATGCCCAGATGGTCAGATAACTGGGTGTGTGGACCTACGGGGATTTGAATAAGAATATATGGGTTAACATGCACTCATTAACAAAAGTCAATGAGTTAGTAATGACTATGGGAGATGCGGGATGGTGCCCTACTCTAGATTTGTCATCTGCATACCATCATAGGGGAGGAAGGATTGCTCAGTGGCAATGCTTGTGTCTTGGAAGCAAGACAATGCAGCACAACACAGGTTTGAATCCCGATCCCACGCTTAGAAACCACTCGTTGGTATTAAGCGCGTTATAAAAGAACAATTATAATTAATCCGATGGAACTGCACCAGGAATCGCGTTCACTTGCATCATTCATCACACCACTAGGGGCACTTCAATACTGCTGCATACCTTTCGATTAGCATCAGCATCTGCTGTATTCTATTGGGTGATCGAAGATTTGTTTGGGGGCATTCTGGGTGTGAAATGCATCTAAGATGACATTTTGTTTGTGTAGATAACGAGAAAGATTATGATAGTTAAGTTTATCAAATACTCAAAAATGTGGGCTCACAGTGAAGAAAGATAATTGCCAGATAAAAGTACGGCATGTATCATATCTGAGGCATACCTTAAATGGGAAAGGCATTCAGACGTGCCCAGATTTGGTGGAATCAATTATCAAAGTAGAGTCACTGAAGTCCAAAGTCCAACTGAGGTAATTCCACGGGTTGATCGAGTACTATGCCAAGCTTATCAGATATTTTGCATCCAACGCAGCCAGGTTCTGTGAATTACTAAGGAAAGGATTAGAGTTCGGATGGGGTGTGCAGTTAGACCAGTTAGAGATTTGACCTCAAATCCAAGACTATTATAGCAGTGGCTGCTTGTACACAAGGCTTAGGTGCAGTATTAAGTCAAGTACAGTGGAGCAAAGAGATACCAATTGCATTTGTATTACAAACTAGTGGAAACAGCAAAGCTAACTATTCCACAGTAGAAAGAGAGGGTTTGACATGCTATTGGGCATCTAAATATTTTAGTACATATACTTGGGGCATTCTGTACATGATTGGGAGTGACCAAAACCTTTGCAACACCTGTTTACCACAAGGGGGTTGGGACTGTCAACTCATTGAACTACTTGAGAATCTCTTCCATAGACATCCACAGTGTATAAAAATGAGATGCATCTATCAACAGTTGCCCCTCCCTGACAAACTGGGCACTTGGCTTCATGCATCGGGAGCTGTTGGTATAGCCAGCAGTAAACACTGCAGTAATGCATCATGTTGGGGGGCTGCCCTGGTTGTGGCTGCTTTTGCCCTGGTGTTTGTTTTACATGCTAGTAAAGAACTCAAGGATGTTCTCTGCCACCTAACTATCCTGATTTTCCGGCTCATCTTCCCCTATGTCCTTCTGTAGAGGAGCAGTTGCATGCCTCTGCAGGAAATCCTGCCTCCCCACCTCCTATATGTTGGAAGCCTGAGATTGTGCCATGCCTAACACCAGCTGTTGTGACCATACCACAGTGAGTGTACAAAAGAAGGTACCCACTGAGACAGCCCTATCGAATGTATCCCCGAAGAGATGATAATCTGAGGGAGGAACTCCCTGAAGGAATATGAAGAAGAGCTGGTGACATCACAAAAGACGAGCGTGACGCCCTGAGGATACTGGCTGAAGAGAATGCATGGATCTTACAGAAACTGAAACCAATCGAATAAACATTTATATGTGAAAAGAAGATTGCACATGTACAAAGGACTGCAGAAAATGCAAGCCGTTCATTAACTGTACAGATGCTGTAACGCAAGTAGTTTAAGTCATCTTAGAAGCTGGTTATATGTAGTGAATAGAGTGCAGGCGAAGCCGCCATTGTATATAAACTAGACATCTGTGTCATGAATTTAGAAAGCCAGGACCCATTGAGAGAAAAGGCAGAACTGTGTCACAGCAAAAATAAGCTGAGATTGTGGAAACGAACAGCAAGGCTGTCTGGCCTGGTATCAAAGCTGAAGCAGCCAAGGTGGGTTATCTATTCTTGAAGGCTGTGAACATGCAAAGCTGAATTATCCCTTGTTAAGGTGAGAAAAAGAACACCAAGTGTGCCAAGTTGTATTCCTTTAAGTCATTTAAATGCTGCAAAATGGACTAAATCGTGGTCTACTGTCACGTGAGCCAAGGAAGAAAATAGAGTTGAGCGTGGAGTCCTAGAACAACCATAGTGAGTGCTCACACTCCCATATATTCCCAGAGACTAGAATACATTGTAAGGCCATGTTCAAAGACAATCTTCATGGCAGAAGGCATGGGTGATGAGAGATGTTGGGCTAATTGGGTGGGGATAGGTAAAATCAAGTCCACCTCATGGCGCCTGGGTCTGAGTTTACGTGCTGCTAAGTGAACCAAATGTTCCAGACATTGCATGAACGTGCCAACCAATTTTAGAGGGCTGTATAATGAAGGGCCTTGTAGTTTGAAGACCAATGATAAACTGTGTACTTAATAGTGTTGACGATGACATGTTTTTAGAGGTAGGCATTAGTTGTCCACCTGACAGTGGGCATCCAATCACAATTCTAGTTCCTATGAAATGTATACTTAGATGTTCCCCTTAAGCCTAGCACAGCCTTTGATAGGTTTTTGATTATTTGCCACGTCGTATGACGCCACGTCTGATGTATTTTTTGCATATAAGGATGTTTTTATACAAAATGCACTGAGAGCTCGAGCGAACGTACGTTGATGTCCGTTGTAACTCCCTGTTTTAGATCATTGTTCATAAAACAGCACCTTTGCCATCTTCCTGAGTTCAATTATCTGGTGTTGGAGTTATTCTGCATCCCCATCCATTGCATGCACGTTACTAAAAGGGCCATATACTCACGTGGTAGCAGTGTGGATGGTTAGAAAAGATCCAAACTAGTTTGTCTCCAGATTTTTGAACGATCGGACATCGTCCGCCATTAGCGGGAAGATCGTGGTGTTTCTTGTGGAGAGCGGCCAATAGAAATAAACTTGCAAGAAAAACCAAGACAGTGGGCAGGTCCCCCTTTGACGAAATGCCTGCCTGGTTTCCAAGCGCGCTCCGCCGGACGAAAGGCAAAGTGGTAGGATTGGAGGAGAAGTTGATAACGAAGGCCTCAAGACGATCAACGAACGAATGGTGAGTAGACTAAGGGGAACGGCAAATGAAGGGGATGGGATTGTGATAATTTTTAAGTATCAGGAAATACTGTGTGAAGAAAAGGTAGCGCCTAGGAGTCCTGGCTCAAGGGAGTTTCAGAAGGAGATGTTTCAAATCCCAATAGGGGTAGAGCAGAAACATATAATGCGTAAACAGGGTTTACGTAAGGTGACGTCTCAAACCCTGTATAGGGTATAGAGTAAAGAGAGAACAAGGTGATCACAGTTTTTATTAATGTGTAATGTCGATTAGTCTATGTTGTTTGCTGAGTAAAAATATCAAAGAGCAATAGAAGTTGTGAAGTAATTGAAAAAGTTGAGGAGCAATAGAGATTGAGCATATCGAAGTGATTGGTACCAATAAAAAGTTAGAGATAGCTAATTAAGAAATTAGAGGTTTGAGCGGCGATTGATAGATCATGCTCATATTTGTTGTTTTAAAAAGTATAAAGGTTATTTCATAAGTCTGGTAAGTATTGACGGTCAATTGAGACTTGTCATTATGGGAGATACTCCTCTGATGCACTTATTCAAAACATTACCAGAACATATGTTCAAGCTCATACAGTATAGTGCGGAATGGGTGAAAGGCACAGCAGATAAAATGTTCATGCCATGGCCACAAGGGGGATCATTGTCAAAAGCGGTATTGCAACACATGACTACATACTTGCACGCTGCGTACACGGGGAAGAAATTAGAGAAAAGATTAGCGATTCTAGAGCTCTGGAAAATGCACCAAGAAGAAAGGGAAGATCCACCACCTGAGGAATAGATGCTTAGTCAGCATAAGGAAGAAGTTGTTGAGCCCTCAGCTCCCCTTACCTCACCCGAATTAAAAGGTGCTAGTACGGACGAAATAGGGTTATATCCTTTAAAGGAGTTGAAAGCGGCGACAGAGTATAGTAATCCAATATATGGACCCCCTCTCCCTTGCTTATATTAGCGATGATAGTCCAGAGGAAAATAAGAGAAAAGAAGTGATCTAAAAGATCATACAAGACAAAGAAGAAAGGAGTGAGCGGTCGAATCTGTCAACAGAAATAGATAGGGAGATTAAGAGATGGAAAAGAGAGAAGGATAAAGCTGACGCGAGAGCGCTCGTGCAGAACTAATGGATGGGAGGGCAGATATTACTTAAAATAGATGGGAAAAAGCATTGAGGAAGTTAGGCGAAGAGAAGATAAGGATGAACAAGAACGAAAAGACAAAGAACGAGAGAAGAGATTGAAAGAAGACAAGAAAAGGAATACCAGGGAATGACGAGAATAGATATATCATGAGGATCAAGAGAAAAAAGAATAGGCAGAAGAACAAAGAAAGTATGACAATAGACAGAGAGAGTGACAGAGGATATGGATAGAAGAGAAAAGAAGAGAGAAGAGGAGGAAGCGCAAAGATTAAGAGAAAAAAGATTACAGAGACAAAGGGAAGAAGAGGGAAGGATTAAGGTAAGGAGAGAAGAATGACGGCAAGAGGACAAAAGAATTAGAAGGGACGCGAGAAAGCAAAGAGAACTAGATGAAGAAATAGAACGAAGAAGAAGACAGCAGGGTCTTGATACCAGTCTCATTCGTAAGGAACCAGTAGGGCCAAGCCCAGAAATACGATGGGACAGAATAGAAGAGTTTTCTCTGATGATAGAAGCAATGCCAACAGCATCTAGAGTAGTATTGGAAGAAGAAAGCTTTGATGCAGTGAGCATCAGAGAAAAGATGGATAAGGCCTATCAAGAATTAAAGGAAGGTAGCAAGTATGGAATTCATGGGAAGAGGGATCAATCCCTAGCATTTCAATCACAAAGTGAAGAAGAAATTCTGTTCAGTCACGGATGTAGAGCATTGTCCTTAAGCAGACTGAACCTAGACAAAGGTGAGGAAGATAATAGTCACACTAGTTGGGGACAAGATATGTCGGATGAAGAAAGAGAATCCAGTCTTGGGGTAGAAGGAGGGAGCGCGTGTGCCCCTGAAGGAAGCCTGCAAATGGATAAAGAAGTAAGATGGTCAGATCTAGAACAACCTAAGGATAAGATATCCGATCCCGTAGCATATGCAGATCATCCCTGAGGACGATCGCATAATGAGAAGAGAGAATCGCTGCCTATGTAAGCAGGTTAAGTTTGTTACCAACAAGGAGACAGACAGGGACTATCGTCCCTGCCATGGATAGACTAATGATGGCAGCCAACTCTGGGTTGGGGTTCACACAGTTTCCCTTATTCGAAAAAGGGGGAGCAAGACCACAGTATATCCCATGGCCGCAGATGGACAAGGATAATTTAAGCTGTAAGCTCCAGGGTCTGACTTCGGGTGCTGGGAAATGGATATATGAATTAGAGAAAATGACAGGCAGAAACACACTGGCCATAGGGGACATAAAAGGTCTCCTGGCAGCTATTCTTCAAGTGTGACAGCACAAAACACAGCGCATGGCGGAGCGCCGTTTAATAATTGTAGAGCAGACATGTGGAGGGGTCTCATGGTACAGTACCCCAATACATCAGATATGGGTGCAATTATGACACGTAAGAAGAAGGAAGATGAAGACCCTATTGCTTACATTCAGGATATTCAGGACAAATGGTCTCTTGAAACTCATGAGCCGTGGAAAAAGACAGTGGCATTATTTTATCACATTTTATGCCAGGGGTTGCCTGAGCCAGTACAGAGGCAGATGAAAATATAAGTAGGGATGGAAGTGAAACCATGGCCTGAGATAAAGCTGAGGAGAGTACACCATTGTCTGTTATTACAAGAGACAAATAGGAAGAAAGATGACACTAGGAAAATTGAGGAAGCCAAGTTAGTTAATAAAAAACAGTCTAAATTTGCCATAGAAGGGGCGGTATTGACAAGTGGAGAAGGATTGGAAATGCAGGAAGCAATGGGTGCATCACAGGCGAGTAATCAGCGCCCGATGGATCAAGGTGTATATGTGTTCGTGCCACAAGGCAGAGGCATAGAGGTATGGGCTATAGAGGAAGAGAAGGTGGATTCCAAAATAATCAAGGTGAGTTTCAGAATACACAGAATGAGAATCAGAGTACCCAGGGAGGATATAACCAAGCGGGACTTGTCAGATGGGCCCCCCAGTATGTTGGACTTGTGGGATGACAGGGCATATTGCACGCATATGTGGAAGCCAAGGGAATGTACAAAATGTCCAATTTACAAGCGGGGGGACAGCTTATCCTCCACCATATAGTACACAAACTAGAGAAGGGTTTGCCCAAGATCACACATTTTATCAGACACAAGCACTGCGAATACAGCAGGTACAGCAACAAGAGCGGTGCAAATGAATCAAACAAGGGCAGTCGCACCAAGCCCCCATGCAGACACAGCAGTATGCAAACACAGGACAAGTGCTGACACCCAGAATAGGAGGTGTAACTGTGGTAGGAGGAAATCCTTTCACAGGGATGGGGATGAGCCTGTACCCACAATTGTACAGCTCACAGAGTGACTTGATGTGTTCAATACTATCTGTGACACCAGACCCCCAAGAGGAACCAAGGGTCAATGTGACGATAGAAGGCAAATCCTTTTCTTTTCTTGTTGTTCGTGTATACGAGAAGGAAAATATCCAATGTCAGGAATTTCCATGAATGCTCAAGGGTTCTCTGGAACTATGAGTCATTCCTTTTACCAATGAATTACCAATCTCTATAGGAGAATGTGACATGTCTGTTCCTTCGTTATATTCACGGCAGACACCGGTTAACATTTTGGTAAGAGATTTGATGACAAAACTAAACATGACAATTTTATTCACTGATCAAGGAGAGTTGTCATGATGCCCGCTCCCGGGGAGCCGGTTCAAGCCCTGCGTCCCCGAAAGCGGACATCAAGTCCCCAAGGAAGGACCCAGCAACCCCATATAGGGGCCCTTTGGACAGTGTCCTGGCGCCTGTGGCGCCAGGCTCATAAAAGACATCAGTCCTGGCACCATAGGCGCCAGGCTCATTATGGGAGTGCTTGGGTGCACTTACCTGATGCAGACCATGCTGCAGGATCCCGGCCTCCTTGAGGCCTGAAAGGAACTACTTTACCTGTGGGACTAATTTACCATCCGGGCGTGGTCGGGGAAGGATACATACCTGATTGGAGGAAGGATACATACCTGGAACTTCTTCCAAGGCTATTTAAACCCTACCCGAACAGCCACACGTGCTTCGCGTTGTTCTGCATCTAGCAGCTGGACGCTCACCGTGTCTGCTCCTGCATCCTGACTTCTGCCACGCCTGCCAGCATCCTGAATCACCTGCAAAGGAAGAGAAGAAGAGAACAGAAGAAGGAAAAGTCCTTACCTGCTAAAACCGCATCCCGGAGACATCTCGCCGACAATCCTGAAAAGGAAGACTTTTATTTAAAAGCTCATCGCGTCGATCGCTGCAGCGCCACATTCCACTCACCTTTTCAGGGCGCCTCCATGTTCAGCAGCGATCATCCGGATTTGCAGTCACGCCCCAGCGCCTAGGGAGAAAAAGACCAGAACAAAAGGTGAGAGAGAAGGGAATAAGGAAAGCTAAATCTCCATGTTATGTTAAGACTTACCTGCTGATTCATTCCCTCTCCATTTCAGGTCTGCGCCGCATCCTGGCATTTCCGGACCCCGGTCCCTAAGGGGAAAAAGAGAAATCAGCGTTAATGAGCGAATGAAAAGACATTACCAAAAAACGCTCATTAAAGACTTACCTGATTTCTACAAGGATTTCACCTCTCATCTCGGGTCGGTGCCTGTTCCCCGGCATTCCGTACCCCGGCCCCTATGGGGAAAAAAACACTAGCATTAGTACATTAATGCATGGACACAAGGGGAACCTCTTATCAAAAAACTTACCTGGAAGCCAAGCAAGTTTGGTTTTCACCAATCCGAAAATCCAGTGAAGTAACTGGATACCAACGCGCCCCTGCATCAGAAGCAGGATGGAGAGCTCATCCTTCCAGACCCTAAGGTGAGACGCTACGAGGAATCACAGAAGGGTTTCCAGGAGGGTCAGAGGGGAAAGTGGGAGGCCGATTGCATTACCCCGCAGACAGTTAATCCCCTATTTTCGCCAACAGAAGGATACTTCTGCGAGCCAGACAAGCCAGATTTTGGGGCCCGGTCCAGTCTGTCTTCCGAACCCTGCGCATCACCTTAGAAGAGGTCACAGCAGCGCGAACCAGGCCAGCGCCTCCGTGGGAGTCAGGTGAGCGTTACAGTAGTGTGTTCCACTCCAGGAATACACTATTTAAACATAGGTGAATTTATACTGCCGTTGACAGTGCAAGTGGCTCTGCGAGGTGTTCCAGTAGATCCAGAGATTTTTCTATATGGAGTGAGCATTCTACTGACATAGCTACCTGGCTTGGTGGGAATAATTGTGAGTATACCTGATGAGTTTTTGATTAGACCACGAATAACTGTGGACGAAGAGGGGGGACAGACTGACTATCCCTATAGAATTAGAATCAGCCATAGTATGAAGGGAAATGGCAATGCTCGAAGGAGTAGATGATGAGGGTAGACCATGGAGAAAAGTAATAGCTCTCGAGAAAGGGTACAGATTGACTGACATAACTAATGACGACATGTTCGGGGAAGACCAAACAGATGATGAAGTGGTGTTCTTTATGAGCATCACATACTGGATAAAGATAGAAAAGGGGGAAGTCCCACAGCAAATGGCGATAATGCGGCAGCATCCAGCATTTTTTCAGGAAGACTTGGAGGGGGTGCCAAGCGTCCTTTGGACCACAGGCCCTTATGAGGTAGGTTTATTAAAGGGAATAGGGGAAGTTGAAATGAAGCTGAAGCCAGGAGTGATTTTACCTCGAGCAAAACAGTACCCCATGTCTCGAGAGGCTGATGAAGGTATATTTCAGACCATTTCAGCATTGATGAAACAAGGGATTCTTGTGCCATTGGAATCATCGTTTAATACTGCAGTGTATCCTATCAAAAAATCTAAAGGAGGATCGTGGAGATTTATGCAAGATATGAGACAGATTAACCAGATTGTAGATGCAGAGTTTCCTCTAGTTCCTAATCCGATGACAATACTATGCACTATCCCGGTGGAAGCTCGATATTTCATGGTGATTTAAATAAATGCATTTTTCTCGATCCCGTTGCACAAAGACTCACAAGACTTGACTTCAGTTACATTCTGCCAAACTCGACTGAATCATACTAGGCTGCCCCAGGGGCACTGTGAGTCCCCATCGATCTTTAACAGAGTCCTACAGATGGATTTAGGCAATAGTGATCTTAAGAGTGCAGTGATACAATATGTCGATGACATTTTAATTTGTAGCACCACAGAAGATGAGTGCAGACACGATTCTATTCAGTTGATAACTATTCTGGCAGCCAAGGGATATAAAATAGACAAGCAGATGTTACAATGCTGCCAAGAAGAGGTGCTATACATAGGGCAGCTGATTTCACATGAAGGAAAGAAGGTGACACCTGAAAGAGCTGAGGCGATTATGAAAACCTCAAAGCCAAATACAGTGAAACAGATTCAGCAGTTTTTGGAATTATGCAACTATGTTAGAGCCTGGGTGTATGATTACAGTACATACACAAGACCCCTTTTACAAGCTTTAAAGAAAGCACAGTGGATAAAGTAAAAATAGAATGGACTGAAGAAATGAAGGAAGTCTTTGAGGAGCTGAAAAAAGCAATTTGTACAACCCCTGTTTTAGGAATTCCCAATTATGCTGAGGAATTCTATTTGTTTTCACACACAAAGGGGACATTTATGAGAGCAGTGTTTATGCAGAGGACTACATTGGGGTGCTAGCCTTTAGCGTAATATAGTGGGATTTTAGACCCAGTTCTGAGAGGAAACTTTCCTTGTGAACTATCTTTGTCTGCTGCCATGTTCGCAATTGAGAGGTCTACAAGTATTGTTGTGGGCTGCTCCATGACTCTCTTCGTGGAGCATGCTCTATTTGCCATTTTAGAGAAACCCAAAGGCACATTGACATCCCAAAAAGCTTCAGCCTATGAGGTAAGTATTTCTAATCCAACGATTAAAATTGTAAGCTGAAAATGGTGAATCCTGACATGTTTATAGCTGAGCCAATAGAAGAAGGCGATCATGTGCATAACTGTGCTAATTATGTTGAATTTTATGATGGCATACCCCGAGTGAAGGAGAATGCTTTGGCGGGAGGGGAAATTCTCTTTATTGATGGTTCTTCAAAATGTTATCAGACTAGTAGGGAAAGGGATTCAGGTGCCGCGGTATTGAGACACAGATTAAATGGAGAATTTGAAGTTGTAGCAAGTGCAAAGATAGCGTCTTCTCAGCGCAAGCAGCAGAATGAGTAGCGCTTATTGTGCCACTCTAGACATACAAAAGGCAGGAAGTGACGGTGTACAGTACATGCAGGATTAGCACATTGGAAATAGCCATGTTAGTGCAAGAAGACTTTCATAAATTGTCGACAACCCAACTCATGGTGATTCAAGGGAGTGCACCACATGAAGAGCAGGAATTGTGAAAACAAAGGGGGTATTCTTTATCCCCCACAGAAGCATTATGGCAACAAGAGAGCACTGTAAAGCCGTTGATGCCAGTACCATTAGTAAAGGTTGCGCTTGAACAGCTGCATTACCCCTCGCATTTAACTAGGGAGAGTCTTTCTGCTATTTATGGTAAACTGCATTGTGTGTCAAAGGTTTACTGCTGGGCATACACTGAGAACAATTCGAGGGGTAATACCTCGACCGAATGGTCAGTTCCAGCATTTACATATCGACTATGTCGATATGCTGCAAGTATGTAATGGATATAGGTATCTATTAGTGGTGGCGTGTCCATTCTCTAGGTGAATCGAGGCAGGCCCATGTACAGACCCTCATGACACTTGCACAGCAACGTTTTTAGTGCGCAAGGTTTTCCTGAGACTGCGTGTGTGTGAAGTGCTGACAATGGGTCACATTTGGTTAACAAGCTATTTGAAAACATGGGGCTTCTATTGAATATAAAGCACACATTTTCTTCTACATACCACCCGCAAGAGAATGGATATGTAAGACTCTACGGCCTCCTTACAAAATACAATTGCCTAGATTGAATTGGTTCTGAAGAAGGGTTGGCTATATTGCCTACCCCTAGCTTTATATGCCCTTTGGAATCAGCCAGTATCAGACCACCACCTCACCCCTCATGAACTAGTGACAGGGCATCGAATGAGAACGCCCCTCACTCCTCCATCTAGAAGTAAAAGTGATGCCAAGAGTGTAGCTAAAACCTTAGGTGATGAGATGCACGACTATTTGACATGTATGACCTCTAGCATTTCTCTCATTTCAGATCAAGTCAAGCGCAAGGGGGGTTGTCTCAGAACACAGAAGACAATTCAACAACCAAACCAACTCAACTACTATCAGCACCTGAGTTATATGTTGGAGACCTATTTCCCATTAAAAACTTTACTAGAAAGTGGCATGAGCCATGATTCAATGGTCCCTTTTGCATTGACAATATAACCCCTTCAGCTGTAATGTTCCAAGGAAGACAAGCTTGGCTTCACCTGGGTGACGTAAAAGCCTATAAAGGTGAGAACCGCCCTCCCACCGTTGCTGATCCATAAGCAAGGAAAGTAGAAGAATTTCAGAGTGTGCAGACTCGATCGAATAAGAAGGGCGGTGAAGCAGCCAGCTGATTATACAGATTTTGTATTGAACTGAAATTCAGTGGACACTCCTTATAGATATTTTAGCAGGAGTGCAAAGACTTGCTGAGAAATTCAGGAATTTGGAAAATGAACTTTTAAAAACACATTGAAGCATCAAAGTCATGCCTAAACGTCAGTTCTTCATCAGAAATTGGAAACAAGATCAGTATCCAGATTAATTTAGTTGTGAATACTTGTTCTAAGCCGTTAAACATATGGTACTTCCCGACAGTGATGTTCATCGGCTTGTGCTTGCTGTCTTTGTGTTTATACTTCAAGCTTACCCTGCTCTTGTCAGAAGAGACTTTGATATTCGCACTTTTTTACAGGATCCTAAAAATGGCCCAGTGATAAGATGGCTTCTCATCACAATAATTGAGCAGATTTTACAGTTGCAAGTAAAAAGAAATGTAATGACTGTATTAAAGATGAGAAATGTAGAAGCCGGCACGGTTCTAGAGAATGAACAAGTGCAAAAAGTAGCAGGATGGTGCGAGAAATGGATGACTATGTTTTTGTGCATAATATATGCCTGTACGATTACTTTATTTCTCGTTCTGTTCCTCATTTTTCATAGTATCTATCATGTTGGTGCTTCCACTGAGTTAGAGGTCCCTATGGTTCTTCCTACTATGGGAACTTCCTTTGATATATGTCATGAATGGTACAAGGCTTATAAAAGACACATGAGAGATGCAGAGGAAGATAATGAGGGGATAAATACCTATCTGGATAATGCAGCACACTTGGGTAATAACATGTGGTACCAGCACATGAGGGAAGTAGGGGAAAAACATCTAAGGAGAGTTGCTACGTCTGCGCTCTCATCCCCTATGCCATTAATACAGCGAAAACATTCCTCTCCAGAGAAGTCCCAGAACACGATGCCAGGTGCCTCATTATTCTTGAAGCATGTATGGCCAGAGGAAAATTTCAGAGAAGCTGGGCCACTTTACGATGGAGATCGAAAGGATTGTTTCCATTCCGGGATGATTATATCAATCCTACACAGATGGAAAGGAAACCTGGATGTGAGAGTAAGATGCTTGTGTATCCTGCAACAGGGTAGGAAGAGGTAGTCATTGAAGACATGAAGAGAATGGATTGCCCTGATGTAACAGAAATAGCTGAATCGCCTGGATGTTGGGAAAAAACTCAGGTCTTAGTCTATGGACGAGTGAAGTCCAAGAAGGAATGGGAAAGAAGACTAATCACCTATGCAGCTCATTTACTGAAGTCAGAATATGTGCAAGAGGTGCAGAGAGTGAACAATGGATGTTTGAAGTTATGGGCTAAACATGCAAAATTACTGACATGGGTAGAAAATGAATCAGGTCCAATGGTTGTAATCCCATTGGCGAATACGACATTGTGCTTCTGAAGACACGGAAAGAATCATGTGGCGGATAACAAAGACTGCAAAACTACAGTTGACATTTCCAGGATGGGAGAAGGGACAACTGTCCTCATGGATCGATATTGGGCTTGTGGGCCTAGGGCGCACATGAAGTTTCCCAAGGATTAGGGTGGAGTATGCTCCTTTGTGCTCATCTATGTTCCAGCATTAGTGATTCCTCAGAGTGACCTGAATATTGGAGAATTTTCAAAAGTAGATGCCCATTTAAGAAAACGTTTGCTTGAATTTCTCAATCGAACCAGAAGAGAGAATTACTTCTCAGCCAAGTCAATAGAAGCATATGACTCCTTTCCTTATGAACACAGGTTGTGCAGCAAGACTGCGTCAATATTTATGACTATATTCATGCCTGGGATCCAGACGATGGCCAATGCCAAGTGGTTACAGATTACGAGATGGGCGCCTCTGCAGACAATCAACACCACCATAAAGGGATTCAATGCTATCAAGGAAGAGCTGAGGGCCAATACGACTAATGGCCCTGCAGAATGGATATGCCCTTGATATGATCACAGCAAAAGCAGGAGGGGTTTGCGCTGAAATTGGGCCATCATGTTGCACATTCACACCTTCTCACGCTGAGGGGACTGGGACCTTGACAGATGCTATAATATTGCTAATGAACCTGCATAACAAGATGGAAGACGAGACAGAGGACATTATGGATGACAGTTGGTTTGCTTCCATATTCACATGGATTCCGCAATGGATGACAAACATCTTCAAGTTTCTAGGAGCAATATTGGTGATGTTGATGTTTGGATTCTGTGTAATCAGGATAGTGATCGCCCACTGCAAGAAGACAGCAAAGAAAGCAGTAGGAAAGAGGATCAGGAACGATGTTGAATCCGGGTTTGGACCCAAGGAATTGACTGATGAAGATTTCAGAAAATACATAGAGGCCAGCATCGGCAACGTAGAACCGGAAGGAACAAAGTTCCTGTATCCAAAAAACCATAAGAAGTATGTGGGACGATAGGTCTATTGTAATCTGAATGGACAGTGCAACTATATGACCTGTAGTGTAGATGAGCATGTCAAATCAGCCGGAACCCTGAGGGGGGTGATGAAGATCTGGACCCCCAAAGAGGCACTCTTTCAAGAGGAAATATCAAGATGTGGCGACAATTGAGGAGGTGGTTGAGAACTCGGCCAGAGGGCGAAATGTAGAGGAGCAGCTGCATGCCTCTGCAGGAAATACCACCCCCCCCACCTCCTATATGTTGGAAGCCTGAGATTGTGCCATGCTTAACACCAGCAGTTGTGACCATGCCACAGTGGGTATTCGAAAGAAGGTACCCACTGAGACAGTCCTATCAAATGTACCCCTGAACAGACGATAATCTGAGGGAGGAACTCCCTGAAGGAATATGAAAAGGAGCAGAAAGAGGATCTGGTGATGTCACAAAAGATGAGCGTGACGCCCTGAGGATACTGGCTGAAGAGAATTCATGGATCTTACAGAAACTGATGACAAAGTGAAGAATCGAGTAAACTTTCATATGCGAAAAGAAGATTGCACGTGTGCGAATCACTGCAGAAAAAGCAAGCCGTTCAATAACTGTACAGATGCTGTAACGCATGTAGATTAAGCAATCTTATAAGCTGTTTATATGTAGTGAATAGACTGCAGGCAAATACGCCATTGTATAGAGACTGGACATCAGCGTCATGAATTTAGTAAGCCAGGGCCCATGGAGAGAAAAGGCAAGATTTGCGTCGCAGCAAAAATAATCTGAGATCGTGGAAACGAATGGTGAGGCTGTGTGGCCTGGTATCAAAGCTGAAGCAGCAAAGGTCGGTTATCTATTCTTGAAGGCAGTGAATGTGCAAAGCTGAATCATCCCTTGTTAAGGTGCAAAGAAAGAACAGCAAGTGTGCCAAGTTTTATTCATTTAAGACATTTAAATGCTACAACATGGAGCAAATTGTGGTCTCCTGTCATGTGAGCCAAGGATGGAAATGGATTTGAGTGTGGAGTCCTAGAACAACGATAGTGTGGGCTTGCACTCCCATATATTCCCAGAGACAAAAATACTTTGCAAGGCCATGTTCAAAGACAATCTTCATGGCATAAGGGATGGATGATGAGAGATGTTGAGCTATTTGGGTAGGGAGGTAAAGTCAAGTCCACCTCCTGGCACCTGGGTCCGAGTTTACGTGCTGCTAAGTGAACCGAATGTTCCAGACTTGGCACGAGTGTGCCAACCAATTATAGAGGGCTGTATAATGAAGGGCTTTATAGTTTGAAGACCAATGATAAACTGTGTACTTAATAGTGTTGAAAATGACATGTTTTTAGAGGTATGCATAAATTGTCCACCTGACAGTGGGCAGCCAATCACAATCCTAGTTCCTATGCAATGTATACTTAGATGTTCCCCTTAAGCCTATTGCAGCCTTTGATAGTTCTTCTATCATTTGCTGCATAGTATAGCGTCACGTCTGATGTATTTTTTGCATACAAGAATGTTTTTATGAGAATTGCACAAAAAGCTCAAAGGAACGTCTGTTGATGTCCGTTGTAAATCCCTGTTTTAGATAATTGTTAATAAAACAGCCCCTTTGCCATCTTCCAGAGCTGATTCGATTATTTGGTGTCAGGGTTATTCTGCCTCCCCATCAATTGCATGCACGTTACTAAAAGGGCCATATTTCACTTCTATTTCTCCTTTTTTCTTCCTCTAAGTAGGCTAGGTGCAAACTCTCCCCATTGCTTAGGTGTTATTTTCTCATGTTTTTCTAGCACCCATCTAATAGCCCCTAGCTCTTCCACATTAAAGGCCCCCTCAAATGGTAATTGGGATTGCTTATTGTGGCGTGTCAAAAATGCCAGGAGTCTAGAAAATCATATGTAGCGCTATTAAACTTGATATATTGGGAGGGTGACCCTTGGAGAGCTCCTCTGCCTGTTTTGACTGTTCCTTGCCCATCGCTGTCCCTACTTTTATCCCTCTTTCAATGTGTGCCATTGCCCTTGCATTGCCCCTGTTCCAGTCACACCTTGACTTCACTCCTTTGCGGTCCTGTAAGGTAAGGGGTATTCAAACAACCAGAGACACTGCGGGGTGGTCCTGAAAAGGATCAGGACACTCAACCTGCAGTCACACCTCTCTCCCTATTTAATAAGGCACCAGTGTGCTGTTTCCCCTTTGTATTGTTCTCCCACCCCCCCTTTATCACCAGTTACCCTACTCTAAATATCGAGAAAACAGTAAGGCAGAGGGCTTACCATAAGTTCCATCTGACTAATGACATGGATGCATCCAGTCCATAAAATCACCACCAGCCTGCCTACCACTTCAATGCAGATACTGGGCCAGATTTATCTTGGGGTAAAAATAAGAAACAGCCAAGAGTGCCACTGCTATAAAACCAGAAAATCCCAAGAGAAATGAAACATACCCGACCCAGAGTCTCCATCCCATATTAGCATACGCCCGTAACAGATCCCCACTTTGCTTGTCTATGCCTAGCTCCCTTAAAAGGACTATTGGTCTCCGGTGCGGCCCTGCATGCACGCTCATTAGCCCTGGCGTCCTGCTCCTGATACCCCCATTAGAAATGTTAACAAGGCCTCCTACCTTCTCTTGTGGCACACCTTGGGGTCTTGAGGAAGAGACGACCCAGGTTCCAGTGGTGTTAAGGGTTGCATGACAGATCTCATCTGTCAACAAGCAGAGAAATCATCACCCAATTAGTCTTCCATGGGGTTGGACAAGCAAAACCTTTATTGCAAGACTTTAATACCGAACACCACACAAAGAAGAGCTTGCCTGAACATTTACACATGATTTATGGCAAATATGTCTTACTTTGAGCCTGGACAAAAAGGGGTTCGAAGGTGCACACCATAGATTAACAACGGATTAGATAATAGTTCAACACAAGTTCACGGGGAAAATTATGAACATTATTTTAGGTGCTCCCGGTCAGACCCTGGTTACTGAGACAACGAATATTGAGATTGGCGGTTTCTCAAGGAGTGAGTAAAAGACCTGGGCACTCGAATAGGCAAAATGCCTAAAAAGGACTTGTGACCAAATTAAATGATGTGGTGTTTAATAAAAGGTTGTAAATCACAAGACCTGGCTCCACGCTTCTGCAGGCCCTGCTCTGATGCTAGCCGTACCTAAAAACTATGACATTCTCAGAGTAGACTGCTCCTTGGGTTGCTCTAATACACCGGACCTTTCTTCATATATACACTGTGGGACTGGAAGCGCAAAATGGATGTGATATTTTGTATGCCATGGGGTTGCTGGACCTTAACACGACCATTAACCCCCTCAAAATTTCGATGAGTTTTTTTTCGTTAAAAAATCTGCTGTTTAAAAACTCCATTCTTGTCTACCACCCATTCCTATGCCACACTTTCCCTGTTCAACTGGCTCATATGTTGTCTTCACGCCTAAAGCCCTCTTCTAAGGTCATTGTTTTGGGAGATCCCCTTGGCAGCCATCACGGAAGCTACCCTCAATAACCTGGGCTTTCAGCACCATGTTTTTGCTGCAACCCATTTTAAGGGCAGAACTCTGGAATCGGTTGCCAGTCTTAATGTCATTCCATGGGATTCAATGCCCATGGTCAGACCACATGCTGATACACTTTGTTCTGGTGTATGCTTCACAGTAGGGGAAATCAAAACTAGAAAGAACAGCCATTACTTTCAGGAACACTCGCTGGCTCACTGATCTAGCGTTAGCCCCTCTCTTCAGAGCTACCCTTAATAACTTACCTAATCTTCTCACCGCTGATGCGGTAGCCGATGCCTCTTAAAACATGTTTGAGAATGCTGTAAACCCTGTGGCACCAGAAAAACCACGGTATGTGCTCAAAAGGGAGACTCTACCAAAATGCAAAAGCTAAAAACAGTCAGGCATAAAGCTTTTATTTATTTTCTATTGTTTCTCGGTTAAACAAGTGTACCTTTAACAAAATTAAGAAGCTCTACATAGTAAAGACAAAATTAAACAGTACAGTGTTACATAATTAAAAAGAGAATGAAAAAAGACAAAAAAACATGCAATATTGATAGAACATCATTAAAAGATCGAACAGCAATAAAATGTCAATTCATCATCACTCAACAGAGAAGAATGGCAACTTAAAATCAGAATAAGGCAAGGCAAGGGGAATATTTACAACAAGAAAAGGGTGTAAGGCGTATGCCCTCATATTTTAGAAGCATCCTCCTCAATTCTCAATGCTTTTAAAAATGTGACAACTGCAATTACTGTTGAGGTAGAATGGCCAGATACGCAGGTAGCCCATGAGGCCTCTGTGATACTAGTGTCCCCATCTCTTAAACATTTTCATAGATACTTTGATCTCAATTCAGAACCACCCACTGGACATGCCACAAATATGTGTTTCAAAGTTTCACAAATACACACATTCTCACACTATCGACAACCCATCAGGGCCCCTCCTACCAGACCCCTTCAGGCCATGATTTGCTTAGTGGGAATTAGGTTCCATCCAAACCTTAGAAAGCCTCTATGAACCCTTTTTGCAGGATAAAGAGCTAGGAATGGAGCCAAACATCCAGGTTTCTTGTGGTCATTCCTCAGATGATCACGAGAGGGGAATGAGTGAATTTTTTCCACGGTTGAGATCCAGTCAAACCGATATAGGGACTTTTCACTCTATCAGGATTATCGCACAATTCAACAAAAGACCAGTTCATGTTTTTTTAAATGGTACGGGCATGTTCATGAATGCCATTCACCCACGTGCTCTTTTTCCCTTCAAGTATTATTATTTGTTTATTATTTGAACATTTATAAAGCGCATACTAGGGCCCTGGGCGTCTAGACGCTAAAGTCGGCAGCAATGCAAAAGATGCTTCATACTCATAACCTGCATAGAGCTGAATTAAAACAAGTGGGTTTGCAATGCTCTCCGGAAAGGGAGATACTCATCAATGGCTCTTAGAGATAGCGGGAGTACATTCCATAGACTTGGGGCCAGGACTGGGAAAGAACGGCCACCCAGTTGCTTCTGCTGATACTTTGGTGTCTTGAGAAGTAAACGTAACGCAGAGCGTAGTTGTCTGACTGTGCATTAACGCTCTATCTTACTTTTTAGATTTTCTGGACCAGCATTGTGCACCGCCCGATGGATGACACAAAGTTTCTTAAACTCAATCTGCGTTGCCACTGGCAACCAGTGCAGGCAATGTAGAAGAGCTACTGAGGGGGTCAGACACGGCTCCATAAGTGTCAGTCATGCTGCTGAGTTTTGGAGAACCTGCATGCATTGGATCTGATATTTGGGTTGGCCCAAATATATCCCACTGCAGTAATACAATGACCCCATTATAGTTGCTGTAACCAGTGTTGTTCGATTGACTGTGGGAGCAGGGGAAGAATCTTCCACAGAACCTTCCGTTTTCTGAACCCTGCATTGCATATGGCTGATATCTGCGCCTCACGCGAGCCAGTGGGCAAGAGCTTAACCCCAAGACTTTTTACTGGAGCACAAGGAACAGGGCAAAGGCCCAGCGAGTCGGGCCAGTACTGTGAGTTCCAGAGGTGATCCGCCTTTTGAGGCCTGAACACCAGGACCTCTATTTTGCTTCCATTTAGTTTAAGCCAGTTTGCCGACATCCAACTACCTATTTTCTCCAGGTAGTCCCGACATTTTCCAGGGGGGGGGCGTTTTTCGGGGAGTCCAGCCGAAACACCAACTGTGTGTCATCGGCATAAGTGTAGAAAAGGACCCCAGATTCAGCAATTGGATCAAACAATAAACACACATACAAATTAAAGAGAAGGGGGGAAAGAGCTGACCCCTGAGGAACTCCACAAGTCAGTTGCAGAGTAGAAGAATAACAAGTTTGAAAGGAGACAGTCTAAGAACGCCCTTCAAGTAAAGACTCGAACCATGGCAAGAGAGGTCCAGCAACCCCTGCTTGCTCCAGCCGGGTCAGTAAGATGTCATGATCCACCATATGAAATGCTGCGGAGAGGTCCAGGAGAATTAACACTCCAGTCTCTCTGCTGTCCGGGAGCAAAGCTAGGTCATCTAACAATGAGATCATAACTGACACTGTACCCATTGTAGGCTGGAAACTAGATTGAAAAGGGTGCAGACATTGATTTTCTTCCAAGAAATTAGAGAACTGTGGAGTGATCACAGCTTCCATCAGCTTCATCATGGCTGCGAGAAGAGAGATGGGCCTATAATTAGCTGCCACCCCATGGAACCAAATTGGATTTTTTCAGAAGGGGTGTGACCACTGTGTGTTTCAGAGCAGCAGGAACTTTGCCCAAGGTAAACCAATGCTGTAAAGAATCTGTGAACATAGCAAGCCCTCTGCGGGGGGTGTCTTTCAAGATACGTAGAGGTACACAATCCAAGGGAGAGGCCGATTTCAGGCCCTGGAGAGCCTTAAGTGTAGCATCATCGTTTATAGGCTCCAAACAGAAAGTATTTACCAGAATGGGAGAAGAAAGTTCCCTTGCGGGCAACTCCTGGGGCTGTTCCACCTCCACAGCCGTTTGGCTTCCTCTCATAGCTTTACGAATATCTTGGATTTTATCACAGAAAAAAGCACTAATTGCATTACATCGCAGTTGTGCATCTGACATTCTAACTTGACTTCCTAAAGGACAGAATGACAGTTCTTTTACCACTAAAAACTGCTCTCTAGAAGAACAGGATGCTTCTCATATCTGATTTGCATAGTATTTTGATTTCTCAGCCCGAATCATCCTATGGTAACGGAGCACTGCTTGTTTATATACATTATTTATTTATTATTTTTATTTATTTATTAACATGTATAAAGCGCGCAGCATCCCTGAGGCATTGTGGCGCTGTTACAGACAGAGAATAATTGCTGGTTACAGAAAAAAGCTTAGTTACATGACAGTGAGGCAGAAGTACATACATGGTTACAAAGGAGGTACAACTGCATGCAGGAAGAGACAATAGTGGAGGGGGAGGGGAAAGGGAAGAAGGGAGTGTTAGTTGAAGAGTTCGGTTTTGAGGCCTTTGCGGAAGGCTATGAGAGAGGTTTCTGCCCTGAGTGCGCTGGGTAGGGCATTCCAAAGTTTGGGAGTAGGGTGAGGAAAGCTGATCCCTTCTGCTTTGGCTCTTTTGATTTTCGGAATGCACAGTTGGTTCACATACTGACTTCTCTGGGACGCGAGGAGGTGTTTCAGATGATGGTATCCGTTAGGTAGCGTGGTCCAGAGCGGCTTAAGCATTTACGGGTTAGGGTGAGGGTCTTGATAGTGATTCTCTCGTGATGTGCTCTTTTTGGGAGATACTGAGGGCTGCTCTGAGCGCTTTGTTTTGGACTATTTGGGCGTGTTTAGATTTTTTGCCGATGTGCCTGCTAGGGGGGCATTGCAATAATCTAATTTAGCTCCAATGGTGGCTTGTGCAATGGAAAGGCAATTTTGGTTATATAGGAATGGTTTAATGGCATTTATAAGTTTGCTGGTGTGAGCGGAGGCAATGGCACTGACCTGTCTTGTCATGGAAGGGGTGGAATCTAAGAAGACCCCAAGGGTCTTTACAGAGGAGGAGACAGGGATAATGGTAATGTCAATGGAGAAGTTGCAGTATTTATGGTTGAGTTCGGAGTTCTTTGGAGCCTATGAGGATGATCTCTGTTTTGTCTCCGTTGAGGCACAGACCATTCTCTGCCATTCATGCTTGGATGGTCGTATATATTTGGATGAGAGCTGCAGAGTTTTGGTCGTAGGATACTTTGAGGGGGAGGAGTAGTTGCGTATCGTCGGCATAGTTTGTGTAAGCTATGCAGACAGAGTCCAGTTTATCGAAGAGTGGCTTTGTAAACAGGTTGTATAGGGTTGGCATTGTGCAGGAGCCCTGAGGGACTCTGCAGTGGATGGTGGCTGGAGCTGTGTTTGCCTGATCCGAGAAAACCTTCATGGCTCTGCCTTCTAGGAATGAGGTTATCCAGGAGGAGGCCTGTTTAGAGAGGTGAGCTGCATTAGTGAGATGTCGGGTGAGGATTTTGTGATCAGCAAGATCAAACACAGCCGAGAGGTCTAGGAGCAGTAGAAGGGCTGGTTTGCCTGTGTCCATTATCCCAGTTATTTGGTTTTTAAGGTCAAGGAGGGCGGTTTCGGTTCCATGACCTTTGCGGAAACCTGATTTCCTTTTACCTAGGATGGCGTTTGACTCAAGGAAGTGTTGGATCTAGTTGTGGGCTGCTTTATCTAGGATCTTGAGGAGGAAGGGGACGATGGTGATAGGGCGGTAGTTGTTGGGGGAGGTAGAATCAAGGGAGTTTTATTTTAGAAGGGGGCGAACCCATGCTTCTTTTAGGTTGGAAGGGACTGAGCAAGTGGTAAAAAAGGCATTGATGAATGCCGTGATGAGAGGAGCCAAGAAGTCTGTGCAGTCTTTGATAACATTGGGAGGGCAAATGTCTCCTTTGCATAGGGAAGGTTTGAGATGTTTGAGAAGAATTAAGACTTCCTGTTCTGATGCGTCTATGAAGGAGAGGAGAGGGGTGGAGGGTTTATTGTGAGCGGTGCTGGGTGTAGTCAGACGGTTGTGCTTGGGGAGTGCTTTACATTGAGATTGTATTTTATCTTGGAGAAGTTTAATTTTGTTTAGCTGGGCTGCTTGTATGCTGGAGCACCAAGCTTTGTCTTTAGTAATTTCATCGGCACTGGTTGGTCTTTAAAGATAGAGAACATTTCCTTGGATTTGGAGTTGGCACTGGAGATCCTTTGATTGAAGGAGTTGAATTTTGCCTCAAATATAGCTTTTTTGTATTGCATTGATATCCTTCTGAATTCTTCTAAAGTGGAACATTGCGCAGGGCCACATTGTAATGCATCCGCCATTTCCTTTCAGGGCAATGACACAACTGTTTTTGAGATCTAAGATCTGGAGAAGACCTGGCCTCAGTGGATTTTGTTCTCCCAAAATGAGGTTTAATAGGGGCCAAAGCATCAGCGACATTAACTAATGATCTGAGGAGAGAGGACCAGGGGTCATCTTCCTCATCCTTAAATCTATTGTTGGGCTCAAGTAGTTGATCAGTCATCACAGACATATCCACTTTATGCCATAATCTACGGGTCTGCACTCCATGAGAAACCTTCAGAAGGCAGAAAGGTATCTATATCATAAATGGTACCAGAAAGTGATCAGACAAAATAACCGAAACATGGGTGAAACTTGTGACCAATCCTGCTTCAGAGAAGATAAGGTCCAGCAAATTACCACTTTTATGAGTGGGAAGATGATTACGAAGAGCTAAAGAAAGGTCAAGTAGGGTGGGTACCAAGTTGCTGGCACAACGATCAGACAAATAATTTGGGTGGAGATTAAAATCTCCTAGCACAACTAGGTTACTGTATAACAGGCCCAAATTGGCAACCAGCTGGGCAAAATGAATGGCAAAGTCTGATGAATGCGGTCTATACACCAGTAATAGGTGAACAGTCATGTTAACATTAACCTGTACTCTAACCAGGAAGAGTTCACAGAGCAACGAGTGTTCCACTTGGATGTGTTGACATTGATATGATGCATGATGAATTATTGCCAGGCCGCCACCTCTACCCGGTGGCGGCCTGTCTAGGTGCAGTTCCACATAAGATTTTGGCAACAGCTGACATAAGTCAGGATTGGAATTAGCAGAGAACCAAGTCTCTGCAATGCACATAAAATCTGGGGCTGTGTCTATCAACTTGGTATGCAAATTGTATTGATGAGCTCCCGCTGATCTTGCCTTAATCAGCAGGCACTTCAGAGTGTCCCTGGGATCACAAAACCTCCCTCCCATCCATATCTGTTCCCTAAGGGTGCGAGACCCAGATGCGCTCCCTTCTTGGCCGGGACACTGAGCACCTTCATAAAGCAATGTCCACTCTGGTGCCAGCTCGACAAACTCAAGCTGTGAGTACCTAAATGCACTTGTTTCCTTTATGTCACTTTCCTTGAAGGGTTCCCCCAGGTTCTGTCATTGTGTTAGGGCCCAGAGCCCATCCGAAACCCAGGCGCGTTTGCCTTTCGCCCGCCTTGTACGCTCCAGGCTGAACTTCTTTAAATAATGCCTATGAGGTGGGAACGTGAGCGGGCTAAAGGTAGAAGGAGGTGTCCTGGTTCCCGACTCCAGCAAGAATAAGTGGAGGTACGGCGAGCCTGCAGTCACCCGGAAAACACAGTAAAAATTGAATTTGTAAAGAATAATCTAAAACCGCTGAAGTACGGTCTTCAAATCTAGGAACAGAAAGCCCCCCACCGGGCAGAAGATTTTTCTTACCAATAGCAGGCATTTCCAGTTGGCACGGGCCTGAAGAGATGTTATAACCAGTATGTACCTAATTGCGTCCATAGGGATCGCATTAGGCACCCCTAACACCCGCTGCCAAACCAAGGCTTCTAGACATGGCAGAAAATCTGTGAGTGTTAACAAATGAATATCCATGCCATATAAGATTTTTGGCACCAGCTTTCCTTTGTAATATTTAAGTGCTGGTTTCAGGGTGTATTTGCCATAATGCCCATCAACTCTAATAAGTTGGTAAGTAAGTAGCATGGTCTGATCTTTAACCCAATCCATCAGCCCAGTTCGACTCCGTGTTGCCTGGATATAGAATCCCAGATATATGAATGACTTAACATTCATAATAGACTCCTTTCCAATGTCCCATTTGGGATCGATCTTTCTTTTGCTCTTAGAGCAGCACAGGATCTTCTTTTTAGATGTATTAATTTGGAGGGAGTGCTTTCCCATAAAGGCTTCAAATTCTGTCAATTGACGCTGCATTCCCACTGGTGTACAGTCCAAGAGGAAGAAGTCATCTGCATAGGATAGGCAATATGGTCTCAGCTGGTCTATCGCAGGGCTGACCAGCACTGCATTAATTAAATATTTGGCCACATCCGACAGGTAGAGGTTAAAAAAGCAGGTTGCCAGAGTGCAACCCTGCCTGACCCCACCTACCCGTCGGAATGCTGAGGGAAAGGCCTCCTTCACCATTCAACCATTCCTGGATCACATAAGGGCCCACCAGGAGTCTAAGCAGGCCCCCTGGGATCCCACACCTCTTGAGCTTGATCCACAGAAGTTGCGATCTACAGTGTCAAATGCCGCGCTCAGGTCTACGATGCAATATAAATGTATTATATTTGCCATCCCAGGCAAGATGCTAAATCATTCTGACAACAGAGCCATTCAAGGATGTACCAAGACCTCTCCGAAATCCGGTCTGCCACTTTGTCAATCTCCCAGCAGACACGGCCCACTCCTCCAGATGAGACAGCAAGATGGACACAAATAATTCAGTGGGTTTGTTCTCAAACCCCTCTTGAATATAGGGACAATAAGGGCCTCAGACCAAGACTGTGGCAATTGCTCAAGGGTCACCACCCTTTTAAACAGGGTGCTCAGTACCTTCTCCTAAAGAGTAGGTTCTGCTTAAGGATGTAGTTTGATGGCCTATTGGGACCAGGTGCCCTAGATGGGCTTAGCTTTTTTTATTACCTCCAAAATGATGTCTGAGTCGAAGGCTGTAAGATTCATCTTTTCGCCAATGATAGAAAAGAGGCAAGAATGGTCTCCCTTAGGTGGTGCATACAAGGCAGAGAAGTGGAGAAACCAGTCGTTCTCAGATACTGTGTTTATCTGGTTTTCTGCCTGACAAGAATCTAAAGAATTCATACATTGCCAAAATGCCCTAGAGTTCTTATTCCGCAAAGATTGCAAAAGTGCCTCAGCGGCTTCCTGGTATCTCCTAACCCTAGTGCTTTGCAGAAGTTATGGTAGGTTTGGCGTAAACGCCAGCTCAACTCACGGGCTATCTCTGGAGCAAAGTCATGTGTATGTCTTAGTGATCTTAGGTCTTTTGCTTTTTCTTACATGCAACTACTTTATCATAGGCATGTACATGATTACCCTGTTACTTAGGGATCCCGCCCCTTCCCTGGGACAACTGAGAGTGGATCAGGTTTAGAACAAGCTCCTTCAAGTTTGCCGGGCATAGTGCCCATAACTTCCATTCCGAAGTTGAGGTCTCAAATACTTCCTCCAAAGTACCATTAACCCTCTTTGCAAGTAATTCATTCCAAAACAAACAGATTCCAGAGGGGTTGGTAACCAGATTGGCCAAGCTCGAATTTGCTACACGAGGAAGTAAGTGATTACTCAATGAAGTTTGTGAAATCAAAAGTATGTTACACTTGTCAAAGAGCCAGTCGGTTACAAACATATAGTCAATCGTTGAGCATGATGAACCATTCGACCATGTCGGATGATACGGAATGACTGCCTGCACCTCCCCATTATGGTGCTGCAAGCCATCACCCCATCCCCCAAGCATTTCAACCATTAGGCCCCATTAAATGTTTTAGGGTCAGTTCTATATTGTCCCATAGTATTCATGACATCCCCTGGAATCATACAATTAGAGTTCAGGTCCCTGGCCACTATTACTTGGCCGCGCTTATTAAAATCACACCAATCATTGACTAGGCCTGATAAGCATTGTAAAAAGATGGATAGGTCCAACACTTTCTCATGCCAATAAATATTGATAATTAATAGTTGAATAGCTATCTCTTCAACCAGCTCACCATAGGTCTGCAGGATGCCACAAAAGTCGTTAACCGTGTTGACCACCCTGATCCTATCATCAGATCGAACCATAGTTAAGAGGCCTCCATAAGGTCTACCACGGTCCCCGCTCTAGGCAGAATGGACACTGATAACGCATCCATCCAGGGTTGGATTGGCCCCTCTGCCTTTCGGCCCATGGCCGGGCCGAAATCGTCCCTGGGGAATGGGGTGGATTTCTGGCCATGCCTAGGCTGGTTTTGGAAAAAAAGAAATAGGAAAAAAAAATACTTTTTTTTCCAATGTTTATTTTTTTCAAAAAGCCTTTCATCCTTCTTAGGTCAATAAATGAGTACCAACAAAGGTTGGGTGATATTGTATGCATATTTCTTCTATAAAAAAGAGCTTAAGCGTAAGTGCTATACAATAACATATTATCATTTAGCCTTGGACGTCTGCTTGGATTCACAGTAATTTAGTGTACTTAAGAACAATGCTATTTGATGCCACTTCCTGTTTTGTCAAGAGGTGAAAGGTCATGTTTCATCGCTTCCCTGGATGTCACTTTGGGGTGGGGTCAAATGACATCACTTCCGGTGATGTCATCAGAGATCAAGGGTCATGAGGCGAGGGGTGGGCCACTTTTCTGAGGCGAGGGGTGGGCCACTTTCTTTTGGGTGACCGGGCCTATTTCTTGTCCCAGTCCGACCCTGCATCCATCCATTACAGGAGGAGGTCATTAACCAGGTTTCTTGCAAACATACAACCCATTGTGCTCAAATTTTAGCCCAGCCTCTTGGTTATGTAATATTCCTGAGTGACCCAGTGTATTCCATGATAGAATGGAAAATGAGTCTGGAGTTCCTAAGCTGGCTGGAAAGCCTGATGGTTGTTAATGATGTATATTTCTTAGCAGCCACGACCAATCATTCAAAGCTTCAGAGGCCTTCACTTTTGTTTTCAGAATGTTGATGTTCATTTTTAGTTGCTCATCTGGCCCTGCAGATTTATGAGTGCTCTCTGCTACACAATCATCCAAGCTCATTCACATCAAAGCCAAAGATTCTAATGGCTTCTCTCTCATGCAACACCAACTCCGAGACCAACTTCCAATTGAAGTAGACCACAGAGCGGCCAATGTGCTGTCTCACTGGGAAATTGACTCTTTAGATATCAGATGTAGAAATTCCTTTCAGATTGGTGACCTCTGAGAGCAAACGTAAAACATTACAGCGATTTGGACTAATGGCCATATTTTCCAGGATGACTCTTTACCTGTGCCCTTGGTCACTTGAGACAATGGCTGTGTCCTCTTCAGTCCAGTATATCTGTGGTTGCTAGTTAAACTCACACCAGTTGGACCACGCTCAGCCGCCCTCCACCCATTATCCCTCCCACTTTCTTGCACATGCCCAAACTGTTGAATAGTTCCAGACCAAAGACACCCCCCAGGAGGCTCCCTAGCCATCCCAAAGTTTCCAACCTGGGAAGAAGTAATGACCTGGGGAATTCTGAGATTAGCAGGCCAAGCCCGCTGCTGAGTAGGAACTTGGACTAATTCCCCCACTCTAGGTGGGAGTTCAGTGGAAACCAGAGGAACAGGGGCATTTGCGTCATCAGGCGATGGAACCAGTGCTGTTTGGGCACCCAGTTTACGCGGCTCAAGTTCGGTGCCCATGTTCAACTGGGGTAACAGGGAGCTCAAGAAAAAGCGGGAAGCCTGAGAATTCAAGTTAACTGCTGATCGCTTTTTAGATCTCATCTTTGTACACCCTCTCCTTTTCCATGCTTTCCTGCCAGAGGCTTTAGGCACCTGCATATGTTTTAGTTCTAAGGCCTGTGGTGGAGTCTGATGGCATAACAGTCACTTGGGAGTCACTTCTTCCTGAGGTGAAGTTCATTTCATTTCTGAGAGTCAATAGGCAAGTGTGCCTCCATGGACAGCAGCTTCCCTTTGTCTTCTCGCAATTTTGTGGTCTTGTTACTACCAATATTTTCAGGATAACATAATATGATGCTGTGCATTGATTTAGCCTCAATGGGCGACTGGATCCACTTCTGGTACATCGGCCTCGCCCCCTTGGAGATCAATTCAGTTCCTCTAATGTTGGATCCATTTGCCCTACTCGGATTCTGGTTCTCGACCATACTCTCAGGACCCTTAAGATGTTTGTTTAGGTCAGTCATGCCACGAGTGAACAAAACCTCCTTAGTAGTGGCATGCAGTTTTATGTTATCGAATTTGAAAATAAGTGATTCCAAAAGGATCGCATTATATTTTGTTTCCAGTTTCAAGCTCTCATATAGAGAGTCCAGTCACGAAGGAACTGATTAGTTTCCACTAGGGAATCCGCCCACACGGGTGCCTGATCATCATGCCTTCAAAATAATACATCAGACTTGTCACTGGCCACACAAGGTGGCGGGAGCTGATTGAGGAGAAGTTGGAATCAAAGTCCGGTGCGTACATCCCCCCCAAATCCGGCAGTGAGTCTAAGTAATTTCCGATAGAAATGGATGGCACTGGAAAAATAGGTCTAGAAACGGGTGGAAGTTTTGGTATTGGAAAGGGAGTGCTAGGCTTGAGATATACAGTGGTTGTTGTGACTGCCTTTGGCTTTAAAAAAAAGCAGTAGTCAAGCCTTGGGAATTGGCATATAGAGCCTTCAATTCTCGCACGTCTTCCACCACTGAGACATGACTTGGAGTCTATTCCTGGGCTCACTCCCTCAGTTCTTGGGGGCTGAGAAATCAAAGTAGACATCATGCATTCAACCTCCTGAGGGGTGGGGGCAACAGGATGTTAGCCGCGGCCAATATCTCCTCATCTGACAGGTGCATACACTTGTTGTTTGGATGCATCATCTGTTTTCGAATCCTCAATCCGTACATAGGGGGGAGGCTCGCTCTTTCTTCTTTCACCGCAGGCTCACTAGAATCCGGAAGTGGTATTCATTGTTACGTATTCCAATATCAAAATATTCCAAACAGCAACAATGAGCTCCTGTAAACTCACCCACTTAGCTCTGAGAAGGCAGAAACTTGGGGAGGCTGGTCACACAAAAGGTCAAAAGCCAGCACCTGAGCTAACCAGCCCTCGCAACCCGCACTGACTACACGGACTGCCACTCACTGGCCACTCCGCGGTAGCTGTTTATTTTTTATCTCGGCTCCTCCTCCACAACTAAGGGAACTGCAAACAGACTTCCAGAAACACGCAGAGAATGCTCTGCACGGACTGCCACTCGCTCGCCACTCTGCTTTTGATTGCTGGAAAACCTCCAACTCGGAAATAAACAGAACTAAGTACGCAATGGCAGCTAAAGAGCACATAGATGCTATCTTTGATGCAAAAAGAATCTGTCTATGATCAGAGGATAGAGAGTGCTGAGTCCAACACTAAAGACATTTTCACGGTCCTAAGGGAATTAGAGGACCCGTGCCCTTCTGCATTGTCTCTCATCAAAGACAAAGACGGGTGCACTTCTATTCAGGATGCCATAAATAATAAAATCAAGAAGCTACAGGAGGACACTCTGGCCAAACGGGAAACTCACGGCAGGACCTTGCACCACAAGATATGCTCTGACATCAATGAGAGCATCCCCCTCTTTGAGTTCTCTTCGGTCACTGAATGTGAGACACTCACCCTACTGGACCGACTTGAACCTACATTTTCTAAAGGTGCTTTGTGTCCCTCAAGGGTTGTCAAAATGTGCACTTGGCAGGAGGCCCTGCTAATTACAAAACTGATAAACTCCTTGTTTAGGGAATGTCTGTACCAACTAGCATCAAGCAGACATGGATATCCCCATCACTAAAGAAACCATCTTTGGACTCTAGTGTGCCCTCCAATTATAGGCCTATTTCCAATGCGCTATTTATGCTTAAGATTCTGGACCGGGCTGCCTATCTGCAAGCACAAGACTTCCTGGATAGTCACCAGATCCTGGGGCAGAAGCAGCCGGGCTTCTGTAAGGCCCACAGTACGAAATCGGCCCTGCTTGACTTTAAGGCTAACAGGCTGTAAATTCTGGAGAAAGGAGGCCCTGCTTGATGCTTATCGACCTTTCAGCAGCTTTCGACTTTGTGGATCACACTAAGCTGATTTCCAACTTGCTCAATCTGCTCACTTCTCACCCTCAGCTGCGAAATGGGTGAAGTCTTTTCTGACAAATCGCACTGCTAGGGTGTTTGCTGATGGCCACAAGGCCGATGATTTTAATGTGCCCTGCAGAGTTCCACAGGACTCCTGTTTGTCTTACACTGTTGAAAATATTCACTATGTCCTTATTTGAACTGCTAGATGACGAACGGGTGCTATACACAAACTACGCTGATGATGCTCAGTGTCTCATCCCACCTTTGGGAGATTACATAAGAGACACTGAGCCTATCAATACTGTCTACTCCATTATACAAATTTGGATGTTGGATAATGGACTAGTGCTTTCTGATGCTAAAACAGAGTTGAAGAATGTAGGCACAGCAGCACGATTAAAGGAACTCATCCTGGATTATTGTTAAAGATAGCTGGCTGTAGTATTGCCACCCTCCCTAAAGTTAAGACGCTGGGCGTAGTGATTGACCTGGAGCAAAATATGAAGGCCCATGTGAGCAGTGTGGACTCCTCAACATCCTACAATTTAAAACTGCTGGTGCAACAAAGGCAATTTTTTTCTCGTGAAAACTGTGCCATCATTGCTAGGGCAATTGTCAGAGCCAAATTGGATTATGGCTCTAGACTGTTACAAGGCATTAGCAATAGAGACATAAGGCACCTTCAGATTATTCAAAATAATGCTGTCAGGGCCTGATTCTCATCTAGGCACAGTGAGCATGCTAAACAGCATGCTTCACTGCGACTTTTCCTGACGCCCAGGCACCACACTTATTCTGAAGTGGCCCTGAGCATGACACAAGAAGTGCCATAGACTGCCTGAAATCTGTCCTATTTGGACTTTACTGGCAGTGCGGTTCTCGGCAGAATTTAATTAAATAGCATGAACATCACAATTTAACTAAAGTGCTGCAGAGAACACCCTCCTGGCACCAGTTAACTCTCTCCTTCACAACTGGAAACCACCAGACTGCTGTGAGAATGCCGGCGCCCCCTGCCCTTCCAATCACTCCCCTGGCATGCAAGTACCAAACCCACACCTCCATTTCAATTGCCTAAAAATGGATGCATATGAATGCAGGTGCTAACAATGAACTGCTTTATGTTACCAGGCACAGGTCAGGACCTATTTCTACCTTGTTCTGCACTGGCTCAGCATCCACAGTATTGGATAGTATCGTGCTCTTCTGGAGTCCCTCCTCCACAATAGTGAAACTGCAGAAAGCAGACCGCCACCAACAGAGGTGCCATATTTCTACAATACTTTTACAGTGTCGCTAATGTGGAGGAGTGATGCCAAAATAACCATGCTAAATTACGGTTTCTGAAATTGCCGGTTGCCAGGCTGTTTCCAGCCAGTCCTAGCAACCGGCGCATAGGATCCGAAAGTATCGCTTTCGGTGTTCCTTTGGAAAAATTCAAGAACATGAGAATAGGTGTTAGTTACCGAAAGTGTAGTTAAGCCTTAAAACTACTTTTTCGGTAATTAACACCTACTTCAGAATCGGGCCCTCAGTGTGGTGGAAGGCCTACGTAAGAAGGATCATATTGCAGCTGCGAGGACTGCACTGGCTCCCTGTAGCCAGCAGGATTTATTTCTGCCTTATGTGCATCACGCACAAGTTCTTATATGGCTCTAGCTCAGGATATCTTTCCAACCGTCTCGTACGGCTGCCGTCATGAAGGACTTTGAGATCCAACAATGTGGGCACCCTACAAACCCCTAGAGCTAAGCTCGATGCGGTGGCACTGGGTTCTTTCAGCTATGCTGCTCCTGAAAGCTGAAATGCTCTCCCCCTGACCTGAGACTGTGTCAGCCCTTCCCTAAATTTAAACACGGCTTGAAAACAACTCCATTTTATTGAACCTTGACCTAACTAGATTTGATACTCTGCATCAGATTTCTGTTTTCTGTTGTGTCTGTCATATTTGCGCTACTATGCCCAGGGGCTCATGCTTATGCGCAATACAAATAAATATAAATAAGTGTGCATCACATATTTTACAAAAAAATCATAAAGCAGATTTAGATGAGAACATAAATTGTGCTTTAAGGAATATAATGCTTTCTCACATACTTTGAGTCTGGAACACTCAAGGCAACCACATTGATAGTATCAACTGCTGTTACCACCTCTCACATACAACTGCTGGACACAATGTTTCAGAAACCCGAATGAGTAAGTACACAGGCATCATGCATGGCTATTTTGGGTGTCTGATTACAAATGATTGGTATCCATTATCGAACAGGAGGCAAGCCCAGCAAACAGTAGAAATGTCACCATTCTAACAGTGATAATGTATCCTTGTATCTGCCACTTTGTATGCGAGTCAGTAAGGCACTGTCAAACATGAGGCACAACTAGGATACATTTGCACATGGCACCATAGAAGCTAATATATGGAAATCGCCAGCTTCAGATTTCTGGAGTCAGAAGAAGAAGAAGAAGAAGAAGAAGAAGAAAAGCTTACTGAAGATTTCTGCATTTGCTCCATCATATTTATAGAAGCAGGCCTAATTAACTCAGGTTAACCTACTATGCGACTATGCATGGAGGCAGCAAAAACACATACTAACGTCTGACAATGTTTTAGTCCCAACACACTGATCTAGAGTATTTTTCTTAGTCTGTTTAGGAATTACGATCACTACAATCAATTATTTGGCTGTGGCTGTCAGGAAGATACTAATGCACATTGCAGTTGGAAAATGTGAGGCTGGTTGAAGCATTGAAAAACATTGCAAACTTAAATCCATTGCTCGTGTGAAAAACCTTAGACTGTGCAGGGAAGGTGTGAAAAAGCATATTCTTTGTTTCTCAAACTGTGTGCCTCTGAATCTCACATTTTGGAATGTCTCTGTAGCAGCATCTCTGTCCTTTTTATAAAATAAATACTGAACAACATAACATAACATAAAATACTACATTGGAGTTGTGCTGAAGTGATTAGACACATTATGCATTGTGTGCACAACATCGCTCTGCTTTAAATTTAATTTCTGGGCGGTGAGAACTGCTTTTGGGTTTGCAGCTGTTCCTTTCTAGTTGTATGGCCTACTTTATAAAGCTTCTCTTACTTTAATGTCAGAGAACAGCATCTTCAAAGAACTATAAAAACATGAACAAGATATAACTAAATTGCATTTTCCAAAAATCTTTGCAAATGACTATAGTCCCAAAAACATGTGACGGTCCTTAGCCAATTGCGTCCTGGCCTCTGTATAAGTAACGCTGCCCCTGCATCAACTTCCTCTATGTTTGATGCAGGGGACAGTTAAGTACCTCTATCTCTTACTATACCGACACATTGTATGGAAGTTGCGTAACGGCATGGTGCAATTTGTATGGGAGGTGTATACCATCGAGGACATGTGAGGAATGTTTGTGTGAGGAACGTTTCTAACCGCGCAACGCACCACCCGCCGAGTCTGGTACTCTGCACATTGTATTTTGCATATGATTTACAGCGGTACCCTACATCTTCCCTTGCACCGCTCCTCACCATCAACAGAGCGCAACGTCTGAACTGTGCCAATAGAGCCCTCCAGAGGGCACCAACGATCACCAACTGAACTGTGTAAAAAAAAAAGAAATGTAACAAAAGAAGAAAACAAGGATAGCATATAGCAGCTGACAAATACCAGTGAGATCTGCTCACCTACTGACAGGCACGTAGGGCCCAAGAGAATATCTGCAGTGGTGCAATCAGCTCAGATGGGCTCAGGGGCCCAAGAACAATCCCTAACTCCACTAAAACCAGTTAACTTGAAGCGATCAACATGTCCTCAGATTCAGTTTTTCAGACATGGAGGGCACATCCAAGCAGAGCCAGATGGAGCTAACCATCAAGAGGGTGCTCACAGCCAGTCTGAAACCAGTGCAGGACCGCTTAGCACAGGTGGAGGCGCTGCTGCCAATGAGGGCTCAGAATTAAGAAAGCTGAGCGGCCACGCAAAAGCAGTTCCAACAAAACCACTCCAGGAGGGACTGAGTCGGGAGCAAAAAGTAAGGGCGAGGGAGATCTGCGCCAGGCTTTCAAGCAAGCGCTCAAGCCCAAGAAGCAGAAAACGGAACATACTTATGCCTGCAGGGGAGAGCAAGAGGCATCAGGTGCCTCCTCAGAGATGGGCACCGATATCGGGGACGGGGAGCCCAATGACACAGATCCGGAGGCTGAGAGGGAGGAGGAAGAATAGGGAGATTTCACTCCTGAGGAGGATATTATCAACTCCAGGTGTACTGGTTTGGAGCCATCACCAACAGTGGCCAACTACTTCGACAAGATGATTCGGGAGCTGTTCGATAAGAAATCCAGACTGAAACTTAGGGCGGAATGCCCAAGACCATTCACGGGTAGTAAATTGGCTGCTATGCCATTACTCGATGCCAACATCATCAACTTTATGGCGAAATTTGCTAAAGGTGTCAACAAAGGAGTGCACCGCTGTGTGATTCTATGCAGATGGAAACAAATGGTTTGCTTGATAGGTTCTACTGTTTAAGCTATCAAGAGTATGTGTTATCGGGTCTCTATAGTTTGAGATCTACGAAAATGGGTCTATGAATACCCACCCCCAATTCCGGTAAGCATTACAACAATTTAGTCAAAAATCATTGAGAATGAGGGGTTAATCAATCAATTTGTTTTACTTCACAAAAGAGATGATTATCAGAATGAAAAATAGACATGAAAATGCAAATACAATTAGTTAATGATGATCATACTGAAATAAAGAAAGCAATCATGAATGGTTGACAGTTGGTTGTGTCACTTAATGCAAACTGAATATTTGAGTCTACAATGTTGAGTGCAAACTGTGACAAATACATAAACGTCATGATTAGGTTAACAAGAAAGAAAAATTTAAAAAAGAAAGAATTTCATAAAACAACTATTTACACCCAGAAGTATGTTGTTTACTTCTTGTTTTTAGGGGGACCGAAAATGTGGTAAAGACCCGAAGCAGAGCATAGATAGCAGTTGGCGCACATGCCAGGAAAAGTATTGGACTTGGCAGGTCCTTTGGTGGAAATAATGGAGATCGCTGACGCGGCTAAGGAAAGCAGAGAGCCAATGGACCTGGAGGTTCACTTGGGATGGGCACAGCGAGCAGTATGCATGCTCAGAAACACCTACTCGCCCTGTCTATCAAGACGCACAGGAGCATACTCATCAAAATTGACCCGAGGCTGGCAGAGCTCACCAAAACACAAAGCGACAAAGCGGGAGGTCTCTTCTTCGGCAATTCTTTCGTAAAGGAGATGATCAGTTTCGTGGGGACCTGCATGGCCCTAGAAAAGGCAGATATGTCCATGAAACAGGTTTTGAACACAAAGGTTTTTGACATGGCTGGGTGAGACAGGGGTTGCATGCCCAGCAGAGGCTTCCAGCATCAAAGGCCTCAAGGTGGACATGGAGGCTACTATGCCACAGGAGACACATTCTTCCTGTCACAAGGTAGGTGTGCCAGAGGCCATGGAGGGAGAGGATCCCAGAGGGAGCTACCTGCACCCAAAGGTGAGAGGAGCAAGCTCTGCTAGGAGTTCAAATAGCACAATGCTTGCACCGCAGGTGCGATCTCACGAGCGATGCATGGGTATTGCAAACAGTGCACGACTCCAAATAGAGGTTTTTGTAGAACCCCTTCAAACGCACCTGCCTCACCCAATAGTGTTTTCACAGGAAGATGCGCTGAGCTAGGAGGTAAGGCTCCTGGCAGAAAATAACTCAGTAGCGAGAGTTATGGAGTTGCTTCTACAGCAACCTTTTCCTAGTGCGAAGGAAGGACAAAGCCAGACCGGTGATAAATCTCTGCAACCTGAATGAATTCTTGGTTTACATGCACTTCAAAACGGAGGGGATACATCTCCTCAGAGATCTGCTACAACACGGAGATTGGCTAGTCAGACTGGACCTGAAAGATGCGTATCTGTTAGTTCCCGTTTACCCCCAACACAGACCGTTCCTGCACTTCCTGTGGCAAGTCCAGGCAGGGGAGTTTACAAGTCTGCCTTGTTGGGCTGTCGTCGGCTCCCTGGGCATTTACAAAGCTTCTGAAGCCTGTAGTGGGACACCTCAGAGAACTAGGAACAAGGCTAATCGTATAACTCGACAACATAATAATCATGGCGCAGGACATGGCGGAGCTGCACGAGCAAGCAAAGAGAGTGACATCACTGTTCTGGATAAACTGGGAAAAGTCAGAGTTGCAACCGAAGAAAGCACTAGAGTTCCTGGGATTAACAGTGGGCACGGTCAAAGTGTTGCTGAGCTTGCCAGCGCAGAAGATGCGTGAGATTCGAGAGAAATCACAGCAATGCTAATGAAGAGGTCTACATCGCTCAGGAATTTAGCCCGGATAATAGATCTGCTACCATCATCCATTCAGGCGATCGTTACAGGCACGCTACATTATCGTGCTCTTCAGAGGATGAAGATCCAACACCTTCGCAGAGGACTGTCCCACGACCAGCAGGTTCCGATTCCAGCAAATCACGTATGGAGATGCACTGGTGTCTCGAACATATGGCAGCATGGTACGGCAGAGCGAACTTTGGGTGCGCCCCGGATGTGATCATAGAGTCGGATGCCAGAACGCAAGGATGGGGAGCCCGCTGTGGATCCCTGGCCACACGGGTAAAGTGGTTGCAAAAAGAGCTGAAATACCACATAAACTGTCTGGTGTTGCTAGTGGGTTTGTTTGCGATCAATGCACTGACGTCCTGTTCAGTGAAATGCTGTGTCCTCCTAAGGATGAACAACATCTCAGCTGTGAGGTTTATCAACCACCTGGGGGGTACACAATCCCAGTTCTAGTAGATCTGGCCAAGGACCTTAGCACTATTGCCTGGAGTGAAACATCTAACTACAAGGGGAATACCTTTCCGGGTTTAGCGAATGCCATTGCAGATTGGAATTCCCAGCATCTGAGGGACGCCAGCTACTGGAAATGGGACAGTGCAATGTTCCAGAAGCTAATGCAAATGTAGGGCCAGTGCACAACGGACTTGTTCACCATCAAGCATCAACCGCCTTCCTCCAGCAATGGGGGCCCAACACAGAGTACACCTTTCCCCCATTAATCATGATCACGCATACGCTGGCAGCTTTCTGGAGGTACTAGTGACCCAGTGGTGGCTGATGCAAGCTTGGTTCCCAGTCCTCCTGGAGTTCTCAGCAGAGCCACCCATGTTACTGCCCAGGATAGCGCACATTGTTCAAAGCCCAAATGGAGAGTTTCACCCGTTGGTGAGAGATGGAACGATGATGCTGATGTCATGGAACATTTACAGAGTTCCTGGGGAAGGCCAGGCCTTTCGCGCCTCACTGGCCAGTTCATCAACAGCTCCTAGGCACGGCCAAGGCATACAGAGCAGCCTGGGGTGGTTGGCATAGTTGGTGCATGGAGAGGAACGAGGATCCCGTTGAAACCAGATGTGGTAGATTAACTTCCTCTCAAAGTTAGTGATTTAAGACAAAGCCTACAGGGCAGGGAACGTGTACAGAATGGCGATCTCTGAAGGACATGCAGTCGCAAATGGTATGCCCATAAGAGAACATCCATTGGTAAAAAGGCTCATGAGGGGAATGTGGTTCTTAAAGCCTAGATATTCCAAGCTCTGGGCTGTCAATGAAATCCTGAAGTTGTTCTAGAGATGGCCACAGAGCGACCAATTGTCCAGGAAAGCACTGATAGCAAAGTTGATGACTCTCTTATGTCTGATTTCCTGTAAAAGTTTCAGAAAATGCTTTCCTCACCTCTCTGCCTAACAGAAAGCAAGTGTGCACATCAGCCCCCTCCCCTCGGAAGTGAAAGGACACATAACGTTGTTACACGCTTGTTTGCATCCGTGGGGAGGGGGCTGATGTGTGCATATCATTTTTTTAAGGCAGTGCAGTGATGGAAGCCTTTCCTGAAATTAGCAGCTTTAAAGTGTTGCTGCGTTTGTGCAAATAAATTTTTCTGCATGAACACAGTAACACTTTGAAGAGGGGTCCCGAGACCACCCCTCTGCCCCCCCAAATTCATGACGAGACGAAAGGCCAGAAATGCTCGCAGCCCCCTATCTTATTTCGGACGAATCCCAAGTGCATCAATGATTGACAAGTACACAGAGAGGTATCCTCTCTGCCGGTATTACCCAAATTGACATTTTACAATTGACCTTTTGTCCTAATTGACCTAATTAAAGTGGTCCTAATTGACCTTCTGCACAATTGACCTTTATATTATTTTAGTTATTGGGTTGGTTTTGGATTATAAATAATATAAGGGGATTGGATGGGGAGTTGCAGGGGGTTTTGGATTGGGTGCAGGGTTGCAGGGGGTTTCCACCCTGCATATATGTCCTAATTGACCTTTTAAATTAGGTCAATTCTCCTGAGGTCAATTGTGAAAAGGTTAATTAGTATGCATCCTCTCAGCCAGCCATACAAACTGAATACAATGCAAATCTTTACATGTGTGGGAGAAGAGCCGGAGATCGTGGACAGAGACACCTATATGAACAGCCTCGACTGAGCACCAAGAAGCCACGGTGCTGACGTCACTAGTGACACCACGAAGTAGAAGTGCTAGACATGAAGCACATTCACAGTCCTGCACTGCATCACACAAACACACACGTATCCATGAAGAACATAAGTGCACAGTTCTATAGCTAGAGAACAGATACATATGCATACTATCAATTCTTTTTATATTTTTCCATTAGCCAAATGGAGTAACGCAGAACCGCAAGGCCCAAGAGATCCTGAGCAAGCTTGCAGATGCTTAACACGAATAACCCTATGGAACTACAGGGATGTATATGGAACCTGATAGGACCAAGTGTGACTAACATATAGAAAATGTAGCATAACATAGACAATGTAGAAACCGCATTACGAGGTTTAGGAAAATTACAACAGGACTCAAGCCACTGAACACGAGACGAGCCGAGCTGCCTCAGGCTGCACAACGAGCAAGACGTGCAAGACAGGCTCACAGCCAAGTTCAGCGATACGAGGACACATTACAATCCCCAGATGACAAAGGGACCAGGCAAGCCACGACTCTGCAACAATGTAATAGACAGTTCCTTTGGGATGGGACAGGCCAGCAACTTGACATGTGAGGACCAGTTGGATAACTTTGAATGGATTGTGTCCTCCCACATATTCCTCATCTTAGATATTGTCTGCCAGCCTTGCTGCTTCTTCGGAAACATTTTCGCCAGAGGGCGCTGTGCTCGAGGCCACAGAGTCGTAGGACCTCAAGGGCCGCCGTCGAGTGTCGGCGCCATCTGTCGTATAAAGGGCTCGAGCCGCGCCCGTTGGTCTCAGTTCTGTTTTTCCGAACTTCAGCGTCGTGTTTCGAAACGGCGCATCAGTTCTTTCATTGAAAATATGTCTTCATCTTCAACTCCTACCACACCCAAGACGAGTTTTAAGAAATGTCTGAAGTGTGGAAGGAAGATGTCCATTACCGATCCTCACCGCAACTGCCTTTGGTGCCTCAGCCCTGACCATCGGGTCGACGAGTGTGGTTCGTGTCAGGCTATGTCGAGTAAGGCTCTTAAGGAACGCCAAGGTAAGCTAGCGGTGGGAGAGGAGTCTTTTAAGTTTGCAAAAAGACAAAAAGACTCGGGAGAGTCGAGTAGAAAATCTCAACACGAGTCAAGGCAGTTGAGGTCGAAGAGTTGCTCGAGGAAATCCTCCTCTTCATCTAAGAGACCGAAAAAGCAACATCACAGATCTTCTTCCTCCTCGCCTGAGAGAAGATTTATTTCATGTCCTTCTAAGCATGATTCCCCTAAAAAATGGGAAGCCTTTAGGGCTTCAAACCTAAACATTTTTGAGAAGGCGGCCCGACCACCTCAAAAAAGTCATGTGAAGAGCATGCCTCTGTCCACTCCAAGTGTGACAGAGGGAAATCTAAAACTAAACACGTAAAATCCGACAAAAAGTCGAGGGCGTCCTCGGAGGAAGATTCTCTGGTGCCTCATGAGAGAAGACAAAAACCTCTGGTGCATAAATCGAGGTAAACAGAGGACAAAATAGCATCGTCGAAGCCATTACCCAAGATGGCGTTGATACCTTCGGCCACAGTGTCGAAGCCTCCCTCGACAACATTGAAGCCTTCCTCGATGACCTCAAAAATTCCCTCGAATGTATCGAAGCCAGCGTCTATTCCATCGACGTCTTCAATGCCTTTGTCGAGGAAATCTTTAATACCAATACCCACATTGACACCTATGGCTAAATCTAGATCAATGCCACCAGCTTTACCAGATAAAATCTTCCATCCTCAGCCCAGGCAAGAATTCTTTTCATCCATGTCCTCTATCTTTGAGGAACACTCCTCTGATGAGGATATTACATCAGCTGGTGTTAGATTTGGGACAAGAGAAGTTCCTGAGGAACTAATAGACCCAAATACAAAAATAGCTGACCTTTAGGACTGCCTTCAATCAGCCAGTGGCCTAGATACCTCCCCTCAGATAGAATTTGAAAGACCAGACCCTGCAGACCATGCAGAACCTGGGTATAGGAACCTCATGGGAAGGGTCATCGACTTCATGGGGTGGAAAACAGTGTCCCTGAGTTACGACCAGGATGACATGACAGATATTATTGATGAAGGGCCACAGAAGGACCCGATCCTTCCTTTCCACAAAGCTCTGCAAAAAAGAGTAATGGCGAATTGGGAACACCTAGAATCTTTACCAGCTGTCAATAAAAAATGTGTGGGAAAGTACAGACCTTCATCTTCAGATCCAGAATATCTGTCTAAGCATCCCTCACATAAGAGCTTGGTGATTCCAGCTGTGACTGCAAATATGCAATCAGCTTATCCTTCCATGCCACCTGACAGGGACGACAAGAAGATTGATGCTTGGGCGAGGAAAGTCTTTACTTCGGGCAGTATGGCCCTTTAATCTACTAATGTAACTTGTACTTTAGCTAGATTTACATACACCTTGTGGGACTGTTTGAACGCAGCGGCTGAACACATCCCGGAGGGTGAGGAACGGGATGGTTTCCTGGCGATAGTAAGGCAAGGAAAGGAGGCTATTGAGGAGTGCCTCAAGTCAGGACTGGACACTGCTGATAGAATGGGCAGGTCCATGGCGTCTAGCACGGTTTTACGCATATTTGCTTGGCTGAGAAAATCTGGTTTTGCATCTGATGTACAGTCCAGGTTACTCAATATGCCCTTTGACGGCTTGAGGCTGTTCCGCAGCAAGGCGGACGAGAGTTTGGAGAAGCTGCCGACCTCAAAAGCGGCAGCTAAATCACACATTGCCGCTACAAAACAGCCCCAACAACATTCATACGCAGGGTCATCTTCCTGGAGAAACCGTCCCTTTTGTTTCTACTCCTCTTTTGGAAGACGGAAGAGGCAGGCCAGCCAAAGAGGTCAACAGAGAAGACCACCTTGTGGTGGAAAGGGAACAGGTCCTAGATCAGACCCAGCACCAGCTACTTCCTCCTCAGCCGCTTCTGCAGCTGCTACAAAGCCACTCTGAGGTCTTTACCCACAAAACCCTGGTGGGAGACAGGATCACTCAGTATCTGAACGAATGGTGGGGCATTACATCAGATGCCTGGGCGCTAGAGATAGTGACCCATGGTTACTGCCTTCCTTTTCATCAAAGACCTCAAGATCATCCACCGGGAGCCAGCTCTGTCAAATTCCAGACCCGCTCCTTGTGCAAGAGATTTCAACCCTGCTAGAGAAAGGTGCAGTAGAACATGTACCTGTAGCAGAGAGGAACAAGGGTTGGTCCTCCCCTTATTTTCTCATCTCCAAGAAGGACGGAGGAATGAAACCCATCTTGGACATAAGAAATTTGAACAAATTCCTCAGGAAGGACAAGTTCAAGATGGTGACCCTTTCTCAGATCCTTCAGGCTCTTCAACTTCAGGACTGGCTGGTATCATTGGCCCTACAGTATTCTTACTTTTATGTGCCAATGCACCTCAAGCACAGAAAGTACCTGAGGTTCGTAGATGGCGGATCTCACTATCAGTTTTGAGTTCTGCCATTTGGGCTGACCTCCGCCCAAGGGTATTCACCAAGTTGATGGTGGTAGTGGCAGCGAGTCTCAGGAGACTCCAAGCCAAAGACTCCAATTCATCGGAGCTGTCCTGGATACAACCTCAGGGAAAGCCTTGCCCCCGAGGAGAGAGCTCATCACATTCTGCAGATGGTAACAAGGTTTCAAAATGCCTAACATCAGCCAGCTTTCGATTTCCTAAGGTTGCTAGGCCTCATGGCATCCTGCATCTTTCTGGTGCCAGAGGCCAGGTTGAGGATGCAACCCCTTCAATGGGTCCTCAGGACTCAATGGTCCCAGTTTTCGGGAGAGATGTCAGATCTTCTGCAAGTCCCGGCCAGAGTGGCCCAAGATCTTCTATGGTGGGCTTGCAATGAAAATATCCTCAAAGGAGAACCTTTTTGGCAACCATGGCCGGAGATAACAGTAGTGACGGACGAACTCGGGGCTCCAAGTTGGCACTATTAAAGGATATTTAGCAGCGCTATCTATCTTCAAGCGCTCCTGCGAAGAAGTTTCTTATTTTAAAATATCTTTAGTTGTTCAATTTCTGGTTTATAGTGAAAGCGTTGAATACAAAAGGATTGAATGCAATAGTTTTGAATCAAAAGGACCAAAAATAAATAAATTTGAATGCACGTTTATTTTTTTTTATTTTGGGGGGGGTCTCCCCCCAAATCCCCTGTTTTTTGGGGAAAAACTAGTATTTATTCCTATACGAAGGCAAAAAAAAAAATAATACATTTAAAAAAGGCATTCAATATGTTTTTCCTGTCCTTTTGATTCGAAATTATTGCAGTTCGAAACAATGTATTCGACCCTTTGACTGGACTCCCAATTTCTTAAAGGGCTAACAAATGTGTTCCCTCCAACACCTTTTCAAGTTACTATCTGGGACTTAAATTTTGTTTTAAAATGTCTTATGTGTGCCCCCTTTGAGCCTTTACATTCTTGTCCTTTAAGGCTCCTAATTTTTAAAACAGGTTTAGTAGTGGCTTTAACATCAGATCGCAGGGTGAGTTGCAGACGCTCTCTTGCAAGCCTCCTCACAGATTTTCCACAAGGATAAGGTCATTTTGAAGGTCAAACCTTTTTTCTTACCTAAAATAGTTTCAGATTTCCATCTGTCACAAAAGATCACTTTACCTTCCTTTTACACTCCTCTGCACGCAAGTAAAGAGGAGGAAAGATTCCACAGGCTGGACCCTAAAAGGGCTTTCAGCTTCTATATCTCTAGACCAGAGAGATTTAGACAAACTGACCAGTTGTTTGTCGGTTACACTGGACACAAATTGGGCCTTGGAGTGTCCAAACAAACTTTATCCAGATGGATAATTCTGGCAATATCTGAGTGTTACAAATTGGCTTGGAAAGAGTCTGCAGATGGGCTAAGGGCTCATTCAACCAGGGGCATAGCAACTTATACGGCTCTTCAGAGGGGTGTTCCGGTGCAGGACCTTTGTGCGGCGGCCCCCTGGTAATCCATGCACAACTTTGTAAAACATTACTCTTTAGACTCCACTTCTTACCAAGGAGGCCTTTTTGCAAAAGCCATCCTTCATTCATTACATAATTAAAAACTCTGGTACTCCCTCCTCCAAATTACAACTGCTGTGGGAGTCTATCTAGGATGAGGAATATGTGGGAGGACACAATCCATTCAAAGAACAAATTACGTACCAAAATGTAAAGTTCTTTCGACTGGATGTTACGCTTTTTGCACTTGTACTTTCTTAAGAGCCTGACATCCTTCGATGCTTGATACAACTGATGCAACCATTAACAGCGAAAAAAAAGAACTGAGACCAATGGGCGCGGCTCGAGTCCTTTGTACAGCGGATGATGTCGACACTCGAGGGCGGCCATCGAGGGACTACGACTCCGCTGCCTCAAGCACAGCGCCCTCTGGCGAAAATGTTCCCAAAGAAGCAGCAAGGCTGGCAGACAATAAGATGAGGAATACGTGGGAGGAACATCCAGTCAAAAGAATGTTACAGTTGGTAAGTAACTTGTTCTTCTATAGGAGACCCCACAGGTAATAACACTCAATACCCAATCCCTCGTGCTGATTGTTTTTTTTGGGGAAGGGCCCATAATGGCAAACAAGGCTGAAACATGTCTGGGGATGCGTCTTGTGCAAAAGGGATGTGACCTAGCAGTGCGGGCTGGACTGCCCCTTTCGGAGTAGGACCAAGCTTGATTTGCATATGGTTTTTCACCCTTCTGTGATGGCTTGGCAGGCTGAAAAACTATGGTGTGGAGGGTTGCCCAGAGCTATACCCGTGGTTATGATTAATTCAAAAACTTCCAGCCATCACCCCTTTTCTTTTGCTAAAGTCCCTCCGAGTGGGACTGGTATGCCCGGACATGCGTCCCGAGTCTGCCCGGCCTAGAGACCCAAGCTACTCCTCACTGATGATGCCCAACAAGGCTGAAACATGTCTGGGGAAGCTTGTGGTCTCGTGCACAAGGGTTGTAACCTAGCAGTTCGGGCTGGACTGCCCCTTTTGGGGTAGGACCAAGCCTGATTTGAATATGGTCCAAAGCCTGATTTGAATATGGTTTTTCCCCTTCTGTAATGGCCTGGCAGGCTGAAAAACGATGGTCTGGAGGGTTGCCCAGAGCTATGCCCGTGGTTATGATTAATTCAAAACCTTCCAGCCATCACCTTTTTGTTTTGCTATGATTATATTAAAGACATGGAGGTGTTAAGTATTATCCCCCCCACCCGCGCAAAGGAAAAGGAGTGTTGAAGCTGACTGGAGTGGCGGTATGCTAGCGCACAACTGAGCGCATGAGTGGTTGGGGTATGGAAATACTTGTGCGGAATGTACAAGCTAATGTCATAAGCATAGCTCTCAACGTTTTCTCACCAGATTATGCTTTTGGCGGGTGATAGACCATTAATTTATATGGACGGGTAGGGGGCTTGGCGGGTGAGAGCTGCTTTCAGGGCGGGTGACACCCGCCAAAAGTGTGCGAGTTGAGAGGTATGTCATAAGTCACAGACATGTCAACCCTCCCGATTTAGGCGGGAGACTCGCGATTTTTAAATGAAACGTTTTCTGGAAACCGCTTTTCATAAGATAAATGCCCAAATGGCCGCACACCGCACACACTCATTCGCAAAACAAGCTGAATGATTGCGGCGGAAACGGATTCTACCCCAACAAGAGGGGGTCTGGTTTAAAATTCTGGTTTAAACTCTGCTTAAACTAACTAGTTTTCCACCCTTGGAACGCGAAATGACTCTGCTCTCTTTGTGCGTGCCCGGCGTTGTCTACTTGAACAATTTTCGGTCTTATCTCCCCTACACTTTCTTCCTTCGACTCTGTCCTTTTTGCTGCTACTTCTCCGTTCCTGCAATCTCTTAGTTCCTAAGGAACAGTCGTCAGTTATTGTAAAAATTACTAATTTGATTATAAACAAGAAAATAAAAAAAAATGAAACGTTTTGCAAAATATTGCTATTTTTCACGTTCTCTGCCTAAAATCATTCTATCCCCAATGCATTCCTATGGGGAAATTAGTTTCGCCCGAATTCTCTCGGGAAATCTCCCTCCCGGGTGCAAGTAACACTATTGTTATGTCATGCTATCAATATGTATCTAGGAGCTGCACAGCCTGCCCATCAGTCAATGACAGACACATTTTCCTAAGCAACATCAAATTATTAATACATGTAATAGCAGCAAAGACACAAGAAGAAAGTCCTAAAATAACATTGACATGACAAAGCATAAGTAGCGTGGGTGTATGAGATGGAAGAAGAACAGGCCCTCTTTCATTTTATTGACTTCAAAGTGGTGAAACCATAGAGCGCTAGACAGTTACTACAAACGGCTGATGCTATATACCACGAGACACTCCCGTGGACTGTTATAGCACGTGAACACAGCGGCCATGTTGAGATGGGAGATTGACTTCGTTTTTCCAAAAATGAGACCCATTCCATTAAAACGTTTCAAACACTTTGAAGGTGAGATGGCTATTTGATGATTTTCGGCACCATTTTCTACAGACAATACGTTTCTATAACGACATACTGAATAGAAAAAATCTCGCTGGTGGTATTTCATTAGGAAACAATGCAAAAACACAAATAGGTCGATTTGCCCGACAGTCTTTCATTACTTTCGTGCTCTTTCACTGGCTACTGTAATAAAGTAGGGATTGGTTGAGACGTCTCGCGATACTCGATTGACAAGTCTCGCGTGTTGCTGGGCTGCGTTTTGTCGGCTTCTCTCGCCCTGTGGCAGCCATTTTGTGAGAGAGCACACAACGCGCGGGTTTGCTGAGTTAACGCGCTCTTATAGCGAAGGTTTTATCCGGCCTCAAAGTCGTCTGTTAGTGGACCGGCGACCTCTTAGAGAAAGGCACGAATACTTCAGGGCACCGGGTAGTAAGTCTTGAACCAAGTCTCGTATAAGTACGCGTCGACTCCTCTCGCACGCTCTCTGCACTATTATAATCACACTCTCGGAATGGCGGACTCTGGCGCTGAGTCGGGCGCAGCCTCTGATTGCGGAGACAGCAAGAAACTAACCGAGCTTCGCGTGATTGACCTACGGGCGGAACTCAAGAAACGAAATCTGGACAGTGGCGGCAACAAGGGTGCTCTCATGGAACGGCTTAAAAAGGTAACCGCACAGGAAAGTATCTGTCGAATAAACGCCATGCAAGTTAAGCCATTATGTTGTAAATCATAACTACTTCGCAGAAATATGGTGCTTGAGGGCAGACCTGTTCTGAATAGAAAAGTTCGCGCATAACCCCACCACCCTCCGTACCTAGCGTTATTAGATAGAGGACAAATGCCGCCGTTACTATGAGCAGACTCAGCAATACTACAGGGACCCGTCTAACTGTTGTGAACGTCTGCGCGGTGTTCTTATCCTCCAGTCCTAGCTTAACGTGAGCTCTTAAATGACCCCTAGGCGTGGGCCTGCTGTAGCTCCCAATAGTGAAATGGCGGTCGGTGCCCGCCATTATCTGGCGCATGCAGCACCGCGCGTGAACAGGCGGGGCAGCACCGACACACTAACCGTTGTGCATGGTACGCCCAGCGTTGCGGCTTTCAGGGTCCCAGCGCCAGGAGTACCGGATCACCCGCCCCTTAGTCGAGGCGCCAAGTGAAATCGCATATTCTTTTGGGTGCCGATACACTCTTGTCTTTGAGAGCCCAGTGCACTGGACTTTTTGTTTGCACTTCTGTATAGACAGTGAACATCCGGCAATGGGTACACGTGGGACAACTGGGTTATAGTGCTATAACAGGTTTTTAAAAGTAAATGGGCCACTGGTACCCATTTGTTTTGTTGTAGGTACGTCTAACGCCTTCAATTTGTGTGTGTTGCAGGCAATCGAGGACGAAGGGGGCGACCCAGACGATATTACGCTGGAGTCCTCCGAGACCGCAGTAAAGAAAACACCAAAACGTAGTGGAAAAGGTGCAGTATGGCGATGGCGTTTCTTTTTCACTGTAAACTACGAATGGCATTAGTGTGCACGGTGTAACTCATTGTATGATGTATGCAATTCCCATTTGTAATGCTCTTTGGATAAAAGCTATTTGTAGCACATTAGTGGAACGCTTCAGAACCACTCACGATCATTTTTTCGGTTACATTGTCACTTTTCAGGAAGGAAGGAGGATGGCGTTGAAGACAATGGCCTGGAGGATGACTCGGCGGACGGTCAGGTATGAACGATTCGTGCTGCTATTGAGAAGATACCCAGTGTCCTGCTGTAGACATAGTCGTTAAATGCGGTTTCTCTTTTTTCAGGAGAATATGCAGGACATAGACATGATGGATTTTAGCGTTTTAGATGAAGCGGAGATAGATGATGCTGCTCTTGATTCAGGTGATGAAAACAAGGAAGTTAGCAAAGAAAATCCCGAGGCAGCCGAGGAAGATGAGGTAAAGCATAACTGTAATTTGGGCGAGCTCACGAGGCTGCAATAATCCGCATGACCAGGCTCGTATAGCAAACTTTTAAGGCTTGGAGGTGTTCACGTTTTGTTACTCTATTAACATTTAATGACTGCGTTTTAAACTCTGCATCCGTTAGCGGTCGCTTTTTAGTACTAAGTTGGTGGCTTTTCAGAAGTGCTTCCCGTCTTTTTTGTATCGGCTGATCCTTATATCAAGTCCGTACATGTCACGTTTGTCCGAATATTCTTGCCGCAAAACGTGGATTTTAACCTCAGTACGTAAATTGAAAACATCTATTTCTGCCGGCGTGTATTTGTAATGCACGGCAGTATAGTTGAGAAAGTAATTTCACCTAGGTCCGCTCGTCTGGCTGTACCGGTGGTTCCTCAATTTACTTTTGACATGTTTAAATTTCTATCGCGGGATCATGTATTTGCCTAAGATATGTGCACAGCAGCACATGCCGACGAACATCCGAAATCATTAACGCGTTCCTCCACGATTTCTAGTTGCAACAATTTGTGATCCATGGCAGCATCTCAGTCCAATGGTGGGACAGTCTAGCGCACACCTTGCTAATTACTCAGGAAGGGTACAGTTCTGGATAGCTGCTCATTGGAGCGCATTATGGGTTCCAGTGTTCTGCAACTCGTGTTGCCACGTGTCAAACCGTGGTCCCCTTAATTCCTTGCTAGCGTAGTGATTTATAGTTGCCAGGCGGCCATTGCCCAATATATTGATACTTTCTATGCCTATGGTCTTTTATGCATTTGATCGTCAAACACAATGGTTTTCAAATCTTGCGGCGCCCTCTTAAGCCTGGTATAGATTGCGTATATGATGACCAACTTCCTTTATGCCCTCCACATTTTACCTTTAGAAGAGATACTTTTGAGGGAGTACCATGCCACAAAGCAGAATTGGCGGTGTACTAACCAGGCCAGTGCTCAGATTGTAGTTTGAGCTCGTGTTTGTCGGGAGGTGTAGTCCTAGTCGTTTTTGGTCCTCCGCTTACCTGTTTGTGATTTCAACATTTTCTTTATTTACGCTGCACGATGTAAAATCAGTCGGAAATGGGAGATGGGCGCCTAAATCAATCGGCAAAATGACGTAAATCGTTGTTTGAACATATTTTAAATACACCTGGGTCTAAGGTGGCCGATTTAGTCGTGATGTGATTCAAATGTACCCTGTGCTGTTGTAACGTAAAGCCATATTTGGTGTTGATGCCACTAGTCCGCAAATGGTCTCCTGTGGGTACTTGAGCAGTAAAGCAATTTAGTGGCATCATGCTAGCTATTTTGGAACCGACATTTGCCTTACATAATCATGTAACCTATACATATTGCAAGATAGGGTTAAGAACCTACTTTTTTATTTTATTGTGCATTTGTAAGGGGCTTGTACATAATTTTCAAAGCGCCCGCAGGGAGGGAACATGGGGACGAAAGGCAAATAACGAGGGAAGACCTAGTGGTCCTAGTAGGCCTTCCTCAGAGAGAAAAGGATGAGGGGGTAAGTGGCAGATATGCTGAGTGCTCAACTGCCAGTAATACGTGCGGGCCTGTGAGATAGCATAGGCCAGTGTGTGCCCAAAGAGTGCTAGAGTGGGCGGAGGCCGCGGCCCAGAAGGGGGTCTGGTCACCAGTATCAACTGGAGTTTAGCAAGGTGATTTCTGAGTGGGCTGGACAACACACTAAATTCAATTTTATCAGTGGCTGGGGTAGTCTTCAAAGTTTGCCACACACCGAGTAAACACGGTTGCATAATGTTAAACATCCTATTATTGAGTAGATTCATGCATCCCTTTGTCCAATGCTACCTTCAGTATTCCGTGCAGTAAATGGGCATACACAGCTATCCAGTCTTAACATTGGGGGCACTTTTCATTCACAACTTACAAGCCCTATAAGCAAGAATTAATAATGGCATGCAATGCACTCCCCCCATGATAGAGAATCATTGTTAACTGGATTCCATTGTGGGTTCCTGCTTTTTGTTTTGGGCCTTTTCCAGTGGTCTGGTCAGACACCAGTAGGGACTCGCTGCTCGTGCAGTAGATGCAAAGTGCATGTATGTGCTCATAGTTTCTGGCCTGGAGGCAATCCATATCCCTGGAGATAAATTATCTCTGTGACGAGCAAGCAGGACTTCAGCTCCCACCAGTCCAAAAGGGAGTCTTCTCTAGTTGGGTTCCACTGTTTGAGACTAAGGCAAAGCTTCACAACGCAGATTGACTTGAGACCATGGACCATGCAGAAGCAGTCCGCTGGCGTCCCACTGATTGTCCTTCTGCACAGGATACTGTGCTCGATTTCAGAGCTGCTCCTTGTATCCTAATCTCAAATTTGGTCTGGACACCCAGCTACCCCACACCACCTACATGCTGCAGGGGCAGGATTGTGGATTAGGACCAGACCACTCCAACCAGGGCGGGGTGTGTATATAATTTCCCGTCAGAGCAGTGAGGGTGACAACTGAGCTAGTGGTGCAAACAGGTCTTGAACCATTAGCGGAAGCAATTTTAAGTAACAATGCATTGGTGTGAACCTGATGGTGCTCATAGCTCACTACCGCCAACCTTTTCAGTGTATGCTGTAAACGTTTGGAGAAAGCAAGACCCCGTGTGTTGCTGCAGCACTCCACTTACAGTGGCTTGTGCTGCAATGTGGGAAGAAAATTTGAGGTCTGCCCTGAACTGATAACTAGAGGCTAGTGACTTCTCAACCCGTAAGCATCTGTCGAAAGAGTAACCTTAAACCTATTTCTGCCAGTAAAATCACATACATTTGAGGCCTTGGTTGGTCCAGTTAAGATGTGGGCTTCAACTGACATTGCTCTTAATTATGGTGTTGCATGACTGTTGATCGGGTGTGATTTATGTTCTCCAAATAGTGCAGTCTGGAAACTGGCAATGCTACAATTCTGTAGGGACAACACCACTTCAGTCATGATTAGGTAGGATGGTCGCGTAAACTCGTGGCAAAATGCAAGTCTAGTCTCAGTAGGGCGAACTAAAATTATGGAATACTTATTTGGTTCAATTAAACAGCGTAGTGACACTATAGTTATAATTTAAAACTTCCTGGGGGCTGTGCTCATCAGTAGAGTTGCATTGAGCTGTATTTCTTGGACCACTCTTTATTTTAATTCTTATAACGCTCCACGTCCAGTGACCTCAGGGCGCACCTAAAACAAGACAATGGGCAACGTGGGACAAACATAGGAGGGGAGAGGAATGATGAAGTCCATGGGGAATTGATAGTTTTGTCAGAGCGCCCTCAGTTCTTCTCTGCTGATACCAGTTAGTAAATTGATCAGCTGGTGGAACTGCTTAAATTGTTTTGCCTATCCTAACATGTGGCAGCCATGGCACCCCTCCTTCCACCTGAACAGGGAAAGGATGTCATAATGCCCCATGACTTGAGCCATATAGAGGGTCTATACCTGACCGTCTCCAGTCACAACTGCACACTGGTAACTCGACCAACTCCACCCGTTGCCAATTTTTAATTGCCCGGATCCAGCAGTATTTAATTCCTAACTGCCTCATCGTAATGCCGCTGCAATCCAACATCTGCAGACTTGCAGACACACCTGGTCGTTGCCTGATTTACATTGGGATGCGAAATTCAAAGATTGCCCCCAGATTTTAGTTACTTTCTGGTGCCATCAACCGGCCAGTGATTGGTTCTACATGCCTTTATCCCACCTAAACTGTCCAATGCCTGTGAGTAAATCCCACCTAAACTGTCCAATGCCTGTGAGTAGGTCCCAGCCGTGAGGAACATTCCAACCCCCATGGCCACGCTACTTCACTGCGACGTTGAGTCCTACCTACTTCACAGACGAATCGACTCAGCTGTTGCCCGAGCTCCCCGCTCATCTCCGGCACCTACAAAGTTACTGTTGCTTCAGATATCTTTTGCCCCGCCAAGACTGAATTGTGCCCTATACCTTCACCAGCCATGTACCAGGCCCCCCTCTGCCCCACCGTAGCCACCCCATGGCAAACCCCCTGCAAGATATGGGCACCACTGGCCAACCAAAGCATTCAGTACTCTGTTCCCTGCTAGCAGAATGCTCACATCGTAACCATACCACCACATATTCCCTTCTGCTATACCCTAGCATTATATACTGCTTCTTGCTGCTGAACAACGTGCTCCATCTGCAACATGGCCACTGTGTAATGTGTGCCACTTCCTTAGCCTAGCACCGTCGACATTGTACACTTGACATCCTTGCCATAACTGAATCTTGGCTGCATGCATCCAGTCCTGCCTTGTCCATTGCCGTTCCAGATAGCTACTCTTTCGGCAAAGGGACACAGGTGAAGGCGTTGCCATCATCGCCAAAACCTCCCTGAACATGAGACTCCGTTCACCTCGGGGGAAGTCATCGCTTAACGCAACCGCTCCTCTAAACATCTTCTGGTAAACAGACCCCGGGGCCTGCGCTGTCATTGAAAAATTACGTAACCCAAAATTCTATCTTCAAACTCCAAACCTAAATCCCAAACCATTATTTTGGGTGATATCAACCTAGGTTTCTGTGACCCACCAGACAAATGCACCCTAGGCTTAGCTAATACATGACAGCCCTCAGGCTATCACATAGGTTTCACAATCCTACACATGCTTTAGGCCGTAGTCTTGATTGGCTCGTCATCCACTGCAAATACACTATCTCATCCAATTCTCCTTGCCCACCCTCGGTCATTCGGGACTGCGCACACCAACTTGCCCCACACCAACCTCATCAACGCCTCATTCAACAACTGTCCCCACGGACCTAAAATGCATGGGTTCTACCACTAAACTCCCTCACCCCAACATCCCCACAAACTACAGACCCATCACCACCACTAAAACAAGGCACAGTTGCCTACCTCCAGTCAGATGTGTTGCAAGAAACATCCTGGTACTCGGGCAATCCGGTTTTCGCCCCAGACATGGGACAGAAACAGCTCAAGTCCAAGTGCATGACTTGAAGGATGAAGGGAAACTTGTCCTTCTCCTATTGGACCTCTCGACCACCTTAATTTGGTGGACCACAACATCCCATGCAACACCTTACCACAGTCGCACAATTCTCACCCAACGCCACCCAATGGATTGTTCCTTTCAGAGAGAACCATGAAGGTCTATTCACCCAAGGCAGAAGCACCACCCTCCCTAGTCACCTGTGGAGTACTGTAAGGCTCATGCGTGGCTCCCACTTCTAATAACTTTACAAAGCTGCCGTTTGCCCATCTTGATGGCCTGGGTGTCTCGTAAAACCAACTATGCAGACACCCTTGTCCTTATATGCATCACGGGAGACCATGCCACTGCTCTAAACGCCATTTACCTAACCATACAGGGATGGGTGGCACATCACTGTTTGCACCTGAATGGTGACGAGACCGAGCCGCTCCTCATAGGCTGTCAACTCAGGCCTGCTAAACGCACTCAGCCATTCAGATATCTGTTAAATATGATGGGGCGAAATGTAAAAACCTCAATAAATTAATGTAAATGGCTGCAACCTGTTACAATCATCGCACAGATGCCTTTAGGCTTGGCGCGCTATACAAGCAACACAAAATCATGTACAATAATCCAGAAGCTGGCACTCCTTTAAATCGGACCCATATTTGCACGCAACCAACATTGGAGATCACCTGTGGCCTGGCAGACACCCACTTTTGTAGTGACATTTATTAAGCATATTAAAAAGTGCAAATTCGACACTTTCAAAACAGACCCTCCCTCACAGTAAATGAACAAATAGCAACACCACTTTACCCATATTTAACATATTTTGACTCTTGAAATAATTTCCAGGAACATTCATTAGATTTGTTCATACAGGTTGAATGCAGCAATTTGCAGTGCATCGTTCATCTGGATGGAGGCAGAAGACACCTGCTCACACTTTCAAACCTGCAGTATTTGTTTCTTGGCAGATAACGATGCTCTGAACCAGCATTTCTGCAGGAATGACAGATCCCGATCAAATCTTCAAGCATCAGTACCCTTTCCAGAAATCCCTTAAACTACTTCTTTCCCACATCATATGCTCAAACTACCCTCATCTATTTGCCCCTCAAACATGCCTCTGACTCCAGCAAACCCCTTTCATATAATTTCTAGGGTGTCCAGTATATTCTGTTCAAGATTTTGATCTGTCTTGCCCTTTCTCCCAGGTTTAATTAAGCGTCCATGTCAAGTAACCTGCGAACTCATTTCTGAACCCAATACATTTATCTAGTAATATCGCAATAGTGTATTTTCCAAGACGTTTATGGACCTTGGAGATGAAGTGTCCTTCTAGCTTGAAGTCTTGAAACAACTGAACCCTGTCTGTCTGCTCACTGATGGCCCTCTTCATTCTTTGGTATTTCCCGTAAGTGCAACCATCTAGACCTCTTTCTGAAGTTAGTCTGTTAAAAGATCAATTTTATATCTTCACCCAGCCATTGGATACTTCTCTGAAACCATTTTGGCCACAATAGCGTTTTCCCGTCCAGCCTAATGGCTGGGTTTAACAGTGAGTTGTATAAGCAAGAGCCATTTTCTGTGGTGAGCTTCAAGAGGCTTCGCATTCTCTCAGGAATTTCGTCTGCATACGATCTGCACCAAATTGCATCCTCTGGTGATAACCCCGCCCTGGAAGACACATGTACATCGGCTCGTACATTTCTTGCTCCAAATGCCAGGTGGTATGTTTGTAAAATATACTTCTAAGCCACCCTTCTACTGTAGCTTCCACAGCTTCAGGCCTGGCTGTTTACCATCCCACAAGAAAGGTTGTCGTACTGGAAATTAACTTCCATCATGCAATCCACGTCCTTTGTCAGCCATATGGCCAGATATGGTCAACTGAAACCATAATTACTCGGCTGATGCTGCGAAAGCCTGAACCTCATTACTCAAAACAACCTGGTGACCACCAAGTACACACATCCTCTCAGCCAATACTGCCACTGATGCAGGCAGGAAGGAATCCTCCTGGGCATAATCGCCACAAGTCTGCGGCCAAGCTTGCCATAGCAGGTACCATCAATGAAAGCAATGCTCTCCTAATAGAAGATGGATTAGCATGTTAAACAGACCGCCCATTTCAGACCAGTGTGCTGTGCAGGCCGTCCTCTCATTGCCCTGCTCAGCAGCAGCTTCCCCATATCACCTGAGCCTCTGGGGCAGCGCTCTTCGTGGTGCTCCTGCTCTCAGCGATCTCCACACGTCTCCTCAAAAGTCACTGGCTTCACATACAAATATGCATTCTTAGAGTTGGCTGCATACTATAAAATGCTTGTTGCATGCCCCCTCTTGATTGGACCAGTACCATCTCTGGTCAGCGTGTCAACCTGAGTATGAATTTGGCAGCTAGAGCACTAGAACCTCGACACGTCTAGCATTTCCAATCTGGGACTGGATCCTCATACCTATTAACGTCACTTAACTCCCCTACAAAAGAAATCCCGTTTTTTTCTTCTCCAAGGTAGCGGGCGATGTGTTGGCATGCAACAATCTGATGGCCCCACCACTACACTTTCACAAAAGGTATGCCGGCCCTGAATGCTCTGTTCCACTCCTGCAGTAATCACCGAGTGTAACGCCTATTTACATACTTCCATAGCTCATAGAAGCTTGGGTTGCACTTAATGGAATTGTTATGAAGGCACTCGTGGAGGCAGGTACGTCTTTGTGATATGGATTTATTAAGTAAACGGGTAAAAGACCCCCAGCACATCAAACATCCAATGTAAGCAAGGGACAACTCCAACTGACAAATATAAGCAAGGGACAACTCCAACTGACAAATATAGAACGCCGGGGACTGAGCAGGCAGCTAGTGGCCCTATGACATCATCAGAACCTGGGAGCAGTGACAACTCCACGCTTCATAGCTTCTAGCATTGCATACGTGTCTCCCCCTCCATATTAATAACATAACATAATAACTTCACAACACATCTCCCTCTTTTTTTATAAAAGTTCTTCACCAGGTCTCTTCACTTTACATGTGACATCTTTTTACAGTAGCGATACGGTCTTTATTCCAAACCTGACCGCCAGCAACACGCACTGCACCCTTCAACACAGCAACAACTCTGGGTCAGAATACAACAAGTTACCCTTCTTTCTGACCACTCCCTTAATCCTCACCCAGTCACCACACTCCACACGCAATTCCTTCCTTCCTCTCCTTTTATTCTCACGCATGACCCATTCACTCTTCTTCGAGAGACTTCCTCACCTCATCGCTGACCACATCAGATTCCCTGCTTCTGCCTAACCATGGCGGGCACGCCATGCAGTAAGGTTTTCGAGTTCGAACGGACACAGACCGGTAGTAGCGTGAGGTGCCATGCGCAATGCCCACATCCTATTTTGAATAGTCGCCAATTTGTCAAATCCACCCCACCCCCCCATGCGAATGCTCTCATCACGCATCTGTTCAACCTCTCAACTACTCCATTGGTTTCGGGATGATAAAGAGCTGCCCTCTTATGGCTCACACCACATTTTTCCAAATACTTGGGAAAACATCCATCGGTAAATTGCGTGCTTGTAAGAACACTTCCTGGGAGACCCTCACTTGCAAAGATTTCTTGCAATACCTTAACCATACTTTCCCCCGATATTTCTCACAACTTTGAAATCTACCCACCTAGAGAACAAGTCGACGACCAGAACCACAAACCTTCCCCGACCATATCACAAATCGACGGGTCCCAATATGTCCATAGCTACATCACTCCAAATTTTAGACGGAACACCGGTTGTTTCTTGGCCTCTACGCCCTTACCACTTCTTATGCAAAATTGGCACTCACTCAAACGGGCCTCAACTTCTTTATATCAAAGCCTGGCCACCAGTAATCCATCCTGAGTACCCCTTTCGTCTTTGCGATGCCAATATGTCCACTGTGCGCCAGATCGATAATCTTTATTCGAATCCCCACTGGTGCTACTGCCCTCTCCCACCTGAACAATATCTCATCCGCAACAGATAATTCATCCTTCACCTCCCAGAAAGGTCTTTCTTCCTCCAGCAAGGCTGATTTATTTGGCCAACAGTAGAAACTACATATGATATCGCCCTGCTCAAAATCACATGCTTCCTTATCTCATCCAACCACTCTTGCTTGGATACAATGCCTTCTGTACTCGCAAACACCATCTCCATGTTATCATCTTCGATCCTATCTTGGGAACTAACCTGGACTCTGGACAAATTGTCCGCCAACGTGTTCTCTCTTCCAGGAATCACCTCCATAACCAACTTGTGGGCTTGCAACCTGGTGACCCATCCAGCCACCCTTTGTGAAATCTTGTCCAGACCTTTCGTCTCAAAGGTTTGTGATCCGTCCGGATCACAAATTCCACACCCCAGACACAATTCTTAAACCTCTACGGCCCAATAACACGCAAGAGCTTCCTTTTTAAGAACTGAATACCGTACTTCCGCACCCTTTAGGCCACGTGAAGCATGGGCTATTATAACTTCCGATCCATCATCCTGTTTCTGTGCCAAAACGGCTCCCAGGCCGCCGTCACTAGCATCTACCGTAATAATAGACACTTTTCTTGTATCAAAACATCCCAAAGGCTTTGCCATGTCTTATCTCCTCTTTGATTCTAGTAAATTCTGCATCACACTCGCGACGCCATATGAAATCGGCACCTTTCCTTAATATTTTCCTCATCTCACGAACTTTAGTTGCATAGTCTTTAACACATTTCTGATAAAACTCTGTCATACCTAGAAATGAATGAAGGTCACTTTTTGTTGTGGGTTTCTCAATTTCCTTTATCGAGTTAATGATGCTTTCCTTGGGTTTCACCCCCTCAGATGACACTTCGTGGCCCAGATAATCCACCTTAGATCCCGCAAACTGACTTTTATCTTCCCTTAAAGTAATGCCGCTCTCCTCACTTCAACACATCATTCAGACTCCTGTCATGGTCCTCCAACGTCTCACCACAAATCAGCACATTGTCTTGGAAGCAAAATACTCCCTTTACAGACCCAATTAACCGATCCATAATCTTTTGGAATACCGATGAAGCCGACGCCAACCCAAACGGCATTCTTCTGATTTGAAATACACCCTTGTGCGTTATAAAAGCCGTAACCTTTCTACATTCTTCCGTCAGCTCAACTTGGTGGTATGCGGACGCCATATCAAGTTTAGAAAATATCTTCCCCTGGCCCACCATGGTTAACATCTCACCCATGTTTGGCAAGGGGTGCCTGTCGACCATCACACTTGTTGAGCTCACGCATGGCAATGCACAATCTCAGATCACCAGAACTTTTTTTACCACTACAACCGGTGACACCCATTCGACACCTCCCGCTCTCTCAATCACACCCATCTGTAGTAGTTTTATTAGCTCATTCTTCACACCCTCTCTCAAAGAGAGAGGTACCCGCCTGAGTTTAGCAACGACAGGCACACTACCTCTTTTTAGAATAATTTAGTGTTGAAATCCCTTCATCTTTCCCAAACTTTTCTCAAACTCCATTATGGTCTGTCACATACTTGTTTGTTTTATTGCATGGCACAGACATTTGAAGCACCTGCTCGGGGTGATTGGGATCTAATCGAATGGCCAAGCTCTTCTGTTCTCTCCACCCCAGCAATGATTGCCCTTTCTTGGTGACATATACTTTTCCTCTACACCTCCTTCCTTTGAACTCGAATTCACACCATACAAATCCCAGTAACACAATCTTGTCCTGATTATACCCTCCGGGATTGATATCCGGTTCACTTAATAGAGCTACGACCCCGCACATCTCCTTCTCAAATACACTTCTGGACACTAACGTAATCTTTGAGTCAGAATCGGCCATCATGGAAACTTTCGTTCACATTCACAACCGCATACGGTCGCTCGCAGTCTCCATTTTCACCATCCAACACAACATTTACGGTATTAACATTGACATTCTGCATTGGAATTATCACTTCCTCCTCGGACGATCTTCAATCTTCTTCCTCATTGACCTACAAAACCTTCTTTTGGCCGGATTGACCAAATTGGTAGTTCTCACAGCAGTTGGCATAGTGACCCTTCCTTTTACACTTTGCACATGTCACTTTACAGCCAGGGCACACAACAGATGAAGCAAAATGCGTACTGCTCGCACATCGAAAACATAGTCTGTCTCTCTGCTCTGGTTCTTGGTTTCTCTTCTCTTCCCCGACACTTCTACTTGATTGCTTGGTTTTCCCCCATTCTTTTGCCTTTATCTGCAACATTTAGCACTTCACTCTTTACTTCCTTGAGATCGCTTGTTTCATTCTTCGACAATTTAGCGACACATGCTAATGAGTGTTCCACGCGTTTAGCAAGATCTACAACCTCATCAATATTGGGGTCGTCCCTTAGCCACAATTCTTAACGTATCTTATTGGATCTACAATGAGTCATAAACTGGTCACGGATGTGTTCATCAAATGACCCTTGAAACTTGCATGTCCAAGCTAAATGTCGCAAAGCTGTCACAACCGATTCACTTTGTGCTTGCACCCTCATGCGGAAATTTATTGTTCCAATACCGTGCTGGTCTTGGGATTGAAATGTTTGTCCAGCTTAAGTAGAGCCATATCACATTAATTGACAGCGTCATCCCCACCACTGCCATCTCCCGTTGGCTGAGGAAGCGTTTCATAAATTCTTTGACCTTTGTATCCCAAGAAATGAAGCAACAAAGCCAACTTCCTCTCACCGGAGTACGATGTTCCCCCAGCTGCCTTCATGTAATGCAAAAATCCTTTACGCCATTGAGCCCACCGTATTTTTGCTGGACCTGGCACAGGCATGAATATCGGGGGACCTGCTTGCTATTCCAGGTAAACCTGCCATGCTCCTGGTTTTGGAATACTCTGTAAACTTGCACCTTGTTCAATTTACTCCGGAATGTGGATAAGCACTCTCCTCGTGGCAGTTTACTTGACTTTTGTCGCCTTTGCGCTTAGCACTGTTCAAAACACTCATATATTTCCAGACTGATGCTTTCTCCGTGCACTGCCTCTTCCTTGACATTTTCTCTCTCCTTTCTTGTTCTGTGCGTATATCAGGCTGATAACACAGAACTTTTGGCGATGTGCTGCTGGCCCTGTTTTCCAACGTCTCTTCTCCCCTTTTTTAATGTGTTCCCTTGTGCTCCGTCAATATCTCACAAGAATTTGCTACAGTTTACACATCCTTGTAATATAGCCCGGTGGAACATCGGCTCTACACTTCTCACTGCGCATTCATTATAGAATGGATTTCGGCCTTCTCGCTGCGCTTCTATTACCGTGGATACGGTAATCCTCACCCTTTGCGCGCTGCTCCCTCCCTCTTCCGGGACACAGCGTCGGCCTGCGCCGCAGGGGACGATCAAACGGCAGGCGTCCAAACAACAAAGCGGGCTTTCCGCTTACTCTCACGGCGTAACCCTGCTGCGCGTGTTATGGCTGGCAGCCTCGAGGAAAGTAACGCGGCGAGCGTTTCCTAAAGCCGTGGTGTGGGGAGCAGCGCAGCTACACTTACTTGGCTGACAGTCGGTGCTGCTGAACGGGGTGGCCACTATGGCGGAGCGGCCAGTCTCACGGGCACAAAGGGAAGGGAACACTTCGGTTGCGGGCCGCCGCTACCACGCCAGGGGAAAGCGGAGCGGCACTCGCCTTTGGATAACTCTGCTGGGGGTCTTCAGATCTCTTGTCCAGATCCCATCCTCGTCGCCAATGTTATGAAGGCACTTGTGGAGGCAGGTACGTCTTTGTGATATGGATTTATTAAGTAAACGGGTAAAAGACCCGCAGCACATCAGAAACATCCAATGTAAGCAAGGGACAACTCCAACTGAGCAACAGCTAGTGGCCCTATGACATCATCAGAACCTGGGAGCAGTGACAACTCCACGCTTGCATAGCTTCTAGCATTGCATACATGTCTCCCCCTCCATATTAATAACATAATAACTTCACAACAGGAATATAATCTCATGAGCGCAGGTTACTTGGCTCAGGCTAGGGCAATGGTATTCAAATGTAATTTAGTAAAAAAAATGTTGGCTCTGACATAATGGGGTTTCTGGCTAAGTATAGCCATGGCCGAGTTTCTGGTTTGGTATTTGTGGCGCTTTGCATGTAAAAACGGGTGCTTGCTGCCATTGGTTTGTTTGCCCTTTGTTATGAGCCAATGAGGAGATGGGTGTGGAGGAGTTGCCATGATTGTCCCCTTGTCCTGTAGATGGGTGGGCTTATGACTAACCTGCAACATAAGTTTCAAACTAAGAATGGATTTTCTTTTTCTTAACAGGATATGGACGAAGCAGATGAGGAGCCAGGTACTGTTAAAACCAATTCTTTCAGTGTTTGCATTAATACAGTTGCCATTTTATCCCGATTGTCCCTTCATAGGCCAATGTTTACTTGTAAACTGCATTTTTGTGATAATGGACAGTCAACATCAAACCATGCTCATGGAGATTGGAAACCCAATATCACCAAATCTTTGTTAATTTTTGGTGATATGAAGCTGCATATTTTAGTTATGACTGAGTTCACATAAGTAATAGTAGGCACACATCTGTCTTTAAAGATCACCCATTGTAAAGTTTCAGCGTGGTAGCATCCAGTGTAGTCCTGAAGCAGTGTAGGGACTAAGAAGGCGCTGGATTCCAGAAGATATCAGAACTTTATGAGAATGCCGTCTGATAGCTGCTTCTGTTGTGGATTGAACAAACAACTCCTCATCGATGGAAGATGTTCTGGTTCTATCTAATTGGACTATTGCCTGGTAGAAAGAATTTGCCAATTGGGAAGCTGAGCTATCGTTGCATTGGTAAAGCAAGTAAATCATCTTCGGCTTTTTGAAGCTCTTTGGAAGAAGCTATTTGAGCATCCACCTCAGGAAGAACTTCAAGATTCCGTCAGGAGTTAATGGTGGGAGTGATAGGGAATATCCTTGGGCTTAGTTTGCTTTCAGTACAATAGTTTGTTGGAATGCAATGAATGTTGTATGCTAGGGATTTCCAATCTCTGTGCAGCTTTAAATTCTTTAGTTAGTGTGGCAGCCTTGCCACTTCCACATTTGTGTGTTCTGTATTTCCCTGGTAATTAAACCTTGTGCCATTCTATTCCTGTTAAATCCGTAGAAAATGAGAAAAAGGCCGACAATTTGGGGGAAACTTGTATATCTGAACCACTTAAGGAGGAGTCTTCAGAACTGGAAACTGTTGCAAAGGATGCAGGTGGCACGAAGACCATCAAAAAGAGCACAGAGAAGACCGCGAACCGCACTTTAGACTTGGACAAAAAGGCAACACAAACTGCTGAAACGAAGGAAGATTCTTTAGATGTAGAAAGCAGGGAGGCAAGTGAAAAGAACACTGAAGATAAAGACACTGATACAATAGCTATAGAAAATGAAGCGGATCAGAGTAGTCTCAAAGCAACCACTGATGAAACTGCAAAAGCACCGGCTATGGATGAAGGTGAAAGCAAAGATGGAGAAGAGCGAACTGGAGAGGAACCCAAAGAAGAATCTGCTTCTAAGGACCCCTCCGCCAAAGAGGGTGATGATCAGAAAAAGAGGTTGGTCGTTTAATCAGTTCTAGACCCAACGCTATCGGTCTTTAAATGATGCGAATGAGATTTTTACTTCGATTGGCCACCCTCATTGATACTAACATTGACGTTAGTATTTTAGCTTGTATTTAACAGTTCAATATTAACTTGCCACAGTTGCACTTTCAACAATATTGGAATTAATTGTACTTTTGGAAAATATGAAATAGTTAAATTAAAATTAACTGTGGATGAAATGCTTATTTTTATCATTTCTGTTTACTAACACGCCTCCTTTTTGTCCTTAGCTCCTCTGAGGCAGCAACCAGTACGCCAACGAAAGATGAAAAAGGCAAGTTTTATTGCATTCTCACATTAGTGATTGAGATCTGAAACTGTCCTTATTGAGTTATGCAGTATTATGGTCTGAAAGAGCATCTAGCCAGGCATTCCCACTCCACCACATGTATAGCACAGTTGCCAGTGATACATCGAGGCATGTTAATCAGCATTTTGAAGATTATGGATTAACTGCAATTGGTCCGTCAGGTTTACACCTGTCGCTACTTTTTGCGTCTGAGATTCATTTCCTTTCATCACCTTCTACTAGTGTGCTTTTGTAGTATAGTGATGGACTACACGCCCCTCCCATGAAATACCTGTATTGGCCTTGTGAACACATTTCTTGCCATCCTTAAATTGTGAAGCAGCACGAGTCAGTGGTATCCAAACTTTTTAGTCCTACGCCCCATTGAGTAAAAATATTGTGGCTGCCCCAGTTACTGCTTATCGTGTACTCTTAAAAAGCCTGCAACCCCCTGTGAGGCCAGACCTGCAGTCTGAAGACTATACACTATATACAAGATGAACACATACCTAGTGGTTCACTCTAAAATACTGTGTGGTAAAAATGTCAAATATGTAAGCTACTAGCCAGGCATAAGCAGTTATCCTCGTTCTCTGGAGCACACCATTTCTTACTTGCCACAATCTCATCACTATCTAGTGGCAAGTGCAAGGTTTGCCACCTGTGCATGGCAACACGTTATGTTGACATTTCAGTTAATCATGCCTGTGCCTGAAGGAAAGTAATTTTAGATTTTGATCCTGAGCTGGTCAGCAAATGCATAAGAACAAACCTGGTTCTAGGCCTAGTGAAGCTAGTCCGCCTTAAACCACTAAACATTAGGTGTACAATCTTTTTGGAATTGTCAAGTATGCCCATACTTGGACAATTGTATCACACCAAATGGATGTTACCAAGCCACATAAAAGAACCTCACATTATTGAACCAGTTGCAGCTTGCGTGGGAGTAGCCAAGTTGGTACTGTGTATCTTTAAAATCCGTAGGCTAACTGGAGCCTTCTGTTAAGGATTTTATCTAATCGGACAAAGATTGCACACTTTTAGACTGGTAACTGATAATTTGTTTGCATAGTTAACGGTAGTGTTGCTACAGTTGGAAATAAAATGCCTCTGCTTGCGGGTTGGATTTTTAGTTCAAATTTAAACTTTTCCCAACATGACATTTGCAAACTCTTATAAATTCGAAACGCAGTAATTGTTCCACCACTAAATGCGCTGATAGCTCACAGAAGTTAAGCATATAATTGGTTAGTGATTGTAAATGTCACAAATATTTTGCAGGTTAATATGCACAATCTTCTCAAAGACTCAAATCGATATCTTTGTTTTTATTGCCAACACGTGTTTCGACCTCACCAGGTATTTTTCAAGGCAAAGTTCTGTACCAAACAAGTGATATGATCGTGTAAATGTATAACAAACCATTTTAACAATTTGCATGGAAAATAATTCTAAAATACCCCAACATATGGGCAAGGGCATAGATTACAGTGATAAACATAAACCCGTAAAATAAATTATACATGACCAAGTCCCAATGTCAACAAATAAACAGGAACATGCCATCATGAAGAACAGTCCCAACGGCGTATAAAAGCGAAAAAAAAAACCTATGCATTGAGCTTTTAGTATCAAAAAACCAAAGACTAGAAAAATCGATGAGGCATACAGTCTATATATCATTAATGCAATATCTTCAATTGAAATCCATGCAAATGTGCCACCAACCGGAGCCCAGTGTCTCCAACCATAGTGTCTCACTACACCCGCTAGCCAAATACACTGAACAGGCAGAACGAAGGATGAATGGATGAAAGGTATTCATTTATACCCCTAAGTGTGATTGTTGAATGCCAATGCCCAATGATATACATGCACTATAAAAATGGAGTAGGTATGTCTATTACCAAGTATCCCTCCGATTTGTATCTGATCGAGGGCAATTTCAAATGGGATCGTCAATGGAGATTCTGGCGGCCTGCATTCCAATTAGGAACACTTTTACGACTTATTCAAATGCCAAGTTACCATATACGTTGATATTCTTGAACTCATAATTATCAAAGGACAATGTTACCTATGTTTGTATTGTTGATCTTGTGAATAATTAATACCAGTAAATAAAGTACCATGTACTGAAAATAAGGGAATAAATTGTGAGAATGAAAGTGTTTGTAGGACAAATTACTATTATGGCTCACGGTGATAATGCATCAACCTCATGTTACTGGAACAACATATGTACAAATATTTTGTGCATATTAACCTGCATAATATTTGTGACATTTACAATCACGAACCACTTATATGCTTAATTTCTGTGAGCTATCAGCGCATTTAGTGGTGGAACAATTACTGTGTTTTGTTCTAATGTGTAGTAGGTTTGGGGTGCCTACTTTTTCCACTAGTCTGCAGCAGCTCGAATTGATTGAAGTGGGTTTTCCAGTAGGACTAGCTCACGCTTCCACAGGCAGGCACACCTCAACAATACTGTATCTTATAAATTCATTATAGACATATTTTCGACATTACATTTAAGCTAACATTGTATTTAAACATGGAATCGAATGCATCTCCATCCGTTCAATTAGTTTAACATGTCCACACCGTGTGATAAAAAAATAAAATGCACAACTAAAAACTTCCTATATAAAGGTTACTTGTCCCTGTTAATAAGTGCATTGCATGTCTGCCACCACCAAGTTTAGGTGTGCACGAGTTATAAAGCTTAGTCACCCATCCATTTTCATTCCCAGATGAAGCACTTTTTTTCTATGGGTATAGATACTTTTTCATTCGTTTTCCATCTGCTACCATATCCTAATCAATGCGATGTTTAAAGCAGCGTTATTGGCAAGCGGGCAACGTTTCCAAAAAGGAACCTGTTTTGATGCTATCATAATCGTCAGATCTACCCTGACTGCCGCCTCCAGCATGGATGTTCTGTTGGGAGGGACAGCTGATGAGTCTTCAGATAGTCCAGAATAAGGCCCTGCGGATAGCATCTGGAGCTCCACTCCACAAGGATAGCTGACTTTCACAGGGAATCGAGATGCCAAGGATGGATCAGAACACAAACCCTCTGATCAGATAGACTCCACGCAACCCCTTTCGAATGCTTCCCACGGCCCATCACGGCTAAGATCCTGTGGAAACCAGCCCTACTGTTGATTCCATGCAGACCACGAAGAATCAAAACAAACCCACGACTGCATACTCAACCCGAGAAGCTGTAATAATGAGGCTTTAGCCCTTCCAATATTGGCTAATTGGTTAAAAGAAATCCATGTGCAAGAGACACTGGTGTCATCTTACTCGTTTACCAAGTGGGTCATGTAGAGATTATCGAATGCCTGTGTGTCCGTTAGTCTCGTGCATATGTGCCGATTTACATATTAGACTTGCGAATCGTGGGTCACAAATGCCGAGATTGGACTGCTGGTTAAACCTAATAAGCAGGACTAACTGCTAACAATGGAGAGGGGTACTTGGATTATATAATATTGATATAGCCCAAAAAGTACCTTTTTTATAAAGTTATATGGTGGTTTTTATTTCAGTCCCATAGCTTCTAATTTTCAAAATTCTTCAACTAGAAAATCCGGCTTTCACTCTGTGTCCATCCACTGTATGCCTATGCCCCATTCCCTGGCTAATTTTACCAGACCATGAATGTATGGTCCACAATATCATTGTCCGCGTAGGACATCCAAATTGATGTGCCCTTGTCCACTCTCTGGGGTCACGTTATTTACACCGTCAACCGTTGGCAAGGTACAGGTTAAAGAGGACCAGCACACGGTCCCTCCTTTGTGGATGACCTTCGTGCAAGTGCTCAATCGCACTTGAATACTTATGTAACTGGGCAAGGAGTTTAGAAGGCCTGTTGCAATGCTCTAGTTTGACCAGAATATCATTCTGCCCAGTGTCCAATGCCACCTTGAAGCCTACTTGCAAGATGTACAAGGGAGGATTTGTTTGCCCTAAGGCGACGGCTATAGGATTTGGCCCCTCCCCCCAGTAGCACATTTACCAGTCACGTCCAGGAGATTTTAGCTATCATTGTTACAGGTTGTGAATGCTGATATACATATTTGAACTGCTCGTTTTGTGCGCCCCCCCCTCCCCGCAGCACTCATGCAAAAAGCAATAGCTTGTCTGCAGTCCTTAAAAAAAAAAGCTATTGCCTTCTAGTGAGAGTAGTTTATTTAATGGTGGTACTTGGTCCTCTTGAAATGGCTTTAACGGAGCAAAATGCACTTGGATCAGAACGTGAGGATGCGGGGACATAACAGGGCTTGGCACAAGACTAGAGAGCCATCGTTAGGGTTTGAACTGGGCTCATCTGCTCTACACATTAGACCACCACTTAAAGTGGCCCGTTGTTATGGAATGCACATGTAACCCCTGTGAATTTCAAGTGATGTCCAGTTTTCACACTGTTCTGTGAGTTGCAGTGTAGATTTTTAAGCAGTTTGAACACACGTCTGGATAAAATGGGTCGTATAGCTTTGATTAAACTGGCCCTTTACCTGCCAAAAAGTAATTGCAAAAAAAGCAATTGACACCTGCAATGTCATTCCCAGGTGCATCTGCAGACCCCTGGGAGGGAAGAGGGGGCGGTGGTGATGGCTTGAACTAAAGATTCATTTGGGATGTTTGCTTTCAATATTCGGGTCTGAATTCACACCCCAGATAATGTTACACACTACTAGCCAGGTACACGTCTCTTGGTATGAATTGGGCCCAAAAAACACATTGCTTTACTGAAAGTGAATTGCTTACCAGTTGGTGTGGTCAATTTGAATGTCAGATTACCCATTGCTGTTTTCAATTAAATTGCGTAAAGCATAATTGCAGCTTTTCCTTTTTTTTTTTTTAACTGTGCTTGTTTAAGAGACTGCCGTCTTTGCTTTTTGCAGCATCTACTGTGGCACTTGTGGGTTTTTTTTTTCAATCTCATAGCCTGATTAGTGCCCTCAACGAGTAATCTTTTAGCACAATGCTGAATCTCATGATTGGTGAGTCGCTGTGGGCTGCCCCAAGTTACCACCGGGCAGCCCACAATGTTGAATCGCATTGTGAAATGTATTTTGTGCTTAAAGGAAGCTTGTGTGCTCTTTTAATTTGTCGTGTATGGGATTTGGGGCAGTATGCAATGACGCCCGTTTTCTAACTTTTGAAACCTCCCGTTTAGCTGTCGGCTCTGCATCTGGTAAAAACCTCTGGGTGAGTGGCCTTTCATCGACCACAAGAGCTACAGACTTGAAGAATCTTTTCAGCAAACATGGCAAGGTATTTTATTTTCAGCACTGCTTTACTGAAACGTATCGCCCCCGTAACCCCGTTTACTTAACTGATCTGGGAGGCTTTTTGGACACTTGCCAGACTACAAACATCGCTTGCTATTGCTTTGAAGTGGCTCCTTTTCAATAGGTTATGGCCTACTAACCTCCTATGGAGGTCTAGGGGGTATTTTGATTTAATCTACTCTTGCTAAACTGTCGCCAAGTAATTTAGGGCAATGCAGGCATATTCATGTCTTAAATGTCTTTAATGTCTTGCTATTTTTCAGGTGGTTGGTGCGAAAGTTGTCACGAATGCTCGTAGCCCTGGCGCCCGTTGTTATGGCTTTGTTACCATGTCTTCTTCAGAAGAAGCAACAAAATGCATTACCAACTTTCACAGGACAGAGTTGCATGGCCGCATGATTTTTGTAGAGAAAGTAAGTGAATGGTTATTGTATTGGTCACTTGTTGACTTATCCCGTCTTTTTTTTATATTCACTGCCGTTGGTGTATTATATGGCATTTATGATACACAAGTGTTTCAAGGCACGACGAGGCAAGTGAGGGGAACGAAGGGAGGACTGACAACTATCCTACTAGGCCAGGTATCATTCAGATCGAGCAAGTGCGTGGGAAGGGGGCAGGGAAAGTGCAGTACATGGCAAGATAATAAGTAGCTGCCAGCATGTGGCAAGTGCATGAGTAAGTGTGGACATCGGGTGTCATTGCTAGGAGGGGGGCTGTAGGGATACAGAGGCAGTCCCCAAGTGCGGGGGTTGCCAGGTATGTAGTGCAGGTGTGAGACGCTGGTGGGGGAGGACCTAGTCCCAAGATCAGAGGGTGTCCAGATAACCAGTACAGTAGGTCAGCAGAGGAGGGGAGGAGAAAAAGCAGAAGGAGGAAGGTTTTGAGGAGTTTCCGGAACCGGAGATGGTTCTCAAGTTTAAGAGAGGCTGTTAAGAGGGAGGCACCAGCCGAGGAAAGAGATCCTGAGGGAGTGGGAGGCGGATGAGCAAAGAGCTCGGAGAGAGTTGAAGGTATTGAGGCCCCAGAAGCCCTTGTGGGTGATGCAGAGGGTTTTGAACTTAATCCTTGCAGCCACAGGGAGCCAGTGCAGAGATTTCAGTCCTAGAGAGAAAATCCCTGGGCTTGAGAGCAAGGACAAGTCTTGCAGTCCTGTTCTGGATAAGCTGCAGAGTTCAGAGAGTAGAAGCAGGCAGATTTAGAAAGGCTGTTGCAATAGTCCAGCCTAGAGCGAACCAGAGCTCTGGAAACAGTGAGCTTCTGGTGTAGGAGAGGAAAGAATACCTCTAAGGAGGTGCAGCTGGTAGTGTAACTTCGAGATGTCAGATGTGAGGAGAGAAGTTTAAGATGACCCCAAGGTTATTCGCCTTGCAGGTGGGAGCAGGAAGAGGGCCAAGAGGCCGGTCAGAGCTTCAGGGAAGGGGAGCTGGTGTGCTGATGAGGATAATCTGTCTTACTGGCATTAAGGCAGAGGTCACTGGTGGCACATAGAGTAGCCTGATGATGAGCTGGGTGTCGTCAGCATAGCACTGAAAGTTTGGGCATTGCGGCGATGCAGTGGTAGAAAACTGTTCCTTAAAGACCATTGAATATCACGTTTTTAATTTATATACTATGTTTAACATGTCACGACCTCCCATTTTCTTAGCATCTTGATTTTCTGTAGACCATGTTCAAAGCTGGTAATTCACTAATTATTACGTTGTTTGCAACAATGTTTTTACCATGGTTAACTGTAAAAAAAAACAGTTGCAAAACCTTGCGACTTTTCACTGGGGCTTAGTGTGTCACGTTAGTCTGTATTGTATAGATTAACTTTCTTGGTGGGACACAGTGCTGTAGATTGCCATGAATCTAAATCGGGCTAGTTGTGTTCTTAATGGGTGTTGTACTAAAGTGGGCCTCTTTTTTGCTACAGGGGAATGAGGTCGGATGTGGGCACCCTCTGAAATGTGCTTTACTAAGCTTGCTTTTTTTGGGGATGTCTAAATGCAGTTTTCTTGCTTATTTTTAGGCAAAAAACGAACCTGCTGGGAAAAAACCAGAAAAGGGTGACAAAGAAAGTGGTGACCAGTCTGCAGAAAAGTCAGAAAAGTAAGTTAAGCTGCTTAATCGATTTGCATGTTTTTGCCCTCTCAAATTGGCCAGTAGCCTGTCATTGTGAATAGTGCTTGGTTTACGATTATTGCAGCGGGATATTTTTTTTTCGCGACTATGCAGTAAACATTTCAAGTTGCAATCTGCTAGCATGAATGAAATCACCACCTGTTCGCCATACACAATTTCTCACGCTCCAAGAGTAAAGTGTGGCAATATAATGGCTAGTCTAAATTTGAATGCCGGCAACAGATGACTAATGTTGGGTTCCTTAATTGCTTGAACTATTATGGGCACTGAACGATTGCAAAAGAGCGCTGGGGAGGGAGCATGTGCAGTTCCCAAGCCCGTTGAAGCTAAAATTGTAATGTTGATACATGGAAGAGGGCAAGAGCGCAAACGGGCTAGTCGCCAGGTATACTGGGAAGAATTGTAGGAGTTAGTTGGTATGACTGCATACATATTTTCCAGATAAAGGAGAATGTACATGCGTTTTGTAGAAGTTTACTACCATAATCGTCTCATTGGAAAGTTGGGTACCGGCTGTATGAAAGTGTGTAGGGAGAGCAGGAGTAGGTAAAAACATCTCCCTAAATTTCTCAGTTGGAGTGTAGGGTTGGATCATATGCATGACGATTCAGCACAGTTGTCTAATGAGATGTAGATTAGAATGCCTATAACCAGAGGCACAGTTGGAGATGCATTTGAAGATTTGGGTTACAGGGTTGTGTTTCAGGGTTGATGTGTTTTTGGTTTATGGCCAAGACACTGCTCAATTATGTGACTGTCCTGGACAGTAAAGCGTTTACTGATAATATGAAAACTCAAAGCATCTGAAAAGGCCAAATGTATCTAAAGCAGCATGCGGATACTTGGATACCCGTACTTCCTGGCACCAGTCCAATATAGGAACAGCACATGTGTTATGTGGGGGTTTCAGGACCATTTGTGTGGTGCCAACTGTAATGGCATGCTCGTCTTGCAACCTAGCTTGAAGTGTTTGTTCATACTTTGTCCGTGCCGCCTCCCTGGGTTGTGGCAGTAGCCAAACTACTTCTTGATGCCGCCTCATAGGCCCAGCTGGGTTTTGCAGTGTCACTTGGATATGTTTGTCAGGATATATTTGTCCTCAAGGTACACGGACTTGTGCTGGTGAACAAGACACACTATTTTGGCGCAACCCAGAATTGCAATTCTGAGGTAGCCGCTTTATTTTTTTCTTGCCATTTTCCCTTTCTCGTAGTTTTCTTGACGTGCTTTGACGGTTCATGTCCGTAACTTGCAATCAATTTAGGCACGCAGTTGGGTAAACCTGTGGGAACTATTTAAGGTGGGTGTACTGCAATAGTGGCAACCTGTTGAGGTTTATGCATATTTCTAATCGGCACCGTTAATTATTTAAGTTTCTTGCAGGTTATTTGGGGGCGTTTTTTATACTATAAGTGCAGCCTCATTTAAACCGTAGTTTTTAATTTGGTTTTGAATGTAGTACACACTTGCTTTGAAGTCCTCGGCACATTTATTTCATTTTCCAAACCGCTTTTGCGCTTTGTTTGCTGTGGAGGTTAGCAGAAGTCAATAAACTACGCATTCATTTTCATGTGCGACTACCTTTACTGTAGTACTAGAACTTCTGTGTTGGTGGTGTACGTTTTCAAAACCCATTTATGAGCTATTGCGGGTGTAAAAGGATGGGCAAATTCGATCCAATGACCACACCCCCAAGGGAATAAACTCAAAGGAACGAGCTTGTACATTGGAATAATGGCGACTGGAGTCAGTGACTTAACTGCATTCAATTGTTAACCAGTTTTACCCAGAAGTACTATATAGTTTTGTATGTAGACAAAGTGAAATTAAAAATCTGCCCACATGTGTAGTAAAAATCGGTGATCTGATGGAAGTGTTGTGGCTTGGAGATGGTGGCATGGCAGTAGATAGTTTACCGAGTGAATTTTTCCATCTCCTGTAGTATGTGAAACCGCAAAACCACTATTACGCGAAAAAAAAGTCTGGTGGCTTGATAATGGGTTACGCTCCACTATTTCTACCCGTGTTTTTAAGAATTATCATTGGGAGTGCTAGCGTTGTTTTCATAACGCGACTTGTGTAGATTCTCATGCTTTTAAGCTTGCTAGATCCGCGCGTTAGGCTCTCCATTGTATCTATCTGGTAAGGAAGTCAATTTGGTATAACCGGGTGCCAATTCTCCCTCCAAATGCACACATTTCATAAGTAAATAGTCAAGTCCAACTATAACTTTCTTGATATTTATCGTTAGGACTTGCGCTAGTGATGGCCTAGCCATAACACTTTGCCAAACTACATTTAAGCAAAATGACAACTAAATGTCGCTTACTTCAAGGTCCTCTTCTGCTGGTAAAAAGGATGACAAAAAAGAGGACTCAAAGAAATCTGATGAAAAAAAGGATAAAGATGGCCAAAAAGCTTCTGATCACTCGCGAACTAGCAAATCGGGTGAGTTATTAATTTGGAATGTCTTTAAACCATGTTTTCTAAAACTGTCTATTTTGGGTTTTAATGCTGCTTTTTGCTACTTGGAATCTATAATACCGTGCCAATTCATGCAAGTGTAACTTGGCTGTGTCGACCTTTGCAGTATGGGGAACTGACCCAGTGTTGTGAACTGACATCCACTGTTAACCAACAAGGAAAGGGTAAACGGGAAAATGGAAGCTTAACTTTTCACTGGGAAAGGGCGAGTTACAGAACAAAACAGACCTGGGTTACAAAGGGAAATATATATGGTTGAGTGATGGGATACGTCTATAGTAATATGGGTTTAGACCAAAATAGGTTGAGGGGCTGTATTGAACAAGTCTGGGCAGTGACACACTATCTCCCCACCCTAAGCCAGCGGATTATAGTGTTTCCATTATATAGTATACGCTGACCATTCTTTGCTATGGTGGACCAATAACGTGGCGCTTTACGGTGTAGTGGTCTGGATGTGGCGATTGATTACCCGAGAAACTCCTGTGCCATTCCTGCTTAAGTACCTCAAAATGCGGTGCAGCCTGCAAACCGTGATCGAAGGCCACCCTCGTGACAAACTTGTCCTTTGTGGTGCAGAAGAGCTGCAATTTAACGGGAATACTTCCTGTCCATAAGCTGGCGATTTGCAGAGGTCCCAATGCTCAACTTGGGATGGCGTTTGCAGCAAAGTAGAGCAATGTCTGGCTAGTCCACGGGATGGTTCTGGACTGCTTTCATCAGCTGGATGATCGTCTGAGACGGTCTCTGGACTGTGAGGCCCTGATCTAGGGTCTTCAGGGGATGTGCAGAGATGGCTTCGCTGGGCAAGTGAAGAAAAGGCTGCTGGTAATCTTCCCTCAACTTCTGGGTCGTCAGCTGGCTGCTCTTTGTTGCTCCAACAAGGATTTATGGCTGCGTGAACTCCCCTTTTTATCCTGGATCAATGCTGGCATTGCCCCAGCCCACCAATGGCAAGGATGTGCAACATTCAATGTCGGGGGCGGTTCAATCCTATGCTGCTTCTGGCCTTTTCCCAGCAACCAACAATGGCACAAATGTGGTCCCCATACAGACCGCCACTTCGCCTTTGAAAGTTTGAGCTTTCCCTGGGAAAGGGATTACCATATATGGCATTTTCCACTGCGTTGCCGGAAGGTCCAACTACAAGCTGGCCAAATGACTGGTGAAAATCGGTATAGTAGTGGTAAGCTGTGAAATCAACATGTGCACAAACAGTAGTATCTGTTGCCGCTAGGCCACCCTGGACACTTGCGCGATCTAAATGAAACCTGGCCTCGCAGGATCGTTCTGTCCTCCCTTTGGTCCCCTCCCCTGTCGCACCTTGAAACACTTGTGTATAGGCTCGTTATAAATGCCATATATCATAAGTAGTCGTGGTGTGTTCACGACAAATAAACAGCTATGGGCCGTGTTACAAATTTGGCAGTGCAGGTGGAAATTCTGTTACCGGTTCCTTCTTGGTAAATGAATTATTTCCCAAAGTTGTGGATTTACAGCTAAATTGCAATTGTTTCTTGTCTGATAGCCATGGCCTCCCTGAAGGGATTAGTTTAGCATGGTAATAGAGTACCACGTCTTCACGTGGTCGGGAAAGGTTCAACATGATTGAAGTCAGCCATGGTATGGATTATTATATGCAAAGGACTCGGTACCCGGGATCATGCATTAGCTGGTCAAGTGGCACAGCGAGTAGAGCGCTCGCTTTGACATCCGTGCAGAGCCTGCTAACCCAGGTTCGAATCCCGGCGGGGCCAAACTCAGCCTTTCATCCTTCCGAGGTCGATAAATGAGCACCACACACCGTGGGTAATAATAAGCAGCGCTCAGATACCTGAGGGTTCGTAGCGCTATATAAATGCGAAATTATTATTTCTCCAGCATTGGATCTTTCATGGATTCACATGCTTAGAACATTCCCCGTCGTCAGGCTGGGAATCCCCGGTACATTATATAGACCCTTTCCCGTAGGAAATTTTTTTTCGACGCTTATGCGTCCTATCCACCTCGTTTTGTATCATGCGTGCCCGTACCGTCAGGATGTCATGATATAAATACAGGCCCCGCCCCCGCGCTCCCTCAGATTTCAACCGTCTTTCAAAGTAGTGGGATCCTCGTGATTACTACTAGTGGAAACTAGGTTGTTTTTTCTGTTTCGCTTCGGCGACGTTCAAATTCTGGAGAATTATGTCTGGAAAAGCGTTATTTCGCCCTTGTGCGACATGTGGCCTCAAAGTTTATGAAGGAGATGGCCACATGGATTGTATCTACTGTCTCCACCCGCACCACACGGCGGATACATGTGAGATATGCCAGGGTTTCTCCCAAAAAACCCTTAAGGACCGTAAAAGAAGGCTGGTCGACTGGCTTAATGACGGAGCGGGTGCCTACCCGGCTTCGGAAGTTGGCTCCACGGCCTCCAGGAGCAAGTCGGAACCTCCATCGAGAAGGTACGGCCAGCGGAAATCCGCGCTGAGGACAAGCATAAGGGGAAGCATGCTGGGTCTTCCTCATCACATAAAAAGCCCTCCTCCTCCTCATCATCTAAGACGGAGAGGCAAGCGCTGTCAAAATCCTCCTCAGGGGACCGTCCCAGGTCTTCCATGAGTCGAGATGGTTCAGCCGGGAAGTCGGCATCGAAATCGGCGACGAAGTCTAAGGGCTCGACGACGACGACTTGCTCGGCGACATCGGTGTCATTGACGATGCCTATTACCGTCCAGGCAGCAGCGGTTGGGATTCCTTCGTCGACGGAGACTCAGTCTATGGCTTGGCTGCCAGAGGTCTATGACCCGATCCCCCCCTGAAGTCTTACTGCAGCCAGACACGGCCTGCTCGGCGGAAGGAGAAGGTGACACGGTTCTGCAGCCATCGGATTTAGGCTTACAGCCTTCCACGTCGGCGACGACGACGAGTGCGAGTGGGCGTATGGTACCTATATCATCAACGTTACTGACCCCCCAGACAGTTCTGTCTCCGGATGTGCTTAATACTCTTCAGAAGCTCCTGCAACGGCTGGATACACAGATCCCTCAACCTGGGACGTCATCGTCACTTTTTTCTGTACCTTCCATCGACGAGCAAACTTGTACGGCTCGCTCGACGACTAAAAACCCATCAGCTCCCCAGGCGGTAAAAGATCGTCCTCGAGCGCAGGAGGAGGGTGAGTTGTCGGAGTCCGATTCTATACTGGGTGACTCTGGGTCAGACATCTCCCTGTCACCGTCGAGGGACCCAACATGGAGTTCGGATGTAGAGGTAGAGTCTGAGGAGCCAGACACAGCCATCTCCCCCGGATGATGTGGGAGCCTTCCATGCAATGATGGGAAAAGCTTGTTCCGAGTTCGGCTTGATTCCTGAGGAGCAGAAGAAAGACTGTTTCCTTTTTGACCATATGGGTCAAAGGAGGAAATCGGTATTTTCCATCCCAATTCTGGACCACGTGTGGCAAGAAGGTCTCAAGACGATGCGCCATCTGTTCTCGGAGCCAGCTATAAAGGGACGGATTGAGAAAGTTTAAAGCTCCGGAGTCCACTCCAAAATGTTTAACATCACAGCCTCTGTCTGACTCGGTGGTGTCGGCGGCAGCGACTAGGAAGGCCAGGGTACAGCAAAAATGTTCAACGCCACCAGAAAGCGAGGCTAGGAGGCAAGACACCTTTGGAAAAAAGGTGCTCTCGGTCGGTGCGACGACAGTAAGAGCAGCCAATTCCTTAGCGATCGTGTCACGATATGATGTGGCACAAACTAGCCCCTATCCTAGAACATCTGCCAGACGAACACCGGAAAGCAGCTATGTTACTGGTGCGGGATGGCGAAGAGGCCTCGAACCACGCAATTAATATTGCAGTTGACCTAGCAGAGTCTGGCTTCAAACAAATCAACCATGGAGTAGTACTTCGTCGACAAGCGTGGCTCAAATGTACTACTTTCCGTCCTGAAGTCCAGTACAAAGTCCTTGACATGCCATGTGAAGGGGAACACCTGTTTGGCGAAAAGGTGGATGAAGCGTTGAAGGGGATGAAAGAAGACACGGATACTGCTAGGTCCCTTGGCGCCCTCAAAACGGGTAGAAACTTTCGCTCTTTTCGCCCCTTTAGGGGTGCTTCTGGAAACTCCCGCTTTGGAGCCTCGAGGGACCGTGGATTTAACAGGCCCTCGTACTCTTCGCAAGGGTTCAGACGAGCGTCCCAGTCGGCACGTAGAAGCAGAGACTATCAAGCCTCCAGGCGGCGAGGCTCGGGTCCATCGTCGACGAAGAACAAGCAAACCAGCAACCAATGACGGCCTTCGGAACGTCCTGGGGGGACGAGTCTCATCACTTCGACCAATGGAAATGCATCACCACAGATCGATGGGTTCTAGACACGATTCGCATGGGTCATGCGCTACAATTCAAAGACAAGCCTCCGCGTCTTCCGCCTGTATTCTCGACACAGCCCCACCTCCGAATCTTACGACAAGAGGCGGCTCTCATGTTGCGAAAAGGGGCGGTAGAGAGTTCCTGTGGCACAGGAAGGACAAGGAGTTTATTCCCGGTTCTTCGTTGTCAAGAAGCCAAACGGCAAATGGAGGCCCATTCTCGACCTGAGGGTACTCAACAAATGGCTAAAGAGCCTAAAATTCAAAATGCTAAAGCTCCAAGAGGTTATCAGGTCGGTGCAACCCATGGATTATCTATCGTCACTAGACCTTCAAGACGCTTATTTTCACATCCCAATACGCCCACGACACAGGAGATATTTAAGGTTCGTCGTCGGGAGAAAGCATTTTCAGTTCAAGGTCCTCCCGTTCGGACTCAAGTCCTCCCCCAGGACGTTCACCAAGTGCTTGGACCCTATAGCGGCCCATTTAAGGAAGGATGGTCACCATGTCTATCCATATCTAGACGACTGGCTGGTCAGAGGTTCGTCCAGGGAACAAACATGAGACAGTCTAAGGGCCACAATGTCCCTCTTACAGGAACTGGGCTTCGCAATAAACTTCAAGTCCTCCGTAGAGCCTTCGAGGACCTTGGTATTTCTAGGAGCGGAGTTTCATACACACACAAGCCTGGTGAGACCATCCAGTGAAAGAATTCAGAAACTTCAAAGCAAGGCGTCGGAATGGAGAGGCGGTACCAAGGTTTCAGTGCGCAAATACATGTCCCTGCTAGGGACCATGTCGTCCTGCATTCCGTTGATAAACAACTGCCGTCTGTTTATGAGGCCTTGCCAGGAATTTCTAGCGGACCGTTGGGCGCAGAGCCGAGGTCGCTGGTCCGACAGACTGGTCGTCGACGAACAACTTGTAAAAGCACGTTGCTGGTGGAGAGTGTCTACTCATCTAACGAAAGGAATGCCTCTACTGGAACCGGAGTTCCAAAAGACGGTGGTGACGGATGCATCGCTGAGCGGATGGGGAGCTCATCTGGATACGTTACAGGTACAAGGCCAGTGGTCGTTGCAGGAGTCCTCCCTGCATATCAACCTGCTAGAACTGAGAGCAGTGCGATGGGCTCTGAAATCTTTTCTTCCTCAACTGAGGGACTCGGTGGTGCGTGTCATGACGGACAACACCACTACGATGTTCTACTTGAGGAAACAAGGAGGGACACGTTCCAGGTCCCTATCGACGGAGGCACAGAAAATCTGGCATTGGGCCCTGCAACACAACATGCAAATCTTAGCGTTCCACCTGCCAGGCGTGAGAAATGTGGAAGCCGATGCCCTCAGCAGAGAAATGAACGAAGTTCACGAATGGGTGCTGAACGACCAACAACTACAACAAGTATTCAAGAAATGGGGACATCCTTCCATAGACTTGTTCGCGACGAAGAACAGGAAATGCCATCAGTACGCAAGCAGATGGCCTCAGCAGGGCTCACTGGGGGATGCGTTCTCCTTCCCATGGACGAACAAATTCCTGTACGCATTCCCTCCATTTCCCCTTGTCCGGAGGACGTTGCAATGGATCCTCAGGTACCCATGTCGGGTAATTCTGGTGGCCCCGTACTGGGCCAGACAGGTGTGGTTTTCAGACCTGCTACACTTAGCGGCGGCAGAACCGATGAGATTCCAGAAGACCCCCGACCTTCTGTCTCGACGGGAGGGTGTAGTTTGGCATCACGACCCGGACAGCCTCAAGTTGATGGCCTGGCTCCTGACTTCGCCGAATTCGGTCAGCTAACGATTCCGGAGGACTGTCGGCGTATCCTGCAAGCGGCAAGAGCACCTTCCACAAACGCCTCATACGCGTACAAATGGAGAAGTTTCTGTCAGTGGTGTGAGGATCAACCAGGTTTGGCCCCGCAATCGATTAAGCCGGAACAGCTCCTTCCATACTTGCTGTTCTTAGCTCAAAAGGGCCTATCGGTATCGTCAATAAAAGTACACCTGGCCGCCATTTCCAGGTTAACTCGTCGACGGCATTCGGCACCATTGTTCAGCGACCGCCTGATTAAGCACTTCCTTAAAGGCCTCTTTCGGAGTTTCCCTCCAGAGAAGAAATTTCTGCCGGAGTGGAGCCTCAATCTGGTCTTACCGTCTCTTATGAAGCCTCCTTTTGAGCCAATGTCATCGTCTCTAAAGTTTTTGTCGTGGAAATTGGCCTTCCTGGTGGCCATCACTTCAGCCCGACGTATTTCAGAAGTTCAGGCTCTAATGGTAGACCCACCATACTTACGATTTTTCAAGAACAAGGTAGTCCTAGCCACTAACCCACAGTTCATACCAAAAGCTCCTTCGGTGTTCCATAAACACTCCTCTATTGTGTTGCCTACGTTTTTTCCGGAGCCATGCTCGGGAGCGGAGCGCACGTTACACACATTGGATGTAAAAAGGGCTCTTAAGTTTTATCTTCATCGTACGCAACCGTTCAGAGAAACGAGACAGCTGTTCGTGGCCTATGGGTTGGGTGCTAGAGGAAAAGCCATTTCAAAGCGATGGGTGTCATCTACCATTTCGTACTGCCATTCCAGGGCAGGGAAACCTCTTCTACGACGGCCAAGAGCTCATTCAACTAGAGCAGCGGCATCGTCGACGGCACTGTGGGCCGGAGTCCCTCTGGGGGACATCTGCATGGCGGCTACCTGGGCGGCTACACACACCTTTACCCGCCATTACTGCCTGTCGCAGCAACATGCCGAAGATACCCGGATGGGACAGGCGGTGCTCCGACACCTATTCCAATAAGGTAAGCCCCGGCTGAGGGGTTGAATCCTGTGGAATTTATGACTGTATGTGGTTCGTTTTCCTATGTTAACGATTACTAATGTATACATGATCATAGGGAACGGGCTTTGCGAAGAAAGTATATGGGTTTGCATGCACGCCTCCTCTTTGGGGGTGGTACTGCTATGTAATCTATTCTAAGCATGTGAATCCATGAAAGATCCAATGCTGGAGAAGGGAATAGTTTCTTACCTGTAACTCCATTTCTCCAGCATTGGTATCTTTCATGGATTCACATGCGCCCACCTGCCTCCCCTGAACATGCAAACCGGTTCCCCCACTACTTTGGGGGCCGAAATCTGAGGGAGCGCGGGGGGCGGGGCCTGTATTTATATCATGACGTCCTGACGGTACGGGCACGCATGATACAAAACGAGGTGGATAGGACGCATAAGCGTCGGAAAAATTTTCCTACGGGAAAGGGTCTATATAATGTACCGGGGATTCCCAGCCTGACGCCGGGGAATGTTCTAAGCATGTGAATCCATGAAAGATACCAATGCTGGAGAAATGGAGTTACAGGTAAACTATTCCCTTCTAAATCAAGGTTAGTTATTTATACCGCGCACTATCACCACCGGAGTGGTCCTCTGGCGGCTCTGAAAGAGGGGGGGGGGGTGAGTTAGTGGGAATAAGCTGGAAAAGTGCAAGATAGCAGTGATGTGCTGATGGCTGGGCTTGGGGTGTTTTACGGTCGGTAGTCATGAGCTGTTGAGCGAGTCTGTGGTTTGTTTTGTTGCAGTGAAGTTTGTGCGGATTGCTGCTTTTTATACTTGTGGTTGTTTGGTGATGCGGTTTGCCAACTAGTTTTACTTGTCCTAATTTTGTACTGAAAGTAGATAGGCCTTGCTGACTAGGGCAAAAGGGAATTGGAAAGGAAACTGCAAGGATGCAGATGTTTGTGCCTGCTAGTATGCGGTTGTGCTTAGTTTTCAAAGCATGCATGTTTCTATTCAAATCTAATTTGCTTGTAGGTATGCCACAAAAGACCACAGATAATGTAAATGTGCATCTTGACACTTGTTGCAAGTCACTGGCTCTTCCCCATGTCACTGAGCAAGAGATGCGTACGCCGCACTGGTCCTCTTGCCATTTAATTTGTTTCTACAAATGTGGACTCTGGGTTGAAAAGTTAAGCTAAATTGATGCCACGCTTGATGCCACGCTGTTGGAATGCAATGTTTTTGGAAGACATATAAACTTCCACAATATGGTCAGTTGGTATTTAGTAATTGGAACCGGAAAATCGAGCCCATTTGTTCATCATTTAAATGCAGCTTATTTTGTGCCACAGTTAACTTTCCTGTTTGGTTTTATTTAGGGAGTCGAGGAGGAGAAAGGACTGTAGTTATGGATAAATCCAAAGGAGAACCTGTTATTAGTTTGAAAACCAGTTCTAAAGAGAGGGTAAGTATTCTGCGAATACCGGTTTTTGGTCCTGCAATTTGCATTTGCTGAATTGCCTCTGGTAGGTGCTCCCATCTGTTTCTGCATAAAGAAAATGCCTTGTTCCAATACCTCTAATCTTAAATTAACCAAGAAAATAATTTGACGTGCCCCAGTTTTTGCTACTTTTCATTTCATGTTTATTACTGGTATGTGCTATACCATCTTGCTGCAGAATGGCATCATGAAGAGCATATATGCGTGCAAGGCAATAATTGGCCTTGGACGGCACTTCCACCCCTAGAGCCAGTTTCTGAATATTAACCTGGTGGTAACTTATCACTTAAATGGGGCAAACACAATAAATGGACTTCCACTGTTATGGTCAGGCAAGTACCACACAGGTGCAAAATAAGAACCAGAGCAGGCCCTTCAAAATATTGAGGCTGTCATTTGTGGACAGTCTGCCATCACCCCCTACACAGTAACGGGGTGGACAAAACTGTCCTAAAACCCAGGTCACACTGCACAAGAGCTGGGCTTCCACAAACGTGTATGCCCTTCTGTGGCAATTTAATTCCGAAATGGGAAGATTGCTAAGAAATGGTTTGTACCACAAACATCCGTTTTGAGTCTCTGGTCCCTGGGAAAGTGCAAAAGCGCGTCATGCGTCATGAAAGACACCAGAATATTCCGCAAAAGTAGCTGGGGTGTCCCGATGGCTCTCTACTGTGCCTTGGTCTTTTCTGTAAACCTGAATGTGAAACCTGATACTTTCTTGGCCATGTAGCCACACGGATGGGGCCAGATGACGCAAAGCAAAATAAGCTTGAATGAAGTGAAAGGACTTCACCCCAAAATGCAAAAGGAAGATATGCTGCCTTCTCGAATGGATGAAAATGACAGTCATGATTGTTAATTTAGCTTGTTAAGCAGTAGTTTAGTAGCTGAAAAGGAAGTGTCTCATGGTAGCCATTGTTTTACTATTCCACGTTGCCTAGCAACTACTGGCTGGTCTCTAGATTGCAGAGTAGTCTAGTCTCTTGCCCTGCATGAGCTGGTGCAGTGTACCAGTATCCTCCATCCAACTCATGGCTGTCATTTCCTGCCTGCTCAGTCAGCTCTTAAAGATCAGATGGTTTAGGGAGTTAAACTTTATAAAAGAGGAAAAAAAAATGCAGTTATTTTATCCATTAGAAATGTTTTCCAATTTTACAAATTGAATTGTTCCTATTTTTAAACAGACGAAGAGCCAAGAAAAGAAAGCTGGCAGCAAAGAGAAGAAAAATATTTTGTCATTTGATAAAATTAAAGAACAGCGTGAGCGTGAACGCCACCGGCAGAGAGAACGAGAGATTCGTGAACAAGAAAGGAGGCGGTAAGTATTGCACCGCCAGATTTCTGTAGAGTTTTGCAGTCCCTCACTCGCCACCAAAACTTTCCTTAAGTTTGACAAGCCCACCTTCAAGGAATTTGCCTTGCTAGCTTATTGAGGTCCCATTTGCCCTCGTATTATTGGAGTAGGTGGCTAACAAAGGCTATTTGTGGCGGGAGTACATTGTTTATTGCAAAATGCTAGTCTCCAAATGTGATGTGCTGGCATTCCTGTGGGAATGAGGCTGTTAAGAGAAGGGAGGGTCGGCAACGGCCGTTGTGCTTGAGCCATTAATTTGTGTAAAATAAAGATTTAGGCCCATGGCTGTAAAAAAATAAGCTTTAAGCAGCAAGTAAGGTGTGACTGATATGGTTCTACATTTTCCATCCCTTTATCAGAGAACGGGAGCGTAGAGATCGAGAACGTCTAAGAATTCTTCGTGAAAGAGATGAGCGAGAAGAGCGGGATAGACTTCACAGAGAGCGTGAAAGACTTGAATTTGAAAGAACCCGTCTGGAAAGGGAGAGAATGGAGAGGGAGCGACTAGAGCTGGAAAGGAAACGAATAGAGCAAGAGCGACGCCGTGAACAACTCCGTATCCAACGGGAGAGGGACGAGCTCCGCCGGCAGGAAGAGCAACTCCGGTACGAGCAAGAACGTAGACCGTCAGTGAGGCGACCATATGAACTTGATGGAAGGTAAATCTTTGTTGCTTTTCATGTTTGACCCTTTGTTATGCTTAAATCTATTGTTGGTGTGGCTGATTAATTTATCGCTGTTAATGAGACTTGCCCAACCCTCTGGTGAGGGCTGTTTATTAATCTAAACTAATTGTGGCACAGTGTCTCCCAAAAGGAAATACCAGACTCCAACTGTTGGCGCAGTCTGGTTTAACTTTAAGAGGCGGGTTGGCAGAGTAAAGGGCCAGTAGGCCTAACTCGATCCTTGACTTAAAATGTTGGCAGCATGCCTGGTGGCACTAAAGATGGTTTCAGATGTGTCAATACGAATACCCCTAGACAATATTACACACTGCAATGATCCTTTGTATATTGAACGGGATTTAGTATAACCCTTCACGTAGAGGGTAATGTGAAGCCTGTAATGACACATGCATTTAACGGTAGTCAGTCAAAATCTCGAAACCAAAATATCGAATACAAAAAGACCGAAAAAAAAAATATCGAAAAAAAAATATCGAATTATTTATTTATTTATATATGTTTTTGGGGTCAGGTAAGTAAAAAAAAGGGGTAAAATAAAAAAAAATGAAAAAAAAGGGGGGTTGGGGGGGGAACCCCCCCATTTAAAAAAAAACACATTGAAAAAAAAATTCGATATTTTATTTTTCGGCCTTTTGTATTCGAGATTTTGGTTTTCGAGATTTTGGTTTTCGATATCACTATGAACCGCATTTAACATGCATTTTTTTTTATAGTGTTTATGATGAGCCAAATCAAAGATGTGTATGTGGTCCCTAGGCACGGGAAGGGTAACTGATGAGATGTATATCCTCTGCCGGTAAAGTACCTAGTAAATCAGCCAGCTCTAAAGATCCCAGGGCCTGGCATTGCTGAGAACCAGTGCCCATAGGAAAAAGCCAGATACGTCTGCATAGGTACCAGAAAGCATAGCCCTGCAAGAATAGTAGACTGGATGGTAGGGTTGATAATCTAGTTTGGTAGGTAGGAGCAGAAAGGACCGAGTGAACTACACACAGCAGACCCCGGCGGCTCATGTAGCCAGAATAGCATTTTTTTAAAGACCTGCATCGTAGTTTCCCTGAAGAAAGGGCCAATGGCTTCAATAAAGGCTTCAATAAAGGTGCATTGGTTACGAATACAGTAAATCAGCTTAACCCTCGGTGAAGACAAAACTAAATATTAGCTGCCACCAACCAGCCTAATACAACCTAGGTTGAGTATTACCCAAGGGCAGAAATGGGGCCTCAGGCACCCCTGGGACTGGGCATCTTATGGGTGTCCCTATAACGTCTGCCCAAGTATAGTTGAAAGGATGTAGTGGCAGGGAGACCTGTGCAGAAGTAACTCTGCCCACCAAGAACTCTCAAAAATAAGGAGCTGGGAGCAAAACGTAGTCCTCTGGAGACTGCCCCCTGGAATTCAATTATGGGGTGTGGGCAGTCTTGTGCCCTTAATAGACAGTTCCAGATATTGTCGTTGGTGTTTGTTTATTGGTTCTACTCGATTTTTGGAATGCTGCAAGCTTTCTTAAGAGCATTAATGCCACGGTTATCCAGGGGATGTGATGGATCCTGTTTAGATTTTCAGATCTCCTGCAGCACATTCCATGGTTGAAGTTGGTGGTCTCTTTCAGTTTTGCATCCATTTTTGCTGGCCTTGCAACCTGGAAGAAGGGGCTTACAATTTGCCAGGTCGTCCCCAGTTGCCTCCATTGACCCAGCACACTTAAATTTCAGATCTGGTGCAGGTCTCCGTCTAGTGGTTGGTGCAGAATTACTCCATACGGTGCAGATGCTTGGTGTTCTGTCGCTATCATTGTCCGACGTGTTCATGGGGACCCATGGTCCTTCATGACCACTTAACCCAATTACGTACAAATCTGCATAACCTAGAATAAGCAGAAGTAAGAATTTTTTGAGGAGTCTTTAAATGACCGAGCAGATGTCACGCCAAGGAGGGGACTGTATAGGGAAAGTGGTTTTGAATCGTGCCCATAATATCCTTCCAAGAGTCCGCATCAACGCTGTTTTCACTTGCTGCAATTGAAGAGCTGCATGCAAAAAAATGTGCTGCATACACTAATCAGGCCAAATGCACAAAGGGGTTAGTCCACGGATATAGTAGAGAAAGACTGAATCTGGTTTGAAACTACCCAGGAGATTTCAATCTGGAACGAGCAGGAACATTGCAAGCCCTTGCTTTCGTAGCGCACACCTGGCCTCCAAAAGACTGCAAATTCCACAATTGAAGTGAAAAAACCCCAACTGACCCAATTTGCCAGATTCCTTGGAAGTAACGCCTCAAATGTGGGCACGCGTCCCCTGGCAATGATAACAAAATATGCAGCTTTGCTATAAACAATGCTTAGCAGTTTGTGTAATGGCAATGTAACATTGTGCCCAACGTCCTAGATGTAGGAAAGGAGCCATCTGAACCACATTGTCAGATTTCAACAAATATTCTAGTGGGCAAAGAGTCCCCCCCCCCCCCTCCCTGGCTGCCAGGTTGCTAGGAATGTTTCATTTGTTTCTTTAAATGCTAGCCTACAAATACAGGCTTTTAACCATAAACGGTGACTAAAGCCAGTGAGTCTTGTCATGTGGCCGCGCCACAAATATTTGTCCCATGGCCAACATTTTACTAACCCATCTTCCAGTATCTGGGAAAGCTGAGGCTTTTGGCAGGCTACTGCAGGAACTGGGTTGGGACTGTCTGGTCCCAATCCACAAACTGGTTTCCGTGTCTGAATGGTATGCATGAGCTGTGCCAACAATGGTCCTGATTGGACCCCACTAATGGTCGAAGACCACAGCTGAATGTGGGGAAAAGCGACCTTGGACCATCAAGACCTGTCAAATCCTGAATCTCAATACAGGGTGTGAGTTGTAACCGTACTTTCAAAAAGTTAACAGTTTTGCTTTGCCATGGCTTGCTCATGCATGAGTTGGGCACACTTTCGTTAGCCAGGATAACTTGTTCTCTACCCCCTCGGAGCTCTTCATTGAACTCAGCCCTTCTAACTTTTTCTTGTCTCACAAAACAGTAACTTTTTGTGCATAAGGCCCCCCTCAGGGTTCGTAATTTTTAGCTTCTGGTTGCAGCCCAGAAGAACTTTCCAGACCAACTGATGCCAAACATGAAATTTACTTTGTACTTTGGAGGCAATTTATAAATCCGCATTAGGACACACACAAGCATAAGGGGTGGTTTGCATCTTCCATGGAGGTTAGATTTGTGGAAGGCTATAATATTAGCTCCTGGTTTCCCAGGGGTAGCTCCTGCTCACTAGTTAATGCTGAATACCCAGAAGCTGCTTTTAGCTCCTGCTTATACAGTCTTAATTTCGATCCATTCCCCTACATCAGGCACGAGGCCCCATACATTTTAAGGGTGGACTTTCAAGGTAGGTGTAACTCTGTGGACCTGTAGTGCTGCATACTATTACCTACTTTTTATGGCAGTACACGGCAGGTAATAATGTTAAAGGATATTTGTTCCGTGCACTATCACCACTGGAGTGGTCCCTGGCACTCTGGAAACAAGGGAAGGAGGGGAGCGAGTTAGCGGGAATAAGCTGGAAAAGTGCAAGAGAGCAGGGATGTGCTGTTGGCGGCATCAGCCTGGTGGGTCTGTTGGCTGGGCTTCGGGTGCTTTCTGTTCTGTAGCCGTCGTGTACGTCTGTCTTTGTTGCAGTGTATTGAAGTTTGTGCGGTTTGTGCTATAGAGTTGTGGTTGTTTCAGAGGTGTATTCAGAGGGGTGAGATTGTTAGTGAGTTGGTTATTGATTCATGATTGTACGCTTTGGTCCAGGTTGTCTATCGCATGTCAATCATTGAATCACATTTATATCTAGATGTTGCACAGACTAAACCAAGAATTACATCGAAGTGTGACATATGTTAACAATCAAATTTTATCCAGATGTGGGGCAGGCTAATAGGAATTCCATATAGGTGTGGCATATGCTAACAATCATATTTCTATATAGAGGCGACGCAGGCTAGGTTGAGAATTCTGTCCAAGAGTGCACATGCTAACTGTTACAGTTCTATTTGGATGTAGCGCAGGCTAATCTTAGAATTGTAAATGTAAGCATACGCCACACCTAGATGGAATTCCAATCTAGACGGACATAGGCTAATCTTCATATTTCTTTCTAGGTATGGTACTAGTTAACATTGTAATGCAGGCATTATTTGCTATCCAGCCATGAATAGGTTTAGGCTGGTGGTCACATTTCTAATGCATGGTGTAAGGCTAGGTTATGAAAGGTGAGTTTAGAGTGGCAGGAGCTTCTGGTGTAGAGTAATTGCTCTACACTCCACCCATGCCACTTAGTTTTTGTCAGTTTCTGTTGACTGGTGGCTTCATTGGTGTCCCCTGCAGACTCCTGTAGACACGATATGGAGCCGCCCTTTGCCTTGCAGGCCTTTAGCCAAAGGGGCTGCCGGGCAGAGGGCTGCCCTGGGGAGGTGTGTAATAAGACTGACCTGAACACCATTCAGCGGCAGAGGGCGGGTTGGGAGGCAGGCAGAGGGTGAAAACAGGGAAATGGGGAGCGACTTGGCAACGTGGCATCGAGGGCACACAAGCCTCGGGGGTCCCAAATCTGGTACAGCATGAAAATTAGATGCCCAGAGGGCTCTAGGGGTACACCTTCAGCGGTACACGGCAGTCTTGGACAGGTCTCCCCAGAAAATCGCATGTCTTTGAATTGAAAATGTTGGTTTACTTGGACAGGAGGCTTACATCTGCCCACTGTGCGCGCAGGAAATAAGCCGCTTGTTGAAGGGTTGGACCAAGGCTTAACCAAATGTTTTTTTCCCCTCTAATATATAGAACTGTGGCTGACACACTTTGGGCACTGATGTGTTCACATAGACAATGGCAGATTCCGGAGTAGTCAATGTTCTTCAGCTCCCCAGCACCTTGAAATGTCCTTCCCAGTAACTGTTACGTGATTCTATGCAGATACCACAGTGCCTGCCCATCCCACGTGCGGGCAAAACTGACGCTGTACGTCTCGTCAGAGAACATGGATCTCTTTACATGTATGCTGGTGGTCGTGATGGGGATGCCCCTGTGCTAATGGCACCCTTTTCAAGTTTTAGGAGGGAGATGTAATTCTCCCCACCAACCACTATATGGCAGCATGCAAGCCTTATCTGGACAACTGGCTAATAGCAGCAATATGCCAAGTTTCGTGACTTGTGGACAGAAAAAATAGGATAAATGGGGAACCCTTTCACCAAACACAGCACAAGTAACCATATCTGGCATCGTGTCCTGGCCGCTTCCCCGTTTGTTAGTTCCCCAAACCAGACAATAGAAGTTATTCTTCAAATCCACTAAAAGGGGTTGCATTCACCTTCACTTTGTACGACATATGGCTTTGATGCATTAAACCCCCATATCTCGCTGGCGGAACACTCCAAATGTCAAAGCTTCCCTTTCAAGGAACCTGTGAAAGGGCTCATTGTTTACTGCATGACCAAGCTCAAGTCTGAGATGGCCTAAGACTTTGCGCCCCCACACTCTGCTTGGAGAAGTTTGACAATCAAAGTTGGAATTAGTAGAGCAAATGCTCTAGCAGGGGAGTGTTTAGGGAGGGAAAGTTGTATAGTGTTGTCCCGGGCCCCAGAAATTCTTATGGACAATGCAGAGGGTCTTGCATTTGATCCTCGCAGCCACAGTGGAGATTTTAGGGCTGGATATATACAGTCGGTAGGCTTGAGGCCGAGTCTTGCAGCCTTAGTCTGGATTAGCTGAGGGGGGTTGGGAGCCGCGTAGGGAGGAGTGCAGATTTAAGAGGCTGTTGCAGTATTCAGCCTAGAGGGGACCAGAGCTTCGGAGACATTGAGCTGCTGGGGTAAGGTAAGGGACCATGCCTCTGAGGAGATGTGAAGCTGGAGGTGGGCCGCCTTGTCAAGGTCCAAGACGTGAGGGGTGAAGGAGAGAGGGTCTAAGATCAAGGTTTTTGGCTACAGGAGATGGTGAGCGTAGAGGGGCCAGAGGTTATGGGAAGACTGGGGAGGGGGGCAAGTGTCCCAATGAGGGAGGTCTACTACTGGATCGTTGGTTGCACACCATACCTGGTTGTTGGTCCGGGATGAGAGAGGAGGAAGAAAGTTTGTAGAGGGACGTTTAAAGGAAAGCTGTGTTGACATAGTACTGGAAATGAGGAGGCAAGAGGGCGAGATAGATATTGAAGCACCATGGTGATGGCATGTGGCCACAAAGATAACTATTGTGTAGCTGCTTAGACTTGCCTGTCCTTACCTGCATGGGAGTGGTGGCTCTGACAAAACAAGTAGACTATTTGAGGGCGCTAATGGGTACGGATTGTGCCCCTCTTGCACATAAAATAGCATTGTGGCTGTAGGCGCCCCTTTTTGAATTTGAAAACGTAATGCTCCCAAGACAACCACAAAAAAGACCTATGCAAAGCATGAGATTATAAGCCACTGACTATTCAGAATTAAATGGGTCGTCATATATAGTGCACATTTTATGCCTGCCTGTCCAGGGATTAAAATTAAGATTCTAGGAGTAAGGGGCAAAACCAGATGCTGGGTGTCGGCTGTCACCCAGTAGCCAGGACCTACTGCTGGGGAACCAGGACAGTACCCAAGGCACTGAGAAAACTTAACATGAGATGCAAACATTAACTTTTTGCCCACATGGTCCGATATGTCCTGTAAAAACGGCCCTCAAAAAATCAATCCAAGGAAGCAATGAGGCACTTGGTGCAACAATTTAATGAATGCAATCAGCATCCGGGAGATAGTCTGCTCCATAGAACTAGAAAACTGATCTTAGCTCGCCCACATTGGGTTGCAGTATGAAAGGACAAACGCAAAATTAGGGTACACGAGAATACACTTGAATTGGGTGCGTGCTAATCCCACGTTCCTGTATCGGCTCCTACCTGTATAAGAATCTAAACGACATACATTGCCCTATTCTATTGGTTAGTACAATCCTAGTGACATTAGTGCATCCCCTGCAGATTGCTCTTAGTTGGTGGAAAGAGCAAAGTTGGCACCCCATGGCTGCTAAATATCTTGGCAACCCAGTTACCAGACCTTACAGCCCCTCACTTTGAAACCTACTTCTTGTAACTATTCTATTGAAACATTTTGCTGCTTTAGCATGTCTTCTAGCTACGCCGAGGACAGAGGCTGTCAATTGCAGGACACTTGTCTCTTGAGAAAGGGAGGGACTCATTAAAAAAAAGTAATTGAAGCTCCACTCTTGGAAATCATTTCTTGTATCTTCTTGTGATACTAGCCCTCCCTTTGCCAGGTACTTTGCCGGCCCGGAGACATTCTAGAGGGCAGTAGAGCCACTGCTTAATTCAATACACTGGCAGTGCCTCATGTTCCCATTGAAACCTGTCTTCACTATCGTATTAAAACTCTTGGGACCTAAGCCTTGAGACACAAATGTTTGTGCTGCTCTCTTCCTGTCGCAAACTTGGCAGCTGCAAGCTTCTCTAGGAGGAAGAAATGTAACCTAATTTGCTGAAGAGACACAAATTCAGAAATTGGGCATAGATCAGGGAGTGACATGATTTGTCATGAAAATAATATGGCAGAAGTTTGGCTAACGTGGCAAAAGACTCCCATGTTAATGAACCTCCTGAAGCCTGTAACTGCTGACGTTTCATGCACCAGTTGGACTGGGGAGCCAAAAGTAACTCCTGGTAGCTGTTGGTTAAAGCTTGGAATGCACAAGCTATAGAAGCAGGAGCAAAATGGGTCTCGCCAATTGCACACCCTGAAATCTTGTTGCAGGGTGGTGCCTTCTGCTTCAAACTAATGTTGACCTCCCTAAATTACTTGATCCACTGTTCATTGAGCAACTTTACATTTTTGGAGAGGGCAACGAAGTACCAGGGCAAAGTGACACTTTAATTACATTTTTGTTGCAACTTATTTGCTGTGAATAAATGCCTATGAATGAAAACATGACCTAAATGCTTAGTAATTGTGGTTCTATGAATTATATCTTTCAGGCGTGATTCATACTGGCCAGAGGCAAAGCGAGTGGCTGTAGACGACCGGTATCGCTCAGATGTCAGTCGGCAAGAACGTTTCAATGAATTTGACCACAGAGACCGAAGTAGATATCCAGATGAGATTGACAGGTTGGTGTTTTCTTTGGTTTACAATGTACATGCTTGCCATATGCCACATTTAAGATCCCTGTTCGTTGTATTGGGAGTTGGAGGAGGTTAAAAACCTTCAGATTGCAGGACCAAGATACATTGTGCATAAGCAGTTTCTGGATATTCAAGGGCATTTATTTGGGTTTCAGACGTGGCATTCTTTAACTTTTAAGGTAATTTGGTAGTTTTAATGGAATAAGTGATTTGAACCCTTTTTTTAACTTTAAAGAACATACATGAAGACTAGACAGCTAAACCCAGCATACAAGTCCCTTAGGAAACTGATGAATCTGTATTGGCTCGCCATGTGTTAAGTAAATCCTCTATGATCCTTTCCAATGGACTTGGAGGGATGGTGGATGTAGTCCTAAACATCTGGATAGCCAAAGGTTAGACCCTCGTCTAGTGGAATTAATATGGAATAGTTTGGCAGCAATGCCACCCAAATATTACTTCTCCAGCATGCATGGTCATGAATATTCCCGTCAGGCTGGGAATTCTTGGTAAAGAGAATCAGTTTCGTTTCTGAACTGTCTTCACTGGGTCATACTGCCCCCAGCCAATGACTGCCCTCCACCCAAGCCCCTCTGGCAGCCATCCCCAGATTTTTACTGCACGGTCGTGGACATGGCTGAGGATAAGAGACTAGACGCCTCTGATCAGGATCTGCCCGAGCTGCGGATCATCTTCCTGGATGATTCCCTGTCTTTATTGCCTACATTTGGACAACTCGCACGTGGGGGGAGGCCTGTGCGTTCTGCAAGGACATGGTGCCATACACCATGAAGGACTGTCGCAAGTGGCTCACCGAGTGGCTGCAGACGAAGATCCTGGTGGCAGGTGAGCCCCGGCAGCATGTTTCTCCCAAGAGACGGGGGCCGAACAAAGTCCAAGCAAGCGCCAGTGGTCCGGGCTCCGCGGCAGCCAGGCTGGGCGCAGCATCACGGACGCCGTCAACACCAAGCCAATGCTCTGGCTCTGAAGAAAAGGAAGTCAGAGCACCCGGGTAAGCTTCGGGAGAAAGCCCGGTCGACTCCGATGGAGAAAGCCAAGGGGGAGCGAGGCACTGGCCCCGCCTTTGACGCGCCCAAGGTCGTGAAGGCCCAGGTTCACCAGGCTAAGGCATTGTTTGAGGGAGTAGTGGCGTCCCTGGCGAAGACTGCGGATGCGGCGGCCCCAGTGGAGACCCCAAGCCAAGAGCTTCCCTGACCACTCTGGAATCAACTTTCCTGCCCACTGAAAAGACCCCCTGTGAAGGCGATACCATATTTGGCCGTTACCCATGGCCGCGAAGAACACTGGGGACGATAATCCTGCTGGACTGGGTTGTCTCCTCCGAGGAGCTCTTGGGCCTAAAGACAGTGCTGGACAAGAAGTTTGTGGCCAGGTCCTACAGGAAGGACCCTGGCGGATGTGGAAAGCGGCGTGGGAACAGACGAGGGGGAGCAGGACCGTGAGTAACCAGAGGACATGTTGGCGGACATCCTACAAGCCCTGCACACCTATCAAAGATGAGGACAAGGATGCCTGTGCCACGGGTGGGTGATCAGCAGTGCCTGGACCATCAGGGGGCCTGCCGCTCAAGTGGAGACAAGTCATCCGCCTCCACCCTGCCATCCTTCACCTCCATCCCCTCCACCGAGGGACGAGACAGACTATGACGGAACGGACCTCCCGTCGCTGTTACCCCGGGCTTCTCCGCACGATGAGATTGGCTCGTTCCACGCCATGATCTCTAGGGCCTCAGAGCTATTTCAGCAGAACCCTGAGGAACAGAAGGATTCCTTTATCGGCGCTAAGATGAAGACTGCTCTCGATCCCAATGTTTGACGACATCTGGGACGAAGGACTGTCCATCCTGAAGAACCCGTGCTATGCCCCGGCAAAGACCAGTACGAGAAGAAATGCAGGGTGCCGGACTCTGCACCGGCTGGTGAACTTCATCAGTGTGTGGAATTCTGTCTCCACTGACCATTGGGTGCTGGACGCCCTGGCCCACGGACACACCCTGGAGTTCCAAAGGAAGTGTCCCTGCGTTTCACCAGTGGTCAGGTAAGAACCACGTCCCACAACTACTTCTAGAGGTATGAGCGATGCTGAGAAAGGGCGCAATAGAACTCGTCCCGAAGAGGCTCTGGGGCTCGAGTGTACTCGCAGTACTTCTCGTCAGACTGGTGGTGGCGGCCCATCCTGGATCTCTGCCGACTAAACCAATACATCAAGTCCCAGAAGTTTCGGATGGTCACCCTCCAGCATGTTCTGGGACAGCTGGAGGAAGGGGATATCCTGTCGTCGCTGGACCTGGAGGATGCTTATTTTCACATCTCCATCCACAAGGGGCATTGTAAGTTTCTCCAGCACTGGATCTTTCATGGATTCACATGCTTAGAATATTCCCCGTCGACAGACTGGGGACCCTCGAGCTTATAAAGCCGTTTCCCATAGGGAAACGTTCGATCTACATCATTTTGGGCCGCACACGCATGCCCCACTAGGAGGCAGCGGTATAAATGCCCCGCCCCCGCGGCTCCCTTCAGATTTCAACCGTCTCCAAAGTAGTGGGAGCACCTCGTGTAGTCTATTTTGTCTAGGTTGTGCTGTTTCAGTTTCTCCTGATGTCAGGGAAAGCGCTGTTCTGCCCGTGCACTACGTGTGGGTTAAAGGTGTACGAGGGGGACGGACATATGGATTGCATATACTGTCTACACCCTCATTCGTCAGACAAGTGCGACATATGTAAGGGCTTCTCCCAGAAGACTCTGAAGAGTCGAAGACTTGTGGCATGGTTAAACGACTGAGCGGGGGCATACCTGCCTTAGGAGGTGGGTTTCCACACGCAGCGCGGCCTCTGTCAATCTTCAGGGGCCCCGCGCCGCTCGACATTGTCGGAACCCCCGGTGAAGAAATTGCGACCGGCGGAGAATCATCGGGAGGCCATTCCAAGGACTCTTCGTCGAAGAAAGACAAACGAAAAATCTAAATCCTCCTCGGGCGATCATCATAGATCAACCTCGGGTCGAGATGCAGAGAAACGCAGGTCGAGTTTGGAAAAGGCGGGAACGCAGTTGGCCTCCACCGTTCCTGGACCGCAGACGACTTCGACTTCGGAGCCGACTATCGCTTCGTCGGCGGAGATCCTGCAAGAGGCCTGGCGTCCAGAGGTATACGACCCAGTTTTGCCGGAGACACTTCTGCAGAAAGAGGCCTTGTCGGTGTCCTCGGGAGACGAGGATGTGAGAATAGCTGGCCCTGCAGACCTAGGGTTACAAGTTACCAGGCCCCTCTCCGGGAGCGTTCCGGGTTCTACCCCTCTGCTCAATCCGCAGTCACTTTTGTCACTGGAAGTCTTATCCACGTTGCTGAAAACACTGTATGACAGACTACCTCGAACAACTCGGCTAGGTTGGCCATAGACTACCCGGGCCCGTCTCGTCGGCCACCACCGTCAACCCCTGCGGCAATGCCGCCGGATGCAAACCTCTCGGCTCCACGCCGCGAGGAAGGGGAGCTGACTTGGACAGTAGAGCCTCGTCAGTTGTCTCCCTTTCCCCCTCTAGGGATCCAACCTGGGAGTCCAAAGCAGAATTGGAGACCCTGAGAAGCCCGGCTCGGCCGTCTTCCCCCGGATGATCTTGGGTCATTTCAGACCATGATGGCCAGGGCTTGTACAGAATTCGGGCTGGCCCAGGAAGAGGAGAAAAGACTGTTTTCTCTTCGACCACATGGGGGGGGGAAAGGAGATGGTCGGTGTTTTCAGTACCCATCCTGGATCATGTGTGGAAGGAGGGATTACAGACCATGCGCCACCCCTTCTCAGAACCAGCGATAAAGGGTCTAGGGAAAAAATGTAAGGCCCCAGACTCTACCCCCAAGTGCCTTTCCTCCCAACCAACTCCTGACTGTGGTGTCGGCAGCGAAGGCCCAGCACGTGCACGCCCCTCCCCCCGGCATTAGCTGGCTCCTATGCTGGAGCATCTTCCAGGTGAACATTGCAAAGCGGCTATGTTGCTGGTCAGGGAAAATGACGAGGCTTCCAATCATACCATAAACATCGCAGTGGACCTAGCGGAATCGGGGTTTAAGCAGGTGAATAACGGTGTGGTTCAACGGCAGGCATTGCTGAAATGCACCAACTTCCGACCGGAGGTGCAGTACAAGGTACTGGATATGCCTTTTGAGGGAGACCTCTTCGGCGAGAAGGTAGACGAAGCCCTGAAGGGCATGAAAGAGGACTCGGCGCATTCCTTGGGGGCCCTCCAGAGTGCTCGAAGTTGCCGGTCTTTTTGTCCCTTCAGGGGAGCATTGGGAAATTCCAGATTCGCTGCATCGAGGGACAGATCCTTCAGTAGGCCAGCATACCCCTCTCAGGGATACAGACGGGCTTCTCAAGCGGCTAAACATCGCCGGGACTACCAGGCCCCCAAGAAGAGAGCAGGTTACTCGTCGACGAGGGATAAGCAGACCAAGGACCAGCAATGACGGGCATCGGAACGTTCTGGGAGGCAGGGTTTCATGCTACATCAACTAATGGGAGCAAATAACGGATCAATGGGTATTGGACACTGTAAGATACGGACATTCCCTGCAATTCAAAAGCAACCCTTCGCACATTCCACCGGCGTTTGTAGCTCAATCCCATCTGAGCGTGTTGCAGCAGGAAGTAGCACTTATGCTACAAAAAGGTGCTATAGAATTGGTTCTGTCAGGGGTCAAGGGGTTTATTCCCGATACTTTGTGGTGAAAAAGCCAAATGGAAAGTGGCATCCCATCCTAGACCTGCGCGATCTAAACAAATCGTTGAAAAGCATAAGTTCAAGATGCTCACACTCCAAGAAGTGATCCAGTCAGTTTAAAAAGGGGCTTTTCTGGCGTCCTGCAGGATGCTTACTTCCACATACCGATGTGTCGGCGACACAAGAAGTTCCTAGGTTTGTGGTAGGGCGAACTCACTACCAGTTCACAGTACTTCCCTTTGGACTGAAATCTTCTCCCAGAACGTTCACGAAATGTTTGGCCCCGGTGGCAGCCTGGCTGAGAAGGCAAGGCCATCATGTATACCCGTATCTCGACGACTGGTTGGTGAGGGGGTCCTCCCCTATGTCGACTCAAGTTTGCAGGCCATCATAAACCTCTTACGACTGGGATTTGCGATAAACTTCGAGAAATCCTCGTTAACGCCGTCGAGAAGCTTGGTGTTCCTGGGCACACAGTTCGAGACCCAGTCAGGGTTGGTGAGGCCATCCCTCGACAGGATCGCCAAACTCAATCGATTGGCAGGTCAGCTGAAAATCAATACCAGACTGTCGGTGAGAAAATATACATCAATCCTGGGCGCTATAGCGTCCTGCATTCCTCTGGTGGGCAACTGCCGCCTGTTCATGAGGCCAGTGCAAGAGTTTCTGGTGGACGCAGGCTCAAGGGCTCTGGTCAGACAAAATGACCGTCGAGCTCCTACCTAGCTCTTCAGTGGTGGAAAAGCTTCCAGAATCTATCCAGTGCCCCTGCAGGAGCCAGTTTCGGTTAACCATAGTGACAGACACGTCCCTAACAGGCTGGGGGGGGGCACACATGGGCACTCGGCAAACACAAGGTCGTTGGTCTCAGAGGGAATCTCTCCTGCACATTAACGTTCTGGAACTGAGAGCAGTGCGCTGGGCCCTGAGGGCGTTCCTGCCGCACATCAGAGGGTCCACAGTAAGTTTCGCCGGACAACACCACATCGATGTTTTACTTGAGGAAGCAAGGCGGCACACGATCCAGAACCCTTTCCATCAAGGCTCAGAAGGTGTGGCACTGGGCTCTGAAACACGATATATCCATCGTAGCCTATCACCTTCCAGGAGTAAGGAACAAACAGGTGGACTCGCTCAGCAGAAATATGGACCAGATTCACGAGTGGGAAATAGACTGCGGTCAGTTGTCGAAGGTCTTCGAGAAATGGGGACGTCCTCCGCTGGATCTCTTCGCTACGGAGAGGAACAAGAAGTGCGAGATGTATGCCAGCAGGTGGCCACAGTAAGGTTTGCTGTGGGAAGCGTTCTCCTTAAAGTCCTCGTTTCATCCCAAAAGTTCCTACAACTTATCATAAGCACTCATCCATTGTCCTGCCCACCTTTTTCGCGACCCCCTCATCGGCTGCGGAAAAGGTCCTACATACCTTGGATGTCAAGAGAGCTCTAAAATTTTACCTTCATCGAACTCTGCAACTTAGATCTACGCAACAACTCTTTGTTGCATATGGCCCTTCGGCAAAAGGGAAGGCAATTTCAAAGCAGGGACTGGCCCGATGGGTGTCGTCGGCGATTGCCTTCTGTCATTCAAAAGCGGGAAAACTGCTACAAGGACGTCCGAGAGCTCATTCCACCAGGGCGACTTTGTCGTCAACGGCGTTGTGGGCAGGAGTACCGCTGACAGACATTTGCCAGGCGGCAGCATGGTCAGGGCCTCACATTTACACGCCACTACTGCCTGAACGAAACACAAATGGGAAGAGCAGTCTTGCGCCATCTTCAAGAAGGTAAGCCCTTTTTCAAGAAGGGTCTATGCGCATATATATATCTGATGTTTGTTAATCTGCTTAGAATCACATGCTGTGCATAGGTCCGACATCCAGTGGTCACTGCGGAGTATTGCATTTTGTTTTTCGTAGTCGAAGGGGACGTCGACAAGGCGTGTCTGTAACACTATCCCTATAGTGACGTGCGTTGTACCCATAATCCCTCACGCGTCGAGGTCCCTCAGATTGTTTTTTTCCGACCAGCTTCTGGTCGCCTTACACGGAGCTCCTAGAGAGACATTGCAAATACTTACTACGGACCTCGTTCCTTAATTATACTTATGATATTGTTAAAGATCCCTCCCCTCGACGTTAGCTGTGAAGCTGTTTCTCCGCCGAGCAAGTTTTCGACGGAGGGGAAGAGACGGAGGAGATCCTTCGGCGCTGCCGAACACGTGGCCTGGCCTCGCCGGCCAACATACAGTAGGGAGAGTGGGGGTTCGAACTTTTATCTTCTCTTTGAGAATGTCTTTCTTTCTCTCCTATCTTTCCCTTGGGGTTGTTATCACCAGTTATTATTGCCTCAGCTGCTCTGCACGTACAATGGCACATTTTAAATTCAAATCTTGTGTAAGCGTGGTTCGTATACACAGGCTTGGGAGGGTGCTGGATTGCAGTCACACCTCCTCCCTTTTCAGGATCACTGCTGTGCATTCTATTCTAAGCATGTGAATCCATGAAAGATCCAATGCTGGAGAAGGGTAGTTTCTTACCTAACTCCATTTCTCCAGCATTGGTATCTTTCATGTATTCACATGCGCCCGCCGGCCTCCCCTAAATGCAATCTTGTAGTTCTTGGTTTCACCCCATTCTACTTTGGAGGGGTCGAAATCTGAAGGGAGCTGCGGGGGCGGGCATTTATACCGCTACGTCCTAGTGGGGCATGCGTGGCCCAAAACAAAGTAGATGGAGTGTCGAACGTTTTCCTATGGGAAACGGCTTTATAAGCTTACCGAGGGTTGCCAGTCTGTCGACAGGGAATATTCTAAGCATGTGAATCCATGAAAGATACCAATGCTGGAGAAATAGTTACAGGTAAACTGTTCCCTTCTAAGCTTCGTGGTCCAGGGGCAACACTATCAATTCAAGGCCCTGCCCTTTGGGTTGAAGTCGGCAGCAAGGGTCTTCAAGAGCCTGGCGGCACGCCTGCAACTGCAGGGATCCACGTCTACCCCTACATGGACAATTGGCTCATCTGATCAAAGTCAAGGGAACTCTCGAGCACACTGCGAGGACCGTCTGCCTGCTCACTTAACTGGGGTTCGCGCTAAACTATGCAAAGTCCTGCTTGGTGCCATCGCAGGACGCTCTTTCTGGGATCCAGGCTAAACGGTGCCATGCCTGGCTTCGCTGTCGGGAGGACAGGATAAAGTCCATCCTGGGCATGGTACAACGGCTGTTGACCATGGAGGTTGCCAGGGTGAGGTCCATCAAGTCCCTGCTCTGCATGAATCTACCTCATTCAGCGGCGGCCTTGGGGCTACCAGAGAAGTAGTTGCACATCAACGTCCTGGAACTCCAGGCTGTGTTTTGGACCCTCAAATCATTCCTTCCGTCCCTCAAGGGCAAGGTGGTGCAGGTCTTCACCGACACCACCACCACAATGTTCTACATTCGGAAGCAGGGGGGCTCCCGATCCATGGCCCTCTCCGAAAGTCCAGGATCTATGGCACTGGGCCGTCGCCCAGAGGATGTTCCTGGTACCCCCTTTCATCTGGCAGGAGTGAAGAACACAGTCACTGACTCACTCAGCAGGGAGTTGCGCTCTTGCCACCAGTGGGAGCTTCGGCAGGATCAGGTGGACCTACTGTTTCGACCATGGGGCAATCCCCAGATCGATCAGTTTGCAACAGCGGCTAACACCAAGTGCTGGAGATCGGAGATTTGCCAGCAGGTTTCCCCACCCAGGGAGCATGGGGGGGGTGCATTCTCCTTCCCCCTGGGACGACCTGTTCCTCTATGCGGTTTTGCTGTTTCTTCTGTGACTCTTGATCAGTCAACTCGGACAGTCCAGTGCAGGATGTTCCTCATTGCACTGGCGTGGTCGAGGCAGATATGGTACCCGGACCTTCTGGACATGTCAGCGTCCCCTCCAGTCGAGCTTCTGGCGGACGCAGATAATCTCGGCAGGGAGGGGGGTGCAATTCTGCACCATGACCCAGGGTCGCTGAACCTGCAGGCCTGGCACCTGCAGTGCTAAGTTTGGTGGGTACGATCTCCCGGCGGACTGCAAAGAGGTGCTTGCCAAGGCCAGAGCTTCGTCTACGCTGAGATGCTACGGCCATAAGCGGAAGAAGTTTGCCGTTTGGTGGCGTGCACAGAAACTACCCTCTACGGATTACGGCTCTGCAGCTGCTGCCGTATTTGCTATCGCTAGCCAAGGCAGGGTTGGCCCATGCTTCCATCAAGGTTCATCTTGCGGCGATCTCCCACTACACCAGAACTCCAGGGCGGTTGTCATTGTGGTCACACCGCCTGGTCAAGGAATTCATTAAAGGACTTTTCCGTTCGTTCCCGCCGGTGAAGGCCCCAGCGTTGGAGCTCAATGTGGTGCTAGAGGTGGTTTCCTTGGTGCTTTGGCATCCCGTAAAGCTAAATGGTTCAGCAGTTCCTAACCTGTTAACTGAATTTTATTTAGTTAAAACAAACGCTGTTTTTCAAGGACTCCCACTTGGCATGTAACATTCAGTTTACAGAATACAAAAATCCAGTTCTGAAGTCAAATCTGCACTTCACTTGAGTCTTCATATAATGGAAGCTAGGCAGGGGCAATCGGAGGTAGCCACCACTACCACTGATTCATGCTGCTGTAGAATTTGTTTACTGTCTTATTCTAAGACTGACAAGATGGGACTGTTTGAGTAACCGCAAATACAATTGCTGCAGATTTTGAAATCGGCCAGTGTTAATGTCTGGTATTTCAAGCCATCATTCAAAAATGTATTGGCAAAGTTTGCGCATTAAACCCATTTGGTTAGCAATGTTACTATTTTTAACCAGAATTATTTATACAAAAGACGTTAAATGAACAATACAGCTGTTTTGTGTACCGGTAATGAGATTTCAGTCCTCGCAAATGCCTACATTTTGCTAGACCTGCAGGTTGAGTAACTTGGTTTACCTACTGACCTACGAGAAATTGCCTTCAGCCATTGCAATGGATGGAAAAAATGTAAATGCGTTTTTTGTTTGTCTTGATACAAAACATAAACCATGTCAACAAATCATATCTACTTAGTCTTAAAAATGCAATGGAAGAAAACATTCACAAACTACCAACAGTCCTCGAGGCTTTATCAAGCAGTTCAAGTTTGACTAGGAACGGAAAACTTCATGCCCAGAGGACAGTCGCTAACAAATGTTCCCGCCATCGCGGGTTTCTCCCAAATGGCAAATTAGTCGTTTTTGCTACTCCATGGTGTCTCATGACATTCAATCAGAATATGGAGCAGAGATGGTCGTTTGTTGCATGTCGCATGTCACCACAAACCCACTGTTTGGCACGCTACTCTGTGGCCAATCATGCATAGTACACTTTAATTTGAAATTTACTGACTACAAAGTAGTAATCTGCAAATGGTACGCTCCCTTCATAAAATCTATTGTACTATGTGAGTGGGCAAAAAGACTTTGCAATCCCCGGATACCTGTAAAATGTGATGGGTTATCTGGATGGATGCAAACAGATAAAATAATCCCTGAAACAGTTTGGCCAGTTCTCTCCCGCATGTGCTATTGTATAATGCAATCGTAGAGCAAGCTCTCAGGGCTAACTGCAGTGTATGGTATTGCAGTAGATCTGTAGATGTACAGACTAGATGTTCACACAAAGTAGTGATTTAATAGTTCCAGTTTGCTTGAGCTGATGGCGTAGCCGGCAGAGAGAACTAGGTGGAGTATTGTAGTTTGCATCTGTTTCACTTTCATGGTAGCTGGTATAAAGCAACAGGGTGAAAACAGAATGGAGATGGGATCAGCTCATGGGTTGAGCACCATTTGCAGAAATGTTTGAAACATCTAGAAGCCTTTGGTTGTGTGATCACCAATATGCCTTTTCCCCAGCAAAAAAAATCCAGTTGGCACTGAGATTTAGATAACGAACCTAAAGTTTACTTTGAAGGAATTTTGGAGACCATGCAGTGTTTTTAACAGTATTTATGCTGCAATTATATGAACTTTGTAACCGTTAGGTATAAAGCTGAACACCTAATGCTTTGTCAGACAGGAAATAGTTACCTTAAAATTATCACCCCGATTACTTCTGGGTTATTTAACGGGGGCGTGGGTGGGGGCGGTATTCTTGGCTAGCGTCCTTTTGGCACTTGAGGTGATTACTGCTGCACTCTGCGTTTGGCAAGTGCATAAAATAAGCACTTGCTGTTTCCTAGTCTGTTTTTAAAATTAACCATGTTTAGCAACTACCTTGTTGCTTGAACTGCATGAAATGTATCATTTTGAAAAACTGCCTGCAGGCTTTATGCAATGGTCTGCGTCAAATAAAATATTTTCTTTTGCTAGGAGAGAAAGTTCAAGATCTGCATTAGGAGAGCGTGACAGCCAGGTAAGTTGCATTGGAGTTTTGTAAAGCCGTTGCATTGTTTTTTCTGTACATAAAAAAAATGGATTAACATTTTCCAGGAGTCTTGCTTTTGCCTAGTAGGCAGTTCTGCATGTGCAGTAAGTAGTAAGGTGACGTTCTGGGAAAGCTTCAAAAATGGTGCCCATTGCCAACATCTGTCCTGTCCTAATGTAACATTAGTTGTCAACTACTGAAGCCCCACGACTTGCTACTCAACAGATCCTATTTTCTCCAGCATGGATCGTGCTCATGAATATTCCCTGTCTGGCCAGGAATCCTCAGTAAAAGAAGTTTCTCACTTCCATTTACCAACTATTTCTCCTCTAAACCAATCACTGTACTCTGGGTCATACTTCCCCCAGCCTATGAGGGTCCTCTCCCTAAGCCCCTCCTTTGGCAGGCAGACTTTTACCATACATTAGTGTTAGTCAAGTTTTGCTCCGTGAGCTGCTTCTACTGTTGGTCGGTTTCGACAGAAAAGGTTTCTATTTTTATAGTCTGGGTGCCCTCTCCATCTGCCGACAGCAGGGATCAGTTTGTTGGTGAATTCAGCACCCCTCAAGGGCAAGGATCATCAGTTTCCAAAAGGCAATCTGTCCCACTCGCACGTCTGGCCATGGCTGAAGGTGGTGGTGGTGGGGGGGGGAATCCCTTTTCAAGCTCTGCATCAGATGTACTAGAAAGTGTTTGTGGAGGACAAACCCTTTCAATGCCTCTTGTCATCTGGACCACAAAGGAGGAGAGTGCGAGAACTGCCTCTGCTTCTCCAAGATAACCATGAAGGATCGACGGACTGGCCAACGCCTCTGTTCTGTGCCCCAAGATTACATAACCTAGAGAACTTTTTTTGCACTGCAGAAGCATGCCAAACTGTCTTTACTTTTCCTCCACTTTACCTTAAAGATGTTCGTACAGAAAGGCCTTTCAAATTCTTGTAGACCAAGTGTGCTCCTGGTTACTGGCCTCTCCTAAAATGAAATTGGCAATATAGATATTTCTGATGCACTAGTCATTTTCTTTTGTCTATTTGGCCTCCATTTCATTGCTTTATTACTTTAGTTTTCTTTTTATTATTAGGTTTATTGAATTTTATAGAAAACATACAAGCAACAAACTTATCAGCATTGTAATCGTAGAACTCATTGCATAGAATCCACACCCCATATCCACCCCCAACCTTCACAGAATCTAAAAAGCAAAACAGGCCAACTTATTATCACATATCATCCAAAAACCCACCCCACATATCATCAAACAATTTCAACTTTTTGTTCCTGCGAAGGATAACCTTCTCAATTCTGGCCACTTGCCTCAAGTCCTCCACCCATTCTGAACAGGTCGGTCTCATAACATTTCCATTTTCTCAAAACAATTTTTTTCGCAGAATTTGTAGCCCTAAAAAACCAGCATTTCTGTGGATAAGTGAGATCTTCCACTTTATCATCCTCACCCAAGATGATAGTGTTATAATCAAAATCCTCTTGCAGTAATAGAACCTCATTAATCTTCTCAGTGACACTCCTCCAAAATGTCCTCAGTTCATAACAGTCCCAGATCAAGTGTTCAAAGGAGCCGACATCATGCTTACACCTCCAACAGGACTCTTAGTCAATCATCCCTCTCGCATAAAGTCTCTGGGGAATTTTGATTTGGCGGCATTGTTCTCCAAGATTAATGGATGTCAGAGTTACGTTTTTACAAAGAAACCTCCACCTCTCCAGTCATATCAGAGCCAAGGACCTCAGACCACTTAGTTAACAACCCCTCTGCTGGCGTGTACTGTTGGCTCAGATTTCTATATACTTTGGACGCCATACCACCTAATGTCTTATATTCAGGTAGCCATAACTGCCAACCACCGCCATCAACAGTTCTCTGGTTCCGCAGCAAACCTCTCAATTTTCTGTATTCACCCATTGTACAGTCTCTGAGATCTTTAATTTGTGAAAGTCTTCTATAGCTGATCCATTTGCCGTCTTCCATCAGATCACTCAACCATAGTACACCACTCAGGAGCCAGTTCAACCACAATAGCGGCCTCCCATTCAGCAAAATACCTGGATTCAACCAGATAGGGATGTAATCATTATCACATACCTTACGCTTACTTTTCTTCCATAGTTCCCTCCAACAAGTTCTCAGGAATCTTGTCGGCGGAAATGAGCGATAACCAGATCCATCCACCGTGGACAGTATGGCCCGAGGCGGCAACGGAGAAGAACTACTTGATTCCGCCAGCGTCCAAACATCCTCCGAATCTTCAATAAATGGAACCAGATGCCTGGCTCCAAAGGCCAAATGATAATTCTCAAAGTCAGGAACCCCCAAACCTCCACAGTCTTGGCAGCTGCAATTTCCACAAGCTGAGGCGTGGCTGTTTGTTCTCCCAGAGAAAAGACTGGATTAAACTCTCAATTTTCCGCCAATGGCCCTTCTTTACGTCCAGGGGAAGCACACTGAGCACATAGTTGATTCGCGGTGTTGATGTCATTTTGATGGCATTCACTCTCCCCCAGAGACTCAATTTAAGTGCATTCCATCTCTTCAGGTCCACCTCCAAAGATTGAATCACATGTGTAATATTGACATCCATTATTTTCGAGACATCATTCGTTAGCCAAATCCCAAGGTATGTCATCTTATTCGGACACCACTTAAAGGGAAAACCCTGCATCTTCAAAACAGTGCAAGTGGTTGATGCCGGCAGCGCTTCCGACTTGGTCCAATTGATCTTGTATCCAGAAACCTTGTTGAACACATCGATCAACTCCATCAGCACAGGAATGGAGCTCTCCACATTCTGAACCACCACCACCAGCATGTCATCCGCATACAACCAAACTTTCTGGGAGGCTGCACCAAAGCGTACGCCCTCAATTCTATCCTCTTCTCTTATCCTCACAGCCAGCAATTCCATGGCGATCACAAACAGAATTGGCGACAGTGGACAGCCTTGCCTCGTCCCTCTCCCAAGTTCAAAAATGCCCAAGTCCATGCCATTAGTCCGAACACAAGCAGTCGGCCGGGAATACAGCAGTCTTATCCATCCGATCATGGTATCTCCAAAACTAAAAGATATGTCCATTCAATACGGTCGAAAGCTTTCTCAGCATCCAAGGACAACGTCACCACATCATTATGGTGTTCTTTGCTTTCATACAGTCAGCAACAATCTTCTCACATTTTCTGAAACATGTCTGCCTTTTACAAATCCAGATTGGCCTACATCTGATATCCATCAGCGCATTCTCAATCCTCAAAGCGAACGCCTTGGCGAAAATCTTGTTGTCCGTGTTCAATAAACTGATCGGCCTATAGCTGCCAGTTTTCACTGGTGATCGTCCCTCCTTCAGAAAAACGGAGATTGAAGCATGTCTTGTTGAACTTGGAAGGCACCCATTCCTCAAAGAGGCGCGCAGCAGCATCTCTAGCATCAAAGCAAACACCGGGCCTGGACACTTCCCAGAATTCAGCGCATAAGCAGCCAACCTGAGATCCTCCATGTTCAAATCTCTTCCATACACCAAGGATTCCAAACTTTCTTCAGATGGCAGTCATCAATGAATTGACCAATTGTACGCTCAGATAAGTTGATCTCTGAAGAGTACAGGGTTTTATAATACGACAGAAATGCCGCATTAATCTCCACAGGATCAAAAGTCACCAACCCATCCTGTCTTTCCACTGCATTGACAGATCTGCCACTGTCCATAACCCTCAATCGATGTGCCAGAAGTCGATCACATTTTTCTCCTTTTTCATAGTAGTTGCTTTTGGTTCGAAAAAGCAACCACTCAGCCTTTGAAGAATACAAATCTTCCAATTGTCTCCTTTTCTGCTTCAATATTTTAATAGTCTCATCTGAAAAGTTTTGCATATTATTTCTCTCAAGATCCTGAATGTCCACAATAAGCTTTTTCACTTCTGCATCTCATTTTTTTCTTTTTGCTGGACAAACCAATCAACAATCCTCGCATATATGATTTGAAGGCTTCCCACACAAACTCCACCCTGACTTCACCAGTCCAATTCACAGATATAAAGAATCTCGCCTCTTGAACAATTTTGTCCACAATTTCATCATCGTCCAAGAGGGAGACATTCATCCGCCAGGTGTTAGACCTAGGAACCGGGAAGGTCAATCGCAAGTCTATGGAGATTGGAGCATGGTCCGAAACAAGTAGTGATCCGATGTTACCCCTTTGGAATGATTGTGTACAGAGGCCAGAGGTCATAAAGAGGTCAATTCTCGAATAAGCATTATGCCTTGCCGAGAAGAAAGTATATTGTCTCGTAGAAGGGTTTTGCAATCTCCAAACATCTGTGAGGTTCCATTCATCAATTAGTCTCTTTAATGCTGTTCTTTTCAGAGCGTTGGCATTGTCCACACCCCCCACACTTTTATCAAGTCCAGGTTCTAAAACCACATTGAAGTCCCCTCCCAAAATCACAATCACATTTACATTCTGCAACATTTGCGTTAAAGCTACAAAAAAACTACCATCACCCCCATTCGGAGCATATATATTGCAGAAACAATACTGAGCATCCTGAATATGTGCAGTGACATACTATCCTTCCATCCCCATCCTTCACACACTTCACCCCAGTGATCTGGAGATTCTTCCTAAAAAGAATACACACCCCTAGAACCAGTAGTGAACGATGAACCATAAACATCACCAACCCACTCCTTTTTCCACTTATCTATATCCGCATCTAACAAATGAGTCTCCTGAAGCATCGCGACATCCACCCCCATCTCCCCTAGTTTACTCAAAATCACCTTCCTCTTGACAGCACAATGTGCACCATTCACATTCCAAGATACCACTCTGAAATTCCTCTGATAAGTGTAAGACATTGCTAGATCCCGTTTCCCAATCCTTGCAATGAATTCACAAGACACAATACTACCTAAACCTATAGTCAAGTAAAGAAATAAAATAAAAAAAACACACTCCTGGGCTTGAACCACCCAACCATCCAGAACATCCCTTCCAGCTACACGCTGAAAGGGACTACCCCCCCCTCCCTTAGGTCAGCCTATAGAAAGCCCATAAAGGGTGTCACAGACCACATTTGGTCAAATTCAAATGAAGTTGAAAATACAATTTGGTCTAAAGAAATTCCCACAACTCTCCAGCAAATGAAAGCACAAATAAGAGCATTCCTGAATAGATGCAACATCCCCTACTAAAAAAACGCTAAAACGCTAAATACCACACCATGTGTCAATCACCTGCCTAGACAAAACCTGAATTCTCTTATTATAACCACCAACGAATCGCAGTAATCCACCTACCGTCACAACCATCAGTGTAAACATCACAAATCCCAACTACTGCGGGCATGCTGAGCAATTGAGCGTGAATCATCACTAGAAAGTGTGAGTAAGTGTACAGAGAGTTGCAAAATACCTGTGTCCCTGCACCCTACCAAATGAGATTAGAAGCCAGATACAGCATTAAACTTTTCCATGGCATTCACACACCAACCCATGACTATCCCGGTGGCCTTACCACTCACCTTGCCAAGCATAAAAATCAGAATCTCCGGTATTTCCTGGACACTACATTCCCCCATGTGACTTCCATGGCACAAAACTGCAACCCCCACCGTGTTAATCCAAATGTACTGTATAACTGGGCACTCCAGATATAACGTGTTGGCACATCACTCATTGCGCTTTGAGAATGGAATCAAACCCTCTCCAACGTAAGCATTACTGCAAAAAAAAACCTAATCGAAAATTCTGTCTGTGCACCTCTGTCTACTTACCAAATCACAATCATATCTTAACCATAGGCCTCGTCAGTGTTCACATTAGATGACAGCACTATTACATTCTCACAGCTGATTCCGTTACTGCACGAAAGGAAACGTACCCATGCAAAGTAAAAGGTGTAGACTACAGTGGAACCCCAGGTACCCAATAGTGACAACTCTCACCTTCTTTATGCAGTGATGGTAATGGCATACAGTTGGCTTCGTTATTACAGTACAAGTACATGTCAAATATACCCCACTCAGCATGTCAGGGGTGTGCAACCAGGACAAGAACTGTTACATGTGCAGGGGATTAGCATTGGGCAGCATACTCGCAAACGTGGCATTCCTTCATCTAATTCTGGCTATGGAAACACATTACAATGCGATCAACGTACCACAGCAGTCCGGGATAAAGCCGTGCGCAAAGAGCATTCCCCTCCCCTCAGCCACAACACATGCACCCCAGCCTCTACACCCACTGTGTCCCCCAAACACCTGAGCATGCAGCAAGGCGCATTGCCTGGAACACGCGTGCTGCGGCCCCAAAGGAGAACGCGCCACTACGCCTTACCTCAAATGTGCGTCAACAGTGGCCGGTCACCCGCATCCACCAATCCAACACACCACTGCCGGCAAGACTCCGAAAAATGTCGCGCGGCCGACATTTCCGGACAGCACGACACCTCCCGCACTCCGTCCAAACAAAAAACAAGCACCATCACCTATAAAAAATCTATAGAGCGCGTACTGCCGTAGAGTAAAGCACCCATTATCCGAGCCCACATCAAGCCTACGCTCGAGGTAAAACCGTTACAGCATATTTGAAACATTAATAACGCTCCGATACCTAAACAAACCAATTCCCATCTAACAAATTCAGGAAAAAATGAATCAATAAAGAAAAGTAACCTTACATCTTCACAGCTTCATACATCATGCATCACATCAATCTGCAATACTATTATCCAAGTTTAAGCCCCCAGCCCTCAGCCACTTTTCAGCTTCAACTGGATCCTCTGTGGTTTTGACACCTGATCCAAAAAATATCTTCAGTGTCGCTGGTTTCACCAGCAGAGTTTTAATCCCTTTTTCTTGTGCCAAAGCTTTTGCACTTTTGAACGCCTTCCTCATTTCCACTATTTCCTTAGGGAAATCTGGATAGATCGCCAATTGATCTCCATTTAGCAGAAGTTTCCCTTTTTCTCTCGCAGCCTTTAAAATCCTTTCCTTTGCACTCAACTCTGGACATCACCATGATGATCTGTCTTGGTTTTCCGGCCTGGACCAGCTTACCAGCTCTAAAGGAGTAATCCATGTCCATTTCTTTTAGGATGTTGTTACCCAAAGTTGCCTCCAGTACTCCTCTGACTCTGTGATCGAGGTTTTTGTCCAAAGCAGAGTCTTCACTCACACCCAGCAAGCGCAAGTTCAAGTTCCTTTGATCAGCCTCCAACATCAGGTTCCTCCTCTTCAAATCAGAAACTTCATATCTCAACTCCTTGTAGGCCCTATAACTCCCTGCAACCTCCGTGGCCAAGGTTGTATTTTCTGCTTCCACTTTGGTGACTCTATTCTCCAGGTGACAGACTTGAGAGGACAATTCACTGAGGGTAAACTTCATTTCCTTCACATCCTGGGCAATCTGGAGAAGCAGTGCATACATGTCACCATTCTCTGAACTCTCACCCATCTTCTCCCCTTGTTTAGCTTTTTTGGAGTTGGGGTTGTCGGGGATCTCAATCTTCTTTGATATCAGCGCAGGATTCATTTTTCTCAATTTCCAATATTATTATTATCCATAGGCTGGGAGGGAGCAGGAGCAGTTGGTTTAAGCTGCTGCCTTGTTCACCAACATTCCAGAATCCTCATTACTTTAGTTTTCTTCACTAGAGGGTGATGAGCAGCAAACTTTCCTGTTTCAAAATCTTCCCACTGTATCCCCATACCAACTGACCATGTCCTGCCAAACAATTTTGGTGGTTTTGCCCTAAATGTCAGCCAACTGGCAAAAAGACTCAAACAATTTTTGGGATACATTTCACCCACACTTGGAGTTTGGGGGATTAGATTCCCTTTAACCATCAACCAGGTGATGGAGCCTTTTCACTGCACTGTATCTTTTGTAGACTCCCATGCTTTTACTTCCCATCAGTCTGAATGCTCAGCATGCAAAAGAAAGTAACATTGAGGAACCTTTGTGCTCCACGCCAATGCAGTTGCTGGTCAATGCCCTCCTCCCCATTTGAGGGATTTAGATTATGCTCCCCCCATAACTACTTGTTAAAGGGGATTGCTTTTCTGACAAATGTGCTAGATGTTTTCACGCGACATGACCCTTCTGCCGGGTTCGTAGCCCTCGCATCGGGTTTTTTATGCATTTTGATTTTTGTCAGTTGTTGGTTTTCAGATGCACCTCGTGGCCTAAATGAGAACCAGCATAAGTGCATCTCTACCTGCACACGCGTCTCCCGGGAATGGCAATTTTTCGAAGACCATTAAGGACCACTGAGAGATACTTTGTTCTACAGTGTAGTAGTGATACTGTCCATACAGAAACGGTTATTAGGATTCCAGCGGCTGCCCATAGGAGCGGTGCTCCCTTATGACTTAAAATGGGCCCACATGGAGGAAAACGTGAGCAAGGAGTGGAGGGGAGTAGTCTGACCAACCCCATACACAGGAGAAGGGCAAGACCCTGGAAAAGCTAACACTGCTGCAGGCTGATTATGGAAGTCTTCCACGCAACCGCCCCAAATCCTTCACACCCAGTGTTTGGACTGGCAAACGTTTGGTAACTGTTTTGCTAACACATTGGGAGGAAGGCAAGCAAATGACTGCCTTCATTGTGTTACAGGCACTTCAGCTTTCCTTCTTCAAAACCTGTGCTTAATTCGTTTTTTGTCCTATCTGTCAACTTTTACTAGGATCGGCCTATTCGTAGGTGCAAATGTATGTGAATGTAGCGTTCGCACTATTTGTGTATGCACATCCATATAATGGCTTTCTTGAGCTGAGCTAAATCACTAGTAAAGCAATACAGGTGCGCAGCATGCATGTGGATTTTACTGGCAACTTTTTCCTGGCAGGGTTTTTTTTTTTTTGCACCATTTTCAAAGGTCCAACATCTTTCCAGTACACATTTGCGAAATCATGAACATTCTTTTTGATCAGATTTCAGAAGTTACTAGACTCTTACTAGACTCTGTAGTGTTAAAGGTTGAAACCGCTTGGCCAGTCTTGGTTACAAGAACATGATTTTCTTAGTGTAATATGTATTTAAGCCTGCTTAATCCCGAAGTCTGAGTTGCACATTTTTCTTTATTGTAAATATCCCACATGTCTTATACTGGCCTTGAATTAATGGTGGAGACAAATGCTGTTGCCATTCCCAAATCCTATGCTTTGATTGCTTTTCTCTTGGCCATGTGTGTATGTATACCTGTCATGGTCCATGTGCTGATCTAATAATACAGTGGTTTTCCTGGTTTGTGAACACTGAAGCAGTTGGTGGCTGCTCAATGGTCAGTGCACCAAATACAAAATAAATGGAGCTGGTGTACGCTTTGTAGACTGCCTGGATATTTTGCCCTCCTATACCCCCACCCCCAAAAGGCCAACTTTACTTGGTCTGTAAAATGCACCATTTAGTCGGAGGTTTAAAGCTTTGTTATGGACTTTACACAGCTACTCAACTGCTGCGTTTTCTCTTGGAGACCCAGAAGCTGGTTATGGTGCTAATGGCAATGTTCGGGTGTACCATTGCTTTATTTAACTACCCCTCACCTAGCAGGGACACACAATAGCTGTTCAGTCACTATTTTTTCTGGGATGCATGGATTCGCTATTGTGGCCTTAACACTAAAGCAGAATGTTCCTTTAAACCTTGCCGACAGCGGGTTCATGCTTGCAGTGCGTCCAGCACTGGTGGGCCTAACTGAAGAGATCTAGCCTAAGCTCTCAAACCCCAACTAACCAAATTCATTTATGTAATTCCTTCCTGTGGTTACTGCGACCATTTTGTTTAAGCTTGTGTCGCCTTAGTTTACCCTTTCTGTTCTGTCATTTGTTGGCTGTCTTGAAGGTGTGAACCAAACATTTGTGTACAACATATTCTAGAAGACACCAGCTGACGGACTAGGAAAGCTTTGTCCTTCTGCAGTTGAGATCAGGGTGATCATTCATATGATGTCCTTTCAAATGTGAATTCCAGCTTGTTTAACATGAGAACTATATTCTTCAGTAGGTACCCAGTTGGTTCATCTATAAGCTTGTGTAATGCAGTCTGTGAACTGGAAAGGCAAATGATTTTGGGGACTTGGCTTCAGCTGGAAATTCTGTTATGGTTTTTCCGGTAGTTGGAGTTAAAATTAAGCAGACTGGCTCAAATGTGGCTGTTTGGCCAGTGTCTTCAAGAAATACTCCACAATTCAAAGCACTTTGAGGTTTAGCTTTCTGCCTAATCTCCTTAGTTTAAAATATAAACTTCAAAAACTACTCGGATTGAGGAACTACTTCACTTGTACTTTTCAGCATTATGCGGATCGCCATGGAGCACAAGAACGCCATGGACGGGATGGCTGGGCTAGTTTTGGCTCTGACAAAAGAATTGCTGAAACTAGAGGAGTTCCATCAGCAGGCAGGTTAGTATTCCTATCTTCCTATCGTGTTAAAGCATGAGTGTTCTCATGCCCTATACAACTATTCTGTAAACCAATTCAGATTGTTAACGTGAGACCCACAAATTCTACAATAAGGTTTTTTTGTCGTGTCGCTGCAATATTACAGGGTCGTCGGTGCACCAAAGGATGCAGGAGGACTGCATGCATTTAATGGAGCCCTCCATGAATATCAGAAGCTGCTGTAGCACTTACATTGCTGCAAAAATACCTTGTTTGGTATTTTGGCAACGATCTTAATTAGTTTAATTTAGAGTAGGTGGTTTCTGAAATTAAACCGGTCCACCAATGTGCTGTTTATTTTCAATTTACAATGAAATGGTACTTTTATTTTTTAATGGAGAAATGGTACTTTTATTTTTTAATGGAGTTTCTTCCTCGGCATGTTTTGATCTACAAATTCTGATTAACAGCGACTAAGGCAAGGAATCGACCTGCATCCAAATGTTTGATGCTCCGTTTGCCTTCTGCCTAACTTGCTGTTGCACTTCGTGTAGTTGCCTAATCTGTAACCATGAAGTAGAGTGCAGTTCTGATACCGCATTGTACCCTCTTATCAACCTTGTACGTTTGATCTAATATCGTTTTTGAATTTCAGCACACATGAAGCTTTTTAATCCACATTTATTGATGACCTAATATTTCACCATGTTGAAAAGTCTGGTCTAAAGGTGTAATTTACGAGTTTTTAAGTTACTGAAAATGTCCACCAGCCTTGCCACGGTGCTCATACATCATGAGGTTACAACTGAATCTGTCAGTTGTAGATGCGCCCAAAAGATTTTAGAAGCACAAATAAGCATAAGGGAGGAGCTTTTTCAGGCTGTGTGCAATACCATGATGTAAGTCCAGTACCCCCCCCTCCCGAATACAAATATTTGGTCCCTGCCCCTTTTTTAATTGACTCATCTTAATCCATTAGTGTCTGACATCCTTCTGGCATACCAGTTGCTGAGAAACTGCTGAAGTACAAGTCACGAGGGACTGGAGGGGGGGCAAAGTATGACAAAACTGTAAAACTGCAGTCGTTGCTGTGCAAGGAGAGGAAAGAGTGGCATCTTCAACGCAATTTGTTTCAAGAGGATGAAGGGGGCGGGTGGTTGAGCAGTTGTTCATGCTCCGAAGTAAACCAAACTGATTACTATTTACCACCCCAGTGGTCCTATGTAACCCCACAGTGGGCGTGATCAGGAATGACACGTACCTGGGTTAGAATGTCTTGAAGTATGCCCGAGACTCTTCTGTGTGCCTTTATTCTGATGCTGCACAGTTGTGGTATGCCACTTGCTTCCAGTAGCTGACCCTCGATCCTGCAGTGGTTGCAACTGCCTGAACAGTTAAATCCATTAACTGCTGAGTCCATATTTCTTTGCCATGCTTACTCTTTAAGGAGTATTTGCCATTCATGTCAACCAGGAGACTACAAAGCTGAGCTCTGCTGGAAGTTGCAGTGGGTAAATGTCTACAGACCTTTACTTGACTGCCACATTTGCTGTTTACTATAGTTGTGGAGCATACCAAGTAGAAGCAAGATGATTTTTGATTCAGGCGCTCTTGAATAGTTCTGCCTCAGTGCTGAACATGGGCCTACTAAGCTTGGAGAGACCCTTGCTGCAGAAAGGATTTATGGCATTTAAGAATTTGGAACTTCAGTGACTAGCAGTGGGATGGGGCAACTGTATTTAATCTCACAACGCAAACTGATTGTCTTCTCCAGTCATTTGTTTGGGGATAGGGGCACCCCAGCTCTAGGTGTGCCCGGGTTTCCTAGGTGAATGGCTGGCTATTCAGCTTTTCATTACTAATCGAGCTGTGGTAGACGCGATTTTGTTCGCAGTGTGCAGACTTGAGAATACGTGATAACTATGATTTAAGGATGTCCATAGCAGTATGGTTTCGCTTGTGAAAAGCATGAAAGACTTGGTGCAGTTACTGATGAGTAAATCTGTTTCTGTGCACCTCCGATATGTTGCATCTTCATTAAATCTCTGGTGTAGCCTGGGTGGCAAGGCATTTTGAAGACTGGGCACTTCAGGGTCTCCAGGTCTGCGTGAGCGCTTCTTACCAAATAAAGAGAAGATCCACCCCACCATAGTCTGGTTAGCTGTAGGTTGGTCTAATTGGCCAGACTACCAGGTATAAAAGCAGAATTTCTTTTCTCCAAGAGTGTTTGGGAATGCTATGCTGATCACTGGGTTGTCAATATACATTCTAGCTGTCGTCAATTTCTAAGGGAGGACTTGGCTTTTGCTTCTTGATGCAAACCAGTTTAATCTGGTCGTGCCATCCGCTTACATCTTAGACACAGTTCCTTTAAGGGCCATATTGAGGAGGGGGGTGTCTTGTCGAGGCTACTGGCCTTTTGCACTTAACCAAGGCTTCTGGTAGGGGCACCACAGGGAACTGCAAAAAGCTGCCACCAACCAATGGGTGCTCCACATGGCAAGCTGAATATGGGCTGCGGAAAACTAGGGCACATGCAGTATTTCTTATTAAATGCAAGAGAAATCTGGATGGGTCTAATAAAATTTACATGGACTTTGCACAAAGCTAGAATAAATTGCAGTAAAGAATGGCTTTGCCAGGAGGATAGCTCGGGGGTGGGCAACATGTTTGTCTTGTAAGCGGGACAAAGCATAGCAACACAGGTTGAGTTCCTGATCTTGCCCTTAGGGACTGGTGTTGGTATGAGGCGATTTAAACAACAAAAATTATAATATTCCCCAGCATGGGGTCTGGCATGGATTCGCATGCTGATGAATATTCCCCATTGTCGGGCTGGAATCCTCGGTAAAAGAACAGTTTGTTTCGTGCTCTGGGTAGCCCTCTCCCTAAGGCCTACCTCAGGCAGCCATCTTCAAATTTGGTGGCATGTAAGTGGCAGTAGGACTAAGAGGAGTCGAAGAGGGGTAGGCGGGAGGGTTGGCATGTGAATCCATGCTGGAGAAAAGTTAAAGGTAAGTAACTTCCTTCTCCAGCATGGGGCTGGCATGGATTCACATGCTCATGATTAAAGAATACATAGCAATACATACATGCACAACCACAGGAGAGGTGGGTGGCAAGGCTCAACCAAATCAATCTTACCTCCTCACCAGGCTCACTTTCAAGTGACAGGTTGTGCAGCACTGCTTGGCTGACTGAACTCCTCCCTGGAATCCCTTTCGATGCAGTAGAACTTTGGAGGTGTGCATCAATCTCCACGTAGCAGCCCTGCAAATGTCCAGCTGGGGCACACCAGACGGGAAACTCAGTCGTGAGTGGAAATGGAAGCCTTGGACAGGGCCTTCCCATGGTTCACAGGACCAGCTTTCTGGAAACTTTGTGCAGGCCACACAATTTCACCGCTCTAGCCATATCCACTGAGTGCAGTCCTTTCAGCCAGCGACAAAGGCATGAAGGAGGGGTGCACCCTGTCTCACCACCCTCGTCTCATGGAAAGTCAACTAAGGCAGGTTGCAGGACAGGGTCTCGCCTATTCGTCTGTCAGGGGCGATGGCCACGAGGAAAGCTGTCTTCCATGAGACTTGAGCGGAGTGGAATGCATGGAGTGGAATGCATAGGTTCAAATGAGCCTTTCCAGCACCATGTTGAGGTCCCATGCCGGAGCCTTCACTGGTGGGAATGAGCAGAACAGTCCCTTGATTAACTCCTTCACTAGACTATGCGACCAGTGAAAACCGTCCCGTGATCTGGTATAGCGGGAGACAGCCGCCAAATGTACCTTTTTTAATGAGGCATGCCCCAGCCCAGATTTAGCCAATGATAATAAATGGAAGTACTTGAGGGGCTGTGACCCTGAGGGTTTACCTTCTGTGACGGCACCAAGACGCAAAGCGGTCCCATTTGCGTCTGTAGCACTTTGACGCCCTGGCGAGTACCTCCCTGCAGTCCGCCGGAAGCTTGTAACCACCAAACAAATGCTGCAGGAGCCAGGCATTAAGTTCAGCGATCCTGGGTTGTGGTGCAGAATTGCACCTCCTTCCCTGGCGAGGAGATCCACAACCACTGGCAGCTTGACTGCAGGGGACGCTGACCTGCTGAGAAGGTCCAGGTACCAGATCTGCCTCGGCCATGCTGGTGCGACGAGGATCATCCTGCACTAGTACCGTCTGAGTTGACTACAGAAACAGGCCTTCCCAAGGGAAGGAGAATGTGTCCCCCATGCTCCCTGGCTGGAGGCATCTGCTGGCAAACCTCTGGCACTTGGTGTTTGTCACCGTTGCAAACAGATTGATCTGGGACTGTTCCATTTGAGGAAAGTTGTCCACTTGATCCTGCTGAACTCCCACTCGTGGCAGGAGCGCATCTCCCTGCTGAGAGTTGGCGACTGTTCTTTACTCCTGCCAGGTGAAACAGAATGAGGAACATCCTCAGGGCGGCGGCCCAGTGCCACAAGTCCTGCGCCTCTTTGTAGAGAGCTGGGGATCAGGTGCCCCTCCTGCTTCTGGATGTAAAACATGTGGTATTGTCCATGAAGACCCTTGCCACTTTTCCCTTGAGGGACGACAGACAACCCGACGGCCTAAACACTGCTTGTAGTTCAGTAGGTTAATGTGTAGCGTCTTCTCTTCCGGCAGTCCCATGCCTCGGGGGTGAAGATGTCTGGTGTGGGCTCCCCATCCTTACAGGGAAACATCTGCAGTGATGTCTTCACAATGGGCTTTGGAAGTCTGCTTCTGGCGATGTTGGAGCGCGCCCCACCACCATATCGCTCGACTTAACTCGAGCATGATGCTGTCCAGGAAGCCTCCAACACCTGAATCCAACTAGCGTTGAACTCAAGGAGTGGACGCATCTTGATTATGCAACACCATCTTGATTATGCAAGACAACATCATGCCGAGCAGCGACTTGGTCCCACTCTGGTGATCTTCAGTACCAACAGACGTTGCACCTTGGCCAAGATGGCCACTATCCTGACTGTGATGCCAGGCAGGACACTGTTGAGCCTGGATCCCAGGTACAGCACATCTTGCAATGGAGTCAAGCAGGACTGTGATCAGCGGTGATGTCCCTTGACTTGGCCGGATGAGCCAGTCGTCCAGATTAGGATACACATTAATCCCCTGTAGTCGTAGATGGGCTGCCATTGGAGCAATGCACTTGGTGAAGACTCTGGATGCCGACTTCTGTCCGAAGGGGAGAGCCTTGAACTGGTAATGCTCCCTTGTACAACGAAGCACAGGAACTTGTGATGCCTTTTGTGTATGGGAATGTGTAAGTATGTGTCCTTGATCCAACGAGAAAGTTTCCCTCCAGCTGGCCGAGCACATGCTGCAGCATGACCATCCTGCACTTCTGGGGCTTTAGTCATTGTAGGTCGAACTAAGATTGTTTTCTTTACCAAGGAGTCCCAGCCTGACTGCGAATATTCATGAGCATGTGAGTCCATGCTAGACCCATTCTAGAGAACAGTAACAAGTAGGTAACTTGTTAGTTCTCTGCACACACCCTCCATCAAAGGATGACCTGTTAACCTATGCACCTCTTTGGTAAAGGCTATGAATGGGACTGAAACCTGGAAGCTTGGGTCTGTAGTCCTGTTCTAAATGGATGCAATGTCATCAGATATTGCAGCTGCTTCCTCCCAAACATTGGCATGTGTTTAATGACATGAATGAGCCGTGGCATTTAAGCTTGCCTTCTCATTATAGGTTTTTCAGATGTTTTGCCATGTGATCAGAAAATGGTACTCACTTGACCGTTTCTCAGGATAATGGAAGTTAAGGGTGCTAGTCGCTGCTCAACCTTGCATTCCTATTAAGTGCAGAGAGGTTGCCCGAAGACTTACTAATAGTTGTGCTGGCTCTTGTCTGACCGTTTCTTTATTCTGCCTCATGGTAGTGTTTTCCCTGATTATTTTCCAGTTGTGCATTGAAGGATTCTCCACCTCACTCTTGAATTCAGACATGCAAAGCAAGCATAGATTGGTCATGGGTGGCTTTATTTCCACAGCTGGCCCTTCCTTATAAACCTGCTAGACATCTTGTCACTGTTGCTCTAGAGAGCACTTAACTTCTGGTGTGATTAAGAGCTGGAACGAGACTCCAGTCACTGGCTGTTATTGCCAGATGTTGCTCTTGAAAGGCTTTGTACCAAAACCCTTAACATAGTTTGGGCTGCATCAGTTGTTTGCCCATATTGCTTTGGTGCATTTATCCACCTGAATAGTGTCACTAGAGGCACAAGAAAAGGGAAAAAGATTAGAAAGCAAGGGCTGAAGAGTAGAGTAACTTTAGAGAATTATTTTTTGGACTAACTACTCTGCTACAAAATTTGCCACCTCATGAATCCTCTACTTTCAGATTGGGGTGAGAACAGAACCGTTGCCACATTTTGGAAGCAGTTCTGTATTTGACATGGGGCTGAAAAATGGAAGGTCCAGGTTTTGTGGGTAATCTGGTCAACCGCCTGCTTGGATCTGCTGCATGCCTTGGATCTGCTGCATGCCTTGTTCCCTCAAAGCTTAGAAAAGTCCATCCACGGGAAGTTGCAAATTAACTTATGTTCTGAAAGCATACTGTTTAACGTAATTTACTTTTCTCTTTTTAAGGCATACAAGCTTTGGACATGGTGAAGGTTCCCAGGGGATTTCTACAACGTTAAGCCGACAGGACCCTTTGCCTCAAAGTGGTGGACTAACTGGCAGCTTTAGTGGACAGTCGCAACCTAGTGATCCACGCTTCACGCGCCGCTATTGAACATTTTAAACTTTTTTTGTTTTAAACTTAAATGCAATTGCGGAAATTCATTGGACTTTTTCTTTTTTTTTTTAAACCTGCCATTGTAAAGCTTGATAAATGTGAGCTATATTTTTGTGATGTTCCTGTTAACCCGCAGTTCAACTTTTTTGTTAAGCATTCCATTTTCCCTAAATAAAAGGTTTACAGTTTATCTTTGCATATTTGAAGAATTTACTGTTCCAAAATGGCACTGAAGTAGTTGGCGGGTGTTGGAAGTAACACACGTGGGTAGGTAAATAGTTGAGCATTATTTGCATGCCCGTGGCTTTTAATCAAACATGCATTGTTTGTGCTGAAAGCAAATGTAGTTTGCTGCTGGATGTGTATTAATGTGCTCCTGATACTGCATTTGCCCCCCGTCATTGGAGGCATTGTGCTTCTGTAATTGGGACTGGATGTGGAACTAAAACCTTAGAAGCCCTTGTGTGTGTGGGATAAGTGCACACACGTAACAGCTTTGATTGCATTCCTTCCTGTAATGCGCATATCAGAGTATAGCTATTCAATGTTTCTAAATGCTGGAGGTCCGTGTCAAAGCCCATCCCCTTATATAAATCATACGCCATTCATACTTAACATTTAATTCGTCTATGAACTTGTAGGGGTGGCTGGCAAAAAGTGAGCCATTTTGTATTTCCTTTTTGGAGACCTAGTAGCAATTGTCCAATCCCCCTTTATATGGCCACCCCATATAACAGACCTCCTTCATCCACGACCAGTGTCATACAAAACATAGTACTTTATAAAGTTCCTAGAACAAAATACTTTTGTTTACATCTTATCCCTGCATAACAGTCAGTCCGCCATTGTTGCTTATTCCTGGAGAGGAGAAAGAGTGAGAAGGAGGGAAAGGGGAGGGAGAAAAATAAAACGGGCTTGTGCCACTGCACACCACCCTGGCATGGATCTTCAATTTTTTTGGCTATGCCTTACTAAACTTTGCCTTGTCTCGGGTGCTCATTGGACATCCCAGAGGATATATATATATATATATATATATATATATATATATATATATATATATATATATATATATATATATTATCAATTCTACCTTAGGGTAGCCAAGTCGAGCTGCACTCTCCATAAAGCCATGCTTGCCCAATTTCCACCAAACAGCAAACGAAGGAGGGGGGGGGGGAATAAAACTCCACACCAACCGCTTTCCGTTTTGTTAATTTTCTTCTTTTATTGATCCACACGGGAAAAAATATTTAAAAATCATGGAAATCCATTTCAGAAAGTATGACCCCAATGTGGGTCCTCCCAAGTGCAACACTCGAGGCGTGACGCGTTTCGCGGCCAACTCGCCGCTTTTTCACAACAAACAACCTCTCCACCATGCACCACTTTAAAACATGAGACTAGGAGGAGGAGAGAGGGAAAGGAGGGGGTGGGCAGGCAGGCAACATAGAAATCAACGAAGGCCTCATTTAGTGATCTGCATTACGTGCCTAAACCATGGCAGGCATCTTTGCCTAGTGAGTTTGCCTAACAGACATACATTTATGCGAATGAGCATTTTGTTCCTAGAGGTAAATTTAAAGTGCGTTGTGCATTAGCAGCTGGGGGGGGTATGAAATATTCACCACCCAAGTTTTTTACTTTATTTCTTCCGATTTTAAAGTGACTAGTGCATAATTAAAAACATCTATAACTACCTTAGTGGGGTATAAATAAGTATCTAAAACCCCAAAACATGGATCTCTGTAGCTCACCCTTAATCTGTTAGGTCTTTTAGTCACTATAATATTAGTGTCCAAGGTATAATCATTTATAGTATTAGATCTCTGCTAGGTCACTTGTTTATCTGTACTTAGTGCAAAACCATGGCAGACATCTTTGCCTAGTGAGTTTGCCTAACAGACATACAATCATGCGAATAAGCATTTTGTTCCTAGAGGTAAATTTAAAGTGCGTTGTGCATTAGCAGCTGGGGGGGGTATGGAATATTCACCACCCAAGTTTTTTACTTTATTTCTTCCGATTTTGAAGTGACTAGTGCATAATTAAAAACATCTATAACTACCTTAATAGGATATAAATGAGTATCTAGAACCCCAAAACATGGATCTCTGTAGCATACCCTTAATCTGTTAGGTCTTTTAGTCACTATAATATTAGTGTCCCAGGTATAATCATTTATAGTATTAGATCTCTGCTTGGTCACTTGTTTATCTATTTGTTTAATGAAGTACTTAGTGCAAGGGAAATCCCAATTCCAGCATAATAATTGAAATCGAGATAACATTCTAGATATATCCAACCATAAATGGAAGATTATCCCCAAATACATAACAACACTAGTAAATCGATATCCAGTTTGCAGACTGTTTTTCTAGTTAAATCTACTTCCCAATTAGCCTCTCCTTGCTCTTCTTCTCCCCTTCTCTACTCCCCCATTACCGTATGTATAGAAAAAATAGTGCAGAGCAACAAATGTGCTCCGAAGCAAACACACCATTACCAACATCATAAAAAATTGTTTAAAACACAAAAACTTTAAAACCAACTATTTGATCTCGTGTATCGTTACAGAGCACTAGGAGGAAAGAAAGGGACAGGAATATTCCTTTAGCTGCCCAAAAAGGTGTATAACTCTTCATCAATGTTATGCCCGTTAGGATGTTTACTTTCAAAATCTAGTATACACCTTGTTTCTTTTTGTCTCAATTGCTTCTCCCTGTCACCTCCCCGGGGGCCCAATTCTATTTTGTATACCCCAAAGAATTTAAAACTGTCTATTTCTTTGTTGTGACATTCATAGAAATGTTTAGCCATGGGGTAATTCACATCGTTGTGTGTGATGGCTCGCACATGTTGTTGTATTCGAATCTTTAACTTGCATTTTGTGCTGCCAATGTAGTATTTATGGCATATATATGCCTTCATACAGACGGCGAGAGGCGTACAGAACACCATATGGACCTTTAAACCTGGGGCTGATCAGTTCCTCACATAATGATGGTCCAGTTGTAATCTGGATAATGCTGTGTATGGAACTATGGTCTTGCTTTCTACAGGGGTGGTCACTATTTCTCCCCCCTTTACCGCACGCCACTACCACCCCTGGCTCCCGTCCCCATGTCAATTTATGACCCACCAACATATGTCCCCTTCCGTCAATACATGTGCCGTTCATCAGAGTGGGAAAATAAATAAAACTCCTGTATATAATCCGTAGTTGATAAAACGGGGGCTGTGCAAATGGCTTAAGTCCTCAAATTGTCTAGTAATTTTGTCAGTCCATTCAAATGTTCTTTTAAGTCCTCTAGCCTTCCCCGAGACTTAAACAGTGGCCTTGTGTAGACTGCGTAGTCTAGGATCCATGCCCACAATTGCATAAGCCCAAAAAACGGCTACATTTCTTTCACAGTACTGGGCCTAGAGGCGGTGTACTGCTGCCGCACTGATAATTTACCGGTTTACAAAAAATGAGTTGTCCCAAGTATGCTCCCTCCTGTTGGCACTATTGTAGCTGCTTTTTGTCTGCCTTGTACCCTTTGTGAGCCAGCAATTACAATAATGCAACAGAATCCCTCCTGCACTGATCATTTTCACTACATACCAACCGATCATCCACATACTGGATGATTGTGCTAAGCACCTGACTTCAATGTAATCTGTGCTGGGGTCACATCACTCAGTAACCCAACATGTGGATTAACAGTCCGTAATTATGCTGGCACATATCGCATGTCCTCAAAACATAAAAACCTTGTTACCACTGCAATCAGGGGCACTGTACCTACCTATACTGCACCATGAGATCACGGGATGCAGAGTTCGACAATCTCCCCATTTTGTTCACTGTCTTCAAATAACTCCATTGTTTTCAATTGTACTGTCGGGTCTACACAGGACTGCGTGCCACTCGCACCCAACATGGTCTTTTCCAATCAGGATGACTTTTGACTGATAGTACTAGTCCTTATACATCTAATGACAATATTGTCCCTTCCACCATCTCAGGTGGGACTATGGGTTGGAAAATACAATCTGTAGGCTATTGCCAACGTTTTATCGCAGTCGTAGGCACTGCTTTTACTAATACCTTTAATACCATACAAAAATATATCTGGGACCACAGGAACCAGTACTACTGTCTCCCTCCCCATTGCATTGATTATTTCTTGAGCTACACACATCCCAGGAGTGGAACACACTACCCCTTGGATATGTGAATGATATAATTCTATTGTACTGAGCAGATCACTACCCAACAAGTTCACTGGGGAACTCCTTGAATATATCAAGGGGGCTTGTACTGCCTCCCCTCCAACTTTTAGATCTAGCTCCTCAGTGTATGGAACTGTAGAAATAGCACCAGAGAATCCCTGCGTGTAAAGTTTTACTTGATAATGGAAAGTTCCCCATCATAATGCATGATTTAGTTGCACCTGAATCTAATATATTTATAAATCTATAAATATAAATTAGTGGGCAGTCCTGGTTACCTTGTAATTTTGCCTGCTTGGTGAATCTTATGTATAAAATAGATTGTCACGCTAGGTGTGGTAAACTAGGTGTGAATTATTTATTTCCATTAGTGTAGACCAAGTCTAAGGTGGTCAGCCGACATGTGTTTTGACCATGAAAGGGTCCTCGAGGCAAAAAGGGGGGGGTGTAGTGTTGGGATATTGCCCCAGGATTTCCTTGGGTTGGCTGTATCTATCTGTATCTCTCCCAGATTGGGAACCAGGACTCTCCACTGCCACAACCAGAGGTGTGGGGTCACCTCTACTGACCTGGGACCTTGCACAGAATTGAGAGCAGAAATGCCGAGCTCATACCTAGAACCCAACTCTTTTTACCCATAAATATAAATTGCCTGTTTCCCATTTCATGGTACACCGAGAGCTCTTCAGTGTGTGCAGTTATCAATGGGATTTGACATGCAAGTGCTTTCTGTGGGCTGTCTTAATCAGAATATGTATTTGTCCCAGGGATGAAAAAGGGCTGCCCCGTCATTGCAACTCCTTGGAATGGGGTGTCTGTTCCCCCTGCTATCCTATTAAACTGCTCTCACCCTGCTGTAGTTTCCCATGTTGCCCTTACCTGTCAGTCCATAAGGGAACTGATTTTTGACCCCTCTCGTCAAATTGCTGTTGTTTTTCCTTGAGGCCCTTGGAAATATCTGGCCTGGAGGTGATGGCCCATAATTATCTCATCCCAGGCCTCTTCCTGCATGCCCTTGTGAATTGCCCAATTTCCTGCAATACCAGCGCTGAATTCCCAATTCACCGCCCCCCCCCCCCCCCCCCGAGGCCCTATTCCCCCCCTCCAAGCCTCCTACTCTTGCTCCTCAATCCTCTTCTTCCCCCTTGGTGCTACTCTATACTGCCACTGTGGGTTGGGGTACTGTCCCCACCCCTCCACCCCATAGTGCTGCAGTTGTGGCATTCCTAATTTGAGTTTCCCCTGTCCCCCCCCCGGCCCCCTCGAGCCGGTGCCTTCACTGCTACAACTTTATTTAGTTTCCTTTCCACTAGTTTTGCCTCGTCAGTTTGCTGCTTCTGGACTCTCTGTCCTTTGATTCTCTTACAATTGTGGACAATTATAGTTGTATCTCTGACCACCCTTTGGCTTCAGTTCCCACTTGGTAGTCCCCTCTTTACAATAAAATAGAAAAATGGTACTGTCTCAACTCTCCACATTTCCTGGAACGTAAGAATAAACCTAACTGGGTCCTTGTGATACCCCCTACTTATGCAGTGCACAATGGTATCTTGGTAGTCTTGGGGCAGCCCATACCCTTGCCTCATCAAAGGCTGCTCATCATGTTCATTATCTGCAACACCAGTCCTTGCCCATATGTCCCCAACTATAGTGACCAGTAGACTCTTAAAATCTGCTAGTACTAAGGCTACCCCTGCTGTTATTCATCAAGCCGCTAAGGCTACCCCCCCCTGCTGTTTTGTTAATTCATAGATCCATTCTGGCTATAATGTGGGGGGAGAGCTTGTCCATTTGAGGCCATGCCTCATACTGCGTTATCCCTACTCATTTATAAGAAGAATCAGCATATTGGATTTTGTATCTCGACTCGAATCACACCATGGACAGGCAAGTCCATGCCATAGCCTCATCCTAGGCTTGCTAATCAAAACTGATCAATGCAGCAAGACCCTTCATATCATCTCAAAATGGCCTCAACATTGCCAGGGCCTTGATAGGATCCAGGTTGGATTACTGCAATGCTCTCCTTGGTGGGACTTCCAGTAAAAACATTGCCAAGCTCCAACTTGTCCAACACTGCCCTTAGGGCCGCCACAGGTTTATCCAAGAAGGACCACATTTCTGATCCCACTGGCTGCCCATTAGGCAGGCAGAGAATCATTTTTAAAATCCTCTCCCTCACCCATAAATGTCTCCATGACCTTGCTCCTCCTTACCTCGCCCAAAGAATATCCCGGCCGGCCTCCTCCAGGCCTTCCAGAACTGCCTACACCAACCTTATTTCCAGACCTGCAGAGTTCATGCAGGCAGCACCAGCTTTAGCAGCCTCACACTGGAATGCCCTACCTATGCATCTCAGGGCGTGACTCATCTGGCCTTCCGCAAAGCCATCAAAACCAGGTTTTGTCTGACCCACCTGCTTTGACTTCTGCACATGTAACCACGCTCTGATTCTGCAACTAAGTACCTCAGGTTCTCTGTATACACTATCTTGCCTGCATACACTTTCATGTTTAGTGCCTCGGTGCCTTCGGGCTGCAGTGTGCTCTATAAACGTAAAAAATAAACTACCATGATTAAATCTGGTCCATTTCTTGGTCTGTCCAGCCTCACTGCCTCTTGTGGCAGGGACGGGTTTCGCACCACCTCTCGATCTCCTCTTTGCCCTGCATTTTCATGATTTCTACCACCTTGATCTTCCCCTCCATTTTCCCTTGCTTGTTCTACTTGTCCCAGGGCTGTCCATACCCTCATCTTTTTCAACAAATGTTTCGTATTGCCCCAGGGTTAAACCTAAACAAAACTTCTCCTGACTTCCAATCCCCTATTTTCTGCACAATTACCCTTATTTCTGGTGATACTGCTTCAGGTTCTTATAACCTGACTAACCTTTACCGCGATGCTCTAACTCTATTTCATCCCTCTGGGTACACCAATTCTATCGGCATGTCAGCACTTGTGCATATATGGAGGTGCAAAAGCTGTAGAGATCCCCGCCCCATGTTGACACTCTACCACTGGAGGCTTATAGGCTGGGTTTGTATACCCTACTGCAGGTTTAGGCGTTACAAGGTATATCCACTTCTCCAGCATGGGGTCTGGCATGGATTCACATGCTCATGAATATTCCCCTTCGTCAGGCTGGGAATTCTCAGGTAAAGAAATCAGTATCAGTTTCGTTTCTGATCTGTCTTTCGTAGTAGTAACCAATCACTGATCTCTGCGTCATACTGACCACAGCCAATGACTGGCATCTCCCTAAGCCCCGCCTCAGATCTAGAATATTTTCTTTTTTGGGACTTGTTCCCTTCATATTTTGCTGCTACAAAGATGGGCATTTTTTCTAGCATGTAACTGTTATCGGAGCCCTGCTCTGGCCAGGAGCATGATACTGCCCCCTTCCTTTGTTTCTACTATCCATTGTTTATTCTGTCACCATATAGTGCCAGAACCCTATGCATGTTATATTTGCGTTTCTTCCTATGTTGCGCGCGTCCCTACTACTTCTCTTGGACCATATTGCATGATTTAGCTTTTTACACACAGATCAACCCATTTTTCCTCCCACTCCCTTTACACTGTCTCCACTTTGATATCACGCACCCACTGCAACTCATCCACCTTCCTTTTTACCACAAAAGACAAAGAGAAAATATAAAAAATAGACTAATGCATGCCCCTTCCTTACTCCGCCACTACTGTTCCTATATTTTGAATGCCACCTTCCCAGCATTTTGAATGTGCTGAGGATACAAATGCTTAGATTGTCGTATAAGAATAATGCGTGGTACTACCTTCTTAACCTATTATGGCTGAGGAGCCTGTCATTATAAGCAGAGGTTTCCTTCTATTATAAAGTAGAAAAACATAAAATGTGACAATTTCAGTACATAACCCACCTCCTATCCAATCTATTAAACACATCACCTGAAATTATATTCCCTAATACATCACCAAAAGTCGTATTCCATTGACCTCATACATCATGCACATCACCAAATATTTAGTTCACATCACTGTATCATACATGTTCCCATTTTGATATCACTTGCCAGAGTTTACTCATGTGGGTGTGCTTCACTTGAGTTTGCCTCTGTTACAAAGTCCCATGCTGGCCTGTCTGGAGCCACATCCTACTTCAGTGAGCGGAGAGGATTTCCTTTTTTAAATGGCTTCTACTAAAACTGCACAGGAAACACAAGTTTTACATTTTTTGTTTATGGGTATGGTCACTATAGTTGGGTGTGGCTGACTGGCCTAAGGCTTCGCAAAGTACGGGGGCAAGAAACTAAGCATCTTGTCGGGTCGTCACTGCTGAAAGGGAGCTCAATATACAGGGGCACCCCTTCAATATATTGGGGTACCCCTAATCATGCTCACACCAGATTAAAGCCTCATCCCTCTAGGGAATGAACGGCAAGCGTAATCTTGCAAGGAACTTTAATCTGTACAAATATGAGGATGGGGGTGGGCAGAGGACTCTGCCCCCCTGACCAGCATTCTGTCTTCCGTGACTGGCTCCTGCAAACTTAAGGCAAGCATGCGCCTTTATATAGTGTTCGACTTGGTCACTGGATACCGGCATAGCTCATCCAAAACTGTTCTTCCTTAACAGGGATGCTGCTGTCACCCTTCTTGCATGACCATGCTACAACCTACTTAACATACTGCTGCCTCTGCAGGAATACATAGAAGCTCTTGTTTAGCATCATTTTGTATATTATAAACCCTGTCCTGCCATATTCTCAACACTTGACTCAATATTTTTATTTCTGATGTTTGTTAATCTGCTTAGAATCACATGCTGTGCATAGTCCGACATCCAGTGGTCACTGCGTATTACATCTTGTTTTTTGAAAGTCAAAGGGGGCGTCGACATAGGCGTGTCTGTAATACTATCCCTATAGTGACGTGTAGTGTACCCAAAGCCCTCATGCGTCGATGTCTCAATTTTTTTCCGCCCAGAATACTGGCCGCCTTATGCGGAGCTCGTAAGACATTGCCATTACCATTTATTCGACCCTTGGTCGTTTTTGTCAGTTATCGTTAAATCCATACGCTTCAGCCCTCTTTCGACGGCTAAGCAACTTCCCTGCCGAGTCAAGATCTTTGGCGGTGGTTTCGACGGAGGCGATCCTATCGGCGCTGCCGAACATGTTGGCAAGCCTACACAGTAGGGTGAGTGGGACTTGTTGACATTTCTGTTTATTTGTAGAATGCCTTTCTTCCCCCCCCCCCTTCCTTCGGGGTCGTTATCACTTATTACGTCCTCTCCTTATCACTTATTACATCCTCTGCTATGGAGAGGACGCCTTTTAGATTTTGCTCTCGTAATGTCAAATTCGCGTGGAAGGATAAGCATAAGCGGTGGAACTAGGTCTTGATACATCCCCAGTGTCGGGCCCCAAGAGAAGGTTTCTCAGAGGGCGACGGGGGTATATCCTCCATGCTACGGGGGGAGCTCTTGACGCCTAGAGGCGGAGGAGAATACCTTTCTGCCACTAGACCGTTCAGGGCTTTCCCAGTGGGCTATGGAAAGATTTCAATTGTGTATGGACAAACTAGATGGGTTTATGTCCACCCCTGGACATGTTACACCCTAAAGGCCAAGAGAGATACTCCATGAAGACCCTAGGGCCAAATATCCAAGACTCTTTGACCCACTTGAAGAGGAAATTGATACATATGACCTCACTGAAGAGGACCTAAATTTCCATGAAGAGATCCTAAATACTGAGGACCAACAGGACCCTGTAGGGGGCTTTGAAGAAGACCCAGACATAGGTAGATCACAGCCCTGGCAGTTTCCAGGTGTGTCAACAGACCCTGATGTTTTAGATCTGTCCTCTCTTGTCAGAAACCCGTCACCTGTGGATGACCAGCCCAAAATCAATGCACTGCTATGCAAGGCGGCAGCACATTTTGAAATTGACACGGGAAATTACTCCAGAAGTAGACTTTGTGGAGAAAATAATTAAGGAAAAACCACCTACTAGCCAGGCCATACCCCTTCTTGCCTCAGTCAAGAGACGCCTCATTCCATCTTTATCCACACCTGCATTTGTTAGAGGTGTCAACCAAAGAATTGAGAAGCTTTTTAGCCCCTCACCGTCAAATCCCTTATATATTAGTGTCACTCCATACCTGATTCCCTGGTAGTAACCACCACAAGGAAATGGGTGGGGGTTCCGCTATCTACTAGCGAAGCACCCCCAGACAAGGAGGGGAAGAAGCTTTATGCCTTGGGAAAAAGTATTGCATCCTCGGCAGCTTTCTCCACGCGGATTGCCAACAATACTTTACTGGCAAGCTACGCTGATGCCCAATGAGGAATGTTGCGCAAAGGCCTACAAGAAGCTCCTGAGCCCTTACGAACCTGTTAGCCATTTTGACGGAAGGTACTTGGGTAAACCAAAGCATCATTAAGAATACTCTAGATGCTGCGGAGACGGCTGGCCGGTCCCTAGTCCAGGGGGGTACTTCTTAAGCGTCAGGAACTCTGGTCTCAAGCCAGAAACCCAGGTCTCCCTCATCAACAAAACCCTTGAAGACTCAAACTTGTTTGGTAAGGCGGTTGACGACGCACTGGCTACAGCTAAGAAGGAATTTGAAACTCTAAAGACTGGACCAAATCACAAGACCACCTAAGTGAGGTTATGGCAACTGGTGCTTTTTCGTGGCTAACGACAAAACCACCAACAATAGCAGCAGGCAACTGGTCCTCCACTCAGGGAACCAGTGGACAATATGCTCAGAGGACAAGGTTGTGGCAAGGGAAGAGGTCAGGGCCCCACTCCCAGAGGCTCCCTGGCTGCCAACACCAAATGACCCGAAAGTTTGGGTCCCCTCCCGTGCATCTCCGGTTGGGGGCCGTTTAACAACATTCCTGCAAGCATGGGAGGCTATTACCACAGACCCCTGGGTACTGTCAACAATAGCCCATGGTTACTGAATCTACTTTCAGACCCCCAAGGGAAGACTCCCATCACCGGAACACCTCGCCATCCTTCTTCAGGAAGTCTGCTACTGGAAAAAGGAGCAATAGAGGTTGTGCCTCTCACAGGTAAAGGAGGGTATTTATTCAGGGTACTTCCTTGACCCAAAAAGGATTTAACCATGCGCCCTGTACTAGTTCTTCGCCCAGCGAACAAATTTGTAAAACCTGAAAGATTTTTGTATGGTGATGCTATCAGTTCAAAGTGCTACCCTTTGGCATAGCTTCAGCGACAAGGGTATTCACGAAGGTACTGGCAGTGGCCCACCTGTGCAGGTTGTCCATTCGGGTCTACCCTTACCTCGACGACTGGCTCATAACGGGATTCTTACGAAACATGCCTCTCAAATACCCAAAAGACTGTAGACCTTTTGTTCCACCTGGGCTTCTCCAACGAGAAGTAGTCCAGTCTAGACCTCAGTCAAGTCAGGGGCTCTAATTCGAACAAAGGACAGCCTCTTCTTCCCCTCCAACAAGAGGGTCCAAAATATGCTGTTTCAGATCCCTCAAAATGTAGCAGGTCTAGAGGTGACGGTATGCAAAGCCATGTGATTTCTAGGAATGATGGTGTCATGTATTTTGTACCTCACGCGCGCCTGCGTCCAATGCAAGAGTGGCTCAACGGCCAGTGGTGTCAGGCCAGCGGACCATGGGACGATCTAGTGGTGGTCTCGCAGGCCTTGGTTCTCTCGCTGCAATGGTGGTCGAAGGAAAACCTTGTGTTGGGGAAACCATTCGCCCCACAGTGGAAGCCACTCTAACCAGACGCATCCCTCACCGGATGGGGGGGTGCTCACCTATCCCATCAAACTGCACACAGAGTTTGGACTCGGACTGTGGCGTGCAAACACATAAACTTGCTGGAGCTGCTGGCTGTCTTCAAAGCACTGAAGGCTTTCCAGACACACCTACAAGGGAAAACAGTGCTGGTCCTCACAGACAGCACCACAGCCATGTACTACCTGAATAAGCAAAGGGGCACTCGCTCTCTAGGACTGTCCAAGCTGTGCCAGAACATCTGGAAGTGGGTTCTCAAACACATGTTCCAGTTATCTCAACATGTACCAGGGGAACTCGATCTTCTGGCAGACAAACCCAGCAGAGACTTCCCTCTGCCCGCAGAGTAAGAATGGCGATTACAAGAAGACATCGTCTACGTTTTTCGTAGAATGGGGTTTCCCAGAGATCAATGTGTTTGCAACTCTGGAGAACACTCAATGCCAAGATTACGCCTCCAGGTACCCCCAGAACTGCTCCAAGGGGAACAGTCTCTGGATAACATGGTCAAGGAAATGTCTATGCTTCCACCCCCCCTGACTCTCCTTCTCAACAAGATGGTGCACAAGATGCACCAGGAACCAGTTACCATGATACTGGTGGCCCCCATGTGGGCCCGGCAACCCTGTTTTGCTTATCTGATGGAAATGTCGCTGTCTCCTCCGGGGAAACTATCCTGCCCGTACAACATGCTGTCACAGGACAGGGGCCGAACGCTGCACCCATGCCTACAGACCCTGAACTTGGCAGCCTGGCTCCTGAGGTCATGGAATTTGGACATTTGCAGCTCCCACAGAGATGCATGGACTTTCTCAGAGGCAAGGAAACCGAACACTCGCTACTGCTAGTCTAGCAAGTGGAAATGGTTTGTCATCTGGTGTAAGTCAAAGAGCATCAACCCCGTTGACTGCTCTCCCACACAAATTGTTCTTTACCTGACTCACTTGTTGGACTCAGGATTAGTCTTTAATTCTATTAAAGTTCACTTAGCTGCACTCTCTGCATACACTACGTCTCAACAGAAGGTGTCATGGTGGAGAGTTCCAGTTATTAAAGCCTTCATAGAGGGAGTGAAAATAATTCACCCTCCTATATCTACCCCAGCTCCCGGATGGGACCTGAATGTTGTACTAACCAGGCTAATGGGCTCCCCCTTCGAACCCATGCATAAAGCAACCCTTAAGAATCTCACTCTTAAAACTGCTTTCTTGATGGCCATCACCTCCATTAGGAGAGTGTGAACTACAAGCGCTCTCTATACTAGATCCCTTTTATAACAGTCCACAAAGATAAGGTGGTTCTATGCACACACCCTAGGTTTGCACCGAAGTTCATTTCTAAGTTCCATGTCAACCAGTCTATAGAACTACCAACGTTCTTTCAAAACCCATCAAACTTGGGAGAGAAGCCTACACACACGTGATGTGCGCAGAGCGGTCATGTTTTATAAGTAAAGAACTAGACCACAGAGAGACTAATCGGTTCTTTGTCTCGGTGGCAGCAGGAAGAGAAGGAGTTGCAGTTTCCAAATCCACTATATCTAGATGGATTGTCCAATGCATCACTGTTTCTCTCTTGCTAAGAGAGAACTGCCTTTCAAGCCGAGAGCACATTCTACTCTAGGCACTGGGGCATCCATAGCATTCATTGCAAATGTTCCTCTTGAGTCCATTTGCAAGGCGGCAACGGGTTCTGTGCACACCTTTACAAAATACTGTTGTCTAGATGCCCATTCTAGATCTGATTCCCAGGTGGGACAAGCAGTACTAAGACATCTTTTCTCTGTTCCTTCTCGCAACCCACCTCCTCCGGGTACTGCTCTCTAGTCTATGCACAGCATGTGATTCTAAGCAGATTAACAAACATCAGAAGACATGCATTACTTACCGTAAAAGCATTTCTGATGGTTTTATCTGCTTAGATTCACATGCGCCCACCCTTCCACCCCGCTCGGATGGAAGGAACATGGATGTCTTATTACTTTCTCTTTTCTGTACTCTCTCACGTAGGCATAAGGCTCCCTCATGGCAGAAAAAATACAAACGGAGGGACCTCGACGCGTGAGGGATTTTGGGTACACTACACGTCACTAAAGGGAAAGTATTAGACATGCCTATGTCAACGTCTCCTTTTAGATCTTTGAAAAACAAGATGCAATACTCTGCAGTGACCATTGGATGTCAGACTATGCACATCATGTGAATCTAAGCAGATACAACCATCATAAATGCTTTTCTCCAGCATGGGGTCTGGCATGGATTCACATGCTCATGAATATTCCCCGTCGTCAGGCTGGGAATCCTCGGTAAAGAAAAAACCAGTATCGGTTTCGTTTCTGATCTGTCTTTCGTAGTAACAACCAATCACTGGTCTCTGCGTCATACTGACCACAGCCAATGACTGCCCTCTACCTAAGCCCCGCCTCTGGCAGCCATCTTCAGATTTTTACCGCACGTTCATGTGTTGGGATCCTCGTGCTATTGCTCTCGAGCGTTAGTGCTATTTTTCGCGCTTTTTCACAAAAAACTTCGATTCTTTCGGTCAAAAGAGCCTCAAGCTCCACTGATCCTACATCCGATCAACGGGGACCCGTGTCGGATTCGTCTGTGCCCCTCAAGGGTGAAGATTTCGTCGAGCTACACTTCGGAGGACTCCAGAAGCTTCTCCGGTCCGGTCTCAGAGATGGCCCAGGAGAAGGGAAGCTCGACGCCCGGAAAGCTGTTCAGGGTCTGCCCTGGATGCCAGCTGCAGAACGTCTTTAAGGAGGACGAACACTCTTTCTGCCTTCATGAGGACAAGACGCACGTGGAGAAGGACTGTGCGTTTTGCGGCAACATGTCGGAACGGACCAGGAAGGACCGCCATCAACGTCTCGCCAACTGGCTGGAGGGTAAGAGCCCGTCTGGCGAGAAGAAGAAATCCGAGCGGTCTTCTAAGACCTTTGAGGGCGCCCCGGCGACGGGGGCCCAACATAAGGCTAAGCACCGCGAGTCCGCTGGCACCGGGAGTGCCGAACGGTCGGGCTCTACGGGCGCCAGGCAGGGCGCACCCTCCCCGGCACCATCAACCACGAGCCAACGCTCTGGGTCGGGTAAGAGGAAGGCCGAGCACCCGGCGAAGCTCCTGGAGAGGCCCCGGTCGAGCTCTAAGGCAGAGGAGGAGCGTGGCAGTGCCCCCTCCCTCAAGGATAAGGCGGTGAGCGCACCTAAGGTGGTGAAGGCCTTGATCCATCCGACCAAGCCCTCTATCGAAACGGTCGCGGCGGCCCTGGCTCAGCCTGTGGAGGCTACACCAGTGGTGGCGACCTCGGGGCCCAGAATCTCCCTGCCTCCTCGGAGGGAGTCTTCTTTTGTGCCCATCGATAGGACCCCCGTGAAACCCTCCGTGGGGAAGAAGGGGGGGCAGGGCGTCGTCGTAGATTCGGCCTCAACCTCAGAAGAGGAGCTGATCGAGGTCTTAAGCCACGGCCTAGGCGTGGAAGAAGGCCAGCCCGTCGGAATGGACCCCGACGCAGGTGACGACGACATCGTCGAGGATACCGACGGGGCCCCTGCTCGCCCGTCGGATTCCCCTCTACCAGCGCCGCAAGACAACTCGGTGGCCATTTTGTTGGCCATACAGTCCTTATGCTCCGAGATAAGGACGAGGCTACCGTTACTGACGGAGGAACCTCTCCCGTCGGGGGATCCAGAACCGGGACCTTCTGGTGTCCCCCCTACCAAGAAAAGAAGGATCCATCACCTCCTTTTCAACCGTCGCGCCCCGTCCAGCCCTCCTCCCCGTCCACCCGAGGGGATGATACGGGGACTGACACGGCAGCGACGGGTACGGACGACGAGGCATACGACGAGGATTTTCCGTCGTCGCCTCCCGCCAGGGCTTCTCCGCCCGACGAGATCGGATCTTTCCACTCCATGATCTCTAGGGCTTCCGAGCTTTTCCAACTCTGCCCTGAGGAGAAGAAAAAGGAAGGCTTCCTTTATCAGCGGCGCGAGGCCAAGAGGAAGACGGTCCTCGCAGTGCCTCTGTTGGACGACATTTGGGATGAGGGCCTTTCCCTCCTCAAGAACCCTTCCACGACGCCAGCTAGAAGAGACCGGTATGAGAAAAAGTACCGGGTCCCGGACACGGCCCCCCTGTGCCTCCGGGCGCAGCCTACCCCGGATTCCGTCGTCTCCGTGGCGGCCAGGAAGAAAGCGGGGGGGGGGTGCGGCCTCCACATCGACTTCCCCGCCGGATGGCGAGGGAAGGAAATTGGATGCTATGGGACGTAGAGTCATCTCGTCGGCAGCGACGACGATTAAAGCGGCCAACGCCTTGGCTATCGTGGCTCGCTACGACAGGGAGCTCTGGTACAAGATAGCTCCCCTGCTGGATTTTCTGCCGGACGACAAGAGGGCGGAGGCCCTGGAGATCCTGCAGGAAGGTGAGGTGGCCTCGGACCACGCCATCACCGTGGCGACGGACATCGCCGACACTGGGTTCCGCCAGCTGGGCAACGGCGTTTGCCTTCGACGTCGTGGATGGCTCAAAGCTACGGACTTCCGGCAGGACGTCCAGACCAGAGTCCTGGACATGCCCTTTGACGGGAACAATCTGTTTGGGAAGACGGTGGACGATTCCCTGCAGGCCATCAAGGCGGATACTGAGACGGCCCGGGCCCTTGGAGTTCTGCAGCAACGACGGACGCCCTTTCGGAGCAGCGGAGGCAAGGGCGCCTCCAAAGGTTCCGGCGGCGGTTTCGCTTCCTACCGTCAAGCGGCCCGCTCGTCGTCGCAAGAGGCCTACAGAGGACGAGGCAAGTCTAGCGGACCCCGCCGTCGTCGCCAAGGAGGTCAAGGCGGCAAGGCCGCGTCCAAGCAGGATTGAACCGGCCGTGGGGTCGGGCCCCCACCGAAGCACCCCGGTGGGAGGCCGGCTGGCGGGCTTCGTCAGCGTGTGGGAGTCCATCTCCACCGACCGATGGGTGCTGGACGCCCTGGCCCGGGGCCACGCGCTCTAGTTTCAAAGAAGGTGCCCGCGCGTCCCCCCCGTGGCCAGGAAAGAACTTCACGCCCCTCAACTTCTCCTGGAGGTAAAGGCGATGCTCAGGAAGGGCGCCATCGAACTCGTCCCAAAGAGGCTTCGGGGCTCCGGAGTCTACTCGAGATACTTCCTCGTGAAGAAGAAGACGGGAGGATGGCGCCCCATCCTAGACCTGCGACGTCTGAACAAGTTCATCAAGGCGCAGAAGTTCCGGATGGTCACCCTCCAGCACGTCCTCGGTCAGCTGGAGGAAGGAGACTTCCTATCGTCGTTGGATTTGGAGGATGCCTACTTCCACATTCCCATCCTAAAGGGGCACCGGAAATTCCTCAGGTTCGTGGTCCAAGGGCGTCATTACCAGTTCAAAGCCCTTCCCTTCGGACTACGGTCGGCACCCAGGGTATTCACCAAGTGCCTCGCACCGGTGGCGGCGCAGCTGCGCCGCGAGGGGATTCACGTCTACCCCTACCTGGACGACTGGCTCATCCGCGCCAAGACGAGGGAGCTCGCCGTGGTCCACACGGCAAGGACCCTCCAACTCCTCACGGACCTGGGATTCTCCGTGAACTACGCCAAATCCCACCTGGTGCCCGCGCAAGTCGCACTGTTTCTGGGAGCGAGGCTCGACACAGTGTCCCTTCTGGCCTCCCCGTCGGAGGAGAGGACCAGGACCATCTTGGGCAAGGTGCAACGGATGTTGGTGGCCGACGCGGCCAAAGTGAGGTCCATCAAGTCCCTCCTCGGGATGATGTCTTCCTGCATCTACCTCATTCCCATGTGCAGGCTCCGGATGCGCCCGTTGCAAGAATTCCTGGATGCGCGCTGGATCCAGACGACGGGCAGCTTCGAGGAAAGGATCAAGCTCGACGAGAGCTTCCGACGAGCTATACGGTGGTGGGGCACCCGCGCGCATCTGACGGCGGGCATGGACTTCCAGGCCCCAGCCCACCAGGAGACTGTGACCACGGATGCCTCCCTGGAAGGGTGGGGAGCGCACACCGGAAATCTGCAGGCAAGGGGACTCTGGCTCCCGACGGAGAAGTCCCTGCATATCAACATCCTGGAGCTCCGTGCAGTGTTTTGGGCCCTCAGGTCCTTCCTTCCGTCCCTCAGGGGCAAGGTGGTGAGGATCTTCACCGACAACACCACCACCATGTTTTACATCAGGAAACAGGGCGGAACCAGGTCCCCAGCGCTGTCCAAGGAGGCGCAGGACCTGTGACATTGGGCCGTCGCCCAAGGGATTTTTCTGGTGCCGTTTCATCTGGCAGGGATAAAAAACACCATCGCCGACTCACTCAGCAGGGAGCTGCGCTCGTGCCACGAGTGGGAACTACGGCAGGATCTGGTGGATCGCCTCTTCCGACGGTGGGGCACACCCCAGATCGACCTGTTCGCGACGGCGACGAACACCAAGTGCCGGAGGTTCGCCAGCAGGTTTCCCCAGACGAGGAGCATGGGCGATGCTTTCTTGTTCCCCTGGGAGGGCCTGTTCCTCTACGCGTTCCCTCCTTTGCCCCTGCTAATCCGGCTCATCAACCAGCTCAAGAGGTCACGGTGCAGGATGATCCTCGTCGCACCTGCGTGGCCCAGGCAGATATGGTTCCCGGACTTGCTGGACTTGTCAACGTCCCCGCCGATCAAGCTGCCGGCGGACGCGGATCTACTCTCCAGGGAAGGAGGCGCCATCCTCCACCACGACCCGAAGTCGCTGAACTTGCAGGCCTGGCTCCTGCAGTGCTAGAGTTTGGAGGATACGACATACCGGCCGATTGCAGAGAGGTTCTTGCAAAGGCCAGGGCGTCCTCGACTCTTAAATGCTACGGACACAAATGGAAGAGGTTCTCTGGTGCCGCGCACAGAAGATTAACCCTCTACGGATTACGGCTCCCCAAGTACTGCCGTACCTGCTGACGCTGGCCAAAGCTGGTCTGGCACACGCGTCCATCAAGATTCATCTTGCTGCGATCTCCCGATACACCAGAACCACGGGGCGGACGTCCTTGTGGTCTCATCGTCTGGTGAAAGAGTTCATGAAGGGACTGTTCAGATCGTTCCCGCCGGTGAAGGCTCCGGCCCCGGCGTGGGAGCTCAACGTGGTGCTGACCAAGCTCATGGGACCTCCGTTCGAGCCTCTGCACTCGGCCCCGTTGAAGTTTCTATCGTGGAAAACAGCTTTTCTTGTGGCCATCACCTCCGCACGACGAGTGGGAGAGATCCAGGCCCTTTCCTGCAAGGCCCCGTACTTGACTTTCCACGACACGAGGGTGGTGCTCAGGACGCACCCCTCCTTCATGCCCAAGGTACCGTCGGACTTCCATCTCAACGAACCCTTGGTGTTACCTGTGTTCTTCCCGTCGCCTTCGTCGCCGGCTGAGAGGACTTTGCACTCGCTGGATGTAGCTAGAGCGCTGAAGTTCTACGTGGACCGCACGAAGGGTTTTCGGAAGACGTCACAACTCTTTGTGAACTTTGGACCTGTCAATCAGGGGAAGGCTCTCTCGAAGGCTTCCATCTCCAGATGGCTCTCCGGCTGTATCATGTGCTGTCACCGGTTGGCAAACCGACCGCTGCCTGGCCGTCCGAGAGCCCATTCCACCAGAGCGATCGCAGCTACCACGGCGTTCCTATCTGGTGTGCCCCTGCTGGACATATGCAGGGCTGCTACGTGGAGGTCGACGCACACCTTCACGAAATTCTACTGCGTCGACCGGGATTCCAGGGAGGAGTCCAGGGTCGGCCAAGCAGTGCTGCGCAACCTGTTCGCCTGAGGTGAGCCTGGTGAGGAGGTAAGATGCTTGATGTTGAGTTGATGTGATGCTTAATGTTGAGCCTTTGCCACCTCCCGTGGTTGTGCATGTGTGTACTGCTATGTATTCTTTATTCATGAGCATGTGAATCCATGCCAGACCCCATGCTGGAGAAGGAACAAGTTACTTACCTGTAACTGTTGTTCTCCAGCATGGGTCTGGCATGGATTCACATGCGAACCCTCCCGCCTACCCCTCTGCGGCTCTTCACTTGGTCATACTGCCACTTCACGTGCTTCCAAATCTGAAGATGGCTGCCAGAGGCGGGGCTTAGGTAGAGGGCAGTCATTGGCTGTGGTCAGTATGACGCAGAGACCAGTGATTGGTTGTTACTACGAAAGACAGATCAGAAACGAAACTGATACTGGTTTTTTCTTTACCGAGGATTCCCAGCCTGACGACGGGGAATATTCATGAGCATGTGAATCCATGCCAGACCCATGCTGGAGAACAACAGTTACAGGTAAGTAACTTGTTCCTTACGGTAAGTAATGCATGTCATTTTATCTAGTCCAGTATTTCTGCTTAACCTAATTTTCACATGTTTCATTGTGTGCATGAGCATGTACACTCCCCTATTCTTAGTCTGCATGGGCTTTTGACGGACAGGACGCAGCTGCTCATTTACCTCATGCTCTCTGCCAGCCTTAGCCTACACCAGGCAATGACTGTAGTCTATTTTTAGCACAGTCTGCATTCACTGTGCTTTGAGAAAAGCTAAGTTTTACAAATATATTCAGCTAAATAATAATTAGTACCTTTTTTATATTTAAATTATCTTCATTTAGTGACCCTCCCCCCACCCTCTTTGACTCTTGTAGTACTTAGAAAACGGTTAACAGAAGTCTTGCCTAATTCTAAAGTGCTTGGGAATGAAGAAAGCACTAGCTGCTTCCCAACATTGGCATAATTGTAACAGGAGAGGTTGCATGTGCGGATGATTCCTGGTAGTGGTCAGATCGAGGTTGAAGAGGAGAGCAGAGAGGCATGCACCTTGGGCTACTCCAGTATTATAGGGCGAGCAGTTGTGACGAAAGGGGAGAAGAAGACTGTTTCCTGTTGCTGAGGAAAGAGGCACACAATTTGAGTGCTGAGCCACGAATTCCCAGGGGGTGGAGGTGGTCAAGTAGGATTGAATGTGGTTAAGGGTGTCGAAGGCTGCAGAGAGATTGCGCATCCCCAGTTTGCCGTGACCTTGAGATCATCCCAGATTGAGATCTGATTGGTTTCTTTTCCATGTTGAGGTCTGAAGCCTGATTGTGCAGGGTCAAGGAGATTGGATTCTACAAAGCGATTGAGCTGGTAGTATGCAGTCAGGCCAGTGAGTTTCGCTAGAAATCTAAATTGGTCTAAATCTTGAGTTCAAGTGGGACACCTTTTTAGAAGTGGCTTGACGTGTGCTATTTTGAAGGTCAGAGGTGTGGGAGTCGTGTAGTATGGCTCTTGCATGTTCTGTGCAGGTAGAGGTGAATATTTCTTTCAGAACAGAGGTGGGCAGGGGTCGAGGGGTGACATGGAGGGTCTGCTGGCTATTCAACAGGTAAGCAAAATACATTTGTAATAACTGTTTCAGATAAAATAAATGAAACAAGGCAAACATAGTGGGTAAATACTTTGCAATTATTTCACAGAGGCATTAGGCTTTAGGAATCCATCCCTATCTAGAGCAACAGAGGTTTGCATCCCGGATCCGCACGCGCGTAGACACCAAACTCGGGTATTACGCATGTTATAAAAACGATTTGAGTCTCAGAGTCAGATTGGAGGGCAAAACAGGCAAGGCACAAGCTGTAGAAAGTTCAGATGTTCCAGGGGAAGTCTTTAGTGGCAAGTAAGTGAAGCTTTTTGTTGGGGAAAAGGTTCACAGACTTCGGAGAAGGCTCCCTGACAGCACGCAGGCATTAGGCATGGGCAAACGTGTATGGGTGCACTCGAAGGTTGGTCGAGTGGGCGTCAGGACAATGTGACCAGGAGTCGGTGTAGGTTAGCGTTTCAGGTAGGACAATTTTGGAGTCCAGGGTTGCCGTCCTGTTAAGTGTGGTGGTGTAGGAAGGGAGTTGCAGCGTGATTGTGTGGGAGTGGATTGGGCAGAGGTGCAAGTAGGTTTCATGACTTACAAGATGACCTTGTGGAGTTCTTTGCTGCTGTTGCCACAGATCAGAATTTTATTGTAATAAGCTTTTTGGGTCTTGGATTTGTTATTACGGTGGTAGAGGGCGAACACGGATCTGCTGAGATCAGTTTTAGTTGCTTGCCATTTGTGTTCAAGAGTTGTTTTGTTTTTGGAGTGTCATCAGGTGGGGCGTGAACATTTAGGGCATGGTCCTTTGTGTGAGGTTGCGGGGTGCGAGGGCGGTGAGCGGGATTAGTGATTCTTCAAGCCAGGAGTTAAAAGATTCGATGGTTAAGGGTCTACCACAAGACAGCTTTGCAGGGGGGTGGAGTAGCAGGGCTTCAGCTAGGTTGAAGAGTACCTTGACTTTGTTCAGCATTTGTGAACAGAGGTTGGGGCAGTGGGAGCTGTAGGAGGAGGGGCTGGTGGGTGGATTGAGAAAGGGATGGCAAAGTGGTCTATCCAGGTAAGTGGTGTTAAGGGTTCTAATGGGGTGTCACAGACCAGACCAGGACTCTGGCTACTGGCCTAGGATGCAGCGCACAATTAACACTTTTACTTTACTAAGAATTGATTGAGATGGCACCCGACCCGTCTCAGACCCCTGGCCACAATGTACCATGAACCAGGCTGGTGGATAGTAATACAATATTTATTTTAAAATCAAATGAAATCAGACAAATTGAATATTGGGGTGATAATTACATGGTAAATTGATGGAATGCACTTATAAACACTACATACTTGAAAGAAAGCAAAATTTACTTGAGTGGTTTTTAAATTGTATCATTTAATTAGTCCCCCTGCTACACTCCCTCAAACCCCTATTAATCAAACTTTGCCTGGATGGGGGGGTGTAGCAAGGAGTCAGGTACTCTGTGCAGTCAGAATTAAAATCTGACCCCGCCCCTGAATAGGAGAAAATTTAGCTCCCCTGAAAACTGAGCAAAAGGACCCACAAAATTACTAAATGTTTATTTTACAGGCACGGTTGAATGGAAAAGGCACAAATGAGTATAATAACACTAGCAAACTACCAATCAATGGCCTAATAACGGGCAGACATTTCAGAAAATCGACTTCGGAACTAAAAACAGTGCAGCCAAATCACATGTGGAGACATTGTGCGTCCTTATGTCATGGTTTTAAATGTCAAAATGGGTTAAATGGACAAAATTGGAATGTGGTTTTTATGCTAAGGAGTGGATGCACATCGCAGGAATAATAAGAAAGTGAAAGGATGAAATTGAATGCCAGGAGGAGATTCTTAATGGGAAAGGAAATACGGTTTTAAAAAAGAAAGCGGTGGACAAGAATCGGTTTGGAAAGGAAATGACAAGTTTCACTCAAACTAGATTTTAGTGACTAGATTGTTAGACACAGTACGCTTGAAGGTTAATTTGCAAGGTTAACCTGTTCATGCTGCGTTCAGCTCTATATGGGAATTCATTAAATTCAAAATAAGGATTTAGGCAATGAACTATAAGGATGGCGAAAAATGACACCTGTAAATCAAGCAACAGAATACACAAGATTCAGACTATTTTAACAAGTTATCAGGGTATTGACGGGATTACTTGTAGGGAGGAACAAAGGCGAGGTATCAAAATGGGGTATGCTATGTTTTGCTATGGGAAGGGGGGGGGGGTACTTAAATCAGCACTTGAATTTGGGACCACCAACTGGGTTTCTGGACAGCAGGACAAGGATCTGGTCATGGCACAGTGGTGGGCTCTCCTAGAAGGGGCAGCTGGCAACCGGGGTCTGGTCTAAATAGATCGCAAGATGCATCAGCTGGATAAAGCGGGTAGCAGGGCAAGCAGGTAGTGCTGGATAATCCCAATGAGGATTCAGCCACCTTTCCACTTTCTAACTGAATTTGTGGGATTTAGTTTTGAATGGTGGGTCTGCCTGGATAGGAGGATCTGGATCAGCTATCCCGTTCTTGGCAGTGGAATCTGCAGGGAGAGTATGAATGGTATGGATCTCTGTAGATATTGAAGTTGTAAGTCAGGAGAGTCAGTCCCTTGTCTCTCTGAGCCTCCACCTTTTTATAAGGCGGATGACCTCACAGGATTTAGTATGGGGGCAGACCTTTTGCTTGGCATGCCTCTAACACTATTGGTCAGGGGTAACTGTCATTGCCTTCCTGTCAGCCGGTTGGACTTCAGGGACATGACTTCAGTTTTATGGTGTGCTTACAATGCCCAGGGCCCTCCAGTTATTTTTGCCAAAATCAGTTATGACATAAATTGCACATTTTTACAGTTGTGGCACTTTTGAAAAATCATAGCCAGATTCCATATTTTACACTGAACCTGTCATTCCATTTCCCAAGTTTGTATGATGTTTAGTTCTAAAAATCTTTCACAATTTTTGGTGGGAAATATTTCACCTAAAATTCTATAATTTTATGTGTACCTATTATCGCAGAGCATGTTTGCATTCATTTTCAAAGTTGTACCATGTATACTTTTCCCATGATTTACATTTTCCTGCCGTTTGCGTCCCCTACATGCTAGGGAAAGCTATAATGTCTTGTTTCAATGACAAAAATTACATTTAAACTGTCGCATTACTGTGTTTTCCAGTTGCAGAAATAAGTCTTAAAGTTTATTAAATAAGAACAGTCTTTTGCCCCAAATGGGACGTCTTTGTCTTCCAAAAAAGGGCATTTTTCCCAACCCACAGCCAAATGTCGGGCTCTAGCCAGCCTGAGTCCAGTGTTGCCATGGAGTTGCCTTTGAAGCTCTTCAGTTTGTGTTGAGGGGAGGTGCTACCAGAAAGTGTCACCTATGTGTCCTGGAAATCCCTTGTCCATGGCTGGAGCCCTTGGCCTTTGTCTGATGAGGTTGCGAGATCCTCCACCCTTGCCTATTCATATGCCCTGGGGGATGGCCCACTTGAAGGGAGGTAGATCCTGTTCCCAAGAAGCAAGATCTTTTGAAGCCAGGGCCTGTAAATTTTGTTCTGCTGACCCCACAGCAAATGTATTTTTGTCTTTCCTGAACCAGAAAGCAAGTCTGTTCGTTTAAATTAAATATCCTATATATGTTGTAAAACAAACCTCCATTGCATTTCTCTGCAAGGACAGGGCCTGAAGTCAACATTTCACTTTAAACACATTTTCTTTTTTTGTAAAAAGCACCATTTTACACGTAGTTAATGTTCCTTGGCTGTCATTTTACAATGCGGTCTTCCTCACATTCATTTTCCAAACCTTTCCAAAACCCCAGTCATGTTTCTAATGCACAGACATCTGTTCAAATAAAAGGTCCTTACAAACTGACATGGAGAGAGAGGGGGCTTTTTGTGAAGAGTTTAGCTGTGATATTTTGTTGCAAATGTAAAGCGTTTTTGCGTACGACTTGAAGTTCTTTGTTATTGCACAGATCTTGCCTGACACAGCCTGTTATTCAGTGAGACATGCCCACTTTTTGCTGGAGCACAACCTGAATATGGATGGACCTAGCTGGGTCTCGCTGGATCAGAACTGTGTATTGTTGAACAGATGAAAGAGAATCGGGGCACAGTCATTTTAAAAGTAGAATTGTTTCTTTTTCAGTGAAAAGTTTTGAGTTGGCAGCATAGCAGCGCTGCCTTTGACTTCTTTTCTCTGGTGCAAACGAAGAAAATACAGGCAGCAATTCTCTGGGTGTTGTGTTTCATCTTGCCCCATGTGTGGCTGGTAAGGCGGTAGTACTCAACAGACCCAGTGCAGCCATTCTGCTGGTGACTGCTGAGATGTAGTTTGGTGATGTAGGGGAGTTCTGACTTACTGTGACAGGAGCCGCTGTCAGGAGGTGTCTAACAAAAACGTTAGAGAGCATCTGAGCGATTCTCTCCTCAAACGATACGCGCACACATGTGCACGGTAAAGTCCAGTGTTTTCCTCCTTAGGAAACTGTTATCCACTTGAGCAGTTTACCAAGGCTTAAATAGTCTATTATTGAGGCTGAGTAGATTACAGATCTTGACACACACAAGGTAATTAGCTTGCAGTTGCTGTTCACAGAAAACTTGTAGATCTTCAAAGGGAATCTTCCTTCCCAGAATGAAGCTTGAATATACTCTTGTTTCTTCAAGTACAGGTGATTCTCTGTGAGAATCTAGGCCCTAAAACTCAGGAGCAACAAACATGACCAGCAAACATACATTCTTAAATGAAAGGCAGTTTAGAGTGTTTGCCCCAGTACTTTTCTTGCCCATCCACCAATCGCGACTCCTGATCCTTTCCTCCATCTTGGCTTGGGCTCCCACTAGCAGTCTGAAAACTAACTTAACTGATATTGTAAATAATAAAACAATATTAATTCACTAAGAAGTTAAACTGGTTATTTCCCCCGGGTCCTGACACGAAAGTGGATTTTGTGACGCTCATTGCAGGGGGTGTTAGGTGGACATGGGTGCCGGATGAGGTGAGGGCTGTGATAGGATAATTCTGGGTGGTTGAGACTGGCAGGAGGGGGAGGTGTTACAGAGGGGACTGGATGCCTGTGCTCTTTGACTGTTGGGTGAGAGGGTGATGTTGAGGGAGGGGGGGAGGGGGGAGGGAAGAGTAGGTGGACGGTGGTGGTAGGTATGTGAGATCAGGTGGGGAGGATTGAAGGGGAAATTGGGAGGGTGGTGAGTGGAGCCCTTGAGTTGTGTGGGTTGATTCTGATTCAAGTCTGGAGGGCGCTGGGGATTTAGGAGTGCTGGCTGAGATATCTAGTAGCATGGTCTACTACAGCCAGGATAAACCGTTTCCTGAAGATGTGGGAGGGCCCAGAGGACCAACAATGTTGATGCCCACCCTCTCAAAAGGAACTCCCACCACTGGGAGAGGCACCAATGGTGGCACATTCTTGGCTCCACTCTTGCCAGAGTTTTGGCAAGTGTGACCGCTCCTACAGAATTTGTAAACTTCTGCCCCCATTTTAGGTCAGTAGAAGTATAAAGGGAGCCTTTCCTTGGACTTTTTGAAACGCAAATGACCAGCCAAAGGTATCTCGTGGGCCAACTGTAGGAACTGGAGTCTGTTTTCTAGGGGCACTACAAGTCTTTTGCAGTCCCCAGGGATAGACTCAGTCGGTTCATTATAGAAGAGGCCATCTTCCCAATGCAACCTGTGCTTCCCAGGCTCTTGCTCATGGAGCTGAGAAGCTGCCTGTAGGCAAAGACCTTCAAGAGTAGAACACTCTTTGTCCTCTGCTGAAGTCTGCCCTGTTAGGTCCACCTTCTGCCAGTAAAGACTGCAGCTCAGCATGGTCGGCAGGATCCAGATCTCCAACTAGAGTAAGGTCCTCTTCCAGATCTGATTATTCAGAAGCTGGATCAACCACACAGGGTTGTACCTCACACAGCTGGTGGAGGAGTCACTGGTGTGACTTTGGACAATCTTGGGGATGTCCTTGTTGGTAGCACAGGGGTGCTACCTGCTTTCTTCTGTGAGGTGCTTTTTCTTTCTTGAAATAGAATTTAGTGAGTCCTGTGGACTGGGGGTGATAGTTTCCTCTATCAATTCCCCTGGAGAGCCTCTCGAGGTCCTCTCCCTTGCAGGGCTAGTGAGCTCCTGTTTCCTTTTACTTGGAGGCCTTGGGGTACTAGACAAAGAGTTTTCAGGTCATTACCCAACAGGACTCTCCCAGGCACTTCACTCTGCACAATAACGGGTATCTTGACAGTCATGTCATTGCACTGGATGAGAGCTGGTAACTGGGGAAACATCTGCACAGGGCCTCCAGCTAACTTGGTTAGGTGTTTGGATGCCTTAGCAACATCCTCTCTTGAAAAATGATTCATCAACCACAGTTATGCTGGCTCCAGTGTCTCTGATGGCAGGGGTCTCCTGGCCATTCACAAGAACACTATCTTTATAATACTCTTTAGTATTATCTGGGATGGAATTATAGACATCTAAATTCTGTTGTTCCCATAAACTCAGGGACCCTAAAGAAACACTAGCTGAGACTCTCATGGGTTCAACAGCCAGTAGTTGAGTTTCCACTTGCCAAAGTTACTACTTCCTCTGGGGAGAAGGCTAAGGAGACAGTGTGGCCCCCTTTAAGGTTTACCATTATATCTGGGATCCCCTTTCACATGGTCAGTTGACCCACAAAAATAACGTTTACCAAATGTGATGAGTGGGGGTTTGTTTTGACCATCTGGTTTGGATCCAGATGGTGCCCTAGCCTGATTCGGTTTCCCTTGTAGCTTACCCTTGTTATATTTGGGGCCCTCTTTTGGATTGGAGGTATTAGAATTCTCCTTGTTATCTTTCCTTGGCTGCTTTCCCTCCTCCTTCTGAGTTGCCCCAGAATCCTTGAGTAGCCCTGTTGGCAACCCACAAGTCAGTGGCCTTAGCTAACTTCTTTGGATGCATCTCCTTAGACTCAGCCAAGTGCTGTCTGAGCTCAGGAGAGCAGGCATCATATAATGACTCCAACATAACAGGATTTCTCATACCTTCATAAGTGTTAACTCTGTAACCCTTAATCTAACCCTATAAGTTCTTCAAACATTCACATACCCAGGCAGTTCTGGGGGTACCATCACGCTTTTTGAGGGTTCTAAACCTCTTAAGCTACTGGGAAGGGGTCTTCCCAAATCTAGCAATTAAAGCTAGCTTCACATACTCCTAATCCATTGTATCGACCTCCCCCCAACTCCATCACAGCATCATATGCAACAGTGGGTAGTCTAGAGAAGAGCCAAGGAAGCAACTGATTCCCTGTAATGTCTTGATTCCCATGGTTATTCTCAAACATTGCCAACCAATCCAAAATATCAAGCTTAGCCTCATACATACCAACAATTTCTTTAGGCATACGTGGTCTTGTAGGGCTGGAAGACCTAGAAGAATGGGAGAGAAGCATTCTCAATAGACACCTTTTTCATTTCTAATGCATAGTTCAACTCCATTTCTCTGAGCTTAAATTCTTGATGCTTTTGTTCAGTTTGACTATTAATACATTTGAATTCCAATTCAAGCCTCTTTTCTAGAGCAATGAATTCAGGACCGAGTGTGGGACCTGATGGGGTCCCAGTGGACAAAGGTTGAGGTTGCTGAGCAAGTAGAGGAGCAATAGGGCCTACATTGTGAGACTCATCTGCCTTATCTAACTCATCCATAATATTTGACACATTATCCACATTTGCTGGAGGGTTAGGTATTTCAGACCCACTCCCCAGACTTTGGTTCTCCAACTTTTCAATTCATTCTGACTTGTTGCCTTTAACAGAGAGATTCCTATCTCTACACAGATTTTTCAAATGATCAATAGTGTAAGTAAGGAGGATCTCTGACTGTAGCTTTCCATATCAGACATGATTATAATTGCTTTTAGTGGTGTTTAGCCTTGTGGTTAGTTGAGCCAGGGTAATAGCAGAACTCTAAATGTAATCACTATACTTTATCCTCACCACTGTACACCAGTGTTCGGCAGAATCCTATGCAGTACCCTTTGGGAATACCACACACAATTAAGACTACAAGTACAATTTCACCTTTGGTACAAGCCTGTACTACACAATAAAGTGGTAGTGATGGCTGAGCAGCCAGACTTATCTCAAGAGTAAAGTGAGCTGTATCCGAAGTTACACAAAGGAAAACAATTACTATGGTTCAAACAAACACTGATTCAAGGTTTCTGAGTAAAAGAGTATACATTTATTTACACCATCAGTTATAAAACAATTCATTATTATAAAGCAGCAGAGCATCACAATCTTAATACACTACAATGACCCCCAATCAATTCTGGACAAGTTAAGCTAAAAAAAGAAGTGTGAGCAAAATGGCACTCCAGCAATTTAAAAGGGAGGAAAAGACACGGTTATTCAAAATCAACACCACCAACAAGTGATAGGCAGGGCCATCTAGAAAAGGCTTACAACTAGGATTCAAGAAATAGGCCTGGGCCAATGTTAATGGTTCAGAGTCTTTGCAGAGGCTCACACAGTTCAGAGTAGTTTGCGGTTAAGTCTTTGCCAAGAGTGCAAAACGAAGTTGGTTGTTGAAAAGTTATTCAAAGGAGAAGAGCAGGGCAAGCCTTTGGAGAGGCGAAAGATTTCAAACACTTTCACTGCGGTCAGATGGAACGAATGACCGGATTTGCACAGTATCTTAAATGAAGAAGAATGCTGTAGCTGAGGCGGTTGTTCCTGGCTGTTCCTGCAGGCTCACGGTTCCTGAACCGACTCTCATGGTGACAAGGAGGAAGACTGGAGGGTCCTGCACTGCCCAGGGAAGAAGCTGGCAGCAGAGCAAAGCGTTGAATAAAAGGTGTGTTACTTATAACCCAAACTGGTTCTGTTCCTCCTGGCTATCCGATTCACTGTAGCGATGCACAGCAAAATCGACTAGGAGAGGAAGGCCGGCGTTTGGTGTTTGGCAAGCTGGTTGGTCCCACCAAGCTCAAGGGAAGAAGATTCCTTGCAAATCTTCTGTCGTCGGAGTTTCGAGCGATTGGGACCTGCAGCAGGGCTTCATCGGGATGTCCAGTAGTTGTAGCAGTCATCTTCCTTCAGCTCCTTGTTGGTTCTCTCATTCCAGTGGCGACTCTGCCTTCCAAGTCCCAGAGACCTTCTTTTAAGCAGTTTTCCCCCCATTCACACAGCCTGGCTGTCAATCACAAAGCAGGGTGGCTGCCCTGGCAAGACAGTCACCTAGCCAATCAAACTAGAGTGTGACTTGGGTCTCCAAGGAGATCCTGTCCAGGGGTCCTCAAACCCCTCCCTCACATCCTGTCCACCCAGACACTCAGGCGCCTAAGGAGGGCGTCTGTGCAGAAGCCCGCCAAAGGCCGGCGAACAAAGTAACCAAACCTAGTTTGGGGCGCAGAGTAAAACACGAGAAAGACCTTTACAAAAAGAAATGGCGAATAAACCCAACCAGAACCAAATAAAAATAAGAGGGGGGGGTCCAGTGGGTTAGAGTTTGAGGCTGCCACCCTAGCCTCTAACGTTACCGAGGCTATTTTCATAGCTTGCGGTAGAATAAAAATGGTAGATGCCACTGCCACCAGCCAAATCTTAGAGAAAGGGGAACGAAATAATGTTCCTTGAGAATCAGACAAAAAGGGATAACTATTAACGCTTCCAGTACTCTATTGGAAGATGGGTTGTACAGGGTCTGTAACTTTAAAAAGACTAGTAAAGTCAATGGCAACTTTACATGTTCTGGGAGACGGTCAATCCCAGAAAATGGAGTTTAAAGTGGGAAGTCTGAAAAAACAACCCTGTGTCACTACACTAAAGGTGCTGTGTGACACACAGTAAAAAGATGATGCCTATAGAGTGGGTGAGACTCCATGGTCCATGAGCACAAAAAAAGTACAACACATAGCAAAAACACATGTAAGAGTGGGGAAAAAGACTCACACTCTTTGCTGGATTTCTAGGGTTTAATTTTTTCCCTGCTAAGCTGCTGAGGGTAAATGAAATTAGCCATTCTAGAGAATTCTCCCTAACAATCCCAGAGTGGACTTGGCTAGGAAACCTCTTCCCAAGCTACGAGGGAACATCATGCTAAATCTGATCTTCAACAAGGTACCCTGGAAGCCAGTCCCGAAAGGCTGTCGACCGGAGAAGGGGTCCACTGAGAATCTTGAAGTGAAGCACCAGGACATCAAAGCCATCAAAGCCTGTTGCCGTCGACCGGGGTTCGGCGGATTTACGTTACCGCTGGAAGCCAGTCGAGTCGTGTTGCCCAGAAGCAGGGACACCTTGACGCTGTACTGCTCGACGAACAGAGCCACACCGCTCCACCTTGCCTAAGAATCTTGAATAAAGGGCTCCCTTGTCATCACCGTAGACTATTTTGTCCCGCCAGAGAAAGGTGAGATCGTCGGCTACCGAGGAAAGTCCACTGGTGGGTTTCCCGCCAGCAGAAGCCAACATAGATTTCCTGAGGACACTGACGATGTCAAGATCCGAAGTCCAGCCCCTGGTCGAGCCCTGATCGCTGAAGCTATCCCGAGGTATGTGCTGCAGCACCGACAGGGCAGAGGACTGCGGAAGCACCTCCCGCTGCTGGGCCTACATCCATCACCAAGTCTTCTTTTGCAGCAACAAACTGTGCATCGAGGTGGACCGCACACCTCATCTTCACAGGACTTCCATGATCGATCGTCGAAGAGCGCCGCAAAGGTTCAAGCTGCAGTCTCGACACAAGTCATGTTCACTTTTCTTCGAGGAATCTCGACGCCCTGTGGCTCCTGCTTTAAAGGGAGTCACTCTCGAGGGATATGCCGATCAACCATCGAAGAAACTCATCTATCTCAGTATATTGGGGTGGTTGAACATTTTAACCAGGAAAATACACTATTTAAACATTACTGGACTGTGCTTGTTAATCTTTTATTACAGGTTGCCCAGGTTGGTGGGGGGGGGATCCTCACTCAGAATTGTGTATTAGTAGCTAAAGAAAGCATTCTGCCATTGTTTAACCCAACTTGTCTTCCTTCCTATAATCTATGCTGTTACACATTGCTGCATGATTTGCATGCCATTATAACTGTCAGCAGTTGATGCATTTTATAGGAATCAATAGCTAAGTATGGTACCACATAGACATTGTATTTATTTGCCATATTAGAAGTGCCGGAGTACAGAGTGTGTTATTAATTGATGTATATATCTTGAAACTTATTTTTACATAAAGAACTGTGTTAGCACATAACATAGTGTGTGGACATTCCTTTGCAGGGACTCGGGGGGAATACTCTGTGCTTAAGAACCAGCCACATCACCCCGACAGCTAAGCCTTGGTTGCTCGTCCACGTCTACCAAATAGAAAACCTTGGCTGGGGTGCTCTGTGCTTCTACTCTGCCTTATAGAGGGCAGGAGTACAGTTACTCCCTCCAGTCTTTACACCATGCAAGTGTGGTGCGGTGAACATGCGGCACAGGCACGGCCATACAGCAATGAACACAGAGTGGAGGCCTCCAAATATGTGTACACCCTCTTGCAAAACAAATCTGGCAATGAACAAGTGGCACAGAGACTGCCAAAATAACATACACTGCCATGCAAGTGTGATGCAGAGACCACCAAATGAACAATGCACATGCTGCACGGAAGCTGGCATAAAACAGCTGGGCAAAGGCCTCTTAAAAGCATAGCCTTCCATCTGCCCACGTTACCACAAAAGGCAAAGAGGTATATCTCTAAACTGTGGCTGTTTTACCTTTATGATTGTTACTTCTTGGTTTGTAGCAGTGTGAGGCCTCAGTGGGCATTTTAGCCCCTACTCGTCCTTGTACTTCTGCAGGGCAGAGTCCAGTTTGTCACAATTGGACACCTTTGCACCTGCTGTGGGTCTCGCCTGTTGGGGGGACTCAGAGCCCCTGTTTACCTTCAGAACCCAGTTTAGGAGGCTGAGGCGTCCTAGCACCACCCCTCCTCTTTTCCATCTTCCTGCGACACCTGACATTGGGTCCATGCATATGCCTTACCTGTTCTCTGCTCTTTTTAAAAGGCTACTCTTTTTCAGTGGTGAATTGCAACAAGTCCTCCTAATTTACCATTAACTCATGTGGGGTTAAGAAATGATGGGGGATTTTGCGTTTGACGCCCCCATAGCTCTACCAGTTGATTTCCGAAATCTGCATCTTCTCGTAAGGCACTTGCAATCAGCCCTAAAATAACCCCTTGCACCATTTTTAAACTGTCTAATTCAGTCCCATGATGTCTGTTTTTGAAATTCCCAAAACATAGTGTTTTCTTATTTATTTTTAGGGACTCCACATTTTCTTTACATTGCGCCAAACGCGGCACATTTTACATCTTTAAGGCTTGAAAGTAGGCTGCAGAAGCAGCAGTGGAGTGCGCTTAGCTTACTATGCATTCTTTTACTTGTATACTTTAATTCCAAAGTAGCAATATAAATGCACATTCATATTCTTTGTGCGTAATGTATTTCTGTCAGGACGCCTATGATTGTCAGGTTAGTTTAGTGTATATATATATATATATATATACACACACACACACACACACACACACACACACACACACACACACACACACACACACACACACACACACACACACACACACACACACACACACACACACACACACACACACACACACACACACACACACACACACACACACACACACACACACACACACACACACACACACACACACACACACACACACACACACACACACACACACACACACACACACACACACACACACACACACACACACACACACACACACACACACACACACACACACACACACACACACACACACACACACACACACACACACACACACACACACACACACACACACACACACACACACACACACACACACACACACACACACACACACCCAGTGCTGAGAAGACATGGTTGGTAAACGGTTGTGTGACCTTGGACAAATAATGTTCTCTTACTGTGCAGTATCCGGCAGATGGCGAGTCTATAGAAATGAGATTCCGTTTTTAATGTACACTTTTCAAAAAATCTGTAATCCTAGTTTAACATACTATAATTGTGACTCAATTTATAGTGATACTAGCCACCATTCATAAACCCTTCACAAAGTCTTTTGTCTCTTGTTATCTAAAGCCTCTAGAATATCACAGACTGATGCCGCTCCCCGTGGCGCCACTTTTTGTATTGTCACCCCCACTGATGTAATGCAAATTAGGGGCCCTGTGGCGGCTTTGCTGCACAAAGTCTAGCAAATCCTAGAACCAGCAAGGGCTTTAAAGAGTAGTCAGCCACAGAGGACCGTTTTTAAACGTTCCAAACTATTAACTATCAGAAAGGCTATTGCCCCAAGCCCCCCAGTGACGGCTGTGTTTGTGCGTGTGTGTACCTGCCGCCACCCAACCACGCACTTGGTGTCTGTCCTTTAGAGAGAGGGCACTGTGATCTCTGCACCCAGTCTGACCAATCTAATCCCCGCTCTCCCCACCGCCGCGGAGTCGCACAGTCCGGGCACACAGCACTGGCCTCTTACCCTCCACTCGCCCCTAGAGTCTCACAGGGGCAGTTACGGAGCTGTGACACCCCTCCCCAAAGTTGCACGGGAACACAGAGACTGTAGCCGGGACTTGAACTGTGACCGTGATCCCACTCCTCAGAATCTGTGCGTCCGCCCCCTCCTCTCTCGGAGGCACAACACGGGCTGCATTTCCCTTCCCTCTCAAAGTCAGCCCGGCCGGGGAGGCTGGTGACATCAGCAGCACTTCCTGAAATTGCACAACGCCGAGCCTGCCGCGATCACACCATTAATAATAATCTCGTTTCCATACGGCAGACGCTGAATATCTGCTGAAAGAGAGCCGGGAGTGGAGCCGGACCCAGCCCAGCGGCGGCAAACAGCATATGGCAGCAGAGTGAGAGCCGAGGAGCGACCCCACACCATGGTAGGTCTGCACGTGTCACTTGATAAGCCTTTCACCTGCAGCCAATTTACAGATGGCCCCAAACAGCGGGAGATCCTAAATGGGTATACGTTTCCCAATTCGGACGCAGGTGTATGTAGCAGCGCCAACCCATGCTCCTGTGGAGAAGTTTCAAGGCGCTTCAGAGACCTTAGGTAAATGCGTTCTGAAAGAGGTGCTTCAAATGGGTGCATACTCGGAGAACACCCTGGCTATGCCTCGGCTCAGGACTGCTCTCTTGGTTGGCACAGCAGCCCGGACACAAGGCATGCCTCAACGGGACATAGGACGGGGCGGTGGAAGGGGGCGTGAGGAGGGGGCGTCATGGGGTTGGCATATGCGGGCAGCACCTTCGTATCCATTCTCTTAAAAAGCGCGTCACCTCTGGCAACAATTAATCTATTCATAACCGTGGGTATCACGAGCACAGTACAAACCCAGACTGCCTCTGGCGCGGTGCGGGTATTGCCACCAGCGGACACACAGAGCCTGCCACCCCTCGGATGGAACACCACCCTTTAAGAGAGCCCGCCACCTGCCAGAATATACCGAACCCGGGAACCCCCAATGGTCAACTTGGCATTCTTAAGGGGTACGCCGTTTCTGAGAGGAGTGCTGCTTTACGATAGCCCAGGTCAGATAGTCGGTCTCCTCCGCAGTTGGTACAGGTACAGGTACAGGTACAGGTACTGATAATTGTACTGTTATAAGTCAACTCTAAAAGTGGTATTTCTCCCCTACCCCTAGTCTGTTAATTCTCGGACCCATTTGATTCCAGTGCCTGTCACCACGAGTTCGAGCCAGACCCGAGGGTTAGATAGACAGGGATCCACTAGTTAGACGTGTCCAGCGCTCCAGAAATCGATAACCTTAAAGTTGTAATCTGCTACACATAAGAACAAAAATAAAACTGCAGGCTCATTAGAGATGCAGAAAACGCATCTACCAGAGCTCTGTCCAGGCTCTGTGGGGAAACATACATGCAAACCTCAACATTAGCACATGGATTGCACCAACAGAAGTGACTTCACGGAAATGGACACTGCAAGGCGCATCGTCAGTCTTTGATGCTTGGAGGCACCATGGAAGTGACTTTAGAATAAGTTGCCATAAGTAAGCCAAGTGGCAAATAACTTGATGGTGCAAAAGACCTAAATTACACTATTATTATATATGGAGCAACTATATATTCATTAGGCTTGTTTTTTAATAACAGCATATTAACATAAGGTAAGAAGTGAATCACTTACAGAGCTGCAGATAATAAAGTACGATTAAATGATTTTCCCAGGATCACACACGTTGGTTTAATGGGGAAACCAGAATGTGGACAATTTAGCAACTGCACTCATCTTCCCAGGTTTTATTGATATAGATATTTATTAATGTTTTACTTTGCGTTTCATGTGCTTAAATAATACTTTACAACAATGCCTTGGAAGCAAACCACATTACATAATAAACTAGCCTTTCATAATAAATTAACTTAACACTATATACATTTGGAAATATGTTGAGCAATAAGAGTATGGCTTTAGTTGTATTCTCCGCATGCTGCATGCAAAGTTACAATAGCATCATGCAGATTAATATGGGCCTAAAGCCCGCCCCCGCCTTGCGTTTTAAAGCCATGCAAGTTCATTACGAGTAAAAGGGGTGTGGGAAAAATTGGCGGCAACAGAATTACTGCCACTTTTCCTGCTCTAACAGGCTACGAGTTATGGCCCGGGAGTGGGGGATTTACCCCCAGCATCATGCTGTAGCTAAATCCTGCCACTTTAAATCGACAAAATCAGCAGAATTACTGCAGCAGTAATTTCTCTGGCGGTAATTCCACCAAAAATACCCCGTAGAGTCCAATGGACTCTCAACAAATGGGGATTAACTCTGCCACGCCACTCGTAATCCAGCAGTAACTCCGCCGGACTAAGTGGCAGTAACAGGTATTCCGTTGGGTGGTATTTCAACATATTTTGCACCAAAATACCGGCCAACTCATTATTTCATAAAGCATACAGGATTATCTGCCCATCTCAATTCTGATCACACACATTAATATTTTTTAAGGGACAAAGTCCCTGCTAATAGTCCCCCCTCCCTCAATGTCTAATTGCTCCCATGTTAATGCTGTGTGCCAGGACAATGAGGATGCTGACCAGGAACACTGTCATTGTTCTACCAGCGGGACACCTTTCCTATTCAAGAGGTTGCCGAACAGGAGAGGCGTCCCACTGCCAAGTGTCATTGTCGTGCTTTAAATGAGCCACTGGGGGGCAAGCTGCCCCCCAGACCACATTCAGTACGCCACTGCCTGGAATAACCTAAATGTTTAACAGAAACCTGGCTTCTGCCCACTGACTCAGTTACTCCTGCCTCACGTACCTCTTCTCTTACTAGGTTTGTTCATAACTCCTTGCACTTCTGGCATTGAATGCAGCACAGGTCTCTTTCCTCTTCCATTCTGCTTTTTCGCTGCCCATCTTTTGATGATCACATCTTCTCCACCACCCGGCCATTTCCCTTATCCTTTCTGACTATCTATCGTCCACCTGGTCCCCTCCCCTCCTTCTGTGAAGATCTTTCTACTTGCGTCTTTCAATCTCCCCCTTTCTATTACTCATGCTTCCTATTCCTTTCTTCCTTTAATTCCGTTGTGTCCCCTTCTTCAAGAGCCTACGGTTCATGTCTTCATCTTAGATTTTCCTTGCATTCCCAGTCTACCCTGTGTTCTCTTCCGATCACTCCCTGCTCTCTTTTTCCTTCTCTCCTTCTCTCTTTCTCTCCTTCTTTTCAACACGAACCACCTTGTTATTACGCTCTCTTTATCCTTTTTATCCCTTGCTGATTGTTCCCACCTCTCTGCAGACTCTTCATTATCCTCTCTCAATTCTGGTCTCCTCTCTACTCTCGACTCTCTCCATCCTGTGTGCCCCTTTTGACCTTTGCAGAAAGCCCCTCAACCCTCTACTCCTGATCTTCACTTTCATCTTCGCTTTCTCCTGTTGGTTTTGCTGAATTCTTTAGCGATAAAGTTGGGCTCTTATGCTCTTCTATTCAAGTTCAACTGCTTCCTTTAAGTCATCTCTAGGTACCCCTCCTGCAGACTCTTCTCTCTCTCCTGATTTTGACACTGAATGCTACATTGCTCATGCTCACCCCATTGATTCTCCTATTGACCCTGTTAAGTCTCCTCTTATACCTAAGGTCACCCTCCCTTTAGGAATCAGGGCCCAGGAAACGAGGCTATGAAAGCACAAATGGACCAATTGGATTTGTCCGAGCATATCGAGTCACAAAGTCCCATCCTTAGAGGGCAAGACAATGGCCCTCATTACGAGGTTGGCGGAATGTGTTTACCGGTAATGGTGCCAGTAAACCCATTCCGCCCCATTACAAGGTGGTCTCCTCGCGGGACCCGCAAAGGGCGCCTGGTAAAACCATGCGTCCTTACCGGGTCCCGCAAGGAGACCAGGGAGTTAACAACGGGCCCGTTATTAGCTCCTTCCCCATTCCCATTGAGCCCTATAGGGGCTTGAATGGGGATGGACTGGGTCCGGGTTCCTCGGACGATGAATTACCGGGTCCTCCAAGGTTGGGATGGCCCGGTAAGTCCTCATTTGAGGAACCCGAGCCCGGTATGCGGTAAGGAGGCAACCATGCCGCTAATTGAGGCATGGTTACCTCCAACCTCGTAATGAGGGCCAATGTGCTAGTTCTCGGTCACTAGCAGAATCGCTCGGACATATCATGTAAAAATTGCCACATTCTAGAATAAAATGGCTAGTGTGGGTTGTTCAAAATGAGGATTCAAATGTAAAGGTGTTATTGATCTGAACTGGGTGGCTTAATGAAAGAAGTATACTGCACACTCTGTGAAAAGGAGTGTGCAGGCAATGGGTTGCATAGTAGGGTACAACGTCCTTTCATCGCGGGACATTTTTTCATGGGTTTTTTACTGCAAATTTTTGATAAAAAAAAACATCGAATAGTAGATTCACAAAATGGTTGTATTGGCGTATTACTATTTAAATGGTGATATAGGGCCTCATTACACGGACGGCGGTAAGGGTTAACGGTCACCGTTAATGGCAACGGTGACCGTTAACCCTTACTGCCGTACTACGAGGTCCCTTTGCGGGTTGGAGGATTTAACGCCTGCTTCTTGCAGGCGTTAAAATCCAACCCGCTAAGGGACCTCGGAGCTAATTACAGCACCGCAAAATTGCGGTGCCGTAATTAGCGCCTTCCCCATTTCCATAGAGCCCTATGGGCAGAAATGGGAATGGGGAAGGGCAATGGCGGAAAGGGGATTTACCGCCCCTCCAACCTTGGAATGGGGCGGTAAATCCCCTTTCCGCCAAGGCGGTGCCGGTATTTTACCGGCATGAGCCATGGCGCTAATAGCGCCATGGCTCACCGCCTACCGTGTAATGAGGCCCATAGTGTGTGGCAATTTGAAAATAAGCAAAATACCATTATGCTTATCAATACAAGTCATAATAATATTTTAAATACTTTAAATGTACAATCTCAAAAGTCTTGTATATTGCATAAGCCACGAGGCACCAGAGTCTATATTATAACGTCAGAATGCAATGATATGACAGTTACTACTGCAAAGTGACTGAGTCAGTGGAAGGAGCAGCAGGACCAGCACAAAGAAGATTGCACAGTCAGCCCTCAACCTTTCTTAAGTGTTGCCGGGCTGCATTCACCGCAGATGCCTCTTGACATTTGCAAATGAGCTAGTCTTCAATACTAGAAACAGGCGTTGACCTCCTTAGTGCAGGACGCCTTCCATAGATTGACATTTGCACTCCGATCGCATCCTCCCCCGCCTTTGACGTCCCCGTGGGCCTCCAAGACACAACGTGCAACTTGAAAAGCAACAGAAATATGTCAGTGCTCTTCAGTACCAGTTATGTGTGGATGTTCTTGCCATTTGTGTTCAGATTTTCAGTTTGAGTAGTTTAAGTGATGCCCTCTCTCAGAGGCACACCTTAGGTCCCACTGCTTTCCCCTTTTGAGGGGACCACGAGGCAGCCATTTTGATACAGTCTTCATTGTTGCCCATTATGAAGGACTGCAGCAGGCCGGAGCCCCCATTAATGCTGCCTTCTAGCATGGCAACCGAAGGCGCCAGGGCTTGGCAAATGCCTAAATGCTTTGTCTTACATGTTGTGCATCCACAATGTGCCAAAATAAAATGCAGCTCTCTATCGATTTCCACAGCGTGATCCGCAGTGGCCTTTGGAGTTAAGGAGGCGCTACTCCTGAACTGCTTCTGATTGTAAACCTCGTTGAATTCTTCAATTATCCGTTTCTCAAATAACACGTTTTGCTCATTTAATGATTCACATACCGATATCTTTATTCCGATGACTTCTTCCCATTGCTTGACAGCATTTCTAAAGGTTACTTAGGCCCTTAGACTGTCATGTACTTGATTTGAGGTGACAGCCACCACAGAAGCCCAGGACTAGTCATCAGAACTGGTAACTTATGTAGCCCTGAGGAAGTCAAGACCCTTATTTTGTGAAATATGTGTTGGATCAATCTTGGTTTCATTTTTTACTCTAATCTTCCCCATAATGAACAAAGTGTCTCAGTTTTGCGTAATTGTTGTTTTCAGCTATTTAGTCTTCATAAAGTCTGTCCTTTTTAAAAATGTTCATCTACTGAGTGACTTCTACAAACATTATTCCTTTAGTGCAGAAACTGCTGTTGGTCATATGTTGGTTTATCCAATTCTGCTTTGTTACCCGTCAGCTCTATGTTCACGTCCTTTTGAAATGTATTTTATCTGCTAGAATCTCCATGTCTTGCTCAAATTTGCTGGATTCCTGTTCGTTTCCATTTTCACTTTCATCGGAATACCTTTAAAGGTATTCATGCTCTTGCACCGAACTACTTTTGTAGTCTGATTGCTTTGTATCAACATTCTAGGTATCTTAGTTCTTCTCAACTTATTTCTTCACCGGTACATTCTGTACTGACTTTTGATCCTTTCAACTTGTGACTCCTAAACTCTCCCCCTGTGAGTGTGAGAAGCGCCTAAAGCAAGATCTGCTGGATACTGCATTTCTGGTTTCTTTTTCTGATTAGTCAGTTTTCAAGAATTTGGTTTTCACTATAGATTGCTTGTTTTTTTTGTTTTACATATTATTGACAGTTGGGTTTGTTTGTTCAACACTTTGGATAGAGGAACTATATATGATCATGATTTGCTATTCATATAGCACATTTGCCAAAGTGCTGTACAGAGAACATATTTACATACAATTATCACCTAACCGAAATTGGTACACATTTATCGACCACGGAAGGATAAAAGGCTCAGTTGGCCTTGCAGGGATTTGAACCTGCGACCAGCAGATGATACTGAGATTGCATGAACGAGCGCTCAAACTGCTTATACATTAAATCAATAAAATAAACCCCAGATCAAGTGTGTACCAATAAAAAGATGTAAATATGTCTGAAAAGGTGTGGATATTGTTACCCAGCATAAAGAGCAATTTATCAATGTAACATTTTTTTAATTATGTGTTATGGTTTCAAAATGTAAACCTTTCAACAATATTAATCATATCACAATTTAAAGCCTTTCACATATTACAAATCAGACCATGCATAATTAACATAATTAAAACGTATGCACAAATTCCAGTTGAGAAAGACAAATAAAACATGTAGAATTAATCCCTTAATTCTTTCGTACATAATTACATGAACATTCCAACATTAAAATAAAGTTTGCTTTAGAAAACCTAGTGCTTCAAAAATAAAGGCATGCTGTGAAATTCTGTAAGAATTCACTAACATGGAAATTGTTTCACTTGTCGCTAAACAGAAAATACTGTGACCTTTGCACTTACAAAGAAACAATCCATTGAGCTAAAAGGAAGTTAACAATTTTACAAACTGCCTTTTCGACAACGTATACAATAAAGTTGCAACCTCTGGCGACTCCTAAATGACGTCTCTGTGGGAGTCGTAAGTAGGGCAAGCGTTTCCTACTCCCCCATCACTGTGGATGTAGGAACAGAGACATCTTTATGGGAGGCAAAAGGGGCACCTGCCCCAGGCCCCCACCTTGGATGGGGGGGGGGGGGGCAGAAGGCAACCTGATAAGGAGTCAGTTTCCATTAGTCACCAAAATCAAACATCAAACGTCATGATTTTATATGGTGTGTGGCTGAGGCTCTGAACTTGCCTGCCTGTTGTTGACAAGTACATTCTGCTCTGATACCTACATTGCGTTATTCTTTCTATGTTCACTTTGGTATACATATTTTGTGCGGCACAACACGTGTATCATTCTCACCTTTCTGTGGTGATTATATTGATCAAGTGCAATAGCCAATAAACTGACACAAGAGTCAATTTTAAGTCCGCCTCCTCATTGCCAGAAAGTCAACTCCCAAACGGCGGTCTGATCCAGAAAATTTAAATATGTATGTTTCCTTCACCATTTTACCCTATGTATGTAATTCTTTTCTGAAATCTCATTCTGTATTACTGCCCATCAACATGTATGTAAACTTTTTCTGTAATGTAATTTTGAAATACTGTCCATCAACATGTAAGTACGCGAACATTAATGCCTAAGCTGTCTGTAACCACACCGTGATACCCCAGGGTCTGGGCGTGTAACAAATGTAATAAATAAAAAATAAAGAGGAAATGGATATTAACATATTTGAGTGTTGTGATGGTTCAGAGGAGAGCTCAGTGTTTCTGTCACGACCCTCTGCCCTGATCCCCACTGGCAAGCCCATTGCCCAGGTGGAATCAGGGCTCGGATCACTAATAAGGACTGGCATCCACTTCTCAGGCCCTCTTGGGGCCAGTCCTGGCACCAGGCTCATCAGTAAGGAAAGACATCTGCTTGAGGAACTTCTTTATTTAGGCTTTCAGCCAACATGGAGGCATCAACATAGCTTGATTCGTAGAACCAAGCTATGCGGTCTAGTGTTTTGGGTGTTGTGGCCTAGGGACTACTTGACCTGGACTACTTTACAGTGGCTATTTAAACCACACCCGAAACAAGACAACATGCTTCGCGTTACTTTGCTTCTAGCAAAGTGACGCTCACCGTGTCCAGCTTTCTCACGAGCCTGGTGAATTCCGGACCTGCAGAAAACCCAAGAACATATTAGCAGCAGAATCTTACCTGCATTCATCATCCTTCACTGCTCGCAGCTCCTGAGCAGCTCTGTTGGTGGAGTTCACCGCCCGGATCGAAGGACCTGAGAAAAGGAGGAAGACATCATTAAAGGAGGTAGTGGAGACAAAATAACCACAAAGCGCTTAAAGACTTAACTGGTTGGTTGCTTTTCGGCTGGCATAGCCCTGGAACTCCATCTGCGCTGGGAACTCACCGCGACCTATGAAAAGAGAAAAGCACAGGTCAGTGAGGGCAAGACATTGCTGCGCTACGCAAAGTGCTTCCTTACAGCATCATAGCGCTATAGCGCGCCATCATCTCCCGGTGAGAATCAGCATATCCAGTTCTCCAAGCGGACACTCCGCGCTCCTAGGGAGATAAAAAAAGAGACATTTAGAACAGAGAATAGGCATGCAAGAATTACGATGCCATCAATCACAGTAAGACCTACCTGAAAGACACTACAAGGGCAGCAGTCAGTGAAGTATCTGGACCACCCGCGCCCACAAAAGACAACGCGCCCCTGCCCAGAGTGCGGACGGAGAGCCCACCGATTCCGACAACCAGGTGAGAAGAGAACCTGGAGGGGCTGGAAACACAAGGGAGGTGGGGGAAAACTTACCTTGGTTGCCTAGTCCTAATATAGTCTTCATTTCCAGGTGGAATTCCATCGACACCAAGACCACACCAGGGAATCATTGGGAAGGGCACCAACGACCAACTGGCTGGGTGGCGTCCCCGTGGATACCAGGTGAGCGTAACAGAACGCGAATAAATAAATAATCCAACTGGGCGCCATGGAAACATCAGAAATTGACCAATTGGCCCAATTGTTGGGGGACCTTCGTGCTGAGGTTCATTCAGCCCGACAAGAGACTAATGCACTCCGGAGAGACCTAATGGTGAGCAAGGAGCGCACCGACAAAATCAGCAGGCAATTCTTGCAATCGCAGGCAGGGCAGACGACTCCTGCCTGGAGGAAATCCACCGATGCAAAATCATATCTCACTATCTTATACCCCCACACCAGTACAGATCACGCTGCCTGGAATAGTTCCCCTGGCACCACCAGAAAGGTTTTCGGGCGACCCACGAAAGTATGCAGCATTCATAAATCTGTGTCATCTTCACTTCTTTTGTCGCCCTGGCGCATTTCCAAATGATCAAGCTCGGGTAGCTTTTATCCTATCATACTTGAGTGGAAGTGCAGCGGATTGGTCAGTGCCATTGGTGACCCATAATGATCCGTTGTTACAGGATTATGGGGGGGATCCAGAGAGAAATGGAAAAACTGTTTGCTTGCCATACCCAGGAACAAGCAGTGGATAACAAACTTTTATCCCTCCGGCAGGGGAACCAAGACTTGTTAACATACATTGCAACTTTCAATAGACTGGTTGCTGAAGCCAGATGGCCAGAAAACAAAAGAACCACGTTATTCCATCGAGGTTTACGAGGCGAATTAAAGGATGTCTTGGCCCAGGTAGTTGATCCCCGTCCCCCAAAGACTGTACCGAATTCATAAATCCGGTCATGCAGCTAGACCATCGGTTGCAGGACTAAAAAGCAGACCGGTCCAAAGCAGACTCTCGAGTAGTTTGTTTGGCCTAAAGACAATGCGCCACAGGGGCCAGACAACGCCGTAGAACCCATGCAGATCGGAGGGATACAACCTCCATTAACAAAACAAGAGAGGGATAAAAGAAGACACTGGCAACTTTGTTTGTATTGTGGAAAACCAGGACATTTTCTGAAAGACTGCCCAATAAAACCCCGAAGGAGGACAGTTGGGGCCACAGAAAAGGAGGAAGATAAGGAATCGGAAAACTACCAAGCTCTGCAAATGTAGAGGTCAGTTTGTTGAGTGATGGGAAAGAGCCACTGACCTCACACTTTGCGATACCCGTGATCTTAATAAATCACCAACAATCGTCAAAGATGCATGCCGTAGAAGCGTACTTCGACAGCGGAGCAGTTGGGAACTATATAGATCAAGAGTTGGCAGCAGAGATGTGGCTCCCTTTGTGTTCTAAGTCTACCAGGGACAAGGTGACTACCGTGGATGGGACAGAAATCGCCTCCGGACCAGTAAACCAGTGCACAGCAGTAGTAACCTTGCTGTGCCAGGGTGGACATCGGGAGTGTATTTCGTTCGATCTTATAAAGGCACCTCAGTTCCGGTTGATACTAGGGATGCCATGGTTGGTTGCTCACAACCCTTTGATAGACTGGCGGGCACGGAAATTAACCTTCTCCAGCAACTGCTCCCTAACTTGCTACTCTCCTGACCCAGAACCCGACTCCTGTGTCTCCAAGATTTCCAATACTAGAGCCTCTACTTTGGGAGTAACGAATACTTTGCCAGATGAATATCGGGACTTTCAGGACGTATTCCAAAAAGACCAGGCTAACACATTGCCACCGCATAGGCCTTATGATTGTCAAATTGACTTTATTCCTGGGGCACAAATCCCTTGTGGCAGGATCTACGCTCTTACCGAACCAGAAAACCTTCACCTGAAATCCTATTTGGACTAGTACCTTGCAAACGGATTTATCCACCCATCTAAGTCCCCAGCAGCCAGTCCTTTGTTCTTTGTACCGAAAAAGGAAGGGGACTTGAGGACCTGTATTGATTACCGTGCAATAAACCAGATAACCGTGAAGAACCGCTACCCCTTGCCTCTTATCCCGGAAATGCTAGACCAAGTCAAAGATGCCCAGATCTATACCAAATTAGACCTTCGGGGAGCATACCACCTGGTCCGGGTCAGAAGCGGAGATGAGTGGAAAACCGCTTTCCGTACCAAATATGGCTTATTTGAATATCAAGTCATGCCTTTTGGCTTATTTAACGCTCCCGCAGCGTTTCAATATTTCATGAATGATGTCTTGAGAGAACTGATTGACGTTTGTGCCTTAGTGTACATTGATGACATCTTGGTCTACTCAGCCTCAAAACAAGATCATATCGGGCATGTTCGTTCAGTCCTCACCAAGCTCTGCCAACATCATTTGCATGCAAAGCTGGAGAAATGTTTCTTTCACGTCACCGAAGTAGAATTCCTTGGTTTCATCCTTTCGCAAAAAGGCATCAGAATGGACGTACATAAGGTTGACGCTATTTTAAAATGGCCATCACCAACATCTCTGAAGGGGATACAGAGCATGCTAGGCTTTGCAAACTTTCACTGCCGGTTTATCCCAGACTTCTCTCAGGTTGTGCACCCGATCACAGTACTGCTACGAAAAAGCAATAAAAAGTTTGCTTGGACTGAGGAAGCAGAAAGAGCCTTTCAGGAACTGAAACAAAGGTTCACCTCTGCTCCAATTCTGCGGCACCCGCGTCCAGACCTCCCTTATGTCATAGAAACTGATGCTTCCAGTATGGCAATGGGAGTGGTCCTTTCACAAAGGGACCCAGAAACTGGCCAGCTGCCTTCTGTGGCCTTCTGGTCAAAAAGATTCTCACCCACGGAAATTAATTATGCTATCATGGACAAAGAACTCCTAGCCATCAAGTCTGCTTTCAAGGAGTGGCGACTTTATCTTCTGGGAGCTAGACACACCATTACAGTGATCACAGACCACCGGAACCTGCAATACCTCAAAACAGCCAAAGCCCAGTCTTCACGCAAGTTATGGTGGCCCTCTTCTTCGCCGAATATGACTACGTGATCACCTTTTGACCAGGGGTCAAGAATGCAAAAGCTGATGCCTTCTCTCGAATGGGCATCGATACAACTCCAGACCCAATACCCATCATACCTGAAGACAAACTCTTGGGTATCACAACAGCGTTATCACAAGCCGAATTACAAAACAAAATTCAACAGTCAATGAACCCGGATGCTTTCCTCGCATGGCAAACTCAAGGAGAACAATATTGCATCAAGCATCAGTTACCTTATTTTAGGGACCGGCTATATGTACCCGAGAAGGAGTTACAACAGCATATCATTTCAGGTTATCATGACTCTCTGATCGAAGGACACCCTGGAATCGCTAAAACTTTAGCCAAGGTAAAAAAGAACTTTTGGTGGCCTACCTGGCGTAAGGACATTGTCCAGTATGTTCAGTCCTGCGGCGTCTGTGCACAAAATAAATCACAGAAACAGAAACCATCGGGTCTCCTACAACCACTGGACATCCCTCCCACTCAATGGCACACTCTTTCCCTTGACTTCATCACTGATCTGCCACGGAGTCAAGGCTTTAACACCATTCTTGTAATCGTGGATTTGTTCTCAAAGATGGCACATTTTATTCCTCTCAAGCGCCTCCTGGACACATCCACCCTAGCAGAAGTATTTCTGGAAAACATTGTCAAGCTGCATGGCTTTCCATCAGTTCTGGTCTCTGATCGAGGTAGCCAATTTGTATCCAATTTTTGGAGAATGTTGCGCAATGGCACAGATTGACGTTGGCTATCCACCAGTCACCACCCCTAGACAGACGGCCAAACCGAGAGGACCAACCAGACCCTCGAGCAATATTTACGGTGCATGCTGCACCTTGAATTGAGAGATTGGAAGGGCTTACTGTGGATAGCAGAGTACGCATATAACAACTCCGTACATTCTAGCACGGGCCAAACACCTTTTTACACCTTGTATGGCAGACATCCACATACATCAGAACTTGACCTTCCTGCCAGCTGGGAAATGCCTGCATTAAAGACTCTTCATACAACCATCACTCAGGCGTTCAGAAAGGCGAAGGAACATCTTATTCATGCTAAAGAAAAACAAAAGCACTTCGCCGACCAGCATCGGAAAAAGGCCCCAGACTATCAAGTAGGAGACCAGGTTTGGTTAGCCACCAAATACGTACCCATCAAAGGGACCTGGACCTTCCATCCTCGTTATTTGGGACCCTATACCATCAAGGCATTTATCAACCCAGCAGCCGTCAAATTGAATTTACCACCTAATCTACAAATCCATCCGGTATTCCATGTGTCCCTCTTAAAACCAATGCAACCCGGTACACGAATCAAGACACCACCTCAACCTATACTAATAGATGGAGAACCAGAATTCGAAGTCAAGGGCATCCTGGACTCTAAGTACTCTAAAGCCAAGTTTTACTATTTCGTCGACTGGAAGGGGTTTGGGCCTCAAGATAGATCCTGGGAACCCAGTGAGAACATCCATACACCACGTCTGATCAAGAAGTTTCATCAGAACTTCAACTAAACCTGGACCAGGCAGGAGACACACCTTGGGGGGGGGGGCTTCGGGGGGGATGGGTGGGGGGGGGTAGTGCTGTCACGACCCTCAGCCCTAATCCCCACTAACAAGCCCATTGGCCAGGTGGAATCAGGGCTCGGATCACTAATAAGGCCTGGCATCCACTTCTCAGGCCCTCTTGGGGCCAGTCCTGGCGCCTTTGGTACCAGGCTCATCAGTAAGGAAAGACATCTGCTTGAGGAACTACTTTATTTAGGCTTTCAGCCAACATGGAGGCATCCACATAGCTTGATTCCTAGAACCAAGCTATGCGGTCTAGTGTTGGGGTGTGGTGGCCTAGGGACTACTTTACCTGGACTACTTTACAGTGGATATTTAAACCACACCCGAACAAGACAACACGCTTTGCGTTACTTTGCTTCTAGCAACGTGACGCTCACCGTGTCCAGCTTTCTCACGAGCCTGGTGAATTCCGGACCTGCAGAAAACCCAAGAACATCGTTAGCAGCAGAATCTTACCCGCATTCATCATCCTTCACTGCTCGCAGCTCCTGAGCAGCTCTGTTGGTGGAGTTCACCGCCCGGATTGAAGGACCTGAGAAAAGGAGGAAGACCTCATTAAAGGAGGTAGTGGAGACATTACAACCACAAAGCACTTAAAGACTTACCTGGTTGGTTGCTTTTCGGCCGGCATAGCTCTGGAACTCCATCTGCGATGGGAACTCACCGCGACCTACGAAAAGAGAAAAGCACAGGTCAGTGAGGACAAGACATCGCTGGGCTACGCAAAACGCTTCCTTACCGCATCATAGCGCTATAGCGCGCCATCATCTCCCGGTGAGAACCAGCATATACAGTTCTCCAAGCGGACACTTCGCGCTACTAGGGAGATAAAAAAAAAGAGACATTTAGAGCAGAGAAAAGGCATGCAAGAATTACGACGCCATCAATCGCAGTAAGACCTACCTGAAAGACACTACAAGGGCAACAGTCAGTGAAGTAACTGGACCGCCCACGCCCACAAAAGACAACGCGCACCTGCCCAGAGAGCAGGACGGAGAGCCCACTGATTCCGACAATCAGGCGAGAAGAGAAGTTGGAGGGGCTGGAAACACAAGGGAGGTGGGGGAAAAATTACCTTGGTCACCCAGTCCTAATATAGTCTTCATTTCCAGGTGGAATCCCATTGACACCGAGACCACACCAGGGAATCATTGGGAAGGGCACCAACGACCAACTGGCTGGGTGGCGTCCCCGTGGATACCAGGTGAGCGTAACAGTTTCAAGCACTCATTGCAGAGATCTGTTTTCATATGCAACATTACAATACCAAATTCCAGCAAGGCCGACTCAGTCTTTCAAATGTATGAATTAGATAAGCTTGCATGAATATGTACTTTGATTTTTAGCAGACCAGGTGTTATTGTCACCAATGTACCTGCACCAGACTGCAGTTTCTATAGAAATGGTATCAGTATGGCGAAGGTCTAGAAATTGGTTTGTTCAAATGGGGAGTTGTAAAACCTAGGCAGGCACATCTAATGATGGAAATAAAGTGTTACTCCAGAGAGGTGATTATGTATATAAATTCCAGCCTTTGGAACCAAAACGTTCATGCTTGAATCCTTGAATCTATACAGTGTTCATGGACACATCCCCATCTCACATACTGGTGGCATTGTTTAGCCAATTAGCGGATTTTTCCTATTATGTAGGCTATTTGAGTGGAAACTGTCTTAGACAAGAGAGCAGACCAGATATTGCAGGCTTCTGGCAGGCGGTCTACTTATGGGACAAAACGGTTTGCTTTTTTGTGCAACTCAAACGGCAAGTTTTTAAATACCATTGTTCAAGCCTGTGTTTGGCATGTATTTAAAGCTTTAAAATACAAAAGAGAAACCTATATGAAGTCTTTTAAGATCACTTCAGTTAATATGCTGATACTTCCCTTGATTATGGAGAGAATGAAGTTAGAATTATTGTCATTTTGCATAATATGCTTACTATTTTGTTTAAAAAAAAATGTTTGTTCGGTTATGTGATTTGCATATTTTTCAAGTCAGTTCTGTAAAATGGAATTATGTTCCTTCAGGGTAAGAACTAGAAAAGAAAGTGGTAAAGTGCAGAAATTGCAGAGTGGGTTTGTACACCAGTTTCTCCTCTTAACCAATGTGTGATCCTGGGCATCTTTTTAATCTTGTATTGCCTCACATGTCAAAATTGCCAATCCCTAAACATTTCAAAATGGTTTGCTGTTCAGAGTGATTTTGTTCTCAGTTTATGATCTTTAAAAAAGACTCGCTCATAGTGTCACTGGCTATGTATAATGTTGCTTCCTCTATAATCATGGGGAGCATATTGCACACCACAGACAATTGTTTATTTGCTCTCGAATGGCAACACTACTTGAAAACCATGGGCCTCATTACGAGTTCGAACGGTAGCCGTGCCTGCATTACAGGCACGACTACCGCCGAACTCGCATCCGTCACCATCACCCGCGAATGGGCACTTACCAGCCGATTACGAGTTGAATGGGCAGGTAAGTGCCCATTCGCGGGTGGCGGTAATGCCGTGCTCCTCATCCCCATTCTGCCCTATAGGGCAGAATGGGGATGGGAGAGGGAGCAAACAATGGGCCATTACGAGATGGCCCGTTGTTTGCTCCCTCTTCCCCTCGCGGGACCCGGTAAGCACGCCTGGTTTTCCCAGGCGTGCTTACCGTGTCCCGCGAGGGGACCTCGTAATGTGGTGGAACGGGTTGAACGGCGCCGTCACCTTTTACAGCGCCGTTTAACCCGTTCCGCCAGGGTCCTAATGAGGCCCCATGTCTTTTATAATCTCAGTCTGTCTGGATACGACACCTTCCTGGTATCTTCAAATGGCACTCTATGGCATGTGTGGGCGTTCTCCTTTCTTCCCATTGGTTGCCTGTATCCATGCTTGAGCACTTTTGCATTCTGTGAGACAGCTAATCTGAGTCGTTTGTCTATTGTGCTCCTTTTCCATACAATGGGCCTCATTACGAGGTAGGTGGTAAGGGATTACCGGCACCGGTAAGGACACCGGTGCCGGTAATCCCTTACCACCCTATTCTGAGGTCCCTTAGCGGGTCCCTTCCTTAACGCCTGGTTTTACCAGGCGTTATGGAAGGGACCCGTTAAGGGACTTCAGAGCTAATAACGGTACCGCAAATTGCGGTACCGTTATTAGCTCCATCCCCATTCCCATTGAGCCCTATGTGGGCTAGAATGGGAATGGTTCCCGGAATGGGGATTTACCGGGTCCTCCAAGGTTGGAATGACACAGTAAGTCCCTATTTCGGGAACCCGGACCCGGAATGTGGTAAGGGGGTAGCCATGGTGCTAATAGCACCATGGCTACCTCCTACCTCGTAATGAGGCCCAATGTGTCCTGCAGTCATACTATGTACGGTATACCTTACTCGTGGCTGCTATTGATGAAGTGTTTCCTGTACCTATGCTAGAACACAAGTACCATTACTGTGGACTGCTAATGTTGCCCTTGAAATGCTACTTGTTTATCATTCTGATCACAGCAAAAACGAAGAGGGTAAGGAGACTGAAAGGGAGTCTACCATGCTTATTTTGATCTGAGGCAGCATATCAAGCTATGGCTTATGATCATGACGAGGATGGTGTGGGGGCACAAACCGATATTCTAGATCCCTTAGTTCCTTTGGTCGATGGCGGGGGGCCCCCAAAGGTGTCTATGTCCCTGGCCCCAAAAGTTCTTAAAATGGCCCTGTGTAGGAAGGAAGTAAGGGAAAGCTGAACAAGATAAGTGCCTGCTGAAACCCCTGGGAGACCCAAATAGAAATGGGGCAATCATGCTGGCTCTACATTTAGAAAAGGAAAGGGCTCCTTTTAAGCAGTGTGCATAACTGGCCAGTCTCCTGAATGAACAAGAGTCTAAACTTGTTTTGGCCCCATTGATTGGATAGAGGGGATGCTAAATCATGCGTCACCCTGCCTCCATACTGTCACTTGTGAGCACGGTTTGTCTGTCAAGTGTTTGAGGTCTGTCTTTTGTAGGACAACAGAATCCAGAAAAAGACTGCACAGACAGACCACAGGTGCCTGCAACCCATGTTCCCAGCCTCAGCATTGTGAAGTGTGACTGTGGTGCCTGCACGCGCAGACGCTGCATGTTTGGTGGAATGGTCTGATTTCACAGGATGTTTTTTCAGTTCCTGTGCCTTCGTTGTGATCTTAACATGTTGGCTGTACTGATCCCTTAAGGGCCATTCTAGTGGGAATTCTACTGGGGGTTGTGTTTATGTGGTAGGTGAGGGCAGATATATCAAAACAAGTGTAGGAAACATGTAATATTGAATACGAAACATGTAATATTGAATACAATGTCAGAGGTTCATTTTCGAGTTCCCCAGAGTGTTAAAAAAGTTGCGCAGGACAGGTGAAAATGCGTTACACCTGTTTTATCACCCTTTTTTGTAACTGGAGGATTTTCAATTTTTATTTCAGGCAGAGTGAGGCCACAGAGCGGCCTTAACGTGTCTGTCTTGCATTCCTGTAACGCTTGCAAAAAGATTTGGTTTACTGTTTCACGCCAGCATGACATTTGCATGCCAGGATTCCTTTGGAATCCGCCTGATTTAGCCCCTACAAGCAGGTGGTTTCCAAAGGAATCCATTGTGAATGCATCCCAAATAGTTCATTGTGAGAGGCAATTACGCCTGTTCCAAAATGAAGTGGAAACAAAAGGTGTAAAGGTGTTTTCGCCTGTTTTAACACCTCCCCCCACTATATGTTGGAAATAATGAACATTGTCTCTCTCTCTCTCTCTCTTCCGTAAAAAAACTTTGTTAAAGGGACGTTATGGTTAAGTTGCTCACGCCACCACTGTGCACTGCTAAGACTAACACCCAGGACATCAAAGATGACATCACAAATGTCATTGATGACATCACTGATGACATCACATGTGCATTTACTTTTCATGAAAACTCTGTAGAAGGGATTCTTATTACAATGTTGACCAAAAAGTGTCAAGGATCATTGGAATAAATATCAAGTGCTAATTAGTGCATTAAGCAATGCATTGATATAAATAGCATTCTATTATGAAATTCTATCCAGTATACTGAGCCACTACTCGTGTGGAAACATAGGCATTGTGTGCAGCATACATGATGGAGGTGCAATATTAATAATCTTGCCATGTTGAATAGTGAAATGATAACTGTTTTCTTATTAGAGTTTTGCGTACTGGGAAACATGTAATAAGTAGGTAATGAAACCCTCTTACTACATAATTGCATTATTATAGACAAAACACAAAGGGGCTGAATCATGGAATTATTTGCGCCGAAAAACGGGGATTTGTGCGCCATTCTGCCCGCAAATCCCCATTTGTTAAACAGGGATTTGCGGGCAGAATGGCACACAAATCCCCGTTTTTCGGCACAAATAATTCCATGAATCCGCCCCAAAGAGACTACAACACATACAAATATGAGTATATACAAGGAAATTGAAGTAAGGAAAAAAGCAGCAGTAGTAGCAGAAAGTGTTCATAACCTAACTGATTACCTTTATGCAGAGAAATGATTGCTCTGTTTCAAAGCTGCTACTTACCCTATGCATATGTATCACATGATTTGACTTGTCCCTAAGGGAATTACTGTAAGAACATACTTCAAGGATAAGTCTACAAATATTGTACCTTTTTAATTCCTGACTGTTACTGAAGAAAACCATGTGGCCTAGATATGTCAGTAAAGGAAAAAAGTGGAAGCCAGACATGTGATGTCATCTTTGATGTCCTGGGTGTTAGTCTTAGCAGTGCACAGTGGTGGCGCGAGTTATGGTTGCTTAGCTTACCATAACTGGCGAATTTCAAGGGTTTTTCGGTTTTACTTGGAACCATAACGTCCCGTTAACAATGTTTTGTTTAGTGAATTTCATAGGTTTTTAGTAGCGCAACTAAACTATAACGTCCCTTTAACAAAGTTTTTTTTACTGAAGTTCATAGGTTTCTAGTTGTGGCACATAACCCTAATGTAAACGAACATCTGACTTCATTGCACACCTTCCGGAGAATGCCACATGAACATATGCTGGCGCACAGCATGGTGACGTGTCCGAGAACCCGTACACACTTAAGAATAAGATCTATGCCTCGTGGAACCACAATTTTGTTACTGATGTAAGAACTTGCAACTTCAAGATTTCCCTTGCACAGCTCCAACACCTATTCGTACTCAGCCATTAACAATCTAGTACACAGTACATACTTTTAGCAAAAGTACTATTTATCTGAAAACTACATGAGCTAAGGCCATCCCTCCTCCCCAAGAAACAGTACCACTGCTGTAATGAAGGAGCATGAGAAATACTGCCCCTACCTTACAAGTAACACACGCACAACATTTTCCCCCGTCCACCTACCCCTCCATATTACTGTTTGGTGCCTCTTTGCTCATTTCCGTCTGCAACTTTCGTTCTTAGCTGTCCTCTCAAAAAAAAACCGTCCATAAATAAAATAAATGTTCCTTTAGGAACCACCTTTCACAGTTAAAAAATATAACTAAAAAAAAAATCGCATAGACTCCATCTACTTTATATTTCTCAGTAAAGTGCATAGACGCAATTAGATTTTCCAACATTTCTATTTGCAGTTTGTGTTATGCTAATGGGAATATTATAGCATTCATCCTCAGTTCCAGGGACTGGAACGTTGAATAAAGGGCCAGCATGCCAAGTTATCAGCCCAATCGAAGCAAGAGTGCATAACGAGATCTCTGGATCACTACCCCCCCTTTCCACGCCTAAAATGGGGGATGAATGCCATTAACAATCTAGATTTCCAAAGCAGTAACCTGTGCTACTAAAAAAGAGGATTTTTCGTCCTAAACCGGGACGCCTGTGGCGTCCCGGTTTAGGAAACAAAATCCTTTTCCAAGATAGCCACCATAGAAAGGGAAGGCGGGTGTTCCATACAGGGCCCCTCTTCGCTTTCCATGGCAGCCTCCAAAAACAAAACTCTGTTAACATATTACCACAAGCACTTTTTTCTTCCCTTTCAAATGTATCCTAATGTCGCACAACTTTACCACAAAGCCAGTCCCAGGTGGACATGTCGACTTTAATCCTATCTTTTCTCCCTTCTGGTCATGCCCAGTAGCCACATTGTGCGGATCATGACCTTATACCATGACCCCGACATTCTGCCCACTCCCCATGGCTACAGCCTACCCCTCAGTCAGTAAAAGTATACCGCTATTTTTTAACTACATTGACACTTGTCAAATACGAAAACACTCCCACTTCTCCAACACTATGCTTTTCGGTCGTTGCCAATCAGCCTTAAGCAAATTTACTGTAAATCCACCCATGTTTTTTTTTCCAAAACTGTCAAAAGAATACACAAATAATTTTTCATATTAGGTGTGCACAAAATTCCTACAAACTTTGTGAAATCATTTGCAATCACTAGTCTTGTCCATTGCTGCATCTGCCTAACATAAATTGCCCTGACGTCACTAAATCATATGGGCGGCCCCTGACCGTCACATAACCAACCCTAATGATATTCTACACCTTTTTTGGATGACGTTCCTCTCCAGCGTAGCCAAATGCACCCATAAGCACCTATGTGCTGTGACGCAGAACCTGAAAATGAACACACAGCAACTTACAATGTAGCACGTCACATTTTGAAATAATAAACTGGTTTTTAAAAGAAAACATTAACACTTTACAATTTGTAAAGTACTTCTCCAGCATTGGATCTTTCATGGATTCACATGCTTAGAATATTCCCCGTCGTCAGACTGGGACCCCCTCGGTACACATATATAGCCTTTTCCTATAGGAAAACTTCCGACACTTTTGTGTCCTATCTACGTCCTTTTAGGACCTGCCTACTTATGCTCCGTAGGCCGTCCCAGTATAAGAGGCCCGCCCCCGCGGCTCCCCTTCAGATTTCAACCGTCTCCAAAGTAGTGGGATCTCCTCGCGTTGTCTTACTATTTTGTACAAGGTTGTACTCCTGGAGTTTGAGTTAGAGAAAATGTCCTCCATGTCAGGAAAAGCGCTGTTCCGTCCATGCGCGACGTGCGGCTTGAAAAAAGTTTACGAGGGGGGCGGACATATGGATTGTATATATTGCCTCCACCCTCATCATTCGGCGGATAACTGCGACATATGCAAAGGGTTTTCTCAAAAAACCCTCAAAGACCGGAGTCGACGACTGGTGGCATGGCTGAATGATGGAGCGGGGCCATACCCCCCTTCGGAGGTAGGCTCCACACAATCGACGAAAACATCACGCCGCGCTACCTCGTCGGAACCACCGGCGAAGAAATCTCGACCGACGGAAAAAGAGTCATCTGGGAGTCACTCAGCTAGAGACTCCTAGTCAAAGAAATCATCTTCATCAAAAAAGCATGAAAAGGAAAGGAAATCTCCTCGGGCGATCATCATAGATCGACCACGAGTCGAGTAAAAGCAGGCCAAGTGTGGAAAAGGCGGGACTGCCTAAACCACCTGCTAAGTCACCGTCGTCGACGGCGGTCCAGTCATCGGCCTCCACCCTGCCACTTACGCAGGTGGCATCCACCGTCCCACCGACAACGGCGGCGACGATGGCCTCGTCGACGGGGGTTCTACAGGAGGCCTGGAGGCCTGAAGTTTTTGAACCGATCCCCCCGGATACTTTACTGCAAGAACAGGCTGTGTTGCTGTCCTCGGAGGACGAGAATGAGAGAATAGCTGGCCCAGCAGACCTAGGGCTATGAGTGGCTGACAAGTCGTCGACGAGGGGATCCGGTATACCGGTATCTGCCCCTCTTCTCAATCCTCAATCTGTTTTGTCGTTGGAAATTCTGTCCACGCTTCAGTCCTTGCTACAGTCGTTGGACCAGAGACTACCTCAGGCAAACCTTTTTATTTCACAATAAACTGTCCGAGACCATCGGACTATTCGCATGTTCAATCAAATTGTAACTTTGTTTCTTCGGTCGTCATCAAAAATGTTAATCGTGAGGCACACGTTGTTCTTTTCCCATACACAAAGTATTTGCTTTCAATAAAGCAACGGCTTCGGTCACACAGTGAATTTCAAGACGTCGCCATGAACTTGGGTCTACACCACCATAAAAGATGTATGTTACTCCTAATTGCCACTGCAGCGTACGGACAAATGGGTCCTGCACGATTGTCCCACAAAACAGTCACGGTTAGGCAGCCGGTCACTAGTATGTGCATCTGGCGTGCGAAAGATCCATCACTTGGCATCTGGAATTCATAGCAATCGAAGTAAGGCACGATGTAGCTATTTTGGAAAACATAACAGAACATATGTATCAATACCCAACCTTTAGCAAACCCTTTAAAAAAAGACAAAAAGAACGTGGAAACTGATACACAAATCGATGTAGTCATATATGACGTTTTAAAGAAATATTAGCGTTGAACATGGGTGAATCTAGTGATAGCCTACAAACGCTGAGAATCTGCACTCTGCATAACAAAAAAAAATTACAACTACACAGAAAGATAATACTTCAGTTAGCTTGCCAAAATTAATGTTCAGGTAATAAAAAATGTAATCTCGTTCCGGTGTACAGTCGTCAAAAGCAAACTTACATGATATTGACCGTCTCCATTGTCTTCGTGAAACTCAGACAGCAGTGTCCTTTCACCAAAGAATCTTCATGAACTGATTTTACATGTGCCTTACAAACGTTTTGAATGCATAACCTTATCAAATGGTCTTTTTTGCAAACTTTCACTCCCTGCATTCTTACTGAATTTTCCCTTTCACTCAAGGTCAAAAACAATTGACCCTTATGGGTTCAGTCGGATGCGAAAAAGCAAAGCAAGTGACCTTCACTCAGAATCCAAATACATTCTGACTTTGCAACAACATGTCTCAATGCATTTATGAGAACTGGTACTCCCATACACTTGCAGACCAGCTGTTTCCATCAAACACTGCAGGTGGCTGCCTCAGATTTCAAACTCTAGGGCACCAGTCTGACTGCAATATTATTTCAAATGCATTGTAACACAGACACAGTAATTCTTCGCCTGTACTTAACGGACATTATATTGAGCAACAACTTCCAATTTTTCCCGTATGACTTTGGTGACAAAAAAACAGCACTTTTTGACTTCCTGCTGCCACATCCCATCCCAGCCTCATTAACACTCACCTTCCGAGACAGTGGGCTTCATTCCGAGGTTGGTGCTAGTCATGGCGCTATTAGCGCCATGACTAGCACCATTACCGGTACCGTGTCCGCCCTCGTTAATGGGGACTTACCGGTCTAGTCCGACCTTTGTGGGACCGGTAAATCCCCATTGAAAATGTCAATCTCCATTCCCATTTGAGCCCCCATAGGGCTCAATGGGAATGGGGAGGGTGCTAATAACGGTACCGTAAATTACGGTACCGTTATTAGCTCTGAAGTCCCTTTGTGGATCCCGTCCATAACGCCTGATAAAAGCAAGCGTTCAGGACGGGGCCGCAAAGGGACCTCGTATTAGGGAACAAAGGGTTTACCGGCACCGATGTCCTTAACGGTGCCCGGTATCTCTTTGCGCCCTACTCGGAATGAGGCCCAGTATTTCATAAATTTAACAAGTGCAATGTTGTGTTGTTTTATGTTTTAGCAGTGATGGCCGCGTACACCAAAACACGAATGGAAGACGGTGGGCGCATCAAAACAATCTGACGCACTTCACACTCTTCAACATCCAATCAGTGAATGCGTCACATGTCCGCGGACATGATGCTACGGATTAGCCAATCAGTATCTTGTCCGCGGAGCGAACAGGGAAGTGTGACCGCGGAGCGGACATAGATATCACAAATTTTTGGAGACATATTTTTCGGTCATTTTAAGGAAAACTACTGGACAGATTCTCACCAAATTTACAAAAGCACGCTTTAAGCTCCTGCCGCAAATTTGGAGAAAATCCGTCCATCGGTTTGGGCTGTAGGCGTGCGCAAACATTTCACCCCATTCAGTCTATGGGGAAAAAAATACGTTTTGGGACCCCCTATAACTCCCCCCGCCCCCCCCTGGACCAAACCTCACCAAACTTTGCAAATAAATTCAGAGTGGGCCATATACTTTATTTGCAAAGTTTGGTGAGGATTCGTCCAGGGGTAGCAGAGTTATAAGCTGCCCAAAAAGTGCTCTTCCTATGGAAACAGCAACTTAACCATAACTACACGGCCACTACTGTGGCCATGTAATATATATATATATATATATCTGTCTCTCTCTCTCTCTCTCTCCACAATGGAACCGCATAGTATATATTTTCCATGGTTGCCCAATCTAGCAATTTACGCAGTGTGTGTAAACTTGCATGATGCTGTCGTGGTTCCTGGAATAACAAGGCATAGTTTTTGCAGCTGTCAGCCGGTGGAGTAATACCTTGCCTGAGGTTTCCTTGTTGTGCAACACTGAGGCAAAACCTGTATGTTGGAGGCATTTGTTTGATTTACTGCCCTTTACTAATTGCTTGAGATAAGTCCGCTTTCCTGTTTACAGAGTGCACGTCAATAGGCTGGCAAGAAAACACATGTTCATTAAAAGGAGACTTTACAGCACCACGACCTTGGAGTTACATTTTCATGTGAAAAGGTTGACTTGCAACAGTATCATTGGATGGGATCCCTTTCTTCCTAAATTAATTTTCAAAATAATATGATTACCAAAAACATTAGGGTATTCCTTGCTGCACTCGGAAGACAACAGGTCTATTGCAGTGGTCTACAACCTGAGACTCCAGATGCTCTGGACTACAACTTCCATGATCCCTCACCATTGACTATGCTGGGTAGGGCTGAAGGGAGATGCATTGCATATTGTATTGTGCAGATTTTCTGTAGCGCCTTACGCCAAGGCGCTTTACAAATATTAATGAGTTGGTATATATCAAGCCATGATGGAAAAACAATACAGAAATAGAACAGAAAGAAGGAGCAAAAGAGCACAAGAAAACCAATAGAGAAAAAGAAAATGCAACGGTAATCCAAACAAACAGGGCCTCATAACGACTGTGGCGGCCTCCCCATTCCCAGTGAGTGAAAACCCAGCTCAACCAGGAGCAATACTCCTAGAGGAGGCAGAAGATAACTGCATACTCGAGTGTCTGCACCCATGTACCAACCACATCTGGGGCGGGCATCCAGCAAGATGGTCCCGAGCACTACCTTGGAGTCACACCGCAGGACCCAGACCACAATGTGTAGCCAAAAACATCTGGTGAGCCAAAGGTTGCAGAACCTTGGCCTACAGCATTCTCCCTTTATTATCACGAGGCCAGTCAGCACCCTCTGACACAGGACGTTATTACTGTATGCAGGCGAAGGAAGGGACCTGACCAGGGGACAAAAGGCAACCAGTGTGGTGCCATGTCTTTAGACTGGTGTAAGCCTACTGGCATGTCTTTACATTAGTGTAAAGGTAACAATGTTAGAGTCTTAAAAAAAAAAAATCAAAAATAGATTTAAAAGGGGGCAAAGGGAATAGAACAATAATAAACAAGTGGGATAGTATGGGGAGCCCCCCATTTTTCAAAAATAAAAAATAAAAAGCAATTCTTTAAAATAAATTACATTTACACTCATTGAAAGACCATTGGCAGTCCCCACTGTGAAAATATGGAGCCAGTCAGAGCGCACACGTCTGCCATTTCACTGGTGCGCATCAGCATTAGAAGAAAGCACCAACAGGTATTGGCTAGGGACAAAGGTTCCGAACCCAAATATGAAAAAAGTTAGATGTGGGAAGCGGAAGCCGCAGCGAGTTGCAATAAAAAGGGAGCATGAGGAGTAGAGCAGCATGGGGGGATTTGGGGTTCTTGGGTACCCTCCCGAACACGAGCAAATACAATAAACAAATACAAGAACAATCAGTAACAAACACATGGAAGTCGACGTTTTTTTTTAAATAAAACAAAAGACTCAAAATTATAAATGAAAATGTTGAAAAATGAACAGTCATAGCGTGCCTTTATAGAGTAGCAAACTGCTTTTGATGAAGGCTATTCGTACTAGGAAACAGTGCATGGAGGGTTTTGAAAGCTGGAGGAAGAAAACATGAAATACGGAGAAAGCCAAGCCAGAGAGTCCCAAGTGTACGATGAAATCAGAACCAATGTTTTGCTGAGCTGCATGGCGGAGGGCCTCGCTGCCTCAGTGGAGGGTACAGCAGGGGAATCCATTCTGAGCAGTACTCTTCAGAACTTAGATATTACACCGGCTGGTAATTCCCCTGGCCCTAGATGGAATCAAATGAGAGTCTGTTAGTACTAAAGTGGCTCGAGCAGTGGGAACTGTGAGTGGATCGCACAAGTCCCCTTTCTGTAATGAAAGGACTTTGGAGATATTGGTCAACAGTAGAAAAGTTGTTAGAGGCGTGGAAACTGCGAGTGGATTACACACGTCCAGTAATGCCAAAGCGGTGTAGATATTGTTCAACACTAGAAAACATGCTAGAGCCAAGGCACCTTGGAGTAGAACACACCGCAGCAATGCCAGTCCTATGTAACATTGGTCAACAGTAGAGAAGCTGCACCATTATGCCTCCAATCAGTGATAATTGTATGAAGAAGCCAGTTATGGACCGTGGACATTTTATCATCACCAATGTGGAGTCATCAGTGGGGCATGAACCTAGGGATGCCCTGAGGAATAAGATGCTGCCATGGTTACGCCAAAAGACGGGACAGGCATCGTAAGACTGTCAGACCTTCAAATCATCCGAAGGGTCAAGATAGATGGTGTACCCAAAATGGTAGCGATTGCATACTGACGGGGTGTGGTACAAGTAACCTGCCATACTTTTTGTCCATTTGCAATGACCTGTCGAGAGTCTCATCTGACCTGAAACTAGTTGTTGACTTTTCTGAATTATAGTTTTGATGTTTTAGGGAATGGACCTCTGATTTCTTTCCTGCATTATTATCTGTATTATGTGTTTGTCTTGTTTTTCGTTGCACTCTGAGGCCGATGGGCGTGTGGCGCATTAAAACAATTATAAAATAAAAAATAAAAATAAAATAAATAGCAGCCATAGGAAGTGAGCATAGACTGCATGGCTCCTTTCCAGGCACAGAAAATCCTTGTAGATATTGGGTATCCTCGGTATCAGAGCTGCTGGTGGAATGGGCTCTATGGGCATATTCCACAGCTCCCTTCTAGACATACCAAAGCTTTGCAAACATTGGTCATCAGTATCAAAGCTGATAGAACAGTGGGACTTCAATAGGGTACTCTGTTACTCTTCCAGTTATGTCAATGCGTAGTTGACACTGGTCATCAACACAAAGGATGCTGGAGGAGTGGGATCTGTGAGTGAATCACATTGTTATGTATGTCTCCTTGTCAACAATTCCCCTTTGTTATGTACCAATGTGTTTCCCCTTCACCTCCCTGTATCAATATAATCGTTGAGTCTTTGTAAAGGCATACTCACTGGGGACACTCTCCACAAGTATGCATTTTTGCTCTGGTAGAACCATGTGACCAACCACATAAATACAAATGACCCCACAATACTTTACATGTAGTGGTCATCAGTGCAAAGTTTGCTGCTGAAGCAGTGGGGCCTGCGAGGAGATTAGAGTTTGTAGTCCTGAAATGACAATGCTTCATAACATTTCACACCAATGCAAGCATTTCTAGAGAAGTGGGGCATGTCAATTTATCAGACATGCTCGTATTCCAGACATGACAATGCTTTGTAGTTAGTGATCATCAATGCAAATTACAGTAGATTACACAGCTCCTAGTACAGACATTTATTCCAGAATTACATTTTGGGGATTCTCTGGACCCGCTTTGTGGGCTTCCTAAAACCTTTTCTGGTTCTCGATATTTTTATTTTACTTTCATGGCCAGAAGGACTTCTGCTGAAGTTCCCCTGGCACTGCAACCCTTTTTGGAAAGAGCTGCCTAAGTAGCCTTTATGGCTTCCAGGGCAGAGGTGCTTTTTGCGCACCCCAGGGTGATTCTATAATCCTACATTTGTGTTGGGCAGCAGACTAAAGGCAGCTATAATTTCGTTTTAGTTTTACCAGGTGTAGTCACTTTTGCAACATTAGTATCCCACTGCACTGTACTGCAGCCACTGGGACACTCGTTTAGTTTCTTAACCCTAGTCCCACTCATTTGGTTTGGGCCATCTCTTTGTCTGTGTGGCCCAGGAAAATGGCCATTGTGCTCACATGGGCTCATTCTGAGCCCAGCCGCTACTTCATGGAGTGTTTTAAACTGGGTTAGCCTAGCTTTCTGCCCTAGGCATGCCCATTATACCTTCTGTGTGGGTGCACCTGAGTGTTTGGTGGTTTTTAGGGCCAGCATGATTATCTGGCTGCCAAAACCTTTGCGTCTGCTGGGTGTATGAGTGAAGGCCTCGCTTAGGCCAGCCCCAGAGTTAATGTGTTATTTAGGGAGACGCTGTCCAGGCCTCACTTCACATTCTTACCGAAATTGCTAGAGCACTGCTGTGAAAATGAGCTTTTGTATCTGGAGACCTGGTTTGGCCATATTGGATAGAACCTGGCTCCTTTGTCTTGCCCCAATTTCCAGGGGCAAGCATTGTGGATGAACATCTAAGCTTTCTTAAGCATTCTTTTTTTCATTTCCGGGGTGACCTATTTTTATATTGTTCTTAATGTTATTTTTTTAGACAGGATGCAGGTGTCTTTTTGTTAGCTAAAGACTTTAGGATAAGGATTGGAACCGTGAGCAAATGTATGTTTGCCTGCAGGAACTTTGTTTTAAGTTCATGCCACTTGTTAAGAGATGAGGAATTCATATTGACTTTAAGGAACAAGGAAAGGCATAGATTGTTTGCGGGGTACACTAATGTGATGTACCGCCATATATATTGCGCACCTGGTGTACTTTTATGTTACTTATTAATTACATCCATATTTAAAACTAGGAGCACTTCATATTTATTGACTGCTGTTATTGAATGCTAACGGTTGGTCAAATGTGTTTGTGCTGTAGAAAAGTTACTTTGACTGTTTTGCAGTAACTATTTAGGATTGTGAGCGTGAGCACCTTATGTGTTACCCATTGGATAATAATTTGCATACCATACTACTATAAACTTGAGGGGATATTTTGGTGTCTGCTTCTCCATTTTTGCCTCCTGTTAACGGAAACGTTAAACGCTGGAATGCATACCTACTTCTTCAACTGTAACTCTGCTGCATATGGTAGCATCTGATTAAATGCTTTTTCTCTGATACAAAGTCTTGGTGATCCCCACCAAATGTAAGCCAGGCCTTCTTATTTAGTAAACCAATCACAGCGGACATCCTATATTATTACCAACGTAAAATAACATTTTGGATTTCTCACAATCCATTTATTTTGATAGGTTTTCTTGGATCAAGACCAATCTTCATCATACATCTTCCAACTATTCAGTTCTTGGAATCTGGTTCATCGCACCTATATAAACCAACAAACAATAGTGGGAACCTCCAAACTCCGACACCTAGAGGTAAAGCAATACATATGAAACAGGTGGTGGTGCCGGAAACACGAGAGCAACTGAAGAACAAAGCAAAGGGTGTTACATCAAATATTCATTTTATTTTGTTATAAATTGTAAAAAATCTTTAATTAATTTTTATAAAAAACATCCTATATAGCAGACATTCATACATTCATTCAACTAATGCAACTCTAAAAATAGTACTTTTACATTTTTTTATGGAAATGTGAAGCAAATGCAACAACTGTTCCATTGTTTAGATAAAAATTACACTTTCAAGAAAAACAACTAATGTGATCAAAGGAAAGCAATCCGGTAAACAAATACAATTTCTGTATAATGGGAATGTAAAAAACACTTCCAATGTTTAATAATAGTGGTTCACTCCAGACAAAAATTATCGACTATTAGTGCCCAGACTATTGATGCCAATACAAAGAAGTCTTCTTAGTCAAACAGGCTTCTTAGTACATAGTTTCGACTTGGATAGTTATCTATGTCTTCATCAGGATAGGGATGAACGTAACAACATTTTTGGAAACCATACTCGAGATGGTAAAATGGTCTTTGCTTAACCTGCTTCCCATCTATGTTAGAGATGCTGGGTCAAATACAGGTTTTCATCGTTATATAGCACACTCCAGGGATATTATGAACATAAAGGATCCCTCAATGTCAAAAGGATAAATCTCCTTGGCTTTGTGTAAATGAAGTGTCGGCACCGTCTGTCTCTTATTGAGGCCAACTTCGTAATGATGAAAAAAGAGACAAAATCTTTCTCGAAGGAAAAGTCGAAGTGCCCTTTCCTTCTGAGGAACAACTCCAATATATAGAGCGTAACGCTCCCAAACGTCTCCTGTGCACGCAATTAGGAGATTAAATGAGGCCGCCGTAACATCCCCTCTGTGTAGCAGTTCCTACTCTGCATACGACACCGCTTCTCGCGCAGATAACCGTCGCCCATGATGAGTCCCGGCAGACTGAGGGGACTCATCGTGGGCAACGGTTATCTGCACGAGAAGCGGTGTCGTATGCAGAGTAGGAACTGCTACACAGAGGGGACGTTACGGCGGCCTCATCTAATCTCCTAATTGCGTCCACAGAAGACGTTTGGGAGTGTTACGCTCTATATATTGGAAGCGGTGTCGTATGCAGAGTAGGAACTGCTACACAGAGGGGACGTTACGGCGGCCTCATTTAATCTCCTAATTGCGCGCACAGGAAACGTTTGGGAGCGTTACGCTCTATATATTGGAGTTGTTCCTCAGAAGGAAAGGGCACTTAGACTTTTCCTTAGAAACAGATTTTGTCTCTTTTTTATCACTACAAAGTTGGCCACAATAAGAGGCAGACAGTGCCGACACTTCATTTACACAAAGCCAAGGAGATTTATCCTTTTGACATTGAGGGATCCTTTATGTTCACAATATCCCTGGAGTGTGCTATATAACAATGAACACCTGTATTTGACCCAGCATCTCTAGCATAGATGAGAAGCAGGTTAAGCAAAGACCATTTTACCATCTCGAGTATGGTTTCCAGAAATGTTGTTAGGTTCATCCCTATCCTGATGAAGACATAGATAACTATCCAAGTCGAAACTATGTACTAAGAAGCCTATTTGACTAAGAAGACTTATTTGTATTGGCATCAATAGTCTGGGCACTAATAGTCGATAATTTTTGTCTGGAGTGAACTACTATTATTAAACATTGGAAGTGTTTTTTACATTCCCATTATACAGAAATTGTATTTGTTTACCTGATTGCTTTCCTTTGATCACATTAATTGTTTTTGTTGAAAGTGTAATTTTTATCTAAACAGTGGAACAGTTGTTGCATTTGCTTCACATTTCCATAAAAAAATGTAAAGGTACTATTTTCAGAGTTGCATTAGTTGAATGAATGTATGAATGTCTGCTATATAGGATGTTTTTTATAAAATGAACTAATTAAAGATTTTTTTTTACAATTTATAACAAAATAAAACGAATATTTGATGTAATACCCTTTGCCTTGTTCTTCAGTCATCCAACCTATATACCTTCTGAACTGAAATGATGAAATGAAGCATGTCTTCCATGTCCTTTAGCTGTCCAAATAATGATTCACTGATGAAACGTATCCGTCTTGACATCCTCTGGGGAGTTATTGAGTTATACCAAGTTGCAAGGGCTTCCATCTTGCATTTCAATCTGTGCCACAGCAGATGTATGTCCCTTCTGTTATGTTCTGAATGAGACTGCTTTTTCTGAACTCTCATTCTGTGGGTAGAACTTCAAAGTGTTTTCATCTACTTGAGTCCTGCGCTTTTGTTTGGGATCCAGACCGACTGTAAAAAGATGATCTGGTTTTCTGTCCTCTGGCTTACTTACCAATATAATGGTGATGTCTGGCACTTAAACCTTCTGCAGATATTCCTCAACTGCATTACTGGATCTTGCCACTGTGTGACATTCACATGAAGTTCCATCACAGTGATTGACTTTTTGCAGTATCAGAGGCCTGAGGGCGAGGGCCCACAACACCCCATCTGCTCCATCAATTAATGGTGATAATCCGCCTAACAAATCATTTACCATCAACACAGGTGTCTCCTGAATTGTTGCTATTAAGACTGGATGTTTGAGATTATGCTTTTACTATCTTGATAACTTCCTTGACAACTCCATCTACTAGGATCTCCACCATCAAAATTGTAAGATGCATCTTCTACTGGCTGCATTTTCAGATGGTGTTCCTTCTCATTCTCCTGATTTATTGATTCAAGAATTGTTTTGCTCATAATTGTCGCATGTGCTCCTGTGCTCCTGCGCCAACTAATGTGAAGACCTGGCATTGTCCCTGAATAGTAATTAGTGCAAAGTACTGGTCTTTAACAATTTCCAAAGTGCACAGGAAATCAGAATTATTACTGAGTTCGGTGCTAACATTCCTCAATCCTGGCATACGTCTTGCAAGACATAGAGGCATGTGGAAGGAAGTCCTCCTCTATATTGTTGGATACATCTATCGTTCATCTCCTACGTCTGTAAGAGCAATTTGGGTACTTACCAGCATTTATTAAACTGCAGTGCACTCTCCTTTTCACAGTCTTTCAGTGTCCTTACATGTATACTTACCTCTGGGTTCTGGCTATGCCACAGCAGTTTGACCTTTGATTTCTTACCGCACTTGAACACTTCCTTCAACCTGCGTAAGAGACAGATCGGAAGTACAGATAGTATCCAATGCTTCTACTGTACCTGTTACTTGCCCATCATCAAGCAATTACAGAGAGATACAATCTTCTGGAGCTTGATCATTTGCTGAATGCTTTCCATTAGTTCTGGGATTGTTGGGAACAGATGTATTGTTATGTACATGAGAAGAAAACAAACATAATTCCACTGGGAATGGGGCTTCTTTGGGGGTCATTAGAAGTTTACGGTGCAGTAAAAGTGCTGGTAAAAGTGGCAGTAATTGCGTCACCAGCACTTTTACTGCACTGCCAAACTACAGGTTTGCCGGTGGGAGTTGCCTGATTTGTCTGGAGACAAGAGTTGAAGGTAAATTAGGCCCCCACTTTCAAAAAACAGCCGGTATACCGATAATACCGGGATATCAGGAAACGGTAGGGCAGTTTGCCAGTATTCTGCTGGAATTACCGGCGAGATACCGGCAAACTTATGATGACTCTCTTTGGCTTTTATCCTCACTTTACCCCTCTGATGTATCGATACTTTGCTCGTCCCTTTCTTTTTCATTATTCGGCACTAAGTTACTTACATTTTCCACCTTCTGACCCACTTCTTTGAATGCAAGTATCTGTTCTGAAGGTGATGGTTCTGGAAGTTTAAAGGAATACACAACACAGTTACCAATTCATCTTCAGTTGTATGTGCATCCTTGTGCTCTACTGATACATTGGAATTACACTGTGCTACACTTTCGCTTTGTTCCTCTTCGCTTCTACTTGATTTAGATCCTAAAGCACCCCCACATGCCAATCTGTGCTATTTTTTGTAACTTCTTTTTTTGTGTCTGTATGTTTTTGATATTTGTGTCCCACTCTGGGCAACTCCACTTTTGGTCATAATTCTCAATAGTGCAAAGCCTAACTGTACCAATGAGCATAACCCTGGATTGGTTGCCCAAGTATCTGGCTGGTCTTGATTGAGTGTTCTTTTAACCAGTCATTTGCCTTCTGGGTGGTGTTCAGAGTGTATTCATTTTATGTTGCAGGAGGTGCACTTTTGCTTGCTGCTGAAAAATGTTACAATTTGGTCGGTAAGCATTCAAAATGTTGGTATCTCTGATCTTCACGTTTATGTCTCTAAAATCTAGGCCTATAGTAGTTTAAATTGTAGTTGGGGTCTCTCTTATAGTTCCCATAACTCTGCTCAAGAAATTGTAGGCAATTTGGATTCCCCCCAAACTCCTGGCTTATCCTGGGAGGGCATCTTGGCATTCTTTTTGGGTTAAATTGATTCTAGGTAACTACTCCAGCATTCATCTGTGAGTTCAAACTGAGCTCAGAATTGCAATTCTGTGAATTATCTCCTCTCTCTAGGATACTTGAGTTGAAATGAAGCCTGAATGTACTGATTCCTTTGCTTTATTGGACTGTGACAAAACCTAGGAATTGGATTTGATCCTTCGTATCGAGGACCGATGTTGGACTGAATGGAATCAATGCTCTGAAATGTGGTTTTGGAAGACGCAGGGCCTCATTACGAGTTTGGCGGCAGCCATGGAGCTATTAGCTCCATGGCTGCCGCCAAACCGGGCTCCTTTACTGGGTTCCCAGAATGGGGAATTACCGGGCCATTCCGAGTACGGAGGGCCCGGTAATTCCTCCCTCTGGGAACCCGGGCCCGGACCTTCCCCATTCCCATCTGAGCCCCCATAGGGCTCAATGGGAATGGGAGAGGGAGCAAACAGGCCGATTACGAGCGGCCCATTGTTTGCTCCCTCTTCTCCTCGCGGGACCCGGTAACGACACCTAGTTTTACCAGGCGTCCTTACCGGGTCCCGTGAGGGGACCTCATAATTTTGCGTAATGGGATTAACGGGTCCGCCTCCTTTAGCGGAGCCCGTTAACCCATTATGCAAAACTCGGAATGAGGCCCACAGTATTTTCGGGAATCACTTTCTCATGAGGAGGTGCATTCTGTTGACTCTTCTGAACACTGTTCTTGCTTTTGTTAGTTTCTGAAGCTAGTTTGTTTACTGGCATTTACCTCTAGTACGTTGCCGTCTGAGACAAATGTTTTGTTTTTCCTCCTCTTGGCTTTTATTGGAATAATTACCAGCATTTTCGGGTTTGGCAGTCACTTCCCGCATATTATGTTTGTAGGACACAGCAACATATTTGTGCATGGAACATTCTCTCAAAGCAAAAACAAAGAAGTGATGGCTGGAAAGTTTAGAATGAATCTTAACCTCTGGCATTGCTCTGGGCCACCCTCCAGACCATCATTCTTTGCCTGCCAAGCCATTACAGAAGGGGAAAGACCATATGCAAATCAGGCTTGGCCCCATACCAAAAGGAGCAGTCCAGCCTGAACTGCTAGGTCATATCCCTTCTCCACGAGACCACAGGCAACCCCAAACATGTTTTCGGCCTTGTTGGGCCTCATCAGTGAGGAGTAGCTTGGGTCTCTAGGCCGAGCAGGCCCGGGACCCACGTCTGGGCATATCTGTCCCACTCAGGTGACATATCATAAACAAAGAGTTGCTGGCTGGAAGGTTTAGAATGAATCTTAACCTCTGACATTGCTCTGGGCAACCCTCCAAACCATTGTTCTTTGCCTGCCAAGTCATTACAGAAGGGGAAAGACCATGTGCAAATCAGGTTTGGCCCCACCCCAAAAGGGGCTGTCCAGCCAAAACGTCTTGGTCTCATCCCTTCTGCACGAGACCATAAGCAGCCCCAACCATGTTTCGCCTCTCAAAGGGCAGCACCATGTACTGAGTGGCTAGTGTTTGCTTAAATATACTGTCAACCAAAGCACTGCATTTTCCCATGCTTGACAATATATTTAAGCAAAACATAAATCTCTCATTGCACAGGTGCCTGCGCCCTGCTGGCCGCAGACAACAGCGCATGCCTAAAAGGGACCTGCGCCCAAAGTGCTGCCCCGAAATGGCCCTGCCCAAAGTGCTGCGCCGGTATTTCTAGCTTCGCGCCATCTTTTGCTCAGTGATGAAAGGGTAGATTGTTGTCAAGTACTCAACCTTTTCTCGCTGTCTAGCTTTCGGGACATACATCTTCACCCTAAGACTAGGATGTTTAATTTGGTCACGGTTCATTTACTTGCACTGTCTTTTGAACATTGTTGTTGAGGTTCTGGCATTTTCACCAACTTATCCTGTAATGATTGTATGTTTAGTTGTTGATGTATAGAAATACTTCTCTACAATGTGCCTGGAGTGAGCTACGTTCCCCTTTAAGCAGCACAGACTCTTTGGCAATGTGATGATTATCTACTTCAACCGTTCTAATATTGTAATTGAATTGATCAATATATGCCTTGTGCTGTTCATTATTATTATTATGAATTCTTGTAATGCGCAATGCGCACATACTCTTCAGTGCGCCGCAGGGGCTCTTCAATAAAAAAAAATCCTATTTGAAATTCTCTCCCTCTATAATGTAGAGATAATTTTATTTGTGTTTTAAACACAGTCATCTGGTGTAAATAGGATTCTATTTCAGATCGCTATTGATCCAATGTTCTTTGAAGTTCATGCTGTTGTGGGAACTAATCTGAATGATCTCGCTGAAGGGAATTTAAATTTGTATCAATCCGTGCACAGTCTTTTTGTAAATGGATTAGCTCAGTATTTCTTGGGATTTTTTCACCCTCTTATTGTGTCCCTGGGCCTACCAAAATGTTTTTGGGGTTACCCTTGTCTGTTTGCAGCCAGGTCATTCTGTCTTGCAGTTGAGGGAGAAACAGCCCACCTGGAGCACTCGACCACCAGCACCCCGGACTCCCCCACGAAGAAGTGCTTGGGGTGTCAAGGATGACCGCTGCTGCTTTTATCAATGCAAACAGCAACCAGGATGCTCCGTTGAGCAGGAGCTCCGATTGGCTGCACCCTGCACATATGGCCAGGGAAGCCCCAGCCGGGAGGCATTGAAGGCCGGCATATAAGGCTGCTTTCAATCTCAGCCAGTCTATTGAGGAAGAACAGCCCACCTGGAGCCCCCAACCAACAGAAACACGGACTACCCCACCAGCACAAAGAAGTGCCTGGGGGAGACAAAGATGGGCGCTGCCGCTATTATCAATGCAAACAGCAACCAGGATGCTCTGTTGAGCAGGTGTGCCGATTGGCTGCACCCTGCACATTTGGCCAGGGAAGCCCAGAGCCCACTGTCAGGAGGCACAGCCGGCCAGCATTGAAGGCCAGCATATAAGGGTGCTTTCGATCGAAGCCGGTCAAAGGCTGTACGGCCCACTCGACCCATGAAGATCATCCACACTGCCAGCGCCCGGTGCCTCGACCCATGTGCTACATACAGAAGGTGAGCAACCACCTATCACTGTTGACCCCTATACGTACCTTCCTGATCTCTGCATATCGGTCACCTACATGGAAAATACGATTGAGGTGCGCCACGAGTATCCCATTACCCATGCCCACCCCCTTCCTTAGACCACTATTCAAGCCCTGCCTTGGGCCCACTCCTCCAAATGCCGCCTTACAAACCCCAAGCATACTCCCTGTACGAAACCGATACCAGCCCGGATGTCCTGGTCCACATAGCGAACCTGCCACTACGTGCTCTTTTGCACTGTATGCCTTTCGGCCCACCCACCAATCACTTCATCAATATTCAACTGATGTCCCACGAGCACTGGACAAGCCTCCACAGAACCACACTACTGCAAGTCCTTACTGGCCCCCTCTCGCCGCATGCACTATCATCCTGACCATCATGCACAGGAACCGCCATCTCCGACGGAGGACCCGCCACCTACAGCTCACCCCCCACCTATGCTTGCCCAGTGCTAGAGCCTCTTGGCTCACTGCAATGAAACGTTATGGCGTCCTGCTTACTCTAGTTCATGTAAGTTTGGTATTCATTTCTTATATTATTCCGATTCAAGGGCATGTATCAATCTGCCTGTTCTGCCCCTCAGCAGAGGTAACCATGCATTCGCTGATTCAATCGTGCAAAGACATTTGTAGTTTCTGTGAAACTTTATCAGCATTTATCAATTAGCTCACTGCAAGCACAGACACCTTCCGCACCCTGCCTACCATCAAATCTATCCCTAACTGCACAATTACTAACCAACTTCAAAGAAAGGCATTGGCTTTCACATGCCCGTTGAGCAAAAAGCCCACCCTACACCTGCCTCTAAGTCTGTCCTACCTTATCCTAAGCCCAACAGAACTTGCACAGATACCGCTTCCATCACCTATACAAGAAATACCTCCCACCCAACCAAAGATAAGCTATGATCTCTTGTCACCAATGACGAAAACGACTTGCACACTACCAACCTATCCCCAAACCCCACCAATACCGTACTAAGTTTGCCAAATATCATCACGAGTCCTGCCAATATGGCTATTTGCACTCCTGAAATAAACAGTGGAGTAACTTTGCTGAAAATGTTGGGGGGAACATGACATCTGAAGAAAAGGAGCCCCGGCCAAATGAATGGGGACAAAATGGTGTGCCATGAAAGTTGGGGGTGACGAACACCCCTGTCCCCCCCTAAAATTATGCCCATGGAAATAAATGTGGCCCGCATAGCTTCTAATGCTCATAGCCGTTTGGCTTACAATATACACCTAGCTAACCCTACCCCATGTATGTTGACAGACATAATCATGCATGCAAAAATACTACTAGCACTGCATATGATGCCTTATGCCCTGCAGAAAACGTTGCTCCCACTGACTGTGATACCTTGCCCAGCTCTGCACATAACGTTCCTGCAAAGAAGATCACTACCATTACCCGTGATGTCCTAGACCCTGCCACAAATGCTGCTAACACTGGCTCCTGCTACCATAGGACACATCCCCTTAACAAAGTTATCCTCATCGTCAGCAACTCACACCCACCGGAAATAACAGCCCGGAATGTCCTTCTTAAGTTTAGGACGACACCACACTTCACACCACCTGAAATCACGTTCCGAATTTAATTTCTGCAGAACAGGAAGAAACCATGCAAGATAGCCTCACCATGAACGCACCCTTCCCACGGTACCACACCGAGTGCCACTAAACTCAACACACCACCCAGATTGCCACAGCATAATAGCCCACTAGACAGTGACACCCCCATCAGCTGCGCACCCCCTCAAATCTCGTGCCCTCCTCAACATGAGATCTATCACGGCCCACCCACATGACATCTTAGACCTTATCACGGCTGGGGACCTAGACATCCTGGCTGTGACTGAGACGTGACTATCCCCTGCGTCGGGCCCAACTATCTCCATCACTGTCCCCACAGGCTATGCCATCCTTCAGTCCGATAGGGCAGAAAGAAAAGGAGGAGGTGTAGCCTTTATCTTTAAAGACTCCCTTTTGCTCTCCTCAACCAACCTAACAACGATCCCCAGCTGCAAATCCCTTTCAGCCAAGCTCAAATGTTCTCAAAATAACACACTCATCATACCTCTGATATATCGTCGACCTGGCCAAATTCCTCCTTTGAAGGAAGACCTTACCCATATTATTACCACCTACCTTAAATCCTCTAGGCATCTCCTAATACTAGGCGACCTCAACCTGGTCTTTAATGACCCTAATGACATAGATGCCACGGCCATAGCCACTTCCGTGTCAGCTCTTGCTGTACCCAAACCATCACATCTTCTGCACACTCCCATGGCCATATCCTCGACTGGGTACTAGGTCACAATTGTAACATCTCCATCCTATCCAACAGACCATGCCACTGGTCAGACCACACACTATCACATTCACCATACCTGTCTTTAGCAAACTTACCAAACCTGCCTCTTTCCCGAGCACCATCATGGCCTGTAGCTCACGCAACCTGAACAGTACAAACATTATTCCACTCATCAACCTACCTCTGCCCACCACACAAGATACCATAGCCTTGGTGGACCACTATAACTCTCTGCTCCTCAAGACCATAGACCACCTTGCACCTCTCAAAGCTAAGAAGTCCAAGAATCCAACCCATCGTAACTCATGGTTCACACCGGAACTCTGAACTGCATGTGTGGCGAAGAGAACCGCTGAAGCCATCTGGCATAAAAATCCCACACCCACCAATAAGAGCAACCTCACTAAATTATTGCACCAATACAAACAGCTGATCCTTGCGTCCAAATCCTGCACTTACAACAAAAGAATTGCGAACGCAGGTCGTGAAAGCTTTTCTCTATCCTCCGCGAGTTAGAAACCCTCCTCTCACCACCAGATGCCTTCCTGAAAAATAATGCTGGTGAAACAAAATTCAAAACACCCTGTACAGGCAAAATCACGCAGCTACAATCCAAAATACAAGCTAATCAAGCCACCCTGCCAATGGCCTGCCGCATACTCTGCCATACCCGGGATGACATGGCGTTGTTCACCTTCCAACCTATCAGCAACACTGCCCTTGCAAACATCATCACTGGCCTCAAGCCATCCCGCTGTAAGGGGGACACATTCCCTGCATCCCTGCTCAAAGAATGCATAGAACCTTTGCTCCCTCTCATCGCCACAATCATTAAATCCTCCTTCATATCCTGCTCCATCCCACTGTCACTCAAGGAATCCTGGATCTCACTGCTTCTGAAAAAACCTACCTTCGACCCAGCATGCCCATCTAACTACTGCACCATCACTACAGTCCCCTTCCTCCTCAGAAATTATAGACAGAGTGGCCTACTTACAAATACAACCGTTCCTTGAACAACATCAAATCTTAGACTCCCACCAGTCAGGTTTCCGCCTCAAGCAAGGGAGAGCTTGACTACACTAAAAGACAGCCTCTGCCTCAATGACGATAAAACTGAGCTCCTACTCATTGGGCCCCCTGCCCGCCTAAAGCATTTACCCCAGAAATACAAATCCTTCACCATTGATGGCCACCTTATATCTGTTGTCCCTTCTGTCAAGACCCTAGGGGTCTACCTTGACTCATCCCTTACTATGACCCGCCAGGTCAACCACATTGAATCGGCGTCAAGATATGACATCAAACCGATCAACGCTAGCAAACTCTTCCTCACCACCACTAACCGCCTGGAAGTTGCCCGAGCACTCATAGGTTCGAAAACCGACAATTGTTTCAATTTCTGGGCAATAAGCGACAAAGCTGACACACTGAGAATCATATATTCCTTTCTTTGAGGCTTTGATGATAAAGTGTTCAATACATCACCCAAGCCCAATGTTGCCTCCCCAAAGTCTCCATGTATTTGAGGACAAATACAACTATATAACTTTCATTGCTGCATTAACACTATTCCAAAATGGTTTCAAAATTGTACCACCATATGTGCCCCCATGTCCCAATATCTTTACAACCCTGTCAACATTCCCCAGACACTTTTGGGTGGAATATATGTAACTACTCTGTGTCAGATGCCATTGCACCATTACCTTGACCCACATCTCTCGGATCTGAAGTGCTCTCATGAGTTTTGGAATCCCCTGCCACACCTCCTGCCATTGTTCTTCTGATATAGGGTTGCTTAAGACTATTTTCCATTGTTTCATATTCCCCCCATGAAAATGAGTTGGGGATTCCAGAAACAGCCTATATAATGTTCCTACTATATGGTGGTCACCTGAATTTGTAGTCAGATACTTTTCAAACGGGGTAAGGTCCCTTATTGCCGCCTGTTTATTTCCTGAAGCCTGTAGGAAGTGTCTTAACTGTGAATATCTAAACTATTCTTTTTTGGGTATAGCAAATACCTGTTTTCAGTGTTGGAATGTCTTAATCTCCTGGCCCTCCACCATATCGCCCATCTTCTGACAACCAGCCTCTTCCCATCACTTAAATGCTCCCTGCTCTGCCCCTGGTGTAAACTGAAGATTACAAAATAGGGGCGTAAACGGAGAAGGGAACCTAGTTATACCCACCCACCATACCACATCATCCCATACGTCACCTATCAAAGCCATGATTTTACTCCTATACATGTTAGCTGGTCTATCAACCTGGTGACACCATAGTACTTCTTGTAGGGGCCTACCGACTATCACTCCATCCATTCATAGCCAAATGTTCTCTTAATTTCTCCCAAACCAATCCCATATTATCCACAACTGGGCCACTTGATAATACATTTTGAAATTTGGAAGCCACCCTTGGTTTGCTTCCTTTCCATTTGAAAACCCCCACCATCCTATTTAGAGTCTTACAAAAATTCTGATGGACTACTAATGGTAAAGTTTGGAAGTATTATAGTACCCTAGGGAGCACTACCGTTTTAATAACATGAATCCTAGCTATCCATGAAGGTGAAAGAGGGTTATGCTCCTCCAGCCACTTTTTCATTGAGTCTAGCAACGGGAGATAATTAGCCTGATACTTAGATTGAGGTGAATTGGTTATCGTCACTCCCAAATATCTTAGCCCTTTACGTGTCCTCATACACTGACCCACATCTAAAGACCATCCCGTTGACACAGCTCCCCTCTGTAAAACCATTATTTCTGGTTCATGGGTGTTAATAATTAATCCTGCCACTTCACCAAATGTTTTTAGTTCTATGGTTAGCCCTGGCAGTGAACTAGCTAACTCGGTTGCCGTAATAAGCAAATCATCAGCAAACCCCATCACTTTATGTTCCACTCCTCCAAATTGTATACCTCTAATATTATTCTCATCCCGAATCCTAGATAAAAATGGCTCCAAATGTATCGGATAAAAAAACGGGGAAAATTAACATCCCTGTTTTGTACCCCAAGACACCCTAATTCCCTGTGAAACATAACCATTGATAGCCAACCGCAAAACCGGTGACTGATTGTTTGCCTTGACCATGCTTAAAAATCTCGGCCCAAATCCCATTGCCTCCATAGTGCAAAACAAAAAGGACCACTCCACCCAGTGAAATGCTTTTTCCGCGTCTAACGTTAATATCCCCGCAGCCAGCCCTGATTTGTTTACCTTCTCAATCAGGTAACACACCCTCCTTGTGTTAACAAAAGTTTGTCTTCCCTTAACAAAACCTGACTGATCCGGTGGATGAGTTTGGGTATCAGTTTTTCCATTCTTACTGCTAATATTTTAGTAAATATTTTCACATATTGATGAGAGCTATGGGTCGATATGACCCAAAATGTGTTCCATCTTTATTAGGCTTGGGAAATAGCGCTAGCATTGCCTCTTCCATGGTCTGAGTGATACATCCCGAGATGATAAAAGAGTTATACAGAGTGTAATTACCAGGTTTAATATGTCTATGTAAGTTATATAAAACAGTGCTGGAAAACTATCCGGTCCTGGGGCCTTATTCATTGGTAAAGACCTGATAGTTGCACCTACTTCCTCTGTAGTAATTTCCCCTTCCAGCCCCTCCCTTTCACCTGGGTCAATTCTGTTTAGGTGTCAATGCTTCAGGTATGCCTCTTGAGCTTCTACGTCTGGGGAATCGGTAGTATATAACATGGAGCAATACTCTGTGAATACCTGCATTATATCTTCCAATGATGAGCTAAAGCTTTCCGGTCCCGTTTTAATATGAAGGATGACCCTTGCTTCCTCCTGCTTCCTCACTTGCTGCGATAACATTCAGACTGCTTTAATTGACTTGATATAATACCACTGTTTTAAAAATAATAAGCCTTCTCAGCCTGCGTAGTCTGTAATAGTGTCAGTTGTCCATTAATATGCCTGTATTCCTTCCTCAGGGTCACCCTCCCTATCCGTTTCCATTCTACTCATTACCCCCTTCAATTGCGATTCTAGCTTGCCTTGCATTGAGGTAAGTCGCTTTTCTCTTCGGACCTTCCTTGCAATTACCACACCCCTCATTGTCACCTTAAAGGCATCCCCGGAGTCTTATTTATTTAGAAATCTCCCCAATTTTACCCCGTATCTCGCTACTTATGATGGGATCGCCTAATAAATTATTTGGAAATGTCCAACTACAAAGCCGAGACCAACCTTGTGCCTACTGTATGTCTATCGATATGGGAGCGTGTTCTGATAAACTAATAGACCCTAAGTCCATTTTACATACTTGCCCCAATAAAGTAGCTGACACCCATATATAATCGATCTGGGAAAATGATCAGTGAACATGAGAGTAGAACGTGTATCCTCTAGTTCCCTTCTGAATTTCTTTCCAAGAGTCGTCCATGGTTAATCGTGTCATATATGCTCAAGAGTTTTTTTGAGGGGCCCCTGTCAATGACATTTGCTGTCGTATTCCTGTCTTCCAGCGGGTCCTATGCTACATTGAAATCAACTTTTAATATAATTTGTCCCACTGGACATTTTTCAAGTTTGCTCAACACCACCCGCAAGAATCCATCTTGGCCTGTATTAGGAGCATATATTGTGTCTATCATATACCATGAGCTCCCCAAGTGGATATGAACACAAATGTATATACCATCCTTGTCCACCTCTCTCGCAATTGCAGTTCTACCAATCCCTTAAAAGCTACAACGACCCCTCCAGTCTTCCCCTTATTATTGGATTGCCCTATATGGGGTACCCCTTGATCCTTAGTTTATGGCTGTCTTTCTTACATATGTGGGTCTCTTGCAAGGTCACAATATCTGATTTTCCCCACCTTAAACATTCTTCTACCTTGCATCTTTTCACTGGGGAGTTTAAACCCTAACATTCAGCGTCAGGAGTTGGAACCCTTGTTTACCCCATGAGCCTTTTGGCATGTTAATTTCTTCATTAGAAGCTGTCCAGCCCATCTAACCCCTAATCCCTTTGCCGCACCCACCTCCCCCCAAAACACTCCAGATGGACTCAACCCTCTTCTCCCCCACCCATGCAACGAGCCATGGGGGCAGAGTCTCACCACAAACCCAGAGATAATTTGGTCGGGTCTACTAGGACTCATACCCTCCCCTAATTCCAAGTGCCGGGAACACCTCACAACTACCACAGCACCACCACTCCACCGTTCTACCACCCCATTGGTAATTACTCTACTTTTTGCCCAGACCGTTCCATAACATACCCTCTTTCCCCAGAACAGATAGGTACATTGTACCCCGGTACAATATACCTATGTGTCCTCACGAACGGGTTGGGTTGTCCAATATTTACCAGGATCACTCAGAGCCTTCTTCTTCAATGGTAGCTCTCGTACTTTCATCCATTCCATTGTTTAATATTTGCTGTCTCTCTTGGCGGCCTCAAATCTTATTGCTCGCCGCAACATCTTCCTCAACTTTCATAATTCTAAGTCCTTCTTCGCAGGAGGTAATATGATTTTGACATCCCTCCCAAATGGTAACGTCCATCTTTATCGTATAGGTGCCTGCGACAAAGCTTTGACCACAGGACCTATCAATCTCTGCATCAGTATATTGCCCTAGGTCTTGATATAACTGGATTTCAACGCTGTTTACTTTGATGGGACTTGCCTTTCTAGCCGCCTGTAAAATTGCCTCCTTTTGTCAATATTATTTGAGGGCGGTTACTACATCGCAGGGTCTGGTGCTTGGTTCCGCTCTTGTAGGGCCCACTCGATGAATACTTTCCAGGGGTACCTTCCCCCCACCCCCAGCGCGCCAGCAAATCAGCAAAAACCTGTTGCATCGTGTCTTTTAGGCCTCAGTCTTCCACTCAGGAAGCCCTTTTCCCTACTGTTAGTTCTCCTCAAGCGATTTTCAGGATCTTCAGTCTGAATCTCTAGGTTTTGTGTAGCTATTGCAAGTGGATCAGTTAAAGCATCTATCTTGTGTGTGTCTTCAGCCAGCTCTTGAATGGCATTTTCCGTTCATCAAGTCTCTCCCCTAATTCAATAATATCCCTTTTCACGTCCTGCAGGGATTGAGCCAACTCCGTTCTGATCAGACTTAACTGTGACTAAAGGGTCTCTCTCAATTGATTACTGAAGTCTTTAAAGCATTGTTGAAACACTTTTTTAGTTACTCCTTGTCCAATTGTCCAAATTGGTCGACCCTCTCAAGCTCTCCTACCCCTGGGAAATCTGTTCTTCAACCAACACCATCTCCCCTTCCTTCCACCAGAGCTTCTGTAGCACCCCATCTTGCTGTTTCTTTGCCACTTTGGTGGTAGGGGCCTCTTCCTTGAGTTCTTTAGGTTTGTTCCTAGACATTTTTAAAGAGGTTTATGGATATCTTTCTTGTCCCAACTGCAAACAAGCATACCAGGGGGACCTTTCTCCTTATTCATGTGATTAACTGGTCCTGAGGTTATGCAAAGTCAAGCCCAACATCCCTCTCTCACTCTATCAGGACTCACCAGTATCCCACTTCATGGACTGCAGCCACACCTTGTGCAATGATCACGATCCCTTTTCCTGCTGCCAAGTGCGCTTCTCCCCACTGACCCCTTCCGCCTTTACTTTCGGATTCTTCCTTATATAAAATGACCACCAATTGTTGGGTGTGTTGCTACTGTTCGTTGGTCCCCACGCGCTTCCCCACTTGCCACACCCACCTCAGAATTAATCTTGCACACAGCGTGTTCCAATCATCTCTGGGTTTACTGATGGTGAACACCTTTAGTTGCCATATGACGAGACCAGCTGCACAATAAAGTCCGAAACACTACACTGTTACTCGTTGGGGGTGTGTGGGGTCAGTGCATTCCTCCGTGGACCTTCCCAGGCCTAGATTCCAAAATAACGATCTAAATTTTTCTGCTCGTCCCTCTCAATCCAAGAGAATCCACCTCTCTCGTGTACCTCTGAGGTTCAGGAACAATCCTTGGGATACTCCGCAGATTTACCCTTTCCCCAGTGGGGTATGCAATGCCAGATCTTTATTGATTTGGCGGCGCTGGTGGGAGCCGTCTCCTCACAATGCGAGCGTCCTGGCGGCCATCTTGGAATCCATTCTTGATATTTTCTTCCAATTCAATCTTCATTTTCTTTATCTTACTGAGACCTGGATCACTCCTAACAATACTTCTAACCCTGCCTCTCTCCACAGTTCTTCAACTCACATTTCCCATTCCCCTACCCCTTTGGATACGCCAGCAGTACTCCAATACTTTTCAACAGGAGTGTTGCTAGGTCTGGAAAAGATCTGTGGATTTGATAATGTCGGGACTGTTGGGATTCAGGGCTAGCTAGCCGTTTGGTTGTAGCCCCTGAGCTTCTATCCAGGGCTACAACCAAATGATCCAGGGCTATAGCCCCCTCAGCCCTGCCCTAGCAACGCCTCTGCTTTTCAACTCTTCTTGGATGCTTTTACCCCCTCGTTCTGGTCTTCCTACTTACACTTCTTTCAAATAATGTTTTCTCTTTCTCATACCCTTTTCCTGTCATCATTTCTTACTATTTGCCGACCTTGCGGTCCATCCACCGACTTGGCTGATAATCTTGGGCCTCATCATAGAATTGGTGGTATCCCGGCGGTAATTGCGCTGGGATGCCGCCTATGCAAATAGTGTTACAGCAACTCGGTCCGGCGCTATTAGCACCAGATCCTGAGTTTTGGTATAGCCATAATTCCCCTTTTTTTAAGAGTCCATAGGACTCTAAGGGGTTTTTCGGCGCTATTATTGCCAGCAGTAATAGTGCCAGCAGTAAATGTGCCAAAAATGGGTGGAAAGCTGGAGATTTACCTCCAGCTCAAGGCTGGGGGTAAATCTCCAACTTTCCACCCATATTCGGGATTGGGCAGAGCAGTAATGCTGCGGTAATAGGGTTAACACCACATTTTGCTACTCTGCCCAACCCCTGGTGAGGCCCCTTGACTCTCTCCTTTCTTCTCTTCTTCTCTTCTTCCCTTCTTCCCTCTTCTTCGCCTTTCTTTCTCCTTGGAGACTTTAATCTTCCTCTTCTTACCTCTTATATTCAATCATCACTTTTATCTCTCATTGACTCCTATCCCTTAAATCTCCTTCCCTGACCCCGCTCCCATCAATCCGGCTCCTGTCTAGACCTTATTTTTTCTTGCACCCCTGTCCTTGACTCCATCACTGCCTACCTCCTTTAAGCCTCGGATCATCATCTTCTTTATCTTTCTCTCTCCATCTCACCCCTCCATCCCTACCCCCTCTGCTTCTACCTTCACTCGTAATCTTCGCCTCTTCAATGCTGCCTAATTTCTATCTCTACTTCACATTTCTCTTTCCTCTATTTCTTCTTTCACTTTGAACTCTCCTGATGATGCTGCAAGTATTCTCCACTCTACTCTATTGTCTACTCTTGACTCTACCTATCCTGCTTGTTTTTCTCACCTTCCCTTAAACGTCCCTAGCTTTGCAATGCACTTGCCTTTCCTCACTCAGTCCTAAATCTCAATCTTCTCATGATCTTTCAGCACTTTCCTCCCTACATTCTTCATATGACCTTAGTTCACTTCATGCAAAAGAATCATATTTTTCTGAACTTACGATCTTGCTCTTTCATCATCCTCGTCGTGTCTTTCAGCTTTTTCACACTATTCTTTCCCCCAAACTGCTTGACCTATCCCTCTTCTCTTCTTTCTCATCTTCTGACTTTGCAAACTACTTCACATCTAAAGTGGCTACTCATCGCTTCTCTTTTTCCACCTCTCCCCTTTCTCGCCCAACTTCTGTAGCCCCACATCATTATTCACGATCATCTTTCTTTCCTCTTTCCGAGCTTCACAAAACTCTTAACGTCTCACTTAATAATTCTTGCTCACCTTCTCTTTTTAAACATGCCCTAATTTTCCTTATCCTGAAGAAACGCTCTCTCGATCCTTCAGTCCCCGTAAGCTTTCATCCTATTTCTCTTCTGCCCTTTCTTTCTAAACTTCTTGAGCGTTCTGTTTACAATTTCTGCTTATCTTAATCTTCACTTTCTTCTGCCTCTTCTTCAGTCAGGATTTCGACCATCCCACTCTACAGAGACTGTACCCTTCCATGTTTCCAATGATCTTCTCACACCTTGATACTCTAAATGCTCTTCTATCCTCACCCTTCTTAATCTCTCAGCAGCATTTGATACTGTTGATCACTCCCTTTCCATTTCCTCCCTTCCACTCTTGGACTATCTGGCTCGGTTCTTAAGTGGTTTAATTCTTACCTTTCTCAACTTTCCGAGTCAGTGACTTGTGCTGGTCAAACTAACTTCCCCCTCCATCCTCTTCTCTATTGAGTCCCCCAAGGGTCTGTCCTTGGCCCCTTGTTTTTCTCTCTTTATACTGCCCCTCTTTCTGCTCTTTTTTCCTACTTCAATCTTTCCTTTCATCTTTATGCTGATGATACCCACATCTTCTTCTCTTTTTCTTCCTTCACTGACACTTTGTATTCTATTGTTTCTAACTGCCTTTCTCCATTTCAAAATTGGATGTCATCCTATTTTCTTCACCTCAATCCATTGAAAACATAGGTTCTATTCTTTCCTCCTATGATTCCTCCTCCTATTCCCCTCTTGCCTTTCTTTCCACACCTCTTCCCTTTCCTTTTCCCTATGCTCTCTTAAATATCTGTCATGTTCAACTCTTTCCCTCTTTTCACATCACCAGGCTTCTTCTTTCTTGCTTAAACTTCTCTAATATTGACTATTGCTCTGCTCTCCTTTTTGGTCTTGCTGCTTCCTATCTTCTCCCCCTTCGTTCTATCTATAAATCCGCTGTGGGTGTCCTCTTCTCTCTTTCTCCTCCAGCATCTATCACCCTTTCCTTACTTTGTATATCTCTTCGACCTTTCCATTGTCTTCCAGTGTACCACCCCCTGTGTCCTTCATTCTCAGTACCAGTTTCTTCTTTATGTCCTTAAACCCCCTGGGGCTTCTTCTTGTTTCCATGCTTGCTCTCTCCCTCTTTCTATTCGGTCTTCTTCTTCTTCTCTCTGTATCTTTCAGACCAACCTTAGAACTCATCTTATCTCTGTTCTCTCCAGTAATGGATTTCTATTTTCTCTCCCCTCTTCTGTCTTGATGTACCTGGATTATTTTTCATTTTTGATTGTACTGTTTCTTATTTCTTTTTTGTACTAGCCCTTTTGGCAAAAAGCACTATATAAAGTCAATTAGACCAAAAATGAGAACACTACAACATCTAATATTCATTTTACAGCCTTATTCATATGTATGGAAATTCCATTTAATTTCTTTAACCTTGTGTGGTGCAAAAAAATATAAAGTCACAATAAGAAGAAGAATAAAAAAAAACATATTTAAAATATATTTTTCTACTCAGTACCTGCTGTGGTAAAAGATGATCAATGTAGAAATATGTTTAAAGATATTAGCCAGTCAATACCTGCAGTATCCTGAAAGAAAACCTTTAGTGGCACACATTCCCATTATATATTTATTTATTGGTTTATTTATATGAAATGTACTTGCATGACTTTAGTCACACTTCATTTTTCTTTTGGCTCAGTTTCAGGCCACCAATTTACTTACATGTAGGAGTTTTGGAAAGATATGGTTTGTTTTCATGTGATAAAATTCCCTCTTATGTCACTACATTCATTTTCATTTATCTGGGGATATTACAGCCCTGTAAAAGGAGATCTTGCAAACCAAGAAGACTTCTTATTTCAGTTGCCAAGGCCTATACATGTAGATGAGTTAGTAGCTATGCCTGAAAGGTAATATTCACAAGAGTCGTACAGCCGAGAATGTACTCATGAAAACATGTCTTTATTAAACCAGAGAATCACACTTCATTAAAAGTTCTTTGCATTGACATTAAAGATACAGCATCATAGTTCTAATGTGCAAATTGTAATTGAGCCATAAATATTCTAATTGAAATTAAGTGCAGCAAATTAGTTGCAAGGTAATTGTCACCGACAGTGACTTTAAACTACAGGATGTGGCTTAGAGCCACTCTGTCAATACGCAACCTTGCCTCTACAAATACTTTCATGGTGTGAGACAATAAACACTATGAAACTACACAAGCACCAGTTGACTGCGGCCCCTGCCACCCGTAAAAACAATATCAAGAAAGGTTTAACTAGAGAATCACCACTGAGATGTCGGCGAACATTAAAGAACAAATTGACAGGACCCTCTCCACGAAGGATGGAACAAAGAAAGATCGCAGCACCGAAAATAAAAAGTACATGCATTTTCCGACTAGAACGCAAGTATGGGGGTAATGATGAAATAACTCTGAATAGGAAAACCCTCATAAACTTATTCAAACAGATACTGAGACTACGTGACATACAGAGTCACGACTTATGGATAGTAGAACCTTGTGACACTAGACGGAAGGACAGGTCCTATTTACACATCAGGTCACAAGTAATTATAGATATGCTGCAGAAAGGAGCGGAAAACCTAACAATTTTGGTATATGGCATGAGAGAAATCGATCAATCCACATATCCATCAAAAAATAAGGTGAAAGGAAATCCCAAAAATGTAGAGAGAACACCAAGAGATGCCAACATCCATAGACCAGACTCCGATAAGGAAGAACGAGAACGCAAAGAAAAAACAAGGTTTGGGAAACTAAATGAAAGTACAGCAAGACGCAGGGCCAGCGAAGAACAGGAACCAACTCAAGCTCATTGGTCGCATTACCCACAGGGTAATTCCAGAGTACATAAAAAGAATGTGACAATGGACTTGGAGGATGAAAACCCGAGGGCAGAGCGAAACGTAGACCGACAATCAGAGGGCTTAGCCAAGAACAAGAAAATTAGCTGGGACCGACTGGCTCGTATGGACAAAGAAAAGAATGAGGCAGCGTCCGGTAAAAAGGACAACGCTTAAAGCTCACCCGCCAAGTGGACATGGAAATCTTCTGCACCGCATCTAAGTCAGAAAAATTATCAACCAGATAGGACGGAGCAGGTTTCCTGGGACCTCTCTAAATTAAAACTTCGAATGCCATTGACACGTCAGAAAAACTGCATCGATATGGCCTCATGGAATACCAGAGGCTTTGGCCATTTAACAGCAAAAAGTGACGTCAACTTAGGCCGATGGGATATACTTTGTCTCCAGGAGACATGGTAAAGAAACCAGAGATGGATGGTTATATGACATTCAGCACACCAGCTAAAAAAAGACTGACCGGTCGACCATCGGCGGGACTACTAACAGCAATACGCTTCGGTAGTGGCCTGGAGGTGTTGGAACAGCTCCACGCAATCTACCTATTCCAGGCTTTTATACTCACCTGGAAACATCTAGATCAAACAGCATCTGTGGAAATCGAAGAGAGGATTCTCTTGATGAACACTTATGTCACAATCACAACTTAATGCAAGGGAAGAGAGATCAACACTCTCCCCCGAACCACAGAAGCCGAATGAATTCGACCTTCCCACCGTGGTTGGCACAGCCACCTGGTTTTAGAGAACAGGTCACCACGTGGCAGCCAGTGGGGGGGAAGAGGAGTTAGGGAGAGGTTGTGGATAGGATGGGGGGAAGTTAGGAACACCGGATAGAGGGTAAGGAACTCCTACAGTGGACAGGACTGGGGAAGCACAGGGAAAAAACCCTACCCTGTCTGACATATAGACATACAGATAATACAATCACTTGGCTACTCCTTAACCTCCTGATCCTGCCTATAATGAAAGCAGCACACCTTAATACGTGTACTACACCTGACGTACTCACAATAGACACATAACAATCCACGGGATGAAACAAACAATAGGGATTACTCCCAGCATGAACATACAATTACACATGGCCCTTTGGGCAGCATAAGCAACATAGACAACATATATTGAGCCCCACTAGTTAATTTCACTAGAGAAGCTTCCCTGGAGTCCTTTTAGTCATGCAGTATGCGTGAGTTTCTCTGCACACAGCCATATTAATTTGCTCACGCAAGTCTCTGAAGACAGTAACTACTTTAGAACATAACAGTAACAACTTTAGAACATAACATATAATGTATGCACATCAGCTTGGACACACCACGCTTGTCCCTGTTCACCCAAGTACTTATCTTGAGTCTGGGAGCCCCTCGGAACTTCCCAGACGTGGAATGCGTTTGCAGTAACACTGCCAGGGACACAAAGTACTTCGCAGAGCAACACAAAATTCCCTCTGTACTTATCTCAGGTCTGGGAGCCCCGTGAGACTGCCCAGACGAAGGATGATGTGCCGTGATTCACCCGCTCGCTCCGCGGTCTCTCCTGCGTCTCCTGATGCTACCGTGCTGCATTCGTTCCGTGTTCCATTTTGCTTTCCTCGGTGTGTGGCATGCCTGCTCCCCAACAGTCCAACGAACAAAATAAGCCACACCTGCCACTCGCCGTTGCCTGCTAATAAGCTGTGCTTAATCCCATACAGCTGGCAACACGCGCGCGTGCAGGACTACCCGGCACCCAGAGGCTGCTGGGAACTGTAGTTTTCAGATCATTTCCACACTCCTGTATCTTAATAGGCATATTTTAGTACTCCATGTCTCTGCTAGCCCTTATTCCTGACATTACCTCCTCTCCCAGGGCTCCTCCCAGGACCGGGTTTACCCGGGTGTCGTAAGTGAAATTGTTTCACTAATCTGGGAGTATGGACATCTCTTGCTGGCTCCCAAGAACAATCCTCAGGCCCATAACCTTCCCATTGAATCAAATGCCATAATTGTTGCTGTCTTCTTCTGGCATCAAAAATGCGTTTTTACTTCATATTCTGTTTATCCATCCTTCATCATTGCTGGAGGTCTTTTAGCAGTCATCTCTGGAGCTGCGGGTTTAAGCAAAGACACATGGAACACCGGGTGTATAGGTAAGGTCTTAGGCAAACACAGTTTGATAGCTGTAGAAGACACACATGAAATGATTTCATAACGTCCAATAAACCTAGGCAGAAATTTACGAGATCCTATTAAAGAGAGATTTCTGGTCGATAAGCACACCTTGTCTCCTATCTTATAACGAGGACTCTCCTGTCGATGCTTGTCAGCTTGTCTTTTATATGCTTCCTTAGCCTGTTCCAAATTTGTGCGCGCTTTCTGTCTAATTTTAAGAAGCAACTGTTTTCGACCCTGTAACACTGGTATATTCTCCATTTCAGGCAGATGTTCTGGTAGCATGTTTTGTACATGTCCATATAAACATTCATTGGGAGCCATACCCAAAGAAGTGTGGAAGGTGTTGTTATATGTAAATTCAGCCAACCACGGTGCCTGCGCCCAAGACTCTCGACCATCATCCAAATAACCTCTCAGATATTGTTCGAGAGTTTGATTTACTCGTTCCGTCTGACCATCTGTTTGAGGGTGATAACTGGTAGATAGAGCACAGTTGATTCCCAACATGTGACAGAAAGTGCGCCAAAACCTGGAAGTAAACTGCGGGCCTCAGTCTGATACAATACTCTTTGGCAACCCATGCAGTCTAACCACATGTTGAAGAAACAACTCTGCTAACTTGCCTGTTCCAGGAACTCCTTCACAAGGAATAAAATGTGCTTGTTTGGACAAAAAATCCACCACTACCCAAATAGTGTCAAACTGTTTATCAGGTGGAAGATCGATGATGAAGTCCATCGATATGTGAGTCCATGCTTTCTCAGGAGTGGTAATGGCTGTAACAACCCCCTTTTTCACATGATCTGACTTATTACGCATGCAATTCTCACATTGTGATAGATATACCCCCCACATCCTGCCTCAAATTAGGTTCCCAAAAATATTTTTCTAACATGGTTTGCATCTTTCTTTGGCCTGAATACCCTGCTAAAGGAGAATTATGACACCAATAGAGAACCTTGTCCTGTAATTCCTTAGTAGGCAGAAACAATCGATCTTGATGATACGGCAGCCTTTCCTGCACCCTCCTTGCAGAATGACTGTTCCAACACTCTTGAAGTTGCCTTGGTGGTGTGGTAGAGCCCTTTTTACCTCATCAATTAGTTTCTTGGTAATAGCTCCAATGACCTTTTCTGGGGGAATGATTGCTCTTACTTCACCCACCACGTTATCCAAATTTTGCTGCCTTGATAATGCATCGGCTTTCCCATTGCTTTTCCCTGGTCTAAATGTCACCACAAAATCAAATTCATTAAAATATTGCGACCATCGGAGTTGCCGCGGACTAAGTTTGTGGGCAGTCTTGAAATATTGTAAGTTTTTGTGATCTGTGACCACCACCACCTGATGCTTCGCTCCCAACAAATAATGTCTCCACTCCAAAAAGGCTGATTGAATGGCTAACAATTCCTTGTCTGTGATAGAATAATTCTGTTCACACCCTGTTAACTTTCTAGAGTAAAATGCTAATGGGTGCCATATTCCCTCCACATCCTTTTGGGACAAAATAGCACCTATCGCCACATTGCCAGCATCTGTCTCCACCTGAAATGCTTTACTTGTGTCTTGATATTTCAACACAGGTGCTGTAGTGAATGCTACCTTCAATTCCTGAAAGGCCTTTTCTGCTTCATGACCCCAATTAAATGGAACTGCCTTTTTTAGTAGTCTAGTAATTGGCGTGACTATATTTGAGAAATTACTGATGAAACGCCTATAGAAATTGGCAAATCCTAAGAATGATTGTATATCCTTTAGGCATTGGGGAGATGGCCAATCTGTCACAGCCTGTACTTTCTTTGCATCCATCACCACACCTTCTGGGGTTAAAATAAACCCTAAAAACTCCACTTGTCTCGTGTGAAAAGCGCATTTCTCTAATTTAACACTAAGCTGACACTCCTGCAGCCATTGCAGCACGACCCTCACATGCTTCACATGCTGTTTTGGTGAGGCTGAATAAATCAACATATCATCTATGCAAACTATAACAAAAACATCAATGAAGTCCCTCAAAACTTCTTGCATAAAAAATTGAAATGCCGCGGGGGCGTTACATAATCCAAACGGCATGACCAAGTACTCAAATAATCCAAACTTTGTCCGAAATGCCGTTTTCCACTCATCCCCTCCTGTACTCTTATCAGATGGTATCCTCCTCTTAGGTCCAACTTGGTATAGATTTTCGCTGCCCTCACTTGATCCAGTAAAACTGAAATTAAAGGTAATGGAAACGTATTCTTTATTGTTACCTTATTTAAGGCGCGATAATCAATACATGTTCTTAATGTCCTCCCCCTTCTTCGGAACAAAGAATAAAGGGGAGGAGACTGGAGAAGTGGAGTGCCTAATTGAATCCCTTTGCTAACATATCATCCAGATGTTCTCTGAGGTGTTTGTTCTCTGTTTCCGTAAGGGCGTAGATTCTACTACATGGCAACTTTGCCCCAGCTTCCAATTTAATGACACAATCATATGGCCGATGTGGTGCTAACCTCTCCACCCCACCCTTGTCAAACACTTTGGCAAATTCTCTGTACTGAAAAGGAATTCCTGATTCCACTGCTCCTATTACCTGATCATTTCCTTCTCGATTAGCCAGAAAAGCTGTGGTTCCCATTTCTGGTAACATGTGCTCTTGACACCTCTTCTCTTCAAACCATACTGCCTGTTTTTCCCAATCAATTCTTGGATTGTGTTGCACTAGCCATGACATTCCCAAAATCAAACCAAATTGGGGTGCTGCTATCAAATCAAAAGTAATGTCTTCTCTATGGCCTGATTCACATATCATCTGCAAAGCTTGCGTTGGCTGTCGGATAGGCCCTGACACTAAAGGAGAACCGTCAACCGACTGCACCCCTTCCACCCTCTGTTTGTCTTGTAAAGGTAACCCTAACTGATTGGCCAATGTAATATCCACAAAATTAACTGTAGCTCCTGAATCCACCATAGCTAGTACTACCTGCTTGGACATAGCCCAACATAAAGTCACCAAAATATACAAGTGAGAGGTCTTATGCCTTACTGTATTTGCAACCCATCTGGGGAACCTTGATTCTTTTGGGCCTGTCACCTGAGCTCCCCCTAAGGCCGGCCCAGCTCTTTTCCCGCCTCCTTTTTACTCCGTTCTCCTCCTGCACTTTTCTGAGGAGTATTAGGGCAGGTACGTATGAATTGGCCTGCCTGTCCACAATACAAACACAATTTGTTGATCTTACGCTGTTCCTTTTCTGCCTCGGATAGTGGTCCTCTTACACTGCCAATTTGCATTGGTTCCACCTCACTACTCCTTACCCCTTTGCTCCTATCTAATCTTACAAAGGGGCCAACTTCCGGGCTCTTCTTATCTCCCTTTCTCTCATTCATTCGATGATCTAACCTCAGGGCCAGATCTATCATGGCCGTGCAGTTACTTGGTTGTGGTTCTACTTGGGCTATGGCATCTTTCAGTTCCTCATTTAACCCTTGATAGAACAATACTGTCTGTTTTGCCACTGGCCATTCTGTTTCAATGACCAATCTGTTAAACTGTGTAACATATGTTACCAGGTCTCGTGACCCTTGCTTTAAACCCAGCAACTCTTTGTCCTGTGCCAACGACACTTCCCGTCTATCAAACAGTCTGCCAAATTCTGCCAAGAAATGATCCCATTATATAATAAAGGATCATCTTTCTGAACCAAAGGCATTGCCCATGCTGCTGCATCGCCTGTCAAATAGGATATCACAAATGCTGTTCTAGCTTGAATGGTTTCAAAAGCTGCAGGTTTGCACAAAAAATGGATTTGACATTGAGTGAGAACCGTCATGTATTTTCTAGGGTCTCCTGAAAAACATTCTGGTGCTGCCAGAGGTACACTACTGGGAGGTTGAACAATTACTGTAGGATTCCTACTAGTAGAAGCTCCCGTAGTGTTAGATGAACTAGACCCTTCCAAGGGTGTACCTTGCGCTACCAAACCTTGTACCCGCGCTTTCAATGTACTAGCCTCCTGCCTTGCATTTGCTAATTCCAACTGAATGTCTTGTAAAGCCTTTAGCACATCGGCTAAAGGTGGAGTCGGATCCATGTGGCTTGGGTGGTTGCGAGTATCCCAATATGGGGGTGGCTTATTATGTTACAACCACAACTTAATGGAAGGGAAGAGAGATCGACACTCTCCCCCGAACCACAGAAGCCGAATGAATTCGACCCTCCCACTGTGGTTGGCACAGGCGCCTGGTTTTAGAGAAGAGGTCGCCAGGTGGCAGCCAGTGGGGGGGAAGAGGGGTTAGGGAGAGGTTGTGGATAGGATGGGGGGAAGTTAGGAACACCGGATAGAGGGTAAGGAACTCCTACAGTGGATAGGACTAGGGAAACACAGGAAAAAAAACCTACCCTATCTAACATATAGACATACAGATAATACAATCACTTGGCTACTCCTTAACATCCTGATCCTGCCTATAATGAAAGCAGCACACCTTAATACGTGTACTACACCTGATTTACTCACAATAGACACATATAGCAAGCCACGGGATGAAACAAACAATAGGGATTACTCCCAGCATGAACATACAATTACACATGGCCCTTTGGGCAGCATAAGCAACATAGACAACATATATTGAGCCCCCACTAGTTATTTTCACTAGAGAAGCTTCCCTGGAGTCCTTTTAGTCATGCAGTATGCGTGAGTTTCTCTGCACACAGCCTTATTCATTTGCTCACGCAAGTCTCTGAAGACAGTAACTACTTAGAACATAACATATAACTTATGCACATCAGCTTGGACACACCACGCTTGTAATTATCTTGAGTCTCGGAGCCCCTCGGGACTTCCCAGACGCAGAATGCGTTTGCAGTAATACTACCCGGGACACAAAGTACTTTGCAGAGCAACACAAAATTCCCCCTGTACTTATCTCAGGTCTGGGAGCCCCGTGAGACTGCCCAGACGAAGGATGATGTGCCGTGATTCACCCGCTCACTCCGCGGTCTCTCCTGCGTCTCCTGATACGGCTACCGTGCTGCATTCATTCCGCGTTCCGTTTTGCTTTCCGCGGCATGCCTGCTCCCCAAATGTCCAATGAACAATATAAGCCACACCTGCCACTCACTGTTGCCTGTTAATAAGCTGTGCTTAATCCCATGCAGCTGGCAACATGCGCGCGTGCAGAACTACCCGGCACGCTGAGGCTGCTGGGAACTAGTTTTCAGATCCTTTCCACATTCCTGTATCTTAATAGGCATATTTTAGTACTCCACGTCTCTGGCAGCCCTTATTCTAACGACGTTTATTTGGAATCGCTGAATAACATCTTAAATGAAGCAAGTATAAATCACTGGTATAACTATACAATAATTACCAGAGATTTCAATGCCATCTGCCCAGAGATTGGAAACCAAAGACCCCATTTAAGCAACTCAGCGCCAATTTTGGAGAGAGGAAGGATCTTGGAAAAAACTCTAGTGGCAAGAGACTTCCACAACCTACACTGGCTTAGATCAAAAGAAAACTCTGACATCTGGACTTGGCAAAGGGGCGATCAAACTGGCACTATTGACCACACATACACATATGTGTCAAGGGAACTCCTAGTGCTGACGAGTAAATTCAAAGTAGAAAAAACTCTACATAGCGATCACAATCTGCTACATACAACATGGATTACTTGTCAGAAACCAAAGCAATGCCTCGTTCACTAATTAGAAGTGAATGAGAGGGGTAATCGCCTTGAGTTTACGGAGAACTCCATCAAACAAATCACAAAAAACTACACCACAATGTGTAACAAAACAACAAGCATCTGGGAAAGCGGGGAGGGCGCTCTAAACTATATCCCGCTCCGACAGAAATGCATGACAAAAGGGAAGATTGAAAACACGCACCCTGGGCATCAACACGCCTACAGCTGTAAAGTAGTAGCAAGGAGACGTATATACTGAGAAAAATAAAAAGACTGGCAGTAACATCTGGCACTCCAGCAAACAAGATTAGATGGAACATAGCGCAAAAGGAATACAAGTCATGGATATTACAAAAAAGAGGTAATCTATATCCAATTAACTCGGAAATAATTTTGGTCCCTTATGAAAGTAGTAACGTCTTCCACGAACAATGCACTCCACAACAGCATAGGTGAAACTACGTGGGTGACCCACTTCTCGAAATTGTATGGCCCAGTCTACAATGAAAGATGTGGGAATATGCGCCTGGGCGCTCAAGGAAATGGGGACCCCACTTGGAACATTCCATATAGTGAATTAAGAGATCCTTCTCAAAATTAAGAAATTAAGAAATTGAACAACTAAAGGGCCCCGGGCACAGACGGGAACTGAAATAGTGACTTAAAATTAAATCTGGGACTATGGGCATCCTTTATCAGTAAAATATTCAAGAAGTGTAATCAGGAACAAAACATACCTGATTCATGGCGAATGGCTGTAGTCTTCCCCATCTTCAAGCGAGGAGACAGAGAGGACCCGGGTCACTATCATCCCATCTCGCTTCTGGATGTTATCGGGGAAAAACTTTGGGGGCTTTGCACTGTATGGCTTTCAAACTTGGCTGAAACTGGAAAACAGGAGTGACCCTTTCCAAACGGGCTTTGTTAAGAACGCAGGCACCACCACAAACATACTGATGCTTAGCATAATCAAAGCCAAGGTCCTGCAGACTGCCCAACCAGTTCATATGGCTTTCATTGACGTGGTCCAAGCCTTTCACCAGGTAAACAGATACTTGTTATGGCAAAAGCTGGAACTTATGAACTGCCCGATACAATACTAGCACCAATCAAAGCCTTCTACCGAGAAACAACGATGAAGGTATGGCTTTGGCAAGCAGGCCTTCTGTCTGAAGAAATCATTACAATGAGGGGAGGTAAACAGGGCTGCCCTCTAGCTCCCACACTATACAACGCCTATATTGTGGACTACTCAGACACTGAGGCCGACGTTAGATGCTTTCCCCCGAAGATTGGTGGAGTAATGGCATCGCGTCTTCTCTATGCAGATGACATCATTCTGCTGGATTTGACACCAGTTGGCCTACAGTGGCAATTGACAAATCTGGCTACGTATTTGAAGAACAACAACCTCCAAATGAACATAGCGAAAACAAAGGTGATGACATGGAAAACATCATCAAGCAAGAAACAAAACATACCAAGTTGGTTTGTAGAAGGCCAGAAACTAGAAATCGTCAACACCTTCAAATATTTGGGAGTCACGTTGAGCAACAGCCCCGCCGAGAGTGCAATGCAGGATGCGCTATGGTTAAAAAGGAAATCTTTAACCACACAAGCGAGGGTAGTTGATAAAAAAATATGGCAGATTTTCTCTTGTCGCTGCAATTCATTTCTATAAATCAAAGGTGGTACCAGCAATACTGTATGGGACAGAGGCCATGCTCTTCCTTCCGGACAGTCTTTGGGTCAAATTGGAGAGCTTTTTTTGGAGGCGAGTACTGGGACTGGCAAATGCTATGCCCATGCCACTCATTAGACGTGAACTATGTCTCTCATCATTCAAAGCCACCAAAGAGAGAAACACGTTGAGGATGTACCATAAAATTCTCCTAGATATTAAACCAAAAGCATTGAACTTGATTAATAAAGAAATGGAGGATGACAACATCCAAGCATTGACTGACTGGAAGAACCAAAATATCAGCCTACTAAAAGGGCTTGAAGCCTCTGTAGATGAACTCCTAACAAATCCAGGCAAGGTGACCAAGAAACCTTCTGAGCTAGACTGCATATCTACGGGCGAGATTGCCAACAAGTACAGCCTGACCAAGCAGTGCCCTACATCACCTATGAAATTAAACGATACAAGAAGTCATTTTGAAAGATTTCCGGACAAGACTCGAAGTCGACTCTTCTTGAGATTTCGTCTAAATCAACTCAAAACAAACGAAATACTCTTTATAAGAAAAAACTCTTCAATGGACATGTGGAGATACTGTAACAAAGGTGACCAAGTAGAAACAAGCAGACACTTCCTACTTGTTTGTGAAGGGACACAACAAGCCAGAACTCCATCCCTAGGAAGAATCATGGCAGCCTTTACAACATTAACAGAAGACGATTGGTGGAAGGGGCTGTCAAGCGGTGACGATAATTGCTGCATGATTGGTGTAACATCCTTTTTCAAAAACATTGACTTGGAGCAATATGACAGATGAAATCAGGATGGTCCGGATCACAAGGACTACTACATCTAGGAAGCCACTTCTTCACCAGACTTCTCTGACCTGTTTGCTTTCTTCTTTTACTTCTGCTCTTTTCTTTAAACCCCCATCCTTCTGCTTTTTATCGTTCTCATATAAAAAGGAGCACTAGGGCGGAAAAGGCCTTTGATGGATTTGATCATTTTTTTGTAAAAATTGTTAAATCAATTAAATCAAATAAATAAAAAAATAAATAAACACTTGTCGCCCATGCACTGAATCAAGTTGGGCTGTGCAGTAAAAATGCTGCAGTAATAGTGTTACCGCTGCATGACTGCACTGCCCAACTATGAGCTGGGGGCGAAAGGTTGGAGGATTCACCTCCAGCTCTTTGCTGGCGGTAAATCTGCTGACTTTCCACTTATTTTCAGCACAATTACTACAGTGGTACTGTGATTATGCCCCATTGAGTCCAATGGACTCCAAAGAAATGGGGATTTACACCGCCACTTTTGATTGTGCGGTAATACCACCAGACCAAGTGGCAGTAACAATAATTGCATTGGGTCGTATTCTGGCAGATTTACCAGCATGCTACCGCTCAATTCATGATGAGGCTCATAGTGTGTTGATCTGTTTTACCGGCTAAGGATGCATATAGATAGTGTTGACACACAGACAGAAGTCAGAAGTGCATCTGAAATCTGAGCCTCACTACTCCCTTGACCGCTGTTTTGCAGTTCGATGAAAGGCAGTGATATTTGTGAGGCGTGTCCCGGGTTGATCACAGATGTCTTTTGATTTTGTTAAATATTCAGAGGTAGAAATCCCCTTGCATTATCTGAACGTATATGGCATGGGTTTTTCTATTAATCAATCAGAAAAACAATAACCCTCGTTACCCAAGAAAAAGCCAAAAAGCCAATGCCACAAATACTGTAAACTTGTGCTGACTTTTTATAGCAAATTTCTCTCCTGAATACACTTTCTAGAGGCATCTTTAAGTTCATGCAATCAGAATCTCTTTGTTCACTGACCCACCACACAATCATCACAACGTAATGTTGTGCGATCGATGCTTCATTCGGAACCTAATACCCCTTGGTCAAATTAAACACATTTCCATTTAAATGTTTTTCTAATTTCCATGCATATCTGATCCTTTCTTCCCCAGAAAACAAGCTGTAACAAATGTTGTTCTTGCCCTGTTTACTGCCCCTCATGTAGCAGCAACAATGGGCCTCATTACACGGAAGGCGGTGATCCAGGGTGCTATTAGCACCCTGGACCATGCCGGTAAATTACCGGCACCGCCTTGGCGGAAAGGGGATTTACCGCCCCATTCCAGGGTTGGTGGGGCGGTAAATCCCCCTTCCGCCATTGCCCTTCCCCATTCCCATTTCTGCCCCATAGGGCTTTATGGGAATGGGGAAGGCGCTAATTAGGGCACCGCAATTTTGCGGTGCCGTAATTAGCTCCGAGGTCCCTTAGCGGGTTGGTTTTTAACGCCTGCAAAAAGCAGGCGTTAAAGCACCAACCCGCTAAGGGACCTCGTAGTAAGGCGGTAATGGTTAACGGTCACCGTTACCATTAACGGTGGCCGTTAACCATTACCGCCTTCCGTGTAATGAGGCCCAATGTCTTTTTTTGTAACTGGTCAAGGGTTGCTGTCTTTTTTTTTTTTTACCACTAATAATGGATTCCTGAATTTCTCGTTTTAAAAATGTAACCCACTGCAGCACTATACACTAGATTTTGGAATTTAGCAATATGACACACTGACTGTTACAGTATTTTAAAAAAATGCATCTTTTGAGCAGTTACCCTTCCCAGCACAGTAAAGCAGGTATTGATGCATTAGTGTATGTCAGTAGCATCAATGCAGTTCCCATTATTTTTTTATATTTAGATATCACTAAATGAAGCATGTCCATTTAAGACCGTTTCCTTACATTTCTCACCCATATCGCAGTACTCCTTTTTATCTCTCTCCTTTTGTATCTGACAAGAGGAATTACTCAGTCCATAAGGTCGAGCTGCTAGTGCTCAAAAATGGCCTGTGACAGAGAAGTTTCATGATTACCTGTATGGGGCACGGTTCATCATAATGACAGACAACAGCCCACTCACATATGTGCTCAAATCCCCCAATGTGGCCACCGCTGGCAGCAGCCCTCTTTGAGTACCAGTTTCACCTCTGATACCGGCCTGACTGCACGAACATCGATGCTTATGACTTATCCCATAGTCATTATCCTTAATCTGTCAACCTTTCTGGGTGGGAGAATGTTCACAAAGCTGGAGTCAAAACCATCTTCCAGAAGGCAAGCAATGGGGATCCTGAAAAGTTCCATGGCATTGACTCTCTGGAGGCTACCGCAAAAAGACCTCCCCAATATTCTGTAAAATGGCCATTTTAGAGGCATGTGAGCTGCCACAGCTGATCAATGAGAAACTGAGAGTTACCCAAACGAATGATCCCACAACCAGGCCGTTCATCCAGGCCAAGACTGAAGGGCCTAGGGAACTTGTGAATCTCTGGGGACACCTGGAGCATGCCATCCCGATCAGGGAATGGAGGACCCTTGTGCAAGAGGTGTTGTACAGAGAGAGCCACAGCCAAGACCACTACCTAGTCCTGACCTGAAAGTTCAGATGCACTGCACTGTTTGCCCTGCACAACCAACATGGGCATCTGGGCAGTGACCAGACGGTTGAACTCATCCAGAACACATTCTACTGGATTTGCTTGGCAGCAGAAACCAAGAACTATTGCCAGCACTTTTAAGATGGACTATAGAGGGAAACAGAACTACCTGATGGCAACTGACCAATTTACCCATTACTCACAGGCCTTTCCAATTAAATACATTTGAGAAGACTCTGTGAAAAAATAATTCTTCCTCTACTATCACTGGCCAGTGCAGAATCCCTACAATCAGTGCCCAGACTTTGAATCACGCATGATCAAGAAGATGTTAGAGCAGATGGGTGTCAGAAAGACCAGGATCTCCCCCTACCACGCCAAGCACTTTAACAGGACTCCGCTCTACATGCTCGGCCTCTAACATCTAAACAGAAGTCTTGCTGGAGCCAGTACGTTGGCTCACTATCTCATTCCTACAATTGCACTCGCGACAACGCGGCTGGATGCACACCCTATTTTCACCTATTAGACAGAGAGAGACACATTTATCTGTTGACCTGTGTTTCGGGGTAAGGTCTGATGAATCTGGTCAAACAACTACCTGAGCCATGTAAAACAGCTCCAACAACAACTGGAGTATATCCATTAATTTGCCAGAGCTTCCTCTGACCGGAATGCTGGAAAGAACAAGCATAGGTATTATGCCATAATTTGATATCAAAATATCCAATCTGATGTCTGTGTCCTCATCTGCAGTCTGGGTCCCTGAGGAAAGAATAAGATCAGAGACCAGTGAGAGTCAAAGGCCTATCTCGTTGAGTACCAGTTGAAAGATCTGCCAGTCAATGGCTGCGAGAAGAAGGCAAGCCACGAAACTAATGGACACTTCATCAGAACCACATCCTCCTGCAGGGGGATGAGATGAACATAACTGACCTGCTGCCAGAAGAACCGGAACTTGTTAGAAAACCTGCCACCTGAAGGTGCCCCAATCCTAGACTGCACCCCTCTATTCCCAAGTTTGTTCCCAGCTTGGGGCAGAATGTAAATAGTTCCAGCCACTTGATTGCCAATCAACTTCAGAAGAAGAGATTATACATGAAAGTAAAAAAAGAAATTATACCTAGGAGGCTGACTCAGCACTTGAGGAAAAAAGTGTGAATGAGGAAGACATCTTGCAGCGCTACACCCAGTTGCCCTCACCCGATCCTTCATAATCTTTGCCTTTGACCCCCAATGTCAAACTGGGAGATGATGTATCCACTTTACCTCTTGCTAGAACCCTCTCTGCCTTGCAGGCCCTGAGAGCTTATGTGTGCTGCTCCGCTGCTTCCTATCCCACCATGGTAGGGACCTGTGCAGGTGCTGTGGTCCCTGCCTTCATGTGAGTACCCTGCCCATTTTGAAGCTTCCAGTAATCTATGCTTGTGAGTATTCTCTGGCTGTGGGCAGAACCCACCCCTTATGCAGGACCTCTTGGTTGACTGCTGCCTGGCCTGCTCTTCCCCTACATCGCCCCCTTTTTTCACATAAAGATCCTTCTTCTTTGATGTTAGTGTTTTACTTAACCTGGGTTCAGAAACCTCAACCTGTTAATAGGTGGCCCTGCGATTACTTTTACATAGACCCCTATTTTGAGTTGTATGTCTATTGTTTGTATTTTATTTGCGCAAATTATTTGTTCTACCATTGATTTGCTCAAATTGTTTTTGAGAGATAGGAGGGGAGATCCATGAACCCTCCCACTGCCCATACACGCCCCCACCCTCACCAATATTGCCTAACCCCATCTCACCAACTACATCTTTTGGGGACAATTGAGCAAACATTGGAGAAAAAACTATTCGAGCAACAACAACAAAAATCAATAGACCTAGTTCCCTAGTTTGTGATTATGTTTTGTGATTCAGTTTAGGTGCAGTACCTTGAAACATATCTAGAGATTTCTCCCTTTTTGTTATTGAGTTTCTGTAATGGCCTGTGTTTTTTGGCAATTTCCTTGGGGTTTGGAACTGTTTAGTCCTAATTTGAGCATTTTGTGACCGTTTGTACAGTGTATAATATGGTATGTTCACTTTGCCATTAAAAATGTGTGATTGAAGACCAGTTCACAGAACCAATGTTCCTAATTATTATTCTCTGCTCCTGCAGGGGTTTGTGGGCCACAGTGTTTATGGGAGGTAGTAGGCCGGCAAAGGATTTCTGTAGATTGTGTTGTGCCTTAATAAGGGATCTTAAGCTGAAAGTCACCCTTGGTTTGTTGGTATCTTGCATCCCCAGAAAATTCAGTGTGTTGGTGTGTTTTACAAATTTGTGGGTGTGGGCTTGTCTAGCTCCAGGTCTATTTGGAGCACAGAGAGCGCGAAGGACACAGCCCCATGAGCTGCATGGTTTGGGGCAAAAAAGAGAAACTGTATATGAAAGGGATCTCTGTGTTGATTTACAGTCATACCTCTAAAACCTGTCCATAATTGAAAAAAGAAGGGAACACATGTTGAAAATCCTCTTTGCTGCACTGGTTTAGGCGGGAAAAAAACAGAGTGTCCATTTTTTATCTATAACCAGTGATGTAACACTAAGCATGGGCCACGCCGCATTCTGGGCTGGTCTGGACCACCACGCATGTGCAATGCCCATCATGAGCATGCTGCTGCAGGGGCATACCGCGCATTGCACTATATGAAAGATATGTGTGTTTATTTGCTCAAGGCCTAAATCTTTCACCTAATCTAGAACCAAGGGGCGGTGCCTGGCCCCTGGCACCCAAATGTACCAGCCACCCCATGACCCATTAGAGTGGTTTAAATATTTGTCACACATAGGTGAGAGTGACCGAGCATAGTGATAGAGCCTGCGCCAACTAAGAGGGGCTAGGGAGTGGTTCTCCCTCCAAGAAACATTTTAGAATAATGGGTGAAAATGGGTCATTATATAGCACTCTTTCTGTGAAAAACTGGGTAAAAAGTCAGACAGTTTGCAATCAGTTTTGCAGGGTAACTCATGAAAATAACCAATAGATGCAAGTCGCCAACAGTGCAAAGGAGCATTTCCCAATGCATTTTCATGATGCCTTCCCCACAAAATATGTCAGTATAAAAACACTTTCACACTGGCTGTGCCCATACATTTCCATGCTGGTTATAGCAGAATATGTCATTATTCCCTTATAAGAACATGCTCTTATAAGAACACACTCATGTTTGCTTTGTGCATAATACAAGTAACAATACTGTAAAGAAAAATGTCCAAGCTGGCTCTGCCAGTATATCCATAATAAAGTGGGGACCCGGAACACAACTGCCCCACTAGGATTTAATACACTTATACAAAGCACCTAACGGGAGCAGCACTGAAACAATGTTCTGCTCAATATCTTTTCAACAAGGAATGCTCAAAGCACACATTTCAATATAAAAAATATCTTCATTATTAATCAACTATAAAATGATACAAATTCCAAATCACAGGTGCAAACAATTCAATGTTAAAAATGCTTTTGTGACAGGGGTTAGTACAAATGTGACCTAATCAATTGCGACCTAAACAAGTCTATTCTCTTATTTAATGTCAATCTTTTTGATCAGAAACCTCTTAAAATGTTCAACATCTTATTTTAACTGCTCAACTCATCAACACATAGGCTAGGACTCAGAACGGCAATGTCTCTACTCAATTCGGTAGAGGCTTGCCGCAGTTGATCTTGATCCCCATAACAACCCATGAAATGATGTGTTAACAATCTTCACATCGACACAATTGTGTATTGGCCATTAACTCTAGGTGCAGGTACCAACCTGCCCCAACATTTTCTCTTCGGCCTTCATCAGGACAAACATTCTTTTTCTGTTGGCCACAGGTCCGCCCCTTTCCTTTTGTTATTTTCTGTTTTAAAGACACATATGTGTTTCAGGACCCTGCAACAATATTTAAACCAAAAAGGATATGTCAATCCTCAGCATTCCCAGTTTTTTCCAAATTCTGTTCTCTAAAAAATGTTTTACTTAAAAATTGGCAATTCCAAGACTCACGTAGAGTGACTTCTATTGCGAAAGATATGTACAGAGGAGCAGGGTTCACTGACGGGCCCGGGCCCATATATCAGTGCACACCCTGTAGTACTTATAAAACAAGATAGCTGCACCATGTGAGGACTGGGGGTGCAGGATTCACTTACTCCAACACGACTCAATAATGAGGACTCAGTAGTTTGGCAAAGGGAAGTCCGTTTAATGACAGGTTCATCAAACAGAGAAACAAAGGGAAATCAGCAGCATTGCGATCACCTGTCTCGCTCCAACTTCCTCGAACTTCAGTCGAACAGCACACTTGACATGCAATACAATTGGTTAGGAAAGGTAACTTAAGTATAGGTGCTATATCTGTATATGATAATAGGGCATGCGGATTGGATAACTCTTATCGGGTGGGCGTCTACGCCCATTCCACTACATCACACGTGATTGACGTCACTACAAGTACAACATGTTATTGGTTCTACTATCTATAGGACTCCAGAAAACTTGGTCTATTGTGATTGGGAAGGTTACACCCCTAGACATAAATCCCATTTTAATTAGCGGCATGCAGAATGGACATGCATGTGCCTAGTGTCCCAAGTTTCACCCTGCCTCCCTTCCATCAATCAGTATCTTAGGGCTATATGTCAATTAGTTGGCTGGGTATGGCCTCGAAACTGTAGCCTATTATCGGGAAAAGTTATGGCATCCTCGGGTCCTGGATGACATCAGGCAGTGGTACTTCTTCGCGCCGGGCTGGTCACGTGTTAGTTCACCATGAATCTGCTTCAGTTTCCAGCTTTTAGTGCATTTAATTCTGTTTCAGCCTCACCACCTACATGGGCCCCCTTATCTTGACCTTCATGGGGCAGGCTGGTATGCTCTGAAGTTTGAGTCTTGTTAGCTGATGCTCTCCTCCCTTTCTCTGGTTGACCTCGATTTCCTAGGCATGAGCCGCTCTTTGTTGAGTTTCGATTCCGCTCCTTCTCTTGCCTTTGGCTGGGTTACGAAACTTGGCATGTCAGGCCTCTGACAGCCTGGGTACATTTCTGCTTTTACAAAATGGAGTCGCACTTGTATAATGTGCCTTATTGCGGTAGATACATGGTTGGCGCTTGCCGCTCTAATCTTCTACTAAGCATTGCAAGCAGTATCGTTTTCATTAGCTTCTTGCGTTCCAAGCCTATTTACACACATTTAACTGGTTGGTTGCTTCCATCTTGTCTCGTAGCAACGTTTCTTCACGTTTTAACATCGTCTCTTCTCTGTGTCCATTACATTTATTTTCGTAGTTACTCGCACTGGCGTGCTATCTTTGATAGCTGCTTTTGTTCATTCACGAGTCTGTTCAAGCCCTTGTGTTATCTCCACTGGCCTTCCATTAGTGCTCTTTGGGTCTCTTCATGGACCGTCTGTAGGTACTCTTCGTTTCGTATTAGCGGCTGGTACGGCTGTCTGATAGGGTACCGTGCTGCCCAGGGTTGTCTGGTTATGGGCGCTTCAACCGGTATGGATCTTCTTATGTATACTGGGCAGAGTCCCAGTGGAGCTCTTTGTTGATTAATTTGCTCCTCATACGTCACATACCTTGGCGAGTACGCTCCTGGTACCCCGAAATGAGGGGACGGGGTGCAGGCCATGTCTGGGACCTCCTCTACACTCCCCCCTCTGGTTGGTTCATCGACCACTTCTGCAACCTCTTCTGCATTTATTTCTTTTGATTCTTCGGTGTCATGTTCATCGTCTTCAGGGTTTGTACATGATGGTGTGAATGTGTGAGCCTTTGGAGTCCATATTTTATCACTCCTTTGAAACTCCCTGCTGTTTTCACATGTTCGTCTTTGTTCCATATCATTAACTGGCATTGTCCATTTGGGCTGCAGTAGATCCAGTTTCCTTCATACCTTCTTCGTTTCTTAGGATATGTGAACTTTGTTCCTTCTGGCGCAAATTTGCTGGCCTTCACAAAGTCTCTTATTTCTTCATCAGTCAGGTCTCTGGGCTTCCACCCTTGCTCAACATTAACCATTATTTTCATCCCTATGGCTTTCTTCACAGTTTTCTGGCACTGTGCGATGATTATCTTGATAACACAGACTCCTAGCAGTACCATTGCTAATAGGGCTCCCCGAAACTTGAATATATCTGCCATCCATTGTGGGACCCACCAGAATAGGTCTCCAAACCAGCTGTCATCGTCCACTTCATCACTTTCATCGATCATCTGGTTTTTCAGGTTTGTCAACATACTTATGGCCGCTGTTAGGGTTCTGTTTTCTTCATCATGTGATGGTACAAATGTGCAACATGATTGTTCGATTTTTGCACAAACACCTCCATCCATTGCTGTGATCATGTCAAGCACATATCTGTTTTAGAGGGTCATCAGTCTCATTGCTCTTAGCTCTTCTTTGATCTTGTTGAATCCTTTTATAGTGGTATTGATGGTCTGCAATAACTCCCATCTGGTTATCTGCATCCATTTAGCATTCACTCCAATTTGGATGTGTGGCAAGAGCATCGTGGTGAACACTGTTGAATTGAGGCTGAACAGCCTGTGTTTGTATGGGATTGCCTGGAATGCCTCTTCTGATTTGGTAGAAAAGTAATTTTCTCTCTTCATTCTGGACATCAGTTCCACAGACCTCCTTCTCCTTAGATGATCATCTGCTTTTGGGAAACTGTCCAACTTCAGGTCATTCTTAGGGATCACCAACGCGGGAACGTGGACGTTCACTATCATGCATCTACCTCCCCAGTTTTTCAGCAGTCTCATGCATGCCTTGGATCCACATGCCCAGTAATGGTCCATTATGACTGTGGTTCCGTGTGTCATTCCTGGGGCTTCAAAGATTCATCCACAGTTTACATTCTCTCCCATCTTCCTTGTGCCATTACTTCTGAAGCATAGTTTTGGGCTTTCCAGGGGTACTATCTGCAGGGGTCCTCCCCTGTCTTCGACCCATGTTAGCAGCTTTACCAATTTTGGCCATAGAGGTTTGCATAACCTCTGCAAATTCTCTACTGCTTCTTTGTAGGCTCCAAGTACCATCCAAGCTCGGCAGATTACTACTCCTTCTTCCCATCCATCTGGGGAAACCACTGTTCCCCAAATCTGCATTTGGCCTCTGTTTTTCCAGATGTGAGCCTCTTCTGCAGTTTTTCCTTGAACGTTCAATCTTGGGTTTATTTCCCATCTTATCCCTGATCCTTTGACGCTAGGGTTCTCGTACCTGATCACATGATTCCTTGTGTGCGCCCTGTTTCTTGTTTTAATGTCCTGGACGTAGCCATCTTCGTCTGGGTAATCCTTTTCATTGGCCCATATCAGCGAGGCGTTTCTTCCCATAAATTGTCCTCTGGTGTTGCACATTGCTACATGTGACATACAGTGTGCTGTACGGACATCAATTTCTACAGCTACAAAGATCTTAGATTTTCCCATGCTGTATGGTAGAAGCGCACAGACAAAGCATTCTCCTTCTGACTGCCTTTGTCCTACTTCCATCATGTGCTGGTACCATATGTTGTTTCCGAGATGGGCTGTGCTGTCCAGGTAATCGTTAAGTGCATTGTTATCTTCGTATGGGCTTCTCTTCATTCTCAGTGTTTTTCTGTAATTTGCTATGACTATGTCCTTAGAAGCGTCTGTGCAGCTTTTCCACTCTGGGCGTCTTGGTGGAGCAGGGTCCTTTGGCTGCATCGCTGTGGTACGAAAAGGTTTTCCGTTTCTCTTCCTCTGCTCTTGTAATTTTTCATCGAGGTTCTCTGGCCTCCATTGGCTCACCAACTCCTCAACGTGTGGCTGTGTCGTAGATCTGGTGCTTGTTAGCAGTGTTCGAGGTGGCATGCTCGTTATTACAGTCTCTGTAGTTCTATTTTTCAGCTCCTTGTGCAGCTTCTTTGCTCTGACTATGAATGGGAACAAATAATCTATCAGAGCTTGCGTTTTCTCTGTGAGTTCCTTTGTGGCTATTTCTGTTCTTTCGAGGGATTTTGCTGTGCACTCTCTTGGGTTTCTCACATGACTTCTCTTGGTTACTTCCACTATTTTCTGGAACTGATTGTTCGGCAGGCTGTCTCCCCTTCTCTGTAGCCTTCGTTGGAGGCCCTGTAGCCATTGATACTTGCCCTTGTCTGTGTGCATCCTGTGTGTGGGTGCGTGCAGTGGTCAGTGCAGCGTTTTCATTCATTCCGTGCTGACCCTGTCTCCAGCTTTTCTTATTTGTTACCCCAAATGTGTCTAAATCACTGCTAATTACATTTAATTTCAGTTCGTTCATTTTACCATCAGGTTTTCTTGGGACTGGAATGACCATATAGGGTCTGGGTGCTTTCATAGGCCCCAGACGTTCATTATCTGGTGGGTGCACTGAGATTGGGACACCACGTGCACCAATAAAGAAAGCAGTTCTGATAGTCAATGATAGAAAGACAATGATAATTACTACGCATATACACATAATAGACTTGTAGGACATCTGGCAGCATTTCCTTCCAGGGAAGCGGGGGCGCCCCTGTGCTGGTGGTAAAACCAGGTTACTGTTCTGTGCCCCCATTTCAAACAAGTCCATAGTCAGTTATTTATTCCTCTTCTTGCACTGATCTCGTAGCTCAAGAGTTCATTACTATAAAAGCGACGAGTGCTTTACAAATGTCCCCCCTCTTGTGGGTGCAGTCGGTGGTCTCTGGGTATGCAGTACAGTTCCTTTTGCTAGATTATGGAAAAGGGTTAGGCTAGCAATCTTGGTATATCACATTCATAATGCATATCTATAGTAGGTAAGGTCTCAGTGCACTCCTCGAATTTGCTTTGGTCCTGAGGACATGCTGGAACCAGTTCAATGCGAAGGAATGAAAGGATGGAACTGCTAAAAATCACACAAAATAAAATGTTGTAAAAACAAAAATAAAAATAAAAATAAAAGTGAACATAAAAATAAAAATAAAAATACGGAAAAATAGAGGAAAAAGTAAAAAGAAAAATAGGATGGTGTAGTTCTTGTCCCTGCTCTCCTCGATCTGTCCTGTGGCGGACAATTGAAGAACTGTGTCTCTGTCCTCGGTTTGTCCCACAGCAAAAGTCTTGCTGGAATCTCCTGAGGTACTCTCGCTGGAAGTTGGATAGCTCCACCTAGAGCATTATGCCGTGGAGGAGTGTGCCCATGTGTGGGGCGTTGTCCGGATCTCTAAGGAAGGTGATACCGTCAACGTCTGCAGGCCTCCCCACCATTTCTGGATAGTTTGTGATTAGTCTAAGTAGGACGTTGTGCGGCAGCCGGGTGTCTTTGGGTGATAGGGACATTTGTCCTGTGTTGGCTGGGTCCGGATCATTAGTTTTTCTTTTGATTTGCACAGTCTCTGCACTTTCCTGTTGCGTGGACTACCACATGGTGATTTAGTTTAGTCCACAACTGGTTCAACTTAGCTAGGTTTCTTGGATCTCAGATGAAAGTGCGTGTGTCAGTTGTTCTCCCGACAAGTCCTGGGCATTTCTCGATTAATTGAAAGAACAAATTAAATGTGAGTTCATCAATGTCTACTGGCGGTGGAAGCATTTGTGTCATCTTTGCTGTGCTCCGATAGCTCGGCGAAGGTGTCCGTGATGACAGTCAGCAGTTGCCAAATTACCTTCTTGTTTGCAGGATCTTGAATAAAGTCAGTGACACTGGTCTCTCTCCCTATGAGTGACGGGTATGACAGCAACACCAATTGAAAATATGTAAGCACATCCCACTTGAGGATTCTGCTAGGAGATACCATGAGTTCTGTGAACAAAGTCTTGACAGTGGTTACTTCAGGATACTGTGTTACACTCTCAGAAAATATTTTATTTGCAGTCTATCAGAGTCTTGATATTTCGTACTACTTGGGCATGACGTGGTTTCAAAAGTTTGTTTTATCAATGTTGTCGTGGCTTTGGATGTGCTTCTCTTTACCCTGCAACTAGGATGCACAGGGTGTTCGTTTATTTCCTTTATTATCCTTCACTGGTTTGCGATAATGTCTTGTTTAAAAGCCACACTTTAAAACTGAGTTCTTTTCACCTTTATTTCACAGCTCATGCGTCCTTCTTCCTCGTCATGGATCTTGTCTGCACATGCTGAGTTTCTTCCCTGTTGTCTGTGGTTTCTTCGTGGTTAGCTGTAGCTTGGGGGCTCTCTCCTATATAAGGTTTAATGTCATTTATGAAGATCCATGCCCTTCTGCCCTAGAGCTTGACGGTGGAAGGGGTGCAGTCCTCTACGATGAAAGGGCCATTGAATCGCGGCTCATCCCACCTCTTCCTGGTAAAGTTCCTTACGAGCACATTGTCGCCAGGGAAGACAAGGGGCGCGTGTAGACTTTGCACGGTGTCTGCTTCAGCACTTCCTGACGTGTTTTGTGCTGCGCTGTCCCCTTTTCACCGTCGCTGCAGCTGGCCTGAAATGACAGAGGTGCTGGATGTCATACAGTTGAGGTACTCCTGCATCTCTGTTCCCAGAACCTCTCTAGTTGGCTGGGCATCACATCTAGCTCTATCTCGGGGGGCAAGCGGGGTCCTCATCTTGCGGCGTAAGATGATGGTCGGAGCCGGGTTGGTTCCGAAGTGCATACAATGCCAGTGGTAGACAGTGCAACCATCCCTTTCTTAATGTGAGTTTAAACTTGGCTATCCTCTCCTTTAACAGGCCGTTGAGCCGCTCACATATCCCATTCCCCTCCGGGTGATACGCCGACGAGAACTTTATACCAAGCAATAAGCTGATGTGTTCGAAGACTGCATTAACAAAGTGAGCTCCGTTGTCTGATCTAATTACCTCACACACCCCCCCATCTAGGGAACACTTCCCTCACTATAAATTTGGCAGCACAGGTAGCGTCTGGGTGTGCACATGGACCTGATTATATCCATCTAGAGAATGGACACACCACCACAATTAAATACCTGTACCCGTTACACACTTGAATCATGTCAACGTAGTCCATATGCAAGTGCTGGAATGGGCCATTTGGCCGGGGGATAACTCCTCTCATTACTTTTAATGTGTGCCCAGCGGTAAATTGCTGGCAGATTATGCAGTTCACCATGAAGAATGCAACGTGCTCTGCTAAGTTCGGTGTAAACCAGTCTTCTGCGAGCGTTGCAGCGATATTTTCTTTAGGCATGTGTATAGGGTAGTGTAGTTGTTTCAATGCTACCTTCAGCAGGGAGACAGGCATTACTAGTTTACCAGTGCTGTCTTGCCTCCACAACCCGTCAGAGGGGTTTAAGGAACACCCTTGACGTTTCCACAAATTTTTCTCCTCCTGAGGTGCCTCCCCTTGGAGTTCCATTAGCTGAGTCTGCCCCATGTTACTATAGGCCTCAGGTGTGGCTCGCGCTACCATCATCCTCTCATGGATACGTGCCACCTCCACATCCATGATTGTTTCATTTTTTGATGCCATGCGCTTGGCTTCCGTGTCCGCTTCATGGTTTCCACGTGACACGAAATCTGTCCCCTTCGTGTGGGCGGAGCATTTCACGACCGCTATGCCCACTGGGAGCTGTAGTGCTTTTATCAACCTGTCCAATAAGGCTGTGTGTTGCACTGGCTTGCCGTCCGCTCGGAGTTAGCCCCTCCTTTTCCAGCATGCTAAGCCTGCGTGCACGGTAGATGTCACATAGGCAGAGTCACTGTACACCGTTACTTCCTGGTCTGTATGATTCTCAATGGCGAGCATCAGCGCCACTAGTTCTGCAGCTTGAGCTGAATAGTGAGATGGTATTCGCGCACTGACGAGTACCTGAAACTCCCCATTCGCCAGGTGTTTCACTACGGCCACGCCCGTGTACCTTTGTCCGTCCTCTTGGTCGATTCTTGATGAACCGTCAATGATCACGATTACACCACCTGCGAGGGCGTTTTCCTTTACCCTGGGGATTTCATCATAGAATTCCTCATAATTCACACAGTCGTTTATAGGATCTCCTTCTGTGACTGGCTCAGCTATGAACGCAGCAGGGTTTACAGTTTTACATCGAACTATTTTGATCGATGGGTTGGAGATAATCACCTCATAGGCAGATGCTCTCTGTGATGTCAGCGTGCCGTTTGGCTTCTCTAGTATGGCGAATAACGAGTGCTCGACGTATAATGTCATGGAGCACCCCATCACAATAGATGACGCTTTTTCAATGGCGAACGCGGCAGCAGCTAGATTTTGTTCGCATGGGAAGTGGCCCTTCATGACCGGGTCCAGACTCCTGTCATAAAATTGCCATCAGAGTGTGAGAACAGGTAGAATTCCTCTGCATAATTAGGAATCCCAAGAACTGGGGCCTTACAAATTGCCCCCTTAAGTTCTGCAAACCCCTTTTCCATTGCCTCAGTCCATTCGATTTTTTCCCTTGTCGCCTGGGCCTTCCTTAGGGCCTGAAGCAAGGGCTTGGTATATGAGCTGTAGTTGAAGACCCATGCTCTGACATAGTTGCAAAGGCCTAAGAAGCTTTGCATTTGTTTTATCCTGAGTGGTTTAGCCGTGTTCATGATAGCTTCAGCCCTTTCTGGGGTTACCTTTTTCCCTTTGTGTGAGATTAGCTGGCCTATGTACAGCACCTCTCGCTGACAGTATTGTAACTTTCCCTTATCAACTTTATATCCTTTCTCAGCCAGGATTGTCAGTAGCTCAACAGAGTCGCGCCTGCATTGTTCCTCAGTGATGCTGCAGATCAGAATGTCATCCACATACTGCAAAACAACACTGTCTACTGCAATATTGTTTAGGTCCATCTGCAGGACTCTGTTGAAAATGGATGGAGACTCTCAGTACCACTGTGGCAACCTCATACTTTTCAGGCGCATTTGTCTGAAAGTAAATGACGTCAGGTCTTGAGAGTCACGGTGCAACAGTATTGAGAAAAACGCATTTATCAAGTCGATCACCGTGAAATATTTCGCTTCAGTGGGTATGTTGCATAGAATGGTGGATGGATTAAGGACTAGAGGGAACTCGGCTTTGACTATATCGTTTAATGCTCTTAAATCTTGGATTAAACGCCAAGACCCTCCCTTTAATTTCTTGACAGGGTAAATCACTGTGTTGCAAGGAGATTCTGACGTCACTAGAATTCCCTGCTCCATCATGGCGGAAATTGTCTTCCCGATTCCTTCATCTGCCTCTCTGGACATAGGATATTGTTGTGCTCGTGGTAGAATTGCTCCTGTTTTCAGTTTAATTTTTACTTCACCTGCCCCCCTGAGGAGGCCTACGTCATAGGGTCATGTAGTCCATACCGCGGCAGGCACTTGGGCCATGTCGTCATCAAAGTATTCTGGACGTATCAGCGCCAACATCATTCTCGGTGGCACCTTCCGTTTGATCATTTTGACCCAAAATGTGAGACTTCCTTCCACCCTCATCTCTTCTAGGTCAGGGTGTTCTTCGAACAGATCATCATCGGTGACGTCAGTCACTCGATACCCTTCTTCAATGGCGATAATCGCACACCATTGTCTGCTTTAGTCATCATATCCTTCGACCAATACCACTTTCCCTCGCACTGCTGCAGATTGTATCATTAAGGGAAATACTTGTCCCTCCTCTTCGTGCATAGGTATTCTGGGTCTGAATAGAAACTCATCAGGTGTCCTCGTAGTTCTATCTGCTAGGCCTGGCAATCCCGCCATGAGTACCCGCACACCATATAAAAAGACTTCTGGCTCTAACGGTATAGCTCTCATAGCTATGCGCCCTGAGTATGCTCTGATCATTTCGCACACGTTCGAATAATGCATTCCTGGAGTGGAGCACACTATACCCTTCTCGGTAAACGAGATTGTTATATTCAACTTAGTCATTAGGTCCTGACCCAGGATGTTTACTGGGGTCTGACGTGAATATAATAAGGGCACATTCATTTTGCACTCTCTCACAGAGACTGGGAGTGTGTCTGTAAAGGGAACTCTACTGTGAGCTCCCATGAAACTCTGAGTATCTATGGCCTCACCGGACAAGGAAAACTTGCTTTCTCGTATGCATGAGCGCGTCGCACCCGTGTCAACTAAGAAGAAATATACTTTACCCCTATGACAACATCCACCCTAGGTTCCCTATTAGAGTCTGGTGTCATTGATAGGATAGAAAACATCAGAGTCTCCCGTGAGCTGTCCTATTTCATATATAAGTTTGGCCCACTGTATAATTGTTGCTTTCTCCCAGCCCCAGGGTTGACTCCCCCTCCGGCGCTAGTGCCTTTTGATATTTGCGGTGGTGCCTGCTGGGATTGTCCATGCGGTACATTCCCCATGTGTGGGGGTTGAACCACTTGCTGTGCACCTTGCTGCAAGCCTGGCGCCTGCTGCTGCACTGTGTGATTTTGTGCACTGCCCTGCTGCGGGATGCAGGCTGATTCACTATGCCTGCCCCATCCCTTGGCTATTTTGCCAGATGCCTTGCCTTCTGCACACGCGCGCCACATGTCCTGTCATTCACACAGCCAACACACTGGCGGTGGTCGGGCCATTTGTCCATCTGGCATAGCTGGACTGCCCATCTGTGCGTTCTGAAAGCCACTTTGATTATTTTGAAAACCTCCCTGGTTACCTCGAAACCCACCCTGATTACTTTGCCATCCTCTTCCTCCAAAACCCCTTCCCCTCAGGTAAAATCCTGCACTACCTTGGTTATCCTGCGCTGCGTTAGTCGCCTGCTGTGCGCGTGGTTCAGCTGGGCTTGTCAGCATGGCTCCCTCAAGAGCATACTTTGAGAGTTTATTTTGCACCAGCTTCGCCTCCTCACCCTTACGGATTGCTTCCTTTTTCCGATTCTTTTCTTGCAGCAATCTACAGTAATGTGCAATTGTCAACTGTATTTCAGCCCATGGTTTAGCTTCTATTCCTACCAATTTCTTGAGCTGTTTTTGCACTGGCTCAGGCAACCCTTAGCATAATATATGGTAGAATACAGGGATAGATTTCGTCCAAGACTCATGCGTTTTGAGCACCCACGCGTCTTGAAAATTCTGGATATAAATCAACAGATCCTCTGACTCTTTCATTTTCCAAGTCATTATAGCCCCCATATCATACGTGTCTGGATATAACGTTTGCAGCGCTTTCCAGACTGCTGCTCTACAGTTATTAAATGGTGCTCCGTCATGGGAGGTGTTAGTTAGGGTTACCCTAGGGTAGCCTGCCCGTTTCCATACATCATCTGCCCTTTCACCAAGTATGGCAATTAAGAGGCCCTTAATGTCCCCTATAGCTAAGGTGACACCCCCTGTCATTTTCTCTAACTCATGTATCCACTTCCCGGCTCCCGATGTCAGCATTGGAAGCTTATATTTTAAGTTCTCTCGGTCCATGTGTGGCCATGGAATATATTGTGGTCTTACTCCCCCCTTTTCTAGTAGCGGGAATTGGAATACGCAGTCTTCCTTTTCTTTCCCCATATCTCTCTGGTCTGTCACTGGGGTGGCATTTCCGCCTTGCCGTCTCCCCGGCAATGCCCTTAATCTATCAGCATAGGCAGGTGACCCCTCTGACCATGGGGTGTTTCTTCTTGTCGGCCGGACTGCGCGGCAGACTTCGGTGTCCTACTTGTGGACCCGCTAGCGTCTGACCATCGTAACCCTCGGTCCCCTGGGAACCGTTTTTCGCACCGTCTCCCTTCCTCTTGTGCCTTATCCTCCATTTCCCCACCGGAGTCAGACTCTGAATACTCCCAGTTCACACAACTCCTTGCATCTTCTTCGTTCTGCCCAATCTCCAGCCTGCCTACGGACAGTCCCCGGTTCCCACTACTCCGAGTGACATCCTCATATAGCTGAGTGCTCTCCAAGCGCTCATCTTCCCTTCCCCCATCGGATATCTGTTCTAGCCCCATCTCATCGTATATTTTATCAATCGTTTCCTCAATGCTTCTGGTGTCAAAGGCATCTTCAATATTTTTCCCACTTATACCTTGCACCGAGTCGCTCGCAGGAAAGAATTCTTCTATGTCTTCCCATTCTACAACAGGATTGGGTTTTTTAACTTCCCGTTCCAAATATTCAAGATCTCGTGCCTTCTGTCTGCGCTTACGTTCTGCTTCTTCATCTATTTCCTTACGCTTCCTCGCTTCCTTTCTAGCCTTGTCTACTTCCCTCATCCTTTCGTTTCTACATTCCTTTGCCCTTCTAATTTCCTCCTCTTCTCGTCTCTTCGCTCTCTTCTCAGGCACCCTTTGCTCTTCTTCCATCCTTTGCTTAGTCTGTCTGTACTGGTTGTAGGCTGCCTCTTGTTTGCGATAGAGCTGCTTCTCTTGCTCTTCGCGATATAGTTCTCGCTTTAGCCTATCCTTCCTTCTTGTCCTTTCATCCCTTACTTCCATCTCTTTCTCTCTCTCTCTCTCCTTTGCGTCTCATCAGACCTCTCTCTTGGCCTTATGTCATCACTTCCTTTTCCACCCAAATTCAGTAATATCTGACCTCCCATCCATTTGTCTTTCGCGAATGCTATCTCATCAACTCTACCTTCATTTCCCTTTCATTTATTTCCCTCTTTCTCCTTATCAGGCGGTGCACAACTCTGTGCCCGATCTTTTCCTTCATCTTCGCGTCTCTCCTTGTCCCTTGAGACCGCGGAGGCGATATTGTTTTCCTGTTCCTTTCCCTTATTGTCGTCACTACTGTACGTAGGCGACTCATATGCGGGGTTGCTATACCCCATGGATGCCTTACGTTCTCTTAGCGGGTAAAGCCGCTCTGATTTACTCCCTTCTATGACTGGCTCAGGCAGGGCTGGTGGCGCGGTAGGCGTCTCACCCCCCTCCGTACATACATTTAGTATCCAGTCTGTGGGTGGTTCTTCCACCTTCGTTTCTTCAAACATCTTCCATAATTCTAGAACAGCAAGACGTTTCTCTTGCTTCTTGCCTGCATATGTGGCATGTAAGAAAGTCGTCATATGCTGTAAAACAGCCTTAGAAAGGGACCCATTCTGTGGCCAAGGCATAAATATCTTGTGGGCGGTACCCTTAACCCACTCTGTGCTATACATTTTGAGTTTTGGTGCATGCTTGGGTAGCTGCTTGCACAAATGTGCAAGTGGAGTAACTTCCTCCATTCTTGATTTCGACACCAACAATATTTATACAGTTTTTTATCCTTCCAATAGTATGAGCAAGCACCAACTACGCAAGGGCCAATCCAATGTTTTCCCGCCAAAATTGTATAATATCAATTTGCTCAGAAAACTATCAATTCGTTGGCGATTCCCTCTTAGGTACAGAATCGCGTAAGCCAAATTACATTTCACACAATCAATAATACAATTATTTTACATTCTACGTACAACAGAACACATATGACAGACACTTGACGGACTAGACGGACACCAGCTGGTCATACATATACCTGCCTTCTAATCAATACCCCGTCATGGAGTTTAAACAAACTCCTTTGATGCGTCTTTAAACGCCACCGTAGTCTAATTGTCCCTTATTATATGGGCTATGAGTTCACGTTTCTTCTGAGCGCTGTATTAAAGCGCAGGAACAAGGCGAATCCTTATGTTTTTATCTCAGGTGCCCCCCTGTTAATCCTTTGTTTTTATCTCCGGTGTCCCCCTGGTAATCCTTGATTTTTATCTCAGATGTCCCCCTGGTACTCCTTGTATTTCTCTCGGGTGTCCCCCCAGTATCCACTCGTTATCTCTTATGCTCGAGTCATTACCCCCTATATATATACAGTCTTCTCTACTTCTGACTATTTTAATTTTTTCTCCGCCACCCACTGTTACCTTTCCCTTACTGGCTCTAATGCCTACATGACATGTGGCAAAGTAACGAGTTTGTTGTTTCACTCACCGATCGCATCTTTTCCTCTCTGGAGCTTCGGGATCACCACCCCTTCCTCTTCCAGCCTTTTAAGGGTTTTTCTTCCAATTGGCTGCCCGTGGGAATGAAAAGGGTTATGCTTGGAAGGCAGGTTCCTTCAGACCCACTGCAGTTTTTTGAAGTTTTACTCTATCTTTGTCCACGGGAAGCTTCTCAGTCTACTCAGCCGGAATGGCGAAAGGACTCGTGATATTGCCGAAAGCCCAGAGTTACTTCGTGCCGTCGGTCTAAAGGTGTCTTAGTATTATATAATCAAAATTAATGACTGAAACCATCCTCTGCTACCAAGTGTACAGAGGAGCGGGGTTTCACTGACGGGCCCATAGATGAGTGTGCCCCCTCTAGTACTTATAAAACAAGATAGCTGCACCATGTGAAGACTGGGGGTGCAGGATTCACTTACTCCAACATGACTCAATAATGACTGAATAATAAATAGGAGTAGTTTGGCAAAGGGAAGTCTGTTTAATGACAGGTTCATCAAACAGAGAAACAAATGGAAATCCTCAGCATTGCGATCACCTGTCTCGCTCCAACTTCCTCGAACTTTAGTCAAACAGCAATAGTTATAGGCAAAACTCGTCATCACTGACGTCTAATTCTAAAAAAACTCGACATGCAATACAATTGGTTAGGAAAGGTAACTTAAGTATAGGTGCTATATCTGTATATGATAATAGGGCATGCGGATTGGATAACTCTTATCAGGTGGGTGGCTACGCCCATCCCACAACATCACACGTGATTGACGTCACTACAAGTATGACGTCTTATTGGTTCTACTATCTATAGGACTCCAGATAACTTGGTCCATTGTGATTGGGCAGGTTACACCCCTAGACATAAATCCCCATTTTAATTAGCAGCATGCAGAATGGACACCCATGTGCCTGGTGACCCAAGTTTCACCCTGCCTCCCTTCCATCAATCAGTATCTTAGGGCTATGTGTCAATTAGTTGGCTGGGTATGGCCTCGAAACTGTAGCCTCTTATCGGGAAAATGTATGGCATCCTCGGGTCCTGGATGACATCAGGCGTTGGTACTTCTTCGTGCCTAGCTGGTCACGTGTTAGTTCACCATGAATCTGCTTCAGTTTCCAGCTTTTAGTGCATTTAATTCTGTTTCAGCCTCGCCACCTGCATGGGCCCCCCTTATCTTGACCTTCATGAGGCAGGCTGGTATGCTCTGAAGTTTGAGTCTTGTTAGCTGACGCTCTCCTTCCTTTCTCTAGTTGACCTCGATTTCCTAGGCATGAGCCGCTCTTTGTTGAGTTTCGATTCCGCTCCTTCTCTTGCCTTTGGCTGGGTTACGAAACTTGGCCTGTCAGGCCTCTGGCAGCCTGGGTACATTTCTGCTTTTACAAAATGGAGTCACACTTGTATAATGTGCCTTATTGAGGTAGATGCATGATTGGCGCTTGCCGCTCTAATCTTCTACTAAGGATTGCAAGCAGTATCGTTTTCTTTAGCTTCTTGCGTTCCATGCCTATTTACACACATTTAACTGGTTGGTTGCTTCCATCTTGTCTCGTAGCAACGTTTCCTCACGTTTTAACATTCTCTTCTCTGTGTCCATTACATTTATTTTCGTAGTTACTCGCACTGGCGTGCTATCTTTGATAGCTGCTTTTGTTCATTCACGAGTCTGTTCAAGCCCTTGTGTCATCTCCACTGGCCTTCCATTAGGGCTCTTTGGGTCTCTTCATGGACCGTCTGTAGGTACTCTTTGTTTCGTATCAGCGGCTGGTACGGCTGTCTGATAGGGTACCGTGCTGCCCAGGGTTGTCTGGTTATGGGCGCTTCAACAGGTATGGATCTTCTGATGTATACTGAGCAGAGTCCCAGTGCAGCTCTTTGTTGATTCATTTGCTCCTCATACGTCACATACCTTGGCGAGTACGCTCCTGGTACCCCGAAATTAGGGGATGGGGTGCAGGCCATGTCTGGGACCTCCTCTACATCATGCCAATCCATCTGCTGCATGGCACCAGTCCCTATTCCATTTTTAGCACTCGTAACTTTGAGATCAATCTGAAGAAACATATAGATGTCTAGGGATGTCACAGAGCTCTCTTTGTCTAATCGCTCTTCATTATTTAATGTATATATTATTAATTATAATGCGTGACTAATTTGCACAGAATTCAAATTTTGCTCCCTATTTCAATCTACGCATTTTCCATGTGCTTGAACATATTCAAAGTTTCCAATATGTTTTCCACTTTCTCATTTAGTGCAAGATGATCTATACTTGTCTTCTTTCTATCGTCTATCTCACCTATTGCCGTGGGAATCAACTTTCCTCCCCTTCCATTTCTCCCATCACACAACTAATACGTCTACACAATCACAAGGTTCAGAGATATTGTCCTGATTTCAAATCCTCTTTCACAATACAGTTAACCTGAGTTTCTCCCCGTGCCTATTCTTATTCATAATCTCCATACCTTCCCTTATCATAATTCTGTCTCATAAAGACACCGTCCATATCGGCATCCCAATGACCTCCTTTATCAGTTTGTGTAAACCAAGTGGCGTTGCTTCGCACTCTTATCGGGCTGCCGTTTCGGCTGCAGCTGCCATTTGGGAAAAACACTAGACCATCAATCTGACACCACGCATTTGCACATTTAAGGACACTATTTTCCTGTGCATGTGTTCTATGTCAAGAAGAGCAAAAGTACTCTCCATGTTACTGAGTGTTATGTACATTAAGTCCGATTGTTGCTAAATCTATAGAGCATCACTCATGTGTTCTCACCTCTAAATATTCATTTAAATATTAATTTAAGTATTAATAGGCCCCCACTCTGTGCACACATTCAGGCCTCACTTCACAGGGTAAGGCCAGCAACTGTCCTGAGACTGTCCCGAGCTGGCCAGATCCCAGGGCCAGACCCCCCTGCCCGTGCATCTACACAAAGTGCTGCATTCCGGATACTCAATTTGAGGTAACTCCTGTTACACGCTATAAGCCAAGCTTACCCACGCTAACATCAATAATCTCCGAATCAGACACTCCACGTAAAACTTGTACTACTCTAACACTGAGCCTCCCACCCCCACCAACTTTGCTCTTCATAGGTAACAAAGTAATGTGTAAACCAATGTGAATTTTGCTGTTTTTGTGATTTTCAAATCTAGGTGAAACACTGCCCTATTTACCCAATGCAACTTAGTGTGAATTTTGCTGTTTTTGTGATTTTCGAATCTAGGTGAAACACTGCCCCATTTACTCAATGCAACTTAGTGTGAATGTTGCTGTTTTTGTGATTTCCGAATCTAGGTGAAACACTGCCCCATTTACTCAATGCACCTTAATGTGAATTTTGCTGTTTCTGTGATTTTCGAATCTAGGTGAAACAATGCCCCATTTACTCTGCCCCATTGCATTTGAGTCAACTGTTCACTTTTAACCTATATGTTGCCCAATTGCATCATAGTTACCTGCTGCTATTTCAAACCTAGGTGCTGCCTATTGCATTTGAGTCAACTGTTTCATGTGCTGCCCTATTGCATTGTAGTCACCTGTTAATATTTCATACTTAAGTGCTGCCCACTACATTTGAGGCATTTACTTCTATTTGCATCTGTTTAACCCTGATAGGACAACCCACATAGCACTATACTAGCCTGAATTGCCTACCCTACCATGGGGACGTCACAAGAAACTCTACAAGGCACACTAGCCCTTCTCACACTAACAACAATCTTAGTCTGCAAACTCAGGATCAATCCAGCCTCTACCATTGACTATACTACCCTTCAACTCCTAGCCCTCCTCCCCACCATGACACAGACACAATCCCAACCACTGACGAATCTTAATGACCAGGTTGAAGAATACCAACCATCCCACACATTTGAGTCCACATCGTGTAACACCACTTCCAAAAATGCTAGACTTGCAAAACTTTATGAACCACGCGCTAGAACGCTGACCACGTCCAACCGTTGCAAGACTACACCTAACAGGAATACAGAAAAACCTCATTGTCCACACCTGAAGACACAGGATGTACTCACGCACACCTCTGTCATAACCCAAGAAAACTTATGTACACCTCCATCCACCCCCCCCACTTAAAAGGTGCTTTAATTAACACCAGATCTATGATTGCTCATGCCATTGAGATTGCTGATCTCATCTAGACAGAAAACCTTGACTTCTTGGCCATTACGGAATCCTGGCTTCATGCCGCTGCAGGACCTGCCATTATGTTAGCGATCCCTAATGGTTACCCCATCCTAAGATCAGACAGAAGTGAAGCCTGTGGAGGCGGCATAGCCCTTATTGTCAGATCCAACTTATCTACCAGGCTAGCTCCATCTAACGACACTAAATCCTGCAAAAGCCTGACAGCTAAATTAGTTATCAACAACACTCAAACTCTCACCATCCACCTGATTTATAGACCTCCAGGCCCTATTGCAACCTTCGAGGAGGACATTTCCACTATTCTCATAACCTAAACAAATCATCACAGGTTATCCTTTTAGGGGACGTTAACCTGGGTTTCAATGACCAAAACGACCCACTTGCAAGTAGAGTGTGAGAAGCCTAATTCTGAAAGTAGGTTAGCCAAAGAGTGCTTCACCCTACCCACAACAAAGGTAGAATACTCGATTGGGTGGCAGGCCACAATTGCAACGCCTCCATCCTTTCGATCTCCCCCCAGATTTGGACAGACCACCAACTCATAACATTTGCCCTAGAAACTCAGACCTATTCCTACCTTAGCCCAGCTAGCCCGTCCATCGTGACAAGGAATAAGAAAAACATCACCCCAGACAATCTACTCCCACTCATCCTTCCTACACTTAATTCACTACCAGACAACCTGGACCCTGAAACTCTAGTGAACGAGTATACCAAAACAATGTCCTCTGCACTGGACTCAATTGCACCACTTAAAATGAGACAGAGCAAACCCAAAGCCCACCTCAATTCCTGGTACACCCCCCACCTGAAAACACTTCGTACCAAAAAAAGACAATGGGCCTCATCACGACTTTGGCGGTAACCCTTAAATCCGGCGGTAGCGCTATTACCGCCAGATTTAAGGGTCTGCCAAATCAGGACTTCGGACGATTTCGCCCGAGCTCTGAGCTGGGAGGGAATCCGCCGAAAATTCACGCTCTTACCGCCGGCGGGAACTCCGCCGGCGGTAAGAGCGCGAATTTTCCCCATTGAGCCCAATGGGGAATGGGGCATTCCCGAATGGGCTCAATGGGGAATGGGGATTTACTTTACCGCCAAACTCGTGATCTGGCGCTATTAGCGCTGGGGAGTTCGGCGGTAGGGCTAATACCGCCAGCGGTATTACCGCCGGCGTTACCGCCCAAGTCGTGATGAGGCCCAATGTGAGGTTGCATGGAAACTACAACCCTCTGAAGAAAATAAAAGTACTCTGAGAGATATATCTACCCTCTACAAAAAGGAAATACTGTCGGCTAAACGGGAAACCTATAACACTAGAATAGCCCAAGCCAACTCGAGCATGAAGGAACTCTTCATCATATTAAAGGAAATAGAATCTCCCATCCCAGTGCCAGACAACTGTGTCAAAGACAAACTATGGTGTTCCAATATCCAGCAAGCCTTAGCTAACAAAGTGACAACTCTCCAATCCAAAATTGCCAAGAAAAAATCATCACTTAGTCTGGATACTATATCCAAAATAACCACCACCCCTCCTAAAAATAACTCTGACACTCCTCGCTTCAAGTTCTCCAAAGTATCAATTATTGAGACTGAAAAAATCATAATGACACTCAAACCATCAAACTGCCAGGGGGACCAATGTCCAGCCCAACTGATAAAGGACGCAGCCAGAGCCCTGGCTCCCTTCATCTCTAAACTCATTAACGCTTCATTCACAACAGGGTCTATACCAAGCAACCTAAAAGAATCCTGGGTACTCCCACTGCTTAAAAACAGACTCTAGACCCAGCCATACCCACGAACTACCGCCCAATCACTACCGTGCCATTCCTCTTAAAAATCATAGCTAAAGTGGCGTATTCACAAATACAGAAACACCTAGATACCAACCACCTGCTAGGAGTACGACAGTCTGGCTTCCGTCCTCAGCACGGGACCAAAACAGCCCTCTTAGACATAAAGGTGCAAATCGACGAGCTAAGGGATCAAGGGAAACCTGCCTTACTCCTCCTTCTGGACTTATCAGCTGCATTCGACCTTGTTGACCACAAGGTCCTTTGTAGGCATCTGGACATGGCTGCGCACTTCTCTGAAGAAGCCAGAGTTTGGATTCAATCTTTCCTCAATAATAGGACCATGAGAGTCTTCTCCACCACAGCGGCAGCAGACCCCATCCCCATCACATTTGGTGTGCCCCAGGGATCTTGCGTTTCTCCTACACTCTACAACATTTTCACAAAGCCCCTTTTCGATGATCTGGACCTTCTTGGTATCACCTACACTAATTATGCAGATGATACTCAGATTCTCCTACCACTTACTGGTGATTACGACAAGGATTTGGCCTTGGTGAACAGGGTGTATCTCATCATCCAGGCATGGATGGCCACTCACGGACTATGCCTGAATGATGATAAAACTGAAATCATGATCCTTGGCACACCCTCTACCCTAAAAAAAACTGGGCCCTAACTACTCCTCTTTTAACATTGATAATAACCAAATCACAACCGCTCACGCGGTAAAGCCCTTGGGTTTCTACCTGGACTCTACCTCCTCCTTCAACAAGCAGGTCAACGCGATGGCTTCTGCCACCGCCTACACCTGTAAATTGATAAGAGCAGGCAAACCCTTCCTATCCAACAACAGTTGCATCACACTTGCCAGAGCTCTAGTGCTATCGAAGTTGGACTATTATAACTCGCTCTACATTGGGGCCAACAAGGAAGTTATCAAAAGAATTCAAGTCCTACAGAACAACACACTTAGAGCAGCATTAGGTATTCCTAGGAGAGCCCACATCACTGAGCTTAGAAGAGCCAATAACTGGCTCTCAACCCATGAGAAAATCCAGCTAAAAGTAGCCTCACTTGTGTATAAATGTCTAAACAATGCCGCACCACAGTACCTTTCTACGAGATTCATGAGAATAAAACCAACAAGACTCACCAGATCCGCTAATTCCAACAACATTTCAACACCTAGATTTAAACTGTCCAGAGTTGGCGGATGTAGCTTTCAGGTCAAAGCAGCTCAACTTTGGAACTCCCTACCCTCCACCTTACGGACAGATCAACTATACCCCACTTTCTGAAATAAACTTCCAAGGTGGATCAAAGACGCAGATAAATAACAGACTACCAATTGCTTGGACCTATTCCGCATGTCTTTCCACTGTTGTATTTTTGCACACACCCTCAGTAGGTACAGCCTGTCTGAGTAGGAGTGTAAACACATGTAAGTTGTCATATGATATGCGCCCGGTTACCCTTGGGTCTGGTGCGCAACACAAGTAATAAAAAAAACAAACAAACAATCAAAAACAGTGTCAATCGGTTAATTAGCCCCTGCATTACTTTTATCAAGTGAATATCTGCATTGCCTACTCTTGATTTAGTTTTGACCTGTTGCAACACAGAGCAGATCATCTCTTCTACATTGTGCTAATTTTGGGTAAATGTAGTGTTCAACTATATGATTTTCTTTTACTTTATTCTACACAAAAGATCTGTCTTCACAGAAGCATTGCTTTATCTCTCTCTTAGTTTTTCCTGCATACAGGAGATTATATGGACATTTTATCCCATATCTTATATTATATTTTTGCTACTGTTGGTGAAATCGTTAAATGTCCACATAGTCCCATATAACTCTATATTTGTTGTGTTCTCAGTCAATGAACATACTGCACATTGCCCTTATTTAAAGTGACTGGTGGAAGACTCCAAAACCTGTTAACCTCTGGGGTATCATTAGACTTGTCATGTTGTGCATGTACTAGATTTTGTCTAATATTCGTTCCTCTCTTAAAAGCTAAATGGGGTTTTGGTAGACCGAAATCCCCCTTCTGGATTAGATGCCAATGTTTATAGATCACACGCACACACACACACACGCACACACACCACACACCACACACCACACACCACACACACACACACTCGCTGTTTCTGGAGTCATAGCTCTCGATTTTTATTGGCTGCCTTCTTCTTGCGCTGTCTTATTATTTTAGGGGGCTATCCATGCGTAGGCAGATTTTTTCATAGGTTCTCGGCTTGTCTTTTTAAACTAGCTTTTTGGGAACTAATTCTTCAAATCCGAAAATGCTGTCGAAATGGGAGGTTGTCTTTAATGACCTGTGGATGAAAGCTATCGTAATGGAGCAAACAGTTTTTATCCATCGGTTTCCTGTACAGTGAGATGATCAACCCTCCATTTTCTTTTTTGATCCAGATGTCGAGAAAGGGAATTTCTCTATTACTCTGTGACATCGTAAATCTAAGGTTTTAATCTCTGTTGTTGAGCGACATTAAGAACAATTCTATTTCCTCAGATTTACTCCTCCAAACTACACAAATGTCATGAATGAAACAGTATCACACGCCAATGTATTCCTCAAAGGAATTTGAAGTATGAAAGATAAAACTTTCTTCAAATGCTGCGACATACAAATTAACCATGTCTAGGGAAAAGGTTTCCCCCATGCTAGTTCCCTTTAATCTGTTTATAGAACTGATTTTTAAACATGAAGATGTTTTTTGTCAGAGTAAACATTGCACAGTCTACTATAAATGAAGTTGGAACAAGATCCAACCCTGCCTCTTGTGTCTGCAAGAATGTTTAAATCACATTTAAACGTTCCTGTTGTGGCATATTTATGTTAACGATTCCATATCAAGAGTTACTAAGAGATCATTGGTTCCTATCACAAGACCCTCTACACATTTAATCATATCGGTGGTGTCTTTGATGTAGGTATGGCATGGCTCAATAGATGAAGCTAACAATTTCCTTGTTTGGCTAAATAACCAGAATAGATATCTGAAATTTACAGCTACTATGAACTCCACAGAGGTAAATTATCTAGATTTGACAGTTTACCAACAGAATAACCGACTATGGGTGAAACCGTTTGTCAAGAGCACCGACAAAAATGCGTTACTGCATTATAGGAGTCATCACGCGGGACAATCTGCCAATTGGGCAATTTCTACGGCTGAAACGTAACAGTAGCACCAAACATGATTATGAAACAGGCGCTAACATACTAATGGACAAACTGATTGAAAGGGGTTACCCTACCAAGGTCGTGAGACAATCTGCCAAACGAGCTTTCAACAACAACCGAGAAGCCCTTCTAGAAAGGAAAAAGAAAAACACTGCCAATCATGACACCCCATTGGTGTTTGTCAATACCTTTAGCAACATGTCCTACAAAGTTAAGAACATTATATGCAAAAACTGGAAAAAGACTATGAATAGCCCAGTACCTTTGATAGCCTTTAAAAAGAGCACTAACATTCGTAATCTTGTCATGAAAAACGACATACACAAGGTGGTCAATCATGAGGGCGCCCAAAGTACATTGTGGGGTCTGCCCCGTGTGATGGGACATCATCCGTGTGGAGAATGTGTTATGTGCCCTTATACTAAGAAAATGACTTCTGTTGATTTGGGTTTAACTACAGAATGGTCTTTGAAAGAACATACTAATTGCAAAACGGAGAATGTAATTTATTTGATTAAATGCCCATGTGACCTAATTTATATAGGCAAAACCAACAGAAAGTGCAAGACTCGCATGATCGAACACAGGAGCTGTTTGAAAAATCATATTGATAAAGCTACTCTAGTAAAATATTTCAATGAGAAAGGACACACATTCTCGGACTTTGAATGGTGTATCCTTAAAAAGATTAAAGGTAGAACCCAAGACGAAATCAATAGAAAATTGATTAATTTGGAACAGAAGCTGATTTTTCTTACCAATAGTCACATTATAGGATTAAATGAAAATATAGAGTGGCATAATATTAGATAAGAGAGCTTGGTGTCACAGTGATAGGGCTCACGAAATCATTGGAGTGTTGCACTTACTGAGGGTTCCAACTGTGGGAGAATATCAATCTCTAGATGTAGTAACAAAGAACTATATATCTGGTGGTGAATTCATGATTGCACAAACCACTTGTTGGTGTATTTCATCTGTGATTGCTTCTCATTTGGTAAATCCTCATTGAGAGAGGTGACTCTGTGGTTTCTCTTTGACTGTTGGACATGATCGGGTCAGGGGTTTTCCTGCTGTAAGTGTAACTAGAATCACCCAGATGGTTGGCCTATAGTCTTTTTGACTTCAGTGATGGTCATTGGGTGAAAGAATTTTGGTAAATTACCCCGTTTTCTTTCATTTTGGTGTTGCTAATTTTGAGCCCCAGATGTACCTTTGAGGTTATTGTGGTAGGCACTCTGTTGGCCCATGTACACGTGGGGTTGTTGTGAGATCCCCATTTGTTTTCCCCGTAGCAATGGTTGCTTGGCAACCTCGCTATCGTTAGGGATTTTTGAGCCGGGCCCTACTTTTGCGTGAAGGGTGCGTGATGACGTATTACGTCACCGCGCGACAACTAGCGTGATGACGTCATCACGGTATGCCACTTACGCGTAAGGAGGATTCGTGTACGGTTGTTGGTAGAACTGGCGGTGGATGCGTCCGCCGGCCCCTAATCTCGAATTTCTATACGTGGCTGCCTACTAGGAGTGTATCCATCAAATTGTAGGTAAGAGCTAGGAATGTTGTCTAATTACTCGAGTCCTATATGGGGATACTCCTTTACATTTTGCTGATCTAGCATTGTACTATTACAGAGCGAGAGGTTTACATCCGTGAAGAGGAAGAGGCCGTATTCAGATGGACTCTGATTAGAACAGATATTTGTTGGCTTACAAGAGCCTGAGATAGGTAAGAACACTCTTTTGAGTTGGATGAGAGGAATAATGGATATTTGGTGGGATAATGAAATCTATCTTCCACTCCCTGTATTTTAGGCACCTGTAGGTCTAGAGGAATTAGAAAGGGCTACCATGACTGAGACCTGGTTGGATCTAGGAAAAGAACAGCTTCCACATCCCATGGTGAGCAATCTATATAGTAGAATTTCTATTTTTGGGTTGTATTAGTATCCTACTGGTGATTGAGATGCTAAGATTCCTTTTACTCAGGGGAAAGAACGGCTATTATGAGTCAGAGAGATCTACATTTTAGCTTTGGGTTAGGTTTTTCGTGGTACTTAAAGCTGAATCCCTCTTGCTTTTGCAGTGAAGAGTCATAAATGGGTTGGCTTTTGAGGTCCAAGTTATATATTTCTTGAGACCCTTGACCAGGTGTATGATTTACTGTATACTTGGTACCCTATTGGTGATTAGGGTGTGGCTATGGTGATTAATTAAACCGATTATGCCGGTGTTAGTGATACATGTTTGTCTCTTTTTTCCCTTAGAAATAGCAAGTTGTTGGTTGAATAGGAAGAATCTACCTGAAGCACAGGATTACTTCTGCCCCTGATGAATGTCCGGTTATTGAGAACACAGAGGACAGAAACTTATATAAGTTGGGCTGTGACACACAATGGGAAATGAGATCAATTAAGTTGCCATTGTTGTGTTATGCTGATCTATTTGTCGGCATAAATGTTTCCATACTGTGAGGTGGAATGTTTTTTAACATGTATATGACTATGTTATGTGTATATGTTTTTTAAACAATTTTTGTATTACTTGTGCTGAATTAGAGATTAATATATTAAAAATGATATTTTTTGACAATACTGCTTTATGTCCATTGAGAATACATAATGCAGCCTATATTGGTGTAGCGGCTGTTATTTAAAATTGCTTTCTGAGGGGACATGTTCATTGTTTGATATAGTTTGTTTGATATTCCTTCCTTTTGTTGAAATACATGTTATACATCCTCACTTAGTAGGAGGGATTATCACCAGAGCGTGGGGTTACACCTGTAGAAGAGTATCTGTCTTTGATGTAGGACCTAGTCCGAATCACAAATGGTTTTAAAAAAAGAAATCGACATAGGTCACCAATGATTCCAAAAGGGACTCCACTTCTGAAACAATGGGTCTGCCAGGGGATCACTGACATTCTTATGTACGTCTGGGAGGAAGTTGAATACCCGCACCCTCTGGTTTTGTTACAAAGATAATCCTTTTCATCTCCACACAGTCAGCCTTCACTCACTGCTCTTTCACACAGCATTTGCATCTCTTTTAGTAAATGCTGAGTGGGATTTTCATCTAACCTATTAGTGCTTGCTATTGTTCAGAAGGCAGAAAGCCTTGTTCTCATATGCCAAAGGGAAATCCCTCCTCCTTTATACACACATTTAATTGCTATATTGTCGTCATTTTGTAATGTACACAACGCTGTTCTTTCGCCCAGTGTGTGATTCTTTAGTTGAATTGACTTTATGGCCTAACTCTTGTAGCTGCCTCAAACCTTTATTTTTAAAATCTTGAATTTCAGGGCCATCTGAGGGGGTTGAAAAGTAGACGGTAACTTGAGGGCAGTAACATTCTCCTTTTAACCTAATGAGCTGAAAATCGTTCTCAGTCCTATCTCGGTTTCAACCAGAGATCAACCAGAGAGTGGCAGGGACAACTGACGTGGTGAACCCAATATTCAATCTATCAGGACATAGTTTAACGGCTGATGAGATACATGTGTTGAACAAGGGACTGAGCTTTGTGCCAGCCAACAAGGTGGATTTGTGTGAAACCGAGATAGAACTGAGAACGTTTTATTTTTTTGGCTCATTAGGCTACAAGTATTTTTTAAGAATAATAGCTTTGAAACAAAGGAGAATGTTACAAGCATGTATGCATAATACACCTACAGGCATACCCAAATAATAAAAAAAAGACTTTCTTACCCGTTTCACACCGGCCTCCATACTCATGAGTATTCACGCAAGGCCTCCGGCTCCCGTGCTCCTCACAGACAAGAACCAGAAAGCAGGGAGAGTTTCCTGGTTCCTGTATGACATGCGCGGGGGAGCCAGAGGTGGAGTGCCCCCAGACCATGCTGCCAGGCAGCCACCACTGTAGTCCATCCCAGCACAAGCCCAAGCCCTGACTTTAGGCAGAATGAGGGCTGAGCCCCCCCACAACCGCTGCCCTGGACAAGGGGCAGCAGGGCTCCACCACCCCGCAGGGTCTGTGGGGGTCCCTGCGACACCAGTGTTTATAGCAGGCATTGCAAACTAAAGTAAAAGTGAGTAAGCCACTTCCTGTTTTGTAGCCCTAATGTTTACATAGTTACAAACCAGTCCTGCCTCTTACAGTGTTCTCCCTGTGCAGTTTTATGCAAACCTGTCACTAAAGATCCTCTGAATTTTATTTAAGTGGCACGTTTGTTCTTTCTGGGGCCCAGTATTTGTTTAGGTGTTCAAACTGATTTGCATGGATTCTGCATTGTAGCAGTGTTCGTGCCCCATTTTCTGTCTGTCTATGCCAGGCTGCAGAGGCATCGCTAGGGTGTACCTGGGGGACTACAGCCCTGGGTCTTTTGGTTGTAACCCTGGATAGAAGCTCAGCGGCTACAACCAAAAGGACGGCTAGCCTTGAATTCCATCAGTACCAACATTAGCATAGCCCGGATCTTTTCCAGACCTAGTAACACTCCTGCCAGGCTGGCTTTACCATATCTTGATAAGAACTCGGGTGGGGGATCACGGGTAGCCCATATATCACTTTCCCCAGCACTAGGTTTGTTGAGGCATTATCCCAGAAACCTCCGGCTGTTACATTTATCCTCAAGGTGAGGATTCTCTATTTCAGGGAAAACTGTCTAGTTTTTGCATTTGGACTATTGCCTGTGGGTGCCCTAATTTTTGTAACAGATAAAAGAAGGACCTTGGGGAGTCCGCCTTATACCCACTGCATGAGGAAGCACTTTAGTAACACATACACGGGCCCTTACTTTAAAAGCTTCAGTGGTACGACCTATCTCCTAATACACTTCCACCAAACAGGTTGCTGCCACAGAGTACCTTGCATATGGCCGCCCATGTAAGGTATAATGGGAATAGGTGCATATGGGGAGGAAGGCTCAGGGGCAATGCATTTGTCTTGGAAGCAAGGCAGAGCGGGGCAACACAGGTTCGAATCCCGATCCCACGGTTAGAAACCACTTATTGCTATTAAGCGCATAATAAATGCACAATTATGATTATATTTACCGTTATCAACAAAGTAGTAAATTACCATGGGATCTTCCAATAGCCTGTAAGTAAAGGTCCACATTTCCGATTACTGGAGTTTTTTAAAAAAGTAAGTTACCAATAGGCTTTGAAATGTTTCATTAGAAGGTTATCTGTTGCCCAGGTCACTTGCATAAAGTACAATTGTTTGGCATTCCGGATCTCCACGATACCGCATTACACAAATCAATCTTTTGATTACCCTGCCTTTGTCAAGTGCTCAAACTGCCTTGCAATATTGAACGCAGACTGCGAGATAGTTATCTAACATATGCATTTATTTTGTGCAAGTCCAAAATGTCGCCTTGTAGCTGCTTTAGAGAAGTCACTGGCAAAGAAAACTCTCCCCACAACTATTGTTCAGTCCAGAACTGAGACACGTTCTAGAGGAAGGAACTATTTGAGTTTTCAGCCAGAGGCATTTTCCTGATGCAGGCACCTCCAGGAATCTATGCCATTCCACTTAAAGCTATTTCAATGCAAGCCCAACTCAGCGCAGCCATTGCAACGCAATACATTTCAACTGAATGATTTTTCAAGCAATCTCACTTAATGTTTGTATGACTTTTTTAAAATTATTTATTTTTGTTATATTCTTCCTTTTTTGTGCAACATGGTAAAAATCCCTGCTTCATCCCTATTTACCCCTAAATACCTCCACCTCATCTATGGTTGACTCTTCATTGTTGTTTGTTTTGCTCTATGCTTGTTTTTCTCATGTGTATGCTCTAGTCCCTCCTCTGGTCATTATTTAATGATTAACATTTTATTTTTTAAATGTTACTTTTTCAATTTGTTGTCAAATTTCTGTAACTTTTTGGTGAGATGGCTCTGCTGTGACACATGTTTTGAATGAAATGGGTTGAAATGAAATAGCTTTCATAGGATGGTTGAGATGGAAAGGGTGGATACCATATCCACTGGGCAGGGGCTTATTTCTGCCGAAGGCTTCAGTTGTGTCCTACGGGGTGAAAAGTTTGTGTTGACCTTTATTAACAGGGTATTTATTGAGCACGTACCTAGCTTCGGCAAGCAACAGAGCGCTTTACAATCATAGGGGGAAGAACATGCAGGGGCAAGCAGAGAAACAAGGGATTGGGGAGCTAATAGGGCAGGGCAGTTTGGTAGCAAGAGATCTTCAAGCAATCAGGGGAGGAAACGGGGAGAACGGATCACCCAGTCTCTGGTAGGGTTGGGAGGACAGGGTGTCTCGACTTCTGCAAAAAGATGTTTGAGTTTGCTTGAGTTTGGGGGCTGTGCTCTCAAATGACTTTTCCTGTTATGTCTCCCCGCCCAACAGACTCCGTCTCTGGTCTGGAAGGTGCAGTGAGTGCAGAGCAATACTCTACAAGTGCCCCTCTCAACATGGCAGCCACAATGGTGTGAGAGCCTCAGCATCAGAGGCAGCTGAGTGCAGAGTATAGCTCATAGCAGCATTGCAAGGTCCATGAATTTCCCTCAATCTGGCTTTGTTTACATCCATCCTCCAAGCGTGCTTCCGCCGCCCCCATGAATACCAAGGTCAGACGTCTGTGACATTGTAGGGACCGAACTCTAGTTTGCCATGAAGCAATAGATTGGCCACGCAGGTCAATTTCCCAGCAGGCACCCGTGCAATGTGCCACTGCCTCAGCTTTTCATCCATTTCACCTTTGATCAGCAAGTTGCCAAGGATAGTCTGGTCCTCTCGCTCTTGGTGGGGCCAAAATGAAAGAACAGTTCCTGTGGTTATCCTAAAACCTCTCCAGGACCTCTCATGCGTGAGCAGAGTCATTTACATTGTATCTTGGTCACATATATCCAGCCACATTCTCTCATTATTGGATGGTAGATAAAGCTGCACCTCTCTTGCATAGGTTGAAAAAAGCTAGGAAGGGTGAATGTGCTAATATACACTGGGGAATGAGTGGATCCAGCTCAAAGTCTAGGAATAAAGGAGGGATTATGGAGAGGATGCTGCTAGAGAAAGGAATGTAGGCAGGTGATTTGTTCTCTTTGCCCATGAAGCAGCAGCTTCATTCACAGGTTCTTTTCCCATGGGATTGTGCCATTATAAAACGCTTCTGTGAATCAGGCCCTTTATGTGAACTATTTATTTCTGCCATCATTCACATAAGGGAGCTCCTCTTGGTCTTGGTGTAGCATACAATGCTTGCATAAAAATAGTACACATATATTTTACGTTGCACATTCATTTTTATGAAAGAGAGGGGGCACAGAATGGAATTGCCATTTGCAGCACCGCCATCTTCTCCACCATACGAATACACTCGAATTTACACCAGTAGGATATTGTCATGATGTGTACATGCTGTGGGTTCTTTGGAATCTGCTTGCTTTGTACACTACCAAAAAGAAGTCAGATTCCACAGGAATCCCTTGTAAACTATGCGATGCGTAAGTGCAGCCTTTCCTCAATGTGTACTGTGACCTGGAATAGAGAGGAGTAAGGACGATTTCTCCTGCATTGTTTTATGCTGATGAACACTGACTGATTGGGGCTTGTTTGCATCAAAATGCAAAGGTAACCATCCCCCTCCTGGCTTATTTAGGCCGGGAGCAAAATTATCTCCAGTGTTATGAGGAATCTGATACTTTTGAAATTACGTACTATATGGTATCATTAGATCCCAATTACAAAAGGCAGTTGTTCGCAACAACTAGGGAGTATTAGGACCACCTTCCTGGAACATGCCACCTGTGACAAATTAAAAAAGAGCTTCTTTTTAAGTCAGGTTTTTTGACCTTCCTGTTCTAGATTTGGACCACCTTTTCAGGAATGTCATTTCACCAAAATGCCAGGGGTAGCGGAAGTGACATTACATGACCCTTGACCTCTGATGACATCAGAGGAAGTGATGTCAATTGAGCCCACCCCAAAGTGACATCACGGGAAGCAATGGAACACAACATTTTACCCCTTGACAAAACAGGAACTGGCATCGCATAGCATTGTTCCTAAGTACACTATGAAAAATATGGTTACAATATCGCTGTAACGTGATAAACATTTCATAAAAGAATGAATCACCATATGTATCAGCAGAAAAAAACATGCTATAACTGCACCTTGTGAAAAGCAAAATACATAGGGCCTCATTACGAGTCCGGCGGTAGCCTTGCCGGTAAAATCTGCAGGCTGCCGCTGGACTCGTGAATTTTTCCAGCACCCGGCTCCACGGAAACACATTGGGATTACGACCCCGGTATTCCTGGAAGTCAGGTGCGGAAAAATGTAAATCCCCATTCCCATTTGTGTCCTATAGGAATGGGGATGAGGGAAGCACCAGCACCGTTAATAATGGTGCTTGTGCTTCCTGGAAAGTCTGCCAGTGGGTGCTGTTCCGCCCGCCAGGTCTGACCTGGTGGGAGGGACGGCACCCGCCCGCAGACTCGTAGTGTGCCGGTCCGGTAACAACGGTGTCAGTAGGCTTACTGGCACTGTTGTTATCGGACCACGCACTTTTAATGAGGCCCATAGTCCGAAATGGATGCTTGTTCTAACATAGTCCGAAATGGATGCTTATTCTACTCTTGATGATTTTTGGAGTATTTTGTCTGCATTGTGAATTTGAGGTGTTTAAGAACAGACTAAATCAGTGACACACCCCTGAAGTGTACCTGAAATAAACCTTTAATGAGTTTAGCAATTATTTTATAGAATCCCAAAAAAGACACATTATTTGTTGTTCCTATTTTTTCTTATTTAGGGTTACTGCTCAAAGTGTTACACTTGTGAAACCCCCTGTTTTTTAAAAAACGCCTGAACAAGAAAGCCAGCCATTCTAGAAAGAAAGAGCCACACGGCATTGGCCACAGCCCAGGATCTTCAATTTGTAAAAAAAAGAAAGAAAAAAAGTTTTTTTTAGTTTATTTAGGGGTATCAAGGGAGACCACAGGGGTCGCAACTGCGACCCCTGGCAGCCCCTAAATGACATCCCTGCACCTTTTAGCAGTCCTTTGGTTTGGCTCTGGTTCTGTTGTTTATATATTGAGTTATGCGCTTTTATTTTCTGTCTGTTGCTATTGATTTTAAGGTTTTCTTTTGTTTGTTTAGTATTTGTTTGTGTTAGGTGTGCACCTCTTTGGCCATGGATCATATAAATATATAAACATAAACTGTCACTTTATATTTCCTGTCCAGGGGCCCCTATGCTTAGGGGCCAGTGTGTCTGCGCCATTCAAATAAAATAAATAAATACATTGTGACATTGTCGTCTGTCAATTCATGCAAACATGCTTTAGAGACTGATATATGTTTCGGTAAATCGTCTATAGAGAAGCGCTCGAGTATCTTTTGCTAATTTTGATGGGAAAATGAGATTTGGTGCAATGGAATTGCACACATTTTAGCAAATGTGTAAGTAAAAAAGGTGCCTGGGCATTATTCCAGATGCCGGTCATGCTGTGCACATTGCACATTTGGCCTGACAATAAATATGTAGGCAATTAGTATCTGGATCCAGATTGCTCATTTAACATCTCTAATAATAGTGATGATTATAATAATAATATATAGCAAAGCCATGCAGGGCCAGGACTGACACCTGTGTGCACACACAGGGCTAGGCAATCTGCAGCTGACCAGATGTTTCAGCCTTCGACATGATCCCTCATTATTGAATTTACTGGCTAGGGCTCATGTGAGGTGTTGGCCGAGACATCTGGCGTGCTGAAAGCTGTCTACTCCCGGCATAGTTCCACCAGGATTTGCCTCAAGTGAATCTGGGATTTGGGACACTCTCATTCAGTCCCTTTCTGCTACTAATGTCCAAAATTGCACATGCGTGAACGCCCATCCGAGATTGAACATACACAGATAACTTTAGTGCATAGCGAAAGTGTGTTTGTTCACTTCTTAGAGCAAACCATACTTGTGCCCTATCCAATTCTCTGGGAACTATGAGTCCCTCCCCGGGTCCTGAGACAACATGGGGGTGGTGCACTTCATTAGACTGTCCCGCGGTAGTGAGCCCTTGTGCAATGCAATCAAGTGTTTACAATGCCTAAAGGTGGTGGAGGGCTTCAACAAAACCACCTCAGAGTTTAGGTTTGTGTGATATGTGGTAAAGACGTTGGCGGTGCATCCTGTCTCCTCTACTATGCCACCTGCCACTCGATAAATGATTTCCAAATATCCTTGGCTTCCGGGCTCTCTTCCACACCCTCGTAGTGGGTGCTGTAGGTGGTGGTTCAGTTGACCACCAGGTACAAAGCATTGTCTCAACCAGTTCCGTGCCAATGAGTTTTAGTGATGCCTATAGGACTACAACCTCCCGTGGAACTTGTACTCTGGTAAATTCCCCATGTAACAGATCACCTATTACTCTCCCCATTAACATTAACTATTTCTGTCCGACTAAAGTAGTCCCCTTTAAACTGCACTGTTATCTGCAGGCCTTATTGACTTATTAATACATTGCATTGACCGAATCACCCCCATTCGATATGTACTACATTGGCTTCCACTCCAAGCCAGGATACTGTTCAGGACTGAAAAGCAGCCACAAGTAGCACACCAGTGTACCTGGCGGCAAAGCTCCACATATGTGGTGGCACACATTCCTCGGGCAGCAAATCGACTAACAGGCTTAAATCACAATTCGTCCGCAATGAGAGGTCCCTCAAACATTCTTCTCTTGTCATACACCCACCATCTGGAACTCGATCCCAGTGTCTGCTCGGAATGCCCTCACAATTGTCCAATTTGGCAAATCTGTCAAAACATGGCTCTTTCAACAAGTCATTTTTTTTTCCTTTTAATTAATTGCTTTCATATTTTTCTCTGCACGATTTACCACTTTATTTAGGACTCTCACCAATAAGAGCTGCATTTCCCATGGTGCCTTTCACCATGCTTTGTGCATGTGTCATCATTCAGTGCCTCTCAAGCTCAAAAGGTTCAGTTAGCGACTACAGAAAAGCTATTTGAAGCCTATTTGAATCTAGTAGGCACAGCGGACATGATATGCTGCATCTAGCTTCTTTGTGTCACCCCTACGGCATGACGTTCATGGCACAGCGGGGATATTTCTCAGCTATACCCGGCACAGGCCCGGCCACCCCCATTGAGAGTAAACTTGCTCTTAGCTAATTCTAGCAACGAGTTTCTTGCGGGTTGAAATTCTGCACCAATTCTTAACAATATGGACACTCCTAATGTCTCCAGATGTGCATGTTTATAATAAACTATATCACCTTTTAAGTTGACCATCCAAACATTAGTAGGGTCAATCAGTTAACAATGAATACTATTTGTATTTACTCAGCCATTTTTACTTCCACAGCCATAACATCTTCTTTCTCACCCAGCTCAATGCCAGAGTCTAACCACTAATTAAAACCTGCTTCCACGACCATGTCCACTGTGCTTATGGGGTCTTTAGACTCCTTGTTCAGACATTTCAGTCATGTTGAGGACTACCCTCTCTATCCTCTAACCCACAATATAGGCATTGGAGATGTGATGGGACGGCACGTCACAAAGAACCACACTGACTCTTATGGGAAGTCAAGGGTGTTTATTTAAAAGACGTAATGGTCAGAATGGCTGCTTCTGATTTTGATTCTAAGGGACTTGAAGGATTGGTGTTAGGGCTGTCCATTTCCTCTCTGAACTTCCTTGGGCCTGAGATCCACCTACCACCCCCAGATGTCCATATGGGGTTGTTAGTAACTACCGATCAGTAAACACCTATCTGTTCTTATTACTATGATTATAGGTGATTTCCCTAAGGTCCTGTCTCCCTAGGGACCTTCTAACTTTCTCTCTCCTAACGTTGCTTAGTCTCTTTGGAAATACGGAATGGTGCCTTCTTTCACCCCGCGTCACGCTCACACCTTTCACAGCCTCTCACTCCTGGCCCTTCACTATACTGATCCCTTCTAACTCTCTCCACCCACCAGGTCACTGTCCCTCCAATCTCACACTCAGCCTTTCCACCTCCACCCTTCGACCTGACTTCCTTTTCCCACTCCTGTTCTTACTAGTAGTTGTCTCCAACTACTTTTCTACCTCTGTTCCTATTTCTTCGCCTCCTACTGTTCTTCCAATATTAACTCCTATTTTACTCTATACCAATATCTACTACTGTTGTTCCTCTCACTACTAACTTGACTACTGTTCCCACTCCGCTACTACCGCTACCTCTCTCTACTACCTTCTCAGTTACTCAGGGATATGGTGCCCTGCTCGCCCTCTACTACCACCTTCCCCCTCTATCACTAATGTCTTCCGCTGGCTACTCCCACCAGCTACCACCTCTACTCCCAACCACTACTACCTCTGCCACTACTACTACCCCACTCCACCACTCCTACTCTACCTCTACTGCTTACACTCCTCTCTCTCGCACAGACACTTTACAGACCTCCTCCTTAACAATGGTCTCCACCCTCCAGTCCCTCTCGCCTCATCTTGTCTCTTGGATGCTCTCCTCTGCCACCAGTCCTCACCCAACTGCAGCCTACAGCAAACAGCTCCCAAGGTCCCTCTTATATATCCCTCCCCTTCTCTGGATTGGCCACTTATACTACCAATGGCTTACCTTGCTTTCAAAGCAGTGTGACAGGGGAGGGCTTGGGAGGTTACATAGAGGCTTTAGGCCCGCCCCCTTTTCCATGCGGCTTTGCTGTATTAGGGAGTTTCTCTTGGTGAGCTGGCTCTTTTTCTTTTCTGGTCTGTGATTTTTCTTGTGAGAATGTTATGCACGGCGATGTCTGGTCCTGCCTTGGCACCGTCCTGGCAGATAAGGAGATGGTGGGAGGAGGCCTGTCTACATATTCTCTGGCACCCAGAGTTGTTGGAGTCGGGCTCTCTCCCACCGATTGACGGGCTGGATCAACGGCCCTATCACAGAGATTAAGCCTAAATTGCTGAGTAGACTAACATCCTGCTTGACCTAGTTGAGGGCTGAGTACACTGTGACTTTTCAATTGCCTGGGGACTAATGTGTCTGAAGGCGACCTCTAGATCCACCCCACTATCATTGTCGTAAATTATATAAATGTCACATTTAAAAGTCACAAGTGGAATTGGGCAGTGTTGCAGGAAGTTACTTTACGGTGGAAAATAATTGTTGGGCAGAAAGTCAAGCAGATAAGAGGTCAAACTGTAGGGCAGATAGACAGTCAAAGAGAAAACATGTCCACTATCATATAGAATTTGGTAGGAATGCTTCCTTCCAAAATGGATCCTTAAAGCAAAACCGGATTAATTTGCTCTGAAGACTTGCCTTTAGTGGCTTTAATGGTAATTTCTTAGGATTACCAGGTCAGCATCGTACTGTGTCCTACACTAAAACTGCTTGCGTGTTGGAGTTCCTCTCTTAGGTGATTGTAGTATGTGGCAGCACGCCAGGTCCTTCAGGCGGGAACCTGTCAGCATAGAACAATGGTTTAAATTGCGCTGTGTCATCAAACAGAACTATTGAGAGACATGCAGTAAAGTCCAGGACATTTACAGCATGAACTCCAATGGGTCCTATGGGGTTTCAACTAAACACAAAATGGAAAGGTTCAGATATCAGTGTCAACATAAAAATTAAGTGCATGATCTTACTTTACAAGCATCTAATTTCCTACTTTTCACATTTCCAGGGATATAGGTTCCTGCTAGCTTTGTGGCTTCCTCGAGGATGTAATGCCCGAGTCCAATTCCCTCTAGTCAGACTGCCTATTATGTAATTCACAGTTCCATGGACATTGTCTCCCTGCAGGCTTCTTGACAAACTCGGGATATATCCCCACCTGCATGCCCTTGAACCTCTTAATGTATTCCTAAGTGTATGAGGGTCCTTTTAAAGAATAGAGAAGAGCAACCTACCAGTGGCAAGAAACTCATTCAGCCCAGTAAATTATGGCTGTTGCATACATGAATATTTGTGTCTCTATTCAGTGGTGGCTGGTGAATTTATTAATTTCAGAAGTGTAAATATTTGTCAACAGTATGCGAGAGCGACTCAGCATAGTGAGGTAGCCAGAATCATCCAATGGAGATTCTGGGTAGTCACCCCAAAAAACATTTTAGAATAATAGGTTAAAATGGTGCATTATACAGCACACCGTCTGTGAAAAATTGGGTACAAATTGAGACAGTTTGCAATCGGTTTTGTAGGGTAATGCAAGAAAAATCCAATATAGTACACCAACAGTTCATAGGAGCATTTCAAAACTCATTTTCATTATGTTTTTCTTAACAATATATGCCAGTATAAAGAAAATCACACTGGCTCTGCCCATATATGCCCATGTTTGCTGTACCGATTTATATGGCATTATTCCCACATAAGAAAATGTTCATGTTTGTTTTGTGCATAATACCAGTAATGATAGTATAACAAAACATGTTGAAGCTGGCTCTGCTAATATATGTCAGTAGCCCCACATAAGAACTACTCCAGTTGGCTTTGCCATTAAAAGTGCCTTGCCACAATAATAAAGCATGTCCAAACTGACTGCAGCAACGTAGGTACCTCTAGACCCTTAATAACAATTATCATTCTTGCTTTAGTAGGAAATGGTTAGACTAGCTGCACTAAAATGCCAGTCTAGCTGCATAATAACATTTATCATGCTTGCTTCATCACAGATGCCCAATACGCATGTCATGCCATAGTAAGAAAAGGCTAGGCTGGCTGCAGTAAAATGCCAGTCTAGCCATGTAATACTACTTGTCATGCTTGCTTTAGCATAGATGCCTAGTAGAAAATTGTCATGCCACATTAAGGAATGGCTAGACTGACTGTACCAAAATGTCAGCCTAGATACATAATATCACTTATCATGCTTGCTTTAGCATAAGTGGCCAGTAAGAAATCTCATGCCACAGTAAGAAACGGCTAGACTGGCTGCACCAAAATGCCAGTCTAGCCATAAAAAATCAGTTGTAATGCATGCTTTATCATAGAAGCCCAGGAGAAAATGAAACACAACCACCACCCCACCTTCCCCCACCAAAAACAGTGCCCCAGCCCAGCAAACACAAGCATTCGCACATTCTTAAACCCATTCATCACACAAACAGCCACACACCCATACAGCCCTCGCATGGATGTATTTAAACATTCACTCTGATTATAACAAAAGAAGAAAATTCACTTGCATAAATTCACCATTCATACACTCTCATATTAACCAGCATGCACTTGCACATTCCCCATCATACACTCATGCAATCAGCAGAATGAATTCCCTCTCAAATTCCCCGTACCAATACTTACTTGTGAGGTGGGCGACATCATGTAAGTACTGGGACAAGGAAGAGTATGACTGAGAGTATATGAAGATTACCAATATGTAATCCATATATTTACTCACACATTCCCCACTCAAATTACTCATTCAGCAATCATGTGCATCCATTCATGTGCACATTAAAAATCAGTACACACTCACACATATACAAACTGCATTATCAGAGTGCAGTCAGTATGTACATATGTGAGTGATAGTGTATTAATCACACAAGCATTCATACGCCCATTGATCCCCTCGAATGAAAGCGTTCAAACCTTCATTCTGATTAAAAAAGCAACAGAAACTTCGATTGCATACATTCCACATTCATACACACCCCAATCAGAAGCATTCATTCACTCTCATATTCACCAGTAGACGTTCTGCTGAATATGAGAGTGAATGAATGCATTCAAAATGCATACACTCACGCAATCAGCAGAATGTATTCATGCATTCACCTGCACATTCAGCAGTCACCTGCATTCATTCACATGCACTCTCAAAAGCATTACACCTTCACTCACACATTTACAATCACACCCATATATGCACACAAGTATACATATACACGTTTCAAAATAAATAAAATACCTGTTAGTTGGATCGGATCCAGGCTTCTGCTCACTCCACAGCGGTTCCGGGAAGGCCTTCCCTGCAAATTGTGTCGAAGGAACTCAGATTGTATGGAGGCTAACATCATTTTTATCTTGGAAAGTTGCAGGGCGGCCGCAAAGAATAGGCTTGCCTGACCTTTTCTCATTCTTGAGCAACTTTCAAGAGATTGTCCTTCAGGCAACCTGCCTTCTGTCAACTCATGGGCGGCTATCCAAACTTTAGAACACCTGCCTTACAAGGTCTAAAAGGAATAAACTGTGGTGGCCTTCAGATTTCATGCAGGTAGGCGAACTGCCACCGCGCCTTAGAAATCATAATTTGCTCTCCATGAAATGGCAATTGACATAATATTATTGAACAGTGACACACTAACGGTAACACATGTTTATGCCAACTGCCAACATCTCAGTGTGTTTGCCAAAATCATTGCGGATTTAAAAAGAGAGTTGCATAACCCCTTTGAGATGGTCAAGCTAATTACTCATTTTTTGTCTGGGAAACTTCAATGCACAATTGGGTGAACGGGGAGGCATTCAGGTAGCTGTGCAGGAACGACTGACTGCACATGGCATACCGACAGGACATTTATAAGGAGGTCCCTTTCAACAACCCTACCACAGCACCCTTCCAAGACCACAAGAAAGACACCAATTTGCTTTCGTTTGCTGAACAAATTGCCATTAGCCAACAATACGAAAAGATGGAAAATGAAGAGATAAAACAACGCAAAAACTGTCTCAGCGCGGTGTGGAAAATCTGCAGCGCGGTGTGCTGTTTTGTTGGTATTACCCAAATTGTTTGTTTACAATTGTTCGAATGAACAATTGACTGAATTTATAGGGTAATATCTGTTTGGTAATATATATTTATTTATGTATAGGGGTTTTGGGGGGTTTGGCGTTAGGTGGGGGGTTGTGGGGTGTTTCCCCCCCACATATATGTTACAATTGACCTTCACAATTCGGCCAATTGTGAAAAAGTCAATTGTAATTCGAACAGTTGTAAAACGAACAATTCGTATACAACCGTTTTGTTCACAGTCTGACGCACAGATAAAACAGAGCATAGCTTGGCATAAAGGAATGCAAACGACTCAGGGTGAAATGCTCTATCTGTTTGGTGACAGTGATTCGAACCGTGATCCAGGAGGGTCCTATAAATGTTTTCAGCATGGCAAATTCTCTGAATTGTTTTGGTCAATTCTGCAATTTATTTGTTATCACAAACAGCTGTGTGAGCTCCCCCACCTATCTTCCACCCCCCACCATAAACATTACCCCAACTTAACCAATAAAGAGTCTTAGACGTTAGGTATCTGTAGTACTGATGATCAGGACAATTCTTGCTTGGGTAAACATATTCCTCCAGAGTAAGGATTCTGGGTGGACAGATCATAGAAAGAAAGAACACTAGAGAGATCTTGTCTATGAGTCACTCATCAGACTCAATCCCAGTTAGCTTCCCAGTCTTCTGATCCTCCATCTATACCAACGATTCCTAATCATTGTGGGAAATCCCAGAAAAGACTGATTTCCTGGCACTGAATTAACTAACCAAGGTATTTGATAGTATTACATTCCAAAATAAAAGTTTACAAGATTTATGTTTGAACAAAGTTTGAATAATAGATGTTCACAGAACCATGTCACCTGACTGTGCATGCAGGTATTAGAAAATATCTACAGAATTATTAACTCAGATTCTTAATAAATATAGTGGGCCTCATTACACGGTAGGCGGTGAGCCATGGCGCTATTAGCGCCATGGCTCATGCCGGTAAAATACCGGCACCGCCTTGGCGGAAAGGGGATTTACCGCCCCATTCCAAGGTTGGAGGGGCGGTAAATCCCATTTCCGCCATTGCCCTTCCCCATTCCCATTTCTGCCCCATAGGGCTCTATGGAAATGGGGAAGGCGCGCGCTAATTACGGCACCGCAATTTTGCGGTGCCGTAATTAGCTCCGAGGTCCCTTAGCGGGTTGGATTTTAACGCCTGCAAGAAGCAGGCGTTAAATCCTCCAACCCGCAAAGGGACCTCGTAGTACGGCGGTAAGGGTTAATGGTCACCGTTGCCATTAACGGTGACCGTTAACCCTTACCGCCGTCCGTATAATGAGGCCCAGTATGTCTTTTATAGAAATAGATTAACTACTCTTGTTACAGTAATATTACAGTGTTATGGACATACATTAAACACTCTAATTACTCAAGTACAAAGCCAGTTAAAAGTGTACAACTTTGCAAAAGGAATTTAGCCTCAACTGTTTAAAAACATGTAAAGATCACTCAAGAATGGAGTTTGAAGCATTCGTTAGAGTAGTGTTCGTTTGAAAAATGTATAGAAGTTGTATTTTGTACTGCCATAACAGGAACTTGAAATAGTCATAGAAATGGGATAAGGGGATTCATACCAGTTGTTCTCGGACAGTAGGTACAAAATCAGAACTAGAACAAACCCTCTGTACGTTTAGCACCATGTGGCACTTGCATTTGCTCACCTACCATGGTTAGGAGGTGATAAAGATTGCATAATATGAGATTATGTAAATTTGTCTGAACTGGCAAATTTAACTATTACAACACAATATTAGATTGTGTTCATAAGTATGATAAAGAAAGAGTTGCTTGGTAGAATGATTGTTTCAAAGGTACTAGTGGATTTATTTGGTAATTGGATAGTGTTTGGTTTTCAGAATTTGTGAACATCTCAAGACTGATTCACATTTACAAAAATCTAAAACTTGAAATATCACAAATGTCTGCATAAACATGAATTATATATGGATTATTTACATTAGAAATATGAAAAGAGAAGAATAAAATTATACAAAATGTTAACAGATTTGTGGATTGTAAGGGAGGCATGGTATCACAAGTATGACACTTACACAAAAGGTACAATTTGTAAAACCTTTATTCTATTCTCAGCGTTTGGAAAAACTCCTACTTTGCCCTATAGTTAAGATGGGAGTAGTCTCTACCAACAAATAATAAAGAAAATACAGTCCTAGTCAGTCTCTGTCAAATCAAAATGGCCCTTACTAACAAAACCTAATGCCTGCCCTATCTCTTATACAAAAAGTGTGCAAAGTGGAACATGTATGCAAAGGAAAATCAGTGTGAGAATATAAAGAATCAAAGTGGCTGAGTCAGCTCTCCTCCCCACGTTGGACAGCAAGCATGGAGTAAGGCGGTCCCCTCAGACAGGATGACACACTCTGGCTCAGGTTCTCAAAAAAAGCAGTTCAAAACGTGGATCGAGACCCGCCTGGCCTGCCACATTAAAGTCACTTTTCCAGTGTTCCAAAGGTTCTTTCACAGTTCAACAATAGGGTTCACAGTTCAAACAAAAGTTCACACAGGTCTCCCTCGATCGGGATCGGACCTCTCAAAGTAAAAAGTTCACGTAGGTCTCCCTCTGTCAGGCTTGGACCTCTCAATCATAGCACTTGTAGGGGTTCCCTTCTGCAAGCTTTATTCACATTTGTTAGGGGTTCTCTTCCTCTAACTTATCACACTTTCGGTCTCCCTCAGTCGGGCTCTGACCTTTTCATGATGTCGAAGACTTCCGAATGTTCAAGGCTTTTACTATAGACCCCGCAGGACCACTTCGACTTTCCCTTCAGCTCCCACTCTTGTGTTATTTGCACCAGTTTTTCTTGGTCTATGTAGTTTAATATTATAAGCACAAGAGTTCAATATTCACTTACCACTTTCACTTTTGCCGGGGTCAATCTTGATCATCACGCTTTTTAAAGTTCATTCACTTCGTTGCTTTATAACAAAAGCATTTCACCTTTCATGGAGACTTTTGCGTGGGCTACTTCCTTTCGCCAGACCACTCTGCTACTCTGTATCACTGGCTTCACAGTTATCAGTAATTTCAATATGGAAGTACAAATTCCAGAAGTTTAATGAAGATCACATAATAAAATCCATGTAGGGTAGGGAATTTATAAAATATCTCAGTTACGATCCTTTAAGGATATTTAGATTATGGACAAGTGATGCAGATGTACTTATGACTTCACTCCGTTGCACGTAGCGTGACCTATCCCATGAGCAGCACCAGGTGAACAATATAAGCGCGGGCCAAGAAACTGGTTCCCCAGCTGTTGCTGCCCCGTGGCTCGTGAGAGAAAGACATGTAAGGTCAGAACACATAGATTACCACCTTTACTGGGAAGTCATTGCACATAAGAAGGTACTGAAGGCCATTCTTTGGTTCTTTTTTTTTTTTTTTTTTTACAGGGCACACTGAGCCTGAGAAGGGATTTTGTTTTGGATACTATGCACTTGTGATGATAGTTGGTATAAAGCTTTTAAATATTGATAGAAGTTTCTTGGCTTTACTTTAAGATGACTTTCTATGGCAGCTTGAATCAATAGTGAGTTTCACCTGAAGATTAAGGTCGGTGGAGGTTTTTTTCAGATTAGCAGAGATTGATTGATTACAATCAACAAGTATAGTTACGCCCATTTTTGTTTATTAACATAGTACAGCACACACCCACCTGAAAAAGCAGTTATTAATTTCGGAATGCATAGTGACTACAAGAAGAGTTCTCTGCGATCCGCCAGACAGATGATTGTCACACTACTCTTGAGTTATGGAGACCGTTAATGTTATGAAAAATAGGCTCCAGTGAGCCTTCATTGTTTGTTTGTGTAATATTCTCTCAAAGTTGACAAGAAAACTATTGTGAATTGTGTGTTGTTGATTATGTATTAGAGCTGAACACTAGAGGTTTTTTGGAAATTAAATACATTAAAAATCATACATCATTCCAGTATATAATTGGTTGATTTCACTAATTACAAGGGTCATCCCTGCAAGAGTGCCTGGGCATCCCCTTGTATTTCAGGGAGCTTTTAGATGACCCTCGTTGTTAGGTCCTCTAGCCAGTGACTTATGCAGAGCACTAGAAGTATTTTTGAACCTATTAGATGTTTTTTGCAGCAATTACTTATTTAATTTTGTAGTGCACCTTTTATGTTTCCCAACATGAATCAATGTCATATGCTACAGAGTACACTGTTTCCCCTTTTCTAAAATATTACTTTATTGCTCAATAAATGCCACAGTCTCTATGTGCATGACTCAAAAACATTTTAAGGTATTTTTTTTTTTTCAATGATCAATAGGAGAAGAAGGCTGATGACAGCAAACTGATAAGCACGCCTCGCTCTGAGCTCTATTAGTTTGAACAATCCACAAAGGGAACTAGTGTTATTTCCGCTGACTTTCCTGGTACCATACACTAGAGGGGCCTAGTTGAAAGAAACCTTACAGAGAGACGAATCCCCGGTCTGACCATAACACATAAATGTGAGCGAGCCAGATGGGACTTGGGTCACTTTGCGCCAAGTGGCTGGCTTGGGTTCAACTCGAGATTCGAATTGCTGGACCCCAAAAACCAGTGCCGAGCTTCACCTGTTCATCCATCTTCTGTATGAATATTCCTGGAACATGGGCTCTCATGCAGGAAAAGGGACTCAGAGGCCTGTGGCACACAGTACAAATGAGAGGACAGAGGCGACTGGGCCTGCTCCTGCAGCATGAAGAGCGGGGCTACCTGCACGGCATGAGCAGAAGTGCAGTGTGAAGCGTCGGGAACTCTAGACCCACCTGAGATCATAGAACTACAGAGATGGAAATAACACAGGCCTCCGAGATCTGATGGGACGGCACATGGGAAGAAAGAACAGATCGGATCTATACCAACTGTGTCACCTTCAACACCCTTGCTGCAACATAGTATCATAGTGTAATTGCCCTGGGCTGGGGGTGGGTTCACATGTCAGCAAAGGGCTGATCCTGGGCACTCCAGGAGTGCCATCAGCAACACTTTGGCTGCACCTAGCTGTGTGTACGATAAACTTTTCATCGATGGAATGTGTTTCTTCTTGAATACCTGCTTTGGGGTATTTTTGGGTTGTCTGGATTAAACATATCTATTTTTCCTATTCTTATCAGTTTGAATTGCAGTCATCTATCTAAAATAGTGTCCATGCATGAAAGACTTTTAGCCTGAGCAATTATGAGTATCCCCCCAAGACTCACTCGCAGATATGTGTCGTTACTTCAAATCAGGTTTCTGTACATTTTTTAATTCCTATTCAGCACATATTTTAGCACCCTTTGTACTTAAGGGGTTTGCCCCATCTATCTCTTGTGTTTCCTCCAACCACCACCCTCCCAAGCACCCATACATTTCTTTTGCACTTTTGAATTTGAAAGTTGTAATTCATTTCCAATACAAGGGAATTTTTGCCTTTTTTCATAATGTTTTTTTTTTCGTTGAAGCGACATACTCCCCCATTGGCTGCTGGATAGGAAAGTACCTGTAAGCACGGACCCTATACCTTTGAAAATAATGTGTTGATTGTCATGGGTGGGTGGAATGCACCTGCACCATTCTGTTTCACCCCATTTCCCTAGCTGTTGAACACAGCACAGAATTGTGAATCAAGGCTTATGTTGTGCATTCCAACCAGCCCAATTGTTCGAAAACATTTCCTGTCAGACAGCCAAGAAATTTCCACCCGGGAAACCACACACTAAAACACATTGGGCCTCATTACGACCCTGGCGGAAATCAACCGACCGGACCGCCATAGCGTAAATAGCGTTTCTGCCATTGCACGATGGAGCAAAGTGCGGCTCATTCCAACCCATCGGGCACGAGCACCACGCCATGGCGGAAGTGCAAAGTCCGCGATGGCGGAAATGACCCCAAAACAGCCCACACCGCCGCCGTACGGCGCCCTAGGTGCAATACCGCCACCCATCTTAGCGGACACCGCAGTGAGCGCCAACCGGAAAGTACGGTGACCGTAAATATACGGAAACGGAAGTAAAAGCATGGTCCCGGAACGGGAAACATCACGCCGTACACCTATAAAACCACAAATTCCACACAACCATTAAAAATACTACCCTGAGACACATCCCAACCCGTCATCCACCCTAGTGAAACCAAGAAAAATGGGAAAAGTAGCGAAGAAAGCGTGCGACCGCAAGCGGCAGGACCACTTCTCCCGTGACGAACTCACCGTGCTCTCAGAGACCCTCCAGTAGAATTCCTGCCGCCGTCTTCTCCACGCAAATGACCAGGACGGCACTTGCGAACAAGAAGGCCATATGGGCCCTGGTGTCACAGCGGGTAAGTGCGGTGGGGACCGCACCCCGCAACCCACAGCAATGCAGAAAGCGATGGGACGACCTGCGGATACGCGTCCGTAGCATACTTTCTGCCAACCGCAACATTGCCACAGCTACCGGGGGAGGATCGGAATCACCCATCAAGTTGACCCCCTGGGAAGAAATCTGTGCCTCCACCATTGGAATGGAGAGCATAGAGGGAGTCGGAGGGATGGAGAAAGGAGTGCAGACATCCGAAGAATCAGGTAGGTGTCCCAAATAAAACAATGCCAAAACCACAATGTCCAATCATGTGAAGTACCACGTGCCCACATAGTGCAACAGTAACACATGTCCAGGAGAACGTCCACATACATAGGCCTGATAGCACACTTTAAAACTCACATCAAATACATAAATAATTAAAAATCCTAAAAACACCCTCTACACGTGCAGCAGGCACACCCTAACTGCAGGCTGCCAAACAACTGCACCCTCACTCCACACACAAATGAAACCACCTCCAAGGCCCCGACCCAAATCACCCTCAGGTACCACCCCAATGCATGTGATACATTGCCATTCCAATTCCCACAGACCCATTAATAACGCTCGCCCTCCTTTACTCCACCACAGGGTCCGATCCAAACGACGAGCTCCAGGACACCCCTACCAGCACACCTGCAAAGAGGGCCAAGACCAACGGCCAAAGACCCTCCACCTCAGCTGCACGCATCAAGACACGGAAGCAGCACAAATCAAGTGGCAGCACAGAGGAGGGAACTCCAACAGGCACCCCAGCAGCCAGCATGCCCACAACACCACCACCACAGGTCCCCCCAATGGATGCCACAGCAGGCACTGCTTCTGGTGGCAGCAGCACCATAGGTGACACTGCATTAATGGCAGCATGCTCCGACACAGAAAACGGGGATGTCGAAGTTAGATCCAACCATGACCTGTCTCAATCCCCCTGTCTGTTCCATCCCGTACACCATGAGGATACCACGCAGGGGCACCCACAAGACGACGACTGGCCATCCCCCACAAGCCCTGTGGCAAGGCAACATGAGGTGATCAGCCACTCTGTGACACCACCGCAAATGGCCATGGCCCAGCAGAGGCAACAGTCCCTCGACCAGGTAATCGTGCAACAGCAGCAACTGGCCACGCTCCTCAAGGACCATGCCGATGAATGTGGGGGCACTAAGGCAGACATAGAAACATCAACTGAGACACTTAGGGCAGAAATGGAGAGAAGTACAGAGACACTAAGGGCACAAATGGAGAGTAGCACCGAGAGCCTGAGAGTACAAATGGAGAGAAGCACCGAGAGCCTGAGGGGGGAACTGCATGCGACGTCCAAAGACGTATGTGCCGAACTTGCCGCAGTGCGCCGTGTGCTCACTGAGCTCTCACAAACCCTTAGGGACATGCATGGACGTGAGCAGGCAGAGACATCATCCGTTGCAAGTTCCGTCCAGGGCAGCCCCCAACGTAGATCTGGGAGGAACCTGCGCTCCACAGGCAGGGGTGCCCCTGATACCCGCAGAGGGGGCTTGCAATAGCGACTGCCCACTGACAATGAGCATCTTTGGACACTGGTGTTCGGGGGGGAGGTAGGAGGGTGGAGGGGGTGTGTTGGGCTCACTTGGGTGGCGGGTCGATAGGGTGTTTAACATGATATCACATATGCCATAAACAATGCACGATCATCCAATGAGATGTGTGGACATTGATCTTTGTGTACGAGGCCATTATAGGCGTACAGTCCATATTGTGCATGTTCCAGACACACACAGTGCCACGAGTCCCGTGTCCATGTATCAGCCACCAGGCGTGAGTGCTAGAAGCATGCATCTATGAGATGCTGACGAATGTCACGGCCCTCCTGTGCCTCGCAGACTCCTTGAGGTGCTGCCACATCCCCACCCTCATCATGACCATCTTCAGGTGCTTGCAGTGCTGCGTCAGGGGGCATGGGCACATTTCTACGTACGCACATGTTGTGTAGCATGACACATGCCATCACCATCTTTGCAACCTTCACATGGCGGTACAGGAGTGCCCCGCCAGACCTGCTGAGGCAGCGGAAACGAGTCTTCAGTAGGCCGAATGCCTGTTCTATGACTACACGGGTACGTGAGTGGGTATGGTTGTAGTCCTCCTCATGCTGGTCCCGTGGGTTCCGGACTGGTGTGAGGAGCCATCTCTTCAGTGGATACCCGGCATCACCTGTATGTGGACAATAAACGAATTTTGAGGAATGCCATTGCTACGTACGCACCCCACCTCCCCCCCTTCCTGCCAGGTCATTGCCGCATCACATGCCCCACATCATCATGCATTAAATGAGACTCACCGAGTAGCCAGGATCTGTTCCCTGCGTGTCGCTCCATGTAGCGTGGTATTGTAGAGTTCCTCAAGACCATAGAATCATGGGTTGATCCAGGGAATCGGGCACAACAATGTGTAATGATCCTGTTGGAGTCACACACCATTTGTACATTCAGAGAATGAAATTGTTTTCGGTTGCGGTACTGGGCCTCCATGGCATGTGGGACGACCAATTCCACATGGGTGCAGTCGATGGCACCAATGCAACCCGGTATGCCGGCAAGTGCATGGAATCCCACTTTTGTGTTGGTAATTTCCTGCTCCGAGCGTGGTAGAGAGATGTAGTCGTCTGCGTGCTGCAGGAGGGCATCGAGCACTTGCAATAGTGTCCGTGAGAACAGTGGCTGTGATATGCCATGCAACTGTCCGACTGTGTGCTGGTAGGTGCCTGTGGCCAGGAAGTGGAGTACAGACACCACCTTCAGTAGGGGTGGGATGGCGGTTGGGCTATCTATCATGCTGACAAGGTCAGCCTGTGTCATGTCCACAATGGCGGTTATGGTGTCCCGGTCCAAACGGTAGAGGGTGTGGATCTGCTCATCAGTGAGGTTGAACGGATGTGCTCGGAGGCGTGGGATTGCGGGCTGCCTGCGTGGTGGTAGTGGCTGTGCTGGCGGCCCTTGCTGGCCCTGCCTTGCCCTCCTCCTCCTCCTGCGTCTCCTCCGTGCAGCCGGTTGTAGTTGGTGTTCGTCTTCTTCTTGAAGTTGGAGTACTTGCAGTGCTATCAGGTCCCCCAGGGCCAACATAGCTAGTCCTGCCGGTAGCATTTCGGAGTGGGTGTGGTTGTGGGAGGAGACTGGGTGTGCAATTTATGTGTTTTCAGGCTGTATGGCCTCCACCTGTGGTGATTCATTCCACCTGTGCAAGCTGCTCTCCCCTTTGGGCGAGCACGTCCCGCACACAACGCTGCAATTCGACGAATGGCATCTTGCTATTACAATCATGTATTTGTACCCGATGGCAGTGTAACATTGGTTGATATGTTCATTCGGCTATGGTCCCATTGTTTCACATACTATCTTTGCAGTCGCGAACAGACTTGTGAAGGGTCAGTGGAACGTAGTACTCGAGTAACGGTGGACCCTCATGCAACACTGTACCGAGGTTCACCGACGGGCGGGGCGTCCCATTTGTGAGTGAAGGCAGTTGCCATTTTCACACACAGCCGCACTAGATGGATTAATTTGTGATTTCAAGCGGCCACAGATGCCTTTTCGACGTGATGTTGCAAATGAGGAATTCGAAGGGCGGCGCTTTCGGTGTTCAGCTAGCGGCGAGGAGATGCCCACAGGTCTGACTGCAAATATAACGTTCTATTGTTCAATGTCCTTGGGACAGGGGCCATGGCGAGGATGCAATGATTGATATGAATAGTTTGGGATGCGCAATAGCGAAGTGGGCGATGAGGCCGGACGTTCCCAAATACATGTTACTTCACAACACTGGAATTACGGGCTGGGGCACAGTGGATTTTGCAGGCTGCATAACGCACAGACTCAATGGAAATTTCACATGTTATGTGAGTATGGAAACAGGCGTTTTCATTACGGGATGAGGGAATGATGTATGGATGCATGGACAGATGATTTGATACAGAGTTTGCCATGTACAGGGCTTCTTGGAATCTGTCCACTTCCCCTGCGCTATGTGATGCAGAGCTGCCATAGTGGGACCATCGTCTATCTGCCCTTGTTGAACCCTCCCTGTCTCGACGCGCCTTCAGACACTTGTGTCTATGCACGTTACCAATCCCATCTGATGGATTCTGTTTTAACAGACGCATGCACAGGTACACTCGTTTGTGATAGTGTTTTCACCTCGATATAGATAGTTATGATTCGCAAGTGGTTTTTGGGTGGTGATGATCCTTTGGAGTGGGCTAGCATGCATATGGCTGTGGATTTGGTGTGATCATTGAAGTGAGTAATTCAAATGTAGTTCTGATGGCCATACTATTCTTTTTCATTTCATTTGGTTGACAGGTATCTCCTCCCCTTTTGCCACTGCCATCTGTATGCCACTCCTGCAGATGGATTTTATTCCCGACACCTGCTGCTTCGTGTTAATCAGTGGAGCAGCATTACGATCTTATGGGACGATCGCCAATGGGCCACATGCCCTTACGCAGTACTAGTGGCTAGGAGCAACATTTCGGCCTTTCAGCTGGACTAGTGCCTCCCTATTGGGACGGCCCTGCGGTTCTAGGCGCTTCCATGTTGCCTTTTCGTACGAGAATGTAGCCCCTGTGTACCATGAAGGAACAGGGCGTCACACAAGAAGTAGCTGGTCATTTATTGCGGATGCAGCCCACAATGGTGAAATGTATTTTGGAGTTCATGGCCTAATTGCTGTATGGGCTTGGTGAATTTGTTGTGCATTAAATTTCTATTCTGATATGAACCGTGTAGCGTTCTTCTTTGCAAGTGATGTGGCATATTCCTATTTGGGGAGCGATGTATTGTGAGGAGATCTGCATTGGGTTCCAGCTTCGGAGTATAGTTGCGTGGTACTGTGCTGGGCGCGTTTGCCTACGAAGCCCAGTGAGGTCAGGGATAAGGGCTGCCAATATGACTGTTTTGATGATGTCATGCTCAGGGGCGGGGGATTAGCTTTTGTGTAACAGATGCCGGTCAGCCAGGTGGATTGGTGGAATGATGTGATTATCGGAATATTGCTGGTCACAGGTGCCTGTGTTTGCGTGCGTTTCTTGGTGGGAGACTGAGGTCATGTCCATTTGTATAGCTTCTGTATTCGTGCCATCTGTGCCCTGCAGCTCCCATTGGCCCCTCTTGAGATTCATTTGTTCGTTGGCAGGCATGGATGACTAGTACATTTCACTGGTTGCATTGTGTGACTTCATTGCACCTACGGGGAGTTGTACAATGTGGCCAGGGAGCGGTGTACAGGCACTCAGTAGGGCCGTTTACGGTTGGTTCGCGATGCCGTACTTCTCACCATGGCGGAATGGTACTTTCCGCCGTGCTTGATGGCGTTAGGTGCATGTCCGCTAGGGTCAGAATTCGTGTACCGTTGCGCCATGGTGGTAATTACGGTTTGGCATGGCGCGCGCACGCGCGCGTACTTGGTGCAGTTAGCGTTGGCGTTCACTACGGTGTCGCTAATGGCATCGTACTTTGCGGTGACGGGTCATGATCGCACCGAGCGCTATTCGATGGCGGTATTGCATTTCCGCCATCGTTTTTCGATTTCCGCCAGGGTCGTAATGAGGCCCATAATGTTTCAGGGATGGAGCAGAACCCTTAGAGACTCTACTCAATTCCAGCTATGGCTGCAGGATGCTGCCCCAACATAATTTCAGTTTCCTGGTCAGACCAGTTGGCTGTTCATCAGTCACCTTGCTTGTCAGGACAAACATAGTTGCACTCATGTAAGTACCCCCATGAAGGGGCGAACAATGATGCCCTGCACCTAAGGCGCAACACTTTGAGAAATACCTCTTTCTCATGTGCACCTCTACCCTCTTGCTCATATTCATCTTGACTCTGTGCCCAGTCCGTTTTGTGAGCAGATTAGTCTGGTTGTGGGTTTCTTGAGACATCATATATTCATTGGGATTGCAATCAACTTGCTTCAGTTCGCCACAGAGAAGAAGGTTGAGGTTACAGAAGAGCTTGGAGGGAAAAGATAATAACAGAGTACATCAACTCACTGCTTGATAAACACTAGTCAGTTTGTGTTTTTAGCACTCTCAGTGGGTGGTTCCACCAATCAGATTGTTTCAAACACAGACTGAATCTCACGATCGAAATCTGGGTTCGGAGCAACCCACACAATGGGCGCACCCGTCGGCCATCTTTATTCTGGCTGATTGCCCTTTCCCTACTCTCCTCATCCCGTTCCTCTTCCCCCACCAGTCCTCAAAACACTTAAAACAGCACAGCCGCAATGCAACTCACCTCCCACCCATGGCTGCTATGGAAATGAAGGGGGTGGGGGGGCTCTGTATACAGTCCTGTCCTCCATTTCCTTGGCAGCCTTGCTAAGTTAGGAAATATTTGTATGAAACAAAGGGTTGCGTGCTCACTGTGACCCATTGTATCACAGAACAACATTGCTGTCAGTACTCCACAGGTTAGCTTACCAGGTGGTAACATCCCAGGAACCTCGTTAAAAGACCTGAGCACAGGGTTTTCAAGGTTATCCTATCTTCAAAGGGGAGTCATGTAAGGCCTTGAGTAGAATCTAATCTTAGAACCTAGACCCGTTCATGCTACCCTATATAGGAGTATTTAGTGTTGACAGATCACTTTCTTGGGTTGTTCAAGGTAAGGTGACCTTTACCATTTCCACTTTGTGGTGCATAGAAGTAAAAAGAGTATTTGCTCATCTTTTGAGTAAGTGCATTGACCGTTGGGGATATGGTTAAAGTGGAGTATAAAATGATCCTCCACATTGTATTAAATGAATCAGTGACAGGGTCTACCTAATGCATCAGTCCAGGTGAAATGTAATAGGAATGGTGGTTCATATAATATGGATCCACAGGCTACCCTGGTTGGTTTGCAAGTCTAATGTATGGGAACAATATGATGCTATTTTAAAGAACCCGCACGTGTATCATACATTAGAACACGGTTGCAGTGTATAAATGATATATAAAATCTGGGATGTACTTTTTATCCCATCCAAAAGTGATGCTCGTTCGGGTTTCCAGAATGCCTACATATTCAAATAAATGACACTAAAATTATTTTTATGCAAATTGTTGTAATCCTTATTCTTTATGTATTTCCTGAAAATGTGATTGGATTTTACTATTCGGTGGATGGACAAGCCAGGCCTATGTAAAATACAAATAAAATCATTTGTATTATACAAGGCTATAGTAAATGAAACACAAAATCATTCAATGATATAACTGTAATATAAGATGCTAGCTGTTGCCGGCGTAACATACCCCAGTCTAGCATATATTAAAGGTCAATACTAGTCGGTAATTCATAGGGTCACTTCTGGCCTGCTTCTTAAACATCGGAATTACCACTGATAGCTTCCAGGAAGAGGGCGTAGGTCACTGTGACTTATTAATGGTCATTGAAAAGGCTAAACGTATAGGAAACAGTTTTCTTCTGAATTTGAAAGGCATATTTGTATCAGATGGAATGAGAGGTATGCCTGGTATAAACACAGTATCTAAGTGTAATCCATCTGAAGAGAGGATCTCTGGAATGCCCCTCCTCGTCCCCCATGAACATGACAGCCCGAAGAGTCAAGAATGCAAGATGCAACTTACTGTTTGGACAGCCCCCAGGGGGGCCAGTGACATCCACATATGCGAACAGATATTCACTCATGCAACCATTCAATCCTTATCCAGTCAACGTCTTTATGGATACAGGTCCCACAACATTGATCATGGATCCAAATGCCTGAACATCTGTTGTGCCGACGTCATTAGTGATACCACGACGTAGCAACGTTGGTCATGAAGAAAACTCTTCACCCATGTACAACAAAGTTACACAGACACACATGTGCACACATAAAGAAGATGCTGACACAGTTCTGTAGAGGACAGGTACAAAAACATACTGTTGAAAGCCTTTATTATTTTTCTCATTAGACAAACGCAAAAACGCAAGATGCAAGGCAAGAAGAAGAGATGCAGAGCAATCTTGCAGATGCTTATTGCAACTAACCATATGGAACTACAGGATCGTACAAGGAACCTCGAAGGACCACGATACTACTAACCTATAAGAAAAGTAGCACGGTATAGATATATATGAATCATAGTATAACTGTAGTGAGTTTACATGAGGTCAAGTGCCCTGGGACGAAGGGTGAAGAAAAGCAGAATTAGGCTGCACAGAGCAGCAGACCAGGGCTTGTTGCCAAGGTCAGCAATGAACAAAACATTCTTGGGCCTCAGAGACATAGAGCAGCCTACGAAATACTAGCATAAATCCTCACAAATTGCAGACCAGAGAGCTCGATTTCACGGTCCTCGACGACGTGGTTCGGCCGAGCCAGACAATGGTTATTCCCAAGTGGTCAGAAGATGAGCAGGTACCAGCGACACAGACATCAAGTGAAGCATGAACTCTTTGACAATGCTGCAACCCTGCAGGCCCTCTCAAAGGCAAAGTGGTAATATTAACAGCTACACTGGGAATACATTGGGCCTCATTAGGAGTGTGGCGGCCACGGAATGAACGGTGCCAGTAAGGGACCGGCACCATTAATTCCGTGCCACCACATTACGAGGTCTGCAGCGGGTCCCGCTGAGGATGTCTGGTCAGACCAGGCGTCCTTAGCAGGATCCGCTAGCAGACCACGATGCTAACAACAGGCCCGTCATTAATGCGCCCGTTGTTAGCCTCCTTCCCATGCTCAAATGGGAATGGGAAATAGGAATGGGGATGTAGCGGGTCCGGGTCCCGCGAAAGGGATTTACCAGGACCTCCAAGGTTGGAATGGCCCGGTAAGCCCCCTTTTGCGGGACCCGAACCCGAGTTTGGAGGCAGCCATGCCCTTATTAAGGCATGGCTGCCTCCAAACTCGTAATGAGGCCCATAGTCTTTCTCATCACCTTGAGAAGGTGCACTGAGCGCTGAGAACAGAACTGGGTCCCAGGCCTGGAGAGATCAGCTCCAGCCAATCAGGGGTAGAGGGCAAGGGCAAATGGTAATCCTGTGACCCTGCAACAATGTAATAGATTGTTTTGTGGGGAAGGGACAGTCAAGCCACCTGACATGCAAGGTCCAATAGAGTAACTTCTATAGGTGCCGTGTATAGGCACTACCACCCCAACTACCCAATCCTGTACCCTTGTATGTTTTTTGGGGATGAGCCTCATGTTGTGATGCACTAAGTGAACAAAATCGCCCAGGGTGGGCTCAGGAGTGGTGATTTTGGGAGACACTCAATGTCCTGTATGATCCCTGTCTGTGTAATAAACAACACTTCTAACTTGTCCTTGGCTGAGTCCTCCATCTTTGTACTGGGGGAGGGTTTGTTGGGCCCTTGGTGAGCAAACAGTGAGCTCACAGTGTGACCCCAGTCCCTCTGGTATACCTAAGCCAACACATCGATTACACAGGCCTCTATGTTGTGTCTTTGTAGATGCGTAATTGTCAACCTTGTTCCATTGCAGAGTCCCTGTGATGGCATAGGATTGCCTAGTAGCACAATTACAGCACCTACTTTCAGTTTTAGTTTGAGAGGAGGCCTTTATCCTACAGCATTCCGCTCTTTAGAGACTGAAACGTAATTAACTGTCCATTGACACTGGAACTACTGTGCCATGTGTGGAGAGAAGTGGGAGTGGAGAAAAGTAACTTGAAATGAATGTTTGCGATAGTGGAAGGTGACCGCATAGAACCCTGCTCATTCAGTTTGTTAAAATAATTTCTTTTGTTGAAGTGGGCACACAGAGGTGCACGTTGCCATCAAACAGCAGAGGGAAACCTAACACTGATAAATTGCATCAGCTGAGTACAAAAACATACTTACATTATAGAATATCCTAACCAAAAATACCATTGCCAGGACTAATCCTGATGGTCACTCAGACTGAAGCACATACCTCAACTCACAGTACAGTCTACTGTTAAAAGATGCCAGCCCAAATGATGGCTACCTGCACCCTGCACAGCGCTCTGCTACTTTCGAACTAGGTCCAGACGTTAAACAATAGAATAAATAAATAATGAATTAAAATCACACAATGTTTCGTCCTGCAGTGTTATATAAAAGAAACAGCTCTATTATATGATGGTTATACCATATTTGAATGGATCAGTCCATGATGGGTTCCTCCTGCTTCTAAACACAGAAATAACAGGTGATATTTTCACCAAGTGTATTGCTACTCAGTTTACTGACCGTAAACATATAAAGGGACGTGTCGACCCTGCAGGGATCTGAACCAGTAATTACAAGTTTCACAGAGATTTCTGAGGGGGGGGGGGGCACTTAGTTCACTGATATGGACTGTTGAATTGTGCTGTGTTCTATCAAATGAGGGTGTTGTATTCAATTATGCTATATTAAGTTGAACTTAGGTTGTTATAGCATTCAATATAAAATGAAGTTCTAATATATGAGATATAAAACACATTGGTTGTCTTCTGTAATTCTTAAAGTACCACTCTTTTGTTATGCAACACTACACAAATTGAACATCTGCAGCATTTTTTGGTGCTTCATAAACTGTAACTGTGTTGTTAGTATATGATTCTGTTTCAAATGAACTGTGTTGTATTATACAATGCTATATACAAACCATGGACATTTTCTGGCAGGTAAACAGGTGTGGAAAAAACATTTACTGTCAGATGTTTAGGACTAAAACTCATATCAGCCCTGGCAAGCGTAGCCAATGGTGAGGGATCTTTGGTCGCGTAGTCTAAAACATCTGGTGAGCCTCAAGTTGCAGACCCCAGCTTTAAATAATTACATTTTCAGCGTTCATTGTTAACAGCTGTACAAAATTCAACATCCGAGTTGATATCCGCCACTTGTTGCTTTGACCACGTCACCCCTATCCTGATCACATCACTCTGACTTCCAATAGAAAGAAGCCTTCTGCTTGCTCTAATAGATCTGCCACACCCACGAAGCCATCCATGCTAGCACTCCCGAGGATCTAGAAGAAATACTCTTCACTTATGGGAAATGTCATTCAGTTTGCAGCAAAGAGGAAATACACTTGGAAATTTCAATCTTCAAGAAGCATTAAACCGATCAGATCCCAAGAATATTGACCCCTGTTGCACTCAAACTACGTTGAGCTCCTTCACTCATCACATTCTGCAAAAAACCTGAACGAACTCTTCCTCAAAAAGTCCTGACGGATAAGCTCCAGTACAATATGGACCTCACAGTTCATTGAAGGAAATGTCACAGTGCTGAGGACAATCAACATAAGGTGGACATCGAGTGTTAACATGAAATGTTGCTGGTTTAATGGGGATTATTATATAAGCAACCAACATAGATGAATGTACTCGTCAATAGGAAATCTATGCTTTGAAGGCCAAACAATAGTCTCTAAGTTCAACAAATGTCCCTGGTTTCACACTCCTCAAGCCAGCAGCCCAACCCCAGGATATATTCCCCCTTCACAGGGGCCGCCCCTGTGTAGATCAGTTGCTCTTTTGCTGTGGGGCATAAGTAATCTTAGATATTGCAGCAGCCAATCAGAATACAGGCATCATAGCCAGAAAGGGCTAAGTCTGAGGGCAAGGGCTTTCATGCCCTCTTCAGCTGTCTTCAGTCATGGGGGGTAGCTGGTGGATTGCTGGTGCTTCAGATTGACAGATTATTTCCCTCTTGAAAACAAGTGCAATTGGTCACCTTGTTAGATGTAGACACACACTGAAAGGCAAAACTCAAAGGGAAAGACTTTTTTGGACAGTAACGGAATTACTGCCATTTCTACTGCAGCACCAGGTTCCGGGTTTGAACTTGAAGTAAGTGATTTACATTCAGCATCAATCTGGAGGAAAATCCCCTACTTTATGTCCAGCAAGCAGTGGATTTTCTGTGTTGAATGACCTCTCCTGGTAAATAGACCACACATCCACATAAAGTCCTCTGGACTCCAAACATGGGCATTTCAACTGCCATACCACCATTTATAATCCTGTAGTAAACCCGCAAGACTGAGTGGTGGTAATAGTAAGTGATTATGGCAGTGCTTTGGCAGAGTTACCGCTGACTTACCGTCAAACTCATAATCAGGCCCATCCTGGTGATTATAATGGGTAATGGGTGGGTGCATCATGTCTAAGCAGAAAGGAAAACGTACCTTGTAGATTCGTTTTCAGGAAACAAGAATGCATTCATTTCCATCTTCAATGTCTTCATTGTCTACCAATGAAATGCCAGACTGAGCTAAGGAAGTTATGCTTAGCTCGTTATAATGAGAAAACGCTCCCCACAATGATGCACTCCCGACACCTGCCCACTGCAGCCAGACAGTCTCAGTCCAGAAACAAGGCACAAGCAGGCACTCCTGATACCTGCCCACTGCAGCCAGACAGTCTCAGTCCAGAAATTAGGCACAAGCAGGCACTCCTGACACCTGATCACTGCAGCCAGACAACCTCAGGCCAGAAACTAGGCACCAGCAGGCACTCCTGACACCTGCCCACTGCAGCCAGACAGCCTCATTCCAGAAACTAGGCACAAGCAGGCACTCCTGACACCTGCCCACTGCAGCCAGACAGCCTCATTCCAGAAACTAGGCACAAGCAGGCATTCCTGACACCTGCCTACTGCAGCCAGACAGCCTCAGTACAGAAACAAGGTACAAGCAGGCACTCCTGACACCTGCCCACTGCAGCCAGACAGCCTCAGTCCAGAAACTAGGCACAAGCAAGCATTCCTGACACCTGCCTACTGCAGCCAGACAGCCTCAGAACAGAAACAAGGCACAAACAGGCACTCCTGACACCTGTCCACTGCAGCCAGACAGCCTCAGTCCAGAAACAAGGCACAAACAGGCACTTCTGACACCTGCCCACTGCAGCCAGACAGTCTCAGTCCAAAAACTAGGCACAAGCAGGCATTCATGACACCTGCCTACAGCAGCCAGACAGCCTCAGAACCGAAACAAGAGCTAAGGAAGTTATGCTTAGCTCGTTATAATGAGAAAACGCTCCCCACAATGATGCACTCCCGACACCTGCCCACTGCAGCCAGACAGTCTCAGTCCAGAAACAAGGCACAAGCAGGCACTCCTGATACCTGCCCACTGCAGCCAGACAGTCTCAGTCCAGAAATTAGGCACAAGCAGGCACTCCTGACACCTGATCACTGCAGCCAGACAACCTCAGGCCAGAAACTAGGCACCAGCAGGCACTCCTGACACCTGCCCACTGCAGCCAGACAGCCTCATTCCAGAAACTAGGCACAAGCAGGCATTCCTGACACCTGCCTACTGCAGCCAGACAGCCTCAGTACAGAAACAAGGTACAAGCAGGCACTCCTGACACCTGCCCACTGCAGCCAGACAGCCTCAGTCCAGAAACTAGGCACAAGCAAGCATTCCTGACACCTGCCTACTGCAGCCAGACAGCCTCAGAACAGAAACAAGGCACAAACAGGCACTCCTGACACCTGTCCACTGCAGCCAGACAGCCTCAGTCCAGAAACAAGGCACAAACAGGCACTTCTGACACCTGCCCACTGCAGCCAGACAGTCTCAGTCCAAAAACTAGGCACAAGCAGGCATTCATGACACCTGCCTACAGCAGCCAGACAGCCTCAGAACTGAAACAAGATACAAGCAGGCACTCCTGACACCTGTCCACTGCAGCCAGACAGCCTCAGTCCAGAAACAAGGCACAAACAGGCACTCCTGACACCTGTCCACTGCAGCCAGACAGCCTCAGTCCAGAAACAAGGCACAAACAGGCACTCCTGACACCTGCCCACTGCAGCCAGACAGTCTCAGTCCAGAAACTAGGCACAAGCAGGCATTCCTGACACCTGCCTACTGCAGCCAGACAGCCTCAGAACAGAAACAAGATACAAGCAGGCACTCCTGACACCTGTCCACCGCAGCCAGACAGCCTCAGTCCAGAAACAAGGCACAAACAGGCACTTCTGACACCTGCCCACTGCAGCCAGACAGTCTCGGTCCAGAAACTAGGCACAAGCAGGCATTCCTGACACCTGCCCACTGCAGCCAGACAGTCTCAGTCCACAAACAAGGCACAAACAGGCACTTCTGACACCTGCCCACTGCAGCCAGACAGCCTCAGTCCAGAAACAAGGCACAAACAGGCACTTCTGACACCTGCCCACTGCAGCCAGACAGCCTCAGTCCAGAAACAAGGCACAAACAGGCACTTCTGACACCTGCCCACTGCAGCCAGACAGTCTCAGTCCAGAAACTAGGCACAAGCAGGCATTCCTGAAACCTGCCTACTGCAGCCAGACAGCCTCAGAACAGAAACAAGATACAAGCAGGCACTCCTGACACCTGTCCACTGCAGCCAGACAGCCTCAGTCCAGAAACAAGGCACAAACAGGCACTTCTGACACCTGCCCACTGCAGCCAGACAGCCTCAGTCCAGAAACAAGGCACAAACAGGCACTTCTGACACCTGCCCACTGCAGCCAGACAGTCTCAGTCCAGAAACTAGGCACAAGCAGGCATTCCTGACACCTGCCTACTGCAGCCAGACAGCCTCAGAACAGAAACAAGATACAAGCAGGCACTCCTGACACCTGTCCACTGCAGCCAGACAGCCTCAGTCCAGAAACAAGGCACAAACCGGCACTTCTGACACCTGCCCACTGCAGCCAGACAGCCTCAGTCCACAAACAAGGCACAAACGGGCACTTCTGACACCTGCCCACTGCAGCCAGACAGCCTCAGTCCAGAAACAAGGCATAAACAGGCACTTCTGACACCTGCCCACTGCAGCCAGACAGCCTCAGTCCAGAAACAAGACACAAGCAGTCACTCATGATCTGCCAATTCCACTGAGAAATGCTCCCTACTTGGCATCACTGATTCCAAGGGAAAGCTGTGAAGTATGGCAGTGGCCCTTTAAGTGTGACACACTTCTCTCAAATATTTTCAATAATCACAGACTTGCTTCACCTTGCTTGTGATTCGTCCGTGCATTCAAAGTATAGCAATCAATGATTCAAATTAACCAAGAAAATAAACGGCTGTTATGCGTAGAAACCACGCCCCCTCCTCTTCTTTGCATTAATTCCTCATCAGTCCTGTGACGTGCTTGTTCTCCTCAGAATCAAGGTTTAGCTGGCTAATCTCAACATGGCTGGGTCCAAGCTTTCTGCCCAACCAATGAACAAACCAGTGGCTGTATTACATTTGTCTGCAGCGATTTTGCAGTTCTGAGAGAATTTTTTTGTTGTTGCAAAAAATCCACTTTAGCTCTGCCTGCTGAACACAAATGTTTGGAGAAAACCGCTGAAAAAGCATTTAAATTCTTAACATCCCTAGTTATTGCTCTCTTCTTCCTTTTGAGGTAACATGAAGTAGCACCTTAAGACAATGATGTTTGAGATACACAATACAGAAGTTGCCTTAATCACTGCTAGGGGGGTTCTGCCTGCTCTTGGCAGCAGCCATCCTTTGTTTGATTTTATTGCAGCACCAACACAGATGAAATTGACCTCTTTGAATATTGATGGTGATTACTGGAACCAACCAGTTGCTTGAATGTGAAGTAGGTGTTAGGAGTGATGACTAAAACACTACGGCAATGATGGAAGAGCGGCTTTTGCAGTAGTGACCTTTTTTTCCTGTGGGGCATTTTTCTGTCGTGTCTGCCAGATACTTTGCCCACTCACATAAGTGCTGTTGTAAAAACGGTCAGCGGGTACAGGTGGGCATTCTTCCTTCGAAGCTGGTAAATGATCCCAGTGGTTGTGCACTTGCTTTAGATGCCTGTGTGCACCCTGCAGTCCCAGCAGGACTGACTCGGCCATGCACACACCAGAGGGTGATACTTCCAGCACCATTGAGCCGGGTAATAAGACAGACTGGTGCATCCCTTAATACTAGTCATGACTCACTTGATAAGCAGCTCTTCATTCCTTTTTCTAGCACACTGCACTATGGTGTGGGGCTCTTGAATACATAGAGGACCTGATTTACAAAGCGTTTTCCAATGCGATCTTCCCATTGAAAAACGGTTGCATCGAGGTCTGGTGGTTCAGGTAACGCATGGACATAGGTGTATAGTCATCAGTAGGTTTATTGGGAGACCACGATGCATGTTGGGTATTCCAGGTAGGTAGGATAGGTGAGTATAGTGGAGCTAGAGGACCTACCACCCTAGACCGAGGGAGGATAGATGTACCGGCCCTAAATGACAGACGAGGAACACTGACATGGCAGACAGACGCCACAGCATCACTCTCTCAGTCACAGGCCCAGCATTCTATCCAGGGCAAGACATACAGATACTATAAAAACATCAGGCCCAGAGGGTCTTTTGCACCTGCGGCGTTGGGGGACTCTGACGTCCCATTAGCCTGAGGAATGTAAACTGTGATCCCCTCAGTGTGAGTGGCTCTGCCTCTGGCAAGTTTCCACTCTGAGTGGCTCTAGCTCTAAAATGGCCTCTCCATGAGAGGGCCTGACTGCCAGGCTTCCCCAGGTGATCGCTCTAAATCTGAGGCCCTCTCAGCCCGGAGAGCAGAACCCACCAGGCCCATGGGAGATGGAGGGGATGGGCGATTGTAGTGTAAGCAGGGTCCATTGTGCTGAAGGCGTGTGGAGCACAAAGAGTGAGTGAGCTCTCACATGGCGTTCATCTTTGTTCCTGGACTGTCAGGGCTTGCTTTTCTTTTTTCACACTATAGTTCCGTAACAGGAAAGCTGGGTGGAATATCAAAGACTTTTGAGACTGAATGCAATACATGTTTCTGTAATTTCCGTTCTGTACAGCAGTAGAGGGATTCTTCTTGTCTTTTCCAATCATTACAGCTAGCTTTTAGGGGTCTTCAACATCAGCTCTCCAGCTGTATTGGGTGCTCAAGGGGTCAGGGACTGTGGGACAGGAAGTACATGTGCTGAAAGTGATCATCTGTTCTTATTCCGTAATTGCATCTCTCTTTCTCGCTCCCTTCTGGCTGCCTTGAGGCACAGGACAATGATGACAGCCCATTCAAGCCCTTACAGAAGAATTTAAGAAGCACTTCGCCAAGTGTAGGGTAACCAGACGTCCCGGTTTTCCTCGGGACTGTGCCCCGGAATTTAGAGCTCTGTCTCCCTTTGTCAAGATTATGTTTCCATTGGAGACTGCAGTGGTCCCGGTTTTTGGTAGTAGGTCTTCATAGCTGGCAGGCAGGAATGCACAATCTCGCACAGAAGAAATGCTGCATTTTACAACTTAAAATAGCGTTAGTTTGTGATACAAAAGTGATACATTAATTATAATATGTGTTTATTTGAACAGTAACACCTTCCCCTCCAACCGCTAGTGAAGTGTAGTGCCTTGGCAGCCACTTTCAAGAGTTAGTCCTACTTTTATGTTAGTTGCCTTGTCCCGGTTTTTTCCTTTTTAAATCTGGTCACCCTAGCCAAGTGCCTCCTACTACAGTGGGACATGTTCTCATAAAAGTTTGGGTGAGAAGAAGGTGGTCGACTGTGTCTGCATAAACCTGCACAAAGGCACCCCTGACCATTATAACAGACATGTGGGGGGATACATCTGCAATATATAGCTCATAGAGCTATTTACAATAGTTTAACCAACTCCTCCCAATTAAAACAAGCCGCACGGCCTCCTCTATTGGAGGTTGGGACAGAGAAAAGGGGAGTTCAGGGACAGCAGTATTTTTCTTGTACTCTAGGAAGACAGGAATTTTGTAACTTGCAGTTAGAAACTGTGTAAAGGCAAAATTTGATTTCGAAATGTACTACTTGAATTTGGTAAGAGTGGTTTTAGGGTTTGCAGTATATTTGATTTGTACATTGAGACATTTATGTTCCTTTCAAACAGGTTTATTCTTATACTATTTTTGCATCATTAAAGTACTGCTTCTTTCTTACACCAAACCCACGCCCATGATACGATTGATAAGATAACACGTGTGTCTAAAGATGGTCTTCTAAAATAAACTCAAAGCAATGGAAAAGAGATTTAAAGTTGACTTGGGCTCTCGGCCAATGCATTATTAAAGAGTGTAGTAGCAAATGATGCTTTGTGGCACACTTTGAAGGTGGGTTTGGAAAGTCTCTTGCACCAATCGTTGTTTAAAAACGAAATATAAATGGTGCATTCATCAGACTCGTCCAAAATAGAGGCTTCGACTGACAATTCAGAAGGAGGAATTGGGTCTCCCTTCTGGAAAAAAGGTGCATTTTACAAGCACATCATATGCAACATCCATTCAAAATGAAAAGACATAAAGTAGCACTTCAAAGAGTGACTTAGGTCTTTTCCCCGAAGAAATATCTCACGCTCTCACTGGCACAGCTCATATTTCAAATTCACATCACCCAACAAATTGTGATGGGTCAGGTTTCAAAGAACATGATATGATTTGATATGTCATTTATAACGCGCCTGTACACAAGTGTTCGTAGGCGCGACAAGACAAGGGAAGGAAGACAGAGGGAGGACAGGAAAAACGATTTTACTAGCTCTTGTGTCATTCAAACCATGCAAGTATGACAACACAAAGTGCAGGGGGAAGGGAGAAAGGGGAAGTGCGATCAGGCTGCATTGCTCTGAGTAAGTGTAGCCAGGACAGCGCTACGCTGCACTGGGTACAATGCAAGGAGGCAGGCAACTATAGGGTTACAGTTACATCCCCTAAGTGCATGGTAAGCATGGAGGCAGTGCAGGGGAGATTGATCATGGAGAAGGCTCTGAAGGTAGCCAAGCAGCCAGTCGGTCCAGCAGCCAGGTAGGCCAGCATGGGAGAGAGAGAGAGAGAGAGAGAGAGAGAGAGAGAGAGAGAGAGAAAGCAGAGGAGAAAAGGAAGGGCTTGAGCTGCTGTTAAAACAGTAGGCGGTCCGGGCCAAGTTTAAGAGGGGCATGGAGGACATTCCAGAGGGAGGCACCTGCAGACGAGAGAGATCTACCCCCCACTTTCTGCTTGGAGAAGCATCTGACTCTCAGAGAGGTAGCTGAGCAAAGGGCTCGAGAAGGAAGGTATTTTGGAAGAGAGAGTTGTATGTAGTGCGGGGCCCGGCCCCAGAAAGTTTTGTGGACGATGCAGAGGGTCTTGAACTTGATCCTTGCAGTCACCGGGAGTGAGTGGAGAGATTTCAGGGCTGGAGAAATACACCAAGGACAAGTCTCGCAGTCCTGTTCTGCATTTGTTGCAGAGGGGGGAGAGTAGAGGAAGGCAGATATAGAAAGAGGCTGTTGCAGTAGTCCAGCCTACAGAGAACCAGGGCTCTGGAGACAGTGAGCTTCTGGAGAAAGTGAGAAAAGGAAAAAAGAGCTGGTAGTGGGACTTCTTGAATAGGGCCGTGATGAGAGGAGAGAAGGAGAGAGTGGAGTCAAAGATGACACCCATGTCTTTTGCCTCAAAAGAAAGCGAAGGAAGAATTCCCAAGGAGAGTGGCCAAAGTGAGAGAGGGAAAGCGGGAGCAGGGGTACCAATGAGAAGGATCTTAGCCTTAGTGGCATTGAGGTAGAGATCGTTCGAGGTTCATCAATCCTGAATCGTGGATAGACAGTCAGGAATGAGCAAGGGAGGAGAGGAGGCTGAGGCCAGCCTGAAAGAGAGCGGAGTGTCTTCTGCATAACACTGGAAGATAGAAGAGAAGGCAGTGATCAGGTGTACCAAAGGCGCCAAGTAGACATTGAAGAGCCAGAGTGGGAGGTTAGAGACATGGGGAACACCACATGTGGATAGAGAGGTGGTGGAGAGAAACGACCCAAGTTGGACCTGGGAGGGTCGGTCCATGGGGAAGGAGGTCAACCACACCAGGGCCTGAGCCTTGATGTCCAGGTTCACACAGAGTCAATTGATCAGGATGGTGAGATTGACTATGTCAAAATCGGCGGAAAGGGCAAGGAGGATGAGGACAGAAGGAAGGCGAGAATCAAGATTAGTGAGCAGATTTTCACAGGTGTTCAGGAGAGCAGTTTCCGTGCCTCTGGCTGCTATGAAAGCCAGACTGATGGTCATGGAGACAACCAACAGATTCGTTGTGGAGAGTAAGCTGGGAGATGGCCAGGTTTTCCAGGAGTTTGCCCAGGAAAGGAGTGAAAGAGATCGGGCGATAGCTTGCCGGATAGGTAGGATTGGCAGAAGGCTTTTTAAGTAAGGGATGCACAAGGGAGTGCTAAAGGTGAGAGGGGAAAGTACCAGTGGTAAAAGAGTGACTGCAGAAATTGGCCAAGGCAATGTCAAAGGGAGATTTGTTAGATAATCGCTCAAGAAATATCTACATTAAAATATTGTGTTGGGAAGGCACATATAATCCAACATATTTTGATGATAACTCTCTCTTTACTGTCAGAGCTTTGACATGCCCAGTGTCAGGTATTTCCTGTGTATACCAGCCCAGAAACAGCTATTTCAAGCTTGGTAATGACTGTAGAAGATATTACCAGCTTTCACTTGGCAAGCCCAAGGTACAGATATTTTCAGTACTGGGATAGTTAAATCATGATTGGAGGTTTTCCTGGAGATCACCGCAGGATGCCACACACCAGAGCCTCCACTGAAGGATGCTGTCATGTATGTCACACCCTCCCTGCCTCACAGCTGAAAAGTCAAGTGAGGCTGGAGGTCTAGCCTGCACAGTCTAGTAGGGTATTCTTTCCAGTCTGTAATATCACAGGCCAGAGAATTAACTATAATTCACACAATGGAAAAGAAATACCTCTCCTCCCCAATCAACCTTGTATTTATAATACACACACTTGTTAGTGAGGACCGAGCTGTAATATTCTAATTGCGTATCCAGGAGTTGCATTACTGGATGGAATTGGGATTGGCAAGGCTTTCCATGTGTTCTGAAATATGGGTGTTGGAGGCTGCGGTGCGGGGTTATGTTTAGGCCAGGAATTATGTGGTGAATATAGGTTTAGATGGTAGAGGACATGATAAAGGATTAGTAAGAGTTCATGGCGTGGGGGGTGCGGGGGTTACTCCTCCATATCAGATTCATTGGAATCACCTGCTTGCATTGTAGCGTGACGTGGCTTGGAGAAGGGTCTACACAGCAGTGTCCCCCACCTGCGTATTGCTCGGGTGGCTTAATGAGTCTGTAAGCGTATGTTGATCAGGCACGAACTCTGCATTCAGAACGGGGCTTTGTTCTATTTGCCAAAAGCATCGTGGCTCTGCTTCTGGGTTGCTGTAACCTGTCCCTGAGCCTGGCGCTGTCCCTGAAGGTGCCACCTTGGATACAGGCACCAGTTCTCAGGACACGGGCCGGTCCCGGGAAATCGTTGCTTTTGGCAATACGCTCAGAAGAGAGCATTCTCCTTTACCTTGGTTGTGATGTTCAGGTAAGGCTAATCTCTAACAAATATTGCCAGCATCCACATGCTCATGAACTGCTATTACCAGTTTATACGTGGTCAGTAACAAGTATTGTCAGCTTATACAAGCGCAAAACCAGTGGGAGACAACTCCCACATGACCAACATCAAATATTGCCTATTATTTTCACATATCCAGTTCAGATAACGTCAGATTCAAAATGCCTGATTGCTAGATTTGAAGGCCCAATGACAAGTATTTATAGTCAGTTTCGGTGCGAGTAATTGCCAGCTTATACATACCCAAGTGCAACTGAGAATTTCTGGCGCATGGCTACGAAGAGTTACTGCCAGCTTTCATGTGTCAACAAACATTGGCAGCTTCGGCATGTTTAATAGTCATTGCCATTCTCCTCTTGCCCAGAAGCAGCTCTTGCTAGCTTCTGCATCCCCAAGCTTCTCAGTTTCCACCAGGACAGAACCAGATATGTTTTGTTTGCACATGTGCAGTGCCAGGCATTGTTAGCTTTTATGCACAGAAGAATGGTATGATATGGCATTTATAACGCACCTATACACTAGTGTTTCAAGGCGCAACAGGAATATATCCCAATCTTCCTACTTGCCTAGTAACAGCTGTTGCCATTGCCCACAAGATGTAAACTGATATTGCTGGCTTCCACATGCCCATTAAGAGTTATTGTCAGCTACCACATACACAGAAAAGCGTATTGCCAGTGTACATCGTCCCGGCATCAGTTATTTCCCGCTGTCACATGCACATACGTTACCATTCTCAGTTTCCACATATCTAGCAAAAGCCAATTATTTGATTGCCAGTTTTATGATTTACCAAGTCAAGTTATGATTCCATTCAGCCAATAAAAGTATCAGTGGCTTGAAAGATCTCCTTTTATTACATTTTTGTAAAAAAAAAATGTATTAAAGCATTCAGAGTAAAAAAATACAAACTTTTGCTTCAAGAAGGAGTGAAAAAACGAAGTTTTCCAGTCTTTCAACACGAGCCAAACTGTTCCTAATTTTCTTTTCCTTGATTGATTTTCTCGAAACTTCATTATCGTTTTGTCCTTTGGGTGCTAGTTTGGCTGTGTGATTCACTTCTTACATATTAGAACCCATTTCTGCTAGTTCCATTGCTGTGAGTGAAGTGTTATTAGGATTGGGCCAATCTCTTTAGCATTGGTTCTAAAAACATGCCCAGTCCTCTTGTTATCTTCCGATTTGGCTCATTATACAAGGCTGCCCACCATAGTTCTGGGTACAAGTCGCATGTTGGCATTAGTATTGGTTGTAATAAAGTTCCTCTTTCTGTTTTCAGTTCGGGAACAAAATAAGATCAGGTGCCGTGTGGATTCTTCTTCTTGTTTGCACAATCAACATCGTTTGTCCTTCACCAGGCCATATCTCAACAAGTTTGTTTTTGTTCTCAGGATAGTCAGCCGAAAACGTAAAATTAGATCTCTGTGGATCTGATTTGAGCTCTTTTCTAAGTATCCTGGCAGGCTCTGTGGAAATCTAGTAATCTTAGTTGATAGAGTGTGGAATTTCGAGGCTGCACAGGCACTTTCTGTTTGTGACCAGTGGACAGATAATAGCAGTGTTTTCACTTTCTTTGGCGTTTTGCAGAGGACTTCGGTTGACACGCACAGGTTTTGAAATGTCTCATTACACCCTTTCTTCCACTCAGACAGGGGCCAGAAAGGCATTTTTTCGGTCTCCCTTTTTAGAATTGTGTATTGAGGTGGGCAATTCGATGAGGTTATCTTTCTGAAGGTCGCAAGGGCTTTCCACACAATTCGAGTCTGCATAGAATGTAGACCCAATTTATGTGGATTATGTTCAATGGTACACAGGTCGGGATTCTCAAGATTTTTCTCCAAAACCTGGCCTCGAGCCTGTCCCAGGTTTTCCACGGGATTCTCAGTACTGTCTCACCAGCATATGTAATGGTTGGAATTACTTTCACATTATAAAAGTCTTTTATTGGTTGAATTGAGAATTTGCAGAATTTTCTTTTCAGTACCAATGCCTGTGCTGTCAGTTGGTTTGTTTTTTGTTGGAGATTATCGATCCAGGGCTTGTCGTTCCAGTCGGTACTTATGATTGCTCACAGGTATTTTGAGCTCTTCACTATTGCTATGGCTTTTTTTTTATCTATATGCCATGTGAATACTTGTTTGTCATTGGTCCTGTTTTTTTAATTATCAACATATCTGATTGCTCTGGATTGATTTTATGCTTGTTATCTGCGACATACATGCTTAAGGCCTCCAGCTTTCTTTGTAAACCAACGGGCGTCTTGTCCATCACGATCAAGTCATCCGCATATAGAAGGTGAGCTATTGTGGTCTCGCCCATTTTCGGCGAGCAAGCTCTAGGAGGTTCTAGGCAGTCTTTTACTTCCAGGATATAGAAGTTATAGAGTATGGAGGCTAAAGGGCAGCCTTGTTTTAGCCCTCTTTTCGTGATGATTGCCCGTGATAGATTTCCTTTTGTGTCAAGTTTCACTCGCATCAATGTATTTGTATGAACTGATTTGATGGCTGCTATTAGATCTACCGGGCAGCCTTTCTTTTCCATCTATGACCATAGAATCTGTCGATCTACTCTATCAAAAGCTGCGGCCATATCTATTGAAGCAAGAAACAGCTTTTGATTTTCTGGAATTGTTTTCGCTTTTAATAAGTTGGAAATTAGTAGATTGAGGCTACAATCTACATTTTCCACAAAGCCAGCTTGTCTATGATCATAATTTCTGAGCTTACTATCCAATCCATTAGTCTTTTTAAGAATATGCCAGCGAAAATGTTGCCAATCACGTCCAAGAGCGATATCGAGTGATAATTCTCAGGACACGCCCTATCTCCTTTTTTATGTATGGGAATGGTTATTGCTGTGGTCCATGACTCTGGTATCCGTCCACTGCTCACAATTCTTGTAAGTAGTACCATACACATGTCTGCCCATACTTCCGGGGCCTGCTTTATTATTTCGTTTGTCAGGCCATTGGGCCCTGGGGCTCTCGAAACACTTGCTTTAGTGATCAGTGCTAAGATTTTGCTTTTCTTGAACTCTATATTCAAACCGCTTTTGGAAGTTAGATCTTGTATTAGTTTATCTTCCACAGAGTCGCAATGATATATGTCTTGGAAGTGTTGTCTCCATTTTGCTTCATTTATAGGGTTGAGTAGCTCCGCACCTTGAGGCTTAGATTTTTTATTTAACAACAACCACAGGAATTTAGCATTTTTATTGCGAATTGCCATTAGCATTAACTCCGAATCCCTTTGGAAGAGAAGTGCTCTGTGTGATTTGACCCAGTTTCGATATGTTCTTTTTAGGGCCTTGCTTTTGTTTCTCACACAGACCGCATTCTGTTTATTCAACGCTCTTAGCTCTCTTGCTAGCTGTTGTTTTTTTCCCGCTATTTCGCAATTGTATTTATGTGTCTTGGGCCTTGTATCTCTTTTGTTTGTGTCATTTGTTGCTCTAAAAATTGTAAGACAGGCCACATACTCCACATTGGTTTCTGATGAAGATTCCCATTTCTCTATTGATTTTACCAGAGGTGGGATTGACTTTGCTGACAATCTTAGTCTGTTTAGACCATTGTTCACCTTTACTTCAGTTGTCCAAGTTTTTTATTCCTCCGTGTCACCTTTAAAGTGTCTAATTGGAGCTAGACATGAGAGAATCAGTAGTCTGTGGTCGCTACCTGTTGTTGGAATGATTTTTAGCGAGGATATTCTACCAAAGGTTTCACGGTTAGCAAAAAAGTAGTCCAGTGTTGCACTCGAGTTATGGAATGCCCAAGTATGATTGCTCTCTAGATCGCCTTTCACATTTCCATTTACCTTTAGAAGATCACAATTCCTCATCTCTATCAGCCATTTGTGTGGTCTTGACTGTTTTTGTCGCTTTTGAGTTGTTGTACTCGCATGTGGAGTTTTTTTGTTGGTTCAGTCCATATTTAGGCCATTCTTGGATGTAAATGATGTTCGCCATCAATGCTTCTTCATTTATCTTTTCAGTCACATGACGAAATGTCTGTGTGTTCCAAGAGGCAAATCGCACCAATCCCGGGGAGTCTCGGCAGTCGGTCTAGCATTTTCTTTTTGTGGCTAAGTTTTCTGCTAGGCAACCCCATGATTTTTCTATATCGATTTTTGTTTCCATTGGAGGGGCATTTGTCTTTTGCACATCCACGTTCTTAACGTCACAACTTTGATTCTCATCCGGAGGGCAGTTGGACCCCGTAAAACTGTGGGCGATAACCTTATTGGTCTATGATCAAGTTCCTCTATTTGTGTCTCCTTGCGTACATGCCTGGATTTCTCAGGGCTGTTTTTGTTTATTTGTTTATTGCAGTCTGTGTTGATTCCTGTTCTCGCTGGTTTGATCCTTCCATCTTGATATCAAAACCAAGCACTCTAAGTTCATATGCAACCGACCATACTAAGTTCATAATGGCTTTTGATGTCAGATGAATGCAAATTCGATCGGTTTCTTCTTTGCTAGGGAAAGCCATAATACTGATGTCCTTGGGTTCAAAGACTCTCAATTGGGGAACGTTAAACAAGAGCTTTATTAGGTTTGATCTATTTAATATTAGACCATAATTTGCTTTCAAGACTCTCTCGAATAGTAGTTTATGTGTGTTACTCTTTTTTTCCAGTTGATCCCGTCTCTCCTTATCGTGCATTGATTCTTTACTTTTTCTTTGGTTCTGCGGTTCCTTTGTTTGAATATTCGTAGTGGGATGTGTTCTCCTTCTTTCTCGGTCTTGATTTGGTTGATCTATCATTGCTTTGAATAGATTGTGTTTTTTGTTATCTATTGTGTTTTTAGCCTCCAATTGATCTCTTTTTTCTTGTAATGATAGGAACGTCTGAGAATTTAACAGTATGCATTCTGGCTCTTCATTTGAAGTGTTATCCTGCCTATGAGTTGTTTTGTTTGCCTCCTCTGCCTCCATTTCTTGTGAGCTCTCATCTTCGTAGACTGACAGGAGTAGCAGAGCTTCTTGATCGTCGCACTCATATAAAGTGCTTTCTTCCATAGTTCCTGACTCAACGTCTCTTATGAATTCTCATTCTTGTTTCTTTAGGTTTTTTCAGGTTCTTTCTTTTTGTTTGCATCAGGTTTTTGTCCCAGGCTCGTTGTCACATTTTCAAATGGTTTTAGGTTTCGAATTAAGTTACGTGTTCCTTCATTCGTGGCACCTTTTTGATTTGGTAAGTTTTTTGTCTTTCTAAGTTTTCTGTTGTCAACTTTTGAATTTTGTTTATCTGTTGGTTGTTTGGGCCTTGCACCCATATCTTGCTTTTTTGGTTCAATTGGGTTCTCCACGTTGAATAGTGGGAAGAGATCTTTATTTTGTTTTTGAGAGCCAGTGTCTGGGCGTCATGTACAGCTGTGTTGTTTGGTTTGGCCAAGATGTCTTTTTTTCTTTGCTCATTTTCCTTGGTGGATGTTACAGCGTTTTACCTGTCAGTGTTGGCATTTGCTTCTTTGGTGACAGATTCCATTATATTGCTTTGAACGTTGTGCTCCGATTTTGCCTTTCTTGTATCTTTTGAGGACTCATAGCCTATGCCCTCATTTTCCATTGAAGTACTTTTATTGAAGGTCTGCACAGAATGTTTGTTTGAGTCAGGTTTGAATAAGGTGATGGTATCACTGAAACAATGTAGGAAAGCTCTCTTATCATCTCGCGCCTCTTCCATTAGGTCAATAAAAGTCTTAAATATGACATTTTCTGAATCCTTTTCTCGAGTCCTCCTTTCTTTAGTAGCCTCGATGTCGTTTTCTACGTGAATCAGTTTGGACTGAATTAAGGCTAGTAAGGTGGACTGATCTCGGTAGTTATCATGAAGTGCTTCGTATAACTTGAGAAATGGAGCCAATGTTATCGTCATCATACAGCCATATGCCGCCTACATGTTGGCAAATAGATCCATGTTTGGCCAAAGGTTCTGAGGAGAGGTTGAATCTGATCTAATCTCTTTGTCCTTTGTTTTTGGTGAGGTGTTTTCTTCAGAATTTGGCTTTTCGTCTTCCGATTTTAGATCTAATGAAGTTCCAACGCCTTTTTCTTGTAGCGACTTTTCAGAGCATCTTTTCAGAGCATCATTGTGGTAATTTTGAGGAAGTAGTGGCACTTTTATTTGCAGCTTTGTTTTAGTTGTTTGTGGTTTCTGCCAGCGTTGTTACACATCTTTTGTCCGTTTATTTTTTTTCCCAGAGCCATTTCTGAAATTGATTCATTGGCTTCCACTTCTCCGATCTGTCTTTTCTCTCTCTGTGTCTGAGGTGTCGATGTTCTTATTGGTTGTTTGAGAACCATCCGTACTTCGTCGTCTAAGTCAATTTCACTGGAAGCTTGTTTTTTGCTGTTGCTTTGTTCAGCAGTATTTGCTGAGAGAACACTCCTTCTCTTGATGTTCATTGTGGCCGTTATATCCTTTGTTGTATCCTTTGTTGTATTTATATTGTCACTATTCCCTGATACCATCAGATCATCGTGGCAATTCATTTGGTTACATTTCCTGGAAACTAGGAGGAGTTTGTGATCCGACAGTTCCAAATCCTCTTGTTGTAGTTTGCAGCCCATTCCCATATCTTCTTGTCTTATGTCAATGTTGTTTTGCAATAAAGGTGATGGCTCTTTGTTTTTATAATGCCACCTTATTGACATCACCTCTGGTAGAGAGTTTGCTCTTGGTATATGCTTTTGAGTGGATGCCTGTTTTGTAGCCCATTTACCCCATGATTTATTTTGTTTGTTTGTACTTGTTTTTCTTGTGGCAAAGAGTTTATGAGCCTCAGTGAAGGGAGTTTTTTATTTCTCTTGTCCATACCGTGTATTGTGTCTTTTTTGCACAGACTCAATCAGCTTTTTCGTGTTTTGTGGAGGGGATTGTGTCTGCTGGTCGTTCCACTTTTATCACTTTCACAGTTTGGAGCTGGATTTATTGTCACATTTTTCAGGGAATCAATGGGCTCTCTAATGCGTCCACGTGGGTAGGGGAATCAAGATTCTCACTAGGGGGACTTTCTCTTGGTAGTTTTGATGTTTTTGATTTATTTTTTGACACCCCTTGTTTGAGGTTGAAGAAGGCTTTTTCCGCCGGTGCACAGAAGGCTTCATCGTCTTCTGTTGCCATCTTGGATGTCAGCAATGCCAGAACCCCACTGCCCCCTCCCTCTGGCAACCTTTCCTCTGCCGAATCGCTTCCCAGCTTAGGTGGCGGAGCTACGATCTCTCGAGCCTCGGGCTGCATCGGGCCATCGCGGGTGGCAACACTGCGCGCTTCTGGACACTGCTGGTCGTCTACGTCAGGTATGTGGGGTTTATCAAAAGGGGGGGATGAAGGGAAGAACCTGTCCATATGCGCAGTGCAGGCTGCTAGGTGTTCAACAGGCACAGTTTTGCACGTACCTTGGTCCGGAAGTTTGTTGGGCAGGCAGGCAAAGCGGGCTCGGGTCATGTAGCTCTTGGTGTTCCACAGATCTAGCAAGGGTCACTCGCCAACCTCTATGTGCACCTTTTCCAACTGTGGCCCGCTCCCATGCCTGTTCTACGGCAGGTTTCTTCCTTGGGTTGCTCGCCGCCTCATGGATTTCCCCATAGGCGTCTTAGCTGGCTCACCCAACTCTGGCAATTTTGTGTAACTCCTGGTGCGAGGGGCTTGTGCATGTAACATGTCACATAAGTTTGAGGTTGAGTTCAGTTTGTGTTCCATAGTGCACCCTCTGCAACTCTCATCTAACACTCGTCAAACACTCTGCGGACGCTCCACGCCAGGAGTGAGTCTTTATAGGGTGAAGGTCCACCTCCAGCCTCTAGCAAAAACAATGAAAATGGAAGAGCCACTCAGACACCAAGTTAGAAGAGTAGCTTGCAGGTCCAACACTCGTCCAACACTCCTTAAATGTATATTTGTTTTAAAGTCAATCAAATCATGCTCAGGTTTTGGGGCTTCATTAATATTCATAAAATATCTCTGAATGATCCCAATGCTTGGTAAACCTTCCTCATATCCTTCTCATCATAGCCCCTCTCTCACACTTGCAGCCTTACTCCCATCTCTACTGAATGATGATTGCCACATACTCCATACCAAAGATGGATTTGAGCGGGAACAGGCTGTGCACATGGCTCTGGTCAACTGATGCACTCAGTAGAGGCTTGGTCAAAAGCGTTCAAAGTATATGTTCAGGCTGTGTATCATAATATATTTACAAAAGGTAGAGGGGACTCTTTCAACATTTCTTTATTATCCAAGTGATTATCTAACAAACCTCCCTTGACATGTTCTTTGAAACCTGACCCATCACAAATTTGTTGTGCGATGTCTTCTCCTGTCAGGCAGCATGTCTACGTTGCGGTCATGGGGGGAGTGGTTGGCTGTGGAGGGTGCACACAGTTACATTCATTTTTTGTTTTTATTTAATGTGTATGCATGCATCTATGGATTGTATACATGTATGTATGTAGGTGTCTGTTTTTATGAATGAGTGATGTGTGAAAGTGTTTATGTGTGTGTGTGTCAGCCCCCATCCTTGCATTTGGGAGCTGCACTCTGCTGGGGGCCTGTCATTCCTTTTGGTTTTACCCTTGATGTACAATAACGTGCATAAAGAGAAGTGTTATTACTGGCTTCACTGGCTTACATTGAATGTAGGCCAGTCTATCCATGTAATACCCTTATCTTTGATTTAACCTTGATGACAAATTAAGAATGTTTATGCAGACTGGCACTACTAGTTTCAGTCTGCATATACTTTCTTAATGTGGCACAGCATGGTTTACTTGGTATCAAGGGAAAAGCAAACATAAGTGTTTTTACGTGGATAGACTGAAACACATTAGCAGTGCCAGTTTGCATTTACTTTCTTTTTTTAACTTTGATTTTATTAGCATTTTTCAATATAACAAGCCGGGTACATTGTGAATATAGATTTAACACCATCATCAAACCCCGGAACCCCACCCCTCCCACCCGATCCCCCCAACCCAACTCCGACCCTCCCCCCCATCAGTGTCCATTCAAAAATTCAACCACGGGAGCTTTCATCAGTACTCATCCGTTCGGTGCCTGGGAGGTGTACAGTACCTTCGCGTTAGTGTTGGCTGTGTTGTGTCTGCTGTCCCTCAGGCCGTGGATTGCGCCATTGTCCTTGGGCGGCGCTTCTTGGGCATCCCACCCTTCCCACGGCAGAGTGTCCCCATGGTATCAGTGGGCGTCCCACCCCCATGCCTGGTGTACCCCATACCAGTTTGCCTGGAAGGTGCCAGGCTCATTGTTGACCATTGCCGTCAGCTTGTCCATGAGGAACATGTTCTTTAGCTTTTTCAGCCAATCTTCCTTGGAGGGGGTCTCCGGGCTCTTCCACCTCTGTGCTAGGGCCTCCCTTCCTGCCCGCAGCATTGTTTCCCACATTCTTGGGTACCTATATATTTCCGCTTCCTCCGGTAGGCCCAACAACATCGTCAACAGGTTTTGTGGGAGTAGTTTGTCGGTGACCTCCGCCATCCACCCCCCTACACTCTCCCAGAACTTCTGTACCTTTGGGCAGAACCACCACATGTGACCCCTTGTTCCCACTTGGCCGCATCCCCTTGGGCATCTAGGGCACACCCCTGGGAACATCTTTGACAGTTTTAACGGGTCCCTGTGCCATCCCTGCAAGATCTTAAAATTGTGCTCCATGTCTGATGTAAATAGGTTCCCATGGAATGCTATTTTGAATGTCCTGGACCATGCGTCCTCTGTGAGAGCCTCTCCCGCTAAGTCATTCCAAAACCCGCAAAATCCTCTCCTCTAAGTTTTCAGTATTCAAGATTTGGTACTTATTGGACACTGCCCTCTTCCTTGTTGTAGCCGTGTCTAATAACTTTTCAAAGGGGGTCAGCTGTCTTCGTAGGTTCTGGCCCCATGTCTGGTCACAGAGGATGCCCTTTAGTCACAGGTATTCGAAAACTGAGAGAGACCCCCGCCCAAGAGCCCCACACATTTCATTTCCTCGTAATCGAGAAACTCACCCTCCTTGAACAGTTGCCCCGGCCATTCCAACCCCTCCATCCGACCAGGATTGGGCATTCCTGAATCCCCTGCTGTCGAGTTTGATCGGGTGGCCCCAGAGCGAGGACATCAGGGAGGGCCATGAAGTGAGGTGTGCAGTCGTGGGCCCCTCCTTCCAGATCGACCATATTAATCCCAAGGTTGGGTGGGTCTTCAATCTGCTTGGGATGAACTTATGTGGCATCTACTGAAGGTTGCGCACTTTTAGAGGGTGGGTGTCCATGTCTTCCAGATATGACCAGTAGGTGCCCATCCCCTCCTTCATGTGTTCCAAAAGGACGTGCAACTGGGTGGCCCGGTAGTAAAGAAGGAAGTCTGGCAGCCCGAAACCACCCTCCTCTCTGGGTAACGTTAGAGTGGCCCTCGCTATCCTCAGGGTCCTTCCTTGCCATATGAATTCCCGAACTGCCTTCTGTAGGTCCCGAAATGTTTGGTCGGGGACCCCCGTTGGGAGTGGTGTAAAAAGTTACAGCAGTCTCGGCAGGATGTTCATTTTCACTGCCGTCATGCGTCTGTACCAGAATAGAATCATTCCACCCCACCTACTCAGGTCCGATGTAATCCCCGCCATTATGGGGCCATAGTTCGCTGGGGCCAGTTTTGAAAGATCTCTGGTAAGGAGCACACCCAAGTATCTAATGGAGTCCCTCCCCACCACAATCCCCCCATACCTATCCATGTGGTCCAACCCCGGGTCCCGGACCCTCATAGGGAGTAACACTGACTTTGATGTGTTTATTTTTAGCCCCGAGAACTGCCCAAAGTCGCCATTAGGGACAGGAGGGGGGGGGCGAGGAGCTGGGCTCCACCAAGTATGCCAGGATGTCGTCAGCGAACAGGGAGAGCTTGAACTCCACTTTGAATCCCTTTAATGTCGGGTTGAGCACGCACCGCTACAGCCAGGGGCTCCATCGTTAGGACATATAACAGAGGGGAGAGTGGTCATCCCTGTCTTCTCCCCGCGTGAGGGGAAATGATTCAGACAATTCTCCATTCACCTGTACTCTCGCCGTTGGGGCTCAGTAGAGGGCGGATACCCAGTTCCTGATGTGTGCCCCGAAACCCATTTTTCGGAGGAGAAGTTCCGTGTATCTCCATTCTACCCTGTCAAAAGCTTTCCCGGAGTCCAGGGAAAGCAGGCTTGCCTTGAGATCTGACTCTTGGACATGATGGAGTAGGTCTATCGTCTTCCTGATGTTATCCGAACCTTGCCTGCCCCCTATGAATCCCACTTGATCCCCATGAACCAGCTTGGACATTATCCCTTCCATCCGCTTTCCCACCACCTTGGTCAGGATCTTGACATCTATATTGAGAAGGGATATTGGGCGGTAGGAGGAGCATTCGGTGGGGTCTTTGCCCTCTTTGGGCAGTACCACTATTTTGGCCCTCATCATAGTTCCCGGCAGAGTACCCCCCTCTAACACCGCGTTGAACACCCTCACCAGGTGTTGGGTAGACCGATACCTTTATAAGTATACTGAGAAGCCGTCCTCTCCATGGGACGTCCCCGCCTTCATCCCACTAATCGTGTGCTCCACCTCCTCCTCTGTCACTCGGCCCTCCAGACCCTCTGCCATTTCTCTTGTCAAGGCCGGGACCCGGATGGAGTCCAGGAAACCCTCAATCTGAGCGTCATCCCCGTCGTATTCTGATGAGTATAACTGTTCATAATAACAGCGAAAGGCGGCTCCTATGTTTGGGGTACCGTGATCTAATGACCCCCGCTCGTTCCTTACTGCCTTCGCCGTCCTGCTTCTCTGAACCTCCCTCAGCTTCCAGGCTAGAATTCTGTCTGCTATGTCCCCCTTCTCATAATTTTTCACCAGTTGAAGACTCCTCTCAGTCTTATGTAGCAGGAGGTCTTTCAGCTGGAGCTTATAGTCTTCCAAGGAGGCCATCCGCTCCCTCTCTAGGGGCTCCTCTGGGGGTGCTCCCGGCTGGAGCTGGGCTATTTTTTCTCTCAGGGACCTTTCCTGGGCTTCTCTCTCCCTTTTTCTCTGGGCTCCTAACTTAATGAGGACTCCTCGCATGGTCGCCTTGAAAGCGTCCCACAGTACGTGCGTGCCCACCTCGCCATTGTCATTTAGCTAAAAATACTCGGTGTCGGCGTCCAGCACTTCCTGGGCCAGGACTTTGTCCTTCAACAGGGAGTCATTGCATTTCCATCGCCCTGTGCTGCCACTCCGCCAACCCCCCGCTATGGTGGCACGGACCAGATCGTGGTCGGACCAAGTGTCATGATCTCTGCTTCCAAAAGATCAGGACTTGCCCGACTCCCTTGGAAGCAGACCCATAACCCCGGTTCCGAGTGCCAGCCAGTCCCAATTGGGACCTTTTGGACCCTGTCCTGGCGCCAGTGGCACCAGGCTCATAAAGATTCCCAGTCCCAGCGCTGGAAGCGCCGGGCTCATAATGCTTGGGTGGACTTACCTGCAGCAGACCATGCTGCTTACTTACCTGCCAGGTGAACCCCTGATCCTCTTCTGTTTGGGACTACTTTTCCTGTTGGGTGGGGCAGGAGCCACTCCCTAGGTTCAGAACACTGGAACTCTTCTGGAAAGCAGGAACTCTTTTCTTACCTAGGCGTGGCTGTGGAAGGAGACACCTAAGCACTACAGGAGGCTATTTAAACCACACCCGATGGATGAATCTTGCTTTGCGTTATTCTGCATTCTCTGCAGCAGAACGCTCATCGTGTCTTCTGCTTCTGATCCTGGGCCTAAGGGAACAAAGGCTTACCATCCTGGAATCCAGTCTTCAGCAGCACCTGTAAAGACAAAGAAAGAACAGGTTAGCACTACGGTCTTCAGTGGCAGCGCATCTCTTTCCTGGTCCATCGGCTGTCACCAACGCCTCGCGCTGCATTCCGGCATCTGAAAAACAAAGGCTTACCTACTCTTCGCATGCTCCGGAGGTCTTCGCACTGCATTCCGGCATCTGAAAGACAAAAGCTTACCAGCTCTTCGCACGCTCCGGAGGCCTTCGGCGCTGCATCCCGCATCTGAAAGACAAAAGAAGGTGCGTTTAAAGACATTGGGCAACTTTATTACTCATGTGCCATTACTCCTTCCCAAGCCGAATCCAGTGGGTACTCCAGCACCCTTCAGCTTCTCTAAAGCTCCGAACTTGTACCTGCAAGATAAAAGGGACAGTTAGTGCGCATCGTGAAGCAGGCTATAAGCGCTTACTTACGTGCTTCCAGGCGCTTCTATTCCTCACGCGGGTTCGATCCTCAACTCTCATCAGCCCGCCATCCGCCATCGCCGGAACCCTGCAAAACAAGAGATATCATTACAAAAGACTTTTAAGACATTTGAAGTGCCCAGAACTTACCGTTCGTGCAGTTAACGACGGACAGCAGTCCTCTGAGGTCAAGAGGCCTGCACCCTTATCCAGTGAAGAAACTGGTTACGGCACCCTGCCCCGAGGCAGATGGAGAGCTCGGCGTTCACTTACCTAAGGTGAGGTTGTTAACCTTCGGGGTTCTACAGGAGAAGAGAAAGGGAAGAGGAGAGAGGCACCCAATAACCCCAGTTCATTAATCCCATATTTTCTATCTGCAGACATCTTACTCTTCGAGTCAGACATACAGTGCACAGAGGTCCAGCCCAAAGAGCCAACCGTGTGTTACACATCACCTTTGAAGATACGGCATTCACCCAGTCAAGACCGGCGCCTCTGCGGGAATCAGGTGAGCGTTACACCAAGGGACTGGGTCGACCCTGTGGCCAGAGACATATGGAAGTAGGGGCTCATCAACTAGGATGTAATCTATTTGGGAATATGATGCGTGGATTGCTGAATAGTATGTGAAAGAGGGGAGTCCAGTCCTGGGGCTCGGAATAGCGTCCTCCAGGCCCAGCTCCGTGTTGACCCTCTGGAAGATTCGGGCCATGGCTTCATTCGCAACCCTGGTGGGCTGGGGCCCCAAGCGTTTCCTAACAGCGGCTGGGTCCAGGACCATATTGAAATCCCCCCCGCCACCATCATCCCATGAACAAAAAGCTTCAATCTGTCCTTCAATTCTTCCCAGAATTGAGCCATGCCTTCGTTGGGGCTATACACCACCGCGAGAGTCAGAGGGGAGCCCCGCAGGGAGCCCCTCACCAGCAGATATCGGCCCTCCGGGTCCTTCACCGTGGCTTCTACTTCAAAGCCAACGTCCCTTGCTAGCAATATGGCTACCCCCCTCTTCTTGGTTCTGTGCGATGGGCTGAGCACCTCCCCGATTCCCCCCCCCACAGTTTTGGTTTCTCCCCCTGTGCCCAATGTGTTTTTGGAGAAAGAGCACATCAAGTTTTGCCCTCCTAAATTCCCTACAGACTAAGGTCCTCTTGGTTGGGGTGTTCAGCCCCCGCCCATTAAGGGAACCCACACCCAGGGCAGGCAGATCTTCAGCCATTGTCCAGATTCTCCTTTTCTCCTTTTTTCCAGTTAGCTTCCACCCAGCAACGTTCCCTCCCGGCTCTGTTTGAATTATATTCGGTTCCGCTTTACCCCTCCCCCATCCCCCCAGGTGGGCCTTGAACTTCCCCCAACTGCCCCCTGGTCCCCCTTCAAATTCAACAACCTCAACTGACCCTTCAACCCCCTCCCCCCGCCCTGGCGTCCAGCCAAATAGTTCCACCATTACTGGTAACTGGCCGGACCACCAGCCTACCGCCTCCGGCTGGGCTGATGTCAAAATTCACTCCTCTATGGGCCCCCATACCCCCGATCCCTCTTCCCCAGAGACCCCACATACTTGCTGTTCAAGGGGACCCTGTGTGTTCTTGGACCCCACGGTTCCCGATGCCGGCTCGCCCCGGGGCCGGGTTGGTCCTTTCATCCTCGATCAGAGTTACTTGCTCGGTTCCCTGAGTCTTCTCTTCACTTCCAACTTGGTTCTCAACTCCCAGTCCCCCGTGGGCCGAGCCGGCCCCCTCCTCCGTACTCGGGGTCGTTTCCCTCCCTATCCGTCGCCGGGGACGGCGGATTCAACCTTTTAAATTTCCGTGGGCCCGTCTTCTTTCTCCTCTCTCCCTGTGGCCTGCCCCCTCTTGCGCCTTCCGCGGCCGTCCCTGTGGGTACCCTCCGCGGGGTCGGATCCGACACGTAGTCTTGGATGGCTCTCCTTATGTCCTCCTCTGTGACCAGGGTCCTCCGCTGACCCATATACTCGAACGTGAGTCGAGTATATGGCCCCATCTGTAGCGCACCCCCCTTCCCTTTTAGCAACTGTGTCAGAGGGCGGCACATCCTGTGTTTGGCCAGCGTATACGAAGAGAGGTCAGGGAAAACAGACACCTGTGCATTGTTGTATGTTATCTCCCGGGCCTTCCTGGCCTCCTCCAGCACCTTCGCTTTTTCTGTGTAATAGTGAAACCGGACCAAGATGGAACTGGGGCCCCCTGCTCTGCTTCCCGCTCTGTGAACCCGAACAAATGTTGGTTCCGTTGTCATCTCCTCCGAGAAGAGGAGGGTGATAATGGCTCTCACCGCCCGGGCCAAATCTCTCTCCGTTTCTCCCTCCATTTCCGGAACCCCAAAAATTCTGAGATTGTTTCTCCGTTCCCTATTTTCAAAATCATCCATTTGCCTGGCCCTCTCTTCATCCCTCTTTTCTAGGGCAGACAGTCTCAGGGCCATTTCCATCTCCTGGGTCACTGATGACGATTGGTTGGTCTCTAGCTGTAACAGTCTGTCCTCAACCTTGTCCACCCTTTGGTCCATCTTTTCCATCTTCTGGGCAATGTCCGCTCACATGTCCCTGATCTCCTGCAGGACCGAGGCAAAACCCTTTTCCATTGTGAGGGTGGGGGGGGGGCGAGGTCTCCGACTGGGCCATTGCACTCTTTCGGCCCGGCCGCTGTTCTCTCTTCTGGCCTCTTGGTAACGATATTCCTGGAGAGTGTTTTGGCAGCTCATCAGGCCCCCCCTTTCTCCCCTCCAGCCGGCACCCCCCGGGGGGTGAGTGAGAGGACCAAGCTGGAAGTCTGCCCTCTCTCCTTCAGGCCATACCGCTTCTAGAGGGCAGCCTTTGGGCGGGCACACGCCCCACCGGCCTCTGGTGGGGGCCACACACCCTTTTCTTTTGGCTTGTATTCGCCTGGGTCCCCTTGCTGCTCCTGCGGTGGGGGCGGGTGGGGCGACAATGTGTGCCGGATCCTGCCCGGGTAGAGCACCAGGATGTGCCCCCAGGGGGAGGGGGGTTCAGTGTCCGCGGCGCGTCAGCTTGTTCCGGCTAACCTTGCTCCCTTCTAGCTTTGCCTCCAGGCAGGCACACGCCCTGGGAAGGGAACCAGGGGCCACCACCTGTGTGGAGTCTGTGTTCGGGGTCTCCCCCCCTTCGAATTCTTGCTGTTTGGTGGGGGCTGGGTTTTTCACCCTTTAATTGCCCCCTTGGGGGACTGGGGGGCAGAGAGCCCAGCAGCTGCGGTATCCCTCTGACAGCCCTACTGTGTCCAAAAGGGCTCCGCTGGCCCAGGCCCCCTTCCGCCGGGGCCGCAGCAGTATGTGGGTCGGGGGCGGGTCTTCCTCACCTTCCGGAACTATGCATGCTCCGGTGGGCCCGCGGGCCCAAATCCACAGTTTCTCCGCTCCAAAGGTCCTTCCCAGGGTCCGCGGGACGGGGTCCGGGTGCCCCTGCTGCTTGATTCAGTGCTCGGGGCCGAGTTGGGTAGGCATCCTCGCCGCCAACGGGTCCGGGCTGTGACGTAGAGCACAGCCCCCTGCAGGGAGGGGCACCTGCTTCGCACTGGCGCCGTCCCCCAGCACCTCGGGCCTCCACTATTGGATCCTTCGCTGGTATGCCGGTGTCCACACGAATGGGGCTGGGGGGAGAGGTCGTGTGCGCCGGCAGCTCCCACGGCTCTGGCGCACTGCGTCCCTTCACGCTGCCCAGATGCCGTTTGGGCTACTCGTGGTTCCTCTCGTTGGGCCGCGGGGCCTCGATCTCAGGCACCCGGGGGTCCTCCGACGTCGCTCTTTTCGGCCGGGGGGGGCCCACGGGGCTCACTGCCTCAGCGGACCGTGATTGTCCCGTGGGGAGGGAGGCGGGGGGGCTCAATCCCTCATCGCAGCTCAGCTTCGACGGGAGCAGCGTCTTCAGGCAGCCATCGCCTGTGCGCCCCCTGGTGGCCTCCTGCATTTACATTCTTAATGTGACATGACCTTTTTTTTTTACATGCCATCAAGGGTAAAGCAAACATTATAAGTCTTATTACATGAATAGCTTGTCCTATGGTGTCCGTGTGAATTTACATTCTTACTGTGGCGTGGCAGTTGTTACTTTTTACTTGACATCAAGGGTAAAGCAAGCATGAGTGTTATTATGTGGCTAGACTGGCTTAAATTGGTGGCTACAGTCTAGCCATCTATTCTTTGAGTTTCATGGCATTTTTCATCATCATAAACTTTATTTTAGTTAGTAAATAACCACAAAAGTACACAACAGACTATAAATACATTCCATAAAATTCATATAAAACATTCCATCTATCAATTAGATAATAATTCAACAATTTTGCTTTGACAGTTACTAAATCAGTTAAAAATATAAATATATTTCCTATCCCCATTTCATCAGATGTGGATATGTATGTGGAGGACAGATTAAGCACTGTATACTTTCTCAATATTTCATAATTGATGATAAGTTGCTGTGCCATACATTTGACTTCATGGGTAACATTAATATAATGTACAGTTTCTTCGAGATTGGTCATAGAATCAGCTGTCAGGTCCGATGTCTCTTAGTTACTTGCAGTGGGCTGGTTTAGGATGTAGCGGGAGATCTACTTCAGAACTCCCATGGCTGTGCTAGATAGGTTGAGATGGCAAAGACAACTTCACTGTCTTCAGATCATTTGCATAACAATTCAGCAGCATTTAAGGTTTATGTATGTCTACTGCATAGACATACATTCAAATTCCTCTCACAAACGCTATTATATCTGGGACATTGAAAAAGGAAATGTTGGATTGCTTTCTTTCATAGTTGGGCAGAATTGACAACAGCAAGGCCTGTCCCTGTCCCAGCCCAAACTGAAAGAGGACTATTGGTAGCATATCAAGCCAGAATCTTATGTATAATGGCCTTTGAATAGGGTTATTCATTAAATGTAGACACGTTTCCAAAAAATTGGCACGCTTGATATATATATTTTTTTCACTTGCAATTACTTTTTTATTATTTATTTATTGTGTCTTACAGTACAAAATATACTTTTAACACAAAACATTAACATAATACAAAGTTTCATCATAATTGTCATCATCCTCTTAAAATAAAATCATAGCTAAACATAATTATCAGTCTATCAGAATTAAGATCAATCTAAAAATCCACTGCACAAGCCTCTAAAAACTCTATAATATGAATGGACAAACTTAACTCATTACAATTTTAAATCCTTCTCCAAAGACCTTCTTCTGTAGGCATAAAGTTCAGAGATAAAATTTGGGTACGCAAAGTCCACAGAGTCGGGCACTGCACACACAAATGCCTCAGAGTCTCTATGTGTGTGTGACAGTGACAACACAGTCTCTGCTCCCATGGAGTGTTATTTCGCCGGCCCACAATTTCTTGTGTTAGAACTAGGTTTAACGTGAGTCTCAGGACTTGGAACCTAAAGTGCCTTGAGGCATGCCTTTTCAGGTAGGGAGCCGGCATGTTGAAACCTTTAGATGTCCAGACAAAGTGATCCCCAAAACATTTATATTGGACTAAGGATTCTCTTAGTTTGGCCCACACATGTCTAAACAATTTTGTCTTAGCCAATGTTGGTGTGGACCTCAGTACATCTAAGGAGATACCTATTTCTTCTAATATTTTTGCACAACCAGAGGCCCAGTCTACCAACACCTTACAACCACCCTATTCCATACTGAGTTCAAACGCTCGTAGATTGATGCAGCCGGTGGGTACAACATGCTTCAATTGGCAGCTATCATAGTTCATAGAGTATTCCCACTAATGGCACTGACTGTGGTAGACGGAGGAGTTCTCGCCAGATTAAACGTTCTAATTTGAAACAATCCGTTTGTCTACTCCTAGTTTGAGTTCCGTATATCAGTTTCAGGATCATTTTCTGTTTGGACAATTTTAAAACTGGGAGAATCAAAAATCTCCTCAATTTAGCATCATATAGGCGTAATTTAACCAGAGCTCCCAGGAAATTTGCCTTGAGGTCCGCCAGAAGCTCAGGCCCATGCAAGTTATCATATACCAGTGAGCCTAGATACACACACTTAGTGACCACCTCAAGGCTACCAGTTTTTGGTGACCACCTTTTAGAACAAATACCTTTGTTTTTTGAGGGTTTAGTGACAAATCCAAGATTGCCAGGAAATCTTCTACTGCAGTTTAGGCTCTTTGGAGACCTATAGCAGTTAGGTCACATAATACAATATTGTCAGCATACAATAAATATTGTATCACCAGGGTTCCCAGTCTTGGCGAGTTTGTTCTTACTTTTTCCAAATGGCCCGATATACCAAATAAATAAAAAGAAAGGGGGCCAACACACACCCCTGACATAAGCCCCTATTAGTTTGGATCCATATTGAATACCCACCAAAAGGAGTCCAACCTGACCCTGATTCTTGTACCTGTATGCAGGGCCTCAAGTATACCCACCAACGCGGGTGGACAGCCCCGTTCGTGCAACTTTTTCCAAAGCAGGGCCCTGTTTACATGATCAAAGGCCTTGCTAATGTCCATGAAGGCTACACAAACTGGTCTCACTTGGGCTTTGGCTTGGTGTGCAAGTAAATCCAGCACAAAACTATTAAGGGCAGGGCCCATACCCTGCTGAAACCCAACCTGATAAATATCCAGGGAATTAGATTCACAAGCCCATATGTTGTAGCTCTTTAAAGAGCATTTTTGCAAATATTTTATTTGAGGCGTCCAAAAGAGATATAGGCCTGTAAAATGAAGGGGACGACTTATCTCCATCTTTAAAAATCAAAATTATGGTAGCAGCAGACCAATTGTCACGGAACACTTTATTGACGAGGATACTGGAAAATAAATCTGATTATACTTTAGGCCAGACATCCACATTGTCTTTAAATGTCTGATTTGAAAGGCCATCGGAGTTCCGGGGCGTAAGAACGCTTGCTCCTTTTTGTCAGATAAATAATGTCCTCCAGATCCCAGTTAAGTGCCCCCTTACACCTGGCCTGAGACCAAATTAGTGGACTATGGACACCTGGTTTCGTATAGAGTTGAGAAAAATGCTTCACCACCCAGGTTTCTTACGGAATTAAGTGGGAATGTATAAAACATTCTCTCCCTTGAGGCTTTATTAGCTGCCAGAATCTGCCTGTGTTATTCCATGCCATACAAGCCAACATCATTTTAGCATCATTAATGTACAGTACAAATTGCCTCCCCTTCACCCGGTTTCTATGGTCTTGTTTTAGTCTATGCACCTCCTCGTTGTGATCAACTGTTAGAGCCTTCTTTAACCTCCTCACTTCTCTATGCAGTTGTTTCTTACAAGCCTGTGTCTCCAAATCAAAGATATGGGAATGACCACGCTTGATATTGAGGTGCATATAACCTATTGAAAGTGCCATTCAATTGCTGATATTCTTCCCCACGGACCACTCAACATGAACATTGATTGCAATTTGTCTACACTTAGAAGTAATTGATGCAGAATTCAGCCAATATTCCTCCAAATTCCGCGGATATAGGTGGCTCTTTATTTGCTTAAATCATGGAAGGGATTTAGTTTTTGGGTACCCAGTAAATCTAACATGCTTCCTCATATTTGGACAGGGATGGATTCCCTGACCCTAAACGCATCCAGTAAAGCAGCATTTTGAGATGGTCATTGTTTATGAACAAAGAGAGACCACATTCAAAGTGTAATGGGATGTTTGGTGTGCTAAGGCATACAGCAGTTCAATTGTTTCCAATGAAGAGATGTTGCAGTGTGTCCACATTTCCGCATGATAGAATGCTGCATAGAGGACCAGGGCTTGATACCGCTTAACAGCCGGAGGAACCATGTTATTACCAAAGGTTATTGAGAAGCACAGTATAGCTTTCCCCATCTTTTCAAGAATTAGATTTTCTTCGTCAAATTGGTTTTTCCATTGCATAGTTCACCCTATCCTGACACTAAGATAGTAAAACAAAGGGGACGTCCTCAATTTGAGTGTTACCTATATAACGGGCCACATCTGACGTGATTTTGTTTTTCCCGCAGCTCATTAGTTTTGTCTTTTCAGTGTTTATTGTCAGACCCTCGTGTTCACGATAGTTGACAATGTGCTCTTTCGGCTTGGTTATTCCATACAGAGTGCGGGAAATAAGGACGGCATCGTCTGCAAACATTAGCAAAGGGATTTTCTTGCCCCGAAGTGTTAGAACATCTGATGTATGTGCTGGTATGTCCTCAAACACCCCATTAAAAAATAAGCTGAACAGGAACTGGCCGAGAATACACCCTTGTCTCACTCTGTTCCTGCCAACAGAGGGTTGAGAGAACTCCCCCTGTACCCTATCTAACAAGGGCCATACTTCCTTCATACATTTCTTCGATGGCTTTCAGTAGAAGTAATGGAACATTCATCCGTGCCTGTTCCCTCCAAAGGCCTGTTCTCGGTATCTCGTCAAAAACGGATTTCAAATCGATGAATAATAGATATAAAGAGCCACCCTTGATGGAGATATGTTTGTTTATGACTATAATAACCCTGAAAACTTGATCCAGGGTGCTCACCCCTTTCCTAAATCCTGCTTGAAGATGGCTAATAGCTGATGTGTTGATTATCGAATCCTCTAATCTAAGAAGAAGGGTTTTGCCATATATTCTTCTGTTTCTGCTGGCATCGAGCAGTGAGGTCAGTCTATATTTTCCAGGCATGTCTCGGCCTCCCTTCTTATAAATTGGAATGATCTCAGTCAATTTCCACAAATTAGGGATCTTGCCCATGGGATTTTATCACGACCCTGACCTCAGAAAGGCTTAGTTTGGGCATGGCATGTTTGTACTTTGCATCAAAGGTAAAAGCAAACATAAGTGTGATTACTTGGTACACTGGCCTTGCTTGGTATAGCCAGTCTGGATTTACTTACTTTCTGTGGCAGGGCACGTTTTACAGGCTAGAAGTCCTTAGATGGTAATATTGGTATATATTGCTGAGGCATGCGTGGGCATGTATAGGCAAAGCCAGCAAGAAAATATTTTATATACTGGCATATGTTGTGGGAAAAGGTATAATGGCTACCTTAAACTAAACCCAAACAAGACTGAATTTGTCCTCATTAGTTTGCCCTCTAAAAAACAATTTGTCCAACAATGACTCAATGATATGTGCCTGAAAGGATTTGATCCACAACTTGCGGATTCTGCAAAAATCCTCAGGCTTTGCCATTGACAGCAGGCTGTCCTTCCAGAAACACATAGCCAAGAAGGCCCAAACAGCCTGGCCTGAATCTCTGACCTTTGCAAAATCAAACCCTTCCTGCTGCTGCATGTCAGATCCTTTAGGTCAAGACACAATGTAGATACCGCCTGTGGGTCACCAAAATATTGCCCTCCACTCCCCAAGAAAGATAGACCTCCCTGAAGGAGTAAAGGGTTTGTCTCTCATTCCCGGGCAGAGGCGGCTTATGTAATGTGCCTCCTTTGTGGTACTCCTGGTTACAGGTCAGGAGCTACATAGTGGGAAACACAGAAAGACTGAGATTAATAAGGATACTCAGCAGAGGTACCTTTAACGGTCGACAGGCAGGCAAATGGCGAGCAGGCCCCTGTCCCCCGCCCTGTCCATTCCCAGTCTCTCTCTCAGACACATGTCTCAGTCCTGACATTCAGCAGATGTACTTTAACCAGAGCGGGAAGAGTAGTATAAATAATCGTACCACTAGTTTGTTTGCTTTTTACAGGGCTCAAGAAACGGGTTTGGACACTTTTCTTTCTCTCGGGTCTTCCCGGGCCTTAGGGGCTTCCTTTCCCAGCCTTTGTGCCCCACACTGTAAACCACCCCCCCCGCTCCTCCACCACATAGGGGGGCCACCAATCAGTGTTGCCAACTCCTCAGTGAAGAAAGTAGCTATTGGCTCCCCTAGAAGTCGCCAGAAGTAGCTAGATGACGTCACTTCCTAATTTGCATAATTACCTCCACTTTCCCCCTGCGATTTATGGCTTTTACTGTGGCCCCCTCCCTTTTAACACCTCCCTTTAAAGTTATCAGTGTGTTTTTGCATTACTCCCGTTAGAAAACGGGCGAATTACCACACTTTTTTCAATTGTTTTGGAAACTTGCATAAATGAGCAGTTCTCCAAACCAACTTGAAAAAAGTAGCTAGATTTCTCACTAGCCGCTTTTCAATGAAAAAGTCACTAGGGGGCATACTTTCTCGCTAAATATAGCGAGAAAGTTGCTAAATTGGCAACACAGCCACCAATAATGATCAAAAACTAGAGTTTAGTAACTTTTGAGAGTATATTTTAGTTCATAGCAAAAGTTAGAAACTGAATTGCTTTTATGGGCTCCCAAAGTTGGTAGACCGACACGATAAGATTGAATGATTTGCCCAGGATTAAAGTACTTTAAGTAGTGAAACCAGGATTCTATCCCACGTGGAGATTTAATAACTTGACCACGTAGCTCCCCAGATATACTTAATATCAGTATTTTAAAGGTTTGGTAATCAAAGGGGTAAACAATTATTTGTCTAGCAGTGCCTTGAAAATCACATAATAAATTAACCTGACAAGATATATGCATATTTGAACAGGTCAAGCAAACGAATGTGATTATACATTTATTTTCCTTATCCTGGATGTCAGGTTTTCCTCTCTAAACCAAGAGAATTTTGTGTTGTGCAACATATGAATGGACACTTCATTATTAATTTGTAACAACGCTATAGTTGGGAACACTTCTTTAATTACATCTGTGATGTGTAATGATATTTCAAGCATGTGGAGTAAGGACACCAGCGACATACACAAAATGGATCTGCGTGCTGTAGGAATTATCCTGTGTTATCACTTCCTGTAATGTCCTCTTCCATTTACCATTGCCTTGAATCCTATCATTTCCAACATTAGCTTCAGGCTTGATCTTTCAATATTACAACCATTGAAAGCAAAACGTGACAAGGAGGTCCAGCTGTCTCTAGCTAGAGTCACACCCCCAAACACAGAAAAATGTAAAAAAATGAATTATGTATCCCTAAAGTTCATTGTGCAACTTCGCCTGCTCTAGGCTCCGCCTCCATGACCCGCCCACTTGGGGCCCTCTGTCATTGTTGCCCATGGGGCCCTTTGCCTTAAATCTGCCACTGATACTAGTAGTACTATTAAGTAGCCCCTCTCTCCATTCACATACCTTTATGCAGCCTTTCATTCGCTCAAACCACCAGAGAGTAATGAGGGACTAGGCTCTGTTTTATATCACCTCTCTAGGTATTTACATTTATTTTCCTAAGGATCTTCCTTTTGATCTTTAATCCTCACCGCCCGATCCACTTGTAACCGTATCAAGAAGGATGTTGAACAAAGGGTTGAGGTTTCCTGTGGAGGTTTGAAACATCAATTAGTTATCCTTCTTGATGCATGGTTATAAGTGGATCGGGACGGTGAGGATTAAAGATCAAAAGGAAGATCCTTAGGAAAATAAATTTAAATACCTAGAGAGGTGTCTTGGCGTGGTGCAGATCTGGCATGCAATCTGTTGCAAGATGCAGCTTTTTTGTGTCTTCTTTCTTTTAACTGTTTCCGATCTGCTTCCGTCAGTTCACGTCACACGCGTAAGCAGATGTCATCACGTCATACAGATTCAGAGGCAATCTTGGAAGAGGTTGACGCTTTACCCACTCGGCAGCTATCATGGAATGGGACTGGGCGGCGGTATTTAACTAAGGGCTAGTAAGACCCTGTCCTATAGCCACCATATATTGGCGAGTCCAATGTGGTTGCCACAGGCGACCCTGAATGAGGGGTTCATATCTATGGAGGGGTGAGTTCCTAACACTGCAGGACTTCCAGATTGTAGTTAAGGCTCTTGTGGTCTTGCACATCGATGGGGGAAGTGCTTTCTTGACGGAGATCCCAATTGCTCACTTGGCTCCCGTAAAAGCAGTCCACCATGCTGCAGTACATCTTATTACGGGTGCATGGAAATTTGACTGAATCACCCCATGTACTAAAAAACCTACATTGTCTACCTTTCAAGGTCAGGATACTGTTCATGATTGCATGTATCATCTACAAAAACTGTGAATGAAAGTGGATTAAAGAAAAAATCAGATTTCGATCCTCCGGTAGCAAGTTATACCCCAGAGGCCGTAGTATTTACCAAAAGAGTATGGCATGACCTTACCTGTTTAGAGAGAGAACATACTCCTCGTAAATTTCAAAATCTAAGCACTGTTGAAAGGAGAGCTATAACATCTTTGGCCAAAAATAACAGTATCATTATACGCAAAGCAGACAAAGGAGGGGCAGTGGTGATCCAGGATAGGGTAGCTTACATTGGTGAATGTGAACGACAACTTAGTGATATCTCTTACTACCGCAGTCTAACTGACGATCCTACAGAAAAACTATCCATCCTTATCAGAGAAAAAGTCGATAAAGCTTTGTCGAGAGACTGGATCTGTAAACAGGAATATGATTATCTTATAGTGTCCAGACCTTCGGTTCCAAAGTTTTATACTTTGCCTAAAATTCATAAATCCTTGCTCAATCCACCAGGACGTCCAATCGTTTCTGGAATAGGGTCATTGTTGGAACCACTAGCAAAATTTGCTGACAAATTTTTGAAACCGTTTGTCCTCAATATGTTTTCATATCTACAAGATACCACTGATGTTATAAACAGCGTGGAACATATGAATTTTGATCCTGAAACTCAATTGTTAGTTAGCCTGGATGTTGTGGCGTTGTATACATGCATTCCCCAACAAGATACACTCGAAGTATTGGAGAATGTATTATACACTAAAAGAAGCTCAGGAATCACACCCAATAGTTTTATTCTGTGGTGTGCAGAAATGGCTCTAACAGAGAGTTACTTCATGTTCAATAATGAATTATACCATCAAATACATGGCACAGCCATGGGCTCCCCTGTGGCACCTACGGCTGCGAATTTGTATGTAGAGAATTTCGAAATAGAACATATCTATCAAACAACCAATCCCTTCTTCTCGAAGATTTCCTTATGGCGGAGATTTATCGATGACATTTTGATAATATGGGATGGTACGGTGAGTTCTTTTCTGGAATTTTTTGAATGGATCAACCAACTGAATCGATATTTAAAGTTTACTTGTACACAGAGCTCAGAGAAAATTGACTTCTTAGATATAACGATCTGGGTTGACAAAACACAGAATAAACTACAAGTTAAACCTTTTCATAAGTTAACAGACAAGAATGCCCTGTTAAGTTTCAATAGTTTTCACCCAAAACATACACGAGAGAATCTGCCATTTGGACAATTCATTCGGCTGAAAAGAAACAGCACGCTGAATTCGACGTTCCATGTAGAAGCTGAACAATTGAAATTCAAACTGTTGAATAGAGATTACCCCAAAAAAATTGTTAAAAGAGCATACAAAAGATCCACTAATAACCATCGGGAGGCTCTATTAGAGTATCGTCCCAAAAATCAGAATAGAAATGATATTGTGTTTGTGAGTACTTATAATGAAAAAACAAATGAAGTCATCAAGATTATCAAAAAGAATTGGCACGTACTTACAGGTGGAGAAAGTCCATTGGAGAGCCCACTATGCGCGTACAAGAGAGCACCTAATTTGAAGGAATTAATAACTAGAAATGATATTTCTCAAAGACCTAAAGAACAACTGAGCATCACACAAGCATGGGGTCTACCGACATTAGTAGGGCATGCCCCCTGTGGTAAATGTGTCAACTGCAAATTTACCAGCAGAACAAAAGAGGTGGATTTGGGACTCCCACAATTGTGGAATCAAACGACATTCACCAATTGTAACTCAACACATGTGATATATGCAGTATGGTGCCCATGCCAAAAGATTTATATTGGCATGACTGAACGTAAAGTGACCACACGCATAGGAGAACACAGGAGTTGCATTCGCAACCACAACACAGTAGCCCCAATGGTAAATCATTTTATTATTCTGAACCATGATGCAGATGAATTGAAATGGACAGTCTTGTGGAAACTAAATAGAACAAGCAACCCTGATGCAGATATAAGGAAATTGCAGCATAAGGAACAATGGTTGATTGTTCTCACAGATTCAGTCACTAAAGGACTCAATGAATTTGAGAGTTGGAAACATTGATTGTTCCTCCTTGACCAAGTCAACATTGCGATACTTAGATAAGTCAGTATGCGGAGTGACAACAACCTTAGATAACAACATATACGGTACTTGGTTTGTGTCTTGCATTCTGAGGTACTCACACCCATTTACACACCCACAATGATGTGGTATATATACATACTAGTCAACAAGCCGGAAACACACCTTATAAAAATGTATGTGTGTGAAGAATCCGGACAGGGAGAAACCCAGAAGCCTACATTAGCTAAGCTAGAGTCAAGTGCCAGTCAAGGAACAAGTGGATTAGCTAGCGGCGCACGAGACAATGTCCCATAACTGTTAGCGTTGCGGTCAATACTCGGAATATTAGGCACGAAGGCTCGAATATACAACGCCTATACTTACCGACCATGAATTAGTTGGTAGTTTAGGCCGCCCGTGTTAGTATTGATTGTATTGACGTTCGGGACTGGTCACATAGGTGTAGAGGCTGTGGAGCGTCAAAGGCAAAAAAAAGTTGCACACGTGACACACGAGACGTGGAAAACGACGTGGTACGAGATGGCCTGCAAGACACGTGATACGGAGAGTACTCATGTGACTCTAGCTAACAAGGTTAAAGCGATGTGCCGGGAATAATAGAGTTAGCTACGTTGTAGCAGGACAGCGAGAGGATTGCCACAAGCTACAGATAACGTAAGTCTACTTCATACCATTTAGGTAGGAGTGGGACAAATAGAAACAGCAAGTGTGTGACTGAGGCGTAAAATAGATATAGATTGGTCTGACTCTCCACCTGTGAACTTTTCTCTTTAATTTTAGGGACTCTCTTTTTGAGCGTAACACAGGACGATAAAAACAGAACGTTATAGTGTCTATGCCGAAGTGAGCTCGAGGGAGTCTGACCCCGAATGCAGAAGCAAGGAAGCCAGCTTCGTGAACTAAGGAAATAGTTACAAATAAGAGCGGTGCCGCACTGACATCAGTTTTTTGCGAACTCCTTGTCAGTATACAGTATACAGACATCAGGTAATGACATTGCCCAGCGTTTAGCATATGGGTGTTGGTGGTAGCACACTTTACTATGGACCCCACAGAGTAAGTTAAGAGTGATGCTGCTACAGTTGTTGACATATAATCTTTGGTCAGTGAAGAGAGGTAACAGTAGGTAACTCAGACTAAGGTTACTGTACACGGTTGAGATGGACTAATAGTGTTGACCTGGGTATCCTCTGAGATGGTACTAGAGACATTATGAATAAACCATGGTCGATATGTTGACTGTTTTGGTAAGAGTGTGCAACTTTCACTCTGGATATACACCGATCGAGTGCCCTGTTTTTTGTGTTTTTCAGCAATTGAGTAGTCCCGCATAATTGCTTGGACTCTCCCCTTGAATATACCGGTGTCGAGTGACTCTGTGAAAGCACAACACGGTAAGCCTTAGTATAGTGAACTTAGACACTGACTAAGTTGATCAACAACAAAGAATGTTTCTCATTATTGACTGTTGATTTTTGGTTTATATTCCCCTTTATTTGTTTTGTGTGTCTCCAGGTTAAGAAAGAAATATTGTAAAATAAGCTATAGCTTGAGAGCATCCTTTATAGCGAAGGGTTGGGCAGGATTGAACCAACCATAAAAAGAAGTGAGAAGGTTGAAGGGTACAGATGGTCCCCCTGACGAAGTTCTTTAACATTGTGGTGAACAGGATTGTTGAACGAAACATGTTGGGCAATTATGGTATTGTGATTTTGTGACGATACAATACAAAAAGTATAAATTTATTTGGTCTTCACCCCCGGGTAGCACTAGTTGGGGTAGAATTGTATAGAACCAATGCTAGATGTTATCGGTGGTCTCCTTTACTTATAAGGAACCAGATAGCTACCGACCATTGTGTGTCTAGAGGCAGAGTGTTCTCCTTCAAAATATTATACAACACTTAGCTTTGTATAGGTAGGATGTCACAGAATTAAGCACAACACAGGTTGCTTTATTTATGGGTATGGTTCTTATGAGACATGTTTGTAATAGGATTTTTAGGAATTATTGTATTTTTAGAAAAGGTGTTTTATAAAATGTTATAAAGATATGTGATGTTGATTTAATAAAATAGTGATATATAAATAATGTGTCAACTTAGTATCTGTTAGCTATAAAGCACGAGGTATCTCTGGCCTAGGGGACACCTTAAGGGGTAACCAAAGACGTGAGGTGATCTTTTGTTGTATGAGTGTCCTTCATTGTTGTGTGAGGAGCCTGGTCACCACGTCGTTAATTTGGCTCCACGTCTCTATATGGTTTTTGTATGTTAAGTACGGGTAATCCCGTGAGACAGAACGAGTAGGGTTTATTACGAATAAGATGAAAAACACGAAGAACAGTAATGCGAGCGGTGGCAACTGAGTTGATAGACTGGAGATCACTTCGGGTTTAAAGACAACCCGGGTTTGAAGTCGGTGTGAGTGGTTGTAGGAGTTTTATTCCAGAGGATTTACTTGCATAATGGCGGGAGATAAGACTAAGAGCTATGATGCGAAATATGTGGAAGAATTATTGGCACAAGCATCTTTCTTCTCTGAGGAAGGCGAAGGACCACTATCGGTGAATTTGAGCAATTGGGATGAATTAGTACAAACCAAAAAGAGGCTAATACGCACGGAACTACACGGATCCATCATGATTGAGTATCTACGATCGGGTACTTTACCGACTGGCTTAATTGTAAGGAATGAACCACGACTATTTTTAGATAATAAAGAATTCATCATACAATGGAGCTATATAGCTAATAAATGTGGTAGAGATTGGGTGATCCTGATAATTGACACAGCGAGAGAAATGACATTGAAAATTACAGGAGACCTCGACACTATGGGAGAAGCCATCAAAAAATTGGTACCACTAGATACGTACAAAAAACGGTTAGAAGAGATAACTCGTGAAATGATGGAATTTAAAATTTTTTGCACTAAGGACAGAATTGCACGAATGAAGAAGGATTTGATACACTTCACACACGAGAATGCCTTTCCATACACAAAAGAAGGGTATATATCCCCTGGATTACAACAACAACAAGGGAGATCTGGACAACAGAAACAGAATAGGACAGGGTACACGTCATACAGCTCGGGGAGTTCAAATGACGGGAGCTTTCAAAGTGGACAAAATCAAAGACCCTATAGGAGTAGGAGTAGACAACAAAGAGGGAGCTACCGCAACAGGCGTGCACAGAGAAGGAGAGGGATGAACAATCAATACTTCTCAGGCCCACCGCCACAACAACAACAAGCCTCCACATCTTCAGTTTCTTTTTTGGAAGAGCGAGAGGATGTGAATCAATGGGGAACAGAGGAACGCAGAACCCGCAGCAATCACCCCTATTAGTTAATCTATCCAGTTATAGTCCAAGTGCAGTTGAAAACAAAGTTCTGAACCTTGGGTTGGGCTTTGTTCCGACCACTCACTACAATAAATTCCAAATGAGGATAGAGATAGAACAGCTACTCCGGAAGATTCACTTGAAACAGTATTTTATGGACAAGGAGTTCGCAAAAACTGTGAATGAAAGTGGATTAAAGAAAAAATCAGATTTCGATCCTCCGGTAGCAAGTTATACCCCAGAGGCCGTAGTATTTACCAAAAGAGTATGGCATGACCTTACCTGTTTAGAGAGAGAACATACTCCTCGTAAATTTCAAAATCTAAGCACTGTTGAAAGGAGAGCTATAACATCTTTGGCCAAAAATAACAGTATCATTATACGCAAAGCAGACAAAGGAGGGGCAGTGGTGATCCAGGATAGGGTAGCTTACATTGGTGAATGTGAACGACAACTTAGTGATATCTCTTACTACCGCAGTCTAACTGACGATCCTACAGAAAAACTATCCATCCTTATCAGAGAAAAAGTCGATAAAGCTTTGTCGAGAGACTGGATCTGTAAACAGGAATATGATTATCTTATAGTGTCCAGACCTTCGGTTCCAAAGTTTTATACTTTGCCTAAAATTCATAAATCCTTGCTCAATCCACCAGGACGTCCAATCGTTTCTGGAATAGGGTCATTGTTGGAACCACTAGCAAAATTTGCTGACAAATTTTTGAAACCGTTTGTCCTCAATATGTTTTCATATCTACAAGATACCACTGATGTTATAAACAGCGTGGAACATATGAATTTTGATCCTGAAACTCAATTGTTAGTTAGCCTGGATGTTGTGGCGTTGTATACATGCATTCCCCAACAAGATACACTCGAAGTATTGGAGAATGTATTATACACTAAAAGAAGCTCAGGAATCACACCCAATAGTTTTATTCTGTGGTGTGCAGAAATGGCTCTAACAGAGAGTTACTTCATGTTCAATAATGAATTATACCATCAAATACATGGCACAGCCATGGGCTCCCCTGTGGCACCTACGGCTGCGAATTTGTATGTAGAGAATTTCGAAATAGAACATATCTATCAAACAACCAATCCCTTCTTCTCGAAGATTTCCTTATGGCGGAGATTTATCGATGACATTTTGATAATATGGGATGGTACGGTGAGTTCTTTTCTGGAATTTTTTGAATGGATCAACCAACTGAATCGATATTTAAAGTTTACTTGTACACAGAGCTCAGAGAAAATTGACTTCTTAGATATAACGATCTGGGTTGACAAAACACAGAATAAACTACAAGTTAAACCTTTTCATAAGTTAACAGACAAGAATGCCCTGTTAAGTTTCAATAGTTTTCACCCAAAACATACACGAGAGAATCTGCCATTTGGACAATTCATTCGGCTGAAAAGAAACAGCACGCTGAATTCGACGTTCCATGTAGAAGCTGAACAATTGAAATTCAAACTGTTGAATAGAGATTACCCCAAAAAAATTGTTAAAAGAGCATACAAAAGATCCACTAATAACCATCGGGAGGCTCTATTAGAGTATCGTCCCAAAAATCAGAATAGAAATGATATTGTGTTTGTGAGTACTTATAATGAAAAAACAAATGAAGTCATCAAGATTATCAAAAAGAATTGGCACGTACTTACAGGTGGAGAAAGTCCATTGGAGAGCCCACTATGCGCGTACAAGAGAGCACCTAATTTGAAGGAATTAATAACTAGAAATGATATTTCTCAAAGACCTAAAGAACAACTGAGCATCACACAAGCATGGGGTCTACCGACATTAGTAGGGCATGCCCCCTGTGGTAAATGTGTCAACTGCAAATTTACCAGCAGAACAAAAGAGGTGGATTTGGGACTCCCACAATTGTGGAATCAAACGACATTCACCAATTGTAACTCAACACATGTGATATATGCAGTATGGTGCCCATGCCAAAAGATTTATATTGGCATGACTGAACGTAAAGTGACCACACGCATAGGAGAACACAGGAGTTGCATTCGCAACCACAACACAGTAGCCCCAATGGTAAATCATTTTATTATTCTGAACCATGATGCAGATGAATTGAAATGGACAGTCTTGTGGAAACTAAATAGAACAAGCAACCCTGATGCAGATATAAGGAAATTGCAGCATAAGGAACAATGGTTGATTGTTCTCACAGATTCAGTCACTAAAGGACTCAATGAATTTGAGAGTTGGAAACATTGATTGTTCCTCCTTGACCAAGTCAACATTGCGATACTTAGATAAGTCAGTATGCGGAGTGACAACAACCTTAGATAACAACATATACGGTACTTGGTTTGTGTCTTGCATTCTGAGGTACTCACACCCATTTACACACCCACAATGATGTGGTATATATACATACTAGTCAACAAGCCGGAAACACACCTTATAAAAATGTATGTGTGTGAAGAATCCGGACAGGGAGAAACCCAGAAGCCTACATTAGCTAAGCTAGAGTCAAGTGCCAGTCAAGGAACAAGTGGATTAGCTAGCGGCGCACGAGACAATGTCCCATAACTGTTAGCGTTGCGGTCAATACTCGGAATATTAGGCACGAAGGCTCGAATATACAACGCCTATACTTACCGACCATGAATTAGTTGGTAGTTTAGGCCGCCCGTGTTAGTATTGATTGTATTGACGTTCGGGACTGGTCACATAGGTGTAGAGGCTGTGGAGCGTCAAAGGCAAAAAAAAGTTGCACACGTGACACACGAGACGTGGAAAACGACGTGGTACGAGATGGCCTGCAAGACACGTGATACGGAGAGTACTCATGTGACTCTAGCTAACAAGGTTAAAGCGATGTGCCGGGAATAATAGAGTTAGCTACGTTGTAGCAGGACAGCGAGAGGATTGCCACAAGCTACAGATAACGTAAGTCTACTTCATACCATTTAGGTAGGAGTGGGACAAATAGAAACAGCAAGTGTGTGACTGAGGCGTAAAATAGATATAGATTGGTCTGACTCTCCACCTGTGAACTTTTCTCTTTAATTTTAGGGACTCTCTTTTTGAGCGTAACACAGGACGATAAAAACAGAACGTTATAGTGTCTATGCCGAAGTGAGCTCGAGGGAGTCTGACCCCGAATGCAGAAGCAAGGAAGCCAGCTTCGTGAACTAAGGAAATAGTTACAAATAAGAGCGGTGCCGCACTGACATCAGTTTTTTGCGAACTCCTTGTCAGTATACAGTATACAGACATCAGGTAATGACATTGCCCAGCGTTTAGCATATGGGTGTTGGTGGTAGCACACTTTACTATGGACCCCACAGAGTAAGTTAAGAGTGATGCTGCTACAGTTGTTGACATATAATCTTTGGTCAGTGAAGAGAGGTAACAGTAGGTAACTCAGACTAAGGTTACTGTACACGGTTGAGATGGACTAATAGTGTTGACCTGGGTATCCTCTGAGATGGTACTAGAGACATTATGAATAAACCATGGTCGATATGTTGACTGTTTTGGTAAGAGTGTGCAACTTTCACTCTGGATATACACCGATCGAGTGCCCTGTTTTTTGTGTTTTTCAGCAATTGAGTAGTCCCGCATAATTGCTTGGACTCTCCCCTTGAATATACCGGTGTCGAGTGACTCTGTGAAAGCACAACACGGTAAGCCTTAGTATAGTGAACTTAGACACTGACTAAGTTGATCAACAACAAAGAATGTTTCTCATTATTGACTGTTGATTTTTGGTTTATATTCCCCTTTATTTGTTTTGTGTGTCTCCAGGTTAAGAAAGAAATATTGTAAAATAAGCTATAGCTTGAGAGCATCCTTTATAGCGAAGGGTTGGGCAGGATTGAACCAACCATAAAAAGAAGTGAGAAGGTTGAAGGGTACAGATGGTCCCCCTGACGAAGTTCTTTAACATTGTGGTGAACAGGATTGTTGAACGAAACATGTTGGGCAATTATGGTATTGTGATTTTGTGACGATACAATACAAAAAGTATAAATTTATTTGGTCTTCACCCCCGGGTAGCACTAGTTGGGGTAGAATTGTATAGAACCAATGCTAGATGTTATCGGTGGTCTCCTTTACTTATAAGGAACCAGATAGCTACCGACCATTGTGTGTCTAGAGGCAGAGTGTTCTCCTTCAAAATATTATACAACACTTAGCTTTGTATAGGTAGGATGTCACAGAATTAAGCACAACACAGGTTGCTTTATTTATGGGTATGGTTCTTATGAGACATGTTTGTAATAGGATTTTTAGGAATTATTGTATTTTTAGAAAAGGTGTTTTATAAAATGTTATAAAGATATGTGATGTTGATTTAATAAAATAGTGATATATAAATAATGTGTCAACTTAGTATCTGTTAGCTATAAAGCACGAGGTATCTCTGGCCTAGGGGACACCTTAAGGGGTAACCAAAGACGTGAGGTGATCTTTTGTTGTATGAGTGTCCTTCATTGTTGTGTGAGGAGCCTGGTCACCACGTCGTTAATTTGGCTCCACGTCTCTATATGGTTTTTGTATGTATCATCTACAAAGAAGTCCTGAGTAGCACACCAGCGGACCTGGCAGTTAAGCTCCACATATGTGGTAGCAAACTCTCCTTGCACAGCAAATCAACCAACCTGCTTGAATCACAACTCGTCCGCAAAGAGAGGACCCGCAAACAATCTTTCGCTTGTCACGCACCCACCTTATGGACTCCATCCTGGTGTCGACTCGGAATGCCCCCGCAATTCTACAGTTGTACAAATCTTTCAAAACATGGCTTTTTCAACAACACCTGGCCAAGGACTAATTCCAGTGGCTGCACATACCGACCCACAGACCTCAACTCACAGTACTGCGCTACTGTTAAAAGATGTCATCCCAAACACTGGCTAACCACACTCTGTACAGCGCTCTGCTGCTCGCGAGCTAGGTCTGCGCATTAAACAATACAATACAAAATAAAATAAGATTGAAGATGACGTTGACTGAATGGAGCCTTGCAGAAACATGCATGCTACTGTTCCTTGTGATCTATTGCGGTCCATATCAATGAGGTGGTGTCTGTTGGAGACGCAAATGGTGAACCAATGCAATACGATTCTATGAGGAGGAGGGCTTGATGGTGAAAGGTATCAAAGGCAATAGAGAGGGGAAGTAGGGCAAGAAGCCAGGGGCCTCCTTTGTCCACCATGTGGAGGGCATCATCTAAAAGTTGGATGGTGGCTGTCTGTGTGCTGCACCATGGTCGGAATCCATATTGGTAGTCCTGTAGAAGAAAGTGCTCATGAGCCTTTGCTGCAGCTGGATTTTGGCAGTCTTCTCAATCGTTTTGCAGAGGATAGGTAGGTGCATGATGGCGCGATCATTTGCCAGGTCAGATGGGTCAATTGTGGGTTTCTTTAGGCGCTCAGAACTCAGGAACTAGGCACAGAAATCTTTAATGGTTTTTGTTTTATTGTTTTGTAAAGCACCAAATTACAACAGAGATGCTTCAAAGCACAAGAAGGTGGTGGGGGGGGGGAGTTTAATACGAGGGATGGACGAGGTGAGGAAGGATGAATGCAATAAACAATCACGGGACAATACTGGCTACAGTACATTCATGGCTAGCAGAACACAAAAATGAACTGGTGGAGGTGCAGTAATTGAAACCGGCCCGTCAATACACCATGAGTCCAACATCTCCATTAAAGCAAGAGCGGGGCAAATGACTAGCAAGCCTTCTTAAAGCATTAAAGGAGTGGCTTTGAAATAGTTAAACACCACTGACAAATGTTTATTAGAAAACTGTGCTTTTCTTTCTCTGAGGAAACTTTAAAATTGGCCCCTCACATTACTATGCATTTCGTTTGCTAACACTAAGCTGCTACCCACCCACAAACTCTTCCATATCCTTGTTAATCGTTAAAGTCTATAGCTCTCTTCTGGATAGCCCAATATGAATAAAAACACAAACCCAGTTGGTTATACAATCGTAATGAGTTGCATGCTTAACCCGGTTAAACCATGTGCTGACACATTCAGACAACAGGCTGCACTCAGGCAACAATGAGCATTAGTACCCGGCACGAGCGGCGCACCGGGAATCCAACGTGTTGATTGGCTTTTTTTCCGAGCCGTACCACATGGTTTTCCCGTGTACGCCGTGCGTGCCGGGTACTCTGTTCCTGGTGAGGGGCGTGGCAGCCCCTCAGCCAATGAGGAGGCTCGAAACGGGGCAATCCCCGCTCCGAGCCTCCCCATGGCTGGAAGTTGCCTTCGTCCCCTGCCGGGGACTCAGGTAAGACTTTTTTTTTTCCCCTCCCTCCTCCCGCCACCCTGCCCTCCCCACTCCACTTACCTTCTATCGCTTGGTCTCTGGCAGAGGACGATGGAAGCCTCCAGGCGTGGGGAGACTCGGAGCGGGGCATCCCCTGGAGGCTTCCATCATCTGGCACCGGAGCCGCTGTACTTTTTTCTTTTTTTCCCTTCCCGCCCCCCAACACCACTTAACTTCTTTTTTTCTTCTTTTCTTGGGATTGAACGCGCTGGAAACACTTTTGGTCCCAGCGCGTCCGCTCCCGATGGCCGCCATGGAAAGGGAAAACGGACTATGTTTTCCCTTTCCCGGCGGCCATTTTTTTCACTTTTTTTTCTGTTTTGAAACGCGGCAGCATTTCTAAACAGAAAAAAATGCCATTAGTACCCCGGTCTAATGGGCCGGGGTACTAATGGCAATAAGACCCTTGCCAGCGGGCCAATACCGCCCATGGTAATACCCCCGGGGCTTCGTTAAGGCCCTCGCTACACTCAGGCCTGTAACTACGGCCCGAGGGGCATTACCTGTGGCGGTATTGGCCCGCCGCCTCGGGTCTTATTGCCACATTGCAGATTGGGGCATCAGGCCTTTAAAATTGTTTGCCTAAGAATGTGTCAGTTGGACCTTACCCTCTTACCCTCAATCTTTCAAACATTCACCTTCCTACACAAACTATTATTTAATAGACCACGCTGGGCAGTCCCAGAATTAATATTCTGGAGTTTGACCTTGGCTAGAACTGAAAGGTAGACCCGGCCAAATAAGGCCCCCCGCACCCCCATCTTTTAGGAATGCGCAGGAACATTTCGAGCCATTCATGCATCCAAGCAATACAGAGCATTCTAATTTTCCTATTCTCCAAATTGGCCCTGCAATGCATTCCACTTAATCCCATACACATTAGAATAAACCCATCTACATCATGCATTCTATTGCCCTATCACCTTTTGCTCCCGTAGCACATATACCCTGTTTTGTATCCTCTTATCTTTACCCTGTTCCTTTTCCTTCCACAGTCTAAGGCACCGCGGGGCACTACATCATGACCCTCAGACAAGCCCAGGTGCTCAGAGATCACAGTGGTGATTGGAACAGCATAAAGAACTATTAACCTAACATATATACATGTGTCATGATTCAGAAAAGAGCAAAAGTGGGCTCGACCCAGGAAGCTGAAGCTAAATACTAGAAGTGGATATAAAACGAGAGGCGCGAAGGCGGCTTGATGTAACCGGACAAGATTTGCAAGAGTTCCTTGCAGTAGGAATTCCGTTGCCTAAGGAGTTGCCTGTTTGTGAAGAGTGTCAGTGACTTGAGAAGCAATGACAACCCTATGGGATTGCTATGGCAAGGCAGGGCTGCCCTCTTAACAGTAGTTTGTGGTGGAGTGTGTACTTGCGCACTGGCCTATGTGAGCTTGCTGCTTGTGCAGCTGATACGGTGTAGGTCCATTTGGTTGAAGTAGTGGTCGATCCGGTCCAGTGGGGTACAGATGATGAATATTTCCCAGTTAGATTACAACCTACAGTCCAAGCTAGTACTGCTGCATTGAACAACCAGGCAATCCACAAACTGAAACCTGTCTTTTCTGCAGTGAGTAGCAGAAGTCAGAACAGATTGAGGAACTCGTCCTGAAACCCGAAGTGGTCTGTACCCGATTACAAGAAAGTAAAGAGAAGTGGGTAATACACGGAATTTGAGAACTAGCAATGCCAGGCTTAGGAAACAGCAGTGGTCTAAAAACCAAGGGCTGCCTAGCAGGTCACGCTCCATACTCTGCCTCCATAAGTACCATAGTTCCGGAAGACTGGACTTGCACATACTACAGGCTTCATTTAGAGTGTGTCAGACTGAAAATCCGCCAGTTTTCTGCGCGTTTCCACCTGCAGAAATGAGTGTATTTAAAGTTAGACCGTTTTGGCTTCAATTCAGGAATCCATCAGCATGGCAATGGGCACCAGCAGATTTTCCGCCAGTTACCCGGTGTAAAGCCAAGATGGTGCAAACCTTGAAAGCAATCATTTCTGCAGGTGGCAAACCAGCAGAAAGCCATAGGATGCCCAGTCTGCTACAGGCTAAGTGAGGCTCTGCCCTGCCAGACTCAAGCCTGTGACTGGCTGTTTGCTACCTTAAGTCTTAGGCAACCTGTAACCTTCAACTGCTTACATGCTTACTACAACTTGAAAAGAAGTTTTATTGGTTAGAAATAGAAGTTGCACGAGAAACGAGAAACATACAAAAGCAAATTCAGAAGTTATGAAAGGAATGATAAAGATGTTAGAGCAGTAAACTCAGCTGAGCTGTAGAGAAAAGGCACGTGTACCTAAACAGTTGTTTAAGAAATGCCATGCTAATATTCTGAATTATGGAACTGAAAAGAGATGTATTTTCTACCTCTGAGGAGTCCATCATTTAGTAAATTTGACTAGCATTTTCATTCCATGTTAGTCCGGCAGTGATTTGTTTTCCGCTGTCCCCTTCCCAGAAAGACTTAACAGGCTAATGTCTTCCAAATGAAAGGTTCAATTTAGACATTTCAAAACACTAGAACTAACATTCATTTCAAAATGAAAATACTGTAGAGTGACATTTGTCCAAAACATCAAATTTGAACGTTAACATGTTACTACTAGTGTGCCTGCCTCAGAGAAAAGAGGTCTGCTCTTAAAGGGACCTATGCATGTTTCCCATGGTCTATCCTTTGATGGTGAAGTGTAAGCTAAGTCATGATTTGTCTGTACTTGGGAGCCAATGTGTTTTTATTATTAAACACATGTTTATTTACCAGACTGGAGTCTCCAAATAATGGATTTCTAAAGGCAGAATTTACAGGCGTGTCTTGAGCTGGCTAAGCGCTTGTTAGGCCTTGTAGCCTATGACTTGCTCCTCATATATGTTCATTCCCCATCAAGCAGGCTCCATCATATGTAGGTCTAATGGCATGTTCCTTATTGCAGTCACTAATGATCTAATTAGTGACAAGGGGCTAGACATTTTTCTTTAGCCTAAAGGTTTTGCTCTCCATGACAGCCTGCCACTATGAGCGGGGACTTGCCATTATCTCTGAAAATGCACTACATTGCCCAGTGCAGCCTAATAAAGCAATATGACCCGAGCGGCGGGGGCATTACAGACTAAGGTAATGCCCCGGGGCCCATAATTATAGGCCCCGCTTCGAGCTTCCTCATTGGCTGAGGGGCTGCCACGCGCCTCGCTGTGGACAAGGAGGCTGGAATCCCGTCCGAGAATCAAGGGATTCTCAGCCGGGTAATGACCCGGCGAGAGCCAATCAGAATGTGTGTTGCATTCTGCTTGGCTCTCGCCGGGTACTAATAAAGCAAATTCATACTTTGGATGGTCACCTGTATCTTTGGTGTTATCCCTAAAATTGTTGTGCCTTTCATTAGTACTCCCTGTACTGGATTTCATTTTTACACAAATGCTAAGATTTCATAGGTGCTGCCTTGTGCTCTTACTCTTAATCAGCCCTTTTCCGTGAGTTTAATCTTCCAGCTCAGGGTCCTCGTTTTAATCTGTTCGGTACATTTGTTGGTCTGCCTAGCAATTTTAAGTCATTTTTGCTCGTTGCCTACAGCGAAAGGGAACATTTTTCACTTCAGGATCTCATCGTCGCCCGTTATTCATTGCTAAAATCCAGCACAGCTGGATGGTCTCAACCGGGTTTGGTTCCGTTTCAAATCATAGCAGACACAATGCTAGGACACAGTTGGCAAACATCAGTCAAGTGTAACTTTCTGGGTTTTCCATTCTTTTCTCTTGTCTATAGACCATGAACCTAATATGAAAGTGGGTCACTTGGTTGCACGTGTTTGTAGGGGGCGTAACTGAAGAAACATGTTTTTTAAGCATGTTTCTTACGTCATGCCCCATTAGAATCATTTGTATGGCGGAGAGGAAGGGCATTTCTCTCGCCTCACTTCCTCTCCTCCATAGAAATGACTCAGCATGTGCACAGGCATGCATTTTCATGCCGGCGCAAAATGCTGGGGATCCCTTTGGAGTACGGCTGCTTTATTCATCCGTAGGGACCAATTGTACACTGGTCGCATGGCAGGCAGCTTGTACAACTAAACACTGCCTATTATGCTCACATGTTAGGCAGTGTTAATTATTCATGGTAGCCAGAGTTTAATTGTAATTGTTTATACATTTGCACGTGTACTCCGCCTTTTGCCCTGCACATTTGCACTCCGTCATGCAAATGATGAAGATGTGGCAGTGGGGACCCAGCTACGCATGAGTCCCTGTCGTCAAATTACCAATCAGGGCAAAATGGCCTCCTTAGTCTCAGATTCTCTGCTGGGGTAACTTTCTCCCTTAATCTGAGTCATAGTGGACCTAAAACCTAAAAATAAACCATATGATCACTGGTATTCTCGAACAGAACAAGTGTCACATCCGGCATTGGGGGGAGACCCGGGGCTGTATTACAGAAACGTTCAAAGGGATTATCACTAGGCAGTGCGTTAAGTGGGAAAAAAGCACTCAAGGTGGAGAACCTCAAGGAGCCGTGAAACAATATTTGTGGGCAAGGCCTAAGAAATGTCCGGCATGTCCTAATGTTCACAAGTGACCAAGGGACCCTTACAATAAGTTTGACTTTTGTTTCCAAAGGAGCGGCCTAACAAAAGATGTGTTAATACAAAACTTTATTTGGCTGTAGAGCCATAAAATCAAGCAAAATATACAACAGATTGCCAATTCAATACATATATCAGACACACAATAGATAGAAAATGTGATTTCAAAGAAAATGGTTGTCCAGGAGGGGAAGATAAAAACATGTTAAAAAAAGGTAATAAAATGTTAAGCAGTGTACCATTAAAAGATATATGCAGCGACAGGTACACAATAAATTCATTAAACCAGCCAGTAAATGAAATTGCAGGCCACTTGGATCTTCTCAGCCGTGAATGGAACATACATTTTGAGATAAAAAAAGACTGCATTTAAATCATCGTTATTTGTGCAAAGGTCCAGTGCAGAACCAGACGTCCTAACATTTTTTTTTAATCAAAATAGCGGGATTAGGTATCAAGATCTGAGGTCCTTACAACCCACACAAAACAATAAAAAATGTGTAGTAGACTGGCACCGAGGATCGTTTGTTGGCTGTAAATGAGGCCAGCTTCAACGTAATGGTATGCAGTTGGATAAACAGGGCACGGGCATAGCCTGGGGTTATCCTGTCGAGATATTGTTCGAAGCCAGCAATTGTTTGATTTCGAGAAATAGATGACCAGTGAAGATGTAGAGTTCTCATACCTATCAAGAAATGGAGTAAAATCTATTTTAAAAGATGTGCTACATTTATTTTAATTATTAGCCGTCAAAAAATAACTAACGTAAAAGGATCCAAATATTAAAAACAAACCAAGCCAAAATAACTCCATGGTGCGAAAAATCCACGCGTTTCTTTGAAGAAAATCCATAATTCCTATGCATTCATTCATTTTATTAAATCATTCTAATGGCATGGCTTTAGTATAACGGATATGTTTTAAAGATTAAAGAATGTATTCTCGATATTTTCCCTTCATTATTTCACATAAAATGTTATTTTATTTCCAAGCGTCTGAAACTAATGAAGTAATTCTAAACATGTGTGAGATCTACTAGGGTATTGTCACTCATTATCTTCTCTGATTTTAAGGCACTGAAGGCAGATCATGGGGCCCCAGCAGAGCCCTAGCCCGGGGGCCCTTGTTGGGCACTGCCAAGACTGGGCTTAGCAAGCCCTAAACCCTAGCCCTCTTAAATATGTGTTAGTAGGCTAGAAATTGCCCTAGTGCAAAGAACTAATCCCTTCATGCATTTTTGCAACAGGGTCAAGTTTGCCCTACTGTTAATACAGTCCATATCAGCACATTTCCCTGGTGCAAAAATGCATTCAAAGAATATGGAGTTATTTTGCGGTTCCATGGTAACTGCACCGAGGAGACTGCACCCATGTGCAATTTACGCACACAGTCCTCGTTTGTAGCAATTGAAAACAATGTATGGAGATCCCGGTGGGCGCTGCTTCCATACATGCAGGGAGTGATCATTTAAATAGTTTCCTATGGAATCCAGAGCATTTCTGCCATCATCAAAATCGGATGCTGGCGGAAATCCACTTGGATTTCTAGGGCCGGGAGAATAATGGGATGGAACAAAAACATAAGATCCGTGCTCCCACTTCACCTCCTAACTTCACCATAGAAATCATTTAAATCTACTGGTACAATACATGCATACAAGTTTTATATATGTGTTTTTTTGCGTGCATTTTACGAACTGGCAGTTTTAAAATGACCCCCTATGTGTTTTCAACTTGGGCAATTGTTTGCCCTTTTGCTAATACTATGGAAATTTGCACTCCTGCCAGTGGCACGTTCCTGTAATACAGTGCCCGGTGTCATGATCCTGTAATACAGTGCCCGGTGTCATGATTCTGTTATACAGTGCCCGGTGTCAGGATTCTGTTATACAGTGCCCGGTGTCAGAATCCTGTAATACAGTGCCCCGTGTCATGATCCTGTAATACAGTGCCCGGTGTCAGGATCCTGTAATACAGTGACCGGTGTCATGATTCTGTTATACAGTGCCCGGTGTCAGGCACCTTTAATACAGTGCCCGGTGTCATGATTCTGTTATACAGTGCCCGGTGTCAGGATCCTGTAATACAGTGACCGGTGTCATGATCGGGTTCATGTCCCTCGTCCATTCCTGAAAGTGTTTCATAGGCACTCGAAGGCCATTGTCTGGAAAAAATGGAATTGAAGCTAGGTCTTTCTTTTGCACAAATCAAGTACACCAAGGTGGAAATCAACATAAGGCAATCTTTGCCGCAGCAAAAAAATCTGATAACCCCCCAAAAAGTCCATTAGTGTGGCACATTTGCCAGATCTCTTCACTATATACGTCATTGTTCTTTGTTCAGAAGGTTAACTTGAAAGAAAGCAGAGACCCTTTATTACCTGTCAACAATAATATTATCATCTGGCGTATGGGGAGACCTAGTAAGACCACCTCCCGGCAGCCAGAATTACAACTACTTCGCCCCCACCACCTGCATATATTCTTCCCAAATGCAGAGATTTCCAGGCGTTCCCACAACATGTGCAGCAATGCACCTTGATAGATACAAAAGGCCTCTTTATACATTTGGCAGTGCAGGAAAAAAGAGTCAGTAATGAAATTACCGCCACCTCTACTAGACTGCCAAATTCTGAATTTGGCAGTAATTCGGAGACAAAATTCCTGTATTTGGCTGCAGGATTTTCCTCCACTTTTCCCGCCAAAAAGGAGGATTCTCTGAGGGCAGAAATATCATCCTTGGGAAAATGCTTCATGAATGGGGGCAACACTGAATTACCAAAACTCACAATCTGGCTGATTTACTGCCAGAATAGGTTCCTATAATGATAGACCTCATTAACGTTGGCTAGAAGACGACTGCAGGAAAGGGAGTGAATGGTTATGGAAAAGAGGTGAGGTTTGATTTATCTGCTCTTATGTCTCACGTGTTAATATCGGGATATGATGTTTTGGGAGCCACAGCACAAAACACAACAGGACCGTAAAACACTTGTCTCCATCTACCACCACCATTTGGTTGATGATGTCTTCTGTCACTCACAGATTACTTTCGACTTGGCTACATAGTAATATTTTTCCATATCTGGGAATGCTAACCCACACCACCCCGGGATTCCTAGAAATTCCTTCCTAAAAATTCAAGGATGTTTACCACCACATATGTAATGACACATTTCTTTCTGTAATTTCGCTATCATGGTAGCAGGTTTTGAAAATGGCAGGTAGTAGAAAATGTATAATGTCCTCACATGGACATTCATTTTTGCTGCTGCTGTCCTGTCCATCAATACTGCTGCTATGCAGGGCTACTTTAGCATGTCCATTTTAAGTTCTGCAAACTGGGAGCTTATTTTGGTCACCAGTAGCGACTCTTGTGATCTAAATCCTAAATAACATATTGATTTAGTAGCCCACTGGATTGCTATATCTTTTTTTTGAATTATTAATTTATCTTCCCCAGATACCATGATATGCAAAATCTCACATTTTGAAAATTAATTTTGAAGGCAAATCCTTTATTATAGTCCTTAAGCCCCATCATAGGGATCAGGATGACCATGCGGGCGATGTCACGGTTGTGAAGAGTTTGTCAGAAACCCTATTTCATTTCTAGTCTATATCACCAATCGTAATTCCTTACATGGGTTCTTTAGCGTAATGGTGAAAGATGGGGGTTTCATCACTGAGGCAAAGAGCACTGGTGAAAGCAGGCCTCCATGCTTAGTGCCCCTTGAGTGCCAAACACTCTCAGACTGATATCTTAGCAGACGGGCCCCCAGGGGTGTTGCTAGGTTTGCAAAAGATCCAGGGCTACACTAATGGCCGGACTGTTGGGATTCTGGGCTAGCTAACCTTTTGTTTATAAACCCATAGCTTATATCAGGGGTACAACCAAAAGTCCTGGGGCTATAGCCCCCTCAGCTCCCCCCCTAGCAACGCCTCTGCGTGCCCCACAGTTTGACATCACCTACTTGATGGCATTAGGGCCTAGCACAATTTTACAGCCATCAACAAAACCAGGCTGCTCTCTCGATCTAGCAATGTCAGGATCAGTGTTTGATATCAGGAGGCCAGGATAATTGTGATTTTTTTTTCCACATCTGTATTCACAAGCATTGCATGCCTGTATGAGGTCCTTCCCATGCTTAGGGGTCTTAGTGCATGTTACTTCCTTCATGGTAGATGGGACATTTCCCGAGTGCCAGAACGAGTGAAACGCCTCTGTTAGTGGACATACTGGTTTCCCTGAGAGTTCTGTATAAGATATGATAGAGTAGCCATCAAAGCCTAGGATTTGTATGTATTTCTAATGTTAGTATTTCTTTCAGCACCTCTTGTAATTTGATGGGTCTGTACGGGAACTCCCTTTGTTGTTCCCCCTGTCTAGGCATGCCCACCTTCTCCAGATAGCAACTCTATTCCTCCTCATCTCAGACTTCTGCTGAATAGTGGGTCCGGCTGATTTCTTAGAAATTCTCCACCTTCCCCGCTTGGTATGCCACAGTGAATGGCCCACATACCACATGGTGTGTACACAAGAGCTCTCCGTTTTTGGTCACAGTTTATAGGCTTCTATCTTGTGTGGCCTATCCCTAAATTCATAGTACTTTTGACAAATTATGAGAAGCTCATTCCCAGCTCTTCAAGGTGGGTGAATGTTCAGCTGCCCCCTTTTAGCTGGGCAAAGAGCTTCCTCCAGACCTATTTAGAGGACTTGGATTCATGATGTAACTCCAAATGTTTTATTGTCTGGTGTAGTTTAACACAAGAACTCCGAGCTTTGCGGGGACTGCCACTTTGAGAACGCCCCAAAGTGCCTCCCTGCTTGTGTCTGACCAATCATTATGGTTGTGGAAATCCTTGATGCACATGTCTATCTCCCCCTCTACAAACCAGGTCCCTCAGTATGTGAGTGGACAATCCACAGACATGTTCCTTTAGGAGTAGTACCATGTCCAACATTACAGCGGCATGATCTGAGAAGGATACCAGATCCCTTTTGGGTCACTGAAGAAGCCATCATTTTGTGAAGATGAGAATAGGATGTATACTCATGAGCCCAAACTCTCCCATCGCCCTCCTTACTGCCACAATCTGATCTGCTGATGTTAAAGTCACCCCTATGAGCAATTCCCCACCAGAGAATTGAGTGACGCATGAGCAATTCATTAAGGAACCTATTTTGCCTGCTACTGGAGACATAGATGCAACCCCTCCCACCATTCTTAACTTGACGAATCTAGCATTGAAGTCTGTTAGTTGACCTATCAATCAGAACTGTGCTCAACGCTTATAAGTCTTGAATGAGTCAGAAGCATAAAATTGGAGCAGGAACTATTTGCTGTGGCGTCTGCATTGGTCCCATCGGGGGAGATCGGTCTCTTGCAGAGAAGCAATCTTTACCCTGGAATCTTTTGATCTTTGTATGACATTATCGAGTTTAATGGGAACATTAGGGCCCTTTACACTAAAGGTGAGAAACCTAACCATTTTTAAACTGCAGATGCCACCTTACTCTAGATTTTATCCTCTAACCGCTCGGCATCCCATACACTCTATCCCGTTCGATTTAGCACCAATATGCATTCGAACTGAAACGTTAAGTTCATTATGTCAGTAATTGATCAATCATGCGTCTAACTCTTCTGTCTTGGTCAGGCTTGGGTTATCTAGAAGGAGGAGACACTCCAGTTACAGCCAGCGACCACAAGTAGAAAATAGACCTTCAAGCAGCGACCTATGAAACACCTCCGAAATTAAGCATCCAATCCCATAAATGTTTCTCAGGGTAGCAGGCAGGTCTCAACAGAGCAAGCATCCACCAGCGTTTGCTGCAGCCCATCACCCTTCTTTTTCTGTAGCCTGTTCTGAGATCTTCCTGCTTCAGCGCGCCCATTTCAACCGTTTGCTGGATGATCTCTCACTACTTGCCATGGCCAAGGCACGTGGCCCAGGGCGGATACTTCTCATCATTGGTCTCAGGCAGAAAACATTCAGAATTTCATCCTCCTCAGCATTGTGGCACATGGACTTTTGTTGTGTTTTTGTACAACATTATGAGGATTTATCATAAGACAGCATTCCTAGCACTTGATTTCAGAGGTACCCAATGATCTCTGTACATTTTGATCTTACTCAAATATGATATGTCTCTCTCAAAATGGCAGTGCACATCCCCCTGAATTATTGTTGGATGTCCTTGCCTTTGGCCCTCTCAGTCTAGCCACACCCCCTTATAATCTTATGGAGCACCATATTTCCGATGTTCGCACACTTATCCATGCAGCCGCAGCTGAGGGAGCTGAGCCTCTTCTGCATCCTGGATCTTGAAGAACCTGCTGACTGCATTTACTGTCTCCGCCCTTCACTTCTGAGACCCCTGTGCCTAGTGATGGGGGTGTCACCAGGAGCGGGACTGCCTCAATCTCCATCTTCCCTCTGACAACTGCCCTCACACAAGGTCTGTTGGGCAGAACAGTCTGGCGGGCCCTTCTAGGGCTGCAGGGAAAATCACAGATGTCGCTGGGTCTTTCCACTGGCGTCCATTCTGGCTGCTGCTCAACTCTGCCTCTTGCAGTGGTCCGGCGACAGGGAGCCACTTGGCTGCCCCTCTGTCCCACATCAGCCTCTCCCTCCTCAGATCCCCAGAAGAGTTCTGACAATTTTGTTTCCACATCAGTAGTTCTCACAATTGGTACAGCAAAATGGCTTGGTTTCTGCACGGCATTCTGTCACTATTCAGAGAGGCACTGATTCTGACAGCGAGGGCCACAACTGATGACTTGCTCATGGCATAAGAATGTGCTATAGGTAGGGGTGTCTATAATGGTCCGGCACATCTCTCCCCTAAAGTGGCCATCTTGCTAGCGAGCACAAGTCACACTGTTTTTTTAAAAAACATCTGGGGATCCTGCTACTTTCTTTAATTTTCATCCCATTATTAGTCATCCATTTCTATTGAAGATCATTAGGAAGATGGTTACTTCACCCCTCCATGCTTATTTTGATGTATAGTGCCTTCTCAGGTCTTCCCAATTTGGCTTTCAAACTCTGCACAATACCCGGAAGCCCACACTCCAGGTGGTGGATGACATGCTTCATGTTACTGATGGCAGGGGCGCCTGTTGGCTAATGTTACTGGGCCATCCAGTGGTCTGTGATATGGTGAAACACGAGACAACGCTTTCCATTACGCCCAATTGCATGGGGCGAGTGGGACTGTCGTGGTGTAGTTTCAATCCAATCTCTCACACACATTTCAGGCTGCCGAGTACACAGTGGCATGCCACGGGGGCACATGATGCGTGCCATGACCTTGTGTGGAGCCACCAGGGGATCTGGTTACCGGCTGCAATGTCTCTATCGCTCAGCTCCACCTTGGGTTGTCCTTGGAGGGCGATGTCCCATGAATGAGGCATTCCCTTCCGGTAATCAGAGCCTTGCTTCCACTTGACTGAATTTCAACACTAAAATGTCTTCTTCTTGGTTCAGGGAAATCATGCGAGCTACAGATTTGCTTTTCCTCTTTGGCAGTTTCGGGTGAAGAACCGTCGCTGCCCTAATCAGTATCTTCAATGGGATTTCTTCACGATTCTAAGCCTCTCTCTTAGATATCACGTTACAAAGAAGGCACATGTCCTAAATGTGAGCGCTCTCTGCTGCATACGGTCAAATACTATATTCATCAGGATTTCCACAGGATTTATACTCAAACCATTGCGTTGTGCCACATTGAAGGATGAAAGGCGTGGTTAGCCTTAGGCTACTCTCAGGCCTCTGAAATCAAATTTTAATACTTCAGTGAAAAGTCTTCATAGGAGACAGAATATCTGACCACACTGCTTTTCCTACATTGGCTCTTTGAGGCCTACTTCACTTTTATGATGTTACCATTTCTATTTTGCACATCAGAATCAAGTCACAAGAAACTCATCAAAAAGTACATTACAACATCAAATTCGGAACAGTCAACGTGGGTTTACAGATAATCAATGAGAATTCAGCTCTGAATAAAGATTCACCAAAATAGGGCAGAAAAATAAAGGAAGAAGCAAAAGGAGAAAGATAAGTAGGCTGCTTAGCTCACACGTGCTCTGCAAACAGAAGCTCTCTTGGGCAATACAAACACCTTGGACAGTGGTCCACAACCTGTGGATCTCTAAGGTGTTTTGGCCTACGACTCCCATGATCCCTCACATTTGAGTATGATGACTAAGGCTTATGTGAGTTGTGACATCTGACAGGCAATGACAGGCAATGGTTGCAGACTCCAGAAGGCCCACGTCCAGAACCCAAGGCCAGGCTTGTTCAGTCTCAGGTCTGCTGCTCTGGAACAGCCTACTGGTTTCCCCAAGTCTGGCTCACACTCTAATGGTTTTTAGGCGAAAGCTAAAGACAACTCTGTTCCCTTTTGTGAACCGTGATACTGCTGCTACAGTTACCGATTTATGGATATTGCAATATTGACTCGAAGGAAAGTACTTTTATGCAATGCAAGCTACCATAATGTCCTACTTTTACCCACACATCTCGCAGAAAGACTACTTATGGTATTTCAAGCCGCCACCATTAGAAGATCCAGCTGTTCCGTTGTATGTTTCTTCAAACCTCCCCAGTTGAAGAGGAAGTTCGTAATTAACGTACCTTTTATACAAGTGCTAGTATGAAATACAAATTTGCATTTACGATCAAATGTACTCAGACATACCCTTCCTTTTTTTGTCTTGCCACCAATTTCTAGTGCTCCTGCTAAAAGTGTGCGTACCAGACACAAAAAGAAGCAGACTTGACAATAAGTATCTAAATAAAAAGTACTTGAAATGAACTTCTATATCAGAGTGGCTTGTTTGATAGGACAGCGGCAGTGTAGCATCCTAAGCGCAAAACTTATTGCAATATGTTTCCTTCTGCAGTATTTACAGCTTCACGCAAATACTTTCTGGATTTTGCTTGCATTTTTTTTGTGTTGTCGGGAGGATAGCTCAAGGGCAACGCATTTGTCTTTGAAGCACGACAAGGCAGAGCAACACAGGTCCAAATCCCCTTGTCCTGCGCTTAGAGACTGGTCACCGGTATTAAGCGTGTTATGAAAGATTAGCTAATTTAATTAATGTTATCATTGGTTTCGTTTTTGGTTTTATTTGTTGCAATGTGTTTTGTCAACTATTTTTGAGTAAGTTTTGCATTCTACCCTAAATAAAATAAAAAATAAAAAATGAAACATACAAGTAACTTAGCATACAAGAATCTCAGAGAATGATCAAAAGTGGAAATGAGGGAAGAGTTCAGATAATGAGGGTAATTCCATCTCCAAAACAGTAGTCTGCTAACCCGATTCCCCTTTTCCATCAAATCCATGCCAAAAGCATAGTGTACTTGTGCCCTGCTGTATAAATAGCCTGATCCGTGACACCTGCTCCCTGCAGCGCAGGGGCAGCATTTAAGATATGCCCCCTGTACCAAAACTACGATAATCATAAGTAATCTATGATGGGGGCAGGGTAATTTCTAAATAAACTATGCACGAGTTTAGGAATAGTGTGTGGCACTACTTATGATGGCAATTCACATTCTACATGTGTCAGCTCCTGTCAGTCAGCTCTGCTGTGGAAGGTGATGTGTATTGTGGTCAGCTGGGTGTAGACTATGAAATGGCAGGACAGCAACCTGGAGGCTGGGCCTCTGCTATGATTTCTTTGTGAGGCGACGACCCACCAGAACCCTCGCCCATCACGATAGAGCCATGCCAGCCCAGAGCACTGCCTCAGCTAATTATTTTAGCAGCTGAGGGAGCGCTCCTGGTCTGGCTTTTGTTTTCCTTTCACAGTTCATAGCCCAGTTGCGCATGCCCAGTGGGTCATGCAAGGCCAGGAGCATTTTGCCTCCCCAGTGTTGCAAGGCCCTTGGGGTACTGCATATTTGTTTGTGCAAGGAGTTGCCGCTGTGCCTCCCCGCACACACATATGGAGTAGGATGCTGCATCATCATCAGCAGAACAAGAACAAGGAAGCAATTGGAGGCGGTAGTGGATTCTCTGAGGATTGGGATTGTGTGTAGGAAAGATTACATTTTTTTATGTATTATGTGTGTGAATGAGTGAGAGTATAACACATGGATGCGCATGTGAATGTTGTGTGGGAATGTGTGCTGTGAATGTGTATGTGCATGTGTGTGTGCTGGGCCGGGGAGCTGGTGTCCAGGGTGGAAGCATGTTAACAGCACATTTTCTACTGGGCATCTATTTAGATGCCGAATAAAAAAAGCATCATCCTTTCTTTTATCAATCAGCGGTTGATAAAAGAAAGGCTGTTATGTTATCACGTGGCTAGACCAGCCTTTTGGGGCAGCCAGTCTAGCCATTTCTTACTGTGGCATGACATTTTCTGTACTGATATCTGATAAAGCAAGCATGCTAAGAGTTATTACTTTGCTAGACTGGCATTTTGTGACAGCCAGTCTAGCTATGTCTTACTGTGGCAGCCCTTTTTTTTTAACTGGGTATCTATGATAAAGCAAGCATGTTAAGTCGTATTCCTTAGCTAGACTGGCATTTTGGGGCAGCCAGCCTAGCCCTTTGTCTTACTGTGGCCTGGCTTTATTTTAATGGGCAGCTGATAAAGCAAGCATGTTAAGTGTCATTACTTGGCTAAAATGGCATTTTGGGGCAGCCAGTCTAGCCCTTTGTTTTACTGTGCTATGACCTTTACTTACTGGGCATCTATGATAAAGCAAGCATGTTAAATGTCATGACACACTAAGAAATGGCAAGACTGGCTGCCCCAAAATGCTAGTCTAGGAATTTCTTACTGTGACATAAATGATACAAGCATGTTAAGTGTTATTACTTGTCTCGACTGGCATTTTGAGGCAGTGAGCCTAGCCATGTCTTACTGTTGCATGACATTTGTTGTACTGGATCTATGTGAATGCAAGCATGTTACGTGTTATTACTCATCTAGACTGGGATTTCGGGGCAGCCAGTCTAGCCCTTTCTTACTGTGGCATGACTTTGTTTTACTAGGCATCTACGATAAAGCAAGCATGTCAAGTGCCATACCACAGTAATAAATGCCTACACTGGCTGACCCACAACACAAGTCCAGCCATTTCTTACTGTGGCATGACATTTTTATGTAATGGGTAGCTATGATAATACAAGCATGTTAAGTGTTATTACTTGGCTAGACTAGCATTTTGGGACAGCCAGTCTAGCCATTTCTTACTGTGGCATGATATTGTTTGTACTTAATATCTATGAGAATGCAAGCATGTTAAGTGTTATTACTCAGCTAGATTGGCATTTCGGGGCAGCCAGTTTAGCCTTTTCTTACTGTGGCATGACTTTTGTTACTGGGCTTCCGTGATAAACCAAGCATAGTATTTGTTATTACCTGGCTAGACTGGCATTTTGGTGTAGCCAGTCTAGCTATTTCTGACTGTGGCATGGCATATTTTTAATTGCCCATCAAGGATCAAGCAAACATAGTAAGTGTTAATACGTGTCTAGACTGGAATACATTGTGCAGCCATTTTGGACATATGTTCTTATTGTGACATGTTATTTTCAATGGCAAAAAGCCAACAGAATTATGTTCTTTTGTTGGGATACTGCAATTTATTGTATGTATATTGCAGTCAGTGTAGACATGTTTACATGTTTTCTTATAGTATCATAACTTGCATTATGTGCACAGCGAACATGAGTATATTCTTATATAGAAATTCTGGTGCAATTTGGTGCATCCAGCATGGAAATGCATTGGCACAGCCATCGTGAAAATGTTTTATACTGGCATATAATGTGGGCAAAGGCATAATGAAAATGCGTTGTGAAATGCTCCTGTGCACTGTTCGGGACACACATCTATTGCATTCTTGGAATGGTGATGCCGTATAAAATGCACCAAATGCATGTGATTTAAAGTGACCAATATTGACATAGACTATGCCAATAATGGTCACTTTAACTCATGTAAATGAAGCTTTTCATGCATCTGATTTAAAGTGACTCTTACCGGAATTGAGAGGTTGTCGCTGCAGCCTTACGAAAATAAAAAAAGTTCCTTTTTAGTGTACTGTTGGTAAGGCATTTCCTAGATTGTGTTATGTGAACCAGCTTTAAATGGTATGGCTTTTTACCTTTTTTGTCAAATATTGTGCTTTAAAGTGCATTTTTTCAGCAAATTATTTAAAAAAATGTTTCCCACTTAATTATTTTGTGCACTCTCGCTATGCTCGGTCTCTCGCGCTAATTTGCGGAAATATTTATGCCCCTGCACTCAAAATATTTACCAGGCATGACTATCCATGAATAAAATGTACTGGATATTTTTGTTGTTTCCATAGAGAAACAATTATACATTTTATGGCTTTCAATCACATTTTTCTTTAAAATCGTTCTCCAAAATTCCTGTTTTCAGTACATTAGTTTTAAAAATACTGTCAGGTGGGGGGGCACCAAGCCCCTCCTTAAATATTCAGGGCTCTCCTGCTTTGCTCGGTTGCTCGTGCTAATTTGAAGAACAATGTAGCATCCTTCCCTAAAAACATTCCCCACTCGCCCGCGAGGGGATCCCCCATGAGTCATTTAGAATCTTGGTGCCCCTACAGGACCTACTGTTGGTACCCACTGGCACCAAAAGCTGCCTCCACCAGCCACTGTATGCAGATTTGCACTTCAAGGGCCTGATTTGCAGAAGCGCTGCATAATGGCGCAATCGCATAGGAAAATGCTCTGTGAATCCGGCCCCACGTGTTCATCTTCCGGCGCTAAGGCCCACGCTATCATCAGCAACTCGGTGATGTCAACAGGGCCCTGATAAAAGGTAGGCAGGCGAGACGATAAGAGTAAGGTAACCCCGCCCAGCCCTTATCGTTTAGCTTCTGCACGGGGCGAAGGCATGATCACGCAAGGGACTCTCTGTCACGCCTTGTGCATGTGAGACAGCCATGCATTTCAAAATGGATTGCTCCCTGTGGACGCAGTCAGGCTTCTACCCATAAAGGGTCATGTTCAATGGGCCAGGAACACTTATGAAACATACATGCACATGCTATTTTGAGCGCCATCTCCAGAATTAACATTGCCATGAGCAATTGTAATGCACATACATCACCATGAAACTTGTCACCAATCCTTCTGGGTTCACTAGCAAGGCTACGTGGTGTTTAGATGTTGTTCATTTGGTTGTGACATGACTTTTCTTTAGCGGATTCTTTGTCAAAATGTTGAATGTACATAATGTCGATGTAATAACAGAGCAAAAAGGAAAATATTGAATCAGAATAATGACTTGTTTTATTGTTGAGAATTACAATGTCTGGTACGGGAGTAGTATAAGAGGTATGGGTTTGGCAAAAGCTGATTTGTTTTGCAGTACAATTCTACTGTAGGTGCTTGGGAGGGGGGAGGGGGGTAGTGGTCTTAGGGAAATGACAGGGTCATGGCTTACAGTGAACACCTCTATTTGTTCTTTAGGTGCCCGTGCATTGTTTTTACGGTTGCAGACAGCTTTTTGCTTTTGTACTATTTTTTATGCAATGAATGTATGCATTCTATATTTCCTTGCTCACTTATTTTCATTTGAAACCTGTACTTTTCAAATGAGTTAATTCTAGATGAGTGCATGGATTCACGATAAGTCTGTGCGCGAGACGTGGGTGCTCTAATGAAGGCTGTACTCCCCAGAGAGGAAGGTCCCTTTGGAAATCAGGCCATAGAAAGTGACGAGCACATTGTAACTGATGTTCGGTTGTGAGCTGCCACAGAAATGATCGGCCTTGACAGCCTTGCTGTGCAAAACAAGAGGCTATGGCAGCATTGGAAGTTATTTGGGTGCCCTAATGTGAAACCTAGTTCCATAACCTACCTCATCTTGACAATAAAGCGGAGACCCTCATTTGTGTCATTAATGCGCCTCCCTCCTCTGCTCCCTAATTGCTCTTGCACTTGCGCGCTTTTTGGATTCACAATAGTGAATGTTCCAGCACACGTGGCTTTTGCGGGAAAGATATACCCCGTTGGCAGAATGTCAAGCAGGAGTTATATCCTTCAGAGGTGTCCGGCGCATCCCAAACACATTGGGATTCAGAAGTTCCCGTTTTACTCCTTGTATCTTGTCTCTTTTGTCCCAGGCCAGTTGTAGAGGGAAGCACAATTCTGATAGGGGTCGTTTTTATTGCTGTACCTCCATTTCATTGCACATAATAGAAATGCTTTTCTTTTCCAATGTCTACCTCTGAAGCAGAGGTGGCATTGTCAAAATGGCATTGGCAGCAACAGGTCATTTGAGGTCCTTTGCTTTCAATGAGCAACAGGCATCCACGGGTGTTGCAGACTGGTCCAAACACCAAAACATGAGGGTGCTGTGGACCAGTGCACACATGCCCAACATTTAGATATTCATAGAGGAGCAGGCTGCTGGTCCCTTACCACCTTTAAAGGCCATCTGAGAGAGTTTGCGCTGGATGCCTGTGTGGGTGGAGGGCTGTTCCCAGCCAAGGTCCCGCCACGGTGCTGCAGGCCTATCAATATCTGGCTACACGCAATAAGTCTGACACATGAATGGTCAGGCAGCTGCTGGTCCATCCTGCCTCAGGCCAGGCAGTACCTCTTCCTTAAGGGAGCTTGCAAGCAGGAAACTGTGGGTGTAGAATGACACGGGTCAAGTGCCCCTCACATTCTGCGCTTTCTGCTTTTTGTATCGAATCTCCTGTGATGTTTACCGGCTTCGTAAATACTTTAGACAATTATTTATTTATTTGCATTTATAAAGCACGCTGACAGCCCAGGGGCATCGAGGCACTGAATGGTGTAATAAAAAGCGCACTGCTCATTGCTTTCAGAGTAAGCAAATAGTGGCTATACTGGCTGACCCTTCCTCCCTGAACAAAGCTTGCTGAGTCATTTTTGTCTGAAGCAGCCGTCAGCGGCTGCACAGGTACTGCTCAGTGCCTGCCATCGTTATAGCACTGGCAAGCGAGCCTTCCGGGAGAACAGAGCCTGTAGATAAACTCATTACTTTTTCCAATCTAACCTTCCCTTCTGTTAGCTGAGAGTCAACCAGGAATCTCAACAAAAAAATCAAAGGCCTCAAATACTGCAAAGCCATGAAAATAAATCTTAAAATGGGAAGTGGGTGGTGAAGCATGAAGCTCCCCTGTCTTGGACTTTGAGCCAGACGAGGTTCACAATGTGAGTGCTAATCACTCACTCGCAGTTGTTAACCGAGGTGATTACAATGTGCTTTAAAAACAGAAACAGTGCCTCCCATCTTCTCCTTCCTTGTTAGATTAGCTGATATTTGCCAATGGCAGGACATATTACTCCATTCCACGCGGAAAATAATGTACTTATCGCAAACGAATATTGGCCAATCCCAAGCAGGAAATGATATTTACCACTTCTGATCAGCGTGACACTCAATCATGATCACGTGTTCACTGCACAGGAACAGAGAACACACGTCTGCATTTCTGTTTGTATTTGTATCAGAAATAACGTACAATAGCACCTTTACAGCTGGTGGCAGGTGCCTCATGGGCTCTCTTCATTACTCCTGGTCCTACTCTTCTGCATCCCACTTCTACACCGGGAAAATAGGTTGCATGCTTGCTGCTGCGCTCCTTGTGTGATCCACAGGTAACAGGTCTGAATCCTGGCACTGTTGATCCAGCCTTTCATCCTTCTGAGGTCGATAAAATGAGTAGCAATTTCGATTGGGTAATAATCATTGTATATAAAAATGTTCTATGCAAAGAGCTTTGAATAAAAGCTCTATATAAATAACACATTATTATTCTTGTTATCTGTGTTACTGCAGTATCTCCTACACGTGATTCAAAAAATGGGCTCCTGGTTATGGACCTATTCTACCCAGGAGGGTTACTTTAAGACAAAAATTACAATTGAATAGGTACAAAGAAAAGTGCTCTAACGCTATGCCGCCAGGCCCCTTTCGAGCCCCGGAGTGAGTCAGCACATTTCTACAGCGCTCTCCACTGGCCCGCTATTCGTGATTCATGAACAAAGGTGTTCAGGTTTCCGCGCGAGGACCGCATATTTAAAATCAGAGTCCATCCCACTCCAAGATCCTCACAAGTGAGGATTACACTAAGATCCTTCCCACGCCTGGCGTAATACTAGAAATTTGTGCCAGTGGAAATAATTATCCACAGCACCTATTCCACCCCGTGCAGCACTTCGTCCTGATGAAGGCCGTACATATGCTGGGACATAATTGGTCCACCTAAACGGCCGAAACACCTTGGTGTAGACGCACCCCGAACAACAGTGCATTGTCACTGTCCACTACCAATTGTCAATTCACGAACCCCTTTTTTTTTTTTTCTGTTGTTGCTTACTTTGTCTAATTGTGTTGTTTTATACTGAAGTATATGAATCACCATAACAAACTATGTATTTTGATTGAGTTTGCGTTACCTACACGACTGTTGTGTCAAACTATGTGACCCCATGTGTTTGTAAATATATCCTATAAGCCTGTACGGTTGGTTTCATTAAACCGTGTGATGTTATGCTGTTTGGAGAACTGTTCACTCTATGTTGATTTTTTCAACTGCATAGATAAACAAACTATTATTTTCTCCAAACAACAAAGAAAGTGAGTTTCTTTCTTTTTCTCCTTTAATGCAGAGGGTAATAAGGGGTGAAACAGTATCTCCTACACGGACATCCTGAAAATACGGGTCTCGAACTGTAAAACCATGCAGCCAGAATGTGTCCAAATGTCAAAGCGTAACACCGCAGATCACCTGCTTTACAATTACTCCACTGGGTACCAGTGGGTGACCTGAAACCAGTTTAGTCTCTGCATAGGCCTGTTGTGCAATGGGCAGATTCTCGTTTCTATCCAAACCAGAAACCTCCACCAAGCTGATTAATGCATGCAAACCATATCGCTCTACTCAGAGCTGCATTATTTTAGCCAGAACTTTGACCCTCTCCAAGATCGACTATTGTAACACTCTATGGGCCTCATTCCAAATATGGCGGTAAGGGATACCGGTCACCGTTAACGAGACCGGTGCCGGTAATCCCTTACTGCCACATTCCGAGTTCCCTTTGCGCCCTCGTCCTTAACGCCTGCTTTTAGCAGGCGTTAGAGACGAGGGCGCAAAGGGGCTTTTTAGCCAATAACGGTGACCGTAAAGTACGGTCACCGTTATTTGCAATTTCCCCATTCCCATTGAGTCCTATGGGGGCTCATTTGGGAACGGGGAAGAGCCCTGTGGAATGGGAAATTACCGCCCTGGTCAACTCGGAATAGGGCGGTAATTTCCCATTCCACCATGGCGGTGCCGGTACGGGTCCGGTGCCGACCAAGGCGCTACTACCGCCATTGGTTAGCGCCAGACTCGGAATGAGGCCCTATATTTTAGATCCAATGTACGAAACCTAAACAAATTACAAGTGCTTCAGAATAACACACTCAGATCAGCCTTAAATATCCCGCAAACTAACCATGTGTGAGCAATCAGATGAGAAACACACGCTGGCTCCCAGTGAGTGACAGAATTTCGCTTGGAACTCTAGTAGTCACCCAAAAATGTCTGCCCAACACAGCACCAAAATACCTGGTTGACAAATTCATCAAGAACCAATCCTCCAGACCTACCAGTACAAACTACTCACACTGCCTCAACATTCCCAAGTACAAACTTCAAAAAGCTGGTGGATTCAGCTTTCCGGTGCTAGCCGCTAAGCTGTGGAACTCCCTCCCTAATGCACTTAGAGCCAAACCTTCCTTCTGGTCCTTAAGAAACGGAGTAAAAGAATGGCTTCTCGCCCAGAAAAAAGAAATCAGCAGAATTATTAGCCAGTTCTGTTTGTCTGTACCGTTTGTGGTTACCATCAAGCACAGTTTAAACAGAACAAGCATACAGGAAGAAGTATTTGGGCAAAAAAGAAAGAAACGTTAGAAGACATGCACACAGCAACACTGCATATGATGAGAAGTGCACACACTGATCACGTACTGCAGAGGAGAGCGATCGGACACATCTCTACTCCTCAAGATGAGTGAGCGCAAACACTACGCAACAGCACGTGACCAGGCACAGACTGGCTTGTAGGGCAATCGGCCCATGTGCAAATCAAAAACACAAAATGCTGGCGTGGGCAGTTTTTTGGGTCAAAATGGGCTACTTTTTTTCCCAATGTGGGCCCGTTTGATGAGTAACTTCACTATGTGGCTAGTAGTTTTGACCAGTGTTGCTGAATTTTAATAGTCAATAAAATGCGCAATTTGCATCACATTTTATCAAAAAACTCCCCCTTGGGTACTAGTCAAACAATGTCACAAAAAAGAATAGCGATTTGCAACTGTGGCCCAATTTTTTTATTGGTACCCAAGACAATTGCATAGCCCAATCTGACCCTGCACGTGCGGCTGAGTGTGGGTGCAATGGCACAGCCTAAGATGAGTGAGGGAATATGCCCATACACACAGCAAAACTGCAAATAATGAGAACGTGCACACGTTGATCACGTACTCCGGATGAGAGCGATCAGACACAGCTCCACACCTCAAGATGAGAGAGCGCAAAACACAGCGCAACAGCACGTGATGGCTGAATGCAGGTGCAATTGCGCTGCCCTCGATTAGTGAGGAAACACGCCCGCAGCTCCAGTACATAAGATTAGACAGCACATAAAAACGGATGTATGTGATTTCACTGAATCCACTTGAGCTAAAGGAAAAATCTTTGATTTGTTTTTCATTCATTCGATTTTTTTATTATGCATTGGTAGACCCTCCACCCTCACTTTCCCCTACCTTATCCTATACCCTTATCCCACCCCATCTATGTTTTAAAATGTACCTACTTACCTCTCACTAATTCGAAGAAATGTTTTGGGAAGATTTATGATTAGGTGAAATTGGATTCAGTGAAATGTACGGTACCGCTTAAACACAGTGCACCACTCTACAAGATGAGTAACCACACACATATAGGGAATAAGAAGACTGGCAATGCAAATGCAGCCCCATTGTTTGTGATATGCGAGTGTACACACAGAAGTGCAGTTTACAATATGAGTTAGCATGCAGTAGTAAAACTTACTGGCTTTTTTGTAAAACTGTTTTAAAAACAAACTGAAATGCACATAAACAACACTGAGATTCGTTAATAGCGCATTTTCTCATATTTAGTTCTTAGTGATACCATGGAAACGTTGCTGGATTGTAATGTTCATGGGTTTAGATAAGTACAAGACCAGTGGAAACCCAAGGGATGCCTTTATCAGAATCACAGGGTACGAAAATGTAAACATACATATTTTTTCTATAAGTCTTTGCACTCTTCAGAAATTAGCAACTTTATTATCGGCCTCATCAAATATGGTTTGAATAATCTATTTCATACATTATTCCCAAATGCAAAATATATCACAAGAGGCAAATACAATTGCATGCAAGGGACCACCAACATTAGCACTTAGCTGGACTCCCTAGATGCAATTTTAAAAGTTCCAAAGATGGAGTAGAACACTAAAGAAAAATAAAAGGGGGCATTTTCCCGGTTGCGCTTTAGTTTTCCCCTCCATCATGTGAAGAAATAAATTATGCCTGCAAATTACTCTTTACAGGCGGCATTTATTAGGAGCTCATTTTGGAGTCCATGCTTTTTTCGGGGGTGGGACCTGTACCTATGCACTTTGGCGTGCACAGGTTGCCACGGCAGAATTTTGGTCATTATCATGAGGGAATGCATACATGCAAAGCGGTGTACAAGTGCGTATACAGCCTTTTGCCCTGCACTTTTGCACTCCGTCGTGCAAATGAAGTAAACGCTGTCTGTCAGATATGCATGGCAGGTAGGGTTCACAGTGGATCTCAATGGCGTCTGCCTGCTTTTTGCTGGTGCATAAAGCAGGTGTACCCCATAGGGATCCCCAACATTTGCCCCTGCATGAAAATGCATGTGGCCGCAAATGCGGGGAGTTTTTGCATGGCAGAGAGGAAGGGATCAGTGGGAACCCAAGTTGCACTCCACACTTTTCTCTGACATACAAATTGAAGAAAATGGGCGCACCGTTAATTGAAAGTGTAAAGGTCCTACACAGGACTTTTACACTTTCAATTAATGGTGTGCCTGGCCAAACATGAGCCTCTTAATGTTTTCCTATGGAATTCTGCTGGTCTTTAGCAAGTGCTAAACCAAGGTGGATTCTATAGGAATACATTTGTTTCAAACCTGCCTTAAAATGTCATGCAGGCATGAAACGAAACGCAATGACAAGGTGGAGGAATGCACAGCAGAGATCTTAACTTCCCTCTGTGCCACCCCCCCCCCCCCCACTTGTCACTGCTGCAAAGTAGGGGAGGTCAGTACATCGAAATTGCTTTTTTGGCAGGCTTGCCATCAAACAGTTGCCACACATGTAATTTTGTTATATTGTTAGCAATGTCTTGAAGTGCTACTTTTAATTTTTTGTAATTCTTTGTTAATCAATCAATGAAATTTCTATCAAACTTCTTACACATATCCTAAATAAGGCTCCCGGTTGTATGGTATTTCTTTTCAAACATTTCCATCTGTATTTATTCATATTTATTTTTGTAGTCATTTTACCTGTATTTATCCCCATGCTCTGTAAAAAAATTACTTGCAACTAATGCTTTTCTGGATTAATTCAAATTAAAAATGTAGTGCTTTGATGCCTGCAATGGGAAGCTCATAGAGGTGGGTAGCAGCACCCTTTTATAGATTTGGCTATTAGGTAGCGCCAAAAGCACTACCTTTGAAGCTGAAACTATTGTCATTAAAATAAGAGCTTTAACATGAGCTTAAAATAGGGGCTTTGAATATAGGTTTGCAATGCTTTTCAATGCAGATGACATATGAGGATGGATTTATGTAATTTGGCTCTGTGCCCCCCCCATTTAACGGCCATCTCTATATGATTTTCCTCCCGTTACCACCCATCTTCCCTCCAATCACACCACTTTTTGCACTCTTTGGCTGCATTTGTATTGTGTGGCCAATTTGTTTGCTATCTACACTTCCAAAATGGTAGACGCCATGTGTTAATGTCAATAAAAAGTTATTGGGCCTCACTACGACCCGGGCGGTAACCATGGCGCTATTTGCACCATGGTTGCTACCGGTAAACTACCGATTCCGCCATGGTGAATGGCGGAATTACCGCCCCATTCCAAGGTTTGCGGGGGCGGTAATTCCCCATTCACCATGGCCCTCCCCATTCCCATTTGAGTCCCCTAGGGCTCAATGGGAATGGGGAAGGCGGTAATTATGGTACCACAAATTGCGGTACCGTAATTACCTCCAAAGTCCCTTTGCGGGTCCTGTCCTTAACGGCTGGTAAAACCAGCCATTAAGGGGGGACCCGCAAAGGGACCTTGGAATTGAGCGGTAAGGGATTACTGGTACCGGTGCCCTTACCGGTACCGGTAATCCCTTACCGCCCGGGTCGTAATGAGGCCCATTGACTCGAATGATGCTTTGAAAAATATATACTGCAGCTTTTCAGTTATGTTACATATTTGAAGGTATATTGGATTAAAAATAAACAAGCTACTGTTAGAAATACGTTTTTGGCAAAATGTCTCTAAAAATGTCCATGTACTTATTTGTGAATGTGTGTGTGTAATGTGTTCTGATGAAGCAGTCCCTGAATGGATATGCATTGTGAAGTCTCTATGATGTGATTGGTTGGATAGTCTGCTTTTTTGCCACACGGCAGCCATTTAATTTCAATGAATTGGCTGACCTTCTCTGGATAGATGTGGCAGCTCTTGGGATGCTGCAGATTGTTCTCGGGCCACCCCCGCTCTTAGAATGCTCCCTCCACTGGATCGTGTTGGCGAGCCACGGGGGTTTGTATGCACCGTAGATGGTGCAGTTCATTTGGATGCGGAGCGGGTGGCGTGAAGGCGTGCGGGCTGGAGACGCAATGGAGGGCATGGTTGGTGCAACGGAATGTGGGCAGAATCCACTATTTATGGCAGAGAAACTTGTGCTGAAGCTGCTGTATACGGCGCTGATTTTTAATCCTGGCTCGTTTTTAAAGAAAGCATCTGTGGCATGCAAATTGTGTCCCCCAGTACACATAAATCCCTGAAATGCATTCTGTTACAGAGCGTGGTGTCGGACATCAGCACTTTGAAATCAATACGAGATCTGAAACTCGCCTTTCCCTTAAGCAATTTTTATTTGATAGCAGAAAATGAGTCTGGCTTTTCGAGTCAAATGCACCTCGGCAACACTTATGTCTTTTGTTGGGGACAGTAAAAGTATGATAATGCATGCCCAATGCAATCACTTCCAGCTTTGCGCACAATCTCCTGATGCCGCCTGCCAATTTGCCACCTGATCTCACTATGCTGGAACATCACAAGGTCCAAATAACTGCCATGAAATAGCACAATTAATGTCCATCACGGCAGGTGCAGCTTCTGTGAAATGTATCTCCTAATTTTTACATCCAATATCAAAGGGCACAGGTGCTGTTGTCAAACTGAAACCAAAAAAGTAATGGGTGGAAGGTTTTGAATTAATCTGAACCACTGGTATTGCTCTGGGCAACCTTCCACACCACTGTTCTTTAGCCGGTCTGGACCATTGCAAAAGGGGCCCAGGCATATGCATATCAGTCAGGTATTGCCACTGACAGGAGCAGCCCTGCCCAAACTGGTAGGCCAGGTCCCCTCTGCACAGAAACACAAGCAACCCCAGAGATGTTTCGGCCTTGTTGGGCCTCCTCAGTGAGGTGCAGCTTGCTTCCCTATGGAGCAGTGAGCAAGGGAACCACGTCTGGGCATACTCTCTCTCGCACAGGGAGACAAACTGAAACCAAAAAAGTGATGGGTGGAAGGTTTTGAATTAATCTGAACCACTGGCATTGCTCTAGGCAGCCTTCCACACCACTGATTTTTAGCCCATCTGCGACATAGCAAAAGGGGTCCAGTCATATGCAAATCAGTCAGGTACTGCCCCTAATGGGAGCAGCCCTGCCCGAATTGCTAGGCCAGGTCCCCTCTGCATGGAAACACAAGCAACCCCAGACATGTTTCGACCTTGTTTGGCCTCCTCAGTAAGGTGCAGCTTGGTTCCCTATGGTGCAGCGACATACATAGTTTCAATGTACTCAGACTGGCTTTGTCTGTCAATGCTTGTTCCACCATGCCTTCCAGCCCCCTATAGCTCCAGTGTGGACAATCAATAATCAAATGTTGGTTTTTCAGAAACTGACGGATTTGCCACAGTGCCGGGTACCACTCTATGTCAAAAGCGAGCCTCCTTGCAATGACGAATATCTGCTAGAGCAAATGTGAATGACTCTGCTGACATATAACCTAATAGCAGGCAATGTACTAACGTTTCAAAGGCAGGTTCTTCCTTTCGCTTTAGGTGTAGGAGAATAGACGCACCTTTTGGGTTGTCATGCAAAACATAGACTGCCCTTGCCTCCGTCCTGACACATGCAATGTATAATTGATGAAAGCACATTGCCCTTCCGACCCCTCCTTCGGGGGCAAGTGCAGACTTACTCGGTCTCCCCTCTCCCACGCAGAGCTGAGACATGCAGACTCCCCCTTACCAAAGTGCTGACAGACCCCAGTACCCCATTGAGCAGATAAGCACACACTTACTCTCATGCTGGAATGAGGTGTACAACTACAGGTACTGACTGACCCTCACAAACAGTAGTACACAGGAAATGGCCGTTGATGTCAGTTCCTGAGAACATAGGCCTCAGCTGTTGTGTACCCCCTTATCGGTCATACTCTCCATATGCTGTCACTATCTCTCTGTGCACTGTCACTCTGTGAACTGTCACTCTCTCTGCACTGTCACTGTACACTGTCACTCTCACTCTGCACTCTATGTTCAGTCACTGTGCTGTCTCTCTGCTCTCTGCTGTCACTCCATATGAGCTGTCAGTGTCTGTGCGCTGTTACATTCTCTCTCAGTGTGTAGTCATTTTCTCTCTCCGCAGTCACTCCCTCTGTTCTGGCACTTTCTGGGTTGTCACTTTTTCTTTTTTATTAGTGTGGTACAGTTATACAAACCATGCACACAATTATGAAACAGAAACTGGTCTTTAATACAGGATGCATTTGATTAATGCTTAATACATTCCATCAAACCAAGAGCATTTCATGAGAATTCATACTGACAGTTTCCATTCCTGTATTTCGCAGCGTTGATGATGAGATGTCAATTTTCCAATTCTTCGTGTATCTCAGCGTCCATAATGTTTCACTAGTTATTGAGAAATGTTATCTCAACTTCATTCCACCATTTAATCACAGCTATCAAAATCGCGCTCTGAAACACTTGTGTATGAGCGTGATATAAATAAAATATCATATCATAGCGGTATGATGAATGCTTAGACAACAAAGCCAAAAATAATTAAAATGTATTGATTTAAATGATGGTACAAAACCTGAACAGTAATTGCGATAGCTCTCTGCTAACATATCACAGGAGGCCAGTAGATGCTTAATGGTCTCTGGTATACTTCTATCTTTGCAAATACAACAATATCGCTACTCTGTCGGTATTCCGTAAGTAGGTCCCATCACTGCCAGATAGGGCAGAAAATCCATACATAGCAACAGGTACATTCTTCTAGGATTGGGAGATGTTAATGTTAAAGGACATTTGTACCGCGCACTATCACCACCGGAGTGGTCCCCTGGCGGTGGGAAATGAAGTAAGTATTCTTGGGTCTGATTGTAATGATATATTACCGCTTCCAGGACATTGCTTTTGTACGCGTTCAGCCTAGCTATGTGCATAGTCCCATCTTTTAGCCCTCTCTGTAAGAACTTTTTTGAGTATTAAGCATACAGGGTTCCAGCGACCTGTGCCCCTGAACTTTCCAATGAACCCTTTCAGGGTCTTTATGTCTGTAATAACGTTTTAAGGTAGCATAGCATGCTCCTCAACTTTGCCATTGTGCTTGTGGACAAAATGCCCAGTTTTAACCTGATAGTGTAAATTCTAACACTGTTTGGTAGCCCCAGTGTCTTTCTTCAAAAATGACCTTCAATTCTATTGTAACCCAGTGTGTGATGTCTCTTTCTCTGTGCACTGCCACCCTTTCGCTCGCTGGGCACTGGCACAATCTCTTTATTTCCCTTCTCTTGCACACCTGCATCCATCCCTTCTTGCATCCTCCATTGAAACGTTGTGCTCTCCTCCTTGGACCTTCGTGTCTGCAAATGCAAAGATCAACACCCTTTTTAACCCATCCCAGCCATGTTCGTATTGGCAGCTGGTTAGATCTATCTAATTTAGTTACCAGTCTTGCCAGTGCTCTATCCATGCCATATCTAACTTACGGTTCCATTACTTCCACAGGTGTGTAAGGCACATATTTATAATTCGAGGGGGGAAAGTTTGATAGTGGAGCAAGGGGAATCCATACAGCTATGATTCTGGGCTGGAATTCACTTACTGACCATTGGCTAATCCACTTTCTGTCTTTTCTCAAAGATGCATGACCACCCTATCCGAGTCAGTAGGCGCGGCATGCAGCTGATCCAATCATCTTGCTTCCTGACTTCCAGCACCAGGGTGTCCTCAATGGTGTTCCGTGCCAGGTGTGCTAGCGGCTTTAACCATACTTCAGCCAAACCATTAACAGGAGCCGGCCTAAATGGGTCCCTTACATATGGTACTCCCAGCTCCGTATGGACCAGCTGCCACAGAGAGACTCTGTGGACAGTCAAGATTTTTTGGCTGAGGATTTTCCCAAATGTATAGACAATCATTATTCTTTATTTATAATTTTCATGACAACTTCAAAAACACAGAGCTCATTTTCCTAATACGCTCTTGAAAATTACATAAAAGGAACAAACGGATCCATTATTTTTCCGGGAAATGTTGTCGTTGTACCAATGAAATTGCATAAGTGTGCAGTGCCTGTCAACGCTTGCAGACTTTTTTTACGCTCAAATGATTTCTTCATGGCTCTTCAGTGCTAAAAAGAAGCTTTCGCGAACTTCCCAAAATTGTGAAATCTTTTCTACATATTAACACATTTCTTTTCATCCTCCATAACCTCAGCCTCTGCAGTGTCCCGAGTTGTGGTAAGTGACTCAATATGCGCAACTTCTCCTCTCGTTTTCCGCTTGTGACATTGTTTATGACACTGCTACCGTAATATTCTACACAATTATTGTCAACATCGCTGGGGGTTGTCCAATCTGGGAAACTGCCCATAGCGGTGAAGCAGCTCCATTGCCTCAAGGTTTAGCAGAGTTTGCAAATAGCTGATAACGGGGTACATTCTGCACTGTGAATTTATTGAGACAAATATGTAAAGTCTCACACAACCTAATAGCAAACTCTGAGAGAAAATCAGTTTCTTTCAAGGCACAGATCTTGTTTCATAGTTATTCACTCCCCGCCAAGCCCCTGCTTAACAAGAGAGCCACCACCCCTGATGACTTTGACCTGCTATTTTCACTTTGTTGCAATTTGGTGTTTTATATCATTAAGGTTCCAGGTTTAACATAAACAAAAACATTTGCTACTCCCGAGTGGAAATTCCATTTACCCAGTTTGTTCTGCGTCAACATACCCTGATTCCATTGTTACAGACTTTCCTTCCATGGAAACTATGTTACCCAGGCTAAGAACAGAGAGTTAGAAGGGGAAAACAATGGGAAAAGAGCATAACAGGCGTTTCTGCCGCATACAGGGCGGAGCGGATCAGAAAACAATCGGAAAAGAGACGTAATAAGAAGTGGTGAAGGTTAAATCAGCAGTCTACTGGAAGGACATTGGACTGCGGAGGGCCATGTAGCAACGTGAATGCAAGTTCTGCATTATGGTGTACCCTGTGGGACCAATCATTTAGGGTTTCTACAGGATACGGTTTCTGGCGCACAGGTTATTGGACATCTGCCAAAGTGCTCTGGAGAAAAAATCAATGCATTCCAGTTTAATCCTGGAACTGTTCATTGGGGTCGATGGATTTTAGTTGCCATTAATATTTCACCAGTACAGTATGCCTTTTTTCCGATTGCCGATATAGTGCAATGTCCAAGAGCCCACCCACCACCAATGGTTTAAGGAGAAACCATTTCTACTTCAGAATATCCACCGAAGATTACGAAATTGTTAACAAAATAACAGCTTTGGAGATGTGAGTAAATACATGAAATATGCTGGCAAAAGGCCACACTATCTCTTTCAGAGCTCAAGTTCCTTCAGGGGGGAATCAATGGATTTTGTTGAATTGCAAAGGTCCCCATTGATTGGCGTGGAACTTAAATATGCATTCTCTCAGATGTGCACTCTTGGTACAATTGGGTAGGAAAAAGGATACCATAAAAAAGATAGCAAGGCAACTGCCAGGATATGCCAAGCCTAGGCAGAAGCAGACCGAATAAAGAAGTGGATATGGAAAGATTTAGGGGGTCCTGCACAGGTTTGGGCTCAGGAAATGGAGGGTAGACCAATTTAGCGAGGGTGATAAGATAGTATCCTGCCTAATGCAGGAGCAGAATGAACAAATTATAATGACTACTGCTCGAAGGAGAGATTTGTATATGTATTTGTATTTAATTTAATTTATATAGCGCTTTAATCCAAAGTGCTTTACAAGAGGAACAAGAAAATATACAACACACATTGAATCACAACCAGAAAACAGTACAAGGAACAATTTACATTATTGTTGAGGTACGGTGAGAGAAGACAGGGACCGAGGTGTGAGAGGGAGTGGGAGTGGGAGGTATGAGTAGAGGTAGAAGCAGAAGTAAGAGAGGAGGCGAGAAGGTGTGAGGGAGAAGAATGGAAAAAATAAGACTAGAAAAGAGCGGGAAGTAGAGTAGGAGGTAGTAGAGAGGAAGGAGAGGGTGAGGAAGTACAGACGTAAGAGAGGGAGTAAGAGGTGAGGGATGAGGTAGTGGTAGAAAAAGGAGAGGAAGCAAAAGGTGTTAGGGAGGGGAATGGAAGAGATAAGATTTAAGAGAAGAGTGGAAGGAAGGGTAGGAGGGAGAAGAGCGGATGGGGAGGCGGTTCCAGTGGAAAGGAGCGAGTAGTTGGAAAGAGCAATTTACAAGCAATGCTCCACAGGCATTGCCAGATCTTCCTTGGATAGTAGATACACTGGAGAATGCAGGGGTGAATTGACTCATACAATCAAACAGGGTGGAGCCACAGAACCCCTTGATGGAGCTGGAAATATAAGCAGTGCTAAAGGGGATGGCAGGTGGGAATCCATATGTTTATGTTTACATGCATCAATAAAGAACTTTATCATCTAAAAGGTGTCTTGGCCCTAGGCATTGCTGTACCAGGTAAACAGACTATGGCAAGATTATTGTGGGATCTTGCGAATTTCCATTGGCACCGTCACATACCTGTATGAAGGTACTAGAGGAGGGTGGGGACGATTACAGAGATTGTGTAATCAAAAATATGGGTTTTGGGGATCTTATGCCCCAGGTATACAGACTCCTAAGGCTATTTGTTTCTGTACACTGATCTTTTCACAGTTTTTGCACTCTATTGTTTGATGCTTTGGCGAGGCCCAGGTAGAGAGGGGTACAATAATCCAGAAGTGATGGGTCTTGTAGCACAATATGTATCTGTCCCTGTTGTGTAGTAAATGCCTTCAGTCCCAGGAGGCTGCCCTGGCAGTGACACTAGCTCTCTTCAAGAATGTTCTTTCACAACATTTCTGCTTCCAGACTTAGGGCACAGACACGTGCTTCCTATAGTTAATGTTCACCACTAAACAACACTTACCTGAAGGTACAAAGAAAGCTGATTGGGAATGGAATACAGAAGGGGGTTTCTGTAATGGTACATCTGGGCCCATTTTTTGGATGTATGCATGGGATTTATAAAGCACAAACCTTTTCTGAGAAGCAATGGAGCACTTGTGTTTCATCGCTTTAAGAGCAGAATGATCAACATTCGGAAACATTTCCCTGAGGTACCCATGAAGCTCAGCATACTGATGCAGGGGCCGCTTTAGATGGAGAAAGGGGGTTTATAAAGGAAGTTCAATATGCAATTTCAACCCCATAGTTATTTCTCACAAAGTGAACAAGAATCCGAACAGAGCCTCATCAGGGCTTGGGCGCTGCAGTATAAATGTGGAGGTAATCTGATTACCGCCGCATTACCGCACTGCCCAATCCTGAGTTTGGGGAAACTCAGAGGATTCACCTCCAGATAGGAGTTGGAGGCGAATCCGCCAGCTTTCCACTCATTTACAGCACAATTACTGTGGCACAAGGACCGCTGCATTAATTGCGATGAAAATGCCCCATTGAGTCTTATGGACTCAAAGAAATGGGGACTTATACTGCCACCACAACTTGGGATCGGATCAACTTGCGGTAATGGTATTTGCATTGGGTTGAATCCCAGCGGATTTACTGCCAGGATACCACCCAGCTTGTGATGAGGGCTAAAGACTGGTATCTGAGAGATTGCTGAAAAGAGACAGAGCAACGAGACAGACATTCCTTTTTCTACCGGTTCTTTATTCTTTGGCCACTGAGTCTAAATGATATACCCTTGCACACGATTAATCGGACTAGGGATAGCGGTGGCTTGAAGGCTGCAGCTCAGCTCCCTATTCACAGATGCTCTTTCGGTGCATTAATAGGCCCAGGTGAGACTTCACCTGTCATGGGAGAGGGAATTGATCAATATGGTATGCTTCAATATGCATTGTATAGTGTTTCTATCGCTGTTGGGAGGCCGAAAATGGAGAGATTGTCAAAATATGTTAGTACTCCTATTGACAAAGGATGCAAATACATGTAGACACCTATGAAGAATAAGAGGTTGTTGTGATCCCAAATATCACGTTAATTGTAGTGTGCACAGGAAAGTGGGACTCTCTAGAGACTTCTGGGTGAAGTTGTTACTCTCCCTGGTGGCCTTGAATGCTTTCGGTAAAAGGTTAATTCTGTCAGCGTTATTGTACCTCTTCCAGTAGTGATGATGCTATCTAATGCCAACTGCTTTGATCATCTCAATATTCCCCTCTGTAGATTTGTGTTGAGCGCTTGAGTGTCTGTGGAGTAAAGAAAAACTTTTTGAGGAGAGTAAGACCAAGTTTTATGTTTTTGAGCTGTTTTACTCAGCAGCTTAATTATGACCTGTGCACCAAAGTGGGATTTAACCAATGACAGTGAACCTTTATAAATGATGGATCTGCTACTATGAGCGAGTTCAAATTCCGCAAGAGCCTTCTCAGCCTTCATTATTGTGAGGACGATACATCACATATCATCATGTAGCCCGTGACCGCACGGAGCAACAGAACAACAGTACTGTAAAGGGGATGACTGGCCGCAGCAGTCACCCCATTGTGACATAGCATTTTATGTGTGTTATATGTTGTATGTTAATATATATATATATATATGTATGTGTAGTTATTTGTATATACTTATTTATTTAATGTTAAGTAGGGAACAGTAGAATGGGTGTTATTTAGAAGGGAAATGTTATGTAGACTTAAAAGATAAGTAGGGGTGGGACGTTAAATATATACATGGGCATTCAGAAGAAAAAGGGGTTAGAGGTGAGGTACCTGGCGTGAGATAGCGGGGGATTGTGGTATCATGCATGAGGCCACCTAGCAAGAAAGGACCACCCCAGAGGCCATTCTCTGGCCTCACAATCCATGTGGGTGGTACCTGAATTTAGGTAAGGGGTCTGTTGCATCAGGCTCATGCTAAGGCTCCCTGCAACCCCCCCAAGGAAGGGTGAGATGACGAAGCTGGTCACCATTCAGTTGATGCTCATGCCAGGGGAAGCCTAGGGAATAGTAAAGGTAAAGGTTGTATACGTATAAATATGTTTTTATAAATAAAGAGGGGTCCCCGTTGGGAGCCCTATGAAATTCACTCTAGTGTCTCAGTCCATTGGTAATCTAATAACTCAGGGCCTATCCCTTCTCCTGTTAAAAGCAATATGATTTGGCAGGTGCCGCCCCCTCCCTATACAGGTGTAATTGTGGATGTGGGTGGCGGTTCTCGTAGGGATTGCCCCTGCTCTGAGGAAGGGTAGAACACACCCATGCATGGATCAGGGCAGGAAACCAGGGCTACAATCACTGGGGCTAATATTGACAATATTGATAATATTACAGGACTGAAGGATAATACATTTCTTGAAGTTAGGTAGTTGAGCAGGTGTGTGCTGCAACCTGCAGGAAACGAAAGGTGAGGACATCATTTGCTCACCATGGCTCTCTTTCAGCAGCGAAATACTTTAGCCAAAGTGAAGGGGCATATTTGATTAGCAAATTCATCCGCTCTCAAGAAGTTAAAGAGCTATGCAGAGTACCAGGCGGATATTTACTGTTGTTTACATCAATCACAAAGGCATGTAGCGCAGTTGGGGGCACTTACGGGACGTTGGCAATGCGAAGAGTACTATGCGGGTAGTTTATGTTGCCATTTTTGGATAAATTAGTTTACTTCTCATATGGCCTTTATCAATCAGTTTGCCTGGAGACACCTGTACCAGAAACAAAAACGCTGAGAGAGCTGGAACTAGGACCTGGGGTTGGCAAGATAAAAGAAGCAAAAGAGTCTCTATTTGGAAAAAGCAAAACATGATGTTTATGTACACTGATTATAAGTAACATTACAAAGCTAAAATGAAGAGCGCTTAATTGCTGGGAGCTAGCAGCTGCTTAGCTCCTGCTGCTACACATGGAGAGCCTGGTTAACTTAAAAGCAAGAGTTACCAGGAGCTACTTTTAAATCACCAGGCCAACTGGTGCCTCGCAAGCATGCATATGTGACATTAACTTTGAGTAATTTAGAGTGCAATATAAAGACGGATTAGGACACATTTATACATAATGGATCATACATAATGGGCAAAAAGTCAAAGTGTGCGTGGAAGAGAGTTTTGCAGTTTGCTGTGTATTTGTTCCTGGCTCCCCACCGGTAGCTCTTGCCTACTGGGTGAAGCCTGACACCCAAGAGACGGTTTTTGCTCTTGCTGATCAAATCTTAATCTCGAACCCTGAAATGGAATGACAAATCAAACATGATACAGCAATGTAGAGTGCCTGTAATTGTTGATTTACAGGAATAAATAAAAGCGAAGTGGAAGCCTTTTCACAGCACTACCATGTTTAATTTTAAATCTTACTACATGGAGCTGAGTTACAAGAGGTTACCAGTAGTGACTCTGACTCTTCACTTTGTCCTGCAGAAAGGTTTATTTGCTTCACAAAGATGTAACCTGTAGTAACTCTAACTTACTCCTGACTTACGCATGGTGGGCAAGAGATGTCTAAGTCAGGAGTAAGGCAGAGATACTACCAGTAGCTTGTTTGTGACTTGAATAATCTCTCTCCAGGGGTGTCTCAGATTGTTAATCAGACTCCTGGCATCTTGGGCAGCACGTCACTTGCTGTAATACTGGGGCATTACTGCGATATGGGTGACCCCCGTGGTGTTGCCACCGCCGTTTGGTTGCCTGCCATTCCTACAGCATTAAAGACACGTGATTGTTGTGGTATATTCTGCAAGATATCTGCTGCTCAGGAAATCAGCCACTTCTGTAGTGTATCTTTTAGAGGTAAGGACGTTTTGGAATCATAGTAAAGCAATTGGGCACATGAAATGAGGTTGTCCTAGTTGGGTGGGTGGGACCTTGGCACAGGACACTTCATGGTGCAGGGGTGAAAGCAATGTGAGGTGTGAGGTGGGAGATTGGTCAAGTGGGAAGGCGGAGGTCAAGCGGGTGACAGCGGAGTAGAACATCATAACACACATCCTAGATTTTAAAAGTCCTGCGAAAAGGCTGATTTCCAACTCGGGTACAAAACACCGTTAAAGAACAAGCAATGTGCTAGGTAACTACAGACTAATCAGGCAAAAAGAGCTTGCACAAGAAGGATTTAGATAAGTAGGCTCTGGATCAGGATGTACTGGAGTAGTGAGGAGGTAGAACACATTGTCTCCTTTTCAGGTAGGGTTGGCCTTGCACTGACTTGGTTTCTCGCTTTTCCTTCCGTTTGGTGATTTTATTGGTGTGGGTTTTGTGAATGTTGGGCAGTCTATACAATATGAGTAGTGTTGTGAAGGTTGGTTTGTCTTTATAGTGGTGCTGTGAATATTGAACTGTTCCCTACTGTCAACTGGGAGCCAAAAGCAGCCCTTGAAAATTTTGTCAAACAAGCCCTCACCTTCATGTGCCTTAGATTGTGGGGTGTTGAAAATGAGGTGTACATTTTATTTTGCTTTCGGGGTCAGTTGGCTCGAGGCACAGTCCAAAATCGCTCCTTTCTCCAGCAACCTATCAGGTGAAAAAACACCACATCCATAAGGCCCAGGACAATATGCAGAAAGGACTATGGCTCAGCAGGAGCACAAGGATGAGTAGTGGCAAAACCACCTACTGATTCCTCACACCACTACAAACCAACAATGCTGCCAGTCATAAGGTAAAATAGGTCCAGTTAAGAGATATACTTCCTTCACCTTTTGCGGTAATGTGGTCCCAAGGCAGGCTATGCTCTTTAGAGGGGTGTGCATTTGATAACAGTAGCAACCCAAACAACAATAGTACAAGGCTTCAAAATAAAGGATGTATCTCTTGGAAGGCTCCAATCAAGGTTGTATACAAATATATATACTTTAATTAAACACATCAATATGCAAGATAACTGACTACAAAAAACACTATCATTAATCCACAAGAACACAGAAAATGCAGAACACAAAGATGAAAACACTCTGGGTAATGTAAAAAGGTTGAAGAGCAAGAAATTGTAATAATATCTCTTTTAAAAGGATAAAACCTTTGATGAAGAGGTGCAAAAGGGTGCTATATCCGTCTCTACAGTCCCAAAAGTGGACCATGGGGGCAGGGCCTCACTCAAGTACATTATTACCTACTTGGTGATACAACAGTGTCCAAATTGGCTTCGCTGTGCTTGTGTTTGGGGGGCAAACTGGGTTTGAATGAGTCAAGTTGTGTTGATTCAGGAGGTTAGTCTGTGTTGAGTCAGGTTCGAAGTGGGGCTCTGTGCTGTTCAATGCAGCATTCAAGTGGCGCAGTTCAATGAGTCCACCAGGTTGTTTGGACCGTCGGGCTATGGACAATTGAAAAATACCAGTGTTTTATGCCTTGTTTGAGACATGGTGGTTTGTTCAATCTAAGCAGGTAGTGTGCTCTGCTGGTGCGTTGTGCGGCAAGCTGATTTGATGCAACAAAACAGTAGTTCTTAGCTCAGAGTGAGTGCCAAAGGCAGCACCACTGGTCCTGAATGGTTCAAAGATGTTAGAATGAGGTAGACTCAGCTTGAGGGTGGTTCGAAGTGGTGGAATCCATTGGGTCAGGGACTAGACAGGCATTTCTCCTCTTCATTCCTCCCCTGGGGAATCTTGCTGGCACCTGCAGCAGTCCTTCACCCCAGTGAGGAGCCTGTGAGCCGGTGCAGCTGCCAAAGAGTGCAGGTCTTGGTCCAACAGCAGTCACCCCATAGTTCTCTGGGGATGGTTAGGGGGCAGAGCTTGCCTCTGCCTTGGAAAATCTGTTTTCACTTCACAACTGGAGGACTTTGGAAAGGACTGCTCTCCCAGCCGGGTTCAAACAAATTCTTGAAAGTTCAAAATGAATCAAAGAAGGAGTGGGGGTGCCCTTCCTTTTAAAGGTAAAAGATCACAGGGGGTTGAATAAAAGCAAGCCAGAATTAAGGGGTGAAATCCATGTGAAGGTGGCAAGTTGTCTTTTGCCTTCTTGCATCATACTCCAAGTGCCCTTCTCTGCAGTAAGTGGAGGAGACACGAAAGAAAGTGAAGCCCATAGAAGTCAAGATGGAGGAGCCCTTACTCCAGTCCCTTCTGCTATGTCTTACTATTCTAGCTCTACCCCTTTTATAAGCTTGCCGTTCAAATGCCCTTTGTTATATGTCACTGTAGTGTGAGACGGGCCCTTTTGCTATGGATGAGCCTCTTTGAAGCATTGTTCCCAGGAGCCCTCCAGCTGAGAGTTTCTTGGGTTGTTGAGAGGTGTTCCCCAACCTCCCAAAGGATCAAATAGAGACGGTTTTACTACTAGCTGTAGCAGAGCCTGGAAGTCTGCTTACAAATCCACATAGCATTGGCAATAATGGTGTGTACAATCAGTCACCACACAAAAACACAGATGTGGCCCATTCCTAGAGATTACCCTGCACCAAATGGATAGTCTGCACAATTATAATGGTTTAGGTTCAGAGGTGCAGATTAAAATGCAACCTCTGTCTGCAGTGACTTTGGTGTCACAGCAGATGTCAACCTTTGAACCTGCTCTGTACTAGGGGCTGCAGATCAAGAGACAGATGAAGCAGGAGCATAGTTGTTCGCTATGCGTTTGGCATGGACTTTGCTTGCTCAGCAGACCATCATTTATGAGATTAATTATCTACATCATTTTCTTATTAATAAAAATCCAAGAAGCCACAGCTCCATCACCCTTACCACCCTTACCAGATTGCAGTCCCCCACAGTCAGTCCAACCGTGTGTGTTTCACTGTAATATACTTGTTCTGTAGATCCTGTAGTGGGGGTGGAGCCGGACATTTTGGGCAAAGACAAGGCTACATTGTCAAATTGCTTACGACTTCCATGACACATATATCCAGATCACATACAGATTAGATGGCTAAATATGAGGGCAACATGCAATTCTGAAGGCTTTATTTGACATGCTGCACAAGGAATGCCTGTTGTCTGTGGCCATTTACAGCCCCTTTTAGAAATGATTGTTATGTTATGCTACATTATGTTATGTCATTTTATGGTAAAGTTTGTTTATGGGCAGCCAAGAATAGGAATGGCCTCTTGTTGCTGAATGAAAACGCAACAGAAGTGACACCCAAGGCAATCCTTTAGACTTTGAAACTATATGTTTTTAACAGCTTCCTATAAATGGAAATGGACCGGCTTCGCCTTCAGACTCATACAAGGATCATATCAGGTGTAGGTGGTCTGAGGGTAAAGCTTCGACCACCGGATCTGTAATTCATGAATGTCCCTGGTCTCAAAGAAATAGGCTGCTTGTAAGTGAAGTGGTGTTACTGGATGATATTTTCTGAGACTGTCCTCAATGATGTTTAGTGTAGTATCATAGAAGGCTCTATGTGCTATGTACATGGCCTTAAGTGTGGTTCTTTTATGTATTGTCAGCCAGTGCAACGTCTCAGTGGCTTTTGATGCCAATGCTTGAGGGCCTGTAGAGGTAATCAGAAGGGCTGCCCCATTTTGCGGCATCAGGAGACACATTTGCGAGGTATGATAAAATGCTCCAGGCAGCCGGAATGGAGGGTCACCTCCACTTGTAGATGTGGCTTTTCGATACTTAAGATCAGGTTTAGGGCCGGGTATGTTCTTTTTCATGAGTCGACCTTGCGGCCCATTGAGAAAGCTGGAATCCATCCATGACTTCAATGAGTTCAGGGTCTTAAGATTCCGGCTGGACATTAAAGTCTCCGGGAATATTCAAGGAGGGCAAGTTGCCCACCAATGCCACAATCTGGTCTGAAAGCTCATTTACTGGGCCTTGGGAAGGGGGAGCTGATCAGAACACTGTTTAGATTGCTGAGGAGTGAAGATGCATTTTAAGACCTCCTCCCAGACACGCGAGAGGAGATAAGGTGAGCTGGGAGATGCGGGTTATGTGTGCAGGCAGGTCCCTCACCTTTGTCTGAAGATCTTTTCCTAGTTACACATGTATAATTATTTGGTATGAGATCAAAAATCATCGGTTTACAGTTCTCTTGGGACTCAGCTATAAACATGAGGTGCATATGGAGCCTTTCTTAAGAACAAGTTGTTAAACGTGCTCGTTGCCACTGACCTGGCATTGATTTCCTTTTCACACTAGACACCAGGCACAATGGGCGTGGCTGCTTCCTCGAAGGTGCATTCTTCCCATTGCCTCTAATGTACTCTATGCTCAGATGTTTGCTCCAGGGATGCAAACCTTCACCAAATAAAACAGTTTGAATCCCCAAAGATATATGTGTACCTTTTTCAGCTACCATTTTGTATTTGGAAACCTGAGACTATACCACAACAGTGCACGTTTATTGTTGGCGCATGCAGGCACGTTTTCCCATCTGTGGGCAGGGAGGCAGTTACCATTTTATAATAGACCCCATGCCTCTTCTGGGAGCCCTGCAGGGGGGACATTTGCTACCTCTCTGTAAACTGTTGGCCACTTATTTCTCCATCATGAAATAGCAGGATATCGAGGGGCCCAATTGTACCGAACTAGCCACTTCAATCTGCAGATGGCTAATTTGGCCATTGTGGCTACCATGCACGCTCGCTCTTCTACCCTGTGCAACAGGTTTGCTAATGTGTGATGCCCTTACAACCATAGGCTATGCACATCAATGCATTCCCTCCTTGCTACAGTGGGATTCGGCCTGTTAGCTCCAGTGTTTCCATCCTGGACTACATCATTCACAGGGAGAGATGGAACAGGATGCAAGAGGGTGGTCCAAGCACTGCCACTGGACAGCTGTAACAGTTTCTCTGTGTTATCGGCTGGGAAAGGACTGTAGTAAGATGTTTTAAGGAATTTTCCAAAAATATAAAACATTTGCTTACCTGTTCTCTGCAAATATTAACTGTGACTGTTTTTAATGTATTGTTTATTCTGTGAAAGGGCTGCAATGCCCACAGTCCGCATTGCCACAAAAATCTAGAGAACTCCAGCGCTTTGAGGCAGTCACAATGACCGATTAGCACTCTACAAATGCCATGTAACATAACATAGCAATATTGTGTAATGCATTGAATATGGTGTAATTTAGAGTGGTGTGAATGGTTGGTAGAGGTTGCTGGTAGGGCGTGGCGCTGTGTAGTCCATTCCTGTCCTGCTCTTGTGTGCACCTACTCAAACCTTTTGTAGTACATTCAGGACGCCTGCTTCTGCTCATCTGACGGTCACCCCCTTGCCGCTATGTTTCAAGTAACTTCAGATTTAAAGGGAGACGTGGTTTGTGGTGTCAGCAAAAATTGCCTTTAGAAACCGCGCTGAGTTTCTGAATTTTATGTTCCTGTTTCGTGGCCTAATTCTCTTGTTCTCGGAGAGACCACAATTGCGGGAAACTACACATTTTGAAGGAAGTGGAGCATTTTGTAAGACTTTGCGAGTAGAGAAACGCACTTATACGCATCTTTTTTTATTTGTGTGACTCTTGACATCAAGCGGTGTTTGGTGTGACGCGGATAAGCATTGCTATCAGTGCCTTAAGTGGCACTGCTAAATAATCCGGTGCTCATCAAGGGGGCGTGGCCAAACGGCGGGGGACGTCTGCTGGCCCGTTAGGCCATGCCCCCTTGACAAGCTTCTGCTCATTGGGCTACTGGCACCCCTGCCAGGCAGCCTTTTGTAGCGATCAGCACCTTGGGTGCTGATCTTTGCATTTATTTTCTATAGGCTTGCCTGGCAGGGGGCCTCGCCTCTTCAGCCCTAATGGGGGCGCTGCCCCTCGCCAGCTGGGGAGGTGCAGCGTCACCATTAGGCTGAACGGGTGAGGCAGCTGGAAGCTGAGGCCTTTTTCCTAAAGACTGAAACTCTCCATATTGGTGGCGCCGACCCACGGGCATCTCTTGCTTGAAGGGAGGCCTCACAGGTGCGGTGCCACCATTATGGATGACAGGCATTTTTTTCTGAAGCCTGAAGCTCTCGCACACGAGCGAGAGCTTCAGATGTTTAGAACAAATGCCTTGTCATGTAGTGTCTGGGGCTGCCAGGGCAGACTAGTGAGCCCCGGCAGGCCCGAACCTCAAAACGAGATTTGGGAGCCTGCCGGGCTCAGCCCTAGCTGGCCCTGGCCCACTTAAAGCCCTGATTGCTATCAATCAGCAGTCTGGATGGGATTGTTTGCCCTGGTCTGCTGGTAGACAAAAAAGCCAGCCAGACTGTTATTTGATATGTTGGTAGGCCAATTGGCAGAGAATTCCTCTGACATCCAATTTTATCTTCGGGTGCCAGGTCTTAACAATATTAACTCACATTTGCTCTGACTGAAACATGATCAGGGCTGTGTACGACACAACGTTCTCATAGTAAACCCCTCATTAGCAGAGTTTTCAGAGGTGCCTGTCCCACGATATTACAATGGGCGCCCCATGGGAGAGAATATGTCACATTTTGCCCCTTAAATTTCTCCAACTCCTCTGGTTAAGTTCCTGCCATTTAAGATGAACACATAATGGGGCGGTGAGTCAAATCAGGGCTCCTTTTTATGGTCAATGCTACAGGAAATCTGGCACTTTTTCCAGTAGACAGTTTAGGGATTGTACACTACAGCAAATGAATTGATCAGGATCCCCCAATTGCCAAACTCTGTAGCCCGGTGTCTAGTCAAATGGTCGACACAATTTGGTCGACAGGTCAAATAATCACATTTGTTTTTTAGTTATATATATTTTTTTAGGTTTTCGTTTAGGGAAAAAAGTGGTTTTTAGCAAAAAAAAGGGTGTTGGGGGCACCCCCCCCCCCCAAAAAAATAAAAAATGTGAAAAAAAAAAATGTGATCATTTGACTTGTCGACCTTTTGGTGTCGACCATTTGTCCTGTGGACCATTTAGATTCGATCATTTGACCTACAACCCTGTAGCCCTTTTCAGGTTTAGAGATGTCACTATGTTTGGTATAAACTGCTTTAATTTCCAGTTGATCATTGTATTAATCCCGAAATACATTTGTGTTTTGGTAGCCCACATTTGGGCGTTTTCTTCCACTGCTCAGGTATCCCAATGTCAGGAGTTTCACTGTGTACTGTTGAGTTTGGGCGTTTTCCCACACTGTTAAATTGTCCCAAATGTGGGAATTTCAGCATGTAGTTGTGGAGGAAGAGCTAAATACTCCTGCTAGAAGCTCTGCCCCCATTTTGCCAGAAATTGCAGCAGGCGCAGTACCAGTGAGGATACGTATACCGCAAAGAATCCTTGAGACAAGGTATCCATTGAGAAAACCCTTTATGCATGCACGAAGAAATAATGACCTTCTGGAGAAAGTCCATGAAGAAGTGAGAAAATGAACGTGAAAGAAGAATGGTGATGTCATGTGAAGCAGAATTGATGCACTCAGTAAAGAAGTAAATGAAGAGAGAATATACATAGTCCATAGAACCTGATGACAAAGTAATGAAGTATCAAAGAAAGACAACATTTCGGGATCGAAATGAAGATTGCCCATGTGAAGAAGCACTGATGAAAATGCAAGGTCATTTAACAATTGCACAGATGCAGTAACGCAAGCAGATGAAGTAATCTTGAGGCTGGCTACATAGTAAATAGATTGTGGCGATGCGCCAATGTATATTCATAAGAATGTATAGAATCTGGATGTTCCACAATGCACTTTAGCAAACCTGAACCCTGTGAATAGAAAGGGCTTGAAGTGTGGCGTAGTTTACAAATAGATAATGGCGAAGGAGAATTCAAGAAAGGCTTGCTGGCCCAGCACCAAGAGTCGGTGCCAACATGAGCCTGGTTGTCTGTCAAGAAACTACATGGACGTGAGAAAGAAACAAACTTCTGCTTGAGAGATAATGAAAAAACACTGAAAATGACAAGAGTTCATCATTTAATAGTATTTTATACAGTGAAAAGCTCGAAAATGTGGTCTCTAGTCACATGGTCAGATGGAAATAGACTGTGGGTCGAGCTACACAGAAACCAGTATGATGTGTTTCAGCACATCAAGGCATGCGTTTAACTTTTTTAGTGGCTGCAGCTGGTTTCCTGTACCAGTTCTCTTTGCTTGCTGAGTTCTGTCACCAATATTCTCAGAAGTCGGAGTATGCTTGCTAATCTTCCCCTAACACTGGGTGCCGGCTTTTGAGGATAAACTCTTATTTTGCAGCCCTCTGGCTATTGGCTCAAATGGTTGACGAGCAGAGCCTTTTCTCTAATAAAATGCATGACATGTGCTAATGTGAAGTGAACAACTGTAACAAGGAAATATACTGGTGCCCTTGGCAAGGGGTCATTCTCTAAGGAAACATCAGTGTTAGATTCAAAAGTGAGCCCCTAAATGAGAGACTGCCTAACACCAGGCTAACCATCGCAAAAGATGGCCTAACAAAATGTAATAGGCAAAATGTGACCACTATACCAAATATGGTTAGAAATGTATATGAGGTTAGGGTTGTGGAGAGACTTGGAGGTTAGGGTTATAGGTTCCATGTTACGACTAGAGCTGAGAGTTAGATTTAAGGGTTGGTGGTTAGGGATAGGGTTTAGAGGTTAGCATAAGAGCTCAATAGAAAGCGTAGAGATGAACAGAGGAAGGAGGGGGGGTGGTAGAAAGAGCATTGGGATCTCTCATAAAAACCAGCATTAGGTAATTCATACCAAACCTGCAGATTCTGACCACCTTGTTTAAGGATTGCGTAGGCTCCAAAGGAAGCGACTTGCTCACAAGGTTAGATTTAACCAGTACATAGAGGCCTCCAAAGCTGCACCCCCTCTGATGTCTCTGGGCCACTACATGGTGAGCAATGGAACCATCCACAGACACGTCCTCCCGATACCATATCTATTGGGGAAGGATTATATCCGCCTTCTAAAAGAGAATCAGGGTCTCGGGACTCGCAAGCCTAGATTTTACACCTGCCACATTTCAGGACAAGACCACCAGAGTCTGGGGCCAGCAATGAATCCTTTGGAGAGCCATTAAAGGTATCAGATGGAACAATACACAAGCTGGGCCCAGACTGTGGCGGTCATTCAATGTCATGCATCTCGGTTCAGAACTCAAAGCGATTGGTTAGAGAAAGAGGGAATTCCAACCGAGCAGCTCCCTTGTGGCCCAAAACATGCCAAATCGGACCCTTGCTGACCTGTTTCCCTGGGTTTAAGCCCTGAGGAGTCTAGGTTACACTACTAGGAACAATCTTGAGCCTCTGTTTGTTATCTGGGTTCGCCTTGACCTAAAGACCCCCCTTACCGGGTAACAAAGACTCAGAGGTACCATCTACGTACAGCGCCTGCCACCCGTCCCTAAATTACAATTGACAAAACACTCAGTAACATGAGCATGGGCAAAAGTCAACACAATGCAATCGCCCCCTGCATGCTTATTAGTTAGACAAACCCACAACACTCACTCTTCGAGCCGTTAATATATATTGTGGGTTTACGGGTTTTGCAAAAATATTGGTGTTGACCCAGTGGGTCGTTTTGTTTATAAGTGTCTTACAATCCTCGGAAACGCCTGCAGCAGCTCTGGAACGTTCACAATCACTGCCACAAGAGGGATAGCCTCAGGGGGAAGTTGTAAGAAATTCCGAGCTGGTCTCAATGCTATACCATCCCCAGTGATCTCACAGTTATGTACCAACACCTCCACATGCGCCTCCATTGGCATAGACAAGGGTGAGTCGTGAGCATCATGGATAAACGCTCTTACCTCTCGAGTATGGTTGACTTCCAAAACATCCACCAACCTCTGCTCCCCCCCACACCGTGCTTTGGGCATTGACCACCCTGGTTGGGCTACTTCTGACAGCACGTCTTTATAAGGGCCACAATCTGCATAATATCCTTCTTAAGAGACCTCAACAGGTCATCTAAAATCGCCAACGTCTTAAAAACACCTGCTTTAAAATGTTTTACAAAGTCCAACACTGACTTCACTTTCAATGACAAATCTTTGTTGTCCAAATTCAAATTTTTAGAAGCAGAGTTCAATTACAGCAGGCCATCCAAGTTGCCATCAACCATGTCCATTGCAGGCAGCACTTGTCTTGGGATTGCTTGACTGATTTGTATTAACTACACGGCAAGGGGGCATGAAAATCCCAGAGCCAGGAGAGGGGCATATGATGACACACACAAGGGGGGGGGGGCAACTTGCAGCAAAGCCAATATAACAAGCATCCGGAGCAGAGGCCTGCCCTGGGTCAGCTTGCCCAGTGACAGCTCTCATGTTATTGTTAGTGTTAGTGTTAAAGTGACCAATTTCATCAGAAGTTAGCTCCAGTAACCGGGGACACAAATGGACATGTCTCCAGCTATCATGGCTCCCACGATCGTTGTAGAAATGTCCATCTCGGTAACCTGAATCTGCTACTCCAACTACCCGGCAAACCTTTCCATATAAGAGTCCAGAATAGCAGGGGGCTTATCCCCCTCCTTTCCCTTCGGCTTCTTGTAGACATTGCCAGCCTTGACCCCATGGAATGTCGAGGGGCTGGGTGGGGCTTTCATCTTCACCATAGTCTGCTGGCCTGCCACCCAGCCACATTGCGGCCCTACCACCCTAGCCAATGTAGCAAGCAGACCTTCTAAACCAGAGTTAATATTTGCTTGCTTTACACAAATTCTGACTATAGTTTAGATGGTCCTTGGGACAGTCAGTCCTTAGAGCATCCAATCCTTAAAATGGCCAGTAAGTCGTCAGATCAGCTTATCAGCTGACACCTCACATGGCTGGCCCCACTGGCTTAGTCCAGATACTTTGCTGTCTTCTGGCAGCCCTCTGTCTGCCTACAAGTGGTACAATTAATGTGGGCTCGAGATGCCACCACCTCTTCCAAAAATAAACTAAGGTGCCGCTATAGGGAGCTCATGAAAGCTTGTGGGGCCACAAGGAAAGGAAGACATCAACCGCTCAGTCACACAGCAACAGCGGTAAGAACCCCTATGGTGCCCACTCCGCTCAGTAATTGTATATGAGAACAAAAGCAAGTGGATTCAGGTTCAAGGCTGCCCCTCCTCCTCCTTGGGACACACCTCAGCAGGAAAACAGGAAATAGCAAAGGCTTCAACACAGCAGTAGCAGCCCGCTCCACTGCCCGTGTGTACAGATCGCAAGAGTCCACAATTTTGATTATCTCGGAGCTAGGTTCTGTTCCGACTTTGGTGCTGACCCACATGTGATCAAACAAACTGGGACATTGGTACAGGCTATGGGTGGGGTGAACAGAGCCATGGGTATGTTCAAGGCACCAATTGATCTGGTGCTAAAGTTGTACAATGGAAAATCAGCCTTGGTTGCAAGGTTTGGTATGGAGCTGTAGGGCTCCCAAGGCAGTGTTGACACAGGTGCTAATGAAATATCTGGCTGAGGTATGTCAAGGCGAAAGGTGGAAGTTTGATTGAGCTTTGCAACTTCCTCTTCAGGTTTCAGAAGGAAGTTAGGTTAGTGTTTGAAAGATCTGTATCTGTTCCACTTCCTGGTTACCTGTCTTCAGTTCTAGGTTAGGATCATTTCTGTTTCCGGGCAAGGGAGAGGGTTACCAAAAAGGGGTTTTGTAAATGACAATCTGCCCAAAGGGTATTGTGGCAGAGTGGTCAAGAGGAGTGCATGTGATAGCATAAACCTTCCTTTATGGTCGCTTATGGAAATGATTGTGTATTTTCCATTGGTATATAAGGTACTTTTCAATGTTTTATTGCTTGCCTTTAGAGTGTTTGGAGAACCTGACTAGTATGGCATGAGAGCCACGTAACTATAAATATAAACCAAAACATAGATAGGAAATACATCATTATGTACATCAGCACGGAGCTGATATTTAGTTCTCAGACTATACATAGCAGGTTCTCCGAACGCTCTACAGTCAAGCAATACAATATGAAAAAGTGTCTTGTGTACAAAAGAAATACAATTCATAGCCTATTTTGCTACAAAACGTTTGGGTAGATTGTCATTTACAAAATCCATTTAGATAACCAGAGCTATGTGTTTTAACTAATTGAATTTCTTAACTGACTTTTTTACCTATGAGTGCAGGGGGATAGACCTCTCACCCCCTCACCGCTCCCCTATATTGCCTGACCTCAACCCACCATCTGCCTTTTGTTTGTAGAACAAATTCGACCAGTTCTGTGGGTGGACCAAAACCTATAAACCCAGATTTCCCACTCGCTCAGCCAGCGACAGAAATGACAGCAACCCAGAACTGAAGACACATAGGTAGGCAGTGAGAAGCCAAAGAGATACTGATCTTTCATACACAGTGACAGTGACCCAGTAGTTATGGTTAAGTCGGAATACCCGCAGGGTAAGCACTTTGGAGATGATTAGAACGCTGGTGGCATTCAACGAATCTGTGCAAAACCTTTTTTTTAAAACAATATTTAGTATAAAATGTGTGACATCTGTCTAGTGGGGGCAATGTATAGAAGGGGCACAAAACTATTTCCCTGGCAGTGTTTCGTAGGCAAAATGTTGCTATAGCTGCTGCATGCAATTGTACAAACCATGTGTGAGAAGCTATTGCCTGGTCTGACTCCTGATCTTTTGTTCATCTAGTAAAAATCTTTCCAGTAATGTTTTTTTAAAATACTCCAAAAGTGGCCAAAAATATCCAAAATAAAGTTAGGAAAATCTGGGTCATTGAGACTTAAGGACAGTGCCGGGAAGCCACTGATAAGAACATGGATATGTTATTGGCTGCAGCCAGGCTCAGCACTGTGTGCCTAGCCCCCAAACTGAATTCAGATCCACTGCAACATTATAGCTGTTGGCCCAAAAAGGTCTCCCTCTTAACATTTCCCCCATGGGTTGAACTGCGTGAAACTTTCCTACCAACATTCCCAGCCGACTCGGATTACTGTTGGAAGATTTGTGAAGTTGCGTGGGGGCTAAGAGTTGGTGATGGAGGAGGTGGAGTTCATAGTAAATCAAAGTAAGTCAGGACGATTGATGTCCAACATAAATAAGACGGTGGCAGGCAGGTTCACTGTGCCTAGAGAATGGCTGTAGGCCATTACCTGGGCAAAGGGGAACTGGCACTGTGGGCACCTTCTCTGTTGCCAGGGCCTTGTCTAGGACCACTGTATCCACTGTGCATGATCACAAGCCATCATGTGGGTGTCTGTAAATTGACACGGCCATGGCGAGGGGCTATGTCCAGGGCATAGTGTCCACAGAGGTAGGCCACAGGCAATGGCTAGTGGGCACATAACGGAACGTTGTGGTGCCTGGGGCTTGTCTGAAAGACATGCTCTGGGCAAAGTTTGCAATGGGTATGGCTACTGGCCATGCCCGGCGACACCTAGGGGTACATTTGCTGTGCCCAGGTCCTCTGTCACAGTGTCCACTTGCCATGGCTGCAGGACATGCTCCCTAGACACTATGGGTGTGTATACAGTGCCAGGGGCATGACTAAATGCTATAACCTTGGCACTGTGTCATAGTGCCTGCAAGCCATGTCCAGTGGGCATAAAAGGTATCTTTAATGAGCTGTGGGCCAAGGCCATGCCCCTAAAGCAACGGACATTGCCACAGGCATCAGGTCATAGCCAGTCAGCACATTGGTCCTTGTTAAGATTCTGGGGCTGTAGCAGAAGGCGATAGTAGGGGGTGATGAGTGTCAGAGTGGCACATTGAGAGTTAGCTGTAAGCAACAGAATAGAAATGAAAATCTTATAGAAACGTTTGCAGACACGCCATCAGTCATCATTATTCTGTCATTGTTTGTGTCTAGGCTTTACCTTAGTTCATTGCATCTTAGAGTGTACGGCGTATCACTATGCCGAGTGAGTTAGCCTTATGGGATAATTAGTGTGATTAGGTATTTTGTGATGGGGTGTGTCAGAGTCAGTAAAACTATTCTCTAACAATGGTAATGATCTCATTCAATGACCCTGGGAACTACCTGTAGGGCAGGTCACGTAGGCCATGTGCTGTGGATAGTGTATGTAGCAGGAGGGTATGCAGGGTATATTGTGCAATTCTCACTCCTTGCCTATAGTGCAAAAATAGATAGTGTGCAATATGCCGGCAGAGGTAGTGCACCAAGGGAGGACTGTTCGGTTAGGTTAGTGGGGTGAGAGGCAAAATGCAAGATAGCTTTGCTGCTGTGTTGATGCATGTAGACCTGAGGTTTTGTGAGCTCTGCATGCAGGCTTGTTTGCAGGTGTCATATGTTGCGAGAACAGAGGCATTTGTGTCCAGAGGGGAGCCTTGTGTGGTCATGGAGCTAGGATATATTGGCCGGGCCGTTGATAAAAAAGTTGATTGTAGAGGTGTAGCATTCTGTTTTTGTTGTGTGCTGGAAAGAGTATTCAGTTGCTGTATGCTAGTGTTTTAGTTGGTACATGTGTAGTTTGTTTCAGTGTAGAGATGAAGAAGGTAAGTGTGGGGAGGTCAGAGAAGGGCTTTATAGGCAACTTCAAGCATCCATCTGTTGTGACCATGTTGACGTCTTGGTAGTGGTGCCCTTCAGGAAAGTTAGTTGTGAAAGGTTGCCCTGAGGCACCCTGGAGTAGGCTGGTATCTATGGCAGTGGACAGTGTGCAGTGACTGGTCCTTTATGTGAGCAGGTGAGGAGGAGCATTGTGAAACACGTGGAGCATGCAGCATTGTCTACTGAGCAGACAGTGGGTGAAATCAATTCTTATGGGAAGTTCCTAGTAGGGATTCCAGATGGTGGATTCTCTAGGAACAACTCAGCATGCGACGAGGTTCAGGTGTGATATCTAGGAGACAGTCTCAAGAATTACACTGGGCATTGGAGAGCAAAACACAGTGATCCCTCATTACATTGGGCACCTTGGGGCAAAGTCACAGTGAGACACTCTAAGGAGCAAAAACTCAAAGGGGCAAAACTGCAGTGTGACAGACACCACATCAGAAAAACAGTGCGGGAAAATCAGAGTATGGCAACTGGGGGCAGTATAGTATTAGTATTTGGGATTTTATTGAGATTTTATCAAGCTCCTTAAACCAAGGCGCTTTACAGAGGATGAAGAATGGTACAATAAAAAATAAATTAACAATAAAATGCAGAGAACAATCACTCAGGGATGTTGGAGTAAGTAGGACTTCAGGGAACCACAGAATAAAGAGTAAACAGAGATAGAACAGAGAGAAAGAGGATGAGCATTCCAGTGAAGAGGGGCAAGGAGTTCAAAAGAGCAAAAACGCGTTTGAGCACAGGGAGGACGGCGGGCTGCCAATAGAAACCGAGGAGAAGAATGAAGAGAGCGAGAAAGAATGTAGAAAGAGATTAATGCAGTAAGATAAGTAGGAGCCAGACCATGAAGAGATTTGAAAACAAGACAAAGAAAATTAAAATTGATTTGAGAATAAAAGCATAGCCATCGAAGAGTGAGAAGGGAAGAAGAGCTAGAATCCGGAAATGAGAGAAGGCACAAAAGACAAATAGAGGAGCTGAAAACTGATTTAAGAAGAGCAAGACAAGAGTTAGGAAGTCCCAAAAGGGCAGTAGAACAGTAGAAAAGTCTGGAGGAAATTAAAGAAGAAATTCGAAGTTTAGATGATTGAAAAGTAAAGATGGGTGAGCTTTACAAATGTTGAGAAGATGAAAACGACAGGAACGAGAAGTTAATGAAATGTGGTAAGAAAAAGAAAGGTTAGTGTCAAAATGAAGGCCAAGATTTTGAGCCATGGGTGAGATTGAGAGCTTATTTGGGGGAAACAATATAAAAGAAGGTGCAGGATGGGGAGGAAGGGTATTAGCGGGAAAGAACACTACTTCAGTCTTCGCAGCATTGAGAGTCAGATAGTGGGAAGACATCCAAGATTTAATAGCAACTAAGCAGGCAGAGAGAGTATCATGGATTTCAGGAGAAAAAGAGGAAAAAGAAAGAATTAGTTGGGTATCATCAGCATAAAAGTGGTGAGATACCGAAAAAAAGAGGAACTTATGTTAGCAAGATGAGAAGTATAGAGAGATAATAGAAAAGGAATGAATACAGACCCTTAAGGCACCCCATGGGCAAGCTGGAACAATTTAGGACTTGACACCCAAGAGACTGAGAATGCTCTATTGGATAGATAAGAATGGAACCAAGACAGAACACACCCTGTAAGACCGAAAGATGAAAGTGAGGCCAGAAGTAGGGAGTGATCAACAGAGTGAAAAGCAGCTGATAGATCTAGAAGAATAAGAAAAGATGACTGTTTAGAGTATGGAGCAGAGAATTCAACACAGAAAGAAGGGCAGTTTCTGTTGAGTGAAGAGGACGAAAGCCAGACTAAAATTGAGGAAGAAAAGAAGAGTTAGAGACAAACGTGCAAATCTGAGAGTAGACAAGCCATTCTAGCAGTTTAGAACGATAGGGTAATCATGAAATAGTATGAAAATTGGAAACAGAGGGTCAGCAGTGGGTTTCTTTAGAATAGTACAATGTAGAAACAAGAATACAGAATAGTGAGCAGGCTAGTGACGGGCGCAGGCTATCATGGCTCATATAGCAAGGCATAACATGGGCTAGCAGAACATTATAGGGGCAATATAAGGCATACAAGCATTAGAAGATGTACCAAAGCACAAAGAGACCCAACAAGGAAAAACAGCCTGGACTTCTTCCTGCCTCCTACCACTGGCCTAGGTACACAGCTGCCATTTCCTTTTCTTACTTTGCCACTGTCAATCTCTCTCCCACTTTCACTGTCGCTCTCTCTCTCCCCCTATTTTTCTCTTTCAAATATAGACATTGTGCCCTGCATGTAGCAAGTACCTGGGAAGTGGCATATTGCGGCAGAGCCATTTGGAAGCTCCATACATTACCATAAGCAGGGTGCTAAAGAATATGGGGGGCCTGAACATTAGGTTCACAGATGAAGGCTGCCAGAGAGAGGGCAACCCAAGGCTCTTTCATTGGTATGTTGGTTCGCAGGCTGAGCGCCATCTCAATCCTCACTCTAACTTGAGAATGAACCGGGTCCAGGGCATGGGCCAGAATCCCTGGTTGTTTCTATCTCAGTGTCTCCAAAAATCCAATGACATGGATTGAAAGCAGCATTATTGCGGCTGCGGCGCCGACTCAATTTTGCTTACTATAGCATTGAATGAAATATTTTCAGTGCTATGGTAATTAGATGCGCTTCATACCTCGTCCAATGATATTTTAACACCGAATGCCTCCAGACTGCTACAACTTACAATGCCCTCTGACATTAAAGCTTCAAAATTGTACAACTTTCATAGCACTTCTCAAGAGCTTTGTACAATTCGCCACAAATGGGAAGAAGACTTTGGCCACACCTTCGATGATAACACATGGTCTATGCTTTTTTCCAGAATTAAACATATCTCCACCTCGGCAAATATATCTCAGCACTTCTTCTTCTTTATACACAGAGCATTCATCACACCTGCTAAATTATTTGTATCCAAGATAAATAACAACGACAACTGTTGGTCATGTGGAGCTGCCTCAGCATCATTTATGCATATGTTTTCTTTGTGTCCCTATACTTTCAAGTTTTGGCAACAAGTGTGGAAATACCTTAGCTCTATTTTTCTCATAGATATTCCACTTTCTTTCATGTCTTAGGAAGCCTCGCTATTACCACCCACTTACCGACAGGTGCTACTAAGCTCTATGATCTCTTTATTTCTCTCGCTTTGAAAAGTATAAGCGCTAATTGGAAAAACTCACGTTGGTTGTGCATCAGAAGCTGGTGGAATAACATTTGTCTCAGACAACGTATGGAACTGTGCATGGCAAACAATCTCAATGCTATACCTAAATACAATGCTAAATGGTCATTCTTCATTTGCTGTCTTGCTCACTTCAATGCAACCACTCATGGAATGTGACTTTGCTAAATGTATAACACTTCTTGGATGCTCCAAAGCTTTGTATATATATGAATAGGACTCCTGATACTTTAACGAATATTTATATTAACTAGTATAGTGCCTTACGTCCTTACTTAGCCCTCTTTCCCTCATCTCCCCCATCTTTTCGTGTTTGTTATGTGTTCGTCATGTGTTTGTCCTCCCCCATTTTAACATATCATAATCTAGGATTGTTTATACACTAATTTGTGCACAACATATGGCTATACTTCATTGGGATTTAAGTATGCCTTATTACAAAGTTAGAATATCCAGCGAGTATACTAGCTGAATCGTCTTAACTGTTATATATAATAACTTATGTTTATCTACTGTTTATTAAGTGGTTTTGTAGTTAATGGATTACTGCATTATGCCTTAGATATAATGAATTCATAATACGTACGTGGCACCGCCGCCGTAATAATAGTGCTTTCAATCCAATGATATGGATTGAAAGCACTATTATTATAGTGGTGCAGGCACTGTGCACGAACATTTTGCGCCGTTTCCGGTCCCGTCATATTCTCCACCTGATTGGCTAGTGGAGAATATGACGCGACCGGAAAGAATCTCAAAATTCCTGAGATTCAAGGAACTTTTCCAGAGACCCGGAGAAATGCTTGAAATTCTGGGGCCTCCGGAAAAATTCCAGAGGTTAGGCAGGTATGGTTTCAGAGTGTTGCTGAATCCCTGCAAGGGTTCTTCAAGTTGGTTGAGATGAGGAGCTGTCAGGATAAAAGGTGGTGTCTGGAGTCCTCATAGTTTCCCACAAAGCTTGATGCACCTTCTCCTCACCTAAAGGGAGTGCCAAACCTGCAGGAAGGTGTAGATATGCATGCTGGACGTGAAAGAAAGGAGGTTGTGGGTTGGGTGGTGTGGCGGTAAGATGCTCATCCCCTAACCATACAAGCTCATATTTGCAGTATTATTGGCCTCTTCCAAGCTACAGACATCTGGCAGACCTCACTGGGAAGCTCTGTGTTAACACTAATGAATGGACCACTGCAGACCAGGACCAGGTTTGTTACCCCAGATACCACGAATGTGAAGGCTGGCCATATCTGTTGTCAGATTTTCTCTGAAGCTATGTCCGGGGGCGGGGTCTTCAAATTGTCCTACAGAAAATGTTACATCATCCCTTAGTCTACAGTTCTGCAGTTATCAAAAGAATGATGGAATCCCAAGCAGTTATTGTCGTGGTTGTTGTGAGGTATGCTTGCTTGGGACCCCGGATAAAGCGCTATAACACAGTCCACCTGTGGAGCCTTATGTTGGTTTCCAGAAGAGCTTTATTTACAGATATACAGTTATGTACATAACCTCTTACTCCTATGGTAATTGTCGCAAGGCTGGACTGGGCTGGGAAAGAACATAACAAGACTGATATTGGATAAATACTGGGAACACCCACTGGCCACCCTCACTACTTTCAGCCTCCACCCAACCGACTCAGATGGAACACCCATAGACAAACATGCATCAGCATTCTCTCATCTGTTACTCACTCACTCCACATTTTATGGAAGACAGAAATGGTCAGGAGGCATTTGACACAGAGACATATTACAGCACATCCGCCCATCCACATTAACAACCAACAGGCTTATGTCATGCATCCATTCCAGAACTCACCCACACTCAGCACCCCGACACAACCGGGGATAGCACCTCGCACCTGGAGCCTCCACCTCCAGGCACAGGGTCTGTCTCACCCTGACACACTCCTAACCAGCAGCTAGCATCCCACACACACACTCCAGGAGCACAATTAGGGAGATAGGAAAGGCAGCAACCACACCACTTGTGTGCTTACCTACACGGGTGGTGCCATGCAACCCTGCCACAACAATTGAAGAGAGGAACATATCCATGTGTCTTCCACCCACTCCATACTCACCTGACACAGTCACTCAAACAACCATATGCTGGCTAGCTAAATATACATACCAATCCAACCGTCCATGACAAGGGTAGTGTTGTGCTAGCCCAACACAACAGCACACGAGGAGCACGTGACTGGCCTCCTTCCACCACGAACATTACTACGCTCAGACTCTATAGACTTCTCACTCTCACACTTTTCCTAACACACTATCCACACCTCACAACATGACTGACAACAACACATGCGGACACGTGAAATGGGTACTCCTGGCAGTTCCAACCGAACAATATAACATCATAAATATGATGAGACTATAAAGCAACATAGAACTATGAACAATCCGAAGAAGACGTGCAAGTTGCTCAGATCTTTCGCGTACAAATCCAATGACTACACGAAGAACAAAGACAAAAGAGCTAAAAACAAAAACCGTGACACAACCTTGACAACAGTTCCATAAGGGAAAGGTTCCATGGATCAGAAGACTCGAAAACACGAGCGCGACGTGTTGAACTGGCAACTACATGCTGATCGTTCAGTGCAGCCAAACTGTCTGAGAGACTCAACCTAACGCAGTGTGAACACAGAAACAAAAATTGCATGCATTGACAACCAGACCGCTGGATACGTGAAATATACTCCTGATACTTCCGCTAAACACAATAAACGTTGTAGTTTAACTCAAACCAACTTCTATGCACACTTAACTACTTGCCACGTACACTTTCCTCATTACATGCATTTGTACTCTAAACTACTTGTATGCATACTTAAACCTGTGCGTACACATTTTAAACCCCATGCAGGGCTGGTCCGCTGCACTGCTATGAACGTAAACAGGCGTGCTAGTTTGCACACTATCTTACAGTTTGCATGTTTCTGAACTTTCGACTAGCTCTTGACTTTTGAACTAGCCATAACCTGGCGTAAGGAAATATAACTTTTAGACGATACTCTTAGTGTTTATATTTTCCTTTCTGTGATGTATTATCGCACACATTACTGATTTGGTACTCCTGCGAGGATGAGGTTGGCTCAGCGGTGGCATACTAGACTGATGCTGGCTTAAGAAGGCAGAGTCAACCAATAAGGCTTACTCTAAATGAAATTAACACTGAAGCCAATGGTCACAGCATAAAATCACATTTAAATGCCTTAAGGGCACCACGCCTACCTATCTACAAAGGTACATGGGAATAAAACCCAATCTCAGAAATCTGCGCTCCAATAATCAGAACATGCTTCTCCAACCCAAATTCAAGACCAAAAAAGCACAATGGGGTGCCTTCGCGGCACCGGCTATCTGGAACACCTTACCAGGTCAGCTGAGAAACTCTGCAGCCCTAAGCAACTTCAAGAAGGACCTAAAAACCTTCCTCTTCAAGTAGTAGTGTACGATCCTCAGACTATCTTCTCGGTTCCCGGTTTTTCACTGTCTTTTCTTTCTGTTGTTTGTCTTGTCTGCACCCTCACACCTACAGGTTTATGGCTGCGCAATATAAATGCAATAAAGTAAAGTAAAACAGGGACAGGAAGAATGCAGACAATGGCCACTTAACACCCTTAATGACCTCGCAAAGGGTGTATGCCAAACGATAACCGGCACGCAAACAGTCTTGCACATCTTTCAATCATCACTTGCAAACGTTTCCTACATAAACCATAAACAGCAAAAGCAGTAATCAGAACAAACGCACAAAGATAGCAATGAAAAGGGTGAAAAATTGAAGTTCGGTGAGCGCCCAGCAAATACTAAAACAGGTTATGGACATATGAGATATAACACAATTGAATATAATATTGCTCCAAGTCTGTTGTGTGCTGTCGCAGATATCAAATCTAAAAAAATAAAACGTCATTACTGCTTTATGTGGAAATGATGTCCTAATGTCAAGTGCCGGTCAGCAGTTTGACTAAAACACACGCGCGTGGTTCACAGCAGGGTTCTGCTCGAGAATGGCCACACGGCGTCGTTCCTTTGCTGCAGGGCGGGCACCCAGTGACGTAATCACTCTTGAGAGAGCGTCCTGGAAGAAGCAGCTGTGTAATGCGGGCCTGTTATCTTGTCAACCAAGGCAACGGGGCACTGACAGACGTTTTCCATAGCACATAGTCCTTGTGACCAAACGTTAGGGGTGTCCTGCAATACGATGCAGCTTCCCTGGGGTCTCTTCCAACGCAAGGGCTCCTACTCAGTGGCGTCGCCAGGAATCAAATTTAGGAGGGGCACAGAGGGGGCCAAAGACAAAAGTAGGGGGGCCGCCTATGAAAGGTAATGTGTGACGGCACATGCACTCCTGCAGAGAGGCTTTTGTGCACATCAACTACCCACACCCCACTGCACCTGCCCTCCCACCAGAATGCAGGCACAAACCATTCAGTGACTAATGGCCCATCATTAGCAGTTTCATGCCCTCCATTCTGATGGGGGGGGACTGCAGGCTGCAGGCTATGGAGGTCACTGTGCAGAAACCAGGCAGGAACACCTGAGAAGTGGTGTGTGCTCATGTTCATACAGATGCCAGAGTACATACCTAGATCCCTGCTAGCTTTGAAACAAAAGGAGAGTATTTGCAGTGTGATATGCAGACATTTGCCTTAGTGTCACAAATGACACTGCGAACAGAGAACACGGTCACTGCTCGCCTTAGGTGGGGGGCGGACAAAGGGGGGCACCGGATTTCAGAGGGGGGGCATGCCCCCCCACAGGACCCCCTAGCGACGCCACTGCTCCTACCCAGGTGAATGATCTCATGCAACCCTTGTACTCGATTTCCAAATGTACTCGCTGGCCTGGCGCAGGCACTCCGCAGGACTCCGTATGGCGCTCTGACTTTCTGTGTGCTGCGCTGCAGTGCTCCGCCCCTACAGGCTTGTCATGCCCCCGAGCCGACCGCACTGGAGGTGCACACTTCTCGTTGATTTCCCATAATTGTGGATGGGAGATCGTTGGAGCGGGAGTGGATTGCCAGCGATAACCATGCCCATGGTGTTAACTGTCCCCTTATGGACATGTCCTGGGGTCAGGAGGGAACCATCTCACCCACTGATCAAAAGCTAATTGCACTGCAAAGAAGGAGGAAGGAGTTACTGGAATAAAATGGTGATCCTTTGCCCATGTATGTGAACATTTTCTAACATAAGTGTTGACAATGTGTCTATAGTTTTCAAATAAGTTCCAAAAAAACCCAAATGACCTGTGATTTGGCCATGTTGGCTTATTTGTTTGCCTGCTCATTTTCAAATCTAAAAATGGCTTACACCGGGATTCTCCCTTGGAAGATTGTAGAAGCCTGACCATGTCTCATTGTGCTCAGCATCAACTGGCGCATCATTTGGAAATTCTGAGTGGCTTTTCAGAGCCCTGTGTCAGGCAAATGCCATGTATGTTATTTACCACTGCCCCTGACATGTGAGGTGAACATGGTTTGGGATTCTGGACTCGGTGTCGAATTCTCTGTAGGAATGTAGTTTGTTTGATCCATTTGGAAGTTGATATTTTTAGAACTCCACCTCCTCATTACTTATGCACATTTTGTACTTCTCCGAATCCCAAGTTTCAAGTCTCATTCCTCATCTGTCGCTGATAGTGAGGGAATCATTTCTGGAATTCCAAAATGTCATATTAATGGGGGTGTATTCCCTGCAAACTTGCTGATGAAGTGTCTAACCAGTTAGTTGATCACCAACTTCTAATTACACATGGAGATATGGCTTGAGAAACAGCTATGCTTATACAGGGCTGAAGTCATCAAAGCCAAGAAAGCACACTACTCGGAACACCCATAATCCGCACAACGCAGTATAAAGGACATTTTTCAAATCATACAAGAATTCAAAATCCCAGACAGCCTGCCCCACAAGCCCTACCTGAACTCAAGAAGTTTGCGATCATTTCTGCACATTTCCAGCTGCCTCTCTAACTTCATAATACCTTTTCTCTGCAGAGGACCTTCTTGCCACCATTGACTCCTGCAATCCAACGGGATCTATGCATAGTGTGTGCCCCCCAATATACACATATCCTTCATGAAACATCCAGAACTAACACTTATATTCCTATCGCTTCCTCATTGGCTCTATCAATACCAGAAGTGTCCCAGTTCTGTTGAAATGGGCATGCATCGGACTTATACACAAAAATCCCAAAGCTGACGCAAGTGATCCAATCACCTACCTCCCAATCTCAAGAACTCTTTTCATCAGGGAGCAACTCCATCAAAACAAACAACTTCCTTAACGAGGCAATGCATGCCTTTCGACCAATCAGGGGAACAGAATCAGCTCTTTGTTCAATCCGGGAAACAGTTAAAAACAGCACACTCAGCATTTTGGTCCTCTCAGCTGCTTCTGACATTATCATTCAGGAGATCCTTCTAAAAGGACTGGAGGACATTGGAATTAAATGACCAGCATTACGCTTGTTCCCCTTCCTCATGTATGTCACCGAAACCACTATCCTGGCCCCCTACAAATCCAAGCCTCACCCACTAACCTGTGGAGGTCTCAAGGATCCATGCTGTCTCTTCCATTCCTCATCCACATGCCACCCCTACTAGACCTCAGAAAGCAATCTAGCAACACCTTCTCCAACCATGTGGATGACAAATAACCGACAAACTTGAGAACAATCAAGAACAAACCTGACACCAAATGCTCCAGATAGTAAAACATGCCATGCACATGTGAATGCATGGATGACAGCAGACTAAAACTCAACTTTACCAAAACAGACCTGATGCTCTACAAATCCACCATCCTCTAACACCACCTTAATCCCTTGGCTATGCCCACCACAGAAAGGAATCTCGGAACCACAATGAACAATACCCTCACACTTCAACCATAGGTCAGAACCATCATCATAAACTACTTTTTTCAACTCTGCACTTTGCACCATATCATACCTCACTTAACATTCACCCAAAGAACCGTGGCTGTGGTATGACTAGTAGTATTTAGACTAGACTATGCTAAGAGCTGCTATTTTAGACTCTTGGAGAGCAATGCGAAGACTACAAAGAGTCTAAAATGCAGAAACCAGACTCCTCCTCAGGACGAAGAGGTTAAAAACAAAACACTATGTATTCTCCATTGGCTGCTTCTCAAGGAAAGAATGAATGTCAAAACCCTGTGCATCACCCATTGCTCCTACCTTTGAAGTGATTCACTATCCTTCAGAAGTAAGTTTCTGCTCTTCATTCCTTCCAGAACAATACGGTCCAGCAATGCTGCACTAGTCCTGCTCCTTAACATCAATAAGATGCAACAAGGAGGACCCTCCTTCTTCCTGGTGGCCATGAAATTCTGGCACACCCTACCAAAGGATCTTCACCTGTAAGTGAACCACCTGATGTTCAGAAAACAGCTCAAGATATTGCATTTTAACTAACCAATCTGGAAAAAAGAGCAGCTACCCAAGAGCTATGCAATGGATTTAACTAACCAACCTGGAGGAAACAGCAGTTAACCAAGTACTATGGAACAGATCTCCTCCTGCTCACAGCACCATGCTGAGTAAATAAACAGACAGGTGTTCCAGCTGTCAGTCAAACACGCTGTATTTTGATGGCAACCTTCTTCAACCCTCCATCTAGTGCAGAACATTAACATTGGGCCCCACATTCCGTAAAATTAATAGGTGCTATTCAGGATGAGTAATAATTCAATATAATATTCCTTCTAACCTCCAAATAAAATTCTTCCTATACATCAAACAACACAAACCACTGCAGACTACCATCTTGTGATACCCCATTGGTTTTTGCATCTTCTGCTGCGTGACATTGAACAACACCTCAACCTCTCAAAGAAATCTACAAACATCACTCAAGAAGCGACAAAACTGTAACCGCACCCCAATCCCCACCCCTCCCATACCTCAAATAACCCATCACTGTTAAAATCTTACAAATATCACTTCATTCTCTCCCATTAGATGATCCATCAGCAAGGCATACAATAAGCAGTGTTGCATAGTAATTTGCTATGCAATTCTGTAGGTTTGCCAATTAAATTGACACTTGTGTAGCAAAGCTAGCTATTTAAGTTACCCTGTTCATTGAAAGCACAGCTCACATTGCATTTATCTTGCCCTCACAGCTCTCACCACCCTCTTTCCTCTGTTCACTGCAAGTTAAAAAGGGCTAATTGAGAACAAGTGCAACAGTTCATCTCCTCCACTCTTAAGTGCAAAAGGCCTGTGTGGGAGTGCTAGGCAAGAACTATTTTTGTTTTTCAAATAATGGCAACCCAGAAATAATTGGGATGATACTTTTATGAAGCTACCTATATCCTGTCTTGCAAATACAGTATGTGTTAGCTTCATTTTTTTAAACAGTCATGAAATTCCATTCCTAAAATGTAAGTTGTTGCATAATGCAAAATGATAGTATTGCTACTAATAAACACTGCATTGTATCCATGCATTAGAGTAAAGTTTATGTTAGTGTATCTAAATCTCATAGTGTCAACTATATTTCGGACTTTTGGGGGAGATGCATCTTTGTTGGGGAAGATAAATCATATTGACGAGTGAACACACTTGAAAATGTACATGATCACACAGCCAAATGCTTGTGATGGCAAACCTAGTTCTGTGACCGGTTGGTTGCATGCATCTGTGCAACTAGGGGCTCAACCAATGAGCTGATTGAATACTCTGACATTCTATCTAATCACCTCGTTGCTTAATACCAGCTACACTGAATGTGAAATGTCCACAAACTACAATATTCCAACTAGTTTGCCCGGTTCTCTGCCTGCTACGCCATTCACTCTGCTTAGTCTCTCACTTTCTTTCCTCTTACATAAGGAATACACAATGCTAACTAGATGTTTACACCAAGTAGTGACCAATAGTTCAATCCAGTCTCTACATCCACAGATCTACTGCAATAACATACACTGTAGTAAACCTCCAGAGCTCTCTTTGCTCTATGATTATGTTTGCAATGCAATGTTAAAGGTTTATTTTAAGTTGATGATTGTTTTATACATATTTGACTTCTAACCAACAAAACATTTAAATACAAAATAAAATTATGATTGCATCATATATTATACATATTAGCACCTGCAGGAGAGACATGGTCAAACTGTTTACGGATCCTTTTTTTATCATGTCTATTTATTTGTGACATTCATGCAGCTAACCTTTTACACATTACAGACATTCATCCAGGGCTTGCAAAGTCTCCTCCCCCCACTTGTATAGTTTAGTAGATTTTATGAAGAGTGAGTACCATTTGCATGGGATGTTTGAAACGTTTATTTAACATTAACTTTGTTTGCAGTAAATGTCAAGTAAAGGTTTCACTGTGCATGGCTAGCCTCTGGGTTGCAGCAGTGTGCCAAACATTAAGTGGGTTTGTGGTGACATGCACCATTTTAGAGAAAGCACATTTACGTTTCTCAGTTGTAATGGATTAGGTGCATTTCATTTAGGTCGAGTAAGTTAACCTTTTAAAGAATATGCAAGGCCTGACTCATCTCACTGTCTTACATCAACAACACCTATTTGTCTTTTCTTTCACTGGATCACTCAGGAAGTTGGTTTCTTGTGGTTAGCTCTTGCCTTCTGCTAAAACTTCAATTAGCTCTACATTTTCTCTGGAGCCTCATGTAGCTGTGACCTTCCTTGGGCTTGACAGGAATGAAAGACAGTTTAGAATCTTTTCAGAGATTTTCATGATCTCTGGACCAATCATTGACGTTCAACCTGCCCACCATCATTTATTGAGACAATTCCTGATTCCTTCAACAGTTCAGTTAAGGAAAAGGACAGACTTCTCAGCCCACTCAAACCTCACAAGGCAAAAGGCTAGAAACGTACACCTTCATTGCGCAAACACACCTGTGCCATACCCTGAGCCTCCTTCTAAAAGAGATACCTAATGGGAACCTGACACATCAGCGATACACAGCAATGCTGTATGGTTGCTCATTTTATGTCTTGTGTACAAATAAATATCCGCACAATAATGCTAATCAAATGGGTTTCTTTGCTAATTAACATTTTAATAAGCAAACTCAGCTAATCCATATTTGAAAACTAATTTATGCCTTGAATCAGGTCTATTACTTTTAACAGACTCCTACCCTTCCGTTGTTTATCAACAACCACTTCAATCGATACATCACAACCAGGGGCTACATTTATGACTAGCTTCCACCCGTATAAAGCCCTCACCAAACAACACAGTTTTTCTGTTGACACACAGGTAATAGGCACTTTTGGACCTCCGCTCACCAAAGCCAAAGGCTTTCTGCATCATATAAGACCACTTACCTCCATACCATTTGTGTTATCTTATGTTATGTTAGTCTACTTGGGTTTCGTTCCATGACAATCAGCTCTTGAGATTGATAATAATATTTTTTCAGTACCTTAAGTATGGAGGTTGCACCAAGCATAGGAGGCATTATTTGTATTGAGGTTCTATTACTGTAGCATTGGGGCAGCACTTGGTACATGTTATATTCTTAGGATTTATACAACACACTGCTGCCATTTGCATAGTCTCCAGGTGCACTGGCAGATCGGAAAGAGTGTGGTATGGCTTAGGTTAGTGGGGAGAGAGGGAAGATGCAAGATAACATTGCTGTTGTGTTGATGCAAACAGAATGAAGTACCCTGAGTGCAAGTCTGTTTCTAGGTGTCCTGTGTCTAGAGCATAGAGTCATTTGTATGTAGAGAAGAGCCTTGTGTGGTTGTGGTGCTTGGATGCAATGACCAGGAATGTGATATGTAAGTTAATTGTAGCATTGTAGATTTCTATTGTTCGATGACGATTAGTGCTCAATGTATCAACCTCGAAAGGGTAAAGGGCTGACTGGGGCCTGCTGAGATTTGAAATTGTGACATGTAGGGATGCCCTCTTGTCAGAGGCAAGCTCTCAGATCTTGGCTATCCTCCTGGACAACAAAAACATTTCTAAGATTTATCATAGATCTATATGTATATATATAAAATGCTTAGGTAATTTTCTGTACTCAGCTGATGCAATTTATCAGTGTTAGGTTGCCCTTTGCTGTCCAAATAGTAAAGTGCACCTCTGTGTGCCCTTCCACTTCAACAACAGCTATCATTTTACAAACAGCTGGCTGATGCAATTAATCAGTGTTAGGTTGCCCTCTGCTGTCCAAATGGCAAAGTGCACCTCTGTGTGCCCTCCCACTTCAACAACAGCTATAATTTTAACAAACAGAATTAGCATGATTCCAAGCAGTGACCTTGCACTATCGCAAACATTCTGAATAATTTCAAGTTACTTCATTCTTCCCCCAATTCTCTTCACACAGGGCACGTGGTTCTAGTGTCAATGAACAGTTAATTACCGGCACAACATTTCAGTCTCTCAAGAGCAAAACGCTGTAGAATGAATGCCTCCTCACAAGCTAACACTGAAAGTAGGTGCTGTAATTATGCTACTACGCTATCTTATGCCATCACGAGGATTTGCCAATTACGCGTCTACAAAGACACATCATGGAGGCCTGTGTAATCAATGGATTAAACTTAGATACTGTATTATACTGCACATACCTCTCATTCCATCTGATACAAATATGCCTTTCAAATTTAAAAAAAGACAGTTTCCTATACGTTTAGCCTTTTCAATAACTTTTAATAAGTCACAGGGACCTACGCCCCTTCCTGGAAGAGATCAGTGGTAATTCCAATATTTAAGAAGGGGGACAGACTGTGCATGTGCGAGGCGCTCATGCAGATGTGAGCGACCCTGTGCCCACCTGGAAAGAAATCCTAATCCCCAGTGATGTTTGTGTGATGAAACTCGACCTTAGGGAAGCAGAGCCGCTTTACTGCTAAGGGTTTCACTCGCATTGGAAACCGGAGCAGAGAACCCCCTAAACGACCACACGAAGGGCTGACGGGCGCCATCTTGGTCGCACCGGTGCCCCGCCGTAGAACCACACAATCACCCGTTTGGTGGCATGGGCTGCTGGTGTCCCAATCATCCTTCCTGGGACCGGGCGCTGGTGGATCTGGGGAAGACCAACCCTGAAACACCAGCTGCAAGCTACATGGAGACTGGGGTGCTCGCAGGCATCGAAGTGAAGGAGGCCACACTGCGTGGAGGGGAGGTCCTTCCAAAGCCTATGCTAATATCCTAACCTTCTCCCTCCCACCCCGGAGCATTAAGACTACTGGCCATGGACCTGACAGTGCAACAAATGGGCACAGCTCAACTAAGGCCCTGGTAAGTTCGCCACTGCCCCTGGAGCCCAGGAAGCAGACTGAGGCTAGAAACTGCACACAGGCCAATCAGAGCCATGGTCAAATCCTGGCTCTCTGTCTAAAACTTTGCTACTACTTTTGCACATTCCAGGTCTCTTCACTCTACCAATTACTACTGTATGGGGGGTATAGTACCAAGGGGGAAGGACAGCATTGATCCGCTAGAAGTCTGACCCCCCGCAAAGGAGCAGGTTGGAACCTCTAAAGACCGAATGCTTTGTCCCTGGTTCCCCACGAGGCTAAGGCTTGACACACCCCCCTACTGTGAGCTGGGAAGGGGCAGAGCAGCAGTAACCCCCCTGTGTCCACTTCAATTGCTCTGGAGCTATATTGGGAGACTGGAGCAGTCTGCATTATGCACTGCACTGCCCCTGGCATATTGGAACTCACCCAGCGGCTGATAGGAGGACCGAAAAAGAACCCAAGGACAAGGGCAAACGGCTTGCCCTTCAAAGCAAAATAGACCTATTCACAGTAGGGTTTTCTCAAAAGCCCACAACACAAACTCAGGGTAGCGAAGGAATGGGCGAGGAACTCCAAGCAGACATCATGAAGACCATTGGGGACTCAAGGTCGTCCTTAGAGGTGAGAATATGCGGCCTATCTGCGGAAGTGTCCTTCCTCCGGCAAGACCTCCGCAACCTGGCATCGAGGGTGGGAGAGACGGAACAAAGAATTTCAAACACATAAGACACTGTCCGACAAATGGAGAAGCAATTGGCTGCGGTCACTAAAAAGGTGACCCAACTGGAATACAGGGCGGAGGACAGCGAGGGACAGGCGTGTTGGAATAATTCACAGATCCTTGGGATCCCGGAAAAGGAGGACGATTGGCTCACCCACCTGTTCGCCCCCAAAAAACTCTCCACATTTTTTTCAATTGAGTGTGCACACAGGATCCCTACAGGACGCCCTGTCCCTGGTGCGCAACCACAGACAATTATTGCACAACTCCTGAATTTCAGTGATAGGGACGCCATTCTCTAGATGGCCACTGCCACCGGCCCCATCACCTACAATGCATACCGTATTTGCTTTTACCTAGATTACACTAAAGAAGTACACAAGGCCCGTCAATCCTTTGACTTTGCCAAAAAGAACCTGAAGTCTCTGACAATCAAGTATGCACTGTTCTTTCCGGCACTGCTGAAAGTCCACCATGAAGGAACCACACACCTCTTCTATACACATAAAGAGGCATGCGAATGGCTGGAGACCCAGATCCTCAACGGAACCAAGTCACAACGATGACCGAAAGGATCAGCACGGCGCAGAAACTGGGGACGGACTGATCCCCACCGCCTACAATCCCGCCGGACCTGGAATCAGTGGAGTCACAGTGCCCGGGACAGGGTAGCGCATGACATTACGGCCTGGTGCGCTGCAACGGTTCAACCGACCAAAGGGGCTTGGCACTGGCAGCTGCTGCCTAATGATGAGAGTTTCGCTGTCGCAGTCGGGGTAAACACCCCATAATGGTTGGATTTCAAGTTTTACGCCCAGTTGGCGCTTGGTTCGGGTTACAGGTGCTTTTAGTTGCGGGGAAGTACGGGGTGGGGGGATGGGGAAGAGGTTATATACATAGGTCATTGATTCGAGTGATGCCACTAATTAGGAATGGGGGTAGGTTAGTTCACATGGGTTGTTATGACAGGTCGCAGCAAACAGAAGAGGAGTGGTTTGGAATAGGAGAACAAAGGGTACTGGGGCCCTTGGCCCAGAAACACGGGGGAAATACCCCCCAAATCACTTGCAACAATTCCAATCAAACCAATTGCACATGACAGCCAGTTAACCCTACTCACATGGAATGTTAAAGGGATGGACTCTGGGGTAAAAAGGCGGGTAGTACTCTAATACCTGAACAGGCACTCACCCAATATTGCTCTGCTTAATGAGACACATCTTATGGGCACAGAACGTAAGTTCTTTAAGAGATCCAACTATGCAACAGCCTTCCACACAGGGTTCTCCAGTGGGTCACGGGTCACTATGATGTTCATACATAAAAGGGTCCTATTTCAGTTGAGAGGGCTCCATACTAACTAGAGGGGACTCTTTGTGGTGATAACTGGTGACATTGGGAGGGCCTCCTGGGGGACTGTGGCAGTGTACGCTCCCCCTCCACTCGCCCTCGAACTTCTTAACGACCTTCAAGAGGTGATGATCGGTAAACAAGCCAACAAATGGGTGTTGGGGGGAGATTTCAATGAGGTGATGGATGTGATCATGGATAGAACATACGTAGGTAACAGAAACCCTGACGCCCAAACCAAGCTTAACTCCTTTGCATCGGCACTTGGGTCGGTGGATGTATGGTGCACTCTAAAAGCCGCGGACTCCAGATACTCCTCCTTTTCCAACACTCTCATGTCTTTGTCCCAAATAGATTATTTCTTTGTCCCACAAGACATGTCACACATGCTGAAATCCGCTACGTATCTAGCCAGGGGCATTTCGGACCACTCCCCCTAGATAATGATAGATAGATAATGACTATAAAGCAGGCCCAAACTAAACCCCAGCCCACTTGGCAGCTTAATACATACTATCTAGGGGTCCCAGAAGTGAATGAGGGTCTTGCCCTGAAAATACTGAATACTTCTACCTAAACAAATGCTCAGTGGCTAGTCCCATAACACTATGGGAAGGGTACAAGGCAGTACTCATAGGGGAGGCCCTTTCTCTCATGGTGGCATACCGTTGACAACAAGTTAGTGAGACTGCGGAGAGAGAGGAGGCCGCAACAAAGGCTGAGGAGGAGTTTCTCGCCTCAGGGACAGTAGAATCTAAAGAAGCGATGATCACAGCCCAGGAAGCCTTTAAGAACCTGGCGCTAGATAACGCAAGGATTGCTCACTGGACCGTGAGCAGTCAGATCTATGCTACTGGGACAAAGACGGCAAAACCCTCGCCTAGCTGAAAAGAAGGGACAGGAATAGGGGACATATCTGGGCCCTCCTAGGGGCCGAGGGAGACTTGCTTCTTGAGGATGCAGAGATAACGGATGCATTCGCTGCCTTCTACGAAGGTCTTTACGCTCCCAGGAAGGTCACACAGGACAATGGGAACCTGCATTACCTGGACTCCATTGTGCTCCCTAGGCTCTTGGAGGCCCAGATGAAGAAGTTGGAGGCCGAGGTCACAGAGGAGGAAGTGGCAGCGGCCCTGTCCCACCTCCAATCTGGGAAAAACCCGGGACTGAATGGCTTCCCGGTGGATACCTGGAGGCGGAGGGGGGACTCAGTAGTAGGGCACATGCATCGTATGTTGCTGCATGCTCGGGCGGAGTGGAATCCTCCCCAAATCGGGAAAGACCCCAGATATCTTTTCCTGCTACAGGCCAATTTCTCCTATTAACGGGGAAGCCAAGATTCTCGCCTGGGTTCTGGCCAACATAATGCTGGGGGTCATCCATTCCTTATTGCACCTGGACCAATGCGGGTTTCGCAATCAGCCAACCTCAGCGATTAAGGATCCACTCGCTCTACTTTGAAAAAGCCTTCGACTGTGGGGTGGACGTCCCTATGGGATATTATGGACCGCATGGGGTACGGGCCCAAATATATGCCCTAGTTTAAAATACTATATAATTCCCCTGAAAGAGTGGTGCAGGTGAATGGGATCCCCTCCAGACCTTTCTCACTGGGCATGGGAATCAGACAGGGGTGCCTCTTGCAATTGGGCTTCGGACATCCAGCAGGTGGTCTGGGTTTGCGTGGCCCTGGGGGAGGGGACCGGGTCTCACTTTATGCTGACAATCTGCTCATCTATATGATCAACCCTAGGGTCTCGTGCCACGCGGTGACGAGAATCCTCACGGAATATCAGGAGTTCTGCAGGCTTAAAGTTAATAAACGGAAGACTTTATTTTTTCCCCTCCAGGACAGTGCTGACATGATCCCGCAACACTATCAGTCTCCATCCAGAGCTTTGTCTACCTGGGAATCCAGGTGGGCCCCAACCCTGATTAATTCCTCCATCTTAACCCCAACCGGTGGTGATCAGATTTGAAGCGGATGTCACCAACTGGCAATCCCTCCCGATAAGTTTGATGCGGAGGGCAGCCCTCTTCAAAATGCTTTCTCTCGCAAGATTCCTGTATGTGCTGCAAAACGCTTTAATCCATGTCCCTCTCATGACCGTCATACCACCCTCCGGAATCTTCTATGGGGCAGGAAGCAGCCCCGCATTGCCCTTACAACCCTTCAGTGGTCAGTCTGGGAGTGGGGAATAGGCTTACCATGTCTCTGAGCTTACTACTGAGCTTCACAAATGGGAGACTTGAATGACTGGCTTCACGGGGACCCTGGACTGCCACACATTGGGGGACGAGATCAGACGTATGGGCGAGCGATCGCCCCTCCGGACCCTGATTGGACCGGACAGTGCATTGGTCGATATGCTGGGGATGATGCGCCAAATCCGCACTGTGTGGGTAGAAACACTCCAACACATTGGCTGGGGTGGTCGACTGACACTGGACCAACCTCTATGGAATAACAGGTACATCCCGGAAGTTCTAACAATGGGCCATTTTCCCAGCTGGGAGGACTGGGGAATACAGACCTTGGCTGATGTAATAGAGGATGGGCGTCTGCTATAATTCACGGCGATACGGGAGGGGTTTGGGCTGTCCCCTGGAGACCTATACCAACACTTACAACTGACACATGCTTCAGGGCCCAATTCCCAGTCCTTGCAGACATTCCCAAGTTTTCCCCTCTCGAGATGAATGTCCTCCAGGATCCTGGTGAAACCCACATCAACATCGTATCAAGTGACTATGGCATTCGGGGCTCAGGAACTGTCCTGCCTGCGGGAGAGGTGGGAGAGGGTGGTGGGCCCTTTAGAATCCGAAGAATGGGTGGAAGCACTGATGTTTCCGCGAGAAATCGGCATTGACACCAAACTCAGGCTTATACAATATAAGATATTGCTCCAGGCCTACCACTCCCGGGCCTCGATGAAGAAATGCGGGCTGGTGGATGATGCAGACTGTCTGGGATGCTGTAGGGTGGAAGGAACCTTTTTCCACATGATATGGAAATGTGAGGTCATTCAAGATTTCTGGCGTAAATGTACAGGTGAAATCAGTGGGGCTCTAGGCTTTCCGCCACAGCTGGAACCCAAGGTGGCGTTATTGGGGATCTGCGGCGAAGAGGAATATATGCGATATGAGAAAACGTTCCTTGCGGTTGCAATGGGGCTGGTAAAGAGACTCATACCCACCACGTGGGGGGCATCAGAGGGACTGTCCCTAAATCAATGGACCAATGAAATGGACTGATGCGCGTCCTTGGAGAAACGCATATATAATTCCAGGGGCTGCCCCAGGAAATTCTTGAAGGTCTGGGGCAAGTGGACTGGAACTGCATAACTTTGTGGCCCCTGAAGGCCCCCTGGCTGAGGGAGGCACACGCTACTGAGGCAGACTCTAATTCCTCCCGCCAGTGCTCCCTGCTTCTCCGTGTCATGTACTAGAGATGCCACACATGTTCTGCGCTGCGACCTTGTCTTGTTTCACGTTTGCTTTTCACATTATGTATAAAATGTACGGTATGGATAACCTTTACATAATGTTAATCAATAAAAAGAATTTATTTTCAAAAAAAGAAGGGGGGACAGAAGTAACCCAATGAATTACCGACTGATATTTGCCCTTTAAGATTTGCTAGAATGGTGTATGTTACGCCGGGAACAGCTAGTAATATATTACATTTTCTAATTTTAGCTGTTTGTCTGTTGTTCAAGTACTCCCAAATCACTTACATGTGCATTCACATGCAATGTTATTATTACAAATTGTTTTGGCATTTGTCTACCATTAGTGCTATGACCCCTAAGGGTGTCTTGTGCATGCCCAACAAAAATCACAAATACATTATGCATAATTAGTCCTCAGTCCTTGCTCCCATTTGCCTGTTTGAATTCATCATGTGCAACAGATAAAATGGTAGCAGATCCATGTGTTTATCTTGTAAAGAAAAGGATAACGCACACTAATATGGTGACATTCATTAGTCTTTTTGTATTTTGTTAAACATTGCTGCAATTTTCTTTCATTTTGTATAAAAAATGTTTTACTCCGAATTGATCCTGTATACCCTTGCTGCATGGGCTCACTGACTGACCTCTTGTCTCCAACGTCAAGCCTACGACTGCTAAAAGGGATGCAAAACCTTGCAATCACTCATGATTATCTTACTCAAAAAGCAATTCTGACACTTTCTGAAACATCTTCCCTAGACATCGTAATTGTAAAGAAATGATTGGTCACTCTTCAAACACATCTGCCCAAGTGAAGGTTTGCTGCATGATGCATAGCTCGCTGAGTTAGGTGCTTGCTGCTGAGATATGTGTTAACACTACAGGTCTCATGATCCGGTCTCAGAAGGGCCAATCCAGTTTTTCATTCTTCTAAGGTGGATTAAGTATGCATCATTAGCTTAGATAATATTATTGCTGGTGCAGCCTGTATTATATAAAAGTAAACTATCAATGAGGTGAGTTCATTTTTAGCAGCACCCATGCGCATTACCTTTTTACATTGTCTGATGCAGAGCAAAGAGTTTCAGAAACAACATTACTCCATTGCCTGGCGCGAGAGCCATTTTAGTATGGACTTATGACTTTCTCTGCCTGTGGTTCTGAGCTCAGAGGCCTTCGCTTAGGTGTATGGGGAGCTGCAGACTCAGCCCCGCACTGCACTTAGACTGACAGGTGTTTTCCTATCTTTGACCTGCCTCTTTATAGAAGTAAAGCATTCTCTAGATGCCTCCATTAGTGCAACAATGACGCTGTAGAAGCAGTGGATTTGTGTTTGGGATTTTCTGCAGCACCCACTTAGCTAGGAAGCAATGGAGCACTGTACATGGCGTTGAGGGTTTCATATGAGGTATGGGGGGGTTACAATATGTGGCCTGGGATGTTTCTGGCTATGGCGGTGGAATGTGATGCAGTAACGCAAGGAGCGGAGGCGCCACCAGTTATTGACTGAAGAGCACCTTCTCGAGTTCCTTTCTGAACTGCAAGCGTGTTAGCATGGTCCAGTCTGCCACTACAATACTGTTCCATTGTGCAGGGGCATAGCAAGATAAGGCCCGTTTGCAGTTGTTTTCCAGGCAAGGCAGATTAGTCTCACGCTTAGTGATGGCCTGGATCCTGGAGGATTGCGACCCGCCTGAGCCACAGAGTTTTCTAGCTAGGTAGCCAGGACTGTGAATGGTGGTTGCCTTAGAGGTAATCCAGGCCGCCTGAACGATGATTCTGGCTGAGATGGGAAGCCAGGGTAGCTGCCTTCAATGGGAGAAATGTAGCAACATTTCTTGTTTCTTGTTGAGTTGCTCCACGTCAGGACCAGGGATGTGTGTCGCTGTTAAGATGCATTTTCTTTAGCCTCCATATCCTGCTTAGATGGGTCACTAGTATTGTTATTATTAGTGTTCCAAATATATTAAATAAATGAATGTGCTACATGGCATAGGCGTCACCATCAATCTATTTGATTTCCTTGGCTCATCTGACATGGTACCTACTCTGCCTATGAACTACCGGGCTTTGAGGGGCACTGATCCGTGGGAAATGTTGCCAAATACCAGACCGTTCTGAACAGCGCTGGGTGTAGTTAGACATCCATCTAGAAGTAATGAATCTAAAACTTGAATGAACCATTTGAACCAAGCCACACATGCCACAGCATCACCCAGTAACTGTTACTGGAAGTTCATCTCCAGTTCAGAGCCACATGAGCAAAGCATTGTGGCTATGAGAATTAGCTCAAGTGTGTAAATTGACTTGAATAATGTTTGTGTGATTTTTTCAAGTATATTTTTCTGTTTCATTCACAGGAAGAAAAGGTCGACTTTAAAAGTGTAATGGCAAAGTTTGCAAAGAGCCCAGAAAGTGACGGAAGTAAACCTAAGCCGCCGATTGCAAGTAAACCTGCGATACCCCCATGCAAACCCAAACCGACCATTTTCCCTAAAAAGGTGGAGCCTGAGAATGACTATTCACCTATGTACCCAGTGGCCGCATGGAGAGATTTAACAAAAGAGCTTTCATCTCCAAATTTGAAAGAACTGGCAGGGGGTCAGATTGGGACAAATATCCCTAACGATAAACACAAAGGGGAAATGGGGAAAACACAGCAAGGAGTGCAATCCCCAAAAGTAACCAGCCAACAGGTCACTGCGGCCCAATTCGGACCACAAAGGCCACTCAAAGAAAATAACTGGAAAAGCAATCCTTCAGAAGCAGACAGCCCCCATACCAGACGGCCAGTGGATTTCCATCAAAATCTAATACATAAGCTTTCTCGACAACCTGTGGTGATCAATGAGACAAAAAGTGTCCCTAACAAAGATCAGCTCCCTCCAAAGCCGACGAGAACTAGGCTCCCCAGTAAGCCGGATGTTCCAAGACGCAAACCATTACCAAACCCAAAGCAACTAGGGCCAAGACCACCAAAACCCACACGCCCACCACTGGTAGATCTAACGAGATTTGCCAAAGCCAGAGGTATAGCGACACAAATGCATCCCATCAATGGAAAAATAGCAGGTATGTAATTCCTCGACTCTCAACTCTGAGTCATAAGAAATTGATTGTACACTTAATCTCAGCAAGGTGACACTAGCACAAGACATACAGCGCAATTCTGCCATAACTGTCTGTCACACAATTGTCACGCATTTTACATGTACCACTTTTTGAATTAAAGAAATATTTACTTTCAGAAAAAAACAGTCCCAGTGCGGAAAAATTGTGTCTACCTCCAAATGTGACTGAAGTTAGTATTTTGCAGTTATAAAGGTGGTCGACCTTCCAAACGCATCGATCACATTGCTACTGTGGTTCGCTGGTGAACCATCTAGATCAGGGCTCTAATATGTAGAGCACTCCAGATGTTTTAGACTTCAACTCCTATGATTCCTCACCATTGATTGCTCTGGCTGGAGCTAGTGGAAGTTGTACTTCAAAACATCTTGGTGGGCATTTTAATTTTGCTGCATTGGCATGTAGTGTTTAACACAGGTGAAACACAGGGTAATTCAAAAAAACTAAGAATGATCTCAGGTTGCACAAATTCTCTCCCTCAAGGAAGAACTGCGCTGGTCCTATGGGGAAATCCTCTTACCTTAGGGAGAACTGATGTGCCACCTCTCTAATAGAGATAGAGAAGAAAAACAGACCCTCTATTCCACTTCTAATTAAAAAAGCTTTGTCAAACTCTACCTGATTCAAACTCACATCAAATGTCTCTAGATATATACATCCAATGCCACCTCCCTCAGTAAAATTATATTTAGCGGCCACAATGGTCTTCCCTACAAGATCGCAGGGAATTTTGAAGTGTTGGTTTGAAGAATGTATTCAACTGTATTATTGTAACACCTCTGTTCTACTGCCTCTCCATATCATGATGACATCATCTGTCTAGGCTTCCATACTGCTAGGTTCTGCAAAAGGGGTTAGTGTTGGGGTAAAGGCTGGCTACACTGAGGGCCATCAAAGCACCAATAGCCATTGAATTATTTGAATGATGGAATCATTAAAGAAGGAATTTTAAATTTAAGACAGGCAGCTGTTTGTGGTCGGTAATGGCCTTGGCGGGGGTTGGGGGAGGATGTTCAGTCTGTGCCTTGCTAGAATCCATCTTAGATTTGGCATCTTCCTTAAGGGCTCATCCCCAGGAGTTGTTAGATAAGGGATAAGACCTTCATCTTTTGAGGGGTAAGTGCAATACATAGGTAATGATCATCATGATCACTGGGTTGCATGCATCCAAACACGTCAGCTGCTACCCAATCTGTTTGGAACACTACTTTCAACAATGGCAGGCTCACTTCAGGGATTTCGCTGAGGTGTGGATTCAGAATTGAATCTGATACACGAATAGGTAATAGAATCTGTCTGTTTTTGTCAGCCCTCGCTTTATGAGGCAAGCAGAATTGATGACCCTTTATGGCCATCTTGCTTATCAGTCTGACTGATTCATAGGAAACATGACTAACTTTTGGATTTGTACTTGAATTTGTCAGAGGGGTCTTGGCAGGCACAGCTCTGGATTAAACAGGGTGCACCCTACTGAAATTGAAAAAAGGTTGCCACCTACCAGTGAACCCCACTCGACTAGCTGTGAAAGAGGCCCTCTTTATTGGGAAAGAAATCACTAACTCGCCAGTTTATAGAAATACAAAAGTTGCCTTTAGATTTTTCTACGCTATTCCTTTTTACGCATTTCTGAGTCATGTCAGGGGGAAAAATAAAGATCTGATTGTGTTATCTTCCAATATATTACCTAGGAACAGTTTACCTTCTACCACTTCCATAGATGCATCATCACCAGTTTATAAAATCCCAAAGTTATTATGAATCATTCATAAAGGATTCAACTAAACAACTTCTATTCTTTGATTTAACAGGAGAACAGAAGTGATGCCATTATATTGTAAATACAACAATATTTTCACATGATATACTCGTATGGCAGTACATCGCCTTCTGCTGTCCTTTGGGCTATATAGGTATAACATTCCCCATTCAGTCAGAAATGTCTCTGATATAACCCTTCCTAAAAATATATTTTCTTCATAGAATACCAGCACTCCAGATGTCATGTTCTCAAGCCCAATACCATAGGATGTGTATCCGATTTCCATCTTTCGGCTATCAATAATAACCCTATTACTTTCGATATAAATTCATAGTGTATTTGTGTACGATGGTCCCTAATAAAATCAACACATCTGAGAGTACAGATTAGGCTCTGTTATGTGGAATACCTCACTACATTTATATGCCCAAAAGCCAAGGATGACAGGACATGCTACAATTTTACTAGTGGGCACCAAGTTGTTTCTACCTAGGAAATGTAGGCCCTCATTATACAATTTGCAGATGTTTTCCAAGGAATACTGCATTTCGTAACTATGCAGAAATCGTGTGAATCTTCCTTATTATGGGAATATCACTGGTGACAGGGAAGGAATGTGCTACTTTATATGTTCCCTGCAGGAACATACAAAACCATTATATTAAAAAAAGACAGTCACAAGGGGAATGTATGAGACACATTTAAAATAATCGGAGGGGAGTGGGGTATTGTTACTATTTTCACTGCCAACACCGGGGTAAAGGTAAAGAATAGAGGATTTCTCATGAGGTAATTCACTTTTTCAACAGTCAGTATTTATTTCACAGCATAAAATACTGCCTCGTTATGATGTGTATTTTTAAGAATACTGCCTGAGGTAAATACCACATGGCCATAATCAAGTGGAGGGAAAAGAGGAGGTATTTTCACATACCCTGTGTTTTAACGGTTACTGGCAACCTCATAATGATGGCCTTGATGCCTGCTTTAATCTGGCAGTTATGGTATATGTACATTACATCACAGAAGATTTGGTCAAAGACATTTTTAATTAATGTTTTTTAACAAATGTTTCCGCAAATATATGGGTAATAATTAAATTGGGGAGATGCGGGGGGAAAGGGTCAGGGGGACAACCCGTATATATTTGCGGTGAAATGTTTTTAAAAATAAGTTAATTTGAGGATAACGTCTTCGACAAAATAATCTCGATGTAATCACACCCAGCTATACAGCAAAAGAGCCGTGTAATAGAAATGGAACAGACTTTTATAATGCTGTACTTTATGTTCCGAGGTGGTAAGTGAGATTAATTTTGATTGTCTGCAAAATGCCATAATCTAAAAGCTGTTGACTTAACATGCTTGACCAGTATCTGACTCGTGGCACAGTATCAGATGGAGTATTAGCAGTGATAATGTGACACCTTGACAAGATGCTGATTGTCTCATTAGCACAATATTTGTCAAACCCTTGATTCTGCATCAAGATTGAATCAGGCTGGACACGTTTTTGAATGTAACCTCATATCTGAAGATATGTAAACAATCTATCTCAAGGGATTATAAGGGTATCCTGTATTTGTTGATGGGTACCAGAGCTTGTGCATTGAACAAATGTCCTATAAAATATATAATATAACCATTCTAAGAGGCCAAGAGTTGATTGCTGTATACACCATGAAACTATGATTATTTGTGAGAGAGACCTTCCATGAACCTCAATTTGATCTTCTTGAAATATTTGGGACTGTTAAATCTGAATACAAATTCAGACCATTATATGCCATTTATAATGCACCCTTCGAGTAATGAGAATTAGTGAAATTAGGTGACACAGGCCCTCGACAAAGATAGCCAAATAACAACATATACAGTTATGAAAAGCCTTGCCTTCTGCTTCTTAGGAGAGCTGCAATTCCTTATTGCCCACTTAGGATTTCCTCTTTCCAAATAAATCTAGTTAGGCAGATGGAACAATTACAACATTAATTGAATGAAGATGTTAATTAACCAGTGAGACGGAAAACAACATCTCTATGAAAGTGACCATAAAGACGGGAGTTTATAGGAATTTTATCATTCTTGCAAAAATTGTTTAGACAATTAAGTAATACAAAAAATGAGAAAAATCTATTTATTTGAGTGTCAAGTCTCTTAAAAACATTGGTGTCATACTTGGGCAATGATCTGAACAAATACTCACACATTAGCTAATATCACAATGCTTACAATGTTAATCAACCAATCATAGATATTGGTAATAATTCCAATGGTTTCAACTGCTCCACTGCAGCCTTTAATATTTTCTCATAATTTGAGGCAAATATCAATTGAGTTTTTGGTTGATGTTACTTCCAAGTCTGTAGATTAGTCTTTAATTAAACTTTGCCTTTCTAAAGCCCATGCAGAGGTAATGATTGCAGGTTTCTCTAAATTCTGTTTATACAGAGAGTACTGGCTACTGTGCTTTGCCAACAGATTGTGCGCATGTGATTTAATTTATGATTGCCGGAGCATCTGCATACACAATCGTTTTTTTCTGATTTTTCGTTTTCATGATAGGGGTTATGTTGAGTTTCATTCATATATGAGCGAGGAAGGGAAAGAGCAGAAGTGACAAAAAGCACGCCTACTTGGTTCCCTTCGTTGTTGGGAAGTGTACAGATATATTGTTACTGACCAAATCACACAATTAAGTGTTTGGTATTGAATCCTAGTCCAGTTAATACATTGTATACTCATTACTTTTGTGTCTGGAAATGTCCAAAGAAAGACCCAGATGACAGGATCAAATGCCTTGTCCTTTCGAAAGAAATATTTTCCTCAGGATCTTCTCTTTCTAGCTTGGCAGAGTCAGGGTGAGTACATGCAACCATAGATTTTCTCAGCTTAAAAAAGTTGGAAATTATTTCTTACTGAGTGTTAATTTGCTTATACATTGAGCAGATCCTTATTGTGTACATTGACCAAAGAGAATTTTCTGTTTGAGGATGAAACATATTTTTGTGGTTTTCCAGCATGAAGGAGATGCTGCCAAAGTTCCCTACAGCAGAATAAGGCTTATTCCTAGAAAGAGTTTTTTTTAAAAAAAATAATCAGCTTTCAGGGCTTGTCAGATGCTTAGGAATCTGCAAGATATTTAATAACTGTTTCCTTTAATGTCTCTCTATCCAAAGATCTCCTTTTCTATCTAACACTACATGTACTTCAACCTTTTATACTGCTCATCCCTCTTTTATTCCTCCAGAGAACACGGTCTAGATACACTTGGTACAATACACCAAAACTTCAGAAAGCTTTTGATGCTATGAAACCAGTACAGTGGTGATTTTGCACAGTATATAACCTCTCTATATAATTAATTCACCTAGAGTGACTGGCATCTTAAGTGTTTGAATTACTTCTGGGTTGAGCCTATTTTTCTAGCACTTTAAAATACATAGGGACAGATTATGAGTTGGGCGGTGCAGTCAGGAATGATCATTAACACCTGTGCCTGGCAGAATTATTGCCACATTAGAAATTGATGGGTGCATGCACCAATCATCAGCAGTAACGGTAATTCTAACTGACAGAATAACCCCCGAAAATCAACTTAGGTCAGTAAGTCCTCCAATTTTTGGAGGAATTACTGAATGGTATTCTGCCGGCAGAATTACTGCTAAGTTCAAATAGCATCATGCCACAAACAGGAAGCTTAGTGGCAGCCATCATTAAAAACACAAACCATTCTGAATCGCCCATTTCCTGTTGCCAACCAAGCCCAGAAGTTGTGCCAAACATGTCTGGCAGCAAAGGCAATGGGAAGGTGCCTCAAATGAGGGTGAGAAAGTCCAAATTTATGTGACGTAAGAAACTAGGTAATTGTGGATGAGGTTATCAGCCATGCCTAGAAGTTATTTGGAGCACTACAGAGGAAAACCTCTATCCAGAGGAAAAAAACTATTTGGGCTTATGTACGGGAGAAGTTTGTGGAGGTTAGCACTGCACCCTGTGACAACTAAGATTGTAGGATGCGGTGGAATGACCTGAAAACGGAGGTTCACAGCCTACTGTCCATCCTCTGGTGGGAGGAGGACAGGGTTGGTGAGTGGTCCCATTGTGCTGCAGCAGGTGACATACATTGCAGGAATTGGAGGAGCGTAAGTTGGAGCAACCAGTCAACCCGAGGCTGGCTAATAGGCATAGACCAAATGTGAATGCATGACCTGACTCCATAGCCTAGGACGTGTCTGGACACATTTTCAGATTGGCTTGCCAAAAGGAAATTTGACCATTGTCACTGCAACGATATGCAAGTGTCATATGTGACAAATCAAAGGGTGTCTCACCTACTAGTCCCCAGGGATCTCTCTCTCAGGTGGGCAGGGCACAGCCCTGCCTTTGGATCCAGGAACTGGGGGTGGACCAGTGCAGGAAGATCACCTGGGTAAGGGGCTTCAGGGATTGGGGGTGAGACGACCAATGATGAGAGATGATATTCCCCCCTTTCCCGTACCCATGACCCATCCCATTTTGTAGGATTCGCCAAACTCCCCCCCCTTTTCTACACAAATACTGGGCCGAGGAAGAGGGCGACTGAGAGTAAAGAGGCTAACCCTTACATATCCCAGTGGACATGTCCCACTAATCGAGATAGGCAAAGTCAGGCACTTGACTTTAATCACGTACATCTGATGTCCATTGGCTCTCGCCACACGGATAAAAGGCGGAACATAGAGACACACTCTGAGCAAGGTGGAACACGAGGGAGAGCCGAACTTCCGGGGGGGAGGCAAACCTACTGGAGCAGAACAATGGACAGAGGTATGAGAGAAAAGGGTAGAGAAACCCAGGAGTTCCTTGTAGGAGGTTGTTGCCTCCAAAAAGAGCCATGAAAGATACGTGGAGAAGGCCAAATCCCAGACACAAAGGGCCTCATTACACGGTAGGCGGTAACCATGGTGCTATTAGCGCCATGGTTGCCGCTGATATTTTACTGTGTCTGCCTTGGTGGATGGCGGAATTACCGCCCTACTCCAAGGTGAGCGGTGGTGGTAATTCCCCATTCGCCAAGGCCCTTCCCCATTCCCATTTTTGCCCCCATAGGGCATAATGAGAATGGGGAAGGCGCTAATTACAGTACCGCAAATTGCGGTACCGTAATTAGCTCCGAGGTCCCTTTGCGGCACCCTACTTTAACGGTTGGTAAAACCAGTCGTTAAAGTCGGGTCCCGCAAAGGAAACTCGTAGTAAGGCGGTAAGGGTTTACCAGTACCGGTGCCCTTACCGGTACTGGTAAACCCTTACCACCTAACGTGTAATGAGGCCCAAAGACTGCATTCTGTTCCAAGGGTGCCAGTGACCCTCCCGGGAGAACGACAGAGTTGGGAAGGCAAGGCCAAACCTGTGGTATTAATCTTGACTGGTGAATTAAAAGGAAAAAGACAAGAAAGGAATGCACACAGCCGGTGAGTTGGCGAGCGAAATGAGAGACTGGTGTGTGGTAAGGGAAGGTTGAGGTTGCAACAGTACATCGCACAATTGAAGGCTGCATGCGTGTGGATGAGTCACAAAGGAAAGCAGACCTGTGGTGAACTTTAAATTACTGATAGCTGTGAAACCAGCGATACAGAGTAGCAGAGTGTTCAGGCGAAAGGAAATAGCCCACTCGAATGTCTCTGTGAAAGGTGAATTGTTTTTGGTATGAAGCAATAATGTGAATCAACTCTAAAAAGCGAAATTATCAAAATTAACCATGGGAAAAGGGGAACGTAAAAAAAGGTGAATGGTGAACATTTGTGCTTATGATACAGAACTACCCAGACCAAGATAAACTGGGGCAAATAACACATGAGTGCGAGCTGAAGGGAAAGTCGAAGTGGTCCTGCGAAGGTCTATTGTAAAAGCCTCGCACTACCGAAAGTCTCCGACATCAGGAAAATGTCCGAGCCCGACTGAGGGAGATCAGAAGTATGATATTTTAAGGGAAGGGTACACCTAAAGAATGTGAATTAAGCTTGGGAACCCCTGCAAGTGTTGTGATTATGAGGTCTGAGCCCGGCCAAAGGAGACCTGTGTGAAATCTTTGTTGCACTGTGAACTTTTTGTTGAACTGTATTTTGAAAGAAAGCTGGAACAAGAGACATCAACATGGAATTCCAGTCGGGCCTCAATCCACGTTTTGAACTGCCTTTGTTTTGGGAACCTGAGCCAGAGTGTGTCATCTTGTTCGCGGAGACCACTTTACTCCGTGCTGTCTAACTTGGGGAGGAGAGTTGACTCAGTCACATGGATTCTTTATATTCTAACACTGATTTTCCTTTGCATACATATTCCCTTTTACACACTTTTTAGGTTTTGTGAGTATAGGCCATTTTGATTTTACAGACTCGACTAGGACTGTTTGATTTATTATTTGATGGTAGAGACTACTCTCATCATAGCTATAGTGCAAAGTATAAGTTTTTCCAAACTTCGAAAATTTAGTAAAGGTTTTACAAATTATACATTTTTGTGTCAGTGTGTACTCCGGAGACCCCGGCCGGCCCATAGAGCCAAGGTTTGCCCCGAAAGTACTTTAAGACGAGATAGCTGCACCCTTGAGATGGATGGGGTGCAGAATTATTACTCCAACATCAATCAATAAGGACAACTCAATCGTTTGGCAAAGGGAGTCCGTTTAATGACAAGTGCAAAAAACGGGGATTCATGGAAATCAGCAGTGATGCGATCGTCCTTCTCGCTTCAACTCCAATGAGCTTCATAAAAGTCATAGCATTTATACTGAAAACTCGTCATAATTGACGTATAACACTCAAAAGTTAATATGCAATTCTATTGGTTAGGAAAAGGTAACTTTAATATAGGTACTATATCTCTATATGGTAACGGAGTGAGGGGATTGGGTAAACACTGTCAGGTTGGCGTCTAAGCCCTTCCTTCAAAGATGACTACTGTAGAAGTCACTAAAAGTACAACTTCCCTTTGGTTCTACTAACTATAGGACCCTAGATTATTTGGTCCATTGTGATTGGGTTGGCACCAACCCCATGCATACATTTCCACTTTGCTTAGCAGCACGCAGAATGGTCAGCCAGGTGCAGGGTGCCCCCTAGATACCCAGCCTTTCTCCAATTAAGGTTACAATCAATCATCACTTCAACAACTATGTGTCAATTATGTTATTGTGGTTGGCCTTGAAACTGCATCTTCTGTCTGGTAAAGTTCCAATATCTCTTCTGGGGCGGATGCCAGGTGTAGGTGTGAACTTGTGCTTCTCCTCGCTCGGATGGTCACGTGCTTCCCACACTGTGTCTAGTTTCTCTCAATTTGTGCATTTGATTCTTATTCGGCTTCCCACCTGCCTACGCCTTCTTATCTTTACCTTTCAGAGACAGGATATTCTGTTCTTAAGTTTCAATTATATGTAGCTACTGTTTGTTCCTTCTATTGGTATGACCTTGGCTCTCCTGGCCCGAGTTGCATCTGCCGAGTTTCGATTCAGCCGTCTCTTCTCGTATGAATTTCTGCTCATTGCAAACCTGGGTTGATTCTGCTTCATTTGCAAAGTGGAGTTACACTTATAATACTGTGTTTCATTGTGAGGTAGATTATGTATAAAGGCGCTTGCCGCACTATTCTTCTACTTAGCATTGTAAGCCGCATAGTTTTCTTAGCTTTCTTGCGGTTCCAAGCATATGTACAAGTGTTAGCTGGTTGAATATCTTCATCCTGTTTACAGTTTAGGGTTCTTTGTATTTCAACATCGCTCTCCCCTTTTAGGTTCATGACAACCTTATTCATGGCGTTTCCTCTCTGGGTGTCATTCTCGGATTGTCATTTCTTCTACTTGTACGTCAGTCCGGGTCCTCGTGACGTCACCATTCGTCTTCCATTAAGACCTTTTTGGTTTCTCCCAGGACTGTACGTAGGCAATCTTCATTTCGTCTCATTTGCTGGTAAGGTTTCCTTAATGGATACCTCATTGTCCATGGTTTTCTTGGTATCGGTACTTCAATAGGTGTTGCTCTCCTGATAGGTACTGGGCAGAGCCCTACTACGGCTCTCTGCTGATTTATCTGCTCATCATACGTCACATATTTTGGAGTGAACGTTCCTGGTACTTCAAAATGGGCGACTTGAGTGCAGGCTTTATTTGGGACCTCCTCTACCCTCCCCCCTCTGGGCGATTCATCGACCACTTTCACTTCCATCTTTGGATTCAATGTACTCGGTTCTTCTGTATTTATCTTTACTCCATCGCCTGGGTTCATTCCTTCTTCATTTTCGGGATTTATACATGAAGGTTTGAAGAAGTGTGTCTTTGGAGTCCATATTTGTATTACTCCTTTCAAGCTTCCTGCTGTTCTTACATGTTCGTCTTTATTCCAAGTCATCAATTGACATTGTCCATTTAGGCTGCAATAAACCCAACTTCCCATATAATTTCTGTGCTTTCTGGGAGAGAGAAACTTTGTTCCTTCTGGTGCGTGAATGCTGGTTTTCACAAAGTCTCTTATTTCTTTATCAGTCAGGTCCTTGGGCTTCCATCATGGCTTGACATCGATCATGATCTTCATATCTATGGCTTTTTTCGCAGTCTTCTGGCATTGCGAGATTATTATCTCGATAATACAAAATCCTAGCAATATCATCACTAGCAGGGCTCGCAGCAACTTGAATGCATCTGCCGTCCATTGTGGAACCCATGAAAACAGTGATCCAAAACAGCTGTCATCATCAACTTCATCAGTTTCATAGATCATCTGGTTCTGCAGGTTTGTCAGCATACCTATGGCCTCTGATAACGTTCCATTCTCCTCATCGTGAGATTATGGCCTCTGATAAGGTTCTATTCTCCTCATCGTGAGATGGTATAAATGTGCAATATGATTCTCCGATTTTTGCACAAACTCCTCCATCCATGGCTGTGATCATGTCAAGGACATATCTGTTCTGAAGAGTTATCAGTCGGATGGCTCTTTGCTCTTCCTTGATCGCATTAAATGCTTTTATGGTTGTATTGATCGTCTGCAGTAACTCCCATCTGGTTATCTTCAACCATTTAGTATTTACTCCAACTTGGATTCTTGGCATAAACATCGCTGTGAACACTGATGAGGTGAGGCTGAACAGCTTGTGTTCATATGGGATTGCATGAAAAGCTTCTTCTGATTTAGCAGAGAAGTAATTCTCTCTTTTCATCTGAGTTATCAGTTCCACACATCTCTTCTTCCTCAGGTGAGCATCTGCTTTCGGGAAACTGTCAATATTCAGGTCACTTTTTGGGATCACCAGTGCTGGAAAGTGGGCATTCACTATTGTGCATATACCTCACCAGTCTCTTGGCAGTCTGATGTATGCCTTAGATCTGCATGCCCAATAATGATCCATAATTACTGCAGTTCCATGCACCATTCCTGGAGCGTCAAAAACTCGTCCACAGGTCTGATTCTCTCCCATCTTTCTTATGCCATTATTCCTGAAGCAGAATTTGGGCTTTCTATTGGCACTATCTGCAAGGGTCCTCCTCTGTCTTCGACCCATGTCAATAGTTTTGCAGGTTTCGGCCATAATGGCTTGCAGCCATTCTGCACGATGTCAACAGTTTCTTTGTAGAGACCAGTGATCACCCAGGCTCTGAAAATCACCACTCCTTTTTCCCACCCATCTGGTGAAAGCACTGTTCCCCAAATCTGCATTTGGGCTCTATTCTTCCACTTTCGAGCTTCCTCTGGAGTTTTTCCTTGGACGTTTAGTCTCGAGTTCACTTCCCATATTATTCCTTCTTCTTTAACTCCAGACTTCTTGTACTTGATCACATGATTCCTAGTATGCGCTCTGTTTCTTGTCTTAATGTCTTGAACATAATCATCTCCGTTGGGATAGGCTGTTTCAGTTGCCCATATTAATGAGGCATCACTAACGATGAACTGGCCTTTGATCTTGCACACTGCTACGTGTGACAGACAATGTGCTGTCTGAACATCGATTTCTACAGCTTACGAAGATCTTGGATTTCCCCGTGCTGTATGGTAGGAGTGCACAAACAAAGCATTCCCCTCATGAACTTCGTCTTTCAACTTCTTTCATGTGCTGGTACCATATGTTGTTTCCCAAATGTGCTGTGCTGTCCAGGTAGCCGTTTAGTTTATTGTCTTCTCCATGTATGCTTCTCTTGATTCTTAGTGTTCTCCTGTAGTTTGCTATAACTTTATGCCCAAATGCATCTTTATGGCTTTTTCTTGCTGGAGGATTCTCAGGTATCCTGGTCCATGGTGCAGGCCTCCTCATCTGCACCATTTGAGTGGACAAATGTCTGGTATCCCTTTCCCTCTCTTCATGCATCCTTCTCCTGCTGGTTACAAATGCCCATTCCAACCATCCTGATGCTGGTCCAGTGTATGGTTGTGTTGTAGAACTTGTAGTTGTCCCTTGTGTTGGAACATATATGTTTGTTAATACTGTCTCTGGGGTTTTATTCTTCAATTCCTGTAGTGTTTTCCTTTCTCTGGCTAATGACGGCCATACTGTGTCTACTATTAGTTGTGCTTGTGAGATCTTCTTTGAGTTTGTCTTTGTCTCCCTCACTTTTGTCTCAGGAGTGTTTATCATTTCTGTTGGTTTCTTTTCCGATTCCTCTTGTCTTTCCACAATTTCTGTTGTGGAATTTCTTGTGGCAAGCAATCTCTTCTTTTCTACTGTTTCAGCTTGTGGTTCTGCAGTCATTGGCACTCGGACTGTTTTGTGTGCATTCAGTGTTTGCATGCGTGTGGTTGTCAGTAGCCTTTCTTCATTCCTTCCTTGCCGACCCTATCTCTGGCTTTTATTTGTGTTTGTTACCACAAGTGTGTGTATCATTGCTAATCTCATCCATTTCAAGTTCATTCACTCCACCATCAGATCTTCTAGGGACTGGAATGACTATGTAACGTCTGCATGTTTTTGTGGGTTTCATGCGTGCATCATTAGGTGGGTGCACTGGAATTGGAATGCTTTGTGCACCAATAAAAAAAAAGTTCTGATCATTAATGACAGTAAAACAATGATGAATATGATACACAAATACATTATGCCCCTGTATGTCAGACGGCAGCATTTACTTCCAGAGAAGCGTGGTTGTCTCTCCTCCTATGGTAGGATCAGATTGGTCTCGATCATTCACCAAAGGTCAATGTTTTATTGTGTTCCTTTACACAATATTGTCTTTCAAGTTCTGTGTTTAAGAGTGTCATGTGTTCCACAAGTGTCCCCCCTCTTGTTGATTCTGAGTTGTCTCTTATCGCAGGATACTGTTCCTTTGCTAGACTATGGGAACAATCAAATCAACTAACAGCTCAGTAAGTCTTTTACTGTGCGTGTTCAAAGTAAGTAAGCTCCAAGTCCACTCCTTGGATTTGCTTCAGTCCTGAGGACATATTGTACTCTGGTCAGTATGAAGAAGTAGGGACAAAATTACAACAAATGCAATAAGTGAATTCCTTGACAATGCTTCTTTGATCTGCCCCTCGGCGGAAGGCTTTTAGAATCTCCTCAGATCGTTCTGTTGATGGTTCGGGAGCTCTATCTGTAACAAAATTCAATGCAAGAGCATGCTCATCTGTGCAACATTAGCTGGATTTCTGATGAATGTGAGGACGTCAACATCAATCGGTCTCCCCACTAGCTCTGGAAAGTCAATGACTAGGCAAAAAAGGACATTGTGAGCTAGCCTGCTGTCTTCTAGTGACAGGGACATCCGTCCTGCCTTGCTGAGTATTTCAGGATTATATGCTTTCTCTTTAATGTAAACAATGTCTGCACTGTCCGGTCACGTGGAGTGTGACTAGGATAACTATTTTATTTAGGAGATGGCTTAGGTGCTCTGTATTGGCTGGATCTCGAAGAAACGTGTGTGTGTCTGTTGTTCTTCCGACAAGAGTTGGAAAATCTTTCATTATGCGAAAGAACAATGTGTTAATAAGCTCATTTATTTCCGTCTGTGTTTGGGACATTTGGTTCTTTCTCACTGTACTCAGGAAGTAAGAGAAATTGTTCGGCAATAACAGTAAGCAATCTCTTTATTGTCTTTACGTTTTCAGGATCTTGGAGAAAGTCAGTGACACTGGTGAGCCTTCCCACCAATGAAGGGTACGATCTCAGCACTAGATCAAAATAGGTGACCACATCCTTGGTGATGTCACTACTGCGGGACACCATAAGTGATTCCGAATAGGGTCTCGGTGTAGAATGAGTCGGAATACTGTAGTTGTTTCCAATGTAAGTGTTCTCGGTAAAAATTTGGCATATTCTTTTCTCATCCAGGCCTAAGTATGCCTCAGTTCAAAGTTCAAAGTCATCAGACTGTGTTGTGGCTTATGCCTGCAATTTTCTTCTTCACCATGTGCCTAGGATGCACAGAGTGTCCGTTTTTTTAATGTCCTTATCCCCTTTTTTGCTTAGAGGAGTGTCCAATTTAAGCCACAATTTGCAAAAAAGTTATTTGTCTTTATTTGGCTGCTCATGCGTCCTGCTTCCTCGTCATGGATCTCGTCTGCACGTGCTGTGGTGTCCGCACGCAGGAGTGAATAGAGAGCCCTCACCCTCCTCACATTGAACCCTCTGGGAGCGGCGGCCCCGCGCTCGACCCCGGCTGGGGTCGAGTGCAGGGTCTCCGCTGCTGGAGGCATTCGAGGTGAGAAGTATCTCCACGCATGTCGGCACCGGAGCCGGCGTGTCTAAGGCCTGCGCTCCCCAGCCGGGGTCGAGCGCGGGGCCTCCGCTCCCAGAGGGTTCAAGGTGAGGAGGGTGAGAGCTCTCTACTCACTCCTGCGTGCGGCTCCACCGCGGCGAGCAGGAGGGGGTGAGCCTGGGGGAGGCGCTACAATCAGCTTCTTGTGCCTGCCGGTCCCCGTTTTGACATTGGATGCCCACGCCAGCCGGAAGGGGGAGGCCTTTGAACGCATGGACAGCTCAGCCCTATCAGCATGTAGTGCTATCAAGGGAGCATTCTCTCCAGGGAAGAGTGGAAAAGTTAACCCCGTACAAACACTCGAGGGGTTCTATCACTGTGCCGAGCTCCAAGGTGCTGCAGCGTTGTTACTGAACTGTTCTAAGCAGGTTTAGGTCGTGAACAGTGACATTCACAGATTGGTTGCCTCTTGCCAAGCACGGGAGGGAGGTTGGCTAGTGCAGGAAACCCTGACTTGCTCCTCTCAACATGCAGCACAACAACGCACGTCCGCCTCCTGCATTTCTGGCCAGTCCTCGTGAACCGGCAATTGTATGGGACTTGTGGGTGGAGACCTTCAAGGTGTACCTCAGAGCTGCAGGTGGCACGAAATTTACAGATGATGAGAAGGAAGCGGCCTTACTCAATTGTTTGGGAACTGAAGGTCTCAGGTTGTTCAGGCATCTTCCCGGTCCCAATGTGCACGCTGCCCCTGCTGCCCCGCAGAAGGCAATGAGGGTGGTGATGCTGTACAGGGAGTGGTGCTTGCTTATGAAACAGCTTTGGGCAAGTTGGAAGCGCGTTTTGGCAAGAGGGCCAACGTTGGTCTTGAGAGGTACCATTTCTTCTCGAGGGCTCAGGGCTCCAGAGAGGTTATAGATGCCTATGTGACTGCCCTGCGCACTTTGATAGCAACGTGCAAATTCACTGGTACCATTGATGAGTATATCCGTGACCAAGTGATGATGCGTACTTGTGATGTGTGCGTCAGGGAAAGACTGTGGATAGAAAAGGATCCACCCCTAGAAAAGGTAATTGAGATAGCCCACGCAATTGAAGAATCCAGGAAGAGTGTCGGAGAAATGGCCGATAAAGGGGAAGCTGTGCATGCTGTGATTTCCCGCAGGACTGTCGATGCCAGAGCAAGAAACAAGGACAGCAGGACGATGCCTTTGTCAAAGGAACTGTGCAAGAGATGCGGTTGGCGTGGACATGTGGCGGGCGCAAAAGAATGTCCTGCTGGCAATGTGGAATGTAGGAGATGCAAAATCAAGGGACATTATGCCCGCATGTGCAGGAGTGCTGCATCCACTAAGGAGGCAGTGAAAATGGTGGACGCTAATGATGATGAGGAGGAGGTGACAATAGTGGGGTACATGGGTTGTTCCGACAAGGATAATGGAGGTACCTCTGAAGGATCGTTATTGAGTGTGGGAAGCTGCAAGAAGAGAGCTTGGGCAACACTCATGGTCAATGGAGTCCCCATGGAGATGATGGTGGACACGGGGTCTCCATATACAATGATATCCCCTGAACTGTATGTGTCTAAGTTTCACAAAAAGGTGTCTGATTTGTCTGCGTCTGACATAAACCTGTGTGCTTATGGGCGAGTACCCATCAAGGTTCTTGGGTTTGAGTGGGCCAATATAGAGTTTGAAGGCCGGGTGGCCAAGGGAAAGTTATATGTGGCTCACAAAGGTGATCCTGTTCTAGGGTGGGATGAACAAGCAGCTCTGGAATTGGAAATAAGGCTGGGGAAGCCAGTCCCATTGATGAGTGTGAGTGAAGAGGATGAGGGTGCTGTGTTGTCTACGGGACTCACGGCAGAAGTTCTGGAAAGCAAGTTTCCCTCAGTTTTTACTCCTAAATTGGGCAAATTGAAAGGTTTTGCACACAACATAGTTCTCAAGAAAGGTTCTGTGCCTGTTGTCCATAAAGTCAGAAGGGTTCCCATTATGGCTCGTGATGCTTTAAAGGAAGAGCTTAACAAACTCAAACAATCTGGGATCATAGAGGAAGTGGAGTGTTCGGAATGGTTGGCCCCAGTGGTTCTGGCACGCAAAGGTGATGGGGGCATGAGGATGTGCGTAGATCTCAGGGATCTTAATTCAAGCATATGGGTTGACAGACACCCCCTGCCCAATATCAATGAGATGCTTTCCTTAGTGTGTGGTGCATCCTGTTTTTCTGCGTTTGACCTGTCATTTGCTTATCATCAGATAGACCTGCATGTTGACTCCCACCCCCTTAAATCCTTTGTTACCCCTTTTGGTGCATTCCGTTTTTGTAGGATGCCCTTTGGTTTGGCGTCTGCTTCGGCAGTTTATCAGAGGATAATGCAGAAACTTTTTGCAGGGATTTGTGGGGTGGAATGCTTCCAAGATGACATCCTAGTGTGGGTGGGTCTCGAGTTGAGCATGATTCGAGAGTTCTTGAGGTAATGAATGTCTTGAAGGCTACTGGTCTCACTGTCAAACTCAGTAAATGTAAAGTGGGTGTTCCCAGCGTGACCTACCTAGGGCATTCGCTGGATGCCAAGGGTATTCACCCTAAGAGTGAGTTGGTGAAGGCATTGAATGACGCATCGTCCCCAGCAAATAAAGACCAGTTAAGATCGTTCATGGGTCTTGCAGAGTATTACAGCAGGTTTGTCCCTTCTTATGCCGACAAAACTGTTGGTATGAGGTCATTACTGAGAAAGGGTGTGCATTTTGCCTGGTCGGATCAGTGTCAAGCGGAATTTCTCAGGTTGAAAGAGGAGATTGAGCAGACCCCATCTTTGAGTTCCTTTCCTCCAGCCAGGAAAACCTTTCTTACTGTAGACACGAGTGAGTATGGCATAGGTGCTGTGTTGGAACAAAGGGTTGGTGGTGAACTTTGGCCCATTACTTTTGCATCTAGAGTGCTCAGAGAGGCTGAGGGTAGGTATGCCGTCATAGAGAGGGAAGCTCTTGCGGTTGTGTGGGCTTCTAAATATTTTAGAACCTTTCTGTGGGGAATTGAGTACACTCTTCGTACTGACCACAAGCCCTTGGTACATGTATTGACGACGAATGGGTTGTCTCATGCGTCTACTAGGATCATGAGGTGGATGGCCGATATGACAGAGTTCAATTTCAAGGTTGAGTATGTCCCAGGTTTGAGAAATGCGGTAGCAGATTGCCTGTCACGTTTTCTGAGTACTTGTAGTACGGACCAGGGTCTAGTGGGGGACGACTGTTCCTTGGTTGCTAGTGTAGTGCACGCGGTATCGGAACCAGAATGGAGCGCAGAATGTGCAGCTGATCCTGAATTGGTTGAAGTAAGGACGGCACTCAGGAGTGGTGTTGTTAGTACTGGTTTGTCCAAAATGTATAGGCATGTATGGCAAGAATTGTCTGAAGGTCCATGGGGCGTGGCTAGAGGTCTGAGGTTGGTTCCTCCTTGTTCCCTTAGAGGGAAGCTGGTCGCTTTGGCCCATGAGGGCCATTTCGGCAGGTCCTTCACTAAGAGGAGGCTTAGAGAAGAGTATTGGTGGCCCAGAATGGACACTGATGTGGAGGATGTAGTGAAGGATTGTGCAGCGTGTTCTACCAGTGATAAAAGCAAGGCTCCTGTTTCTCAACCCATCTATCCCGTGGAGGTGCCCCGTGAGGTATGGTCCAAAGTAGCACTTGACGTAATGGGGCCCATGGACGCGTTGGGAGGAGGTCTGAGATTTGTTGTGGTTATGGTGGACTATACGTCCAGATGGGTCGAGGCCACTGCCTTGTCTACTTTTACGGCCGAAAAAATTGTGGAGTTCCTCTCTGCTGTGTTTGACAGGGAGGGTGTGCCGGCTAGCTTAGTGACGATAACGGGTCTCAGTTCGTGTCGGATTACATGCAAAACTTTCTGGATGATCTAGGTATACGTCATCAGAAGGGTGCGCTGTATAATCCACAAGCCAATGGCCTGGTGGAACGAATGAATCGTTTTGTCAAAGGGGCAATTCAGTTGGCCCTTGCCAATGGTGTTCCCTGGGGAAAGGTGGTATCTGAGTCCCTCAAGGCTTACAGGCTGACTCCTTCTATTTTCACTGGTCATTCCCCTTTTGAGCTGATACGGGGAAGGAAACCCGGCTCCAAGTTGAGGGTGCTAGCCCTGGGTGGTGGTGTCCAGTCGCAGGTGGATATGCAAGGGGTTATGGATCGAGTTCGGGGTAAGCAACAGCGTTTTTTGTGTGAACAACTGGCCCGTAGGAAGCCCTTCCAGTGATGATTGGTGATTGGGTTCAGATCAAGAATCCCAGGTTTGTGGCCAAGGGACTCAGCAGGTATATGCATCCAAGAATGGTTGTCAAGTATGGTCGTGGTTATGTAAAACTCAATGATGGGTCTACATGGAGTCGTAGGCGTGTGGTGGTGGTAGATAAGGACAAGGTGATTTCTGCCGGCGATGTGTCGGGTGAGCCTTGGTGTGGCGTAAAGGAGGCTGGGTTGGTGTTTGGATTCCCGTTAAAACGCTCCTCTGCTAGGGAAGCCAGTGAGGGGCAAGATGATTTGCAACCAATGGGCAGTGAAGTAGCTTTGGATGTCCAGGAGGATGAGGGACATTCCATCCCCGTTTCTGTTCATGATCGCGATGCCACCGATAGTCTGGTGGGTGAATGTGATGAGGGGGTATCTACCTCTGGGGCGACAGACTCTGTCCAGGGTTATGCTCATTCTGTCAGGGAGAGGAAGGTTCCCTCCAAGTACAAGGATTATGTTTTGGGAGCTATAGTTCATTAGCATCGTTCTGCTTTTATTCTTCTCCATTTTCTTCAGGTGGGATCTGGGCTTGGGGTGTGAGTGAGTGAGTGTGTGTGTGTGTGTGTGTGTGTGTCCGACCGTGTTTGTGCGTGGTTATGTGCGTGTGCGTATGTATGTGGTTGGTGTGGATGGTTGTGCCTGTGGTTGGGTAAAGGGGGGAGAAGTGTTGTAATATGTGCTTGCTCTTGAGTGGAATTCTACACTGTAGAATTCCACTCTTGCTCTGATGACATGTTTACATCTGTTTAAGGTTCTACATTCTATGGGCAGCCATTATGAGTTGAAGTGGAGAGCTGATGAGTAGGCTGAGCACTGCTGGGCTCAGGTTGGTTACTAATAAAGGATCTTCACTTACCAGCAGTGTGTAGCTTCCTTATTACACTCTCCTGCCTTGTAGTTTTACTGCGGATGGAGTGCGGTCCTCCACTGTGAAGGGACCGTTAAATCTTGGCTCATCCCACTTTTTCCTTGTATGATTCCTCACAAGGACAGTATCTCCAGGGAAGACGGATGGAACACAAAGTCCTTGAACTGTGTCTGTAGTAGTATCTCCTTCTGTGTTCGGTGCTGCCCTGCACCCTTTTCGTCGTCGCTGCAGCTGGTCTGAAATTACAGTAAGGCAAGATGTCATGCAGTTCAGATAGTTTTGCATTTCAGACCCTAACATGTCTACTGTTGACTGGGCTTCACACTTGGCTCTATCTCGCGGTGTCAAGGGAGTTCTCATTCTTCTTCCTGTGGTTATCTTATGTGGCGTAAGATGATGGTCAGAACCGGGTTGGTTCCGAAGTGCATACAGTGCCAAAGGAAGGCAGTGCTACCATCCCTTCCTTAGAGTCAGCTTCAACTTGGCTATCCTTTCCTTTAACAAGCCGTTGAGCTTCTCACAGAACCCATTACCTTGCAGATGATTTGCCAATGAGAACTTGTGCTTTATGCCAAGCAGCAAGCTAATCCATTCAAATGTTTCATTCACAAAGTGAGGGCCATTATCTGATCTCATGACCTCGCACACGCCCCACCGGGGGAATACCTCTCTCACTAAAAATGTAGCCACACAGGTAGAGTCTGGGTGTGTACATGGACCTGCCTCAATCCATCTAGAGAATGGACACACCACAACAATTAAGTATCTGTAACCGTTACATACTTGAATCATGTCGACGTAATCGACATGCAAGATCTGAAAAGGCCCATTTGGCCTTGGAATGACTCCTCTCATTACTTTTAATGTGTGCGCAGCCGTGAATTGTGGCAGATTATACAGTTCACTATAACAAATGCAACGTGCTCAGCTAAATTCAGTATGAACCAGTCTTCAGCAAGCGTTGCTGCTAGGTTCTCTTTTGTCAGCGTGGATAAATTCCACTTCCATGATCGTTTCACTTTTGGATACCATATGCTTGGCTTCCGTGTCTGCTGCTTGATTTCCGCGTAAGATAAAATCTGCCCCCTTCGTGTGGGTGGCGCATTTCATGGCCGCTATGCCCACTTGGAGCTGAAGTGCCTTAATCAGCCTGTCCAATAAGGCTGCATGCTGCACTGGCGTGCCATCCATTCGGAGGTAGCTCCTCCTTTTCCAGCGTGCTAAGCCTGCGTGCACTGTTGACATCACATAGGCAGAGTCACTGTACACCGTTACTTCCTGGTCTGCATGATTCTCAATGGCGAGTATCAACTACAATAATTCTGCAGCCTGTGCTGAATAATGAGATGGTATTTGTGCACTAATAAGTACTCAAAATTCTCCATTTGCTGTGTGTTTTACCACAGCAACGCCAGTATATCTTTGTCCGTCACTTTGATCAATCCTCAAAGACCCGTCAATGAAGACGATCTCTCGTTCTGCCAAGGCATTTTCTTTCACCCTGGGGATTTTATCATAGAATTCTTCATAGTTTGCACATTCATGCGTTGGCTTTCCTTCAGTGACTGGCTCGGCTATGAACATAGATGGGTTCACTATCTTGCATCGGACTACCTTAATCGATGGATTTGATATGATCACTTCATAAGCTGAAGCTCTCTGAGATGTCAATGGTCCCTTTGATTTCTCTAGAATGGCAAATAGTGAGTGCTCGATGTACAATGTCATTGAGCATCCCATCACAATGGTTGTAGCATTCTCTATGGCGAACATTGCACTGTGTGAATACTGCCGTCATAACGCTGCCATTTGTGTGTGAGAACAGGTAAAATTCCTCTGCATAATTGGGGATCCCTAGAACTGGTGCTGTGCAAATAGCTCTTTTGAGTTCAGAAAACCCTTTTCCATGGTCTCAGACCATTTAATCTTTTCTTTCATCACTTGGGCCTTCTTTAGGGCCTGAAGTAAAGGCTTAGTGTAAGAGCTATAGTCGAAGACCCATGCCCTAACGTAGTTGCATAGGCCCAGAAAGCTCTGCATCTGTTTTATCGTGTGTGGTTTGTTGACAATATTGTAACTTTTCCTTGTCAACCTTATAACCATTCTCAGCCAGTATAGTCAATAGCTGAACAGAATCGTACCTGCATTGCTCTTCCGTGGTGCTGCAAATTAAGATGTCATCCACGTATTGCAGGACAACACTTTTTAGTGCAATATTGCTCAAGTCCATCTGCAGGTCTCTGTTAAAAATAGATGGAGACTCACAATACCCCTGGGCAATGTTCCCTCAAATTAATTTTCCCTAAGTGTGGAAATGCTTAGCTTTCGTGTGCAACTTATTTTCATGTGTGCAACTAAATTACGAGGTAAGCTACTTTGTGAGCATGCGTAGTTGGTGAGCTACCATCTCCAAAGAATTTGGAACAGAATTTCTCCTTCCCAACCACTGCAATTCTTTATGAGTCAGTGTAAAAGGTGCATATTGAATAACATTTTCCAAATATATAGGCTTAAAAGAACAAATATTTTATGTTGAGAGCTCATCAATCAAGACTTCAAGATATGGCAGTGTTCCTTACCAAAATTACTCCTGTGCAGAGAAAAAAAAATGTGCATGCACAAAAAAGCTCTTTATGGTCGGGATAAACAATATATTTAGCTGTGGCTATTCATTTGTCGACACTGCTTAGAGACAATGCAGAAAGTGTGTAAAACCTTTTGAAAAAAATACTTGTGTTTATTACAAAAAGCAAATATCACTTATCACTGATGTGACTCTCAAAATTCAGACAGGGTAATATTTTTACAAATGAAATAATGGCAACTAAAAGGAATGTGTCAGAAAACATGCAAATAGGAATTCATGTGCCGCTTTAATGAAGTACTTCAAGGGCCAGGAGAACATGCCACAAAATGTGTGTAAGGACGATAATTACATTTGAATAACTGCACCTCAGAATATGATGATCAGAATTCCTGGGTCTCTGCTTGCTATCCACATTATGTGGTCCTGTGAGCTGTGACATTTGCTCAAAACCAGCCTTACAGCTAAGACGCACAATCCATTGGTATTCCCTAAAAACAGGAAAATGTGCTCAACAAAAACGGAAACCATGAACATATAGGAACCTACCCCCTGATTCTACCCACAAAGTTCCACTGATATTTGTTTTTGAATCGGTGACCTGCAGAGCAGTGGCATTGGGGAAATAACATTTTAAAAAACGTGAAATATCCCTTCTGGCAAAGCTAATTACATTCTTAATTCCTGAAAAATCATTTGATTCGGAGTAGGGAGTAACATCATATCAGAGCCCTCCTTGTTACCCTGACATAGGAAATGATATGGCAGGATACATTATACAGCTTACAGTTTTGCCCACCCTTTCTCACCACAGCCCAGCCACAATTCCACTAGTCTTATTGAGGTTTTGTCTGAAGTACCGTTGAAGAAAATCACATATATTTGCTTTTTTAAGTCAATAGCACCAATGTTCATAGGTACAACTGATTGAGTACTTTCTTCTTTAACTAGGAACCTCTCTTATGAAATTCGCTATTATCAGTTGGACAAGATACATGAGGATGCTAGAGGCAATAAACACAAACACATTATCAAATTGAAAAGCCCTCAGCAGCTGAGCAGAGAAAGAAACCGAAGGTACAGTTTCCTAGACTGTTCCTAGAGTATCCTATTCTTCCGAAAACAAACACATTCCCTTCACTGTACTGCCCTGCCAAAATGTCCAATTTGGTTTTTGAACATTGCTGATTTGTTTTTCACCCACAAAGGATTGTTCTCCTGTGCCCTTCCATCAGTACCCCACCCCGGCTCATCTGCTAGCCTCCAGTACCAGTTTACAGGGCTCTGTAAACTGTGAGAGATTGTAGCAGTAAAACACTAACTGGGATATTTTCATACCCACAATACTATGCAATGGAATACATATTTGAAACCTCACCATGATAGTATGTGCAGTTTAAGAAAATGCCATGAAACTGTAAGTGCACAAATACTATGAAGTGTATACAAGATTGCAACATAGCCCACCTTTAAATTGTTTGGTAGGATTATACAAATGCTCAGTGAAACATTTTTTGCATAGCTGCAAATTAGCATATAATTTGTTAACGTCTATGCCCCATGGAACTTTAAAAACTTGGAAAGGTGGCAGATTGTGTGAAAAGCATTCTAGTAATCTGTATATCCGTTGCCCTAATACTTTTTATACAAATAATGGCAGGTATAGTCCATACCCATTATCCCTTGCAGGCCAGGTAAATGATATTGCAAGCTCCCCGCTTATAAAGTAGACATGAAATTTGCCTACAAAGAATCCTGAGAGGGCAAATTAATATTTGAGTTTTAGAATGCATTAACTTGCAAGGGGGGCCGCTAGTGTGACACATGTACAAAGAATAGGAATCATGGGATGAGGTTACACATTCAAGTAGCCTGGTTACTTGCACTCAGTATCTGATATTTGAGCTGATAGTTGGGCTACATAGTCTGGGTGACGCTTTTGCTAAGGCACCATGAGTAACAAAGTATTGTGCTTAAGCATCAATCATATTAGAAACATAAAACAAGTGGATGTAGGTACAAGTCTGGTAACCTTCTGTAGAGCCGAGGTAGGCAGAGTCAAGGTTGTCTGGTAATATATCTGAATGAGGCCTGGGGTGGAAGTTCGAGTCATAAGGTATAAGTGTGGTAGAGTCAAGTATAGGAGTCATGGGTAGGGAGGGGAGGTACAATTTGGTTACTGCGTGCAGACATCTCTTATATATATATATATATATTAGTTTTTAAGCTATTGTGGATGTATTCTACTTTCAGGATTTAGGGACTTTTAAGGTCAAGCTTGCATAGGGCACTGTAAAAAAGCTAGACCAGAACACAAATACTAGTTCATATAATTTAGTGTCATTTTGAGAGAAAGGAAATATAAGGTACCTGCTGTGCCTTGTGCATCATTACATCTTTTTGAATAGGTGGGAATTGTCTGTGTGCGCTGCTCAAATTCTTATGAGCGGCACCCAGAAGGAAGTTGGGCAAGCGCATATGCGCACATCTTAGAGGGAATATTGCCCCTGGGGCAGCCTCATGCTTTACAGATGCATCTGTCTGAATGTAAATGATGTCAGATCTTGTGAATCGCGGTGCAACAGGATTGAGAAAAATGCATTTTTCAGGTCAATCACTATGAAATATTTTGCCTCAACAGGTATATTACATAGAATTGTAGCTGGGTTAGGGACTAAAGGGAACTCGGCCTCAACAATATCATTTATTGAGCGTAAATCCTGGATTAGCCTCCAAGACCCTCCAACCCCCTTTGATTTCTTGATCGGATAAACCGAAGTATTGCATGACGATTCTGACGTCACTAAGATGCCCTGCTCCATCATAGCCAAAATTGTCTTAAAAATCCCTTCATCTGCCTCTCTGGACATGGGATATTGTCTTGCTCTTGGGAGAATTGCTCCTGGTTACAGTTTAATTTTTACTTCTCCAACCCCCTTCCAGAGGCCTACGTCATAGGGGCCTGTGGTCCACACTGAGACAGGCACTTGGGCCATGTTGTCATCAAAGTATCCAGGATGGTTTCGTGCCAACATCATTCTCTGAGGTACTTTTCTTTGGATCATTTTTACCCAAAAGGTGAGACTCACTTCCACCATTGCCTCTCCCACATCTGCTTGTTCTTTAAACAGATCGTCATCGGTGACGTCAGTCAATCGATATCCTTCTTCAATGGCAACTATTGCGCACCATTGTCGGACTTCGTCATCATAACCGTCAATCAAGGCCAAACTCCCTCGTACTGCAGCTGTGTGTATCATCAAGGGAAATACCTGTCCCTTTTCCTCGTGCATCGGTATTCTTGGCCTGAATAGGAATTCATCAGGGGTTCTCATGATTCTGTTTGCAAGGCCTGGCAATCCTGCCATAAGCACACGCATACAATATGCAAATATTTCTGGCTCTAATGGTATAGCCCTCATTGCTGTGTGTCCTGCTTATGCTCTGATCATTTCGCATTCATTTGAATAGTGCATTCCTGGAGTTGAACATATTATGCCCTCCACCGTGACCGAAATTGTCATGTTTAACTTTGTCATTAAATCTCGACCCAAAATGTTCACTGGGGTCTGACATGAATATAGTAAAGGCACATTCATTTCAAATTCTCCTATGGAGACTGGAGTGCCTTTGTGAAGGTAACACGATGCGTCGCGCTTTGCCGGACAAGGAAAACTTGCCTTCACGTATGCACGAGCGTGTTGCACCCATGTCAACTAAGAAGGAATTTTCTTTATCCCCTATAACGACATCCACCCTAGGTTCCCTGTGAGGGTCTGGTGTTACTGATAGGATAGAACACATCAAGGTTCCCAGTGAGCTGTCCTAGTCCATATACAAATTTGGCCCACTGTGTGCTGGCGGATTTCCCCCATTCCCATTGTTACTTCCCATTCCAGGGTTCATGGTCTGCCCTGTGCTCATCGTCTGCGATAGTTGCAGCGGTGCCTGCTGGGACTGTCCTTGTGGAAAATTCCCCATGCTTTGTGGTTGCACCCCTTGTTGCTCTCCTGGTGCTTGTTGTTGCACCGTGTGATTCTGTGCACCACCCTGCTGTAAAACTGCAGGTGCATTTGTCATGCCTGCTCCTGTTCCATGGCCGTTCTGCATCATGCCTTGGTTTCTGCAAGTGTGAGCTAAGTGCCCTGTTATTCCACACAACCAACATACTGGCGGTGGTCGGATCATTTGCCAGTTTGACATAGCTTGATTACCATTTTGCATATTTTGAAAACCTCCTTCATTATTTTGGAAACCTCCCTGATTACTCTGCCATCAGCAGCAATCTGCAATAGTGTGCAATGGTGAGCTGTATTTCAGCCCAAGTCTTGGCCTCAATTCCCACCAACCTCTTGAGCTGTTTCTGAACTGGCTCTGGCAGCCCTTGGAACAATATATGGTAGAACACAGGTAGAGGTTTCATCCAAGATTCATGAGTCTCGAGTACCCATGCATCTTGAAAATTCTGTATATAAATTAACGGATCCTCAGATTCCTTAATTCTTCATGTCATTAGAGCTCCTATATCGGAAGTATCTGGGTATAGCACTCGTAGCACTTTCCATACTGCGGCTCTACGATTGTTAAATGGAGCTCCGTCATGCGCAGTATTAATTGTGGTTACACCAGGGTAGCCTGCTCATGCCCACACATCGTCTGCTCTCTCACCAAATATGGCGATTAGGAGACCTTTGATATCCCCTATAGCTAACGTGTTCCCTCCTGTCATTTTGTCTATCTCATGTATCCACTGTCCTGCTCCCGACATCAGCATTGGAAGCTTGTTTTTCGAATGTTCTCGATCCATATGTGGCCATGGAATATATAGTGGTCTTACTCCCCCTTTCTCGAGTAATGTAAATTGGGATGCATAGCCCTCTCTCTCTTCTCTCATTGTTCTCCTGTCTATTGCCGGGGTGATATTCCTGCATCGCCGCCTGCCTGGTAGGGACCTAAGCCTGTCCACATAGGGTGGTGAAGACACCACCCTCTGACCGTGAGATACTTCTTCCTGTCGGTCAGATTGTGTGGCTGATTCTGATGCTCTTGGTATAGACTCACTAGTGTCTGACCATCTTATTCCTTTCTCTCTTGGGAGTCGTCTTTCGCTCCATCTCTCTTCCTCATTTTCCTCGCGTTCTTCCCTTTCTGAGTCGGACATTGTCTGTCCCCAATTCGTGCAACTTCTTGTATCTTCTTGGTTTCTACTTATTTCTTATCTATGCAGGGATAGTTCCCTTTTCCCACTACTTTGGGTGACTTCCTCAGTGTCGTAAAGCTGAGAGCTCTCCAGGCGCTCGTCTTCTACTTCCCTTTGGGGTTTTCTTCTAACCCCATTTCATCATATATGCTATCGATCGTTTCTCCGATGCTTCTGGTGTCGAAGTCATCTTCCATAATTGCCCTAGACGTGCATGCTCTTGAATTGTATGCAGGAAAGAATTCTTCGATGTCTTCCCAATCTACTACTGGATTTGATTTTTTAACCTCTCTTCCCAGATATTCAAGATCGCGTGCTCTCTGTCTTCGCTTACGTTCTACATCGTCATCAAATTCCTTGCGTTTCCTTGCCTCCTCTCTGACTCTATCTTCTTCCTTTTTCTTTTCATTTCTACATTCATCTGCCCTTTGCATTTCCTCATCTCTTTGTCTCTTTATTCTTTTCTCACATATCCTTTGCTCTTCCTCTAACCTCTGCTACTTCTGTCTGTCTTAATCATTGGCTGCTTTTGGGTTGCGATCGAGCTGTCTTTCTTGCTCTTTGCGATATAGCTGTTGTCGCCTTTGTCTGGCTTTCTTTCTGATTTTTCCATCTCTTAACTCCTTCTCTTTTCCCTTTCTCTGTACCTCATCTAACCTCTCCTTTTGTTTCGCGTCATCAATGCCTTTGCCATCAAGTTTCAATAAAATGTGTCCTCACATCCATTTGTTTTTTGTGAATGCTATCTCATCAGTTCTGTCTTCGTTTCCCTTCCATCTCTTTCCTTCTCCCTCTTTAGCGAGAGATGCACTTGTCTGTGCCTGATCCCTTCTTTCGTCATCACGTCTCCCCTTGTCCCGTGGGACTATGGAGGTAATATCCTTCTCCTTATCTTTCCCTTGATTTTCATCACTACTTTGCGTAGGTGACTCGTATGCGGGGTTGCTATACCCTGTGGCTGCTTTGAGCTCTCTCAGCGGTTATAATCCCTTGTCCTTACTTTCCTCACCCTTTGTTTGAGATGGGATGGATGGCACGGTAAGCGTCTCACCCCCCTCCGTGCATACATTAAGTATCCAATCTATTGGCAGCTCCTCTTCCTTTCCCATACATTTTCCAAAGTTCTAGAACAGCGAGGCGTTTGTCTAACTTTTTGCCCGTATATGTGGCATGCAAATATGTTGTCATGTGTTGTAAAACAGCTTTAGATAAGGACCCACCCTGTGGCCATGGCATAAACATCTTGTGGGCGGTTCCTTTAACCCACTCTGTACTATATTTCTTCAGTTTGGGTGTGTGTTTTGACAACTGTTTGCACAAGTGTGTCAATGGAGTTATATCCTCCATACTCAAATCTGTTCCCTTACTTCTTATATAACACTTGTCAGCACTTTCGCGTGGCTTAAACAGTTCCAAAAATATGAGCGAGCACCAAAAACTGCAAGCTCCAATCCCGAATTTTCACAAAATTGTATACCTTCTAATTTACTCGAAAACATCAATTCATATGCAAGATTATCTCAGCTATTCAATCGCGTAAAATTTAAATCAGTTTTCTCAAGGAAACCTTTCGATGTATGACGTCACAACAAAAAACATGTAAGATAGACGCTTAGCAGACCAGACGAACACCAGCTGGTCACAGATATCTCTGCCTCTAATCATAACCCCTTCATGGAGTCTAAACGTACCCCTTTCATGACGTCTTTAACCGTCGTGGTAGTCTAATCGTTCCCCCTTTAGCTGGGACTCTGGGTATCTGTTTCATCTAACCGCTTGTATTAAAAGCGTAGGAATAAGGCGAATCCTCTCACTTCTCGGTTGTCTTTCCCAGTATCTTCTCTCTTCTCAGGTGTCCTCCCCGGTAACCTTTGTTTACTTAATTATTCTCAAGTCATTATTCCCTTATATATATATATATGTACATTCTTCTCTACTTACTATATTTAGTTTTTTCCCACCTCCCTCTGTTACCTTGCCCCTTTACTTGTTGTAAGGCATGCATATTTGCCAAAACATTCAATCTTTTTCACTCACCGTTCGCATGGTTCCTCGTAGGAATGGGAAGGGATATGTGGTTAACACGGGTCCCTTCAGGCCCTGGTCTGCAGTTTTTCCTACACTACCACTGTCTACGGGGAGCTTCACAGTCTACTCAGCTGAATGGCAAAGGGCTTGGGCCATTGCCGAAGACGTAGAGTTACTTTATGTCGACGGTCAATGGGTGCTTTTTCAAATCAAATAATCGATAATCGATAACCATACTCTGCTACCAAGTGTACTCCAGAACCCCCCGGCCGGCCCATAGAGCCGAGGTTTGCTCTGAAAGTACCTTAAGACGAGATAGCTGCACCCTTGAGATGGATGGGGTGCAGTTTTATTACTCCAACACCAATCAATAAGGACCACTGAATGGTTTGGCAAAGGGAGTCCGTTTAATGAGTACAAAAAACGGGGAGTCGCGGAAATCAGCAGTGATGCGATCGTCCTTCTCGCTTCAACTCCAATGAGCTTGATAAAATTCATAGCATTTATACTGAAAACTCGTCATAATTGACTTATAACACTCAAAAGTTAATATGCAATTCTATTGGTTAGGAAAAGGTAACTTTAATATAGGTAGCATATCTGTATATGGTAACGGAGTGAGGGGATTGGGTAAACATTGTCAGGTGAGCGTCTAAGCCCTTCCTTCAAAGATGACTACTGTAGACATCACTAAAAGTACGATGTCCCATTGGTTCTACTAACTATAGGACCCTAGATTATTTGGTCCATTGTGATTGGGTTGCACTAACCCCATGCATACATTTCCACTTTGCTTAGCAGCACGCAGAATGGTCAGCCAGGTGCAGGGTGCCCCCTAGTCATCCGGCCTTTCTCCAATTAAGGTTACAATCAATCACTTCAACAACTATGTGTCAATTATGTTAATTATGTTACTGTGGTTGGCCTCGAAACTGCATCTTCTGTCTGGGAAAGTGCCGATATCTCTTCCTGGGCGAATGCCAGGCGTAGGTGTGAACTCCTGCTTCTCCTCGCTCAGATGGTCATGTGCTTCCCACACTGTAAATTTGTCTAGTTTCTCTCAATTTGTGCATTTGATCCTTATTCGGCTTCCCACCTGCCTGCGCCTTCTTATCTTGACCTTTCAGAGACAGGATATTCTGTTCTTAAGTTTCAATTACATGTAGCTACTGTTTGTTCCTTCTATTGGTATGACCTTGGCTCTCCTGGCACGAGTTGCATCTGCCGAGTTTCGATTCAGCCGTCTCTTCTCGTGTTAATAGAATATGAATTTCTGCTCATTCGGCCTTTATTAACCTGGGTTGATTCTGCTTTGTTTGCAAAGTGGAGTTACACTTATACTGCTGAGCTTCTTTGTGAGGTAGATTATGTATAATGGCGCTTGCCTTGCCGCTCTATTCTTCTACTTAGCATTGCAAGCCGCATCGTTTTCTGAGCTTTCTTGCGGTTCCAAGCATATGTACAAGTGTTAGCTAACTGAATATCTTCATCCTGTTTACAGCTTAAGCTTCTTTGTATTTCAACATCGCTCTCTCTGTTCACGACATCCTTATTCACGGCGTTTCGTCTCTGGGTGTCATTCTCGGATTGTCATTTCTTCTACTAGTACGTCAGTCCGGGTCCTTGTGACGTCACCATTCGTCTTCCATTAAGACCTTTTTGGTTTCTTCTGGGACTGTACTTAGTCAATCTTCATTTTGTCTCATTTGCTGGTAAGGTTTCCTTAATGGATACCTCACTGTCCATAGTTTTCTTGGTATCGGTACTTCAATAGGTGTTGCTCTTCTGATAGCTACTGGGCAGAGCCCTACTATGGCTCTCTGTTGATTTATCTGCTCATCATACGTCACACGTCACATATTTTGGTGTGAATGTTCCTGGTACTTCAGAATGGGTGGCTGGAGTGCAGGCTTTATTTGGGACCTCCTCTACAAGTGTCATACATGTAATACCATGCCTCCCTTACACATTGCTGTAGGACACCATGTCGACATGACTGTAAAAATAGCCACTGCTGTTGATGCTGCAGTTCCACCTACTTCCAACACCACCAGGTCCCTAGGGACACATGTGACCATTCCTATTCCACCCCAGCCACCCATGGGGTGATGCTGGAAACCACTCTCCTGACTCTTACTCCCCCTCCTTACCTGTTCCATCGATACAAAATCAACAGCATCCAGGCCCAGAGACAGGACGTGATGATGATGGCAGTGGACCAGTTGATGCAGGTGGTTGGGGGAACAGGTACCTGAGCGGTAGAGATCCCATTCCCTGCCCACACCCCTTAGAGTGTGTCACAGCACACCCTAGAAGGGATCTGGAGGAGAATCAACAATATTGAGCAGTGCCAGGAGCTCATAGAGAATATTGCAGAGCAGCAACTGCAACCCCTGCAGGCAATCAGGGATGCTATGCAGGGATGATCATGCTGTATGCCAATTGCCATGGGCAGGCATTGGCACCACCTATCAGCAGCAATGGCATCAAACACTGTCATGGACCAGAGGGTCAGAGAGATCACAGAGGCAATCGCTGCATGTTCAGAGACCATGCAGTGGACCCTGCTCCTTGCCTTGCAGCTCATCTGCAACCAGGATTCAGAACCTTCTACTTCTGTTACCCCTACAGAATGCTCACTGACTGGCAGCCCCCGTCATCGGCCACAACAAAATCTGGCACGCACACAGGCAGAGCAAGCACACTGCCATGCCCAAGAGGTCACACAAATGACACTGAACTCCATGTGACACTCACGCCAAGCATAAGGGAGGTGGGATGGCATGGCTTTTGGGGAAGAGGGAGGTGGTCAGGGATGTCATTTCACTAAAATGCCAGGGTATCAGAAGTGAAATCATATGCCCCTTGACCTCTGATGACATCATCAGAAGTGATTTAATTTGACCCCACCCCCATGTGACAACACAGGAAGTGGTGGCACATGACCTTCAGATGCATCTAACACCCGTGTTTCCAAGCGCTCTCATTTCAGTCAGATATAAGAACCGAGGGTAGAGGGAGTTCACGATCACACATTTGGGGAATTTCATTTTCCAGATTCTAAGTGGGGCCTATATGTAAAACATACATAATGCAGTACTTGTAACAGGCTAACCAAAACCTCTGATCTAGGCTACAGCTAGTGTATGAAACATCTACAGATCAATGGACACATATGTACTAGTTATCTGTGGCATTGAGTTAAACACTCATCATTAAACAAGCCAAACAAACACTCACCTGGGGATACGTGTGCTGTCTGTTTACCCAGGAGAAAAATGCTGCATGAGCAAGGCCTGAAAATCAAATAATTGACCAGGATTTAGTATCAACAAAGTTGCGCGGGTGTAAGCTGAGGACATCTTTCTCCGTGTGCATTTATCTTTAAGTTATGTGACCAGCAACCACATGATGTCCCCCACAACCCAGAGACGACCATAACACCTTAATGTCCTAAACTTTGATACATGACTCTTCTTCAGTCTTTTTTAACAGGGTGAGGTGTGGGTGTGGGGAGGTGGACTGAACTTCCCTCAAGAGTGGGTCTCAATGCATCTATGTTTTTCAGAGATCTATGTGCAAGGTGCATTATTCAATGACCCCGCCCAGTAACAGCCCATGAATGAAGCTTCCACAAAGCCCTTTCCAAGAAAGAGTTTGAGTGAATAGGGGTGGGTCACTCCATGGCTCTCTCACTTCTGAGACTCTGTGTCCAGTGCTTATTGTCTTAAACAGTGTTGCACCAGAGTAGGTGCCTGGTCGAGTTTGCGGCCTCTCTCAACCATTCACAGCACACTTGAATGAGTTTAAGGTGAGCAGAGCCCAATCAGTGGCGTAGAAAGAAATGTGGGGGCCTTAACCACCCCAAGCTTGGACCAACACGTGTGTGCAATGTCAATGAAGATTATGTTGCTGCAGGAGCATGCACTACTCCAAAGTGAAATAAATAAATATGTTTTTTAATCAAAACATAAATGTTTCACCTAGCGTAGAAATAAGAGGGCGGTGCCTGGTGCCCGTTGCCCAAATATACCATCCACTAGTGGGGGTTGGTGAGTTGTTTTATTGGAGGGTATACATATTTGCCACAAGTTTGCGATTGCGACCGAGCACAGCGAAAGGGCCCGAACTAAGAAAAACAGGCTTGGAGGGTCAGGGGAATTCTTCCCCCTCCCATGAGAACATTGATTGAATAATGGGTTCACAATGGTGCATTACACAGCAAACGTTTTGTGAAAATGTGGGTAAAAGGCCAGACAGTTTGTCATCAGTTGTGTAGGGTGTAGGGTAAATCATGAAAAAAATACAATAGATGCAATTCACCAAAAGTGCACAAGCACATTTCCCAATGCATTGTCATGCCGGTTCCTTCAATATATGCCAGTACAACAAAACATGTTCATGCTAGCTGTGCCCATACATTTCCATGCTGACTCCACCAACATATGCTAATATTCCCTATAAGAACATACTCATGTTCCCTTTAAGATGTTTTTTATAGTATCATTACTGGCACTATGCACAAAGCTGTCTCTGCCAATATATGACAGTACTCCTATGTAAGAAAATACTCCTGTATGTTTGGCCATTAAAAGTGACATGTCACAATGAGAAAACATGTCCAAACTGGTTCTAATGTAAGCCAGCCTGGACCCATAAGAACACTTTTCATCCTTGCTTCATCATAGATGCTCATTTAATAAAAAGGCATCCTACAGTAAGAAATATACAGGCCGCTGCACCAAATTGTCAGTCTAGCAAGGTAATACTACTTATCATGCTTGCTTTATCATAGATGCTGAGCAAAAAATGTCAAATCACAGTAAGGAGTGGCTAGACTGGCTGTACCAAAATGCCAGGTAATGACACAAATGAACTTGGCTTTGCCCAAAAATACAAGTAAAACATGCAAAGCCAATAAAGGATGTGTGAAAAATGCTCTAGTGATGCCCAGTCCTGCAGGGCCTTACACACACAGACACACGCACACAGATAATATCCCGTTTCAGCCACCCATACATTCATACTGCATTCATCACACAGGTATGCACCCGCCTACCCAGAACATTCAAACACAAACTATCACATTCATACTCATTCACCCACCAGTCACTCACTCAGACACCTTCAGTTACATCCACTCTCACTGCATTTTCCACCCAGCCACACACCCACCCAGAAAATCCAAACACACACACTATCACATTTCTTCTCACTCACCCACCACTAACGGACCCATAGCACATACATACATCTGACACACACTTCACACATGCAAAATACACATCACATTAATTTAAGAAAAAGACTTCATACCTGTTTTTCCAGCTTTGGTCCGTCACTCCAGGGCACCCTCGGCTCCTCCATGCTGCTCACAAACAAGAAACTGGGAGAGCTTCCTGGTTCCTGTATATGAGCTGCGAGGAAGCCAGAGGAAAAGGGGGTGAAGCTGAATATGGCATGTGACACGTACCATGTGATATGTGCCACATGTCACAATCAGCTCTAACCCCCACTGAGCACTTCCTTCTCGTGCTTCAAGCTCCGACTCTGCCTTCATCCTGATGGGCGAGGACTGGGTTGTGGCCCCCACACCTGGTGTGGCGGCCCCCCTCACACCACAGGGACTGCAGGTGCCCCTGCTTCTCCAGTGCCCAGGAGATTCAGTTAAAAAAATGTATTTATATATATATATATATTTCTCTTTTAATATCAGGAGTAGCAAGGGAGACTGCAGGGGTAGCTGTGAACCCTGCTGACACCCAAATGACCTCCCCGGAGGTGGTAGGGCAAGCGTATTGGGATGAGGGACGTGGGAGAGCCAGAATGTTGGGGATGAGGAAGGTGGAAGGGCAAGCTTTCTTTTTGTAATCGAAATAACATCACATACGCACTTGAACAGATGAGAGCATAATCATCTTTGAGTGGGTTTGAGAGATGCAATATGTGACTATATACAGTTGTGTAAGATAAGTGAAATAAAATGGCCTTAAAAGAAATTCTCAATACAATTCTTGCTCGACAAGACATATGTCCCTGCCTTCATTGCAGTCACTGTGTGGCTACAAGTGGTCCCCAGCATGTGTGCATTCCTCAACCTCAGGGGGGGCCATATCGACAACCGGAGGGAGGGGGACATTATTCCTGCACATGTTGTGTAGAATGGCACTCAGAACGAAGATGTCAGCCACCTTGTCTGGCTTGTACATTAATGTGCCTCCTGTCTGATGGGGACACCGGAACCCTCCCATCAGCAGTCCCAAGGCACATTCTATACAGAGGCTGGTCCTACTATGTGCACCTCCTCCAGTGCTGTGCGAGGTTTCTGGACAGGTGACACCAGCGACAGGAGCTGGGTACATCCAGAGTCAGCGGCAAAGGCAGTGGGGTTGGTGTTGGTTACAGGACTATGAACAAGTGTAAAAATTGGTCATGGCATAATACTTATGGCACGCGTAGGTGTGAACTCCTGCTTCTCCTCGCTCAGATGGTCATGTGCTTCCCACACTGTAAATTTGTCTAGTTTCTCTCAATTTGTGCATTTGATCCTTATTCGGCTTCCCACCTGCCTGCGCCTTCTTATCTTGACCTTTCAGAGACAGGATATTCTGTTCTTAAGTTTCAATTACATGTAGCTACTGTTTGTTCCTTCTATTGGTATGACCTTGGCTCTCCTGGCACGAGTTGCATCTGCCGAGTTTCGATTCAGCCGTCTCTTCTCGTGTTAATAGAATATGAATTTCTGCTCATTCGGCCTTTATTAACCTGGGTTGATTCTGCTTTGTTTGCAAAGTGGAGTTACACTTATACTGCTGAGCTTCTTTGTGAGGTAGATTATGTATAATGGCGCTTGCCTTGCCGCTCTATTCTTCTACTTAGCATTGCAAGCCGCATCGTTTTCTGAGCTTTCTTGCGGTTCCAAGCATATGTACAAGTGTTAGCTAACTGAATATCTTCATCCTGTTTACAGCTTAAGCTTCTTTGTATTTCAACATCGCTCTCTCTGTTCACGACATCCTTATTCACGGCGTTTCGTCTCTGGGTGTCATTCTCGGATTGTAATTTCTTCTACTAGTACGTCAGTCCGGGTCCTTGTGACGTCACCATTCGTCTTCCATTAAGACCTTTTTGGTTTCTTCTGGGACTGTACTTAGTCAATCTTCATTTTGTCTCATTTGCTGGTAAGGTTTCCTTAATGGATACCTCACTGTCCATAGTTTTCTTGGTATCGGTACTTCAATAGGTGTTGCTCTTCTGATAGCTACTGGGCAGAGCCCTACTATGGCTCTCTGTTGATTTATCTGCTCATCATACGTCACACGTCACATATTTTGGTGTGAATGTTCCTGGTACTTCAGAATGGGTGGCTGGAGTGCAGGCTTTATTTGGGACCTCCTCTACAAGTGTCATACATGTAATACCATGCCTCCCTTACACATTGCTGTAGGACACCATGTCGACATGACTGTAAAAATAGCCACTGCTGTTGATGCTGCAGTTCCACCTACTTCCAACACCACCAGGTCCCTAGGGACACATGTGACCATTCCTATTCCACCCCAGCCACCCATGGGGTGATGCTGGAAACCACTCTCCTGACTCTTACTCCCCCTCCTTACCTGTTCCATCGATACAAAATCAACAGCATCCAGGCCCAGAGACAGGACGTGATGATGATGGCAGTGGACCAGTTGATGCAGGTGGTTGGGGGAACAGGTACCTGAGCGGTAGAGATCCCATTCCCTGCCCACACCCCTTAGAGTGTGTCACAGCACACCCTAGAAGGGATCTGGAGGAGAATCAACAATATTGAGCAGTGCCAGGAGCTCATAGAGAATATTGCAGAGCAGCAACTGCAACCCCTGCAGGCAATCAGGGATGCTATGCAGGGATGATCATGCTGTATGCCAATTGCCATGGGCAGGCATTGGCACCACCTATCAGCAGCAATGGCATCAAACACTGTCATGGACCAGAGGGTCAGAGAGAACACAGAGGCAATCGCTGCATGTTCAGAGACCATGCAGTGGACCCTGCTCCTTGCCTTGCAGCTCATCTGCAACCAGGATTCAGAACCTTCTACTTCTGTTACCCCTACAGAATGCTCACTGACTGGCAGCCCCCGTCATCGGCCACAACAAAATCTGGCACGCACACAGGCAGAGCAAGCACACTGCCATGCCCAAGAGGTCACACAAATGACACTGAACTCCATGTGACACTCACGCCAAGCATAAGGGAGGTGGGATGGCATGGCTTTTGGGGAAGAGGGAGGTGGTCAGGGATGTCATTTCACTAAAATGCCAGGGTATCAGAAGTGAAATCATATGCCCCTTGACCTCTGATGACATCATCAGAAGTGATTTAATTTGACCCCACCCCCATGTGACAACACAGGAAGTGGTGGCACATGACCTTCAGATGCATCTAACACCCGTGTTTCCAAGCGCTCTCATTTCAGTCAGATATAAGAACCGAGGGTAGAGGGAGTTCACGATCACACATTTGGGGAATTTCATTTTCCAGATTCTAAGTGGGGCCTATATGTAAAACATACATAATGCAGTACTTGTAACAGGCTAACCAAAACCTCTGATCTAGGCTACAGCTAGTGTATGAAACATCTACAGATCAATGGACACATATGTACTAGTTATCTGTGGCATTGAGTTAAACACTCATCATTAAACAAGCCAAACAAACACTCACCTGGGGATACGTGTGCTGTCTGTTTACCCAGGAGAAAAATGCTGCATGAGCAAGGCCTGAAAATCAAATAATTGACCAGGATTTAGTATCAACAAAGTTGCGCGGGTGTAAGCTGAGGACATCTTTCTCCGTGTGCATTTATCTTTAAGTTATGTGACCAGCAACCACATGATGTCCCCCACAACCCAGAGACGACCATAACACCTTAATGTCCTAAACTTTGATACATGACTCTTCTTCAGTCTTTTTTAACAGGGTGAGGTGTGGGTGTGGGGAGGTGAACTGAACTTCCCTCAAGAGTGGGTCTCAATGCATCTATGTTTTTCAGAGATCTATGTGCAAGGTGCATTATTCAATGACCCCGCCCAGTAACAGCCCATGAATGAAGCTTCCACAAAGCCCTTTCCAAGAAAGAGTTTGAGTGAATAGGGGTGGGTCACTCCATGGCTCTCTCACTTCTGAGACTCTGTGTCCAGTGCTTATTGTCTTAAACAGTGTTGCACCAGAGTAGGTGCCTGGTCGAGTTTGCGGCCTCTCTCAACCATTCACAGCACACTTGAATGAGTTTAAGGTGAGCAGAGCCCAATCAGTGGCGTAGAAAGAAATGTGGGGGCCTTAACCACCCCAAGCTCGGACCAACACGTGTGTGCAATGTCAATGAAGATTATGTTGCTGCAGGAGCATGCACTACTCCAAAGTGAAATAAATAAATATGTTTTTTAATCAAAACATAAATGTTTCACCTAGCGTAGAAATAAGAGGGCGGTGCCTGGTGCCCGTTGCCCAAATATACCATCCACTAGTGGGGGTTGGTGAGTTGTTTTATTGGAGGGTATACATATTTGCCACAAGTTTGCGATTGCGACCGAGCACAGCGAAAGGGCCCGAACTAAGAAAAACAGGCTTGGAGGGTCAGGGGAATTCTTCCCCCTCCCATGAGAACATTGATTGAATAATGGGTTCACAATGGTGCATTACACAGCAAACGTTTTGTGAAAATGTGGGTAAAAGGCCAGACAGTTTGTCATCAGTTGTGTAGGGTGTAGGGTAAATCATGAAAAAAATACAATAGATGCAATTCACCAAAAGTGCACAAGCACATTTCCCAATGCATTGTCATGCCGGTTCCTTCAATATATGCCAGTACAACAAAACATGTTCATGCTAGCTGTGCCCATACATTTCCATGCTGACTCCACCAACATATGCTAATATTCCCTATAAGAACATACTCATGTTCCCTTTAAGATGTTTTTTATAGTATCATTACTGGCACTATGCACAAAGCTGTCTCTGCCAATATATGACAGTACTCCTATGTAAGAAAATACTCCTGTATGTTTGGCCATTAAAAGTGACATGTCACAATGAGAAAACATGTCCAAACTGGTTCTAATGTAAGCCAGTCTGGACCCATAAGAACACTTTTCATCCTTGCTTCATCATAGATGCTCATTTAATAAAAAGGCATCCTACAGTAAGAAATATACAGGCCGCTGCACCAAATTGTCAGTCTAGCAAGGTAATACTACTTATCATGCTTGCTTTATCATAGATGCTGAGCAAAAAATGTCAAATCACAGTAAGGAGTGGCTAGACTGGCTGTACCAAAATGCCAGGTAATGACACAAATGAACTTGGCTTTGCCCAAAAATACAAGTAAAACATGCAAAGCCAATAAAGGATGTGTGAAAAATGCTCTAGTGATGCCCAGTCCTGCAGGGCCTTACACACACAGACACACGCACACAGATAATATCCCGTTTCAGCCACCCATACATTCATACTGCATTCATCACACAGGTATGCACCCGCCTACCCAGAACATTCAAACACAAACTATCACATTCATACTCATTCACCCACCAGTCACTCACTCAGACACCTTCAGTTACATCCACTCTCACTGCATTTTCCACCCAGCCACACACTCACCCAGAAAATCCAAACACACACACTATCACATTTCTTCTCACTCACCCACCACTAACGGACCCATAGCACATACATACATCTGACACACACTTCACACATGCAAAATACACATCACATTAATTTAAGAAAAAGACTTCATACCTGTTTTTCCAGCTTTGGTCCGTCACTCCAGGGCACCCTCGGCTCCTCCATGCTGCTCACAAACAAGAAACTGGGAGAGCTTCCTGGTTCCTGTATATGAGCTGCGAGGAAGCCAGAGGAAAAGGGGGTGAAGCTGAATATGGCATGTGACACGTACCATGTGATATGTGCCACATGTCACAATCAGCTCTAACCCCCACTGAGCACTTCCTTCTCGTGCTTCAAGCTCCGACTCTGCCTTCATCCTGATGGGCGAGGACTGGGTTGTGGCCCCCACACCTGGTGTGGCGGCCCCCCTCACACCACAGGGACTGCAGGGGCCCCTGCTACTCCAGTGCCCAGGAGATTCAGTTAAAAAAATGTATTTATATATATATATATATTTCTCTTTTAATATCAGGAGTAGCAAGGGAGACTGCAGGGGTAGCTGTGAACCCTGCTGACACCCAAATGACCTCCCCGGAGGTGGTAGGGCAAGCGTATTGGGATGAGGGACGTGGGAGAGCCAGAATGTTGGGGATGAGGAAGGTGGAAGGGCAAGCTTTCTTTTTGTAATCGAAATAACATCACATACGCACTTGAACAGATGAGAGCATAATCATCTTTGAGTGGGTTTGAGAGATGCAATATGTGACTATATACAGTTGTGTAAGATAAGTGAAATAAAATGGCCTTAAAAGAAATTCTCAATACAATTCTTGCTCGACAAGACATATGTCCCTGCCTTCATTGCAGTCACTGTGTGGCTACAAGTGGTCCCCAGCATGTGTGCATTCCTCAACCTCAGGGGGGGCCATATCGACAACCGGAGGGAGGGGGACATTATTCCTGCACATGTTGTGTAGAATGGCACTCAGAACGAAGATGTCAGCCACCTTGTCTGGCTTGTACATTAATGTGCCTCCTGTCTGATGGGGACACCGGAACCCTCCCATCAGCAGTCCCAAGGCACATTCTATACAGAGGCTGGTCCTACTATGTGCACCTCCTCCTGTGCTGTGCGAGGTTTCTGGACAGGTGACACCAGCGACAGGAGCTGGGTACATCCAGAGTCAGCGGCAAAGGCAGTGGGGTTGGTGTTGGTTACAGGACTATGAACAAGTGTAAAAATTGGTCATGGCATAATACTTATGGCACACGTGAGATAACTAGTTGTATATCCCTGCATTACATAGTAGGTAAATTGTCAAAGACACTTGAGGAATATGCCATTTCACATATCACTGACCCACCAGAGGTAACAGTCCTATACGTTAACTGGATTGGCAATGAACATGTTTTCTGTGGCTGTCCAGTACTGGGCAATCATGGGTGTGCTCTCATAAGCTTACTGGTAATCTTTGCACTTTGTGATAGTGCACCTGCTCTTGGGAAATTATATTCATGGGTTGAAGTGGTCATGTCATCACTGCCTGCCAGTGTTGCAGTGCCATGTATAGGTTGGTTTCCCTATGAATTGAAGTACCCGTAGTTCACTCTTAGGACATTTCCTGGTACAATTGGGATCATGCATTTCTCTCAAGTTTTGATGTTGTCCCAAAATGGCCTTGTCCGGTGGGGTGGTACTTCTTATGTGTTGTGTCAGGGGGAAGGTCCTTCATGCACAAGGCTGTGACAGGGCATGCATTAGACTGACATCAAATAAGTGTGTGCCCTCTCTCCTCCATCGTTGCTATCATTTATACCTGAGAAACCTGCATGTGTTGCATGATGGAGATTGTTCTTACCCAGGATCCAGGTCCGTGGGTCGCTATACGTGCTGGCAGTGTACTGTTTTGCAGCAGCATCGCATCATGGGTGGAACCTGGGAAGCAGGCATAGCAGTAAGTCACTGTGAAGTCTGCGTCACCGGTCATCTGTACATTACACAAATGTTGTTTCCTGTTCCTGAACACCTCTCCCAATGCCTGTTGTCCACCAATGTCACATGCGTGCAGGCCCGAGCTGCAATGATGTTAGGGAAGTAGGCAGATGCATGGGACCGTGTGTTTGTTGAATTTACCTGTGTTGCTGCATTGGGCAGGGACATGTGCATGATTGTGTCCAGCACCTGGTCAAGCACAAAAGAAAATGTAGGCTATGGCATGTCATGCACCATGCCCAAAATGTACTGGAAGGGCATGTGGCAGGAAAGTGCAGCACCAACACAAGCATCAGCAAAGGTGGAATTGCTGTTCTTATGTTAATCCTGTAGATCATCCTACATTAGAGAGTGTAGGTCTGCTTTGGTATCCCTGTTAAGGCGGTAGAGCGTTATCAGATGCCAATGGTAAGTGCCCACGGTTATGGCCTGATCCAGGGAATGGGCACTCTCCTTGCAAGGCACCTCCTCTGCCTTTCTGCTGCTTTTACTTTGTGGTCTTGCAGTGCATGCCTCTGCAGTTCAATGTAGAGCAGGAGTACCTGGATCTCGAGGTTCGCAACTGCTAATGGCTGCATGGTGTTCTGAAGTGTGTTTGTGGAAGGTGTTGGCCTTGCATACCCTTTCAGGGCCAGGTTTGCGCACCTGTGGCTTACTTTCCATCACCTGTATGCATTTACTTTCACCTTTTCAGTGGAGGTAACTACAGTGTGTTTTTGGTGGATTTGCAGCCCATTTTGGCTGTATCACAGTGGCATTTCCACTTGTAATGTGGTGGAATTATCATTTTTATTTCCAATACAAATTCCACTGGCAAATGTAGTGCTGGCATGATTTCGGACACTTCTCAGGAGAAATTCTGCTGGCGCTAATTCCGCCATGGCAAATTCTGCCAGAGGAATTAGTGACCTTTTCCTGTGACCCTTAATTCAGTGGAGTGGTAAAAGCGGGGGTAACTCTGTAACACTTACTTGTAATGAGGGCCATTGCTCAGCTATTATTTGGTCATTAGGATCCTAGTACTATAATTGAGAGTTATACACCTGGAATTCTTTCCAGGTGCCATTTATTCTGCTTTTGATGATGTCTTGTTCGTATCGTAATTGATTGAAGTGATTATTTTGTAACCATTTGTAGTTGTAAAGCCTGTCTCTAGCCAACCTTCTCACTAGCCTCACAAAGCTTACTTCTGGTCATTTGAGTTTTATTTAAAATACTTCTCAGTTTTGCAATGAACTCAAGATGTATTCCCACACAGTTTCAAACTGTATCTTGACCACACTTATGTGAGTCATTTCCTTTTGTTGCATTTCAATGTGCAACTTCTCTTCCTCCTTGCAAATTATAGTCATTCGAATTATAGTAACTGTAGGTTATGAACTTATGGTCTTTATATCAGGTAACGTTTCATGCAGTGGATTGGAGGCAGAGTAACTCTTAAACCAAATTATCAAACAAACTCAGGAAGATGGAAATGGTTTCTCTGTTTTAATATCAATTGTCTAAAACAGGGAGTTACAATGGACATCAACAGATGTCACAAAAGTTCTCATCACCTTACTCAGCTCAACTCAACGCATTTCATTAATAACATACATTTATCGTAAACATTCATCATACGTGATGTCATACTACGTGGCAAATAAGAGAAACCTACAAGGGGTTGTGATAGGATCAAGGGGAACATCTAAGTATACTTTTTATAAGGGATTGGGTTGTGATTGGGTCTCTACTGTCAGTGACAACTCATGCCCACCCCTCGTGCAAGTCATCTTCACACTTACTAAGAACATGACACATCATTGGCCTTTAAACTATAATGCCCCTTGTTATATGGCCATCTACAATTGGTTGGCACGCTCATGCCCTTCTGGAACATTCGGCTCACTAGCAGCACGTCAGTTCTACCACAGGTGTCAGGAGGTGGACATGATGTTACCTCCCCACCCAATTCTGCCATGAAGATTATCTTTGAACTTGACCTTGCAAAGTATCTTTGTCTCTGAGAATATAAGGGAGCGTGAGCATGCTTATGGAAACTATTACTATCCTTGGCTCACTTACGGGAGACCACGATCTGGTCCATTTTACAGCATTTAATTGTCTAAAAAGAATACAACTTGACATGCATGGTGTTCTTTCTTTGCACCTTAACAAGGGATGATATAGCATCTTATGGTTATCTATCTTACGGCTACTGCCTTCAAGAATAGATAACCAGCCTTGGCTGCTTCAGCTCTGACACCAGGCTAGACAGCCCTTCCAGATTCATCCACGATCTTAGCTAATTCTTTGCTGAGCCACAGCTCTCGGCTCTTCTCTTGGGGTTTGAGCTTATTACATATGTGACACCAATGTTCGGTTTCTATATAATGCCAGCTCTGCCTGCAGTCTATTTACTACTATAGTCAGCTTCTAAGAATTCTTGATCTACTTGCGTTGCAGCATTGTACATTTATTCAACGGGTTGCATTTCCTGCAGTGCTCTTCACACGTGCAATCTTTTCTTTGCATATGAAAGTTACTCGATTCTTTACTTCGTCATCAGTTTCTATAAGGTCCATACATTCTCTTCTTCAGCCAGCCTTCTCAGTGCATCATGCTCGTCTCTTGTGATGTCACCAACTTTTCCTTCTCTCATTTTCATATTCCTTTGGGAAGCTCCTCCCTCCGATTATCATCTCTTCGGGGATACATTTGATAGGGTTTTCTTAGTGGATACCTTTTCTCAAAAATTTGCTGTGGAATAGTTGCAACTGCTGGAGATAAGCATGGCACAATCTCAGGCTTCCAGAATATGGCTGGGCAGGGGGCGGGACTTCCTGTAGAGGCAATTAGCTGCTCCTCTACAGTTATCTTCCCCCTTAGAAATGATTTGATTGTATTGAAACTGTTATTGGTTAGCGATAGGTCTTCAGCAAACATCTGCTCCTGAAATAATGTTTTATCGAATGCACTTCTCCCTTGCGCATTAGCCTTAACTTAATTCCTATAGGGTAGTTCCACCATATAGTTTAAGGCAGAATTTGACAAAGAATTTCCAATATTATATTGTAAGACTTCTAAGACAGGCCTAGCATTGAATGTAGTTTATAGGGTACAGAACAGAAAAAACAAGTATAAAGGTTAGCTGCTGGTATAGGTAAGTATATAGGCAAGTAAAGTGGTATTTTATAGCACCCTTCTGTCATTATGGGGGCCTTGCTGTGCAAGGCCTGATGAGAAACGTGGGAGGATTGGAAGTTAGCCAGATTGAGAGCCAGATGCAAAATCTCAGTTGAAGGGTTTAGGCCAGAAGTACCTAAATCGTGAGGGCCACTCTGATTATGGGTTTGTTGGTTGTTGCACTTGGGCATTTGTTTATTCGAAGGGGAGGGCCCAAGACCTGGTTCAGCTTACAATGCTCTGTGTCTTTGTTAGCCGCTGATGGGGTGTTTATCTAGAGCATGGGTGCACAACATACGGCCCACGGGCCAGTTGCGGCCCGCCATGCCTTTTTGTCCAGCCCGCGAGGCACAAAGACTTTCCTAATGGAGGGTGGCCCGCCCGCAAGCAGCATCGGCCGCCCTCTATTAGGAAAGTCTTTGTTGTCTTCCAGGCCGGACAAAACACTGGCCCTCAATGGTTCAGTTCACACGATCCACGTAGTGCGTGTGTGCTGCACCAATGGAGGGCCAGCATTACAGCTGGCGTGGCCAGTAAGGCTTGATGCCAGAAGGCATTTCTGCCTTGCTTGCCACGCCAGCCGTAGTACCGCTCAACTTACCTCGCCAGCGTTCCAGTTAGCCTGCCTTCCAGCATGTCCGGTAAGTGGTCTGTTTGTTTGTGCTTGTGTGTCAGGTCTGTTATGTTGTATGTTTGTGCTGTGTTTGGGGGGGGAGAGGGGTGTCGGGTGCACATGAATGTTTGTTTTTATATGTTTGTGTTGTGTTTGTTGTGATGCGGGGGTGGTGGGGTGTCGGGTGTGCATGAATTTTTTTTTCTGTATGTTTGTGTTGTGTATGTTGAGATGCGGGGTGGAGGGGGTGTTGCGTGTGCATGAATGTTTGTTTTTGTATGCTTGTGTTGTGTTTGTTGCAATGCGGTGGTGGGGGGGTGTCAGGTCTGTATGGGTGTTTGTATTTGTATGTCTGTGCAGTGCATGTTGAGATGGGGGATTGGGAGGTGTATCGGGTCTGTATGGGTGTTTGTATTTGTATGTCTGTGCAGTGCATGTTGAGATGGGGTGTATCGGGTCTGTATGGGTGTTTGTATTTATATGTCTGTGCAGTGCATGTTGAGATGGGGTGTGGGACATGTATCAAGTCTGTATGGGCGTTTGTATTTGTATGTCTGCGCAGTGTATGTTGAGATGGGGGTGGGGGGTGTCAGGTCTGTATGGGTATTTGTATTTGTATGTCTGTGCAGTGTATGTTGAGATGCTGTGGTGGGGGGTTGTGTCTGTATGGGTGCATTGTGTATTGGTGTATGCTTGTGAGTTTGTGTCAGTATGGGTGCATAGTGTATTGGTGTATGCTTGTAAGTTTGTGTGCTGAGTTGGGGGATGGGGGTTCTGGTCTGTATGGGTGCATGGGGTGGGGGCCATGGGGCATAGTGTTTGGTTGGGTGGTGGGGGCCATGGGGCATAGTGTTTGGTTGGGGGCCATGGGGCATAGTGTTTGGTTGGAGGCCATGGGGCATAGTGTTTGGTTGGGGGTGGGGGCCATGGGGCATAGTGTTTGGTTGGGGGGTGGGGGCCATGGGGGCATAGTGTTTGGTTGAGGGGTGGGTGCCATGGGGCATAGTGTTTGGTTGGGGGTGGGAGCCATGGGGCATAGTGTTTGGTTGAGGGGTGGGTGCCATGGGGCATAGTGTTTGGTTGGGGGTGGGAGCCATGGGGCATAGTGTTTGCTTGAGGGGTGGGAGTCATGGGGCATAGTGTTTGGTTGGGGCTGGGACCATGGGGCATAGTGTTTGCTTGTGGGGTGGGGGCCATGGGGTATAGTGTTTGGTTGGGGATGGGAGCCATGGGGCATAGTGTCGGACCCCCAGCGAGAACCCAATAATAAAGCTAAAACAGGCACAGTTAGGAGATGTACATCCTTTGCTTTTTGTGGAAACCTGACTCGACGAAGGCCATACTCCTCTTGGGCAACCCAAACAGCAAAGTATAGCAGTCCAAAATAACGGAATGTCCAATCAAGGGTCAATAAAATATATATAATTAAACAGACGATATGCAATAACTAAATAGAAATAAATGATAACAATGGAAAATGTGTAGTACAAAATGTAAGTTTGAAATACAAATAAAAATCGTTACACCTCAAAAACCAATTCTTTTTCCATGTGTTTAATAAAAATTGGGGGTTGAAAAAGCCTTCAGTCATGCCACGCCCCGCTGCATTTTCCGCCCCACCCACATTTACTTTTCGGCCCACTATAGCCATCATGTAAGGTACTTTCGGCCCTCTGTCAAAATCAGTTGTGCATCCCTGATTTAGAGCTACAGAGGCGAATTTCATTATAACTCATTTAATGTACATGTAGTAGCTGAAAGCCCTTCGTTGTCATATGGAGGGTTTGTGCATGTGGTGTTAGGAGATTTTAGGGTGAGAGATCGTTAGTTGGGAAAGAAGAAGGGGCAGATGGTTGAGAGCTACATATTATGGAACAAGAAGGAGAGCATTGATGCTGTCTGGGCACAAAGTAATTGTGTACCCTCCTTGGAGAAGATTCATATGATTTTATCTAGGTTGGGGAATCTGACCTGAGTGAGGTTTTTCTTTAATGGTTACAGATCAAAATGTATGTGGGTACCAGATATGTTCATATCCTTTATGGACAATGTTCCTTTGGGTTTAGAAAGGAGTTTAAATTGGTTCAGGTTACAGATTTGGTCTCAAACTGGAGCTAGGTTTTGAAAGCCATGTGCTTTACATTTGTGTGCTAGTGCTTGGGCATATATTTCAACAGTTTTTGTTCCGGGAAAAAAGAAATATGACCATATATGTAATTTCTTAATGTGACTGTTACCAAGGTATTGCTGCTGGTTGGAAGCGCTCTCAATGCCGTGGAAGGGGCAATGGGTGGTAAACTGACAGCAATCTACTAAGCCTAGATGGTTGATCAGCTAGTGCATTCATTCATTCATTTTGACATTTGTTATAGCACCTTTCATCATAATTATTGTCCCAACACGCTTTTGGATGAACGCCAGAGTCCAAAAATAGGGATGAAGTTGGGACCATTAAAGTCAGGGCTTTAAGTGGGCCGGGGCCTGCCGGGGCTGAGCCCCGGCAGGCTCCGAAATTTCGTTTTGAGGCAGGGGCCTGCCGGGGCCCACTAATTTCCCCTGGCAGCCCTGGCCACTACATGAAAAGGCATTTTTTTCTACAGCCTGAAGCTCTCGCTCGTGAGCAGGCTTCAGAAAAAAATGTCTTTTAGCCATAATGGTGGCGCCGCACCTGCGAGGGATCCCTTTAATCAAGAGATGCACTTGGGCCGGCACCACCATTATGGAGAAAACGTGAGGCCGCTGGAAGCAGAGGCCTTGCTTTCTAAATACTGAAGCTCCCGCGGATTCCAGTGGCCTCACCCTTTCAGCCTTCATGGTGACGCTGCCCCTCCCCAGCTGGTGAGGGGCAGCACCACCATTAAGGCTGAATAGGCGAGGCGCTGTCCCCTGCCAGGCAAGCCTATACAAAATAAATGCAGAGATCAGCACCCTCTCCCCCTTTGGGGATAGGGTGCTAATCTCTACAAAAGGCTGCCTGGCAGGGGTGCCAGTAGCCCATTGAGCCAGGGCTTGTCAAGGGGGCGTGGCCCACTTAAGGCACTGATTAAAGTTATGCGATGGTGGCCAAGACCCTGCTAGTCACCCATGTCTAAGTAGAGTGTACGGGCGGAGCAGAGATATACTAGGGACTAAAGGGGGGATTATGTTTGAGGAGATAGAGAGCTATAGTTTGAATTTTCATCATCAAAAGTAGCTTCATTCTTATAGTAGAGGTAATGTGCAATAGTGTGCGTGTTACATGTGAGCACAAGTGAGACTGTGCCTTCCGCTAAATTGTGAGGGTGCGGTCTACGAGAGGAAAAAAGGGTTAGCTGTGCAAACAACAATGTCTACTTCTTGGGTTTAATCTATGTACAAGGAACAGTGCTACATTTCAAAGGTGATCTAAGTGTGATCCAATATGGCTACCTTACACAAACAGGCTAAATGCAAGATGCGGCTGACTAACACAGATGGGCCAAAAGCAATATATGGCTACCTTACACACATATGCTAAATGCTAAATATGGCTACTGTACACTGTTAGGTTAAATGAAAGATAAGGATACCATGCAAAAATAGGCTAAATGCAAGGTACGCTGACTTACACAAATAGGCTAAATGCAAGATAAGGCTACCTTACACAAATAGGCTAAATGCAAAATATTGCTACCTTAAACACTTATGCTAAATGCGGCTACCTTACACTATTAGGTTAAATGCAAGATATGGCTGACTAGCACAAATAGACTACATGGAAGATAAGGCTACCTTACACAAATAGGCTAAATGCAAAATATGGTTACCTTAAACACTTATGCTAAATATGGCTACCTTACACTATTAGGTTAAATGCAAGATATGGCTGACTAACAAAAATAGGTTAAATGTAAGATAAGGCTACCTTACACAAATAGGCTAAATGTACAATATGGCTACCGTAAACATGTATGCTAAATGGTAAATATCACTATCTTACACTATGAGGTTAAATGCAAGATAAGGCTACCTTACACAAATAAGCTAAATGCACGACATGGCTGACTAACACAAATAGAGTAAATGCAAGATAAGGCTACCTTACACAAATAGGCTAAATGTAAAAATGGCTACCTTAAACACTTATGCAAAATGCTAAATATGGCTACCTTACTCTATGAGGTTAAATACAAGATAAGATTACCTTGCACACATAGGCTAAATGCAATAGATGACTAACAAAAATAGGCTAAATGTAGAAAATGGCTACCTTAACCGCTTATGCTAAAGGCTAAATATAGCTACTGAACACTATGAAGTTAAATGCAAGATAAGGCTACCTAACGCTACTTATGCTAAATGTAAGATAAGGCCAGTTTACAAAAATAGGCTAAATGCAAACTATTGCTACCTTGCACACGTGTGTTAAATACTAAACATGGCTACTTTATGTTGTGAGATTAAATGCAAGATAAGGCTACCTTACGTAAATAGGCTAAATGCAAAATATGGCTACCTTAAACGCTTATGCTAAATGCTAAATATGGATACCTTAGACTATTAGGCTAAATGCAAGATATGGCTGACTAGCAAAAACAGGCTAAATGCAAGATAAAGCTACCATACACAAATAGGCTAAATATGAAATATGGCTACCTTACAATATGAGGTAAAATGCAAGATAAGGCGACCTTACACAAATAGTCTAAATGCAAGATGTGACTGACTAACACAGATGGGCCAAATGCAAGATAAGGCTAAATTACACAAATAGGCTAAATGCAAGGTATGTCTGACTAACACAAATAGGTTAAATGCAAGATCGGGCTACCTTACACAAATAGGCTAAATGCAATATGTGTCTGACTAACAAAGATGGGCCAAATGCAAGATAAGACTACCTTACACAAATAGGCTATATGATATGCATGTGACTATATGATATTAGGTAATACGAGTGGAGGGGCTTTACTGAGTACAGTAATGACTGTACTCCCCACCCACACCACACTTACCTTATCTGTCGCTGTAGGTTGTCTGAGTCAAGCATCCCAGCAGAAAACGGGCAAACACAGAGTGGAGCTGCTTAGGAGGGAGCTGCCCTTTGCCTCAGGCCCTTAGCCGATGGCTGCCCTGGGAGGGCCGACGAAGAAGGGTATTTCCTGGTCATGTGACCAAGAACACAGGCCAATCCAAGGGCGTGAAAAGCAGGCAGGGGCCAATGGATTACTAACTACAAGCCAAGGAAAATCACTTACAAAGCACAGGCACCCCAGCACAAACATCTATTTCAAAATTCCACTAAAAACACAGACAACCCCTCCATCCCCCCAAAAAACCAAACAGGCTGAATACTTCTTACCCGTTGACTGCTGTACAGGATGCCTATGGATTACTTGAATGGTTAAAGTAGGGCTTGGTAGATGATTCACACTAGTGTCATTGGTACAATCTAAACTTGGCTTGAGGATTACATTGAAATATGTACTAAAGATTAAAACATGTCCCTCCTATTGGACCCATTACACCAGTGGTTCTTCATTGAGTTATCAGCCATTAATATAACACACATCTGTAAACCCATTTGTACATGCCATGTCCTTCATAACCACTCGAGCAATGATCCACCATCCATGCATAGTTTATTAATCTTTGTTACTGTAATTGATGATAAAAAAACCAATGTAACCACTCATTTTGTCATGGAAGATAACTTAGTGCATGATTACCCATTATGTGGCCCATAGATGTTTTGGACCACACCTCCCATGATATTTCAGTATTGTTTATGCTGGCTAGGGATCATGGGAGTTGAACTCCAAAACATTTTTTCCTGGGCCACATAATTAGTAACCATGCCTAAGAGACTATTTGTGCCTAATCACCTGGTTTCTGCAGGTTGTTATCATCTCACACTTAGTAGTGTGTTTCACTGAGGCAATGAACAGAAGGGGTTCGTCTTTTCAATGAGCTGTTCAACCCATTAATATTCCAGTAAATAATTTTGGCACTTTGTACCATCCTTGAAAATACATTGGTTCAGTCTCATAATAAGAATTATATTTCTTATTTTCCCTTGTTTGCATCATCCAGCCAATTGTATTTACAGTTCTGACGATTTTCCCAATTTCACATAAGCACTCTAATCCCCTCCATGGTCCCTCTCTGTGCCCCCACCCTGCACCCTTTCCACCCCACTATTCCTAACCCTCCCTTGAGGCCCTTTGCTACCGAGCCCATTATAACCATTTTAAGGTAACTCTGACATGGCATTACTGTACACAGACAATATGAGGTTTAGGCGCAAAGGCCACGCAAGCAGCATTCTCATATGTAATGAGGTTTGTCGTTGCGGTCTGAGCATGGGAAAAGTCGCGCAAACCAGGTAAGGAAAGTAGAAAATACAAAGTGCCTTGCACCAGCGTGCCTGGATGTGACTTTCAATCCCATTATGTCTCCCGTTTGGAACTCTGTTGACTTCCTCTGTGGCTGTTGTTAGTGATAATACAGTTTCATCAGTCATCTCCATCAATCTCTTGCTGTATTAATTTATAATATATAAAAAGTGTTGTAATCCCATGCTTTTTAGATTATTTGTGAATCTGGTTATGCATTTCTTTTAGTGCTAATTCCTATTTTCCAAATTATCTTTTTTGACTTGTTCATAATTTTCCTTAATTTGCGTGTCCTGTACTAAATGACTGTTTTCCAGCCTCATCTGCTCGAGAGCAAGATTGTGATTTTGGGCTGCTAGTTCCTCCATTATGTTGTGCGGTTATGTGTAACCACATCTGATTGAAGTCTCCAACACCTTTACCGCAATATTGCACCTTCTTACATCTACAAAACTCTCCCCTTTACCATTGTTTAGGATGGACAAAGATGAAGAATCCTTTGCTTAAGCTGAACCTTCTCATCACCATTCCTGATCTTTCATATTGTTGTAGATTCTGGGTCTTCCTACCACTATTTTCCACACATATCTCAGTGATGCACAAATGCATGATACTATCTCACCCATCCTATTCACTCCAAGACAAATGCATAGATCATTTCTATCCCATCTAATTAATCAGAACTAATTATAATTCATGTAATTTTCTAGGTTTAGGCTTATTTGCTCGACGAAAACTGACCTTTTCCAATTTGACCAAATTTATTTTGTTTGGTTTTTTTGTTCAAAAATGCGCCCCCAGTCTTCCTCTCACCTTAACCTATTTCCATACCCCATCCCACATAAATATATTAAATTTAAATTGACTGAAATTCCCCAAAAAAACTGACAAAAATGGTCAAGGTCAATTTGGCTTGCGATCAAGCATGCTAATACCATTTTCTATGCTTGAAAGTATATGCTGCTCCTGTCTGGGTAGTGGGATTGACTTTTCAGTTTGCGTTCACATAATGATGCTCTACAAGCTTGGATTCATTGAGGGACTGTTACAGGGATCCTCACCACAGTTGCCTCTCACAAAGCCATTTACATCTCAGCCTCAACTGGGCACCCTAAGTATTGTAAGTAGTAATGAATGTTAATAGTCATACCAAAGGGCCATATGGTGCACACATTAAGTACACATTTAAAACAAAACATGCTAGCATACATTTTATGCAGGCAGATGTAATCTGCCTCGTGAATTGAATATGCTTCACATAACAGGTGATTTTGCTCCACCTATGTCGCCTTGCACAGTCAACTGAAAGTCCTTAGTTCTCCTTCCAGCCAGGGGGCACCATGTGTGATGGTAGGCATATCAATAACCCAATGATGCCAGACTTGCCAGAGGCCGCAGTGCCTCATATTTCACCGTAACAGGGGCAGTATATCTGAGTTTGCAATAACAGGCATTTTAGCACAGCCTAAACCTACGGCTTGTAAGGGCGACAGTTGCCCTGTAGTCCTGATTAAGGCGTGTGCACCGACATTAATGCCACTTATTACTAAGTTTAATAGCCTCTCTTAGGAGGGTCATGTACCCAATGTAATAAAACAGGCATGGATTTCCCCCCAATTATAGGCTAATTAGAAATGTGCCTTTCCTGTTAAAGATACTTGATCGGGGTGCGTATCTACAGATACCGGAACATTTAACTAATATTAACATTCCGGGTCTGCGTCAATCGGGTTTCAGACAAAATCATGAAACCAAAACAGCACTGACAGATCTCAAAATTAAAATCTTAAAAAACACTAACCAAGGCAGGATCATGCTACTGATGCCCCTGGATCTGTCGGCAGCTTTCGACTTGGTTGATCATGAGCTCCTAGTCAAAAGATTAAGTCAATTGGCTCATTTTTCATCCCCAACAGCAGAGTGGATTAAGGCCCTGATTCATGGAATTATTTGCATGTAAAACGGGGATTTGCGTGCCATTCTGCCCGAAAATCCCTGTTTGACAAATGGGGATCTGGGGGCAGAATAATTCAATGAATCAGCACCTAAGTCTTTTCTCTCAGACAGATCCATGGGGGTATTCGGAGGTACTGCAGCTGCAGATGTGTTTCGACTGCCATATGGTGTACACCAAGGGCCATGCCTTTCTCCCACTCTGTACAAAACATTCACCATGCCCTTGTTCAAGCTGTTTGATGAGAGAGGTATACTATATACCAACTACGCGGACGACACAGAGTGCCTCATCCCAATTTCAGGGGTTTTGGAGGGGGACACTACGTTTGTTAATGAGGTGTACTCTCTTATCCAACACTTATCCAACACTGGTTGATGAGGAATGGGATGGCATTGAATGATGCCAAAATGGAGTTGATGCTTGTGGATACATCAAATAGAGCGACAAAACTTGGTCCTGAATAGAGTAACTTTATTTTAGCTGGTTGCGCCATAGCTACTCAAAAGAAAGTTAAAACCCTCGGTATGGTCCTGGACTCACAGCCCACTATGAAGGCGCATATATACCATACGGTCGCCACAGACTCCTATCCCCTGAAACTACTGAGACAACTGCGTCCTTTTCTGACTAGAAAGAGCTGTATGATAGAATCCAGAGCCATAATTGGAGCCAATCTAGACTGCTGCAGTAGTCCTCTTCTGGGAACTAGTAAGGGAGAAATTGGGAAACTTCAAGTGATCCAAACCAATGCATTGCGAATAATGGAAGGGTTTGGAAGTAGGGATCATGTTTCCGCAGCCAGAAGAGAGCTACATTGGTTTCCTATTGAAGCTCGCATTTCTTTTCGAGCTTTGATTATAGCACTGTTTGTCAGCAGTCCCAGCTATCTTTCCAACAGAATTTCCCGTCTGCCTTCGAGCAGGGCGCCCTGATCCAATAACACGCATCTGGTATCAGTTCCACTTAAGAAACCTGCAGTGGTGAGCCAGTGCACGTTTTGTAGCTCTATACCCAAGCTCTGGAGGTCTATTCCCCCTGATTTGAGGGGTATCAGTTAGGTTTAAACAGTTTCTGAAGACACACCTATTTCTGTACAGACTATCTAATTTTCTTTTGCTGGCTCCTGGTTTCTCTTCTGGATGAGTTTTGGTTAGATATTTGTTGTCTGTTTTGTGAGCACTCTGATGCCACTGGGCTGGCCATGTCTTGGCGCTGTATAAATAAATAAATAAATGAGAAAAGAAAGTACAATTGCCCCACATTGACATACGAATCATTCAGAAATATGTTGATATGTCATTAATTGTCTTACATTTTATGTCACACAATGTTCATTTTACCCACGGTTCAGTGATTCTGGCGGATCGCATATTATCATTGCTTTTTACTAAACCGAAGACTATGTATCATGTACTGGCCAACTCATTTTGTTTCAGAAGCGAACACAGTAATAATGCAGTTTTTCAATTTGCATTTAATGTTCTTAAGGGCAGAAGCAAAGGCAACCTAAACCGTGCATTTTCTGAAGGAGTATATAATACATTCTCTATAACCACAAGATGTGATTTCAAGTTATCCCTGTTCTACAATTCATTAACATTTGGAATTGCCTGGGCCCCTACAAACGGCCCTGAGGCAATACAACTCTGCCTTTTTTCACTTTGGTTCTCATATGTCCCGAGAGAGCCAGAGAGGTTATGGAAGGCCGGGCCAAAGGACACCAGCACATACAAAGTCAAGCTTTTCTATAGAATGCAAAGAAACCAGCACATGCAAAGGAAGGCTTTAGTATAGAATGCAAAGAAACCAGCACATGCAAAGGAAGGCTTTAGTACAGAATGTCATCTTAATGCATTTGAGCTGTATCATTCACATATTGTAAAACGGATTCATGGAGCTGCAAATGTCACTTGCCACTTGCCAGCAAATGAGTGAATGCTTTAGTAACGGTGCAGGTTAGCATCTGGGTCCCAACCAATGCAGTCCAACACTGTTCTGTCCTCTCTGGCACCAGAAATCTTAGTGCTTCTTCTGGGAACATCCATCATTCCACCACCTCTGTTCCACACGGCCATAGGATGAGTGCAAATGTTTCAGGAGGCCTTCTAAAAACATTCCAGATCCCATTTGCAGTCAACTTGTGTAGCTGTGGAGCACTCCTTCTAAATGACCTGACTGATAATCCCTCAGGGTCGCAAAGACAATGAGCGGCTTCCATTTTAGCAGTATTGAACAAGTGTGCACACCAATAAGCACAGCAAAACCTTTGAAACTCTAGAACCCGCAAAGTCAGATCCATACTTACTATCATCATAGTCCTGTGCTTTACTGGATTAAAGCCGTGCCATTGATAGAACAAGATCATGTATTACTCCTGGCCTTCAGGTCTATGGGTGAGCTGAAGAGCGTATTATATCAAATGAGGAAAACTCCCTACAGAATTTGGGAAAGTATGTAAAAGAAATTCAGACCCAGTTTTGTTTTCCTCTTCACATAGGCATTACATGTGGATTATTCATTTCGTCTACCCTTTTGGGGAGACTGTATAGCAATCATAATATAATATCCATCACTATGTGACTTCTAATACCCTGCAATTTATTGTAAAATTGCTAACTTAACTTGTGACAGATTATAATGATATAATATGTTATTTATAACGCCCTTAATACCCGTAGGTTTCTAAGCGCCAACCCGGGGATCGAACCTGTGTTGCTCAGCGTCGTCTAGCTTCCAATGCAAGTGCGTTGCCCCTGAGATCTCCTCCTGAATCAATTATTGTTTAATTATTGCTGAAAACATATGCAGACATATTGTAGGAGGTGCATCTAGAGTGGTAGGTGTTGTCTAGAACAAGAGATGTTGGCTAGCCAACGAGGTGCGCTCAAATTGAGGTGTTGTCCAGTGGATGAATGGACTCTCCTGGAGGAGGAGTGATCTTGCGTAGGTGATGTGGTGGAGACATGTATCGGTGGAAGATAGTTTCCTGCTGGAGGTGTGTGCTTTTGAAAGAGATAGTATCTAGTGCAAGAGGTTTAGTTTTGTGGAAATGGCATGGTCTACTGGAGAAGATGTAATCTGGTTAGGAATGTGTGGCCTAGTGGCGAAGCAGTGTTATTATGAAGACGACGGGAACCAGGCAAGGAGGAGTGGTCTAGTCGAATAGGTCTGGTTTGGGTGATCAGTGTAGCATAGTGTTGGAGGCACAATCCAGTGGAGAATGTGTTGCCTAATGCATTGGTTTTGGGCACCACTCAAGAGCATCTGAGAAAGAGACACTAGGATCATCACTTACATGTAACCCATGCCCCAATCACTGCATGCACTACGGCAATACGTTGACATGCTTTTACTACACTACCCATACTCCCAGCCCGGAAGCCCTTCCAAAATCTATGAAGGTATTAATTATCTCTGCACTAGGCCACCCTGTCTGTGGAGCACATTTACACGGTGTCCGGACATTTCGTCGAAAGTCATTTCGTCGAAAGACATTTGGTCGACGTAATTTCATCGAAAACCAAATGGTCGAATTTTTTTTAAAATTATATATATATTTTTTAGGTTGTAGTTTAGGGAAAAAAAGGGTTTTTTAGAAAAAAAAGAGAGCTGGGGGACCCCCCCCCCCCAAAAAAAAAAAATAGTGAAAATAAAAAATAAAAAAAAATCGACCATTTGGTTTTCGACCAAATGGCTTCAACCAAATGTCCTGTCGACGAATTTTTTTCCCCAAAATGTCTGGCAACCCATTTACACATCTGCCTAACTTCCAAACTTTTTGCTCATCAAGTTCCAGTGCCACAAGAGGCCTATGAATTGTCAGTATCAGGTGTGCATTCCGCCATCCCGTCACATGTGATCTACAGCAACACCTGCCGTTAATGACTGTGACCTTGTCAGGAGGAAAGTCCTAAAGTTCTTGGAACTAAAAGAATTATTAGTTCCTGGAAGCCGCCTCCAATTCTACATGCCCACGGATGGCTGGAACGAGTCCCTCTACTCTTGACACGCATTAACACAACTTCCACTTTATGTGGATGTGTGGCAGTATAACAATCTCGTAAATGCAATGTTCCTCTGCTTGAGGACGACCTGGACTATGCATGGAAGCTTTCTCATCACCATAAAGAGTATGATGTCGGATGCATCAGCAACATGATTGAGAAACCGGCAAAGAATAATGGCTATGGTCTTGATCATTGGGGCATGGGATGTCGTGCAAAGCTCAACTATGCTATTGTCACACCAAACATGACCCCCCCCCCCCCAAAGAGTCTGCCTAGCCATAGTCCAATCACAGGCTCGACCTGTGTAGCCTAAGTTGTAGAAACTGTAAAGGCTACACAATTCACGTCTAACGTAAAGCAATACAGTCTCTCGAGCAGCAGCTGGCCTTGGTTCTTCTAACCCACACAAGTTAGAGTAACCAACCCATTGAAGGGTGTAGAAATGTTTCTTAGCCCTCAGAGATCACGGTCAGACCTCACCACCCATTCTCTGTAATCTCTCCTATGCCTTCAATACCATTGAAAATGTCATTTTTCTTCAGGACCTGATTTTACAGTGTCAGATCACATTATCAAAGGCATTCCCATCTCACCTGGTGATTCACAGCTGCCAAGAAATCTTTTCCACCTTTTGGTCTGAACTCTCTGCCGTCTGTTTAGAGGTTTCAGATGTTGTGACCCCTTGCCAATCCTTTTGAAGCTGTACATGTTGCCACTAGACAAGTCTATCAGCAACTGTCAACCATGCTTCTTACATAGCCTACATATAGCTCATTTTTTAAGGGCGATTGGGAAGTCAACAAGAAGCTGCGGCTTTCTTGGCACACATCTGCAAATATCTGCAGCAAATTTGGCTATCTCTGCATGCAACTAATTGATTTCTGACAAAATGCTGCAACTGGTTCTAAAATCAAAGCAACTTGCGTTTAATATGTTTCCTGTCCGTGCACTTCTGCCCAGTCCTACTTTTCTGTGTTGGAGATGATGTTGTTTCCTGCCACCGGCATTAAGACGCGTGTTTGGCTGGAGAGTGAAATGTTAGGGGCCAATAATAGTAAAAAGAAGTGGTATTCTGTGTACCTCCTATTTTTGAAACACCAACTAATTTCAAGTTGGGATGATATTGGATATCTATGGCATGGTGTCCATAGAAAGTACTGCATGGGTTAAATAGCCTGTGAATATCCCATAAGTGGGCCATGGGTCGAGTATCACTTGCACAGATGCAAAGTTTCTGCCAGATGGCCCTGCTTGCCCAGTGCCATCTGCACCTGCACCTTTCTTTTTTCGGGAATTGACCAACATTTTTTAAAAAATAAGTGTTTTCCCTTCAGTTACATAGACCCTTGACATGCACAAGTAGGACATTATTTGTTTTAATCGGCTTTCAAAGGTGCCCCACAGAAGAATTCAAAAATATTAGTTCCCATCGAAATTGTGTAGCTTAAGGCCTGCACTTTGCTGTTTGTGGCTGCAGGAGGCCGAGGAAGTGATCGGGTTTAAAACAGAATATAACTTCCATAGCGCTTGTGTTCTTGTTGGGTACAGATAAACTAGACATCAACCAATGCGGGGAGTTAAAAGGCTATGGAATAATGCAATATAGTTGCATAGGGGATCATCCAAAGTTTGCCGGTATCCTGGCGGCAAATCCGCCAGGATACTGACAAATGGACCTACCATTGGTGGCACCTGATATCCCAGTATTACCGGGATATTCCAGGTGCTGGCGACAGCAGTCCTGGAGGGGATTGCTGGTGTTACCGGCACTGGTAATACAGACAATCTTCTCCTGTGCCGATCCAGAAAGTGCCGGTATATGGAAATACCGGCACTTTTTTTCCAGACCGGCAGAGTCGGAATTAGACCCATTATGCTGTTTGTACGAAGAGGTGACTAACAGCCCATGTGACGATTTAAATCCCAGTGTGGATATCGGTGTGAGACAACAAACCTCTGTTAATAGAAGAATCAATTAATCCTGCCCGTATCTTCTATCCTTTTGCTTTTTCCATTTCCTAGTTTGATTAAGCGCATGATCAAATATAAAATGTAATGACATATTCTGGAAAAAGGACCCTGGGTCTAGACTTACGTTAGAGGAGAGACACACACTATTTGTGTGTGCAAGACCTTTCCTATAAGAATGGGGAAGGTGATGCTTAGAATGCTACTGTGTGTACCGCACACGGATGTGCTGCGCAGGGGCTCTTCACTGCAGGTTATCATGATCAAACGTCATGTGTGGTTTACAATTTGCTGTCATCAAGGTGAAATAATAAGGGATTATAGAATGTTACATGGGTTTTGCAGAGTCACTATATAAAGAAGGCACAGCTGTTCATTTCAATGGGCCCCATTACGACCCTGCCAGTCCGGTACTAACGGTGCCGGTAATTGACCGGCACCGTTGTTACTGGGCCGGCATACTCTGAGTTCTGCGGGCGGGTGCCTTTCCGTCTTGCCAGTCTGACCTGGTGGGGCGGAACGCCACCCGCCCGCAGACTTTGACAGAAGCATCGGCACTGTTGCACACAGTGCCTGTGCTTCCGTCCTCCCCATTCCCATTGAGTCGAATGGAAATGGGGAGTAATTTTTCCGGGGCCCGACAATGGGGAATTACCGGGACCGCCCGGGCTGTAATGCCCCGGTAAGTCCCCATTGCCGGGCACCGGGAAAAAAATTACTCCGGCAGCCGCCGTGCCGTTTTTACCGGCACGGCTACTGGGGTCATAATGAGGCCCAATGTTTTGAAAGGAAGGGTCAGTACTGTGGATACCACAGTACCCAGGGTGGCGCCACATTGCAGTGTGCTGCCACTGCTGACTTACCAATACCAATGAAGACTTAGGAACTACTAATGACGAACCTAAATATGCCTGATAGACTGATGGGAAGGGCCATTATGAGTTGGCTAAAAGTCATCATTTCAAGCGATTGTGGCCCCCTCCTCAGGATTGTAAGGCTATTAACACAGTAAAGTGTTTTTATTGTGGGCAAAAAATACCACGCACAAGTACGTGTAATGTTCTTTTCATGAACAGGGAACAAGTAACAATGAATGTTACCCATATTTATGTTTCATTACAGCGTGGTAGATTGTGGGATTTAACTGCCTAAAACTGCGCTCTGCCCTCACACAGCTGAAGACAATGGTTGTGTGCTTCTCAGGCTGCAGCTCAAGTCAGGATGAGGTCTTTATCAGAGGTAACAGACTGTATTCCGAGCCTTCTGATTGGCTAAGATGAGCTCTGTAATGGAATCCACGTGGCGATAATAATCATATGCACTGTCACGACATTAATAATAGAAATGTAGCAATAATGATAACGATAATATTTCTGGTGAAAATACAGAGAACGGGCCCCCAACCATATGTCCAGAGGTGATGCATGCCATATAGTGCCAGGGTGAAGGAGGTATGCCATCACAGTTAATGCAGTGCCTCTACAGTGTCTTTTTGGTCACAACGGAATAATAATATTTTGTATTTATAGCTACTCAGTGACATCATTTTGCTATTACAACCGTCGTTTCACTTTCAATTTTGACTAAACAATGACAGTTTCCTCGTCTAATTTTACTTGGTTTCTGGTTTAACTCTGACCTCTCCTTTTGAACTCAGATAAATAAACTTGCAAGCAGCTGTTTCTTCCAGCTAAAATCTTTGAAACAATTCCTCGACTACTTTAGGGAGGATAGCTCAGGGCCAAAGACGACGCAGAGAAACACAGGTTCGAACCTCGGGTCCGCGCTTAGAAACCTCTGGGTATTAAGCACATTATAAATAACCTATCATATCATATCCATATCAGTTTCCCAGCCAGGATTCAAATCATGAATGTTTTCATCTCGAGTTGCTTAGATTATTGTAACACCCTCTAACTTGGCCAGAGAAAAAGATTTTTAAATCGCAATGTATTCAGAATTCTGATGCTTGCCTCCTCTTGCATCTGAACAGGCAGGCTCATATCTCTTCTGTTCTTAAAGATTTGCTCTGGCTACCGTGGTGAGAAGGATTGAAGTCAAGATGCTCTGTATGGTCCTCAAAGCTTTCTATCACAATAGTCTTGTATTTAACCAAAATGGTTTGTCACGATTTATCCCTGGCAGACAGTTAATATCTGTGCTGCCTGGTAACTATGGTTTTCTTGTTCCTAGATTATGGAATAACCTCCCTCTCCACATTCAAACCATCTCGAATCACATGGAGTTTAGACACAGGCCAAAATAGGGATTATCTTTTGTTTTTCTTTGCTTTATTTCCGGAAAGCTGGAGTTAATATCTACCTACCTACTTCATTCAGTGCAATGGATTTTAATGAAAACTTTAAATAGGTATTTTTGTCGGTAGGATGAAGGGACAGTACTTGTGAGTGAGTGGAGATCGGGGTGGGAAATGTACTTTGCTTGTTAAACAGCCTGTGAAAGGTTTTTTATTTTCCCTTTTAAAGCGAGTGAAATAATATAGGGTTACATACATTAAAGAATGAGCAATTGGTGTTACAGTACAGGATTTTCATTTTGGGAGATGTAGCAAGGTTTTTTATATGGATGGCCTGAGGAGTGTAGAGGAGTTGGAGATTGCTAGTCCTAGCTTGCCTGTAGCCGTGTGCCATTGAAGCAGGCTAGTGCATCTGCAATAAAACATACATAGGGAGCACAATCGGATATCTGTGAACCAGAATATTTGAACATTTACGGGCAATTAAAAATAAAGACCTTAAATATCCACTGGCAATGCATTGCATTATGGAACACCCACAACTAAAGGTTGACCAACTGAAGATTTTTGGTCTTGAGCAAATAAATGATCTACCCAGAGGTGGAAACAAGGAACTAATATAATGACAAAGAGAATAAGAATGGATCTGTTTTATGGACACTTACGACACAGGTCTCAATTGTGACAATGATTTTTTCAACTGGCTATAAGAGTAATTACACACATGGGGTAACCTCTTACACAATGTGGGTCTCTCATTTTAACTCATACATGTCAATTGCTATATTTGAGAAACAACCAAGCTTTATTTGCCTTTGCTTAGGTTTGCTGTTTGACATGAAATATATGTAATCCTACTGGCGTCTTTTAAAAATTACAAACCTGAGATAATTTATATATATCCATAACATGGTAAAGTGTAATAACTTGTAATTCTGAATAACAAATGTGTTCTTTCTCTTTTTTCAACTAGCCAGGGTATGCTCAAATTATCCCTTTTTCTTTACAAGCATTAACTCTTTTTAACAAAGAGTGTTTTTTTTCCACTAATACATACCTCATCTAAATTGCTTGAAAAATATAACTAAATCGGCATCCAAAATGGCCGAATTGACGCAAAACGTGATGACATCATCACGCACGCCTAGCGCGAGCGTGATGAGCGGTTGCAGTAGTGTGCAACAATCCAGAAGCTCCAGGATGGGAACAACCGGATCCCTCTCCAATCTATGGACTCTCTAATTTTATGATCTAAATCAAGGTAAGCGTGCACTCTCCTTTCACGGGTTATATTTATCCTGTAAACCTCATTCTTAGCTTTAAACTTAAAATAGCAACTCTCTTTCAACCACATGAGAAATGAAGTGGCTGAAAAACAGTTTTCTTATGTTTTCCATTTCAGGCCAGTGAATATTTTGAACTGAGAATTTTTTCTATCTGTATTCATAAAAAGATAATCATTCTACCAGCTAATATATTTAGTTTGACTTACAATATAAGGACATGGTGAGCATTTAAAGACTCAATGATCTCACATCCTTTCAAAAAAGAAAGGCCAAACACAAAACTGCATTGAATTGTGCACAGAACTAATTTATATTTTATTTCCTCAATATTTTGGTTTATAATTACACTGATTGCTTTATATCTACTATTTGCTTTATATGTAAACTGATTTGTTATTTTAATTCAAGTGAAGCTTTGATTTATTAGCCTTTTTCACAGAAACTCTCCTGAGGATCCCCTTTGATCTTAAAAAGGGTGAAACATATGTAGAGAGTAGAAATCATCTGCGAATAAAAAATCTTTGACTATTATCACCAACAGTGTGAGACTATATTTCTTTGGCTCTCACCTACTCAACCCTTAACAACAGACTATTGGATTGGCGCAATTGGGACTGTACTTCTCACTAAGCTTGCACATTCTTATCTCTGGTAATCAAGATAACAGTACACACCCAATAGCTGACAACCAAACCTTCACCACATAATCTTGGACAAACCAATATTGAATTCGCCCAAAGAACGAAGTCCTTGCTTTTTGATTTCCATTTATGACCATAGTATGTTATTGGTTCCTGTTGTTTTATACACAGTGTGGCTTTGTGAGGATTCGGGGCAGGATGTCAGGCTCTGTGTTCTGACTGTTTGATATGTCCCAACTCCCCTCTTCCTCCTCCTCACCTGTACTGTAGTAATCGCCGTCCTCTGGGCTGAGGGATCTTTGGGATCTGTAATCCTTTTCCTTTTTGGTCGGACGTTTATGTCTCACACGGGAGGAAGCCACAGTGAATGCTGGCGAAAGGCACCCCACTGTGACCCCGTTCCAGGGAGGGACAATGAGGGGAAAAAGCTGTTGACGGCAGAAAACACCCCTGCTGATGGCAGACAGAAATCCTCTTGGAAACCGGGCTCCTCTTTGAAGGATGAAAAGATGGGCAATGAAATCCAAGGCGCCAGGAACAGGATTAGCAGAGCCCCACAATAACACCAAACAGCAACCCAGGGAAAGCGGGCCCAAAGGAGCAAAAGGAAGCCAAAGTAGAAGGGAAGAGACGGAACTGGAAACCAAGGAAGAAAGAGAGGAAAGCGGAACCGAGGGACGGAGTACAAGCGAGAGAGCAAGGGAAGAGAGAGAAGGTAAGAACCGGGAAAAGAAACGTGCTCCAACAAATGACTGGAGCGAAAGAGAAAGTAAAGACACAATCGTAACGCAGGGGCAGCAGCGAAGCAGAGTAGCTGACCGTAGCGGTTGCAATGCGATGCGCTGAATGAAGGGCGTGGCTAAGTAAACCTACGTACATCCGGAAGCGAGAAAAAGACTAGACTATTTGGATGTACGTAAACACGGACGTGAAAGGGCTTCAGTGGGCACGAAAACTAAACCTGGGCCACATGCACCAAGATTGAAGGCGGCGCATGACACACGACTCTAGTGATGAGCAGAAAATAGGCCTCATGTGAGGAACAGGGCAGGCTTCAAGCGAGTAGAATGGATGGACTTCGGCTAAAAACATGTGCCAACCACATGTCAGGAGCAAGCATCGGTCTTGGGTGAGGAGTGAGGATGGGCCTCAGGGGGGGGTAAATTGGGGGGTCTCAAGATGGAAGCAGGGGTGGACCTCAGGTGAGAAGCAAAAGATAGGCCACAGGTGTGGAGTGGATTAGAGCCTCAGATGAGTAGCAGGAATGGGTCATATATCCAGAGTGGAAAACAGGTTCGGGGGCAGTGCATCATGTTGAGTTCTAGGTGATTGGTGTGGCTCAAGTGAGGAATTCAGGTTGTGCAGTTCTGATGGTTCACCAGGTTTGGGTTGGGAGTCAGGTTGGTTTGAGATTTTGGCAACTGCTTGCTCAGGTCGGCGTGTGATGCAGTGCTTTAGCCGTTTAAGTCAACATCTGTCAGTTCGATGTGGTGAACTTGGTGATCTGATGCAGGGTTCAAACAGGCAGCAGTTCAATTTTGCTCACACTGGCGAGCGAGTTGTTCGAGCTGAACAGGTGACATGCTCCGCTAAGCACGATGCAGCTGCAAGTCCGTTCGAGGGATGTAATTAAGCAGTAGTTTGAATTCGAGCCCCTCTGGCTTGAGTGTGGTAAACACAGTTCAAATGTGGTTTGACCAGGTGGATGCAGCAGAACAGGGAGCTTAGTCTGATCTGTTCCTTTCAATGCTGTGAGACCCACTCTGTGTGTTTTACGACAGGATGAGTCCATTTAGGTTCTGCTCTCCCAGACTAAGGTAGTTTGGTGCAGAGTGGCAGGTCTTGGCCCTCAGCAAGGGTCACTCTCCATGTGCCCTGGCAGTGGGTAGGGAGCAGCGCTTGCATCTGCCTTGGATTGCTCCTTTTTCACCTCCATGGATGAGGGCTTCAGAGAGGTCAACTCTCCCAAAAGAGGTCCACATGGATTCTTTCTTAAGTATTTGCCCAAAAACGAATCAATGAAGAAGTGTTTGGACAAATGCAAGCCTGTTTTAAGGGGTCCCATGCCTGCCCTTACGAAAAGGGGTATTTGCCTTCTGAAATCATACCCAAAGTGCTCTGAGCTAAAGGAAATGGAGGAGACAGGAAGCAAAGAACAGGTATAGATAAAAACAAGATGGTGGAATGTTCGTCCAACTATGCTGAGGTCCCTCTGCACCCTTTACACTAACTCTGCCCCCTTCCATTGTACATAGCATCGAAGGTCCTTTTGATATGCAGCACCCTGATGTGAGGCTAGTCCTTTTGGGATGGGTGTGCCCTTTGATACCTGTTTCCTCAGACAGCTCCTGCTAGGACGTTGTCCTGCTGGAGAAATGTGTTACCTGGCCTCTCAAAGGATCAGAGGAGCAGCATAGCCATTCAGTCTCTTACCCTGCAGGCTGACAGGACCAGGATGCCTGGCCAGAATTAATATAAACCTTCCACAGCTGGCATGGGCTAAAAGTGCTAACGCATGTATGATATACATCTCATGTGGCATCTTATAGTTATGTGAATTACTATCCACAACACCCTAAACTCACTTATGGCTTTATGTTTAAAGATTACACTGCCACCAGAATAGTAATTCGTCATGAGTCCATGGTTTTGGAAGGGTGGTGCAGACTTTAAATGCAGCCTCTATGCTGAAGTGTCCTGGCTCTTATAACAGCTGTTAAAAAAGAACTTGTGACCTCTGGACCTACTCTTTGCCACTGCAGAGCTGGCGCTGCAGATCAGCATACTGATTCAGCAGGGGTTAGGTATACACTATTGTCTTTCCATGGAGCTTATAAAAGGGGCATCAAATTAGCAGATCACCCTTTCAGAAATAGAATTACGTGCATCATTTTATTAATAAAAAAGAAAGAAAAGCGCTTCTACATCCTTGCCAGATGGCACTTCCTTACACATTCATTTCCATTTGTCACAGTTTTCTGTTCCCCTTTTGTTATCACTGTAATTTCCTCTTATCCTTATACTGCTTCTCAGTCCTCTGGGGATGAATCATGTGTGGGGTTGTGAAAGGGGCTTAACTATGGATACATATCCCAGGAACCACAGCCTAGAGAAACTTACCATCCAGAGGAACCCCTCATTTGCTTCTTTGTCTGGGGTTTAGGGACTTTCTGGATTGCTGCAATCCCATCCTGGGACACATGTCTCTTCCCTGCAGAAATCCCATGTCCCAGGTACCACACATGGGGCATTCACTACTGCAATCTGTCTTTAGATGCCTTGTGACCCTTTACAGCAAGCACTTTTAACAGAATAAGTGAGTCTTCCTCACAAGCTTCCAAGGAGGGGAATGCTAAGAACAGATCCATTAAATACTGCACCAGCGTCGGCCCTCCTGGACACTGTGTGAAAGAATTGTGAACACATATTGTGTTGATTTATGGGTCAATGTAAACAGGTATTGACTGTCCGGATGTATGGTTGTGAAAGCATGCTGAACTCAAATCTACAACAGTGAAGTACTTGGCTGAGTATGGAATATATGACAAAATGGTAGCCTGATTGGGGAGAACTGGGAAAGCCGGTAACACAGTGGTATTAACTGCATGCAAATCCTGAAGAAAACAATATACCTAGCTTCTAAGTAGGCAAAATAGGAGTATTACAGGGGTTGGGAGGCAGTACAATAATATCTTGTTGGAGAAGAGATTCTATTAGAGGGTGAATACCTTCCTCAGGCTGGCTGGAAATAGGACACTGAGGTACACATGGCAGGGGCTTGGCAGGATTCAAAGTAATTTTGACTGGCTCTGCATTAACCATTTAGCAGTGTCATTTGCATGAGTTGACCATAATTTGACTGCAACTCGATCCAGCAGTTCCTGCTGCGAACAGGAAGTCTCAGCCTGGTCCCCAGGGTTCAAATGGGTTATTTCTTGTAATATTGCCCACACCTTGTGCTCTCTGCGAGCAGGAATATCAGGGGAATAGTAAATAGAGCTTAATTGCTTACTTAATGTACACAATAAATCTAATCCAAAAAGGTTCACAGGTGAACAGGGACTCAACAAGAATACATATTGGTCAGAAATTGGACCTATTGTGACCATCAGTGGTGTGGACGCAGGATGAGGTGTTGGAGCAGCCTCTATACGTACAGCATTTACATCTTCAAAATGCATCATTTGTGGAAACTCAGAAGCTTTCAGTGTGGAGCGTGATGCTCCGGTGTCAACCAAACATGAAATCTTTTGACCACCATCAGCACAGTCAACATACAGGGCAGTAGGATCAATCAATGTAAGTGGTGCAGCAAGCTCAGAGGCCCCTTTAGCAATCCTAACCATCGGTCAGAAGTGGTGGTGGTGGAGGCAAGGAGCTGATCATTCTGTTCGGCACGGTTGGCTGCCCGCCTCGACCGTCATAATGAAGCCGATATGAGCAATCAGTTTTCCAGTGTCTGAACTCTTGATAGCAGTTACGCTGATCACTGTATGTATTCGTATAATACTTCTCAGTAGTTTGCCCTGGCTCAAATGACTCGGGTTATTGTCTCCCCCCACCAACCCCTGCCCTCGCCCACCTGGCATGGGGCGAAACCCTTACCTTCCCTGAGGAGGTTCTACACTCTGTATTTGCAATGCCATGGGTTTGAATTCAGTGGTTGCTTTTTATCTTTCAACTTTCTCATGAAAATGCTGTGCAGGTAATAAAACCTCAACTAAACCCTTTCTTTCCCATCCTAATAATATTGCTTTCATTCCTTCAGATATGTTAGGGAACCACCACAGCTTGAGGCGATATAAGGGCTGCATCAACAATCCCAGAATGTTGTTCAAAGCATCGTTTCAAATGATCAATATATTCCGTAGGATTTTCTCCCTTGGCTTGCTAGCATGCGTTTATCTTAGACCAATTAATCTTTCGAGGACACATTTCAATAATAGTTTGCACCAGTTTGTCATTAAACATTTTCAAATCCCCAGTGTTAGTAAAGTTTTCTCTTTTTTAAGACGTTCCCTCCATTTCTATGGATGTCCTAACTTGTTCCTTTTATTTTTGTACCCTGTCTTGACTTTCTCTCGAGTGAAGTGAAGTCTTAAGCTTCACTCCACTGCACTTTTTCTCATTGTTATGGGGAAATTGACCAGTCCTTCAGACTGTCAGCACTGGAAAACTATGTTTCCCTTTTCTTTTTACATGTTACCTATTTTTTGGGTAACTTATTATCATTTCACAATGCATCTTACAATGCAGCACAATGGGGTTTCCTTTGTATGGCCCTAGACTACACTCAAAGGGATGTTCTCCTTACGCAGGATAGTGCAGGGTCATGTTGTGCGTTCCCATGAAGTGGGTTGGGACTGTGTTGTCCCAACCCACTAACTGGTTTTGGTATGTCTGGAGAATATTCATGAGTTTCACCATCAGTGGCCCAGATTGGACCACTGCTGGGGTGTTTCTAGATAAGAAGAGGAGTCCTGCAGCCATTCCCCAGAGATCCTGCGAAGAGCCAAGCATCCTGCCCAGCTGTGAAGGATTCGGAAGACCCGTGGACCCGTCCTAAGAAGGCCTGGCGACCAACTTTTGCTGCAGTCCTGGTGGAGCCCTGTATGGCTGGTGATCTTTGGAAGTCCTTCGGTGGAGCTTCGAGCCTTGGAGGGGTGGACCCAACTATTCCTGATGTCTGCTTGGTGCCCTGCCGTCTGAAGTCCTTGGAGGTGTTCCTGGAACCATCCTGTGGACTGACCAACTTCAGTTTGCAAATAATAGCCACTGCATTCTCTTTCAGTATTGTGGGGTGGGGGATTGTGATTGTATTGCACTGGCTACTGGGGCTGTATATATTTATTTTATTATTGGTGTTGTGTGATCGTATTACCTATACATATTCATTTTCATAGCATGTCCCTTGGCCATAAATAAATATTGTATTTTTATAACTATCTGTCTAAGTCTAATCATCCTTGATTACTTGCGTGTGAACTCATTGTGGACCCTTTACCAAGCTCACCCTTCCTGAGACTTAGTCTTGACCACTCCCCATACTATCTTGATTGGTTTGGCTACAGCTCCCAGAGTTTTCCCTGTTCACTACCTAGGTTGGCCTCCTACACATCTGTCCACCAGGCCAGAGTGGAGAAATACATTCTAACACCTAGCAGTAGCATGTTCTTCAGCTGGCCAATTAGCACACACTTTCACACTTTAAGTAAGGTACATGTATCTGTGGGCAGCACTGCTGGCAAACAACTGATTCAATTCAAAACAAGTAGGATGATAACAGTCTATGATGACCTGAAGTTCCTCCTGGAACTTCACAGAATATTCTCGTATCTTTGGGAATCTCAGAATAAAGTTAACAAATCAGAAGCGCTCTATCAGGCATCTAAAGCAACTAAAGTATCGCCTCCTCCAGGAAGTTGCTTGAGCAAGAATGCACCAGTGCTAGTATTAAGCATTGTATTGGTGAACCTTTCAAATGTGGCTGAGGAAGGCGAAAAGAGTTTAGAAATCGGAGCTCGTATTTAAGGAATGAACGGACCGACCATATGATTTATTAGAGTGGACTGATGATAAACCGGTGGTTGGGTAAAATCTGGACTAACCGGTTGTTGTTTGGGTTTAACATTTAGTATAGCAGGATTGTAAGTGTCCAAAATATCTCTGGAATTTCCTTTAATGGGGGCTCCCCTTGAATAACAGGATATTATCGTTTGTACACAGCTGTATGTGTCAGTGACTGCAGGTTAGAGTACTCGGTCTTGGATTCAGTCTTTCTCTTAGCTTCGGTATGCCAGTCTAATTAACTTTGGCATTGGTGGACTAGTGCGCCTTTCTTCTCTAACACCAAATGTAAGTTTGTTATCCTGTCTAAGTCAAATGTACCTTCCTGAGGTGATTTATTCTATGTATATTCCTGCCATTTATCCAGATACTTACATGCTTTTGGTGAGTAGTGAGTAAACATGAAGTGTGCCGGACTTCCCTTAGGAGGAAGTGGCAATTGTCTGGACTGCCTTGAACCCATTCTCCCAGGGTTCTCCGCTCTCCTGGTCTGTTCCTAAATCTGTCTGCATCGGGACGCCATGGGTCCCGTGGCTGGCGGCGTGTGTATGGCTCATTAGCTGACTGCTCTGCCATGTCTATTCAGAAGCTCAGGTATCAACACCCAGTCTCTGTTTCTCCCCCGTCACAAACATTTCAGAAACACCTGCAGGTGTTGGTCAGATTTAGATGATTTCTTGTTCACAGCTTATACCATTACACTACCCACCATGCAGTGCAGTGTTTCAACTTGTTTCAGAGACTTGGGTAGGTAACGGTCATAATCAGTAAAAACAATGTCTACTATAGCTCCTGTACCAGGATAGAAGAGAGCGTGAAATATAAAGCTGGGTCACAACTGAGTTGCACATTTAGGGTTTCAAGTAACAAGGGACGGGTTAAGACAAGACAATCATGGGGGTCTCATCCAAAACATTTTCTTCACATTCATACAGAACTCATTCTCCCTAATCAATACTATACTACTCTGACCGGCACAGTGGATTCATGTTCTTTTAAATCAGTCGAGAGCATGGATGCACTGTTCTTAAACTGCGATGGCCAGCCGCTATTACTTTTCTTTATTAAGATAAACAGTTCTATAGTCAGTGTGCTTTCCCTCTTTTATCCTTGGATAATCAGAACAGATTTGAGGCTTCAGACTGCTGATTTCAGATTTCAGTTTCAGTGACAAACATTTAACCCAACCCATTTCAGACAACAAATTACAAGACATAACAGTAGATTGACACAATTACCTGTGTTCACCAACCCATGATTTTCAATCGGCTCTTTCTTCCCCATCTGCTCTGCCCACCCTCCTTGAGTCTCCCGGCACTTTGGCCAACTCTCCCCTGCGACAAAATAATCTCTCCTGGACCCTTTGGGATCTCCGGGAAGTGCATCCGGCAGCCCTCGGACCTGGCCACAAAGCAGACAGAATCCGATACCTAAGGCACAAAACCTGTGGTGGGAAAAAGACCACTCACTATTTCGGTGGATTGATGTTATGTTATGTTATCGGTACATGTATAGCGCACCGTCACCAAAGGAATTGGTCCCCAGGCGCTCTGGCGGATCTGTAAACAGGAAGGGTGGGGTAGGGTTAGTCGGGAGGAGGGGAGAAGGAGAGTGGGAGATGTGGTGTTCTGTTGGCAGCTTCAGCTCGGTATACACAGAGTGCTGGGCTTTGGTGCTAGTATCGGATCGGATGAAGGCCTCGAGTGCTGTGGGTGAAGTTTATGTGTTGATGCAGTGTGGTAAAGTGCATGCGGAATGCTGGGAGAGAGATGGCTGTGTGGTTTTGTGTGGGTTTAAGTATGCAGAAGATTGAGGGTTGGGTTAGTGGGGTCTGTATCCAGGTTCAGGTACTTATGATTCAGTTAGAGTTGTATACCTGTGGGTTCGGATGTTGCTGGTTCCTGGTGGCCGACTTGATTTGGTGGTGTTGCGCTGATCCAACTTTATCCTATTGAGTATAGTTTGGATTGGTGGGTGCGTCTGAACCTAATCTTCAGGTGTGGTACTGGGTGGGTGATATCTATTCTTAGGTGATCTAGTGTGACCCTGGTCGGTTAAGGCTTTGAGTGGTTCAGGGTTGCGGTCATGTTGAAGTGTTGTCCTAGTGGATTCGTCTTGGTCAGCGTGTGTATTCAGACATTCGTATCCTTCTGTCGTGACTGATTCTTAGATTTCCGTGGGGTGAACATCCTTGAGACTGTTTAGTTGTAGTTTGTGTGGTGGGGCATTGTGCTTCCTGCTTTCTATTGGTGGACTGTGTGTAGTAATGGAACATTCTGTTTCTCACCCATAGAATTGGGCCCGTGATGCAGTGCTTCCTTTCCCTCTCTATGTTTGTTCTAAGGGCTGTTGGGGAAGGTCATAGTTCGGTCCTGGTCCTCTTGATGATTTGTTCTAGTCTTTCTGTCTTAGTTTGCTATGTTTACTGTCTTTGGTCGTATTGCGACTGTCTCCCGTTTGGTCCTTTAGTATGCCGTGAGATATTTACCTCCGCTTTTCCCATTGATTGATCGGTGCATATCGTGGTCGCTCTACGTTCGTTGATGTTTTTTGGTATGTCGGTGCCCCTGTGACCAGTCTTTCTAGTTATGACGTGAAGAGCCAGGTTTTGAGTCATTTCCTGAATAATAGGTGGTTTCTTGTGTTACGTATGTACTTTGGAAGGTCGTTCCAGGTTTTCGGGGCTTGGTGAGAGAAGGAGGATCCTCCAAGTTTTATTTTGTTGTAGGACTTCGGTTCCAGGCGGATGTCCATGCTTGATCTGAGCATTCTTGTTGGTTGATGTAGGCGTAGTTTGACTCTTAGAAACTCAGCGCCTTCGTTGGGAACTGCTCTGTGCATAATGCACATTGTTTTGAATTGTATTCGTTGTTTTATTGGTAGCCAATGTAGTGTTTTCAGCACTGGTGCAGTGTGTTCTCTTCAGGGTAGTTTCAGAAGTAGTCTGGCTGCCGCGTTTTGTATGCGTTGTAGTTTTTTAGGAGCCGTTCAGGCATGCCTAGGTAAAGGCTATTGGCTTAGTCTACTTTGGACATGACGAGGGCGATGATGGTGGTCGTTTTGTTGGCGAACGATAAGAACGGTAAGATTCTCTTTGCCGCTCGCAGGAGGAAGAAGCATTTCTTGAGGAGATCATTTTCTTGTGGCTCTAGCGTGAGATTATTGTCCATCAGAACCGCCAGGTTTTTTACAATCGCCGAGGGTGCTGGGGTAGTCCCGAGTTCCCTTGGCCAAGGGATGAATTGGTATTCTCATCCATTTTTTGTGACAATCGTTATTTCAGTTTTGCCTGGGTTGATTTTGAGGGAATTGGAGTTCATCCAGAAGAATACATCGTGGAGGCAGTTTTCTAGCGTTGAGTTTCTTTCCGGGTTGTCTTGTATTTTGAAGATTATTTGTGTATCGTCAGCGTAGTTGTAGCAGGTGTGGGCGTGACTTTTGATGACTCTGATAAGTAGATACAGGATGATGTTGAATAGTAGCGGGGAGAAGGATGATCCTTGTGGTACTCCACAGGTGGAATCTCTCGGGCTGGATTTGAAGGGTTTCATCCATACAGTTTCCGTTCTTTTTGTTAGGAAAGATTTGATCCATAGTAGGGCGGTGTCTGTTATTCCAAGTGCTTCTAATCTCGTAATGAGGGTGTCGTGGTCGACTGTGTCAAATGCTGCCAAAAGGTCTAGGAGTATGAAGGCAGTGCTGTTGTCCGAGTCTGCGTTGGTTTTTAGATCATCCCATATTGAGAGTAGAGCTGATTCTGTTCCTCTCAGTGGTCTGAAGCCAACTTGTGCCTGGTCTAGTAGGCCGTGCTCTTCTATAAACTCTTGGGTCATTTTGTATATGTACGGTTCGAGCAGCTTGGCTGTATACGGGATGTTGGATATAGGTCTGTAGTTGGAGAGGTCCTCTACGTTTCCCACTGTATCTTTGAGTAGTGGCCTGATGTACGCAGTTTTGATGGTTTGTGGCACTTTCCCAGTTGCGATGGAATGGTTGAGGACGTTCCTGTGATATTCCATGGGTGTTCCTTGTTTAAGAATTGATTTGTAAATGTCTGGTGGGCATGGGTCATTGGGGGACCCTGAGTTGTTGCTTTCATTCACCAGTTTGACGAATGTCTCCACTGATATTTCTGGAAAGCTTCGTAGTTTGTTTGGGTGCTCCTCCCGGGTGTAGGTTGGAGTTGTGGTCAGATCAGACGGTCTGCTTTGAATGGTTTGTTGGATGTTAGTGATTTTGTTTCTGAAGTAGTCCGCAAGGTCGTTGCAGAGTTTCACGGACGGAGTTGGTGTGTTGTTACATCCTGGAGGGTTTTTGATTTCGTTTATGATTTTGAAGAGCTCTTTTTGGGTGTTTGGTGCTACGAAGATTCGGTTGTCGTAGTGTTTCCTCTTCGCTTTTTGTATTTCCTTTTTGTAAGCCCGGTTGTGTTTCAGGAATTTCAGTTTGTTCGCCGCGTCGTTTTGTTTTCTCCAATCAAGTTCTAGTCTTCGGTTTTTTCTTTTCATGGTGCACAGTAGTGCGGTGAACCATTTTGCCATAGACCGTTTATTAGAACAAGTGAAGGGTTTTTCTTTGGCAATGTTGTCTATAGTAGTTATAATCCACGAATGCAGCAGGATTACCTTTTTGTCCAGGTCATCTTCTTCCATGAATTTTGGGTGTGGTTTGTTTAGCTCCAGGAGTTCATGCAGGTTGGAGTTATTGATGGTTCTCCAATTTCTTCTCATGGTTTTCGTTGTTTTGTCCGGTTGATTGTTTGTTGGTCTGGTCATTTCGATTACAAAGGGGATGATGAGGTGGTCGCTCCAGGGTATTTGAATTGGGGGTGCTGTGGTGAGGAGTAGTTTGTTGGTGAAGATTGCGTCAAGTGTATGCCCTGCCGAGTGGGTTGCTCCTTTGACTAGTTGTTGTAGGTTCTTTGCTGCTAGTTGGTTGGTTAGCGATTTTTGTATGGTTGTGCTTTCTCCTTCAAACCAGATGTTGAAATCTCCTAGGACTATCAGGTGATTGTGTTTGATGGCTAGGACGGTGATTGCTTCTGTGAAGGAGTCTTCGAAGGTTGCATCGTAGGTTGGTGGTCAAATATATTAGTACGAATTTCAAGTTTGTTTTGGATGTTACTGCTAGACGTATGATTAGGGATTCACATTTATCGATGATTAGTGGGTTTTCCAGTTTGATATCCAGGTGTTCTTTGTGAATGATTGCCAGCCCTCCCCCTCTTTTAGTTTTTCTGTTTGATTGGACGCATTTGAAGTATTCAGGTAAACAGTTGTTGAGGGTGATCTTGTAATTGTCGTCTAGCCAGGTTTCTGTTACAAATAGGATGATGATCCATCCGTCGCAGAGCAGATCGTATATCTCAGTGGCATGTTTCGACATTGATCTTGCATTGATGAGGTTGCAGTGGATATTATTGGTGTGATTTTGCTTGTTGGTTGTACCTTGTTTTGGTTTGTGGTTGTTTGGTTGTGGTGCATCATTGTTGGCGTTGATTGGAGGTGGATGAGGATCTGCGAAGGTTATATCTTCATTGCAGGAGGGCGTATGAGGTTCAGCGGAGGCTGCATCTTCATTGAGGCAGTCTGCTAGATAGAAAGCTTGGCTGTTCAGTTGTGTTGCTTCTTTGTTTGTGCTGGTTTGGTGAAGGTCCATGAAGGCTTCTTCTTCGTTGAATTGGTCAGTTAGGTTCATGTTTGGGTTGTTGGTTATAAGATCTTCATCTCGTTATGTCCGGTATGGTGCGGGTGTTGGGGGTGTCCTTCTGTTCTTCTGATGTATGGGGTGATGGGGTTGGACTCTGGCCACCTTCTTCAGTGTTCCCGTCTTTTTTCTGGTTGTCTCTGGATTTTCTTTGTCTGTCTTGATGCTTTTGTGTCCTTGTGGTATCCTGGTTCTTGTGTTGTTGCAAGGTATGGTGTGAGATATAGGGAGTTTTCCCTTTGGGGTTTTGTTCTGGGCGTTTTGGTTTTTGGCGTTGTGTTTCTTCTATATGAGGTTGTTGCTTCGGTGGTAGGTTTGATTTGTGTGCCTGTTTCCAGTGCAGCCTTGTCTTGTGCCCTTTCTCTGCGTCCTTTTCTGGTCCGGGGCATTTTGGTGCTCAGTGCGGAGGTGCCGGTTGAGCGGTTGGCTGCTGTGCCTTATGATGGGAGTGCTGGTGTTTCTTCTTGTATTGGTAGGCTTGGGAGCTTTTGTGCCGTCTGTTCTTCCGGTGGGGCGGTTTGTGTGTCCTCTGAGCGCTGTCTGGTGGGGTTTTGGTGCTGGGCGTACTGTTGTCCGGGGTATAGGTCAAAGTCCAGTGCTGTCTGTGTAGGTCTCTCTGAAAGGATAAGGGCGGCTGGAACTATTCTATCACGGTCTAGCCCTCTCTGGGAGTATGTTAAGGTGGTTAAGCTAAGTTTGTGCTTGAGGCTAGTTCTGACTATGTTCTAGAGTCTCGTATGGTAGGGGGGACCCTAAGGAGTATTGTAGTCCTTATGATTCAAAAATTTAGGAGCGGAGTCCCTGCTAAATTTGGGAGACCTGGGAGACCTGTATAGTGGGAGAGAGGCCTATCGCTGTAATCTGAATGGCACAAGATGCAATTTGGCACTAGAACCCCTGCTATATTTGGTAGACCTGTATAGTGGGAGAGAGGCCTATCGCTGTAATCTGAATGGCACAAGATGCAATTTGGCACTAGAACCCCTGCTATATTTGGGAGACCTGTATAGTGGGAGAGAGGCCTATCAATGTAAACTGAATATTACACAATACAGTTCGGGACCAGAGCCCCTGCTAAAATTGGGAGACCTGCACGGTGGGAGAGAGGCCCCCCTATGTAATCCGAATATCACAATACCATCTGTGAACAGAACCCCTGCCAAATTTGGGAGGCGTGTGTAGTGGGAGCGAGGCCTATCAATGCAATCTGAATGTCATACAATACAATTTTGGAATAGAACACCTGATAGTTTTGGCAGACCTGTATAGTGGGAGAGAGGCCTATCAATGCAATCTGAATATCATACAATACAACTTATCAAAGCGATCTGACTGTCATACAATGCAATTTTGGAATAGAACCCCTAATAGTTTTGGGAGGCCTGTACAGTGGGAGGGAGGTCCCTCAATGCAATCCAAACATCATGTAATACAACTTGGGGACAGAACCCCTGTTGGACTTGGGGGACCTGTGTACTCTGAGAGAGTCCTAACTATGCAAACTGAATGTCACACAATGCAATTTTGGGGACAGAACCCCTGCTAAATTCGGGAGACCTGTACAGTGGGAGAGAAGCCCATCAATGCATTCCGAACATCATACAATGCAATTTTGGGGACAGAACCCGTTCCAAGTTTGGGAGACATATATAGTGGGGGAGAGGCCTATCAGTGCAATCTGAATATGGTACAGTACAGTTTGGGAGCAGGCCTGTATAGTGGGTGGGAGGCACACCAATGCAATCTAAATATCATACAATACAATTGGGGTAGAACCCCTGATACATTTTGGAGACCTGTATAGTGGGAGAGAGGCCTATCAATGCAATCTGAGTGTCACATGATATAGTTTGGGAATGGAGCCCCTGGTAAGTTTGAGGGACCTGTATAGTGGGAGAGAGACCTATCAGTGCAAACAGAACATCACACTATGTAGTTTGGGGGCAGAACCCCTGATAAGTTTGGGAGAGAGGCCTATCGATGCAATCTGAGTGTCATACGATACAGTTTGGGGATGGAGCCCCTGGTGAGTTTGGGAGACTTGTATACTTGAATATCATATAATGCAATATGGGGACCTAACCCCTGCAAAATTTCAGAGACCTGTATAGTGGGAGAGAGGCCTATCTATGCAATCTGAATATCATACAATGCAATATGGGGACCGAACCCCTGCTAAATTTCAGAGACCCATATAGTGGGAGAGAGGCCTATCAATGCAGTCTGTATATCATACAATGCAATATGGGGACCAAACCCCTGTTAAATTTCAAAGACCTGTATAGTGGGAGAGAGGACTATCAGTGCAATCTGAATGTCATACAATGCAATTTGGGAACAGAACCCCTGCCAGGTTTGAGAGACCCGTATAGTGGGAGAGAGGCCTATGAATGCAATCTGAATATCATACAGTGCAATATGGGGAAGAAACCCCTGCTAAATTTCAGAGACCTGTATAGTGGGAGAGAGGCCTATCAATGCAATCTGAATGTCATACAATGCAGTATGGGAACAAATGTAGCATGCTTGTCTATAAGTGGGCTAGGCTTCCAGGGTGGAGCTGTTGCTCTATCCCCCACCTAGGCCACTCTTACCTTACCGGTCCTTGGTTGTTGCTGGTTGACTGCTGGCTTCCCCTGCTGACACTTCCTGGAGCCGCCTCTGTTGGAGACGCCCTTCGCCTTGGGGCCCTTAGCCACAGGGCTGCCGGGCAGAGGGCTGCCCTGGGAGGGTCGGTTAAGGCTTGGGCAGCAAGGCCACAGTCCCAATCAGAGCGGGGAGCAGGTCGGGAGGCGGGAGGATGGGAAGGCACTCACCTGCTGCAGCAGCTTGAGGAATGGGCGAGCGGGAGCCTCTGCGGGTCACTAGGCCCTGCAGCAACACGTAGGGAAGGCCAATCAGCTGGCGGGAGGAGGAGGGAACCAGGAAGTGTAAGCGGGAGGGAGGGGGGGAGAAAAGAAGACCTCGCAAAGGGACTCCGGTAGCCAAAAACGGCTGTATTCGAATTAGGTGGCCCAGGAGGGGCCAAGGCACTCACCTACTGCAGCCCCTTGAGGAATGGGCGAGTGAGAGCCTCTGTGGGTCGCTAGGCCCTGCAGCAACACGTGGGGAAGGCCAATCAGCTGGCGGGAGGAGGAGGGAACCAGGAAGTGCAAGCGGGAGGGAGGCTGGGAGAAAAGAAGGCCTCGCAAAGGGGCTCTTGCAGCCGAAAAACGACTGGATTCGAATTAGGTGGCCCAGGAGGGGGCAACGCACTTACCTGCTGCAGCCCCTTGAGGAATGGGCGAGCGGGAGCCTCTGCGGGTCGCTAGGCCCTGCAGCAACACATGGGGAAGGCCAATCAGCTGGCGGGAGGAGGAGGGAACCAGGAAGTGCAAGCGGGAGGGAGGCGGGGAGAAAAGAAGGCCTCGCAAAGGGGCTCTGGCAGCCGAAAAAAACGGCTTGATTCGAATTAGGTGGCTCAGGAGGGGCCAAGGCACTCACCTGCTGCAGCCCCTTGAAAAATGGGCGAGCGAGAGCCTCTGCGGGTCGCTAGGCCCTGCAGCAACACGTGGGGAAGGCCAATCAGCTGGCGGGAGGAGGAGGGAACCAGGAAGTGCAAGCGGGAGGGAGGCGGGGAGAAAAGAAGGCCTCGCAAAGGGGCTCTGACAATCGAAAAATGTCTGGATTCGAATTAGGTGGCCCAGGAGGGGGCAAGGCACTCACCTGTTGCAGCCCCTTGAGGAATGGGCGAGCGGGAGCCTCTGCGGGTCGCTAGGCCCTGCAGCAACACGTGGGGAAGGCCAATCAGCTGGCGGGAGGAGGAGGGAACCAGGAAGTGCAAGCGGGAGGGAGGCGGGGAGAAAAGAAGGCCTCGCAAAGGGGCTCTGGCAGCCGAAAGACGGCTGGATTTGAATTAGGTGGCCCAGGAGGGGCCAAGGCACTCACCTGCTGCAGCCCCTTGAGGAATGGGCGATCGGGAGCCTCTGCGGGTCGCTAGGCCCTGCAGCAACACATGGGGAAGGCCAATCAGCTGGCGGGAGGAGGAGGGAACCAGGAAGTGCAAGTGGGAGGGAGGCAGGGAGAAAAGGCCTCGCAAAGGGGCTCTGGCAGCCAAAAAACAGCTGGATTCGAATTAGGTGGCCCAGGAGGGGCCAAGGCACTCACCTGCTGCAGCCCCTTGAGGAATGGGCGAGCGGGAGCCTCTGCGGGTCGCTAGGCCCTGCAGCAACACGTGGGGAAGGCCATTCAGCTGGCGGGATGAGGAGGGAACCAGGAAGTGCAAGCGGGAGGGAAGCGGGGAGAAAAGAAGGCCTTGCAAAGGGGCTCTGGCAACTGAAAAACAGCTGGATTCGAATTAGGTGGCCCAGGAGGGGCCAAGGCACTCACCTGCTGCAGCCCCTTGAGGAATGATGAACAATTTATTAATAAAAAGCAATAACAAGAACAAAACCAATGACAACACAAGTGAGAACCCCTCCCTCTGTTCACTGTTCTTTTATATCCAAAGGAACAAACGCATTTCAGTGAACCGGGTGATCCAAGCAAGGCAAGGAATCAAACTGAAACAATGTTGCTGGCAGAGAACAAAGCCTCACTATACAAGCCTTTGATACCAGCTGCGCTCTTTCTTGTTAGTGTTATCAAGGAAGACAGCATATTGTAAAACATTTAGTCAAGGTGAATATACTCCTTAAAGATTCCCACATGCTCTGAGGCAGACAAGAACGCTTGAAATATGACTTCCTTCTGCTAACGGCCCTTTTCCTAAGAAAGTGGGACCCTAAAACACGCTTAAATATGCCAAAAAGGAAACATGTCAGGAGCGAGAGCTGGGCAGCACTAGAGGAAAATCCTTAATTGCAGAGACATGCATAGTAAAATGCAAAGCCTCATCTCGCGCAAGCAAGAAACAGTGGTTTAAACATGGCAGTCTACGGTATCAGCTCACCGTTATAATGCAGTAACATGAAAAGGGAGTACTTGCAATTGTCAGTTCTTAATCTTTTCCCCCATTAACGAGGGTGCCTCATATGTGGGCCACATTGCCTACAGCAGCAAACATAGGGATACATTACTGCAGGGGAGAGCAGGCCTGTGTGCATGTGTCCTGTTATAAGTGTGTTTAGCTTATGAACCCTGTGTTTTAAAATGAAATGGGTGCCATTAAATGTAAAGGTGCCACGCTATAGAGCAGATTGTCGGCGTTGGAGGGAGTACAGGGGTGGTGGCTGCTGTGTAAACGTAACACCAGGGAGACGATGAATAAATGGTCTGCCGATAAACGTCCACGTGCAGAATATTTGCCACGTCCCTGGTGCAGGCTGTAATTATGAATGCTTTGCTATTATATGAGCTTTTACTAACCATTCATGTATCACCTTGTGTGTTACAAGGAAAGATGAAGATTCTGTTCCATCCACCTTCCTTTTGTGTCGTTGTAATATAGATATTGCAATTTGCAAACGTAATTGAGAATTGGAATGCCCCTTTTGTACATTGCAAATTCAGATTTTGTAAAGTTAGCACATTTGCTCAGCGCTGTATTTGCATCATCGAAAGATCACTGTGACCACTCACCCAGTCGCAGTGGCCTCCGTGGCCCACAAGGTTATTCAACAGAGCCCTTCTTCCTGAGCTCACTATTCCTACTCCAGACAATTAATACACACCTTGAAAAAGACCCCTGTTGGGTCGAAACATGTGCTGACTTCGGTGTTTAATAATTTCACCTGGAATAATAGGCACAAGTGGCTAAGTAAAGCACTTACAATCTAACCACTACACAAGACTCGGCTCTTATTTGTCATAAGAGCCCAGATTCCTATGGTTCCAGGGCTTGGTTCGAGTGCAGTTCCACCACCATACCCAATTTAAACATCAAACAAGACGGATGAGCCCTGTCTTTCCTACTCACCGGCTGCAGGTCACAACACTAAGCACTGTGGACTAGCGCAGTGATCTACAAATTCTAGAGCTCTTACCTTTCTCTTACCTTTCTCCCTGAACTGTATATACATTTGCTCACCACTGTCTTTGCAAATATATAAATGTACATACATGTAGATATATATTTGTGTAGCTCTGTCTGGCTAATGTGATTCACTTTAAGGTTATGCCCATCAAACAACTACTCGCTGACTCATTTCACTACTTCCCCTAAAGTAAAAGAAATTGTCAATTTGGTTTGTATTTCTATTTATTAATTTATAACGCACTTACACCTAACCACTGAACAAAGACAATAAATGGTGCAAAATGCATGAACGTGATGAGTAATAAAGTACTAAAGGCATTAACAAGATGACAAAAGAAGAAATCTAGTATGGAAAATAAATGCAATGGCAAATTAGAAGGGGCAGAGAGTTCCTGTACTTAGGGGCAAGGATGGAAAAGGATTGAAATCATGAAGGGGAACAGGGAGGTTTAGGAAAAATAGGGATTGGGAACAGAGAGAACGAGGAGGGGAACAGAAAGATATTAGAGATGAGCGATAAGCCAGGAAGGGGTCAGGAAGACACTTGAAAACAACGTTTAAGAAATTAAAGCGACATGCTTGTATGCCTCCTCCCTACCTGTACTTCCCATCATAGCATTATCTATTCCTCTCTGACTGGCACATCCCCCCCTCCACACTCCGGTCCCCCCCCCCTGCACTTTTTGTTACTGAACTTGCACGATCAGAAAGAAACAAGGCTTAATAGGACCATTATTGTGATTTTTCTTCCCTGCCCCCACCCCCTTTTTTGTCTTGTGGCGCCTTGAAACACCATTTGCTGTATAGGCACTTTGTAAATAGTCCATAAAGGAATTAAATAAATAAAAGATAGTGGAGCGAGAGGAAAGGGAAAGAAGAGTGTGAATGGAGGGATGATTAATTGAATGGAGAAGGTAACACTGGTGTGCAGAAAGACTGAGGCATGAAGAGGAGCAAAAAAGAAACAAGAAAAAAGCATTAATATTATAAGAAAAAGAAAGGCTAGAATCAATGAGTATACCCAGATTCTGAGAAAGGTAGCAAGACAGGGGGGAATGAGGGAGCAGGAACATGATGATTAGAGAAAGAGGTAGAAGGAGGGAAGAAAACGACTTTGATCTTTGAAAGATTGAGATGTAGTAAACGAGAATACATCCAATGTTAGATGGCAAGCAGACATGAGAAGGGGAAAGTGTACAGAGAATCAGGGAAGTTTCAGGAGGAAAGGACGAGTTCAGTGTAGTTGGCATAAAAAGGGAAATGAAAACCCAAATTAAGTGATAATCTCGAAGAGGGGGGGAAGTATAAAGTTAGAAAAGGGGGGGTTTGAGGACAGAGCCTTCGGGGACACCAAGTTGCAGTGGCAGGGTAGGGGAACAGGAACCAGACTATAAAACTGAAAAGGTGCGGTGGGAGAGATAGGTCAAAAACCATAGAAGGACAAAGTCAGAGAAAACCCTGGAAAGGAAGTGCAGAGTGGTCAACCATGCCAAAAGTGGTGGAACCGTCGAGTATTATTAGTTTCGAGGAGTGTTTAGAGCGTTTGGCAGTGAGGAGAGAGTTGGTTACATGGAGTAAAGCTGTCTTGGTCGAATGCATAGGATGAAAGCCAGCGGTGAAGGGGAAAGAGAGAATGGAAATGGAGGAAGTCAGAAATGTCAGTGGATGACGTACTCAAGAAGTTTGGGAAGAAAAAGGAGAAGAGAGATGGGAAGATAAATGGAGGGAATTATCCAGAGAGTGTTTGGGAAGCATGTTTGAAACTAGATGGAAAAACACATCAAGAGAGAGAAGAGTTAATAAAAGATTATACGGTTATACGCTCGTTTGCAGGAGGATTAAGCGTGTGCCTTTTTCTGATCAGCGCTATTCTTTGATCCAACACAGACTCTACAGGCATTCAAACTATCACAGACTCCATCCATAGCCATCATTTCCTTTTTTACCTGTGAGAATCTTTCCTGTGTATGTACTCTCCCCCCCACCCCCTTTGGCCCTTTCTGGCCTCCTGCTGTCTTTTTTCTATTCTCTCGCAAACCAAGGAATGGCTTCCCCTGTAGAGGGCAGAATAGACAACTCTGTAAAAAAACTAAACCATCTACTTAATCATAGTGATGGGTAACGATCATAATTGGACTAGAGGCATCCACTTAGCCAACCAAGCCTTACAATGAACCCCCTAACACCCTCTTTTGTTTTCAAATACGAATTGAAGCCAACCAGGCATTCACATTAGAAGCCTACATCCAGGTCCTAATGCCATGAAGACATCACGGATGACACCCAGCTTGTATAAATAGACTTTTCCGAGATGGCGGCTGCAGAATGACGCCGCGGAACGCTGCTGCCTTCTTGGAGAAGTTACATGCTGTACTCACAGCACTGATTAAGGTAAAATCATGCCCCTTCTATTATTCACAGAATGCTTGCTCTGTAATTCCAATCCAGGTCCATTGACTAGGGATTGGTTAGTGCAGCGCATGCCCTAAGGCAGTGATTCTGAACTCTGACACTTGTATTCCTATAGATAATATGAAACAAAGACCTACCTAACTCCATGGGCATACGAATACCCAGAAGTTGAAGAAAATAGGCAGACATTACAAATAGCCGCTCAGGGGACTCCCTAAATGCAACTAGGAACTTTGCTCATAAGACTACATAGGTAATTATGGATACCATTGGGCACTAAACCGCACACCAACCTGCTTGGCGCCAATATTATCAATCATACTGGCCTCTTGTATTTCTTACAGGAAATATTCTCCTTTCTATCCCACACTGCGTCGAGTGGCCCAACGCAAAACTCTAGTACCTGAATGTTCATTTACATGATGAACCATATCGCATCAAGGTAAATACCGAACCTTATCTACCCTCACTCCATGCATGTTAGATAGTCACCAGAACCAGCACTCACAGAAATCACAACAATTACAGTTGGTCTGACAATTAAACCACCCACCACAACCACCACCCATGGGCATCTAGTGTTAGCCATCACATTGAATCACACCATCAACCAACACACTGACAAGTTAGTGTCCCCCACAAACTGCTGAAACACAAGCCAGCAGCTGGCATATCCCTCTCTTACTCACTATCCATGAGGGTAGCCACACATGTGAAGCACAAAGCAGCCCACTAAACTGTGAAACAAGTAATGCAACCAAGCACAGTGGCGTGTTATAGGAATTACTCAATCCAAACCACAACCTTTAATGAAACCATGATTTTGTCTCATGCTTTACCATTTTCTTTCCGTCTCACGTCCTCACGGACTAACGCTTACGAATTGTACTGTGATCTAAATGTTTCAGCATTAAATATAATGAATTACTGTATGTTATAATGAAACTGTAACCAAACAAAGGATATCACAAGCACATGTAATGAATTATCTTGGTAAATAGCCAGATATTGTGTAACTAGCCAAGAGGAAGTCCTAGTTTGGTGAAACAAGATGCACGTGCGCAAGGAGGTTATTGTTGGTTGTTAATCACTACATCTGTATGCAATGGCTGAATAAGATTGCACATGAATGCAATGCAAAATAAATGCTGTAACCTCCACATAGTTATTCACCTTATTAAAGCACCTCTAGTTAAAACCAACAAGGAAAATAACTATTATTTGAATGACTGATCGCAGAAGTGTGAGGGAGCGCCCAGTTATTCCACAAACTCTCTAAACAGGCCTCAGTGCTGCTAGTCCCCTGCATGGGTGATTGGCTCTGTACTAAAAAACTCTTTACCTAACTTAACACAGTTGATATGTGAGAGTGCCAGATTTGTTAGCATGTCATACTGGATTAGTCCTGCTGCTAAGTATTAGTATTAAATCTGTCATTATTGATCAATTAAGTGGTGCTCAGTTTATTGACTTTTATAGGATGAATGGCTTTGGTAGGGGTTTGACCCTGCTAAGGGCAGGCTTACCCCTTGTACTAGGTAAGCACATTTGAGCTATCCACTTGACGGTGTCCACAGGTCCTATGGTGTATTTGAAAGCTAACTGCTTTTGGAAGGGATCTGTCTGATATTGATAGCTTGCAACTAAAAGTATGTGTTAGCCTAATAACATTTTCTCTGTACCAAGATTTCTTCTGTCTGACAGTCACCCGCCAAAGTCCTCAAATGTATGTAAATATACTGTAATGTATGTAAATATACTGTGGGAGAGTAATTAAATAAACAATGTTCCTATGTAAAGCCATACCTTTGAGAATAAGTTACCACAAAATTGCTGTGAACCATGTTTCCATAATTGATTTTTCTCTTTGTTAATTTAGATTGCTTTAAGCAAAGGTTTGAAGCCAGAGATCGTGTGTCCCCTTTGCTACCACATCCACGAAAAATGTCTACTGGATCTGGTCCATTGAATCTGTCATCATCATCATGGTGAGTTCCCAGTAGTATTAGTAGAGATCCACACATGTCTAGTTTCCTGTTAACCAATGTGTCAGTGACTCATGTGACCTTCTCCTTGTTTGCTTCATTAGGTCAAACAGTCAAGGCTCTTTAGCTCACGTCTCACTGCATTGTGGTATCTTGTCATCCAACGTTTATATTGAGAAAAGGAAAACTACAAGCACCATAATGCAAAGTGTTGTGCGCTGAAAAGCTAAACCTGACTGGCCATCTCACACATGACGTGATGAAGCAACTTGAGAACTCTTGGCCTGTGAGTTGCGAAATGTTGATCGAAACCTAAAAGCTGATATTCAATCCCTACCTTTGGAGATGGTTGGTTGACAGTTACATGAGGAGTAGGTGACATGATAGATCAAGGGATAGGCAGCAATTCCCAGGCATTTGCTGCCATTTGTGCCTATAACATTCGAAATCTCTACCCACTGCAATGATTTAGGAGGCACTTTTCGGAAAGATTGTGATTTTAATTGTACAGTTACTTCTGCGCCCCTGTTGAGCGGTTCGCTCCCAGATTGTCAAAGAGCTAACTTCTCTCACATGCTCCTACCTCTGTTTCCTCTTTAACTTCTCTCTTTCCCTTTTGATCTTTCCTACCTGATTCACGGTAGGCACTGTCCTAGAGCAGCCTTCTGCTGAATCCAATAACCCTGCTAGCCACCTAGATGTCTCCCTCTTCACTACTCTAAAATCATTGAATGACTCTATTTAACATGACTTCTTCCTTCATAGACACCAATGACCTCTGTGTCTGGATCCCCCAGCCAATCTACTACAGAAACTGTCCTTAAACATGGTTCTGATTTTCTTCTATGCCTCTGCATCTCCACCTTTGCTCCGCTTAACAAAATAGTCAACTTCACTACCCTCCTCCTCTACATCTTCTTTGCTCTTCCCTCACTGCCCAACACTGCCTTATTGCCAGTTGGCTTTCTCTTAGAAAATACCCCCTATTTGAATTCCTACTGCTTGTCATTAAATACGGCATGGACTTACACCTTCCTACCTGGTTGACAACATCTCCTGCTACTCTCCGGAAGGGAACCTCCGGTCCCTGATCACTCTGCTTTTACACCATCCTGTGCAGCCTCCAAATTTTCTCCTTCTCCCTCTTTGCTCCTCTCCATTGAAACACCCTAACTTCATATCAAAAAGTCTACTTCCATCCACTCCTTTAAATCTTCACCCCTCCCCCCAAGCCGAGAAGGAGACTCCACATCTTACTGTCACATTGCCGCCCCTTACTGATGACCCAGTACCTAACTCTTCCCCATAATGGACCCTGTGTCTATCTAGTCTCCTAGGGCCAATGTCTTGTCCATGGTCTGTGTACCACGTATTCCACAGGTTACTTTAACACGCCTTTCCTTGCACTCTACGCCACCTGATGTAGGATTGCATCAATCACTGATATGTTCATTTTGTAGGAGTTCCTGCAAGAATCATGTTCACGCAATTAATGAAATACACATGGACATACATGGTTAGCTACTGTAATGTCACAGATGGATGTCATTGGCGTGAAAGTACTCATGATAGCTGTACAAGAGAGGTGGTGTTTCTGGGGTGTAGAAAGCAGTGAGGTGCAGTGGAAGGTTGGCCAACTTGGAGCGTTGACTATGGCAGCAGAAGTTCTTGCACTGACTCTGGACGTTAAATGTATGCAGTTCTCAGAGTGGGTGCTTTAAAGCAGAGCGAGGAGGAGGTCTTGGCACTTTATAGAGCAGTCCGGTATATTTTCAATGTTATAGATAATCAGAGGTGGTCTGGTTTAGATTTGACCAGCCCTATCAGTCTTTAAACGTTTGTGCAGATTGATACTATGCAAATGTACTTAGTGGTGGTGGGCAAAGCACAGCCCCGATTAAGAAGACTATAAATGGTCTAGTAGCCTGTAAAATGGCTTCTGCTTGAGGTGGGAAGTGGTGATCTCAGCACTTTATTTTTTATATAGCGATGCACGCAGGGGTGGACTGGCCAAAAGGGAACTCTGGAAATTTCCCGGTAGGCCTCTGCACCCTAGGCCTTTTCTTTGTGTGCTATTTCCAAAATATCCCATAAGGAAAGGGTTGGTCTTGCTGAAAATGTGCAATATGGGGCCACTTTGAACATTATTTCCAGGGCCTCTTTTGGTTGCCAGTCCACCCCTGGCTGCACGCCCATAGGCCTCAGAGCGCACAAAGAAACAGGGCAAACGAGGACACAAATAAATCAAGGGGAGAAGGGGGTCCAGGCCATCAGAGTAGGATGCTCGTAGTCGTGCTCATTTTAAGATGACTAGTCTACCCCTTTGTCAAAAAGGTGCGTTTTTAATGCTGTAAGATTGATGCCCTTGTCACAAGTATATATTTCTCCTAAGAACTGACTGAGGCATCACCCTGTCCTGTCTTTATGGCCAATCGAGCCTTTGCTGTTAGATGGCCTAAATCACATGGATATCTACAACAAGAGGGGCAATCTTAACTAATACTATAGCGACCACAGAAAATATGCAAACCCTTTTTTAGAAAGAACTATCCCGTTACTCAAAGAATAAATGTACACACCTCTCAGCATGTAATATTGGGAGAATTTATTTTGTAAAGTTAATGAGCCTTCTTGGATACCTTTATCCGTCCCAATCACTTTCTATAAAGGTAACTAGTGTTTTCCACATGCCTTGAATCTGTTTCAGCAACGTTCTGTGATATGATATGTCATTTATAACGCGCCTGTACACAAGTGTTTCTAGGCACAACAAGACAAGGAGGGGAAAACAGAAGGAGGTCAAAACAACGATCATACTAGGCCTTGTTTCATTCACATCGCGCAAGTGCAGGGAAGAGAGAGGGGGAAGTGCCGGGCGGGGGGTGGGAGGGAATGCTGGTAGCCCAATAAATGCCAGGGGGAGGGGAGAAGTGCAGGCATTCAATAAGTGTAGCCAATGGGTGGCTCATACGTGCAGAGAGAGAAGGGACTGTAGGGTTACAGATATAGGCCCTTAAGTGCGGGGGAAGCCCAGAGGCAGTGCAAGGGCAAATGGACATGCAGGAGCCTGATTCTGAGTTTAGTGGGAGGCCAGGTGATCAGTGCGTGGAGCAGTCAGGGACATCAGCAATGGAGAGGAAGGTCTTGAGTTGCTTCCGGAACTGGAGGTGGTTCTGCTCAAGTTTGAGAGAGGCAGGGAGGCTGTTTCAGAGGGAGACCCCAGCCAAAGAAAGAGATCTGCCCCCCACTTTCTGCTTGGAGAAGCGACTGACCCTCAGAGAGTTGGAGGTGGTTGAGCGGAGAGCTCGAGAAGGAAGATGTTCAGGAAGTGAAAGTTGGAGGTAGTGTACTCCCAGGTCCCAGAAAGCCTTGTGGATGATGCAACAGGTCTTGAACTTGATCCTTGCAGCCACAGAGAGCCAGTGAAGAGATTTCATAGCTGGAGAGATATGATGCCTGGGCTTGAGGCCAAGTATAAGTCTCGCAGTCCTGTTCTGGATAAGTTGTAAAGGTCGAAGAGTGGAGACAGGCAGATTTAGAAAGAGGCTGTTGCAGTAGTCCAGCCTATAGAGGACCAGGGCTCTAGAGACAGTGAGCTTCTCGGGGAAGAGAAAAGCTGACTACCTCCGAAGAGGTGCAGCTGATAGTGTGATTTCTTAGAGACGTCGGAGATGTGAAGAGAGAAGGGGATGGTGGAGTCGAAGATGACACCAAGGTTCTTAGCTTCACAGGAAGGAGTAGGAAGAGGGCCAAGGGTGGACAGCCTGAGAGAGAGAGAGAGAGAGAGGAAAGGAGGAAGAGGGTGTCCCGATGAGTAGAAGCTCAGTCTTACTGGCATTAAGGCAGAAATCGTTGGCAGCACAGCATTCCTGAATTGCGGCCAGACAGTCTGGTATGAGAGAAGCAGTAGAGGTGGCAGAAGGGAGTCTGAAGGGAGATGGGTGTCATCTGCTTAACACTGAATGTTAAAGCAGAATGTAGCTATGTGGTGGGCAAGAGGTGCCAGGTAGTGGTTTAAAATCCAGGAAGGTTAGACCCCTGGGGAATACCACAGTAGAGAGAAAGACCCCAGTTGGAACTGTGGGGGTCGGTCTATGAGAAAGGAAGTGAACCAGGCCAGCACCTGACTAGTGATACCAAGGTTGTCATGGAGGCAATTGAGCAGGATGGCATGGTTGACCATATCAAAAGCAGAGGATATATCAAGGAGAATGAGGACAGAAGGAAGATTAGAGTCAAGATTAGAGAGCAAGTCTTCACGAGTGTTCAGGAGAGCAGTTTCTGTGCTTCTGGCAGCTTTGAAGCCAGACTGGTGGTCGTGGAGACAACCAACAGATTCATTATGCAGATTAAGCTGGGAAATGGCCAGCTTTTCAAAGAGTTTTCCCAGGAAACGAGTGATGGAGATCGGGCGATAGTTAGCAGGAGAGGAAGGATCAGCAGAGGGCTTCTTTAAGAGGGGGGTGCACAAGAGAGTGCTTAAGGGAGCGGGGAAGGTTCCAGTGGCAAAGGACTGATTGCAGAAATCAGCCAAGGCTGGAGCAAGGGTGCCGATGTGGTCCTTGATGGTTCTGGATGAGCAGGGGAGAACCTGCTTTGACAAGACTTTCTTAGATCAGACTTGTCTAGAAACCGTGTCATGGGTGAACAGGGGAAAGGAGGAGAAAGGTGGAGGAGGAGAAGGAGGAAGAGCAGCCACAGATGGACAAGGGGTGGTAGATGAGGAAAAGGAGGTAGCAGAAGAGAGATTGGACAGAATGTCCTGAGAATTTAGAGGGGAAAGGAGAAGTCAGGGCCGTGCAGAGGGCCTGGGAGGGAACAGGAGAGTTAGAGACTGCAGCAGGCTTGGCCAGCTCCTTGCAGATTTTGAAAAGTTTGGCTGAGTTGTTAGATGCCACAGAGATGCGTGCTTGGATGTAGGCCCTCTTTTTAGAAAGGACAGAGTGTCTGTACTGCCTTTGGAGCAGGCGGCAGGCCAGTTTGTCAGAGGGTGCACCTGATGCCCTCCACTTCCTCTAAGCCACCCTACACTTGTGTTTAATGGTGGAAAGGTTGGAATCATACCAAGAGTTGCACTTGGTTGTGGGCTTCAAGCGGATCCTCATGACAGGGGCAAGGACGTCCAGAGTGTTAGAGATAGAAAGACGGAGATTAGAGAGGGTTTTGTCAGAGTGTGATTTAGCCAAAGGTGTAGTAGGAGGAGAGAAGGTAGCAGAAAAAGCCTCAACTGACACACGCTTTATGGGCTGGATGACCGAGAAGCTAGGTGGCAGTGCTGGGGTCGGCTTGGCCTGCGGGGCAGAGAGAGAGAGGTGGGTGGAAAGGAGAAAGTGGTCACTCCAAGAGAGAGGAGTGGTGAGAGGGTTAGAGAGGGGGGGTGTGAGGAGATCAGAACATCCAGGGTGTGCCCTGCATAGTGAGTCGGGTCAGAGGGAAGAATAGAGAAAGAGAGAGTCGCAGAGGTTGCAAAAGAACCCTACAGAGGGCCTAGTAGCATCCAGGTGGATGTTCAGGTCTCTGAGGAGAAGTGGATAGGTAGAGCCATGGATGGAGTAGGAGAGGGCAGCCCACTCCGAGAGGAAGAGGGTGTCCTGGCCAGGCAGCCTGTAGATGGTGGCCACAGTGAGAGAGAGGCCAGGAGAGATAGAGAGCCTGCAGATGCAGGTATTCAAAGGAGGAGTCATTCTGCATTGGAATAACAGACGCAGAGATCCACTCTGGGAAGATCAAGGCTACACCCCCACCGGGAAGGTTTGTTCTGGGTGCAGAGAGGATCTTGTAGCCATGTGGAAGGAGAGTGTCAAAACTTGTGACAGAGCTGGCCGTGAACCAAGTCTTGGTGAGACCGAGTACATCCAAATCAAAGATCTTCCAGGAGATGGCAGATGTCAGAGGAATGTTTAACAGTGGAGCGAGAGTTGAGGGTAGCGATGTGGAACAGGTTGCCACCTTTGAAAGACTTCTGTGAAGGTGTACAGGCAAGAGGTACACCCAACAGAAGTGTTGGAACTGCCCGAGGGTGGGCAGAGGAGGAAGGAAGAGATGCCAGGGTAGACAGAGAGGAAGAAGAGAATGCCAGTGAGGTGGCAGAGGACGGAGGCGGCAGAGTGGCCAAAGAAGCAGCAGAAGGGCTGTAGAAGCAGCAGAGGATGCCAGACAGGTGGCAGAGGAAGGAGGCGGCAGAGCGGCCAAAGAAGCAGCGGAAGGTGCCAGAGAGGTGGTGGAGGAAGGCGGCGGCAGAGTGGCCAAAGAAACAGCAGAGGGTGTCAGAGAGGTGGCGGAGGAAGGATGCAGCAAAGGAGACAGAGAGGGGTAGGTAGGAGTAGCAGGAGAAGAAAGGAACTTGATAAGGTGTGGGAAACGTCTATCAAAGAGGAGGAGATTGGCCTGAGGGCCCTGGACCAAGACAGTGCCATGGACTGTGGGAAGCCAGTGCACAGGCAAATTGCTAAATTTGATGCCCAAAAGAGGTCACATTGCCCTAGCAAATGTTGGCATTTTAATTATTACTGGGCAGCGTGAGCAATGATTACTGCCACAAGCTAAAGAGAACGGTCAAACCTTCTTTATGCTTAATGACCTTCAGGATTAACACAATCAGTGTAAATTTCCCACTTAACAACGGTAAGCTCACTGTAAAAAAACAATTATGAACTGTTGCCACACTATTGAATACCTGCTCGATAGATGATGTGTCTTAGGAATCATAGAATGTACTCCACCCCACAAAGCAGAAGGTAAGAGCAAGGAGGGACTGTACACCTGGGAGATTTCATGGGAGAACCTTGGCTTAAGACATTTTCTCAAATATCACAATATATGGCCTACAGTCAGCTCCTTCTTTAAATATTTGGGAAGACAGGACTATCTGTCCTCACTTATAGGAATTCCGTCCATCCTGATAACTCATCCCACTGGATAACAACAAACAAAAACATTCACAGTCGAAATATCCCTGCTTCACGAGATCCTATTGCTTACACAAGCAGATAATCCCTCGGGAAGAAGCAGAGAAATGGCCAGACAGCATGATCGTACCAATCAACACAGAATTCATGAGTGAATTATGAACCATATATGAGGATCTGGCAAATATGAGTTGCAGCAATACAGATCAATGTTTGATCTGTACATCTCCCCTGATAAACTGCATTGATATGGATTGAGAGAAGATCTAAACGCCCAAAATACCAAGAAGAGGAGGCAGGCACTGATGTGTGTATGCTTGCATCAACCTGTCAGATATGATTATACTAGGCTAAAATATTGTATCACATTCAGCACATCTGTGCAAATAAAGTACAGATAGCCATCCCGGTCATCAAGCTTGGGTGGGATGGGACAGGACACGAAACGGTTCCAGAGTAAACATACACGAGATTTGCTGTGGCGTGCCTAATTCCTGGTAGAAACTGGGGGTATCCAAATTCTCCCACTGCAAGGGCATGGAAAAGAGAGGTATGGCATGCCTATTACACAGACCTATATATCTATAAGAGGCAGAAGGGAAACCATGCTTCCCAGCAGCGGTAGAGTAAATGGATAAAAGCTGAGGAAGAGAAGAAGAAGGGACATGCTAGGAAGGAGCAAGGACGGCTGCTAAAAGAACACTTAATCCTTTCAAGATGATACATGCAGCGGCATTTTCCAAACTAGTCATACGCTAATCGCTTCCTTTAATTCTTTCTCTTTAAAGCTCATTATTACTCTGATAATGTTTCTATGATTTATATAGTTTTTTCTTCTACCCTACTCTTCGGCAAAAGAAATTCTTTACCAAAATCTAAGTAAATTGGAGAAAAAAACCTACATGACTGGTGTGCCTGACCAGGCCCCACCATACAGTGTTTGCAAATTGGGGATGGAGATATCATTAAGGCACAGCCCTGATCCACAACACTGCAGGGCAAACTGAAAAAAAACAAAGTAACATAAAGGGCAGCTTCTAAGAGGTGACCTGTGCATTTCAGTGGGGTTGGACACAGCGTAAAAGAGGTGCAGGCCAGTCCCCTTGCATATGTTAGCGTTGCAGGCATGCTCCTGTCTCTAATGTATCACTGGCTCCCAGCACCATGCATTTCACAGTGACAGGCCCTTCAAGAGCCTGGCATTATGAAACACAAGACAAAAAATATCCTTTCCCTCTTTGAGGGATAGAAATGCAATTGGGGCATCAGTGGCAAAGACGGTTCCACTTAAAAAAAATGACCCTGTCATGCAATGTGCATTCCCCTGCACCTGTTCCAAACAGTCACAAGGGAATGTCTTTGTTGTCTCTACATTTTAAAGCACATCTCATTTTTCAATACGGGGTGTGCTTAAAAATGTGCAGAACACCCCCTGATTTGTACAAATGCGCAAAGCAGGTAAATAAGGGCATTTCACTGTGCGCCTCTGTAAAGCGCCAATTTACTGATTCTTTTAATTTATTGGTGTGATATAAAACACTCCTCTGACCCTTCCTGCCAAGCTAACTATCGCCCAATCTCTATCACTCCCTTCCTGGGCAAGCTCCTGGAGAAACCGGCCATCTCCCAGCTTAATCTCCATGCTGAATCTGTTGGTAGTCTTCATGACCATCAGTCTGGCCTCAGAGCTGCCAGAAGCACGGAAACTGCTCTCCTGAACATCCGTGAGGACCTGCTCTCAAACCTTGACTCTAACATTCCATGTGTTCTCATTTTGCTTGATCTCTCTTCTGCCTTTGATACTGTCAACCATACCATCCTGCTCAACCGTCTCTGTGATAACCTGGGTATCACTGGTCAGGCTCTGGCGTGGTTGACCTCTTTCCTCTCCAATCGACCCTCCCAGGTCCAACTGGGGTCTTTCCTCTCTGACATCTTTTTCTCTACCTGTGGTGTCCCCCACGGATCTAACCTCTCTCCCTTGCTGTTCAACCAGTATTTGGCACTTCTCGCCCACCACATCGCCGCTCTCTGCCCCAACTTTCAGTGCTATGCGAATGATACCCAGCTCATCTTCAGGCTTCCCTCGGCCTCCTCTTCTCCTTCCCTCATCTCTGACTGTCTTTCTGCTATCCAGGAATGGTATGCCGCCAACGACCTCTGCCTTAATGCCAGTAAGACTGAGATACTACTCATCGGCACACCCACTCCCACCTTCCCTGCAGCTCTCTGGCCGGTCTCTCTTGGCCCTCTTCCTGCTCCTACCTGCAAGGCAAAAAACCTTGGGGTCATCTTCGACTCCACACTCTCCTTCTCTCCTCACATTTCCGACGTCTCTAAGAAGTCACACTACCAGCTACACCTCCTCAGAGGTATCCTTCCTTTCCTTTCCTTCCCCCAGAAGCTCACTGTCTCTAGAGCCCTGGTTCTCTCGAAGCTGGACTACTGTAACAGCCTCTATCTAAATCTGCCCGCCTCTACTCTCCGCCCTTTGCAACTCATCCAAAACAGGACTGCGAGACTTGTCCTTGGCCTCAAGCCCAGGGACCGTATCTCTCCAGGACTGACATCACTACACTGGCTCCCAGTAACTGCGAGGATCAAGTTCAAAACCCTCTGCATTGTCCACAAGGCCGTCTGGGGCCTTGGGCCAAAATACCTTCAACTCTCTCTTCCTAAATATCTTCCTTCTCAAGCTCTTCGCTCATCCGCCTCCAACTCCCTCAGGGTCAGCCGCTTCTCCAAACAACGAGTTGGGGGCAGATCTCTCTCCGCTGCAGGGGCCTCCCTCTGGAACAGCCTTCCTGCCTCCTTGAAACTTGAGGAGAACCATCTCCGGTTCCGGAAGCACCTCAAAACCTTCCTCTTTGCCTCCGCTTTCTCTCCCCCTCTCCCCTGCTGAAAGAATTACTGAATCTGCAACTGGGCCACTCACCATTCTCGGTCCTTGGCCCAGCCACTCTCCCCTGCACTGCCTACCGGGCAACCCCTGCACTGCGGGACTGTGTCTGTATCCCTACAGCCCCCCTTCCCAGCACTTGCCTCCACTTATTTCGCACTTGCCACCAGCTGGCCCTTGTTGTTTATCCTTTATGCTAATAAACCTGTACTGCACTTTCCCCTCTCCCTTTCCCCCTTGCACTTTTCCCTTCCCCTCTACCCTTGCACTTGCGCGATCTGAATGACACCTGGCCTAGTAGGATCGTTGTCTGTCTCCACTTGTTCCCCCCTGCCTCGTCACACCTTGAAACACTTGTGTATAGGCGCGTTACAAATGCCATATCATATCATATCACTACTTGCAAACCAATGTTGCTGCAGAGCTCTGCGGGCGAAGTGGTGTGGAGAATAGAAAGAAGGGCTACAGAAGAGAGTAAAGGAATTGGGTGATGGAGGAAAGACATCTATCACAAATAAAGTGTTTAATTTTTGGTGTCTGTATATCAAAGCCCCCCCAGGATTCAATTTGGCCAATGTGACTCAATGACAGATGCAAGCAATTAATATCAGTTTGGGTTGTCTTGCCCCATTTGCCTCTTCTTGGGAGTTTTAACACATTTTAGATAGTGCTTTTCCAATCTCAAGTTGTGTGCTAGGTTGTCCCAAAGTTTGGGACAAAATTGAAAAAGTATTTGGCAGCCATGACTTTGTTTCTTGAATCTTGGCTGAGTCAAAAGGTGTGTGGTTGCCGATCTTGGCCGCCTCTTAATGATGCAATGGTTGTCGAGGTTCCTGAGGTAAACAGGACCAGGTCCCAGTAGACTGTGTGAATTATGCATAATTCCTTGCAATCCATTCTCTTCCGGAAGGGGAACCATCGATTACAACACCTACATAATGTGGTCTTGTTCCTTTTAGGCATAGTACCATTCGGGTGGTTGCCCTATTTTGGATCAATTGTAGTTGGCATAGTAATATTTAATGGGTAGCTGGCATAAGTGCTATTGCAATAATCTATCCTTGTAACAACTAGGGGTCTGACAAAGCCTGCAGGGAAAATATAGCAAACATAGGATTTTGTTTTGCATTTATAGCTGGTGTTGGAACTTTCTTGTGACCATGTTACTTTGCGATGTGAGTGGCAGGGTTTGTATGTCTTTGGTTCCTCATATGATCCATTTAAGCAGAGAGTATCAAGGAGTTAATCATCACGTCTTGGAAATTTCTCAAGGCATGCCATTAAGTATTGTATCTTCCTCCAGGCAGGTAACCATTTGGTACTCAACTACATATATGGTAAATTACTGCATTGCAACGTTGTCAAAAGCAATGCCAGTGGCCGCAACCAAAGATTTAAACTTAGTAAAGTAAGGGCTGAATCTTGAGGTACAACACATGACAATTTGAGAAGGTTTGAGAGGAAATGACTGACCTTTGGAAGAAGGATCTTCAGGGAGCAAAGCTGCCCTTTTCGTATATTTCCATTCACTCCCTTAGGGAGAGGCTCTGCAGTAGAATTGTATTGTTTGCAGTATCTTGTGCTGCCAAAAAAGGAATGGGAATGATGGGCCGAGTGTTGTTTAATGCCATTAGAATGTTCTCTCTAGTGCCCACTGGAGTACATTTGGTTCAAGTAGTGGGCCTAAAAGCTGGCTGACGGTCGTGGAGTAAAATCCAATCCTTTCTTATTTCTGCTGCTACTAAAAGCCTGAATTTATTTGAGCAAATTGATTACTGCTTTATTTCTATTTTCACCAGTCTTCCTGCATATGTCTTGGCCCCTCTGGCCCCTCTTCAATGCTGCTATCTGTACCCTGCGTATGCTTACTTCTACAGCACATGTCTGTTCTTCTTTCAGTGTCCTCCGTGGGCTCTTCTCCCTTCACACCTTGAAATTGAAAGCTATGCTCTGACTCTCCCTGCCTCACCTCTTTCACTACTCTTGATGTTCCTTTTTGACACTTCTGCTCTTTTTCACATTTGCTTCCTGCTTCTCCGTCCCCCTTGTGCCCCCTCCTGCTCTTGTTCACTTGCTCTTCTTGCTCCTTTCAAATGGAATTCACTTATGCTCTTTGTGGGCTCTTTTGCTTTAAGGAGGTGTCATTCTCTTCTGAAAGTCCCCGTAAAGGTACTTTTAACGTTTCTCTGCCACATGATAAAGTAATTATCTGTAGTAATTTTCTTCTGCAACGAGTCTATGGCCTCATTACATGTTGGCCGGTCTGGAAATAAAGTGCCAGTAATAACGTATACCGGTACCTTTCTGGACCGGCCACCTCCAAGTCTGCCGGTATGGGCTCTGACCTACCGGTTGATTAGGCCCCTGCCTACAGTTAAATACCTTAATGACTGGCACCGTTAAAACACGGTGCAGGTGATTCGGGCAACCCATGCCATGGAGTCCTTGGAATGGGGAGTTACTGGCATCTCTACCACCTGTAATATCCCAGTAATACCAGGATATCGGGCAGCGGAGATGGTATGGTAGTTCCCCAGTATCCCACCGCAATTACTGGCAGGATACCGGCTAACTCATAATGAGCCCATAACAGCTGGACATGCAGCGTTTTACATTACATTACAATGTCAATCCGTTTTTTCAAATGTAGTTTTATGGGTCCGATAAATAGAGCCTATGTTATTTGTTTTAAAGTGTTTCGGCAAGCTTTTCATACCTACTAATAACATCAAAAGTTGCTGAATGTCATCACAATGATACCATCAAGGTGTATCGCTCCTGCACACCGTACACCACCCCCACCGCCACTACCCACATAAGCTAACTGGTTCAGTTATGTGTCCTATGTAATACAGCTGTGTTTGTTCATTGTGTGTTACTGTGGAAGTTAATAACAGAAAATGTGAGTCATAAAATTCACCTTTCTTTGTACTGCAGTGATGAACGCGAGGAATATGATGATGTTGAAACAGTTCGACCGGTCATCAAGCGCCCAGCCTTTTCTCCATCACCTCCTTCAAAGCCAAAACCGTTGCCCAGTCCTAAAAAAGGTACAGTTGCAATTCTCTTAATCTGCCAGTGCTCATTGTAGGTGCCTATTCTGAAATGCATCCATATTGAAACTCCAGCTGCCCTCTTCCGCCTCTGTCCCTCCACTCCCTTCAACTCCCAAGGTCATGTGCCCGCCTCCCAGACTCACTTTTCCTCTCTCCCCACTTACCGCTCCTCTCTGGCCCACTTTTGCTTTCTTCATTGCGCACAGGAACTTCATTTGCGGGTCACCGGGGCTTGCAGCCGTCACCCCTGGGTTCTCCCTTGCTACCCCTGCAGTCTCCCTTGCTACCCCCGCAGTCTCCCTTGCTAGCCCTGCATTATAAAAAAATAAAAAAAATAAACTGACGCTCCTGGGCACTGGTCTAGCAGGGGCGCCCACAGCCCCTGTGGTGCGAAGGGCACCACCTCACCAGATCTGGGGTGGGGGCCCAGACCAGTACTCACCCACTTGGGTGAGGGCTGCGCCGGGGCTTGCAGTGCGAGAAGAAAGCTCTCACTAGGGCTTCTCCTCCGGCTTCCTCGCGGCTCACAAACAGGAAGCAGTACTCTCTCCCAGTTTCCTGGTTCCTGTTTGTGAGCAGCACGAAGAAACTGAGGGTGGCCTGGAGTGGCGGACCAAAGCTGGAAAACATCTGAGAAGGGTTTTAAAAAAAATAAAATGTGATGTGTATTTTGAATGTGTGAAGTGCATGTTGGATGTATGTATGTGCTGTGTGTCAGTGATTGGAGGGGGAATGAGAAGAAATGTGATAGTGTGTGTGTTTGAATTTTCTGGGTGGGTGTGTGCCTCTGTGGAGAATGCAGTGAGAGTGGATGTAAGAGACGGTGTATGAGTGAGTGACTGGTGGGTGAAAGAGTATGAATGTGATAGTGTGTTTTCAATGTTCTGGATGGGTACATGTCTGTGTGGAGAATGCAATGTGAGTGGATGCGAGAGAAGGCGTATGGGTCAGTGAGTGGTGGGTGAATGAGTAGGAATGTGAGTGTGTGTGTGTGCATGTGCCTGTGTGTGTGTGTATATAAGGCCCTGGGAGACTGGGGATCACATCCTTTATTGACTTTACAGGTTTTACTAGTATTTTCGGCAAAGCCAAGTTCATGTGTGTTCTTACCTGGCTAGACTGGCATTTTGGTACAGACAGTCTAGCCATTGCTTACTGCAGCATTACATTTATTACTCAGCATATACGATAAAGCAAGCATGCTAAGTAGTATTACCTCGCTAGACTGACGTTTCGGTGTAGTGGCTTGAATATTTATTGCTATAGCATGACTTTTTATTAACTGAGCATCTATGATGAGGCAAGGATGATAAGTGATCTTATGGGTCTAGACTGGCTCACATTAGAAACAGTTTGGACAAGTTTTCTTATTGTGACGTGTCACTTTTAATGGCTAAACCAATGGGAGCATTTTCTTACATAGGGTTACTGGCATCAGAGCCAGCTTTGTGCCTAGTGCCAGTAATGATACTGTAAAAACCATCTCAAAGTGAACATGAATATGTTCTTATATGGAAATACTAGCATATGTTGGTAAAGCCAGCATGAAAATGTATGGGCACAGCCAGTGTGAAAATATTGAAGGGACCAGCATGACAATGCATTGAGAAATGTGCTAGTGGCTTTTGGTGACTTGCATCTATTGTACTTTTTCCTGAGTTACCCTACACCCTACAAAACCGATTGCAAACTGTCTGACCTTTTACCCACATTTTCACAGAAAGTGTGCTGTGTAGAGCACCATTTTAACTCATTATTCAAACCATTTTCTCATGGGAGGGGGAAGAATTCCCCCAAACCTCCCAAACCCGTTTTCGTTAGTTCTGGCCCCCTCGCTTTGCTCGGTCGTAATCGCATACTTGTGGCAAATATTTACACCCTCTAATAAAACAACTCACCAACCAACACTAATGGCTGGTATATTTAGGAACCAGGCCCCACTCCCTTCTTTCTACACTAGTTGAAACGTTTAAGCTTTGATTAACAAACATATTTGCTTCTTTCACTTGGAGTAGTGCATGCCCTTGCAGTGGCATAATCATCATGGACATTGCACTCATATGGTGGTCCGGGCCGGACCTTTTACATTTTCTTTTTTAATTCACTCTGCATTTCTAAAGAAATGATTTCTGTAACAGAAATAATTTCAATATGAAGGCAGAGTGAATACAAAATGTCCGGTGGCTACCCCCACCCAATGACATGAAGACCCTAGGCTGGAGGCCTCCATGTCATGGGGTGGGGGAAGTCCTATGACTTCAAAAATAAATAGTTTATTTTTGAAGTCACTCTGCATTCATAAAGAAATTATTTCCGATATGGTTCAGTCCTTAAAGGAAATAATTTCTTTATGAAGTCAGAGTGACTTCAAAAAGAAACAATGGGCCTCATTATGAGCATGGCGGTAGCCGTGCCTGTATGGCAGGCATGGCTACCGCCATTCTCGCTACCGGCACCGCCTCCCGTGATTGGGCAATAACCGGCCCATTACAAGATGAATGGGGCGGTAATTGCCCATTCGCGTGTGCCGGTATTGCCGGGCTCCCGATCCCCATTCTGCCCAATATGGCAGAATGGGGGTGGGGAGCATGGTTGCACCGGCACCGTTGATAACGGTGCCGGCGCAATTGCAAGTTATGCTCGCGGGTGGCACACAGCCTGCCAGGTAAGACCTGGCGGGCTGTCAGGAACCCGCGAGCAGAACTCGTAATGCGGTGGGACGGTATGAACAGTGCCGGTGCCTTACCGGCACCGTTCATACCGTCACCGCCAGGGTCCTAATGAGGCCCAATGTATTTTTGAAGTATTATGGCTCCCCTCAACCCATGACATGTGCGTGTGTGAGTGTATGGTGAAAGAGTACACACAAATGTATGGCTGGCTGGGTATGCGTGTGTGCGTGTACGGTGAAAGGATGTACACTGAAATGTATAGGTGGCTGCCTGGTTGTGCCTGTATGGTGAAAGTGTCCACACTTAAATGTATAGGTGACTGTGTGAGGGTATGGTGAAAGGGTGCACACTTAAATGTATAGGTGACAGCCTGTGTGAGTGTATGGTGAAAAGGTGCACACAAATGTATGGGTGGCTGGGTATGTGTGTACGGTGAAAGGATGCACACTTAAATGTATGGGTGGCTGCCTGGGTGTGCCTGTATGGTGAAAGGGTGCACACTTAAATGCATGGGTAGGTATCTGAGTGTGTGTGCCTGTGTGGTGAAAGGTTGCACACTTACATGTACGGGTGGCTGTCTGGGTGTGCCTGTATGGTGAAAGGGTGCACACTTAAATATATGGATGGCTGGGTGTGCGTCTGTATATATAGTGAATGGTGTGTGTACTTGTGTTCAGGGGCGCAACAAAACCTACATTTCAGGGGGGCTAACTTTAAAATGCTGGGAGAGGTGCTAACTTCACGTGTGGTGGGGAGAACCAAACCTATGTCTGTGGGGGCATCTAACTTCTTTACTCATTTTAATGAGACTATTCTAGTGCAGCTTCAATGTTACAAACAGTTAACTCTCTCCTTAAGGTCTGAAAGCACACACTTATGGGCTGCTGTGGGAATCACTGGTCCCCTGTTTGCGCTTTACCCTTCCAATCACTCCCCTGGCATGCAAGTACTAAGCCCACATCACAATTTCAATTGCTTAAAAAATTTGGCATTTGAATGCAGACACTAACAGTGAAATGATGTACACTAGTAATTGCTGGCCGGGCCCTTGTTAATGGCAAAACCCAGATGTCGTTTAACATCTGTGTCCTTTTCTGTCCGGCAACTGCTCTGAAGGTCAGCCAGGTCAAGTCAACAGAGCCCACAATTTCAGTGGGGAGGGGGGTGGGAGTGCTGAAGCCCAGTCAGCTCAATGGTGTTGCACCACTACTTGTGTTTAATGCCTTGATTAATTATTGGTAATCTTCTTTACACCTAGCCCTATTCTTCCTCATCCCAGTACTTGTGTATGAGGCAGTACTTGTGTATGAGGCACTATGCCTCATACACAAGTACTGGGATAAGGTAGAGGTACATGAAGGTAATGCCTGATCTAGCTACCTGTAACCTTCATTACTCCTAGTCCCACTCTTCCTCCAGTAGTTACCAGTGAGGCAAGGTGAGGTTGGGTTAGGGGATGGGAGGGAGAAGGGATGTGTGGGGGGGGGGGTGTGGTTGTGCAATAAATCATAATGGTCCATGCTAAGCAGGCATGATATGTGGTATTAGAGGCTAGGGAGGCATTTTGGTGCTGCCAGTCTAGTCATTCCTCAGTTTGGTATGACTTTTCTTAACTGGGCATTTCGGATAAAGCAGTCCTGCTAAGTGTAATTACCTGGCTACACTGGCATTTGGGTTTTGCCAGTCTAGCCGTTTCTTACTGCGGCACTGTATATTTTTCTGGGCATCTGTGATAAAATTATATGTTATGATATGATAAGTCATATATAACGCACCTGTACACAAGTGTTTTTTAGGCACGACAAGACAAGAGAAGGAAAACTGAGGGAGGACAAGACAAATGATCTTACTAAGCCTTGTGTCAGTCAGATCGCAAGTGCGAGAATGAAAAGTGCAAGGGGAAAGGGAGGGGGGAAGTGCAAGGGAGAGGGGAGGGGAAAACAGGGCAGCCATACTCTGAGTAAGTGCCGCCAGGCCAGCGCAGCTCTGGGTAGTGCAAGGAGAACAAGGGACTGTATGGTTACAGTTACAGCCCCTAACTGTGTGGTAGGCCTGGAGGCAGTGCAAGGGTGACTGATCAAGAAAGAGCCTGGACTCAGTGAGACAGAGTGTAGCCAAGCAACCAGTTGGTACAGCGGATAGGTAGGTCAGCAGGGGAGAGAGAGAGAGAAAGCAGAGGAGAAGAGGAATATTTTGAGCTGCTTCCGGAACTTCAGGTGGTCCGGCTCAAGTTTGGGAGGGTCAGGGTGGCCATTTCGGATGGAAGGAGCCTGCAGGGGAGAAGGATCTACTCCCCCACTCTCTGCCTGGAGAAGTATCTAACCCTTAGGGCTCGAGAAGGAAGGTATTTTGGAAGATAGCGTTGGATGTAGTGCAGATACCAGCCCCAGAAAGCCTTGCGGACAATGAAAAGGGTCTTGAACTTGATCCTTGCAGCCACCGAGAGCCAGTGGAGAGATTACATGGTTGGAGAGATACAGTCCCTGGGCTTGAGGCCAAGGATAAGTCTCACAGTCCTGTTTTGGATTAGTTGCAGAGGGTGGAGAGTAGAAGAAGGCAGATTGAGACAGTGGCTCTTGCAGTAGAGCAGCCTAGAGAGAACCAGAGCTCTGGAGACAGTGAGCTTCTGAGGGAAAGTGAAAAATGGAAGAGCCTCTTTGAGGAGGTACAGCTGGTAGTGGGATTTCTTGGCAACGTCCGAGATGTGAGGAGAGAAAGAGAGAGTGGAGTTGAAGATGACACCAGGAATGAGCGAGAGAGGAGAGTAGGCTGAGGGGAGCCTGAAGGAAAGCTGAGTGCCATCAGCATAACACTGTAAGTTAGAGAAGGTAGAGGTCAGGTGGGTCAAAGGGGCCAAGTAGAGGTTGAAAAACCAGGGTGACAGGATAGAGCCCTGGAGAACGCCACATGTAGAGAGAGGTGGCGAAGTGAAGGGACAAAGTTGGACCTGGGAGGGGCGGTCCAAGAGGAAGGAGGTCAGGCACCCCAGGGCCCGATCCATAATGCCCAGGTTCTCACAGAGTCAATTGATCAGGATGGCGTTGTTGACCGTGTCGAAAGCAGAGGACAGTTCCAGGATGATGAGGATAGAAGGAATGCTGGAATCAAGGTTAGAGATCAAATCTTCACAGGTGTTCAGGAGAGCAGTTTCCGTGCCTCTGGCAGCTCTTAAGCCAGACTGATGGTCATGGAGACAACCAACAGATTCAGTGTGGAGTGTAAGCTGGCAGTTGGCCAACTTTTCCAAGAATTTGGGAGATGGGAACGTTCCAGTGGCAAAAGAATGATTACAGAAATCGGCCAAGGTTGGATTGTGTCAATGTGGTCCTTGATGGTTCTGGAGGAGCAGGTGAGCACCTGTTTCGATGACACATCCATAGATGGGACTTGTCTAGAAACCTTGTCAGGTGTTAGAGAGAAAGAGGAGAAAGGAGGCAGAGAGGGAGAGATGGCCAAAGGGGGCCGAGAGAGGAGGAGGGAGAGGGAGAGGGAGAGGGAGAGGAAGAGGAGATAGTGGACAGGATGTCCTGCGTTTTAGCGGAGAAGCGAATGGCTAAAGCCATACAGAGGTCCTGTTGAGGCAACAGGAGAGGTAGAAACTGCAACAGGATTGGCCAGTTCCTTGCAGATTTAAAAGAGTTTTGCTGTGTTGTTAGAGGCTTCAATGTGTGCTCTCTTCTTAATGAGTCTTATTGCTTCGACTGGCATTTTGGTGCAACCAGTCCAGGTATGTCTTAATGTTACTGTAATGTTATTATGTGTCTACACTGGTCTCCATTGTGCAGCCAGTTGGACATGTTTTCATTGTGGCATGGCATTTTTAATAGCAAAGCATTAATGTTCATGTGCACTGTTGGTGACTTGCATGTTTTGGATTGCTGTTACCCTACACAGCAATAGCAAACACTGTGGCTTTTTAGTAAATGTTTCTCATAAAATGTGCTGTATATTGCATTAAAACACATATTTATATCTTTCTCCTAGTGCAGTGTGTGGCATAGGCCTTCAGCAACACGTTTGTGCGTATTGCCCAAGCGTGGTAATCTAGGGCGGCCCAGGGTGTGGCGCGACTTGTGATTTGTTGCCGAGTTGGGGGGGGCCCTCAGCATGGCTTGCAGAGGGGCCCCAGAGCTTGTGTTACGCCACTAGAGGGCACATTTGGTGCTACAACACTGATTGGGCTCTGCTCACCTTGAACGCATTCAAGTGTGAAGTTAATGGTTGAGAGGGGCCGCAAACTCGACCAGGGCCCTGCTCTGGTGCAACACTGTTTAAGAAAATAAGCGCTGGACAAGGAGTCTCAGAAGTGAGAGATCCATGGAGTGTCCCACTCCTCCCCACTCAAACTCCTTCATGGAAAGGACTTTGTGGAAGCTTAATTCATGGGCCGGTCCTTGGGGTGGGAGGGTTATTGAATAACGCCCCTCACACAAAGAGTTCTAAAAACAGTAGATGCATTGAGCCCCACTCTTGAGGGAAGCTCAGCCCCCTGCACCACACCTCATCCCGTTAAAAAAGATTGAGGAAGAGTCATGTATCAAAACCTAGGACATTAAGGTGTTATGTTTGGCTCTGGTTTGTGGGGGACAACATGTGGTTGCTTGTCACATAACGTAAAGATAAATGCACCTGGAAACAGACGGCCTCAGCTTACACAATAGGTTTCTTCTATCGTAGAGGTAGCTGACTCATAGATACATTTATAATCAGGGAATTTTGTTGATATTAAATTCTGGTCAATGATTTAATTTTCAGGCCTTGCTCGTGCAGCAATTTTCTTCTGGTTAAACAGACAGCGCACGCCTCCCCAGGTCAGTGCTTTTTTGGCTTGTTTAACAAATCAATGTCACAGATAACTAGTACTTCTGTGTCCATTGATATATAGATGTTTCATACTCTAGCTGTAGCCTTCGTTAGAGATTTTCGGTTACCCTGTTACAAGTACTGCATTATGTATGTTTCACATATAGGCCCCACATCAAATCTGGAAAATAACATACCCCAAATTTGTGATTGTGGACAAATCACACCTCCCTCTGTGCCTTGCTTCTTATATCTGGCTGAAATGAGAGCGCCTGGAAACACGGGTGTTAGACACATCTGAAGGTCATGTGCCATCAGTTCCTGTGATGTCACTTGAGGGTGGGGTCAAATTCCATCACTTCATGTGATGTCATCACAGGTCAAGGGTCATGTGGTACCACTTCCGCTACCCCTGGCATTTTGGTGAAAAGATGTCCCTGATTGCACAATAGACATTTCACACATGTTACATGCATGACGTCCACTGCAGAAGAAAGCATGCCCTTTAAGTGGGAAGTGAAATTGTGGGTGGGGCCTCTAACGAGGGGGGGCATGGCCTAAGTGCATTGCATAAACAAAAGAGTACTGGGTGTGGCGTAAAGTGGGTGCCGCCTGATGCAAACAATACATCATGAGTCTCTGCAAACATGTATTTTGGGCATATTGTAAATCACTCTCTGTCTCAGTTCTAAATAAATTGATGTCCAAGTAAAACACTCTCACTCTGCATATAAATAATTCAACCAGTGAGTAAATCACCCTCATTCTCTTTTACATAAATCACCAATGAAAAAATGGAAACATGAAGGGAGATACATACCTCGCATGTGACCTCCTTGCTTAAAATCACAGAGCATCTTGAGAACATGTGAATGACGGCAGCTTTTAGCATGTAATGATCACTGAGCTTGGTTGTCATTTCATTTGCCCCATCACTCTCCCTAACAGTAAAATGCCTGCAACCACGAGCCATATATACTCCTTTGGACAGATTGAGCTTTGGTTTTTAGCCTTAGTCTGCTCTGATTGAACCGAAAACAGCGTCTCATGTCTCTATACGCATTCCTTTCCATAGGATATAGATATTGCAGGTAACAACAGTAGCCTGGGTTCAAGAGCAGTTTTTGGAGGCTGTCAGTCCAGCTAGACACGCTACCTTTGCCACTTGCTCATGCAGCTGTGCTTTCAAGGGTGTCCAAAGTGGATCCCGAAGCGAATCCCTTAGTCTCAAAGTACTCCCAGTGGTGGTTCTTCCCTGTCGTCCTTGTCGCGCGCCCGATTCAGGGCATGTGCAACGCAGACAAGGCTCTCTACAGATCCTTGCAGTGGCCAGACTAATACAGGCATGCACAAGAAAAGAGTATTTTTCTTATTTTTAAATGTTCAACCCTCGTCATGAAGTTAGGCATGCAAATTCAGCATGGCAGTTGATCGCCATTCATTGGGCCATCATCTGTAATGTACAACCTGCTGCTCTGCAGGTCTAAGGGGTCAAATTCAATGCTCACATCCTCGGCTTAGATGTGCAAGGGGAGCTGGGCTGTGTGGTGCATGCGCGCGGACTAGCCTTCAACGTACATGGAGCGCTCCTGCATGAATTATAGAACATGTCTGCAGGCACTGAAGGTCACAGGTTATGGCCACTGGTTGCTTAATTTGGGGCAGTGTGTTTGTCTTTTCAAAGAATACATGCAGCCAACCCTACTATAAACAGTGTGAACGGGCATGCGCTGTTTTGTAAAAGAAACAATATGAACGGATTCCTGCTAAAATGGTAATGGCAAAAATAAGAATGTTGACATCGGAGAGGTCCATCATTATGATATGATATGATATGATATGGCATTTATAACGCGCCTATACACAAGTGTTACAAGGTGCAACGAGGCAAGGGAGGGGGGGGGGGGCAGAGGGAAGACAGACAACGATCATACTAGGCCAAGTATCATTCACATTGCGCAAGTGCATGGGAAGGGGGAAGGGGTACAGTGCGGTACATGGGTTAATAAAATAAATAGCAGTAGGTAAAGTACGGCCAGCTCGTGGCAAGTGCAAGGGTAAAAGCAGACATCAGGTGTCAAGTGCTGGTAGTGGGACTTAAGGGGAACAGAAACAGTCCACAAGTGCGAGGGTTGCCAGGAAGGCAGTGCAGGTAAGCATCTGGCAGGGGAAGGGTCCTGTGCCCGAGATCAGAGGGTGGCCAGGTGACCAGTGCAGTATCAATATCAGCCAGGAAGTCAGCAGGGGAGAGGAGGAGAAAAAGCAGAAGCAAAGAGAAAGGTTTTGAGCTTCTTCTGGAACCAGAGATGATTCTCCTCAAGTTTCAGGGAGGCAGGGAGGCTGTTCCAGAGTGAGTCCCCAGCTGAAGAAAGAGATCTACCCCCAACTTGTTTCTTGGAGAAGCGACTGACCCTGAGGGAGTTGGGTGTGGATGAGCGAAGAGCTCGAGAAGGGAGGTATTTAGGAAGAGAGAGTTGAAGGTATAGAGGTCCCAGGCCCCAGAAGGCCTTGTGGACAATGAAGAGTGTTTTGAACTTAATCCTCGCAGCCACTGGGAGCCAGTCCAGAGATTTCAGGCCTGGAGAGATACGATCCCTGGACTTGAGGCCAAGGACAAGTCTCATAGTCCTGTTCTGGATTAGTTGCAGAGGGCGGAGGGTAGGAGCAGGCAGATTTAGAAAGAGGCTGTTGCAATAGGCAAGCCTAGAGAGAACTAGAGCTCTAGAGACAGTGAGCTTCTGGGGAAGGAGAGGAAAGGAAGAATACCTCTGAGAAGGTGCAGCTGGTAGTGTGAGTTCTTAGAGACATCAGAGATGTGGGGAGAGAAGGAGAGTGTGGAGTCAAAGATGAACCCGAGGTTTTTTGCCTCACAGGTGGGATTAGGAGGAGGGCCAAGAGAGGCCGGCCAGAGAGTGAGAGGAAAGGAGGGGGTTGGGAAAGGGGGTGGATGTGCCGAAGAGGAGAATCTCTGTCTTTCTGGCATTAAGGCAGAGATCATTGGCAGCACACCACTCCTGGATGGTGGACATACAGTTGGGGATGAGAGAGGGAGAAGAGGTGGCTGAGGGCAGCCTGAAAATTAGCTGAGTATCATCCGCATAGCACTGGAAGTTGGGGCAGAGCGTTGTAATGTGGTGGGCAAGAAGTGCCAGGTATACATTGAACAGCCAAGGAGAGAGGTTAGACCCCTCGGGGACTCCACAGGTAGATTTAGAGATAGAGGAGAGGAAGGACCCAAGTTGAACCTGACAGGGTCGATCAAAGAGGAGACATTAAGCCAGGAAAACCTTTTTAGTTAGCAGGAAAAAGCTCACAGTGCAGAAATTCTTGATAAATTCATGATACATCTTGAGGGTTCACTTTGAGAGAAACACAAGCAGAGCATGATTGTTCTAAAATACCAAAATACCAAACCCCTCCTGTTTTCCTGCGCTGTCATAAATACACATGCTGCATTTACTCCTCACAGCCTGATTTAGTCTCATTTTCATTTGTCTGGAAAAGTAAAAATGTTTGTGATACCACCCTAGCAGTGGTGACCACCTTCACTCCCAAGAGCCCTGACCGGCATAGTCAATGTTGAGGGATCATGTGAGCTGTAGGCATAAACATCTTGAGGGCCACAGGTTGACTAGCATTGCCTAGAGTATCTTTTGAATGGTATGCCATATCTAGATGGCGCTGTCTCCAAAACTTGATGTGTGTGTGTTAAACTTATTTTCTGTCCACTCTACTCTCCATCTGTGAGGCCTTCCATGCTTGCTGTTATCTTTTAGCTCATCCCAGAGAACTATTCATTTGTTATCTGCGTGGAACAGTCATTTACATTCCTCTGTAGTTAACATTTAAGCCTCCTAGCCATCTGGAAACACTTGTATTTCATGAACGTTGATATTTGAATAAAAGAACAATAATTGATAACAATAAATTATAACATACCAATGTTTCCTTTGAGGAGGTTGCTCTGTCATTTACATTCCTGTGTAATAACCATTTGCGTCTTCCAGCTAGTTGGAAAGTAAAGAGATGAGATTATAACCCAGCAGACATTTTTTATTATTATTTTAAATTTGAATAGTAGAAATATTCCCAATAAATATATTGTGGTCTCATCAACCTTTTCAGTCTACGGGCCACATTAAGAGTTGGGTAGTAACAGAAAAAACTAGCAGTAATGGTATTACTGTCTGCTTGTTCAGTCCTGAAGATTACGAGTACACATGAACAGGTGGTAATACCGCTACACACGTGCCAATTGAAGTCGATAGCTGAACATACGTTAATGCAAACAAATAAACCACTCCAGCTGGTATTAACACAAAATGTGGAGCTAATCCAAGCACAGATAAGGTGATAGGTGGTAAAAGGGCATATAAGGACCACACCTTCAACAAAACACTTGCCAACAAGATGCAGTATCTAGCAGCAGCACATCTTGCAATCCAGGAGTCCCTGCTCTTCTTTGGGCATTGTATAGAGCTACAACATCAGCAAAAGGGCCAACACCTACCAGGTTAAAGGCACAGGTGACTGCAGTTGCAGTGGCTGCCCATACATAGGGTAATACCATCAGCCTGGGCCCTCACTGAGGGACAGCGCATTACACTTGCATGAACCATGAGATTATAACACATCTGCCCACCATGATCCAGTCAAACAGAGTGGCATAAATGAATCGAATGTGGCCAGAGTGATTTCTGCCAGATCCCACACCACAAAAAAAGAAGCACGATACTTATCAATCTGAAATTTGGTGGCCACAATGTTCTTGTGTGAGACCATCTACTAAGTAAATACTTGATCATAGTTTGCAAGTGCATCACGCAAGCCTCTACCGACAGAATTTCTTGTGTTCAATGGGTGAAGCCCACATTTTTCCAGAAAATGAATCCGGACTAAGCGATGTGATGAATGCCTTCAATGGTGAAAAGCATGTGTGGCATATGGCAGACCCATATTAAATTAGCCACAATATGACTGCCAAATCATTTGGTCCTGATGAAGGCTAGACAAAGAGGTTAATGCAACATAGCCGAAACTTAAGTCGTAAGTCAACCTACTTTGGCATGAACATTTTCATTTGGAATCAGCTCTTCAGGAAATGAAAGTCGCTGAAGTTGCCTCAAGAAATAAAGTTGAAATAGAACACCTGTCACAAAAGAAATAAGGAAGCTGTTAAACCGTATTTACCGGTTTGTTCTAATATGGTGGAAATGAGTGATTTATTTTTATTTGTGATTGTAAATGTATTGTGTTGGTGTTGTGTGGTTTATTTCTTCAGTCACTGTGTTAGCTCCTCCATTATGCTGGTATAGATGCTTTGTGCACTACTAGGCAATGCCGCAAATGAACTCTACCTACCTCCCTTCCTTACCGGAAGCTGTCAATGCTTTTATGTCATTGCCACATTCCCCATGTGCTAGCCTATTGGACTGCAGACATGTGGCATTGGTGTCCCTTCATGTCAGGAGCAGGTTAGAAGGAACAGTAAGCAGCTTCATAAGTTGTAGGTCAAAACTACCTGTGATGCAAGCCTCACCATCAGCCACTGCTGCGCATGATACCATGGTTCAATCCATGAGGACATGGGGCAATGTGACAGCATCTTGCTAGGATCTATGGACACAGAGCACAGTGGACATGGATGCTATCTACGCACACCAAAACAGACATTGAAAGGGATATGGTGAGGCAGTACAAACGAAATGGACAAAGTGAGCAATGGGGTATAAATACTGCACAGTCTTGTCATGTTAGCAGATTCCACACATCACTGTTTCCCACATACATATTCCCATCCTATCAAATGAGATGGCACAGGGCCCAATGTAAAATGTCAAACTGACAGGCACAGGATGGGGCCTTGTTTGCCGGGCCTTGTGTGTCAATCACTAGAAAAGGGGAAAGCAGCATTACAAGTCTCAGAAGGAATTGCAGGAAGCCTCAGGTGGCTGTAGGCATAGCATACAATATATGCCAATCCGCAACAATGCAACACCTCACACACACACACACACACACACACACACACACACACACACACACACACACACACACACACACCTTAGTAAAATTGGCAAGAACATGTGTGTGACTTAGTGTCCAAGTGATCCCCACCCCAATCACTGCATGTGTGATGTATCATCCATGTAATACATATTGACTCACTAAATTCGAAATGACTTCCACTATCCCCAGCTACCATGTTTCATACAACCCATTTAGAATCCATAGACACTGCAAGTGATGGCTTCAAATGTTGCCTATTCGCACTCCCAGGGATGAATTGAGAGGGTGTTGGGGTTTTGGGGCCTACACATGGACCAGTGAGGAACTAATGTATAACATAGTCATTGCATGTTTAAGGCTGCACAGCATGCACATACCCAAGCATGTGCCATGTCTCCCCAGGATGACATCCTACCAAGGATTCTGAAGATGAAGATGGTGGGGAAACATGCCACACCATACTGGGACTGCTGAAGGGCAAGATGAATGCATCATTGGGCAAGCACCTCTGGAGGCATACTTTTCATTGAGTTACATTTGTGTTCGTGAGCAATATAATGACCATATTTGTCAATCAAAATGACAGCCAGAATCATTATCTTGACATAAACTATTAACTTATAACATTACACAAGAAGCTCCAACCACTCACTGTTCCCTCCCAAAATTAATTCACCCACCAACCCCTCCTCACCAACCCCCAACACCAACTCTGACATTACCCACCACTCATAATGTCAGCTAACTCATAGTGAGGCTTCATAAATTAATGAGACCAACCATAATCTCTCTCAGTGCTCAAGGAAATCTGCAATAATACTACCATTTAAATCCCTGTTACCTCCCCATACACTTGTGCTAGGCCCTGCCCAGTTCCTGGGTTACCGTACATTGTCCCCATGTTTCTGTTGGGATGCACGTACAGCCTCCCAGCCAGTCAAAGGGGTTCAGGTGGAGAAAAACCCACTCTACCGAAATATTGTGGAACTAGACTGAGGTTTGCGTAGCAGACGACACATGTATTGTTTTAGTTAGGTTTGACACATTTTAGATGCTCACATATAGCAACACAGAAATAGAAACAAATGTACTACTGTTGCAGTTGCAGAGGTTATAGGTAGGGCAGTATTATAGGCCCAGTGTTTAGTTGATGTATTTGAAGTTATGGACGGTAGTGCAGAAAGAGTTGAAACAGGTGAAAGATGGAGTCAGAAAGGTACCATGGTAGGAGTGAGGTTAGCATGTTAACATGGCAGAAGTATCGACATATTGGAAGTTGAGGCCTGGTATACTCTGAAAAGAATAGAATGCAGGCCTTGATGTGGAGGTGTGGCTCTGTGTAGCTTTGCACCAAAAGCAAATCCCCTTTTGCATTCCCAGGAGAGAAGCTGAGGTCAGAGGCACCCGCAGTACACAGATAAACGCTAACTATCCAGCTGCAGAGCCTGAGTGGGGTGGGACCAGAATGTGAGCTGTGGGGAGAACTGGTAGTGATGCGCCCTCATGGGAGCAGAGCATAAGGTTTTGTGATACCAGTGGGCAAGGTGAAGATTTAGAGCGCTACCGCCCTCCCCAAAGAGCAGTCATCCAACATGAATTACAAGTAGACACGCAAACAAAAGCAAATAAATCCTTGAAATTCAGACTTAAGAGTGGTGCCACAGTCCCATGATTACTGGGCACTTGGGGTCCGAATGAGATAAAAGGGGAGCCGTGTCTGGAATGTTCTGTGAGATTTGGGATAGGAGGAGCAGAGGTGATGCTAATAAATGAAGTACTTGGTCGGGGAGGCAACTTGTGTGTGCCACAGCATTTGGTATAATGAGAAGGCCTATTGTCCATTAATGCAGAGTTGATCTCGCCAGTTTACTTTGATCGCATCTGGGCTGGAGGGGTGCACATCACGTGTTGGTTACGATATATTATTGTGTCAATAAGGTAAAAACATGCATTCCATTCCTGGAGTTAATAGTCACGATGTAGAAAACCATGTGTATAGGGGAATGGGCTTAGATTAGATGTGGCCAATTGGTCCAGAGACTATCAGAGACTATAGGGGTATTAGCATGTTATATAGGTGGTATCCAATAAGGGTGGAGAGATTATATTGTATCTCATTATTATGTTCCCCTTCCCCCCGCACTCGCCCCTTTCCTCCTTCCATTGCACTTGCGCGAGCAGAATGACACCTGGCCTAGTAGGATCTTTGTCTGTCTTCCCTCTGTTACTCCTCCCTTGCCTCATCGCGCCTTGAAACACTTGTGTATAGGCACGTTATAAATGCCATATCATATCATGTTAGTATTGTTAATTATGGCTTATCAGCCAAAAAAAGATGCAACCCTTTGAAAAGTCAGAGAGCTCTGTGTCATTTCGGCACTATGGGATCGTCAGAGACCTTTTTGTATGCAATAAACCTTTTTTTTCCCTGCAAAGAGGTGCAGTGCTTATTTGCCTTTTTTGGATTGTTTCTTCATACGGTTTTTGGGTTACTTTTTCTTCATTTTCCTGAGGGCTTAGAACAATGCTGAGAACGGGAAACTGGGCAGGCAACTCCAATCTGCTTCCGCTCCAGCGCTGCTAATCATGTGTGCACTTGATCTCAAATGAGGTTGGTTTGACAAATCCTTAAAAGGAGAAATGCAGGATAAACACAGATAAGAATATACCGTCCCCTTACAATTCCAGACTGTGTTCTCCTGCCACCACATTTCAGTAACCTTTGTTTGTACAAATTAATTCTTCCAGATCACCAACTCTACCAGTCACCTGTGGAGTCCTGCAAGGTTCCATCCTGTCCCCGTGATTTAATCTTCACATGGAACTGCTCGGAACACTCCTCACTCCACACAACATCCACATCCACCAATTCACTGATGGCATGCATATCTACCTCAAGATATCCTTCATCGAACACATTCACAGGCTCAAGGCCTACCTCACATTGAACCAGTCCTGGATGTTCAGTGCTTACTTTAAGCTGAACCCCTCCAAGACTGAATTCCTACTGCTGACCAACACCGAACACCCTGACATCTAGAGATGGCTCCCTTGGTTCCAACTTTCTTTCCTTTGGAAAATCAAGCCCTTATCTCAGAAAACATATTTAGATCTGCTGTCCAAGTCTTATTCCTCTCCCACCTGAATGATGACAGTGACCACACTGGAACTCCTGAGATGTGTCCTGTATGCAGCAGCACGTATCATCAAAAGACTCCTGCTGCAAACATGTATCATCATCAAATCCTGTTGCATCATCTATAACGCTGTCACACTGAAGTCCCCAATCTACCTCACTGAGAAATTCAGCATCTGTGGAGGGGAATTATACAAAAATGTTGCCCCGAACAATGCAACATGTTTATTATTGCGCCTTTGCACAGTAATGACATGCTGACCCCCACTACACCAAGCTGGGATTGCGGGGGTGTCCCCCGCTCCCCTTTGTCAATGTAGTAGGGGTTAGGGTTGCGGGGATGTCCCCCACTTCCATTAGATGGTAGCGGGGAACAATAAAGAAAAAGAACGTTTAAAAAAATAAAAATGGACCCTCCGACGCCAGTTCCGAGCCACGTTGGTGGGCGAGAACTGACACTGCAGGGACAGAGGAGATACGGCGGTACACTTCACGGTGTGCCGCCGAAAAGGTAAGTGATTAGGGTGGAGGCGGTTATGGGGATGCAGGGCACAGTGCCATAATGGGAGTCAGCAATTGAATAGTCGACATTATGGGTGGTGCAGTGATCACATGGATTCCGGTGTAGGCCTTTGATCCACAAGAAATAAGAAGTAAAGACGTGTGCAGACCTTCTCTCTCTACGCCCCAAGACTCTGGAACCTCCTCACCGTCAACATCAAACTCGCCCCATCACTTCTACACCTCAGGAAAGAGCTCAAGACCTTCCTGTTCAAGGAATGGCTCCCCCCTAACACTTAGGTCCACACCCTCTTCACGCCAAACCCTACCTGAGACTCGGTGATCTGCTCCTCAGTGTTTCCTGCCCTGGTTGCTTGTGGAGCCCCATACTGGCAATTGCTTGATGCATGGGGCCACCCCTGTTGTTAGTTCCCTGCTCCCTTTTTCTCTGCTTTCCTCACTGTGTTCTTCCCCCTTTCATTGTAATGCGCTCTGTTGCTTCCGGAAACTAGGCTTGTGCTCAATAAATACAATAATAATGATATACTTTCCAGTATGCTGGTTTCAATGCAACAAATGGGAGATTTCATGACCTCAATATGGAGGATTTCACTCTTCCCCAATTAACACAATAGCTGACCGTGTAGAGCCAGGGACCCTTAGGCATGCACAGTCTGTTTTGAGTCTACATTTGATAACTCACACAGAGGTACACCTTGAATCCAAAAAAGCTTCAGCACCAACTTCACAAATATGCTCCAAAATATTTTTGGCAGCTCAAGCAAGTCGCTAAATAACTTGCTAGTGAAACGGATTACACACGCACAGGCAAGGGCCATGGTGCCTTCCTCCATTCTGTACACATCCTTGCTTGTGTCTTGCAAGGCCATGTCCCACCTACATACTCAGGTTGCCACCCTTCCTACACCTCCTGCAGCACATAGCACACACAGGAGACACACACTGCTGGGACCCAATGGCTGCACACCTACATCAGGCTCTGGGGTGTCTAATTTCCCTCAATTCCCGTCTCTGTAAGTGCTAGGATTCTTCCAGCAACTTCTTCCTCTATTGTTGCGTGGGCCCTGTTGCAGACAGCTCCCCAACAGCATCACTTGGATGAGTCCGCTGTGGGCAAACCAGTCCTTTGTGTGTCTCTTGAAATCCCTCCAACTGTAGCTTTACTTTATTTGGAGTTCCCTTGTGCACTTCAAGTGAATTGATGTTATTGGTTATTTTCAGCCACTGGAAATTGTGCACCACAATGCTGGAACATTCTCTATGGAAGCCGAGAAGCATGCTGTCATTCTCATCCATGAAGGATGTAGAGAGGTCGAGGTCTAGCTCTGTAAGACTCTAGAGGCATGCCACCCCTTCTTACCATTCTTGCTACCCTGGTCCACCTTGTCTGCCAGCTTCAGTGTTTTGCTTTGTTCTACCACCAAATTGGGGCACCTGAGAGTTCTAGGGCCACTGTCTACTTTGTCAGACTTTTGATGGTATAAGCGCTATATTGTTGAGGCATTCTGATGCATACAGTTTTTATGCAGCATGTTGTGTTCGATGGCATTGACACGTAAAACGTGCGCATCTGGCATGTTCATGCACATTTGACCCGATGTGTGATTGCTTTCACACATCGGGTCAGATGTGATGTCATATGCGCATTTCATTTGTGTATGTCTGGCATGTGCATTTTTTGAGAGTTGCACTCTTCCTTAAGAACAGCAGCATTGCAACAAGGTATCCAATTGCGCATGCGTATCTTTGTTCAATTGCACACCTGATTGCGAGGCACAGATTTGTGAGAATCAGCCTAATTGACCTTTCAAAAAAGGTGCAAGCCTCTAAAAATAGTAATACTACAAAATGATAAACATATTTTGAATTTGAGACCCACATGCTCCCTTTTCTGTGAATTTTAAGGTGGAACTGCACAGAGTACGGAAATGTAATCATGTGTGGCTTTTGCCCAGGAAGGCCATACTCTTTCAAAAGGCGTATTAATCTGGAAAATGTGACACAGCATTTCTAGGTGTTTTTATGATCTCTTATTCGCAAGGGGGGAGGATGGCTGGGGTGGTGGAGCGTGTCTGGCTAAGTAGGTGGCTAGGAAAGTGGGCAGAATCCACCAGTAACTGCCCATATTCTCTCGGCCATCCGAGTGTCTCCCCAATGCGTCTGTCATTTGTTTTTACCGGCCATTTGACCTCTTCCAACCTTTCCATCACCACCACCACACCTTTCCGTCCCTCACCCGCCTCCTCACGCTTCGCATCCCACCCCATTTATTTGCTCCTCTCCAACCCTTGTTGAAATAGAAAAGGAAATTACACCTTTTCTATTTTTCATTGTGGTGGCCATCATTGTTTCTTTTTATTTTGACAGGAAATTGTGCACTCTCAATACACATGTAGCCCAATTCTCATCAAAAATACTTAAAAATTATTCAAAACCATGAGACAGCCCCAGGTTCGAATGTTGATCACCCCTGTGTTTGAGGTGAACAGAGCCAGTGGCCCCCTGTGCCCTCGACATGACTTTCGCTTCTCTGTGACCTGCATTATACTCAGGCTGCTTGGACATTTCTGGCCTGCTGCACCCCCGAATGCAGGGTTGATCACTGCATGGTATGCCTGCAGTTACTGTAGGCCACACAGTCAGTCTGCAGATCACCTGTTCCTCATTCCATATCTGTTTGTTATTTTTATCCTGCAGATTACTTTTACGATGATGTGGGATCAACCGAAACAGTATTCCCTCCTCCACCTCCTGAACTAAGGTAAGTTAGATATATTTGTATTAAGTAAAATATAACATCACATGTTTCAAATGGTCTAGGGCTGATTCACAAAGATGCTACCAGGAGTAACTCTGAGTTACCCCTGGAGAGAGACTTTCCAATTAGCAAAGACGTTACTGGTGGTCAGCCTGAAGTAATACTGACTTGCTCTTTTCTCTTTCCAGGAGTAGGTCAGAAGTAAGTCAAGGTTACTTCTGGCATCTTATTTATCAGACCTTCCAGGATTTCGCGGCATGAAATGGCAAATTTTGCAGCACAAACCTTTATTTATTGCAGCATTTTTGCGGGACATTGTGTATTACCTGGAGGGTGTAAGATTGCCACATTGCAGGAAATAGGCAGAGTGCAAGGCTACAAGAGAGCCAGGATATCATTATTATGTATCTTTTGTATTCATTTAATAGGAAGAGTCCCAGATGTCTCTGGCTTGGCAGAACATTTGATTTGGCTACATTTCTGGTTTAATGTTCATGCCTATTTAATAGTATTTCAAAAAAGGTAGCAGGCGCTCCTCTCCAGAATGAACATGGCATGATAACCTGTTCTGAGATGAGAGTTTGCAGCACATGCTTTTTGCTCACTGTACCTTTCACAGATGGGAAATGTCCATTTGCATATCAGTCTTTGTCCCGCCCACAAAGAGCAGTCCAGCACCGAAACGCTATGGCAATTCCTCTCTGAACAAGAGTACCAAAAGCAACCCCATACACGTGTTATCATGCCATGTTCTTTCTGGAGAGGAGCGCCTGCTACCTTCTTTGAACTATTTAATAATATTAACTAAATTGATCATTATCAATTGTAATGCTGAAAATATTCCCCTTTTATGTTCTCCAATCCCCAAACACCCACACACCTCTCTCACCAACTCTCCATCACAACTTACATTCCTTAACCTCTCACTCTGTCATACAAATACTCACGTGCTATGTCACACTGTCAAGTCACAATTTGCACTGCCCAGCCCCTGCCACACTCCAAATCATACTCCCAACTCACACCTTACACTCTACAATTCCTCCCGCAATATACAGTTTCATTCTTTTGTGCTGCTTCTGCATCTTGCACCCTTTCTCCCATTCTATCACACTCTTCCCTCATCCTTTTTCCCAATCTGCAGCTCACTGCCTCTTTCTGGCCAACCGCTTCCTCTCTGCTTTCTGGCTCACTGACCACACGCTCCCTCTACTTTCTGTACCTCTGCTCGCTCTTAGATTTCTGGCCCACCGCATCACTGCTTCCTCTGCTCTCTTGTGCAGCGCTTCCTCCTCTGAGCCACTGCTCTCCCTTTGCTTTCTTGCCTACCACTTCACATCTCACCCATCACTCTCCCTTTTTCATAGTGTAACCATTTTTTTATTTTTTTTAAAATGTACATTTTGACCCAGTTCCTCAAATAGTGGGACATTTAAAAAAAGAACGGAGGAGATGCAATTTTTAGACAACCCATTTTTGGAAATGAGCAGGTCACCTTATTTTCAAAGGTGACTGGCGCATTTCCACAGGCTTGAGCTGTAGCGCAAAATGTGCGCTGGCCAGCTGCCTTGAATGGTGTTCTGGGTTGTTTGACCGAAGTGTAATTATTTGCGGCAGAATTGACCGTAGTCAATTTTGCTGCAAATTGATTTGCACTTCAGCCAAACAACCCAAAATGTACCTTTCACCACCACCCCATCCCCTCCCCTACTTAACTGCTTGGTCGCTGCCACTTCCCCTGCAACCCTGCGGTGCCAGATCCGTCCCTCTAACACGGGTCGGAGCCGACTCCGCAGGGTCCCTTTTTTGTTATTTCTTTTTTTTTTGTCCCCGGCTCCGATTTTGAGGAAAAAGGGGAAAACACTTCTGCAACCACCCTAGACCAAAAATGCTGAAAACATGTTCAGTATTTATAAAAATGGATCAAATAGTACTGGACGAAATAGGTCAAATTGTAACATTCAATAGATTTTTGTCATCAAAATGGGCAGTACTTTGAATAGAATCGCTCTCCCAACAGTGTTCTGCAAGCTCCTAGCGCCTTTCACAGGGACAGGCCCTCCAGGTGCCTGCCGCTGTAAAATGCGACCCAAAAAATGCATTTTTATCCTGTTTGAGGAACAGAAATGCAAGCGGCACAGCAGCGGTTCATACCTTAAAAGATATGCATGACAGGGTCAGGAAAGACCCTGTCATGCAGTGGCAGCCCCACATCCCGTGCGCCTAGGGTTGCCTACAATTTCTGCACATTTAAAAGTGCATCTTGCTTGGAAATGAGGGATGCGCTTTTAAATTGACAAAAACGCCACTTTATTTGATCAAGGAGGTGAAAAAGGCCATCTGAATGGGCGCGCATATATAATGTGCCCATTCATGTGTCCCTTGTGGATTGGGCTGCACTTTTTTGGTGCGCAAGTGATGAGATGTGTTGAGAACCTGTCACCTTGCGTATTATTTTTTTTAAAACAGTAATTTTTGCAGATTACTTTAAAAAAAAAAAATGTAAAAAAAAATTGTTTTTTTTAAAGATGCAATTTTTGCACAAAACGGCAGTTTTTGCGGCATTTTGCGCAAAACGGCCGTTTTCGCGGCATTTCGCGGGATTGCAAAATCGCTATAAACTGGAGGGTCTGATTTATGAATCAAATAGTATCTCTCTCCAGTTAGAGAAAGTACCATACCAGTCACATCTTTATGAATCAGCCCTCTAACATACAATGTGTTCCTGATTCATACATATCTCCAATTCTATGTATTTTGTTTTATAACAAATGCAAGTACATTTTTAGTGTAGCCGTAACTACAAGACTTGAGTAACCTAAGCCTGTTGGTACTTCCACAAAATCCATCCAACTCTTAAGTATGCAATGGTCAGTAACTTGCATAGTTCACAATGTAAAAAAAGGAGGTTTTTATGTGGTCTGGCTGTTGAATTCATTTTTTCCTTTCTGCAAATAACTGTTGCCCCAAATCATGGCAATGTGACAGCATTTGCTGAACATGTCCTTGCTTATTGCTCCTCTTCACCTACATGACTGAAGAGTAAGTTAGATGTGCAGCTAGGTTTGGAAAATGCATTTGCAAATCTGGGTGAAATAAACTTAGTGCATCTCTGCAAAGATGTGTGTTTTTCAGCCCCTAGTCAGCTATTATGCAACTGCGGGTAACAACCTCCAAAACCTGCACCGCTCTCCCACTAATACATGAATGTGTGATTCGGAATTGTGTAAGCTCTTTTGTGAATTAATCATAATTTACATTTTCAGAAGGTACCACTTTTCCCTTGGGTCAGACATATGTCCTCCTGAGAAAGCCTTGAGAATTGATTGGGCTTTATGTGTCTTAATCCTCAATAGCAAAATAGTATATCAACATTCAACGGGAAGTAGAAATCCAGGGCCGAGCAAGGGGTGTCTAATAGGCATTGAACCAAACAGCTTTGAAATCGAATAGTCCCAATGGAGCTGCATTTAGACGATTGTGGAGTGTGTTGGTGGAGGTGTCCTATCTGTTATTGCTAGGAAAATGCTGCAATGAGGCAAGCATAAGTACATAAGTACAATGGGTCTAATAACCTTACATAAGCGGATGTTAAAGTACCGCAGTTAGGGATAGACATAAAGGTTCACATGTCTAATCTCCATATAGTGAGAAAAGCTGATAAAATAATCGATATCTCTATTTATGATCGAAGGAAGTTTCACATGTTGAACCCACACACGGTATTGGGATGGGTGAGTTATTATTGTTGAAGCAAAATAAAGGAAATTGGCCTCCAACTTCACTTCACAGGCCGCACAGAGTTTTGGCAGATTGTGGGCAAATTTCTTCGCAACTGAAAATTCAAGGATTTTTGCCCAAAGCGTCTTCTTCCCTGACATTTAGGCAAATTAGGGGCCTCAAATATTATGCTACCTCCTAGTTGGAGGTTGGACAGTGCCTAGAGTGTACTCATTTCTCTGTGAAGTGAATCACCTCTGGGTGACTCGCAGCTTACTAGTGATACTTTAAAACAGTGTCAAAACCCCCATTTATGACAGTTCAGAAATAATAACCCATTTAATATCACAAAATCATAGACCTTTTCAGCCAGAGAGTAAAATTCCCCTGCCGTCCTTCCACGTTTTAGAATTAAAAGTCCCATCGTTTCAGATTGCCAAGAGAAAATAATCACAAGGCAGAGAAATTGATGCAAGAATAGCATTGGCGAGAATTCCCGGGAATGGCTCACCTGCCATAAGCCACCCTTTGATAAACGTCTGCTTTGGTTTATATAGATTGCCTTGATGACCAGAGCACACCAATGTGCACATTTTACACGTCCTTCTCTTTGGTCACCCTCTGAATTCTCCCCACCTGCAAATACATGAATATTCTGGCAGGAAGTTTAGAAATGTGACCACAACTGGTCCTGCATAAGGGACCGTAGGAAACAAATGCTCTGCTTTGCTAGGATCCGATCTCAAATCTGTGATATGATTGAATGTGTTCATTGGGAAGCAAGTAAAAACCACACTCTTCAATTTTTTTTTTTTAACAATTGTTCAGTAAATCTCAGGAACTGAGAACAAACTGGAAAAATCTGATCATGCAACAAAGAGAAGCAGAAGAAAAGGAATTTCGGAAAAAGTTTAAGGTAAGAAATATTTGTACTCGGATGGGTGCTAGTGTTTGTTTTGGTGTGTGTTGTATGATGTTGGGTGGATTATGGTTGTGATCACTGGTCCATAAGGGGTCCAGAGTCACGGATAGCTGCTAGATGTATGACTATTGTGTTGGTTTGTATTTGTGTAGTGTTGATGGATTTATGGGCTATATGCCGGGGAGTTGCCTCTGGGTTTTCTTCCAGAATCTCAGAAAGATGGCAGGGTGTGAGCCTTAGATTGCTTTTTGGTGTGTTTATGTGTAGTGTGGCAAGCCCCTAGTCAAGTGTAATGGCGGCGTGGGTTATGTTGGAGGAGCAGGAAGGGGGAATGGGTTAGTAAGTCAGCCAGTTTTGGTGAAGCCTCTGGTGTGAGTCTTCGGTCACTGCTTATGGTATCTATCAACGTTCTTGGTTGTGGTGCGTCAGCCCATCTTGCCTCCTCTCTATGTTAGGGGGTTGACTTCCCTGTGCGTTATGCTGGCAGGTGGACGGTTGTAGCTAGTGTGTTCCTGGTTACTCGTCTAGGTTAGTCATGGCTCTTGGGTGTGGACCTGCTGTCCGGTCGGTTGCTGAAGGGTGCGCAGCAGGAGTTATAAAGATAGAGGGGGAGGTGCTCACCTGGGTGGCCCTAGTTGTGGGTGGGCAGGTTGGGGTGGCCATAGTTGTGGGTGGGCAGGTTGGGGTAATGCTTTGGCTTTAATAGTTTGCCTGTCTGAGTTTCCTTGGAGCTTAATTGTGTATGGGTGTTATCCCTAACTCTGCCCGTTGATTGGGCGGCTTTCTCTTTGCTGATCACTGTAGCTGTTGGGCATGGTTGTGGGGCAGGTGGGGGTGGTTCCATGTTCTGGTCCTCTAAGCTATTGTCATCGTTATCTGCGACCGTTTCCATGAGTGTATTTGCTTTTGGTTCCAAAATGTTATTGGTGCTAACGTCCCTTTGCAGTTGTCATTGTCTGTTGAATAACCAGGTTTTGAGTCATTTCCTGAAGGTGATGTGGTCTTCTATGGTCCTAATTTCTTTAGGCATGTGTTCCAAAGGTTGTCAAATAGATGTGAGAACGCACTTCCTCTGAATTTCCTTTTTCTTATTTTTTTGTCTCTATTTGTAGGTCGTCGCTTGATCTTAGGTCCCTTCTTGGATGGTAGCGGTTGATCTTGGCTTGGAGGATTTCAGCTCCTTGCCTGTTTAAGGCTTTGTGGGCGAGGCAGCATGCTTTGAATTTAATGCATTTGTTTTACTGTTAGCCAGTGTAGGCTTTCCGGAGCTGGAGTGTTGTGGTCTCTTATGTTTGAACTTAGTAGAATCCTGGCTGCAGTGTTCTGCACCCTTTGTGGCTTCTTGGTGAGTCTTTCCGGGATTCCTAGATAGAGGCTGTTTGTGTAGTCAGAGATATGATTGTGAGGGTTCTGTGAGGAAAGGAGAGGTGTGGGAGTAGGCCTCTGAGTAGTCTTAGGAGGTAGACACATTTTTTGGTGATTGCATTGACTTGCGGTTTCAGGCACAGTCTGTTGTCCATGAGTATTCCTAGGTTATTTACTACGTTGGAAGTCTCCAGCTGTGTTCCCAAGGCCGGCTGGCCAGTCCATTTGTGAGTTAGGTCTGTTAATTTCTGTGGCTAAGAGGATTATTTCAGTTTTTGCCGGGTTTAGTTTGAGGTTGTTCGTTGTCATCCAGTTGTCCATGTCTGTGAGGCAGTTGTTAAGGCAGTTATTTTGTTCCTGGGTTGTGGTCGTCTTCACTATCAGTTGTGTGTCATCTGCGTAATCATACATGGTTAGTCCGTGGGTTAAAATGATTTTCATCAGAGGGCACATGTAGATGTTGAAAAGCAGGGGAAGTGGTTGGATTCTGGTAGAACTCTGCAAGATATATTTTTGGTGTTTGCGATGAATGGTGGTAAGTAGGTTCTTTCAATTTGGTTTGTGAGGAATGAGGTAAGCCACCTAAGTGCCAATTCCTGTATGCCACATTCCAACAGTCTTTGTTTTAGTGTTGTGTGGCTGATTGTGTCGCAGATATGTCCAATAGTATGAGGGCCAATTGAGCGTTGTTGTCTGCATTTATTTTCAGGTCCATATCAATAGGAGTGCTGATTCTCACTCCGAAGCCAACTTGTGGCAGGTTGAGTATTCAGTTTGTTTTGACGTATTTAAGTAGGATCTTGTACACATGTTTTCCTGGATCTTCACTGGGTAGGGTAAGGTGGATATCGGTCTGTATTTACTTGGGTCTTTTGCGCTTTCTGATCCTTTTTTACCAGTGGTTTAATGTAACCAACTTCAGTTGAATGCAGCAAAAACAGAATTGATTCTGTTTGGATCAGACAAGCAGGTAGCAGCTGCAAGAGAGTCTTTTGTCCCATGCATTCTTGGGGAGAAACTTCAATTCTCCACCAAGGTTTGGAACTTAGTAGGCATGTGTTGCAGGAGAATTTGGGTAGTGAGACACAGGTAGGGGCAAAGGTCCAATCTGTTTACTATTCACTACAGATGTTACGACAAGTTATTCCATACATTCCCAAAGAAGATCATGCGGTAGTAGTTGGAGCAATGACAAATACCCCTATAGACTATTGAAATAGTCTTTTGATGGGCATCCCAGTCAAACAACTGTATAGACTTCAGATGGCCCAAAATGCAGCAGTTAGATCCATTGGCAGTCTGAGGAAATCAGATCATGTCTCTCCTTTACGGAGGTCACTCCACTGGTTAATGGTCGACGACTGTATTAAATTCAAGGCCACCTGTATGATTTTTAAGTGCCTAAAGGGATTGCCCTGTAGTAACCTAAGCAAAACAATCCTACCCTATAACCCAGTGAGGACTCTCAGGTCAAGTAACCAACTTCTGCTAAGTTACCCACGGTCAACATTTGTTACCAGAGGGGATATGAGATTTGCAGTCTTTGGACCTAAACTATGGAACAGTATTCTGCAAAAAATTAGGGAATGTCAGACACTTGTCCAGTTTAGGAAAGATCTGAAAACTTTCTTGTTCCGATAATTTTCTAATTGTTTTGCCAACTCAACACAAAGTAACAAAATAGATATTGAGTGCGTTTCTGTATCTGTATTTCAATACCAAAAATTCCAACTGCGCCCCTATACGGTAAAGTCTATCGTGGGCGCGTTACAAATACAAAAACTCAAATCAATCAAATGCTGATTTGAAGGCGGTTGGTGCAATTCCTTTTTCAACTGGGCGGTTAATTAGGTTCTGGAAGTGTGTCGCTGGGGTTTTGTGGTTGTGGATTTCGTTGATGATGTCAGGAGGCTAAGGTCCCCTTGGGGATCCTGCAAAGTTGGTGTCCTTGATCAGTGTGGCAAAGGTTTCTTCTGTGATTGGTTCTAGGCAGGTGAGTTTTGCTGTAGTCTGTGTTTCGCCCCTTGTCTGTGGTACGGCGGCTGTGATTGTTTTCACCCTGGTTTTGTTGATGGTCTGTTGGATTGTTCGATTTTTTATCTCAGGTTGTTGGTGATGCTGTCACAAAGTGCTTGTGTCGGGGTGATGGATTTCTTGCAGAATGCATTTTCTTTATCTCTTTCATGATTCTGAAGAGTTCTTTCTATAGATTATGTGCTGATTCACCTCTTGTGGTGTAGTATGTTTTGTTGCTTTGAGTACTGGTGATGTGTATAGTCTGAGCTGTCTTTGTTATTTTATTTTTTCCTGTTTGTTGTACTGTTCTCCCCATGTTTATTCCATTTTGTGGTTGTTTTTTTTTAGTTCTTTCAGTTCTTCTGTGAACCATTTTGAGGCCATTTTTTTCAGTGTGGCTTTGAAAGGTTTGACTGATGCCAGGTGGTTTAGGCCCTCAGTGATTCAAATGTTGAGTATGATTTCCGCTGTGTCTGGGGTTGTTTCAGTGGGTTCTGTGGTGCTAGGTAGTGTTGTGTCTAATACGTTTGTTAAAACCTCCATGTCTAGGTTCCTCCAGTTTCTTTTCATGCTGGCAGGGAGTATTTCCTTTTTCAGCAGTAGGCAGTTTGGAGTGTGATTTAGAATGGAATCTGGTAATGATTTCTCCATAGCATCAGTGTGGATGACACAGATGTGCACAGTCCTTCGGTGCAGAAGATTTGGAGTTCTGAGATCTTGCTGCTCTGCACCTTCCTGTGCAGTTGATGTTTCCTTTTTATTTATGGTGTCCATTCTAGCTTCATTGTCTTTCTTATGGTGAGGCATGGTGTGGGAGTTGTGGGTTGTGTTCCTTGAAGCAGTAGTCTTCTTTGGATTGGTATGTTTCCTGGTCCCTCTGGCTAAGTCTTCACTGTTTGTGGTTGGTTGTTGCTTGTAGTTGATGATGTTGTGGAACCAGGGGTTGTTTACCCTCATGGTTCAGTCGTTTACTGGTTTTCTTTTATGACTTTGTGTGGTTTTTGGTGTCCTTTTGGGGGAATCGCGTGGTCCTTTTCTTGTTTTTGTAGGGTCACCTTTATCTGTTTCCTAGGCTTTGGAGTTGGTCAGTCACGTGGTGCTGTTTCAACTAACTTTGGCTGGTTAGATTTTGCATTGGTTCAGGTGAGTAACCGTTCCACACCTCTGAGTGGTGCAACTGGGTCAGTGGGTTTTGGGTTGGCTATGGGGTGTAGTTCTGTTTTATGCTTATTAATTAGTTGGCTGTGGGCAGTAACAGGAACTACTATGTGACTGGCCTTTCTTTGCTTTGATAGCGACTTTGTGATTTGAATATAGCAGTGAGGGACGACCCAAAGGATTGGGACAACGGAAGAAGAGGAAACCTCTGGGTTGGGGAAACAGCAGTGGAAGGGAAACACCTAGAATTGTGACACAGTGCTGGGGGGGGGAGGGCTAGAGTAGGAGGAACCAGCAATGGGAGAAAAGTGTCTAAATTGGGGATACAACAATGAATGCAAGACACCTAGATTTGGGATACCTGGGAAGAGGGAAATGCCTAAATTGGAGACACAACAGAGAAGGAAGCAACACCTAGATTTGGGATACCTGTCAAGCAGGAGAAATGCCTAAATTGGAGACACAACAGTAAACATCAACTACACCTAGATTTGGGATACCTGGCAAGTGGGAGAAAAAGCCTAAATTGGAGACACAACAGTAAAAGCAAAAACATCTTGTTTTGGGATACCTGGCATGTGAGAGAAAAGCCTAAATTGCAGACCTGGCAAGTAGGAGAAAAAGCCCAAATTGAAGACACAACAGTGAAAGCAACAACACTAAGATTTGGGATATCTGGCAAATGGGCAAAAACTAAATTGGAAACACAACAGTGAAAGCAACAACACCTAGGTTTGGGACACCTGGCAAGTGGGAGAAACTCCAAATTGGAGACAACAGTGAAAGCAAAAACACAAAGGTTTAGGATACCTGGTAAGTGGGAGAAAACGCTAAATTGGACACACAACAATACAAGCAACAACACCCCAAACTGGTACACAGCGATGATTGTAAGCTACTTGCTTGCTGGCTAACCTTGGTGTGACTTGTTCTGTAGGTAACAAAAGTGGTTCGGTTTTTTGGAATGCCGTAATTACTGGACTCCCCACCCAGACCACGTCTACCTTAAAAAGTCGCGGCTGGCTTCACAGGCGAACACAGGCAAACCAGGGTGGAGCTGCTTCTTCTGGAGCTGCCCTTAGCCGACAGGGCAGCCCGAGCAGTGAGGCTGCCCTCGGTGCTGGGACTGAAGTAGGGCTATACAAGAGCCAAAATGGTTGGCGTTGCCAGTGCTTCATTTTAACAAGAATTCAGTGCAAGGAACAGATCTCAACATGCAAGTTGACATGTTTGGCACAATCTATAACATGATACAAATACATCATATTACTTGTAAATGTGTTTATTGTACAAAGCAATATTCACCTCAGAGATATGTAACCTTATAAAGGAATTGGGACTCTGGCCTCATTCCTCTACTTGGTCAAGGAACTCCTTGGTGACTTGGAATATACATATATATGGGGTACACAATATACAGTAGGGGGTACCCAACATACCACTAACTACCGCTCTGGCACATTTCTATGCATAATTCACCAGTGTGAAAGAGGGAATCCCATTTATTTGTGTCCCCTACGCTTTCCCATGGTATCGAGTCATTTAAATGCATATTTCTCACTGCACTATTTGTTCCCACCTATGCTTTTACCAATGTTCTTTCCCGCAAAATGCAGAGGGGTATTTGTGTAAGGCAGTATAGGATGGAAGGGGGTGAACAAGAAGGTATGGGGGCCTCCCCTGCATTTTGCAGCAAAAAAAAGAAAAACGGGTGGTATAAAATCTGCTGTGAAGAATTGCATGGTACAAAAACATTCTACCGGTCTCGCTGTGCCTGTTTAATATTGTACAAACTGTGAAGCTCAGCGGTAAGGCCGTTGCATAGTATGCACAGCTAAACACACTAGTAGACACACTGAAAGGGGATTATTGAAGGTCTCAACTATTTGTAGAAGACTCCGCCAATTTGGACTCCCTCTACAACATTAAAGAAATTCCTCCAGTAAATACCTGAATGGAATTAGAACCGGAAGCAAAAGCTTGTGAGTAGTCGGTTACAACTGCTGACCAAATCTACTGACTGATGATAAGTGAAGCTGGCTTCTTACCCTGGAAAGACACTGCAAAATGAAACAAACAGCCCCTTACACCTTTAAAAAGAAGCAGATCTCTCTTTGAGGTTGTGGGAAACATCAACCATTATGCTGTGGAAAAGACGGGCTTGGAAAGAGGATCGGGAAAACTACATCCTAGTTAACATGGCAGTATGAGCAGACCATAGGAAGAAAAGTGGGTATGGACATTAGAATCACCACCTCTGCAGTACATTTTCGGTAAGACTCCGAGAAGAAAACACGACATAGATCACCAATCGATCTAACGTCTAGGAAAGCAAAGGAACTTGAGCTCCAAACCATCCAAAGGCTTTCTGAAGCTGCAGTGGGATTAATAGGTCCAGTAGAAAATCCCAGGAAGAAACAATAGTCTTCCTCTTCCTCTGGGTATGCAGAGAACAAAGAGCCATAGATTACCCAGAGTAAAGCCAAAATCCCCAAAAGCCATAATGTTGGTCCATTGGAAACTGAGAGTGGAAATTCCCTACCCACCGTATCATTAAGGAAATTCACAATCTTCCATTGACTACCTTCACAGATGGCTAGCTGAGCAACATTATGAAATAGTGCTCTTATGGTAATTGCAAGATAGAGTAGAAAGACGTTGAGACTTTTGAATCTCTCTTGCCACTTCCTTGAATATGTCCAAAATAATTAAACTGGTTGACTAAGCATTCAGACCGCTAGTTGAAGACAAATGATAGTTGCAACGCTAAGTTCCAGAAAGGAAATTGGCAGAGGACATATAGGAAATGAAAATGAATGTTCCAAAAACGGATAACAGAAAATGGCAACTCGCTAAACGTGTCCAATAAAAAGCCCTACGCAGATGTAAGTACTGGCCCCCTGCTAGATCTTCCTCAAGACTTAAACCAGAAGGAGAAAAGGACCTCTGGCCACTGTGCCAAAACAGAACTCAGTAACAGAACCGTGAGGCTCAGATGCAGGGAGGCACACCACCAGAGGAGAGAGTTGGCTTCCAGAAGCAATAGGTCGAACCATGGATACAGGCAATTATTCACTAGGAGAAAAGAAAGCTCTGCAGGACAGGCAATATTCCACAGAGGTAAGAAACTCTCTGATTAGTGGGTCTACTTTTAGATGTTTTCAACCTGGGAAATAACCTACAGAAAGGGCTTTTAGGTGAATCTTAGCCCAGGAGCCCAAGTGTAATGCCAAAGCCTCACTGAGAAAACACCATACCACTCTGCCTCTTGAAATAAGACTCGATCCCCCAATTCCCCTACCTAGGACGCAGGAATGGATTTTATAGCAAAGATTTGCAAATTGTATAACTGTATTTAGTACAGAAGGGTCTGTGCTAATTATACTCCCAAAACCCATCCGCCATTACACATTTCACCAAGCCCCGTAGCTCTGCAAGAATGGGATCTGCAACAGCAAGAACGATGGTCTGGAGGGTTGCCCAGAGAAATGCTAGAGGTTAGGATTAATTCCAAACCTTCCAGCCATCACCTCTTTTGTTTCGCGTGGGATCTGCAACAGTGTCACACCAAATATTCTGCTATGATCCAGGAACCTAAAGACACCGTGGCAAAGGCCCATAGAAGTCAGACACGGGAATAAGGCACCTTGCCAGAGGGTTGTTCAACAGTACCTATCAGGAGAAGACGTCATGCCTTGGCAGGCCAGGACTGAGGCACATGTGGAGGGTCCACACTTATGTGACCCACCTCAAGAGACAAGAAGTTAGAGCTGGATGCACAACCCGAATATTCTGCTTGGAGAGGAAAGGGAATTTAACAAAATGTAATTTCCAAATCAGTAAGGTCAAGCTATAGCAGTGCAGTGAAAGAAGTCTAATAAAAACCTAGCCCGTTCAGTACCATGTTAAAGAACCATGAATAAAAGAAATCAAATAATTTGATAAAGGAATTAATACCCGAACCCACAACACGTTTGACGAGTTTATGATGGTGAGCTGTGATGGGAGGTAATGTCAGAGATTGCAGTAACCCATGATGGTGGACACTCCTTGGACAAACACTGCCTTGCACAGGAATTAAGTGGTGACATTGCCCAGTTTCTGAACGTCAAAAAGGAGATGCGTCACACTGCCTGTTTGAGCTGTGTTAATCGCTCTTTGACACACTACTGTTTCAGCTATCGTCCATCCATTCAAGTCTGACCACCACAATTCCACCCTCGGGTTCTTCAGTGATTTCCACCCCATGGCTATCCTGTGCTTCTCCAATATGTATGCTAAATCTTTAGCTTTCTCAATATGTTTTGTATTTTTCTTCCTTGTGAATCTACCTAGTAAGCATGCTGCTGGGGATTGCACGTTCAGTGTGATGTCTGATTGAGCTAGTTTGTTTGCGATCGCTGCCCAATGTTGCTGGACTATTGGGCATGTCAAAAACATATGCAACATGCCCGCCTCTTTATCCCTGCTTTAGGGCATTGCTATGTTTGCGCCCTGCTAAATTTTTACATGTTTCTAGCTGTGAGGTAAGCCCTGTGTGTGATAAATTGCATCTGCTGCAGCCTGGCGTTTCTGGATACATGCTTGTGCTATAACAGGACGTTTTTCAAACTTCTTTCTGCGAATTGTTGCCCAATGTCTGCTTCCCATTTTTCCTGCACCTGGAGTGTTCCGTCTTTCCCGCTAGTGATTAGCAACTCATATATGCGGGAGATGGTGTGACCCCCTTCTGATACTTCATACATGGTGTCTACTGTGTTGTTAGAATTTGTTTGTTGCAATAATTCTGGCCATTTTGTGTTACTAATTCTTGGAAATTAATCAACTGGCCTTCCTTGAAACGGCCGCCTACCGTTGCTACCCCCAAGGGTTCCCAATGTCTCTGTATGTTCAGCCTTGTTTGTTGGGCGTCTGCCTCCAGCGCGACCAATGGAATTTGCGCGGAGAATGGGGTGTTCTGCTGCCGTATTTTGCATGCTCTCAGCCAGATGTTCTTTCCCAATGTGTATAGATGGGGGGGGTGTACCAGGTGGGTATTCTTCAACCATAATACTTCTTTAAGGAAGAAGGTTTTGCTGGGTTCTTGTGACAGATCAATGTCTAGTGAGGGTTCATCCGATAGCCAACTTGCTACAAACTGCAGATGGCTACATACAAAATAGAGTTTGAAATTAGACAGTCAGATTCCTCTGCTTTCGTTTGGGCAATGCAGTGTGGAAAAGGCCAACCTACTCCTCCCATTATGCCACAGGACTCTTCTACGCATTGAGTCTAGTTCTGTAAAGAACTTCTTGGGTATGTTGTACTGTATGTTGCCAAAGAAATGCAGCATTCTCAGTAACACCACCATTTTTAATAGTGAGGCTCTGCCCATAAGAGATAGAGGAAGTTGGACCCAGAAGTCTATGGACTTCCCCACTTTTTGTAGCACTGATAGGGTATTGTTTTCATGCTCTCTTTGTGGGTCATGGTAGATAATCACCCCTAAGTATTTGAACGTGGTTGTGTGCCATTGTATCTGCAACACTGGTAGCTAATTTACTGCCCGCCCTTTGAGCCCTGCTAGTGGAAACAGACACGATTTTTATAGGCTGATCTTGATGCCTGATAGTTCTGCAAATCTGTCTAGTATTTCTAACCCATATTCTAAGTTTGTTTCTGGGTGCTATATGTAAAGCAGCATGTCATCTGCATACATAGAGGCCAGATGGTACTTGCCATCTAACATAATGCTGGTCCCAGCATATTCTTGCCTGAGCTATGCAGCTATGGGTTCTAAAGCTAGTATGAATAGCATAGGGGACAGGGGGCATCAATGTCTGGTTCCTTTTTCCATTTCCCATTGCTCTGATATTTCGTTACCCGTTTTAACTTGTGCTATAGGTTTGTTATATAGTAACATCACCCATCTGATAAAGTTTGCCCCTAGTCTAAATTTCAGCAGAGTGTCTTTGAGCCAAGGGCATTTTATTTAATCAAACGCTTTAATGGCATCTTGGGAGTCTACCGTATAGTCTCTTGTGAGGCAGTTTTTACTTAGTATAATATGGTGTAGCCTCCGCAAGTTCCATGTTGTGCTCCTACCAGGAGTGTACCCTGTTTAGTCAGGGTGAATTAAGTCTGCAATCACTTTCTTTAATCTATTGGCCAGCAGTGATGTGAGTAGCTTACTATCTCGGTTGAGAAGGGACAGTGGCCTGTACGAGCCACAGTCTGTGGGTTGTTTGCTCGGTTTCAGGAGAGTAAGGTTTATGTATTCTCTCAGGGATTTGGGGCGCTCACCTACTCCATATGCTTTGTTAAACTACTATGCTTCCATACTGCGGGCCGGTGTTGCTAGCTCTTTGCTATATACTTTATAGAACTCAATTGGGAGTCCATCCATGCCTGGTGTCTTACCCGTTGGTAAGTCTCCAATCATGGCTTTAATTTCCTCTATGGTGATGGGGGTGTTTTATTTGTGCTAAGGCCTCTACTAGATCCGCTTGTGGCGGCTCCCCCAGTATTTGTGTAGGGCTTTCTATAGTATTCCTTGAAGGTGTTATTTATGTCCCTTTCTGTTTTACATGTTGTCCATGTTTCATCGTAATGGTGCTTATTACTTCTTTCCTGATGTCACTCTTATACAGCCACGACAGTAATCTACCTGGTTTGTCACCCTCTGCATGCAAACTTTCCATGTATTTTCTGCAGTTCAGCTTGCCTAATCCCTCCCAGTGTTGCATGCATTCAAGCTTCAGTTGGGTGAGAACAAGGGTGTGCATGTTGGGATTGTTTGTTCTATTTTCCTCTATCTCTATTTTTATCTGCCGATTTTAACTCCCTGGTAATTGCTGCCTGTAGCCCCCCTGATTTGGACATGGCTACACCTCTAATTATAACTTTGAGCGCTTCCCACAGGGTGTCAGCTGTTTTAACGCTCCCAGTGTTATGTAGAAAGTAGTCTTGAATGTTTTCCCTAATGTGTTCTTTGAACACCCCATCTTGAAGGGTTTCCGCTCTTCGTTTCCATTTAGAGAGTTTTGGTCTGGGGGTGCTGCTTGCCATGCTATCTGAAGGGGATTATGGTCTGATAGTACTCATGCCTTGTACTCTGCTTGTACCAATTGCGTACAGATTTCATTTCCCACGAAGAAGTAATCTATCATAGTGCTTACATTATGTGGTTCTGAGTGGTGTGAATAGGGTCTTGCATGTGGGTATGTGTTCTTCCATATGTCTGATAATTCAAGCTCTTTCAATAGGGTAGCCAACACTTTGGTTGGTGGTGGGGGAGAGCTGGCTGTGTGTGTTTGCTGTCTGATCCATCCAGTGTTGGGGATAACGTACAATTGAGATCCTCCCGGCCCCCATATTATCAAACAGTTCCTATATAGGCCTATTCTTGAGTACAAAGATCTGAAAAAGGTTGCAGCATCATGGTTAGGGGCATATGTATTGATGATGCATACTTCTCTTCTTTCAAGGAAGCCGTGCACTATGACCATCCTACCTTCTTCGTCTGATATTGTTTCCTGTATTCGGAATGGTGTGGCTGGGTCTATCCATATTAGTACTCCGTGGGCATACGTAGATCCTATCGTTCGGCCCGCCCATTTCCTGTTTAGCATATTTAACTTTTCTTAAGTGAGATGTGTCTTTTGGAGCAGTGTGATATTGATCTTCTGCCTACGTAGGTAAGTCATGACTCCATTCCTCTTTATGTAATTGTTAAGTCCCCTGATGTTCCAGGTTAACAATTTCAGACTCTCGATCTGGTATGCCTGCTGTGGTGAATTGTCTATAAGGGCATATTAGCCGGGCCTGGGGCATCTTGGTTTATCTTTTTTCGGCATCTTATTCCAGTTGCGTGTTTGTACTGCTTGCTGCCTGCGCTTACTATGTGTATTCCTTGCGGTGTGCACATAAACTTTTAAATATAACCCCTCTTCCCCCTGAACCAATCCCAACTCTCAAACAATGCCCAGCTTTACTTGTCAGGCTCAGGCTCCTGCTTTTTACTACAGCGCTGCTTCCCTACTGTCTGCAGCGACTGGAGTGCAGCCGGTGGATAATTTAGTTCCTGTAACCTGAAGGTGTGGTTGCCTGGGGGTCTGGGTACACCTGTGTTTTTTCGAGAGTGAGGTGCCTTCTGCTGTTTACATCCTGCTTAATTGTGCTTATGCATAGCCAAACTAATTTGTACTGTTTGTGTGTATTTTATGTTATTTCCCGCATGCTGGCCGTTGTGTCTCTGGATAATCTTGTGTCTTCTTCCTGAGTGTGGGCTTAGTCCTGTTTTGAACCAATTCTCTCTCTTTCTATCCAGTCATGGCCGCTTTCTGGGGTGTCGAAGAACAAGGTGCAGTTGTTGTGTAAAACCTTCCGTCTGGCGGGTTACATCAATATGTATTTGAGGTTAGTTTTACATAGTCTTTCTTTAATTGAGCTAAATTGCATCCTGTTTCTCTGCACTTGTAGTGTATAGTCGGGGTATGCCAAGAGGGTTGCCGATGCCCTACTGATGCTAACGCCAGTTCTGAAAAATGACAACATACTTTCCCCATCTTTGTAGTTCATAACTTTGCCCTCTATTGGCGAGGAGGGGCACCTGGTGGGCATCTCCTTGTTAATGCCCTGTGCGCCCGCTCGATCATGAAGCCCTTGGTCAGATTACCGGGGCCTATTTCCTACAGTAGCATGTTTTCTATGTAGGATGCTGCATCCCTGCCTCCTCGCCTTCCCGTAGCCCTATGATCCTTACATTATTTCTGCGAGCTCTACCCTCTGCGTCCTCTGCTCTCCAAGTTTTACACCTGTTGCTGTAGTGTTTTGATGGCATCCTGCTATCCTTTCATCTTTGTGGTGTTGTCTGCCACCAGTTTCTCCAGCATCCCGATCTTGCCTGTTAGGTTGAATGTCTTGCCGTAGAAGACCTACGTCGATCATGATGGAGTCCATTTTGGCTTCAAGTGATGTCTTCAGGGCAGCTATTGCCTGCAGGACTGGTTGCTCCTATTCCATTCTGGTATTTGGCACGACCTGTGTCTGCATATTCAATACAGGTTCCTGCGACGTGGTTGCTTGATTTGTGTATGGTTGACTGTTTGGTCTTGTGCTTACTTGCCTTGGGCGGCATATGTGAGCTGTTTTCCTCTGGAGGTCCTGTCCCTTTGGGGGGGCACCTGCAGGATGTCTGCCAGTGTATCCTGGGATTAGACCTGGGTATGATGACTGTACACCATGTGCTGCTGTCCTTGGGCTGGGTTGTGGTCCTATGCTTGTTTGCGGTCCTATGTGCCATGCTCCTGTCTGAGTATGCAGGGGGCAGGTCCCTTGCATGCTATCTCCCTTCTGGTCAAAGCAGCTGTGTGGGGGCACTAGATAGTTGTGTCCGTATCTCGTGCCACAGCTTGGCCGGGGTTGGACCTTTTGTGGTGCACTCCGTTTGGGCTTGGGGTTTCTCCGCCACAAGTGACAGTCCTGCTGGTGGCCCGGGTTGCCTACTCCAGGCTTAGTGCTTCCATCGTTACTTAGCCACACCTGCACAGGACCTGGCAGGAAGTGGGCTGGCTCCAGTGCCGGTCTTATGTTTGTGCTGCTTCAAATGTTTTATTTATGCCGCAAGCCTGGTGTAGCAAATCACGAGGGTCCCCACCTGTTATAAATCCCATTGGCTCCACGCCCCCCAGCTCCTCCGATTGACGTGCAGTGCTTTCCCTTCCCATGCAGGTATGCTGACTTCAGTGCAGCTCACGTTGCTTTTTACACAGAGGCTTGGGGGGGGGCACTCGCACTGCCTTACTTGCTTGCCGTCGCAGATCTTCTGCTGCTCTCCTTAATTGCGCCCGATGTCCGGGTCCTGTTCACACAAGCCGTAAGAGGTTCTGGCACTCATATCCTCTGATAGTCGCTCAGGTCCGCCTGCTCTCCGACACCATCTTGGGTGCCTGTGTCCGCTCAGGTGAAAGGATTGTGTGCTGGACTCCCCACTGCTTTCCGCCACTTCTAACATACACAGTGTCCTCTGTAGGGGAGCACTTACATGGCAGTTTTTTGTGGTTTTGCGGCGCAGCGCAGATCAATGCAGATCTGCAGGAGCACTGTGAAGTGTCTCCTCACCACATGGCAGCTGGCCACGCCCCTTTCATAGATCCGACTAGTCTAGAAACGTCATCAGGGGAAAAGAAGAGACGGGAGGAAGAGAGGAGGCCACAGGCAGGCCAGGAGTGGAGGAGGAGTATGAAGAGGATGATAGGGTGGACAGGATATCATGAGTTTTTTTAGATGAAATGAGAAGCCAAGGATGTGCAGAGGGGCTGGGAGGGAACAGGAGAGGTAGAGACTGCAGCAGGGTTGACCATCTCCTTGCCGATTTTGAAGAGTTCGGACCGAGTTGTAAGGTTTCTGCAGCGGCGCAGGCTTGGATGTGTGCTCTCTTCTTGGCGAGGACAGAGAGTCTGTACTGCATTTGGAGCAGGCGGCAGGCCAGTTTGTCAGAGGGTGCACCGGGCGAAGCCGGCCCCCGACGAAGGCAAGAGACAAATGCTCCCCTCCCACTTCTACCAGCTGCAGGAGCAGCTCCATGCAGCCACAAGCTCTGGCAAATTTTAGGTAAGCCTGGAGGCTACACCATTTGCATTTAGGCTTCTCCATCTCATCACCTTGAAAATCACCTAATTCTCTAATTTAAGCCACTTTGATCGTGTAGCCTTACTAATCATATAAGCCCTCTGTGCTTACTGGATCCCAAAAACGAAGTGCACCGCAGCTAGAATTGGAAATGCAAAAACACAAGGTTTTTGCCATTTAAAGATGGCCACCGCCGCTTTCTTTTACTCACCCTGCCTTGTTTCCAAGCCCTAGAAGCCTGTTGCCCCGTGATTGGTTGCCTGTTCCCTTTTGACCAATTGGGGTGCACCGGCTGGCGAAGCCGGCCCCCGACGAAGGCAACAGACAAAGGCTCCCCTCCTGACTCAGCCTGACCGAGCATTGGCTGTGCTCAGCGTGATCCAGCGCCCGCGCTACACAGGTGAGCCGCCCGCCACCCCTATTCACCTGTTTCACTCGCTAACCCTCCACCACTTATTGCGCATCACTATATAGTGTGTGCGGAATGCAGCCCCCCGTGACTCCTTCCAGCCTTAGATTAGCCCCGCTCGATCACGCAAGTTCCACTAATGTTCATCTTTCGTCGCCAAGCAGCACGCAAGTCCGTAATAATACGGCTTCGGATGCAGTTCGTACTAAGGAGGCTCTCCTAACATTGAACACTCGGCCCATGTGTCAAACGAAACTCTCTTACCTGCCCTACTGATGCTGATGCTCCGTCTATTAATGTTTCCCTATGCTAACTTGTATGGAACCTAACGACATTTTATACATTGTACATGCAAGCTTGTTCAACACATGTTGCGCATCGTATTAATGACTATACATGGCTTGGTCGACATAGCTGCGACGATATGCATCTACTTATGTCCTGCCTCTATGTCAGTGCTTAAATGTTATAGCTAATGCATTTTTTTTATTGGCTAACCCCCTCCACCCTCCACGTGCACTCGCCTGCACCATGCCATTAGTAGCTCAGCTCACTTCCATTTCTTTACAATTCTATGTCGTACTTGAATACTTGTTAAGCCACTGCTTTCACTTGCCTGGTACAATGCTCATCATCCTAGCAATGACTGCCCATATTTGAATTGCCAGTTGTTTACCTGCCGTTCAAATGTTTTTACCGGCTTCTGAAAAGTCACTGCTTCCATTTACCTGGTTACATTGCTCATCATTTTACCAGTGATTGCCTGTACTCGCACTGTATTTGATTTGCCTGTTGTCTACTTGCCATCAATGTTTATGATTAGTGGGAAAATATCCTTTGTGTCTACTCTGTAGGGGTGCCTCTCCCTCATGTCGGCTTAGTACTGCTTGACTAAGGCACTTATGTCTGCTTGCCCCACTGCCTGCGCCTGAGGCCCACGCCACCAGGGCACGGAGCTTGAAACCATACTCCCTACCCATTTGGTTGGGGTTATTGCCTTCCTTGCCTTGCACTACACCTTTTTGTCTCACTACTGCCCGATCGATTTTGCTTGCTATTCCATAGCCTGATGTACTACGGCCAGCACCATAGGTTCAGCCCACCACCTCCCAAGGAATTACCATAACCCTTCCTGCCCAGGGAGTGTCCAACCTAGCATCGGACAAGGCCTGAGTACCTAGTCTAAGTGTTAAGCCGACTATCCAGATTCCCATATACACTTACTCTAACTCGTTAGTATGCTCTCCTTAGCCTCTAGTTAGTTAGCCTGCATCCTACTTTTCATAAATAGCATCACATTGCTTAGCATGTCGCCACACTCACCTACTACCATGTATTCCTCTATTCCTGACAAGATGTCATCCGGAAGTTCACCTCCTGATTTAAACGACTCACAACTGACTCCATGTACCTGTATGACAACCACTACTAGCCCCCAGATCAAGGGAGCCCTAATCAACTCTAGGTCATTAGTAGCCCACACAACAGAAATTGCAGACCTGATCCTCAAAGAAGACCTTGACTTCCTTGCTATCAAAGAGACTTGGCTACATCCGGCAGCAGGCCCCATGCTCATGTTAGCAGTCCCAGATAACTATTCCATCGTGAGACAAGATAGACCCAATTCCAGAGGAGGGGGTGTCACCATCATCCATAAATGTAGTCTCACTATGAGATCAGTGACACCTATTAATCTCCCCTCCTGCGAATTACTCTCTGTTAGAGTTCCACTCCCTAATGCCCAAACTTTGAACATCCACGTGATCTATCGTCCGCCAGGCCCAATAGGCACATTCAATGAGGATATTAATACTATCATAGCCAGCAACCTTAAAAGCTCGACCCAGGTACTTACACTTGGGGACTTTAATATGGGCTTCAAAGACCCGACAGACCAACACGCCACCATCACGTTCAACACCATCTCTGAATTAGGATTTACCCAAAGAAGTATGGAACCTACACATGCCAAAGGCAGAATACTTGATTGGGTGGCTGACCACAATTATCTAGCTAGCATTACTACCATCTCACCCTTAGTCTGGACTGATCACCATCTGGTTTAATTCAGGCTCTACACCAGCAGACCATTACCTATGCCCATCAGCAAGGCCCCACCTACACTCACGAGAAATAAAAAAAGTATCACTGTGTGGAGAGACTCCTTCCAAACTTACTCCCCACTCTCAACTCTCTCCCTGACAACTCTGGTCCTGAGACGCTGGTTGAAGAATATAATAAAATCATGTCCATTTCACTGAACCTAATCGCCCTCAAACTCAGACCGAGTAAGCATAAAACGCACTTGAATCAATGGTACACACCATTCCTTAAAAACCTAAGGCAGCAAAAAAGAAACTGCGAGGCTACTTGGAAAAAAATCCCAACAGCAGCTAATAAACTCAAACTTACAAAACTTTCAGCTCTTTACAAAAAATAAATCTGCCTAGCAAAACGCACCACCTTTGACTCCCGCATATCCCAAGCTAAATCAAACATGAAGGAATTATTCTCCATCCTTAAAGAATTAGAGAACACTTAGCACCACCCGATACCTGTTTTAAAGATAAAAACTGGTGCTCAGAGATCCAAGATTGCTACCCTACAAAACAAAATTTCCTGTAAAAAAGCCTCCTTGAATGACCCCCCCCAACCCCCAATCTGACTGTGAAGCCTACGCTATTGGAAACCACCCGTTTTAACTTCTCTAAAGTCACCATACCGGAAGTAGAAAAAATAATTTTGTCACTGAAACCTTCCAACTGTCAGGGAGACCTGTGCCCCGCACAGCTTATCAAGGATGCTGCCCGAGTCCTCTCTCCGTTCATCACAAAGCTAAACAATGCCTCCTTCTCCTCTGGCTCTATCCCTACCAATTTAAAACAATCCTGGGTACTTCCGCTTCTAAAAAAAAACACACTTGACCCAGCCACGCCAACCAACTATAGACCTATCACGACCATACCTTTTCTTCTAAAAATCCTGGATAAGGTTGCCTATGTATAAATACAGAGGTACCTGGAAGAATACCACATACTAGGAGCTAGACAATCAGGCTTCCGTCCTCAACACAGGACTGAGACGGCCCTTATTGACCTTAGAACACAAATTGATGAGCAATTGATGAGCTCAGAGACAATGGCCAAGCTGCCCTACTCCTCCTCCTAGACCAATCTGCAGCATTTGATTTGGTCGACAACTCTGTCCTCTGTACCCACCTCAACACATCAGCTCACTTCTCTGTCGAGGCTATCACATGGACCAGATCATTCCTCAAAGGTAGAACTTTGAGGGTTTTCTCTCCTACAGCAGCAGCATATCCCATACCCATCACATGTGGTGTGCCACAGGGCTCATGTGTTTTGCCCACACTGTAAAATATATTTACCAAGCCCCTTTTCGATGATCTAGATCATCTGGGTATCACCTACACCAACTACGCAGATGATACCCAGATCCTCCTTCCACTTTCTGGGGATTATGACAAGGATTTGGCCTTGGTGAATAGAGTGTACATCATCATCCAGGTATGGATGGCCACACATGGACTATGCCTTAAATCATGATAAAACTGAGCTCATCATCCTTGGCACTACCTCTAGTCTAAAGAAATTAGGCCCTGTCTACTCTTCCTTCACAATTGATGGCAATAGCATCAAAGTAGGACAAGAGGTCAAAACATTAGGTTTTTACTTGGACTCCAACTTCTCTCTCAACAGACAGGTGAATTCCTTAGTCTCTTCTATGGCTTACACGGCCAAACTGATCCGTGGAGCCAAACCCTTTTTGACTGACACTAGCTGCCTAACCCTTGCGAGATCCCTCATACTGTCCCGCCTGGACTATTGCAATGCTCTTTATCTTGGGGCTGCTAAAGCCACTACCAGTAAACTACAAACCCTTCAAAATAATGCTCTTAGAGCAGCACTGGCCATCTCCAGAAGAGATCACATTACAGCACATGTCAATAGAATAACTGGCTTCTATCAAAGACAAAATTCTCCTAAAAACCTTGTCACTCACTCACAAGTCCCTCAATAACACCGCACCGACTTATGTGATTGACAGATTTCACAGACAGACCTCCCTTAGACCCACAAGAACAGTCTACAAAGACTGCCTCTCTGTCCCTAACTTTAAACGCTGTACCATAGGGGGTAACAGCTTCGCAGTGAAAGCAGCAAAACTGTGGAATTCCCTACCACCAACCTTTAGAACGGACCTGCCTTATCAGAACTTCCGCTCCAAGGTAGTTCTATGGCTGAAAACGTAAGCCTTCTAACACACCTAGGTGTCAAGTCCTGCATATTCTCTCCTTCTGTACATATTTAGTCACGGTTGTTTATTTGTATATATGTATATAATCCAGTTATTATTTCATTGTGTATGTATATATTCTTGTTGTTGTATATATTCTTGCTGTTGTAATTAAGCCTCGCATATACATGTAACTGCTGTGCCCTGTTACCCTAGGGTATGCTTGCGCATTATAAATAATAAACAAACCTGTAGCCCTCTACTTCCCTCAGCTACCCTGCACTTGCATTTGAGGGTGACGGGATGGGAGTCGTACCAAGAGTTGCACTTGGATTTGGGCTTCAAGCGGATCCTCATGACAGAGGCAAGGGCATCAAGAGTGTCAAAGATAGAAAGATGAAGGTTAGAAAGTGCTGTGTCAGGATGTGAGTCAGCCAAAGGTGCAGAAGGAGGAGAGAAGGTAGCGGTGAAAGCCTCCACTGGCACACGCTTCATGGGTCGGATGACCGAGAAGGTAGGTGGCAGTGCTGGATTCGTCTTGACCTGAGGGGTAGAGAGAGAGAAATGGGATGAAAGGAAAAAGTGATCACTCCAGGAGAGAGAAGTGGTGAGAGGGTTGGAGAGGAGGTGGTCTGAGGAGATCAGAACATCCAGGATGTGCCCTGCAGAGTGAGTCCGGCCAGAGGGAAGAATAGAGACACAGAGGGAGTCGCAGAGGTTACAAAAGAGTTCTGCAGACAAGAAGCATCCAAGTCGATGGTAAGGTCTCCAAGGAGGAGACGTTGAGAGGTAGATGAGAAGAGGGAGGGGGAGTGATCTGCCCACTCAGTGAGGAAGGAGGCTACCTGGCTGTGCAGCCAGTAGATAGTTGCTACAGTGAGAAAAAGGCCAGGAGAGAGAGAGCCTGCAGATCAGGCATTCAAAGGAGGAGTAGTCCTGCATAGGAATGATAGAAGCAAGGATCCACTCTGGGAAGATCAAGGCTACACCCCCACCAGGGCGGTTGGTTCTGGGCATGGAGAGAATCTTGTAGCCATCAGGAAGGAGAGTGTCAAAGCTCATTACAGAACTGGTCGTGAACCACGTCAGACAGAGAACATCCAGAAGGAGTTCTTCCAGGAGATAGCAGATTGCAGAGGACTGTTTGGCAGTTGAGCAAGAGTTGAGAGTGGCAATGTGAAGCAGGTTGCCCCCTTTGAAAGACTTCCATAGTGGGGTACAGGTCGGAGGTATGCCCTGAGGAAGTGTTGAAGGCGCCCGAGGATGGACAGAGGTGGAAGGAGGAGAGGGCAAGGTAGCCAAGGAAGAGAAGGTGGGTGCCCGAGGGGTGGCGGAGGAAAGAGGCAACAGGGTGGCCGGAGAAGGAGCAGAGGCAGCCGTAGAGGTGGCAGAGGATGAAGGAGGCAGAGGAGCCAGAGAGGGGAAAGAAGAGACAGCAGGAGAAGAAAGGAAGTTGATAAGTCACGGGAAGCATCTATAAAAAAGGAGGCGGTTGGTGTGAGGGCCTTGGACCAAGACGGTGCCATTTAGGTAAGCATTAATCATGGTCTTAGAGGAGTGGAAGGGGTCAGGAAGACCTCCCAATGGGTGCCACCATTAATTGGTGAAGAGGAAAAAGGAGAAAGCACAGAGACCATATGGGAGGTCCATAGGTGTGGAGAGGGAACGACAAAGAGGATGTCAGTAAGGGGATGTCTGGAGGAAGCACTGGTGTAGGTATCAGCGATAGGGAGGCCTGGTTTGGAGACCAGGAGTTCCCTTTTGAATGTCTTCCTACCAGACCTAGTGAGAAGGACAGAGTAGTAAAAAGAAAAGCAGTTAGAGAAGATAGGAGAGACAGAGAGCAACATAGAGGGTGCAGAGGGCAGAGTGTGGGGGGGAAAGGGAGAGTGGAGGGGGAGGTGAGCTAGGGGCAGGTAGGAGGGTGTAAACACTAGGATGGGGACACAGAAGGAGGGGGGGCACACAGCGGACAGAACTCAGACGCAATATATATACACGTCAGTTGCCAATGGAACATAGAAGAAAAGAATGGACACAGCAAAGATGGCAGCAGTACAATGTAAGTAAACAACAGGAGAAACAAAAACACTGGAAAATCGATCAGGGAACCTAGAAGAAGGAATGACCAGCAGGGATGCAGGCAGTACGATGTAAGCAAGCAACCATGAATAGTAACACACAAAGGTAGAAAACCTACCAAGGGAACATAGAGGAAAAGAGTGCAACAACCACGGAGAACAAAAACTACCAGGGAACCTATAAGCAAAGAATGCAACAACCAAGGAGAACAAAATCACAAAGTACACAATAGGTCAGGTGAAGGGGGCTACGAAGGGGGTAGGAGAGGGCGTTTGGCTGAGTGGAAGAAGAAGGCGAGGAAGTGCATACAAGGATTAGAGGGAGCACTTGCGACCCAGGACGCGAGCGAGTGCAAGCAATAAAGGACTGTGAGGGAATGCACACAGCCTAGGAAGCGAGGGAGAGCGTACAATATAGGATTGCGAGGGAACGAACACAGCCCATGATGGGAGGGAGTGCACACAATCTAGGATTGCAAGGGAATGCACATGACCTAAGATGAGAGGGAGCACCCACGGCTTAGGATGTGAGGGAACGCATACAATTTAGGATGGTAAGGGAATCCACACGGCTTAAGATGAGAGGGACACTCGTGGCCTAGGAAGACAGTGGGCGCAAGCAATCAGGGATTGCGAGGGTGTGAAGAGAGCAGAGGGGAAGGGACAAGTCAAGGAGGGAACAACAACGCAAATGGAAGGGTGAGAAAGGGCACCAGGTCAGGGGGGCTACATGGAGTAAAGCAAGCTAAACTCCCACTGCAACGTGGACGTAGTGAAGCATGCTACGTGTCGTCAGGCAGTGTCTCCTGCGCACCTGTGTCACTGTCATGATCTCTGCTTCCAAAAGGTCAGGGTTTTCCCAACTCCCTTGGAAGCAGATCCATAACCCAGGTTCTGAGTGCCAACCAGTCCCAATTGGGACCTTTTGGACCCAGTCCTGGCGCCAGTGGCACCAGGCTCATAAATATGCCCAGTCCCAGCGCTGGAAGCACCGGGCTCATAATGCTTGGGTGGACTTACCTGCAGCAGACCATGCTGCTTACTTGCCTGCCAGTTGAGCCTCTGATCCTCTTCTGTTTGGAACTACTTTTCCTGTTGGGTGGGGCAGGAGCCACTCCCTAGATTCAGAACACTGGAACTCTTCTGGAAAGCAGGAACTCTTTTCTTACCTAGGCGTGGCAGTGGAAGGAGACACCTAAGCACGACAGGAGGCTATTTAAACCACACCCGATGGATGAATCTTGCTTTGCGTTATTCTGCATCCTCTGCAGCAGAACGCTCATCGTGTCTTCTGCATCTGATCCTGGGCCTAAGGAAAAAGGCTTACCATCCTGAATCCAGTCTTCAGCAACACCTATAAAGACAAGAAAGAACAGGTTAGCATTACGGTCTTCAGTGACAGCTCTTCACTTACCTGGTCCATCGGCTGTCACCAACGCCTCGCGCTGCATTCCGGCATCTGAAAGACAAAGGCTTACCTACTCTTCGTGCGCTCCGGAGGTCTTCACACTGCATTCCGGCATCTGAAAGACAAAAGCTTACCAACTCTTCGCACGCTCCGGAGGCCTTCGGCGCTGCATCCCGCATCTGAAAGACAAAACAAGGTGCGTTTAAAGACATTGGGGAACTTTAATACTCACGTGCCATTACTCCTTTCCACATCTAACCCAGTGGGTATTCCGGCACCCTGCAGCCGCTCCGAACTTGTACCTGCAAAATAAAAAGACAGTTAGAGCGCATCGTGAAGCAGGCAACAAGCGCTTACTTACGTGTTTCCAGGCGCTTCTATTCATCACACGGGCTCCATCTTCAACTCACTTCAGCCCGTCATCCGCCATCGCCGGAACCCTGCAAAACAAGAAACATCATTACTAAAGACTTTAAAGACATTAGAATTACTCGAAACTTACCGTTCGTGCAGTAAACGACGGACAGCAGTCCTCTGAAGTCAAGAGGCCTGCTCCCCTTATCCAGTGAAGAAACTGGTTACAGCACCCTGCCCCGAGGCAGATGGAGAGCACGGCATTCACTTACCTAAGGTGAGAGCGTTAACCTTTGGGGTTCTACAGGAGAAGAGAAAGGGAAGAAGAGAGAGACATTCAATAACCCAGTTCCTTAATCCCATATTTTCTATCTGCAGACATCTTACCCTTCGAGTCAGACATACAGAGCACAGAGGTCCAGCCCAAAGAGCCAGCCGTGTGTTACACATCACCTTTGAAGATACGATATACGCCCAGTCAAGACCGGCACCTCTACGGGAATCAGGTGAGCGTTACAGAACGCAAAGCCTACCACAAAACTCCCGTCCAGGCGCTATGGAAACCTCGGATACCGATCAGCTAGCCCAGTTACTTGGGGAACTAAGGGCAGAAGTGCATGCAGCCCGTCAGGAAACGAACGCTCTAAGAAGGGAACTGATTATTTCCAAGGAGCGAACAGATGATCTCGCTAGACAATTGCTACAGTCACAAGCCGGACAGACCCCGTTACCCGCATCTGGGGGAAATCTTCCTTCTACATCCTCTATGAATCCAGTGCAGATCAACCTACCTGGGAATGTACCTCTGGCTCCGCCCGAACGATTTTCTGGTGACCCAAAGAGGTTTGCAGTATTTATCAATCAGTGCCGGTTGCATTTCTTATGCCGGCCAGCAGCCTTTCCAACTGATCAAGCTAAAGTAGCTTTCGTGCTTTCGTACCTTAGTGGCAATGTGGCAGACTGGTCGATCCCTCTAGTAAATCAAGATGATCCGGTCCTCCATGATTTTCAAGCTTTTCAGCTCAGTATGGAAAAACTGTTCGCAAGACATTCACTGGGGCAGGCCTTGGACAATGAGCTTCTTTCGTTGCGACAAGGTAATCAAGACCTTTTGGCTTATATTGCGTCTTTCAACAGACTGATAGTGGAAACTCAATGGCCTGAGGACAAAAGGATTACGCTGTTTTATAGAGGTCTACGTGGAGAGCTCAAAGATGTGTTAGCCCAAGTAGTGAATCCCCCACAAGATTGTTCGGACTATATAGACTTAGTCGTTCAAATAGATTCAGACTGCAGAACAGGAAGGCCGATCGTTCCAAGTTTGATGCTCGAGTATTTTCCAAACCGCAAACTCCTTCCAAAGGAGTAGACTCCGGGGAACCCATGCAAATAGGGGGTCTGAAAGGTCCTCTAACACAAAAGGAGCGGGAAAGGAGAAAACAGTTGCAATTATGCCTCTATTGCGGAAACTCAGGGCACTTTCTTTGAGACTGTCCGGTGAAACCTGCCAAGAAGGCAGTAGGAGCTGCAGTTACCAAAGTTACAAACTCTGAGCAGGGAAACGACCTCGCCCGACAAGAATAGAGGTCCTCTTGCCGAGCGTGAAAACCAGTTCCGTGACCTCGCATTTTGTGATACCTATGGTCCTCATTAGCCCTGATAATCCGGATCGATTACATGCAATTGAAGCTTACGTCGACAGCGGTGCCATCGGCAATTATGTGGATCATGAAATGGTTTTGAGGATGAATCTAACTCTTTGTCCCAAGGCTGTAAAGGACGTCATTACTACGGTGGATGGTACGGAGATAGCCTCCGGGCCAGTAACGCATACCACTCAAGAGGTGACGCTAGTAAGTCAAGATGGACACCATGAGAAGATCGTGTTCGATGTGATCAAGGCCCCTCAGTTTCAGATTATTCTAGGAATACCTTGGTTAGAGAAACACAATCCTCTGATCGATTGGCGAGCAAGAACGGTCCAGTTTCCAGAATGTGTCTCTACTTGTCACCCTCCACCTGGTGTTGCACTGGCAGCAATTTCTTCAGAGACTCCCCAGTTACCTCCCGAATACCTAGAATACCAAGATGTTTTCCGGAAGGATCAGGCTAACTCTCTACCTCCTCATAGGTCTTATGACTGCCAGATAGACCTGATACCTGGATCTACTCCTCCTTGTAGTAGAATTTATGCCCTCACCGAGCCTGAGAACCTTCGACAATACCTGGATCAATACCTGGCAAATGGGTTTATTCGTCCTTCCAAGTCCCCTGCTTCTTCAGCTTTGTTCTTCGTTCCAAAAAAGGAAGGAGACCTTAGAACTTGTATAGATTATCGCTCCCTGAACCAGATCACCGTTAAGAATAGATATCCGTTACCTTTGATCCCTGAACTCCTGGACCAAGTCAGAAAAGCATGCATATATACAAAGCTGGATCTTAGAGGAGCTTACCACTTGGTACGAGTAAAAGAGGGCGATGAATGGAAGACGGCCTTCCGCATCAAGTATGGGCTATTTGAATATCAGGTCATGCCCTTCGGACTTTGCAATGCCCCGGCCGCCTTTCAATATTTTATGAACGATGTCCTCAGAGAGCTCATAGATGTGTGTGTTGTTGTTTACATTGACGACATCCTCGTTTATTCTTCATCAGAATCTGAACATCGGAAACACGTGAAAATGGTCCTCGAAAGATTGCGTCAACACAAACTTTTCGCTAAGTTGGAAAAATGTGTTTTCAACGTGATTGAAGTTGAATTCTTGGGATTCATATTATCACCTGGCGGAGTGCGTATGGATTCAAAGAAGGTCGATGCAGTTCTCAAATGGCCATCACCATCCTCCGTAAAAGGTGTGCAAAGCATGTTAGGCTTCGCTAACTTTTACCGCAGGTTTATCCCCGAATTCTCTCGAATAGTCCAGCCCATCACTGCCTTGTTAAAGAAAAACAAACGTTTTGACAGGTCTACCGAGGCGGAACAAGCTTTCCAGGATTTGAAGACTAAATTTATCTCTGCACCAATCTTAAAACACCCTCGCCCCGAACTCCCCTACATCGTGGAAACTGATGCTTCAAGCCTTGCCATGGGGGCAGTTCTATCACAAAAGGACCCGGTAACCAATCAGTTGCATCCCGTGGCATTTTGGTCCCGCAAATTCTCGCCTCCTGAAATCAATTACACGATTACTGACAAGGAACTTCTGTCTATCAAGTCTGCCTTTAAGGCTTGGCGGCATTATCTGCTGGGGGCCCGACACACCGTTACTGTGATTACGGATCACCGAAACCTGCAATATTTGAAAACCGCAAAAGCCCAATCCTCTAGACAACTCCGTTGGGCATTATTCTTTGCCGAGTTTGACTTCATAATTACCTATCGACCTGGTACAAAGAACGGTAAAGCTGATGCCCTTTCTCGGATGGGAGTGGAAGAACACTTGATCAACCCTAAACCTGTACCAATCATTCCCGAACAAAGAATTCTGGGTGTAATCGCCACAGAATCCATAGAGGAAGTTAAGGATAAAGCCAGACAACTTGTAACTCCAGCAGACATACAGAATTGGCATCTGCAGGGAAAGGACTTTGCAGTAAAGGACAACTTATTGTATTTCCAAGAACGATTATACCTACCCAGCACAGATTTACAGAAAAAAGTAATCTCCTGTTATCACGATTCTTTAATGGAAGGACATCCCGGTATGGCCAAGACCTCAGAAAAGATCAAGCGCTACTTCTGGTGGCCGTCTTGGAAAAAAGATATCAGAGACTTTATAATGTCCTGTGGAGTATGCGCCCAAAACAAGAGTCAAAAGGAAAGACCAGCAGGCCTCTTACGCCCTATTGACATCCCACCTCGCCCTTGGCATACGCTTTCTATGGACTTCATCACCGATCTACCTCCATGCTCCGGATACAATACGATTCTAGTAATCGTGGACTTATTCTCCAAGATGGCGCATTTCATTCCGCTCAAAGGCTTGCCAACAGCAGCAACTCTGGCCCGAGAATTTCTCGAAAACATCGTCCGACTGCACGGTTTTCCTTCGGTTCTAATTTCGGATCGAGGTAGTCAATTTATTTCTCATTTTTGGCGAAGTTGCTGTCGGTCGGCTCAAATTGATGTGAGACTATCGACCAGTCACCACCCTCAGACCGACGGACAAACCGAGAGGACCAATAAAACTCTGGAACAGTATTTACGCTGCATGCTGCAACAAACTGAAAAAACTTGGAAAGACATCCTTTGGATAGCCGAATATGCCTACAATAACTCTGTCCATTCGGGAACTGGGAAAACCCTGTTTTTTCTTTTGTACGGCAGTCACCCTCGAACCTCAGAGTTGGATCCCCTCCAAGATCTTGAAACACCAGCAGTAGACTACCTGCATTCTACAATCACCCAAGCCTTTAAGGAAGCTGTTTCTCACCTTCAAAGGGCTAAAGAACAATACAAGAAAGGAGCAGATCAACATCGGAAGGAAGCCCCTCAATATCAAGTAGGGGATCAAGTCTGGTTATCCACCAAATATCTACCTCTAAAAGGGCCACGCACATTCAACCCAAGATACCTTGGTCCCTATTCCATCACTACCATAGTAAACCCAGTAGCGGTCAAGTTGGACTTGCCCCCGCACATGAAGATACATCCGGCCTTCCACGTCTCCCTATTAAAACCTGTGCAACCTCAAACCCGACTAACTAAATCTCCAAAACCTATCATAGTTGATGGAGAACTCGAGTTTGAAGTCAAAAGCATTCTGGACTCCAAGATCTCCAAATCTAAACTATTTTATCTAATTGACTGGAAAGGCTACGGCCCCCAAGAGAGATCCTGGGAACCTGCTGAATATGTCCACGCTCCTCGCCTAATCAAAAGATTTCACTGAACATTTCCTGACAAGCCAAAACCCCCGGAGAAGCCCGGTTTGGGAGGGGCCTTGAGGAGGGGTACTGTCATGATCTCTGCTTCCAAAAGGTCAGGGTTTTCCCAACTCCCTTGGAAGCAGATCCATAACCCAGGTTCTGAGTGCCAACCAGTCCCAATTGGGACCTTTTGGACCCAGTCCTGGCGCCAGTGGCACCAGGCTCATAAATATGCCCAGTCCCAGCGCTGGAAGCGCCGGGCTCATAATGCTTGGGTGGACTTACCTGCAGCAGACCATGCTGCTTACTTGCCTGCCAGTTGAGCCTCTGATCCTCTTCTGTTTGGAACTACTTTTCCTGTTGGGTGGGGCAGGAGCCACTCCCTAGATTCAGAACACTGGAACTCTTCTGGAAAGCAGGAACTCTTTTCTTACCTAGGCGTGGCTGTGGAAGGAGACACCTAAGCACTACAGGAGGCTATTTAAACCACACCCGATGGATGAATCTTGCTTTGCGTTATTCTGCATCCTCTGCAGCAGAACGCTCATCGTGTCTTCTGCATCTGATCCTGGGCCTAAGGAAAAAGGCTTACCATCCTGAATCCAGTCTTCAGCAACACCTATAAAGACAAGAAAGAACAGGTTAGCATTACGGTCTTCAGTGACAGCTCTTCACTTACCTGGTCCATCGGCTGTCACCAACGCCTCGCGCTGCATTCCGGCATCTGAAAGACAAAGGCTTACCTACTCTTCGTGCGCTCCGGAGGTCTTCACACTGCATTCCGGCATCTGAAAGACAAAAGCTTACCAACTCTTCGCACGCTCCGGAGGCCTTCGGCGCTGCATCCCGCATCTGAAAGACAAAACAAGGTGCGTTTAAAGACATTGGGGAACTTTAATACTCACGTGCCATTACTCCTTTCCACATCTAACCCAGTGGGTATTCCGGCACCCTGCAGCCGCTCCGAACTTGTACCTGCAAAATAAAAAGACAGTTAGAGCGCATCGTGAAGCAGGCAACAAGCGCTTACTTACGTGCTTCCAGGCGCTTCTATTCATCACAAGGGCTCCATCTTCAACTCACTTCAGCCCGTCATCCGCCATCGCCGGAACCCTGCAAAACAAGAAACATCATTACTAAAGACTTTAAAGACATTAGAATTACTCGAAACTTACCGTTCGTGCAGTAAACGACGGACAGCAGTCCTCTGATCCCTTATCCAGTGAAGAAACTGGTTACAGCACCCTGCCCCGAGGCAGATGGAGAGCACGGCGTTCACTTACTTAAGGTGAGAGCGTTAACCTTTGGGGTTCTACAGGAGAAGAGAAAGGGAAGAAGAGAGAGACATTCAATAACCCAGTTACTTAATCCCATATTTTCTATCTGCAGACATCTTACCCTTCGAGTCAGACATACAGTGCACAGAGGTCCAGCCCAAAGAGCCAGCCGTGTGTTACACATCACCTTTGAAGATACGGTATACGCCCAGTCAAGACCGGCGCCTCTACGGGAATCAGGTGAGCGTTACAGTCACTCAACACTGCAGCCTTGTCCAGAGAGGGCTTTTCTGCAAAGGGTCCACGCCTTGGTTCTTATAGGCGTGGACATAGCGGAGCATGCTACGTGTCCTCTGTCAGCGTCTCCTATGCACCTGCGTTGCTTAACACCACAGCTGTGTCCTGCAAGGGCTTTGCCGCAGAGGATCCGAGCCTCGATTCATATTGAAAGTTACTGGAATTGATCCCACTCACTATTTCTTTTCCATGAATAAGTCAGAGTTACTCCCAGTAATCTCTTTATTATCAGTCCCCTTTTCTTCTCTGTGCAAATGATCCTTTTCAAAAATTAAGCTATATTATTTAAACACTTCAAAGACCATTACTAGGCTAGCTTGTACTTTTTATGATTTTCATCTCAACCAAATATTATTATATAAATATATTTAACAACCGATATTTCATTATCAAAGTGTCTGTAATCATCTTGTCTACATCAAATGCGTGAGGTCATGGAAGAGAGCAGATGTACTTTCATTGTCACTCATCCTGACATTTCCATGGTGTATGGGAAATGTTCCTGGAGAAAAGGACACTAGGATGTTTTGGGTTGGGGCGGTTGTAGCAGAGTTGTGCTATACCGTAATTTCATGTTTCCTCTTTTAAAATCTTTAGCAAGGATCCATGTTTTGGTCACCATTTACTGTGTAGTTTCTTCTTGTAGTTGGTTTATTTGTAATTGAAAAATACAACTAAAATCAAGTGTATGTATTTATTTATACAAATTAACAAGGGGGTCCTGGGAGTCCCTCTGCCAAACATTAGTCCTGGTTATGAGAGACTTACCCAGAGTCTTTAGCTCACTATCTTTCACAGAGAAGAAATATCCCAAACATATCAGTCTTTGTCCTGCCCTGGGGCAGTCCAGCACCGAAATGCTAGGCGATTCTCCTCTGAACAAGAGTACCAACAGAAACCCCAGACACGTATTACTGTCTGGTTGGACCTCATCAGTAGGGTGGATCTGTGCCGCTCTAAGAATAGTGAGCACTCTGTGCCGCTCTAAGAATAGTGAGCAAGGGGTCCACGTCTGGATTCCCCTAGTAAGTTAGGGTGAGATCCAAAGTTACTTAAATATGCAAATTAACAAGGGGGTCCTGGGAGTCCCTCTGCCAGACATTAGTCCTGGTTACGAGAGACTTACCCAGAGTCTTTAGCTCACTATCTTTCACAGAGAAGAAATATCCCAAACATATCAGTCTTTGTCCTGCCCTGGGGCAGTCCAGCATTGAAATGATAGGCAATTCTCCTCTGAACAAGAGTACCAACAGAAACCCCAGACACGTGTTTCGGTCTGGTTGGACCTCATCAGTAGGGTGGGTCTGTGCCTCTCTAAGAATAGTGAGCAAGGGGTCCACGTCTGGATTCACCTAGTAACTTAAGGTGAGACCCAAAGTTACTTAAATATGCAAATTAACAAGGGGGTCCTGGGAGTCCCTCTGCCAGACATTAGTCCTGGTTACGAGAGACTTACCCAGAGTCTTTAGCTCACTATCTTTCATAGAGAAAAAATATCCCAAACATATCAGTCTTTGTCCTGCCCTGGGGCAGTCCAGCACCGAAATGCTACGCAATTCTCCTCTGAACAAGAGTACCAACAGAAACCCCAGACACGTGTTTCGGTCTGGTTGGACCTCGTCAGTAGGGTGGATCTGTGCCTCTCCAAGAATAGTGAGCAAGGGGTCCACGTCTGGATTCCCCTAGTAACTGAGGGCGAGACACAAAGTTACTTAAATATGCAAATTAACAAGGGGGTGAGGGTGAGGGTGAGGCTTAGAAGAAGCAAGACACAGCAAAGCAAAGGCTCATAGTCAAGATGCTGAGGGAAGAAGGCTGGGACATGGCTTTTACCTCAACACACTTAACTGAAGACACCCATGGACTGGAACCCTATATGGAGCTACTAAACTATGGAGAATCACATCTACTCCAATAATCCATATATCTTCTCCATTCGATGTGCCGAACCTGCGATAAGTCCCTGAAAAGTATGAAAAAGTCCAGCGCAGACAATGCCATGCATCGCCAAATTGATTTTGGCACGCAATGTCCCAATTTACTGCACAAATTATTCCATGAATCAGGGTCAAAGGGTTTAAAATATTGTATATAGAGTCCTGTCTGACATAGACATCCTCCACTGAGGAAAGAATTTTCAATTTTGATAGGCTGACAAAGCATGTCTGCCAAAAACAGGTTTGATGGTGAGCGCAAAAGGAGGAAGATTGATTTACTGGGAGCATTAAAACATAATTCAAATAGGAAAACTAACAACATGCTTTAAAGTGACGTAAGCAAGAACTCATGCAAAAATCTTGGGATGATCTTACAAAGGCCGACAAAAATAGAGACTCCCAAGTTTAAAAAAAAATTATTGACAGTGATGATTTCTGCTGAAAATACTGGACAAAGCAGCTTACTTACAAGTACAACAATTCGCTGAGGAGAACAAACTCCTTCGGCTGTGTCAATCGGGATTCCCCCGGGGGCACGGTACTGAAATTATCCTACCCGAATTTAACAATCATATGGATGATGCAAGAGACTCAGGTAAACCTGCTCTACTCCTTGACCTCTCTGCGGCATTTCATCTCATTGATCACAATGTCCTTTGCCACCACATGACCTCAACGGCCAAGTTCTCACCCAATGCCACCGCCTGGATCACTACATTCCTACAAGGCAGGACCATACAAGTCTTCTCCGACCTAGCCTCCGCCTCACCCATTATCATCCTATGCGGCGTGCAACAAGGGTCCTGCATCTCGCCCACCCTGTACAATATTTTTACACAACCCCTCTTCCACATTCTGGACTCATTAGGTATCTCTTACACCAATTACGCGGCCGATACTCTAGTCCTCCTCCGACTAACAGGTGACTACGATACTCCAGAATCCTCAACGACATCTACACCACCATACAGGCCTGGATGGCTGCGAATGGACTGTGCTTGAACACTGACAAGACTGAGCTTCTCCTGATAGGATCCACTGAAACACTTAAGAATCTCGACTCACAATTTAGCCACTTCACCATTGACTCCATCATAATCCGAATCTTAGACGCAGTGAAAACCCTGGGAGTATACCTGGACTCTAACATATCCATGACTAGGCAAGTCAATGCAATTGCCTCTGCCATGGCATATCACGCCAAGCTCTTAAACACAGCCAGACCCTTCCTTTCCAAGGATAACTGCATTACCATAGCAAGAGCTATAACAGGGTCAAGACTTGACTACTGTAATGCCCTCTTCCTGGGCACATCAGCAAAAAACATGGAAAAGCTGCAGGGCATCCAAAACAGCGCACTTCATGCAGCTGTGGGCATCCCCAAAAGGGAACACATCACTGCCGCCAGAAAACAGGCCCACTGGCTTCCGATCAAAGAGCGCGTACTCTTCAAAGCCCTTGCCCTGACACACAAATGTATCCACCTAACTGCCCCCTTACCTTTCCCAAAGAATACACTTGTCTGTATCCACAAGACTGACCACAGCGCCCTACACGAACATGCTCACAGTGCCCAAAATGCAGCGATTCAGAGCAGGGGGCACCAGCTTCCCCTACTTAGCAGCCCTACAATGAAATGCCCTGCCACCACCCCTACGAGCTGAAAACTCACACATGGCTTTTCGCAAAGCGGTAAAAACACTACTCTTCACCTAATCATCGCCATCTACCGCATCCATGCAATACTTTGACCACTTCCTGTAGGAAATATACTTTGTCTGCCTATAATGTATAAATGTATATGTCAAACCTGTATTTCTATTACTCTTGTAACTAAGCTCTTCACAAATAACAGTGCCTCGATGCCCAAGGGCTGTTTGTGCGCTATACAAATGTAAAAATAAATAAAATAAATAAATAGTGTACCTAGAGCGGGATTGTGGAATGTTTTAATTAACATGGGTATTCCCAGTGGTATTTTAAGAGCTATCCAGTCGCTCTATAACAATAATGGGGTAGTAATTAGGCATTGGCGTGACGGGCAAACTTCCCCTAGAGTTAATATTGACGTGGGATTCAGACAGGGCTGTGTCCTTGCACCAACCCAGTTTTGCCTCTTTATTAACAGGGTTATTGATCGGCTAGTGGCTGTACAGACTGATGCCCCATCATTGTCAGGTGAGCAAATACCTATTCTTCTATTTGCCGATGTTGCAGTTCTCCTTTCATTGACCCCTAGGGGCTTACGGATGCAAATGGACATTTTTTAAAGTTTCTGCAGTGCAAATGGACTCACAATAAATGCACAGAAAACACAGCCAATGGTGTTTAGTACAAATAGGGCCAAGAAAATCCTCAGGCTCAGAATTAGCTTGAGAGGCGGTATCATTGAGCAGGTCATGAGCTTCGATTACCTGGGGGTTTGATTGATGGGCAACTGTGGATAGTGTACAATCTAGAGACTTTTCCCTTAAACATTGTAGTATTTAAATTTCCGATAGTATCGGGTCATCTGAAGGGATTGGGGGGAAGTCAGGTAGCCTCTTCTTGAGAGAACGGCCCAGGCCTGCATATTGTAGCAAGCATTAATGTCTGCCCCGCAGGGGTTTGAGTAATTCGGGCCATTCAATGAAGATTCCCTGGTCGAAGACATCTCGCATTCAAGTGAAGACCTGTATCTGACAAAAGACGTGTTGTTGTGGTGTCCACACAGGGAGAGTCTGAGAAAAGTTCCAAAGGGGGAGGTCACCATGAAAGGGGTGCGGGATGCAGGCTGTCAGATTTTGTTAGGGCTCATTATTGGGCCTTCCCACATTGTTATGTGGGTTGTTCACAGTTGTGGTTATTTCCGCATGTAGGGGATGACGTTGGATGAGGGAGGGGGTTGGGAGACGTTTTGGCAGTTACTGCCTAAGTTAAATAAAGACAGTTGAACGGCTCCGCTGGCTCCCGCTTCTATATTGCAGATGACGGTTTGAAGGTCCGTGTAAAACTTTACAATTTACGACGAAGGGTTTTGACACCCACCCGTGCCTATGCGAGGTCCGCAGTCGGCGGTTTTAGCGTGTCGGCGCACCTCAAGCCTGCGACACGGGAAGGCACTGAGGACTGCAGTCGATCGGCCTGGCACGTCGGCGCTCCTCAGGTGAGAGAATTCCAGCAAAAATAGAGCCAAAGCCTTGTGTAAAGCGGCAGTGGCACCCTTATTCCCGCATCAAAGCAGGCAACTTAAGTGGCCTGCCTAAATAAAAAAATATTCAAAAAAATAAAAAATCTTTTATATTACGGTGGTGTCGCAGGAATTGCTGTCAGTTTATGACAGAACATTGTCACGTGTACCTGGAGTTCAGTCAAGGAGGCTGAGGAAAGGTTTATTTTTGTGTAGTATCACGCCTAGTGTTGCTGTTTGGATAGATTTGATAAGCAACTCAAGAAGGCATGACAAGAATTAGAAAGCCTGATGCTGAAGGGTTCAAATATTTTTGTTTTGGAAAAAATTATTGAGTGACAATAAGGAACTTTCTGCATAATACAGAGGAAAACCTTGACAAAGGTGATTTATATAGCCAAATGAGGTTTTTACAAAAGGCAAAGTATGCCATTTTCAGTGTGAAGCATATTGCCAATTAAAAAAAGTGGCATAACAGTAAAATTCAGGAGGCAAAGTAACATATACATACAGTGTGCTAGAGTTTATTTCAACATAGAGAGTTAAGATTACAAAGTCTGAAACCAGTCATCATGTCAGAGCCTAACAATCCTGTGGCATCTTCATCAAGGGATGCAGATACAACGGCTGATGATGCTCAACATATGCAAAGTGGTAGTAGTGCTTCCCAGAACATGCCTATGCCAGACCCTTTTGATGTCAGAGAAACTTCTAACTTGGGGCCCCAATGGGTCATATGGTTGCGTGATTTCAAATTTTATGCTGGCGCAATAGGACTTGTAGAAGATGCAAGACTTAAAAACACGTTGTTCATGGCAGTAGGTCCAGCTGTTAGAGACATAGCTGATGAATTGCTAAATATAGAAACAGTATCTTATGAAGAACTTCAAATTGTCAGAATATTTTGCTCCTCACACCAATATTGACTACGAACGTCATGTGTTTCACACTGCAAGACAAGAAAAAGGGGAATCTTTGGACAGTTTTGTGATGCGCCTACGCATTAAGCTAAAATACTGTGAATTTCATAAATATTCTAATGAAGAAGCGCTAAGATCACAGGTTATAGCAGGATGCATGTCTCAACCTTTTAGAAAACAATTGCTTCAAAAACAACGGTCATTAGAAGAAATTCTTGCATTGGCCCCGATGGAAGACGCTGTAGAGTCACAATTAGACAATCTAGGAAAAGTTACCATTCAACAGTCAACAGCTAATACCGACACCATCAACAAATTGCACACTGCTCCAACTCAAAGTGGAAAACGGACAGATGCAACTTGCTATCGCTGTGGATTTGAATATCCACACATATGTGAATGTCCTGCTATAGGACAACGTTGTGCGGCTTGTGGTGGAATGGTTCACTATCGAGTGGTCTGCAAGAATGCACCAGGACCAATTACCAGTAGGCAGAGATATCAAGAAAGAAGGAGAAGTTCACGTCTTAGTCCATCAGATGGAAGAGGGGATGGAGAACAGACGATATCAAGACGGGAGGAAAGAACTAGGAGGAATCTTTACGCACGAGATGATAAAAGACCATCAGAGGGATCCTTAAAGTCACAGAGAAGAAGGTTTGTTAGATACATTGAGAAACGCTCTCCATCTAGTAGTGAATCACAGTCATCAGATGATGATCAAAGAAAAATAGGATATGTGTGGGCTCTCAACATTGCCACTGCCACCCAGCACAGTCCCATTGCAATTAAATAACACACCGTTAGAATTTCTTACAGACACTGGAGCAACAGTCAACATCATAAGTGAACAAGCTTACAATTCGCTCACTAGCCCACCAGAAATACGTAAAGCAACTATTGACATTTACCCATATGGAGCGAAGACCCCGCTACCTTGCAAAGGGACCATTTCAGCATGGTGTGTACACAAGGCTCATACGGCAAAGATTACACTATACATATTGAAAATAGAAGCTAATAGTTGATGCATTTTAAGTTTCAAAACGGCAGTAGAAATGGGTTTAGTTCACATTTTATATCAATTAATGGCTCACAAACATTTCGCCAGGACGGAAGCGATAGAAAAAACATTTCCCAATCTTTTCAAAGGATTAGGAAAACTAAAACATAGGATAGTACATCTACACATCAATAAGGATGTTCCACTAGTTGCTCAACATTATCGTGGAATACCTGTGAACATTCAACAACAAGTTGAAGAAGAATTACAGAAGCTGATCAAACTCAATGTCATTGAGCCGGTATCGGGACCCACCCCGTGGGTATCTCCCATAGTTCCAGTTCCAAAAAAATCACCGGATGGATCAATAAGATTGTGTGTTGATATGAGAAGAGCCAATGCAGCAATAGAAAGAGAGAGACACCAAGCCCCCAGAATTACGGACATGATTCATCTTTTACATGGAGCACAAGTCTTTTCGAAGTTGGATCTCACAAAAGGGTACCATCAGATAGAAATAGCTCCTGAATCAAGGTACATAACAACATTTGTAACTCACCTAGGCTTATTTCAATACAAGAGACTCAGTTTCGGAATTTCTTCTGCGGCTGAAATTTTTCAGGAAGAAATTCACAGAGTCATTAGACATATACCTAACTGTTTAAATTATTCGGATGATGTATTGGTTTTTGGCAAAAATCAGGAGGAACATGACATGGCTCTTCACAGAGTGTGAGAGGCATTGGAAAATGCAGGTTTAACACTCAACAAAGCAAAATGTGAATTTGGAAAGGGATCTCTACGATTCTTCGGACACATTTTTTCCAACAAAGGGATGCGACCAGACCCTGACAAAGTATCGGCTCTTAATTCAGCTTTACCTCCAAAAACAATAATAGGGCTGAGGTCGTTCCTTGGTTTGGCCAGTTACTGTTCTCGTTATCTCAAAGACTATGCCACCGTAAGTAATCCACTGCGTATGTTAACGCGAAAAGATCAACCATTTATATGGTCTGAAGAATGTCAAAATGCATTTGAAACAATACGAAACGCCATCACAAAAGCTGAAGACATGGCTTATTATGACACTGAAAGAGACACAGAAGTAATAGTTGATGCGAGCCCTGTAGGACTGGGAGCTATACTAACGCAAAAAGATCCGGAAGCACCTACCAATGTACACATAGTAGCATATGCCAGCAGAAGTTTAACTCCCACGGAACAGGCTTATTCACAAGCAGAAAAAGAAAGTTTGGCTGTGGTATGAGCATGCGAGTACTTTCACTTATTTTTGTATGGGAAGGAGATTATCATAACAACTGACCACCAACCCCTGCTCACAATATATGGAGATCCAAAAGCAAGGATACCCCCGAGGATAGCCAGGTGGGGTTTGAGATTACAGGATTACAAGTTTACCATCAAACATCGTCCAGGAAAAGAAGAGAATCCGGCAGACTATCTGTCACAGCACCCGACAGGATCAGCCAGTCCTCAACCGTCCATCGCAGATGAGTTCCTTAATTATGTGGTTCATCATTTACAACCTTTGCCAGTGGGGTGGACAGACATAATCTCACAATCGGAACTGGACCCGGCCCTCAGAATAGTTCGACACTGCATGCAAGAAGAAAGAAAAGCACACATGAGACAACAAGCAAAACAGGAACCGGAGGAGGTTCAAGAGGACATCAAATGGATTGACCAAGTACGAGATGAACTCTCTATAGTTGATGAGAAGGTTGTACTGAAAAGGCGCAAAGTACTCATTCCAAGATCATTGAGAGCCAAAACAATACACCTGGCACATGAAAGTCCTCGAGGAGTGGTTGCCACTAAAAGATTATTACGACAAAAGGTTTGGTTCCCACGGCTAGATGCCATGGTGGAAGAAATAGTGGGTAAATGCCCGACTTGTGCACAAGTAGTGCCACCACCACATCCAAACCCGCTTCAAATGTCTCCTTTACCAGGTCATGTGTGGCAAGAACTTGCTGCGGATTTCTTAGGACCACTAAGAGATGGCACATATGTCTTGGTATTAATAGATGAACATTCAAGATTCCCAGAAGCACAAATTATTATCAGTACGTCTGCATCAAGTGTCATTCCTGCCCTTGATCGCATGTTGTCCACATATGGAATACCACGAGTGATAAAGTCTGACAATGGAGCATCTTTCATGAGCCAAGATTTTGAAAATGTCTCTAAATATACGGGTTTCCAACACAGGAAAATAATGCCTAGATGGCCTCAGGCGAATGGCATAGTCGAGCAATTTATGGCAAATGTTAAAAGAACACTACAAATAGCTGCTATACTCAACAAACCATTTGAACAAGCTCTTTACCAATTCCTAAGGGACTATAGACATACGCCGCACAGCACGACGGGGGTATGCCCTGCAGATCTAATGTTTCAAAGACCCATCAGAACTCGTTTACTTGAAGACCCCAGTCCTGTACATGCAACACCGTTAGAACTGGAAGCTAGAGAAAGAGATCAAAATGCGAAGACCAAGATGAAAAACCAGGCAGATTGCAAAAGGATAGTCTACCATGGATCTTGGAGACCAGGTGTGGATACGTCAACCGAAACAACAAAAGGAAGATGCCACTTTTGCAAAAGAACCACTAATTGTGACATAGAAAAAGGAACTATGATCACAGCACAAAGACCGGATCAGTCATCTGTGACTCGCAATGTTTCACATTTCAAACGAAGAACGTCCATCTTAGAATGTACTAGAGATAGAGATGAAGACAATGATGAAAGAAAATTGCGGGATGAACCTTATTTAGGTGATAGTGAGGCTTCAGAAGTAGAGGACAACAGGATTCAATATAACAGGAAACTGATGGCACTCCCCGGAATGTGGCACGACCACAAAGAAGTCGAATGAAACCTCACAGACTTATTGAAGAGATGGAGTGAAAAAAGACCAGGACCTTTAATGTTAAAAAGGGGGGAGATGTCAGATTGTGTTAGGGCTCATTGTTGGGCCTTCCCACATCGTTATGTAGGTTGTTCACAGTTGTGGTTATTTCCGCATGTACGGGATGACATTGGGCGAGGGAGGGGATCGGGGGGCGTTTTGGCAGTTACTGCCTAAGTTAAATAAAGACAGTTGAACGGCTCCGCTGGCTCCCGCTTCTATATTGCAGATGACGGTTTGAAGGTCTGTGTAAAACTTTACACAGGCCTGCTTCCACATCTTATTCTGGGCCAGTACCGTGCACCCCACAGGGTCAAGGGGTTCAAATCTGACAGACTGGGCGGGGAGAGCAAAAGAGCGGATATCTCGACCTTCCGTAGCAAGTTGTTCGAGTTTAACGTGGAAAGGAGGGTTGGTAGGTGTGAACCAGTGTGACGCAAAGTGAGCTTCGGCAGCCATCCAGTACTGCTCGAAGTTAGGGGTGCTGAGTCCGCCCCTTTTCATTGGGATGGTTAGTGTTTCTAGTTTCAGGAGGAACGCGCCAGAGTGCCATAAGAAGGTATTGATGGTTCGAGTCATTGTAAGGAATTCACAACCTGGCCATAAGGGGACATTCAAAAATGTGTACAAGAGCTGGGGGAGCACCACCATCTTGAGGATAGCGATTCCGTCTGCCAGGGAGATCGGCAATCTGGCCCAGCCTGTGCACTTCCGCTGAGGGTGGTGAGGTATTTCCCAAAATTGGCTTTGCATAGGGAGTTCTGCTCACGTGTAACCACCACTCCAAGATAGCTAATCTCAGACTGCGCCCACTCGAATCCCTGAGGATTCACAGGAGGTGTGGTGGCCTCGGTCAGCGGGAACAGTATCAATTTTGAGCAATTTACTTGGAGCCCCGAGAGCTCACCAAAGCGAACAGCGTCCTCTAATATTGGGGCCAGATTGCGTTCAAGTGAGCGAATGAAGAGGATAGCATCATCTGCAAAGAGGGAGATGATCTCTGGGCAATCTTATGCCTCTGTGTGTGTGTTGTTGGCATATCCTATTGACCAATGGTTCAATTGCTAGGGCAAAGATTAGCGGCAAGAAGGGGCACCCCTGTCTTGTACCTCTGGCTATTGTAAATTGGGGCAAGCAACGGTCTTCGGTGCAGACCCTTGCAACGGGAGAGGAATAGGAGAGTTTAACCCAGGAAATGAAGCGAGGACGGAAGCTACTTTTCTCAAGAACCCACCATAGATATCTCCAGGAAACAGAGTTGAAGGCTTTCTGCATGTCAAGGGTAGCCGCAATTGCTTGTGTACCTGGGTCAACTTGGGCAAGTATGTTGAACAGGCGGCGTAAATGTGGCGTAAATAAAGAGAAGTGGAACGCCCCGGAATAAAACCGGACTGGTCAGGGTGAATAATGTATGTCATGTAGGGAGCCAGTCTCAGGGCCAGCACCTTAGCATACATTTTTAGGTCACAATTAATGAGAGAGGGCGGTGGTATGAACCACATTGTGTGGGAGGTTTACCCGGTTTAAGTAGCACCAAGATTATTGCCTCTCAAAGAGAGGGGGGAAGGATGCCCATCCCACTGGCCTCCTCCTAGAGGATTGATAATGGGGGGACCAGGCGAGCCTTATATCATTTATAGAACTCGACGGGAAGGCCGTCAGCTCCAGCGGCCTTCCCGGAGGCCAGTGAGTCTATAGCTTTGGATATTTCTTCAGGTCTGATATGGGTGTCTAAGGCATCTCTCGTCTCTGACGAGAGGATAGAGAGCAGGAGACTATCTAAGAATGATTCTATGTCAGCAGTAGAGGCAGTATCTACATTAGAGGTCAGGGTTTCGTAGAAGGAATGAAATTCGGTGTTGATATCGTGCAAAAACAGTGCCAGAGTGCCGTCTGCCCTCTCGATAGCCAGAATGTGTGTCGTTCCGTTTTCCTGCCGGATCAATCTGGCAAGGACGCGGCTTGGGTGCTCGCCCTCCTCATACCTGCGAGCTGACTGGGGGTCTTCGAGGAACTTATGTTCTCGCTCCACATGGGTGCAGAATGCATCTAGTTCCGTGCCTATATCAGTTAGAGTGATGAATGACTGAGAGGAAGTGTACTGGGTCTCGAGGAAAGCGAGTTGAGATTCACTCTTGGTGATGTCTCTCTGGACTGCTATGAGTATCCCCGCTTCCTTGGAGATTGCGATGCCTCTAATATAGACCTTGAAAGCCTCCTAAAGGGTGGCTTGTGATTTGACGGAGCCGGTGTTTAGTGTAAAAAAATCATCAATGCTGGTTCCCAGCTCAGTTTCAGACTTCACGAGCGGACCCTTGGGTCGTCGGCAGCCCACCTCAGGGAGACTGTCACCAGGGAGTGGTCAGAGAATGTTCTGGGAAGGATAGTCATTTGCGCAATGGTTGCGACAAGTGTATGGGAGATAATCCATCTGTCGATCGGTGAGTCATGTACCGAGGAATAAAAGGAGAACGTTCGGGAGCTAGGGTGAATCAACGCCCATGCATCAGATATATTTAACTGGGCCTGTATTTCTATGATAGTTTTTCCTGCCTTGGAAAGTTGGCGAGGTCTGGAGCCTGATCTATCAAAGTTAATGTCTAAAACAGTATTGAAATCCCCGCCCCAGAGGATAGGGATAAGAGGGAATCCAGATAACAAGGAGGAGAGATGTATATAAAAGTCGGGGTCATCAACGTTGGGACCATATATGTTCAGTAACACAACCTCTCTGCCCAACAGAACACCAAATAGCAATACATGAGGTCCCAGGGGTTCTGCATGAGTCACTTTATGTTGGAATTTGAGACTTTTATGGATCAGAATCATGACTCCATGGTTCTGGGTAGAGTAGGCAGTGTAATAGCGTTGGGAGCCCCATATCCTAGCAAACCCCTCACATCAGCTAGAAAGATTGTGTGTTTCTTGCAAGAAAAGTAATTTGACCTTGTGTCTTTCAACATATAAATACATTTTGCGCATTTTGGCGTGGTTACCTAGCCCCCTGACATTCCAGCTCATACAAGTTGTAGTGTCATCAGCCATTCAGACAGCAAATCAGGATTCCATTAAATAAGCGCCCTGGCCAGGTTGTGATCTACAGGGACCAGGCCTAATGCACCAAGGCTTCGATCTGATATGGCCAGCACAGAAGGAATTAGAGACTCGGATTCCAGCTGCACGTCAAGCATTTTAACAACTTTAAATCATTCCCAGACCACCCCTGCCCCCACCCGTCCCCCAACCAGAGAGGTGATAACCCACAAAACCATTAATCGAACCACAAACAACGGCGTCATCGCCTGGGGGGACATGCGTTGGCCATGAGCGGTAGAACATCCGACTTGGGGCAGTGACTAGGTATTCTGTGATGCACAATGTAAAATCACTACAGAGGTAGCAAAAAAGTGGCAGAACTTGCGGATCAAAACTGGCAGTTAGCTGAGCACATAAAGCAAAGGTTGAAACTAAATCAGCCATCTAAGTCTCAATCGGCATTAGGTGCACTCAACACCTTTCAAGGGACAGATCAAAGGTGTCTGCAGGGACAGTGTTCAGTTTCAATTAACCAGGGTAGCGTTCATCAATGAATTTGGAGGCCTCTTCGGGAATGGTAAAGAAGACTTGGTACGAGTGTTCAATACTGAGCTTAGCCGGGTATAACATAGAGTATTTAACCCGCAGGTCTCGTAGCCTTTTCTTGGTGGCCAGGAAGGTTTTCCGTTCTGGTTGTATGGCTACAGAGAATTCGGGGTAAAGGTGGATTCTGGAGGAGCCCAGGAAAAGGTCACCTTTGGCCCTTGCCGCATGAAGAAGAGCATCCCTGTCGCGATAGTTAAGTACTCTTGTTATGATAGGGCGGGTAGGAGCACCAGGTCTGGTTTTCCATGTTAAGGAGCGGTGGGCTCGCTCAGTCGCGAACTGTGGAGAAAGTTTTGGGGAATCCACTAGGGACAGCAGGACGCGCTCGACGTAATCTTCCTTGGGGCTTTCGATGTTGTCCTCCGGGACACCAATGATGCGTAGATTATTGCGACTGGAATGCGATTCCAGGTCCTCATTTTTCTTGCTGACGTCTTGTACCTGTCTGGATAGAGCGGTCACTTCAGCCCGTAGGGCAACAATGTCATCTTCGGCTGTCCCAACTCTGGTCTCCACCTCTGTGACATGGCGTCAGTTTTTTCCATGTGGGCTTTGACCGAGCAGATAGTTCCGCTCATGTCGTCCAGCTTGGAGTGGAGGGCAGTGAACCCCTCCCGCAGGTATTCCATCATTTTCTGTGACTCAGTAGTTTCAGGAGCCCCTGACATGTGTGCCTTGGCCTCCGGTAGGGATTTGTTCGGTTTCGACGCAGTCTTCGCATACATATCGATAGAGCTCTGCTTTTTGTTGGCACCCTTGGTCGTGATCACGTTGATAACGTGAAATCAGAAATGTGGAGTACTTTCAGGGTCAGGAAGAGGGGCACCGGACCAGGAGGAACAATCCAGCAGGCAGTAGTAAAATATAAGGATATTCAAGGTGTTCCTTAGTGGAGTATTGGGGTGTAAGGTTACATGTCCTAGTGTGTCACTGGGTTAGGCAATTCTGATGTAGACGCATGCCGGCGGTAGGTCAGTCCAGTCTAGGGATTACTCAGGCAGGTGCCTCGCAGCTCCGGGTAAAGATGTGACAGTTTCCTATATAGTGGCCCATGAGACGGTCACACTGAGGGTGTGGACCCTATTTTCCCCCTCACCCTGGGAGCAGAGGTGGATGGACTGGGTCACCTAGTGATGTTTAATGCGGTTAATGGGTTTGTCCAGTTTACAGCCATGTGGATTGTGGCCTCCCTCATATAATGGGGCGATATGTTATGGCGCAGCTCCCCCCTTAATGCCGGCATTCAGGGATTCCCAACACTAGTGGGTTCCTTGGCGCAGGGTTCCCGTTGCTGAGTACTGGTCCAGGCAGGGCCCGGGTGGTAGCTGTTGAGCCTGGTGCGGGGGCCCCCGTGAGTTATGGAGCGCCCGTGGGATCAGCAGGCACATAGTCGAATTGCGGGGAACAGCTCAGCACTCGAAGGTGAACAGTAGGGGGGCCCAGCCCACTTCTCAGCCAAGCGGTATGGTGCCGATTCCAGTGTCCCAGAACTCTGTGAGGCGAGGCAGGTCCGTTGCGAGGGTGCGGCAATGGAAGGCCGCTGTAATCAGAGTATAATGCAAAGGAAACACAGTGTCCCCAGGATGGAAGGGTCACCTGTGCCATGCTGCAGAAGGAAGTCTCAGCAGGAGCGAGGTTTAGGTACTGAGGTAGGGTTGGGACAGCAGGATGAACGGTATGAGCAATTATGGCCAGTAGGAACTGCCCTGAGCGCGGCTGCATTGGCTGTGACCTCCCACATATTGTGGGGTAATTGATAGTAATGATAATAGTCGTGTGACTCCCCAAGTGGTTGTACACGGGTTTAACACACCCAGCCACCGCCAACTGCAGTTCCAACTCTGGTATGCAACTGGTCCCATGATGATGTAAAGCCTGTGTGGAATTGAAGGGTTTAGTATGGCACGTGCTTCCCGGCTAGTAGTGGCACTCAAGGTTCCAGTTGCAGCAGTAGGCCAAGCAATGTAGTAGCCCCCCTGTCGGATGTCAGAGCAGAGGTGACCAAGGGGTTAGCTGAGATTCCCGGCATGTTAGAGGATCAGCTGGCTATGAGTTGGTTGTAGTCGTAGTATCCGGCTGACTGCCACATGTAGCGATGTCCGGGCCATGCAAGTGAAGTGTGGTGCAGTGGGGACCATCCAGTGATGCGTTTTAACCCAAGAGACAAGCCGTGTCTTCAATGCCTCCCCAGAAGCAATTTCTCGGTAGCAGGGGTTGGGTGTCTGGTGTGTGGCACAGCCCGCGGTGTTGTAAGTAATGGGGCCCCTGTACCTTATATCCCATTGCTTCACCAGGGCTGGATGCTTCGCAGGATGTCTGCAGGATCACCCGAGGGGGCTCCCCTCTGGCTGTGGGGCCCCCAGTGGATACCATTGGAGAGCCGGTAGAGTTTAGGAGGCGTGAGGCACGTCTTGAGTGGGCGCCGTGGGCGCGGTCCAAAAGTGGTGGGCTGCTGTCTGGGGTCCTGCAGAGGGCAAAGTTGGGCAGGCAGGGCGCCCCTCCACTTTAGTGCACAAGTATATGCTGCAGGGGGGTCGGGGTGACCGTGAGCAGAGCCGTACCAGTGCGGGATGGCTGCGGGCAAGGTCACTCACGTTAGGGATATTTTAATGAATCCAGGACGATCTGATTTACCCTAGTTCCTGGCTAAAAAAAAGAAGTTGACTGCTATGGGGATGAAGGGTTATTGGTTGCAGTCGAATTGATCCCAACAAATTATTACGTGCTATTTAAAAAGTTTAATGCAAACAGGTGGGAGAGAGAATCCTGAGCGAAACTCGCGTGTTCAACCAGCTTAGCTCCCTATTTGTTTAGGAAAGCTGCACCTGACTTTGAATGTTATCTAGATAGAATGCAGGTAAAATGAATGAAGGTTTTATATATGAAGTTGTGCATTGGTATTTTACATCTTGTCATTTTAAAGCACAATTGGAACCTCAGTAACCCTGCAGTTTGTCCTTTTTGTCCTAACGTAGAAGAAAGTACTGCGCACTTCATCCTGTTTTGCCCAGCAGACCTTCACATAAGCAGAAAATGGTTGATACTGCTTTTTAGGTGATTTATTTGTGTCAGAAAAGTAAAAGCGGCTTTGTGCCTCTGTTTGGCAGGAGATTGTGAAAGGGTATTTTAGTGCATGGGGAATTTCTTGTTGCAGGCTTGGAAAAAGAGAACTAAATATGTATCCACATTGGTTTAAGATTCATTGGTTTTGGGCCTTTAATTAGTCATTTCACATTTATCCTGTTTTTACATTTTATTGTGCTTTAGTATTAATTTCGATTACATTTATTTCTTAATGTTTTTATATGTTGTAAATCTTTGTTTGTGACTTTTATGACCTATTGGGGTCGAAAACCTTATATATTAAGCTTAATGTATGTGTGTATGTTTGTCCGGCTATACAAATCCACACCATTGAACCCACGTCTACCACATTTTGCATGGATTCCTCATTTGTCTGGAGCAAGATTGTAGTCTATGTTTGGCTGCAAATAATGTACTCCGTAGACACCCTCATTTACTGATGCTCACCCCGATTCACTACAGTAGGTACAAGAAGGAGTCCAAATGTGATAAGTGTCTAAAGCAAAATGTTCGATATGTTAGTTTTTCCTTTATAATTTATCACTACTGTATAAAGTTCAAAACTGTTTAATCAAATCATTTTTAAATTGAATTAAACCAAATAAAAGTAAAAAATGTTTTTATCACGCCGCTCCAAATATGGGAAATGGCAAGGTTACAGTTTACTTAAGTTCATTCACGAGAAGAGAGCACAATCAATCAATCTTTCTTGCCCCGTTTCTCAAATGTGCTGAAGCCATTAAGTGACTGAAACATGCCACATAAAATTCGAACATTACTTGGAAAAGATCCATCTGATGCAAAGCGAAAATCAATGTAAAGAGCTTCTGAAACACTACAACAAACAGCAGCACGACTTGCTGACCAGAGGACAAGAACAACTTTCTCCAGGGCAAATGAGATGCCAGAGAAAACTGACGCAAGACTTGCTGACACGAGGACAAGAACAACATTCCCCAGGGCACATGATACACCACTCGATCAGGACATGGGCAAAGGCCGGGTACCCGAGCTAAAAAGTAATAAAGAAATAAAATGATTGCTTCTGGTCCCATTTACCTTAGGAAGTGCAACAACGAGACAGTTATTCCTTAGAATATCTGGGTGCAACATGTTTGTGCTCTTTAAGTTAACAATCAGGAACACAACTGTAGAAATGTGTCCCCTTCCAAACACAGAGACCATGTTATCCACCTAGACGTGGTTGAGATTTTTTATCTTCCATCCCAGGCTTGAAATCAAGCAAAAGCCTGAGCCCTGATTTGCCATCAGATCTTTTCATAGCTAATGATGACATTGGGGCCCCATTGTTGACCAAGGCCTTTAATGCCTTCATACAAAAAGCAATACCCATCCAGGTGGAAGAAAGCAATAATATGCCCTATATTCAAGAAAGAGGACATGCTATCACTGAATAACTATAGACAAATATCGCTTTTGGACAACACATGCACATCTTTTGGATGAGTTGTTTTAGCATGACTTCAGGAATGGGTTGACAACAATGATCTGATGGCCAGATCCAAGTATTGGTTTAGGGCTTACATGGGGACAGAACATCAGAGTATCTTTGCTTATTAGCAGTCGGATCTGTATTTGCTCGGGAGGAAAATATGTCTTTAGCAGTTTAAGACCTGACTGCAGCATCCGATTCTGTAGACAGGTCTAGATTACGGCCTACTCTGGTTGATATGGGAATACCAATGGACCATCTGCGTATAAGTATGGATCTTTACACTTAATAGTAAACTGCAGGGGTTAGGTTTGGCGGACATGTCAGAGTTACAACCTCAATACAAGTTGTGAGTGTGTGTGACAGGGTATGAGGACAAACAGCTACCAAAAATGACACAGCCCACGGGGCATATATTCATCTTTGCTCAGAATTTTAATGCACAACCTCTTCATATGAGGTTGCTCACCGGTGAAGCAAAGGTACTGCCAGTTGCACTGATGGATGGCATGAGGATGTGGGGGCACCAGAGCACGAATGATCTTCACAAGGAAACAGAACACATTTTGTAAAAAGCTACTGGCACTCTGTTCGCTGTTCCAACATTTGCCCCATGTAATAATGTCAGCTTATGATGTATACAAGATTTCATGAGTCTTGCCCCGGTGGAGCTTTTTCTCAGAATCCGGGAAATACAAAAGTCATATTACCTAACCTGATTCTGAGTAGTCTGATGGAATCAGAAAGAGGCTATAAGGTGATGTGGTAGAACTACATGCGGAAAGCGCTACATAAGGTAGACATATGATGTTCAATCATAGACTGTCTAGAGTTGGGGAAATCTGAAATGTATAAAATCCTTAGAGCAATACAAATTATTTTTAAAATGGAAAGAGAATCAATTGAAATGAATTCAACGCTTTTAGCAATATCAGGACAGACAATGCGGAAGGCTTGGGTTCACACTGCTGTCCTTTTGTTCACATAAACCTGAAAGTTCATTTCACGCATATTTTTTTTGTAAAAATTATATTATTCTTAGATGTAATTTGCTTGCACCAGTTTTCAGAGTGGAAACATAGGACAGTGTTGATCGGCATTCATACATCTACTCTGGGCCAAAGATGTAGCCCCATCTTGTGCAATAACCCCATTTCCTAAAAAATCAACACAGAGAAGGAACAGATTTATTTGTAACTAAGCCATTTTTTATATTTTTTAGCCTTATGATTTTTAATTTGTTTTAAAGCATTTTTAGGAATAACTAAATGATGTATAAATATGTTTTATGTGATTTAAGGATATTCATGTTTAATGTATTAAGGAACAGATGCATTAGTAGTTTGCTTGAGAAGGTGGTTATTGTCTGTGGGCACTGATAATGCTCTTCTGAGCGGCAGCCAGGGAGAAGTTGGGCAAGCGCACATGCGCAAAGCTTAGAGGGAAGATAACACCAACTTGAACATGCCCACTGATTTCCCACAAAAGGAAGAGCCCCTTGTTATCATTCCTTGAGCCTAACCAATCAGTTCAATACAACACCTACATGAATTCATTTTGCATAAACCAACAATTACTTAAATACCCCCTCATAAAACTCCTGGAAGTGAATTTCACCAGAAAAGCAGTCCTTGGTATGCAAAGAGCACGGCCACAGAACTTTCCCTCTTTTCAATTAATGATCAACCAATGGCCACTCACGCTTCAGACAGAATATCAAGGGCTGTCTTTTCTCTCAAACGTACCCTCTATACCTAAGATGTCTGAACCTGTGGCCTTATGATTACTTTCAATCACTCGTCTACAGTCAGTCCCTGACCAGCATTATGTGTGACACACGCGTCAGAGAGGGCACTTGAGGCATAGGCAGAATGCCGCCAAGACTAGCGTATGTCTCATACATGCCCCATGTGCACCTCTGAACCTGCTGCACCATGACTCCTTCCTGTGATTGCTTTCAAGGAGACATGCCCAGTCCTGAAATATACAACACAAATGCCAGATGTACAAATTGACAGATAGACTGATCAACGTATGGACTGGCTCAACGTATGGACTGGCTGCTAGTATCCCTCCCATGCTTTGACAGATTCTTGAACTTTCCTCCTCTAGCTTACACCTCTCCTCTCCACCCCTTTCCTCTCACCTACATATCTTACTATTTCTTGTATTTCTCACCTTTTTTCTCTTTGATGTCTAACCTTTTCCCTCACATCTCGGCAACCTTCCCTCAGCTCTCTCCCAACTATTAGGTAATCCCTATTCTTCATAGTTACTGTCCACTGCATACATTATGCATCTTCCTCTTCCAGCTCTGTTTACAGTCATCTTTATGTATTATTTATGGGTGCCATATTGGTTGGTGGGTGAATGGTACACTTGTCACAGTAGTTTCATATGTCTTTTCTTTCAATTGTGTTCCAGTTTGATGGTGAAATCAAGATTCTGACTCGAATGATGGTCGATCCCAATGCAATCATCAAGAAGTGTGGAACTTATGATCTACCTCACAAGAGAGGCGATTTTCTCGATGTGATACAGTTCTCAAACCCGAAAGATAAAATGTTGTGCCGGAACATTACATGGAAATGTATGTAAACAATCAAGCTTATATTTTAAGAAACGCTTCCTCATAGTCTAAAAAATGTGACATGTTTGCTTTTAAGTGTCATTTGTCTCAGTAATCATGGATATGAAAGGACTCTTGTGCTCCCTCACCTCCCTTCCACGCCCAAACTCATCCTTCCAGTTGTCATGCCTCTCTTCTGCCTGGACTCACTTGCTTCCTTGTCAGCTCCCAGCTCTCCTCTTCCCACCAGCTGTTACATCTTCCTCGGGGAGCTCTTATCTCCTTCTTTTGTCTCACCCGCATTCTGAAGCTTCGACCCCTTCTTGCTCTAAGGCTCTCAATTGTCTGCATGGATCCACCTCTTCACCATAGCCTCTCGTCTCTCCCTTCATTTCAGACTTTAGCTCCAAGCCCTCACTTTTGCTCTGGGAACCTCTCACCTATTCCACTCTGACTTCTTCTCCCACCAGTTCTCGCCCCTCTTCCTCTGGCTCTCACCTCTCTACTCCTCTTACCATCTCCGTTTATAGCCCTCATCTGATTTCTATCTCACATCTAACATTTTCCCAACTCTCACAACTGTACCATCAGCTCACAGGCTTTCCCTTGGTTCTCCTCCACCCCCTCCAGCCCTTACCTTTTTCCCCGAGTTCTAATTTCTTCTCTTCAGCTCTCAATTCTCCATAGAGATCATCTATGCACACAAACACACATACACCGAGTCTCATCTTCTCTTCAGCTCTCAATTCTCCATAGAGATCATCTATGCACACAAACATACATACACCGGGTCTCATCTTCTCTTCAGCTCTCAATTCTCCATAGAGATCATCTATGCACACAAACACACATACACCAGGTCTCATCTTCTCCTCAGCTCTCATTTCTCCATAGAAATCATCTATGCACACAAACACACATACACCGGGTCTCATCTTCTCCTCAGCTCTCATTTCTCCCTAGAGATCATCTATGCACACAAACACACATACACCAGGTCTCATCTTCTCTTCAGATCTCATTTCTCCATAGAGATCATCTATGCACACAAACACACATACACCAGGTCTCATCTTCTCTTCAACCCTCATTTCTCCATAGAGATCATCTATGCACACAAACACACATACACCGGGTCTCATCTTCTCTTCAGCTCTCATTTCTCTATAGAGATCATCTATGCACACAAACACACATACACCGGGTCTCATCTACTCTTCAGCTCTCATTTCTCCATAGAAATCATCTATGCACACAAGCACACATACACCGGGTCTCATCTCCAGACCGCAGACGTCTGTCACCACCTATCTTTCATCTCTCCTTCCAGCTGTTATCTCACCCCCAGCTTTTAATCACTAACCAGCTACATCTCTTCCCGACTTCCTGCCTTGCCCTCAGGTTTTCAATCATCCTCAGTGCGCCTATTTCCCCCCTCAGCTCTGAACACCACTCCATGTTTCCCTTTCTGCTCTTATTTCCCCCCTCCCTCTTCAGTTCTCCCCTTTCTACCGGCTCTTTGTAGAGGAGCCTCCCCACTGGAACCTGCCACCCCTGCACCGGGTCCCCCAGTACATAGGAACCCTGCCGCCAGCACATCAGAAGCCCTGTCGCCTGCATGGCCCTTCAGGATCGCTGCTGCCCACCCTATGGACCCACTTTTCACCCTGCTCAGGAGCTTAGATGGAGGACTGGGAAAGTGTGGCATTCATTTCATCAGTCCACGCCCTGATCAAAAGATTTGCGGTTGCAGTTCCCAGTACACCTGAAATGGTGGTATTTACCTGTGTCAGGAAATCAGGGTGGCTGACTTCCAGGATGCAGGAAGTCAAGAGGATTCCCTTCCTCATGAGTGAGATCAGGCAAGTGCACAGGAAAAGGGCCAAGAGGAAATAGCCATTCCTGCTAGAGCCTGTTTGTGTCTGGTAGAGGTGGAGCACATCCTCCACTGTTTCTGCTTTTAGCTAACACTGCCTCAGTCAGGACTCTGTTTCATTGTATGTATGCATGCATGTATGTATGTGTGCATGATCAGTTTGTATTTCCACCTCAAAAGAAGCCTATTGACACTAACAGAACATTGAGAAGTCACTGCTCGAGTTACAGATAAAGCAGTTATGGGGTGCATTGGAGGGTTTCATGGCATTTTCTAAATTTCAAATGTTCCTTGGTAAGATGCGGGTGGACAGAGAGTAACAGAGCTATGCCATCTGCACAGCAAATGCTATGTTGTTTTTTCTGACTTTTTTGTATGCTGGCAATATCAGCAGGTTGCTCAGTCAAGCAAACAGTTCTCAGAGTATTGTAGCAGAGCATGTAATCTATTATAAACGGAAGGCCACAATCCTCATGGGCCTTATTTACAGTAAAGTTTGCCTTTGGGAGGATCTGTTTATCTATCGAGAGTCAATGTAGAATCCTCAGGGGTGGAGAGGCGTAGGCTCGTCTACTCAGACTCATGGCCAATCCCACTGTTGGAGATGACTGGTGTCACTTTCGCAAGCCGCAAGTACATCGCATTACAGTAGTCGCGCCTGGGAGAAACTGAGGCATTGAGCAGCGTGACGTGATGGAGAAAACTAAAGGGAAAAGATGGAGAATCCTCCTTAGCAGGTGTAGTTTGGTAAAGCAGGTCTGGCTAACGGCTCTGATTTGGGGTTGGGTAGTCAAATGGTCATCAATTTGGGCTCCAAGGTTTCTCACCACTTGAGAAGACTTGAGGGAGGCCCACGGAGACTGGCTAGACAGAATCATACATACAGTAGTACCACAAAGCACGCTGACCCAAATGAATTCAAGAAGTGTGGAACCTATAACCTACTGTACAGGAAAGTCTATCTTCCTAATTCTCCAGCAAGTGTTAGATTTTCCCAAAATAATTCCTAACACTTGTAAGTGCTGTCATGGCTGATATTTGTACTTGTTTAATGATACTCGATTTATCAACTTGGGAAGGATGAAGGGCTGTTCCAGTCCTCCTGGGATTTGAACCTGTAAATCACAGGCTGGCCCCATGTCAGGGGCAAGCATGTAAACCATGAGCTATCCACCCCTACGTCACCTATTTACAGGAAGCAGCTAAAGATACAGCATGGGTATAGGTAAGGTTTTTGAAGAGAGCCTATTGCTGAAGGCCTCCTGGCGCTAACTGGGAGATCATGGCAGAACAATATTGAGGATAAAGAGGGAAGAGGAGAGTTTTTAGTAAACAGTGAACATGCTGGACCTGATAATGAAAGGGAATTTGTTCCAGGCCACATGAGCAAATAAAAATGCCTTACGAGAGAGGTGGTGGGGAGGTGCTACCAGCGGTTGGGAGTTACTGGAGCAAGAGAGATGGCCAGGAGCATATGGGTCTATCTTAGAAATCAGAAAAGGATCCACACCATGGATGGACCAGTGGACCAAGCCAAGAGCCTTAGACATAACTTTGTGAAGGATGGGCCGCAAGTGATGGGGAGAGTAGAGCTGAGGTCCTAGTGTGAAAAGGAGCTCCTAAAGCAAGGTGAGTATTCTGGAAAACCGTGAGTATGCAAATGAGGAGCTCAGCAAACACCTAAATAGAATATCCAGACAGGAGAACCCAAGCACTGAGGTTATCATTAGTGTGAGATCGGTATAAAGGAAACAGCAAACCTTTATGAGAATCTTCACGAAATCGAAGCAACTCTTAGAGATTGCATCAATCTGGGGAATCAGAGAAATATTGGTTGTCAAGCATATTGAGCCTAAAGCCCTGATTCCGAACAGAGGGGGAAGGACTAGAATTAAGAGCCCCGTATTGTGGGCAGTCCCATAATATCATCACTGCTGTTTTATCAGTTTTGAGATTTAACCAATTCTGTGCCATCCAGTCATTAATAATGCAAATCCCATTTATGAAATAAGCAGCGCTACCCAAATCCTGATCAGGCCAAGGAAGGACATTGGTATTGTTTGGGTATAAGGTGAACGGGAAACCCACTTAATGGGTGAAACATACAAGAAGACATATGCAAAGACTGAAGCAGTGAGGAAAGTGGGGAGCATTGAGGGACTGAAAAGGGAGCAATGAGTAGCGAAGTCAGAACCCAAGGAGACCCTTTGGGAGCAATACGCCATGAAGGAGCCAAAACAAGCAGTACTGAGTCGATGATCCCTACCTAAGACAGTCAACTTATCATTGATGGAATAAGCAACTGCTGAAAGATAGAACATAATTAGGGCAATGACACAACTATAGTTGAGGGTGGGATTAAAATGGTACAGTGCCTTTGTGGCATCTAGAAACTTACGTGGGAGTTGAGTGACTGTACATTCCAGCACCTTTGCAGTAGAAGGAAGAAGAGAAATATGCCTGTAGATAGTGATAAAAAGAGGGTCCCAAGAAGGTTTCATAAGGAGGGGAATAGCTGCTGCAATGTTAACATCACGAGTACCTCGCCTGACTTCAGAGGTGCATTTAATAAGCCAGCAAGGGGAGCCTTGAAAGAATTCAATATGCAGAAGACATGCAGCTTTACCTAGAGATCAATTACATAAACAACATCAACAGCATCCATCAACTCAAGCACTGCGAGACCAATAGCCGGGATGTCATGCACCTATCAGATGCTGAACCCAACAAAGAACTAAATCATGCTGCTAGGCAACAGCACTAAGCTTGCCCAGTTGACTGACAGACTTGAAGCTCAACAGTCATGTCTCAACTATCATCCAGTGCTTGGCTTTTTTTATAGACTGTGACCTCTCATTGAAAAAACACATTGCCAATAAGACCCTACAGCATCGTGCCAGCTTGTGCTCCTCCATAAGACAAGCCCTTGGTGCTCCCTGTTTTGAGTTTTAGAACAGTTCTACAAGCCCTGGTTATCTCCCACCGGGACAGTGGCAACTTCCTGCTCTCAGGAGTCCCAGGTGCCACCTTGGCCCTTCTGAAGCCATCCAGCAAGCTGCAGCATGCCTAAACAGCAGCCCAAGTAAATTCAACCACAGCACCCCATCGTGAAGGAATTTCACTGGTTACCCCTTTATAGACTTATCATATTAAAGACAGCCTGCATCAGTTACAAAACAGTCACAAGTAAAACATCACATCACTAACCTGGCTGAGAAATCTCTGGACGCCAACAAAATAGGCCTTTTCCTGCTGTGGACCCTGTCACTGGAATAAGCTATCAGAACAGATAAGACTGATCCCCTCCATCCTACACTTTGGGAAGGACATAGAGACCCTACTCTTCAGAGAACACCTTGCCAATCACTGATCGCTCCACTCAACCCTACCTCTCCTCCTCTTGTTGAGCTCACTTCTCCTCTGCTTTCCTTAGCTCCCACAGCTATCTCTGATATTTCTACCCCTAGCTTCCTGGTGCCTCTCCTATGTTTATGTTCATGTTTATTTCGTTTATATAGTGCTTTAAGCCAAAGCGCTTTACATGTACTCTCACTTACTTTACACTCTCCTATGTACAACAGTTAGCACCCTGGAGCAGGGGAGCAGCCAATCATTTTCCCTGGATCGAGGGCTGAAACTGGTCATCTCAGCCCACTTTCCATCGAACCTGGAGGCTGCTTCCCCCAGCCCACAGTGCCATTTTCTTTCCACCCTCCCATCCTCTTCATTTTTTTTTAGAAACCCTGATCCTCCACCCCAACCCCACTTACCTGATTGTGGTAGTGAGCTTCACTATGTCTCCCTTTGCTGGCCGCCATGGAAATGGAAGAGGGGCTTCCGATTATCTTGTGCCAGTATTTTAATTCAAGGAACGGAACGTGCGCGGCAACCCGTTCCTTGCATAAAAAAACATTTTTCTTAACAGCCCAGTTTTCAGGATCGGAAACTCGGGTTGCTAATAGCGTTAACACCCTCTATGGCTACCCAGATCAAGTATTATCGTGCCAGTGACCCTCTTTAAAGGGTTAAAGCTATATTAGTTGCTTCCCAGATTGGTCTACATTTTATAAATCCCATCCATACACATATAAATACATACATAAATCCCTGAGAGGGAGGGCAGAAGCTAAGCAGAGAATGGATTTAAAGGAGGTTCTGACTTCAACTGTAATGGAAGAGACCAGGGATTTATATGTGCTAGGCTGGCTGGGACCCAGATCCGGGAATATCATAAAAAAGGTTTGACCGATCCAGGACTCTGCCACAGCTTCCTGAAATGACTTCCACTACCTTATTTACTAGCATGCAGCTGCCTGATTTACTAGCGTACTAAAGTAAATAAAAAAGATGAGCGACGGTACTGCTCGTCTCCAGTAGATGTTAGTATTCATATTTAGAATGACAGCCGTGATGATCAAACCTTTTTTATGCTGATCTACTCACCCCCTTGAGGACAATTATTGTTTCGGTGCTCCTCTCCCCTAGTCTATAAGTGCTTATATTTTCTATTAAATGCTTATATTTTCTATTACAAACAGCCCCATAGTCGTATTATAAAGAGCCTCAACACCCCTGGACATCCATCGAGCTCCCCTCAGTAATCCAGAGTTTGAAGACCATTGGGTTACAGACATTTGGAATTTGATCGTTTTCTAACACTGGAAGGAAGGGAATTCATAATTATATTTAACATAGCTTTCAATATAGATTTTACTCCATTTTAGTACAGGTATGAAACCTCATCAACATCTGTTGGACCACTCCTTAAATGACATGGACCAATGCATTGTATGGGATTCTGAGGGCACCCCAGGTACTTCTCATTGCTTCATGGTGTGTTTTGAATGATTATCCACCTTAAAGTGCTGGAAGAGAATTGACCTATTCTGCATTCAGAAGAGGGGGGGCAGAGAATGTTATGGGTTAGCATCCAATGAGGGTGTGGTAAGGGTGGGAGTAGGAGAAGAAGATAACTAAATAAAGGAAGCAGAAGTACTCAAGTCTGTCTTATGGACATAATGAGTAGCATCATAGAGTGTGTCGATTTTGTTGTCAAAAAGGCTGCTAACTCATTAACCGGCATCAGGATAGCTTCTATAGACAAGACCAACGAGGACAGAAGCTTACTCAATACCTCATAGATTTAGTAATGGATGTTGCAATAGGAAATAATACAATGACAATGATCAGAAGTGTTGGCTACGACTATGGCAAGATGGTAGTTAGTTAATGTAGACCTATGAATGTTCGAGCAAAATAGGTGTTGTTCCGCCACCAACAACGCTCTAGCTGTCTTCCTATTAGTCTTGTAGCTTTTAGGGCATCTGAGAACCAGGAGGCTGAGGGTCAACCATGAGTGCAACGTTTGGTAGTAAGCAGGGCTAACTGGCCTGATGTAGTCTTCAGCCATCTTGCAGCGAGCCAGCACCAAGTGTCCACTGACACATTGGAGTCACTGCAGGTGGTGGCCGCAGATCAAATCAATGGGAAAACGATGGCACTGGAGCAGGCAGAAGCTAAGAGGACCGGGATAGTGAAGAAGAACGTAGATTAGAAAAAGGAACAGGGCAATGACTGCTGAAGATTACCGGAGAAGGAGCATCTCCACAGCTCAGCACAAAGGGTGGATTTGAGGCCCTGCAATCGACCTCTCTTTTCTGTGAAGGTCATCAAGATAGAACTGCTGGCTCTGCTGCGCAATTTTTAAGTAGGAAGACCCAATCCATGCTCTATGAGTCATTCAAGACTAAAATGGGGGTCATTTTGCAGTAGATTTGCATTCTGGGGACCACCAAAATGGGCACTTATGCGCTGTTGGATCCCGCGCATGCAATTTTATTTATAACATGTACAAAGCGTAGTGCAAAAGTGAAGAGTAAAACTAAGTGAAATCGCATTTAATCTGCACTTTTAGTCTCTGCTTTGTAAAAAGATCTGCAAATGATGCTTTGCACGTGGTGCTTTATTAAAGATTCCAACGGAGCCCGCCTGGACGTTAGCCATTGCTGAACCAAGGCATATTCCATAGGAAGCCTTTGTTTTTACGCTTGAATGAAAATCTCATGCAGGCGTAAAATTAAGTGCCAAGATGGAGGAAGGGAGCAAAGCAGAAGTGCAAAATCCAATTTGCTGCCCTTCCATGCTTTAGAAAGGCATAAGAATGAGCCGGAGAGGAAACTGGAAGCGTGAAAGCAATATATCTTGTTTTAACGCTTATATTTTCCACTCCACTCATTTTAAAATGACCTCCTCGGCATTAGCTCTTTCAGATCAAGAGAGAACTACCCTTGTATTACTTGATCTCAGCATATTTGAAGGCAGTTTTGAAGCACAGGATCAGGATTGATCCATGGAGCGCTACCGGTCAAGCCATATATAGGGCTCTGCACATGTGCAATTGCTGGGGAGCTACCGGGCAAGCTGTAGATAAGGGTTTACACACAACGGTCAGTCCTGCTTGCCCACCACAGGCAAAGGGGTAGTCAGGCTGTAAGGATATATCCACATAGGTTGGCGAGTGAATAGTTAAGGAAGGGGAGGCCGAAGCATTTTGTTCAGATAGGGATGCAGAACTCATTGGTAACCCCAAAAAACAGCCATCCACAAACTGCAACCGTGCATAGGCTAGTCAACTACAATTGTATTTGTTGACAGGTTTCAATTAAATTCAATAACAATCACAACAGAACATTAGTAAAAAGAATTGTTGATCATTTGCATGAATTAATGTGTATATAAACGGTCCCACAAAAAAATTGTCAACCACATACCGCTATGCAGAGAATCAATGAAATATTGCTGAGCACATCCAATTAGAAATACCCTTTAAAAGAAACTCCAGACACAACAGCCTTGGCTGCGAACAAACGTTCCTGTAAGCAAATTGCTTTAAGGTACTTCCTCTGCTCTTCTCTAAGGGCACGGCATGCAAATTACAAACAGGTTCTGATAATCACCGAAATCGCTGGATGTCGTGCAAACAAAGAAACCGATACAGAACCCCAGGTCACCATTCATCATAAGCACTGGGTGAATACTACTAAAATTACACTGCTGTCTGGGGTCTTTTGTTATTCAGTGAAACCCTTGGAGGTAAACAGCCGCTAGCTCAGACAGCCTTACTGGTCCTACCAGCAACTCTGTATAAAATGCGTCTTTCAGGTTTACCATTTGCTGATGACAATCGGAGTCTCATTTGTCTCCAATACAACCCCTCTTTGTCTGCCTCCTCTGCCTTCTTTCCTTGCATGCAAATCCAAGATGGCATCCAAATATCTCAAACGCAGCGTGGAAAAGAATGACATCCTTTATTTTAAGGTGCCATCCACATGCCCTCCTGGTTATGGCCCTCCTGTCTGTGATGCGCTTTCCCTCTCTACCCGGATCAAGATTGACATCATCTTCGATTTCCCATGTCAGAAACGTTGTCACAACCTTTTAACTTTATTTAAGCAACGTTTTGCCTTACATCTCCTTCCCTAACAAATTGACAATTGTCAGTACCTTCATCTACTCAGGAGTTTAGTATTGCAACACCTTCCAGCTTCCCCTGTCTTCTAACTTCAGTCTGCAATGAGCACAGAACAGCTCTCCTGTGTCCTTTTGAGGTGCTGCAAATTCAACCTTTATCTCCCATGCCTCCATCCTACCAGTTAGTGTCTCTCTATGTAATGTATTGTGCTTACCCCAAAAGTTGCCATCTTTCTGGCCCACAAATGTTAGTCTTATCCTCCCACCAGACCTCCTCACTCCACCTCCACTTCGCACCTCCAAATCTCACGCGAAAACAAGGTCAGGTCTGGTGGTCATGCCTTCTCTGTTCTACCCCGTAGCCTCTGAAACGCTCTACCAGACCCCCTTCGTCCATAACCCATAGATGTATGTCTACAAAGCTGGCATTGTTTGGCACTTTCTTCTTTGCTTCCTGTGTCTTCTCTTCTGCCATCTTGTCCATTGTTTTGGAATATGCCGGCTCAAGAGACACTTTTGTTCTGATTGTCTACCCCCCTGAGAAGGTCTCCTGCTATGACCACCTAGGAGTGAGCTTCTGTACTCCCAACTCACAGATCTAGCACACAGAGAAAGGCAGAGCCAATCTGGAGCAGGCTAGTGGGGGAAATTATAGGCATTAACCATCACACTGGGGGCCATGCAGTTAAGCAGGCTTTGGAAGTGTGTTATAGGCTGTTTATGGACTGGCCTATGGGGGTCCCTACTAGTGCACAGGTTAGTGGAGCGAAGAGTAAAATCATAGCATGGCTGTTTGGTGTCCCACCAGGAAGGTCAACAATTGTATAGAAAATTGAAATTGGTATCAGAGCGATAGATGAGACTGTGGGAGTGAAACCACAGCTGTACTGAGCAAGGTTGTGGCTCGCCTATACAAGGAGACGGGAAGAGACTGGTAGAGGTAACCAGAATGGTAACAGTATACAAAAGTAAAAGGATTGCCCAGGTTGAGTATAGTTTGCATACATTGCGACTCTCACCACTCCAGAAAAGATTACCAGTACTGACCTGAGTCTCACAGAAGCACACGTGTATGACCACCAGGAATCCCTGGCGTAGGCAAAAAGAGCCAACAGATCTGAGGTGATTGCACATTTTGAGAAAAAAGACTAATACTGGCCTTTCGGCGCATGCTACTGAGAAAGGCCTCTTGAGGCAATGAAACTCTGAAAAGGGCACTGGTGAGCTAACTTCCCCTTGCAGTGGTTATTAGAAGTTGGCAAACAGAGAAACTGCAGCGCGAGGAAGTTATGCAATTTTCTCTTTTGTTGGCTGACTTTCGGGTGGATAAGGCTTGGTCTAGGCAACTCATTAAAGAGAGTGGTACATGAGCTCAGTAGCGCATGCTACTGAGAAAGGCCTCTTGAGGCAATGAAACTCTGAAAACGGCACTGGTGAGCTAACTTCCCCTTGCAGTGGTTGTTAGAAGTTGGCAAACAGAGAAACTGCAGCGCGAGGAAGTTATGCAATTTTCTCTTTTGTTGGCTGACCTTCGGGTGGATAAGGCTTGGTCTAGGCAACTCATTAAAGAGAGTGGTACATGAGCTTTGAAGGAGGCTGTTGTGACCACTGGCCTCTGTTTGACAGCCTCCTGAGTCAATCTTGGGCTCTGATATGAAGGCAGCCAGCGCTACACACGTTTGAATCCCACAGCAGGGCTGGCTTAACATGTCACCTTTCGGAGGGCGATAAAACAAGTAGCATTCAAAATGTGGTAAAACTACCACCTTTTATTAAACTCTTGGAATATGTAAGAACACAACATTATTATTGACTGCGTTTTTGTGGTCTTCCAAGATCTGCACAGGGGGTGGAGTCAGTGGGCCCGCTTTTATTGGAATATGGACCATGCTATCAAAGAAGCATTCGTGTAGGCGTTTCTTCCTTCGTGCTCTGGCACAAGGATTTCAGGCTGGTTACAGATAACCATTTGCGCACAATAGAATTAAAGATTTGCTCACTCTCAGGAATGTGATTTTAGTGTCTGATAGGTCGGCCATTTTGAATATTAGGAATGTTTTTGGATATTAAATTTAGATGTTTTGTGTTTTGTTTGCATTGGCTTATTACTCGTCTTTTCGGCTCACCATCTTCTCCTAGCACCAAAAGACCATTTTGGCGCTGTATGTTGGACTCAATGCTAAAATAAATGTTCAAAAGGATATGGTATGAGAGTGCCTGTTTTGCAAGGAACCCAATCTCATCAGTCATATCTCTTCATGGAAATTTAAGAATATTGTGCCAGTAATGGAATGATGCATTATTTCCATAAGCACACAATAATATAAGCATTAGATTAGACACAAAATCAAAGTGCCATATACAAATAAAATTGAAGGTCTTCAGTTTACTGCAATAAATCAGGGCACGATTGTGTGACCAGGTTTGTGATACTCCATCAAGCACGCTAATCAAAGCGGCTCATGGGATATGGCACACCTAGAAACAGTGTACTTCTGCCTGCACACATAGTCAACCTGGAAAAAAGAATGTGCACCGTTTAATAAACATTTAAGACTTAGATAATCTAACAGATTAAGTCCGGGATGCCATGAACATTCAGCCCAACATTATTATATCCGCAAGGTTGGGCCTTTCATCATGATTTCTGAATGTCTAAAAAGTCCCAGCTACGAAAGGCAAAAGCACAGATCGTCCTCAGACCACTTCAATTACAAACAATTATGCAATTTTGCACACCCTGTTGGCCTACATTGCATGCACTAGTGCGTTTCAAAACGAGCACCCGTGGGCATACCTGTGAGTGCCTATATGTCCATACTGGATGCTGGCATCAAAGGCCAGCAAAGTGTTCTATTGAAGCCTTCAGGGGAGTCCATCCTCAACGTATAACCCTCTTCAATTACATAACCATGTGTGGAAAGGTTTCTCTTTCCGCCATGCTACACCATTTTATGCACCCGTAGACAGTCTGCCCACACATCTCACTCTCAAGGCAATGTTACCCTGCCCCGTCAATACCTTCTGCGCGGTGTCCCTTTCTTGCCTGGAATCAAATCAATAGCTGCTCTTTGCATTCCTGGATTTCCCATCAGTAGCCTACTCTCACCAGCGACAAGTCTTTCCGGGACCCTCAGGCTTCCCTTCAGCCAGTGGTGCCACCCCCATTATTCTAACTCAAGAAAGCATGCAGCACCCTGTGTAATTACGGGGAGGTAGCGCTCACCAGGAAGAGGTAATCAACAAAGTGATGAGTGATCTCACTGGACCCAACCACAGATGTAGGCATCAACTCAAGGAAGCTGCCCAGCATTTCTGAGTATGCGAAATTCTCCATGAACAGACATGTGTCAGACCTCTGAGTGTGTGAGCGTATGTATTATAACAGTCTGAATAAAAAGTCATTTAATTAATTGTACTAAAATTGCAAACTGGCATTTTTTTATAAATTTACAATGATAATTTCTAATGATCATGTCTAGTATATACTTACGTCTTCATAAACATCGTGTCTTACTGAGCAAAAAACATTATCAAAACCTAGAATCTAATAGAAGATCATCATTTTATGATGTACAGTCTGGTGCACTCCTCTTGTACTCTTTTCAAACAGCCCTTTGAGAAAGGGGAAGGGGACAAATGACACCAATGAGGGTTCCAACCTGCTTTGCATAAAATCAGAGAGCATTTGGGGAACATAAGAATACCCACAGATCTTTACATTTGACAAATATGTGTGTGATCAGATGTTTGTATGCGTGAATGAAGTACATAATGCACACTGGGCGTGTTGCTCATTTCATTTTTCACAGCACTCACCCTAACATTAAAATGTTTGTAGCATTGAACCATATACACTAATTGTGACACCTTGTGGATTTGGCTGTGAGAGTAGATCAGCTCTGACATCCGTTGGCTTCAGGGGCTGTCCTGCACAGACGTGCTAAGAGAATTATATCTATATAGTATTTTATTGAAGGAATAAGCGGGACAGGCCACACCTTCACAGGTGGGCCTTTGAATAGAAAAGGCTACAAATTAGACTAGATTAACCACTCTCCTCTTAGAAATGAAAATTAAAATCTGAATTGGGGAATTCGAGGCTGGCCATGGTCCCCAGTAAATCAGAGTTGCTTCTGCCTTGTGCCCCTTTGTGAAAGGAAAAGGCTTTTCTAATTTATCTTCATTGCACCTACTGCAAACAATAGTAGCCTCTCATAAACAATGCAGGTTGTGATATGTTGCCGAGCAAATAACTTTGAGAAAATGTGCATCAACATATGAACGGACATCCTACACATCAGAAGGACCCCTCATTTCTTACTACTTACCCCTTTTTATTTTTAGAATCCTTTGCGTAGTAAAACAAGGCACAGAACGGGAAGACGGTTTCTAATCTACATAATGCTTCTTTTGCACAAAACGTTTTGCTTTAATACAACAAAAAATGCTCCTTTCTGTTCTCTGGTTATTATTTTCCGACCCTTGATCCCCAGCATCAAAGACCACCCAGACCCATTAAACCGTCAAGTTGGCTCCAACTCACTCACTGTTAGCATTCAGTTAAACATTGGCCTAACTGCCTCCCATCCACATCAATACACATGCAAAAGACTCTTCCGAGATGTTGTAAAACCATAAAACCCACCAGCCGCAGTGGCACAGAATGAAAGAGCAAATGAAGCACAGTACATACTGTGCAAACAAATTCAGTAAAGCAAACTGGTACACAAAACCTAATTAATTAAAAAAGATAAGGAGTCATACAAGACAATGGGCCTCATTCCGAGTCCGGCGCTAACCAATGGCGGTAGTAGCGCCTCGGTCGGCACCGGACCTTTTACTGGCACCGCCCTGGTGGAATGGGAAATTACTGCCCTATTCCGAGTTGACCAGGGCGGTAATTTCCCATTCCCCAGGGCTCTTCCCCATTCCCAAATGAGCCCCCATAGGACTCAATGGGAATGGGGAAATTGCAAATACGGTGACCGTACTTTACGGTCACCGTTATTGGCTAAAAAGCCCCTTTGCGCCCTCGTCCCTAACGCCTGCTAAAAGCAGGCGTTAGGGACGAGGGCGCAAAGGGAACTCGGAATGTGGCGGTACGGGATTACCGGCACCGGTCTCGTTAACGGTGACCGGTATTCCTTACCGCCATACTCGGAATGAGGCCCAATATAACGCAAATTAGCATGAGTAATGTTAAATGAAATGACCAAAACTAAAGAACCAATGGAACACAATAGATATGTTTAACCACAGCACTCAAGTAACCTATGACAAACATCCTGTAAGACTCAAACCGAAATGGTGTGCAGAGCAGAATATCAAATGAAATATCGAACAAGTCATTGGTGATCAAGTGTATTGGCACTCATAACAGCAAACCCTAAATGTAATCAGACGTCTGTGAAATGCACCCATCTCTAAGAATGCCACACAGACAAACACCTACCCAATCAGATGACAGCAGAGGTGAGGGGGCGGGCAAAAAAGGACAAGTGTTCCATAAGCCCCATAAAACAAAAGACAACACCCTGAGGAAAATATAACAATCTACTCATCCCCACACAATCCTACCACTTCTGCCAACACCCACTCGCCCATCCACCAAAAGAAGCCGGAACCCCAGCACACCACTCCCAAAACTGTTCCAGGAGCTCTGTGGGGCATGCAAAAAGATTTCCCTGAAGACGTGTGGATGCCAATACAATGCATTTCTTGAAACTGTTACTTATACACGAGCACGTTTTTTAAAAAATAAAAACAGTTCAAATGGAATATTAGGGCGTGTTTATTCAGCCTTTTTGCATAGGAATGCATAATAGCTCAGCAATATGCCAGTATGAGCTCCTTCCCTATCTCACAAAACACAACCTTTCTCAGAAGTGGTATGAAACCTTCGCTAGAATAACACAGTCTCCACACTGGAATGCCCACATCAAACAATAATTTAAGCACAGACCAAAGGTTGCTTCCGAGCATGCCCCTATCCTTTTAGTTTCGTCTGAAGGAATGAACCTAGGCTCTAACACACACCAAAGAGTCATGTTACCATTGCCTTAAAACTATATGACAGAATTAAAAGCATTTTTAATTATCGTTTACTAATGATATAAATGTCTAGGACAGTAGTTTTCAAAGTGGGGTTTGGGGTTGGATTGTCCCCTTAGGGAGGCCCAGAGGATGCCCAAAAGTGTGCAGAGCCCAATTAGAATAGAGGAGTGTGACTGTTTCTATTAGAAAATATAAAGAGTGCTAGGATTTTGTGGAGCCCATCCACATTATTGTTACTCGGGGGATGTGGGGGTTGAGGAGTCGGGGGTGCTCAGCATAACACGTTTAGAAACCCCTGGTCTAGGACACCTCATGTTGCAACACCTTGTTGAAATCTCAGAAATTAAACAATTTTGGTTTGGTCTGTCTTGTAAAATATAATGGTACTTACTTATAGAAAGTCCAGGATGAGCTTAAGAGTCTGCTGCACAATTACCAGGACATCCTAGGATTCACTGAAATCTATTACCTGTAGATATCCCAATAGCACACAGTCCTGCAAGTCTCATGAGAGGGTGAAAATGCTTGCAGGCCGCTAGAAGAGAGGATCCACCAATGGTAGGTCTAGCATGGTCAGTGTGACGCATCAACTTCCGGGGCACCAGTGGTCCAGGGATGAATATCGGTTTCTAAACCATCTATCAGCCTCACACCTCTATTACATCAGAAGGGATCAGATTGGAACACAGGGAAATTATAATCCTCCTTGTCCAATTTTGGTAATGTGGACGGAACAGCTGCTTATCTCCACAAGGTCGTGGATCTTTGGTTAGTTGCAACACAGTGAAAATACAATTATTACCTAATGATAAAAGGGACTGTCCAGACAAGGTTGTATACGCATATCTACTTTATCATTATTACAACAAACAGTTCTAGCACACTACAAAATAAAACCCACCCAGAAAATGAACACAGAGGAAAGATAGTTTCACAAAGGAAAGTGATGCACTCTGATACTGACAGGAGGGTAGTTGGTAAAGCAATCAGTCTTATTGTTCAAAGTTATTTGGTTTCAGCACCAAGGGAGCAAGGGGTCGTAAATGTCATTAGTTGCCTTCAGAGAAGGACCAGGGGGACAGAACCAAAATGTACTTGATGCTTGAGATGATCTTGATGCTCAACAGTGTCCAGTCGGTTCCAGGACGCTTTGCAGCTCCTGCGACAGAGTTCAAGATGGGAGACAACTGCGGGTGTCAGGCGGTAGGCAGTTCGACAAGCGAGGCTGGACTGACAGCTGCAGACTGGCCTACACAGCAGCTCGGGTCAAGAATCATTGTCTCTGTGCTGGTTGGCAGATCTAGAACACTGGACGAAGCATCTTGGACGCCTTTTGTGACTGCAGCATGACAACAGTCAGTGGTGCAGCCAGATGCTGTTCGAGGGCTCAACTGCCTCAAAAATGTCAGTAAAATAAGGACGCTGATTGATGCTTGTTGTGGCACTCCTCCCAGCTTCTTCGCAGGGTTTGTGTTGTCCTTTAAGGCGGACGGACCAAAGCTACTGAGAGTGTTTTCAGTCAACAGCCTTGTCCTTTGTTCAGAGACTCTGGCACTTCCCAGCTAGGAAGCTTGCTGGCATAACCTAGTAGGGCATGCCGTGTGCTGGCTGGATACCAGTTTTGGAGCTGCTGAATGGGTCCTCTGAGTTCGGTATCTCCCTTTGTTCCCTGTAAGATGTTTATGGGATGGATTTTGCTTCCCTCTTGGAAATCCTGACCTTCCTTCTCTGGCAGAAGCTGTAAAGTAGACTGTACCTTCAGCCAGGGTCCAATGAGTCCTTCTTACTCTTTTCAAAGTCGTCAGATGATCTCCTAAGTGAGGAGCTCAGCCCTCATTTAAAGCCAAATGGGCCCTAGTGATTTGTGAAAACAAAATCAAAATATCGAGGCCGAGTTCCACCTAAAGGAAATACACCGAACACGGGTTACAAAGGAACATACAAAGATCTTTAATTTATACTGAACAGTTTTCCAAGAAAAGTAACAGATAGCTATCGGCCCTCAGTACAACACAACGAACTCCAGCGTGGTTCAGTATGCTTACTGAGAGACGTTGTACATTAGAATTCGTTGCTCTTTTTTGCGAACATGATGTCCAACCCTACTTCGGGTTAATATTCCTCTAATACATTACTGATCTAGGGTTCATGCCAAGTTCGCATATCCACATGCAACTAGTTTGCCTTTAATACATACGCCAACAAGCCTACACGGCAACTGTGTATTTTGGGATTTCCCATACAGGTCTTCTCAAACATTAATACAATGTAGTTAAACAAGTGTTCTTAGTTCAGTATTTGGATGCATTGTTCTTAACATATGCTCGTGGATTAGTTTCATTGCACGAGTAATCCTTTACACACAGGTCAGCGAAGGACAAGGTCTCAGTTCACGACCCCAACAAGTGGCCTGCAGGCAAGGTACATATTAGTTACACACAGAGGTCAAGACGGCCATGTTGTATTTCGGAATGACATCGTCCACCATTTTAACTCACAGGGTGACTTTACAGAGAGAACCTAAAATGGCGGATTGACCTAAAATGGCGGTTTACATTGATTTTAAGGTCAGGACCTTGCGACACAGATTTCTTCTCAAGTGGCTTACAAGCAGCTTGGCGTAGGCCAATATACACATATTCGTTGCAATAGGAGGCACGATATAATTTCCCATTTGACAGATTGATGCAGGCTAAGCCTACCTTAATGAACCAATCCTGGGTCCCTACCAATGATTTTCTGTTATGCGTCAGGTCATTACCAGAGTGCTTTGCATCAGGAAAAGTAAGAGGTGACAACATGTACTCCTATGTACCACCCATCTTCCTGTCTGTTGTAAATCAAGTGTCTCTCTGGATAACTGAGCCCTCTGTGGCTCTTGATCAAAGCGCAGGTCTCCCTTGAAGTTTGTGGTGAGAACAGACTTCTGTCTCTCTCAAATCACATACTTCGTCCCTCTGAAAGGGGTCCACTCTGCGGGGGTTGAACACAGTAAATAGTGGACCCAGTCATGCCATTCACTGTCCTAAATACAGAGGGGTAGGAACTAGCTTCAAGTTGACACATTGCATATCCAAGAGGAGTTAGTCCTGCCTTCCTTTTGTCCATTCTGTGATCAAGCCTGACACAGACCTGTGCCAATTAACTCCTATTAGTGTGTGCTGCCACCAGCAGTTTAGACAATAGAAAGGCAGATCCATGGAGCCTTTGATATTTTAATTAGGCTGCCTATGGCTGTTGGAAGGTGTTGCCTTCCCCCTTCTTGAGATGATCTGATGTACCCGTGGCTGTCACATTCCAGCTGAACATGAAAGGGGAGGACAGCGCATGTAGGCTGTGTCCTCCCGGAGTACGCGTGACTATGCGTTTGTCGTGTGGTGAGCAGGGGAAATGTGTGCAGAAAGGCATCACACATTTTCGGAGGTTGATCTCCCATCATTCATTTTCATTTCCCAAAAAATCAAAAAAGCCAGGGCGAGTGCACACTGCCCTTGCGGATGGTCAGATTCCTCACAGTCAGACCCACTGATCAGATCAGCCACTTGAAAGCTACCAATACTAGAGGTGTTTGATGTCTTCTCCCATGTTCATTTAAATTGACCATCAAAACACTCATTTATGCGCAGGTCCCTGTTTGCTGAGCTTCTTGGGTTGAAGAGCCACTTGCTTGCAGCAGCAACACAATGAAGGCATGAAAAGGGAGTATAGCTAGCCACCTAGAAATGTTGTATTATGGGCCCTTGTTTCTTGCTAACATCATTGCTACTGCCTGACAATCATAGGGCTGCTGTAAGACCAGGATCCCTACCTCGTGATTGTGATCCCTGTCCCACTCATAGCCCAGAAATGCCCATTCCAGTGGGTTCTCCCATGGTGAAAGGCTGCCTGCTGTTTCCAGGCGAAGATTAGGAGCTGAACTTTGCTGTGGAAGATGTGTGTCTGCGTGTGTTGCTGGATCGTGCTCGTTATCCTCATGACCTTTGAGCAGTTCTCTTGAGGATCCATGGATTGGAGACTTGCCTCTTGCTCTGTGACCTTGCGCTGTGAATGTTTAAACAACAGAGTGGCGTCTGGAGGGCTCTACTCTAGTACCTTACGAGATTTGCCTCCCCAGATTGCCCGTTTAAATTGACTCCCACCAGTGATGTTGGTACTTTAACAGAGGCATAAATCTACTACCGCCCTCAACCATTTCATCTACTGAAAGTTCAGGACGCTCTGTCTATTGGCCTCCTCTATCCTTGCCTTTTGTGCTAGCTGCCTGCATGCTTCTAGGTAGGAGGTGCTCTATTCTTCAGTTAGACTTGTTCCCATGAAAGGTTTCAGATTTGTAGCTGTATGCACTCGCATTCTTTTTATTTACAATGTTATTACTTGTCTGATTCTGGGTAACCCTCCATCATAACCCCCAGTACTGAGATGTCTTCTGTGGCACAGAACCAGCAGAACACACTCAGGACAAAGTTACACGTCGAAAACCTTCAAACTCTTTACTTTATTTATCAGGCTGGGCGGGATTAATGGCTATTGTTTATAGGGGACTCGAACTAGAAATAATAAGGGTGTGAAGAAGGGTCAACCCAAAGAGCCAGGCATATTCAGCCTCTCCTTTTCTGAATATCGGTTTCCTGGCTTGCTTCTTGGCAATCTTATTTCTCAGTCTCAGGGATTTAATTCCATGCTCATGTGTTGGCAATATCAATCCTAGGATATAGTACCCTGCCCGCTCCTTGGCCATTTCAGTCCTCCCCGCCCCCTTGTTTAGGATTATTGTGAGGCTGAGAGATTCTCACTCTCTAGAAGCTGGTCATCCTCCTTGGCCAGCATCAATACTCTTTCACACACTCCTACCAGTTAGTATTCCTTTCCCCTTGTTTAGGACTTTCTGTCAGTCTGAGAAATGAGTTCCTTGTAGCAAGGCTCTTCCACCTTGGCTCACCTTCCTATCAGAATTGCAAACACCATCTCCTGGCAAGGTCACCCTCCCAGTCCAGTTTCTTCTTGGTATATTTCGAGGCTTTGGCTGAACCCTTTCACAGCCCATGAACTAAATTCACTGGGTCTTGTCTGGTCTAGCCTTACCCAGAAGTACGTCTCCTCATTATTGTCTCATTGAGTTTACTAGAGCACTCTAGTGCAAGACTTTCCCCCTCGAAAGTAGATATGCCTTTGAAGACTTGCAAGGATCGAAGCCAGTACTGCAGTACCTCTCCCATCTTTAATGAAATTGAGGGTAGGCTTTGCCTTTGGAGTGCCATTGAGTGCATGGACTTTGAAACGAGGGGTGGAATGAAGGTCAAGAGAAGACCGCTAGATATTTGACTAGACTTTTAGAAATCCCCAATGCCATCAGTCGCAATTCGATGGTTTTTGCCATCAGGAGTCTGAGCGCTGCCTCTATTGTGTCCTCCTTAAATCCTCATGATTCAACTCTTTGGCTTGGGGTGATGATTGCCCTCTCCAGGTTCAACACACACCTCAGCCCATAGTAATGATAAGTAGTTCTGATAGTTCTTCACGGCACTCGGGCACAATCAGGGTGTCATCAAGTTATTTTTTAGTCAGGTGCAAAGGAGAACTGACTGCCTCTCAGCCTCCTTTTCGCAAATAATATTTAAATACCTACTGTGCTGTCCTAAAGTTGACAATTTAAATAAGCATAATCGAAATTCAGTTTTACTTCCAATCCCATTCTCTCAAGGCTCTGAGCTGTTGGATATCTGCAAGAGCTTCTGAGACCTTGTTTTCTTTTTGCAGACCAGCTATATGTAATTGTGATCTTACGTAGTAGCTAAAGTACTTGGTCCATCCGAGAACTGATTTTGTGTATGAGTCAGGCCTGGCTTTGAGTTGCATAAGAACAGAGGTGGAATATAATAATATGGGTGCAAGGCAATATCCTGGAATGAGCGGCTAAATCAGAGGCATAATGTTTGTCCAGGCAGCCTCCGAGGTAACGATTGACCCTGCAACCCCGAGCCACCATGCTTGGCCAAGTGCCTTCTTTTGTGGTTCTTTGTGGTTGGAGATCTCCTGTGCTTTCTCACTCCTCATTAGATTTTGAAGGCTCCTATGTCATTTTGTAAAAAAAAAAAAAACACACACACACACACACACACACTCTATCTCTCTCTCTATCTCTCTCTCTCTATATCTCTCTATCTCTCTCGCTCTCTCGCTCTCTCGCTCTCTATCTCTCTCGCTCTTTCTCCCTCTCCATCCCTCTCTCTCTCTCTCTCTCTCTCTCCCTCTCCATCCCTCTCTCTCTCTCTCTCTCCCTCTCTCTTCCTTTCCAGATAGCCATTACAAAACCCTGAGCTTACAATTGTATTTCCATGTGTCCATCAGCTGTTCGGTTCTGTGCTCTTGCGTTATACTGATGCGTTGCCCAGGATTTGTCACGTGGTGCCCTGAATGTATTCCCTGAATCAAGAACACAACTTTGCAAGCTCGGGAATGTCTAACAGAAAAAAGTTCAACATTGAAACTTAAAGCTAGAATCTAGAGTTAAAGTAGGCGTCTCCAGCAATTTGAGAAAGCAAAGGTGGATATATAGCTACAAGATATAGTTCCACATGTATTTCTTACTTCAGTCTGCCCGTGTTAACTGAATTGTCACTGACGTTGGTAGTAGCTCGCCATACCCTCACTTTTTTTTCATATATTGTGCTTATGTTCAGTTTACTTCTCAAGGGTGCGCGATTCCAGAATTGGCTGAGTGACAGAATAAACCTTGACTGATTCACACCTAAACTCTCACCTATTGCAACATTTCTTGGCTTTATCATTGATTGTTGACCCATTATAAACACACTTCACCAAGAAGAGCCAAGCAGCAGGGTCTCCAAACCGCTCGGCATCACATCTATAAAGTCCAGTCTTTCATTGAGGCGCCGAGTTTCAGAACAGCTGTACATGCCAAGGTCTTCCCCAACCTGGACGCGTGCAGGGGTAGGCTCACAAGAATGTGGTGCCACCATGCATGGCCTTTGTGAAAACCTTCCATCCCACTGCAGCCTGCTTCATTACAGGACTAAACAAATGCAACAACATCACCACCGTCCACAAGGCTCAGCACTAGCTACCCTTTCCAGCAAGAATCATGTTCCAGACGGCCTGTTACCGACAAAGCAGTCACATACTAAATATGCCAACTAGAATATTATTCTAGTTGGCTAAGAAGCTCGCCATCTCTGGAGAGAAACACACCACCAGGAGCCTTTGTTTACATATGAAATTAAAGACCTGCAGCAGGGAGTAAACTAGGAAACAAGCATTTTCCTGCTACGTACACTGCCTCTGGAACAAGTAACCAATGCAAACAGGGCAGTTATGTTCCATCCCCATTCTACGCTTCAGGCATGACCTGAAAACCCTACCCTTCACTGATTGCTCTACTTAACCCTACCTTTCTCTTTTCAGAGCTCACCAACTTCCCGGCACCCCCATCTGTTCCAGCAATCTCTGCTAACCTGGCACCCTACCTGCAACCCCCTGTATGGATTCTAAGAAGCTTTGCCGCATTTATTTTTGCTGAATGGCAACTTCTCAGAGTTATTTTTCGCTGAATTTGCCGGCTTGTTTTACTACAAACAGTGGGAGAGACCTCCCGCCCCCTTCCCGTTCTAGCCCACCGCAGCCCAATATATACCTATCCCCAACTTACCATCTACCAGTTTGTGTTAAAAAAAAAAAAAACAGCTAATGTAATGAAATGTAGAAAAAACGTATTTGGCAAAGTTGCCAATTGCCAAAACTGATGTCTACCCCTGTGTGCGACCCTTATGCACAGCCCTCCATTTGCTCTTTATAAATCCCATACATAAGTACATACAAGTCCCGCTCACTGTCTCCCAGACCCAGTCCTGAAAGGAATGTATCCTCGTAACTTATCATGACCTGAAGCTGGTCCTGTGACTTTATTTGGCGTATAATGTACTTTATTTTTGTCTCTTGCAGTCGGGTATGTGCCCAAGAGATCTCTGCTGTCGATGTAAGTATTGGACGTTTTTCGGTTGCATATTAAATTATCTCTAAATGTCAAGTTTGCTGATAATTCCTTTCTTTGCCACTACAAATGTTCATACCTAGATGTATGTGAAGTCTGCACATTGTCTTTCCTATTGCCAGGGGTGGACTGGGCTATGGGGAACTCTGGAGATTTCCCAGTAGGCCTCTGCACCCTGGGCCTCTTTTGTGTGGTCGCCTATTTTATTTCTCATAGGAAAAGGGTTGGGCTTGTTGAAAATGTGTAAAATGGGGGCACTTAGAAAATGATCTCGAGGGCCTCTTTTGGTTCCAAGTTCACCCCTGCCTATTGCGGCACCTGGAGTCCCTCCTCACGCTCTCATTCTGGTTTCCCTTGATGCTGGGAAAAGGTGTGGAAAAAGGCTCTTCTGTGTCTTTCTCTTGCATCTGCTGATTCTCTCAAGTGAGGAGTCTGCAATGGTGTCTCCCCAACTGCAGTTTCCCCGTAGGCTGGGTTGACATCACGGCAACCCCTGCAAACTGGTGCAAACTGGAGAATCATGACGATTCTGCTAGCAACGGAAACATAATGATACTGCAGCTTTTCTGTGGAGATTCCTGGGCATCTCAGGCCTGGTTCAGGCACCCTAAAAAGCCATTTCTGAGGACTCACAAATGGATACATGGCAGGGTCTGGAGGTACAGGCACAGGATCCCCTGGGAGTTGGAGACCAGAAAACAGAAGCATCCGCCTTTCTTTACTGTCTGCGGAGTAGCTCAGCTCCATGCTGAAAATAACCCATGGGTTTCTGCTGCCTTACAGAAGCCCTTGGGAATTAGCTCTCTAAAGGGTTCCATCTGGAGGGCTTCCACACACCCGCGGGCACATTCTGAGCTACATCACCGAGGTATCCACCAGCTGAAGAAACCCTCTGGCATGTATGGACACTTGGAGTCAGAAGCCGACACAGCAATCCCCGGGATTCTCTGAATGTCGGGGTTCACACTGTTTTTGCTTCTCTCATATAATGGTATAATTGTATGAACACACTCCAGTCCTATGTTATGTGGGGAAAGTGCTGGAAAGAGGGAGGAAAACAAAATCAGTCCCCACACAATGTTTCTTTCTACCAATAATATCACTGGATACCAATCTTGGTGGGTATTGGTCAATAGGGGTGGTACTGAGTATGTTTTTCATCCAGCAATGGGAGCTCAAGGTCAATCAGTTGGAATCAGCTCTGTGGGGACCTAGTTAGATGCTAATATAGGGGAATGGTAGTGATTTAAAAGTGAATGCTGGTGTTGCTGGTTAGTGTGTGGTGTTTGTAGGCAGCTGCTGCCACGTGCAAGTAGTTGTGTTTATAGTGTAGAGTGGCGAGAGATGAGGATTGGATTTGGTCAGATGGGAGGTGGAATGGTAAAGAGAGAGGGGCCCTTTTGGTTCAGCATTATTGGTCCGGTGTTGTTGTAGTATTTAGTTATCGTCCCCGTTAACAATGGTTCCTGATATTCCAGATTGGTTTATAGGGTGAATGGAGACCAGCCCAAAGGAATCCAAACGCTGGTATATCTCGGTTGGCTTGTGTTCTTTCCCATAATATGTTTGCGAGAGGACGGACCAGCTAGACTTTGCTCTCCCATGGTTCTTTGGTGATGAGTTGTATGTGGATTTGTGGCAAGTTCTTGGAATTTTGTACAGTACAGTTTCTGTCTGATTGATTCCACCCAGAGTGGGTATCAGTTGATTTAGGATTATGTGCTTTTCTCATGCTAGTGTTGGTTGAACAGCCAGGTTTTCATAGATTGTCTGAAGGTCAGGTGATGTGCGGGCAATTGGGCATCAAATTCCAGAGAGGAAGTAGAAGGAAGATCCTCTGTGGCATTTCTGGTTAAAGATTGGCACTTTTACTAGGGCAGTATTGCAGAATGCACGTGTTCTAGATGGTTTGCAGTGAATACATTTCCTATTGGTGTACTCTGGGATCTGGGCACAGTGGGCAATGTCCATAGTTTTTAAGTGAATCCTTCCTTGGATCAGGATCCAATGGAGTCGTGGGCCAGGGTGATTTGCTCATGTCAGGGTGATTTGCTCATGTCTGTGAGATTATCTAACAGCAGCCCTTGGGATTCTTTTTGGTCTGCTCAGTTTGCTTATGTGCTAATACCGAACAGTAGTAGGAATAGGGCGATGTTTGCCCTTGTGCAAAAATGCATTGATAAAATATTTGTTTGCTGTAGGGTACTTGGTGCCCTGATGCTAGTACTGTGTAAAACTAAACTTGCGACTATGAAAAGTTCTGTTGATTAGGTCTCCATTAGCAATATTACAGTTATATAACAGCATTCAGTAAGGGTCTCCAAGGAGCACTATCACAGTGGAACAATAATTAGGGGCAAATAGGAGAATCACAGGATAACCAGGAAGCAATAGCAATACAAGTTGTTTGCCCCTTATTGAATAATGAGCAGTCCGGGCCAAGGCCGTGGACTGTGGCAGTACAGACCAAGGATTGCATATAAGACAGGCAGACACCCTTTGCCTGTGCTTCCCTGGTGACACCTGTGTTATAGCGTAGGGATAGACCACATAACCCGGCTGACCGGTCAGATGTGGAAGGAGAAGGGGAGAAGTGAATTCTGGGATTGGATTCAGCTGAGCTAACCCTGAAAGGTGAGAGTAAGAATTCAGAAACGGCCAAATCTCTCCAAAAATGAGCAAGCATTTTGCAAATTTTGTGGACTTGCCGGTACTGTTAATCTAAGTGAGGGTTAATGGCAGGAGGGACATGAGTTAGGTCCTTCTGGATCATGTGACCAGGCTGGTCTAACAGGCTGGAGTCAGCGGGACAGTGGTGGATGCTGGCATTGATTTGGGAGGAGGGAGCTGGGACTGGGAAGCGAGGGAAATAACTCAAGAAAGCTCCAAAGTTCTAGAAAATGTAATGTTTATGTTGAAAATCAAGTGGCCTCCCCTGCTCTGGTCCTGGAAGTAAAATGCAGCAACGGGATATATGGGGCCAATGACAATGGAGGAGTGATTGCAAAAAGCATGGGCAGAAGCCCATGTTGCCGCTCTACAGAGGTCATCCAGAGGACATCAGAGTAACATGAGACAGGAAAACTACAGAAAACACTTTGATCTTTGCTTCATGAACATGGAAACGTTCATTTAGATCTCTGCAAAGGATCCCAGAATGAAAATCATCAAATGGCAAATTCAGACTTTGCAGGCTTGCTTGCCATGAGATGGGTCAACATCCAGTCTGCTTTTGTAGCGACATAGGGGGTCATTCTGAGTTTGGCGGTAAGGGATACCGGGCACCGGTAAGGAGACCGGTGCCGGTAAACCCTTACCGCCCAATTCCGAAGTCCATTAGCAAAATCCGCAAAGACCGTGTGGTCTGATCACACGTCCTTTACGGGTCCCGCTAAGGGACCAGGGCGCTAATAACAGGCCTGCTATTCGCAGGCCCATTATTAGCGCCTTCCCTATGGGAGCTCAAATGGGAATGGGGAATGGTTGGTTGAATGGGGACTTACGGGGTCCTCCAGGGTCGGACTGACCCGGTACTTCCCCATTCAACCAGATCCGGACCCGGTATTGGAGGCAGTCATGTCGCTTATAGCGCCATGGCTGCCTCCAATCTCGGAATGCGGCCCATAGTCTCCCTAATTGAAATGGGTTTTGCTACACTTCTTTGATAACACCCAAAAAGTCTGAAACATGTTTGGGGTTGATTGTATTTCCATGCATCAAATACCTGGCCTAGCAGTATGGGCTGTACTGCTCCCATTGGTGACAGGACCAAGATTTGCATAATGCTGGTCCGTTTCATTAAAATAGAAGGCGGGCTGAAAGCTATGACAAGGATGCTTCCCAGAGCAATGTCAATGGTTATGATAATTTCATATCTTCACATTTATGCCTTTTAGTGTCTATTGTGAGATGGATCAACCTCACACCAGGACTGCAGTCCCTGAACAACTAAACCATGTCTTGCAATGAGTCAACCTATGCAAGGCTCTCTCCACCTCTGTGGAAAGAAGGAAGGCAATCAGATATCCTAATTACACGAATATCTGGCAACCTTTAGGAAAAAGGAAGGATGGGCTATAAGCACACAATCTTGTCCTCATTAAAGAGTTCATAGGGCTCATCAGAGGAGAGCCCATTGTTTGCTAATCCCAGTTGTGAACAGAAACAGGCCAGTAACAACTACAGTCACATCCGACACTGGGTAAAATGGAGGAAACCAATGTAAATACCCTTTAAGTGCTTTATAATAGTATCCCTCTTCTGGAAAGTGGCTAGTGTACTAAATCACTGGACTTGGCTGAGATGCCCGCTCTCTGAAGCGAAGCCTTTTGACTGTGCCTGTCCTTAGCTGCTGCAGCAGGTTGCACTGCAGTTGCTTGAAAAAGCCCAGAGAGGGTGTGGTCACCTACCAGCTGAGAGGAAGCGGCACAGGAAGCCGGTCACTGTGATTGCAATCAAAGATGGAATCTGACCAAAGTTATCTGGTGGACATGCAGGAGGGGATCTGAGCAGCGAGAAACACACAACAACTTCACCTATCTCATAACGTCCAAAGATTGACAGTTTATAACCAATGACTCACAGTGGCCACTGCGTGGTCAACCATCCTAAAAAGAGCATGAGAGCTCACTATATCATCACCCAACCACAAGGAAACCATACCAACATACGTTCCAGTCATTTCTTAAATGTGTTCTTGCTGCGGAACAAGTCTGCTCTCCTACCCTGGCTTCTGCACTTGTGGCACACCCCCAAGAAACTGCTCAGGGGGATCTTGATGCCAACCTAAACTCATTCACCGCACAGGTGAAGCATTTACAACGTAACCAGCCCCACCCAAAGGCAACCCATTTATAAAAGATTACCAAATCAATTACTATTTGAAATATTTATCCCTATTCACAAACTACTCTTACTAGTTACACACAGCCATAACTGTGGTCAGACCATCCTCTGATTATCCTCCATCCATAATAAATGAACAAGTAGCACCGCGCCTACACTAGGACCAAACCTTGACCGATGTTAGGGAGTCACAGCAATAAAGTAGGTGATTTCTGTCTGTACTATAAACCTCTCAGCAACTAAAAACCAGAGTTCTGCAGGGAATGCTCCATCAAACCATGAAACACCCTTGCTGAACCGGCTCTGCTTAGAAGATAGGAAGCACGATTAGGAAGCAAGGTAGGCTATAGGTGGTAGAATGCAGAAGTCATCCAGCTGAGGAGATGGGTCTCATCCTGGATCGCAAATGGTGAAGGTATTTCTTTGAATCAGATGAGCTACAATGCACAATACACAGATAAGGATACGAGTAGGAGTGTACCATTCTAGGGTCATTGTGAAGCAATTCATGAAAGGACAACTGTAGCCCAAGAACAGAACATTGACATTTACCAGGATTGGCAGAGCATTTGGGGCACTGATTGTACAATGAGGAATGTTTAGTAAGTGGTTATGTGCTGGCTTCTATATGTACACTCGATACCAACCCCCAGCCCACATTCTCTACTACCCTCACCAAAGAATGGACAGTGGCCTGCCAGAAAGAGAGGAGGATTCTGTTCCTGAATGGGCTACAATAAATGATCTCTGTAAATCCTACTGCTGCGCTTTTGAGCCATGTCCAGGAAAAAGCAACAGCTCAAATAAAATAGCAACAAGTATTGGCAAAGCCAATAGGTTTTGACTTTGATGTAATGTTATGTTACTAGGTTTCATAATGTGCTCTTGTGCCACATGATTGGTCTCTGGGCTCTTTGATGGAGCTGGAAGGAGAGGGGGGTAGGCTAGGGTTGTGGAGAGAGAGGGAAAAGATAGCTTTTCTGCTGTGCATTCAGACCAAAAGTAACCTAAGCTATGTGTCTGGGTCTGTTTCTAGATGTTCTTTGTCGAGAGCATAGAGGCATTTGTGTCCAGATGGGTCTTCATGTGTCCATGGTTCTATGATGGTTCCTTGTCCGCTGTCTGTTTGGTCTGTAGGTGAGTGGGATAGTTGGTCTGGGTATAGTGTGTTTGAGCATTGCTGGGTGGGCATTTTAGACTGTCCATCCAATGTGCCGTGGAGACATCTGGTTGAGGGTGTCCCTTGTGAAGAGACTTCCTGAGGCACCCTGGTATCTCTAGCCGTGGATAGTGGATAGTGGGCAGAGACCGGTCATAGATGAGACTGGGAACACAGTGAGTATGCAGCAGTGGGTAGCAAGTAGACAGTGAGCAAGAATAATGTAATTCTAGAGGAGAGTTTAAATTAGGGATCCCAGAGCCCTGGTGCCTCCCTAGGAACCACTCAGTATGCTACAAAGTCAGGTGGGATATTTAGGAGCCAGTCACATGAACTGCATTGGGCATTGGAAGCAATTGACTTTCATTTAGCACCAGAGAACAGATCAAAATAGGGCGCAAAATTACAGTGGACATCTGGAAGAGGGGGAAAAGCACAGATTAGCAGAAATTACCCCAGAATGAAGGCGGCAGGATTATGGCTGGATACCAGGAAGCAAAGTCAAAGTATATCACGGATTACAGTGGGACACTAGGGAGCAAATTCACAAAATAGCACAGATTATGGAGCAGCACTAGGAAGCATAATGACAGTTTAGCACAAATTAGTGTCGGACAGCCAGCAGCAAAATGGTTGCGTGACACCAGAAAACAAAATCATAAAATAACACGAATTGCGGTGGAATACAAGAGGGAAGAATTACTGGGGAACCATAGAGCTGGAATAATCATAGCATTGCACAAAGTATGGTGGGACAACAGAGGGCAACATCACAGTGGTGCACAGATTACGGTGGGACACCAGAGGGAAATAATTAAGGTATGGCACACACTATGGTCTGACACCAGGGGCAAAATCACAGTAAAGCATAAATTATAGTGGTGGACAGGCAGTAGAATCACAGTAAGACATTATTGCATACCTTGCCATGTATGATATGATAGATTATTTATAACGTGCTTAATACCGAGAGGTTTCTAGGCGCGGACCCGGGAATCAAACCTGTGTTGCTCCGTGTCGTCTTGCTTGAAGGCGAGCACGTTGCCACTGAGCTATCCTCCCAAGAGGTAGCTGTCTGAATATGGGTCAGGGAATGTGTATGGCATGGCATGTATGACACAGCGAACAACCAAACAGGTGACACCCTTTTCCTTTCATTCATTGCTTGTGAAAGGCTGCACTAGATTTCATGTCTATGTGGGGCTCTAGAAGCATGAACATGGCAATGCTGGCATACACCGCTGGGCACAGGCAGCATGAAAAGGGCCCAGTGCATATTGTGTTGACAGGCCTTGTGACTGTATTTGGGCACGAGCAGCAAGAAAATGTGTGTTCACATTGCCAATTCTAGCATTTATTATTAGGCTCTGGGTTGGCAACATAAAAGTGGAGCAGCTTTGGCATGCTGTGTCCACAGGCCTTGTGAGTTGCTTTGAGCGCTACCAACTTGCAGGCTGGTCTAGTAGAGTCTCCAAAGACTCACTAGTACCAACCATGCCATCATGTGCCTGCAATAGACACCAGATGGTTAGGTATAACCACACATGTCCATGACCTTACCACACATTAGTTGAACACTTGGGAGTCCTGGTAGTGTAACCCTGTTGCAAATAAAGATAAAACAAAGTAGTGGTATGATCAGGCTTGTGGAGAAGAGGAACATAAACTATGACAAAAAGTCCAGGAGTAGCTAGGAAGATCCTTCAGAAAGCCAGAGAAGCTCATCGTTATTCTGTGATCATAAGAAAGAAAGCAGAGCATCTAAATAGAGTATGGTGAGACATATGAACTACTCTCAAAGAGAAAGATGCTAAACATTCTGTGAATGTATGGCCTCATTCCGAGATTGGTGGTGCAGGAAAAAGTGCCAATAAGGTGGAGGAAAAGTATTACAGTCACTTTATTGCAACTTGTTCTGCACAACCAAATTATGATGGTGCAGGAAAAGTGGTGGCAATATCTCCAAAGGGCGGCTGGAGGTATTTCCTCCACATTACTGGCAAAAACTCGAGGAATTACGGCAAGTGAATTTAGAACCCATGATAATTGCTCTAAAAAGCAGGATTCGCACAGCAATTACTCCACTTGCAGTCTGGCCGGAAATCTGCCAGTACGAGTGGCGGTTACGGTACATTATTTATGTCAGAAATATTGCCCTACTCGTAATGAGGCCCTTGGTCTCCTGAGGTCCTGCGGAATATGGTTTTCTTATGATATGATATGGCATGTATAACGCGCCTATACACAAGTGTTTCAAGCAGGGGTGTTGCTAGGTCTGGAAAAGAACAGGAGCTAAGCTAATGCCAGGACTGTTGGGACTCGGGACTAGCTATCCTTTTGGTTGTAGACCCTGAGATTCTATCTGGGGCTACAACTATAAGACCAGGGGCTCTAGCCCCCTCAGTGCCCCCCCCAAGCAAAGCCTCTGGTTTCAAGGCAATAAGACCTAGGCTGGTGGGCCACGCAAGGGCCTTAGCTTTAGGCCCCAGTGCCATTACTACCTATTCTGGCCCACCGGCAAGGGTCTTCTTGCTATTAGCACCCTAGATTTTTAATCTCGTGGCATTCTGTTCACTCAAACAAATGCCTAACATGGATGCCACAGACATGGAAGGCGGGGCTCCATTTGGTGCTCCTCTTCCATTTCCATTGTGGCCCGGTATGCAGAAGCGGCAGGTGCCATGGCGGCGCCACAAGAGGAAACAGGAAAGGGTGGGTGAGGATGGCAGAGAGAGCGGAGAATAGAGGGGACGGGCTGTGGGGGCAAGATGGCCAGGAGGGTGCATGCAGTTCTGAGTTGGCTCAGATTGTGGGATTCGGCCCGCGATCCGAGCACGCTGTGTGGCACCTGGCCGCGTGCTAATTATGGTTAATTATGGTTAAAAACGTTTATCACGTTTAGTTTCCAGATGGCCGCCACTCAGTTGCAGAAATGAAAACGCGTTGATAAGCCTGTTACTTCCTTTCTTCCACATATAACTAACACACATTTGCAGGCCCTCTTCACCGTAATTAAAAAAGTGTACTCAACCTACAAAATAAACATTTGTTCCACCTCTTTTAGCTGCAACGGTCTCCAGAAGGATCATCTTATAATAACTGGGCTTTTCAATAGCTGCGCTGCCATCAAGAAACCCAAATACAAAAAGAAATAAGCAAATATTAGCTTGTTTGCAATGCTAATGCAAACTGCATGGCGGGTTTTATTGCTCTGATTCTCGATCCCAGTAGTACTTGCTTTAGGAATACCAGTCGCTCTTCCATCAACACCGGTCCGATAAATAGGAGGTGCCTTGTCGTATTTAAGGTATTAGTCATATGCACATACCTTTTCCTGCCTGTCAATGTTTCTCCACACTCCCCCAAGCCATTGTGGCTGGCAAAAAAACTCTAGTGTAGCCCAAATAGCCCTGGAGAGATGTTACTGCATCATGGGTTTTCCCATGTACACCTTTACTACCCTTTCTCTCTGGGAGGTACTCTGGAGCCAAGGAAACCTTAAACTCGGGATTTGTTCAGCCTTAAACTCCCAGCCCAATTGCTAAAAATAGTGCGTACACATGTTCTTTACCTACAGGACTCCCAAATACTTGTTTCATTTTGCATAATTCCTGGATCTGTACAGCCATTTGGTGTTTTAGATGTAGGCCATCTTATGAATACTCCATCTCTCACAGCAATCCATGGCCACGGAGGGCTACTCGAACTATGGCAACTGGTAATTTATAAAGCGTCTAATACCCAGCGGTTTTTAAGTGTGGACCTGGGCATCGAACCTGTGTTGCTCCGTGTCCTCTTGTTTCCAAGGAGAGCGCGTTGCCCCTGAGCTATCCTCTGGAGACATATGCAATCAATCTATCTTAACAGCTTAGCTCTGCAACCTCACTAAGAGTGTGTAGCTGCCAGTGATGCGTCCTGAGCCCCTTAACGTTCCTTCCAACACAAAAGTAACAACCTTACTAGTGTCTTGGTTGTATTCCCTCTGTCGCTCTGCCTTTCATTGTATTTTCTACCTAATTCCTTGCGCCCTGCTCAACTGAAGTCACTCAAGCTTTTCTCCATGTCGCCAATAGCTAGGCCTCTCAGCTAGCAGTGCTGTGTCTGCTTGACGCTCTATGCATCTTCCTGATGTACCCATGTTAAATGTCAAGCGCTCTGCACTGCTTACAGCGCTTTACCTTTTCTGATGTCACCCCTTGGTAGTGGGTCTTCCTTTCTGGGGCGATGGGTTTTTTCTCATCTGGCTGCCCCCTTCCACAGCTCCTTAACTGCCTGGTAGATCCGTTTCCAGGCCCCACGAAAGACCACTCATTGCCAGTGTAGTAATTGAAAGCCTATGACTCAGGTAGGTACAGACAGGTTCCTTTATTCGGGTCTTAGTCACATAACACAATAAGTAAAGGGGAAGGAGAAGACCCACCGGTCCCCAGCACCCAGGTACCTCTTCCAACTGTAACTCCTGGAACCTCTTGGAGGGAACCTTCCATACTCTGCATGCATTCCAACAGTCACTGTAAGATCACAGCTGCAGGCTCGCCAACACAGAGGGAAGGGAATACAAGGCGCAACACATACCCAGATGCCAAACCTCGGCTCAGTGCAAGACTGCGTTGGTCATCATTTCATACGACAGACTTCGAGCTCCATGGAGCAGCCCCTAGGCAGACCTTCTATTTGCTTAAGGCAAGCGACAAGACCATCCCCCTTAGTTTCAAACTCTAAAGTGCATTTCATTCACTTTTTCCTAGTTAAAATAAGAGTGTTTGTTTTGACCATATTTAAAAGTACGAAATTCAGGCTACAGTACTCATGTAATTTAATCTACTGTCACTACAAATTGACTTCTGTTAGATCCATAACTCCAGTGATGCCATCGTACAGCCAAAAGTTAACTGCCCTAAGATTCTTTTTTGCTGGAAGAATAAAGAAACTCAGTGGAATCGGCTTAGTACAGCTCAAAACGCAAGGGTGCCAATGTGCACCTGATTTAAGGCATTGCTTATTGGTATCTTAACAGTACATGGTTTCCCCTACCCACTCTTACCCTGCACACGTTTGCTCATACAGTGCTCATTTCCAATGTGATATGGATGGAAGAGCACCAAGAAGCCCAGATGCTTTCCCCACAGGTCAAGCAACATAATGACAATCTGAGTGAAAATGTACAAAGCAACAGATCAGACTCTGTCATATGTTCAGTGCATGTTGTGCCAAATGTGTTGGTACATACAATGAGGCAGCGTGGACATTGAAACCCCACTGTTTCACATTTCCTGGAACGAGATTCACAAAGATTTTCTCATAAACCCACAAGGCAAATCATCCTAGTAGAATTGCTATCAGTTTTCAGTCTTTTTTATTTTATAAACCAGGGAAATCATAGAGCCAGGAGAAGACGCTGGGGTTCTTCCTTTTACCACCCCCTGTTTGAATAATGGCCTCCAGCAGGGGTTCATTCTGCACACCTTTAGAATGACTTTCCCATGTTGACTATTGCAGAATGTTTCTTCTCCAGGGAGATGACACCCACGTCCCCAGCTGACACATGACTCCCTGCCCCTTTTCCTCAGGATAATTGAATTTGTAGACTATGCTTATAAAGCAATCCAATTGTTTTTTTGGATTGCTCAAGGCGTTCTCCCATAGCCCCCAAAACTAAAGACATTGTACCTTTCGGTGGAAACATTTTGCTCCACATCTTATCCTGGTAATTATTTCCCACTTCTTAATTATCCGCTTATGATTCCTATTTAATGTTTTCGGGATCTGCATTCTAATTTCCACTTGCATCAGTTCCTAAGTTTGTCTTTCTTTGTATGAGTGTTTGTCCTTAGCCTTTTTACACTTCGTTACACTTCGAGTTAAGCCATGCAGCTGCTTTAACTGATGCCACTAATTCTGAGGATCTCTCCTCGGATTTCTGACATAAAATCCATTCTAAATGTTCCCCGGGGCCTAGGGAAATAAGTAGAAGAGCTTGATATTTTCTTGAGCATGGCATCAACATGCCCCGACATTTGAGGCCTACCCCCTTGTGTGGTGATCACCTCTTTCCAGCTGTCTCTCCTTTCAGCGCTGCTCCCCATAGAATACAAGCGAGTCCCACGATATATTCAGTCCAATTGTACACATAGCTCTTCCACCTTTTCTTTCTCAAGCCTTCCTGAGTATCATATCTATCCTCTGCCCTCATCCCATCTATCTACCCGGCTTTGCCGCTCCCTACCACTATTGCATGTTCTATCATTCTCCTCCTTTGCCTCTCTGATAGGCAAAGCACTTCGACGCCATAACATATGGCAGGAGGTGCTATACAAATGCAAGATAACATAAAGTCGCTACTTCAGTAGCTGTCTTTGTTATTTTCCATGGCACTTTTAAATAACATGACATGAAGTCCACTACTTGCTCTCGTTGCACAAAGGCTAGGAGGTGAATGGCAAGATGTAACTTTTAAATATTTTCTGTATACTCTTTTCCACCAACTTCCCTTCCCCTTTTCCCCAATTCAGCACATTTACATGTAAAGAATAATTTTGAGCTCTCAATTGCATTCTTCTTAAGGGGAAATCTATGCAGCGTGGCCATTCCCTGGTAAATTAAGAACCTCTTGGATTCTCAAAATACAAAGAAAGGTGTATTCAATTGGGATTGTGGAGCCCTCATCCAGTTAAGTGGGAACTGCTGGTTGGTTTTTGATAAACCTGCAGGTATTCGAGGCTCAAAAGTACCTCACCAACCTCTTTGTCCACCCACTTCTCAAAAACAGGCACTGGGATCCTCCAAAATACATCTACATCCACTGAATCAGTATGACTAGGCCTTTGTGTACTAAAACAACTGTTAAAGTCCCCTGACAATAACTAAGTATATTCCATTTTTAATGTTATTATGTCTACAAGAGTATTGAATGCCATCACTACATCTCTTCCCTTGTCTAAGTGGATATAAAAATGTATAATTCACAACTTTTTCCTCCCCCCATTTTTTTCTCGTCTGTATTGTAGGTCCCACGGCCATCAATCTCAGGTTTCAACTGCAGAAATAGTATTGTTGCCCACCTTAGCTGGTGCTTTATCATCATTATTAGTCCCAAACTAGCGCGGCCATTAAAAAATTGTGTTTGTATAAACACAATCTACTTGATTTTCCTCTTTACATTTTGGAGCTCAATAATGTTTCTTGCAAGATTAGAAAAGTGTACGGAGCAGACATCAAGTAAAGTTTTGGGTCCACCAGGTGCTGCTTCAACCCAGCAACATTCCAGGAAAGATTACACAGCCACCCTTCCCTGTTACTTTGTCCCTGGTTTCCAGGAGGATTTTAAAGTTGGCCACCAAATAACCTCTGCACGGTCACCCACTAGTAACTCTGAGAGTCAACACCAATTTTCTTGTATATGGTCCTTTTAGAGACAATCTACTCTATTTTCCTTTGGTAGGACAATTTGATAGGATTACTCATGCTTTGACCCTCCTCTACTCCTCCAACAACATCATGCATGTGTGCTCTCCTCATGTGCACCATGCTCCAGTGGCTCCCATGCAGTGAGCAGCTACAGGGCATAACCATGTTTACACCTCCTCTGGTAATACATAACATAACTTGGCTAATTGTAAGTAGACACCCCATGCAAATGAGGTAATGCCCCTTCAGAAGGCCTGCCAGAAACGTTAGAAAGAACCTCTATACGGTTACAGAAGTTGTTCCATGGCATCCTCCTGCAAGGCAAATGGCACAAAATGGAGGCCGTTGCAATGAATGAATGTCTTTACTTTAATTTTTTGAACAATGAGAAAGCAATGGGAGTTTTTGTTAGGAAATTGTCAGGTGATAAAACATTAATAAAAAGAAAACAAATATGTTATTTTCACAAACACATGTCTCCTTTAAGACTTTTCTAATATAGCCTGTTAAAAACTGTTAACTCAGACAACAGACTCTTGTGTATGCTTGAGGGCATTCTGGAATATGATAACATTTGCTCATAATGTTTAAGATGTAGTTTGGTGTATATTGTACAGTGGAAAATATAGCCAAGGTTGTTTTACTACTTTGTCACTCTTCTAGACTAATGTGCATTAAAATATATGTAAACATTTTGAAAAGTGAGAAACAAATAAACAATTAAAATTGTTTTTCTTTAACATTACAGAGAGAAAGATATCTATGACGACGTTGGGATATTTGGTATGTTTACAAAATATAATCAAGTATTTCTGTTATTTGGTGTTTATGTTAATGCATTTAAATGGATTCAAGGTAGTATCATACGCCTGCATATGTCCTAAACAACAGCCCTGGCATACACAAAGGAACAGGAAGAATGTATAGCCATGCACCTTTCTCGAATTTAGGAAATAACAAGAAGGGAGAATTTTCCCAAGAAGAAGTAGACAATCTTTGGATCACAAGCGTAAAACGTCAGGGACCTCATTATTGTAAATTAGGTTATTTTCTACCAGTTGTTAGATTACCTTAAGAGGTTTGCCTTTCCTCTCTTTCCCACTGAAGTGAACTGGATATTTAGCATTTAACCCTTTGCTCGTTAGGAAGGTTCAACATTATGGGACATTTCTGGTTCCAATGTAAAGATTGTGGAGTTAACGCCCTGTTCCAGGGGTAATGGCCTGGCAGCCCAAGTTAATGGCATGAGCGAAGTGAGGGCAGTTAACAAGGGCTCTGGTCCATTACCCCTGTTCCAGTCATTGGAACGGGGGGTTAAACCCATAAGCACCCAGGGTTACCAAAGCGATAATCAGCGGTGCTAAAATAAAACGTTTTTTCATTCATTTAAATGGGACGCTGCACGTAATCAAGTAACCAGGAAGCTGCTGCGGTGGCGGCGGGTGACACAATCAGTTAAGTAGGGATGGGGCGAGGGGTAGGGAACTTTATTAAAAAAAAGATACATTGGGGGGCCAGGAGGAAGGAAGGAAGATGGCAGCCAGCGGCAGGGCGGCAGCCTGCAGGTTTCGAGGAACACGGGCTGAGATTATTGGTTTCAGCCCACGATGCGCGGAACCTGATTGGCACCGACCGCCACCCCGTGTGCTAATGAGAACTAAACTCAAACTCTATCACGGTCTTACAAACAATTATTGGTCAGTAATGCCTTCATTGATGTGGTTGAACCATAAAACGGCACCTTGCCAGTTTGTTATCTAGGCAGCTCACAAGATGATGGCTGTTTTCAGAAGGGTTGTGGGTTTGAGTGAACTAGATTCTTGTTCTGTGGTATTCAGAGATGAACCAGGTTGGAACACACATTGGACACTTGCCCAATTTCTGAAGTTATAGATGGACACCCCACTTGAGCAAGTGGCAGTCGTATGAGTGTGTGAACACTGTTGGCGGGAATTAGGCTTGCTATGTCCGGCAGCTATGTGTTTCCCAGTCTACCCTCTCACTATTATCATGTTGGAGAATGCAAGATTATGGTTGTAAATCAGATTGAAATGGTATTTTGGTCTTCTTTAAAATCCTTTTAAATTGTATTTTATTTGAATTTTATTTAGCAGGGTTTGGACCGATAAAAGAATCTGTTGATGTGAGAATGTTAGAACAGCATTCTGTTAACCTGTGTTTCGACTGGCTTTCGCTGTGGGCATTTTTGATTCTGTTATCTATGTTTGCAATTGTGTAAGGTGTTGGTATTGCACTATTGAACTGTGAATGAAAAAGGCAGTCTACTGTATGAATATCTAAAAAGATAAGTTACAACTGTGAGGAATTCGACCATTAGCACGGGGAGTGTGTGCTCACCTGGGCTTTTTTGAATTTTTGTAAGAAATTGATTGATGGGAGATCAACCTCGGAAAATGTGGGGGGCTAATACGCACACATTTTCCTATGTTTTCAGCACAACAAACACATAGTCAAGTGTCCTCTGGGGGACACAGCCTACAGGCACTGTCCTCCTTGTCACATTTAGCTGTAATGCATGAAAGCATCTCAGGAAGGGGGAAGGCAACACTTTCCTCCTGCCATTGCCAGCCTAATTAAATATCAAAGGCTCCATGGATCCACACTGCCCATTGTAGTTATGTGTGGTGGCAGCTCATACTTATGAGAGTTAATTGAAACAGGCCTGCGAGGAGGCCTGGTCACAGAATTAACAAAGGGTAGGACACCCCAGCACCTCTTTGATATGCACTGTGTCAGCTTGAAGCTAGGTCCCACCCATCTGTATGAAGGGCAGTGAATGGCATGTCTGGGACAACTGTTTATAGTGGGCAACCCCTGCAAGGGGACCCCCTTTCAGAGGGAAGAAGTATGTGATTTGATGGAGACAGAAAGTCTGTTCTCACCACAAACTCAAGGGAGACCTGCGTTTTGATCAGGAGCCAAAAAGAGCTCAACTAACCAGAGAGACACATCGATCCACAACAGACAGGAAGATGGGTGTGACTTAATAGTACATGTTTTCACCCCTTACCTTTCCTCATGCATAATAGAAGATCGTTGTTGGTGACCCAGGATTGGTTCATTAAGTTAGGCTTAGCCTGCACCAATCACTCGGCCCCATTTGGCTGTAAAAGAGGGTTGTGCCCCTCTTTTGTCAGATCATCCGATGACTTCGAAAGGAGTAAGAAGGACTCATTTGGACCCTGGTTGAAGGTAGAGTCTGCCTTATAGCTTCCGCCAGTAAAGGAAAGCCAGGATTTCCAAGAGCAAAGCAAGATCCCTCCCCTAAACATCTGTCATGATCTCTGCTTCCAAAAGGTCAGGGTTTTCCCAACTCCCTTGGAAGCAGATCCATAACCCAGGTTCCGAGTGCCAACCAGTCCCAATTGGGACCTTTTGGACCCAGTCCTGGCGCCAGTGGCACCAGGCTCATAAATATGCCCAGTCCCAGCGCTGGAAGCACCGGGCTCATAATGCTTGGGTGGACTTACCTTCAGCAGACCATGCTGCTTACTTGCCTGCCAGTTGAGCCTCTGATCCTCTTCTGTTTGGAACTACTTTTCCTGTTGGGTGGGGCTGGAGCCACTCCCTAGATTCAGAACACTGGAACTCTTCTGGAAGGCAGGAACTCTTTTCTTACCAGGAACTCTTTTCTTACTTAGGCGAGGCTGTGGAAGGAGACACCTAAGCACTACAGGAGGCTATTTAAACCACACCCGGTGGATGAATCTTGCTTTGCGTTATTCTGCAACCTCTGCAGCAGAACGCTCATCGTGTCTTCTGCATCCGGTCCTGGGCCTAAGGAAAAAGGCTTACCATCCTGAATCCAGTCTTCAGCAACACCTATAAAGACAAGAAAGAACAGGTTAGCATTCCGGCATCTGAAAGGCAAAGGCTTACCATCCTGAATCCAGTCTTCAGCAACACCTATAAAGACAAGAAAGAACAGGTTAGCATTCCGGCATCTGAAAGGCAAAGGCTTACCATCCTGAATCCAGTCTTCAGCAACACCTATAAAGACAAGAAAGTACAGGTTAGCATTCCGGCATCTGAAAGGCAAAGGCTTACCTACTCTTTGTGCGCTCCGGAGGTCTTAACACTGCATTCCGGCATCTGAAAGACAAAAGTTTACCAACTCTTCGCACGCTCCGGAGGCCTTCGGCGCTGCATCCCGCATCTGAAAGACAAAACAAGGTGCGTTTAAAGACATTGGGGAACTTTAATACTCACGTGCCATTACTCCTTTCCACATCTAATCCAGTGGGTATTCCGGCACCCTGCAGCCGCTCCGAACTCGTACCTGCAAAATAAAAAGACAGTTAGAGCGCATAGTGAAGCAGGCAACAAGCGCTTACTTACGTGCTTCCAGGCGCTTCTATTCATCACACAGGCTCCATCTTCAACTCACTTCAGCTCGTCATCCGCCATCGCCGGAACCCTGCAAAACAAGAGACATCATTACTAAAGACTTTAAAGACATTTGAATGACTCGAAACTTACCGTTCGTGCAGTAAACGACGGACAGCAGTCCTCTGAAGTCAAGAGGCCTGCGCTACCTATCCAGTGAAGAAACTGGTTACAGCACCCTGCCCCGAGGCAGATGGAGAGCTCGGCATTCACTTACCTAAGGTGAGAGCGTTAACCTTTGGGGGTCTACAGGAGAGGAGAAGAGGAAAGAGATAGGGACACCCCAATAACCCCAGTTCATTAATCCCATATTTTCTATCTGCAGACATCTTACTCTACACGTCAGGCATACAGTGCACAGAGGTCCAGCCCAAAGAGCCAACCGGGTGCTACACATCACCTTTGAAGATACGGTAGTCGCCCAGTCAAGACCGGCGCCTCTGCGAGAATCAGGTGAGCGTTACAGAACGCAAAGCCTACCGCAAAACTCTCGCCCAGGCGCTATGGAAACCTCGGATACTGACCCCCTAGCCCGGTTACTTGGGGAACTAAGGGCAGAAGTGCATGCAGCTCGTCAGGAAACGAATGCTCTAAGAAGGGAACTAATTATTTCCAAGGAGAGAACAGACAATCTTTCTAGACAAGTGCTACAGTCACAAGCCGGACAGACCCCGTTACCCGCATCAGGGGCAAATCTTCCTTCAACATCCTCTATGAATCCAGTGCAGATCAACCTACCTGGGAATGTACCTCTGGCTCCGCCCAAACGATTTTCTGGTGACCCAAAGAGGTTTGCAGTATTTATCAATCAGTGCCGGTTGCACTTCTTATGCCGGCCAGCAGCCTTTCCAACTGATCAAGCAAAAGTAGCTTTTGTACTTTCGTACCTTAGTGACAATGCGGCAGACTGGTCGATCCCTCTAGTTAATCAAGATGATCCGGTTCTCCATGATTTTCAAGCCTTTCAGCTTAGTATGGAAAAACTGTTCGCAAGACATTCACAGGGGCAGGCCTTGGACAATGAGCTTCTTTCGTTGCGACAGGGTAATCAAGACCTTTTGGCTTATATTGCATCTTTCAATAGACTAATAGTGGAAACTCAATGGCCTGAGGACAAAAGGATTACGCTGTTTTATAGAGGTCTACGTGGAGAGCTCAAAGACGTTTTAGCCCAAGTAGTGAATCCCCCACAAGACTGTTCGGATTATATAGACTTGGTCGTTCAAATAGATCACAGGCTGCAGAACAGGAAGGCCGATCGTTCCAAGTTTGATGCTCGAGTATTTTCCAAACCGCCAACTCCTTCCAAAGGAGTAGACTCCGGGGAACCCATGCAAATAGGGGGTCTGAAAGGTCCTCTAACACAAAGGGAGTGGGAAAGGAGGAAACAGTTGCAATTATGCCTATATTGCGGAAACTCAGGGCACTTTCTTCGAGACTGTCCGGTGAAACCTGCCAAGAAGGCAGTAGGAGCTGCAGTTACCAAAGTTACAAACTCTGAGCAGGGAAACGACCTCGCCCGACAAGAATAGAGGTCCTCTTGCCGAGCGTGAAAACCAGTTCCGTGACCTCGCATTTCGTGATACCTATGGTCCTCATTAGCCCTGATAATCCGGATCGATTACATGCAATTGAAGCTTACGTCGACAGCGGTGCCATCAGCAATTATGTGGATCATGAAATGGTTTTGAGGATGAATCTAACTCTTTGTCCCAAGGCTGTAAAGGACGTCATTACTACGGTGGATGGTACGGAGATAGCCTCCGGGCCAGTAACGCATACCACTCAAGAGGTGACGCTAGTAAATCAAGATGGACACCATGAGAAGATCGTGTTCGATGTGATCAAGGCCCCTCAGTTTCAGATTATTCTAGGAATACCTTGGTTAGAGAAACACAATCCTCTGATCGATTGGCGAGCAAGAACGGTCCAGTTTCCAGAATGTGTCTCTACTTGTCACCCTCCACCTGGTGTTGCACTGGCCGCAATTTCTTCAGAGACTCCCCAGTTACCTCCTGAATACCTAGAATACCAAGATGTTTTCCGGAAGGATCAGGCTAACTCTCTACCTCCTCATAGGTCTTATGACTGCCAGATAGACCTGATACCTGGATCTACTCCTCCTTGTAGTAGAATTTATGCCCTCACCGAGCCTGAGAACCTTCACCTTCGACAATACCTAGATCAATACCTGGCAAATGGGTTTATTCGTCCTTCCAAGTCCCCTGCTTCTTCAGCTTTGTTCTTCGTTCCAAAAAAGGAAGGAGACCTTAGAACTTGTATCGATTATCGCTCCCTGAACCAGATCACCGTTAAGAATAGATATCCGTTACCTTTGATCCCTGAACTCCTGGACCAAGTCAGAAAAGCATGCATATATACAAAGCTGGATCTTAGAGGAGCTTACCACTTGGTACGAGTAAAAGAGGGCGATGAATGGAAGACGGCCTTCCGCACCAAGTATGGGCTATTTGAATATCAGGTCATGCCCTTCGGACTTTGCAATGCCCCGGCCGCCTTTCAATATTTTATGAACGATGTCCTCAGAGAGCTCATAGATGTATGTGTTGTTGTTTACATTGACGACATCCTCGTTTATTCTTCATCGGAATCTGAACATCGGAAACACGTGAAAATGGTCCTCGAAAGATTGCGTCAACACAAACTTTTCGCTAAGTTGGAAAAATGTGTTTTCAACGTGACTGAAGTTGAATTCTTGGGATTCATATTATCACCTGGCGGAGTGCGTATGGATTCAAAGAAGGTCGATGCAGTTCTCAAATGGCCATCACCATCCTCCGTAAAAGGTGTGCAAAGCATGTTAGGCTTCGCTAACTTTTACCGCAGGTTTATCCCCGAATTCTCTCGAATAGTCCAGCCCATCACTGCCTTGTTAAAGAAAAACAAACGTTTTGACTGGTCTACCGAGGCGGAACAAGCTTTCCAGGATTTGAAGACTAAATTTATCTCTGCACCAATCTTAAAACACCCTCGCCCCGAACTCCCCTACATCGTGGAAACTGATGCTTCAAGCCTTGCCATGGGGGCAGTTCTATCACAAAAGGACCCGGTAACCAATCAGTTGCATCCCGTGGCATTTTGGTCCCGCAAATTCTCGCCTCCTGAAATCAATTACACGATTACTGACAAGGAACTTCTGGCTATCAAGTCTGCCTTTAAGGCTTGGCGGCATTATCTGCTGGGGGCCCGACACACCGTTACTGTGATTACGGATCACCGAAACCTGCAATATTTGAAGACCGCAAAAGCCCAATCCTCTAGACAACTCCGTTGGGCATTATTCTTTGCCGCGTTTGACTTCATAATTACCTATCGACCTGGTACAAAGAACGGTAAAGCCGATGCCCTTTCTCGGATGTGAGTGGAAGAACACTTGGTCAACCCTAAACCTGTACCATTCATTCCCGAACAAAGAATTCTGGGTGTAATCGCCACAGAATCCATAGAGGAAGTTAAGGATAAAGCCAGGCAACTTGTAACTCCAGCAGACATACAGAATTGGCATCTGCAGGGAAAGGACTTTGCAGTAAAGGACAATTTATTGTATTTCCAAGAACGATTATACCTACCCAGCACAGATTTACAGAAAAAAGTAATCTCTTGTTATCACGACTCTTTAATGGAAGGTCATCCCGGTATAGCCAAGACCTCAGAAAAGATCAAGCGCTACTTCTGGTGGCCGTCTTGGAAAAAAGATATCAGAGACTTTATAATGTCCTGTGGAGTATGCGCCCAAAACAAGAGTCAAAAGGAAAGACCAGCAGGCCTCTTACGCCCTATTGACATCCCACCTCGCCCTTGGCATACGCTTTCTATGGACTTCATCACCGATCTACCTCCATGCTCCGGATACAATACGATTCTAGTAATCGTGGACTTATTCTCCAAGATGGCGCATTTCATTCCGCTCAAAGGCTTGCCAACAGCAGCAACTCTGGCCCGAGAATTTCTCGAAAACATCGTCCGACTGCACGGTTTTCCTTCGGTTCTAATTTCGGATCGAGGTAGTCAATTTATTTCTCATTTTTGGCGAAGTTGCTGTCGGTCGGCTCAAATTGATGTGAGACTATCGACCAGTCACCACCCTCAGACCGACGGACAAACCGAGAGGACCAATCAAACTCTGGAACAGTATTTACGCTGCATGCTGCAACAAACTGAAAAAACTTGGAAAGATATCCTTTGGATAGCCGAGTATGCCTACAATAACTCTGTCCATTCGGGAACTGGGAAAACCCCGTTTTTTCTTTTGTACGGCAGTCACCCTCGAACCTCGGAGTTGGATCCCCTCCAAGATCTTGAAACACCAGCAGTAGACTACCTGCATTCTACAATCACCCAAGCCTTTAAGGAAGCTGTTTCTCACCTTCAAAGGGCTAAAGAACAATACAAGAAAGGAGCAGATAAACATCGGAAGGAAGCCCCTCACTATCAAGTAGGGGATCAAGTCTGGTTATCCACCAAATATCTATCTCTAAAAGGGCCACGCACATTCAACCCAAGATACCTTGGTCCCTATTCCATCACTACCATAGTAAACCCAGTAGCGGTCAAGTTGGACTTGCCCCCGCACATGAAGATACATCCGGTCTTCCACGTCTCTCTATTAAAACCCGTGCAACCTCAAACCCGACTAACCAAATCTCCAAAACCTATCCTAGTGGATGGAGAACTCGAGTTTGAAGTCAAAAGCATTCTGGACTCCAAGATCTCCAAATCTAAACTATTCTACCTAATTGAATGGAAAGGCTACGGCCCCCAAGAGAGAACCTGGGAACCTGCTGAATATGTCCACGCTCCTCGCCTAATCAAAAGATTTCACCGAACATTTCCTGACAAGCCAAAACCCCCAGAGAAGCCCGGTTTGGGAGGGGCCTTGAAGGGGGGTACTGTCATGATCTCTGCTTCCAAAAGGTCAGGGTTTTCCCAACTCCCTTGGAAGCAGATCCATAACCCAGGTTCCGAGTGCCAACCAGTCCCAATTGGGACCTTTTGGACCCAGTCCTGGCGCCAGTGGCACCAGGCTCATAAATATGCCCAGTCCCAGCACTGGAAGCGCCGGGCTCATAATGCTTGGGTGGACTTACCTTCAGCAGACCATGCTGCTTACTTGCCTGCCAGTTGAGCCTCTGATCCTCTTCTGTTTGGAACTACTTTTCCTGTTGGGTGGGGCTGGAGCCACTCCCTAGATTCAGAACACTGGAACTCTTCTGGAAGGCAGGAACTCTTTTCTTACCAGGAACTCTTTTCTTACTTAGGCGTGGCTGTGGAAGGAGACACCTAAGCACTACAGGAGGCTATTTAAACCACACCCGGTGGATGAATCTTGCTTTGCGTTATTCTGCAACCTCTGCAGCAGAACGCTCATCGTGTCTTCTGCATCCGGTCCTGGACCTAAGGAAAAAGGCTTACCATCCTGAATCCAGTCTTCAGCAACACCTATAAAGACAAGAAAGAACAGGTTAGCATTCCGGCATCTGAAAGGCAAAGGCTTACCATCCTGAATCCAGTCTTCAGCAACACCTATAAAGACAAGAAAGAACAGGTTAGCATTCCGGCATCTGAAAGGCAAAGGCTTACCATCCTGAATCCAGTCTTCAGCAACACCTATAAAGACAAGAAAGTACAGGTTAGCATTCCGGCATCTGAAAGGCAAAGGCTTACCTACTCTTCGTGCGCTCCGTAGGTCTTCACACTGCATTCCGGCATCTGAAAGACAAAAGTTTACCAACTCTTCGCACGCTCCGGAGGCCTTCGGCGCTGCATCCCGCATCTGAAAGACAAAACAAGGTGCGTTTAAAGACATTGGGGAACTTTAATACTCACGTGCCATTACTCCTTTCCACATCTAATCCAGTGGGTATTCCGGCACCCTGCAGCCGCTCCGAACTCGTACCTGCAAAATAAAAAGACAGTTAGAGCGCATAGTGAAGCAGGCAACAAGCGCTTACTTACGTGCTTCCAGGCGCTTCTATTCATCACACGGGCTCCATCTTCAACTCACTTCAGCCCGTCATCCGCCATCGCCGGAACTCTGCAAAACAAGAGACATCATTACTAAAGACTTTAAAGACATTTGAATGACTCGAAACTTACCGTTCGTGCAGTAAACGACGGACAGCAGTCCTCTGAAGTCAAGAGGCCTGCGCTACCTATCCAGTGAAGAAACTGGTTACAGCACCCTGCCCCGAGGCAGATGGAGAGCTCGGCATTCACTTACCTAAGGTGAGAGCGTTAACCTTTGGGGGTCTACAGGAGAGGAGAAGAGGAAAGAGATAGGGACACCCCAATAACCCCAGTTCATTAATCCCATATTTTCTATCTGCAGACATCTTACTCTACACGTCAGGCATACAGTGCACAGAGGTCCAGCCCAAAGAGCCAACCGGGTGCTACACATCACCTTTGAAGATACGGTAGTCGCCCAGTCAAGACCGGTGCCTCTGCGAGAATCAGGTGAGCGTTACAACATCTCTCAGGGAACAGAGGGAGATACTGACCTCAGAGGATCCGTCCAGCAACTGCAGAACTGGTACCCGGCCAGCACACAGTGTTCCCTGCTAGGTTCTGCCAGCAAGCTTCCTAGGTGGGAAGTGCCAGAGAGTTTCTGAACAAAGGACAAGGTCATTGCCTGCAAACACTCTCCTCAGCTTTGGGCCGTCCGCCTTAAAGGATGACACATGCCCAGCAAAGAAGCTAGGACTAGTGCCACAATAAGCATCAACCAGTGTCCATCTCTTAAGGACATTTTCGATCCAGTCGAACCCTTGAACCACGACCCGCTGCACCACTGACTGTTGTCACGCTGCAGTCACAAAAGCCGTTTGAGACACCTCGACCAGCGTTCCAGATCCACCAACCAGCATAGAGACAATGATTCTTGACCCTGAGCCACCATGGAGACCAGTCTGCAGCCGTCCGTCCAGCCTCGCTTGCCGAACTGCCTGCCGCCTTATATCCGTAGCTGTCTCCCATCTTGAACTCTGTCACAGGAGCTGCAAAGCGTCCTGGAAACGACTCGACACCGCTGAGCCTCAAGATCATCTCAACCACCAGGTACATTGTGGTTCTATCCTGTTCCTTCTTAGAAAGCCCCTAGTGACATTTACAACCCCTTGCTCCCTTGGGGCTGAAACCAAATAACCTTGAATAGTTAAGACTGATTGCTTTACTGACTACCCTTGTGTCAGTATCCAGAGTGCATCCCTTTCCTTCGTGAAACTGTCTGTACTCTATGTTCCATTACAGGGTGGTTTGTATTTTGTAGTGTGCTAGAACTGACTGTTGAATAATGATAAAGTAGATATTTTTATAGAACCTTGACTGGACATTCCCTTTTATGATTGGGTAATAATTGTATTTTCGCTGTGTTGCCACTAACCAACGATCCACAAACTTGCGGAGATAAGCCTGCCGTTCCATCCATGTTACCAATTTTGGACAAGGAGGTTTATAATTTACTTGTGTTTCCAATCTGTTCGGATCCCTTCTGGTTTACCTGAGGTGTGGAGCTGATTGATAGTTTAGAAACCAATATTCATCCCTGGACCACTGGCACCCCGGAAGTTGATTTGTCACAACATCTCTGCAAATATCCCTGTATCTGAGGTTAAAGGGTAATCGTTAGGTAATTCGGTCCTACATACTTTGATCCAGAGCTTCGCCAAGGCTGCCCAAGCTGCAGGATGGGTGGAAGGGCATTAGGTTGGAGGTCAAGTATTCCTAGGGCATGCCACCATCCTCAGCAAATGTTCTCCTGTGCATTATTGTAGGAAGGTGTTGTAGAGGAGCAGCTGTATACCTCTGCAGGTGACCCCACTCTCCATCCTCCTATATGTTGGAGAGTGACCATGCCATGTTTGACACCAGCCGTTGTGCCAATACTGCAGCGTGTGTTCGAAAAGAAGATACCTGTTGCGACAACCATACCGAATGTATGCCCAAAGTGATGACAACCTAAGGGAGGCACTCCCTGAAGGAATATGAGAAGAAGCAAAGAAGAAAAGTTAGTGAAGCCATCAAAAGTATGTATGACGTCCCGAGATACTGATTGAAGAGAATGTATAGATGCTAAAAAACGAATGACGAAGTAAATATTCAAGTGAGCTTTTAAATACAAAGAAGATTACTTGTGCCCAAAGTGCTGCAGAGATTCAACCGTTCAATAAATGTACAGATGCTGAAACGTAAGGTAGACCAAGTCATTATAGAAGCTGCCTATACGTAGTGAATAGACGCAGGCAAAACTGCCATTGTATAGAAGCTGGACATCAGTATCATGAATTTAGTAAGCCAGGACCCATGAAGCAGGAAGGGAAAACTATGGCGCAGCAAGAATAAGCAGAATCGTGAATCTGCATGGCGAGGTTGTCTGGCCTGGAGTCAAGACTGAAGAAGCCAAGGTCAGCTATCTATTTTGGTAATGATCGGACGTGCGTAAGACAAATCATCCCTTGTTAAGGTGCAAAGAAAGAACACCAAGAGTGGCAAGATTAATTCATTTAGAGCTTTTAAAACCTGCAAAATGGAACAAAACATGGTCTCCTGTCACGTGAGCCAAGGATGAAAATAGAGTTCGAACTTGGAGCCCTAAGACACGATAGTGAGTGCCCTCACTCCCGTGCATTCTCAAAGACAAGGGGCCTCATTACCACCCGTGCGGCAACCATGGCGCTAGTAGCCCCATGGTTGCTGCCGGTATTTTACCGATTCCGCCATGGTGAATGGCGGAATTACCACCCCATTCCAAGGTTGGCGGGGCGGTAATTCCCCATTCCCCATTGGCCCTTCCCCATTCCCATTTTTGCCCCCATAGGGCTCAATGGAAATGGGGAAGGCGGTAGTTACGGTACCGCAAGTAAAACCAGCCGTTAAGGTAGGGACCCGCAAAGGGACCTCGTAATTAAGCGGTAAGGGGTTAACGGCGCCACCACCTTTTATGGCACCGTTAACCCCTTACCGCCTGGGTCGTAATGAGGCCCAAGGATACTTTTGCAAGGGCAAGTACAAAGACAATCTTCAGGGCAGAAGGTGTGGGCAATGCAAGATGCTCGGCTAATTGCGTGGGGAGGTAGTGTCATGGCCCATCTCCTTGCTCCTGGGTCTGGGCTTACGTGTTGCTAAGTGAAACGAATGTTCCAGACATGGCACAAGTGTGCCAACCAATCATAGTAGTCCATATAACGAAGGACCTTATAGTTTGAAGACCAATGAGAATCTGTGTTTCTAATGTTTCTGAAGATGACATGTTTTAGAGGTAGGCATATGTTGTCCACCTGATAGTGGGCAGCCAATCACAATCCTAGTTCCTATAGGAAGTATACTTAGATGTTCCCCATAGCCAATCTCGACCCTTGATAGGTTTTTAATTATTGCTGTGTAGTATGATGTCAAGCTTGATGTATTTTTGATATAAATGCAATGTTTTGTGTAAAGATCGCTGAGAGAAAAACTGAGCGTACGTCTGTTGATGTTCGTTGTAAACTCCCTGTTTTAGATAATTGTTAATAAAACAGTACGTTGCCATCTTCCTGTGTTGGTTCGGTTATTTGGACTCTGAGTTATTCTGTATGATCCCATCCATTACATGCACGTTCCTAAAGGGCCCTTAGCTCAGTGTACTAAAGGGTATCAAGCTAGTGATGTCACCACTAGATTACTAGATTTTTGGGGTGGAAAATTCCTTCAAATTTAGGATTGATATCCCTCTATATCCTGTGATGAGCATTTTACTAAGTATAAAGGCAAGTAAGTCGCTTCCCCAAACATGGCAGTGCCGTCCTTGGGCTTTCTTTTTCGCAAATCAGTTTTCAAACCCCCTTTGCCTTTGTTAGTTCAATGCAATATACACATCCTCTTCTAAGATCACTCTCCCATCCCAAAATTGTCGATGGGTTTTACTCCAGATGAAGGCACAGTCATTGTTTTAGGGTATACACCTTATCAATGACGAAAGGTTGGAGCAAAGAAGTTCTTACTGTTAAATGTTAACCATAAAAAAATGTAATTGCTTATTTATATTGAGATTCATGCCGGATTGTGGCCTCTAAGCATGGGACCATGTATCAAACTCGGCTGCTTTGCATTGTCTTGTTATCAAGACAAGCATGTTGGCCCTGAACTATTCTCCCAGCCATAACATAACAAATACAGGTACATCAGAGGCAGGCTTGAACCCTAATGAGTCTTTGTTAAATTTCCTTTTCAGAAGAATTATATGATGATATAGAACTGATCAGCAAGGTTTTGCCCACTGTGCCTCCGAAAGTCCGGTAAGAAAAAGTACAACTTTTTGGGCAATTAGTGGTTTATTAACAATGTGCAAATCAGACATCGTTTACATAATGTGCACTGCATTGAATGTGATGAACTACAATGCTAACAGATGCTTTCAGTTTATGTTGCATATCTTAAAATGTTAATGTACTACAGAAAACCTCAATTACCTGGCACCAATGGAACCATATACTGCTACATAATAAAATATGCCGGAAAACTGTTTGTCAGTTAGCTGAGTGGTTCCTCTGCGCTCAGTTATCTGACCCCCAAACATTGTTATCTTGCCTTTCCTTAACCAGACAAGGACTATTACGGGCAATGACATGTGCCCCGTTTATAGTGTGTTCTGGTTAATGTTATGTTATGTTAATGGTTCTTATACCGCACACTGTAACCACCTGCGTGGTCCCTTGGTGCTCTGGCGGATCTGTAAAAAGAGACGGTAAGAGGGTGTAAATTAGTAGGACTGTGAGGCAGAAAAGTGCAAGGGAGCTGTGATGTGCTGTTGGGAGCTTCGGTTCAGTTTACACTGTTCACTAAAAGTAGGTGTGATTTTTGGTTGGTAGCCATTATGTGCTGTTGTGCAAGGCTATGTGTGGTTTGTTTTGTTGTTGTGATGTGGTGAAGTTTGTTGTGCTGAAGAGGTATGTTGTGCTTAGTTCAGAGTTTGAGAGTTGTATGTGGAAGGGTGAGATTTTTTAGTAGGGTTGGTTTGTGGCGGTACCCTATCCTACCCTCACTGTTTTGATTGTGGCCCATGTCCCCTCACTGTCGTATATATTCTGGTGTGCTACACTTACCACTCCTATGTTGTGTGCATAAGAGTGGGACCTCAATGGGCTATTCAGTGGTGGTACCTTTCCACCCACAGTGTGCAGATCAAGTGCTGCCCATATCTCTTCCCCCTTAGCACACACTGGTGTGCAGCAACCCCCACCCCCACAGGATCCTCCAGGGGGATGCACTCCCTGTGCCCTAGGGTCCATAAGTTCTGAGATTGCAACACACCTCTCCCCACATTTTCCTCTGGGGCTCTGTCAGTTGTCCAATTAAGTCAGACCCATCTTTCTCCCCTGGTCCCCTTTTTACACTCCATAGGTAAGGGTACACCTACATCTCCCTCCCATCCGGACGGCTCTCTTCTTCTCAGCATTCCACTCCGTTCTGGCTTACTTCCCAGTCTTTCTCATGGGTGAAATGCCTAGGTTTGGGACTCAACAGTACATGCAGTGACACCTAGATTTGAGGCACAGCAGCAAATGAACAAGCAGCTTGATTTGAAAGAATTGGGCAGCTGGAGAGGACACCTACATTCAAGAGTAAACAGTCAATGGAGAGACATCTTACTTTGCCATACAGCAGTGATTGAAAAACTAATTTATTGGGTGATTAAAATTGGTGTGCCTAAGATGATAAGAGTGGTAGGGCTTTGCTGGAATACAGTAATTGCTGTACTCACCCAGGCCACACTTAACTTGCCAGTTACTGCTGGTTGATGGCGGCTGGCTTCACACATGAACATTGGCAAACACGGACTGGAGCTGCTTCCTCAGGATCTGCCCTTTGTCTTTGGGCCCTTAGCCGAGGGCTGCCCAGGCAATGGGTCTCTTGAGCCGATGTGAGTAGGGGGGTAGGACGGGAGACGGGTAGAAGCCGGGGGAATCGGAAGCAGGTCAGGGAGATGGCACACAGGGCGCATGGGGCACGGAAACAAAAAAGGAACAAAATGTTTAAATGTGGGTCGGAGAGCACAAATGGCACAAGCTCACCTGCTTCACTGGAGCTCTAGTGGCGGGAAAGCCGAAGCGCTGGGCCATGACTGTTGTTGTTCTAAGGCCGCTAGCAAGGCCAATGGGAGCAGGGGGTGGAACGGGAGGCGGATGGAAACCAGAGAATCAGGAAGGGGGTCAGGAAGACGTCAGGAAAGTTCCGGATAACAAAGCTTCATCGTTGCATGTTGACATTTCATATTAACAAAAATAGTGTATCAATTTCCAATTTGCTGTACAACTGTCCCAGAATTTCTTTAAAGAGACAAATATTAATTTGTGTTGTTTTGGGTAATGCTTACCCTTTTGAGTGGCAGCCATACCAGGGGTGTGGGGCCCAGAATGCAAGGACAAATAAAGTGTTGCCTCAGACTCCATGGGGTTTGGGGAGAGTGGAGGGCACAGGACTTACCTTGCACCACTCTCTCACATTTGGGTTCACGTGCATGCTGTGTGGCAAAATAGGAACACATTAATTATTACGTCCTAAAGGTGCATGCATGGTTCATGTACATATTATATCTTGGAAACAGATACTATTTGCTACTTTCTGTATGTGTTCATGTCAACTTTATTTTAGATTAATTCTTCAGGCCCCGATAAAAGCAATTTCACTGCCCCAGTCTTGGTTGAAAAATGCGTCCGGTTTATTTAGGGCTTTAACCCAATAAATGTGTTCACTGTCAGAGAGTATACCTCAAGGCATGTGTAGGACTGAAGCAACCCTTATGTCTTATCGCAAGGCACAAATAGATATGGATGTTAAGTCTCAACTAACGAGAGGGCAACATAATTAATCCACATCTGCCCCTCGGCACCATTTCCATTTCAGTGCTTGGGGTTAGTAGTGCCGTGCCTGGGCACCTTAACTTTCAAATTTAATTTATTTTGCTACACCGCAGCCCGTGGCTTCCCGCTCACCCTCTCCCGACCTCGCTTCTTGGTTCTCTCTTTCCCCACCCCATATCAGTGCCTCCTCCAGACATACTCTCACTGACATCCTCTTTGTCGTTCCCTCACCAGACCTATGGACCCCTCCTATCTCTTCCTCTCCAATTAATGGTAGCACCCAGTGGGAGGTCCTCTTGGCCTCCTTCCACTCCTCCAGGGCAATCATTAATGTCTATCTGCATGGCACTATCTTGGTCCAGGGCCCTCAGCCCAATCTCCTCCTTTTCAATAGGCATCTCCCTCGTCATATCTACTTCCTTCCTTCTCCCGCTACTCCTACTATCAGCTCTTTGTCCCCTTTGCCACCTCCCTCCTTTGCTGCCCCTCCGACATCTGCCCCTGCCTCAAAGAACTTGACATGGATGTCCTTGTGCTCACTGAGACATGGTTCACGGTCAGCTCTGACACCAGTTTTGACACTCTCTTCCCTGATGGCTCGAAGATCCCCCCCGAGCACAGAATCAACCGACCGGGAGGTGGAGTAGCTCTCATATTTCTGGAGTGGGTTGCTGCTTCTGTCATTCCTACGCAGGCCTACTCCTCCTTTGAATGCCTGGTCTGCAGGCTCTCTATATCTCCTGGCCTCTCTCTGACTGTGGCCACCATCTACAGGCCTCCTGGCCAGGTTGCCTGCTTCCTCTCAGAGTGGGGTGACCTCTCCTCTTCTCTCTTTGCCTCTACCTCTGAACTTCTCCTCCTCTGAGACCTCAACATCCACCTGGATTGTTCAAATCCCTCCTTCCACAACCTCTGCGACACTCTCTCCATTCTACCCTCTGGTCCGACTCACTATGCCCGGCATCCCCTTGAATGTTCTCATCTCCCCAGTCATCTCCGTCTCTAACCCTCTCACTGCTCCTCTCTCTTGGACTGACCACTGCCTGCTTTCCTCACATCTGAAACTCTCTGTCCCTCAGGCTACACCCACCCCAACACTGCCACCCACCTTCTCGGTCTCTCAGCCCCATGAAGCGTGTGTCAGTGGATGCATTTGCCCCTAATTTCTCTGCTCCTCCTATTCCTGCAACTGACTCACACTCAGACATAGCCCTCTCTAACCTGCATCTTGCTATCTCCAACACTCTGGACATCCTTGCCCCTGCCATGAGAATCTGTCTGAAGCCTACCTCCAAGTACAACTCTTGGTATTACTCTGACCTCGCCGTCCTGAAACGCAAGTGCAGGGTGGCTGAGAGGAAGTGGAGGGCTTCGGGCACGTCCTCTGACAAATTGGCCTGCCACTTGCTCCAAAGGCAAACAGACTCTCTGTCCTATCGAAATAGAAAGTCCACATGCAAGCCTGCATCTCTGCAGCCTCTAACAATACGGCCAAACTTGCAAGGAGCTGGCCAATCCTTCTGTAGTCTCCACCTCTCCCCTTCCCTCCCATGTCCTCTGTATGGCTCTGGCTTGTCACTTCACCACTAAAACTCAGGACATCCTGTCCTCTCTCTCCTCCTCTTCTTCTCCCTCTACCTCTCTCGGCCCCCCTCTGGCCTCCTCTCCCTCTCCTCCTCCTTTCTCCTCTTTCTCTCTGACAACACCAGACTACGTTTGTAGACAAGTCCGATCTGTGAAAGTGTTGTCCGAACAGGTGCTCCCCTGCTCCTCCAGAACCATCAAGGACCAAATCGACATGCTCGCCCCAGCCTTGGCCAATTTCTGCAATCACTCTTTCACCACTGGATCCTTCCCCTCTCTCATCAAGCACTCCCTTGTGCACCCCCTCCTTAAAAAGCCTTTGGAAACCTCCTGGAAATTCTGGCCATCTCCCAGCTTACTCTCCATACCAAATCTGTTGTTTGCCTCCATGACCATCAGTCTGGCTTCAGAGCAGCCAGAGGCATGGACACTACCCATGAAAATCTGCTCTCTAATCATGACTCCAGCCTTCCTTCTGTCCTCATCCTTCTGGACCTTTACTCTGCTTTTCACATGGTCAATCATGCCACCCCGATCAATGGACTCCACGAGAACCTGGGCATCACGGATCAGGCCCTGGAGTGATTGACCTCCTTCCTTTAGGACTGTTCCTCCCAGGTAGAACTTGGGTCTTTTCTCTCCACCACCTCTCTCTCCACATGTGATGTGGTGTTCCCCAAGGCTCTACCCTCTCACTCTGGCTCTTCAACGTCTACCTGACTCCGTTGTCCCACCTGATCTCTACCTTCTCTTCTGACTTTCAGTGTTATGCGGATGACACTTAGCTCTCTTTCAGGCTCCCCTCAGCCTCCTTTCCTCTCTCGCTCATTCCTGACTGTCTATCCGTGATTCAGGATTGGTGTGCCGCCAACGATCGCTGCCTTATTGCCAGTAAGACTGAGATCCTTCTCATTGGGACCCCTGCTCCTGCTTTCCTTCTCTCCTGGCCGCCCTCCCTGGGCCCTATTCCTTAGCCTTCCTGTGAGGCAAGAAACCTTGGTGTCATCTTCGACTCCACTCTCTCCTTCTCTCCTCACATCACGGATGTTGCCAAAAAGGCCCACTACCAGCTGCACCTTCTCAGATTTATTCTTCCTTTTCTCACTTTCCCCCAGAAGCTCACTGTCTCTAGAGCCCTGGTTCTCTCTGGGCTGGACTACTGCAACAGCCTCTTCTCAATCTGCCTTTGTCTACTCTCTGCCCTCTTCAACTAATCCAGAACAGGACTGCAAGACTTATCCTTGGCCTCAGGCCCAGGGAACGTCTCTCTCCAGCCCTGAAATATCTACACTGGCTCCTGGTGGCTGCAAGGATCAAGTTCAAGACCCTCTGCATCGTCCACAAGGCTTTCCGAGGTCGGGCCCGCATTACATCCAACTCTCTCTTCCTAAATACCTTCCTTCCCGAGCCCTTCGCTCAGCTACCTGCAACTCTCTAAGGGTCAGACACTTCTCCAGGCAGAGAGTGGGTGGTAGATCTCTCTCCTCTGCAGTTGCCTTCTTCTGGAATGGTCTCCTTGTCCCTCTCCAACTTGAGCCGGACTAACTGAAGTTCCGGAAGCAGCTCAAGGCCTTCCTTTTTTCCTCTGCTTTCTCTCTCTCCCTCCCCTGCTGACCCATCTGTCTGCTGCACCGACTGGTTGCCTGGCTACCTTCAGAGTCTCACTGGGTACCAGGCTCCTCCATGATCAGTCTCCACGACACTGCCTCTGGGCCTACTGCGCATTTGGGCTGTAACTGTAAGCGCTACAATCCCCTGCCTTTATATACTTACCCAGAGCTGCGCTACCCTGGCTGCACTTACTCAGAGCAACTGCTGCGCTGTTTGCACTTTCCCCCTCCCTCTCCCTGGCACTTACCCCCTCCCTTCCCCACTCCACTTTGCACTGTCACACTTGCACGATCTGAATGATACAAGGCCTAGTAAGATTGTTTGTCTTGTCCTCCCTCTGTCTTTCCTACCTTGTCTTGTTGCACCTTGAAACACTTGTTTATATGTTATAAATAACATATCATATAATATGATAGTTAAGTCTAGATATGAGCAGGTATTACATGTTCTCAGTGTTGATGTCAACAAACGACAAGCATAGATGTGAAGACTGTGATTGTACAAATGAGGGAATGAATGGTGTATATTGTGGTGAGGGCTGAAGTCTACTAAGGTAGAACTATTTGTACACATTTGTTTTAATGAGCAGCAATCGTGAATTTATCGAATGTATGTGTTTGTAATAGAAACAGTTGTCTGTATTATTATAGCCTTTGTAATTACCAGGTGAAAAGTTGGATGAATCAAAATTGGTTGTTGGATAGAGAAAACAAGTTTTAAAGCCATTCATGCGAATATGAAGTCTGGGTACCGCAACATTGAGACACAAAGTCCAGCAAACTCAATGGAAGCCTATGGGCCTCATTACAAGGTCAGCAATAACCCGCCTGTGCTACTGGCATGTTGCCGCCGACCTTGTAACACTGTTCCGCCACCTGAAATCCCGGTGCCACCGGAACATTACAAGTCCCGGCAGCTTGGGAAGTCAGGCGGCGTAAACTGTAAATCCCCATTCCCATGGAGTCCGATGGGGACACTGAAGCACCAGCACCATTGCTAACAGTGCCGGTGCTTCTGTGAAAACCATGACCGCAGGGGCCGGTGCTCCTGAAAAGGGTGCTGGTACATTACTACCGGCACCCTTATTTCTGGTCCGCCAGACTTAGAATGAGGTATTATATCTTGCTGGAGCAGATCAGGTGATTTACCATAAAGCAGATTTAGATCTGAGGCAGCCCAGTTCACTTTCGACTTATTAAGCCTAGATTTGAAGCAGATCAGGTCAATATACTCAAGGCATAGTTAGATCTATAGCGCTTCCAATCACCTCAAATCCGCATTTGGAGCAGGTCCAGTAACTGCAAGGACATTTATGGAGATGCTCACATAACTGACATCTGTTATCTCAAAAAAGGATAGATGTGGAGTAGCTCTGGACTGTGACTTTGAGGTGAGTTATGATCTACAAAGGTCACGTTTCTGACCTTGACATGCGTCTAGATCTGGAACACTTGAGGTCTCCATCACTAGGGCGAATCTTAATGTGTCATAACTGGAATTGAGTGTTATCGAGAGCAGCCCAGCTGTCTGCCCTCACTTTGACAGTTTAGTTTTTGTTGTGTTTATCTTATAAGCACCATCAGAATTTGCTCCCTCCAATCAGAATATATGGAACACCTGCGAATCACCCGATAATGCCCACATTTCCTGCTCTCCCGCATTCTACAGTGGCTGCCATCTTTCCTACCCGCAATGGGTCCTTCTCCACATCGCTTCTCTTCTTCTGGGGGCCGGTCCCGCAGTGAGTTTCATTATAGCGATAGGCGAGGGTGTGGCAGGTCCAGCCGATGACTCTTTCACTCCTTGATCATGGTGTGCGCACTCATTCTTCCCTTATTACGCCCTTCCTGTGCACTTCCCATGCACACTCACTCCTCTTGACAGGTTGGAGCCTGCTGCACATGCTGCCGGACATTTCTTTTCTCTGATGTTCTGCTGCCATCTCTCTGAAAAGTACACACCTCCTGCCAAGTGCTAATTGTATTAATGGCTGGAGCGGTTGCTCACCTGGCCAGTAACAACCCCAAGCTGTCAATGAAGACCTTTGCTTCACTCGAGCCTATTTAATTGGACCAGCGGATCATTAACAGCTGGGACAGCCACTTGCGGTGGTCACTGAGGCTCAATTCCACACACTGCCCTCTCACTGAAGTTAATGAGAGCGGAATTAAAAAGACAGTGGCCTCATTACGAGCATGGCGGTAGCCGTCCCTGTATGGCAGGCATGGCTATGGCCATGCTCGCTACCGGCACCGCCTCCCGCGATTGGGCAATAACCAGCCCATTACGAGATGAATGGGCCAGTAATTGCCTATTCCCGGGTGGCGGTAATGCCGGGCTCCCCATTCTGGATGCGCTGGCACCATTAATAACTGTGCCGGCGGCATTACGAGTTCTTCTGCTCGCGGGTGCCGCACAGCCCTGGCGGGTTGTCAGGAACCCGCGAGCAGAACTCGTAATGCGGCAGGACGATATGAACGGTGCCGGTGCCCTACCGGCACCGTTCATACCGTTCCCGCCACTATTGTAATGAGGCCCCGTGTTTTATGATGATTCAGGTCAAATTAGGTTCTCATGACCCTTTTTTACTGGCAGCTGTTGAAGCGGCAATGTATAGGCCCATCTCATATTTTAGCTAGAACAGGAGAAATAATGAGTTCTTCATGGAGCCTACAGTCACAAGGATGAATTTAGAAATACATCATGTCCTCGGAAATTAAAGTAACTTTTGTAAATTGGAACAATCACCTTTTTGAATGACCTAAACCGGTCATATGGAACCTGTTGGAACGGTTTTAAGGCTTTTCCAGACTCTAGCCCCTTAGAGATGAAAGCCAGATTTGCACTGAGCATTCAGGCTGGGTTGTGCTTGATAAGTGCATAAACTGTGGAGCCGGTACCTGGGCATCCCCTCCGTGGAGAACTAAGGGTCTGGACATGGCCACTCAGGAGATGGAAAGAAAATACAAGGGGACTTCTACCATTCAGGTCTTGAGTATGGTACATGCTGGAGGTTGCAGTGCTTGTAGAAGTGTGTGTCTTCATTTCAGCAAGGGTGAGTACTAAGTGGCCAAGTGCCTATCATAATCCTGGGTATACCTGAGTGGACCAGATGCTCCTCTAAAGGCGGCAATAAGGTCTCAAGGGCGCTGGGTTAGGTTCAGAAACGTAGGCAGCCACGCATAGACAATTGCACCTTGCGTGATTTGCAAATACATAGGGGCATGGATCACAGCAGGACATGGCACCCACACTGAATCAGGGAACACATATCAGAAAATGCATTTACGACTTAAAATGTGGGGTTACAGGTGTGCTACGTATGCAATGCACAAAGGTGAAAAAAGGAATTAAAACTCTTATAACATTTAAATTCCTTTTCCTCCACTCTGTCATTAATTGACCCATAACTGTTGCCATTTCCTACAGCCTGGAAATCGTTTAGTGATTGGTGTGATTCCCGCGCTCATGTCATCACTTACATCTCGACCACTCAGGTGTGATTAAGCCTTGCAGAGACTGTAAGGCTCAGATTAACAGAGCGTTTTCCAATGGGGTTTTGACCTTATAAAACACTTCGGTGAATTAGGCCCTAAGTGTGGAAAATGCATTTGCATACATTAACGACCACCTGTGCAAGATTCTGACTTGGTGGGTGGGTGCTTGCTTGCCAATGCTTGTACTGCCTTCCCCATATCCTTCTTTGCAAACATTCTGGAATGTCCCCTTTTACAAATCTGATTGAGCACAGTTTTCCCTTGAAAGTTAAGCATACAGGTGGAACTTTAACCCATCGTTGAATCAGGTGACATGAAAATGCTTTCTTTCAAGGCGTCAGTCCCGCTCCTCCATGGAAAAAGATTTGTGAATTGCCCGCATAATTTTTTTAATAGACGTTCGATAAACTTATTTTGCCCCAATCTTTATTGGAGAGACTTAAGTATTATGAAGAATGTTTATACAAATCTGAAATGTCTATTTTTTTTGCAGGCTGTCCAGTGAATCAGATTTGTCCCCATTGTCTAAAGAGAAAAACCTAAAAAAATTAAAGAAGGAAGAAAAAGAGGAGAAGGACATTAAAAAGAAATTTAAGGTAATACATATTGATCGAAATCGAATAACAACAATATGTGGAAGTGGTTTGATTGGAATGCCCCAAGCGTTGTATTTGTTCAAATGGCATGCGTGTTTGTGAAGGATTTTCGATGTTACGTTACGTCATTTCAAAGGATTTCATACAAAACCTTGCCTCATTTTGTTGATTTTTCCACTCAAAGACTATTTGGGCCATAGGGTATGATTAAAGTTGGCATATTGCCCAGAACCTTAGCATATAGTTAGGGAGTGGGTCAAGGGAGAAACCGACAAATCCTCTATCCAGAGAGAATCGAGCTGTTGACTAATAGATTCAAAGCCCAGTTGAATCGGGAAAGGGAAGTTCGAATAGAACAAGTCCTAGACTACCCTAAACTGATGATGGACTTCGTGGAATCTAGGAAACTGGATCCAAGATGATCATTTTCACCATTGCATACTTATGATCAAGTAGTGGCAAGGAGGAAAAAGATCCTTAATTTAAATGTGAAGCGCATCAAAAGGATGGATTCAAATGACGCAGTAACCATCAGCAAGTCAATTGAAACAAACCATTGCAACTGGATTCGATCACGGAAATATGAGTTGCTCCAACAGGATTCTGAAATTATGCTGAGGAGTATCGCGTCCAAAAATACGAGAGAAATTTGGCAGATGATCAACGGTTTCAGTGCCCCTCAGGAGTCCCTATTGACCAAAACAGTTTCGGCCAGTGCCTGGCTGGACCACTTTTCTTCATTATTCCAGACTAATGAGCTGGTAAAGTGCGACATTCAAACTCCGAGGCGTGAAGGATGGACCTTTGAGATCACCAGAGACAACATCCTCATCTTAATCAATAAAGCCCGTAATTCAAGGGCCCCGGTCCCGGATGGGATGTCAAACGTAATGCTAAAGATGGACCCGGAGCAGTGGGCATCCTTCTTGTGGGTCCTATTTGACCACATCAAAAGGTCAAGGCGAGTACAGCCCTCATGGAAAACCTCAATTATAGTCCCAATTTTTAAAAAGGGGGACAGGTCGGTCCCCTCTAACTACAGGCCCATAGCTCTGCTGGACGTGGCAGGGAAGATCTGTGCAGCACTAGTCCTGCAGGGTCTCGCAAAATGGAGTACTAACTCTGGGAACTATGACATAAGGCAATCTGGCTTTGTCAAAGGAGTGGGCACAGACCTGAACATCTTCTTGATCAACATCTTAAAAGGATGTGTAAAGGAGAAGAGAGCTACTAAATTCTATCTGCCATTTATAGACTTGGCCTAGGCTTTCAACACAATGGACCGCATAGAACTCTGGTCGAAGCTCAAAGAGTGGAAATGCCCCGAAGATATAGTTGAAGCCATAAAAGACCTTTACGCAGGGACCCCCTTAAGAGTCAGATTGGACAGGAGGGATCTGCTTTCTGAGCCTATCATGACCATGAAGGGCTTGAAGCAGGGTTGCTCTCTAGCCCTAGCGCTATTCAACATTTTCATCTCTGACATCCAAAACACCTTGAAGAAAGCGAGAAGCTTTCCACCGAAATTAGCTGGGGCCCCTGTTGATAGACTATTGTATGCTGATGATCTTGTCCTTATAGATCAACTTCTGATTGGCCTGCAAAGACAACTAGACGCTCTTCAAGTATATGTTTGGGACAATGGATTTAAGATCAACGCCAAGAAATCCTGAATATTGATAATGGAAACAGCGGGCGACAGAGGAGGAAGCAAACACTCGTGGTTCCTGAATGGCGAGAAAAGAACTAAAATAAGTTTGTTGACTTACCTGGGAATGTGCTTAAATGTTAGTACAAATGACGCCTCAAGAGAGCACATCCTCCGAAGCAAGGGTAAGTATCTCGCTGCACAGGCACGGATAATCTTAAAAAAAGTACTGCAAATACTCAATCTGCCCAATAGTGTCATTCTATCATATGAAGGTGTTGTCTATCCTTACTTAGAGTGCTTAAGCGTTTTTTGCTCTCCTGGCAACATTATGGTTGGTATTGGCTTGCCTATTTTGGAAGAAGGTCTTAGACCTACTGGGAGGTATCCTATCCAGGCCATAAGAATGGAGCTTGGCTTAAGCTCCCAGTACGCAATGGTAGTTTGGAAGTCTTTGGCCTTGTTTCACAAATACATACTATCAACGCTGCCACTGGGCTATAAACTACTGCAAGCTGCTCTCTTGGAAGGGTCAGGGGGCACGTTGTGAGAATGAGGCTCTTAGAAACTTCAGCCGAAACATTAATAACCAACCCCATTGGTGTGAAACGCAAGCTGTGGGCTCAAGACTGGATTAAAACGCAGCAAAAAAAGTTGGCCTTCAAGTTATATGGGAAAGCCCTTTTTGAAGTCCTGCTCGCTCAACTCACTTCCCAAATTCCTGTTAAAATTCATAAGTAACCATTACCGTGCACAGTTTATGTGCTTTCGATTAAATCTCTTCCCAACCAGAGAGATTTTGGGTGCCAGGCTGGTGGGGAACGAAGCTGAACTCAGTTGTAGACTGTGCACTCACAAGGAAACTTTACAGCATTTAGTGCAATTTTCCTCGGCAATAACAGAATTGAGGACAAAATGGTATGACAAATTCATCAACGACCAACCCTCGTTATCGTCTGACCAGTGGTGGATCTACTGATACAAGGGGAACGAATATCATTGACCCTGGCCTTGATATATTTTTTAAAAGAAATGTTCATCCTAATAGAAAGACTACAAGCCACAAGGAATACATAATGGTCGTAACATTTTCTTTTTAAATTTTGTAGTGAAGGGAAAACGTATGCTGATGATAATCATCGTAATTGGTAAAAGTGTTTTTAAAGTCAAATACTAATTTTCAAAAAATAATAATAATAAATATAGTTAATTAATTTGTTCAAGGTTTGTGGGTGAGTGGTGGTTTCCGGCTCAATGTAGATTCATGTGAAAATAATGAGCATCACACCCTCTGGTGCTTGGAGGAATGAGGTTGTCTCTCATAGTCAATCTCACCGTACAGGGCCCTAGGATAGCATACCCACTCAAACACAAAGGTGACCAATTTCTGTATCCCTTTTAAATAGTAAATCACCCAAACTGGTGGTCGTGTGGTGTCCGACAACCTCTAAACACAATGATATGCACCCTTGAAGTCAGCTGAACCGCATCATAATGAAAAGGCATATCCCCATGCTTGAATTACACAGCAAAGAAGCTCTTAACCAGCCAATTGGGTGGGTGGTGGGTGGGGATTATCATGCTAGGGTAACTCAAAGAACAGTGACACAGGCTAGCATGAGCAGAGCTGTGCACTATGTGAGTGTCACTCTGGTGAGTAGGCCAACAGGTGAGCACAAGACATGCAGGCAAAGCACACGCTGGCGCAAGTATTCAGGGGTGAAAGGGAAGCAGCCGCTACTTCACACATATTGCATCATCAGTTCAGTTTTATTTTACTTTGGTTTGTCATAATTCATGTAGGACAGGCTACCAGCATTTCCCTATTGGGTCTATTAGCACACCAGCAGCATCTCTCAGGCATTATCCACTGGTAAGAGCATGCATTCTGAGCCCTCACAATGTCTCTGCACACTGCCCGGCCACCTCCTCTGCCTGCCCTTTTGCCTCTGCACCCCTCACTAGTGCTGGCACCGCGTCCCTCCAACCACCTAACCTCCCATCTCCATTGGTATGCTCCACATTGGGAGCAAGTAGAAATGGAAATGAAGTGGGAATCCGGCAGTTCCCGTCTCCATTTCCATGGCGACCACAGTCTTGGAATTCATAATAGCTTGCCCTCCATGCATGCTCCATCTCTCCTGTATTAGCCACCCGTACATCACACCCAGGTGTAGCTGTATCTAGGCCATGGGTGTAGAACCCTCCCATGGATAAATGCGTTCCTATGCATTAATGGAGCCTACACCCTCGCTATTAGCCCTTGCTTTGCTGGGGACTTTTAACGCGGCCGGCAGGCCGTTATTGGCCAGGGAAGACCTCGTGGTAGGGTGCTATTGCTCAAATGAAAGATATCATTACCTTCGACACATTGACATCTTTCCCAGAGCAATGTAGGGCACATTGCCCTGTCAGTTTGTTTTTCCAGTTCCTTCATTTATTTCACTTTGCCCCCTATACACAAGCAATCATTTAAGCCACAATAATCATTTCATGAAACATTGAAAATAGTTTGTGAGGGGAACAGTCACTCCTTTGAACATTTGGGTCTCCTTGCCCATTGGCTTGGGCAATCACTTAGCATCAACACAGAACATAACCAGTTGCAGAAAATCTGCTGGGACTCATTCACGGATGAATCCTATTCCAGCAGTCAGGAGCTCAGCATCTAGCTCCTGACCCTCAGAGAAATGACTGATAAGATTCTTATAAGGCGCTTATGAGAACTGGTGAGAAACTGTGGGGTTTTGGGAACAATAATAAGAACTTTAGAGAACTTATATGACACCCAGTTACTTATTGAATTCTTATAAAATCCTATACATTTGATGCAGGATGTATGTTAGGCTCTATGAGATGCGATTAAGATCCTTACAAGAAAATCAACAAGAAATTGTTGTATGGTGAGTCACTTTACCTTCTACCCACCTTCCAAATTAGGTACACAGTGGCAAATTGTTCCCGACCAGTTTCCGCTGCAGAGGTTTTTGACTACCTTGTACAGTGCTCTGATGCTTATCAGCTATGTTTGCCCGTAAAACCGCAGAGAAAAAATATATGGAGACTGCTAATCTGACCCCTGCAGGGCTGCATGCCACAGACTCCAATCCCATTGTCTCCGCGGTTTTCGTCATATTTCCCAGCGCAAAATAAATTCCTCAGCCAAATTCATACTCCAATTTTAAAAAGCGCTGCACAGACTAATGCCATCTCGGGCCCTTGTGCACAATGGCCTTTAATCGTTTTTAATCTATTTCAGCTTGAAGGAGAAATTAAAGTTTTGACCCAAATGATGGTGGATCCAAATGCAAAGATCAAGAAAGGTGGAGGAAAATATCTTTCACACAAAAGAGGAGAAATACTAGATGTTATCGAACGGACGAGTCTGGAAAAAATGCTTTGCCGCAACAGCAAAGGGAAATGTATGTATTACTTTCTTTTTAATCTTTTTCTTTTTATCCCCATTCAGATCAGGTTTCAATTACAACTCGAAGGGAATGTGTCTATACTAAAATCCCTATTAAGAAATATACACATTTGCTACCAGATGCCACAAATCTATATTAGCAGGCAAGGGAATGACGCCAGCCAATCTCTTTTCTTCTGCCTTCGCTCCCCCTCTCCCCTGCTGATCTGTTCTCGCTTGGCACTGTGCACCTGGCCACCCTCTGTCCTTCGGGCCCAGGTACCTGCTCACCCTGCCACCCTCCCGCACTGCCTCCTGGCAATCCCTTTCACTGGGGTCTGTATCTGTACCCATAATGCCCCCCCTTTTTCTTCCTGCACTTATCAGACCTACCCTGTCTGCTGCCTTAAACCTAGCACTTGCAAATTGCTGGCTGCATTACCACTCTTTGTTGCCTTTATTATTTAATTATTGTTATTTATCTGTTTCTCCTCTGATTCGCACTTTCCACTTCTCCCTCCTTCCATGCACTTTTCCCCTTCCTCTCTCCCATGCACTTGCGCTTTCTTAATGTCCCTGGGCCTAGTAAAATCGCTGTTTTGTTCTCCCCTGTTACCCTCTCTTGCCTTGTCGCGCTCTGACACACTTGTGTACGAGCGCGATAGAAATAAAATATCAATATCAATATCAAAGGAGGCTTGGATCGCAAGCTTCAACTTCTGGTACAGGCCTGCATTCTAGTCCTGTATCCTACGCCACTTCTTTGGGCCCGCATGTTGCGTTTCTCTGCCTTGACCATGCAGTCCGCGTTTCCTTTCTCACCTAACCGCTACTAATGCCTACTACCCACCTGCCCTCTCCCACACCTTACCAACTAACTTACTTCCCAAGGTGGTAGGGTTAGTCCTTTTACTCTTTCCTCCACCTGGCAGTCATCTTTGTATGTAGTATTTTTTGGGCATGTACGAAATCAATAGTGTTTTTTCCTTTTCTCAAGAAACAATGTTAGCACTCCGGACAACGTCCATGGGGTGCTACTATCATTAATGTATATTCAAACTGTTGGCTTTGAATTAATGTCCTTGTAGTGGGGCGGATGTGACTGGTAATAGCCCTGAATCCATGCTGCGGAAACAGCTTGTGGACCGATACCAGCTAAGCCTGCACGACTACAAGGAAATGAATGCTTCATATCAGTCTAGTTCTAAAAAGCATCGACGTCAGCGTATGTTTTCTGTACTAAGTTGTACAACTTTAGTGAGTATATCAAAACTCAACTTGGTTCTATAGAGCTTTGGCTCTAGATTCCCTCTCCTGAATGCCCTGTGCATCAGCTTAATGGACATGCAGATTGATCATTGTGTAATTAGTGAGTCACGTTTCCCAGGCCAGCAATCTTTAATGTATTGTCCGCATTCCAATACTGTTTAATGTTTAATGCAGTCCCTCATCCAGGCACAAAGTGCACCAAGAAAGAACATACTTGCGAGATAGTGCTTTGAATGTAAGGAATTTGTTCTGGTCAAAGAATTGACCCTGGCTTTGCAAACTACTGTTAGCTCAGAATTTGATTTGGTGTTTCTAGCATAAGAAATAGCAACGAGATTTTGAGGGGCCCAGAGAGGTGTACTCTGTGAAATCAATTCAATTCGCAGAAATGCAGTCAACCAGTCCTGGCCTCCACAGCATTCTGGCGGGCCTTCAGCTTCATTGTGTGGTATTTATCATGCCAAATGTGAAGTAGACAGCACAACCTTTTCACTTTTTCCAACAACACATCTCGATGTTAGATGGCTCTGAATTTTTTATAGGAATCTTTAATAACGTATTTATTGTAGCAGCTGAGTTATGCATTGAACGTCTGGTGCTCACCTATTACTTAGGATGCTTTTCCTGGCTTCCATTGGTTCTGGTCAAGGTTATTTGCAGCTGCCTAGAGAGCGCCTTCCCTATATCGAAGGGAAGAACTTGGAGAAAATGCAAGAAATCTAGGCATCGTCTTTCAAATAAAGATAACCTCGCTAAGTGATCTTTTTTCAGTCCGGTTGTAGATATTTTCTTATAGTGATGTGGATTTAATGACCTTGGTCTTGGCCATATTCTATTTGCTCCCAGATTAAAACACTCCTCTTTCACACATTTTTTGAGATAGGTATTCCTAGGTGGTATGATTAGCATTTGTGAGCATAATGTAATTATTGTAGCCACATACTGCATAATCAATGACTTACCCAAATATGTGTATAATAAGAATATCCCCAATTACAACATAAATGGTCCTGGGGAAGGCTGGGTGTGGCTTAGATGGCCCGTTTGTCAAAACTAGTCTACCAACTCTGCATGCGATAGCAATATTCTAAGCAAATACAACTTATGAATTATTAAGAAATCTTTTCTTCTTTATGTATTAATTATGGAACGTACATCAGATTCCAATTATGTCTTTTTATAAATACGTTGACTTGGCTGGAGAGTCTGTGAGTCTGTGAGACTGGATCGCCTGGATTGAGGTGCTGTTTTCCTTTCTGTGGACACTTCTATCTTTGTCAAAGTCCGTTGTTTGTTTCTGCGCCAGCCCACGGCTCTGACGTGCTTATAGCTTCCCGTGCTAGCGCACCCGCACGCACTCCCGGAAGTGGCCTGGCACGCAAGTGGGCTGTTTGGCTGGAGAGTCTGTGAGACTGGAACGCCTGGATTGAGGCGCTGTTTTCCTTTCTGTGGACGTTGTGGACGCTCGTATCTTTGTTAAGTGAGTTGGCAAGAGGAAGGACAGAAGGCCCTTTTGCAGTGAAACATGCAGGCTACCCTTCGAAGTATTGTGAAGTACTGTGAAGTACTGGTGCCAAGCGCTGGGACTTGGGGACATACTCTGGGACATACTCTGGGACTCTGGGACTTGGGGATCTGTGCTTGGGGGGTTGAGGACTTGCGGACTCATGTTGGTGACAGTGTGGTGCTTTAAAGATAGGCTGCACCACTGATTTTGGTATTTCTACTATTTCCACAGAGTCCGTTGTTTGTTTCTGCACCCTGCTCCCCGGACCACGCCTCCAGCCCACGGCTCCGACGTGCTTATAGCTTCCCGTGCTAGCGCACCCGCGCGCGCACCCGGAAGTGGCACGCAAGTGGGCTGTTTGGCTGTTCGGGTGGCGGAGAGGCGGGGAGGCAAGGTGCATATGTTGCTATGTATGCTGGCATTGGTTCCACTTTAGATAGATATCTGAGAATTAATGGTAGTGGAGCTCTAACCTTAACTGAGTGGATTTAAAGGATTGGTTGCTAACTGGCATTAGCCGGAAGTGCACTGAAAGTGCGGTTGGGCTGCTCAACTTGGTGGCGGGGTGAGGGTTGGCTGAGCGTAAAGGTGCAGAGGCAAGAGTGGTTTTTTGTTGGATTTGATTTTCTCATGCGGGAGGCATGAGGAAAAACAAAAGAGAAATCGACACCTACAAGAGGACTGTACCACTCAATAGGAGAGAATCCAAGGCAGTGGCAGGTCCTTTTGACGATATTCTAACTGCACCTCTAGTATTTACCCCTCTTAAGGGCACAATGAGTATGGCATGTAAACTCCCTCTGCCTCCATCACCTCCGTCCCCCATGGGAAATGTTGCTATGAATGTGGAGGAGGGTGGGGGGGGGGGGGTGGCTGATGAATCTATCCTATTGATTGACTCAGGTGAACCGAGTAAGAGCCTAGAGGTTCTTACTGAGCCGGAAGACTCTATACACCAGAAGGATAGTGAACGAAGCCCAGAAATGATTGATAGTTCACTCATGGCACTGTCTCAGTATCAATTGGGGAGTGAGGCAGACTGGGAGCTCTCATCAGCACAACCAATGAACAGGGAGTCTGAGTTGGGGCCGTCCTAAGGGGACACCCTAAATAGCTTGATATTAAATGAACTCTCATTACATACCATACTCTTAAAACAGCTAATAGCTGCTATAGAGAGACAAAATTGTTTTGCAGTTAGTGGTGGCTTGGCTAATCTGAATTTATTGGACTCCAGAATGCCAGCACTGATATCTAATGATCCCCGGGAGGGGCGCGGGGTCATCACACCAAGTGCATCGCCACTAGGTGGCTCACCCACCCCCGTGAGACCATCTGAAGAACCTGAATGGCTAGTGAATGAGGACCACAAAAGTGCGGGCTCGAGTAATGAGCCTAATGTAAAAAATAATAACAACAAAAATGAAGATAGGGTGCAGAAGCAGAAGCAAATGACCCATAATTCAAATAAAAATAAAAGCAACACAAAGAAAATTAACATCATGCGTAAAAAGAACACATCAGGTTATAGACGGAAGAATGATAAAGTTGGCAAAATTAATTGGAGATGGTTGTTAAGAGGGGAGGTAGATGACCTGGATTCTGATATTATTGAGGTAGATGAAGGCCCAGATGTGTTACTATGAAAAGGAATGAGGGTATGGCCGCACCCGATCAGATATCTGAAAATTTTAAAAATAAGGGCGTTAAGTGCCCGCTGAGGACTACTATCACCAACACTGAGGGCCCTAGGCAGTTAGATCAAAACATCCAGGGAAGCCTATTTAACTTTTTCCCTAAACAAGTAAAGCAGTAAGAACCCATCATACCCTCCATAGAACCTCAATTCCAGTTTCACCCCCAGATAAAGATGCTTTACCTCCAAGGCCAACAGTGACCCCTAATGTTCCAACGAGGTTAACATTGGGAGAGAACTGGGACCATAGGGTGGGGGTTACTGATTTGGAAGTGGTAGACGTGCTAGAGTCTGGTAATCAAGGAGCAAATGAAGTAAAAGTGCATTCTATGATTGTCACCAATAATCCCGAAACAACAGCACAATGCATCCAATCTAATGGTCCTGGGCGCAATAGATGTCTGCAACCCGATAATAAAGAGGGAAATAACGCCGGCTTAATGGGATCTAAATCCATAGGGGGTATAGAAACCACAGAGGTTGTGGCAGAAGCTGATTCTCTGGAAGGGATACCTGTGATGGAACGAGTGATCAGAAGGGTCATAAAACTGATGTTGGAAGGTCATGATGACAGTATACGAGGTGAATATGCTGTTAAAGTAACCTTGTGTCCGACACAGGAATCTAGTGTTCAAAATGATACTGACAACAAAATGCGTGTGCCGCCGATAGCGGCAAATGTGCAGGTGACTAAAGAGGATTGCAAAAATGGAAATTCTAAGGCCTCAAATACATCTAGGGGCCTATTGAATGAAGGTATACAAAGTGAAGGGGAAGGGCTCAGGAAACCACCTGATATGTCCAGGGATGGCAGAAGTAATCAGGAATGTCATGAGGACTTCCGGACTACTATCCCACCCTGGGGCCATACTGATATACCACCAATGGGAGCACAATCAGTGGCCATTAACTATCATCCCGTCATATGCGCTGAATTTCCGAGCATTTTTTTATACTACCTATTTGACAAGAGGGGCCCTCGTTCTTTGAACAGACCTATGGTTTTGGCCCTGTTTAAGGAAATACCAAATCTCTCTCTTATTACAACAGGAGACATCAGGCTGGTGGATTTTGTCCACCCAGTAAGATATGACTATCTGAGGGTTGTGTTCCATTCTAATCTTACTGTTGAGACAGTCTTAAAAGAAAGTAGTATGTTCCACAAAATGGAATACGATCTAGAGAGGGTGCATCTGGAGAGGAGATCTGAGGTCCAGGTGGAGAGGGAGCAGTTTGGGGAGGAAAATCAGCCTTCCAAGTCAATGGAAAGTACTTACGATGAGCCTAACCTTAGATGGTTAGCCCTTACATTAAGAGATTCCATATTACAACTCCAGGGCCTGATACCCAATAGTTAGTAGTCATGCAATTTTCCCCCTGATTAGCTGGAACTCGAGAGGGAATTGGCCACTGAGGAACTCATTGGAAATATGTGATATACTCAAAGAATGTTTTATTTTTTGTATACAGGAAACATGGTTTACTTCTGAATATGTATTAGATGGTTTTATCATTAATTCTTCCTTGGCAAAACAAGGTACAGTAGGTAGACCTGCGGGTGGTCTACTAATTGGAGTAGCTACTTCCTTGTTGCCTAAAGTTATAAAATTGGACAGGATTACAGATTGGTGTTTATTACTGTTAATACGTTTTGAAAACAGCACGCCCATTGGGGATAGTGACCTTTTGATTATCAATGTCTATTGGAATACGAAACTAGACATTGAGATTGAACTAAAAAAACGGGGGGCTTTGATGATGAAATGTCATGAAATTTCGAAAAACCTGGTAACAATAATTGCAGGGGACTTTAATGTAGGAATTGGAAATTAATCTTCTCTAACTACAATCGAGGTTTTGGGAAATTTCAATTGGTCACAGTGTAATAAAAACATGCAGGGGTATCTCTGGAGTACTTTGGTGGAGTCATGGGGCCTGTCAAATATATTGGGTCTGTGGAAAGATAAAATCCCATATACTACCTGGTTTAGAGGCATGCAAACAAGTGCTATGGGCTATATTTTCCTTTCAGACTCAATCATGGGCAAGGTGGAGGAGTTTAAGCTGTTGAAGATGAACTGCAGTGATCATAAGATACTGTATGTTAATTTTGAGGGGAAAAGAGACCAGAGTTGTGTACATCTGAACCTAGCGAACCTGGAAATAAACCAAGAAAAAATAGAATACTGTGGCACAAGACCAATGTAGAAAAAACAAACGCAGTATTTCTTGGAGACTTCAACTCCTCCACCTTGGATAGAAAGTACATAATGTATTCGAAGGGTTATTTTTCAAGTTATGTGGGCAATGTAATATCACACACGCCAGTTCCCATAAATGTAGTTCGGGCCCGTTTAAACCATACGCATGTCTATGATTCAGTGATAAGAGATTATAAAAGTCAGCGACAAAAGGCCCTGAGGCAAGTGGCTAATGCAGTACTTCCTCCTGAAAATATAATGGCATTAAAAAAACAAGTTGCTAACCGCTGGAAATGGAAGATTAAGGAACGCAGAACAATGCTATATCAATTAGATGGGGAAAGAAGGCTGAGTGCACTAAGGGATAATTCTTCTAGATCATTTTGGGCACTGGCCAACGACAAGACAGCCCGTAATTGCTTGGCATTAGCGAATCCAATCTCTGATCATCAGTGGGGTGGCCATTTTGGTAGCCTTTACCAAATAAAACATAGTACTATGCAAATTCCCATTGAAATAATAAATGTAGAATGGAATATTGATATCACTTAGGAGGATATCGGTGCTTTGATCTCTAGGGCCTCAGCATCTGGCCCCAATGGCCTCGCTAATATTGTCTTTAAGCAAAACAAACAGCTTTGGACAAAAATATTATTTGTATTGTTTCATGACATTCTCCTGACTCGTGTTATCCTGTCCTCTTGGCATATTTCTTTTGTGATTCCAGTATACAAAAAGGGTGACCCCTCCAATCCTCTTAACTATCGGCCAATAGCCCTATTGGATGTGGACTCAAAGATCTTCTCTGGTATCATATTAAATTATATACATACATGGATTAACAAAAATAACATACTATCCAAATTACAATTTGGTTTCAGAAAGAATGTGGGGACGGATGTGGGAGGACTCATGTTAACTGTCATGCAAGAAATGGCATGGAAAAAAGATGCTGCGCCTATTTATATTGCGTCCATTGATTTGTCTATGGCATTTGACAAAGTGGACCGAATAGTGCTGTGGGGCAAGTTAAAACATCTGGAAATGCCTCCAATCCTGCTCTCTATTCTAATCAAGTTAGATGAGGGGTCCCAATTGCAGGTTTGTTTGAATATTGAGGGTTGCTTATCTAGTTTAATTGATGCACCAAATGGATTATGACAGGGGTGCGTTTTCGCCCCCACGATTTTCAATCTATATGTCTCCGATGTAGGGGAAGGGTTGGAAGAGGTGACGTTTGTATCCCCGCGGGCTGAGGGGATAAAAATCTGCTGGTCAGCATACGCAGATGACTTCATGCTCTTCAACCACACTGCAGTAGGCCTGCAGCGATTACTCAGATTACTTGCAGATTCAGAGATTATACTGTAGCAAATCATCTACAGATTAATGAGAACAAGACAGTGGTTATTCGACTACATGCGCGCCCCTACTTTAAACAACATTCTTGGTTTCTGAACCATATAAAATTCACGGTAAAGCCCAATATACGATATTTGGGGTATCCAATTTTTGGTAACAAACAAAAATCACACTACAGACAGTATATGGATGCAATAATTACTCCCCTATTGATCCAACAAAAGAAATTTGACATCACATATGGAAAATTCTCGGCTCTACCTGCGGTGCGCTTTGGCGCAGCAATAGAGTGCTCGCTTAGACATGCGTGCAGAGCCTACTAATGCAGGTTCGAATCCCAGCGGGGCCAAATTCAGCCTTTCATCCTTCCGAGGTCGATAAATGAGCACCACACACCGTGGGTAATAATAAGCAGCGCTCAGATACCTGAGGGTCCGTAGCGCTATATAAATGCCAAATTATTATTATTAAAAGATATTACCACAGTTCTGCTACGGGGTGGAATTCTTCCCAAATATGAAGGAAAATTCTTGAAAACAATTTTGTCATGTTTACCGAAGTGTACGCTGGTGGCAGTTTTACGATATCAATTAGGCCTAAACTCAATTACATCTATGATAATGTGGAAAAAACTTTGACTAATCAGGAAAATGGTGACAACTACGAGGGGCACATTATATGATCTCCTAGGCTCGGGTATACGCAGTAATAACCTTAGGGATGAATGTACGGTATATCTTGAGCACTGGGGCCTATCCCTAGAACTTCTAATGTTTAATCCAAATAGGTCAAAAAAAGTCTAGAATGCGGGGACTGGGATAGCACAATGTGTTCTGTAGGAGCCACTAGGTTCCAAAAACACATCGTCTCCCATTACAAAAATTTAGGGACGGTGGAATCATATTTAGCACTGTTCCCCGATAAAACATCCAGGCATATATTTACATGTTTCAGGTGCAATGCCCTACCGACTAGAGAAATTCAAACTGCCCGCAGCAAAGACCCTGTAAGGGAACTTGGCTGCCGGTTTTGTGAGGTATTGGTCGTGGAAGAGACTCTGGAGCATCTGATGATATATTGTATTGTATTAAGACCTTATCGGATTAATTCCTTTAGTAAATATGTGGCTCCTTCAGGTCCAATCGATCTGCAATCACTATGGATAAAAATGTTACATGGAGCATATAAATCGTTACAAATATCAATTGTAAGGTTTTTGAGACATGTATGCAAATTGGAAACACAAACTGATTTGCATGTGGGCAATGCTGACTAAATAACTGTAAGAGCAGAATGCTGGAATTCTTCAATGGTAGTTTCCTGTTCGTTATGTCTTTAAGAGGATGATATTAAGTATTGAGTGCATTTTGCTTTCTTTTTCTTCTTAAGTAATTATGATAGCTTGCTCATATGCTCTGAGTTATCTTCTTTTAAGTGTGTTTTATCTGGCTTTTGCTTACGTTCTGTAATCATTTATTAAATAATATTTTTCTATGTTTGTTTTTATAATTGTATTTTTTTGTAAAGGTTATTTTTAACCATATACAAATAAATAAATAAATACGTTGACTTGTTTTTGTTTATTATGAGATGTTTTTCTTTTTAATATGGAATTCATTTTTCTTTGATGTTATTTATATGCCTTTGTTTTCAGTCCATTATGATTTTTTTAGGGGTCGCACACTTATTGATTAAAACACGTTAAATATATTCCGCATTTAGGATTGAGGTGGAAAATCAAATCTGTTGTTTTTTTCTTTTTAGGTTGGGACTACCTGGGCACTGTATATAAAGGCCACAATTTTCCATTAAAAAAATTGTAATTCCTATTGTAGTTCTTCCTGTGGTAACTTCCTGTACATTTTATCATAGTTGCTGTCGGGCACAATAGGGCGTTCTGGTATCCTGTTGGAGTCCTCTGTGTCAGACGGTCTTGTTTCCAGCGGTTTGACTTATGAATCCAACCTCTCTAGCTCTGTTAGAGAGCTTTGGGGCCATATCTCATGTCTACCCTTAGCTCATCCTGGCCAGAAGCAATATCTGGGAATGTTTCCGCCAGCCTTGGCATTGAATTTGCTGTCCTGCTTTCAACTTTGGTTGCATTAGTTCTTTGTCTATTGTGAGTCTCTAGGGCATTTCTTTTTACTTTGTTTGTTCTTCATCTCCTTAGTGAACTGGACATTAATGTGTTAGCTTCCAGCTTCTTCCCATTCTACCTAAGCAGCATTTCTCAGTTCATCAGGGTCTATAAAAAAAAGCATAATTGATCATTTATATCTCTCTTCATGCCGGACTCCAGCCTGTAAACGTGGGACCGTGTATCGAAACCGTCCTGCTCCGCATTGTCTTGTTTCCATGGCAAGCGCCTTGCCCCTGAGCTATCCTCCCGGCATTGGTGAAAATTCTTCAATTAGCTTATTACTTATTTTAAAACCCTTTGTGGCTAATTGAGGCGTATTTATAACATCCACCTCAAAGTGATTTAATCTGGTGCTTTGAGTCTCTTACTTTATTTCCTTTTTTAACAAATACATTTTTAAAGGTTTTCTCTAGTATAAAATTGCAAACCCCATCTCCCTCCATTTTTCAATGGGATTATCAGCATGTTAACTAGACTCCTCGCCAGGTGTTGTTTGCACAACCTGTTATAGCCTGCAAAGTTTTGAACAAAGGAGTATGCAATGTGTCTTGCATGGTTATCACTCTACTGAGCTAGCCTTGTTTCCCAGCCTCACCTCTTCTGGCATATACCAGTTAAACAGCAGCCTCCTACTCCTCACTGCTTTGAGTATCTCTGTGCCATCACCTTCTGTATAACCTGAAACTCTACCCTTTTATCACTACTGCTAGTGAGATTATGTGTGTTCTACTGTGGACCCTCATACACAGTTCTCTGGCTGATTACCATTAATTGGAGACATTGACTGTGACCACTAATTGTCATGTGGTCTTAAGCTGCTTCTTTTCATGTCCCTGGGGACTGCTTCCTCTATACCCTCAATTCTAAACCAGACATTTTCCCTGAAACAAATAAGAACAGACCATGGTTTAGCAATATTGACATTTTTCAGGGTTGGGAAGTTGTGCTTGCCTTTCAATGGCTCCAGCAGTGGCTTTAATGTTCATCAGAACATGCACATACAAGAAGTGACTCCAATCTCAGAATATGTAAGATCTGTTTGTCAGGTGTTAGGTTTTACTTCCTCCTTCATATCTCTGCCAACATTTTTTTCTGTTTCGTGTTTTGAGTGGGGACCAGAAATAGATTTTCCAGTTCATCTCCCAACTTGTTCATTTGCTAAGGCCCATGGCTATCTGTAAAAAGGGATTCCTCGACCCTGTGAGTAATCCTGGTCCCCCGATGGGGCTTCCTCTGACCACATTTCCCCCACGCACGGCTAACATAATGTTTCGATTGCAGGCCCTCCTGTAGGCCATTACCCTATTCACAAAGTTCTAATAACCCAGAAACTGTTGCATCCTATTCAACATGTATTCTTTACGTACCAACTCTTTCAGCTTGATCACCTTGTCTTGTGGGAGCATATACACCATACTTCCTGAGTCAACTGCATCCAAAGGAAGGTCAAACATATTGCAGACCTTTCCAAATTTTCAGTGCATATAGCAATCTAAATTATTGTGCTGTAGCCTGAAATTCCCCCAGTAATCTCCCAAACTCTCCTCTCAACTCTTGTCCACATTATCTTATTAGTGCTATTGCCGTATCCACGTTCAAACTTGCCATTCTACTGTGTTTTTGCCTAATTAAATCATTCACCGACCCTCCTTGCGGCTCAGACATTTGGTGATTGAGTAGGTATTCTTTGCCCGGGATTTTCCTTGAATCGCCCCTCACGAGGAAATGATCAGTCCCTTCATAGGAGAGTCTGCAAAGTGGACCACGATCCTGCTACCCACCACTTTCCTTGTCAACATTTCCTTCACAGACAATGGGAATTAACTGTCTGATGTTACCTTTTCCTCCATGTCCCCATCCTTGAGCCTCATCCATAAATGCCTCTTGTTCCATGTCTATTGGGGTCATTACAGTGGAACACATAGGAGAAAAACCACAGTGGGGCAAAATTACAGTGGGGCACCTAGAAGGAAAATCACAACATGGAAAAATTACTTTGCGACATGCAGGAGGAAAGCTACAGAGGCACTCAGTAGCAGTCCTAGTGAGCAGATTAACAGTGGGACATCTGAAAGCAGCACTGCAGTGGGACACGAGTAGCAAAATCAGCGGTGCACCTAGGAGAAGAATTGCAGTGGGACTCCTGGGAGCATTATAGTATAAGGTAGAAAGTAGAATGGTGAACAGATTAGTGAGGAGTACAAAGAATCAAGACTACACCTGTAGCAAGCTATAACCGGGCATAACAAGGCATGATAAAGGTATGACGTGTCATAAAAGGCCTGACCAATCATTAAAAGACCCATCAAGCCATGAAAAACCTGAACAGGGCTCAAAAAAATGATCTCCATGCACTCTGCAGACAGATGCCATTTCAGTTGCTCGCGTTGCTTCTCTTAAACCTTGCCTCCCTCTGTCTCTCTCTCTCTCTTAAATGGATACATTGTACACAATGTGCCCAGGGAACAAGGAATTGCCAGATAAAAGGAAGGGGCTGACTGAGTATGCCCTTGCTTATCCTAAGTGAATAGCGACAAGTAATGGGAGGCATGGCATTTTTGGTTCGGAGAAACAGCTGCCAGAGATACTAGGAACAAGGCACTCTTTTAACATTCCATAGTATCTCGGTTTTCAGGCAGAGAGGCATCTCAACTCTCACTATGACTTGCTCAGATGCTGTGCTCAGCTTTTTACTGAGATCCTTGGCCATTTGGCAAAGAGCTGCATGTGTGAGGCGTATATCATGCGACTGGGACAGGGCTCAGAAGCATTTGTTGTTTCTCCCGGAAGTCTACCCAAGTGTGTCCAACAGGCCTCAAATCTATCTCACATAGCACACGTGGCCACAAGTCCAAACAACATTCCCATCCCACCACTGGTATTCAGGCTGCACCATAATTCTGGTTTCAGAATGTTGCAGAAGCCCTGCAGGCAGCTCTTAACTAGGTGGTCGATGAGATGAGGACCAGGAAAGATAAAGGAGTGTGGATTCCTAGTAGTGTCCATGAAGCAAGGTGCGACATTTCGTGGCCTAAAGGAGGGCCTCTGGTCTTTCCATCTAATGGCTTGCATCTAATGCCATTCCATTGAATTTTTTCCATCTAAAAACTTTGCATCTAATGCATTTTTTTGGGGGAGGTGTAAAGGGTTAATTTGTGTTTAGGTGCATTATAAAGGGTAAAAAATGGGGGATAAAAAACACATAAAAAAATGCCTTACACGCAAAGTTTTTAGATGGAAAAAATTAGATGGAATGGCATTAGATGCAATGGCATTAGATGGAAAGACCATAAACCCTAAAGGAGGTGTTCTGGCTACAGGAAGGAGAAGACAAGCATGCTGACAGAGGAAGAAATGCTGTTGGGGGGTAGAATCGGCAATCTAATAACACTGCAATCCTGCAGTTTCGCAGGTTCTATACATGGTATAGATTTCTAAATGCTTATTGAAAAACTCCACTCACGATCTAAAGCATGAACAATGGCACAAAACATTAGGGTGCATGGTTCCATCACAAACTAGAAAATGTTTTTTGTTGTTGCAGTAAATGCAATGTGAAGGTGACCTCAGTGGCTTCATTATTCCCATATGGGGGAGCAGTTGTGCTGACTTCACCCTTTCTCTAGGTTTTCTGCGATTACTGTGTGTTATCTCCTCTGCTTGTGTCAATCCCATTTTAACCCATGAAAAGGACTCCTGCTGTTAGATTTAACACTCCTGGATCTAGCTCTCTTACCTTCTGTCCAGTGTTTACTCTTCCCTGACCTTCAGGGCATCCCTCTTCACTCACTGGTAGCTCACCTCCTTACCTGTTTTACTGACTGGTGGAGATGCACATACTTGGCAGGCTCTACCCCAATCAATGTTCATTTCCTGGTCCCTGATTCACGCATGCCCTCAAGTGAGTCATAACCCCTGTCTTCCCAGAGTCCATTGTCAGTCTATTTTTCAAAGCCATTTCAAAGCCCCTTTGCAGCTACCACCATGTATCACTTGATGCACCACCTTTGGTGCCTATTGGAGTCACCCTGTGATTGACTTTCCTTCTTCCCTATGACATGACTGCTCCACACCAGCCTCTTGCCATTTATTTTGTGAGAATGGACTCAAGACTTGCCATTCTTTCATTGCATGGCATAGACGCCCTGCCAATGCCCCAGGTGTTGCCCCTAATGTCATGGCATGGTTGTTACTGACCCTCCTTGGCATCCTTTCTAGAAACACATAAATTTCCCATGCACCTTTTGGGCATGTCCCAGTTGTCACTGTTGACTGCAGCCCTTCAACCATATCCACCCTAGTCCTCATTGGTGGGGTTCCCCAAGCCACCGTACAAGTGTGACTCCTAGATTCCCTATGGTAAGAGTGTTGCCCTTTATTCCTCAGAGAGTCTCTCCCCTTAGCCTGGAGGTCATCTTTGCACTCTTGACAGTTATATGTCTCCCTATTCTTCTCTGCCAAAGTGGTGTGATCTGTCTCCGCAGCCACAATTCCCCACTCAGCAGCCATGGAGACAACCAGAAACAATTAATGGGCTTTATTGGTTATTGCAGGGTGCAGTAATTCAGCTTCTTCATGCTAAGAGCCACACTTTCCAACTGCAAACTTGAGAAAGTGTGGGAACTTTGTGTGTAGTCTCTCAACACGTAGGTTCTCCACCAAGCAGTCACTCTGGAGACACACTTGGGTGGGTGTACTGCAACCATTTATCCCCAACATCAAAGTGTAAGGCAGAAGCACCCTCCGTTACCTCAAGACCCTATTGTTTTCAAACAACTGGCCATGTGTTCTTACAGCATGCAGCATTGTATAGTGTGGTTGTCATAATCAGAGCCAGACAGAGAGAGGATATTCAGAAGCTGTGTCTCCCTGTGTCCTCTTTCCCTAGTATTTTCGTTTTTATCTGATGGAATCTCCTCATCTTGTCATTAATTATTGCAAGACGAAAACTCACAACAGGCTCGAGGAATACATTACTGGTTTGTGAAGAATTTACCTCAAAATGAGCGTGTTGTACGGCCACATTCTATTAGTTGAAGACACATGTTGTACTCAACAATATCCCACCTACCGAACACAGGTAGAACATCCCATTCTGCACAATGTCAAAATGGTGGCATTTCCTGACACGTATCCTAATTATCCCCTTTTGGCCAACAATTGTTTCCTCCTCTCTTTCTTCTAAGCGCTATCCTCTTGATCAATTCTCTTGTTTCTCAGCTGATACTGCTTCTACTCATCTTAATTCAGCTTTATCCTCAATGATTGATCTTCCACATCCTTCCTGTCCGTTCACCCCTTCTAAAAGACCTTCTCAACCTTGGTTTTCCTCTGCTCTTCGTCCCCATCACTCAGCCTTGCGTAAGACTGAATGTCGGTGGAAGAAATCTTATACTCCTGTTGACCTTCCTACTTTATCCTTACTTTATTCCTCCTATGATTCATCTCTTTTGGCTGGAAAGAAACAATACTTTTATTCTCTTACTCTTTCTCTCTCTCACCATCCTCGACGTCTCTTTCAATGTTAAGCTGTATTCTCTCACCTTATTCCCCTGGTCTTTCTCTTTCCTCTTCTCTTTTGGTCAACGTTTTTGCAAATTTCTTTACTTCAAATTTGACCTCACTTTGGGCATCCTTCCACCCTCCTGATCCTTCTTTTCCTGCTTCTTCATCTTTTTCTTTTTCTTTTTCTTCTTCTTTTTCTTTTTCTTCTTCTTCTTCTTCTTCTTTTTCTTTTTCTTTTTCTTCTTCTTCTTCTTCTTCTAATGTTTCTCTGTCACTCTCCACTTTTGCTCTTCTACCTGATTAAGACACATGCTCATTCTTGATGAGGGCTCATCTGACTGCATCCCCACTAGATCCTGTTACTTCGGCTCTTATGTCTTCTATTTACCCTCCTTTAGTTATGTGTCTTACTGTGCTGTTTAACTTGTCACTTGTCTCTGCTATCTTTCAATCTTCTTTTAAGCATGCTGTTATTATACCTATTTTTTAAAAAAAACCCACACTTGATTATTCTCTTTCCTCAAATATACATCCTATTTCCTTGCTTTCTTTCTTATCTAAACTTCTTCAATGTGTGGTATATGCTCAAGTTTCTTCCTTCTTACATCTACACTCTCTTCTGCATCCATTACAGTCTGGTTTTCTTCCTGCTCACTCCACCGAATCTTCTCTGTTACATGTCTCTAGCTATTTACTTTATGCTAGGCATTACAAATTGTTGTCAATACTTATTTTGCTTGACCTATTTGCTGTATTTGATATTGTTGATCACACTATCCTACTCTCTTCTCTATCTACACTGGGTTTATCTGGCTCTGTACTTAAATGCTTTAAATCTTATGTTTCTGACCATACCTATTCTGTTTTCTGGGCTGTGCAGTCTTCCTCTTCATATTCACTTCTTTAGAGGGTTCCCCAGGGTTCTGTTGTAGGTCCGCTCCTTTTTTCTTTACACACGTTTCCGTTGTCTGATCTCATTTCCTCTTTTGGTCTGTCTTGCCACTTCTTTGCTGTCGAATCTCAAATCTTCTCCTTTTCTACATTCTCGTCCTCTTTACATGATACCATTTCTTCTTGTCTATTTGCTGTTAAATCCTGGATGGCTTCCCGGTCTCTTCACTTGAATCCCTCCAAAACTGAGGTACTCTTTTTCCCCTCTTCCTCTCCTTCCCTTGTTCCTCCTACGCCTGGTCTTCTTTTTCTTCCATCTCTTCTGCCTTTTTCTTCTTATGCGCATAATGTAGGTTTTCTCTTAAACTCTTCTCTCGCTTTCTCCTTGTATATTTCTAACACTGCTCATAGGGCTCATTTTCATCTCTATAATCTTCGGCGTGCTCAGCAATTTCTCTCATTTCAGGCTACTAAACTGCTAATTCATTCCCTTGTTTTTTCCAGTCTTAATTATTGTTCTGTTCTCTTTTTTGGTCTTCCTATGTCTCACCTTACCCCTTCCTATGTCTCACTTCTTGGTTTTCAACTATGCAATTCATCTTTTGTTTTTATTTCCTTCTCGTTCCTCTGTGACTGTTTCTTTCTTCTGCTTCTATGCTTTGTGAAGAATCTTGCGGACCCCTCACTGAAACCCTACCTAAAGTCTCCTCCCACGTGGCCTGGGGAAGGCAACCGCTTCCTGATCCCAATCCTGGGGGTGGTGTACTGCAGGAGGATCAACTGGGTGGAGACAAGGCCCAGGAAAGTAGGGAGATTCTGTGGGATGAGACACATTATTTTCCTCTAACAGGGAAACTCTTACCACTGTATCAGAAGAGGTTATGGCTTTCTGTAATTTTAATGTCTCTAAACATCATATGGCATCTAAGGTAGTAAAGCCTAAAGTTTTAACACTAAAGCATATTATACCAAAAGAAAGAATCCCTTTGGTGCCTAAAAATAAATGCTCTCCTCAATACCAAAGGTACACTGCAAGGAATGGCGGAAATGGTGTCTTCTCTAAATCATTTTCCTCTAGTAAAGATAAAACATATAGACCCTCTGTTAAAATTACTAAGGTAATTAAATCTATCCTTAAAGATACTCAAAAAGTAGAAAAACCTGACTTTGATCAAGTGAACTATATGTCCCAGAATCCTATAGGGACTGAGACGCAGATGAGGGCTAAATAAGTATGTAGGTGTAATAGTCAGGCAATTAAGTCTGACAGTTTTTGCAAAGGTCAGGCAATTGAAACCAATGGCTCAAACCTGAAGCCAATTGTCAAACCTGTGAGGCATTAAAGGCTGCAGCAGGAGAGGGGCGAAGGAAGGAGCTGGAGCAGGAATTGGAAGGCTGTCAGCAGAAGTAGTAGTAGAAGAGCACAAGGCTTGCAATTCACAAGTAAGTGTTATCACAGAAAGGACACGGCGCGTGGAGACAGCAGATTTCACCTGCAAGTTCTGAGAGGGTCTCAAAACCTGTATTGCCGTGGCTGCACTGAGGAAGACGTTCTGAGAGTGGAGCTTTCCCCATTTTTGCTGAGTAGCTGGGATTGCAGAGCCGTGACCATGCAGAAGCCCGAGACTCATAGCAGAAGGCAACCCGAGGGACTGAGGAGTGAAGGAGACTGCTCATTAGCATGGCCGGACTGGAGACACCCGTGCTGCAGAAGGGTGTGCGTCACAAGAGTGCCCCAAGCAGTAGTAGCAGTTGAAGAATTCGGGAACGTGAAGCAACCGCGGTGTTCCTGGAGCCAGAGAGTGAAGCTCAGTGTTCAGTTTCACTCTGCAAGCCTTGCCAGTAACTGTTACCAGCTCAGAAGCACCTCTTGTAAGTTCAAAAGCGAGTATAAACTTTTTCGTCATTGTGGAAATTCCTATCAATAATGGAAATGTAACGCTCGCACTATTAGTGAGAGCAATAGTGTACGCGTAACAAGAAAAGCTGAGTATTTCCAATATTAAGCAATTTACTGTTGCCAGAGTGGTTGCGTGTGTCTCATTAAGAAGGGAACGCTTGTTAAAAACTATTCAGAAAACCTGATGTTAACTTCCACAAGTGTTACAAGTGAATGCAGTATCAAAGGAAGGTCACGTTTGTCCAATTGAATTTCCCTACAGGAGTCTGAAACCATTCCCAACAATCACCGGTACCTTTTTAAGGTTAAAGATCAATCTTAAAGAGTGGTCACGTGTACATAAATCTGTTTTTCCTTGAACCTTGTAGTATTCGGAACATTTATTCTTTAAGTCCAAAAGTAACGTTTGTTACTTACTTAAGCAAAGCGCTTTGGTGAACACGCTCAAATAAAATACAAATACAAATTTCATTATTTTAGTACTATGGCAGGAGTTGCAGGGACGTCATTTGACCAAAATGTCAGGGGTAGCGGAAGTGACATCACCCGACCCTTGACCTCGGATGACATCACAGGAAGTGATTTCATCTGACCCCACCCCGAAGTGACATCACAGGAAGCGATCGAACACAACCTTTCACCCCTTGACAAAACAGGAAGGGGCATCACATAGCATTGTTTCTCAGTGCACTACGGGAAATATGGTAACGGTATCACTGTAAAGCGATATACATTGCATACAAGAATGGATCACCATATGTATAGTTAATATCAGTGCGTATAGGCTCACATTACCAAATTACTGTGAATGCAAACAAATGTTCAAGGCCAAATGATTATGATGTGTTATTATATAACACTTATGCTTAAGTGCTTCATATATTGTATTTATGTATCTCATTGTTCATTTTTAACACTCTTAATACCAGCGTTGTGGTTTCTAAGTGTGGGATCAGGATTGAAACCTGTGTAGCCCTGCGTTGTCTTGCTTTCAAGACAAACGTGTTGCCCTTGGGCTATCCTTTCTCATCTATACATAGAACAATACATACAATATCCCCCAACCTGTGTTGGTACTCATTTATCAACCAAAGCAGGATGAAAGGCTGAGTTGACCTTGCCGGGAGTCGAACCTGCAACCTGCAGATCACACACACATTGCAGCAGCGAGCGCTCAACCCACTGAGCTATCTTATGGGCTATAGCTACCAGAAAACCAGCCACTCCAGAAACAAAGAGCCAAATGCTGCTGGCCACAGCCAAAGAGCCAGAATTAAAAAAAATCTTACATTTTGTATTTCTTTTTCATTTTATTTTAGCAAGGGAGACTTCATTGGTTGCAATTGCAATCCCAGGCAACCCCTAAATGACATTCCTGGGGAGTCGGTATTTATATCCGCCAAAGGGTACCATTTTTTAAGTGCTACGCTTGTGGGGGGAGTTTGCAATAAAATAAAAATAATAATATGAAAAAAAAGGAAATGGTCAATAAAAAAGATGAAAGGAAGGGGCGGGCATATTGGGTAATCCCTGGTAAAGCAAACAACAACAAAAATAGCACTTTAAACATTTTACTTTTCTGCTGGTAAAAAGACAGCAGATTAATTACCAAAATAATTACATGGCTCTTTCAGAACTATGGATGTAGCTCATGGTTCCATCTAACAATACAATTCTGTGAGGAGTTGATGCTATGCAGAATGAATATGTTTTGACACATTTGCTTATGTCGATTTTTTGGAGATTATCTGTATATTCTGGAGTCCTTCTGCAAATGTACCTAGCTGTGTGACAATGTTCCTTTCTTCTTGTTCGTTCAACCTACAAGAACCATTAATATGCATTTCTATTATCGATATAATCAAGGATTGATGCATCAGGAAAGTTTTTCGAAAAAAAACGGGACACAATGTGAAATGGTGTAGCGTGTTGTTTTTTTAAGCGTCAATAGTGAAGACTAGTTTTGTTTGCAGACAATGCGTAGATGTGTAATGCGATTCTATCACACCTTATCCGATTGAGTCATGTGAAAATGTAAGATAACCTGTGTTTCGCCAATGGGGCTTTCTTCAGGGCTCAGCAGTAATGACATACAATGAGACTCAAGCTGTGGTCTACATTTAATGACAACAGTGTAATTTGGAATTGGTTATTTATAACGTGCCTAATATCTAGACCCGGTGATTGAACCTGTGTTGCTCCGCATCGTCTTGCTTCTAAGGCGAGCATGTTGCTCTTGAGCTATCCTCCCGAGGTCTTGGGTCTATTTAACTTGCAGTCCAAGGTCTTTATGCCTGATTGTATACTGTGTTTAGTCAGCAACCTTTATTTATCATGCATTTGTATTTATTTATGCTTTTATGCTTTTTGATATTGAATGCCCAATAGAATGCAATGGGGCAGCACACCTTTAAGCATCACAAGACATGATAGCATTTGCAGTGAGCTTGGGATGTTGTTATGTTGATTTGAACAGCGTGGGAATCTGATCGGTACATTTTGTACCAACATAATAAAAATATCCTAGATCTTTCTATAAGTGGTTTCCATTTGTTTGGTGGGTAAGTAGTAGGATCCGTATCTCTGGGGCATAAAGGGAGAACTATAGTCATCAAGGAGGATGAAGTGATGTTTATTTATGGAACCAGCCCATTCACAAACTCACTTCCAGCATATGTATATAATTATAACTGGGAAACCCGAGTATGGTACCTGGTGGAACCCCGAGCTGAAATGCAGCCCATAGTTGAATAGTTTGCACCTTTGTTCTACCCCTGCACAGTCTCCATGGACCAGCATTGCAGGGTTTAGAGGAGAGGCACGAGGGAAGCATACAAAACATTAAATAAAATACCAGATTGCCTCTCTACTCACCCCACAGCAACCCAAAAATGATTTGAAAAAATGAATTCCATAATTAACTGCCATTATTTATTTATTTATCTGTTTATTTATAACGCGCTGTTAGCCCGCAGGCATTAAGGCTCACATTCACACAAAGTATACAAACACCAATGACAGAACAATCCAGTTATCAGGGAGACCAGTGGGAGGGTAGGTCGACTAATCAAACGAGAATGTTTTTAACGATCGATGAAAAATTGTTATATTTTGCTCCTTTCTAAGGTTCAGTGGAAGAGATTTTCAAATTTGAGCTGTGCAGACTGGGAAAAAAACTTCCCAATCCAGGTGTGGGTTTAAATCCTACGCACTTGATCAGGGACACATCTGATGAGCGCAAAGTCCTCGCTGGAGTGTAGCGTGACACTAGCGATTTTAGATACGTGGGAGCCGAGCCATAGAGGCATTGATGGACTAGCACTGTGGCCTTGTACGGGATGTGTGCCGAAATCGGCAGTCAATGTAGATCCCTCCTGTAGTCAGAAATATGGTTTCTCCTCAGAATTCTTTTAATGATGCGAACAGACTTATTTGCTCTGATCAAAAGAGCATTGCAATAAAACAGCCTTGATAGAATGGTTGCCCTGGCTATAGTTGCACAATTCTTCTCTGAGAGGAAGGTGCATATGTTTCATAGCAGTCTAAGATGACATGCACAATTCATAGAGACATGGCTGACATGAATTTCTGCACTCAGCGAGGGCTCGAGGTAAATGCCAAGTGTTTTTTACCTTATTCAAAACTGGGATGTCGCTGTTCTGGATCTTGAGACTCTTATAATCCAGAGATAGTTTAGTTCTTACTAGGCAGCACCCGAAAATAAGTAGTTTGGTTTTTCCTTCCATTGAGGCAAAGCCAGTTATTTGTCATCCAAGACTCAACTAGATGTTAAGTGTTTTAAATATTGGCCATGTCCGATTCACAGTCTCCACTAATCTCAAGGACGAGCTGTGTGTCTTCAGTGCAGTTTGTGAAAAATATCACCCTCGCCTCTAAAAGTGGACACAAAGGTCTAATATAAATGTTAAAGAGGATCAGAGACATGCATGCTCCCTGGGGAATGACACAGTAAATGTGCGCTCTGGGAGATAACAAGTCCCCCAAACTAATGCTAGACATTCGGTTCGACAAGAAGGACTTGACCCAATCGGTAATGTCCTTTCCACAGTTACCATGGTCTCCCAGACGTTGAAGCAGGCATTCCTGCTCAAGAAGGTCGAATGCTGCCGACAGCTCGAGTAGGACCAATAGTCCGGCCTTTCCTTTGTCGAGGATGCTCAACCTATATGTCTGAAGGTCAATTAGGGACTTCTCGGTACTATCTGCTGGTCTAAAGCCTGACTGTCTATTATGACGGAGCCCACTTGCCTCTACAGCCGCTTGAAGCTGTGAGGTGGCCAGTTTGTCTGACATTTTTAAGAGGATGTTGCAAATGGTAAGGAGCCATAAATTAGACGCATCCTTTGGATTCAGACCTGGCTTTTTGATCAATGGAGTAACCAAAACAGTCTTGATGTCATCAGGAACGTGTTTATCACGGAACGACGCGTTGACCAAATGGGTGAAAAAAGGAGCAAAGGCCTTTTCATGTTCTAGAACCAATTTTGGAGCTAAGATATTTTCTGGGCAGGGCATGGGGCGCATGGTGTCGCGTGTTCTCTCCATATCAGCGGGAGACATAGGTGATACCTTGAATTTTTAGTAGAGCTGAGAGCAGAGTTGCACATAGGTTTAGCGTTGATTAGGTCTTTCCTATTTTGTTGTGAGCTGTGGTCACTTTAGAGGCGAATGCTTTCTGCACATTAACACAATCTTGTGTTGACAAAGGTAAAGGCATTGTTTGAGCTCTCTGTGATTCCATAGATTTAATAATCTCAAACAGTTTCCTCAGACTGTTAGTGGCTTCTTTAATCTGCCTCTTAAAAAATTCCTTTTTAGTATTCAAGATGGTGTATTCATAACATTTTCAAGTTTTTTCCCAGCTAGTTTATTGGCCTTCGAAGTTTTTTTTAACCATTGAAGTTTTCTTTTGCCGTTTTTTAAGAGAGTGAGTTCTGGGGTAAACCAGTTTTGATGGCCAGCGCTCTCTCTGACCAACTTAGCTTTAAAGTAGGCGATTCCATTTAGGAGTTCTGAGATTCAGCTGTTATAAGCAATCAAAATGTTCTTGGCAGAGTATGAGTCTGAGGTGCTCATCATCATCATATTCGCCAAGCACCCTTGGAGGATGGAAGGTAGACGTTTTAAAATATTTCGGCTGATGGCTCTCTTAGGAATGTTACTAGCTTTGGGAGTGGATACTGTAATATCAATGTTGTTTTTGGCTGTAGTGGGGTCCTTGTTACATACTAGAAAGGTAATATTGTCAAGAGTGGATTCCAGGTCAATTGTGTCCTTATCCACCATATTGCCCCACCAATGGTTTAAATCGCCTAAAAGGAGGGTACAACAATTTGGTCTGAGTTCTGCTCAGGATCTGGGAGATTTATCAGTTGAAGCCCAGCATTTCCGAGAGGCAACGGTAAATCCGGACGAAGTTGACACGGCATTGATCTGAGGACGTGATCTTTAAGTGAAGGGGCATGTTTCTTGAGCGACCTGGTATTTAGAAGTGCCATTTTTAGAGAGTTATTCGGTTTTACTGAGGATGGCTCAGTCTTCCTAAGCCCTTTAGTGAAACTGGGGCCCACATCTAGTGTGCTGTTGCTAGAATTTCTTGGAGCCCTTGAAGACTCTTGGCTACAGTTAGCAGAGCCGTTAGAGATGGAGGAGCCATGGCCCGGGGTGGTCTGCTCTCTAACAGGGATCAGTTCCTTGTCTGCCTCGGGGGCGGGTGGGTGAACTATATCTGTGAACTGGGGAGTACTGTTTTCAATTGCCCCGGATGGAGTCCTTAGGCGCTTTGGTGTTTCTTCTACTAGTTAAGGGGGTCCGGGCTGTCCCAGGACTGTTGGGGGACTGCAGGGATTGCAGGCGGAGGTAGGAATCGGGGATGGCTCCAGTGCTTCTCAGGGTGCTGGCTAGAAATATTTGCTAATCATTTCCAGCCGTTTCGCCTTTTGTGCTGCAAGAAGCAGATTTAGACCCTTTGTATAGCCCGTAATATTTGCAAGCGATTAGCCATGGGCCGAGCAAGCAGAAAGACTTCCCTACTCCTCTAAGAACACTGCTAGTTTCCAGAAGACGTAGTTAGGTGACTTTTAGGAAAGTGCTACGCTACAGCAATTTATTCACGACAAAGGAAAGTACCTTCAGGATAGGAGATTTGTTCATAGGTAGAGGGTAACAGTGACGGAGCAGAGATTACCTGGAAATCACAGCACAAGAGGCATCCGAAGGCGTCGATGCTGGAAGATGACCGGCCAAGCCGGCTTTGTCCTGGGGCGCTGGCGTGCCGGGCCTTAGAATATATGCACTAGGGCTATTGGGAATAGTAGTTTCCAGACCTATTAGCATAGTTCAGTGCAGACAAGCGGTGAGAGAGAAAAAAACACCACTTGCAAACGGTCTTTAAACAAAGCTTGCAACAATTTTACAAGACAACATATTATCAGAAATTCGTTCAGCCCAGAAAATGAAGTTTCAATTTAAATATACAATGCAGATTGCAAGGTGCGGCAAAAAGAGCAACCTAGTGAAGTTTCAAATCTAGGTGGACTCGATTGTTTAAAATAATATTTTCACTTCCTGGCAAACACTATTTAGCACAATTACAGAGCACTTATACGATGCAAGTTGTGGCGAAAATAAGCATTCAAATAACGTTTCAAATCGCGGTGGACTCTGTAGTCTGAGATAACGGTTTCACTTCCTGGCACACACTATTGAGCACAAATACAAAACAGCAGTACAGTCCTGATCAAAGGCTAGCAGGATGACATAGCATTCAGAAAGGGAAATAGTTTCAACTAGCTTCCTATGGAAGCCCCGAGCAACAGCTCTATAAGTACACCAAATTAAATGGATTGTTCCACTCTGAGGAGACGGCGCCGCCTCCTCCAGCAGAGCGTCCAATGTTATGACACAATAAGATGTGCATACGGGCGCATGCCAGAAGAACATCAATCAGAGACAGACACATGAAGTAAACAGCATTATCTCTAGGGATGAAACAGGCAGCGGGAACAGACATAGGGCTGTATGAGAACAGCACCACGTTGGGTGCAACACTAGTATGGTGTCACACTGTGCTGGAGCACTGCATTGTGATCACACCAAGCTGAGCAATGTAAAGATATCAAATAGATTTCGGCACTGCAATTTCAGTGAATCTTTGCAAGCTGAACTCTGCACTGTGAGGGTATTGCACCAAGACCTCACAATGCACTGTGAGGGTATCACACTAGGGTGGCACACAATGCCGAGCACTGCACTGTATTACATGGAGACAACCAATGCACAACTATAGTATCACATGAAGGTGAGCACTACATTGTGAAGGCATCACACTAAGGTGAGCATAATAATATTACCATATCAAGGTGAAGACAACACGAGTAACAACACAGTAAGAGTGATTCGGTGAAGTACTCCCTTTTCTGCCCCATCACCAACCGTCTCTGTTGGTAGCATCGCTAGTTACCAGTCGCATTAACTACTGCAACGTGATCTACTTGCCACAACCTATGGGTTCCATTCATCATCTGCAACTGCTACTAAATCTAGCAGCTGGTGTGGCCACCAATTCTCCCTATGGAGCTCACATCAGTTCACTGGGCCTATCATCAGCAGGGGGCCGAGTATCTTCAGGACACATTTCGCCCCTACCTTCCGAGACAACCGCTTTCTTCAGGGAACGCCAATCTGGTGGCAATTTCCGAGTGGCTGGACAGGCTTTTTCCTATGCAGCTTGCAAATTGTGGAATGTCTACCTCCTGTGCTCAGAGGTATTGTGAATCATCTTCGATATAGATGTGCACTTAAAACTTTTCTGTTTTAGCATATTATGGTGTAGGTTGTGTCCTTTGAATCCTCGTGCCAAGATGCCCTCGGGTGAAAGTGTGCACTTCAAATTCGATTAACATAACATAACAACACTGATAGGGTATCACTCCAAACTGGGTTTGTAGTATCATACAAAGGAGATCATTGTGTTATAATGGAACCATGGCGTGATTACTATTGGCCAGGGTTCCACATTCCTTTCTGTTGAGCGCTTGATGGCCACAGTGTCCGTTTCGTTACAATAAATCCTGTTTCGCTTACCTTGTGGTGTGCCACGTACCTTACTTCACTGGTGACAAGGATAATAAAGCGAGAGAGGACAAGGCGGACCCCTGGGAGTAATTCGCGCGTGTGTCTCAACCTGCATTTTCACTGTGCTCCGCAGCCACACACACACACAGCGAGGATTGGTCGACGCCAGCCCCTCCGACGTCACCATAAGGAAGAGGCGCAGGTGCAGTTCTTCTCTCCCACGACAGCCCCAGTGATTTGGAGGACGTGGCCGAAGCGCAAGCCCAGAAGCAGATGCGGGCAATGAGGCGCTTACAGACATAACACTTGTGTATAGGCGCGTTATAAATGCCATATCATATCATAACGAGTGGTCCGAGGGAAGGACGTAGCAATGTTGCAGAATTTTGGTGGCTATTTTAGTTGGCATAGCAACCATCGATACACCACAATGCAGAAAGTGGGAAAGTGCTTTTCTTCTATGCCGCAACATTGAATGCCCATTTCCTTACTGGTGCATGCTGCAGTTTTTATGACAAGCCCACAATGAACATTGGAAGAGCCAACCAGGTACTGTTTGTATATCTGTTATTGAAAGCAAGCGCACTCATTCAGGCTTTCAGGATAGCAATACTGAGCAACATTCACTGCAAGCTAGCTCATAACACAGGCTACTTCCAGCATCATGCAGCAAAGCCATACCTCCTCCCACATTCCTATCGACTCCTGGTGAGCCTCCTATAGCATGGGACCTCTGGGTAGATGCATTCAAGGTCTACTTAAGCGCAGCTGGCCAAGCCAAGTACACAGAGGATGAGAGGGAAGCAGCACTTTTGAATTGTGCAGAAGGGTTTATGGTATTCAGAAATTTACCAGGCGAGGAAGTATCAGTCCCTGGCGGAGGGGAATGAAAAACCATAGTGAGCTTATACGATACAGCTTTGAAGGAATGGGAAGGGCGTTTTGGAAAAAGGCCCAATGTTGTGTTGGAGCGATACCACTTGTTTTCCAGGGCACATGGTGGAAATGAATCGATCGATTCCTACATTATGGCATTGCACACCCTCATATCCATGTGTAAATTCACAGGCATACTGGATGAATATATAAGAGACCATGTGATGATGAAAACAAGTGATGCCAAAGTGAGGGAGAGACTTTGGATCGACAGAGACCCCCCCTTTGGATAAAGTGATGGTGATTGCAGGGGCCATTGAGGAGTCCTGTGTCAGTGTAAAGGTTGTGACAGAGAAAGCAGAGAGGGTGGCACTGGGAGAATCAGTGCAAGCTGTACCAGCACCCACGAAGGGTAATGGCGGGACAAGGAGTAGAGTTGAAAAACTGGATTATCACACTATTAAGAACAGCAGAGGGCCATTCGGTGCCGGAGGAAGACAGTGTGAAGAAAGTGGGGGGGGACCGGCCACTCTTGCAGGGCCAAGGGAGTGTCCAGCCTTGGTAGTGGAGTGCAGAAGATGTAATACCAACGGACATTATGCCAGAATGTGCAAGTTGAATAATGAGAGTGGCGGTATGTAAGGAAGACAAATGGTCAGGATGGTGAATGCAGAAGGGGGTGCTGACAGAATGAAGGGGTGCTATTACATGTGGAGGTGGCGGTTAAGAAAGGACCGTGGGACATGTGAACTGTTAATGGGGTACAAACTGAAATATTGGTAGATTCTGGATCGCCTTACACTGTGATTTCTCCGGGAACTATACAAGGAGAGTTATGGAAAGGTCAACCCTCAAACCCTCTGATAGCAACCCAAGTGCATATGGGCAAGTGCCTATTAACGTTTTGGGGGTATGGATGCAATCAAATAGAGTTCGAAGGGTGCAAAACTGAAGGAAAGTTGTATGTAGTGCACAAAGGAAGAGTGCGTCCTTGGATGTCATGAGCAAGCCGCTTTGGAAATTGAGATATACCCTGGCAAGGCCATTCCTGTGTTGAGTGCGGAAGAGCAGAAACTATCAGCGGGTGGTGTGTCAGCGGATTATTTGAAGAGTGTGTATCTCACTTTGTTTTCTGACAATTTGGGGATGTTGTGTGGTTTTTCTCGCAGTGGCTAAGGCCCATAAGGTTAGGAAGGTACCAGTGCTGGCCAGAGAAGGATTAAAGTGTGAACTAGCGAAACATAAGGAGGCAAGAGTGATATAGGCAATTCAATCTTCAGAGTGGTTGTCGCCTGTAGTTCTTGCGCGCAAGCTGCATGGCAGCCTCAGAATGTGTGTTGACCTTAGGGAACTCAAAGGTAGCATCTGCGTTGACCGCCATCCCTGCCTAATATAAATGTGCTTTTAATGACCATTGGTCGGCAGCATGGTTCTCCATATTTGACCTCTCTTCGGTGTATCATTAAATTAACCTGCACAAGGAGTCACATATTCTTACGTCATTGGTCACCCCATTCAGAGCTTACAGATTTTGCCACATGCCATTTGGTTTGGCATCAGCATCGGCCATTTTCCAACATTTGATGCAGATACTGTTTGGGGAAGTATGCAGTGTGAGTTACTTCCAGGACGATATTTTAGTTTGGGGAAAGGATCACAGTGAATACTATGAGACAGTGGTTTATGTAATGGACATTTTGAAGAACAGTGGTTTAGCAAAGTTTCAGGTGGGTGTTTTCAGTGTTACTTATTTATGACATACGTTGGACGTGAATGGGCTCAAACCTAGGGAAGATTTGGCAAAGGTAATGAGGGAGGCCCCTTCCCATGTGAACAAGGAACAGTTGAGGTTGTTCCTGGGAACTACAGAGTACTACGTGAAATGTATTCTGTCATATGCTGAGAAAACTGTGTGTATGCATGCACTTTTGAAGAAAGGTTTTAGATTTGAGTGGTCACAATGTTGTCAGGAGTTTGTCAAGTTGAAGGAGGATGCGAATAAGGCTCCCTCCTTGACTTTGTTCAATCCTAAAAGTAAGACTGTGGTCACTGTGGACGCGAGTGACATGGGTCTAGGTGTGATTTTGGAGCAGTGGCAGGATGGTCAGTTCAGACCGATTGCATTTGCGTCTAGAGTTTTTAGGGATGCAGAGAGGCATTATCCTTTGATTGAGAGGGAAGTTTTGACAGCCTGTTGGGCATTAAAACATTTCAGGACATTTCAATGGGGTATTCTGTATGTGATTTGGATGGATCACAAACCACTTACATATGTGCTGACTACCAAGGGCATGGGGTCTGTATCTCCAAGGATAGCAAAGTGGATGGTGGATTTACAAGAGTACAATTTCAGAGTGGAATATATTACAGGGTTCCAAGAATGTGGTTGTGGATTGTTTGTCCCGGTTACCTGTGTTTGATTCCTTTGGGGGCGTGGAGGGAGAAAGGAGCAACCAGGTTGCATCCAAGCTTCCTGTTGTTGATAAGGATGAGTGGGACAAGGAGAGTGTAGTTGACTTTGGGTTGTTGTGGATCAAGAATGGTCTGCTTGTTAGCTGGGAGAATGTTTATGTCAAGGAAGCAGGGAAGGCATATGGGCATATTCTGAGTGAGTTGGCAGAGGGCCCGAGGGGCGTTTCAAGAGGTGACAGGTTAGTTCCTCCTCTTAGTTTGAGGAGCAAGTTGGTTGAGCTGGCGCACAGAGTTCATTTGGGTAGGTCATTGACTAAAAGAAGATAGTGAGAGTCATACTGGAGGAGATGGCAGTGAAAGAGTGTGTGGCCTGTGTAGTAAGTGACAAAAGCGAAGAGTTACGTACGGAGCCTATTTATCTTGTAGAGGTTCCGGGTAAAGTTTGATCAATGGTAGCTTTAGACATCATGGGTACCATGGATGGTCTTGGTGGAGAGCTCAGATTGGTGGTGGTTTTGATGGATTACACTTTGTGGTGGCTGGAGGCGGCTGTGTTGGAAACAGTGTTAACTGAGAAGATCATAGAATGGCTAATTAAGGTGGTTGACAGGGAAGGTGTTCCAGCTAGCATAGAGACGGACAGTGGTGTTCAATTTGTTTTGTTCTGCATGCAGCAGTTCTTCCGGATCTTCAGCATCAGACTTCATAGGACCTCTTTGTATAACCCTTCTGCAAATGGGTCAGCAGAAAGGATGAACCGATTTGGTAAAGGGGCAATTCAACTGGCTGTAGCGAATGGTTTGGGTTGGTGTGGAGTTGTATCAGAAATGCTCACCCTTCGTATTGATGATAGGTAGAAAGACGGATTCCAAGTTGAGGATGGCTGCCGTTGGTGGTGGGGTCCTCACTGAAGTGAATATGTCAGAGGTGTTAGAGAGAGTGCATTCTTGACAAGAGAGAGTGGGGGTGCAGTAGGCCAATAACAAACCCATTGGTGTTAAGATTGGGGATAGTGTCTGCGTGAAGAACCCAAGATTTGTTTCCAAGGGTGGAAGTGTGTACATGTCTCTGCGGTCTGTAGTGAAGGTTGGTGAAGGGTATGTGGTTCTGGATGATGGGACCCGGTAGAAGAAGAGGAGGATTGTGGTCGAGAGAGCAGCACCCACGGTGCCGGTATCGTGTGACACATCTGAGCTCACTTTGGGGCCCAGTCCTAGTTCTGTTGTTGAGGTGAATGAGGGTGTGTGTGAGGAGGGGGTTGTGCATAGGGCATAGGGAGGAGGATGCGGTGGCTGTGTCAGAGGGTGCGGTCCAGTGGTGTGCTCCAGGAGTTGCAGCGGATTCTGTTATTCCTAGGATGAGGTTGCCTCCTGTCAAATTGAGGAATTTTGTTTGGTGGGGTGTTTGGAAATTAGCTCCGTTTGCTGAGCTCTGTGTGTTGTAAGTTCAAAAATAAGCTCTTTGTGTTATTAACTTATCAAATGAATTTGATCTGTTTTGTTCATTTCTTTACTTCCTTCCTTGTTTTTCTTTGTTGGTTTTGTTTTCATGCAAAATGTTATTTTTGTGTTCATATATAGCGTCATTAAGGGGGGGAGAAGTGTTATAATGCAACCCTGCCATGTTTACTATTGGCCAGGGTTCCACATTCCTTTCTTTTGAGGGGCTTGACGGCTGGGAGGCCACAGGATCTGTTTCGTTACAATAAATCCTGTTTCACTTACCAGGTGGTGTGCCACGTACCTTATTTCACATTGCACTTTGAGGCAATAGCACAGTCCTGGACATTTCAATGTAATGGTTTCATGCCAAGCTTAGGAGCGTACTGAGAGGGTTTTTACTAAAGACAGCACAATGAGGGTATTACACCAAACGGTCATGCACAGAGGGAAAATCCTGACTCAGTTGACTCCTGCAGTACCACAACAAAAAGACCACTGAACTCTGATGATGACTTTGTAGGCTATTCTTGCACCACACAAAGCAGAACACTAAAATCTGATGTTCATTAAACCAGGAAGATCATTGTACATTGTTATCTCCAAACATTTTTATCATCAAACTAAGATGAGGATTGCTCTGTACAGTAATTACTCCATGGCGGGCACTCCACAGTGATTGTATTACACCAAACTGAGCACTGCATTGTAAGTCTACCACACCAATGAGAACACTGCGCTCTGAGGGTATCGCACCAGGTGGACCACATACTCAAAAAGCTATGCATCGAACGTAAAGGCATCATGCCATGCTGAGTATTGTGATGTTTCATACCAAGCTGATCACTGCACTTTGAGGGTACAATGCCATATTTTAAAATGGTCTGTGAGGGTTTCAGACCAAGCTGAACACTTCCTGACATGTAAGTGACTTCAGTCTATTACGGTACAATACATCAATTGTGCACTGTTTGACTATGCAATGCAAGGTTCTTTATTGGCACAAGATAGACAAATGTTGCCATAGTAAATACATAAGACATAAAATATTACATTCCCTCCAGTAGTGGTCCTTTCAGTTTCCTGCATTTTCCTAAGAGTTTTAAATGCTTTATGCACTGTGTCTCCTCTGTTGACTTGTGTAGACATGTCTTGCTGTTCTTTTTGCAAAATCTGGTGGTTGTCCGAGAATGATGCAGGCTGTTCTTGTCCTATTTTATGGTTCTATGTGGCTTCATCCCCAGAATTGTTATAGTGTATAGTGTACTGTTTGATCGTAGCAGTTTCACTGTTGCATTCCAATCGTTTTCTTCCCCTGCGAGCTCTCTCCCCTATCTCTGTATATTATGCAGTGGTTACCAATTTACATTCACCAAACTGTACACTATAATATTTCTGGGGATGAAACCACTGCAGTCCCCTTTTTTATTTACAAAGACATCCTTACTCTTACCAGATGTAATACAGTGGGGCTAATTCTGAGACTGCCAGTCCGGAAACAACGATGCCGGTAAGCTTACCGGCACTGTTGTTTCCAGACCGGCATATTACAGGTTTCCCTGCCGGAGCCGCTATGTTCGACAGGTCTGACCCTGCCGGGCACAGTGCAACGGTAGGCAGACCGTCATGGAAGCACCAGCCCTGTTAACAATGGTGCCGATTAACTTCCCATGTTTCAGGGGTTTGTTATTAGCAGATAACATGCCTCTGGTTTTCCAATTGACCAGGTGCTCCACGAACCCGTTCCGTACATAATCCGAATCTGTGATTATGACCAGTTCGTGGAGTTGATGTTGGACAGCAGTGAGGATGGCCTGATGCACAGCCATCAACTCTGCCAGCTGACTACTTTGGGGACCAATTTTGTATCCAGCGGAGGGTTCTGGAAACTTCTTCACCCATGCATTCCCTACGCCGGCCACCAGTTCTTTCTCCCCGTTGTTGTCAACATGGTACGAGCATCCATCCACATAGACAGTGCGCATTTCCTCACACTTGTCTTCTTCAAAGACTTTGTGTGGGGAATTAAGGTATGCTTCCATGTTGTCCTTGATTTTTAGACTTTCGTCCTCGAGACAGTTTTCTCTGGCACAATCATGCAAGTCAGCCAGACCTTGCGCGAGGGGACTCTTCTTGTTTTGGCCATATCTGACCTCCACAGGAAAGCCTTGCATTGACAGAATCCAGGAAGTAATTCGGGAATTACTCACATTTCCGGCCCGGATTCTATCACTCTGGAGATATTGCAGAGGCTGGTGTGGAGTCTCCACTATGATGTATTCCCCCTGGATAAACGGGCGGTAATTCGTCAATGCCCACACCGTTGCCAGGAGTGCCTTCTCACAATCGTTTTGCTCGCATAGGAGATTACTTTATTGACCTTGTCATGCTTTTGGTATAATACTGCCGTCAAGCACGTATTAGAGAACCCTGTCTCCAGGAAGAACTCCTTGTTTCTGACAGGGTAAGCTAGGCAAGGCGCTTGTGAGAGGCTTCTTTTGAGTTGTCTTACTGCCTCGGATTGTTCTGGACTCCATTCCCACTTGAACCCCCCTTCAGGAGATGAATCAGGGGTCTAGTGATCTCTGCGTAGCCCTCAATGAACTTTCTGCTGTAATTAGTCAGTCCAAGGAGGCTCCTTAGTTCCCGCAGAGTTGTGGGATCCTTCAGTTTCTGGAGTGCTTCCACTTTCTTTTCTTGGGGACATCTCATGCCCCAAGAAATTAACACGGGTTCTACACCACTGTGCTTTCTGAAAGGAAAGTTTTGCTCCGGAGGCCCTCAACTGTGTCAGAACATAACGGATCTCCGCTATGTGTTCCTCCACAGATGAACTTTTGATGTGGACATCATCTACATAAGCCAGGTTTCCCCTCGCACCCAGGTCGGGCATGGCCTTATGTAGGAAAATGTTGAATTCATTGCCGGAGTGGAGGTATCCGAAGGGAGTCCGGGTCCATGTGTACTGCTGGCCCCCAAAGGTAAAAGCCAGTTTGTATTGGTCCTCCCTACTGACAGGCACAGTCCAGTATCCATTGGTCAGGTCTATTGCTGTGAATACCTGTGACCCTTGAATCTGGGCCAGCCCTTGGTCAATGTAGGACAGAGGCCATCGGGAAGTATGGACCCGTTTGTTGAGCTCCCTAAGGTCGGCGCAGAGTCTCCACTGGCCGTTTGGCTTCAATATTCCCAGCACCGGATTATTGAAGGTGCTGTGTACTGGACGGATTATTCCCCGGGACTCAAGGTTCTTAATTATTTCAGTAAGGGACTCCATGGATGCGAGAGGCAAACAATATTGCTTCACAAACACTGGAGTCATTCCAGGGTCCGTGGGAATTGTTGTGGTGTGGATGTCGGTGCGACCACAGTCATATGAGTCTAACGCAAAGAGATCTTGGAAATCCAAGAAAACTTGTTTCAACTTTTGCTTCTGTTCCAGAGTCACGCAGGCATCAGCTAGGTTGACTCTCTCTTCCACCATCTGCCTGAAGCCTGGAAAGACTTCTGGTTTGGCTATCTCAGCGGCCTCCTCAAACTGGGTGGAGAAGTCCCTGGTCAGAGTGCCGATTTGGACTGGAAGCTTCAGGTGGGAAAGGCAGCCCTCATGGACCTGGAAGATCACCTCATCCCTCCTGAAGTCACAAGTCACATCTTCCTTACCATAAGGGCAAGAAGTGTACACCAGGAATTTCCCCCCATGCCGGGTGAAAATCCTGTCTGGTGTTGTATTGTCCTCACTGTCACTGTCAAAACAGTCCTTGGGGATTGGTCCTAACAGTTTATTTCCTAAATCAATGGAGAAATGTCGGTCATCAACCGCCATTCCAATAATGGTGCCTGCGGCTAGAGTAATACTCTTTAAGTCGCTGTTATCCACCTCTATTGGAATGGTGTCATGTTCTATGTTGACTAATGGTGTTGGGTTTACCCCTAACCCTTGATGTTGGAGAGAAGCATTTAGATGAATATAAGCATCAGGGTTTTTCAATGTTTGTCCTCTTTTAACTTTCACTTCCAGGGAGAATTGTCGGGTCCTTTCTGGGATGGTGACTTCCTCTTTGATCTGAATTTCAACTGCATAAGGTAGCAATTGAGCTGACCTAAATGCTTTTTCTGGATCATCAAAGCCCATCGGATTATCCGCTAATTGGGACCAAGCTTTGAAGTTTATTAGGTCCAAACTAATGGCAAAGCGATTGAGAATATCACTGCCTAAGTAAAAGGCGGCAGTGGCGTCTCGCACGACCCAACAATTATGGACTATGCTCTTGTTGCCAATGGAGATTTTGAGCATACACCTGCTTGGCAGGAGATGTTTTGAATTGGGTACTTCCAGGTCCATATCCCATTTGTCTATCAGTTTGAATGTGGGAATGGCTGGATCTTTTGGGAGTTGGCGAAACATGGCTTCGCTGATGAAGCTCTTACCGTTGTTCACGCACACTCGGGCGAGAACAGAGTCCTTCCCCTCATTTAACTGAACAGGGATGAACAACTGATCTCCAATTTGCTGAATATCAGCCAGGCTCTGAGCTGATTTCACATCTTTCTGGACTATAGGAGTGGGAATGTCTGATTGTGGATTGGTCAAGAATTTCAGTGTTTCCTTCCAGTGTGGAATACCACCTTAAACTGGAAGTAAGGTTGATTTTCAGAAATAGAGAGGACCCCCCACCACCAGTCTGTTGTCCTACTGCTATTACTGTCACATCTGGAATTTGGTTGTTCTGGAAGTGAAATTCTACTTGGTCAGATTTTTGTTCAACCATGTGGCAGGTGCTGTTTAAACTAACATGGTTGACACTCTGTTTTAATTTTATTGGTCGGCTAGTCTGGGTCCAGAGGACCTTGTTTACGCAATCTATTAGGGGTGACAACCTTCTCAGGAGGTCGTTCCCTAGTAAACAAGGGGTGCCCTCTGGAGTCACTACTATGACCGGGTGTTTCACCTTGTGTCTGCCAATTTTGATGTCCAAATCTGCAGTCCCCTCAACAGGAATTTCCTTCCCGTCAAAGTTCTGCAGTTGTCCAGGAAGAGAGGTGAGAGGAATACGGTAATTCTCCCCCCTTCCTGAATTTAGTTCATCAAAGGCCCTTTTGGACAGAAGGGTAGCTTGGGATCCAGTGTCCACCAGTGCCGAAATTGTACCCTGCCCCTGTACTTGTACCGGGGCATAATATCTTCCCTCCTTCTCCTCAAGGGGGCACAGATAATGCACATTTTTGGACAATTGGTGGGCTAACTTTCTGGTTTTGGACATTGCTAGCGAAGAGATTTGGGCAGAATTCTGTGGAGAGCCTGGGGAATCTGAAAGAAAAAGTTGGCAACTGGAAATAGTTTCGGGTTCTGGGCCGTCCCCCCTTTTTGGAGGCTGTCATCAGGATGGGTTTGACCCATGGGATTTTGGTATTGTCGGTTCTGGGATGAGATGATGGGCGGCGGTAGCTCAGTCTCCACATCTCCCCAGTCTGAATTGGCATCCCTTGGGACCCATTTTTCCTTGGGAGGAGTTCCCCCATCTCTGAAGGAGAAGATCCTTTTCCCAGGATCTTCTGAGGACCCCTCTCCCTCGAATTGGAAGACCTGTACCTCCTCCACAAAGTGGGTCTGTTTGGGTCCTTTGTTTCTCCTACCCCCCTCTGCTCCTTGGGAGGCAGGCTTTCAGGGGCAGGAGATTTTGTTTCCGGTTCCTGGTTTTCCAGGGGTTGTTTCCAAGTTGGGAAGGAAGCTTCCTCCAAGGCTTCACACCCCCCTTCCCTTTGTGCCTCCTCCCTGGGAACCGGTGGGTTATCGGGGTGCTGCCCACCGTCATTGTTCTGGAGCACCAGGTCCAGAGTTTGGGGCATTCTGCGGTGGCATGCTCATCTGAGGGTTCTGTTGAGCCCTCATTATGTGACCCAGATCGCGTGCCATATTTTGGACCTGGCGCTCAAGTTGTGAAACCTGCTCAGGCTGATACGGGGCTCTATTTTCTCCCCTGGGCTGATACCGGGAAGGGTAGCTATCCCTTCTCTGGTAATACCCCGGATTGGGAAGATTTGGGTACCCCTCCACCCTTGGCCTCCCCTCTCCCGGATTAGGTTGTCTGGGCTCAGGGAATTGGGGAAAGAAGGATGGATGATTTTGGGGCTGGAAATTGGGTGGATACCTGGGGAAAGAGTTCTGCCCAGGATTTGGAGAATTTCTGCCCTCCTGTGGGAAGTTGGGAGGGAAGTTCCCTGGGTTAGGTGCTTGGCTGGATCCCCCCCCTTGGGCTGGAGGAGTCCACACATAACCCAGGATGGGTCGGTTTCCCTTGTAGCGGGGACTTACATAATCAGGGGAGCGAGGGACCCCATTTGTGGGACTACCTCCTCGACTCCCTGTCTGTGACTGGCCCGAGGGCCTTCTGGGCTGTGAATTATTTGGCGCAGGCAGGTTTTTAGGCCCCCCATCTCCAAATCTAAAACGGGGGCAACCTTTACCTCTGCCACCTTGGTAGCAGCAGGGGTCCTGGTTGGTTTGGGGCTTTTCTGCGCATTACTTTTGTTTTCTATGGGCTTCTGCACCTCATAGATCCAGGTGGCTTGCTCAATGACCCAGTCTAAAGATCTTTTCTCGTGAAAATCTCTCACAAGCTGGGTCATTATGTATTTGGGTAAGGCATGGAAAAACGTATTGATAAATTCTCTGCTATCCGTGCGCACCCTTCTGGTGGTCTGCGCAAAAGCACGCTTTAATTGTTGCACAAACTCTTGTGGGGCCTGATCCTCCCCACATTGCAAATTGTAGGCTGCCTTGCGAGCCTCTTGAGGATTTCTGTGCACAGAAAAATGTTTCAAGATGGCCGCTCTGTATGTGGACCACCTTGAATGGTTTTGATCCGCCAGCCCTGCAAAGAAACTGGAGTATTCTGGTGAGAAGGTCCATTTGACGTACTGGATGCAGCTACTGGTGTCCTTCAAATGGAAAGTCTCCATCATTTGCTCATAGAGCTCCAAGTGTTCCCAAACAGAATACTTGGCGTTCTTATGATAAGACGTGATGACACTCCTTATTGCCTTTATTTGTTTCAATGGGTCCTTAAGCAAGGCCCTTTTTGCCTTATTGGCCTTTTTGGTTCGGGTAACCCTGGTCCATTCATCCTCTGACTCAGAAGCACTGCTCCCAGAGGTGCCCGTCTGATCTTCCAGGTTTTCCCGGATTCTGCGAGCCTGGGAATGGCTGGCAGAATGTGGGGACCTGGTCTCCTGTGTCCTGTAATGCTCAGAGGAGTCTTCAGATCCCACCTTGCTGCCAGGATTTGATGGGCACCCCCCCCACTGACCTAACTGGGCAGAGGTTTTCAGGATGCCCTTAATGGGCCTACTCTCCTGGGGTTCCCCACTAAATTGCACTCTGCTTGGGTGCCCATACCCGGATGCCCGCCCAACCATTCCTGGAAGGTACTGGCCTATGAGCCCCATACTTCTAGCTGGATAGTAATCTGCCATCCCCGTGGCCCTGGGCTCATGTGCGCGAGGGGACATGGGGGTGGCAGAGTCCAGGGACTGGGAGAGATGAAGGCCTCTGGTACTAGGGCTCCTGAGGTTATGCTCAGGAGTTTCTCTTTCCCAGCGAACCTCATCCCTATCCACCCCTGCTCCCTGTTGCAATGCAAGAGCCTGTGCTTTCAGTTCCTCAGTTAAGGCCTTACTAGACTCTATCAGTCTCTCCTGCATCGCTACCTGTTGCTGGAGCCTATCATTGTTCTGGCAGAGAGCCTCATTCTCTCTCTTTGCCTCCTGATTGGTCCTGGAGTACTGGGCCAGTCTCTGCTGCAGAAGGGTTACCTCCTGCATTGTGTCCCTATTGGCCTGCTCCTTTCTTGCCAGAGCATCCTCCACCCTCCTGGTGTGCTCTAACAAGTTCTGGTGTTCTTTTTGGAGGTCACCCAGTCCCTGGAGGGCCAGGTGAGTTTCTTCCATTTTCCTTTTTAAGTGGCAGACTTCCTGGCCTAAGGTATCCCTTTCCTGACTAAGAGCCTGCATCTGTGCCGCCAGGTCGTCCCTTTGCCTTTGGAAGGCACCAGCTTTCTGGCGCTCCTGATCAAACTCTGCCTGGGTATCCAGGTCCTTCAGAATCAATTTATGGCTTTCCTCTTTTTCCCTATATAGGTGGCTTTGCAGGGTGACTACCTGCTCAGCACATGCCCTATTGAAGCCTAACTGTTGCTCCAGCTTTTTCTGGCTCTGCAGTAGGGAGTCCAAACCTTCTTGGTATTCCTTCTGCAAGGCCAGCAATCTGGTATCCTGGTCAGCCTTTTCCTGTTGCAGCACATCCATATCCTCCTTTATTTTAGTGATGTACTGTCTGCTGTCCTTTTCTGACTCCTGGCTCCTGAGCAGCCTCTGCTCAGAAGAGTCCAGATCAGATTGGGCCTTCTCTAACGCCATCCGTTGCCTATTTGCCAGATCTTGGCCTTCAGCACATTTGTCCTGCATGGCTCCCATATATAGGTACAAATATGCCGCTATCCTGGCAATCTTATTATGTTCATCTTTGGCTTTAGGGGCCATATATAGTTCACTCAGGGCCACATGTAGGGGACCCTGATCTCTCCATATATCTGACCCTGTTTCAGTGACCTGTTGCGCGATTGCCTGCAACCAGACCGTTTGGTCCTGATTAGTCCACTCACCTCTCACAAATAGCTTATGTAAGAAGTGCTCTCTGGCTATTTTGATGTCTACCAGTGTCGTCATTCTGGAATTTGAGTTCCTTCCTGACTTACAGAAATTTGTATTTTATTTTTGCAAAACAGACCGTTTCCTTAGAGCGTTCCTTTGAGGAGTGCTTTACAGCGTGGTGATCCGACCGGATGTATGTCTCCTGTCAGTTAGCACACTCTATTAATCTGCACAAGTGATAGATCTAACCCAGAATCTCCGGCTACGTGCCCCCACTTTTGTAAGCGATATTCAATCAACACTACAGCTAAGTCAATGCCTAGTCTGGGATGCTGAGGAAAACCCTTATTGATGTATTTATATGTCCAGTTCAGTACTCTGGATGACAGCCCTTGTATAACACCCCCCTCTTAGAATCCCCCTGACCCCACTGAGCCAAGAAGTAGGTTTGTTTTGCAAATTAAAATGTTTATTTGAAAAATTAAACAATATATATGTGTCACACTTTTATAACAAATTAATATCTGATAGTACACTTAGACATATGATGTGGATCCACAATGAGTAATGTTACAGTGGTACACTTGATTACTTAGGAGTAGTATAGAGGATGAGGTAGCTGAAATGCTTTATGGTTTCAAGGAAATGCACTGATGAATGAAATGCAGTACAGAAAATAACTTGATATGGCTTCAACAAAAGACAATGTAATCACTTTTCCCCTGGTGGCAATTCACCCCCCCCCCTATATGCAATGCAAGGAGATGGCAGTAACACACACAATCTTCGGGAATACAATCAAATACAATACGGAATTCAGTCCCGCCCCCCCCCCCCCCCCAGCAAGCTTAGAGGAAACAGGCAGAAGTTTGAAATACAGGCCCAAAATGCTTTTAAATGTGATGGCAATGGATGGAAAAATGTGCTAACTGATTTTAATTCCCCCTAGAGATTCAGGGTGAGTGAGAGATGCTTGTTGGTATTAGTTCAGGCTCACTTTAGCAATGCTCTATGAGTTTTTACCAGGTTGCAAACGGATTTTAACAAAGGAAAGAATGGAGCTGCTATTTTGACAAGTGGAGAACTTGAGCCAAATCGCAAATTCGCGAGTGCGTAAATCGCGATTGCGGAAAAAGTATAGGGAGTAGGAAGTCGGTTCTAGGTTTGTTGGAAAGCCTAGAATCACAGCTTTAAAATGAAAGTTAAAACAGTTCCAGAGATACGGACGATTTAATAAAGGTAGATTTTCGAATTTAAAGGAAAACTCAAAATGACAGGTGACAGCTTGCAGCTGCAGAATTGACAGGTGACAGTTGTGCAGCTTTAAAAATGACAGATGACACGATTTCTAGGAGGCAGTTCTACTTAGGTTAAAATAGCTTGAATTAGATTATTTTAACTAAGAGATTGGTTCTGCACAGTTCTGCTAGGTACTCACAATATAAATTTGAAATAGGCCTCGTCACGGATCTGGTCAACACGTCCGGCGGCGTTTCTGTCTGCTCGGCGGGTCAATCAGGCACCGGTTCTGCTCACAGCGATCCGGATCTCTGGTTCTGCTCACAGCGGTCTGGGTCAGCTCTGCTCTGCTGGTCTAGCCTCTCTGGATACAGCGGCCTCTGGTTCTGGATACTGCTCTGTTTTCCGGTCCGGATCAAGTGGATTCTGGATGTAACACTGCTTTCTGGGTACTGGCAAAAGTTCTTGGCAAAAGAATTCAGACAGCTCACCCGGCTGTGGAATAGTTTGCAGATGATTTTAAGGATGCTGAGGCCTGCTGAGAAGAGTTCCCAGTTTGTGGGTTTAGGCCCTTGCTTTAAGTTCTAAAGTAAAGTTCTGGTCTTTGGAGATTGATGGATGTGAAGTCTGGAGTCTCCCGGCAGAGCATCCCGCAGAAAATGGAATTGAATCTCTCTACCTGTCCCAGCAGTCTCTTTTATGTGTTTTGTAAATGGGTGTGTGCCTTGGCCTATCTAAGCCTGCCCCTCTCTACTTGCCATTGGCCCAATTCTCCCCTCTCCCATGATTGGGGGAAGGAAATGGATTGGCATCATGATGAGGTCTGTTTATGGGTCAGAGGATCCTCTCCTGGTCAATTTGCCCACAAATCTATATTTGATTCAAATACATATTTCCCAGATACACAATTTGTTGAAATTACATGTACACATTATATATTCCTTATGGTCCATGCTTGTCCGCCTCTGATCTTCCTGGGGGCTTGCATTAAAAAATGACAACATTTTGCGCTTTTTGACTGGTTTACCAATATCGGACATTTACCAAAAATTACACACATGTGCGCAAGGAGTATGGACATTAATTGATGAAGTGTCAGATTTTTAACATGCAGACATTTGGAGTAAGACCCTATTTTCCGCTAGCAACCCCCCAGAATACACCACAGGGTCCGAACACCTCTTAAAACGTGCACAGAAAAATCACAAGAATAATGATATTACTTATATAATTCTGACAAGTCTGTACTATGAATTATCCATCTTTTTTAAAATTATGCTCTGACCCAGATGGGTGTGGTTTAGGTTCCAAAGCACATGGGGGAAGCTTCTGTCTGCCCCCGCCTCCAGCTCGGGTGGCTCCCAGAGGCACTTCTCCTCCCACTTCTCCCAAGAGGAAGCCACTTTACGGCCCCCCCAATATAGCATTTGCCTGAGTCCAGGACAAGGCTTTGTGCAACCTCCTGCCGGTGCCCCTCCCCTAATCTAATCAGAGAGGTGTCAACTCCTTTTGGTGGGGAAGCAGGATGCAGCTAGGCCTGGGAAGAGTGGCTGAGCAGGTTTCTCCTGTCGGGGGTAGTTGTCAGGCAGAATTCAGCTAAATGTCACTTTAGTTCCCAGTTTAAATCAAACTTACAATTTGTAACTATACATTAAATAATTACTTCCTTCAAGTCATTTCAGAATATAGTTTTACATTGTATCCACCTCTTAGCAAGTCTTTCCTTGGTCTGGTTTGGGTTCCTCTGTTCAGTTTTACACAAAAGTCTGGTGGTTTTAAAACACCGGCTTTCTGATAGTGGTGAGTACCGGTATTGCAACCATTTTTGGGATTAAGAAAATGAATTCCCCACAGTTCTGAGTTGCTTTTTGGCAATCAGCATTGCCATTCCCAATGGTTTCAGGCTACTGTGTGTGTAGCCCAATGGTGGTTTTAGGCAGTGCCCTCCTGTGCTCACAACATAGGCAAAAATGGGTGGCAGCCTATTCTTCATGTTTTCCCTGTGCACTCTCTTGGGAGTTCTGGCCATCATGATGTTTTCCATGCCAGTACTGCACAGTTTTATGGTAGGGCTTGTATGCATGGGTAAAAACATTCCACTGTGGTTTCCACTCCCATAGAGTCCTTTTGGACTCTATGGGAATGTGGACTTACAATTTACCGTCACCTGACTTTCCGGTCCGCTGTGGTTTTAAGCCCCCGGTGTTACCGGGAAGCCAGGCGCCAGTAAATATTCACGGGTCCGGCGGCAACCTGCCGGTATCACCAAAACAGTTACCGCCAGACCTGTAAGGAGAAAGGGTCTCTCTGTTTCTACTTGTACTATGTCACATTGTTGGCAGGTTCTGTTCACCCTTAGTGAAGACAGACTTAGTGAGGTATATCCCTCCCCTGTAACATTTTGTTTACCATACAATCAAGATTGCATCATTTTAAATCATGTATACATGTTTTCTCTTGCAGATGGTTATGTTCCCAGGCTGTACCTGCTGCAAGTGTAAGTATTGCAAAGAGTGTATATATTTTTTTATTTTTTTTTGTTTATGCTTCCTGAAAGTATAGCACATGGTCAGTCTAGCTATGTAGTAATATGTATCATATTTGCTTTACCTTTGATGTCAAGTAGGAACTGTCATAATGCATTAAAAAAGTAATTCAGACTGGTACTACTAGTGTCACTCTGCATTTACTTTCTTAATGTGGCAAGACATTTTAGAATTGGAATCAAGGGTAAAGCAAACATGATCAAAGTTATTATGTGGATAGCTTGGCCTATGGTGTCAGTCTGCATTTACTTACTGTGGCATGGCATTTGTTGCTTTTTATTTTACATCAAGTGTAAAGCATACATGATGACTGATATTATGTGGCTATACCGGCTTACATTGGTGGCACCAGTCTAGCCATATATACTTTGTGTGCCATGGCACTTTTGTACTTTGCATCAAGGGTAAAAGCAAACATAAGTGTGATTACTTGTAAGATGGCCTATCTTGGTATAGGTAGTATGCATATACTTGCTTTCAGCAGTATGGAGTTTTTTTTATTGTCTGGGAGTCCTTACATGGTAATACTGGCATAAATGAGTGGAGGATGCATGGACATTTATGGCCACAGCCAGCATAAAAATGTTTTATATACTGGCATATGTTGTGGGTAGAAGGCATAATGTAATGTGTTGAAAATGGTCCTGTGTAGAGTTTGTGACTTGGATCTATTATGTTTTTTCAGGTGCTACCACACAAAATTGATTGCAAATTGTGTGGCTTTTTAGCCAATGTTTTTACAGAAAATGTTGTAAAATGCACCATTTTAACTGATTATTTGAAAAAAATCCTGGGGGTGTATCCCCCACAACTCCCTTGGTCGGTGTGTGCACCCTCGCTGCGCGTGTTCTCTCCCACAGGTTAGGCACATACATTTTTGGCCTAACAGTTCAAAAATTCACCAGTCCCTAATGGTGTCATTACATATCTCTGGTAGCGATTCCTCATTTATAAGATTTCAGTCGGCTGCCCTTGCCGCCCCCTTCCCTGGGGAGCACCAGTGTGCCAAAGATATGGTGGCTCTCTCACCCTACAATTTACAAAGCCACCTTTCTAAAACATCAATGTACGTCTAAAGGCATTTGAGATATTTCAAGACAAAATAGGCACTGTGACTGTGCCAGATTCAGTACAAACCATGCATGGAGTTGCTCCACTTCTATTCTTCCTTCCTTCCTTTGACTCGTATGGATATTTTACCTTTTGCGCTCCAAGATATTTGTTTGATTTGTCTCATTTTGTTTTCTTTGTTTCCCCAAAAAAAATATATACAATGCAATAGTTCTGTCTCAAATTTACATGAACTCCATCTGTTCCTTGGTGACAATGGAGAATCACAGTCCACAGATGAATACATTCAAGCTCATATCAAAGTGGAAGGAAGGTTCAACAGGAAAGTTATAATCATTCTCAAGACACGCAAGTTCTACATCAGGCTACAGTTGTCAAATGAGACAACTCAAGACTTTGTAAAAGGTTTCACAAATTGGCAAGCACACTCACATTCTGACTTATGACACATGAACTCATACGTGAACAATTTATAGTCCAGTGTGGGGACACCAGAGTGCAAGAAGCTCTGTGACTCAGCAGCGATCACACATTTGAAGACGCAATAGTTATCAGAAAAAGTGTCAAACAATCCAAGCACTGCAGGGTGAAAATGAAGGGACCAGATGAAAATGTAGAGGCATGAGCTGTAGTATGAAATCAAAAGTTGCATTTTAAGTTGCAAACCTAAAAATGATGATGCACCACAAATAAAAGTTTTTCATCAAGTGTGAGGGTCCACGTAGAAACAGGGACAATTCCCCTGCTTGCTTCTGATTTGGAGGGCAATCCCATTGGGTGGGAGGCGTCATATGTCTAGCCAAAGACAAAGAATGCACTTCCTCTTACTGAAAGAAGGCTTGCATTGTAGACAAATTTGATGGCGTACAAGCAAACCTGATGCCAGATTCTGACTACACTTGTTTTGTAAGTAGTATGAAAAAGAATGCTTTGGAGGCAATTATACAAGAACGTAAGCAAAGCTGAGGTGCATCCAGATGTCTATACATGTCAAAAAATAAATCTACTTGGTTATTGGAAGAGAGAATTAGAATTCAAAGGCAAACATAGTGTGGGAAAACGATTTGTGTGGCTAAAGTGGGACGACAATACATGATTGGCAGGATAAAAGGTCCCCTCCCTTCAAGTTGGACCCGTATAGAGACAACCCTGATTTAGTGGTACAACAGCCCTCTTGTGAAGGCTTGCTGAATATATATGCCATGGTTTGCTGCCCACAGTTCAGTCAAATGAAGTGTTATCTTCACAAGAAACAAGTGAGGGATGGAGGGTGCCCAGTCAACCCCAAAGTGCACCACGTCATGCTTCCTGCTAGTAAAGAACTGTGCACTTTAATACAAACCATGCAAAATAAAGGATTAATTGAACCCATACAGTCTACAGAATGTGCGACTCCCATATAACTCACCACTTAGAAACCCGATGGCAACAGGTTACACCTGAATATAGATCTTTGCACCTTGAACTCTGATATAATTGCAGATTATGATCTGCTAACGAACATTACAGACTGCATTTTTCGGTTGAGTAGAGCTATGCTCTTTTCAGAATTGAACTTAAAGAACGCCTACCACCAAGTACATTTATAACCACATTTTAAACATATCAGCATTTGTGACTAGAGGGGGCACATTTCAGTTCATTTGCATGCCATTCAGACTATCCTCCCTAGCATCCACCTTCCAATGTATGTTGTGCCATCTGATCTAATTTAACTTGATTTGGTATTTATAATGGGTACACTTGCAGGGGAGCCAGCAGAATGAACTGCATCTGGCTACAGGTGTTACAATTAGTGGTACTGTTGGATATATTTTGAGGTTATATTTATTACTTCATGGTATTTTTGTGGTAACATGTTTGGGTACTCTTATAGTGGTCAGACTTATTTCAGACCATTGCCTAATCATTATTTTTTACTAGGGTCACTAACAACAAACAACATACTGGACTTGGTACACCCTGGATAGATGTCTCATGCCCTCCTGTGGTACCTTATGTACAATACCACACTATACCCTTTTGGCTGAGGTTCAACAATTGTAAAGCCTCTCTAGATCAAGTTACTTTTGAATATGTTTTTTTTAAATTGTAAAATAGAAATATACACGTTACACAGAATGACACTTATGCCCACATTATATTTCACAGTGCAATAGCTTTCAGCACTTATCTCTGCAGAGTCTTTGGCCTTGTCAAATTTGGCAAGAAAATACACTTTTTTTTTAAACGTTGTACGAGTTTAAGAAATATAAACACAGGATTACATGTATGTTAAAAATAGACAGCACCTAAAATGAAGTGAACTACTTAACATCGACTACCTTGTCTCGTTCACAACAGCACCCCTCAGTTAACTTCATATTTACCTAGATTTGTTGGCAGTATTTCTGATTCATTTTGACATGAATATCCTCCCCAATCTTTCCACTTGCCTTGCACAGGGTCAACGCAGATAAGGACAGCTTCAGCATCAGACAGCTTGCCAGCACTGAATTCCATCTGCCTAACCAGCCCTCTGCTCCTTCATCTCCCCGGGCCCAAAATGAATGAATGCCAGTCTGTCTCAAAACCCTTTTTGTTAAACCCCTTTGTCAATCAAGGAAAACACCTCCCCTTGAGCAGATCATTCCACCGAAATGGCAGGTGATTTCATTGCTGGAGAGCAAAAGATACATCTTTCTTGTGCTTCCTGCCCTAATACTATGCCCTGTTTTCAGTAGAACAGATCTTCAATGTTTTTTTTGTTTATCACCCAGTGCAGATTCAGCCTGCATGTTTAAATTCCCATTTCCAGAGCATCATGAATTTTCCCAATCTGCATTCGGCGTGTTTCATCATGGACTAATTTGCAATAAATGTTATTAAGAGATTCAGTTACATGTTAACTGGGGTTGGGTTCAATTAGTATGTTCATTTATGTTAGCATTATATTTAGTGCAGCTCATTCCATTTAAATATCATCCTGAAGCAAAGTGCAATTTCAATCATATGCTCTGTGCATTGGCATCTATTTAATTTTGGACTCCATTGGCATCTATTTAATTCTGCCTGAGACTCACACTCTTGAGTCCAGTAATGAGTTTCACACTGTGGGTCCCAGTTGCAGTTTAAACTCACGCTAACATGTGCATGCTGAAATGATGAACCTAACTGTTAAAATTCAGAGCCACTACTCCTGCAGTCTGTGTGATGTATTGTGTTTTGTTCAGTAGTAGAAACTTTCAAATCCATAAGAACAATCCTTCGAAAGTTGGAGAAATTAGGAAATGTGGTGCTGGAGCTATTTAGGATGTGAACCTGACTAAGAGTCAGACTAGCTGGAAAGAAATCATAGTTGTGGTTAGTAGGTTTCAGAGCCAATGGAAGTGAAAGTTTTTTCTTGTGTAAGGACTGGGGACAACTCAAAACTGATGACAACTCGAAACTGATGGTGGGGGTCTGCTTTAGGGGTGAAAGATATGGAATTAATAAGATTTCCCTGATTCAGTGTAATTATTTCCACAAAAATGCAAGTACATTCATTTGCCAGCTTCAGATTTGGCAAAAAACGTGTGAAAGCATCAGAAGGGTAAACGTGTCAAAAAGGTATTTTAATTGCTTAGAGCATAATCAATATGATTCTGAAGGTAGGTGGATTTTGCAGTAAAAAGGGCCTTTTTATAGTTACTTGGTGTTGGCTAAGTGTGAGGATGTAGAAGTTGTGTTTTTTTTACAATTTTTCTTTTCTCCAGCAATCCTGCTTCAGAACTCGAAGAGAAGCAGAATACTAATAGTTGGTGTGCTTTTTAGGTTGTCTAGTTTAGATGGGGGCGATGTGGTTGCCTATTGTCTGCAGCTCATTCATATTAGACAGGATGTATTCTTCACATTGTGTCTTGGAGAAGGTGCCCCAACAGTGAGGTAACATCTTGCTCCCAGATTCTGTTTAAATCTTTGGTGTTGCGCAAGGAAAGACAGGTAGATGGATCAGCTTTGGGCAAATGTGGTTGGGCAAATTCAGACACAAACATTCTAGCACAATGGTCCAACTATGAGATCGGTAACGTGACAAGGAACAAAATCCCAGGGCCTCTGCAGCCAATCAACTCAAGACAATGGCCCAGGCAATGGGAGGGTGAGGAAACCAGGAAAAGCACATTGTGTACGTAAAGTAGCTCAGTTAATTTACTAGAATCTGTGTTGTCAAGGGCCTCACGAAGTAACTAAGGGCTTTGGTGGCCAGAAATGCATTCAGCTGATTACAAAAGTTACTGGCAGGGCCAGGTGGGCGACAGCATAACATAATTTAAAATGAGCAAGTTGGAGATGGCCAAAATCTGAAAGTGCAGATTTGGGATAGTTCCTCTCAATTCAATGACTGAAAATATGTTAAAAGCCAGTAGGATTCATAGATAAGAGCAACTCCTCTCCATCCATGGATATTGCAATTAACCTATTCAATCTAGAAATCGGAAGGAACCAGTAAATGCAAAATGGAGGCAGAGCTCTCAGTGAACCATGTTTTGGTTACAAATACCAGGTCCAATTAAATTTGATTCAATAACATCTGCCAAGGTTATGGCATTGGTCACAGCAGATCTTGTGTTTACTAGTGCAGAGCCAATAGTACTAGATGAATTTGCTGAACCACTTGTAATAGATGTTGGATGTTTATCAGGGCCCCTTTCAATATTGCACAATCGGATCTTGTTCATGGAATATAGAGTGAGTGTACAAAAATTATTGTTCAGGGATGACAATACATCTCTGGAGTAGCTCTTCATTTCAGTACTAAAGCAAAAAGAAGAAAGAGCCATACCATAATGGGAGAAGTATAAGAAAACGGTCAGCACTTTACGCGGACCCTAGCACAGGCCTGAACAGAAAGAGATGACACAAGCCTTTTCCAGCCTGAGGTGCCTGAAAATGAAGCTCAGAAGACAGAGACACGGGGGAGGGTCGGGATATATAGTTCTTGCAGAGGCGTTGAAAGAATGGATAAAAGACTGTAAACTCTCATTAAAAACTCATTAATAAAGTCATTAAAAACACAAGTGCAATAATTCATTTTGGGCAGCATGAAAGTGCAACAAATCGTAGATTAGCAGCGGCTAGAGTGTAGCTTTCCCAGGGGGATCTACGAATGTATGTGTTTCATGAAGCACAAACCTCACTGGGAGGCAACTTTCAAGTATATGGTGACAACCTAGAAGAACACAATGTGAAGTTGGGGAGACTCCTACGGCAAACCAACAAGCGTGGTCTCAGTCTACGTAACGACAAACGTGTATTTCTTCAAAGCTCAGTGGAATACCTACTGTACACCATATCTCAAATTAACATTGCCTGAAATTAGCCCAGTGACAGTCATTTAAGATGCTCCGATCTTTCATGGCTATGTTCGAGTATTAAGCCTAGTTCGTAAAAGACTTCTCTGAGAAAAAAAAGCTCCCAGATTCCTTATAAAGAACGGAGTACATTTTACCTGGAATGAAGTATGTGCACAAGCATTTTGCGAAGTCATGCTCAACACATTAGCCTCACCATGTGTTCAACCGTTCGACCCCTGTAACTACACAGTGCTCATGGTAGACACGAGTGGATCGGATTGAATGGATTGGAGTATTGGTATATCGCACCGGGAAGTAGAACCGCACATAGGCACAGATGACAAACAATGGGCATGCCAACAGCGGGAAGAAATGGGAGAAAATTCGTAGCATTCCTAGCAGAACAAAAAGGTTTTTAACTATCTGCAAAAGAAACAAAGAGTACACAGCTGCACTGGTAAAGCCTGTCAGAGAGTAAGGACGAAAACCGAGAATCTTCTATCACCTCTATTTTTTTTATCTAGAGCGAGAGATAACCAGAGGATTCTCTTGTAGGGAACACAAGGTTCTGTCTGGCAGGAGAGCATCTTTGATTTTTTCAGTGAGGTAACAAGGAGCCAAACCATGCAGCCACTTGAAAACTGTGCATACATCTTAAAAACAATCATGTTCTAAACTGGCATCAAGTGTAGGGTGCGACAATAGCCAGAGACTCTAGCAAATTCTGGTAGATTGGAAGTCTAATAGCGGCAATCTGAACCATCTGGAGGCTGTGAATTGGTTTATCTGGGAGACCTGTCACAGACCATTGGCATGGTCTAGTTTACAATTAATAAGGGAACCTTCTACAGCTGTATGGTCCTTCACACAAAGACACGGTAAAATACACTTTAAGAAGCCTTAATAACAGCTCTTACCTGTGAGTCTAGTCTCAAGTCCGCCTGTCAAATAACTCCTAAAGCCTTCACTTTATCACAATAGAACAAAGGTATGTTAGGGAGAATTCTCCATAATGGCTAAGTTCCCTTACCTACTGAGTCCCTCAGCAGCTTTGCTGGATTTCTGGGGTTTATTTTTTTCACCTAGTAAGAGTGTGAGCCCTTTTTTCCCACTATTATATGTGTTTTGCTGTGTGTGTTTAACATTTTCTTGTGTTCATAGACTGTGGAGCCTCACCTACTCTTTAGGCATCATCTTTTTACTGTGTGTTACACAGCACCTTCGGTGCAGTGACACAGGGTTGGCATTTTTGACTTCCCAACTCCGACTCCATTTTCTGAGACTGACTACTGTCTCTCTGAACATGTAAAGTTGCCATTGACTTTTAAAACTCACCCAGTACAAACTATCTTACATAGAGTTCTGGAAAGGGTTAATACTTATCCCTTTTTGTCTGTTCCTCTTGGAGCATTGTTTCGCTCCCATTTCATTAAGACTTGGCTGGTGGCAGTGATAACTACCCTATTTTCCCTACCACGGTTATCTTAAATAGCCCTCATATTGTTTTAGGCTATCTTGGTAGCCTCGAACTTAAACCCGCTAGACCATATACGTTTTTATACGGTTCCGGCTGGGTTTAGTCACCATTTCTTTTTGTAAAAGTCTTTCTCGAGTTTTTCTCTGCCCGCCAAACCAGGTTTGGTTCCTTTGTTCACTGTCCATTTGCGGGCTTCTGAACAGAAGCCCTCCTTAGGCGCCTGTATGTCTGGGGGGGGCAAGATGTGAGGTAGAGGTTTAGGACTCCCTGCACAGGGTCTCCTTGTAGACCCATGTCGTACTCTGATCTGATTGGCTGTGGTGACTGTCCCGGCAGGACAGCTACCCTGCTGTGTGATTGACAGCCAGGCTGTGTGAATGGGGGAAAACTGCATAAAAAGCAGGTCTCTGGGTCTGGAAAGGCAGAGTCGCCACTGGAACGAGAGAAACAAAGAGGAGCTGACAGAAGAGTACCCCTACAACGACTGAACCGCCCGGTGAAGCCCTGCTACAGGTCCAAATCTTCATACTCCAAAGACAGGGAAGATCTGCAAAGAATCTTCTCCCCTTGAGCTGGTGGGACCAACCAGTACACCCAAACTCCAAGCAAGGCTCCCTTCTCTTGTCAAATTTGCAGTACAGAGCTACAGTGAACCGGATAGCCAGGAGGAACGGACCCTTCTTGCGTTTTAAGGAGCGCAACATTTATTCGTTGCTTTGCTCTGCTGCTGGTTTCTTCCCTGGGCAGTGCAGGACCCTCCAGTCTTCCTACTTCGTGTCAGTCCGACAGTCGCTTCAGGAACAGTGAGACTGCAGGACCTGCCAGGAACGTCCACCTCAGCTACAGCCTACGTCTTCATTTAAGGTACTGTTCAAATCCGGTTGTTCGTTTCGTCCAGCACAGTGAAAGTGCGTGAAACCTTTTGCCAATCCGAGGGCTTGTCCTTCTCCATTCTTTTAACTAACATTTCTGCCGACCAACTTCGTCTGGAACTCTTGGCAAAAACGTAAACGTGAACTACCCTGAACTGTGTGATCTTGAGAAAAGACTCTGACCCATTGACCTTTGGCCAGGGCCTGTTTGAATCTGATTTCCTCACTGTAGTTCCTTTTTCTAAATTGCCCTGCTTACTTACTTGTTGGTGTTACTCAATTTCTGCCTAACTTTGTCTTTCCCTCTCTTTTAAATTGCTGGAGTGTCATTTTTCTCAAACTTCATTTTGAGGCTAACTTGTCCGGAATCTATTGGGTGTGAGGTAGTGTATTAAGAGTGGGATTTTTCAACTGCTTTACTTTAGTGAAATGTTAAAAAACTGATGTGTAAATAAATGTATATTCTTTTACTCAGAAACCCTGAGTCAGTGTTTGTTTGAATCATAGTAATTGCTGTCCTTTGTGTAACTATTGATACTGCTCACTTACTCTTGAGATAAGTCTGGCTGCTCAGCCATCGCTACCACTTTACTGTATAGTACAGGTTTGTACCAAAGGTGAATTTGTACTGACACTTGTAGTCTTAATTGTGTGTGGTGTTCCCAAAGGGTACTGCATATAATTCTGCCTGACAAGGTAATTCCAAAAGAAGCAGAAAACTAGGAGTCTTTAGGGAATCCTATGGCAAGTATAAAAGGCCGACCTGCATTATTTCGCTCTGTTAGGATTACCTTTGAGTCCATTACTTATCATTCAAGTCTGGGCTTCAGTCAAACAAGTAGTGAGTTCCTCAGAACTCTTACTCAGGTTAGTGACTCTGAGAAACACTTAAGTATCATGAGTATAAGAGTGGTAGCAATGGTAACATTTCCTGAAAAGCTCTATAAGTGGTTCAATATAAATGTTGAATAAAAGGTGTGACAACAGAGACCCCTGCGGAACACTGCAGAGGACACATTGTGCATGTGAAATAAAGGTGCCGAGCCTTACTCTTTGGGATCTGTTGACCAGGAATTCTTTTGTGTCAAAAAGTGGCCAACCCTGTTGAAGGCTGCTCAGAGGTCCACCATGACCAACAAAGATAATGCACCATCAACAGCCGTGGCCAAGATTTGATCCCAGATTGTTAAAAGAGCAGCTTCCATTCCATGCCATGGGCGGAACCCATATTGATGTGAATCAAGGCAGCCCAAAGACGCCATGACATTATTTAGCTGAATCGTAATTGTCTTCGCCAACTATATGGAGAACCATAAAAGCCCTGCATATGTGTTTGGAGCCGTACTGAAAGAAAAGGTCAAACGATGCCATGGTTGTGGTAGCAGTTGCTTCAAAGTCACTCTCCTGCTCAGAATTTAATTACTCTGCCATTGAGCAGGTCATGCGGGCATAGCCTGCACTGCAGAGCATTTCCGCTCATACATTTGGGGTCGCTGTTTCTTCTTGCACCTTGACTTCAAAACTCCATAAATTCATCCTTGATGAAGAAAGCGTACCAGACTACAGAAATGCACAAATGGACGGTCTGTCTAACCTTCCAACAATGAAGATGAATTTGTATCTGAGTCTGCCCAGGATGCGTCAGAGGTCACATAAAGTGTCATTTCTGCAGAACAATAGTTGCAAAGTTTACGCTCTGACACCATGCTACAGAAAGTGATGGCTGATACTAAAAGAGTGTGGCCCAAAGAAAAGAAAGTAGTCGAAATTCTGCCTCTGTCCCGGCAAGTTGCAGCTGAACAGTCTGTGGAATGGAACGTCCTCATCTGAATTGGACCGTGGTGCCCCTAGCAGCATTACCCATTATTCTGGCATCGTTAGCTCATGAAAACACCTGGGGATGACCCTCATCCAAACATAGACTCAGAGATAAATATTGGTGGCCAGCCATGGACAGAGAAGTTGAACACTACATTGGCAAGTGCACTACCCATGAATTGAGTGACGAATGACTACAAACAAGCCCCCACAAATTGCAGGGTCCCCTGAACAGGGGAGATGTGGGAAATGCTCCGGGTTGTCTTTATAAGCTCATTAGAAGTTCTCCCCACAGCATAATAACGCGTTAATAGTGACTGATTAAATGTCAAAGTAGCTAGAAGTATTACATCTAAAAGAAATAACTACAGCATCCGCGCAAAACAATCAGGACCGATTCCAGTGGGAAAGATACCCCAAAATCATTCTGTCCAACCATGAAGTGCAGTTTATATCCACAGCCATGGTCTCCTACCTCAGGCAATATGAAATTGTGCACTGCACAACATCCATCTACCATCCACTTGGAAATGAACAAGTCAAAAGAAACGGATCTATGTAATTATACGACCCCCAGAATTCCAACGGCCGAAAATGGTGAGTTATTTTTTTCTTTCAACACCCTTTACACCACATAGATATGCGAGGGGAGACCCCCGCAGGACCCCCCATACATCTGTTATATCCCATACCCCGGAACATATATATGTGGTGTAAGGGGGATCGAAAGAAAAGAAAGTTGGAATTTCGCGATTCGGAATTCTGAAGCTGACATTTTGGTGCATTTCCAAAGAAAATAACAGATGTATGTAGTCTTGCACATGCAGAGCTCTTGCTGAACACGTCGATGCAATTAAAACTATTTAGAATCTGTAGCAATCCATGGGGTGAGTGCACGGTCCATTAGAGAAGCGTGCCCGTTCGAGTTGAGGAGAGGCGGCAGTGGCACTCCAAATACCAGATTAAATCTAGTTTACACCACAGAAAAGTCGACGAGGAGCAGCCCTTCCCTCACCACCATTAGGATGAAAGTGGAGAAATTGCAAGGAAGTTTAAAAAGGAGAATGGGTGAAAAGTCAAACTACCCACCAGAAAGAAACTGCTTTCCCACAGCAGGGTTCACTTCAGGAAAGAGAAAATCTACCCCATACAAGCGATTAAAAGGGCACATCGTTCCAAAACTTCAAAGCCATTCCAAAGCCAAGGACAATGACCCTGACCTATGAGAGTGCAACACAGAACCTAAAGACACACAACGTGTTAACCAATCTCATTCACCGGATAACGACACACTTCCTCCAGTGTTTGGTATCTCCGCCACTTTATCGAAAAAAACTGCAGGAATGACTACAAGCGGAACTTCCACCCGCAATCATTCCTGGAAATCCCCCACAAACTCCATAGGACGCTGTGGAGATGGACGAACACCACTGTTACCTCACTCGTAAGTCCACCAGACCAAGTAGCGGCAATGAGGTGAAATGAACTTCATTAACCCATTCTTTTGTCCCAGCAAAAGGAGATATGTACGATCCTACCCTTCCACGAGAAGGCACATGCACAAACATCTGCTGGGCAACACGGTCAGCCTTTAGCATCACCCCATCATGGCTGCTAAGCATTATGGCGCACACCCCCTGTTGGCACTCATTGCAGAGAGAGGTGGAGAACAGCGGGTGATTGCTTGCTCTCAAGAGCCTAAGGGAGAGCGCCATGGTCGGGATGAAGGCATCAACAAATGTTAACATGTCAAAAGAGTGTTTTAAAAATGTCTTTTGCTATAATGTCGACCGGAATAAGATCAGCCAAAACACGTTTTAGGTTAAGGGGAAAGTGCTAAATGATACTGCTCAGAGGGGAGAAAGAGAAAAAGGCAAGCGTGCCTAAAAACAGCGACATTCGGCTGAACTTATGGAAGTATTTCCTACTGCGTTCCACCTGTCGGAATTTTAAGCTTTTGGCATTTAAACCGAGACCTACAAAGAAAAGCTGTAGTTTAAGGGACTTCTAAAGCAAAAATACCAAAAAAGGCCCCTTTGCAGAAGAATGTGCTCTTTGCAGGTGTGCCTCCTTGGCTGTTGGCTCGGTCTATGGTCCGGTGGAGTAATGCATCAACTGCAGCTTTTAACCCTACCAGATCCACTAGACCCTTAATCCTTGGGAGGTTGAGTACTGTTGGGTATCAATACACGTTTGTTAATGCCAGAATACCCCATCGGGGTGAACCTGTGCTGTACACACGCACCTTATCTGAGTCTGCTGCAATAAGAGTTCTATAAACTTTATCAAAATGTCTTAACAAAGTGTTCAATTTTTTTCTCATTTCAGGGAAAGGCAAGTCTACGAATATGTTGACGTGTCAGGTAGGTCCACAACTCTTATCAGGATCATGAAGTTACTGATGGATCTGTGCATATTTATAATGACACCACACTGTGCTCTAAAGGCTTAAAGGCATGGTCTAGTAAAATGTTTTATTGTCCCAACGGGTCGGCCATGTTTTTTTAAGCCTAAGTGGCTCGATTTTAGAAAACTTTCCTATGGACCTTACCCGAGTTTTCGTCCATTAAACGCACGTGAAAACAAGCACCAGGGAGCCGCCATTTTCTGATAATCCTATCTTTTCCCCCATCGCCCTGGCTGACCTGCTTTTGCGGCACTAAATCAATTCCCCCGCCCCTGAGCCTGACATTATCAAAACATTCATATTCCCCGCCTCTCCCCGTGACGTTACTGTGCTGCGTAGGCAAACGCGCCCAGTCGTTTTCTACGCGACTTCACACAGAACCCGGAAACCAACACAGATCAACTCACAACACAGCGCGCCACAATTCGGAATATGAAACTGTACTTTAAAATGAAACAGCAACACGGTACATTTGGTAAAGTACATTTATTTGACATTAAATGTTTAGAGAATATTCAGCAATTGACATATGAACTCCAGAAGCCATTTATTTTCTTTTATCTGTATCCGCAATAACTGTTCCGTTTCATCTTGAGTCACGCGCTGTTCCTTTATGGTACACAGGGTGTTCATTTTCGTAAAAAGAATCACTTTGGAAGCACGGTGAACCGCAAGGCTGTTCCATCAACTAGGCACTAGTCCATCCTAAAGGTTGATATGTTGCTTCTAGCCACTAGTACAGCGTAAGGGCATGTGGGCCCTTGGCGATCGCCCCATAATATGGTGATCGTGCTCCAGTTGTTGACACGAAGCTGCAGATGTCTGCTGAAGAATCCATCCGCCGGTGTCTCAAACAGATGGCAGTGGCATTAAGGGATCAAATACCTGTTATGAAAACAAAAAAATTATAATTAGTCTCGCTTTCCGAACTTCATTAATAGAAACTATTTGCTTGCAAGGGTAGTTCAATGGAGTATGTTCATCTCTAAAATCAATGCGAAAAGTAACGAGATAAATCGAGGCCAAAACACAATGATAAACGACAGTCTACATGTGTGAGGAATGGGAATGATATGATATATGATATGGCATTTGTAACGCGCCTATACTCAAGTGTTACTAGGCGTGACGAGGCAGGTGGGGATCAAGGGCAGACAGACAACGATCCTACTAGGCCAGGTGTCTTTCTGATCGCGCATGGGGATGGGCTGTACAAGGTTAGTTGAATACAAATTAAATAATAGGGCCAGCTGGTGGCAAGTGCAAGGTAAATGCCGGGAGAAGGGGCTGAAGGGATACAGAGACAGTCCCGTAGTGCAGGGAAAAGTGGCTGGGCCATGGAGCGAGATCGGTGAGACCAGTGGACCTGCATGCCCATGTGCCCACTACGAACAGTTTTACTTGCTTTTCCTAGCTCTTCATTCATTCATTTATTCATGCATCCATTCATTAAATCTTCATTCCCGTATAAAAGCGTGTAAAGATTTACTTACATTATATTTGAAATTTCCATTGTGTCTCTTCGTAATGCAGTCTGTAAAACGGACCGTGCTCTTAACAATGATTTTTCGTATACTGACCTAAAACTGAAACTCGGTCTAGTTTCTGAATTTTCTGCCTTATCGTCTCTTACGTTATTGCGCACTCCCTTCAAATGTAGTTCTTTCGGCATAGTCCCTGTCTCAAGGTCAAAAAACAATAGACCCTTATACTTCCAGTGCGACTTGTGGGCCTCATCTGGGCGCTGTCCTTCGCATTCTTTATTTGCAACATCACATAGTATAGGCATCTATGAGAACTTGAAGTTTAGAATCCGTCTATGTAGTGCGCCTCAATGTGCAAATGCGAACTGGCTTCTCTCCCAAATGCCACGGCCCGCTTGGCTGGCGCGTTCTAAGTGCCCCAATTTTGTCCCCGTTGTCTGCGAGCTTTGCAGCCCAAATTGAGACATTTAATTTTTGGCGGAAGGTCAGGGAAAGTATAAAGTACCACAGGAGTTGAGTTAAAAGTGAGATTTATTGTTTGTTTGTTTGTTTTATTATTTGCAATACGCAAGCCTCCCCTCCGTTAACAGTGCGCAGCATTTACATTTACATGAGATGAGACATGAGAAAAATATATACATACACATATGTGAGGTGAATAGAGAGAATTCAAAGATGACACCCAGCTTGTTCGCCACCCATGATGGTGAAGTTAGGGGTTAGGTTTACAGGTACACTGTACAATAACATTTATTTACAAAAAGACAATCGTATTGCAATTATTTAAACCGGGATTTGTACTTCACAATCAGCTGTGCATCGGGTGGGCATGGCACAGTCGCAATGTTCGGTGGCAATGGATCACTGCTCTGCACAGAAACGTCCAAAATTCCATATCTGTGCTTCTCTAACACAGCAACAATAAGGCCTTTCACAAAGTCGAACTGCATTTCATCATAGACTGGTTTGATCACTCATTGCTTACTTCGTTTTGAAAACACCTTAGTGTAGCGAGGCATCCTTACTTTACCCCTAGTCCTAGATTGTTCACGTCCGACATTGCTGTTATGGGCCAAGACCGCTAGTAGAGTGCGATGTTTCATGCCCCGAAAGCTAAAATGCAAGCGCTTTGGCCTGTACTTTAGGCACATATTGTGGAACACCTCCAAATCTCCTGTGTGACAGAATTCTGTCAGTCCTCTCAAATCTCTTGATAGAGTTTTGTCGAAAACAATCTTCTCAATGGCTTTGTGTGTCGGTGAAGATGGAATCAACCACTTCTTCTTCCGTGCCTCCTCTGGGGACAAAGGGCCATGTTCACATTGGTGGAAATGTTCATTTGCTGTCCAGTGGTGAACGTTGGTACAGTGGTGCATCAGTGACCGCCATTTTTCAAGTAGTATTTCCACTGACCCCTCACAAGTTTTTGAGCTCCACCAAAGATGGTTGGTGATAGAATGTAACCACTGCAAAATACTTTCAAAACTTTTTTTTTTCCTGCAGCCGAGATTTTCTTATTGATTGATTTAGCAAGATGCCATACGTCAAATTGATGTTTAATATGTGGGAACTGCTCTCTCATTGTCTTGGCAATTGAAACGTGTCTATCCGTGGCTATGAGGTCGATGTGCATTCCCCTCGATTGTAGATATTCCACTGATTTTATAAAACCTAGTTTCTCCATGACCACTGATGATGTACATTGTGTTACCTGCACGACCACCGAACTCACAATTTTCTTACTATCCATGTCCTGAAAGTGGTAGGTGCAGTACTTGGCAGAAAATCCAGGGCTGTCGCACTGTCCATCGCCGGCTAGCCTGAATCGTTTGCCTTCGAATGTACTTGCTAGAGACAATTGTTCAATTTTCCAAGCATCACTAATGGCCGGAAACAGATAATCACGTTGGTATGTGTAGTACAGCGCTTTAGAAATGAAATGGAGTCCCACAAACTGAAAGAAAACCTCTAACTTTCTAAAACTGGAGCCACTAAAAAGTGATGCAGCTGCACACAGTAGATTTTTGGCGGGTGTAGATTGTGTAAATTGATCTGCAACTACTTCAGAGCTATCTTCAATACATTCAATAACATCTTCTTGTGGTGGTGCAGTCGCACTGTAGCTATGGTCCAATGCAACTTTGCTTTAGTCTCCAAACACAATTAATTCATGTTCTGGCCATTGGACATGAGCATCTCGAGCCTGAACACGCCTCGCCTCAATTAATAGTTCCTCCATAGTGTACACGTTCTGGCAAGCCACATCTCTCATTCGCTTCACTGTCTGTGTGTGTATAGTTCTGACACCCACGGGTAACTGAAGGAGATATTGGAAAAGGGATGTTCAGTTTAAACACAAGATGGAGTGTAGTAGAATTGACTGGAAAAAAACATAAAATAGTCCCCAGCACAAACATTTTTTTAAAGTTGTGAACTGTTTGTAACTAACCTTTTTTTGTTTTTTTTTCTTTGCAACTTTTTTGACTCGACCTTCAACATCTGCACGCTGTAGCTCCGATTCGTTTCCGCATGTCCTCCCTTCCTCTTGCGCTGCAAGGACTGTATTTTCTGTATCCGCATAGACAGCACGGAATGAGGCTCCATCGTCTCCCTGAAACATAGTACTTTCATTACTATGTATCAAAATATTGTTAGCATAAAACACACGTGAGGACGAACACACAGGTACATTTCAATAGCCAAATACGATTTAAACATTGTGTGCAACAATCAAAGGACAAGTATTCGACCAGTGATGATCTATTTCGATGGAACTGTCAGTATCCATACCTCTGGCTCTGCATGGACTGCCATGAATGGTTGTATTGGAGAGGAGGCATCCGCATCTCCCTGAAACACAGTACTTGCATTAGTATGCTTTTCAATATTGGAAACACAACACACACTTGGGGTCGACGGCACAGGTACATATAAAGAGATAACCGCAAATGATGCATTGTCCAAAAGAATCAAGGAAAATCCAAATATGATCACATTTCATCGACTTATTTCAACGATTCCTTTACATCTGCATCATCTAAATGAGATGTTGTGATTGTGGTGGAAGCTCCGTCGTCTCCCTGAAACACAGCACTTGGATTAGTATGGTTTTCAATATTGGAAACATAACACACACTTGGGGTCGAACGCACAGGTACATATAAAGAGATAACCGCGAAAGATGCATTGTCCAAAAGAATCAAGGAAAATCCAAATATGATCACATTTCATCGACTTATTTCAATGATTCCTTTACATCTGCATCATCTAAATGAGATGTTGTGATTGTGGTGGAAGCTCCGTCGTCTCCCTGAAGTACAGCACTTGCGTTAATAGGGAAGAAAGTATAGCAAATGGAATCACGTTATATGATCACGCATGATGGAGCTGTCATTATCCATACCTCGTGCTGCTGAAGAATATCTATGGATGTTGCAAATGTAGTGCGCACTTCCGAAAGCTGTTGCGCCGATTCGTATACTTGAATGTCAGGCTCTGCATCAAGTGCAGGGGTTGACGCTCCATCAACTGCCTGAAACATAGTACTTGCATTAGTGAGGATTACAATTGTGAAAACATAACATACACCTGGGGTCGACAGCACAGGTACATATCAACAGCTAACCACGAATGAAACATTGTGTAAAACAATCAAACGACAAGAATTCCAGCTCTGATGATGACGCTTGATGGAGCTGTCAGTATCCATACCTCCTGCTGGTGAGGAACATCTAGAAACGTTGTAGATGTGGCGGGCGCTTCAGCATCTCCCTGAAAGACAGTACTTGCATTAGTATGGATAACACTAATTATAACTGAAAACAAACACCAGTGGACGATAACTAAGGTGTATATTAATTGGAAAGCAGTAACCAAACATTCGGTAAAATAATTACACGATAGAATAAAACTATTACTTGACATGCATAAAACAAGTATGTAGCGGATTAGCCTAGTAAGATTACCTGATACGCGCTAGAAGTGGTTGATAACTGCGACCACGTCAAGGATGTAGAATGTTCTTGCTTCAGATTCAAGGGATAGTCAAGAAGTTGTAAAGGTCAATTATTGATTGATAATGAAATGCCAATATTAAAAATAGCCATGTAAACCGTCAGAATACTTGAAAAATGCTCAATACAGCACAGTTCCCTGTCCCCATATATATATACATTGCGTTTGTGGGTTATGAAATCGAAAAAGAATATATTGAAAAATGTCATTATTCAAAAAACTAACACTCATATCAATATCGAAATTATTACAAGGGATAGAACACCTACAATATCTATTAATCCATTTGGCTACACACTACCGCAAGGCCTAAAGCTAAATCCGGACACTTGACTCACCGGTGGCGGAATGTGGACGAATAGAGTGGGAATAGCGTTTTCGCGCAATTTCCGTGTCGTTCGCCGTTTATTCTTCTTTGTTACCCAAGAAGTTGTGTACATATCCAAGGAAAAGTGCCGGCTGCAGATGCGGTATCGATCACCCCTCTTGTCCTCTAAGACTTGTTGGACTCTACTTTCCAGCTCATACAGTGGATATCCGCAATGTCTGACCCATTCTCTTATTCGATCAACAGTTTTCGGGAATACATGCATTGTAGTTCCTTCAGATTTCGCATGGGTCTTCGAAGGGCAACCGCTAATCGAACAGGCAGGCATTGTTGATAAATCTGAAAAGTAAATATCGACATTATTATACAATCTTCAAGAGTAAAGATTTGATACAAAAGTAAATGAATCATACAATGATCAATGCAAGGTTTGTTTTGGTCGCAGGAACTATACCAGTTCATTATGTGCTGCTTAGTATTTGCATAAGTTGCAGAAATGTATAATTGATGTGACTGAAATCTGAACATGTGACTCGTCCCTTGGATGTTCTGTCTTGCACGAGAAGGAAACATGCTAACATTATTGACTGGACCCCCGAAGGATGCAATTCAATCACAATAGTCACAGATGAAAATAAATAGATCTATTGATAGCATAGCAATGGAAACTCAAGTCAATACCAATGAGACCAACGAACATAGCACTATTGTGTACTGTACTCGAAAATAGATAGAAATTTTAAAATCTGCGAAATATAACCAGGATACATGGCCTTACCTTGACCAACAAACAGTTGGGTTCAGCAAGCAGAGCAGTATGTTGCGGGAGAATAGGTGGATGGCCACAGGTAGCGCACTGATGGGTATGCTCGAAGCGGTCACAGAAGTTCACGGATAGCACGACGACAAGCAGATTAGCATAGATCTCAGTGGTTCCCAGGTAGCACGTTCAAGAGTTGACTTGCAAAGCACAAAGTTGTCTCATGAGACATATCGAGTGGTTTTTAAAGTATTAGAAACTGGGGTGTGTTTGTGAATGAATGACGTATGTATGTCGTGGTATTAGGGGGGCGGCCTGCCTCAGGGGAGGCCTGCCTGCCTGGAGACACGGGGTCTGAGGAGGCCATGTGACCGATGGCCCCTTGGCGTGGGACACCTTTTGAAGTGTACCTGCAGTTTGGCACCTTGGCCTTTCGCGCCCGTCACAGCCCCCCATGCCAGCGCTCATCCCCGGGTGTGAACCGCCTTTGATAGAGGGGGGTGGGATGGATGGCCCTGGGGCGTGCAGATAAGGCACAGGAAGACTGCTGAATGGAGACACACTTATGTGGATTGCAGGGGGCGGCCTGCCTCAGGGGAGGCCTGCCTGGAGACACGGGGTCTGAGGAGGCCATGTGACCGATGGCCCCTTGGCGTGGGACACCTTTTGAAGTGTACATGTAGTTTGGCACCTTGGCCGTTTGCGCCCGTCACAGCCCCCCATGCCAGCACGCATCCACCGGCGCGAACCGCCTTTGATAGAGGGGGGTGGGATGGATGGCCCTGGGGCGTGCAGATAAGGCACAGGAAGACTGCTGAATGGAGACACACTTATGTGGATTGCAGGGGGGCGGCCTGCCTCAGGGGAGGCCTGCCTGGAGACACGGGGTCTGAGGAGGCCATGTGACCAATGGCCCCTTGGCGTGGGACACCTTTTGAAGTGTACATGTAGTTTGGCACCTTGGCCGTTTGCGCCCGTCACAGCCCCCCATGCCAGCGCGCATCCACCGGCGCGAACCGCCTTTGTATCAATATACAGTATATCGCCTTTATATCAATGATAGTATATCGTTGCTTATCAATAACAAATGCCACATACCGGAGATTCTTGTGAGCACAGACCCACACTTCAACCGGTGTATTATAGTGGCCAAGACCCTAAGGCCTGTATAATCCAATGGTAATTGTTAGTATAGATATATGTGTGACTTTTATAGAGACATAACCTACTGAAAGACTTTGAACAAGTGTTATTTAGTGCATGCATTATCGAGAATATGTTATGTTAGCTTAGATAGTGATCACCCTGCTTCACAGCAACCAGACCTTCATTCGGAGCACAGATGTCTGACGTCCATCCTTGAATGGAGACACACTTGATTCATTTAAAAAATCGAGACAAACGTTGTTAAAATATATGTGGTGTTTTATTTTGTATCTTATTTTCATGAAACAAAAATACAAGACTTTAAAGATTATACAGGTCAGGTTGCAGCACAGCGAGAGAAAATCCCCTGTACTGACCGCTGTCACTCGGGAACGTTTCTCTAATGGCACGAACGGCACAGGCGGGTATCACTCTTCGAACGCGGTGTCCAAGCCTCCCGTGAAGCCACCATGTAAAGGAACGATAGGCCACCAGCCTGTACCACCTGTGAAAGGGAATGAAACAAACTGTTTTTAAATGACCCAGATAAGTTTAATAAACGTTTGTTGTCAATGACAATTCTTGTAACTAATGGTATTTTACACGGACAAATGCTATCTAGACAATGCACACTATTGAATGACTTACATGCGTTACAATGATATGTAGATGTAATTTTGGATATAGTAGAAGAACATGAAATAGGAGTGGCATGACAAGCAGAGTATACTTACTCGTTACTCGGATTACGAGGACGAACAGTTGCTCGAAGTTCGTGCATAAGCACCATCATTATTCTCAACACGGCCCGTGTGAGGCAGGCTGCCCTGAAGTCTGGCAGCTCGGTGATGCATTGCGGTCGTGGCTCGCCTTCCGAAATGTAGGCCAGGCATCCCGAGTTTTCTCGGCAGCAGCAGTTCTCGTCCTCAGTTGGCATTAGCTCGCACCGATTGCATGTGCACCAGGTGGAGACGCCGTCCATTTGACTAGGCCCAGGCTCTTCATCTGTTGATTCGTCCTGCCAACTGCCGTCCGAATCCCCATCGTTTTCGCGTGCTTCCCTTTCCAGTAGTTCCTCCTTGGTATACTCGGGCTCGTACATGTAGGGCATTATTGTAGCCATTGTGTGTTAAACAAACTAAAATAATTGATAGCGGTGGTACTGGTATCTGTTCACACGGGCTACAAGCAGCGCAGGTAGCTGACCAGAGCACTGAAACGAGTCACAGAATACTCTAAGTAACACAGAGAGAGGAATGGAATCAAAAATCGGCTGCTGTGTGTTGTGAAACGGTCTGTTTATACTTATTGAGGAGAGAGGCGTCCTGCCATTTCCATGGCGACACGTCATTAGCTGAAGCGCAGCGAATGTTGACACGAGACATGCTTTGGCGTTGGGAAATGGGCGGTACGAGTCTGCTGATGACAGGCTCAGGGGCGGGGGAATTGATTTAGTGCCGCAAAAGCAGGTCAGCCAGGGTGATTGGGGAAAAGATAGGATTATCAGAAAATGGCGGCTCCCTGGTGCTTGTTTTCGCGTGCGTTTAATGGACGAAAACTCGGGTAAGGTCCATAGGAAAGTTTTCTAAAATCGAGCCACTTAGGCTTAAAAAAACATGGCCGACCCGTTGGGACAATAAAAATTTTTACTAGACCATGCCTTTAATGTGCATCTTTTGATTGCTTAGGCCCCGCTCAAGAGCATCTGTCTTTGACCAACACTGTCCTCAATCCTGATCTTAGCTCCACATCTTCCTGTAAAGAGGCAAACAGGGGCATTGCTTTTGGAATTCCAACCAGACTGACACTTTGCTATGGCTGGCCTCAGGGACTCACCGAATGGTCAAATCCAAACAGGCTTTCAAGATATATGTATGAGAACAATGCACATTCAATGAATTTACTATGGGTTCATTTTGGAAGCTCGCCAGGATTTTACAATTCAGTGGGATGCTCACCAGATCCCCCAGTGGCATTAGAGTGACAGGGAATATGCCATTGCTGCTTTGCTTGGTTTTCCGCTCTGAGGCTGCACTCATTGTAATTCTCACCTAGCTCATCTGAAGATTGGCATGGACTTCAAAATAATTGAGATAGGACCCTGCCAGCCGCTGCTTTAAGGGATGACCCAATTACATGCACTCAGAAGAAGAGCCTTGCTGACTGTCCACTCCTTTATAAACAGTGCCTGAAACGGAGGCTGTTTGTCCTCCACAGCTCTAGTACTTTGTGGAAGGTGCATGCTTTTCACGCCACCGGCCTGATGTGCGTGTGGACGCCACAGCACTGTTTCTACTTGGAAGGGACAAAAGCTTTGAATCTCATGCTCTGGCAGTATGTTGGATAATGCCAAGTAAGGCAACATCCAACTTGGGATGTGGCAACGGGAGAAGTGAGGTTGCTTAAAACCGCAGCAGGGTTACTGGAAATTGCATAATCTTCAAATCTTTGGGTAGAGTCAGCTCTGGTCATGGGCTTTGCGTCCTTTGACACAATGGGATGTGATAATAGTCTGAGTGGGCAATTATTATCCATTTTGGGAAGGAAAAGTGGCATAAATGTACCTTCAAAATAATGATCATGATATTTTGGCTGGCCGAGGAGCTCTGTGAAAGAAGAGAGGCGTCAAGTACCTTTGTACAGACACTAAACTCCACAGTGTCTGAGAGCGTACAGATTATGTACACAATTAGCAATATTTCATGTCATACGACAGAGGCCATCCTGCTCCACTTACCACCCAAAACATACCTATGTCCTGCTTTTTTTAACCTCTCCTCATGGAAAACATAGCTGATATCCTGCTGTTCCCCATAGAAAACTTATCAAGGGAGTAATTGCCAAAAATGGTGGCAAGCACATGTGTTTTTACACATTCGCAAATGGCATTTGCTCATTCGCAATCAAACCCCTGATGTGCTGCTCTGCTGGTGAATCTGCTGTTTGAGGCCTACCCCACCCTCAAAACAAAAATACCTCAATTCCTTCCATTGTCTAAACCATGCACAAACACCCTTTCACACTCTACTTCGACTATCCGTCTTGCTCTACCTAGGTATCCTTCCATCCGCCATAAGATCCCACAAACATGTATAGCCTGCTTTAGTTATAACCTGCTTTTTCACCTCATAGCTCCTTTTTTCTTGCCATCTATACTGGTAACCCATTTCTTAATATATCGAATTTAAATTCCTTTGTGCCACGTTTTAAAATGTCTATGGCCTTACCCCACCCTACACTTTCCGCCTGGCTACTCTCACTCCCTGTGCTCTTGTGGGTCCTTATGACCCTCTGTCAAATTTGAGGTGGGTGGTGCATATTCAAAGATTTGAGGTGGGTGGCGCGGTTGTAGGGCAAATGGTTGAATCTAAATGGTCGACAGGACAAATGGTCGACACCAAAAGGTTGACAGGTCAAATGATCGAATTTGGTTTTTTTCACATTTTTTTTGTTTTTGTTGGGGGGGGTCCTCCCCCACCCCCTTTTTCTTGCTAAAAACCACTTTTTTTCCCTAAACGAAAACCTAAAAAAATATATATAACTAAACAAAAAATTTGATTATTTGTCCTGTCGACCAAATTGTGTGGACCATTTGTCTGTCGACCATTTGACTAGACACTGGGTGGCGCATATGCAAAACTTGTTGGCAGGACAATGGTCGCAATGGCAGAATTTCTGCTGGTCTCCCCCAGCCTGCCAATTGGAGGGAATCCCACAGCCCACCCATCATTAGCGCTGACATTTGTTTCAGAGGAAGAACAGAGGGTTTTGGTGCACTTCTAAGGTCCCTCCAAAAATATCTCTCATGGCCATTTTGTGCATTCCACAAGAGAGATACATTCTTCCATAATGGGAGCGTGCACAAGACTCTCAATTTCCTGTGGAACATCCACATACCAACAAGACAGTGGGGGTCATTATGACCCTGGCGGTAGCCGTGCTGGCAAAAATGGCACGGCTGCTGCCAGAGTCATTTTTTACCAGCACCCGGCAATGGGGAATTAGCGGGACATTACAGCCCCCGTGGTCCCGTGGCCCGTGGTAAAAATGACCCCCCATTCCCATTTGAGTCCTAGGACTCAATGGGAATGGGGAGGAAGGATGCACCGGCAGCATTCATGAATGGTGCCGGTGCATCCATCAAGGTCTGCGAGCGGGTGGCGTACCACCTGCCAGGTCAGACCTGGCGGGCTGAAAGGCACCCGCTCACAAACTTGTAGTTTGCCGGTCCGGTAACAACGGTGCTGGTAGATTATCGGCACTGTTGTTAACGGACCGGCAAACTTGTTATCAGGCCCAGTAACCTTTTGTGCATGCATGAGTGCTTACTTAGCACCTGGACGTTTTTTCATGAAATGGGTCTGCACAGGCAGCTGCAGTCCCATCTGTTTAATGAAATTGTACTGCCAGTGCTTATAGGGGCACTAATGCCTGTTACGCTCCTGGCACAACTTTGTTATTTAGGCCCCAGGTGTTTGGACAGTAAAGCAAAAGTTCAATGACGAATGGCCACATATTAGCTGGCATAAACTGGTATGCTTGATTTCATTTTGTGATTCGTATTGTGCATATCCCGGAGGAAGCAAGCAGGAACTGCATCTAGGCACAGGTGGTTTAAATGGAAGATGGAAGAAAAATAGTCAGTCGAGGGAAAATTAGTTATTGAAACAGATAGGTCTTGAAATTTTTCCTGAACAAGGACAGTGAATCCATTTTCCGGAGTTCAGCAGGCAAAGAATTCCATGCTTGCGGGTCGGCGATAGAAAAACGTCTATCGCCATGGGGCATGAAACCAAAGATGGAACAGTCAGACGATATTGACCGGTGAACCGAAGTGAGTAAGAAGGGTAATGAAGAGCAATTTTTGAGGCAAGGTAACTAGGAGCAGTGCCATGAATGCACTAATTTATCAGACAGAGGATTTTTTATTCATATATTTAGGATTTTAAAAAGGATCCTCTATTGAACTGGGAGCCAGTGAAGATTTCAATGGATCAGTGAGATCGGGGCAGACCTAGGAAGACTGTAAAGGAGTCTAACTGTCGAGCTCTGCGCTACCTAGAGGCATTGCATCTGGGTGGTTGGAGTGCCCAGTAACAGGGCATTACAATGATCCAATTTCGAATTGACCAGGGTTCCGACAACAGCTGGTTGGCCAGATTCTGCAATCAGAGGCAAACGTTTAAGTTGATAGTGCGTTGTTTTGACAACTTCACTGACATGTAAATTGCAGCTTAAGATCGCCTGCCAGAAGCAGCCTAGATTTTTAACTGTAGCTGAAAAAGTGATTGGTACTTCTAAAAGAGCTGGGCAGGACACAGTGGAGTGAAAATTAGTCAATCGATTTTTTGGCCCAAGCACAATAACCCCAGTCTTGTACAGATTCAGTTGCAGTCTGTTTTGAAGCATCCAACATTTTATTTTTTTAGCACAATCTAGCAGTTGTTCGATTGCTTCTGAGGGAGATTTAAGCCTAACTAAAAATATGTATCATTCGCATAGAAATGATAGCTCAGGTTAAGCTCAGAGAAGATATTTAGTAGTGGCTGAATGTAGATATTGAACAAGACTGGGTATAGGGAGGACCCTTGTGGCACTCCCTAAAGAACGAGGGTCAGAGTAATGGGTTCCCATTTTAACTTGTTGAGTCCGATTGGAAAGAAAAGAGGAAAAGAATTCTAGGGATTTCTCAGATACCAGAGACACCTTAGCCAGTCTGGTGATGAGGATATCCACGTCTACCGTGTCAAATGCCGCTGATAAGTAAAGCATGACTAGCATGGTCATATCCCCCTCATGGGCAGCCCTAAGGACCTCATCCCAGACTGCCACAAGGGCACTTTCTGTGGCATAAGCAGGCCTAAAGCCAGATTGGTAATGATCAAGGATGGCGAGAGCTTCCCGGAAGTTCTGGAGCTGCACCATCACTCCTTGGCCTAAAGCCAGATTGGTAATGATCAAGGATGGCAAGAGCTTCCCGGAAGTTCTGGAGCTGCACCATCATTCCTTGGCCTAAAGCCATATTGGTAATGATCAAGGATGGCGAGAGCTTCCCGGAAGTTCTGGAGCTGCACCATCACTCCTTTCTCGAGAATCTTAGCCGGCCAAATCAGGCCTGCAATAGGTCAATGGCTGGAGAATAGGTTATAGTCTAGTAAAGTTTTTTAAGAAAGGGGTACAAGCTGGGGTGACTAGATTCTTTATCATAATAAAAAGTTATTTTGGTTTGTTATTAGCATGAGCTATCTGGCTTTTCAAAAACCGAAATTTATCCCAAAAAATCCCTTTTTATATATATATATGTCCAGAGCTGCTTTAGCAGCCTGGTGGCTATTAGGATCGCTGGACTTAAGCAAAATCTTTTCCTTTTTACGGCAGTCTTTCTTCAAATACCTTAGTGAATCAGAATACCATATGTTGTTTTTATATTTAGATTTTTTGATGAATTTTAGAGGTGCAATTGTGTTGCAGGTTTTCTGTAAAGTAGAAATGTTGGCCTGATAGTATCTTCACATTTGAGGTCAGGGCAAAGGGGGTCAGTTCAGAAAGTATATGTGGACCTGTAATAATATTAAGAGCTTTTTGTACTACGTGATAGATTGGTCATGGTTGGAAGAGTTTTATGTGGGCCTACGTGGTCTATCTGAATAGAAAAGGTCACCATATAATGATCAGACCATAAATCTGGCATATTCTCCTGATGAATTAAAGTATAGCCTCTAGAAATTACACGATCCAAGCAGTGGCTGCAATTATGAGAGACAGAAGCTGCTGTGAGTAGGGAAAGATCATGCGAATGAAGAATCTCTGTAAGTTTCATGACTGTATTTGATGACATAACTCTATGAATGGTGTCAGGGAGGCTGATTAATATGTAGTTTTTTATGCAAAGCCATCTTTGAAAATCAACCAGAGAGTGGAGGTTTTATTTTCCATTTGACCATCGACCATGTCATTGAGGCTGTTGGAAGTTCAATCTTTCACATCACTCGCACATCATTGATTTCTGCATGTTTCTGTCCTTCTGTTTGTGTAATTTAAAGCCAATCATTGTACACAGAAAGTTCACTTTGCTCTTAACATTGCCGGGGAAAGTAAACAAGGCAACTGTTTCAATGCTTTGTTTTGACATATTTCAGAGGCTAATGACAAATGATTTCTCTCTCCCCAGCCTGCGTCTAATCCAAGTAAAAGGGCAGAAAACTACAAGGCATTCGAGCAGGACCGGTAACAGCAAAACCAAACTGATGGTTGCTTGGATGCACGTGGGACCAGACATGCTCAAATGCACGTTTTGTTATGGCTGCCAGTCCACGGAAAGACTGCATTGCAAATTCCCTGCATTTGCCCATGAGCTTGTTTTCTTACAAACTGCCTGTATCTGAAGGACAAAGATGGAACTACCATTGTTCTGTGACCATCACAGAACTCTTCAGGTGGGGGAGAGGGTAAGAGATGGCCTGAAGGCTGGTACATGAAGAGAAAAAGTAGTGGGCAGTCTCCTCCGAAACTCTTCACTCAGCTGGTTTAAACTCTGGAAATGTGGTCATGTATTTCATCTGATGGACTCTTAAAGACCTGTTCTTCGAAAAATCGAGCAAGTTCAAAGAGGACATGCATATAAAGTTCCGTAGACCATGTTCAATGAGATCCATTGAGCGTTGAAGCACATTTTTGGCTCATGATTTAGCATGATGAGAACAGCAATGAGACGTAGCATGCATCTATCTCTGCTTCTCCAGGACAGCAATCTTCTTCTCATTGATCAGGTCAATGGAAACCTCAGCCATGCCTTCTTGTAGCAGTGGAAGTAGGTCTGGGCGCCCTCAAGAGGAGGGGGCAGGAAAAGGAGTGGATGTATTTACCAAACAAGGACACTTTCCCACGCGAACCCTCAAGTTACTACAGTGTTTGGCAACTATGTGATGAAGGGAATGATGCTGATTACTGAGCTGGGCCTGCTGGCTTTGGAGACAGATACAGGGACAGCATAAAAGGATTTTGCATGCCCTTGAGCCTACCCATTGTTATGTGTGACAGAACAGTCAGAGCATACTTGGTCTCCACCTCAGTTTTTGCTCTCTAACATTACGGTCCCCTCAGTCTTCAGCTGGCCATAATGGATACTGTTTTGAAGATAATGATTACAATTTGTGCACTGTAGCTGTCCTGTTGTGTGGGTTACATCAGCCCCTAAAGTTACCCAACTCGGTCCAACTCAGTCCAATTCAGCCTTATGAGTTGTTGGTTAAGACGGTGTTGACAATCTTAATTCTGATCTATTCTTCCATATTTTGTGTCCTCAACAGGCTTGTATGGCTGGTAATACAATAGTTGGATCATTTTTGTGGACATAAATGGTCCGGACTGTGAGGAAGAGTGTAGCATTGTAGTGAAGATAACAAAGCTATAGGGATTGTCATTTGCTTCAAAAGACTCTTGTGATTGGGTGGATGTCCTCTACTATAGCAATCACCCCAGAGTCGGGTAGCGTACATGGCCGGTAACGTCCCACCAGCCTCAGCCTAGGCAGGGCAGCAGGCCATTACCGACCATGTATGCACCCTGACAAGGGGGCAATAGCTGTTGCATCCCGTTTTTTTTCTTCATCAGATGGTCTCAGCACGTATTATGCGAGCCCAATCTCCTAGAAAAAACAAAACAAAATGGCTGCTTTAGTGGGAAAAGGGGCTTAGTCCCTTTTCCATTTCACTGGTAGCGGCTGAATCAGGGAGGATCGCCAGGACTGGAGCACAAAGCTCCGGTCTAGCAGGTAAGTGGGGCTCCCTGTTGTCTCCCCACAATCAGGATGGCACCACCAGGGGACGGGCCTCGGGTGGCTTGAAAGAGTGGGTGGTACACAGTGTATTCTCACCTGCTCTTCCAGCCACCTGATTGTTTGCATGCCCTTCCCCGGCTGCAAATAATATATCTTATAAAATGTGGGTAGAACATTCATATGTTCGAGCAGGCCACTGTGGATTTCAATAACATCATTGAAGCTGCAGTGCATTTCAATAAAGGATTTATTCTGTGCTTGTATAGTGTTGCAATACCGCATGGAGGTTTCTGTGTGCTTGTGAGCCCATAGAGAGGAAAGGAAGAGAAAGATTACTGACACAGCTCATTGCTTAAGTTTATGGTAAGATCATTTTCAAAATGAGAGGACCATCTCAAGGGCAGATAGAGGGACTAAGATCTCTGCAAGGCAGATGAGGTTCCTGTTTGACTCATGAGTAAGCATGACGTCTGTACATAAACAAACTTATAGTGACTTCAAGTGAACCTTCCTATTGCAAGCAAATAATGTAATGATTTGATGACCGCTCTCACAAGATCCTTCCTGGTGAAATAGTCTGAAACAAAAGGCAATGCATTCGGTATGCCTATATAAATGTCGGAGTAACTAATGCTACTGTGGAATACTCGTGTTTATGTTCTGTTTCATACATGCTGCCTACCACATTCTGGCAACCTCACTGCCTTTCCTACCTCAATGTATACCTTGTCCCACTGCTTTATTCATCCTGCTGGCCCTTTAAAATGGCTCCTTTATTATGCAAATGCCGTGCTGAACACACTGTTTTCTATGTTACTTCACTGCTTTACAAATCTCTCCGCCCTTACAACATCACTGCCTCTCTTGCCTTGCCTACTTGTTTCCCTTATGGCTTTACTTATCTTACTGTTTTTTCACCTCACTGCTTTTCCTTCTCGAACACCTTCCCTAGCATTCTATCTATTTTACTTGCCCATGGTTCTCAGTTTATTAGCACCTGGGGTGGAGGAAGCAACCAATCAGGTTTCTTGGATTGCAGACTGAATCCCACGATCCAAGTCGACGTTCAAAACAACCTGATGGTTGCTTCCCCTGCGCCGCCATCTTACCCCACCCTCCCTTCTCTCCCCTTCAAATGTCCAGTCCCCCCCAGCACCACTTACTTGGTTACAGCTGTGGCTGCCTCCGCTGCCACTTCTGTCACTCTGTCTCCCTGCTGGACGCCATGGGAATGGAAGCGGGGCTCCGCTTGGAGCCCCTGTCTTACAGCTCGGTGGCAGCCATCTTGAGTAAGGATTTTGTATAAATAAACAGGACGCCGGAAGGTGTCCCATTCATTCATACAAGAACATTGCAGTCAGCACCCTGGGTTACCGGATTGGCAACCCGGGGCGCTACTCGCAATAACCACCCATTCCACAGGCTGGAATGGGTGGTAACGACACCGGGACCCTTGTTGACTTGGACCTCGGGCCATTAAAACCCGGCCCAGCCTGTGGAATGGGTGGTTATGGCTACATTTTCACTCTTAGCTCACTACCTTTCTGAACTCAATGTCTTCTTTATTACCTCACTGCATTCCACACCTCACTACTTGTCTTTTCTAGGGGTCTTCCATCTCAATGCTGTTCTCATGTCACTTGCTTTCTTACTTCACTGCCTCTCGTCCATCACTGCCTTAGCTATGTGACTGCCTTAGGAATGTCACTTTGTTGTTGTTTAAATACCAACCCTCCCTCCCAAACCCTAGAACATACCCTGCTGTAAATAGTAAAAGCACAACTAGTGTGCAGTTGATCACTATAAAATACTAAATCGACTCAGGAGAGACATCTTTTTATAGCATCTTATGTAAAACTATGTCAATGTTACTGTGATTAAAACAAGGAGAAAGATCTCCAGTTCTCCAAATGCATGTTGTCATGTGTGAGTCTTAGCAGTCTGGGGGTAGTTGTGAGTGTGTACTTTAATTTTCAGGAATTTCTCCAAGATTAAATGGGAAATGCCCTTCCCCATTCTATCCATTTGAAGAAGAATGAAGATGCTAAGCGTGTTCCCTATGTGTAAAGAAAAATGTTACCTGGTCATTTACTTTCAGTAGTCTTGATTAAAGTCTGCCTTTTAGAAAAAAAACTCTTTGATAACAAGGTTCAGGGGCAAGTATGCCTTGACAGAGGGCCAAGAATGATCTTTCTACTGAACACTTCCTTGGCCAGAGCTCTTTCTTCCTGGGATGTTGTCTTTTTAGGCATCGGTGTTGCGAGCTTAGCTAATGAACTTATGAAGATGCATAAGGAGAGAGGCCACAGTGTGGTCAGATGCACCATCATGCATGGCCAGTACATCCAAGTCAAAGCGCTCTTGCTTCAACTGCCATTTTGTAAGGGGGAGTAGAGCTGATTAAGTAGGGGAGAGATTTGCTGAATGATGCTTTAAAAAGATAGTTTGGTTTCCCTGCTGCTTCTGCATTGATTTTATTGAATTTCAAGCTGTACTTTGAGCTCCAATAACAAAATAGCTACAATTCCAATCCATAACATTCAATAAAAGGTGCACTTTTTTTGGAATGATCACGCATGTTTAACAGTTGTGCCTCTGGCAGCTGGCTGGTATAGAAAAGGTGAAGCCGCATACATCAATGAAATGTATATTGAAGGGTGCAGTAAACCAAATAGCCAACAGATGTCGCCACAATGGATAATATGGAACTATGGCATAGAGTAAAATGTGTGATGCAGACTGCAGTTCACCAAAGGGCGAAGGTATGCCCTTGGTTTGGATGACACAGAGATTGGGGATACGTTTAAAATGGTGGTGTAAACTGAAAATCACCAAACAAGCAACAGATATCCTCACGAAGGATAACACACAGCCAAGAAATACATTTCAAATGAAGATTTAGACTGCTGTTCACCAAACAACCAGCAGATGTCGTCATAAAGGACAAGCACAATGTTCTGCAGGGGCCTCGCAGAAGGTGAGTCTTGCAACCAATGCCTATTTTCAGTGTTTTTGAGCATCTGTGAAAGGGACTTCTGGAAACACCCCTGAAATACGAGAAGCAAGAGACTAGGAGCGCAGACGTTTATCACAGTGGGTTGGAGTAACTATGGAGCAAAGTCAAATAAAGAATAAGTTCAGTGAGTGAAATCTTTCCTCTCAGCATTTTACTTTGAAATATACCACAGGCTTATGACATCTTGACACTGGTCTACTATGGTGCTGGAAGGTTACAGTCACACCCACTTGGGTTCGTAAACTCAGGTGTGCCGTTATTAATAAATCTGTATTATGTCTCAGGGAGGAGGTTTCTGGAGGTTACACTTGGAATGTAGCAGAATTTATAATTATAATTGTTCTTTTATAACGCACTTAATACCAACAAGTAGATTTTAAGCACAGGATCGGGATTCAAACCTGTGTTGCGCTGCAGTGTCTTGCTTCCAAGACAAACATATTGCCCCTGAGCTATCCTTCCTCCCCAAACAGGTCACATAGCAGGCTGATCTAACTTGGGACAGGTTGTCCCAGGTTGGCGGCTAGCAAGGAAAACACAGAGAGAAAGAAAAGGCAAGAAAATATACTGAGTAGTGAGAAATGATCTGAAAGTGATGTTCTAGAATATGAAAAGAGAGACTCCTGGGAGAGCTGAGGAATCCCTTGGGATTGATGCCGGCAGATTACTCTATCAACTATCATACAGCAGAGTCATAGCTTGGATGTGCAAAACAGACTGTTTTATTCAATGTAAGGTAAAGCTGGAAATCATATACTGAGACAGGTACGACTACAACAGACTATGCAAAAGCAACAAAGTAATTCCTTATCTGATCTCTAACAGAGACTAAGCCAGCGGTCAAGGTAGAGGGTTTATTGCATGACCAAAACTGCTCAAATTTAATTTGGTCGTTTTTTTTTTCTCGAAATGTAGCACCAAAATGTAGATGGTGGGTTGAGGTCAGGCAATATGGGTGGGGCTAGGGTGAGTGGAGAAGGATAGTGGGGGGATGCATGGCTCAACCCTCACATTCTGTTATAAAGAATTTGAACAAGAAAAGAGCAAATACATGTGAGTTGTTGTATTGCAATAGATAGAAATCAGGGGTCACATTGTATATGGCTTTGGAACAGAGACACAACAGTGGACCGAACTGTAGTGAAGACAGACGACCAGAGTGGATAGAACAACCAGATAAAGTATAGGGAAAAATAGAATCGAATTGCAAAAATTGTATATATATCAGGAATAGCAGGGAAGTCGGCAATGTGTGCTGCCACAGGAACCACGATTCTACTGTAGGTCACAACCAACTCAATGGATATGTGAAATAACCGGAAAACTCAAAGCACTGAAAAACAAAACCTTACAACTATGGACAGAAGTTAACGAGCAAAGCGAGAAGAAGAAAACAAGAACGCGTAGTACACAAGGTTGATGCCAACTGAAGAGAAAAATACTAGAAAGCAAAAAACTGGGACTAGAGAGAGAAACAGAGAAAACACACAACTTTCAGAACACAGGGAGCCTGTGAAGAAGGAATTCTCTTAGAATAACAGGGTGCTGTAGCAATTAAAGGGATGGTCTAGTAAAAATGTTTATTTAAAAAATATATAGGCAACATAAAAAAAAATACTAGCATTCTACGTTTTAAAACTTCCTATGTAAAATTTTGAGCTATTCAAGCTCAAAATTCGCAAAAGCAAGCACATGGGCGCAGCCATTTTGTGAAATGGAGGCCCTCCTGTGCTGGCTTTTGCTTTTGCGGCACTAATGAAGGAAAAGCCAGCCAGCTGTAGTAAACAAAGGCTAGTATTTTTTTTTTTATGTTGCCTATCTATTTTTTAAATAAAATGTTTTACTAGACCATCCCTTTAAGTAGAAAGGCAGCACGTATACATGGAGATGATTGCAAGGCTATAAGAGCAGACGGGGGACCTATGGACATCAGCCACTGCAGGCAATCTTCATGATCAAATTTAGGATCTAAAGGAACGTTTCAAAATGCTGGCCATAAGAGCAGGAAGCAGGAATTCCAATTGAAGTTAGTTGATGTAACAACCTATCCTGGTACAATCGAGCTTATGGGATCCGTCCAGCTCACACCCACATAGGTGGAGGCAGCTAAAAGCAACCAAGTGTACTTCCCTGGCAGCGGGCAGCAGCCAAATTCAATCAAGGTTTCTCCAGCTCTGGGAATCCTGGAACAGACCAATGCAATTAAGGGCCAACCTCTAGCTCTATGGCTCTGGTAAAGTGCATGGCTAAACGGAAACACCGGCCGCATTAAACCAAAACAAAGAATGGAACATGGCATTAATTTGGTCCAATATTGTCTCTGGAAAGCAGGCAACTGAATGCAGGGGTAGTTTGATGGCTCCCAAGCAGACTCTCTGAATGTCTGCATGTATCAGCCCTGGGTGGCATACATGTAGAATCCTGATAGTAGGTCTATTAGAGGGGCATGGGCAATGAGGAGGGGTTTCACATGTGACGTATTGGGGTAAGAAATCATGCAAACGCTCACAGTGGCTGTAAGGAGCTACGAGATGGAATCCTGTAGTGCAGAGAAAGAATGGGGCCCAAGAGGTGGCGAGGTGAAGTTCCTGTTTGCATCAAGGTCACCTGAGTCAGAAGAACCACCTTTCCCAGGATGCATCTCTCTCAAATAGCCCTCTTCCTCCCAGATACGCTAACATTCTTTCTGTGAGCCTCTGTGCTGATCTCCACTACATCACATTTGTGCAAGGAGATAGTTATGCAGACAACTGATTCAATGGTCTTGTAATAAACTCTGCAGACATTAATGAAAGAATATAAAAAACAATAATAAAATGAGGTGGATTGGAAAAGGCCAGTGAAATCGTGTTTTATGTTATTATTTTGGTAACCAAGCGAGATTGATTAAGTATTTGTGACTACAGTTTTCAAACGAGTGTTGCACACAGTGAATAACTGCTATGGTAGCTCTGTGAGTACATGCATGTGCTGCAAAGCTGTATGGGGTCTGAATGCCACAAGTTGGCAGGTCAGTATTTGTGCCATTGAGTTGGCTAGTGGCAGCTTAACTGACTTCAAAGTGTGATTCATTTGCTGGTTCCTCCCTGGCAGCGAAAACACAAAGTGTGCAACTGAGAAGCAATGAATAAAACAGGGGGAGGTTGGGTGTTTGGGATGTGCTACCTAAAAGACGACAAAGCTGATAATGTGATTATGACAACATGGGCAAAAACATGCAAGTGCTAAAACAATTTGTGTTGCAAGTTCCCTCTTATTTTGGAACACGCTTTCAAATGTTCTGCTTAAATTTAGGTTCTGGCTTGTGTCCTGTTATTACATAGAGCACCCACCATAGACATCGGCTCTCATCATCTCCTTTGCCTGTCACTCATTCTGCCGGCAGCAAAACAGCTCATATTACAAATATAGAGCTCACATGTGTCGTGAAAAAATAACCACAGCCTTTTCCAGTGAATTGGGAAACGTCATTTAATGTCAGTCAACAAAGCCAGCATACACCGGACAACAGCAACCCAACGGCAGAACGAGACTCGGTGCAGCAATGCCCCTCCGCTCTAGGCACTGAGCTTTATACAGGAGAGCACACAAGCATTCCAATGGAGAAGGAAGCAGGGACGTCATTTCACCAAAGTGCCAGGGGTAGCGGAAGTGACATCACACGACCCTTGACCACTGATGACATCAACGGAAGTGATGTCATTTGACCCACCCCGAAGTGATAACGCGGGAAGCAACGGAACACGATCTTTCACCCGTTAACAAAACAGGAAGTGGCATCACATAGCATTGTACACTACGAAAAATATGCTTACGATGTCAGTATAATGTGATGTACATTTCATGCAAGAATGGATCGCCATATGTTAAGATCAGTGTGTATAGGCCCATATTACCAAAATGATGATAATGTGTTATTATATAGCACTTACGCTTAAGCGCTTTATATAGAAAACGTATACACCCAATATAACCCAACCTGTGTTGGTATTCATTTATCGACCTCAGAAAGATGAAAGGCTGAGTTGAGGCGTTTAAGAACAGACTAACAGGCCGATTCATGGAATAATTAGCGCGGCGCAAGTGGGCAAAAAAGTGCGAATCGCAGTGGAATAGCGAAAATCGCAGTGCAAGTGCGAAAATCGCACGAAAAGCAGCGCACATCGATTCATGGAAGGCCGTGCGCGAGAAAACCAGTGGATGTGCGATAAAAAAGTGCCCGGCGCACGTTGCCGCACAGGCCATCTAACAGCGTGCGCCAGGTCACAGCGCAAATCGCACAGGCCACAGCGAAATTCGCACATAGCGCGGCGCACGCAATAAAAGTAGGCGGAACACGGGCGTAACACTCGGAATGGGGAACAACTTGCCAAAACGTGGGCGTCACGGGGGAAGTACAGGGCACAAGTGCGCGGAACGCCCACACGCTCGCCTACAACACGTATTCATGGAATAGAATAGGGGAAAAAAGCGCACGCTCAAACCAGCGCACAGGCACAAACACGACCGCCACAAGAAAGCAGGCGGTAGCGTCTCTGCGGCTGTAAGAAATGTGCGCCAAAAGGTGCGCCAACAAATAGCACCTATATACTGCCATGATGAATGTCCCATACTGTGGCCCTCCAGGAAAAATGACGTGCAAAGGGGTACCCACAAACACGGACACCCGCTGACAAAAAATACGTGTGCGTGTATACCGGGGTGCGCGGGAAGTCTCACACGCGATTTCAGCAGGGTACGTGCATCACAGGGGTTCGCGTGAAGTTATTCACGCGATCGGGCCTGGGGGAGCGGGCTACGTGTATTTCAGGGGTTCGCGTGAAGTTTCTCACGCGATCGGGCCTGGGGGAGCGTGCTACGTGTATTTCAGGGGTTCGCGTGAAGTTTCTCACGCGATCGGGCCTGGGGGAGCGTGCTACGTGTATTTCAGGGGTTCGCGTGAAGTTTCACACGCGATCGGGCCTGGGGGAGCGGGCTACGTGTATTACAGGGGTTCGCGTGAAGTTCCTCACGCGATCGGGCCTGGGGGAGCGTGCTACGTGTATTTCAGGGGTTCGCGTGAAGTTTCACACGCGATCGGGCCTGGGGGAGCGGGCTACGTGTATTACAGGGGTTCGCGTGAAGTTCCTCACGCGATCTGGCCTGGGGGAGCGGGCTACGTGTATTCCAGGGGTGCGTGAGAAGTTCCACACGCGAATAGCCTGGGCGCGTGTATTTCAGGGGTGCGCGGGAAGTTCCACACGCGAATAGCCTGGGCGCGTGTATTTAAGGGGTGCGCGGGAAGTTCCACACGCGAATAGCCTGGGCGCGTGTATTTCAGGGGTGCGCGGGAAGTTCCACACGTGAATAGCCTGGGCGCGTGTATTTCAGGGGTGCGCGGGAAGTTTCACACGCGATCGGGCCTGGGGGAGTGGGCTACGTGTATTTCAGGGGTTCGCGTGAAGTTTCTCACGCGATCGGGCCTGGGGGAGCGTGCTACGTGTATTTCAGGGGTTCGCGTGAAGTTTCTCACGCGATCGGGCCTGGGGGAGCGTGCTACGTGTATTTCAGGGGTTCGCGTGAAGTTTCACACGCGATCGGGCCTGGGGGAGCGGGCTACGTGTATTACAGGGGTTCGCGTGAAGTTCCTCACGCGATCGGGCCTGGGGGAGCGTGCTACGTGTATTTCAGGGGTTCGCGTGAAGTTTCACACGCGATCGGGCCTGGGGGAGCGGGCTACGTGTATTCCAGGGGTGCGTGAGAAGTTCCACACGCGAATAGCCTGGGCGCGTGTATTTCAGGGGTGCGCGGGAAGTTCCACACGCGAATAGCCTGGGCGCGTGTATTTAAGGGGTGCGCGGGAAGTTCCACACGCGAATAGCCTGGGCGCGTGTATTTCAGGGGTGCGCGGGAAGTTCCACACGCGAATAGCCTGGGCGCGTGTATTTCAGGGGTGCGCGGGAAGTTCCACACGCGAATAGCCTGGGCGCGTGTATTTCAGGGGTGCGCGGGAAGTTTTACACGCGAATAGCCTGGGCGCGTGTATTTCAGGGGTGCGCGGGAAGTTCCACACGCGAATAGCCTGGGCGCGTGTATTTCAGGGGTGCGCGGGAAGTTTTACACGCGAATAGCCTGGGCGCGTGTATTTCAGGGGTGCGCGGGAAGTTCCACACGCGAATAGCCTGGGCGCGTGTATTTCAGGGGTGCGCGGGAAGTTTTACACGCGAATAGCCTGGGCGCGTGTATTTCAGGGGTGCGCGGGAAGTTCCACACGCGAATAGCCTGGGCGCGTGTATTTCAGGGGTGCGCGGGAAGTTTTACACGCGAATAGCCTGGGCGCGTGTATTTCAGGGGTGCGCGGGAAGTTCCACACGCGAATAGCCTAGGCGCGAGTATTTCAGGGGTGCGCGGGAAGTTTTACACGCGAATAGCCTGGGCGCGTGTATTTCAGGGGTGCGCGGGAAGTTCCACACGCGAATAGCCTGGGCGCGTGTATTTCAGGGGTGCGCGGGAAGTTTTACACGCGATTTCTGCACGGTACGTGTATTTCAGGGGTGCCGGGGAGTCCCACATTTGATTTGACAGTGTGGGTCCTCCCAGGTGTACCCTGTACACCCTCCACGGCCCCTGCAGGCAGCCCACACCACAGGGGACTACCCTGCATCCCTGGTCATGTCCCGCAGGCAGCCCACCCAACATGGGCATGCCCCCCAGCAAAGGCACATGTCTCCTTGAACTAATGAACACCAACTCATGTCCCCTTGCACCCCCACCCCCCAGCACTGTGGGGCACCTGCCAGCAGGCCCCCACCCATGTCCAACTCATGTCCCCCACCACCCCCACCCCCCAGCACTGTGGGGCACCTGCCAGCAGGCCCCCACCCATGTCCAACTCATGTCTCCCACCACCCCCACCCCCCAGCCACCAGGGTCACCCTCCACCAGGCCCCCACTCATGTCACCCACCACCCCCACCCCCCAGCCACCAGGGTCACCCTCCACCAGGCCCCCACCCATGTCTCCCACCACCCCCACCCCCCAGCCACCAGGGTCACCCTCCACCAGGCCCCCACTCATGTCACACACCACCCCACCCCCCAGCCACCAGGGTCACCCTCGACCAGGCCCCCATCCATGTCTCCCACCACCCCCACCCCCCAGCCACCAGGGTCACCCTCCACCAGGCCCCCACTCATGTCACCCACCACCCCCAGCCACCAGGGTCACCCTCCACCAGGCCCCCACTCATGTCTCCCACCACCCCCACACCCCAGCAGTGCAGGGGCACCCTCCACCAGGCCCCCACTCATGTCTCCCACCACCCCCACACCCAAGCAGTGCAGGGGCAGCCTCCACCAGGCCCCCACTCATGTCTCCCACCACCCCCACACCCCAGCAGTGCAGGGGCAGCCTCCACCAGGCCCCCACTCATGTCACCCACCCCCCAGCCACCAGGGTCACCCTCCACCAGGCCCCCACTCATGTCACCCACCACCCCCAGCCACCAGGGTCACCCTCCACCAGGCCCCCACTCATGTCTCCCACCACCCCCACACCCCAGCAGTGCAGGGGCACCCTCCACCAAGCCCCCACTCATGTCTACCACCACCCCCACCCCCCCAGCCACCAGGGGCACCCTCCACCAGGCCCCCACCCATGTCCCCCACCACCCCCAACCCCCAGCCACCAGGGTCACCCTCCACCAGGCCCCCACTCATGTCACCCACCACCCCCACCCCCCAGCCACCAGGGGCACCCTCCACCAGGCCCCCACTCATGTCTCCCACCACCCCCACACCCCAGCAGTGCAGGGTCACCCTCCACCAGGCCCCCACTCATGTCTCCCACCACCCCCACACCCCAGCAGTGCAGGGGCAGCCTCCACCAGGCCCCCACTCATGTCACCCACCACCCCCACCCCCCAGCCACCAGGGGCACCCTCCACCAGGCCCCCACTCATGTCTCCCACCACCCCCACACCCCAGCAGTGCAGGGTCACCCTCCACCAGGCCCCCACTCATGTCTCCCACCACCCCCACACCCCAGCAGTGCAGGGGCAGCCTCCACCAGGCCCCCACTCATGTCACCCACCACCCCCACCCCCCAGCCACCAGGGGCACCCTCCACCAGGCCCCCTCTCATGTCTCCCACCACCCCCACCCCCCAGCAGTGCAGGGTCACCCTCCACCAGGCCCCCACTCATGTCTCCCACCACCCCCACACCCCAGCAGTGCAGGGGCAGCCTCCACCAGGCCCCCACTCATGTCACCCACCACCCCCAACCCCCAGCCACCAGGGGCACCCTCCACCAGGCCCCCACTCATGTCTCCCACCACCCCCACACCCCAGCAGTGCAGGGGCACCCTTCACCAGGCCCCCACTCATGTCTACCACCACCCCCACCCCCCCAGCCACCAGGGGCACCCTCCACCAGGCCCCCACCCATGTCTCCCACCACCCCCACACCCCAGCCACCAGGGGCAGCATCCACCAGGCCCCCACTCATGTCTACCACCACCCCACCCCCCCAGCCACCAGGGGCACCCTCCACCAGGCCCCCACCCATGTCTCCCACCACCCCCACACCCCAGCCACCAGGGGCACCCTCCACCAGGCCCCCACTCATGTCTCCCACCACCCCCACACCCCAGCAGTGCAGGGGAACCCTCCACCAGGCCCCCACCCATGTCTCCCACCACCCCCACACCCCAGCCACCAGGGGCACCCTCCACCAGGCCCCCACTCATGTCTCCCACCACCCCCACACCCCAGCCACCAGGGGCACCCTCCACCAGGCCCCCACTCATGTCTACCACCACCCCCACCCCCCCCAGCCACCAGGGGCACCCTCCACCAGGCCCCCACCCATGTCTCCCACCACCCCCACACCCCAGCCACCAGGGGCACCCTCCACCAGGCCCCCACTCATGTCTACCACCACCCCCACCCCCCCAGCCACCAGGGGCACCCTCCACCAGGCCCCCACCCATGTCTCCCACCACCCCCACACCCCAGCCACCAGGGGCACCCTCCACCAGGCCCCCACTCATGTCTCCCACCACCCCCACACCCCAGCAGTGCAGGGGCACCCTCCACCAGGCCCCCACCCATGTCTCCCACCACCCCCACACCCCAGCCACCAGGGGCACCCTCCACCAGGCCCCCACTCATGTCTCCCACCACCCCCACACCCCAGCCACCAGGGGCACCCTCCACCAGGCCCCCACTCATGTCTCCCACCACCCCCACACCCCAGCAGTGCAGGGGCACCCTCCACCAGGCCCCCACCCATGTCTCCCACCACCCCCACACCCCAGCCACCAGGGGCACCCTCCACCAGGCCCCCACTCATGTCTCCCACCACCCCCACACCCCAGCAGTGCAGGGGCAGCCTCCACCAGGCCCCCACTCATGTCACCCACCACCCCCACCCCCCAGCCACCAGGGGCACCCTCCACCAGGCCCCCACCCATGTCTCCCACCACCCCCACACCCCAGCAGTGCAGGGGCAGCCTCCACCAGGCCCCCACTCATGTCTCCCACCACCCCCACACCCCAGCCACCAGGGGCACCCTCCACCAGGCCCCCACTCATGTCTCCCACCACCCCCACCCCCCAGCAGTGCAGGGTCACCCTCCACCAGGCCCCCCACTCATGTCTCCCACCACCCCCACACCCCAGCAGTGCAGGGGCAGCCTCCACCAGGCCCCCACTCATGTCACCCACCACCCCCACCCCCCAGCCACCAGAGGCACCCTCCACCAGGCCCCCACCCATGTCTCCCACCACCCCCACACCCCAGCAGTGCAGGGGCAGCCTCCACCAGGCCCCCACTCATGTCACCCACCACCCCCACCCCCCAGCCACCAGGGGCACCCTCCACCAGGCCCCCACTCATGTCTCCCACCACCCCCACACCCCAGCAGTGCAGGGGCACCCTCCACCAGGCCCCCACTCATGTCTCCCACCACCCCCACACCCCAGCAGTGCAGGGTCACCCTCCACCAGGCCCCCACTCATGTCTCCCACCACCCCCACACCCCAGCAGTGCAGGGGCAGCATCCACCAGGCCCCCACTCATGTCACCCACCACCCCACCCCCCAGCCACCAGGGGCACCCTCCACCAGGCCCCCACTCATGTCTCCCACCACCCCCACCCCCCAGCAGTGCAGGGTCACCCTCCACCAGGCCGCCACTCATGTCTCCCACCACCCCCACCCCCCAGCCACCAGGGGCACCCTCCACCAGGCCCCCACTCATGTCTCCCACCACCCCCACACCCCAGCAGTGCAGGGGCACCCTCCACCAGGCCCCCACTCATGTCTACCACCACCCCCACCCCCCCAGCCACCAGGGGCACCCTCCACCAGGCCCCCACTCATGTCTCCCACCACCCCCACACCCCAGCAGTGCAGGGGCAGCCTCCACCAGGCCCCCACTCATGTCACCCACCAACCCCACCCCCCAGCCACCAGGGTCACCCTCCACCAGGCCCCCACTCATGTCTCCCACCACCCCCACCCCCCAGCAGTGCAGGGTCACCCTCCACCAGGCCCCCACTCATGTCTCCCACCACCCCCACACCCCAGCAGTGCAGGGGCAGCCTCCACCAGGCCCCCACTCATGTCACCCACCAACCCCAGCCACCAGGTTCACCCTCCACCAGGCCCCCACTCATGTCTCCCACCACCCCCACCCCCCAGCAGTGCAGGGTCACCCTCCACCAGGCCCCCACTCATGTCTCCCACCACCCCCACACCCCAGCAGTGCAGGGGCAGCCTCCACCAGGCCCCCACTCATGTCACCCACCACCCCCACCCCCCAGCCACCAGGGGCACCCTCCACCAGGCCCCCACTCATGTCTCCCACCACCCCCACACCCCAGCAGTGCAGGGGCACCCTCCACCAGGCCCCCACTCATATCTACCACCACCCCCACCCCCCCAGCCACCAGGGGCACCCTCCACCAGGCCCCCACCCATGTCTCCCACCACCCCCACACCCCAGCCACCAGGGGCACCCTCCACCAGGCCCCCACTCATGTCTCCCACCACCCCCACACCCTAGCAGTGCAGGGGCACCCTCCACCAGGCCCCCACCCATGTCTCCCACCACCCCCACACCCCAGCCACCAGGGGCACCCTCCACCAGGCCCCCACTCATGTCTCCCACCACCCCCACACCCCAGCCACCAGGGGCACCCTCCACCAGGCCCCCACTGATGTCTACCACCACCCCCACCCCCCCAGCCACCAGGGGCACCCTCCACCAGGCCCCCACCCATGTCTCCCACCACCCCCACACCCCAGCCACCAGGGGCACCCTCCACCAGGCCCCCACTCATGTCTACCACCACCCCCACCCCCCCAGCCACCAGGGGCACCCTCCACCAGGCCCCCACCCATGTCTCCCACCACCCCCACACCCCAGCCACCAGGGGCACCCTCCACCAGGCCCCCACTCATGTCTCCCACCACCCCCACACCCCAGCAGTGCAGGGGCACCCTCCACCAGGCCCCCACCCATGTCTCCCACCACCCCCACACCCCAGCCACCAGGGGCACCCTCCACCAGGCCCCCACTCATGTCTCCCACCACCCCCACACCCCAGCCACCAGGGGCACCCTCCACCAGGCCCCCACTCATGCCTCCCACCACCCCCACACCCCAGCAGTGCAGGGGCACCCTCCACCAGGCCCCCACCCATGTCTCCCACCACCCCCACACCCCAGCCACCAGGGGCACCCTCCACCAGGCCCCCACTCATGTCTCCCACCACCCCCACACCCCAGCAGTGCAGGGGCAGCCTCCACCAGGCCCCCACTCATGTCACCCACCACCCCCACCCCCCAGCAGTGCAGGGTCACCCTCCACCAGGCCCCCACTCATGTCTCCCACCACCCCCACACCCCAGCAGTGCAGGGGCAGCCTCCACCAGGCCCCCACTCATGTCACCCACCACCCCCACCCCCCAGCCACCAGGGGCACCCTCCACCAGGCCCCCACCCATGTCTCCCACCACCCCCACACCCCAGCAGTGCAGGGGCAGCCTCCACCAGGCCCCCACTCATGTCACCCACCACCCCCACTCCCCAGCCACCAGGGGCACCCTCCACCAGGCCCCCACTCATGTCTCCCACCACCCCCACACCCCAGCAGTGCAGGGGCACCCTCCACCAGGCCCCCACTCATGTCTCCCACCACCCCCACACCCCAGCAGTGCAGGGTCACCCTCCACCAGGCCCCCACTCATGTCTCCCACCACCCCCACACCCCAGCAGTGCAGGGGCAGCATCCACCAGGCCCCCACTCATGTCACCCACCACCCCACCCCCCAGCCACCAGGGGCACCCTCCACCAGGCCCCCACTCATGTCTCCCACCACCCCCACCCCCCAGCAGTGCAGGGTCACCCTCCACCAGGCCCCCACTCATGTCTCCCACCACCCCCACACCCCAGCAGTGCAGGGGCAGCCTCCACCAGGCCCCCACTCATGTCACCCACCACCCCCACCCCCCAGCCACCAGGGGCACCCTCCACCAGGCCCCCACTCATGTCTCCCACCACCCCCACACCCCAGCAGTGCAGGGGCACCCTCCACCAGGCCCCCACTCATGTCTACCACCACCCCCATCCCCCAGCCACCAGGGTCACCCTCCACCAGGCCCCCACTCATGTCTCTCACCACCCCCACACCCCAACAGTGCAGGGGCACCCCCCACCAGGCACCCACACATGTCCCCCTGCCCCCAGGTCCTGACGATACTCAATCATGGCAGTAATGGGCAGCATACCCAGCACAAACACCCAGGCAAGGATTGCATCCACCCACATAGTGAATGCAATTACATGATACAACCCCAATGGCAAGTCTATAAATGAACACATGTCCGTCACACACACATACACAATGGGTGCAAGTGAATGTCAAAACCCATATCATGACATGTATGAAACCAATGAGAAAATACCACAAGTGAAAGTTAAAAAAACATGTATTAAAGATGAAAAATAAGTAAAAAAATCAAACATACAACAATGGGGATAACAAAAATAATCCAAAAACAAATGTTGTCCAAAGCAAAATCATGTGGAAGTAAAATAATGAAAAACCATTGCCTCATGGTGAACACAATAATTAATAAAAAAAATGTTTCTTCAAAAAGCAAACTATATACACGAAAATTCCAGGGTCCATGAGCCCAACACCATAAATGAAACCTACTACTACCTTATGAAAATAATATATACAAAAAAGTGGCCATTGTCCGAGCGGTCCAAAAAAACAAAAATTAATAAAGGAAACCTAACACTAACTAACTAAATAACTATATACAAAGGCAGCGGGCAAGTCCTGCGGCTCACTCAGTGATGTTGCTGGCCAGGGCATCATCGAACTCCATGTCGATGTCCTGGAGGCGGGACTCTGTCCTGGCCCCGAGGTCTCGCAGGGATAACCCCATGTCCAGCTCAAACTCCCTGCGAGCTTCCTCGAGGCACTCAGCCCGCCTCAACGCCCGACGCATGGAGAACTCCGCCCTGACCATGGTGAGCCGCTCCTCTTCCGCCCGCTGCCGCTCCGCACCTATCCGCTGGACCAACTGCTCCCACACGGAAGACACCACCATCCCAGGGTTGCCCTGCCCTCCGGCCGATGCCTGCCCCTCTGATCTTGAAGGCCCCGAGCCATGATGCCTCCCACGTCGAGCCTGCTGCTGCCTCCGACGCCACTGCCTCTGCCAGCATGACGGCATCCAGGCTGATGGAAACCACCGACGCCGTCGTGCACATGCCCTGCCTGATGATGCTGTCACATCTTCCATCTGCTGGGGTCCAGTTGCTGTGTTGTCCACCCCTGCTGGACCTCCGACTCCCAACTGTGGCAGGGATGGGATCCCCACCGAGCTGGCTGCATTGGTCGGGGCAGGTCCACAGGGGGCCCTGGTGGCATCTGGGCCGGAAGACGGCAAGGAGAACGACTAGTGTATAGCCTGCACAGAGGAGGAGAGGGCTGCCAGATTGGACAACACATGCAGAAAACCCCCGAACATGGCCGATCCCAATTGGCCCACGTCGGCACGGTGCACTTCGTGATGACATGCGTCCTCCTCCCGGGAAGCACGCACGGCATCACGAATCACAGCCGTGCGCATCGCGACACCAATCAGGACCTTCTCCACACGGCCAGGGGTTCCCACGTCCGCAGGTGGAGGGGAGTCAGGTGACATGGACATCCCCTCTACCTGCGGACGGGCCTGGGACGGGGCATCCCTGCTGGTGCATGGTGGTGCACTCACAGGGTCAGGGACAGCGACATGCACAGGCCCCTCCACGGTGACCTGTGCTGCCTCCTGCCCCTGGCCCTGGACTGCACCACTTGCACCAGCAGGGATGCCCCCACCAGGCCCCATGTGTGCCCCAGTGGCGGCCTCCTCCTCCTCTGTGCAAACCACCTGGAACCTGGATGGCTCCTCACCGTCTCCCACCGTAGCAGGCCCCTGTGGGGGCTCACCCACCCCTTCCGCTGCAGCCGTGGGGGCATCCCCGCCGCCTTGCTCCACAGCGCCGTCTCCGCCCTCTTCTTCACTAGCCGCTGCGTAGAGGGAGACAAAGAACACAAGCATCAGGGCACTGTACAATGGTCCCCTAGACAGGAAGCAATAGCAGATGAGCACCACTGTCAAAGTACACTTCCATCATGTCCCTCCACAACAAATGGGTCAGTCCAGGCAAAACACACACAGTAAAAGGCATGGTGCATGCCATGGACATTTCCATGCATGTCCAATGGACTCTTGAAACATTCAATGATATGTAACTCACATGCATCATGGCTCATGCCTATCACATGCACACACTTCACCTCAGTCACATCCATCTGGCCCCAAACACACCAAACACAGCGGATACAAGGGTAATTTGGCTGCTTCACTGAATCTGTGCATTGTCACACACATGTGTCATGCATCCATGGCATGCAGAAGTCACAGACACGCAGGTCAGGCACACAGACATGGCTACCATATATGTACCTGGCATCAGCACCCATCCCTCACCCCCACCCATGTCCAGGTACAGAGACTGGCATGCTCTCATGTTCAAAATCTGCATAGGGCTCCCCATGCGGCATTTGAACACATGCAACAACCATGTGGGTCACACATCACTGGTCGCACATGCATTACCATGATGTCCCTGCAAACATACATGCATACATGGCCTATGGCACACATACAGGCAAGTATCATAGAACCAGCACACCGCAACATGCCCTGTCTCACACAGTAATGCTTGGACACTTACCGCTCAACTCCAGACGGGCCTCCCTCTCAAGGATCTGGGCGTGGAGCGCTGGGCGTACGCGTTCCAGGACCCTCATCTGGATGGAACTCATGCGGCCCCGGCCCCCCTACACGAGGCGCCGGGCCTTCACAAGGGTCCTGGACCTCAAGTCCTCCCAGCGCTTCTTGATCTTCAGGACGTTGCGGGTTGCCACCCCCTCCGCGTTGATGGCAACCACACAGTTGGCCCAGATCCTCTCCCGTCCTTCCTTGCTGGCGCGGGACGATCCAAAGAGGGCATCATACTGCCCCAGGACATGCTCCACCAGGACACCAACTTCGGTGTCAGTGAAGCTGGTGCCCCTCTGCCCCTCTGGCCTGGGGTTGCCACTGGTGCCAGATGTGGAAGTGCCCGACATGGCAACCCCAGAGGCAGGTGTGGGTGGGCAACTGGGTCCTGGGGCTGGGCTGTGGAGCGATGTAATCCCAGTCGGGAGTCTTCAGTTCCAGCAGGGGTGGACACAGCAACTGGACCCCTGCAGATGGCTGATGTGCAGGCACCAAATGGCAGGGCACGGTGGCAGCAGGCAGGCAGGCAGGCAGGCAGCAGCAGATGGCACGTGGGAGGCTGCTCGGGGCACTGGGGGGCAGTAACTCGGCCTTCTGGGCAGGAGCGTGGTCTTCCGTGTGTTTTCGCGTGGCCAGCTTGATACGGAGTGATTTGGCACGTGAAAATCCTGCACGTCAGCGTGAAATCCGAGGAAAGGCCCTTAGCGCGTAAGCGCGTCAGCACGCATACACGATTCTATTGGACCAGAGTCCCTCAGCGCAAAAGCGCGTCTGTGACGTGACCCGCACGGGTGTTCCCCACCCAGCACGTGATGACGGGGCACACATGGAAATACTGCACGTCAGAGTGTCATCGCGTGTAATTGGACAAAAGTGCGCGTACACGCGATTGGCCTATGTACGTGTATTTCATGGGTGCGCGGGCACTTACACACGCAAGTACGTCAGCGAACCTGTATCCCGTGGTGCGTGTGAATTTCCACACGCTATTGGACTGGGAACTGGATTCCAGGGGTGCGCGGGTCACACGCTCGCCTAGAACACGCGCAAAGCATAAATTTTCGACTTTAACAATAACAAGCTCAGACGCCAGGATGAACATACCGTTCCTAGCAGCAGTGGCAGTGGGCTACCAAAGGAGGAGGAGGAGGATAGTCAGGGCCAGAATATTCACACCCAGAACCAGCCTTTTCGGGATGCCTGATGACCAGGTGTATGGGAGGTACAGGTTTCCACCACACATTATACTGGACCTGGTGAGTGAGTGAGAGGATGACCTCACATCACCCACCCTGTGCTCCCAAGCACTCAGCCCCCTGGAGATGGTCCTCAATGTACTGCACTTCTTAGCCACTGGATCATTTCAGCGGACAAGTGCCATAGTGGGTGGGGTGTCACAGGCCACCCAGTCACGCTGCCTACACCAGGTCTTGAACATCATCACTGCACGCCCATCAGTCCGCAGGCACATATACCTGCCCAGAACACCTGCAGAAAGGCATGCTGCCGCCCTGGATTTTTACGGTGTGGCACGATGCCCCAAAGTGCTAGGTGCCATCGACTGCACCCATGTGGCTCTACGTCCCCCCAGGGCATCTGAGCACATCTATAGGAACCGCAAGCACTGGCATTCCATCAACGTGCAGGTAGCATGTAATGCCAAGGGAATCATCACCTCAGTATATGCCAACTATCCCGGCTCCACCCACGACAGCTTCATTTACCGAATGTCCACCCTAAACCGGGACCTAGAAGCTGGGCAGCATGGCGATACATGGCTGCTTGGTGAGTATGTATGCCACTGCACATGCATGCATGTTGGATACTGAGCAAGGTCACAACCCCACCAATGATACCAATCACCACCTCCACAGGGGACAGTGCCTACCCTCTCAGCCCCCACATGATGACGCCAATTCGGAACCCCACCACGCCACCCGAGGTAAGATATAACACAGCCCACATTACGACCCGGGGCATAGTGGTGCGCACATTCGGAGTGCTAAAGTCACGCTTTCGCTCCCTTGACCGTTCTGGCGGCCAGCTGTTATACGCTCACCCAGTAGTGTGCAGGATCATAGTGGCAGCATGTGTCCTGCACAACGTTGCAACACGCCGGGGCCTGGCCGTGGACATGGTGGTGGCCCCACATCCCCAACCACATGCACAGCCGCTGCGCATGGGAGGGGAAAGGGCACGGGGGGAGGCTGCCCGTACACAGCTAGTGGCTAATTACTTCACATAGAAATCACACCCCTGTGGAGTGCACACTGCCCTGGCACATTCCATCTGACAATCAATGATGACTCAACCTGACACTGATCCTGAATGTCTGGAGAATGAACCGTGAATACCATATCAGCCTGAGATTGTTCACCTGGAAGTGTCACAATGTGTGCATCCCTACCCACACAGACACCACCAATGCAGTTTTGTGAAGTTACACATTCAAGCAGCTAAAATGAATACCCACTTGCAAAATGCAACAAGAGGACAGTGCCACGTCAGCCAACCCAACCCCAGCACCGCCACACGACACACCGTGCCATGTCATGCTAATTGCAGGTAAACAAAGTAATCCCCACAACATGACACTAGTCTCACTATGTACAGTGTCCCTATTAGAAACCTGCAACACCTGAAATGCTCACAGCAATGCCGGACCAACAACATACTTGAGCACGTACTACCATTAACATGACATCACAAATGTTACATATTAGTAGTCTCACCACCTGGAAATGCCTGCACTCCCACCACTACCAACTGTGCAGTGTTGGCGCCATGTAGAGTTGTAGGTGCACTGCTGCCAACATGGACCCCATCTCCAGACTAGAGGTCCTTGTGTAGACATGAGGAAGGGACCTGCAAATTGGGAGGTAGACACAGAAGAAGAGTTACACATCAATGCAACATGCAGGGTACAACACAACAGCAATATGCACTAGGAATGTATACACAGTATTGACTACAGACTGCCCACACAGCTCATGGGAGTCCAACGTCACTGTGTAATTCACTGTCACTTGGGCACACCCTTTGCAAGCCCATGGAAACGGGAAGCAGGAGGGGTGTGTGTGACTCAAACCCAAGCATCTGAACCAAATACATTACAAGCCTGCATGTGCCCAGCCACAATGCAGCGTATGCCCACAGGAACCACGGAAGCCAACAAATCGTCCCAAAAAAATTGGGAATAAAAGAAATCAAAATAAAAATAAAAATAAGAAACAATCAAAAATGGCCATTGATGGGCCCGGGGGGGTTGGGGAGGCCACCCAGGAGGTCCGAGGACAGGATGCACACCAGAACCCACCTGCGTGGATCCTGGGAAGATAAAACACCTCCATGGGCTTATGGCCCACACGGCTACCCTATTGTGGGAGTATCACTGCTGTCGCTATTATCACCCTGTGCAGCTGCATCCGGAGGTGGTTGCACTATGGGAGGCAGCCCACGCAAGGCCCTAGTCTGCTCCTCCATGGCTGCAAGCATGCGGGTGTGGTAGGTCTGGTTCTGGAGGATGAGTGTGCGGAGGTCCCCATGCAACAACTCACGGGATGCCCGGACCTCCGCCCTCGTTGCCTGCATCTCAGCTGAGAGCGTACGGGTGAGACGCTCCAGCTGCTGTTCTGTCCTTTGGTGTGTTGAAGCCTCAAGCTCAACAAGAGTCGTCCTGAGGTGAAGGAGCTCCTGCCTCAGGGCTTCCCTGTGGCCCTGGGACTCAATGGAGATGGCCTCCTGCAGAGTCGCCAGTGCCGCCCGCCTGTCCCTGTTGGACCCCAACATGTCCTCCCTGTGTGACTGGCAGATGGAGTCGGTTGCCTGCTCTAGTCGCTCCATCAGCCTTTCTGGGGGGACAATGGAAGTGGCCACCCTATCCATGGCCTGAGCCATCATCTCGGATGATGCAGCCTGTTGGGTTGCCATTCCGTAAATGGATTGCTCCCATGCGGTATTGCCGGGTGGCGTACGGCCACCACGTCGGCGGGCACCACACCTGTCTGGGGCAAGGCGAACTGCGCCTTGCTGTGCCGGCACTGCCTGAGGCTGCAGGACTGCATTCCCCCTCTGATCTGCTGGCCCAGGAACAGGATCAGATGTCGCGGAGTGTGACCCTGCATCCGTAACCACCGAAGGCGTAGCTGCCAACACTGACATCCCCATGGAGGGTTCTGACCCTGGTGCAGGTGGGTGAGACAGAACAGAATCCCTCCCTGGAACACTCACCTGCGACGGCACGTAGGTCTCATCCGAATCAACACCTGAGTACAGCTCGGGGGAGGTGCAGCCAGAGACACCCCTTGAGAGCACGACCTGCAGCACTTGTGGGTTCTCCCCCACCCCCACACCACGTCCCTCACTGGTGGTTGGTCGGCCCTCGGACCCCTCCTGGGTCTGCACCATCTCCACAACCCCAGCAGTATCAGGTGCGTCTTCCCCTGCAAAGACATGAAAACAAAGAAATGGAAACAGGCATTAGCACCATGGCACACAATGAGGGCTGAGAAGCAAGAGAACCAGTACTTGATTGACACATGTCCCACATGACTAAAACCCTCCCATGCATGCACCCTCACTGCGTATGAAGTGCAGGCAAATGGCACACACTGATGACACCAAGATGGAAGATGAACACATTTTCTGCATGCTGCCTGGCAGTGGCATCACACATTGGCCTGTGATTGCCAGGTGATACACACATGCCATCACACAGATGGCATGTACCATTGCTATTGAGTGAAGATGGAGAGGAGGGCAGCACCTATTCATTCAGTCCAGTTCACGCATGTAATCGCTTTTCTAATTCTAACAGGTCAGATTTTTCACCTGGAGCTGCCAGTCTGAAATGGTCCAATTGCACAGGGACATGTGTGTACAAATGATATCCAGGTAACAAAGTCACTCCACTTTACCATAGCCATGTCAGACATGTGACTAGTGGACAGCGACATGCCTAGTGAAAGTGGTGGAATGCAAACAAACTGACTGAATGAACAGTGAAAAATAAGCAACTATGTTGTGGCAAGGTGACACTTCAAGGGCAACTGGCGTGCAGTTGGGCTAGATGTCTACCGTTGGCAGAAGGGATACTGCTGTGGCCAAATGCAGCTGCGCAGGAAGTATTGCATGAAGCACATGGCTGACCCATACGACTCAGGCGCACACACTCTCACCTGTCACACAAACAGAAGCCCTCACACACACCATGCACATGGATGACACACACATGCATGTGCACTCACCGGACAATGCCTCGTAATCAGCCAGATCTCCCACGCCTTGGATCTGTTCCTCCGTGACGTAGGTCCCAGCGACTGACTCATGTGGAGTGAGTTCCATGTCTACTACTGGAGACCCACCTCCAGTCACTAGAGTTGCGGCATGACTTGAGGCCAGCTTACTCTTTGCCCTGCGCTTTAGGTCATTCCAGCGCTTATAGCAATCATTGGCTGTGCGCCTCACGATTCCAGGGGCACTTACGATGTCCGCAATGGTCTGCCAGTGTGCCTGGCGTTGTGCAGGTGTGGTCTTGGATCCTGCAACAATGACCATCTCGTTGTCATGTCCGGACACATACTCGACAATTGCATTCAGTTCGTCATCCGTGAAGCTGGGCTTCCTGGATGGGCCGGACTGTGTAGCCGTGTCTGGGGCATCAGCCTGTGCCAGACGAGCACTCTTCCTCTTCCGCTTGGAAGGTGGTGGTGATCCTGAGTGTCCTGCGCCGCTCTGGACACTAGGGGCAGGAGCCCTGGTGGACTCTGTATCAGGAGTGTGGGATTGCACACTCAGCATGGGAGTTGGTGCAGGCATTGGCTCTAGTGTGATGGTGTCAGGGGGAATGTCAGCAGCATGGACTAGGACCGACACTGTCCTGGCTGGGTGTGTGAGGGCTGGGGTGGATGGAGCCGCAGCTGCCCCTGCAGCCTCTCCGCCCTGCCTCCTTGGTGCAGCAGATGACCTTGCTGGCCCAGATGCACGTGGCATGGTGACATCAACGTGCACCAGCGCACGTGTCATAGGCTTGCTGACCTGGAAGTCAGCCATGGAGTCAGCCAGATCTGGTGCCACAATGGGCTGGTCCAACAAGGGCTGAGCATGGATGGTGTCAGCCACATCAGCCTCAACGGGAGGGGGGGGGGATTATGGGTGCCCTTGACTGGTCCTCCACACATGGGGGGACAGGCTCACCCTGCAAGTAACGACCACGTCCCCTACCGGATCCACCACGGCCACCACTTGTGGCTCTTCCACCTTTGCCACCCTTACGGAATCCTCGCCTCCCAGCCATGGCACTGATGTAAATGTGCGTATGGGAGTGGCTGGAAACTATTGTCCTGGGCAATTGGGGGTCAAAGGGGTTGGGTACCAGATGGTAATTGTACCCTAGTGCTCTTGCAAGGCTGATTGCAACCCCTGGGGAAAGATGACGGGTCACGCTACGCACAGGAGCCCCAAAAAAGGGAGATGACGTGCACGCAACCCCTCCTAGACCACGTGTGCAGAAAGAAAAACCTGCACTACGCTGTGGCACCCAGTAACACAAGAATGAACGTATGCGTGTCACACGCAGCCTAGAATGACCTCTGAAGGGGTAGGCTACACACGGGGCAAGCACAGATGTTAGATACGTGCGTGACTCACCGTCTGCCTGGTAAACGAGCGTGTAAAAGGAGCACGTTTGGTTGGCAACACCCCCGCCAAAAGAAGATTTGTACGCTGTCTGAGGAGACAGGACAACAGTAGAAGGGAACACTGTTTGAGGGAACAGGCCCAGGTAAACCAGTAAAAGCGAAAAAAGAGAAAAAGCTGTCAGAGGTAACAAGGAATACGAACTTGAAACGCCGTGAAGTAAATCGCGTGTGAAATGACAAGAAGTACAGAATTCACCCACTCGCTCTCCACGAAAAGCACGTACAAGGAAAACGTGTTCTACACATACCTTTTATACAGGGCCACACGTCCAGCGTCACTTACGCGGCGTGTACGCGCTAGGGCCATTTCCACCAATTACACGCTTTGTCACTTCTGCGTGTAGGGACATTTCCACCAATTACACGCTTTGTCACTTCTGCGTGTAGGGCCATTTCCACCAATTACACGCTTTGTCACTTCTGCGTGTAGGGCCATTTCCACCAATTACACGCTTTGTCACTTCTGCGTGTAGGGCCATTTCCACCAATCACACGCAATTACACTCTGACGTGCAGTCTTTCCACATGTGCTCTGTCATCACGTGCTGTGTGGGAAACACCCGTGCGGGTCACGTCACAGACGCGCTTACGCGCTGAGGGCCTTTCCTCGGTTTTCACGCTGACGTGCAGGATTTTCACGTGCAAAATCACTCCGTACCAAGCTGGCCACGCCTACGCACACGGAATACCACGCTCCTGCCCGGAAGGCCGAACTACTGCCCCCCAGAGCCCCGAGCACGCTCCCACCTGCTGCTGCCTGACTGCCTGCTGCCCCTGCACTGCTGGGGGGTGGGGGTGTTGGGAGACATGGGTGGGGGCCTGGTGGAGGGTGCCCCTGGTGGCGGGGGGGTGGGTGTGATAGGGGACATGGGTGGGGGCCTGGTGGAGGGTGCCCCTGGTGGCGGGGGGGTGGGTGTGATAGGGGACATGGGTGGGGGCCTGGTGGAGGGTGCCCCTGCACTGCTGGGGGGTGGGGGTGATAGGGGACATGGGTGGGGGCCTGGTGGAGGGTGCCCCTGGATGCTGGGGGGTGGGGGTGTTGGGAGACATGAGCGGGGGCCTGGTGGAGGGTGCCCCTGCACTGCTGGGGGGTGGGGGTGATAGGGGACATGGGTGGGGGCCTGGTGGAGGGTGCCCCTGGTGGCGGGGGGGTGGGGGTGGTGGGAGACATGAGTGGGGGCCTGGTGGAGGCTGCCCCTGCACTGCTGGGGGGTGGGGGTGATAGGGGACATGGGTGGGGGCCTGGTGGAGGGTGCCCCTGCACTGCTGGGGGGTGGGGGTGATAGGGGACATGGGTGGGGGCCTGGTGGAGGGTGCCCCTGGTGGCGGGGGGGTGGGGGTGATAGGGGACATGAGTGGGGGCTTGGTGGAGGGTGCCCCTGGTGGCTGGGGGGTGGGGGTGGTGGGAGACATGAGTGGGGGCCTGGTGGAGGGTGCCCCTGCACTGCTGGGGGGTGGGGGTGATAGGGGACATGGGTGGGGGCCTGGTGGAGGGTGCCCCTGCACTGCTGGGGGGTGGGGGTGCAGGGGGACATGAGCAGGTGTGCAGGGTAGTCCCCTGTTTTGTGGGCTGCCTGCAGGGGCCGTGGAGGGTGTACAGGGAACACCTGTGAGGACCCACCCAGCCTAATTGCGTGTGATAATTCCCGCACACCCCTGTAATACACGTACCTGGCCAAATCGCGTGTGATAATTCCCGCGCACCCCTGTAATACACGTACCTGGCCGAATCGCGTGTAGAACTTCCCGCACACCCCTGTAATACACGTACCTGGCCAAATCGCATGTGAGAATTCCCGCGCACCCCTGTAATACACGTACCCAGCCGAATCGCGTGTAGAACTTCCCGCACACCCCTGTAATACACGTACCTGGCCAAATCGCATGTGAGAATTCCCGCGCACCCCTGTAATACACGTACCCTGGCCAATCGCGTGTAGAACTTCCCACGCACCCCTGTAATACACGTACCAGGCCAAATCGCGTGTGATAATTCCCGCGCACCCCTGTAATACACGTACCTGGCCAAATCGCATGTGAGAATTACCGCGCACCCCTGTAATACACGTACCCAGCCGAATCGCGTGTAGAACTTCCCGCACACCCCTGTAATACACGTACCCTGGCCAACCGCGTGTAGTACTTCCTGCGTACCCCTGTAGTACACGTACCCTGGCTAATCGCGTGTATGACTTCACGCGTACCCCT